>NC_064618.1:265016075-270016075 GCF_023898315.1 Schistocerca nitens
ACAATAACCTGTCAAGAGCAGAAGGAGATAACGTTTGGACTTTAAGGAAACTCTGAGAACTTGTTTCCAGAGCTGAAGGCCCGCAACTAACCTTGCCAAATTAAAAATATAAAACAGTTAAATTACAACAACATTAACATTGCTAAAAGGATAATTAAGAGAACGGCACTCAGGAGTCTCCAGTTGATCGATCTGCCCTCCTTCACTTAGGCGAGACAGGCAGTGAGCCCAGTTACACTATTGGTCCGAACCCAACCGAGGGACAATTAAGGGCCGACCGACCAACCGCTTGCTTGCCACGATGGAGTACATGAGAACTCAAACACAAAGGTTACGAACGTGATAACCTACAATGATGTATGTATTAGCTGTCAAAATTACACACCATGTTGGACAGCGACAACAGGTGAGGAAAGGGCGCTGCCTGAAATTACGTTAGTGGCCAGTGCAAGTAACCGGAACACTGACGGCCACAAGGCAGAAAATTCAGCTGGTACACTTGAATTAGAAATACAGTAATGTAGTTAACTTCGCCAAAAAGAACACTGCCTGAATTTACTTCAGTGGCCAGGGCAGGTAACCAGAACACTAACGACCACGGGGCAGACAATTCCGCTGGTGCACTCGAATTGTTGTCAAACAATATAGTTAATTGCACCGCATGGCGGCTAAATTTCATTAATAGAAACACTGTGTTGCTCACAGGAAAACCTCACCAACAGCGAACCACCGAAACGAACCACTAGAAAATTAATGGACGTGGCTTGGGTAGTTGAAACCACTACTCAACTTCAACGTCCTGGGTCGGTGAACCACGAAGCTCGTAGCGATCGGACAGCTCCATACACGCTCAGACACTGCGCAGGGACAGGCAGCGGACCCAGCCGACTGCACCGCGCGGAGATAACTTCCCTGGTCTGCAGCAACCGACCGACCACCTCAGCACGCCGACAACATCTAAAATAGTCGTCAGTGGACATAACGCAAACTACGCACACAACCTGACACACACACACACACACACACACACACACACACACACACACACACACACACACACACACCCGACTCATGAACGATCGGCTAGCCAAAACGCATCGTCCTGTAGGACGACTGACCGACGATCCACCAAGACCGTGGCCCGGCTCAAGCGATGCGTGGCGGCAACGGTCGGGCGAGCCATGTTGACGCAGACCTCACTCCTGCTCCATCCCGACTCTACTAGTGCCGCACTGCAACTCCCCGACTGGCAGGTCCGGACTGCGCCCCAGACGCGTTGCAACTGACTGGCAGACTCGAACTCGCCATCGACACTGTCTTACGACAGACAGCGACCGGGAAGTAACAGCAGTGGAGTAAAGATATTACGAGAAGGGTATATCGATACGCGCTGCTAGCGCCGGTCACCGTCAGGCAAAGCAGCAACTCAGTGACAGTAGTAATTTAAATTAACGTAGTGAGGTGGAAGTACGTTAAAAACAGGGTGTAAAATACATTATGACGGGAACATGAGCCAAGCAAGGCTCACATATCACTCCTTCTCTGTCCATCACAGCGTGTACTTTATACAAATTCCAACTATTGCCTTATGGACGTGGTTATAATGCAAGATTTTGCTAGGATTTCGAACAAAATCCTGAATTTTGTTCGCAACATTACCATCAAATGTAGACGTTACTGAATTAGAAATGTTTCCTACCAACAGGAAAAGGAACCAATATGTCAAGTAGACTTAAATCATTCCCCATTAAGCATTTTGAGCGTTACACACGTATGTAGCACAGTTGTAACTTAATTGTTCCATAACAGTAGACAATTACACATAGCTCACGTACTGCCACTACTGGGGAAGTGGGTGTTAATATGCATACAGAGACAAACATAGTGCACGCAGACTTTTTACTGGATTTGCCACGTATATTAAGTGTTCCGGTAATAAAACATAATGCTGTGACATGTTGTGTCACTTATTAGTTTATGTGATACTTTGGACACAAGAGATGTGCATAGGAATTACGGTTATGTAACAATCATACCGTTTGAGCCGTGCTCCGGGTCGCCTTGGTGCCATTGCTAGATTGGCATCGTGTAATAGGGATTGTGGCGTCTCGTTTTCTTAGTCTGTTCACTGGCGCCACTACGTTTGCTCGCTTTGTCTGTCCGTCAATGGCAGCAGCAGCGCTTATCGATAGCAAGTACTGTGGTACTATCTTTGGAGCGACTTCTAGTATTCCCGGGTCGTCGTGTGAGGCAGTTCTCTTAGGACGGAGCAGTAGTGAGGCCCGGACAGCGCCAGTACTCGCCTGGACAGCTGGCGATACATGCACTGCCCGATGGAAGGATGTGGTCACGAGAGTGCACGACCACGTCGAGGTACGGATTCGCCGATTTTGAGTTGAATGGATCGTTATATTCGATTAGTGTAACCTTCACTTGTGTGTGTGTGTGTGTGTGTCCGTTCGTGGAAGTGACCTCATGGCAATAAGGTGTCAATCGACAATTCATACTGGCACCTTTCCCTTGCCTGACTTGAGCGGGGACGACCGAAGGTTGGTTGTTCGGTCGGCCGTCTCATCGGACGACGTATATTTGGTCTTCCGACCGCTTCTGGGTCCTCTGTGTCTGTGTCGACTTGTGGTTCGTGCTTGTTGTTCCACAGTTACTGGTTTTATCATTGTTTGACTTGTTGGTGGAATTGTTTTGGCGGGCCCGTGTGTAACTAGAGTGTTTGAATGAGCAGTTATTTTAACGCTGCCTTTCGGTGTTTTAAAAGCCGGATTCTACAGACGCAGTGCTGTTTGTCACGTCAGCCTCACCTGAATTATTCCACAGTTGTAGTGGTTATCAGATGTTAGGAGGATTTGCTAAGAGGATTGGTCGGCGATTAAACTGTCCCTAGTTTGAGTTGCCATTCTGTTACGTGAGCATAACACTTGGCTGCCTGTCTCACCGCTTACACAGCTGTAGGCACTTTTCTCAGGTCGATCCTTGGAGCAGGCTGTGGATCACTCCGTTCTTTATTTGGTCTGATTGTGTAAATGGTTAAAAATAATATTTTGTTTAAATTATTCATATTCCTTGTGGTCTTCAGCCGGCAAACAATTTGAATGTTTCTTAATAAGGCCTTAAGCCATTAGTGTAGCTCGCGTTACAGTCAGTTTTTTTATATGATTGTTTTAAAGATTAATTTGGTATTTTCAAAGTGTAATTGTCTTCCTCATTTGTAATTCAGGCCTTCAGCCATTAAACGTTTTGAAGTATTACTTGTGGCTTTCAGCCGACAAATAACTTGAATTCTTTCTTGATAAGGCTTTCAGCCTTCATTGTAGCTTGTGTTATAGTCTTTTTTTAAATGATTGTTTTAAAAATGATTTTGGTATTTTCAACGTGTAATTGTCTTCCTCATTTGTAATTAAGGCCTTCAGCCGTTAATTCTGAAGTATTGCTTGGGGCCTTCAGCCGACAAATAATTTGAATTCTTCGTAATAAGGCCTTCATCCGTCAGTGTAGCTTGTGTTACAGTAAATTATTTTAATGATTGTTTTTAAAAATGTATTTCCTTAAATAAAGTGTACGCATTTACTGTGCAACCAACTGTAACTGATTAGGCCCCTTTCACACCTTTCCGCGCCTGCCGAGGTGACCGAGCGGTTCTAGGCACCAGTCCCAAACCGCGCGACTGCTACGGTCGCCGGTTCGAATCCTGCCTCGGGCGTGGATGTGTGTGATGTCCTTAGGTCAGTTAGGTTCAAGTAGTTCTAAGTTCTAGGGGACTGATGACGTCAGATGTTAAGTCCCATAGTGCTCAGAACCATTTGAACCACACCTTTCTCCGCTTTCTCTAAGACGCACGTTTCACCGTTGTTATAAATATCGTGACGCACTTCTTCACAACTAAACAGTATGGTATTAAACTTTGATTTATAACTGTTTGGTGGTGCTAGTCATTTTTGATACTAAAAAGCAGTATCTTGGACTGGTTCTGCAACGTGCCTGCTGGTTTTTATAAGAATATCATAGTAGTCACCTAGAACCTGGAAAGCTGCAAAGTTTGTAAAATCACTAGAATAGTAATATCGAGCAATAATTTGCTTTGATAAAGAGGTTAACGTAAATATAATCTACATGGAAATCGAATACACAGACTCCAACACTATTCACATTTCGATGACCAACTCACCAAATTTAGATAGAGCGCTGACTCAAGAAGAACATAATATTAAGCTACGATTTATTATTTCAGATAGTTCAAAGGGTTAATAGAGTTCAAAGTATTAACAGATACCAAGACTTTGCAATCCATAGCCTAGTTCTTTCTAGCACAGTCATCTACACTGTTGTGGGTGGGAGCTATTAATAACCATGTATCAGTCCAATCTCTACACTAGCACTGCAGACCTTAATTTAGACTCGCCCTACATCTTTCAGGGAATGACCGTCACGGTACTGCAACTGAAATATGGGGCGCCTCTCTTCTGCTGTGTGGTGTAGAAGTAGCTTTCATGTTAGTAATGAGAGTGTCTTTGTATGGTCACAGAATGCAGTGACCATCACTTGTGACCGAGGATGTGGTGAGAGCCTCGTGTCTGTTGAGAAAGTGTTCCTACCTCCATGAGGGCAGCAAAGGCTTGAATGGATGTAAACTGATTATCATAATAATCAAAAATGATGATGGTTAAATGAGGGAAGTACTCTCCACCACAAGCCTGCTGGCGTTACACTTCTGACTTAAGTTACAGTCGATAGTAGCACTGTGTGGGGAAAGCTTTATGGAGCACACATAGAATGTTATTACTGGTAACAGCATAGGGAGTGCAAGAGTGTATCAGACAGGGGCGTTTTTCTCAAGAAGCCATTAGAACACCTTACCATCAGTCCATGATATCATTACTACTTAAGTTGGTGTTGTGGGCTGGAGAGTAACTATATGTGCAGAAAACGAATGCAATTTGTTTGTGATAACATGCATAAGAAGGCTGCAGATGATGTGCATGTGTGTAACAAGTAGACAGCAGGGCCAGTGGGCTGCAACGAAAGGCAGAGGAACAAAGGTTTGAGTGGGAGTTGTCACTGTAACTTTGTTGTTGTTGTTGTTGTGGTCTTCAGTCCTGAGACTGGTTTGATGCATCTCTACATGCTACTCTATACTGTGAAAGCTTCTTCATCTCCCAGTACCTACTGCAACCTACATCCTTCTGTATCTGCTTAGTGTATTCATCTCTTGGTCTCCCTCTACGATTTTTACCCTCCACGCTGCCCTCAAATGCTAAATTGGTGATCCCTTGATGCCTCAAAACATGTCCTACCAACCGATCCCTTCTTCTCCCGAATCCTATTCAATACCTCCTCATTAGTTACGTGATCTACCCACCTTATCTTCAGCATTCTTCTGTTGCACCACATTTCGAAAGCTTCTATTCTCTTCTTGTCCTAACTAGTTATCGTCCATGTTTCACTTCCATACATGGCTACACTCCATACAAATACTTTCAGAAACTACTTCCTGACACTTAAATCTATACTCGACGTTAGCAAATTTCTCTTCTTCAGAAACGATTTCCTTGCCATTGCCTGTCTACATTTTATATTCTCTCTACTTCGACCATCATTAGTTATTTTACTCCCTAAATAGCAAAACTCCTTTACTACTTTAAGTGTCTCATTTCCTAATCTAATTCCCTCAGCATCACCCTATTTAATTTGACTACATTCCATTATCCTCGTTTTGCTTTTGTTGATGTTCATCTTATATCCTCCTTTCAAGACACTGTCCATTCCGTTCAACTGCTCTTCCAAGTCCTTTGCTGTCTCTGACAGAATTACAATGTCATCGGCGAACCTCAATGTTTTTACTTCTTCTCCATGAATTTTAATACCTACTCCAAATTTTTCTTTTGTTTCCTTTACTGCTTGCTCAATATACAGATTGAACAACATCGGGGACAGGGTACAACCCTGTCTCACTCCTTTCCCAACCACTGCTTCCCTGTCATGCCCCTCGACTCTTATAACTGCCATCTGGTTTCTGTACAAATTGTAAATAGCATTTCGCCCCCTGTATTTTACCCCTGCCACCTTCAGAATTTGAAAGAGTGTATTCCAGTTAACATTGTCAAAAGCTTTCTCTATGTCTACAAATGCTAGAAACGTAGGTTTGCCTTTTCTTAATCTTTCTTCTAAGATAAGTCGTAAGGTCAGTATTGCCTCACGTGTTCCAACATTTCTACGGAATCCAAACTGATCTTCCCCGAGGTCCGCTTCTACCAGTTTTTCCATTCGTCTGTAAGGAATTCGCGTTAGTATTTTGCAGCACTGAATTATTAAACTGATAGTTCGGTAATTTTGACATCTGTCAACACCTGCTTTCTTTGGGATTGGAATTATTATATTCTTCTTGAAGTCTGAGGGTATTTCGCCTGTCTCATACATCTTGCTCGCCAGATGGTAGAGTTTTGTCATGACTGGCTCTCCCAAGGCCATCAGTAGTTCTAATGGAATGTTGTCTACTCCCGGGGCCTTGTTTCGACTCAGGTCTTTCAGTGCTCTGTCAAACTCTTCACGCAGTATCTTATCTCCCATTTCGTCTTCATCTACATCCTCTTCCATTTCCATAATATTGTCCTCAAGTACATCGCCCTATGTATATGTAATGCAAACACAAGAGAAAAAAACCCAGTACTGTTCTATTACACTACCGTCGCAAATAGTAACTATCGTAAAATAGAAATGAGTAAGCATCTGTAGCGACTTAAAGTGGAATGGCTATATTAAACAGAATGTAGAAGAAGCTGATGGCATCGCTTAGACTCACTGAAAGAATCTTAAGCAAATATAATTCATCAATGAAAGAAGTGGTTTACAAAACTCCATTACTAATAAAATTGCATTATCGGATGTGGCTGACATGCAAAGCAGTCGCTTGTATATAAATGATGCAGTGGATAGTGTAGGAAACTCCATGAGGTTGCTAGAATCGTATCAGATAAAAATATAAGAGAAAAGCTTAGGGAGTCCCAGGAAAAGAGACGACATACTTGTCGTAAAACAGTGTAGGGGAATTTTAAGGAAATTGCATTCAATGAAGACTGTGATACCATTATGTCACCACCATTGTATATCTGGTGTAATGATCATAAGAATAAATAAGAGGAAATAGGGTGACTACAGAGACATAACAGACAATCACTTGTTCCTCTATCAGCATAAACAGGAGAGAAACTCGATAACACTTCTACAATGTACAGTCCATCACACACTGCAAAGTGGCTAGTGGGTTATTTGTTTAGATGTAGATGTTGGCTGTTTGTGGACGATGCCATTGTCTGTAAGAAGACAGCAGCCACTAGAAGACATTAGCAATACGAGAAGAAATCCTGTATTATGCGACTGGTGGGAATACCAACAACCATTTAATAGCTAGGAGTAACCATCTGTAGCGATCTAAACTAGATTGACTATATAAGGAAATGTAAATCACCAACGAAAAAAATGGCTTACATCACGTTCGACCGATTTTTGAGTATTGATTTTCAGTCTCAGACCCGTACCAGGCTGGATTAATGGAAGAGGTAGACAAGGTCCAACGAAGATCAGCAAGATTATTGTGGAGACACTCAATAAACTCCAGTGGTAGATGGAACATGGAGGCGGTTAACCTTTTTCATTGTGTTATCGATAGATATAGGCTGGGGTCTGAGACATAATTCTATGAAGCGGAATTGGACTGCTGCATTGGGATCAGCTTCTGAGAGAATCAGTAAGGACATTACGCTACATGAAACACTTAAAATGTATGGCACAACATCTACAATGTGCAGATGAGAAACCAAACTGGGAATACCATATGTGAATGCCTAAACCATTGTGTACCAGGCAAATTGTCACAAACCCTATCCTTATACGACCTAGAGGCTCTTAACTACAGATTTCTTTTCAGAATACTTTTTCCCTACTTCCATACACACTGCCCGTGTGGAAGGGTATATACGCTCCCCTCGCGTAAATCCAACACCAAAGTCATTAAACTCTTGAACAGCACTTAGGAGAAATGAAAAATTTTCAGTACTCTACACTGTTGAAAGATACTAGTTTATGAAGTAATGCTGATATGCAGCTGCTATACTAAACAATGCAGCACCAATGTTTATTTGACTATAGCTCTAGAGAATCATTAACCTGCCTTTACCTTACTTCTTACCACAAATTCTATAAGCTTTTGCTTCCTCTTCTTTCATCTCCATGCTTTTGAAATGTAATTTGTTTATTGTTATCACAACTTTTCTTTTCAATTTCACAACAGTGATCTCCTACTTCGTTATTTCTGTAGTGGTAAACTCCTATTACTACAAAATATGTGGGTTTGTATGACTTCTGCATGACAATAGCAGCATTTTATTTTAAGATGAGACCAACTTTCTCTCTTTCTGGGTGACATAACAAAAATTACATTTAAAGATAAAGTGATCTGATAACTCATCAGTCATCTTTCATAGTTCGTGGCCCCTTCATAGGCAGTTGTGTAATGCTAATTAAAATGAAATGTTACCAAACTATAAGGTTATTTCAAAATAATTCACTGTTGCTCACTGCTCCCGATGGTCACTTCCTAATTATCAATACATATGTCTCAATAAAAATGCCGGAAATCGCTCTCCTCCCTACATGCAATTCAGAAATTTAGAAAAATATTTCCAACCCATGTTAAACAAAAATTAGTCCAAACACTAGTCTTGCCTAATCTTTACTACTGTGATGTAGTTCAACACGGCACAAATAGTGAAAATTCGAGACGCCTCGAGCTAGTGATGAACGCTTGCGTTAGATACGTATGCAATATACGGTTGTATGATCATATCAGTCCTTCATACTCCCAGCTAGGTTGGATACGCCCACATAAGGCACGCGATCTCCACACGATGTGCTTACTTCATCGATTTCTTAGCCACTGGTGCCCCCAATACTTATCTTCTCACATTAAACACCTATCATCATTCCACAACCGCAATACCAGATCGGATACGTCTAGCATCTTGACTGTACCTTTACATAACACAAAATCTTTCTCCGTGTCATTCTCCATCTCAGCCATACGACTATGGAACGCGCTCCCCTGTGATCTGCGTCTTATCCGGAACCACTCAACATTCAAGAGTGAACTCAAGACTTACATATTAGGGACGGTATAGCCACCATTGTTGGGCCCCTCTCATCTCTTTCTTTCTCCTCTCCATCATAGCTTCGAATTTTACCATTCTATTTCTCTTCCTCTAACCTGTCTACCTCTTCTATATCTCTTTCACCCCATTCTATCGTCTTATGTCTCTGCTTGATGAGAATAACTCACAAGCTGCAAGAATATAACGAGAAAATTCCCAACTAGCAATAGGACTGACATTCATAAAAGAAAAATATGTTTACTTTCATATACATAGTCATTATTATTATTATTATTACTATTATTATTATTCTTGATTGTTATAATTAATTTTTGATTGTTATCATTATCATTGTACTACGTTTATAATCTCTATTTTTTTCTTAACATTAATACTGTATAACATGTAATATGTCCTTAATGTTCTGTAGAAACTGAAATTTGTTGAATCTGAGTATGCCTGGTTAGGTGTAAGAGAGGGCCTGAAGGCCCTAATCTTTCCAGGTAAAATAAATGCATAAATAAATAAATAAATAAATAAAAATAACTGCAATTTAGTTTATCACACTAATTATTTAAATGGCATTAGTGGGAATGCTAATGCTGCTTAGATGGGCAAAAGTTGATACCACTCCACTAATCTTTAATAGGAGAGCTCTTACATTGTTACAACTGTGTACAGTACAAGGTGGCGAGGATGAGGGGTTTTAGTATGTAGTACAGCTGATGTAAAAAATCAAAAATAGCATTTAATAGACAGCTAAACCTCTCTAACTATCCCAGCGTAGTGCCACCACATTTCATGAGGAAGTTGTATAAAGAACATGGTGTGATGGACAGAGAATGAATGCTGCAGGTGGCTCAAAGGCAAAGGCATATTTGTTCCTGTCATGCAAGGGGAGAGTAATTGTTTGTTTGTCCAGGTGTTTGGCATTAACCCTCAACTCTTTCTCACACTCCCATGATGCTGCTATTAATAGCCCCCTACCACTGAAGTGCAAGAGAGACAGGGGCATTACTGTTGAGAACAATTCCACACTTCATCTCCTACTCATTTGGACGCGTTGGGAGAAGGCACATACAGCGCTGACTGGCTGGCGATTTTGCAACAGCAGCACATTCTAGTCCTCTTCCAGTGGAGTTGGTAACATTACTATCTGGCAAGGGGGAAAGGGGAAATTGTTTAAATATGCAAGCAAGGGATGTCAGAATAATTTAGAAATATTTTCTATATATTTTTATCACAAATACATACCTGAAGAAACGTTCTCATCTTAATATTTTTAATTTCCCGTTCCCTTTAGATGTTACAGTAATGCCTTGGTGTGGCAGTATTCTTTGGCTGCTGAGTAGTGACGTGTTGGCCATTTTTGTGTCACAAGTTATGCTGATTAAGATGAAAAGGACATAAATATAATGTAGTCATTTTCTGTCGTTAACTGTAGTAATCAAGATAAGACTAACTTAGAAAAGCATGTTTTAGCCATAATGAGTAATAAAAAATAGTAATGAAGAAAAGGGCAGCATAAATAGAAATGCAGCCATTTTTAATAGTACATCATAAGTTACACTATTTCATATTAGTGGAATTATGCTAAATAATATAGGAATATAAGGCTAAGCACACATCTTGTGTCATAAATTGTAGTAACTCAGACAATACTGAATGCACAGGTGAATATTTTGAGCCATAATTTATAGGCAATAAGATAATGGTGGCAACAAAGTAGCAAAATATTATGGCGACAACATAATTGATTAAGTAATTAGATCCTAAATATATTTGTGAAATTTGACACTTGTAAACCCCATCTAATGGGATAATGCCCCACCTCTACATGTTTCGATTTTCCACCATTTTCACCACACCCAACTGGCCTAGAAGGGAGTGAATGAGGAGGGGGACAGGTATCGAGGCGGGAGGGGGAGTGCAGAGATGCAGCAATATGGGCTGCACCGACTTCCACTCTGCCCCTCTACAAGATTGTCTTCCATGCTACACCTAGTGTTAATCGATAACATCATTTGCTTCCCACTACAGAAAAAGGTTTTCAAAGAGGAGATTTTACGTGTCTACTTGCCAGAGGGGACAGATTAATCTAAGTCAGTCGTAGTTTAGATGGATCTATTAACCGCTAAATGTTCATTGCCCAAGTTACCTTGTACTGAGTACCACTCTGGCCTGAAATAGCATGCCATCATCATGCTACAGCGTTACTCAGCTGCCACTGAAGTATTGGCTATTTCTCGTGTGTGTGTATGCTGATGGCAAGATATAGTGGAAAGTAAAAGTGTCATATTTCTCATCCATTCATTTGTGACATGCAGAGTATCGCAACATATATTGCAATGGTTTTATTTGAGAGATGCTTTGGGAAGTGGTACTACAGCATATCCACAAGCCCAACGACGATCCAGCAGTTTTCAGCTGCACTGGTGGGGCCATGGGCTGACCTACCACCATAATTCCTTATCAGCCTTGTGGCCAGTATGGGAACATATTTCAGAGCATGCATTGTGGTCTGTAGGGATCACATATCCAATTAAGACCCATATGCCATCTTTTGTATTGTACAGAGCACCATCATAAATATCAATGGGTTCAGTATAATTATTGTCTTTGAATAAAAGTTTCATATCTGTTCATCTCATTCCTCATTCTTTTCAGTTATTTTCTGTAGCATACTGTTATAATTATATACCTATATATAATGCACTCCATCTTCAGGCCACGAGTGGCCCACCGGGACCATCCGACCGCCGTGTCAACCTCAGTGGAGGATTCAGATAGGAGGGGCGTGGGATCAGCACACTGCTCTCCCGGTCGTTATGATGGTATTCTTGACCGATGCCGCTACTATTCGGTCGAGCAGCTCCTCAATTGGCATCACGAGGCAGAGTGCACCCCGAAAAATGGTAACAGCGCATGGCGGCCTGGATGGGCACCCATCCAAGTGCCGACCACGCCCGACAGGCTCAGACATGGTATTTGGATGTCTCTATAGGCTCCCTGGTTCAGCAGCTGTTGTGACTGAGCACCTGAAGGATAGTTTGGAAAATATTTCGAGTAGATTTCCCCACCATGTTATAGTTCTGGGTGGAGGATATAGACTGGGAGACTCTAACGTTCACAACGGGTGGCAGGGGCAAAGAATCCAGTGAATTTTTTTTAAGTGCTTTATCTGAAAACTACCTTGAGCAGTTAAACAGAGAACCGACTCGTGGCTATAACATAGTAGACCTTCTGGTGACAAACAGACCCGAACTATTGGAAACAGTTAACGCAGAGCAGGGAATCAGCGATCATAAAGCGGTTACTGCATCGATGATTACAGCCGTAAATAGGAATATTAAAAAAGGTAGGAAAATTTTTCTGTTTAGCAAAAGTGGCAAAAAGCAGATTACAGAGTACCTGACGGCTCAACACAAAAGTTTTGTCTCAAGTACAGATAGTGTTGAGGATCAGTGGACAAACTTCAAAACCATGGTACAATATGCGCTGGATGAGTATGTGCCAAGCAAGATCGTAAGAGATGGAAAAGAGCCACCGTGGTACAACAACCGAGTTAGAAAACTGCAGCGGAAGCAAAGGGAACTTCACAGCAAACATAAACATAGCCAAAGCCTTGCAGACAAAAAAAAAAAAATTACGCGAAGCGAAATGTAGTGTGAGGAGGGCTATGCGAGAGGCGTTCAATGAATTCGAAAGTAAAGTTCTATGTACTGACTTGGTAGAAAATCCTATGAAATTTTGGTCTTACGTCAAAGCGGTAGGTCGATCAAAACAAAATGTCCAGACACTCTGTGACCAAAATGGTGCTGAACCAGAGGATGACAGACCAAAGGCCGAAATACTAAATGTCTTTTTCCAAAGCTCTTTCACAGAGGAAGACTGCACTGCAGTTCCTTCTCTAGATTGTCGCACAGATGACAAAATGGTAGACATCGAAATAGACGACAGAGGGATAGAGAAACAATTAAAATCGCTCAAAAGAGGAAAAGCCGCTGGACCTGATGGGATACCAGTTCGATTTTACACAGAGTACGCGAAGGAACTTGCCCTCCTTGTTGGAGCGGTGTACCGTAGGTCTCTAGAAGAGCGTAGCGTTCCAAAGGATTGGAAAAGGGCACAGGTCATCCCCGTTTTCAAGAAGGGATGTCGAACAGATGTGCAGAACTAGATCTATATCTCTAACGTCGGTCAGTTGTAGAATTTTGGAACACGTATTATGTTCGAATATAATGACTTTTCTGGAGACTAGAAATCTACTCTGTAGGAATCAGCATGGGTTTCGAAAAAGACGGTCATGTGAAACCCAGCTCGCGCTATTCGTCCACGAGACTCAGAGGGCCATAGACACGGTTTCACAGGTAGATGCCGTGTTTCTTGACTTCCGCAAGGCGTTCGATACAGTTCCCCACAGACGTTTAATGAACAAAGTAAGAGCATATGGACTATCAGACCAATTGTGTGATTGGATTGAAGAGTTCCTAGATAACAGAACGCAGCATGTCATTCTCAATGGAGAGAAGTCTTCCGAAGTAAGAGTGATTTCAGGTGTGGGGCAGGGGAGTGTCATAGGACCGTTGCTATTCACAATATACATAAATGACCTTGTGGATGACATCGGAAGTTCACTGAGGCTTTTTGCAGATGTTGCTGTGGTGTATCGAGAGGTTGTAACAATGGAAAATTGTACTGAAATGCAGGAGGATATGCAGCGAACTGACGCATGGTGCAGGGAATGGCAATAGAATCTCAATGTAGACAGGTATTATGATCTGTGAATACATAGAAAGATAGATCCCTTATCATTTCGCTACAAAATAGCAGGTCAGCAACTGGAAGCAGTTAATTCCATAAATCATCTGGGATTACGCATTAGGAGTGATTTAAAATGGAATGAGCATATAAAGTTGATAGTCGGTAAAGCAGATGCCAGACTGAGATTCATTGGAAGAATCCTAAGGAAATGCAATCCGCAAACAAAGGAAGTAGGTTACAGTACGCTTGTTCGCCAACTGCTTGAATACTGCTCATCAGTGTGGGATCCGTACCAGATAGGTTTGATAGCAGAGACAGAGAAGATCCAACGGAGAGCAGCGCGCTTCGTTACAGGATCATTTAGTAATCACGAAAGCGTAACGGAGAGGATAGATAAACTCCAGTGGAAGACTCTGCAGGAGAGACGCTCAGTAGCTCGGTACGGGCTTTTGTTTCGAGAACATACCTTCACCGAAGAGTCAAGCAGTATATTGCTCCCCTCTATGTATATCTCGTGAAGAGACCATGAGGATAAAATCAGAGAGATTAGAGCCCACATAGAAGCATACCGACAATCCTTCTTTCCACGAACAATACGAGACTGGAATAGAAGGGAGAACCGACAGAGGTATTCAAGGTATCCTCCGCCACACACCGTCAGGTGGCCTACGGAGTATGGATGTAGATGAAGATGTAGATGTACAACTTCGGTGATCTCACGGGAACCGGTGTATCCACTGCGGCAAGGCTATTGCCACTATATATATATATATAGTGGGTGGGTTGGTCAGTGTATGAATGTTAACTTTTTAAAAAATTCTGTTCACTTACTTGCAGTGCCTCTATTATGTTCTTTTCTGATGATGATTCATAATCACTGGAAAAAACTGCATCATAAAAACAAACACTTAAATTATAGTAATGGAACTGCAGAAATACTTTTGTCTGCGTAAAATATTTAAATGATTAACATTGCAATATCATATGAGATAAACCATTGCACATGTGAATTGCTGGCACTTAGTAATCTTCTGAACCACTGTAACATAGAATGCAGGCATTACGTGTCCATGCATTGTGTTGTACAGGTGCTAGATGTCAGTTTGTGGGATGGAGTTCCATGCCTTGTACTTGGTCATTCAATACAAGGATGTTGGAATTGTTGTCCAATGATGTCCCATATGAGCTCGATTGGAGACTGATCTCGTGATCGAGCAGGCAAAGGCAACATGTCGACACTCCATAGAGCATGCTGGGTTACAACAGGGGCATGTGGACGAGCGTTATCCTGTTGGAAAAGCTGTTCATGCATGGCACCACAACAGTTCGCATCAACAGAATGATGTTAAAATTTGCAGGCAGGTTGTGTGGAATAACCACAGCAGTACGACAGTGCACCTGCTGTCATACGAAATCGCATCCCAGACCATAACTCCAGGGGTGGGTCCAGATGGGTTGCAGGCCCTCAGCTGACTTCCATCTAAACTACACATGGTCATCACTGGCTCCAAGGTAGAACCAGCTTTCATCAGAAAACACAGCAGACCTCCACCCCGCCTTCCAGTGAGCTCTCTCTTGACAACACTGAAGTTGCAAATGGCGATGGTTGGGGGTCTGTGGATTGCTCGCTACAGGGCGTCTGGATCGGAGCTGTCCTTGAAGTAGCCGATTTATAACAAATCGCTGTGTTACTTAAGCGCCAACTGCTGTTCAAACTGCTGCTGCAGATACATTACGATTCACCATAGCCATACACTGAACACTACGACTTTCCCGCTCGGTAGTGTCACGTGGACGTCCTGAAGCCTGTCACCTTGGCGACCGTACGTTGCCGAATCCACCGCTGCCAGCAATCATGTACAGTGGCTACAATCGTGACAAGTCTTCCTGCAGTATCGCAGAAGGAACATCAAGCTTGTCGTAGCCCTATTACATGACCCTATACAAACTCAGTGAGGTACTGATAACGATGTCTGTGTCGCCTTAAAGACATTATTGACTAACGTCAGCTCACTATGTCCAATCTCAGAGGTAACTAACAGTCACGACTGCCACAGCGTGTATTTAAAGCAAATCTGATTTGCATACTCATAGTGGCGCTACTTGTGCCACGGTTATGCCACTGGCGCCAAATTTGAGTAGACTTTGTCTTTAGGATGTAGAAACACTCATAGCAACTTTCGTTTATGTCGCACAACTCCTTAGTTGTACGGTTGATTTGTCGTCGGTTATTTCGCGTTATCTTTTCCACGTAATTTTGTTGAAGTGTATGTTTCTTATGATATTTCTGAGCTGTTCTCAGTTACTCATGTTATCTTGTATGGTTCCCAGTTCTTCAATATCTTCTTTGTTTCAATGAACCATTTTGTGTGTGTGTGTGTGTGTGTGTGTGTGTGTGTACATCAAGTCTGAGAACACTTTCAATTATTTATTGTACAAGAAGTAAACATTGCACAGATGCCATACAAATTGCATTTTGAAGAGAAACTGAAAGTTTTTTTTTTTTTTTTTTTTTTTTGCAAACATTCGATATGTGAACCAAGAGTGACCCGGCATACGTGAATTCGGTAAACGAATTCTTGCCATACCCGTCCCAGCAAGGCATCGTCGACTGCGGCAGTCGCTTCTCGTGTTCTCTCCCGAAGTTCTGCCATATCACGTGGTAGAGGCGGTACAGACACCAGATCTTTAAAGTGTCCCCTCAGAGAAAAGTCACACGGAGTGAGATCTGGTGATTTGGGAGGCCATTTCGTGAAACAGCCGTCCCCTTATGGAGCATGGCTGATTAATAGATATGGCTGCTCCGTGTCCAGGTACCCACGATGAAAATGGTGTGGAGCCCCATCCTGCTGATAGATGAACAGGAAGTCCGATTGTATTTGAGGCATCTGCCATTGCTGCAACATGTCCAAGTAGGAATATCCAATGACAGTGATGTCGGCGAATAAGAATGGCCCGTACAGTTTTCGACGTGACAAGGCACAAAAAATATTTACCCTTAGGGAATCAAGCTCAAATTCATTGAATTCGTGTGGATGCTTTGTACCCCAATTTCGACAGTTATGCCTGTTCACTTTTCCATTAGTGTGAAAAGTGGGTTCGTCACTAAACATCAAGGGATCAACAATGCCATCCCCATCATCATTCAACTGTTGCAGCTTCTGTCGCAGGACTTTCCACACTGTCATTGGAGCCATATCGAGTTCACAGGATGCACGACGCACAGATCTCCCTGGACTCCTTATGAATGTCTCTTGTACGCGTTCCACACTAGGACGCCCGCTTCTCTTTGCTGGGCACAAGCAACCCGTCGTAACGAATTTGTTGTGCCATTGGTAAATGGCCTTCCTTGTTGGTGAATTCTTACCGTACTTGGTTCAAAACATCCGCTGAACAGCTGTTGGTCACTTGTTTTTGTTTAACTCCAACGCTCTGAAAGTTCGCTCCGCACCTAAACTCGCCATGTTTGCGACTAGCGCTGACTATCGGCCAATTAACAAACTACGCAGTGGCGGTATATATGAAAAAAAACCTTTCAGGGTTACTGTTCAAAATTACATATGTATGATATCTGTACAGTGTTTGCTTCCTGTGCAGTAAATAATAGAAAGTGTTCCCGGACTTTATGTACACCCTATATACAAGGCGAGTCAAAAGTCCTTGGACACCTTCATAAGTTGGAAGAATAAAGGGAATATTGAAATGTGATGATGGGAACATAGGTTTGATGTGGGGCAGCAACTTTTGGAGTGAATGTCATTCATCGCCGCCATCTTGAAATCCGCCATTTTGAATTCAAGTCTTTTTTTTTTATGGGAAGGGGAGTGTGGCACATCAAATAAAACTCGCTTGAGCTCTGGAATTTAGAGTTGAAATTTGTTTTTATCTATTTTGTACAGTTTAGAGGTTATTAATGTTCAAAGTTGGGAAATACCTTCATACCGACTGCTACAACACATGTCCTACGTGTTGTCCATCCCGTGCAATGTACAACTGTAGTCGCCGCAACCACCCTGACTGCACACGGAGGAGAGTGTCTCCTGCAGTTTGGTCACAGGCGTGTTGTATGCGTTCCTCCTGGTGTTTCAAATCACGGATGCTCTCAGCATACACTATCTGCTTAAAATGCCCCCATAGATAAAAAGGAATAGGCTTTAAGTAAGGGATTTGGGCGGCCACTCCACGGGACCACGGCGACCAATCCATTTCCCTGGCAGTTGTTCCTCCAACCATTCACGGACACCAGTGCCATAGTGTGGAGGGGCTCCATAGTGTTGAAAATAAGACGACAAAATGCCGTCAGCGTTCAGTGTGGAAGGGAACACAAGGTCCTGCAGCAGCATTAGATACTGTGGTGCAGTTAAGGTGTTGTAAATGAAAAATGGCCCAATGATGCGGGTGTCCCATATTCCACAACACACCATCAATCCTCGTTGGACTATGTTCTCGAATTGGGGCAACCCAGTTCGGAATTGCGTCACTCCAGTATCGACAATTACGTCGATTAATCTCCCAGTTCAAATTGAAATACGCATCGTCGCTGAACAGTATGCCCTTGGCAAACGAAGGATCCAGTTCGTGTTGTTCAGTAGCCCACAGGCAGAACTCCAACCGGCGATCAGGGTCCTCCTCGTTAAGTTGATGTTGCATCAGCACCTTGAAAGTATGCCACTCACTGGTGTGCAATATCCAGACAACGGAGGTTTGGCTTATTCCACATACTAGGGCCACACGACAGGTACTTCTTTTAAGATTTTTCGTAAACGGCGCAACAACCGCAGTTGCAGTTTCCTCTTTGGTGGCAGTCCTTGGTCGCCCACTACGTGCCCTATCGTGAATAGAGCCTGTCTCCCGAAATTTGGTGATCACGTGAGCCACCATGCTGTGCTATACCGGTTCTCTGTCTGGGTGCCGTCTGTTGTAGTCACCTGCAATTGTTCGGTAGCTGCGTTCCCCTGATATACGGATGATTTCGATCTCCTGTTCAGGTGTCAGACCCATTTTAGATCACCTGGAACAAAGACAGACAACAGCCGGCATCAAGGTAACTTTTAACATTTGTTATTGTTGTTATTGTGGTCTTCAGTCCTGAGATTGGTTTGATGCAGCTCTCCATGCTACTGTATCCTGTGCAAGCTTCTTCATCTCCCATTACTTACTGAAACCTACATCCTTCTGAATCTGTTTAGTGTATTCATCTCTTGGTCTCCCTCTACGATTTTTACCCTCCACGCTGCCCTCCAATGCTAAATTGGTGATCCCTTGATGCCTCAGAACACGTTCTACCAACCGGTCCCTTCTTCTTGTCAAACTGTGCCACAAACTCCTCTTCTCCCCTATTCTATTCAATACCTCCTCATTAGTTACGTGATCTACCCACCTTATCTTCAGCATTCTTCTGTAGCACCACATTTCGAAAGCTTCTATTGTCTTCTTGTCCAAACTATTTATCGTCCATGTTTCACTTCCATACATGGCTACACTCCATACAAATACTTTCAGAAACGACTTCCTGACACTTAAATCTATACTCGATGTTAACAAATTTCTCTTCTTCAGATACGCTTTCCTTGCCATTGCCAGTCTACATTTTATATCTTCTCTACTTCGACCATCATCAGCTATTTTGCTCCCCAAATAGCAAAACTCCTTTACTACTTTAAGTGTCTCATTTCCTAATCTAATGCCGTCAGCATCACCCGACTTAATTCGACTACATTCCATGATCCTCGTTTTGCTTATGTATATGTTCATCTTAAATCCTCCTTTCAAGACACTGTCCATTCCGTTCAACTGCTCTTCCAAGTGCTTTGCTGTCCCTGACATAATTACAATGTCATCGGCGAACCTCAAAAATTTCCACATTTATAACTTCTAAACTGTACGATATATACAAAAACAAATTACACCACTCAATTCCGGAGCTGAAGCGAGTGTTATCTGATGTGTCATACACCCTCCTTCTCATTAAAAAAAATGACTTGAATCCAAAATGGCGGATTTCAAGATTGCGTCCATGAATGACATTCACTCCAAAAGCTGCTGCACCACGTCAAACCTATATTCTCATCATCACATTTCAATTTCTCTTTTTATCTTCCAACTTATGAAGGTGTCCAAGGACTTTTGACTCGCCCTGTATACGTGTATGTGTCTGTGCGCACGCGCGCGCCTCTCTCTCTCTCTCTCTCTCTCTCTCTCTCTCTGTGTGTGTGTGTGTGTGTGTGTGTGTGTGTGTGTGTGTGCGAGTGTGTGTCGGCAGAGGGAATTAATCAGGCTCTGAAAGCGGAGGCTACGAAATGTTCCTAAGGCCCCCGCGAGGAAACTGTGCCAGGAACTCTGCAGTGCTGTCACCTCTCCACCTACTCCCGCTTATGCGCGGACACACACACACACACACACACACACACACACACACACACACACACACATACTCGCACGCACACATACACTCATTATACACACACGAGAGAGAGAGAGAGAGAGAGAGAGAGAGAGAGAGATACAGAGAGATGGTTGACGCTATTCATTGCCATCCGAAATTTAAAGAGCAGTAAATTGGGTTAATTTTCACTATACCCGGCCGTCCCGATGCGAGAAGGCGAGCCGTGCCCAGTCGGACGCATCTCCGCGGAACGGATAACGGTCGGGAGCAGAGGCGCGATATGGAAGCAGAGGGCGGGACACAACGAGAGGGCGGAGGACGGCACCTCGGCAGAGGCGGCGACATTCCGGCGCGCGACCTGCGGGCACTTGCAGCCGGGTGCGGCGGGGCCACCTCCGGTATATTAAGCTGGCGCGTTCGCTTCCGGAATGGCCGTCTCCACTCGCGCAGCTCTCGTGTAATTGAGAGCAAATGTGCCGTCGTCTCTATTAAGCCGGAGCGCTAACGCCGCGAACTGTTTAACACAATTGTTTCTGTGCCTTCATCCGGAAACGTTTCCTGTTATCTTGAACTTCTCGCGCAATGCAGGCTTAACCCTTCACCGAGTGGTCTCACGTGCTATGTGAAAGCGAGCTCTACGGTACACGGATATACCGTGTCATCGAAGTGTCGCGTCCCGGCACAGCCTCACTATACCAGAATGAAGCAAGTGCGAACTGCGTAACGCAATGGGTTAGTTATAAATTGCTGTCAACCTTTATATTGGAGCTGAGAGGGAGTTCCTCAAAACACACTCCTGGAAATGGAAAAAAGAACACATTGACACCGGTGTGTCAGACCCACCATACTTGCTCCGGACACTGCGAGAGGGCTGTACAAGCAATGATCACACGCACGGCACAGCGGACACACCAGGAACCGCGGTGTTGGCCGTCGAATGGCGCTAGCTGCGCAGCATTTGTGCACCGCCGCCGTCAGTGTCAGCCAGTTTGCCGTGGCATACGGAGCTCCATCGCAGTCTTTAACACTGGTAGCATGCCGCGACAGCGTGGACGTGAACCGTATGTGCAGTTGACGGACTTTGAGCGAGGGTGTATAGTGGGCATGCGGGAGGCCGGGTGGACGTACCGCCGAATTGCTCAACACGTGGGGCGTGAGGTCTCCACAGTACATCGATGTTGTCGCCAGTGGTCGGCGGAAGGTGCACGTGCCCGTCGACCTGGGACCGGACCGCAGCGACGCACGGATGCACGCCAAGACCGTAGGATCCTACGCAGTGCCGTAGGGGACCGCACCGCCACTTCCCAGCAAATTAGGGACACTGTTGCTCCTGGGGTATCGGCGAGGACCATTCGCAACCGTCTCCATGAAGCTGGGCTACGGTCCCGCACACCGTTAGGGCGTCTTCCGCTCACGCCCCAACATCGTGCAGCCCGCCTCCAGTGGTGTCGCGACAGGCGTGAATGGAGGGACGAATGGAGACGTGTCGTCTTCAGCGATGAGAGTCGCTTCTGCCTTGGTGCCAATGATGGTCGTATGCGTGTTTGGCGCCGTGCAGGTGAGCGCCACAATCAGGACTGCATACGACCGAGGCACACAGGGCCCACACCCGGCATCATGGTGTGGGGAGCGATCTCCTACAATGGCCGAACACCACTGGTGATCGTCGAGGGGACACTGAATAGTGCACGGTACATCCAAACCGTCATCGAACCCATCGTTCTACCATTCCTAGACCGGCAAGGGAACTTGCTGTTCCAACAGGACAATGCACGTCCGCATGTATCCCGTGCCACCCAACGTGCTCTAGAAGGTGTAAGTCAACTACCCTGGCCAGCAAGATCTCCGGATATGTCCCCCATTGAGCATGTTTGGGACTGGATGAAGCGTCGTCTCACGCGGTCTGCACGTCCAGCACGAACGCAGGTCCAACTGAGGCGCCAGGTGGAAATGGCATGGCAAGCCGTTCCACAGGACTACATCCAGCATCTCTACGATCGTCTCCATGGGAGAATAGCAGCCTGCATTGCTGCGAAAGGTGGATATACACTGTACTAGTGCCGACATTGTGCATTCTCTGTTGCCTGTGTCTATGTGCCTGTGGTTCTGTCAGTGTGATCATGTGATGTATCTGACCCCAGGAATGTGTCAATAAAGTTTCCCCTTCCTGGGACAATGAATTCACGGTGTTCTTATTTCAATTTCCAGGAGTGTAGATTACGGAATTGCAATAGGCAGAGAAGATTGGTTAGTTTCTGTCAAGTTTATTCTCACATATACTTATGTGAGGTGTTGGACCATAAACCCCTTAGTAAGTTTCAGTCTATTTATTCGGACTTGCTACTTCAAAACTAATCGCCGTTACATATAAGAAACAAGTACAAAGAATAACTTGTTCTCTAAGTAATTGAGACAAGGACTGACAGCCTCTGTCAAACACTATTCCAATGAAACTCTAAAAATCCTACTTGACCTGCAGTTCCTGAATGTCCACCAGAGTCTGTCACCGTTTTCTCGTAGTTGAAGACTTTACCAGCTGTACCGGCTGCTATGGGCCTACTCGGCCCTGCTGGCGTCTCGCTGCGGAATCTCCGAACTGCCGGCACTGGCTATGAATCTGCATCTGAATCTCTGCCTCTAGCTATTCCACTGCCTGGCCTTTTATTTCGTTCCTCATGTACTTGGGTGCACACGAGTTAATTTGTTCCACTCTCTCTTGCTGTATTATCGCCCTGGTGTTTGCGTCTTCCACTGCGCAAGTTTTAATCATGCCGCTTCCTCTGGCAGGAAGTCAAACACTAAGTTATTTGATCAACAAGCCATACTGGGCAGCCTCCACCGCTTATCTTGTCTCTAAGTCCTGGTGGACTATTTCTTAATGTTGGCTGGCTGTTTGCCTATGGAGCCTGGACTCTTATTATGCTCACAAAAGCAAGAATAAAAATGAAAATGTTATATGGTCACAAAAGATGCACGACACATTAGAGGGGACGAAATAAAGTGCATACTCGCCACCCTTCTGGATGCTACAGGCTCTGGATCGGCACTGAATAAGATGGTAGTGCGTATTTCTACATTTACATCTGTATCAATACTCTGATAATCAGTATGATGTGAAAGACAGAGGGACTTCCCAACGTAACAGCTATCAGGGTTTCCTTCCTTTGCAGTTTCGTATAGAGCGTGGAAATAACGAGTACTTAAACATGACGGTGTCCGCCGTATTTTGTCTAATACTGTCTTCGCGCTTACTACTAAAGCGAGTCGTCAGGTGTTTCAGTACAGGAAAGTACCGATATCGTTTTAAAAAATCGTAACTTGTAAACTATTAGAGATGGAGAAATGCGGTTAGTTGTAAAACATTTAGCAGCTCGAGAATATTTTTTAAAAATTAAAAAAAATATTTTGGTCTTTTTTTATGCCAGCATTTCTATGTGTGGCTCACTCGCCGCTCGTGGAACTTGAAGGCGATATTCGAGTTCTGCACATGTACGGGTCAGTGTTGCAGTTTCGACAGTTCTTCATTGACAAGTGTAAGAAAAGAAGCAATATTAGTAACTGGAGTTGTCTGGACGCAATCCTTGACGTAACACACCCAGAAAGAAGTCTAATGGCGTGACACCGCGACAGGTGTGGAGACCGTGGGACGGGACCATCACGACTCATCTGCCTCTCTGGATAGCTATACAGTTGATCTCTTTTTTTTTTTTTTCAGGTCACATTACGCACTGACTTCTGGAGGCTGCGCTGAAATGCATCTTGAGCTCTCACGTGTTTGAGACACAGAGAGAGATCTATTTTGAAAAAGACTTTTAACAGAGTAACAGAGTCTCTTTAAATTTTTTTAACAATCTCTTTATCCCGGCTTTTGCCGGTGGCGGCATCTCATACTCGCGTACTTAATTCCGGAGTACCGCTATCACAGATTTCGATTCTACATACTATATGACACACTGCGCTCGTCTCTCACCATTTTTACCTGCATCATAGGACAAAGAAACAAACTTTGAGAGCTGCTAAAGGCTTTAAAAACAAAGTAGCTTCGAATTTATGATTTTCTGAAATGGTGGTGGGAGTTTTTGGAGACCCAGTATGCTCAGACATATGTCTTTTAAAGCTGGTTTCTGGTAATTTGTAATTTCGCTTTCACTGGACAGTTTGCGACTATCTTGAGATGCTTGCAAGTTCAGGTTTGCTCTATCTCTGTGACGCTCTCTCTTGGGTCAAATAAAAGTGTGTCCTTCTTTGTACAACTTCTGTATTCCCTGTTAGCAGTATTTAGTACTGGTACCAAACGACCATTATTCTATCATGAGCTGCCAAAGTGTTTTGGAAGCAATGTCCTTTGCAGGTAGATTGCACTTTCGTTGTATCCTATCAATAAAACAAAGTCTGCCCCATGCTCCAGCTGTGGCTGAGCATACTTGACCCTTTCATCTTCCCACAAATTTTAATACCCAGATATTTGTGTGAGTTGGCAGTTTCCATTGTGGCTATACGATATTGCAATTACAGGACACCACATTTTTCCTCGCTTTGTGAAGTGTTACATATCTGAAAATTCAAAATAAGTTACCTATCTTTGCATCACTTTCACTTCGTATCGAGATCTGACTGAATATTTCCGTAGATTTTTCCTAAAAGTGTGAAATGAAAGGATTAGTTGCCTCTTGGCACATACTTCTACCATCTCCTTTAATTTTATTTCCGTAATCATTCATACCAACACACCACAACCATATACCACAAGGCATAAGTCATTGACAACACGAACTCATGCTGTACATTTCAGAGACGGGCAATGCTAAAGATCTGCACAAGGAACCTGCCAAAAATACTTGTAGATGACGTACATTGTCTGCATGACTCAGTAATGTGTTCAGCGATTCAGTCGAATGCATCCTGGTAGAATGAATGCCTTTACTGCCACATACAAATACTGTGGAAATATTCGGTTATCGTCATATCGCTTCCAACACAGAAGTAACTAAACAGAGAAATAACCGAAATTACCTCGTTACTGATGTGCCAATACTGGCTGGATTTACTGCTCTGTCCCTCTACTAAGCACTGTTTTCTAACAGTTGATCAACCGTGGGGAATCGTCTTTGGTTTGAGTGCAGATTCGTAAATGTTGTTTCATTTATTCGCAGTTCTACAGTAACATGCGGATATGCCTACAGCAAATCTACGTGCTATTATGGATATTACAGATCAGTGGATGCAATGGAAGGGTGCTTCACTACCGACAGAAGAAACCTAACTCGTTCGTCACTGCTTGCCTCCTTCACTGGTGAAATTTCAAACTCTAGGTTCTTGTGACAGTTAGTATCAAATACCTAGTTGCAAGAGTGCTTCACAGTAGAGAGTTGTCTTCTGCGGTTGGCTTTGAGATAAACGGTGCCGTGATAGCAGTAATTCCTATTGGGTAAGGTCCGCTATTCCCGATATCCAAAAAGGCAGAATGCTGTTATCTGGAGAGTGTTATGCAGAAAACCGATTTACCTATTTCATTTTGCTGTTTCCAATTAGTCACACTGCAACCCAATGTTTCTTCAATGAAATTACACCGCACCAAACATTATATTGTCGCTAAACTAGGGATTATGAGAGCCACGTAGTGTGAGAGTGGAAAAAGTCTATTAGCATCTTGAACATGATATAGATGATTTATTTCAATGCTGTGTAGAAGCTTCCCGTCACTTTGGTGAGGGCTACTTTTTTTGGTGGTACATTTTTGTTCCCACTACTGAAAGACAAGGGCTGTGATACAAAGTACCCACAGCCATGCATCATACGTTGTCTTGTATGCAAATTTCCGAAAACTTGGCTGTACTTCTTTAATGAATTAGCTCACCAAAATCTTAGAAATGCCTTTAGAAGTTTGCCCTCATGCCGTTCTTTGGTGGAATGTAAATAATATGTTATGGCCGAACCAATCTGATAAGGATCTCTGTCCTTCTCGACCTTTACAGGAAAACCGTCTAAAAGAGTTCGGATTATAGGTGAACTGTTGTCACCAGCGGTATGTTGACAGGATAATATGCTCTTTTCACGTTAAAATTAGATTGAGAACTGTTAAGTGGCCTTATGTTCCAATTATATGCTGGGAACAGTAATGTTCCACTAGTGCTCCGCATTTTATCGTCGTTGCTGACGGTTCTTTTATCAAACCATCAGAGACAGCATGATGTCATGTACGCTACTAATAACATTGAAACTCTACGCAGACAGTA
This sequence comes from Schistocerca nitens, assembly GCF_023898315.1. Classification (NCBI taxonomy): domain Eukaryota; kingdom Metazoa; phylum Arthropoda; class Insecta; order Orthoptera; family Acrididae; genus Schistocerca; species Schistocerca nitens. Next base: position 265,042,616 of record NC_064618.1, read on the forward strand.
TGCTGCAACCGTCTAATTGGCTAAGTTATGCGAATGATTACGATTTCAATGCAACACTACCGTATCCATTTCGCAAGTAAGAAAGGATTACGCAACGAGTTTCTCATTCGGTTGTCGCATTTGAATTACGGCTGCCCTTGACCTGATGATATTATGCAACGTGTAAGAAGAAAAAAAACTTCCATCGGAATTTGACAGAGTTAAGATTTTGCCCTATCGAGATCGTGATTTATCTTTCCACAATATCACTGCTCACATAGATCGGGATCCCAAGACTTTCATACGAATATGGAGTCAAGGAGTACAGAGATATACAGTTAATGCCTTGCAGTGTTACAACAGCCCCACGCGACTTGCGGCCAAAAGGACATACTTATTGTTCTCTCGAGTCTGCAGGATCGTACATCCATGTCGCGTATCTTAAACTAGAAAATGAGTTTAATGCAACAGGATAAGTATCCACAAGGAGAGTGCGACGACGTCGGAGCACGCCGCTCTGTCACCACGGTGACCATTGTTGTGGCTTCCATTGACGTACCAGCTGAGACAGCCATGGTGGCAGCAGTGCTCCCAACAACAGGATTGCGAATATAGCGTCTTTACGGACGAGTCCCAGTTCCGCGTACAGCGTCACGATAGGTGTATCCTTGTCTGTAAGTCAATAGGAACAGTAATATTGCCAGTTTCATCCCGCCGTCCTCATGAGGGCCCAACTCTAGGCGTAAAGGTGTAAGGTGCCATTGGGTTTACAACATCATTATCTCTGGTTCTTTCAACCGGTAATTTGCTCCATAACCGTTTCATTTCTGTCATATCTCTAACTTCAAGCCTCTGTGTCGTTGGCTTTCAGCAAGGTAACGAAGGACCACATGCGACCAGACAAAACAACAGTCATCTGGACATAACTGTGATTCTTTCATTGCTCTGGGAGATGAACTACAGCGTTTGAAATATTAGTTCACTTTCGTACATGAAACACAAAAAGATTCGCTTAACCTCATACATTCTTTTTCTATACGAGTGCTTGATAGTTTACAACTGTCACTGGCTATTAAAGCATTACTTGATGCGCTAATTAATAATTGGTCTCTTGATGTAAGGTGTTCAACATTTACAAAACAAAAGTATGAATGCATGGTTTCGCGGCGATATGAGTTAACCGCTGTCCTTGTTCATGGTGTTTTTAGAGGTTTTTATTTCAATAGCTTCTTTTATGACGCTACCCCAAAATCCCTTCGTCCTCACAATACAGATGTTTCGTCGAATAGAATTCGGTGTCCATTTTCTAAGGCCCTCAGCAAAAATCCGACAGCTCATGAGGCCTGTGAAGGACGATCTAGGGCTTAGATTACCTGGAGTGTACAAGATACCATGTCAGTGTAGCTGTTACTACGTCGGCAAACGGTACCCACTGTGCAGCAACGCCGGACGGAACACGATGGGTGCTTACGCCTACGCTATCCAGAAAAATCAGCCGTGGCAGAACACGTCTTAGAAAATGGGAACCGAATTCTATTCGACGAAACGTCTGTCGTGGTGAGGACGAAGGGATTTTGGGATAGCGTCATAAAAGAAGCTATTGAAATAAAAACCTCTGAAAACACCAACAACAAGGACGGCGGTTTCCAGCTCCGCACAGCCTGGGACCCGTCCTTCGCGAGGTTAAAGCGGGCGCGACGGACGCGGGATGAAAACATTACCATATATGGCGAGGAAGTGAGCATTAGTGACGTCAAAGGCAGCAGTGCGGCTATATAACGACGCGGCCACGGTGACACAGCAGTCAGTCTTACCACTTGATAATGACCGGGGAGAGCTCGGTCGAAAGCTAGTGGGATTTTAACCACCTGACGCGGCTGGAAGCCCGAGAAAATTTTATTAAAACAAAAGTATATTTCCGTCTGAGACTTGAATAACTCTTTTGTGCTACTCGATGATGCTGACTGCTGCAGCTGATGTCACAAACTTGGGCGGAGCCCTTCCAAGCTCGGCTCTGTATTGACCCCCATGCCAGGGTGCTGTTGTGCTGAGAGCGACGGTTTGTCTTCTTGAGCCTCTCCCAGTCCTCACTGCAGACTGCAGCGAGAAATCACTAAAGAGAGTGGTAAACGTATGTTGCCAGCGCGGATGAGGCGCTTCGGTCGTTGGACTGTTGCACTGACCGCAACGTTGTCCAGAACGCTGTCACTGAAGGCATCTGGTCATGGGACGCTGTCTGATTGTCATGCTACCATTCGTCATCCACTGTGATTTATGAACGCTGGCTGCGACTAGAAGCAGCATGGATTAGGTACCCGTACCTGTTACCTAACCACAATTCGACTCATTGACTAATGGGGTAGGAATCGTTCGTGCATACTGCATGTACATAAGAAGTAATTAGCAGTTGTGCTGCAGTGTAAAACAAATGGTCCCGGCGGAGGTTCGAGTCCTCCCTCGGGCATGGGTGTGTGTGTTTGTCCTTGGGATAATTTAGGTTAAGTAGTGTGTAAGCTTAGGGACTGATGACGTTAGCAGTTAAGTCCCATAAGATTTCACAATTTTTTTTTTTTTTTTTTGTAAAACAAAGTTGCACGTTCTGGCTCTTTGGGCCAGTTTGGACAGGCTGACCGACCGCCACGTCCTCCTCTACCAATGGCGTCATTGGACGCATTTTGTAGGGGCTTCGTGGTCATCACTCCTTTCTCCGCTCATTATTGGCTTTTTTGACCTTCGAGCAGCTGCTTCTGACTCAAGTAGCTCCTCAGAAGACATAACGAGACTGAGTATACCCCCTTCCAGTCCCCCCACTTGTCTCCGCATTGCAGCCAGCCACACTGACCACTGAGCTAAGGGGGCGGACTTCCAGCAATGTAGTTGCGAGCTAAAGATGGAACCCCACAACCTACGTATAAATACAGCGGAATGTGTCTCATTGCCTTACAGATGAGGACATGGGTTCAACAATCACGCATGCAGCGAGGCAGTGCCAGACTTTGCGTCGACTGCAGCGGTGTCCCCGTTCGCAAGCAGCCGGTCGAGAGAGGGGAGCGAGTAAAAAACACTTTGCCTGCCCCTGAAGTGCAAGGTACTGCCATAAAAGGTAGTTAGGGCGGCCTGCAGCTAACTAGCCGATAAGTCCGGCCGGCCGATAAGGCTGGGCCCTCATTTGCAGCGGCAGTGGGGCCGGCGCCGTGGCTTACGAGGGTCCGACCGCACGCCACTGCACGCCACGCCACGCCACGCCAGCTGCCACTATCGACCGCCTTCATTAGGGATTCGTGACGTGCTGAAATGCGAAACGGCCGCACTCTATTTTGTTTTCTTCCGCCGCGAGCACATGCGAGCAGCTTTTTCGAGAGCGGCGCACGAAATGCAAACGTTGCGCTTTACCGGTGCGGCGTCAGACTTCGTTTCCAGTGCGTGCACTCACTATCTACCAGAATTAGTTGATTACAATGTTCGATAGACCACTTGAACCATTTTTGTTTTCGGAATGATGCGAAACAAGACAGTTTAGAGCATATGTATACACGATTAGTGTTAACATTAACGAAGAAACCTTTTATTAGTCCTAATAATGCAGCTACACTTAAAAACAAGGTTAGTTTCTTTTTTTCCGGCTACCAGTTTTTAAGCGGAAATTCGTCACTGAAACAGAAGGAGATTCGTCCAACAGAAATGACTCTAATTTAGATTTATAACCTTCTCTGTGTAATTACAAAATTTATTATCATCATCAAAGCTTCCCGATCTCAGACATACGTTCTATGACTTATTTTCGCTCCTATTTTGATTTTAGTACACATGCTAGAGTGTCTCATTGTCTTGCAATCTCTTCTGCCGTAGCCGTGGTAGTGAAAGGATCGGACAAAAGGGTATGCCTCGCAATGTTAATTGAGATTAGTTGACTTATAATAATAATTATGACGCTCAATACTGATTAACCAATTTGGCGACGCATCATCGTGCTATGGATTGACCTACAACACAGGCTTCGTTGATATTCGTCATTAATCTCATCATTATGAGCTCCCTTTGTCTCTTGTGACTTTTATATTCATTACTAGTAATATTAACAACTTACTGAACGAAAAGGCAATTGTATTTGCAACCTGTCAGACATTTTATGCTACTGGGCAACAGAAGCTTCGTTGATATTCGTCATTCATCTCATCATTATAAACTCCATTTCTCTCTTGTGACTTTTATATTCATTACTAATAATATTAACAACTTACTGAAAGGAAAAGGCAATTGTATTTGCAACCTGTCAGACATTTTATGCTTCTGGGCAGCTGATCAAAAATTTTTGTTACTCCATATTGAACTCATCTCTGGGCTACTGACAACTTTAATAATGGCTCATAAAGGTCATTTCTGCTTCTAGAGTTGTAGGCATGGACCACACTGCCCTTCCCAGCTTGTGATGAATTATTTATGACTAATTTCATTAGAGAATATATGTATTGTAAGGGCACAGTTAAGATGTGTAGCATCTTGAAAAGGTACCTACATAACGTATGTAGGTGAACACCACACTTTATTCTTACTTCTCGCTTTTCTGCAATCAATACTTTCCTATCTAAGTTAAAATTACCACAGAAAATTATTCCAGAAGACACTATTGAGTAGAAATACACAGAATATGTCAGGAGGATGGTCGGTTTGTTTCCAAAATTAGCATTTATACGAAGAGCAAAAGTAGATAAATATAAATTTTTCAGAAGTTCAATAACGTGCATCTTCCAGTTTAAGTCTTCTTCAAAATGTACACCCTATTTACTGACTAATGCTCATATACTACATCAATTGTTCTTATGATTATATTTTGTACAGAACTGTATATAGTGTGTTTTTTTCAAAATTGTGGGACAGTTAATTTTCTGGGGATCACTTTATAATTCTTTGCAAAATATCATTTGTCATCTCTTCTGCTGCTTCCTTTCGAGTGGTATTTATTAGAAGACTAGTATCACATGCAAAAGATATCAGTTCTTTCTGTTGAATGTTAAGTGAAAAGTTATTAACATGTTCAAGAAATAGGAGTGGAACCAAAATTGAACCCTGTGGGACTTCTTTTATGATTTCTCTCGAGTCACGACCGTGTAAATTTATCGCAATATTGTACTTCTGCTCACTGCCGGCTAAAGTAATAAAGGATTTTACTGTTGTTATTGAACAAAGTTAAGGCACACTTTATCTCTCTGTGGTGTTCTCCTAAAACAGGTCGCAGGAAGCTCTCATACCTAGGGAACCCAAGGTACTTAGAAATTACAGTCCTTTTTTTAGTACGAAGCGGGTGTTCAGTTTGGAGCTCTTACTATACCATTTTTTTAAATTATTGTGATCAAGTATGATCAATGTAGAAGTGTTGGCTTAGTGTGCTCGTTTCTGTAAACGCAGTTGGTCATGATCGTTTATTTGATTCGTTTTCATGTCCTTAAAAAGAGTTTCCCGTTAGATTCCTTTTCTTTACAAGGAACTCGGGGCCATATCCTGCAAATATTTCGAACACGCGTGTGTTGGTGTATTCGTGTGTGTGTGTGTGTGTGTGTGTGTGTGTGTGTGTGTTTGCACATGTGAATGTGTGCGCGAAATCTGTGTCGTCTTACTTTATAAACAAAACTTGCCTGACACTCAACGCCACAAAGCGAGAGCGTTTCCGCTGTGGGACTGTCAGTTATTTGATAGTCACAACTCAGAACGTTTTTTTGCAGTGTCTCATGAACTTTTTTTAACACATTCTCTTACCTGTAGCATCATGCTGAATTCAACAAAAATAGCAAACCAACGTTCTCTTCACTCTACCTTCTTCTTTTGAAAGTTGTACATTGCCGTAACATGACATCTTTTGTGATGTTATTATGAGTCTTTACAGCTTGTTACTCAGAATAATGTACTAGGGATTTTAAAAAGTCCATGCAAAAATAAAAACTACTTACGTGTTTGTGGTAAACCTTTTTTATTTTTCGACATACTCTCCTTCTAGACTATTGCACCTCGTCCGACGCTGTTCTGATTTGTTGATCCTTTCCGAATAACAGGAATTGTCCAAGTCTGCAAAATAGCTATTAGTTGCTGCAATCACCTCCCCGTTTCAAGAAAATATTTTGTCCTGCCAGCCATTTCTTCAAATTGGGGAACAAAGAGTAATCCGAGGGAGCCAAGTCTGGAGAATAGGGGGAATGTGAAACGAAATGGAATCCCATTTCCATTAATTTTGCGACCACAACTGCTGAGGTGTGTGCTGGTGCATTGTCGTGATGTAAAAGGACTTTTTTGCGGTCCAATCGCCGGCGTTTTTCTTGCAGCTCGGTTTTCAAACGGTCCTATAACGATAAATAAAATTCACATGTGATGTTTACCCTTTTCCAGATAGTCGCTGAGGATTATCCCTTGCGAATTCCAAAAGACAGTCGCCATAACCTTTACGGCCGAAGGAATGGGCTTCGCCTTTTTTGCTGCAGATTCTCCCTTGGTAACCCATTGTTTGGATTGTTGTTTGGTCTCAGGAGTATAGTAATGTATCCATGGCGCTTAAAGTCCTGCGGATTTTTCCTGAACAGCTGCGAACCATTCTTGCAACACTTCACATGATTCCGTTTTTGGTAAAGCGTGAGCAATCGCGGAACCCATCTCGCGGATAGCTTTCCCACGTCCAAATGTTTATGCAAAATATTATGTACGCGTTCATTCGAGATGCCCAAAGCACTCGCAACTTCGCGCACCTTAACTCTTCTGCCATCCATCACCATGTCATGGATTTTATCAATGATTTATGGAGTCGTAACCTCCACTGGGCGTCCAGAACGTTCAGCATCACTTGTGCCCATATGGCGACCCTAAAATTTTATGTGGCCGCTCCGAAAATTTTGAAACCACTTAAAAACTGTTATAATCGAAAGTGCAGAGTCACCGTAACATTTATTAAGCTTCTCTTTTGTCTCCTGAGGCGTTTTGCCTTAATGTTTAATCACAACACGAAATTCTTTTTCGTCCATTGCTTGACAATCACTCGACTTCCTTGATTCACACGGAAGCCAAACACAAAGAAATAGACCAATATGGTTGGAACTTGGTGTGCGTTCTTTCCAAAGATGCTACTAACTAAACATGACCTTGATACGCGCCGGTGGTGCCATCTCTCTGACTTTTCACGGACTTTTCAAACGCCCCTCGTATTTGCATTTGCCGCCCTTACTTTTTTCTACGTGGGCGCGGTGAGGCGTAAATGGAGCGAGCTTTCGTAAGAGCCCTCATTTCTCTTCCCTTATCGGTCGTCAAGCGAGTTGCATTTTTGTTCCATGGTATATCGAAATTATCAGTTCTTTAAAACGCTCAACAGAGTTTCACGGAAAGAATGTCTTCTGCCACCAAGGCATTCCATTTGATTTCAGGGAGCATTCCCGTAATACTCGCATGTTGATCGAACCTCTCGCTAAAGAATCTAGCAGCAACACTCTGAACTGCTCGCATATTTTTAGTTAAGAGTATGAAATCATGGATATAGACCGTAGATGAGCGTCACAAGCAAGGCTGACACCCTTAAAACCATTGTTACCCACTTGTGTAAAGATTTTGTCTGTCCCTCACGGCATGGGGAGCGGTGAGCCCTGCATACTACTCGACCCGCGATTTTATCCATGGTGGATGCAAAGTGATGGCTGTAAAACAGAATGTTAAAAAGTAGTTAAAGCTATCTTTCAGACTATAAGACTAACGTGTTTCGAAGGAGCAAGCTATCAACAGAAGTACTGTACAAGAATATTACAAAAGAAGCGAAAATAAAAATGCAAGTAAACATAAAAATCCGTCACTTTCTGTGTAACAGTGCATTCGTAAAGAGTTGTTCAACGTCATACGCCAAATAAGTTTGTGAAAGTAGGCAGCACAACGACAACAGCTGTTCGCGTGCTAAATCAGTATTGCTCCTGGAATGAAGCACTCGGGTGCAAAATATATGCAGGACGACCCTGCACTTCGTGTGCGCAGCCAAGAAATTACACTCTTGCCAATGATCAAAGACAATGCACAGCCCCACAGAGATGCCAAATAGTTCGAATCTCTTCACGCAGTGCTTGCGTACAACTTAATAGGTTACCACAGATCCTAATACGAGTTATAAAATATCTATAACCCTTTTTTTTAAAAAAAAGCTCTTTTTGTCTTCTGCAGTATGATAATTTAATCTATTTCAATTTCTCTCGCAATGTATCCCAGTCTCTCTTCCTGTAGTACTTTTCTTTGTGAATGTTGGTTGATGATACCTTTCCACATTTACTCGTCCCTAATTCACGAGTCGTGTCTCTCCGCATAGAGTACCGAAACTCTCGCTGGAATTGGTCTTTGATATGTGACGTATGTCAGACACACTCGAATTCCAATTTTGACTACTTGCAATGTAAGTCAATGGACGATGGACGCAGCAGTATGCCTCCCTGAAAAAGTTTTTTGCGTGGACCATAAAAAGACAACCTGTTCATCCGTAAGGGTGATCTTAATTGTGCATATGGAAGTACTGTTGCTCGCAATCGCCATAAGGTTTTCCCCCATTGGCAGTTACCCGACATTATTGCTGTCTCCATGAGATCTTGTTTCATGCCAACAGCTTCGTTATCTGATGGCGTCGTCTTCCCGTGAAGCATTTTTAATCTTCTACTTCCTATTTACGTCCTTCCAGTCTAGCTTCGATACTCTTCTTAAAATTAAAGAAGCTTAGGAGAGTTCTTTTTACCTTTAACATTTCCAGTACTTCACTGTTCTTATTTTCTCAATCCCCCTCCAAATACACATGTACACCTCTTCAAGTTTATCTCTTCTTCCTTCTTCGATGTCCAACTTTCACGGTCAAATAGAAAACACACCTCACGAAGCATATAACATAAACTTTTCTTAACGTCAACCAGTATTCGCAGAATGATAAGCGTTTCTCTTTTTGGAATTTCGATTTCTTATTAGAGTTGCAGATTGTATTTCTTTCTCACTCGCCTGGTTATCAGTCAGCATGCTACCCAAGCGTCTGTACTGTATAATCCGTACAGTTTGATGATCTGTTGTTTTTATTGTCATATTTCTTTCTAGTATCAGCACGTTTGTTTTCTTTCTCTTAATTTTGATTCTGTCCTTTTATAGTCCTTCTTCAAGTTGGGACAGTGTTCCATATAATGAAAGTGTTTTATCTCCAAGTAGTACCATGTCATCAGCAAATCTGATGCGGTTGACTTTTTAGCCACTGAGGCTTGCTCCTACCCTCTCTACTTATAGCGTTTTGCTATACAGGGTGATTCATGTGCCCCTACCGAGAGATTTTAAGAAACCAGCAACATGCGTTCAGAATCTACGTGCAAGATTTTCATATCCTCTCGCTCCCTACATGCAAGCTATTTCTGCTACAGAAGAAATGATAAGGACCATCACGTAGGATATTTAATGTACTTAAATTTAGAACTGCAATACATTTTCGCTGGAAGTCACAGTTTTTATGTTATTCAAGAAAAATGCCTTTGAACGTAACTTCTGCACACTATTTTTGCTTAATAATTCGAGAACTACAGCCTGTAGCGAAAACGTACTGCATTACATATTTTAACTCATAGAATTTCCCACAAAAGGTGTAACACCCCACCCATCACTTATCTGGTTTTGGTGTGTGTTCACCCCAGGTAATTGACTAACAGATCAAAAGAGAGAGCAAAAATGCCGCAATGTCGGATAACGCAAAGAAAGTAATAAGGCCCTGTGACTCCTGATTGAACTGCGGTGGCAGTGTTGACATTAATTGATTCAGAATTCATCCTTTTCAATTAAAAAGGCTTGCACATTGATGTTATATTCAGCTATTGAACACCAGAGGCAAATGTTGAACATAAATTTAATTAAGAAAGTGACTTGGGATTTCAACTACTTGATTGAAAACAGATGCAGTCGATTAGCACAGATTTATTTTAACTCACGACTTTCAGTCATCACATTACATGACTCTCCTAACAGGCAGTGGTAATAAATTGCGTTTGCGTGGAGTAAAGCGCGATAAATTAAAAGTAATTCCTATCGACTGACCCAGACGTAATGCGAAGTGCGAGAAGAATTCTTCAATAGACGGCCCATGAAACCCTCGTGGAAACTGCCGACGTGATCCAACAAATTAATCAGTGGCCAGAGCGGGCGCAATATCACCGAATTCAGCCTGGCGGCGCGGCGTCGTTATGCTGACGTCGGCCGACCTCGTGGTGCTGCAAGGCTGCGCTCGTCTATTCACTTCTAGCTATCTTGCTCAGTACATAGCTGAACGACAACTTTGTATCTCCAAGCTCAGTCGTTCCGTTTGCTAAGTCTTAAACTGCAGAGATGCTCACTCTCTCTCAGGCAAGCTGAGTAAAGAACGCCACGTTCACACTCTAGGCAAACTGGGAAAGGAAGACCACTACGGAGACTTCTCCCAGTCCGCTCTTCGCCTCGGTTTCCCCTCCAGCAAAATCACTTACGCCAATTGCAGCGCAAGTCACGTTAATTGTTCATCGCTTCCCAGCGACTACCAATGCCTGCTCTGGGAAGTGAACAAATTTCCACATTTTCCCTTCCTCGCAACTTCTGCTATTTAGCAGACGGACATTTATCAACAGGCGTACAAGTTCTCCGTCTACTTCCCGGTACACCAGCACGGGGTCAACCACCCACTCACTGTCACTCATCTTAAGGCAGCTGGAGGCCGCGCGCCGTTACCGCTTTCTCAGAGCTTGAGCCACCCTAAGCTGCCTATTGTCGCTTCCCTTCGCCGCTCCCCAGCCGGCCACGGTCAACTCGAATACTTCCCTGGGATAAACTAGCCTCCAGTAAGTCGACGCTTTTCCACAAAGTTTTCATGTCGTGTGAATCACTTTAAACCTATCATCCGACATTAATTATTCCAATACGTCCATACTATACCCTCTACAAGATGCATTGTGCATTTCAGTCATTTTTGTTCAGCCCTACTGTTTGCTCAACGTGAGTTAAGTGATCTTTAATGACTTCATGTAAGGGGAATAGTTCTTGCCACCTTACAAAGGATACTGTTTATATTTTCTGTAGGACTAACAGTTGTCGTGTAGCTGCCGAAAGAGTATGAAAATCTTGTACCTGGTATTTGATGGCCTTGCGGGGTGCATACGGTCCATGTGTACGGGCAGTTGAATCATTCAGTATATAGTAAACAGTGTTAGTGAAATACAACAATCTTGTATTACTTCTTTGCGTTTCATTTTTTCTGTAGGCTAAGCTTAAGTAAGGATCAAATTCGAAGAGTGAAGTTTTCATTTGAAAATAGGAATATAAAATAAAATTCTTCCAGAAATATTAATTAACCAGCACAAAAATCATGACTGCTGTTCCATGACACTGAATCCGAATAACGTTTCACTGCCTTTGGCGTTGTTTAACTCGAAAGAGCGCTGTTAAAACAGAATAACTAAATCACTTAATTCCATACTGCAGTTACTAATAAAAATCTGCCACTGCACTCAACTGAAAATAAAATAATGTCACTCTCACAACATTTTAATTCAGTTTCTAAATGAAAACCATGAACTACCAACAATTAGAGCAAATAGAGTGATATTATTTACAGAAAATTACAAACACTGTGCGCTGTTGAAAATATGAAGTTGATTGACTCAGAATTAATCGTGATACAGGTACACCCTTGAGACGCAATTCTGAAATTGATTTACCCAATGGACTGATTAATTATATGGAATATTGTGGACCTAACTGTGAATCTTAAAATTGCGAATTGGCATTTTATGGTCCGAAAGTATTAAATGTGATAATAAAAACAAAGTTTAAATGAACTCTTTAGCCTACTACAAAAAGCCTTAGAACCGTAAAACATCCAAAGAATTCAAGAAATTAATAAAGTCACAATAACGGAACTAACCATGAGAATTGCGAAACTGGAACTATCTGTTGACAAAGTAACTAGAAAGCGGCGGGATTTATTTAATAATCTCGCAACTGTCTTTGTGAAATTTATCTCAACCTGCCTATATAACCATTACCGTTACTGTTTGTCTGAGGATGCACTGACGACTATGGGAGGTTGACACATTTCATGAATCTGAACTTCTAATTCTAGATTGTCCTTATTTGCCACATACGACAGCTATGCTCACCATAATCTTCGGTGTAATATGAACAGTGTGGTAATACCATGCCTTGATGTCATCAAGTTTGAGACTAGGATCGCTCTGGCGATGACATTGGATGTCTGCTGGTTGCTCCAGTTGACAGCATAGACTATGTAGCCCCTACTGTTCAGTGCCAAGCCCACAGCCGAAGTCTTCCTCCCCAGGCCAGTAAAGATCGCCATGCTCCCTCCCACCAAGAAAAACTCGACCACCAATCCTCTCTAATGTCACACTGGTCTGCCAATGGTGTAATTGATTTTTTAACCACACGTCCCATCAAGAAGAGAGAAGCATCAAAACGAGAATGATCTCAGTTTCCTTTCCTGTTTTCTGCTACATGTTATATCCTCCTGGCGTCACTTGTATGTCACCAATCGGTGCCCCCCCCCCCCCCCCCCACAACGAACAGCTAACCACGCAATAAAGGTCCAGGAGTCCAAGAAAAGCTAAGAATCTGAGCTCGAGGCTAATTACCGATGCAGCGGCATCTTCTGAACATTGTCGGAGGTGCTTCGCCACTTTCCTGTATTTTTTTGTTTTTTGAGAACTTTATCTGCTGAAAGCTTTTTAGCTTTTTGCCTAACGTGGTCATTACCAACATGATGCTAGCCGAGGTTAATTTCTCCAAGACAATAGCCACTATACCTGCAAGTGCCCTCGTCTGCAGTTCTGTGACGGATCGCGTTCCCTTAGGCTCACCGGGTGTCATTTTGCCGTCTCGCTTCACATAACCCGTCTCATACACACAGTGCTTCTCACTTCCAAATAGGAAAAGAAATCAGCCATCATATTCAGTATAATCTCATTACTCCATCCAAACTTCAAAATGGCTCTGAGCACTATGGGACTCAACTTCTGAGGTCATTAGTCCCCTAGAACTTAGAACTAGTTAAACCTAACTAACCTAAGGACATCACAAACATCCATGCCCGAGGCAGGATGCGAACCTGCGACCGTAGCGGTCTTGCGGTTCCAGACTGCAGCGCCTTTAACCGCACGGCCACTTCGGCCGGCCAAACTTCCTGAACTCGAGTTACATTACATTATTAATAACAAATAAATGACAAAAGGTGAGCCGAATGGCTCTCTGCTTCTCGTCATGTTAACAGCCTTCACATGTACAGGGCTATTACAAATGATTGAAGCGATTTCATAAATTCACTGTAGCTCCATTCATTGACATATGGTCACGACACACTACACATACGTAGAAAAACTCATAAAGTTTTGTTCGGCTGAAGCCGCACTTCAGGTTTCTGCCACCAGAGGGCTCGAGAGCGCAGTGAGACAAAATGACGACAGGAGCCGAGAAAGCGTATGTCGTGCTCGAAATGCACTCACATCAGTCAGTCATAACAGAGCAACGACACTTCAGGACGAAGTTCAACAAAGATCCACCAACTGCTAACTCCATTCGGCGATGGTATGCGCAGTTTAAAGCTTCTGGATGCCTCTGTAAGGGGAAATCAACGGGTCGGCCTGCAGTGAGCGAAGAAACGGTTGAACGCGTGCGGGCAAGTTTCACGCATAGTGATGTGAAAGATTCAGTGTTTAAACCTCCTCTACCAAGAAACGTGCCAGAACTGCGAGCTCGCATCAACAATGCTTTCAAACTCATTGATGGGGACATGCTGCGCCGAGTGTGGAGGAACTTGATTATCGGCTTGATGTCTGCCGAATCACTAAAGGGGCACATATCGAACATTTGTGAATGCCTAAAAAAACTTTTTGAGTTTTTGTATGTGTGTGCAAAGCATTGTGAAAATATCTCAAATAATAAAGTTATTGTAGAGGTGTGAAATCGCTTCAATCATTTGTAATAACCCTGTACTTCTAAACCATACTCCGCAAGCCACCTAATGGTGTGTGGCAGAAGATACTTTATGTACCACTAACTGAGCTCTGCAACCCTGTTCCACTCGTGACTAGCGAGAGGGAAGAATGGTCGTTGGTAAGGTGCTGTATTAGCTTTAATTTCTCGAATTTTCTCCTCTTGGTCGTTACGCGAGACGTATGTAGAGGCAGACTTGCCGTAGAATTGTTAGTTCCGGGGTTTGGTGTGATGGATGCAGTAGTTTTTTTCACTGGGGGGACTGCAGTGGCGTGGGTGTTGGGAAAGTGGATCAGGCTCCTCAGTGGTTGTGTAGGATTTAGGTTCACTCTGTAAAGGATTTACCAGGGAAGACACCGTGGTTATTGTGGGAGGGCCAGGGAACAGCATCGACAGAGATCCTGGGTACAGTATAGAGTATGACCTGGTAAAGATTGCGTCGGCATCGAGACATACCAATGTTGAATATGTATCTGTCCTGAGACGCCATGACCGGCCTCATTTGAACTCTTCTGTTGGGAGAGTTAATTTGGAGTTGGAACGGCTGCTTGGGTCGGGTGCGGGGGCTCATATTGGTGTGGTTCCTGTTGATTATCTCAGTAGGTGGGACTATACCAGGCACGGCCTACATCTCAACAGGAAAGGGAAGGGGAAACTGGCTGGGGTAACAGCAGGAAATTTAAGGGGGGGAGGCACTGCCATGAATGTTAAAATACCAGTGGTTACAGGTGTTGGAGTAGCACCTTTTTTAGGATAGGTAAGACAGAAACATGTCAAGTTCTACGAGAGGTTAGGATTGAAACAAATCTTCAGTTTAGGAAAGAAATTAAACAGCACAATTCTAGCACATTGGATCACCAATCACAGCTGTCAATTATAAATTTTCACCAATCACCAGAAATTTTATCTCCACCAAGTTGTATCTCAGTCCTAGGTAATTGCATTGATGAATTAAAGTCACCCAACCCAGTTGACATAATCTGCCTCTCTGAACACCATGTGACCACTCGTATAGGAACTAGGCCTAAGCACAATGAGAAACTCAGACAGGAGAGTACTGCAAATGTTAGAATAAGGAAAGGTTCTCATAAAAGTATAATTAAAAATAATGTAAGTATATTTCATCAAAATATCGGGAGTTTAAAGAATAAAGTAAATGAGCTTCTGGTTTGTTTAGAAGATTTAGAAGCTGAGAATGAAATAGATATACTATGCCTGTCTCAGCATCACATTGTTACTGATATGGATAAGGTAAATGTAAGTGGATATAAGCTCTCTACACATGTAATGAGAGAAAATATGGAGAAAGGAGGAGTTGCCATATATGTCAAAAGTTATCATTGTGCAAAAAGTATAGAAACAAAAAAGTTTTGTGTAGAGAAACATATAGAAGCATGTGCCTGTGAGCTTAAATTAAATAAAGGCACATTTATAATTGTAACTGTATATAGGTCCCCATCAGGAAATTTTCATCTATTTCTGAAAAATTTGGACTCCTTGTTGTGCTATCTGTCAGACAGAGGGAAGCAAATTATTATTTGTGGGGACTTCAATGTAGATTCTCTTAAAGAGGGTAATAGGGAAAATGACCTTGAAGTATTACTTGGTTCTTTCAATTTGACACCCGTTATTGATTTTCCTACTCGGGTGGTAAAGGATAGCAGCTCACTGATAGATAACTTCTTTATAGACCAAGATAAGTTTAACCAGATAAATGCTCAGCCTGTTGAGAATGGTCTTTCTGATCATGGTGCACAGCTAGTTACAATATATGACATAGCTCCATTCAGCAATACTAAACAGTCCTCCAAAGTAGTACGTTCAGTCAACGATTTAACAATTGCAAATTTCAGGGAAAGCCTACAGCAGTTAGACTGGGATGAGGTGTACCGTGAACCTGATGCCAATTTAAAATATAATTTATTTCATGACATTTTTGTAAATGCATTTGAAAAATGCTTCCCCAAGAAAATAGTTAAATATACTCGTAAGAAACCTTGTAACAAACCATGGCTTACTAAGGGTATAAAAATATCTTGTAACCGGAAAAGGGAAATGTATCTGACAGCAAGAAAGGGTAGTGACCCAGAAACTATCAAACATTATAAAAACTACTGTGTTATATTAAGAAAAGTTATTAAAAAATCCAGGAGTATGTGTATCATGTCTGAAATCAGCAACTCTGATAATAAAATTAAAACAATTTGGAATATTATTAAACGAGAAACAGGTCAACCAAGAGCAGAGGAAGACAGTATTACCATCAAATTGAATGAAAACTTTACGAACAAAAAGTCAGAAGTTGAAAATATTTTTAATAATCATTTTCTAAATGTTGTGGATATAGTAGGATCCAGGTGTTCATTAGAAGATGCTAGGCTGTTAATGGAAGAGGCCATACCTATGCAATTTGATACAATTGAAATCTCACCCACTTCTCCCTCTGAAATTAGGAAAATAATAAACTTGCTTAAAAGCAAAATCTCACATGGAATTGATGGCATTTCCAGCAAAATACTAAAAGCTTGTTCTCAACAGATAAGTAAGATTCTCAGCCACCTGTGTAATAGCTCTCTGGAACAGGGCATTTTCCCTGATAGACTGAAATATGCTATTGTTATACCTTTGCATAAAAAGGGGGATAGATCTGATGTCAACAGTTACCGTCCAATCTCCCTTCTAACAGCTTTATCCAAAATTTTTGAGAAAGTAATGTATTCAAGAGTAGCTTCACATATCTGTAAAAATGAAGTACTAACAAAATGTCAGTTTCGTTTCCAGAAAGGTTTTTCAACAGAAAATGCCATATATGCTTTCACCAGTCAAATTTTGAATGATATGAATAACCGAACACCACCCATTGGGATTTTTTGTGATCTCTCAAAGGCTTTTGATTGTGTAAATCATGAAATTCTGCTAGACAAGCTCAAGTATTGTGGCATGAGTGGGACAGTGCAAAAATGGTTTAGTTCGTACCTAACTGGAAGAGTGCAGAAAGTTGAAATAAGTAGTTCTCATAACATGCAAAGATCAGCACATTCCTCAAACGGGGGAACTATCAAGAATAGGGTTCCACAAGGGTCAGTCTTGGGTCCTTTGTTGTTGTTATTATATATTAATGTCTTGCCATTCTATATTCATGAAGAGGCAAAGTTAGTTCTCTTTGCTGATGATACAAGTATAGTAATCACACCTGACAAACAAGAATTAACTGATGAAATTGTCAATACGGTCTTTCAGAAAATTACTAAGTGGTTCCTTGTAAACGGACTCTCACTGAATTTTGATAAGACACAGTACATACAGTTCCGTACAGTGAATGGTATGACGCCATTAATAAATATAGGCCTTAATCAGAAGCATATAGCTAAGGTAGAATATTCCAAATTTTTAGGTGTGTCCATTGATGAGAGATTAAATTGGAAGAAACACATTTATGATCTGCTGAAACGTTTGAGTTCAGCTACTTATGCAATAAGGGTCATTGCAAATTTTGGTGATAAACATCTTAGTAAATTAGCTTACTACGCCTATTTTCACTCATTGCTTTCATATGGCATCATATTTTGGTGTAATTCATCACTGAGGAATAAAGTATTTATTGCACAAAAGCGTGTAATCAGAATAATAGCTGGAGTCCACCCAAGATCATCCTGCAGACATTTATTTAAGGATCTAGGGATATTCACAGTAGTTTCTCAGTATATATACTCTCTTATGAAATTTGTTATTAACAACCAAACCCAATTCAAAAGTAATAGCAGTGTGCATAACTACAATACTAGGAGAAAGGATGATCTTCACTACTCAAGATTAAATCTAACTTTGGCACAGAAAGGGGTGAATTATACTGGCACTAAAGTCTTTGGTCACTTACCAAATAGTATCAAAAGTCTGACAGATAACCAACAAGTATTTAAGAAGAAATTAAAAGAATTTCTGAATGACAACTCCTTCTACTCCATAGAGGAATTTTTAGATATAAATTAAGGGAAAAAAATAAAATAAAATAAAAAATAAAAATAAATAAAAATAAAAAAAAGGAAAACAAAAAAAAAAACACAAAAAAAATAAAGTTGTTATATTAACTTAAGTATGTTGTTAAATTAACCTAATTATGTCATGTATTGGAAAATTCGACTCGTTCCACATCATTACGAAATATTGTATTCATGATCCATGGAACTTGTATTAATCTAATCTAATCTAATCTAATCAGTTATCTGGCGGTCATTCTACAAATCGTTACTATCTTCTGGTCTAGCTACTTTGTTATAGACAGCCGCATTATTTGCGAACAGTCTTAGAGAACATCGGACGCTTTCTATTAGATCGTTCATGTATATTGCAAACAGAATCGGAGCTATCACATTTCCTTGGAGTACACCAGAAGTTACCTTTACATCTGTCTATTCTGTTCCGTTAAGAGTGACGCGTTGAACTCTGTCTGCAAGGAAGTCTTGAACCCAGCCGCAAATCTGTTCCGATACCCGGTATGATCGTACCTTTCCCACTAAAAGGTTGTGCTGGACCGTGTCAAATGCTTTCCTGAAGTCAAGAAGCGCGGCACCAACCTAAGCGCCATTGTCTACGGCACTGTGGATATCGTGGAGGAACAGAGCGAGCTGACTTTCACAGGACCTCCGTTTGCGGAATCCATGTTGAGTTTTATAGAGCTGATTTTCCTTCTCCAAGAACATCAGAAATCTTGAGCACAAAACACGTTCGATAATTCTACAACAGATACACGTCAACGACATAGATCAATAATTAGGTGCATCTGTCCTACGGCCCTTCCTAAAAACGGAAATGACCT
This sequence comes from Schistocerca nitens, assembly GCF_023898315.1. Lineage (NCBI taxonomy): Eukaryota > Metazoa > Arthropoda > Insecta > Orthoptera > Acrididae > Schistocerca > Schistocerca nitens. The sequence goes on from NC_064618.1 coordinate 265,061,409, forward strand.
CCTCTTTCTTCCAGTCGCTAGGTATTCTTTGTTGCTCAAGGGATCTGCGATAAATTACCCTAGAAGTGGAGCAAGTTCTTTCGAATAATCTTTGTAGAATCTTATAGGTACCTCATCTGATGTCTTTCCGCTACTAAGCCATTGTAGTTGTTTTGCTATTCCGCGATCGGTTACCTCAATATCTGCCATTTTTACGTTCGTACGACGATTGAAAGGAGGCAGCGTGTTACGATCTTCCGCGGAGGTACAACTCTGAAAGACTGAATGTAGTACTTTGGCCTTCTCTGTGTTATCCTCCGTTTCGTTGTCAGTACCGAGTGAATGAACTGATGATTTTTGCCCTGGTTTATATAATACCAGATGTATATGTCTAAGGTATGACATAGAATATACCACAACTACTAACAATAGGACAAACCAACAGCTGCTGAATATCATGTAGTGTCCTGACTTGCAACACTCCCAGTAATATACCAATACACACACACACAGTAAACATACATAAGCAAAAACCATTTCAGATGAGTATAGCTCAAGGTTCTAGCGAGACCTTCTCACCTGAAATAGGTAGAAATAGGCCATTACAAACCAACATGTTACATAGGCTATATTACACATCCAGGTACAGTATGTCACTTCCCACAGCATATTGCAAACTATTTTCACCACACTCATTGAATTAGATTTTTATTTTATTTTTCTTTGACATTTACTTTGTATGAATTATATTCTCATTAACTAGGCAGAAATAAATTATATAGAACCTTTTTATCAATTGTTAAGCATTCAATTCACTGTAACCTTAGAGAAATTTATATATATATATATATATATATATATATATATATATATATATATATATATATATATATATATATATTCTTTATAATATTTAAAAAAGCCTCAACAACTATATACCAATAACATTGTAATAATAAGAAGTGTTTGCTGTTGGATTTAGAAGCATCCGACACACCTTATATTTCAAGGCGCTGGGTTACTCTGTACTGTTATTAAATAAATAAATATATTCGATCAAAACTTCTTAGGGTATTTATTCCGATAGATTGACCAAGTTTTACTTTCAAAGTCATTTAACGCTTCTCTCATTGCTCTCCTTACGCTCATTTTCGCTTCGTTCAATTTTGTTTGTCAATTAAGTTTTTACTTGTTTTGAATCTGACATGAAGTTTTCTTTGTTTACGTAGCAGTTCTCTGACATGACTACTCTACCATTGTGGGTCTTTCCCATCCATATTTCACGATTCCTTTGAATTTTGTCTATTTATTTTCCACACCTTCGTCCTCATAAGCGAATATTTGATGCTGACTGCTCAGATTCTATGAATTTGTATCCGGTCCCTCTTGCAAAGCAAAAGTATCTTCCTACCTTTCTTAACATTCTTTGTCAGACCCGTTGTCATAGGTGCTATCACAGCCTCAAGATCACTAATACCTTCCTCTACGTTAACTGATACGAAAAGTTCAGGTCTGTTTGTTGGCAGAAAGTCTAAGACGCTACCCTCAGGAGTTGGTTCTCTATCTGCTGAAAGTAATTTTCGGGGAAGACACCCAGAACAATGTCACACGAATGCCTGTCTCTGGTAGAGTTTTAATAGTACAACACCTGGCTAATTGAAGTCACCCCTTATTACAAGGGCGTGACGATATTCTGCAAGTTCTATCTGAAGCGCCCTACCACTAGAGATCCCGACCCAGGGGGGTCTTTAAAAGCATTTAATTACTATTTTTGAAGGATCTTTGTAGCTTAGCTTCACCCAGATTAATCCACAATCGGGATCCATAACAACGTCGCTAGCTTTTAACGAATTCTTTATTACAATAAGGACGCCGCCCCCATTGGCGACTGACCTATTCTTACGATAAATATTCCATTCTGAACTTAGGACTTCCTTGTCATTAACATCTGGTTTCTGTTCCTAATACGGTCTCTATGTTATGACTTTTAGTAAGCGATACTAATTAAGGGATCTTTCCTTGGTCACCGCTGAAACTTACTAAAATCATATTAAAATTTCCTATCTCTGATTTTCGACGAAGAACGTTCTCTGAGGACACTGTGCTTAATTTATAAGCTAAATCGTCTTTGATCCCAAGGGAGGGTTTCTCTAAGAAAACCCCATGCGCACGCCACAAGTATTCCGCTACCCTAGCAGCCGCTTTCTGCGCGTAATGCATGCCTGACCTATGAAGGTGAACCGATAGGGGAGGTCGAGAAATATATATCTGATATCGTCGCAGAATCGTCTGAGCCGCTGCTCCAAACCAGAGCACCGCAGTCAACCCTGGGAACGGAGCTACAAATAGCTTGGCCTACATCTCGCGTGCGATGCTAGTTCCCTTCACTAAATCAGCCATCCACCGAAAGGAGCCGAGGATGTCCTCAGAACCCAAGCGACAGACTTCAATTCGTGCAGAGATATGCCGCTATATGCAGCTGGTAACACCCAGTGCGCTCAATGGCCGCCGACAGGGCCTCTTTCACATCACGGACGAGACCCCCCCCCCCCCGGCAAAAATACCGGGTGCAAGCTGGCATCGGTGTTATATCCCTGAGGGGTTCCATTACACGCCTCACATTGGAGCTCCCAATGACAAGCATGCCCACCATCTGCACTTATCCGGTCTGGTCAGTAAAATCGGCCGCTGGCGCACGAGGAGGGACATGTCATGCTGGCTCAGAGTAATCAACTCTGTGTAGCATCTCGTACGTGTTGCAAAGGCATAGAGAGCCAGCCGCACGACCTGCTACCACTTTCACCTTCCGTCCAGTCATACCCCAACCCACCACTGTCTACTACCCACTCTCAAGTCGGATGTTGCGAATCAGAAAAAAATGAATTAATGGAATAATATTGCCTTCCTGGCAACATAAATATATCAACAAAAGACGATGGTTGACGACATGTGGGAGTTTCAGTCTGGCCGTGAGTCGTACACGGATAACCAAATGGTAAGCGGGAAATCCGGGTTTGAGTCCCTGTCCGACACAAATTTTCACTGTCGTCAGTCCATTCAACAGGTGATGGTAGTCCTTATTCCCAACAGCGAATTCATTTCATGTACATCAATAGAACGTTCTCAATTTCCAGGCACATCAAGTGATTAAAATTACATCAGCTTTCGGGCAAGTAGTCCTTGGCCATTGTCATGTCGCATGACGACGCATACAAAATGGATGCCTTGGTCACAGTGTCCACAGAAAACATACCCACACTGTTCTGGCCATCAGCCATCGTCAGCCGGAACAGAAGCAACAGTGTTACAAACATCGGTGCACGGTGCAAGAATCGTGATCAGAAGCTAATAACCTTGCCCACGAGCTGAACCACCTACGGAAGGACTTCAGGAACAGCGGCAATAACTTTCAACTAGAGACTGAAGTTATGTCATGGAAGAATCGAAATAAGACCACCTACGAGGAGCAGGAAAAGAAACTTACTTTTTTGCTGTTCCGGGACTCCATGTTGGGGAAGATAAGCCGTCTGCTGTAACGACATTAGATCTATCTTCAGGCCTCCGACAAAACCTCCGTCAGTTACCGAGACCAATTAAAGACGCAGCAGGGCTCAGAACACGACGGGTCTACAAGAGACCTCGCGTATGTGACATTCCTAAGTCGGACAAACAGTACGTGTGTGGAACAACAACAACACAGGAAGGATCATAAGAGATTTTATCGCCTACACTACCCCGAGAAATCTGCTTTAGTAAAGCATGGTTTAAAAATCGGTCTCCGGATAAAATTGACGAAACCTCTGTCGTGACTCGCGCTAATGGCTTCTAAGACAACGTAATTAAAAAGTCATTGAAATAAAAATCATTGATAACAGCCTAACAGGCCTTCAGCTGAGTACGGTATGCGTTCCAGCAATTGCGTGGTTGAGGCGGGCTCATCGAACAGCGATTCAATATATGCCCATATATGGCGATGCCGCCAGCACCAGTGTCGTCACCGCCGGCAGCTATTGTATATAAGGGGTGAACCAGAAACCCACTGGCAGCCACGTAACTTGACAATGGCCAAGGAGGGCTTGGCCAATAGCTCGTTTAATCTTAATCACTTGAAGTGGCTGGAAGACTGAGAAATTTTTATTCAGTGTTACCGCTGCGAGACTCTGCATTCTTAATAAATACATTTTTGTATCCCGCCTGGTAGGCGGCGCGTGGGTCTGCTCCTATAAACTGAAGGGTAGGCCGAATGTAGGAAGTGAGTAGGAGCAGGAAAAGGTTAAATGCTTCGGTACTGCGTTTAAATTGAAAGCACCTATAATATAGAAAGAATGTGAATACATAAATTGTAACTTAACTTTGGCTGAGATGAGCACGTAGGTGCGAAGCTACACGTCAGTCAGATCTAACATCGGCTAGAAGTTACAAAGGCAAAATCTCTAGTAGCTCGCCCACTATGAACTAGAAACAACGTTGCTTGGTCGTCTACTCTGAAGCGGAATCTGAAGCGGCGCTCGTAGAGCTGCACAGCACCGGCTAGAGGGCGCTGTCGTCGGTGTCGGTGTCGTAGGCCAACGTAAGAGCTTGTACCTACGCCGTGGCATCGTAGCAATCGATACCAAAACATTAGTCCATTACAGATACAATACGTACGAATACATAGTTCAAACGAAAGCCTTTTTTGACAATTGTGGGCGTGTTATTGATTATGCTGAGCCTTTAGTGCTTTTGCACCTGCCATCTCGGTACTGGTACTGCATTCTTTGCCGGCCGAGGTGGTCGAGCGGTTCTAGGCGCTACAGTCTGGAGCCGCGCGACCGCTACGGTCGCAGGTTGGAATCTTGCCTCGGGCATGGATGTGTGTGATGTCCTGAGGTTAGTTAGGTTTCAGTAGTTCTAAGTTCTAGGGGACTGATGACGTCAAAAGTGACGTCCCATAGTGCTCAGAGCCATTTGAACTGCATTCTTTCGATATCAAAGTTGAGTAGCGGTACGGAACCTCTCCGAAGGCAATACGAAGCAGATATTTTCCCAGAAATGTTAATAACAGGATCTATCTGCCCCTTACCACCCATCTCCCATGTCTCACACGAACTATTTGGAATTAAAATGTTTCATCAACTTATGTTTAATAGTGATATTTTTCAGAGCAATAACAATGAAATGTAGGTAACTGGACTGTCACACTTATCTTCGTATTTCAAACCAGTTCGACATACCATGTCTTATATTCTTCCTTAATTCCTGCCATGCTTTTTACTCCTTAATTAGTCTCCTGTCCTCACAGATGACGTTATTCAGTTTTAGAATTTCCATCAGCTGATCACATTCCACTCGGTCACATGTCTCTTCAAGATCTATGACGCACAAACTCATTCCTGACACTCTTCCTCTAGATCTTTCACCTATTATTTTAATTAATCCCATAGCCTCTCTTGACCTATCCCTTTCGCGAAACCAGATTGCTCTTTCCCCACACTCTTCTCCGTTATACGAATCTACTTACGATTCCACGTCCAAAACATAATTTTGTCTGCTTGAGGGATTATACATATTGATCTGTATTCAATGGAATTCGCAGTATACAATTTTTTTTTTTTGCGGATTGGAAGGACCACTGTGTTGATAGCATCTTCTGGCCATGAACTACTTCCTACATCGTAATGTACAAAGCTGCTATTTCTGCTATGCCTTTTCATCCATAGACTGAAACAATTTTATATGAAGACCGTCCAGTCCAGCAGATTTACATCTCTTCATTTCCTTTATTTGGTGGTAGGCCACTACAAACTACCTTACTCCGATCAGAAGGCGAAAGAGCGGTAGTCATCTTTCCCGTAGTTATTAACGAGGGAATAATCCCTCGCAGTGGCGGGCTGCCCCCGGCTGCTCAACCGCCGACACAGTTAACCAGCGTGTCACGTGACCGTCCTGAGTGACGGGCGCCCCCGCCAGGAGGCTTGCCTGTCGATGCGCCACCTGCTTGCTGACGTCAGACAAATGACCGCCGCTGACCGGCCACCCGCCGCCGCCGCTGCTGCCTGATGGCGCCCTCTGCCGCGTCACGTTGATTTGTCAGCCCGACAGCTGTCCATTACTCGTTCCGGCCGCGCTACATACGTCACCGTAATCACTGTCGTAACTTTACGGCCGAACCCGGAATGACTTTTCGGAGAAAATTCTCGGCCTGCGTTCGCTGCTCTCGCCGTAGGCACTATACGTGCTATCTGTATTCCGTTTAAACTCAATCAGGCCTTCATCTCCGGCTTCAGTACACGAAGGACTAAACGCTCAGCAGAAAATATTAATATGTTAGTACGGGATGAGTCATATGTCTCCACTTTGTTGTCGTGGTCTTCAGTGTGGTTTGATACAGCTCTACCTACTCTATCAAGTGCAAGACTCTTCATCTCCGAATAACTACTACAGCTTACATCCTTCTCAATTTCCTGACTTTATTCATCTCTTGGTCTCCCTCTACAATTTTTAACACTACTGTATTAAACTGCAGATCTCTTTATTCTCAGAATGTGTCCTACCAACCGACCCCTTCCACTATCAGGCAGCGCCACAAATTTCTTTTCTTCCCGTTTCTATTCAGTACATACTCATTTTTTACGTGATGTACCAACCTAATCTTCAGAGCTGTTTTGTGGCATCACATTTCAAGAGCATCTATGCTCCTCTTGTCAAACTGTTTTCTTCTATGTTTCACTTCCATACATGGCTACACTCCACACAAATACTTTAAGAAAAGACTTCCTAACACTGAAATCTATCTTCGATGTTAAACAAATTTCTTACCTTTAGAAATGTTTTTTTTGCCATTGCCATTCTACATTTATTACCCCCTCTTCTTCGGCCATCATTAGTTATTCTGCTGCCGGCCGGTGTGGCCGAGCTGTTCTAGGCGCTTCAGTCTGGAACCGCGCGAGTGCTAGGGTCGCAGGTTCGAACCCTGCCTCGGGCATGGATGTGTGTGATGTCCTTAGGTCAGTTAGGTTTAAGTAGTTCTAAGTTCTAGGGTACTAATGACCTCAGAAGTTAAGTCCCATAGTGCTCAGAGCCATTTGAACCATTTGAAAAATTTCAGTTCTCTTGACGATGACCAGTTTCAGTCAGTAATGACCATCCTCAGAGCTTTCGTACACCATGTCCCAAAGTGATGAGGCCGTAACGGCATCGTCAAAACATATAACTGAGTATATTTATATGTTCTGACCATGCCATTACGCCCTTACCACTTCACGACATTATGTCGAAAAGCTCTGAGAATGGTCCTTACTGACAGAAACCGGTCATGGTCAAAAGAATTGATAGTGCGATCAAAGACTGCAATAAAAAACATATCTCATTCTTCTTGAAGTGTGAGGGTATTTCGCCTGTCCTGTGGCTGTCAGTTGTTGTGACGGAATGTCGATTACTCCTGGAGTCCTGTCTGCATCCAAATGGCGAAGGTGGTAAGTAAATAAGCGTCAAAGAAGCGATAGTCGAGACCGATCGTCCGCCGTTTCATCCGCAGCCAATGGTGTCTTTTAGATGCGGTCTTGGGGTGCGTGGTGTTAGCATACCGTTCTCCTCGGCCTTTGATGGCATTGCAAACCTTGTGGCTGCTACTTCCCATTCAAGTAACTCCTTAATTGGTATCACAAGCCTCCCACCACGGAAAAAACCCTATCATTGCCGGGAATTGAGCCGGTCTTGGTATGGCAATCATCTACACTAACCACTCAGCTAAATAACCGGACGTCAAGGCTGTGACTATTGTATACTTTATTCGTACATATGGTACCAATGACGCTGCTATTCTTCTTCTCCACTTCATGTATAAGGAAAATCGCATGTTGCGGTGTTCCATCTCTTGCATGACCTTCTTCAGTTCTTCTTCCACTGGTTTTATAGTTGCTTTACCAGGAGTCTTCCTCCACGCATACGATATACGCATTCCTTCCATTTACTCGTATGTCCTTTTATTTTTTCATTTATGTCATGTGCTCGTAAATCTTTCGTTACATCCTCATTTCTTGTGTGATCGTTCATTGTACATCCTTACCCTGTTCTTAAAAACCTCCTTTCTTGAACCAGTATTTTGCTTTCTTGGTGCCTTGTCGAAAGTAAGTCTTGATGGTGTCATGGTGGTGTAAGATATCACTTCGGTTTATTTCCTGGCTTTATCCTATTAAATGTTTACAATTCTTACACATATGGAAGTAGATTTAGTTAATTTTTGCCCCATGTCATAGTTTTATGCATATGTGACGTCGCGAACTAGATATTTAATTTGTTTAACTTCTGAGATTTTATTATTCTGGCCTACTTTTGATATTACTGGTTGAAAGACATGAAATGCCATTACTTTCGTTTTAACTACAGGTAATTTATGTTGTATTCTTAAGCTGTCTGTTGCAGTTTACAGACTCCAATCTCAAGGTCATCTCCATTTTCTACAATCATTTTTAGGCCATCTGTGTATAGGAGTGAATTTAGTATAGTGTCACATTTTAAAAGTACTCATTTTTATTGACCATCTTCTATTTATTGATCGCTTCATCAACGAATGCACTGAAGAGTGTCGGGTAAATATAGCTTCCTTGTCTTATCCCTTTTTTTCTGTTTATAGGCTCATTTGCCTCTAAATACACGCTGTAACGTTGGTGAGCGTTAGTTACCTTTGAGTTTTGATGTGGTAAGTTTACGTTAGTCAAGAATGCCTTTAAGGCGACAAATACGCCATTATCCATAAATCGCTGAGTTTGAACGAGGACGTGTACTAGAGCTACAAGAAGCTGGATGTTGTTTCTGCGATATTGCAGGGAGACTTGGCAGGAATGTAACAACTGTACATGATTGGCGACCGCGGTAGTCACCAGAAGACCGGGCTCCAGTCGGCTGTGTGGCACTACCAAGAGGAAAGGCCGTGGTGATCGGCATATGGCTCTGGCGCATCGTACTGCAACTGCAACAGCAGTATCAGCAGCAGTTCACACCACGGATAGCTGTTACATATGGGTTACTTCAAGGAGAGCACCGAAGCAACCGATCTTTAGTGTACATTTCACTGACCTCAAACCACTACCATTTGCGACTTCAATGGTGTCAAGCGAGAGCTCAGTAGAAGGCAGCATGGAGGTATATTTTGTTTTCTGATAAGAGCTGGTTCTGTTTTTGTGCCAGTGATGGCTATGTTTTAGTCAAAGGCGGCCAGTTGACGTCCAGCAACCAACTTGTCTGCATGCTAGACACACTGGAGCTACACCTTGAGTTATGGCGTGACAGCAGGAGCACTCTCGTGGTTAACCCACACACCCTGACTGCAAATTTATACGCGAGTCTAGTGATTCGACCAGTTGCATTATCATTCATGGACATCAATGCAATGTTTTTCAACAAGATAACGCTCAGCCACATATCGCTGTTGTAATCCAACATGCTCTACTGAGTGTCGACATGTTCCCTTGACCTGCTCGATCGCCAGTTCTGTGGCTAGTCGAGCACGTCATCGGACGAAAACCCCAGCGTCATCCGCGAACAGCGGTCACCGTCACTGCAGTGATGACCAATAGCAACGCTGTGGATATCCATCCCACAAACTGACTTCGGCACCTTTCCAACACAATGCATGCACGTTTGCGTGCTTGCATTCAACAGTGTGGCGGTTACACTAGGTCTATTAATGTACCAGCATCCCATATTTGCGATGTCTTATCTCGCTCTCACATTAACCAGTGACGTTAATCACTTAAATATCTTACCTACACAAATGTATTCCAGAAATTCTGCAAAAATTGTTCTTTGGTGTTGTGCTTTTCCGTCACTGATTTCAGTGCTTTATATAGACCCCTAATGGCATTTATGATATGGATGAACTCATACAGCCATTATATCTCATAGCATTTCCCTCCTTACATTATCAAGTGCCTTTTCAAAATGTATAAAAGCAAGAGCGGCTTCCACATTGAATTCTCATCTTTTTTATATAACTTGTCGCAGTGCAAAAACTTCGTCAGTGGTTCATCGTCCATTTCTAAAACCTGATTGTTGTTCAGATGTTAGTTTTATCATGATACGTACTATGCCAAACTGACAGAAAGACTAACCCATTTGCACTTATTTAATACGTCGCACTCCTTTTCCTTTCATCCGTTTCCACTCCAGTGTGCTTGTAGTTGCATGTAGGAGGGTGAGAATGAGGTAAGGACAGATAAGCTTAGAGCTGGAAGTAGATTGAGTTAACACCGACGTAACCTACAGTATGTGGGCGAATTCAACAAACGGAATTTTTCTCCAAAGGTAAACGGAGTCCCCACGTTAGGCGATATCACGTTGGTCACTGCTCAGTAGGAGCACTGAGACTAAACGAGGAACCACTGTCTCTGCGGTTCTGCCATATTGTAGAAGCTGGACTGAGTGCCGAAGCATGTAGATGTTCAGTAAGGGCTCCTTAGGGCAAAGTGCAAAGAAGGGTATTAGAATGTCCCTGTTAGTGACAGAAAAACGCTAATAAGTTATCTTTCAGAGAACAAAGTAATGAGGCCAACTGTAGGGGATGGCTTAAATGTTGTTACTTTGATAGATAAAATAGTCTTTCCCATCGAGGTCGAGAGTGAACCAAGAGTTTGCGATCTAATTTCATGTGCGTTGAGGTTATTAAGTACAGAATCAAGTGCAAAATTTCATAATGTTGGACGGGTGGTGTCTTTCATTTTCATTTGCTGTCAAAATTAAGGCCGCTTTTTTATATGTGGGACTTATCCATGTGTTCGCATCATTTATCGTATTCCAGTTTAATTATGTCCAGGTTATGCTTTCTGGTCGCTTCCCTTACATTAAAATTTAGCTTAATTGCATATTAATGAGGCTGGAACAATTGTGTCTTGAGATTTCACGAATTTGACGGTGATTACTTTGTGAATGGTCATCAACCACCATTAGCTATGTTCTAGATTAAGTAGTCCCAAAATATGCTTTCTCGTAACCCTTCGTACCTTAATAGTTCATTTATTTGAAATCAGTGAGGTTATAACAATTTTGTCACCGAATTTTAATAATTTTTCGGTGGTTTACAAGTAATCAGAGTCCATTCCCCTGTAACCGCCACGTTGCTGTGCCGTTGATTAACAGAGTCCTAATGAAAAATCTGAAGGAGTTTATTTCCATTAGATTCAAAGACAGTGAGAGGACCTGCCGCCGTTTCAAGTAAGGATTTTATCCGTTTCATTGTGATTCCTGGTAACTGATGCACGCCTATGTGTTCCAGCCATTGGTGTGCAGGTATCTGTTTGGTGCTAATCGTCTGATTACTATAACTTTTCTTGTGCGCAGTACCTGTTGTAAAGATATGTCAAGTCTAGGGAAAGTAATTCATTAAAATCCTTTCTTGTAGTGTTGACAGCGTTCAATCCAGCCCCCTCCCCCCCGGCCCCCTCCCTCCCACCTTGGGCCCTTCTGTCGAAGAATAATATACACCACTTTGCTGTGTGTTGCTCATTAATGAGTAAACTGACAAATTAAATTCACACAATTACATGTCGTTCCGTTGCATGTGGATTATCAGAAGCTGTGGCCAGCGAAACAGTTTGCTGACGGTTGCTCTGTCAACCTCATTCAAGTGCCAAGAGATAAAAAGTTTGCTTAAGTAGCTCACGATATCACTTAATTCTAGGTGTACACCCAGTGTCGCGCTAATTGCATGCGTGACTTTCTGAAATGCCATGTCTCTTTGAGTGATGAATGTGGTAACCAGTTGCCGTCCTGCTTTCCCTTTTAAGCCTTGTATGATGATGTTCCTTGTGCATCAGGAGACCAAGATTAATTTAGAGAAAGTTGTTACCACCTTCAGTGGCCGGCTAAGTGGCCGAGCGGTTCTAGGCGCTACAGTCTGGGACCGCTACGGTCGCCGGTTCGAATCCTGCCTCGGGCATGGATGTGTGTGATGTCCATAGGTTAGTTAGGTTTAAGTAGTTCTAAGTTGTAGGGGACTGATGACCTCAGCAGTTAAGTCTCATAGTGCTCAGAGCCATTTGAACCACCTTCTGTGCCCATGAACATACGTGTCAGTTAAATGCAAATCCTTACTACATGTCCATTTGAAAAATAAATCAGTATTTTTTAAAATAATTCCTTCTTCACTGCCGTTATCCCTATTCAGTACTGCCCCCTATTGAGAGTTTTAACTATACAGGCAAAGAGAGCTGCAAAACAAAAAATAAATTCATATAAATACTGTACGTGGTGTTCCATTGGCAGCTTGCCATTCTTGCGTTATCCGTTGCTTCCCTAATTAATTTCAGTGTCGGTTTGCATTGTGCTGCGATTGACCAGTGTGTTAGATTGTTAATTGGTTTTCCATAAAAATGTGTGAAGTCGAGCTTATCCTACTATAGTAACGAAGAGAATTACGCTGGGAGCGCCGGTTAAGAGTAATTAATGAAAAGGCAGTATCCTCGCAGTGCTTCGCCTATTTCTTTTCTCTTAATATTCACTATATTTTTCATTTGCTGGAGTTATTTATGTATATCTTCAAAACTTCTGGTTTTCCTTCATCTTGTGTTTCCATTTCTTGCGTCCAAATTCTTTACTTTTCTGTGTTTTCTGCATTTTCCTTGTCTCCCACAGAGCCTCATTACTATGTTTGTTATACATTTATTTATGTTTTTCACTCTCATTCAGAATCTTCAACCGTTTCCAAATTTGCTAAATTTTTGTCACCTGATTTTATTAGAGATCTTTTGTGCCGATACCTTCTGGAAGGCGTATCTTAAGAACTTATTTTCCTTGTTGTTCCCTAACTGGTTTCTTTAGTTTCCTCCTGTTTGGAAATCTGTCAGTTACGGTTACGACTAGCAAGGCGTCTGCTCTAATATCCACTGCTCGATAAATTCAGGTACCTATAACATGTCCAGGAAATCCCTTTTTTATTGTTATATAATCTACGTATGACAGATCTATATCCTATTGTGTACATATTTCTTCCTAAAGACGCTACTGGAAACTGTTGAATGATTAAAGGTTGCAAAATCTCGTACCGTTTTGCCGTTTCCTCCAACTCTGCTTACTATTTTTAGAACTGGTATATTATCAGTTCTAGCACTCAGATCTCCGAAGAGTAAAATCTTATTTTTACTGTACTCGTTTAAAATAATTTGTAGCTGTTTGTAAAAGGCCTTGGAGTCGTCAATTAGTCCTTCTTGTGGGCCATAAGTTACTATTATACTTAGGATTTGTCTCGGATTTTTAATTCCCAGTACCACAATGCGTTCGTTTCCTTACTCACAGTTCAGTACTTCTCATTTTATAGCAGTGCAGGTGCCAACACGTTTACTTCGTCTTTGTTGCCGTTTTACACCACTGTCATAATAAAGTAATTTACGTATTTGGATGCAGATTCTTTGCTTCTGTAACTGCGGGGAAATCTATTTCCTTTTCTGTCTTTAGCTAATTCAACTTCTTTGACAGTAATTCCCCCAATGTTCCAGATGGCAACGTTCAAAATTTCGTTAAACTACTTCTCCATATTTCTTGCTCATGTCGTATGTCGGTAATCCGTCCTATTTCCGATCCTAGTTTGAGTACTATAAGTACTTTTATTGAATCCCTGTATAGAATACTGGCCCGTCGGAGGTAAGACTGACCATTACGAGCTTTACGACTAATATATGTGATTATGGTACAGTATTTCCTCTGTACTGGATGTTATGTTTGTACCACAACACTCAGTCGTCAGAGCCTGTTAGGCAGGGTACACCGCGACCTGGAGAGGTTGACAGTTACATGAGAGTGGTTGTTTATTCACGTTATCACCGCATTAGTACCCCGTTGCTACAGTTATATGATATTCTTTACACCTCCGTTCTATGTCGATACACTACCAATTTTTTTTGGGAATTTAAAACAACACCTATCATATTATTTGTTGTCGTGCTACTGCGATTCTTCTTTTAATATGGTCAACATTAAGCATTTTCTAGCGGTATTCTAAGAGGCCACAGAGATTAAAAGTACAATGGAGTGGTTGGCTACACCATCGGCGCATGTCAACCGATCCAGTGATCGGGAAGTTAATGGCCCAAGCACAGTCGCACTTCAGTGACGTAATGGGATGGTTTGCTGTCGATTCTGATGAGGACAACCCTATCATTGAACTGCTCACAGTAACTCACTCTCTGTCCTACCTTCTTATTCATAACCATTCTTACTCCCTTTATACCAATCTATGCTGCTGTTGACATTATTCTATACTCGTCTGATCATAAACCCCAGTCTTCTTTCCATCTCACTTCAATGACCCCTACTGTACCTAAATTGAGACTCTGCACTTCCATTTACGGTTTTCTGGGTTCCCTACCAAGTTCAAATATCTGAAATTCCAGGTCTCGAAACGTTACCCTTTCGTTGGTTATTTAGTCTTTTTCTTAAGGTCATGTCCCCCTTGGCAGGTCCATTCCGGAGATCCAAATGGGGGACTGGAATGTTCCGCGATTCGAGAGAGCATCATGACACTTTTTCAATTAACAGGTCGCCTGTCCTGCGAATACACATTCCACCCAAGGGAAAAAGAGTACCCCGAACCTCTGTCCGTTCCACCGTCCTCTTTCAGAAGGCCGTTGGCACAGTGAGAGTGACTTCGTATGCCGGAAGTCATCGGCTGTCATTGGAGCTTTGACTTTTATTAAACATTTAAGCACTGGCGAAGTTCGAAACCGGGACCGAGGACGTTTTGATTACTACTTACAGACGCTACCCCGCTAGACTATGGATGCAGAATCGATAGCAAACTAACACCGACAACAATAGTTCAGGTACAAGTGTCGACGTCGCAAGCCGATGAGGCGATATAGAAAGTAAGCCTATATGGGAATATTGAACGACTCATTCATTACACATGCAAGTGTCGACGTCGCAAGCCGATGAGGCGATATAGAATACAAGTGTCGACGTCGCAAGCCGATGAGGCGATATAGAAAATAAGCCTATATGGGAATATTGAACGACTCATTCATTACACAACGGGAGAGGAAACTCTAATTGTCATGGGGGATTGGAATGTGGTTACAAGGGAAGGAGTAGAAGGTTACTGGGGAATATGAGCTTGGTACTAGGACGAGAAAGGAGGGAGGTAAGGAAAGTTTTCAGTTAAATTAAACCGAGATCAGGCAAAGAACTGAAACTGATATATTGAATTGTAAGGCTTACCCAGAAGGTAACATATACTCAGATATCAATTTACTAATGATGAACAGTAGGCTGAAGGTCAAGAGGCTAGTCAGGACGAATAAGTGCGCAAAGAAGCGGGATACGGAAATGCTACCGAATGATGAGACATATTTGAAGCTCTCTGAGGATATGAATATTGCGATAATGAATAGCTCAGTAGGCAGTTCAGTTTAAGATGAGTGGAGAGGTCTGAAAATGGCAATAGCAGAATTTCGAAAGGAAAGAAAAACATTGGTAGAACGGAGGTAACTGCGAAGAAACGACGGATAACAGAGGAAGTACATCAGATGGTCGATACTAAAGAATACAAAAGTCTTCAGAGAAATTCAGAAGTACAGTTACGATTCGCTTAGAACTAAATAAATAGGAAGTGCAGGCAAGATAAAGGAAAATGGCTGCCAGAAAATGTGAAGAAGTCAAAAAAATAAAGATTGTCGGAAGGATGGACGACATGTAGAAAAGTCGAAACAGCCTTTGGTTAAATTAAAGGCAAGGGTTGTTATATTAAGAGTGCAATGGCAATTCCACTGTTAAATGCACGGGAGAAAGCGGATAGGTGGAAAGAGTATACCGAAGGCCTCTACGAGAGTCGTGATGATGTTATTGGAAAAAAATAGGTGTTGATATAAGAGAGATAGAGGATCCAGTATTAGAATGAAAATTTAAAAGAACTTTGGAAGATTTGGATCAAATAAGGCAAGAACGGTAGCTAACATACCATCGGAATTTCTAAAATCGTTAGGGACGTGGCAAAAGAACCATTATTTATGTCGGTGTGTAAAATGTAAAGACCAGTGACACGTCTTTGCCGGCCGCGGTGGTCTCGCGGTTCTAGGCGCGCAGTCCGAACCGTGTGACTGCTACGGTCGCAGGTTCGAATCCTGCCTCGGGCATGGATGTGTGTGATGTCCTTAGGTTAGTTAGGTTTAAGTAGTTCTAAGTTCTAAGGGACTAATGACCACAGCAGTTGAGTCCCATAGTGCTCAGAGCCATTTGACACATCTTTAGGAAAAATATCATCCACACAGATTTGAAGATAGCAATAGCTAATAAATGTGAGAATTATTGCACAATCACCTTGACAGCTCTTGCTTCAAAGTTGCTGACGAGAATAATACACAGAAGAAAGGCAAGAAAATTGAGGATATGTTAGATGATGATAATTTTGCCTATACGAAAGGTAAAACAGCACGAGAAAGGCAGTTCTGACGTTCTGATAATGGAATCAACACTGAAGAGAAATGAAGACATGTTCATTGGATTTGTCGGCCCAGAGAAGGTGTTCATCAATGTAAAATGGTGCAAGAAGTTCGAAATTCTGAGAAAATAGGGATAAGTTTTAAGGAAAGACAGGTAACATATAATATGCCCATGAACCAAGGGAGAATATTAAGACTGGAAAACCAGGAGTGACATGCTCAGATTAAATAGGTTGTAAGGTGGGTGTGAGTCTTTTGACGCTATTGTTCAGTCTATACATTGAAGAAGAGTGGGGGTGTACCGCCCTACCACATACACCTTTAGGTGCTTAATCAGTATCGATATGTAGAAGCCATATGAAGATCTTAAATCATTTGTTATGCAAGTATTTTTTACTAGCGCTAAATTATGGTTTTACAGACTAGTAATGGGACAAAGCTGGTGCCAGCCCACATTGCACTGCTGCCAGATTTGTTCAAGATAGTGGATCCAAGATAGTGGCCATCGATGTGGCAACATTGCAGTGATGTCATGGTGGGAAATCCAAATTTTGGTGGGACAAAAGGTCAATTGGGCTGCCTCCACTAACTTAACTCTCTCCCCTCACCCCATCCTCCTCCCCTCCCCTCCCCTCACCCATTTGAAAAGTGGTGGGAAAATGACTCACTCTGTGCTGGGGTGCTGGATAGGACAGATGTAAGTATGCATCGTTTATTTAAGCAGTTTGAGTTGTCATTGACAGTAGCTCCATCTGGTGTGTTGAGCATGAGGTCTGGAGTCCAATGGACCTAGTTCACAGTAGCACCACCAAAGGGCGCTATCGACCACCCCTCCTCCCCTCCTATGACATAATCCAAGATGGCAGTCTGGGGAGAAATGTGGGAGAAGGATTCAGTCTATGTCTAGCTGCAGGACTGGGCGGATGCATGTAATTGTCTGCACTGGAGAAGGATGAGTATATTAGGAACGATATTTGGTGAAGATTATTACGCTTCAAGATATAATGAAGATAGGACTAAGTTATGTTTCGCAACTCTTGCTGATAAATGCATGTACTGTATGTAGATCTTTCAGTAAAAGTCTAGTCAAACTTCTAAAGCACAAGAAGCAAGATGTTCGCCCCAAGGACTATGCTCCTATGGAAGAGGGGCAACGTGCTGGCTTATGGCAGGGCCAGGCAGCGCGCCAGCTTGCAGCACAGTCAAATGGTTGCTGCAGGGCCGCATGCTATGCAATACCTGTCGTGATTGAAACAACTGTGGCCTTCCTCCTTCCGCTATCTGGCACACAGATACCCGATGTCACTGCACACGAACTGCCGCAGGAGTTATTACATCTGGTGTTTTGGAGTATCGTAACATACATAACTTGAAGATATCACAGAAACTAAATGTACCATTGCACAAAGACAGAGATAGTGCTTTGCAGATGATGCGAGAATATTTAAAGAACAAGGACTCTGAAAAAAGATCACTACACACTTGTGAAACCACTCACACTTCTCACGCTTTTGGGGGAAACAGATCTCAGAACCGATATCAGCTGCAATAGCTTATTTTACAGGTGAAAACGATGATATTTGGAGGTGATATAAATATCTGTGGAACTCTAAAAACAGGACGCTTACCACTTTTCGAGTTTTAGCTGCTTGTTTGAAGGCACTACCAGAGAGAGAGAAAAATTTCTAAGTCCTACAGTTTCTGTAGTTTTCATCGCTTTTCTGAAAGGGTGAGTGGGCTTAGTTAACATTTGCTGCAAGAGTCAGAGACATTACTTTCTTCACTTCTAGAAGCACACACTTATGTTTAAGTAAAGGCAGGAAAATCAGAACAATTACACACAATCTGACTTTGAAGCACTGTCCTACAGGCGAGAAAAATGGCTGGAATTTTTTGTGTATTTTCGATGTTCTACAGCTGCTGGTCTAGAGCCACAATAGTGGGTGAGGGACAGCATCCAGCCTCTCTGAACCAGAGGAGGAGGGTGGTCTGCTGAGATGAGTCCCTAAACGCTCTAACAAAGAAGACACCACGCTACTGTCAGAACTTTCCATAGACACATTTTCCCCGTGTTGTTTGTACCAGCTTTTAGAGACTCCTATGCCTCACACAAAGGATGTCTTGTGAATGGAGCATTATCGTTGGTTCTCACAGAATTTACCTACCAAACGACTACTGGTGCCAGTGTTGTATCACTGTCCGCCATTTTCTTCAGAGGAAGTCCGAGTGGCTTTAGGTCTGCAGCCGGGTTCACGAGCTCACAAAGAAGAAACGCTCAGGTATTTCCCAAGAAATAGGAAACGTTCCTAGGATCAGTGCCCGTCCCAGAGTGCACCCTGACCAGTTTCGCACGGCACGGCAAAAGTCGCTTGTTGCAGGCGGTGGGACGCTACGTGTCCTTAGCTAAAGAGCTCTGCACTATGTGCTGATCCCGGCGGAGGTTCGAGTCCTCCCTCGGGCATGGATGTGTGTGTTTGTCCTTAGGATAGTTTAGGTTACGTAGTGTGTAAGCTTAGGGACTGATTACCTTTGTAGTTAAGTCCCTTAAGATTTCACACACATTTGAACATTTTTGAACTATGTGCTGGGGTACTGCAATATATAGTTGCAGAATTGATCACGTGTTTTGATCTTTGCAGTACTGATTAGGTGTATTTACAATGGGCTTCTCTGTACTCTCCGCCAATCACAACTTTGCGGTGTCAGCTAACAAACAATTGCTGTATGGCAACATCCTACTGTATTTCTATTGAGGTAACAGTGATACAGGCGAATTGACTGCTGTCTTTCATGCTTTACTGGAAAGAAGAGAAACATCTGCCTCTAAACTTATTTGCATCTGCGTTGAAGAATGACAGAAAGTGGACAGAGTTGAGATGGAGTTTTCACGATGCATGATTTAACGGTGGACTGATGATGCCTTTTAGAGGGAGGGGGGGATGTTATTGCAGGTAATTTAAACTTTTTTTCCGTTGTTCTTTTGAGGTGCATCATCTGTGTAGCATAACCTGGTTTGGCTAGTACTCGCCTGCTTGTTCTTTGTGTGACTTAGAGCACTATCCACTTTCGATCCTTAACGGCAAACGTCATGAGTTCTTTTTATAATGTAATGCGTCCATTCTGTTTCGGCACTTTCCTCTAGACGAGCAAAGATTTGTGGGACGTACTCTATTTCCCTGTCACATCTAGAGCATAAAATCAAATCCTGCGTTTCATAACTACGGTGATTCAAAGCTAGCGACCGGTCATTGTGAGGTGCTGCAATCCCTGTGTATACATCTGCTTGACAGATGTCCTGCTTATGGAGTTAGTGGCGGCATGACATGTAATTTCACACGCCAAACACCGATGCTATGTGTTTTTCTCTTTCCTTATGAGAGGCATTCTCTGTTATTAACGACATTTTTTTATAGGACTGCTGCGAGCATACATCTCTGGAAGGCTACATCGCGCAGGTACCACAAAGAATCGATGTTTTTTGGAGATAGTTTTTCCATTTTACAGTTTCTCACCATAGTTTATCGAAGAGAACCTTGTAAGAGGATGTATATCATGCGCTGGAAATATATTTCTTATATATGGGAATAGTTACAGGATTGCATTCTACGTGACTAATAGGTCATAAACCACACCTCTCTAACATTATAGCGTGTTTCAAGTTCAGAACCATGTACCCTTACGCTTGCATGTGTTTATTCCGTTTCTCTTACCAATACCTTCTTGGTACAGACACTAGGACAATACTTTAGAACTGATAGCACAACTGATTTATGTAAAATGGTGCAAACTCCATCCATCTGGAGCACCATAATGTATAACTCTTCCAGTTTCCATCTGTTATATCAACACTTTGATATCTATTACTATACACCGATAATGAGTGCTAAACTGCTCGACATGCGTGCATCTGTGGAGATTTTGTGCACTTGGATGGCTACGGTGAGTAAGATTGGTGCGGAACAGCAGTTATGGACTCAGCTCGCTCTGTTTCGACACAAGACATGGCCTACTTCTGGCCAGATGCAAATTAAATCAGTGGCAGTGTTGAAGCGATGACAGGCCGAACACAATGCAAGGAGATCTTTCAATCTCTAACTTTACTGTAAGAATGCGAGAATGCTCTGTGACCTCCATCCGAATGGTAAAGATCATAAATTTACGCACTATGATGGAAGTGCCTGGTATACTTTCATGTATATGTCCGAGAATTAACAATGAATGAAAGTACTGAACAATCATCTATCAGCATTCACAATCATGTATATGTTGCTGCTGTTCCCACCATACACACCACTGGATGATTTCAAATAAAAGACATACACAACATATGGTAACTGGAAGAGCTATGCAGCGTTTCTAAACAACTGATCAAAGGTGATTGACAGCCTATACATTTAAACTCAACTTTCACAGTCACAGGCGCTTTAGCCATGATACAGAAATAGGGATGTATGCTGCTGTGTCATTTTCAGTGTTGAAATTATGGTAAAATTACTAAATCTGATTGCCCTATCAACTGTGATGCTTATTATTAAAGTACTTTTACAGTGTCTTTTTCCATCCCATCTGTCTACTGGCATATTGTCGATTACCACATAATGTTTGACTGACATCACTTGTTTGAGATGCAGAAAGACTCTTGGTGGAGGGGCAACACCTTCTGCGAATGGCTAGCACCAATGCAATATTAAGAATCAATCGAAATGAGACACTTAGCCATCAGCTATCCTGTCACTGTGAAAGTTGAGTTTAAATGTGTAAGCTGTCAATCATCTTTGGACAGTTGTTTGGAAATTCTGCATAACTCTTCCAATTTCCGTATGTTGTGACTATCTTTTATTATAAACCATCTAGTGGTGTGTGTTGTGGGTGCAGCACCAACATAGTTTACTCTGTGTGATGTCTAGTTTACTGTGAGAACCAATGGATCGAAAAGTGTTCATGTCAGTTTAGAACCTGACACCGACCTCGAAGTCATGGTGGAGAAAGCAAACTGTATGACAGTGTACAAAGCTGGGTAGGTCACTGCTTGGACGTGTTACAGCAGAAAAAGAAATGCATCAAACAACAACACAGGAACCATCACTTGCGACTTATAGTGTAGTCTGTAGGATATGGTCCTCCTCCTACAGTGCAGATGATGATACTTTTCACTGGTCTGTGCAGATGGCTGAGTGGATTAATACCTGCATATTTGATGAAGGTCAGGACATATGATCGATGCCAGCAGACAGACAGTATTTGTTATATCCTTATCAGAATACAGGAATGTGTAAAATATTGAGTTCTCTACCAGATGACATTAGCGGAGCTTTTATAGTTCGTAGTTTTTATTCTCTGTTGGATGATACAAAATAACGATGACAGATATGAATGCACCCTGAGAGATGCAGATCTACTTCAGACAGCAGTACCTGAATATAGTTTGGATATGCACCGCAATGTTGCAGCAAAATCCTCGTTCTTTGGAAATGCTCCACAATGGTGCCAAACTCTTCCAGGTTTCTCATGTTGTGACGGTCTTTTGTTTAAATCGTCCATTGTATGTATTATGGGGGGGAAGGCTTCTTTTCGCGTTGACCTTACACATCATACACTATTGGCGGAGCCATGACAACATGTTTCCCATTGCCACTGTATGATCAAAACACCGTCTTGTCACACTAGCTCAGCTCACTCTGTTTGTACATGGATTGCAGAAAGTGGTGGATATATATATATATGCAGTGCTCTTCGACATCTGCTGAGTTTCGACTTAAATTTGAACGATCACTTGGACAAAGCTGCAGAGACTGAGTATAAATACAAGATGCATAGGAGCTGCCTAAAAATCCATATTGAAGTTTTACTGCAGCAGATAGGTTCGAGAAAAATCACTCATTTCGAAATACAAGAGTGCCACTAATATGATTCACTAGTGGCTGCCATCATTAAAAGACTCCTTCGTAGGATCCAATGCAGGTATGTGGTTGAATGGAAAGTCTTAATTCCAAGTTACAGCCAACATTTTTACTGGAATGCATATGTTGGTCATAGCATTTTGTACATTTCTTACGACCACAATCTAGAATTGCATTTTTTAAATGTGATTCGTCTCATAGCACACCTTCTATTGTATGTAATCATTCTCCATCGACTGTTGGCTATAATACAGTGGATATATTGCAGAACCTGTGGCATGGCATCAGGGTAGCACATGTTATAAATACTGGAGAAATATCTAGCGGCGGCATGAGGGATTTGCAAATAATGACTTTATGTCACATTTCTTAGCCAAATCACTTTCTAAATTCGATGATTTTGTTGTGAGTTTACACCTATGGCGACGTGCACCTGCACTATCGTTCTGTTAACACACACTCCGGTGACCACCGTCTATATTCAATGTCTTGATATTTGCGTGGAAATCTCCTTCATTTGGAAACAATACCATACCTCGATTTATAAATCTTCCGCAGTTTTTAACAGGGATATGATAACCAAAACTAGTATGTGCCTGTAGAACCAAGACCGATTGTGACAGTAATATCGCCCTTGGGATAGTGTTTTTGACATCTGGTGGCTTGTAAGACGATTACGTCTCTCTTTCTGAGACACACTAGTACCACTCGCAAGAAAAACCAACGATACATGTCCATGCATCACGGATTTTCGCTCAGTGTTGTTTGGTATCGCCAGCATTCAGTTATTGGTGAAGTTTTATTCTTAGTCATAGAGGATGGATTCTAGATTCGCTGTGATCAGCGAGCTTGCAAAGTAATGTGTGTTCCGACATATGCAAAGAAAATGACCATGTCCTGTTACAAGGAAGGTATGGATTTGTTGAGGAAAACTGCGATAGCCGTAAGGGGAATGAAAGATTTTTTTATGTTGAAAATTATGTCTAGTCAGCCGAATGCTACGGATTTTGATATTTCCAGAGTCACCGTCGTCAGGAGGGGGTATTTCAGATACTTCACTCACTGTCGAATGTTGTCAGACTGAGGTTGTAATCGTAATACCTAGTTGTAAGTATAGTGGTGAAATATATATGGCTGACTGCCTAGGACGATTCTGTCTTGGGTGGGGCACGCGGCGGCAGTGGTCTGTAACCAGAACGATTGACGATTCCGGCTTACGGTGATAGCTGTCCGGACTGCAGAGCCCGGCTGGGGCGCAGGAATGTAGCTGACCTAACCCTGTCTCCCTCTAGGTGGGTGAATGGCGAACTGATAGTCTGTATGTGATGGGCAGCCTCCGCGATCTCGTGAAATTTTTAGGAGGTTCAATATGGGCATGTGTCTCTGTTTGACAGTTATTCCCTCCAAAGTAAATTGTCCAGTTGACTGCTTCCTCATATTTCCGGTCCTTATTTGGTTGAGAGAATATCGATTGTGGTGTGCGTTGTATGCATCTAGGTGGAGAAAGACATGTGGAAGAGACGTTTGCTGGTTCTCTTGACTTGAGAAACGACTTAATTGACTCTGTAAATAGAATCTTTATTACAAATGAAACTCTTCCAGCTGTACTTAACATTTCATATTTATTTGGCTACCAGTATTACGTTCCGTCAACGCTATCTTCAGGCCCTATATAACACACCATACATAAAACAAACAATGTGACACGTCAGTAGTCTGTGAGCTATTGTACAAAATAAATATATTATAAACATATTATGTAAAGGATGATTTCATTAAAAGTAGTTACATTTCGTTCATTTTCATTAAGATGCAATTTACCTTGACATTAGCAATTTATATGGTACAAATAAGTACAAATGAAGTTATATATACACGGTTATTTCCATTACAGATCAATACCAGACATTTGAATAAATTGGGGGTATATATAAGTCTAGGTGACAAACACTCATGGAGATAATAATACAGGCATTAAACAGTACTAAAATTATGTTAAAACCGAATAATGAAACCATAAACCTTTCTTTGTATGCACAGTTTAACCAACATGAAGGAAAAATATGCATTGCCAATCAGGCACATGTAAGGTATGATTCCATTATTTATAAATATTGAAGGCTGGAAAAGGTGGAAAGGAGATACGTTTACATAACACTGTATCGTCATCACTATAAAGTAACAAAGTGAAATAGTTTACTTAAACAACATCATTCATAACGATACGAACGCAAGTGAGTAGGAACTGGAAGAATGGTATGGAACCCAGTTAATACATTAAAAGTTAGTCAATGGTGTAAAATAAATACACATGAGTCAGTTCAAGAATCTGCTCCTTCCAACAAGAGAAATGTAAGGTAACATGCAACCAAAATGTACCACTTCAATGAGTGTGCCTCATTTATGGCCGTAACCCAGGACTAAAATAATCTAATTCTAATAGGCCTGCATTAGTAAAAGAACGATCAATTACATAACCGTGCTCCAAATAGAAGTAAACAGGTTGTTGTCAGTCAAACAGTTCGTCGCATATATAAAATACTTGTAGTACCTTACATATGTCTGATTGGCAATGCATATTCTCCTTCCTATTAGTTAAATTGTGCACAAAAAGAAGGGTTTAATGTATTATTATTCGCTTTTAACACAATTTTAGTATTGTTTCATGCCTATATTATTATCTCTATGCGTAGCCGTTTGTCACCTAGACTTATATATGCCCCCAATTTTATTCAAATGTCTGGTATCGATCTGTAATGGAAATAACCGTGTATACATAACCTCATTTGTACTTGTTTGTACCATATAAATTGCTAATGTCAAGGTAAATTTCATCTTAATCAAAATGAACGAAATGTAACTACTTTTAATGAAGTCATCCTTTATATAATATGTTTAAATTATATTTATTTTGTACAACAGCTTACAGACTACTGATGCATCACATTGTTTTATGTATGGTGTGTTATATAGGGCATGAAGAGGGTGTTGACGCAATGTCGAAACTAGTAGCCAAATAAATATGAAATTTTAAGTATAGCTGGAGGAGTTTAATTTTTAATGACAGTTATACCAGATGATGTGCCACCTCATCCAACTTTAACATGGATGTACGAAGACTGTAAACAGAAGGATGGCTTGGAATCTGTTATATGACTAATTTCAGTGTTCGTGAGTGGAACTACCAGTTTGCTATATTTTCTCGAGTTTTCATGTAAAGATCATCGCAGACGAGATAAGTTTTTAAGTTACTCAGTGGTTTGCAGCACGTTCCACCTCTATGCACCTCCCTAAAGTTTCGGGTTTCTAGACAAATAATTTCCATTCTTTATCTGCTCGTGGTCTTTCGGTAGCGTTCTCGCGCACGGGGTCCTGGGTTCGATTCCCGGCAGTGTCAGGGATTTTTCCTGCCTCGAGATGACTGGGTGTTGTTGTGTCGACTTCATCATCATCATTCATCCCCATTAAGGTCGGAGGAAGGCAATGGCAAACCACCTCCGCTTGGACCTTGCCTAGTACAGAGGTGCGGGTCTCCCGTATCGTTCCCTAAGCTCCTCAGAGTATGGGACCCACTCATCATCATCTTTGAAATTATACTGCACAAGTGACACTGATATGTAAGCGATGTTGCTATGTGCCTGATATCGAGAACTATCGCGTAAATGGTATGATATTCTGCAAAGCATGTGAAAATACATGTATTCTTGTAACCTCAGAATAGGGAGATGGGTGCAGAAAGCAAGTAAGCAAGCAGGTAAGAGTAACACCTTTGTGCCAAGCGGAGCCAGCCTAGCCTTTGTACAACAGTTTGGAGAGTGATCGCTGTCCGTTTAGGAAGCTCTAGCCGCATATCAGGCAAGCGTGTGGGCGCAATTGACTCGTGATAGTTGGCCGCTGAGGATGATCGGCCGACCTCGAGGGAAACAAGTGCTGCGAGGACTATTTGGATGTGTCTAAATAGTTTCCCCACTGAAAGTCTCGTCTGCAGAAAAAAGCGGACAGTGCACCCACACTGGCAGCAGCAGCAGCAGCAGCAGTTTGGCGAGCAAATTCTGTCAGCACCAATCAATATGCTCCATTCACAAGACATCCTTTGTATGACGCATAGGAGTCTCTACACACCGGTTCGAAGAAGATGGGGGAAAGGTATCTATAGAAAGTTCTGATAGTAACGTGATGTCTTCTTTGTTCGAGTGTTCAGGAACACATCCAAGAAGATCATCCTCCTCTGGTTCAGAGAGGCGGGGTGCTGTTCGTCACCCGCCATTGTGCCTTTAGACCAGCAGCTGTAGGACAACGAAAATTTACCGAATATTTCACCCATTTTTCTCGTCTCTAGGACAGTTTGTGTGTAATGGTTCAAATGGCTCTGAGCACTATGGGACTCAACTGCTGTGGTTATTAGTCCCCTAGAACTTAGAACTACTTAAACCTAACTAACCTAAGGACATCACACACATCCATGCCCGAGGCAGGATTCGAACCTGCGACCGTAGCAGTCGCACGGTTCCGGACTGCGCGCCTAGAACCGCGAGACCACCGCGGCCGGCTGTGTGTAATGGTTCTCATTTTCCTGACTCTGCTTTAGACACAAGTGCATGCTTCGAGAAGTGAGAAAAATAACAACCCTGACTCACGCAGAAAATATAAACTGAGTCTATTCACCGTTTCAGAAAAGTGATGAACACAACAGAAACTGTAAGACTCACAAATTTTTCTGCCTCTGTGGTAGTACCTTGAAACAAGCAGCTAAAACTCCAAAAGTGGTAAGCGTCCTGATTTCAGAGTTACAGAGATATTTGTTTTAACCTTCAAATATCGTCGTTTCGGTTTGTACAATAAGATATAGCAGCTGATATCGGTTTTGGGATCTGTTTCCCACAGGAGGTTGTGGTGTGTTTCAGGGAGGTTTCACAACGGTGCTGCAATATTTTTTTAGAGTCACTGTTCAAGTTTGGCGGTATACATCGCAAAACTGAAGCAAACTACTGAGCAGCGATCTCTTTGAAAGTGTTTTTTAGAGACGTGTTAAGTTGAATTTAGTAATTCTTGGAGCATTTGATGCTAAAAAACAAAGGTATTTCCGACAAAAGCGCGCTAAGTGTCTCAGGGATGGTTTCACAAATGATTCTCAACCTTCTTAGAGTCTGTGTTCAAGTGTGGCGGTGTTGGTATTCCTCGGAATAAAACGTGTAATTCTTTAAATATGCTCGCGTCATCTGCTAAGCTCTCTCTCTCTCTCTCTGTCTTTGTTTCCAACATGGCGGGAAGTACTTAGCCCTGTGGCTACCATATGACCATGGGGTAAACCTGTGCGCTTGCTGTCTGTGCCGTAAGCTGGAGCATTGCCTCTCTTCCTGCAGGGCGTGAAGAAGCTGGGACAACGTCTTGTCTCTTGCACTTCGGAAGACTGACTGACTGGATTTTTATCGAATTATCTCTGGTTACAGCACATGCATTCATCAGCGTGAGTTGCAAAGCATAACTTAGCGCTACAGTCTGTAACCGCGCGACCGCTACGGTCGCAGGTTCGGATCCTGCCTCGGACATGGATGTGTGTGATGTCTTTAGGTTAGTTAGGTTTAAGTAGTTTAAGTTCTAGGGGACAGATGACCTCAGAAGTTAAATCCCATAGTGCTCAGAGCCATAACTTAACCCCATCTTCATTATTTCATGAGGCGTATTCATCTTCACCAAATATCATTCCTATTGACAAAGTCCTCAGATGCTAATACACTCCTCCTCCTCCACAGACATCTCGTCCATTGAACACAGTAAACAATTACAAACCTTCCTGAAAACGGAATAAGTGTCGAGACATACAATTCACCCTGTATATGTAATAATCTGATCCATCAGTGAAGCTCTTTGGGGTATCCATGATGAAAGTAGAACATCACTGTGCTACAGGCAGTTCTTGCTGCTCTGATGTTACACTTGCTTTTTCATAATGAAGATGTGTATGTGACGTGAACCCCTTATAGTTCCCCATCAGATGTAATTTCCGTATTCATTCATTTCCATTTCTCATGTTATTATAAATTTCAGTGTTTTAGTTTAATCTAATAGTACCTTATTTTTTATTTTACATGTCTAGTTCCGTAGGATCAAATTGGTGATTAAATCTAAATGAAGAGGAAACTAGTCATTAGATGAAATTAGCATAGGTAAAGTAAAATGTAGACGAATTCTATGTAGATACTAAGCTGTGCGTATATATTACCATATTCAACTAAATAGCTTAATGTTTTTCTAGCAATTCTTCGACAGAATAGGAGTGATCCATGTTTTATCCATGGTTAGACTGTCAAAGAGTTTTTTAGCTGCATATTCCACGCCTTTCTGTGTTGATAACAAATCTCAAAAGTGAATAAATGTACTGTGAGGCTGACGTCAATACCTCCAGCTGCTTAATGAGATGTCTGCAAGACGTACATCTGTGAACCCCATATATAATTCTAGTCACTTTCTTTTGTGGAATGGATACTTCTTATCTAAATTAATAGTTACCCAGACTATCATACCACAAGATTTCAGTAAATGGATAAATGTAAAATACGTCAACTTTTTCTGGTTTATATGCCCAAATTAGCAATTACGCTTATGACAAAATTAGCCGAACCTAAACGTTTTAGTAATTGTACTATATGGTTGTTACATCATTAGGCACCCTAAGAACGTAGAAAAACCTACTCTGTTTATTACCTTTTGTTGATATACTAGGCAAATAGGAGGTGTGAAGAGAGACAGAAAGTGACTAATATTGTTAAGGAGTATACCCCACCTGACCCCGTGCATTGCACTGCATAGTATATATTTAAATGTAGCCGTAGATTGAGAAACCGGCTTCCAACACAAGGCGTGCTACTCTCGAGTACAACGAAGTAAATTGCAAGTTTAACATCTTTAACCTGACGGATATATCGCCACGAATTTGTTTGTTTAGTTGATTTGGGGGAGGGGACCAAACAGCGAGGTTATCGGTCCCATCGATTAAGGAAGGATGGGGAAGGAAGTCGGCTGTGGACTTTCAAAGGAACCATCCCAGCACGTGCCTGAAGCGATTTAGGGAAATCACCGAAAACCTAAATCAGGATGGTCGGAAGCGGGTTTGAAACGTCGTTCTCCCAAATGAGAGTCCAGTGTCATAACCATTGCGCCATCTCGCTCAGTCACCATGAAGTCCATGAAGTTACTACGTTCGAACTCTAACAATGGCGCACCTCGTTACCACTTAGTGGTGATGATAAATTCCCCCATCCACCACCCCCCCCCCCACCCCACCTACCCTCCCACCAAATTAGAATCATGGACACCACACCTATTTTCCAGTCTTCTCAGGTCTGTTGCGCACCTTTATGTACCAGATCTCGCGGGATAAAGGGCATTGCAGAGAAACGGCTTAGCAACGGCCTAGGAGGATGCATCCACAATGAATTTTAAATCTACTTCGGTGCGGGGAGATTTTAAACTTTCAGGCTGGTTAAAAGTGCATGCATGGACGGGAATCAAACCTGTAATCTTTGTCTTTTAATGGGAAGTGCTTGAAACACCCCCGTTTAAATTCTTTATTGGGTTTTGTGTAATTTATCCAAGCCTCCAAACAGTTAATTATTATGATTACATGACCGTGTGCTTAATGCTGTGGTTTCGGGGGTATTTCAACTGAGTGCGGCTTTTCTGACACTTAATAGTGGAATGGTTGAAAGTTTGTCTATTATTAAGGACCACAAAAGTTGCGTTTTACAAACTGTATTGTATTTTCTGCAAACACATAAATTCTGAGGCAGTTGCTACTTTCGCCTTACACGTCTAATTACGGTTAGATCTTTTTATTGGTTGCTGATATCAAGTACTTCCTCACACGCAATGATGATGGTTAACATTCACAACAATCCTCACTGCAATCCATGGTTGTTGATGGCCGACGCGATTGACGTGAAACACGTAATTCGGCACTTGTCACTTTTGGTTTCATATCGCTCGCTAATCGATATCGATGATGGTCAGCCCCACGACGATTAGGGGGACGCGCTCATTTGTCATACTCCGGTGAATTTACTGTTTACCACTCACTCGACCACCATTCTTGTTCGACTTCCCAGTACCACCTCTCACTCGACACTCTCCAGTACTACTTCTCACTCGACACTAGTCTCACTGCCTCCTGCAGCGCTCGACAATCGACTCCTGTCTGCTGTCGACCTGGGTGTCGCATACTAGCATCTATGTTCGTGGGATCACGGATCCCTTACATGCTCTACCGAAGGATCTACCCAAACACGACTAACAGCTTAGCAAGCACTTTCCTGTGGAGGCAAAGGTTCCAGGTTTGACTCCAGAGCCGGCATACGCTCTTAATGGGCCTGAAAGTTCCAAATCAGCAAACACTCCGCTACAGAATGAAAATTCTTTCTGCAGTCAAATTGTCGAATGATTGTGCACTAAGGTTATTCACGGACTTCGGTGACGCACGACTATTGCTGTATTCTACATCGGTGTGGCAAGAAGTGCTTCGAAACTTCTGCAAACAGCCTCGTAAAAGGTAATTACGAAATAAATGTTTCTACTAATAACAGGTTAACGGCCACTGCTTGTTATTATAGTATTCAAACGAGCAGTTAATCAAATTTGTGCGGTTTCCGTGCTACGTCTCGCCGTTCAAAGGGACCGCGGCATCGGTGGCCGGGGGGAGGGGGGGGGGGGGGCAGGTGGGGTGCCACCGGCAGATGTCCGCAGTGCGGTTTCTTCCTGCACAGCATTCAATTACACCGGCTGGCGCGCCGACGGCTCCGCCGCGGTCACAGGTTGCCTCACTTCGAGGGCAGCAGTTATTGTCTGCGGCCGCGCTGATTAAAAGCGGGCGGCGTTTTAATTAGAGGCCGCCTGCAACTCTGACAAACAGATTCGCCACCGCATCTCGCAAGAAACAGCTGCACGGAGCAAATACCAATATTCGACTACAAGAGGCATGGTCCCTCGCCTTTCCATAACCTATTTTCATACAAAGAGGCGTCAAGCAGAAATGTTTCATCAGTAAATACAAATATGTCTCGAAATATCATCACCACCATTATAATCAGCATTATTACGAGGGGCGTAATGCAACAATTTTTTTCTGCAAGCAGGTTGGTTTTATTCATGATTTCAATACACCAAATTATTCCCCACTCTTATGGCTACTCAACGCTATTTATCAACATAATTGCCGTTCAATACTATTTCCTTACCTCCCCCCTCCCCCCCCCCCCCTACATAGAGGGCCTGTATGCCCCTCGTGGCACCACTCTACGGATCGACCTGGGAGCGATTTGCTGCAGCGTAACCTCCCCGTCATCCATGCTATGCTTCCTGCGCAGTGCATCCTTCTTTGGGCCAGACAACTGACAGTCGTGAGGTGCGAGATCCAACGTTCCAACACCATAAGAGTCATAGCTGTGTGCGGCTGATCGGCACGCGGGACATCGGACAGGTTCGCCCAACGTTGTTGCTATGATGACAGACGCCTCATACAACGACTCACCGCGCTAATGCTGATCGGCAACACCACTACACAAGACTAACTTTTGCCCCCCTTGTAACAGCCGTGTACCACAAGTCTCGAGAGTAACGGAAGGTTCCAAATGATTGGAAAAGAGCACAGGTAGTCACAGTCTTCAAGAAGGGTCGTCGAGCAGCTCGCGCTATTCGTCCACGAGACTCAGAGGGCCGTAGACACGGGTTCACATATAGATGCCGTGTTTCTTGACTTCCGCAAGGCGTTCGATTGAGTTCCCCACAGACGTTTAATGAACAAAGTAAGAGCATATGGACTATCAGACCAATTGTGTGATTGGATTGAAGAGTTCCTAGATAACAGAACGCAGCATGTCATTCTCAATGGATAGAACTTCCGAAGTAAGAGTGATTTCAGGTGTGCCGCAGGGGAGTGTCGTAGGACCGTTGCTATTCACAATATACATAAATGACCTTGTGGATGACATAGGAAGTTCACTGAGCTTTTTGCGGATGACGCTGTGGTATATCGAGAGGTTGAAACAATGGAAAATTGTACGGAAATGCAGGAGGATCTGCAGCGAATTGACGCATGGTGCAGGGAATGGCAATTGAATCTCAATGTAGACAAGTGTAATGTGCTGCGAATACATAGAAAGATAGATCCCTTATCATTTAGCTACAAAATAGCAGGTCAGCAACTGGAAGCAGTTAATTCCATAAATTATCTGGGAGTACGCATTAGGAGTGATTCAAAATGGAATGATCATATAAAGTTGATCGTTGGTAAAGCAGATGCCAGACTGAGATTCATTGGAAGAATCCTAAGGAAAAATCCGCAAAAAAAGGAAGTAGGTTACAGTACGCTTGTTCGCCCACTGCTTGAATACTGCCCAGCAGTGTGGGATACGTACCAGACAGGGTTGATAGAAGTGATAGAGAAGATCCAACGGAGAGCAGCACGCTTCGTTACAGGATCATTTAGTAATCGCGAAAGCGTTACGGAGATGATAGATAAACTCCAGTGGAAGACTCTGCAGGAGAGACGCTCAGTAGCTCGGTACGGGCTTTTGTTGAAGTTTCGAGAACGTACCTTCACCGAAGAGTCAAGCAGTATATTGCTCCCTCCTACGTATATCTCGCAAAGAGGCCATGAGGATAAAATCAGAGAGATTAGAGCCCACACAGAAGCATACCGACAATCCTTCTTTCCACGAACAATACGAGACTGGAATAGAAGGGAGAACCGATAGAGGTACTCAGGGTACCCTCCGCCACACACCGTCAAGTGGCTTGCGGAGTATGGATGTAGATATAAATATAGATGTAGACCTATATATCTGACATCGATCTGTTGCAGAATTTTAGAACATGTTGTTTGCTAGCGTATCATGTCATTTCTCGAAACCCAGAATCTACTCTGTAGAAATCAACATGGATTCCGGAAACATCCATCATGTGAAATCCAACTCGCTTTATTAGTTCATGAGACCCAGAAAATATTAGATGCAGGCTCCCATGTGGATGCCATTTTCCTTGACTTCCGGAAGGCGTTCGATTCAGTTCCACACTGTCGCATGATAAACACTGTCGCCTGATAAACAAAGTAAGAGCCTACGGAATATCAGACCAGCTGTGTGGCTGGATTGAAGAGTTTTCAGCAAAGAGAACACAGCATGTTGTTCTCAATGGAGAGGCGTCTACAGACGTTAAATTAACCTCTGGCGTGCCACAGGGGAGTGTTATGGGACCATTGCTTTTCACAATATATATAAATGACCTAGTAGATAGTGTCGGAAGTTCCATGCGGCTTTTCGCGGATGATGCTGTAGTATACAGAGAAGTTGCAGCATTAGAAAATTGCAGCGAAATGCAGGAAGATCTGCAGCGGATAGGCACTTGGTGCAGGGAGTGGCAACTGACCCTCAACATAGACAAATGTAATGTATTGCGAATACATAGAAAGAAGGACCCTTTATTGTATGATTATATGATAGCGGAACAAACACTGGTAGCAGTTACTTCTGTAAAATATCTGGGAGTATGCTTGCGGAACGATTTGAAGTGGAAAGATCATATAAAATTAATTGTTGCTAAGGCGGGTGCCAGGATGAGATTCAAAATTGTTGAGGCTTTCGTGGCCACTTGTTGACAAACTGCCTATTGGCTTCTGTCTCGGGTTCTTCGGCCGACGTTCATCTAATGATTTTTCTGACGTTTCGCCAGCACGAGTGGCTGGCATTGTCAAAGCTTCACCCTCCATTGCCGGTGGTGAACTGGAGCCGAGCTCGCGGGCGCAGACTATATGTACCTGGCGCGCCAACGTCCGAGGGCTTCTCCGCGGTCATTTCCGGTGCGGTTCTCCTCTTGCTACCTGCGACGGTCGTTCGCTGCAGTACGGGAAGCCAGGATCCGTTGACCTTAAGGCTTTCCTCTTTCTTGTTCAAACTGTTCGCGTGTTTTTGTATTTCTACAGCTTCTCTGAACAAGCGCGTGTGATAGTGGTTCTCTACAGCCAGAACTTCCGTGTCGGCGAATTTTATTACGTGGTCGGTCTCATTCAGTGCGTGTTCTGCCACGGCCGATATCTCCACCTGCCCCAACCTGCAATGTCGCTTATGCTCCTTGATCCTGGTGTTAATGGATCGTCCAGTCATCCCGACATAAACTTTTCCGCATGTGCATGGTATGCGGTATATTCCCGACATTGAAAGTGGGTCTCTTTTCTCCTTCGCCGATCTAAGACACTCTTAGATCGGCGAAGGAGAAAAGAGACCCACTTTCAATGTCGGGAATATACCGGGAATATACCGCATACCATGCACATGCGGAAAAGTTTATGTCGGGATGACTGGACGATCCATTAACACCAGGATCAAGGAGCATAAGCGACATTGCAGGTTGGGGCAGGTGGAGATATCGGCCGTGGCAGAACACGCACTGAATGAGACCGACCACGTAATAAAATTCGCCGACACGGAAGTTCTGGCTGTAGAGAACCACTATCACACGCGCTTGTTCAGAGAAGCTGTAGAAATACAAAAACACGCGAACAGTTTGAACAAGAAAGAGGAAAGCCTTAAGGTCAACGGATCCTGGCTTCCCGTACTGCAGCGAACGACCGTCGCAGGTATCAAGAGGAGAACCGCACCGGAAATGACCGCGGAGAAGCCCTCGGACGTTGGCGCGCCAGGTACATATAGTCTGCGCCCGCGAGCTCGGCTCCAGTTCACCACCGGCAATGGAGGGTGAAGCTTTGACAATGCCAGCCACTCGTGCTGGCGAAACGTCAGAAAAATCATTAGATGAACGTCGGCCGAAGAACCCGAGACAGAAGCCAATAGGCAGTTTGTCAGGATGAGATTCATTGGGAGAGTCCTTAAAAAATGTAGTCCATCAACAAAGGAGGTGGCTTACGAAACACTCGTTCAACCTATACTTTAGTATTGCTCATCAGTGTGGGATCCGTACCAGGTCGGGTTGATAGAGGATACAGAGAAGATCCAAAGAAGAGCGGCGCGTTTCGTCACAGGGTTATTTAGTAAGCGTGATAGCGTTACGGAGATGTTTAGCAAACTCAAGTGGCAGACTCTGCAAGAGAGGCGCTGTGCATCGCGGTGTAGCTTGCTGTCCAGGTTTCGAGAGGGTGCGTTTCTGGATGAGGTATCGAATATATTGCTTCCCCTTCTTATACCTCCCGAGGAGATCACGAATGTAAAATTAGAGAGATTCGAGCGCGCACGAAGGCTTTCCGGCAGTCGTTCTTCCCGCGAACCATACGCGACTGGAACAGGAAGGGAGGTAATGACAGTGGCACGTAAAGTGCCCTCCGCCACACACCGCTGGGTGGCTTGCGGAGTATAAATGTAGATGTAGATGTAGCATGGCACTAAAACAATGGTGAAATCACCGTCTGTGAACAATATGAACACAATACAATAAAATATAATATTCCTATTTCAGAGGGCCCCTACCGTGAGATACAATAATGCCTTCGTTGTGCCTCAGAACCACCACAGTAGACACCAGCCTATTTCACCCCTATCGGCATACACAGCACCATTCTGTTACTCTACCACAAACTATCAGCTCCACACTAACGACTGTGAGCCACAAAAGCACGACTCTTTGGGCTAGCACGTTTTAGTGGTAATTGTGTTTTGCACTGTTCCCTGTCTCTTTCTGTGAGCTGCCCTCTCCTGGACACAAGTAGAAGACACCAATATCTCTTCAAGTCCAATATGTCTGCATACAGCTGGCTACGAACCATAGCAGCCATTGCGACTCTGCACGTCGCGCTGCACGGGTCCACTCCTCATTGAAGTCTCTTGCTTGCTGACCATCAACAAAACCCACTTTCTCTGATCTTCTCTGAGCTGTGGCCTACAGCCACAGAACCAAACCAGGTGCTTTCCAAAGAAGAATCAACACACAGCCGTATATTATCAAAAGTTATTATCTTATTTACACGACCAGTTCCAGCATATCATTAATGCCACTTACAGGCAACAAAGCATGTATAGATAATCTGGTACATCGATGGCAGCATAACCGGAGCCATCAATACCTAGATTCCGTGAACTGTTCTCTTCAAAGACTTGACAAGAACGTAGTCAAGTCTTCGAGGCGCACGCACCCCGAAAAATTCATGGGATCCAGGTACTGATGGCTCCAGTTACGCATACATAATTGTATCTAATTCTCTATACACAGAGTGCATTAGGGCCTGAAGATAGCGTTTAATGAGATGCCGAAACTGCTGGTGTAAATAAAATAATAGTTTAGGAAAATATACGGCTGTCTGGAGATTTTCCTTGGTAAATATCTGACCGTCCGCTATTACGTATCCATGATGAATCAACAGAGATCAAACCAAGTTTGGCCAGTTCTCCATACAAGGCTCGTGGCTGGCTTACAACTGGTTTGCTGCTGGACCAGGCGGCCTCTTGCCTGTGGTCAGTCCTGCTGCTGACACTCCGAATTGCAGAGACTTTATGTGACTTCGGCACATCCTTCACCAGCGCGCCGATGCAAACAACTTCGCCCATTGCAACACTGCCAGATTCTCTGGGTCACATCGCATGATTATCAGCCACCTCCACTGCGGCCGCAGTTCTGCCCTCTCCAGATAACGTTGTCGGCTCTACTCACGCGCACCGTGTGAGAATGCCTTTGCGCTGACACATGTGCCCTCTTCTCACAAAGTGGCGACCGACTGCACCGGTGGGACTGGAATCGTGCTGCCAAGTTCGCTTTCGTGGCACATTTGAGAAACTGCCATTCGTAACCGGGGGTTTTTGTCTTCCTTTATTTTGTTTTGTGCATTTTAATATCTCATCCATCCCCTGTTAGTACGACAACTAAATACGTACTTCAGGGTATAACCAAAGCCTCATCAGCCTATACGTCACGTAGTTCAGCACCTATGATCACATAATGCTTTATTTCGACATTTGTCACCATACTATGTGTTATTTAAAATCACTTTATCACCCCTGTCGCTGCCCCAAACTTTCAAATACCCTCCGCCATTGTCCGATAACTTTAGCAGTAGGCCTATGTAATGAACATAGGGAAAATTAGCAACTTTAGTTCTAGTCCTTGTTAAGTTTAAACATTTTGACAACCTGTTATTTATTTTGTTTCAGCTTTTACTGTCCCAGCTCTAGTCCTTGTTAAGTTTAAATATTTTGACCACCTATTACTTATTTTGTCTTAGCTTTTATTGTCCCTACAAAGTAATTTTGGTTCACTGTTGGGAAACGTAGCAAGAATTTTATCTCTCATTGCTTTCCATATGATTTTTAATTGGTACACTGCCATAGGCCTTCACCAAAAAACTATATAGACTGCTGGCCATTTTAACTGCAACTTCTTGAAGGTGTCATTGCAGCAAACATCAAATTGAGAATGAAATATAGTCCACGTGTGGATTAACAACTGATTAGCGTTTTAGCGAAACAGCAGGAAGTACGTTGCAATAACGCCATTCACACTGCATACATAAGAAAAAGTTATACAAAAGTTTGTTATTCAGATATCGAATTTGAATGTTGCTGAGGAGATGATCGAGTTGTGCCTCGTGCAGTAACAATAAACGTACACCACAACATGTGGAAATACCACGGTGGTAGAAAATCCTCCTTTAGAGACTGCGGTTTATTGTTCCGTGATATTGCTGCTACCGTTGACGGGGTTCGCGTGACAAGCGAATATGGTACAAAAGGGCTCAGAACGTCCACATTAAACGCCGTGCGTAATCTGAACGGCCTAGTGCATCTAAAATCCGAGAGGACAGATATTTCGTTCGCTCAGCGGCAGCAGACGCGGCAGCAGACACGCACGCCGACTGCGATGAGTTGTACGAAAACACTTGGCACAGGAGCCGCGCGAGGATTTCTCTTCTGAGGAGTTTGTTCCACGAATAGTATCACGATGGTCGTATCAGTTTGTGGAGTGCTCGGGGAGAACGAAAGTTGTCAGATAGCGTCCACATCATTGTAAGGTCCCAGAAATAGTATTACAGTTTGAAGTGCCACTGGCCAGACAACACGATCATCTTTGCTTGGCACAGCACGTAATACGGCACGAATTTTTTATTCGTCACAGAAGGAAGTTTAAAACAACACAGTTAAAAACGAAAGACACACAGAATTATCTAGCTACACAGTTGTTGCCCCAAATCTTGCAACATTAGTTGCGCACGGAGTTGTCAACAAGAACATCCTCTTCTGTGCTAGATGCGGGGTGTAGTTGAGAGTCCAATAGGTGTTCAATAGTATATTCTTCTCCGCAACCACCGTGGGTGGTACCCACAAGGAAGTGTAATTTCATGAGGATACTCCAGATGGAAGGCGACTGATTGACCTCCACAACGTCCATTTCTGCTCATGACAAGGTGCGAGGGTTTCTCGCAGTGCTTCAAAAGGTTCAAATGTCTCTAAGCACTATGGGACTTAACATCTGAGATCACCAGTCCCTTAGAACTTAGAACTTCTTAAACCTAACTAACCTAAGGACATCACACACATCCATGCCCGAGGCAGGATTCGAACCTGCGACCGTAGCAGCCGCGTGGTTCCGGACTGAAGCGCCTAGAACCGCTCGACCACAGTGTCCGGCTCTCACAGTGCTGCTTGTACTGTATATGCAGTAAAGTTAGGATTTCTGTATTTTCTAACTATACTGCATTTGGGGGTATATTACATGCAAAACGCTCGTTCTGTTGTTTATGGTACTTCATTGAGATTGGTTGGTTGATTTGGCTCAAAAATGGTTCAAATGGCTCTGAGCACTATGGGACTCAACTGCTGTGGTCATTAGTCCCCTAGAACTTAGAACTACTTCAACCTAACTAACCTAAGGACATCACAAACATCCATGCCCGAGGCAGGATTCGAACCTGCGACCGTAGCAGTCGCACGGTTCCGGACTGTGCGCCTAGAACCGCGAGACCACCGCGGCCGTGGTTGATTTGGGAGACGGGTCCAAACAGCGACGTCATCGGTCCAATCGGATTAGGAAAGGATAGGGAAGAGAGTCCGTAACGCCCTTTCAATGGAACTGTCCCCGAAGTTGCCGGAAGCCATTTAGTGAAATCACGGAGAACCTAAATCAGGATGGCGGGACGCCGGTTAGAACCGTCGTCCTCCCGAATGCGAGTTCAGTGTGTGGGGAGGCGAGTAAGTTACTTCACTGGTTTAAAGTTTTGATGCCGTCTTTAATCACGTGAGCCTGGCAACTAATTTGGTGGTCAGCCAGAAAGGGAAGGGAAACATACTGACCTTAGTTTAGAGTCTGCACGGCCACATTCCGGTCCAGCCCACTGAAACAAAAGTGTCCATTTCCCATTTCTTTGCAGGATCAGGACTATGACTTCAGTAAAAGTTTAAAGTTCAAATTAAGATTTAATTAAAGTTTCTCACAAACAACACTTAAAATTGCGTTATGTCCAATTGAAAACAAGTCTTTCTAATCTAACAGCACCTTTAGCAGTTCAGAAGCGACCTCTACGGTAACTTCCTACCAGATTGTTTTTCGCGCTAACATCACTCAATTGAAACTTTGCAATAAATGATCAAAAATTAATGCTCGCCATAAAAGTGGAAATAAATCCACCACTTGCCACGCGGAATCGAATTTCACACGGACGGCACACCAACAGTTATTTTACCGAATTCTAAACGATCCAGGACGGTGTACAGTCCTCGCGAGTTCACTCTCCGTTTTCACTGCCAAATACGCGCTTGTCACAGCTCGGCTCTGACGTCATCCGAGGCAGAGCGCGACCAGACGTTTAACTGGCGTGGATCTCACAGTGTCTGAGAGCAAAGTGAACCATCCTACTGCTTCAGGGGCTGTATTTATAAGGTGCCGGTGCGGACTGCAAGAGAAAACATATGTTGTCTCTGTCTATTTGCACACGGCGGCAGTCTACAAACGACCGCTATCTCGGGCACATAATCTTTAATAATATAGTTACCAGTTACTTCATAAACTTCTTAATTTTATGCAGATAAGCAGTTTGAAAGCAAGTAGAAAGTTTCAGCTCGCTAGAATGAAAACTTTGCTTAATAGAATTTATTTAGTGGTACTAACGGTAGATTGTTACCTCTGAACCATACTTTTGCTAAGACTTATATAAGTTGCTATTTATGTTACAAGTCTTAAATTTGGTGTAGCTCTATTATTTGATATATTTGATCATCTGGTTTAACCAAAATCCTCTATCATTAAAATTTCAAGTACTCAATCTACAACACTTAGGTACATTTTAATTACAAAATTAGTTTTTATTTAATTACTCAAAAACTATAAGAGGTAGATTAACGTGGACTCTCTGTTATTATTTTTGGGGTGTACTGAAGCATTAACGCCTCTGATTTTTCCGAAAAACGTGGATTCATGCCTTAATTTTTGTTTTATGGTTTTTGAAACCAGCATTACCTATTTATAACTTCTAACTGCATCTTCTTACCAAATTCTGGCTTCCTAGCGTCATTATTTAGCACCTCTGATTTTTCTCTTAAAACGGCATTTTTCCTTAAATTTTTCCGTAAATTATTAAGTTTAGAACATCAAGACTTGGTATTTAGAACATTACTACACTAAACTATAATTTAACAAAATTTTAAACATAAATCTTGATTTTTTAATTTCATATTAAATTGTGGTGCAATACTTCTGCGCTACATGCAGACCCTTCAAGGTGACGTGGCGCTACTAGCAGTGAACTGGGGCAAGTCCCGGCGTACTCGCTCGCCTCTGTATCTCACACATGATACAGCGCTTGGTTTGCTTCAAGTGTGCTAACCACTGCGCCATCTCCATCGGTCTTTCTTTATGGTACATTACTCTAATTTTTTCAATGCTTCATCATCCACCTATGCAGGAGAGAGGTACTGGAAGTGTTTACGTCATGAAGACAGGTCGACCGACGTTGTTGTACGGTAAGTCTCGACTGGCATTGCACGTTCTTTTAACTCATTTGGAATGCGCCACAATTTAAAAATGAAAAATGAACAGTAATACTCATTTCAACTTGGAAAGAATACTCATATGATAAAAATATGTTTAAAAGAGCCCATAACGTCATTTATCATGGAACAAGGCGTTGGTGAACAGGTAATTTATGTCTACCCGCGAACGAGTGTCAACGGCGGAGTGATGTACCACCATAACCAAATTTTCTCAACAATTACATACAACGTAATAGTGAGCGCTGAAAATGACTTTTGTGACAATTCAGTAAGCTTCGCACGTAAGTATAGGTACGGAAAGGCTGCTGACAGCGGCAGCAAACGCAACACTTTCTAGAATTAAAAAAGTAATAATATTTAACCACGAATTATCCGTCCAAACTAAGGAATATGTCAGTATCAGACAAGAGAAGAATAATACGCGAAACGAAATAACTCTACATCACTACACAACCAATGAATTGCTAAAGATTTGGCATTACACTTAACGCATCCAAGTGAATAAGTCATTAAAACCGTTTTATTCGTAGGCGACAACACGACGGATTCCCACTAACGGCATACAGTTATTGGCGACCACATAGGAACAGCACAAACGCCCAAGGAACTAAAAGAAATTAAAGAAACCACATAAAGTATACGTGTACAATATGTGTTTTTTCTCAAAAGAAGTTAAATGAGAATGTGAAAGAGAATGTGAAGAGATACAGATTACCTGACGTAATATTAGAGACACTATTCCCCGTTCAGTTCAGTCTCGAGGAAGAATGGCGACAAAGCAGGAGTGGACTCCTTCAAGATTGCGACCGTACGGGTTGTACGGGAATTTACACGTGGTGTGGATGACGTAATAAAATACAGTTTCTCTCACAAACTCACCGAAAATCAAGTTCTAAACCGTTCATAACTACTATAACATCTCGGAGTCCCTACGTGCTACTTCACGAGAAGATTTACCTACATATTAAACAGCACAAACACTTCAATGAGCCCGGGTAAGTGTGGTTAGACCTACAAGTTTGGCTACGTTTCGTCTACGGGGCGACAACTCAGAGTCGTCGCAATGTATGCAATGTTCATATAAATGCAGGCAGGATTTTCTGTGCAAAAATCACATACGTCCTCACATATTTTTAAAGATTTCATAAATTTCAGTTTATTTCCAAAAAGGACACAGAAAAATCGAAGTTCAAAGTTCACAATAAATTTATTTCAGAGCCTGACCGAGTTTCTTAGGATTCAGAAGGAGGCTGAATAAACCACGATTAATTGCGTGAGTTATCTTTAGAAAACCGTTAAATTTCCACAGTGTACCAAACTGTACATTCCACGACGGCTACACGCTGAAACACTGCAAGTGCGGCTTGTATCACACTCAAACTGAAAAGTAACTAGTTCATCAGGTGCCGAGAATTATATATGTCAGGCACCACTGAAGTCAGTTAAACTACTGAAGGCGAAAATTGCTGAACGTCTTAATTTTAATCTTTTACACACAAGTTAAATCACACGGAACGTTTCCGAGAAATATTGTGCTGTTATCAGTTTACTTTATCTACAACAATTTACTTATAAACAATAATTACAACGGTTTTCCTCCGTTTTCGTATTTACAAGTGTAAATATTAAATTACACATTAAATAATTTCCTGTACATCTAACGTTAGAG
Organism: Schistocerca nitens; assembly: GCF_023898315.1. Lineage (NCBI taxonomy): Eukaryota > Metazoa > Arthropoda > Insecta > Orthoptera > Acrididae > Schistocerca > Schistocerca nitens. The sequence goes on from NC_064618.1 coordinate 265,104,337, forward strand.
CATTGCCGCTACTTTTAATGTTTCTCTATTTATTCATTAAGAGAAGCTGTTTTAAGGTGCGAAATCCAATTTTCGACCTCTCATTTAAATATGTGAATAGTTTCAGTAAATCTACTGCGACAGTCAGATACAGTTCTGAGAGATGTATCCGCAGACACCTCGTATGATGCAATTAGATAATGCGTTGCCGAGATATTCACTTTCACAGTTCAGGGATTATTTATACCATTTGAAACATCCCCTTAGAGAAATTAGTGAATTACTGTGCCGGTAAACCTCTTACGGTATTTGATTTTCAAACAGCTGAGTAGAACTGAACGTACTCAGACATTTCTCTCTTTACTTATTCTGATCAACACTAAACTGACACGCAATATATTTAGCGCAACGCAATCTGACTTTCAATAATCGCTACAAAGGAATGGCCCTGACTAACAATAAGCTATACCTTTCATGAATCACTTACCTCACAAAAATCTTTGTTACTCGAACTACTGCAATAGAGCTAGCGCCAATACTGCCAGCTAAATAAAAGATTCTAACTATTGAAGGCTCTAACGACAGATAGGCATAGGTATCAAATGAAAGATTTAGATAGAGAACAAACAATGTATTTACCTTAATAATGTTCAAAGGTCATATATATATATATATATATATATATATATATATATATATATATATAGCAGTTCGTGATATCCAGTTTACAACTTTACTCTTTCTGATGGACACACGTCCAGATCGTACGCTCTCAAAATTCTGCCCTCTCATAGCGAATATTCCAACAATGCCAACCAGCCACAGATTGCACACAGCACAGCCAGTGATTCTCATACAGAGCGCTATGTGACGTTACCAACATAGAAACGTAAACAGCCTACTAACACATTTAACTTGCCACAACGTATAAATTAATGCGCATATCAAAGGCACACCTCCACATGCGTAATATTCAATCTTTTGCACTTCAAATGAGCTTATTTGCCTTTCACTGCCCAATATTGTTCAATATTTATTATTTCCGGATAAGCTTTAATTTTGCACTGGACACGAAAAGCGTCCATGAGACCGGCAGTCATTGTAGTGCCAGACGGAAGAGTTTTCCAGGTCACATTAGCGGCCGATGGAGCGCAGTTTGAAATTGGCTCTCTACGTGTTTCTGTAGAGCTGATTTCACCTGTCAAGGCGAATATGACCCGTTTTTTGCCACCACGCGGTCACGTGTTTGTAATTGAATAAAGCTTCTCTTCCTTTTACCATAGGCTGTCGTGTTAGAGGATACAGAGGCTTAACTAACTGCATCACATGTAATACCTAGAAATTGGTTTACTAAATTTATAATACTTTTTGACCTTAAAAAGGAAGCTTGAAGTTTTATCTATACATACCGACACTATAAGTTGAAGTTCACTGCCACCTTTTAGTCCTCGGCTGAGGGCTAATCTCAGGAAGTACTGCATGGAATTTGATACACTTTTCGCTAACGGACAGACTCACGCACGCGGAAGGTTTTTATATATAAGTTTTGTCGTGCAAATTGGCTCAGCTATCAAGAATCGAAATCGCCCACGTTGTTTTCGTGTCGTGTTGGAAACCTAATTTTAGGAGCCACTCGTGGGATTTTAATATGGTTTTCACTAAAATATAAACTGGTTCATGAGGAAGGTTTGTGTACTTATTACTGGTTCGCCAGCCAAGTCGTCCGCTCGTAGACACCTAGTGCTACTGATGCGAAATCGGGACCGTTCATTAGTAGTTTATACAACGTGCTTCCGTGATGATGCCACAAACTGTCAGGGATGATGCAGAAGGAAAAATGGAGTAATATAAGGCAAGGGACACTGCTCCAGTAACGACCGAGTCGGAGGTCATTAGCGAAAATCGTTGTGGTACCTCTGTTATTCGACCTCGTACAGGGTTGGGTTGGGTTGTTGTGGGGGAGGAGACCAGACAGCGAGGTCATCGGTCTCATCGGATTAGGGAAGGACGGGGAAGGAAGTCGGCCGTGCCCTTTCAAAGGGACCATCCCGGCATTTGCCTGAAGCGATTTAGGGAAATCACGGAAAACCTAAATCAGGATTGCCGGACGCGGGACCTCGTACACTGCGTGTTCCTTTCTTTCCATGTTTTGACTTGTAGTAGCCTGCTGGAAACATTAACAAACTGTCCAGTAAACATATGCTATGAGCGCACCCCTTAAGAGCTATAACGCCTCTTGTGCAGTAGAAGATACGATTTTCATAATAGCAAATTTGATTAACTGCTCATAGCTCTTAAAGTAAGCACTTTAGAGCCCATTTGTCCTGGAGCAATACTAAAACCTCTCTAAACACAAAAAGCAAAGAGCTTGGAGTAGAAGACTTTCAGAGGCATCAGACCAAATTCCATACCAAACTGATAGCTCAAATTGATACTTACTCTTCTCCACCATTCCATAAAGTCTGAAACGTAATCAGAGAATCATCCGGTGCAGTATGTGTATGAGGAGGAGCTAAATGTGATTTAATTACAAGAGGTTTACTTACCAAATAAACCTTGTTCTTGCTGTATATGACATTAACGGCGGTTATAAATGCGGCACAGGCAACAATTAATGGAGGCACTGATGTAGGAAACGGAAGTTGTGCTAGCAAACAAAAGAGATATCGGAGCCGTAACATAAAACATCCTAACTGTAAATGCTGCAAAGCCTTCGTGGACTAGGAACAGATTTTGAAAAAAATCATTACGGATGAGTTATTAAATCTACTAACAAAACGTGACAGCATTGAATTTTTAGTGGAATGTTTTCAGTTCTTAGGAAAAAAAGAACTAGACATCAAAATACGGTCTTTGTGCCTCCAAATCCCTGTGCTTGCTGTATTTAGGGGTTTAACTCTCGACTCAGAAAACGTACCGACGAAGGAGACTATGGCGGGCAGACGAATCATTTATTCATGAGCCGGAACTAAAGCACGCTATTTTAGTCGCTTTGCTTACAGAGACAGACAAGATATCGAAATCGAATAAATTGATGGTTACAGTACACAAAATCCGAAATGAAGAGGATGATTATACAAAGCGCTAGGAACAAAGCGACTGGTTATTTAAAATAATCAAATGTTTTTCAGGCGTGTAAGAGACTAAAGCAGAGATATTTAGACTTGCCACAGAATATCATCAAAATTGAATGAGCGAAAGTGAGACAGCAAATTAACATTCCAGAAACTGCTCGATAGGAAAGTAAAAGGAATATAGGCTACTTAAAAATGAAACAACAACCCTGCTTTACCGTATCAGAAGCCAGGATATGAACAGATGACGCTAGTTTTCTATGGTGATTACCGTAAGCTAATGCGTCGTTAGAAGACAGAAATGAATTTTTGAAGTACTGTTGGGGTGCTGCTTGGAACACAATCATTTACCATCAATCAACCAAAATGATTTCAATAAAGGAACAGACACACAACATATTACTCTCGTCCGTCTGGCTCAGCTGTTTCAACTCCAACCTTCGCACACAGCATACTTTACCTACTGCATATCAAATCCAACTAGGAGAAGTTATGCGATGTATGAAAGGTAAATAGAAATAATTGTTCAATATATATAGGGTAGAGAAAAACAAACTGACAATTAGATCAGATCAAGATAGGGGATAGGATACGATAGGTCTTAGACACATGGTTGACGACATAAGGAAGTTTTGGGGTGGCTGTGAATCGTGCACGGATAGGTAAGCCAGCTGCTCGCGATAAGCGGGAAACACGGGTTCGAATACCGATTTTCGTCATTCTGTTCTAAAGCTTGATGGGTGCCCTTATTCGCAATTGTGAATTTATTTCGTGTGCAAGACAGGGGAATCTAATTTAGAAAAATCTCCCACATAACCATAGCTCAGAAATGCACTACTGTGGAGTTTGGCCATGAAAAGACAGCCAGTGAGCTTTCATTGGCCGATTACAATTCTTCCAGTCCGACAGTCCGACGGAACTATCGTGTGGCTTAGAACAACCAATGTGTCATTGTAACAGTATAGCCTCTAAATTTTAAGTATTACAGTGTGATGTTCAGTTTGCCTTTATCATGTGAAACAACGTTACCTAGCAGCGGTAATTATGTACTTGCTTCTAAAAATACGCAGCTGCTCTCTGTCACACAGGATCACTCAGGACTTCTGTAATGACGTGTACATGTGACAGGGTATAACATATCCGAAAACAGAACGGCAAAGTTGGTATGTTGTACTGCATGTTCCCAGAAACCATTTTTAAGTTATGTATTGGTTTCTAATTATCATTTTTATTTTCTGTTTTCTGGCGAGGCAACAACCGAACCTAGTCATTAATGAAAATATGTAATAAACACGTAACTGGGCTGAAATACTTCCTGTGCCAGCTGTGGTTTGTGACAATCGAAGATGACAGCAACAGTAAAGTCTTATCGTAGCTACCGATAGTGGTGAAATCTTTCGAAAAATCTATGCAGGCTACAGGACACGAACTACAGAAAACATTTCTTTTTTGGATTTCAGCCAGCTCTCAGGTGGACGTTCTCTTTCCGTATGCCAACATGTTTTCCTATTTGTTTCCATGTTCGACCTTCCATGGTCCCTGTTGATAAAAAGGTAGAATAAAGAGATAGAAAGGAGACAACGTGTGAACTTCTCCTGTATGTATTATTGCAGACTATAAAACAAAACATGTTACGAAAATATTCACATTTAATTAATATTACTTACAATTTCATCTATATGCTCCATGTTGTTGCTGTTGCTAAGAATAAAGGTGGGGAGATGTACTTCGTCTTGCCATAGACCTCGCTGTAGTATACAATGCAAATAACTGCAACAGAATTTTACTGTTATAGCTATTAATTGTTCCCCACACACTCAGGAAATACAGTGTTCCTTCTCCCCTTCCCGCCACACCGACCAGTGTGTAAGCTCTCTCTAATATATTGTCTGTATAAAAGAAAACTAAACACATGCATTTGAAAACTATCTCATCATGTAGCAAGTACTTCAGACAAAATATTCAGTTTCTGAGCTAAGCTGAATGTTGGTTGGCCCTGTGTTGGGCATGTGAACAATGTCATGAAATCAAACTTTAAACTTAGTAAAATTTTAAAGTAAAGGAAAAGAATCTAATTAAAAGCCAAAAGAAACTAACTGTGTGCTCAATGAAAACTACATAACTAAAACTCAGTATCAAAGCACATTACAAACAATGCGTGAAATGAAGTGCGATGTTAGAATATCCAAAAAAAATATTACTGCCCAATTCGGAAGAACCCACCTGTTAGAAATTACCAAAACTGTTCACAGAAAAGTAACGTAATTGCCAGCACGACATCTGACAATCCTGTCTACACGCTGTTTGCTCAAGAATGCAAAGTGAAACCTACTTGAAATAAAAGTGACTTATCTTGCGTTGTTTTTGTGTCTGGAGTGCTGACGTTCTCGAGAACAAATACAAATCAGCAGATGCAGCAGTTAAACATAAACATTTTCTTCAAATTTTTTTCAGAAACAATCTTTGAGTTCGTGTGGTGTAAGGTGCAATGAACACACGACACGAATGTAAAACTTTACAATGAATCAGGGAGGGCTGTTATACTTTAAAGAAAATCGTGTTTAAGATATCAAACTCTGATTATAGATAGAAAGAACTGCACAAAATACGAAGACTAACAATTACAAAATAGTCACATTACACAAAAACTAAAAACATACTTTTAAAATTTCGCCAATATCTTCTCCATCAATATAAGGATAAAGGAAGTATTATGAGTTTCCATTTCGGGAATAAGGTATTCCAAATAACTTCTACCGGATTTACAAAAAACATATCTTATTCTCTGAAAAACTCAACTGTTCGCTACTACGCCTCAAATAAGAATGCACCACTGTTGCACAATAGACTTGCTAGCAAGTCAGTCGCAGATAAAACTAAACAGAGAGTCAAGGATCTTATTCACTACTCATGCAGTGCAGTTATCTATCTTTGTTCCAGTGATACAGAGGTTAACTTTTTACGATAGCAGAAGACATACGAGAATCTTACATTATCCCTTGCCCTAGGAAAAAAATTTCATACGGGTCGTTTTAGCTGTGTTAAGGCAAGAGAAACAAATTTTTTTTATATTACAAAGAAGTGAGTAGAATATGTGGTTATAAATAACACTACAAAGTTAGTGATTTAGGTTACAAAACGTACAAATGAATGTTCTGATTGGTGTTTTACATGTGAACTTGTCTTTGCACAGGGAGGAAGCATACACACTATTTGCTGATTTTTGTAGGTTATACGTTAAAACATTGAAAACGATAGAAAAATTGCTTTAATGCTTCGTTCATTAATCTTGAGGCTCATATGTGAATATAATTGAAGGTAAAATGTTGCATAATGTAGCGCCAAAGAAGATACTGTTACTCTCCCTTGCCATTTGCCTTTTGGTTAAGAAAAGGATTGCATCTTGCACAATATTGACACATTTCGTGAAGCACAGTCACCGATGAGGTCGCTGACCCTTTAGTTGGGAACCCACAGCTGAGCAACGCCGATGAGAATGAAGAGTGTTTCAGGCTTTAGTGGCAGCCAGTAAGGCAACTAAATATCCATGATTGAATATACTCTGAAAATTGGCAGTACATGTACACTAAAATATGAAGAGACTCAGGAAATTGGATTTCCACAGACCACTCATATGTCCAGCTGAAGTCTTGTAAATACTAGCAGAATCTGGGAAGTAGTTTCCCACTGACAACTTATATGTCCAGTTACAGTCTCGTAGATAAACTCTCTTTACGTTTATGTAAAACTTAATTACATTCCTAGAAACTTCACTGAATTTGTGATTTTTACAATAACTTACGAAAACCTGAACTACACATACAGTATTGTCTCTCTAGTAAATGAACTTATCTCCGGGAAATATACGAAACGGTGCAGGACCAGTGCATGAAAACGTAAGCGGAAGTATCTGTAGATTACAATAATCAGTGTGATCAGGAAAGGTCTACATACAGATAGAATTATACAATATATTTTGCCGGATACATTGTAAAGTTAGCAAGAAGAGCAAATGACAAAACATCATTATATCCTAATGATGACAAACGGTGATGAAAAAGTACAAGAAAATGTTGTGTGCAAACAACAAAACATCTTATGTCAAATAAATGTTTAGTTTGTCAGAATCAACAACTAACACTTAAAACACAGGAGCAATGACAATAATATATACATGATAAACAATACACAATGCAAAAGAAAGAAGGTATATAGACCAGAAATAAATGACAAACGAACAAGTGTATCATCATTGATGTGGAGGAAAAGGAAAGAGAATGAAGTTCAGTTCGAAGTCAAAGTCTCAGTCAGTCTGTGTGATATCTTACCCTAGTGTCTAACATACCGATCAGAAACTTCCTGGCAGATTAAAACTGTATGCCCGACCGAGACTCGAACTCGGGACCTTTGCCTTTCGCGGGCAAGTGCTCTACCAACTGAGCTACCGAAGCACGACTCACACCCGGTCCTCACAGCTTTATTTCTGCCAGTATCTCGGCTCCTACCTTCCAAACTTTACAGAAGCTCTCCTGCGAATCTTGCAGAACTAGCACTCCTGAAAGAAAAGATATTGCGGAGACACGGCTTAGCCACAGCCTGGGGGATGTTTCCAGAATGAGATTTTCACTCTGCAGCGGAGTGTGCGCTAATATGAAACTTCCTGGCAGATTCAAACTGTGTGCCAGACCGAGACTCGAACTCGGGACCTTTGCCTTTCGCGGGCAAGTGCTCTACCAACTGAATTACCGAAGCACGACTCACGCCCGGTCCTCACAGCTTTACTTCTGCCAGTATCTCGTCTCCTACCTTCCAAACTTTACAGAAGCTCTCCTGCGAATCTTGCAGAACTAGCACTCCTGAAAGAAAGGATATTGCGGAGACACGGCTTAGCCACAGCCTGGGGGCACACAGTTTTAATCTGCCAGGAAGTTTCATATCAGCGCACACTCCGCTGCAGAGTGAAAATCTGATTCTGGAAACATCCCCCAGGCTGTGGCTAAGCCGTGTCCCCGCAATATCCTTTCTTTCAGGAGTGCTAGTTCTGCAAGATTCGCAGGAGAGCTTCTGTAAAGTTTGGAAGGTAGGAGACGAGATACTGGCAGAAGTAAAGCTGTGAGGACCGGGCGTGAGTCGTGCTTCGGTAATTCAGTTGGTAGAGCACTTGCCCGCGAAAGGCAAAGGTCCCGAGTTCGAGTCTCGGTCGGGCACACAGTTTTAATCTGCCAGGAAGTTTCATATCAGCGCACACTCCGCTGCAGAGTGAAAAACTCATTCTGGAAACATCCCCCAGGCTGTGGCTAAGCCGTGTCTTCGCAGTATCCTTTCTTTCAGGAGTGCTAGTTCTGCAAGATTCGCAGGAGAGCTTCTGTAAAGTTTGGAAGGTAGGAGACGAGATACTGGCAGAAGTAAAGGTGTGAGGACCGGGCGTGAGTCGTGCTTCGGTAGCTCAGTTGGTAGAGCACTTGCCCGCGAAAGGCAAAGTCCCGAGTTCGAGTCTCGGTCGGGCACACAGTTTTAATCTGCCAGGAAGTTTCATATCAGCGCACACTCCGCTGCAGAGTGAAAATCTCATTCTGGATACCGATCAGCTTTCTGATTTCTGTACTGTACTCATACTGTCGCTGCATATTATCGTTGCACTGAAGCGATATACTTATCTTATGACACACTTTATCTCAAATTGCTTCCCAAAAACATCATATTCGCATAATAATAGCTTTCATGTCAATTTACCTGTCAAAAACCTCACATTATATTTCCTGCATTTCATTACACATCATCGTAAACACAAAACCGTTTTTCAGTGTGCCTATATTTATTTATATTTCTACATAAAAATGGCTCTGAGCACTATCGGACTTACCTTCTGAGGTCATCAGTCCCCTAGAACTTAGAACTACTTAAACCTAACTAACCTAAGGACATCACACACATCCATGCCCGAGGCAGGATTCGAACCTGCGACCGTAGCGGTTGCGGGGTCCCAGTCTGAAGCGCCTAGAACCGCTCGGCCACTCCGGCCGGCTATTTCCACACAATGGAGATTTATTTGACCGGTCTCCTTGCACATTTTTCTATTTCCGTTTCTCTGTACTCATTATTTTCTGTATTTTAAACATTGCAGCACGGTCAGCAATCGTGATAATGTAAAATATAAGAAACTATCAGCCTCGAATGCGGTAATGAAATCAACCCTTACCTAGTTTTCAGCCTAAGTAATTGAGGCTTCTTCAGAAGATATACCTGAATGTATAATATGTCTAAAAGGGCATGGTCAAGAAATAAAACTAAAACAGCCTGAATAGGCGCAGTCACAATTTAAAAATGCGGTACATAAGTACTGAGCCAACACCAAGACTTAAGCTGTGGCGTGCGCCTCGACTCCATGGACGTGAGCTCCCGAGGCCCACCGCACGGCGTCTATAGAGACAAGGCGCACGCCACAGGTTAAGTCTTGGTGTTGGCTCAGTACTTATGTACCGCATTTTTAAAATGTGACTGCGCCTGTTCAGGCTGTTTTAGTTTTATTTCTTGACCATGCCCTTTTAGACATATTATAGATTCAGGTATATCTTCTGAAGAAGGCTCAATTACTTGGGCTGAAAACTAGGTAAAGGTTGGTTTCATTACCGCAATCGAGGCTGATGGTTTCTTATATATTCATTGTTTTCTTATTTCTACGGGCACCTGATATATTCTTCGTTTACTATCGTCGTGTACCCATTTTTCACCATCCTGTTATGTTGCCGCATTTATAGCCTTTAACACTAAATGCTTATTCTAAGTGAGCTCGGATAGGACTATAGGGGCTGTGATAACATATATTCACAAAAATAGTCCATCAGAAAAGCAATGCAGCCAGTTATCATTCACATGTAAACATAACAAATACTTCATCAGTAACGCAATGCAGCAAAATATCCTATACAAAATGCAGCAAAATAAAAAATCATTATGGTGAAACACTAAACAATATTAAGAGCATTTTCTTAGGCTAAGACAAATCATACACAAAAGTTTCATCATAAGAGCGATGCAGTAACTACAGCCAAATAAGTCATCATAAAAATGCAAGATATCATTTCCTCACAAAATACCAATACGGTAACAGTGTCAAAAGTTTGTTGATGCATCAGTGAGTGTGTAACGGATGAGTTCACAGGAGGCAAAAGCTATGTTAAGCAGTTTGGTTTGTGGTTTGTGGGATTAAAGGGACCAGACTGCTACGGTCATCGGTCTGTTAAGCAGTATTATGCAGTAAGATCATAAACATTTCACAGTTTAAACCTAAACAGTGGCAAGAAAATTAATTAATAAATGGCAAAATGAAAAAAGGGAGAAATAGTTATGGATTAATAACAAGCTCTTCATAAAAATATTAATTATACCTCAAAGTACATCTCATATTTTCCATCTTTCCCTACTGCCATCATAAAATCTTGCTATTAAACAGTGCAGCCTATGTGGAATTGTGTATCATAAATCTGGAATATAGGTTTGGTAGCCAAATTCGCTTTAATATATGTCATCATGTCTGTCATAATCTGACATGAAGACCTAAAGGTGTGTAATTAGTTACGAAAAGAAAACGTACATACTCCAACAGGATAATGCTATCGAATAACATATGCAACCAATCAAGAAAAATGATCACAAAGCATAGAACTTAAATGTTGTCAAAAATGTATATCATACCAATTGTCCATGATGACCCAAAAAATGCTTATAAAAATTATTGCGTTGCCTTTTACTATACAGATGTTATTTACCATTTCAGATCTCTGTTGTGCTACAAACTATAATACATGATTATTCACAACCACTGCTTATTGCTATCATATTATCGTCCATTATCCTCAGAGTCGTCATCATCAATAATCACAAATACCTTCAATATATTTATCTCTACCGTATTATTATCTTAATAACCTTATAGCTCATAATATCCTCATACCTCATAAGTAATCAACAGTAAATATTTTATATTCCGTTTTATTAATCGATCATTACATGAGAAACTCTCCAGAGTCACACTTCATAAATAACACTACTGATCAAACAAACCTTTGTTTCTATCCAACAGATCATGAAAAGAATATCTCCACAAAAATACATATGAGCACAGACACTGACAATTCCTTCAGATACCTCAATATTATCTTTAACAACCTGTAATATTCCTTTGAATTGGTAGAAAATTCTTCATGTACTTGTAATTCATCAGTACCACTACTATTTGCAAAGCTGATTTTCCATTTAGCCAACGCAACGATAATGTCAGTAATCTGTATATCTCACCAGAAGTGGTACTGAATCTTCCATATTATAACTCATGTATGCTGTATGTAAAAATGATGGTCTGTGAAGCTGCATACTTTTTTTTTGTCAACCTGTGTTTTATTTCAGAAAATTTCACATTAGAATATTTTTACTGCTAGTATAATTCAAATTTCTTTTTGTTTATTTATTTTTTTAATAGTGTGCAGTTTAATGTCGTGCCTGGCATGATCAGTAAGGAGCCCAGATATCTCTCCAACTGAACAAAGTTTGAAGCTGTAGCAGCAGCATCTCTGTGTGATGTGACTCATTGATTGCTGCTCCAATTGCAAGTTGCTGTTTCGTAGTGCATTCCTGTCGCGTATTGTTACATATGTCCCATGGTCGAACTTCAATGAAACGCTGGTTGCTTTTCTTTATATATTTTCCTAACGTGATCAGATATTCTTGAAATTCTATTAATCTTTCATTTCAAGACTTTCTAAGTGAGTCAAATATTACTGTCATGAAATGCGTGTAATTGAAATTTTCAGTTTATCAGTATCGGCGTGTACACAGCAGCCAATGTAACACATTCTCAATCATAGCCGAAAACGTGACAAACATTACTTTCAACATATTTACAGTAGCACAGTAGAAGAAAATTCCTTGTACTTATCGACTGAAAAGAATAGCAGGAGAAGCAGAGTGTACCAAGAGACAGAAAATATTTAGCAACCAGCTCGGGGAAGCATTGTTCGCCAATCAATGTAAGCAGAAAGTACAATGGATCCTCTGACTACATGTCTTCAAGAGGTACGAAATTTACTATTTCTGCATCAATGTTTTCAGTCCAGTTTATAATGTCAGCTTGTAAGGTGGCAGAATAAATTAAGGTCAATTTCGCACCTTACATAAGAGTTCTATACATTGTAACGGGAAGGTGAATATAACACCTAACTCACTTTGGTGGTAATGACCATGTTGCCCATAAACATGTAATGCAAATCGGATGACACTCAATCGACAGTATTAACACACTGCTCCTATATAATGCATGTCAATGTGCAGAATTTGAAACAAGCATCGAGAGGAAACATTTTGTATGGATGCAGGTACAGGCAGAAGCACCATGGGAGGCACAACGAAAACCTCGTACGGGGTGTCCCGTGGCGGGAGTCAGCGACCGGACACGTGACGCATACTGGAGAGTAAGTAATGGGCCACCAGAGGTAGGACAGAAGAAGCTTTAGAAAACTGCATTTCAGAATTCCAAGTGGATACAAACAAAACCAGTGACGCAGTTGACCATGTGAACAGTGAGAGATACTCATGTGATATACGCATGTAGATTTTAGGCGTCTTGAGTGGGCACAAAACGTCCGATTGGCGGAAACGAACTAGGAACGAGCAAAGTGCCGAGATTCCGACGCAGTTTAATGGTAGTGTACTTGCGATTGGCAGAGAGAGTTTCCACAAAATAAGAAGAAACCTCCTATTGGTCGAAAAAAGCCGTGACATGGAGAACGAAAGAACCCAGGTGGGGAGACATTTCGGCTACGAGAAAGACAAGACCGAAGTTTTCGGGGCCTCTTCTCTGAACTGGCGTCAAGTGCAGAACGGGGCGCATACCGCTCTGTACTACTTCATTAACTGTGGCTGACATTCAGCTAGATATTAGCTGTAGAGTCGTTGAGCTCCAACTGTGGGGAAACGAACCCGCCAGTTAGTTATTTGTTCTTGCAAGAACTGAGACGGCATTTTAATAACGCTACCCCAGCCATGTGCGTGTGTATCGCCATATTCAAAGCTTAGGGATGAGTACATCATTTCTCACATAACGAGAAACATAGGGAGAGTTTCTGCTGGAATAATCAGAAAAGACTTAATTAGTTTTTATGGGAATTTCAAAGAACGAGAGCAGCCATGCAAACGACAACTCATCACAGCTAAGGTAAATACCGCCAGCAGAGGTGTAAACTTGTTGGTTCACCAGCGTGCGTCTACTGTAAACTCGAGTGACCTTGTGTAATCTTTTGCTCAACTTGTCACAAAACTAATCATCCTCCATGGACTTGATTGTCAACCTAAATAGTACCTAACTTTGAACCAGAATTAATGATTTATCGTACTACTGTCTTACATCATGACATTATCATAAGAATAATTTTGAAAAGAAACTTCTAATTAAAGTTTACTATTGTTGTGTTTAGCATTATTTCACTTTCTGAGGACGAGATGCGTTCGTTTGACAACTGTCGTTACTTTGTCACATTGTAAACTGTGTAAATTCGTGTGTTTCTGTGGTAAGATTGTAGCATTAAACCAAAAATATTTGTTACTCAGTCCTGTCCTCAAAACCTTACAAGCTGAGTGAGGTGCCAGTCATTGCTGTGTGTTATTTCCACGCCGCTGATTGCTGACCGGATTATGCAGTCTGACTTCAACTATCGCTTCTGTGGCGACGGGCTTGATTTACCAGCGTTTTGCCAATGCCGAATGTGATGTAGTCTGTTATTGTTTCGATAATGTTTCCCATTTTGATAACTGTCTCTGTAATTTCTGTTCTGCCATGAGTTCTATAGGCTTGATCTATCGGGACAGTGCCCATTAGAATACGAGTTGCGCATGTAGTTGTTCTGACTACCGTGACAGTGCCTGTGCTCGTTTTCATAGCGTGTATTGTGTCGATTACCGAGATCACGATCGTCATAACGGAAATGGCTTCTGTCACGATAATTCTTTTGGTTTTTCCAATGCGAATTATAGGGATGATGGGTGTTTTCTAGTCTGTAATTATCTCTATGATACTGTGTCTTGCGAAAGCGTTAGTAATTCCATGATCGTACGATGGAAATAGAGGTCGTGAGTCACGATGTGTGTTGTCCTATTTTCGAGTAATACGTTTGTCGAAGTCTAGTTCCAGTTTTTGTAACAAACCTCGGAAAGCACCTGGGTCGTCCTTGCACCTTCAGATGAACCGTACATATTTGTGAGATGTTGGTTCGTACTTAACATCTTCTCGAAATATTTGACTGGGCTTGAAGACTCTGTCTGATAAATTTTTTTCATCATTATTAAGTCATGCGACCAATACGCAGACAGGAGAGTGTGGTAAAAATCGGCTTCACTTTGACCGTCTCTGATAATAGACCGCATTCTCACGACTGGCTCGATTTCGAGATATTCAAACGTGAATTCCAAATTGTGGCCTAAAGACCAGATTCGAGGTAGTGGAAAAAGAATTAATATAAGCGGGGTTGAGGCTGAATGTTGTTTTCAAAGTTTAGAAAAATTTTGAGTTTACGAAAGGTGAGAAAGTGCTTGTAATAGAAACTGTCGCTTCGGTGAGAGCCGGAATGTTCTCTATTGCGCCACACGGGCGACTCATTATCGAGTCTTGTTGGAAGGTGTTGTTTCCTACGAAAGTCACAAAGACGTCACAAACTGTTAGGCTCTTCACAAATTTCAGATCTTGCGTGTAAGTGTGAACGCGTAAAGTCAACAGTTCGCGCATGTTGCTTACGTCCTGTTTCTGTGGTTGACTAACTTTAATCCGACTTCATTTAAAAGTCTAAGTGTTTTATGTTTTGGTGTGTCTGGAAATGGTCCAGTATGTGTGCCATTAGACTTATTGTCCGTATTTGTAGACAAATATGCCATCTTTGTTGTCAAATGTTCGACATTCTTTGCTAATGAACAAAGTTGTTCTCTTTGTTCGTCAGAGTTTAGTTTTGATACGTCTACTTGTTCACTAATTGTTACAGTAGTGATATTAAGGTTGTCGTGACTTTCTATCAGTTCTGAGAATACTGCGCTTGGCACAGTGGTATTTACTTTTACAAATCGCTCTTCTTTGTCACTCTGCCATGTAGTTTTTAAATTATTTTATTCAGTTTCAAGGCTGCTTAGCCTTGCGCTTAGCCTCATAATAACAGGTTTTAATTCATCTCTAGCCTCTTGTCGGAGTTTTGCAGAAAGCTTTTGCTGTTGTCCTTCAAGTTTCAGAAATTGAGATGAGTTCCATTTTTCGTATTTTTTATATCTTTACTCATTTCTTCTTATGATTTTGTGTTTTCTTCTGAAGTTCTGTCTATTATCTCAAACGGTTCTGTGTTTTGTTCAAGTGCTTTGATTGTGTCTTTCCAGGTTTCATCCATGTTTTGTAGCAACTCTAACAACGTTGGATTATTACTTTCCGCATTCATGTTTACCGAATTTGTGTATTGTCGATAACAGATTCTTATACCCTTTGATTAAAAGAAAATGACATAAAACCCTAGTCGACAGTCTCCGTAAGTGGTTGTGAAACTTCGCATAGCTGAGGTGACATTCGCTTAAGGATTCTCTTCTGAAATTTCTTGTTGACTGTTGGGTATCTCTTCTGTTGCATTTTATAATAACTCATCTGTGTTGGCCAGTTATTAGCATTCTCTGAAATTCCAAATTATTTACGTGTAACGACTGCTGTGCTTCTTCTGTTTCAGTAATAAGTGCGGCATTACTTCGTGGCTTGATCTGTGATCTGGGAGCACGACAAAGTATTGTGTTGCTAGACGTAATGTTCAAATGTAAAAACTGAGTTACTATACAAAATTTGTATTTGTAGTTAAATAACCAAAAGTAATAAATTCTTTTATGCAACAGAAACTTCTGCGAAAAATCTAGGTACCACTGAAACAATTCACAGAGTTTGTTCTACTGTCTGCCTACCCAACAAAGGTCTTCACACGGAATATTTTTTTTTGAAAAAAGTGAAAAAAGAAGTTCCACACAAAATCACACAGAAAAATGACAGTGAAACTACAACAGCTGAAAGACAAATTACAAATGTTAGTATATATACACATAACGTTGATTTGCCTTCGGGGACCTATGTTGCAATGTAACTATGCAATCACAGACAAACCAGAGGAATATCCTAAGCGAAAACGATCACATGTGTAAGCTTTCTATAAAATATTGTCTGCATAAGAGAAAACTCAATACATTAATTTCGAAAACTTTCTTCTTATGTAACACGCACTTTAGATGACGTATGCAATTGTTGAGCAAACCTAACTCTTGGTCGTCCCTGTGCTGCGCATGTGAATAGTGTCTTGAAGAAAACTTTAAATTTCAAGAAATACAAAATTTAAATAAAGGAAATGAATCAAATCAAATGCCAAAAGAAAGTAATTGTATGTTCATTACCGAAGCACATTAAGTAACTACATGTGATTTGAAGTGCAATGCCAGACTTGGAATATCTACAAAAATAAATTACTGCTGTTCTCGGAAGAAACTAACTATCTGAAATTACCAACACAGTTCACAGAAAATTAATGTGCCTGCTAGCACGACACCTGACCATCCTGACTGCAAGCTGTTTGCTCAAGAACGCTAAGTGAAGTATGACCCGAAATAAAAGTGATTTACCTCTTGATCAGTCTGTTGTTTTCGTGTCTGGATTACTGGCATTCCCGAAAGCAAATACAAATCAGCAAATGCAACAGTTACAGATAAACAATCTTCTCTGATTTTTTTTTGTCGGAAACATTCTATAATTTTATTTGGCGAAAGGTGCAATGCGCACACTACAAAAATTTATAGCTTTAATATGAATCACGGAGGTGGGCTTAACTTTAAAGA
The DNA here is from genome assembly GCF_023898315.1 of Schistocerca nitens. Taxonomy (NCBI): domain Eukaryota; kingdom Metazoa; phylum Arthropoda; class Insecta; order Orthoptera; family Acrididae; genus Schistocerca; species Schistocerca nitens. The sequence goes on from NC_064618.1 coordinate 265,121,277, forward strand.
CAACCTTTTATGAAATTAAACTCTGATTATTGGGATACAGACTGCACAACATAAGACAATAGCATTTCACAAACACTAACAGCGAAACATAAAAAAAAAAACATGGGCGCAGCTTCTTGAGTGTCACAGTTGGTTGATTTCAGAGACAACTTACCTCTCGAGGAACGTCCCACGTCAATACTAATACGCTGATTTCCGTTGAGGGCTGAAGGCCTGAAAGACACTGAGTTTTTCGGAGTCCTCCACTTGTCAGCTGCAATAAATACCAGGACTCCTATTCTACTACATATTCCTGTTTTCGTTCATTCGGGCTCTTTAAAAGTCGTCTTTGGTACTAATTTTTTCTTCATTTATTGGCTATAAACATCCTATAGATATGATGTAGAAAAATGGACTCATAAACTGCTACGAAACGTAAAGGTCCGCCTCCCTGCTATACGAGACACAGGCGAAACGGTACGCAATCGGACGGACTGTCACAAGAAGCCAACGGAAGTGAAATGAATGATGGTGGGCAAAGCGGCGGTGGTGGTGGAGGGCGCTTCTGATGATGCAAAACGCTGATTTATCCAGGGCAACTTAATAAGCCTTCACAGTGTACTGAAGCTCCAGAAATATCAAGCTAACCTCAATAGAGAAATGAAGAAGCCTCTGAATTACACCCTTCATTCAGCAATCTGAGCTCCGTAAGGTCTCGGAATTATGCTGCAAATCAGCAATTACTTGATGCCTTATGAGTGTATCTACCTGTCTTCACCAATTACTCCGTTCTTGGGGAAGAAGTGTGGAAGCTCTTGTGTTCCATACATAGATAGGTAGTGCGCGAGCCACGATGTAGCTCTTTACTCCTCTAAGCAAGGTCTCTTACTCTCGACCAGACATAAATTTATCGGTAGTTTAAGAAGCTAGGAACCAGTTCATTGTTATCTTAGATGTCTAAAATTTGCTTCATAAATAGGGTGTTCTGAGGTAATCCCTCCAAGAATCAGTCATCTAGGTGATATGGAGTTTTCTACGACCATATTTCATAATTTCATTCACTTAGAGTCGACTTCCAAATTCACAGAATCGTATTTGCCTTGACCTCACAACTTGGTACTTTTGTCGAGTTGCTCCGCCGCTTCTAACATGGGAATTCCGCTTACCGTTCGGAGGTGCTGAATAGCATCCCTTTGCAATTGTGACATGGCAATGAGTTTTTCTCGAGCATACGTCAGTGTATAAGCAATATGAAGGCAGTAAGAATATTTTCAACAATTTTGTTACCTGAAAAAATTATAGTCTTCTGCTCGTTTCCAGGAACGTCAGAAGCTGATAACTATCACTGCAGACATTTTTGTGAGTCATGAGGTGAGAAAACTTATACTCTTCCGATATAAGGCATACTCCCCAGTGTCGCCCTCAAATCTCAAAACTGTGGAAAAAGCTGGTTTTACGAGTAGAAAGAACTAGAAGAATCCACTATCAAAAACTGGAGCAATGCTACATAAGGAAAGCCGATTAGCAAACTGGTCATGAGAAGGTTCACAAGGTGTCACAATTCAGTACTGAACCGTGAAGATGAATTAACAGTGAAGTTAGTGAAAAAGGTTTTGTGTCCAAATCTACGTTCACAGCATTTCATTCACGCTGCACATTACAAAGATAAACTGTTTCACTAGTAACAGAAATTACGAAAATAAACACTGAAGAATAACAAAATGAAATACTGAAGACTGGTAAAACAAATATTCGCAAGAAAAAAGTTTTTTTCTAGAATGGTAAAAGTCTCACGAGTTAGGATCGGAAACGGCGGCCGTACTGTTGGTGCATTGACGTAACGGCGTACGGCACAACACCGATATACGACAAGAAATTGTTATGCAGATTGTCGGTGGCTTGAGAGCACGTGCTAAAAACTAGGTCAGAAAATCAGTAAGCATCTATGATCAAAGAAACACAAAGATAATTACAATTTCTCTTTATAAGAGGTAAAGAGGAGCTCATGTTACAATCTGATGCATCTGTTGACAGTAACCGTCAGAAAGGATTCATGGCCTGTGACTTGCTGGTGCATCTCAAGTATTGCTACTCGCGTAGCAGGAGTATCTCACATTTTCCTTGGAGACTTCACTCAGAGTCTTTCTAATTAATAAGCCTTTCGAGTGGTTTGATGCTGCTCTTTGTTTTGTACTATCTAACGCTAATATTTTCATCCCTAACTAGTTCGCAAAACACTGTATGAGGACAGTACCGAGCCGTGGCGAGGTAGATTCACGCCAAGGGCACAGGCACAGAGGTGTCGCATAAAGTGACCAGTTAAAAAAAGAAGAAAAAAGAAGAAACGAAAGCAGGTTTAAGAAATAACAGTGAGGGAGCCGTGCGTTCTGCTGCCCATAGAGTTCTTGTCTTTTGCCGACGAGAAATAATTTTTCTATCGGCTTGCAAATGGAAATGTACACTGTTGTCAATGTATATTTTCTACAGAACCACTTCAATCTGCTACGGTATTAATGTATCCCAAAAGGTCAACTAGTGTTTCTTGTAGCAAATTCTAGGTAAGGCGTTCTATGGCTGATGAACAGTATTTTGTGAATTTTTTATTCATTGTGCCTGTAGTGAGCTCTATTCGGTTAATCTTGTGAGCACAGTTAGCAAATTAAAGCCGAACCCACCGGACCTCGAGAATCGGTCAAAATGGACCCTCAAATGTAGCTGTCTGTCGATAGAATGCGTTACAGACGTGACCCAGCAACTTTACTTCAAAACTGTAATCAACTAGCAAGGAAAATTCAAAGTAAAACTCTAATATAAACACAGTTCCTGGAACGGGATATTTTAAAAGCTTATTCATGATCTCTTTCTTTCTTATGTTTTCGTTCAATAATTTATAAGTAGCACATGAAACTTTTTCTTTACTACATGTTATAGAAACAAACAACACCTTCCAGCCGGCCGTGGTGGCCGAGCGGTTCTAGGCGCTTCAGTCTGGAACCACGCGACTGCTACGGTGGCAGGCTCAAATCCTGCCTCATTCATGGATGTGTGTGATGTCCTTAGGTTTAAGTAGTTCTAAGTTATAGGGGACTGATGACCTCAGATCTTAAGTCCCATAGTGCTCAGAGCCATTTGAACCATTTGAATACCGTCCAAAATTGTCTTGAAGACCAAACGGTACTGACTGACCACCGTGTCATCGTCAGGCCATAGGCGCCACTGGATGTGGACACGGAGAGGCATGCGGTCAGCACAGTTTTCATGAAAATGTATGCCATGTCCGAAAGAACAGACACAATATCCACATAAGTATATAGTTCTGACAATACCGGCCATGACCTTCTTCTTCTGTGCGGATGCACACATATTCCCAGAACTCTTACGGGACTTGGTACGAATGTCTTCCACGAGTAATGAGTGTGTTGGGGTGGGACACTACGAATGTAGCGTGTGGACATCCAAGGTGAGAATGCGAGTCTCGCGGGAGGCGTGCGCGAAATAGTCCCTGCAGCCGCACTAGCCTCTGTGCCCTCGGTGGCTCTGATGGATAGAACGTCTGCCATGTAAGCTGGGGAGCCCGGGTTCGAGTTCCGGTCGGGGCACACGTTTTCACCTGTCCCAGTTAATATACAGGGTTATTACAAATGATTGAAGCGATTTCACAGCTCTACAATAACTTTATTATTTGAGATATTTTCACAATGCTTTGCACACACATACAAAAACTCAAAAAGTTTTTTTAGGCATTCACAAATGTTCGATATGTGCCCCTTTAGTGATTCGGCAGACATCAAGCCGATAATCAAGTTCCTCCCACGCTCGGCGCTCACTGCAGGCCGACCCGTTGATTTCCCCTTACAGAGGCATCCAGAAGCTTTAAACTGCGCATATCATCGCCGAATGGAGTTAGCAGTTGGTGGATCTTTGTTGAACTTCGTCCTGAAGTGTCGTTGCACTGTTATGACTGACTGATGTGAGTGCATCTCAAGCACGACATACGCTTTCTCGGCTCCTGTCACCATTTTGTCTCACTGCGCTCTCGAGCGCTCTGGCGGCAGAAACCTGACGTGCGGCTTCAGCCAAACAAAACTTTATGAGTTTTTCTACGTATCTGTAGTGTGTCGTGACCATATGTCAATGAATGGAGCTACAGTGAATTTATGGAATCGCTTCAATCATTTGTAATAGCCCTGTATATCAACGCCCGTTAGCAGCTGCCGGTATTAAAATACATCTAATTTCGTTCTAGACGGCTGCAGGTCATCAGTGGTTTCTGTTCTTTCGGACACGTCCGAAAGAACAGACACCATATCCACGTAAGTATAAACTAACTTGTGTTAAGGGCAACACACACACCCATGTCCGATGGAGGACTCGAACCTCCGATGGAGGGGGAGAGGGGGAGGGGTTTGGCGCAAACCGTGGCAGGGCACCCAAGACCACGCTGCTACCCCGCGCGGCCATCTCTTGAAAATCTCAGTGTAAGGCTCGCTATTTTGCCATTGATCCGAGTTCGACAGCTCGGACCCGGCGAGTTGACAAACATCTTTCCCAGTGAGAGGGTCTTTGCTCCTCTCTCTGGGAGAAGAGAGGAAGTGGGTTGTGCGAAAAGGAAGGGAGCAGTCGGAACTGGACTGTTATGGTGGACAGTGTGTCCGGTGGAACGTAGGGAATTCCATTCGTCGCCGGCAGGTGTGTCCGAGGGGTTCTAGGCTCTTTAGTCTGGAACCGCGTGACCGCAACGATCGGAGGTTCGAATCCTGCCTTGAGCATGGATGCGTGTGATGTCCTTAGGTTAGTTAGATTTAAGTAGTTCTACGTTCTAGGCGACTGATGACCTCAGATGTTAAGTCCCATAGTGCTCAGAGCCATTTTCAAGGTTGCTTCTGCATTTATTAAGACTTTGGTGATATTGGTTCTAGATTTAAGATACTAGTAATTTTGATCTTTGGCCGGTAGGGACTCCGGGCTTACCTCGTGCGAACCTATTGACTGTAACTAGCATCAAGTGGCGCTGTAAAGTTAATATTAGTTATTGGATTTCTCTTAGAGCCGGGTAAAAGGTTTTGGTTTTACTTGCCCTATTCACTGCTTAAGAGAGCTTTGCTGTATATTTTGTAGCGCACTGCACCTCCTCGATGGGTTTGTGCCCCGACCTAACATGGGGCGCTCTACTACTTTATTTTTCTGTTAAGGTTATGGTGTGCCTCGGTAGAAATTTCAATGTAAAGTATTAATATTTGATGTCTAGATGTGTTGTATTCTCTTTTTTTTTTGAAAAAAAAAAGAAACTTTAAAGAATATCTAAACCCTTTGCTTCTTTTAATTCACATTTACTGCCTTTTTTAAGGATGAAAGTTTAGTCTTTAATCTGTTTGCTTATTGAGCCTCGTACTGTTGGTTAATGAATTGTTTTAAGGAATGCTTAGTAACAAATGATGCTCAGTAGTTTTCCCCTTCCCTTCTGTAGGACCTGTTATTTGGTCTCACCCTAATACAGGGTGGTCCATTGATAGTGACCAGGCCAAATATCTCACGAAATAAGCATCAAACGAAAAAACTACAAAGAACGGAACTCGTCTAGCCTGAAGCGGGAAACCAGATGGCGCTATGGTTGGCCCGCTAGATGGCCCTGCCATAGATCAAACGGATGTCAACTGCATTTCTTTTTAAAATAGGAACCCCTATTTTTTATTACATATTCGTTTAGTACGTAAATAAATATGAATGTTTTAGTTGGACCCCTTTTTTCGCTTTGTGATTGATGGCGCTGTAACAGTCACAAACGTATAAGTACATGGTATCACGTAACATTCCGCCAGTGCGGACGGTATTTGCTTCGTGATACATTACCCGTGTTAAAATGGACCGTTTACTAATTGCGGAAAAGGTCGATATTGCATTGATGTATGGCTATTGTGATCAAAATGCCCTACGGGCGTGTGCTATGTATGCTGCTCGGTATCCTGGACGACAACATCCTAGTGTCTGGACCGTACAACGGATAGTTACGTTATTTAAGGAAACAGGAAGTGTTCAGCTACATGTGAAACGTCAACCACGACCTGCAACAAATGATAATGCCCAAATGCGTGTTTTAGCTGCTGTCGCGGCTAATCCGCACATCAGTAGCAGAAAAATTGCACGAGAATCGGGAATCTCAAAAACGTCGGTGTTGAGAATGCTACATCAACATCGATTGCAACCGTACCATATTTCTATGCGCCAGGAATTCCATGGCGACGACTTTGAACGTCGTGTACGGTTCTGTCACTGGGCACCAGAGAAATTACGGGACGATGACAGAATTTTTGCACACGTTCTATTTAGCGACGAAGCGTCGTTCACCAACAGCGGTAACGTAAACCGGCATAATACGTACTATTGGGCAACGGAAAATAGACGAGGCTTCGACAAATGGAACATCAGCGACCTTGGCGGAATAATGTATGGTGTGGCATTATGGGAGGAAGGTAATTGGCCCCCATTTTATCGATGGCAATCTAAATGGTGTAATGTGTGCTGATTTCGTACGTAATTATCTACTGATGTTACTACAAGATGTTTCACTGCATGACAGAATGGCGATGTAGTTCTAACATGATGGATGTCCGGCACATAGCTCGCGTGCGGTTGAAGCGGTATTGAATAGCATATTTCATGACAGGTGGACTGGTCGTCGAAGCACCATACCATGGCCCGCACGTTCACCGGATCTGACGTCCCCGGATTTCTTTCTGTGGGGACGGTTGAAGGATATTTGCTGTCGTGATCCACCGACAACGCCTGACAAAATGCGTCAGCGCATCGTCAGTAAAGCATGTGTGAACATTACGGAAGGCGAACTACGCGCTGTTGAGTCTCTACGCGTGTTGCCAAATGCATTGAGGTTGACGGACATCATTTTGAGCATTTATTCCATTTACAGGTAGTCACGCTGTAAGAGCATGCGTTCTCAGAAATGATAAGTTCACAAAGATACATGTATCACATTGGAACAACCGAAATAATATGTTCAAACGTACCTAGGTTCTGCTTTTTAATTTGTAAAACGTACCTGTTACCAACTGTTCGTCTAAAATTGTGAGCCATATGTTTGTGAATATTACAGCGCCATCTGTCACAAAGCGAAGAAAGTGGTCCAAGTAAAACATTTTTATTTCTTTACATATTACACGAATATGTAGTAAAAATGGGGTTTCCTATTTTAAAAAACGCAGTTTATATGCGTCTGACCTATGGCAGCACCATCAAGCGGGACACCATAGCGCCGTCTGGTTTCCTCCTTCAAGCTAGACAAGTTTCGTTCTTTGTAGTTTTTTTCGTTTGACGCTTCTTTCTTGAGATATTTGGCCCGGTCGCGATGAATGAACCACCCTGTATATAAGCTCTTGTTGTCTGTGTCAGCCGTCTTAGTGCATATTTTTAAAAGTGAAAAATAATTCTGGCATGAATGGAAAACGTTGTAGGCTCCACCACAGGAACGTCATTTAGTAGTACTTGAACCGTGACCTCCCAGAGTCTCACTCTACAGTAGACTCACAGCTGTCAGCGGATGAGAGTTTGATGGGTGCTGCGGAGAGCAGAGCAAGCTGCGGCGGAGGCTCGTCCGGAGACGGGGAGCCGATCGCGCCGGGTGGGTGGCAGCAGGTAGGTGGGTGCGCGGGGCGGCAGCGGCCGGTCGCGGCGACCGCAGAACGCCGCGCGCTGAGCGCCTCATTAGCATGCGCAGGTGTCTGCTCTCACGGGCGACACGGTTCCACACTTGCCGCAACACAGCGGGCCGGCGGCCTCTCCGCTCCGCTGGGGGGCAATGAGCGCCGGGAGTGCACGCTCCCAGGCTATGAAGGGACCAGACGAGGCGCCCTACCCTAATGTCACCGCCGCCGCAGGGGCGACACTGCCGGTCTCCGCGCTGTTACTGCCTGTTTCCCCGGGGTAAATAGCTCGGTCGTGATGAGCTTCCCAACTCGTGCGGTAAGCTGCCCTGGAACTAGACGACTTGAGAACCGGAAGCAGCTAAACATATATAACATATGGGGTGATTAAAAAGTTCCTCTTTGATAGCATTGTAACTTAGATGCAAGACAGCGCGACCCGTTGCGGGTGTACAAACACCGGCAGGTAAGGAAGATACTAGTGTGATTTTTGTGTCTTTCCTACGTGCTTGCGGTAAATGCGGAAACAGGAACTATGACGACATTGCCGGCCGGAGTGGCGGTTCTAGGCGCTACAGTCTGGAACCGAGCGACCGCTACGGTCGCAGGTTCGAATCCTGCCTCGGGCATGGATGTGTGTGATGTCCTTAGGTTAGTTAGGTTTAAGTGTTTCTAAGTTCTAGGGGACTGATGACCTCAGAAGTTAAGTCCCATATTGCTTAGAGCCATTTGAACCATATGACGACATTATAACTAAAAATGTACAAGAGCCATGAGGGAATAATAAGAGTGAAAGCCCAAGAACCAAGAACGAAGTGGCCGGCCGGCGTGGCCGAGCGGTTCTAGGCACTTCAGTCCGGAACCGCGCTGATATTACGGTCGCAGGTTCGAATCCTGCCTCGGGCTTGGATATATGTTGTGTCCTTAGTTTAGTTAGGTTTAAGTAGTTCTAAGTCTAGGGGACCGATGACCTGAGATGTTCAGTCGCATAGTGCTTAGAGCCATTTTAACCGTAAGAACGAAGTGATCGGATTAAAAGGTGTGTAAGACAGGGATGTTGTCTTTCGCCCCTACCGTTCAATCTATACATCAAAGAAGCAGTGAGAGAAATAATAGAAAGTTTCGAGAGTGCGATTAAAATTCAAGGTGGAAGGATACCAATGATACTATCAAAGAAACACGAAATTAATGAGAAGTAGCAGAAATGAGAACAGCGAGAAACTTTACACCAGGACTGATGTTCACGAAGCACATGAAGTTAAGGAATTCTGCTACCTAGGCAGCAAAATAACCAATGCCGGTCGGAGCAAAAAATTGTTCAAATGGCTCTGAGCACTATGGGACTTAACTTCTAAGGTCATCAGTCCCCTAGAAGTTAGAACTACTTAAACCTAATTAACCTAAGGACATCACACACATCCATGCCCGAGGCAGGATTCCAACCTGCGACCGTAGCGGTCACGCGGTTCCAGACTGTAGCGCCTAGAAACGCCAGACGGAGCAAGGAGGACATCAAAAGTACGCAAGTACTGGCAACAACGGCATTCGTGACCAAGAGAAGTCTGCTAGTATCAAACATAGACCTTACTTTGAGGAATAAATGAAGCACATCATTATGCGGTAGTGAAATATGGACTGTGGAAAAACTGGAATAGAAGAGAATCGAAGCATTTGAGATGTGGTGCTACAGACGGACTTTGAAAATTAGGAGGAGTGATAAGGTAAGCAATGAAGAGGTCTTGCACAGAGTCGGAGAGAAAATTAATGTGTGGAAAACAGTGACGAGAAGAAGGGACAGGATGATAAGGCATCTGTTACGACGTCAAGGAGTAGCTTTCATGGCACTAAAGAGAGCTGTAGAGGGTAAAAACTGCAGAGGAAGACGGAGATCATAAGAGATATAGCAGATAGATGACTAAAAAGGAGAGAGAGAGAGAAAGTGACCAATTGCTTTCAAACAGGACCAACGTGCTGTTATTCTTTCCTTGGTTACCTAAGGACAGACACCGTTAGAGCCATCAGAGAATGATGAATGTACATGAGGTATCACGTCTGTCGATAACCAATGTTATGGAGTGGTCTACAAGGGATACTGTTGCTTCATTATAATGCACTTCCCAATTTCTCAAATATGGTAATGGAGAAGCTCTCCTCTTGTGACTATCTCGCCTTCGGGCCCTTAAGAAAAGGCCTCGAAAGGTCGGCGATGTCTATCGGACGAAGGTGTGCAGCAGTCAGTTAGAGGCTTCTTCTCGCAGCGGGACGCAGTGTTTTACCAAACAGGTATCTTTAATCACGTCCGTCAGTGGGACGACGGCATCATTGCTCACGGCGATTTTGCCTGATCAGCAAATTGACTATGGACTGTAAGACTTTCGAACGGATACCTTTTATTCGCCCCTTATCCATATTCAGCAACATTTTATTGAACCAACTCTAACGCATCGACCCTCTCCTGGATCGGCACCCGTTGTGACGCATACGTTTGCTCCTGCAAAAAGTAGTAAATAATCGGAGAGACACTTCAGAACTAATAGTCTACCTTCTCACTGATTCTGGACCCTTTCCTGACGACCAATCCGAGGTTATGTAATTTCCATACGAATTTTATTAACTCGTTAATGGCATGTTAAATTTAATGAAGCTCGAAATAAAACTGTCTGCTCAAAAACGAAGTTGCACGCCAGTTAGTCATGAGGAAGGGATTCAGGAACAGTAATTAGGTAGAATGATGGTTAATTTTAAAGCATCTCTCCCTTTGTTTGACGCCTTATGTGGGAGCACACGCACGCGCCACTACGTATGCGAAATCCGGAATTGAATTGCGGCCGCTGTCATTTTGGGAGCAGTGAGTAACTTACTAGAAATGGCCGCTGTAGTTAAAAACCGTCCATCTTTCGAACAGTTTCTTCGTCGTACACATGGACTCATAGGGAGACAGAGAGGACCACTTTTCGATGGCTGATGCAGGATGTGTCGCGTCACGTTTGCAAAAGACGTGGTCAGTTCCCTAAGTCACAGCTGGTAGTCCTCAGTCTCGGCTTCTCTCCATAGCAACTACCCTATTTTTTGGGGTTCGGAAATTTACCAAACGTGCTATAAAAGCTTAGAGCATAGCTAGTACGGTCACACCAGCCCATTCTTTTTAGCTTTCATGCGGACCAACGAATGCTGCCACGACGCTGGCGCGCATACGCTTTGCTCGAGGCACTTGCTTCTTTGCAACTAGTTACAAACGGTATATCGTAATCTACACTCCTGGAAATTGAAATAAGAACACCGTGAATTCATTGTCCCAGGAAGGGGAAACTTTATTGACACATTCCTGGGGTCAGATACATCACATGATCGCACTGACAGAACCACAGGCACATAGACACAGGCAACACAGCATGCACAATGTCGGCACTAGTACAGTGTATATCCACCTTTCGCAGCAATGCAGGCTGCTATTCTCCCATGGAGACGATCGTAGAGATGCTGGATGTAGACCTGTGGAACGGCTTGCCATGCCATTTCCACCTGGCGCCTCAGTTGGACCAGCGTTCGTGCTGGACGTGCAGACCGCGTGAGACGACGCTTCATCCAGTCCCAAACATGCTCAATGGGGGACAGATCCGGAGATCTTGCTGGCCAGGGTAGTTGACTTACACCTTCTAGAGCACGTTGGGTGGCACGGGATACATGCGGACATGCATTTTCCTGTTGGAACAGCAAGTTCCCTTGCCGGTCTAGGAATAGTAGAACGATGGGTTCGATGACGGTTTGGATGTACCGTGCACTATTCAGTGTCCCCTCGACGATCACCAGTGGTGTACGGCCAGTGTAGGAGATCGCTCCCCACACCATGATGGCGGGTGTAGGCCCTGTGTGCCTCGGTCGTATGCAGTCCTGATTGTGGCGCTCACCTGCACGGCGCCAAACACGCATACGACCATCATTGGCACCAAGGCAGAAGCGACTCTCATCGCTGAAGACGACACGTCTCCATTCGTCCCTCCGTTCACGCCTGTCGCGACACCACTGGAGGCGGGCTGCACGATGTTGGGGCGTGAGCGGAAGACGGCCTAACGGTGTGCGGGACCGTAGCCCAGCTTCATGGAGACGGTTGCGAATGGTCCTCGCCGATACCCCAGGAGCAACAGTGTCCCTAATTCGCTGGGAAGTGGCGGTGCGGTCCCCTACGGCACTGCGTAGGATCCTACGGTCTTGGCGTGCATCCGTGCGTCGCTGCGGTCCGGTCCCAGGTCGACGGGCACGTGCACCTTCCGCCGACCACTGGCGACAACATCGATGTACTGTGGAGACCTCACGCCCCACGTGTTGAGCAATTCGGCGGAACGTCCACCCGGCCTCCCGCATGCCCACTATATGCCCTCGCTCAAAGTCCGTCAACTGCACATACGGTTCACGTCCACGCTGTCGCGGCATGCTACCAGTGTTAAAGACTGCGATGGAGCTCCGTATGCCACGGCAAACTGGCTAACACTGACGGCGGCGGTGCACAAATGCTGCGCAGCTAGCGCCATTCGACGGCCAACACCGCGGGTCCTGGTGTGTCCGCTGTGCCGTGCGTGTGATCATTGCTTGTACAGCCCTCTCGCAGTGTCCGGAGCAAGTATGGTGGGTCTGACACACCGGTGTCAATGTGTTCTTTTTTCCATTTCCAGGAGTGTATATACATTAGGAATGACATATTTAGCTGTATTTATATGTTTTATTTTTAATCTCCCAATTTCATTGTTCCATGCCCCTCTCTGAGAATATAAAAACGAAATCGATTGCAGTAAAAATAAGACCTACAAATTCAGCTAAAGGTGTTATCCCTATTACGTAAAGATACAGGGTGTCGGGGATATAGGTACAAACATTGTGATAATTGATATCTTAATATCTACCCACTACAGCGTATTACTTTGTTTGCGTCTATCAGTCTTGCCATAAACACATCACATAATTTACTACCTCATGATTTCTCAACTGTCGTAACAGTTCCGCTCTGTGGACTACGCCTGTCAGTATAGATTACCCGTTTAGCGTCCACGCATTCACAGTTCCGTATATGACCTGCTGCGCAGGGGAAAATAACATTAATTGCTTGCTCTTACCACGCGCAGTTAGAGGTACCAAGCAACCTAAAAATATAGTACTCCTAATACCTACAATTATTAGTCCACAAATTAAATAAATACTACTGTAATGTTGTTCAGATGTTCAGAACACTGTCCTCAGTAACCAATAAAAATATCAACACATATACCATTTATACCCCATATAGTAACGGCCGACGTCTCACGACCCATCGGAAGATGGGAGTATGGAGATAGTATGTCGTAATGTTTCTCGCGTGCTAATGTCCGGGGGGGGGGGGGGGGTGGAAACTATGTCTCTCTTCACCTAAAGAGCGGAAGCGCCGCCATGTGAGAAACTCCATTTCTGTCACGTCGTTGAATGTCTCAGGGGTTCAGTACTATCTTTCAGGTATAACAAGAATCATTTATAAACTCTCTCTCTAGCGCTGTAGCGCAGTACCAGTATTAATTATGTTTAGCACGTTAACTGCCATGAGGCCAGTGGCGGGCAGAGCTAAGCCTCACACCCGCCACCGTGAACCCACTGGCGGCAAAAACAACACTCTGTTTAGTATGTTATGTTTTTGGGTGGCGTGTTTGTAATACAATCTGTCACATGAGCTTTGTTGATGAAACGTGTACTGTTGACGAATGTGGCCTGTAAATGTGATCTTATGTGTGGCGACATGTTATCATTGCAGCCTTGAACGCAGTTGTGGCTTCCACAGTTCTACTTGCTGTATATTTCTTGCAGTCCATTAACAGCACCATTACCAACACAGTCGTTGTCATTGTCACCGTTGATACTGTCAGTCATGTCCACAAACGCATCTACCTCGTTAGAAAACTCCCACAATACTGCATCATCGACATCGAAGTCTGACTCTTCCAACATACTCAGTAATTCCTGATCGACGAAACAAGTCGTTTTTCAAAGTTTTTCAGCTAATACCTTTTACGTTAGAATCCATATATATATGTATGTGTCTATTTCCGCATCTCGTCCTAAAGCACCGGATCCGTTTCAACCAACTTGTCACACATACTATTTTCCGTCTGAAAATAATCACTGTGGCATTAAGAACCAAATGCCTATCACAGTGGTGGCGGTGGGGGGGGGGGGGGGGGGAATAAGTGGTGTAGCCCACGACGCACGAATACCCAGATTCAATTCATCCAGTATTTGTGAATGAGAGCACTGAGTGACTAGCAACAATATGTACACATAATTTCAAACATTTACTACACTTTACCTCGCTGACTACCCCCAAGCCATCGGCCTTGCCGCAGCGGTAACAACGGTTCCCTTCAGATCGCTGAATTTAAGCACTGTCGGGCTGGGCTAGCTCTTGGATGGATGACCATCCGGTATGTCGAGCGCTGTGGGCAGGCAGCGTGCACTCAGCTCTTGTGAGGAAAGATGAGGAGACATTTGGTTGAGAAATAGCAGCTCCTGTCCCATAATCTGACAAAACGGCTGTGAGAGCGGCGTGCTGACCACATGCGTCTCCACATCCGAATCCAGTGACGCCTGTGGGCTGAGGATGACACGGCGGCCCGTCGGTACCGCTGAGCCTTCGTGGCCTATTCGGGCGGAGTTTAGTTTTAGACTACCCCCCAAAAACTGACGAAAGGAAAATAGTTTATGGCTTTCTACATTTCAGTTGTTCAGGTGGTAAATCTGTCGCTTCAACCACACTGTTTTAATTTATTACTTCTTTACTGCCAACAGTATGTGAAACATATTTCGCGAATAAAGTTCACATTCACTACTGAAAGTACCTTCAAAGTTATATTGTTTTACGGGACAATGACACCATAACCATTGAGCTGTATGAAACAAAACGGCAGATCGAAATTCGCTTGGGATACAGGTGAACTAGCCGTATAAACATGTGTGAAATATGTTACATACAAGTGAAAAATATGTGGCATGTCTGTATTTGGTCCAGCCACGGCTGAAAAACCTGCTTAGCCCCTGTTTAGATTTCAACAAAAATTGGTACATATAATAGGAAGGAGAAGACGAACGTAGAAGTGTGGGGAGGAGAGAGAGGGTTAGGAGGGATGAATAGATCAGTGAGAGGACAGAAGATGGACACAGAGTGGGGACAAGAGGAAATGGAGAGAGTGACAGGGTAGGAGGAGATGGACAGATTGAGGGGGTAGGAGAGATGGAATAAATACCCGGGTAATTCCTAGTACTCTGCTAGTTAGAAATCGTTGTACTCTACGTGATCTTCTGTACCCTGCTTCAACTCGATCAAGAAATATAAATTAATGCAGAACCCTGCACCACAGGTAATGTATTGAACAATGTGGAACACATAAGCTGCCAGAATGCACATGGCGGCAAGCATCAGGCTCTGCTGTCTCCGTCGTTGGCCTAGTGGCAGCCAGCATAACTTTGGTTATATTCTGCCATCGTCTTTTAGTTCATGGTTCGACCAATATACCCTGTGTTACATTCCACTTATCAGTGAGCCCTGCCGATGCTTCTGTCGATCGGGACTGAATAGCATGTTAACTGTAATTCCCAGCCAGTTATTAGTCTTACCTCTCCTGTAGATTGGAACAAGCTGGGGTGTGGACGTAGCTGATGATAGCAAGGAGAGGAGCCACATAATGTGCCACATAATGTGCCACATAATGTGCCACATAATACATGTTCATGCGGTAATATAACTGAATAAAGTCTTGTCGGGATACATTTGGTTATACATACGTGACTTATCAGCCAAGTGGACTCATCTACACCTACTTCATATTCCGCAAGCCACTTAATGGTGTGTCACGAGCCCTCCAAACCTGTTCCACTCGTGAATAGCGAGTGAGACGAATGATTGTCGCTAAGCCTCTGTATTGGCTCTATCTTCACGAATGTGGGGAAGTAATATGTTGTCCTACTCCTTACGGAAAGTGCTCTCATTGTTTTTCAGTAGTAAATCAATCCGTAAGGCACAACTCCTCTCTTCTAACGTCTGCCAATGGAATTTTTTGAGCATCTCCGTAAATCTCTCGCGCCAGCTAAACGATCCCGTGACGAAACGTGCCGCTCTTCGTTGGATCTTCTCTATCTCTTGTATCAATTCTACATGGCAGGGATCCCAGCTAGATGATCAACACTAAAGAATCGGTCGAAGAAGCACCTTATAAGCCACTTCCTTCGTGGATGAGTTACATTTCCGTAAGAGTCTTCCTATGAATCGGAGTCCGGCGTCTGCTTTTCCCACTATTTGTTGTACGTGGTTATTATTATTGAAGTTTCGAGAACATACCTTCACCGAGGAGTCAAGCAGTGTATTGCTCCCTCCTACGTATATCTTGCGAAGAGACCATGACGATAAAATCAGAGATATTAGAGCCCACACAGGCATACCGAAAATCTTTCTTTCCACGAACAATACGAGACTGGAATAGAAGGGAGAACCGATACAGGTACTCAAAGTACCCTCCACTACACACCGTCAGGTGGCTTGCGAAGTATGGATGTAGTTGTAGATGTACATGTAAGATCGCTCGGGATAGTTACTTCTACATATCTTACGGCAGATACTGTTTCCAGCGTTTTTTCATCATTAGTCTAGCTGTACAGTAGTGGATATCTTATTCTACGTTTTCGCTGTATACTACATTTATTTACGTTTAAGGTCAACTGCCAGAGACTGCAATATTTAATTTTTCTCTGGGGGTCATTCTGCAGATCGCTACTATTTCGTGGCGTCGTGGAGTTGCTACTTTTTATGGACAACCGCAACATCTGTGAACAGCATTAAAGAGCATCCGACTCTTTCTACTAGTTCATTTATATGTATAATAAACAGTAACGGTCCTATCACACTTTCTTAGGGTACTCCGGAAATTAACTTTACATCTATCGATTTTGTTCCATTAAAGCGACGTGATGAGTTCAGTCTGCAAGGATATCTTGAATCCAGTCTCAAATCGGGCTCGATACTCGATATGCTCATATTTTTTTCACTGAACAGCAATGTGGGGTGGTGTCAAATGCCTTTCTGAAGTCAAGGAACACGGGCATTAGCCTGAGCGTCCTTATATACGGCGCTGTGGATCTCATGGAGGAACAGAGCGAGCTGAGTTTCGCAGCACTTCTGTTTGCGTTATCCATGTTGATTTTTATTGAGGAGATTTTCATTCTTCGAAAACGTGTAACCTCCCCACAGAAATTTCAATGACAATATTTATTAGTAATGGAGCCAGAGCTAAGTGTAAGCTCCCCAGAGAAATTTAATGACAAAGACAATTAAATAAAAATTAGCTATCTGACCCAAGTATAAGTTTCTCATAAAATGAAAGTCAATTCAGTGATAATAAAATCTCAGTGACAATGAAAATGCAAATAGACCGAAATGTCAGTCTTTGGCCCTGTGCGAAATCAGAATTAATTTCTTACCTCAGTATAACTGCATGTCAAAGTTCTGCTCTTATTGTTGGCCACGCCTTGGAGGAAACGCATTGCAAGTACTTTTTTTTTTTTTTAATTTAACTGAAAATTTTCTTTAAGGAAATGCAAGGGAATCAAATGATTTTTTTTTGTTAAAAATTGCTTTGAAATCAAATTATTATTGGGGCGATTATTGCACAAATTATTTACAGTTAATTTACATCGTTAGCTGAGCGCAATGCTGCTTAATAATATACCTCGTCCTGAATCATGACCAGAGTGCGATGTCGACGCCCGCCGACTGCTCACACACTGTCTCGCATCTAGACCGCGACTGCGTCATCTCCGACGCGCTACTCGCAACTGCACTGGGCTACCACTACCGACAGACTGCTGTTCGCTACTGCTACCGACAGACTCCTGTTCGCTACTGTACTGCTACAGCGCTATCGCGCTACTGCACGCAACAGAGCTGAACATGCTCTCTGGTCAGAGATTTTTACCATGCCTCACCATCGCTGCCATCGAGTACATACGCCTTTCATAACCCTCCACTGGGGGGGGGGGGGGGGGGTGCAAAAATTTGGCAGCGATGGTGAGTCATTTGGACTTGCCAAGCGCGGCAAAATTTTTTCTTTAATTAATTAACTTTTACAAATTACAAAATATTCATATGTAGTACATGAGTGAAATGTGGTGCACATGCACCGAGTACAAAACATTTCAGACAAAAACAAAATATAAGTACAAAACATATTAGTAAATCAGAAAAATGTATATACAAATTATTTGATAGATAACAAAGTGCACACGCACTGTAAGATTCTGTAGCATTTTCAGAACAAATAAATAGAATGGCAAAAAAAAAAAAATCATGTTGACAAGTGACATGAGTGCACATGCACTGCAGTTTAGAACATATCAGCATATGACGAAATGTATATACAATGAGTAACAGATGACATAAGTGCATACGCACTGAAGTATTAAACATATCACGAAATCATAAAAGGTATACAGAATAAGCACAAATCATATTGAAAAATGAGAAAAGTGCACAGGCACTGAAGTTCAGTAGAAAACATATTAACACATAAGTGCACATGCACTGAAATCTTTTGAACATTTTCATAACAAATAAACGCAAGTGTTAAAAAAAATCATCAAACCACAAAAAGTATATACAATATAGATGACAAGAGTGCACACATACTGCACTTCAGAACAAATCGAAAAAAATGTCTTTAGCATTTTCACAATAAATAAACATAATGGCAAAAAATCGTGTCGACAGGTGACATAAGTGTACTTGCACTGGAGTTCAACAAATCGAAAAGAAATGTATAGGCCATGAACATAAATGATGTTAGCTAAAATGATTTTCACTATTAGGATAGGAAAGGAAAGGATTGCATCATGGTTGTAGCACTTTAATTTGCACACAGCTGCACTGAAAGTCCATATCTTTCCACAGAATCACAACACCAAGTGATACAATCTGCAGTTCAGAAGCATTTATCAACGTATCAAGACACTGAAACGTCGTAGTAATATTCCATGCTATCATTTGGCAGTACACCAGGTACACCAAACAGTGGGACCATAATAACGTCTTCATCGCTTACGGTGGTGGACAGCATGTCGTGTCAACACCACGCTCTTAAGAGGCACACCAACGTAGAATTAGTGCAAAAACCAAATATAGTGCTCCATGATAATGAGGATGGACAAGACAATGGATGTTACAATAATTTCAGGTAGTTAGGTCAGAAGGTGAAGGACATTAACTAACACACAAGTCTTGATTAGTGATTACATAAGTAGTTTGCGGCATCCATAGTCTAGTTATTGAACATTTCTGTACCATGTATTTTAGTATTACAGAATAATGTTCATAAAATTAAATTATTGCCATCATGGGTAGTCGTATTACAATAAACAGCGGCAATCTTTGTCCAGTTACAAACCATGTTTAGTATGACAGAATAATGTTCATCAGAAGTCTTAATTACATTAATTATTGGCACTCAGTGGCCATTTACTAAAATCATTATTGAAAACAAGAGCTAATTAATGGCATAATTAATAACATAATTTATATAGTTACATTAATTATTGGCACTCAGTGGTCAGCAAGTATTGAATAGTATAAAACATTGTTCATCATTCAGTATTATTCAGATCATTAAGAAGTCATTATAAAAAAATCAGTTAATTACAATCATAGCATTAATAATCATGGGCATTATAAGTAGTCTCATTACAATAAACAGTGGCAGTTATTAGCCAGTTACAAAATTACAATCATAGCATTAATAATCATGGGCATTATAAGTAGTCTCATTACAATAAACAGTGGCAATTATTAGCCAGTTACAAAGCATTATATTTTTTTTATATATTTTTTTTGTATCATTAAGAAGTCATTATTCAAGTGACATACTATTCAGAGCTGATCAGTATTATTCAGAATTATCATAAACTAGTGACATTATATGAGACTGGTAATACATTTTTTTTGTGCTAGCAATGCATTGCTTTGGGTAATTATAAGGGAAAGCAAGAAGAAATAAGAGAAAAAATTGCTTCTAGGTTGTTCCTATAAATGAAAAATGTGTAACGTCATTCGTCAGCTGTACCAAGGTTGTGACACAAGGTAGTATATGTGATCACATGTGTAAATGATATACACAAATGGGTAAAAAAATTGCAAGTATTAGATCAGGTATAATAAGTAACAAGTTTAGTAAGTATCATGAAAAGTTTCTCCTGGACAAAATACAAAATGGATTATTGGGCTGAAAGAGGAAACGCTGACTATGCTGAAAAGTAGTGAACTTCGAATTAACAGGTAGTGAAATGTGTATAAAAATGTGTTCCATAGCTGTCCTTTCCAAAACTTTCAGTCATCCTACTATGCAATATAACACCTGCTGTCAAAGCAAACTGCAACAAATACTTAAATAACTACATAGCATAAATACATAACTTCAACATTATCCTCATCTGTAAAGAAAAAACTTCATTATCCATATTACCATAACTTCATTATTATCATCACCTGTAAAGAAAAACTTCATTATCCATATTAGTATATTCTTCATCATTATTCATCATCAGCATTCATCTGCAAAAATCACTTCATTATTCATCACACAACTATTCCTTATCTCTAGCATATTTCATCACTTAAAACTAAGATGTGTAGTTCTGTCTGACAGCTTGCATCAATCGCCTTGTATTCTGAAAGAAAAGATTAGTTAAGACTGCTATTCTGCGATGTGTATAGTATATTCTTGTTAATGCTTGTTAATTCTGATCCATTTACTCGTCCTCATAAGGTTTTGTATCTTCTTTCATCTATTCCGTAGTTGAAATTCCCATTTCTGTTTAATTTATTTCCTTTACGAATCATTTCTTTCTGAAACTGATGAACAAAGATTAATGTGTTGTATTTAAATCATATACCCATTAGATAATGACTGGTTAATGGTGACACAATTAAGCATACAGCATAACATGACAGAAAACGTAATATGTCAAAAGCATAGACAGTGTTCAAAGGCAAAAAGTGTACAGAGAATATCATAATGCAGCAGAAAAAAAAAGAAAAATGTAAAATAATCATGATGTTGAGATATCATAGGGCAAAAAAAAAATGTCAAAGTCAACTGGTGTGTTATACTTTAACTAGTTCACAGTGCATACAAACAAAACATGAAAACAATCGTACATACATAAGAAAGACAAAATGTGACATTCGTTGTGTTCAGCTTGTATGTAGTGTAGTTAATAGAGGCGATAATTAAAGACTTTAATGGAGAGAGAATTTGATAAAATTAATGCGTCACTATAGAGAATTGCATAATTATTCATAAAATGCGTAAGTTCATCTGGAAAATATGCACGGTCTAGTGTGTAACGACAAGAAGAGCGACCTGCTAACCTTACCTTGCCGGGCACTTGCCAAGAAAAAATACGATAATCATCAATAAGTAGTCACATAAATATAATTGCATAAGTGGTCATAAAAATGTGTAAGTTCATCTGGAAAATATGCACGGTCTGATGTGTAACGACAAGAAGAGCGACCTGCTAACCTTACCTTGCCGGGCACTTGCCAAGAAAAAATACGATAATCATCAATAAGTAGTCATGTGAATATAATTGCAGAAATGTTCATAAAAATTAGCAAATAGCATTACGGCGTGATAAATCATAAAGTATGTTCACTCAATAAAGGGTTTTATGTTTGACCAATGGTGGTTGCCTTTCGATTTCCTGGTTCTCAGAGTTTCGACGTGTACAACATTGGGGTGAGGAATGCTGCGAATCCGATATGGACCTGCGTACAGAAGTTCAAATTTACTGCACTTACCTTTTAATTTGCTGGATAAATAGTGTGTACGTACTAATATCTTCTGTCCAACGTGAAAGTCTCGGCGTATACAAACCTGTTTTTGCTGTCTTCTCCGGCGCTCTGCGGCACGTTTGATGTTGTTCAGCGCAATGTCAATTATTTCGTGGTGTCGTAATCGGCGAGATGTAGGAAATGTTACAAATTCTTTAATTTTGTTTGGTGGTTCAACGTTTTTCAGTATTACAGACGGAGATAGCATAGTGGATTCATTTGGTATGGAATTAATTACATCTTGGATTGAGTGTATGTGTGTGTCCCAATTAACATGTCTTTTGTGGCAGTATATTCTACACAGTTTACCAATTTCTTTCATTAATCGTTCACAAGGGTTCGAAGAAGCGTGGTACTTGGATATATAAATCGGAGAAATGTTTCTAGCTCGTAACATGCGTGTCCATATAACAGAACGAAATTGTGATCCATTATCTGAAATTACTTTCAATACATGTCGTACGTGGGATAGAAAATGTTTTACAAATGCTTTCGAAACAGTTTTAGCAGTAGCTTTGCGTAACGGAGTGAAGGTAACAAATTTTGAAGTGAGTTCAACAGCGACAAAGATGTAGCAAAAACCTCTATTAGTTCTCGGAATTGGACCAAAAATGTCTACTGCGGCCATATGTCTTAATTTAACAGGTACAATGGGGTATAATGGAGGAATATGTGAAGTGGTGTCAGACTTAGCTTTCTGGCAAATTTTACATGACGCTAAAACTCGTCGTATACGTTTTTCCATGTTTGTAAAATAACAGTTCTGTCTCAGTATAAGAAAACATTTTCTGGCTCCGTAATGTGCGTAGCTTAAATGCGTGTACCAAATTAATTTATTAACCAGTTCGTCAGGAATGCATAATAACCAATTATTGCTGTCAGGATGAGAGCGGCGAAACAGAATGTCATTGCGTACAGTGTAGTGGTTCCTAATCGTAACATTATTTTTATCTTGCCAAAGGTGTTTAATTTCTTTCCACACATTGTCTTTGCTTTGCTCTCGTGCTATGTCCTGTAATGACGATGAAATAAAATTTTCAAATGCAACTTGCTGAATGTACATAATGCTGAAGTTTGCTTTGCAGAAGTTGTTTGCTACGTCTTGCTGATTGTTGCTGAGAGAACGCGATAGTGCGTCTGCTATAACATTTTGTGTGCCGGGAATGTGAACAATCGTAAAATTAAATTCCTGTAAATAAAGTTTCCATCTGCTTAATCTGTCATGAGTGAATTTAGCCGAAAGTAAAAATTGTATAGCTCTGTGATCTGTGTAAACGGTCGTGTGTCTTCCATAAAGAAAATGCCTAAATCTCGTAAAAGCCCATACAACACATAACGTTTCCAATTCTGTGACGGAATAATTTCGTTCAGCAGGTGACAAAATGCGGCTTGCAAATGCGATGTTTTTAATTACTGTTGAACCATCTTCTTCAATTTCCTGGAAAATATGTACGCCTAAAGCAGTGTTAGAACTATCGGTGGCAATGGAAAAATTTCTAGTAAGATCTGGGTGTGATAAAAGTGGTGTATTCAACAAAGCATGTTTCAAATAACATTCTCGTGAACAAAATTCTGCGTGTCAAAAGTATTGCTTACGTTACTGGAATATGCAATCTGTGCTGTATCCGGTTAAATTCTGTCGTACGTGCTGTTATTTACGAGAGGATGCTGTGGCATTTCGACTATTTGAACTGCTCTGTTATTTCTTACTGACGTGTTACGTTATGGATGACACCTATTGTCTGTTTCATTCATGATAATATGTTGTTGCTGATGTTCTTGCTGCTGAAAAGATCGACTGTAATTAAATGTACGCTGAAAAATTGTGCTCATTAATTTTACGTCTCTCATGATAGTCACTTCTATACGGCGCATCTGCGATAGGAATTGAAATAGTGTGTTTCTGTACGTAGTTATTCCTGCTGTTGTGCGCTACCATTTGCTATAGCTGGGACTATACGTGCACGCGGCGAAACATTGAAGTTTGGTTGACCTTGTAGACTGCATTGTTGGTTACGTATGCTAACCGGTTGACTTTCATGCTGTTGTGGTGGAAAACGTCTATTGTTACAAAAATATGGTTCCTGTTGCTAAAATTTTACACATACTGATGATTAAATTTTTGTCTGATATTAAAATTACGGCGGTAGTTGTCATTACGGGAGTGCCTACTGAAAATTGTCACATTCGGAAAGAAATTTGTCTTATCGGGTTTTCTTTACATATTCTTAATACTAGATAGAGCAATAGTTAAAGAGCAGTTTTGATAGATATAAAGGATAGTAGAAGAGAAGGCAGCAGTGCAGAAAACTAAAGATGAAACAGCACTACTACAGCTCGGGGCCCTATGCTCGCTACGGCACATATTCATTAAAGCGTAATGAATCCCCTGAGGTCTATTACGCACTGCAAATAAATTTTAGTTTTTCGTTGCAGGCAATGGTGGTAAAATTTCAAACACAAATTGCTGTATTCTTGCTAATTCCAATTTCTGCATTATAGGCAATACTGATGAAAGTACAATAGCAAATTGTCGTAACAGGTTCAAAGCTCGTTTCTGCATTACAGGTAATAATGGTGAAAGTACAAAAATAAATTGACGTAACCAGTTCAAATCGTGTACCTGTGCTCTGTCATTATTAAGTTCCTTAAATTTTCTTACGGATAAAAATTGCTCGTAATCTACGTTCTCGTCACTGAATTTGAGAACACGTTCAGGTTTGTGTGAGAATCCATTTGTCTGTGTCATTTCGTACTTCAAGTTGCGTAGCTTTTCAGATTTTAAATCGCGTGGCTTTCCGGATTTTAATTCGCGTAGTCTCTGTAAACTCTTCAAATTATACGCACTGCGTGAGTCTGACAATTGTTCGAAAAGTGGTATCTGCTGTGATGTGTTATTAACTGAAATGTTTTTCATCTCTGTTACCTCCTGCTGTAGAATTGACAATTTTCTACGCAACGTGTTATTAGATGAATCAATCTCATTAATTATCTGCTGTAAATTTTGAAATTCAGGTGTTTGATTAAATGAAACCGGTGTAGTATCGTCTGATTTGCTGTCATTATTAGTTTCAATAACGTCAATACGACTGGCCAGTTCATCACATTTTTCAGTCAGTATTTTTACCTGATCATCGGTTTTAGAATCAGACTCATTAATCTGTTTTTGCAAATTACGTGTAGTTTCGCTCAGTTTTTTAACGTCAGCTTTGACGACATCGGAATCCTGTGTTAGTTCTAATTGTTCGAGTCTGTCGCTCACTGTTTGAATATCTGTTGTGTATGTGTCTGTTTTCGATTTAAGATCGGAAATTTCGTCACGTAATTCTGTGTTTGACTGTTTGATGGTATTAATTTCCTCGGGCACTGTGGCAATATTATTGTCTACGTATGTTTTTGCTTTCGCAAACATTTTACGTTTGTCTTCTTGTCTCTGAGCAGTGATTGTTTCCATGACTTGACGTTTGACTTTATTTTGATCCTCAATAAATTTGCGGAAACGCGTATCACCGTTTTGTATGTGGAGATTAAGACGTTCGTTAATTTGAGTGTTCTGTTGTTCGAATTTCGCGTCAATCTTTTCATCCATTGTGCGCGAAAGTTCTGCTGTCATTGCTTTAAACTCGTCGCGTAATTGTGTAGCTTTTTCAGAGCATTGTTTAGCGACTGTACTAATTTCCGCTCTAAGCGTTTCTGTTGTAGCTGTTTGCAATTCCTTTAATTCTTGAGCAACAGATCTAATTTCTTCGCTATTTTTCTTTGAACAAGCCTCAATTTCCACGCGTAACTGTACCCTAGTATCATGACACTGCGCGGCAACGGCACTAATTTGTTCACTTAGCTGTCTGGAATTGTTGTCTAATTTTTCATTAAGTTTGTCTTGTTTTTCGCTCTGTTGTTTGACCTGTTCACTAAGTTGTCTGAAATTTTGTTGCAAAAATGCCATAATTGGATCCGATAGAAAATTAGCATTTCTGTTCTCTGTGTTAATTAATGCTGGATCTGGAATTGTCTCATTTTCCGTAACCATTTGGTTATTCTGAGATTCACAAAAAGGTTTGTCAGTCGGATGTACACTGTCAGACATTATTTCGGAATTAAATAAATCCGTCGCACTTTCAGTACATTGTCCGTTTTCATTAGAAAAATTTCTCTGCACGTTACTTGAATTTTCCAAACCGGGTGTGTTAACCTGGGCAGCGCTCATTACAATAGTGCGCCCCGCGTCATCAATTGTCGTCAAATTAACAGGGGAGACAATTGAGTTCGTTTGTTCATCAGTAAGATAAAAATCGTCATTAGTGGTTGGAACGCACTGATTGTCAGTGAACGCAGGATTGTCACAATTACTATCAGTCACAGTGTTTAAGTCGGTAAATTCATTCATAATACCTCGCGATACACTATTCATAGTCTTTCGCGGCATTTTCACAATAGTCACAATTATTCAAAAAGAAATAAGCAGAATGCAAAAGCAACACACAAATACAACAGAGCAACGAATTGCCGATGATCTGAGGAAAGAAAGTTACAAAATTAGTAAAAGCGTTGCGCCAAATTCTAATTATATCTAAGCAAATAAGAGCAGATATCTGACTGTTTTTCAAAAGATTCTCAACGAAATACGATCCTGGACTGGGTGTCGCCAAGTGTAACCTCCCCGCGGAAAATTTCAATGACAATATTTATTAGTAATGGAGCCAGAGCTAAGTGTAAGCTCACCAGAGAAATTTAATGACAAAGACAATTAAATAAAAATTAGCTATCTGACCCAAGTATAAGTCTCTCATAAAATGAAAGTCAATTCAGTGATAATAAAATCTCAGTGACAATGAAAATGCAAATAGACCGAAATGTCAGTCTTTGGCCCTGTGCGAAATCAGAATTAATTTCTTACCTCAGTATAACTGCATGTCAAAGTTCTGCTCTTATTGTTGGCCGCGCCTTGGAGGAAACGCATTGCAAGTACTTTTTTTTTTTAATTTAACTGAAAATTTTCTTTAAGGAAATGCAAGGGAATCAAATGATTTTTTTTTTGTTAAAAATTGCTTTGAAATCAAATTATTATTGGGGCGATTATTGCACAAATTAGTTACAGTTAATTTACATCGTTAGCTGAGCGCAATGCTGCTTAATAATATACCTCGTCCTGAATCATGACCAGAGTGCGATGTCGACGCCCGCCGACTGCTCACACACAACTAAACTCTCTCGCATCTAGACCGCGACAGCGTCATCTCCGACGCGCTACTCGCAACTGCACTGGGCTACCACTACCGACAGACTGCTGTTCGCTACTGCTACCGACAGACTCCTGTTCGCTACTGTACTGCTACAGCGCTATCGCGCTACTGCACGCAACAGAGCTGAACATACTCTCTGGTCAGAGATTTTTACCATGCCTCACCATCGCTGCCATCGAGTACATACGCCTTTCAAACGTCATAATTCTTGAGCGTAGAACGTGTTCCATAATTCTACAATATATTGACGACAACGATGTAGGTCTCTAATTGTGTGCATCTGTCCTAAGGCCCTTCTTAGAAACGGGTTTGACCTGCGTTTTCTTCCAGTCGCTAGGTGCCTTTTGTTGCTCAAGCGATCTACGATAAATTATTGCTGAAGGTGAGCAGGTTTTTCCGCATAATGTTATAGGTATCTCACCTGGTCTGAATTCAGTATTTCGGCCTTCTCTCTGTTACCCTCCATTTCGTTGCCAGAGTGGCCACCGCGTGCAGAATAGATGATTCTTGACAAACTCACTGATTTTACATACAACCAATATCTCTTAGTATGTTTACTCATATCGGTTGACAAAGTTTTACTTTTAAAGGCGTTGTACGCTTCTCTCACTGCTCTCCTAACGTTCATTTCCCTTCGTTCAGCTAGATTTTTACTTCTCTTAAATCTGAGACGGAGTTCTCTTCGTTTACTTGGCATTTTTCAAACATGGTTATTAAACCATGATGGGTCTTTCCCATTCTTTAAGACATGACTCGCAACATACTTGTCTACTGCGTACTGCACGATGCCTTTGAATTCTTTCCATTTGTTCTCCACGTCCTCGTCCTCATCACCGAATATTTTATGCTGACTGCTTAGATACTCTGAAATTTGTGTCCTTCCACTCTTGCTATGGAAAAATATCTTCCTACCTTTCATAACATTCTTTCTAAGACCTGTTTTCATAGATTCATGCATTAGGATCACTGATATCATCCTTTACGGTAACTGAATTCGTAAGTTCAAAATCTGTTTGTTGCGAGGAGGTCTCAGACGTTACCATCACGAGTTGGTTCACTATCTGCTCAAAGTAATTTTTGGACAAGACATCCCGAACAATGTGACACGAGTCCCTATCTCTGGCACCAGTTTTGTTAGTATGACACTCTCAATGTAAAAATGGCAAGTTGAAGTCATCCCTTATTACAACAGCATGATTAGGATAATTGTTAACGATATTCTGCAAGTTCTGTCTGAAGCGCTCTACCATTAGAGCAACCGATTACCATTTTTGATCAATCTTTGATACTTAAATTCACCCAGATTAATTCACAGTCGGATTCCATGATAACCTCGCTAGATTTTATCGAAGTCTTTACTGCAATAAACACGCAGCCACCATTGGCAACTAACCTACCCTTACGATAAATATTCCAATTTCACCTTATGATTTCTTAGTCATCAACGTCCGGTTTCAATCAACTTTCTGTCCCTTTGTGCACTGTAACCTTCAGTAAGCTATACTGATTTAGGACCTTTCCTTAGATGCTCCTGCAGTTTGCTAAAATCATATTAATCTTTTCTACCACTGATCTTCAAGGACGAACATTCTGTGAGGACATTGTGTCTAACTTACCAGGAAAATCATTTTTGATGTCAAGCGAAGTTGGCACCTATCTTCGGTCATTTTCAATGGTAACTGTTTTACATTTGATTATATAAACTTCTGTATTTTATATTACTATCATAATTTCGGCCTATTAAGTCATTATCTGGCACACCCAGTTCAGTATATCATCACGATGACTTTATTTAACAAAGGCTGATTACACCCAAAGTTGTTGTACTTGATAGTGACATAAGGTCGATATCATGACAGTAATATAAAATAAAGAAGTTTATGCAGTCAAATACCGGAAATTTCAATCAAACGTTATGTAATGAGTGTGTCAGAACTCTCCATTACATAAAACAATACGTCCAACTTAACGCTATTCTTTGCTTTGTGTAAGCACTCAAATATCCTTAGTAACAATCTGAGGCCGAAACATAGGAGCGTGATTCTAAGCATTGTTGTGAAAGGAGGTCTGTCTCCGAGAGTGGAAGTAGTAGTGTCTGTCGAGAGCTCGAAGATAGAAGATGTGTCACGCTGTCCTCACGTTGCCAATGGCAGATCTTACCCCACTCAAAGCCTGATTCAAGTTATATAGCCAGGAGAGGTTTAGATGGCCTAACTGCTCTTCAAGATGGAATTAAAGGTAAAATTCGCAAGCATAGCGTAAAAGCAATTGCAGGGTTAGGCTCGTGATTGTTAGCCCCAGTTTTCAATAATCCCATGTTTTGGTTGTCAGTGAAAGAAGCCTCCTTATCCTCCAAATAATGATAATTATTCTCCACATCTAAATAATATGCTTTCGTTACTAAATGTTAATGCAATCTTGAAATCGAAATAACTTGTTAATCTGGCACTCAGCCATTATTGACACATATATCATTCGTCATTGTCGATATTAATATTTGTTCATGATGACTGTAAAGTTTTAAATAGACTTAATGAATGAAAAAAATAAAAATATTTGATGCACTAATAATGTTTTTGCAAATATCAGATGAAACGGAACTTGGCAGCCAATCCGATAAGAAGAAAACTTATTACTTGTTAGCTTTGATACTATCGAAGTCTTCCTTTAGAGACCAAAATGACGACAGTAGACGAGCCAACATCTACTGCAACATAAACCATGAATGTGAAAATAAGAATTTTATGTAACATTTATACTACTGTTAGTATAATAACTAACCAAATTTTTTTCAGATGAAAATACTAGAAAAAACTTCTGTTTATCAGTATTTCATAGTTAATACAACGATGGAAAAGCTACCTACACCAATCCCTTTTACTACAATCTATATCCTGCAAGAAGATGTATCTAGTTTATGTGTAGTATAGATCTCTGTGTGTTTTGTGGCAGTTAGGGTGATGGTAGGATAGTACCTCCATTCCCCAACAAAAGTGCACTTCTGGTCATAGAGATAATTGTTACGATTTTTAATCAATATGCCCCAAATACTGCCTGTTCAGACCAATAATTTTTTTAGCATTCTTGCATATAGCTGCCTCAGGCAACATATCCTATGTCCATATATGTATACGAGGGTTACTCCAAACGAAATGCACACTATTTTTAAAAAAAGTCCATTTTTTGTTCTACATGTTTGAAAGTTTTACATTGTGTAGATACATCCTTTAGGAACAATGTCTTCATTTCTCCACATAATTTCCATCCCTCTCAACTGCCTTGCGCCATCTTGGAACCAGCGCCTGTATACCCGCACTGTAAAATACTGGACCAACCTGTTGGAGCCACTGTTTAGCAGCGTGCACAAGGGAGTCATCATCTTCAAACCTTGTTCCACGAACAGAGTGTTTCAGTTTCCCACAGAGATGATAGTCACATGGAGCCAGGTCAGGACTGTAAGACGGGTGTTTCAGTGTTGTCCATCTGAGTTTTGTGATCGCTTCCATGGTTTTTTGACTGTCATGTGGCCGTGCATTGTCGTGCAACAGCAAAACATCCTGCTTTTGCCGATTTGGTCGAACACGACTGAGTCGAGCTTGAAGTTTCGTCAGTGTCGTCACATATGTATCAGAATTTATGGTGGTTCCACTTGGCATGTTGTCCACAAGCAACAGTCCTTCGAAATCGAAAGACACTGTAGCCATAAATTTTCCAGCAGAAGGTGTGGTTTTCAATTTTTTTTTTTTTTCGTGGGTGAATTTGCATGATGCCACTCCATTGATTGCATCTTCGTTTCTGGTGAAAAATGATGGAGCCATGTTTCATCACCTGTCACAATTCTTCCAAGAAATTCATCTGCACCATTTTTGTAGTGTTACGAAAGTTCGTTTTTCTGGTTCCTTTGTGAGCCACTGTCAACATCCTGGAAACCCACCTGGCACGAACCTTTTTTAATGCCAACACTTTCCGTATACTGGAAACACTTCCTTCCCCTATCCCAAAGTAGCGTGACAATTCGTTCACTGTGATGCGTCTGTCAGCAGTCACCAATTCGTTAAATCTCTGCACACTGTCTGGAGTGTGTACAGTACGAGGCCTGCCGCTGCGAGGACAATCCTAAATATTGCCGTGCCCGCTTTCATCACATAACCTGCTTGCCCACCGACTAACTGTACAGCGATCGACAGCAGCATCTCCATACACCTTTTTCAGCTTCTTGTGAATGTTTCCCACTGTCTAGTTTTCACAGCACAGGAATTCTATGACAGCACGTTGCTTCTGACGAAAGTCAAGTGTAGCAGCCATCTTCAAGACATGCTGTGACGGCGCCACTCACGGGAACAGGTTGAACTAAGTTTGAAAACAAGCGGGAAGGATGTATCTACACACTGTAAAACTTTCACACATGCAGAATGAAAACTGTAGTTATACAAAAATAGTGTGCATTTCTTTTGGAGTATCCCTCGTACAAAGCATTTGTTATACTACATAATACTTTTTTGCATAATTTTTTGCATGACTCTGCAATATGCAAAGCATTTCTTAGGCAATATAAATTATTTGTGTTAATTTTGTTTATAGCACAGTATGATGAAGCACACTGTGTTTATGTTTATATGATAAGGAAACACAGCCTCTGCAGAATTACTTAATATTTTGTATGTTAACCTTAATAAACTTCATGAGCAGATATCTTAATTAGCAATTAAACAGTTCTCACAATGGCACACATTTGAGTTTTATGTACAACAGTTTTAGATTCTTGTTAATATATTTGTGTCTCATATGAAACGATTTACATACTTTCATTCATATAAACTGCATGTGCAGTTACTTACTTAACTACTTTCACATATCTTCACAGGAATATGTAAAAATTTTTGGAATGGTGTTATGATAAGTATTTTCTTTATGTAGAGTATCAAGTAACTGAGATCTGCCAGGTCACAGACAATTTACAAAATTCACATGCAAACGTGATGTCTGCAACAATGATGTCACCTCCAATGATGGCAGAAACCAAGGAGTTCTGTCATAATGAAGGACGTCTGCAGTAAATACCTGTTCTTGAGTGCCAATCAGCGACCAATGCTGAGCCTTGCCTTCGAGAGCCACAACCATACAGTGCTGTATCAGTGAAAGGACAATGACAATGTAAGCCACTGTGTCAAAAATGCTGAACTTTGTCTTCGAGAGCCACAATTACACAGAGATTTCTCAGTGAAAGGACACTGACAGTACAAACCGTTGTGTTACCAAAAATGCAGTATATCAAAGTAAAAGTGTCAGTGAGATAGGCACTGTACACACTGATGCATGATTCTACTACACTCTGCGTTTCTAAATTGAGGTGCTAGTGATATAGACACTAAGCACACGTCTACACACAGTTTATGACATCTCCTCTCGTATGTCTGCAAGTGTGCAAAGTGCAAAACAAATCAAAACTCCTTGTGCAGTGAACATTCCCTTTTTACAAAACAATAGCACTCTACATGTTTTTCTCGTTATATTTCTAAGATTTACAGTTTGAAATTTTTCATGTATGAAAATGTGCCTAATTACTTATTTCAAAAGACTCACAAAATTGTCACAAATAATTGAGCCAAAATTGAACAATCCTTTTAACATTAATAGAATTTCTAAATTTTATGTATTTTGTTTAAATATCTGAATTAAGAATTTTCAGCTTCCTTTGTCCTATTTATACCAAAGTCCCTTTCAAATTCTTAAAGAAGTGACAGATAGGCTATGTAAGGAGTGTGTCGGAACTCTTCATTACATAAAATAATACGTCCCACTTAACACTATTCTTTGCATTGTGTAAGCACTCAGATATCGTTAGTAACAATCTGAGGCCGAAACATGGGAGCGCGGTTCTAAGCATTGCTGTGAGAGGAAGTCTGTCTCTGCGAGTAGAAGTAGTAGTGTCGGTCGAGAGCTCGCAGACAGAGGATGTCACGCTGCCCTCACGTTGGTGATGGCAGATTTTACAATGATTTCATGTATATAACCAGAAGAGGTTTAGATGGCCTAACTATGTTTGAAGATGGAATTCAAGATAAAATTCGCAAGCGTAGCGCAAAAGCAATTGCAGGATTAGGCTCGTGATTGTTAGTCCGAGTTTGCAATAATCCCATGTTTTGCTTGTCAGTGAAAGAAGCCTCCTTATCCTGCAAATAATAATTATTATTCTCCACATCTACGTAATACGCTGTGGTTACTAAATGTTAATGCAATCTTCAAAATTAAAATAGTTTGTTAATCTGGCACTCAGCCATTATTGACACATATGTCATTTGTCACTATCAATATTAATATTTGTTCATGAATATTCTGAAGTTTTAAATAGACTAAATTAATGAAGTCCCAACTCGAAAGTTACTTAGTAGTTAACAGGACCCAAGCAAACTCCTTTTTATTAAATTAATTCTTAGTAACAATTAGCTGTAGCCGCTACTGCTGCATGCTGCTCACACTCCCAGTAAACGACAACTACACAACAGCTTACGTCAGCACCCCTAACAAAATGTTCCCCAACATTACAAGTTGACTCCAGAGATCATATGTATCCAGTCGAAATACATTTTTTGTGATGTTACCTATCTCCTGTATTAATTTGAACGAATAGTCTCGGGAATGAGGTCTTACCACACTTCCGCGCTCTTGACGATAGCTTTGTCTCTGATGTACACTCACCGTGGAGGACAAGTACTGGGCTCTAATACTTATGAAGTCTTCAAGACACTTACGCAACAGGGAACCTGCTCCATATGCTCGTACCTTCGTTAACAGTTTCCAGTGGGGCACCGTGTCTTACGCTGTTCGGAAATATGGGAATATGGCCTCTGCCTGTTGCCCTTCATCCATGGTTGGCAAGATACCGACGCTTTCTCACTACTTGTTTATTTGTGGACACTAGCTTTTCCATTGCCAGTAAATTTACTATATTCGAACTGAAAAATGCTCAAGAATTTTGCAGCAAACCGATATTCTGCGGGTCCTCTTACTCTTCTGCGCTCTTTTCCAATCGCTTGGGACTTTGCTCTCGGCGTGCGATTCGCGATAAATGCAAGCTAAGAGGCTAATGCCGTAAGTACTCTTTGTAAAACTTAATTGGGTTTCCATCTGAACCTGGTGACTTATTTTTTTTTCACTTCCTGCAATTGCTTCTCTGCGCCAGGTCGCCTGTTACTAAGTCCTCCATACAGGAGTCCGTGTGATGGTCAAATCACTTACGTTTTTACGGTCCTCCCGCGTGAAAAGTTTCTCAAATACGAACTTTAAAATCTTATCTTTCCTTTTTCTGTCTTCTGTTGCCACACCAGACCGGTCAGCGAGTGACTGGATAGAAGCCTTCGACGCCATTAGCGATTTTACGCAGGACAAAATATTTCTCCAGTTCTCAGCAACGTATTTTGCTAATTTATGGCAGTGATAGTAGTTGTATGCTTCGTGTTTTACAGACGCACGAACCTCAACTAACTTTTACCTGTCGGCATTAGCGCTTTCCCTTTTGAACCAAAAGTGCAAAAGTCTACGATTCCCCAGCCTTTCTCGAATTTTGTTATTAAAGCACG
The DNA here is from genome assembly GCF_023898315.1 of Schistocerca nitens. NCBI lineage: Eukaryota > Metazoa > Arthropoda > Insecta > Orthoptera > Acrididae > Schistocerca > Schistocerca nitens. Next base: position 265,155,622 of record NC_064618.1, read on the forward strand.
GTGTATTTTATCGTCCTTATTCTATTCACTCTACACATACTTCTCGAGAGCGCGATTTAGAGCCCATTTAAACTTTACCCATAATTCGCCTATCACACTGGAAATAAATGGTGTCCATTTATTGTCTAAGTGGGATACTAAAAACTACTTATCTGCTTTTTTGCAGCAAAAATACTCTCCTAGCCTTCTTGACCAATTTTTTACCTTTAGTAACCATAGCCACTATGAAACCCTGATCACTAATTCCTATCTCTATACTGCTGTTGTCCATAAGGTCAGGCCCATTCGTAGCTATCGTTCAGGATAGCCTGTGGCCTTTCTCTCACAGCTCCAGGTGGTGATGACCGGTCACTCAGCGTGAGACTGTTGTCAATGGGCATCACTGTGGGGTTTAGTGGGGATCCAAGGGACGTCCAGCACGTTCTACCTGTTCCACAATCTATCTACCGCTGTGGGCGTCCTAGTTATTGCCTACACCAAGTTTGACCCTTCATCTATGCTTGAGGGGTGGTCATTCCAAGGTGTGGCAGACAGCAGATGAATTCTTGAGGAACAAATCAAAACGTTTCCCAGCTTTTTCTGACAAATAAGTTTTATGTTCTGTCTGTGGTTTATAAAGATCCCGAGACAAATGCAGTTTTATGTTCTGTCTGTGGTTTATAAAGATCCTGAGACAAATGCAGTCTCTTTTTTGTTGTTTTTGTTGTTGTTGTTGTTTCAGAAGAAGCCTCGCCTCACGCAAGATCTGGGCAGTCACAGAGGGTGAAATTACTGTTAGCTGGGAGCTTCGTGAGGCACGTAATGTAGTCCTTTAGGTATATGGCTGCCAAGGAGAGGTAGAAATCCAGTGGGCAGTCTGTGTGTATATAGGTGGGAATCATCCCTGATGTAGAACGGGTCCTTCTGGATTTCTTGAAGAGCACAAGTTCATCCAATGGCACAAGGTGGCTCGCATCCGTACTACTGATGTGTGTTGCTATGGGTCAGAGGAGATTCTCTCTGCTTTCGGGTGTCTAGGTAAGGTGTTAAGGACTGCCAGTGTTTCTTGCAAGATGAAGGCAGAGCTCACGATCTATAGCATTGTTAACAGGAGCGATTGCGCGCATTTGATACAGAGAGAGTGGACGGTCTGAATCAGAGGCTCAGACGGTTCTGTGACCGTGTAGGCTGGAGGTTCCTTGACGCATGTCACAGGGAGGTGGCGGTAGTGAGTTCCACTTACGGTACTGAATATCGTAAATCCAAACATATCAGAAATAAGCACAGAGTACAACTATTTAAAAATCCGCTTGACATCTCCCTAAGAGCCAGCCTAAACTCCTTACTAACTATGTATAGACTGCAACTGAGATATTTATACCAAATAAATTGATAGAGAAACAACTGATTCCCCACAAAACAGGCCAGAACCATGCTGCAGAAGCAACGAAGAAAGCATTCCAAATTTAAAAGAACAGAAATTCTTCAAGATTGGCAAAGTTTTACACGTGTTTTATTGCAAGATGTTTTTAATGCTTTCCACAATGAAACTCGTCTCTAAATCTGGCGTAAATTCCTAAGAGATCTTGGTCGTATGTGAAATACACCAGCGTGAATATACAATCAGTGCCTTTACCGAGCGATAGCGATGGTAATGTTAGCGGTGACAGTGCCAGTAAAGCGGAGATACTAAATCAGGTATTCCGATACTCTACCGCCAACAACTGCAGAAAATACACACACAAAAGAAGTTTTGCATCACCACGGTTCCCAGAACTCCTGAAGATAGACGTTGACTGTGGATATTGTGTCACAGACACAGTCCCTTTGACTGTTCAGAGATGTCACTAAACCCGGCCAAGATGTAAACAACCATGTACGAGCAGCGCTTATTAGACCGAGGGGGCCCGACAGCCGATCAGTTCCAGTCATTCCACCAGGATGGAGCTATATGGCTCGTGTTGTCTGTAGCTCAACCACGCCTAGACGGTCAATACCGCGGTTCGATCGCGTCTGCATTGTTACTTTGTGCCAGTAAGAGCTTTTGACAAGTGTCCAGCCGCTCGGAGTGAACCAAAGCGATGTTGTTCGGACATGGGGGAGATACAGAGTGACAGGAGCTGTCAATGAGATGCCTCGCTCAGGCCGCCCAAGGGCTACAACTGCAGTGGATGACCACTGCATACGGATTATGGCTCGGAGAAACTCTGACAGCAACGCCACCATGTTGAATAATGCTTTTCGTGCAGCCAAAGGACATCGTGTTATGACTCAAACTGTGCGCAATAGGCTGAATGGTGCGCAACTTCACTCCCTACGTCCATAGCGAGGTCCATCTTTGCAACCACGACACCATGCAGAGCGGTACAGATGGGTGCAACAACATGCCCAATGGACCGCTCAGGATTGGCATCACGTTCTATTCACCGATGAGTGTCGCATGTGCCTTCAACCAGACAATCGTTGGAGACGTGTTTGGAGGCAACCCGGTCACGCTGAACGCCTTAGACACACTGTTTAACGAGTGCAGCAAGGTGGAGGTTCCCTGCTGCTTCGGGGTGGAATTAAGTGGGGTCAACGTACTCCGCTGGTGGTCATGGAAGGCGCTGTAACGGCTGTACGACAGTGCAACCATAACTGCAGCATATTGGCGAGGCATACGTTTTCATGGACGACATTTCGCGCCCACGCCGTACACCTCTTATGAATGAATTTGTTCTGGATGACATCAAAAATGGTTCAAATGGCTCTAAGCAATATGGGACTTAACATCCGAGGTCATCAGTCTCCTAAAGTTAGAACTACTTAAACCTAACTAACCTAAGGACATCACACACATCCATGCCCGAGGTATGATTCGACCCAGCGACCTTAGCAGCAGCGCGGTTCCAGACTGAAGTGCCTAGAGCCGTTCAGTCACAGCGGACGGCGATAACGACATCGCTCGACTCGAATGGCCAGCATATTCTCCAGACATGAACCCTATCGAACATGCCTGGTTTAGACTGAAAAGGACTGTTTATTGACGACATGACCCACCAACCACTCTGAGGGATCTACACCGAATCGCCGTCGAGGAGTGGGACAACTGGGACCAACAGTGCCTTGATCAGCTTGTGGATAGTATGCCACGACGAATACAGGCATGCACCAATCCAAGAAGACGTGCTATTGGGGTTTAGAGGTATCGGTGATCTTGACCACCATCTCTGAAGGTTTCGCTGAATGGTGGTACAACATGCAATGTGCGCTTTTCATGAGCAATAGAAAGGGCGGAAATGATGTTTATGTTCATCTCTATTCCAATTTTCTGTACAGGTTCCAGAACTCTCAGGACCAAGGTGATGTAAAACCTTTTTCGATGTGCATATGAGTAACTTCAAAGTAGATATCATTGGTGTAGCAAAGAATCTCAAATGACTTAATAAAGACAAGTCTTACCTCCAGACTGTGTACCTTTTAGGTTTCTTTCAGAGAATGCTGATGTAGTAGCTCCATGTTTAGGAATTATTTACAATCGCTCGCTCGGCGAAAGATCCATACCAAAAGACGAGAAGATTGCTCTAGTCACGACAATACCCAAGAAAGAAAATAGGATTAATTGGCATAATTACAGACCCATATCACTGACGTCGATCTGCAGTAGAATTTTGGGACGTATACTGTGTTCGAACATTATGAATTACCTTGAAGAAAACGACCTATGACACATATTCTGCACAGATTCAGAAAATATTCTTCTTGTGAAACATAAAGCTGTATATTCACATGTGGTATGAGTACATGAGTACCATTGACAGGGTATCTGAAGTTGATTCTATATTTTTAAATTTCCAGAAGAGTTATGATAAAGTTACTTACAAGCGACTCTTAATAAGATTGCATGCCTACTGAGAAACGTCTCAGTTGTGAAACTGAATCATGATTTCCTGCTAGAAAAGTAAGAGTTTTTTGTAACTAACGGAGAGTCACCGAGAAAACCTTAAGTGATGCATGGCGTCCGCCAAGAAAGTGTTAGAGGTCATCTGCGATTCCAAATCTGTGAATATGGTTTGTGAAGAATCCGAGCAACCATCTTAAATTTTTTGCAGATTATGCTGTCGTTTAACGTCTCGTAATGTCGTCATAATTTCGAAATCAATTTCAAAATGACTTCGATGACATATCTGTATGGTTTAAAATGTGGCAACTGCCTCTGAACGAGGAAAATTGTGAGGTTAAATACACGAGTACTAATAGAATTCCGTTAAATTAGGTTTACACGATAAATCACACAAATATAAAGGCTGTCAGTTCAAGTAAATACCAGGAATTGTAATTATGAATAACGCAAATTGGAACAATCCCATAGATAACTTTATGGGGAAGGCAAACATCCGATCACGTTGATTTGGATTTTCAATGATTTCCCCAAATCAGCAAATGCAAACACAGGGATGAATTTCTTAAAAACAAAAGGCTGATTTACTTCTCCAGACTTGAACATATCCAGGTTTGTGATCCATCACAAATAAGCTTGATGTCGACGAAATGTTAAACCCTAATCTTCTTCCTTTCTTGTCTGTTCAGTGGTTCGGTGGTAGAGATCACCCAGGAACTGAAGGGACACAATATTAAATAAATCTTCCGATCCCAGCTAACGTACGTCAGATATTCATACCTGTGAAAGACTATGTAGGCCTCAGAACCTCCGAAGTGTATATAGTACACTGTAAGTGCGAAAAAACTGCTGGGATATCATGGGTACGATAGAACACCGTAAGTTTGAAGGAGCGAGATATCAGGTGCTATGTTTTCTAGAGAAATCGGCAATGGCTGAACATGCGCTGGAAAATAGATGTAAAATTGCATTCAGTGGTGTTTATCACCAAGGCTATTGGTGTCTGGAATTGCTATAGAGATCCAAATTTTATAGCGACCTATAAAGACAGTCGTTTGTAGCTAAGTACAATTGGAGAACGGTAGACGGCCATTGCGAGATTCAAGCGGGCGCAGCTGAGTCGACAGCGGACGAGACATATAATGGGCATTATTGATATCACAGCCAGTACGATGGATACATAAAGACTAATTATAACTGCCAAATTTCTCTGTCGACTGGATCGCCTGAGATCGACAGTGGCACACTATTGCACACGTTGAGAAATGATCTTCAGTGTATAAACATGTAAATGTATACACTGCCTGGTGGATATCGTACAGTGGTCAGCTGCACAAGGTTTCTTCACTGAGGCCCCAACACACGAACAGTTCGGCCGAGGTTGTCCCACAGATTCTCGAATGAGTTTAAATCTGAGGAGTCTGGTGGCCAAGGGTGTACAGTAAACTCACCGTGGTGCTGCGCTGCGATCTGTACGACGCCTGGTATTGTCCCACTGGTAGATAACATCGTGCCGAGAAAAGCAAACTGCATATAAGGGTAGACATCGTCCCCAAGGAGAGGTGAGCACTTGTGTTGATCCACTGTGCCTTCAAAAATGATGAGATCACCCTGGGAATGATACGAAAACATCCCCCAGACGATAACACATCTAGGGGTGTTAGCTTTCAGACGTTTCTCGCAGTAAACACCATCGACCATGTGTCCGATGGAGCATTAATCGTGATACATCTGGAATGGCCAGAGGATGTACAGCTGCGTCACTGGTGTGCAAATGACAGCGTTTGTCGTCAATGGACAGCATTCAGCATGGGTGCATGAACTAGGTGCCTGATACAGAGGCCATACGCAGCAACTTTCGCTGAACGGTCCTTGAGGAGACACTGTTGGTAGCTCCTTCGTTCATCTGGGCGGTTAGTTACTCAACAGTCTATTCACCTTTACACATATCCATAACAATCGTTCACCCATCTATTGCCCAAGTGCACCATAGCTGCCTCGGCGCCGGTTTTGGATAGTGCCGTTTTGCCGTGCACAGTATACTTCAACCATGACGGCACTTTAACAGTTTACAAACTTATCCATATCGAATGTGCTTCCATCCTTGGACGGAAAGCCAACGTTACGCCCCTAGGGACGTCAGATAAACCGCTTCGTTTCCGCATTACGACCACAACTGGACTGTTCTCCTCGTACCCCAGACACGCTTTAAGCTTCCTCCGTGTAAGTACTGCAATCTGCTGTTTGCGGGTGCCTATTGGACGTCGACGTCGAGCGTAGGTCATGGCCAAATTAATGGACTGGACCGTGTTGATAGACAAAAGGAATACTAGATTTTCATCTTTTTTGTTTGGGGTACATTACCCAGAATTAAAGAAGAAATAGTTTCTATACCACAGTTATGACGAAGCTTACGGGAGCTTTCCACTGGTTGCAATGAAAATTCTGGAACTAGGATTCTAAATAATTCCCGTTTTGACCCATTATGCCCCACTATCAGCTTGCCTGATATTTGGTTGAAGCATCCCTGTCTCTTCAGTTGGTGAATACTCGAAGAATCCGCTCTACAAAGAGTATCGCAGGGATATAAAAAAGCCATGGCAGTCAACACTTGGCAGTGGACGAGGAGCACTCTCCCGAAAGCTCACAGATATGTAATCACCTGACGCTGCGGGAAACCCGAGATGAATTTGTTCATACAGGAGATATATAACGAAATTATGACGCATCAAACGTTATGAGTCTCATGTGATGAATACGTGTAGAATGTTGCTGAACAACTATAAAATAGTTGAAACCCTAGTTCCAGATGATAAATTCACGCTCGATTTTGAGAAAGTGTTGCAATAAAGGGAATTGATGTTTCCATCTGGTGCACCACGAGGTACGTCATTGCACAATGTTAATGTCCCATTCGACTTCAGTACGTAAGTGATTCATAATGTCACTAACGACTGTCTCCATGACCCTATTCGGAGACACCAAGTGAGTTGCTCAATCAGAAAGCGCACTGGACTCGCAGTCGCTAGGTCTATCAGTCATGTTTTTCCATGGTTATTCCAAATGTTGAGGACAAACATTGGGAATGTTTCTTTCAATAGGGCGAGTTTTTGACCTCTTGGTCGATGAGGTGTTACACCGAACGTTTTGCGTATCCTTAAACCATGCCTCCTGTTTACTCGTTGGGAGAGGAGGATTGTGAGCTTCAGCTAATCTTCATAGTCGCGCGGGATTAGCCGAGCGGTCTCAGGCGCTGCAGTCATGGACTGTGCGGCTGGTCCCGGCGGAGGTTCGAGACCTCCCTCGGGCATGGGTGTGTGTGTTTCTCGTTAGGATAATTTAGGTTAAGTAGTGTGTAAGTTTAGGGACTGATGACCTTAATAGTTAAGTCCCATAGGATTTCACACAATCTTCATATACAAAAAAAAAAAAAAAAAAAAAAAAAAAATGTTTCAAATGGGTCTGAGCACTATGGGACTTGACATCTGAGGTCATCAGTCCCCTAGAACTTAGAACTACTTAAACCTAACTAACCTAAGGACATCACACACATCCATGCCCGAGGCAGCATTCGAACCTGAGACCGTAGCTGTCGCGCGGTTTCATATACAAAAGGCAACACAAATTACAAAACCTTTCCCTGGATCATTTGCCTATCTTAATACGCATGAAATAATTTCTGGGCTAGTTTTATTTTACCCACCTTTTATTATACGACATACAAGGTTATAATCGACCGGAAAATGTCAAGTACTTGTATTTATATATTATTTTTTACTTCTTCTTGGGTGTATTCGTTCACGAATAGAGCCTTGTGCGATCAACGGTTGTCGTTCATACCGTAAACGCACTACAGGGTCAACGAAGTTTTTCGAACTGACATTTGTTGATTTCAGGTCTCAGTTCAGTTTTGCTTTCCATGCACTGATTTTCATGAAATTCACACTTTTCCATTCCAGATATTTGCGGTGAGAGCAATTACTTACATGTTTATGTTATCGATAGGGTTATGATGTTTTATCTTTTTTATTCCAGACCTGATGTCATTTCATCATCACTATGAAGAGATATAAATGTAAAAAGATAGTTTCTGTAACATTTGTGGCTATTACACCCTTATTTGTCAAATACGCGATATAACATCTTTAGTGACACAAGAATATAGTGCATAATTTTGACTCACTCTTGGCAACCAAGACAAAACATGGGCAGCATATACTGTATGGCACAACTGCGAGGAAATACTGCGTGACTGAACGAAAGGGAAGTGTAAGGTTTATCTTTCGGAATCCCCATGTCTTGGCCAGGACCAGTGGATGACACAAATGCAGCTACTTTTGTATCGTTAATACAAACGGAAGTGTTACGAAAAACAACTATCATGCCCCTGTAGCCCCTCAGTAATCAGACCTATTACGCAATGTAATGAGCTACCACATTCAGTTTTTATAGAATTTAGTTCATCTGCAGGTATGGATGGCGACCAAAAACCGAGATACAGTTGAAGAAAGTGACTTTGACGATCATTCCTCTACACCTTCACGCTCCTGAACTTCTCGTAAGTCTAAAGAGTCTGAGCTGAATGACCCTCAGCGTGACTGGGATCTTTACAGACTAGCAGCTGAAGTGTGAGCCTCTAGATTCCAAGAAAAAATGTGTACTGTCATACCACAAAAGTGTCATTCAACCGGAAGCGAGAGGTCTTCCTCCAATATTTCACGAAGGAAAATAAATTTGTTTATTCCAGTGATGTCTCGGGTTTTCTCCACGAATTATTGACTACATTGTGCAATCCATATGACTCGCGTTTATTTGTTGACAGTTCAAAACAAGGTCTGAAGTATTTCTGCTAGATAATGGAAATTTCTATGTACCTGTTCTTGTTGGTCATTCTCTGGAGCATAATGACATGAAGACTGTGATTTACTAACTGGAATACCAGGAGCAGAACTGGACAATATACGCAGACCTCAAAATGGCTAATTAGGTGCTAGGGCAAATAAGAGGATTTACAAAGTGTCACTGAATAGATTTAGACTGTGTTTCTATTTACTTTATATTTGATTTATTTTCATTTGTATTACTCAGCTAAGATCAAGAGACATAAATCGAACATTTACCCACCTATCTGATGATTTAGCGATAAAAACTTGAAATAATGACTTTTCCCTCCCCGACTGCAGGAAAAACTGTGGCTTTCAGAAGAAACCGAACTCAGGTCTGAGATTAGTCATCTTAAGTTAGGTAGGTACAACTGCTGATAACAATGCAACAAAAGTATTCTGAGAAAGAAAATATGGTCCAAGTAGGCTGTATTCCCTTTACTGTCTGTGCAAGTGCCCCCTCAACCGTGGGTCGTTTTCAAGCAAATGTAATACGTTCGCAAATGGAGAAATTGGTGTATACATAACTGTCTACAAGCTCTCGCACACTTTATAACCAAAGTTACTTACATGTGTTAGGATTACAGCTTTATTTCACACTGTATGACATCGCTGGTACATGTGGACAGATATAAATCCTAAAAATCTCATTCTAGATATAAATCGTGTTTCTATGCGTATGTGGCACAAAAACAATAAGGCTGTGTACGACTACATCCGTCGGTCGAGACAAAAGGAAGGCTGCGATACCATAGAGAGCCGCAGAATCCTATCTGTGAATGGTCGATAACAGTAAGTACGCTACTGGCGCAGTATTCATTGGCATATTATGTTAGTCATTCTCACATGTGCTATCTTACTAAAATCGATGTCGTGGTGTTAACATTGGCACATACATGGGTCGTCGGCTGCCAGATCCTTCTTTAGGGGTGTTCAGTGCACTGTATGTTCAGACCAACTTGTACTCTGCCCAGCATTGCTTCCATGCCACGACCCATCGCCGCTGTTATCCGCTAAAGGTGGGCACGTTGCCATCGGTAATGGACGTTGGCTCGATGGCAGAGCGTTGCATGGTCTAAGGAATCGTGATACCTTCTTCATCATGCCGATGGGAGAGCGTGGATCCGTCGTCTTCCAGGGGGACACCTCGTTGACGCCTGTACTGCCGGACGGAGACAAACTGGTGGCGTCTCCATTATGCTCTGGGGAACATTCACATGCACTTCCATGGGTCCAGGGGAGCTCGTGCAAGGCACCATGACGGCAAAGGAGTAACGTACACCAGTTGCAGACCACGTACCACCCTTCGTGACAGTCATGATTCCTGACGGCAGTGGCATTTTTCAACGAGATAATGACCCTTATCACAAGGCTAGGGATATGATAGAGTTGTTCGAGGAATACAGTGGCGTTGGGCCTCCAACACGCCAGATCTGAACCCGATCGAACACATCTGGGATGGGACTGGACGTGGCGTCAGAGCTCATCCCCCCCCCCCCCCCAACCCTGCCCGGATTGTGCAGGTATGGTGCTAACCGCCTCCAGCAACCTACTAAGACATTGTTTCCATGCCACGTCCCATGCCTACTGTTATCTGCCAAAGGTGGACATACCGGCTGTTAGGTAGGTGCTCATAACGTTCTGGCTGTATATATAGAGCTTCTTTTCACTTTATCTTCTATGCAATGTTACAATCAAAGTAAAGAACCATAGTTGGCTTACGCTATGTCAGTACAGTTATTTATAAATGTATTGCAGTACAGATGTTGAAACCTACAGACGTCTTTTGGATTGTCTGTATGGGCCGTCTAAACTACTGTTCAAGTAAGAGGGAAGTAGCTGCTACAGATATGAGAAAAATAGTTTCATTTAGCACCCACACCTGTCAGTTACATAGTACTAGCTGATAGCTAGTTAGTACATCAAGTGCCATATTGCCCATACAAACATAATATTCATTGTCATGTTAAGACCACTAAAAATATGCCGGGTATCCTCATGGCACAAAGTAGTCAGACTAAAAAATAAAATCTCCATTAGTAAATTATTGACAAGAGAAAGATAATAGTTAAAATAAAAAGCATTTATGCTTAGTATACTAAACTGAAATCCCAATACATGGTGCATACGTAAAATATCAGAATTATATATATCTCTGTATGGTGCTGTAAGAAAAACAGGTCGTAAATCTTTCTTGTGCACGAAGCGCATAGTTCCTTTTTAAATATGTATTGGTAGAAAGGTAAGTTACTAAAACACTGGCAATAAAGAGACACGTAGACTAAAGCAAATTGGAGGAAGGAGTGGGGGGTGACAGTTAAGGGACGTTCCAGAGTGGACGAATACTTCTAAAATGTATGCAAGCACTTCACAGTTCTGTCATACCTATGATAGTGATGATCAGCGGTGTTCTAATTCTTAAGCAGCTGGAATACGGTTGATGAAAGAGGATTTCAGCACCACGCGACGGTTTTCAGTTTCATCGACGCTGTTATTGTAAAAACATATTCTTTGTCACTTGCTTTACGTTTTCCATGATTATTAACATTATGTGATTTTCCTTTTATTAATCGAAACGCCGAGGATTGTTTTTCTCGCTGTGGGACGGCGCGCTTACTCAAACGCCCAAAGCTACTACTTTCATATAAATGCCTATTATTTTGAAAATCCAGTCTTTTGAAACAGCGAGATGTCCCATAAAATAAGTTTAAACTAAAGTATTCACAAATAATATCCCATTTGTTCACAAAGCAGTCTCGTTGATTTGTCACGTAACATTGTATTCGCAAGTACTCGTTGCGCCTGGTTGATAGGTAATACATCTTACGTTCGTATATTGTGGTTCGAGCGTAAGAAACTGGTGGTAAATCCAACCCGACTGCAGGATCTAGCATGAGGAATCGATGGTACATGCCGACGTGATCGTGTTAAGTGAAACAGTTTACAGGCCACCTTTGTATGCTGCCAGCATTTAACCTAAAGGTGAAACAGTCGTACTGTGAAATTTATGCAGACTACTGGTTGCCTTTACAATTAGAAAGCAGTCCACCACAAAATCGTGTCACTCACTTGTCACCCACTGCAATTGTCTGATTTTTAATATTCGTCTCTAATAAACAGTGACAGTGAGTGGAATTTTTGAAAACAAGATTCACTGTAGCTCTACGAGGACTATACACCGCGTTCATTGTAACTGAAGACATCGAAATATCTCGAACACTCCACAACGATTCACAAAAATTTATAATTACAATTTGTTTGTCTCGGAGGGGGCCTCCAATGATACCACATTCGCCCCTCCAACCCCCCCCCCCCGTGCGTGGGTGGCGGGGTAAACATTGAAATCATCGATGGGAATGTCCCTTTTTTATTGAAGATTACGATTCTACGCCAAAATCTTCATATGTTTTGTCTCAAGCACTTTCTTCGTTTCGCCATAGATGGTGCTGTAATCTCAGAAATAGAAATTGGTACACAATCGTAATTTACGACGTGCAGCTCAGTGATACTTGAGTATCGAACGATACATGGGACCCCACTTCCACGTTGCGAGGATAGGATAGGCCAATATTTCGTAACTTGTAATTGGAAATCTCATTCGCAACGTTATATTACTCCGACATATCGAACTGCTCAACATGGCACCGTGGCTGTGTAGCCAACATCGACATATCATAACAGGCACTACACTGCGACCGGAACTCATCTATCGAGCAGCCGTAGAACAGATAGCGGCTCTAATCATTACAATACTCGCACAGTGTTAATTCCCTGCATATCTACCTATCATTTGGAGAACAGACATGCTAGTGGACGATAATGATGCACCAACAAAAGAAAAAACTGAAATCGTCCTGACTTAGGAGAATATAGGAGAACTGTTGAGGCCATTCTTGCCTTGTACGGTGAGCGTTCTTTTACAATATTGTGAACTTCTTTATGTCTGATGGAAGCATACAGACCGCCAAAAGGAAACGAAGCAAACTTGTTACAGGACAAGATAATGAAATAGCTGTACTAGCGGCAGCTCAACACAACGCACGGATGAGCGCCCGGAAATTACACCCTCGATTCCGTAAGTAGTATTGTCATAATACTGCATACTGATAAGTATCGTCCATACCACATGCCACTGCATCAATACCTTCATAGCACCGAAGACGCGCGGCCTGGCCGCACGGTCTGGGGCGCCTATCCCCGTTTCTAGTGGCTCTACCCGTCGGAGGTTCGAGTCCTCCCTCGGTCGTGTGTGTGTGTGTGTTGACCTTAGCGTAAGTTAGTTTCAGTTAGATTCAGTAATGTGTAAGCCTAGGGACCGATGACATCTGCAGTTTGGTCCCATAGGAACTTATCTCAAATTTCAAAAATTTCATAGCGCTGATATTCATAAACGGGTTGTTGTGGCGTAAAAAGCTAGTCACGCCACACTGAGGAGGAAGCCGAAAGGCACGCGTACACACACGCCGACTGGCGTCAAGTCTGGAACAGGATAAGTTATGACTGCTATAAAGAAAATACGAAGCTTTGGGAATATACTTAACTTTTAATCAATCCTTGTGATACATCTCTCTTGACTATACAAATGAGACTCGTAAGATACATGCACTGTGACAATTGGCGCCTTGCTGAGTCGTAGCCATTAACTTAGCTGAAGGCTATTCTAACTGTCTCTCGGCAAATGAGAGCAAAGGCTTCGTCAGTATAGTCGCTAGCAACGTCGTCGTACAACTGGGGCGAGTTCTCGTACGTCTCTCGAGACCTGCCGTGTGGTGGCGCTCGGTCTGCGATCACACAGTGGCGACACGCGGGTCCGACATGTACTAATGGACCGCGGCCGATTTAAGCTACCACCTAGCAAGTGTGGTGTCTGGCAGTGACACCACACGGGTAGTGTTTTGTGAACGGGCTCGTCAAGAAATTCAAACGACCCCATGTTCTCTGCCGAGATACCATTCTCCGATGTCTATGAAAAGTTGACCATCAGCGTCCTTGGTTGTTTAACGTATGGTGTGGCATCATAGGGAACCAAGTCACTGGTCCGTGTTTTATCGACGGCACGTTGAATGGTCGCAAATATCGAACGTTTTTGAAATCGGAACTGCCGGTACTACAACAGAATGTTGCCCTGGACGTTGGACAAATAATGTAGTTTCAGCATGACTGCAGCTCAGCGCGTTACGCAATTGAGGCACAGGAGGTATCAGACCTTGTTTACTCTTGTGGGTAGATCGGCAGAGGTGGCTCTGTTTACTGGCCCGGCAGGATCGTTGGATTTGACGTAGCCGAATTTTTTTTTTTCTGAGGGGATATTTAAAAGATAAGGTGTGCCAGCAAGTGCCAGCAGACCGTTAAGCCGTGGTCGATCGTAAAAGAGGTGCCTGTGCTTACATTCCTTCAGACATACTTCTGTACTGTGTAAAGTCATTTGAAAAGCGGATCACTAAGTGTACTGAAGTTGGCGGTACTACATTTGAACACTTACTCTAATTAGAAAAGTAGAGTAGCATTCGCCTCTAGCTACGGCTACGGTGGCTCGCCGAGTAGTCCCCTGTTCGATATGTCGGAGGAATACAATGGTGCGAATGGGGTTTCCAATTAGAAGTTATGAAATACTGGCCGCTTCTGCCATCGCAGCACGGAGGTGGGGTCCCACGTGCCACTGGATATTCAAGGCCCACTGAGGAGGCTGCTGTGAATTACGATTGTGTGCTCATTTCTATTCCTCTGATCACGGTACCATTTGTGGCGGAACGAAGCAAATGCTTCAGACAAAAACGTACGCAGATTTCGTCACAGAACCTTACTCTAAAATAGAGAACGGGAGTTTCCTTTCACGATTTGAAATTTGCCCCCCCCCCCCCTCACCACCACCATCCACTCATGGGGTGGGGTGGGGATCATTGGTTGTTTCCATCTGAGACAAACAAATTGGAACTGTAATTTTTTTGATCCGATGTGTAGTTTTCGAGATATTTCAGTGTCTTCAGTTAAAATGAGCAACCTGTATATGCGTGACTGACTAGTTTCTATTTAATCAAATAGCCCAAACAGTACTTCTCGGATGAAATGGAAACGCATGTCAGTTTAGACGACTTCATTAACACCACGGCTCCCATTACCTGTCTAATGACTTCTCCTGTTTTTCTCCAAAACTCGACGATGTCAGCACTTGTACAAGGTGGTCAGAAACAGTCTGGAAAGCATGTAGGAGTGTGTTGTGCTGAGACATAATTGTTAAGAAAAAAATTAGATACGTTGCGCCGTACTTCGTTTGGTTCCCTAAATCCGAAAATGAGAGCGATACTAAAACTGGGCATTGGACGGTAGTAAGGATCGAACCCGAGCCAAAGGCTGAGCTGTCTCATGGTCTGTCATCCACATTATGAGGACAACTGAATCTGATTGTATCTGGTGGGCCGGTTGAATTTTCCCGCGCAGCAGTCTGATTGGCTAACTTCAATACTAGTTAACTCGGAAACGGTGCAAGGTGTCTAATTTCTTCTTAACCATTATTTCTCAGCATAACCTATCCTGCATTCACAATTAATAAAATATTCCGGGATGTTATGCCGTGGTCGAAGGAATTTCACGTTTCGTCCTTGTCAGCGGAGGAAATTTTCAAGGGGGATCGTAGCTTTGTTGAATGTTCGATCCACACCCTGGCTCGCTACTGAGTACGGAATGTTGCCTTAATTAAAGCTTTCAGACACGATTAATTTAAGCTGTTTGGGTTGATAGTCATTTTAGATATTATGAAAATTTTCGTTGTATTCCTCTTCAAAACCGCTAATTTGGTCAATATTACAGTTATGGAATTGGTAAGCAAATAATTTTTAACTAGCAACGGCCTCAATGTTGTTTTTCAAAAACTATCAAAACTCTGTTATACATAGATTTGAGCGCTACATGTTTTGTTGTATGGGCTATCTGCCTGTACTCCCATATTAAGATATATTCTTTCCATATTCCTCGTCTCCTCTGTACACTTAATAGTGGTCTTCTTTCTTAACTAGACATACTATTTCTTACTTTCATTTCAACATAGTTGTAATTAAATTACCCTTAAAATGGATAAAATAGATACATAAACGCCTAAGAGAAAACACTTTTTATGAAATTTGAATTTCTCTGGTGCTCTTAAAAAAATGGCTCTCACCACTATGGGATTTAACTTCTGAGGTCATCAGTCCCCTAGAACTTAGAACTACTTAAACCTAACTAACCTAAGGACATCACACACATCCATGCCCGAGGCAGGATTCGAACTTGCGACCGTAGCTGTCGCGCGGTTCCAGACTGTAGCGCCTAGAACCGCTCGGCCACTGCGGCCGGCTCTGGTGCTCTTCTGTGGCTTCGAAGTTAAAATGTGGGTTTTAAAATGTGGTTGTAACATACAGTGGGGAAAAGATAGTTTTCTTCCTAGAACATTAGTTAACAACGATCAGTACGTACTATAAATTTCGCCGGCCGATGTGGCCTTGCGGTTCTAGGCGCTTCGGTCTGGAAACGCGTGACCGCTACGGTCGCGGGTTCGAATCCTGCCTCGGGCATGGATGTGTGTGATGTCCTTAGGTTGGTTCGGTTTAAGTAGTTCTAATTTCTAGGCGACTGATGACCTCAGAAGTTAAGTCCCATAGTGCTCAGAGCCATTTGAACCATTTTGAACTATAAATTTCCCTCGCTATATCTCCCTGTCTCTAGGTGAAGGAAAATCTCAGGAACTACTATAGGGATCTTGAAAGGCTTTAACCAATAAATAAACTGCTTTGCGAGAAAGGGCTGTGCTTATAATTCATAAATATTTCGTGCAAATTAACTAAACTATCAATGCGATTGTCGATTAAGTTGCGCTTCCTGAAAACTTTCCAGGCGTGTGTAGCTTAAATCGTTTAAATTATACTAGCACTTGGCGTAATTATTCAGCTACGAAACGTTCGTCTCTTAATTTTAATCATAACTCTGTTCAGCGTCCCATAAACAATATTACCGTAACGCCAGATAGGTCGTTCGGTTGCAGATACTTAGTACTAATCGTGCGACACCAGGGCAGGTCTCTAGTGCAGTTTATCAATGTCTGTTTTGTCGATGGCTTCTGCGGGATCAACATAGCCGTAGCTGTTACAACCTAAGCTAAGCAAATAGGTAACAACCACGTTCTGGGATCTGATGGCACCGGAGAACGGTAACGTAGCCATTATAACGACGGAGCTTTAGTACACGCGCAGCCAAGCACAATCTTTGAAAGTTTGCTAAGCCATCAGCGGTGGTATTGAAACACAGGTTTACATCGCCATTAGCATGTAAATGAGAAATCGCCGCTGTTCGCAACGAAGCCATCATGAGATAAATAAGTGTTGTTCCATGTTTATTGCAGTTCGTTACACGCTGTGAGGGGCAGCGCCCCCCACCGTCACCACCATCGGACTGTGTAATCGGCCGCGCAGCCACACACCACCCACGTCAGCACAGGCAGGGGCGAAGTCCACCAGGTGAGCCGCTGCCGAGCAGCGCCGTACCGTGTTTGTCGCTTTACTGACATCTGGAAAGTGTGTGTGAAAAGGTATTCTTCCGTTAAGGGCTGTTGCCGTGAAGAAGTCCTATAATCGGAGCGAAAAGGAGAAGTAAAATCGCAAAGGTGAAAGCCCTTACTATGGCGGACCAAACAAAACAGTACAACGTTTTCGGCAAATTGGCCCTATACTCAGACCTGCACAACCTCAAACATGATGTAGATGTATAATGAAACTGAAATGTAACGTTGTGAAATGAATGGTAAAAACTGGACTATGTGTGAAGAGGTGACACGCAGTGGTGGAAATTGCCACAGTGCATTTAAAAAAAAAAGAAAAAAAAGAGGTACGGAATGGAACGGTACATAAAGAATAAGCAGACTACGGCAAGCTGAAAAAGAGAGTGGATGAGAAAGAGAGACAGACAGAGAGAGAGAGAGAGAGAGAGAGGACGATATGCATGTGTATTTTCTCTCGAAAATTTCTCTGCATCATACCTCCTCTGTGTTATCGTAGACGACGTGTCACTGATCTCATTTGTACTAAGATTGCAGTACACGTGAGTTGCCTATTTGCTTCCACCGCCCTCACTGGAATGAATAAGTTCAAATTAATGTTCACCAACCTACAGTCTTTTAAAGTTTTCTCCCCCGCGCAGAAAACAGTACTAGGTCGCGAATCCGTTATCTTTAGGCTGCAAGAAACTCCTAGGCAGGAACTGTTATTTTAGAAATAATTAAATTTTCAATACATTTACATTTCTTTATACGGGAAACTACAAAATTACATTCCACTTTTTTTCTTTGTCATTAGTCTTCTCACTGATTTGATGCGGCCCGTTACTAATTCCTCTCCTGTGCTAACCTCTTCATCTCAGAGTAGCACTTGCAACCTATGTCCTCAATTAATTGCTGGATGTATTCCAGTCTCTGTCTTCCTCTACCGTTTTTGCCCTCTACACCTCCCTCTAGTACTATGGTTCAAATGGTTCAAATGGCTCTGAGCACTATGGGACTTAACATCTGTGGTCATCAGTCCCCTAGAACTCAGAACTACTTAAACCTAACTAACCTAAGGACATCACACACATCCATGCCCGAGGCAGGATTCGAACCAGCGACCGTAGCTCTAGTACTATGGATGGAAGTCATTCCCTCATGTCGTAACAGATGTCCTATCATACTGTCCCACTTCAGAGTCACAAATAATTTCTATTGTACAACAAATGATTGAACTGCATATTTGAGTAATTACTGTCACACTGTTCTCAACTATATGTTCCAAATTACCAGAGTTTGCTAATAAAGTCTTAACACCGACTGCAGCAAACAACATGTCTGTCCCCCAAGGCTTCCCAACCGGCTCTCACATTTACAAGCTAGACAATGCAAATTATGTCTTAACTGATACCATGGCGGACAACATATCCGTCCTCCGAGACTGCCGAACCAGCTCTGATCTTACAGCCGAACCACTTCGCCTGCCATCCAAGTTATGCGCGATCCGAAGATCTCGGAAGTGTTTCGTCTCCCTTTTCCTTTAACAGTAGTTTATTATTCCGCTGGTTATTAATACTTGGAAATAATGGAATGATAGCACGCTATTGAGAGACTCTTTAACTTGAAATTCATTGTAAATACACTGTTTAGTTTGTCTAATATTAATAACAGAAGCTTATCATTTTGGCGAGCAACTTCCGAATGCAGCAGCCAATCGCGGAGGAGGTCCACAATTTAGGTGGTCTTTCTCACATATCCGTACCGAAAAAACCATCTGGCATCGGTACCTCACAGCACATTAAGTCATTTTGCCACTTCCGCCATTCAATATATCTACTAAGAACTTCTTGTACCTAAATATGATGGCAGCCAAGTCAGAAATATTACAAGGCTCTAATACATAATAAGTGAAGTCGAACGAGTGCCATTACATAAGCTTGTGAAAATATGTGTTTCAGACCAAACACGAACGTGTCCACATATACATTTCGAGCAAAGAACTAGTCCATTATAGCCAATAGAAGACGGTGATTCGAGTGACGAGATTTCCATTCCAGTCACGGCCAGACTTTCCCGCGCCGGGCAGCTGTTAACATCAGTATGTGCTTCTGTGCTCCCTCACTATAATACTCCATAGTACTAATATTAATAATTCTTATTATGAGGAGACAGTTAACTATCTGTAGCCCGCATTTGCGACAGAGAGACTTCTAGGAAAAAGGCCGAGAATTGAAAAAAAAATGGTTCAAATCGTTCTGAGCACTATGGGACTTAACATCTGTGGTCATCAGCCCCCTAGAACTTAGAACTACTTAAACCTAACTAACCTAAGGACATCACACACATCCATGCCCGAGGCAGGATTCGAACCTGCGACCGTAGCAGTCGCGCGGTAGAATTGAAACAAAAGAGGAAATGTGAGGTCCATCAGTCAGTGTGTGAAAGAAGAAACTCTGACGAAGACTGGAGAGTGATAGACATGAAATTCCTATGTAAACGCCTACTAAATTTAGACCATAGAAGTGAAATAAAACAGTTTTTGATATACAACTACGATGCTATGTGGAACACTCATTTTGATATGGAGGCAGCAGCATTCTAGAGGTCCCACGAAAATGTACAAGAGCATAAGATTCTTCGGAATCGTGAGTGGACCATTACGAAACTCTTTTCTTAACCACGAGCTGGAGTACTTCTCAGCCATCCAGTCTCATGTGACTAGAAGAAAGATGTTGATGGTTTACTGCAAACTCTCTTCAGTGAAGAATGGCAAAGTCGAGAGGACTTAAGTTGGTGTACATTCATCATTGATGACATACCCATGTGGTTCAACACAGAGGCACAGTTATTACTTGTGATTCTTTAGAAGATGGTTCTTGTTTGTATGTTTAAGACTAACAGTTACCTCAGAGAACCGTTCTATTAATAGGTAATTCCATTGTTACATCACTGTATTCTGTAACGCTGATTTAAATATTTTAAATATATGTGAAGAAACAATGAAATCATAATTTTCGACAGAACACTGAACATCATTTTTGCAGTTGCCAATCTGTAATTTTTTCCATGATGTCACACACTAAATTTTTACAAACACATAATATGATGTACCATATACAATAAGATGTTAGTTATGTCGAGAAAATATATTTGCTTTAGAAAATCATTCAAAGACGAACATGTCCAAATGGTTCATGCAAATGGGAACATGTCCGTGTTTAAATGTACTTTTTAAATGAATGTTCTCATTGAAGATTTGATTTACCTGTACAGTTATGAAGTACCTTTTGGTACAAAAGTAAAAGCGTTTGCGTTGCAATGTGTTTTTTCAGTCATAGGCATGCCTGAAATAAGTTCATGTTGACTGTGAAAAACTCAATTTTGTTTACATTCTTTGCGTACCACCTCCTCATGTATATCATTTATTTACCAGTTTCAGATGCATATTTTCACCATGTGACTAGCTTCGATGTGCTTTAATCATCTTCAGAGCTAAAAAGACAATAAAACTAAATATTTACTGTCTATAATGTCTAGTATTTTAGAACTGTTTTGTTGGCTGTTATAGAGTTCTTCGTGAAACAGTGGAATGAACAAGGCTGCCAGAACTGACGTCGTACACCTATTTAGCGTTTAATGGCAAGATATCAACGCTAAGGTCTATCGATGGGAACTACCATAGCCGGCATAATGGAACACCAATTTTTCACGAATACCTATCTGTTGTTATCGCTATGTGGATTATGCCATTTTGTTCGTAAAAGGAGATCCAAGTTATGTTAACGAAACAACGAAGAGAATGAATGCTCCTCAAGCAAGTATTATGTTTAATACTGGGCGCCAAAATGAACGACACAACAATTATCTTGATATTACAGTTATTAGACAGGCGGGCGGACAGAAAATCTAATTATGCAGACATTATTATTGATCCGTTGTCTTGACAACATGATATCGTCAACATGGAATATCTTTTAATCTGTAACTAAACAGGTTATTAAAACTGCCACTAAGCGAGCAAAAGAGGAACAGGGAATTCGCTGTTATAAAATAGCTTGGAGCAAGTAACAGGTAAATTCTTTCAAGAATAGCAAAATTGCTACAGAAAATAAAGAAGACAACAATGCAAAACCAACGGTAGCACGCTAACAGGTGAACAGGAAGGCAAGACAACCGTGCTCATGCTCATAAATTACAATGGACGTATGTCAGAAGTAATTGCTAGCCAGTTTCGTAGTACCTATTTGCGTATAGTGTTTAAGAACACTGAAAGTCCTCGCTTCAGATTGAAGCACCGCTTCAATAGAAATGACTTCAAATTCACGGCATCAGGTGCAAATAATCTGACGGGTAGAAAACTGCCAGAAGCTGACATAGGTAAAAGAGGCGAGACGTTTGAAATACTTTTCAAAGAGCATCCTTCAATCCACAATAATGAATAGTGTCTGGTGAACACATAACATCGAAGTTCTTTAATGGAACAAGTCATATGCTTTGAGAAGCGCTTCGTAATGAACCTAAAAGACACGTCCTGGCAATGTTGGAAGAAACTGACGTTTTTACACACCGTTTAACAGATCCTGGCAAAACATTAAATCTACAGACGATCTTACTAACGGTGTATTTTTCTTTTTTTTTTTTAGGAACTTCAAAGACCTCGTCCAACCGTCCACCTCCACACAACGCTCGTATCAGCAGTAGCTTCACTCACTGAAAATGGGCCACAGCGGTGCATTGTCTGACACATGGACCTAGCAGCAAGCTAGCCTAGCGTGCAGACTGTCTTTGCAGACTGGCTTCCGGACACACATGTGAAACCAACGTGCCGTGCAACGCCACCAAGTGGAGGGAAATACAATTAACTGTTAACTGAAACACCATGTTCCCTGTAATTTTAGTTGTTTCCCTTAGTTTAAAGTTTACAATTTTATTGCTTTATAAAATTTGTAGTTTTATTCTTCCAGTGTATTACATTTAATTTTAGCTACTTTACATAATTCCATTGTTATAATTTTACTATTTTACAGCGTTTATATTTTACTCATCTACTATTCTCAAACCTTAACATAATGGCCGTATATTTTATTATATAATTTTCTCTATTACTTTAGCACAAATCTCTCTCCTTTACACAAGTCGTTGCAATGCTTTACCGAATGTAAATCCATTATTCTCATGACATCTCTGGCCGTTCTTACCCTTTGCCAATCCCCCTCGCTCCACTTTCTCCTCCCCCTCCCTCCCTCTTCCCATTTCCCCGTCTCTCCTCCTTCCCCCAGTAAACCTAGGCCCAGTTGCATACCAGAGGATTACGATACGTAGTTTTGATACATACACAGCATGTTGTTGTCTCGACTAAATGGGTAAACTGAACAATTACGTACAATGCTTTTCTACTTTTTGTAAAGTAGTAGACAGTACACATTTACGTCTAGTTTATTTTTAGATCTGAAGGCTACCCAGGGACATCGATACTGGTCAAGCTGCAAAAACATACACGACTGAGGCTGGAAAATAAACGATATATGTGAAATACAGAAGTAAAAAATAGATTTGTTAGCGTGGCAATCCTCCGCAGCAAGCACAGAGATACTTGTTTTGTAAATAAAACCGCCTTTTCTTGCTACAATTTCATTTATTTTTCCCAGACGAGTTTCGCCTTTTACTTGCTCTAAGGCATCTTCAGTGGTATAGTTTGCTGTGGTCAGCGTTTCCTGTCATCTGGTCTGGAGGTCGCACTACACTTTATTTTCGAAACATAAGCATAATTTTGTATCCCGTACTTTTTCACAGTCACCATGTTTATCTTTCTTTTTTGTGGTGTACTATTATTCTTTTGCTACGATATAGCTATTTGCTGTGTTTTAACAACGTAAATTGCCAGTAAGAGATCATGAATGTTGAAGAAGGCAGTCAACACAGATATAGACCATTGGTCTACTAGTAGTAAAGGTAAAAGTCATTTCTGTCAACAGAAAGGCTCGCCTGAGTAATTGAAAAACGGCAGTATGGACCAAGCATCTGTGGATGTTGAAACGAGACGAAGCACACCATGATAGAAGTAGCAATATAAGTTGCTAAATTAAGGAACTTATCCAAATATGGAAAGGAAGGGCACGCAGCGTTCCTCCGACAAAAATTAGTGAAGCAGTAGTGTTGACATAATACCAATAAAAAACATTAAGGCTGCAATTGTTTTAGAAAAAAAAGAATAAATCAGTTTCAAAGGCCATAAGAGAGGGCATAACAACAAGAAGAAGAAGATATTGTTTAAGAACAAGTTTAGGAAAAGTGACACTACTGTATAAAACTTTTGTGGGTCATTTAAGTTAACCTTCCAAAACACCATACTCTTGTCTTATGCTTTAAGAATGTTGAAAAATATGCAACGTATCATAAATGAAACTACAAACTGTTAGATAACTTTTAACGGCTATTCAACTGTCCTAAAAAAATACACACTTGTATTCAAAGTCGTGCAACTGAGTTTTGGTTCAGCAGCACCAACGAGACGAGATCTACATTTTGATAATCAGACTTACAAGGGGAGGCCGCCAATTGTGAAATTCAGATTAGATTCATACTGCGCATACTAAAAGCTCATGGCCAGAGGTGTAATGTGGCAAAGCACCAAGATGCACTTCTCAGCCGTTGTCGAGAAAATCTAGTTAAAAGAAACCGTTGCGGTAAAATACTCTCTACGATTAATAATTTTCTACAGCGTCGTGGCGCAGCGGTAAGCGCTCGGGTTCGTAATCCGAAGGTCACCAGATCGAATCTCGCGCCATGAAACCTTTTTTTTTAGTATTTGTTTTTTGTAATTCCAATGTGTATACACACACACACACACACATATATATATATATATATATATATATATATATATATATATATATATATATATATATATTCCCGGCAATCAGTTGCAGCAATTATGCATATAATAAGTGGTTGAAAGTCGTTTGTCGTGGAAAAACTGGCGACTTCGAACATCATTATGTTTTCCTCAAACAATGTTGTATTTCACAAATGTTATTAATTGTCTTCATAATGTTAACCACGTATAGTTAACGGAAGACATAGAAACGATATTCCGAAACGAATACAACGAATACGTATAGCGTAAGTCAAACGATCGAATTAGAATAGAGACCCCACGAACACAAATTGGCTGTGGCAGGTATGAAATATAAACTCCGTTACTCGCTCGTCACACTTGAAGGACAGATGTTGAATGGGCCGAAACGAGCCGCCGCATAACAGCGTAGTTGCCTGCTGACTTCGAAAGAAGGTAGATGCGGTCCCTAGCGCAACTTATAACATCGTCGAAAATCAGTGCGGACGTGAGAGCTTTGGTACACCCTGTTAAACAAACGGAAAAATGGAGGCGGTACAATTGGAGAGCGATCCGCCTTCACCAAAATGCATAAGCAATTCATTAATAGTACAAAAGCCTAATAATAAAAAAAAATTGTATGGCGCGAGATTCGATCCGGGGACCTTTAGATTACAAACCCGAGCGCTTACCGCTGCGCCACGACGCTGTAGAAAATCATTAATCGTAGAGAGTATTTCACAACAACGGTTTCCTTTAACTGTCGATTTTCTCGACAACGGTTGAGAAGTGCATCTTGGTGCTTTGCCACATTACACCTCTGGCCATGAGCTTTTATTATGCGCAGTATGAATCGAATCTGAATTTCACAATTGGTGGCCTCCCCTTGTTAATAATAACAACACGTCTTAGGAAAATCTGCTGTGGAGTCACGAAAAATTCGCGAATGGTCAAATGCTTACAGCCTATAACGGGTGTAATATGAAACGCTTAACAGAAACACAGTGACTGAAATAGCTCATTTACAGACTCAGTAATAAGAAATGGATGCTGAGAGAAGTCTCGTTCTTACCTGAGACACACAAGACCCTCTCAACAGAACTTTTGTCGCGCTCACAAGTATAAAGCGAACCTAGTTTGATGAATCTCATCATGGTTTCCGATAAGGGAAAAGATAGATGTAACAGATCTGGAAACTCAGAATATTACCAA
This sequence comes from Schistocerca nitens, assembly GCF_023898315.1. Lineage (NCBI taxonomy): Eukaryota > Metazoa > Arthropoda > Insecta > Orthoptera > Acrididae > Schistocerca > Schistocerca nitens. Next base: position 265,180,920 of record NC_064618.1, read on the forward strand.
ATAACAGAACTACCAGAATCAAAACTTAATAAGGACATCAACACATATAACAAGAAAACGCGTTGTGACTTTCATAAAGAAGTAGAGACAGACTGAGAGACATTACTATTGACAAAGGAACAACCAACCACAATTCAAAATTTCATTTCACACACGAGTCTACCAAAGCATTTGAACAGAAGGTGGACGTACTACAAAGATATGTCTACATTATTTTTCCGCAGCGTCGTGTCCGATCTCCAAATAGAACATCACTTGGAATAGGAGAAAAGTAAGAAATCTGAACTGGACTACGAGAATGCGAAAGTTCTTGTCAACGGCTTAACCAACGTGCTATTATCGGAGGACAACCGAATTAGCCTCCACAAGAGATAACATTCTAAAGTACACAAGATGAAATATATGTACATATATCCCGAGTTGATTAACTTCCTCGCCAGAGTTAAGTAAAATCCGAAATCATGTTCACAAAGAAGAGTAGAACACAGTAGGTTAGTCAGTTCGAGCATCTGAGTTTGCCCAGTTGCTAGCCGTTAAAAAGACAGAATATAAAAACCGTTTCGCCTGATGAAGAATATCAAAAATACGAAATCAGTTTCGAGACAAAGGTAAAACGTTACCAGTAATTCAACATGAGTACATCTGTAGTACAAAATTCACAACGTTAACAACGAGAAAAGGTACTGAAGAGGGAGACGAGAGGTAGAGCCTTTGATACTTTCTAAGATATAGAAAAGAGGAACCGAAAAACGCACACATGGTGATATGTCCGACCCCATATTATGAAGGGGAACGATCAAATTCTTTTCACATATCTCGTGAATGAATGACAATCACAAAGCAAGAACATTTTTAACCAGTTTATCAAATCAAATAGTAAAGACCACTGACATGGAAAAGGTTCACTAAGGTAAAGGTGGATTTTCGAGGACTGAATATTGCAAAAACTAACACGCTGTTGTTGTTGTGGTCTTCAGTCCTGAGACTGGTTTGATGCAGCTCTCCATGCTACTCTATCCTGTGCAAGATTCTTCATCTCCCAGTACCTACTGCAGCCTACATCCTTCGCAATCTGCTTAGTGTATGCATCTCTTGGTCTCCCCCTACGATTTTTACCCTCCACGCTGCCCTCCAGTACTAAATTGGTGATCCCTTGATGCCTCAGAACATGTCCTTCCAACCGATCCCTTCTTCTAGTCAAGTTGTTCCACAAACTCCTCTTCTCCCCAATTCTGTTCAATACCTCCTCATTAGTTATGTGATCTACCCGTCTAATCTTCAGCATTCTTCTGTAGCACCACATTTCGAAAGCTTCTAAACATGGCTACACTTCATACAAATACTTTCAGAAACGTCTTCCTGACACTTAAATCAATACTCGATGTTAACAAATTTCTCTTCTTCAGAAACGCTTTCGTTGCCATTGCCAGTCTACATTTTATATCCTCTCTACTTCGACCACCCTCAGTTATTTTGCTCCCCAAGTAGCAAAACTACTTTACTACTTTGGTGTTTCAATTCCTAATCAAATTCCCTCAATATCACCTGACTTAATTCGACTACATTCCATTATCCTCGTTTTGCTTTTGTTGATGGTCATCTTATATCCTCCTTTCAAGACTCTATCCATTCCGTTCAACTGCTCTTCCAAGTCCTTTGCTGCCTCTGACAGAATTACAGTGTCATCGGCAAACCTCAAAGTATTTATTTCTTCTCCATTGATTTTAATACCTACTCTGAATTTTTCTTTTAGGTTCTACAAATAGATAGCAGTACCAAAGATGCAGGACTAAGCAGTAAGCATTGGAAAAAGAAAGAAATAATGATGCTAAAGGGAACTGAGATGACGAGGCATATGGGCACTAACGTCAAACGCTCTAGGCCAAAATCCATTTAGAAAGATGAAGATGATACGACTTCATTGGGTCTAATTTAAAGAGAAGCTGGATGCAGCTAATGTGCCACCATCTGGCTGAAAGCCAGGAAGAGCAACGTTTACGACTAGGAATTAATACCGACGTCATTCGCTGGCACTAATTACGCCTCAAGCCCAGGCGAAAGCAGTCTCCCGCGCGTTACGAGCGCTCTGCGAGCGTTACAGATGTTTATTACAATGATACACATCCATCGGCGCAGCGAGCGGTGCCCTGGGTGTGACTGGTAGCGTTTATACGGCCAGAACCCTCTCTGTCCGGGACTTAATTTGGGGGATCCGACACGGAGGGGAGGGCCGGTTAATTCGCGATAAGCGTTACGTTTAATAACTGCCAGAGCGCGCGGCGCGCTCCCGCGCCCGCCCACGTCACTCAGAGCACGCTTTCCTTGCTTAAGTGCAGGAAGCACTGTGGATTTGCTCACCCCTTGGGATGGTACACCATTCATAACAGTTCACGTCCAATTTCCAGTGACAGGGACCGCACCGAAAGCACGCACGACTGTTATCGTCCGTAGGAGGGCTCCCTGACAATTAACGTCCGCTCTGCGCGCCTTGAATACCCATGATAATCAACGGATGCTTCTGGTTGGCGTTGGCTGAGCAGATTACACCCCTGCATTTAGCGTTCTGTCGAAACAGTCTGCGGCACACTGTAAAGCGTTCGCCTTATTGGTAATGGAATCGACCAGTTTCCTAGCACGAGAAAGTAGTCATTAATCTTTAATTGACCCAAAATTAAAATTATTTGGGATATAAATTTGTCATCTTACCTTTAATACCCACATAGCTTCTTAGCAGTAACTATCTAACAGATGAGTGGATTGGAAATATCACATGTATTATTGAAAAGAAATGAGAAACTAGTAAATAATGAAAAAAGTATTAATTAACAATAAAACACGAGAAAGGAGCATCCGAGGGATGGGATCCCTCATTCGGTCATGATATGACTAACCTAGACCACTCTCAGTGTTATTTCTGGGTCTTAATAAAATTTTTCTGCTCCCTATACATTACCGAAATCACCGCTAGAGACGCTGCTGTCATTGCCTGTCATTTGTCAATTGTTTCGTCACCACAGTAATCGTCTTTTATCCTTGCAGCCGTCGTCTTCATCTCGATGAGTGCCTCCGCTCTTTACTTCCTCTTGGTTGATAAGGGTAGAAATTCCTTTATAGCCTAATTTTCATTGCCTTAAAATGTTCCTTAGGAAGTCTGTTTTAAGATTCATTCACACGAAGTGTGCCATAAATTTCAAAATCTGCTAAAACCGATGTCTATTGCTTGAGGGTCTGGTTCAACCAATATCTCGAATGCAACCGGTCCAATATTATAACAGTTACCTACGGAATGTGGGTCCTCTTAGTTTCTGATAGTGTCACATACGGCTCTAGTACCAACTAAAATATTATTCTCAACAAAATTTCTCTTCGTCATGTGATTCGTTTATGGTAAACTGTCTGAAAACACGTGCTTGTCTCGCGTCTGCTTAACTTGTCATTTACCTTATTTTTTACATGAATAAAAACGTGGGTGCTTCAAAATGACATACAAATGTATTTATATGGAGAGAAAGGATTCGAAAAGTGATCCCAATAGTGCAAGAAACGCTTCGATTGCTGAACAGAGGGCAGATAATAGATATAATTTCGTCAAGATGAGAGTGCGCCGACATGTCGAAAAATACACCAACGGTACAAGGCAAACATTTTAAATTAAAACTTTGCTCAGTACCAGTACTAATAAACACAAATTGAAACTTTAAAACTGTAACCGCTCGTTTTCTTAAAAAAAAAAAATCAAGGTGGCTCTAGCTGTAGTTCATGAAATATACACTACTGGCCATTAGAATTGCTACACCACGAAGATGACGTGCCACAGACGCGAAATTTAACCGACAGGAAGATGATGCTGTGATATGCAAATGATTACATTTTCAGAGCATTCACACAAGGTTGGCGCCGGTGGTGACACATACAATGTGCTGACATGAGGAAAGTTTCCAACCGATTTCTCATACACAAAGAGCAGTTGCCCGGCGTTGCCTGGTGAAACGTTGTTGTGATGTCTCGTGTAAGGAGGAGAAATGCGTACCATCACGTTTCCGACTTTGATAAAGGAGGGATTGAGGCCTATCGCGATTTCGGTTTATCGTATCACGACATGGCTGCTCGCATTGGTCGAGATCCAATGACTGTTAGCAGAATATGGAATCGGTGGGTTCAGTAGGGTAATACGGAATGCTGTGCTGGATCCCAGCGCCCTCGTATCACTAACAGTCGAGATGACAGGCATCTTCTCCGCATGGCTGTAATGGATCGTGCATCCACGTCTCGATCCCTGAGTCAACAGATGGGGACGTTTGCAAGACAACAACCATCTGCACGAACAGTTTGACGACGTTTGCAGCAGCATGGAATATCAGCTCGGAGACCATGGCTGCGGTTACCCTTGACGCTGCATCACAGACAGGAGCGCCGGCGAGGGTGTACTCAACGACGAACCTGGGTGCACGAATGGCAAAACGTCATATTTTCGGATGAATCCAGGTTCTGTTTACAGCATCATGATGGTCTCATCCGTGCTTGGCGACATCGCGGTGAACGCACATTGGAAGCGTGTATTCGTCATCGCCATATTGGCGTATCACCCGGCGTGATGGTATGCAGTGCCATTGGTTACACGTCTCGGTCACCTCTTGTTCGCATTGACGGCACTTTGAACAGTGGACGTTGCATTTCAGATGCGTTACGACCCGTGGCTCTAACCTGCATTCGATCCCTGCGAAACCCTACATTTCAGCAGGCTAATGCACGACCACATGTCCTGTACGGGCCTTCCTGAATACAGAAAATGTTCGACTGCTGCCCTTGCCAGCACATTCTCCATATCTCTCACCGCTTGAATACGTCTGGTCAATGGTGACCGAGCAACTGGCTTGTCACAATACGCCAGTCAGTACTCTTCATGAACTGTGGTATCGTGTTGAAGCTGCATGCGCAGCTGTACCTTTACACGCCATCCAACCTCTGTTTGACTCAATGCCCAGGTGAATCAAGGCCATTATTATGGCCAGAGGTACTGATTTATCAGGATCTATGCACCCGAATTTCGTGAAAATGTAATCACATGTCAGTTCTAGTATATTTGCCCAATGAATACCCGTTTATCATCTCCATTTCGTCTTGGTGTAGCAATTTTAATGGCCAGTAGTGTACATGCAGTTCCATTATACCTTTTGTAACTTGTGAGTCGGAGTTTTTTCGAGCGTAGTACGTTGGGTTTTTGTGATATGTTTTAATTTCGATTTTTGGTGCACGTTTTTATAACGGCTATTCGATCTAAAGAATGACTGTTATTTCAGAGTGCCATCATTTTCTTAGAAAAGATTTTTTTAAATAGCCCTAAGTAATCTGTTGGTTAATATCATCAGTAGCAAAACAGTTTTTGAAATTTTGGTCTAGACTCCAAACTGTGGCGTTCAGAAATCCCACAAGCCACCCCCGCACTCCTCGAAGGCCTTTCGGCGATGTCGTGAAGTGTCCTCTGTGTACAAAACACGTAATACAATCTTAAAGGTGTACAATTAAGGTCTAAAGTCAGTTTTGTTATTTGTTTGTTACTTTATTGAAAAAAAAAATCATGAATATCGGATCTAAGATCGAACGTTGCCTTTGTCTTTTCCTTTAAGTGTTTGACGCAACTCTCACCATTGTTGTGACCTCATACAGTAGCGTACAGTTCGGCTCTTAATGTTTCAGAATTGTCTACATTTACCTCCAATGATCAACAGTAATTAATCCCACTATCATTACATCAACAGTTATTTACTTCGCTTCCATCCCCACAACCACATACTGCTTTACCAGATAATCGTGATCACCGCCTGCATTTCCCCCCATCTCCATTCCAAGCAACCCACACAGCCTCTAGATGAACGTGTTCCCATATATAAAGCTTACCAGCTAATTATTTTCACGCTGTTGACATTCACGGATACTGAGCAGGTGCACTTCCGTCACCATCACATGCACATTTAGTAGGATTGGTTGCCTTAATTATTCATTTATGTTTAGATTGTAATTTATAGCATTAAGAGATCCTAAGATCTTCTTCAGTATTCATAGCTGCCCTGGCATTGCCTATCGTACTCTCAAACTCGTCAGTACAGCTTGCAGCACTGCAACTAGCTGCCACCGCAACGTCACTACCACTTCCACCTCTATCAACACATCAGACACATCATATCATCGGACTAATGCCAAATAGGGCATGATGCAAAAACAAATATTACAACTCAAACCAAGCAACAACCTCGTAAAAGAGAAAGCTCTGACAACCCAACCCAACCACGTAATAAGCCAACTCATTAACGACGTCTCCAACCTCATCTCGAATTCCGACTCTCTCTGATCTGCAATCCACCAACTCAAATACATTATGTTTAATAATAAAAGGGTGCCTTACTAATGTAGATACAACTGCTCTGAAGTTAGTCAAAAATTCTGTCATATTGAAATCGTCAAATCCTGAGTGAGTTGTATTCCTTGCCTTGTAATCTCTCTGTTATTTGAACGCACTCAGCCTCTTTCATCCGTGGGAACCCCATCCCCGTCGGCGCGCGCAGGTTCTTCCTTCTATGCTCCAGAGATTTCGGATCCATAAAGTATTATTTCATACTGTTTCTCAGACCAATTGCGCAACGGTCGCAGTAACATGAAACTTTTTTTTGTAAAGTAATTTTAGTACAAATTCGTAAGTTTACGGACCATTACAATAACAAGTTCTTTGTCTTTCATCGGCTAAGGTTGGAAAAACATAATGAGCCGATGCTCAAATAATGTGAACCAATAACACTTCATGGATGACGTAAATCGAATATCTATAAGTAAAGGTAAAATTTTAAACTACTGATTGTTTACTTCTAAGAAGAAATATCATGTTAACCACTCTTTTAAAACACTAACATTTAGATCTTCATGGGTAGGAAGTGAAATGGATCTAAACTAAGTGGCTGAAGAGAAATGACACCTACCACCTACATATGGGGTAAATGAAAGTCTTCAGTTGAAGGGTAATGTCGTGGCTGTTACAGAAACCCTTTTCTAGATCTATGAAAAATAAAAATAGCTGTACGTCAGGGAATGAAAATGATGCAAGGCTGAAAATGAAGCAAGGCTACTCTGACTCCATTAATGAGAAGCACGGTAAATGTAACAAAGTTTTCAGTAACCATTGACGAATAGGCACTTCCTAATGGACTATGAACACTCGCACAAAGAATACCATCAAGTCAGCGTCAAAGTGGTGAAATAAAACAGGAAGGACAGAGAAGAAACAATTTCATCCATAACTGTTAGCAACTGCTCACTGTATATAACCGACGCAAAAGCCTGTTTAGGTTCGTAAGTTCGGCTGCCAGATACCATACTTACTGACATATTAATAAGTCTCAAATTATTTGGTTAGTTTACCCTAGCAAAGAGATTGCACCTCCAGAATTTCAAAAGCGTTATTATTACGCATCAATACGATATTCTCCAGCAATACTTAACTACTGTCCGAAGTAATAACTGATAAGGTATGTCTTGATCTGACAGGAGGAAATATCTGTAGGTCCTAGAAGAGTGGCTCCAAATAATGGAATTGATAAAGTGCGTCCAAATGGTAAAAAATGAAGAGTAGAGTGATAAACGCAGGCATTAAAAAAACAGGAAAAGTAACAGGAGTGGACATATTCTATTGGAAACAGATTCTTGAAGGACATTCACGGGAGAAGTTGCATGATGAAAAATTCATCTCAAAGTTTGTCTGATGGACTGCGGCCAATGCAGTGAAATGATAGAGGAAGATACTAAGCCTTCGAAGTGTAACAATATCGTGGCTTCAAACACGTTGTCTTTTTTCGATGTTCCAAGCGTCCAATGATGTGCAGTTCTAATTATGTGCAACTCAAGGAGCCACATAAATAAATAAATAAAATAATAAAAGAGATTAGAAGTCGTCGGCTCCCACTTTCTCTCTTCGACATTCGTTTACGTTCCTTTCCTTACCATGCTACCAATAGCACTGGTAACGCTGTCACTTATTATGTCATTTATGTAGCGCCCCAAAACTACTGAATGGTAGTTTTGCTAGAGCGCAACTCTAACGCTACGGTATTGTACGCTGGACGTTCCTTAAGTGTTCGACATCGTCTGTAGCATCACGTTATTTTGATTATGAAGACAAGTAAAATGTTGTCTGCGCATCCTGACAAGAATTTTCCCCATTCAAAAAGTAACAGGAATAGACGGAAGGTCTTTGAAAATGGCTAATTACAAACGATCTTCCATCTGCAGCCTAGCAAACAACTTCATGCTTATGCACCACCAGCTCTGATCTGGTAACTGCAGCGTTATATTCTTAAGCAGCAATATGTACTGAAGCCATATTTTGACTGCAGTGTATTGCCTGTTGCTGCATTCTTTATGTCTTACTCATGTTCTTAACGTTATCGTGTCTTAACTGCCTGTGTCTGAGTTATTCTATTACATTTTTGGATCGTAGGTTCATATGTGCTTCTCAGTGTTAATTATCTTTTTACTCTACCCCTGTTATCTCTGTCACAGAGAAAATATGATAATGCATCTAATTCATTTCATGAGCATAAATTCCATCTTCGCTCATTACGGAATGTCCCTCGAGCAGACGCTTTCGTTACCGTAGCGGGAAAACGAAACGTAAATACAACGAGAAAAGCTTCCAGCTTGGCAGTGACCTACTGTTTGGTCAAAAATGTGATTATTATGCGTTCTACTGAGACTTCAGTGGCTGCCGGAAAAACTTCGTCAACACGTTGAATGAGGCCTTCAGGCGTACGCGCTAAGAGCACATTTCTTTCAGGGCTTAACTGCCAGATATTCCGCCTTAAAAACTGCTTCCAATCACCTCGGAATGGATAAATACAGGTCCCGTACTGTTTTAAAGAGAATCTTATGCCATTCTGCCTCAAAAAAAAAAAAAGTGACAAGTTGCGGTAACGGTGATGGAAGACAGCGATCACGCACCGTCTCTCCAAAGTTGACCAAAAAGGTTGAATAATACTAAGATCTGGTGATGCTTACGGTGAGCGGAGATGCGACAAGTCTTCCTCGTGCAAAAAAACTGGTCCTGGATATTGCGAGCTATGTCAATACCGTCCCTGTCGTCTTACAAAACGGCACTATCAACTGGGAAACACCCGTTGTACCATGGGATGCGCTTCATCAGCCAAAATGTTCGCAAAGTCCTTGGCAGTAATGTGACCTTGCAGAGTAATCATGGAGCCCACGGAATATCACGATTTCGCTCCACAAATCATCACAGAACCCCCGCCATCTTTCTTTCCTGGATAGACCAGAAGCTGAAACAATGTGAAACAAGACTCACCCGGCCGAATGGTTTTCTTCCACTGCTCCACTGTCAAGGTTTTATGGCTTCGGCAGCACGTTTTCCTTCTACGGGCATTTGCGTCACTGATGGATGGTTTTGGAATTCCGGAGCTCCATGGAATTCCCTGCTAAAGGAGTTCCCTTCGTGTTTGTTTGGTGGTGACGGGGTTCGCGAGTGCTATATTCAGTTCTGTAGTGACTTTTATAGCTGTCGTTTTTTTTTTTTTTTGCGTCAGAATCCTCTTCAAAAACCGTAAATGGTGAGCAATCGGCACAACCTTGATCCGCTTTATGATTAACGAGGAGAACTCGGCAAGTGCAATAATCTCACTTCCCAGAAACTTCGCTGAGTGGAAGGGTGGAGGGAGTCAAAAGAAGCGAACATGTATCTCGGCTTATCTGTAGACACTCGAGCGTTTCTGAGAAAGCGACAGTCAAAGTTTTCGATGTACTTCATGAGCCTCTTAGCGAATAGCAACTTCAGATTTGGCGGTGTTGCGTACGTGTTTCCGAGAACTAAGATTCGGCCTGACAGCAAGTGTTGCCGTTTATTCTTGCAGCCTGAATGGAGTGTCTCGTATTCAAACGATTCTCACCTGCCCATCAGGTTTTGTCCCCTTGACGGAATCAGCAAAGAAATCAAATCATTTCCGAGTTTGTTCCCAAAGCGCACAGACGGGAGATAGCAAAACTAAAAAAAAAAAAAAAAAATAACGAAACCAAGCAAGAACTTCGCAAACTGAGCCCTGAAACAAGAGGAGAAATGTGGGTGCAAAATACCAATGTACTGAGCTGTTAGAGAACCTGGATATAATTAATAAATACAAACAATAAAATCCAATCGATAGGAGACTTAAACGTCAAATTTCTGCAACAAATTTCGCCTTCGACCCTGATTTTGTGGTTAAAACGGATAAAATAGGATTCGAATATCACAACAGCAATAAATTGTCGCACCTAGGTGAAAAAGTCACGGAACTTCCTCTCAAACAGTTTCACCATTTGATACTCTTGTATATCGTCTAATACGGTACAACACTGTCCGAAAACTCCTACCAACACCCTTCATCTGTTCAGAGGAAGTTATCGGACAATTTGGTTCTCGAGGATAATGAGAGGCCAACCAAAAAACATCCGAACATGTGCGCAACCGCCACTAAATCCCGGAAGCTGAAAAAATAAACATAAAAGCAGTTGTTGGAAAAAATTGTTCAAACATACGTTAAAATACAGTCATTCTTGTTAATTATTGACTCATGAGCTATGGCATATCATTTTATTTTTGTCATTTTTACGTGATTTCTACTAGGTCTACAACTTTGCTTCCGACGTTTTTTCTCCAAGCAGGGGCTTTATTGTGAAAAACTTACAAAAAATTATGATTCATAGTATGGAGAATACGGTGGGAGGGATAGCACTTCTCATTTCAACGTCTTCATGATTATTTTGATGGGTTTTGCGACATGGGGTCGAGCACTGACCTGGTGGAAAATTATCTTTACGTGTCTATCGCTGTATTGTTGCCGTTTGTGTTGCAGAGCTGGGCTCGAACGTATCAGATGGTTCAAATAGCTCTGAGCACTATGGGACTTAACATCTGAGGTCATCAGTCCCCTAGAACTTAGAACTACTTAAACCTAACTAACCTAAGGACATCACACACATCCATGCCCGAGGCAGGATTCGAACCTGCGACCGTAGCAGTCGCGCGGTTCCAGACTGTAGCGCCTAGAACCACTCGGTCACTATGTCCGGCTCGAACGTATCAATTGCTTTCGATAATGATGTTCTGTGACTGTCTTCGCCTGTTTCAGTAGCTACAAAACGCTCTGTCTTCCACCACCATTCCGGTCTTCGGCATGAAAATCAACGTTCTTAATGTCTTCAATACAATCTCTGCACATTGTTCCACTAATAGTTCCCTCACCATTGGTCTTACCCAGCATTTTGAGAGCCACAGCCGCAGATTTATTCATGTTAATGCAGAAAATTAAAACTTCCCGCAAATGGCGAGAAATGGGTACGAAAGTTGACTTACATAATAGAGAATAACCTTGTGATGCAATTACAAATCGACTAATATTTTTATGCCATTATGTTTACAGATGCCTAAGCTTATTGTATTACACCTAAGACTGACCACCTGAACTCCACTTGCCGCTACTGTCGTCTATTGCAAAACGGCGGAAGCAAGTTTGTAGACGTAATATATCTTTGATTGTCGATCACGTTTTATTCCAGAGACTTCTGCGCACATAGTTGAAACATCGCTGTAGTCATTTTCGTTCTACTCACTGACTATCATAAAGTATAAAAGGCATTAACATGATTTTGTGAGCCTTATTTTTTCGTTAGCTCCCGCTTGTCGGATAGAGCTCACTTCCGTGATAACTTACTCTGCAGTTGTTTAGAGCGAGATTTTCCTGAGAGCTGAATGAGTGTATTCAGCGAACTGTTTCATGATGAAGTTTCAGAGTCTTATTGCAAGTGTAGCTACATGGAAGGCATTCTAAGGTAATGTAATTGTGATGTAATAAAATAATGTAAAGAGTGACCTTATGACTATGAATCATTTACTGATTCCTATCAATGAAGTATTAAGAAATATTAATAGCAATACAACAGAATTAATTCAAAACAGATGTGCAATTTCATGATCTTATATGTAAGGCTAAAATTTCACAATGGTTATCCGGACTGGTTTAAGTTTTGCTAATCTGTTAACTTGCTACACGTGTCACAGATAAGCTTTGGGTTTAGCATAGCATACAATAACTAGCAATCTTTTCCAATGCAAATTGCCGACAGGTGGTGGTGGTGGGTAGTGTTTAACGTCCCGTCGACAACGAGGTCATTAGAGACGGAGCGCAAGCTCGGGTGAGGGAAGGATGGGGAAGGAAATCGGCCGTGCCCTTTCAAAGGAACCATCCCGGCATTTGCCTGAAGCGATTTAGGGAAATCACGGAAAACCTAAATCAGGATGGCCGGAGACGGGATTGAACCGTCGTCCTCCCGAATGCGAGTCCAGTGTGCTAACCACTGCGCCACCTCGCTTGCCGACAGGTAAGAAGGGTGTTACTCTCATGTTGAATACCAGCACTGTGGAACCAAGCACAGTGTGGTAGTCGAAATTTTGCAATCTTGCCTGGAAAGGGCTATTATTCAGAGCGATTCTTCGCTTTAGGTCAAATCCACGAATGAAGATGTTATACCAAAATACCCGTTGAAACTAATTCCCCCGAAGTTATCGCTGCTCTGTGAATTTTGTGACGTATACTTTTAACAGAATAAAAAACATTACATCTAAAAACTTCAAAATTTTTCTACGCTCATTGCACTGCAAAGGGCTATCACAACTAGACACGACGCCGTAAAAAGACATGCTTTGATTTACAATCAGTTGCAAGCAGCAATTTTCAAAAAAGTGATCAGTTATGTGTGGTTTGCCGCGAAATTAATGGCAATGTGCGAAATCTTCAGCGATGTTAACAACGCTATTTTAGCCCCGAAATTGACTCGTAAGAAGAAAAGCGATTGGCAAACACGCTTTCGCGAGATGCTCATGGTGATGGGAATTTCTGTGTTCTGCTTCTTTCTACGATCGGTATTGTCTGAGTGAATGTACGAAATCTTCCTAAAGAGTAAACCTAAGTATAAAATGTACGAATTAACATAAGAATGAAATATAAGAATATAGGACTGTAGCCCCTGAAAATACCATACACACACACACACACACACACACACACACACACACACTGATGAGCCAAAGCGTTATGACCACCTGCTTAAACGATTATTTGTCCGTCTTTGGAACGAAATACATCACTGACTCTTCGTATCTTGGATCCGATAGTTATTTAGTAGGTTTGTGGAAGTACATCGCATTAGATGTCTACGCACGGGTCACGTAATTCGCGTATGTAATGGGCCGTTGATTTGCGTATGCGCCGATGGCATCCGATAGTGACCCAGATGGTTTCCATAGGATTTACATCAGGCGAACCTGGTGACTGAGACGTTAACTATAATGCTCCTCAAACTACTTCAGCACGATTCTGACTCCTAGGCACGGACAAGATCGATCGTCGTCGGGGAAGAGATCAACCATAAGCGGATGCAGGTGGTTCTCAGCTCGATTAATACCATAGGTCCCATCTACTGTAATAGAATGTCCCTTATAGCATACTACTGCTCCCACCAGCTGCGTCCGAGGCGCACTGAACGTTTTGTGCCATCGTACACCCCGGCGTTTGTGGAGACGCCCATGGACCTAGTGTAGCAAAAATGTGCTTCACCCGGAGAGCCAACACTTTTCGATTGATCGACGGTCGAATCGCGACGGTCTCGCACCCACGTCAATGGTAACTGACGATGTCGTTGGGTCAACATGTGAACACGAAGGGGTGTTCTGCTGCCGACCTCCACGTTAAGCAATGTACGATGAACGGGGCGCTCCGAAACATTGGTGCGTTCATCGGCAATGTCCTCTTTCGGCAGAGATGCAACAAATCACCGTCTATCCTACTATGTAGAGCAGACAAGCCTCCGAACCCAACGTTCTGTGAAGAGTCGTGGACGTCCAACCACTTAGCGCCTACTAGTAGTTTCACTGTCGTCCTACTTTTTTTCCCTAAACGCTCACGACAATAGCACGTGATCATTCGACCGGCTTCACTGTTTTCGAGATACTCGTTCACACGCTCTGCTGAATAATAATCTGTCCTTTGTCAGAGCCACTTAACTCAATCGATTTCTGCACGGGTGATATTCTTTTATTACAACGTCAAGTGCCCGCAACGCCACCAGGCGGCATCCAACGCTGCTATTGGCTTATCAGTCTGTAAATGAATGCGTGGCGTCCGTTCTTTGGGACATGTCCGGAAAAACAGACACCGCATCGAATCCGTAGCTGTGATTTATTTATTTTTTTTTTTTTTCATCAGTCTACTGACTGGTTTGATGCGGCCCGCCACGAATTCCTTTCCTGTGCTAACCTCTTCATTTCAAATTTGCTTGACGTATTCCAATCTCTGTCTTCCTCTACAGTTTTTGTCCTCTACAGCTTCTTCTAGTACCATGGAAGTCATTCCCTCATGTCTTAGCATCCTGTCCCTTCTCCTTATCAGCGTTTTCCACATATTCCTTTCCTCTCCGATTCTGCGTAGAACCTCCACATTCCTTACCTTATCAGTCCACCTAATTTTCAACATTCGTCTATAGCACCACATCTCAAATGCATCGATTCTCTTCTGTTCCGGTTTTCCCACAGTCCATGTTTCACTACCATACAATGCTGTACTCCAGACGTACATCCTCAGAAATTTCTTCCTCAAATTAAGGCCGGTATTTGATATTAGTAGACTTCTCTTGGCCAGAAATGCCTTTTTTGCCATAGCGAGTCTGCTTTTGATGTCCCCCTTGCTCCGTCCGTCATTGGTTATATTACTGCCTAGGGAGCAGCATTCCTTAACTTCATTGACTTCGTGACCATCAATCCTGATGTTAAGTTTCTCGCTGTTCTCATTTCTACTACTTCTCATTACTTTCGTCTTCCTCCGATTTACCGTCAAACCATACTGTGTACTCATTAGACTATTCATTCCGTTCAGCAGATCATTTAATTCTTCTTCACTTTCACTCAGAATAGCAATGTCATCAGCGAATCGTATCATTGATATCCTTTCACCTTGTATTTTAATTCCACTCCTGAACCTTTCTTTTATTTCCATCATTGCTTCCTCGATGTACAGATTGAAGAGTAGGGGCGAAAGGCTACAGCCTTCTTAATACGAGCACTTCGTTCTTGATCGTCCACTCTTATTATTCCCTCTTGGTTGTTGTACATATTGTATATGACCCATCTCTCCCTATAGCTTACCCCTACTTTTTTCAGAATCTCGAACAGCTTGCACTATTTTATATTGTCGAGCGCTTTTTCCAGGTCGACAAATCCTATGAAAGTGTCTTGATTTTTCTTTACCCTTGCTTCCATTATTAGCCGTAACGTCAGAATTGCCTCTCTCGTTCCTTTACTTTTCCTAAAGACAAACTGATCGTCACCTAGCGCATTCTCAATTTTCTTTTCCATTCTTCTGTATATTATTCTTGTAAGCAGCTTGGATGCATGAGCTGTTAAGCTGATTGTGCGATAATTCTCGCACTTGTCAGGTCTTGCCGTCTTCGGAATTGTGTGGATGATGCTTTTCCGAAAGTCAGATGGTATGTCGCCAGACTCATATATTCTACACACCAACGTGAATAGTCGTTTTGTTGCCACTTCCCCCAATGATTTTAGAAATTATGGTGGAATGTTATCTATCCCGCCTGCCTTATTTGACCGTAAGTCCTCCAAAGCTCTTTCAAATTCCGATTCTAATACTGGATCCCCTATCTCTTCTAAATCGACTCCTGTTTCTTCTTCTATCACATCAGACAAATCTTCACCCTCATAGAGGCTTTCAATGTAGTCTTTCCACCTATTTGCTCTCTCCTCTGCATATAACAGTGGAATTCCCGTTGCACTCTTAATGATACCACAGTTGATTTTAATGTCACCAAAGGTTGTTTTGACTTCCGTGTATGCTGAGTCTGTCCTTCCGACAATCATGTCTTTTTCGATGTCTTCACATTTTTCCTGCAGCCATTTCATCTTAGCTTTCCTGCACTTGCTATTTATTTTATTCCTCAGCGACTTGTATTTCTGTATTCCTGATTTTCCCGGGACATGTTTGTACTTCCTCCTTTCATCAATCAACTGAAGTATTTCTTCTGTTACCCATGGTTTCTTCGCAGCTACCTTCTTTGTACCTATGTTTTCCTTCCAAACTTCTGTGATGGCCCTTTTTAGAGATGTCCATTCCTCTTCAACTGTACTGCCTACTGCGCTATTCCTTATTGCTGTATCTATAGCGTTAGAGAACTTCAAATGTATCTCGTCATTCATTACTACTTCCGTATTCCACTTCTTTGCGTATTGATTCTTCCTGACTAATGTCTTGCGCTTCAGCCTACTCTTCATCACTACTATACTGTGATCTGAGTCTACATCTGCTCCTGGGTACGCCTTACAATCCAGTATCTGATTTCGGAATCTCTGTCTGACCATGATGTAATCTAATTGAAATCTTCCCGCATCTCCCGGCCTTTTCCAAGTATACCTCCTCGTCTTGTGATTCTTGAACAGAGTATTCGCTATTACTAGCTGAAACTTGTTATAGAACTCAATTAGTCTTTCTCCTCGTTCATTCCTTTTCCCAAGCCCATATTCTCCTGTAACCTTTTCTTCTACTCTTTCCCCTACAACTGCATTCCAGTCGCCCCCTTTACATACTGCATAACCCGTTCAATATCCTCATACACTTTCTCTTTATGTTCATCTTCAGCATGCGACGTCGGCATGTATACCTGAACTATCGTTGTCGGTGTTGGTCTGCTGTCGATTCTGATTAGAACAACCCGGTCACTGAACTGTTCACAGTAACACACCCTCTGCCCTACCTTCCTATTCATAACGAATCCTACACCTGTTATACCATTTTCTGCTGCAGTTGATATTACCCGATACTCATCTGACCAGAAATCCTTGTCTTCCTTCCACTTCACTTCACTGACCCCTACTATATCTATATTGAGCCTTTGCATTTCCCTTTTCAGATTTTCTAGTTTCCCTATCACGTTCAAGCTTCTGACATTCCACGCCCCAACTCGTAGAACGTTATCTTTTCGTTGATTATTCAATCTTTTTCTCGTGGTAACCTCCCCCTTGGCAGTCCCCTCCCGGAGATCCGAATGGGGGATTATTCCGGAATCTTTTGCCAATGGAGAGATCATCATGACACTTCTTCAATTACAGGCCACATGTCCTGTGGATACACGTTACGTGTCTTTAATGCAGTGGTTTCCATTGCTTTCTGCATCCTCATGTCGTTGATCATTGCTGATTCTTCCGCCTTTAGGGGCAATTTCCCACCCCTAGGACAAGAGAGTGCCCTGAACCTCTATCCGCTCCTCCGCCCTCTCTGACAAGGCCGTTGGCAGAATGAGGCTGATTTCTTATGCCGGAAGTCTTCGGCCGCCAATGCTGATTATTTATCAAAATTTAGGCAGTGGCGGGGATCGAACCCGGGACCGAATTATGTTAAAGTAAATTGATTATGGAGGGAAGATAAAGGAATGGAAAGGCTGTGACGCCGGGAAGCATATCGAGAAAGTCAGCTGCATTTGTGTCCGGATGGCGCAGTCGTTAACGCTAGTGCAGCGTAAGAAGGAGCTCTCGGGTTCGAGTCTCGGTCTGGCTCCTATTTTTACTTGTCGTTGCCGATTCCATATAAAGTCCCGATGCTGGTGATATCATCAGTTCGTTCTCTTTCCTTACTTTTCTCCCCCTCCGCCTTCAATTTACATATATAATATAATAAATTTATGACATTTAGATGAAACTCAGTTGTAATTTTACAATTAATGTGAAGCCCTAGTGTGCCCTAAAATTCGTGTAGTAACTATCTACAGACATTGGTAAATGAATGAAAAAGAAAAGGAAAAACAATAATCCGGTTTCAAACACAGGGAGCTGAAGTGTAAAGCAGTGACTCTAGTTACTGCGTCAGCACTGCGAACGAGTTGCGAACGTCGTTTTTACAGAAGTTGTAGAGTATCTACGGATAAGTCGATACACGTGCTCGCTCCTTGGGCTCCTGTTCCATGAAGCGAAGTCTGTGGTAAAGGGGGATATGGCACTTACCGCGTTCTCCTCTTAGTGGATGCTGTTTTTTCACTTTCCATGTGAGCTGTCCAAACCTTCGTTAAGGGACTGTCAAAAACAAAAACAAAAAAAATCGAAGAAAATTTTATCTGTAATTTATTCTTTTTTATCCTATTGTCTTGTTCGTTAAGGTATTTCGATATTTACGGTAAAGTGTGAAGAAGGAGGCTTGTTCTTTCGAAACGTGTAAGTCTTAATGTCATCCGTGTGGCTGAGAGGAATTATTCTCAAGATACAACAGTGATGTGTGTCATCGTTTTTATAAACAAATAAAGAATTTTGTGGCTGTATGGAAACGCACACAAGAAGACTACTTCAAATTTTTCTAAACAACACCATCTAGCAAATAACTTTCTCATTTATGAAATGTTCCATCTTGATTGCATTAATTGAGAAAACAATATTGTCGCCTACTCATAAACGGACCTTTCAGATAATGTCGTGGAATACATTTTGAGGATGGAAGGACATTGTGCTGCAACGAGCACCAAATTAACGAACTTAAAATTTTATTGACATTAACTTTATACTGCGGTGGTGGCTGTTTCATATTCATTTGCCTTGGTAGTCGTTACTACAGTAATTTAGGGAGATGGTCAAGAAACAATAGAAGAAAATTATGAGATTTTTTAAAAATATTCCATACAATACTTTCTACGACCAGTCGAGAAGGGAGAAGCCATGGCTTCACAACGGCAGCAGCTGTTACGTCAAATACGTTGCCTGCAACCGATTAGCGAGAATAACAGCGTGTCGTAAACTAACGGCCGCCCCCACGTGTCTGACAGGGCTGACGTACGGCTGTATACAGTATACAGTAGATACGCCAGGTGCCCACTCTGCCAGCTGCCACCGCGCCGGACGGCGTAATTGCTTTAATTACACAACTCGGTTGGCGAAATGACGTACTACGTGGGGCGCAGCGGGCGACATGTGTGAATGGTGATTTACTTGGTATCATGGAAGACTCGTCAACTCCTGTGGGAAGTACGACATAATACATTCACCTCATAAAGAGTCGTTTAATGGTTAATAGTATAGCCACGAAAATGTGACAAGGTCATCAAAGAGAAATGAAAGATGAGGCTCTAATGACATGTTCACGTGGAAATCATTGGAGAATATGAATGGACAAGGAGAGGGAAGGAAATCTACCGAGTCTTTGAACCATGCATGTATTTGCCTTGATATACATGACCAAATCTCGGTAAATCGAAACTTCCAGGCATATTAAAACTGTGTGCCGGACCGAGACTCGAACTGGGGACCTTTGCATTACGCGGGCAAGTGCACAACCAACTGAGCTACCCAAGCACGACTCACGCCCCGACCTCACAGCTTCACTTCTGCCAGTACCTCGTCTCCTTCCTTCTAAACTTTACAGAAGCTCTCCTGCGAACCTTGCAGAACTAGCACTCCTGAAAGAAGAGCACTTGCCGCGAAAGGCCAAGGTCCCGACTTCGAGTCTCGGTCCGGCACACTTAATCTGCCAGGAAGTTTCATATCAGCGCACACTCCGCTGCAGAGTGAAAATCTCATTCGGTAAATCGAACTCTTTGTGGACAGAGAAGAAATTAAATCCCGATCCTCCCAAAAGCGAGATCAGTGAGCCACCTCAATCGCGTAGTGTGACATACTAGTGGATCAGTGGCACAAGAGACCACTCGGATCTTATGCAGGATGAGCTAACGAACAAGTAAATGGTCCCGAGCAAGTAGATACGTCAGCATATGCACAAAAGTAGTGAATAATTACTTGTTTAACACCAGAAGCAAGTCAGATATATGCAAACATAAATCCAGTTTCCTACAAAGGTTCAATATTTTAACGATGGCATTATGAAAGCGTTATTGAAAGAGTACGAGTATGTTAAAAAGTTTTTATAAAGTAGCATTCCATAGAACAAAATCCTTATTTACAAAAACTTATAAACAGTGTTGGCGTGCCTATCTAGAAATGATAATGAAATTTAAGCTCTGCTTCGTTGTTTACAGAAAATAGTTGTGAGTTTGTTTCGCCTTTATTTACGAAGATTACCCATGCAGTTTGAATTTGTTCAGTGGTGTTTCCAGTTTATTAGTGCATGTACGCTTATTGTGAGTCATAACGTTTTGGATTTGACGAAATCATGTTTTACATCCGTCCTTTCTCCAAGATTTCGCAAGAAAGAACAACATGCAATACTTATATTGAGCAAGTCTTTATAAGATACAGTTTCAGAACCTTACATAATAGCACAGTCAACGTCCTTCGACGCGTAAACGAAGTCACGTCTTATGGATTTAGACTATTCGGTTTTTATTATATCGGTACTATATCATATTAACTTGCTTATCTTGTAGTTCTTTTGGATCAGCTGTACATCGGTTGACTCCTTATGCACACACGTTAGTTTAGACACGAATTTCAAGCCATATATAACGAGTTGCCCTATTAAAACGAAAAGCTAAAGTACCATCTGCTGACTCTTTCTAGCCCTTTAGTACCTACTTCTCGCTTAACTATCTCCTCAGTTGTCATCAAGGGGCTGAGTGAACCCCATTCTAGTCGTCCCATCATGGAAAGTTCCCTGACAGTACTGCATATTGAAGCTGCATCAGCTGCGTACCAATAAGACTCAGTGATCACTTAGCTACTTAGGGGGAATCCCATTACACTGGTAACTGGAAAATTAAACATGTTTCAGGTATTTGTTACAGCAATCTGTTAAAAGCTAGCCGCTCTGAAAGCTGTGTGTGTGTTTTGAAAAGTAATGAAGCCTCGAGTACACTCACAGGAAGTGAGAAATAAGCGCTGGTGTTTTTAAAATATGCAAAAATGCTGTACGTAACTACAAGAGAATAAAACTAGCTACACGATTTGACTCGATAATTGCATATAGTGAACCAGTACACACTTTCGTAAATCCACAGCACTGGAGAAAATTTAAGGACTGCGTATCGAGGTACAGATTTTAGTACATGAAAGAATTACTTGGTAAGTGATGTAGAACACTTAGAACACGTGTTAGCCTTTCGATCGAAGCGTGCAGCTGTTGAAATGGGAGGCCTCCCCTGCTCTTGTCACATGAGTATGAAATGGAGAAAACTGTCAATTAACAGAATCACCATTTAGTAAGACCCTACTTCCCTGTCGTGTTTCTTGTTGTAACAGTTCAGTGACCATGACAACGAGTCAAATAACAGAAATCAGTAATATAGTAGCACAACGTATGTAGCCTTACCTTATTCAGTTCCTGTAACCTAGCTGGCATATACAAAAATTATGTTTATTACCATTGTGCCTCAACCATGACTCAGTGGCCGCTGACTTAATCATCAGAGTGACTGTGATCTAGGCAGTTACTTTACTTGACACAAAGCAACAAGATGGACGCTGTCCAGCATGGTATACTCAAATTCTGGCACAGCTCGTAATTAAAGGCTCTGAGACAGAAACGGCCCAAAACTTACGTTAAACTAAATTTCTCAACAACGTATTATAGAACATAAATTTCGCAGATTTCCCACACGGATTTAAATAATGCAGGTCAACGTTTTGGAACTTTGATATCAAGCAATGTTTGTCGTCCAGATAGTATCTAGGCTTAAGACTGCGCCTTGAAATGCCGCTTAGTTCTATGTAGCAGAGATCTGAGGTCGCTGCTTCCTCGGAGTACAGCTCTTACGGGTGTGCACTAGGCACTGGTCTTTCAGCCCACCGGCACACGTTTTTCACATTCCACTACTTAATCAAAAAGGAATGAACAGAGCTGCTGAAACTACGCTACCGATCCCTGTGTCCGTATATCTCTATTATGCTTTGATGCGCCATGAATCGATGTTCATTATTATTGTTCTGTTAGTGTTTTAGTTATTCGTTTTTGTTTCTGCCATTCGCTATTCCGCGAAATATGTTGTGTTACTTAAGTTTCCTTGCTTGTTGGCTGCGTTTATTGTGGGTAACGAGCGTTATTAGCAAGTTTCTTTTTGTGAGTGTGTTACGCATGAGTTCAGTTTTACTTTTTTGCGAATAACAGTAGCATATCACGAGTTAAACGTAATATTAATCCAGTGTGCAATTTATCAGGTTGAAGTTTGGTACATGCGGTGACGATGAAATTGAAGGAGCTTGGAGCGCCCAGATCCGATCTAAACATCAGTCAACGACAAAAATTGTGTAAATTAAGACAAGGGTATACACACGATTTTAAGAGAGCAATGTTGAGTGGTTGTGTGGTTGTAAAGCGATGAATGTATTTTTCTGTTTCAACTGTTTTGTGACCAGTAGCAGTGATAGCACCGGCCTGAGAATAGCACAACAGACTTAAAAGAAAGCTAACGTAAAAGTGAAAAGACACGATTCCAGTGAAAAACATTTAAATGTTTCTATTAAATTTTCAGTGCCAGGAAAAGCACCAACTAAATGGTGGTTAACACCTTAATATGAAGACGTACAATGAAAATGTTTAAAAATTTGGTTTGTATTGAGTAAAGTGATGACTGCATTAAATTTTGTGGCAATTTCGAGCTTGTGTTAAGGAGCCATAACAAAGCAGAAAATTCCAAGAACCCGAGGTCTAGCTGATCTGATGTCAGAATTGAGCGGCTTATTGAAGCAGATCACTGAAAAATGTGAATCCGGTTTTTTTTGGGCCCGTCAAAAACAACTCAAAGTGAGCTACTGAAATCAGTTCATTAGGTATGCCTTAATGTCATCAGGAGTGAACTGTCGATAACAAATTCCCTCGCAGTCGAAGTTTAAGGAGCCACTGACTGTGCAAATTTTGCACAGCTGGTAGTAATGATTCGATATGAGGCATTTGAGAAAATAAATGAAAGATTTACTTCCCTTGCTGGACGAAAAAGTCACACTGCAGACAATGTAACTGCAATTGATCTTAGCGAACTAGAGAAAAGGAATGAAAATGGAACACTTCAGAAACTGTTACCACTGTGTTACAAGTGTGCTTCTGAGTGTCCACAAAAGTGAAGTTCAAATTAGAATTAAAGAGTTTTATACCCATTTCATTCAACATTATACATATCAGTTAAATTTGTATGACAGGCAATAAGGCAGTGCGGATATTCTTCAGCAACTTTGAATTTCAGCCTTTTCTCCCAGTGAAATGCACAGACGTTCTTGACGAGACACTGAGGAAAGGTGTTCCTATCTATCCTCAGTACATCAGATGGAATTTCGAATCACAGAACGTACCCACTATTAAACAAATACCGAAAGGAAATTGTTGAGCACATATGGGCAATTATAATATGAGGCAATTATAATATGAGGCAATTATAATGATACCAATGATTACAGGACAGTAAACAAGGTTACGGGAGTGAATGATTTCTTGTAAGACGGAGATTTCCTCTTATGGTTACATTCTTTTTTAAAATTAGTGTCTCATTGTGAAGCTCCGCTCAATCAACAACAGCAAAGGAATACTGATGCAGTGAAAACTGTTGAACATGTATCCCACAAAGCAGCCTCCGTCCAGTTCGTTAGGGACTCACTTGATTCTGACGACCGCTGGGAAGAGGAAGAAGCAACTGCAAAACGGGAGCGTTTCACTGTCGGTGAGTGAAGAATGGTATATGCACGAGACAGCTGTGACCGCATCGTCACTCAGATGCATGATCTATCCAGTTTTAAAATCTCTTGTCAGCTGCACAACTGTTTGAACCTTCGTTGTTTTCGAAACGAAAAATTTTCCCAGAAAAAGAACTGAAAGTAGTTGGTAATTTGTTTTTAATTACAGTTTTAAGACTTACGTCATAAATGTTTTATGAAGGCATCGTGTACTTTGACCATGCTGAATTTTCTTTGTGAAAACAATTTGGGTTTTACTGGAAGTGTCAGAGATCTGTAGATAATATTAACCTTCCCAGTGACGACAGGAGAGGCAGAACGCTGCTTCTCTAACTTAAAGCGAGGAAAACATTCTTGTATAATACAGTCAATGAGGATAGACTTAATGCGGTTGCGGTGCGTTCTCTCTAAAAGGAACTACTGTGCAGCCAAATTTTAGCGAAATGTCATCGACCATTTTATATGGCAGGAGAGGGAGACGAGACGATTTCATTTACAAAAAAATAAATTAAGGCAAGTAAAAGTGCATTAATAGTTGATAAGAAGAATTCCTTTGTTGTAATTATCAACGTAACTTACGAAGTGAAGTGGATTCAGAGGAGTGACATGTTTAGACACCGACGGTACAATTTACAAAACACATCATTCTTGGTACGGCTTGTGGCGCTAAAGTGTCATATTTTCAGAAATTTTAGCACAAGAAACGATTCTAAAAACGACATATTTTGGAGAGTTTTTAAATGCGTTATGTCGCTTAAAAAAACATATTTTCGTAATACGCAAGTATAAATATGACAGATACGGAATGTAAATTAACGTGGCGATTGCTCGGGTTGCTATGGCAGCCAATCACAGCTCAAAATCAGTGACGTCCTGGAAATAATACTGTTTCGTCACGTGGACTCATAAACGTCACCTTTCGAACACACAAAACATTAAACTTATGAAGTTTAGGAAATAAAACACCAAAAGCATTAAGCTTGTAGTCAAACTAACATATACCGCATTAAAGAGCTCTACAAAACGCGTCCTTTAGTACGATCTGTTGTGGTTAACTGTCGCTAAATGTGACATTAGGCGAAAAATGTTATGTTGCAGTTACCTCTTGATGTTATTTAGCAGTTAGCTCTTGATGTTATTTAGCAGTTGATTACAAAACGAAATGAAGATAACGTATGTAAGCGTTTGGCTAGTCTGAGATTGCCCCACCCCCCTCCTGAAACCTTGGTTGTGGGGACAGACTGATCTGTGGTGTAGCTCGAGGTCTAGGTTACTTCCGATTATTAAATGCCGCAACCTTCTGTTGTGGCGTAACAAGACAGCCACGCCACTCGGAAGTAGCCGAAAGGCACGCGCTAACTCACGCAGGCTAGAGATAGGTCTGAAACAGGATACGTAATGAATGCTATAAAGAAAAGTACGTAGCTCCTGGAATACTTAACTTTAATCCATCCTTGTGGTACATCGCTCTTGACGATACAAGTGAGACTCTTTAGATACAAGCCATTGACTTAGCTGAAGGCTATTCTATCTGCTCTGCAAATGAGCGAGGCTTTGTCAGTGTGCATCGCTAGCCACGTCGTCCGTACAACTGGGGCGAGTGCTCGTAAGTCTCTCGAGACCTGCCGTGTGGTGGCGCTCGGTCTGCGATCACTGACAGTGGCGACACGCGGGTCCGACATGTACTAATGCACCGCGGCCGATTTAAAGCTACCACCTAGCAAGTGTGGTGTCTGGCGGCGGCACCACACCTTCTCCAATATGGAAACCATGAGCCACACTTGATCAAGTGGATTGGATATTAAGAATGGTGGGTTCCTCAATAATATCGTGAGAACTGAGTATAATCTACACATAATGTCAAAATAATGCAGAAACAAACGTTTAAATCAACAATTCCAAGTACTGGCTTCATAAGCAGACATAACATCCTTCATAAAATACATAACTACAAATCCTTTTACTCATCAGAAGTCGTAACAGTCTAAATTTATCATAATGCAAAGTGAAATATCTACTATGTAATACACTAACAAGCTTCCAAACAATTTTGAACTAGCGACCTACCGGCTCACTACGCAGAATCATGAAACCATACCTCATTGTCAGTAACACAGTTAACAGTGTGAGATTCCACTTCCCCTAATTTTTAATATATCTATCTGTTAAAGACTTTACGTTTCATGTACCTCCTTTCTCTAAACATTTCTTTCCTTGACTCGATTGATTCCATTCACACACGTGAGACAAAAGATTCACAATGAACTGTGCACCTCCTGAAATTTAAACATACGCAAATTTCTTATAATAAGATACACGATATGTCATAAGGCTGAAGGTGTCCTAGCTTACATCCACAGTGCATCCTGTCATGACTACTCACGGAACAACTATTTATGTAATGCAATCCTTTCGACTTTGTTATTCCTACATTCCTACTCCCACTGCACTTGGGTGTGCCATATGTTATACTCTGAGAGGACCAGTACAAATAGGAAGAAAATTATGTGTCAGCACATGTTACGTATGGAACAGTTTGCGCAATTTCACAAGTAAGCTTTGTCAAAACTATGAAACCATTTCATAACATTTTGTGTCTGCCATTTCTTTGACACCTGTCCGCAGCCTTCCTGATCCTCAGTGCCAGTCTTACCACACAGCTATGCCACAGTGTGTGCAAGCTGGGAATGTTATTCTCAGATCATACGTGACGTAAGCTGATTATGCAACACTAGGACTGGTGGAAAAGGTGTCAGATCGTGCATGAATACACTGACAAATTTCTGAAACAAATGTAAATATATTTGCCAAGGTCTATGCCATCGTTAGTAATACAGCCTATGCACTTTTCCAGACTCTTACATGACACGCTGAGAGTGTATACGTGATGGGTAGTATGATGAAATATAAATCGTCTGAGTCCACTTACCATGCAAAGCATGCTTCCAGACTACAGACTGGAACTGGGACTGTTGTCTGATATCACTTTGTAGACATGACCAACTTTATGTAGAAAATGACACAGAAATGCTCCTATGGTGGACTCTACTGACTGGCTTTCCTCAGTGGTGCGATTTAAACGGACTTGGAAGTCAAGTCAACAGTACAAAAACATTGGAATGACATTGAATAGCCCTTGACCAAACAGATCAAATGCAGAAAGTGCGTTTCAACAGAGTGGTTGGAAATGAAAGTGCATGTTGTGACACCATTGGTGATTTCACCTTTTGAAAAGGTATGCATAAAGCCACAAGTGCATGAATGAACTTTCACACATTCAGGAAATAGTGTACCTCACATAGTTTGTGAAAACATTTCCTTTCGCCAGAGTGTGCAGAATTTAAATATATATGCCAGATTTATTTGTTGACTAATTATCAGAATTTCAAACAACTCACTGCCAGTTACCTACACTGCTTTATCTAAAGAAAACACCATCTTATGCCAAATGAAAGCAAAATTTTCAAGTGCATCCAGAATAAAGTGATCAAAGGTCGCATTCTGTAAACAGATGACAGTGGAATTTTTCTCTTCATTATAGTCCACCTACCCATAATTCATCCATAGAGGAGATCTGGAAATAGCATCAGCAGGGCTTTTGTCTGTGACAGTATTGTACACAATCTTGAAATTAAGCTCTTGTAGACACAATGCCCCACTAGCTAAATGGCCACGAGTCAGCTTTGGATTTATTAAAAATTCCAGTCCTGTATGACTTACATAAATCTTAATCACACAACCAAACAAGTAAAACTTGAACTTCATAAATCCCCACGACAGTGATAGCTTCAAGCTCACTGGCAGAATGGTTGCATTCACACATAGTGAGCCCCTGCCTCACACCAGCAATAGTATGATCCTTCATCATGCTATCTACTTAAAATTTTAGGAAGAACTCAGTACCAAGAGCTATCTTAGAACTATCAGAATTCAGACAACAATCATTACATAAATCTGGGTACGAGAAAAGAGGTGGTCCCAAAACAGCATGTTTAACACAGACGAACTCTGCTTACAGGTGGGCATTCCAGTTCCAAGATGTTTTCTTTTCCATCACTGCATAAAATCATGGTGTAGCCAAAAATTTACGTTTACGAATCATTTATAAA
Organism: Schistocerca nitens; assembly: GCF_023898315.1. Taxonomy (NCBI): domain Eukaryota; kingdom Metazoa; phylum Arthropoda; class Insecta; order Orthoptera; family Acrididae; genus Schistocerca; species Schistocerca nitens. The sequence continues at coordinate 265,208,715 of NC_064618.1, forward strand.
AAGTAATTAAACCCAAGGATGCCCAATATGTTTCCTCAACTTAGGAAATGAATAGTCTTTCACCGCCTCAAACTTCTCTGGATCATGTAGAATCCCTGATGTAATCATAGTATAACAAGAAACTTCGCTTGACGTTCTACCAAATTCTCACTTTTAGAAGTTGACAGAAAATATCCTTAGAAAATGATAAACAACCTATCCAAAACCTCATTATGCTTTTCCCAAATCAACACATTGGTAGTGCAGCCAGTTCTTCCTTAAGAGTATTGGCTGAATGATATCAAAACTTTGATGAAAGCAGCTGTACTGACTGTCAACCTTAAGGATAACTTGTGAAAATGACACAGTAGCAATAGCCACAAAGCCACAACGTAAGATTGCTATGAATATATGACATGAAACATGCATCTCATGCTGCCAGTTGCTTGCTTGTGAACCAACAGAAGACAGGAACTTAATATCATGGATTTTTGCAACAACACATCTAATATCTACTGTCTATCATTTTCTGCTTCAATACTGTATTAACCAGTCTGGTGTCCAGCACCAACTGAATAAAAATCTCCTCTTGTAGGCACCATCAACAATGGATTATTATACAACCCCTTGCTGCCACATTTCATCAATCTAAACTAACAGGATAGACTATGGCCTGACAAAGAAGACCAATCTAATTCTGTCTCATCTTAAATTTATAAGTAAAATTCTGAATAGTGCTGTTGTGGTCAGAAAACACTGAAGACTATCATCACATTACACCAAACATATTTTGTGTAGTTATCTCAGCTTCTTCCTCAACACAGTTAACATGATTTCATACCGCTTACAATGTACAAACAACTCGTTGGCAATTTAATAATAGAACTGATTCAGCACTACACTCACGCACAAAAGGCTTCAACTCAAAGAATAATGTAACTCTGGTAATATACTTAATAAAGTGGTTTGAACTTCTCTCTGTAACCACACATTTATCAAAACTTCAACATCAACTCATTACACCTCGCAACACGTCACTGTGACTCAGGTCCATCATTGCTTGGTATGCTGACAAGAATCAACTCCTAAAATCAAATTAAACAACAACCTTAGAACCACCAGCTAACTCATATAAAATATATTACCTTTAGAAGAAAAGTCCAGTACCAACTTATTTCTTCACCTCTATATTTTTCTAAGAACTGTCCATTTCACCTTAGTCCATTGTAGCTAAAGAACGCAGTATGAATGAACAACTTTGTTTATCTCAAATGGTGACTCTGTCAACATGGGCATCTGGCATCATGTGTCAAGAACACAAGGTAGCGTAATTCCATCAACATCTATTTCAAGCACTTGCCTAATCACAGAATTTGCTCTCTAATGTCTCTCACATAGCAAAAGTTTTCTCACACCTTCAAAATTCACCATGTTCAATTTTTAATAAGTATTGCTCTTCATTGTTGTAGCTGCCAATTTGTCTACAGGCAGCAATATTCAATCTAGCAGATGTAGGCTATCCAAGAACGCATCTCCACAATCCATAGACCTGAATATCTCTCATTCCAGTGACCACCTCTGCCATTTCACCTACTGTCTAGATCGCGACCTAAGTACCTACCATAACAGCCATCTCTTGCTGTTCTGTAATCACCATTCGCATTATGACGGGGTCCTTCCTCCTGATCCCTTCAGCTACCATTTCCATATTTCTTATGTCACAAATATCACCCATGATCATAATTCCTGTTTTTCTTTGCCCTCAGATCATGATAAACAAGCTGATTACCATTCCTAGCACAACCATTATCATCACTACTGTCATATTCCAGTTCTTGTAACAATCTTTTCAAACTTTCTAGCAGAAAGCAAATTCGAATCAGCTAGGAAGGACTACGAGGGCTGTATAGGAATTGATTTTTCAACAACATGCACTGAAAAAAAATGATTGTTGCTAAAACAAATATCAGTAAAATCTTACGTCATCATAATGCCATGCTTAACTCTGTCTTGGTCTGCTTCGAATCACTATGCACACAAGATAAAATGCTTAAACTTTTCGTAAGATTCACATTTTCTAACCAACATATCCATGCACAGAGCAGTTCACTTTTCGAATAACCACAGTGATATGACCCAAAGGCCAAAAATTTGGTAGTGGAAAATCAAATTACTCCAGTGAATCACAAGGCCATATCATTTAATGTACTTCCAAATACTTGAAACAATTTGACAAATAAGGAATTAGTCCAGTCAAAACTGGATGGCCATCATAACATGTTTTCTCATAATTGAAATCTGTATGAATGCAGTAGGATATGTTTCTGTCATAATGATACACAGGATCTGGTTCATCATTATCACTTATTTGATTTTTGTGTTAACTTCCTGGTTCTCCTATTAATCTCTATATGACCTTCCTTGTACCTTAATAATTATCTCATTTCGTCTGATTCAGCTTCCACTACAAGTACAGTACCACTAGAACTCTGTTTGGCATTAACAATCAATGAAGCAACAGAAGCCCTGTCAACCTTACAAACTGACTGTTTAATCTCCTACCTGCTCTCTATTATTTCTTTCTCAGAATGGAATTTCAGCGTCTCCAAATTCTTCTTTAAAAATTGTAATAGTGCAGTGTGACTTGAAAGTCATTCTTGAAACCAGTCACAGTTCCTGGGAAGCTTATCATCAACGTCACAAATTCTCTCTTCAAACTTTGTATGCAGTTCACTACTTAACTGTGTACACCGTACGTTAAAATTCCCTTAAAACTCTTTGCTAATAGATTCACATTTCTGTTCAAAACTATGTATCTATCCCCCTACGATAGTAAAATTACCCTGCAATTTCTCAGCTAAACCTTTCACATTAACTTCTATTTTCACTGACAACTCCACTATCAAATTCTTTGTTATAACTCTCATTCTAACCCCTTGCATTCCCCTTATGTTTCTTAAATTCTGTAAATAATTCCAATTGTAAACCACTCTTTTCCTGTTCAAAAATATTTACTAACGCAGGAAGACTGTTGTGGGATTTTATCTGACCTTGACAAGCAGAAGAAATTGAAAAAGTAACTGCTCAACCACTGTAACCATTAGTAGGACCATGTATCTGATCCACATCAGAAGTAACTGCACTTTCACCCACACCAACACTGCTGCTTTCCTGACTTCCAGAATTCATATCACTGACTCCAAACACTTTCAGACTGACTACTACACATAATAAATGGCTCATTACTAAGTGCAGTATTGCTTCCTGGAGTAGCGACACTTGAAAAATATCTACATCAGAATTCCATCACTTTAGATGACTGGTTCCCAACCGAAGAATAATTGCCCACTTAGGGGTAAAATTAAATTTTCTGAGGGTAAAAACGTATGAGGAAAATTTTTTTCGTAACACTAAATTATTTTTAAAAGATCATAACTATTATCACTATTTGATAATGCTGTAGTACTGATTATGTAAATTAACAATGACTGCATTTTTTCAGATACTATTATTGATGCATGATAAAATGTGGTGAAGGTTGCAGCTTGTGAAACGAATAGTTGAAAAAATTTCCATCACGTAGTCACACGCTACACACATACTTTGTACAGTGTAGTGTGGTTCTCTGACAGTAAAATTGAGGCAGATACGTCACATTTGATTAAATATCTGAAGGAAACACCTTCTCTGAGTTTTAGTAGTTCCTGCAATATATTATAAATTCCTTCATTATTCCCTTCACAACGCCCGACCCCGGTAGCTACGTGGTCAGTGCGACAGACTGTCAATCCTAAGGGCCTGGGTTCCATTGCCGGGTGGGTCGGAGATTTTCTCCGATCAGGGACTGGGTGTTGTGTTGTCCTAACCATCATCATTTCATCCCCATCGCCGCGCAAGTCACCGAAGTGACGTCCAATCGAAAGACTGTCACCTGGCAAACCGTCCACCCGACAGGAGGCCCTAGTCACACAACAATTACATCACAATTACAAATGAACTAATTAACACCGCAACACGTCAGTAACTATGTAATGTTACTACACTGCTGCAGGACTTACACAGCAATATTATTACTATCATCTTCATTAGTATTATGTACACAGTTTATAACAGGTACACCATAATTGGTTCATTACTGTGGATTGCACATTTTGTCACTACTCAGACACTTACCAAGTGTCTAGGACCGTGTGATGTATCACAAATAATACATGCAGATCCTAGTAAAGTGGATGTTTTAGTTAGCAGACGGATATTTTATCAATGCCAAATGCCCACTAAGACCATTTGGAACTGCTCCCAGTGCGATTATTATCATTATTATTATTACAGTGGTCAGACACAAGACACTGACAACGTAAAGACTTCCAGTTTCTGCCATTTGAGAAATTATTAGTCTATCAATAAAACGATTTACAAACAGGAAATATGGCGCACGCAATTTCAATTGGTTGATTTTTAATGGCGGAGAAGGGTGTGGGCGAATCAAGTGTATCTGTGGAGAGGAGTGGAGCAGTGAAGGTACGTTTTGTAATAAGTGCCTACATTCATATGGATAGTTAGCTTTCTTTTCTGAGAAAGGGCTGTAGGTAATACTCACAAGGCAATGAAACTTGTCTCATCATTCTGTAAAAGAAGGTTGTTAGAAATAAGTAGTATCAATTGTCTCATTGACCCATTAACTTGTGGCTTAACAAAAAATTCACTAAACCTAAATATTATTCCCGTCTTGTCATTTTAAAAATAAAAATGTTCAAACAAAATTGTCTTCCATTGTAAAGTTTAGTTTGGTACTAACGATTATTATGGTAGGGTGGATGCACCGACTAATTTCTAATTAGAATCAGGGGTAGTGGCCTCAGAAAGGTTGGGAACCAATGTTTAACGTTTTTCGTTTCTGTCTTTACTTTATCAGAAAAGGAATCTCCTGCCCTCTCTTTGAGTAACTGTACGCTTCTCTATCATGAACTGATCAGTAATATCACCAAGAACCAAACAAGAATATTAGATGAGCACTCATAGTTATTAATACTTTTACTATAGAAAAGAAAAAAATTCACATAATCTCCAGTAATTCCCCCAGAAAAAATCTAATTGTCAAGCAGAGAAGACTTCTAGGAATACTTTGCTATAATAGTGACGTTTTATTTTGCCCTCAAGATGCATTTCCCTGAAAAGTTCAAACACCTGTTTCACATTAAGCTTCTCGTTAAGAAATTTGTACTTCTCCCGTGAGGAATGGGCTTCATTATTGGGAAATTGTGTTATAAGCTCCATGTTACCAGGTACACACTGCCCTCGTTTGTCAGATGGAGATTTTCCTGTAGCTAATAGGTTGACCAGCCTACAGACTCGATTTTCTGAGATCCCATGCATACTAATAAATACTTACTTTCATACCACGTATTAACCTGAAGACAGGTTGAAACTCTGTACTTCATTGCATGATGTTTCAGTTTGTCTCCATCTGTAATGGGTGATCATACTCTCTCTATTGGAACAACGTCAATCAACCTCCGTAAATATCGGACTGTTAAATTTGTTAAAAACTTTACAATTACTATTCCTCAGCAATTATTCTCGTGCAGCATTTTTTCCACATCTGTTGAAACATAAGAAAACAAATGTTTGTACCTACACCTATGTGCCGAGGAAGTCATGCACCATAGTCACTTTTACAGGTTGCGTTGTATATACTTACTGCCATGCTCCTCCTGATTGACTTTCCGCCACTGTTCCTCATTTACAGTTAACATACTGGAAGCCCTTAACTCCGGGCGTCTCTACTTTCTTATATTTCTCTTGTTTCTGACACTTTTCCTTCTTTTAACTAACTTTTGGCGGCTACTGACAACTCTAGTGGTACATATAGTTTTCGTCACAAACAAAACTCATGTCCTGGCATATGTCATCTCTCAAATAAACAAGATTTTCAAGAGTCTAGCAATACTGTTAAAACGAGGTGAACACATATGCTTTCTCTTTGAAATGTGAAATTACTGACTGGGGCGAATAAAAGTGGCCGGGACGAATGGATACGATTGAACTTGAATGTAAGCATATAGCCACATCTCGTGACGCCCGACGAGTGATCCGCACCGGTTTCTTGGAGCACATATTTGTTAACAGAGCTCAGTCTGGTTGCGGATGTAGCTGGCCACCCAGGTCATATGATATGTCAGTGTGCGATTACTTTGTGTGGGGAGCCCTCATGTCTAAATTGTATCGTAACACCCACCGTCTTCAATAACTTCAGCATAACATTTCGGATGAGACTGCAGCAATTCGAGCAGTCCAGCTTCGGTCCACCATCAGCAACTTGCTGACCATGCCTCAATGGCCAAGAGATTAACAGTGATCACTTTCAAAATCTGCTATACTCCGGTTAGTACTGTATTTCCTTTCCTCTGCTGTGTTTCTTTGTACACTGGAATACTGTTCTCCAGGCACTTTATTTGCTCCATCTAGTATATCCGTAATTAACATGTATGCATTAAACTCGTTTTGCTTAAAAAGGTACACGTATGGTTTCACAAATAACTCCCATTATACTCACAATGAAACATCACCTCAGACCCTGATGCACAAGCAAAGCGGCTGCATCACAGTTAAATATGTTTACCAAAAACAGCAAATAAATAAACGAATGAGATAAATTAAAATGTGACAAACGTTTTCTATATCCTTTAATCATCCAAAACTGCCCCTTAATTAGATCTGTACTACAATTTACTACAAGGGGAGTGAGGGGTTGGATGTGTAGAGGTCGATAATTTTCGTAAGTCCACAGTATGAGTCACAAAATCTTGGTTCCTAATAAGAATTATGCTCAAAATTACTCCCTAATGTACTAATTTGCGGCTTTAAGCAAACAGAATGCCAAACATGTCTTCCCTTACCAATATCTCTCTTGAAACTGGAAGAAATACACAGCAATTCCTAATTTCTTTCCCACATTTAAGATAAAATGATAATGGACCAGCGTAAAGGTGTAAAAATTGAGATCGTAAATTACCCAATGTAAGCAAAAGAAACAGCAACACTTAAGGAAGAAATCTTATCCTTGACAGTACAAAAGTAATGTTTTCCCTGATTACAGAACCAACAGGACAGTGTAAGAATGTTCACCCAAAAACCATACTTTCAGCCCATAGCACTCACATCACAATCTCTTATTCATTAACTAATCTACTCCTCAGTATTTCAGGAATAAAAGATAACTTCCACTGCATACGTCAATTTTAACAAAACATTTTCCATCGTAGCCTAATTTCACTAATTTCACGAAGTTCTACTATCTTCCACCACTGTATCTTTGTAAATGCCACATCACATTAATGATTGATCGTAAATAATCTGCGTTTTCTGTTAAGGTTAAACACGAATACTAACTTTCCCATCACTGAACTTTAAAGGTATAATATAATCCTCAGTGTGAGATACATGAATTTAAATGTAGATATTGCAATTACATGACAGCAATCTGAATCCGCACAAAGAGAAATTCTTTAATTACCTTCTAAAATTGTAGGATACTGCAACAATTTGAAAATATTAAAATAAAATAGCAGTTAAATTACTGATCAGAATATTTATAGGAACGAAGGAAATCATGGCAGCGCTGCCAATCTGAAGGCTGTGTGTATTCAGAAAAGAAAAGGAACCTCGGCTACAGTCATACAGAATGAGAAATAGGCCCTGGAGTTTTGATTATATGCAAAATGAAACACGTACCGCTCATAAGAACAACGATAGCAACGCAATTTCATTCGATTATGGTACATGAAATAGTCACACACCACACCCATTTGTAAATTCGCCGCAGTGAAATGAATTGAAGATCTGCATATCAACGAATTGCCTGCGTATCAAGAAATTATTTGAACTAGTTTTTGGCTTCCACTTGCAGCGGCCATTTGTGCAAAGTGGCAGTCTCCCCAGTTCAGTGCACATCAATGGCAAACACACAAAATGTTTAACCAACAGAATGATCCTTTATCAAAACCCTAATCTCCTGTTGTGCATGTTATCACACCAAGTCAGTGATGATACGAAACTGCAAGTCACATAACCTCATTCAGCAACAAAGCATAAGTAGCCTTATTTAACTCAGTTCCAGTAACCTAACTAGCATACAGAGAAATTATATTTATTATTACTGAGCCTCAATAACGACTCAGTAACCAATGATTTAATCCTCAGGCCGATTATGACTTCAGCAATTTCGTTACTTGCTACGAACGAAGAAGATAACTGCTGCCTTCCGCGATTTACTCAAATTTACTGTAAACACAGACTAATGGGTTCCTCGGTAAAACAGCGTGGTGAGAACTGAGTTTAACCTACTATCAAAATCACGAAGAAACAAAATTTTAAATCTATGATTGGATTCACAAGTAGATGTACTACTAGTCATGAGATACATAAATACAGATATCTGCGAAAATTAATATTTACCCTTCAGCACAGGTAACAGTTTGAATATCGTATAACACACAGCGAAACACACATATCAAAAAAAGTTTTGCATCACCTCGGTCCCGAGAGTTCCCGAACCTGTACAGAAAATAGGAATAGAGATAAACATAAACATAATTTCCGCCCTTTCTATTGCTCATAAAAATCACACATTGCATGTTGTACCACCACACAGCGAGACCGTGAGTGGTGACGGTCCAGATTGCTGCACACACCGGTACTTCTAATACCCAGTAGAACGTCCTCTGGCATTGGTGCATGCCTATATTCGTCGTGGCATACCGTCCACAAGTTCAGCAAGGCACTGTAGGTCCAGATTGTCCCACTCATCAACGGCGATTCGACGTAGATCCCACAGAGTGGTTGGTGGGTCACCTCGTCCATAAAGAGCACTTTTCAATCTATCCCAGGCATGTTCGATAGGGTTCACGTCTGGAGAACATGTTGGCTACTCTAGTCGAGCGATGTCGTTATCCCGAAGGAAGTCATTCACAAGATGTGCACGATGGGGGCGCGTATTGCCGTCCATGAAGACAAATGCCTCGCCGATATTCTGCCGATATGGTTTCACTATCGGTCGGAAGATGGCATTCACGTATCGTTTCAGCCATTACTGCGCCTTGCATGACCACCATCGGCGTACGTCGGCCCCACATAATGCCACCCCAAAAGAGCGGAGAACCTAAACCTTGCTGTACTCAGTGGACAGTTAGTCTAAGACGTTCAGCCTGACTGGTTTGCCTCCAAACACGTCTCCGACGATTGTCAGGTTGAAGGCATTTGCGACTCTCATCGGTGAAGAGAACGTAATGCCAATCCTGAGCGGTCCATTCGGCAAGTTGTTGGGTCCATCTGTACCGCACTGCATGGTGTTGTAGTTGAAAAGAAGAACTCGCCATGGACGTCGGGAGTGAAGCTGCGAATCATGCAGCCTATTGCGCACAGTTAGAGCCGTAACACTTAAGTCCTGTGGCTGCACGGAAAGCATTATTCAACTAGGTGGTGTCGCTGTCATGGTTCCTCCGAGCCATAATCCGTAGGTAGCGGCCATCCACTGCAGTAGTAGCCCTTGGCAATGTCCGAACAACATTGCTTTGGTTCACTCCAAGACGCCTGGACACTTTCCTTGTTGAGAGCCCTTCCTGGCACAAAGTAACAATGCGGATGCGAGCGAACCGCGGTATTGACCGTCTAGGCATGGTTGAGCTACAGACAACACGAGCCGTGTACCTCCTTCCTGGTGGAATGACTGGAACTGATCGGATGTCGGACCCCCTCGTCTAATAGGCGCTGCTTATGCATGGCTGTTTACATCTTTGGCCGGGTTTAGTGACATCTCTGAACAGCGAAACGATCTGCATCTGTAATACAATATCTACAGTCAACGTCTATCTACAGGAGATCTGGGAACTGGGGTGATGCAAAACTTTTTTTGATGTGTCTACATAGTAGGCCTACGTTATTTCCCAACCAGCTTCCAAACAGTTTTGAATTAGCCAAGCATCTGCTCCTATTTTTCTGCTTGGAATTATGCAACTATGCCTACACGCGGACTGATGTGCATAAGCACCCCAAGCTAATCTCACTCGCAAAACTAAATCTCGTCTCAGTATATAAATTGGATTGATCTTACTGGATTATCTGTACACGGCAATGTCTGCTCAGCAACAACAGACAAAGAGTAATTCCTTCTCTACATCATATAGCCCCAAATGTAGCTCTCCAAATTAGGACAGGTACTAGCCCCGACCAGGTAATAGAATAGTAACGGGCAGCTATCTTCAAACAGGGAATTCACATGACTCTCAACCTGCGAACAAATGGTGTTGGACGAGAGAAAAACGGTTCGCCAAACACTGACCAACAAAGAAGGTTGCGAACTAACTAATATCGGTAGTGAAACAGCCACCTTTCACAAAAGAGGTAAAATACTCGTATACTGTGAGAAAATGGAACTGCTGAGAAACTGCAACCTTTGAACATATCACAGGGAGTTACTAGCAATCCTTATTTGTAGAAAATAGAATTATTTGCTGTTTGTCGACCGCTGTTTTTATTATTTAAACTTACTGCATTCGGGAGGATTTCCTTACAACGCTAAATCTGGAGTTCCCTTAAGACTGTTTACTCTATAATAAGAGAAATAATCTGAAGGTGAATGAAACCGACCAAAACAGGTCAGATGGAGATGCTAAAACCAGCAATCGACAGACAAGAAATACGTCTACTTTTTATAGTAGTTTTAGGTTTGAAGTTTTGTAAGTATATGCCTACCTGTGATTAATCGCAAGGCAGGAATATCTATATAAACTGCACTAAAATATGATTTTCACTGAGTTATTTTTTACTTGTCATCTTGTTCTAGTAGTCTTGTTCTGTGTAACTCTTTGATTCATACGCATATCGTCAGCGTTACTTAGTGCCCCTGTAAGTGTGTTATTTTGGTACACTGATGTAATTTTTAGAAGATGGACTGACAGTGTAATTCTATCTTAATTGGCTTGCTGTCTGTTGTACGCGTACTCCCTGAAGTGGATCAAGGGATGGTAATGGTTAACGAAATGTATCATATAATTAGCAACAGTGATGAGAAAGAATGAATTTATTAAGAGATCATCATTACAAAATAAGAATAATTACTTGCTCCTTTTACAGTGAGAGGAAGATGTGACCATCAGGTGCTGATTGCCAAAATACATCTATGAACTAGATGGTCAAGAAACAAGAAGTTCTGGAAAGGGAATGGAAGTAACTTCAGGTTTCAATAGTGAAAGAAAGTATCAACACTAGCTCACTATCAGCAAAGATCAAACAGATACTTAGTAGATAATGGAACAAAGAAAGATATTAATGAAAATGGGAGAAGATAAGGAATTGTATGAAAAGAGCAGCGGATGAAGTATTTGACAAATAAGCAACTGAAGGATGAAAGAAAGATAGTGCTCGAAACGTACCTATAGCTAAAGACAGAGTAAACTGGACAAAATTAAATAGCCCTTATAAATATTGCAATATTTCTAACAAGAAAAGCACGTAGGTATGGTTCGTGATGGATGCAAAAAACAATGTGGAGGGGGTCAAGGTGGTTGGTAGAGGTAGCACCTTTGCTTGGGGTTGACTCAGTACTGGTCCTCACCACCCCAGGGATGAGCTGAGGAGGTATGCAAGACCTTTGCCTCTGAGGAAGCTACGTCCAAGACCGTCCGTGCGTGGTGAAGAGCCACATCCTACACGAGGTGACCCTGTTAACGCAGAACACGGCGGATCTATAGGAGAAAACCTTGAAAAAAAATCTCACATTCCAAATCCTCAATGCGTCTGTACTCGAGTCGAGCGGCAGCGAGGTCAGCGTCTGTCCATCTAGTAGGTGCGGCTGTATTATATGCTCCAGGAACTGACAATCCCTGGTTCTAAACACCCAGTGGAAACACTGGACCAAAACTTACAAGCTATCATGATTCGTGAGAGTAATGACAGAATTACCCCAGGTGGTAACCAATTCACTCGTCGACAGACGACAACTGGGTTTTCGGATTCTGGGGAACCCGGGCCATCACGATCAGAGTTCTCAAGCAAACTTCGTCCCAAGGTTCCCATGTACATTGGTACCTTTAACATTCAGACCCTAATTCAACCTGGAAAATTACACAACTTAGTAACAGAGCTAGACCAACAAAAAATTAAGATCTTAGCGTTACAAGAAACTAGATTCACGGATGAAAATACAATAGACTATGGAAACTATCGCATCTTCAAGAGCAAGACTGACAAACGAATTGCCAATGGTACGCCACTCCTGGGCATGGCATTTGCGGTGCACATAAATATATTAGGCTCAATTAGAGAGGTCTCTTCCATAAATAATCGCCTCATGACCATGCGTATCCAGTGCGCCAACAAGAAATACACATTGATAAATGTTCATGCACCCACAAACATAGACAACAAAAAACGCCAACTACAAACTGAAAAATTCTGGACTAAACTTGAAGATGTCATTGCCAAAATTCCCCGGGATGATATCAAAATCTTAATGGGAGATTTCAATGCACAAATTGGCAGAGAGAAAGAACACCAAAAAACTGTAGGAAAATATCCAGCACACAGATTCACCAACAGAAACGGAATGAGATTTATTGAACTATGCCAACAAAATAATCTAAAAATAATGAAACTTCCTGGCAGATTAAAACTGTGTGCCCGACCGAGACTCGAACTCGGGACCTTTGCCTTTCGCGGGCAAGTGCTCTACCATCTGAGCTACCGAAGCACGACTCACGCCCGGCCCTCACAGCTTTACTTCTGCCAGTATCTCGTCTCCTACCTTCCAAACTTTACAGAAGCTCTCCTGCTAAAAATAATGTCTACATCTTTGAGAAAAAAACCTAGAAAACAAAAGACCTGGAGGTCCCCCATACAAGAGATCGGCGAATATCAGATTGACCACATTGCCATCTCCTATTTCGTACAGAAAGAGATCCATGATGTCCAAGTCCGCAGAGGGGTGAACATTGACTCAGACCACTACTTAACACACATTAAAGTGAAATTCACCCCAAAAAAATTCTATCCGAAGAAAACACACATGATGAAATTTGACACACGAACAATCAAAGAAACCAATCTGAAGGAGGAGTGGGAAAAGGAACCAGCTGACTCTTGGGAAAAATTTCGAACAAAAATTACAAAGAAGGCAAAAGAACTGATCCCATTGAAAAAGAACACAAAACACCCCTGGTGGGACTCTGGATGTGAAAAAGCGCTGGAAGAAAGAAAGAAAGCCTTTCTGAAGTATAACAGTAAAAAATCCCCAGAAAATCTAGATCACTTCCACAACACCAGAAGACAAGTGGCAAAAACAATCAGACAAGTCAAGAGGAAGTACCTCAAGGAACAGTGTGAGTCTATTGAAGAAAATTTCCGTAACTATAATGTACGAGACTTCTATAAGACCTTTGCTGGGAGAATCAATGGATACGGCTCACGAAATCTATGTTTCAGAAAACCAGATGGAAAACTAGCGCTCACAAATCGGGAAAATTGTGAGGAGCTGGCGAGATACTTTTCCGGACTCCTCAATTGCCCTGAACCTTCTTCAAGATTCCCTCAAGAAACTGCTGTCTACACAAATCCAGAATCCCCACCACCTACACTAGAGGAGATCCAAAGACATATTCATAGACTGAAAAACAACAAGGCATCCGGAGAAGATAATATCACTGCAGAACTACTTAAAAATCTTGGACCAAATTCCCTCAAAGAACTCACTCAAATCATCACAGACATTTGGCAGACAGAAAAACTACCAGAAGATTGGAAATGCGCCCTAATTCATCCACTGCATAAAAAGGGAGACATGGCAGATATAAACAACTATCGAGGAATCTCCCTTCTCCAAGTCACTTATAAAATCCTCTCAGCTTGTCTTCTTCAACGAACACAAGAACAACTCGAACACAGTATTGGTGAATACCAAGCTGGCTTTCGCCCTCACCGATCCTGTGCAGAACAAATTTTCAATTTGAAGACGACACTAAAATACAAAGCAGTCAGAAACAGTCCGATCATTTGTTCCTTTGTTGATTTCGCAAAGGCTTATGATTCAATCGATAGGCAATCTCTCTTTATTATCCTTGAGGAGCTAGGACTCGATCCGAAAACCCTAAACCTTATCAAAGAAACGCTCACAAACACAACTTCTAAGATAAAATTCCTGGGTGAAATATCAGAGCCCTTCCTGATCAAAACCGGCGACAGACAAGGTGACGGCTTGTCTCCACTCCTCTTCAACCTTGTCTTAGACAAAGTCATCCGAGAATGGGAAAAAGAACTGAAGAATCAAAATTACTGGAAGCCTATACAACTAGGAAGATCTAAAGATGGTATTAAAATTTCATGCTTGGCATTTGCAGATGACGTGGCCATTCTAGCAGAAAACGAGACCACAGCAATTAAACAGATAGACATTCTCAAAGAATGCGCCGAAAAAGTTGGGCTACAAATTTCCATCCAAAAAACCAAATTCATCTGCTCAAAATTTGAAACTCAAAAACTGACTACAAAATATGGACAAATTGAGAGAGTTCCATTCTTTAAATACTTAGGCGAGGTCCTAGAACCCACAGGGGGAGAGAAAACTGCACCAAAAGTTCGACTGCAAAAACTGAAAAGAGCATACTGGAAAACCCACAACATCTACAATAAAAAGTGTCTCTCCATTCACTCAAAAATACGACACTACAATACAGTAATCAAGCCCGAAGCACTATATGCCAGCGAAACACTCACACTCCATAGAAAAGGCGACCTGGAAGGCATCCTGAAAGAGGAACGCCAAATTATCAGAAAGATTCTTGGCCCAAAAAGAACTGAAGATGGATACAGGTTACAGTCTCGGAAAACTACAGAAAAATTATCTAATCTCGCCGCAGACATCCGGAAAAGAAGACTAAAATTTTACGGTCATATCCACAGACTCCCAACACCCAGACTCTCCCAAAAAATTTTAATATACATTGAAAAATTGAAAACCATACCCTGGATAAAAGAAACCAAAACAGATCTAGCAAATGCACAAATAAATTCTTCAGAAGTTATAAACAGAAATGTATACAGGCAAAAAATCAATAGTTGGAAAGTACAACCCGAGAATGAAGTTTGCAAGAGACAGGGGACAAAATGGACAGAGGAAAGAAAGAGAATTCATGGGGAAAGAATGAGAGAAGTTTGGAGAATTAAAAAATTGAATCGGAAAAGCTTTGCGTGATCCGTATGGGTCCAATCGCACATAATAATAATAATGTATATTGGAGACAATACCTCGCCTATAAATTATTGAAGAATTTAAATAAATTAGAAAGAGACAACGCACGAACTGATGTGACAACACAAGAATAATCGACAGAAGATTATAAAAGCATTTGGTTTAATCAGGAGGTAGGCATGTCGACTAATCCTGAAGACAGAACAGAAGAATCAGTACAAGCATTGAATTATTTACTTTAGTAGAATTAGAGGCAATAATAAGAAAACAAAGAATAAATAATCGCCAGGACCAGAGGACGTAAATATCAAACTCATGAGGACTGGAAGACTTTTACTCGAACACTGTCATCGTTGCCCATTAAACACCTGTAGGTTTACATTGAGAATCTCTGATACATGGTTAACTTCAATTATTTCTTCTATATTCAAGGAAGGGGAAAGAAATAAACCCACAAACTACAGAGGTATTAGTAAGTTAAATTTGACGCTGGTATTATAAATAACCGAGTACAGCCAATAACGGACGCTCTTGCAAGAAGAACAGAACATATTTCAGAAAGGGTGAGTTTGTATTGACAATCTGTTTACTATGAAACAGCTAATAAAGAAAAAAGGGAATGCAATATCCCCACTTATACAGCGTTTGTACATCCCGAGAATACTTCGGAGACGGAGAGAGCAACTATGGAATGTTACCACTAAATAGGGCTACCCTCGACACATAATAATGCGTATAAAAGACTCTATACAGTATAATAGCACCTGTTTCAAACTCAGTTTATATAATTACAACGGGGGAATATGACAATTAATTAGGCGATATGACTAGGGTGAGAATTATCATCCACGCTTTTTAATATTTGTGTGGATGATATTCTCCGAAGATGGAAGGAAAACACACCACCTGGAATTAAACACTTTATCTGTGCTAGGATATGCTCATGACATAGTGATTATGAACACAATGAAGATAATTTTCAAAGAGCTGTTTATTTATTACATTTGATTTGCAAAAACATAACTTTAATAAAATTTCTACCTCCAATCACTGTCCGCGGCATTCCTGAGCAAACACCCAACAAAAGTAAAGATAACTTAGGATGACCGAAATTTAGTATAGGTTATTTAGTCTGTTATACATCATATAATTACGATAGATGTATATTAATAAATTAGGAAGGTATCAGGCAATGCGTGGAACTATTCGAAGAACGTCGTGAAAGGTGGAGATCGAAACACAGCTGAAGCTGTACAAGATGGTGGCAGTGCCGGTTATTCTATGTGACAGTGAATCGCGGGCATTACGGCAGAAGAGCCACATTCATATAGAAGCAACTCAAACGACGTTCTTTAGGGCGCTATTGGGACGTACAAGCCTTAATAAAACAAGAAACCGGGATATATGGAATCAATTATAAAAGACCAAGGAAAAGATGGCTCACTGCCAGAACATGCCGAAGGCGCTGATCATTGAAAGCTCGGTGATGAACTTTGCTTCGTTTGTATCTCTGTACAACAATTAATCGATGCCTGTGTGGGATAAATGTCATTCAAAACCCTGCATCCAAAATGTTATAGCTTCCTGAGCGTCCGTATGAAGTGATAATTGCATCCAACGGATAGAGGGAGTGGGCATAAATATGGAAACACCAAAAGCAAAGCACATTACTGGCCAAATACGGTGTAGGAAAACCTTTGGCATTCAAAACAGCTTCCAGTCATCTCGGAATGTAAGAATGCAGGTCTTATACCATTCCTTCCGCAAAATAGTGCCAAGTTCAATTAACTATGATGGAGGTGGGTAGCGATCACGCACCATTCTCTCCAAAGTAGACGACAAGGGATCAATAATAGTGAGGTCAATGTCAAGCTGAGCGGCTGAAATAGCGAGTGCGTAGGATATTAAGTAACAGATGGGTTGCTGGACAACGGCGAATGAAAGCAAATGAGGACTTGAATAGCAAGACGGAAACTATCACAGCATTCGTTAAAAAGAGGCAATTGTTATTTTACGGTCATGTTATAATGAAGGACGGTGATCGACTAACAAAAAGAATATGATGTTTCATCCAATGTAAGAAAACAAGGCCGAGATGGTTCGAAGAATATGAAAAAGATCTTAGGGAGACTGGTATCTCAGAGAGAGAAATTCCTGATAGGAACAAATTTTGAAGATTGGTAAAAAACTACCAAGGTTTTAAAATGGCATCAATGTCCAAAAGACGGAGAGGACCTTTGTCCCAAGAGCATAAAAAGGCACTTCTTTATGGGCATAGAAGATATTGGCCGGAAGTCAAAGCTGGAACAAGAACAAGACCTAGACACTAAAAGGAAATTGGTGGTTACCACGCAGTCCATAGAGGCTCAATTCGATAAAGAAAAAAAAAATTGAGATCAGGTGACTGTGGTAGCTAGGGGAGATGCGACCATTCATCCTCGTGCTCACAAAACCAGTCCTGGACGGTACGAGCTGTGTGGAGAAGTATGATGTAGTCTTTGAACACAGAATCACCGTTGGGGAACCAACATCGTACAAAAGGATGGACCTAATCGGCCGAAATTATCACGTATTCCTTAGCAGTAATGAGACCCTTCAGAGTACCCATTGGTCCATGGAACACCAGGATGCGATTACGTAAATCATACCTCAAACCTCACTATGTTTCACTCTTGGGACGTAAACTCGTCCAGTGTGTGTGTGTGTGTGTGTGTGTGTGTGTGTGAGAGAGAGAGAGAGAGAGAGAGAGAGAGAGAGAGTGAATGAGAGACAGAGAAACGAGACTGATCCGGCCAATTGTCGTTCTTCCATTCTCTCATAGTTTTATGGCTTCAGCACCACATTTCCTGTTACGGCCATTTTCATCACAGATGAATGGTTCTGAAATTCAAGCTCGCCCTGAAATTCCCTGCTTATGGGGCTCCCTTCGTGTTGTTTTGGTGCTGACACGGTTCCCGAGCGCGAAATTAAGTTCTGCAGAGACGTTCGCAGGCGTCGTCCTCTTATTTTCGGTCACAGTTCTCTTTAATGGCAGTCTATAACAATAACTCAATACACACTTTCGCTCCACGTTGTGACTTAGTGGATGAAGTTTACCTATTTCCCGGTATGCGGTATAAATCTTCCATGCTGTGCCTCCTTAAACACAGAACACTTCGGCTACCTTGATAATGGAAGCATTGACATACGAGCACCAACAGTTTTGTCACGTTCTAAAACTCTTAACACGGAAATGATGCACCCATTATACTGTTCTGACCAAGTCTGACAGTTACAACGCAATGAGAACACTGCACAGTTGCTGCTCCTTGTCTAATACAATAGCGCAAATTGCAGCCTAGGCTAGCACATGTATGTACGTTCAAGCATGCATTTCTCACAATATTTCCATATTTGTATATCTTCAACGTTCCAACGATACTGAAATTTGGAAGTGACTGGTCTATGTTGGGGAGACGCTCTTTCACTATGACCCACACGAAACGTCATAACAGTTTACATTGTTGTAGTGTGGAGATTTTGCCTAGAACTGTTGAGAGTATCGGGTGTGTTTTCTCGAATTATTTTCGGTGACACTATTGGACACGGCAGCACACACACACACACACACACACACACACACACACTCATCCTGTTGTGCCCTGTCTGCGACGCGATTTAGCATCGCCATACAAAGTACTGGCTAGTGACATTTTTGGAATTTAAAGAAATACTACTGCAAAAGACGTCGAACTCCTCGTCTTCACTTCTCTGATTGAATTTAAAATTGCGTTCAACGTCTTCACGTATGGTAACAGCAAAATTATAAAATATCAGGATATAAAAACTGACTCGACACTGGTCAAGTAGTACGTAACACATGGAATAATGGCACAAATATTGGTCAACATGAGAACATATAGACGTAGTACTTGTCCTGAAAAGTTTTATTATGACCGACTGTGGCAGGAAAAGCCTGCATCCCAGTCAAAATTTCGGTGATTAAATTTCAGTGCATCCATTTATGATGTAGCCCAAGAAGTAAGAGGTCTCGATCAGCACCTACGTCATTCGAAGTTGATGAAGTGCTCTCTCATCAAGCAGTATTTCCCGTCAGCTGTCTTGACATGTAGTTCTAGTTCCATACCGCCTTCTGGCATACGCCTATTGTAGACAGAGCAAACACACACATGAAGTATAACAATGAGTCATAGTTGTTGTTTGTACTGTATTTACATACAACTGTGACGAACTGTTCTATGATATATATTCTCTCTCTCTCTCTCTCTCTCTCTGTGTGTGTGTGTGTGTGTGTGTGTGTGTGTGTGTGTGTGCGTGTGTGCGTGGTTGCGCGTGTGAGCGTGTGTATGTGGCTAAACAAGTTCTCCAACAACGTTAAAGAAAACGAATGCATAAACTTAAAATAAGTAAATTTTTGCCAGTGATAAAGACGTGATAACACTGCTAATGAGGTATTAGTACCATTCTTGATATTATAAACGGAAGGTAGCCAAGATAAAACGAGTCCGGTAATTGGTCACGAAAATCGCGTCGTAAAGTCTTTCAGCAGCTGTTCTCTAAATTGATGAGTATTTTGGAATGCACTTTTTCGAGTTCACACTCCCGACATGGTGTACCACATCGTATCTGCTTGTAAGTCTTCCGGGTTGTTTAGTCGTGGTCGATGAAACTTCATCGTTGCTAACCTTTCGTCCGGAGCTGCGCTGGACGTCTTCAGAGATACCCATGGTTCTGCTAAGTATCGCTGACTTACGGCTCGGACGTTGAAGAGCGGCAGAAACTCTGTCGAAAACGGGACGTGGTAGAAATTTACACAGGATCAGCAGATGAAATTCTCGCCACAGATAAAATTGGACTATGGAATTGCCTGCTGTGAAAGATATTCTGTAGAGCTGCGTCTATGTATCACTAATTTTCATTGCTTCTCCATTTCTTTTAAAATTATCCCCATGCGTGTGTAGTTCGACCGCTTCGCTACATAGCTGTGGATAATAGTTCGTCATATCCACCGCTATATAGAGAAGCCATTAAAATATATAAATGTAAGGGTAATTTTAACAGAAGTGATTTACGCCACCCCCAACGTCCAACCCGCCAGTCGGCGAGACACAGCGTAACCACGAGCATCTCTAAATACATCCAGCGTAACTCTGGAGGAAATCTTTGGAATGAAGAAGTTTCACGTACCACTACCATAAAATCCGGAACTTTTACCAGTAGTTATCACATCCGTCGTGATAGAGTTCATTGTTCCCACCAGATCTAATCTGACGAAATGAGAAGTTTAGTGTTCTGATGTCTCAATATCTTATCTCAGATAATTAGCAGAACTGAATGCAGCTAATCATTCCAATTTTGGGACACTTTCATCAATGATTTCTGTTGTTCGGACGAGTTTCGATATCCAGCAAACTTGGTGCTGTTTGTAGTATGTCGTGACGAAATGAACAATGTCACTTTTCAGGCTAATTTTATTTTGGTTACCCAATCATTTACACAATCAGTGCCGGTAGCGAAAAAATCCTACTTGGCTATTCGATCTGATTCCTTACTTTAATTTCATTTCTCTGGCAGCATTTTTACAATCAACGGTTGGGATAATAGGTACATGTAATCTGAAACTAGATGCTGTTTAGTCAGGGACTACTAGAGCTTCCTAATGACGGATAACGGAGTCGCTTTATCGTTTGTGGATGATTCTGAATCATATCTCCTGGCTGCAGTGGGCATGTAAGTGTCTGGAAATGAGAAACCACATACACACACGCACACGCACGCACGCACACACGCACACACACACACACACACACACACACACACACACACACACACACACACAGAGAGAGAGAGAGAGAGAGAGAGAGAGAGAGAGAGAGACTTGTCGTAACCAAGAGCAAATAATTTTTATTTAGCTGGCGATATAGCAGATTACACTTAAAGGTGTCATTGTTCCCAAACTTCAGCATACCAGTCTTGACTGTGCTTCTCTTCTGAGTCTTAACTTATCTCTTAGCTGTATTGATGCAGAAGGTCTTCATCTGTCTGTAAGTGACGTCCTACTTATTCTATTAATTACACACTGGAGAGACGAAAAACTGGAACACCTGCCGTGTAGGGACACTGTAAGCACGCAGAAGTGCCGCAACAGGACGTGGCAAGGGACCAACTAGTGACTGAAGTAGTGCTGGAGGGAGCCGATAACATGATCCTGCAGGGCTTTCGATAAATCCTTAAGAGCTTGGGTGGAGATCTCTTGTGAACAGCACGTTGCAAGGCGTCCCAGATATGCTCCATAACGTTCATGTCTGGGGAGTTTCGACGGCAGCGGAAGTGTTTAAACTAAGAAGAGTGTTCCTGGAGCAACTCTGTAGCAATTCTCGATATGTGGGGTGTCGCATTGTCCTGCTGGAATTGCCCAAGTACGTCGGAATGCACAATGGACATGAATGGATGCAGGGGATCACACAGGACGCTTACGTACGTGTCACCTGTCAGAGTCGTTTCTAGACGTATCACAGGTCCCATATCACTCCAGCTACACACGCTCCACATCATTACAGAGCGTCCATCAGCTTCAACAGTCCTCTGCTGCTCACATGCAGTGTCCCTGCAATCTTGAGGTTGTCTCCATACCCGTACACGACCATTCGCTCGATAGAATGTGACACGAGACTCATCGGACCAGGCAGCATGTTTCCAGTCATCAACAGTCCAATGTCGCTGTTGAAAGGCCCAGGCGAGGCGTATAGCTTTGTGTTTGCAGTCATCATGGGTACACGAGTGGGCCTTCGGCTTATGTTTCGTTGAACGGTTCGCACGCTGACACTGGTTGACGCCCAGCATTGAAATCTGCAGCAATTTGCGGAAGGGTTGCATTTTTGTCACGTTGAACGATTCTCTTCAGTCATCGTTGGTCCCATTCTTGCAGAGTCTTTTTCCGGCCGCAGCAGTGTCGAGATTTGGTGTTTTACCGGATCCCTGGTACTCACGGTACACTGAAATGGTCGTACGGGAAAATCCCCACTTCGTCGCTACCTCGGAGACGCTGTGCCCATCACTCGTGAGCCGACTATAACAGCACGTTCAAACTCACTTAAATCTTGATAACCTTCCATTGTAGCAGCAGTAACCGATCTATCAACTGCGCCAGACACTTGTTGCCTTATATAGGCGTCGCCAACTGCAGCGCCGTATTCTGCCTTTTTACATATGTCTGTTTTTGAATACGCATGGCTATAATAATTTCTTTGGCGATTCAGTGTGTATTATACATAACCTTCTTCACACATAAAAATTCCAACTACCATTCCTAAAGATATCCACGATTGCTCGCACATCAGTGAGGATGCGTATACTGTATCTGTAAACACCGCAATCGTCGGCCATTCAAAATAATTCCATTATTCAAATTATATTAAACTTCTCCGTCTAATTTCTTCAGCATACCTTATCAGACACCGTACGCATCACCAGCCCAAGCTAGTCACTCTATTCTAATTTGCCCACCATCCGTTCAGGAGTCCTTTAAATATAATCAACATACTTGGCCCAAAGAAACAGGTTGACTCCAATCACACACCAACTCGAACACTAAGCTTTCCTAAGCATCCCTAAAGACAAGCAAACTGTAAAACATATTAATATCACAAATTAAAACACCCACAGCACAAAACATTAAAAAGATAAGCCAAAAGATCCATCATACCGGTTACTTATTGATCGCTGAAAGTACGTCATCCTTTCCCAGGAACACCACCAATCTTCTGGGATGTTAACTTCCACACGTATTATTACCTTGAATCATCCTTTTCTTCTCACCCATCAGCTTTACCAAGATTTAAGCTAGATGTTTGAGTCAGTTCCTTGGGAATCTAAGAATAAATTCCTAAACGAGCATCTACGTCTTCCCATTACCCAATAGTAAAACTGTCACATCTTCCGATGACCAGCTGTTGCACGTCAGGAGCATAGTATTCTACGAATTCGTTAACCGATTCGTATCTGTTATCTTTCTTTCAGTCGACCTTCAGCATACACCATGCCAGTAGCCGGATATCTGTGCGCACGTCGGAGCTCTGGGAGAAATGGAGGAACGAAGGAAGCCGCCAGGCGAGAGAGCTGGGTACGGAAGAGTAACCCAAACCAACGACAGACTGTCGAAACGCGACAGACAAAGGGCCAGAACAAGGACAAACAACCTAGATGACAAGGAGACAACAAGTGAGCCTTCGTCACAACGGTGACGACAAGGAACAGAGCAGCGGAGACACATATCTACACTCCTGGAAATTGAAATAAGAACACCGTGAATTCATTGTCCCAGGAAGGGGAAACTTTATTGACACATTCCTGGGGTCAGATACATCACATGATCACACTGACAGAACCACAGGCACATAGACACAGGCAACAGAAAAATGGTTCAAATGGCTCTGAGCACTATGGGACTCAACATCTTAGGTCATAAGTCCCCTAGAACTTAGAACTACTTAAACCTAACTAACCTAAGGACATCACACACACCCATGCCCGAGGCAGGATTCGAACCTGCGACCGTAGCAGTCCCCCGGTTCCGGACTGCAGCGCCAGAACCGCTAGACCACCGCGGCCGGCCAGGCAACAGAGCATGCACAATGTCGGCACTAGTACAGTGTATATCCACCTTTCGCAGCAATGCAGGCTCCTATTCTCCCATGGAGACGATCGTAGAGATGCTGGATGTAGTCCTGTGGAACGGCTTGCCATGCCATTTCCACCTGGCGCCTCAGTTGGACCAGCGTTCGTGCTGGACGTGCAGACCGCGTGAGACGACGCTTCATCCAGTCCCAAACATGCTCAATGGGGGACAGATCCGGAGATCTTGCTGGCCAGGGTAGTTACACTTTCTAGAGCACGTTGGGTGGCACGGGATACATGCGGACGTGCATTGTCCTGTTGGAACAGCAAGTTCCCTTGCCGGTCTAGGAATGGTAGAACGATGGGTTCGATGACGGTTTGGATGTACCGTGCACTATTCAGTGTCCCCTCGACGATCACCAGTGGTGTACGGCCAGTGTAGGAGATCGCTTCCCACACCATGATGCCGGGTGTTGGCCCTGTGTGCCTCGGTCGTATGCAGTCCTGATTGTGGCGCTCACCTGCACGGCGCCAAACACGCATACGACCATCATTGGCACCAAGGCAGAAGCGACTCTCATCGCTGAAGACGACACGTCTCCATTCGTCCCTCCATTCACGCCTGTCGCGACACCACTGGAGCCGGGCTGCACGATGTTGGGGCGTGAGCGGAAGACGGACTAACGGTGTGCGGGACCGTAGCCCAGCTTCATGGAGACGGTTGCGAATGGTCCTCGCCGATACCCCAGGAGCAACAGTGTCCTTAATTTGCTGGGACGTGGCGGTGCGGTCCCCTACGGCACTGCGTAGGATCCTACGGTCTTGGCGTGCATCCGTGCGTCGCTGCGGTCCGGTCCCAGGTCGACGGGCACGTGCACCTTCGGCCGACCACTGGCGACAACATCGATGTACTGTGGAGACCTCACGCCCCACGTGTTGAGCAATTCGGCGGTACGTCGACCCGGCCTCCCGCATGCCCACTATACGCCCTCGCTCAAAGTCCGTCAACTGCACACACGGTTCACGTCCACGCTGTCGCGGCATGCTACCAGTGTTAAAGACTGCGATGGAGCTCCGTATGCCACGGCAAACTGGCTGACACTGACGGCGGCGGTGCACAAATGCTGCGCAGCTAGCGCCATTCGAGGGCCAACACCGCGGTTCCTGGTGTGTCCGCTGTGCCGTGCGTGTTATCATTGCTTGTACAGCCCTCTCGCAGTGTCCGGAGCAAGTATGGTGGGTCTGACACACCGGTGTCAATGTGTTCTTTTTTCCATTTCCAGGAGTGTAAGATGTGAGAGTGACCGGGTGACAAGCAAGGTAGTTATCAAGCAGTCCTAATACTGTGGCACCACTGAATTGACCGGCTGTGCACTGAGCAGTCCCCAATATACCGATCGCGTGAAACGCATTTGGCGACCGTATTCATGTGACGCGAGACGGTGGTACTGTCGCCGTGTGGGAGCAGCTCGACGACTATCTAAGTCCATTTCCTTTGACAAGCATTCACCCTTTGGGGAGCCAGATACCGGATATCGGATGCCAGCCCCCTTTTCAACATCCAGCCCAGTCATCTCTTTCAAAATCTGGGAATGCTTCCACCTCCCACCACTATGCACATACCTCATCAGCTCAGTAAATTCCTGTGGAAACAAGTACACATTATATACCTACATATAGGTTACGCATTTAGGAAACCAGACACTATAAAATCTCCTTTGTTTCATCCTTAGTCTCTGTTCTCGATGTTCTAATAGTCATTTAGCATCTGTCCCTCTTGTGAACATCCTCCATCTTTCTCCACATCAGGATTTGCCTCTCCCGTTTCTTTTCTTATCCTTTCAGTTTCCATTGCGGAATTTCTTCAACACTGCGCGTAAACAAAAATTCCATATCCTGTCACATACTCAAAAGAACCAATCAGCCATCCCTCTTCTAAATTACACTTATCTGGCACAGATCCCTTCTGTATAGTGATGCACTATGATTCTTACAATATACTTTCAGAAATATTTAATAATGAGTTAACTGTGATGGCATAAATCTCTAATACCTTCAGTGTAAATATTTTTTTAATATTCCTGAAACACATTCAGTTATTAAAGTTTCTACTACCCCTTCTGCTTTAGAGGGGTGTTACTTACAAGTGGGTGCTACGACACTACTACTGATTGGCATGGTAAGGGAAAAAAGTCGAAGACTATCATTGTGATGCCCTTGATGGGATATTATGTGCTTTCGGATGTGGCCTAGATTTCCAAAATGATATTAGATTTCATGATTCGACGTAGACCGACAGCTTTTATCTTTGACTTGAGACTGTGTACGATACAGGCACATATACGTATCTTATTTCCAGGCATTAGACTTTCAATGATTATTGAAAATCTTATTCAACTTGAAATGTATTTACCAGTTGCCAGCCGTGTGGCAAAGCGGTTCAAGGCGCTACAGTCTGGAACCGCGCGACCGCTACGGTCGCAGGTTCGAATCCTGCCTCGGGCATGGATGTTTGTGATGTCCTTAGTTTAGTTAGGTTAAAGTAGTTCTAAGTTCTTTGGGACTGATGACCTCAGATGTTAAGTCCCATAGTGCTCAGAGCCATTTTTATATTTACCAGTTGAGCACGTTGTAATATTTGTCCATCGACACCAGTTGATCGAGAGCATGTTACCGGTTTTGCTGGCATAGCACTGTTATTTGTGGGAAACCTACCCTTCTATCTCAAGTCAAGAACTGAGTGCTTTCTGTTCTTCAACTATTTTACTTCAGGTTGTTTGTGTGGCGCAGTCCATTCGGTTTCTCACTTGAGCACCCTTCTATTTATTATTATTGTTTTTCTTCCTCAAGATCCAGCCGAATAGCTGGATAGCACATTTAACAGAGAATTCAGAACGAATTACAATGACTACAATATCAGATAATCACATTTCCGATATCGATACTATAATAGGCTACCTTTATGAAGATGGTAACTAAACTTAAGTGAAGCATATGTTCTAGTGACCAAACTTCTCCGGCACACAGGCCGCTAATTACAACCTGGGCAGCGCACTTTTGTGCGGGGATCTGTCTCCTATAGCTCTTAACACACATCGACCCAGTTAAAACTTAGAGCAGAACCTTGCGTTGTTCAAGCCACATCCTTCAGAGTCGCCAGTTATTAATGTATGGCGCTTCATATTCCCACGATCACAAAGGAGGAAAAATTTGAATTTCCGAACTTCGTCGTAGAATAACGGCAAAATCAGCAACTTTCGACGAAGATCTCTACTCTAATACTCTACAAAATCTGTGAGAGCATATTAAAAAACTTCCGAGGAGTGTTCTCGGGGGTGGTGCATAGATTTATAACACAGCAATGCCAACAGTGGAGAATTTTACGGTATTGCATTGCTGCGTTATTCCGAATTAGGGTGCAAGCACTGCGAAGACTGCAGTCGCTATAAATACATGAAGTGTAATTGTAGTTGAGAATATGGAGAACCATCAGCTGTGTAACGGAATAACAACAACGAAAATTTGGGTTGACCGTGGCTGGAACCCTGATTCCCCGCTTATCGCGAGCGATCGCCTTACCATCCAACTAATGACCATATCCGAAGGAATGCACCGTACTTCGGAATAACACAGGCATTCCAATATTGTATTTATCCGCCGGCGGCCGTGAGTCGTGCTCGGGTGGCCTAATGGTGAGGCGACCCTCCGTGTTTGATTCACAGTCCAGCAAAAATTTTCACTGCCCTTATTCCCTTATATAGCTATGGCTGTTCATGTGGGATGGCGAATTCTTCAGTTAGTCCCAATGCCATGACTACAGTACAAATGTGAAAATCCTTTTTAAATTGACGGAAAAGTCTTATAGAGTGGTGAAGTAGCTGACTCAGGGGACTAGACACTCTCACGAAGTAGTAAGTGGTATCCAGGCACAAAAACTGTGCATTCATTGATAGTAATTATGTGAAAAATGCACTGAACTTTGTTTCTAAATATGAAACAATTTAATATGTAAGCATAATATTTGAAATATACTTTCTTTTTTTTAAACTAAACCTTAAAGGAAATCTCCCTACCTTACCGAGTAGAGTTTCGCAATAATCATCATAAAAAGATAAGTTCGGGATCTGGGTGTTGTTTCAACTTTGTAGATAAGATGCCACCCACGAACCATGGACCTTGCCATTGGTGGGGAGGCTTGCGTGCCTCAGCGATACAGATAGCCGTACCGTAGGTGCAACCACAACGGAGGGGTATCTGTTGAGCGGCCAGAAAAATGTGTGGTTCCTGAAGAGGGGCAGCAGCCTTTTCAGTAGTTGCAGGGACAACAGTCTGGATGATTGACTGACCTGGCCTTGTAACACTAACCAAAACGGCCTTGCTGTGCTGGTACTGCGAACGGCTGAAAGCAAGGGGAAACTACGGCCGTAATTTTTCCCGAGGGCATGCAGCTTTACTGTATGGTTAAATGATGATCGCGTCTTCTTGGGTAAAATATTCCGGAGGTAAAATAGTCCCCCATTCGGATCTCCGGGCGGGGACTACTCAAGAGGATGTCGTTATTAGGAGAAAGAAAACTGGCGTTCTACGGATCTGAACGTGGAATGCCAGATCCCTTAATCGGGCAGGTAGGTTAGAAAATTTAAAAAGGGAAATGGATAGGTTAAAATTAGATATAGTGGGAATTAGTGAAGTTCGGTGGCAGGAGGATCAGGACTTTTGGTCAGGCGAATACAGGATTATAAATACTAAATCAAGTTGGAGTAATACAGGAGTAGGTTTAATAATGAAGAAAAAAATAGGAGTGCGGGTAAGCTACTACAAACAGCATGGTGAACGCATTATCGTGGCCAAGATAGACACGAAGCCCACGCCTACTACAGTAGTACAAGTTTATATGCCAACAAACTCTGCAGATGACGAAGAAATTGAAGAAATGTATGATGAGATCAAAGAAATTATTCAGATAGTGAAGGGTGACGAAAATTTAATAGTCATAGGTGACTGGAACTCGGTAGTAGGAAAAGGGAGAGAAGGAAACGTAGTAGGAGAATTTTGCGCAGAGCACAACTTAATCATAGCTAACACTTGGTTCAAGAATCATAAAAGAAGGTTGTATACATGGAAGAAGCCTGGAGATACTGATAGCTTTCAGATAGATTGTATAATAATAAGAGAGATATTTAGGAACCAGGTTTTAAATTGTAAGACATTTCCAGGGGCAGATGTGCACTCTGACCACAGTCTATTGGTTATGAACTGTAGATTAAAACTGAAGAATCTGTAAAAAGGTGGCAATTTAAGGAGATGGGACCTGGATAAACTGACTAAACCAGAGGTTGTACAGAATTTCAGGGAGAGCATAAGGGAACAATTGACAGTAATGGGGGAAAGAAATACAGTAGAAGAAGAATGGATAGCTTTGAGGGATGAATTAGTGAAGGCAGCAGAGGGTATGGCAGATAAAAAGACGAGGGCTACTAGAAATCCTTCGGTAACAGAATAAATATTGATTTTAATTGATGAAAGGAGAAAATATAAAAATGCATTAAATGAAGCAAGCAAAAAGGAATACAAACGGCTCACAAATGAGATCGACAGGAGGTGCAAAATGGCTAAGCAGGGATGGCTAGAGGAGAAATGTAAGGATGTAGAGACATATCTCACTAGGGGTAAGGTAGACACTGCCTACAGGAAAATTAAAGAGACCTTTGGAGAAAAAAGAACCACTTGTATGAATATAAAGAGCTCAGATGGAAACCCAGTTATAACCAAAGAAGGGAAGGCAGAAAGGTGGAAGGAGTATGTAGAGGGTCTATACAAGGGCGATGTACTTAACAACAATATTATGGAAATGGAAGAGGATGTAGATGAAGATGAAATGGGAGATATGATACTGCGTGAAGAGTCTGACATGGCACTGAAAGACTTGAGTCGAAACAAGGCCCCAGGAGTAGACAACATTCCATTAGAACTACTGACAGCCTTGGGAGAGCCAGTCCTGACAAAACTCTACCATCTGGTGACCAAAATGTATGAGATAGGCGAAATACCCTCAGACTTCAAGAAGAATATAATAATCCCAATCCCTAAGAAAGCAGGTGTTGACAGAGGTGTAAATTACCGAACTATCAGTTTAATAAGTCACAGCTGCAAAATACTAACGCGAATTCTTTACAGGTGAATGGAAAAACTGGTAGAAGCCGACCTCGGAGAAGATCAGTTTGGATTCCATAGAAATATTGGAAAACGTTGGTAATACTGACCCTACGACATGTCTTACAAGAAAGATTAAGGAAAGGCTATCCTACGTTTCTAGAATTTGTACACTTACAGAAAGCTTTTGACAACGTTGACTGGCATACTCTCTTTCAAATTCTGAAGGTGGCAGGGGTAAAATACAGAGAGCGAAAGGCTATTTACAATTTGTACAGAAAGCTGATGGCAGTTATAAGAGTCGAGGGACACGAAAGGGAAGCAGTAGTTGGGAAGGGAGTGAGACAGGGTTGTAGCCTCTAAAAATGGTTCTAATGGCTCTGAGCACTATGGGACTTAACAGCTATGGTCATCAGTCCCCTAGAACTTAGAACTACTTAAACCTAACCAACCTAAGGACATCACACAACACCCAGTCATCACGAGGCAGAGAAAATCCCTGACCCCTCCGGGAATCGAACCCGGGAACCCGGGCGTTGGAAGCGAGAACGCTACCGCACGACCACGAGCTGCGGACGTTGTAGCCTGTCCCCGATGTTATTCAATCTGTATATAGAGCAAGCAGTGAAGGAAACAAAAGAAAAATTTGGAGTAGGTATTTAAATCCATGGAGAAGAAATAAAAACTTTGAGGTTCGCCGATGACATTGTAATTCTGTAAGAAACAGCAAATGACTTGGAAGAGCAGTTGAACGGAATGGACAGTGTCTTGAAAGGAGGATATAAGATGAACCTCAACAAACGCAAAACGAAGATAATGGAATGTAGTCTAATTAAATTAAATTGTGTGATGCTGAGGGAATTAGATTAGGAAATGAGACACTTAAAATAGTGAAGGAGTTTTGCTATTTGGGAAGCTAAATAACTGATGATGGTCGAAGTAGAGAGGATATAAAATGTAGACTGGCAATGGCAAGGAAAGCGTTTCTGAAGAAGAGAAATTTGTTAACGTCGTGTATAGATTTAAGTGTCAGGAAGTCGGTTCTGAAAGTATTTGTATGGAGTGTAGCCATGTATGGAAGTGAAACGTGGACGATAAATAGTTTAGACAAGAAGAGAAAAAATTGTTCAAATGGCTCTGAGCACTATGGGACTTAACATCTATGGTCATCAGTCCCCTAGAACTTAGAACTACTTAAACCTAACTAACCTAGGGACATCATATAACGCCCAGTCATCACGAGTCAGAGAAAATCCCTGACCCCGCCGGGAATCGAACCCGGGACACAAGAAGAGAATAGAAGCTTTCGAAATGTGGTGCTACAGAAGAATGCTGAAGATTAGATGGGTATATCACATAACTAATGAGGAGGTTTTGAATAGAATTAGAGAGAAGAAAAATTTGTGGCACAACTTGACTAGAAGAAGGGATCGGTTGGTAGGACATGTTCTGAGGCATCAAGGGATCACTAATTTAGTATTGGAAGGCAGCGTGGAAGGTAAAAATCGTAGAGGGAGACCAAAAGATGAATACACTAAGCAGTTTCAGAAGGATGTAGGTGCATTAGTTACTGGGAGATGAAGAAGCTTGCACAGGATAGAGTAGCATGGAGAGCTGCATCAAACCCGTCTTACGACTGAAGACCACAACAACAACAACAACACATAAGTTGAGGTAAAATTCTTAAATACAAAATCCTAGGTGAGGATAGCTAAAACGCCTTTATTTGGTAACTAGTTTCAGCTCATTGACGAGCCATTTTCACATCAATAAAAAATTCATTATTTGATTCCTTGTATGCCAGCCACCAGGCATTACACGTCGTACGCGGAATCAAATAAGACAAGTTTTATTGATCTGAAGATAGCTCATCAGTGAGCTTGAGCTGAGGCTAGTTATTAAATAAAGGAGTTCTGGCGATCTTCACTTAGAATCTTTTATCTCATAATTTAATGTAGCAAATCTTACATCTCGCGATTTGAGATTGTTCAGTAACAACGTGAATTGAGGTAAGCCATGCTACGTGCTACTCTATAAAATGACTTTTATCTTAATAACATGAATATTTATATATGTCTTTGGAGAGAGAGAGAGATTGAGTTTTGACTGATACTTTAAGTCGTAACTGGTACCTGATTTTTGGTTGCTGCCTCCTTAAATGATCAGCTTCTGCACGAGTTTGTGACGTATTATAATTTGGAGGAAGTTATTGTTCTTTAAGGTTTAAATAGGACTCTGTTGATTACTTGGCCGTGTTGCTGTTAGCTTTGAGCCCAAGTTTTTGAAGCTTTTCATACTTAAGGGACCACTGTTGTAAGTAAATAACATCAAACAGCAATCTGCTTTTCGTAACAAAAGGAGATTGCTTCGCACACAAACTTTCTTCAAACTACACGTCCTGCTACACCAAAATTGGTCAGTGGAGTTCAGCACCATACTATTATAGAAGAACATAATCCAATTACTGCAATTAATAAATTATGAGAGGTTGTTAAGTATTGAACGAAAACTATAGAGAATGCATTTCCTTTCCTGTATTTTAGTGAACTTTGTACTCTTACAATTCTGTCGATTGATAGCCGGTGACGACAATGAAGTTCACTTCCTTTTCCAAATACAGATTATTTCTATTCTTCACTTCCAGAAAATTTGTATGCATAAATGTTTGGCAACTCTTACACATACTTTACTCGGTTTTATCACTGAAACAGCAATTTTTATTAAATGTAACAATCGTTCTGAGCGACGGCCTAGCAACACGTCCTGTTTTTTTTAAAAAATAAATCAATTGTCCTCCTTTTTCTTTTTTAGAGTCCATACTCAAAGATTCACAACTACTATCGTTGCGAGGATTGTGCGCTAAAGAGTTTCCCGCTGTGCAGCTGCACTTCACGTCACTTCAAGTACTTTTTGAATCAAATTTACTTTTACGGTATTTACATATCTTACTGAGCTTCTCAGAATAAAATGTAGGCACAAATTAGTTACTAAAAGGGCAATGAGGCTCACATAACATTACACATCCCCCTTCAGAAACGCATACTCGGCTGTCATCTCGAATAAGTAAAAACATTAAGCGACAATCATTGTAAATTTAAATGAAATGTTACGAATGGAGGTTTCATGACTTATGAGTAATGTCTTATTTCTGAATTCATTCTAACTGTGGCTTGCACAATCACTTTGGTTTTATACAAACTACACTACGAGGTGGGTATCGTCTCGAGACGACCTAACGAAGAGCTGTGTGGTATCGAGGCGACTGGGCCTTGATTTATGCTCCGCTTTCGTAATCGATATTTATGCGGGCTGCGTAAGCAGTTCCCTTCATAATGTGATGTATATCATTACCTCAGCAAATTATTTATGATATTCTGCAGCGCAACGTAATCATTACTGACGGAGCACTTTGTGAAAATAAACTGCCATCTCGCGTGTTATGTATTATGTGCAAACAAGTGAGCTACGCCATATTTCCACGGGTATGAAAGCTTCTCATATCTATTGCGCCTACCTGTGCAGCAATATCGAGACGCGTTGTCGCTGCCTTTCATTATACTAACACAACAATTAGGTTAAAACTGTTTTCGTTTAGATTACGTAAGTCAATGTCTAGGTCACATGCTACATTATTAAAATTGATAACCATTGCTGCCATCAACAGAAATGAAATTACATTAGCGACACGTGGGCGCTTAGTGGGTACTGAGTATGCGCCTACATGTCGCTGCTGTATTTTTTAAATCTGAGAAAGGCTGCCAAGACGAAACCGGCGATAAATTTTGTGATCGAGTCACTGACTTTCGTAATCGAATAATCCGATGCATAGGCCACACGTCTCCTCAGCAGGTCCAACAGCCTCATTTAGCTTGTTTTCCTCTAGCTGCACACAAACTCAAGTCATGTGATTCATTTTATCTGGAAAATGAAGAGCCCTTCATTAGCTTTTTTTCTTTTATGATGAGCTATAAGTATGTATCAAAGAGGCAGCTGATTTCCTCTTTTTAACATGGACTTTTATTTTTTGCAAAGGGCATTTCCTCCATATCACGAGATAGTTTGTGCAGTACAGATGTCACTGAAGCGACGCCATGTTTTTCACATGATACGCTCCAAGTGCAATAAAATGTAACTTACAAGTGGAACTTTACGTCTAGATACTTGGTTTACTAACTGAACATTTAGGAAATCGTAACACTGCAAGACACGAGGAACTTAGTCAATCTGGAGGTTATGGATCGTCAGTAAAAAAAAATATTATCCTTTATCTTACAAAATCGAATTAATGAAGGAAGGAAAATTAGGGTTAAGATCCCGTCGGCAACGAAATCATTACAGACAGAGTACAGGCATTGACTGCTGTTGTTTAAGGATGGGGAACGAAATCGACTATGCCCTTGCAAATGAACTGTCCCGGCAGTTGCTAGGAGTCATGTAGGAACATTACGGAAAACCTTAACTGTTCTGAACTTTGCTCCTCCTGAGTGCGAGCCCAGTACGCTAACCACTGTACTACCTAGGTCTTTATAATACATAGGTAAATCACTACAGCTCGCGTAATACTTTGTTTATTACTAATTTCACTCATCAGACGCTAGCATCTTGAAGTGTACATGGTTCTGATGGCAAGACGATATAGAATTGATCACTATTGTTCGCTGTATCGCTTGTTGGAAATGATTGAGTTCATTAAAAAAAGAAAGGAGCAAACAGTTGGATTTTTCTGGTAGTGAGGTATCAGGGAAAAGTAGGAAATATAGGACGGAATGAGATTACGATGATGACGACAGTGTCAATCACAACGACGATAAATATGATGACCGAACAGTGCCAGCTGTAACTTCCAGTCGTGAGTAGTGGATGAAGAAGTTTTATTGCCCATTATCGAACCCACTTCCGCTGATGTTAGCATCTTCATGTCATCTTATTGACCGTGGACCCAGTGAGGCGTCGTCAAATCCCTGAGTACAATCAATCGTCATTACAAATATCCCAGAAGAACTCCTTTAAGACGCGGACACCTCATTTATTTCATGAACTAGTAAACCATGATATTATCGAGCCCTTGATCCCATAGACTCCTCTTTCAGACTCCCAAAAAAGTCTTCTCCATCTAATCTTTGGTCCTAGTCGACCTAATCGAATACTCCTCATCCAAAATTTCGTATCTTCGAAATAAATAATCACCTGCCAAATCAATATACGGAGTGTCCCAGTATGAATGGTCAATATTCAGGACTATGACAGGAACTATCATTTGAAGCTGACAACTGTGTATGCACATATGCCCTATTTCGAATGGTTTTCGAGATAGAACACATTCAGTATAAATTGTTATTTATTTTCTGTATTTTTGAACACACTGTCGGATTTATAGATTTACACGTGTACAACAGCTAGTGAACGTTACGATGCGCGTTTTACAAAGTATCAATTGAAAAATAGGTATTTTTAACCCATTCAAAACTAAGCATTATAGTACACGTCCATGACAGCTGTTGCTTAGTTCACGATAAATTTTTAAATATCCCACCATCAACTTCATAGCGTTTGTGCACTTAAGGATGAGCCCAACACGTTAGTATCGGTGACTCCACGAGTTCCCTAATGACAGCAATAGCGTCCATGATGCGACCAAGCAGTTATTCTGGCGTATTCATCTTTTGTTTGATTATCTCAAACTTCATCCAACCCCTGGCAGTCTCGGTAGCCAGTTAAATGTACTACCACGACCAATCCAGCGATTACGGTAAGTGCGATTGAGATGTTCCCTCACACGTCTCGTGAAATGTAGAGGGGCTAAGTCAAGCTGCAAGTGTAGTACAGTCCTCGTGGCAAAAGAAAAGTCCTCATGGTGTGCAACAAAGGAATTTTCCAAAAAATACAAGTAATTCTGTTTCCTCATTCGCTCTTCGAAAATGACTGTACGTGTCAACATGTTATCGATCATATCACATCAAACATTGATTGAAACGCGAAGTTGGAAATTCATTTCCACTGTTGAACCTGGTTTCTCCTGCGATCACTGACGGTTACTAAGCTTTCTCTTGATTCCACTCCGTGTGAACGCGGCTTCATCAGTTAATCGCATTAATTGAAGAAAAATGATGATTTTCTTTTAAACAGTAACAAAATTCAGGTCGTGAGGCATTGTCACCAGTGTGAAGATTATGCGCACGCTGTATGTGAAATGAGTAAATGTTTTCAGCATTTAATTTTCGCTGTACACGAGTTCGTGAGACACTGACAAGTGCAGGAAGCTCCGAGTTCTGGTAATAGGACTACGCTGCACCATTTCAACATTGTGTTGCTGCTCTTGGACAGGTTGTTGAAATACATGTTCAGAAGGAAAATGACAACTTCGAGGAATACCTGTTTCACCCAGTGTACTGTAAACTCTCTAAATACTGGAGATTATTTTAATTTACTATTGAGAGAACGTTATCAGTGGTCCCAGACGAGAATTAATATTTAGTGTATGTGTGTGATTGCGTGTGTGTCGGCGTGACTGCACTGAGTGGATCCTATAGTCCTCTCACTGATATTGTGTTTCGTAATGGAAACAAAATGTTACGAGTGACGTTTCATCGTTGACGCGAAAGTAATCTCTGGTCACAGTGAGCACAACTACACTCCTGGAAATTGAAATAAGAACACCGTGAATTCATTGTCCCAGGAAGGGGAAACTTTATTGACACATTCCTGGGGTCAGATACATCACATGATCACACTGACAGAACCACAGGCACATAGACACAGGCAACAGAGCATGCACAATGTCGGCACTAGTACAGTGTATATCCACCTTTCGCAGCAATGCAGGCTGCTATTCTCCCATGGAGACGATCGTAGAGATGCTGGATGTAGTCCTGTGGAACGGCTTGCCATGCCATTTCCACCTGGCGCCTCAGTTGGACCAGCGTTCGTGCTGGACGTGCAGACCGCGTGAGACGACGCTTCATCCAGTCCCAAACATGCTCAATGGGGGACAGATCCGGAGATCTTGCTGGCCAGGGTAGTTGACTTACACCTTCTAGAGCACGTTGGGTGGCACGGGATACATGCGGACGTGCATTGTCCTGTTGGAACAGCAAGTTCCCTTGCCGGTCTAGGAATGGTAGAACGATGGGTTCGATGACGGTTTGGATGTACCGTGCACTATTCAGTGTCCCCTCGACGATCACCAGTGGTGTACGGCCAGTGTAGGAGATCGCTCCCCACACCATGATGCCGGGTGTTGGCCCTGTGTGCCTCGGTCGTATGCAGTCCTGATTGTGGCGCTCACCTGGACGGCGCCAAACACGCATACGACCATCATTGGCACCAAGGCAGAAGCGACTCTCATCGCTGAAGACGACACGTCTCCATTCGTCCCTCCATTCACGCCTGTCGCGACACCAATGGAGGCGGGCTGCACGATGTTGGGGCGTGAGCGGAAGACGGCCTAACGGTGTGCGGGACCGAAGCCCAGCTTCATGGAGACGGTTGCGAATGGTCCTCGCCGATACCCCAGGAGCAACAGTGTCCCTAATTTGCTGGGAAGTGGCGGTGCGGTCCCCTACGGCACTGCGTAGGATCCTACGGTCTTGGCGTGCATCCGTGCGTCGCTGCGGTCCGGTCCCAGGTCGACGGGCACGTGCACCTTCCGCGGACCACTGGCGACAACATCGATGTACTGTGGAGACCTCACGCCCCACGTGTTGAGCAATTCGGCGGTACGTCCACCCGGCCTCCCGCATGCCCACTATACGCCCTCGCTCAAAGTCCGTCAACCGCACATACGGTTCACGTCCACGCTGCCGCGGCATGCTACCAGTGTTAAAGACTGCGATGGAGCTCAGTATGCCACGGCAAACTGGCTGACACTGACGGCGGCGATGCACAAATGCTGCGCAGCTAGCGCCATTCGACGGCCAACACCGCGGTTCCTGGTGTGTCCGCTGTGCCGTGCGTGTGATCATTGCTTGTACAGCCCTCTCGCAGTGTCCGGAGCAAGTATGGTGGGTCTGACACACCGGTGTCAATGTGTTCTTTTTTCCATTTCCAGGAGTGTATATTTGTGTTATAACTATGCAGGTATACTGTTCGTTTACATGCGACACATCTCCCGAAAGACGAAAAACGAATTTCGGAAATCATTTTTACCTGCCGTGTTTACATGTAAAAGTCTGAAGCGGATTTGCTAGCCCAATTGAATATGGCGCCTGGAAAACAGCTAATACAGTTTATGATTTAGTCAGCACAGTCGCTATTTATCTTCAGTTACACAAGGTGTAAACAGCTCCATTCTAATATTTCTACTTGTCCTTTGCTGTACATAATGCCACTCTGTCCATGTTGTTGTTGTTGTGGTCTTCAGTCCTGAGACTGGTTTGATGCAGCTCTCCATGCTACTCTATCCTGTGCAAGCCTCTTCATCTCCCAGTACCTACTGCAACCTACATCCTTCTGAATCTGCTTAGTGTATTGATCTCTTGGTCTCCCTCTACGATTTTTACCCTCCACGCTGCCCTCCAATGCTAAATTTGTGATCCCTTGATGCCTCAAAACATGTCCTACCAACCGATCCCTTCTTCTAGTCAAGTTGTGCCACAAACTTCTCTTCTCTCCAATCCTATTCAATACCTCCTCATTAGTTACGTGATCTACCCACCTTATCTTCAGCATTCTTCTGTAGCACCACATTTCGAAAGCTTCTATTCTCTTCTTGTCCAAACTAGTTATCGTCCATGTCTCACTTCCATACATGGCTACACTCCATACAAATACTTTCAGAAACGACTTCCTGACACCTAAATCTATACTCGATGTTAACAAATTTCTCTTCTTCAGAAACGCTTTCCTTGCCATTGCCAGTCTACATTTTATATCCTCTCTACTTCGACCATCATCGGTTATTTTACTCCCTAAATAGCAAAACTCCTTTACTACTTTAAGTGTCTCATTTCCTAATCTAATTCCCTCAGCATCACCCGACTTAATTTGACTACATTCCATTATCCTCGTTTTGCTTTTGTTGATGTTCATCTTATATCCTCCTTTCAAGACACTGTCCATTCCGTTCAACTGCTCTTCCAAGTCCTTTGCT
This sequence comes from Schistocerca nitens, assembly GCF_023898315.1. Taxonomy (NCBI): domain Eukaryota; kingdom Metazoa; phylum Arthropoda; class Insecta; order Orthoptera; family Acrididae; genus Schistocerca; species Schistocerca nitens. Next base: position 265,247,792 of record NC_064618.1, read on the forward strand.
GTCTCTGACAGAATTACAATGTCATCGGCGAACCTCAAAGTTTTTACTTCTTCTCCATGAATTTTAATACCTACTCCGAATTTTTCTTTTGTTTCCTTTACTGCTTGCTCAATATACAGATTGAATAACATCGGGGAGAGGCTACAACCCTGTCTCACTCCTTTCCCAACCACTGCTTCCCTTTCATGCCCCTCGACTCTTATAACTGCCATCTGGTTTCTGTACAAATTGTAAATAGCCTTTCGCTCCCTGTATTTTACCCCTGCCACCTTCAGAATTTGAAAGAGAGTATTCCAGTCAACATTGTCAAAAGCTTTCTCTAAGTCTACAAATGCTAGAAATGTAGGTTTGCCTTTTCTTAATCTTTCTTCCAAGATAAGTCGTAAGGTCAGTATTGCCTCACGTGTTCCAACATTTCTACGGAATCCAAACTGATCTTCCCCGAGGTCAGCTTCTACCAGTTTTTCCATTCGTCTGTAAAGAATTCGCGTTAGTATTTTGCAGCTGTGACTTATTAAACTGATAGTTCGGTAATTTTCACATCTGTCAACACCTGCTTTCTTTGGGATTGGAATTATTATATTCTTCTTGAAGTCTGAGGGTATTTCGCCTGTCTCATACATCGTGCTCACCAGATGGTAGAGTTTTGTCATGACCGGCTCTCCCGAGGCCATCAGTAGTTCTAGTGGAATGTTGTCTACTCCCGGGGCCTTGTTTCGACTCAGGTCTTTTAGTGCTCTGTCAAACTCTTCACGCAGTATCTTATCTCCCATTTCGTCTTCATCTACATCCTCTTCCATTTCCATAATATTGTCCTCAAGTACATCTCCCTTGTATAAACCCTCTATATACTCCTTCCACCTTTCTACCTTCCCTTCTTTGCTTAGAACTGGGTTTCCATCTGAGCTCTTGATATTCATACAAGTGGTTCTCTTCTCTCCAAAGGTCTCTTTAATTTTCCTGTAGGCAGTATCTATCTTACCCCTAGTGAGACAAGCCTCTACATCCTTACATTTGTCCTCTAGCCATCCCTGCTTAGCCATTTTGCACTTCCTGTCGATCTCATTTTTGAGACGTTTGTATTCCTTTTTGCCTGCTTCATTTACTGCATTTTTATATTTTCTCCTTTCATCAATTAAATTCAATATTTCTTCTGTTACCCAAGGATTTCTATTAGCCCTCGTTTTTTTACCTACTTGATCGTCTGCTGCCTTCACCACTTCATCCCTCAGAGCTACCCATTCTTCTTCTACTGTATTTCTTTCCCCCATTCCTGTCAATTGTTCCCTTATGCTCTCCCTGAAACTCTCTACAACCTCTGGTTCTTTCAGTTTATCCAGGTCCCATCTCCTTAAATTCCCACCTTTTTGCAATTTCTTCAGTTTCAATCTGCAGTTCATAACCAATAGATTGTGGTCAGAATCCACATCTGCCCCAGGAAATGTCTTACAATTTAAAACCTGGTTCCTAAATCTCTGTCTTACCATTATATAATCTATCTGAAACCTGTCAGTATCTCCTGGCTTCTTCCATGTATACAGCCTCCTTTCATGATTCTTGAACCAAGTGTTAGCTATGATTAAGTTATGCTCTGTGCAAAATTCTACAAGGCGGCTTCCTCTTTCATTCCTTCCCCCCAATGCATATTCACCTACTATGTTTCCTTCTCTCCCTTTTCCTACTGACGAATTCCAGTCACCCATGACTATTAAATTTTCGTCTCCCTTCACTACCTGAATAGTTTCTTTTATCTCGTCATACATTTCATCTATTTCTTCATCATCTGCAGAGCTAGTTGGCATATAAACTTGTACTACTGTAGTAGGCATGGGCTTTGTGTCTATCTTGGCCACAATAATGCGTTCACTATGCTGTTTGTAGTAGCTAACCCGCACTCCTATTTTTTTATTCATTATTAAACCTACTCCTGCATTACCCCTATTTGATTTTGTATTTATAACCCTGTAATCACCTGACCAAAAGTCTTGTTCCTCCTGCCACCGAACTTCACTAATTCCCACTATATCTAACTTTAACCTATCCATTTCCCTTTTTAAATTTTCTAACCTACCTGCCCGATTAAGGGATCTGACATTCCACGCTCCGATCCGTAGAATGCCAGTTTTCTTTCTCCTGATAACGACGTCCTCTTGAGTAGTCCCCGCCCGGAGATCCGAATGGGGGACTATTTTACCTCCGGAATATTTTACCCAAGAGGACGCCATCATCATTTAATCATACAGTAGAGCTGCATGTCCTCGGGAAAAATTACGGCTGTAGTTTCCCCTTGCTTTCAGCCGTTCGCAGTACCAGCACAGCAAGGCCGTTTTGGTTAATGTTACAAGGCCAGATCAGTCAATCATCCAGACTGTTGCCCCTGCAACTACTGAAAAGGCTGCTGCCCCTCTTCAGGAACCACATGTTTGTCTGGCCTCTCAACAGATTCCCCTCCGTTGTGGTTGCACCTACGGTACGGCCATCTGTATCGCTGAGGCACGCAAGCCTCCCCACCAACGGCAAGGTCCATGGTTCATGGGGGGCTCTGTCCATATCAGCCGAAAATGTTTAAGAACAATAAAAAACCTGACAGTTCAAGTGCGTTTGAAACCCGTTGCGTTTACATGGGAGCGAAAATCGATTGCGGAGTTGGAAAACCGGCAAGCAGAAGCGGATTTCCAGAATCGGTTTTGAAGTGTTTAAATGACCACCCAGAAGCGGTATAGGGAAATGGGTTTACGAAATTCGGTTTCGGGAGCCCCATGTAAACGGGGAGAAGAGATGACTCTGCAGATTTATTCTGTACATTGCATTGACGATGCCGTCGCAATGTTAAATGCCCCATAATATTATCAGTATGCTGTTAACGATTGCTTCTTCTTAATATCTGTCGTGTATATGCGACAGGAGCTATAAACAGAAAATGTTGTGTGGCTCTAGTGAATAGCATGCGTAAGGAGCAATAGAATACATTTCGTCTCGTTAATGAAACTTTGTTAAGCATTACGAATAACGAAGGAGAGAAGTATGTAAAGCTAAAAGGCTGCTTTCGTAATCCTGCATTTTCCTTAATACGGACTGACGAAAGCGATGTTCGGTCTATGTTCTCCACCTGAAAATGCTGAAAACATATTTTGTTATGTTTGAGCGGGGTAGAATCTTCCCTTCTCACAGTGTTCCCCCAAGAAAGGTTCTCGAACTGGACTGATAGGAAATCTAAAGTGAAACGACAGAAATAAATGCTAATACAGCATAAATAAACAGCCCAAATAAAATTCAAGTACATAAAAGGCAATATCGCTTAAAGCAGTCCTCTTACAAATGAGAAGTCATAACCTTGACACTTTCGATTAAAGTCAAAAGGATTAGTACACTCGTAAATGACGCAAGCCGTGCTAGTATGCTACTTCTTTGTCATTCAGACACTGAAATTCAGAGGCTGACGAAGAAAATGGTGACTATTTCTCATTTTTCCAGAGAGTCAACGAACGCAAAAAGTACGACGACAACGTTATGTACACCAAATATTCACACCCTCAAACCGAACGTCGCAGCCAAATTTTGTACAAGTTCCTGAAAGGTATGTGTTCATAACTACGTATATTATAAACTAAAGGATACGTCACAATTATTTTTGATTAGATTTAGAGTCTGTATAGGAAACTGCATATAGCTTTGAAATATTTTTCACCTTGTGACTTCCTGGCTTCCGTTATAAGAGTGATTTCAACGTTCCCAATAATGGAGCAACAACAGCGCTGTCTTATCTGGTTTATGTACACAGTATTACAGGGGACAGAAGAGCTGGAATCAGAAATAGAGGGTCGTCCCCCCCACAACCGGTAGCTCTAATTTCGGCAATTACGTCCCCGCATAGCTCGCTTGCTCGTCAGCAGTCCCCGTGGCCGTCCCCGACCGCCACAGGAAGTAGTGACGCAGACGCTGACGGATCCTTCCGGCCAACTAACTCGTAATGTGTGGTGGAAAACCTATTTTGTAATCGTTCCGGTGACGACATTGTTACGCAAAGAATTCATAATGCCGTTTGTTAATTTCGCATAAAATTGTTCGGTTCAATAATAAAAACCATTTTTGATTCTGTAGCACCTATTGAAGCTACCACCCCTTCCTGCACTCTGCTTGCTAACTTGTTTTCTGGGGAGGTGGATATTTATGGTAAGACTATCATCTCTTTTTTTTTTCCTGGTGCATTTGCGAATGGTAGCCGAAGAGCAAGATTGTAAGTGCCACTTGGGTATGATCTCCATATTCCTTGATTTTTGAGCCATGAACACTATGCGAGATTTGTGTTGGAGGAAGATACACCTTGTTTGAATCTTCTTGGAACGTGCATTTACGGAAATATCAAGTAAATACAAGTGTTGGACAAAGTCTCTATTATCGCTCCTGCCACTGTGGTTGGATGAGCATGTCATGACATGCTCGCCTTTGCTAACAAACTCATGATGAAACATTTTCTCTTTTTTCGATCCTAGTTTGTTGGAACTGACGAGTGATGAACACTTGTATTAGCCACCGTGGATTCTAATGAACGCCAGAGGCACTGAAGCTGGCCGCTGTGAAGACAAAGGATATTATAACATTGTTCCTTTGTCTTTTTATAAGTTCGTGTTTAAGATAAGAGTTGATTTTATGATTTACACTCAACTGGTGGGTTGGTAGGCGAAGTATGGTCATCTAACAGGGTACCATTTTCTTTGGGGCTACATGGGTACATCTTTTTGTGTTCAGCAGCTCAGTTCTAATTAGTGAGCTTTTCGTTCTTTTGTTTTTTCGTTTCTACAAAATACTAGGAGAACAACTGAAACCATTACTTACCATAGTAATATTTAAACTGGGTAGGGGAATTTACGTCGTGGAAAACAGAGATCATTTGTTGATTATGAAGTAAATTATGTCTCGAACGAGTTGGCAGAATCGTTTAGGCTAATGCTGTTAGAGCGGTAATTGTCTCGATCGTTAACCGGAAGCAACTATCCATCAGCAGCAACGTGTGTAGTGAGAACGGCGTTTCTTTATCGTGTTAGTGCGTTTTGAGTGTTAAAAATACTCTGCCGTAATTTGATGGTGAAATATATGCTACTCTTAATTTTTCCAGTTGGTTCGAGATGGTGTAGGAAACAAGTAACATCAGGCCTTACATAGAAACTGATTTTGTTAGCCGATTTATAACTCGATGCTTTGGAACTCTAGGGGGCAAGGATCAGCATTATTTTTTACAAGAATGGGATGCTTTTAGTGTCCAACACTTTTTGTTATCAGTCTGTTGGGGAAAGCTACGAGTAGTGAGACGTCAACGGCTGAAGTGGTCGAGATTTACTTCAATGTAAAATAATGCGGTAAAGGCAACAGTGGAAAGTAGGTTACTTTTAAGGACAGACTTATAGAATTTTCATTCATGAAACAGCTGTAGTACTGAAAGACAGTACGTGCAAGGAAGGAAAATAGAAAGAATATTTCGCTCCAGCACCAAAAATTCGAAAGAGGTGCTGAATATATTTTTTTGCTTTGTACCCAGAAGTAGATTTGAAATTTGATTACCGAGGGAAATAAACTGAGAATATATTTTTCTTCCCAATCAAAGTCAATATGGAAACGAATTGGAGAATCACAATGGAGTAGTAGTAGTCGGAGAACTGTTCGAGAATTAATTTAATTCGGAAAATATGGGAAAAGTAATTACCCAATCAGAAATATGTTAAAAACTATACCTAAAAGAAAAGAATATTCAGATACAAGAAAAAGAAATTACCTTAGAGATTAGTAACTAACATTACCGAGGATAAACCATATACAGCGATGTGAGACCTGAGTTGTGGTCTCTCTCTTCACTAGTGTTCCTCTGTCTGATTCGTTGCGGTTAATTCAGGCTAGATTTGGTGCTGAATTAACTAATCTCTTTCGGCATGTGTTGATATCTACTTACTTTTTATTCAATGACCAGTATTACAAGCAGACAGATGGAGTTGCGATGGGTAGTCCGTTGTCTCCTGTGATCGCAAATTTGTTATGGAAGACTTCGAGGAACGTGCATTGGAGTCGGCGCCTTTGAAACCCGCCTGCTTCTTTACATATGTTGACGATACCTTTGTTGTTTGGCTCATGGTAGGGAGAATTTGAATGCTTTTCTAGAACATCTAAACTCGATGCACTCGAACATTCGTTTTACGATGGAGGTGGAAGAGGATGGTTGTCTTCCCTTTCTTGACGTATTCGTAAGGAGAAAGGATGATGGATCATTGGGACATGCAGTCTACAGGAAACGTACTCACACCGCCTTGTACTTACAGGCTAATAGTTGTCACCATCCGGCTCAGCGTGAAGGGGTACATCGTTTCCGACGCTGAGACTTTGCCAGCTGAGCTGTCCCATCTTGAAGTCACGTCTCGTCAAAATGGTTATAGTGATAGACAGACTGACCGTGCGTTGCGCTATCGACCAACTGTGCATCGGGTGATTGATGATAATTCTGTGTCGACGCCTAAGTCTAATCCCTTTTTGCCTTACGTAGGAAACGCTTCTAATAAGATCGGTCGTATTATACGGAAATGCGATGTGAAATGTGTTTTTCGACCTCCATCTAAAATTAGTGGGCTTTTGAGTTCTGTTAAGGGTGATCTTGGTCTGCGTAAGGCGGGTGTATACCGCATTCCTTGTAGCTGCGGCATGGTACATATTGGTCAAACTATCAGGACAGTGGAAGACCGATGTGCTGAGCATAAACAGCACACACGATTACAGCAGCTGCTATTGCCGAACATTGCTTGGATACTGGTCATCCCATGTTACATAATAACACCGAGATATTGGCATGCACGTCCAGCTATTGGGACAGTATTATTTAAGAGGCACTTGAGATTAAATTAGCAAGCGACATCGTTAACAGGGATGGAGGTTTTTGTTTAAACTCTGTTTGGAATCCGGCTCTCTCCCTTGTCAAAAAACAGAGGGACGGAGTCAATGCTACCTCACCTGCGAATTCGTAGTCTCACTATCGATATCTCAGACTTCGGCCATCTTTGGTGGCATTAGTGTTCGTGTGTTTTCTTTCCTGCATCAGTCCGAGAACAGAGGTTTTAAATTTGCATCTACGTCGCCTGTCCGTTGCAGTTGCCTTGAAAATGGCGAGGTGTTCTCCTGCCGAAATATCGGCGGTCGCTGAAAGTGTTACCTGGCTGAATTTCCGGAAGTTATTTGAAACACACACAGCGAGTTATCAACGAGCGATGTGGCGCAGTGGTTAGCACACTGGACTCGCATTCGAGAGGACGATGGTTCCAACCCATGTTTGGATATCCTGATTTAGGTTTTCCTTGATTTCCCTGAATCACTTCAGGCAAATGCCGAGATGGTTCCTTTGAAAGGGCACGGCCGACTTCCTACGCCATCCTTCCCTAATCCGATGGGACCGATGACCTCGCTGTTTGGTTCACTCCACCAAATCAGCCAACCAACAGCGAGTTATCTCTGACTTGAAAACATAGCTGGGTTGTTGTATAGAGTAGAGATATTTATGCTCTATGGATTGTTGCTAAGAGCCGTCTTACACATGGAGATACTGAGTGAGGTGGCGAAGTGGTTAGCACACTGGACTCGTATTCGGGAGAACGACGGTACAAACCCGCGTCCGGCCATCCTCATTTAGATTTCCCGTGATATCCCTAAATCGATTCGGGCAAATGGCGGGATGGCTGTTTTGAACGGGCACGGACGATTTCCTGCCCTAATTTGAGCTTCTGCTCCTTCTCTAATCAGTTCGTTGTCGACGGGACGTTAAAAACTAATCTTCTTCCGCTCATGAGGTGAAAATAATCGGAGATGACGCTACAGTCTCACGCTGTATTTTCGTTTTTTTAACATGGTGCCACCATGTTAGATGCCCCAAAACATTACAAGACTATTGTTCACGATTGCTTTTTTTCGTAGTTTCTGTCACGTGTATGCGACAGTTTTTTGAAATACTACATATTACACTGCTTACTCTAATAACATAATGTCATGGATGCATCTCAAAACGTTCTTTCTGCTCTTAAATGTGTATTTGAACCTGCAATATGACGCATTTTCCCCTATAAATGTAACTTTCTTTTTGTCTATAAATTCCAAATAACCAAGACGAGAAACAAGTTATTTGAAAAATATGCTGTCGTAGTCCACTGAAATCCTCTTCCACTGTATTTACGTCAATAGCTGATGAAGCTAAAAGTCCGTAAACAATGCTTCTTTGTTTACTGGTACTGCTTCATACTCGTTACATTTTCAGCTTTGAAATCGTATGCCTAGGAGATTAAATGTTCACGTTTGCAAATCCTTTAGGTAAGTTTTCATTGTTAACTCACAAAAATGAGTGCAATGACGAATGAAGGTAGCAAGGGTTGCTATCATGACTTGTAGATGTCTACAAAGTGAAAAGTTCTTGAAATGTCGAAGGAATAGAACTGACTGGACTGTCAGTGCGTCACTATCATTCTGGTTTACACATACTATCACTCTGAAACCTTACCTATGAAGTGTCATTTAGTGTGAGGTCAATAAAAGCAGAAAACGAAAACTTAATTTTTGAAAGCATGTTACAGCAGTTTGCAATTTGATAAACGATGTCAGCAGGTGGTTCTGATGGTTAAAAACCATTCAACAGCCAAGATTGCATAAAATATTTTTTTTTTTATTTGAAACATTCTGTTTCAACATAGTACGCTGTTATCTTCAGATCTTAAAATCTTTTCTTCTAAAGAATCTTGATATTATTCTGAATTCAGGCACAAGATGTGAAGTGGATGAAAATAGCTCATTATAAAAGGTTTGTCACCGCTAAAATATGAAGTAACATAAAGCACCTTGTGGAACAGGCAATGGTTCAAATGGCTCTGAGCGCTATGGGACTTAACTTCAGAGGTCATCAGTCCCCTAGAACCTAGAACTACTTAAACCTAACTAACCTAAGGACATTCCACACATCCATGCCCAAGGCAGGATTAGAACCTACGACCGTAGCGGTCGCGCGGTTCCAGACTGATACGCCTAGAACCGCTCGGCCACGCCCGCCGCAACAGGCTATCTCCATATACATATTGCTCACACTTGCTTGTTGCATCATACAGCCACGGTACCCGATAGCACAATAGCTGTCGTGATGGCCAAGTGAAGATACTGAAGGTAACGGAACTCTAATCGATATAATAACCTCGACCGTTACTTAGGCTCCTGCATCTATCTGCGCGATTTAATTAGCGAGATAATCGTACAACACGGCACAATAAAAGTACATTTTCAGGCAATAAGTCACATTAGGTAAAATAACGGCTCATTACTTTTGACGAACAACGGAAAATTCGGTGTAGTAAATGTCCTGCTGCAAAAGTGTTTCAAAAGAAAGGAAAGTCAAATATTTTCAGGAAATAGTAGTGAGATAACTAAAGCTACATTGCCTCCAAACACGTATATTGTATGAATCCACGGCTGTACTTCGTTCATTTTATGAGGATTCTTTGACAGCTGTGAATTGTCTAGGAATAAAAGTTGGTCTAGGATTAAAAGTTTAATGAAGGATATTTACACACCAAAATAACAAAACAACTACTTTCAAACAAATGAAGAGAAACCGGCTACACCATGTGAGATATGCTTCTATTCCCTTCTACATCTGTTGATATATAAACACTGACGGTAGTACAGGACGTTTTTAATATTTAAGCTCAATCAAAAATCAAATCGTTTGGATACTACACGCGTCAGTCTTATTACTTGTTTAAAGCAGCCCACCATGATTTCTTCTCGTGTATTACCCTCATCGTTTCACAGTATTACCTACACTATGTGATCAAAAGTATCCGGACGCCCCAGAAAACACACTTTTTTCACATTACGTTCATTGTGCTGTCACCTACAGCCAGGTACTCCATATCAGCGACCTCTGTAGTCATTAGACATCGTGAGAGAGCAGAATGGACTGCTCCGCGGAACTCACGGAATTCTAACGTGGTCATGTGATTGGATGTCACTTGTGTCATACTTCTCTACGCTAGATTTCTACACTCCTAAACATCCCTAGGTCCACTGTTTCCGATGTGATAGTGAAGTGGAAACGTAAAGGGACACTTACAGCACAAAAGCGTACGGCCGACCTCGCCTGTTGAGTAACAGAGACTGCCGACAGTTGAAGAAGGTCGTAATGTGTAATAGACATCTATCCAAATCATCACACGGGAATTCCAAACTGTATCAGGATCCGCTGCAAGTATGTGACAGTTAGGCGAGAGGTGAGATAACTTGGATTTCATGGTCGAGCGGATGCTCATAAGTCACATATCACGCTGGTGTAAGGAGCGTAAAGATTGGACGATTGAACAGTGGAAAAACGTTGTATGGAGTGGTGAATCTTGGTACAAAATGTGGCGATCCGATGGTAGGGTGTGGTTATGGCGAATGCCCGGCGAACGTCGTCTGCCAGCGTGTGTAGTGCCAACACTAAAATTCGGAGGCGGTGTTGTTATGGTGTGGTCGTGTTTTTCATGGAGGGGCTTGTACCCCTTGTTGTTTTGCGTGGCACTGTCACAGCACAGGCCTACATTTATGTTTTAACTATCTTCTTGCTTTCCACTGTTGAAGAGCAATTCGGGGATAGCCATTGCACCTTTCAACACTATGGAGAACCTGTTCCTTGTAGCGAAGTGATTCCACTATAATATCAATCCCGTAATGTACTGGCCTACACAGAGTCCTGACCTTAGGGATGTTTTGGAACGCCGACGTCGTGCCAGACGTCACCGACCGACATCGATACCTCTCCTCAGTCCAGTACTCCGTGAGTAATGGGCTGCCATTCCCCAAGAAACCTTCCAGCACCTGGTTGAACGTTGTAAGGCGTATGCTTCGCCGGCGGTGGGCGAGGCATGACAGAATCTCTGACCAGAGAGTAGTTTATTGTTAGTTGTTGCTTGTCGCGAGTCTGCGCTAGTCTGTCGTAGTCAGTCTGCAGTAGTAGTCAGTCGGATACAGTAGTAGTCGGTCGGCTTTAATAGCGAGTGGACGGTAGTAGCCTGCGGGAGTCGGCATGCGTCGGCTGTGTGCTCTGCTCGCGACTCTGGTCAGGATTCTGGACGATGAGTATTGTTGTAGAAGGTAAAGAAGCAGCATTGCGCATATTTAATAATGTATGTTAATTGTAATTAATTTGTTCCAAAAAAAGCCCCAATAATAATTTTTTTATAAAGTAACTCTTTTAAAGAAAAACATTCATTTCAATTTAAAGAACATTTCCAATGGATCGTCACTCATTTCAAGAATCCAAAAGAAATATATATAGGCCAGCTCTTCTAAAGAAAAGTATTCATTTCAATTCAAAGAATTTTTCCAATGCATTATCATTGCTTCCAAGAATAATAAAAAAAAAATATATACGCCAGCATTGCACGAAGCTGTGTCGAAGAATGTATAATTAAGAGCAGATATATTTGCAGTTTTATTGAGGTAAGAATTTTTGCTTTTGTTATTCACAATACGGGGCCGAAGGTCAGCGCTGCTGTCCTTATAAAATTTACCAGATATTATTATTTCTGTTAGGAGGTTACATTTCGTTCATGGTTCATTATTTAATTAATATTATTGTGTGGGTCTATGGTCAATTTTCATCCCTTCATTTTTGCGGGGAGGTTACACTTGGCTCCATTTCCATTTATATTTAACAAATTTTGTGGGGAGGTTACACTTGGCGACATCCGGCCAGGATCGTATTTCTTTGGGAATCTTCTGATAAGTAGTCATATATCCGCTCTTAATTACTTAAACGTAGTTTGCATCTGGTGCAACGCATTTACTAATTTGTCGCTCTTTCTTTCACAGATCATCGGCAATTTTTTGCTCTTTGTTGTATTTGTGTTTGTTGCATTTTTGCATTGTGTTTGTTTCATTTGTGAATAATTTTGATTTTTTTGATTTGTAAAAAAAATGCCGCGAAAAACTGTTAACAGTACATCGCGATGTATAATGGGTGAAATAGCTGAGTCAAATAATATAACCGGTAGTACTTGCGACACGCAGTGTAATAATGACAGTTCCCCATTTGCGGACAATCAGTGTCTACCGACCACTAATGTTGATTTTGATCCTAGTGATGAACAGACGAATTCAATTGTGTCCTCTGTTAATTTAACGACAATTGATGACGCGTGACGTTCTGTTACAATGAACGCTGCCCAGCTTGACACACCCGGTTTGCAAAATTTACGTAATGAACAGACAATTTTTTCTAACGAAAGTGAACAGTGTAATCAGAGTACGACAGATTTATTTAATTCCGATGTAGTGACTAACAGTGCTCATCCGATTAGCAAACATTTTCAAGAATCACAAAATGACCGAATGGTTACACAAAACGTGACAATTGCAGGTACGCCATCAAACAGCACAGAGAATAGAGTAGGTAATGTTACTTTGGATCAAATTATGGCAGTATTGCAACAGTTTAAGAAGGAACAAAATGAAAAATACGACAAACTTAATGAATCGTACAAACAACGTAATGAAAATTTCAAACAACTTAATGAAAGTTTCGACAACCATTTCAAACAACTTAATGAACTAATTAATGGAAGTTTCAAACCAACGAACGAAAAACACGACAACCTTAACGAACAGAACAAACAAGTTAGTGAACAGATTACAGCTGTTACCGTGCAACGTCACGACACGAAAGAACAATCATGTGAAGAAAGTAAGGCTCATGCTAGGAAAAGTAGTGAATAAAATAGATCTGTCGCACAAGAATTAATTAATACACATGTAGCCACAACAGAATCACATAGAGATGAAATTAATGCAGTCGCTGAACAATGTTCTGAAAATGCGACACAGTTACGCGACGAGTTTAATTTAAAGGCACCAGAACTTTCACACACTCTGGATACGGAAGTCGATAAGAAATGTGAACAACAGATCAGCCAAATTGACGAACGTATTAAAGTGACAGAAATGAAAATTGTTTCAGTCACTAACACGTCGCAGCATACGGCACATTCCGATCATTTGTCATACTCACACAGCCAGAGTAACTTAAGTAATTTACAGAAACTACGTGACTTAAAATCCGAAAAGACACAGACAAATAGATTCTCATGCAATGCTGAACCTGTTCACAAAGTTAGAGACGATAACGTAGATTATAAGCAATTTTTATCTGTAAGAAAATCTAAGGAATTCAATAATGACAGAGCACAGGTACACTCTTTGAACCGTATACGAAAATTTGTTTTTGTATTTTCAATAGCATTGCCTGTAATACAGAAACTACAATTAGAATGGATACAGCAAATTGTTTTTGAATTTTCACCGGCATTGCGTGAAACGCAAAAGCTAAAGTATATCTGCAGCGCGTAATAGACCTCAGGGGATTCATTACGCTTTAATGAGTATGTGCCGTAGCGTGCACAGGGCCCGGAGCCGTAGTAGTGCTGTTTCATCTTTAGTTTTCTGCACTGCTGCCCTCTCTTCTATTATCCTTTATATCTATCAAAACGGCTCTTCATCTATTGCTCTATCTAGAATTAAGAAATGAGTAAAGAAAACTTGATATGACAAATTTTACCGAAAGTGACAGTTCTCTTTAGACACTCCCGTAATGACAACTATCGCCGTAACTTTAATGTTGTTGTTGTGGTCTTCAGTCCTGAGACTGGTTTGATGCAGCTCTCCATGCTACTCTATCCTGTGCAAGCTTCTTCATCTCCCAGTACCTACTGCAACCTACATCCTTCTGAATCTGCTTAGTGTATTCATCTCTTGGTCTCCCTCTACGATTTTTACCCTCCACGCTGCCCTCCAATGCTAAATTTGTGATCCCTTGATGCCTCAAAACATGTCCTACCAACCGATCCCTTCTTCTAGTCAAGTTGTGCCACAAACTTCTCTTCTCCCCAATCCTATTCAATACCTCCTCATTAGTTACGTGATCTACCCACCTTATCTTCAGCATTCTTCTGTAGCACCACATTTCGAAAGCTTCTATTCTCTTCTTGTCCAAACTAGTTATCGTCCATGTTTCACTTCCATACATGGCTACACTCCATACAAACACTTTCAGAAACGACTTCCTGACACCTAAATCTATACTCGATGTTAATAAATTTCTCTTCTTGAGAAACGCTTTCCTTGCCATTGCCAGTCTACATTTTATATCCTCTCTACTTCGACCATCATCGGTTATTTTACTCCCTAAATAGCAAAACTCCTTTACTACTTTAAGTGTCTCATTTCCTAATCTAATTCCCTCAGCATCACCCGACTTAATTCGACCACATTCCATTATCCTTGTTTTGCTTTTGTTGATGTTCATCTTATATCCTCCTTTCAAGACACTGTCCATTCCGTTCAACTGCTCTTCCAAGTCCTTTGCTGTCTCTGACAGAATTACAATGTCATCGGCGAACCTCATAGTTTTTACTTCTTCTCCATGAATTTTAATACCTACTCCGAATTTTTCTTTTGTTTCCTTTACTGCTTGCTCAATATACAGATTGAATAACATCGGGGAGAGGCTACAACCCTGTCTCACTCCTTTCCCAACCACTGCTTCCCTTTCATGCCCCTCGACTCTTATAACTGCTATCTGGTTTCTGTACAAATTGTAAATAGCCTTTCGCTCCCTGTATTTCACCCCTGCCACCTTCAGAATTTGAAAGAGAGTATTCCAGTCAACATTGTCAAAAGCTTTCTCTAAGTCTACAAATGCTAGAAACGTAGGTTTGCCTTTTCTTAATCTTTCTTCCAAGATAAGTCGTAAGGTCAGTATTGCCTCACGTGTTCCAACATTTCTACGGAATCCAAACTGATCTTCCCCTAGGTCGGCTTCTACCAGTTTTTCCATTCGTCTGTAAAGAATTCGCGTTAGTATTTTGCAGCTGTGACTTATTAAACTGATAGTTCGGTAATTTTCACATCTGTCAACACCTGCTTTCTTTGGGATTGGAATTATTATATTCTTCTTGAAGTCTAAGGGTATTTCGCCTGTCTCATACATCGTGCTCACCAGATGGTAGAGTTTTGTCATGACTGGCTCTCCCGAGGCTGTCAGTAGTTCTAATGGAATGTTGTCTACTCCCGGGGCCTTGTTTCGACTCAGGTCTTTCAGTGCTCTGTCAAACTCTTCACGCAGTATCTTATCTCCCATTTCATCTTCATCTACATTCTCTTCCATTTCCATAATATTGTCCTCAAGTACATCGCCCTTGTATAAACCCTCTATATACTCCTTCCACCTTTCAGCCTTCCCTTCTTTGCTTAGAACTAGGTTGCCATCTGCGCTCTTGATATTCATACAAGTGGTTCTCTTCTCTCCAAAGGTCTCTTTAATTTTCCTGTAGGCAGTATCTATCTTACCCCTAGCGAGACAAGCCTCTACATACTTACATTTGTCCTCTAGCCATCCCTGCTTAGCCATTTTGCACTTCCTGTCGATTTCATTTTTGAGACGTTTGTATTCCTTTTTGCCTGCTTCATTTACTGCATTTTTATATTTTCTCCTTTCATCAATTAAATTCAATATTTCTTCTGTTACCCAAGGATTTCTATTAGCCCTCGTCTTTTTACCTACTTGATCGTCTGCTGCCTTCACCACTTCATCTCTCAGAGCTACCCATTCTTCTTCTACTGTATTTCTTTCCCCCATTCCTGTCAATTGTTCCCTTATGCTCTCCCTGAAACTCTCTACAACCTCTGGTTCTTTCAGTTTATCCAGGTCCCATCTCCTTAAATTCCCACCTTTTTGCAGTTTCTTCAGTTTCAATCTGCAGTTCATAACCAATAGATTGTGGTCAGAATCCACATCTGCCCCTGGAAATGTCTTACAATTTAAAACCTGGTTCCTAAATCTCTGTCTTACCATTATATAATCTATCTGAAACCTGTCAGTATCTCCAGGCTTCTTCCATGTATACAGCCTCCTTTCATGATTCTTGAACCAAGTGTTAGCTATGATTAAGCTATGCTCTGTGCAAAATTCTACAAGGCGGCTTCCTCTTTCATTCCTTCCCCCAAATCCATATTCACCTACTATGTTTCCTTCTCTCCCTTTTCCTACTGATGAATTCCAGTCACCCATGACTATTAAATTTTCGTCTCCCTTCACTACCTGAATAATTTCTTTTATCTCGTCATACATTTCATCTATTTCTTCATCATCTGCAGAGCTAGTTGGCATATAAACTTGTACTACTGTAGTAGGCATGGGCTTTGTGTCTATCTTGGCCACAATAATGCGTTCACTATGCTGTTTGTAGTAGCTAACCCGCACTCCTATTTTTTTATTCATTATTAAACCTACTCCTGCATTACCCCTATTTGATTTTGTATTTATAACCCTGTAATCACCTGACCAAAAGTCTTGTTCCTCCTGCCACCGAACTTCACTAATTCCCACTATATCTAACTTTAACCTATCCATTTCCCTTTTCAAATTTTCTAACCTACCTGCCCGATTAAGTGATCTGACATTCCACGCTCCGATCCGTAGAATTTTAATAAAAACTTTAATAACAGATAAAATTGTAATCATCAGTATGTGTAAAATTATCAGCAATAGCTAACGCATTTTAGTAACAATAGAGGTTTTTCACCGCAATAGCAACAAAACCAGCCGGTTAGCATACCTAACCAACAATGCAGTCTACAAGGTCAACCAAGCTTTAATGTTTCGCCGCGTACGCGTATAGCGTCGGCCCCAACAAATAGTAACGCACAGCAACAAGGAAACCAGTAAGTACAGAAAACACACTATTTCAATTCCTATCGCAATGCACCGTATAGAAATGACTATCATGACAGACGTAAGAATAATGAGCATAATTTACAGCGTACATTTAATAACAGTCGGTCTTATCAGCAGCAAGAACATCCGCAACAACATATTATCATGAATGAACCAGACAGTAGATATCATCCAGAACGTAAGACGTCAGGAAGAAATAACAGAACAGTACAAATAGTGGAACTGCCACAGCATCCTCCCGAAAATAAAGACACGTCAGATGGAATTTGACTAGATACAGTACAGGTTGCATATTCCAGTAACGCAAGCAATACTTTTGACACGCAGAATCTTGTTCACGAGAATGTTATTTGAAACATGCTTTGTTGAATGCACCACTTTTATCGCACCCAGGTCTTACCAGAAATTTTTTCATTGCCACCGACAGTTCTAACACCGCTATAGGCGTACATATTTTTCAGGAAATTGAAGAAGATGGTTCTACAGTAATTAAAAACATAGCCTTTGCGAGTCGCATTCTGTCACCCGCTGAACGAAATTATTCTGTTACAGAACTTGAAACATTATGTGTTGTATGGGCTTTTACGAGATTTCGGCATTTTCTTTATGGAAGACCTACTACCGTTTACACAGACCATAGAGCTGTACAATTTTTACTTTCGGCTGAATTTACACACGACTGATTAAGTAGATGGAAACTTTATTTACAGGAATTTAATTTTACAATTGTTCACATTCCCGGCACACAAAATATTGTAGCAGATGCACTATCCCGTTCTCTCAGCAACAATCAGCAAGACATCGCAACCAACTTCTGCAAAGCAAATTTCAGCGTCATGTACATTCAACAAGTTGCATTTGAAAATTTCATTTCGTCGTCATTACAAGACATAGCACAAGAGCAGAGTAAAGACAACGTGTGGAAAGAAATTAAACACCTTTGGCAAGATAGGAATAATGTTACGATTAGAAACCATTACATTGTACGCAATGATATTCTGTTTCGCCGCTCTCATCCTGACAGCAACAATTGGTTATTATGCATTCCTGACGAACTTGTTAACAAATTAATCTGGTATACTAATTTAAGTTACGCACAGTACGGAGCCAAAAAATGTTTTCTTATACTGTGACAGAACTGTTATTTTACCAACATGGAGAAACGTATACGACGAGTTTTAGCGTCATGTAAAATCTGCCAGAAAGCTAAATCAGATACGACTTCACATATTCCTCCATTACATCCCATTGTTCCTGTTAAATTAAGATACATGGCCGCTGTAGACATTTTTGGTCCAATTCCCAGAACTAATTGAGGTTTTTGCTACATCTTTGTCGCTGTTGAACTCACTTCAATATTTGCTGCCTTCACTCCGTTACGCAAAGCTACTGCTAAAACTGTTTCGAAAGCATTTGTAAAACATTTTCTATTTCATGTAGGTCATGTGTTGAAAGTAATTTCCGACAGTGGACCACAGTTTCGATCTAGTATATGGACACGTATGTTACGAACTAGAAACATTTCTCCGGTCTATATATCCAGGTACCATGCTTCTTCGAACCCTTGTGAACGATTAATGAAAGAAATTGGTAAACTGTGTAGAATATACTGCCATAAAAAACATATTGATTGGGACACACACATGCTCTCATTCCAGGATGTAATTAATTCCATACCAAATGAATCTACTATGCTATCTCCGTCTGTTATACTGAAAAATGTTGAACCACCTAACAAAATTAAAGAATTAGTAACCTTTCCTACATCTCGTCGACTTCGACACCATGAAATAATTGACATTGCGCTGAACAACATCAAACGTGCCGCAGAGCGCCGGAGAAGACAGCAAAAACGGGTTTGTATACACCGTGACTTTCACATTGGACAGAAGATATTAGTACGTACACACTATTTATCCAATAGGGGAAAAGGTAGGTGCAGTAAATTTGAACTTCTATACGCAGGTCCATATCGGATTCGCAGTATTTTTCACCCCAATGTAGTACATGTCGAAACTTTGAGAACCAGAAAAACCAAAGGGAACCACCACATATCCAACATCAAACCTTTTATTGAATGAACATACTTTATGATTTATCACACTGTAATGCCATTTCCTAATTTTTATGACCACTTAGGCAATTATATTCACATGAACACTTACTGATGATTGTCGTATTTTTTCTTGGCAAGTGCCCGGCAAGGTAAGGTTAGCAGGTCGCTTTTCTTGTCGTTACACATGAAACCATGCATATTTTCCATTTTTTATGTATGTATGATTGTTTTCCTGTTTTGGTTGTATGTACTATGAAATATTTAAGATATAACAAACACCAGTTCACTTCAACATTTTTGCCATATGATATCTCAACATCGTGACTACTTTACTTTTTTTTTTGCTGCTACATTGTGGTACATTCTCGATGTTTTTGACATATTACGTTTTCTGTCATGCTATGCTGTATGCTCAATTATGTTACTATAAACCAGTTTTTATCTAATGGGTATATGAATTAAATGCAAGACGTTTCATCATTTTCAGAAAGAAATAACGTGTAAACGAAATAAATTAAACAGAAATGGGAATTTCACCTTCGGAATGAACGAAAGAGGATGCAATACCTCGTGATGAAGAGTAAATGGATCAGAATTAACAAGCATTAACAAGAATATACTATACACATCCTAGAATAGCAGTCTTAACTAATTTTTTCTTTCAGAATACGAGGCGATTGATGCAGGCTGTCAGACAGAACCACACATCTTAGTTTTAGTGATGAAATATGCTAGAAATAAGGAATAGTTGTATTATGAATAATGAAGTGATTTTTTTGCAGATGATAATGAATGATGATGAATAATGATGAAGAGTATGCTACTATGGATAATGAAGTTTTTCTTTACAGGTGATGATAATAATGGAGTTATGGTGATATGGATAATGAAGTTTTTTCTTTGCAGATGAAAATAATGATGAAGTTTATATATTTGCTGTTAGTTAAAAGATGCTATATAGTTATTTAAGTGTTTGTTGCAGTTCGTTTTGACAGTATGTCTTATATCGCATGGTATGATGACTGAAGGTTTTGGAAAGGACAGCTAGAGAACATATATATTTTTATACACATTTCACTACCTGTTAATTCGAAGTTCACTACTTTTCAGCATAATATGCGTTTCATCTTTCCATTTCATAATCCATTTTTGTATATTTTGCAGGAGAAGTTATTCATGAAATTAATGTGGTATAAATAGTTGTTTATTAAACCTATGTCGTTTATGAATGTGATCACATATACTCTACTTGTTTCATAACCTTGCTACAGCTGACTCATGACGAATGACGTTACACATCTTCATTTGCAGCAATAACTCAAAAGCAAACAAAGGAATTACCAGTCCCAAATAATGCTACTAGTTTAAGAGAGTTCTGAGTAATACTGATCAGCTCTGAATAGTATGTCACTTCAATAATGACTTCTGAACAATACATACAAAAAAGAAAAATGCTTTGTAACTGGCCAATGAATGCCACTGTTTACTGTAATGAGATGACCTATGATGCCAATGATTACTATAATTAGATTAATTATGTATAAATGGTATGCCAATAATTAACTCATTTTGAATGATGACTTCTGAACAATATATACAAAAAATGCTTTGTAACTGGCCAATGAATACCACTGATTATTGTAATAAAATGACCTATGATGCCAATGATTACTACAATTAGATTAATTATGTATAAATGGTATGCCAATAATAAACTCATTTTGAATAATGACTTCTGAAAAATGCAAAAAACAAAAAATGCTTTGTAGCTGGCCAATGAATGCCACTGATTACTGTAATAAGATGACCTATGATGCCAATGACTACTATAATTAAGTGAATTATGTTAATACTATGCCATTCATTAGCTTCTGTTTTGAATGATGACTTCTGATGGTTGTGACTGGGCCATGAGTGCCAATAATTACTATATTTAGATAATTTTATGAACATTATTCTGTAATACCACATACATGGTACAGAAATGTTCAGTAACTGGGCGATGAGTGGCACCAGTTACTCAAATCAGTTGTTAGACTAGTGTAATTCTCAATGAAGACTACTATGTGACTTAATGTCCTTCACCTTCTGACCTAATTACCAGAAATTACTGCAATATCCATTTGTCCTGTCTATCCTCATGATCATGGAGCACTATATTTGGTTTTTGCACTAATTCTACGTTGGTCTACCTTACAAGAATGTGGTGTTGACACGACATGCTGTCCACCACCTTGAGCGATGGATATGTTATTATGGTCCCACTATTTGGTGTACCTAGTGTACTACCAAAACAATAGCATGGAATATTATTACGACATTTCAGTGTCTTGACTACACTGATTAATACTTCAAGGAAAAGAACTTCAGATTGTCTCACTTGGTGTTGTGCTGCTGTAGAAAGATATGGACTTTCAGTGCAGCTGCGTGCATACTAAAGTTCTACAACCATGACGCAATCCTTCCCATTCCTTTCCTAATTCTTGTAAAATGATAAAGACATATACAGTGCGGGTGCACTTCATTTCATTTGTTAACAAGATCAGTTGTCCTAAAAATATTAAAGACTTCTATAGTGCATGGGCACTTTATTTCACTCCTTGATTTGTTGATTTGTTGTAAAAATATTAGAGAGTTTTACAGTGCGTGTGCACTTTTGTCGTTTGTCAATATGATTTGTACTCATTATATTTATTTGTTGCAAAAATATTAGAGAGTTTTACAGTGCGTCTACACTTTATGCCATTTGTACTCATTACGTATACATTTTTTTGTGATTCCCAGATATGTCCTGTATTACAGTGTGTGTGCACTTTCGTCATTTTGTTAACATGATTTGTATTCATTGCATATACATTTTTGTGATTTTCTGATATGTTCTGAACTTTAGTGCGTGTGCACTTTTGTCATTTGTCAATATGATTTGTACTCATTATGTTTATATGTTGTGAAAATATTAGAGAGTTTTACAGTGCGTGTGCACTTTATGCCATTTGTACTCATTACGTATACATTTTTTTGTGATTCCCAGATGTGTTCTGCATTACAGTATGTGTGCACTTTCGTCATTTTGTTAACACGATTTGTATTCATTGCATATACATTTTGTGATTTGCTGATATGTTCTGTACTCAGTGCATGTGCACTATATTTTATTTCATGTTATGCACCTATATATATGTATATATTCTGTGGTTGTAAAGTTAGTTAATTAAGAAAAATTTGTTGCTCATGGCAAGTCCAATTGACTCACCATCGCTGCCAAATTTTTGACCCCTTAGTGGAGGGTTATGTAAGGCGTATGCTTCGCCGGCGGTGGGCGAGGCATGACAGAATCTCTGACCAGAGAGTAGTTTATTGTTAGTTGTTGCTTGTCGCGAGTCTGCGCTAGTCTGTCGTAGTCAGTCTGCAGTAGTAGTCAGTCGGATACAGTAGTAGTCGGTCGGCTTTAGTAGCGAGTGGACGGTAGTAGCCTGCGGGAGTCGGCATGCGTCGGCTGTGTGCTCTGCTCGCGACTCTGGTCAGGATTCTGGACGATGAGTATTGTTGTAGAAGGTAAAGAAGCAGCATTGCGCATATTTAATAATGTATGTTAATTGTAATTAATTTGTTCCAAAAAAGGCCCCAATAATAATTTTTTTATAAAGTAACTCTTTTAAAGAAAAACATTCATTTCAATTTAAAGAACATTTCCAATGGATCGTCACTCATTTCAAGAATCCAAAAGAAATATATATAGGCCAGCTCTTCTAAAGAAAAGTATTCATTTCAATTCAAAGAATTTTTCCAATGCATTATCATTGCTTCCAAGAATCAAAAAAAAAAAATATATATATATATACGCCAGCATTGCACGAAGCTGTGTCGAAGAATGTATAATTAAGAGCAGATATATTTGCAGTTTTATTGAGGTAAGAATTTTTGCTTTTGTTATTCACAATACGGGGCCAAAGGTCAGCGCTGCTGTCCTTATAAAATTTACCAGATATTATTATTTCTGTTAGGAGGTTACATTTCGTTCATGGTTCATTATTTAATTAATATTATTGTGTGGGTTTATGGTCAATTTTCATCCCTTAATTTTTGCGGGGAGGTTACACTTGGCTCCATTTCCATTTATATTTAACAAATTTTGTGGGGAGGTTACAACGTATGCATGCAAGCGTAGAAGCTGTCATCAAGGCTAAGGGTGGGCCAGCACCATATTGAATTCCAGGATTACAGATGGAGGGCGTCACGAACTTGTAAATCATTTTCAGCCAGGTGTCCGGACACTTTTTATCACATGATGTATATACAACGTCCACAATTGGTGGTTGAATGTATTCCAGTGTCTGCCGTCCCCTACAGACTTTTCTATCTGCTGCTTCTTTTAGTTCGATGGAAGTTGCTCCCTGATAGTAAAACGTGTGCTGTAATCATATCCTTTCTGACATAGTTCTGCACGTATTCGATTTCTCACAGAATCTATGGAGAATCTCTTCATTTATTATCGCTTCACTTAATATCCATCATTCTTCTGTAATACTACAATCAAACGCTTCGTCTCCCTTCAACTCCCTTTTTTACCAGAATCCGTGATACAGTTTCAAACAATGCTATGTTTAAGAGAAACGTTGTCAGAGTATTCTTCCTCAGAGTAAGGTCCGATATTTAGTACTAGTAGAATTCTTTTAGGGAGGAACCCCTTCTTGCGCTGTGCTAGTCTGCTTCTTATATCGTCCTTTGTTCATCCGTGATGTGCTGTTTCTCCAGAAAGGTAGAAGAAAACTTCACTTCTCTACCATACGGCCGTCAACTTGGAAAACCATTATTTTTTCTGCTAATTACTATAGCCTTTATTTGGCTCTGATCTGAGTCACTGGCCTCTGCTCATTAAACTGATCATTCCACTAAACAACTGTCTTCCATACAGGATAGAGACTTCATCAGCTAATTTTATAGTTGATATAATTTCTTCTTCGAATCTAATTTCATCCCGAAGTTCTGTTTTATTTTTGCTTCTTTGACGTACAGAGCGAGTACACCTTCCCCGAGGGTAAACGACGGCCGCAGTGACTGATGCGCCACCACTCCTTGTGCCGCGGTGGATAAAAGAGCTGTACTCTACCTTCCGTCTGTCCTGTAGTGCGGTCACCACATTTTTCACCTTTATCTTCTTTGATATACAGGTTGAGCAATAGGGAGGAAGGACTGCATCCTTCATTTATGCCGCTTTTGGATCTTCCAAACATATAGTCTACTGTTGGTTGTTGTGCAAATTGTATACCACTCGTTGCACGCAGAGGAATGTTCGATACAAGCCGTCGGCTATGACTACTACATGCGACAAACTTCGTAAACAATATGGCGACTAGAACGATGCATTTGGCGATTTTTCAAAGTGGCATAACCGTCATATCAGTCTGTCGGTACAGCCACGGTTATTTTTTTATAATTATGGTATGACAATCGCTGGCTTCGTCAAATCACAACTAAACTGTCACGGTGTCACCTTCCACCTAACCTATACCTCAGACAGAGCTCCAGGTCAGTCTTCACCACAAGCAGTTTTATTTTGTTTCACATACATTGGCTTCGCCAAATCACAACGTACTACCTTTCAACCTATTCTATATCTCGAGCTAGGCTACAAATCAGGTTGTCTCCAGAACCAGTTGTTTTTGCTTTCACATTCATTGGCTCCTTCAACTACCAACAAAACTGTGGATATACGCAAAAAAAATGACGTGATAGCAGCCAGTAACACTACGTCACTGCAAAAAGACGACGACTCTTGTCAAAAATATCGCTTGACGCCCAACCGTGTTTACTCCGATCTTGAAAACTGCGTACTAAACGGCGCTTTCAATTTTGTTCTACAGTTTTCTATTCACAAACTTATAATTTCGCGCAAAGGGTTTCCATAACCAGTATGAATATGCATTATAGATTTAGTAGTTAATCTGTATTCGGCTACCATATTTTTGTGCCCTAATAAAATTGGTTTAAATACAGGTGTTCTCGGAGTTCCTGCTGCAAAATGTACTACCACAGCTGCGGAAGGCAAGACCACAGATTCGTTTATAAGTATATTTGTTGGAAAAACAAGCAACCACCTTCACAAAAGAAATTTTATTTCTTTACCTTTTTCAAGCACCTACCGCCTTTCTTCACGATAATAGAATTCTAGCATTATTAGCGAGCGTAAAAAATTAGCATGTGTATGCACAGTACCGTAGTCATGTGGATCGTAACACATGTGCAAGCTTGGTATAAGGACGGCTAACACCTCCCTGTACCATAAATTGCTTATTTTTGACGTTCGCTAATAATGCGATAGTTCTGCTCTGCTGAAGATGGGTATTAGATGGCTGAAACCGGTAAAGAAATGAAAGATATTTTGTGCAATTCATTGTTAGTTTTTTTTCGACAAAGAAAGCAGTGTAGACTGTCTGACTTATGTCTCTCTAAAGACACTATAGGGCAGCGTGTTTGTCTTTGGTAAGTTCGCTCGATTCCATCCAATCAGATAGTTGGCAATTAGTTTGGTCATGAGTTTGGAAACTGTTTTTTGTTCCGCGGAGTCGAGCGATGAGTAGTGGCAGTTCAGAGATAACCATGGAAGGACGCAGATTTTGTGTGATCGTTTTATTTAATTGCAGCGGTTGGTAAAAAATGAAGTTTTGAGTCACTTCATTCGTGTGATGTTTGTATTGCACTGTTTATTTTGTTATCATTTCGTGTGCTTAGCTTCTGGTGAATTGATATTCAGGGGGCGGAAGCTAATTACTGAATCGTGTCATAGTTATTCAGTGCCTAGTATTATCCACTCAGCTTCGTCATTATCTCCCGATCTTTAGCTTATTGTATGGCTCAGTGTAAATCACGTATAAATATACTACTTGCTACATTAGTCCTCTTACATTACAACACCATAGCTATTTTTATAACGTTTTCAAACATCTTGTACTCTTGTACGCCATTCGCTAAATTCTATGGGGGCGCCTTGGTTGTCCTCAATGGGGTATTCCTCTTTCAACACATGAAGAATAAGTAATTTTTTCCAATAAAATAATCATTAATTCTAAATCTAATAACACTGTTTTATTCCTTATAAATTCGTGTCTACATCAGGCGCTACCTATTATCAGCAACCAGTTCGAATCAATCTTAGTAACCGTAACGTTATAAACCAGTGTGTACCCGAGCAAGTAATTTATATGACTCAAAGACTCATTATGACTACGGGAGACAGATTATCTTTGTCTTGTCTTATCTTTGTCTGTTCGGATAGAATGTGGACTTACTTCTAATTTAGAACTGCAGAGTGTAGGATCGCAGTGGAATTGTAATTAGAGGTACTGCCGTAAACTGCCATTTTGAATGCCGAATATCGTTTTATCAATTATGATAATGTTTCATCTCATACAAGAAGAAATTGTGTACTGAAATGCAGCTTGGAAAATCGTTTATGGAAAAATATAATTTCATGAATGGAAAAGGTACGGTACGTTTAATTCTTTGATTGTTTTAACTTTTCCCTTGTCTGTGGCTCGGAAAATTATTTGGTGTGTCGTAATTCGTAGGGAACTTTGTATTCTGGGAAATCGGTAGACCCTGCACCACAGTCGTTTATGCTCCACTTTAAGGGATTAAATTCTGGGCTTTATCGAAACTGATACACAACTTGGACACTGATTCCAATGCTGCAGAGTGAGTACGTCATAGCACCCAAGACGGCTTCCCCACGGCGTAAGGTTGTGCCTCTGATTATTTTAAGAATTTTCAAAGTCGACAGTCGAGGGAATTCTGCAGAGCCACGCAGCTTTTATTCCAGGTGAAGTAATTAATTTTATACCTGGAAGCGCGGGAGATAACTGTGTAAAAATATTGGGGAAGCGACCTCTCGCCCAAAAGTTTCCATTCAAGTAACTACATATTATCCAGTCATATTAATCTAACTTCAACTTTCTCAGGGGGAGGGAAATTAAAGCCCTCCTATTGGACCTGTTACAAAACAGTTTTATCAATATTATTTTCAATGTATTTTCTGTGAGCGTACATCGGATAAAATGGCTCTGAGCGCTATGGGACTTAACATATGAGGTCATCAGTCCCCTAGAACTTATAACTACTTGAACTTAACTAACTTAAGGACATCACACACATCCATGCCCGAGGCATGATTCGAATCTGAGACCTTAGCGGTCGCGCGGTTCCAGACTGAAGCGCCAAGAACCGCTCGGCCGGCTACATCGGATAATTGAAAAATATTACGTATTAGCACAATGGTGAAGTGCTGAAACGAATTCGCGTTAATGGCCTATACCAGCGAGACAAAAGCGTACACCAAAAATAGGCTTTGGAAGGTGTTGAAATACTCTTATGTTTGCTGATAGAAAATCCAACTACTTAGAATACCGGAACTGCGATCAATCTCGTAGAGAGAGAGAGAGATGATCGTATGACATTGTTGGCCGGGAGGCCCCATGCGGGGGAGTCCGGCTGCCGTAATGCAAGTCCTTTTCAGTAGACGCCACATCGGCGACTTGAGAGTCCATAATGATGATAATGATTGGACACACAACACCCAGTCCCCTGCCGGGAATCAAACCCGGGCCCCCTGCGTGGCAGGCGGTAACGGTACCACTACGCTACGGATTCGGACGATTAATGTCGTATATACCGTTCTCAAGCTTTATTTTCAGCCATTTTCGGAAATGTGGTTTCGAGAAAATCGCCTTTAAAGCTTCGGTTACGTTAAGATTACCTCAAGTCAGCCCTCCTTGGACCATACGGCAATCCTTCCAAATCAACAATCGTCTTATTCGTCACCATGGTGGCCCTGCGGACACTTTGGCACATTTTATACAAAAAATAAAAACTCTAGACTTGAAATTTTTAGACAGGATTGGCCCAATAATTCTTGCTTCCACCGTCAGTCTTTGGCAGTTTTTGTTATTCGGCGATCAGCTCGCTCGATACGTTTTCCATCCGCTTTTGTGCAGAAATTGTAACAGTATGGTCAGATTTCGAGTTCGAGCACCTTAATGATCTCCAGAACGCCTGTTAGGCCGTCGTTGAAATTACATGCTGCCACAGGGGCCACAGTGTTAACTATTTCTTCCCGTTGTAAGTGGTTTCTGAGAAACTTTTGCTCAAATTGCGTTATAGTTCGATAATGGAGAATGGCTTAGGATGAACACTACAATAAACTGGACATTCCTGCCGGCCGCAGTGGCCGAGCGGTTCTAGGCGCTACAGTCTGGAACCGCGCGATGGCTACGTTGCAGGTTCGAATACTGCCTCGGGCATGGATGTGTGTGATGTCCTTAGGTTTAAGTTGTTCTAAGTTCTAGGGGACTGATGACCTCAGAAGTTAAGTCCCATAGTGCTGAGAGCTATTTGATCATTTTTTTTTGACATTCGTCAGAACATTTTACACAAAAAGAAAAACTCTAGATTTGAAATTTTGAGACAGGATTGGCCCAATAATTCTTGCTTCCACTGTCAGTCGTAACACTAGAAATGCCCCACTGGTGCCCTCATCTTCGCTACAGCCTAGCTGAGCCACATTTGACAGATCCTCCGAGGCTCAACACTATCCTTAGCTGATAGCCTTGCAGCAGCGTGACCACGCCTGTAAGGCACAGTGGCGGGCGTTGATATGCGGGCGCCGGACCTCGGCGCCGCTTCCTGCCGCTGCGGCGGTGGGTCACGCGGCGCCCGCTGGCAACGCTCCACGCCGCCAGCCGCCCTCATCCAATATTCCAGCGCGCAGCCGGCGCGGCCATTCGCCTTTGACTTATGGCGACCATCGCCGCTCCTCAGGGAGGCTCGTTAATGGCGGATGATAAGATTTTAGCGATCGGCCTTCCTGCGGCGCCGAGCTACGGCGCTGCTCGTGAGAGGCCCCGGAGAGGGCTACGATAATGGCCGTCCCGCGCGGCTCTCAGCTCCAGACATGCGAGACCAGACGATCAACTTCCGGACTCGCTGACAGGTGGTCATTACTTGGCTACCGTGCGCGCCTGGGTGCCCTTCAAACAACATAGTGGATCTTGCCGATCAGAAACCACTACTTACAGTATTAATGGACTCTTCTAAAAGCCTTTGGTGGATAAAAGTGCTTACATTAGTGAGGTTCTAACACTGCAAGACACATGTGAGATTTGTCCTTTACTTTCCGTAAATATTATACACTACTGGCCATTAATATTGCTACACCAAGAAGAAATGCAGATGATAAATGGGTATTCATTGGACACACATATTATACCAGAACTGACATGTCATTACATTTTCTCGCAGTTTGGGTGCATAGATCCTGAGAAATCAGTACCAGAACAACCACCTCTGTCCGTAATAACGGCCTTGATATGCCTGGGCATTGAGTCGAACAGAGCTTGGATGGCGTGTACAGGTAGACCTGCCCATGCTGCTTCAACACGATACCATAGTTCATCAAGAGTAGTGACTGGTGTATTGTGACGAGCCAGTTGCTCGGCCATCTTTCACCAGACGTTTTCACTAGGTGAGAGATCTGGAGAATGTGCTGGCCAGGACAGCAGTCGAACATTTTCTATATCCAGAAAGGCCCGTAAGGGACCTGCAACATGCGGGCGTGCATTATCCTGCTGAAATGTAGGGTTTCGCAGTGATCGAATGAAGGGTAGAGACACGGGTCGTACACATCTGAAATGTAACGTCCACTGTTCAAAGTGCCGTCAATGCGAACAAGAGGTGACCGAGACGTGTAACCAATGGCACCCCATACCATCACGCCGGGTGATACGCCAGTATGGCGATGACGAATACACGCTCCCAATGTGCGTCCACCGCGATGTCGCCAAACACGGATGCGACCATCATGATGCTGTAAACAGAACCTGGATTCATCCGAAAAAATGACGTTTTGTCATTCGTGCACCCAGGTTCGTTGTAGAGTACACCATCGCAGGCGCTCTTGTCTGTGATGTAGCTCACGGGCAACCGCAGCCATGGTCTCCGAGCTGATAGTCCATGCTGCTGCAAACGTCGTCGAACTGTTCATGCAGATGGTTGTTGTCTTGCAAACGTCCCCATCTGTTGTCACTAGGATAGAGATGTGGCTGCACGATCCGTTACAGCCATGCGGATAAGATGCCTGTCATCTCGACTGCTAGTGATACGAAACCGTTGGGATCCAGCACAGCGTTCCGTATTACGCTCCTGAACCCACCGATTCCATATTCTGCTAACATTGGATCTCGACCAACGCGAGCAGCAATGTCGCGATACAATAAACCGCAATCGCGATAGGCTACAATCCGTCCTTTATCAAAGTCGGAAACGTGATGGTACGCATTTCTCCTCCTTACACGAGGCATCACAACAACGTTTCACCAGCAACGCCGGTCAACTGGTGTTTGTGTATGAGAAATCGGTTGGAAACTTTCCTCATGTCAGCAAGTTATAGGTGTCGCCACCGGCGCCAATCTTGTGTCAATGCTCTGAAAAGCTAATCATTTGCGCATCACAGCTTCTTCTTCCTGTCGGTTAAATTTCGAGTCTGTAGCACGTCATCTTCGTGGTGTAGCAATTTTAATGGCCAGTACTGTATTTACATAAAAGTAAGGCATTTCTTATTGTTGCTCAATAATCGTCTGACACTATCAGAAGTCACAGTAAATTAAAATTTGATAGAAAAAAAGACAAAATGTTGTGTAGATACTACAATACATTTCTTTAGAGAATTAAGGGTATTATTAAAATATATAGTCACTCTTCAGTTAACAACAAGACGTTTCCGCACGTCTGCATCAAACTGTTAAATCATTTCTGTGAGATTACAAATTAGAAACAAAAATATCTTATTTGTTATTGAAACATTGTGATTCAGTATTTGTTGATTCATAATTCCATTTGATAAAATGTATACTACGCAGTCACATGTCAAAAACCGGTCAAAAGGCTGAAACCCACCTTATGCAGAACAGCACTGCGAGACGTGCAGGAAGAGAGTTAATTAGGTTTAGAACCTAATTAGGTTTAGAACATCCTGACAGGGATGTTGAGCAATGCCGATTCTTGTGCAGTCCTCGGCAGCACTACGTTTCGCGGTTGAGGATCCGTGACGCAGAAAGCCCGGTCGAAGTGGTCGCAGGTTCTCGACTAGGTTTACATCCGGGGCATCTGGTGGCCAGGGTAGTACGGTAACCTCGTCCTGGTGCTCTTCGAACCTCGCGCGTACACTGCGAGCTGAGTAACATGTTGCATTGTCCTACTGATACATGCCATCGTGCCGAGGAACTGCATGTAGAGGTGGACATGAGCCCAAAGGCAGATGCATACTTGTGTTGATGCATTTTGGCTTCCAGAGTGTCAGGATCACCCTCTGAACACCACGAAACCATTACTCCGGTCTCGACCCTTCTGACGATTGTTGCGATGTGTTTTCCTTCAGACGTTTCACACCGTAGACATCAGTGCCTAACTGTCCGAGAATGCATAAAACGTGATTCATCTGAAAAAGCCGCCTGTCGCCTCTCAGCGGACGTCCAGTTCCAGCATTGGTGTGCAAATTCCTTCCTTCGCCGCCCAAGAACAGCAGTCTCCTCACTCTGGTTGTTGAGACACTGTTGACAGCTCCTTGGTTCATCTGGGTCGTCAGCTGTTCAACCGTTGCATAGCTATACGACTGTACACGTACCCACATATCCACTGAAATCTGTAGGTCAGCAACGTGCACGGTGCGACCTTTTGCCATTTACGGCCTTCGTGCACGACAGTTGCCTGGGTGCCAGTTTCGTATAGCGCCATTTTGCCATGCATACCTTTACCATGGCGGCACGCGAACAGTTAACAAACTTAGCCATTTAAGAAATGCTTCTGTCTCTGTCCCGGAGGCCTATGCTCACGCTCCTTTGGACATCAGATAAATCACTAAGCTACCACATTTTGACAACGGTTGCGCTGTTGCCCGCAGCACCCACTGCCCCCTTCCCCTCATGGTTCAAATGGCTCTGAGCACTATGGGACTCAACTTCTGAGGTCATCAGTCCCCTAGAACTTAGAGCTACTTAAACCTAACTAACCTAAGGACACCACACACATCCATGCCCGAGGTAGGATTCGAACCTGCTACCGCAGCGGTCGCGCGATTCCAGACTGTAGCGCCTAGAACAGCTCGGCCACTCCGGCCGGCCTTCCCTTCATGCTTTATATGCCGCTAGTGATGCCACCTGCTTTCTATGACTGGTTCCCGCTGTTTGACGTTCAACGTAGGCGGTGGTCATGTTAATGGGGCTGGACTGTGTAGATGCAGAATTTCTCCGTGAGGCGATGCGCATCCCAGAGAGATTTGCTTTTCGAATTTCCGGACAGCACTTTTCAGTAGGAGTCGAACAACATATTACTTCCCCCCCCCCCCCCCCCCCCACATACATCTTGCGTATTGACCACAAGGAGAAAATTCGAAACATTAGAGCGAATACAGTGACTTACCGACAATCACTTTTGCCACGGACTATTTGCGAGTGGAGTGGGGTTGGAAGGATCAGGTAGTGGTGCCGAAAGTACCCTCCGCCATATACCATTAGGTGGCTTCCGGGGTATGATGTAGGAAATTTGTGGTAACTTCCTATGGCAACAAACTGCTATGGTCATCGGTCCCTAGGTTTACACACTACTTAATCTAACTTAAAGTAACTTATATGAAGATGGTATCTTTTCATTCGGACATATCCGAAAGAGCAGATACCATCTTCATATATTTAAGGTTGTTTTGGATGCATACGCATTGCCCGAACTCTTACGGGACTCGGTAAGATTGTCTGCCGCGAGTAATGATTGTAATGGGCAGGGGCACTACGAATATAGTGTGTGGACATTAAGTAGGGAATGTGGGTCTCACAGGGAGCGTGCAAGGAATAAATCCCTGCAGTCGCACTCTTCTCTGTGTTTTTGGTGGCTCGGATTCTAACCAGAGAGCATCCTGTTCCTACATTTCTAAATTCCGAATTTGTTGTTGCGTAGGTCTTTGTTCAGAACAACAGGCCACTTGTAGCTGTGGTGTTCACTGTCTACAATGTTTCGAGCCATAGGCTCAGCGTCGATCCCGGTACCAGGCTACACGGTTCGCTGCAGCGGACTGCCTGGTTTCCGCCAGGCTGGCGCCTACAACTAGGGTCATCAGCCAAACTACTGCAGCCTTCCTGCTACTGCGGCATGGCTATCACGCACTGTGCCAACAAGCGTGGAACCGGCGAGCACCGCACGCGGGCTTGTTCAGCCTTGCCCACCGGGCACCCGCCTCGGGCATACCACGAGCGAGCATCCCGATGGTCAGGTGCGGCGCGCCGATAAATCCCCGCTGATGCATAAACATCTGCAGCAAACAAAGAGCTCCCCCCAGCCGCCGGGTCGCCCTCCGGCTCGGCGCCCCGTTACGCCTTTTGTTCTGCTCGCGCACAGGCCATTCGGCTCGCAGGCTGGCTATCTCTGTCCATAAATATTATACACTGCCGCTCGAATATGTAAAAACAGGCAATATCAGGAAATATGCCAGCAGTTTTCAGCCTGAACTAATGGTCGCAGCGGCAATCATACTGCTTTTCTTCCTCCGCACTTTATAGCTGCCGCGTAATAAAGGCGTAACTTGTCCGACGCGCACGCGCTGGCCACACTACGAGTGAAAGCTTGCGCTCTGTAGTCCGAGATACGAACGATGGCGCTTCGCCCAGCTCGAGACACGGACGGAGATTGCATTGTTGCCAGTTCCAAGCGACAATGGCGGTATGTGCACATACGTTCTCTGCGCTTGAAGAAAGGATTTACTAAAGAATGGCGTACAACCCACCGGCTTTGACCAATGACATCATAAGTTACGAGAGGTGACGTATTGCACAGTTTTAACAGCAAAGACGAATTTTGAGAAACAGAGGAATGCAGAACAGAAAGACAGATGGTACACATATCTCACTTACATTCATATTTCGAACATAGCTTCTGTGAGTCTTCAGTTGACCTATAGTTCAGCTGAAGAATGAATACTAGTGCCAATAAAAAAGGAAAAAAGGGACGTTACATGGAATACCTCAGTTGACATATATAAGTTGCATCCCGAACTTCACTTGATCTATATAGGTTGATTGCAGTGGGGATACAAATTTAATGTATGTCGACTATTTCATGTTCTCTAGCACTAGTATCCTATTCTTCAGTTGACCTATGTTTCTTCTTTCGCCTACGCTGCTACTAGCATCTCATTGTTCAGCGAAGGTCAAGAGGCCGACGCACGTAAAATTTGTACCCATACTTAAACTGACTTGTGTAGGCCATCTGAAGAATAGGATACAAATGCTAGCGAAGACGGAGAAAACACATACGTGACACTGACATCCTGTACCTCACCTGGACTAAGCGAAGGCGAAAAAAGACCACGTTCCTTAAAATTTACATCACGCACTTCAGTTGACCTATATGAGCCAACTGAAGTATGAGACACAATGTTTTTCTTCGTCTTCGATACTAACAGCATCGACTGAAATTTATCATAGTAGTACTAGCGACTGCGAAATAACCTAGAACAGTAGAATTTGCATCCCGTACTTAAGTTGATCTATCTTAGTAATATTAGTGCTAGCAAAGGCGAAAAAAGGCGAGAACTGTAAAATTTCTATTCCATACTGCAGCTGACGAATCCTGCAGATTCCTGTGTTTCGGTTTACAATGATGACTCCTCGCCACAGAAGACAACCGATTTATTATGTATGGCTCGAAAATAAAGATATTAATATCAATGAATAAACTGTGATGCCATTGGTCAAGGCCGACGGGTTTTAGCTTATGTATGCTGCGAATCATCGTGTCCCGCTTGCTTGACCATAATTTGTAACTTACCATCACCATCAGCCGTGACAACTCGTAACAAATGGAATAAAAATTCACTATATAATTCGCTACGACCATGTTTAATGCTCGCAATGGCTACGACACTCACACCAGAGCACTGAGAACACTACAAAATGCTCATTAGTGCCAGAAAATCTGTAAGCTCGACCGCCATCATTATTGACCCCAGGTAAAATATACAGAGATGAGGTGTTCTTTTCGAATGTTATCAGATCCGAACTGCAACACTTCAAGGCGTTTTAAATACGAATACGCCTGAAAACAGCGTGTCGCTCTCGTAGCTAGATACATTCTTACTTCGTATATCACGGTGACCTTGATAAAAGTCAATCGTGTATTCTGCTCAGAAGTCTACGGCGAACGACTGTGTTCGATAATGATAACAAATGTCTAAAAGAAGTTCGCAAAAGCTCGCACGGTGCACGTTGTTGAACTCTAGATCTCAGTAACATGACCTCTTACGTGACTTCAGGTCATTGTTAACCAGTCTGCTAGTGTGAGATGGCAGCATCTGAAGCTGAGTGACGAACTATTCTACTGCCGCCAACATACACTATCTGATCAAAAGTATCCGGACACACCCCAAAACATAATTTTTTCATATTAGGTTCAATGTGCTGCCACCTACTGTCAGGTACTCCAAATCAGCGACCTCAGTAGTCATTAGACATCGTGAGAGAGCAGAATGGGACGCTGCGCGAAACTCACAGACTTCGAACGTGGTCAGGTGATTGGTTGTCACTTGTGTGATACGTCTGTACGCGAGATTTCCACACTTCTGGACATCCCTAGGTCCACTTTTTCCGATGTGATAGTCAACTGAAAAGTGAAGGGACACGTACAGCGCAAAGGATTACAGGCCGACGACCTCGTCTGTTGACTGACAGAGACCGCCGACAGTTGAAGAGGGTCGTAATGTATAATAGGCAGACATCTATCCAGACAATCACACAGGAATTCCAAACTGCATCAGGATCCACTGCAAGTAATATGACCATTAGGCGGGACGTGAGAAAACTTAGATTTCGTGGTCGAGAGGCTGTTCATAAGCCCCACATCACGCCGGTAAATGCCAAAAGAGGCTTCGCTTGGTGTAAGGAGCGTAAACATTTGACGATTGAACAGTGGAAAAACGTTTGGACTGACGAATCACGATACACAATGCGGCGATCTGATGGCAGGGTGTGGGTATGGCGAATGCCCGGTGAATGTCCTCTGCCATGGACTGACGAATCACGATACACAATGTGGCGATCTGATGGCAGGGTGTGAGTATGGCGAATGCCCGGTGAATGTCCTCTGCCATGGTGTGTAGTGATAACAGTAAAATTCGGAGGCGGTGATGTTATGATGTGTTTTTCAAGGAGGGGGCTTGCACACCTTGTTGTTTTGTGTGGCCCTATAACAGCCCAGGTATACGCTGATGTTTTAAGTACCTTTTTGCTTCCAACTGTTGAAGAGTAATTCGGGGATGGCGATTGCGTCTTTCAACACGATCTCAAACCATAATGCTCGGCCTATGGCGGAGTGGTTACACGACAATAACATGGCTGTAATGGACTGGCCTTCACAGAGTCCTGAACTGATTCATACAGAACACGTTTGGGATGTTTTGGAACGCCGACTTCGTGCCAATCACTGGACTCGCATTCGGGAGGACGACGGTTCAATCCCGTCTCCAGCCCTCCTGATTTAGGTTTTCCGTGATTTCCCTAAATCGTTTCAGGCAAATGCCGGGATGGTTCCTTTGAAAGGGCCCGGCCGATTTCCTTCCCCATCCTTCCCTAACCCGAGCTTGTGCTCCGTCTCTAATGACCTCGTTGTCGACGGGACGTCAAACAACACTAACCTAACCTAACATTCGTGCCAATCCTCACCAACCGATATCAACACCTCTCCTCAGTGCAGCACTCCGTGAAGAATGCGCTGCCATTATCCAAGAAACCTTCCAGCACCTGACTGAACGTATGCCAGCGAGAGTGGAAGCTGTCATCAAGGCTCATGGTGGCCAACACCATACTGAATTCCAGCATTACGGATGGAGGGCGCCTCGAACTGTAGGTCATTTTCAGCCAGATGTCTGGATACTTTTGATCACATAGTGTACATTGCGTAAAAGGACCGCGAAGACAAGGTACGAGAAGTTAGGGTTCATATGGGGGCATAGAGACAGCCGTTTTTCCGTCGCCCTATATGCGAGTGGAACAGGAAAGCAAATGGCAAATACCGGATACCATCCGCCATCCACGGTACAGTTGCTTGCAGGGTATCTAAGTAGATATAGATGTACATGAAATTCTTAACCCATTTCCAGTCTTCTAATATTAAGTTTCGTCTGACCTTCCTTAAGCTGAAGCCTGTCAGTGAGATTCTGTGGGTACATCCGGTTTTCTTGATTGTGGGACAAAGATGCGCGCACAAATGCGTATGTCCAAACAACGGCATAATCGTAGCTGCAAACTTGTGAAGTTGTGTAAACTTGTGATGTGGTAAAAAGCTGAAGCGTCAGTGAGATTCTGTGGGTACATTCGGTTTTCGTGATTATGGGAAAAGGCTGCGCGCACAAATGCGTATGTCCAAACAACGGCATATCGTAGTTGCAAACTTGTGAAGTTGTGGAAACTTGTGATGAGGTAAATTTTTATCTAAGTCGGCGAGACTTATTTTATTATGAAATATCACACTCACTCGCCTATCACACTGTAGGCCTTTTAGTTCTAACTGTAACTAGGCATCCCACACCGATGTTTTGTACGTTTCTGCTGTGGTGCCTGACCTTCGCTTTGAAGTCCTTAATCCGGTCGTCACGCTACTTTTCATCGATTTAAAATGATCTACTCTTCATTTTAAGCACTGCGTCGTAAGTATATACCCTAGCTTCTTTCCCTGAAGCGAGCCTAATGCATTGCATTTGTTCTGCGAACAGCACACCGTTTTGTGCTACATAATGTCTGACAGATCAGCTTTACCTCGAGCACTCGCTTCAGAGACGGCGAGGAAGGGCGAGCACTCGCACTCGCCTACCTGTTTCCTGAGCAGGGCTGTAAAATTTTAAGTATCGGCGGTGATAGTCTGTGAGTGTGTAAGGGGTACTTAGTTTGATAACCAAATAAATTCGTTAAATGCGTTGAATTCAGATGAGATGACCAAAAAATTTATTTGGTTCCAGCTTCAGATAAACACTGTTTAAGGTCCACAAAAAAAGTTTCGGATGTATCTATAGAATAGGCACAGAAAGATACACTATTACCTATTTACGTGAAGTTTATACACATATGCCGACATATTCATATAAAATTAGTGTTTCAAGTAAATTTCTGCGCAGCACATATCTATTGAGTGTTAAAATGAACATTTTTGAAAAAAAAGCAAAATGGCCACATTAAAAAAATTCTACTCCTCTGTGTAGTTTTGGTTCAAACTATTATGTGAATACATTCCGTGATAACACACAGCTCCACGTATGGGGTTGATAAACTAATAATTTATTTCAAAGCTCAATATTTCGAAAGTTATGAAAAAATTTTGTTTAGCAAATTAGATTTACCCTTGAATTCGGCACGCCAAGATAAGTTATGAAACAAATTTTCAGCCCCCAGAGTTTTTTTACCACCAGATTGAAATGTTACTGGTCCTCCCCTTAAAGCGAAACCATTTACATACGTGTTAGACATTCATTTCCGACGGATAGAACATGCTATCTTCCGCGTTTCCTGTACTTTAACGAGCGAATCTTATTTGTAAACCATTAACGGTTAGGAACCAAGGTCTCGCTACTCGATTGTGGTGACATCAACTAAACGACAAAAAAGGATTAAGACTTCTTGTTGGTTTACAACCTTGTACCAGATACGGACTGGAACTCGAAACGTTGTTCTTACGAGAAGTGCTGTTACCACCTCCCTGTGGTCCTACTGTAAGTAGGCTGTTTAGGTTTTTTTATTGGTAACGCCACCTCTGTATAAAAATCACTGGCTGTGCTGTGTGCAGTCTGTGTCTAGTTTGCATTGTTGTCTGCCATTGTAGTGTTAGGCAGCTGGCTGTGAACAGCGCGTAGCGTTTCGCAGTTGGAGGTGAGCCGCCAGCAGTGGTGGATGTGGGGAGAGAGATGGCGGAGTTTTGTAATTTGTCATGAACTGCTATATATATTATGACTATTAAGGTAAATACATTGTTTGTTCTCTATTAAAATCTTTCATTTGCTAACTATGCCTATCAGTAGTTAGTGCCTTCAGTACTTTGAACTTTTATTTAGCTGGCAGTAGTGGCGCTCGCTGTATTGCAGTAGCTTGAGTAGCGAAGATTTTTGTGAGGTAAGTAATTTGTGAAAGGTATAGTTTAATGTTAGTCAGGGCCATTCTTTTGTAGGGATTTTTTTGAAAGTCAGATTGCGTTGCGCTAAAAAATATTGTGTGTCAGTTTAAGCACATTCCTGTAAAATTGTTCGAAGGGGACGTTTCATATGGCGACCCTGCCAGGATACATTTTTCATATTTATTTATTTCTAATGAAATGAAATTAAAACCATGCAGAGAAATCACTTGTTAGTTCTCAACAGCCTCCTTTCCATATTTTCTTGTAGACTCTGTGATTATCAAAGAAATAATGAGATATAGAGAAAAGCCCTAAAATGTAACTGTTTGTGAGATTTAATAAATAATACAAAATCTGAGTAAAAAACTGAACACCACAGATAATTTAGGTCAGTAATTTAAAACAGTTTGTTTCATAACAAATTAAACAGATAACTCTTCATAATTTGCTTTTGGAAGTTAAGTTACAGAATTTCTTCCTTCTGCAAATGTTTTGCAGCCTACTGGTGATCATAACCCAATCAATATACAGCACATGTGACTCATAGCTTATCTCTGCATAGATTATGAATTTATATCTAATTTACACAGAGTGGCAGTTTCAATGGCTTGTTTATCTTTAATACAAAATACTACTTCATAGTCTTAAGTAACATTCCAGGAGCTGTAGGGCTGTGTACAGTATTATAACTTTACATTAATGTTTTATTTTCTGCTTGTATGAAAAGCATGCTTTCTCATCTTACTTAATGGAAGACAACAATAAAAAAGAATTGCCACGTAATTTTGTGGTCAGAAGTGCTAAACCTGCATGCCTACAAAAGGTAATAATCGTCCAGAGGTACTGATACTCTAATTTGGTGAAGGTACAGACATCTTTGTAAATATATGCGTATGGCAATACAATGGGTGCAGCAGGAGCCACAGAATTCCCCATTGGTAAGAAGTGAACCCGAAGAGGAGGCTGTAATAGTTATATTGACTTTATTTCTATTAGATAATCTTGCTGGCATTTCCAGTACACACGTCACTCTCAGAATGAAGTACTTGCTGTGACTATCTTCTTCAACATACAGGGTCCATTTTTTCCTGTCTTCATTCATGAATTTCATACCAATTATCTGAAAATCACCCACCCAGGCAACATAAGACTGAGAAGCGAAGGGAGATCTCCAAGAAGTAAAGAAAGTTTTGTTTGCAAAATACTGCAGTAAAACAAACCCTGTCCTTTCCTTTTGTATTATTATGCTATGTGTTTGTGTACCCTTGTGTATTTGTGTACTTCCTGTCTTTAGTTGTTTATCTGATAAGACCTACGTTGTAGAATTTTTCTAATACTATGTTATTTACTTTGTAAAGATGTTTAGACATTATTTATCTGTTCTGTTTTGTTGCTCTTGTGTAAAGTTGATGTTTCAAAAGTTATTCTGATCTTTTATGTATTTACTTATGTCATAATTCCTGTAACACTGATGTATATGTTAGTTCGTTTCTTTTGTAAAGCCTGTACTACAAATGTTATCTGTATTGTTATGTTCTTTAATGATGTATTTTGTACTTTTGTTATTGTATTCTTATGTTATAAAATTGTAATTGACAGCAGTTCATCAAATTAAGTAACTTGTAAGTTCCATTTCACTGCACACGTATCTGTTGGTCATACTATATGGACAATATGTGAGACGTAGGGACTGTTAGTGTTTGCACGTGTGTTAATAATTCAGCAAGGGACTGGATGACAGCATTGCTGGTTCTAAGGACAATTCCAAAAACTTTGTGAGTGCACAAGTGGTGGTTATGGACTTGCAAGACTCTTCGATGGTGATTGTGCACCTGCACAGTCGCAACAGGTGGCTGCTGGCAGTGTCTACAAGCACTACATTGGGTCTGCATCTTTGATGACCCACCAGTACTATTATTTCTACAAGGACTGCAGTGGGTCTGTATCTTTGATGGCCCACCAATACCGTAATCTCTACAAGGACTACAGTGGGTCTACTCTGTGATGACCTACCTACCAGTATTCTTCAAAACTTCGACTGACTCTGCGGTGGGTTTGCTCTGTTGTGGCCCATTACCTGTCTGCATGTCAAGAGTCAGCACTGTCTTTCCGCTGGAAGGACAACACTACTGATTCAAGACTGCGTGGAAATCCACTACTTCTGTGTGCAATTTCTTTTACTAATGAGACTTTGTGAAAAAAAAAACAACTGTAATTACTATTATGATGAATGATCAGAACTATCTTTATGGACTGTGAGAAAATTTTAGCTTTTGACCAACATTGTATCAATAAGTGTGTGCATTTGATTTCTTTGTTATTGTAATTACGATTATGAAAAATGTTAACAAATATGTATTGCCCAGTGCCCAAAACAATTTGTAAAATTTTTTGTGGGGAGCATGGCAGTAGGCTGTTCAGGTTTTTTTATTGGTAACGCCACCTCTGTATAAAAATCACTGGCTGTGCTGTGTGCAGTCTGTGTCTAGTTTGCATTGTTGTCTGCCATTGTAGTGTTAGGCAGCTGGCTGTGAACAGCGCGTAGCGTTTCGCAGTTGGAGGTGAGCCGCCAGCAGTGGTGGATGTGGGGAGAGAGATGGCGGAGTTTTGTAATTTGTCATGAACTGCTATATATATTATGGCTATTAAGGTAAATACATTGTTTGTTCTCTATTAAAATCTTTCATTTGCTAACTATGCCTATCAGTAGTTAGTGCCTTCAGTACTTTGAACTTTTATTTAGCTGGCAGTAGTGGCGCTCGCTGTATTGCAGTAGCTTGAGTAGCGAAGATTTTTGTGAGGTAAGTAATTTGTGAAAGGTATAGTTTAATGTTAGTCAGGGCCATTCTTTTGTAGGGATTTTTTTGAAAGTCAGATTGCGTTGCGCTAAAAAATATTGTGTGTCAGTTTAAGCACATTCCTGTAAAATTGTTCAAAGGGGACGTTTCACTACATCCTGCCCTTACTGCATGTCCTTCGCTCACCAAAATTGCCATCATTGGCATCAGCTTCTTCTGCAACGTGACCCATTTTAAATGCAGTATTTTCGTGCGTCATTGTAAATTCCAATACGGAAATACCGGTTGGTATTGTTTAAATTTTCCTTACTAGACCCACTGTAGATGGAAAGCTATTTGTCAGGTTTATGGAAATGTAGGACAGGCTCTGCGCTGCAGAATTTGCTTTGTTAATAGTGTTAGGATCATGACTTGGCGTTAGGTGACGGTACCGGTACGGCGAAGTGGGATTGATGATGATGATGATGATGATAATGTCTGGTTTGTGGGGCGCTTAACTGTGCGGTTATCAGTGCCCGCACAAATTCCCAATCTTTACACAGTCCAATTTCGCCACTTTCACGAATAATGATGAAATGCTGAGTACAGCACAAACACCCAGCCCCCAGGCGGAGAGAATCTCCAACCCGTCTGGGAATCGAACCCTGGACCCCGTGACCCAGAGGCAGCAACGCTAGCCACTGGACCACGAGCTGCGGACAAGTAGGACTGAAATACAGGCATCAGTGTGCATTACAGCTGAAGTCAACATGGATCTGGACGGGGTGATCAGGACTTCATTCGTAAAGCTGTGCCGGCCGAGGTGGCCGTTCGGTTCTAGGCACTACAGTCTAGAACCGAGCGACCGCTACGATCGCAGGTTCGAATCCTGCCTCGGGCATGGATGTGTGTGATGTCCTTAGGTTAGTTAGGTTTAAGTAGTTCTAAGTTCTAGGGGACTGATGACCACAGATGCTAAGTCCCATAGTGCTCAGAACCATGCTATTTGCGCGTGGTATTAATTGAGTGCTGCGGCCGAAGACGGCGGAAAGGTTCTGGGTCCCGCACGAAGCGTGATGTTTGGCTTTTCTCGCCACGCAGTGCGTGTTGAGAAGAAGAGCTTACCGGAGCAACGCCTGGGATTAACCGTTCGCCTGGTCATATGGTGTGTGTTCGATTTAAACAGGCGCGATTGTGTGCCTATATATATTGGTTAACGGTGAACTCATTTTGTCTTCAGTGACGATCATGATATGTCACACGTGGCATGGTAATGGGGCCTGGGCTTTCGATCTTAGTTTCCTACCAC
This sequence comes from Schistocerca nitens, assembly GCF_023898315.1. Taxonomy (NCBI): domain Eukaryota; kingdom Metazoa; phylum Arthropoda; class Insecta; order Orthoptera; family Acrididae; genus Schistocerca; species Schistocerca nitens. The sequence continues at coordinate 265,290,901 of NC_064618.1, forward strand.
TTGAGGAAGAATCTGCAGCTATATGTATCGAAACCCGGTGGGCTCCACAGTACTGAGTGACAGTATATTTAGAATTGTTGTAACCTTGATGATTAAGTATCAAAATTTGCACCTTAATTAACGTGTAACGGAATACTATATTGTCACGTAAAACTACATCAGATTCCATGAAAGTGTAGTTCTGGTGTAACACTCAGCTGTTGCTATTACGTTTCAAGCAGCAATCTTATTTACGCACCTATTGCAGTGTTTAAATGTATTCTTAAGTGTTGCGTTTAAAAAAAAATTGGTGAGCCTTCCTGTTTTAATGTTATGTTTTATTCTTTTGCGTAATATGAATGTGCAGTTGAAACTGTGCTGTTGTAGTTGATTTTCATTGTCTGCAGCTCGTGGTCGTGCAGTAGCGTTCTCGCTTCCCGCGCCCGGGCTCCCGGGTTCGATTCCCGGCGGGGTCAGGGATTTTCTCTGCCTCGCGGTGAGTGGGTGTTGTGTGCTGTCCTTCGGTTAGTTAGGATTAAGTAGTTCTAAGTTCTAGGGGACTGATGACCCTAGATGTTAAGTCCCATAGTGCTCAGAGCCAGTTGAATTTTTTTTTTTTTTTAATATTTCAGTTATGGAGAGCACAGTGTATTGTTGCCCGTGGAACTGTGTTTCATTAGACCGGGTTCCATGTTCCTGGCCTTCTGTCTCGATCTCGTCCTTTAGTTGAGCATTGCTGTTCTCTTTGTTCCTGGCTCTGTCAGGTCGTTAAGCTCTGTATTTCGTTCCTCCACCGCCTTGGCGGATACACCTTTCGCTCGAAACATTAATTCCAACATGTAAAACTGGGTCGTTCTGTAATTAGTGCCCGATCAGATTGCTGGAGGCTCCGCCTTATTAATGCTGTATTCCCTTATCAACCATTTGTATCATATTTGTACCTTGTATGCCGATTGTGAAGTTTAATTTTTATAAAGCAGAGTTTCATGTGTGTATCTTTGGAGGGAATGTTCAGATGCTGAGGCGCTGTTTTTTTATTAAAGTTTGTTTTTAATTAGTGACTACATGTACAGGCATCAACTGGATTATTCCTTAGTTAGAAGTTCGTGTACAAGGTGTCTTCATTTCCGAGAGTTGACGTTTTAGAAGTTCGCTTATTGTTACTTGTGTGCTGTATGTTATGCCTTATTGTTATACCTTGGTATGAATTTATATTTCAAAAGAGAAGTCACTGTACCGGCTAGTGGCATGGGTTCAGATTTCGGCAAGTTTAGATTGCATTAAGAATTTACACCAACAGATAGTTTCTTAATGTTTTATGCATTTGTTATGCAGATTTCAACAGGGGTTTAGGAAACATTTTTATTGTGCTCCTATGAGGTTGTTAATCTGTTTTATTGTATTTAAACTGTGCAAGCTAATAAACATTATTTAACACAAGCTGTGTATGTTTGGTAATTATCGCCTTGCTGCATCCAGTCGTATTTTTGGAGGCAAATAGTATGTTCCAAAAATAATTTTTTTTTTTGCATGCAAAATTTCGTCATTTTCTCACTTACTACAGCCTGCATTTGTTGCTACAGGTACACTTTTCTTCATAAGTAAGAGAGATTCTTCGATTCGTAGAGGTAGATGCCTCTTTCCGCTCTAGGTTGAAGAACATGATTTTCGGAAGTTCGAATTAACTGGCGATTTGGGAACTGCTCCTGGGAGAGGCCAACGGCCAATTGCATCACAAACGAAGTTGCTGTTACTATGGTTGAGAATGCTGAACCCAATGTGGGATCTTCAAGCAGTACACGAGCTGTATCATGACACCTGAACAATCTGCGGGCCACAGTAGATCCATCTCTAGTGCGGTTTCAGGCTGTCGTCACACTAAGCAATTTTCGTAACCTGAAATGTAAACACGGTAAGTAATTAAAAAATGTTACCCTTTCACGTGGTCATTAAAATGAGATTTTCTAAATACACTCCTGGAAATTGAAATAAGAACACCGTGAGTTCATTGTCCCAGGAAGGGGAAACTTTATTGACACATTCCTGGGGTCAGATACATCACATGATCACACTGACAGAACCACAGGCACATAGACACAGGCAACAGAGCATGCACAATGTCGGCACTAGTACAGTGTATATCCACCTTTCGCCGCAATGCAAGCTGCTATTCTCCCATGGAGACGATCGTAGAGATGCTGGATGTAGTCCTGTGGAACGGCTTGCCATGCCATTTCCACCTGGCGCCTCAGTTGGACCAGCGTTCGTGCTGGACGTGCAGACCGCGTGAGACGACGCTTCATCCAGTCCCAAACATGCACAATGGGGGACAGATCTGGAGATCTTGCTGGCCAGGGTAGTTGACTTACACCTTCTAGAGCACGTTGGGTGGCACGGGATACATGCGGAAGTGCATTGTCCTGTTGGAACAGCAAGTTCCCTTGCCGGTGTAGGAATGGTAGAACGATGGGTTCGATGACGGTTTGGATGCACCGTGCACTATTCAGTGTCCCCTCGACGATCACCAGTGGTGTACGGCCAGTGTAGGAGATCGCTCCCCACACCATGATGCCGGGTGTTGGCCCTGTGTGCCTCGGTCGTATGCAGTCCTGATTGTGGCGCTCACCTGCACGGCGCCAAACACGCATACGACCATCATTGGCACCAAGGCAGAAGCGACTCTCATCGCTGAAGACGACATGTCTCCATTCGTCCCTCCATTCACGCCTGTCGCGACACCACTGGAGGAGGGCTGCACGATGTTGGGGCGTGAGCGTAAGACGGCCTAACGGTGTGCGGGACCGTAGCCCAGCTTCATGGAGACGGTTGCGAATGGTCCTCGCCGATACCCCAGGAGCAACAGTGTCCCTAATTTGCTGGGAAGTGGCGGTGCGGTCCCCTACGGCACTGCGTAGGATCCTACGGTCTTGGCGTGCATCCGTGCGTCGCTGCGGTCCGGTCCCAGGTCGACGGGCACGTGCACCTTCCGCCGACCACTGGCGACAACATCGATGTACTGTGGAGACCTCACGCCCCACGTGTTGAGCAATTCGGCGGTACGTCCACCCGGCCTCCCGCATGCCCACTATACGCCCTCGCTCAAAGTCCGTCAACTGCACATGCGGTTCACGTCCACGCTGTCGCGGCATGCTACCAGTGTTAAAGACTGCGATGGAGCTCCGTATGCCACGGCAAACTGGCTGACACTGACGGAGGCGGTGCACAAATGCTGCGCAGCTAGCGCCATTCGACGGCCAACACCGCGGTTCCTGGTGTGTCCGCTGTGCCGTGCGTGTGATCATTGCTTGTACAGCTCTCTCGCAGTGTCCAGAGCAAGTATGGTGGGTCTGACACACCGGTGTCAATGTGTTCTTTTTTCCATTTCCAGGAGTGTAGTTTATTGGTTGTGTCCCGTATGTTCTTACAAACTTTCCTAAACAGTTTTTTATATCAGTCGTTTGTCGTGGTGGTCCTCTCAAGTAGCGAAAATTTAACTATAACCACCCTGTAGTTTTCACCGCATTGATGGAAACACTTGGCGGTATGGCACGTTGATGTCGATATCAAATGTCTGTTCCGTTAAATTAAAAAAAACCAACTGTTGTTTATCTTAATATGTTGAATATTCGAATATATGTTGAGCTCCTGTCGCTCCTGGTTCCACTGTTCGCTCTCTCTGTGTTTAGAGATGTTGTGGAGACGGGAGAGGGTGTGGTCATGGGTTAAGCCGCACAAATTATACGAATGAAATTAAGAAAACTAGGTGACTTAGTTCGTCGGCGCGTCATTGGATATCAATGATGATTTTCTGTGTGAACCTTAAGTGTACTAGGGCAGTATGTGCAGTTTTTTGTTCGCAACAATGAACTAGTAAAAAGACGGAGAAATTTGTGTCGGTTTCAAGGATAACACAGATTTGACAGCTTTTAGTGTCCCAATTTGAAGTTCAAAAGAGAAGAAACAGTCCAGCTACTTGTGAAATGTTTGAATAAGAACATGTCAACCGAAGAGAGACTAGCTCTGAAAAAGTAACGGTATAGTGATCCCTCGACGAAAACAGGAAACTGCAGTCTTACTCGTCGGAGCTACATCACATATTGATTCATCGTAGGAGTCCACATTCAGAATTTCATCACCACCGAGAAAGTGGGTGTGCCCTACCACCTGCTGTCAGTTAAACTATCACAAGTATATGCTCGTATGGAGCCGCAAGTGAAGAATTAGACATGTTTATGCAAAATATACGGCAACATCATTGACTATGTGATGAAAACGTAATGCTGACCTTGATATTATCCTGACTTATTGAATGCTCCATGATCATTTGGGAGTACGTCGGGCGCCAGAGCGAGTGGTTATCCCTTGGAATGGTGTGTTTCGCATTTACGTCACCGCAGGCGCTCCTGGTGACTGGACTTTAATAACTGACCGCCAGTATACTGAATGCAAGTATGCAAACGTGCATGTGTTGTGTTGTACAGGTGCCGAATGTAAGTTTGTGTGATGGAATTCCATGGCTGTGGTACTTGGTCGGGCAGTACAGGGACGGTTAAAGCTGGTTGTCGATGATTGTATTCCGGTGGTGTCCCATATGTGCTCGACTGGATACAGATCTGGTGGTGGAGCAGGCTAAAGCGAGATGTTTTCTGTAGAGCATGTTGGGGTAGAAGAGTGTCATGTGTTTGAGTTTTATCCTGTTGGAGAGCACCCCTGGATTGCTATTCAGGAATGGCAGCGCAACAGGTAGAATCAGTAGATTGATGAACATATTTGGAGTCAGGGTGCGTGAGATAACCAGGAGGGTGCCCCTGATGTCTTATGAAATGGCTCAAAAAAATGGTTCAAATGGCTCTGAGCACTATGGGACTCAACATCTTAGGTCATAAGTCCCCTATAACTTAGAACTACTTAAACCTAACTAACCTAAGTTGGTTACAGGCCGTCAGTCGGCTTCCTTCTGACCAACACACGGCCGTCACTGGAATCAAGACAGAACCATCTAACATCAGGAAACACAGCAATCTCGATCCGCCATCGAATGAACTACCACTTGACATCACTGAAATCACATTTGCGGTGGTTTGGGATCCGTCGAACGGATACTACAGGATGTCAGGTTCGGAGCTATCCTTAAAGCCACAGATTTGTAATAATTTGTTGTGTCACTGTAGTGCCAGCTGCTGCTCAAATTTCTCCTGGAGATACAGTACACTAGACTACTGCCACACTCTGATCACGGTGGTCTCCTCTCTGGGTAGTGCCACGTGACCCTCTGGAGCCCAGTCTTCTAGCGACCAGACATTCTTGTGACCACTGCTGACAGCAGCCATGCACAGTAACTACATTCCTTCCCTGTCTTTCTGTAATATCGCAGAAGGAACATCCAGCTTCTCGTAGTCCTATTAGACGACCTCGTCCAAACTCAGTGACCGTTGATAATGGTATTTTCGTCGTCTTAAAGGCGTTCTTGACTAACTTCAGCACGCCATATCCATTCTTGAACGTAAATAACGCACATGACCGTAAACAGCGCGTTTTTAAAGTAAACCTGATTTCCATCCTCACATGGCACTACTACATTCATTCTTATGCGGCTAGCGCGAGACTTTAACAGACATCATCTTTCAGTTGCAGAAACACGCCTACCAGTTCTCGTTTGTCTAATACGAGGGTCACTCCAAAAGAAATGCATATTATTTTTGTAAAAATACAGTTTTCATTCTGCATGTGTGAAAGTTTTACAGTGTGTAGATACAGCCTTCTCGCTTGTTTTCAAACTTAGCTCAACCTGTTCCGGTGAGTGGCGCCGCCACAGCATGTCTTCAAGGTAGCTTCTACACTTGACGTTCGTCAGAAGAAACGTGCTGTCATAGAATTCCTGTGCTCTGAAAACGAGACAGTGGGAAACATCAACAAAAGGTTTAAAAAGGTGTATGGAGAAGCTGCTGTCGATCGCTGTACAGTTAGTCGGTGGGCAAGCAGGTTACGTGATGAAAGCGGGCACGGCAGTATTGAGGATTGTCCTCGCAGCGGCAGGCCTCGTACTGCACACACTCCAGACAATGTGCAGAGATTTAACGAACTGGTGACTGCTGACAGACACATCACAGTGAACGAATTGTCACGCTACGTTGGGATAGGGGAAGGAAGTATTTGCAGTATACTGAAAGTCTTGGCGTTAAAAAAGGTTTGTGCACGTGGGTTCCCAGGATGTTGACAGTGGCTCACAAAGAAACAAGAAAAACGGTATGCAGCGAACAGTACGAGAATGGTGGAGATGAATTTCTTGGAAGAATTGTGACAGGTGATGAAACATGGCTCCATCATTTTTCACCAGAGACGACGAGTGGAGTGGCATCATGCAAATTCACTCAAGAAAAAAAGTTCAAAACCACACCTTCTGCTGGAAAAGTTATGGCCACGGTGTTTTTCGATTCCGAAGGACTCTTGCTTGTGGACATCATGCGAAGTGGATCCACCATAAATTCTGATGCATATGTGACGACACTGAAGAAACTTCAAGCTCGACTGAGTCGTGTTCGACCACATTGGCAGAAGCAGAATATTTCGCTGTTGCACGACAATTCACGGCCACATGTCAGTCAAAAAACCATAGAAGTGACCACAAAACTCGGATGGACAACACTGAAACACCCGCCTTACAGTCCTGACCTGGCTCCATGTGACCATCATCTCTTTGGGAAACTGAAAGACTCTCTTCGTGGAACAAGGTTTGAAGACGATGACTTCCTTGTGCACGCTGCCAAACAGTGACTCCAACAAGTTGGTCCAGAATTTTACCGTAAGGTACACAGGCGCTGGTTCCAAGATGGCGTAAGGCAGTTGAGAGAGATGCAAATTATGTGGAGAAATTGAAATATAGTTCCTAAAGGATATATCTACACACTGTAAAACGTTCAAACATGTAGAATAAAAGATGGATTTTTTTAAAAAAAATTGTGTGCATTTCTTTTGGAGTGATCCTCGTAGAGTGGAACACCTACAGCCGTCCTTAGTATGTTATTTATTATATGGATACCAGTTTCGGTACTTTAGTGCACCAACTTGAGGCTTTCATTGAAGCTGAGGGGGTTAACTCCAATCGTATACACGATTCATCAGTGGCGAACATATATGAACTGGTTTTCGCAGATTACCTATTACAATGATGTTGGTTGGAGCGTCAATTATGCCCTGAAGATGGTGTACTGAAGAACTGTATAATAACATCGTAAGGACGGCTGTAGGTGTTTCATTTTTAGATAATTAAACAGCCGAAGTCCCTCAAACTTCCAATCAGAAGGATGAACGTACAAAAACTTACGTTTACGTCACACAACTCGTTCTTGGTGTTGCGATTTTGTTTCTGTCGGTATAGAAAGGTGTGTCACGAAATATCTATGGGTACTGTAAGTCATCGTGGTCTCCTGACCGTCATTGCTTACATATTCCGCCCTCACAATCATATACCGCACATCAAGACGCTTCATTCGAACCCAAACTCGATAAGATAAAGTCAGTGTCGTATCACTTCATGTAAACGAGATGCAAATAACAAGTAAATCGCAAAGTGCGCACCGAGGTTGAAATACTCGAGGCTGACGCACAAACACACATTCAAGACACGACGGCCACAAAAGCTTTTAGTTCGGGAGAGGCAAACCACACGCCAGCAGGCCGGTCCCTTCAGAGGACGAGTCAACCTATCTACGTCGGCCAGCGACCGCCTGTAGAGCAGACAGCGTTTGCCCGAGTGAAAGGGAGAACGAGCCCGTGTTTGGCTTAAAAGCAAATTCCGCTACATTGTGTGGGAGCACCCAACCTACGTATTCTTTACAAACATAGCATGCAGTTTCAGAGGTTTTCACAGGGAGACACCAAATGCCAAACGCCAATGCTACAGATTTCCAGATTGGTTGCCTTAAACGAAACGTCATTCTCCCATTTTAGAAGAGCAATGCTGATTGGCAGACGATATTCCTGACGCCTTGAGCTGAAGGAGTAATAGAAGAGACCGAAAGATATACCCCTTCACGTTTGGCGAGGAGAGGGGCCGCTCCGTTGTCGCTTTTGGAGCGAGAACACGTAACGAGAGCGTGTGCACTTGTACATGTACTCAAAGAGCGAGGAACAAGTCTCTCCTCAGTACTTCACTAGGAGAGCACCTCTGTCGAGAGTGAATCGAAGTGCAACTCTATATTGTGTCCTTGCAATTAAGCGTTGTTCACTGTGTTGGCTGCCATACTTATTGTGCGGTGTGAAAGGACAGAGTTATAGTTAAACGCCTGCGAGCGAATTTTTGAGTGACATCGCGGTGGACTGGTTATCTGACCAGTGTACCACACCAATAGTTAGACTAGGGGCGAATAGGAGTCCTTGACGAGTTTGATTGGCGAAGGTCAGTCCAGATAGAATGAGAGTTATCTTATTTGTCAGCAGCGAGCAGCGGAGACAGCAGTCATCGCAGCTTACGGTATTGTGTGCTACAGCTCTTGCGAGCCCCATATTACCTCCACAACAGTACACTTCACGGCATGTAAGATGTGACAGCCTATTCTAATGGATAGTTATTCAAGTTGAGTAGGTGCGGCTCTCAGCCATTCTGCCAAGTCAATAACAATCTTAAACTTTGTATAGAAATTTCATTAGCGAATCCTATCCTTGAGAGGTAATATCACATTCCGGAAAGAACCCAGAATTTTTGCAAAAAAAAAATATTATTTTCGTTAGTTTCATATTTTTCTTACACTAACTAGCACTACTCCAGTACCCAAGTATCCCACTAGTTACGTATGAAATTTTGTGAATTTTTGTGTAATTTCCTTACAGCGGACTACTCCAGAAGATATTTATTGGTGAAAGTTTTTCAGCCATTTCTCTTTAGAACGTTAGGAGCGTCTGTCAGACTTCTGTAGTAGTGTGAGGGTGGAAATTGCATCTTGCAGGTGCCACAGGGTAAAGGGTACATCTCAGATTAATCCGTTGCGCAGAATGACAGAATAGCACCCACACGCTCACAGGATGTAGAAGAGACAAAGAGAGAGAGAGAGAGAGAGAGAAATATTTGACAGCGGTGTAAAATATTGTTAGCGACGACACATTTAAAACTGACAGCTCTAGTTATTGCGCTGCAAAGTGCATTGACGGTGGACCGAAAACTCGTTGTAGCGACAGCAACTGCAGTCATAACTCGGCCCCGATGAAAATATGCAGTTAAGAGTGAGCGGTACACAAGCGCTGCAGCGCGCGGCGCCATCTCATCTGCAGCTGCTAACTATTCGGGACAGCGGCGAGAAGTGCAGCGCCGGCCATCAGAGAGCGGTGCGGTACTCTGTCGCAATTTCGGCAAACCGAGTTAGCGGTGGGCGCCGAGCCACTGGCCGCGCGGTGCTTCTAGCGACGCGCCCATCACGTTCAGCACGGCACTAACCCCAGATTACAGCCGGCGACCGGACTATTTCATATTCATTGAACGCGAAAATTCGCCGCTGCAGGAGCAGCGCCGCAGTTGGCCGCGGTTGCAGACAGTCCGAATCTATTTCGAGAGCGACGCGTCGCGCTGCGTCCTGACGCCGCAGCCGACGCCGACGCCGGTGCTGACGCCGGCGGCCATTAGCGGTAATGAAAACTCGCACGCACGCGGCCGCGCGCCGGACACACCCCGCCGGCTCCGCTCCTCTCTGCTGTAATGACGGCGGCGCTCGAGACGTCTGTGCTGCGCGACGCTTTCTCATCACGGCGCCGGCGACAAGTCCGTCTCCCCGAATAGCGTCGCGTCCGCTACCACCGTGACGCCGAGCGTCGAGAGGAGGAGAAGAGGGCGCCCCAGCGACGCCGAATTTTCCCGGTCGTTCCTTGCCGTGTAGCGAAAGGGAACAGCGCGTGTATTCGTCGTTGTGGGTCGGGGGATGAACGTTACAGCCATGGGAGAGTTGCTTGACTGGTGCGGCAGCTAGTTGCAACGATGACACTTATATACGGTGGTCCATTGATCGTGACCGGGCCAAATATCTCACAAGATAAGCGTCAAACGAAAAAACTACAAAGAACGAAACTCGTCTAGCTTGAAGGGAGAAACCAGATGGCGCTATGGTTGGCCCGCTAGATGGCTATGCCATTGGTCAAACGAATATCAACTGCGTTTTTTTAAAAATAGGAACCCTCATTTTTATAACATATTCGTGTACTACGTAAAGAAATATGAATGTTTTAGTTGGACCGCTTTTTTCGATTTGTGATAGATGGCGCTGTAGTAGTCACAAACGTATAAGTAGCTGGTATCACGTAACATTCCGCCAGTGAGGTCGGTATTTGCTTCGTGATACATTAACTGTGTTAAAATCGACCGTTTACCAATTGCGGAAAAGTCGATATCGTTTATACAGGGTGGTCCATTGATAGTGACCGGGAGAAGTAGGTCACGAAATAAGCATCATACGAAAAAAACTACAAAGAACGAAATTCGTCTAGCTTGAAGGGGGAAACCAGATGTCGCTATGTTTGGCCTGCTAGATGGCGCTGCCATAGATCAAAAGGATATCAACCGGGTTTTTTAAAAGTAGGAACCCCCATTTTTATAACATATTCGTGTAGTACGTAAAGAAATATGAATGTTTAGTTGGACCACTTTTTTCGCTTTATGATAGATGGCGCTGTAATAGTCACAAAGTATATGGCTCACAATTTTAGACGAACAGTTGGTAACAGGTAGGTTTTTTAAATTAAAATACAGAACGTAGGTACGTTTGAATATTTTATTTCGGTTGTTCCAAAGTCATACATGACCTTTATGAACTTATCATTTCTGAGAACGCATGCTGTTGCAGCGTGATTACCTGTAAATACCACATTAAAGCAATAAATTCTCAAAATGATGTCCTTCGACCTCTTGCTTTTAGCAATACGGGTAACAACATTCCTCTCAACAGCAAGTAGTTCGCCTTCCGTAATGTTCGCACATGCACTGACAATGCGCGGACGCATGTTCTCAGGCGTTGTCGGTGGATCACGATAGCAAATATCCTTCAACTTTGCCGGCCGGTGTGGCCGTCTGGTTCTAGGCGCTTCAGTCTGGAACCGCGTGAACGCTACCGTCGCAGGTTCGAATCCTGCCGCGGGCATGGATGTGTGTGATGTCCTTAGGTTAGTTAGTTTTAAGTAGTTCTAAGTTCTAGCGGACTGATGACCACAGATGTTAAGTCCCATAGTGCTCAGAGCCAGCCTTCAACTTTCCCCACAGAAAGATATCCGGGGACGTCAGATGAGGTGAACGTGCGGGCCATGGTATGATGCTTCGACGACTAATCGACTTGTCATGAAATATGCTATTCAGTACCGCTTTAACCGCACGCGAGCTACGTGTCGGATATCCATCATGTTGGAATTACATCGCCATTCTGTCATGCAGTGAAACATCTTGTAGTAACATCGGTAGAACATTACGTAGGAAATCAGCATACATTGCACTATTTGGATTGCCGTCGATAAATTGGGTGCCATTTATCCTTCCTCCCATAATGCCGCACCATACATTAACTCGCCAAGGTCGCTGATGTTCCACTCGTCGCAGCCATCGTGGATTTTCCGTTGCCCAGTAGTGCATAATATGTCGGTTTACGTTACCGCTGTTGGTCAATGACGCTTCGTCGCTAAATAGAAAACGTGCAAAAAATCTGTCATCGTCCTGTAATTTCTCTTGTGCCCAGTGGCAGACCTGTACACGACGCTTGAGGTCGTCGCCATCAATTCCTAGTGCATAGAAATATGGTACGGGTGCAATCGATGTTGATGCAGCATTCTCAACACGGACATTTTTGAGATTCCTGATTCTCGCGCAATTTGTCTGCTACTGATGTGCGGATTAGCCGCGACAGCAGCTAAAACACCTACTTGGGCATCATCATTTGTTACAGGTCGTGGTTGATGTTTCACATCTGGCTGAACACTTTCTGTTTCCTTAAATAACGTAACTATCCGGCGTGCGGTCCGGGCACTTGCATGATGTCGTCCAGGATACCGAGCAGCATAAATAGCACACGCCCGTTGGGCATTTTGATCACAATAGCCATACATCAACACGATATCGACCAATTCCGCAATTGGTAAACGGTCCATTTTAACACATGTAATGTATCAACGAACCAAATACCGTCCGCACTGGCGAAATGTAACGTGATACCACGTACTTACACATATGTGACTACTACACCGCCATCTATCAAAAAGCGAAAAAAGTGGTCCAACTAAAACATTCATATTTCTTTACGTACTACACAAATATGTAATAAAAATGGGGGTTCCTATTTTAAAAAAAGGCAGTTGATATCCGTTTGACCTATGGCAGCGCCATCTAGCGGGACAACCATAGCGCCATCTGGTTTCCCCCTTCAAGCTAGACGAGTTTCGTTCTTTGTAGTTTTTTCGTTTGATGCTTATTTCGTGACATATTTGGCCCTGTCACTATGAATGGACCACCCTGTATACAGAGAAACTAGCGCCCCGCTCTGGCTTCACACGGCTAGCACCAACGAAGGGACCGAGCCTACTCGTCATCGCCCTGATTTATAATGTATGCAGGACCTGGCCAGAAATGAAAGTGACGGGATTGGGACGCAACTCTTCCTACTTTTTTGTGGAATCACGTTTTTTATCAAACTTCCTGGCAGATTAAAACTGTGTCCCAGGCCAAGACTCGGATTCGGGACCTTTGCCTTTCGCGGGCAGTTGCTCTACCATCTGTGCTACCCAAGCTCACAAGTCGGTCTGGCACACAATTTTAATCTGCCAGGAGGATTCACATCAGCGCACACTCCGCTGCAGAGTGAAAATTCATTCTGGAAACAAGTCTAACTTATATGGGAGGGGACGCCACCTCAGGCCTGGCCACTGTGTCGCCCCGGTGGAACAGGGACAGAAGGGAAAAGATACAACTTTTTATTTTTTTAAGGGGCTCCATTAGGAATTGTGTGCACCATGACCACTACACCGGTATTTTTATTTGTTTATTTCCAAATTATGGGCCTGTTACCTGATGTTTAAAACAGGTCGTACATCTTACAATTTTCGTTTTTCATCTTTTTACAGTTTTCTTTCCTTTTGTTTTATCTACAACATTTACAAAGAGTGATACTTTTCAAAATAACAGACTACACCACTACTGGGTTATTGGGTTGTTTGGAGGAAGAGACCAAATATTGAGGTCATTGGTCTCAACGGATTAGGGAAGGACGGGGAAGGAAGACGGCCGTGCCCTTTCGGAGGAACCATCCCGGCATTTGCCTGGAGCGATTTAGGGAAATCGTGGAAAACCTAAATCAGGATGGCCGGACGTGGGATTGAACCGTCGTCGTCCCGAATGCGACTCCAGTGTGCTAACCACTGCGCCACCTCGCTCGGTTACACCAGTATTAATGACAAAATGAGTTTCGGCATTGGTCACTGAAACAGGAATTTTTATTTCTGTTGGAAATCGATTTTGATCACTTCGTGACCATCATCAGTGCCAGTATTAAATCCCTGTGGACTCACAATCAGTAAAATTGCAATATCTGCACACATCAGTATCTGGCGGCTGGGAAGTTGACGGCATCCGGGTGGAATAGGGCGCTTCGACCAGGAGTATGGAGTGCAATTGTTGGCGATTAGGGAATTCGTCATTCACTGCCACATATCACCAAGCCCACTCTTCCTTAGTGAAAAAGGGTGGATTGATCGCACACTATACTCTCTCCCATCCTACGGCAGGGTGGCGTCGTTTAACCACTTTGGCGTGGTGCTGTCTCTGTAATTGGCGATAAAAGTCCTTCACCGTGGGCGATAGCGTAGAACGCAGGTTGTCCAGCGGATAACTATACTCAAATATGAACATTCTAATGTGATTGAGCGCCGGCGAAATAGACAGGAACTGGAGGAAACGGTGATTGTACCGCCACTTTGTCTGTCAGGGTGCCTACCAGCTTGACTTGCTGAGAGTAACATAGTCGGCGCGTCGTCCAAGAAATGGTGATCGCGCTCTGTCAGTGACATTGGTCAAACCTACGGCACAATCCAGATGAGAACAACGACAAGGTGTAGCAACGAATTCCGGCAAGGTCACCACTCAAGAAATGACCAAATACAGCCTGTAGCCTAGTAGAAATCGTAATGGGCATCAGTAACATATGGTCGAAATAGATTAATTTGGGAGTTAAGGGCAAATTAACGTAATGTGCCCACTGGAAAACATCCATTGTGCGCACCATGTGGAGTCGCACCAATGCAAGTGTCTATTGTAACGATATCTGAACGCCGCCCTCATATCTTAACAGGTCCTATCATCATGTCCCTTCTCCTTATCACCTCATATTCCTTTCCTCTTCGACTCTGCACAGAACCTCGTCATTCCTTACCTTATCTGTCCACCTAATTATCAACATTCGTTTGTAGCACCATATCTCAAACGCTTCGATTCTCTTCTGCTCCGGTTTTCCCACAGTCCATGTTTCACTACCATACAATGCCGTACACCAGACGTACATTCTCAGAAACTTCTTCCTCAAATTAAGCACTATGTTTGATACTATTAGACTTCTCTTGGCCAGGAATGCCCTTTTTTGCCATTGATAGTCTGCTTTTGATGTCCTCCTCGCTCCGTCCATCATTGGTTATTTTACTGCCAGTTGTTGTTGTGGTCTTCAGTCCTGAGACTGGTTTGATGCAGCTCTCCATGCTACTCTATCCTGTGCAAGCTTCTTCATCTCCCAGTACCTACTGCAACCTACATCCTTCTGAATCTGCTTAGTGTATTCATCTCTTGGTCTCCCTCTACGATTTTTACCCTCCACGCTGTCCTCCAATACTAAATTTGTGATCCCGTGATGCCTCAGAACATGTCCTACAAACCGATCCCTTCTTCCGGTCAAGTTGTGCCACAAACTTCTCTTCTCCCCAATCGTTTTCAGTACTTCCTCAGTAGTTACGTGATCTACCCATCTAATCTTCAGCATTCTTCCGTAGCACCACATTTCGAAAGCTTCTATTCTCTTCTTGTCCAAACTATTTATCGTCCATGTTTCACTTCCGTACATGGCTACACTCCATACAAATACTTTCAGAAATGACTTCCTGACACTTAAATCTATACTCGATGTTAACAAATTTCTCTTCTTCAGAAACGCTTTCCTTGCCATTGACAGTCTACATTTTATATCCTCTCTACTTAGACAATCATCAGTTATTTTGCTCCCCAAATAGCAAAACTCCTTTGCTACTTTAAGTGTCTCATTTCCTAATCTATTTCCGTCAGCATCACTAGACTTAATTTGACTACATTCCATTATCATCTTTTTGCTTTTGTTGATGTTCATCTTATATCCTCCTTTCAAGACACTATCCATTCCGTTCAACTGCTCTTGCAAGTACTTTGCTGTCTCTGACAGAATTACAATGTCATCGGCGAACCTCAAAGTTTTTATTTCTTCTCCATAGATTTTAATACCTAATCCGAACGTTTCTTTTGTTTCCTTCACTGCTTGCTCAATATACAGACTGAATAACATCGGGGAGAGACTACAACCCTGTCTCACTCCCTTCTCAACCACTGCTTCCCTTTAATGTCCCTCGACTCTTATAACTGCCCTCTAGTTTCTGTACAAATTGTAAATAGCCTTTCGCTCCCTGTATTTTACCCCTACCACCTTCAGAATTTGAAAGAGGGTATTCCAGTCAACATTGTCAAAAGCTTTCTCTAAGTCTACAAATGCTAGAAACGTAGGTTTGCCTTGCCTTAATCTAGCTTCTAAGATAAGTCGTAGGGTCAGTATTGCCTCACGTGTTCCAACATTTCTACGGAATCCAAACTGATCTTCCCCGAATTCGGCTTCTACTAGTTTTTCCATTCGTCTGTAAGGAATTCGCGTTAGTATTTTGCAGCTGTGGCTTATTAAACTGATTGTTCGGTAATTTTCACGTCTGTCAACACCTGCTGTCTTTGGGATTGGAATTATTATATTCTTCTTGGAGTTTGAGGGTATTTCGCCTGTTTCATACATCTTGCTCACCAGATGGTAGAGTTTTGTCAGGACTGGCTTCTTTGCATAGAACTGGGTTTCCATCTGAGCTCTTGATATTCATACAAGTGGTTCTCTTATCTCCAAAGGTCTCTTTAATTTTCCTGTAGGCAGTGTCGATCTTACCCCTAGTGAGATAAGCCTCTACATCCTTACTTTTGTCCTGTAGCCATCCCTGCTTAGACATTTTGCACTTCCTGTCGATCTCATTTTTGAGACGTTTGTATTCCTATGTGCCTGCTTCATTTACTGCATTTTTATATTTTCACCTTTCATCAATTAAATTCAATATTTCTTCTGTTACCCAAGGATTTCTACTAGCCCTCGTCTTTTTATCAACTTGATCCTCTGCTCCCTTCACTACTTCATCCCTCAAAGCTACCCATTCATCTTCTACTGTATTTCTTTCCCCCATTCCTGTCAATTGTTCCCTTATGCTCTCCCTGAAACTCTGTACAACCTCTGGTTCTTTCAGTTTATCCAGGTCCCATCTCCTTAAATTCCTACCTTTTTGCAGTTTCTTCAGTTTTAATCTACAGGTCATAACCAATAGATTGTGATCAGGGGCCACATCTGCCCCTGGAAATGTCTTACAATTTAAAACCTGGTTCCTAAATCTCTGTCTTACCATTATATAATCTGTCTGAAACCTGTCAGTATCTCCAGGCTTCTTCCATGTATTCAGTCTTCTTTTATGATTCTTGAACCAAGTGTTAGCTATGATTAAGTTGTGCTCTGTGCAAAATTCTACCAGGCGGCTTCCTCTTTCATTTCTTAGCCCCAATCCATATTCACCGACTACTTTTCCTTCTCTCCCATTTCCTACTACCGAATTCCAGTCATCCATGACTATTAAATTTTCGTCACCCTTCACTATCTGAATAATTTCTTTTAATTCATCATACATTTCTACAATTTCTTCGTCATCTGCATAGCTAGTTGGCATATAAACTTGTACCACTGTAGTAGGTGTGGGCTTCGTATCTATCTTGGCCACACTAATGCGTTCACTATGCTGTTTGTAGTGGCTTACCCGCATTCCTATTTTCCTATTCATTATTAAACCTACTCCTGCATTACCCGTATTTGATTTTGTGTTTATAACCCTGTATTCACCTGACCAAAAGTCTTGTTCCTCCTTCCACCGAACTTCACTAATTCCCACTATATCTAACTTTAATCTATCCATTTCCCTTTTTAAATTTTCTAACCTGCCTGCCCGATTAAGGGATCTGACATTCCACGCTCCGATCCGTAGAACGCCAGTTTTCTTTCTCCTGATAATGACGTCCTCCTGAGTAGTCCCCGCCCGGAGATTCGATTGGGGGACTATTTTACCTCCGCAATATTTTACCCAAGAGGACGCCATCATCATTTAATCATACAGTAAAGCTGCATGCCCTCGGGAAAAATTACGGCCGTAGTTTCCCCTTGCTTTCAGCCGTTCGAAGTACGAGCACAGCAAGGCCGTTGTGGTTATTGTTACAAGGCCAGGTAGGTGAATTCCTTAACTTCATCTACCTCTTGGCCTTTAGTCCTCTTAAGTTTCTCGTTGTTCTCATTCCTGCTAGTTCTCATTAATTTCGTATTGCTTCGATTTACGCTCAGGCCATATTCCGTACTCATTAGCTTGTTCATTCTATTCAGTAAATAATGTATTCTTCTTCACTTTCACGCAGGATAGCAATGTTATCATCCAATCGTATCATTAATATCCTTTCACCTTGAATTTTAATTCCACTCCTGAACCGTCCTTTTATTTCCGTTATTGCTTCTTCGCTGCACAGAATGAGCAGTAGGGGTGAAAAACTACATCCCTGTCTTACAGACTTTTTAATCCGAGCACTTAGTTCTTGGTCGTCTACTCTTTTTAGTCCCTCTTGGCTCTTGTACATATTGTATCTTACCCGTCTCTCCCTATAACTTAACCCTATTTTTCTCAGAATTTCGAACATCTTGCACCATTTTACATTGTCGAAGGCTTTTTCCTATGAACGTGTCTTGATTTTTCTTTAGTCTAGCTTCCATTATCAACCGCAACGTCAGAATTGTCTCTCTCATGCCTTTACATTTTCTAAAGCCAAACCGATAGTAATCTAGCACATCTTCAATTTTCATTTCCATTCTTCTGTAAATTATTATTGTCAGCAACTTGGATGTATGAGCTGTTAAGCTGATTGTGCGATAATTCTCGCACTTGTCAGCTCTTGTAGTCTTCGGAATTGTGTGGATGACATTTTTCCGAAAGTCAGACTCATACATTCTACACACCAAGGTGAATAGTCGTTTTGTTGCCACTTTCCCTAATGATTTTATAAATGCTGATGAAATGATATTTATCCTTTCTCCCTTATTTGATCTTAAGTGCACCAAAGCTTTTTTAAATGCTGATTCTAATACTGTATCCGATATCTCTTCTAAATCGACTCCTGTTTCCTCTTCTATCACATCATATAAATCCTCCCCCTCATAGAGGCTTGCAATATATTTTTGCCACCTATCTGCTCTCTCCTCTGCATCCAGCACTGTGATTCCCGTTGCACTCTCAATGTCACCACCCCTGCTTTTTATGTCACTGAAGATTGTTTTGACTTTCCTGTATGCTGACTCTGTGCTTCCGACTATGATTTCTCCTTCGATTTCTTCACAATTTTCCTACAGCCATTTCGTCTTAGCTTCCCTGTACTTCCCATTTATTTCATTCCTTAGTGACTTGTATTTCTGTATTCCTGAGTTTCCTGGAACGTTTCTGTACTTCCTCCTTTCATCGATCAAAGGGAGTATTTCTTCTGTTACCCATGGCTTCTTCGCAGCTACCTTCTTTGTACCTATGTTTTCCTTCCCAACTTCTGTGATGGCCCTTTTCAGAGATGTCCATTCCTCTTCAACTGTACTGCCTACTGAGCTATTCCTTAATGCTGTTCTATAGTATGAGACAACTTCAAACTATCTTGTCATTCTTTAGTACTTCTGTGTCCAACTTCTTTGCGTATTGATTCTTCCTGAATAATGTCTTAAACTTCAGCCTACTCTTCATCACCACTATATTGTGATCTGAGTCTATACCTGCTCCTGGGTGTGACTTACAATCCAGTATCTGTTTTCGAAGTTCTGTCTGACCATGATGTAATGTAACTGAAATCTTCCTGTATCACCCGGCGTTTTCCAAGTATACCTCCTCCTCTTGTGATTCTTGAACAGAGCATTCGCTATTACTAGCTGAAACTTGTTACAGAACTCAATTAGTCTTTCTCCTCTCTCATTTCTTGTCCCATGCCCATATTGTACTGTACCCTTTCCTTCTACTCCTTCCCATACAACTGCATTCCGGTCTCCCATGACTGTTAGATTTTCGTGTCCCTTTACGTCCTGCATTACCCTCTCAGTATCCTCATATACGGTAAACCTTGGTAAGTTCGTGACATTACTTATTTCGTGATACTTTTTTATTTCCTCTTCACGAATTTATCAACCACGCTAGAAGTTCAGTCGCTGACCCACAAGTAGCAGCACATGTCTCCTACCTGCAGCGGCATGTCACACCGCGATACCAGCGGCCTTGGCAGCACAGTGAGTTTTTTTCTTCCGTTGGAGGTAGTTGTCTTTCGCTCTCGCGCTGCAAAACCCCATGTGTTTTCAAAGTGCTGAATACTCCTCATATTATCAAGGTAACATTTTCTGATTTTGCACAGTTGTTTACGTGGTATAAATAAATTTTTCTGGTTAAGGTTTATGTTTTTGCGTTCGTTAATTTAGACGTATTGGCTTTAGCTCCGTTAGTAAAATTCTTAGCATTTTAACTGCCATCTTGCACCACCCTAGACAGTCTTCGCAAATACTGGCTAATAAACGTATTTAAAAGCGGATAATTATTTATTTGTAGTACCATGCCCGTGGTATATATGGAGCACATCATTTTAAACCAGATAATATATTAAATTTACATATCACGAATTAACCAAGCTATCACGAACTTAATCTGTTTTTTCCTTCTGTGTGTTAGATGCCTCCAAAATATCGCAAATATGCCAACCAAAATATTATTACAGCATCAAGGTTAGTAAAAGAGGAGAAGTACTCAATTTACAAGGCATCAAAGCAATGTGAAGGGCCATGGTCTACCCGGAAAGACTTTCTTAGCGGAACTGAAGGTGAATGTGTAGGCCTACCTAAATTAGGGAAGCCGTTTGCTTTACCTGTACAAATGGAACAAAGAATATGCATTTACATACTTTCCGTGCAGGAATTACTATTCGGATTGACTGTAATTCAGATTCTAAAACTGGCATATAAGCTAGCTACAGCAACTGGTAGGAAGCATCCCTTCAATGAAGAAGAACAAGCTGCAGGGGACTGGTGGTGGAAAGATTTTAAAACACGTTATGGGCTTAGCTTAAGAGTGCCAGAAAAAGTAGCTGCTTATAGGTCTTCAGTGGGAAATAGGTGAATAACTACTGACTTTTATCAAAAATTAGAAGCATTAGTCACATATCTAGGAGTTTAAAATCGTCCAGATCTAGTACGGAATTGCGATGAGACAGGGCTCTCATATGTTGTGAAAGCATCCAAGATCATTACAGCAATTGGCAGAAAGTATGTAAATCGCACAAAGTTTGCTGATCGAGGTGAAAATCATATTTTGCTTGCCTGTGCCAATGCTAGTGGTCAGTGGATACGACCTATGGTGATATTTAAGGGTGTCCGAATGTCAGAAGACCTTCTGAAAGACGTAATTCCTGGCACCATTGTGAAACTATCACCAAAAGGTTGGATAAATTGAGAACGTTTTATGGGATGGTTCAATCATTTCATACAATATATACCTCCCGCAAGACCTATAATTTTAGTAATGGATTCCCATGTATCCCATATTTCAGAGGAGGTCATTGATCTGGCCAAGAAGAACCATATCATTAATGTGACATTTCCTTCTCACACCACTCACATTCTGCAACCATTGGATGTAGGGGTATATAGGCAACTTAAAAGGTCGTGGGTAAAATCTTTAAATAGCTATATGGTCAAGAATCCAGGTCTCAGACCCATTAGATCTGATTTCCACAAATTGTTGAAACCTGCTTACTACAGTGCTTCCAGTTCTGAGGCCATCATATCAGCTTTTGGGAAGACTGGGATGTATCCATTTAATCCTGCCGCTGTGACTGATGAGCCAATAGCAACATCAAAGCTGACAGACAAACCTGCAGAAGACAATCGGGAACCAGCATTAGATGATTTAGAAAGTCATTCAGAGGTGAATGATCTTCTTGCTCAGCCTGCCTTAACAGATGATGGGAACAAATGCAAGTGGAGGTAAAAGAAAGCAATGAAAAATATCTGACTCCAATTCAAGAAGCAGCTCCCAAAAGAACCAGAGGTAGACCTATGCATTTTCTAAAATATTATCTTATGTGCTTCATTAACAGAGTTGACAGTTGTTCCTTTGAGTTGTTGTTTATTTATTTTAACGAAATTTATTGATTTATAGGTAGGCCACGAAAGGAATCATTAAATCCACAACCGAGCACCTCTGGAGTGACAAAGAAGAGGACGAAGGATTGCAATAAATGTGAATCCTGTGGCCACAGTTATTTAGAAGACGTGAGGACAAAATCAAGGGCACTATGGATTCAGTGTAATTTTTGTTCAATGTGGTACCATTAGAAGTGTCAACATACTTTTGAAGAGAGTGACGACGTTTTTATGTGCAACAAGTGTCAAAACCTTTCTGATGAAGACTAAAATGGGGCTTTCATTTAACCAGTAAATTCAGTTCAGTGTTTTTGCTCATTACTTAGTCAGTACTTTATCATTATTATCAAAAATAAGCCTGTATGTCGTAAAATGTCAAAATAAAGTATTTTATAGAAATACAATGCTTTCATTATTTAATTAATGCATTATCACGAAATTACCCAAGTAATGTCACGAACTTACGAAGGGATATCACGACATAACCTACAAAATTCTTAGTTGATGATATCATAAGGGAGAGAATGTAGAATCAACCAATCATAACATCGTGCATATTGAGTAATGTATTTAAGGACAAGTTTTAGATCTGTAGTTCAGCAGGGATTTAAAATATTTTTTATGTACTTTAAATTAACTTAATACCGAAATCTCTGTTTCTTCATCTTCAACTTGCAACGTCGGCATGTATACCTGAACTATCGTTGTCGGTGTTGGTTTGCTATCGATTCTGATAAGACTAACGCTATCACTGAAATGTTCATAGTAGCACACTCTCTGCCCTACCTTCCTATTCATAACGAATCCTACTCCCGTTATCCCATTTTCTGCTGCTGTTGATATTATCCTGTACTCATCGGACCAGAAATCCTTGTCTTCTTTCCATTTCACTTCACTGACCCTTACTATGTCTAGGTGAAGCCTTTGCAGTTACCTTTTCAGATTTTCTAGTTGCCCTGCCACGTTCAAGCTTCTAACATTCCACTCAACTATTCGTAGAAAGTTATCCTTCCGCTGATTATTCAATCTTTTTCTCATGGTCACCTCCCCCTGGGCAGTCCCCTCCTGAAGATCCGATTGGGGGACTATTCCGGGATCTTTTGCCAATGAAGAAATCATCACTACACTTCTCGATTACAGGCCACATATCCTGAGGATACACGTTATGTGTCTTTAATACAGTGGTTTCCATTGCCCTCTGCATCCTCAAGCCGTTGATCACTGCTGGTTCTTCCGACTTTAGGGGCAGTTTCCCACCCCTAGGACAAGAGAGTGCCCCGAAACTCTGTCCGCTCCTCCGCCCTCTTCGACAAGGCCGTTGGCAGAATGGGAGTGCCGGAAGTCTTCTGCCGCCAATGCTGATTATTAATCAAAATTTAAACTGTGGTGGGATTCGAACACGGGACTCAGGACGTTACTAATCAAAGACGCTGCTCCTAGACCACGGGTGGATACCGCCTTCAAATATCTATAACCTGCACCAGTTATCCAACTGCGTAAAGAGGACCTGCAGTTTAATGTGGAATCCTAGCCACGTGTTATTTCTGAATACTCCTCATTGTTGAAGGGACAAGGCTAATTGAAGTCAGAGCGAAGACTCAAATATCAAAGGTCCGACTGAGATTCGATCCCACAGCATCTTGGTTTCCAGGCACACTTTTTACCTCTCCGCCATCAGGTAAAAATGTCTACAGTTGCTGAGAAGAACGGGCGTTTACAGACGACGGTATCTTTCGACTGCTTTCACTTAGAAACTTAAATACTTTTACACTGCTAGGGGACTGTAGAGTTCGTATTTTCCATTAATTTCAACTTGATATATGTACCTGTTCCTAAGAAAAGGAGGTCTAAACAGATGGACAGACAAACAGACAGGTAACTAATGGCAAAAAAGTGATCTAAATACAGATTAACAAGCATCTGATTTCTTCAGCTACTTGTAATGTGAAATCCTGATTCTTGTCCAACTTTGTGATTCTAGATCGACGGGAAGATTTTGATGAGTGAGTTTTTGAATATCAGAATATATGGCGATAATAGATATATCTTTTAACTGCGTTTACTTAGAAGCTTAAATGTTTCACATCTGCAAGGGACGGTATACCTTAATAGTTTACATAAATTTCAACTTAATACCGACACCCGATCATGAGAAAAAGAGGTCTTAACAGACGTACACATGCATTGCAACTGTCAAAAAAATAATTTTTGTGTGATATAATTTCAAATTAACAGTTTTCGGACTTTTTCGTTTACTTGTTCTGTGATACTATGCTTCTTGTCAAACTTCATGATTCTAACTCAGGTGTGGGCAAATGCGAGGTTATGGGTGCGGGCGCCCGTGTGTGCCCCACACGGCTTGCCAGCGGGTGCTGTCAGCGAGCAGTTCTCCGTCCCCATCAATGCCAAGTCGACAATTTGTTACCAATGCCAATACGTGCACTGAAAGACGGACATGTTTATTGCGTGTCGTTAGTGTTGTCGGTGTCGAAGCGTCCCTTGTGTTTGTGGTAGGACAAAGTAAGAGGACAATGCCTATGGAGGAATCAAGGTCTTCAGAACGAAAATCGGTCGAATCTCTACGCTTCAACCCAACTAGGAAGAATATTACATTTTTATTGAAACACAAACTGGCTCTCAGTGGCTATTTTGTGATGCTATTTTGTCGGCTTGATAGAAGTACGACGTACAATTACATTTTGAACTACTTCATTAGAAATTCGAGATCAGTGGAAGGCCAAACTTCAAATGGTTCAAATGGCTCTGAGCACTATGGGACTTAACATTTATGGTCATCAGTCCCCTAGAACTTAGAACTACTTAAACCTAACTAACCTAAGGACAGCACACAACACCCAGACATCACGAGGCAGAGAAAATCCCTGACCCCGCCGGGAATCGAACCCGGGAACCCGGGCGTGGGAAGCGAGAACGCTACCGCACGACCACGAGATGCGGGCAAGAAGGCCAAACTTCATTCCTTGATAAGTTACTATTGTTTATAAGGATTATGTGGTTTTCCTATCGTTTCTACCTCCTCCTTGTAAAGTATGTACAGAAATAGAACCATGTCACTCACAATGATAGTACATTGAGAGTGAGCGATCACATTATTCTTAAAATAGAGAAAACAGTGCGTCTCTTCAGTGATGGAGGATTTTGTTCAAGAATGCTTTGTTGCTTCCGCAACAATCTTACGTCCAGAAACTATTCCTGTTTTGGGAGCAGTTCCTCTATCACGGAGAACAGTTTGCAAATACTAGGGCTCTTCTGAAAGTAAGGAACGATAGGTCGCGAAATGGAAACCACAGTGACATTCAGAACTGTTTTATTTGCAGTTAGCTACAACTTCCAGCTATTTATCTCCATAGTCGCCGATCCGACTTAGACGTTTGTCATAGCGTTGTACCAACTTTCCATTGCCCTCGTTATAGAAGGCAGCCGCCAGAGCTTTCCGCCAATTCTCTACGCTGGCCTACAGCTCGTTGTCTGTGCCAAAATATTGTCCTCATAGCCAACGGTTCATGTGAGCAGAGATGAAACTCAGAGGGAAATAATTACGGGCTGTATTGTGGGTAGTCAAACATTTCCAATTGGAAACGACGCAGGAGCATCTTCATGGCCCCTGCAGAATGCGGCTGAGAATTGTCTTGAAGAAGAAACTGCAAGACAGTTTTGTAATGTTGGCTGCATAGCTTCAGGCGAAATTTCTCACCAGGCCCTCGTACTTGGCGGGAAACACTAGTGTTCTAGGCATCTTTGTGTGCTCCCTGTGTGCTCAGAAGTAAAAAGAACGATGTAACGGGAACGACGGGCATGCTAGAGACACTGCCCAACACACCTGTGCTAAACGTCATCGGATTTTCACTGTGGTTTCCATTTCGCGACCGACCGTTCCTTACTTTCCGAATAACCCTCGTACATCGAAGAAATAGCAAACGACCTGCAAACGCAACTCAAAGATAAAACCGCTTTCGCTCTGGATGACTTTGGATGAAACCATTCATCTAACGGATGTTGCTCAGATTTCTGTGCTTGTCAGAGTTGTTACAGAGTTCAGCTTGATGGAGGAACTTCTTGAGTCAATGCCAATACGTGATGCAGCTACGGCCAACTACATATTTTCTTGCTTATGTATCATGTTTGAAAAATGTGATCTTTGGTGAAAAAACTTTCTCTGGCAGCAAGAGCTCGGGTTCCTACAATGATTGATCAAAAGTCTGGTGTTGTTGTTTTATTAAGGAAGAAGGTGAACAGAGAACTGAACAATTCTCAGTAAGATTACGTTTGTTTAGTCAGATTAATAAAAAAGCACGTGTACATTGCTAATTACTTTATGTCTGTATTTTATTTGCACCCAGGAAATTTGGTATTTCATCTTCTTTTCTTGATTTCTCCTTCCGCCCTCCCCCACACTCCATTCTCTCCTCAGTTGCACGACACAAACTGAACATCTCGTACTGTTTTTATTTGCTGCCTGACTGTGCAGTGCACTGGTTTTCGGCGCTGCAGTTCTCAGTACGCTACTACACAGAAAAAAAATTCTTTATTTCTTCCTTTGTTTCAGTATCTTTCCTATATGGAACTGCAGAAGGTTGACCGGTTTTATATTGTTTCCTGGTGTCACCTAAACGTGTGTACATGCCTTTAGTTTCGAACGAAGCTGGAATGATACATTCACGCTCAGAAGAAAGTGGAACATGAAGTACTAGCTGTTGGCAAAGGGAAAATATCAAAAATAAAATTTCACCGACAGACGAAAAGATGAAAACAACGCAGCTGTTTCATAACCTAATAACTGATATGCGAAGATTTAAGCGACAAGATGGTGCATAAAAGCATGCACACTAACAACAGCTTGAGTTAGTTATTATTTCTTTTCCATTCGATGGCAGTTTTGTGTACCACAAGTTTGTTCTTTAACATGGAACCCAATGATTGGTGAAATAATACGCCCGTAATATGTTGTGTCGTAGGTACACATTGCACTGACGTACTGAAATACAGTGAAGAGCCTAGAAACGGATACACTTGCCTAATATCGTGTAGGGCCCCACGAGCACGCAGAAGTGTCGCAACACGACGTGGCATGGACTCGACTAATGCCTGAAGTAGTGCTGGAGGTAACTGACACTATGAATCCTGCAGGATTGTCCATAAATCCGTAAGAGTACGAGAGCGTGGAGATCTGTTCTGAAAGGCATGTAGCAAGGTATCCCAGATATGCTCAATAATGTTCATGTCTCGGGAGTTTGGTGCCCAGCGGAAGTGTTTAAACTCAGAAGAGTGTTTCTGGAGCCAATCTGTAGCAACTATGGACGTGTGGGGTGTCACATTGTCCTGCTGGAATTGTCCGTCAGAATGCACAATGGACATGAATGGATATAGGTGATCAGACAGGATGCGTACGTGCGTGTCATCTGTCAGAATCGTGTCTAGACGTATCAGGGGGCCCATATCACTCCATCTGCACACGCCTCAAACCATTACAGAGTCTCCACCAGCTTAAAGAATCCCCTGCTCACATGCTGGGTCCATCGAGTCATGGAGATGTCTCCATACCCGTACACGTCCATCCGATCTATCGAATTTGAAACGAGACTCGTCCGACCAGTCATGTTTTCAGTCATCAACAGTCCAATGCCGGTTTTGACGGGTCCAGACGAGGTGTATAGCTTTGTATCGTGCTCATCAAGGACGCGCGAGTGGGCCTTCGGCTCCGAAAGGCCATATCGATGATGTTTCGTTGAACGGTTCGCAAGCTGTCACTTCCTGATGGCCCAGCACTGAAATCTGCAGCAATTTGCGGAAGGGTTACATTTCTGTCACGTTGAACGATTCGGTTCAGTCTTCGTAGGTCCCTTTTTTGCAGGATCTTTTTCCGACTGCAGCTATGTTTGAGATCTGATGTTCTACCGGATTTTTGATATTCACGGTACACTTGCGAAATGGTCGTACTCGAAAAGCCCCACTTCATCGCTACATCGGAGATGCTGTGTCCCATCGCTCGTGCGCCGCCTATAGCATCACATTCACTCTCTCTTAAATCTCGGTCACCTGCCATTGTAGCAGCAGTAACCGATCTAACAACTGCACCGTACACTAGTTGTCTTATATAGGCGTTGCCGACCGCAGCACCTTATTTTGCCTATTTATATATCTCTGTATTTGAAAACGCGTGCCTATACCAGTTTCTTTGGCGCTTAATTTTAATTACGACCGTGTAAAGAATGATTCTGACGTTACTACAGACTCGAGCATCAGCTGCCGATCGCGTGTTATCGGCAGTCCGCAGTCCTTCTCGTGAGTATGAGAATGCGAGCCACGCGCAATCGTGTGGGTAGCTTCGCTGGTAGCTCAAGCGCCCAACCCTGTTCTACGTCGATGGGAAGTATCCTATAGGTTTTGATGAGTGAGTTGCGAGTATCGAAACATGACAAATATGACCGTATCTTTTGATTGCAATAAAGTAGAAGCTTAAATTTCTTACACCGGGAAATGACCGTTGACCATAGTATCAGACAAATTTCGACTTGAGACCTCTTTCCTTTCCTGAGAAAAAGGGTTCTTAACAGTGGGACAGATAGACGGACACCAAAATGATCCTGTAATGGCTCCATTTTTACCGACTAAGGTACGGAAACTTAAAAACAGTATTTTTGGCAAGGGTCGTGCGAAGCATGAGCCATTTATGTTAACGTAGTTTCCACGCAGCTGTTGGCCCTAAGGAAAGAATACAGGACAGTAATCTGAGGTTCGTGGTTGTCGACTCTCTGTGTTGAAACTTTTTATTTATTTTCAGTTTTTGCGTTAGTTATACTGCAAATAAACCAAACTACTGCACAGTATGTTTTATTTGTTAACATTTTCGTAAAAGACATGAAAAGGAGAGGCAGAGGTAATTTGGGATCGCAAATACATTTCCAGGAAGGGGTACACGAGAACTTTTAGATTTTACAAAATATTTTACAACTGATTATTTACACGAGGTGGGGTGATAGTCATCGTAAGAACAGGAGAATCCAATTTTCTGGTGCAGCTGCCGACGGCAGCTCGAATCTCACCTTGAAAGTGGAAATTCCGTACGATTTAATTACAATGCTTCTTTTTAGTCGAATCCACAGTGTAGAATACGCCATAACACGGCATTTTGTAATGAATAATTCCAGGGAAGCGTCTAATGGTTTAAGTAGCACACCTTCTTTATTACTAGAGGCTTGTTTCGGCTTTAGCGCCGTTTTCAAGGAATCCCTTAGATGTTAATTCCCTTCTAGTAAAGTTATTTGAAGAGTTATCGCGGACGCCGTAAGTAAATCTTTTCTTAGAAATAATTTGTAATCCGTAATTTTTTTGACGTAATTAATTATTACAAGATATTGAACATCACTTCGGTTAATTTCCAGCGTAAGTAGAGTAATAAGTAACGTAAAAATTAAAAAGAAGTAAGCGTTTCCCACAAACCGCTATACGTTTCGACCGTGGGATCTGCGTTGTGTACGTTTTCTGCTGCGCCAGCCGCTGTTTCCAA
The DNA here is from genome assembly GCF_023898315.1 of Schistocerca nitens. NCBI lineage: Eukaryota > Metazoa > Arthropoda > Insecta > Orthoptera > Acrididae > Schistocerca > Schistocerca nitens. The sequence goes on from NC_064618.1 coordinate 265,319,926, forward strand.
GCTTGCAACAATGGCTGACGTCTCACACTACCGGCACCAAAACTGCTATTTTGTTTTTCTAAACGCTTTGTACGGAGTACTGATATCTTTGAGTTCTAAAATATCTATAGTGCACTCATTACTTATCGCTGGCTTCTAGAACTTTCGAAACGCCTTTTTCTGAACCTTGGTGTCAGAAGAAGGGACATTGTTGAGCTCCCGCACGGAGCAGTTGCTCGCAGCCATGTCGCGGGTTAGTAGTATGTAGAATTTGCTAGCATGGAATTAAAACATAAAAATGATATATCGATCTGTAGTAGAAAAGTATTTTAGCAAATCAATTATTTTGCGGGAAGGCGCGTGGAATTAATTACGAGATTTGTCGTTGAAACGGTGTCGTGTTTGTTAATCAGTAATTGTTGATTGTAGAAAATAAATGAAAACGACTCCATGATCAGCGCTTGCCCATTTCCTTAGTGTGGAAACGCAAAGTACCAATGTCACGTAATGGCGAATGTGAAACAAGATTAACAGTTAGAATGATACTAAATGAGCGTAGGTGTCGTTAGGGAAGTATCTCGTTTGCTAAAGGGACAACGAAAGAAAGTAATTTGATTTTTATTGTTATTATTTCAAAAAGACACTTTCCGTTCTTTAACACAATAAATCCAATATTTGAAAAGTACAAGACTCACCTATTCGTATTAGGCACAGCGTAAGGTTTATTTCGTAACGAGTAGTGTTCTCTAAGTAAAGTTCTCATACTTGAGTCTTATAGCCAAAAAATTAATCTAAAAACAAACAGAAAAGGTCAAGACAGGAGCTTTACAACTTGGTCATCCGGAGCACCTTTCTGTGACATTCATCTCTGGCTTCGCACTGCATATACCGTAAATTCGGACTAATCATTGTCGGCCAATACATGCGGTATCCTTGTATGTATCTATCGTCGGACGACTTGTCTGGCATTTAGTATATCGTTCATACTTCGCAGATGTGCGAAAAATATCCGGAAAATTGTTAATTTCTTGTAAGCAGCAAGCGGCGATATTCGCCACCGAGGGCCTTCAGCATTCTGAGACTTTCATAAATTATTCTTTGTTTTTTACCTATGTTAATCTTAAACTGGAATTAGTATTCACTTGTAATCGAACCAGTGTACGAGATAGTCGAGTTTTGTGGAGGCGAGTGTCTTTGTATTGTGGTACTCTGTTAAAGGCTTCCATTACGTATATTCTTATCTTGGAAAAAAAAATTAGGTCTTAATATTGACTAGAGAATTAATTGCTTGTAAATGTCTGTAGTACGGAAGTGTTGTCAGGGAAGTATAGTAGAAGATTCTGAAACAAATGGCACGTTTATTCATCGATTTTCAACGATTCCTTGATTTCACATGTGCAGCATCACGGTGTTGCGTAGGTCATTAGGAATTAACGTGGGCTGATCTAGTGGACTATTTCAAGAGTCCATTTATTCTCTTGTCTAGGAATAGCAGTAATTTATACAACTACCAATCATTTCTCATTACGATGCTGCCATTGCATAAGGATCTATTGCGAGAAGAATAAAAACTTTTACGGTTTCAATGCTGTCGATATCTCCCGCTTCAACGGAGAAACTTCCAGCAAATTCTCCTGCACGCTGAACGTCGACTCTATAAACTTTTCAGTCTGCTGGAACTATATGACACGTATTCGCAATTACCAATGCTGTGTAATGGAATGACAACAGTAGAATTTATGCCGAACGGGGAGTCGAACACGAATTTCCCGATTATCACGGACGGTCATCTTACTTTTTAATTTTCCTGGCGCCCAAAGGGAGGCATGGGTCTGAAGTGAGCAGTGGTCACAACCCGACGCCTGACCACCATGTCCCAGGAATCAACGAACGTGTAGGGAACGTGAAGCATAGAGGGCAGACCCCCTTATCCTGTTGGGTATCAAAATGCTGCATTGAGGGCAGACCCTATATCCTGTTGGGTATCAAAATGCTGCCCTTCATCGGTCGAAAGAACATTAATCAAAGACCTCAGACGGTGTTGTCTTTCCACTAAGACGTGGTACATAGATGAACGCTCCTGCACTAACCGGTCATGTGTGCACGCCCTGACTATATCTCCTTCAAGGCAGCGACGAGAAAGGGATTTGAGCTGTGTCTTGGCCAGTTTCACCATCGTCTGGCGCTCTAGCGAACACGACATCATAGTACATTTTCGGAGAATGGTGAAACGTAATTCCTGAGTTCGTCGCCTCCACTCTGTATAGTACCTTCTGTAACCATTCAATGTCTTGTGGAGGGAAGCCTTTGCACAGAGCACCCACCATGACAGGGAAGACTGATAGGCAATACGGTGTCGACGACAAGCTGTCCACGGGACCTCAATGAGCTACCGGCAGTTGGGTGAAGTAAGGTTGGTTGTGTTTAGATTCCATGATCCACGGCTATGTCGCACACTTTTACATCAGGGATTGGTGGGCAGAGGTGTGCGGCATGCTCAGAGAATGCAAAAGACTTCAGCAGCCTACACCCCACTGACAATATGGCGGGAGATGTAAACACAGTCGATACTGCTGGAAAAATGGTAGTGAAATGCGTCAACCCCGGACATTCGCTATGAATGTGTTTCCAAGAATCCACGAGGCTGAGGGGCTGGGGAACTGTCACTAGTGCTGTGCCTGGACAGTGATGTGGTAGATGGTCTTGAAATCGCTTCCCACGATCCATGCATCCTGGGACCCAGGGAAAGAGCTGTGACTGTCTCTGAGAATAAGTTGGAATGTTCACAGTGGTCACCCGAACCAAATGGCGCACAGACATTGACGATCCTGATGCCACTAAACGTGAGAGCCACAGCTCGCCTTCAGAGAGACAGGCAATTGCATAAGCAAGGATAACGCCACGTAGGAGGAGAGCCACCACACTAGCAGTAGGGAAAGCATGAGGGACATGTGCTGTAAAATCAGGGGAAGCACAGAAAGTTGCAACGTGCAGCTCCTGAAAGAGAGAAATGTCAATGTCCGCGGCATACAGCATGTCATGCAGTAAAGACAGTTCGTACTGTACGCGAATGTTGACAATTACTGTGGCTATGCGATAAAAGCTACCATCGCTAGGTGGATTCAAACATGGGGGAAGCACAGGGAACTCCCACTTAGGCCCCCATGGAATGGCATATCACTGTGACGGGGAGAGAGCCGACCTCACCAAGTGGGTGGGTTCATCACTCTGTACACCTCTAGAATGTCCATCCTTAGCCAGGAAGTCATCCGCCCATGAGACAGAGGTCTCACCAGTCGTATTCAGTGGAACATTATCAGAGATACGCGCCCACAGACTGGGTCAGACACAGACAGGGAGGCAACCGCATCAGATGAAAGTGGGGGAAGTTGGATGTCCAGAAGTGACACTGACTGGAGATAGCGGTGTCTTCAGGTGCCACGGCGTCAGAGAACAGCTAACCATCAGTAGTAGGGTCGTCATCCTGTGCACACATCCGATGGAGGCAGTCATCAGAAGGAGTACAGCGTTGTCTCTTCCGTTTCCTCGGCGACTGTTGCTCCCTAACATGCTGTTCCGTGTCGGATGGCGGGCAGCTATCGTCCGACATGTGGGCAGATGACAGAAAAGTAGAGGTCGGTTCAGCCCCATGATCAACAACCATGCGGTCGGGACAGACAGCGTGTGCCTATGTGTCATCGTTCATTTCTACTGCCTGTGGAGTGTAGGAGCGACAGGAAAAACGTGTATCGCGTCGTCGAGAGGAGTCGACGTCGGTAACGACTGATCCAGAGGGTGCAGGTGAGTAAGGCATAGGTAGCACAGTGGGCGCCACATCCTGAACACGTGCGCAGCTCTCCATCGCAATGACGACAGCCCTACAGCCGGCAATAACCAAGTAGGAAGGCACATGTATACGTAGTTCAAATTTTATGTGATGGACACGATTAAAGACCCAATAGGTTCCGAACGTCTTGCATGCTTCAACAACGTGACCGACGTCGTTGTCGTGAGGTTTAAGGGTGGACACCACAATGTCCAACGAAACCTCAAACGGGAATTCGAAGACCCAGAACGTTCAGAAGTTAAAACCAGCGTGATCAGCCACGACAGACCCTGTATATCCGTCAGAGTATCGGAACCTGAAAACACCAGAATGGCAGCGCACTACATCTACATCTACATCTACTTGGATACTCTGCAAATCACATTTAAGTGTCTGGCAGAGGGTTCACCGAACCACCTTCACAATTATCTATTAATCGAATCTCGTATACCGCGTGGGAAGAACGAACACTTATAGCTTTCCGTACGAGCTCTGACTTCCATTATTTTATCACGGTGACCGTTCCTCCCTTTGAAGGTCGGCGTCAACAAAATATTTTCTCATTCGGAGGAGAGAGTTGGTGATTGGAATTTCGTGAGAAGGTTCCTCAGCAACGAAAAACTCCTTTGTTTTAATGATGTCCATCACAAATATTGTATCATTTCAGTGACAGTGTCTCCCCTATTCCGCAAAAGGTGCTGCCCCTCTTTGAACTTTTTCGGCCTACTCCATCAATCCTACCTGGTAAGGATCCACACCGTGCAGCAGTATTCTAAAAGAAGATGGACATGCGTAGTGTAAGTGGTCTGCTTAGTGGAATTGTTCCATTTCCTAAGTGTCCTGCCAATAAAATGTAGTCTTTTGTTAGCCTTCCGCACAACATTTTCTTTCTATTTCTCCCAGTTTAAGATGTTCGCAAGTGTAATTCCTAGGGATTTTGTTGCATTTACGGTCTCTAGATTTTACTGATTTATCATGTAACCAAAGTTTAATGGGTTCCTTTTAGCACTCATGTGGATGACCTCACATTTTTCGTCATTTAGGGTCAACTGCCAATTTTCGCACCATACATATATCTTTTCTAATTCGTTTTGCAATGTGTTTTGATCTTATAATGACTTTCCTAGTCGATAAACGACAGCGTCATCTGCAAATGACCTAAGACAGCCGCTCAGATTGTCTCCCAAATCGTTTTTATGGATAAGGAACATCAAAGAGGCTATAACAGTACCTTGGGGAACGCCATAAATAGCTTCTGTTTTAGTCGATGACTTTCCGTCAGTTACTACGAACTGTGACCTCTCTGACAGGAAATCACGAATCCAGTCACATAACTGAGACGATATTTCATAGGCACACAATTTCACTACGAGCCGCATGTGTGTTACAGTTTCAAAAGCCTTCCGGAAATGCAGAAATACAAAATCAATTTGAAATCCGTTGTCGATAGAACTCAACGCTTCGTGAGAGTAAAAAGATAGTTGTGTTTCACAAAAACGATATTTTCTAAAACGTTGTTCACTAGGCGTCAATAGACCGTTTTCTTCGGGGTAATTGATAAAGTTCAAACACAATATATGTTCCAGACCCCTGCTGCATATCGACGTTCATGATATAGTCCTGTAATTTAGTGGATTACTCCTACAACCTTTATTGAATATTGATGTGATCTGTGTAACTTCACAGTCTGTGGGTACGAATCTTCCGTCGAGCGAACGGTTGTATATGATTGTTAAATACGGAGCTATTGCACCTGCATACTCTGAAAGGAACCTAACTGGTATACAGTCTGTAGCGAAAGACTTGACTTTATTAAATGATTTAAGTTTCTTCACTACTCTGTGGATATCTACTTCTATGTTACTCATGTTGGCAACGGTTCTTGATTCTAATTCTGGAATAGTTACTTCATCCTCTTTTGTGAAAGCATTTCGGAAGGCTGTGTTTAGTACCTCTGCTTTTGCACCACTGTCTCCGACGGTATCTGTATTGCTATCTCGCAGAGAAGGCATTTGACTGCCGCTAGTATACTTCGCATACGGCCAGAATCTTTTGGATTATCTCCCACGTTTCGAGGCGAAATTTAGTTGTGGAAACTATTATAAGCATGTATCATTGAAGTCCGCTCTAAATTTCGAGCTTTTGTAAAAGATCACCAACCTTGGAGATTTTGAGATTGTTTAAATTTGGCATTTTTCGTTGTATATGCAACAGCGTTCTGGCCCGTTTCGTGTACCCAGGTGCATCAACTCCGTCGTTTATTAATTTATTTGGTATAACTCTCTCAATTGCTGCTGATATTATTTCTTGTGAAGGGGTGGAGATTGTCTGTCAGGAAGGCGTCAAATGAATTTTTATATGCTTTATCGAATAGATACATTTTTCGTTTATTTTTGGAGAATTTGTATGTTCATTATTCAATCTCTCTATGACAACCCTGTATTTAATAATCCCTGTATCCGTTTTGATGTTCGTTATTAACTCAGGATTATTTATTGCTAAGAGGTCAAGTGTGTTTTCAAAACTGTTTACTATTTGCGTGGGCTCATGAACTAACTGATTTAAATAATTTTCAAAGAATGCGTTTAACGCAATGTGGGGTGATATTTATGCATACCTCTAGAATTAAACGTGTATTTTCGCCAACATATCGAAGATAAATGAAAGTGACCACCAACTATAACTGTATGAGGCAGGTACATGTTTGATATTAAACTCAAGTTTTCTTTGAACCTTCCAGAAATTGTATCATCTGGATTGTGAGGTCGGTAAAGGGATCAATTTATTATTTTATTCCGGTTGCCAACAAGGACCTCTGCCCATACTAACTCACAGGAACTATCTACTTCCATTTCGCGACAAGATAAACTACTTCTAACAGCAAGAAACATGCCACTGCCAATTGTGTTTAGGCTATGCTTTCGGAACACCGTTACGTTCTTCGGAAAAATGTCAGCTGAACTTATCTCCAGCATTTGACCACTTTCAGTGCCTATGACGATTTGAGCATCAGTGATTTTTATTAGCGCTTGCAACTCTGGTACTTTCCCAACACAGCTATGACAATTTACTACTGTTATACCAATGGTTCCTGTATCTACGTTATTCCTGTGTTCAGCGTGCTCCCTTTGTGACAAGCCCTTTTTGTGTTTTCCCAAGACCCTCTAACATAAAAAACCACACAGCCCACGCCACACAGTCCCTGCTATACGTGTAGCCGCCTCCTGCATGTAGTGGTCTCTCGACCTATTCAGCAGAATCCGAAACCTAACCACCCTTTGGCGCAAGTCGAGGAATCTGCAGCCTACACGGTCGCAGAACCGTCTGAGCCTGTGATGGAGACCCTCCACTCGGCTCTGTACCAGAAGTCTGCGATCGGTCCTGTCGACTAAGCTGCAAATCGTCAGCTCTGCTTTCATCTTGCAAGCAAGACTGGCGGCCTTTACTATTTCTTTTAGCCGACAAAACCAGAGAGAATCTCTTCCGATCCAAAGTGACAAACATAATTGGTAACGATGTGAGCCACCACCAGCATTTGGCTGCAGCCTGTGCTATTCATGGCAACCAGAAGACCCATCATACGTGTGAAATGACTCCACCTGGCATGCACACAGAGTGCACATTGACTTTCTTCCCTTTCTTGGGAGCCATATCCTAAAGGGGTCCCATTACGCGCCTAACGTTGAGCTTCCAACTATCAGTAACCCTACCCTCAGTGATTGCTCAGATCTTGTAGGCTGAGAGGTTTCCTCCGAAACAGGACAGGCAACGGCATCTGGCTGACTGACAGTGTCAGTCACAGACAGCACTTGGAACCTGTTTGTCAGAATAACGGGGAGGTCGTACGTGTGGCTCTCTGGGAAGTCTTTCGCTGCCGGCTAAGCCCAGGGGCGACCTCCCATTTGACCACAGGTGAGGGTCAACCTCAGTGGGGACAATGACTGGACTGGCCATCGGTGAGAATCGATTGGAGAACTCGGATTTGCTGGTCAATCGTTGGATCCCCACAGACGGCCCACAGCAGTGGTGCCCATCCACTGCAGCTTCAAACTGTGTAACCAAAGCAATCAAAGCCTGGAGCTGAGAGCGAAGTGTCAGCAACTTGGCACGCATTCGCACGCAACAATCACATTCCCTGTCCATACTAAAGATGGCGGAAAACTAAACTACGAAGGTAACAGGTTATCGGCATGTGCTGCAGAACTCTACTGTAGTCCCTGACGAAAACGCAGGAACTGTGTCTAATAAATTAGGTTAACATACAGAGATACGAAAACCTGACTACCGAAGCACTTAGTTTAAACTAAGTAATTCGCCCCTGACTAGGGACTTGTATATGTCAGAAAATCGGTTTACTTTCCGATACAAACGAAAACGTGACAACTGTGGCTATTAGATATTAAATTAACACGAAGGATCTAGAGAAAATATACTTTCAAAGCACACAAATGAAAGTATACAATTCGCTCCGGCTTCGGACTCGTAAAAGTCACAAAATTGATTACTTCCCTGTTGCTACGTCAGTCTCGGCCTGCTGCTTGTGCCCAACTGGCTGACTAACTCCAACAAGCGGTCACTAGCTACCAAAACAAACAAACGACTATCGACTGATGCTACAGAAATCTACTGTAGACCCCAAAGATAACGCAGGAACTGTTTCTAATAAATTAGATTAATGCACAGAGATTCAAAACCTAACTACTGAAGAACGTAGGTGAAACTGATTGAGAACTTGTAATGTGTCACAAAATCTGTCTATTTTCCGTCGCAAACGCGAGAACGGCGGCTAATAGTTATTAAATTAACAGCAGAAACTCAAGAAAACTAAACTGTCAAAGCCAATCATTTTCGAACACTCTGCATTAATCAAATACTGTGTGCCATTACGCCTGCATTCTGCCACATATCTCTGGCCTTGTTACTGAGCAACCGTCTTTAGCCTCTCGCACACCCGACTTTCACTCACAGACTCCAACACTCGACTGTCGCTTACCCACTCGCACATTGTTGACTGTACTGCAGTCTTTGCCCTAGTTTATGATCGCTAAATAGAGCATACAATCGATACTGTGTAAGGGTGCTGTACCCTTACATATCTACACCAAAACAACACTTTAATATAATAAAATATAATGGCCACATTAGATTGGAATATTAAATTTAAAAAAAATGTATAGAAAGACAAAAAAAGATTAAACGTAAAATTTAAAATTATAAAATTACAGTAATTAGTCAAAACTATTTGCTTATCAATGCAGAACCTCAATTTATTAAGAATAATTCTCATTTGAGTTGTTGTTTACAATATGTAGTTAAAGTTGTATATGGAAAATGTCATTTAAGAAGTTATAGTTAGTGTCACTTAATTACACCACATTAGTCAAATTATGTCATTAGCTCATTCAACAATCACTAATTAACAACACAATAAGTCAGGTTAATCACAAATGCTTGTGCATACTGCATAATCTCATTAAAAATAACATGGCAACATGAAACCCAATGCTGTAACGTCCCGCTGAAATAGCATGGCGAAATGTGACACATTAATTAACAATTGACTGTTCATTGTAGTTTGTCATAATGAATTCAATACTAATCATTGTATTGTCACTATATTGAATGAATAGAAACATAGGCCTAACAGAATGAATGTGATTCAAATGTAAACAAAATAATAAACAGACAACTCTAACTATTACACAATATTGATAGCAAAATATTCTATTACTATCCCACATAAATTAACACTCATAGTGGCAGCATAGATTGAAAATATGATACTGTTAGATGTTGGACACAGTTTACAGCGTTAGAAATACAAGAAATTTGACAAAAAGCACATACCTTGGAAAGTAAGCCATAAACAAAAAATCACATTGGAAAACAGTTTGTTACGTAGCACTTCATATTCTTGTTGTAATTCATTTACGTAATTACTCTGGTTTAGGTTCCTGTATGCTGAGTCGTAAATCGCACGAAAACACACTAGCACACTGCGCACTGGTCTGTGGCATCGACGCTGCTGGGGATACATCACCAGAATAAGAACAACACTTACATTGGCTATTCTGCTTTTCCACTTTCCTATATGGCGCGATGCCAAACACACATATTCGTAGCTTTCGATGAATTATAGAGCTGCGGTATAGAAGCCGCTGGAGACTGTAGACTCGTTTGCCTGCTAATTGGTGGAATTGCCGTAACAGCATCATAACAGCGACTCTCGTGCCATGAAACTTGTTGATCAGCTGGTCGCTGAATTCAGCATCCCATGATTCCGCGTTCCACACAGCTCGCCAACCTGAGAAGCTAGCGTAGCTCGAACAAGCGACGGTCGTGCTGCGTGCTAGGTCCTCGGAGGCGTTGTAGATCCACTGCTGCAGTGGCGACAAGTGATGACCGCACTGCACGCGCATCGCTTCACGTCGGTGGCTCCATGACGGCTCGCCAACATACAAACACAAAAGGGAATTACGGCAGTGGGGAAACAAAATACACAATGCGCGAGCACATCAATCAGTCTGTACTAAATACAACACTCGTGCCACGCGTCCCTATTATTTTTTATGGGCGTGTCTCGGCCTTAAGCTCTGTACGGTGATTACTTGACGGCGCAAAATGTTAGAACTGATTGCACCTAGCTCGCAGTAGCTACCTACTATTGTCCCCTTACTTTGAAACAGGCAAAATGATATGTTCACAAATAACACAACGTTTACTTTTCTTACAGAGCATCTGTCTTGCAACACTTCTTACAGATGATACAGCTTAATGTTTTCTACATGTTGTAGGCTACGATACTGGCCAGACAGCAACATTTCAATTTCAACAGAATTAGGGTGAACAATTTTTCTAATTTTGAATGGTCTTCGGTAGTAGTGACGATATTATTCTTATCTCTTTATTTACACTTGATGATTGCATGTGAGTTAGAATGAGTAGTAACTCACTGACATTGTACGTAATGGGCTTCGGTATGTTTCTTCCCACAATGTGCACGAAATAAACGTCCGAGTTCACGCATTTGGCGTTCAGTAGGGTTGGACGCGGGCCTGAAAGACGAAATTGTAATGTGCCGAATATCTTCATCATTAACAAAATCATTCCATAAGTGTGTCCGAAATAGTGGACCATTGTCCGTTAAAATGCACTCTGGCTTGACAGTATTTACGTAGTATTCTTCCCTGAGTTTCTTAATTATGATCTTACTGTTGGCTTTCCTGAGCTGGTAAGGGCGTACAATTTTCGAAAATACGTCCATCACAACCAAAATTAGAGTAAAATTTCCTTTTGATCTGGGTACCGGTCCATAGAGATCGAGAGCTGCAGTTTCACGAGGGTTTTCAGATATAATGCCATGCATGAAGCCTTTGTGCTCAGTCGTAGACACTTCAGGTTTTTGACACAGATCGCAAGATTTTAGAATTGATCGCACTTTCCGTGCCATTTTATCGAAGATGACGTTCTCTTGCAATTTTGGTATACATTTACGTGGCCCAAAATGGACACAGCTTACCTGCAAGTACCTTATTAATTCGTCCACAACATGTTTGAGTATACATAGCCTCCAATGATCAGAATGCAAGTTGCTTCGCCGGTAAAGGAAGCCATCTTGTTTTAAATAAAAATGACTTATCTTGTCACTGCCCTCGGTATTCGTATTATCACATTTTTTCTTTAACCATCCTCAATATTTCGTCTGCGACCTGCCCCTGTTTGATGTTCCGCAGAATCTTGCTTATATGACGCTCGCCTTCCACACCTCGCATAAAATAAATTCTTATATCTTTCTGGCTTGGATGCGCTACATTAACTGAATCTTGTCCTGATAGCCTTGACAGCGTATCAGGCCTGACGTTCTGCTTTCCTGGTATACACTGAATCTTAAAACTGTATTGCTGAAGCATTAACAACCACCGGGTTAGCCTGTCGTGCATCAATTTTCAACTCATCAAGAATGATAATTCTTCGTGATCTGTCACTACAACCGTATGCCTTCCAGATAAAAAAAAAAAGAAACTTTTCGAAACTCAAAAAGATGGCAAGTGCTTCTCTTTCCGTGACAGTATATTTTCGCTCCCAGTTCGTAAGTGCGCGACTCGCAAATGCAATAGTATGATGTTCACTAACTCCATTAACTTCAATTAATTGATATAATTCTACGCTAAGAGCATAATAACTTGAATCGGTCCCACTTAAATAAGTGTGGTGAAGGATAGGTGCTTCACACATTTGGTTTTTTATTAAATCAAACGCTTCTTAATGTTCATGAGTTCATTTCCATATGGCATCCTTTTTCAGCAATTCTATTAAGACAGGAGAAGATAAGCAGCATCCAGAAAACAGACGATAAAAATTACAGAAGCCAAAAAACGACTTAAGTTGCTTACGGCACATAGGTTACGGATAATTCGTAATTGCGCCCGTTTTTGTTGGATCCGGTTCAACATCTCGTGATGAAATAATATGTCTAAGGAATTTAATCTGCAATTTGGCGAATTCCGATTATTTCAGGTTAACAATCACTCCAGCTTTCCTAAATGCTTCAAGTACCCGATTAATAATTTCCAAATATTTTTCCCATGAAGCTATGCTAATCAAAATGTCGTCCACATAAAGCGTTACATGTCTCAATAAATCTTCGCCGAAAACTTTATCCATTGCTCCAATAAAAACCCCTGAAGGAAGAGAGAAACCAAAAGGCATTCTCTGAAATTGGTAACTTCTCCCATTATAAAGAAATACTGTATATTTTCCACTGTTCTCTTCCAACAGTAATTGCCAGTAACTATTAGTCAAATCAAGGATACTTAGATACTTGACGCCTTTGAATCTTTGTAACAAAAACTCCTGATTTTCTGGCTGCTCACGCTGTGGTAAAATAATGCGTTTAGTTGCACGGGCGTCAAGAACAATGCGAACTGTGCCATCCTTCTTTGCTACAGTACGTATTAGGTTTGAATATTCGCTATCTGAGTGCTCAATTATTCGATTACTCAACATACTGTTTATTTCCTTGTCAACAGCTTCCCTTTTTGCCAATAGTATCGCGTATGACTTACTGCGGAATGGTTCATGATCCTTTACTTTAATTTTAAAAACACATCCTTTAATTAATCCCGTTATCTTTGAAAATATGTCGACGTAGCATCTCAGTAGTTCCCTCGGTTCTTCTCGTTCTGTTTCAGTCACGTCCACTAAAGCTCGAATCCTGGGCTGAATACAATTTAGAGTACGTTCCTCATTCTTGTCTCGCAGCTTAGCGCAGTTCTCTGAATTTTTTATAGTTACCGTTTCAGCTTCTCCACCATAACACATATTCCTTATTTTCACGCTCGCAGCACCCTTATCATCATCCACAATAAATTCTTTAAATGCAGTTCTTCGTTCTTCATTACCTTTCCTCGTCCGCAGACAATACTCCTCAAAATTAATACTGCATCCCATCGCTGACAACCAATCAACTCCGAAAACTAGTCCAACATTGAGAGAACCAACGATTAACACATTCGGCTCATCTGTATTTGTCCCCTTGAATACGAAATCTTAGTAATGCTTGTCCTTTAATTGCCGGCCGGAGAAGCCGAGCGGTTCTAGGCGCTACAGTCTGGAACTGCGCGATCGCTACTGTCGCAGGTTCGAATCCTGCCTCGGGCATGGATGTGTATGATGTCCTTAGGTTAGTTAGGTTTAAGTAGTTCTAAGCTCTAGGGGACTGATGACCTCAGAAGTTAAGTCACATAGTGCTCGGAGCCATTTTGTCCTTTAATTGTTTTGCTTCGGTTTCAACTGCACTGACAATACGTACTCCGTTAAATGGAAATGTGGGAATGGCTACAAGATTTTTTAATTGCACAAATAGACTTCCAGAAATAGCACTTGCCTCACTAGCTAATTCAATTAATGCATCCACAATAATACCACATACTTCTACTTCTGCAAATGGCATCAAAATTTCTTTATTAGTTACTTCACCTTCTCTGCACAAGTCCTCTTTGACGTAATTTACATGTTCACACTTTATGGCATTTATCATAATATCCGACTCTTGTCCCTCTAACAGAGTTTCAGAGTGGGTCGACTCCGAAACTTTGCTTAGTTTAACTATTCAGAAACTCGCTGATTGCGATCGTGGCTTCTTGCACGTTTTGGCGATTTATATTCAACCGTGAATTTACTTTGAAAACCTTTTCTTAAGAATTGGCTTTATTTACTAGCGATTCATCAAGAACATTAACACATTTCATCACACTACGTGAGCGTGGAAGTAGTTGCCAATTGGTAACTGATGAAACAAATTAATTTTTTTTTCAATAAATGGAAATTTTATTCCTAAAAGCCCCTTTTTTTAAACAGATTTAAAATTATAATCAGAAAGCACCTTGTAACTATCGAGTTAAAATCTATTCAGAGACAGAAATAACAATTTTCTTTTTTTGATAGTATGAGCTTTCAGGCTGAGAAACTAGCCGCTCCCTTTTAACACGGCCATAGTCACGACCGCTCACAGCAACCTCTGAAAGACTACACTGGTGCAAATCTGCAACACACCAGATTACTTTAACTAAAAATTTTAACAACTCACACAAACATATAAACTATGCACCCCGTAAGAGGGATGGAGATGGTACAAAACACTCACCTTAAAATTATTTGCCACCGAAAATGCAGCTTGTTTTTAAAAGAACTCTTACGGTGGAACAGTGGCAACAATAATGTAATAAAATGACCATTTAAATAAAATCCATGAAATGCAGTTTTACATAAAACGTACCAACATGCTCTACATTACACATATGCCACCTCGCAAGATTATAGGCAAGAAAAAAAACATATTTCAGGAATTCGGCCTTTGTACCTTAAACAATAAATTCGTTAACACCGAATCCGACAAACACGACAGCTATTAACGTACCGCAGACCAACAGACAGACAGACACTAACTGCCTAACAAATGTGGACGAGAGACAAATGAGCAAGCTGGGGACGAGAGACTGACCAAGAAAACAAGTAGAATTTAACAAGTAACTGAAACAACAGATCACGAATCACTTAACTTCTAATAACTGCGATTTCTGGCGAAGACCTGGCGCAGCACCTCCAAAACGCTCTCCCGAACCGTCCGCTGCCAGCCACTTCAACGGACGCAGGAAGGCGCGCCGATCTCCCGTCTCACGGCGTCGCAGCTCGCCCCGGCCAGACCGACGTCGTGGGTTGACTCCTGTTGCTCTCGTATCGGCCGCGAAGCAACTATCTCTCGCTATACGGCAAGGCCCACTGGACTCACGTGGCGACCTCACACGCGCGGATGCTCAAGGCGGACAAGGCATCTTGTGTCTCAGTGCGCGACCGACCAACCGATCGATCCAACAGCCAATGACCGTTGCCCGAGTAACTCGAGCAGACTGGCGGCCTAACACATAGTAGCACTCCGGACGCCAGACAGACAATGACTGCCCCACACTGAGCCGGATGACCAACTGACTCGACTCGCTGAGACTGAAAGATTGACCCCTTACCGAGTTCATAGCGCCCCTTAAATGCATGTGAACAGGTAACTTTTCCCCTTTCCCTCCAGAGGGAGACACTGCGATTTCCACAGCGGCGCCACCGCCAGAAACGGAGGGCGACTGCTTTACACTACGAGCTGCGGCGCGCTCTTCAAAACAGCAAATTTTACTACGGCTCAGTACTGTCCTCTGCCTCTGTCATTGTGTGGCCGGTTCGATGGATGATTTGATGATTTGACCTGAATCCGTCATGTACATTGTATCCGTTTCTTCTGCGTCTATCATCGTGTCGGCGATCAAACACTTTCAGTCGTTCGTAACTTGGAATTTTTCCTCGCGATGGTTCGTTATTATGATTCGGGTAATTATTGTTACTGTTTCGCTCACGTTGTTCCCGTTCGGCATTCAGCACTTCCATTCGGTCAATTAGCCAACACACTTGCTCCATTGTTATCTGTAGTGTGAGGCTAGCTTCTCCTGCACCAAAAATGTTAATTTCTGGATTAATATACGCATCAGCTCTTCTTCTTTAACCGGATCGTCCAAGTACGCATTGTCATTCCAGTACGTTTGCATAAATTCACGCATTGTACCGTGGTGTCTTGCATAATTCGGCGGTGTGGGAATGTTTGATTTTACATCCCACTGTTTTTCTTTCGAGCAAAATTTGTTCAAAAATGCTGTTTCAAATTCTTCATACTTGGCGTAATTGTCGTATACACTTATATCCCAAATATGTGCATCACCCTTCATGTGACTGACAAAAGTATGTTAGTAGGTTCCGAATAATGCCTAGGAAACGCATGTTTGAATTGTTTAATGAACGCAACTGCGTGGATGCCTTGTTTCCGTTATAATTATGAAATTTTCGACCACTCAGTCCATGTCAACAATTACTGGCATCAAACCAACAATATTGTTATCTAGTTCCCGTAGTACTGCGTTAACTTCATCACGTAAAATTTCTTTATTAATTCCTTTTGACAGTGTGTCGTCGTTTGTTATCTTTTGTCGTACCTCATGTACTTCATCACCTAGTTCATCACATCACGTTTGTATGCAGTTAACCATCTTAATTGTCGACACTTTGTGGGCTTTGCTAAAACTATTAATTCTGACGATTTCGTTGTCTTGAGCCTTAACTCTGTCTCTACCTTAGCTAACAGAATCTTCCGTTTGCCTACATGGTCTTTTAACTTGTATTTTAGGATCTGTAACTTCGCTGCTAATGGCGTAATGTTTGTCTTGACATTCTTTTCAGAGCTCATCATACTTTTGGTCAAATGAGCTGGTGAGTTCCGTTCGCAAATAACTAATCGCATTACTTAGTGTCTGATAATAATTTTTTATTTCCTGATAGAACGTTTCCGTTTCCTCATAAAATTTTGTTATTTCCTCACGCGCCTTTGTACTTTCCTCACGAACAGCTCTTGTTTCTACACGCGCCTGTCTATTTTCCTCATAAACATCTTTTATTGCTTCTAACAATTGAGACATACAGTCTTTACTGACAATATCAGTTTCTGTTTGCTGTATAGCCACAGGTGTTGCACTTCTTCTAGGTATCTCAAAAGTAACAATACCACTTTCCTCTGGCGAATCAACTGTAGTATTTTCCATCACGTTAATTTGTTCTCCGTCAACCACATTATTAAATTGCCCTCCCTCGTCTTTAGTAACACTCCCGTTTTGTTCTGAGTTAGCCATATTAACACTGTTCACAACAATCACTGTTCGTTACAACTTATGCCTGCTCTTAATTGAAAAGTTCACTCGCAACTTTTTGTCAGTAACGCTAGTGATTGTTCATATTCCTGTTCATTCCAACACAACATAGAATTTAGTTAATTTCGATGCGCTGCAGTGCTGAAATGCTGTGGACTCACCGTCTGCTGTGTTGTCTTCTCCGTTGTTTCCGAAGATTTCTGTCGAATCGAAGTCCGATACACGCGTCGCCATATATACCTCCCCCCGGTTTTGCACCGAACTTTATTATTTGCATAAGCTAAAGACGAAGTTATATTTAATTAATTTAGCATAATAGGTAATCGCTCCTCTTCATGAAACTTATTGTCGTGCCCTTCCGTTCTTGTGAAATCTAAGGAAAACTACTAAATGATAATATGTCCTTTCTCAAATACTGCATTTTATTCATTAAAATACCCTTTTGTAAACCAACATTTACAAACACTCAACAGGAATCAAATATTGTGTGCTACTACGCCTACATTCTGCCACACATCTCCGGCCTCGTTACCGAGTAACTGTCTCTAGCCTCTCGCACATCCGACTTCCACTCACGGTCTCCAACACTCAACTCTCTCTCACTCACACGCACATTTATTTACCGCACTGTAATCCTTGCTTTAGTTTATGATCGCTGCATAGAGTGTACGATCGATATTATGTCAAGGTGCTGTACCTTTACTCATGGAACTCATTTCCCGCTCGTAACAGATGTCCTCTCATCCTGTAACTCCTTCTTGTCAGTGTTTTCCATAAATTCCTTTCCTCGCTGATTCTACGCAGCACCTCCTCATTTTGTGCCTTATCAGTCTTCCTAGTTTTCAGCATTCTTCTGTAGCATCACATCTCAACTGCATTAGTTCTCTTCTGCTCCGGTTTACTCATAATCCATGTTTTTGTACCATACAGTGCTGGGCTCGAAACGTACATTCCTTCCACAAATTAAGGCCTATGTTTGAATCCAGCAAACTTTTCCTGATCAGGAAACAGTGCTAGTCTGTTTCTTGTATACTCCTTGCTCCGTCCATCATGAGTTATTTTGCTGTCTAGGTAGCAGATTTCCTTAACTTCGTCTACTTGTGGTCCCCAGTTCTGATGTTAAGTTTCTCGTTGTTCTCATCGCTGCAGCTACTCTTTACTTTCGACTTCCTTCGATTTTCTCTCAGTCCATACTCTGTAGTCGTTAGACCAATCATTCCATTTAACACAATCTGTAATTACTGTTCTTAACTTTCACACAGATCTTTTTTTTAATTTCCATCATCGCTTCTTCAGTGTATAGGTTGACGAACAGGGGCGAAAAACTGCGTCCCTACATTACACTCTTTTTAATCCTAGCACTTCGTTCTTGATATTTCATTCTTATTGTTTCCTCTTGAGACTTACACATATTGTATAATGCGCTTCTATTCCTGTAGCTTATTGTATGTTTCTCAGAATTTCGAACATCTTACACCATTCTACACCGATGAAAGCATTTTTCCAGATCAATAAATCCTACAATCATGCAATGATTTTCTTCAGTTTTTCTTCCATTCTCAATCGCAACATCAGAAGGGTCTTCCTGTTGCCTTTACCTGTCCTTAAGCCAAACCGATAGTCTTATAACACATGCTCAATTTTTTTCCATTGTTCTGTATATTATTCTTGTCAGCACCTTGGGTGTATGAGTTCTTAACCCGACTCAGCAACAATTGTCGCACTTGTCGACTCTTGCTGTCTTCGGAATTGTGTGGATGATATTTTCCTGGAAGTCTGATGGTGTATCACCAGCCTCATACGTTCTACACACCAACTTGAATAGTCGTTCTGTTGCCAATTTCTCCATTGATTTTAGAAAATCCGATGGCATGTCGTCTGTTCCTTCTGTCTTATTTGATATTAAGTTCTCCAAAGCTCTCTGAAATTCTGATTCTAGTAATGGTTCCCTTGTCCCTTCTAAATCGATTCCTGTTTCTTCTTCTAACACGTCAGACAAATCTACCCCGTCATAGAGGCCTTCAATGTACTCTTTCCACCTATCCTCTATCTCCTCGGTATTTAACAGTGCTGTTCGCTTTTCACTGTTAGTCTTTCTGCCCCTGCTTTTAATTTAATTCTATATTCTGGGTCAGTCCTTGTGCCGTCTCCTGTCGAATTTTTCCCTATGAATATACCTGAAAAGGGCTTAATATTTTTCTGTAGTATGCGAGAAACACTGAAATTTTTTAACGTGAAGAGTATTGAGTGAAAAGGACGAAGATAATAATCACGATTTATTATCTGTGTAACCAATGTTTAAATAAGACAATACCTACTCAGTTAATTTTCATTTGTCTGATTAAAGAGAAGACAGTGCTCGTTTTTGGAGTGGTACCGCTGGCCTAGCAAAACGAACTCTTCCTATGCTCCATATTAAGAGATCTGTAAGAAGTGTAATAATCGTTAATTTATCTAAATCTTTTTCAGAATAGAAAATGTTTGTACCATTGAAAGCGCCTTTTGTTTGTAAAAGTTGCGTTTTCTTTCCTGCAGTTGTTAAAAGTTTTATTAGTTACGATCTTACCCTATTGCTGTCCACCATTTTGGTAGGTACAACTATCTTTGGTAATAAAGTCTCTTCCAGACCAAATATTATTAAGATAACTTTTCAGTTTATGCATTTATGGAAGTATTAATGCAGCTATGTCATTATTTTCATTTTCTGATGTAAATTTTGCCGTAATGGGCCACTAACGTCGATTTCGTTATTTTTTCACGTAGGTGCCATTACAGAGAAAACTATAACTAAATGTACTTCATAAAATTAAAATCAACAAACCAGTGTGCCACTAATAATTGGACATGCATTCGAACCCTAAGGTTTCAACCCCTGAGACAAAAAGAGTTGATGTTCATATATTGTTTATGCTTTGGTGTACAATAACGTGCCTGCACGATAACGTAACTTCAATAAAAGGAAATAATTATAATCAATTATTTAGCACACCGAGGTGTTGGGTGTAATAAGACTGTGTTAAAAGTTTTAGAATTTAAAAGATTGTAAGAAGATATGTGACTAAAATAAGTAACCATTATCAGTTTAAAAGACAAAATCAACACGCTACAATTACACTACACACAGGCAGTATATATACTTACTTTACATCCTTCCGATAATCATTTCTTTTTCGATTTCTTCATGTTTTTCAAGGTACCACTTCAGCTTAGCTTCCTATTTATTTCGTTCCTAAGTGCCTTGTAAATATGTATTCCTGAATTTCCCTGAATAATTTTGTATTTTCTTCTTTCGTCGTTTAAGTGAAGTATTTCTTCTATTACCCATTATTTCTTCGCTGTTGCCTTCCTTGTACGTTATTTCTTCTTTCAGACTTTTATGATTGTCCTTTTTAGAGGTTATAACATCCACGATTCCTGGAAATGGAAAAAAGAACACATTGACACCGGTGTGTCAGACCCACCATACTTGCTCCGGACACTGCGAGAGGGCTGTACAAGCAATGATCACACGCAAGTCACAGCGGACACACCAGGAACCGCGGTGTTGGCCGTCGAATGGCGCTAGCTGCGCAGCATTTGTGCACCGCCGCCGTCAGTGTCAGCCAGTTTGCCGTGGCATACGGAGCTCCATCGCAGTCTTTAACACTGGTAGCATGCCGCGACAGCGTGGACGTGAACCGTATGTGCAGTTGACGGACTTTGAGCGAGGGCGTATAGTGGGCATGCGGGAGGCCGGGTGGACGTACCGCCGAATTGCTCAACACGTGGGGCGTGAGGTCTCCACAGTACATCGATGTTGTCGCCAGTGGTCGGCGGATGGTGCACGTGCCCGTCGACCTGGGACCGGACCGTAGGATCCTACGCAGTGCCGTTGGGGACCGCACCGCCACTTCCCAGCAAATTAGGGACACTGTTGCTCCTGGGGTATCGGCGAGGACCATTCGCAACCGTCTCCATGAAGCTGGGCTACGGTCCCGCACACCGTTAGGCCGTCTTCCGCTCACGCCCCAACATCGTGCAGCCCGCCTCCATTGGTGTCGCGACAGGCGTGAATGGAGGGGCGAATGGAGACGTGTCGTCTTCAGCGATGAGAGTCGCTTCTGCCTTGGTGCCAATGATGGTCGTATGCGTGTTTGGCGCCGTGCAGGTGAGCGCCACAATCAGGACTGCATACGACCGAGGCACACAGGGCCAACACCCGGCATCATGGTGTGGGGAGCGATCTCCTACACTGGCCGTACACCACTGGTGATCGTCGAGGGGACACTGAATAGTGCACGGTACATCCAAACCGTCATCGAACCCATCGTTCTACCATTCCTAGACCGGCAAGGGAACTTGCTGTTCCAACAGGACAATGCACGTCCGCATGTATCCCGTGCCACCCAACGTGCTCTAGAAGGTGTAAGGCAACTACCCTGGCCAGCAAGATCTCCGGATCTGTCCCCCATTGAGCATGTTTGGGACTGGATGAAGCGTCGTCTCACGCGGTCTGCACGTCCAGCACGAACGCTGGTCCAACTGAGGCGCCAGGTGGAAATGGCATGGCAAGCCGTTCCACAGGACTACATCCAGCATCTCTACGATCGTCTCCATGGGAGAATAGCAGCGTGCATTGCTGCGAAAGGTGGATATACACTGTACTAGTGCCGACATTGTGCATGCTCTGTTGCCTGTGTCTATGTGCCTGTGGTTCTGTCAGTGTGATCATGTGATGTATGTGACCCCAGGAATGTGTCAATAAAGTTTCCCCTTCCTGGGACAATGAATTCACGGTGTTCTTATTTCAATTTCCAGGAGTGTATATACGAGGGCGGTTCAGAAAGTAACCTCCGATTGGTCACAGTGCGGGTTGTGGGGGGAGTAGCGACGCCATCTGTGCGTTCACGTACTCAACAGGTCAATCGGCATCAAGCCGTGCTCGAGTGAACGTCGTACCTGCGCTAGTTTAGTTTTTGTGGCAGTTTGAAATGTGTGCTGCAATAGAAAACCCCGCCAAATGTGAAGTGCGTGCTGTCATAAGGTTTTTTACAGCCAAAGGATATTCTGCAGCAGCTATTCATCGTGAGCTTTGTACCGTGTACGGACCAAGAGTTATGAGTGAAGGAGTTGTCCGTGAATGGGTACGTTTATTTAAAAGTGGACGAGAAAACGTTCATGATGAAGAGAGGAGTGGTAGACCATCATTGGTGACTGAGGAACTCGTTCAGACAGTTGATGCAAAATTTCGTGAAAATCGACGTTGCTCAGTGTCGGAGTTGTCTACTGGTTTTCCACAGATTTCTAAGACTCTCTTGTACGAGATAGTGACAGCAAGATTGGGTTACCGTAAGTTCTGTGCACGATGGGTGCCCAAAATTCTTACCGACCACCACAAAACTCAAAGAATGGCCTCTGCATTAGACTTTCTGTCACGTTATGAGGACGAAGGAGAACCATTGTTAAACAGAATCGTGACAGGTGACGAAACCTGTATTAAGTGCGTGAACCCTGAGACAAAAGAACAATCAAAGATGTGGGCACATTAAAATTCGCCTACCAAACCAAGAAAAGCCTTGCAAGATTTTTCTGTCAGAAAACTGATGGCAACGGTGTTTTGGGATGCCAAAGGGGTGTTGTTGGTTGAATTCATGGAACGTGGTACGACCATTAATCAAGACGTGTACTGTGAAACAATAAAAAAGTTACGACGGGCTATACAGAACAAACGCCGTGGTATGCTTCCGGTATCGTTTTTTTGCACGATAACGCCCGTCCTCACTCTGCTCGTAGAACAACGGCCCTTCTTGAGTCCTTCAAGTGGGACGTTATCAACCATCCACCTTACAGCCCAGACCTGGCGCCAAGTGATTATCACCTCTTCATGCATTTGACGAAATGGCTCGGGTCACAGCGGTTTGATGACGACGAAGAGCTCAAAGATGCGGTCACAGGCTGGCTCCAGGCACAAGCGGGTGATTTTGATGCATAAGGAATTTCAAAGCTTGTGAAGAGATACGATAAGTGCCTCAATCGCTATGGAGACTATGTAGAAAAATAGTGCAAAGATGTAGTTGTAAGATGTATATATTAAAATATTTTTATTTAACTTCGTGTATTTTTTTAAATCAACCGGAGGTTACTTTCTGAACGGCTCTCGTATATATATATATATATATATATATATATATATATATATATATATATATATATATATATATATATATAACGTAACTCAATAATATTCATTCAATTATGTAATTATTTCTTAAAAAGATGATAATTATGTAAAACAGAAACAATATTTGTCTCACATTCTTTGTTAATCTATGTCGTTCTTTTCTTTTGTTTTGTACCCTTTTGTCGTCTTCATCTGATGTGCGTCGCCGACGCAAGACGCGAATCGGTTTGAGGTCTGTTGAATGAAAAACATTTAATGTAAAATTATTGTACTTTTATGTTCATGTGCTGGTAAAAAACAAATAGAGCCAAATTCCTTAAAACTATTTATGATTAATTATTGAAAAATCACTTCCTCTTTTAATTATAATTTTGTATTAATTGTTTTATCATAGCTGCAAGAAGCGCAGCCATTGTTATTCGCGATTATATAGCAACTTCGTCTTTACTTCTAGTTGAAAATAGCGTGGGTTTGTGTTAAGCTAATTTGCAAAACAATTTAATAATTTTTTATTGGTGGTATCAATTTAAATTATTAATTATTTATTGGGGAAAGGAAAATCTTAATTAAAAGAAAATCCTGTATCTTTTGTTGGCCGCCATCTTAACTTTTATCACCGCAGCAAATTTAAATTACCTGAAACTGCAAACAATATTCCGATGTGTAAGAAATAAATGTGCACCGGTGGTACTGTGCTCTATTTATAAAAGAAAAAAATTAATCGAATCAGACTGCATTTTCGAAGAACAGTGCTGATGGTATTTATTGTTGAACAAGTTTTCATTGCTGATGTATGAGGCCAAAATTAAAGTACACACGAATCACGGAGAAAAATATTTCTGGTAGCATACGTCAGTGTTGTGTGCGGGTGGTACTCTGTGGTTCCTTTTCATGATCAATTTCCTAAGAATAATTAAATCCATCGAAGACAAAAATTATAAAAGCTCTGATGTAAGATGTGTAATTTTAGTGATATGAACACAACTTGCAGTCAACATTATTACACTACGTCAGGTGGAATTCATGTGCAATTTGAATAAAATAATTATCCGGGAGAAGTTGCAGTATGAATAACGCATTATACATGTGTATAATATTGTCGTATCATTTACAAAATCAAATCAATGCAAATGCTAAAAAACAGGGAATTCAAACCGCAGAATACCATAGAGTATCATATCATCCATATTCATTGCATTTGTCCATGTTGATGATACACAAAACCCGCCGCAGTGTTCGTTCCTCATCAGTTGATGGGCGTACTGAGCTGTTCATCATGGCCGTATCTATAGCCCCAGAGAACTTCCAGCGTGTCACTACATTCCTTAGTACTTCCTTGTCGCACTCTTTGCGCATTGATTCTTCTTCATTAGTCTCTTAAACTTCAGCCTACTCTTCATCATTACATCACATCAAGCGTGTTGTTGCCTGTTATACAGGTACAATTGCGCTAAGCCATGTGAAAAACTGACTGTAATTATTTGAATGTATAATTTCTGGTAGCATCACTAGTTCTTATCCCTTTATTAAACGACTAAGAGATCGTGAGATTAAGAAAAAATAGCCGTAACTAAATTTCTCATCAACGTCTGCTAGAAACATAAATTATTTTTATATTAGAGAGGAGCTTTACGTAACAATTACTGCCAGAGTTAGTAAGGAACTGCTGCTCTATCGCAGTACAACAATTTCTGTAGTGTTGAGCCCTGATGTAATGATTGTGACGCATTACACTGATATTGCCTCACTACTAATTCTGCTTTGTTTCGTCGTAGTGCTGTGACTGTAACAACAAGAAAAAGAGGTATGATATCAACTAAATACCTAGGAATTACAATTACGAAGAATTTAAATTGGAAGGAACACATAGAAAATGTTGTGGGGAAGGCTAACCAAAGACTGCGCTTCATTGGCAGGACAAAATGGTTCAAATGGCTCTGAGCACTATGGGACTTAACATCTATGGTCATCAGTCCCCTAGAACTTAGAACTACTTAAACCTAACTAACCTAAGGACATTACACAACATCCAGTCATCACGAAGCAGAGAAAATCCCTGACCCCGCCGGGAATCGAACCCGGGAATTGGCAGGACACTTAGAATTTTGAAGGTGGTTCGAAGAACCCTCTGCCAGGCACTTAAATGTGATTTGCAGAGTATCCATGTAGATGTAGATCACCTCAGTGCAATATAAATTGTGCATTCAAATCCACTCTGAACCCTAGCATGTTGCGATGAGTTCTACACAGAAAAGTAAATAATGATTGTGTCGAATAATTGGCAGCTCCTTTGAAAAACCCTTTCCAGCTTCTCGTGTTGTCCGTATCTAAATCTCGCCTACACAAAAAATCATTCGGTTAATTCACTGCCCTCCTGTCACAAAGAGTGAAAATCGTTTTTAGATTTTTATCTGACAACCCAACTTTCAAACCCGTGAATCGGTGGGAATCTGGTCTCCATGTCGAAGCGACCACTTCATGTCACGTCTCATCGCAAATTGTCGACAAGGTAAAAGCTCTCCTCGGCTCCTGTACAGTACTGACAATGGGTTATTGTTGTCGTCTTCGTTTCTTGTTGAGAAGTGGCTAGACTCAGCCATTTATCGGCTCGGAAACATATTACCGATAGAAGTCTTCGCTCTATTGTATCTTTGCACGTAGTAACCGATCAGTGACTGTGATCTCGTTGCACTTCAGTGCGCGGCCTGCACCTCCTGCTTCATTTAGGAACGCTGTGTGTGCAGCTCTTGCGTGTATGTGTTCCTCGCTGACGCAGCATTCTGCATGAGCGACAAAAGTGACTGACAGCACGTGGCAGCTTCAGACGACAAAAACACAAACGTAGGTACAGTTACGGAAGTTTCGCAGGGGAGCGACGGCCGCGGCGCTGTCTGTCCTCCGCACCAGGCACCAGCTAGCGCTGAAGCGGTAGTCACAGTGAGAGTGACAGCTGCGGGTCTCCACGGCAAAGCACTCGAGCGGATGCGCCGGCTGCTATGAAACACTTACCATCCGATTTTAGGAAAACTATTCCGCGAAAAAATCTAATTCTTTCTCGTCTTACAGACTGATATCTTCGCTCGACAAAGGATTGAATTTGTTTTCGCTATTCATTATAGTAACTATGCTCTACGAAACTAAGTAAACGACCGCACGAGGTTTTTGAGAATTTGCGAAGATAAAAACGTGCTGCAACAACTTCGGGTGTAGTTCATTTTAGGTCATACATATCTGCATATGAAATGTAGGCAAATTACTTAAATTGTTAATAAAATTGAGAACACAATCATATCTCTCTTAGTTCTTGAGAGTTTTGGTTGTCTATGTGACGAAAGATTCACGCGTGGTGAGCCCACTTCCATCCTTGTGCATCAAGAATCGTGTGGTCGTAAAAACGGTTATACTTCATAAGTGGTTCAAGATATCGAAATGAGGTTTTTTACAAATGACAGCACGCAGAGCGGACGTATTTTGTTGTAAGATTAACGCCCGAAATTTTTCTCAAATGTTTGTGCGGAACAAATAAAGACACCCTATGGTTTTAGTTCGAAATGGGCAAATAGGGTATCAAAGTGACCATCGTGAGGTCTAGTTTTGCAAAAATATTTAATTGCTTGATGGTAAAGAGCATTATTAAAGAAAAATTAATTAGTGGCATGAGGGAAAAGTGAGATACTTCACGAATAGCTGCTGCCATCCATGTAAATCAAGTATCAAAACGTTCATCTCCTCAAGGTCTAGTTATCTTGCGCAAAAAAAGTACCTTGGCGTGATATTTAATTGTCAAAAAGACAGCGATTCGAGTGCTTCGATGGAGACGTAACAGTACTGTTTGTGAGGCCTGATATCGTAGTCTGCATCCTATCAACGTGAGACACACGGTTTCGAAGCTTACATCTTCCTGTCCGTTGGAGGAGATGCATCTGCACATACGTGTCAGGATCTTCAGACACTTTATTGTGCCATCAGTGTACATGTCTCGCTGTTCAGGCACAGGTTCATGTGTCGATGGTAAGAAGTGACAGACAATAACCAGCGTCTTGTAAAGCCCACAGCTTGGCGTTGGCGTACCTCCTTCCGACAACACAGGCGAGACAAGGTCCTCCTTACTCCTCTTCGCGTGGCCACAGCCCTTCTATGTATGGGTTCTTGCTCCAGCGAGAGCATTATCCCACGTGTGGTGCTTGTGGCGTACAGAATACGATACACAGTATTTTAGTAGGTTGTGTTTTGTACTCGGACAAGCGGTTTATTTGTCGACCAATTAGTCCACTTTCTTAATTGACAATGACGCGTATCTGCTACGTCGTTTTAAGTTTCCTGCAACACCCGACTTGTTACCTACAGTTTGAAGGCGACGTTTTTAATTTGATATCAGAGTAGCTGCTTGACCTGTGTTTTTTGTACGTGATGAGTCAGCCACATGTTCTTGTGAATCTACTTTCGTTTTACTCTCGTCTTACGTAAAAACACTTAACAGGTGTACAACATCTGAACAATTTTAACGCAGTCTTCCGTGACGTGAGCTTCTGAGAATGCGCGGGTCATCTTAGCTGAGACTGCGGATTAGTGAATGCGATTTTATCTCATATTGCTGTTTAACTCTTTACTCATATTTTCTCCATTTCAGCAACATTCGTTCTTGATAACCTCGTCGTTGAGAGACCCAGCCCACAAACACACATACAGTCACAGACACAAACGTACACACAAACACACACTCACTCGTACACACTTATTGGCATACCGGTGGCAGCTCCACGTAAAACACTAGCAGTTGTCTATTTCGTTCGCTGAGCCGCGAGCGGGTCACCGAAGAAAATTTAACCCGGTGAGACACAGTTTAAAACAAATTGCTTTCATATTTCCCGTCTGCCACAGCGAAATAACATGTATTTCCATGGAAGATAGTTACAAAATTAACCTTAGGTAACTTTGCTTGTTTAACTTCAGAAGTTTCATTTGCTCTTTCATTGCTGTTACAAGCTATCTGTCTCTGGCTGTACTTTCCATTATAATGGTTGTAGGTCCCCTGCTAGAATGTTAAAAAACCTGTGTTACGCTATGACTTCTGGGCGGGGATTACTTGCACAAGTTATTATAACCTTTTGTTCAGAATTGTGCGCGGTTTCCTTGCGTTTACAGGTAAGCTCTATGTGTTATCCTGGAATTTTCTGTTCATATACCGTATATTTTATCGTGTGTGTTTCAGTTGTGTCCACGTTTTATGAGACATTTTCATATACTTTAGTTGCCCTGTGTGGACAGTTTAATGCCCTGGAATAACTGTAAACTTCCATCACCTTGACAGTCGGTATAGCCTGTCGGTGACAGAAGATAGGTGCTTATTGTAATTTGGCAGCATTAGTGAACGGTTTATATATGTTTCTAGTGTTTGTGGAGCACGTAATTTTTATTCTTACGTACATGTGTTGGGCCTGACCTCAAGAAATTTTTGTAAATTTAATTTTTTTCTGCAGAGGAGCACTGAACACGAGTCAAATAAAATAATTTCACTTTCTATTATATTTTGTTTGCAGTTACTTATTTATTTATTTTTACTGGCAGTTTCCACTCCCAGGTACTCGGTATCTACCTGTCCACGTTTTCTCAGCCTTTCATAGACCACGGCGGTTATATGCGTGACTCACACAAGGCTCTGCCCATTAACCACAAATGTTACATAAGCAACAGTAGGGATGCAGTGGTTACCTCTAATGGTTCTTGTTCTGCGAACCTACTGGTATTTTCTTAAGTACATTCAAAGGTCTAACTTACCCTCCAAACGTCGTCCGATTTTCGTTGCAGCAGTAGCCGTAAAATTACCATCATATTGTGGCCGGAATTCATACATCTCCATGAAGGTTAAAGTACAGTACACCATAAAGAACCAACATGGTCTCAGAAATGTATGAAGTTATTGAAACACGTACATTAAAAAAAAAAAAAAACATTCAGCCGTGGTCTAGGAAAGCCGGCACGGTAGCTCAGCGTGTTCGGTCAGAGGCTGGCTCGCCCTCTCTAATAAAAAAAGTGAGTAAATGAATCAACGATCAACTATAAATGATGTCTTGTGATGTCCGCCCAGACCAAATGCAACGAACAATACCGAACAAAATGAAAAAAAAAGGATAGAGTCTTTGAGTAATAATCAAAACGTCCTCGGTTCCGGGTTCGAATCCCGCCCTTGCTTAAATTTTGATTAATAATCAGCAATGGCGGCCGAAGACCTCCGGCATAAGAAGTTACCCTCGTTCTGCCAACGGCCTTGTCAAAAAGGGCGGGGGAGAGGACAGAGGTTCAGGAAACTCTCTTGTCCTAAGGGTGGGAAACTGCCCCTAAAGGCGGAAGAACCAGCAGTGATAACGGCATGAGGATGCAGAAATAAATGGAAACCATTACATTAAAGACACGTAAGTGTATCCACAGGACATAAGGGTTGTAATTGAAAAGTGCCACGATGATCTCTCCATTGGCTAAAGATTCCGGAATTGTCCCCCATTCGGATATCTGGGAGGGGACTGCCAATGGGGAGGCGAACATGAGAAAAAAATTCAAATAACCAACGAAAGGAAAACTTTCTGTGAGGCGGAGCGTGGAATGTCAGAAGCTTGAACGTAGTACGGAAGCTAGAAAACCTGAAAAGGGAAATGCAATCTAGGTATAGTAGGGGTCAGTATAGTGAAAAGGAAACAAAACAAGAATTTCTGGTCAGATGAGTATAGGGTAATATCAACAGCAGCAGAAAACGGTACAACGGGAGTAGAATTTACTATGTATAGGAGGGTAGGACAGAGAGTTTGTTGCTGTGAACAGTTCAGTGATAGGTTTCTTCTTATCATAATCGACAGCAAACCAACACCGACAACGGTAGTTCAGGTATATATGCCGACGTCGCAAGCTAAAGATTAAAAGGTAGAGATAGTATATGAGGATATTGAAAGGGTAATGCAGTGCGTAAAGGGAGAAAAAATCTAATTGTCATTGGAGATTGGAATGCAGTTGTAGTGTAAGGAGTAGAAGAAAAGGTTACGGGAGAATATGGGCTTGGGACAAGGAATGAGAGAGGAGAAAGACAAATTGAATTCTATAACAAGTTTCAGCTAGTGATAGCGAATACTCTGTTCAAGAATCACGAGCGGAGGAGGTATACTTGGAAAAGGCCGGGTGATATGGGAAGATTTTAGTTAGACTACATCATAGTCAGACAGAGATACTGGACTATAAGGCGTCCCCAGCAGCAGATACAGACACAGATCAGAATGTAGTGGTGATGATGAGTAGGCTGAAGTTTAAGACATTAGTCAAGAAAATAGGCAAAGAAGTGGGATACAAAAGTACTAAGGAATGACGAGATACGCTTGAACTTCTCTAAGGCTTTAGATACGGCAATAAGGAATAGATAACATTCCACCAGGATTACTAAAATCATTGGGGGAAGTGGCAACAAAACGACTATTGACATTGGTGCGTAGAACGTATGAATCCGGAGAGATACCATCTGACTTTCGGAAAAATATTATCCGCACAATTCCGAAGACTGCAAGAGCTGACAAGTGCGAGAATTATTGCCCAATCAGTTTAACAACTCATGTATCCAAGAATGACAAGAATAACACACAGAAGAATGGAAAGGAAAATTGAGGATGTGCTAGATGATAATCAGTTAGGGTTTAGAAAAGGTAAATGCACGAGGGAGGCAATTCTGACGTAACGGTTGATAATGGAAGCAAGACTAAAAAAATCAAGACACATTCATAGGATTTGTCGACCTGGAAATTGCCTTCGACAATGTAAAACGGTACAAGATGTTATAAATTCTGAAAAAAAAATAGGTGTAAGCTATAGGGAGAGACGGGTAGTATATAATATGTCCAAGTGCCAAAAGGGATTAATAAGGGTTGACGAAGAAGAAAGAAGTGGGCGGTTTAAAAAGAGCGTAAGACGGGGATGTAGTGTTTCCCGCTACTGTTCAATCGGTACATCGAAGAAGCAATGACGGAAACAAAAGAAATTTTCAGGAGCGGAATTAAAATTCAAGGTGAAAGGATATTAATGATACGATTCGCTGATGACATTCCTATCCTGAGTGAAAGTGAATAAGAATTACGTGAGCTGCTAAACGGAATGATCCATCTAAT
The DNA here is from genome assembly GCF_023898315.1 of Schistocerca nitens. NCBI lineage: Eukaryota > Metazoa > Arthropoda > Insecta > Orthoptera > Acrididae > Schistocerca > Schistocerca nitens. Next base: position 265,351,270 of record NC_064618.1, read on the forward strand.
GAGTACAGAATATGGTCTGAGACCAAATCGAAGAAAGACGAAAGTAATGAGATGTGACAGAAATGAGAACAGCGAGAAATGTAACGTCAGGATTTATGGTGACTAAGTAGATGAAGTTACGGAATTCTGCTACCTAGGCAGTAAAACAAGCAATGACGAACGGAGCAAACTAGCAATGGCGAAAAGGGCATTCCTGCCCGAGAGAAGTCTACTAGTATGTAACATATGTCTTAATTTGAGGAAGATAATTCTAAGAACGTATGTCTGGAGTACAACATTGCATGGTAGTGAAACATGGATTGTGGGGAAACCAGAACAGAAGAGAATCTAAGCATCTGAGATGTGGTGGTACAGACTAATGTTGAAAATTAGGTGGACTGATAAGGTAAGGAATGAGCAGGTTCTGCGCAGAATCGGAGAGAAAAGGAATCTGTTAAGACATGAGGGAATGACTTCCATGGTACTAGAGGGAACTGTAGAGGCCAAAAACTGTTGAGGAAAACAGAGGTTGGAATACATCCAGCAAATAAGAAAGGACGTAGGTTGCAAGTGCTACTGTGAGATGAAGAGGTTGGCACAGGAGAGGAATTAGTGGCCGGACGCATCAAACCAGTCAGAAGACTGATGACCCGTAACAAAAATGCATTACCGAGCTAACTTCAAAAATCGTCAAATGGCTCTAAGCACTATGGGACTTGACGTCTGAGGTCATAGGTCCCCTAGACTTAGAACTAAGTTAACCTAAGTAACCTAAGGACATCACACACATCCATGCCCAAGGCAGGATTCGAACCGGCGTTTGTAGCAGCAGCGTTGTTGCGGACTGAATCGCCTAGAACCGCTCGGCCCACAGTTTTCATATACCGGTACTGATCCTCTCTTGCCAACTGCCAGGGGTCGCATTGGGACAGAACTCATCTTGCTGGAAATCAGTGATATGCTCGTCTTTGCACTCCTAGCCCACGCTAAAAATATACATAGGATACGATCCGTTTCAGTGAATAGTGCACAGCATGACACGGATAATAGTTTGACAGGCAGTGTCACGAACATACACGAATACTTGACGTATCCTCTAACGGCCGTCCGGAGAATCGCAGAAATTTATTGGGGTGGGGGATCCAGTATACGATCAAAGCTTTACTTGGCAGATAGGAAGACCGCTGACTTTAGTTTATGTTACAGGAACGCGAAGTACGAATACCATTTCCTGGTGCAGGAAAAACGCAACCAGTTCAAGAGGAGGCGTTTAAAGTTATGGTTAATCTATACATGAATTATAAAGCGCCTGCAACTATTTTCGCCACGATGGAATTTCTGTCATATTTGAAGGTACACTGTCTGATGAAAATAGTGATGACATTTATTAGTAGATATTAAAGTAGGGTGTGTCCACTCACAGCCCATCTGAACTCTTTGGTACTTTAATGGCCCATGTAACCTAACGTTCTGTATTTGACAGAAGAGGTATCGATTCAGAAGAATAAACTATAACCAAAAGAATGCCAGCAGGTTTATCATTGATCGCCATCGAACAACTGAGTATACTGTATAATAATGACTGGAAACAAACATGGTATTCAAGTTAATTAATTTATTGTAGTTACGCAAAATTTTAATTGTATAGATCCGATGGAATTTAATTTTCCTTGACATATGTTAGTCTCACCTTTATCTATGATAATAGTAGAAACTGATGAATGAATTAAAATTTGAGCCACAGCTGGTACTTGAACTCGGGTCTCCTGCTTACTTGGCTAGCGCATCTACCTCATAAGCAAGAGACCTGAGTTCAACTCCTGGCTGTGGTTCAAATTTTAATTCATTTCTTCAGTTGCTATCATTACAGAAAAACTATAATTTATTATGTGGGTCAGACTGACTGAAATATTAATTACTGAATGCTAATTTCTGGTCGCCAGTTATTGCTTAAGCAAAAGATATGGGTTTTTACATGTTTCATTGAAACTGGTATTACATTACATTTAGTGACATGTGTTTAACCCATAACGGTAAATGCACACGTGAAAACTGGAATAAAATCGTCTTCTATAACCTGCAGCTGGAAGTTAGTTATTGCTACATTAGAAACCGTGAAAACCAATACTGATTTGCCAAAAGTGACATGTGATGCGGTGTTGGTTGAGTACCGTCACTCAGTATGATGTTGACTATCCTTGGGTTTTGTGAAGTTTATGCCTACGAATAATCAATATTACATACCATATCTTATAACAATTGAACTCAATTAAGTTTTACACTAGCAGCAATCACTTTAAACGACACTGAAATTGCAAAAAGTAGGATTAGGTAATACATTTGCAGAATGCAAAAAGTAAAATCACTTTTATTTAAGTACTGGTTAAGCATTGTTTAAAAATTCGCTACACTTCGGCAGTATTTTGCAGCTATTCTTGAGGTGCACAAAATTTCTTTCTCAAATAATTACAGAATACACTTAACGCTCTAAAATGATGTATGAACTTCTGATTGTTGTCACTGCTCGTAGTTTCATGAATTAGGCAAATATTAGTATTAATGACAAGTGCATTTAAATTCTTTTAAATGAAGTAATACGTCTTTCAACAATGCTCCATTCGGTAACAGTGATGGTGGGAAAGAATGCTACAGATGTTTGATAACTTTAGAGAAACATTAACACTGAGGGGTATTTACAGTTTGTTAGAAAGCACTATAATATCTGCGAATATTGAATCTACGACACTGGCAAGTGTTGTTCAATCACTACATTGCTAAATGGCACACTCTTACTTTGTGGCGAGTTGCAGATGGTGCGGCGTAATGCATTCCGCTGCAACATTATTGGTGGTACGCTCTTCTTTCTGTGTCAAGCAATTTCAGTAAACTTTGGTTACACAGTACTATTCTTCCGATAACATATTTGGCCAAATATTCTTGAATAAACCTTATATTCTGTTATATGCTCCCGTGACAAATATTTAATATTTACGTTGCCTTGCACGCTTTGGATATCAAATGGACAACGCATTTTACTACGCATCTCTCAAAGCTTGCAATTCTATACATGTCCCTGTGTGTTCACGTCTCACGCGTATTACTGCAATACCCTTAACAATGTCTCTGGATCGTACATAACGCAAGGTCAGCGTTTCTACTACAGTATTTTACAATATTGTTGTTGAGTAATTTGCCATAAATATATATTACAGTTCGTCAACTAATGATTATTGCCAATAAAATAATAAAATACATACACCTATGTACAGAAAATAATGTAAAGATTGCAAAACAAATGAGGCACTCTGTCATAGTGCTAGACGCTCTTGCCATTATGACGGTTTGAACCCTGATGGAACACTTGCAATGAGCTATCTGAATGTCTGTCAAGGAATGGCAGCCCTTTCTTCTTCAGTAGCCAAAACTAGCCTAGGTAGTAATGTTTGACGCTGAGCTTTGGAATGAAATCGACGTTGTATTGCATTCCTGAGAGGCCAATACATTCACGAAAGTTATTGTCCATAAACCATTGTCTCACAGATGCTGCTTCACGACAAAGTGCATTGCAAGCTAATCTCTTTTTATCGTTTTCCTAAGCGCCGTAAAAGGATGACACTCTAGAACGGAAAATACCAACAAACAGTGGTATTTCATTGTTGGCACTATACCTGACGGTAGGTAGTGTGCTCACGCATTCACCGCACCCTATCCTTCCATCGCATTGCCCCAGATATAGCATGGTTGATCACTCCAAATCAGTCGCTTCGAGTCGTACACTGCCCACCGGCGTCGCTCTTTAGAGTATCTCGAACACAGCTAAGCACTGACTACAGAAATGTGCGGCATGTGGGGGACTGCTGGACGATTGTACCCATTCTTTTCAACTCCTTACGCGCAGTGTTTTTACTAGCTGAACTACTGATTGGAATTCACTCAAGCGAGACTACCTTCCGCAATGCTCGACGCTACCTGTTCGATTGTATATGAGGACTACCTGGTCTTGGTTTGACTGCGGTTGTTCCTTCGCGTTTCCACTTCACAGGAGCATCACGAAAAGAGTTGCACTAGAATATTGTTCCCACCCCAGGTATTTGGGTGTCACTCTCGACCGTACACTGACCTGCAATGAACATTGTCTGAAGCTAAAGCAGAAAGTATCCTCCAGAAACTGCCTTCTTCGGAAACTGGCGGGATCGAACTGGGGTACACATTCACAAACATTAAGAACAACAGCTCTTGCCTTATGCTATTCAGCAGGAGAATATGCTAGCCCAGTGTGGTACAATTCAGTACATGCAAAGCAGGTTGATGTAGCCTTAAATGACAGCTGTAGGATTGTTAAAGGCTGCCTAATGCCAACCCCCATGGACAAAGTTCAATGTCTCGCTGGGATTGCTCCATGTGACATCAGAAGACTGGTCGCCGCTAGCATCGAGAGGCATAAATGAAATACAGTGACCTCACGTCCACTCTTTGAACTTCAACCTGCGAAGCCAAGACTGAAGTCCAGGAAGAATTTCCTAAGAACTTCACAGCCCTTAGAAGGATCAGCTGGAACTACCTGACTCACCATGTGGAAAGAAAGATGCCAACACCTTTTAACAGACCTCTTCCTAAGATTTCCAGTCTATAAGTAGTCCTACTCCTTTGTACACATGGTGACTTCAGGCACTACAGGAGATTCAAATTTATAGTCCGAGGTCGTTAACAAGTACGAACAGTTTGATACTTAACTCATATCGATGGCTGCGTTGTTGTCTTCGTGAAGTCTAGAGGTGATTCCACTGCGATGTTCCCGCGGTTTTCTTTGTGTTTGGATGAGACTAACTGGTTTGTAGGGCGACGTGGTATTTAGATTTTTAGAGAGCAAATGTTACATTAGTTTTGCTCATCACTATTTGATTCACTTATTCACATTTAACACTTCTACAAAAATATCAAATAAGACATTGTTTTACACCACATCTGTATCACCACCTCCTCCAGTCCACCTCTCTCAAAGGTCGACCTCCTTTCCGCATGACCAAAGATAACTGTCTCTTAGTTGTTAAACTCGCAGTCAAAGGCTATATTTACATAAAACGTTACACGTAAAGAAATTACTGACATACACGATTTTACGTTCTGTTATAACCTGTCAACCTGGATGACACCACAAGAATCCCTGCCGCCTGGACACATTGAGAAGTGGGTCATCTGGAAGTCTTTGAACAGACCACGGACCGAAGTCGCAAGATCGAAGGACAATCTCCTTAAATGGAACTTCCAACTGCCAAATGCCAACACAACAGTGTGTGAATGCGGTGAATTGCACACTACCCGGCATCTCTTCAATTTTAATTCAACCAGCTGTAGCATGAAGGCCTTAACGTCTGCAACACCCAATGCTATCAAAGTTTCCCTATACTGGGCGAATACTGTATAGTTTCCTTTGTATGTATTGTATATGTGTTCATTTTAGTAAACCTCTGACACGAATAAAGAAATATCACCAAAAGTCGACTAGCTCAGCTAGAAAAGAGAGATATGTCTCTGACTGACTTTTTCCTTGGGTAACATCCAATGACTAGTTCAGTTTCAGAATCACTGTGCTCACCTAACCGATTCTTCCAGTTGCTACTGCCCCCCCCCCCCCTACTCCCCTACAGCACTTTTTCCTTCCATTTCATCTCACCTTATTTATGTCCTGTATGTATTGCAATATCTATCTTCTCTTACAGTTTTGTCCCTTCTTCTTTTCACTGTTTTCCATACACTCCTTTCCTCGGTAGTTCTGAGCAGAGACTCCTCATTCCTCACCTTATCAGTCCACTTAATTTTCAATATATTTCCGTAGCACCACATCACAAATGCTTCGATTTTCTTCTGTACCGGTTATCCCACAGTCCAAGTATCACTACCGTCCAATGATGTGCTCCAAAATGCACACTCAAAAATTTCTTCCTCAAATAGAGACCTATATTTGATACTAGCAGATTTCTCTTGCCTAGGAATGACCTTTTTGCCAGTGATAGTCTACTTTCGATGTTATCCTTGATCTGTCCGTCATGGGTTACTTTGCTGCCAACGTATGAGAATTCCTTAACTTCATCTACTTCGTTATCATCAATCATAGTATTAAGTTCCTTGATATTTTCATTTCTGCGACCTCTCGTTCCTCTCATCTCTCTTCGATTTACTCTCAATCCATATTATGTAATCACTACACTGTCCAATCCATTCCGCAAATCTTGTAAGTCTTCCTCACTTTCACTGAGTATAGCAATGTCATCGGCGAACATTATCGTTGATGTCCTTTAATATTGAGTTTTAATGTCAGTTTTAAAAATTCCATTTATTTCAGTCATTGGTTCTTCGCTGTATAGAGTGTACGGTGACGGCGGAAGATTACATCCCTGTCTTAAACCCTGTTTAATCGTGTTTGATCGTTATTTAGTATTGCTCCCACTATCAGCCGTAACGACAATATTGCCTGTCTGGTGTCTTCACCTTACCTAAAGTCAAACTGATCGTCTTCTAACAGAACCTCTGTTTTCTGTTCCATTCTTTTGTGTAATACTCTTGTCAGCAACTTGGTTGCATGGTCTGTTATGCTGATAGTGCGATGATTCTCGCACTTGTTGGTTGTTGCAATCTTCTAAATTGCGTGTTTAACGTTTTTCCGAAACGTATATCACCAGCCTCATAGTTCTACACACCAAAGTGCATAATCATTTTGTACCACTTTCCTCAAACATTTTAGAAATTATGATGGAATTTTATCGATCCCTTCTGCTTTATTCGTCTGTAAGCCTTCCAAAGCTCATTTAAATCCAGCTTCTAATGCTGGATCCCCTATCTCTTCTACATCGACTCCTGTTTCTTCTTCAACCACGTCATCAGATACGTCTTCCCTCTCGTAGAGGCCTTCCCCCTCTCTTCTTTGATTTTAACAGTGGAACTCCCATTGCACTCTTAATGTTACCTCCTTAGCTTCTAATTTCAGAGAAGGTGCTTCCTTTTTTTTTTTTTTTTTTTTTTTTTTTTTTTTTTGTCATCAGTCTACTGACTGGTTTGATGCGGCCCGCCACGAATTCCTTTCCTGTGCTAACCTCTTCATCTCAGAGTAGCACTTGCAACCTACGTCCTCACTTATTTGCTTGACGTATTCCAATCTCTGTCTTCCTCTACAGTTTTTGCCCTCTACAGCTCCCTCTAGTACCATGGAAGTCATTCCCTCATGTCTTAGCAGATGTCCTATCATCCTGTCCCTTCTCGTTATCAGCGTTTTCCACATATTCCTTTCCTCTCAGATTCTGCGTAGGACCTCCTCATTCCTTACCTTATCAGTCCACCTAAAATTCAACATTCGTCTATAGCACCACATCTCAAATGCTTCGATTCTCTTCTGTTCCGGTTTTCCCACAGTTCATGTTTCACTACCATACAATGCTGTACTCCAGACGTACATACTCAGAAATTTCTTCCTCATATTAAGGCCGGTATTTGATATTAGTAGACTTCTCTTGGCCAGAAATGCCTTTCTTGCCATAGCGAGTCTGCTTTTGATGTCCTCCTTGCTCCGTCCGTCATTGGTTATTTTACTGCCTAGGTAGCAGAATTCCTTAACTTCACTGACTTCGTGACCATCAATCCTGATGTTAAGTTTCTCGCTGTTCTCATTTCTACAGCTTCTCATTACCTTCGTCTTTCTCCGATTTACTCTCAAACCATACTGTGTACTCATTAGAATGTTCATTCCGTTCAGCAGATCATTTAATTCTTCTTCACTTTCACTCAGGATAGCAATGTCATCAGCGAATCGTATCATTGATATCCTTTCACCTTGTATTTTAATTCCACTCCTGAACCATTCTTTTATTTCCATCATTGCTTCCTCGATGTACAGATTGAAGAGTAGGGGCGAAAGCCTACAGCCTTGTCTTACACCCTTATTAATACGAGCACTTCGTTCTTGATCGTCCACTCTTATTATTCCCTCTTGGTTGTTGTACATATTGTATAAGACCCGTGTCTCCCTATAGCTTACCCCTTCTTTCTTCAGAATCTCGAACAGCTTGCACCATTTTATATTGTCAAACGCTTTTTCCAGGTCGACAAATCCTATGAAAGTGTCTTGATTTTTCTTTAGCCTTGCTTCCATTATTAGCCGTAACGTCAGAATTGCCTCTCTCGTCCCTTTACTTTTCCTAAAGCCAAACTGATCGTCACCTAGCGCATTCTCAGTTTTCTTTTCCATTCTTCTGTACATTATTCTTGTAAGCAGCTTCGATACATGAGCTGTTAAGCCGATTGTGCGATAATTCTCGCACTTGTCAGCTCTTGCCGTCATCGGAATTGTGTGTATGATGCTCTTCCGAAAGTCAGATGGTATGTCGCCAGACTCATATATTCTACACACCAACGTGAATAGTCGTTTTGTTGCCACTTCCCCCAATGATTTTAGAAATTCTGATGGGATGTTATCTATCCCTTCTGCCTTATTTGACCGTAAGTTCTCCAAAGCTCTTTTAAATTCCGATTCTAATACTGGATCCCCTATCTCTTCTAAATCGACTCCTGTTTCTTCTTCTATCACATCAGACAAATCTTCACCCTTATAGAGGCTTTCAATGTATTCTTTCCACCTATCTGCTCTCTCCTCTGCATTTAACAGTGGATTTCCCGTTGCACTCTTAATGTTACCACCGTTGCTTTTAATGTCACCAAAGGTTGTTTTGACTTTCCTGTATGCTGAGTCTGTCCTTCCGACAATCATATCTTTTTCGATGTCTTCACATTTTTCCTGCAGCCATTTCGTCTTAGCTTCCCTGCACTTCCTATTTATTTCATTCCTCAACGACTTGTATTTCTGTATTCCTGATTTTCCCGGAACATGTTTGTACTTCCTCCTTTCATCAATCAACTGAAGTATTTCTTCTGTTACCAATGGTTTCTTCGCTGCTACCTTCTTTGTACCTATGTTTTCCTTCCCAACTTCTGTGAAGGCCCTTTTTAGAGATGTCCATTCCTCTTCAACTGTACTGCCTACTGCGCTATTTCTTATTGCTGTATCTATAGCGTTAGAGAACTTCAAACGTATCTCGTCATTCCTTACTACTTCCGTATCCCACTTCATTGCGTATTGATTCTTCCTGACTAATGTCTTGAACTTCAGCCTACTCTTCATCACTACTATATTGTGATCTGAGTCTATATCTGCTCCTGGGTACGCCTTACAATCCAGTATCTGATTTCGGAATCTCTGTCTGACTATGATGTAATCTAATTGAAATCTTCCCGTATCTCCTGGCCTTTTCCAAGTATACCTCCTCCTCTTGTGATTCTTGAACAGGTTATTCGCTATTACTAGCTGAAACTTGTTACAGAACTCAATTAGTCTTTCTCCTCTTTCATTCCTTGTCCCAAGCCCATATTCTCCTGTAACCTTTTCTTCTACTCCTTCCCCTACAACTGCATTCCAGTCGCCCATGACTATTAGATTTTCGTCCCCCTTTACATACTGCATTACCCTTTCAATATCCTCATACACTTTCTCTATCTGTTCATCTTCAGCTTGCGACGTCGGCATGTATACCTGAACTATCGTTGTCGGTGTTGGTCTGCTGTCGATTCTGATTCGAACAACCCGGTAACTGAACTGTTCACAGTAACACACCCTCTGCCCTACCTTCCTATTCATAACGAATCCTACACCTGTTATACCATTTTCTGCTGCTGTTGATATTACCCGATACTCATCTGACCTGAAACCCTTGTCTTCCTTCCACTTCACTTCACTGACCCCTACTATATCTAGATTGAGCCTTTGCATTTCCCTTTTCAGATTTTCTAGTTTCCCTACCACGTTCAAGCTTTTGCTTCCCTACTGATTATAAAATACTTCCCGTCTCTTTTCAGTCCGTCAGATCAGTCCCTCATGACATCTCGAGGTCAGTACCGCAATATATGAAAGTGTCCGGTTACTTTTGATTAGATAATGAATTTTCAGGCCATGGATTTCACCAAGACGTTGGCGAGAGGGTTGCATGCCTTTCTCGCTGTGATTAAACCCTGTTTATACTGTGGATAATGCACGTTTTCTTTCTAACGTTCAAGGAAGATAACGGCGAAGTGCCCATCGATAACAAGAAGAAATACCTTAGTTTATTAACGAAAGAAGAAAGTACATAGAAGTTCAGGAAAATTCTGGAATACAGAAATGCAAGTCACTTAAGAATGAAATAAATAGGAAGTGCAGGGAAGATAAGGCCATTGAGTCAGACTCAGCATACAGAAAAGTCAAAGCAACTTTCGGCGAAATTAAAAGAAAGGGTGGTATCATGAAAAATGCAATGGAAATTCTATTGTTAAACGCTGAGAGGAGACCGGGTAGGAGGAAACAGTACAGTTAGGGCCTCTATGATGGGAGGACGTATTTGATGTCATGTTAGAAGAAGAAACAGGAGTCGTTATAGAAGAGACAGGCGATCCAGTAGGAGAATTAGAATTTAAAAGAACTTTGGCAGACTTAAAATCGAATAAGTCAGAATTCATAGATAACATTCCATCAGAATTTCTAAAGTCACTGGGGAAAGTGGCAACAGAACGGCTGCTCACGTTAAGGTGTATGAGTCTGGCGAAAAAGCATCATCCACAAAATTCCGAAGATTGCAAGACCAGACAGTTGCGAGAATTATCGCACTGCCAGCTTAACAGCTCAAGCATCCAAGTTGCTGACAAATATGATATTCAGAATGGAAAAGAAAATTGACTATCTGTTAGGCACCCGAGGTTGTTCTGAAGTTAGTGCTGGTATTGTAAACAAGACTGAAAAAAAAATCAAAACACATTCATAGGATTTGTCGACGTGGAAAAACCGTTGGGCACTGTAAAATGGTGCAAGAGGTTCGACATCCTGAGGAAAGTAGGGTAAGGTACAGGGAAAAACGGGAACGGGTAATATACAGTATGCACAGGAACCAAGAGGGAGAAATAAGGGTTGAAAACTAAGAACGAAGTCCTCGGATTAAACAGGTGTAAGTCAGGGATGTAATCTTTCGCCACTACCGCTCAGTCTATACTTCGAAGATGCAGCGACGGAAATCAACGGAAGGTTCGCGAGTGGAATTAAAATTCAGTGTGAAAGCATATCAACAAGATTCGCCGATGACATTGCTATCCTCAGTGAAAGTGAAGAAGAATTACAGCGTGTGCGGAATGGAATGAACAATCTAGTGAGTACATAATATGAACTGAGAGTAAATCGAAGATAGACGAAATTAACGAGAGGGCGCAGAAATGAGAACACAGAGAAACGTAATATTATGATTGATGGTACTGTAGTAGATGAAGTAAAGGAATTCTGCTACCTTGGCAGAAAAATAACCCGTGACGGACAGATCAAAGATGACATCAAAAGTGGACTAGCACTGGCAAAAGGGCATTCCTGGCCAAGAGAAGTATACCAGTGACAAACATTGGCATTAATTCGAGTAAGAAATCCCTGAGAATTTTCATTTGGAGCGCAGAATTGTATGACAGTGGAACATGGAGTATGGGAAAACCGTAAAAAAAGAGAACAGAAGCATTGGAGATGTGATGCTGTAGAAGAATGTTCAACACTAGGTAGATTGATAAGGTAAGAAATGATGAAATTCTTCGTAGAATCGCATAGAAAAGGAATATATGGAGAACACTGACAGGAAGAAGGGACAGCGCGATAGGACGTATGTTGAGAAATCACGGAATAGCAGCCATGGACGAGAGGGAGCCAAGTAGACTATTTTCAGCGTTTCATGGACTCCTTATCCCTCACACGACGATGTCATTTTTATGACTGGCAATGTTGTAAATACTAATCGAGTTGTTCACTAGTGAAGCTTTCTGTACATTTTGCAACCAGCATTATAAGTTCGACAGTGTGATCATTATACATAGCAGTAACTTAGTTTTATGTTACTCCGACTTGTGAGAGTGCGCTAAAGTAGCGGTAGCTCCGAAAATACTTGTTGTGTGAAGAATGGTACGTAACTTTTCAATTCATTGGGGCCGTGTGATTTTCCCTGTCGTCAAGTATGGTTGATATCGATTGTGAATGGACTATGGAGGTCGGTAACACCGCAACACTGCTCTGTTACTTTGTTCCTGCTTCTCTTCGTTTCTCTGGAGGCGTCAGTCGTCACCCTCGAGTCGTTGGAGATGTACAAAGGAGACCCGGCCCTTTATATGTGCGCGCTTGTTACGTCGGAAAGCGGCGAATCTGGTGTCCTCGGCTGCAGGGGCGCCGGTGCCCACTCGTTATGATGTAAGCAGGCGGCACAGAGGTACAGTCACCAACCAAATTGTACGTAACTTCCCCATACCGTCTGAGAGGCGAGATTCCGCCCCGCAACCCTCGTGCAACGGCAGGTGACACTGTGGATCTCATTAGCGCAAGTCATATCTAGGTCACGTCAGTGTGAGGTGATAAACAAACAGTGCCAACTTTCGGCGAAAATTTGTTTTAAAAGTTCTCGTACGTCTTTGGAATGAATGATACATTCAATACAATACAGCCATCGTATATGTAAATGAAACATTCAGCAAGCAGTATGTGATGTGGCAATAAGGTTTAACTTCGGTGCGGTTCAAGTCCGTAAGCTACAGATAATAAGCACAAGAACATAAACAATTAAAATAAAATGTGCATATCCTAAGTTATAACACGTTTTTACGGCTCTGTTACTTTCCCGAAGCCGGCCGGGGTGGCCGAGGGGTTATAGGCGCTACAGTCTGGAACCGCGCGACCGCTACTGTCGCAGGTTCGAATCCTGCCTCGGGCATTGATGTGTGTGATGTCCTTAGGTTAGTTAGGTTTAAGTAGTTCTAAGTTCTAGGGGACTGATGACCTCGGAAGTTAAGTCCCATAGTGCTCAGAGCCTTTTAGCCTTTCCCGAATCATGACAGATACTCTTATTATAATATTGTAGCAAGCCAGCTGCCTTGCCTCGCCAAATACAACGGTTCCCTTAAAGTCACCGAAGTTAGGCACTGTAACAATGAGTTGTTACTTGGTTAGGTTGCCGTCCTTGTATGATACGCGCTATAGGATGCCTTCCATTCGTTTTCCCAGCAAAGCGAAGGACGGGTGGCGGTGTATATTTCGTCATCAGACTTCGCGCCAATGTCTTGTATTAAATTCCAAATCCTCCTTGCCATGTCTCATAGACTAGAAGTATGTCAATGTGTTCATGGTGATTCATCCGTAGCACGGGCACGTTAATTTCGGCGGTGCACTTGGTGCTATTCGAGAAGAATAGGGTACGTGCCGGTGCTGGGTTCACCCTCTCCTAAAGTAATGAGAATTTTTCTTTTTCATAAGGAATATTTATCTATTCAACATCAACATTGTCCCCTTCAAAGTAGTCCCCCAAATATATTATGTATTTGTGCTATCGCTTTTTTCAGTCTTGGAAACGCTTAACATTTTCACGGGTGGTTTTTCCACAGTTCCGGTCGTTTTCTTCTAACTGCTTCCCGCGAACGGCGCATAGATTCCAGACAGTATTGTCTGTTGACTGTACGACTTAAGACATGAAATCATATTGCGCTATCCCATTTTAATCGAAGAAAACAGTGAGAACTTTTACATGTGATTGAAAGTGCCGATTTTTTTCGATCATGTGTTTTCATGGGACGATTGGACCTTGTTTTCGACGCCATACCCTTATACTCACGTTTCGTCACCTTTTATAACCTTATTTAGAAGTTTTGGATCATTGTGAACTTCATTCAGCAATTCCTGAGCGATGTCCACACGACGTCGTTTTCGGTCGACATTCAAAAGATACCGAATAAACCTTGCTGCTACAAGTTTCATCCTCAAAACATCCGAAAATATTGCTTGGCATGAGCCATGGGATCTGACAGCATCATCAGCAACCTCTCTGACGGTGAATCGATGATTTTTCAGAACCATTTTCTTCACTTCTTCCACGTTGTCGACAGTAATTGATGTGTTAGGGCGTCTAGGGTTCTCGTTATCTTCAACATTTCCTCAGCCCTCTCTGAGAAGTCTATATGACTTGTAAACTTTTGTCTTACTCATAGTAGATTCACCAAAAACTACAGTCAAAGCTCTGAATGCGGTGTTGCAATTTATTCCATTTTTCAAACCAAATTAATGCAAATTATTTGATCCATCGTTTTAGAAAATAAAATTTTTTCTGAGCACTCGAAAGCACGTATAACCATTTCGACTTAATAAACTAATATTGAAAACGGCAGAAAATGCGAACATACATGTGTACCAAGATAAAAAGGAATTTTGAACAGTGTGTCATTTCCTGTTCCTGAAAAGACTATTCTTCTTTTCCAGTTTAAATAGCTTTGAGTATTAAGTCTGAAATTCATACAGAGTAAATTGATGGTGGACTCAAATGCTAGACGACTGAAAACAACGGACAACATCAAGTTAACAGTATTACACAATCACGCGAATTGCTTCACAATTACCTCTCTGTAAGTTCTCTGACTTCTTTACAATGTTGTTTATATAATTTAGGTCATGAAATGAGCCACGGAAACAATGGTAAACCATACGGAGAACTAAGCAAATTATTACTAAGAGTATTGAACGTTTGCAGTTTTCACCAACAGGAGTAGTTATATGTCTACGCAGACAGTGCAAATTGACACAAGCTAGTTTGATTCGGGTACAAAGTAGCGAAGCATCTGAAATAGTAGACTCTCACAGAAATATGCCCAATATCTCTATAAACCCACTCATGAAATAACATAAAATGGTTCAAAATCAAATGGCTGTAAGCACTATGGGACTTAATATCTGAGGTCATCAGTCCCCTAGACTTAGAACTACTTAAACCTAAGGATATCACACACATCCATGCCCGAGGCAGGATTCGAACCTGCGACCGTCGCAGCAGCGCGGTTCCGGACTGAAGCGTCTAGAACCGCTCGGCCACAACAGCTGGCCATAAAATTGTGTTTAGGGTGGAATTTACATATAAAACACCTTCTCTACAGCTACAAAGAAACCGCGAAGAAAAGATTAACAGCAGTTGAAACATAGACAGTCCTCTCACAGTCCTTCGTAGATAGAACTAGAACATATCTTCATCTGGCGCAATGAAAACTATTTTTCACTGCTTACTTTATAGTGATTTGAGTCTTCCAAGTATGTTTAAAGTCCATTTGGATATCAAATAACCAACAAAATGCCATTCTCCAAAATTAAAAAAAAACCAATAATAAAATTTTCTATGAGAATATATTGCCATTATATGACAAAACAGAGAATGTAATGTTAGATATGAATGTTTTAGCGTGCTTGGATTTAAATCAATTACAGTAAGATATTTTAGTTTCTCCACGCATCGGTATGAACAATGCGACGCGAAAGTAATTGAAAACTCTCGAAACTGGTGCAGATTGTGCTGAAGTTTAAAAAGTGTGGTGCTCTGTAACACAATTATAACAAAGGTCAAATCGAGTGAATCCACCATAGACTTCCTTGTATTGTAATAAATTTATCTCTCACTTCAACGTTTTCCTTCTTCATTAATAGCTAGTTTCGGCCACCGGCGTTTCTAAAATAGCGTAAAATCATACGCAGATAAAAACCACCAGTGCAAATGGTTAACAATACAAAAGAAATGTTGAAGACGAAGATTGTTCCAGTAAAGTAACCTATTGTTGGCAACGGTTCTAATTTTCAGAATAAACAGTGAGGTGGTGGAACCGAATACGAGGAAGCTTTTGGATGCTTGTAATGGACCTACCTCTACAACAAGCATATCTCTGCGACCGAGAAGATCATTGTACATGCGTTATTATTTAAGGTGTAGATTCAATATTTCTCATCTCGCTGATATAAAAATGGAGCAAAATTAGAAATCATATCTAAATCGACAGTACATAATCCACTTAGTGGTATAGGGTACCCTCCGCCACGCACCGTACGGTGCCTTGCGGAGTATCTGCGTAGATGTAGATGTAGAAGAGTAGTTTCATATCCTAGAATGCAGTCTCTGAGAAACACGAAAATTCGTATATTGCTATTTTATTACGTAAAGACAATTAGCGAGCATTGTATCTGTTACACGGGGTTTTTATTACAATTTTGCTTCGTTAATCCCTCGTCGTTAGCTCCGCGACCGTGGCGTTCTATCAGTCATAATGGGAACGTGGCTGTACGTGGCGTGTTGAAGTTAAGGTATTCAGGAGAAACTAGGTTACATTCCTCTCGTGCATTGCACGGAGTTAGCCAGGCACTAGGACATCGAAATATTTCAGCTGACAAAGTTAAATGAGAGTCATGTGTACTTCCGTAGACTGTTGTTAATTTATTGTAATCCAATTACTTTTAACGAGCTTCAAGTCTCGGTGACCTGTTTATTAAACCAAGCAAATACTTTCTAGAGTCTCGCGTGATAGGTTGGTATCCAAATTGGGAAGCCAATCACGAGGTCGATCACGTAGCGTTGTACTCATCAGAAGTTGTGACAGATTACAAGAGTTCACTTTGGGATATCCCAATACTAGCTTCGAGGCGAGATGCGTTACTGCATATCAAGAAAATTTCATTAGTAAGTGCGATAGTGTGACGATTGATTTTCAGACAAAAATAGTGTGGAATAAGGAATATAAACATTGGATAGAAGAATACAAACAACGAGCTCCCATGTGAAAATTGATTTAGATACTTACGCTATGAAAACACGTCGCGCTGAGGATATGTCCATTTAAGTTCTAAGGAAGCTTGAAATACGTCTGTATTGTAATCTCCTTACATAGTGCGTGCACGTATCACTTAATTACCGGTACGTCAAAAATTCTGTCACTCGGTATTCACCGTATCACAAATTAATCACTTTCAGTATCGAATTTAACTTTCCAATAGTTATAAGTTGTCTTCGTTCAATTTTATTATAATAGAAAACTAGCTTCATCTACATTACTACCTTGTAAAACACTTCTAAGTGCCTGGCAGAAGATTCATCAAACCACCTATTAGCTACTTCTCTACCGCCCCTCGTGAACAGTTCGAGTAAATCTTCCCTTGCGAGCTCTGATTTCTACAGTTATGCTGATCATTTATCCCTATGTAGGAGAGCACCAACAAAATATTTTCACACTCTGATGAGAGAGCTGGTGACTGAAATTTCATGAGAGGTTCCTGCCGCAGCGAAAAACGCCTTTGTTTTAATGACTGCCATCCCAATTCGTGAGTCATATTTGTGGCACTCTCTCTCCGCTATTTCGCAATAACACAAAATTAGCTATCATTCTGTGAATTTTTTCGATGTACGCCGATAATCCACAGCGCAAAGCAATTTTCCAGAGGAGAATGGACAAGAACAGTATAAGCGTTCTCTTCAGTAAACGTGTTCAGTAAAAGTGTTCTGCCAATAAATAACAGTCTTTGGTTTGCTTTCCCCGCACATTATCTATGCGACCATTCCAACTTAAGTTATTAAGTTAGGTATCGATTTCGAATATGATAAATCGAAAATCTGAATGCTTTTAACGAATACAATGTCTGGCTGGATGGTGTAGTTCTAGTTTCAATTGAGAAGAGTTTCAGTGATGAGTGCTCATGTACAACGTAAATTCGATGTTTCCGATTAAAGACTAGCAACGAAAGGTTATTGTCCTCCCGAGCACACTCTCAGTAATACAATACTGTGCACATACTGCATTTAAATAGTATACTTGAAAGTTTTAATATAAGAAAAACATGGCCTTGTGTGACCAGTGTCGAATGTTACAGAAGCATAAAATCCTTCATGGGATGGATGCAATCGAAAATTGTAATAAAAGAATAAGATGACCTTATGTGATGAGTCTTGGATGCTACGCAAGCACAAAATCCTTCATGGGATGTGTCGGACATACAATTTTTTTTTATGCACACACAACTGATATTATCAAAGTGTACGGGCTTGAAGATGGCGTTGACGCAACGTCGAAACTAGAAGTGAAATAAATATGAAATCTTAAGTACAGCTGGAAGAGTTTCATTGTTAGTAAAAATTATACCCACTGATGTCCCATCATCATCCAGTTTAAGTATGGATGTACGAAGATACAACAATATGTTCGATTTAAGTGAAAGCCTCCGTCTGTGTAAACTTTCTCTTTCAATTCTGCGTGGTATATATTCTTGTAAATTATTAGAACATGCGGCACGCCTAAGGAAACTCGAGTTGAGTCCATAATGTGCCTCTGCTTGCGATGTGCCGCGTTCTTGATACATGTTAGCGTCAGTGACTAATGGCTGTGTTTCACTGGAGCCATGTGTTGTTCCCAATACTGGAGCCGATGGTACATTGTCATAGACGTCGGCTCCATCGCATCAGCAGCGTCGTATGCCGTATGTTCTCTGGCAATGTAAGAGGCAACCAAATGAAAACTAGAAAGCTGGGAAAGAGCTAAGCAAATTGTTTAGTATTTTAAAAGTCATCGTCATAACAGTCAGCATATTTACTACCATGTGAGGCGAGACGGTCCATACCTTCCTGGAAAAATGTTAGCAGTTGCCTGCGGCACTATGATTGCATCCAGGAGTGCCCCTCATCGTTCGAAACAAATAGACGGCCACAAATGTCGTTCTTCAGAGCTCCAAAACCATGGAATTCGCATGGCAGAGATCTGGACTGGATGGAGAATGTGTAAGGGCTTTTCTACGAAACTTCTCCAAGATTGTCGAAACAACCACGGCAACGCCGGCCGGAGTGGCCGTGCGGTTCTAGGTGCTACAGTCTGGAACCGAGTGACCGCTACTGTCGCAGGTTCAAATCCTGCCTCGGGCATGGATGTATGTGATGTCCTTAGGTTAGTTAGATTTACTTAGTTCTAAGTTCTAGGCGACTGATGACCTCAGAAGTTAAGTCGCATAGTGCTCAGAGCCATTTGAACCATTTGAACCACGGCAACATGTGAGCGAGTCACATTTTTCCACGAAGGATCTGACCTCCTTATCTCACAGCGTGATAAATGTATTGACAGTTATGGCGATTACTTTTGGGACAATAAAGAGATTACTATTTTTTTCCAGCTGTGTCGTTTTCATTTGACTGCCCCTTACACAGAATCATTACGAAGTCTGTCAGTGTTAAAGTTACACCCTCAGTTAATTTTCTACAAGTCTAGCTGCATTACGACCTTCGCTTTGAGCTAAATCGGAGTTACTAGGTCACAAGTTTCTTTACATTAATATCCAATATCCTATGTCTCAGGACAAAGAGCGTGACGATACATTCAGCTTGATTCCTGTAGATACAGTAAGAATTAGCCCTAAGGATACGAACACGGTGGGGAGAAAGTAACATTACGACAGGTTGGCTGCACTTCTCTGTTGACTGACTAACACGCTGTTCTCTAATCAGTGGTACGGTACTCCGCCGCTTCTCCAGGTACAGCTACGGCAAAAACTCTGCGGCTCAAGAATGTCGCATTGTGTGTAAATTGGTATGGATTTGTTAAGTTCCTTAGTGGCACTGTTATTATTTTTAATATTAAACTGAATTTTGACACAGAAGCTTAGTGAGTTTAGCATGATTTTTTTGTGCTATATTCTAGCAGTCACGCAGATACGTTACAAGTATCTACGTATAACACTAGAGTATGAACTCCTCCCTGAAGTCACGATACACAGCGCAAAAATCAATAAATAATTAAATGTATTACTTTTTCGAAACTTCGTAGCTGTACACTACGGCAGCAAATAGGTTTGAAATTCGACTCAAAGGTATGCCGCGTTACCTTTTGCGCGCGGCGCTTCACAGCAACGTACGACGGAGAAAAGGCCACAATTTAAAAGTTCAGATGACTTGTAAGGTGTCACATTGGTACAACATTTCACCACAGTTCTGCCCAACACCATCGTGGACGGCTCACACGGAGGGAAGGTCGACACACCCCGTCTTACCCACATTTCGCCCTTTCTTTTGTCATCTCTGTGATCGAGGTCAAACCACGACGTTGAAGTCACGTGATTTTACTATCGCAGCCCCTCCAAAATGATGAATGAAAAACTCGTTTGCTACGAAATTTAACATGAATCACAATTAATTCAGTTTATTGCGTCGAAGTGCACTTTAAGTCAACTGACAAACATTGACAGTATCAAACTATTATCTGGGAAATCTAGGTAAAGGATTGGTGTGTACAATAGTATTCGTGAAATCATACCATGGTTGCTGAAATATTAGTATTAAAAAATAGATAGCACTATGTGTCTGGAATTGAAAGCATATTTATCTAAATAATTTGTAACCGTCTTCAGATTGATAGCGCTATGGAAGGTATTCATTTTCATGTGTGTCTGGAATTTAATGCATATTTATCTAAAAAATCTGTAACCAAGTCTTTAGATTGAAGGTTGAAGTTCGCTGAAACTCAATAGTTATTATTTGACTGTCCCTACGTGGCGCCTCACAGTCGTGGCTAGATCTCATCATGTTCATCTGCAGGCAGAGGCTGAGGCGGCTGCAAAATCCGTCATTGGATTTACACCTATAACCTGCACCTGAAGCTAAGTACAACTCAGCCCGAAGTATTATAAATTTCCCAGTTCACCTGCTCATAGACACATCTGGCGGCTTGGTTGGTGAGGTGCGAAGAAGTATGCTGAGTAACTTGGAGTGTTGCAATGAAGACTTGTGATGATGTAACTTTGATGAAACTGCTCGCAAAGAGGAAGACTCTACATCATTTTTAAATGGTTGAGCTATCGATGATCCGAGCACTGACCAGTAAAAAGTTGCCTTAAAAGAAACCGGTCCCATGACACGGTTAACAAGTAAACGGTGTCGTAACAAGTGGTGCTGAAAAACTTTGTTGTGCTCTTTCTCTATTTTTTTTCCTATGGACAATGTGGTGGGCCCTTGAGTTCAGCCTTGTGTCTCTTTCTATCTCCTAATTTATTTACGCTAGTCAGGCACCTCTTATAACGTGTTAAACATTCGGTTTTAGCAGTTCCAGAGTTCAGTGGTTTCTCACGCTCACAAAGGTAATTTGTCTGTGGGTTAACACCCCACATTTCGATCTTTATCTTCAGAGGGCGGTGTTTTCTACGTTTTGCTCACAAAAGTGTCTGTTTAGACTTGCTGCAGACGGTATCTCTTCTCTTTCCACGTTCGAGTTATGAAACCGTATCTGCTGGTGTCATGATAAAAGATGCTATTGTTACTTCAGTGAGCAGCACCCTGTGGCGTCTCCTCAAAAGAAAGCAGACAGCTGTGACATTGATCCGTTAATCTCACAGCTGGTCCCTTCCGGAACACGGGAGGGGGGCTTCTCCTGAGAGCCTGCTAGACCTAACCACATCTGTTCCCTTGCAGCTCAAAGTAATGATTCATAATTGGCCTCTTATTTAGACTGAACCATGCTGTACAGTATAAGAATGTTAAATACACTGATGAGATACTGGAAATTCCTGGTACTGATACATATCTCATTAGCTGATGGAATTAATTTTCTGGTACGATTAGACGCTTTGGTTTTACCTTGGTTGTGGTACTGACACATATCTCATTAGCTAATTGAATTAATTTTTTTAGTATGTTTAGACGCTTTGGTTTTGTGTTAGTTGTGGGACGGTTTTGGGAGAAACGGTCACGTAAGAGCGTTTATGCTTTTTCAACCCTCTCTTTGACGCCATCATGTGGCACGGTCACGGACTGCAACATTGATATTTGTGTGAATAAAATGGAAATGGGACTCTTTGAGACCTCTCCCCCCCCATCCCCCTCACAAAAATTTCGGCAACATCATCGCACCTCTGTTGAACACGTTATAAATGTATCTGTCAGACTCTTTGACACCCATTCAGCTGAGCAGTACCTCGTGGCTGCTCTACTGCCCCACGATGTCTTTAGTGTAGGACTAAATTGTCCAGGGGTTGTCATCAGTGTCACACTTTTCAAAAGCTTCGTCTTGCGGTTTATCGCGCTGCGGTCGTTTTCATGTGACGTCCATGTAGGCGTTGTACAGAACTCTTGTGATATTCGGTGCCAATGTGACAACATTAGCCCAACTTACATCCCACATGAACTTCTGAACTGAGCCTTTCTTTCACGTTTGTCAACACCATGCTGCCTGAAGCATCGCAGGGCCCAAGAGTAACGCCCCAGGGTGCCGCTCCCTTGCTCCATTACAAGGAAATGTATATTAAAACAGCTGCAGCAGTCTCCTTTGCTTTTAATTTATTTATACAACCCCTTTCGACGTTCCATTACACCATCTTCAGGCTTCTGGACTACCGGTTGTTTAATATTGGCTTCTGTTTTGACTCCACGCAAGATTGGTGTTCTCTGAATTTACATTGGCCAAGCAGTCTGAAGATGGTACAGTGAACACCGAAATTAGTTGCATAAATAAATTAAATGCAAAAGAGGCGACTGCAGCTATTTTAATTTTCATTTTACATTGAACAATCAACGTCCTTTTAACCGTCTTTTACAAGGATGTCATGCAAAGATTACAGAAGAAGGCTGTAGGCAGCTTTGATTCAAATTTCTACCTTATGTTTCGGAATGGGAGACAATATTGGGATTTCGAAAACCTGACACGCCTTTTACATTGTTTTCTTTAGGATTCATGGTTGTTATGTACTTCCCGGGGTTTTCGCTCTGGATTGACATGTAATATGATCGATGGGTTGCGGTCTCTTATTTAGTAACTGGTGAATAACACTTCAAAACTGCTCTTCTGCCAAACCATCTGCTTATTATTGTTTGTATGTTTCTGCTCATGGTGTGAGGGTTGCCACTCGATCTCAGGCCTACGTGAAATATGGACTACTGGTGAATATGAAATGGACGCCAGGCACAGCTCAACCGTGTCCCACATGTTCCCTATGGTACTAACACCATTAACTCTTTGGAAGTAACGATCATGTATGTTATTTGCACAGTGTGAACTGGAAACACTCCGAAAAAGTTGAGGAGTTTGTTCCTGGGATATTTTCTTTTTTGTAATAACGAACAGTGGTCTCAGAACGTTAGCTACACAGTAATTTCGCGATATTTCTTACTTCATTCATCTTTGTATTGCACTGAAAATACACTATCTTATCGAAAATATTCAGATACGTATCGTTGTTGTTTGGTCTTAAGACTGGTTTGATATAGCTCTCCATCCTACATACACTGCGCAAGCCTTTTCATCTTCGAATAACTGCTGAAACCCACATCCTTTTGACCTGCTTACTGTGTTCGTCCATTACTCTCCCTCTGAAGTTTTTATTCTCTGCACTTCCCTCCCTACTGAATTCGTCATCCCTTGATGTCTCACAATGTTTCTTCCTAACTACTCCCGTCTTTTAATTAAGTTATGCCACAAACTTCTTTTCTCCCTAGTTCTACTAAGTACCTCCTCTTTAGCTACGTCATCTATCCATCTAATCTTCAGAATTCCTTTGTAGCACACGCTTCAAAAGCTTCTATTCTCTTCTTGTCTAAACTGCTTATCGTCCATGCTTCACTTCCATACATGGCTGTGCTCCGTACAAACACTTTCAGGAAACACTTTCTGACGCTTACATCTATATTCGATGTTGCCAAATTTCTCTTCTTCAGATACACTTTTCTTGCAGTTACCATTCTACATTTTATGTCCCTTCTACTTCGGCCACTATCAGTTATTTTACCGCCAAAACAATATATCTCTTTTAATATTTCAG
This sequence comes from Schistocerca nitens, assembly GCF_023898315.1. Classification (NCBI taxonomy): domain Eukaryota; kingdom Metazoa; phylum Arthropoda; class Insecta; order Orthoptera; family Acrididae; genus Schistocerca; species Schistocerca nitens. The sequence goes on from NC_064618.1 coordinate 265,374,917, forward strand.
CGTTACGCTTCCCAATCTAATTCTCTCGGTATCGATTGATTTCTTTCTGCTATACACCATACCCCTGTTTTGGTTTCGTTAATGTTCATCATACATCCTCCTTTCAAGACACAGTCCATTCCGTTCAACTGCACTTCAAAGTCCTTTGCTGCCTCTGATATCCTTGCCAAAGTCACGGCGAGCTTCAAAGTTCCTATTTCTCGTCCCTGAATATTAATTAATTTTCCAAATATTTATTTCTTTATTGATGATAGACTACAGCCCTGTCTCACCCCTTTCTCAACCACCGCTTCCCTGTTATTTAACTCGACTCTTATACTGCCGTCTGTTTTGTGGAGAAATTTTATATAACCCTTCGTTCCCCGTATTTCACTCCTGTTATATTCAGAATTTCAAACATTGTATTCCCATCTACAGTGTCAAAAGCTTTCTCTATTTCTCCAAAAGCTATAAACTTAGGCTTGCGTTTTCTTAACTTATGTTCTAAGAGCAATGAAAGGTTCAGCATTGCCTCGCGTTTCTCTACATTTCTCCTTAACCCAAAGTGACATTCCCTGTGGTCGGATTCCACTAGTTTATCGGTTCTTTGTGAAAATTCGCTTTAGTATTATGTAATTATAACTTATTAAACTGACACATATCAGCACTCGCTTTCTTTGGAACTGGAATTATTATATTCTTTCCGAAGTCTGAGGGCACTTCACCTGCACGCCAGGCACAACAGTTTTCTCATGGCTGGTCCTCCAAAGGATATCAGTAGTTCTGACGGTAGGTCGTTTATTCCATGACCTAGTTTCGATTTAGATCTTTCAACGTTCTGTCACATTCTTCTCGCAGTATCATTTCAACTTCATTCATCTATATCCTAGTTTGACGGAATGTCGTCTACTCCAGGGACCTTATTTCGATTTAGGTCATGCAATGCTCTGTCATGTTCTTCTCGCAGTCATGTGTCTCTCATCTCACCTTCAGCTAACTCCTGCTCCATATACTTCATTCAAGTTCATTTCCGTTGTTTGGCCCCTCTATATATTCCTTTCATCTTTCTCTTCTTTGATTAGTACTGATTTTACATCTAATGTGTTGATATTCATGCAGTTGCTTTTCTGTTCAGAAAAAGCCTCTTTTATTTTCCTGTAGGCGGTATCTATCTTTCTCCTAGTGATATATACATCAGTGTCCTTATATTTGTCCAGTAACCATTCCTGCTTAGCCATTTTCCACTTCTGTCAATTTCATTTTTAAACGTTTGTATTGCACTTCGCCTGTTTGATTTGCTGCTTTTTTATTATTATATTCTCCTTTCATCAATTAAATTCAATATCTTCTGTCATATCCAAGGATTTCCACCAGGCCTTGCCTTTATACCCGTTTGATCCTATGCTGTCTTCACAATTTCGTCTTCCAAAGCTTTTCTTCAGTTGTATTCCTTTCATCTCTTTCTGTCAGTCGTTGCCTAATTATCCCTATGAAGCTCGCAACAAGCTCAGGTAGTTTCAGCTTATCTAGGTACCACTTCCTTAATCTGGTATCTTTTTGCAAATTCATCAGTTTTAATCTAAAGTTTTTAGGATCAGAGTCCACATCTGCCCCTGTAAAGGTCTAACAGTTAAATATCTGTTCCAGAATTGTCTCTCTTACCATTATATAATCACTATGAAACCTTTCAATACCCGAGCTCTCTTCCATGTGTGCAACCTTCTTTCAAAAAATGGTTCAAATGGCTCTGAGCACTATGGGACTCAACTGCTGTGGTCATAAGTCCCCTAGAACTTAGAACTACTTAAACCTAACTAACCTAAGGACAGCACACAACACCCAGCCATCACGAGGCAGAGAAAATCCCTGACCCCGCCGGGAATCGAACCCGGGAACCCGGGCGTGGGAAGCGAGAACGCTACCGCACGACCACGAGATGCGGGCGCAACCTTCTTTCATGACTCCTTAAGCCAAATGTTGGCGATGCTAAAATAATGCTCTAAACAAAATTCTACCAGGTGGCTTCCTCTTTCATTTCTTATCCCCCAGTTCATACACACCTAACATTTTTTCCTTCCTTTCCTCTTCCCACTACCGAGTTCTACTTACCCTTAAAAATTAAATTTTCATCTTCCGTAACTATCTGAAAAATTTCTTTTATCTCATCGTACATGTTTTCAACCTCTTCATTAAATGCGAATACAGTTGGCATATAAACCTGCACCACCGTGGGATTTGTGCTCATCTTGGCTACATTAATGTGTCTTCCATGTCGAACATGTAGCTTACCGGCATTCCTATTTCCTTTATCGTTGTTAGACCTACCCCAGCATTATCCCTACCTGGTTTCTGTTTATAACCCTGTACGCACCTAGTCAGGGGTCCTATTCCTTCTGCCACAAAACTCTGTTAAATTCTACTATATCCAACCTGAACTTACCCATTTCCCTTATTAAGTTTTCTAACCTCCCTGTACGATTAAAGAATCTAAGATTCCATTCTTAGATCCGTAGAACACTAGTTTTGTTTCTTCTAATGAAGCCGGCCGCGGTGGTCTAGCGGTTCTAGGTGCTCAGTCCGGAACCGCGCGACTGCTACGGTCGCAGGTTCGAATCCTGCCTCGCGCATAGATGTGTGTGATGTCCTTAGGTTAGTTAGGTTTAAGTAGTTCTAAGTTCTCGGGGACTGATGACCACAGATGTTAAGTCCCATAGTGCTCAGAGCCATTTGAACCATTTTTTTCTTCTAATGAAGATATCATCCTGAGTACTACATCCCCCAGAAATCCTTATGGGGGGATATTTTAGCTCTGGAACATTTTACCCAACATGATGCCATCATAATTTGACCATACAGTGGTGTTTTTGTCCTCAGGAAAAGTAACAGCTGTAGTTTCCCTTCCCTTTCAGCCGTTCACCGTACCAGCACATCAAGACCATTTGGGCTGATGTTATAAGATCAGTTCAGTCAATCATCTAGACTGTTGGCCCCGCAACTTTTGGAATGGCTGCTGCCCCTCTTCAGGAACCACACGGGTGTTGTCTCTCCACTGAAAACTCTCCGTTGTGGTTAAACCAACAGTATTGCTATCTGTATCACTGAGGTGCTCGTATTAAAAAGGGTGTAAGACAAGGCTGTAGCCTGAGCACTATGGAACTTAACATCTGTGGTCATCCGTCCCCTAGAACTTAGAACTACTTAAACCTAACTAACCTAAGGACATCAGACACATCCATGCCCGAGGCAGAGAAAATCCCTGACCCCGCCGGGAATCGAACCCGGGAACCCGGGGACTGTAGCCTTTCGCCCCTGCTGTTCAATCTGTACATCGAGGAAGCAATGATGGAAATAAAAGAAAGGTTTAGGAATGGAATTTAAATTCAAGGTGAAAGGATATCAATGATACGATTCGCTGATGATATTGCTATCCTGAATGAAAGTGAAGTAGAATTACATGATCTGCTGAACTGAATCAACAGTCTAATGAGTACAGAGTACGGGTAGAAAGTAAATCGAAGAAAGATGAAGGTAATGAGCAGTAGTAGAAATGAGAACAGCGAAAAACTTACCATCAGGATAGATGGTCACGAAGTAGGTGCAGTTAAGAAATTCTGCTACCGTGGTAGTAAAATAACCAATCACGGACGGAGCAAGGAGGACATCAAAAGCAGACTAGAACTGGTAAAAAAGGGCATTTCTGGCCAAGAGAAGTCTACTAATATCAAACATAGGTCTTAATTTGAGGAAGAAATTTCTGGGAATTTATGTCTCGAAACACCATTGTATGGTAGTGAAACATGGACTGTGGGAAAACTGGGACAGAAGAAAATAGAAGCACTTGAAATGTGGTGCTACAGACGAATGTTGAAAATTAGGTGGACTAGTAAGGTAAGGAGGTTCTGCGATTAATCGGAGAGACAAAGAATATGTGGAAAATACCGATAGGGAGAAGGGACATCTGTTAAGACATTAGGGAATGACTTCCATGGTACTAGAGGGATCTGTAGAAGGCAAAGCTGTACAGGAAGACAGAGATTGGAATACATCTAGCAAATAATTGAGGACGTAGGTTGCAAGTGCTACTCTGAGATGAAGAGGTTGGCACAGGAGAGGAATTCGTGGAGGGCCGCATCAAATCAGTCAGAAGAACTGATGGCTTAAAAAAAATCGTTGAGGCACAGCTGTGTCAACTACCTTGACATTGTTTGAGGTTTATGGGACAGTGGACAATGCTTGGACATTAATGTGGAGTATGTCAATCCTGCAGCTATTAGACGAGTTGAATATGGGATACGTTAACCATGCGCCGTTGTGATCGCTTAAACTCAGCTGCACCCACTTCCACTGAAGTGTCTCTCTATGGAAGAACGGCAGCCCATTCTATCTCAAGAGCCGAAACCAGAGAAGGTATCTGTGTTCAGTGCTTGGGTCTGGAGCGAAATCGATGATGCATGTCACCCCAAGGGGTTCCATTGCGTTCAGTGAATATCATGATTGCTACTGTCCACGAACCATTGCCTCGCAAATGCTTGTTTGTGAGAGGGTGCGTTGTCAAATGGTTCAAATGGCTCTGAGCAGTATGGAACTTAACATCTGTGGTCATCAGTCCCCTAGAACTTAGAACTACTTAAACCTAACTAACCTAAGGACATCACACACATCCATGCCCGAGGCAGGATTCGAACCTGCGACCGTAGCAGTCGCGCGGTTCCAGACTGAAGCGCCTAGAACCGCTCGACCACCGCGGCCGGCTGCTGCGTTCTCATGCTGACACAATCATCGCCTACGAACAGTTCGTCTACTGTGTATACAATTGATAGTTTGAAGCCAATAACTGGGAATGGAAATATTTACTCCAAAGAAACGAAATATATTATTTCTGAAGCCTGCTAGTCACCAAAAAAGTAATTCTGAGAGGCTTAGCAACAAATACAATAAGTGAATCAGCACAATACCAGCATTTAAGCAATTTATAACAACTTCAAGGAGGTAATCAAGTACAGTACCAGCCCTTAGACAATTTATAACAACTTTTGTCAACTTTCGAAATTGTGGAGGGCAGCAACCATTTTGAAACTTGTATCACAATCGTGGAGCTCATTGCGCTTTCCTAAGGGAAGTTAAACTGATAAAGTTGTGTTAATGCAGTCAATTTAGAAGTCAAGAGCCAACGTCCGTTGCTATGACTAGGCACTCTAACTGACTGGCTAACGACAATTTCATACAGTAAACTGGTCGTAGATGGTAACTATCAAATTTAAAAGGCAGTCATGTCACTGAGTGCGCGGCCACTTCAGTTGCAGGTTCGAATCATCCCTCGGGCATGGGTGTGTGAGTTCTTCTTAGCGTAAGTTAGTTTAAGTAGTGTTTAAGTCTAGGGACCCATGACCTCAGCAGTTTGGTCCCTCAGAAATTCACTCAAATTTGAACATTTTTAAAAGGCAGTTGTCATAAAATAGGACAATGAGTAAAGGTACACGACATTGAAAGGTAGGAAAACAGGCAGTTTCAAATTACATATAGAGCATGTAAACTCCAAAACTGTCAGAGCTGCGAATAAACATTCATTATAAATCTGATAATATTACATAAAGGAACTGTTAAGATGTAAAATCCACAGGACAGGCAATGCATTCCGTCTTCAGGCCACAAGTGGCCCCTCGGGACCATCCGACCGCCGTGTCATCCTCAGTTGAGGATGCGGAGAGGAGGGGCGTGTAGTCAGCACACCGCTCTCCCGGTCGTTATGCTGGTTTTCTTTGACTGGAGCCTCTACTATTCGGTCGAGTAGCTCCCCAATTGGCATCACGTGGCTGAGTGCACCCCGATAACTGGCAACAGCGCATGATGGCTGGATGGTCACCCATCCAAGTGCGGGCCACGCCCAACAGCGCTTAACTTCGGTGATCTCATGGGAACCGGTGTATCCACTGTGGCAGGGCCGTTGGCACAGGACAGGCAATAATGATTTCCAAATAATAACTAGTGTAAAAGCCTAAGGCGGCCGTACATACACCGAACGCAATGGTAGTGATTCGCAAATTTACATTCTGTAGTGGAAACACAACTTGGCCTAGACAGTATTGCTATGGCACTCAAGAAGCCCATGAAACTTCGCAACATAAGCAGTTTTAGCTAAGGTTCACCTTATACAAACACACCATTTACTGACTGTAGAACATCGAACAGCCGAAGGGGAGTCTTTTATGACGCTTCTCACCAAATTGTCTTTGCCAGTCCGCTGGTGGTGCAGTAAGCGAAGTCGCCAACAGCTAGTTCATTATGTGCAGCTGGCCTCGGTCTCTCACCAGAACGACCTCCGGGTCTACTGCATCTCTCCTCCAATGCGTTACACCGAGTGCGTGCCCTCCAACGGGCTAGTGTGAACGGTGTGGCCGACCGCAGGGCTCGGCCGTCTCCAATGACCAACTGCAGCAAGAAAAGGCCAAGCACACAACGAGGGACACACTGACATGTGGACCGTATGAACTTGCCCTCATCGATTTGATTTACATTGACAGTGTGTGTATGGCACGACAAAGACTTCAACAAGTGGAAACAGAAAAACGGAACTCTTAACTGTTTCCAAGAAAATCGAGTAAGGAAACAATAGACGTACTTGTACACTTTGTAGGGCCGCCGCACCTGAGCTGGCAACATGGGAGCTGATGAAATTATAAAGGGAGGTGAAATATTATCACGTCCAGCGGAAGAATTTGAGAAGATATCGGAAGATGGTGGTGTCAACTGCTGGCCATATTCTATACCTCACAAAACATTAAGGATGGATTTTGAGCAAAAGGATTACCTGGATTGACCTCATTGACCTGAAAAAAGAGCAAGTACGACCTTAGTTTCATAAGCGCGAGGTATCGGAATCGAATATTGCTGCCGATACTAATTTTTCGTGAGCTAACGCACCAAATATCTTTCGACATGAACATTACACTTGCGAAACTGCGAGTCGACCGTGAATCGTTTGTGAATGTAAACCAAGTTTGTTTTGCAATAAACACATTAAAAAAACGATGGACCTGGAAAAATTCGGCGTTCACTACATGTGATATATGTCGCAGTTATTATTGTTTTCGTGTTTCTAATAACAGTCTCATCCTGAATCGTGCATTTGTCACAAGCGTAGACACAAAATAATGTAAATTAAATGACTGTGCCGATTTTATTGAAGGTTCTCGTGTATACGTTTTTAAATTTCTAACCTCATTACGGAAAAGAAATCTTACTCTCTCTTACTCTCTTTTTCCCCCAGGATAAAAAGTAGGAAAATAATAAAGGAATGGCTAAGGATGATATTTTGCACGTTAGTAATAAATCTGTTGTTAGAATTACGAGCGAATAAAACAATTTTGGATTCGAGATTCAATCCCGAGACCCCGTGATTATGAAACTTTTTTTTTTTTTCATTTTGTTCGTTTCGTTTGGTCTGGACGGACGTCACATGATATCCGTTGATTCCTTTACTCAGTTTTTATATTACAGAGGGACAGCGCCTCTCTGACGGAATACGCTTCTTTTCTCCCTCTCTTCATTTTGTTCTCTGTTGTTCGCTGTATTTGGTGATAGCGGACGTCACACGACCTCCACAGAAGTTCGTTCGTTGTTGATCACCTCATACGTTTTTTTTTTTTTTTTTTTTTTTTTTTGAGCTACCGTGCCGGCAGCAGGTTTGACGCAGCTCTCCATGCTACTCTATCCTGTGCGCGCCTCTTCATCTCCGAGTGACTACTGCAAGCTACATCCTTCTGAATATCCTTAGTGCATTCATCTCTTGGCCTCCCTCTACGATTTTTGCCCTCCACGATTCCCTCCAGTACAAAATTGATGATCCCTTGTTGCCTCAGAACGTGTCCTACCAACTAGTGCCTTCTTTTAGTCAGGTTGTCCCAAATTTCCTCTTCTCCCCAGTTCTCTTCAGTACCTTCTCATTAGTTACGTGATCTACCCATCTAACATTCTTCTGAAGCACCACATTTCGAAAGCTTCTATTCTCTTCTTGTCTAAACAATTTATCGTTCATGTTTCACTTCCATACATGGCTACACACCATACAAATACTCTCAGAAGCGACTTCTTGACGCTTAAATCTATGCTCGATGTTAAAAAATTTCTCTTCTTCAGAATCCATAGCCAATGTACATTTTATATCTTCTCTACCTCGACCTCCATCAGTTAGTATGCTCCCCAAATAGCAAAACTCATGTACTACTTTAAGTGTCTCATTTCCTAATCTAATTCCCGCAGCATCACCTGATTTCATTCGAATATATTCCATTATCCGACTACATTCCATCATCCTCGTTTTGTTTTTGTTGACGTTCATCTTATCCTCTTTTCAAGATACAAAGTACATAAACAGCCCTAAAATTTTCGAACTCGTTTTTCTCGAAACCGGTAGAGGGTTGGGTCTTACTGTTTACGTTTGTTGAAGTCCTGTTCGTCTTCTACACAGTCTGTCAATATGAATCAAATCGGTGAGGGGAGTTCGTATGGATCCCTTGTGAGTAAACAAAACAGCGCACAGACTGCTATTTAACTCCCAGGCGTGGCATGGCGCGCCCTCAAGCGAGACACTGTAGCACTCGAGTTACAACGTCAAAGATATGATAGATGGTAGAACTCTATCGACTCAGGTCGACAGGCGGGCCAAAAGTGCTGTAAAACGTGGTCATGTTCTGGAGAAAATACCGTTTTCTTAAGCATAATAAGGAGACCACACTCCAACCACTAAAACACCACCATATCGTAACACCGTCTACTCGCGACTTCATTGTCCCCACAACACTCGATGTCAGCAAACGTTCTCCAGGCATTAGCCAAATCCAGACACTTCCATCGGATTGCCACAGGGCACAGCGTGGTTCATGACTCCAGTCATCTCGTTTCCAGCCATTCGTTGTCCAGTTGCGTCGCTCTTTTAAGTGGTTCACATGGCTCTCATCACTATGGGACTTAACATCAGAGATCATCAGGCTCTAGACTTGAACTACTTAAACCTAACTAATCGAAGCACATCACACACAGCCATGCTCGAGGCAGGAGTGGAACCTGCGACCGTAGCAGCCGCGTGGTTCCAAACTGAAGCGCCTAGAACAGCTCGACCACAGCGGCCAGTCGCTCTTTCATGCGTTGCTCAGCACTGACTACAGAAATGTACGGCATCTGAGGAGCTTCTTAACCATTGCACTACATTATTTTTAACTGCCTGAGCATGAATTGTAGAATGCTGGTAGCACATTGAATGGAAGAAAACAGGAAGGAACATTTGGTTTAACCTCCTATCTACACCGAGGTCATTAGAAATGGAGTACAAACTCGGATTGTATCAAGGACGCGGAAAGAAATAGATGGAGCCCTTTTAAAGGAACCATACCGGCATTTGCCCGGAGAGATTTAGGGAAATCACAGAAAAACTATATCTGCATGGCCGGAGGCGGGTTGAACCGTCGTCCTTCCGAATGCGAATGCATGTACTAACCACTGTGCCACCTCGGTAGGTCTCATAGCACATTGAAACAAACGGGTGACTTTTCTGCTGATTTCAAGCAATTTTTTACTGTCACCCTTCACAATCCTCGGCGGTCTCAGTACGTCTGTTCATGAGTTCTGCCTGGTCTTGGTTTAGCTGTGGTAGTTTCTTAACGTTGGCATTTCACATTCACTACAGTCCACCTGGGCAGCTTTAGAAGGTTTGAAATGTACATGATGGCTTTGTTCCTCAGGTAATGTGCAACACCTGTTCCACGTTCGAAGTCACTGAGCTGCGCTGACCGCCCCATTGCTGATACCGCTTCTCGACTGGAAATGGATTACTCCCCGCTTCCTTTTATACTCATTTGTCCGCCTTTTTTCTGGCATCTAGCTGTATGTTCCACATTACAAAAGGCTGTGAGGATACTAATGCAAATATCGACAGTATGAGCTACGTGTCTTGTTTCGGAACAAAATTGTTGCATTCACTCACGGTGCTTGCTATTGACAACGGTAGTGACCACTTCACCCCTTGCCTTCAAGCTTGAATTCAGTACCCCCCGGTTCTGTTTTGGAATTTTCTGCGGTATCTGCGATACACAACGTTACGGACACGTTTACTGAGAATAGTCGGCCGATAAGCACCTCGTTAATAGGATCACTGATTGCAAATATGTTTCCATCCCACAGTGGCAGTGTGCTACAGCAATCAGTTTCGCAGTATTTAAGAATAAAAACAGTCTGGTTTGCGAAGTTATTTAATATTAATGGTGCGTTTAACCCTCTTGTGGCATCATCCAGCTACTTTTACACTATCTGATGATGAAACGCGTCATGGATATTAAATAACTTCGCAGCCAGGGCTGTTTCTATTCAGAAATCGCTGAATGCAGTTGAAGAAAAGCACAGCGATGCTAATATAACAGCAACCCATTCACAGTACAGTGTTCCGTCTCTGGGTTGTTGCATTACTCCGTATTTTCGTTGCATTTTTTGCTGACTGCTTTGGCAGGCGTTTACTCTGTTCTCAGGCTTCTTCGCAGAAACAAAGGTAACTGAGGTATCAAGTCAAATAAGTTGCAATTACATTGTCACTGTCAACGAGCCATCGGAGACGACGGGTTCCTCGTTCAGAATTAATCAGAAAACGTATTTGGATATTCTTCGAAAATTTTCGGTAGAGTTCAAGTCCACTCTGTATTCTGTAAACAGAAACAAATATATAACAGTTTGTTTGCACAGTGACTGCTGAACATAACGATGAATTAAAACAACGACGGAGAAGATGAAAGTTGAATGTATGCACATGTCACTTGCAAATGTCGTCTGGGACCGAGACTAGAACTGTCGTGTTAATCTTAAGGGGCTCCGGAACGCCCTATACTTGCAATGTTAAAATAACGTTTATAAATTACATCTTTCCTCACAAAGTATTTGAGGTAGGAAGTTGAACTTTTTACAGATTATTTATTGGAATATGGGCTACAACTTAACACAGGGATTTTACAAAATTTTAGTTCAGTTATTAAAGATGATTTTTTTTCAATTGTAATGAAAATTCACAACATTTTTTTGCAATTTTTTATTTATATATTCAAAAATATACAGTTTTTTGGAAAAAGGCTGTGTTAAATTATGCAGAAGGTACTGTGTAACATTTACTGAAAGTTTGAAACAAATATGTTTGGAAGATCCTTAGAAAACATGTAATTAGTATGAGAAAATAAAGGTTTTGGGAATCGAGCGACAAAGATTGGATTAACTTTTTAGTGCATTCCAGGTCCATAGGATGGATTATCTTCATCCTCTGCAAACTCCTCCTCCAGCTCCCTCTTGTTCCTCCTCCTGTTTACTCTTGCTTGTATTTCTAGACTCTTTACAGCCGTGTCTGCAGCCCGAAGGCGTTCCTTGTCTAAAGCAAGCATCGCTCGTACCATGTTAGAACCTATCTTCATTCCCATATTTCTAAATACCTTGCACCTTACAATGTTGCCATCATTGAAAGTCGCAACAGCATCATACACACCAAAGTGAAGTGTTTCTATTCCAACAAATACAGTCTTGGCGATTCTCGACCATATAACACTATTTACACTTTCATTGGGGTTTTGAGTTTTTCCGTGAATACACTTTTTCAACAGTTCAGGTGCTGCTAAGTCTCTGAAAATAGGTTTTATCACCTCCATTATTGCATGAGGCAGACTATGCTTATGAGTGTACACTTCACCAGTTAGCAATCGTTTGTTATATTTACACCAACTGTCTTCTTCTTTGGGACACAAGCTATGTTGGGGATTTTCATCGTCTTTATTGTTTACAGTAATAACACATACCTTTGGCTTTCCAACATTTCTCCTTTTCTTAAAATCCTTCAGAGGATTTCTAATAACTTTACTTTTACTCATTATTATACTTCAACAAAACAAAGACTCAAGAAACAGAATTAATTACGAATATTTTCGAGATAACGACAGAGTAAATAAACATGAAACAATCGACAATCACACCAGCGAAATATATTGAACCATCACAGGTTAGCCACAACACATACTTTATCTCACATCACTAAAATGTACCTGATGAACACGGACGTTAATAATAACACCATTTGACAGCAGTTTAACAGCGCCACAGTAGGTCACGCCCATGTAGAACACATTTCAAAAAAAATTTAAAAATAGTTGTAGTCTTCGGAATTGAATAAATTATATACCTATTAAAAGGTCTGCAGATTCAGAAAACGCAAAAAAGTAAAAATTGAACTTTTCATGATTTTGAGCCTTTCCGGAGCCCCTTAAAAAAAGTGTGTTGTTGGTGTGGAACTCAACATAAAGATATTTTTCTCGAAGACGAAGAAAATGTTCATAGATATGTAAGGCTTAGGAAATGAATGTATGATTGTTTGTTCTCCTATTTTTTCCACTGCTCTTGAGGCGTAGCGACTATGTTCCTGTTGCCAGTTCCTAACTCAAGACTTCCTAGAGTCAAAAATACGACGAGCTGAAGAGTCTAAGAGCCAACAGTCCACGCGTAAGAGCGGCTAATTAGCTTCTGGAATAATCTCCTGGCTCCGTTCCACGCCGGCAAGTGGGGCTCCTCGCCCTCGAGACACTTCACGCCATTTTCAGAGCCTGTTGAGGGAGACGAACACCACCGCAGCAGCTCCCTGCGTGAGTTGCCAAGTATCGACATCACGCAGCAAATACGCTGCTTGCCAATGAAACTGCAATACAAAGAAGGCAGGATTCCGTGAACGTCAAACCGGCGTAAAGTGTTCAGCATGCTTGGATATAGAAACGATTAGCATTTCAGTGCACACATGCAGCGTACTCAGAGATACGAGTAATGCTATCTCAGTTTCTCCTTCGGATACGACAATTGAACATTGGTTGTTTGGGACAAGATTGTTTTAAGCGTCTAAGAAGGAGATATGTTAAGAAGTACGTGTCGGAATTTGGCAATGGAGGTCCGTCGCTGGTCGCAAATTTGGTTCATCTTTCCGTTCGTCGGGATCAATCGACTGTCATGCGAGTGTGCCATCAGTGGTTGCAGAGGGGCCGTGCCGAACGCCATGCATGATCCCAACGGCTAAACGCGACTAGTGCACGAGAGAAATGACAGATTATTCACTCCACCATGTAGGATCACAAAACCATGTCACTTACCTCGAGTTAGGGATTGTTTGCAGCAAGACATGTATCCACACTGACAGTGAGACAATGTCTAGCGACTGAAAGCACGGCGAACTTGTTTCTGGTTCCCTTGATGCTGGAGCAGAAAGCGGCGCATTGACAGAAGTACCATACTCAAGAGCGCTCTGGTCTGAAAACATGGCAACCGTGTAGTCCAAATCTGTTTTCTCTGTACCAATATAGTGTACAACCAGATAGTCAATAAAAACGAAATTACGTGGTGCAATCAGATCATATGGAAGTAACGCTGGTGTATTGGTGTATTTTAGAACGATATTTGGTTGCGAAAACCAGAAATATGTTGTTGAAGTAACGTTACGTTTCATTCTCCATGTATCGCTGAAGATGGAGGGTGACTCCGATACCTCAGCGCCATCAGTATCTGCCTGCCCATTATTATATATTATGCAACATGACAGAGCTCTGAATGTGTTCATTGTATCTTCACCATAAACAACGACGCTGGATATAAATAACAACGGTCTTTCATTTGCTGATTGAGAAAACTGAATCAAGTCTCCCACTTCAGTACCCGTATTCAGTGAAAACCTAAGCTTCCTTCCTCAATCACAGAGATCTGTGATCACCTTTTTGCTTCATGCTAGAGCTGTAAGGGGAAAGCTTCTGCCGCTAGAAGAATACAAAGAGTATCAGACCCAATTTCTTCCCGATTACGTCATTATTTATGTTCTAAATCAAGTTCGCATTTCTGCCCCGATGAAGTATGTATTTATTTACTGAAGTTCATCTTGTTTCGAGGGGCGTTCAATAAGTAAAGCATTATTTCTTGTTTCCAAAATGAGATTTTCACTCTGCAGCGGAGTGTGCGCTGATATGAAACTTCCTGGCAGATTAAAACTGTGTGCCCGACCGAGACTCGAACTCGGGACCTTTGCCTTTCGCGGGCAAGTGCTCTACCATCTGAGCTTCCGAAGCACGACTCACGCCCGGTCCTCACAGCTTTACTTCTGCCAGTATCTCGTCTCCTACCTTCCTGTGAGTACCGGGCGTGAGTCGTGCTTCGGTAGCTCAGATGGTAGAGCACTTGCCCGCGAAAGGCAAAGGTCCCGAGTTCGAGTCTCGGTCGGGCACACAGTTTTAATCTGCCACGAAGTTTCATTATTTCTTGTTTCTAAAAGCAGGTTGACTCTATTCAGAATTCCAGTATTATACATTATTCCCCACTATTTTGCCTACAAAACCCTATTTTTTAACATAATCACTGCTCAGCGCGACGTCCTTAGACGCCTTACCGTGATGACCTATATGCCCACATGGTACCACTCTACTGGTCGACGTCACAGCCCATGTCTTGCCGCATGAATAACCTCTCCATCATCCACGTACTGCTTCCCGTGTAGTGGCACACTTCATTGGGACAAACAGAAGGAAGTCGAAACGTGATTGATTCGAGCTGTAGGGCGGGTGGGAAAGAAGAGTCCAGTGAAATTTTGTGAGCTCCTCTCAGGTGAGCAGACTTCTTTGTAGCCTTACGTTGTAATGGAAAAGGAGAGGTTCGTTTGTATTTTTGTAGGGTCGAACACACTCAAATTTCTTCAATTCTCTGATGGCAGCACAATACAATTCAGTTGATCGTTGCAACTCATGAGAACAACCTCTTCAGAGTCACAGGACACCTTTGCCGCGATTTTACCGCTGAGGTTGCGGCTTTGAACTTTGTATTCTGAAGAGAGGTGTGTGGCGCCACTCCACAAACTGCCGTTTTAGTTCTAGTTCGAAGTTATGAACCGATATATCATTGTCTCGATATGTTCGACAAAAGATCGTCAGAATCAGCCTTGTAAAGCGCAGGCAGTTCCACACAGATGGTCCTCTGTTGGTCTTTATGCTCTTCTGTTATGCAGCGAGAAACCCAATGGGCACACACCTTTGATTACCCCAACTGGTGGACGGGTGTGTCAGCGCTAACAGCATGGACGTCCAGTTGAGCAGCAAGGTGTTTGATTGCAACCCTCCGATCACCTCGAACGGGAGTGTTCTCACGTTCCAACGCTGATGAAGCCAAAGCTGTTTGTAGCTGGCCGGCCCGCGCGAGATCGGACGGGATTGCGCGAACTTGTTACGGTGGTAACAGATGCCTCGCCCAACTGCTCACCGTGATTTTGTTCACTGCAAGGTCGCCATAGACATTCTGCAAAATCTGAGATGCTTTACCTTTTCGAGTGCCTAAAAGAGAATTAAATCGAGAGATTAGGTAAATTTGTTATGTTAATAGTATGAATAGTCAATAACGTTAATCGGGTGATGGAGCCTTTCAGGGAAATAGCGTACAGGGATGGGAAGAATTCCAACGTGCACTCGGTTTGTCTACCGGGGGGCCTCATCCAAGATGTAGAGGCGGCCTTGCTTGCGGTTATCGAGCGTACGGGGTGCAGTCGTCTGCAAGTAGTTGCTCACGTCGGCACCAATGATGCCTGTCGCTTGGGTTCTGAGGCGATCCTCAGTTCGTACAGGCGGCTGGCGGATTTGGTGAAGACCGCTGGCCTCGCACGCGGGGTGCAAGCAGGGCTCCCTATCTGCAGCATCGTTCACAGAGTGGATCGGGCTCCTTTGGTTTGGAGCCGAGTGGAGGGTCTCAACCAGAGGCTCCGTCGACTCTGTGACGGTTTTGGCTGCAGATTTCTAGACTTGCGCTATTTGGTGGGGAATTGTAGGACGCCCCTAGATAGGTCAGGGGTGCACTACACAAAGGAAGTGACTACTCGGGTAGCAGAGTACTTGTGGCGTGCACTTGGTTTTTTTTTAGGCTAGGTAGTAGTGCGAGGTGTCCTGATGAACACTCACCAGTCGACGTGCAGGCAGGGAAATCAGGTCGCGCTCAGTGTACAGACACTTCAGCTATCAAGATATTAGCAGTAAATTTTCAGAGTGTTCGGAATAAAGTTCCTGAATTTACTACCCTCCAGGAAGCGTGTGGCGTGCAAATTTTTCTCGGGACTAAGACCTGGCTGAACCGTGAGATAGGAAGTTCTGAAATAATTAGTGAGGGTAGGAACGTATATCGGAAAGACAGATTAGACACCGTAGGAGGTGGTGTCTTCATTGCAGTTGACAAAAATATTGTGTCTACTGAGGTCGAAGTAGATTGTGAAGTTATCTGGACGCGTTTAACAGGGCTAGGAGAAATAAAGTCAATTGTTGGGTGTTATTACCGGCCACCAGGTTCCACCGTGACCGTTCTAGAATCATTCAAAGGGAGTCTACACACTGTATGGCAGAAGTACCCGGATAATGCTATATTAGTCGGAGGCGACTTCAACCTACCTAGTATAGACTGGGATATCTATAGATTCATTACAGGTAGTACAGACAAGCCGTCGTGGGAGTTACTTTTGAACACATTATCCGTAAACTGTCTTGAGCAGCTAAATCCACAGCCAACGCGTAATGGAAATATTTTAGATCTGGTAGCCACGAACAGACCACACCTCATCGACGGTGTCAGTGTTGAGATAGGGATTAGTGATCATGATGTTGTCATTACGACTATGGTTAAGAAAGTCAAAAAGTCGGTCAAGAAGGCTAGGAGAGTATTCTTACTAGAAAGAGTAGATAAGCAGTTGTTAGCATCCCACTTAGTAAACGAATCGACTTCATTTACTTCCGGTACGATGGACGTGGAAGAATTATGGGCAAATTTTAAACACATTGTAAATCACGCATTGGAGAAGTATGTGCCGAAAAAGTGGGTTACGGACGCAAAAGAACCACCGTGGTTCAAATGGTTCAAATGGCTCTAGAACTTAGAACTACTTAAACCTAACTAACCTAAGGATATCACACACATCCATGCCCGAGGCAGGATTCGAACCTGCGACCGTAGCAGTCGCGCGGTTCCGGACTGAGCGCCTAGAACCAACCACCGTGGTTTAACAGCGCAATTCGGAGAATGCTCAGGAAGCAAAGACAGTTGCACTCGCGGTACTAGAAAGATCGGGAGAATGAGGACAGGCAAAAGTTAGTAGAGATTCGTGCTGCTGTAAAAAGAGCGATGCGCGAAGCATACAACCACTACCACCGTCATATCTTAGCAAAGGATCTTGCGGAAAACCCAACGAAATTCTGGTCTTACGTAAAATAGGTAAGCAGGTCGAAGGCTTCCATACAGTCACTCACTGATCAGTCGGGCCTGGCAACGAAAGACAGCAAAACGAAAGCTGAAATTTTAAATCTAGCATTTGAGAAAAATTACATGCAGGAGGATCGTACAAACATACCGCCGTTTGAGTTTCGTACAGAGGAAATAGTGATAGACATCCCTGGGGTTATGAAGCAGTTGAATGGGTTGAAAATAAATAAATCGCCAGGTCCTGATGTGATTCCAATTCGGTTTTACTGAGAGTACTCTACTGCATTGGCTCCTTACATAGCTTGCATTTATCGCGAAACTCTTGCCTAATGGAAAGTCCCGGACGACTGGAAAAAAGCGCAGGTGATGCCTGTATATAAGAAGGGTAGAAGGGCCGATCCTCAAAATTACAGACCAATATCCTTAACATCGGATTGTTGCAGGATTCTCGAACATATTCTCAGTTCGAATCTAATCAATTTCCTTGAGACAGAGAAGTTGCTGTTCATGCATCAGCACGGCTTTAGAAAGCATCGCTCCTGCGAAACGCAACTCGCCCGTATTTCACATGATATCTTGTGAACCATGGATGAAGTATCAGAACGGATGCCATATTCCTTGACTTACGGAAAGCGTTTGACTCGGTCCCCACTGCAGACTCCTAACTAAGGTACGAGCAGATGGAATTGGTTTCCAAATACGTGAGCGGCTCGAAGACTTTTTAAGTAATAGAACCCAGTACGTTGTCCTCGATGGTGAGTGTTCATCGGAGGTGAGGGTATCATCTGGAATGCCACAAAGAAGTGTGGTAGGTCCGCTGTTGTTTTTTATCTACATAAATGATCTTTTGGATAGGATGGATAGCAATGTGCGCCATTTTGCTGATGATGCTGTGGTGTACGGGAAGGTGTCGTCGTTGAGTGACTGTAGGAGGGTACAAGATGACTTGGACAGGATTTGTGATTGGTGTAAAGAATGGCAGCTAATTCTAAATGTAGATAAATGTAAATTAATGCAGATGAATAGGAGAAAGAATCCCATAATGTTTGAATACTCCTTTAGTAGTGTAGCACTTGACATAGTCACGTCGATTAAATATTTGGGCGTAACATTGCAGAGCGATATGAAGTGGGACAAGCATGTAATAGCAGTTGTGGGTAAGGCGGATGGTCTTCTTCGGTTCATTGGTAGAATTTTATGAAGATGTGGTTCATCTGTAAAGGAGACCGCTTATAAAACACTAATACGACCTGTTCTTGAATACTGCTCGAGCGTTTGGGATCCCCATGAGGTCGGATTGAGGGAGGACATAGAAGCAGTTCAGAGGCGGGCTGTTAGATTTGTTACTGGTAGGTTTGATCATCACGCGAGTGTTAGGGAAATGCTTCTGGAACTCGTGTGGGAGTCTCTGGAGGAAAGGAGGCGCTCTTTTCGGGAATCGCTACTGAGGAAATTTAGAGAACAAGAGTTTGAGGCTGACTGCAGTACAATTTTACTGCCGCCAGCTTATATTTCCCGGAAAGACCACATAGATAAGAGAGATTAGGGCTCGTAGAGAGGCATATACGCAGTCATTTTTCCCTCGTTCTGTTTGGAAGAGGTAGAGAAGATGCTAGTTGTGGTACGAGGTACCCTCCACCACGCGCCATATAGTGGATTGCGGAGTATGTATGTAGATGTAGATGACTGCGCACATATTTCCTCCTTCTTACTCTCTTTATTCTTTAATTCAACAACCTACTTCCTACTTTATAAGCCAATTGTAGTTCATCTTGTAGATGCACTGAGTTGGCTCGTAGTAGAGAAAACTGTGCCAGAGCTGTGCCAGAAGGCAGGTTTCACACGCGACGGCCACCAGCGGCAAGTCCTCTGCTTTCAGATATATGTCTTCAGTGCCATCTTGGCGACGGCGGCGCCATGAAGGCGGCACCACCCACTGAGACGGACACTAAAGTTCAGGAAGGGGCCACGGCCTGACGAAGGCCGTACATAGAAGACAATTTTTGCCTCTGAAGCATTCAATATGTTTTAGGTTCGGGGAAAACTGTGAACAAGCTTTCTTGTCGCAATGTCAATGCACTGCTGTGAGAAAGAGTCTTCTGCATCTCACACAGGCAAGGAGGATCTCACATAAGTTAAAATATTACGAATTTTCGCAGAATGACGTTGGAATTCTCCACCAGGCCATTGCCGTATAGTTTAGCTCTTTTCAGATGAATTCCTAACAGATAGTGAGAACACTGTAACGTTAGTATTGTGTAGAAAGAGAAATGCTTATTGTCTTATACGCCTTGACGTCGCTTCCCTCGCCAGCACAATATGTAGTAACACTTGGGATCGGGCAGAAATGTTTTTCGTTTCGCATTACAGACCCTCTTCACTGCGCTCTGCCCTGGGATTGGAAGAGGCATGTAAGAAATTTCAGAAAGTGGGGCAATGCGAAGCTTGATATTTTCCGGAGTCTGGCGTTATTCCTTCCTATTTAATTCTTCAGAATTCTCCTGTTTGCTGACTCAAGCCGTTTGCTTTACGAAATTAACAGGGATCTCTATGTCCGGGTGCCCTGGCAGCAGACAGGAGGTACCTCTGCTTCCTACTGAGCAAGTGCAGGTCGCCCATCTGCCTTACTTTACAGCCAAGTCCAGTATTTTCTGTTTAACCTTCAGTGGTGACAGACTAAGCTCTGTTCATTAACTCCAAGATCGGACAATCTGCCGGTTATGATCACAGAAAGTAGAAGGAGAACTATTTTCGATTTCTGATCCCTGTTAGGGAGGTTTTGACTCTAACGGTTTATTCGGGAGATTTGTTAAAGGTCATACGTTTTACTCTTCCGTTCGCTTTCTTCGCTTCGTGTTGAACTTCACACAAGTTCAAAGGTAGGTATTGCTGTTGCTTTCCGTGCATACCGTTGTCTTCTTCAACGTTAATCGGTAAAGGATTTTTTCGAAATATTTTTTCATCGTTGTGCAGGTTTAGTCATGATTCAACCACCACCAGGTGAGTCTGTAACCACAGACCCGATACGCAGAACACACACCGACCAGTGGCAGACGTCGTGTACATGGCGCCGCAGAAAATCACTGTGGTACTCAGTTCCGACATGATGGCGAAGTCATGATGCAAGAAGGCAAGACCAAGAGTTATTCCTTTAACTTCAACGGTCTTTCTTTGCTCTTCGAGGCATACTCTGTTTCGTCGAGATCTGTAATGCACATTTATTGTTATTGTGGAAGGATAATTTGTCTCATAAACGAGAAGTAGAATATCTGTTGGTTTCTAAAAATGGTTTAAATGGCTCTGAGCACTATGGGACTTAACATCTGAGGTCATCAGTCCCCGAGAACTTAAAACTACTTAAACCTAACTAACCTAAGGACATCACATACCATACCCGATGCAGGATTCGAACCTGCGACCGTAGCGGTCGCGCGGTTCCAGACTGTGGCGCCTAGAACCGCTCGGCCACTCCGGCCAGCGGTCGAGCGGTTCTAGGCGCTTCAGTCTGGAACCGCGCGACCGCTACGGTCGTAGGTTCGAATCCTGCCTCTAGTATGGATGTGTGTGATGTCCTTAGGTTAGTTAGGTTTAAGTAGTTTTAAGTTCTAGGCGACTGATGACCTCAGGAGTTAAGTCCCATAGTGCTCAGATCCATTTGAACCATTTTGAGCCACTCGGTCACACCGGCCGGCTGTTGATTTCTATTTCCTCCTTTTCCGAGTCCAAACACACGTCAACTAATTCAACCTAAGTAATTCTTTTTTGTTCTAAAGGAGCTTATGGCTCATGTGTAACGTGATCTTCAGGTTCAGTGCCCATTTTCATGTGGTGAGAATAAATAGTATTCATTCAGCGTAACATCTTTTTCCAAGTAATAGCATCGTTCATAACTGAAATTTATATGTTATGAATGCAGTTTGAAGAAAGTACCTATTTCAAGTCACGCGTGTCTGATGCGTTATGAATTTCTACGAGTCAGACGCATTTTTAAGAAATACCATATTAAATTCATGTAAGTCAGATGCGTTGCTACAGACAATAGGAGTAAGAGTAATTTGTGCTAAACGCCGGAGTAATTTCTATGTGCTAATGGACATTATGCATTACAGTTTGGTCTGCTTAAGGGTGTTCTACTAAAATGTGCATTGTTGGGATTCTTTCACACGGTTGTTTGCTTCCCTTCGATCGCCCTGCAGTGTTTGTGACAAAGTGATCTGTACCAAAGCATACCCATCGCTCATACAAATATCAGAATCAAAGACACCGTGCACTGTAACAGGAGTCATCACCAGACAGCACACAACGTTATAGAACTACAATTCCATGTATACGCTTTCGACAGTAATCTCTGACGAAAAGATGATTTAAGTACATTATAAATGTTTATTCCTAGATGGATGAGTCCCCTAGGCATTTTTACATACCGTGACCAGTAAGTAAATGAAGATTGACCCTAATATAGCGCTCTACGCTAAACGAATATTATTTACGTGGCTGTGTGATCCACAGACCGGACGCAAAAAATGTATCATATTAATATTACTTGTATCTCAAAGAAAGATGAGATACTTCATTTTATATCAAATGAAAAGAAATTCGCCATCTTGTCTGTAATATGGGAAATACTTAGCGACAATGTAGCATCTAAATATTCCATGTGCCAATTTCTATTGCTCGCTGCTGTTTTTACATACGTCAACAATTTCATTGAATAAGGCAATTTAATAACAACTTGTAAAGAATCGTACCATTTTCCACGCAGCGCTATCTCGAAAAAAAAAAAAACAGTTACATGTGGTAATTAACAAAGGTGATAAGGAATTTACGCGGTACCTTTCTTGTAAATTAACGATATACACTGACATTTAATAACTATAAAATGTCAGTGAATACTCTGTTATACGTTGCGCATTTGTTTGTACACATATTAATTGTGCTTTAGGATTATGTTTTGGTATGTAAAGGGATAATCCAGGCAGTGTGACTGTTCTATTCATTGCTGTAAGCTTCGTCCCGCCAGGTCATGTGGAGAGGGTTTACGTTTAGAACCATGCTCTTTGCACTTTCTTTGCCATAAGTCTTAAGTTGGGTAGGACGTCAAACGGGCCGACTTAGAGCAGGAGAGGCACCACAGGACATTTTAATTTCCACTGTCAATACTTTTACAAGTAAATTCATACAACTTTGTCAGCATGACCAGGAAGGATTCAGGATTCACACTCGTAGCAGCGGAAGTTCAAAAACATAACAAAATAATTTTTTTTACATGTGAAATTTCATCATTTTTTCACTTACTATTGGCTGCATTTCTTGCTATAGGTGCACTTTTCTTCATAAGTAAGAGAGACTGTTCGATGAATTTTCCACAGCATACAAACCATACTTACAGGTGTCTGAAACTCTAGAATCTATTTAATTTATGAAAAAATGAATGATCTGTTACGTTTTAAACTTTATGTTTAGAAAAAAATCAAATTTTGTGGTTAATTATCTCAATTTTTACCACACTTTTTAACAGATTTGGAAAATTCTAGCGTTTCATACACCTGTATGTATTGTTTGTATGCTGTGCAAAATCATCAAAGAATCCTTCTTTCCTGTGAAGAAAAATGTACCTATAGCAACAAATGCAGCCAACAGTAAGCGAAAAAATGATGAAATTTCATATCTAAAAAAAATTACTTTGTTATGTTTTGGCACTTCCACTGATATGAGTGTGAATCCTGAATCCTTCCTGGTCATGCTGACAAGATTTTTTGAATTTATTTGTAAAAGTGTAGACAGTAGAAAATAAAATGTCCTGTGGTGCCTCTCCTGCACCAAGTCGGGCCGTTTGTCGTCCTACCCCTGTAACACAGAAAATGTGTGAATCATCTCATGTTAGCTTCAATATTGCTTAAGATTATTCGTAAAAGAGTAATAAATAATTCAGAGATCCGATTTTACCGTTGGGCTTGTTATGTGTATCTGTGCTGAGTTATTCCTCAATGGACGTAATACTGCTGTTATCCTTATGTGTGAATATTCATGTTGGAAAGACGGAATTTTAATCTGGGCAATTTTCTGTGTTGGTTTGATAACCAATATATCAATGCTACAACATGGCAGATGACATACCATGGGTTGGAGGACACTGAGAGCGAAAATCATTTTCCAAAAATGTTTCAAATGGCTCTGAGCACTATGGGACTTAACAGCTATGGTCATCAGTCCCCTAGAACTTAGAACTACTTAAAGCTAACTAGCCTAAGGACAGCACACAACACCCAGCCATCACGAGGCAGAGAAAATCCCTGACCCCGGCGGGAATCGAACCCGGGAACCCGGGCGTGGGAAGCGAGAACGCTACCGCACGACCACGAGATGCGGGCCAAATCATTTTCCCACTTCATGTTTAGTTCACAGATGGAGTGCAGGAACAAAGTGTTGCAAATCCCTTTATACGTTGCAGAATGAGTCTTTCTTTAGTTTCGTTATCATAAGATGAGATAAATGCTGAAATGCTGAAGATGAGCCTTTCGTAATTTTGAGACTGAAACTCTACGTGAGACTCAGCTCTTCCGCCGTATCACATTCGATTGTCTCGCTGCTATATAATGCGAAGATAGAAGGTTTGAGAACACTTCAAAGGTGGAAGACAGTTCTTGTATGTGCTGTTACTGAATGTCTCCTGAAAACAGTTGGAACGTAATACACAGAATTCACCGAATACGGAAGCACGTTGTCGAAGACTGAATAAATGGTTGTCATGCCGAGAAAATACTGCAAAAAAGACAGTCTTGCAAATGAAAAAATACAGATTCGCTCACTGATGCAGCCTATCAAAGTTATAGTGATAAATAGCACGACATGCGGCAGCACTGTTACATGATGCCTAATTTGAGTGAGTAGTTCGATAGGAATCTCATGAACGTATCATGTTGCATTTCCGTCGATGGGAAGGCCATTTAGAAAATTAGTCTCTTACTAAATACCATAAAAATGTCTTACTCAACATGACTTCAAGAAGCTGTTCGACAGTTGTTACACTGACATAGGCTACAGAAACCAATTCGATTCTGAAAAGGTTAAATATTCCCGAATTAAGTAAACGGAAGTAGACAATTCTGGTTAGCAACGGATCAGTTCAAAAGGGTGCTACGTTAATGTCCTACTTGTTTCTTGACAAATGACGTTTACCTACAGTAACGACGTACAAAACAGACTTTCGGCGCAAACTAGGGTTGGTCACGCGATGACCGCTTAACGTGGATATTTCTATTCTCCTCGAGTTAACTATATAGCCAACGCTACGTGGACATGGTGCGTAATACAGTCTCTATAACGCTAAACGATTACTTGAATTAAGTATCTCGAGTAGAGTAATTCTCAGGTGGGAATACAGAGAAGGGGGAGTTTTTGTTTTTTTTTTTGTTATAGCCGTTCTTATTCTTCCACTTATTGACTGTCGAATTTTTGACACAATCTTCGGAAAATAAAGAAGTATGACAGATAAGAGTTTCGAGAATCATGAAGGTAGAAACTTGGAGTCTGTGTATAACAGACAGTACACTCCGTTGCTAGCTTGTTGGCCTGCCAACACAAATAGTCATGCGACCGCACAGTCTGCAGGGAACATTCCAGCTGGATGGTAGAGGCGACCACTCATAGACTGACCACAGCTGCTGGCAACAAGGAGCAGGAACGCTTGTTGAGACCACAGATTGAGTTGGCAAACAACAGGAAGCTGGGTCTGGTGAGACGGACAAGGAAGATCCCCCCGCCAAGAAACAGATAAGAAAGACTGAATCTACCAAATGGCTACAGAGAGGGCTAGCAAGAATGCCATTTCCCTCATTCACGCGTCACTTCGTCATAGTCTGATGATGATGATGGTGATGTTGGTTTGTGGGGCTCTCAACATCGTAGTCATTAACACACATACAAGTTCCAATCTTTCCATTTCCAGTATCGCCACTACTCGAATGACGATGAGATGATATGGACAATACAAACATCCAGTCCACGGATGGAGAAAATCCCCGACCCGGCCGGGAATCAGCCATAGTTTGCAGCTCTGCGTTTGTACCAGAAAGCTGACAGTAATAATGTAATGGTGAATGCACAGTTCAGTTAACTGTCTTGTAAATTATGCTATAAATTGCGGCAGGTTTTTGATAATATACATAACAAATCAAATGCATGACACATATAATTGCAATTTTTCAGATTAATGACATTCTGGTAATTTATTTCTCTGAATTTTAGTTTCACAGATGTCATGTGGTCCCAGTGTAATAAAATAGTATTAAAACACTTTACATATAGAGTTAGTTTCATTGTTAAAATAATAGTACCTGTGGCGTTTTAAAAGCGAAATTGGTGCAAGGGGAGCGGAAATGTGAATTTTCTTCCTATGACTCAAAAATGGCTCTGAGCACTATGGGACTTAAATGCAAAGGTCATCAGTCCTCTAGAACTTAGAACTACTTAAACCTAACTAACCTAAGGACATCACACACATCCATGCGCGAGGCAGGATTCGAACCTGCGACCGTAGCGGTCGCGCTGTTCCAGACTGTAGTGCCTAGAACCGCTCGGCCACCTCGGCAGGCCTTCCTATGACTATTTTGAATCGTTCTTACTTCTCGCATCACGCAGTGTTGTGGCCACGAGTCTTGCATGAAGTGCAGAGGGGTTCAGAAAAATGTAGACACTCTTTTACAGTCAATATTAATGGGACAAATTGGCATACCATTACAATTAGCGTATTGCAAGGGGGAAAGGTTATTTTATGTGTTCAAAGTGACCCCCATTAGCAGCCTACCAACGTCGATGCCGCTGAACTGCTGACTGAACTACAGCTCTCAGTGGTAGTTTCACAGGACGCCTCGATGGTTTCTCGTTACTCGTCCAGTGTAGCTGGCTTCTGTTGACGAAGGTCATTTCTCACGGTCCATCAAAGGCAGAAGTCAAGAGATGTAAAGTATGGAGACCGTGGTGGATAGTCAACAGCTCCTCTTCGGCCTATCCATCGTCCATGTAGATTTTCATCCAGTTAGGCTCTGACACCTCTGTGATAGTGAGGCGGGTAGGTAAAACCTTTCATCTTCAAACACCTCTCGGATGGCAGGTAATATCGGTTTTTGCAGCATGTGAAGATACATCTCACTAGTAACGGTATTTTCAAAGCAGAATGGACCAGTTAAACTGCGCAATGACAGATCATACCACACGTTAACACCCAGTGGATTAACGTGTTTGTCCACATGAATGTGGAGATTTTCAGAAGCGCAGTACCCGCAGTTTTGATGATTTACAGTGCCGTTCAGTTTGAACTGCGTCTCGCCAGACCAGGTAACAACCCTGGAAGCCGTCTATCCTGGCCAAGCATGCCTTCAGACCACTCGCAGTACTGCATCCCTCGATCCGGGTTGTCCTCGTCCATAGCGTGCAGTGATCTTGGAATGAACACTTTCCACTTTGTAGCCTTCAGAATTCGCCGTACTTTTGATCGAGTCGATTATACCGTGGAACTGCTTTCACGTGCACACTGCTTCACAAGCTTCTGAGGTGACCTAGTAAAATGTTTCAACACAGCAGCGATGGAATTTGGGCTTGTTGATGTGTTTGGTCAGTCAGACCTTTCCATATGCACATCCTGAACAGTACAGTCGGTTTCAAATTTATCCCCAATAAGATAAATTGTTGTAAGTGTTGATGGCTAAGTTCCGTACACATTACGCTATTGCCGTTGTACCTCCATCACGTTTTCGTACTTCCAGTACCACTTCAATACGGCCTTTCGTTCTCAAATGACTATCTTACTTAATTTTTTATTGCACTGCAATCTACTGGGAAACGCACGCCATAATCTGTTGAGAAAACAATGGACTACGCTGCATCGAAAAATTGCAAATGTCACTGTTCCAAAAGTATTACCTATCAAAGAGTGTCTACATTTTTCTTGACCCCTCTGTATTTGCTGTTCACAGTCGCCGTATATCCTCCTACAGTCACTAGGAAATGACACTGTTGCGTAGACTACAGCGTTATCAACCAATAGTCGTAGACTGCTGCTCACACTATCCATCATATCATTGAAGTATTTAGAGAACAATAGCGGTCTTATAACACTTCCTTGGGGCCGATCTCGGCGATACCTTTGATTTCGGTGAACACTCACCGTCCAGCACAACGTGTTTGATTCTGTTAAGCATTTTTAATAGTTACAAAGACGTAGCCGAAATGTATCTTTAATAATTGGTAAGATGAAGAGACTGTCTCACTACAAGAAGCTGTGGTGTGCCCCAGCATACCAGTCAAGAAACTGATGGGGGAAAAATCGGGTAACTGTGAGATTCCAGTGTTCAGACGCGTCATATACAGAGTACACACGTCGTTTGACAGGCTATAAAAACACTCTGACTCAGTTTAGATGGTTGCAGCACACACTGCAAACACTGACAGCCTTGAATTATAATTTTGTGGTTGGTACACATCTGTTAGTTGTGTTGGGAAGAATATCCACAGTGACAAGCGGAATCCAGGAGCTTTGTATCATGTGCACGATCATGGCTGGCATTGCATCAGTTACTCAACTACAAACCTACAAGATGTAAGCAGACATAGTGGACACCTAAACTACTTATCTAACATATTCCTAAGAACTAAAATCCCGTGATAGGCAAAGTCGGAACTCTGTAGAATAAGTGATACCGAAAGCTACATTAGAAGATTGTTAAGATGCTCCAGGTCTACGTTACTTATGTGAAACATATTTCTAGTAAAATGTTATACATTAGCATACAGTTTTCTGTGTTGTTCGAAAAATGGCTGAGTGGGTTAGTGTTCATGCTAAAAGGGCGTCAAAACTCGACACTACAAGTCAGGTTTACGTTTTCTACAGTTTTCCTAAATTATTTAAAGTGAATGTCAGTTTGGTTTCCTTGAAAAGGAAACATCCAATATCCTTTCTAAGCTGTGCTCTATCTAAGGCTGTGGTCCATCTCGAGTGATCACGTCGTCGACGGGAAGTGAAGCTCTATACTTCCTACTTTGCTCCAACTGCACGGTGTTTGACCTGCCACCAAAACTGTGTGTTTCGCCATGGTAAATGTAATTCGTTCAAACTGACAATCCCGAAGGCTTCACAAAAAGATTACATTTACCCCACTTAAACTACTAATATTCACACCATAGCAACATCCACATCGACGTCTATTGGGGTGTACATAATGGCTGTGTTATAAACACAACAAGCGAAGTTATTTTTTGCAAATAAATTTCACCTCAAAAATCAAAGTGTGTGTGTGTGTGTTTGTGTG
This sequence comes from Schistocerca nitens, assembly GCF_023898315.1. Taxonomy (NCBI): domain Eukaryota; kingdom Metazoa; phylum Arthropoda; class Insecta; order Orthoptera; family Acrididae; genus Schistocerca; species Schistocerca nitens. Next base: position 265,403,470 of record NC_064618.1, read on the forward strand.
TGTAATCTCACAGTACGTCATTCTTAAAAGAGCAGGGAATGTCCAAAGTACGGAGGCCAGGTAAAAGCGGAGGTTCCACTAACAAGAATTTTATCTCTCAAACGATGCGAATGTGTGATGTGCCTAAAACTTCATCCAGAGTCTTTAGCAGATTCTCATCAGTTCAGATAACCAATGGCCTTGTCTCGTTGGATACACTTGCTCTTGTCAGATTGTAGCACTTACATCTGTTATCGATTATGATAATTTTATACAAGCTCAATGTTTATCGTAAACGCTGTAATATTTGTTTTCTGTCTGTTATTTGATTTGAAATACAAGCAAATAATTTTCTTATTCTCTAATTTCATGTAAACAGAAATTAAATTATAAATGTCAAATGGTTCAAATGGCTCTGAGAACTACGGAACTTAACATCTGATGTCGTCAGTCCCCTAGAACTTGGAACTACTTAAACCTAACTAACCTATGGGCATCACACAAATCCATGTCCGAGGCAGGATTCGAACCTGCGACCGTAGCGGTCGCGCGGTTCCAGACTGAAGTGCCTAGAACCGCTCGGCCACACCGGCCGGCTATAAATGTTTTAAAAAAAATGTTCTTTCATAGAATAACAATACTATTTGTTAGATGTATAAACGGTTCAAGCTTAGGAAGTGTAGGATGGTAAGAAATGTAAATCATGTCCATTATAATTATCCGGGCTGTTATGCCGTGGTCGGTTGATGAATTCTGTGATGATTCCCGGTTAATAAAAAAGTCCTCCATTTAAGAGAGTGTACAGAAAGGTCTCTGAAATTCGGTTGCGCTACCACCGAGGCTTTATGGATTGCCCAAAATTCATAAAGAAAATGTGCCGTTAAGACCGATACTAAGTGCCATTGGTTCGCCCACCTACTCGTTAGCCAAGTTTTTGACTACGCTGTAAAACCACATGTGGGCCGTTCGGACTCTTATATAAAGAATCCGACACATTTCATCAGCAGATTGAATGGCATAGTGGTCCAGCCGGAGGACATATTGGTCAGCTTCGATGTGGCATCGCTGTTTACCATGGTTCCACTTAATGATCTATTGGAACAGCTGGATCGAAATTTTCCTGCCGATATTTTAGAACTGCTTAAGTGTTGTTTGACGACCACATACTTCAAGTGGAATGAACAGTTTTATGAGCAAACGGATGGTGTGGCTATAAGAAGCCCCCAAGTCCCGTAATTGCAAACTTCTTTATGGAGAAATTCGAAGAACAAGCCTTAGGTACTGCCAGCAAAAAACCAAATGTATGGTTCCGATACGTGGATGACACGTTTGTGCTGTGGAGACATGGTAGGGAGGAACTAAGCCGGTTCCACGAACATCTGAACAGTATAAACTCGAGAATTCAGTTTACAATGGAGGAGGAGGTAGACGGCAAATTACATTTCCTCGATGTGCTTGTTTTTAGAAACGAAAATGGTAGTTTGGGCCACTCAGTGTACCGCAAACCCACGCACACGGACCGTTATTTGCACCGGCATTCGAACCACCACCCACAACAGACGCGGGGTGTTATCAAAACGTTAGCGGAGGGAGCTAGAAATATTTGTGAACCTGAGTTGCTCGACGCTGAGATGGAACATCTCCACAATACACTAATGAAGAACGGATATTCGTCCACCGAAATAAAACGTGCGTTGAGGAAGCCACGCAGAAATCATACTGACGTACAGGCTACTGCAAAATCTAAGGTTTTCCTGCCGTTTGTTAAAAATGTAACGGAAAGAATAGGGAGGATCTTGAAGAAGCGGAATATTACCGTAATTTACAAGCCCACCAGGAAGATACAGGAATACCTTAAGCCTGCCAAGGAACTCTCAAACCATTGGAAAAAGCTGGAGTGTAAAGGATCCCATGCAGCTGTGGTGATGTGTATATGGGTACCACCAAAAGAACTGTTTCTAATCGTTTGGAAGAGCACAAGGGAAATTGTAGAAGAGGGGAAACGGAACGATCAGCTGTTGCAGAGCATGCTTTCCAGCCAGGGAACCACAATATTCGTTTCGAGGAGACGCAAGTACTAGCGGCCACAAGCGGATATTACGAAAGGCTCTACAGGGAGGCAATCGAAATCGCTAAACACCCAAATAATTTCAACCGAAAGGAGGAGGACGTGAAATTAAACGGTATATGGATACCGGTGTTAAAGAAGATGTGTACCACCCGTCCACTACTGGGTGATAGCAACGGCGATCGACGGCGACGGACAGCGGCCAATTGCACTGACGTTTTCAAAACACGCGACGTCACGCCGCGGCGAGGGAGCGCGCGGACGCGAAATTTAGCGGCAGTCAGTAGCGAGCCAGTGGGTGTGTTGGACCTTCCATCGAGCTACGGACCCCCTTGAAGATGTCTCCCGCAATCGGAGACGAAACGATGGGAATCATCACAGAATTCATCAACCGACCACGGCATAACAGCCCGGATAATTATAATGGACATGATATTTCCGGCCGTGAAAGTCTACAAAAAAAATGGCTCTGAGCACTATGGGACTCAACTGCCGAGGTCATTAGTCCCCTAGAACTTAGAACTAGTTAAACCTAACTAACCTAAGGGCATCACAAACATCCATGCCCGAGGCAGGATTCGAACCTGCGACCGTAGCGGTCTTGCGGTTCCAGGCTGCAGCGCCTTTAACCGCACGGCCACTTCGGCCGGCGAAAGTCTACATTTTAGTATAAGAAATGTAAAACCTGGAGGATAGTCCCGCGACGAAATAGTCGGGAGCGTAATAGATGTTCTGGCCCGAAATAGCGCGAGAGGGCTTTGTGGCAGAGATGGCCTGTGGCCAGAATCCAACGGACTACCGTACTGAGTGTGTAACAAGACAAGAATTGTGGCAAGAATGGAATAATTATGCCTCGGCTTTTATTGGTTTGCTCTAAATCGTGAAATTCCAACACCCAGTAGATATTTTACGGAGCGTAAGAGTCATTATCACACCTGACGACATTTGTCTTCTGCCAAAGAGGATCACCACGCCCACCACATTCATGAAAAGTAAGGCTTAGTGCTGTACATATATGTTTGGCCCAATAATTTGCTAAATTTTCAAATAATAAATGAGCTGCCTTAACCTTGTGTCGTTAGCAGTGATTTACCTCGATAGGGTCCTCTTCCTGCAGCTGAAATATTCAGAGTGTTTCCGAATTAAATTAACACTGTTTGAAATCTTTATTAAATCTTGCAAATTCTGAAGGTGGCAGGGGTAAAATACAGGGAGCGAAAGGCTATTTACAATTTGTACAGAAACCAGATGGCATGTTATAAAAGTCGAGGGACATGAAAGGGAAGCAGTGGTTGGGAATGGAGTGAGACGGGGCTGTAGTCTCTCCCCAATGTTATTCAATTCGTATATTGATCAAGCAATAAAGGAAACAAAAGAAAAATTCGGAGTAGGTATTAAAATCTATGGAGAAGAAATAAAAACTTTAAGGCTCGCCGATGACATTGTAATTCTGTCAGAGACAGCAAAGGACTTGGAAGAGCAGTTGAACGAAATGGACAATATCTTGAAAGGAGGATATAAGATGAACATCAACAAAAGCAAAACGAGGATAATGGAATGTAGTCGAGTTAACTTGGGTGAGGCTGCGGGAATTAGATGAGGGAATGAGACACTTAAAGTAGTAAAGGAGTTTTGCTATTTGGGGAGCAAAATAACTGATGATGGTCGAAGTAGAGAGGTTATAAAATGTAGACTGGCAATGGCAAGGAAAGCGTTTCTGAAGAAGAGAAATTTGTTAACATCGAGTATAGATTCAAGTGTCAGGAAGGCGTTTCTGAGAGTATTTGTATGGAGTGTAGCCACGTATGGAACTGAAACATTGACGATAAATGGTTTGGACAAGAAGAGAATATAAGCTTTCGAAATGTGGTGCTACAGAAGAATGCTGAAGGTTAGATGGGTAGATCACATAACTAATGAGGAGCTATTGAACAGAATTGGCGAGAAGAGGAGTTTGTGGCACAACTTGACTAGCAGAAGGGATCGTTAGGTAGGACATGTTCTGAGGCATCAAGGGGTAACTAATTTAGTATTGGAGGGCAGCGTGGAGGGTAAAAATCGTAGAGGGAGACCAAGAGATGAATACACTAAGCAGATTCAGAAGGATGTAGGCTGCAGTACGTACTGGGACATGAAGCAGCTTGCACAGGATAGAGTAGCATGGAGAGCTGCGTCAAACCAGACTCAGGACTGAAGACCACAACAACAACAACATTATATCCGTGGAGGAATAACTTTCATAAGTGGTCAGCTAGTCCTTTGTGTGAAACATTCTGCGTAGCAGTCTAAGTGATTAAGTTAAAATACAGTAAAAGAATAACGTACTGTCGTGTCATTGGAGTTCGAGCTTGAATTAGGGAATGATGGAGAAGGAAAGTAGACGTGCCGTTTCGAAGGAACCATCCTGACATTTGCCTTAAGCGATTTAGGTAAATCGCGGTTAACCTAAATCAGGATGGCTGGTTGTGAGTTTCAACCGTCGTCCTCCCTAGAGCGAATCCAGTATGCTAACTACTGCACTACCCCGCTCGGTGCATAATAGAACATTTGTTACAAAATCTTAGAACAGGCCCTAACGGTTCAAAGGCCTACAAATTTCTTGTTTACGTTACGGGCTTGTAGTTCTGTTTTTGTTTGTGTGTTTATGACTATGTGTATGTTATTACTGTGTCTCGTTTGAGTTATCGGCTAAATCCAACTTTATAAAAATGCTTTCTGCTGGTTGTGACATAAAGATCTTGTGACCAAAGATCTTTACACCAATATCTTGGAGTAAATTCCAAGTCTCAACAGCGAAATTCATTTTGTATTCTGTCAATTATTAGAAAAACTTTGTGCCGGTGTCTTTAACAGTTGATCAAATACTATTAATTTTCGGTTTACTTTGAATAATCTTTCCTTAATTGGTTAATCTCACTCAACAATGAATTACACCCTCACGCCTTAGCGTGCCGTGCAGTTGTCTGGCAGTTAAAGTGATTTGCCAGCATAGTCTATCGGGTAGAGTAGAAGTACTTTACAGTATACATTAGGTGTCTTACTCCTCATATTTGTCCTTCGATCATCAATAAGAGAAAGCCCGGAACACCGCATTCTGTAAAGATTCTGATTTTAAATTTGGATTCAGCACGTTGTGCGCTCGCTCCCAGAGCTGATATATCTGATGTTAAATAATAGAACAGTATCACTACACGTAGACACATGTGAATTCTAATTTTAGTCTCTCTTTAACTAAAATATTGTTTGTGTATCAGTTAGCCAAACATATATTTGCTATAACTTTGTTCTGTTTTTGATAGACGGCACTTGAAAACGGCGTTAATGCCGAAACTGACCAGTCGTGCGACTTTCAATAAAGTAAATATTTGTAAGCAGCAGCAGAGGTGGAAACGTTACAACGTCTCTCAACAAAAAAAGACTGTGATACCTCACATGATGAAAATGACTAACATATGTACTAAAATTAAATCGAACCTTCAGTTTACATATTACTTCATGGTATTAATTCAATCCAATGCTGTGAATTAGTGAAGTGAAAGAGACGTGTTAGTGATTTCAAATATTTTACAAAATGAGATGGTGCAATGGTGTATACTGGACATGCATTCCGAAAAATGGGGAATCGAATCTCCATCGGGCCTTATGGACTTAGGTCTGTGGTGATTTTCCAAATTCATTAAGGCGAATATCTTTGATGGTAGCTGTGAGAGGTCACGGCTGATGCCTGCCTTTCCCCAATCCTAGCCTATGTTCCGTTTGTAATGGTGTTATCATCAGTGGGGTCCCAAAGAACCATAGACAAACTTTAGGAACAGTTTCCCTACCCCAGAGCAAAAACAAAAATGTCTAGTACACTTGAGTTGTTAAATGCATACCTACAGAGTTAGCAGCAGTTGTTCGGTAGAAGAGATGTCTTTCACACTAGTGAAGATCAACAAATGCTCATAGCTCTTAAAGTTTGCATTTTATTCCCCATGTTCAATTGACATTATCTTCTTGGTTTTGTGCATACTATATCCTCCCAAAATATGAGAAGCAAACTATTTTGTGTCATCTCGTAGCACTGTAGAATCCTGTACCTTGGGAAGCAAGGAGAGGATGCTGTTTGGTTGCCGATATTCTCTTTCTGTGACACAACTGCACGCCTGTATTAACAGGGTCCTTTATTCATAAGAACACGAAGCTACTTATCTTTAAGCAAGTTGTTATAGTACAAGCTCTTCGAAATAGTCCATGTTGGCCTCACTGCTGATGAAGTGTAAGTCTCGCTATAAACACTACACTCTCATAGCCGGTGACATGAACTGATGGACGCCAACTAGAATAGTGACCGAGCTAGTAACTGTGGCTGCAACTCCGACTGCGACTGGGCTGTCTGTGACTGACTGTTTTACTGGAACTGCGACTGACTGGGCGCTTCAGTCCGCGGCGGCGATCTAAATACTTGAGGTCGAGAGGTCGCTGGCGGCACGTTGCTTGCGAGTCTGACTTCGCTCTCTGTCCTGATAGGCGCGCTTGATTCAGCGCCTGTTATCTATCTTCTTGCAACCTCTTTGCTAACCAGTGTGCTGGCGACAGCTTATGGCAGCACATTCCTCGCCACGTGGGATTAGCCGAGAGGTCTAAGGCGCTGCAGTCATGGACTGTGCGGCTGGTCCCAGCGGAGGTTTGAGTCCTCCCTCGGGCATGGGTGTGTATGTTTGTCCTTAGGATAATTTAGGTTAAGTAGTGTGCAAGCTTAGGGGCTGATGACCTTAGCAGGAAGCTAAGGGACTGATGACCATAAGATTTCACACACACACACACACACAGCACATTCCTCGCGCCCAAAATGCCTCACGGTTGTCCTTTAGGGAGGCTGCAAACGACAACAGGCAGGGAGGCAGGACGCTAGACATAGAGATCAGCTGGGAGCCATCACTATAGAGGACGGCATACTTCCGAACGTACCCCACCATCTGGGTTGCAATGGAAACATCTCCTGCCAGGCCACACATACAGGCCCGAGGGCGTGTCCTGAGCCAACGTCGGCGATGACGCTGCCGACGGCGATGGCTGGTCCCGGTCCATCAGGTCGACGAGGGGTAGTCGACAAGGAGGGATGTTGGGGGGCGCTGGCGCATCGTCCATCCATGCCTCCAGGGGTGCCCTGGTGGCACCAGTGGGCGGCCGAGAATCTGGTCGTGAATCTGGGGGAAGAAAAGCAGCAGAATCGAGGGACAAATGACATTTACGAAGCTGGTTCTGGTGGTGGCGCTGCAAACCATCGGGGCCTGTAATCAAATACATAGAAGAGCCAATGCGTTCCAGGATCACGCCTCTCTCCCAGCGCCTACGGTTGCCATAAACCCTGAAAATAACAAGATCGCGCGGTGCAAAGCGATATTTGCGGACCATTGGTGGTGCCGGATGCTGCGGTGGCTGTAGCAAGTGTAGCAGCGTCCGAAGGTGGCGGATATTCAGGAGTTCCACCGGTGATGGTCCTTCTAGTGGGTGGGAGCGATAAGAGGCGAGAAAGTGGCAGGGCCTGTTCCCGTGTGGGTGGTGCGAAAGCTGCCGACGGCGATGGCTGGTCCCGGTCCATCAGGTCGACGAGGGGGAGTCGACAAGGAGGGATGGTGGGGGGCGCTGGCGCATCGTCCGTCCATGCCTCCAGGAGTGCCCTGGTAGCACCAGTGGGCGGATTTATGTTGTTTGAAAATGCGTACGAAGCGTTCTGCTTTTCCGTTGGACTGCGGGTGAAACGGATCACTAGTTAGATTACGAATGCCATTTCGTTCATGAGACCGTTCAAAATCACGTGAAGTGAACTGTGGTCCGTTGTCCGAACAAGTATTGCTGGCAAACCTTGTCTGCAAAAGAGTGAGGAGAACGCTTGAATGGTGCTACGTGGCGTGGTAGGAAAACAGTCTACCACTATAAACCAACGAGTGTTCCAAAATGGTCCTGCAAAGTCAATGTGCACTCGTTGCTATAGCGATTGCGTCTTAGGCCAAGCTCAGCATCTTATTGGCGGAGCAGATTGGTTTGCCGCACATGCGTGACACTGTAACGTCACCTTTTCAATTCGGGCCAAGTTCAGTGCCAGAGCGCTAACTGTTTAGTGCGAACACTTCCCCAATATCCCTGGTGGAGAAATCGCGACACATCCTGTTGCAACACTTTGGGCATAAGAACGCATTATTCTCCACTGTCATTTTGAACTAGAATCACACCCTGCTGGACTAAAAGGTTATGCCGACGTGCAAAATATCGACCCAGAACTGAGTTATGGATAGTGTTCAATGAGCGAGGCCAAGACGTGCGAGAGTAATACAACAAAATGTTTAGGTCTGGGTCTGCCTCCGTCACCAGTGCCTTTTGTCGGTAGTGCAATGGAAAAAATTCCAGCTGTTCAGAGTCCTGGGCATCGATTTGGCAACAAGATGCGGCTGATGCATCAAAATCAGAGTCTGGGCCAATCGGAGGGCTAGATATAGCGTCTGCATTGCCATACTTTGCCGGAGGTCGGTACACAACTTGCGACCGTACAAATAATGATGAAAGTTTGGCCCACCATACACAATAGTGAGAGTTTATGTTTCAATTTGAGAATAATTGCACTCAGTTTGCGTTAACAGCTGTGAGGCAAAGCAATGGGTGTGTCTTGTGCACCAATTCTGTGCGGAAGCACAGCGCTGATTCCCTAGTAAGAAGAGTCGACTTGCAAAACTCCCGGCTTGGCAGGGTCAAAACGCACTAAACATCTGTCACTAAGTAATGAATTTTTGAGTTTCTGAACTGCGTCTTCACAATCTTTAGTCCACGTAAAAGGCACATTTTTTGCGAGCAAGCAATGCAATTGACACGCGATCTGAGCGGCATTAGGTATGAACCGAATGTACGTAGTATTTCGTCTTGCCTAGTACTGACTGCAGTTCAGATACATCGCGAGGAACAGGCAGGTCATGGATTTCAAGTAAATGGGATTAGAAGAGGTGCACACCATGACTGTTGATCACATAGCATAATTACTGTAGTTCAGTTTGAAAAAATTCATACTTTTCGAGACGACAGTTGAGTCCTGCTTCTGACAACACTCGGAAAAGAGTACGCAAATTAGAAATGTGTTCCTCTGGTGTGTAACAGGTCATTAAGTGGAAGGGCTGGGGGTGAGGAGGTAGGCGTAATACTACAGTTTTAAGCATAATTTTATTGTAGCTAGCCATCGAGTAAAATACACTGATACTTTTAAAACCAAACTTTTTAAAAGAACACGAGATAATTGGTTTAAAACAATATTCATAAAAAACTTTACAATGAAGCGTTAAATAAAATTTAAAGTGGTACCTTGGCAGATCTGCAGAAACTCCCGACACGGCGGCATCAATCTGAACTATAAACTCCTTCTTCAAACTGGCCATCGCTAAAACAGGAGCGGTGGCCAAAGCTTTCTTTAAAGCCTCGAATTATGCCTGCTGCTTAGGTCCCCACACAAATTTTCAACTGTTCCTCCGAAGCTCGTTTAAGGGGGCAGCTAACTGGACAAAATTAGGAACGAATTTTCAAAAGAAATTAATCATGCCAACAAAACGAGCCACGGCCTTCACATTTTTAGGGGCTGCGAACAAATAACTGACCTCAATACGACTTTGGTCAATTCGCACTCCGTTCTGGGAGACAATGTTGTTGTTGTTGTTGTGGTCTTCAGTCCTGAGACTGGTTTGATGCAGCTCTCCATGCTACTCTATCCTGTGCAAGCTTCTTCATTTCCCAGTACGTACTGCAGCCTTCATCCTTCTGAATCTGCTTAGTGTGTTCGTCTGTTGGTCCCCCTCTACGATTTTTACCCTCCACGCTGCCCTCCAGTACTAAATTTGTGATCCCCTGATGCCTCAGAACATGACCTACCAACTGATCCCTTCTTCTAGACAAGTTGTGCCACAAACTCCTCTTCTCCCTAATCCTATTCAATACCTCCTCATTAGTTATGTGATCTACCCATCTAATCTTCAGCATTCTTCTGTAGCACAACATTTCGAAAGCTTCTATTCTATTCTTGTTCAAAATTCTTATCGTTCATGTTTCACTTCCATACATGGCTACACTCCATACAAATACTTTCGGAAACGAATTCCTGACACTTAAATCTATATTCATTGTTAACAAATTTCTCATCTTCAGAAACGCTTTCCTTGCCATTGCCAGTCTACATGTTATATCCTCTCTACTTCGACCATTATCAGTTATTTTGCCCCCCAAATAGCAAAACACCTTTACTACTTTAAGAGTCTCATTTCCTAATCTAATTCCCTCAGCTCCACCCTACTTAATTCTTCTACTTTCCATTATCCTCGTTTTGCTTTTGTTAATGTTTATCTTATATCCTCTCTTCAAGACACTGTCCATTCCGTTCAACTGCTCTTCCAAGTCCTTTGCTGTCTGTGACAGAATCACAATGTCAACGGCGTACCTTAAAGTATCTATTTCTTCTCCATGGATATTAATACCTACTCAGAATTTTTCTTTTGTTTCCTTTACTACTTGCTCAATATACAGATTGAATAACATCGGGGAGAGGCTACAGCCCTGTCTCACTCCATTCCCAACTACTGTTTCCCTTTCAGGCCCCTCGACTCTTATTACTGCCATTTGGTTTCTGTACAAATTTTAAATACTCTTTCGCTCACTGTGTTTTACCCCTGCCACCTTCATAATTTGAAAGAGTGTGTTCCAGTCAACATTGCCAAAAGCTTTCTCCAAGTCTACAAATGCTAGAAATGTAGGTTTGCCTCTTCTTAGTCTAGCTTCTAAGATTAGTCGTAGGGTCAGAATTGCCTCATGTGTTCCCATATTTCTACGTAATCCAAACTGGTCTTCCCCGAGGTCGGCTTCCCAGTTTTTTCATTCGTCTGTAAAGACTCCGCGTTAGTATTTTGCAGCCGTGACTTAATAAACTAATAGTTCAGTAATTTTCACATCTGTCAACGCCTGCTTTCTTTGGTATTGGAATTATTATATTCTTCTTGAAGTCTGAGGGTATTTCGCCTGTCTCATACATTTTGCTCACCAGATGGTAGAGTTTTGTCAGGACTGGCTCACCCAAGGCTGTCATTAGTTCTAATGGAATGTTGTCTACTCCCGGGACCTTGTTTCGACTTAGGTCTTTCAGTCCTCTATCAAACACTTCATGCAGTATCGTATCTCCCATTTCATCTTCATATACATCCCTTTCCCTTTCTATAACATTGCCCTCAAGGATATCGCCCTTGTGTAGTTGCTCTATATACTCCTTCCATCTTCACACTTTCCCTTCTTTGCTTAGAACTGGGTTTCCATCTGAGCTCTTGATGTTCATAGAAGTGGTTCTCTTTTCTCCAAACGTTTCTTTAATTTTCCTTTAGGCAGTATCTATCTTACCCCTAGTTAGATAAGCCTCAACATCATTACATTTGTCATCTAGTTATTTTCCACTTCCTGTCGATCTCATTCTTCTGACGTTTGTATTCCTTTTTGCCTGCTTCATTTACTGCATTTTTATATTTTTTCTTTTCATCAATTAAATTCAGTATTTCATCCGTCACCATAGGATTTCTACTAGCCCTCGTCTTTTTACCTACTTCATCCCTCAAAGCTACCCATTCTTCTTCTACTGGTTTTCTTTCCTCAATTCTTGCCAATTGTACCCTTATGCTCTCCCTGAAACTCTGTACAACTTCTAATTTAGTCAGTTTATCCAGGTCCCATATCCTTAAAGTCCCAGTTTCTTCAGTTTTAATCTACAGTTCATAACCAATAGATTGTGGTCAGGGTCCACATCTGCCCCTGAAATGTCTTACTATTTAAAACCTAGCTTCTAAATCTCTGTCTTACCATTATGTAATGTATCTGAAACCTGTCAGTATCTCCAGGCTTCTTCGATATATACAACCTCCTTTTATGATCCTTGAACCAAGTGTTAGCTATGATTAAGTTGTACTCTGTGCAAAATTCTACCAGGCGGCTTCCTCTTTCATTTCTTACACCCAATCCATACTCACCTACTACGTTTCCTTCTCTTCCTCTTCCTACTATCGAATTCCAGTCACCCATGACTATCAAATTTTCGTCTCCCTTCATTACCTGAATAATTGCTTTTACCTCATCATACATTCCTCTAATTTCTTTGTCATCTGCAGAGCTAGTTGGCATATAGACTTGCACCACTGTCGTAGGCGTGGGCTTCATGTCTATCTTGGCCACAATAATGCGTTCGCTGTGCTGTTTGTAGTAGCTTTTCTGAACTCCTATTTTTTATTCATTATGAAACCTACTCCTGCATGACCCCTATTTGATTTTGTATTTATAACCCTATATTCACCTGACCAAAAATCTTGTTCCTCCTGCCACCGAACTTCGCTAATTCCCACTATATGTAACTTTATCCTATCCATTTCCCTTTTTAAATTTTCTAATCTACCTGCCCGATTAAGGGATCTGACATTCCACGCTCCGATCTGTAGAACGCTCCTGATAACGACGTCCTCCTGAGTAGTCCCTGCCCGGAGACCCGAATGGGGGACTATTTTACCTCCGGAATATTTTACCCAAGAGGATGTCATCATGATTTATCCATACAGTAAAGCTGCGTGCCCTCGGGAAAAATTACGGCCGTAGTTTCCCCTTGCTTTCAGCCGTTCGCAGTACCAACACAGCAAGGCTGTTTTGGTTAGTGTTACAAGGCCAGATCAGTGAATCATCCAAACTGCTGCCCCTGCAACTACTGAAAAGGCTGCTGCCCCTCTTCAGGAACCATACGTTTGTCTGGCCTCTCAACAGATACCCCTCCGTTGTGGTAACACCTACGGTACGGCTATCTGCATCGCTGAGGCACGCAAGCCTCCCCACCAACGGCAAGGTCTATGGTTAATTGGGGGGGGGGGGGGGGGGTGAGGGATGGGGGGAGACTATATGCCTCAGGAAGGATATTTGAGGCTGCGCGAATTTAACTTTAGATGGTTTGAAAGTACATCCGGCTTTTCGGAGCCTTTGGTGTACCTCGCGAACATACTCAACATGCTCTTCAAAACTCTCACTAAAAATCACTAATTCAGCCAAATAATGATACACACACTAAAACTTAAGATCCGGAAAAATTCTGTCGAGTATACCGGACAACACATCTGCACCTGTCGATAACGCAAACGGATGTCTATTGTACTCATAAAGTGACCAGTCGGTCGCAAAGGCTGTCTCCAGTTTAGATTCTCCCGCTGGAGAGCCTGGTTCACGTCAAAGGTAGTAAAAGCCTTTGCCTTGTGGAACCAGGAAAAATACGAATGCAAATCAGGAAGAGGTATAGACTATAGCACAATCTTTTTATTAAGCGCCCTATAATGCACCACCGGACGTACTCACCCCTGCGGTTTGGGCAACACAATTATAGGTGAAGAATACGAAGATTTAGATGGTGTAATCACTCCATCCTGCAAAATTTCCCGAATAGTTTCCCTTAATGTTTTCATACGAGGCGTGGATAACATATATGCTGGACACTTTCCGGGACGTTGTCCGTTATTTCGATTTTATACTTGGCTTCTTTAGTGACACATAACTGATCGGTTAGCACATCACCGAACTAGATACAAAAGTCGACAATCTGCTGTCTCCGTTGTGGCAACAGATGCTCCGGGTCATACAAGGAAACGGTTTCCACTGCGTTCATTACGTCTCTGGAACCGTTAATCCGGCGATGTACACGATGTTTACAGAATTTGTAAGGATTTTCCCTGGAAAACTCGTAAAAAACCGCCTGGGGCACCAGACCTACTTTCCCGATAAAATCGGCACCCAGTATAGCCGGTGCCGACAGATTATGCGCCACTTGAACAGGAAATTTGCACTTAAACTCACCGATTCGGATCTTAACCTTAATTGTCCCAAAAATCTGCATTTGCTCTGAGTTGGCTAGTAGGCAATAGTAAATTTTGTCTGATAAGTCCGGCAACGTGCAGTGTCCGCGGTGTGCGAAAACCCATCTTTCGTCCACTAAAGATGCGGAACTACCGGTGTCCAGCAGAGCACACACAGGTTCCTCATTTAGTGCTGAGCAAACAAAAGGAACTCTATCGCTGGGAACCGCTTCAATTCTCCTACACAACCCACTATCACGCGATCTCCGCTTACAGTACCATCATAAATTCTTGTCCTTCCCATTTTCAAGGCAATTCTCTTCAATATGCCCCCTGTTCTTCCACTTTAAGCACCTTACTGTAGGACAGTTCCTAAGAAAATACCCACTGCTCTTACACTCAAAACACTTTACTCCCTTGGAACCCACCTGTCGTATGAGGCTACAATTACCCTGCTCTTGCTGTTAAGAACCTTTTCCCTTACCCCGTTGGTGGTCGGCGTAGATGAGAGCTTGTACCCTATTGATGAATTCATGTAATTGCCTAAAGCTATGTGGGCGTTCACAAAACACAGCCCTGCAACGGTATCTAGGACGTATCCCTTGGAGAATATTCTCGACTACACTGCTTCACTATAAGTAAGACATAAGCTTCTGGCACTATCCTTTACCATTTTAACATACTTCTCTAACAGGCGATCCTGACTTTTATGCCTGCATCTCGTGGTCGTGCGGTAGCGTTCTCGCTTCCCACGCCCGGGTTCCCGGGTTCGATTCCCCGCGGGGTCAGGGATTTTCTCTGCCTCGTGATGGCTGGGTGTTGTGTGATGTCCTTAGGTTAGTTAGGTTTAAGTAGTTCTAAGCTCTAGGGGACTGATGACCATAGCTGTTAAGTCCCATAGTGCTCAGAGCCATTTGAACCATTTTGTCTTTTATGGCGAGTAAGACTTCTAGGGTAAGAGTTCACTAAATTCACCTGTCTACGTGGATGTCGGCGCGGATTTGTACACGCTCGTTATCGGGGCTGCTTGGCGCAGTCGCGAGCAAGGGGCGACTCGACCCGACAAAGCGGGGCCCGATCAAACTTATCGGTCGCTATGTCACCTAAATCATGTTGCTCTAAGATTTGCAATACTTGAGGAAGTGATGGATCAGAGTACTTTATGATCTGTTTTCATATTCTGCTATCTGGGACATTGAATGTTACAGCATCTCTTATCATTAAATCACTGCAAAAGTTGCCACAACTACACCTAAATTTACGCTTCCAACTCATGCGCGTTAATTCTGTGTATCACTGACGGGACGTCTGTTCAGGCTTTCTCAGCAAGTGAACAAACTGGTATCTGGCTGCACCTACTTGATGGTCGCAGTACCGTGTTACTGCAGCGATTACTTAGTCATAGCTGAGTGCGTCGCGAGACCCAGTTGGCAGTAGTTTTTGTATTAACCTGAACACTGGTGTCCCTGCGATCGAAAGGAAGTGTTGTAGTTTTACAGTACCTAGAAGTCGGTGAAGTTCACAATGTGCTGGGAACTGTGTTAGGTATTCGAACCATTCAAACAAATGTTGGTATTCGAACCATTCAAACAAATGTACAAATGTGTGGGAATTCCTAAGGGACCATACTGCTGAGGTCACCGGGCTCTAGACCTACAAACTACTTAAACTAATTTAAACTAACTTATGCTACGAACAACACACAGACACCCATGCCCGAGGGAGGACTCGCATCTCCGGTGGGAAGGGTCGCACAATCTCTGACACGGCGCCTCAAACCGCACGGCCACTCAGTGCGGCAAGAGCCATTCCTCTTCGGTGTCAGCCGGCCGCGGTGGTCGTGCGGATCTAGGCGCTGCAGTCCGGAACCGGGGGACTGCTACGGTCGCAGGTTCGAATCCTACTCGGGCATGGATATGTGTGATGTCCTTAGGTTAGTTAGGTTTAAGTAGTTCTAAGTTCTAGGGGACTGATGACCTAAGTTGTTAAGTCCCATAGTGCTCAGAGCCATTTGAACCATCTTCGGTGTCGTTAAATTGCCGGAACGGTGGTATGCTGATCGCAGACCCTTGTTGCGCTCATATTTTCGTCTGTTGTGCGGCCGACGCAGCTTGTGCTGCCAGTAGTTGTTGTACCCATGTCAGCAATGCAGCATTTTCTTGGTTCTGAAACTGAAAAAATTGTGTTACATCCATCATATTGGCCGTCTGTGGCTGAGGCGTGGGGGCAGGCGGTGGATGGAGGCGGGATAGCCATGGTTTGCAAAATGATCATCACTGCAAGCTAAAACACAAGGGAAGCAAGCAAAATCTCCTTCTGCACTGAATTATCCTATCCATGTCGCCACTTTTTTGTCATCTCGTTGCCACTGTAGAATCTTGTACCATGGGAAGCAAGGAGAGGAAACGAGTTCAGTGTGTTCGTCGCTGCAAAAGTTTGCGCATCCAGAACTTTTTTGGACCGTTCTTCTTGTCGCTCCCTACAACCTGCATCTTGCACCTTTATGCCTGCATAAAGACCCTCCCAGTAAGGTGGCGTACCCGCCCGGTTGTCCGTGCGGTCTAACGCACTGCTTTCCAGGCGGGAAAGCGTTGGCGGTCTGCGGCACGAATCCGCCCGGCGGATTAGTGTCGAGGTCCGGTTTGCCGGCCAGTCTGTGGATGGTTTTTAAGACGGTTTTCTATCTGCCTCGGTGAATGCAGGCTGGATCCCCTTACGCCGTCTCAGTTACACATGTCGGCGATTGCTGCGCAAAGACTGTCTTCAAGCACGCGCACACCATAATTACTCTACCAAACAAACTTTGGGGCTACACGCGTATGGTGTGAGACGTCCCGGGGGGGGGAATCACTTGGGGCCGAACCGTACAGCAACTTCGGTGTGGGGTGGTGGTGGAGTGAGTGGACTGCTGTAGTCTGTTGTGGGCTTGTGAACCACTGAGAGCCACTGCGGGGACGAAGCCTCTCGTCGTTTCTGGGTCCCCAGTTCCATACAATACACTACAATTGGAAGGACATTAAGTTGAACATACGGTGTTGTAGCCAGAAGAGTCAGGAATGGTATGCTGTATTGGAATCCTGAATAAAAACAAACTACTTTCAGAAATAGAATATAATGTTTTATTTACTGGACGCCACTCGTACAGTTTTGGATGTTAGTTGTGTCGTTGTCGGCACATGGGCCCAACGGCGGCAGGTGAATTGTCTGGTGACAAGTCAGCACAGAGTGTCGTTTTCCCGCCGGAGGTAGGCTCTGGATGTAGTGGCGACTGGAATCGTACGGCTGAAGGTCAAATAAATATCCCTAGTTAAGAAAGCGTTTTTCCATGTCACACTTGGGGACTACATAGTACCTGAAGAGAAGGTGGATGTCCTTTGAGACGTAGTAGGCCACAGTTGCGCGGCGTTCTGGCGTCGGCAGTTGGCCACCAGACAGGCATCGCTTGCTGGTGGTGTCGGCTGTTGGCGTACATCGGGCAATTCTAGAGACCCGACGCATTTCAATGTGCCATCGGTCGCAGCGTACGACACAATATGATAGACTGTGTTTAAACCATGGTGCTCGTTACGATCGGAGGCGATGGATTGCGCCCGCTTTAGATGATGTTCAGCAACAATGTAGGCCTGCACAGGCTGGACAAAAGGACACATTTTGTACTGTTCTCAGGTCTCCAGCCGGGTGCAGTCGCTTTCAAACCACGTTCCTTACCGTCATCTTCAGGTGATACCTGCAGACTGAGCGTCTCCGCGCTGCAGAATATATTGGGGCATCAAGGATTGCCCAGTCTGAGAATAGAAGTTCAAGCCATGCGGCTACTTCAATAATAAAAATTGACATTAAAACAATAGCTTTTTGGTTGTCATGTTTTTTTCTGCTCTGAATCTGATCGCTCCCCACCCCTTCTCCCGCGTCCTGCCGTACGCGGCGCTGGGTGGAGGGGTGGAGAAAGTCTTGACGTTTTTCTCTTCCATGTGGCCATATCACAAATGTGTCATCCTACATATCTGTAAAAGCACATAGGCTTCAGTGTTGCAGTTTACAGTGCTTTCTCTTCGAAGTCCTCCATAAACAAGTTTGCTACCACCGGTAACAGGGGACATCCCATGGCAACACCATCCGTTTGTTTGTAATAGTTTCCATCGAAGAGAAAGAATGTTGTGAGGACAAATTCGAAAAAATTAGTCATTGTCGGGTTCAATTTCTCCCTAATCAACATAAGAGAGTCATCAAGCGGCACTCTGGTGAAAAGTGAGACCACATCGAAGCCCACCATGAGGTCCTGGTTACGGAGGCACAGCTCCTGCAGCCGTTGAATGAAATGTACAGAATTCCTGGTGTAATGTTGACATTTCCCGACGTGAGGGCTTAATTCCGCCGATAAATATTTGGCTAGCTGGTACGTTGGAGCGCCTATGTTGCTGACGATAGGGCGCAAAGGAACATCCTCTCTGTGCACCTTTGGTAACCCATAGAGCCTTGGGAGTGCAGCAGCTCGAGGTCGGAGCTTCTTGACGATTTCCCCCGGCAGGCACTGGCGTAGAAGCTCGATAGTCGTCTGCTTAACCCTGTTGGTCGGATCTCCCTTCGGTTTTCTGTATGCTGGATCCTCGAGTAGGTCGTACATTTTGTGAATGTACTCTGATAATGGAAGCAGTACAGTTGCATTTCCTTCAACTGTATCAGTATCATTCCGTAGTTCTCGAATGGCAGCTCTTTCTGCTTTCGTGATGTTCGGCCTCGGTAGAGCGGCTTTGGTAGTCGCACGGCACGTTTCCTGACGTATCTCTTCTGCTTCTTCACTGGAAATGGTGGAAATTACTTGTTCTATATCACTGATGAAGTCTGCGATGGGTGTAGTAGTCGGTGTTGGTGCGAAGTGTAGTCCCGGGTTGTCCCTGTCACCGGTGGTAGCAAACTTGTTTACGGAGGACTTCGAAGAGAAAGCACTGGAAACTGCAGCACTGAAGCCTATGTGCTTTTACAGATATGTAGGATGACACACTTGTGATATGGCCACATGGAACAGAAAAACTTCAAGACTTTCTCCAACATCTGAATTCTCCGCATCCTAATATCAAATTCACCATGGAGGTGGAAGAGAATGGTGAACTCCCGTTTCTGGACGTCCCAGTCAAAAGCAAAGCGAATGGCACCTTGGGACACAGTGTATACAGGAAAAAAAACCCACACTGATCTGTATCTCCACGCTACCAGCTGCCATCATCCTTCACAGCGTGAGGGTGTACTGCGAACACTGGTACACAGGGCCCGAAATATCGGATGAGTAAAGCCTACAAGAAGAACTTAACCACCTCAAGGACGTTTTCAAGAAGAACGGATATAACTAGAATCAAATTCGACGTGCTTTCAGGCAGAATGCACAAGACCAGCAAAGAGAGAACGAAGAGGAAGAGAAGACAATGACGTACCTGCCTTACGCCTACAAAGTATTCAACAAAATCAGCAGAATTCTGGCTCGGTGTAACATCAAATGTGTCTTCCGCCCACCTCCGAAAACGCGTGCCCTGCTAGGTACAATAAAAGATGACCTGAGACTCCGCAAACCGGGTGTTTACCGCATTCCGTGCAAATGCGGTGAGGCTTACATCGGGCAAACTGTACGGACAATCGAAGAAAGATGCCAGGAACACAGAAGGCACACTGAACTGAAGCAGCCTACAAAATCTGAGGTTGCGGAACATTACATGGATACTGGAGGTACTATGGGGTACTCGAAAACGGAAGTTTTACGGCAGGCCTCGTCATTTTTGGACTGTGTTCTGAAGGAGCCTTTAGAAATACGTGTATCTGATGGGATGATCAACAGAGACGTCGGGTTCAACCTCAGCAAAGCCTGGGACCCAGCACTCAGCCAGCTAAAAGCATAGCGTCGATCCAGAGCGACTTCCGCGCCCGACGGATGCCACAGGACATCTGATGGTCGACAGTTCACATCCAGCAGCCAGCAGCCCGCCCCTCCCCACCACCCCTCCACGCAGCTCTGCGTGCTGCAGGATGCGGGGGAAGGGGTGGGGAGCGATCAGAGTATAAAAGGGAGGAGATTCAGCAGAGACGCTGATTCAGTATGGCATTGAGTGCTACTCTACAAGTTGTACACACAAGGGTTTCCCGGGAGCATAGTTCAGCTGATCAAAAGCTATCTCACGAATAGAATTTTCTCCGTCAAAGTGACACCTCCACCAAAAGGCGTATTCGTGCTGGGGTGCCACAGGGATCGGTCCTGGGGCCCGTTTTGTACAGTCTATACACAGCGGACACTCCAACGGCCCCCTGGTGCACGCTGCACAGTACGCGGACGACTAAGCCTTCTACACGAGAAATGCGATCAAGGACCTTGTCATTCATAGGCTACAAAGGGTTTTAGACGACACAGAAACCTGGGCCCGTCGCTGGCGCATCACCATCAACTCTGAAAAGACGCAGGCTATGCTGATTACCCGCAGGCTCGGAAGGCGCGAACCTCATCAACGTCCCCCCCCCCCTCTCCACCTTCACCTAAACGGAACCCAACCGCCCTGGCGCAGAACCGCCAAGTACCATGGCGTAACCCTGGACTCTCGTCTTACTTGGAAACCCCACATAGACGAGGTCCACAGAAAGGTCTGAGCCAGAATGTCCGCCCTATACCCAATCCTAAACTCAACCAGCTCCCTTCCCTGCTCAGTAGCAGTGAATGTGTACCAGGCCCTGATCCGGCCAGTAATGAAATATTAGTGCCCTGTCTGTGGATATGCGGCAAAGCAGCACCTGGACAAACTCCTGAGGCTGCAGAACCGCGCCCTCTGGAGGGCATTGCATTTACCTCTTGGATTCTCCATAGATGATCTGCACGCCGCAGCCGAAATCCCACTCCTGAGAGAGCGTTTCCAAGATCTGGCAAGGGCCTTCTATGAGGGTTCTTCCAGATCAGGAAACGCTATCATTCACTCTCTAGGTTGGTATGACATGTCCCGCGACAAGCACAAGCGCCCCATGACGATTTTCGACGATTAGGTCGAAGAGAAAATCCCAATATCCAATCCCAAATCCTGCTCCTTCCCAAATAACACCAAACATCTCGCCAACCTCAGGCAAATACCAGACACAAACAGAACAGTCATCACATATCACAGACACCAAAAAACTACAGAAATAATACACACATATACACAGGGGAGTAAAAGCCGTAAGGCTACAAACTCCCCCTCACACTTCCCCAAAGAGGGGAAAGTAAAAGATGAGAACAGCAGCAGCAGAGACGCTCAGTCTTCAGGAATCACCTGAAGATGACGGTAAGGATCGCTGTCGAAATATCGTGGTTTGAAAACGACTGCACCCGGCTGGAGACCCGAGAACAGTACAAACAGTTAATTCGCCGGGAAAGCCTAAGATCACACAAAAGGACACTTACATTGTAATTGTGCTGCTAACGGCCCTGGCTCGAACCCGTTACTCACAAAGTAGGTGGCCGCCAGAGGAGGAGCATCACCCAGCAGCTGACCTAGTGATGCGAAGGCACAAATTTGGTTGCGTGCAGACTTTAGGTCAGGTGGATGCCTGCAACTAGTGGTTGGAAAGTCTTTGCACAGCAGCTGGCTCGTTGCATCTTCTACTTCAGCTGGTTTACATCTGGTAGCTATTACCTGGTGTAAACTGCGTTTCTCGGATTACAATACATACTGGGGCACTGCTCAGTACGTGAACATCTGAGGGTCTAAATTAGGTTATGTATACATTGTTCAGTAACATAAATGAGGCCACCGCCTACGTTCGACGTCAGTGTGCAATAACCCTACACAGACGGCAGATGGCAACACTATCAATGGAGAGTACATTAACTGTTTCTGGGGGACGCAGGAAACACTGCACCTGCTGTCATAACGCGGATATGGAGCAATTTATCTGACCTGAAAGGGCATGATCTGCACCAATGCTGACTGCTGCTCACTGCCGACAAAGGCTTGACGTAGCACGCCAATACTGCAATTGGACGTCCATTGAGTGGTCACAGGCGGCCTTTCCAGACGAATCAAGTTTTATACTCCATCGGCGTGAAGCATCTGGAGGCGCACATCCAACGACTAACATTGGAAGGGGCAAGGCCGAAGAAAGGAGCGTTATTATATAGGGAATGTTTTCGTGGTATTCCCTAGATTGATGGCGGCGTTCTGGAAGGCAAGATCGATAAACAGAATTACACATCTATCCTTGGGGACCTTGTCCACCCTACATGAAGTCTGTTTTATCAGCAGCATGGTATCTTCCAGCACCATGTTGCGACGTGTCACACAGTTTCCAGTGTACATGTGTTGTTCCAAGAGCACCAGGATGAGGTTTCTGTTCTCTCTTGACAACCAAATTCCCTGGATTTAAATCCAGTCAAGGATCAGTGGTACCACTCTGACTGGAATGTTCGGCCATGGGTGCTCAACTGAGAAACCTAGCACAGTTGGCCACGGCACAGGAGTCGCCATGTCTCGACCTCTCCGTCAGAACCTTCCAGTACATGACTTACTCTCTTCCAGCACGCAGCAGTTGCCCGGCGAAACATGGGTTTTCGCGCTTTTAACAGGTGATCACTTTACTGTGACTGGATAGCGTATGTGAACAGGCTGGCTAGTAGTTACCCCGCGGCAGCACTTCAACCCAGAAATTAAAGAAGGCTGGAGCACCTGCCCATGTCCATTACGCAATGATAACTTCGTTCATCTTGATTTTTCTGTCTGGTCGGCTCTTCCAGACGTTGTGCCACTGGTGTACTCGGTCTCGACTTCGGTTTTCAGAGACAGCTGCTGTCTTATTCTACAGGGTCAGCACAGGCCTACCTTGGTACACTACTTAGACTTTCGACTCTAGCCAGTCCTGTTATATAGTCTCTTATTCTTTTTTAAATTGTCATTAATTTTTTATGAGAAGCAGGTTTTTTTGAAAATTCAAAATTTACTTCCGACAAATAATTATTTTCCTACGTGAACAACTGTTCCAAGCAACAACATGGACATGGATCAAGGGGGAAAAAAACATTCTATTCAAATTTAAAGGGGTTGCAACCGGGAAGTCCTGTCAGCTATGCGTCTCATTGTTTGTCTGTTATATTATTACTCCATTACACACCAAGAGTCGGGAAGTGAAATCAAATTATGGAGAAGTATTATCAACAAGCGTTTACAAATAGCAAACATTTTGAAATACAAGCCATTGACAACCAAACCAAATTTCCATCTGCAGCATAGGGAAAATTGTTAAGAGATGAATGAAAGTAGCAAGTACTTTATAGTAAAAGACCCTCTTCTGTCTCACGTAGAAGATGGCAAAGACTGATGTAGTGTGGCTTAACTAGTAAGTTAAGTAAATATAAAAATTTTCACCATTTTACTCACCAAAAAATTCTGCATCTGAATGTTGTTGTTGTTGTTGTGGTCTTCAGTCCTGAGATTGGTTTGATGCAGCTCTCCATGCTACTCCATCCTGTGCAAGCTTCTTCATCTCCCAGTACTTACTGCAACCTACATCCTTGTGAATCTACTTAGTGTATTCATCTCTTGGTCTCCCTCTACGATTTTTACCCTCCACGCTGCCCTCCAATGCTAAATTGGTGATCCCTTGATGCCTCAGAACATGTCCTACCAACCGATCCCTTCTTCTAGTCAAGTTGTGCCACAAACTCCTCTTCTCTCCAATCCTATTCAATACCTCCTCATTAGTTATGTGATCTACCCATCTAATCTTCAGCATTCTTCTGTAGCACCACATTTCAAAAGCTTCTATTCTCTTCTTGTCCAAACTATTTATCGTCCATGTTTCACTTCCATATGTGGCTACACTCCATACAAATACTTTCAGAAAAGACTTCCTGACACTTAAATCTATACTCGACGTTAACAAATTTCTCTTCTTCAGAAACGATTTCCTTGCCATTGCCAGTCTACATTTTATGTGCTCTCTACTCCGACCATCATCAGATATTTTGCTCCCCAAATAGCAAAACTCCTTTACTACTTTAAGTGTCTCATTTCCTAATCTAATTCCCTCAGCCCGCATCTCGTGGTCGTGCGGTAGCGTTCTCGCTTCCCACGTCCGGGTTCCCGGGTTCGATTCCCGGCGGGGTCAGGGATTTTCTCTGCCTCGTGATGGCTGGGTGTTGTGTGCTGTCCTTAGGTTAGTTAGGTTTAAGTAGTTCTAAGTTCTAGGGGACTGATGACCGTAGATGTTAAGTCCCATAGTGCTCAGAGCCATTTGAGCCATTTTTAATTCCCTCAACATCACCCGACTCAATTCGACTACATTCCATGATCCTCGTTTTGCTTTTGTTGATGTTGATCTTATATCCTCCTTTCAAGACACTATCCATTCCGTTCAACTTCTCTTCCAAGTCCTTTGCTGTCTCTGACAGAATTACAATGTCATCGGCGAACTGCAAAGTTTTTATTTCTTCTCCATGGATTTTAATACCTAATCCGAATTTTTGTTTTTTTTTTCCTTTACTGCTTGCTCAATATACGCTGTATCTGAATAGTTAACTATATATTCTAAATATCTTCAATATATTATACAACAATTAAACATGTAGAGCGTGAAATATTTATAAATACTACATAAAACACGGTCTCGTGTCTATCAGCAATGAAAACTGTAGGAACCGACGGAGACTGCTTGTGGCCGTGTCTACTCCGCATTCCTCCGTGTGGTTCTTAAGGCCAGTCACTAGACTGAAGTACCGAAAAAAAAAACGAAATGTTTTGCTAGGTACACTATGGTGTACGTATAACACTCGTCCGTACGGAACGAGTGCTCTGGCATTCTGAATACACTTTGTTACTTCACAGCACATTAACTAAAGGCTGACGGGCACTATGTTCAATCAGTTGCTTCAGGATAAATATTTGTTCTATACAGCCTCTTCCCTTCCTGAATCCCGTTTAGTAGTGGCCAACTGTACTTTCAACCTGTTCTTCTACTCTCTTGAGCAATAGTTTTGACAGCACCTTCTATCCGACCTCTAGTAGTGATATTCCTCTTCAGCTGAATAGATGCTGAACAGTTCACTACACCAGACTAGGTTTCGGAAGAACATTTCGATTTCTTTCGTACCATGCTACTGACGGGCAAGGGCCTTGCCGCAGTGGTTACACCGATTACCGTGAGATCACCGAAATTAAGCGCTGTCGGGCATGGTCGGCACTTGGAGGGGTGACCATCCCAGCCGCCATGCGCTGTTGACATTTTTCGGGGTGCACTCAGCCTCGTGATGCCAATTGAGGAGCTACTCGACCGAATAGTAGCGGCTTGGTCAAGAATACCGTCGCAACGACCGGTAGAGCGGTGTGCTGGCCCCACGCCCCTCCTATCCGCATCCTCCCCTGTGGATGACACGGCGGTCGGATGGTCCCGGTAGGCCACTCGTGGCCTGACGACGGAGTGCTTTTTTTATGCTACTGACGACTTGCTGTGGATTGGTTTACGGGTTTATACTTCCACCTGCTGTTTATACTGATGCTTTACATGTTCTATCGTGTAGTTAATTTCGTCTCTTTAAAACTGTAAGTTTTCCTAGTTTAATCTTCTGAACTGAAACTGGAGGGCCTAAACTGCTGTTCTTCATAACTCGCGTATCTGTGTGGCAATGCTGAACAATGCGGGAACGCTGTCTGACAAATTACTCGCCAAAACCGAAGTTGTGTGGCTGTATTATAATTAACTTCAACCAAATTACTTAGAAAACAAAACAGTAAACTAAAAAAGCTGTCCTGTGAATCTCTTTAGTGTGCCGCACCATGAACATCGCTGTAATGCATAAAGTCACGATACATGACTTCCAATTTAGACACTCAAGATAAAAATTGTACATAAATTTACCAAACGAATTTCGGAAGAATAAACAACGAAAATGTTTCTACGAAAATATCCTGTGTACCCAATTTCCAAACACTAAACGCTGCACACGCAAAGGTAACACTGCATTGTGAAATAAAACTGTCTGTATACGATGTGAAATCTGAACTGGTATTTACGTAAACTGAATTCGATAATAGTTTGGAAAAGCAATCCTTAACACTGAATGGTCTCAGTGTATCCTGATGGTAATGTAAACTGGTTCAACAAATTTTTTATGGCTTACCTGTGGCAATAGAAACTCGATACTGCTCGAAGTGATGCACATAAAATATACAGCACAGCAGCAAGCAATCTAAAGGAAAGAAAAAACCTTACGCAGTGCCATGCCAGTTCATGTAACTACTCTAAGCAGACCATGCACGTACATTACGTTTCGTGCAGCAGTGTTCCGCTCAGAACAATGTGACGTCACAGATAATCAGAAAATTTGAAAATTTTGTGGTGAGGAGACGGTGGTGCAATTTGAATTTCATAAATGATTGAAAGTAATTTATACTTAAAAAAAGTGTATTTTGAAAACTGACAGTCATTCCTCAACAGTTACAATGGTCTTTAGAAATATTGTATTTTACTAGAAATATCCCTCCGTGGTGCAATTAATTACTGAGACGCTAAAGGAGTAGTAAATCTATAACCTCTTACTGCAAGCCATGTGAATAAAAAACTTGAGTTATTCTCGTTTGAACAACGAAACTAACTAGCCGAAATCAAACAAGAGGAATTTCACTAAAACCTTCTGTTATTCACACGTATTATAATTACCCGCAGGCAAGCGACGCAGTAACAGCCGTACCTGGACATCTTCACTTCCGAAACTACTCTTTACCAATGCATATTTGAAATTCATCCTTCTCTTTATCTTTATCTCCGTCCTCCGCAGGATTTTCAGACCGCTCAGTAGCGCAGCCAACATCCGACTACCTCGCTAGCTTCTCTTAGAATGCTTACTGCAACGACATTTGCTACTGACAACCAGAGATCTCAGCGCTCGTGCTCAGCACCTCTGTGATGTAACATACAGACCATCGAAAACTACTGTCTGAGAAATATTTAGCGTAAAATTATCAGATATGACGCATCCAATGAAAACTTCATATTCCTTAAATAGAAAAAAAAACAGAAAAAAGGAGAAACGTTACAAAATGATTCACGACAGAGGGGCTACAGTTCGTCATGTGTCACCATCTTCAGTGTTATTTGTAAGAGCTGTTTATTCAGCAAAGACAGTTATTTCTAGTAATAAGGGAAGTCGTCTTCTCTTGTGTCCTCGCGACAGGAGTTTTATAACAAGTAATCACAAACGCTACAAATATTAACAGTTCTGTTGTTTGACTTTCCCTGCCAAACCTTAAAGCAGTTGCAAGGCATTAGTATGTATTATGTTGTTTATAAATATGTTCTGTCAGGGATCAGCGTTGTCTTAGCTTGCTTCTTTCACCTTGTTCGATTTCAGTCATGCTCAGACACGTATTCTCTCTCTCTGTCTCTCCGCAACGTATCAACTGCTACAAGCATGAATGAGCAGTTCTCTCATGTTCGTATCAAATATCTGCAGGTGTTAATAGATTTGCATGTTCTTGAGTGAGAAGATGAAGCTCAGTGGCTTTCAAATCGATAGCACAAAACTGGAAGCCAATACATATAGTTCATTATAATGTCTGAAATACCGCCATTTAGTACCGGTAAGAAACTAGCTTCGACTTTTCTCTGCGGATTGAGAGCAATGTTAAGCAGGCCATGGTCCACATTGTCCTCCCTGTTCTTTTGCTGCCTGGAGGGATACATTCTACGACACGTTGTCACTGCCATTCTCTTACGGCACCACTTGTTATGCAATTTCTCATCATATTCATGTACGTTTTTGACTTTGGTATCTCTGCCATTTGTGAAATCAAGCATTTTAAAGCTGGTCACACTATCTTCTTCATCGTCGTGCTATCCGTCTACCATTGAGCTGTAGTCGAAGGTAATATGGTATCCAGCTTCGATCCATTCGTAATAGATGATCATGTCAGTTCTGACGTTTTCTACTATTGCTAAGACATGGAGGTCCTATCTCATCTCATTATTCCTCATACGATTCTCTACACTGTATCCTGTCAAATGTCTTAGAAGTCTCATTTCTGACACTTCAGTTCTCTGTAATTATTGGTTCGTATAAGTCTGTGGTTAGGATCTATACAGCAGTAAAGGTACAGTCATAGTATTTCAGAATTTAAGTAGGGGGTCTGTTCATTGTTTGCTGATTTTGTTCAGGTGCATTCTATTAATTCTGTCAAACACGTCCAAGTATCTTTTTAGTTTCTTTCGAGAATCATTATTGTAACCGTAAGAGATATTAGAGCTCAGGAAGTTGAATATACGCATAGTTAAATATATACAGTTGTTACAATATGTAATTTTCGAATATGATTTTAGATCTAAGATTTGCTTTCCCACATAAGGCTCAGCGCCTAGCTACACGTCAGTAACAGGGGAGATAAATCATTTACTTATCACATAATATCAAATCTGCAGTGCTTCTAGGGAGTAAATTTGATTTTCAAGCTGGTACGGGTTTTATCATTTTTAAATTTAGTTTTATATGCGTTTGGTCTTATAACCACTAAATGTATTATGAAACATATTTGTGGCTCTTTGCTTTTAATCGATAGTGTAAGTTGTGATCCCCAACAGAATATGGACGTTGAATAGCGATCGACGGCAGATATGCAGGAGTGTAATATAAATCTAGAAGGACACAGATATTCTTACCTTTTGAATTATTTACTGCAGAGCAAATTATCTCGCGTCAGTAACTAGCTGAAGCTGTAGTGACGTAAGCCCAAGAGAACTGAAGTGTCTTTAACCAACATGAATGTGCAGAAGTTGTTTTGTCAGATATAGGGAGAATGTTTTGAATTTATGTGTTACTACATTGCTCCGTAGAAGAAGAAGAGGCAGTCCTCGGCGATGTTGATGCACTTCGAGTTTTGAGTATGGTAATTAAAAATACGAAATCAGGAGATTTTTTTTTAATTTGATGAATAGAAGGTTAATCAATGATGGTGCTGTGGACTGCTGTGAGGTATTTGGATGCGGTTGGGATAGGGTGATGAAACTGCTCCTCTTAAGATAATATATTGGAAATGTTCGTTGATGAAATTCGTGCTCCGACCAACTAGCTGTGGACTGCATATATATATTGTCTTGTGAGGAACATTACATAAAAAAATCTGTCCTGCTGCAGTGTAGTATCAATGATACCGACCGTTTCAAATAATTCTATGCTCCCCGACTGTACGAGCACAGCTACACGTAGTTGCACACCTATGGCTATCCTTGTACTAATTATGGCTACAGCCCATGTACGGCAATAGTTTGTTCCGTAAAGTTTTCAGTTTACGTAAGCTCAATAGTTGGAACAGGTACAATAACTGTCAAACGCGGCAAAGAATATTTATAACTTCTCCTATCTCTTACTTTATCTATGTCGTCGCACAAATAAATATTTCATAAACACACAATATTAAATGGGTTGAAAGAAATGTCACACGGTAAATCCACTTTATACTGGTTTATTTTATACTATTCACGTCCAATTATTGTATTACGGAAGTAACTTTTCCCTAAGTCGAATTAGTTACATAAGTTTCAGTCAAAGAGTTTGTTACAAGATCCAAATTTCATTTGCTACTTTAACGAAACTTCAGTACTTTCTCAAAATCCAATACCAATGTTCACTTCCTATGACGGTGAATTGCTAACAGTCTGTTACTTTGGGGCAAAGTTCAGTCTTCTCTGTATGATAAGACAAGTTAGTATCTTTTCCTCTCTTGACTTTACATAATGATATATTAACGGTTGCTGATCAACCTGTTTCAAGTCTGATTCCTAGCAGATCCCAAAATTTGCAAAAATGCACAAAAACAATCTCGTCACGCCTACGTACAAGAGCACACGTCGAGATACGACCTAATGCAGCAAGCGCAAGCAGCACATTAACAATGTAAGACTTTTTTCTTCTGTATTACGCATTGTCCTCAAAGAGCGCTCACAAGGAGTATTCTTTAAGTTCACTCGTTCTACTCCGTTACCTATAAGTAAACTACTTGGCGATCTACTATTGTTTTAAATTGAAACTAATGAATTCTATTTCCTTTATTTCCATTTTCAGAACATTAAGTCACTTTATGCTGGATTTCTTTACTATATACTTGCTCCTATTCAAGACACGCTTTTCCAGTTGGACTTGAAATTTGGATCTTGGATTTTGGGACTTTTATTGGGTTTTGGGTAATATTTTATATTTTCAGTTTTGTATCTAAAGGAAGCGGCGTTATAGTGATAAGTATAAGAAAAGATGTAATCTGAGTGTTGGACAGGACTAAGAAGTGGAATTTAGGTGATGGGTGAGTAGGACTGCAGTTCTGCAGGTAAAACGTGAAATAAAGCCTTTTGGAAAAGGATGAGGTGCGATAAGTTATAATTTATGTTGCATTAGTAGAATCAGAAACTACGCCTTAAGATAATGTGTGGGTGTGTGTGCTACCCAGAGCATTGTATCTCTGTGATGAGTATAGGACGAACCTTAAACTGCACTTGAATCACTTGAGAAAATAGCATCCTCGCGGACGCAGGGATCCGCTCAACGTTGGGAGTACCTCGAAAGCGCCATTTCGCTGAATCTACCCGAGCGCTCGCTCTGCCGTCCTAACCTTTAAGTACGCTTAAAGCTCTGTTCGCCCGCAGGACTTGCGGGCGAAGCGAAGAAAGCGAAAGTTTGTTATCGCGTCCCGGCAACAAGAGAACGGTCCCGCCACGCTGCCGGAGAGGATCGCTCAAATAAATAACGACCGCAAAGGAGGCTGGATCCGGTCGCCGCGCAGCGCCCTATAGATTTATTGAACCGGAAAATTACCACTTCTGTCCTCGAGGCGGCCTGCGCGACTTAACTTCTGCTATCTCCTCTCAATAAAAGTCGAATCTCTGTGTCAAAAGGAAGCCATTACACAGAAATCGCTATTGCGCCGCTGTCGATTTCTGCTCTGCTGGTTATAACTTAACAGAAATTTGTGAGAAGGGCGTGTTGCACCAACTTCCGCAGAAAGAGGAAGTAAACAATTTATTTCCACTGTTAGAATTCTTCTCTCTGAATGAGCTATGCAGATAAAATACATTGATGTCCACGTTGACGTTCTTTGCACCAGTGAAATAAATTTGCGCCCAACTGAAGCTGGGATGACTTCTAAAATTTAGAAATTCAACATGGCTTGAAACGTAATTTAATAACGGGGCTGCACCACATTGAAAATAAGTACTTTGAACAACGATGAGGTTTGAATTTCTTGTGTCACAATTCAGTTTAAAGCACAAAGTACATCATTTAATTAACAGACATGATTATTTCCCATTGTGCAAAAGCTACAAATAATTTATCTACCCCTGGAAAGATTTTAGCGATATTGGCACAGCGTCTTTATTCACACGAGTGTTGAGTGCCATCGACAAGGGATTTCAAATTGATTCCGTATTTCTGTATGTCCAGAAGTCTTTTGACACGGTACTTTACAAGCTGATTGTAATGATATTCGTGATTTCCTGTCAGAGTGGTCACAGTTCGTAGTAATTGATGGAAAGTCACTGAGTAAAACAAGTGTTTTCTGACGTCCCCCCACGTAGTGTTATACGCCCTCTGCTGTTATTTATCTATATAAACGATTTTGGAGACAATCCGTGCAGGCACCTTCGGTTGTCTGCAGATGATGCTGTCGCTTATAGTCTAGTAAAGTCATCAGAAGTTCATAACGAATTGCAGAAAGATTTAGAAGAGATATCTGTATGGTGTTAGAATTAGCAGTTGACCCTAAATAATGAAAGGTGTAAGGTATTCCACATGGGTGCTGAAAGGAATCCGATAAACTTCGGTTACTCGATAAGTCAATAAAATCTGAAGACCGTAAATTCAACGAAATTCCAAGGAATTACAGTAACGACCGGCTAAAATTGGAAAGAAACAAATAAAAATGTTGTAGGGAATCCGAACGAAATACTGCATTTTAATGGCAGACCACTTAGAAGATACGACAGACCTACAACGCTCTTGGCCGTCCTCTTTTGGAGTACTGCTGCGCGGTGTGGAATCCTTACCAGATAGGATTGACGGAGTACATCGAGAAAGTTCAAAGAAGGACATCACATTTTGTATAATCGATAAATAGGCAAGAGAGTCTTACAGAGATGATTTAGGATTTGGGATGGACATAATTAAAACAAAGGCGTTTCTGGTTGCAGCGTGATCTCACAAAATTTCAGTCGCCAGCTTTCTCTTCCGAATGCGAAAATATTTTGTTGACGTTGATCTACATGGAAGGAACGATGAGCTTAACAATGATAATAATTTGGCAGGGGAATCTCTTTCTTCCCGTAAACTACACTGCTGGCCACCGTAAATGCAACACCAAGAAAGACAAGAGGTAGCACAACAAAATTTATTTTGTAGGTAACATGTTGACCAAGTATCAAATGATTACGTTTACAGACGTCTGTGACATGTGGTTCCTGCCAGAATCAGTAGCCAGAGTAGCCGCCATTGTTGGAGATCACCGCTGCCACACGTCTCGGCATTGAGTCAAAGAGACGTTGGATGTGTTCCTGGGGTACAGCAGCCCAAGCAGCTTCCACACGTTGCCAAAGATCATCTGGTGTGGCAGCTGGGGATGTAATCTAGGTCACTCGTTGAGCAACCATGGACCACATGTTTTCTATCGGCGAAAGATCCGGAGAGCGAGCCGGCCAGGGAAGCAATTCAATCTGGTTATTGACGAAGAACCTTTGGACAATGCGTGCCACGTGTGGTCGCGCATTATCCTGTTGAAATATGGCTGTGGCCGAGCCCTGAAGGTAAGGAAGGACAACTGGCTCCAGCACCTCGGATATGTAGCGCCGGCTATTTAAAGTACCGGCAATGCGTACTAGAGGCGTGCGAGAGTAATATCCAATACCGCCCCATACCATAATACCCGGTGCAAGACCAGTGTGGGGGTGCTTAATGCAGCTGTTCAGCATCCTCTCTCCACGGTGTCTCCACACTCGAATCCGACCATCGTGGTGCTGCAGACAGAAGCGTGCCTCGTCAGTAAAGACAACGTCATTCTATTCTGCCGTCCACATCCGTCTGTCATCACACCATTAGCGACGGAGACGTCTGTGGTTCTGCGTCAATGGTAGACGAAGCAATGGACGTCTTGCGGACAGACCACTCTGCTGTAAACGGCGTCGAATGGTACGCGCAGACACTGGATGATGCGTTACAGACGCAATGTGCTGTGCTATGGTTCGGGATGTCACTGAGCGATCCGTCACTGCCATGCGCACAATTTGCCTATCAGCACGTGCAGTGGTGCACCGAGGTGAATGCGATCGACCACGTCGGTCCGTCGTACCCTCCTGCATCCAATGGTCACATATCCGCATTACAGTTGTTTGGTTTCGTCCAACACGACTAGCGATTTCTCTGTATGATAATCCACAATCTCGGTAAGCCACTATCCTTCCTGTGTCGAACTCGGATACTTGATCAAACGATGTTCGCTGTTGTCTACGAGGCATAACTGATCGTCTTGTGAAGCAACCACAAGGTAAACACACGTGCCGAATGTAAGCGTAGGCTTCCGCGGCCGTTGTCTTCTTCAATAAAATTCTTCAGGGTATCAGACCGCATCGATGCGGTCTGATACCCTGAAGAATTTTATTGGACACGTGCCGAACATACACTCGTCGAAATCGCCAAGCCTTAAATGGCGCTATGAGGTGGCGCCACAGGCGCGCGTGATGTGCGTCTGCGATGAAAATTCTAATCAGTTGCATATCTCATCGCTGCAAACCTATGGTGTAAATTTCACTCGATTCGGATGATTCCTTCAGGGTGTTGCATTTACGGTGGCCAGCAGTGTATTAAAGAAGAGAGGGTGTCCTTTCAAACAAAGCGAAAATGAAAATATTTTTACGCTATTTAGTAGACAAGGTTTTCATACCAGTGTAGGAGGGAGGTACGCATCAGACAACTGTGTCACTGACATTCTCAAAAGTTTTTCATTGTATTACTTAGAAAGCACATTTATGGATCTGATTTCCCAGAAAGGAAGGAGAACCAGAAAGTTAAGTGGCAATGAAGGCAACAGATTGCATGTACGCTGGGGTCTATCGATAGGAGGCATATACCAATTATGAAATCTCTGTACATGGAGCCGAGTATATTGACCGAAAGGGCTTTCCTAATGTCAATGTCCAGGTGACATATAAGTATAGTGAA
Organism: Schistocerca nitens; assembly: GCF_023898315.1. Taxonomy (NCBI): domain Eukaryota; kingdom Metazoa; phylum Arthropoda; class Insecta; order Orthoptera; family Acrididae; genus Schistocerca; species Schistocerca nitens. Next base: position 265,437,575 of record NC_064618.1, read on the forward strand.
ATGGTTACTAGTGTGGATGCTTCATGGTTTGAGTCTGTACCCGTTGCTATGATACGGAGAAACATTGATTTAAAAGAGTTACTAAGACAGATCAAGTGTAATGCCTTAATCTTAGGAGAGCAAGAGACTGAATTGCACGAAGGTTAACGACACCATTCCAGAATGCGCCAACACCTGATGAGGGAGCCATAACAAGCCTGAGAATGGCAAAATTAAACTGATTTGGAAGATTCTGTGGAGAAGATGATTCTTTCGTTAAATAACTGCAGTGGCATGACACTTTAAGCGTTGGTCAAAGTGACGAGTGTGATGCCTGTGGAGATTTTTCCATTGTCACCACTGAAATTCAGGACAAGTGGATCCAGAGGTCTGTCTGAAATGTATAGTTTACAGCTGTTAAGTAACTGCATAATTTCAATAAGAAACCGTTATCAGAAAACCGCGGAATTGTAGGTCGTAGCAAGTGCATTTTAGGCGCCTAAAACGGGCTCGTTCTGTACCTCATTTGAAAAACCTAAGCCCCTCCCGAGCAGGCTATGAATTACCAAAGGTACCAACCGACCGCAGGATGTGGATATGGAGGGGAATGTGATCAGCACATCTCTCTCCCGGCGAATGTCATTTTACGAGACCAGAGTCGCTGTTTCTAAATCAAGTAGCTCCTCAGTTTTCCTTACAAGGGCTGAGTGCACCCTGCTTGCCAACAGCGCTCGGCAGACCGGATGGTCACCCATCCAAGTGCTAGCCCAACTCGACAGTGCTTAACTTCAGTGATCGGACAGAAACCGGTGTTACCACCGCAGCAAGGCCGTTACCAGTATCTCCTTTAGCTGCTTTAGCTGGTATAAAATCTAAAAGGCATGCATCGTGTACACGAAAAGTTGTGACTGAAGGCGTTTTTTAATTCATACCTCCAATGTATTGAAGCTGCGAAATATGGATAAAATTAAAATAAAAAAAACTAAATGGAGCTGATTTGGAATATTCTGTAAAGGAGATGATTGTTTCGTTAAATAACTGCGGTGACAGTGACACTTCAACCGTTTTTCATAATGACGAGAGTAATGCCTGTGGAGTTTTTACCATTGTCACTACAGAAATTTAGCACAGTAGGGTTCAGAAGCATGTGTGGAGTGCATAGTTTACAGCTGTAAGTAGCTACATAATTTTAATAACCAACCGTTATCAGAAGACCGCGGAGTTGGAGAAAGTCCATTTTAGGAGCCTAAAATGGGCTCCTTCAGTACCCCAGTTAGTCTGTATAAGATCTAATATTGGCACTAAAAACTAGCATGCAGGAGAACTAAACAGAATGCGAAATAAACAATGTTGACATGTAAACATATTACTGTTCATTAAAAAGAAAGGAAATGAAAATGCTTATTCGCTCAACGCAGCAACTATTATACTATAATATTCGAACTGACACCAACCATTTTTAGTATTCCCAAGATAAAAACAGAGCATAAAACATATATTCCAATATGTTGGAAGACGTGTAATATTTAATTTGGTTATGCGATAAGTTTGTGTGTTGCTGTACACAAGTGCTTCACGCAGGGATTCTTTTGTAAAACCTTTTCCTGTTTTGCTCCAACTTTTTCTCGCACCTCGCATGGCGCTTCATTAATTGTCTTTTTAACTTCCTCAAGTAACGAAATATTCTCGTAGGTAGGTACCCTAAGCCTTCTAATACGGAAATAATTCTTGCCATAAATATGTTGTTGGCTCTAACATAAGCCAAGTCCGGTTCAATTGAGGGATCTTTGAGTAATTTCGTGTCTGAGGTTACGGAGGCGGCATCCACCGGTAGATTTTCAGTTACCTTCTGGATTGCTGGTAGACGCTTACTGTAGTATTCCGCTGCTGCTAACCACGTGCCCCAGCGTGTAACAACGTATTCAGGTGACAAGGAACCATCTGGAAGTTGTTCTCTGAATACCTATATCCTTGATGATGCCGTAACAACAACATTTTTACAGTGACGATCAATTTACTTACCTTAGGGAATTCTAGCCTTACTTGCTCTACTAAATGGTTGTTGCCAAGTGCTACCAAGTTACATGCAACATCAAAGAGTAGAACAATAGAGACAACTTAATCGCTACAACCATACACGGAGCGGCATCTTCTGAAGGACAGAATCGCCTTATTTTCATCCACACCATTTGCATATAGCACTTTCAGCTGATTGTTGTCAAAGTGTGCAATTATTTGGTGGTTAGTCTCTGAATGGCCCATCTGGGTCAAACTGGCCAACAATCGAATTTGCAGGGCACCGGCTAGGACTGGTAGTAGTTTCATCAGCAGAAATCCATAGGAAAGGTTCCGATATATCTTCTCGAATTCAGTGCATTACATCAGTGTAAGCTGAATCCACATAATTTGCATGCAACATTGATTCTGCAGGATTAGTTTGATGGCAGTACTCCTCAAGACAACATTTAAAAATAGGAATTTTTTAGTTTTCAAAAAGGGATGACTGCTGCCGCAATAGCATGACACAAATCGCTGCAAAACTGGTCCTTTTTGGTGGATTCATCAGATGTCTTTGTTGAAAGCGTCTGCTTTAATCTTGATTTTCGATCAACATTTGCCTTATGTAGTTCTCCATCTGCTGCTGAGTAGAAGTGACGTTTTATCAATCGAAAGCTAATTCAAGAAATAAAAAAAAACCTACATACTTTACAGAAGTGTGTATAAAAAGTATTTGTAAATGTTAAGGGATACCCGTACTTAATTTTAGCAAAATGAAAATAGGATAAAATGAAATAAAAATCTCACAATACAGTTTAGCAGTTTTAGTCTTCCAGCCATCCTGTTACTGACCAGATATTGGTTACATCCAAAAACTGGAAAAAAAGCTTGTAGTGTCATTTTAAAAACATTTATGTCTGGACCTAATGGAATGATATTTTCACATTGTTTACTTTTCCTTTACATCAAAACTGAACTCAACAACTTTAAAATAATAAAAAAAATGAAGAACTGAGACACGGTGTCTCCTAGTATAATTTTAAGCGATATTTACTAAATAATCTGCTTCACAAATGCTTTGGTGAGAATAAATTCGCAATTATTCTGGAAACTCATTGAAAATGAAGCCTGCTGAACAGTGCACGACTCACGACCCGTTCTCACAGATTCACTTCCGCCAGTAAGTCTCCTAACTGCCAAACTACACGTAGGATCTTCTACGAAACTTTCAGGATTAGAACTCCTGGAAAAAAGGATATTCGGACGTATGGATTCCCCACAGCCCTGTTACAGCAGTCCCATGCCAGCTCAAAATAAAAAAAAATAAAAAAAAACGAAGTCATTAGAGCACTTGCCGACGTAAGACGAAGGTTCCGAGTTCGAGCCTCGATGAGGCACACAGTTTTAATCTGCCACGAAGTTTCGTACTAGAGCGTGCATTTTGAAAATTTCTTTCGAGCGCACACCTTTCTGTACAACGATTAAGGAAGTGTTGTACGCCGGCCGGTGTGGCCGAGCGGTTCTAGGCGCTACAATCTGGAACCGCGCGACCGCTACGGTCATAGATATGCATAGATATGTGTGATGTCCTTAGGTTAGTTAGGTTTAAGTAGTTCTAAGTTCTAGTTGACTGATGACCTCAGATGTTAAGTCCCATAGTGCTCAGAGCCATTTTTTGAAGTGTTGTGCAAGCGGAAATCTTTTTCTTTCTAGCGTTCACTTAATAAATGCTGAATTTTTTCTGAATTAACGAATATTGTCATCAACAAGTCCAGTAACGGAGTATAAGTGATGGTATGACAGATAACTGCGAGACACTTGAACACCGTCAGGAGTGCCCAGGGAAGTACGTTAAGACCTCTCTTTTTTCTATATACATAAATGACCTGGTGGACAAGATAAGCAGCAGTCTGCGGTTGTTCGCTGAAGATGCTGTGGTGTATCGAAAGGTGCCGTCGTCGTTGAGGGACTGTTGGTCGACTGCCAAGGGGGAGGCGAACATGAGGAAACGACTGATTAACCAAAGAAAGAGCAAGCCCGGGCGAGGAATTTCAAAAGTTTGAACGTGGTAGGAAAGTTAAAAATCTGAAACCGCAGATCCCAAAGCTCAGTCTACATCTAGCGACCGCCAACGAACTGAAATATGAAAAAGATAAAGATTATTGGTCAGAGGAGTGTAGAGTAATATCAACAGGAGCAGGAAATGATGCAACGGCAGTAGGATTCGTTATGAATAGGAATTTAGAACAGAGAGTAATAGGGTTTTTTCATCACATCGAACAACAATCCATCACCAAAAACATTAGTTCAAGTATACACGCTGAGTCACAAGCAGAAGCTGAACAGATGGACAAAGTCTATGAGTATACTGAACGGGTAATTAAGCACGTAAAGGAAGATGAAAATCTAATGGTCATTGGAGATTAAAATGCGACTGTAGTGGAAGGAGTGGAAGAAAGGGTTATGGGAGAATAAGGGCTTTATAGTAGGAATGAAAGAGAAGAGGGCCAGCTGAGTTGTGCAATAAATTTAGATTGTGATTTCAAATACACTCTTGAGAAATCCAAAGAGGAGGAGGTATACATGTAAAAGGCTGGGAGATACAGGGAGATTTCAGTTATATTACATCATGATCAGGTAGATATTCCGAAATCAAATATTGGATTGTAGCTCACACTCAGGGGCAGATACCAAATCAAATCGCAGTTTAGTAATTTTGAAGGGTATGCTGATGATTGAGAGACTACTCGGGAAGGACCAGTGCACAAAGTAGTGGTATACGGAATTACTAAGGAGATACTCTTCAAGTTTTCTAAGGCTATAGATACTGTTATAATGAACAGCTTAGTTGAAGAGGAATGGACATCTCTAAAAATGGCAATAATACAAAGTGGAGAGAAAGACTTAGGTACGATCAAGACAATTCCAAAAGGAATTATGGTAACATAAGAAATACTTCAATTGATCGACGATAAAAGTAAGTACAAAAATATTCTCACATAATTGTGAATAAAAAAAGAAATGATTGTTGTAAGGACTGACTCAGCATGCAGAAAGGTCAAACTTGGGTAAAATTGAAAGTAAGAGCTGTAACACGGAGAGTGCTATACGAATTGGACTGTTAAGTGCAGAGAAGAGACCAGATAGCCGGAAAGAGTATATTGAAGGCCTCTATGAATGGGAGGAACTGTCTGATGCCGTGTTACAAGAAGAAGCAGGAGCGGATAAAGAAGAGATAGGGGATCCGATACTAGAAACATAAATTAGGTTTAGCGGACATAAATTTAGGTAAGGCAGAAGGAATAGATAAAATTTCTTCAGAAGTACCAAAATCATTTGGGGAAGTGGCAACAAAGCAATTATTTACATTGGTGTGTAGAATGATTGAGACTGGCGATATGCCATCTGATTTTCGGGAAAACATCATCAACGTATTTCCCAAGATTGCAAAACCTGAAAAGTGCGATAATTATAAAAGTCACAAACAAATGGCTCACAGTTTTAGACGAACAGTTGGTAACAGTTAGGTTTTTAAATTAAAATACAGAACGTAGGTACGTTTGAACATTTCATTTTGGTTGTTCCAATGCGGTACATGTACCTTTGTGAAGTTATCATATCTGAGAAGGCACGCTGTTACAGCGTGATTACCTGTAAATACCACATTAATGCAATAAATGCTCAAAATTATGGCCGTCATCCTCAATGCATGTGGCAAAACGTGTAACGACATTCCTCTCAACAGCGAGTAGTTCGCCTTCCGTAATGTTCGCACATCCATTGACAATGCGCTGACGCATGTTGTCAGGCGTTGTCGGTAGATCGCAATAGCATATATCTTTCAACTTTCCCCACAGAAAGAAATCCGGGGACGTCGGATCCGGTGAACGTGCGGGCCATGGTATGGTGCCTCGACGACCAATCCACCGGTCATGAACTATGCTATGTATTGCGAATACATAGAAAGAAGGTTCCTTTATTGTATGATTATATGATAGCGGAACAAACACTGGTAGCAGTTACTTCTGTAAAATATCTGGGAGTACGCGTGCGGAACGATTTGAAGTGGAATGATCATATAAAATTAGTTGTTGGTAAGGCGGGTACCAGGTTGAGATTCATTGGGAGAGACCTTAGGAAATGTAGTCCATCAACAAAGGAGGTGGCTTACAAAACACTCGTTCGACCTATACTTGAGTATTGCTCATCAGTGTGGGATCCGTACCAGATCGGGTTGACGGAGGAGATAGAGAAGATCCAAAGAAGAGCGGCGCGTTTCGTCACAGGGTTATTTGGTAACCGTGATAGCGTTACGGAGATGTTTAGCAGGATCGAGTGGCAGACTCTGCAAGAGAGGCGGTCTGCATCGCGGTGTAGCTTGCTCGCGTTTCTGGATGAGGTATCGAATATATTGATTCCCCCTACTTATACCTCCCGAGGAGATCACGAATGTAAAATTAGAGAGATTCGAGCGCGCACGGAGGCTTTCAGTCGTTCTTTCCGCGAACCATACGCGACTGGAACAGAAAATGGAGGTAATGACAGTGGCACGTAAAGTGCCCTCCGCCACACATCGTTGGGTGGCTTGCGGAGTATAATTGTAGATGTAGATGTATTCAATACCGCTTCAACCTCACGCGAGCTATGTGCCGGACATCCATCATGTTTGAAGTACATCGCCATTCTGTCATGCAGTGAAACATCTTGTAGTAACATCGGTAGAACATTACGTAAGAAATCAGCATACATTGCACCATTTAGATTGCCATCGCTAAAATGGGGGCCAATTATCCTTCCTCCCATAATGCCGCACCATACATTAATCCGCCTGGGTCGCTGATGTTCCACTTGTCGCAGACATCGTGGATTTTCTGTTGCCCAATAGTGCATATTATGCCGGTTTACGTTACCGCTGTTGGTGAATGACGCTTCATCGCTAAATATAACGCGTGCAAAAAATCTGTCATCGTCCCGTAATTTCTCTGGTTCCCAGTGGCTGACGTCCTGGTGCATTGAAATATGGTACGGGTCCAATCGATGTTGATGTATCATTCTCAACACCGACGTTTTTTTTTTTCGGATTCCCAATTCTCGCGCAATTTGTCCGCTACTGATGTGCGAATTAACCGCGACAGCAACTAAAACACCTACCTGGGCATCATCATTTGTTGCAGGTCGTAGTTGATGTTTCATATCTGGCTGAACACTTCCTGCTTCCTTAAATAACGTAACTATCCGGCGAACGGTTCGGACACTTGGATGATATCGTCAAGGATACCGAGCAGCATACATAGCACTCGCCCGTTGGGCATTTTGATCACAATAGCCATACATCAACACGATATGGACCTTTTCCGCAATTGGTAAACGTTCCATTTTAACACGGTTAATGTATCCACACTGGCGGAATGTTACGTGATACCACATACTTATACGTTTGTGACTATTACAGAGCCATCTATGACAAAGTGAAACAAGTGGTCCAACTAAAACAATCATATTTCTGTACGTATTACACGAATATATAATAAAAATGGGGGTTCCTATTTATAAAACGCAGTTGATATCAGTTTCACCTATGGCAGCCCCATCTAGCGGGCCAACCATAGCGCCATCTGGTTTCCCACTTCAAGCTAGACGAGCTTCGTTCTTTGTAGTTTTTTCGTTTGATGCTTATTTCGTGAGGTATTTGGCCCGGTCACTATCAATGGACCACCCTGTATAGGCAGTGGTATTTCCATTGCTCTATTTAAAAGGAAAGGAATTGACTAGTAGTGGTACACGGTACACTCCGCCACACACCACACGGAGGATTGCGATGTTAGTATTTAGATGTAGACGTTGACGTGTGGAACTAGAGCTGGATAATCCTGCGATTTTCTCTTCCATTCCTCTTTCTACTCGTTTTCCTTAATTCGACTTTCATTTGTTTGTGTTTTACATTAGACTGTATTAAACATAGGACATTGATAACGAAGGTTACGAAGGTTTCATAAAGGATATAAACTGCATCATGCGATACACAGTTGTACTTGTTTTTATTTTTATGGTTCCTTATCTTGCTAGGGAAAAACGGAGCTCTTTTTGGATAATTTTGTTGTCAGTTTCTCTGTACGACTATTAAGAGTCGTTTATGTCAAGAGCGGTCAGTACAGTAGAGTCAAATTGAAATTTATGTCAAGTACTAAGTTCTGGAGTCCCTTGGCGGTGTAAAGCACCTAGGTTATAAGTCAGTGCATTCAGAAGGTGTGGAAACTTATGTGAAGTATTTTGATGCTTACAAGCTCACTCTTGAAGACATGGAGGGTACTTGCCGCTGCCCTAGAAACACGAAATTTAACAAAAAGTAAGGTTTCACCGTAGACATAAAGCAAAAACAGTAAAAAAAATTATTAATTTGTACTTATATAAAAACTATTTTGCCATTATTTGTCTATCTGGCTGATCGTTCCGTCTGTTAAGACCACGTTTTCTCATGAACATGTAGAAGGACGATATTGAAATTGATATCAAATGCCAAAATCTACAGTCCCTTTGCAGTGTAAAACATTTAAGTTCCTAAGTATATGCTACCAGAAGATATGCTCATTTCTGTCACTTATATTGATGCTCGAAAACTCAGCCAGTTTAGTTTGGTTATGTCATGTTCCAAGATAATTTTCACGATTATTTGATCGATATGATGTGGAATAAGTCACATTACAAGATATATATTCGTGCATAGTACTTATATTAATATTACTGAAATTTTTAGTTCTACACATGCAACTACATTTAGAGGTATACTTTTTTTTACCAATTCTGAAACACGAAATCGTCCATGGAATAGAAGGAGTTGTCCAAAAGTATTGATTAATAGCCAGAATTAAAACTTGATCTGCTACCTGCCAGAAACTTTATGTTGTTTGGCAAATGCTCAAAGATTTTTGTTGCTGAAAAATGTACTACTTTTTGAGCAACTGACGGCTTCAATAACGGACAGGAAAGGTCATTTTTCCCTCTAGTGTTGTAGGTATGAGCATCACTGTTCTTCGCGAATTGATATGTATTATTTATAATGAATTTCATTAGCAAATATATGTACTCTGACGTCGCAGTTAATATACCTACATGATGTCCTTGAGTGAACACCATTGATTATTCTCACTGCTCTCTTTTGTGCAATGAATACTTTATGTCTAAGTGGTGAGTTACCCCATAGAACAAACTATTCCATGAGACATTGAGTAGAAATATACAAAGTACGTTAGGAGGCTGATCTGCTTATTACCAAGACTAGCGGTTATACGAAGAGCGGAAGAAGCTGCACTTAACTGTTTGAGAAGCTCAGTAATGTGCTTCTTCCAGTACAAGTTGTCATCAATGTGAACACCAAATCTGCCATGTTAACTCAGCCTTGTTCATATGCTACATCAATTGTCGGTATGACTATTCGGTATGGAGAACTGGATATAGTGAGTTTTTTGAAAATTATGGGAGAGTTCATTTTCTGAGAACCACTTAATAATTCTTTGAAAGAAATCCTTAATAATATCTTCAGCTGCTTTTTCTGGAATGGGATGTATTATAAAACTCGTACCATCCGCAAAAAGTACTAGTTTTCCTTTCTGAACTTTAAGTGAGAGGTCATTCACATGAATAAGGAACAGCACAGGACCCAAAATTGAACCCTGCTGGACTCCCTTTCTGATAACTCCCCATTCACTAGAATTTACCACCCTGCCAACATTATTTGAGTTATTCGGCACAAATTTTTGCTTTATGATCGTTAAGTATGATTCAAAATCTGTCCCACCTGCCATCAAAATCTGTAGGTTAACTATCTGTATAAATAATTAATTTTGTAACTCCGCCTAAGCCGGTCCCAAGCCCGGTTGTAAAAGGAGGAGGGGGAGGAGTAACACCTCGTAAAAAAACCTTGGTTCACCTGGCCCGGGTGATAGTACCTTGTGAGGGTCCCTTGCCAGGGATACGGCGAAGACCTCAACGGTAGTGAAGACGGAGATGAAGATCATCGGTACGGCGGAACTGGCGGAAGAGGCAAGCATTATCAACAAGATAAAGCATATTGAAAAGCCCAGACACGTCTGTGTGGCAACCACCGGTACTCTGGCCAGCGTCTGTTCACCATGTGAGGTGCGGCTGAACACCAAGCTCCAGGAACTAACAATCCCTGGTTCTAACTACCCAGCATTAGCTGGAACTTAATTACAAGCAGTATGATTCGTACAAGTAAAATTAATATTACCCCAGGTGGCCAATCCACTCGCCCTGTGGCGACAACCAAGCTATCGGATTCTGGGGAGCTTGGGCTCGTACGACAGAGAAAGTCGGAGTTCTCTAGTAAACGTCCACGAAAGTCCCATACATTTATTGGCACTTTTAACATTCAGACACTAATTCAGACAGGCAAACTTCATAATCTTACAACAGAACTCAACAAACAGAAAATTCAAATCCTTGCTCTCCAAGAGACCAGATTCACTGATTCAGAAACAATAGACTACAACAATTACCGTATCTTTAAAAGTAAAACAGACAAGAAAATTGGCAAAGGAGCTGCAATATTTGGCATGGCTTTTATTGTAAATAAGGACACCCTTGACTCTGTTATAGACATAAATCAAATCAGTAACAGACTAATGACCATGCGAATCAAGCACACCAACAAAATATATACATTTATTAATGTTCATGCACCTACCAACATTGCCAACAAAAAAGAACCGGAGAAGACAGAAAAATTTTGGGAAAAACTCGAAACTGAAATGTCCAAAATTCCAGAGGAGGATGTAAAAATTCTTCTAGGGGATTTCAACGCGCAAATTGGCAAAGAGAGGAAATATAAAAAAACAGTCGGTAATTACCCTGCACACAAATTCACAAACAAGAACGGCATGAGACTCATCGAGTTATGTCAGCAAAACAACCTAAAAATCGTGACAACATCACTTCGAAAAGACCCCAAGAAACAAAAAACATGGAGATCACCAAACCTTCAGCTTGGTGAATTTCAAATAGACCATGTTGCGATCTCCTATGACTTCCAGAAAGAAATACACGACGTTCAAGTCCGCAGAGGGGCAAATATAGATTCTGACCACTACCTTACCAGAGTTAAAATTAAATTCACTCCAAAAAGGAAACGCCAAAGGAAATCACCACTAATTCCCAAATTTGACTTGAAAAATATCAAGGAATCAGAAATTACAGAAGCATGGGATAAACAACCAACAAACAACTGGAAAGATTTCCGAACGAAAATTATACAGAAAGCAAGAGATTTGATTCCGTTAAAGAAAATATCCAAGCATCCATGGTGGAATTCGAATTGTGATAACGCATTATAAGAGAGACAACAAGCCTTTTTAAATTACAATTGTGACAAATCAGAAACCACACAACAAACATTTTTCAAAGTGAGAAAACAAACAGCTAAAATACTTAGACAAACTAAAAGAAAATACCTTAATGAACAGCTAAACACAATTGAAGAAAACTTTAAGAACCACAACACTCAAGATTTTTATAAAATATTCGCAAATCAAATCAAAGGATACACTCCACAAAATCTCTGCTTCCGGAAACAGAATGGAAAATTGGCACTAACTAACAAAGAAAATTGCCAAGAACTAGCTAAATATTTCTCACAACTCCTAAATTGCCCACAACCAAGTACAAGATTCCCCAGATTACAACCAGAACACACGAATGAGACTTCACTACCACCATCTCAAGAAGAAATTTATAGTCACATTAGAAAACTCAAAAATAATAAATCATCGGGAGAAGATGGAATTGTAGCTGAACTACTGAAAAACCTTGGTCCAAATTCGTTAAAAGAGATCACTAGCATCATCCAAGAAATTTGGCAGACAGAAAATATCCCAGAGGAGTGGAAGTGTGCACTAATTCACCCATTGCACAAAAAGGGAGAGAGATCAGACGTAAACAACTACAGAGGCATTTCACTTTTACCAGTTACCTACAAAATTCTATCTGCATGTCTCCTAAAGAGGGCACAAGAACAACTAGAACATACAATTTCAGATTACCAAGCAGGCTTTCGTCCTAATAGATCATGCCCGGAACAGATATTCAACCTTAAAACTATTTTAAAGATTAAAGCAATCAGGTCAAAACCAATAATCTGCACATTCGTTGATTTCAAAAAGGCATACGATTCCATAGACAGACAGTCTCTATGTCACATTCTCGAAGAACGAGGCCTAGACACTAAAACCCGAAAACTAATTGAACAAACACTAACAGAAACCAAATCAAAAATTAAATTCAGAGGGGAAATTTCGGAACCATTCTCAATTAAAACAGGAGTAAGACAAGGAGATGGGATCTCACCACTATTATTCAATATAGTTTTGGACAAAGTTATGAAAGAGTGGGAAGTAACACTAAGGAAACAAAGCTTGTGGAAGCCAATTGAACTAGGAAGAGGTAAAGGAAAATTGAACATCCCTTATTTAGCGTTTGCAGATGACTTGGCAATTATAACTGACAGTGAAGAAACAGCAGTAAAACAAATTGAGACACTTAAAGAATGTGCTGAGAAGGTTGGCCTGCAAATCTCCTTTGAGAAGACAGAATTCATCTGCTCAAAATTAGATATTTCGAAACTAAAAACAAAGTATGGTGAAATAACTAGAGTCAAGCACTTTAAGTATCTCGGTGAAGTTATTGAACCAACAGGACTTGAGAAAATAGCACAAAAAAACCGATTACAGAAAATCAAGAAAGCATTCGGACTTATTCAAAATATATATAACAAGAAATGTCTATCAAAAGGCACTAAAATCAGACACTACAACACAGTCATCAAACCAACAGTCACATATGCAAGTGAAACACTCTCCCTGAATAGAAAATTAGATTTACACGAAATTAAGAAAGTAGAGAGAAAAATTATTAGAAAAATCCTAGGACCACGATACACACAAGATGGATACAGGCTGCAGACTACCGAGACAACCGAAAAAATATCAAACATCGAGGCAGATATCAGGAAGAGGCGGATGAAGTTTTATGGACATATAGACAGATTACCTGGAAACAGGTTAACTAAACGTCTATTGGACTATATGACATCACTTAAGGCAACAATACCCTGGGTAACTGAAGTTAAGAAGGATTTGAAAAAGGCAAAAATTGACATAACAAACACATCAGACCGGGATACATTCAGAAGAAAAATCGACAAGTGGAAGTTTACTCCAGAGACGGAATCTAAACCTTTCCGACCAAAGTGGACCGAAGAAAGGAAGAAGGCCTTTGGGGAGGCAATGAAGAAATACTGGGAAAATAAGAAGAACATTAAGAAATGTTAATCACCTGCTTATCGTTCTCCCATGGGGACATTCGCTAATAATAATAATAATAATTAATTTTGTACAGAACACTCAGAGCCCGAGTCCTAACCAAACCTGTACGTTTTTTTATATGGAGACGGTTTTTAAATTTCCTTACTTAGCGATATCTTCGACGGTACTACATCCTAAAGGTAATAGTAAGATGCACAATTCTTATCTTGGGAATCAGATTTGTAGTATTCGAAATAGGAACAGACGATCATAGTCTCCCGGCTTACAGAATGACTAACTTCGGATCGACTACTGTGATTCGGATGAAGACAAAATCCTAGTTCTACCTACGCTCGATCGCAGTGCTCCCTAACCGCAGGGCTCTAGTCCCTCCTCCCGAAACAGTTCTGTCCGCTTGCGAGAAATGTTCCGCCCGCCTCCACGAATTATTCACGGGGCCCTTTCCGTACCGCAGCAACAGTGATCGAACTGTTTCGAAACTGTTTCCTCTCCTCAAACGTCATTACACGGCGCGCCTAGAGTGCCACGCCACTCGACACTTCCGTCCAACAGGCAGTATAAATTTTACTCGAACAGGTGGGACAGAAATAGTAGCACCTTCCAGCAATTACGAATGCAGCCGGCTGCCTCCCGGCCGTGTAGCCGGTAGGTAGCAAGTATCTAACCTCCTCACCCACCCACCCCCCTCATCGTTCCGCCCATCCCACCCACCCAGGGGTGTCCGAAGTTGGACACGGCCGGCGCAGCGTCCAGTGTTACGTATTCATGGCGGGCGGCGGTCGGGCGCGCATGCGCTCTGGCGCGACACGGAAACGTTCTGCCGTGTGCCGTGCTGGAGGCCGCGGATTCCGGGAAGCGTCGTCGGACTCGGCTGTGGCGTCGCGCTGTCTGGGTCACTCGCAGCACGCCACCCACGTGCGTGACGGACGCCCTCACGTGCTTCACCGTGCACGCCGTACCGGCGGGCCAGTATGTGTGTGGCGTCATCGGCTGGTGAATAATGCACCTGCCGATAGCTCTGCGAGCGCACAGCAAAAGAAACGAGTCTGCCATTTGTGAAGGCTGAATGTCCTACACGTACAACGAAGGCACTATTCTTCTATTTTTATTCGTCGACGAGCTCTTGCACAGTAAACTGTCGCAATGTACTTCCACAAGGTTAGTTAGCAATACGAGAGCTCAAAACTACTGCTTATCTTCACTGACCACTCTGTTGGACAGCAGACAAGAAAAAGAGATAAAATTATTGAGCCTAAAGATCATTTCGTCCTTATAAAATGCACTGCGGTGTGTAAGACTTGTGTTTTTACCCTTACTGACAGACCGTACAATAAAGTCGTGATGACTGGGTGTTGTGTGCTGTCCTTAGGTTAGTTAGGTTTAAGTAGTTCAAAGTTCTAGGGGACTGATGACCATAGATGTTAAGTCCCATAGTGCTCAGAGCCAATAAAGTACACTGTCTTAAGGAAAGTAAACCTCTCACAAGGGGAAGGCCTCAAACACGGCCAACCGATTCGGCTAAGATTTGGCAGGTCGTTTGTGTACAACCTAAAACGAAGGAATCTAAGACATTTTTGGTCAACACCCCCGCGTTTTTGAGAAAATCATCACTAAAGGTTATGACGAGCAACCGACTCCAAAATGGCGGGTTTCGAATCTCGAAGTAACCTACCTGGTGTTTTCCTTTTCGTTTGTATTTTTCCATATCTTAATAGAAAGGGATAGAAGGGTTAATAAGGTAAGTAAATTCCTTATTGATTTACTTACCTTATTAACTCTCCTATCCCTATCAATTGAGATATGGAAAAATACAAACGAAAAGAATAACATCTGGGAGGTTTCTTCGAGATTCGAACCCGGGTTTTCCGATTCCCAGCCAGTTACCTTGGCCGTTGTGCTATCCGTGTTGCCTGCGAATAAGCGTTTACCATGTAGACACAGAAGGGGCAGTTGTAAGGGTTTCTTACCTCGATTTCTGGAAAAGTATGCGTTTTCGGACCCCATACCTGTTGATGAAACATAATCTATTTACAACTATCTATCGATCCCGCCATTTTGGAGTCGGTTGCTCGTCATAACCTTTAGTGATAATTTTCTCAAAAACGCGGGGGTGTTGACCAAAAATGTCTTAGATTCCTTCGTTTTAGGTTGTACACAAGCGACCTGCCAAATCTTTGCCGAATCGGTTGGCCGTTGCGCTATCGCCGCTGTCGGTAATAAGTAATTACCCTGAGGGTACAGAAGGGCAGTTGTAAAAGGTTCTTCCCTCGATTTCTGGAAAAGTTTGCGTTTGCCGACCCCATACCTGATGACGAAAAATGCTCTATTTACAATTATCCATCGATCCCTCCAATTTTGAGTCGATTGCTCGTCATAACCTTTAGGCGTGATTTTCTCAAAAATGCGGTGGTGTTGACCCAAATTATCTTAGAGTCCTTCGTATTAGGTTGTACACAATCGACCTGCAAAATTTGCGCCGTATCGGTTGGCCGTGTCTGAGGCCTTCCCCTTGTCAGCAGTGGAGGACGAAACGAAATTAAACTTCATGGGTTGAGAGGGTATTTCATGTTACATTAGTGATTACAAAAACAGCCATATTTACAAAGAAATTGGTAGTATGTGTCCATGTGTCAGTATGTCGTTGCACTCTCTCTGACCAGGACGATTACGTTGATTCGATTGGGTAGTGTGTCATGTGGCTGTTGTATCCTCCCGAGGGGCAAGCTGGCCCACAGATGTTATAAATCGTCGTTTATATTCTGGATAATGGCATTGCGACACAGTTAACAGTCTAGTTGGTACTTCACATGTTGTGGTTGTGTCAGGAACGGATCCAGGGTCTGACTGGTCATGGGAGTAGCTCAACTTCACACAGAATATGACACATACACTGTGTGGACGAAAGTTATACTATTGAAAAGACCATGATAGTGTCATATGAGAGTAATACAGGGTGATTCAAAAAGAATACCACAACTTTAGGAATTTAAAACTCTGCAACGACAAAAGGCAGAGCTAAGCACTCTCTGTCGGCGAATTAAGGGAGCTATAAAGTTTCATTTAGTTGTACATTTGTTCGCTTGCCATTTCAGCCAATAAAGTTTTTGGTCCCTTTTTCTTCGAAGGTGCTACTGTAACTGGACTACAGTATCTGGAGATGTTAGAGAATTGGCTGTTCCCTCAGCTCGGACAAGAAGCACAACAATTCATATTTCAGCAGGATGGAGCGCCACCAAATTGGCACTTATCTGTCCGTAACTACCTGCACGCCAACTACCCGAGGCGATGGATCGGCCGCCAGGCAGCCCGTAACAGAGCACTTCATCACTGGCCTCCAAGAAGCCCTGATCTTACCCCCTGCGATTTCTTCTTATGGGGGTATGTTAAGGATATGGTGTTTCGGCCACCTCTCCCAGCCACCATTGATGATTGGAAACGAGAAATAACAACAGCTATCCAAACTGTTACGCCTGATATGCTACAGAGAATGTGGAACGAGTTGGAGTATCGGGTTGATATTGCTCGAGTGTCTGGAGGGCGCCATATTGAACATCTCTGAACTTGTTTTTGAGTGAAAAAAACCTTTTTAAATACTCTTTGTAATGATGTATAACAGAAGGTTGTATTATGTTTCTTTCATTAAATACACATTTTTAAAGTTGTGGTATTCTTTTTGAATCACCCTGTACTTCTTTGTGTAAGTGAAAGTACTGAGTGAAACTGAACCTACTGTCTCGTTATTTTTTTTTATCATTTCAACACTGATCTACGGAATTTTTCCTGACAGTGACAACTCAGACTTAACCTATTCATTTATTACCCACAATATACAAGCCCACCGCAATCTGACTGCTCTACACTGACATCTTGACTTAAATTAACTAACACAAAAGAAAGGTCTTGAACTCGAAGAAATCCGAACAATGACCCATACTTTTCGTAACTCACTTACATCACAGAAAATCTTCATAACACCAACTACAGCAAGTGGCAACTACAGCCAGTTAAATAAAAATATTCTACGTACTATAGGCTCGAACTACTAGGAGGCATATGGTTAGGAAAATAAAGATTTTGTTGAAGTGTAAACAGTGTATTTAGCAGATTTTACCTTATTCATGTGACATACAGTTCCAAAAATTATATAGTCGTCAATAATTCTACTACCCAAACATTACCAACTACATCCATCCTCATTTTACAATGCATATCCTACCAACACTAAGTCTCGTCGATGGACGCATGTCCAAGCCGTCCACTCGCTAACTGTTAACTGCTAATCTGTCCCACCAAGGAGTCTCTTACTGAGGGCGCAAAGTGCTGTCAATGATATTAATACAGTCTATTGTGCTGTCAACACCCCAACACATAAACAGGCTACTTACATAGCCGCCCACGCTCCCCCCAAAAATTTTTCAAAGTGTTTCAGGCAGTGGTCAACATTAAGTTGTTAAAAATTTTTATTTTAACAATATCAAGTGGATAAGATGCACAAAAAGGTTAAGTAATATGCTGTTGCTCAATAAAGTAAAACTTCTCTACGAAGTCCCTAACGACAGTTCTAATAATACAATAGAAGTCTATGCCAGTTTTATGCACAAAGTCTGAGCAGTAAATAATAATTCACAGGTAAGCAGTGGACAACGATGCAGTCTTGAAGAAGTGGTGTTGTCTTTCACACAGAAACACAATGCTGACTCTTGACATGAAGATTTCAGCTGATATCGTAAGATTGGTGATGGGCTACAACAGAGCAGACCAACAGCAGTATCAGTCGAAGTCTTGAAGAACATTGGTAGAATTGCTGGGTCACCACAGAGCAAACATACACTAGTCCTTGTAGAGATTATGATAGTAGTGGACTACCAAAGGTGCAGACCCACTGTTATCACTGTAGAGACGGCCAGCAGCCATCCATTGTCACTATGCAGGTGCACAATGACAACTGGAGAGTCTTGAAGATAATATAGCAAGTCCATGAACCACTATTGTGTAGTCAGTATTGATACATAATCCATCAGTTGTGCACTCACAATTTTCTTTTTCAGTATCCTTACAACCAGCAATGCTGTTAGCCAGTCCCCTCCTGAATTATCAACACACGTGCAAGCACTAACACAATCATGTAATCTCTGAGATCTGATACCGATAGTATGACAGACAAATGCGTGCAGTAAAATGAATCGCTACTATTTACCTGGCTTGAAGAATTTGTGTCTATACAATTACAATTTAACAGTATACAAATTCAGTTACAAATGTAAAGAAAACATCATTATAGTAAAGGACATGATAACACAAATAACATTTTTAGTAATACAGGCTTTACAAAAAGGATAAAAATAAAAATGTATATGAGTATTTCAGGAATTATGACATAAGTAAATAAAAGAATAATGAGAACAGCAGTAGAAGCATAACAGAATAGATAATATTTAAACATTTGCCTAACATAAAGAACATGGTACAAAAACAGAGATAAGATTCCTCATAATAGTGAATGCATTCTAGTATTAGAAGGAAAAAAATTCTACTAAATTAATCTTATCAGGTAAACACAAAGAGATGGAAAGAACACAGAGACACAAGGATACACATAAACATAGTGGAATAACACAAATAGAAAGGACAGGATTGGTTTTCAAGTGTAAATATCAAAGTGTAAGTATAACATTTGATACTGCAGTACTTGTGGAGAACATTTTATACATACTTTAAGTTCATTTGCCTAACTTTCAACCATAAATACTTCATTTCCTACTAAAACTTCATTTAATTCTCGCAGACCTCTCTGACTTCAACGTTTGTTTTCACAAAAAATGCTATCCATCTGTATTCATACTTTCATATATTTCTTACCTCATAATTCGTTTCCAAGATAATCCTACCTAAATTTGTTGTCACTATATCCTACTTATATCTGTTCGTACCCTATTTTAAAATAATTATTTCTCACTATACGATACTTTTCTGGCCAGATCTTTCTCTTATAGCTTCTCAATGCATTTTCTTATATAGCATACTCCCTCTTAAGCTTACTTAAATCTTCTGAGTTTAGATACATAAACTAGTGAATGAGGCAATGCAGCAGCACAAAACGTTAACACAATGTTAAAAATGCACAGTGGCAAAGCAAACAGCAGCATACCTAAATTAGCAAAGCAAATGCAACATTACAACTAATATAATGCAATATGCAACAAACAAGAAAAACAAATCACTGGTAAAACTGGATTATCACATTAACACAAAGCAAAATTCAGTAAGACATTGTCCAACAAATAGCAGCAAAAAATGCAATAACTTATACCTAAACATGAGAAAGCACCAGCAGAGAAAATATAACAGTAAGGACAGCAATGCAGACGGGGGAAATATATGTGTAAGCTTACAATAGCATGTGTGTATATGTGATCAATAAATCTAAGAAAAGTGCCAGCACAAGGAACAAGATCTATCTCCTATGTGAAATGCAATGATTCTATGTCACATCTTAACACTAAAGTGGTGCACCACAACAACTTATTCTATCAAAAAATTACCAAGTCCTTGAAAAGAAAACTATGTATGCAGTTCCTGTTACTAGTCCCTTCTCCTTCTCATTGTTCTTTCCTTTCCAAGTGCTCCAGTCTTTAAGAACTCAGATCACAAGATCGTTATTTAATAGATCTGTTGTCACAATGTGTTAACACTGAATTTTATTTTATAAAACCAATTGTGCAACGCAGCTAGAAACCAGATATAAAACAAAATAAGCAATTATGTACAAAGCAAAACATAAAATCATCATTCATCTGCCATGTGGCATTTCATAAGTCAGTAGAAATTATCTCAACTCTCATAGAAAGACACTTGTCATAATCAGGTGTATAAATGTAAGAATATTTCTCATCAATTGATATGCATTTCAATAAGTACCAGAAAGTACAAAGTACAATGTGTAATCATATGTTTACCAGTAATAGTGTATGTCGTGTTTGTGGTGTGTTCTGCAAAGAAATGTTAATAGCGAGTTCAAAGGCCTGTCTTTTCTACAGCTATATGAGCACTTGTAGGAGTGTAGTGAGCTTTAAAGTGGCTGAAGTGACACCATTAAAGTTGAAAGGCAACACAACAGTGGGTATTTCCCATAGGCCAGAGGGCAGCCCAGTCCAGCTGAGGATTACGTCATGGTCACATACAATATACACCGCTCAAAGCTCTTGCAGTTCACCAAATGACGAACTTGACATTGATAATCACTTTGAAAGTACTGACAGGGATGATATTGCTGACGTATTAGAAACAAACGTTTTAATTCAGTAAGAAATTAAAATTATTGAGAACTGTAATGAAACAGATAGTCAGGACTTTTTGATGTCTTACAAGCACATTCCAAAGTTTTTCCTCACAAAGCAGGAACAATTAAAGGATTTCAATAAAAATTTCGTGTTTGCGAGCATACTAAATTTTGCGTCAGACCACATGTAATACCGGCACATTATAGGGACCGTGTTAGATCGGAAACACAATATATGTGTGACGAGAGCATTTTTGAACCAGAGGTAAGCTCACACAATAATCCATTATATGTTGTTGAGAAGAAAAACGGATCCCTCAGGCTTGTCTTAGATTCCAGAGAAATAAAAATCATAATCATTCCTGAAACAGACAGCCCGCAAACGTTGGAAGAACGTCTTCAGAATTTCAGTGGCGTAAAAGTGTAGTCTTATATTGATCTCAGATCCAGTTTTATCAAATTGAACTTCATCCAGAATGTAGAAAATGTACGATCTTTCTTTGTTTTGGCCTTTGCTATCAATTTAGGAAACTTGCTTTTTTTTTGAACATTTCTTCGGCAGCATTTATTCGTGTTCTAAATTTCATATTACCTGATTTCTTAAAACGACACGTCACACCATATGTGGACGATTTTTTAATAGCAGAAACCTCTTGGGAACAACGTAATCGTATATTCAGCAGTTGGTTACGTATTTTTACTGAGTCTGGAATTACAGTTAACCTGGAAAAATCTGAATTCGGTAGGAGATAGGTGACGTTTTTGGGTCACATTATTTCCTCTGAGGGGATTCAGCTGGATCCTGAAAAGTTAGAAGCAACCAGAGCCATTCCTGTTCCATCCAAAAAAGACAGGTTCCCAGTTTTCTAAGTCTCATGAATTTCTACAATCGTTTTCTGAATATGCAAATTCTAGAAAATCCTAAACTTTGGTCTCACACAGGCAAAAACACTATTTGGAACTGAGGCGAACAGGCACAGTTGGAATTTGATTCTTCGAAAGAAACACAACTTAACGCGCCAATCTTAGCTCACCGAGATCTGTCACAAGATTTCTGTATTAGCACGGATTCTTCTAAAGTTGGTCTTGGGTGCCCAATAGTTTCAAGAAGCTATAGAAAATGACATTACTGTTCAGAATACCATCGCTTTTGCTAGCGGCGTGCTAACAAAATCTGAGATAAATTATTCCTTCAGTGAATTGGAAGCTTTAGCTATGGTTTGGACATTTGACAAATTTCGTTTATTTCTTTCTGCGTCAGTAAAGGCTACCGGTCGTGTATCATTCAAATCATCACCTACCTTCGTAGATAAATTTGTTAACTGACCCGAAAGTTCAGCTACTTTTTCCGATAATGTGCTGATTTCCTCCGTGTGTTCTTCTGAAACAAGTTTTAGTGTCCATTTGTGTCGTAATCGTATCTACTGTGTAAGTTTTCCTGATTTTTTACAAGTTGCGCGACCGTATCGGTAGATGAAACGGAATCAGTTTTAGCCTGCAAGGTGTCATGATTTTCGTGTACAATGATCTGAAGTTTCATGATGCTGTAACGTGTCTTCGTGTCGCGAAAAAATAGACTGAAAATGCTAACAAATTTATGTTTTTATATTTGCAGAAATTTTTTGGTACTTCGATTCGATTTTGAGTGTCCGCGGTTAAATCTTCACGTGTTTGTTCAAGTGTTTGTTTAATTTCGTCAATTATGTCTAACTTTTGAAGTTGTTGCTGTCTTTGTTGAATCTAAGGTATTTGCAAGATATTGTTCCGTTATTTCGCATTGCTGAGGTGAACTGTTTTTATATTTGCAGAAATTTTTTGATACTTCGATTCGATTTTGAGTGTCCGCGGTTAAATCTTCACGTGTTTGTTCAAGTGTTTGTTTAATTTCGTCAATTATGTCTAACTTTTGAAGTTATTGCTGTCTTTGTTGAATCTAAGGTATTTGCAAGATTTTGTCTGTTATTTCGCATTCCTGAGGTGAACTGTTACCGACCGATCGATAAAAGAATATTTTCCTGTTCACTGATTATTTCAGTTTCTACCCCGTTATTTACCGCCTGGTTCAAATGGTTCAAATGGCTCTGAGCACTATGGGACTTAACTTCTGAGGTCATCAGTGACCTAGAACTTAGAACTACTTAAACCTAACTAACCTAAGGACATCACACACATCCATGCCCGAGGCAGGATTCGAACCTGCGACCGTAGCGGTCGCGCGGTTCCGGACTGTAGCACCTAGAACCGCTTGGCCACCCCGGCCGGCTACTGCGTCGTCCATGTCCCTATGCACTATTACCAAATTTCTGTCTTGGACATATGTATGTCAATTCGTTAGTACATGGTGCTAAGAAGCTACGCTCGTCGTTACTGTCCTTTCTCATTTTGCTTTGCACTCGCCGTGATTATCACAGTGTTTCACACAATAACACACAAAAAAATTTGAAAAGCAAAAATAGGAAGAAACACTAAAATAGCTCTGAAAATAATCAATATCTAATTAGTTACAAAAGCTACAGCGAGGTACCTAGTGCCAATACACATGCATGCCACAACTACTTCGCTCATGACAATAAAATACAACAATAAGAAACTACAACTACAAGGCAAATTTCATACAAACAATTACGAGATAGCAGTAAACAATAACTAATTTCTAATCATGCGCTAATTATTCAAACTACAAGAAAACTCAAAAGATTCCAGTGAAGTATCCTCGGTTAAGGGTCAACAGGTGAAACTTCTTTGTGTGTGTCCACTAAAGTAACTGAGTAGGTGAAACTTCTTAGTGTTTACTAAAACTGATGAGTGCACCTGTTGCTACTGAGTGAAACTTCTGCTCTTTACCGCCAGATGAAACTTCTGGTGAAACTATTGAGTCAAACTGAATCTACTGTCTCTTCTTCTTCTTCTTCTTTCGTATGGGCCAGCTGATGACCATGATATTCAACTTTTCAGCCTGGAGAGTGACTTGATGTTTGCCAAGTAACCCCACATTTTCTGACAATGTTCCTCCGTTCTTTCCTTTGTCCAAAGGGCACCAGTCCTTTTACGGGATAATCTCTCCTGAAACCTCTTTTCTTTTAGTATCCTTCTGAGAAGTGCTCGGTTTCTAACGTCACTTCCAGTTATGATTAGTTCCTGGATGTGGTTCTTGACTTCTATCAGCCATGATGTCACGGTCTACCCGCTCTTCCAGTAGTTGAGAAGTCGGTTGGTCAGTCTTGTTTGGTCCATCCTTGTGATATGTCTGTAGAAAGCGAGACGTCTCTTCCTGGCTGCATCTGTGATTTTCGCAGTATGATTGTATGGCTCCTGGTTTGATTGTCTTCTGTACTCACCATCTGCTTTGATCGGTCCCAGAATTTTTCTCAGGATCTTCCTCTCCTGAATCTCTAGATTATCTATCAAGTCTTTTCTGTTCAGATTCAATTATTCTGAGGCATATAGGGATTCAGGGCGGATAACTGTTTGATAGTGTTTTAGTTTGAAAATGCGAGGTAGGCATTTCTTATTATAGATTGTCTTGGTTAATCGATATGCTAATTGTAACCTATTAATCCGAGTTGTTAGTGCTGTTCCTTCTGATAGATGAGGTTCCAACCATTCTCCTAGAGACTTTGTCAACTTACTTAATTTGACCTTGTTCGAGCTGTAGTTCACTGGGAGTATCACTGATGTTGGTGAGGTATTTTGTCTTTTCTACTGATAATTGAAGTCCTACCTTGGCAGCCTGGAGTTTTAGCATATTGAGCTGCTTTACTGCTACTTCCAATGAGCTTGTTATAAGTGCCAGATCATCTGCCTAAGGTAAACAGTCTACTGCTAGTCCCTTGCGTTTGTGTTCCGGGTAAATACCGCTCGGTATATTTTGTACTTCCATTTCTTTCCGCCACTCTCTGACCACCTTGTCCAGTTCACAGTTAAAGAGAAGAGTGAAAGTCCATCTCCCTGTCTAACTCCTGTCCATATCTCAAAGCTTTCTGAAAGTGATCTAGTGATCGTGATCCAGTGTTACTCAGAGTCTTTTGGATAAGGCTGTGGGTTTTCTGATCCAGGCCCATTTCCTGCAAAATTCTCATGAGAGTATGTCTGTTGATTGAATCGTATGCTTCCTTGAAGTCAACGAAGGTAACTACGTACGTTTTATTTGCTAGTTTAATTTGACTTAATAATGACTGTAGAGCACACGAACGTCCATTTCTAAAACCATCCTGATAATCTCTAATTTTGGGTCCATTTGAGGTTCGGCTCTGTTCAATAATGCCTCAGATAACATCTTATACCCGGCTGCTGTGGCGAGCGGTTTTAGGTGCTTCAGTCTGGAACCGCGCTGCTGCTATGGTTGCAGGTTCGAATCCTGCCTCGTCCATGGATGTGTGTGATGTCCTTAGGTTAGTTAGGTTTAAGTAGTTCTAAGTCTAAGGCACTAATAACCTCAGATGCTAAGTCACATAGTGCTCAGAGCCATTTGAACCATTTCTTGATATTCATATAGGGGGTTCTCTTTCCTCCAAATGTCTCTTTTAATTTTCCTGGGGGCGGCATCGATCTTACCACTAGTAGTTTATGCCTTTACATGCTTACATTTTCGTTTCCCGAAGATCTCATTTTTTAGATGTTTGTATTCCTGTTTGCCTGCTTGATTTACCGCATTTTCTCCTTTCATCACTTATATGCTGTATGTCTTGTGTTACCCAATGATTTCTACTAGCCCTCTTCTTTTTATCTTCTTGATCCTCTGCAGCCTTCAGTATTTCATCTCTCAAAGGTACTCATTCTTCTTTTACTGTGCTCCTTTGCCCTGTTCTTCTCAATCCTTCGCTAATGCTCCCTATGAAACTTTCTACAACTTCTGGTTCTTTGAGTTTATCCTGGTCCAGTATCCTTAAATTCCTACCTTTTAGCAGTCTCTACAGGTGTAACCTACAGTTCATAAGCAATAAATCGTGGTCAGAGTCCATATCTGCCCCTGTAAATGTCTTACAATTTAAAACCGAGTTCCTAAATCTCTTTCCTAACCATTATATAATCAATCTGAAACCTCACGTATATAACCTTCTTTCTTGATTCTAATCGATGTGTTAGCTATAATTAAATTATACTTTGAGCAAAATTCTGCCAGGTGGCTTCCTCTTTCATTCCTTTCTCCAGTCCATATTCAACTACGACTTTTCCTTCTCTTCCTTTTCCTAGTATCGAATTCCCGTCCCACATGACTATTGAAGTTACATCTCCCTTAACTATCTGAATAACTTCTTTTATCTCATCATATACTTCTTCAATCTCTTCATCAGCTGCAGAGCTAATTGGCGTATAAATTTCCTCTACTTTGGTAGATGTGTGCTTCGTGTCTACCTTGCATACAATAATGCGTTCACTATGCTGTTCGTTGTAGCTTAAACGCGTTTCTATTTTTTTAAATCATTATTAAACCTACTCGTGAATTACGCCGATTTGATGTTATATTTATAACCCTGTATTCACCTGACCAGAAATCCTGTTCCACTTCCCACCGAGTTTCACTAACTTTAACCTATCCATTTGCCTTTGTAAATTTTCTAGCCTGCCTGCCCGATTAAGGGATCTGACATTCACTCTCCCATCCGTAGAACGCTAGTTTTGTTTCTCCTGATAAAGACGTCCTCCTGAGTAGTCGCCGTTCAGAGATCCGGATGGGGGACTAGTTTCATTACAGAATATTTTACCCAAGAGGATCCCATCATCATGTAACGGCATGCCCTCGGGGAAAATTACGGCTGTAGTTTCCCTTGCTTTCAGCTGGTCGCAGTACCAGCACAACGAAGCCGTTATGTTACTAGATCAGTCTAGTAAATGATCCAGACTGTTCCCCTGCAACTTCTGAAAAGGCTGCTGCTCCTTTTCAGAAAGCACACGTTTGTGAGGCCTCTCAACACGTACGCCTCCGTTGTGGTTGCACCTACGGTACAGCTATCGGTATCGCTGAGACATGCAAGCCTCTCCGCAAATGACAAGGTCCATGGTTCTTGAGGGGGGAAGAGGGGATTACACTCTATATGTTGGCGAAAATACATGTGTTGGCGAAAATACGTGTTTAAATGCGGAGGTACGCATAAAACATCATCCAAAATTTTGCTAAACGCATTCTCTTAAAATTATTTAGAAAAATTAGTTCTTGAGCCGACTATAGGAGTAAACGGTTGTGAAAATACATTTGAGATCTTAATACAATCCTCAGCTAATAGAGAGTATCAAAACAGATACAGGGAGTAGTGAATGAAGGGTTGTCGTAGCGAGGCTGAATACTGTAGCTCCCAGTTCCTCCAAAAATAAACAAAAATTGTACATATTCAAAAAAGCAGATTAAAAACTCGCTTTATGCCTTTCTGAGGGACAATCTCCACTCCTTCCAATTTAACAATGCGAGTGTAGACTAGATCTAGCTTGAATTCAAAGAAATAGTATCGAAAGATATTTAGATATTAGTAGCAAATAATTTAACAAACGACGGAGCTTATTCGATATGGTACACAAAACAGGTCAGACCATCGTTGCAGTAACAACAAAAAAAGAACGCCGAAATAAAACGAGAACAGAAACCCTAATACTGGCATTCTTTTACAAAAGCTCGAAATTTAGCGCGGACGTAAATAAGAGATGCTTATAATGGTTTCCACAACGAAACTTTGTCTCGAATCCTGGCAGAAAATCCAAAGAAATTCTTATCGTACACGAAGTATGCTAGCCGCAACACACAATCAGTGCCTTCTCTGCGCGATAGTAATGGAAATTTTATCGAAGCAGTGCTGCTAAAGCAGAGTTACGAAACACAGCCTTTGGAAATTTCTTCACCAAAGAAAACGAAGTGAACATTCCAGATATCGAATCAAGAACAGCTGCCAACATGAGTAACTTAGAAATACATAACCTAAGTGTACTGTTGCAACTTACATCGCTTAGTAAAAGCATGTATTCCGGTCCCAACTGTACGCCACTTAGGTTCCTTTTAGTGTATGCTGATGCAGCAGCGCCATACTCAGCTATCATATACTACCGCCGGCCGCAGTGCCCGAGCGGTTCTAAACGCTTCAGTCCGAAACCGGGCTGCTGCTACGGCCGCAGGTTCGAATCCTGCCTGGGACATGAATGTGTGTGATGTCCTTAGTTTAGTTAGGTCAAAGTAGTTCTATGTCTAGGGGACTGATGACCTCAGATGTTAAGCCCCATAGTGCTTAGTGCCATTTTTGCTCATATACTACCGCTCGCTTGGCGAAAATCCTTAGATAAAGACTTGATAGTTGTGCACGTCACATCAATATTCAAGAAATGCAATAGGAGAAATCCACAAAATTACCGGCCCATATCATTAACGTCGACATGCAGCAGGATTTAGGAACATATACTCTAACATTGTGAGTTATCGAGAAGATAACGGTCTGCTGACATACACTCGACTGGTTCAAAAATGGCTCTGAGCAGTATGGGACTTAACATCAGCGGTCATCAGTCCCCTAGAACTTAGAACTACTTAAACCTAAGGACATCACACACATCCATGCCCGAGGCAGGATTCGAACATGCGACCTTAGCGGTCGCGCGGCTCCAGACTGAAGCGCCTAGAACCGCTCGGCCACTCCGGCTGGCGCACTCAACTGGTGTCAGAAAACATCGTTCTTGTGAAACATAACTAGCTCTTTAATCACGCTAAGTGTTGAGTGGTGCCGACAATTGATTCAAGTTGACTCCGTATTTCTAGCTGTCCGTAGGGCTTCTGACACAGTACTTCACAAGCGGCTTATAGTCAAACTGCTTGCTTATAGAAATGAGTTATACGACTGAATTCGATTTTCTGTCAGAGAGATCATAGTTCGTGGCAACTGATGGAAAGTCATCGAGTAAAACAGAGATGATTTCTGGTGTTCCCCAAGGTACTGTTACAGCCTTCTGCTCCTTCTTATCTATAGAAACGATTTAGGAGACCATCTGAGCGGCCGTCTTAGGTTGTTTGCAGTTGATGCTGTTGTTTATTGCTAGTAAAGTCACGAGAAGATCAAAGCAATTGCAAAACGACTTGTAAAAAATATCTGTGTGGTGCGAAGGTTGGCAATTGATCCGAACCAATGAAAAGTGTGAGCCAAAAGGAATCCACTAAACTTCGATTACACGATAAATTAATCAAATATAACGGTCGTAAATTCAACTAAATACCTAGGAATTACAATTACAAATGTCTAAATTGGAAAGAACATACAGAAAATTTTGTAGGGAAAGCGAACCAGAGACTGAATTTCGTTGGCAGAACACTTGGAAGATGCAACAGATCCACTTAAGAGACTGCCTACACCACTCTTGTAGGTCATTTTGAGGAGTAACGATGCGCGTTGTGGTACTTCGAGAAAGTTCAAAGGCCGGAAGCACGTTCGCATTATGGCGAAATATGGTAAAGATCGTAACGGACTTGATATAGGATGTCGGATGGAAATAATTAAAATAAAAGCGTTTCTCGTTGCGGCAGGCTCTTTTCACGAAATTGTCCATGACAAACGTTGACTTCCAAATATTTTGTTTAAGGCGAGATACAAAGGGAGAAACGATCATAATAAAATAAGGGAAATGAGAGCTCGCATCGGAAGATGTAGGTGTTCGTATTTCCCGAGCTCTGTTCGAGAGTGGAATAACAGAGAATTATTGTGAAGGTGGTTCGACGATTTGCCGAGTATTCGTGTAGATGTAGATGTAGAGGTGGATTTGTTTACCATGAAATGTTGAAGAACAGTTGTGGATGTCCTACAAACAAAAGTTTATGAAATATTAGAAGTTTATGTGGATGACAGCTTTATTAAAGAAGAAGAAAGTGTTGTAGGTGCCGTCGTGGATCTGGCAGCCTGTGACGTGCTGACGCGGTATGCAGCGCCGGTAACAGCAGGGCAGCGCAGTCTCGTGGCACTCCGCCACTGCGTGGTTTTTGAGTGGCGGCGGGATCACTTGGCTACTCGCCCCCGCAGGCTGGGGGCGTGCATTTTTTGCCTGCCCGCATTTCGGTGCCGCCTCCGCCGCGACTCGGCGCCCTAGGGAGCTGGCTTCCTTCCCGAGGGAGACGCGCAAGTGGATGTTTTATGCAGCAGCGGCTGCTGAAAACCCGGCGAGCGGCTCTGGTGTCGGGTCCGCCGCCTCCGCCGGCCCCAGGCGCTGAGCTTCTTCCGATCGTCCGCCGCCGCCGCCGACGCCACTGACGCTGCCCCCGGGCCACTGCCGGGTTTTACGAGCGGCCCCGAGGGCCTCCACGGCCAGCTGCTTTATCAGCGATGAGCCCCGTCTTTGCCTCGAAAACGTCTGCTTCTTTCCAAAGGATGCTGCTTGCCCACTGTTCAGAGTACGAGAAAATCAGAGAAATTAGAGGCTTCTAGCCAGAGGCCATTCGCGAATGGAGCAGTGACAGAGGGAAATGATAGTGCTACTGGAAGTACCCCCCGTTACACAGTGCACTGTGGCTTGCGGAGTGGAGATATAGGTGTAGGAAGCCAAGGTTCAAATGGCTCTGAGCACTATGAGATTTAACATCTGAGGTCATCAGTCCCCTATACTGAGAACTACTAAAACCTAACTAACCTAAGGTCATCACACACATCCATGCCCGAAGCAGGATTCGAATCTGCGACCGTAGCAGAAGCGCGGTTCCGGACTGAAGCGCCTAGAACCGCTCGGCCATGGCGGCCCGCTACCCTGGCGTCTGACGATATCCACGTCGAGGTTCTGCCCAGAATCCATATGTTCTTAGTGAGGCACTATGTGCGATATGTGCGAGGTAAACAAAGCGTGGTATCACGTACTGATACCGCCCCACGGTCCGTCCCTGGTAGCTGAGGGGTGAGCGTGACAGAATGTCAATCATAAAGGCCCGGGTTCGATTCCTGTCTGGGTTGGAGATTTTCTCCGCTCAGGGACTCTGTGTTCTGTTGTCCTAGTCATCATCATTTCATCCACATCGACGCGCAAGTCACCGAAGTGGCGTCAAATCGAAAGACTTGCACTCGGCGAACAGTCTGCCGGACGGGAGGCCATAGTCACACGACACTATTATTACTACCCCACGGCCTCCACACACTTGGCAACGGATTTGCAAGATTGCGTCTGACGCCGATAGTGGTTGTGCAGGATCGGGCAAACCTAGTGACGTGCGTCCAT
Organism: Schistocerca nitens; assembly: GCF_023898315.1. Taxonomy (NCBI): domain Eukaryota; kingdom Metazoa; phylum Arthropoda; class Insecta; order Orthoptera; family Acrididae; genus Schistocerca; species Schistocerca nitens. The sequence goes on from NC_064618.1 coordinate 265,468,331, forward strand.
TGACAAGTGAAATTCACTACTCACCCCCTCAGATTTAGTGGGAAGCTGGCCAATAAACACAGATCAGACAAGAAAGCAGGAAGAAGGAAAAAAGAAGCAAAATAGAAACAGTTAATGTGTGCCAGATAGAGCGACGTCAAAGAGATTCGTGTCGTGGTCATGCGGTCACAGTGTTATACTCCAGACGTACGTACCTCACACAGGTACCACATGTTCTGCGTCTTACGTTCAGTTCTGAAACGTTTAGCTCTTGAATACCTTCGTTCTAAAATAAATCGCATCTGTTTATTTATTGTTTTCGTTTCTGTGAGAAGTTTATGCTGCATCTCGCCACCTCTCACTAGTAATCGTATTTACTTGCGACGGCAATATATTCTTACACATGATTCATATTCTGTGGTGACTTGTGAGAACAGGTAGAAGGCGCATAGACTTATCGCAGAAAGGAAAATAAGTAAACGGCTGTGAACTATGTCACCACTAAGGTACTCATGTATCAAAACTTCCAAAACGGAATGCAAGAGGTATAACATCTGGTACATGTGTGGAACAAATGAAAGGTACGTATGTCTGGAGATCCCTTCGTTAGATGGCGCTGTTGCAAACGGGCATTACACCACGACACATTCACAAATTTGAATACAGCGAGCAGACACGTCAATAACGGGTCGTACAGTTCATAGTTTCCTGAAGAAAATCTGGGCGGTAGGAAATTTTGAACCCGGACCGCGCCCATCGCCTTTAACACCATGACTGCATGACCACGATACGACGCTCAATAACATACCTCTATGTGGCAACATTAATGTTGGACCGTTCATTGTTTCTATTTTACTTCTTTTTTTTCGCAGGTCAGTTGACATTCTTCCTGTTTTCCTATTTGGTCTGTGTTCAATAGGCCAACTTACCACTAAATCTGAGGGGGTGCGATGGGGAGGTTCACTTATGAGTCAGATCTCCACCGGCTCCGGACTAATAGTGCCCTCGGCCGCCGCAATGTAAGACTGCCGGCGGCAGCCACACGTCCACTCGCGCTCGGGGCCTGTTCGCTTACGTGAAGCTACGCAGACATCGCCTAGCCGTAGCTCTGACTCCTCAGTTCGTGTTTAGTACAGACAGTCTCTTTGTTGCTAATGTACAGCTGGACTCAGTTTCGTGCTGTATTATTTGTAGTGAGTCATCGCGTGTTTACTATGTTAATTTATTAGCCAATCATTTCTGCCCCTTCAGCTTTCCTAAGACGACAGCTGCCGCATCACTCAGCCCACCTCCCCTTACAGTAATGCATGAAGCCGTACACAACACTAAGTACAGTATCTCACAAAAATTGCCCGGACAGCGCTAAAAATTGGTTCAAATGGCTCTGAGCACTATGGGACTCAACTGCTGTGGTCATTAGTCCCCTAGAACTTAGAACTACTTAAACCTAACTAACCTAAGGACATCACACACATCCATGCCCGAGGCAGGATTCGAACCTGCGACCGTAGCAGTCGCACGGTTCCGGACTGCGCGCCTAGAACCGCGAGACCACAGCGGCCGGCCGGACAGCGCTAGTGAAGCGCAATTGACCACGATATCACTATAGGTGAACCCGCCAGTGTTAGAGATGCCTGTAGTGTCACTGGAGAAGCAGGAATAGCGGAATGAGTTGCCCAGAAGAGCTCAGTGATTTCTAACGCGGACCTGTCATTGGATGTCACCAGAGTAACAAATCCGCAGCGGTATTTCAAATTTTCAACCTTTCTAAGGCTGCGTAAGTCGAGTGTTGGTGCTGTGGTTATGTGATTGTGAAGTGGAATAGCAAAGGAATAACCACAGATAAACTAAGACCAAACAGGCATCATGCACTGACGGACATACCGTCGAGCATTGCTGAGGATGGTTGTAAAATATCGAAGGAAACCAGCCAACTAAATCCATAGAAAGTCCAAGTGTTAGAAGCAGTGCATCTAGCTGTTTCATTGTCCATAGGGAGTTAAAAGGTATGGTTTAGAGGGTAGAAACTGTTGCAGAGAACAGAGATTTGAATGCATCCAGCGAATTGAGGACGTAGGTGGCAAGTGCTACTCTGAGATGAAGAGTTTGGCACAGGGGAGGAATTCATGGGGGGCCGCACCAAACCAGCCAACCACTCAGAAGAGTGAGATGGGGTCGAGCAGCTCCTCATAAGCTAGTATCTCTTTAATCAATGCTAAGCGACGTTTGAGGAGGTGTAAAGAAGGACACCACTGGACAGTTTATGATTAGAAATGAGTGAACAGCAGTAATCAATCACGTCATATCCTCCGCCAACCTAAGGAAACGGTTTGTGTTTCGGTTCGACGAATATCTGGAAAACGTTACCTGCCATCATGTACAGTGCCAACAGCAAATAACGGAGGGTGCGTTGTTACGGTACGGGGATTAGGAAGTATGTGGTCCTACAACTGTTATTTCCTAAACGCTGAATGTAGAAAAATATCAACGTCCTTACAACATTGTGTATTGCTTAAAGTAGAGGAACACTTCGGAGACGATGATTCTTTGAATCAGTGTGATAATGCACCGTCTCATAAAGCAGCTACAAAGAGACAATTGTTTGTGGACAATCCTGAAATGGACTGACCCGCGCATGGTTCTGACCTGAACCAAATTGAACACCTCTAGGTTCAGTTACGAGGGCTGCTGAAAAGTAACGCCTCCGAATTTCTTATTCTGTCCTTAATAGCGATTGAGATATTACATGTCATGCTTATTACTCAGTCGACTTTCGTGCTTAACTGACGCATCTAGCAGTCCACTGCCTCTAGAGGGCTCTGAATTGTAGGTTTCAACTTGGTGGCGTATAGCGTACCGGTGTCAGTCTGTGAGGAACTTAGTGGTGTATTACAGCTTCTAACCGCAGAAAACGTGTTTCCAATTGAAACCTGTACAAGAATGAGAGTTGCGAACGCTGATGATTGTATCGACATCAGTAACGTGCGAGGTTGAATTGTTCGGGCTCTTGTTGACGGGAACGGTGGTGCTAACATGTGCAACAGATCTCGGACTGGACGACCACGTACGGCAACCATCGATATCGGGTTGATGAACTCAGCAGACAAAATCATCGGATAACACAATCACACCTGTCAGGTAAGTGGGGCATATCACGAGAAATTGTGCAGGCCATCACTGCAGACATGCGGTACAGAACACTGTATGTATGGTGGGTGCCGCGAACGCTCACTGCTCACATGAAACGGAACAGATAGCACATTTGTCAACAATTTCTTTTTCGTTTTTAGCATAAGGCTGAAGGCGTTGATAACAACGTTGTCACATGTGATTGAGGCGGATTCACCATTTTGACCCTCGAACAAGAGAATATCAAAGGAACGGCGCCAAAAAGGCTCAAGGATGCCAAAACGTACAAGACCATGCCATCTGCAGGAAAATTGCTCACGGTGTCCTGGGATGTTCAGGGTGTGGTTCCTCTGGAATTCTTTCCTAAAGGCAGCACTATAAACTTTGAAACATACTGCGAGACCATAACATTTAAACCACGAATTCGAGGACCTCGTCCACGCATGGCTCATCGTGTCCTTCAGTATGACAGTGCCAGACCACGAGTGCCGCGACACCTGGAACGGTCATTCTCCACATAGCCCCTTTGATTTGTTTCCAAAACTTAAAGATCATCTTCGAGGACTTCACTTTGATACAGATGATGCGGTGCAAGTAGAAGTGAGGTTATGGCTCCATCAGCGAAGTCAAACTTTGTAGTATGACGGTATCAATCGACTGATTCGGAGAAATTTATTCGTAACCAGGGTGACTATGTTGAGGAATAAATGTGTAGACGTGAAGTATGAATATGTAGAGTGTTAACAAAGTGTGTTTTATTGAAAAAGGTTTAGAGATGTCACACAAAAAGTTCGAAGGCATTGCTTTTCATGACATTGACTCAGTGTTTGTGCTGCCCTCTACAGAAAACAATGACATTCACATAAGATTGTAACTGTTAGGCTTCAAAACCAGTAAAAGCATTTATAAAACGTTCAATACTGCCGCCTTATTACAGCAAGTAGCTAGCCTCCATCGTTGTCAGTCTTTATGGGCAAACCGATTGGCAAGATGGCTCAACTACCAGAGCATTGAACTGTCCATACATACCTAATAAAATATCTGAAAATCTCTCATAAAACATGCACATAAATGTAACATGAACATTAAAAAGGTATGTAAACAGACAGTTCCAGGCTAACACATAGAGTGTGCTTAACAGAGATTAGCTATAGATACAAGTAAACCTCTCAGAATTCGGAATAAAGATTTATAGCTTTAAAGCTTTATAGCTTTATACCCCGATGAACCATGGACCTTGCCGTTGGTGGGGAGGCTTGCGTGCCTCAGTGATACAGATGGCCGTACCGTAGGTGCAACCACAACGGAGGGGTATCTGTTGAGAGGCCAGACAAACGTGTGGTTTTTGAAGAGGGGCAGCAGCCTTTTCAGTAGTTACAAGGGCAACAGTCTGGATGATTGACTGATCTAGCCTTGCAACACTAACCAAAACGACCTTGCTGTGCTGGTACTGCGAAGGGGGAACTACAGCCGTAATTTTTCCCGAGGGCATGCAGCTTTACTGTATAATTAAATGATGATGGCGTCCTCTTGGGTAAAATATTTCGGAGGTAAAATAGTCCCCCATTCGGATCTCCGGGCGGGGACTACTCAAGAGGACGTCGTTATCAGAAGAGAGAAAACTGGCGTTCTACGGATCGGAACGTGGAATGTCAGATCCCTTAATCGGGCAGGTAGGTTAGAAAATTTAAAAAGGGAAATAGATAGGTTAAAGTTAGATATAGTGGGAATTATTGAAGTTCGATGGCAGGAGGAACAAGACTTTTGGTCAGGTGAATACAGGGTTATAAATACAGAATCAAAATAGGGGTAATGCAGGAGTAGGTTTAATAATGAATAAAAAAATAGGAGTGCGGGTAAACTACTACAAACAGCATAGTGAACGCATTATTGTGGCCAAGATAGACACGAAGCCCATGCCTACTACAGTAGTACAAGTTTATATGCCAACTAGCTCTGCAGATGGTAAAGAAATTGATGAAATGTATGATGAGATACAAGAAATTATTCAGGTAGTGAAGGGAGACGAAAATTTAAAAGTCATGGGTGACTGGAATTCAAGAGTTGTAAAAGGGAGAGAAGGAAACATAGTGGGTGAATATGGATTGGGGGAGAGAAATGAAAGAGGAAGCCGTCTGGTAGATTTTTGCACAGAGCATAACTTAATCATAGCTAACAATTGTTTCAAGAATCGTAAAAGCAGGTTGTATACATGGAAGAATCCGGGAGATACTAGAAGGTATCAGATAGATTATATAATGGTAAGACAGAGATTTAGGAACCAGGTTTTAAATTGTAAGACATTTCCAGGGGCAGATGTGGACACTGACCACAATCTATTGGTTATGAACGGTAGATTGAAACTGAAGAAACTGCAAAAAGGTGGGAATTTAAGGAGATGAGACGTGGATAAACTGACTAAACCAGAGGTTGTACAGAGTTTCAGGGAGAGCATAAGGGAACAATTGACAGGAATTGGGGAAAGAAATATAGTAGAAGAAGAATGGGTAGCTCTGAGGGATGAAGTAGTGAAGGCAGCAGAGGATCAAGTAGGTAAAAAGACGAGGGCTAGTAGAAATCCTTGGGTAACAGAGGAAATATTGAATTTAATTGATGAAAGGAGAAAATATAAAAACACAGTATATGAAGCAGGCAAAAGGGAATACAAACGTCTCAAAAATGAGGTCGACAGGAAGTGCAGAATGGCTAAGCAGGGATGGCTAGAGGACAAAGGTAAGGATGTAGAGGCTTACCTCACTAGGGGTGAGATAAATACTGCCTACAGGAAAATTGAAGAGATCTTTGGAGAAAAGAGAACCTCTTGTATGAATATCAAGGGCTCGGATGGAAACCCAGTTCCAAGCAAAGAAGGGAAAGCAGAAAGGTGGATTGAGTATATTGAGGGTCTATACAAGGGCGATGTACTTGAGGACAATATTATGGAAATGGAAGAGGATGTAGATGAAGATGAAATGGGAGATGCGATACTGCGTGAAGAGTTTGATAGAGCACTGAAAGACCTGAGTCGAAACAAGGCTCCAGGAGTAGACAACATTCCATTGGAACTACTAACGGCCGTGGGAGAGCCAGTCATGACAAAACTCTACCATCTGGTGAGCAAGATGTATGAGACAGGCGAAATACCCTCAGACTTCAAGAAGAATATAATAATTCCAATCCCAAAGAAAGCAGGTGTTGACAGATGTGAAAATTACCGAACTATCAGTTTAATAAGTCACAGCTGCAAAATACTGGAAAAACGTAGAAATGTTGGATCACGAGAGGCAATACTGACCCTACGACTTATCTCAGAAAATAGATTAAGGAAAGGGAAACCTACGTTTCTAGCATTTGTAGACTTAGAGAAAGCTTTTGAAAATGTTGACTGGAATACTCTCTTTCAAATTCTAAAGGTGGTAGGGGTAAAATACAGGGAGCGAAAGACTATTTACAATTTGTACAGAAACCAGACGGCAGTTATAAGAGTCAAGGGGCATGAAAGGGAAGCAGCAGTTTGGAAGGGAGTGAGACAGGGTTGTAGCCTGTCCCCGATGTTATTCAATCTGTATATTGAGCAAGCAGTAAAGGAAACAAAAGAAAAATTAGGAGTAAGTATTAAAGTCCATGGAGAAGAAATAAAAACGTTGAGGTTCGCCGATGGCATTGACAACAACAGCTCATTAAAAGTTGATAATATGAAATAAATGGAATATTAACGTTGTGGACAGGCAAGTTGAAAAATTGTAGTCATAAAATTAGCTAACTATAATTAAAGTACCACGGATCAAAGACTTACAGTTTTAATGCCGACATCAAAAGCACAGTCACAGAGGTGCATAACCTAGTGTGCCTCTTTCTTTCTGTCTTTGGGCCTAGTCCCGTTTCAACGCGAGGTCTTCCCTGTTATTACAGATTTGCCTGTTATTACAGATGCCCTTCCTGTCACCACCGCGAATCCGCCGCCCCCAGGGTGTAAGTAGTGTACCCCAACTGTCAGCTTCTACTGTAATCCTGAAAAAGTGCGAACATTTTCAAATGTCTGTGAGTCGTGTAACTGAGGCGGAACGTGGGGACCAGCCCAGTATTCACCTTGCAGGATGTGGAAAACTGGCGATTGATCCGCCGGGATGATACTACCTGGGGCCGGCGCATTATCGCTCTCGGCTACACCGGCGGGTCTAGTGTGCCTCTATATGGATACATATACATGATTCAGTCACATTAATTTGTTCGTCGCCTGTGTTAGACGGAAACGTGAAATAGTCACTCACAAACAGTAAATGGCAGCACGAGCGTCGGAGGTTAAATGAAGAGTGTCGGAAGAATGCGGAGAACAGTGTAGCTCTGCAAGTTCAAATGTGTGCACTGTTCTTACTGTTTGTAAGTTACTTGACTGCTGAACTCCTCACTTATGAAATAACGGAAAGTGGAGGACTTCACGCCGCAGATACTTTGTGTCCAATCATTACTTATGGTTCTAATGGCTCTGAGCACTATGGGACTTAACTTCTGAGGTCATCAGTCCCCTAGAACTAAGAACTACTCAAACCTAACCAACCTAAGGGCATCACACACATCCATGCCCGAGGCAGGACTCGAACATGCGACCGTAGCGGTCGCGCGGTTCCAGACTGTAGCGCCTAGAACCGCTCGGTTCCAATCATTACTACTCTACTATTACTACTAACAATAATAATAATAAGCCCACTGCAATATAACTGCAGTTACCTATTTACTGCTGTGTTGTGCTGTTAATTAACTGGTTTATTGACGTGCCTCTATATGGATACATGATTCAGTCACATTAATTTGTTCGTCGCCTGTGTTAGATGGAAACGTGAAATAGTCACCCACAAACAGTAAATGGCAGCACGAGCGTCGGAGGTTAAATGAAGAGTGTCGGAAGAATGCGGAGAACAGTGTAGCTCTGCAAGTTTCGCAGGAGAGCTTCTGTAAAGTTTGGAAGGTAGGAGACGAGATACTGGCAGAAGTAAAGCTGTGAGTACCGGGCGTGAGTCGTGCTTCGGTAGCTCAGTTGGTAGAGCAGTTGCCCGCGAAAGGCAAAGGTCCCGAGTTCGAGTCTCGGTCGGGCACACAGTTTTAATCTGCCAGGAAGTTTCATATCAGCGCACACTCCGCTGCAGAGTGAAAATCTCATTCTGGAGTGTAGCTGTTGTCGTATTACAGAAGTGGTGCGATTTATCTGACGTCTAAAAGTATATGATAATCGGCTTTTGGGCCAATGGTGGAAGCGCTTACGAAACGGCTATGTATGCGAACAGTTCGCGTGCCATCGTTGTTAAAGTATAAAATGTATGGCAAAATGGCGCTATCCGAAACCGGTGCCGATGAAACTGTGGTGCACAACGGCCCTTTAAATGACGGGTGTGAACGAAGGCTACCGAAGTGTGTACAGGCGACGTACAATTTTTGAGCAACTGACCGCCCAGATGAATCAAGGGCCGACCAACAGTGTCTGCCCATCTACGGTTTAGCGAACGTTGCTGCTCATGTGCCTCTGCACCTGGCACCTGGTACCCACGCTCGACTGCTGTCATTGGCGACCAAGGGTGGAATCTGCACGCCAGTGCCGCAGCTGGCCGTCCACTGATTGGCGACAGCTGACCTTTTCAGGTGAATCACGTTTCATACCCTATCTGACTGAAAGCAAACACCCTGCAACAATCGTGGGAAGGATCCAGACAACACCAACTGGATGGAAGGGCTGAACAACTGAGAGAAGTCAAAACCGTGACGGTAGTGAGTAGCAGTGAAAATCGACAGTTGTCTTATGTTGCATCAGTAACGTGTTGAATATATATAAAAAAATAAAAAAAATATAGCGCTACGTGGTCGTTATGAGTTTTTAATTTAAGTAACGATTTCATATTGTGTGTCTGTGTGAGTTTATGTGATGTAATATACGTCGGTGCAGTTTTATCTTCATTACGATTATAAAGTGTTGTGTACAGAAGTGTAATGGATATTACACAGCAGTAAAAAACGTCCATTTGTTCAAGTTTCCTAAGGATGATTTAATGAGACATAAAATGCGGCATTCAGTTCCAAGGCAGGATTTCACTTTCTCTTTGCCAGGAGAGCAAGTCCCACAAACTCCTTTCGCCCTTTGCCAAATTTAAGCATACACGTGACTCAGGTACTTTTTGTGTGCTCATGATTATGACTGTTACATGAACAATAAAACCTCTTGCCCCACGATACATGCTATAAATCAGTGGTTTCGTATCTTCCTGAGTCTAATTAGATATTAGCTCGCACTCACTCCTGCACTACGATCAGCATTAGCGCCTAACCAAACTTTGGAATTAAAAAAAAAAAAAAAATTCATTGAACACTTTTGTTTTTAAAAGATGGAAGGTAAATGATATTTAACATTTGCAAATATTTTATTAAACAAAGAACTAATGAGTTAATGAAACAATTGGTACTACTTATTTCTTATTAATGAAGCAGCTCATCGCGAGCGCTACCTTCAATCCTTCCTCAGAAAGCAAAGCTAACTATCAAAATGGTTCAAATGGCTCTGAGCACTATGGGAATTAACATCTATGGTCATCAGTCCCCTAGAACTTAGAGCTACTTAAACCTAACTAACCTAAGGACGGCACACAACACCCAGTCATCACGAGGGAGAGAAAATACCTGACCCCGCAGGGAATCGAACCCGGGAACCAGTGAGCTAACTATCCATCTGTTACAAAATATACTTCCACTCCACTACTCCTCTCTCTAGGGACACTTACTTCGCCCACATCCTGGACTCCTGTTTCATAGCAACGAAGTTCAAATGTGTGCACTGTTCTTACTGTTTGTAAGTTACTTGACTGCTGAACTCCTCACTTATGAAATAACAGAAAGTGGAGGACTTCACGCCGCAGATACTTTGTGTCCAATCATTACTTATGGTTCTAATGGCTCTGAGCACTATGGGACTTAACTTCTGAGGTCATCAGTCCCCTAGAACTAAGAACTACTCAAACCTAACCAACCTAAGGGCATCACACACATCCATGCCCGAGGCAGGACTCGAACATGCGACCGTAGCGGTCGCGCGGTTCCAGACTGTAGCGCCTAGAACCGCTCGGTTCCAATCATTACTACTCTACTATTACTACTAACAATAATAATAATAAGCCCACTGCAATATAACTGCAGTTACCTATTTACTGCTGTGTTGTGCTGTTAATTAACTGGTTTATTGACGCGAAGTGTATATCGGATCAGCTCCTGATGCATTGCATGAACTATTTACAACTGTTGGAAGGCATTTCCTTCAAATGTTGAAGCATATTCGACGTGTCTGTTTCAGTTATAGTGTCAGAGATGCAAGCTACAAAGTATCGGATTAGGGGCAGAACTACGTGAGAGGGATGTTGCTCATACATTTGTTTCATAGACTGTACACCCCATTACATTGTATCGTAAATTAATGCCAGTATTTGAAAGAAAATAATTATTGGTAAATTATGTAATCAATATTAAAACCTTATGGAACAGTGATAATAGTGATGATTCTTGAAAATAATTTAGTTTCGTAATGGAAACTCAATCCAACCAATATGTTTTTATCCTCAGAAGAAGTGAGCGCATGGCGTCGTTGGTTGGGAGGCCCCATCCGGAGAAGGTCGGCCCAAGTGCATGTCTTATTACAGTTGACGCTACATTGGGCGACTTGTGCGCCGGTGATGAGGATGAAATGATGATGAGTTCAGCACAACATCCAGTCCCCGAGTGGAGAAAATCTCCAACCCATTCGGGAATCGAACTCCGGACCCGTTGCATGGGATTGTAGAACATTACCATCCAGCTAAGCAGGCGGACTACCCTCAGAAAATTTCATTTTACGCTTCAGAGGGTAGCCACTACTTGTGTTCTCACCCGGTCCGGCATAGATTTTCAGCATTTCCCATTGATGTAAATCAATGCCCATTATCAGCTGATGTCTTTAATTCCTTTGTGCCTGGTAATACTACGGCCTGAGTTTCAGGTCGACTTATAGGAATACATGTGGTGTGGCACTTTAAGTCCACAGCAGTCGTCGCTGTTTTCATCAGCATCTCATGGCTTTATGGTTCGTACTGCTGACTGACGCTCAATGAGTCTCCGGTTTGATTCCCGGCGGCCGTTTATCTCCACTCAGGACTGTTTTCCTCCTAGTTATTTCATCATTATCATCGTTCTCATCAGCTCGTACTGAGGCGTTCAGAGAGTCGTTTTCCCCCCCACGCGATCCGCGAGTGGAACAGAGGGGGGAGTTGGAAATATGACTTTGGCACTAATAGTGCCCTACAGCACACACTCCTTGGTTGCTAGCGAATTATATATGTGGATGTAGATGTAGCGCGAAGTAGGGTCGAGTAAAAAAAAAAGACTTGTGTCAAGCGGCCCACCACGTCTGGTGATTCCCGGACAAGCTATTCTGATGTATCTCGGCTTTCTTCCTTAATATTCACGTTTATGAGTCATACTTAATCCCAGTCCAAATATAGTACTTTGGAACATGGTGTAATAACAAGTTAGTTACAACAACACATCATTCACGTAAGAACCAGACACTAAAGTTTGCGCCCAATTGATGTAGCCATCTATCTCTGTCTCTCGTCAACTGCTCAGTTTCCTTGTGTTGCTGCAGCTCACTCCACGGAAACGATTTTTAATAATGACGTTCTCTACCTACCACTAGAATTTTCCCCCAGAATTTTTCCATACAAGATGTTTTCTATCAAGCTGTTACAGTTCGTCGGACTAGGTGTCAAATTAATTTAGTTCTTCTTCTCTGTATCCTGTTAATCAATGGATTCTCTCTTTAAATTTTCTTCTCATTAGATTTTTGTCTCAGTCTACAAGCTCTTCTCCATAATGGATATGTTAGTTACATCTAACTTTTTCTTTCCTTGCTTTTCTTCTTGGTTTCTGTACTGAGTTGGTTGTTTGTAGTAAGTTTCTCTTATTTCTGAATGCTTCTTTAGCAATTCCAAGATTTATTTTAATGTCCAAAATATTTTTGTTATCATATTTTATTGTACTTCCCAAGTAGCAAAATTCATTTACTTGCATTAGCATTATGTTTGTATCCTCACATTGGCATTATTTCTTTGTTCGATTTATCTGTCACTGTTAATACACTACTGTTGACGTTTATTTTCAGTTTGGGGCTACCAAAAACGACATACAAAATATTTAACATACTGGTCACGTCGTACTCAGAATTTGCTAAGACTACTACATCATGAGCAAGAAGAATACGATGTGCATTTTTACCAATAGTTTTGATGCCTTTAGTGCTGCTTTTTGTTGTTTTCTACTGTGCTATGAACTGCACTACGAATAATTAAAATGAATAAATAAGGAGGGAGAGGATATCCTTCTAAGGCACATCATTTCATAGCCTCTTTCTTAGTGGTATTGAAATTCATTTCTGTACTCAAATACATATACAGATTGAAAATTAGTATATTATCTCTCCGGTCTATGTCAGTTTTATTTGGTACTGAAATCACTGTCTTCCAGTTTACTCCCTCTAAAGAATTTTCTACTTCAACGAATGCTGTATACGTGAAACATTAGTTTCCCCCCTCTTGTACAATGTTCAGGTAACTTACGGGAATGCAGCCGAATGAAGTAGTCAACTAGCACCGATATTTCGATAGGAGCACTCTCTACCATTCTCAGAGCAAAATTGCTGCAAGTAAGCACTGTGCAAGCGAATTTAAAACCTCGGTTTGCAGTGGACGTCCGTAAAGATAACACACACACACACACACACACACACACACACACACACACACACACACACAAACAGGGGGTGAGGTAACATAAACTATGTCCTTCTGTTTTGGCATGTGAGAGAACAGGATTCCATGCAGAATTTAAACAAAACCACCATCTCTATTCATAAGATTACTTGCTAATTTAATGAATGAGATTTTAATTAAATTAGCAAGTAACCTTGTGAATAGAGATGGTGGTTTTTGTTTAAAGTCTGCCTGCATTTCTGGACTCTCACTTGTCAAAAACAGAGGGACAGAGTTTGTGCTACCTCACCCATTGATTATCAAGTGTTCACTGTGTGTGTGTGTGTGTGTTTTGTCTTTACGGAGTTTGAAACAGAGGTTTTAAATTCGCTCGTTCAGTGCTTCTTTGCTGCAATTTTGCTCTGAGAATGGAAGAGTGTGCTGCTGTCGAAATGTCTGCTGCTGTCGATGATGTGACCGGTTGCATTCCCATTAAGTTACCTGAACAATGATGTATACATTTTCCTCTTCACCTCCGTTCTTTTTCTCAGAACATTCGCAATGCCTTTAAAGCTTTGCTTAGTCCTTTTGTTTTTCCTAAATCCAAACTGTTCTGCTCCAATTGTTGGTTAATTTTAACTTTCAGAATTTTTTTGACAATATTGAGTGCAATTTCTGAAAGTAAGTTTACTAATGCCTAGGTTCTATAATCTGCGCTTTCATTGGCATTTCCATTCTCAGGTTTAGTAATTGTTATTGTTTTTCTTTTTCTTCTTCTTCTTCCTAACATCGAGTATTAGACGTTTGCCTCTTACGATGTTCATCTCTTCCTTTTCCTTCCCAGACTTCTTAGGCTTTCCGGACTGTCTGACTTTGTAGGGTAATCTGTCTCTGATCATTATATCGAGAGGTCCACACCATTCTGTTTTGTTCATTTCAATTTTGTTTCTTACAATAAAGATGTTTAATGCTTTCCTGCATTCGCTGTTTCTTAATCTTTCCACTCTGCTGCAATATTTAACAATCCTAAGAAATCTTATTTCAGCTGTCTGGATCTTATTTTCTTAGAACATTTTCCAAAACATGGTGGTATAGTACAGCAACCAGCGCCAATATTTTGAAGAGATAAAAAATCTCCGTTACAAAAGTGGCTTCATTGTTTTATATCTTTCCAATAACGCGTTTCTCCTTGAATAACGCATCTTCAGATGGTCTACAAAGAAGAACACGAATTTTACTTAAAAATGGCATGATTCCAATTTAGTAAGACTTTGGACTACCAAGGAAAATATTAAAACCAATTTACTCATACAACAGGTATTACACACATGCTGTCCTCCACGCACATGTGTTAGCAGACAAACACCGTTGTTAATATTTTAATAAAATTCCGTGGTTCTCCTTTAAAATTAAAAGAAATAGAGTATTATAGCCAGAAATATTCAGAGGCTAGTAACTGATTATCACGTCCATCAGAAACATCAATGCACACAACAGGAAAAGCTTTTAGAACATACTAATGTAACATAATATTGAGTACACGATATGTCACGTTTAAAATATACACTGAAAAAAAACTGACTTTTAAGGGGCTTCACGCAATGGCCTATTAAAATAAAACTAACCAAAAAGCCAAAACGACATTCGAGGTGATTAATCTGCTTATGCCTCTAAGCTATGTACTGAAAAATAAGGAGACAATAGACTAAATTGACTAACTTATAGAGTATATGACGCAGTCGAAGGGCACCATGAAATTCTCTAGACCTGATCCCATTTTTGGGTGTCCTAAAATTTTTTGCTGTTGTATGTATTGGTTGTTTTGATGGACAAGATGAGTTACTGGCTTCTAAATACTTTTGCCTATTATATCCCACTTATTTTTACTTTAATGGGGCATCACTCAATGTTCTTAAAATGTTGGAAATGGCATTTTCGTGCTAAGACATTGCATGAACGGCAGCATATGTATCTAATACGTATAATGCCAGTAAGTTGGTTTTAGTATTTTCCTTGGTTGTCCAGTGTTTTACTTATACGGGGTCCTTGTAGGACAATCTAAAGATGCCTTAAAGAATGCGAAAGGCGTTATTGGCAAAATACAAAATAATAAAATCTGTTAAGCAGCCAATACTGTTTGCCACTTCAAAATTTATTCTTATTTTCTCGTTATTTTTAACTGATACACAATTCACTCCAATTGAGTAAAGGAGGGCGACCATTACTTCGCAAAACTTCATTCTTGTTAGTATTTGTGTCTTGTTTCTAAAGTACCGTTTTATTGTTCTGTATGATTTCAAGGGTTGCTACCTTCTTACGTATAGTTCTATCATATCCGTATGTGATATCGCATTCGAGATATTTAAAACGGCTAACCTGTTCTACTATTGTACTGTTCTTCAGTATTACTTTTCTTGAAGATTCAGTTCTATTAAATGAATAAAACACTACGAATGGAGTTAATAAAAAGTGAAACAATTGCCATGAAAACTAAAACAATGGCTCCTAGGGTAACTGTTTTCCTTTTTATAAGTCCACTGGCAGTGTTCTATTGTCATAGCAGACACACGTAGACTTTTACTGTTGTTCTTCAGGTCATCTTCAGCATTCTATAATCACTCGGGGTGGGGGGATATTAACTCTTCAAGTCGCGTTGTTACGTACTTGTTTAGAGAATTAATGGATTCTGACCTGGTAAATGTTGCTCGTGTGAGTTATTCCACTCCATTACATTTCATTTACGTGATCTGAACCATCTCTGACATCTTCTTTATGAAATAGTTCATCAGTGCTCTCTTTCCACCTACCTGCTATTTTTTTCAGGTTTAAGCAACATACTGCTTTCTCCCTACTTTTTCTATGCAGCCAACCTAGCAATATAGTGAAACTGTTTGTGCACATTGTGCTTATTCGTGGTCTGGCACCTTACCAATCAAATATGTCCCGCTGCTCCCTATCAGTTACTGTCTTCGCCGATTCTGTAGAAAAGTTCGTCTTACGCGAGCAGGAAATCCACCCAGATATATGTCCTGGGAGATCTAGCAGAACCTACCCCTTCCTATTGTCAAGCATTCCTTCCCCTTCACTCCCCTCCACCCACATTCCACGTCTTCGTTCGGAGCCTCAGCCGCCATCCACCTCCCAAATCCTTTAGCCAAACATCCAACCACGTAATACACATACTATAAAGCAGCCAAAACCCTACAAATCGCATACTGGCAGTCTACATAAACTCTTCAGTCATCTCTGTGTAAATAATTGAAACAATCGACTAATGAGCCTCTTATCTTCTAAAAAACGCAGCTCGCCCTGTGCATTTTATTTTGTGGAAAATTTTCAGCGCTTTAATTTCTTTTAATCAACTGACTGAAGAGCGGCAAACTGTAACCGCATATAGCCCATCAACCTTCCATGTGGGACGAGTGGGTTGAAGTAACAATAAACAAAACAAAGGCTACTTTGTTTCTTCATCTCACAGCTACCAACCTACCCACCCTCTCACCCATCTAATGACCTACATACAAACACTCTCTCCCTCCCTCCATTATGAACAAAGACACAGAAACACACACAGACACACACACACGCACACACACACACACACACACACACATACACACACACACACACAGTAGCCTCACACAGCGAGCAAGCTACTGACATTACTGAACACGCACGCAAAGAAATGTAGGTAAGATGTACAATGTACTTATCCAAATACACGTACAACGTGCATCGTATATTTTGTCTGTGATGTAATGACGTACAACCAACGGAAACTATTTCCCATCCTCGGTTGTGGTCAACGGTTGTGGAAGTTTTCCGTTGGTTTTGAAGCAAATGCTGCAGCTAGAAATCCCTTCCCCAAATATGTCTATTTGGAATTATTACTGTTGGGATTCTTGCTGCTCCACTACCAGATAGCTTGACACTTGTTTACAAATTTCCTTATTATTCAACGAGTCTTTACTCGAACACACAGTTTTGTTTTCAAACGTACAGAATTAAAAGCACAGAACTAAAAGAAGTCTATTAATGAGACCCATGTTGATCTATCATATGCTGGCTGCTGGACGGCTTAGTAACTGGAACTCATTCGCGTGAACTCTGCTTGGAAACGGCACAATAGCCGATAGTAGAAAATAAACAATAACTACAGAAGAAGACGGAAAATGTCAGTTTATAAATTCTGTAGACTATGGTACTTGCCAGAACAAACATTATGGAAATTCCAACTAATTTAAATACATTGCCGGAAACAAAAAAGTTGCACAACCTTTTAGAGGTTTCGAATTTATTCGAGACTGATTGTTGCGACAGTACATATGGAGAACAGGAAATGATTATATTTACAGAAGTAGCACATGCGGTTCTGAGGTACAAGGTATCGACTCTTGCTGAAACATCCATAGTAGTACGTGGCGTAGCCTCCATGCGCGACAGTGCAGGCGCTGACTCTGGCATCAAGTCCATCGTATAGATTGCGAACACTGTTCTGGGATACGTTATGCCACGCCTGCTCGACCTGTTCAGGTAGTTCCGTAAGACTCGTTGGTTGACGAGTGGTTTGAGTCCCTTCTCTTTCCATCATATCCCAAACGTTCTCGACTGTGGCCACGTCCAGAGATCATTCTGGCCAGGAAAACTGCTGCACATCTTGCAGAGCACGTCGAGTTTCACGAGCAGAGTGTAGGCGAGCATTATCGTGTTGGAACAACACAACACCTTCCTGTTGGAAGAACGGCAAAAGAAGAGTCCACCCGGAAACACTTATCGCACCCCAGGCCATAAGACGTCGGGTGGGGCCAGAGCTTCTTGGACGAACGCACTCTACGAGACAACGTTCACTAGGTCTACATCGTACATGCAAACGAACGTCATTTGCGTGCAGGCAGAATCAACTTTCGTTGCTGAAGACCACGACACGCCATTCCAAGTGGCCCTCTGACGGCACCAGTGGAGCTGTGCACGTCGATGCTTTGGCTTGAGTGGAAGACCGGCTACACCCGTAGTCCTATTAACAACCAGTTCTCAACAGTTCGTGTTGAGACGTCTGGGTTGGTAAGTCCTCTTGTCAATGCTGTGGTAGTTATACTATACAGTCTTTGTTACGTGGACAACCAGAACCTCGCCTATGAGGTGGGAATGTCCACATGAGCACAGATACCAGAATCGTTGCATAACCGTCGCAGCACAACCAACTTGGGCGTCAGTTCTGCGAAAGAACCATCTCATCACTCGGAAGGCCGCAATATGTCCTCTTTGAGACTAGCGAGTTGGCTGTAGAAAGGACGAGTGCGCGTCCGTGCCATGGTTGACAGCTTGCGTCACACGTTTGCACTACATCGAGCCTTCTGGCTGAGAGCGTTCCCTACTAAAGGGTAGATACAGACTGTACTCTGGTAGGTATTCCACTACGCTATCTGCTTGCAGACGTCTTTTAAACCATTATCAGTACATCTACTACTCTCAGGTGGCATACGCCGTAATGGGATCAAAATCGACTTCGTCTTTTGACGTGTACTATTTTCTCCGGCAGTGTATATGACTGAAAATTTGCTAATTATTCAGCGCATCTTTATGCGAGGAGCCCTAACTGCCTTCAGAGAATTGGAAATAAGAGTACAAGAAATGGAAGTCTCGTTGCTGGACAGGTCAGTAACTGGTATTCAATCGCATCAGCACACTCTTGAAAACGGCACAGTAGCCTAAATAGCGCCGGCCGTTGTGGCCGAGCGGTTCTAGGCACTCCAGTCCGACTCCGCGCAGCTGCTACGGTCGCAGGGTCGAATCCTGCCTCGGGTATGGATGTGTGTGATGTCCTTAGGCCAGTTAGGTTTAAGTACACTACTGGCCATTAAAATTGCTACACTACGAAGATGACATGCTACAGACGCGAAATTTAACCGACAGGAAGAAGATTCTGTGATATACAAATGATTAGCTTTTCAGAGCATTCAAACAAGGTGGGCGCCGGTGGCGACATCTAAAACGTGCTGACGTGAGGAAAGTTTCCAACCGATTTCTCAAGCAGAAACACCAGTTGACCGGCGTTGCCTGGTGAAACGTTGTTGCGATGCCTCGTGTAAGGAGGAGAAATGCGTACCATCACGTGTCCGACTTTGATAAAGGTCGGATTGTAGCTTATCGCGATTGCGGTTTATCGTATCGCGACAGTGCTGCTCGCGTTGGTCGAGATCCAGTGACTGTTAGCATAATTTGGAACCGGTGGGACGGCCTCATATCACTAGCAGTCAAGATGACAGGCATCTTATCGGCATGGCTGTAACGGATCGTGCAGCCACGTCTCGATCCTTGAGTCAACAGATGGGGACGTTTGGAAAACAACAACCATCTGCACGAACAGTTCGACGACGTTCGCAGTAGCATGGACTATCAGCTCGGAGACCATGGCTGCTGTTACCCTTGACGCTTCGTCACAGACAGGAGCGCCTGCGATGGTGTACTCAACGACGAACCTGGCTGCACGAATGTCAAAACGTAATTTTTTCGGATGAATCCAGGTTCTGTTTACAGCATCTTGATGGCCGCATCCGTGTTTGGCGACATCGCGGTGAACGCACATTGGAAGCGTGTATTCGTCATCGCCATACTGGCGTATCACCCGGCGTGATGGTATGGGTCTCGGTCACCCCTTGTTCGCATTGACGGCACTTTGGACAATGGACGTTACATTTCAGATGTGTTCCGACACGTGGCTCTACCCTTCAATCGATCCCTGCGAAACCCTACGTTTCAGCATGATAATGCACGACCGCTTGTTGCATGTCCTCGACGGGCCTTTCTGGATACAGAAAATGTTCGACTGCTGCCCTGGCCAGCACATTCTCCATATCTCTTACCAACTGAAAACGTCTGGTCAATGGTGGCCGAGCAACTGGCTCGTCACAATACGCCAGTCACTACTCTTGATGAACTGTGGTATCGTGTTGAAGCTGCATGGGCAGCTGTACCTGTACACGCCATCCAGGCTCTGTTTCACTCAATGCCCAGGCGTATCAAGGCCAGAGGTGATTGTTCTGGGTACTGATTTCTCAGTTTGTATGCATCCAAATTGCGTGAAAATGTAAACACATGTCAGTTCTTGTAAAGCCGGCCGAAGTGGCCGTGCGGTTAAAGGCGCTGCAGTCTGGAACCGCAAGACCGCTACGGTCGCAGGTTCGAATCCTGCCTCGGGCATGGATGTTTGTGATGTCCTTAGGTTAGTTAGGTTTAACTAGTTCTAAGTTCTAGGGGACTAATGACCTCAGCAGTTGAGTCCCATAGTGCTCAGAGCCATTTGAACCATTTTTTTTTAGTTCTTGTAAAATATATTATCCAATTAATACTCGTTTATCATCTGCATTTCTTCTTGATGTAGCAATTTTAATGGCCAGTAGTTTAGTTCTAGGTCTAGGGAAATGATGACCTCTTATGTCGCATAGTGCTTAGAGCCAATTGAACCATTTGAGCCTAAATAGGCAGACAGGAGATAATAAACATAGATACAGTCGAAGGCGGAAAATGTTAGCTCAGAAATTTTGTACGACTGTGGTCCTTGGCGAAGAAGCGTTATCGAAATTGCATCAAATTTAAGTAGCTCTTGGTGCGGTTTGCTCAGCCGAGTACCGTTTATACGAAGTGGCGCTGACCTCGGTACTACTTTACCCTGGGATGCGTAATTACAGTGCCCTAGGGTGGAGAAGGAGGAATGGAAATGGACAGAGGTAACGTTAACAGCTTTTATTGCGCCTACGCGAGGGACGCAGGGTGCAGAAGAGCGGTGGGCGGTACATCGGGCTGCGCCTCCCGGCGTCGCATTTCCGGCCGCCCGCCGCCGGACCGACCGCCCGCGCCATACGTCTTGCGGATCCCCGGCCGCTATCGCCTGCGGCTGCTAGCAAATCCCGCTGGCCGCCCGCTTGGCGAAATACCGCCGAGGCGATAACGGGCCGGGCCCACACCGCCCCGGCTATTTAATTCACGGCCATGCCGCGCGCGGCCCGGTGCGAGGGGTGCGTCGCGCCGCGTCGCGCCGCACGGATTTATTTACAGATCTCCCTCTGTCCCTCCCACTCTTCCACCCCCGGGCCGGCGGAAAGGCTCGCGGGAGCATCTGCGCCACTCCAAAGGGGTAACTGCATTAGCCGAAGAGATTCGACGTTCGGCGGCGGAGCGCCGCTCGCCGTTGGCTTACGCGGAAATCTGCAATATTATACGACGGTGATTCAGCCGCAAACACCACGACGGGCAGAGTCTGAGGTTACACCGAGGCAAACAAAAAGACCCCCTCAGCGTCCTCCCAAGGGCGTTAAAAACCGGCAGTCATCTTCTAATGGCGCGGCCGTATCGATTTACCACGCGTGCGGGGACGAGATAAGGAGGGCGTTCGGTGGCTGTCTGCTCGTTTTACACGCCTGCCGACGTCGTCCGCTGCTTTCGTCTGCTCTCTGCCTCTTTACTGGTCTCGGAGTTACGATGTATTTATGGCTGTTCAGGAATTCACTTTCTCGGTTTTAGCAAGGTGTTGTAAGGAAATACACTACTGATAAAGAAAAGTGAAGAGCCCCCTAAAGAGGAGCAGGTTTCGAAATCAAACGTAATGGTTTGGAGGCTATATGACGTCATTGCACTGATTACAACAAAGAGTGAAATTTATGAAGAACTTGGCCGGATGAGCCCACTTAACAACATGAGGTAACACCCTCTCTGACGTAGTTGTCTGCACTGATTCGGTTGGAGAGTCTGTTAGAAATCCGTTGTGCTCTACAACCGCCGCATTTAGTCGCCGTTACAGTGAAGATGTTTGTGGCTGCTCCATCTTAGAGTTGTCGATATAACGAAAAGTCGGACATATGCAGTGGATAACAATATCAATGTCTTACTTCACCGAAGTCGACGTCTGCAGATCGATGGAGGGCGGCTACAGCCCTCCCTGACGAAATCCGGCACATTACTGTCGTAACTGCTTTTTAATATCCTGGACGGAACTGACGTCTGAGACATATTCTCTAGCAGACATCTGCGGATCTCGCCTGCCACAGAAGTACCTCAAAATCACGCAGACAGTTCACAGAGAAACATGCCAACTGTAGACAAGCATTGCTCTTTTGAAAAATGGCACTATGATACTATCGCGTGCCAGGTGACTCGTGTGGACGCAATATGTCCGTGACCACCGTTGTACCGTTAGAGTGTCCTGAATCTCTACCAGCCGTGACTCAAAGGTGTACAAAATTTTTCCCCACACCATAGCGCCAGCAGTAACACCACTGTTTCTCTCATAAACAATGGAAAATGAGACAACTCTCCACAGACCATTCGGGAAAGCAGATAACCGCAGTCGAGCTCTGAACAGAATACAGCATCAGTCCTCAACAGCCCACCCTCACAGTGACGGCACCACTCCAAGCGCAGCTCCTTGAGTTAGGGTGTTAACAACAGCGTAATTCACTATTCTGGCTGCGCCTAGCGTCTGCTAAATGGTACGATATGACACAAAATTTTGCAGGGTCACTGACGGGCTGAATACCCAAAGACACGCATGAAGAGTATGTGCAAACAAGAGCTTACTGCAACCGAATGACAGATTCCGAAGGATAGAAACAGAAGAAGAAGAAGGCAAAGGATAACGGACAACGTAAAGATTATCATTTAACCATGGACAGTTAACAAAAATACATTACGGCTTCCGTAAGTGCAGGCAAGATAATGCATCAATGCACACTGGACTTGTAATTAAGACAATATTTTGAAAAGCCGAAGAAGCTGATATACCTGCCTAACATCGTATAGGCCACCCGCTAGCACACAGAAATGCCGCAACACCCCGTCATAGACTCGAGTAATGTCAGAAGTAGTGCTGGAAGGAGTGGTCACCATGTATCCTGCAGGGCTGTCCATAAATCCGTAAGAGGGTTGAGATCTCTTCTGAACCGCACTTTGCAAGGCATCCCAGATACGCTCAATAATGATCATGTCAGGGTAGTTTGGTAGACAGCGGAAGTGTTTAAATTCAGAAGAATGTTACTGGAGTCGTTCTGTAGCAATTCTGGACGTTTGGGGTGTCGTGTATCAGGGGTCCAATTTCACTCCAACTGCCCACGCCCCACACCATTACAGAGCCACTACTACCTTGAACAGTCCCCTGCTCACATGCATGTTCCATGGATTCATGAGGTTGTCTCCTTACCCGTACACGTCCATCCGCTCGACGCATTTTGAAACGAGAATCGTCCGACCAGGCAACACGTTTCCAGTTATGAACAGTCCAATGCCGGTTCCTCGCCCAGGAAAGCTTTGTGTCGTGCCGTCATCAAGAGTACACGTGTGGGCCGTTCGGCTCCGAAAGCCCATATCGCTTATGTTCCGTTGAATGGTTCTCACACTAACGCTTGCTGATGTCCTAGCAATGGAATTTGCTGCAATTTGCGGAAGGGTTGCACTTCTGTCACGTTGAACAATTCTCTTCAGTTATCGTTGGTCTCGTTCTTGCAGGATCTTTCTCCGGCTGCAGCGATGTTGGAGATTTGATGTTTCACCGGATTCCTGGTATTCACAGTACACTCGTGAAATAGTTGTACCGAAATATCCCTTTATCGCTGTAGCGGAGATGCTGTGTCCCATCTCTCGTGCGCCGACTGCAACACCACTTTCAGACTCACGTAAATCTTGATAACCTGCCACTGCAGCAGCAGTAGCCGATCTAACAACTGCGCCAGACGCTTCCTGTCTTTGAAGTACACTCCTGGAAATGGAAAAAAGAACACATTGACACCGGTGTGTCAGACCCACCATACTTGCTCCGGACACTGCGAGAGGGCTGTACAAGCAATGATCACACGCACGGCACAGCGGACACACCAGGAACCGCGGTGTTGGACGTCGAATGGCGCTAGCTGCGCAGCATTTGTGCACCGCCGCCGTCAGTGTCAGCCAGTTTGCCGTGGCATACGGAGCTCCGTCGCAGTCTTTAACACTGGTAGCATGCCGCGACAGCGTGGACGTGAACCGTATGTGCAGTTGACGGACTTTGAGCGAGGGCGTATAGTGGGCATGCGGGAGGCCGGGTGGACGTACCGCCGAATTGCTCAACACGTGGGGCGTGAGGTCTCCACAGTACATCGATGTTGTCGCCAGTGGTCGGCGGAAGGTGCACGTGCCCGTCGACCTGGGACCGGACCGCAGCGACGCACGGATGCACGCCAAGACCGTAGGATCCTACGCAGTGCCGTAGGGGACCGCACCACCACTTCCCAGCAAATTAGGGACACTGTTGCTCCTGGGCTATCGGCGAGGACCATTCGCAACCGTCTCCATGAAGCTGGGCTACGGTCCCGCACACCGTTAGGCCGTCTTCCGCTCACGCCCCAACATCGTGCAGCCCGCCTCCAGTGGTGTCGCGACAGGCGTGAATGGAGAGACGAATGGAGACGTGTCGTCTTCAGCGATGAGAGTCGCTTCTGCCTTGGTGCCAATGATGGTCGTATGCGTGTTTGGCGCCGTGCAGGTGAGCGCCACAATCAGGACTGCATACGACCGAGGCACACAGGGCCAACACCCGGCATCATGGTGTGGGGAGCGATCTCCTACACTGGCCGTACACCACTGGTGATCGTCGAGGGGACACTGAATAGTGCACGGTACATCCAAACCGTCATCGAACCCATCGTTCTACCATTCCTAGACCGGAAAGGGAACTTGCTGTTCCAACAGGACAATGCACGTCCGCATGTATCCCGTGCCACCCAACGTGCTCTAGAAGGTGTAAGTCAACTACCCTGGCCAGCAAGATCTCCGGATCTGTCCCCCATTGAGCATGTTTGGGACTGGATGAAGCGTCGTCTCACGCGGTCTGCACGTCCAGCACGAACGCTGGTCCAACTGAGGCGCCAGGTGGAAATGGCATGGCAAGCCGTTCCACAGGACTACATCCAGCATCTCTACGATCGTCTCCATGGGAGAATAGCAGCGTGCATTGCTGCGAAAGGTGGATATACACTGTACTAGTGCCGACATTGTGCATGCTCTGTTGCCTGTGTCTATGTGCCTGTGGTTCTGTCAGTGTGATCATGTGATGTATCTGACCCCAGGAATGTGTCAATAAAGTTTCCCCTTCCTGCGACAATGAATTCACGGTGTTCTTATTTCTATTTCCAGGAGTGTATTTAGGCGTTGCCGACCGCAGCGTCGTATTCTGCCTCCTTACATATCCCTGTATCTCAATACGTCTGCGTATACCAGTTTCTTCGGCGCTTCAGTGTATAAGTAGGTGTACGTCTATTGTCGCATAAGGCACTATAAATTTGTACGTAGATTGGAATAATGCAGAAAATAGGTAGACCACCATTAACCTAGTACTGACAAAACAAACTGATCAACTAGAACATTATGACCACCGACCTACTATCGATATAAACCCGTCCAGTTGATAGCAGCGTCATTTGGGACGAATTCTACTCAGACAGATGCTGAGTGCATGTAATATTAGTGAGCATGCTGTCCGTATGCAGTGTAGACTGGGGAAGGCGCACGATTTGTCTGAGTTGGACCGAGGGCAGATTGCGATGGTCCGAAACTGTACGACGTGTCGGGTGTTCGAGGAGTGCTGTGCTGAGAGTCTTCAATACGTGGCGAAACCAAGGTGAAACAACGTCCAGACGTCGTGGGCTTGGCCAGCCACCCCTCGTTACAGATGTCGGACGTCGTGGGCTGCGCAGACTGGTAAAAGACGACAGGTGCCTAGCTGTGGTGGAACTGACGTCAGAGTCTAAGGCTGGGGAGATTACGAGTACGTCTGAACACACTGAGCACCGAACACTCCTAACGATGGGCCTCCGCCGATGACGACCCATGTGTGTGCCACTGTTAACACCACGACATCGGAAACTATGAATGAAATCGGCACTGGACGCTGGCGCAATGGTAGAGCTTTCCAAGGTCTGACGAATCCCGATACGTTGTTCATCATGCAGATGGGAGGGCTTGAATCCGTCGTCTTCCAGGGGACTAGCTCCTTGACACATGTACTGCAGGACACAGACAAACAGGCGGTGGCTCCGTTATGCTCTGGGGAACATTCACATGGGCGTCCATGGGTTCAGTAAGGCTCGTACAAGGTATCATTACGGCCAAGGCGTATCGTGCATTGGTTTCACACCATGTACACCCCCTCTAGATGGCCAGGTTTCCCAAAGGCAGTGGAATATTTCAACAAGATAATGCGCCATGTCATAGCGGAAGGGGTGTGATGGAATGATTCGAGTAACACAGTGGAAAGCTTCAGTTGACGTGCTGACCCGCCAACGCGCCAGATCAGAACCCGATCTAACACATTTGGGATGTGATTGAACGAGGCGTAAGAGCTAATCTCCCACCTCTCCGGAATTTACAAGAATTAGGTGACTTGTGTTTGCAGATATGTGCAGATGTGCCAATTCCCTCCAGTGACCTACGAAAGTCTCATTGGTTCCATGCCACGACAAGTCGCCGCTGTTAGCCGTGCCAAAGGCGGACATACCGGATATTAGGTAGGTGATCATAATGCTCTGACTGATCAGTGGCATAAGGAATTTTGACGTCTGTCGACAGACGCTGTAATTTATTCACCTTAGTCCCAATCAGTGATGGCACTAACCCATCTAATATCTATTCTATGTTACGTTTTATTCTTCTTGAAAAAAACGAACCAATTCATTCAAACTGCCTCTTCTCATTTACGTTCATTCATTTTTAAAAACGTTGTAGACACAAACAAGAAAGGTGGCAACAGTAAAAGATGCTCACCTCCACTTTGGGGTGACACGAACAACGGTATGATCGGATATGGGTGCTGGAGACAGCTGAAACACGTGCCTTTCAAACGCTATAACTGACTTATTGCTAAATTAAAGACCTACTGTAAGATATCACGCAGTGGGTCGTTAAAAATAAAGCAGTAAGCGAAAAAAGTTTAAAAGAAGTACATTGGACCCATACTTGTCTCGGATGGCAGGAGCAGGTGTGAAGGTGTCAAAATCTCGAACTTTTTATACGAAATCAAGCGCCTCTGGAGCAGACAAGATTTTATTTAGACATTTATGTATTTGTTCCAATCGTCTGTTAATCCACTTCCTCCTGCCCCCTCTCTCTGTGCATAGCATCCTTTACCCGTGTCCGTCCATCTCCTCCATCCCTTAATCGGTCCACATTCACCATCTCCCCACATTCTGCCAAGTTTCTCCTGTCCCAATTTCTGTCCATGTCCTCCTCGGCAATCTCTTTGTGCATCACCTCCTGCCTCATCTGTCTACCTTCGCCTTCCTCTTCCGTTCACCTCCTCCTCCCCTTCTAATTCCATCTCCTCCTTCCCCACTCTTTGTCCATCTCCTCTTCCCCATTTTTTCACCCATCTACTGTTCCCTCTCTATGTCTTTTTCCCTCCTCTCCCTGTTCGTCTACTCGTCTTTCGCTTCTTGTCCATCTCCTCCTCTCCCATCTCCCTGCCCTTTTCTTCCGCCCTGTCTCTGTTTATCTTCTCCTCCCACTTCTCTCCACTTAAATATTCCTTTCCTTGTCTCTGTTCGTCTCCTCCTCGCTCCATTCTCTGTCCATCCCCTCCCCTCAATATGTCCTCTTCCCCCTCCCCCCTCTCTGTCCATCTCCTCCTCCACCTATCTCTGTTAGTTCCCTGTCCATACCCTCCTCCCCCTTCTCTGTTCACTTTAATAAGAGGCTGGTGGTTCCTAACCCCTCAGTATTTCTTTCCAGATGGTAATTAATACATGTAACATGTTCTGTTGAAGCCGTTCAGGGGTTTAGGATATGCTGTTTGCCATTGGCTTTGCTTGAGTACGCATGTACCAAACATATTTCACATTTATTTAACATATTTCACACCTATTTGTACACATATTTCACTTGTGTCTCTAGAAAACGTCGTCCTGCAGTTTCATTTTCATGGAACCCAATCTTGATGACGTCGAATATCCTGAAGTGTGCAGTACAGTTATATAATTCTTCAGGTACATCCGGTGGTATATGTGGTTACTGTCTGCAAAATGTATTGCGAATAGAGATAGAGTAAAGAAGTAGTAGATTGAAGGTGATGCTTAATGTTGCAGCTGTACAACAAGCACAGAGAAAATATAGTCGGCCGCAAACTTTTTCCCTTTTATAATTTTGTAGGGGTTATCAGCGAGAAAAAGTTTCGTAAAGATTTCAAACTATGTGTAAAGCATGGACATTCGCACGTTGTGGGCTACAACGCTTTTTCTCCCTTACACCTTTGATAGTTATGTGGTTATCACACTGACACCAGTTCTTTCTGGACAGTAAGCGATTGGAGAGAGAGAGAGAGAAACTGGTATAGGCTATAGGCATGATAACTCAAATACAGAGATATGTAAACAGACAGAATAAGGATCTGCGTTCGGCAACGCCTATATAAGACAACAAGTGTCTGGCGCACTTGTTAGATCGTTACTGCTGCTGCAATGCCAGGTTATCAAGATTTAAATAAGTTTGAACGTGGTGTTACATTCGGTGCACGAGCGGTGGGACACAGCATCTCCGAGGTAGCGATGAAGTGGCGATTTTCCCTTACGACCATTTCACAAGTGCAACGTGAATATCAGGAATCCGGTAAAACATCAAATCTTCGACATCGCTGCGGCCGGGAAAAGACCCTGTAAGACCAGGACCAACGACGACTGAAGAGAACCGTTCAACGTGATAGAAGTGCAACCCTTCCGCAAATTGCTGTTGATTTTTATGCTGGGCCATCAACAAGTGACAGCGTGCGAACTATTCAACGAAACATCATCAATATGGGCTCACGGAGCCGAAGGCCCTCACGTGTACCCTTGATGAATGTACGACACAGAGCTTGCCTGGGCCAATCAACAACGACATTGGAGTGTTGATGACTGGAAACATGTTGCCCGGTCTGAAAAGTCTCCTTTCAAATTTTATCGAGCGGATGGACGTGTTCGGGTATGGAAATAACCTCATGAATTCATGGACTCTGCATCTCAGCAGGGGACAGTTCTAGCTGATGGAGGCTCTGTAATGGTGTGGGGCGTGTGCAGTTGGTGCGATATGGGGCGTCTGATACTTCTAGATACAACCCTGGGAGGTGTCACGTACGTAAGCATCCTGTCTGATCACCTGCATCCATTCACATCCATTGTGCATTCCGACGGACTTGGGCAATTGCAGCAGGAGAATGCGATACCCCAACTGTTCAGAATTACTACAGAGTGTCTCCAGGAACACTTTTCTGAGTTTAAACACCTCCGCTGGCCACCAATCTCCCAGAAATAAACATTATTGAGCATATATGGGATGCCTTGCAACGTGCTATGCAGAAGGGATTTCTATCCTCTCGTACTCTTACGGATTTATGGACAGCCGTGCAAGATTCATGGTGTCAATGCCATCCAGCATTACTTGTGGCATTAATCGAGTCCATGCACGTCGTGTTGCGTCACTTCCGCGTGCTCGAGGTGACCCTACACGATATTAGGCAGGTGTACCAGTTTCTTTGTCTCTGAGATGTGTGTGTGTGTGTGTGTGTGTGTGTGTGTCAGTTTTCATGAATGGTGCCACTACATCTCAATGAAGTAGCTCCTCAATTGGCCTCCCAAGGGCTAAGTGCACCCCGCCTGCCAACAGCACTCGGCAGAGCAGGACAGTGACCAAGCCGAGTGATAACCAAACCCAAAATCCCTTAACTTCGGTGATCTGATGGGTACTGATTTCATGGGAAGTCTTATTATCACTACCACGAGGTCGTTAGGTTGACAGCACATAATTGATGGCTTAGGAAGTAGCCAGTGTATATACTAGCTCATGAAACAGTTCGAGAATCGAAACAAGTTTCGTTCCAGTAAAATGGATACGAACTGGAAAAAAATGTGATTAGGTCTTATGAATTATTTTCTTGTCATTGCATGAAACAGTTTGCACAAAATGTCTCAACACTTTTTTTCTGTCTCTGCAATAAATAACCACATAGAAATGGTTTTTTAACACACACACACACACACACACACACACACACACACATACCATACGAAAGCGCTGGCAGGTCGGTAGACACACAAACAAACACAATCATACACACAAAATTCTAGCTTTCGCAACCAACGGTTGCTTCATCAGGAAAGAGGGAAGGAGAGGGAAAGACGAAAGGATGTGGGTTTTAAGGGAGAGGGTAAGGAGTCATTCCAATCCCGGGAGCGGAAAGACTTACCTTAGGGGGAAAAAAGGACAGGTATACACTCGCACACACACCCATATCTAACCACACATACACTTTGTATGCCACCGGCTTTGTGAATGCACATGTGGCGTTACCTACGAATCAAGTAATTTTTCCAGACAAATACCCGACAGTTATCGCCAGAGTGTATATTATCAGCCCAGCAGACCGGTTACACGTAGCCCATGATGCAACCTCGTCATATAATCGGTGAATTTTGAAAGTGATTCGGCTAAAGAAGGTGGTATGAATCCGGTATTTGCAACCCCGTCACGCTGCCGCCACTAGATATTTCTCCAGTATTTATAAAGTATTCTGTCTCGATACCATGTCAAAGGTTCTGCGACATATCCACTGAGTTATAGCTACAAACAGTAGTAGATGGTGTGCTGATTGAGGTCGTAAGAAATGTACTCTAGCTTTTCAGATCTCTAGTGTTACGCTATCTGCTAGAAATGATGTCTATGATTTGGAATCAAGTGTTTCCATTCAACCACACACATGCATTAGATCCTATGGAGAAGTCCTCTAATGATTACAGCCACAAGTGAATCATATTTCTGGCACTTTCATATCTGGAAAAGAGTCATCTTACAGCCACAAGTGAATCATATTTCTGGCACTCTCACACCTCGAAACGAGTAACCTTTCTCGAACCTATAGTAAAATTCCAACATGGTTTTTGGTAGCCCCTATGCATCTTGCAACTACCCCTCAGACTCTGCTCTACCGTCCCTGCAGCTTTGCACATGTGATTGTTCCAATGTAAGTCGTAACTGAGTAGAACTCGAAGAAAGCTATACCTACCACCTTCTGCAACCCATGTGGAAACAGGCGAAGATGAGTTACTGTGACAGAAATGTGTTTTGACCATTTGACGGAAACGATGTTTGCTCCTGCAATACATAGTAGTATGAAACACTGTACGGGAACTGGGGGAAGAATGTGGATTTTCCTACTGCATTGTGGTGCTTCTCCAAACTACAAGCAGGTGCTACAGACCCACATTCCTCAGGGCCCATTCACGTCTATCACCCCAATATTCCATCATCGTTATTCTGTTCCATTCATCAGAGAAAATTTAGGAGCTATAAAAGCTCCACTAACTTCATCCGACCGAGAAATCGATAAGTTTTTTACCACATCTCTCTCCTCCCACATATCGAAAACAAATACTGCATGCATGCCGGCTTTGAGCACATGTTACGATCCCGTTAAATACACAGGTGTCGACCCACTGCAAAGACCAGTTTAAAGATTCATCACCTATACTCTAGGAGGATGACCATGTCCCACAGACTGTACTGTAATTCCCAAGAGACGCTCCCTGTTACCCTATGTTGTTGTTTCATACATTGTTCTTTTATGCTGTAACACGCTTTGTACACAGTCATACACTTTATTCCACCACGACTTTGAGGTCTGTGGCAGGTTCTTAACTGACATTAACACTTACTGATCCATTGCCTCTTGCAGAAAACTAGACGTCGCATGGTGTAAATCATGTTTTACTGCACCTACCGTAATACGCCGCACACACTGGATGATTTTAAATAAAAGACAGTTACAACATAAGGAAACTGGAAGAGTTTGGCGGCATTGTGGAGAGTTCCAAAAGTGCTGTCCGAAAGTGATTGACGATCTCTGCATTTAAACTCATCTGTCAAAGTGATGGAATAGCTGATGGCTCCGCATTCCATTTCGACTGATTCCTAATATTGCAGTCACGTAAGCGATCACTGTTTCAGTGCTGTCCATCCCCTGACGAAGTTGCCCTCCACCAAAACTTTTCGCCCGCATCTCGTGGTCGTGCGGTAGCGTTCTCGCTTCCCACGCCCGGGTTCCCGGGTTCGATTCCCGGCGGGGTCAGGGATTTTCTCTGCCTCGTGATGGCTGGGTGTTGTGTGATGTCCTTAGGTTAGTTAGGTTTAAGTAGTTCTAAGTTCTAGGGGACTGATGACCATAGATGTTAAGTCCCATAGTGCTCAGAGCCATTTGAACCATTTTAAAAAAAATTTGAACCAAAACTCTTCCTCTAACTCAAACAAGCGATGTCAGTCAATCATTACGTGGTAACCAACAGCGTATCATTGGAAAGATGGGATGGAAAAGGCGCCCCCTATCAACTGAAATAATAAGCATTACAGTTGATTGAGTGAACAATTTTACCAATTTTACAGTAATTTCAACGCCAACCAATGATGTGACAGCATGTTTCCCAATTTCAGTATAATAGCTAAACCACCCCCTCCCCACTTTGCAACTATCATTGTGAATGTGGATAGATTACAGTGAAGTATGTCCATGCATTGTTAATTCTCAAACACATCCATCGTAACAGTATATCAAACAGCGATCAACACATTTCTAATACTTCGAGCATAGTACTTAATTTACGATATATCTATATACTGATGGGAGTCACAGAGCATTCTTGCAGTCTTAGGGTGTCATTGACCAACCTGCCCTGTAGCACCGTTACCGATTTAAACTGCAATCGACCAGAAATATACCGCAACATTCCTCATCTCAATGAATGGAGCTTGCTGAGTCCTCGCCCATCCTAGGGCACAAATTGCTTGAGATGCGCCCACGTCGAGGAGGTTAGTATTCCTTATCAACGTATAGTAACGGATTTGAAAGTCTTGTGATGTAATAGCAGACGGTGAAGAAGAGCCAGAAACGGGTGTTTTTTATGGGTGATGGAGCTCCAGACAGATGGAATTCGAAGCATTTTTACGTAAATCAACCAAGCCACCAATTTTAAAGTATTATTCCAGAGTCTAGGATCAGTAGTGGAGGGTATTGGCAAGAGAGATCATAAACACACGCACTCCTAAGGCTACAACGTTCAGCACATAAAAGGGTATATAATGTTAGATCGCTTTCGTTTCCACCCATCAGTCGTATGGAATCCACTGTTAATATTTCAAGCTCGTATCATACATTATTCTTCCCAGTTTCTCTACAGTAAACCGTGTTGTCGAACCGTACAACGATAAAGCTACTACCTTAAAACATTGACTCTGTGTGATACGAGTACAATATAGCTATCTGGAGATTTATAGCTTCCACTGTTCACATGTGATCACGGTTCAGAAATTATACTATGCCTGCCTCAGCCCTATATAAAACGATCATCAATAATGGGGAATACCTCTTACAAGGAAACAGATAAACATCTAGCAGCTGTGTCTGACACGTGAAAGTTACAAGTCATTGCGCCACTAACTCTGTAATAGCACATCTGTCAGGTAAATGTATACACGGCAATTGCAGTGCCTCACAAGCACCTATAGCTAACTTTGTTGTGAAGCTGAAGTGTCAGTTTTACACCTAAGACACGACAGGAGGATGGAGTACATCGCATAAATCATAGTTCCTTTAGAGGAATGTGTCACTTTTCCATCACTCATGGCGTGGAAGTCCTCTAATGACCGCTAATGACCGACAGGTTTACCATTAACGATCGCAAGTAGACAGTGATTTAAATCACCTACAGAAGACATGGCTGTATACAAGTCGAACGCAGGCTATGTCACACGACTGATGCATCCTGACAGAACAGTGGAAAAATTAAACTGCACCAATTTCTCCCTCTTTAGAATGCACCATCAGTCTACCATTAAATTGTACCTTGTTACAGTTCCATCTCAATCGATCACTCCATCCACTCTCTGTTATCCTTTAATGCAGATGCATGTAGGTTTAGAAGCAGATGGTTCTCTGTCTTCCTGAAAAGCGTGAAATACAGTACCCAGCTCGGGTGTATTACTGGTACCTCAATAGACATACATTATGATGCTGCCTCAACGGAGAAAAATTGACTGTTTCTCTGATTCGCTTTGCTTCCATGTCGACATTTTCTTGAATTCCTCTTGTTGCTGCATGCTTGTTCCAATCTACAAACTGTTCTGCTCAAACCAGAAAATAAACAAGTACTTCCTCAATTTACCTGCATTATGGTGCGTATTCAATCAGTTATACCTATTTCCCGGTCATTTTTCGCAACTCTATCGATTTTATATCAGATTTATGAATGCAATCATGACATAATCTCTCATTCTGTGTACTAAAATTGATTGTAAATGTATCACACTTGCCAATACCTAGCCCAAATGCACTGCTTGGGTGATGTATTATTGCACTGTACTTGATTGTGTCCAGTCACCTCCACGTTTGGAGAGCGTTTGCTCTGTTTTCTGTATGCCTGGGTATAAACATGTGTGCCTAGGTGATCATTCTAGAGAAATTTCTCAGGTGTCAAGTACGAAAGGGATGACGCCACCTCATGCTGGAGGGAACTGAACAGGCACTTGTGTGTGGTTTGGCAGCTGACAGCCACATCACTTCGTGGGGGCTGCCGGTGCAACTCGACTTCTGAGAGCGTGTTTGGTAGCCTGCTGTGCGGTCCAGTGGGCAAGGGACGGTGGGTGGTGCCTGTGCATGTTGTTTGCTTGTCTGTTGCATTATTTTGCAAGCAGGTCTGTAGGCTGTGCTATGCATTGTTTGGACAGTTTAAGAGTTGATTTCGTGTCTGCACGTAAGTGTATTGCATTATTTAGGAGGAGTTTACATGTCTGTGTGCTGTGTACTGAAATTATTTCGGTAATTTAGGAGTTGTAGCGTTTCTGCAGAATATTATTTCAGTAATTTATGAGTAGTTTACAGAACTGTAGGCTGTGTGGTGTGACCCTAAGCATGTCACAGAGTGTTTTTTGTGTCAGTGTGAAAAATGTAAAATCTAAAATTCATTCCTACATAAATTGTCTGAAAATAAGTAAAGTACATTCCTTCCTCTCTTCAGCAGCACAGTGCAGGCTGAGTACTTTCCCCTATAGACAACCATGTTGGTTTACATCACAGAATGGAACAATGCCCTCTGGTGACAGTACTGTGCACTAGGCCAGTTGGACTCCAGACCCCAAGGCGACCACACTATTTCCCTCCATTTTACCCCACCATTTTGGATTATTTCACAGAACAGACGACAGCGCTATCTGGTGGCAGTACTGTGTACTAGGTCAGTTGGAATATGGACCCTATGGCGACTATACTTGATGGCAGTACTGTCTCTAATTGTTTAAATAAATAGTGTATGGAAAATAAAGACTTATGTCCAGTATAGGGTGCATTCTTTTCCCCTCCAGTTCCTAGCAAGAGGTGGCAGTCAGGTGACTTAGGTTAGTGGAGGTAGCCCAACTGCCCTTTCTTTCCCTCCATTTTCTTAGCTTAGTAGAGATAGCCCAAGCGACCTTCCTTTAAAGCTAAAATTCAAACTTCCCGCCAGTTCCTAGGAAGAGGTGGCAGTCGCATGACTTAGGTTAGTGGAGGTAGCCCAAGTGACCTATTTTCCCACCATTTTCTTAGGTTTGTAGAGGTGTGTTGCATTGTCCTGATGGAATTGGAACTTTCCGCCATTTTCTGGGGGTGGGGAGGGGATTGGAGGGCTGTTAAGTTAGTGGAGGTAGCCCAATTGACCTATATTCCCGCCAAAATCCGCTGTCTTCGATGAGGTCACGGCCTCCATCTTAGATGATGTCATGCGCTGTTGCCACGTCTACAGGCCGCCATCTAGGTTGACGTCATCGCCACAG
Organism: Schistocerca nitens; assembly: GCF_023898315.1. Lineage (NCBI taxonomy): Eukaryota > Metazoa > Arthropoda > Insecta > Orthoptera > Acrididae > Schistocerca > Schistocerca nitens. The sequence continues at coordinate 265,504,033 of NC_064618.1, forward strand.
TCTTGTATTACGTCATCGCCTCCATCTTGGATACATCTGGCAACAATGGAGAGTGGGGTGACACTGGCCTAGTCCTCCTCCTTATGCTTACCATATCGACTCAAATTTCGCCTTTACTCATCGTCAGACATAACCTCCCTCTTATGGAGGCCTTGAATTTACTATTTGTATCCATCCGCCCCTCTTCCACGTTTATCATTGGAATCCCATTATACTCTTCATGTGAGCACGCTTGATTTTAATTTCACGAAAGATTGGTTTGACTTTTCTGTATACTGAGTCAGTCCTCCAGCAGCCATCTCGACTTGGTGGCCTAGCACTTCGTATTTATTTCATTCCTAAGCGATTTATAATTGCTATATTCCTTTCTTTTGTCCGATATTCTTCGTACTTACTTTTTTAATCGATCAGTTGAATCATTTTCTCTGCTACCCAAGCTTTTTCCGCAGTTCCCTTTCTTGTACTTATGATTCTTTGTCCGACATGTGTGACTGCCCTTTTCAGTGATTTCCTCTCTACTTGCACTGAACCACCTACTCGGGTATTTCTTATAGCGGTATCTACATCCTAAAGGAACTCCAAACTCGTCTCACTGTTCCCCAGTTCTGTACTACCCCACTTCCTTCCGCACTGATTCTTCACTTCTGTCCCACAGATCACAGGTGAACCACGCACTGTCATTTGTAGTTAGTGGATTTTGTGAACATAATAACCAAGCACTTCATCTAAAGCTAGTCACTAATGTAATTTTCAAACCTAATTGTGATATAAACAGTATGGTCAAGTGCAATAATGAGTGGACATAGTTGTCACGGTCTTAAAAATAATTTGTACCCTAATGGAGACACGTGACTCACGTACTGTTTGTGTGGTAAACTGATGTCATAGCTTTGGTACAAGCTTTTCTCTGTTAAGAAACTGTGTAACAGGATATATATGGAGTTGTATATATAGTATATTATTGAGATGGAGCTGCAGAAACAACATAATTTAGTTATAAACATTGTGCTTTAAGTTAGTACATTGGGCTGTGTCTTTGGCATAAATAAGAAAAAAAAATATAAAAATAAAATCATACACTCTTTCATATATAACTTATCTGATATTTCACCTTGATGTCAGTTTGGCAATTCATTTTATGACTTATGCCGACGTGTATGTTTCCTGTATCATTTAACTAAAATAACGTTTTAGCTGAGCATAATACAGATTGTTGCAAATACTAAAAAAATTGCCAGTGCAAACGGTTTTTTATCAAGCATTAGTAGCAACTGACGTATAGGTGGATAGAAACTGTTCTCAGGTTTTCATTGAAGATGCTCCTGGTTTTCGCTCTTATTCTAGTGGAATACACCCGTTCGGCATAAAACGTTTAACAGTGTTTTGAATTACTTTTCTTCTAATTTATCGTTACCTCAGTATCCTCTTTGTTTAACTCCTTCGGCTTACCAATGTTAAATTGTTGTCTCCTGCCACTTCGAAAATCGACGCTTGGAATGAAGACATCCTTATCATGAGAACGGCAATGACAAAACTTCACAAGAATTTCGACGTGTCCGTTCTTTGCGGCAAGTTCGCACAGTAAACTGGCCAAACTGTGACTGTCCTATGTGTTCGCTTTTAACACAGGCCGGCAGACTTCAGCGCGCTGTTTATTTCCGTCCGATACAGCTTTAAGTTAACAGGAAGCCTTCTAAACCTTTGCCACTCTTACTTCAGACGATGAAATTAATTAGTCGTAAGAAACGCTGGGTGTGCATGAAGTTAACTGTTCACCGCGAGAAACTTATTCACGCCTCGGCAAACACAACTGGATAATCACCTCACCAGAATGTGCTGAAACAGGGTTTCATTTCTGCGTCTGCATAAAAGTAAACGAACAAGTGCACTCGCTTCTATTGGCCTACGTGGTGCTGTTTTCTTTCTTGTGTGTGTATGTGTGTGTGTGTGTGTGTGTGTGTGTGTATGTGTGTTCGTGTGTATGTGTGCCTATATAGCCTTTCATTTTCTCATCCGGAGAGTTGAAATGGAGAAAACCATAAATTATTTTCGACGTAGCCTCACCTTTTAATACACTGGCCAATCGCCAACGGTTCTCAGTATGTTGCAACTCATATTTCCACTCGCCACCCAATGGAGAAGCGGCGGTGCGAGAGCCGGTGCTTTCGTTATTAGTATTAACGAAGGACTTAATTATCACGTCTGAAAAAGCAGCCGCGATGCCACCGCAGGCAGCTTCCCGCTGCTTCGCGTTTTTGAGTGCTCCACCCCGGAAATGGGAGAGGCAGGTGGTAGGGGTTGGTGGTGGGAGGGGGAGGGAGTGGCGGAGGTGGAGGGGCGGTGGCCTGTTGGAGTTTCGCACAATCGGCCCATCCAAAGAGCGGACGGCGTACCTGAATACCGCCCACACTTGAAGCGCTCGGCTCTCGGCTCTGGATGAAGGATGACGTAATAAAAACATGAATAAGCTGCTGGATGAACGAGAGAAAGGCAGAATGAACAGAGGTTACGAGTTTGAGTCTTTTGCGTTACAGGAGTAGGTTTCGCTTCTGATATTTTTGTACACTTGCGCTTCCTTTAATGAAGCAGAGAGAGTTAAGCTTGCGGGACTCCAGAGCTGGGTGTCGGAGAATGCCTTCCGGTTTCCGGTTGGCCGCGCGTGGAAGGATCACACCTCTTCCTCGCTCCCTCAGCAACTTTGAACGTTGCTGCCGCAGGCTTTTGCGACTCCCTGAAGGTAGGTTTTGATGACTAAATCAAGTTTTCTGCAGTAGATGTAGTCCTCCTTGTCACTTTCTGAAGAAGAAATCTGAGAGAAACATCCGCTCCACGCCAGGGCGAGTTCACTAGAGATGGAACAGAATCTCGAATTTGAACAGGTATGAATAATGAAAACATCCGCCATTATGGTAAAATACGAAAACCACGGAGAACCTAGATATGAACGACTGATTGGTGATTTTAATATATTAAAAATAATAAAAAATAATAAAGTCTTTTTAGAAATTCAAAATAATTACGTAAGAAATTAAAACATGAAACACGAAATTTATTCAAAATTAAACTTTTACAAACCTTTTTTCCCCTACCACTCTGACGAAGGTGACGTTGTCACATTGAAAACGCAGTCACAGAGACAAAGAACTTTACTGAAAGTATGTTGAAGCTTTTTTAACCAGTTAGTAACGCTCTTTTCCTTTTTGAAGTCCTTCAAATCGCAACATGATTTCTTGCCTTATTCGTTGAATAGTGATGACGATGTAGCAATTGGAATGGCATGCCGAGATAAGTGACGTCCCAATTTTTTGTTCGCTATCTTTAACGTAATTACACAGAAAATAGTCGAGGAGGTAGAGGCGAGTAACATCGTATGAATGAGGTGCCAGGAAATTGGGACACGGTTTCTAATCCATCGGTCTACAACTTTTTTCATTTAGCAATTAATGAACATGCAATTCCCAATGTACCATTTAGATGAAAAATGATGTAATTTGTGGTATGTTACGTAGCTTTATTGCCACGCATTTTGTCAAAAGCTCCAGGAAAACATGGTCAGTTCTATCACCGAACGGATCATTGACGTGATTGCATAAGAAACATTGCAGCGAACACTCACCTTTGGTTTGTCTTGCTGATGTTCCCCAGGCACGTGAGTGTTTCCTAATGCCCAGATTCTCACATTACGTGTGTATTCGCTTTCTCTGAAGGATGAAAATTGCATCACTGGAACAAACAACGGTGAAGAGTGTTTCATCCGCATACGTTAATTCCAGCATATTAACTAAAAACTCATTCGGTCTTCAGAATGGAATTTCACTCTGCAGAGGAGTGTGCGCTGGTATGAAAGTTCCTGGCAGGTTAAAACTGTGTGCCATACGGAGACTCGAGTTGGGGAACTTAAAATTTCGCTGGCGAGTTTTCTCCCGACTAAGCTACCCAACCACGACTAACGACTCATTCTCGTAGTTTTACTTCCGGTAGTACCTAATCTCCTATCTTCCAAACATTACAGCAGCTGTCTTGTGAGTTCTCAAATTCGAGTCTCGGTCCGGTGCGCAGTTTTAATATTCCACGAAATTTCATTCGACCTAGGTTTATTATTTGGTCCCAGTGCCTCTAATAATTGCACTCCGAGTGCGTACAATCACTAAAATAGTGTAGGAATTTGTGCACAGTTAAACGTGGTAGCTGTAACTGCGTGGCAGCAAGACTGTTAGATGCTATGTGAGATCATCGATTGTTGGTCGTTCGCCATGGATGTTTTCCTCAAATCTACATGTACATACCTACTCCACTAGCCACTTTATAGTTAATGGTGGTGGTTACCCTGTACTGCTGCTAGTCATATCATTTCCTGTTCCTCTCACTAATAAAGCAAGGGAAAGACGACTAGCCCTATGCAGACAACATTGTAGGTAGCGCAAAAAGAAAATTTATTAATATTTTTAAACATGCTTGGAAGTAAAACGAGGAGGACCCAAAATAATATGGAGAATGAACAGGAGGTGGGGAGGAGTGGTGTGGAGAGAAGAGGGGTGGGAAGCGAAGAAAGTAGAAAGACCGAGGAGGAAAAAATGGGACTGGCTGATGACAGTACGGATTACTTGTTTAAAAATTACATTAATTTTATAAACTTCAGGATTTTTATTCCTTATAGATTTATTGTTACACAGATCCTCTCCTGAAGAGAGGCTTTTAGTGCCACGAAACCGGTAGTAATCCAATAATAAAGAACTAAATACTGCAAAAGCTGTTAATAATACACAAAGTGAATGCCTATATACCTCCACGCGAGCCCTAAAGTCTCTTGTATTCGTGGACCTTACTAGAAATGTACGTTGGCGTTAGTGAACCGCTTTCCCAGTCGGCTGAAAACGCTTGTTCTGTAATCAATCTCGACATTGTTTTGCGAAAACAACGTTGCGCTTTCTCCAGTGATTACTATTTGAGTTCACGAAGCATTTCCGTAACACTCACGTGTTGACTGAATCTAACGATAACAGCACACTTCTGCATCGAATCGACGTCTTCCTCTAATCCGACCTGCTGGTGAATCCAAGCACTACAGCAGAACTCGAGAATGGATCACACAAGTGTTCTGTATCCAGTCTCCTTAACAGATGACTCACACTTTCCTAAAACTCTCCCAATAAACCGAAACCGGCCATCGCCTTCCTGCTACCGTCCTTACGCGCTCGTTTTAGTCGTCCACTTCTCCCTTTACAAAACACTGTCTCCCTCTCGATAAATTTCTTTACCTTGCACGAATTGGCGGACGTGACAGTGGATCTCCTTCACACTTAATAGTGAGGTTTCGAAGACTCTACAAATCCGATTTTATTTCAGTTAACTGTGATACACTCTGTACTCCTTCTTGAGTAATTGACCTTTTTCATGTAATTCGTTTCACGTTATCTCATACACAAACCAGGAACATTTGACACAAATACAAATTGATTAAAATATTTTCTGGGTGTGTAACACAAATCTAGTGAAGATATCTCATTTGTAAAGGGATTCTATGACACTCTGTAATTCATAAACTGCAAATGATGTCGAAAGAACGTATACAAGAGGAAACAGTTCTCATTTTTTTGTGTGATGAGGACTCTTAACCCTTTTACTTACCGATTTACTGAAGTAACTACAGTATACGTTTTAGTATAAATGTATTTATTTAGTAAGGAAGTTTCACTGTTAGTAAACGAGCAGTACAATGACGTAGTCCGGGTCAATATCCGCAGTCCACCGTTTTGGAAAAATCGTTTAGAAAGATACTATATGATAGATCGTAGTAGAAACTGTTGAGTTTCGGCTCTACTTTCCGTTGTTTTGAAGGGAAATTCCAGTTTATCAGTCGTCTTGACGTTTATACCGTGAGAAGGATCCTGGGAACCATACCAACTGTTATAGAATTTAAGTGTTTCCGGACTTTCGAATTAAAGTGCACAGTTCCACTAACAATATCGATAATAAAGATACTGGTTGCCGTAGTACCTCGATAAGTGGAATAGTTACGACGCTATACTTACATTACGATACCGACGGCTAAACGTCGTAGGACAAGTTTTTCTTCCTGTGTTATGTACTACTTAGAAAACACTGGAAGTTTCTGGGAGACCAGAGAATAGAATGAGCAAAAGAAGTGCCTACCACTCTTATAAGTCTGTGGCTAATGCTACAGCTATTCATATTCAAAGTTTCTCACTCTCTTACTAGAAAGACTGATTCCATTTCAGGGACCAGGGACAACTTGTTGTCACATATGATGAGTGTCATAGAATCCCTTTACAAATGAGATATCTTCACTAGATTTGTGTTACACACCCAGAAAATATTTTAATCAATTTGTATTTGTGTCAAATGTTCCTGGTTTGTGTATGAGCCCGACAAGTGCAACAAATCAGTGGTGACAGAAAGCCATATGAAGGGCAGCGAGAATATACAATCTAGTAAAACAGTCGCCTTTGCCACCAGTCACTAACTACATAGATGAATATTAAGGACGCTACAGAAACAGCAAACCAGTCAGCTAAAATAATCGTCGGGGTAGGGTGTTAACTCGTGTCATTCTGACTGCAAACGATTTCATACAGGGTCGATTCGTACGTTTGTGCATCATGGTGCCGTAGTTATCAGGACAGTAGGCAGAAAATTAAGAATTCAGTAGCAATACAATGTCACAATTAAACATCCGTATAAAATATTTCCACACAAAAGTAGTATAGAGGAAAATATTTTGGCTCTGGCTGCGTTATTGCCTTGTTACCCCTCCTCTGCCCTTTCCCCACTCCCTATGATGTGGTCGATGACGTCATGCATTGTTGCCATTCTCCTCTTTCCTCATGCTCTCACGTAAACCTATTGCCCTTTGTGTAAAGGGATGGTAAATTCAAAATAGCCAGGGTTTCACCCACTTCTATGACTCCACCGGAAGTAGGGTACTTGTCCTAAGCGTAAATTTATGGGAGACCGAAGATGGGGCACTGTACCATTGGTGGAAGTAGGTCACTTGAGCTAAGTATAGAATTCAGAATGGCAGAGCCTTTCACCTTGATCAAGCTGCGTTGTTGTTAGAATCCCTATCCCTATGACATCATAATATAAGATGATGAACACCATGGAAATGGCACAGCCTGCTTGGTTTTCAGATTTCTTGGGTTTTCTCTCACTCAGCGATGTCAGAATCCAAGACTGCTGATTTGAGGATACTGCCATAGCCTAAACGTGTATTAAATTTTCCCCAGCCCGATATCGTCGCAATTGAAGAGGACTCTAGATACTGGAGAAGAGTCCATGGTTGCCAAGTTTCTTGTATCCTAAATCAGAAACCATATCCTAAGTTTAAAACGGTGAGAAATTACAAAACCGCACTTCTATGATGTTACAGTTTACGTGGAACTCATAATTCACTTAGCCTATGTTTAAAATGGGGATAAATTTAAAAAAAAGCTTACCTAAAACTTACAATGATGGGAAACCCTCAAGAATTGGGAACTTACTAGTTTGTTTATTAAATTATCGGCTGGTCTCGGCGGATGTTCGAGTCCTCCCTCGGGCATGAGTGTGTGTGTTTGTCCTTAGGATAATTTAGGTTAACTAGTGTGTAAGCTTAGGGACTGATGACCTTAGCAGTTAAGTCCCATAAGATTTCGCACACATTTGAACATTAAATTATCATTGGTTGGAACTCATAAGGTGTTTTGTATTTAGTTGACGAGTTTCCAATACTGACCGAACAAATTACGTTCTTTAGAGTAGAATAAGAAGTTACCTCTCCTCAGGGTATCATAGGTAAGACTGGTATCAGAAGCTTCATATGGACAGTCGACAGTACACTTCCTCTTACAGCTTCATACTGCAATTTAGGGTATGTGGATTTTTTTTTAAATTTCTAGCCATTTTACACGTATGGTAAAGTCAGGGTAAGCTCTGAAGTTTGGGCCAATTGGGCCTGAGGAACTGTGTGTCACCCTCTGACACAGGTGACATGAGATGTGATATGGATGGGCATGTGGTCAATACACCTCTGTTTGGTCATTGTCAGGTTTCTTGACCTAGGAACCGCAACTAATCGGTCGAATAACTCCTATGTTGGCCTCACAAAGCTGAATTCAGTCTGTACCAGACCCTCATCAAAGCTAAGACCCAGACAGCACTGGGAATCAAACCAAGGTGCCGCACATGGTAGTCAGCAGCAATGACTACACATTTTACAGAGGCAGATATCTTAAACGTAGAATAAGTGAATTTAAAATTGCAAGTGAGCCATAAGTTCACAAGATGGAGGCGAACAAATGACTTTTTTTTTTTTTAATTTCTGCCGCTGCAAATTTACTGTATGATTACAAACACAGGACACAAGTATATTGGCAAGCATGCAGGCTACATCAGTATCCCAGGGTCATCCATCTTGGATTCTAATGTCACTGGGAAGGGATGCAAAATGATAACATAGGAGCCTGGGCCAGTATCCTGGTGTCCACCATCTCAGATTCTGACATCAAAGGGCTACAGAAATCTGACAGTCATGCAGGATGGTCCATTATCTTGGGGCACACCACTCTGAATTCTATATTTAGCACAGGTGTTCGACGTTCGCCACTAGGACAATGCTGCGACTTCTGTTTCCCACTATAGGACACATACCCTACTCCTGCAGTAAAGTCATAGAAATGAGGGAAAATCCTCCATGTTTTGAATTTCCTGATATTTTATACAATGGGTAACTGGTATAAGTCACAGTGGTGGGGGAGAAATCTACCACCAATGCATGACATCACTGATGATGTCATAGGTGGAAGATCTGGCAGCATAGCAGCTTTGGTCGGAACCCAGTCAGCTATGCTACTACCAAAAACTGAAAAGATTATAGTTTACATCATTTAATTGAACTCTGTGGGACTCCAACCGGAAACTAATCATTAACTAGAAACATTTCTTTGATATATTACTTCTTGGCAAATACATGGTTGTGGAATTTAAAACCATATACTACGAGCTCTCACCACAGTCAGAAATTAAGCTACAAACACTTTTCCAAAATTATGCTGAAGCTACAAAGTGACGATGAATATTCATCCTGGCATATCTCATGCATTGTCATTAAGTATTTTAAACGTCTATGTTTAAGTCCTTTGGATTAAGACGACGACTCCTTTGTTACAGTTTTTTCGCCGTACACGTTCTCATTACGCCAGGAAAAGACTTTTTTGGGCAGATTGATGGGACACACATCGTTGCTTCCAATATTCCCTGTAATTTGTTTCGCTGCTTTATAATATTAGCTCCAGAAAGCTGCTTACTTCCTCAACGTTCATTCTGTGCTTCGCCGACTACATTTGGTTATTTATGTTTCCTTTACCTTACATTTGCAATTATGTATATTTTTCTTTACATTAAGAAGCACTTTAAAACTCTTTTATCTCTGCATATTTAATTCACATGTCACTGTGCAGCGGCACAGGTGGTAACAGATGTTCTGTCCTGTCGCTGAATAAGGTTTCCAGAACTGTTTCCTGTTTATTACTTTACCTCCGTGATGACGCGTAAAAGACTTCCTGTATGTTTTAGGAGACTGTACAAGTAAGTTTCCCAAATAATAAATGGTGCGCATACGTCTCTTTTGTGTTTGTTTTTTCCCAAAAAACAGTAGGGAGGGAAAGTGCTCGAAAGTGCTTGCAGAAGTAAACAAGAAAACAAACGAGAAACGAATTGCGCACCGCCGAGTGGCAACAGCTGCAGCCACCAAGCGTTGCCGTGGAAAAGGCTCTGTTCAGGCAAAGTGTTCCGTCGGGCGTTGCTCTTAAACGCTGCCACGGACTTTCTGGCCGTGAAGCTGTGTGTTCCTTTTCTGGTCGCGAACAGTGGCTAAACTAGACGTCCATTGGGAGAGGAACTAGTTATTTGACTACTTATTCCTTTGAATAACGTTTATCCCAGGTACGTGTCTGTACAGCCTGAATTTTAAGAACGAGTAGAATCGAAGGAGCACGTCTGGAAAGCACTATTGTATAAGTTACGACAAAGTGCATGAAGTCAGGTAAACTCTCTGAAAGTGAAATGAACCTAAACGCGTCTGAAAGCTCTACAGCATTAGGGGTCATTTTATATATTTTCATTTCATTGATTTGATAACAGGGTTGATGTATTACACTTCCGTGCGCAAGAACTCTTATGTTTCCTGTCACACTCAATAGAATAATTAAATGAAACCAATTTCCCTGCTGGGTTGCTCTTTACTGTACAGGCACATTTATCAGTATTGGCCCTTTCGACAACTTTGTCTTTTTCTAGTGAACTATCACTCACGTAAGGGTTTAATGAAATACGTTGATCTTTCTACCTTCGATAAGCATTAAAACCATGAGGTACGCTCTAAATACGCCCAAGTTCCAGAAAATCCCTAGAACCTAGATACTAAATAATAACATGACACAGAATACATTCAAAGCATATAAGGTAACGGGCTGACAATCATTTGCAAGAAAACTACATTCTCTGGTTGGTTTCTTGAGCGGACAAAGCACGAGGGGTGGAGGTTGAGGGATGAATTTGGGGGGGGGGGGGGAGAGAAATTGTCTGTCCGACCAGACAGAGCTGAGAACGAGTGTCATCCTCGCGAGTATGGACATCCTAAGCAAAGAAGGAAACAGTGGGAAGAGACAACGGCGTGAAATAACGACCACAAAATTATGAATTATGTGCGGTGTGAGGGATCTGAAGCACAGTAACATTAAGTTAGGAAAAGGATACTCCTATTAAAAGAAGCTGTATAATATATGAGTATTATGTAATAAGTGAGTACTTCTCGTGAAAGGAATGTGGGACCCAGCGAACTCCGATTTCCTCAGATCACAGTCGTGTATGTGTGTGTGATGTGGCAAGACTCCAAAGAAGCCGCTAAACATGATTAATAGATAAAAAGTCGCGTGGGAGAGCGGTAGCACACATGGGTGGGTACATGGGCTTAGAGGTGTAGATGGTCTACTGCTATTTATTTACCTGCTTTAATATGTGTAAGACGTTTTTCCGAGTATGTGGTGATAAATTAATTTAAATTGAACGAAGTTTAATGTTTGCTGTGGTTCACGGAACGAAAGAATGTGAACTTATTTTTATTCAAACTATATGCTGTTTGGGAGGTGGATTCGCTGCACTGATAAGAAGATCAGCAGCACTTTCCTCTTTATGTTCTAGGCAGCAAAGCCTAGTGACGAACGTCTTACATACTATTTAATTTGTTTGTATTATGTTAGAGAGTTAGTAGCTGACGTGTAACCGGACCTTTTTTCATAATTGAACAAAGTTTGGGTCAGTGTGGAGAAGAAATGGAGGTACTAACCTAATAAAGGGACTGGTAATGTGAAGGAAAATACAGAACCAGCCTCAAAAGTTAATGTAATCCCAGAAGGTCCGGAGCACAACTAAGATATACCACAATGTAGGACCGCTACTTCAACTTGCTTCATTGTACAATTTTCTGAATTATTCTTCATAACAATATGAAAATGGTCAATAGTTGCATATATTTGTGCTTAGTAAAGAAAAAAAGACTGGTAGGAAAATGTTTCCTCGTGAGACACAAGCATGGGTTTGGACTCATGCCTAAGATAAAATATTGCTTTACTTTCTCCTAGTCGTTGACGAAGTATCTTTGTGTTAGAAAGAAACAAAATATTATATTCCGTATTTAAAAATTAATTTTCGCATGATGGTTCTATTGTGCCAATAACTTTCACTATACACAGTCTCACAGGTAAGACATGTTGATGTAAGTACCTACAGCGTTGAAAAAAAGTTCATAAATTCAACAAAGTACCAGGCCACAGCTGAATGTCACTTACATTTTACTCTGAGTGCAGTGCTGTATTAGCCCTGAAACGTCCCCTTAGAAAAATTATATAAGACTGTGCTTAAACTGACACACAATATTTTTAGCGCAACGCAATCTGACTTTCAAAAATCCCTACAAAAGAATGGCCCTGACTAACATTAACCTATACGTTTCACAAATCACTTACCTCACAAAAATCTTGGTTACTCGAACTACTGCAATACAACAAGCGCCACTACTGCCAGCTAAATAAAAGATTCAAACTACGGAAGGCACTAACTACTGATAGGCATAGTTAGCAAATGAAAGATTTTAATAGAGAACAAACAATGTATTTACCTTCATAGTCATCAAAAGTCATAATATATATATATATCACAGTTCATGACATCCAGTCTTACAAATTTCAAAACTCCGCCATTTCTCTCCCCACATCCACCACTGCTGGCGGCTCACCTCCAACTGCGCAACGCAATGCGCTGTTCACATCTAGCTGCCCAACACTACAATGGCCAACAACAATGCAAACCAGCCACAGACTGCACGCACCACAGCCAGTGATTTTCATACAGAGCGCTATGTGGCGTTACCAATATAAAAACCTAAACAGCCTACTTAAATAGCCCCCATGCTCCCCACAAAAAATTTTACAAATTGTCTTGGGCACTGGCCAATACATATTTGTTAAATTTTTCTTTACAATTACAATAACAAATAAATCAAATGCACACACTTATTGATACAATGTTGGTCAAAAGCTAAAATTTTGTCACAGTCGATAAAGACAATCCTGATCATTCATCACAGTAAATTTGCAGTGTTTTTTTTTTTTCAAAGTCTGAGCAGTAAAAGACAATGCACACGGAAGTAGTGGATTTCAATGCAGTCTTGAAGAAGTAGTGTTGTCCTTCCACCAGAAAGACAGTACTGACTCTTGACATGCAGACAGGTAATGGTTCACAACAGAGCAAACCCACAGCAGAGTCAGTTGAAGTTATGAAGAATATTGGTAGGTAGGTCATCACAGGGTAGACCCACTGTAGTCCTGGTAGAGATTACGGTATTAGTGGGCCACAAGAGGTGCAGACCCACTGCAGTCCTCGTAGAAATAATGGTATTGGTGGGTCATCAAAGGTGCAGACCCACTGTAGTCCTTGTAGAGATGGCTAGCAGCCATCTGTTGCGACTCTGCAGGTGCACAATCACCATCGAAGAGTCTTGTACTATATAGCAAGTCTATAAACCACCACTTGTGCACTCACAAAGTTTTTGGAATTGTCATTAGAACCAGCAATGCTGTTAACCAGTCCCTTGCTGTATTATCAACACACGTGCAAACACTAAAAGTCCCTACTTCTCACATATTGTCCATATACTATGACCAACAGAAACGTGTGCAGTGAAATGATACTTAATTTGATGAACTGGTATCAATTACAATTTTATAACATAAGAATTCAATAACAAAGGTACAAAATACATCATTAAAGAACATAACAGTACAGATACCATTTGTAGTAACACAGACTTTACAAAAGAATAGAATTAAACATGCACATCAGTGTTACAAAAATTATGACATAAGTACATACGTAAAGATCAGAATAACGTTTGAAACTTCAACTTCACATATGAGCAACAAAACAGAACAGATAAATAATGTCTAAACATCTTTAAAAAATGAATAACATATTATCAATGCAAATTATATTTGAGGATAATAGTATTCCTCATCATAGTGAATGTACCTTAGTATTAGAAAAATTCTACAACATAAATCGTATTAGCTAAACACATAAAGACAGGAAAAACATAAATACACAAGAGTACACAAACACATAGCAGAATAATACAAAAGGAATGACAGGGTTCATTTTCAGTGTAACATTTGGTACTGCAGTCCAACCCAAAACTTCATCCCATAGACCTTTCCTCTTATTTCAACATTTGTTTCCACGAAAAAAATCCTATCCAAGTATGCTTTCTGTATTTATATGTTCACACATTTCTTACCTCATTATTTGTTTTCCATTATGTTACCTCATCATTTATTTCCAAGAAAATCCTACATAAACTTGTTGTCCCTAAACCTTACCTTTTTGTTCATATCCTCTTTCAAAATTCTTTTTTGGCCAACAAATTTTCTTATAGTTTCTCAATGCATTTCTTCCAATTCATCACAACTCTTTCCCTCATATAGCCTACCCCATCTTAAGCTAACTTAAATCTACTGAGCTCAGATGCTAAACTAAGGGACGATGCAATGCAGCAGCACAAAACAATTAACACAAGCAGCAATGACAAAAAATGCAAATTGGCAAAGCAAGCAGCAGTAAATGTAATAACTTATATCTAAACAGGACAAACCCACAAGCAGAAAAAATAGTACACTAAAGACAACAATGCAGATAAGGGAAATGTCCACTCACATGTCATTAAAGTGGTGCACCACAAGAAGTTATTCTACCAAAAAAATTACCAAGTAGTTGAAAATAAAATTATGTATGCAGTAACTGCTATTAATCCCTTCTTATTGTTCTTTCCTTTCCAAGTGCTCCTTTTTTGAAGAACGTGGATCATAAAATTATTATTAAAAGATCTGTTGACAGAAAGTGTTCACTTTAGCAAATGCATTTCATTTCATTTTATAAAACCAATGCTGCAACACAGCTGGAAACCAGATATCAAATGAAATAAGCAACTATGAAAAGTAAAGCATAAATATATCATTCAATAGTCATGTGACACTTCATAAGTTAGTAGAAATTCTCTCAACTCTTGTAGAAAGACGCTTGTCATAATCAGGTGTGCAAATGTAAGTATCATTCCAAGTAATGAGCGTGTCGTATTTGCGATGCTTTCTACAAAGGAATGTCAATAGCGAGGATAATGGCCTCCTTTTTCCTCCACCTAATAGCTTTTTTTTGTCAGACGACTATCTCTCAGCTGGGCGCCCAAAACGCATTACATCAATGTCACTTACCTTTGTTACTGAAATATTTACGACAGCAGTTTCCGCTACAGTGTCAGTCTCATATAAAAATTTTCACAGGTCGAAAATTTGCGTTACAAATGTGTAGAAACAAAATCCTATAAATATAACAGTGTGCAAAAAGTTTTCGGCGGCATTGTGATGAATTACGCATATACACACATTTCATAGTACGATTCTTGTTTCCAACATCCTTTTTCGCAAGTCAGAGTCCCTAACCACTACTCATTATTCCTTACCTTATTACACATATACATATTCGTCGAAACTTCTTCAATATTTCATCATAATAAATGCATAGCATACTCAAATTCCTCATATAGGATCAGCTTATTGATCATAAACATACCTCAACAGCATAATACTCATTGTCATCGTAATAATAACATCATAAAAACTCAGCCAAATCTCAAAAACGTCATAGCTTTCTGCAACAATTTCAAAACCTAAAAAAAATTCTCTGCTCATTTAAATAGTGTCATCTACCTCAAATGTTCTTTAAATATCATGATCCCATATCAAACACATCATACAAAGCTCTCATATTATCACAATGGTTCCAAAAAAATATATGAACAGTTCACAAAGTACAGACAAAATACAATTTCATAAGTGTGAAGTTACCCAACTGTGTAATTGGTTAAGCATGTGTCACTGACGTAGTTAAACAAAAATGTTTGTCTCTCAGTTAAATGGTCAGATAACTGTGTAATTTATGTGTTACAGAAATATGGTACCGATGTGTAAAGTTGTATAAGCAAATACCATATTAGCTAGGGCTCCTTGTGTTTGCGAGACACATGGTACACAATGTAGGTGTTTACCCCATGAGGATTAATGTAATTATACCCTCAGGTGTTACAGATTACAGCAATGGAATGAAATGTATCACGGAAAACTTTTTGTAATTCTAAAATCTAGAAAAATAAATGGTTTAAATACAAAATTAATCACTCAAATGCGCTAAATGTGCATCTTGCTGAAAGATAATTCTGTGGAAGTGTTGTAGATATCATCCTCTGTAAGCACCTTACCGTGATCAAGAAAGTACTATAGTGTAACGTATTGTTGTGCTACGAAAAAGGCTGTCTCATTGTAGCTATACCACAAAAGTTACTATTAAAACATGTTTTACTTTCCAGAATAATACAGAAAAACTGTGCAGATATAAAACAAATACACCGCAAAAGCAACAATGTAAATTGTGTCACACATTAGTAGCATCGTGATATAATCATGTAGCTGTCAAAGAAACCAAATGCTAAGTCATCTTTAATCTCACAGAATGTGCTTCAAATAAAGAGTATCTTTTCAAGTAAACCAAAATGTTGCGTTAAAATCTCATTAGCAGTATAAGTTCTAAGTATGTAAGCCTTATAGTAGTTACTTAATCGTGCAATTAACAAGCAAGAGAGTACACACACAATAACACCGTGTCCTCTGTTCACTATTACAATGCATTCGTAATTTCTGTTTAAATAAGTTCTCCAGGTTCTCGACTGGATATTTAACTTCAAACATTGTTGCATGGTAACAGTTTCTTAAGTCTGACAAAGCATACTAGAAATGTAAAGTGAAAAGTTTTATGGCAAAGACAAAGCTAAAAAGCAGATTATCTTTCAATAAACGGTTTTGCATGTGAAATGTGGTGTAAACCTTTACTCTTTCGAGTACGTGGAGTTTCAACTTCAACGCAATTATCATGCGGTATATGTCGGTAAAGAACGCCAAAATTTTTCTCAATGTTAGCGTCTGTGTTATTTTTCTCTGAGCCAGCCGGCGCACGTGGCTACCTCTGGTGCGAGTCATTGTCTGTCTCTTTGTTGGCGCGCGTCGTTATTGGGATTAGGAGACCTAACTTCTATAAATTCACCTTGTCGAGAAGGCCCTGCCCTGTTTGAAGCTCGCCAGTTCTGATGGAATTCAGGTCTGTCGTTTTGTCGGTAGTTTACATAGTTTCTTGTTTGTCGGTCATGTGGTGAAGAATTTCTCCCGGAACCGTTGCGTCTGAAGTTATTCTGTCTCCCTTGATAATAATTATTTTGGTTCCCATATTGTCTGTTTCTATGGTTGTCTCTGTCACACTCATTACTATGGAAAAGCGATCTTTCTCTGCAACTATTATTCTGCCAACGGTTTTCACATGGGTGGTGTTTGTTTTGGTCACGATTTACGTTGTAAGAATAGCCTTGTCGTGTCCAGTTATTATTTCCTTCATCGCGGAATTGTGACGGATGTGACCTGTAATTGTTGTGTTCCTGTTTTCGCGTCCCGCGATTGTCAGTGAAATGTGGTGTCAGCCAGAACTATATCTTAATCTTATTGAGAATTACCTCGCAGCTAACAGCCTGCCAGTCCCATCTGTAGAAAGAGTAAAAGATCAAACGCACAAAATAGTTGACATATATCGCTGACATCTGCCTCTTGCGGTGACCTAGAGTTCATTCCAGTTTCAGATATTATGAAGACCCTGGAGCAAAACAACGTTCCGTCAGAGAATCAGCGCCAATCAAGGAAAGTCACTCTCGTGAAACGTAGTAGCTCTTGCAAATAGTAGAAGCAGGCGATAAGGAGTGTCTCCCCTCCCTATATTTCTCAAAGAGCATTAGACAGTGTATCACATCCTCGACCAATATCCACAACTCGAGCACACAGGGTACCGCCACCGAAGTGCCACTAGCTACATTAATATTCGATTAACAGAACCCAGTACGCTATAGTGAAAGGCAAACTTCAACAGAAACAAAACCAACATGATACGTCCCCCGAGGAAACGTAAGACGACCTCTACATGCTTATACGTAAGCAACTTATCACAAAGTAAAGTGTCCGCACGGGATACAAATGCGTGATCCGTAAACCAAGCCAAGTTTGTGAGAGGAGCCCTGAATAAACACCAAAGGTAAGATTGCATGCCAAAGTTCAAAGCTGGGTCGGTTTCCTAATGGCTGCTAGGAGAGATACGAAAGAGTTCATACGGCGTACTATTCAATTCTGGACCGTAGACGCTCGCCTAGATCCGAGTTGCTATCGGCGTTGCCCACATGATTCGGCGACTGCTCCTCTGGTGGTAGTTGACAGACGATATCGACAGCGTTCGCTGGTGCGGAGATTGGAGATAGGATCAGCAGCACTTTGTTAATGACGACGTTGTCTGCAAGGGGTTGATTGACTGCGATGAAATGCGTTATGACTTTGACTAAATTTTTGTTTCCTATAATGCATGGCCTTATATAAGGACAAACGTATGAAGACGACTATGAGAACGAGAAAGTACCAGAGTGTGTGTAATAAGAAGAGTAGTAGTGAACATCTTCAACACGTATCGTGCTTATGAGCTATAAGAATAGATAGTACGAAGTGAGACAGACATGTGAAATCAGCATCACGGAAGTAAATAGAGGACTCAGATTTATTGGAAAGTTTCTGAGTAGCTGCAGTGCCTCTTTAGAACTAACTGCGAAGCAGACGATAGTGCGACCAATTCTATTGATCCAATTTTTTGAGTCCTACCAATGTAGGTAAGCGCTGTTTGTATTGTAACACAATTGTAAAGCCCACTTGAATGTGTTATAAATATTCTTAGGAAACGTAAACGAAATGAGATTTTCACTCTGCAGCGGAGTATGCGCTGATATGGAACTTCCTGGCAGTTTAAAACTGTGTGCTGACCAAAACTGGAACTCGGGACCTTTGAATTTCGCCATCTGAGCTACCCTGCACGAGGCACATCCCGACCTCACAGCTTTACCCTGTCAGTACCTCGTGTTCTATCTTCCAAACCTTACATAAGCTCTCCTGCGAACCATGGAGAACTAATACTCCTGAAACAAATGCTAATGTGGAGACATGGTTTAGCCGCAGCCTGGGAGTTGTTTCCAGAATGAGATTTTCATTGTGCAGCAGAGTGCGCGCTGATCTGAAACTTCCTGGCAGAATAAAACTGTGTGCTGGATGGGGACTCGAACTCGGGACGTTTGCCTTGTGGTGGCAAGTGCTCTACCGTCTGAGCCTCCCATGCACGACTCAACGCCTGTCCTCATATCAACGCACACTCCGGTGCAGAGTGAAGATCTTAATCTGCAAACAACCCCCAGGCTGTGGCTAAAGCCATGACTCCGTAATAGCCTTCCTTCCAGGAGTGATAATCCTGCAATGTTGGCAGGAGAACTTCTGTAAACTTTGGAAGGTAGGAGACGAGGTACTGGCAGAAGTAAAGGTGTGAGGACGGCACGTGAGTCGTGCATGAGTAGCTCAGACGTTTTGCCGGCACGGTAGCACAGCGTGTTGGGTCAGAGGGTTAGCTCACCTCCGACAAAAAAATAAAAAAAAAAACTAAAAAAAAAAAACAACAACAACAACAACTGAGTTAATGGATCCACGATAAACTTCAACAAGCGTCATGGGACGTCCGCTCCGAACGAATAGACCAAACAACAATGAACAAAATTAGATCAATAAGGAAAAATGAAAAAGACGGCAGAGCACTTGCCTGCGAAAGGCAAAGGTTTGCAGGTGGTGTCTCGGTCTGGCATACAATTTTAATTTGCCACGAAGTTTCTAAACGAAAAAGTTTCGGGTGGATTTGAAAACCCGATATTCAGGGAAGACCGTGCAATGAGTTTCTCTAGGGATCATTAGAATAATACAGAATAAGACATTTTAGGTAGCGTACGGATTACACAGACCATCTTTAATCAATACTTAAGTGCAGTAAGACGGAGAATAGAACTGTATTTATTGAGAATCATTTTATCGATATGTAAACTCTTTTTTCGATTATGTCCGGATTTCTCTACTACTGATGAATTACTCGGATTCTATAGCCGTGACGCCTCATCCACAGCTGCGCTCGACATCTTCGGAGAAGTTACTGGTTACTCTTAGTCTTTCCGATTGACGAGTAGAACATAGAAGAGCGACGTAAATAGTGCGTAAAATGGACATTGTGTAGTTTGCATGTGATTAGCAGAGATAGGCTATCTCTGTCAGAGATAAAACTTAATCGTCGACTGTCGCCTGTCAAGGATAAAGATTTATCCATCGAATATGCGGAGGTATTGCCCATATATCAGCAATTTTCGTGGCTCTTCTTTTTAATTAATAAGATATACATTGTAACAACAAAGAGAAGTGTGAATACATGACTGAAAGAATATAAAAGTTTTTGCTGACTAGGAAAATAGAAAAATCAACTGTGCATGCTCTTCAGTCAGGAAATCATCAAGTTAAGTTTTCTGAAATCAAAATTTTATTTACAATGACAGACTAGTATCCATGGCCATATAGAGAAGCAATCGAAATATATACCCAAGGGCATAATTTTAACAGAAAATAAGAAGCCATGAAACTTAGTGATATATCGGCAGTGGCTCTATAGAACCGACCAATAAGTTTTTATGCTTGATTGGCGAGAGTCGATAGTTAAGATTCATCTTTGACAAGTATTATCTCTGCTGATCACGTGTAAACTCGATCACGCAAATTTTACACAGTATTTACGTCGCTCTCCCCCGTCGGCAAGACTCAGCGCCACCAGGAGCAGCTCCGCAGATGTCCAGAGCGTATCTGAACAAAACTTGAGGAACCTAAAATTTTCTTGCACCACGGCCATACAACCCGGAACACTTACCAGCAACGAACTATAAATAATAATTTGTACGCACTCATGACACATTTTGTAGGTGTCAAGATTTAATCAAAGTTTTATATTCTAGAGTGGATCCAATCTGATGTAAGAAACACTGTAATTAATATTTCAAATGAGGTAAGGATTGTAGCTACCAAATAAAATACCAAGAATAAAGTCACTGTGATAATTACGGATAGTGCTTCATACATGAAATCAGCTGCAGTCTTTTTGAACTTTCCATGTGTTTCACGTGTTGCACATTCTTTACATCGTATTTTGCAACACGCAATACCATAGTCAACAGAGAAAACTGTTGGTGAGAGACCAGTTATGTTTTTAAATTAGAGTCCTTACGCCACACGAAAATTTGCTGAAATACGATGATGATGTTTGGTTTGTGGGACGCCCAACTGGGCGGTTATCAGCGCCTGTACAAATTCCCAAACTTTTCTCAGCGCAATCTCGCCACTTTCATAAACGATCTGGAAAACACAAACACCCAGTCACCTGGAGGCAGGTGAAAATCCCTGACCCCACCGGGAATCGAACCCGGGACTCCGTGCTTGGGAATCGAGAACGCGACCGCGGTGCCAGGAGCTGTGGACGTGAAATAGACCAAATTAAAAGAAAGAGTAGTCACCAACCAGTTACCACTATGAAGAGTGGATGTTGTTCAGTTACGAATGATACTGCAGTCAGCTCCAAAAAGGAAACGACTGGGCACCTGGAGCCGTTGTTAAACTAGACAGATATTGTTAGGTTGATTCTAAATGACATGTGTAGATAACTTCAGAGATTAGAAAGTTAAGTCCAATTTTATTTCAGTTCTTATATTAAATTTTGATTTCAATGAAATTATCAAGAAGCAACAAGAATGAGTTATTTTTATAATTTGTCGAACCCTTATTCAGAATTATGTTAAATTTTTACTGAAGAAGAAATGTAAGATTTTTCGAAAATCTAAAGACTGCTAGGGATGCAATGGATAATTACAAGGCCCTCCCTATATTCATTCGAAAAAGTTAAAATAAACGACCTCGAATTAAAAGTGGAAGATGTGTTTACTTATTTTAGTAAGTAAATGGTGAGTGGTGGTTGATGAAAAGGAGGTAGTTCATTCCACTGGGTGATCAGTTATGATCCGATCCATGAAAAGAATGGTTTTGCCTGTCTCTACTGCGCTGGGGCCAATGGTGGTGGCAGGGTGAGGAGGGGGCGGGGGGAGGGCCCATCGCTAGCTGTACATACTCGAAAACGCATACACGCGAAGGGAAGCTGTCGTTATTGCACATGCAACAGCTCACTTACTTGCTAACATGTCAAAACCACTGATAAGATAACGCAGTGCGACTAACAACCAATAACTGCATAAAATGCTTCTAAGGCATAAATTTATACTCAATGTTAACATATTTCTCTTATTCAGAAAACAGTTTTTATTATTGTTGTCGATAGGTTTTCTAATCCTCTTTACGTCGACATGTCAGCACTTATTCTGCAGCTCAAACAACATAGTTCATCTACTACACCTAATTTTCATTTCTCAACCCATTTGGTTGGTGCATAAGTTCGTAGCGTTTTTGTTTTCAAAGTTGGTCTTCCGATTGCTAATGGACTATTTACCGATTTTCATTTCTTATTTGTAATTAACTGTCGCTATTTGAACTTACATACTGTGATTTTGTCATTCTGAGATGTGAGTGGGGCTGTGGCCGCTGGAAAAATAGAGTGCCATTTGGAGAAATCGGAACATTTCCGATTTATTCTTTTGTCTGAATTCAATAGAGGGGTGACAGCAGCAGTGGCAGCCCAGAACATTTGCACTGAATGAGGGCTAATACTACTGTACAGAGCAAGGCAAGAAAGTGTTTTTCGCGTTTCAAGGGTGATCATTTTGACCCTAGTGACTCTTCACGTTCCGGAAGACCTTTGGGGTTTGATGAATGTCGTTTGAACGCATTAATCCACAATAATCGACGTCAGTGTACAGGAGAACAGGCAAATATGATCAACTGTGATCATTCCGCCATCGTGTGACATTTACACGTAATGTGGAAGATTCAAAAATCAGTCTTATGGGTATCGCACGCACTAAGCCAAAACCACAAAAATCAGCGGGTAGTCATACACTATGTGATAAAAACTATCCGGACACCTCCGAAAACACATGTTTTTCACATTAGGCGCATTGTTCCGCCAACTGTTACCACGTTCTCAATATCAGCGACCTCAGTAGCCATTACACATCGTGACAGAGGAGGATGGGGCGCTCCGAGGAACTCACGGACTTCGAAAGTGGACAGTAAATTGGGCATCACTTGTGCCATACGTCTGTACGCGAGATTTCCACACTCCTAAACACTCTAGGTCCACTGCTTCCGATGTGATAGTGAAGTGGAAACGTGAAGGGACACCTACTGCATAAAAGCGTACAGGCCGACCTCGTCTGTTGACTGACAGAGACCGCCGACAGTTGAAGAGGGTCGATATGTGTAACAGGCAGACATCTATCCAGGCCACCAGATAGGGATTCAAAACTTCATCAGGATCCACTACAAGTACTGTGAAACTTAGGCGGGAGGTGAGAAAACTTTAATTTCATGGTCGAGCGACTGCTCATAAGCCACACATCACGCCGGTAAATGCCAAACGACGCCTCGCTTTGTCTAAGGAGCGTAAACATTGGACGATTGACAGGGGAAAAATGTTGTGTGGAGTGACGAATCACGGTACACAACGTGGCGATCTGATCGCAGGATGTGAGTATGGTGAATGCCTGTTGAATGTCATCTGCCAACGTGTTTAGTGCCTACAGCAAAATTCGGAGGCGGTGGTATTATGGCATGGTGGTGTTTTTCATGTAGAGAGCTTATACACCTTGTTGTTTTGCGTGGCACAATCACAGCACAGGCCTACATTCATGTTTTATACACCTTATTGCTTACCTTCTCACTTTTGAAGAGCAGATCAGGGAAGGCGCTGGAACCTTTCAACACGATCGAGCACCTGTATATGATACATGTCCTGTGGCGGAGTGGTTGCACGACATTAACATCCATGTAATGCACTGGCCTGCACAGAGTCCTGACCTGAATCCTATAGAACACCTTTGGGATGTTTTGGAATGCCGAATTCGTGCCAGGTCTCACCGACAGACATCGATACCTCTCCTCAGTGCAGCATTCCGTGAAGAATGGCCTGCCGTTCCCCAAGAAAACTTCCAGCTCCTGATTGAACGTATGCCTGAGAGAGTGGAAGCTGTCGCCAAGGTTAAGGGTGGGTCAATACCATGTTGAATTCCAGCATTACCAATGCAAGGCGCCACGAACTTAAGAGTCATTTTCAGCCAGGTGTCCGGATACTTTTGGTCACATAGTGTTGCTTTTCAACAACTGGGTCGTGAACAAAATCGACCATGCCTATCCTGTATCGTTACTGGTGACGAGAAATTGTGTCTTCATAATAATATACGGGAAATATAGCAATAGTTGAACCCAGACAAAACGGCAACTCTTCGTACAAAGGGCTGCGTGCATCCACCAAAGTTAATGTTACCCCGCATCCGGTGCAACAGCGACGGTGTGGCGTGCTATGAATAGTTTCACCGAGGTGTAACCAGTACCGATGACATTTATTCTCGGCAACTGAGAAGTCGCAATACTAGAATAACGACCGCGAATACTGCATCAAGTGATGCTACTCGACAATAACGGCCTCCCGCATTCTACTAGACTGACAAGAAAGACTATGCAGGAGATGGGATTGGAAGTCATTCAGCACCCACCTTATTCGCCGGATCTTGCCCCCTCAGATTTACTTCTTTCTCGCTCTCTGTCGAACAACATTCAAGGAACTTCCTTTCCCGATAAAAATGCGCTCCGAGCATGGCTCGACGAGTTCTTCACCTCAAAACCACGCCATTTCTACAGTCTTTGAATCGAAAAGTTACCCCAGTGTTTGCGAATGTTGTATTTATCAAAACTTACCGAAAATCGCTACGAACTATGCGCCAACCCACTACTTCCTTCAGCACTAGCTCACTTAATTTGATAACAGAGTTGTCATATTTGTGCTGGCTTTTATTTGTTAACCTCTTCTCGAGACACTATCCGTACCGTTAACTAATCTTCCAACTGGTTTGTTGTCTCTGAATGAATTACATTTTCATCAGCAAAACTTAATGTATTTATTTGTTCTCTCAGTTGTTAGCTTTCTTTTCCAAATATCTACTTAATTTTCTGTGTTGCTCGCTGTGGTGTCACCGCCAGACACCACACTTGCTAGATGGTAGCCTTTAAATCGGCCGCGGTCCGTTAGTATACGTCTGACCCGCGTGTCGCCACTATGTGATTGCAGACCGAGCGCCGCCACACGGCAGATCTAGTCTAGAGAGACTCCCTAGCACTCGCCGCAGTTGTACAGCCGACTTTGCTAGCAATGGTTCACTGTCTACATACGCTCTCATTCGCAGAGACGACAGTTTAGCATAGTCTTCAGCTACGTAATTTGCTACGACCTAGCAAGGCGCCATATTCAGTTACCATAAGTACTATCTTCAAGAATGTATTCTGAACAGACAATATTGTGAATCATGTACCGTCAAGATCGACGTTCATCATTAATGGATTAAAGTTAAGCATCAAACTAATTACGTCCGCTTTCTGAATTCTCATTCCCTGTCATGTTCCAGACCTCACGTCAATATAGTTCTTTCCTCCTCACGCTAGCCTGCTTGAGCTAAAACGCTTGCATTTCGACCTCCACTGCAGCAGCAGAAGAGCCAACACGGTGTTGGCTCTTCTGCTAACACAAAACTCGCTCTAAGTACAACTTGAATAACATTCGCGATAGATTACGAAACTGTCTCACTATCTTATCAATCACTGGCTACCTTTCATGTTCACCGACTTTCATAACTACCGTCTTGTCTCTGCAGCTACAGATAATCTACTGTTACCAGTATTTTAACACTCATTACTTTAGAAATTCTAAGACCGTATTACAGTCAACGTGATAAAAAGCTTTTTCTAAATCTTCCGATGATATAAATGAGCTTTTTGTGGAATCCGAGGTTAGATTCTACCAGTCGTAGCATTTACGGTTCCGGAAATAATAACCGGTCGTTTGCCAATTCGAACTCATTCAGTACTACGAATACACTTCGGAATCCCAGCACAACACTAGTTCTGCCAGTTTATCGGTAATGATACACTTTCCTTCAAAGTCTTCGCATAACGTATTTCAGCCTCAGAAAACGGATGGTCAACAGTCAAAATGTGCTGAACTTTTTATTTCTGACGTGATTCTACTGTTTCCGGCTCTCATTTACTGTATGTCGTACCTAATAATGTCTGTCAACTGCAGATGCACGAGCTTTTGTTTCGCGTTCCAACTAATGACTTACGTCCATACAAGAGATAGTTTATCCGAAGCTATAGTTCAGATTACAGCAGTACCAACAGAGCGCCGCAAATACTTGTCCTGCATCCGCTGACCAACAAAATTCATTAACTAGACTTGGGTAGACTTGGTCAGAGTGTATTTACAGTGGTTCTGTGTACTGCGTAATCACTGTAATTTAGTTAGGATGCGCCGAGCGGAAAACGTTGCATTCCGCTTTATTCCATAATGTAGTCGGAACTATGCAAAAACAATTATTCGGTTTACACCAATAGAAAAAAATACATTAGCTAGAACAGTTCGGACTGATAACATGTGACTGAATTTACAGAAGTAGCTGTATCGACTGCTCTACAAAATTAATTTAAAAAAATACTGTTCAATGTGGCCAAAGAGACAAAGTGGTATCTGCAAAGCCAGCTTAAGAAAATATCGTCTGGATTACCTTTACTGACATTACAGACTGTTCGCATTACTGCTCTTATACTGGTCAGTGTAGAGAGGACACCAGGAAGACACGCTGGGAAGTACGTTGTGTACAGCCAGTTAGAACAGTCAAAAGACGGAAATCACGACTGATAAGCGATGCGTTGTTCAAGTACTGAATTTTAAAGGCTATTTCATTTCCGGTGCTATTGTTGAAAGATGCCTGTATATACAATACAACATCATCATCTGAAGATATACCTCGAAATAAAGCACTGACAACATTATTATCTCACTACCCAGTCCTACAAATAGCTTTAAGTACTAATGTAGGTGAGAAGTTTCGTATTTTAAACATATCACCGTTTCAGGTACAGCGTTGTTTCTGCTACTTTAGCAGACCGATGTGTTCATATAAACAGAGGTATTTCCTGCCTCCAATCAATTCTCTCTAAACACGAATGTCTCCGAGCCTAGGCCATGCGCGCATTCGCTTTGTGCGATGATGTTGGTCAGCGACGTGACATTAGCTTCCACTGAGCGCAGAACAGTTACTATGTGGTGAGTGACAAACCCTCTTACTGCCATGTCTCGACAAGAAGGGTCTGGGGCCACAACCCGCCCATTGCACCGCAATAATGGAGTTTACAAACAAAATTTTCAATAACATTACGTCCATTCTAAAAAGACCATCGACCAGTTTCTCATTTACGTGGATGATATTAGAAATGCTGCAATTACCTTCTAAGTTTGTACTTGCTCTTTCTCAGCAAATTCGTGGAGTTTGGTCGAAAATTTATTCCGTATTTGAGACCGCCAGTATCTTTCATATTATACTGATTCCTTTTCACAACCATTAAGAAGAACTAAATTCAAAATTTCGCCAAATTATCAGCGAGTAGTTTGTGTTTAACTAGCGATCACGTGTCAGTAACTTCTTTTGATGTTTACATAACAGTCGATTGATAGTTCAAGTTCCATCTCTCCACGACCACGCGGACACTCCAGCTTCTCTCAACCTTTCCCATACTGCGTCTGTTTCATTTTCAGTTCAATTTAACCTTTAATATACCGTTTATAATGAGATCGAGAGGAAGTGCAAAATGGCTAAGCAGGGATCGCTAGAGGACAAATGTAAGCATGTAGAGGCTTGTCTCACTAGGGGTAAGATAGATACTGCCTACAGGAAAATTAAAGAGACCTTTGGAGAGAAGAGAACCACATGTATGAATATCAAGAGCTCAGATGGCAACCCAGTTCTAAGCAAAGAAGGGAAGGCAGAAAGGTGGAAGGAGTATATAGAGGATTTATACAAGGGCGATGTACTTGAGGACAATATTATGGAAATGGAAGAGGATGTAGATGAAGATGAAATGGGAGATAAGATACTGCGTGAAGAGTTTGACAGAGCACTGAAAGACCTGAGTCGAAACAAGGCCCCGGGAGTAGACAACATTCCATTAGAACTACTGATGGCCTTGGGAGAGCCAGTCCTGACAAAACTGTACCATCTGGTGAGCAAGATGTATGAGACAGGCGAAATACCCTCAGACTTCAAGAAGAATATAATAATTCCAATCCGAAAGAAAGCAGGTATTGACAGATGTGAAAATTACCGAACTATCAGTTTAATAAGTCACAGCTGCAAAATACTAACGCGAATTCTTTACAGACGAATGGAAAAACTGGTAGAAGCGGACCTCGGGGAAGATCAGTTTGGATTCCGTAGAAATGTTGGAACACGTGAGTCAGTACTAACCTTACGACTTATCTTAGAAGAAAGATTAAGAAAAGGCAAACCTACGTTTCTAGCATTTGTAGACTTAGAGAAAGCTTTTGACAATGTTGACTGGAATACTCTCTTTCAAATTCTGAAGGTGGCAGGGGTAAAATACAAGGAGCGAAAGGCTATTTACAATTTGTACAGAAACCAGATGGCAGTTATAAGAGTCGAGGGGCATGAAAGGGAAGCAGTGGTTGGGAAAGGAGTGAGACAAGGTTGTAGCCTGTCCCCGATGTTATTCAATCTGTATATTGAGCAAGCAGTAAAGGAAACAAAAAAATTCGGAGTAGGTATTAAAATTCATGGAGAAGAAGTAAAAACTTTGAGGTTCGCCGATGACATTGTAATTCTGTCAGAGACAGCAAAGGACTTGGAAGAGCAGTTGAACGTAATGGACAGTGTCTTGAAACGAGGATATAGGATGAACATCAACAAAAGCAAAACGAGGATAATGGAATGTAGTCAAATTAAATCGGGTGATGCTGAGGGGATTAGATTAGGAAATGAGACACTTAAAGTAGTAAAGGAGTTTTGCTATTTGGGGAGCTAAATAACTGATGATGGTCGAAGTAGAGAGGATATAAAATGTAGACTGGCAACGGCAAGGAAAGCGTTTCTGAAGAAGAGAAATTTGTTAACATCGAGTATAGATTTAAATTTCAGGAAGTCGTTTCTGAAAGTATTTGTATGGAGTGTAGCCATGTATGGAAGTGAAACATGGACGATAACCAATTTGGACAAGAAGAGAATAGAAGCTTTCGAAATGTGGTGCTACAAAAGAATGCTGAAGATAAGGTGGGTAGATCACGTAACTAATGAGGAGGTATTGAATAGGATTGGGGAGAAGAGAAGTTTGTGGCACAACTTGACTAGAAGAAGGGATCGGTTGGTAGGACATGTTTTGAGGCAAGGGATCACAAATTTAGCATTGGAGGGCAGCGTGGAGGGTAAAAATCGTAGAGGGAGACCAAGAGATCAATACACTAAGCATATTTAGAAGGATGTAGGTTGCAGTAGGTACTGGGAGATGAAGTAGCTTGCACAGGATAGAGTTGGTTGGTTCAAATGGCTCTGAGCACTATGGGACTCAACTGCTGAGGTTATTAGTCCCCTAGAACTTAGAACTAGTTAAACCTAACTAACCTAAGGACATCACAAACATCCATGCAAGAGGCAGGATTCGAACCTGCGACCGTAGCGGTCTTGCGGTTCCAGACTGCAGCGCCTTTAACCGCACGGCCACTTCGGCCGGCACTGGATAGAGTAGCATGGAGAGCTGCATCAAACTAGTCTCAGGACTGAAGACCACAACAACAACAACAACCGTTTATATTGTGCTCCAGTAACACGTAGTTAAGCATTTCATTGAGTGGACTCCACGATTGAGAACGTGTGCTAATAGTCTTGATGCATGTTTCGTATTGGGCCCCCACTACCCTAGCTCTTGTTTATCAATATTTTGAATCAACCAAAACTGTAAGTGAATGATCTGTATAACACGAGTATAAATCCCTCTGCAACAAATTAAGAAAAATCTATGTTTAAAGATACTCAAATGTATCAGATTACACGGTCTGACATAAGTGTAGCCGGAGAACGAGTCAACAAGTTACAGGAAAAGTCTACAATGAAACGAAGTCGTGGCGGACCAGTCACTTCACTGACGCCAATTTTTAGTGAGAGTAGTGTGTTGCAGAACATTAATTATGGACTTCACCCATTTGTAGAGGATGTCTACTTTCAGTAACATAAACCAATTCTGTTTGAAAGTTGTAGAGTCTATATTAAAAAAATTCTTGCTAATTGTCAGTAGCAGAATAAACAATCGCGAATGGTATAATTTTATGCGATAAATGGCGTGAAATGTTGAAATTACAAACTTCTCTCCTACCTTAGTATTTTAAGCCACTTGTTGGATGGCGTAGTGAGGTAAGAAATACCAGTGTTATGATTTAAAAGCTTATAAAAGAACTCCCAACTACTGACAGGTATTTCGGTAAGACAGGTATTTCTGTAAGACAAGACACAATCGTCTACGGCCAAATGTAACAAATGACGATAGCCGATTGAAGATTCCTGTATCTTTCTTAGGTACCAGAACGTGACTCGCCAATAGGGAACCATATTAGCAGCAACAGAATTCTGAACACAAACTTACAATTTGTCAACATGAACTGTTACTAAATAATAATACATTACTAAAACCAGTCGCCTTACGTCATGCTAGAATTTTTACTTACCCGTTACCGGTTTCAAGTCCCCTAGCAACATAGCATCAGATGGTACAATTCTAAGTGATGATTCATAGCATTCTGCGAGTTGTGTAGCTGTCGGAAGAAAGAAACAAGTAAATATTTGATGTGGCGAAGTATCTGAAGTTAGCCTTCTGCCGCCGAGCAGTGTGTCAGCAGTGCGCAAGTAGCAGCAAGTGGCTTATTTAGCGTTCATATAAGTGTTGTAGTCAGGCTGAAAATTTGTTTGAGTGTTCTTAGCGCACTTGTTTAGTTAAATCCGTCAAATCATTGTGTAGTTTCGTATTTAGCAGGGACGGATTTGCATTTTAATATCTGTGATGTGTAAAGTCGCATAGTCGTCTGTCATTTGTTTATATCTTTCAAATAGTCCTTGTACGTTACCGACAGTACAGCCGCCGAGCAGTGTATCAGCAGTGCGCAAGTAGAAGCATTAATGCATTTACTAGGCAGTCTTGTATTTTAATAACCGTTTAAATTTTGTGTCGAATTGTATGTGCTCTCTGTAGATTAGTTCAGACGTTCTTTGCACAACAGTATTCAGCATGGATAGGGACTGCGACTGCTGTGTTCGGATGCGGGCTGAGTTGGCATCCCTTCACTCCCAGCTTCAGGCAGTGTTGGCTTCAGTCACACAGCTTGAGGCTGTTGCCAATGGGCATCACTGTGGAGGTCCGGACGGGGGTTCGTCGGGGCCGGCCAGCTCGCCCCACACATCCCCCGTTCGGACTATGGCTGTGGCTGCCTGGGATACTGCCCACATTGAGGCTGACACCTGACCCATGGTAGAGTGGCCGGTCGACTCGAGGTGTGGCAGGGGACGAAAGATATTCCGGAGGGCTGAACGGAAGGCCTCTCCAGTTTGTCTGACGGACCAGTTTCAGGCTCTGTCTCCTGCTCATACTGATCTTTGGCTAGACATGGCTGCTTGTCCTGTTCCAGAGGTTGCCCCCAGTTTGCAAGATCTGGACGGTCGCAGAGGGTGGGCTTACTGGTAGTTGGGAGCTCCAACGTCAGGCGCGTAATGGGGCCCCTTAGGGATATGACTGCAAGGGAGGGGAAGAAAACCAATATCCACTCCGTGTGCATACCGGGGGGAGTCATTCCATATGTGGAAAGGGTCCTTCCAGATGCCATGAAAGGTACAGGGTTCACCCATCTGCAGGTGGTCGCCCTTGTCGGCACCAATTATGTGTGTCGCTATGGATCAGAGGAAATCCTCTCTGGCTTCTGATTTGGTGAAGACTGCCAGTCTCGCTAGCGGCATCAAAGTAGAGCTCATCATCTGCAGCATTGTCGATAGGACTGACAGCTGTCCTTTGCTACAGAGCCGAGTGGAGGGTCTGAATCAGAGGCTGAGGCGGTTCTGCGACTGTGTGGGCTTCAGATTCCTCAACCTGCGCCTTATGTTGGTGTGGTTTCGGGTTTAGCTGAATAGGTCAGGAGTCAAATACACACAGCAGGCGGCTACACAGGTATCAGGGGTTGTGTGGTGCGCTTATTTAGGTTAGATGGCTTCGGAAGTACAGAAAGGGCAACAGCCTCAAAAGATGCGGGGCAAAGTCAGGACATGCGGAGACCACGCAGCAATCGGTATTGTAATTGTAAACTGTCGAATCTGCATTGGTAAAGTACCGGAACTTCAAGCACTGATAGAAAGGGGCGAAGCTGAAATCGTTATAGGTACAGAGAGATGGCTGAAGCCAGAGATAAATTCTGCGAAATTTTTACAAAGCCACAGACGGTGTTTGGAAAGGATAGATTGCATGCAACCGATGGTGGCGTGTTTGTCGCTGTTAGTTGTAGTTTATCCTGTAGTGAAACAGAAGTGGATAGTTCCGGAATTATTACGGGTGGAGATTATACTCAACAACCGAGCTAGGTTACTAATTGGCTCCTTTTACCGACCTCCCGACTCAGCAGCATTAGTGGCAGAACAACTGAGAAAAAATTTGGAATACATTTCACATAAATTTTCTCAGCATGTTATAGTCTTAGGTGGAGATTTCAATTTACCAGATATAGACTGGGACACTCAGATGTTTAGGACGGGTGGAAGGGACCGAGCATCGAGTGACATTATACTGAGTGCACATCCGAAAATTACCTCGAGCAATTAAACAGAGAACCGACTCGTGGAAATAACATCTTGGACCTAGTGATAACATACAGACCCGAACGTTTCGACTCTAAGCGCAGAACAGTGATCATAAGGCCGTTGCAGCAACCCTGAACATGGAAGTAAATAGGAATATAAGAAAAGGGAGGAAGGTTTATCTGTTTAGCAAGAGTAATAGGAGGCAGATTTCAGACTACCTAACAGATCAAAACGAAAGTTTCTGTTCCGACACTGACCATGTTGAGTGTTTATGGAAAAAGTTCAAGGCAATCGTAAAATACCTTTTAGACAGGTACGTGCCGAGTAAAACTGTGAGGGACGGGAAAAACCCACCGTGGTTCAACAATAAAGTTAGGAAACTACTGCAAAAGCAAACAGAGCTTCACTGCAAATTTAAACGCAACCAAAACCTCTCAGATAAACAAAACCTAAACGATGTCAAAGTTAGCGTAAGGAGGGCTATGCGTGAAACAGCATATCCAGACACTCTGGGATGATAATGGCATTGAAACAGACGATGACAAGCGAAAAGCTGAAATACTAAACAACTTTTTCCAAAGCTGTTTCACAGAGGAAGACCGCACTGAAGTTCCTTCTCTAAATCCTCACACGAATTAAAAAATGCCTTACATCGAAATAAGTGTCCCAGGAATAGAAAAGCAACTGAAATCACTCAACAGAGGAAAGTCCACTGGACCTGACGGGATACCAATTCGATTCTACACAGAGTACGCGAAAAAACTTGCCCCCCATCTAACAGCAGTGTACCGCAAGTCTCTAGAGGAAAGGAAGGTTCTAAACGATTGGAAAAGAGCACAGGTAGTTCCAGTTTTCAAGAAGGTTCGTCGAGCAGATGAGCAAAACTATATGCCTATATCTCTGACATCGATCTGTTGTAGAATTTTAGACCATGTTTTCTGCTTGCGTATCATGCCATTTCTGGAAACCCACAATCTCCTCTGTAGGAATCAACATGGATTCCGGAAAAAGCGATCGTGTGAGACCCAGCTCGCTTTATTTGTTCATGAGACGCAGAAAATATTAGGTACAGGCTCCCAGGTAGATGCCATTTTCCTTGACTTCCGGAAGGCGCTCGATACGGTTCCGCACTGTTGCATGATAAAGTAAGAGCCTACGGAATATCAGACCAGATGTGTGGCTGGATTGAAGGGTTTTTAGCAAACCTAACACAGCATGTTGTTCTCAATGGAGAGACGTCTACAGACGTTAAAGTAACATTTGGCGTGCCACATGGGAGTATTATGGGACCATTGCTTTTCACAATATATATAAATGACCTAGTAGAGAGTGTCGGAAGTTCCATGCGGCTTTTCGCGGATGATGCTGTAGTATACAGAGAAGTTGCAGCATTAGAAAACTGCAGCGAAATGCAGGAAGATCTGCAGCGGATAGGTACTTGGTGCAGGGTGTGGCAACTGACCCTTAACATGGAGAAATGTAATGTATTGCGAATTCATAGAAAGAAGTATCTTTTATTGTATGATTATATGATACCGGAACAAACACTGGTAGCAGTTACTTCTGTAAAATATCTGGGAGTATGCGTGCGGAACGATTTGAAGTGGAATGATCATATAAAATTAATTGTTGGTGGGGCGGGTGCCAGGTTGAGAGTCATTGGGAGAGTCCTTAGAAAATGTAGTCCATCAGCAAAGGAGGTGACTTACAAAACACTCGTTCGGCCTATACTTGAGTATTGCTCATCAGTGTGGGATCCGTACCAGGTCGGGTTGACAGAGGAGATAGAGAAGATCCAAAGAAGAGCGGCGCGTTTCGTCACAGGGTTATTTGGTAACCGTGATAGCGTTACGGAGATGTTTAGCAAACTCAAGTGACAGACTCTGCAAGAGAGGCGCTCTGCATCGCGGTGTAGGTTGCTGTCCAGGTGCGTTTCTGGATGAGGTATCGAATATATTGCTTCCCCCTACCTATACCTCCCGAGGAAATCACGAATGTAAAATTAGAGAGATTCGAGCGCGCACGGAGGCTTTCCTGCAGTCGTTCTTCCCGCGAATCATACGCGACTGGAACAGAAAAGGGAGGTAGTGACAGTGGCACGTAAAGTGCCCTACGCCACACACCGTCGGGTGGCTTGCGGAGTATAAATGTAGATGTAGATGTAGAAGTCTTACAGATCTTCCATGGCCTCTCAGCCCGGAAGTTTTAACTAATTAACACATGCTTATTTGTTCGCCTGATAGGTCAATTATTCAACACGACACACACCTTGCCACAGACAACTTCCATATGCTTTACAGGCATAAACAAACCAGTGAGAGTGAAGTACATTAAAATTCAAAGATTTTGCTTTAGTCAGAGATTTTCTTTCGTCATCACTGCTCCAGCACAAATTCTCTGAACATTAGCTGAAGCTGCAACCCCTGTATTTGCGGAGGGAGTGGAAGTTGTTGGATTTGTCGAGAATTGGTTTTGTTCTGTAATTTAATGAATTGTCGAACATGACCAACGTATGTATGTAGCTGGGATGACACCTTCAGCTGTTGCAGTGTGTACGGATATTCTTTTATGTGTAATCGATTATGATGTTACATTGACACATTTTCAGGCTTTTCTGTGATACCAAGATATTTTGCAGGACCTGAAGGTGGTTTCAGTGTAACACCGAAACCGATTGCAAATAAAATAAGATCTGTAAATATCTTTCCTACAGATGCAGATACAGTAACAGTTGTCATCCCGAGATCTAAGGGAAGACAGAGGTACGGAGACATAAACCTTATTTTCCGAAGTGATTCTGTACCAGCTGTTCCTAGCAGCTCGTCAGGGCTAATCCGACTTCATATATGATTAAATCATTATGTTGAGATTCCAACATTCTTTGCAGTCAGATCACGTAGGCAATTATAGAAACTGTGGAGGTCTATTTGGTGAATACCATGAACACAGTTAATTCTGTTAACGACTCTGTTTCGGAAGAGTACTGAATGGGTATTGGTGTCAATATATGACCATCATTTGGGTCTCTCTGCTCACGTTCGGCAGACACAAGTCTCCTGATGATTGACTGCGTCGCTGCCGTGAGGATAAGTTATATGGTCCATCCTTGGTACCACACCCAGAAGATACAGAAGGGCACGGCCTTGCCCCCATGCCTTGTTTCTTGCTAAAAACCAAGTAGTCGGCATGAATGGCTAACCAAATTACTGTGAAAACTAATTGCCGCTCACAATTCTTGAAAAGCACTATCGCTCCACACTCCAAACTGCTCGAATTCGCTAGGTAAGCAGCAACGCTGACATTATCAAAGCCGAAAGACTCTCTCAAGGCTTGAAATGTCTGGAAAAATGTAACTGCACACAAATATATAATAATCTCCCTTATAAATCAAAGAAAAAGTAGTAAGTACATTGGTGACCAAGTTACTCGAAACAGTAGAAGTTAAAGTAGTTTCATTACTTATTGACGCTTTCAGAGGGACGAAACTACTTTTATTCAGATAAAATTGGTTTAATGAAAATGTGGACTCTCCTTTTTTTAAAATGAGTTGTTGTGCTATATGACGATTCATTCAACACTGTTGTTTCTTCCCAATCTGATGGATGTCACTCACTTCTTGGCGATCTTGACTCTAAACTGCCTGCTCACTATGATGAATACAGACTCATAGAATTTAAATTTCGCAAACATAGTATAATTTTACTTTGCTTACGTTTGTGAAAGTGATGCCTATTAGAATGTGGAAGTGCAGGTAGAATAACAATTGTAATGCCTTGCAGTTAACTTGTAACACTCATTTCCATTTCGATTAACTGTTCGTTGGCTCTCTGTCTAGGCGAATCATCCTTCTTGTGAGAGTAAGTTGAGTTTTAATTTTGAGATATCTATGATAAACTAAGATAGGTAACGCAGGTAATTTGGCCATCTGGTCAATTTTTAATGAAGATTATCATTGACATTTCCACCAGCCATCACAGTTTACAGCATTTAAGCAATCGTAAAACTGAGCAGTTCATGGCACCATAACTCAACAACTCCACAACTCAACATTTGATAGCAAGATGACCAACATAGTTTCAAAAGTGGTTCAAATGGCTCTGAGCACTATGGGACTCAACTGCGGAGGTCATAAGTCCCCTAGAACTTAGAACTACTTAAATCTAACTAACCTAAGGACAACACACACATCCATGCCCGAGGCAGGATTCGAACCTGCGACCGGAGCGGTCGCGCGGTTCCAGACTGTAGCGCCAGAACCGCTCGGCCACCAGCGGCCGGCTAAACGTAGTTTCTCAAAGATGCCAAAATAACATATATATTTTTTACATCCAGAGAGACTTACGCATCAGTAATTGTTCAAGTTAAAATATAAATTCATTTCACATTATTTTTCAAAAAAATCACAGGAAACATCAAATACAATCATGATAAGTGTCAGTGTCAATGAATTTTGAAATATGTAGACAATATGAAAATAATTATGTTATCTGGTGAATGATAATTTTTATGCTAAATTCACGTTTTCTATTTCTAAACGTATAAGAATGTTTCAGTTGTGGTGCCAAATCTATACTTTACTGTTGGATCACATTGCAAGTTTTTCAGTATGTTGTATTCTGTAACACATGATGAAAGAATATGCACCGACCAGTTCCAGTCCAACAGCCCACCAAGAATTTTGTGAACATGAAAATGCCAACAAAATTCTGACATCAAAAGAATGAATCTGTCCTTAGTTTAATTTTGAAAAAATTGAAATAATTAAATTGTTTTCATGGCTGGTTGCTGAGAAAATTTTTTCTGAAAGTACAAATGTGTGTTCTACCCACAATAACATTTATTTGTTGAAAAATACATGTTTTGAACTAAAGCAATGGCGTTTTGTTTTTACCACAAAAGAAGTGAAATAACTACCAAGATTCCTGCAAAGAATACAGCAATATTTATATTTTTTAAAATCATAGTTATTGGTTTAAGCCACATAAGTATTTACTTTGCAAGAAGTGAAAAATAGAAATAACTACTATTACTTCTCATAAATAACTGTGAAATGCATATTATTATATCTTTTTTTTTTTCAAAATATTGTAAAATTAATATTTTTTGTTTACGATATGAAAGTATTTAGAGTACTGGGAAAATGTAGTAAGAGAGAAATAAACAGTTGTGACTGCAGCTAAGTGTATGAAAATTAATTTACTCTACTTATACAGCATTTCATAATAGCACAATGCAAAACTATAAAAAAAATTAATAATCAGAAAGCTACAACCTTAAATGAGACAAAAAATTGTAATATAACATACCAGAACACTGTTTTTAGTAAGTTATTGTGTTTTAAACTAGGAAAACTTAAAAACTCATTTTGTATAATACTTTTACCAAATTATGGGACTGTCTTTCAAGTGTTTATTATTTCTGTAAATGTACAGATAAGTTCATCGTTATTTTTCTGCAGTTTCTACACACTTTGTTCTTCTTCTTTTATCCATTTGTTGGTAATTTATTGTTACATAGAAACCTGATGTCACTTTTTTACTTCATCCATTCCACGTTCTTTGTGCATTAATCGTTTATACATCTTTCACGCTTAAAACACAACATTGTGAACCATTAACTAGACATATATTTAGACATGTTATTAAAGTTATTGAATGAACAGTTTAGGAAATTTCGATGATATACAAAGTATAAAATGAACGTTTAAAATTGACAGTTGCTGGAATAAGCATAAAATTCATTACTTGTCCTCATAAAGGTGATGCTATTTATAATAAAACGTAGAACAATTGGTGGATTGCCACTGAAAATACACATGCATACACATTTAGTTACAAATGTATGTCATATCATTCCATCGGTTAAAGCCCTGATGTTTGGGTGTCTCATGTCTCAACTTGCCTCTCAGTTTGACTATTTTCTTTTGGTCCCGCGAGAGTTGGGGATATAATCTGTCCACACCACAGAAACCCCACACGGTGCTAGGCTAATAACTCAGGGAGGTTGCCCGGTATCCCAAGGTTCCATTTATGACGCATTTTCCCATATGCTGTGCACTCCTCA
The DNA here is from genome assembly GCF_023898315.1 of Schistocerca nitens. NCBI lineage: Eukaryota > Metazoa > Arthropoda > Insecta > Orthoptera > Acrididae > Schistocerca > Schistocerca nitens. The sequence continues at coordinate 265,542,515 of NC_064618.1, forward strand.
GCACAGATTGCATCACACCCTGGGTTGGATATTGAGGAGTTGACGTAGGACGAGGAATGTATGTGGGATGACAGGTCGTTGTGGGACACACTTAATCTGGTCCATTAGCCATGACCTGACCAACCATAGATTCCCACAGCTGGCATGGCCCTCAGCTTCCTATGGACACATAAGCCTCCCCACCTGCACAGACAATGCTACTTCAAGGTGGTGTCCCCCATAGAGGTCGAAGACCTTACTGGACATGGAGGTAAAGCAGATGGGACGATAGGAAGAGGTATCAGAGGCTTTTTTTAGGTTTAACAACAGCAGGTTGCAGTAGGTCTTCCACACTTTGGTGTAAAAGCCAGTGGAGAACATGACGTTATACAAGGTAGCAAGGACAGCCAGGAAGGAGGAGGAATTCCTGAGGTGAAGGTAGGTGATGCAGTCGTGGCCAGGGGTTGTGTTGTGTTTGGAGTGGAGTATGAGTTTGATGTCATGTGTTGTATTGGGAGTGTTTAAATATGGGAGGGGTAATTGATCCAAGAATTGGAAACTGGAGGCGAGTGGTGGGACTGAGTTGTTGATACGTTCAAGGACTGTGGGGAAAAGGTAGTAATCAAAGCGGCGATCGCCAGGAATGGAGAAGTCCTCAGAGAGGTGAAAAACAAAATCGTTAGTCTTACTGAGGTTGTCAGAGAAAGGCAGTCGTCATGGAGAAAGGAGTAATGCGGGGCAGGAAGGTCATTAAGACGGTGGAAGGGAGACCAGTACTTGGAGGAGTTGACAGGGAGGGTGGCGTTGAGTTGTGTACATGTCTGGCTACGGTCCCGGCTTTTCTTTACTGTTAGGAGTTTGTTTATGTGTCATTGTAATTGCCGATGACGGAGGAATGTATCTCGGTCACGGGTGTGGAGGAAGGAGCGGTAGGTTCTGCGAGATTCGTGGAGAAGGAGAGCCTGTGGAGGAAATTTGGGGTAAGTTCTATGGGACCAAACTGTCGAGGAAGAGTAGGGCTTTGAAGGTGTATAAGGTTTGTAGTAACGTGGGCCTCCATGGCGTCAGTATGGTCTTCTGGAGGAAGGATAAGGCATGGGTGATATCAGTGGGATGTTGAAAGGTAAGTGGGTGGCTTTCGACCTGGGTGGCAATGGATTCCTGGTAGGCATCCCAGTTGCCTTGGCAGTAGTCATGGACGAACTTTGGAGGGGTAGTACGGTGGGGAGCCTGAGATGGGCTACAGGCTGAGTAGATGGTGAAAAGCCTGGGAATTGTCACTACCAATAGGGTTTAGGACTTCCACAGCGATACTACCAAGGAGGTTGGGGGAAGTGAGGGTGTGCTGTGGGAGGGGAACAGGGTCGCCTTGGAGGGTAGCAAGATACTGATTCCACAGCCAGAGGCCGGCAGTGTCACAGTTGTGGATGTTGAAGTCTGCAGCAATCATGAAGGAGGAGAAGATGGTGCGGTCAACATGAGAGATGAAGTCATATGAGAGAGGAGCTGCTGGACATACATAGATTGTGGCACGGGTGAAACACAAAGGAGAGGAAGGTGCGGTCAACATGAGAGATGAAGTCGTAGGGAAGAGGAGCTGCTGGTTAGACATAGATTATGGCACAAGTGACGGTGAAAAATGTATTTGTTCTATGACACTTGAGTCTGTCGCGTTCAAGACACAAATGTCCGACATCCATCACAGCTAACCCACGTCTTCAGTCTGTTTTCCTTGCTGTGAGGGAACCTGGATTTTGACCGTTCCATTTAACTTCCTGGTCTGGTTTCCACATACGTTCTTTTGCAGTTGATATTGCTCTAGTAGATTGTATTCATTCTTACACACAGTTGATTTGCATATCTTTACTGAATCCATATAATTTAGTTTTTGGTTTCCCTATTTTTCTTCTATGTTAATTTATAGGACAGTTTGCTTCAGAGATTGAAATTAGCCTGTTCAGAATCTCCACTACGCATGAAGTGTTTCCTTATTTGGTGATCCTGCAGATGATACAGCTCTGCTTGTCTTATGTGCCACGATATTACTCAAACTTATTCATCAAAAATAAATCAGAATTTGTTTCGTTCGCTGTACGAAACATATCGTTATAATATATGATGCAGTAATTCCAATGGAATAAAAAAACTACAATGCCGTAAATTACACCTTATTATTTTAATATGTTAAAAAACTCTAGATATCTCGCCACATTCAATTTTTCCTTGTTGTGGTTATTTTCTGTCTTGCTGCAGATACACAGCGATCCCCACAATGTTCTGAACCATTATTAACAACTATACTTTGTGATGAAGAATCGCTGTTCTTGTTGAATCCGCTAATGGGAAAATAAATATTCTACCATTACGAAAGACGACTGGTTGCCGTCATTTCTGAAAATTTTTATTCGTCAGAGTCGCAGTGTTCAACATCCAAAAGGGATAAAAAGTTTTCTTTAGAGGTTTTACTTGTTGTCTCATGGTATACATCCAATTACCCTTACGACCGCGTAGTGTTGAAAGACATTATGCACAGAAATAACCTGTATATGTGAGCAAGAATCCACATTCATTAATGTGCAAACCACCATGGCATCCACAACTTGTACGGATGAAATGGTACAGCGATTCTCCATTGTAAGTTGCTGAGGGTAAAGATGGCAACCAATCTGCTGAACGTTATTGAATACTTTTGATACCGATGTGTACCTAGAAAATCTTCTTAACTGATTGTTTACATCTTTCCCTGATGAGAGTCAATATATCCGACGGGAATTTAGCATCCTCACAAAATTCATATACCTCGAGTCCACGAACCAGGTACATCAAATTATCCGGTTAGCCGTCTGTTTTATGATACTGGAAATAAATTTTTTCAAGTAGTAAAGGGTACAGCAGTCAGTCGCAATGATATTTATTGCATATCTAGATTTCGGTCACTGTTTCGGCATCTTCAATGCAGTAAATCAAAGTTAAAACATTTGAAACACTAGTATAAGCACATAGTCTCAACTGGACCATTAATGCCAGAGGTTGACTTCTCAACACTGGGTGTGAACTCAACCTCTGACATGCGTAGTCCAGGTGTGACTACGTGCATAAAAAAGAGTTTTTAACGTTTTAAGTTACATTGACTGTACATACGATGGCCATACAGTGAGCGCAGTCTAGATATGCAATAAACATCATTGCGACTTATTGCTGTAACGTTTAATTCCTGAACTGAATACAATCACTGGGTACAACTGTTCCCATTTTTAAACAAACCTGAGTAAATTGTATGCCACATTGCGTAAACATAAATCGTTTCTCACATAATTTCCTTAAAATTTTTAAGTGAATAAAAACAAATTAGTTTCTCCATGCCTGAAAAATGTTGCTGCTCCGCATCTGTGTACTGATTGATGAATAACTGCTTCAGTTGCTAAAAATTTACTAAATTTCTAGAGGAATCCGAATAATTTGCTGTGGAAAACCAAAGCTGAATGAAGTGAACACCTTTTCAACAGTTGGGGCAATTATTCTTCTACAAAACAACAAAAAATTTTTTACAAAACAACAGTGATCACGATGTTTATTCATTTCTTGTCTTGAAAACTTGTGTACTAGTCCTCGCACTTTATATGCAAGGGAAAGCGATATGAAAATGTACGTGCCACAAACTCAGAATCTCCTAGTGGAGGCCACACACGAAGAGTCAGACCGGTTGCTTGTTGATTATCGTACCAAAGACAACTTAAGTAGGAACCAATTCAGTGTGGAGGTCTGACAGATATCCCAGAAATTAACTTAATTTTTACTTTAGACACCTGGACAAAAGTGTGACTTCATGCGCTTTATGGAGAGTTTATGTGATGTGGATGGTTATTTGTAGTCATGGAGAAGTCGCCCATCCCAGTTAATGGCGACTTTTCATTGATTCTTCTAAGATTTGTCCTTCTGCACAATGGAAACCAATATCCTGCTACCCTCTTGCATATACTGCGTATAGGAAGGAATCGTGTCGGCATGAAGCTTGTGCTGAACAGTATAAAATATACCTATGAAGGCATTTATGTGGTGATATGAATGTGACAGACGTGATTCAAGGGTTACAACTAGGATATACAAATTTCTGTTGATCCCTTTGTGAGTGGGACAGAAAAAAAATACCTTCGGAAATAACGGCCAAAGACAGAAACTCTCACTGTTTGACGAAAAATGTAGTTAGTCAACCCCTGTGACGTCAGAGAATATTTATCGTCCACTACACGCAAAGCTGGGACGGATTAAGAGTTTTGTCAAAGCAATGGATCGTACTGTCAGAGGTTTTGAGCTCCTCAGAACCAATTCTCTAGGATCTGTGGCGCCAAGATCAAAAAGATCATATTTATAGGTCCACAAATAAAGGAACTAATAAATGAACCTGCATTCGAAGAAAGTTTTAATGAATATGAGACAGCTGCTTAGAGATCCTTCCAAAGCGTTGTAAAAAGACTTCCACGGATAAGAATGATAACTGCGAAGACCTTGGTAGCTTATTGAGAACTGTAGAAAACTAGGTTGTAATATGTCTCTAAAACTCCATTTCTTGCACTTACATTTAGTCTTCTGCTCCTCCAACCTTGGCTGTGTAAGTGAAGAACATGGTAAACATTTCCATCAGGAAATTTCTATGATGGAAACCCATTAAAAGATAAATGATGCCCAAGGATGTTAGCTGACTATTGTTGGACTCACAAAAGAGACGGTTCTCAAGCTAGATCCAGAAGAAAATCACAGAATATACGTATAGAAAAATGTAACTTCTTTCGTCACTAAATAAGTATGTAACTTCTAAATCAGCAGACAAAATGTTCGAATTTTCTCATTATGGGATTATTGCAGGGTGATCCGGTTTAATTGTTCAAAACCATTCAAAAGCCAAGAAGTGCGAGATATTGTTTATTCAACACAGCCGGTTTCAACAATATTAGTTGTCATGCTCAGGTCTTAAACATTTTTTTAGTAATACGCGTTGCTTTTATGCTGAACCTTATGCTCAAGATGTCTAGTAGATAAAACTCAGCTCATTATAAACGCTTGTCATCGCTAAAATATTTAAAAACACGCAGCACTATTGCAAAAGGCAATGTCCATAAACATATTGCTCACAGATGCTTGTTACATGATACAAATAAGGTACACAATAGTACATTTGTTTACATATGCTCGACACATGTATATGTATAGGGACATGGCCTTTTGGACAAGGTTCTGTGCGTTTTTAGCGATGAAAACGAATATAATGTGCTGCGTTATACCCAGTTGACACTTGTGCATGAGGTTCAGTGTAAAATGAATATGTGTTACTACAAAAAAAAGCTAAGACTGTTGAAACTGGTTGTCTCGAATAAAATGTATTTTCTGCGGTCTTGGTTTTTTTAGTGGTTTTTAACAGCAGACAAAACTCACCTTTCAATTTCCTTAACGCATAAAAAGTTTAATTTTGTTGCCAAGTGTATATACAGCATATGAACTATTTCCAACATCATATCTACTGCTCACTTAAGTGGACGGTGTAAAATCGCCGCGAAACTGATACGAAAGGGGCACAGCGCAATATAGCTTTCCACCCACTCTGTGAGTGTGTATGTGTGTGTGTGTGTGAGAGAGAGAGAGAGAGAGAATTTCACATGTACTCAGAAAAAGAAAAAAAAATATTTCACGAACAGATAGTAATTACAGGTTCTGTTTCTCTATGGATACTGCAGAAAGAACACAAAGAAAATAACTAACTGAGTTGTATGCAAAAAAATTTCCTGGTACATAGTGTTCATCAAGAACAACAATAGAGCGTATACGGAATGATCTGTTTTTGGGAACGCATTGGAATGTAGCGGAGAAGACGTCACACTTGCAGTGAGCAGAGTTAAAGAAATAGATGTTCAGGTAGCTGTGTCTCGTAATCCATATGTTAGCTCTAGAGAGACTGCAATTTCCTCTGGGATAATTCAATCCAGCTTTGTTCGCGTTTTGGCGCATACAGCTTCCATTCGTATTATGCGTCACTTCAGGAGCAGTCTACTTAGTAGAGCTGATCAAAGCGTATCGCGTTTTGTCGTTCGGTTGTGATCTGGTGTGAGGACATAGGGGCTATCTTTAAAGAATTCTTTTTAATAATGAAGCAACTTGTACAAATAATGGGAAGATAATGTAAACAGTGTATGTTATTCACTCCTCTAAGAATCCGCACCAGCTGGATGAGGTTGAACTTCTGAGGCAGTGGAGTATGAACGTCTCGTGTGGCGTTATTGTAGGCTATCTAACTGGTCTTTGCTCATGTGAAGATATCTCGATAGGTCAGAGACACGAAGTTTTTCCGCCTGCAGTATTACTAACCCTCCTAGAAGAAGAAGGCAAAAGCCTCATAAATCGGACCACTTTCAGCAATTTTCAGGGTATACTGAAAATTAATCTTCATTATGTAAATGTAATGATAAAAAAGACTGTTCTCTCAGAAAATTTCGAAAATAAATTTTCATCAGTTTAAGAGATACAACACGATAACTAGAGAGGTGAAAAGTGGTACAATTTATAAGCAAGTCTTCTAATTTGTACCATTGGTATTATGAACTAAACCACTAAACATGTTCTCTACTACAGTAAGATATCTTGAAATTCAGTCCGGATGAGCAGTATTTATTTAAATTTTTAATGTACCGGCCAACAAATCTGAAGTCTTAAGGGGGGACGTTCATGTAAAACACACACTATTTCAAAATGCACCAAATGCACAATTTTGAAGATATGGCAAGGAGATTTTGTACCGTCTGTTACAAGAAATTTACTGTTAAGTTACTTGGATTATATACATGTAACTATTTTATGGAATTTACAAATTTTATTTTCAAAAAATAATATATATAATTTTTCCTCAGAAATTATTTAAGAGATTGCTACAAAATTTACTTTGTCTACTCTCTCATCATATAGACAGATTATCCCATGAGGTTCTTTTTTTTTAATTCATACTAAATTCCAAGCACTTTGCCTTCTGTGCCAGCTCATACTCAGAAATTTCAAAATTTTCTCTTGATATAACATTTGTTGCGGTTACAGAATTAAGTGCACAAATTTTCGACGATGTAGCCCTCATACATTCTGTAAATGTTCAAAACCTTTAAACAACATACTTTTTCATAAATGCAATTTAAAGTTCCACCTAACGTTTTTTTCTTATGTCACCTCTTCAGAACTCCCCATGTAGGTACTCTGGATCCTCTTTCACTTCAAGGCTTCTCTTCTGGTTTCTTGTTTCTGTCTTCTTTCCTTTAGCAGGTCTTAAAATGACTTTTCAGCTCAAAGGAGACGCTGTAAAGCTACTTTTCCCAAGATCTCTTGAGTGAAATTTTACATATTAAAGCTCATTCTCTCTAAAACCTTCATCCCCTCTACCTTACCAACATTAAATAGAAGAACTGTATCATAAGCAGCAATTTTGATGACTGTAGCATTTGAAAATATGGTTTAGAGCATTGTTTCCAGATAAATGACTTTCATTTGGATCCTAAGTTTTGAACACACTTCTTCAGAAGTTCAAGATCTGCCAGAAACCTGAAAACATCAGGGATATACAATTTGGAAGTCTCGCCTTGTGAATCAATGGGCTGTTATCCCTCTCAGCCTGTAGATATTTACACCAGCTAATGTTGTACAGTTGATATGATGATCCACCATGTGCAAATACACTCCTGGAAATTGAAATAAGAACATCGTGAATTCATTGTCCCAGGAAGGGGAAACTTTATTGACACGTTCCTGGGGTCAGATACATCACATGATCACACTGACAGAACCACAGGCACATAGACACAGGCAACAGAGCATGCACAATGTCGGCACTAGTACAGTGTATATCCACCTTTCGCAGCAATGCAGGCTGCTATTCTCCCATGGAGACGATCGTAGAGATGCTGGATGTAGTCCTGTGGAACGGCTTGCCATGCCATTTCCACCTGGCGCCTCAGTTGGACCAGCGTTCGTGCTGGACGTGCAGACCGCGTGAGACGACGCTTCATCCAGTCCCAAACATGCTCAATGGGGGACAGATCCGGAGATCTTGCTGGCCAGGGTAGTTGACTTACACCTTCTAGAGCACGTTGGGTGGCACGGGATACATGCGGACGTGCATTGTCCTGTTGGAACAGCAAGTAGCCTTGCCGGTCTAGGAATGGTAGAACGATGGTTCGATGACGGTTTGGATGCACTGTGCACTATTCAGTGTCCCCTCGACGATCACCAGTGGTGTACGGCCAGTGTAGGAGATCGCTCCCCACACCATGATGCCGGGTGTTGGCCCTGTGTGCCTCGGTCGTATGCAGTCCTGATTGTGGCGCTCACCTGCACGGCGCCAAACACGCATACGACCATCATTGGCACCAAGGCAGAAGCGACTCTCATCGCTGAAGACGACACGTCTCCATTCGTCCCTCCATTCACGCCTGTCGCGACACCACTGGAGGCGGGCTGCACGATGTTGGGGCGTGAGCGGAAGACGGCCTAACGGTGTGCGGGACCGTAGCCCAGCTTCATGGAGACGGTTGCGAATGGTCCTCGCCGATACCCCAGGAGCAACAGTGTCCCTAATTTGCTGGGAAGTGGCGGTGCGGTCCCCTACGGCACTGCGTAGGATCCTACGGTCTTGGCGTGCATCCGTGCGTCGCTGCGGTCCGGTCCCAGGTCGACGGGCACGTGCACCTTCCGCCGACCACTGGCGACAACATCGATGTACTGTGGAGACCTCACGCCCCACGTGTTGAGCAATTCGGCGGTACGTCCACCCGGCCTCCCGCATGCCCACTATACGCCCTCGCTCAAAGTCCGTCAACTGCACATACGGTTCACGTCCACGCTGTCGCGGCATGCTACCAGTGTTAAAGACTGCGATGGAGCTCCGTATGCCACGGCAAACTGGCTGACACTGACGGCGGCGGTGCACAAATGCTGCGCAGCTAGCGCCATTCGACGGCCAACACCGCGGTTCCTGGTGTGTCCGCTGTGCCGTGCGTGTGATCATTGCTTGTACAGCCCTCTCGCAGTGTCCGGAGCAAGTATGGTGGGTCTGACACACCGGTGTCAATGTGTTCTTTTTTCCATTTCCAGGAGTGTATGTTGCTCATGCCGCACGTTTCATGTTACTTACCGTCCGCCCCCGTAGCGCAGCGGTAGCTTTACTGCATACAATGCAAGGGGGCCCGGGTTCGATTCCGACAGGGGATGGGTGTTGTGTGTCCATTATCATCATTTTCAACATCATTGACACGCAAGGCTTGCATAACGGCGGCCGAAGCCGGAAGGGGATATTCTATTCCGACCAATACATGGCATACTATCATTTAATTTCATGTCACTTCATTTCATAGGTTCTGTGTGATAGCTTTGGCATAATAAACTTGTTTGTGAGCCTGTGATGGGTATTCATCAATGCCATTTCCATTTTCCAACGGAACAGAGTCACGGATGATCTATAAAACCAAAGAGTGTATATCACACCTTTGTAGTAGTATCCTGTGCAAATTGGTTTGAAAGTAGTCTTCGGAATCGTTCTTCACAGAGACAATTCTGATTTGGTGGTTTAAAAAGCTGTCGTGGCAGGAAGTCGTGTGATACGTTTAATTACTTTTCAGGCAGTCGGATGCGATTTTATCACTAAAACTTTTTGAACTTATTGTCCACGAGTCCTACTAACAAATAAAAATAAACTGAAAATGGATGTTTCCGGTCAATTTCATGAACGTCATTCCTAAATGCATATTCACCTAAACCTAATGGCTTCTTTTGGATAGTTTCACCATTAGCTACTCTTTCAGGTTTCCAGCTATAACAATAAAACACTTTTACCTTCGCACACCGGTTTGGGAACCACACGTAAGATTAGAGAAACTTAATCAGTCTTTTTGTCGTAGAGTTGTGACACGATAGATATTTTAGAGGCCTGCTACGACTCTCGTAATACGGGTTTGTTTTGTGGATGTTGAAGGATTCAGCAGCGCAGAATTTCTGTTGGTTTGCCTTGGTTTTCGTGAGGGTTACTGATCTGTCTGCCCCCTCATATCTTCTCGTTCATTTGTAGTTTCTGAGCCTAGACTGGATTTAGTCACCACAAACTCTGAATCGTGAAAAATGTGTGCATCCAGTGGCAAGAATTCAGTTTCAGAAAACCCCATGAAACCGTTTTATAGGATCAGAGTCGTGCCGTAACGCTCTCCACACAGCCGACTAATATTGTTGTCAGAGTTCGTGCGAACCCATTTGCCAGCTGCAAGTGGCTTTTAAAATTTAAATGTCTAGTGGCTGCAGCCATAGAATCGTTTTTTGGCTGCAGGAAAGCAATACAATGTTATATCTAGCTGAATGTATAGAGTGCAGATTTATTTGGGTGTGTGGCATGTCTGACTAATATTAGTATCTGCTTGCTGTTAGAACCAGATTTTGCACTTTCGATGAAGTGCTCTATCCATAACAAATTCGCTTGTTATTCAATCAGTGACATAGAAAATCTGGTTCCAAGTGGAGCTGCAGGTTTTAATCCTCTTAAGTACTTTCAAAATGGTTCAAATGTCTCTGAGCACTATGGGACTCAACTTCTGAGGCCATCAGTCCCCCAGAACTTAGAACTACTTAAACCTAACTAACCTAAGGACATCACACACATCCATGCCTGATGCAGAATTCGAACCTGCAACCGTAGCGGTCGCGCGGATCCAGACTGAAGCGCCTAGAACCGCTCGGCCACACCGGCCGGCAAGTACTAGCATTATAGGTACATACACGCCAGAAGCAGTTATATTCGCCACTCTTTCTGTACCAGCTGCAGCCCCCCATTTGGTTTTTCGATCTTCTTGCAATGATCTTTCGACGATCCTGTGTTTGGATAGCCCAATTTTCTTCATATTGAATATCTGCATAGCCTGAAAGAAGATGCAAAAATTCTTGACATCTTCTCTGTTGAAGCGAAATGTTCTAGGTGGAGACGTAGCTGCAGTATGTCGCAGAGAACTCAGCATGCCGAGACCTGAAGCTATAATACCGTCGTTTACCTGCCATCCAGTTTATAAATCCATTTGTTATCCCATTTTCTTCAGCCAGGTAAAGGATAGCCTTTAGGAGTCAAGTTAGAGAATATCCAAACATGTGGGATTCAGCTAGTAGACTGTGACACACTAGTTCACCCACAAGCTCCACGGTTAGGTCTGTACAACGTAGAAATTTCTTCAACCTGTCACGATCTTTCACATATTTAATGTGTAGCCTCCTCTTCAAACAGGTTTTTGGAACGCTGGTTCTGAATGTTTCGTTTATACCGGCATCGCTACTTCGGAAAACATCTATTGCCCCTACATGTCTTCTTGGGGCCGTAAACAATATTTATTAGTTTCTACGATTTGAAAAAAAAATTAATTTTGTAAGGCAAATATCAACCTGACAGTAATATTAATAACATTTATAGTGAGTAATTCTCTCTTACTACGCCACTGCGGCTCCACTAAGTAAACGAACATGGGGACAAGTTTTCATTCCGGCCAAAATGCCTATAAACGTTGCTCTTCACCCTTTTTAATTACAAGCCCGTCAAATAATTTGTCTTGAGATAATGTATTTCAATAACATGAGATGGGACATGAAATGCAGTAATACAATATTTGAACATTTTAGTTATAGTTTTAAAACAATCTGTTTCGTTTCTTGGAAACATAAAATGAAAAGGTAAAAATGTGCGAAATCAATCTTCGGAAGGTAACACATTAAAAGATCTCCTGAATTTCTGTTTTTAAATTTATCAACACGTATAGCAGTACAAATATTACATAAATTATTAGATCAAATCAACTGTTAAAATGTATATTAAAGTGATTTTAAAATGTACAAATATAATCAAATATAATATATAAGGAAAGTAGAGGTAAAATTTATAAGACGACGCCACTCTTCTGAAGGTTGTTTTATGCTGCACATAGGTGACGATGATTTCAATTGTTTCAGCGTATGCTATGAATGAATAGGTATAGTTGTGTGCTGTATAAATTATAAAATTGCTCAACAAACAAGAAAGAGTGCAGATGCTTGGCTTCAAAACCAAATATTTGCTTCCTTCGACCGCAAAATAAGCTTGGACCATTCCACGCAAGAATTTGAAGCGATATATCTAACTGGTGACGTACAACAGCTAGATACAACCTATTACATATTCTGTCCAATAGGTGTCATCACCATGTAAATTGTTTGTCAGATACGTTAGTCATACAATTTATAAGACTCCACCATACTGCCAGGCTCATTACTCGCTTGTGGCTAGGATGTCCCTTACCCGTGTCTTTCCTAGTCGCGAGACAGGACTTGAAGGCATCATCATTTGTACTGCACGTTCATCTGATTCGACTCCATTAGACGTTCCCTCTGGATTAACTTCAAAAAACGTATTCGCTGCACACATTCGATGACCCAAGAGACCGTAGAAAATAGAATTGTAGCTCCACAATTGGGTCCCTACAATTGTTCCCAGCAATCTAACGAAAGTAGTTTCCTAATGTATGCTTTCAGCTGTTGATCTGGCGAGGCTGTGCTGTGGTCGAACAAGGAACACCTTGGATCAGAGGTTGCAAAATGCCAATGATGTACACAGCACTCGACGCCCCACATTTTATCTACCATGCAATTACGATATTGGCTGCTAATGGCAAATGGGGGCGGTACTGGAGGTATCCATTGTGAGCACAGAATGAGGCTATGGAGCATAGTTGAACTACTTTGTCGACCAGTAACTCGCAACAGTGCAACAGAGGTAGTGCTGTTAATACAAAGCAGAGCAATGGAAAAGATAAAAAAAGAAAACTTTGTGTTGTAACTATAATGACAGTTGACGAAGTTGACATTTCATCAGAAAAAGAACACAATAAATTTTTCAGTTTGACAAAGGAGCGGCAGATGAAATATTAACGTTTCTGCAAGATGAATCATTGGAATGTGTGGTGTCATATACGCTCGACAGAGTAGACAATGTACATGGGAAATATAATGGTGACGATACGTGCTTATACAAGTGAAAGTAATATTGAAACAGGAGTGTAGCCACATACTTCATCACCCTTGACGAACAGGGAGACACAAATCCAATCTCCAGTCTAACGTAGTAAAGGATAATCGTTGTACAAGGAGCGGGTACCAAACATAATTAGGTACATGGAAGATAATCCGCAGGATTGTAAAAAACAGTTATGAACAGATTTCGAATAATTTCGCAGCAATATGACCGTGCAGTACAAAAGAAAAACTACGGATAGTAAGGGAGGACCAGGAGCCCTAGTTACAGAAATTGGTGTTTGTGCGTTTCGAGGAAGCTCGATACCATTTACAGGATGTGCATGACAGTGATCTACTAAATTATGCACATCGAATTGCGCTCGCGCGACGTAGATTACTGTACTTCCGGGGGAAGCAGTTGATGCTCGCATTATAACACTAGCGTGTATATGTCACTCTTTTCTAACAACCGAACCTTTTGTCCTGTCACGGGGAAAGCCACGTAGAACACTAACGTGCCGTGAGACACGTTAATGTTATCCTCTGAGCCGGCCGCGGTGGTCTATCGGTTCTAGGCGCTCAGTCCGGAACCGCGCGACTGCTACGGTCGCAGGTTCGAATACTGCCTCGGGCATGGATGTGTGAGATGTCCTTAGGTTAGTTAGGTTTAAGTAGTTCTACGTTCTAGGGGACTGATGACAACAGATGTTAAGTCCAATAGTGCTCAGAGCCATTTATCCTCGGAAACGATTTCGAATTTTAACCGCGCGTGTGTCTAATGGACAAAGGTATGGGACCATAATTTTGAATATGGTGAAATTTACAGAAAAACCATACGGACTTTAACATTGGCAGTTAATGAAAGTGGTAAAATCGTAAGTGAGTGAAAAAAATGAACGGTCGCCAGCCCAATTAGGAACGTTAATTTGGAAATATATGTTAAGAAAAACGAATATTGGTTATTAAAGTTACTTTCGTTGATATTTCCCTTACAATAGCACGCAGGATACAAACTGACACTGTGCACTCTGAACTGTGTGTAGCAGCAGTCACCAATAACGCACACACAAATGAATTATAGGAAGCAAATTTGCACCAAGCTAATACTACTGACAGCTACACTCAAGATCGTTACTCAATCAAATACTGAAATGTTACTACATGAAGTTGTTGTTGTTGTTGTGGTCTTCAGTCCTGAGACTTGTTTGATGAAGCTCTCCATGCTACTCTATCCTGTGCAAGCTTCTTCATCTCCCAGTACCTACTGCAACCTACATCCTTCTCAATCTGCTTAGTGTATTCATCTCTTGGTCTCCCTCTACGATTTTTACCCTCCACACTGCCCTCCAATGCTAAATTTGTGATCCCTTGATGCCTCAAAACATGTCCTACCAACCGATCCCTTCTTCTAGTCAAGTTGTGCCACAAACGTCTCTTCTCCCCAATACTATTCAATACCTCCTCATTAGTTACGTGATCTACCCACCTTATCTTCAGCATTCTTCTGTAGCACCACATTTCGAAAGCTTCTATTCTCTTCTTGTCCAAACTAGTTATCGTCCATGTTTCACTTCCATACATGGCTACACTCCATACAAATACTTTCAGAAACGACTTCCTGACACTTAAATCTATACTCGATGTTAACAAATTTCTCTTCTTGAGAAACGCTTTCCTTGCCATTGCCAGTCTACATTTTATATCCTCTCTACTCCCTAAATAGCAAAACTCCTTTACTACTTTAAGTGTCTCATTTCCTAATCTAATTCCCTCAGCATCACCCGACTTAATTTGACTACATTCCATTATCCTCGTTTTGCTTTTGTTGATGTTCATCTTATATCCTCCTTTCAAGACACTGTCCATTCCGTTCAACTCTTCTTCCAAGTCCTTTGCTGTCTCTGACAGAATTATTACGCCATCGGCGAACCTCAAAGTTTTTACTTCTTCTCCATGAATTTTAATACCTACTCCGAATTTTTCTTTTGTTTCCTTTACTGCTTGCTCAATATGCAGATTGAATAACATCGGGGACAGGCTACAACCCTGTCTCACTCCTTTCCCAACCACTGCTTCCCTTTCATGCCCCTCGACTCTTATAACTGCTATCTGGTTTCTGTACAAATTGTAAATAGCCTTTCGCTCCCTGTATTTTACCCCTGCCACCTTCAGAATTTGAAAGAGAGTATTCCAGTTAACATTGTCAAAAGCTTCTTCTAAGTCTACAAATGCTAGAAACGTAGGTTTGCCTTTTCTTAATCTTTCTTCTAAGATAAGTCGTAAGGTTAGTATTGCCTCACATGTTCCAACATTTCTACGGAATCCAAACAGATCTTCCCCGAGGTCCGCTTCTACCAGTTTTTCCATTCATCTGTAAAGAATTCGCGTTAGTATTTTGCAGCTGTGACTTATTAAACTGATAGTTCGGTAATTTTCACATCTGTCAACACCTGCTTTCTTTGGGATTGGAATTATTATATTCTTCTTGAAGTCTGAGGGTATTTCGCCTGTCTCATACATCTTGCTCACCAGATGGTAGAGTTTTGTCATGACTGGCTCTCCCGAGGCCATCAGTAGTTCTAATGCAGGGCTTCACAACGTACGTGCTCGCGGAGCAAGCTGTGAGCAGCAAGGCGCAAGCACGGAGCAGCGCGAGCACGCTACCCCCACTACCGGACCAGAGCGGTGAGTGGGGAGAGACATGTGAGGCACACAACAGCTGCCGCCAGTCAATGTAAATCCGCGGCCACCTGCAGGGATATCACTCACGAATTATTACTGCGACAAATGAAACAATAAAGGAGAATGTACACGTGCCACATAATTTTATTAGCTTAGTGTATGCCTCTACCATCTGTAGACACTGAAACTAATGAATTCCACGACAATCCTATATTTTCAACACTTTCTTCAACACTACTTGAAATATCACCTCTGGTTGTAGTGTTCTTCATGGCTACTACATCGAGGAGCTCCTCTCTCACCAGAAGATATTAACACCTCTAATAAATATGGCAATCTGCGCTGTTCCAGTGATATGAACACTTTCGTCCAGAGCTAGAGAATACGTCATAAAATCTTTACAGATAGTAGCAAGCTGGCTCCGGACGTCGTCTGCCATGTCCTGTATGCGACGCATAATGGTCATGTTAGATAATGGCACAATCCGAAACTATTCAACTTGAGATGGACACAAATGTTCCGCTGTAACTACCAGACATTCGTTTATTAAACTTCCTGGCAGATTAAAACTGTGTGCCCGACCGAGACTCGAACTCGGGACCTTTGCCTTTCGCGGGCAAGTGCTCTACCATCTGAGCTACCGAAGTACGACTCACGCCCGGTCCTCAGAGCTTTACTTCTGCCAGTATCTCGTCTCCTACATTCCAAACTTTACAGAAGCTCTCCTACGACCTTGCAGAACTAGCACTCCTAAAAGAAAGGATACTGCGGAGACATGGCTTAACCACAGCCTGGGGGATGTTTCCAGAATGAGATTTTCACTCTGCAGCGGAGTGTGTGCTGATATGAAACTTCCTGGCAGATTAAAACTGTGTGCCCGACCGAGACTCGAACTCGGGACCTTTGCCTTCCGCGGGCAAGTGCTCTACCATCTGAGCTACCGAAGCACGACTCACGCGCGGTCCACACAGCTTTACTTCTGCCAGCATCACGTCTCCTACATTCCAAACTTTATTAAATCTCCATCAGTTAAGGGGCGCAGGGATTTTACTAAAAGCAAAGCAATTTTGTAACCCACTCTGAGAGCTGCCTCAGTTGATTTTTCTTCGTCGTCCAGATCTTCTTTGGATTGCTTCCTTTTAAGTTTAATAACTTCCTGTGCACGATCTGGTCAATCACTTTTCCCACGTCCGTAGTCTTTCGCGTGGTACGACATATAATGTCGCTGCAAATTAAATTTCGTAAAAGAATTCAGCGTTTTGTGACATAGTAAACATTATGCAACACCATCTTTTTCAGTAAACAGATACAATTCCTCCCAATGGGCGTTGAACTGCGAAAGCATGGTTGGGGTTACACAACGGCGACTTTACATGATTCTTAACCGGCGAAGTGACTGTTAAGAGCTGATCGTAGTACTTTAAACGTTACACAGTCGGCGCGAATTCAATAGGTACGCTGCGGCCCTATTCAAACGTGCGCGCGCATTTCCCCTCCCTCCCCTCCCTCACTGCTCCAGGACCTTGCAGCTGCTCGCGACCACGTGCCTGAGCACACGCGAGTACTCGCGCTCAAAACCGGCCAGTTGTTAGACCCTGTTCAAATGGAATGTTGTCTACTCCCGGGGCCTTGTTTCGACTCAGGCCTTTCAGTGCTCTGTCAAACTCTTCATGCAGTATCTTATCTCCTATTTCGTCTTCATCTACATCCTCTTCCATTTCCATAATATTGTCCTCAAGTACATCGCCCTTGTATAAACCCTCTATATACACCTTCCACCTTTCTGCCTTCCCTTTTTTGCTTAGAACTGGGTTGCCATCTGAGCTCTTGATATTCATAAAAGTGGTTCTCTTCTCTCCAAAGGTCTCTTTAATTTTCCTGTAGTCAGTATCTATCTTACCCCTAGTGAGACAAGCCTCTACATCCTTACATTTGTCCCCTAGCCATCCCTGCTTAGCCATTTTGCACTTCCTGTCGATATCATTTTTGAGACGTTTGTATTCCTTTTTGCCTACTTCATTTACGGCATTTTTATATTTTCTCCTTTCATCAATTAAATTCAGTATTTCTTCTGTTACCCAAGGATTTCTATTAGCCCTCGTCTTTTTACCCACTTGATCGTCTGCTGCCTTCACTACTTCATCCCTCAGAGCTACCCATTCTTCTTCTACTGTATTTCTTTCCCCCATTCCTGTCAATTGTTCCCTTATGCTCTCCCTGAAACTCTCTACAACCTCTGGTTCTTTCAGTTTATCCAGGTCCCATCTCCTTAAATTCCCACCTTTTTGCAGTTTCTTCAGTTTCAATCTGCAGTTCATAACCAATAGATTGTGGTCAGAATCCACATCTGCCCCAGGAAATGTCTTACAATTTAAAACCTGGTTCATAAATCTCTGTCTTACCATTATATAATCTATTTGATACCTTTTAGTATCTCCAGGATTCTTCCAGGTGTACAACCTTCTTTTATGATTCTTGAACCAAGTGTTAGCTATGATTAAGTTATGCTCTGTGCAAAATTCTACCAGGCGGCTTCCTCTTTCATTCCTTCCCCCCAATCCATATTCACCTACTATGTTTCCTTCTTTCCCTTTTCCTACTGGCGAATTCCAGTCACCCATGACTATTAAATTTTCGTCTCCCTTCACTACCTGAATAATTTCTTTTATCTCGTCATACATTTCATCTATTTCTGCATCATCTGCAGAGCTAGTTGGCATATAAACTTGTACTACTGTAGTAGGCATGGGCTTTGTGTCTATCTTGGCCACAATAATGCGTTCACTATGCTGTTTGTGGTAGCTAACCTGCACTCCAATTTTTTTATTCATTATTAAACCTACTCCTACATTACCCCTATTTGATTTTGTATTTATAACCCTGTAATCACCTGACCAAAAGTCTTGTTCCTTCTGCCACCGAACTTCACTAATTCCCACTATATCTAACTTTAACCTATCCATTTCCCTTTTTAAATTTTCTAACCTACCTGCCCGATTAAGGGATCTGACATTCCACGCTCCGTTCCGTAGAACACCAGTTTTCTTTCTCCTGATAACGACATCCTCCTGAGTAGTCCCCGCCCGGAGATCCGAATGGGGGACTATTTTACCTCCGGAATATTTTACCCAAGAGGACGCCATCATCATTTAATCATACAGTAAAGCTGCATGTCCTCGGGAAAAATTACGGCTGTAGTTTCCCCTTGCTTTCAGCCGTTCGCAGTACCAGCACAGCAAGGCTGTTTTGGTTAATGTTACAAGGCCAGATCAATCATCCAGACTGTTGCCCCTGCAACTACTGAAAAGGCTGCTGCCCCTCTTCAGGAACCACATATTTGTCTGGCCTCTCAACAGATACCCCTCCGTTGTGGTTGCACCTACGGTACGGCCATCTGTATCGCTGAGGCACGCAAGCCTCCCCACCAACGGCAAGGTCCATGGTTCATGGGGGGACTATATGAAGTATAGAACTGAATTGGGACATGAGGGGCTTTTATCTTAACTGACATGAAAAAAAAACATATAAAGATGAATAATATCATAAATACACTGTTTACATTCCTCTACATATATCAGTTTTCCTTAGCAACAGTAGTAGTTCAATTTTTTTTCTAGTAGGTGGAGAATATGATGGGGGCCCATAAACTTGTATAGTTTCACTAGTCAACGCTCTTTGATTATTACAGTAGAAAAGACTAATTCAAAAAGCTAATCATTCACTTCACTTGGAGTAGTTCATAATTTACTTTGCAATTCAATTTAATTCAACAATGGGCCTAATTAACTTGATAAAAGGAACCATTTACGATAGAAATCAAAACCACACTATTTTTAAAATTAGATTAACTTATTTGCCTTTTTATGAGCTGCGAAGCAGGTATTCTAGACAATAATGTTTGCACAATCTTCCACTGTTATCGTACAAAACTCTATTTAGTAATAAATTATGGATACTTTAGGAAAAGCCTGTCCAACTTCACTTTTGTGGTTTTAACTTTAACTTTTACTACCCATTTTATATTAGACAAAAAATCACTTTTAAACACCTGAATGCAGTAATTGTTCATTTAAATCAGAATACTCGGTTTTAGTAGCACTGAGGTGAGGACCCTGTATAGTTTCGTGATCAGGATAAAAAATAAGGTTCCGGACACGGATTTATGGTGTTGTGATTATTATTAAAACCACACACTAATTAACTGGTCCATGTCCATATACATTACAGAATGTATGAAGTTAGTGATACACTGTCGAAGATTGGTGGCAAGCGACATGGCAGCTAACTGTACTCACGGCTCTTGAAGTTCAAATGCTCTATGAAATCTCTTCTTGGCGTTAGATTTTCAACATCTTAGAGCCATTCCTTTATGCCGAGAATACTAAATAATAGCTGGATCCACATCCGAGCAAATCCTTTATAAAGCACCTTCCAATTTTCTCTCTTAGCACTGTCAAAGGGTACCGTGCTACGGCTAGCCACAGACTGCGTCGTGTTCACACCAGGGAGCCGCTCAGTTCTACCGCGAAAACCACCTTTTACATCGCGCCATTCCACTTCCGTTGCGGGGGCTATACCTACAGCTTTTACATGTTGCAAATACAGGTGCCCTAAGTATGAACCAGCTTTCAATAAACATTATCCTTCTACACTCCTGGAAATTGAAATAAGAACACCGTGAATTCATTGTCCCAGGAATGGGAAACTTTATTGCCACATTCCTGGGGTCAGATACATCACATGATCACACTGACAGAACCACAGGCACATAGACACAGGCAACAGAGCATGCACAATGTCGGCACTAGTACAGTGTATATCCACCTTTCGCAGCAATGCAGGCTGCTATTCTCCCATGGAGACGATCGTAGAGATGCTGGATGTAGTCCCGTGGAACGGCTTGCCATGCCATTTCCACCTGGCGCCTCAGTTGGACCAGCGTTCGTGCTGGACGTGCAGACCGCGTGAGACGACGCTTCATCCAGTCCCAAACATGCTCAATGGGGGACAGATCCGGAGATCTTGCTGGCCAGGGTAGTTGACTTACACCTTCTAGAGCACGTTGGGTGGCACGGGATACATGCGGACGTGCATTGTCCTGTTGGAACAGCAAGTTCCCTTGCCGGTCTAGGAATGGTAGAACGATGGGTTCGATGACGGTTTGGATGCACCGTGCACTATTCAGTGTCCCCTCGACGATCACCAGTGGTGTACGGCCAGTGTAGGAGATCGCTCCCCACACCATGATGCCGGGTGTTGGCCCTGTGTGCCTCGGTCGTATGCAGTCCTGATTGTGGCGCTCACCTGCACGGCGCCAAACACGCATACGACCATCATTGGCACCAAGGCAGAAGCGACTCTCATCGCTGAAGACGACACGTCTCCATTCGTCCCTCCATTCACGCCTGTCGCGACACCACTGGAGACGGGCTGCACGATGTTGGGGCGTGAGCGGACGACGGCCTAACGGTGTGCGGGACCGTAGCCCAGCTTCATGGAGACGGTTGCGAATGGTCCTCGCCGATACCCCAGGAGCAACAGTGTCCCTAATTTGCTGGGAAGTGGCGGTGCGGTCCCCTACGGCACTGCGTAGGATCCTACGGTCTTGGCGTGCATCCGTGCGTCGCTGCGGTCCGGTCCCAGGTCGACGGGCACGTGCACCTTCCGCCGACCACTGGCGACAACATCGATGTACTGTGGAGACCTCACGCCCCACGTGTTGAGCAATTCGGCGGTACGTCCACCCGGCCTCCCGCATGCCCACTATACGCCCTCGCTCAAAGTCCGTCAACTGCACATACGGCTCACGTCCACGTTGTCGCGGCATGCTACCAGTGTTAAAGACTGCGATGGAGCTCCGTATGCCACGGCAAACTGGCTGACACTGACGGCGGCGGTGCACAAATGCTGCGCAGCTAGCGCCATTCGACGGCCAACACCGCGGTTCCTGGTGTGTCCGCTGTGCCGTGCGTGTGATCATTGCTTGTACAGCCCTCTCGCAGTGTCCGGAGCAAGTATGGTGGGTCTGACACACCGGTGTCAATGTGTTCTTTTTTCCATATCCAGGAGTGTATGAACATACACGTATTATACTAATTTCTCATTTTAACATGTTCTTTTGCTTTTGTCATACATACATTACAAAACTGTAATTTTATTGTCACATATCAAGGAGTTTAAATAGATCAGAACAAACACTCCATAATTACAGTTACTCAGTTACATAAAATAAACTTGCTTCTAATCGAAATAAGTGTTACAGCATAACTTCAAACACTGCCACAGAATTGGAAGACGGAAGATAAAGAAATTTCAAACGAAGTGTCAACTTGAAAATGTATAGAAAACTGCGTAACCGGGCAGAAAATTTGTAGATGAGATAAACTTATCCAATCTTTCAGGAAGGAATTTGTTTTCAACTCCGACCAGTTGAGATTTGAACAGGAAATGCATATGAAAGCAACCTCTTGATAATTGTTTCTTCCGTGCGTATGAAACACATTGTCGCATTATCTCCAGTTACTCCTTAAAGGATATTCAATTTCACGATAAGCTCCACGACAGACTGTTTCACATTAGGCTGTATGCCGTTTCATTCGACCAATTCTCATCACCCTGTAACATTAATATGATTCTACATCCATTCTTTAAGACTGGATACCTAGCTGAACGTCCCGCGCTGTTCATAACTCCCATGGAGCTCGACTTCGATCTTAATGATTCGAGCCTTTGTGATCACTGTAGCGCGCCATTCTTCATTCGGTGTTCGTGGTGCTAGTTGATGGTTTGTTTTGGGCATTTCTTGAACGTCGACGATGTCCAGTAATACGTACGTCCCATAGAAAATTGACGTCTAAACCTCCCGGACACTTATTTTACGTCGCCCTCCTTCCTGTCATAATTGTCAACATAACGTTTTCAAATGAGGCTTACAAAAGACTGAACATGTGTCCTCATACTCAAGGGGTTCCTCCTAAGGTACTAAGGGACACGTCCTCGGGACAAGCTGAATCATTTCGATCTACATTGTCCTCGGGGTTATTAAATTACTCCTGGACATTTACATGGCATTTATAAAAAATGGCTCTGAGCACTATGCGACTTAACTTCTGAGGTCATCAGTCGCCTAGAACTTAGAACTAATTAAACCTAACTAACCTAAGGACATCACACACATCCATGCCCGAGGCAGGATTCGAACCTGCGACCGCGGCGGTCGCTCGGTTCCAGACTGCAGCGCCTAGAACCGCACGGCCACTCCAGCCGGCACATGGCATTTATAAGTCCCATATAACCCTCTAGAACATGTGGCCTGTAACTGGAAAAGTATCATGACGATCTCTCCATTGGCTAAAGATTTCGGTTCTTCGGGAGTGGACTGCCAAGGGGGAGGTGACCATCAGAAAATGTTCGAATTTCTGACGGAAGGATAAAGGTCTAAGAGACGGGGCGAGGATTATCAGAAGTTTGAACGCGATAGGGAGGCTATAAAATATGAAAAGGGAAATTCAGAGGCTCAGTTTGCATATAGTGAAGGTCAGTGAAGAGAACTGGAAAGAAGACTAATTCTGGTCAAATAATTGTAAGGTAATACCAACAGCATCAGATAATCCCGTAACGGGAGTAGGCTCCCTTATGAATAGGAAGGTACGGCAATGAGTGTGTGAGTGCAAACAGTTCAATGACACGGTTATGCCTCATCACAATCGATAGAAAACCAATACCGGAAACGATAGTTCAGATATACATACCAATGTCTCAGTCAGAAGATGAATCGACAGAGAAAGTATATGATGATACTGAACGAGTGGCTCAGCACGTAAAGGGTAATGAAAAGCTAGTAGTCATGCGGGATTGGAACGCGGTTGAAGGAAAAGAAGTAGAAGAAGGGGGTACGGGACAATACTGACTTAGCATTAGGAATGAGAGAAGAGAAAGACTAAATGTGTTCTGCAATAAATTTCAGATGGTAATAGTGAATGCTCTGTTCAAGAAGCACAAGAGGAGGAAAGGTACTTGGAAAATGCCAGTAGATGCGGGAAAACTTCAGTTACATTACACCATTCAGTTAGATTACATTTCGAAATCAGATAGTGGATTCTAAGGTGTACCAAGGAACAGATACAGACGGCGATCACAATTTAGTGGTGAAGAAGAGTGGGCTGAAATTAAGAGACAAGACAGGAAGAGACAATGCGCAAAGGAAAGGGATACGGAAGTACTAAGGAATGAAGAGCTACACTTCCAGTTCTTTGAGGCTATAGATACTACGATAAGGAACAACTCATTAGAGAAACCAACTGAGGAGGAATGGTCACCTCTAAAAAGGGCAGTCACAGAAGCTTCAAAAAGAAACAAGTAAAAAGAATTGGACTGGGAAGAAACTGTGGGTGACTGAAGAAATACTTCAGCTGATCGATAAAAGAAGGAAGCATAAAAATGTTCATGGAAATTAAGGAATACAGGGATATAAGTCACTTAGGAATGAAATAAACAGGATGTTCAGAGAAGCAAAGGCGTAGTGAGTACATGAAGAAGGTGAAGAAATCGAAAAAGGAAAGATTGTTGGAAACTGCCTCAGGATATAGGTAAGTCAAAACAACATTCTATGAAATTAAAATAAAGGATGGTAATATTAAGTGTGCAATGGGAATACCAGTGTTAAGTTCAGAGGAGAGAGCGGATAGGTGGAAAGAGTACACTTAAGGCTTATATGAGGGGGAAGACTTGTATGATGACGTGATAGATGAGGGAACAGGAGACATACAGAAGAAATCGGGGACCTAGTATTAGAATCAGAATTTAAAAGAGCGTTGGAGGAATTACGATCGAATAAGGCAGATGGAATAGACAAGATTCCATCAGAGTTTGTAAAAGCGTTGGGAGTAGTGGCAATAAAACGATTGTTCACTTTGACTTGGGTGTGTTAAATATATGGGCAATATACCATCAGACTTTTGGCATAACATCATCCACACAATTCCGATGATTGCAAGAGCCGACACGTGCGAGAAGTCTCGCCCAAACTGCTAACATGAATAGTATAGTGAAGAATGGAAAAGAAAACTGAGAGTGTTAGACGACGATCAGTTTGGCTTTAGGATAGATAAAGGTTCCAGAGACGCAGTTCTGACGTAGCAGGTGGTAACGGAAGCAAGGTTGAAGAAAAACATTACACGTCCATAGGATCTGGAGACCTGGACAATGCGTTCGAAACTATCAAATGGTGCTAGATGTTCAAAATCCTGAGAAATATTGGGCTAATCCATAGGGAAAGACGCGTAAGGTACAATATGTACAACAGCCAAGGGGCAACAATAAGAATGGAAGACCAAGAACGAAGTTCTGAGATTAGAAAGGGGGTAAGACAAGGATTCTTTCAGTGGCTACGAGTTACGCAGTGTAAACCGTCACCTCTTTCCGTCGACAGGATGTTCCATAGTCCATCAGATTTATATCAGGTACGTACATAGCCACCGCCAGCTAAGTCAACGTATTTCGACCTATCGGACGCGCACACACACACACACACACACACACACACACACACACACACGCATATACACACACAGTACGTCCAATCCGAAGCAAGCGATTTCACCCTTCTCATGACGGACATACGGGGTAACAGCACTTACGTCTCAACGTTCACCCAGGAGTGTGGAATCTGCGGTTTCCAAAAGAGAACCGCCTTCTCTAGCACCGGTGAAGAGTCAGCAGTCGCAGCCACAGTCGCCTCGCGACGAGCGCTCCACTTTGCGGAATCGAATTGATTTCTGTCCAATTAAACTAATGGCGAGCTCGCGCTAAATCTCGCGTATCAAGAAGTAATTAATTTCTTTCTTCCGGGCCGGAGTTCATTTTTCTCGATTACGTGCGCCGTGAGGTAGACGGCCCTGCGGGCTTAATTAATGTTTGCCACCGACCTCGGCGCCGCCGATATTTCACAACAAGTGGTTGCTACAGACTTATGTCCGCACGGGACTTTTTTATTTCCCTACCCAGCCTTCCACCGCCTCTCTCCCGCTTCCGTCTGTCTGTCTCTCTTTACTTCATCGTCTTTCCGCGGCTTCTGTACCTCGCGAGGGACTTGTCACAAAATTACTACGGCAGATGGAAAAGCGAATCGAGACCCCCCCTCCCCCCCCCCCCCCCCCCAACGGCTCACTCAGGCAAACGAGCCGGTAGCAGAGGCCTCACAGGGTGTTGTGGTTATCAGATTCGGCTGGAAAGCTGGGGGCAGATGGAGAAAAACAACTTGATTCCCTAATGGGTCGTTCCACATCTCATTCCGGTCTCATCGACCTCTTGTGGCTTACCTGTCGCCTTGTCCTGTCGGATTACAGTTTAAAACGCATTTTGAGCTACCCATTTCAACGGTTATGCTAACTAGGATACCCGCATATACTCTTTGAGTGATTGCATGGTGCCGGACATAGCGAGAAAGATTTATAGCGACGGAATGTATTTTTACTACCAGAAACTGGTTGTCAAGGGGATCAGAAACTAAATCTGGTCGTGTCTCAAAAAGTGAATATATTCCGGCGTCTTCTGTCAAACAAAATTCTATTCGAACTGTTTCATGTAGCTTGAGTAGATGACAATTTTGCCTGTCATCTTTCTGAGGTAACATCCAGTGAAAATACACTCCTGGAAAAGGAAAAAAGAACACATTGACACCGGTGTGTCAGACCCACCATACTTGCTCCGGACACTGCGAGAGGGCTGTACAAGCAATGATCACACGCACGGCACAGCGGACACACCAGGAACCGCGGTGTTGGCCGTCGAATGGCGCTAGCTGCGCAGCATTTGTGCACCGCCGCCGTCAGTGTCAGCCAGTTTGCCATGGCATACGGAGCTCCATCGCAGTCTTTAACACTGGTAGCATGCCGCGACAGCGTGGACGTGAACCGTATGTGCAGTTGACGGAGTTTGACCGAGGGCGTATAGTGGGCATGCGGGAGGCCGGGTGGACGTACCGCCGAATTGCTCAACACGTGGGGCGTGAGGTCTCCACAGTACATCGATGTTGTCGCCAGTGGTCGGCGGAAGGTGCACGTGCCCGTCGACCTGGGACCGGACCGCAGCGACGCACGGATGCACGCCAAGACCGTAGGATCCTACGCAGTGCCGTAGGGGACCGCACCGCCACTTCCCAGCAAATTAGGGACACTGTTGCTCCTGGGGTATCGGCGAGGACCATTCGCAACCGTCTCCAAGAAGCTGGGCTACAGTCCCGCACACCGTTAGGCCGTCTTCCGCTCACGTCCCAACATCGTGCAGCCCGCCTCCAGTGGTGTCGCGACAGGCGTGAATGGAGAGACGAATGGAGACGTGTCGTCTTCAGCGATGAGTGTCGCTTCTGCCTTGGTGCCAATGATGGTCATATGCGTGTTTGGCGCCGTGCAGGTGAGCGCCACAATCAGGACTGCATACGACCGAGGCACACAGGGCCAACACCCGGCATCATGGTGTGGGGAGCGATCTCCTACACTGGCCGTACACCACTGGTGATCGTCGAGGGGACATGAATAGTGCACGGTACATCCAAACCGTCATCGTACCCATCGTTCTACCATTCCTAGACCGGCAAGGGAACTTGCTGTTCCAACAGGACAATGCACGTCCACATGTATCCCGTAACACCCAACGTGCTCTAGAAGGTGTAAGTCAACTACCCTGGCCAGCAAGATCTCCGGATCTGTCCCCCATTGAGCATGTTTGGGACTGGATGAAGCGTCGTCTCACGCGGTCTGCACGTCCAGCACGAACGCTGGTCCAACTGAGGCGCCAGGTGGAAATGGCATCGCAAGCCGTTCCACAGGACTACATCCAGCATCTCTACGATCGTCTCCATGGGAGAATAGCAGCCTGCATTGCTGCGAAAGGTGGATATACACTGTACTAGTGCCGAAATTGAAATAAGAACACCGTGAATTCATTGTCCCAGGAAGGGGAAACTTTATTGACACATTCCTGGGGTCAGATACATCACATGATCACACTGACAGAACCACAGGCACATAGACACAGGCAACAGAGCAAGCACAATGTCGACACTAGTACAGTGTATATCCACCTTTCGCAGCAATGCAGGCTGCTATTCTCCCATGGAGACGATCGTAGAGATGCTGGATGTAGTCCTGTGGAACGGCTTGCCATGCCATTTCCACCTGGCGCCTCAGTTGGACCAGCGTTCGTGCTGGACGTGCAGACCGCGTGAGACGACGCTTCATCCAGTCCCAAACATGCTCAATGGCTGACAGATCCGGAGATCTTGCTGGCCAGGGTAGTTGACTTACACCTTCTAGAGCACGTTGGGTGGCACGGGATACATGCGGACGTGCATTGTCCTGTTGGAACAGCAAGTTCCCTTGCCGGTCTAGGAATGGTAGAACGATGGGTTCGATGACGGTTTGGATGCACCGTGCACTATTCAGTGTCCCCTCGACGATCACCAGTGGTGTACGGCCAGTGTAGGAGATCGCTCCCCACACCATGATGCCGGGTGTTGGCCCTGTGTGCCTCGGTCGTATGCAGTCCTGATTGTGGCGCTCACCTGCACGGCGCCAAACACGCATACGACCATCATTGGCACCAAGGCAGAAGCGACTCTCATCGCTGAAGACGACACGTCTCCATTCGTCCCTCCATTCACGCCTGTCGCGACACCACTGGAGACGGGCTGCACGATGTTGGGGCGTGAGCGGACGACGGCCTAACGGTGTGCGGGACCGTAGCCCAGCTTCATGGAGACGGTTGCGAATGGTCCTCGCCGATACCCCAGGAGCAACAGTGTCCCTAATTTGCTGGGAAGTGGCGGTGCGGTCCCCTACGGCACTGCGTAGGATCCTACGGTCTTGGCGTGCATCCGTGCGTCGCTGCGGTCCGGTCCCAGGTCGACGGGCACGTGCACCTTCCGCCGACCACTGGCGACAACATCGATGTACTGTGGAGACCTCACGCCCCACGTGTTGAGCAATTCGGCGGTACGTCCACCCGGCCTCCCGCATGCCCACTATACGCCCTCGCTCAAAGTCCGTCAACTGCACATACGGTTCACGTCCACGCTGTCGCGGCATGCTACCAGTGTTAAAGACTGCGATGGAGCTCCGTATGCCACGGCAAACTGGCTGACACTGACGGCGGCGGTGCACAAATGCTGCGCAGCTAGCGCCATTCGACGGCCAACACCGCGGTTCCTGGTGTGTCCGCTGTGCCGTGCGTGTGATCATTGCTTGTACAGCCCTCTCGCAGTGTCCGGAGCAAGTATGGTGGGTCTGACACACCGGTGTCAATGTGTTCTTTTTTCCATTTCCAGGAGTGTATGTTTCGATACTTGTTCTTTACGTTTTGCTGAGTGACTCTGCTGTTATCAAAATATCAGACGCATCTGTCCGTAACTTTTGACTGAAACGACTTAGAAGCATAAATTATTTTCATCTTACAATGTGAAATAAATTTCAAACTGAATCTTTGCCCGTTCCTGAGAAAAAAGGGTCTTAAAAGTCGCTCAGACAGACAAACAGGTGGACAGCAAACTAATCTTATAACGGTTAGTTTTTTACTCTGAGGTACACAACCCTGACAAAGACCTAGTTTTAACTTGTTGCAATGAAACGTCATACATTTGTTCACATGATGAAAGGTAGTAGTTGTATGCTACCAGTGGTACAAGAAATACCTCTGACTATATTTTAACGAGCCGGCTACATTTGCTTCTTGCCTTATTCTCCCCTAAGGCAGTAATTTAAAACGTGAAAGTAGAGTGTGAATCGGAAATGTTTGCAGAGCGATACGTCAAGAATTACAAGTCGGGAAAGACTGTTTCATTAATTGTTTTTGGAGAATCTGTTTCGTGTAAGAACGTCCTAGTCGCCACCCAGATGTACTCTCCAGACAAGGTAGTACCTGGACGGAGAGTTCGAAAGCGGTGGAGGTGAGGGACAATGAACCAGTAAACACCGAGGCTGCAGACGCTTTGTGGTGAAATAAGGTTGATTCAAACTATAGGAGGTGGACAAAAACATGGGAAAACCAAAACGGCAACACATTATCATGTCTAATATTGTGCAAGAAAATCGACATTTAAAACGGCTTCATCACCTCGTATTAGGTAAACGTAGGTCTTGTACGGGTTTGAAGGGAATCTTATAACATTCTTCCAAATTTGTGGCAAGTTTAGGTAACCATGATGAAGCTGGATAGCGATTACACCTTTCTCTCCACAGCAGACGATAAGGGCTCAATAAAATTGAGATCTTGTGGCTATGGTGGCCAGGAGAAATGTGACAGTTCATCCCCGTCCTCAAAAAATCAGGTGAGGGCGATGCGAGTTCTGTGAATGGCGGCACCGTCATCTTGGAACACAGCATCAATACTGGGCAACAAATATTGTACCATAAGATAGAGTTGATCAACCAAAAAGGTCACATATTTCTCAGCAGTAATGCAACCTTGCAGAGTAACCATGGGGCCATGTAATACCGCGATATGGCTGCCCAAGTCAGCAAACTCCAGCCATGTTTTACTCTTGGGACGCCAACTCAGCCAGAAGCTGGAAACAGTGTGAAGCAAGACTCATGCGGCATATAATTTTCTTCCATTACTGCACAGTACAGACTTTATGGCTTTGTCACAACGTGTTCCTGTTATGATTAGTTACACCACTGGTTGTGGGTCTGCAGTTGGAGCTCGCCGCGCTTCCCTATTTATGGGGCTGCTTCGTATAAAAAAAAAAAAAAAAAAAAAAAAAAAAAAGATTCAAATGGCTCTGAGCACTATGGGACTTAACTTCTGTGGTCATCAGGCCCCTAGAATTAGAACTACTTAAACCTAACTAAGCCACGGACAGCACACACATTCATGCCTGAGGCAGGATTCGAACCTGCGACCTTAGCGGTCGTGCGGTTCCAGACTGTAGCGCCTAGAACTGCTCGGCCACCCCGGGCGGCTGCTTCGAATCACTTTGGTGAAGACGGTGTTGGCGAATGGGATGTTCAGTTCTGCAGTAGCTTATGTAGCTGTTGTCTCCTTAGCTTTTGTTACGATTCTCTTTTTTACTGTCTGTTACGATCCCTCAACACATATTTTCTTCCGTGATCTGACATAGCGCATGTCGCTTTTCCTCTTTCGCTGTATGTGCTACAGATCTTTGATACTGTGCTTCAAGAAACTCCAAGTACTTCGGCTACCTCTGTTACGGAAGCACCCATCTAGTAACACCAGCAATCTGCCCTTTTTGGAATTCACTTAACTCCGATATAATGCACTCAAAACTTCACAGATCACGGTCTTGAACACGATTAACGCTAGGAACGTAATGAGGCCATTGTACAGGTTCCCCCGGTGGTCGAACGCAGCGGAGCCGGCCGCGGTGGTCTCGCGGTTCTAGGCGCGCAGTCCGGAACCGTGGGACTGCTACGGTCGCAGGTTCGAATCCTGCCTCGGGCATGGATGTGTGTGATGTCCTTAGGTTAGTTAGGTTTAAGTAGTTCTAAGTTCTAGGGGACTGATAACCACAGCAGTTGAGTCCCACAGTGCTCAGAGCCATTTTTTTGAACGCAGCGGCGCAACCTGCAAACTTGGCTAGCATCTGCATTCATGTTCAGGCATGCGTTTCTTTTTTCTTCCAACCTCTGTATGTACACGTCACTCTGTTTTGTATTTATTCCAGAGTGACGTATTATTATTTGAGTTGTGTCTCGCCAGAATTATTACTGTTAATACTAAATATTTCCCTTTATAGGCCAGTTACAGATCAGTTATAACGAGGCGCGGTACAAATGTTTTCGCAAAAAATATGCTTAATATTTGTGTTAATCAGTTCATAGCTTTTTCTTTTATTTACCGAAGGAATATGTGCTACAATGTGACATTTATTTTCAGTATGTGTGCTGTGCTGTTTTCATTTTTCTGTTTAGTAATTGCTGTGTACAGTGTGGAAAACAATTTTCACTCCGCTTTGATACAGTGTATTCTTTGACTTTTTCTACGCCCAGAGCGACGGAATTGAAATGTCAAAGGAAGCTGAGCAATTAAAACGGTGTCAGATTGCGTATTTTAAGGTCCCAACGTGACCTTTGTACTGAACCACTTATATTAGGGAGTTTTTATGTTACGCCCGTAATAGATTGATTCACGAGGAAGGAATAAACTCTATACCTCTTTTAAGGTGTTTTGAGGAACTGATGCTTGGAACTCTTGCAGTCATACCCAGTCTTCAGAACCGCCACAATGTGACTGTCGATTTAATTACATTATTGTTTGTGAGCATGAGATCAGTGTATCACAGTGCACCAGCAATAAATGATTGAGACTACAAAGATGGCGCACAACTGGACACAACACAATGGTGTTGGGCAACCTTTTCAGTTAGTTTAATGCTAGCAACAAACTGAAACCTGAAATGTAACTCAGCAATATTAAATGGCATTAAAGTATCAGCATTGTAGTATAGCTACTGGTCTGTGCGAGACAATGTCGTTTCAACTCGTACAGAGCAGGTAGATACATGCCACAATTGAAGGTAGTATCTGTTCTCAAAAGAACAGATACCATTGATGACTGTGCAACTTCTCTAGAATGGATGATTATTAAATCGACACCCTAGCTGCAAATAGGCGTTTATATACATCATTGGGGACATGTTGAAAATGTGTGCCCCAACCGGGACTCGAACCCGCGATCTCCTGCTCGCCTGGCAGACGCTCTATCCATCTGAGCGACCAAGGGCACAGGGGATAGCGCGCCTGCAGGGACTTATTCCTTTGCACGCTTTCCTTGAGACCCACTTTCCCAACATGTCCACACCACTACATTCATAGATCTTTGCCCATCACATTCATTACTCCTGGCAGATTAATCTACCAAGTCCGGTACCAGTTGGGGCATAGCGTGAGAATTCGCACAAGGTCAATGGCCGCGTAGCCATATTTTAACTATATATGAAGGTAGTATCTGTTTCCGAAAGAGCACGGTGAGCGTGCAAGGGATAAGTCCCTGCAGGCACACTATCCTCCTTACCCTCGGTGGCTCAGATGGATAGAGCGTCTTCCATGTAAACAGGAGCTCTCGGGTTCGAGTCCCGGTCTGGGCACACATTTTCAACATGTCCTCTATGGTGTATATCAACGCCTGTTTGCAGCTAGGGTGTCGATTTAATTATCATAGATACAAGCGAGACTGGTATATGTTCACCACTGAATACAGGAAAGCAGTACTCAATACAGTGCAGCAAGTGCAAGATGGGGCGGCTGTGAGACAGGATGGCTAAAATGGCTCTGAGCACTATGGGACTTAACATCTATGGTCATCAGTCCCCTAGAACTTAGAACTACTTAAACCTAACTAACCTAAGGACAGCACACAACACCCAGCCATCACGAGGCAGAGAAAATCCCTGACCCCGCCGGGAATCGAACCCGGGAACCCTTGCGTGGGAAGCGATAACGCTACCGCACGACCACGAGATGCGGGCTTGAGACAGGATGGTTTGTGGTAAGTGAAGGTGAGGTGGAAACCCAAGAGGCTCCAGAGACAGGCAGCTGGATACGTAAGTTCTTTATTAGCAGTATCTCCACTGCTTGATACAGTGGCCGGCTGGTCGCTAACTTCCGCTAGGCACGCTGTCTCCACCCCATGCGATGCTGTGGTGACTACTCCACTGAAAGCTAGAGGCCTCGTTGCAAGTGCCGACCAGTGTGTATTCGATGATGGCACACGCTGTGGTCCCGGGCGTGACGGCGGTGACGGCGGTGGATGCACACCACGATGAGATGCCCATTCAGCGATGCTGGACTGCGGCTGGTTTGCACAGGTGGTGGTGACCTGCTGTCCACTGCTTGTGTAGACCATGCTGCTGGTGTTGACCTGTGATTGACAGCTACACCATACAGCTACGTCCGGTTAAGGACTTAACGCAGAGAACTCCTGTGGCCTTTAACTGGTGAGTTCTACTGGCTGGTACACGTGGCGTCCTGATCTAGCACAGCTCTATCTTACTAGTAAAGCTGCAATAATTTCATTACAAAAATGTCCAGTATGCATAGTTGACAATAGCTCGCTTGTTGTGCAAGTGCGCCACACTCAGCCACGTAACGTAAAACACCACTTCGGCTATCAGTGTGGAAATTGGCCTTGCCCCTTGCTGCAGTGCGTTGAGTTTGCTGTTTCAACAAGCTAATCTGCCTCGCAACACTGCGTCTGCTTACATAGATATGCCGGAATATGATAGGTACGGTTCAGCCACGATGAGTGGATACTGAGCACACAATGTGGCCATTGCCCGAAATGACTGTAATTTTGAGCGTGTAAGTTCTTCTTAAATTGATCCTCAAACATATATAACTGATCCAATCAACAGCGTCACATACCTAAGATTCTCTTTTGAATAGCAACTCAAGTTCATGAACGTTGCAAATTCTTCAAGATAATGTAAGTCACATAAGATAAATGAACAGTATGAAAGAATTTTCATATTTTTCAGAGATAAAATTGTGATAAAAGAACTTAACTTGCTTTTCAAGGAAGAAGAAAGCGTTTTTGTGTGTCTTTATATTTTCAGCTCCATAGGAAGTATCGATATTGCTCCAAATAGGCATTTTACGACAAACATTTCCTTTCAAATGAGCACCACAGATTCCACTGATGCATACACTATATTTTATTTGTTATTAATACATACTCTGTTTTCAACTTAGCTGCTGCTATCATTTTCGTGTGAAATTTTCCTCAGGGTCAGCACAAGAGAAATCAGAGCTCGCACGCAGAGCTTTAAGTTTTCGTTTTTCCAGCGCGCTGTTCGAGAGTTGAACACTAGAGAAACAGTTTGAGGGGGATCGATGAACACTCTGAAACATATTTTATTGTGAATTTCAGAGAAAATCAGCGTGATAAATATGCAACATCTGTCAAAGAATTTAATTGTAATTAAAAGGTACAATGGATCCGTATCAACAGCATCGTCTGAAAAGAGCCTCATAGAGCTTCCGCCATAATCCACAAGATCATTTCTGTGTATTGTAACGGAATAACCTACAATACTCCCGTTGGGCCTCAAGAAATTACTTTTTTTTTTGGTCATCAGTCTACTGACTGGTTTGATGCGGCCCGCCACGAATTCCTTTCCTGTGCTAACCTCTTCATCTCAGAGAAGCACTTGCAACCTACGTCCTCAATTATTTGCTTGACGTATTCCAATCTCTGTCTTCCTCTACAGTTTTTGCCCTCTACAGCTCCCTCTAGTACCATGGAAGTTATTCCCTCGTGTCTTATCAGATGTCCTATCATCCTGTACCTTCTCCTTATCAGTGTTTTCCACATATTCATTTCCTCTCCGATTTAGCGTAGAACCTCCTCATTCCTTACCTTATCAGTCCACCTAATTTTCAACATTCGTCTATAGCACCACATCTCAAATGCTTCGATTCTCTTCTGTTCCGGTTTTCCCACAGTCCATGTTTCACTAGCATACAATGCTGTACTCCAGACGTACATCCTCAGAAATTTCTTCCTCAAATTAAGGCCGGTATTTGATGTTAGTAGACTTCTCTTGGCCAGAAATGCCTTTTTTTCCATAGCGAGTCTGCTTTTGATGTCCTCCTTGCTCCGTCCGTCATTGGTTATTTTACTGCCTAGGTAGCAGAATTCCTTAGCTTCATTGACTTCGTGACCATCAATCCTGATGTTAATTTTCTCGCTATTCTCATTTCTACTACTTCTCATTACCTTCGTCTTTCTCCGTTTTACTCTCAAACCGTACTGTGTACTAATTAGACTGTTCATTCTGTTCAGCAGATCATTTAACTCTTCTTCACTTTCGCTCAGGATAGCAATGTCATCAGCGAATCGTATCATTGATATCCTTTCACCTTGTATTTTAATTCCACTCCTGAACCTTTCTTTTATTTCCATCATTGCTTCCTCGATGTTCAGATTGAAGAGTAGGGGCGAAAGGCTACAGCCTTGTCTTACGCTCTTCTTAATACGAGCACTTCGTTCTTGATCGTCCACTCTTATTATTCCCTCTTGGTTGTTGTACATATTGTATATGACCCGTCTCTCCCTATAGCTTACCCCTACTTTTTTCAGAATCTCGAACAGCTTGCACCATTTTATATTGTCGAACGCTTTTTCCAGGTCGACAAATCCTATTAAAGTGTCTTCATTTTTCTTTAGCCTTGCTTCCATTATTAGCCGTAACGTCAGAATTGCCTCTCTCGTCCCTTTACTTTTCCTAAAGCCAAACCGATCGTCACCTAGCGCATTCTCAATTTTCTTTTCCATTCTTCTGGATATTATTCTTGTAAGCAGCTTCGATGCATGAGCTGTTAAGCTGATTGTGCGATAATTCTCGCACTTTTCAGCTCTTGCCGTCTTTGGAATTTTGTAGATGATCATTTTCCGAAAGTCAGATGGTATGTCGCCAGACTCATATATTCTACACACCAACGTGAATAGTCGTTTTGTTGCCACTTCCCCCAATGATTTTAGGAATTCTGATGGAATGTTATCTATCCCTCCTGCCTTATTAGACCGTAAGTCCTCCAAAGCTCTTTTAAATTCCAATTCTAATACTGGATCCCCTATCTCTTCTAAATCGACTCCTGTTCCTTCTTCTATCACATCAGACAAATCTTCACCCTCATAGAGGCTTTCAATGTATTCTTTCCACCTATCTGCTCTCTCCTCTGCATTTAACAGTGGAATTCCCGTTGCACTCTTAATGTTACCACCGTTGCTTTTTTTAATGTCACAAAAGGTTGTTTTGACTTTCCTGTATGCTGAGTCTGTCCTTCCGACAATCATATCTTTTTCAATGTCTTCACATTTTTCCTGCATCCATTTCGTCTTAGCTTCCCTGCACTTCCTATTTATTTCATTCCTCAGCGACTTGTATTTCTGTATTCCTGATTTTCCCGGAACATGTTTGTACTTCCTCCTTTCATCAATCAACTGAAGTATTTCTTCTGTTACCCATGGTTTCTTCGCAGCTACCTTCTTTGTACCTATGTTTTCCTTCCCAACTTCTGTGAAGGCCCTTTTTGGAGATGTCCATTCCTCTTCAACTGTACTGCCTACTGCGCTATTTCTTATTGCTGTATCTATAGCGTTAGAGAACTTCAAACGTGTCTCGTCATTCCTTCGTACTTCCGTATCCCACTTCTTTGCGTATTGATTCTTCCTGACTAATGTCTTGAACTTCAGCCTACTCTTCATCACTACTATATTGAGATCTGAGTCTATATCTGCTCCTGGGTACGCCTTACAGTTCAGTATCTGATTTCGGAATCTCTGTCTGACCATGATGTAATCTAATTGAAATCTTCCCGTATCTCCCGGCCTTTTCCAAGTATACCTCCTCCTCTTGTGATTCTTGAACAGGGTATTCGCTGTTACTAGCTGAAACTTGTTACAGAACTCAATTAGTCTTTTTCCTCTTTCATTCCTTGTCCCAAGCCCATATTCTCCTGTAACCTTTTCTTCTACTCCTTCCCCTACAACTGCATTCCAGTCGCCCATGACTATTAGATTTTCGTCCCCCTTTACATACTGAATTACCCTTTCAATATCCTCATACACTTTCTCTATCTGTTCATCTTCA
Organism: Schistocerca nitens; assembly: GCF_023898315.1. Classification (NCBI taxonomy): domain Eukaryota; kingdom Metazoa; phylum Arthropoda; class Insecta; order Orthoptera; family Acrididae; genus Schistocerca; species Schistocerca nitens. The sequence continues at coordinate 265,579,821 of NC_064618.1, forward strand.
GCTTGCGACGTCGGCATGTATACCTGAACTATCGTTGTCGGTGTTGGTCTGCTGTCGATTCTGATTAGAACAACCCGGTCACTGAACTGTTCACAGTAACACACCCTTTGCCCTACCTTCCTATTCATAACGAATCCTACACCTGTTATACCATTTTCTGCTGCTGTTGATATTACCCGATACTCATCTGACCAGAAATCCTTGTCTTCCTTCCACTTCACTTCACTGACCCCTACTATATCTAGATTGAGCCTTTGCATTTCCCTTTTCAGATTTTCTAGTATCCCTACCAAGTTCAAGCTTCTGACGTTCCACGCCTTGGGTCGTAGAACGTTATCCTTTCGTTGATTATTCAATCTTTTTCTCATGGTAACCTCCCCCTTGGCAGTCCCCTCCCGGAGATCCGAATGGGGGACTATTCCGGAATCTTTTGCCAATGGAGAGATCATCATGACACATCTTCAATTGCAGGCCACATCTCCTGTGGATAGACGTTACGTGTCTTTAATGCAGTGGTTTCCATTGCCTTCTGCATCCTCATGTCGTTGATCATTGCTCATTCTTCCGCCTTTAGGGGCAATTTCCCACCCCTAGGACAAGAGAGTGCCCAGAACCTCTATCCGCTCCTTCGCCCTCTTTGACAAGGCCATTGGCAGAATGAGGCTGACTTCTTATACCGGAAGGCTTCGGCCGCCAATGCTGAATATTTATCAAGATTTAGGCAGTAACGGGGATCGAACCCAGGACCGAAGACGTTTTGATTATGAACCAAAGACGCTACCCCTAGACCACAGGTACGTATCAATTGATTACTTTTACGTCTTACGATGTCATCCCATTCCATCGATTACAAAATCCATAATACAGTGGCAAATATTATCCCATTCTTGGTATTGACGTAGTACGGTTTTCGATCGTGTGCCTTCAGAATCTGACGGTACACGGTAGCATTTTAGGCGTATTTGTATGCGGCGCTCTGAATTTCATGAACGAACACAGCGAAGTGTCTTACGAAAGATCTCTGTTTATGGAATCGATGTTGGTTTTTGTGAAGGAGATTTGCCTTCTCCGGAAACGACATAATGAGTGAGTATGGATTACGAAAGTTATTCCCTGATGTATTAACAGCTATCCAATCATGCTGTCCCTTCTTCATGTCAGTGTTTTTCATATATTCGTTCCCTCGTCGATTCTACAGGGTACCTACTCAGTCTTTACCTTATCAGTCCAATCAGTTTCAAAGCACTTGCATAGAATCACGTCTCAAAGGCATCAATTCTCTTCTGTTCCGGTTTTCCCACAGTCCATGTTTCACTACCATACAATTCTGTGCTCCAAACGTACGTTCTTAAAATTTTCTTCCTTAAAGTAGCTCTCGGACTACATTTTCCTCTTTGCCAGTGTTCGTTTGTTCTTTATGCCCTCCTTGCTGTCTTGCCCGTCTATCATGGGTTACTCTGCTTTGTCTACTATGTGACTCTCAATTCTGATACTAAGCTTCTCAATGTACTAATATCTGTTACCTCTCATTACTTTTGTCTTCCTTTGATTTACTCTCAATCCATATTCCGTAATCACTAGGGTGTTCATTCCATCTAAAGGATCCTGTAATTCTTCCTCGCTTTCGCTAATGTCTTTAGCGTACTTTATATTCGATACCTTTTCACGTTTAATTTTAATCCCACTCTTCAACGTTCCTTCTATTTTCGTCATCGAACATCAGGGTGAAAGACGACATCCCTGTCTTCGACCGTTTTAATCCGATCACTTCGTTCTTGGTCTTCCGCTGTTATTGCGCCGTCCTGGCTCTTTTACATATTGTGCATTACCTGCCTTTCTCTCGACCCTACGAACCTGTCTTGATTTTTCTTCAGTCTTGCTGCCATTAGAAACTGCACATTGGAATTGCCTCTCTGTTATCTTTGGCTCTCCTGATCCTTTAACAGAGCTCAGCTTTCTTTTCGATTCTTCCGAATATTATTCTTGTTAGCAACTTATACGCATGAGCTGTTGAAATATTTGTGCTGCAACTCTCGCACATCTCTTACTATCTTCGGAATTGTATATATGAAGATTATCCGTAATCGTGATAGTATATTGCCAGTCTCATACATTCTACATTCTAACTTGAATAATCGACTTGTTGCAGCTTCTTTCATTGATTTTTGAAACTCCGATGGAATGTTTATGTATCCCACCTGCCTTATTTTATCTTATGTCGCACAAAGCTCTTTTAAATTCTGATTGTAATACATGATCCCCAATCTCTTTCCTGTCTACTCCTGTTTCGTGTATCATGTCACAGGACAAGTCTGCCCTCATGAAGGCCTTCAATGTAATCTTTCCACCTACACACTCTCTCCTCCGCATTTAACACTGAATTTCCGATAGCACTCTTAATGTTACTGCCCCTTCTTTTAATTTCATCGATAGTTGTTTTGACTTTATCTATATGCTGAGTCAGCCCATTCGACGCTCATTTCTTTTTCGAGTTCTTCACATTTTTAACGCAGCCATTTAGCCTTATTATCCTTGCACTACCTGTTTATTTCATTTTTTGCGCATGCGACTTACGATCTCAATTGTTTGCTTGATGTATTCCAATCGCTGTCTTGCTCTACAGCCTTAACCACTGTGCCTCCCTCTGGAACCATGAAAGTTACTCCATGATGTGTTAAAAAATGTCCTACCATCCTGTCCCTCTTATCGTATGTGTAGTCCATATATTTCATTTGTTATTGAATTGAACTTCTGTATTACCGAATATCCCTAACCATTTTTGAAATTCCTTCGTTCGTCGATAAACTGAGGTAATTCTTCTGTTTCTTCGCAGTTACCTTTCTTGTACCAACGTGTTTCTTTTCCACTTCTGTGTTTGCCCTTTACAGGGTTATCTATTCCTGTTGAACTGAACTACCTATTGAGCTAGACATTATCACAGTATCTACAGCGTCAGAGACCTTTAAGCGTATCTGTTCATTCCTTAGTAATTCTATATACAATTTCTTTAAGCATTGTTCATTGCTGATGAGGCTCTTGAACTTCAGTTTGCTCTTCATTGTTACTAAATTATTATCTGAGTCTATATCGGCTCCTGGGAATACTGTTCAATACCTCATTTCGGTATCTCTGTCTGTCCATAGTGAAATCTTACTGTAATCTTCTCGTTTGTTCCAGACGTTTCTTACTACAGCTCCTCCTGTTATGATTCCAGATCGGATTATTCACTAATACCAGCTGCTGAAATTTATTTGAGAACTGACTTAGCCTTTCTCCCGCCTCATTCCTACTATCAAGCTCATATTCTCCTATGCTCTCTTCTACTTCTTCTTCTAAAGCGCATTCCATTCCCCTATGACTACTAGATTTTCATCTCCTTTTACGAACAAAATTACCCGTTCAATATCCATCTTCTCTTTCAAATTCTGAAGGTGGCAGCGGTAAAGTACAGGGGGCGAAAGGCTGTTTAGAATTTGTACAGAAACCAGATGGCTCTTATAAGAGTCGAGGGGCATAAAGGGAAGCAATGGTTGACAAAGGAGTGAGACATGGTTGTAGCCTATCACTGATGTATTTAATCAGCATACTGAGAAAGCAGTAAAGGAAACAAAAGAAAAATTTGGAGTAGAAGAAATAAAAACTTTGAGGTTTGTCAGAGACAGAAAAGGACATGGAAGAGCAGTTGAACGGAATGGACAGTGTCTTGAAAGAAGGATATAATATCAACAATAGCAAAACGGGGATAATGGAATGTAGTCGAATTAAATAAGGTATGCTGAAGGAATTAGATTAGGAAATTAGACACTGAAAGTAGTAAATGAGTTTTGCTATTTGGGAAGCAAAATAGCTTATGGTTGCCGAAGTAGGGAGGATATAAAATGTAGACTGGCCAAGGCAAGGAAAGCGTTTCTGCAGAAGAGAAATTTGCTAACACCGAGTGTAGATTTACGTGTCAGTAAGTCTTTTCTGAAAGTATTTGTAGCCAAGTATGGAAGTGATACATGGACGATAACTAGTTTAGACAAGAAGAGACTAGAAGCCTTAGAAATGTGGTGCTACAGAAGAATGTGAAGATTAGGTGGGTAGATCACGTATCTAATGAGGAGTTACTGAATGGAATTGGGGAGAAGAGGACACAACTTGACTAGAAGAAGGGATCAGTTGGTAGGGCACGTTCTGGGGCTAAAGGGATCACCAATTTAGAATTGGAGGGATGCGTGGAGGATATAAATCGTAGAGGGAGACCACGAAATGAATACACTAAACAGGTTCAGAGTGATTAAGGTTGCAGCAGTTACCTGAAGATAAAGAGGCTTGCAGAGGATACAGTAGCATGAAGAGCTGCACAGACCACTCTGGACTGAACACCACAACAACAACAATATCCATGTTCTGTTTGTGACGTCGTCATGTATATCTGAACGATTGTTGTCGTGTTGGTTAGCTGTCTATTCTGATGAGAACAACGAGATCATCGAACTGCTGAAAGTAATTCATTCGCTGTTCTGCATTCCTTTTCATAACGATTCGTACTCCCATTATACCATTTTCTGCTTCTGTCGGTATTATCCTATACTAATCTGACCTGAAATCCATTTCCTCTTTCCATTTCAGTTCGCTGATCCCCACTGTATCTAGATTAAGCCTTAGCATTTTCCGGGTATCTCGTTAAGGCTTCTGACATTAATTGTTAACCTTTCGTTGGGTGTTCAATCTTTTCCTCATGGACACATCTCCGTTGGCTGTCCTCTCCCGGAGATCCGGAAGTGGGCTAGTCAGAAATATTTTGCCAATGGAGTAATCGCCAAGACATTTTTCAATTACAGTTCACATGCCCTGTGGGTACACATTATGTACCTTTATTATGTGGTTTATTATGCCTTCTGCTTCCTCACGCCGTTGATCATTGCTGATTCTTCCGCCTTTAGGGGCAGTTTGCTACCCAAGGGCAGGAGAGTGCCCTGAACCTCTGCATGCCCTTCCGCCCTCCTTGGCAATGCCCTTGGCAAAACGGGGACGACCTCTTACGCCCGAAGACTTTGGGCACCATTGCTAATGATAAGTCAGCGTTACTGTTACAATTATGTTCTTCAGTTCCACGATTGTTCTTGAAGAAGGAATTGGCCTGTGATTTTCGGCAATCTCTTGTGTTCCTTAGTGGTTCTAACAATCTACGATATACTACTGCTGGAAGAAGAGGAAGTTCTTGTGAATAACCTCTTTAGGAACTCACCAGTATCTCGTCCGCTCCAGATACCTTACCACTACCGAGCGATTTTAGTTGCTTTTATATCCTGCAGTTCCTCATCTCAATATTTGCTACTTCGGTGTGTAATGATCATGGTTCATTTAGTAAAGGAAAACAAAAATCTGACCTCTCGTCGCGCAGTGTTGAGGCGCATGAGCCAAGCAGTCCTGTGTCGTCTGCAGGACGATCAGATAAGAAGATATTTTAGAGAACCTTCTGACTGTTGGAGAAACAGCGAGAGGTCAGATTGAATGTTGAAAGTAAAATGCCTTAGATATTAAATTGGAACAAAAATAAGGAAATAAGAAATTAAGTTAGACAGAAAAAATTAAAAAAATAAATTTGAAAGGGAATCAGCGAAGGAGAATCGAACAGTCAATAGCAGGCCTTCATCGTATTGGGTAGGCAGAACGCCAAACAGTCAAAACCCAGCGTTGGGGTTGCTGCAGTGGATGGAGGAGTCGGACCGTTTCTGTTATCATCACAGCGAAACATCTCGTATCTATTTTAAGACGTAAGGGGCAGCCGTCTGGCCAGGTCCGAAATCCGTCATCAACGTAGAGTCACGTGAAACCACCACTCTTTGCCACTGCATCCTGCAGTAGGGAAAACAGATCAGATGTAGTGCATCTCAAGACAAAGTGGCGCTCAACACAGTGGGACTCAAAAAACCAGAAGTGTCTCAGCCTTGGCCGAAGCTCGTTTAACATGGTATAGAACGGTGGTGCCTGTCGATCGTGATCGGAACACAACGACTTTAACACATTGGCCAGTCTGTGCTCTCAACGCCTTTTTTCATTTGGAAAGGGAAAAATTAATCACTCAACGGCCCAGCCTGCACATCAGCAGTCATGAACTGACCAGTTTGTGTTCTGACAAATTGCCTGTTGGTTTCTGCCTCGGTTTCTTCGAGCAGCGTTTGTTTCATTATTTTTCTGACGTTTTGTCAGCACCAGAGGCTGTCCTTGTCAAAGCCACACCCTCACTGCTGGTCCTCCATAAATGCATCAACAGTTTTGTAGTTTCAGAGTTGTTTGGCTCAATGAAGAACACCTTTCATGTGGTTGTGAGCATACATCCATTGAAAGTGAGTGAAGAAGACAAGTGACAGCAGCAATTAATGCCTTGTCTGAAACCAGTTGTCACTGACTAGGATCCTTATACGACCATCGTTCCTGCGCCGTGCTACGTAGGTGTCATGGATGCAGCATTTCTTGTAGATATGTTGGGTAGTTTGCCCTTTTTTTTTTTTTGAGTCACCTATCTTCTGACTGGTTTGATGCGGCCCGCCACGAATTCCTCTCCTGTGCCATCCTCTTCATCTCGAAGGAGCACTTGTGATGTACGTCATCAAATACTTACTGTATGTACTGTAGTCTCCAGTTTTTACCCACTACAGCAACCTCTCGTACCCTGGAAGTTACTCCGTGATGTGTCGACAGACGTTCTACCATCCTGTCCCTTCTTCTTACCAGTGTTTTCCATATATTCCTTTCCCTTCCAGTTCTGCATAGAACCTCTCCATTCCTATCCTTCTCTGTCCACCTAACTATCAACATTCGTCTTTAGCATCTCTTCTGCGCACACCCGACTTCCTTCCCCATCTTTCCCTAATCCGATGTGGCCGATAACCTCGCTGTCTGGTCCCCTCCTCCAAATCAGCCAACCAACCAATCTGTTCTGTCCGCTCCTCCCACAGTCCATGTTTCACTACCATTCAATACCATGTTCCAAACGTTCATTCTCAGAAGTTTCTTCCTTACATTGAGGCCAATGTTTTACACCAGTAAACTTCTCTTGGCCAGGAATATCCTTTTAAGCAGTGCTAGTCTGTTTTTGATGTTCCCCTTTCTCCGTCTGCCATTGGCTATTTTGCTGCCTAGGTAACAAAATTGGTTCAAATGGCTCTGAGCACTATGGGACTTAACATCTGTGGTCATCAGTCCCCTAGAACTTAGAACTACTTAAACCTAACTAACCTAAGGACATCACACACATCCATGCCCGAGGCAGGATTCGAACCTGCGAGCCTAGGTAACAAAATTCCTTAACTTCATCTACTTAGAGACCATGAGTCCTGATTTTAAATCTCTCGCAGTTCTCACTTCTCGTTCTTCTCATTATTTTCGCCTTTTTTCGATTTACTCTCAGTTCCTATACTGTAAGCATGAGACTATCCATTCTATTCAGGAGATCCTGTACTTCTTCTTCGCTGTCACTGAGGATAGTAATGTCATCAACAAATCTTATAATTGACATTCTTTCACCTAGAATTTTAATTCCATTCTTGAATCTCTCTTTTATTTCGATAATCGCTTCTTCGATGTATAGATTGAGCTGTAGGCGCGAAAGACTACAATCCTGTCTTACACCCTTCTTAATCCGAGCAATTCATTCTCGGTCTTGTACTCTTATTATTCTCTCTTGGCTCTTGTACATACCCTTTTTAATCGGAGCACTTCGTTCCTGGTCTTCCACTCTTATTATTCTCTCTTTGTTCTTACTCATGTTGTATACTACCCGTCTCTCTCTCTCTATAGCTTACCCAAATTTTACTCAGAATTTTGAACTTCTTGCACTATTTGACACTGTCGAACGCTTTTTCCAGATCGATGATTCCTATGAACGTGTCTCGATTTTTCTTTAGCCTTGTTTCCATTATCAACCGCATTTCTGTGGTGCTTTACCTCTCCTAAAACCAAACAGATCAGCATCTAACACATCTTCGATTTTATTTTCCACTCTTCTCTATATTACTCTTATCAGGAACTTGAATGCATGAGTTGTTAAGCTGATTGTGACGAAATTCTCGCCCTTGTCGTCTCTTACAGGCTTCGGAATTGTGTGGGTGATATTTCTCCGGAAGTTAGATGGCATTTATGCTACACACCAACATGAATAAACGTTTCGTTGCCACTTCCCCCAATGCTTTCACGAATACTAATGGAATGTTGTCTATCCCTTCTGCCTTATTTGATCTTAAGTCCTCCAAAACTGTTTTAAATTCTGATTCTAATACTGAATGTCCTATCTCTTCTATATCAGCTCGTGTATCTTCTTCTGTCATATCAGACAAATCTTCCCCCTCATAGAGACCTTCAATGTACTCTTTCACCCATGTGCTCTCTCGTCTGCATTTCACGGTGAACTTATCATTGCACTCTTAGTATTGCCACCCTTGCTTTTAATTTCCCCGCATGTTGTTTTGACTTTTCTGTGTGCTGAATCAGTCCTTCCGACAGTTATTTCTTTTTCGATTTCTTCACATTTTCCAAGAGCCATTTCTTCTTAGCTTCCCCGCACTTTAGCGGCTTGTATATCTGTATTCCACAATTTCTATGAACATTCTGACCATGATGTAATCTGGCAGGAATCTTCTCTTATCTTCTGGGCTTTTCCACATATATCTCCTCCTCTAATTATACTTGGGGTATTCGCTGTTACTATCTTCTTGCAGAACTCAACTCTTAATCTCCTCTCATTGCTAGTACCCAGTCCATGTTCCACCGGCACCCTTTCTTCCATTCATCCTCTTAGAACCGCAGTCCATTTCCTCATAGCTATTAGATTTTCATCTTCCTTTACGTATTGAATTACCCTTTCGATATCCTCATATATTTCTCTACTCTTAATCTTCAGCTTAGGACTTCGGTATATATACCTGACTTATCGTTGTCGGTATTGGTTTGCTGTCTTTTCCGATCAAGACAACCCTATCAGGAAACTTTTCACAGTAACATACTCTCTGCCGACTTTCCTATTCATAACGAATCCTACTCTCGTTATACTATTTTCTACTTAGATGATATTGTCCTACACCCATCTGACCAGGAAATTGAACAACTTCAATCACTGTTTCGCTGTGAACACATAAGAAAAATGCCTCCTTTCTGCCATTCAGTCACGTGTCTATGTAGACCTATCTTACTGCGCTGATTTGATACAATCGACTGGCCACGACTTACATCAGCGGTGGAGGGGCACTTAACTGTCTGGTAACGGTTCTTCACCATCCACAGCACTCCAAATGGACCAGTGTGATCTTAAAAGGGAGTCAGTAATGTGTTTTAGAGTAACGTTATCTCCCAAAGTGATAATACACTCGCTAGAATGATTAGAAATTCAGCAGGATAATTTGGGCTGTAATGGAATAGCTAAGGAGAGAGATACATAACAGTGAAAGTTTTCATTGTTGCGATTTCAAATGCCTGCCAGTGAAAGACAAACAAAGCATGATATATATGAACGACAAGGATTTAGTTTTGATCGTTTATATTATATTTAGCATAACTCGACATCGTGCATTATATGATTATATCCCACACCGTGGGTTAAAGGCTGCTACTCTGCAGGGCACAAACGGGCAATTTATTTTCAGTATGAGGCATGCGATACACCAGTACTCAGTCCAAGTCATCTTCAGTCAACTCTCCACAATCCTCTTGGAGCCACTTCTCACACTGTAAGTACTTTAATCGCCAACGAGATTTTCTTGTTGACGAGTTCGTCTCTTTGCGAAGTAGATCAGGCGTTTCAATCTCATGTTCAGAAGAGCTGTTTGCTTCACACTTCATCAGATTCATCTGACTCTTTTTATGCTCTACACCTCAAGTCCTCCAACAGCTCTTCTTAACTTGTCGGGAAGATAACACTGCAACCACTCAGTTTTTTGAAATACGAAGGTAAGTCAATAATTATCCGCAATTTGGTTATATTTTTGTTTATTTTGGTAGTACTATCGTTTTACGTTGATGATGCATGCTTTGTGTATTTGTTGTCATATCTTTGCAATTTTCAAGCTGCCAGGTTAGTTTCGTTATAGCTGCCGTGCTGCTGATCATGGCAGCTTCGCTGTCTATTTGCACCAAAGAAGAGCAATGTAGAGTGATCCGTTTTTTGTGGTCAAAAAGCGTATCAGGGGTCTACATTCATCGAAGACTATCGGTACAGTAAGTAAACAGTGTTTTTCCACAACGTAGTGTCTACGAATGGATTTAAAATTCCGAAATGGTCGCACAAGTGTTACGCACGATGAAGGAGCCGGACGACCGTTTTCCGCCACAGATGAAGAAACCATTGACCATTCACGTGAAATGGTTCTCATAGACAGACGATTAACTATTGACGAAGTGGGACATCGCCTGCAAATTAGTCACGGTTCTGCTTACGAAATCATCCACAACAGACTTGGGTTTCATATAGCTTGTGCAAGATGGGTTCCAAACCAACTGACGCAGTTGCATAAACAAACGCACTTGGACATCTGCAAAAAACTTCTGGATCGCTATGTTAACGAAGGGGACAACTTCTTAGACACGATCATTACTGGTGATGAAACATGGATCCATCATTACGAGCCGGAGAGTAAACGGCCGAGTATGGAATGGAAACTTCCAAATTCACCGTGCAAGAAAAAGTTCAAGACCCAACCGTCCGCTTATTGTTTTTTGGGACGCACAAGATCAAGTACTGGAACATTATGGGGACGTGGGCACAACAATAAATATTGTACGTTACAGTGAGATACTTACTGCCAGGCTAAAGCCTGCAATTCGAAGCAAACGCCGAGAATTGCTGTCAAGAGGAGTTGTGTTGTTGCACGACAATGCCCGTCCGCATACTGCTGCCCACACTGCTGAAACGCTCCAGAAACTCAAATCTGAAGTACTGGATCGTCCTCCACATAGACCCTATCTTGCTCCTTCTGACTGTCACTTGTTTGGTCCACTCAAACAGACATTAAGGGGCCGTCGATTTGCCTCGGACGAAGCACTGAAAGAAGGGGTGCAGTCCTGGCTCGCAGCTCAAATGAGAACTTTCTTTTATGATGACATCAGGAAGCTTGTACAACGATGGACCAAGTGCGTTGAAAAGCAAGAAGACTAAGTAATAAAATAATGTTGTTGTAAGTTTCCTATTTGATTACAATAAAATTTTATGACTACTTCGCGGATAATAATTGACTTACCCTCGTACTTATTTATTCATTCTGTGAACTGATTATCGAATCTTTTCAGGGTCACCTTCAGATGGTTTTCGAGAAGTTACATAGCTATTTCAAGCATAAAAGCGGGTGCTAGCTCTGTGACAAGAAGGTGTAACATGCTTTAATGGATCGCCCTGAGTATTGTTTGTCTGTCGATTGGATCCAAAATTTAATTTTGTACCTACTGTGACAGTATGGGCTGCCATACCGTCGCAGTAGGTCAAAACTAAATTTGGGATCAAAAGATGTTCGAAAACAGGTTCATAGAATGAATAAATAATCATTTAAAAAAAGTGACTGGTTGGCGTCTCATTTATTTTCATTTATTAAACAGTGAGGGTTTCTAAAACATGTTTCAACTTGTAATACGACTGTATAAGTTCCTTACTGAAAAGAAAATATCACAGAGTAAGATACATAATCACAACAATCTATCCAATTATTTTGTTCAACAACGAAGCATATGACACTACCAAACTTCATGGCGCTACTGAAGTCGTCGTTTGTCATCATGATCTAATGGTCAAAAAACAATGTTACCAACTCGTAAAGAGAAATATGAGACTTCCTGGTTTCATCCCTATACACGATTATTCTCCAACTTCCCCTAAGTTGGTTTTATAATCATGACACCCTCCTCCATTATCATCTTAATTTTGTGTCATTGCACATAGAGTTTTGTATTGGAGAAACATGAGTCCAATAAGAACTTCCTTTATATGTGGATCAAACGAAACAATTTCTTTACAAGGAATGGTAGAGTAGGATGATTTTCATGATTCATTGTTCAAATGGATGTCTCCCTGAAGACTCGGGCTATTTGGGATGATGAAGTCGGCCTTGCGCCTGTCTCGGGTGGTTTTCCATTATTTGCTTACCATCGTTATTAGCACATGCAGCTCTTCCGAAAGACTGTAGGGGGGATACTCCTTGGAGGCCTAAGACGAAGATGTTTCGCAACGCTGAATTAAACAAATCATCTTGTGATGGTAGTTAGCGAATGTAAACTCATGAAACGCAGCAGCGGCAGGCGGGGCTAGGTTACTACCTCATTGAAACAGACAAACATAGAAAATTATTACTGGCGACAGGATGACGCGCGCGCCTTTTATTTGTCATCGCGCCAGGTACAAAAGGGCGGCGCCAATTAATTCGTCATGGGAGCCGCCGAGCCATTGTTCCCGAAATAATCAGGACGGAGCGGCGCAGAGGTGACGTCACGTCTGTCTGCTGCGACGCTCCGCGGCCCCGTCAGGGATGTCGTCGCTCGGAGCTGCTCGGTTGGCTGGCCTGCCAAGGCGCCCTGCGCACTTCACAGCCCGGGGAAGCCCCGCCGCAGCGCAGCGCTGCGTTTATTGCCTCCGCGAGAGACGCGCGGATAAACTTTACTGCGACGCGTTTCCCGTCGCACTTCCTGCCCCGGGCGGCTCCGCAGTCGCCAGCATACGTTGGAATGACTAAGCAGATGCTTAGCAGCACGACGCTTTGGTTCCGGTTAGCAGTGCGTGACTGCTGCTGTAGCGAATGGCGTTTAATGGCCGGGATGTAGCCTACTGCATTAAACTGTTTCTGACTTTCCATTGCGGCTCTACAGTCTCTCGGTTAACTGTCAAGTATCAACGACACTGAGGTATCAGGCTTCGTCTATGTTTTTAGAAAGCAATTTAGTCGTCAATTGGACAACTTTTCACTGTAACAGACTAATGATTTAAGAACCACCGACAGTTTTTCCCATCAAAATATGTTGAAAGTCCTCAAAAAGCACGAAGGTAAGTAGTGGAAAGGTTAGTTCAGTATCTCCACTACGGTTTCCCAAACTACACTCCTGGAAATTGAAATAAGAACACCGTGAATTCATTGTCCCAGGAAGGGGAAACTTTATTGACACATTCCTGGGGTCAGATACATCACATGATCACACTGACAGAACCACAGGCACATAGACACAGGCAACAGAGCATGCACAATGTCGGCACTAGTACAGTGTATATCCACCTTTCGCAGCAATGCAGGCTGCTATTCTCCCATGGAGACGATCGTAGAGATGCTGGATGTAGTCCTGTGGAACGGCTTGCTATGCCATTTCCACCTGGCGCCTCAGTTGGACCAGCGTTCGTGCTGGACGTGCAGACCGCGTGAGACGACGCTTCATCCAGTCCCAAACATGCTCAATGGGGTAGTTGACTTACACCTTCTAGAGCACGTTGGGTGGCACGGGATACATGCGGACGTGCATTGTCCTGTTGCAACAGCAAGTTCCCTTGCCGGTCTAGGAATGGTAGAACGATGGGTTCGATGACGGTTTGGATGTACCGTGCACTATTCAGTGTCCCCTCGACGATCACCAGTGGTGTACGGCCAGTGTAGGAGATCGCTCCCCACACCATGATGCTGGGTGTTGGCCCTGTGTGCCTCGATCGTATGCAGTCCTGATTGCGGCGCTCACCTGCACGGCGTCAAACACGCATACGACCATCATTGGCACCAAGGCAGAAGCGACTCTCATCGCTGAAGACGACACGTCTCCATTCGTCCCTCCATTCACGCCTGTCGCGACACCACTGGAGGCGGGCTGCACGATGTTGGGGCGTGAGCGGAAGACGGCCTAACGGTGTGCGGGACCGTAGCCCAGCTTCATGGAGACGGTTGCGAATGGTCCTCGCCGATACCCCAGGAGCAACAGTGTCCCTAATTTGCTGGGAAGTGGCGGTGCGGTCCCCTACGGCACTGCGTAGGATCCTACGGTCTTGGCGTGCATCCGTGCGTCGCTGCGGTCCGGTCCCAGGTCGACGGGCACGTGCACCTTCCGCCGACCACTGGCGACAACATCGATGTACTGTGGAGACCTCACGCCCCACGTGTTGAGCAATTCGGCGGTACGTCCACCCGGCCTCCCGCATGCCCACTATACGGCCTCGCTCAAAGTCCGTCAACTGCACATACGGTTCACGTCCACGCTGTCGCGGCATGCTACCAGTGTTAAAGACTGCGATGGAGCTCCGTATGCCACGGCAAACTGGCTGACACTGACGGCGGCGGTGCACAAATGCTGCGCAGCTAGCGCCATTCGACGGCCAACACCGCGGGTCCTGGTGTGTCCGCTGTGCCGTGCGTGTGATCATTGCTTGTACAGCCCTCTCGCAGTGTCCGGAGCAAGTATGGTGGGTCTGACACACCGGTGTCAATGTGTTCTTTTTTCCGTTTCCAGGAGTGTATATTCTGCGAAACACTGGCGGTCAGCAGAAAGTGAGTAAGTGCTCCGCGAAAAACTATTAATATCCTGGCAGGCTCTTTTTCGACATTTTGACAAAGCAAATTTTTTTGCGTTTTATTGTGATTTCTGTATTATTAGCTATGATTTTAAATTGAAGTAATCGCCTATATAAAAAACGTTTTTCTCGTTTACTCTTCAGTTTTGTTAACCATCTAGGCCGCGCGGGACTACCCGAGCGGTCTAGGGCGCTGTAGTTACAGACCGTGCGGCTGGTCCCGGCGGAGATTCGAGTCCTCCCTCGGGCAAGGGTGTGTGTGTTTGTCCTTAGGATAATTTAGGCTAAGTAGTGTGTAAGCTTAGGGGCTGATGACCATAGCAGTTACGTCCCTTAAGATTTCACACACATTTGAACATTTGAATTTTAACCATCTTAAATGTCTTACAACCCCTGATCTTTACCAACCACGTAGGAGTAATAGAAGTGGAGAATCCAAGAAAAAAGGATCGTGTTAAGTAGCATGTGGAATGGTTCCATCTTATCACTGCTATTGTTTGATTTGGAGGTCAAACTTGCAATAAATTAGAACTATAAGATCACATAGGAATCCTCGCGGAATGTAAAGAACCCTTACGAGATATAAGATAGGAGACTCAGCATGCTTAGCTTAGAGGTATTTCAGGAAAGCTGAAACCAGCGAGGAAACTGTTGAAAAGTAGCACGCAACTGAGTAGCATCTAGTCCACAAGCAAACTTGAGAACATCACAGTAGAAGGAATGTAAAACATTTTTTTTTGTCTGTGAATAATGTGAGTTGCAAATCTCCGACGTTCTGAAAGGAAACGGCCACTCGGTGCCGACCTACCGCCATGTCATCCTCAGTCAATGGCGTCATTTGAATGCGGGATTATAGGGCATGGGGTCAGCATATGGCACTCCCGGCCGTTGTCACTTTCGCAGTTCCTGTTCTCCGGCTCTGACGTAGGCTTTCTGGAAATTTTCTTTGGCTTCCGGGAGGTTGTAATGCAAATGTCGGTAATGGCAACTTCGTTCCAAACCTTCTCAATGAGGTCTCTTCTCCCCGACTACCAGCCTAAAATGCCTCTTGCTCTCAAGCTCACTCTAATCCGAGAATGAAAAATATAAAAAAAACCATAAGCTGCTTCAATTATACAAAATGGAGGTGAAGGTGTCTGGAAAGTTACACAGCCGTTTTTCAGTTCATTCTTTGTTCAGTGTAAGCTTATGCTGCGTCTCGAATCACGTCGTCGCCAGGATATTCTGCTCTCCTTCAGAAGTATAATGTCAAAGAAAAATTAGTGCAAAGTCTCAGTATCTGAACAAGTCACCCAAACAACGCTGTAACTAATAAAAAGCAGTTCCACAGGAGAACAAAAAAACTATTTTAATGCAATTTTGTCAAACAAAGACGTGGTTGGAGGCGGTGGCTGGTATGTGAAATAAATTGTTGTTGGTCTACAGTAAAGAGTCACCAACTGAGCTTAGATTACTTTATTCAAAAAGTACCGTTACCGGTTTTGCATTTTTTGCAATTCATCACCAGACCGACGTGCAAATCCACCAATTACTTGGCAGTTGCTGATATAATCGTTTTCACCTAAGACATACTGACGCACATCAAGTAAGACTTTCTTCTAAACGCTTTGGATTGACAAAAGTTTGTCATACGCGATATGGAACAGTGAAATGTTAGCTGATGACAGAGTCCTTTTTTCAAGGCACCACAAATTCACTGCAATGCTTTTACAAACCCACTGTCGTACAACGACATTTTCTGATCCCATCAGCGTAGTAGCATCGTTGGATCAAATTTTTGGCGAGACTCACTGATTTGTTTTGAGTGAGCTGCTATGCAGTTCTTGATGAAGTGTGCTAAGATCCCTGAATTAATATGATTGTAATTTGTGCACCATTATTCCGTGGTCCTTGACATAAGCAATGGCTAGAGCCTAATCGCACGGAAGATATGCATGAAAGGTTCTTTTGTTTCTACCTGTGACATTGTAAATGACAATTCCCTATAACGAAGTATTTCTGATCTCCGCCAGTATAGTATTTATTAAACTGATATTCCATTGTCAGCTGTCACACTGCTACATTAAAACCGTTAAAATATTTAACACATACAACTTCCTGACAGCGAAAATTATGAATATGCTTTTTTCATGAACACTAGCAGTTATATTACAATTCCACACACTTCATCATGTAATTACCTGGAACACGACAGGTTCTCCTCTACAATCAGGCTACCTCTCTTAAGAGGTGTCAGACGGTGTTTATCTGTGTCTCGGAAGACAATTACCGTTTCGTTTTTGCACTGTGTAGCTAGAGCCATCGCAGACAAATACTGCGCAACATGTCTTTCTCTCAACTCCTAATATCGGCTTGTTTCCCACTGCATACAAAATTATTCTCAAACCGGATTTTTATGTGCTCTTTCTATAGAGCGATCCCAAATTAGTGTAGAGTGTAATATTATTGGGATTTCCATAGTATGAAAGCTGTGAGTACCCTTGGAAAGGCTTTCACCTATCTTTATACTAAATGATCAACTTATGAGATGAGACCTATTCTTTGAAAGACATTTGTTTTATATAATTTACGTAACTGTAAAGATGCGCATCGAGCGCGGACGCTAATACATCGAATGCGTAGTCAAAGAAACATTTTAACAGAAGCTGAACTGACGTTCCGCTTCGATCTAAATAAAAGATGACAGTAAAAAAAAAAACTTTGGTAGATCTTCAGATTTTAATGTACTTCTGCTTGTAATGTAAAAACGTAAAAGAAGGTCGACTTTAAGCTAGGAAAGTGAGCGGTCTTGCCAGCGTGCAGACAACATTATTAATTAATAAAATTCAAGTAATTTATGTTCGAAACTGTAAATCGGCAAGTTATTGTTATGAAGGTGTTGGACAGTGCAAGAATTGTCTTTAACTAAGAAGAAAAGTAATGACTGTAATTTGTGACAAAAGCGTAAACCAAGGAGACAGCACAGAGCAGGCTGAAATCTGATCGCACCATATAGTTAGAAAAGAACTTATGGAAGTTATATTGTTTATAAATAAACCCCAATTTGCTAGTGAGAATTGTTTGAATATATTTAGTGTTTACCAGATTTCTTATTCTGTTCTTTTCCTTTATACTTTTTTAACCTCCATGCCATATTATTTTAATAAATGTCAAACAGCCTTTACTACAGCAGAGAATACTGCGGCATCCTGGTCGTGTACAGAAGGCCGCCCCTTGTCTTCTATACAACTCATAGCTGCCCCATTTATTAATGATTTCATTTGCAAATGCAATTTTTTTACTGTTCATTGTTAGAGGTCCCTTAGGTAATTATAAAATTCATACTGATTACGTAAAGAAATCCGGGTTGTTCTTTTCCAAATAATAGAAGTCTTTGCATTATCAAAAACTAGCCTCCTTCGGACAACGATCAGGAGCCGACCAGAAGACGGACGTCTTTGACTGCTTTCGTGTCTCCTGTGGCAAAGCTGTGCCAAACTGGGAACACGACATTCTAGTATGAAATACAGATTTAAATTGAAAGAATTGAAATATATTTAACCTAATAATAATTTTTTTATCATACTAGATGTGGTGCCCGAACAGGGACCTGATAAAAAATTATTAATCTGTTCTGTTATTGTTTCATGGCATCATCCGGTGGACATCGGGAAGCCGTAAATGAAGTACTGAACGAAACCGAGGAAGTATTAAAAAAATTTCGAAAAATAACAGCAGTGCGCAAAACGACTGATGTAAGTACGGTTTTCATTACGTATAACATCTCGTGTCTTGTATAAAAAAAAAAGCTGATTTCCGGAATTTCTTGCCTTACTGCTTCATTTTCTCCTATCGCTGTTATTTCCTTGCAGAGTTGCTTATTTACGTATTTAGAATTCATTTATGATCATCTCTTCATGCAAAATTTGTTTGTTAGCATTATTAGCATCTTCATTGTTGCTACGGATAAGAACACAAGATGGATGCCATAATAACAGGATTAAGTGTTTAGTAGGTGTTTGTCACTTATTTTCAAATTTAGGTGCCATCTTGTCTTCTACCCGGTATAGCTCTACAATTGTCAGCTACTGCAGTGTGACGTTTGACTATCAGCGCGCGCATCTGAGAAAAAATGGCTCTGAGCACTATGGGACCCAACTGCTGTGGTCATAAGTCCCCTAGAACTTAGAACTACTTAAACCTAACTAACCTAAGGACAGCACACAACACCCAGCCATCACGAGGCAGAGAAAATCCCTGACCCCGCCGGGAATCGAACCCGGGAACCCGGGCGTGGGAAGCGAGAACGCTACCGCACGACCACGAGATGCGGGCGCGCATTTGAGAGTTGACGATAGGCGTGCCGCGAAATATTTCTTTGAGCAGTTACGTCACAAACTTGAGAATAAACATGGCAGATGACAAAGGAAAGCCGACAAACAGTGTGGATGACGGTGATGACACAGTTGCCAAGTCATACCCACTACGTTCGCGAACGGGAACAGGCAGACCCGATTCGCGAATGGAGAGAACGGCAGGCGATGGTAGTGTGCGTGACGTATCGTCACAGCAATCATCGTCACAGCAAGCGGGAGAAAATTCGATGGTTGAAATGATGAGAATTTTTTTTCAAGAAAGAGAACAGGAGAAACGGGAAAGGGAAGCTTATAAATTACAAAAACAACGAGATAGACAAGAAAGGGAACAAAAAGAAATGGAAAAGGAACAGGAGACAGAGCGAAAATGGTTTGATTTAAATACCACCATTGGTACAATGAAAAGTCGGTTAGATAATATAGATGCCAACTTAGAGGAAAGAATAAGGACAGTCACGGTGGAATATATCGCGGAATTAAGTACTAAAGTTAATGAAAGGATAGAAGGTATTCTGCAGAAGGTAGATGCATGTGAGAGCACAGTAGGTAACGTGCACAAAGACATGAAGGTACAAATCGAAAGTTGCCAGGCAGTTACAACGGAAGTTTCAAAGAAGTCCGCTGAGGTCGGAATTAAAGTAAACAAGCTTGGAGACAATGTCGTCACTCTGCAAGGCCAGGTCAATGACCTGACACAGGCACTATCCGAAATTAACATTGAAAAGAGGGTGAATGATGCTGCAGCAAACGTACGTTCCACGATAAGAAAAGAATTTGTAGAATGGGTCAAGACTAAAGAACAGTATATAGAAAACAAGGTTCAACACGACTTAAAAGAAGCCGTTAAGTCAGCCACAGTTGAAGTTTTAGCTGCTCCAGGTACATCAGGAGATACGCTTCTCAGTGAATTAGGAGAGATTCGTAGAGTTTTTCACCGAGATCTTCCCGAGTGTAAACGACACCTCACTGAGGAAATCGAGCAGTTGAAACAACAAGTCAATGATTTTCCTAATGACAATAGAAGTGAGTATTCACACTTGCTTTCTTCAGAACATGAATACAATAATAATCCCGTGTCTCGTGTAAAATTCTCTCCACTTGTACATGGTCACAGCAGTAAGAATCCGTTAGTACGCAACCAGAATGATCAAGTAACTCTTGTCGAGCTCATGAAAGAAGAAAGCGTTCTCAAGCACCGCGTATTCCAGCCTTTTCTGCCAGAGAAACGCAACATCCACCCAATGGTTTTTCTGAAGTCATTTAATGGTGTTTTTCCTGAGAGCTGAGATGACAAGCAACGTATGCGCTTTATAGTAGGTTACATTCAAGGAGAGGGTTCTGTCTGGGGAACAGGAGTAATTGACAGATGTAATAATTAAGCTGACTTCGAAGAGCAATTTCTGAACGAATTCTGGAGTTCAGGCATACAACAACGCCTTAGAAAGGAAGTATATAATGCTGAACCGTTTAATACGAGAAGTGCTGGTCTCCGTAGGTACTTCGAGATATACTTGCAAAAAATACAATATTGGGACACGCACATTTCCACGAAGGACGTAATTATGATCCTTAAGTCAAAGCTACCGGTATCAATCAGGGAGAAGTTAGTAAATGTCAGTGACGACGACACGGAGGCTTTTCTGTCAGTACTTGACAACCTTGACATGATTCAAGAAGACGTGCGTCAAGTGTGTGGAGCAATTGAAATCTTGGCCTGCACACTACACAGCCGCACGGTGTAGGCGCAGACTCAGGTAAGCAGAAACATAAATTCCATGATCAAAACAGGTACCACCCCATAAACCAGACAACACAACAGCAATACGGTAATTCACCAGTTAATTACAATGATCGCTATCACTACAATAACGATCGCCAAAATTATAATAATTTCAGTGGAAAAAGACGTTGGATTAACACCAACAGTCAACAGCAGTATGGTAACCAGCCTAGATTCAAGCACTCTTCTCAAGGGAGAAATGCTCCAGATCCTTCCAAGCAATACAAACAACGGTATGCTCCAAGCTTTAGGAACAGTCCTCCACCTTTTACTAACTATCAAAGTAAAAATTATGAACCTCAAAATTCTCGCATCTATCATGCCCGAGCAAACCCGCCAACACCCACCATCTCGACTGAAATTCCGGCAGATAGCTCGCAACTTAAGTGGAATACGGAAGCAAACTTCGTACCGAGCGTACCGCCCGGTACTTCAAAAGTAATTGTGAGCGAAATTCAATCTAATGAACATGCGGAAAAGTAAAAGCAGCTTCTTTTTCTTGCCTCCTTGGGGAAGCTGCGGAACATGTTGGGGGCGATTTCGTTAGAGGGCAAATCAACCTTATACGATATGACAATGACTGTGACTTACGAGATGACTTGCTAAAGGAGAATGATGTTTTGAATGGTGAGGATTTATGGGAAAACCAGGCTCAGGCATCTACTATGATTCATATTCATGATGTACCACTTGTCGCTGTAATAAATACTGGTGCCAATATCAATGTTTTGTCTTTATGTGTATATAAGAAAGTGTGTTCCGTAGCAAAAGTTCTGTCATTGCCAGTACAAGGGTGTACCGTATCCGGAGCTGTAGGCTCTCTAGTTCAAAAGGTGACGTTACAAAATCATGTACCAGTGAGATTTGCATCAGACACCGTACCATGTACTCTTCTAGTTGTTAAAAATCTGTCAGTACCTTGCCTCCTAGGAATGGAGTTTCTACGTAAGAATCGTGTCATCATAGATTTGTATGACGGTACATGTACTCTCAGATGCAGTGATAAGAGTATAGTGATTCGACTTATGAGGACCAAAGTTAAGTTGTCCAGCCAAGAACATAAAGTAAAGCTCCGCAAGCTCACATCTCGGCAACAATATTTCAATTATTTAAATGAGTCAGGAGATGCGGACGAAGACTTTGACTTATTACCGACACATGAAGAATTACTGACGAAGGCTAATGAATCTGAAGGATTAGGTGACCGACAAAGAAAGGAACGATACGACCCGTTGACACAATTTACCAATGTATTTCTAAGAAACCGGGAATCATAGCCAACTATGTATTCGACATGAAGGTTAAGCCCCACAGCACCTACTGTAAAACCACCTACGCAGTTCCGCAATCCCGCAAGGAAGCAGTACGACAGGAAATCCGCAAAATGTTAAACTGGAAAATAATTGAGCCCTCTGACTCTCCATATTCGAGCCCATTATTGACTATATTGAAACAGGACGGAAGTGTTAGGCTTGTTCTAGACGCAAGGAACATCAACAAAATTATTGTTCCTGTGTGTACCCGACCGGAAGCATTGGAGGAGAAACTGCAAAGGTTTTATGGTATCAAATTTCTAACCTCCATCGACCTTAGAAGTAGCTATTGGCAGGTGAAGTTGTCGCCCTCTTCAAGGAAGTACACGGCCTTTATCTTTGCGGGTCGGTCATATCAATTTCGTGTCGTACCCTTTGGCTTGAATATTAGTTCAGGTGTCTTTATTGCCACACTTGACTATGTCTTAGGTCATGATTTACTGGACAAAATAACTGTCTATGTCGATGATATCTTAGTATCCTCGACTTCATGGGAGGAACATCTTGACATGATTCGGAAAATCTTCGTGAGGTTTGCTAACTTTGGCGTTACTGCCAATTTACAGAAATCAAAGTTTGTAAAAAAGGAAGTAAAATTCCTTGGTCATATTATCTCTTCTGAGGGAATCTCTCCCGATCCTAACAAACTGTCTGCAATAAGGAACTTCCCTGTGCCCTGCACCAAAAGACAATTAAAAGGGTTTCTAGGATTAACGTCTTTCTTTCGTCGCTTTATACCAAATCAATCCATGAACAGTCCAGTGTTGCACAATCTATTAAAGAAAAACGTTCATTGGGTATGGACCTCTGAATGTCAGCAAGCCTTTGACAAAATCAAACAAGCTCTTCTGAATAGCAATATCCTCAGTCATCCGGATATGAACTCCGAATTCTGCATTTCTTTTGACGCCTCATTTCAAGGCTTGGGCGCTTGTTTGTTCCAGCTAAAGAAAACTGGAGATAAAGAAGAGATTAGGATAGCTAGTTTCACCAGTCGTGTGCTGACGGAGAGCGAGAGATCGTACTCTGTTACAGAGTTAGAAGGATTGGCAGTTGTATGGGCGTTCCGCCGTTTTAAATATTCCATTTATGGCCATCCGATCAAAGTGTATTCCGACGATCAAGCTCTTAGCTTTCTCCTTTCGTGTAACCTCTATCATCGGAGGCTTACTCGCTGGTGCGTATTTCTACAGGAGTACAATTTCGAAATTGTTTACGTGAAAGGCAAGAACAACATCGTTGCAGATGCACTGTCACGCATGCCGGAAGGTATGCCGGAGCCTACGGTACTTGTATAACAGATTTCCAATCAGAAGATACTCCTTATGAATGATCCCTCGAATCGTAGTTATTTTCTGCGTTTTTGCTGACAGATGGGTACTCTGCAAGAAAGTGACCGTAAATGTAAGAGAGTCAAACAGCTTCTACAAGACAATCCTAATCATCGTTTGTCGAAATTTTATAAATCATACAATGGTGTTTTATTTCATCGTACATCTATGTTGACGGAGCAATGGTGTGTTTGTATTCCTGAGGAGTACGTTGAATACCTCATATGGTACACTCACCTATCCTGGGGACATTATGGCCCCGAGAAGTGTAAAGAAAGATTTCTGCCTATTGC
Organism: Schistocerca nitens; assembly: GCF_023898315.1. Lineage (NCBI taxonomy): Eukaryota > Metazoa > Arthropoda > Insecta > Orthoptera > Acrididae > Schistocerca > Schistocerca nitens. Next base: position 265,603,396 of record NC_064618.1, read on the forward strand.
TACGTACCCAATCTGCATAAGAGAATTCATAAACTGTTAAGCACTTGTTTAATCTGTCAGAAGGCAAAGCCCTTCAATCTTTCGAATGTCATACCTTTGAATCCTATCTACACTGAGCGTCCTAACCAAATAGTCAGTCTCGACTATGCAGGTCCACTTCCGAGAGGAAGAGGAGGTGCTAAGTACCTTGCTGTTTTGCTAGACCTCTTCACTAAGCACGTGCGTTTATACGCGATGAAGTCTTCCAGTGCAAAATCTTTAATAAGACGAATAGAAAAGGATTATTTTCCTCGTTTGGTAAGCCGGAAACCATGTTGTCTTATAATGCTTCAAACTTCGTTGGAAAAGAGTGGAGACAGTTACTTACCAATAATACTATTAGACAGATTCTAATCTCAAGATTTAGACCGCAAAGTAACCCGACAGAACGAGTCTTCAAAGAATTTAATCGTTTTATTCGCACCTATGTACCGAACCAGCAAACACGGTGGGTCGATTTCGTTACTCCATTTGAAGAGATTGTAAATAATCTTCCGCACACTTCGACCGGTTTCACACCTTCAGAATTAATTTCCAGGCAAAAGGAAAGCAATGAATGGACTGATCCTATCCCCAAGATACAAGGTCCAGAAGTCAACCTAGATAATAAGTTAAGACAAGCCCTGATCTCTCTCACAACGCATGCCAATTTAAGAAAAAATGCATTTGACAAGCATGTCAATAAAGTGCTGTAGTATCGCTTGAACGAGTGTGTTCTTCTGAGGACAAACTTCAAACCATCTCTCATCTTACGTAAAAATCGTAAGTGGCAACACCTGTATGAAGGACCGTTTGTTATAGTCAGGAAGCCACATATTGGTTGTTATGTGTTGGCAGGTCCAGTTAGTGGACGAATAAAAGGACTTTACCACCATGTAGACCTAAAGAAGTACCATGAAAAACCTTTAAAAAGTTATCATTTATTATGTTAAGCTGCAACTTGAAACAAAAGTGTGATCTGTTTAGAAAGTATGTGAGTCAACAGCATGTACATGTATTCTGCAGGTGATGTAATCATTTGAGTGAGGTGGACACAAAGTAATGATGGAGCTTGAAAGATATGAAGTGATGAAGAAGGTACTCTACGTATTTGGAAAATAAGATTTGCCTTAGTTTTAAGGTAGTTTTAAGTTTCTTGAGCAATAAAGGGTTGCAGTCGTTGAATTGAGTAAGGGATGTGCCAAAGTGCCAGCTACTGCTTTAGTTTTAAGTTATGGCAAATCTCCTTTTTATCAAGTAGTAAAGGTTTTCTTTAAATCCCTCATTCAGACCCGAATGTACGTATATGTGAAGTAATAACCTAAGTTAAGCTTTCAATGGATTGATATATTAAGTCGCTAGAACCATGTACGATGCAAAACTGATACATTGTAATCTGTAGATTACACCGAGTATAAGCAGCAACATATAGTTAATGTACAAAGAAATGAATAATGGTACCCGCAACTGGAGAGCAACTTTAATTTATTTATTACTATGAGTCAACAAGTTAAGAAATATGCATTTATAATGATAATTAGGTCCTGTATTGGAGGAACTTAGAGATACTATTCGTATGCCACGAGTCCTTCGATATTAAGATACCTAGTTGAGGACTGAGATAATCTGCTTATATTCTTCTGCTATGTCAGCATGGCGTGATTTTGAGATATATTTGAAGATGCTTTGGAAGCGGATTTGTGCGACATCTTAATACTGAAATCAAGTTACGCCGCGTGGATGACACTAAAAACGGTGGAGCCGAAGAATGAATTTGCTCAACTGATTATTTGACCTATTATCTATCTTCGTATCTTTCATTTCCTTGCACTTTCCTATTGTAGTTTTCTTCTTTAGCATTCTTACCTTTCTACCTTACCCGGTAGGGGAAGATATATGGAAATTGGTTCAAAAGATTTGACGTGTGTATATTGTGTGCATTGACGATCGTGATTCGTTGGTTAATGCGTATCTGCTGTTACTTATCGAAACGTGATGTAAATCTGATTTGCTGTGAGCAAAAGCATCCTAGGAAATATGAATAATTTTCCCGATTTCTGTTAGATGAATTTTTGAACGTGAACTGTTCGGCATGCCAAAGAGGGTATATTTTACTGATTATCGATGTAACCGAGTAAATGAACAAAGAAACAAAAAAAAGGCTGTTATAGAACAATAAGAAAAGGAAAAGAATCAGATTTAAAATACATATAAAATCTAACATGCTTCAGAAGCACCATTCAGAATAGCAAACACGTTTTTCGTTAGGTCTTGGACAGTAACTTAAAAAAAAATTAAACTATGTATATTTTGTAAATGATCCTTTCATGATAAGTAATTTTAGCATTACCTGTACTACTCTGTAGTATAAAGACACCTAAATGGATACGTATGGATTGATGCGTGTGACTCAGTGACAAAATGATGGACACGTGTGTAAAATCGTAATTTGACACTTGTATGGAAACGAAAAACTAGTTATCTCTTGTGTGAGTCAAAACTGTAATAAACTTATGGACATGAGTGATGTTCCGCGTGTGAAGTAGCATTACAAGTATTCTCACGTTGCAACGACGATACAGTGACTATTAGTCAAAGGATAGACAAGCTATTGTACACACTGCAGTAGGTGACAGTAGTCATTTTCATCGATGACTGTTCTTCGTCGCTGGTGCAGTCAATTTACCGTCTAGGTTGACCATGTTGCCTTGACGAGCTGCTCCAGTACACACGATTCAACAAAATGCACAAGTTAAAAAAAGAGAAAAAGGTTGGTAGCCTCTGAACTATCTGCCACGTGCAGGACGCGGACTGCCAACGCTGTTAAACCGCCATTTCGTTACCACATGACTGTGAAGCACTGTGGCAACATTCAATGACTGCTCGCCGGCCCGTACTCAACAATAAGCATTCCTCTCCATAACGGGCGCGAGCATGCTCCAGATTTGAGATGAAAATGGACATAAAAATAATAAAACGTTGATAAACTACGCACGATTTTACTATAATTACATTAAAAGGACACTAATGATGACTTTTCCTTAACTATGAATATTGCTACGGCAATATTGCTAAATACATTGGCTAAGAAAGACCTGTACAAGACGAAACGGGTTTTGCTAATATTTGCTAACGAAAGAATATAAAACCGAGGCACAAAATATGAATAATATATAATGTATATGTACATAGTCTATGTAGTAATTTTTATTGTCTTAAATTCTTACTCTATATTCCCTTAGATTAAGATGCTAGTTAATGAGCAAGTCCTAATACAGATTTTTTTCTGTATTTTCAAGTGCTGAAACATGAATTGGAATGAGATTAAGACAGCCACCAAACTGACTCATTCGTCATTGAACCAGTCATCCACTTTCCTGATTCCCGACATGACCCGATGGATCGTCGAGTCAAGAAATATCACTTCCCCCTTCACATAGTGAAATTCCCAGTGTTTTCCACCAGAATGTGAAAAGGTGATCCCCAGTTTTAGTGCAGTGAAAAGTGAAAGGTGATGAAAGAATTCCCCTGTGAAAATCACCCGAGTTCATGGGAAATACTCCCAACTACAAAGTGAAGAGTGACGTCGCTACGAGAAAGACTGATAAATTCTTCTGTTCTGTTCAAAATTGGTGGAAATGCACCAATACTGTAATCGAATTTTTTTCTTGTTGTCAATATTTATGTATATAAGTATCTGTATGTGTATTTGATTTGTAGTTGTATCTATGTTAGTATTTTAATGTTTCTATTGATTGAATGAGAGTAATTCTTGAGAACACGCAAAAAAAGGAACCTATGTTAAATCCTTGAACACTTATCGTGGCATCATGCTACAACCAAGTTTGTTAATGATCAAGCAACTGTAAGTAGCTTTGACGACTTAGTGTGAAACGTATATAATTCTATATGACTTATGTTATATTTTGTTTTGCTCCCTACAAGGAGAGATTCTGAAATACCTCATTCTCTAAGTACGTGAATCCAATAATATTACGACTGCGCGTGAGTCGTAATGATCTTTCAGAATCATTACTCCTCACGCGGGAAGCGATGTAATATTATTGGGATTTCCATAGTATGAAAGCTGTGAGTACCCTTGGAAAGGCATTCACCTATCTTTCTATTAAATGATCAACTTATGAGATGAGACCTATTCTTTGAAAGACATTTGTTTTATATAATTTACGTAACTGTAAAAATGCGCATCTAGCGCGGACGCTAATACATCGATTGCGTACTCAAAGAAACATTTTAACAGAAGCTGAACTGACGTTCTGCTTCGATCTAAATAAAAGACGACAGTAAAAAAAAAAAAACTTTGGTAGATCTTCAGATTTTAATGTACTTCTGCTTGTAATGTAAAAACGTAAAAGAAGGTCGACTTTAAGCTAGGAAAGTGAGCAGTCTTGCCAGCGTACAGACAACATTATTAATTAATAAAATTCAAGTAATTTATGTTCGAAACTGTAAATCGGCAAGTTATTGTTATGAAGGTGTTGGACAGTGCAAGAATTGTCTTTAACTAAGAAGAAAAGTAATGACTGTAATTTGTGACAAAAACGTAAACCAAGGAGACAGCACAGGGCAGGCTGAAATCTGATCGCACCATACAGTTAGAAAAGAACTTATGTAAGTTATGTTGTTTATAAATAAGCCCCAATTTGCTAGTGAGAATTGTTTGAATATATTTAGTGTTTACCAGATTTCTTATTCTGTTCTTTTCCTTTATACTTTTTTAACCTCCATGCCATATTATTTTAATAAATGTCAAACAGCCTTTACTACAGCAGAGAATACTGCGGCATCCTGGTCGTGTACAGAAGGCCACCCCTTGTCTTCTATACAACTCATAGCTGCCCCATTTATTAATGATTTCATTAGCAAATGCAATTTTTTTACTGTTCATTGTTAAAGGTCCCTTAGGTAATTACAAAGATCATACTGATTACTTAAAGAAATCCGGGTTGTTCTTTTCCAGATAATAGAAGTCTTTGCATTATCAAAAACTAGACTCTTCTGACAACGATCAGGAGCCGACCAGAAGACGGACGTCTTTGACCGCTTTCGTGTCTCCTGTGGCAAAGCTGAGCCAAACTGGGAACACGACATTCTAGTATGAAACACAGACTTAAATTGAAAGAATTGAAATATATTTAACCCAATAATAATTTTTTTATCATACTAGAAGTGCGATATTCGTTTTATAGGAGCGAATTATCAGGAACAGTAAAACATAGAAAAAATAGTACTCCAGTAGCGATTGAACAGCGTTGCTGCATGGCACTAGCTGTCGGCGCTGGCCTGGACGATGCTGGCGCTGTAGGAGCACTGGATATTCTTCCTATTTTATTAACACTCTGTTACTTCATACCGCTAAAACTGAAACATCGCATTATGTTAATTTCGGGTCGCTCTATGGAATGGGCAAGTAAAATTTCTCTCAAGAATAATTTTATTTGTACTGGGAAACAAATCAGTTTTTTCCGTCTTCACTGCGAGTCGCATGAAATGCGCGACGAGCAGTATTCGTTTCGGCTGACTCCAGCTGCAAAATCGGAACTGCAAATGTCTGCTAAACAAACAGAGAAAAAGCGCCTGACGCATTTTGGGAGAGACACCCTGTATAAAGACGTACGTACACTGCCCCATAGTGCCTTTCTTCTGTTGCTCTTCGACGTATATCATATGCTAACCTTACGTTTCCTTCCTATATTGAAGCGCTTTTGCTCTCCTTTCGTTACCAGAACGTTCGGCGCGTCACCAACGATTCTTCACATGCAGCGTTATTCATTGCAACAAAACGTTTTTTGTTTCGACAACGGGACAAAAAATAACGCGAGATTGAAACGCTACGACGCTATTCCAGCTCCAACTGTCTTTCGGCTTAAATGTTAGTTACAGTGTTGTTTGGGCGAACAGTTCCCATGTTGTCTGACATCATCACAGAAGCTATTGCTGCTTGTAAAAGATTCGTAGAAGCTTTAACGTAAGGAAGGAAGAAAGATGATCGTTCAATGTCACCACCAAGACCGATCGTACGATATCGTTAAGTCTGAGTTCAAACTCGAACTGGAGAATGATGGCTGAGGAAATCGTCCGTGCACTTTGAAACGAACCATTTTGCATTTTCCTTAAGCAATTTGGGGAACACATATAAAAACCAAAGTGGGAGCACAGACTGGGATTCGAACCGCCGCCCGTGGAATACAAGTCCAGTATCTTATCATATGGTTATCTCATTCTGTTTGAGGCTTTGGTCGATAACGCACACAACGGGCAATAAACCGCCGTCTGCCTTCGAAACCTATCCTGTCACACTGTATTAATTTTTCACAGTTTTTTTATGGTGTTGTATACTTCATTGAAAGAAATTCAATCTCTCACTTACTTATTTTCATAGTAAATATTTATGTTGGTATGGACTGTAGGAGCGCACTCTATGTGTTTATGCGCTTCATTATTTGACAAAAAAGGGAGAGTAATTCCAGTTGGTCTAGGAACTTAAAATTCTACCACTTCTTCAAAAGCGTAAGCGAAAGAAATACTGAAGATATGTGGCCTTCAATTATTGAGAACGGTCATGGCGTAATGGTTTAGTGAAGTAAAGAACATTCAGACTACTTCATATCAAGCGAACCCGAGGATGTGTTGGAACTAACTTTTTTTTTCAACTAAAACCAATAGTATGCAAACGCACTTTGATACTGAAAGTATATAATTTAGTTTCTCTGCAAATACAGGCTCATTGTTAGTGATATTGTTCCACAGTAAACCATAATCTTGACAAAAAAGCCTTTGAGGTGTCTCGGGATTCTGCGTAGTACGTAGTTGCAACGCCAGAGCGCAGCACACACTGCAGCGGACTCAGGGACGTAAGATTGCGACGATGTATGCATCGGACTTATTATTATTATAATAATAATTATTATTACTTTACTTCGTAAAGTTGTTCGGCCAGTTAATTGCGCAATTGACAGTAAGAATGACACGTGTGTTAATTGTTAACAGGCTTTGCGAGGCCAATTGAGGAGCTACGTGAATGAGAAGTTGCGGCACCATTCACTGCTGGTCAGCACATCGCTCTCACGGCCGTTGTCAGTTTTCGTACCCCTCGGTATCCGCATCCCGTGAAGCCTAAGAGCTGAGGATGACGCGGCGGCCCGTCGGTACCGTTAGGCCTTCAAGACTTGTTCCAACGTTTATGTTTTGTTACGTTATCTTCTTTATATTGAGTAATGTGTATGATGCTGAGAATGCCCACATTTATGATCTCCGCAGGTTTTTATGAATTTTAGTTCATACTGGCGTTCTTTACTATGATCTCAGAGTTGATGATGTGTTAAATTCTAACAAAAACCCGGTAACATTATTTCTTCATTTCGTTCGTCTTAACCGATGATTATATTCTGTACAGAACTGGTTTATGTTTGCGACTTCCTCGTATTAAAGGGTCTCGACATTTATTTTCGATTCCGTGTGCTTTTGATATGTTCTGCTCTTACACAGGATGACGAAGTGTGAATAAACGATTGGGCTAGTTTTGAATGTACCCAGGACATTAATCAGTCGTGTTGAAGTCTATTCTACGTTGATGCAAACAACCAGATTGATAATTAAGGAAGAACATTTACATGAACATGTAGCGCCCTTGCTACTGCATTTACTACGCAATCTTAATTGTAGGTTCCGTAATTGGCATAAATTTAATTTCAAACAGAATACACTTTCTTGTCTATCTGTCGGTTCAACGAAAATTTTGCAGCTGATTTTAAGCTAACTTTCCGAATAGCTAGAGACTTTAAATTTTAAACATAGCTCAGAACTGGATAAACAACTCGCTTTCTTGTAGGTCTATTTGTAAGGGGTGGGAATGAGGGTGAAAAATTTTGATAATGTCTGATATGACAGCTGCCATGCTGGACTGGTGTGTTGTGCGGGTAGTGTCGGACTGCATTTCAGGCGGTATACTACTGGACAAGCACTGCTGAACAGAGAGAGACAAGGGAGGGGGGGGGGGGGGCAGTGGGAAGAAGTGATGGACAGAGAGAAGAGCAAGAAGAGATACGGGCAATATATGTGACGAATGTATACACGCAAACACAGTCTAAACCAGACGTAAAAGGCCAGTATATATATAAAGAATAATCACATAAAAATGTTTAAAATACTTGGAGAAATTTCACACACAAACGACTAGAACACACAATTTTTAAATTGAGCTAAAGATATAAATCAATTTCTCCTAGTCCCATACAATTTCCTAATCCAACATAGATAGTGAAAAAAATTGCGACTCTAAATTCGTAACAGCTGTGACACTACTAGTAATATTAATAATGAAAAATGTGGGGCACATGCAAAAGATAACAGGAGGTGAGCTCTTGTTGTATCAGTTCCGCACAGCATGTGTCTGACGTTTCTCGTAGCTACCAAAAATTCAAAAGCACAAATTTTCAGGATTTTCTCTATGGTGTTAGGAATCGGTATAGGGCCAGGAAAAAATAATTTATACTTTTTAGTCGGATTTAGAAACGTGTTACATTAAAAACCTATTTATATTTGAATAATTATTGACTATACTTCGGCTTAATTTTATTTCACTCGCTCACTAAGGGCGTGTAGCAGAATATTAATGTAATCGATAGACTATTAAATACATTATTGGAAACATTTTGTCGACTTCAGTGCTTAAAATTTCAGGCGACTAATTTTTGCGAGGTACATTACCAAGTTCCACCTTGGTACGTGCTTTTACATTTAGAAAAACCTAAATTTTCCGGAAGTAGTTTTTATTTTAATTTCATAAAGATACCGGAGAGCATAAAAAGAGAACACAATCATTTAAAAATGGAATATGAAAGTATATTACACCTCTATTACAGGGTAGCCTAGAGGTGAAAGTATGAAAAGTGTGCCTAGTTATAACGCTCTGCTTCGCAAACGTGGGGTAAAGATTTACCAGATGGCGTTGAAAGGTCCGACAATTCAAGATTGATACGAAAGAATACAAAATACCTATTGCATACGTGTTAACTGACTTACAAGCACTGTACTATAATATGGTGGTTCCTAGTAGTTATCTGATCCTCTATCCTTCCTCAGCAATGTGTTCTCACACCGAGTCGAACTTTTTTGTAGTTGAGAGATTAAAGGGGACCAATTTCTTGATAATTCCATATTTCTCTGCGTCAACAAACATTTTACAAAACTGGCTGCAGTAAGAATGATAGTGCACTAAATCATAAGATTCTTGTTGAGACTATAAATGTAGAGTACTCTACTAAGCAGTTGATGAATTTTGAAGATAACACATTACTACAACAGAAGATCCGAGCACTAGGGTCAGCCACATTAAAATTATCACCTGAGAGTAATTTTTTGTCTTGTACATTAAAGGATGCAGCAATTAGTCGTCCTTCTTTTAAATTTTACTATGCAGATCTATATTTCGGCTAGAAGCTGATTGCTGCAACCTATAATTTACAAGTCAATATAACATTCGTTGAGTGCAACATCTTTCCGAATGGAAGGTAACCTGATGTATTTTTTTGTGTCTCTTGGACAGTATGGTTATTCGAGGCCAATGCACATTGGCATGAGATGAGCGAAAAGCTACATCTGCTTCATGTTTCAATATCCCACAGTTTATCCGCAACGTCCATTGCCTGTAAGTATGACTTACTGACCATCCTCTTTTTGTACCCAATAAAACGATTATATCAGAAATGTGAAGAACTTAATTGTGTTGTCTATCATGTTAAAAAAGAAGCCATCATTTCAGTGCATTGTATGACTACTCTGCGAAGCGGCAGTTTGTAAGTATACGATGGACCATTCATGTGGTCAGAACTAAATTGAAATGCATATCACATCATCAGTTGCTCCTTAACTTGACATTCTTTCTTCCCTAATCATTTTATTGGGTTAAGAGGTACATACATAAGTTTTTTGTACTTAGCTTTTTATATTGTGTGTTAATGTAGCATTTTTCGAGGAGTTGTCTTTTATTTGGGTATGTTATCGTACCAAATTTTAGTACACTGAGATATACCATATGCTTTAAAATGAGCTCGAGAGATTGGTACAGGATGGGGGTAAATTTCTTGAAACGGAGACGAAGGGAAAACAGTCTCTGGATATCTGTGCCACTCTTTGATGGTCTTCTCGTAAGCAGTAGAGAGAGTTTTTTCCCCAGTATAACTTTCAGGCAAGATAATGTTTTCGTAAGTCAAGCACAGTTTAACAACCAGGAGAGGCTTCGAACATTCATACAGAATTCTGAAAAGGTTTTTTGTAAGACCTAGTTATAAGTTTATAAATAACTCCTCTAAAGTAAACTACTATATCAATTCTAGGAATTAAGTGGCAGTAACTAGAGATGTGGCACGCAGACAAGTATATTCAATGGATAAGATTAGAGACTTTATGAGAAAGCCTGTTACTGCAGCAACAGCAAATCGGTTTGTAAACAGAGCGCTGATCTTCTAAATAGTCAACTATGAAACAACATTCTGGAGCTAGAAACAGGTAAAATCAGCTGAGGGTAAATTATAAATAGGAACAACTAATCACAGAGTCCGCTACCAGAAAGCGACACTGTCAGATTTTCCATCCATTATCCAGTTAGCAATCCACACGTAGTGATGGAGGACGCTTCACCTTTGCTCATAACCTTTTTAAAATCTGTCTCGAGGATTTTGGAAAAAGAGAAAAACAAATTCTTTCTTCGTGGTGGGTGGAACTGGCAGCGACTGAGGCACCAACAGGGAGATGACACAGTGAATTTACAACCAGTTCTGTTAAAACTCGCATGCCTTTCGTTTGGTCAGAGTTACTGAGAATATAAATATTCCTTGATTATAACTTTTTTTATTATGAACAGACTATGTCTGTATTAATCCGGCTGCAGGTCGGTCACCACAAACATCAAGTCAGAGTCGCTCATTGAAGGTGCCAATGAAACTGGCTACCCCTCAGAACACTAATTAAGGCTATCTGCACAATATTTCAATAGTATAAAATACGGAGTTTCTTCAGCAAGTATTATCCTCCGCTCTTGGAGTTCTTGTGTCGTATATGCTCATGCGCCAGTGGTACATGTCGCGCATTGTAGTCAGGATGTTACGAGTTCTTTTATTCTGCTGATGGTATCGGATTGATTAAAGCTCAAAGATAATAATTCAATAATGATAACAAAACCAGCGGTCATATTTGAATCTAAGCTCGTTTATTGTTTTAACAGATGCTATCAGTTTCGACACCACATGGTGTTATCTTCAGGCACCGAACGTACCCTGCCATGTACAGCCGTTTTCACATGCAGTGGCCCGCTGCATACGATTCTGTCCATTGCAAATGAAAACGGTTGTGAATAGCAGGTTATTTCAGGGCCTGCGGATGACACCATGTGGTGTCGAAACTGGCAGAATGTGTTAAAATGAATAAATGACGTTTGATCCAAATAAAGCATCTGATTATGTTATCAGCGTTCAAGTATTGTGTGTTTGGCTACAGTCCCAGTTCTTTGATGGATTGCCAGAGACTCCCATATAACGTCCTTTACTTTCTAATACATCAGAAATGTGTCTTCCACAAAATTTTCCGAGAATGAGCTTGTAGTTGCTTCCAGATTAGAAAAATTTATGCTTGAGTATTCCCTCACGATACAGCGAGCATCTATCGTCAGCCACCGGCCAATGGCCACCGGTTCCCAAACGTCATCCTGCGTTCGCTCAGCTCATCGCGACTGGGCGCGCCTTGGACACACTGGCAAAAATGAAATTGATTATTACTATGGTTTGATTTTCCTTGCAAAACAACCATGGCAACCGAAGTGGACAAGGCGCAGTAACACGGAAGTGCAGCCAAAGGTCCGGCAGCATATGACATGAGGAATACTACAATCATCGTTGCAAGTTACCTAAATCAAAATAAAGTTTTTATAGAAGTTCGAAACAATAATCTTTGGTGTGTTGCCGAGTTGGTATTTTGAGTGTCTTTATAAATTGTAATTTTTTACTGCAAGTTCTACTATTTGCCTTGCACTTACATATTGGATTTTGCGTATCTCTGTCTTATAAAGGTTGTTTAAGCGTAACTAAACTATCTCAAGCGGACGAAGTACTTGCGAGGGATTGTTCGTTTTGGGTTTAACAATAGGGTGGAGACAGCAGAGACCGCTCATAATGTTTGTGACGTGTTATGGGCGACTGCTATCGAGGAACCAACATGTCATAATTTGGTTTTCTCGACTCAAGATCGATCGTTCAGACCTGAAAATAGTTCAAATCGCTCTAAGCACAATGGGACCTACACATCTAAGGTCATCAGTCCTCTAGACTTAGAACTAGTTAAACCTAACTAACCTAAGGACATCACACACATCCATGCCCGAGGCAGGATTCGAACCTGTGACCGTAGCAGCAGCGCGGGTCCGGACTGACTCGCTTAGAACCGCTCGGCCACAGTGGCCGGCGTTCAGACCTGAACTGTTTTCCATATTCAGGAAGTCCCAATACATGAAAAATTTCATTAACTGCTACCATTTAACCTTCAGACATTTTCGTTCAGTTCGCAACGTTCAGAAGTCTGGTGTAGGAGTACTGCACCTGTAATTCAAAGCAACAAAATTCAACTGCATCCGCACTGTTGCTTGAATGTATGCAGTTCGCTCGACGACAATTCTATGCAATATCATCGCTATTGGCGAGTTATCATGTCTCTGTATTAGCTTCAGAAGAAGATATTAGTGGCTGGGCGGTAAAACAAGACGTTTTCTCAAACGAGGGAAAGTGTTAACAGATATTATTTTGAATCTGGTGGAAAAAAAATGGTTTTTCTACCACAAATTGCTCCCTTGTGGCGTGTCCATCGCAGATGGCATTAGTTGCCAACAATTGAGAATCTTTCTAGTCGCTCTGTACAAAAAGGCAACTAATTAAACTGCATCAAGTGTTGATACTGGATGGATAACGCCCACCGCTGCTCGTAGGATTTCACATGATTCCTTTCCGGACATGAATGTACTTTGAACATGGCTGGAATCAATATATTCTAACAAGGGAAGAATTAGTCACGTAACTGAGCCGTGCGGGCTTTTGTTCGTGCCATATCTCATTTCACATCCTGTTCTTACTGTACTGCCACCTCGTTATGTTAACTTCTATTAGTGGTGTCACTGAGTTGCTGCCTTGCCTGCCCGTGAGCGGCAGCAGCGGCGCTTATCGATATAAGCCCTGGCATATTATCTTTGCTGACTAGTATTATTTCCCGGTTGTCGTGTGTTCGGTGTTAGTTCTGATCTCTCATTGAGTTGGGAGGCGCTAGCAGTGCAGTTCCGAGCTGGCAGTGGTTGACTTGGGACGCGGCAGAAGTTCAGTCAGGGCGCGGCTGCAGTGAGGCCCGGAGAGCCATGACTCGCCCGACGGTTGCCGACATATATCACTTGAGTGCGGACCACCTTCGTTGGACGTCGGTCGGTCATCTTGTCGGACGACGTGTATGTTGGTCGGCGATTGTTTGTGCGTTACCTGCGTGTGCCGACTCGTGATTCGTCCTGGTTATTGCACAGTCGCTGACATCAGTTTTGTCTAGTCCTGCGTGCAAGTGTTCGTGAAACTGTATGGAGCTTGGGATGTTGACTGCTCAGTTAGTTTAGTGCTGTTTCCGCGCTGATGTGTGGCAGTCGGTCGGTTGGTGTCGATCAGCCAGGAAATCTCCGCGCGGCGCAGCGGGTCGGGCCCGCTGGTGGTCTCTACACAGTGTCGGAGTGTGTGGGAGCTGTTCTGATTGCTACGAGGTTCATGGGTCACCAACCCAGGACATCAACGTTGAGTGGTGATTTAATTACCAAAACCAGACTGTTCACATTGTGCCGTTGGTTTTCATGGTTGGTTGTTCGGGGTATTCCTGTGAGCAACAGCGAGTGTTCGAGTTGGCGAAAGTTTGGCCACCATCCGGTGGAGTTTAACTGTATTTTGGTTATTTGAAGTCCAAGTGCACTAGCGAAATTTTCTGCCTTGTGGCCGTTAGCGTTCCGGTTCCTGCCCAGGCAGCTGACGTGAAATTCATGCAGTGTCCTTTCATCACCGTGTGGTCGCTGTCCAGCACGTGTGTGTAGTTTTGACAGGTTATGCGTACTTGGTTGTGGGCGGTTATGCCTTTTACGTTTTGGCTCTGGAGTACCTTGCGCACTGGTCGGGTGGAAAGAAAGTCGTCTAGTCGGTGGGTCCATTGACTGTCTCTTGGTTGGGTTGCCGGCGGATCGGATATAGTTGGGCCGACTACCTGTCTCCCCTAAGCGAATGTTAATATTTCACGCGCAGACCGACCCCCAAAACTTATGAGCGCCACTGGCTGTACTGCCTTTTCTTATTGGTATTTGATTGTGTATTTTAATGGCTTATAGCCGATGGTTTGAATTTGTATGCTTTTAGTTGGGTTTTAAACAATGGGCCTTCAGCAGCTTTAAAATAGAAAGTTCCTTACTTATCAAGTCTTGCATTGATTGTTTGGGCCTTCAGCCTCATTTAAAATAATTTATTTTTAAAAGCTTCGGGCCTTCTGCCTTTAGAAAAGTTATTGTAGTTGTGCTTTTCAATAACGAGTCTTCAGCCGCTTTACAATTTATATTCCGTACTTACCAAATCTTAGATTTTTTGGGCCTTCATACCGTGTAAAATATTGTTGAAAGATAAAGCTTTGGGACTTCTGCCTACTAAGTATTATTTTAGTTGTTTTAAGTAATCGGCCTTCAGCCGTCTTTAAATTAAACTTCTTTGTTTTCAAGCGTTAGATTTGTTGGGCCTTCACCCACGTTATAAACTTACGTGAGGCCTTCTGCCTTCTAAATATTCTGTTTTGAGTCCAAATTTTAAGTTAATGACTTACAGCCGTTTTTAAATTTGAGTGGTTGTACCCTAAGGCATAAGGTAGGGTGGCCTATTCAGCCGAAAACTGTTCAAAAATTTTGCTCTGTTGTTTGGACAACTAAACAAAGTTACATGTGTTTGAGTGTAACTGACAGCCCCCATTTTGGCCCCTTTACACAATTCCGACTACCTGTTCAGTCCTGCGGACTTGAGCAGGGCGTTTCAGCACCCTGCGTTGTCAGACTGTTTTAAATAATGTGGGAGCATGTACTGTTTTTTTTTCATGGTTAATTTCTCTCTTATGTTTTCATTTGTGTTCGACAAACTAATGGAAAAAATACTATAAAAATCATCTGTACTAAAGCAAGTAGTTTAAGCTTAGCACAATAACCGTAGAATGAAAGTCAAATAAAACGTAAATCACTTGTAATAGGAGGTACAACGTCCAGATTCCTAAGATTTGTACTTCAAAATGTTCTTTGTATGCATGTTGTCTTGTGTCATACACAAATGGTATGAAAATGTGACAGCTGGAATAGATGTATAAAGAAAACCAGTTTACAAGTTATTGCCTCACAGCTGTGTATCTATAAAAAACTAATAATTATCCTGGTAGAAGAAAAAGAGGTATCACCAAGTTTTTCAGCTTTATACTACAGGGAACTGAAAGAAGCGAGAAGACTTGTGAAAGAGATGTTTCCTTAAGTTTTTTTCATTGATTTTATATCTTGCTGTCTGAAGGTTTGTCACATAACAGATAAAAAGCTTCTCTCCTGCGTCATTGGAACGATGAATGCTGCCATTGCTTTACAGAGCGAACATTTCCTCAGAGGTAGTGAGCAGCTATAGTGGTATTATCTCTCCCTCATTGAGCCAGCAAAGGCTAAGACAAATAATTTACAGTTTAAAAGAAGCAACTAGCTGTATTTTCTGCATATAATTAATTTCCTGCACAGCGAACCACAGATTAACAATTTGGTGTCACACCTTAACTGAAAATCACTCTGATTACACAGCCCAACGAAATTTTTTAAAAGCTTTTTTTTTACTTTGATAGCTGATCTTTATAGATTTGTATGTGCTGAATTCAAATCTAGCCTTAGTTTTTTTGGATCACATATAGTTTTTGAGCAATACGCTTTTCATTATATAGTATACAAATCCTATGCTGTACACTAAATTGGGAAATTAATGATACCTTTGTTACAACATAAGCATGGTTTGTATTTACAGAAAGCTAGTTAAAACAATGATATGTACTAATAGAGGTTTCACTTGTCAGCTGGAATTGGTTTGTAATTTCTTTATCTTTTTTCTTTGAAGCTTCCTGTGTAGCTTTTTCGACGATGAGTTGCTTGCTGAACTTCTCGGTCAAGTGTCCAACAGTAGTCTCCCATCATGTTGGTGATCTCTCTTTCTATACATTTATATGCTCGTCCCAACTGCCAATAAGTTCTTTTCCATTAATCTGGAGCCAAGGAATTCAGCTTTTGCTTTTGTTAAGCCCAGATCCCTAACCAAATCGTTAAGCTCGGTCTGAGTAAACAATCTGAGCTCTAGACTTTCTGTATTACAATGGAATTCATCATCATCTGGTTCATCTAAATCAGTTTGTACATCAGAAAATAATTCTGTAGGAATAGAATTTAAATCACCTGGCGGTTCAGGAACCGGCAAATCTACACCATACCCTACTGGTCGGATGGCGTACGGAAGGTTAGGGTAGCTAATTACTTTCTTGTTTTTCGAATTATGGCCATAGAATTTAAATCATCTGATGGTTCAGGAACCTGGCAAATCTACACCATGCCCTACTGGTCGGATGGCGGGCGGAGGGTTAGGATAGCTTATTACCATCTTGTTTTTGGAATTATGACCAGTAATATCAACACTGCCAAAGTAGCAATCATTGGAATGATTTCTTGGCTCCCTCCATATCATAGGAATAGTAAATCAAAGCCAGCCGCTGTGGAAGAGCGGCTCTAGGCACTTCAGTCTGGAACCGCGCGACCGCTACGGTCACAGGTTCGAATCCTGCCTCTGGCATGGATGTGTGTGATGTCTTTAGGTTGGTTAGGTTTAAGTAGTTCTAAGTCTAGGGGACTGATGACCTCGTATGTTAAGTCTCATAGTGGTCAGAGCCATTTGAACCATTTTTGAGCAGCAAATCTAAAGGTGTTTTTCTCCTTTTTGGAACATTTTCTCAGATCTTCAACACACACATGTGTTTAAGGTATGATAGATAAAAGGTATGATAGATAAAAGTTTTTCACAAAGTCTGTAACGTTTGTTTGGTGTTTTTTAATCACAGTTTCACCACAAATATAACAAAACCTGTCAGCAGAGTTTTACAACAACGATTAGACATTGTACTGAGCACATGTACAGGAAACGGGAAAGTGAGGTTAGGTTGACAGTAAACAAAACCCCATCTGTTAACACGGAAATAGAATCGACTTTTTTTTTTTTTTTTTTTGACAGAAATATTTTTAAGCAGTCACCTACATTCATTACACCTCCTTTTTAAATTATTTTAACCGTATAAAAGCGGTTAAATGCTTTAAAAAATCGCTCAATTTAATAAATTTAACTGTAAAATGTGAAGAAATGTTGGGTGATACAGGTTTTTAAGTATCATATTTGGATTTCCCACCCTAAAAATCATAAGAATAAGGTATTTTCAACGAAAAGGTTTTCCGTCTTTGATCTGTGTTATTCAATGGAAATTACAAGAAAATGTCACTTGAAAGCAATAGGATAGTCATGTTGTATCAAGAAAGTAGTTCGACGATCATTGATGTGTCAAACAATTCTGCATTGTAGCCAAGTCCAAGTTATAACAGCTGTAGGAAGAATACACTTGCAAAGCCGATGTGTTTCTTGAGCAGGCTCGGAAGTGAGTGGTACCAATTGCGTCTCAATGACGCAGCAGTCAAAGGTTGAAATACTAAATGTGTAATCCAGTGAGTTACTAATAATACTCATATGGACGGACTGCTGACTAAACAACATAAATCAGTAACTTTCAAAATTATATAAAAAAAACTCATTCACCAGACTTGATCTACTTTTTAAGAGCTTCTCTACTGATTATTCTCTAAACATTATTAGTAGATAGCAAATATGTTGATCATTATAGGAGTACAAAAGGTTTTCTTAAGAACCTTATAGTTGGTGCTACCCCTATAACAGAGGAACACAAATGAAAAGACAAGAACACAGCACTGATTGCGAAATGTGATCATCCACAGAGAAATTCCATAAGAGACAAATAATATACAGTTCTGAAGCTAAGAAAGGGTAGTGTGCAAGGAAACTGCTGTGTCGTCCGAACAAGACACAGCCACTGGAAAAAGAAAAAAAAAAAAAAAAAACTCAGCACAGGGATGAGAGCTGGTGCCAGTGCCACAGAGCTTAGGCGCTTGCGCGATACTACCAGTGCCACGGGTGGCACTGAGGATGAAGATATCGACTTTGCGTCAGTCAATTGCCGGCCGAGTACAATCCACCAATGACCGGACGACAACGGACAGGAGAGTACTCGGAGACAGAAGAGCAGCTGTCACCACATGGTTATATATCATCGTCCAGGCTGGCTTAGAAAGTGAACATCGTTTAGTGAACTCTTAGATGTGAACAGACAGTTGTTGTAAATTGCATTTGCTGTGTACTCTTAAGTTTACTTACGACTGTTTGCACTTAGCCATTGAGGACCTTTTTGTGTTATATTACATGCAGTGTTGCAAACTTTATTATTCAACAAGTCACAAAGATAAGTAAACCATTTAACTCATTTGTGTGAATTTCATTCTAATTTGTTGGAGTGTTGTTGAACCTTCGTTCTCCTATCCTACCATGGGGCTAGCTGTGTGATAGTGGTAGGGAGAAATTGTCCTAGCGGTGCACTGCACCAGTAGCCGTTTCACGAACTCACAAACTCGGCCTACCGTAACAACACTGGCAACTCGGATTCCACAGCAGTAGCGACGAGGCCTTTGCAGAACTGGCGACGAGAGCTTACAAAAGCAACATTTTACAATGACCAGAGAAATGATCTCAGAAGTCGTGAGAAAATTAAACCAGTGAATGTGGGCAGTGCATGGTCGATTTCAGCTTCTACTAATACAAAAGAAGAAGTAGTTTCCAGCATAACTAGTATAAAGTAACACAAAATTTCAGATTTTATAGAATATTCCATTCTTAAAGAAAAACTGCCATTCATCCTATAAAAGCCACCTACTCAAATGATTTCAATATTGCAGCTGATGATGCTTTATCAAAAAGAGCGTGATGTGCCTAATGAATGAACATTTCAATTTGCAATACGCTGATGACAGAAACAAATTAAAATAACAATAACAGGGTCACTAAGCGAGTGAATACTTTGCTGTAACGATATCTGAGTTGAAATGTGCCTAAAACGTGGGTTGGTGTATCAAATTCACAAACCAGCGTATATTTCTGTGAGCGTATCTACCAAGTACCATTATTTATTACAAGTTCGGGGATTTTTTCTGTGGTTACGTATTGAATTTTGCGTTTTTGGAACTTACGAGTGTTGCCGAAGTTTTATGAAACAGTCTTGTTTATTTATGAGGAACTGATTATCTCATGGTAAACCCTGGATATCTACTACTCATAGCACTACGAAGTTGTATTTGATTAGTGATATCAATCAACTTTGTATTTTACAATATGTCTGTCTCGTAGAAGTGTCGACACGAAAGAACGAAGCCAGTGTTCTGTTGGATGTGTGTGTGTGTGTGTGTGTGTGTGTGTGTGTGTGTGTGTGTGTGCGTGAACGTAATTTATTTTCAGCTATACCGATTCGAGTTTCTACTTTGAATTGGAGACATGAGGCAAAATGTGAAATAGCGATTAGCTGTAGGACGAGTGTATTTAATGGTTGATTATTTAGATTACCTGCTACAGCAGTTGTTAGATACAAATTATTTTGAAAACAAAAATTCATGTAGTCAGTTCCTTAGCTGAGGAAGGAAAACTTTAGCATCAAGTGGAAAACAGGTTTAGATAATACATTCGACCCTTTCCGATTCACTTAATACAAAAGTATGAAAGAATTAGCAGAACTACGTTACAAGCGCAGAGATTTTGTGCAAAGTCATTGTTATGTTTCTTTTTGGTTGTTGCGGTCAGATTGCGCATGGACTTGATTTTGTTACAGAGGAAGAAACATGCGAGTATTTCCGGCGGCAACCTCATCTTTGGTCGCAGAGGTGTGCTGCAAGTAGCTGACATGACAAGAGCTGTTTGCCTAGAAAAACCGCATTATTTTCGTAGAATGTGAAGTGTTGTGATTTAATCTGACCGTCTGTCTCCTTATTTTTGTAATGTTATCCTCTTTTTGTTGTTCCCTGAGATTCCACGGAAATGACACTGTCGTCGTGAGGTTAAATAGAGACTGCTCGACATGTATTGAATTTTAACAGACTGTAATCAGATGGTTACATGCCTGATAATAGTGGTGTTTTAGTTACAAATAAACCTTGTTCCGTTGATCAGAAACGAGGTTGCAATCTTTATTAGTACAATTCACAAATATAGGGGTGCTTTCAGACAGGAGATCCAAATTAATTTAATTAAATGACATGTATGTAATAAATGGAGACAACGACCGCCACAAGAGGAAACCACTTCATTTGATGGTGGTAAGCGGTTCTGTTATCGTATAGAGTTCGCGATTCGAAAAGAAAATACGAGTACGCACGTTCAGCACAGAGTGCCGTATGAGAATACTAGATGGCCTCCTTTTTTCACCTCAGTCTATTAAAACAGTTCAACGGTGCCTGTGTCTGACGGGTACTGAAGATTAACAACGTTATCGTATGGAGACCAATGACCCTATCGTTCTCAGCTTAGCTTGCACAAAAATTACTGCAAGATACTTTCATTGATCAGTAATCTTTCAGAAGGTCCCTGTGTATATGTTGAAAGACAAATTAATGGTTGAGTACAGTCTATGTTCGGTCATTATGTCTCCCAACACTTCATTCTCGAGTTCACTGTTCCAGCGGTTGAATATTCTGAATGTTCAAATGTGTGTGAATTTCTAAGGGACCAAACTTCCGAGGTCACCGGGCCCTAGACTTACACACTACTGAAAATAACTTATGCTAAGAACAACACACACGTCCATGGCCGAGACAGGACTGGAATCTCCGGCAGAAGGGGGAATATTCTGAAAAATGGTGAATAAATACATATAAATGCTAAAATTCGAAGAAAGAAAACTATTCTTCAAATGATAACAGCGATTATGCCACATACAGAACTTTAATCTTATTTAAAACCAGCGAAAAATAAGTACACGGGCAGACAACTGGAGAATAACTCTGTAGCACAGAAGACGGAAGACAAGATGGAATTAAGGAGGTGTATTTACATGTTCTTGTTTTAGCTATCGAATGATGTGATTCTCTGAGTGCGTGGAATGTTCTCATTTCAAATACAGATCGCCAGCATCTTTCATAGAATATCTGCATTTCACAATATCTGTATATACGCAGTTAAAGTAGGAATGTGTGCCTCCTCACCACAGCTAGGCTGCACCAGTAACATCAGCGAGGAAACATGTACATCTTTTTTATGAAGAAATATCTCAAGTTCCCACTGATCACTGTTTTCTTATACAGGACACTTTTTCCAATGCAGTGCATTTTCGTTCATCTACAGATAGGTATCACCCACAATGCTTCAAGAGCTCAGAATCCCATCTAAATTATTTCTCCTTGAACTTTATTACTTTGTGACATGTTGCCTAACACTTGATGCAGAAGTTGACACCTTGGTACTGACTTGTAGTGCAGCATACAGTTTTCCTGTACACTGACGAACCAAAACATAATTACCATCTGCATAATAGTTTGTTTGTCCGTCTTTGGAAGGAAATACATCTCTCATACTGTGTACCAGGGACCTGATATTTTGTTGGTGGGTTTATGGAGGTATGTGGCATTAGGTGTCAACGTACAGATCATGTAATTCGAGTAAACAACGGCCCGCTGATTTGCATAAGCGCCGATGCCTCCCGATAATGACCCAGTTGGGTTCCATAGGATCTCCATCAGGCGAATATGATCGCCGAGACATCAACGTGAGTTCACTATAATGCTACTTAAACCACTGTAGCAAGGCTCCGGCTACGACACACGGAAAATTATACTGCTGGGAGATGACGTCATCATTGGGGAAGACATCAAGCAAGAAGGGATTCGGGTGATTCGCAGCTTAGATTACTACAACAGGTCCCATGCAAGCGCAGGATATTGTGTCCCTTAGTGTAATACTGCTCCCTCCAGCCTACGTTCGTGTCGCGCTGCAGGTTTCGAGCCACCGTTCACCTCGATGTCGTCGTTCGTGTAGACAACCATCGACCTAGTGTAGCAAAAATGTGATTCAACCGAAGAGTCGACACGTTTACATTAGTTGAAGCTCGAATCTCAATGTTCCTGTGCCCACTGCAGTCGTAGTTGACGATGTCGTTGGTCAACATGTGAACACCTAGGGGTGGTCTGCTGCGGAGCTCCAAGTTCAACAATGTATAATGAAGGATGTGCTCCGAAACACTTGTGCACGTACCAGCATTGTGTTCTTTCGGCAGAGATGCCACAGATCACCATTTAACCTACTTTACCAAGCTGGTAAGCCTCGAAACCTTACGATCTGGGAAGAGTTATGGACGTCCAACCATTTACCGAGTAGTGGTAATTTCACTGTCTGCTACCTCTTTACGTACATGCTCGCGACAGCAGCACGTGGACATTCGACCAGCCTCGTCGTTTTTGAGACACTCGTTCACAGCCTCTACGTAATAATAATCTGCTCTTTGCAGACCATAACTTACTTATGGATATCCTCCGTCCACGTCTGTCCGCTTACATACTTTTGTTACCGCATCACGTTCCCGCAAAGCCGCCAGGCGGGATCCAACGTTGGCGGTGGTCATAATGTTTTGGCTTAGCAGTGTACAATGTTTAATTAGTGTTAACACACAGAGCTCAAAGACCACATAATAAAGCTGGTTCGTGGCAGTGGCGTGGTTTGAGTCATAAAAAATGTTTTTATAATGTATGGTCCAGGCAAATCTTCGAACTTCTTGTTCGCGGCCTTTACCGACCGAAGTGGTGCAGAGGAGAGGCACTGCATTCTTAAGTGGGAAGACGCTGATTGAAATTCCTGTCTGGCCATCCACATTTAGATTCGAAGTGGTTACCTCGAATCACTTAAAGAGAATGCCGAGGTTGTTCCTTCGAAACGGAAACGGCCGAGTTGACCATCGAGGTGCTAGTTGAGAAAGGAAAATTCCTCAAGGGACTGGTTTTGTAGTTGTTACGTGCCCATTTAGATCTGAGACTATTCGCGACCCATCCAAGAACGGCGAACAAATGCAGCAGCAGAAAAGTTGCAGTTGTGTTAGGCCAGCAAAGAACACTTCTCTAGCCATCTTACCAGAATTGAGGAGTGGTACAACATCGTGAGGAAGTAGCAAAGCAAGCGTTGGAAACATGTAACTTCAACGCCGCCGAAAGAGGCGAAGACCCAATCATAAGCAGAGTATTGATGCCTTTGTCTTTAGGGGAGGCGTGGCGTAGTGCTAACAATTATCCTATTAAGGCACAAACAGTTACCGGAACATGCTACCTTAATTTCCTGACAAGGCTTTGGAAGGCTATGAAGACGAAGCGTCGAGGATGACAAGATGTGACATCGCTCCACGACAACGTCTAGCTCTGTCTGCATCGGACGCAGTCATACGTGCTGCGTCCGTGAGGTATCAGATTTGTCGTCCTCTTACCCGGTGCACCTTCCTTATTCCCCTAACATAGCGTTGTGTGACATCTTCCTCTTTCTTCGGATGAGAAAACTTTGTGTTGTAGGTATTTCCAGAGCAGCTGCTGTGAGAAGATACTTAGCACATGGTAATATTTTTTTAATGCGAACATTTTAGTTTAGGTTTGTCGCGACTGCTGTTGACATTAAATGAAACAACAAGTTTACTGTTACCAGTCACTGTTTATTTATCTCCACGACGCGTTTCAAAGGTTTAAACATCCATCATCAGATGGCTTTACATTTGTTATTATGAGATTAGGGTGTGTGTTGCGTTATGATTCTTTGGAGGAACTTGTGGCACTGTCTCCTGTGGTCCAGGTTCTTTTCGCTGTCGTAGCATGACAGTATACATGTGATAATGAAAAATTTCTGACAAGTTCAGGATTGTCAACAGTGGAGGATCAGTGGAGCCGTAGGAGTCTGATACGAGATGGATTTTCTGAAACTCGTAAGGTAGTACAAGTAATTTCTCTGAGTTTTTTGGGTTTGCAACTTTTTATGAAAGTGTCATCATCAGAAACTAAAAAGATGTGTAATTTCTCTCAGATAATTGGGTGGATCGCCCCAGAGTCGAGATTCTCATACAAACGAAGATTGCGAAAGTGATTCCGGTAGGGACTAATACATTTTTGACTTGAATGGTGATAAAATGTTGTAAATAATAATTAATAGTGGTGGCTGTCAGTAGGAGAGAGGATTTCATTCCAGCAGCGGGAAGATTAATCTGTCACTAGCGAGAAGCACCAGCTGGGAATGTGCCAGCTGCTCATCACGTCCCCAGCACGGAGCCCTGTGGCGGCCGTAGCGACCGGAAGTGAGCGAGTGAGTCAGCAGTTCCGGCTGATCAGCCACAGGTGACGGGAAGTGCAAACACTGCGGTGGGGGCCACTTCCCACGGTCGGCACAATTACGCTGCGACCCTCCCGGCCGAAATGTTACACTGCTACCTACGGCTCCGGCGGCTAATTCGGTCTCGCCCACTGGGCTTGCTTTCTTGTGGACTCTTGTTTGCTTGTGTACACACGTTACTAGGTACAAGCAAAAATGTCTCAGCTAAAATCTGTGAACACTAGCATTAATACTCGACACAGCGTTCAAATGAAATAGAGATTAGCGCAGGATATCTTGACACAAAGACAGTAAAAGGTCAGAGAAGATTTCTACGTAGAAAAAAGAGGCATTCTGCCTGTGACATCTTGAGATACAACCGTTCACTGAAACCACAGGAAGGGAAATGAAACGATGCAAAATTGATTTTAAAAAAGACATTTCCTACTTAACTGCAAAATTACTCGCCAAAGCATATATCGTCACAGCAATTTTTCAATTGCAGGCCACATTTCTGGTGGATACGCCTTTATGTTCTTCAATACGTTGGTTTCCATTGCTTTTTGCAGCTCGTTGCCGCTAATCGTTGCTAACTTTTTCTCGTTTCGGTGGAATTCCTCAGCACAAGAGGAAGTGGGTGCTCTGAAAGTTAAAAGCAACAAAGATACGTTTCAGACTTGCCGCTTGAGAACAAGGTAAGACTTGACGAAAATCAATACATCTTCATAATACATGCAGTCATAGAAAAATCGTTAACAGAAGAAAGTGGTGAAAGATTTTTGAAATCCTCAAAAACACAAGCTATTGGAGAAGAGAGTAATACACAGTTTGTAAAAGAACCAAGCAGAAACAGAAGATTCAAAGATAAACACAGTGATGCTCATGCTAAAAGGTGTGACGTAGGTGTGGTGCCTTCTTCTCCCACTTGGAAATTTGTAAATGAAAGAATCAGACACAATAAGAAATGACTTTCAGGAGTGGATTAAAGTTCTGGACGGAAAAGTATCAATGTCAGAACTCGCTAATGGCATTGGTTTCCGTAGTAAAATGAGAATAGCCGGCCGGAGTGGCCGTGCGGTTCTAGGCGATACAGTCTGGAGCCGAGCGACCGCTACGGTCGCAGGTTCGAATCCTGCCTCGGGCATGGATGTGTATGATGTCCTTAGGTTTAATTATTTCTAAGTTCTAGACGACTAATGACCTCAGAAGTTAAGTCGCATAGTGCTCACAGCCAACTGATCCATTTTTAAAATGAGAATGAATTACAGGACAAGCTGAATGCAATGAACACTAATGTTCGCAGTATATGGGCTGGGGATAAACGAAGAAAGGCTTTAGTCGAATTCAGTAGCGGATATTTGTTTAACAGTCAATTTCACTTGACAATTGGGGATAAAGTCGCAGCCAAACGGAAGGAATCCCAATACGTTGTAAGTAAAATAACACATAAAAGGCGAAGCAAAGGCGACATTAAAAGCAAACCAGCACAAACAAAGAAGGTATTTCTAGCCCAAAGATGTCTCCAGTAGGGGGACAAAGAGACCATCGCCTCACTCTGCATTGTTGCTTTCATTTATTCAAGATGGTGGATCCAAGATGATGGCCATAGATGTGGTGACTTAGCACTAACATCATGGCGGGAAATTTAAATTTGGGAGGGAAAATACATCATTTGAGCTACCTCCACTAACATGAAACCACCCACCTCCTGCCCATACCCTCCCCACCTACCCCTCCCTGTCTATCCCACGCCCTTCCCCATATGGAAATTAGTGGGAAAAGAACAGTCTATGCTGGGCTACTGGATTGGAAGGAAGTTAGTCTCTATTTTGTATGCAGTGCAATCTATTGTTTATTTAAACAATTTGAGTTGCCATTGATCGAGCACTAGACAGTAGCCGAGCGCTGTGGCCGAGCGGTTCTAAGCGCTTCAACCCGGATACGCGCGCCTGCTACGGTCGCAGGGTCGAATCCTGCTCGACCATTGATGTGTGTGATGTCCTTTGGTTAGTTAAGTGTAAGTAGTTCTAAGTCTAGGAGACTGATGACCTCAGATGTTAAGTCGCATAGCGCTTGGAGCCATTTGAACTAGACAGTAGCTCAATCTAGTGCGTTAAGCTTGGAGACCTACTAATGTAGTTCACAACACCACCGCACCAGAGGGCGGTATTGGCTCTCCCCCCTCCCTCTCCACTCTACCCCTCTCCTCCTGTGACATAATCCAAGGTGGCAGCCTAGGGAAAATGATGGGAAATTCACTCAGACTGTGTTGAGCTGCTGGACTGGGAGGACCTTATGACCAGATCGCTCTAAACATATCTCAAAAACTTTCTCGCGCGTTTTCCATGTACCAGATCTGAGGCCGCTCTAAGGAGCCATGCAGTGGGCCACTCCATACTGGCCACCAGCCAACAGCCGCCGCAGCGGCCGTGGTAAGCACTTCCTGTCATGCTGGAAGTATTTCGGCCTCCATTCTTTCTTTGTGGCACGAACTGCTTCAGGAGTTTCTGAATCTATTGAATACGTCTCTGAATACACACTTAAAAAGATCTCTTCACAGTAGTTTGCTTCAATTTTGAGATGTTAATTGCACTTTTTATTCCAAAGAATACCATCACATTTAAACACAAGTTACAAAAAGATCGCTGCGGGCTCTCGCACACTTGTCAAACCTCCTATTCGTCATCCAGCCTTCCTTCCTGACATACTTCGCGCGCTGTTTTGGTATACAGATCCCGAAACCAATAACAGCTGCAATATCCGAGTTTACATTCCAGAACGACGGTATTTGAAAGTAGAAATAAATATCTCTATAACTCTAAATAGGACGCCCACCACTTTTCCAGTTTTAACTGCTTGTTCGAAGGCACTGCCAGAGACAGATAAATTTCTGAGTCCTACAGCAGCTGTAGTGTTCATCAATTTCCTGAAACGCTGACTGGGCTTGGTTTATATTTGCTGCCGGAGGGATATTAAGGCTCTTATTTTTTATTTTCCTCACTTCTCGAAGGACACTGCTGTCTAAGTACAGATAGGAAAATCAGAACAATTACATAACTAAAAGCTCACTACATATTTAGATTCCTACGACAAATTGTGAATAGAAAACGGCAGGCAAAATTCGAAGCGTGTCCTACAGATGAGAAAAATGCCTGGAATTTTCGATGAATTTTCTATGTCCTACAACTGGTTTGGAGATACTCTAAAGCTACAGAAGGGAGTGGGAGTCAGCATCCCGCCTTTCTAAACCAGAGGAAGCTGGTCTGCCTGGACTTGTCTCTGAATACTCAAACGAGGAAGACATGACATGACTCTCAGCTGTCACGGATCTTTCAGTAGACATTCTGAACCTGTCGTGTTCGAACTAGTCTGTAGGGGCACCTATACCCGCACAGAGGATGTCTTGTGGCACTCTGATGTCAAGGAACTTCCTCTGAATGTAATATTCTGATTGGTTCTCACTGAATTTACCCACCCAATTTCTGGCGGTGGTGAGAGAGCACTGTCCGCCACTTTTTCCAGATGGACAAATTAGCAGAGTTTCAGCGGCAAAATGTTTTGTAGAGATCTAAAAAATACAGTAGTGACATTAAACTGACAACTGAACCTTGCAAAAGTGATCTACAGACCATGAAATACACTCCTGGAAATTGAAATAAGAACACCGTGAATTCATTGTCCCAGGAAGGGGAAACTTTATTGACACATTCCTGGGGTCAGATACATCACATGATCACACTGACAGAACCACAGGCACATAGACACAGGCAACAGAGCATGCAAAATGTCGGCACTAGTACAGTGTATATCCACCTTTCGCAGCAATGCAGGCTGCTATTCTCCCATGGAGACGATCGTAGAGATGCTGGATGTAGTCCTGTGGAACGGCTTGCCATGCCATTTCCACCTGGCGCCTCAGTTGGACCAGCGTTCGTGCTGGACGTGCAGACCGCGTGAGACGACGCTTCATCCAGTCCCAAACATGCTCATTGGGGGACAGATCCGGAGATCTTGCTGGCCAGGGTAGTTGACTTACACCTTCTAGAGCACGTTGGGTGGCA
This sequence comes from Schistocerca nitens, assembly GCF_023898315.1. Lineage (NCBI taxonomy): Eukaryota > Metazoa > Arthropoda > Insecta > Orthoptera > Acrididae > Schistocerca > Schistocerca nitens. Next base: position 265,632,029 of record NC_064618.1, read on the forward strand.
CGGGATACATGCGGACGTGCATTGTCCTGTTGGAACAGCAAGTTCCCTTGCCGGTCTAGGAATGGTAGAACGATGGGTTCGATGACGGTTTGGATGTACCGTGCACTATTCAGTGTCCCCTCGACGATCACCAGTGGTGTACGGCCAGTGTAGGAGATCGCTCCCCACACCATGATGCCGGGTGTTGGCCCTGTGTGCCTCGGTCGTATGCAGTCCCGAGTGTGGCGCTCACCTGCACGGCGCCAAACACGCATACGACCATCATTGGCACCAAGGCAGAAGCGACTCTCATCGCTGAAGACGACACGTCTCCATTCGTCCCTCCATTCACGCCTGTCGCGACACCACTGGAGGCGGGCTGCACGATGTTGGGGCGTGAGCGGAAGACGGCCTAACGGTGTGCGGGACCGTAGCCCAGCTTCATGGAGACGGTTGCGAATGGTCCTTGCTGATACCCCAGGAGCAACAGTGTCCCTAATTTGCTGGGAAGTGGCGGTGCGGTCCCCTACGGCACTGCGTAGGATCCTACGGTCTTGGCGTGCATCCGTACGTCGCTGCGGTCCGGTCGCAGGTCGACGGGCACGTGCACCTTCCGCCGACCACTGGCGACAACATCGATGTACTGTGGAGACCTCACGCCCCACGTGTTGAGCAATTCGGCGGTACGTCCACCCGGCCTCCCACATGCCCACTGTACGCCCTCGCTCAGAGTCCGTCAACTGCACATACGGTTCACGTCCACGCTGTCGCGGCATGCTACCAGTGTTAAAGACTGCGATGGAGCTCCGTATGCCACAGCAAACTGGCTGACACTGACGGCGGCGGTGCACAAATGCTGCGCAGCTAGCGCCATTCGACGGCCAACACCGCGGTTCCTGGTGTGTCCGCTGTGCCGTGCGTGTGATCATTGCTTGTACAGCCCTCTCGCAGTGTCCGGAGCAAGTATGGTGGGTCTGACACACCGGTGTCAATGTGTTCTTTTTTCCATTTCCAGGAGTGTATGAAAACTGTCGCCAAGGACACTTCGTCAATTACACCGCTCTGCTGCTGTCGAGAAAAGCTTGAACTTTTCGGAGAGAAATCGGTCGCCATCCGGGCTATATCCCCAATAACGATTGTACCATCATACCATATCGATGTAGTAAACACAGTTCGTGTCCTGCACCACACAAAATCATAAATTCGGCATTCTGCGTATAGCTATCGACCACCAGAGACTCGCGTAGACAGACAGGTCCCAAAAAAATCAGCACATGCACCGTATACAGTCTTAGCACTACATATTTCTCGCAAGGTCAGTCGGTCATCCATCGCGGCCAATGGACACAAGGCAATTTCCTCCACACACGCTGGCCTCATGTGCGATCAGAGCGCCCTTCATTGACATTGGTCACTGATGTACAAAGTATAGACTGGTTCCCCCAACACAAGGGCGTCCGCAAACAGTACTGTTTCCGATCTGGCTTGCTTGTTGCCGTTCTTTCTGCAACGAGTTGCTACCGTCTCCAGGCTCTGGGATTACAAGATATTTATTTTCAGATGGTTGACGAGAATATCATACTTTTTACGCGATAGCTCTCGATATCAACCACATAGAAGTATGCTGCCGATCGCTTGCACAGTATAGATCCAAAGTTCGGAAATTATGTCTCTAGCCTGAAACTTTGCCGAGGTCATTATATGGGACGTGCTGCAAACCACTGACTAAGTAGCGCAGCGCTGTATCGTAGGGAAACCTGTACTACAGGAAAACCGGAACAAAAGAGACGAATGTCGAATATTAGGTGGAGTGATATCACAGAAAGTTTAGTCGTCTGCGAAGATCTTTACTGTAAAACTCGAAAAATAGAGGAAACTAGTAGAGCTACTCGTATTTTTTTAACCATTACTGATGTCAATGGTATTACAGATTCCAAAACATCCTTCTATTTCACAACTTCAACTAAAGCTTTAATACATACAATCATATGTGTTTCTCACGCCTAGAAAACCAGCAATTGTCTCTTACATCTACTTTTCGCTATCTAGATGCAAACAACACATATCACAATCGATGATCTCTCAGCCAAATAAAGACGGAAAATGTGTAGAATGGCAGTACAAACAGTCGACCGATCAACTTACTTCCCCAGTAGTTGAATGTTGGTGGCACCAAACAATATTGAACAAAACTCCGAAATGGATGGATATGCCTCATTTGTTTTTCTCACAAGTTGAAGCAGTGAGTCTTAGGAAGAGAGACGTAATTGGTTTACAAGCGACCAGGTATCAAAAGCACATTCGCAACGACAATATGTCTGTCACCCTGGGTAAGAAGTGGTCTTAGTTATACAGGCGCACAGAAGTATCGCTAAAGTTATGCACGTTAAAAGACTACATAAACTTTATATATCGAGTTTGGTATTGCTTCCGAATGAAGTGGTCTTCTACACAAATACTGTGACAATGAATATAGACAGTGATCTCTGGGATATGTAGTAACAGACCGAAAGCGCTGGTGTACGTCGTAGGAGGTGTAAGCTCGTAATGAAATCACGATTCTCGCCGAAATTATAAAGTGATTCGGTTAAGGAACGTGGTATCAAGCCAATACGTGCAACTCCCTAATGCCACCGCTAGAAATTTCTCACACAAACAGACCATATTTGTAACGTATTCCATTTCGGTGCCATGTCAGAAGTTCTGTGATATATCCACTGGGTTATAGGCGAGTGGAGATGGATGCTTAACTGAGAATGATCACATACAGTAGATGGTGTCCTATGTGATGAAACAGTTAAAAAATGCAACGCTGGACTGAGGTCATAAGAGATGTACAAAATCCTATGACCAATATATTGGATGTTTACAGCGACGAGGTAGCAAATGTCTCGGTGGTCCGTTTTAATTAATTCCTCATATTACAAACATGTACACGATTACTGTCTCGGTGCTGGTCATCTGAGGAAAGTGTTGCTCTCACCAAGACTCTCACTCCACCTCAAACAAGTGATGTCAGTCAATCATTCTGGTAATATGTAGTGTACCAGTGGACAGATGCGATGGAAAAGACACCGCCGATATGGGACAATGTACTTAGATAAGGACCTCAGTTGCAGATGCGATCAGCTTTAAGATTTTTATCAGTTTTGGCATAACTTCAATACCAACAAAGGACAGAGACAACCACCTGCCTCAACACTGACTTGCTTCTGCGTTAAAGGTCGATAGAAAGCGGATGGAGTGATCGGTTGAAATGGGTTTGCAACAAGGTATTACTTAATGGTAGACTGGTAATGCATGAAGGTTCATCATGAATTTTAACAAATGCTCTGTGACTCCCATCCACGTAGGGAAAGATGGGCACTCGTAACAGCAAATTACGCACTAAGCTCGAAGTGCTAGATATATGTAGATCAGTATAGAATGTTGTCTGGTATACTCTAGTACATGTGTTCGAGAATTAACAATGAATGGACGTACTGCACAGTCATATAACTAAATTCACAATTCACGATCTAGTATATGGTACTCAGATATTGTGGGGGGGGGGGAGTCCCCTTCCCCCCCCCCCCCACAATATGTGAGTACCATATACTAGATCCGTTTTTTATCTCAATCATCCTGCGTTTTGTGGCCACAGCCACAGTAGTTTGCACCGTGCAATGTCCTGACTTCTGTGAGAGCCAATGGATCGAAACATATTAAAGTTGGTGTAGCATCTGTCACAGACCTCGAAGACGTGGTGGAAAAACGAAATGTATGGTGGGGTACATAGCTGTAGTCATACACTTCTTTGATGTCTTATGGCAGAAGAAACAATGTATCAAACAACAACACAGGGACCCTCTCTGTCGACTGATAAGATACGGAATCTACAGTACAGATGACCAGTCTTTACACTGCTCTGTGCCAGGGACTTCAGTCACTGGTCACCTACTCCAGTGGACCAATACATGTGTATTTTTAATCCGATGGCCATATATGTACGATGCCAACAGGCAAATGATATTTGTTTCCCGATATATTGGAAGAGCGAGATGCAGTTATATCTATCGAGTTCTCTGTTGGATGATGTTAATGAAGTTTTTATAGTTCATAATTATTCTCTGTTGGATGGTACAAAATAGTGAGGATGGAGAAGGAACATTTGGCTGAAAGGCATGACTGCATGGTGAGGGTCACAGACCTCCTTCAGATTGCAGTACCTGCCTGTAGTTTGAAGACACACCGCAACACAGTAGCAAAATCTTCATTTTTCTTCCGTTCACCACGTGATCTGGAGTCTTCCTAATTTTTCTGATAAGAAACACCTCCTTAACTGCTCGTGTTCTCTTTCCTACTACCTCAAGTTGAAAGAGAAAGCTTTATTTGGCACTGGCCTTACACACTGTACACGGTTGGTGGAGCTATTCCACTGAGTGGTCAAAACATGGTCGTGTTGGATTAACTCAACTTATCCTCTTGCTCCACAGGTTGCAGAAGGTGGTAGACATAGAACTCTCCAACTTCTGCTCTGTTCCATCTTAAACTGGAATATGCATACAGACAAAGTGGCAGGGAGGGCAGAGAAGAAACTGAGGAACAGCCAGAAGATGTAGAGAGACTGTCTAAAACGCCATGCTCGAGTTTCACTGTGTGGAGTCCTTGGGCCGTGCGCGGCTCGTGTTCGTGCCTCTATTGCTTGGTATCTTGTCGTGGTTGTACTCCCTTCTCATTTCTTATTCGATTTACTAGCATCACCAAGTTGCTGGCTTGGCTGCCTGCGAGTGGCAGCAGCAGCTCTTATCGATAAGAGCACTGTCATACTATCTTTGGAGTGATCGCTAGTATTTCTGGGTCATCGTGTGTTGGGTGTTCAGCGAGGATGGAGCAGCAGTGAGGTTGCGACAGCCATGGCTCGCCCGATTGTTGCTGGCACACATGACTTCGGTGCGGACGACCTCGGTTGGTCGTTCGGTCGGTCGTCACATCGGATGACGTGTATTTGGTCGCTGACCACTTCCGGATTCTCTGTGTGTGTCGACTTGTGATTCCCCCTAGTTGTTCCACGGTGATTGGTTTTAGTATTGTTCGAGTTGTTTGTGGAAGTGTTTCGTGGAAACTTGGCTAGCTTGTGTGGTTTTGACTGAGCAGTTATTTTAATGCTGTCTGCATGCTGGAGTGAGTCAGTCGGTTGGGATGGAGCAGTGAGCATGGCTCCGTGGCGCGAGGCCAGGCCAGGACCACCGGTGGCGTTCACGCGCTGTCGTATCGTGAGGCGCTAGCTGCAAGAGCGACAAAGTTCGTTGCCCAGCCAACCTGGACACTGAAGTTGAGTGATCAGTTAACCCGTTATGAAACCTCAGCTATTGTGACATCTCTTCGTTCATTTGCACGTTGTTGCTCCCTGGGCCGTTCGGGCTAGCAGCAACGTAACATGTGTTGGAGTTGGCGTAATGTTTCAGCCATCTTCCTGTATTATGATTGACTATTAAATTGACTGTTACTTACCTGTGAAGTGCGCCAGCGGTATTTTCTGCCCTGTGACCGTTAATGCCCCAACTACCTGCCCTTGTCGTGAGCATACGTTTCCAGCAGTGTGCCATTCCGCATCGTGATGATGCTATCCTCTGGCACGGCGTGTAGTTCAACAGACTTTTAAGTTCTTTGGTTCATATTTGGTTAGAGTGGTTATTTTTCCCTTGGTTGTTTTTAAACGCCAATTTCTGAAGACTTTGCGCTGTTCGTATCCTTGTCCTTGGCAAATATTTTCCATCATTGTGCCTTTGGTGAGACTGAAGGGAATTGGTTAAATTGTTGGTTGGCCCTTGGGCTGTCCCTAGTTTACGTTGCCATCCGATTATTTAATTTCACCTCATTGCTGCCTGTCACACCGCACCTTATTTTTGAGCTACCTTCTCAGGTCGAACCTTGGAACACTTCTGAGCAACATTCGTTCTCTTTGTTTAGATTGTGATTTTGATTTTAATTTGAAGTATTGTGTGAGGCTTTGGCTGTGTATTAATTCAGTTCTTTATAAATTTTAAATAAATGCCTTTTCCTTCAAATTGGTTCTACCTGAAATAGTTTGTAATCCAGTCCCTAAACCATTGATTGTTTGATGTGTTCTGTGTGGCCTTCAGCAGAGGATTTATGTGAACCCCTTTTGCTAAGGCCTTCAGCCTTGTGTATTCTTTAAAGCAAAATTTTTTTTATAAGGAAGAAGGGGTTTATTCTAAATTGTTTGTCGGACTTGTTGTTCAGGCCTTCAGCCATTGTTTCAAATTTGTTTGTGGCCTTCAGCCGTGCAATAAGTTAATATTTCTTTAATTAGGCTTTTGGCCATTCTGCTATAAGTTTAAAAAGAAATTTCTGGGTTGGAAAAATTGTTTATTAATGTGGTTCAAATGGCTCTGAGCACTACGGGACTTAACTACTGTGGTCATCAGTCCCCTAGAACTTAGAACTACTTAAACCTAACTAACCTAAGGACATCACACACATCCATGCCCGAGGCAGGATTCGAACCTGCGACCGTAGCGGTCACGCGGTTCCAGACTCTAGCGCCTATAACCGCACGGCCACTCCGGCCGGCTTATTAATGTGTTTCAATTATAGATGTCATTCAGACGTGTAGTCTGATTTGGTTTCAACTGCATGGGTTTTTTTAAAGAAAAAATTTACCTTCTATTTTAATGCTTTTGATTTCTATGCCATGCCTTCAGCTGTTCTCGTTTTCGGTGTGGTTTTGGGCCTTCAGCCCAGAGAGCATCTCAGGTTCTTTAACTAGGCCTTCAGCCATATTGTTTGATTGTGATCTTTTAAAGCAATGCGTAAATGAGTGGTTCTTAGAAATATAAAGTTTTGTGTTTAATTGTGCAACCCACAGTAACTGTTTACAACCCCATCCACAATCATAACCTTGTCCTGTGCACTCTCTCAGTACCTACCAACAAGGTTTCAGTCTTCAGTAGACTGGCTCGAAGAAGGTGACTCGTTTTGAGATTTGAGAGTGCTCCGAATATGATTCACTACTAGCTGTAACCATTGAAGGACATCTCCATAGTAACCATTGCAATTGTGTGGTTGAAAGGGGACACCTGATTTCAAATCACAGATAGCATATCCACCAGCTAGCATAACACTATAGATCTGAAAAGCCTCTATGCTGGTCTTAGGACTTTGTACATCTCTTACAACCTGTGTCTGGCACAGCATTTTTTTACCTGTTTTGTCAGCCGGCGCAGTCGACAGCATATTTGGTAGGTATGGGACGGCCATTGACTTGTGTCAACAACTTCAATGTAAGACGAGGACCCACAGTCCAATATACTTTTAATTATGTTTTACTCTATGGACTTCCCAACTATTGGTGATGGTATTTTGTCTTTTTAGTCCGTTTAATTTCATGACATAGATTTTGCAACCTGATGATGAGAGCATTGTCTCTTGAAACTCGTTGTTAAAATATGTATAAGAATCGCGGTTGAATGCTAACAATGATAACCAGAAAATAAAGAGAAAGATACCAGTTTATTTATATTTCAGAAGATGAGAAAAGACATTTGGTGAAAGCTGACGTCTTATGGGTCGTTGTAAGTGGGAGGTGGGTGGGGAGTATGGAGGTCAAGGAACGTAGTAGATGGGGAATCGGTCTGCTAGTTACGTAACCTGACCGCAACGTCTTGTATGCATAGGCTGTTACACAGCGAAACCAGCTGTGGTCGTTGGGTTATTCGTGTATCTCTTCGGGATTTCGTAGGAAAGGCCAACTGTGGTAGATCGCACAGTTTCAGTAAAGATTTGAAAGGAGTTACTCTGACGGTAGATTAAGAAGTCACCAATGAAGATGATACTAAAAGTGGTTTCGTGGGCGATACAGCGATACAACTAAAAATGATCAAACTTCGGAAAGCGGTCCAGCATTATGTGCCAGTGGCGAGAGCAGTGGTACATTTTATTATCCATCTCCACCAGAGAAGAACAGAAGAAACTATCCTGAAGGTTATTTGACTGATACTTACAGACTGGACAAATAAGCTTACAGAAAATGATATTCGACAATGTTTCCCTCCTGGAGTAGCCTTAGGAATGTACCCTAGAGTAAAAGTCACTATCGTAATGACACGAAAAAGACAAATACGAAACAAATCAGTTTTTTAAACCTTCCAAAAGACTCTAAAATGACATGGGAGAAACTGGAAGGAACTACAAGAAAGAATAAACAACGATATACCTGATCAGTTCGAATCTGGGCGATATATTTTAAATCACAAATTAATCCAGACAGCACCGTAACACTCAAAGCGTCAAAGATAAGACAGTAGCAGTTTAAGAGAGAAAGCGCGATTGTTGCTCGCATGGTCAGGCATAAAGTTGGCAGCAGACGTGTTAGTGATACACCTGATATAGAAAAGAAAGCTGACGAGTTTGTTATGAAAGTAAGGCGTGCCATTGAACAGTGTAGTTTTACACCAAAGAAGATAGTAATCGATACCGATCAGTCAAGATTTACTAAAGAGCTACGTCTAGGAGAACTTTTGCAGTGGTCTCAGGTGCAGCTTCCAGCCATTGACGTATGATTATGCCTGTTGCTGTAATGTATGGCACAATTATTCCACACGTGTATGTGCTTGTCTCAGAAACCAGTGGGAAATTTCCAGCAAGCATGATTCTTGAATTACCGAATATCTTAGCACATCTCCAAAAATGGCAAAAAAGCATTTCATAGTTTTCTTGGAGTTATGTTATGGCTGAATTTGCACGACAGAGATTGGATTCGTCTTTTGGTTGATTCTTGGACACTAAATAAAGATGACGTTTTATACAGTGAGACATTCTCAACAGATGTCGAATTTCACGAAAGCTTGTCCCTGAAAAGTGTACTGGGTAGGTATAACGAGCCGACGTTTTCTATTTTCTGGTCATTCAAAAGTTGAATAATTCGTGCCCTTCCAGTTTTCAACATCGGGATTCAAACAACCGAATCGTTTTGCTTTCTTCAAAAGCGGTTACGGCGATGAACACCAGGATCATTTCAGACACCTTCCGAAAACTGTTTCGAGAGAGGTTTACAAGAAGAATGTTTCAGATACGTCTGTGTTCAGCTTACCTTCATTCAGTGACCTCACAGTGGAAGTCGTTTATGACTGGATCATATATTTCGTAGCGACCTTCATGTCTACTTGCACTTGAAGTTCCATTTGTGCGCAACGTAGATTATTTCCATTAATGAGACGTTACTGAATGCATTCACTTCATCTGCGTTTGGACTAATGTGCTGGAGGATTCCTGTTTCTACATGTAGTTATTGTCTATGTATGGCAGTCCGTAGCTCATTTGTTTATAATCTCTGCGTTTGTAAATTCAATTCTGAATGGTGAATTGCGAGAGAACGTTACTGTGCATTATTTTCGCTGGAAGCTGAAACATAGAACGTTACATTTCATCTGATGATTATGTTTGTTCAATTTCTGCAAGTACGCTACGACATAACGACCTGCTGAGTCACTCCGTAATGCGACCGCTCACCGCTGCGCCTCCAAGCTCTGTTCCGCATGCACGCTCGCTGCGCCGAGTCACAAAGTTTCCTACATAATGCAGGTTACAGTGGATCAGTCAAAGGGGAACACTAGGTGGCGCTACAAACGGCTTCCTGTAGAAGCAAAGGGAGATCTGAGTCCCAAAGTCATTATTTCCCGGAGTCTAGGACGTGCTTCAAGAATGTGTAAGGTGGAATATAACTAAACAGCATGTACAAAAACAGTTCGAAGGATGTCCAGTCGCAGGAACGAGCCGCCATTGTAATTAAAGTAAGACGATACGTCCTGTAAACACCTCAAGATAGCGGGTTGTTGCAGAAACTGAAGAGCGGGTGAAGTGACCGTTACTTCTGGACACACCGCAGAAAAAGAGCGTGGCCTATGCCTGTGACTGCATACCACCAGGCGTCCTGCTGGCACGTTACCGTCCCTAGCACGCCTCAGGAAGCTCGTTATCGATGTCGCTGCCAGACACCCAAGTATACTCTTTTTGTAGGTCTTTCTACGTACGTGGTATACTTCTTTCCTGGGACCACTCTTTGTGAAGTGATCTTGCCAAATTCCTTAAACTGAGTGAATGATAATTATCATCAGTAATTCAAGTAATAATAACAATAGTAATTAAAGGATCAGAAAGTTTTTGGAAAACATACTGAATTCCGGTAATACCATTAAGGCAATCAACAACTGGGCCATATCCGTCATTAGAAATAGTACAGACATCGTAAATTGAAAACAGGCTGAGCTGGATAATATGGACAGAAAAACAAGAAATCTCGTGACAACCCACATGCAATTTACTCTCGAAATGTCTTCGACAGATTGTACTTGTTTATAAAAGCAACAGGCAGAGAATTTTTGCAAGTTAGGCATACGCCTCAAGAGGATGGGTATGCATTGAAAGCTCCTATTGTAGTCTGCAACGGAAAAAGTCTTCAAGTAAAGCAAATCAAGAATCAATAGCGCGAAGCAGCTCTCCAGTGACATACTGACAGCCTGCGCAGTAAAGCGTAGCAACCAATCGTCAAATGTCTGGAAACTACGCCAAAACGTTCCACTATTCATTTGGAAATCAAAGTTGTCGTCATATTTATGCAATATCTTCTGCACAAATGTAGTTTGTATTAAGCTCTACCATATTTCTGAGGGAACGTATCAGGCGAATTTTCTTTTTTTCCCTATCACACGTCTGCTCATGATTGTGTTATTACGCAGCCATAATTATCTCTGGACCTTATACCATCTGATGTGTATGTATGATGCCGGGTGAACACAATAGTGTACAAACGATGGATATGTTAGATCTGGGGGACACTGTAAACATTACTGCCCTCATAAGGAACATAGAAATGCACTAAGCTAACGTATTTTCATCAGAGTACAACAGTGCACTGAAATTGATGGTGAACCTTTAGAAAAATTACTGGCAACTGTTTAAAACCGCGATCTACTGTAGATTTATTGTTCACTGCAGAGAAAGTATTTCGAAATTTTGTATATTTACGATATAACAAATAATTAACGAAGGTATAAAAATATGATAGAAAATACTTGGAGATCGACTTTCATAGCAACAAACGAAAGGGCGTGTAGAGCAGAATGAAAGAAGCAAATAATCCTAATTAACATAGATCCGAAAACGAATGTCTTCCCCGATACGTCGTGTAACGACTGAATACGTGAGCCCCTTAGAGTTCCTGAAGTTCCAAACTTCAGATATGTCCTTGAGTACAAACATATTACGACAGGTGTACAGGTGTTCCACAACGCCATTGTTAATCAGAAGTTAGGCTTCATCATTTCTCTTCGTCGATGCCCGTGCACGTTCAGAAATCGCAGGCGAGTTCCGAGTGCATAGACATTCACTCTTGGAGTTCATCAACTCTATCAGTAGTGTTAAAATAACCGAAATTTTTCAACATTGCCACATAAAGAAGTTTACACATGTGAGACAAAACATTATGACAACCTGGTTAATAGCTTCTTTTCCCGTCTTTTGAACGAGATACATAACTGACTCTGCGTATCCGACAGTTTCTTGGTTGGATTGTGGAGGTATGTGGTGTTAGATGTCGACGCACAGGTAATGTAGTTCGCGTCCGCAGTGATGGCGCCCGTTAGCAGTCCACATTGGCCATACAGGATTTACATCAGATAAATCGGGTCACTGAGACATCAATGTGAGTTCACTATAAAGTTCTTCGAACCACTGTAGCACGGTTGTGGCTCCGAGACACGGACAGTTATACTGCTGAAAGATGACATCATCATTGGGGAAGACATCAAGCGTGAAGGGATTCAGGTGGTTAGCAGCTGTAAGCGTGTCTTCGATTACTACCACAGGTGCCATGCAAGCACAGGAGAATGTCCCCCATAGCATAATACTGCTCCCACCATCCTGTGTCCGTGGAGTGCTGCACTTTCGATCCGCCGTTCACATCGATGAGGCCGTTTGTGGAGACGACCATCGATCTAGTGTAGCAAAAATGTGATTCAACCGAAGAGTCGACACGAACCCTGATGGTCCCGAGCTCACTGCAATCGTAATGGACGATGTCGTTGAGTCAACATGGCAACTGTAACGTGTCTTAGCAAAAGACATATTATGTAATAAAGAGAAAACATTGTGTGTCATGTTTTGTTCTTGTATAAAATTATGTACTGTTTTTAATTTATTTTAGATAATACCTATGTCGGCAAGTACTGAAACCGCCACAGACGATAAATATCAAACAAAGATGAGAATATGTGACTAATATAAATAATACAGAACGAACATTAATTTCTCTGTCGTCTTCTTGGAGTTACGTGAGTAGGATAGCCTGTGACGTTATATTGTACGCTAGCGTAGCATTCTTTTGTCAAGTTTGTAAGAGGGACGCCATTAAGTAAAGTTTTGGAAAGGTGTGTAATTAATTGAATTGTTTAAATGTTTTGAATAGAGTTACTTAGTGAAACCTTGCATTATGATTTGTAATAAGCTTGCCTGTTATTTTATCCCATCCCTTTAAGACATTTTCAGTTATTTAAATATTATTCGTGGTGCAGGGCTGCGCTACGAACGAACGAACCGTTGCCGCGGCGCATTCAAATTGCATTAAATAAAATCTATCATACCGCAAAGAAGCGGGCAGGTAATAGTGAAGTAAAATTATTTCTTTCAGCTTTCGGAATTGCAGAGCAGAGCAGCAGATTTTATTATGTGTTTTACAGGTTGACGCGGGCTGCTGATAATATATTACTAACAGTGCAAAAAGATAATTTACTTTCATAACATAAAACAAATCTTGCTGTGCGTAGTTCTGGTCTGGCAACTTTATCGTAAAAACATCTTTTTTCTCCGATAATAGTCTCATGTTCTCGTGTTAGTCGTGGTACTTATTGTTGTTTTACTGTTAACAAAAATCCACTGCAAAATTATGATGTTGAACAATCATTGCGTACTGTAACATCAGTATTGATAACGAAGTAATTTTCATTAACCTTTTCAATAACAATAAAGTAAGGAAGATATGTTGAACTTTATGGCGAGTTACAGTAACGAAAAAATGTTCCTTTAATAGAAAGCCAGATCCAGAAACAATAAGAACATAATATATTTTGTTTTGCTGAAATTTAATGATCCAAAGAAAGGCATAGCACAGCATCACTAAAAGGTATTTCGGGTCTCTTTTCGTAGTAACATATTTTACCTCATATATTAGTTTTTACGCGAGTAATAGTAAAACACAACAAATAGAAAAGAGACCGAAGCGAAACAACACATAGGGGTGGTTCGCTGAGGATCTCCGAGTACAACAGTGTACGATTAACGGTGAGCTCCGAAACACTTATTCGTGTACCAGCATTGTGCTCTTACGGTAGAGATGCCACAGATCACCATTTATCCTACTTTACAGAGCAAACAAGCCTCCGAACCCTACGATCAGCGAAGATTCGTGAACGTTGAACCATTTAGCGAGTAGTAGTAGTTTCACTGTCCTCTGCACATGGACGTTCGACCAGCTTGGCCGTTTTTAAGATACTCGTTCACAAGCTCTGTGTAATAACAATCTGCCCCTTGTCAAAGTCGTTTATCTCAGTGTATTTCCCCATTTACAGCCCACGACTTCGCTGGGATGATCCCTCATCCATGTCTGCTTCGCTTACAGACTTTTGTTGTCAGTTCACGTGCCCGCAACGCCACCAGGAGGCATTCAACTTCGCAATGGGCTGTGGTCATGATGTTTTGGAGCGCCGATGTATATTACATTCAGATTTACGGTATGTCTTTCATCTCTATTTAGGTGTTTACTTAATTTTAATGCGATCTCTTGTCTTCCCTGGGTATCATGTTCAACTCTGCATAGAAACGTGTCCCACGATGTCCTATGTGCTGGTGTATTGAATTACCACTTAAAAAGCTACAAATTTAAGCTATAATACAACTATAATTCCTAAAATAAGAAAAAGACTTTCAAGTTTTTTTATTTGACCTATATTTGCATTAGAATCGACTCAGATCGTAACCATAATCACTATCATCCAATACAGGTCTTAACAAGTGTGAAGAAATTTACTAAGTGTCTAAACAGGCTTGTGGAAGTAAACCTTTCTTTCCCGCTGGTTTTAGAATAAAAATAAAGAGTGTTTAACACTCTGAACTACTATGGGAAACCTAAATATATAGTACTGGCCATTAAAATTGCTACACCACGAAGATGACGTGCTACAGACGCGAAATTTAACCCACAGGAAGAAGATGCTGTGATATGCAAATGATAAGCTTTTCAAAGCATTCACACAAGGGCTGTTTACAGCATCATTATGGTGTTTGGCGACATCGCGGTGAACGCACATTGGAAGCGTGTACTCGTCATCACGATACTGGCGTATCACCCGGCGTCATGGTATGGGGTACCATTGGTTACACGTCTCGGTCACCTCTTGTTCGCACTGACGGCACTCTGAACAGTGGACATTACATTTCAGATGTGTTACGACCCGTGTCTCTACCCTTCATTCGATCTCTGTGAAAACCTACATTTCAGCAGGATAATGCATGACCGCATGTTGCAGGTCCTGTACGGGCCTTCCTGGATGCAGGAAATATTCGACTGCTGCCCTGGCCAGCAGGTTCTCCATATCTCTCACCAATTGAAAACGTCTGGTCAATGGTGGCCAAGCTACTGGCTCGTCACAATACGCCAGTCACTACTCTTGATGAACTGTGGTATCGTGTTGAAGCTGCATGGGCAGCTGTACTTGTACACGCCATCCAACCTCTGTTTGACTTAATGCCCAGGCGTATCAAGGCCGTTATTACGGCCAGAGGTGTTTGTTCTGAGTACTGATTTCTCAGGATCTATTCACCCAAATTGCAAAAAATGTAAGCACATGTCAGTTCTAGTATAGTATATTTGTCAAATGAATCCCCGTTTATTATCTGCATTTCTTCTTGGTGTAGCAATTTTAATGGCCAGTAGTGTATTTCTGTAGTTCTGGATATATATATTTTTGTTGATCAGTCAACTCGAGACGATTGTATTTTGCACTGAAATTGATTACATTTCTGGAACAGTTGCGTGAACCTGATCTGACATAGATTTCTCGAGCTGTCTTCTTGCAGCAGATGTACCACACATTTCTTGTGTAAATTGTTTTCCTTTTTATTCTTATTTGTTTTTGATTGGTTTTCTATCTTGACTATAGCACGAATCTTGATTTTAAAAGCTATTGGTCTCTATCTACATATTTCTACATCTACGTATTCGAATTCCTGTTATCCCTGGACCTAACATTTTCTTAGTCATTACATAATCCATTAGTTAACCGTAACCTAGTGCAGATCATGTAAGTTAATGAATGATTTCCTTCTTAAAGGTGTTTACATTTTTCAGTTCGTTAAATATTTTGACTGACACAACAGCTCGAGAGAACGCCTGCCAGTAATAAGATAAACGAAAATATTAAAAACGCTATGAAACAGATAGAAAGTGAAGTGCTAGATGAGAAACATGGAACCAAACGGAAAAGAGTTTTAAGAATTTGGAACGGAGAAATACAAAATACCACAAACGAGAAACAAAACATGTAATGAATGCATACAGAATTCATTAGATACTGAAGAGCATCGGAAAGAAATGATTCAAAAACAACAATAAGACCAGCACGTAGGACATCGCTTGACACGTTTATAAGCAGAGTTGTACATGATATCCAGGGCTGACAAAAAATAGCACACAAAATGGAACTGAAGACAGTTTCAGATAGAATGAAAAATCGAAAATCCCGATGACTAGATGAAATAAATTCCGCATTGATTAAACACTGATAAATTCTCTTAGAATTAAGAATGCGACATATCTTTAACATGCTGGGTAAAATAAGATAAATTGGAGAAATGAAAAATAGGAAAGGACGTTTCAGTATATAAGAAAGGTGAAAGAAATAATACGTCTAACTACATGGATGTAAGTTTCCTGAATAAAGCTTAGAAAGCTTGTAGCAAACTAATAAATTAAAGGTTACGAAATATCTCGGATGCAGTCGTAATGGAAGAACTAGCCGGTTTGCTGAAAGGAGGTTCATGCATAGACAATTTGTTCGTACTGAAACAGGTAATACAAAAGAGACGAGAATTTAATCTGAAAACTCACCTAGTGGTTTTGGATTATGAAGAAACGTTTGCAGAATTCATAGAGATACGCTATGGGCAATAATGGAAGGAAGAAGAATCCCTAAGTCGCAAAAATGGTGTCTGTAAACACCAGAACTAGAACAGACACTGATAAAGAGATAATACCTCAAAACCAACAAATCATGGAGTAAAATAAAGGTGTAAGACACCACCGATATTATCGGATGTCTAAATAAATGGTATGATCAGAGAATGGAACAAAAGTCACCATCACATGTAAATATAACGCGATGATATTCACCAATGATCAAGTTGTCATACAAGACAGCGAAGACATATTACAAATGGCATTACAGAAACTACACTTCTGGGAATGGAAAAAAAGAACACATTGACACCGGTGTGTCAGACCCACCATACTTGCTCCGGACACTGCGAGAGGGCTGTACAAGCAATGATCACACGCACGGCACAGCGGACACACCAGGAACCGCGGTGTTGGCCGTCGAATGGCGCTACCTGCGCAGCATTTGTGCACCGCCGTCGTCAGTGTCAGCCAGTTTGCCGTGGCATACGGAGCTCCATCGCAGTCTTTAACACTGGTAGCATGCCGCGACAGCGTGGACGTGAACCGTATGTGCAGTTGACGGACTTTGAGCGAGGGCGTATAGTGGGCATGCGGGAGGCCGGGTGGACGTACCGCCGAATTGCTCAGCACGTGGGGCGTGAGGTCTCCACAGTACATCGATGTTGTCGCCAGTGGTCGGTGGAAGGTGCACGTGCCCGTCGACCTGGGACCGGACCGCAGCGACGCACGGATGCACGCCAAGACCGTAGGATCCTACGCAGTGCCGTAGGGGACCGCACCACCACTTCCCAGCAAATTAGGGACACTGTTGCTCCTGGGGTATCGGCGAGGACCATTCGCAACCGTCTCCATGAAGCTGGGCTACGGTCCCGCACACCGATAGGCCGTCTTCCGCTCACGCCCCAACATCGTGCCGCCCGCCTCCAGTGGTGTCGCGACAGGCGTGAATGGAGGGACGAATGGAGACGTGTCGTCTTCAGCGATGAGAGTCGCTTCTGCCTTGGTGCCAATGATGGTCGTATGCGTGTTTGGCGCCGTGCAGGTGAGCGCCACAATTAGGACTGCATACGACCGAGGCACACAGGGCCAACACCCGGCATCATGGTGTGGGGAAAGATCTCCTACACTGGCCGTACACCACTGGTGATCGTCGAGGGGACACTGAATAGTGCACGGTACATCCAAACCGTCATCGAACCCATCGTTCTACCATTCCTAGACCGGCAAGAGAACTTGCTGTTCCAACAGGACAATGCACGTCCGCATGTATCCCGTGCCACCCAACGTGCTCTAGAAGGTGTAAGTCAACTACTCTGGCCAGCAAGATCTCCGGATCTGTCCCCCATTGAGCATGTTTGGGACTGGATGAAGCGTCGTCTCACGCGGTCTGCACGTCCAGCACGAATGCTGGTCCAACTGAGGCGCCAGGTGGAAATGGCATGGCAAGCCGTTCCACAGGACTACATCCAGCATCTCTACGATCGTCTCCATGGGAGAATAGCAGCCTGCATTGCTGCGAAAGGTGGATATACACTGTACTAGTGCCGACATTGTGCATGCTCTGTTGCCTGTGTCTATGTGCCAGTGGTTCTGTCAGTGTGATCATGTGATGTATCTGACCCCAGGAATGTGTCAATAAAGTTTCCCCTTCCTGGGACAATGAATTCACGGTGTTCTTATTTCAATTTCCAGGAGTGTAAATGAAATAAGTTCAAGCTACAATAATACTACACCTATAAATAAAAATAGAACCGTGGCATTTCTAACGATTCACCCAGTACGAAAAAAAAAATATTTCTCAATAATAAACTCATAGGACAGGTAGCCCATTCCAAATATTTACGATGTGTCCTGTCATTTAAAAAATGTATAGATGTACAGAAATAAACTGATATTTACCATCGTATATGCTTCACAATAAGGAGAACACTTGATGGCAAAACAGGGAAAAGATACAACTCAAATTTTTGGAATTCATGGCAGTTCCCGCTTTATTATATGGGGCAGAAAGATGGACGCTGAGAAATGAATACATTCGACAACTAGAAACATCAGAAATGAAATGTTTACCATCTGTGCTAGCGACGACCAAATCAGAAGCGAAGTAGTAAGGGAAGAAGTACGTATGCAGCCAGTAACCCAAAAGGCAATCCTATACAAAGTAAAGATTAGAGAAAAGGTATTTCGTACGCCGCCACAAAGACTTCGCAAACTTGCGGTGACTTATAAACCACGGCGCAAGAGAACAGTGGGAATACCGAATAAGAGTTCTTGAGACCAGTACAAACCCTAGCCCTGAAGCTGTAATGTCAGAAGAAGACGAGAAGGACTGACTACATTAAACTTGTGGTCTATGTTAATTTAACGGAACGGACAGAGAAGTGATTTGTTAACTTTTTTATTGTTCTCGAATACAGTTAAATACCATTTACTGAAATTGTTGGGGCGAGCTAATGTAATAATCTGTAACATTGAAAACCAAGAGTGCATGATGTAAAATAGTTCATTTTATATCCATTTTCTGCAAAACAGTTACACATTCTCTGATCTCCTTGAAATACAGTTACACATCAGTCTCGCTGTCATACTGAGACTGACGTGTAGTTATACTTCTGGGAGATCTGAGAAACTGAAGATGACAGTTAGTTACTGTCGAAACTGGTTATGAAAACTATTTCACGTAAAGAGATCCTGGCTTCTAATCTTACAAAGTTGAATAGCATTTCCAGTTTAAATATTTATGTTGTGTGTAATGTATCTTCAGTGGATGGAATTGATCTTCGTCTCGAATTTACGGACACCTTGTGTTGAGAACTGTGGATTTAGCGATTCCAGGATGGTCGGAATAGATAGGCCCAATACACAAACTAAGGTTAATCTTATTGCGATTAACCAGACTGCGGTTATGGTAAAATTGTCGCTATTATTACTTCAATTTTTTTCGTTTTATTTCTGCTCTTTTGCTGTCACATCGGCTGTAAAAGAAAAGCTCTTGAATATTTAGCCGAATGACGGTATTGAAATTTCTTGACGTTCTGACGAATGCTAGACATTTGCCAGATCATTATGGAGGTGATACTCGTAGAGATGTTGCGAAATTTCAAACCTGGCAATTGGCTGGAAACGAGAGAGCTTTTTACTATCCGTTCGTAGCACGCCCGATTACTCTGGTAATGCAAATATGAGATTAGAGCGGAAATATGAGTGCCGATCTATATTTCGTAAATAGGTTTACTATAAGGTGGAATGGTGTGACCAAGTACTGACTGGTACACTATGTGATCAAAAGTACCCGGACAACTGGCTGAAAATGACAAGTTCGTGGTGCCCTCCATCGGTAATGCTGGAATTCAATACGGTGTTGGCCCACCCTTAGCCTAGATGACAGCTTCGACTCTCGGAGGCGAACGTTCAATCAGGTGCTGGAAGATTTCTTGGAGAAAAGCAGCTCATTCTTCACGGAATGCTGCACTGAGGAGAGGTATCGGAGTCGCTCGGTGAGGTATGGCACGAAGGTGGCGTCCCAAAGCATCCCAAAGGTGTTCAATAGGATTCAGGTCAGGACTTTGTGCAGGCCAGTCCATTACAGGGATGTTGTTATCGTGTAACTACTCAGTCACAGGCAGTGCACTATGAACGGGTGCTAGATCGTATTGAAAGATGTAATCGCCATCCTAGAATTGCTCTTCAACGGTCGGAAGCAAGAAGGTGCTTAAGACATCAATGTAGGCCTGTGCTGTGATAGTGCTACGCAAAACAACAAGGGGTGTCACCATTGAGTGGCGTCTTATTCCACCTTAAGTTACTTCTGAACGAGTTGCTCACTTGCCTCCGTCAGTAGCAGCAGCAGCAGCGTTTGTTGATACTAGAACTGCTGTAACTTCTTTGGTGTGGCAGTTATATTTCCGGGTAATGGTGTGTGCGGCAGTTTTTCGGTTGCGGCGGAGCAGCGAGGAAGTCTCTGTGGCGGGTGCTCAGGCCGGGGTCACTGGCGGCGTGCACACGCGGTCGGAGCTGTGTGGTACTAGCTGCGAGAACTGCTAAGTTTGTCGCCCACCGCAGCTGCACACTGGAGTTGAGTAATCAGTGAATCTGTCATGAAAGGTCAACCATTGTGACATCTCTTCGCTGATTGCTGGTTGCTGCATCCTGGGCTGTCCCCGCAAGCACCAACGTGATGGTGTGTTGGAGTCGGAAAAATTTTTCAGCCGTCTCCCTGTACGGTGTTTAACCTTTGAAATTATTATAATTTATTAGTGAAGTGCACCAGCGGTATCTTCGGTTTTGTGGCCGTTAACGTTCCGGTTACATGCCCTGGTCGTTGGCATAGTTTTGTGGCAGTGTGTGTTCGTCTCCGTGTTGATGCTGTCTGGTACAGCGTGTATTTCGACAGCTTGGTGTTGTTCTCGTTTTCTCTTTTGAGAGTTTATTGTGCCCTGACTCTGTTTATACGCCAATTATTAAGGCATAATCCTGCTGCGATCCTCGTCTTCACTGATACCCTTGGTTGTCGCGCTTTTGGTCTGGTGGAAGGGAATTGATTAGACGGTTGGTTGGTTCGTCAGCCATCCGTAGGGCGTGCTGCAACCCGATTGTTTAGTGTTACGTTTGGCTGTCGGTCTCACCTAAACTTATGTTAAGAGTTTCCTGCCCAGGCCGACCCTTGGAACACTTCTGAGCACCAGTGTTTGTTGTTTGTGATTGTCATTTTATTTGGTCGCAGGTACTGTGTGAGGCCTTCAGCCGTGTATTTATATTGTCTGTTTTATGTTTAGGGTATGGTCTCAGCCAAACTTTATAACAACTTTAAGATTAGGCCTTCAGCCGTGTGTCATTTAAAATTCTTGTTGCTCTGTATTTAGGCCTTCAGCTGCGTTTGTTTCAGAATCTGTGGATTTAATATGTAAATCGTTGTCTGTAAACTTTCTCTTTAATTGTCTTGAATTCTTGAAACGGCCTTCAGTCGTGTTTTGTAAATGTTTATCTTAAGGTTGTCTTTAATTATGCTTGAGTAAATGTTTGGTCCTTCTGCCGACAAGATACTTCAAGTTTTCTTAAGATGTTTTTCTGATGTACTATGTACAAGCTTACCTTTAAACTCTCTCTTCTTTTTACGTAAAGAATTTTTTTTTATTAAATTGGGCTTTCAGTCGAAGAATTAACTTGAATTTTCCTTAATATGGCCTCCAGCCCGAATTTGTAAATGCTTGGCTTTTAAAGAATTTCCGTAGCTGATCTGAAATATTATTTTGGCCATTAGCCAAGGAGATATAGTAATTTTACTTAAGTAAGGCCTTCAGCCGTTACTCTAGATCCTGCTGTTTTAAAAGCAATCATTTAAACTTATTCTGGAGAAGTTACTTGGGCCCTCTACCATGAATTGATCTTGTTGTTTTAAAGAGAAAACTGTGCATTGGTCTGAGGAATAAAGTTGTATGTGTTCTGGTATAACTAACAGCAATTGACTTTGGCTCCTTTCCACAACCCGATCCGCTGTGTCCTGCGAAACCAGATTTCAGGGTTGTTACTTATCTTTGGCAGTCAATAAACTTCTTTTACTTTCTGATACGTACCTACAATGGTACGGAAATTGGAAATTTGTTGTAAGGACTATGGGACCAAACTGCTGAGGTCATTGGTCTCTAGGCTTACGCACTATTTACGTTAATGGCAACACACACACCCTTGTTGCCCGAGGTAGAACTCGAACCTCCGATGCAATGGCGGGGGGGGGGGGGGGGGGGGAGCCTCGCGAACATTGACAAGACGCCCTAGACGGCACGGCTACCCCGCGCTGCAAGACGTTATCCTTAGACCACGGGTGCCAATCAATGGTACGCGCAACACCACAAATGTGGCAATCAAACACCAGCGCCGAGGAAAATGTAGTGCACCACGGGACGTAGAACAGAAGGGTGAACGAAGGCTATTAACATGTGTACAGGCGAATAGATGTGCCACTGTTGGGCAACTGACCGCCCGGATGAACCAAGGAGCTACCAACACGGTCTCCTCAACGACTGGCCAGCGAAAGTTGCTGCGTATAACCGAAAGTAATTTGATCTGCTGTTATCGTTCACTGCTAACACTCCATGCATGCTGAGTAATAAGAGTAACAGCAGATGATGTACGCTGTTGACAAACTAACGTGTACGAAATATTTAAAAATGAGAATTGTCATGGTACAGAGAAACAAAACACAAACAAGAAACCATTTAATGGGCGTTCACTTACTGAAAGTAATAAGGAGTATGTAATAATTCTAAGTATATGAGTACATTTACAACGCCCGATTTTCCTTACCATCATCGTCGTCATCCGCAGCACCGTTGTTGCTTTTCACTTTAGTCGCATTATACCGTATACGTAGGACAAAGTTCACGTTCATACACTGACCGTTGTTTACACTTATTCAGCGTCGACTTTACAGTTGCCCATACGATCGTGGAACAAAATCATACAATCACAACATCAATACATCTCTTTACATTAGGCACTAGTTTCCCAGTCAAATTCTGCTATGAGAGCAAAGACTTTTTCACCATGACGTTGAGTATTCAACAGATTGTAAAGGTATTAGTACTTTGTAATGTGCCACAAGATCGTTCTTTGAATATTTTTTTATTGTTTTATGTTTCAAATAGTACTATCTACCTTCAGAAAAATACCTTCTAACACATTTTTGCGCTACAACTTGTTCACATTAAATGGTTGGTATTGCTTGCTTTGTCTGCTAACAGTTATTGTAATAATGTTTTTAAATTTCTTTACAAAGAGACCTTGGAAACTCATTGAAATTTATCTTCCTCAGAAGTTCACAGTATTAGAGGTAAGTGTTGCTATTAGAATAAAAAACTTAATTATTTCCATCACGATAACATCAAAAGCTACTGTAATCTATGTCATTTATCGATATCAAATAATGTGCAGACGCTATATACAGCAGTGCAATCGACTATCAAATTTGACACCTAGCGACTAACAGAAAACTCTGATGAGACACCTTGCAGAAAACGCAACGGAATGTCGGTTTGGGCACTTAGTGATGAAGAGAAAACTTTGATGAAACAGAATGTAGAACAGGGCAAACGACTGTCAGTCTGTGCACTTAGTGACTAACAGAAAACATTGATGAGATGGTATGCAGAACAGGCCAGCTGACTGTCAATTTGAGCGCTTACCGATTAACTGAAAATTTTGATCAGACGATATGCGGAGCAAAGTAATGTACTGTCAGGTTAAACATTTAGTGAGTAACTGAAAATTTTAATGAGAATGTGTGCAGAGCATGGCAATGGACTGTCCATATCAGCACTTAGGGACTAGCAGAAAACTTTGACGTGACAGTATGCAGAGCAGGGCACTAGACTGTCAGTTTCGGCATTTAATGACTGGCGAAACAATATGTCCAAGCATGAACTGTGAATATGGGTCCTTAGGAACTAAAAGAAGACTTCGAGTGGACAGTATGTGGAACCGAGCAACGGACTATCAGTTCAGGCTCTTAGTCACTAACGAAAAACTTTGACGAGACAGTACGCTCAACAGGGGAGTGGAATGTCAATGTGGGCTATTAGTGTCGAACTGACAACATCGATGAGACAGTATGCAGAACGTGGCAATGGACCGTCGGTATGGACACACAAAGTCTAAAAGGAAACCTACGAAACTGTATGTGGAACGGTAATGAATTATCAGTTTGGACGCTTAGTGATTAACAGAAGATCGAAGAAGTAATTGGCTATATGTATAAGTGAGGATTCTGCAACTAGTAATATCTATGTACTTGACTGTACTTGGCACCAAGGAACCTTACTTTAACCTGACGTAAATGTTCACATGACTTGAATACTGTCGTTTATTCGTAACTGGTTGTAAATACCTAAATACACATTACAGCAGATTGTTCACGAGTTCTTTTTTTTTTTTTTTTTTTGTTACAGGTCGAAGTAACGGAACTTCTTACAATGCTCTTTTCACTTATCAGGGCGACTAGACACGGTTGGCTTAATTTTTGCCATAGTTGGAGGATTTTGAATTCCAATTTTGATAAACCATACCACATATATCCTTTCTAGTATACTGTATAATTTCACTGTGTAATGAATTTCATATACTTGAAGTGATTGAAATACACTTAGCGAAATAAATGAATTGTTTGGTTCAAGCACGGAGATCGCCGCTGAGCGACGGGTTGAGTGCCGTCGCTTCTCTCAGCGCACCTCTTTCCGCGGGGTATCTTGTGTCGTTTTTCTGCGGTCCTTTCGCTCGTACGCCTGTACGCCTGCTTCGACCGGATGTCGCTTTACTGTGCGTCGTAAACTGGCGGCGCCTGATACGTCCCGCACCGTAGCTACCTCATTGTAACGGCCGCACACTTTAGGGTCCACAAAACATTAAGCCAGCCTGCGAGGGCTTTATTCCTGCGGGCTTATCTCGGGCCGCTAGGCTGCAATGAAACTGTCATACGTCCCCTTCGCAGCACAGCCAACCGCACAAAGTCTTCCACATCTCGGGACGTAAACCGCGGGATGGCCCCCCTCGGTACACCCGAGCGGACACAGAGTCGCTGTATATATGCTCGAAAATGAAATACTCAAGGGGCCTTCTTTCGATTCAGCGACCCATTATACAGATATCTTGTGGGAATTGTATAACAATATTGCGCCGTTATCAATCGTATTAAATACAAAAGTCTTTCCGTCTGTTGCCATGTCTGTAACGTAAAGTAACAGTAACGTATATGGGCGTTAACACCATGTACTTCGTCCCTGACAAATATTACTGCTTTGTACCGAGGTGGATCGAAAGTCATTGTAAACCATCTAAACCACCTGGACTTCGCACGCTTAGCACCAAGTATCTAAGGCCACGTGACATGTCACGCATAGACGTAATAAATTAGGTACTTATTCTCAGATTAGCCTTCACATATAGACAGTAAAACGAGGCAAGAAACCCTATAATATCTACAGATTCCTACCTAAAACTATAATATTGTATAACCATTCGAGAAAGTGATTATTGTAACCGTCTTGATCAAACTTGCAAAAGAATGCAACGTTCAATTGCTTTTTGGCGGTTTTGATAAATTACGCATTGTCACTCATGTCCCTATAAAGAAATTTGCGTCGAATGGATAGGATACTGGCGCTGTAAGCATCTTCATCTAGAATTAGATATAAACGTCATTCTTGAAGGTCAAAATATGTCATTGAATGGTGCGGAGTAAGTGGAATAAGGACGGAAAAAACTCACCGTGTTTAATAACGAAATTCAGAAAAAAGATGAGGAAGCAAAGGCTGTTATGCTTTCGGTTCAAAACAAAACTAGAAAATGACGATGGGCTACAGTTACTAGAGATTCGTACGTATGTAAAAGTAGAGATGAGCGATGCATATCTTAGCAAAAGATCTTGCCAAGAACTCGAGGAAATTTTGGTCCTACGTAAAATCTCGAAGCGGATCTAAGGCTTCTATTAAGTCACTCATTGACTAGTCTGACGTGGCAGCAGAAGATAGTAAAAGGAAGGCTGAGGTCATAAATTACACGTTTAAATAATCGTTCTTGTAGGATAATCATACAAGAATACCGTCGTCTGACCATGGAACTGAATTTCATATGGAGGACATAGTAAGAGGCATCACTGTCGTAGGAGGCAACCGAAGACTTGAAAAAAAATAATAAATCGGCAGGCCGGCTGGTATCCCAATTTGCTTTTAAAAAGAGTACGGCACTGACCCCTTACCAAGCTTTCAATTATCGCGTTTCTCTCGCCCAGTGCAAAGTCCCAAGCAATTGGAAAAAAAGCAAAAGTGGCTGCCGTGTATAAGGAGGATAAAAGAACGGACCCGCAAGATTTTCGACCAAAATCCTTAACATCGGTTTGCTGCAAAATTCTTGAAGGTATTCTGAGTTCGAGTTTAATCAATTTCCTTCAGATAGTAAAGCTTCTTTCCATGAATCACCAGTTTTTTTGAAAGAAATGCTCGTGCGAAACTCAGCCAGCTCTTTTGTCACATGATATCCTGCGAACTATGTATAAAGAGCAACAAGAGGACTCCATATTCCTCGATGTCCGTAAGACATTTGACGCGGTGCCACCCTGCCGACTGTTAGCGAAGGTGCAATCATACTGAGTAGGTTCCCAGATGTGTGAGTGGTTTTAAGGACTTGTTGATTAACAGAACTCAGTACGATGCCCTCGACGGCAAATGTCCATCAGACACAAGGGTATCACCAGGAGAGACTAAGGAAATGTGATAGGAACTTAAAAAAAAAAAAGAAAAAGTCTATGAGCGCTATGGGACTTAACATCTATGGTCATCAGTCCCCTAGAACGTAGAACTACTTAAACCTAACTAACCTAAGGACATCACACAACACCCAGTCATCACGAGGCAAAGAAACTCCCTGACCCCGCCGGGAATCGAACCCGGGAATCCGGGCGCGGGAAGCGAGAACGATACCGCACGACCACGATCTGCGGACTAATAGGACCTCAGTTACCTTCTATATACATAAATGATCTGGCGGATGGGGTGAGCAACAATCTGCGGCTGTCTGCTGACGATGCTGTGGTGTACAGGTGTGTGTCGTCGTTCATTGACTGTGGGAGGATGCAAGACGACTTACACACAATTGCTAGTTGGTGAGATAAATGGCAACTAGCTTAAAATGTAAAAAAATGTAATTTGATGTTGTGCGGAAAACAAAGGCTTAATCTTTGGGAATGACAGGTTCAAATGGTTCAAATGGCTCTGAGCGCTATGGGACTTAACGTCAGTGGTCATCAGTCCCCTAGAACTAAGAACTACTTAAACCTAACTAACCTAAGGACTTCACACACATCCATGCCCGAGGCAGGATACGAACCTGCGACCGTAGCAGTCACGCGGTTCCGGACTGAAGCGCCTAGAACCGCACGACCACATCGGCCGGCGGAATGACAGGGACAGTTCGATTGAAAATCTCGACGTAACGTTGAAAAGCGATATGAAATGGAACGAGCATTTAAGGATTGTAGTAGGGAAGATGAATGGTCGACTTGCTGTACTGGATGAATTTTAGGACACTAGTGCAACCCATTCTTGAGCACTGCCCGAGTGTTTTACATCTGCATCAGCTCGGATCAGAGATCGTAGCAGTTAAAATGCAGGATTCTATATTTATTACCGGTAGGTTTGAACAAGATGCAGGTATTACGTTATTTTGCTTCGGGCACTCAAATGGTAATCCCTAGAAAGGAGATGTTGTTTTCAAGGAACACCACTAGCGAACTGGCATTTGAAGCTAACTGCAGAACAATTCTGCTGTCGTCAACGTATATTTTGATTAAGGACCCCGAAGGTAAGATAGGAGAAATCATTCATTTTTCACTCGCTTCGTTTGCGAGTGGAACAGAATAGGAAATGACTAGTAGTGGTCAGGGAACCCTCCGCCACGTACCCTATGGTGGTTTGGGGAGCACATGTGTAGATTTAGATGTATATTACCTCCTTTCTAATATTATAAAAATTGTGTAACTGTGTCCTGTTTGAAGCGAATGTAGAGCTAATGCTGATTTACATGGTTGATGGTTGTTGAATACGAAATTTTTCGCCGGCCAGGGTGGCTGAAGGTTCTAGGCGCTACAGTCTGGAACCGCGCGTCCGCTACGGTCGCAGTTTCGAGTCCTGCCTCGGGCATTGGTGTGTGATGTCCTTAGGTTAGTTAGGTTTAAGTAGTTCTAAGTTCTAGGGGACTGATCACCTCAGAAGTTAAGTCCCTTAGTGCTCAGAGCCATTTTTGAACGAAATTCATGACGGTACTCGTTGAATCACACTACAGATATCCTTCCACTCTGACTTATGTCTGTCCTTGTTGCACTCCGTATTACCTTAGTCTGTGTTATTTGGCTCAATACGTATACAGCTTGACAGTTTATGCACCAAAAGTTATGTTTATATTGAATTATAACAAAATGCTATAATTTATTTTCTGTTAGAAATTGCCAGTGAGGACTGTTTCTTTCTTTTCAATAATTTTTGAACGAAGAGAATATATATATTTTTTTTAGGTCAACTGTGGTGAGACCTCTTTATGTTTGTTGTAGTATCACGCAGCTATTTTGTATCAATCTGAGTAGCTGATATATACGGGAAATCTACAACTGCACAATGTTAACCATCAGACCAAGGAACTCTGTAGTTCTCTGTGTTCATATTCATCTCTGAATTTATTGTTCTCCTGATGGAAACTGAACTGCCTACATTATTTATCATTGACATCTTCTTCAGTTCCTTGTCCTAAGATTATTGTATCTATGGTATGAACAATGTTTATAAGCAGGCAATCGTCAGGTGAAAGCATTGATGTGCTATGTTATCAATGAAAATGTTAGCAGAAAACGATTCTGCACATTGTTGCAACATTAGGTTCCATATATATAGAGCCGGAAAAAAATAGTGCACCTGGTAAGACAACGTCGATTTAGATCCTATGACAGCATATGCCACCTGGAGGATAGCAAATGGACTTATAATGGTTTCAATGTCGTACGATAACAGATAGCGTGGTAGCATAGCTGACAGAGTGCCATCTGTATCTACCCTTTAGTATGGAAAGAATGCTCAGTTCGGCAACCATACCACTCAGGCGCCCTTGTTTTCCAACAGCCGACTATTTAGTCTGAAAGGAGGCATATTGTGGCCTTGCGAGAAGCGGGTTGATCCTTTCGGCGCATTGACACACAACTTGGATGTGCTGAGTCAGTGGTCACGTGGACATTGTCATATCCACAGACCAGGTTTCGGATATCCATGTAGTAAAGACGACCTACGGCATCGTAGTATTCTAAGGGCAGCAGTGGCAGCTCGTACAGCTGCCACTCCGTAGACAAGAGGACTTGCGAGCGCAGAAGTGTCAACACGAACTGTTGCGAACCGGTTAGTAGCAGTGGCACTATAGGGCACGCACGCCTCTTCCCCAACTTCTGCTCACGCCGCAGCATCGACGTGCACGGCTCGACTGGTGCCGCCAGAGGATCACTTGGAAGAAGACACGTCGCTCCATGGTCTTCACCCAGGAAAGCAGATTCTGCCTGCAAGCAAGTGATGCTCGTTTGCGAGTGCAACGTGACCTGGTGAGCGCTGTCTCGTGGAGTGCATTCGTCCAAGACACACTGCCGCCACCCATTCCTTATGGTCTTGGTAGCGATTATCTACAATCCTCGTTCACCTTCGGTGGTTCTGGAGTGGACGGTAACCACCGCTCCGTACTTGCAGAATGTTATGAGACCCGTCCTTTTGTCATTTTTGCAACAGGAAGAAGATGTGTTGTTCCAGAAGGGTAATGCTCGCCCAACCAATGCCTGTGAAACTCAACGTTCTCTGCAAGACTTTCAGCAACTTCCCTGGCCAGCACGATGTCCGGACTCGTCTCCAGGCGAGCACGTATAGTATATGTTTATCACTGTCTTCAAAGTAAGTATATTATTCATTGTTGTTCGTAGATATGGCGCAGAATGAAGATCAGCTCGACTGGTGTAAATGAGAATGAGGAAGGAGCTACCGAGATGAGTTGGAGAAGATAGGAGGATGTTACTGACAGTGAAGAATAGGAAGTTAAAGTGAATAGGACATAATCTGATACGAGACTGTCTTATAGTAGAGTCAGTTGAAGGGTTTGCCCTACGGAAGAGAGGAAAGAGCAGGAGAAGATACCAGATGCTGAATGATGTCAGTAGACTCAATGCCGATATCAAAGAATGAAGAGAAAAGCACATGCTTCTTTAAACCTAAATTCATTGTGATCCTCAGGTAAAATGGATTCGTCTACTGGCCTTAACCCTAGAGCTGAATTTTAGCATATTCATTGTGATCCTCAGGTAAAATAGTTTCGTCTGTTGGTCATAACCCTAGAGCTAAATTTTAGCATATACTTTCTCTCCATCTGTTAAAACACTTACTCCCATATAATTATTACTGTTTTTTCGATCTCCTTAATAAAAATTGAGTGCAAAACAGCTGTGGACCAAATTTCTGGTATTCTCGCTCTCTCCCAGCATAAATTTAGGAAATATAAAGATCTTATAATCAGAATTTTACTGTGAATGACATCTGAATCTACTGCCTTTCTGTTTTTCGTTTCTTTAAAACCTTTTTCTAAATATGGTAATGTGAATACATCTACCCCTTTCCCACTTCTATATATTGCTTCTCGATCCATTAAGTGTTGGTCATACCACAACTTCTTATAAAGGTCTTCCCATCTTTTTAGTTAGTTCTATTAACGTTTCTTGTATTCTTTTCTTGTCTGTTAAAATGATTTATTACTTTACAGGAAACTAATATGACTGTAATTTTCTAGATTATTTATATATAGGATGGATCATTTTAATCTATAAAGAGAGATAATTCGGCAAAATGTTCTAGACAAAAGTTGTAGGTATCAAAGAGGGTCATGCATTGTTACTAAATGCTGTGACCTTGAACGTGATTTTCAAGACAATTTGGATGGTAAAGTGATTTTTTAACATGGGAACCCTGATATTTCATTTTAGGATTGGAAAGATCGAAAAATTTTACTTCTAAAATGCTACGTTATTCAAGGTCATCGTGAGTATCAGTAAAAGTCAAATAATTAAATATTTTTTTTAGTTCTAGGAGGTGTTACCTTGGAACAGAGGAGGTATACAGCAAAATACAGTGTTAGATAAAAATTGAAAGGGACATAAAGGATGATGTATCATTGCTATTAAGCATGATTTTAAAGGTAATTATCGAAGATCATTCGAATTATGGTTTTATTTTGTGGAAACCCATATTTGTAATATCAGATTTGGAAGGAGTGAGGAGAGATTTTAACTTTAAGTTTTAATTAATGTGTTGATTCCAAAAATAAATACATAAAATGTGTAATGTTATTTTGGCATTTGCAAGACCGAGCAAATATTAATAAAATGTAGATAAATGATTAACAAGTCACTGAGTGAGTCCCTTCCCTGTCATTCTTTGGGTTGCCACCTCCAGTTTGTATATAACATCGTGTTTTGCTGTATCTCTCCTCTGTTCCAAGTTAATCCTTCTTAGAACTAAAAATATATTTGCTTATTTGACTTACATTGGATGTTGCCATGAGCTCGAATTATGTATTATTTTATATGTGAATTTTGCCACTCGTATGTTGTGTTGTTGTTGTGGTCTTCAGTCCTGAGACTGGTTTGATGCAGCTCTCCATGCTACTCTATCCTGTGCAAGCTTCTTCATCTCCCAGTACCTACTGCAACCTACATCCTTCTGAATCTGCTTAGTGTATGCATCTCTTGGTCTCCCCCTACGATTTTTACCCTCCACGCTGCCCTCCAATACTAAATTGGTGATCCCTTGATGCCTCAGAACATGTCCTACCAACCGATCCCTTCTTCTGGTCAAGTTGTGCCACAAACTCCTCTTCTCCCCAATCCAATTCAGTACCTCCTCATTAGTTATGTGATCTACCCATCTAATCTTCAGCATTCTTCTGTAGCACCACATTTCGAAAGCTTCTATTCTCTTCTTGTCCAAACTATTTATCGTCCATGTTTCACTTCCATACATGGCTACACTCCATACAAATACTTTCAGAAAAGACTTCCTGACACTTAAATCTATACTCGATGTTAACAAATTTCTCTTCTTCAGAAACGCTTTCCTTGCCATTGCCAGTCTACATTTTATATCCTCTCTACTTCGACCATCATCAGTTATTTTGCTCCCCAAATAGCAAAACTCCTTTACTACTTTAAGTGTCTCATTTCCTAATCTAATACCTTCAACATCACCCGACTTAATTCGACTACATTCCATTATCCTCGTTTTGCTTTTGTTGATGTTCATCTTATACCCTCCTTTCAAGACACTGTCCATTCCGTTCAACTGCTCTTCCAAGTCCTTTGCTGTCTCTGACAGAATTACAATGTCATCGGCGAACCTCAAAGTTTTTATTTCTTCTCCATGGATTTTAATACCTACTCCGAATTTTTCTTTTGTTTCCTTTACTGCTTGCTCAATATACAGATTGAATAACATCGGGGAGAGGCTACAACCCTGTCTTACTCCCTTCCCAACCACTGCTTCCCTTTCATGCCCCTCGACTCTTATAACTGCCATCTGGTTTCTGTACAAATTGTAAATAGCCTTTCGCTACCTGTATTTTACCCCTGCCTCCTTTAGAATTTGAAAGAGAGTATTCCAGTCAACATTGTCAAAAGCTTTCTCTAAGTCTACAAATGCTAGAAACGTAGGTTTGCCTTTCCTTAATCTTTCTTCTAAGATAAGTCGTAAGGTCAGTATTGCCTCACGTGTTCCAGTATTTCTACGGAATCCAAACTGATCTTCCCCGAGGTCGGCTTCTACTAGTTTTTCCATTCGTCTGTAAAGAATTCGTGTTAGTATTTTGCAGCTGTGGCTTATTAAACTGATTGTCCGGTAATTCTCACACCTGTCAACACCTGCTTTCTTTGGAATTGGAATTATTATATTCTTCTTGAAGTCTGAGGTTATTTCGCCTGTTTCATACATCTTGCTTACCAGATGGTAGAGTTTCGTCAGGGCTGGCTCTCCCAAAGCCGTCAGTAGTTCCAATGGAATGTTGTCTACTCCGGGGGCCTTGTTTCGACTCAGTTCTTTCAGTGCTCTGTCACATTCTTCACGCAGTATCGTATCTCCCATTTCATCTTCATCTACATCCTCTTCCATTTCCATAATATTGTCCTCAAGTACATCGCCCTTGTATAGACCCTCTATATACTCCTTCCACCTTTCTGCTTTCCCTTCTTTGCTTAGAACTGGGTTTCCATCTGAGCTCTTGATGTTCATACAAGTGGTTCTCTTATCTCCAAAGGTCTCTTTAATTTTCCTGTAGGCAGTATCTATCTTACCCCTAGTGAGATAAGCCTCTACATCCTTACATTTGTCCTCTAGCCATCCCTGCTTAGCCATTTTGCACTTCCTGTCGATCTCATTTTTGAGACGTTTGTATTCCTTTTTGCCTGCTTCATTTACTGCATTTTTATATTTTCTCCTTTCATCAATTAAATTCAATATTTCTTCTGTTACCCAAGGATTTCTACTAGCCCTCGTCTTTTTACCTACTTGATCCTCTGCTGCCTTCACTACTTCATCCCTCAAAGCTACCCATTCTTCTTCTACTGTATTTCTTTCCCCCATTCCTGTCAATTGTTCCCTTATGCTCTCCCTGAAACTCTGTACAACCTCTGGTTCTTTCAGTTTATCCAGGTCCCATCTCCTTAAATTCCCACCTTTTAGCAGTTTCTTCAGTTTTAATCTACAGGTCATAACCAATAGATTGTGGTCAGAGTCCACATCTGCCCCTGGAAATGTCTTACAATTTAAAACCTGGTTCCTAAATCTCTGTCTTACCATTATATAATCTATCTGATACCTTTTAGTATCTCCAGGGTTCTTCCATGTATACAACCTTCTATCATGATTCTTAAACCAAGTATTAGCTATGATTAAGTTGTGCTCTGTGCAAAATTCTACCAGGCGGCTTCCTCTTTCATTTCTTAGCCCCAATCCATATTCACCTACTACGTTTCCTTCTCTCCCTTTCCCTACACTCGAATTCCAGTCACCCATGACTATTAAATTTTCGTCTCCCTTCACAATCTGAATAATTTCTTTTATTTCATCATACATTTCTTCAATTTCTTCGTCATCTGCAGAGCTAGTTGGCATATAAACTTGTACTACTGTAGTAGGTGTGGGCTTCGTATCTATCTTGGCCACAATAATGCGTTCACTAAGCTGTTTGTAGTAGCTTACCCGCGTTCCTATTTTCCTATTCATTATTAAACCTACTCCTGCATTACCCCTATTTGACTTTGTGTTTATAACCCTGTAGTCACCTGACCAGAAGTCTTGTTCCTCCTTCCACCGAACTTCACTAATTCCCACTATATCTAACTTTAACCTATCCATTTCCCTTTTCAAATTTTCTAACCTACCTGCCCGATTAAGGGACCTGACATTCCACGCTCCGATCCGTAGAACGCCAGTTTTCTTTCTCCTGATAACGACATCCTCTTGAGTAGTCCCCGCCCGGAGATCCGAATGGGGGACTATTTTACCTCCGGAATATTTTACCCAAGAGGACGCCATCATCATTTAATCATACAGTAAAGCTGCATGCCCTCGGGAAAAATTACGGCCGTAGTTTCCCCTTGCTTTCAGCCGTTCGCAGTACCAGCACAGCAAGGCCGTTTTGGTTATTGTTACAAGGCCAGATCAGTCAATCATCCAGACTGTTGCCCTTGCAACTACTGAAAAGGCTGCTGCCCCTCTTCAGGAACCACACGTTTGTCTGGCCTCTCAACAGATACCCCTCCGTTGTGGTTGTACCTACGGTACGGCTATCTGTATCGCTGAGGCACGCAAGCCTCCCCACCAACGGCAAGGTCCATGGTTCATGGGGGGGAGGACCACTCGTATCTGATCTCAAATTATATATTGAGGTTCCCATTAAAAAAAATCACTTTACCCTCCACCTGGAAAGTCACATTCAAGATCACAGCCATTAGTAGTAATTTGTGACCCTCTTTGCCACCTATAACATTTACCTAAACATTTTGTCGTATCTCACCTCTGTCCTAAGTTATTTCCCATTATGGAGTAAAATGGTCCACTTTGTTCATATATGCCCCAACTTGCTTTGCGTTCTTGTTTGCAT
Source organism: Schistocerca nitens (assembly GCF_023898315.1). Taxonomy (NCBI): domain Eukaryota; kingdom Metazoa; phylum Arthropoda; class Insecta; order Orthoptera; family Acrididae; genus Schistocerca; species Schistocerca nitens. The sequence goes on from NC_064618.1 coordinate 265,666,950, forward strand.
TCTCGTTTAGCAATTGCCCTTTTTCGATTATATTCTGCTCTTAATTGTCGTATTTTCCTTTGTCGGTAATTTGGACATGCTTCTTTTTCCATTCTTACTACTTGAATAATTCTTCATTTCATATTCTTAATACCTATTCATAATATCTATTAAGTCTTGTTTCCTGCACTTCGAAAATTGTCTTCTGAACAAAATTACGTATATCCTATTGCTCATTAATATAGTTAGTGTCGAATTTCATTAGAAATTATTCATTTAGTCTCTTTTTTGTATCATGTTTGAGCGCTTTTACACACTTTTATCAAGAATTAAGTATATTTAGAGTTGTTTAATTATTTCTATGTTATTACTCCTTCTTCATATTTTTAAAATATTTATTTCAGAAATTACTAAATAATGGTAGAACAGATATCACTTCCTTGATGTACTCCTGTATCGGTTGTCAGTGATGATGTTTTTTGCTAACCAATATGCGATCAGTCAATGATCTTTGCCATTGAACAGACCATGTATACTTTTGAATACCTCGTTTTCTTATAGTATTAGTAATTTTCAAGTCTTGATTCTTGTTCATTCTTATTTAAAATACATTCCCCTTGGGTGAAAATTCTATTACTTATATTATGGTTCACTAATCTGGGGTCAAAATCTTCAAGTAACATCACTAAGCAAATTTTATTGTACTTTTCTTTTTCATTTTACAAAGTAGAATAAATGTCTTTGGTTTTGTCTATCTTTCCTTCTCCTTGTGCATAAATTTCTACTACTAAGTAGAAGTTATGTTACAGGTTAACATATTATCGACTAATGAAGAAATTACAACTAGAAAAGCCGTTAACGGTGCACAGAGACACTGCTCTGATTGCGACTATGTGTGCTTTCGCCAACAATGGCAAATTATGGAAACAGAAATGAAGAACCTGAGGCAAAAAATACAAATTTTCACAATGTTTTATGGTTCGAAAAGTGATTCAGGACTCTTTTTCTCACTGTTAGCAACAAGTGGTGAGGAAAGGAAGGTGTACCAACTGGTCATCTAAAGAAATTTTAAAAATACGACTATATGTTGCCGATCTTTTAAACCGTTAGCTTTTGCCAGGGACGTATTGAAAAATCGTCTTCCTAGTGAAGTCATTGTTAAAAGCAGGCTCAGGTAATTTAGTGTTTCGCCAAATTTTGTTAATTTAAGCTCAGTCAGAGTTATTAACAAAATTTGTAAAAGACGTAGTTCTTAGCTTTGATGAAACAAAATTAAACAATGAAACCTCCTGGCAGATTAAAACTGTTTGCGGGTCGAGACTCTGGACATAAGCCTTTCGTGTTCAAGTTGAAGACTTGGTTAGCTCAGTTTGGAGAGCACTTGCCCGCGAAATACAAAGGTCCCGAGTTCGAGTCACGGACCGGCACACAGTTTTAATCTGACAGGAACTTTCATATCAGCGCACACTCCGCTGCAGAGTGCAAATCTCATTCTCGAAACATCACCTAGGCTGTGGTTAAGCCATGTTTCCGCAAATCCTTGTTTCCGGGGTTAAAGGACACTGGAAATGAGAAATATTCAGGAATGGAGGTGCGTAAGAATATGCATTTTCATCAGAAAGAAAGCTATCAATAAGGGGAAAAATTGCAAAGGTAGCAAGCGAATTGACAGTTAACAAAGACGTTTACTGAAAAAACTGAAAATAGCTGTAATATATCTTTCCAGAATATAAATCATGTTAATACAGATAAAGAGTTTAAAAATATGTTGTAGGAGATGTCTCCGTACTGTATGTCTATGTGATCTAAGCCTGTGTGAGTCTCTTCCTCCAGGAAATAAATAAATAAATAAATAAACAGTGTCTTCCGACATAGTTGAAGAGGTTGACGTCTTTCGGAGGATTTACGCTTATATTTAACCGAGCATAAACAAAATAGTTTACCTAACATAAAGCTTAATAATAGCAACTATAATAATAGCACACTGAAATATGAAAGATCCCGAAAACATTCGTACCTGCGTATAAGTTAAACATGTGTTTCCCAGATAGTGCACCATTGTTTCCTAGGTTTTCTTTTTTGATATTCATATTTATTCTAACAGTGCTACAATACATAGCTATATTTCCTGCTCTCTCTCTCTCTCTCTCTCTCTCTCTCTCTCTCTATATATATATATATATATATATATATATATATATATATATATATATATATATTGCTAATGATAATTGTTTTTTCGTAGATATAAGATACGAAAGCAAAACAAATCATCTAAGTTGGTCTACAGAAAACATGGAAGAGGCTGTTGTGAAAAAGGGGAATGAGTCGTAGAAAACCCAGTATTCAGTTCAAAGTTCCTAAAACAACTCTTCCGAAAGCAGTTCAGAATAGACTTCAAAATGAAACTTCTCCAACTGATATGACAAAGGAAAAATTTTGTCGCGTTTTTTCGCAGACCAAGAGCTAGAGCTTGTCGGTTATTTAAAAGGCCTGGAAGGCAGTTGTTTGGATTGACAACGAAAGAATTCACAGCTCTGGATTCTCAGTTGGCAGAGAAAAACAAATTAAAGCATCCGTTTAATGAAGAAATTAGGAAATTTGTGGTAAGGTCATTTGGGATAAAACTGCTGAGGTCATCGGTCCCTAAGCACTCATACTACTTAATCTACCTTAAACTAACTTACACTATGGACAACACACACACCAAAGCTCGAAGGAGGACTCGAACCTCCGACGTGGGGAGCCGCACGGACCGTGACAGGACGCCTAGTCTGCGCGGTTATCCCGCGCGGCTTTAATGAAGAACTGAAAGTGGCAGGTAAAGACTGGATGACATTTTATTTCGAGGAATCTGGACTTAAGTTTTAGGAAGCCGGAAGCTCTCGTCGTCGAGCAGTGGGCTTCAACCGCGGAAACTGTTTTAAGTTTATTGATCTTCTGTTAGGAATTTTGGACAAGACTTCGCATTTATAATTGGTTGGGATTAGGATAATTGTCAACCAAAAGGTGTATTTTGAAGACAATTTCTCGCCGAGGAAGGCGTCAACTAGGCGACCTTATGTCATCAACGGGGAGAAAACCAGAACCGCAACAATATGCCTATCAGTTCCCGGGCTTTATATGCCTCCTGTGCTGCCCTTCCCCGGGAAAAGGATGCAGAAGGAAGTCGACTTTGGTCTCCATGTGGGAGGCTCGGTTGAATTTAGTGAATAAGACGGGATGGACACCGAAATTTTAACCGAGTACTTAAAGAAATTCGTCGTATTTTCTGCGCCATTCAAACAGTATATGGTCCTGCCAAAGTTGCGAGATTCAGATTTCTTTCTGTTTAATTGATAACTAGTTTCGGGCTGCCTGGATCTGTTTCCATATCATTCAAAAACACAAAATGCTAATCTCCGTAGTAACATAAAAATTATGTTAAGATTGTGCATACACCTAAACCAAAGTTACGTTTTTGCATGAACCGTTGCAGGGCAAACATATGTGGCGGACCGTATCAAACCAGTCAGAAGACTGCTAACTAAAAATGAAGAGGAAGAAAACAGAGCAACCAGAAACTTCTGGATAAAACAGAAGCAGCTGTACGAACTTCGAGAGCCCCTATGGCTAGCCAACACTATCCACGGAAACGACGGAAATCGGAAAGGTGGATGTACTAGGGATATGAATTTGAGGCCGCTGTAACAGAAAGGGAAGAGGAGGTAGACGAAGATGAAATGGAAGGAATAATGAGAAAAAATCGACTGGACACTGAAAGGCCTCAGTGGAAATAGAGACTGTGGAACATACTAAACTGTCCCATAGTTATTGATATTCTCGGGAGAGCCCGCCGTGACGAAGATATACCACCTGGTTTTCAAAACGTACTAGGCCTGTGAAATACCATCAGACCTCAAAAATAATATGATAAATGAATTTCCAAAGAAGGCAGGCACTGACATGTGTGAATATTACCGAAATATCAGTCACACGAGTGGCAAACGGCCTTGCCGTGGTGGTAACACAGGTTCCCGTTAGACCACCAAAGTTAAGCCTGTCCGGCTGGCCTAGTACTTGGAAGGATGACCATACAGTTGGTGGAGCGCTGTTGGAAAGCGGGGTCCACTCAGCCCTTATACGGCACACTGAGCAGCTACACTCCTGGAAATGGAAAAAAGAACACATTGACACCGGTGTGTCAGACCCACCATACTTGCTCCGGACACTGCGAGAGGGCTGTACAAGCAATGATCACACGCACGGCACAGCGGACACACCAGGAACCGCGGTGTTGGCCGCCGAATGGCGCTAGCTGCGCAGCATTTGTGCACCGCCGCCGTCAGTGTCAGCCAGTTTGCCGTGGCATACGGAGCTCCATCGCAGTCTTTAACACTGGTAGCATGCCGCGACAGCTTGGACGTGAACCGTATGTGCAGTTGACGGACTTTGAGCGAGGGCGTATAGTGGGCATGCGGGAGGCCGGGTGGACGTACCGCCGAATTGCTCAACACGTGGGGCGTGAGGTCTCCACAGTACATCGATGTTGTCGCCAGTGGTCGGCGGAAGGTGCACGTACCCGTCGACCTGGGACCGGACCGCAGCGACGCACGGTTGCATGCCAAGACCGTAGGATCCTACGCAGTGCCGTAGGGGACCGCACCGCCACTTCCCAGCAAATTAGGGACACTGTTGCTCCTGGGGTATCGGCGAGGACCATTCGCAACCGTCTCCATGAAGCTGGGCTACGGTCCCGCACACCGTTAGGCCGTCTTCCGCTCACGCCCCAACATCGTGCAGCCCGCCTCCAGTGGTGTCGCGACAGGCGTGAATGGAGGGACGAATGGAGACGTGTCGTCTTCAGCGATGAGAGTCGCTTCTGCCTTGGTGCCAATGATGGTCGTATGCGTGTTTGGCGCCGTGCAGGTGAGCGCCACAATCAGGAATGCATACGACCGAGGCACACAAGGCCAACACCCGGCATCATGGTGTGGGGAGCGATCTCCTACACTGGCCGTACACCACTGGTGATCGTCGAGGGGACACTGAATAGTGCACGGTACATCCAAACCGTCATCGAACCCATCGTTCTACCATTCCTAGACCGGCAAGGGAACTTGCTGTTCCAACAGGACAATGCACGTCCGCATGTATCCCGTGCCACCCAACGTGCTCTAGTAGGTGTAAGTCAACTACCCTGGCCAGCAAGATCTCCGGATCTGTCCCCCATTGAGCATGTTTGGGACTGGATGAAGAGTCGTCTCACGCGGTCTGCACGTCCAGCACGAACGCTGGTCCAACTGAGGCGCCAGGTGGAAATGGCATGGCAAGCCGTTCCACAGGACTACATCCAGCATCTCTACGATCGTCTCCATGGGAGAATAGCAGCCTGCATTGCTGCGAAAGGTGGATATACACTGTACTAGTGCCGACATTGTGCATGCTCTGTTGCCTGTGTCTATGTGCCTGTGGTTCTGTCAGTGTGATCATGTGATGTATCTGACCCCAGGAATGTGTCAATAAAGTTTCCCCTTCCTGGGACAATGAATTCACGGTGTTCTTATTTCAATTTCCAGGAGTGTATTTGATTGAGAAGTAGCTGCTTCGGTCTCGTAAACTGACATACGGCCCTGAGTGCGGTGTGCTGACCACATGCCCCGCTATATCCGCATCTAGTGATGCCTGTGGGCTGAGGATCTCAGGATGACGCAGCGGCCAGTCGGTACCGTTGAGCTTTCATGGCCTGTTCGGGTGGAATTTAGTTTAGTATCAGCCAAAGGAATAGTATATACAAAAATAGAAAGGAAGCTAGAAGCTGACCTCCCGGAAGTTCATTTAGAATTCCGTAAATTTGTAGGAACAAGTGATGTAATACCGACCTTGCTACTTACTTTTAAAGATAGGTTAAAGAAAGTGAAATTTGCGCTTATCGCATTTGCAGACTTACAGCAACCTTTTGTTGATGTTGCCTTGCATACACTCTTTGAATTTCTGATGATAACGTGGATAAAACACAGGAGCGGATGGTCATTTACAATTTGTAAAGAAACCAGACTATTAATATACAGTAGAATGGCTCAAATGGTTCAAATGGCTCTGAGCACTATGGGACTCAACTGCTGAGGTCATTAGTCCCCTAGAACTTAGAACTAATTAAACCTAACTAACCTAAGGACATCACAAACATCCATGCCCGAGGCAGGATTCGAACCTGCGACCGTAGCGGTCTTGCGGTTCCAGACTGCAGCGCCTTTAACCGCACGGCCACTTCGGCCGGCTACAGTAGAATGTCATGACAGGAAAGCACTGGGGAAGGCGGAGATGAGATAGAGCTATAACATATTCCCGATGTAATTCAGTCTGTGCATTAAGCAAGTAGTAAAGGAAACTAAGGAGACATTTCGAAATGGAATTTAAGATCACGGGAAGAAATTAACTTCGAGGTTGGCCGATGCCTTTGTATCTCTGAACGAGAGAACCAAGGACTCAGAGGAGCAATTGAACAGAAACTGCCTTGAAAATCGGTTACCAGATGAACATCAACAAAAGTAAAACAAGGGTGATGGAATGTAAGTAGAATTAAACCAGATGATGCTGAAGGAACTAGATTAGGGAATTCGACGCTGAAAGTAACAAATGAGTTTTTGCTATTTGGGCAACAAAATGACCAATGAGGGCCGAAGTACAAAGGATATGAAATGCAGAATAGCTACAGCAACATAACATTAGGTGTTAGGAATTCTTTTCAGACTGTACATGTCTGGAATTTAAACTGGACCGGAGTTAAACGTTTGCACAGAATGGAGTAGCGTGGAGGGTTACATCAAACAAGTTTTCGTGATGAACAACGCAGCACAATAGCTTAGACGAGAGCGTGCTAAAAACTAAGGCCTCCAAATCTTTTGTGTGAACTCTCTTGACGTTTCTAAATAAAAGAAACATTATTAACATACTGCAACTTTATTCTTCATGTGTACATATTTATTTCACAACGTAGTCACTCTGACGACGAACACATTTCTCCCAAACAGGGACCAATTTGTTGATACCCTCACTGTAGACTGTTGAACTTAGTTGTCAGAGCCACTACCTCGCCTCCGCTTGTACCACTGCTGGAAGCTGAAGTCATGAAAGTTGTTCTTTAAGTTTCTGAAGCAGATGAAACCTGGTTGAGACCAAGTCGAGAGTGTGTGGAGGATGATCGATGACAGTGAACCCAAGACGTCGCTTTGTCGCAGATGTCGCAGCGGTCGTGAGTGGGCTGGCATTGGCATGTTGAAGGACGGGGTGTTCCATGTGTGGGCAAACTTTCTGAATTTGAAACTCGTCTACAGCACGCTGTTTCTCACGCACCATCATAGTTACGCTACGTACCGCCATGTTACACGCTACAATTCGGAACCCTCTAGCGGCAAAATATAGACATGGCGAATATAGATGTAGAATGTCAATGACATATGTTTTATGCAAAAATTCGGAGGTTTTACTTTTCAGCATGCCCTCGTAATGCTGGCTGAGTGAGAGAAACTCTCCCCAACGGTACCGGCCGGCCGCCGTGTCATCCTCATCCACATGCGGCACTGGATGCGGATACTGAGGGGCATGTGGTCAGCACACCGCTCCCGGCCGTATCTCAGTTTACGAGACCGGAGCCACTACTTCTCGATGAAGTAGCCCCTCAGTTTGCCTCACGAGGGCTGAGTGCACCCCGCTTGCCAACAGCGTTCGGCAGACCGCAGGTTCACCCATATAAGTGCTAGCTCAGCCGGAAAGCGCTTAACTTCGGTGATCTGACGGGAAGCAGTGTTGCCACTGCGGCAAGGCCGTTGGCGTATGAGAGAAAGATGTTTTTGTACTTGTTACTTAATTTCGTAATGAGCGTTATGGCAGACGAAAAACACCTTCCTGAAGGGAAGAACTCAGCTGGGATTGCTTATGTCAAAGTTTTTGTGTCCTGTTGCTCTGTGTAACGTGACAGATACATTGATAACTTACCTTCTCGTGGAATCACACCTTTCTTTTCACTAGCTGATGTAATTATGTCATTTCTTCCCTACTATGCTAGATCATCCGATATTATATTTCGTGTAGTTCATCAATGAAGTATGTCGTATGGTTCTCCATTGTTTAAAAGTGACAGGTGGAATATGTCTGAAGCAGATTCGACAACGACGTGATGTGCATATTTGTGTTTCAGGTGTAAGCAATTGAAGGTCTTAAGGTAGGAATAAGGGAGAGATTTCGTAGATTCAAGTATTTTAAGTAGTTGAGCCTGAGTGTAACTCATTGCTCTTCGATTTTATCAGGTCTCATTTGGAGAGTTTCGTATGACGACTCTGTAGGAAAGCCGTATGGTAGGTCTCCAGCTGTTTGTAACATCCTTCTTAGTTTAACTGCATGATATTACCCAAGCCTACATTCCTTATTTAAATATTGGTCGAAATAACCTGTTGTATGTAAACAATGACAATGATGGGTCCGCAATCGGCATTTACTTTTCACTAGTTATTCTCAGTTTAATCTACTCTCTGCTTGTCTTAATTTTTTGGGTCTATGTTCCCTACTAGTAAACGTAAGTGAACTGCGACGTATTTTATGGCATTTGAGGGGCTAAATTTAGAGACTATTATTTAATTTGAGTAGTATTCTTGTAGTAGGCTAGAGAGACCCATTATGAGGAACGAAACTGCTATATTCAGTAGCGAGGGGAGCGATAAACTGTAAAGCACACACAGTGATTCGTTACTTCCCTGCGAATATCGTTAATTATCTAGAGGCCGTTCATTGTGCACTTCAGTGCCTATTTACGCCAAAGTCTGGAAAACGTAAATATGATGACAAAGCGTTAGGGACGTGACGTACACTTTACAGGGCTGCCAGTCACTGCGAACATAATTGGAATATCTGAAATTACTACAACGAAATTTGATGGAGCATTAAGAAGGGAGCCTTCGAATTAGTGAGGCTTCGCTACTCACAGTGTCGCGAAAGGCGCGAGAGAAGTAATTTTATAATGCATTAAGCTGCTTCCATCAAGGGAGAGGGGTCGGAGGAGGACCCACCCCCTGCCAGTTTTAATGAAATTCGCCGAGGGGTGAAACTTTAATAATAAACACGCTGAACCACGGCGGGCGGACTTGGCGCGTTACTATTAGCAGCCGTCTTGCGACGCGCTCGCCCGTGTGGCGAGGCGTAGCGTGCGCAGCTGGGCGCCCTCTTACGGACGCAACTTGGACGTGAGTTTCCGCCGTGAGCGGAGCGGGCGGGGGTTCCCCGGAATCTGTCACGCCAAGTGCGCGCAGCGCCGCCCGACAGACACGCGCAAAACTTGAGCCGCCTAATCTGTCGAGTCTCTCTCTCCCACTCGTCTCGCCCGTACCGGCCGTTTTTGTTGGCTCGGATTTCTGAATGTGTAATTAAGTACGGGATGTTTGACGTCTTCCGGGAGGCGTGTCTGGATAGTCGGCTCAAAGGTTTCGCGTTTGAGATTGCGAATTAACAATGTAAGATCTTCGAAAGTGAACACTTAACGAATGGCAAAGGGTTGTAGGGCTGTGAAAGCGCAGAAGGCCCACGAAGCAGTCACCTTCCCAAAATCAGAGACGGTCTACAAATGAATTACGCCTTTCCCAGTAGAGCTGTCGTTGTTGTTGTTGTGGTCCTCAGTGCCAAGACTAGGTTGCACCAACTTTCCTCCGTATCAACTTCACAACCTGTGGCAAGCTACATATCTACGCAATCCTGCTGTCAGGGCTGGAATATTGTTGTTGATGCAGCACGGCGCCAGGGTACAGTCCACTGCTGTTGTGACGTGAATTATCTCACGACCTAGTGCTTTGCCACTTTGGTATTCTACGGGACCTGAAGTGAAACTGGGCAGAGAAATTACAAGTATTCGTTGCTCGGGCCTAGTAGTGTAGTCTTTTCCAGTGCTGCTGATTATCGAGACAATGAAAGTTGATGGTACCAAGTGAGCCAGCCTCCTTTATCTACGTCTAGTTGCTTCAGCTGCTGCTCTACGAGTCACTGTTAGAACTGATGCTTCTGGGGCTCTAGTTAGACCCTTAGAGAAGGATCACCTACAGGGTAGCTTCATTCGATCTTGGGCGTCAACAATGGTTCCCGGGTTCGTACGTGCACGCTTGCATAGTCTACGTCTGATCATCTGTGGGAATGGGAGGCTTGACAAGTGCCTGACATCAGCCTTGCGTCAGTAAGGCCACTTGGAATTCCACAGTCCCGAAGCAGCACACAACCACCTTGGAATCCCCGCTCTACTAAAGAACTGATCGCACTGCCATGTGCCAGCTGAGGCTGTTGAAACTGCTTGGGGGTCAACGCACGCCTTCGAGTAGCTCTTCCTAAAAAAAAAGAGAGCCTGTCCATGTAGTGCACGATGTCACAACATGAGGTCGTACATAGGCAACAGAGGAACATTTGCGCTGCACGCTGTTTATCGATTTCAGCTCATTCGTGAATACAATTACTGTGTGACTGAAGGTGAATTGTTTCTGTTTGCTTTGTGTGCGCTAGATTGGACGATATGTGCGTGTTCGATCTCCTTTTCATATTCATTTTATTGTCAAAATGCCGTTTCGTAGCTTTGTGCCGCAGAAGAAATGACGACGAAGGCCCAAAACTTATTGTACCTAAATTTCTGAAGGATGAAGTAATGTGGAGAATAAGAATATCGCTATCAAGATTTCACAGGAATAATTTGACCTCTTCTCCAAGTTCATAGGTGAGTATTTTTTTAGTTTAAGTTCTTACAAGAGATTAATTTTATTTGCGAAGTGTACAGTTTATTGCGATTCTAATGGAATGTCATTCAGGTGCTTCTCCAAGGACGTTAACTTCTTTGCATTCACATGGCACTCTACTTCCTCCTTAGCGTTTGTTGTTACTAATACAGGTCAGTCTGGCTGTAGTATGTAGTTCTGTTTTCTGATGCAAAAACTTTCAGTGGGCTTTGTGTTGAAAGACGAGAAGAAACTTCGTATTGGTCTACCCAGAAAACGAAAACTAAATTAAGAGTAGCTACCATATTAGCACATCTCCCGTAAATTAGTCCGTCTTTAGCAACATGATTTCAAAATTCTTATTAGTAATTCAGTGCATAATTCTCTGAGGGAAAAAATTCTTCTTATCTTATAGCACACAAATACGCTAACTATTCTCCTTTAGAAATGCAAGGTAAGAGAGTGCCTTGGAGAACAGAGTTCTAGGGCACAAATAAAAACAGCAGAGGATTTCTAGTGAAATATTTGAGTAAAATTTTCACTCCCCGTTTTAAAATCGTTGAGGGATCCAGTGGCGCTAGAGTTTTTGGTTTTAGCTAACAATTTTGTGAAGTTTTGTTGGTATTGATATAAGTTGTGGTTTAGTAGTATTAATAAAAGTGCCGGCCGCGGTGGCCGTGCAGTTCTAGGCACTTCAGTCCGGCACCGCGTGACTGCTACGCTCGCAGGTTCGAATCCTGGCTCGGGCATGGATGTGTGTGATGTCCTTAGGTTAGTTAGGTTTAAGTTGTTCGAAGTTCTAGGGGACTGATGACCTCAGATGTTGAGTCCCATAGTGCTCAGAGCCATTTGAACCAAGCAGTTGCATTCTTAGTAGAGAGAGAATTTCGAGATCGCTTTGGTTAGTTCTGTAAATATTACTGATGTAATTAAAGGTAGGTAACGTAGACGTTTAGTTTCTTTCAGTAACTGTCAAATGTTTACCATGAGTGAGAAGTGTGGGCTCTGCCGTAGGTTTGTGAGTAGTGGGTTACGGTGTGGGATTTGTTCAAGGTACTTTTATTTGGGGGGGGGGGGGGATGCAGTGGGGAAGCCAGTGGGCAGTCTAGCGAGATTCTCTCCTGGGAATGCAGGATCTGTAGTAAAAATAAGTTGATAAAGGAGCAGGAGCGTAAGACCTGTGGCATTCAGATGCAGTTGCACTAGATAGGTTGAGAAGGGTGAAGGATGCTGGGGAATGGGAAGTGGCAGTTGGCAAGAAGGAAGCTAGGAGGAGGAAGTATTCAGACGGTTGTACTTTGCGTATATGCAGTAGTTTTGGCCAACTGTCAGAGTTGAGTGGAGAGGAGCCTCTTGTAGCTGTACGTGTAGAAAACATGCAGTAGTCCTCAGGAGTTAGGAGGCCTTGGTCAGTTGCCAAGTCTAACGGAAAGGAGAAGGTTCTGCTGCTAGGTAGTTCGCACGGTAGAGATGTGGCCAGCAGTTGCAAGAAGTGTTGGGGAGTGAGTACCAGGTCACCAGCATTGTGAAGTCTAGTGCAGGTTTGGCTCATGTAACTGACAGCATACGGCAGTTATGTAGGAATTTTACGAAATAGGATCAGATAGTGATTGTGGATGGAGCAGGGAATATGAGGTACGTGGTGAACGGGTAAAGAAAGCTACTCAAACTGGTGGCACTAAGGTACTTTTCTTGCAGCTTTTTCAGCGTCATGATCTGCCTCATCTTGAAGCGGCTGTTACGCGCGTTAACGTGGGGCTGGAGAAGGCACTGATGGCAGAGGGCATGGCTCACATTTCAGTGGTGTCACTTGAGTGTGTCAGTAAATCGTATTTCACTAGGCATGGCCTGCACCTCAATAGGTATAGTAAATGTTGACTGAAATTATCAGTATATCTGAGCACTACTTAAATAATTTGACCATTCAGAGGCTCCCTTTACCAGGGTACAGATTAGCCGGCTGTTTTTCAAGGAGTTCCTTGCGGAGTGGGGAAGTGGCAAGGAACGTAAAAAACAGCATTCCATTTGAGTACATAGACATACACGGCACTGCACTGAACAAATATTTGAATGTTGTGCAGAGGCAGTTGAGTTTATTGAAACTAAATTTCTAATTTTGTGGTTTATAGGTCCCCCAACTCTGACTTCAGAGCATTTCTGGTCAAGCTAGAGAGGGTTCTTCATTCATTTTATAGGAAGTACCAGAAATTAGTTATATGTGGTGACTAATAACTTTGTATATGATGGAACAAGAAAAACGATGTTGGTAGATCTCCTAAATTTTTATGATCTGATGCAGAGGGTGTATTTTTTACCTAGAGTGCAGGGGAGCAGTAAATTTTTATTCATTCTTCATTACTAGATGAGCATTCTGTTAGTAAAAGAGTGAATGGCCTTTTAGACCACGATGCACAAATTTTAACGCTAAAAGACTTTTGTACTCAAACAAGTGTCACATATAATTACAAACCATGTAGGAAAGTTAATCCAACGGCAATAGAGAGTTTTTTAAACTTCATCAAGGAACAAGAGTGGCAGGATGTTTATAGTGCCTATATCATAAACGACAAATATGATGCTTCCCTTAACACATTTCTCATGCTCTTTGACAGTTGTATTCCATTAGAACGTTCTAAACGGGGTACTTTCAGTAAAAGGCAGCCTGGATGACTGACTAGTGGGTAAGGATATCATGTAGAACAAAGTGTGAACTATATCAAAATGTAAGAAGTAGTTACAATCAAGCTACAAAAATGGCTCTAAGCACTATGGGACTTAACATTTGAGGTCATCAGTCCCCTAGACTTAGAACTACTTAAACCTAACTAACCTAAGAACATCACAAACAACCATGCCCGAGGCAGGATTCGAACCTGTGACCGTAGCAGCAGCGCGGTTCCGGACTGAATCGCCCAGAATCGCTCGGTCACAGCGGCCGGCAATCAAGCTATAGTAGCTCATTACAAACAGTATTGTAAGGTGCTTAAAATGTTATTAGGAAGGCAAAGAGTATGTGATACGCAAATAGAACAGCTAATTCACAGGATTAAATTAAAACCTTATGGTCAGTTGTGAAGGAAGTCTCTGGTCAGCAGCACAAGGCTGACAATATAAAGTCAGTTAGTAGTAAAAATATTTCTGTTACTGATAAATCGCCGGCCGGAGTGGTCGAGCGGTTTAGACAGGAACTGCCCGACCTCTATGGTCCCAGGTTGGAATCCTGCCTCAGGCGTGGATGTGTGTGATGTCCTTAGGTTAGTTAGGTTTAAGTAGTTCTACGTTCTAGGGGACTGATGACCTCAGCAGTTAAGTCCCATAGCGCTCAGAGCCATTTGAACCATTTGAACTGATAAATCAGATACGTGTGCAGTATTTAACAACCATTTTTTGAGCATTGCTGGTGAATTAAATTAAAATTTAGTCTCTATAGGGAATCATATAACTCTCTTGGCAAATGCCTTTCCGAGATTGATGTCTGCAATACTCCTCTTTGATACAGACAAAAGGAAGATTGAGTCAATAATTAAATCACGGAGGACTAAGGACTCTGATGGATATGATGGCGTGCCTAGCAGAATATTAAAGTACCGTGTTGCACATGTTAGCCCCGTATTTAGCCACATATGTAATTTTTTCTTTAAGAATGGTCAGTTTCCTGAACGATTGATGTACTTAGTAGTAAAGCAGCTTTATAAAAAGGGACAAAGGGATAACGTAGACAATTCTAGGCTGATTTCTGTGTCATCAGTGTTTGGTAAAGCTATTGAAAAGGCTGTGTATGTACGGGTAATTGATCATATTGTATCACACACATTACTATCAAATGTACAGTTCAGCTTTAGAAGTCGGTTAAGAACTGAAAATACTATATTCTCTTTTCTCTGTGCTGTACTAGTGAAATGGATCGTGTTATACCGTTCCACTGTTTTATTAAATTTCTAGCACGCAGAAATTATTAGCAAGAGTTTCTTCTCTTGCAGGTAATACCTCAGCTGGTGTCCAAAAGGAGAGAATGGACTAAACAGTGCTATCTATTGAATTTTTTCCGTTGTGTACCACGTTTCCGATTTTCCTTTCCTTTGTGCGGCCTGGACGGTATAAATGAGGGAGTGTGTGAACTAGCAGAAAGCTTTAGGCAGAGATTGTAACGCTGCATGAATGGTCGTTCTGTGGTAGGGTAGTACCAACCCCCAAGCGTGAACAAGTTTAGCAGAGACCAAGTTCGCAGGTCAGGGCAAAGATGACACGTAGGTGCGCGAATTGGCTCTGTCGAGTAGGCGCGCCACCCGCACCACGCTTTAAGCGGAACGGTTAGGCGAATTCGGTTGGAAGTGACTTGTTCCCGGGCAGCGGCGCGGTACAGACGCAGAAGTTGAACTACTGCACTTTACGGTAGTACGATGTAAGGTATTGGAATGTTTCAAAACTGCTGCTGATTAAGGTCAGGATGGTGGAAGCAGGTGTAACATTACCGGCAAACCACCATAAGGAAATGTATTTTCACTATTTGCTTTAAATTTCCGTAAGAACTTTGGTTTTGTGCCTTGCACAAGCATGGACCATGGGCCCTAAGTTCACGGTCGTATTTTGGGTCTAAGTGTGAAGATTGTTATTTCGTTTCATGCCTTTTTGTGTGCTCTCTTCTGTATAGTAAAGTTTTTAGGGAATTTTATGATTTTTTCGATGTTTTCTGTGTGTGCACAGTTTCCCGCCATGTGGCCAGTTGGAGTAACGGTCATGGCATTAAAGTATAGATCGGTCATCGCTTAGATGTTCAATTAGCTCCAGAACAGTTTCGCTAGTAAATTAGTTCAGTGATTATAAATACGCGCCTAAAATTAAATTTGATGTTAGGAAATGTGCGCAGGCTCATTTTGGCGCGGAACGGGGTCAACGGCGATTTATAAGAAAACAGGTCAGATTTAGCAATATGACACCCAAATGAATAATTAAACAGCAGTCCACGACTGCAATGAACGGCCGAGTTAATCTGGTGTGTCAAGATTTCGTGAATATTCCATGCTTTGAGTTACTCCAGCTTAGCCACGTGTGCGAGCTGGGACCAATGTTAGTTGGTAGATGTGCGTGTGTCCTCCTCTTTCAACATTTTGCCTTGCTAAGAATGAAGTTTACTGTGTAACTTGCGGAATACAGTACTGTTTACCTGGTAATGAGCTCCGATTTTGCCGGCATTAATACTCGTGTGATTTTTGCACCACGTGGTAATAGATGTTCTTGAGTTCCTTTAATCACTTTGCTTTAGAATAATGGAGCTTGCCGCGAAATATTCAGTGCGCGATACAGTTAATTAGAGAAATTTCCGTTTGTAGGTATAATTTGTGCTGCTATTAAGACTTGCATAACTCTCCCCGCCACGTGGTACGAGGTAAATGTTATTGAGCTCCTCCAACCATTTTGCTTTAGAATAATGGTGGCTGCCACGCAACCTTCAGTGAACGATACCGTTTATTAGAGATATTTCCGGTTCTTTATTTCAATTTCCAGGAGTGTATATCCTTATGAAACACATGTTAGCATATCGTGCATCTTATTGGTACTGACCAGTATACTTGAGTCCTCGATAGCTGGACTTTCTCTGCGTTTCAGTAGCAGTACTTAGTAATAATACCAAAGCAAAGCATGGGTCTAGGCATGACTGTATTGTTGAATATGTACTTGCACTGAAGCCAGGTCGGCACTCCATCCCCCCCTTCCCACAATTGCGTGGTAATAACCATAAGCTTATTTTGTTAGAGGGACCTTCTTTGAAAGTAAATAGGGCTGATGCTCTTGCAGTTGTATGACTTTGGTTCTTGCTTAGTACTAATGAGTTAACAATTGTCTTGGTATCATTTAGACAATAAATTCCAATCAGTATAGAACTGCCAATAGTTTTTCCTCAAGCCTGTCATCAATAATTTAAAACCATAGTCAAATTTCAAATAGCTCGAATGCCCCAGATCAGAAAATTAGAAATTAATTAATCTTCCCTCAGAGATGAGAGACAAATGAATCCCATTAGCTAGTCACATGTTTGATCTAATCAACAAATATTGAAAGATCAGATGCCCCCTAATAAGCTTTCTGTAGCGGCTTTTATAGATGCGTTATCCGTTGCCTTTATAATTTGCTGGGTTAATTAAACCACCTTCTTGAAGCATTAACACCCCAGTATTAAGTCTCGGGCCTATTGTTTCGTTAACCACACGAATTTTGAGCCAAAGCTACAGAGGGCAACTTGCATAAACTCTGGACTCGTTAAGTAACGGTAATCCTCCCACTGGGTAGAGTTCTATTGATACTTAACCCAACACACACCCTGAGGGTTACGTTGCACTAGATGGGTTAAAGAAAAGATTTCAAACATTAAACACACTTTTTGATTTCACTAAGACGTTTGATTTTGTTGATTACAAAACATTGCTGTAGAAGTAGGACCATTACGGAACACAGGGAGTAGCTTCGAACTGGTTCACTTCTTAGTTTAGCAACAAACACCAAAAAGTCATCAATCACAGTGTTGAGAATGGCTGTGATGTGAGGTCTGAGTAGAGTCCAGTCAAATGGGGGGTGCCCCAGGGATGAGTCTTGGGGCCACTCCTATTTCTTATTTATATAAATTATATGCCCCCTAGTATTACGAGAAATTCTAAAATATTTATGTTTTCTGAAGAAACTAGTTTGGCAGTAATGGATGTTGTGTGCAACATTAGCTCGGTTTCAAATAGTGCAGTTCATGACAAAAGTTCATGGCTTGTAGAAAATAAACTAATGCTAAATCATAATAAGACTCAGTTTATACAGTTTCTAACGCACAATTCAACAAAACCCGACGTTTTAATTTCACAGAATGGGCATATGATTAGTAAAACTGACAGTTAAAATTTCTACGTGTTCAGATGGATAATAAACTGTCGTGGAAAGCCCGCGTTCAGGACTTAATGCTGCCATTTTTAGTACTTGAACAGTATCTGAAGTAATTAATCGTGCGACACTAAAATTTGTCTACTTTGCTTATTTTCATTCGCTTATGTCGTATGGCATTATATTTCGGAGTAACTCTTCCCATTTCAAAAGGATATTTAGGCTCAGAAACGGTCAGTTGAGGCAGTAAGTGGGGTAAGTTCGCTTACCACTTGCCGAATGTATATATTCCCTTACTGTCATTTCTTGTTAAGAATATCAGCTTATTGCCATGAAGAAGCAGCTTTCACTCTGTTAATACTCGACAGAAATCAAACCTGCATTTGGATCGGACTTCCTTAACTCTTGTGGGTAAATGTTCTCAGTACACTGCTGCATCTATTTTCAATAAGCTACCACAAGGATTCAAAAATCTTAGCACTAATCTCCACGCCTTCAAATCGAAATTGAAGAGTTTGCTCATGGGTCACTCCTTCTATTCTGTCGAGGAGTTCCTCGAAAAATTTTGCTGATTCTTCTTGTAATGTTTGTGTTTACTTAAACTTATGCCTTGACTTTTTTGGGTTCATAAACATAATATTTTTATGTGTTATTACTTTTACGTTGTAATTTCATGTACTGACACGTTCCATGACCTTGGAGATTCGCTCCCCAATTTGCTCCTACGGAACTTAAGGTGTAAAAAAATAAATAAATAAAAGAATGGAAATACAGTAATTACCTATTGGCAGATGATGAAAGTGACAAACACTCAACTCTTGGCATTTTTGGGACCTGGTTAGGAAGCCACTGAAGGCTGTGAGGCTGTTTCGATACACGTTGCACACAGCGTAATCGGAAACTGACAGATAAGGTGACCTGGGTGACCAATAGGACTGCTACCAGACTTACCTCTCCTAAGTACTCCATCAGGCGTGAAGATTGTGTAAATGTTCTGGCTGTATGGTAAATTGCTCTGTTCTAATGGAAGTAACTGCAGTTCTTTCCCTGCTCCGTTAATGTTGCGTCCAGTCACATTCATCAGCCTGGGCAACTTTTATTTGCCCCACCCTGTATCTTTAGGATTCTACAAAAGGAAAAAAAAATGATGAGTATGTAAATATAGCAAATGAAAAGGCAGGAACTGATAGGAACCTTAACTTTCTTGGTGAACAAGTAGTTAAGTTGTTTGAAAACAAATGCGTGCATTTCTTTCTGGTATTATGCAACTCACAAGTAGCAATGTCTTACCTTTCTTCACGCTATCGGTTTTTGTGAAGGAATTAAGTTACTGACTTTGAAATAGTAGCTCAAACACAGAGATGTAAAAGGGCCTCCCACATATTTCATAAAACGCACTGTCATTTAGAACAATTTATGGTTAAGCAGGATGCACGAACATTTTTGATAGCTACGTCAGTGAACATGTAGTAGTAATGACACCGCTTTCTCTTATCAAAGCTTCGATGTAACATTTATGTATGTGACTATTGTCAGGGTTTGTGTGTGTGTGTTTGTGTGTATGTTTCTTCCCTGTATGTCACAGTTGAGTACTCTCTGTTTTTGAGTTGGGAGTCTTGTGGTGTTCTTACAGCAGAACAGTACCTTTACGTATGTGGAGAAAATACGCAGTGATAATACTGACACTACAGAAAAAGAATCTTTCAATCATTCACGACCATCTTTTGCAGTGTTCTGATCAATTTGTTTAGAAGTATAAAAACCTTGCTTAAAAACCCCGTTGTGCAGTTCCCATTAGATATTCATTTTTGTGCAGGTATTCCATGTTCACTCTCAGAAGGATGATTTTCTGGGGAAAAGCATAT
Source organism: Schistocerca nitens (assembly GCF_023898315.1). NCBI lineage: Eukaryota > Metazoa > Arthropoda > Insecta > Orthoptera > Acrididae > Schistocerca > Schistocerca nitens. The sequence goes on from NC_064618.1 coordinate 265,686,379, forward strand.
CTGTGACGAATGACAGGACAATTATTAACTGCTCCACTCCAAACTCCATATCTGAAACCAGGTACAGTTCCATTGATACTCTCAGACTGGCCTTTCCACTTCTCAGAAGAAGAGACCAGACGTGAAGGGCCAGTGAAGAAGAAGCTGAGCCTTGAACATCGACACCTATGAGCACCATTACAGTAGTCTATCAACTCAAAAACTATATGAGGATCCTTTAATCTTCAGGTACATAGCAATAAAACATGTTCTATTTCCAAATACTTCCTGTACGTACTTGGTACAGATTGGTAAGTAAACCACTAATTTGCATGTAACTTTCAACATGCAGGCTTTCATGTACAGAACCTCCTTTTGCTGGAGAATTCTCCAGCAGAAGGAGGTTCTTACTCGTTGGTATGAAGATGACCACAGTAGAGGTCGAAAGCGGTCACCGTAATAAATAAATAAATTGTGATCAAGACTGTTTCTGATAGTAAATATTTGTAACCCATTGATCACTGTCACTCCCATAATGTATTAATAAGTATTAAATTTTTATCCAGCGTTATTTGTAGAGGAAATTCATAAAACTGGTTGGAGTCGGTGAAGCAGTTGTTGGCGGTGCACGTTTCTCAGTGCCGTCATCGCACCGCATGGTTTCTTTTTAGTAGTAGTCAGATTACAAAAGTGCATCTAGTGCGACAGAAGAAATGTCCTGTAGGTCAAAGCGAGGCTGGAAAATCTCGTTTAGAAAGTCTGGTTGTGTAGCCGAGCAGAGTGTTGATCCGGGTCCACCAATAAAGGTTCGCGATGGAACGTACGGAACAATACGTCACATGATATCCGTCACGCAGCGCACTTAGCCGAGAGCTTGTGGAATTAATCCACGGTGGCGACTGGGCCTCTCGCAGATGCTGCGGCAGGGGTTCATAGACCGGATGAGAAGGAAAATTCCAACTTGGCTAGGTGATCTGGAAGGAGTAGAAAGTGTTTCAAGTTAAGGAGAAAAGCGTAATGTACAGGCTCTGACTTGGTCAATTTGGCAGCCAAAACTGATGGCTTTGGACACTGATATGAGGTTTCATTGTTGTAATGAGAATGAATATATCAAACATTCACATTAAGAGCATGTTTTTGTCTATGAAGATGATTTATTCTGTTATGATGTATTGTAACCTACAGTTACTGAACAAAACTCAATAAAACTCAAGGTACTTTGTTTTCGGAGAATGTTCTTTGTCTTAGAGGCAATCTTGCAAGGAACAAAAATTGAATATTTGAATTTTTGCAAAACCACCTCCCACAAACTCACAGAAAAATCCGATTTGTGTATACTGTTCTTTGTTATTTTATTTTTTAGCGTATGGCTAATACTGACATATCACAAAATTAAATTACATGTCGATATGAACACGTTTACACACAAGAAACTTAAGAATATCCAGTCCTTCAAACCAGCGCCTTGGAAGTCCTCTTCAGAACTGCGATAGGCTCGAATCCTGCATTCACTGACACTGTGATGAACAGTCAGGTTTAGAGCCCGCAGTCACAGGCAGTATTAGACAGCGTCTTTCACTTAAAGAGAACATCCCTGGATCGGCCATGGCCAGTACGGTTTCTGTTGAGAGTAGTCCATGTCTTGCGTGCTAGGTCGAATCCACTTGGAAGTTCAGCACCTGAGAAGATGTTATGCAGGCGCACACCTGTCACTGCTTCCTGCCGACCTTTCGATACTCCAAGGGATTTGAAATCCTTAGCAATCATGTCAGCAGCATCACACAGAGCTGGATGGCGTGATTTCAGTCTTACGATTTACAAGTGGCAGGCCGCTATCCGTGGATAGGTTAGAAATCCTGGAGATCTTGTGGAATTCCCTCATAAGGGCAGTACATCTGCGTAGACCTGGAGGCATTATACCGGTTAACAGTGGAAGCCAATAAACTGGAGTAGGTCTGATTGCGTCAGATATTATGCGCAGTGTCGTGTTCAGCTGGGTGTCAACAAGCATTGTATGATGACTGTTCATCCAAACAGGTGCACAATATTCAGCACTTGAATAGACCAAACCCAGAGCTAAAGATCGCAGGCTGGTTGCTGAAGTTCCCCAGGTAGTTTAGTGTATCTTATAGAGGATGTTGTTTCGAGTCCTCAACTTTTGAGCTAAGTTAAGAAGGTGTTGTTTGAAGCATAGTGTACGGTCCAGGATGAAACCAAGATAATTTGTGTTCCAATTATGACGAAGAACTATACCTCTGAAACTTACTTCCAGCTTTGCGTTCGCCAACTGATTATTTAAATGGAAGCAACCCACTTCTGTTCATTGTATTTATGAAAATCATTCACATTTATTATTGTACTGTCACTTCTTTGAATGCATAAGAGGATTAATTGTCTTCCTGGAGGAAACACAGGCAACCAAAAATAATGGCAGTAGACTTGCAGTAAGATTTTGACCAGTGTCCATTAGGTTTGAAACAACTTTGAAATCGATGAGAGATATCTAAATCTTCCAGGGAAATGTATGTCGGCAACATATCCCAATAATAAAGTATGTCCCAAATGCTGCTTTACAAACTCAGTGTCATCTTACTCGACTTGTAATTAACTTAGAAATAAAGTTTGTATAATTCACCGACTCAAAACAATATTTTGATGAATAAAAGTTTTGATTTTCTAGGTGATAAGAGCAATATACCTGAAAAAATGTTTTCTTCTTGTTTTTGCGCGGTGGTAGTTGGAGCGCCATAAATGAATCGAAGAACGGGTTCTGCATAGGAAAAGACATAGCGTCTTGGTTTATTGAAACTAAGTCAGCCACCCAAGGTCAGAGACATTTCAAAAAGGCGATAAGGGAAACCCCCACCCTCTGGGCTGTCTGCAACGAAATTATACAGGAACCTCATGAAATAATGAGTGTGGATTTAAAGCCTCTTATTGGCAGGCTAAAGAGAAGTGACGAAGATACAGAGAAGATTGGACCATATTTACAGCGTTCACCACAGAAGTCTATTCATAAGGTATCAAAAGAACTTCGAATTCCTCGAACGACAGAGTACCGTGTGCTCCGAAAGCGTCTTCATTTGTTTCTGTACATAAAGTAACTGTGACAGGAAATCAAAGCAGATGACAAGTCAAAACGTGTTGCTTTTCCTCTGGGTATTATTGCACGTGTACAGAGAGAAGAACTCTTTCTGTGACATGTTAAGTCTTCAGATGAATTACCTTCTCACGTATGTGGAGCGTTAATAATCGTAACTTATTTGATTAAAAAACTCTATGATAACACTTTGAGTGCAACACACAAACTTTCCTTTTTGCGATAAGTTAATTACGAGTTATATATGACACTGAAGTTGTAAAATACCATTTAAGTCGCCCTGCACGTGGTGAGCATAACTGACCTTCATACAGCGTGTCAGTTTCGACACTAGTACTCAATTGCTCACAACAATTAATCAAATGGGAATACATAGGCGTCACTCAGCCAGATCTCAGACAATAGCTCCAACAGAATCTGTTAGTCCATTATGTGTAATTAATGTACTATAACAGTCTCTCAGATATACCACGTAATCACGTCTGCAGCAATATCTGTGTATTGATGTTCCGCTGTGTGTTAGTCTCGCACTAATAGATATGCTCGTGATCCTGTTATCTGCAGTTTCCTGGCTGTTCTAGGAAACTTAATGTCTGAGGATAGGGTGTTGGCAGTATACCTCCCAGATGCTCTAATCACATGAGTCTTCATTGTACTGCACTTTTATAGGGCTCCTACAATGAGATATGCACTGACGGTGAATCACACCTGCAAGACAGGGTAATAAATGACACAGATGAAAGGAATAAAGGGCTCGGAACTGCGCGTCAAATCGCCGTCAGGGCAAAACGTTTACATAATAAGATTTCTAAAATCTGGAACATAAAAGCAGTTGTCGTAAGATCTTCCTGCAGACGGGAATTTAGGTTACGATTAATTCTGATATCTGCGTAAATATGACTGCTGTCTGGTAACACGATTCTTTTCTTAGTTGAAATGAATATCTGGTAACTCTCTCGTCTGTCACAAAGTTGAGTTTACGCTGTTTGTCACTGGCAAGCGACTGTCCACTTGGCGATATACCGACAGACATTGACCCTCTTCGAAGGCAAAAGTGTTCTGTGTGTGAGAGGATATTTCAGCAACGAGTTAAACCTTGGTGTCACCCAGGGGCTTCTATTGCCGGTTCTTACAGCAACGAAGGTCACCTGTCCCTAATCTACTGTTCAAAACTGTTATTAGTGAACCCCCTCAAACCCAGTATGGCACTTTACTCCGCCCACAGTTTCACATACCGACCCATATGCTAACGAAGCGCAAGAGAGTGCGTCGTGACAACTGTTCAGTGGCGGTAGATGCATAGAATGCAAATCAATTAAAAGAGCGGGTAGCCGTTAGATCAGAGTTAATTACACTCTATTGTAATCCAGTGACTTACTTCAGTTCGTAGCAATATAAGAGTATTAAATATGCAGGTGCGAAAACAGTGATCAAAAACGGAGAGTAGGCATCTGTTTGATTGCACCTCTGCGGTGAAACTAACGTAGCCATTTATGTTGTCAAGATGCCCACCGTTCCTCCTACCGTTCTTAAACATTCACATTCAAGAAAGAAACCTCGGGGCACCCTAGGACATTCAGTGTGCAGCAAGAGCCTAAACACCAATGGCTGCCACGATCCGGCACAACGTAAGTCTATGCTCACCATCATGGTACACAGAGCGCGAGCCCTATGCGACAAGAAATGTCTGCCTAACGAGTTACAGTATCTGCGTATAACATTTCGCAAGAATGGCTACTGGGCGACACTAATAAAGCGCGCTCTCCAGCCAAGCAACTAAAAAAGCGAAATCAATGATGACGAAGAATCCAAGCACCTGTCCTTCCTTCCGTACGTAGGGCAATCCACAGTCACGATTGCCAGGATAATATATAAGAATAACATAGATATCGTGACACAAAGGAATTACAGACATCGGCTGCAAGTGGGCATTGATTTAAATCAGTGGGGAAGTTGAAAATTTGTGCCGGACCGGCATTCGAACGCCGGTCTCGTGCTTACTAGTCAGATGCTCTGACCACTAAGCCATACGGACATAGTGGTCAACAGCACCTCAACGGACTACGCACTAGGACGCCTCTCGTTAGACCAAAATTCTAAACGAACCCACACACTACTAATGTAGTGCCCCTTTACTATTATCGTCATTATTCGCGGAATTTCGCAGATTTCCGTAAGAGTCTGAGCCTGGTGTGCATCGCACTGAAGAATCATTGGCCGTCCTCGCTTGAATTACATATGTTACCACCTGTTCTTTCGAGCATGTCTGGAATAGCGGACACCGCATATACAGGGTGAGTCACTAACTATTGCCACCTAGAATAACTCCAAAACGTATTATAGTAGCTGAAACTTTTGTGGGACAAATGTTGCATGGGACAACTGGGGCCACGATATGACGTTCATTTTTTGTTGCTGGGTGGGATCGCGTCTTAGGAATGAAAGGTTAACTTTGCTTTTCTGTAAATGGGATGGCATAGTTTGGTACTTATTTTCTGATAGCGGCTATCGAAACGAATCCAATGATGTGTAACAGTAAGGTCTTTGAAGGTCAACTAAGGCACGGACGTTCATTTACAGAAGGTGTCCGAAGTGATGACCATTGGTAAGAATGCAGTGCCGCAATTTTGTTATCATGGATTGAGCGGTATTCCTTATCACTTCGGCACTTATCGAAGAACATTCTTTGACAGTTCTTTCACGCATATCTTCAGGTGTAGTTGGAACGTCTTTATAAACAATGTCTTTTACGAATCCCCACCAGAAAAAATCCAGAGGCGTCAAGTCTTGCGAACGAGCCGGCCACGACGCATCGCCTCCGCTTCCAATCCAACGATTTGGGAACTGTCTTTGCAACTCATTTCTAGCCATCAGCGAAAAACGTACCAGACACCCATCGTGTTGATATCACATTCTGTTCGTTGTTCCTAAAGGTATTTCTTTATGGCGATGCTGAACACAAAAAACACTACTCTGGCTCATCCCAGATTTCCTTGCGATTTGACGCAAACTAACACAAGGTTCTCGAACCATAGTGCCAAGAGTACCAATTTCCGTTTCCTCGTTAGTAAATTTCCTCTGCCGAATATGTTTCCGATGTGTTAAAGAACCAGTTGTTCTCAATTTATAATACACATATATAAATGTACGACGTGTAGGTTGAGTACGGTGGGGATATCTCTGAGTATATAAGTCTCTAGCTGCACTGAGTTTCGTTGGCATTCGTTGGAATGAGAAGCATATCGACTTGTTCTTCAAAGGAATACATAATTCACATTCGCTTGATTCGCACATTGCGACATCTTGATTCCACGACTCGGCCGATAGGCCGAGGTGATTTCATCACTATTAAAGCACTTATTGAGTCTTGTGCATAGCAAACTGACCTACAATCATCTGGTTCATAACACAAACGACTAAAAAAGTGAACAATTGAATCAGAAAAGTAAAGACAGTCTGCACCACACAATAGAATATGAAATCTTATTAAAGCAGTTAGACAACACCCTGATCTATCCGCAGAAGATGTATCAGCTTCCAACGCAAAAGCAAAAGTGTACCTATACACGTGTGTACCTCCTTCCCCTCCCTGTAAACAGACAACCCCGGTTCGTTGGTTGCGATTCCCACTTTACCTGTTCGGTTATCGTCCAGACAGCTTTACCATTATACTTCTTGCCAATCTTGTGTGAATAATGTCTTGCAAATTTCTGCACCCAATGACCTGATTGTGCGAAACAGAAAATTAAAGAAACACTACTGAGTCCCTTGAAACTCCTAGCCGCACTGTTGAAGATAGCGATTACCATATTGATGGAAATGAGCATTTGGCGTCATTGCCCGGGAGGCCCTTTGCAGGGCAGGTCCGGCCGCCTTGTTGAAGGTCTTATTACAGTCGACGACACACTGGGCGACCTGCACGCCGGATGGGGATGAAATGATGATGATGACAGCAAAACACGCAATCCCTGGGCGGAGAAAATCCCCGACCCAGCCGAGAATCGAAGCCGGGCCCGTAGGATGGCAATCCGTCACGCTGACATTTTTTTTTAATCTCATTTTGTTCGTTTTCGTTCGTTGCAGCTGCTCGTGGCGGACGTCACAAGACATCCGTTTCATTTCTTCGGTGATCCTTAACTCATTTTTTTATTACAGAGGGCAGCTAACTCTCTGACCAAACACGCTAAATTACCTTGCCGGCTAGAGCACTCAGCTATCGGGGCAGACACAATGTTGATAATGGGAGAGTAATGGGAAAAGCCGCATTCAGTTCCACAAAGTAATAGTTATTGTTTTGTTTATGTAGGCTTCTTCCTCGCCTTTGGTAGCTTTACCTAAAACGAGATGTACTGTATAAGCTGCCGGCATGCTAGAAGTAACCGTGCTTCAATATCATCTCAATAATTCATAGCGAACACAGCGTCATTGAAGAGACAGGTGGATTCTGTGCTTGAATGATGACATAAGCACTCTTCACGCTGTACATAGTATCATGAAAGGCGTTATGGTGGTGAATTTTTGGAGTTGATGTTGTGGCATATGTATATGCATTCACAGTCGATAAAATAACGGAAACTCGATCAAAGTCAACACCAATAAATTCGTGCCCGGTTTAAGAACAGAGTTGATTTGCCACATCCTTTTCTGAGACATTAATTATCTGTGCCTCGGAGTTTTCTCGTGGGCAGAGGAAGTTGTCTATCTGAACTGACAGTTGCTCTAGGGTCCAAGCCATCCAAAGGAACCATACTGTTACTGTCTCTAAAGACCATGAACGTCACTCTGCTGCTGGTAACTGTGTCTTGAACTTTCTGTCCTTGGAGAAATTTCGAACTGCCACGTCACAGACTCTTTTGAATTGTCACTCTTGGTGGTAACACCACCTCTTATCTCCGCTGATGGCGTTTGACAGAAAATATCACCTGCCATCTAACTTTATCCAACTGGATTGTTGGTAATATTTCTGAACTATGAAGGAACAGCCACATCTAAACCAAGACAAGGCAGACCCCATGTACTGATGGACAGGGTCCATAGATATTTTAGGTGAGTGGTTGTAACGAATCGCATGAAATTACCAGAAGCAGTCCAGCTAGCACAATGACTGTGCTGAGATAGTTAAAAGGAATATGGCACAATAGTCGAGCAGCTCCTCATAAAGCACACATTATGTAGTCAACGCTAAGCAGCGTTTGAAGTGATGTAAGTAGCGACAGCACTGGACAGTAGATAACTGGAAACAAGTGATTTGGACGAACCACGCTACATCACGACAGTTCGATAGAAGCATGTGGGTTTGGAGGAAGGCTGGAGAACGTTACCTGCGATCATGCGTAGTGTCAACAGTGAAGTGTGTGGAGTGTTAGCAGTGAAGTACATAGCAGTTGCTGTTATGGTTTAGGGCTTTTTTCCGAGAACAGTTTGTAGTTTCCTTACTGTGCGTAAGAAAACGCTACATATGGAAATACATGAACAGCTGTACAGTAATATGCGCCGCATACAGGAGAGCAATAGTTCAAAGGAAATAATTGTATCTACATGACAACGCACCCAGACTTTCAGCAGTGTCTGTGAAACACTCTATTGTGGACATTCCTGAAATGGATTGGCCTGCCCAGAGTACCGATCTGGACCCAATGCAAAACCTTTGGGACGAATTAGAACGTCAACACACCAGCGATCGTCACTACTTTCTGTGGAATATGGTTTATTTCCTCTCCGGTATGAAATTATGGCGGTTTTGGAATTTGACACTAATTAGCATAAAACCTGCCACAACGAAACTGCACAGATAAATTTTTTCTACCATTTTACACACATTTTACATTTTACACGAACAGAGAAAAAAGAAAAAACATCACTCCTGCAACGTAGTGCAGAACAATATGCCTGACACCATAAGTAGAGGACTATCAGGGGTGTGTGACGTATTTACAAACAACAGAGTCCTATCTTCTAATGTTAGCTACTTCAACTCCAACCTCGCAGATACTCGATCTGTTAACCTAACTGTGATGCCATCGTTCCTACGCTGCGTTCCCTGTTATATTATTTTATTTGTTGTGGTGTTTTATGTTGCGTTTTAATTTTACTTGTACAAGATTTTGGTTTGTGCTGTTGGCTTTCAACTGATGGACTGTTAACTAAACTCGTCGTCTGCATAATATGTTAAGTGACGAAATCTTGGTAATGCGCTGTTAACACTGACTAATTGCGAGTTCTTGAGCCTGTAAAGAACCGCTGTGCGATTGCAGGTTCGTTCACCACGTCTTCAGAGTCTCTCCAAACGCACGTCGGCGTAGGTATCTGGAACTCTCTAGATATTTATGAGGATGTAACAGTAGAAGAATAATTAATTTCGAGTCTCACCTGTTAGTCAGTTGAGATGAACTCTTGTATTTCTTTTTATCCAATAAAATATATTTATAGATCTGTAGTAGTTTCACAATAATCTTAACAAGAACAAGAGTTAGAAGAAGAATAGTCAGAATAATTAATATTCCAGATAAGAACAAAAATTATGTATATCAGGGATGGTAGTACAGTTCATATCTCCCTGCAAGATAGTAGCGTCTTTGATTGTCTTTGAATGTCAGACAGTCATTTCTCAAGTAAATGGAAATGAGCGTTTGGCGTCATTGGCCGGGAGGCCCCTTACGGGATAGGTCCGGTCGCCTTGGTGCAGGTCTTATTATATTCGACGCCCCGTTGGGCGACCTGCGCGCCCGATTGGGATGAAATGATGATGAAGACAACACAACACCCAGTCCCTGAGCGGAGAAAATCCCCGACCCAGCTGGGAATCGAACGCGGGCCCATAGGACGGCAATCCGTCACGCTGACCACTCAGCTATCGGAGCGGACGCCATTCTCAAGCGACATTTCATCATGTGAAATAAATGAATAGTGATTTATTGTCAGATGGAGGAAATTTCAAACAGCTTAAACGACTGAAACTAGTTCCGACTGAAAAGACACTCCCGCCCCAACGAATTTGTTACTCGTAAACACCAGTACAATCACCTTGCTGTGCTATCGCAGGATTTAGACAATACCGCCAGGACAGTTTTGGATCTGTCGGCAATAGCTCACGAGATTTCTGCTAAACACAAAATAGTATAACCTCACAGACACGACCAGACGGTCATCAACGACCGTCTATCGTAACAATGAAACAGTACACAACTAGATAATCAGCACCGCCCAGCTCATCAATTTTTGGTTGAGTGATAAGACGCGCCATAGGCTTTGTTCAATAAAAATGTCTCAGTATAAATCTGCAGATACTGTCTCCATCGAAATACACTTCAAAGCACCAATTAAAAGTACTGTCGACAGGAATGTACGTATTCAGATATAGCCGGCATCAAATGAACAAACACAAAGCTTATGACTTAAGTAAGTTGGACTGCCATCTGACAAAGGTTTCTTCTGAGGCTAGCCCCGATGCTAAATGGTTCAAATGGCTCTGAGCACTATGGGACTTAACATCTGTGGTCGTCAGTCCCACAGAACTTAGAACTACTGAAACCTAACTAACCTAGTCCCCCAGAACTTAGAACTATTGAAACCTAACTAATCTAAGGACATTATACACATCCATGCCCGGGGCAGGATTCGAACCTGCGACCGTAGCAGTCGCGCGGTTCCGGTCTGAGCGCCTAGAACCGCGAGACCACCGCGGCTGGCTGCCCCGATGCATTCTAGTTTACACATTGCTGTGTCACCTCTTCTTACCATATTCTTGAACTCCTGCCTCATCAGAGAGGATATTTTAGTAATAATTTTCGTATTAAAATTGTAGCGTCTCATGTTAAAATTGAAGCGTCCTACATCGATCACTACAGTGGAAAATGATCTGTAACACTATCTGAAATAACTCTCCTTTAACACTTATTTTTATAAAACGTCGTTTTCGGAAGGACCGATAGTCTTTCCCTAGTCGTCCAGACCCCGGACTTCTCTATCCGCTTGTTCCCAAGGACTGTCTACCTCTGCAAATTGCGTCCAATTTTTAGTTTATGCCCTTTGTATTCTTACGCCCGCTTCCCAGAAACTTTCCGATTCCCGCTCTGAAGCGCTCCCTGATGACTCTCCGTAATTGCACTGTCTGATCTGTGCTGTCACGCATTCCGATTTCAGTAATTAATTAAAACTGAAATATCTCGTGATCCATAACTCCGATCACCATGTGGTTTTCATCAAACGCTCTTAAATAAACGACCGCACCAATACACTTTCTGTCCCCATATCTTTCTCCTGTTTCTTCTTTCTTATGGTTCCAGAACCAAGTACATAGGCAATGAGCAAAGTCAGTGATTGTACCTAACATAACCACGTCTCTGCTGGTTTCAGCCCTTCAGGAACAATGAGCTTCCATTCTTCAACGAACATCCAGGCACTTCAAGGAACGTGACCCCATCATCCAAGCTGTCATGAAGACAAAGTGTGAACAAACCCGATGTCAATGTCCACTAACTGGTGCCCAGACAGTCAGCATTCGGCTATAGACATCATTTCTTGATAGTAATCCGCCGATCACCAAGAACGTATTGATGAAACGCTGTTCGTTATGAGGAATGGTCGCTGGGCAGCATCGACCCATGTGTGGATTTTTGTGTACCTCCTTCTCACCACCACAGATGCGCAATGCCGACCTCACACATATTACTCATGCCTACTATACCACCTACATACACCGTTAGCAGGTATCTTTGGATGATCTATCTTTGATTTATATTCACACCGATGTCAAACGACTTTTTTTAATGCTCCTTTGCTGCTGTTGTACGTCTCAGATCAACGAAACCAGCAAGATATAAGCATGAAGATTAAAAAGTTACTACCACACTACCTAAAAATTTAAATGGTAGAAAGACTTTTTCTGTTGACAACATCGAAAGGATATTCAAAAGCACAACCACTACACAATAGCACTTCTGTTCTTCAAATTTTGATGTGCTTCCCAATGACAGGAATGTTTTCAAATGATTTTGTCGAATCAAAGTAACTAACAACAAAATTTCTATACTGTACTAATTCTATACCACTCTGCTTTTTCTTGTTGGTCTTTATTTTCTACAGTTTTAAACTGACTGAAGCCACTGTGAAGTTCTCCGTTGAAATCTCCCTTTGAAAATTGTCGAAAATGCCTCCTATCAGTAGTACCTCAGGCACTCCAGCAAACCCAAGAGTACATAGAACAAAACTTACTTGTAAGATACAACTGTTACTTAAGGTAATAATGCTAACACTTGGCCATTAGTATTATGACACAAAACTGCTCTCTTCTCATAACTCACATCATTACCACATGTGATCTACGTAGGTCATAGCAACACGTCCATGGTAGAGAAAACCAATGAAATGCACAGATTCTTCTTCGGACTGCGGTGAGCGAAGCGCTATGTGCTCCGTAGCGTCACTGGCATTAGAGGTTCGAGATAACGCTTCAGATGTATCGGAAATGACGGTCCGTCTATTGAAGAAAACTGTATCGTATTTGAAACGTGAACTTCTCCGGAAAAAGTTCAAACAACTTAAGCAAATGCAACTGCATGTCATCTTCGACAAACGCCCACATTTCAAAAATCGGATACTTTCTGGACACACATGTAGAGACAAAGTGCCATGCAGGGAAATGTAAACTACCAATTGGTCGTATTTTCCGAGAACACAAAGTAAAGTGTGATTTTCGACCACTAACAAGGGGAGGCCACAGCGCTGGGATCACGGATTTACTTCCTTAGTAGGCCATGAAAACAACTAATGGGCAAGTAGTAGGGTGCACTACTCCGGCAATTTCGAGGAAATGGCAAAATCGAAGTAAATCTTTGAACCCAACGTCGTGGCCCCTCCTTGAAAGTTGAAGGTCCTAGTAACGTCTTTAAAGGACCTCTTCATTTGCGTAAGGCAGACGTCAGGCGTGTCCTACGCAGTTGTGGCTTTTCCGAACTTTGCTCATACACCTAGGACGGTGGAGAATCTTTGTATTGAGCATAAACGTCAGATGCGCTACGACAAGGGTGCTATATCTCATCCTGCAAGCTGAGTCAAATATAACATTCCTTTTACTTCTGACCTTTTTTCCGGTATAGTAGTATTCTGCTACGGTAAGCCAAGTATAGTACGCCTGCTGTTAGTTATCAGTCTGTTAAATGTTAACGTTTGTGCACAACGGAGTTTTTGTGTCTATCTATATTACGGAATGTATCAGATTTTATGAATGGCATGTAACTGCAAGGAAAGCTACATAGCGATTCTGTGTCATAGAAATAACACTGGCGTTCGCAAGAGCTAGGCTGCACAGCTGCAGTACTCATCACTTCATTGTTATCTCGAGATGAGTTGAACTTCAATGGAGTCCGTAGATCCTTTGTAGCGAGTGATATACTAAAGTAAGAGATACCTACCCACATTCCTTTTGAATTATGACTTAACCTTTCACTGTTCTATTACGATACCAACCGACAGTACACAATGTAATTACCTACTGCATCACATGTTTACGTTGTGTTGCACTTTGTTAAATATAAGCTCGTTCGAGTAACTTGAAATTCAAAATGGAGCAACATTTTCCACCTTCATTATTCTGCCTCATTATTGGTAACTATCTCACTGTTTTGTTGCATAATCAGACATTACTCGCGACTGTTCACTCGTGACGTTTAGCACTAATCGGTTCACTACTCATGTCCACCCACAACTAAACTGTTTTGCGTCGCCCTCCACGGGTACGCCTCCTGTATGACGCCAGTGAGAAGCGTCCTTACGTCATAAGTAATGATTTACACTTGATACAATATGGGTTGCAGTTGCCTGACATTGTCAGAGTAGAGAGCGATCAGTTATTTCACTGAATATAGATTTATTTTCTAAAATCCTTACTACCTAAGGTCGGATATAAGAAACTGTATAATTTGTTTCGATCACTACCGGTCATCTCCAGATCTGAAAGACGTTGAAACGAAAGGTTACAGGACAGGAATTTCAATCGACATTAACAGAGTTAAGTATTAGTAACAAAATTGTTAACAAAATTACTGAACAATATATACCATAGTACACATAGCATTGTCTAAAGTAAGAGGACACTTTGTCAGCTTGCTAGTACCAACATAAGGAATGTCACCTGTAAGGTACATGCATCAGCTGTCAAACAAGTGGCGCGAGGACTAACATAGAATCATCGTAAAGTAGATCTACATATTCTATGAACGACAAGAATCTGATTAAAGGTGATACGAGAAACATTACATTTTAATGTTACAGATACCTGTAACGTGAGTAAATGGTAAGTACAGACACTCACCGTTGTTGTGCATACATAGTGACACACACAGTAGCCAAGCCGTCTGACAGTCAAAGTTTTCATGAGGCTGTCGTATAGAAACCAACCTATGCTAACCGCCCATGCTCATAGTTGAAGAAAGAACAGCAGGTGGCAGGACAGTAAAATATGTAATATACAGTTCAGTATATAATTTAAAAAAAAAGACTAAATTATAGCTGTTGTGATGAAATTAGTAAAGTATGCACAAATATAAATATCAACCTGCACGGATAGAAGTTCTTGTAGCCGACATAGTGTTAGAAGACTTATCATTAAAACAGGAGCACTAATGGTATAGTGACTTGTATAGATCTATATACAAAATATTTTACGTATGTACACACAACGGTGTGTACATACGTAAATGAACCATGAACCATGAACCAAGGACCTTGCCGTTGGAGGAGAGGCTTGCGTGCCTCAGCGATACAGATAGCCGTACCGTATGTGCAACCACAATGGAGGGGTATCTGTTGAGAGGCCAGACAAACGTGTGGTTCCTGAAGAGGGGCAGCAGCCTTTTCAGTAGTTGCAGGGGCAACAGTCTGGATGATTCACTGATCTGGCCTTGTAACACTAACCAAAATGGCCTTGCTGTACTGGTACTGCGAACGGTTGAAAGCAAGGAGAAACTACAGCCGTAATTTTTCCCGAGGGCATGCAGCTTTACTGTATGGTTAAATGGTGATGGCGTCCTCTTGGGTAAAATATTCCGGAGGTAAAATAGACTCCCATTCGGATCTCCGGGCAGGGACTATTCAGGAGCACGTCGTTATCAGGAGAAAGAAAACTGACGTTCTACGGAACGGAGCGTGGAATGTCAGATCCCTTAATCAGGCAGGTAGGTTAGAAAATTTAAAAAGGGAAATGGATAGGTTAAAGTTAGATATAGTGCGAATTAGTGAAGTTCGGTGGCAGGAGGAACAAGACTTTTGGTCAGGTGATTACAGGGTTATAATTACAAAATCAAATAGGGGTAATGTAGGAGTACGTTTAATAATGAATAAAAAAATTGGAGTGCAGGTTAGCTACTACAAACAGCATAGTGAACGCATTATTGTGGCCAAGATAGACACAAAGCCCACGCCTACTACAGTAGTACAAGTTTATATGCCAACTAGCTCTGCAGATGACGAAGAAATTGAAGAAATGTATGATGAAATAAAAGAAATTATTCAGATAGTGAAGGGAGACGAAAATTTAATAGTCATGGGTGACTGGAATTCGGTAGTAGGAAAAGGGAGAGAAGGAGACGTAGTGGGTGATATGGATTGGGGTAAGAAATGAAAGAGGAAGCCGCCTGGTAGAATTTTGCACAGAGCACAACTTAATCATAGCTAACACTTGGTTTAAGAACCATAAAAGAAGGTTGTATACATGGAAGAAGCCTGAAGATTCTGACAGGTTTCAGATAGATTATATAATGGTAAGACAGAGATTTAGGAACCAGGTTTTAAATTGTAAGACATTTCCTGGGGCTGATGTGGACTCTGACCACAATCTATTGATTATGAACTCTAGATTAAAACTGAAAAAAACTGCAAAAATGTGGGAATATAAGGAAATGGGACCTGGATAAACTGACTAAGCCAAGGGTTGTACAGAGTTTCAGGGAGAGCATAAGGGAATAATTGACAGGAATGGGGAAAGAAATATAGTAGAAGAAGAATGGGTAGCTTTGAGGGATGAAGCAGTGAAAAATGGTTCAAATGGCTCTGAGCACTATGGGACTCAACTTCTGTGGTCATTAGTCCCCTAGAACTTAGAACTACTTAAACCTAACTAACCTAAGGACATCACACACATCCATGCCCGAGGCAGGATTCGAACCTGCGACCGTAGCAGTCGCGCGGTTCCGGACTGGGCGCCTAGAACCGCTAGACCACCGCGGCCGGCTGAAGCAGTGAAGACAGCAGAGGCTCAAGTAGGTAAAAAGATGAGGGCTACTTGAAATCCTTGGGTAAGAGAAGAAATATTGAAATTTATTGAGGAAAGGAGAAAATATAAAAATGCAGTAAATGAAGCAGGCAAAAAGGAATACAAACGTCTCAAAAATGAGATCGACAGGAAGTGCAGAATGGCTAAGCAGGGATGGCTAGAGGACAAATGTATGTAGAGGCTTATCTCACTAGGGGTAAGATAGGCACTGCCTACAGGAAAATTAAAGAGACCTTCGGAGAAAAGAGAACCACTTGTATGACTATCAAGAGCTGAGATGGAAACCCAGTTCTAAGCAAACAAGGGAAAGCAGAAAGGTGGAAGGAGTAATAGAGAGTCTACACAAGGGCGATGTACTTGAGGACAATATAATGGAAATGGATGAGGATGTAGATGAAGATGAAATGGGAGATACGATACTGCGTGAAGTGTTTGACAGAGCACTGAAAGACCTGATTCGAAACAAGGCCCCGGGAGTAGAGAACATTCCATTAGAACTACTGACAGCCTTTAGAGAGCCAGTCCTGACAAAACTCTACCATCTGGTGAGCAAGATATATGAGACAGGCGAAATACCCCCAGACTTCAAGAAGAATATAATAATTCCAATCCCAAAGAAAGCAGGTGTTGACAAATATGAAAATTACCGAACTATCAGTTTAATAAGTCACGACTGCAAAATACTAACACGAATTCTTTACAGCCGAATGGAAATACTAGTAGAAGCCGACCTCGGGGAAGATCAGTTAGGATTCCGTAGAAATATTGGAACACGTGAGGCAATACTGACCCTACGACGTATCATAGAAGCTAGATTTGGGAAAGGCTAACCTACGTTTCTAGCATTTGTAGACTTAGAGAAAGTTTTTGACAATGTTGACTGGAATACTCTGTTTCAAATTCTGAAGGTGGCAGGGGTAAAATACAGGGAGCGAAAGGCTATTTAAAATTTTTACAGAAACCACATAGCAGATATAAGAGTCGAGGGGCATGAAAGGGAAGCAATGGTTGGGAAGGGAGTGAGACAGGCTTGTAGCCTATGCCCGATGTTATTCAATCTGTATATTCAGCAAGCAGTGAAGGAAACAAAAGAAAAATTGGGAGTAGGTATTAAAATCCATGGAGAAGAAATAAAAACTTTGAGGTTCGCCGATGACATTATAATTCTGTCAGAGACAGCAAACGACTTGGAAAAGCAGTTGAACGGAATGGACATTGTCTTGAAAGGAGGATATAAGATGAACATCAACAAAAGCAAAACGAGGATAATAGAATGCAGTCGATTAAGTCGGGTGATGCTGGGGGAAATAGATTAGGAAATGAGACACTTAAAGTAGTAAAGGAGTTGGCTATTTGGGAAACAAAATAACTGATGACGGTTGAAGTAGAGAGGATATAAAATGTAGACTGGCAATGGAAAGGAAAGCTTTTCTGAAGAAGAGAAATTTGTTAACATCGAGTATAGATTTAAGTGGCAGGAAGTCGTTTCTAAAAGTATTTGTATGGAGTGTAGCCATGTATGGAAGTGAAACATGGACGATCAATAGTTTGGACAAGAAGAGAATAGAAGCTTTCGAAATGTGGTGCTACAGAAGAATGCTGAAGATGAGGTGGGTAGATCACATAACTAATTTGGAGGTATTGAATAGGATTGGGGAGAAGAGAAGTTTGTGGTACAACTTGACTAGAAGAAGGGATCGGTTGGTAGGACATGTTCTGAGGCATGAAGGGATCACCGATTTAGTACTGGAGGGCAGCGTGGAGGGTAAAAATCGTTGAGGGAGACCAAGAGATGAATACACTAAGCAGATTCAGAAGGATGTAGGTTGTAGTAGCTACTGGGAGATGAAGAAGCTTGCACAGGGTAGGGTAGCATGGAGAGCTGCATCAACCAGTCTCAGGACTGAAGACCACAACAACAACACACACAACGGAAATCACATTGGGATGTACTGGCTTAAAATTCTTTTTTATGTGTTTCAGAGCTGAAGATAACCGATACCGATCGAAACTAATTATTAAATATTCTAGAAGGAATCTTGGTGAATAAAGATTTTACATGCATTATAAAGTATTTCTTCAAGTGATTTAATGATGATTGCAATACTATTTTCATAATTTCGTTGCCCGCAGCTCGTGGTCGTGCGGTAGCGTTCTCGCTTCCCGCGCCCGGGTTCCCGGGTTCGATTCCCGGCGGGGTCAGGGATTTTCTCTGCCTCGTGATGGCTGGGTGTTGTGTGATGTCCTTAGGTTAGTTAGGTTTAAGTAGTTCTAAGTTCTAGGGGACTGATGACCATAGATATTGTCCCATAGTGCTCAGAGCCATTTGAACCATTTTCATAATTTCGTTGACTGAGTGGTGCTTTCATCCAGTCCAATTTATTTCAGGGTGCATTAACATGTTACTTAACATAAAGAAAGATTAGTGTTTTGTCAGTGGATAAAACGAAAATTGACGTCGAAGTTTTTCACAGATATAGTCACCTTACAACGCTTACAACAATAGACAAGCCTGATGCTGGAAAATACAGTTAGCCTACGAAATACAACACATAGATTCTGCTGTGTGCTCCCAGCTATTGGTATAATGTTTATAAGTAATCGGGTGATTTCATAAATAGCGATGAAGAGTTTTACTTAAACTCTACATAAAGTTCTGCTCTATCCATGATCGAACAACGGAGCAACTGCTACTTGCTCGGAATTTGGTACAAACGAGTATTATTCACTATCGATGACTTCTCAGTCGGTCATCTTTGATTCTTCGGTGGCGCTATTTACAAACGGTGCGTATGTTTTCTTTCTCGAAATTCCAGGCAATGTTTCATGATCGGAGTAGCCCAGTGTATCGAGGGTTTAGATTTTCTCGAACAGTGGTTTCTTATTGCAATTATACCTTGAAGATGAAGGAGTTTTCATCTGTTGAGATACCGACAGTTGTCGAGACGTCACACTTTCCCGGAAGTTATTCGAAAATGTTTTCAAAAATCTGTGACTGGTGTTAACCGTCGGTTTGCCTTCCTGGAGAAGTCTCTGTCAGGCACTGTAATACACACCTGGAGTATTTTCGAAGAATGATCGTTATAACCCTACCACTACTATTGTAATTTAGTATGTTTTTACCTAAATAACAGAAAACTATCTCTATGTTACCACGTATACTACACCCCAACAGAGCAAATAGTCCTGTCATGGGGAAAGCCTCGAATAACTCTCTTACGAAATTTAGTTAGGTTTCCCAAATAAAGTACACTATGGGAGTATAGTCCTGTCAATAGGAAAAGGTAATCAATAGAGTTACCGTTTTTACAGGATCTTACCGTGTGATGCGTCTAATGGATAAGTAAATCAGAGTAGTCAATTCTTTTCCCACGATTTTACCTAGTGATTACACAGAAACGCAGCACGAATAATATTGTACTGAAGGACAATTCAGTTCCTAGTTCATTTAGTGGTTCAAAACGTGTACTAATGGTCGCCAGCCTATCCAGGAAATGAAACAATGAAGTATTTGGAAAAGTAGATGTATGAATTTGGCCTACTTTCTTCCTATAGTTTAATTTGGTTCTTCAAATTAGATATTACTCCGCGTAAACAATATTGGTTGGTGCAGACACTGGAAATTCCTTTTGACTACTACATCCTTGTACTTTACGTTTGTAAACGAAAAAAGACTAGTAAAGTAAAGAAATTTGACCTGGTGGGACCTATAGAAAAGGATTTGCTATGATAAACGACTTAAAGACTAAAATACTTAGATACTAAAGCACACACTATTTATACTGAACATCTCACATCAAGGAAACCTCTTTCTTACTGGAATTTACTTTCAGAAACTATTATTCTTTGAACTAACTCTGAATAGTCAATTACCAGATTTTTAGTAACTTTGCTACACTCAGATGGAATTATACGTTAGCAAACTTTTACAATAACACTTTGCAATAATTAAGAAAACACCAAAAAAAAACAATTTAAATGGTACCTCTTTATATTAACTTGGCACTTCATATGTCTGTAAAATGGGGTACTTGGATTCATCGAACACCAGAAAGGAACCCTATATAGTTGTATGATTAGGATTAAATACCAGGGTGAAACACTTTCTTTAAAGTTCAAGAATGATTATTAAAACACAGTTTAAATTAATGCTTCACGCTGTACAAAAGTAAATTTATTATAAAAAAGTCTTATCTGGTGGCTGAAGCCATGGCTGTGGCGAACTTTTATGGTGACTACACTACCCACAGAACAGCCTGCAAGTCTCTTGCTGTAGCGGCCTAATTTCTCTTCTTGGCGTCGTTCAGTTCTACATACAGTAGCCCAACTACTCGTAGCTATGCCGTAAGCCGTGTGCAGTCTCCATCGGAGGCATTTTGTGCGAATTTGCAAGCAGAGCTTCTCCTGCTCCACAAAGGTGTTGCCTCAATCATTGCTGCCTACAGACTGTGTGTCTTTATCTCCCGCGCTTGCTCCAGGTAGCGCGCCGGTTCGCCCTTGCCATCTTTTCCACTCCCCAAAGCCACTTTCGTTTTAAATAAAAGCACACTGTCTTTTACATAACATCTATTTCTTATATTGTTGCTAAGCGTGACCATTTCTTGAATGTCAAATTTACATCATCATGAACAATTTATACACGCATTTTTAAATACGAAAGGTCATCAGAAAATTATTTAACATAATAAACAATTTACATAGTATTTTACGTACATTACTAACATACAATACAACGAACTTCAACCTCTAGCATAGTACACTTTACTTGACACATACATCTACATCTACATCTACATTTACACTCCGCAAGCCCCCCAACGGTGTGTGGCGGAGGGCACTTAACGTGCCACTGTTATTACGGCCCTTTCCTGTTCCAATCGCGTATGGTTCGCGGGAAGAACGACTGCCGGAAAGCCTCCGTGCGCGCTCGAATCTCTCTGATTTTACATTCGTGATCTCCTCGGGAGTTATAAGTAGGGGGAAGCAATGCATTCGATACCTCGTCCAGAAACGCACTCTCTCAAAACCTGGACAGCAAGCCACACCGCGATGCAAAGCGCCTCTCTTGCAGAGTCTGCCATTTGAGTTTGCTAAACGTCTCCGTAACGCTATCACACTTACCAAATAACCCTGTGACGAAACGCGCCGCTCTTCTTTCGATCTTCTCTATCTCCTCTGTTAACCCGACCTGGTACGGATCCCACGCTGATGAGCAATACTCAAGTATAGGTCGAATCTCAACCTGGCACCCGCCTAACCATTACAGTAATGCGAAAATCTTAAACCAAAAAAGATTATAAGAATTTGAAACGTCCCCTTAGAAAAATTATTGAATTACTATGCTGATAAACCCCTTACGTTACTTGATTTTCAAACAGCTGAGCAGAACTGCACGTACTCAGACATTTCTCTCTTTACATATTCTGATCATCACTAAACTGACACACATGTGACTTTCAATAATCCCTACAAAAGAATGGCCCTGACTAACAATGACCTGTACCTTTCATGAATCACTTACCTCACAAAAATCTTCGTTACTCGAACTACTGCAATACAGCGAGTGCCAGTACTGCCAGCTAAATAAAAGATTTTAACTACTGAAGGCACTAACTACTGATAGGCATAGTTAGCAAATGAAAGATTTTTATAGAGAACAACAATCTATTTACCTTAATAGTGTTCAAAAGTCATTCTATATATATCAGTTCATGACATCCAATCTTACAATTTTACTGTCTCTGATGGACACACGTCCAGATCATTCGCTCTCGAAATTCCGCCATCTCTCTCCCCACATCCACTACTGCTGGCGGCTCACCTCCAACTGCGCAACGCTACGCGCTGTTAATAGCCAAATGCCCAACGCTACAATAGCGACTATTGCAACAATGCCGGCCAGCCTCAGACAGCACACAGCACAGCCAGCGATTTTCATACAGAGCGCTACGTGGCGTTACCAACATAAAAACCTAAACAGCCTACTTACAAATTTAAATGAACCATAAACAGATATTGTTATATCGTGAAAGCGAACTGATTCCCGTAAGCTGCTTGTGTACGGAAGAAAAATTATTTTCTCTTGAACGAGGAAGGGGACAGAGGATTCGGGGTCCTAATGCCAATTACTTACAAACCTTTGCTGGTGTTATGCTCATGTGTAATCTCAGGACAAACCTCCCCGTAATCTACCCTCGCTAAAGACCAGCGAAGGGGCGCCAGAGCGGCGGGATTAGAGCGCGCGAGTACGCGGCCGATGAATCATGCGAGCTGAAGACGTAAAGTATGTAGTTTAATTTGGCCGTAATTTAAAGCGGAGGCCCGGCCCGGCCACGCACGGCAGCGGCCGCCGGTGCGGGCAGACGCGTCCAGCGCGGCCGCGGACGCGCCGCCGGGCCACGGAGAATGCGCGACGCGTGAATCATGGCCGCAGTTGCAAACACTATAAATCAGGCGTCCATTATCGCAGCTAATTAACATTTGAAGGGGTGCCGTTGGCGGCGCTGTTACAGTGAGGGGTTATTGCAGCCGGGAAGGCCGGAGGGGTGAGGCGCCCCCGCGCTGCACTGCGGATGACCGTCTCGCGCGCGCTAGGGGTGACCCAGCCGGGCACCGCCGTTATGGCCTTCGCCGGCGCGCCCGCCTATGTAAATCAGGCGGTCTTCTGCGAGGGTGCCGGCACTAAGTTACGCCGCGGCTGCGGCGGTGCACGGCGGTGCGGCGGCCACTGTGCGGGGACTGCGATGGACAGCCGCGCTGTCACCGAGCGCTGCCCTCGCCTGCAGATATCTGGCGCTTGCGTAGTGGCCAGCTGTCGCAGGGGACGGCGGCGCTGAGAGGGACAACCAGTCTATAAATCCACAGAGGAACTCTCTGACGGCAGTGCGGTCTCCAGTCAGTTTCCGTAAGCTGCATACCTGTATCGGTATTCAGTTACTTTACGTCCTTACTAAAGCTAATCCATTAAGTATTTTTGCTCCGGTGACAAAACTATTCACAACCCAACTACAAAATTCAAAAACCAAACGGCACATATAAAATTTTCATAATATGTAAGCATTTGGGATAAGTATAAATATTTTTTTTTATTATTTTGAGCTTTTCCTCATTAAAGAGGTTTATCTCCAACATAATAATTTACTTGGAAATTACAATACAAACAATAAACGTTCTTAAACTATATTTTCAAAATATTCCTCCAAGTGTTTCGATCTTGTGTGTCCTCTTCCTCTGCGGCTGTACATTTTGGAGCCAGGTGGTCATAGGTCGTCCTCTTCTTCTTCTCTCCTCCGGTTCCCACTCCAGTATCAATTTTGGTATTCTGGTTTTCTCCATTCGTCGTACACGCCCGTACCACTGTAATTTCTTCCTATCTATTACGTCAATATTCTGTCTTTTATTTCCATTCTCCTTATTATTTCGGTGTTCGTTATCTTTTCTTTCCTGGAGATTCTTGCCGATCTTCTCCAGAAGTCCATCTCTAGAGCTTGTAATTTTTTAATGTGCTTCATATTAATTGCCCAGGTCTCCGTTCCATACAGAAACACACTCTCTAATATGGATTTGTATATTAATTTATTAGTATACAAATATATAAATAGTATAATTATTATGCTGCTCGACGTAAATGAGTTTAATACTGGCTGCAAAAGAATTGTCATTAATGAGCGGCCAGCAACAAGGATACAGGTAATTTTGAAGACTGATTTGTCATTTTATAAGTCTTGTAAGTCTGCAGGCTTTCATGGCCGTTGTCACTTAAGTTAAAATCTTCTGGGTTATTAGGCCGCGTCATGTTTCTTCTAAAATGTTCGACGTTTCAACCACTCTGCTGGAATCTTCCTCGGGATCTTTTGGTGTCCACTACTGCTACAGTGTTCTAGCAGTAGTGGACACCAAAAGATCCTGAGGAAGATCCCAGCAGAGGGGTCGAAACGTCGAACATTTTAGAAGAAACATGACGCGGCCTAATAAATTTTCAAATGTGTGTGAAATCTTATGGGACTTAACTGCAAAGGTCATCAATCCCTAAGCATACACACTACTTAACCTAAATTATCCTAAGGACAAACACACACACCCATGCCCGAGGGAGGACTCGAACCTCCGCCGGGACCAGCCGCACAGTTCATGACTGCAGCGCCTTAGACCTCTCGGCTGCGGCCTAATATCCCAGAAGATTTTAACTTCACTTCTTTTTCTTATTACTCTTCTCCTTTTCCTGATTAGATTTTGGTTGTGATTTGAGGGGTAATATAATCCCAGCGTTCACCTTCCACGTTAGTGTTATCTCCTTTTTGTATTCTTGTTAACAGTATTTATTAACAAACTAGCTGAGTACCTAACGTTGCCCAGGTATGCACTCATTCCAATCTTCTATTAGTCCATCTGCTCCTGCCCCTCTCTCTGCCCATCTCTTCCTTCCCCTATCTTTGTCCCTTTGGCCTTAATTACAAATATGTGTTACCTGCTAAAAACAGAAAAAATAAGATCTACCTTGCCAGATCTTGATACCAGCCACGTGCAAGACGTAGTTATGCGTATTTCAGCGTACAGTAATCTTTGACTGCATAATTAGTTAGCCTAGTAGGTGATTTGATGCTAAAACGGACTCCTGGGATACTCTGACGCCACCAGTTGCCAAGAACTATTTTTGAGCTATTGATAATGTGCAGTCGGTCGAAACCGGTTTAGCTATTAAATAATTTTTGTGAGTATGAAATGAAATAAACGTTGCAGTTAAAATCTCCTTGTTAGCGACATGGCATACTCGAACAATAGTTCAGTGGCGACGTACATGTGAAAACGTGAACGAAAAATGTGCAAATCTACACGCCTACCATCATGGATTACACAAGTTAGTATTGTAGTCCACCAAAACTAACG
This sequence comes from Schistocerca nitens, assembly GCF_023898315.1. Lineage (NCBI taxonomy): Eukaryota > Metazoa > Arthropoda > Insecta > Orthoptera > Acrididae > Schistocerca > Schistocerca nitens. The sequence continues at coordinate 265,711,614 of NC_064618.1, forward strand.
ATCGGTAGTTCTGGTGCAGTACATATAAGTCACGTTGTTAATTGTACGTACTATCTATATCATTGGTAGGGTAGGGGAAGAAAGATAAATGGAAGTGCTAGAGAGAAAATTAGAACCAAGGACTTCTCTTTGTTTTTTGTCTCTTTTTTTCTACGAATAAACACAACAGCACATCGTTCAATTACTCCAATGTGTATTTTATATCTCTATAACACTACGGCAGCACGTCCTCCAGATAACGCAGCCTGCTCTCAATCGACTGGAATACACACCGATTGTTTACAGCAGCAATTTCTCCGATCTTACTTTACAAAAGCAATTGTTTTTATGGAAGTACAGTTTACATATACAAACGTAAAAAATATGTATAATTATTGCTGTTATTTTATACTCAATTGGACGTTTTTCATCATGATCAAAGGCTAGAGTTTCCTGTTATTATTGATAAGTTCGAACGTTTTTATGAACAACAGAAACATGTTTTATGTGAAGTACTGAAACGGTGTATGGTGTATTTGTTTTGTAAATAAGAACCACATTTTTCAGTGTATTTTATTTGTGTTTTATGTATTTGTGTGAGACGTGTATGGAACAAACTGAATACATTGCTGCGAGAAAAAAGTGGTTTTTGTTTGCTAAAGACATATTTCTGTGCTTGTTCGAGATGATGGCCATGCAATCAAACTTGGTGTTTTGATATTATTTTGTTTCGCATTTTTTTTTATTTTACGTGTTTTTGAGTAAATCGCATGATGAGGCTGTATACGATAAGACTGTATTGCCTTTTCTTAAATTTTTAATGCAACACCCCACTGTTTACATTACAAATCAAGAGTCTGAAACGTCCACTTTTTAAAAATTTATATACGACTGTGCTTAAAGTGACACAATATTTTTAGCGCAACGCAATCTGACTTTCAAAAATCCCTACAAAAAAATGTCCCTGACTAACATTAACCTATGCGTTTCACAAATCGCTTACCTCACAAAAATCTTGGTTACTCGAACTACTGCAATACAACAGGCGCCACTACTGCCAGCTAAATAAAAGATTCAAACTACGGAAGGCACTAACTACTGATAGGCATAGTTAGCAAATGAAAGATTTTGATAGAGAACAAACAATGTATTTACCTTAATAGTCATCAAAAGTCATAATATATATGAGTTCATAACATCCATTCTTACAAATATCAAAACTCCGCCATTTCTCTCCCCACATCCACCACTGCTGGCGGCTCACCTCCAACTGCGCAACGCTACGCGCTGTTCACATCCAGCTGCCGCTGCCCAACACTACAATGGCAGACAACAATGCAAACTAGCCACAGACTGCACACAGCACACCCAGTGATTTTCATACAGAGCGCTATGTAACGTTGCCAATAAGAAAACATAAACAGCCTACTTACAAGTTTTCGATTGAAACCTGAATTAAATATTGACTTTTTAGTTTTGCTACAAATATTATTTATCCAGAATGAGATTTTCACTCTGCAGCTGAGTGTGCGCTGATATGAAACTACCTGGCACATTAAAACTGTGTGCCCGACCGAGACTCGAACTCGGGACCTTTGCCTTTCGCGGGCAAGTGCTCCACCATTTGAGCTACCGAAGCACGACTCACGCCCGGTCCTCACAGCTTTACTTCTGCCAGTATATTGTTTATTTTTAAGTAATGAACAGGAGGATGACAATGTGGAACAAAAACGTTCAGCGGCACTTTGTGTATCCTCACTCGCTTTCTAGAGCATGTATAGTAATACTGCACCAACAGTCGTTATTTTGATATTGCTTCATTAGACAATCATGCTCATGAAGTATGGATATCTACGGAACCAGATACGAATATTGGTGCCTTATCTTACACAAACGCAAGTTGTACTTGGTATCATTCACGTGTCAGAAGATGACACGACTGGGAACGTCAAAACTCTTTGCCTAATAGACAAAATAAATATAATGACTGTTGGTACAGTATTATTACACATCATCGACCGGTCACTGTGCCACGCTCCTGAACCCAGGATGGAGCTACATTTACATTACATAGACGGTTCAACACTTCCTGTTACTAGGTGAAACTAGGAACACTCTGATGACATACGTAAAAAAAGCGATCGAAATGTGAGAACGCCTGATAGGTATACAACACAGCAAACGCACACGTAGCGCGGTTGCGATCTCAACTGCCATATTCTACGCATACTTAACGATAGTTTACCACTGTACACACGTAGACCGCTACCTAAAGGTGGGGCAACTTTGGGGGCACCATGTGCCTGTTTGGCCAGTGACTGTCCGCGGACGGAGCAGCTGCGTGTCATCACGGAGCCGCCCGCCGCTCCCGCCCCCGCGGAACACGGATGAGGCGCGCCGCGACGTCCCCCTGGTGCGGCCTGAACCGAGCAGTAAATCAAGTGTCTGCTAACGGGCGCGAGCGCGATAAGTCAGAGCTGTCGGTGGGTCGCCGGAACGCCCACTGTGCGCCGCCGAGAAATTAAGGGGCGTGCTGTGTGCGAGGCTCGCCTCGCCTCGCCGCGCCGAGACAGACGCTGGTAGGAGAGTCTCAGTAGGTGCCCCACTCGTAACGAGCCCTGAACATGTGCATATAGGACAATAAAACCACTCGAACTCGAAAGTCTGATTAGGCCTTGTGTGATTTCGATGCGTTTAAATGCACTGAAATGTTCAACTTGATTGAAGACACGACGCTTCTGCACTAGATGTGCGTCATTCGCGAAGGAACTTCACCAAACTAATGGTTCACTTAACTGAACGGAAGGAACGGCATACGATTCCGATGAAAAGGTTCTACACCTTTTCAGGTTGGTCGCGTTCCCGCCTCGGTCTTGTTCTGTCGGTCACGTCCATTATTCCATTTTCACCATTTATCGTTACCACCTTGGTTTAGCTATTTTCTGGTGCTCACTTGTTTCTCGTTCCACTTCTGCCGATCTTCCGTTATTTGCATTCACCACTTGTCCTTCAATTAAAAGCAATTGTTTTCTTTTCTTTTGCCAACCTCATTAAGCATCCATGACTCTGCTGCCCCCCCTCCCCCTTACTCAACCGCCACCACTCTGACAAACCTTCATTACAAACCTAGCATACCCTACCGCAGAGACAGGTGTACAGTATCAACTGAAACGTCCCATTAGAAAAATTTATGAATGACTGTGCTGATAAACCTCTTACATTATTTGATTTTCAAACAGCTGTGCAAAACTGAACGTACTCAGACATCACTGTCTTTACTTATTCTGATCAACACTAAACTGACGCACAATATTTTTAGCGCAACGCAATCTGACTTTTAATAATCCCTACAAAAGAATGGCCCTGACTAACAATAACCTATACCTTTCTCAACTGACTATCAGTTTGAGGCAAGGAAGACTAGTAGCAGATATACCCACCCATTCATCACGATACTAATACTGCCATAGCTCTGTTACTTATACTCTTTTATTACGGGGTACATTACCGTTAGTTTCCCATTATGGCGTTTTTAAAATTCATATGGCATGGCAAAGTTAGATAAAAAAAAGTCAGCGTGAAGATCTAAAAATGAGCCGATTCCATAAAGAAATGGTCAAAAATGAACTACTTCCCGAAGATGAAAGAGCTGCGAGTTGGATCATCTTTATTCAGCGCTGAAGGTATTGCAAATGACACCAACTTCAAATATACATATAGAAGATACAAAACTTATAGGTAATTTAATACCGTGAATGATGTATGTAAGGGCAATCAGAATGTTTCTCTTCGTATGTCGTACAGTCCAGAATCGGTATGCCAATAGGGAAAAATTTACGAGAGCAGTGAGGCAATCATCCCACCAACGCTCCAGATTGAAGACAGCCGTTTACTAAAATACCGCGTCTTACTGCGTGAAGACGTCCGCAACTGCTGGCTGCACGTCCTCGTCCGACAGTAATCATCGAGCCTTCAAGACCTCTTTTTAATTGATCGGAGGTGTGATAATCGCATGGAAGGAAGGGGAGGGGGGCGGGAGGTCATGACTATAGGATAAGTGCGAGAATATCTTCCCCTTGTCCTTAATGGATGAACCTGGCCATCCAGATAGACCAGCGTCTTGTGTCGAACTGTGAGCGGCACGGAACTTATCGCACTTTGGCATAGATGCTGACCCATACGCATTCTTGATTCTCCGATTGCTATCTACCAATGTTTTTCCTTTGGCAGCCAACTGGAAAATAACCTGTTCTGACACATCTGGCAATAACGTCTGCATGGTTCACGTTTCCGCATTTGCCGCGTACTCTTCGGAAAGTCACGAATGGCTCACTAGTCCCTTGCCTACATGTCGGTACTTATACACCTGCATCGAAGTCGCACTATGTTGCATATACTGTCCAGCAACGCCCTCACATTGGAAAATTTTGGATCGCACCTTAAAAACTTCTCCCCTGTTCAGGAACATACAAAACGCATTCACGAATACAGACTGTGGACATATGGTTGACTACATGTGGAAGTTTGTGCGCTACCATGAGTAGTGCTCGAGTAGCCAAATAGTTAGGCGACCACTGGCAATAAGTGGGAAATCCCGCTTCGAGTCCCCGTCCGACACAAATTTTCACTGTCGTCATTACATTACTACAACTGATGGTTGTCCATATTCGCAACTGTGAATACATTTCATGTATTAAAAATGATTGGTTGGTAGCTTGTGTGACCACTTGGGCTTTCACTTTCGCAAACATGTGGGATCATTGTGCTTTCCCTCCCCGTCTTAAACTTTTAGCAGATTGTAGGGCAGTTTGAGCACCACCTTTTTTTTTGTCGTTTACTAACCATCCTGTGGCTTTGCTGTAAGTACGGACTGTTTCACAGTTCCCATTACAGGCGTCTAGGTATTGCAGAGACGACACAGTAGATAAGTATAAGGAAGCCACGTCCGCTAATATATCGGTTCGATACGAAATGAGTTTGACCATCGGACCACTTTCAAATCTCCTGGTACACGGTGCGTACACAAACCTATAAGAGGGAGCCGTCATCTTTCCCTGTTGCAGTCGTATCATCACACACCATTTCTATTGGATTACGACGGGGGCTTTGAAAATCTGGTACATTCCCAACTACGAGGGTTGACCTGGTGCTCTAAGGACCCAACACACTCTCGACTTCGAACAGGTCTTTATAATAATACAGAAGAAAAGTACTCGAAGCAATGCCCATGCCATGGGACCCTGTTGATCACACAAGCGAGAATTTGAAAACCATCCAACATTTCAATTATACTTTACATCCCAAAGGTACTTTTCCGGGCATAGGTCCCTTGTCAAAACTTTATCAACTACATCCTCTCTACAACCCCTAGAACTTGTAAACGAAATTCGAAAATATCCTGTGTAACTAGTACGGAAGAATTTCGGTTAACTTATTTTGTAATATGAAGATGGTATCTGTCCTTTCGGACATGTCCGATAGTTAATGCTAACCGGCCATTGATCTTCTTCTTCTGTGCTGGATGCACACGCATTATCCGAACTCTTACGGGACTCGGTAAGATTGTCTGCCGTGAGTAATGGGCATAATTGGCAGGGGCACTACGAAAGTAGTGCGTGGACATTAAGTTGGGAATGTGGTTCTCACGGGGAGCGTTCAAGGGATAAATCCCTGCAGTCGCACTATCCTCTGTGCCCTTTATCGCTCAGATGGGTAGAGCGTCTGCCATGTGAACAGGAAATCCCAGGTTCGAGTCCCGGTCGGGGCACACATTTTCAACTGTCCCCGTTGATATATATCAAGGCCTGTCGATAAGTTAGGGTTTTGATTTAATTATTATTATTATTATTGTAATTTGGACCTTATATTGGCTTCATGCCCATGTATACATCTAAAATAGTATTGGTTACAAACTTTCTGAATGTATATTTTCGTTTAACTTAATTGTGTTAATTTTCGTTATTACAATTTTTATTCTGTTTTGTATCAAGGAAATGTGACGTCATAAAGAAAAACTGATTTTACCAGAATATTCAGCACCCCAAAATTAGGTAAATCCTCCCATTTGCAAACCAGATGCAGAAAAAAAGTTTGAATTGGTTAACTAGTGTTATCATCAAAACTCGACTGGTAAGGAGTAAGGAGAGCTATGTGACAGCTATGCACACGCAAGCATCTTAATCACTTTTTATGGTACCGTGTTCCCTTTTCACATAATCCGCTCTTTCTCCCTCATTCCACTGATCGTCGCCGGGCTCGGTGGCCGAGCGGTTCTAGGTGCTTCGGTCCGGGACCGAGCGACTGTTACGGTCGCAGGTTCGAATCCTGCCTCGGGTATGGATGTGTGTGATGTCCTTAGGTTAGTTAGGTTTAAATAGTTCTGAGTTATAGGGGACTGATGACCTCAGATGTTAAGTCCCATAGTGCTCAGAGCCATTTGAACCATCTCAACTGGTTGTCATTATCAATTTCCACTACCACCACAACGATCAGCGTGGAGCTGTCTCATTACATCCGTGGGCTACAAACACGTGCATTGTCAGAGCTACAGTAGGTTAACGTCATGAATTCACTTAACAGGTGTGTTAGTATGTAACACTTTGTTACGTACGTTTCTTCCTGTTGTAGCTAATGGATACGTCAAAACTTCGGCTTCCGAACGGCCTATGTACATTATTAGAATTTTGATGAATTATTAGGAAACACTATAAATCACATATAAAGTAAAAATTCGAGGAACGTTTCAACACATCATTACACTGAGGTGACAATAGTCATGGGATAGCGATAGTCACACTTACAGATGGAGGTAGTACCACGTACAGAAGTTACAAAAGAGTAGTACATTGGCGGAGCAATGATTTGTACTCAATTGATTCATGTGAAAAGGTGTGCAACGTGGTTATGACACGACGGCTATTAACTGACTTCGAACACGGAATGGTAATTATAATTATACGCATGGGACATTCCATTTCGAAAATTTTACGGATTTTCAATGTTCCGAGATCCACAACGTCAAGAGTGTGCCGAGAATATCAAATTTTAGGTATTACCTCTCACGACGGAGCTATGGACTCTATTTAAATTGTTAACAAGGCACTATGCAAGCTGGTGGTGGGTCCACAGTGGTGTTGACTGTGTTTACGTGGTATGAACTGGATCTTCTGCTCCAGCTGAACTGATCACTGACTGGAAATTGTTATGCTCGGTTACTTGGAGACTATTTACAGCCATTCATGGACATCACGTTCCAAAAAATGACGGAATTATTATGGATGATAATGTGCCATGTCACCGGGCCACAATTGTCCGCGATTGGTTTGAAGAACATCCTGGACAATCAGATCGAACGACTTGGCAACCCAGTGGCCCGACATGAATCCTACCGAAAATTTATGGGACACAATCGAGAGGTCAGTTCGTGCACAAAATGCAGCACCCACAACACTTTTGCAGTGATGGGCGGCTATAGAGGCAGCAAGGTTCAATGTTATTGCAGTGGACTTCCAACGACTTATGGAGGCCATGCCACTTCAAGTTGCTGCATTACGCCTGGCAAAGAAGGTCAGACATGGTGTTATGAGGTATGCCATGACTCTTTTCACCAGTGTATTACATAACCCATACATGTTAAGTGGGTAACATGTGAGAGAATGAGCACCTGAGTACCTGATGTGTAGAGATGTCTTGAATGTGTTTTGAGCAATGTCGACTTCTACATCTCTTCAACATATGTTGGAAACCTTATAGCGTTCCAGGTTAGAATGATCTCCCTTTTATGAAAGGGAAACAGAAGTGCTTCTAGGACTACAGGGGAGTAAGTCTTTTAGACATATTACGATTTGCATATTAGAGTTCCCTACAACTGATTACATGACGGAGTTCAGATGCGTAAACTATAGTGGGTGCCATCATCTGCTATGAACAGAAACATATCAGCTCTACATCTGATCTCCACAAACATTTCCTTAGTCAACTGTTCCTTCCATGCCTTGACCGGAAGTCTTCTTCACTGTGTTCCAACCCAAAGTGTGCTCTACCGCTCGTCGAATCAAACTGTGTTCTACTGTACCTCGAAAAGAACTATCCTTTACTGTACCTCGAGAAGAAGCAAGTTCGTTCTCTTCTCTGAACATCTACCCAATTTAAATATTTCTGGGAAATGCTGCCCAATGATATATTTGCTACTAGGTCAACAATCTACACTCCAAGTTAATGTTTTGTAACATTAATCAACCATTAAAAACCTGGGCTTACATTTCTTAAACGAGTATAAGTTATTCTCCCACCCCTCAGCCAGTTCATCGTTTTAGCCAATGAGCTCACCTCTACTTACGCACTTCTGGAAAAGTAGGCGTCTTCCTTTCCGCTACCCTGTTGTTTGGGTTGGTTAGCCAATGGGGAAGCCTTTTACAATTTCTAGGTGAGGTGTCCTCCACCTCACATAAAGTGGTGACAACAATTCAGCCCTATCCTCAGCAAACAGAAAGGAGTTTTTGCTCAGAAAGCGGTATAGCTGTTCCTCACGGCACACCGGGAAATTTATCTGACTGCCCCTTGCACAGCATTTCTGGAAGGCGACATCTCGGTGCAAAAATAGATCGTTTTAAGATTGTTTTGCCTGGATGTCCATGTTATTAAAATTTACGACTCTCCGAGAGTGCAAGTTTTCAAACATCACGTAAGCTATTCCTTGGAATGCAGTCCTGGATTCACATTACACAAATAACTACACACATCAAAAACAGTTTTACATCACCTTGGTTCCGAGAGTTTCTGAACCTGTACAGAAAATTGGAACACAGATCAACATAAACATCATTTCCGCCCTTTTTATTGCTCATGAAATCCACACATTGCATATTGTACCACCATACAGCGAGACCGTCAGAGGTGGTGGTCCAGCCTGCTGTACACATCGGTAACTCTAATACCCAGTAACACGTCCTCTTGCATTGATGCATGCCTGTATTCGTCGTGACATACTATCCACAAGTTAATCAAGGCACTGTTGGTCCAGATTACATCGACAGGGACAGTTGAAAATGTGTGCCCCGACCGGAACTCGAACCCGGGATCTCCTGCTTCCATGGAAAACGCTCTATCCATCTGAGCCACCGACGGCACAGAGGATAGTGCGACTGCAGGGATTTGTCGCCGGCACTCCCTTTCTCACCTTTTAGTCCACACACTGCATTCGTAGTGCCCCTGCCATTATACCCATTACTCGCGGCTGACACTCCGCCGAGTTCTGTAAGAGTTCAAGCTAATCGGGTGCATCCGCAGTGAAGAAGGTCATCAGCCAGAAAGCCTAAAACGATATGAAGATGGCGTCGGTTCTTTCGGAAGTGTCCGAAAGAACAGATGCCAGCTTCATATCGTTTAAGGCTAACCGGCTGATGACCTTCACAGTGTGGTTGCACACGATTGAATCTTCAGCCTCAGCATTTACAGAGTCACCAGTTGCTGTTACGTGTTTCGTATACCTAGAAGGTCGTTTTAGCAAATTCAGCACAGTGCAGAGGACGGTGGCAGCCTTTCACCTTTACCAATGCATCTAAGGCCATAGAACAGTCTCACATTAGATTCATACAGTTCATTACCTGAACAATTTGATGAAGTGCGAAATGCTTTTTCGTTTTTGCACTTGACATTTAATAAGTAATTTACACACAACAACTATTCTAGCTGCAATACCCTCATAACGTTTAACGTCACCACCACAAAGAGAGCAAGAGAGAGTTTCAGAAAAGAACTTCTGCAAGGATTTGCAGATCAATAACGATGTTGTCCATAATATCATTGCTTTTATCACTGTCATCGCCGGCCGAGGTGGCCGAGCGGTTCTAGGCGCTACAGTCTGGAACCGGGCAACCGCTACAGTCGCAGGTTCGAATCCTGCCCCGGGCATGGATGTGAGTGATGTCCAGGCGCTAGAGTCTGGAACCGCGCGACCGCTGCAGTCGCAGGTTCGAATCCTGCCTCGGGCATGGATGTGTGTGATGTCCTTAGGTTAGTTAGGTTTAAGTAGTTCTAAGTTCTAGGGGACTGATGACCTCAGAAGTTAAGTCCCATAGTGCTCAGAACCATTACCACTGTCAGCCGTTTCTAAAGTTAGTTTCCTCTTCGATGCACTAGGGGGCGTGGTCACTTCAGAAACATTATCGTGGTTTCCTTCACTGCTAGCACAAATGTTTTCAAGTACTTCAGAAGAAAATGCAGGTCTCACATATCTGTTACCCGCACATTCGCATTTCTTGAAGTTACTTTTAGACTTAATCATTTTATTTACGTATAAAAAGCAATAGAAGTTAACTAATACAAAAATAGCCGATAATCACACTGCTTTCAATGAAAATTAGTATCAGAAACAAAGGACTGATTTGTGTATTCTTAATGTCAACTTCTGAGACGTAGCAGTAGGCACAAAAAAAAGCAATTCACAGCCTTCTAGACTGTGTAGTTCCCAAGATATGTCTGCTCAACTGTGGCAGTACATGTGTAACCGCGAAATTTGACAGTCACAGTTCTCAAGATTCAAAATATTATTTGAAGGTCTCACAATTGTCTGATTTTGATGTATTATACACCAAAATGTTCAGGAAATCCAAAGTACATTATGGAGTAGAAAACAGAAAATGTCAAATTTCAACGAATTTCACATACAATGTCCCCTTGAATGCTTCAAGCAATTTCAACACACAATATCTCAGGAGGAGGAGGAGGAGATTAGTGTTTAACGTCCCGTCGACAACGAGGTCATTAGAGACGGAGCGCAAGCTCGGGTGAGGGAAGTATGGGGAAGGAAATCGGCCGTGCCCTTTCAAAGGAACCATCCCGGCATTTGCCTGAAGCGATTTAGGGAAATCACGGAAAACCTAAATCAGGATGGCCGGAGACGGGATTGAACCGTCGTCCTCCCGAATGCGAGTCCAGTGTGCTAACCACTGCGCCACCTCGCTCGGTACACAATATCTCAGTTGATAGCGTTGCACAATAGCTACACTCCTGGAAATGGAAAGAAGAACACATTGACACCGGTGTGTCAGACCCACCATACTTGCTCCGGACACTGCGAGAGGGCTGTACAAGCAATGATCACACGCACGGCACAGCGGATACACCAGGACCCGCGGTGTTGGCCGTCGAATGGCGCTAGCTGCGCAGCATTTGTGCACCGCCGCCGTCAGTGTCAGCCAGTTTGCCGTGGCATACGGAGCTCCATCGCAGTCTTTAACACTGGTAGCATGCCGCGACAGCGTGGACGTGAGCCGTATGTGCAGTTGACGGACTTTGAGCGAGGGCGTATAGTGGGCATGCGTGAGGCCGGGTGGACGTACCGCCGAATTGCTCAACACGTGGGGCGTGAGGTCTCCACAGTACATCGATGTTGTCGCCAGTGGTCGGCGGAAGGTGCACGTGCCCGTCGACCTGGGACCGGACCGCACCGACGCACGGATGCACGCCAAGACCGTAGGATCCTACGCAGTGCCGTAGGGGACCGCACCGCCACTTCCCAGCAAATCAGGGACACTGTTGCTCCTGGGGTATCGGCGAGGACCATTCGGAACCGTCACCATGAAGCTGGGCTACGGTCCCGCACACCGTTAGGCCGTCTTCCGCTCACGCCCCAACATCGTGCAGCCCGCCTCCAGTGGTGTCGCGACAGGCGTGAATGGAGGGACGAATGGAGACGTGTCGTCTTCAGCGATGAGAGTCGCTTCTGCCTTGGTGCCAATGATGGTCGTATGCGTGTTTGGCGCCGTGCAGGTGAGCGCCACAATCAGGACTGCATACGACCGAGGCACACAGGGCCAACACCCGGCATCATGGTGTGGGGAGCGATCTCCTACACTGGCCGTACACCACTGGTGATCGTCGAGGGGACACTGAATAGTGCACGGTACATCCAAACCGTCATCGAACCCATCGTTCTACCATTCCTAGACCGGCAAGGGAACTTGCTGTTCCAACAGGACAATGCACGTCCGCATGTATCCTGTGCCACCCAACGTGCTCTAGAAGGTGTAAGTCAATTACCCTGGCCAGCAAGATCTCCGGATCTGTCCCCCATTGAGCATGTTTGGGACTGGATGAAGCGTCGTCTCACGCGGTCTGCACGTCCAGCACGAACGCTGGTCCAACTGAGGCGCCAGGTGGAAATGGCATGGCAAGCCGTTCCACAGGACTACATCCAGCATCTCTACGATCGTCTCCATGGGAGAATAGCAGCCTGCATTGCTGCGAAAGGTGGATATACACTGTACTAGTGCCGACATTGTGCATGCTCTGTTGCCTGTCTCTATGTGCCTGTGGTTCTGTCAGTGTGATCATGTGATGTATCTGACCCCAGAAATGTGTCAATAAAGTTTCCCCTTCCTGGGACAATGAATTCACGGTGTTCTTATTTCAATTTCCAGGAGTGTATCTTCCCTGGAGCCAAGATATCTGTATCTACTCCATTTCTTGATTCATTGAGTTTTTTATATCTTCTGGTACGCAAATGTTTGTCAATACATTGTGTCTTCCACAATTACACAGCTTATGAATACCTCACTTTTGTCATACTATTGTATTTGTTTAATGAACAGTTTAGTACTTTGCCTATAACTTTACAATTAATTACAACTGACAATACAAAGTCATGGTAAATTAAGAAGTGGTCAATTGTGTGTGTTAAGTGACACTACCTCAGTAAAAAGTGCCAAAAGATGGTTTTAACAAACAAGCCTAAATAATTGTTTAAACAATATTTAATGACCAATTGTCATTTATCATGAGTGCACTTGCGCAAAAATGTTGGTTTATTTATTTATGGAAAAACCTTTATTTACATTTGTTATGGCCTTGGTATGAGAGAATGTTTATAACATTTCCTTTTTTAAATATTTTTGTAATACGTTAGATTAGTCTGGGATGTGTCGAGTCAAATGACGTCTGCAGAATGTACGAACAACGTATTTTTGGTAAAGATGGTCTTCAGCTAATGGAAATGCAGACAGTAGCCATATACAATGGGAGTCAAGTGGAGTCTGGGATTTCTCAGACAAAGAGCTCAAAGGAGCGATTTCAGACACTTTTACATCCGTTCTTGAAGAATGCAGAGATGCTTGTGGTATAGTGCCTTATTTGATTGTGTGACTGATAGATTCCGGTTGGTGAATTGCCGCTACAAAATTTAAACTTTTGTGTTGCATCGTAAAGATACACTTGGATATTAATTCCTGAAGAAGGCAGATCTGTCTGCGGTAATGTGTGATATTCGGTCTTCTTGGTGATAGACTCTGGGTGGTGAATGGCTGCTATAATACTATAAAATATATTTAGCAAAGTCTTAATGTTCTCCAATGTAAGACTCTTGACTTCCTCTGCACACATTACAGAACTGAGGATAGACAGAGTTTGAGTTTCTACTCATCAACTTGCTTGTGTTAATCTGTAAGTCATCATGTTGAACTCTAAACTGTTTTAAGCTGGTGAATATATGTAGTATTGTGATAACGAAATGTAATTGGTTTTTGCATATCTTTGATGCGTATTTAGTTTGAGAATTTTGCTACCATCCTCGAAATGCTCTCAACATATCTCTACTGCAGTTAATATGGGTATTTTTTATTTGTATTTTAAGTGGAAATCGTAGGATAATTTTCCATTTATTTCGGATGTCCTTCCTTGAAGAAAGATTATGAAACATAATTCTCTGTCGTCTACACAAATTACGGACATTTGACTAGGGAGACTGTCGTTAAATTAATGATTTAAGTTTGTATTGTATTTCTGTGTATCTTAATAACTCGTAATTCTAGCTATTTTGTAGACTAGTGAACTGCAGAATCACAGCTGCTTGCTCGTATGGAATGCTGTTAACAAGGGCATCTACACTAGCAGTGACCGTTGGGTAACGTCACAAGCGTTTAGGACGTCATATTTTCTGAGCTATGTGCTGTATAACGATATAACTTGGTTGGTACATTCAGTGGTATATGTAAATACTGCCTGCAAAATTTGTCACGAATACAGACAGTAATAAAGGTGTAATAAATTAAAACGCCTTGCGGAAGTTTTACTGCATGAGCAATGAATAGGTAGTAAACGATTAACTGTTTTCCTTTCAGCATTTTATCTCAGTGCCCTCAGACTGTGAGGGAATACAGCAAAGAGCGTAGTGATGCACAATGCGCCATGCTGCAGCATTGGAGTGAGTTGACAAAAACTGTCACTAATATTCTCAGTATAATCTGTATAATCTAAACATACACTGCCTATCTATAGCGGTTATGGAGCAACTGATTGAAATGAAACATGTAGCTGCAACAGAACCATTTAACGTTTTTCTGTATAGCAATTCTACATATAGCCACATCAAAGAGGGAAACTGAGATGTTATCGACAGTGAAAGTCTAATGATTCAGTCTGACAGAGAAAGCATTGGTTCCAGCAGCCTTGTTACAAAACAGTATAAGAAACTGCAACTCCAATATGTAGCCCCTTCACCCTCTACAATTTTTTTCTTTGCCTTTGTTTATGTTCATTGATGGTTCATTACGTATCTAACTAAATGGTCCTTTTATACATTGAATTTAAAACGAGTTATACATAAAAACATGTAAACGTTTCCTTAGATATACACTTGCCTCCTCGATACCTGCTACCGAACGATTATTCTTCTGTGAGTGCTTCACTGTTCTTCCTTCTACATACTTTGTGTATTAGAACTACCCATTAGAGCAACCCTACAGCTAATAATACAGGGAAAAGCTAGTAATAATAATAATAATAGGGACCTAATAGCAATTAAAAGTCAGAGAGATGTAATGCAATGAAGATCAAAAAGGAGAAAGATGCTGGTAATAATTAACAGAATATGTGGACAAGTACTATGACAGTTTTATTAGTAATCTTCTGTAATCTCAGTGGCTACGGTACTTTGAATCCAGTTTCCTTTACGTAACAGCTTTAGGAGCCACATGGGTGGTATATGAGTGTTCTGAAGCCGCTGTGATTCTTCATCCGTCAACGACACACACACTGATCATTCCGAGCTGAAACATTTCGTGCAATGTGGGGTTCAATAATAGTGTATGATCAGATTTATATAAGGGGGGTTAATATTCGTTTCTTTTTGCACGCCATTACGCCTGTTTAATTGACATGAGCGAGTAAGCAGAGAAATTTCCGTTTCTCGTAAAGATTCTCCATTTCTCGTGCATAGCCTGGTCACTGCTCACACGCTCGTGTAGAAGACGGCGCTTAGATTGGCCACGCCGCCACTACCCTGCACAACTGTGTGATATTTCCGATGCTGCGCTAAGCTTTTGCGAAAGAGGAATAGGATTATCTCTTCATTAGTTTTGTTATTACAGATCTCCTCGCGGATTAACTTGGTCACTTTTCGTAAAATGGTTCATGATGTGACTAACTAATATCGTTCCTAGAGTGGTCCGCATTACCATCCCAAGTGGCCATCAGCCGACCAGTTAGCTACCAAGTTAATTGTTCATCGTAAAAATGCGTTGCCTTGCAGTGTTGTACTACACTTCACTACATGGGAGAGGTCCTGAACTAGAATGCCAAGACGTTAGTTAGTGGTTCTTGCCATATTCTCATGTCCATTTGAAACAACTGAATGCTTTTGTCCTGGCGCACACTGAACCAGCGTGAACTTAGCTGGACATAATTCGAGTCTGAATCTCGAACGTAAGAATAATACGTTTCTATTTTCCATTTCTTCGATCTTTTCAATATGTATCGAAGTGAATGTATCTTTTACTTCTTCTTCACGCGCAGTCTATATGTGTATGCAG
This sequence comes from Schistocerca nitens, assembly GCF_023898315.1. Classification (NCBI taxonomy): domain Eukaryota; kingdom Metazoa; phylum Arthropoda; class Insecta; order Orthoptera; family Acrididae; genus Schistocerca; species Schistocerca nitens. The sequence continues at coordinate 265,727,399 of NC_064618.1, forward strand.
CTCCGATTCTTTTCATTAAAGCGGACTTTCGTCTTAAGATTAAAACATTATTTCAGTCAAAGATTTGTAAGGGAATATTCAGAGCATGAAATATTAAATCCTAGAAACCATGTCATCAGGACGAAGGTAGTCCTTTGGACGATCACATATTTTCGTGTGAATCGGGCTACAAATATCGTTACTCGTGGGTGGTGAGTTATCCTCTAACTCAGATATAATAAGGTAAAGAACAGCAGAATAGGAAGTACGAGTGGCAGTTGTGCAGTTTCCGATCTCGGTTAGAGGATAGTAAATCTAATCCACTGTAACTCTGCGAGGTGCCGAGGCTAACAGTGTATTTAACACTAAATTCTTCTAGAATCTACATATGTAAATGATGCTCTAAGCCCCCCCTTATTCTAACTCCGACTTTTGCTGTTGCACAAGGATTAAAAAAAAAAATACGCGAACTGACTCTAATCAACCCTGCCAGTGGAGTAGAAGAGAGTTTGGCACCTGCAATAATTTAATTTGATAAATAAGTTAAATAAACGAAGGTTTCATTAACATAGTGAGGAATGATAGGGTTGCTCTACCGATTAACAGAATGAAAGTTCTGTCCAAAATAACAATATGATTTATTAAGACGAAACACAAAATAATAAACAAAAACACATGAAACATTTACAATACATCAAATTGGCTCAAATTGGATACTCATACAAACACTGTGAAGGTGAAGTTGTCCCTAAACTAGATTGTGAGGTTTAAGACGAAGTGGTATGTGGAGCCAATTCCTTACCACTCAAATCTTAAGAGAGACACACAGCTAACCCAACATTAATTGCTGCTACTCAAGACAGAACAAAGTTAGAAAAAGACGAACAGGCGCGCTCTGCTGAGCTCTGATTATCACCTAGGAAAATCCCTATCTGCCGGTGCTGCGGACATACATTACCAAACTGTCTTCTTAACTGCCAGAACACGATCTGGCGTACCGGAGGCGATGGCTGGTTGCTTCGACGTCCTCGACCGAAAGGCGAGAGCCGACTACCTAGAGCACCCGTAAAGGCCGAACACACAACATTCACACCCCCACGACAGTGGCCGTGGTTAAACGTTCCAATCAGCAACTCGAAAACCGGCGGAAAATTCCACTCCATTGCCGGAGCACTACCATTCCACCAATGGAGATTCTTGGCGCCAATTACTGCGCTCATTTTGCTACGTCACGGAGCTATGCCCAGAGCAAGCCAATCACAGTACCTATTTTGCAGAAAGCGCGGGAATTTTCCCGCCACAACTGCCTGGGTACACAAGTCATTCCCACGCCTCGCTAGTAGCCCGCCAGAAAGTGTTTTCGCTAAGATTCTGCGAAGTAACGGAACCTCTAGCCCAGCCGCTACTTCAGACCCCTCCGGGCGTGTCTTTTGACAATGTCGGCGTCTGCAAAGCATTCACTCGACTTCCTCACACCCGTCGGCTTAACCCTTTCCAGATCAGCGGAGCCCGCCTGCCACCGGACCACCCGGGTGACGAGAGACGCTGCGTGGGAAGTCCGTGTGTGAAGGAATAGCGACTTTCCACTGCAAGCAATTAAAGAGGAGAATCGTAAGATAGAAATATGAGAGGGGGCTCATGCCACCTCTCATTGCCCCTACGCCATTTTAGATTGTAATTGGTGAGCGGTTGGCTCACTTAGGAGCAAGGTAGTGAGTCAATCGCCCAAGAACAATCTTGCAAACTGATTCCACATGCCGCAATCTATAAAAAAAAAAACCACTGCAACCGAAAAGTGCAGCTCATAGGGGGAGGATTATTTATGATGTAGCCAACTTCACCTTCTTAAAATGGAACACTAACACTCACATCACACATCCATACCCAGGGAGCCCCTTCCAAACACCGATTCACACAGACATTCACGCTCTAAATATGGCCCGGGCATGTGAGCCAAATATAGAGCAGTTTATTCTTTACAATCAGAGTTGGCGTGCTTCGCAATTAAATGCCCAAGATTTTACAACAATTTGAATCATGAAACTAACCTGAACTCACTCACACATGATACTATTTAAGTTAACAATCTCCTTGTGAGCTTTCAGAATCTAGTTACAACCTCCGATTCATTCTGTCTCCCTGCAGCAAGAATAACCTTTAGAAAATGTTCCCTGAACTGATGGTCCCTTCACAATGACAGTGGTGGTATCTGCTTCAGTTTATGGGGACTTCAGGCACATCGTTTGCATACACATAACAATAAATACAAAATACAAAAAAAACATGGTGTGGAGAACAATACAGTAATTTTTAATAAGAATTGCAGTGTAAAACACAAACACTTACAAGGTATAACATACATTACAAAAACAACACCAAGAGAAAGAAATTTAAGAACAAAAACAAGGTTCATGGGGCATCAAGTTGTGCGTGCACATTGCACAAAGTTCACGACTGTGCTGAAAATGAGGCACTAAATCATATTGTTAGAAATATTCGAAGCACTTCACAAATTCCACAGTACTGACATCACATAGGGCTAAACGTCGGGTGTTGTTGCTACGTTTTTGCAACGGCAATAGGGTGTGCTGGAGCATCTGCAGTACTCTGTTGAGATTGCAGCAAGACCCACGCATATGTTCACAGCAGTACGGTAGGAAGACACAGTGGTAGGCTCTCCTCACGTCGATTAATTGTCTCTGAGGTCTGCTTGTTGGGATACATCACTAGTCTAGGTCTCTTCTCTCGCTGGACAGTACTCTACGTTTCCCAAATTGCAGTTCGACGAGGGATGATGTCATGTGGAGTGACTCCACAAGTGTGTGAGGTCATCCCTACAGGATCGAACTAGGAGCGACGATTGCTAAAACTGCTCTCTAATAGAGAGGAGAAGTTACAAATGAGACCATTCATTTGTTAGTGTGGCACGATACTGCTTTGTGTATGCAGATCGGCCAATGCTAGTGAGTTGTAAAAATCGAAACAGGTGAGTATATAGCGTCCCTTTCTGTCCTGAGGCACATGAGGCGCAGGTTCTGACACGATATGTGATCTTCTTCGTGTACTCACGACGACGTGGTCTGCCGCAGGGAATCCCTCCAAACGGCTGCCGCGTCTGGAGAGCTAGCAGGCTGTCGCGTCTGGGTCGCGTGTCAGTGTCAACGGCCAGCCTCACTTTCGCTTGTGGCCCGGCGAGGGCTGTCTGCCGCCTAATCGCTCAAGTATATGGCCCAGTGACTGTCAGCTTGTGGGACCGGATGCTCTCGCGCCCTTCACGTCAGGTGGCGCGCTGACGCTCTCTTCTTGCAGGTAGCCGATGACTTCTTGTTTTTGCTCCGGCTGGCCTCTGCATTGCCATGATCCCCGTCATCTGCACAATTCTTACAAAAATCTTATGCCTAACTTTTCCCCATGACCTTCTATGTTATAATAAATTTACATAATGACACATTGATGGTCTGTCATTTCAGACTCTTTTATTTTACTTTCATAGTTATTAATCTATGGCTATCATTATATCAAAATCGTGGTGTATGTAAGCTAGACATGGAAATAATTTATCTTGATATTTATGTAGAGACCGGTCTCACTACTGTACATGGTGTGTGACGCTACACTGGATGAACAGCTAAATGTGCGGGCCCACACTAATATTACTATTAATTATATAGATCGACAGTAGTCATGCTCAAGAATTAACTACCATATGCCAACGATCTACATTCTATGTCTTCTGAATAAATTATGTTATTATGCAGGCTGCAGTTTTACTGAGCTATAAAGAAAATGCAACTATTCTACGTTCGCTCGCCGGTCGTCCCTCCATCTCGGGTCTGTGATTTGATGACCTGAAAAATAACATCCCAACAGGCGCGCGCCAAACACTTGTGGTAGAAAACCCCCACAATATTAATCTAGTTATTGTTAAATCCTACAGTTTAACTTATCCTAGTATATCGTACCCTTTTTTATTTATTTATTTATTTGTTTATTATTTTTTTTTGTTTACCTTATACAATACTCTTACATAATTCCTGTTACGTTGAGATGTCTCGCTGCTCGCCGCTATTGACGACAGGGATGTGCGCGCCGTACGACATGGCCTCCGAGTTCTCACTATGCCTCACTGAAACTCAAGAGACTGGGTTAGCCATGGCTATACAAGACAATAAATTTATAGTTGCAACTTCTTTTTCTATGTTATGCAGTATTCGCGATCAAAGCACACCTTTCCAGAGGCAATGTAATATGACCAAGCCAGGACTGGTTCCTGTTGAGGATTCCGTCGCCCACCACACACCAGCTACACAGTATGTCACGAATTTCCAAGTATAATTCCTTGGTTATTCATCTGTGACAGTCATAAGCAGCACGCTAAATCCCCAACCAGCACATTGGCATGGTAGGCTTTATGCCCGCATTTCTACCGTCTAGTCCCTAGGGCACCATTGGAGTCAAACGCTCACCGGTTCACCCCGACTTACAAGACAACGATGCTGGCGCATCACTGTAAAAACTATACTGCCCATGTTCATCTTCGAAATCACACAATATCACAATCTTGCAGTGCACTGACGCGTGCCTGCAATTATTGGTATGAACATCTCACGAACTGGTTGTGGCCGCTATGAAGCGTATCACGACTTCTCAGAACGCTTCTAAGAGCACGTTCTTGTATGCGCCCGTTTGTGCGACATTTCCTCACTCATCATTATCCCTCAACATGGACACCAGACAGGAAAGGACTAAAACATTGCTCATGGAAAGATAGTGCCTCTTATCCCATCGACAGTGGAGATCGCGAACATAAACCAAAAAAAAGTTAGCAGCAGTAAATTCTTATCCGAGACAACGCAGCATGTTAATACTTTAACAGTCTTAATCTATTAATGCAACGATTATTGTTCCCCGAAGAAAGGTTAATATATTTGCCAATTCTGCTATGTACACCACTTAAACTACTATTATTCCACGAACTTCTTTGGGTGAGAGGTGTGGTGGAGTCCAATGGACTAGCGCCAATCCCTGCTCAGACTCCCCCTCCTCTGACGTGCATTAGGATTTGCAGGTCTAATTTGAATCTCCTGGTTCTCCTGTTGTCCTTGGTTTCGCTCCCTCCAATTACGGTCGGTTTGCCGTTCGTTATTCCTCCTGTCCCAGATTCCTTGTCTAGATTGACGCTGTTCCCTAACGTTCTGGTTTCCGTGTCTCTGGTTTCCATAACCTGGAATAGCGTAACCGTGATTTCCGTAACCCTGGTTTCCTAACTGACCAGTGCGATTATGCGATCTGTCGTCGTCTTCCCTTGCTGGCCAGTTGTATTTGTTATTTTGCGCCTTCTTCCTGTCCTTTGCGTCTTGTTTATCAAAGATTACTTCGAGTTCGCGCAATAGACTCTTGAATGCTTCTATTTCACATCCACACTTCCCGACGAGTGTCTGTTGATACCTAACTGGCAATTTGGAAAAGCAAAATTTGATGATTTCTCCATTGCTATATGGACTGTCTAAAAACTGATTCTTCTTGAGTAAATCATCAAAAAATTTGGTTGCGCTCCTATGCCCGGACACTTCCAGTTCAGGACAAAATATTATTTCCTCTTTAATCCTGTCTTGCGTTTCCTTTGACCAGTAGGTCCGCAGGAATGCACCAACAAATTCCTGATAAGTTCGACACGTCGCTGCCACACCCCGCATCTTTTCCGCAGCTTGGCCTTCGATGTGTCCACACATGAATTCTAATTTTGCCTGGGTTGGCCATGACGACGGTAATGAATTTGTAAACTGCATCACCCAGCTCTTCGGATGCATCGACCCTCCATTATCTTTGAACTTCTGGAATTTTAGTATTGACAGGAAGTGATTCTGATCAAAATCCTGTCCGATCCTCGCACTGGTGTTATCACTCGTTTCCTATACTTGCACGTCTGCTGAGTGTCCTGATCTATCTTGCTGATAACTGTGATGTGCTACCTCTGTATCACAGTGGAAGTGGCACTCCGAATTCACTCTCCTAAGTGGGCTACTATTATTTGAACTATTACTAGGTGTTTCTGCGTGTGCATTGTTAGTTCCGCACTCTGTCACTGGGCTAGAGTACGGCGGGCTTCTCCTCGGAGACACAATTCTGTGTACTCCATCATTGGTATCCGAACGCGCAGTGCTCGTATGCCCGTTTCGCTCTAGTTTTGCTATTCGACTCTCTACTTCTTTCATTCGTTTCGTGATGTTCGTAACCGCGATATTACCTTGAGCTTTTAAGAACGCTAGGGATTTTGAATGGCCTTGTGTCGCATGTCGCAAGCGACCTGCAAGTTGAGAAGTTACTTTTGCGATTTTCATTGCCCCTGTTGCTGCCGTTTTGGCTAGGCCTGCTACTTTTTGTGCTACCATTGACATTTGTTTTGCTTCTCCACTTTCTTTCTTTATTGTTAGTAATTCCCCACGAAATTCTCCTATATGCGAAATTGTCTGAGTGTCATTCTTACGCTGTTCGTCCGCTTCTTCCTTTTCCTTCTTACGCTGTTTCTCATCTTCTTCCTTCTCCTTCTTACATTGTTCATCAGCTTCTTCTTTCATTGATCGTAGGAAGCTCAGTATTGGGTTAATGTCATCTTTTTGATCCTCGTCGCACATGGGCGATGTAGCTCTGGACACTTGGGTGCTAGATCTCTGACGTGACCGAGCTGGCCTGTGTCTGACCTCGATCGTTTGACTATAAACTTCTGCTACTGTCTCGACCTGTGTGCCTGTCTCTGTTTCATCCTCTACCTGACTATCATAATCACGGCCGCGATGTTGCTCTAAGATCGCGTCCAAATATCCTTCCTCATCAATGAACCTGCCGCCCTGTGCTGCTAAAAATGTGCCCATCTCATCTCCGAACCTATCCCCGTCAGTATCGTGCCCCTTATCCATTATGGTAACCACTTTTGTTTTAGCTTCGCTCACTAATAGTCGTGCCTTACTTCTCGTGATCATTCATGAGAAACAAAATTTATCTAAAATACACAACAAAAATAATCTATTCCCTGTATTTTTATACATAGACATAAAATTTCAACAACGCTGTTCCAATGCTGTAATTAAAAGCACAATTTCATGTGGTACAGAAACCGCACACAAATCCGACAAAGTGCGATGTGGTACGGACACCACATCAACGAAACACAAAAAACCATGAACAAAAAATATATACACTGAAAACAAAAACTGTAATAATGCGCCGCTACTTAAAAACTAATCGCGGAAGTACAAGAAAAAGAACTTGGGTATTAATTATAAAAATTTGTAGAGAAAAAAAATTTGAATGTTCCTACTAAGAACACTATTAGCTTATCAGTGATTCACAGAAAAGATCCGAGGCTAAGGGTCACCATTTTATGCGAGGTGCCGGGGCTAGCAGTGTATTTAACACAAATTCTTCTAGAATCTACATATGTAAATGATGCTCTAAACCCCCCTTATTCTAACTCCGACTTTTGCTGTTGCACAAGGATTAAAAAAAATACGCGAACTGACTCTAATCAACCCTGCCAGTGGAGTAGAAGAGAGTTTGGCACCTGCAATAATTTAATTTGATAAATAAGTTAAATAAACGAAGGTTTCATTAACATAGTGAGGAATGATAGGGTTGCTCTACCGATTAACAGAATGAAAGTTCTGTCCAAAATAACAATATGATTTATTAAGACGAAACACAAAATAATAAACAAAAACACATGAAACATTTACAATACATCAAATTGGCTCAAATTGGATACTCATACAAACACTGTGAAGGTGAAGTTGTCCCTAAACTAGATTGTGAGGTTTAAGACGAAGTGGTATGTGGAGCCAATTCCTTGCCACTCAAATCTTAAGAGAGACACACAGCTAACCCAACATTAATTGCTGCTACTCAAGACAGAACAAAGTTAGAAAAAGACGAACAGGCGCGCTCTGCTGAGCTCTGATTATCACCTAGGAAAATCCCTATCTGCCGGTGCTGCGGACATACATTACCAAACTGTCTTCTTAACTGCCAGAACACGATCTGGCGTACCGGAGGCGATGGCTGGTTGCTTCGACGTCCTCGACCGAAAGGCGAGAGCCGACTACCTAGAGCACCCGTAAAGGCCGAACACACAACATTCACACCCCCACGACAGTGGCCGTGGTTAAACGTTCCAATCAGCAACTCGAAAACCGGCGGAAAATTCCACTCCATTGCCGGAGCACTACCATTCCACCAATGGAGATTCTTGGCGCCAATTACTGCGCTCATTTTGCTACGTCACGGAGCTATGCCCAGAGCAAGCCAATCACAGTACCTATTTTGCAGAAAGCGCGGGAATTTTCCCGCCACAACTGCCTGGGTACACAAGTCATTCCCACGCCTCGCTGGTAGCCCGCCAGAAAGTGTTTTCGCTAAGATTCTGCGAAGTAACGGAACCTCTAGCCCAGCCGCTACTTCAGACCCCTCCGGGCGTGTCTTTTGACAATGTCGGCGTCTGCAAAGCATTCACTCGACTTCCTCACACCCGTCGGCTTAACCCTTTCCAGATCAGCGGAGCCCGCCTGCCACCGGACCACCCGGGTGACGAGAGACGCTGCGTGGGAAGTCCGTGTGTGAAGGAATAGCGACTTTCCACCGCAAGCAATTAAAGAGGAGAATCGTAAGATAGAAATATGAGATGGGGCTCATTCCACCTCTCAACTCCAGATTTTGTCTATTGTTCATATTTAGTGAGCCTTACTCGTTAACCTGTATGTGAATAAAATTCTTTTCCACTGAGCTTAGAAAATCAGTCTTAGTCAAATGCAATATACATTATTACTCAGAAGTGATCCAATATTAATCAGTACCAGTCAGATTTGCTTGTACAGGGTCATTCCGTGATGATGTTAAAAAGTTTCAGGAGTGATGGAGAATCAATTGCATCAATTTGAGGTAAGGGAAACTGATATGGGAAGGACGGCGTCGAAAGTTATAAACGAAAGTCTTTGGTAAAACCACAGTGTAAAGAGCTTCCAGAGGTGTTAGTATGGACCAAAAGAAGGAAAAAATGTGTAATAAACGTGCGATCTAAATTGCATATCTTGATAGCTTTCCATAGATATGGAAGAGGAGGTGGACGAAGACCAGAAATTTTTTTTTAGTATATATGTGCTCAAAAATGCGTACCTTAGAAGTTATAGTGGTGGTGGTAAGTTCTTATGGGGCCAAACGGATTATTCCATCGGTCCCTAGGCTTGTATTGTATGGAACCGGGGACTTAAAAATGATGGAGAGGCTTCGTCCCACCGCAGCCCGCAGTGGTACACTACCACACAACAGGCGACAGCGGAACACACACCCCACCGCCGCCCCACACCGAACCCAGGGGTTATTGTGCGGTTCGGCCCCCAATAAATTCCCCAGGAAAATCTCACACCAGACGAGTGTAACCCTAATGTTTGCGTGGTAGAGTGATTATGGTGTATGCGTACATAGAGAAAGTGTTTGCGCAGCAATTGCCGACATAGTGTAAATGAGGCGGAATAAGAGGAACAAGACCGCATTCGCCGAGGCAGAGAGAAAACCGCCTGAAAAACCATCCACAGACTGGCCGGCACACCGGACCTCGACACTAATCCACCAGGCGGATTCGTACAGGGGCCCGGCACGCCTTCCCACCTGGAATCCCTAGGCTTACACACTAGTTAATCTAATTTAAGCTAACTTACACTAAGGACAACAGACACACCCTTGCCCGAGGGAGGACTCGAACCTCCGACAGGGAAGCCGTATGAACGTTGGCAAGGGACCTATAAGTTATTGGCACTTGTTCTGTAGAAGAGATGTGTTTCACACTAGCGAAGAAGAACAAGTGGCCACAGGTCTTAAGGTAGACTTTTTTTCTTGTTTTGGTCTATACTACCACCTCTGAAAATTGCCTAGAGTATGCTCCTAGCAATAAATGTATCGGTACATGTATTCCACTGTCAGAACGACTTCCGCTTACCACTCGATCGTTTTTGGACCAAACTGGTACATTTACACTTCTGCATCGTCCCTCAAAGTTTGTAACATCATCATAGAATCATCATGTCAGAGAAATTTCAGTTCTTATATAGCTTTCAGCTTAAAATACTGCAGGTTACTGGCGTAAGCTGTCGCCAGTACAACAGTCGCCAAAGATGTAGCAAGAGATCGATAGCAGGTGCTGGATAAAGTGCGCCTTTCAGGAAAGAGGCCAAAGACAGACCCGCAAGCCATATGCCGCCAACGCCCCCTTGACTGAAAGTATTTCATCGATGTCTCATACCACAGGGCTCAGTCTCAGTCACTAGCTCAGTCACAAGCTCAGTCACCATCTAGTTGGCATTTGCCAGTTTACATCACCAGCTCAGAGAGTGTATATCGACTGTAGTAGTGTTTATGGTGGGACTTGAAAAGCTTGTACCACAACACATGGACTCTCCTAAGGATAAGTAGCTTCCTGTTAATGTAAGTAAAAAACCCTATCAATAATTGTGTGCAGTAGTATTGTAGAAAGAGGATACCGGCCACCAAACAACATCATCTCCCTTGATTCCTGTGGTACAAGTCACTATAGTAATTTTCAGAGCAGGATATGTTCGTGACCACGACACTGAAAAAACAGACCTTAATTAGCATAACATAGTGTTTTGTTAGCAACAGTAGATCTTCGGCAGGCGCAGCGAGACGGCTGGGCGACGCAGCCGCGACGGCACCTCCGCCAGCTGCCTCAGTCATTCCGCTGAGAGAGAGAGGCCCTCAGGTCGCGGCGCGCAGCCAATTTGCGCAGTTAATGGCGTGCGTCTGGCCCGGGCGCGGCTGTGAGCGCCGTTTTCCTGCCGGCCGGCCCGCGCAGCGCCGCTCGCGTTTACCGGGAAAAACTGCGCTTCGTTTCCGCAGCCCGCCGGCTCTCCCCGCCTCCGAGGGAAGGCGCGCCCCACTCCGCTGCCCGCAAGAACCCGCCCTTAAGGGCGCGTGCTTTTTCTGCGCTCGAGCAGTTACACATTTTCTCGCCTCTCTGAAAAGGCTCGTGCAACGTCTACAAGACATCGCTCTTCACGTGGAGTGTTTTCTTACGAGTGAATCTTGTTAAAACTCTACTGCTGGAAGAAGTTTCATGTCTTCTTTATTTAATACTGTATACAGCACCAAGAAATAGTTGTCCCGTACAACTGCAACTCCCTCCACTCCGTAAGACATGGAAGATACCAGCTGATTTGCAGGTCTCCTCTCAGAATCTCTTCAATTCTTTCGCTGAAGTTCCTCATGCTTATCGATGTTCTTGATCCACGTACTATGTTTTCCGGGAACCCAGTGAATTTGTCGACCTGATCCCAGATGTCTTCCTGACTGACCCCAGAGCCGTCCACATGCTTTGTTATTTCCTCAAACCATCAAACCATTCTGTAGTCGCCTTTAGTTCGGTGACATACTGGAAGGTTTTGTCTTGTCAGTCCGCATTTACTTGTCCTGGAGAGGTGCCCATTAAACTTCACCGTTCTCTTCTGTATAGTTTCTGCGATTATCTCCACCTGTTTACAAAAATCTTCATTTTTCCTTTTCTTGCATCTACTTACCGTTTTCTTTCTATTCTTTTATTTTTATTTTTTATTATTTGTTTGTGGTCTGCATATATTCCTTAAAATCTTCCTTTCCTTCTTCTCTATATCCTTCATTTCTCCTTCGTTATTCACTTTCAGCCATTCAGAAGTGTAAGATGCTTCTAGCTTGACAGTCGTGGCGTAGATCTAATATTTCCACTTTATGAGATTGTTCTTGTGTTACATGTTTTCTGTGCTAACTGTATGCTACTTCTATCTTTATCCTCAACTTTTATTTATTTTTTATCAGGCTAATTTCGTTGGATTCATTCATAAAGCTACTTGAATTTTTCTGTTCAAATGGTTCAAATGGCTCTGAGCACTATGGGACTTAACATCTTAGGTCATCAGTCCCCTAGAACTTAGAACTAGTTAAACCTAACTAACCTAAGGACATCACACACATCCATGCCCGAGGCAGGATTCGAACCTGCGACCGTAGCAGTCGCGCAGTTCCGGACTGCGCGCCTAGAACCGCGAGACCACCGCGGCCGGCAATTTTTCTGTTGTCTAGAGTTTTGCGGACCTCGTATTCATATGAGTTTTTCATCACGCTTGTATTACATGCATTCTGTTTAACGTAGGAGATAATGAGTCCTCTTTTTCCTGCTATCTCGTGAATTTTTTCGAACGTTACTGGATCTTTTCCTTTGATCAAAAATGTAAAATAATACAGACAGAAAATCTATTCCACACATTTTCTGCCGCCTTTTTGGTATTCGTCCATTAGTTGATTCGCTTATTCTCCTGTTGTGTCTAATAAGGTTTTCTTATTAATAACTAACTGGAAATTATTTACATCAAGCGAGAATCTACATCTGCTCTCTACAAGTTACCGCAGATTTGGTGTGGCGTAGGAGACATGATACACCACATTGAACCCACTACCCATTTTTCTGCATCATTTACTGAGCGTACGCTGGAATAAAGGTCGTCAGCACCTATTTCCGTGTGACCTAATCTCTCTAATTTTCCCCTCAGTATCATTGCGCTAGCTTTGAGATGGAGAAAGTAATATTTTTCTTGAGTGCTCCTGTAGCAATGCCTCTCGGAGTTTCGAAGATGAGATTTTACACGATGCACAGTTCCCTTCACTCAGCGTCTCCTAATGGCATATCTTTTATTGTATCCGACAGTCTAGAACAATCCACAGTTTCTCACAGCTCCACTGACGGCACGAGACTGGAGTATACGTAGCGCGCCCTTTGCGGAAGGTGCGCCCTCAAACACTAGCACGCGTGGCCGCAATGTCACCTTCCTGCCGGCCTGGGTGGCCGAGCGGTTCTAGGCGCTTCAGTCTGGAACCACGTGACCGCTACGGTCGCAGGTTCGAATCCTGCCGCGGGCATGGATGTGTGTGATGTCCTTAGGTTAGTTAGGTTTAAGTAGTTCTAAGTTCTAGGGGACTGATGACCTCAGAAGTTAAGTCCCATAGTGCTCAGAGCCATTAGATTTTTTTTGTCACCTTCCTGTTACCATTCGTTGCCTTCAGACTATGCCATTTAATATAGTGTCCTTTTGCCTATTTACTTTTCTTATTTTCCTCGGAGTTCATTCTAAAATAATTTGGTCTCGAATTCGAGAGAACTTAAATTTCAATTTTCATATCAGACGTCCAAATTTTTCTTTGGTTTCCGAAAACTACTTAACGCGGATAATAGAATCGTTCCGTTAGCGAGAACACTCAAATCTTTGTCCACTCGATGTAGTAATACATCGGAAGGTATCGACGTCCACTGGTTTTAACCAGAAACATAAGCTAATGTGACGAATTGTGCATAAACACGCAGAAAGTCCCACTATTGTATGATTCTACGATTGCAGTATAATCGCTGCTAGTCATTAAACATTCAAAGGTGTCTGTGTGACTTAAAGTGTAACAAACACATGAAACTAACTGCAGGTGAGCCAGATCCTGAGGAAGAGTAATCCACCCACAAAGAAGGTAGTTTACAAAGAGCTCATCCTCGCAACCTATACCAGATAGCTCCCCATGCAAAGATTTTAGAGCCCATGTTTATGGACACTTTTGTTTACGGGACACTTTTCCTTGTTTTGGTCCATACTACCATCTCTGATAGTTGCCTACCCTACAGTCGTAGTAACAACAGTACCATTGCATGTTTTCTGCTGTCAGAGGCATCAAAACGGTTTTCAATTGTAACTTTAGACTCGGGTCCAGTGACCCTTACCTCAAACTGATACATTTATCATTCTCCATCAATATGTAAAGCCTGAAACATCATCACGAAATCTCCCTGTATAACATACATTTACAGGTGCTGGCACCTGTAACTTTGGCGCTCTATAGCGTCCTTCCATGACTTTTCCGGGCATGAATACCTATGTATTAAGTCCCCTCAACAACCTCCTTTGGAAGTGAGTAATGTGAATTGTGGTATAGATAGCAACGATGCCACGGCGTATTAAAGTTGCTAGGTTGGCACTACGACAGACACCAACGACAGAGCCCTCTAGACGGTGCTGTTGAGATCTACGAGCTCCGCTACAGATTCAGCCCACTTGCTAAAGAGCAGACGGCCGGGACATTTCGCATATCATTGTAAAGTTATGTATCCGTTTATAACTTGTTTTGGCCTATAGTAAACATCTATAATTTGACAAGCAGTACCGACGTGTTTTACCGTTTCCTGCTCCTACTAACTTCCTTCATTCGGCCAACATTTCAGTTTACCGGAGCAGACCTACAAGATGAACAGTGAAACACTCTGCAGATAGTCGGTTTTTCACTCGCTCTATTTGCAGGTGTAACGGAGGAGGAAACAACTAGTAGTGATAAAGGCTATCCTCCGCCAAGCACCTTACGGTGACTTGGGCAGTACGTAAGCAGATGTAGATGAAACTGTGGTATACAAAATACTATCCACCACATACAATACGTGTCTTGTGGAATATAGATATAAATGTAGATGTACACGTAGACGGCCGAAAGACTACGGATGCAAGCGTGATGCTCACGTAAGCAGTTGACGAAATACACGATCGCTTCTCGTGAGATGGCTGCTCTTCGGCGCGTCTGTTCTGCAGCGGTTCCCGGCCCGTTTGTTCCCGCCGTGTAACCCAAGAATCGGGCCCGGAGCGGCGCCAGCCAACAGCAAGTCATTAGCAGGCATTCCTTGTAGCGAGCTGTCCGGTCGCCACCCCACGGGGCACTAATGACCGCGCAACCCAATAGGCGCGGGCCACTCCCCCGGCATTACGAGTACAAGGCGGGCCCGGCGCGCATTAACGAAACTGATTACCGGCGGTCCGGGCATGCGCGTCGGGCTGACACCAGAAACTGGGGCCCACGGCCGCAATTAGACGCACTGACTCATCGCGGCACCGCGTGGCCCACGGCCCTGCCTGGCTGGCGACTGGATGCGGGGGAGTGACACCGCAGCGCGCGTGCCGTGGGGTGGGAAGGAAGGGTACATACATTACCGGGATCAGCAGCGGGGGTCTGCGGCCGACCCGGCGCAGGTGATTGGCTCGCGAGCGCTTGGGTGCCACTTTTACACTCTGCGGGTAAATGCTTGTCTTGTCGATGTTTGCAGCTCGCCCGCAGTCTCGGCGTAATTGACGTCCTTGAGTCATCCCTTTCGGGTGGGATTCGTCCAATTAAAATGCGCTGCTGAGCAGGGAGGCGCGCTTTGAAGGTGTTTCCTGCAGGACAACAAGCGCAAGGGCACGGTTTAACTTACAGGATTTCCTCCTCTTCTCGGTTTCGCAGGTGTTGGGTGGGAGAAGAAGAAGCAGTTGGACTCTATCGACGATGGGAAACTTAAATTAGAAAAGTAACATTTGCCGACCTAGAAAAAGCGTTCGAAAGTATAAAACGATGCAAAGTGTCCGAGATTCTCGGGTAAATACGCGTACACTACAGGGAAAAACAGGCAATGTGTAATATCTACATCTGCATCTACATACATACTCCAAAATCCACCATACGGTGGGTGGCGGAGTGTACATCGTACCACAACTAGCACCTTCTCTCCCTGTTCCACTCCCAAACAGAACGAGGGAAAAATGACTGCCTATATGCCTTGGTACGAGCTCTAATCTCTTTTATCTTATCTTTGTGGTCTTTCCGCGAAATGTAAGTTGGCGGCAGTAAAACTGTACTGCAGTCAGCCTCAAATGCTGGTACTCTAAATTTCCTCAGTAGCGATTCACGAAAAGAACGCCTCCTTTTCTCTAGAGACTCCCACCCGAGTTCCTGAAGCATTTCCGTAACACTCGCGTGATGATCAAACCTACCATTAACAAATCTAGAAGCCCGCCTCTGAATTGCTTCTATGTCCTCCCTCAATCCGACCTGATTGGGATCCCAAACTCTCGAGCAGTAATCAAGAATAGGTCTCATTAGTGTTTAATAAGCGGCCTCTTTTACAGATGAACCACATCTTCCGAAAATTCTACCAATGAACCGAAGACGACTATCCGCCTTCCCCACAACTGCCATTACATGCTTGTCCCACTTCATATCGCTCTGCAATGTTACGCCCAAATATTTAATCGACATGACTGCGCTACACTACTAGTGGAGTATTCAAACATTACGGGATTCTTTTTCCTATTCATCTGCATTAATTTACATTTATCTATATTTAGAGTTAGCTGCCATTCTTTAGACCAATCACAATTCCTGTCCAAGTCATCTTGTATCCTCCTACAGTCACTAAACGACGACTCCTTCCAATATATCCAAGAGCCAAGAATGGAAATCAGAATTGAACACCAAAGATGAAATATTCCCATTGGGTAGGGAGATGAAATACTCAGAGTGGGTAGGGTGTAAGAAAGGGATGTAGTTCGCAGTTTTTGTCTGCGTTGTTCAGTCTGCACATCGAAGAAACAGTGATGGAAACAAAACAAACGTTCAAGAAGTGAAGAGATATTAATCATAACATTTTCCGATCATCATCCAAACGTGGGGAAGAGTTGCAGGACTTGTTGAATGGAATAATGGAATGATCTAATGCGCACGATTGGTAGTAAATAAAAATCAAGTAAAAACAACGAAAGTAATGAGGAGAAGCACAAAGGAAACTAACGACAAATTTAACAACGCCATAAATACACGGATCTGGCAAGCGTCATGGGAGAGCGATATGTACATATACTGAGGGCGATAGCATCTCGTACACAATGTATAATAGGGCAGTGCATTGGCGGAGACATCATTAGTATTCAAGTGATTCATGTGAAAACGTTTCCTAAGTTATTATGGGTGCGCGACAAGAATTAACAGACTTAGAATACGGAATGGTAGTTAGAGCAAGAAGCATGGAACATTCCGAAATCCACAGCGTCAAGAGTGTGCTGAGATTACCAGACTATAGGTATTACCTCTCACCACAGACAACGCAATGGCTGATAGCCTTCACTTAACGACCGAGAGCAGCGGCGTTTGAGTGCAGATGCCAGTGCCAACAGACAAGCAACACTGCGTCAAATAACAGCAGAACTCTGTGTGGGACGTACGACGAACCTATCCGTTAGGACAGTGCGGCAAAATATTTCGTTAAAGGGCTATGGCAGCAGACGCCAGATGCGAGGGGCTTTGCTAAGAGCACTGCATCTCCTGCAGCGCCTCTACTAGGCTCGTGACCACATTGTTTGGATCCTAGACGACTGAAAAGCCGTAGTCTGGTCAGAAGAGTCCCTGTTTCAGCTCGTATGACCTTATGGTTGGGTTCGAGTGTGGCGCAGACCGCACGAAGGCACAGACCAAAGTTGTAAACAAGGCACTGTGCAAGCTGGTGATAGCTCCATAGTGGTGTGGGTCCTCTGCTCCAACTGAGTGGATCATTGACTGGAAATGGTTATGTTCGGCTACTTGGAGAGGTCTTACAACCATTCACAGACTTCATGTCCCCAAACAGCAATGGAATTTTTATGGGTGGCAGTGCATCATTTTACTGAACCACAACTGATCGAGATTGGTTTGAAGAACATTGTGGACAATTAGAGAAAATGACTTGGCCACCGAGATCTCCCGAACTAAATCACATCGAACATTTATGGAACATAACTGAGCTGTCATTTCGTGAGCAAAATTCTTCACCTGCAACACCTTCACAATTGTGGACAGCTGCAGAGGCAACATGGCTCAGTTTTCTGCAGGGGTCTTCGAACGACTTGTTACGTTTATACCACGTCGAGATTCTGCCGGGGAAGAGGAGGTCCGACACTGTACTAGGAGGTATGCCTTGACTTTTGTCACCTCAGTGTAGACAAATCGTACTAATTATGATATCTTGGAAGCAAAGTAGTGCGTAATGGACGCAATAAGGACATAAAATGCAGATTATCATAAGCAAAGTGGGATTTCCTGGTTAACAGAAGTCTACTACCTTCATTTGAGGAAGAAACTTCTGAAAACTTTATGTTCGCTGAGAACCCAGAAAAGAAGAGAATCGAAGCCTTTGAGATGGGGTGCTATAGAGCATTGTTGAATTTAAATTAATTGATAAGAAAAGAATTGCGGAGCGTCTCCGCAGAGTCGACGAGGAGCGGAGCATTTGGAAAGCATTGGCAAGAAGAAGGTACAGGATATGTGTTAAGACATCTGTGAATAGCTACAGTGGTACTTGACGAAGCTGCAGATTGGGTTAAAGCTGTACCCAACAAATAGTCGAGGACATAGGGTGCAACTGTTGGTCTCAGATGGAGAGATTGTAGTTGCACAATGTGCTGTATTCGGTTTCGGCGGCAATGGATATGTTGTTACCGTTTAAGCAAAGGAAGAAAAATCAGCGTTTAAGGTCCAATTGACAACGAAGTCATTGGAGATGTGGCACAAGCTGAGGAAGCTTTCTGAAGAAAATCGGCCGTGCATTTCAAAGGAACCACAACTCCACTTGCCTTAAGCGATTCACGGAAATCACGGAAACTCTTTACCTGTAAGGCCAGAAATGGTATCCACGTCCTCCCGAATGCGAATCCAGTGTGCTAACCGCTGCCCCACCTCGCTCGGCTATGTATAAGGAAAGTTGTAGATAAAGCAGGCGGTATACGTCTGTTAATTTGCTGGATTCTGGGTAAGGAAAATTTCAACAGTCTACAAAATCTTAGAAAACACTTGTGCTCGAGTCTTAGAATACTGCGTAAGCATGAGGAGTTCATTCTAAATAGAACTAACCGTAGACATGGAACATGCACCAATGGGCAATGTTTGTTTCATTCACGGGAGAGCATCAAGGAAATAAGGAAAAGTCTGAACTGTCTTATACCTGAAAATGGACGCCAGTTATTTCATCAAAGTCTCCTTACAAAGTGTCAGCCGACCGATGTGGCCGAACGGTTCTAGGCCTCTACGGTCTCAGGTTCGAATCCTGCCTCGGGTATGGATGTGTGTGATGTCCTTAGGTTAGTTGGGTTCAAGTAGTTCTGAATTCTAGGTGACTGATGACCTCAGGTGTTAAGTCCCATAGTGGTCAGAGCCACGTGAACCATTTGAACAAAGTGTCAAGAAACAGTATTAAATCAAGAACTTCGTAATAGATTCCAATCCCACCACACCTCTCCCGTAGCGACCGCGAAAATAGTATTGTGTTAATTACAGCGTGCACAGACGCCTTTCAACGGTGATTCTCCCTGCACTCCATAGTCGACTGACACAGCCAGAACCTCTTACACGTGATGCAGTTCTAAGTACCTTTTTCCGTGAACTTTACAAAGGTTTACAAAGTATGTATGTAAAGGTAGATAGGTATACAATCTCCTGATTTATAGTTATAACTGGTCCTCGGTGTAAATTGCGACAGTCCAATCGGTAGCAACTTGGGGATATTCGGGAGTGAAGCTAAGAAGTGGCACCTCTGCCTTTCCATAAGCATTGATCATTGGAAACGACACAGACATATCAGTACACATTGCAGTAACCAAGGAGCGGTATTCAGCTCAAGGGAAGGCGGTGCTGAGGTTATATAGCCTGTAACAAACTCCCTCCACAGCAAGGCATGATTCAACTATATCTGTACCCCTCGCTGCTGCTTTTCATGTCCATTTTCTTTAGAACTATCTGATCTGAATACCTATAAAGCAATTGGGAGGAACATATTTGTTAGTGACATAAAAGATATTAATAACTGGCATATGGTGCTGTACAATTCCATTTGTGTTCATCTTGTGGCATACTGATGTTATCATCCTCCACACCTTAATGATCAGCCGAACAGAATGCTATGTGAATGGCCCAGGTTCGATCCCGAGGCTCGAAGATTTTCTTCTATTGACGGCTGGGTGTTGTATTGTCTTCATTATCATTTCATCCTTACCGAAACTGCGAGTCGCGTCAACGAAATAGACTTGCACCAGGCGAA
Organism: Schistocerca nitens; assembly: GCF_023898315.1. Lineage (NCBI taxonomy): Eukaryota > Metazoa > Arthropoda > Insecta > Orthoptera > Acrididae > Schistocerca > Schistocerca nitens. The sequence continues at coordinate 265,747,311 of NC_064618.1, forward strand.
CGGTCTATCCGACGAGAGGCAATAGCCACAAGCACCTGTCATGGATATTGTCCTTTACTATCTTATATTTTTTGATCAATACAGTACGCTGAGGCCGATTGCAAAGGTCAAATTACGTTAGGTAGAAGATAAGTTTCCTTACTAACTTAAGTTTTCCAGCTGCTAGTGTTCCGCACTCGATTGCACAAAGTAAAGAGAAACAGCTGAAATGATATGATATTGTTGCCTCTCATCCGTGTTTCTGTTTGCATGTGAGGGAATTCAAAGTCCAATATTACGTTTCATTAAGAGTCTGTTTCTTAGTAGTACCATTCAGCATGTTTTCAGTTGTGTCAGTATTTACTGACTGCACATAAGTAGACTGAAGATTTCTCTGCGCGTATAAGAGAACATATATTTGACTGTGTGTTATCGTATTTATCTTCTGTACTATTTAGATTTCTGCTTTTATGCCATTTTAGACTACACTACTAAAATGTCTTAGACAATTAACTTGTCATATCTAACGTGCCAATGGTCTAATAACTTTTAGTACTGTAGCCAAATTTGGCATAAAAGCTGAAATCTAGATGGTACAGAAGATAGATACAGTACAAATAGTCAACGGAGCTTTAATCATTCAAAAAGTATTCTATGACTTTTGCTCAGGACCAACGAAAACTTCTCGTAAGAGAACAGTTTGCACATGGCTATGAGACAGCGTTAGCATTCTTCAAGAAGTCAATATTCTCTTCCTACCTCACAGTCATACAGTAATTATTAGTTTCCAAATATCCGGAGCGTGCTGTTATCCCGTAGCTATACACTATGTGCTCAAAAGTATCAGAACTCCTATTAACGATCATTAATATGGAGCAAGTCCACCATGCACCTTTATGACACCTTGAAATCCTCTGGGGACATTTTCAGTAAGGTGCCGTCTTCAGAGGTTTGGCAGCCCATTCTTCCTCATCAGCCGAAACCAGATAAAGCAGTGAGGTTGGACGCTTGAATCCGGAGTGATATCGACGGTATACCTCAGACCAAAGGTGTTCCATTGGGTTCCGTTTGGGATTTTGTGCAGAGCAGGACAACTAAGGCTGCACAGAGATCTGTGTAGCCTTAGTTGGACTGTAATGGTTGGGCAGCTTTATAAGTGTGGAAATGTCCCCGATGGTTATGTTATTCAGATGACATCCGGTGACTAGTACACGTTCAAAATCACTGAGCTCTCCAGACCAACTCATTCTGCTGTTCCCATTTCTCTAATGACAACACAATTGTCCCTGTCTCCTTTTACGCTGGCGGCTTCGACTCTTGTGATTCCTAGTAGCCAGTTCCGCGTTGTATAGGAGTGTGAGGATGCTTATGACCAGATACAACATTAAATTAATGCGAGGCCGCTCTGGTTGCTCATCCGTACTTCATTTAAATCCACGACCAGTTTCGGCCTTCAAATGCAAATAATTTTCAGGTGGATCTGACAACTGGGCTGTTGTAAAGGAACAACAAAACCACAACATAGCACTATTCAGAACCCACTGGCACATGGTTGAGATATTAAGACTGAAATGAGGACTTATTAGCAACTTGACCGCCATTTTATTAATCAAACTGTAGTGTTTCTATTTCCGTGAAATCCTAAATTCTGTGCTATTATCCTAATAATTCACGTCAGCGTTGTTTCTCCACCACGGATTCAGTATAGAGACGGTGGACAAAAGACAGTTTCTTTTAGTCGTCAGTCTACTGACCAGTATGAGGCTGCCCGTCACAAATTCCTCTCCTGTACCAACCTCTTGGTCTCAGAGTCGCACTTGCAATCCAGGCTCACAATCCTTTGCTGGATGTGTTCCAATATCTGTCTCCCACTACGGTATTTTACCCTCTATAGCTGCTTCTAGTACCTTGCAGTTTATTCTCTGATGTTTTAACACATGTCCTACCGTATTGTCCTTTACTCCTGTTAGCGTTTTCCATATGCCTCACCTTACCCTCTTAGTCCACCTAATATTCAATATTTCTCCGTATCACATCTCAAATACTTCAGATCTCTTCTGTCCCGGTTTTCCCACTGTCCATGATTCACTACCATACATGGTATGTCCCAAACGTACATTTTCAGAATTTGTTTTCCTCTAATTAAGGCCTACATTTGATACCAGTAGACTTCTCTTGGCCAATAATGCCCTCGTTGCCTGTGCTAGGTTGGTTGTTACGATCTTCTTACTTCATCCATCAAGCGTTATTTCGCTCCCAAGTTATCAGAATTCCTCAACGTTGTCTGTTTCGTGATCACCAATTTCGACGCAAAGTATCTCGATATTCACATTCCTTCTGCTTCACGTTATTTTGGTATGTTCAAGTTTACCCCCAGTTTGTATTCTGTACTCATTAGACTGTTCCTTCCATTCAACACACCTTGTAACAGGATAGCTTGTCATCCCCGAATCTAACCATTGACAGCCTTTCACACTGTAGTTTCACTTCTTAAACTTCCTTTTATTTCCATCATTGCTTATTCCATGCAAAGATTGAGAGTAGGTGAGGAAGACGTCCATCCCTTCCTACAACACATTACCTGACACGGCGTAGGCAAACCCTCAGGGAAGACGTTAATAAATACCTGTCCTGGACAGTAAGAGCTATGTTAATAGGGCCCCTGTCGGCTTGGTACATAGCATTACCATTGGGAAACAAACACTGTACCATGGGATGCACCTGACCAGCCGAAATGGTCGCATAATCCTTGGTAGTAATGCGAGCTTCCATTGTACCCTTGAGGCCAACGGAACAAGACGATATTGCTGTCCAGATCTTTCGACGAAGCCATTATGGCTCCATTACATTAGGACATGTTTTTAAAGCAGTTATACCTCGTCATATTTGAAGTGAATGTTTTCCACATGTATGTCAGTAATACTTTTCATTATGGCCTATTTTATTGTTTTGTGATTTAGACATTCCACTAGCTGTATCTGTGTTATTTCCATACTTTCTGCAGGTGTGAAGACCTGTATTGCTGGCCGAAACAGGTAGTCTAGTGACAAAACAACTTTGTGATCATAGACGGAAATAAATTTATTCTACGTTTGTGGAAAACTGTTATATTCGCGACCATGTCGCAACTTCTGAAGGAATGCGTTTCTCGCTGTGTTTCCGTATTTTTTTCTAAGCCTTGTATTTAATGCGTAGTGAAGTACTTTACTGGGCCTAAGTTATTGCTGGGCGCCACACTTACTGTCAAATTTATATAGTTGTGTACCCGTTCAAAATAAAACTGCGTATGAATGAATATCATAAATCGAAACCAATAAATTTGTAGCTAATCTTTTTTCTAAATGAAACTAGAAAATTACACAATTACATCGTAGGACTGCTTTGCCTGCGTTGAAGATTATTGTGATAATTTTTCGATGTAGACCTCTCAGTGGAGCTACACCTTATACATGACGACTCTTTTGCCTCATATAACTGTGCAAATGTGTCGTAAACGACCTTATATTATTGGTCTGCCGTTCCTTTTAACTGCTCAGGCTCCCTGCAGCTGCATCTTCTAGGACAACAGTTACTTTCGTTTATAAGCCAGTGGCCAGACCGCTGGTCTGGTCCTCACATAATTTGGTCTCTTCACGTTTCCCTGGTTTTGCGATTTTTTGTCGCTTCTTAACTGTTTTTCACTTTCATCTGGTCTATAAAATGACAACTATTCCCTCTTCTTTTTTCTTGCACCGTTCGTGGAAAAGCATCTGTCACAAACATTACCTTGTTAGCCAATGTAACAACCAGTTCTTTTTTTCTGATTAAAGCCCTAGAATCCTACTACAATCGTTACTGTTCTGTTTAATCTAGCTTTCCCTTTTACCTTCACATCCATATCTCAGGGTCCTTCATTTCTTCTTTATCTTCCTTCCTTACCGTTTACATTTTTCGTCATATCAAAATACTCTCCACACAAAGCATATAACCAGTCACTTTCTCAGCTGTCTCTTAACTTTTACACAGAGATCAACTTACTCCTGTAGAATTATTGTTTAGCCATTGTAATTCTGATCTTAATTTCTTGGATGTAAGTCATATTCTTATTTTTAAGCTTCCTAGTTGTTTGAAATTTGGTACGGGAGAGTGTTGTACCTAGTGGATAGTATGCCTACGGATACACAGGGAGACCGTCTTAAGCTTTTCCGGCGTTTTCCATACTTTTTGTTGTTTTTTCGTGCAACATTTTTAATTGTCTCACAATTTAATTGTGAGTAAAGTGGTACACATTTTTGGAACTGTTTATGTAGCATATGGCCAGTTCTCGTCGGTCGTGCACCATGTTGTAACGGAAGAAGATCTTTCACCAAGGAACATGTCATACGTATAAATGAACTGCGTTTCTTCCATGTCTTAATAAGTTTATGTCTTGAAAATGAAAATAGGTTGTAGTTTCCCAAAGATTCCGTTTCAATATGTATTTAATCTGTAACTGGTTTCTGATAATACTTCTTCTCAATTTGATCTGGCTTACTGAAATTGTTATGCGGTAGAGTAATGGTGTAACAAGTAGACGATTAAATACAACAGTGGCAAGATTTTCTCGATTGCAAAGCTTTTTTAAAATTGAGTATAGTATTGGTTCACAGATGTACGAACGTGGTGTACGTTGAAAGATGTTTTCGGATTAGGGTAAAATTTTAATTTTCCGGAGTAAGTTATGTAATTTCAGTAAAAGACTGCAGCACACGGAAAGTAAATGGCTTCATTCAAAAGTAAAATTGGACAGTACGTAGAACGTATATTACAGGACAGGCTAGAGATGAAGGTTCGAAAAGTGTACAAAGGTGCAACACTTTCCTCCACTTGTCTTATTGTGTTCCGTCCAAATGTTATGGTTGTGCCGGCCGTGGTGGCCGAGCGGTTCTAGGCGCTGCAGTCTGGAACAGGGCAACTGCTAATGTCGCAGGTTCGAAACCTGCCTCGGGCATGGATATGTGTGATGTACTTAGGTTAGTTAGATTTAAGTAGTTCTAGGTTCTAGGGGACTGATGACGTCAGAAGTTAAGTCCCATAGTGCTCAGAGCCATTTGAACCGTTTGTTATGGTTGTATTCCTTTCCTTTGTACCAGTGGACATACCCTCGGTCTTCTTACTGTTCATACTCCTGCTATTCTCTTCTCATGCTGCTCTCAGATTTTTACCATTTTGTTCATTTTTGTTCCGTTTCAGCTTAAAGCACGTTGTCACCAACTGTTTTTATGCGTATTATTTTTGGTCCCTTCAAAATATTTATTGGCTAAGTCAACCAAACGTGTATTGAATAAGCTTGGTAACTGGAACTAAGCAGAAATCTTGTCCTTTAAATCCCTTCTTTATTGTATCAATAGCAAATATGTATTTCTTCTGTTGTATGGAAATGTAGTATATGTAAACCAGGACGCAGCCACCCAATATAGTGATATCATAGCGTGTTTCCCACTGATGTTCAAATAATACCAGAGGACCAGTTCTCTACCATCAGTTTTTGATCCCTGTTACAAATGCCATTGAATTTGTATTTTCTTTTTCATAAACTATATTATGATGTTAAACGTTCGGCATTGTCGCTCGAAAAGTAAGAGTGTATGTACTTGTACGCAGAATAAAACAAATTGTAACCGACAGACGTTAACAGGAATTCCAATAACTTTTGACGACAACCATTAAAATTCCTGGCTGCGAGCAATAACTAAACAAACGTCCTATATATTACAGCGACGACCTTCATTTAACATCTGCGGACACCAAATTAAAGTCGGCTTTCGGCAGCGTTGAAAAATCGCTGTCAGGGTTCATGAGTCAGAGTTGACAATATTGAGGGCGACACACGCACCGAGACGGGGGCTGCATTCCCGGGGTATAACTTACGCGAGAGCGGAGGCCCGCTAACCCCAGCAGCCCCGCGCAGGAGCGGGGGTGCATCCGCAATGAGCGCCAGACAGACAGCCGCCTGGCCCAGCTTGTTTTGACGTATTAGAATTGATGGCCCCCGGCTGCGTCTCATTGCAGCAGTCGGTGCCCGCCGCCCCGACCGGGAGCGCGTTGTCTCCTGATGGAATCGCGGCGGCTGGGCCTGCGTGCGCTGTGCGGTATGCAATCTGTCAGCCCGGACAAGTTGCCGGGATCCGTTTCATCAGGGATCGCCGGCTTTGTTATGCGGATTACTGCGCCGAATTATGAGCGTGTATAATGCGGGAGGGTGGTTATTCGACGCGACTCTATTAGTGCTAAGTGGAGTGTCTATCCAAATTATGATAGAGGTACGGCAGACTGTCAGTACGTGACGCTTTAGAGCTTGTTGGATTTCTCACGCCATTTTGCAGAAGAATATGTAAGAAACAACCAAAGCCGCTGAAACATTGGGAAATGTAATACAGGGTGGTTATGATTTAACTTCACTTATAATGGTTGTGTCTGTTCTACATGGGCAATACTTCACGAATACCCACTGATGTACACTGGGTAAGTACTGTGGTTTTAAAACGACATTTTTTAATTCCCTCATTTTTTATGGTTCTTGTGTGTATTCTATTGTCTTTTTTATACCTTACAGTTTTCTACTGTGAAAACAGTTGTAATAACGGGAGCCAATAGAGAGTAAGCATACTATTTTAAATCTGATGACCCAAACACGTTTTTATTAAAAAAATTTTGTTGTCTTTTAAACCTAAATGTGAACAAAATATCTTAAGATACAATAGACTCACAGGAAGAAAGCCACATATTTTGAAAATAACACTTTTGAAAAGAAAGAAGAACATATTAATAAAATCTTTTCCGGCAATGTTCTTTACGCCAGCACAGATGTATCTGCTCGACACCATCAGCTCCTACGGTCATCAAGGAATGTGAGATCTGAAGACGGTGTTTTAGAAGCTCGAAACCAGTCATATAAATATAAAAATAAACAACTTCAATGCTATCACGAGTATGTGTATTTGAAATAACCTATAATATTATAAAGATCATTTTTTTCGTTGAAAAATATTCCAAAAAATTTTAAATTAATAATGTAGGTGAGTTTATATATTTAAGCATAGTCAGCGGTCTGGCATAACAAGTATTTAGGCAAAGTATTCAACTTTCGAATGCTTTCAATGCTATCACGACTATGTGTATTTGAAATAACCTGTAATATTATAAAGATCATTGCTTTTCGTTGAAAAATATTCCAAAAAATTTTAAATTAATAATGGAGGTGAGTTTATATATTTAAGCATAGTCAGCGGTCTGGCATAACAAGTATTTAGGCAAAGTATTCAGCTTTCGAAGAGAGACCCGATATAATCCAACGACATACTTGCCACCTTACTGTCATCCCACATGAAAACTTCTATCATAGTTCTTATTCCATTCTGAAATCAGGAAGACCTGCAATCGTGAGGGAAAACCGAAGAAGGTAGCGTATCGGTTAGCACATTGGACTCGGTGGACGACGGTTCAAAGCCGCGTCGGGCCATTCCGATTTAGGTTTTCTGCGTTTTCCCTAAATCGGTCCAGGCAAATGCCCGGAGGGTTCCTTTGAAAGAGCACGTCCGACTTCCTTCCCCTTCCTTCTCTAGTCCGAGCTTGTGCTTCGTATCTATTGACTTCGTTGTTGACGGAACGTTAATCACTAGTCTTCTCTCTCTCTCTCTTCACAAGGGAAATTCGAAAAGTACTGAACTGGAACATAACTGAACCATCCATGAGTCCAACTGTAGCTGGTATTTACACTAGTAAAACCGGAGGAGATTTGTTATAGACACCAAAACTATTAATTAAATCATTGTAACTATCTAGACCTAACCAGAAAACATCAAGCATCAAATACACAACTCCACAAGTTAAATATCTGACTACTACATCACTTTAAAAGTATTGCTCTTCAGCTTGAAAGATAGTTCAGTTGTATTTATTGCAAAAATAAAGAAGGAAATTTAGGGTTTAACGTGCCATCGACATAAAGGTCATTATAGACACTATTTATTGCAGTGCTCGAACCTGTTTTGGAGCCAAAGTTGCTTGAGAGGGTAACTCTCTCTGTGGAAGACTCGTTAAGACCGACACAAACTACGAAAGATCATATTTATCTAGTGGGGAGAATGTTGAATAAATTTCTGGAGGGTGGGATAGTTGTCAACTTGCTAAAATCAAAATTCGGGGATGAAGAGATCAAATTGTCGAGGTATCTGGTCACACCCCTATGGACAAGTTTCGAACAATGTTAAAATAAGCCCAATACAGAATTTTTGGAATAGCTGTACTAAAAAAATAAGACTTTTAATCAAACTAAACAAGGTTCAGTAAATATTTACGTGCTATATAACACAGGTATGTCACATGAATTTTGTTTTGCGACTGGTGGTTCCTCTGTAGATGTCAGTGCTTGTCCGTTTAAAGTGGAAACACAGTTAGTAAGCCTAATGTTTGCTCAGTAGTGTTTCCAAGTCCTGTCTCGTCCGACTGTGAGTGAGTCAACGCAACAAAGACGTTAGAGGTCCTCTTAGTAGTCTGAGCATTCAAATGTTCCGTTACTATCTTACGGGGAACGATACTGAAGTGTACTGTGAGCATCAGCCATAGTGACTTCTGGTGAACTGTGACCTGTTGCATGTTCCGTTAGTCGGGTGACCACTGGCGCTTCAAGCGTACGATTTCAAGATCACTGATATGCAAGGTGAAAACAGTTTGGTAGCACACGCACTGTCTCGATACTGGGCGTTCTAGAAGATGTGACAGATTGCAATGAGCAACGTCTCGACTTGAGAGTTTTCCTAATGCTAGATGCAACGTGTTCAAGAACAAGGAGTGAACTACAGGGCAGAGATTTGACATGAAGTGAAAAAAAAAACGATTAACAATCCACTCTTCAGAAAACCTTAAAGAGTGCTTTGTGTTTCATGATGATGTGCCATTTTATCACGCCAATATAAAAGTTGAAGCGGGGCATTTCATACGCTTGTCAAAATAAATAAAGTGTACGCATCTTGCATGGAATTATTTTAGTGTTATAACAAGTGCAAATAGGAAGGTAGAAGACAAGGTACCGGCAGAATTGAAGCTGTGAGGACGGGTCGTGAGTCGTGCTTGGGTAGCTCAGTTGGTAAAGCACTTGCCCACGAAAGGCAAAGGTCCCGAGTTCGAGTCTCGGTCAGGCACACAGTTTTCATCTGTCAGCAATTTTCATGTGCAAACAAAATTAATTCATATTGTTAATCTGTGAATATGAGGAGCAAGAGGTAGCAAGTCTCAAGGATATGCTTAATCTGTCAAAAGACAAAACCTTCCAGTAAATGCTGTAAGAACGAGTTACGAAGAGCGTTCAGTAAGTAATGCAACATTTTTTTCTTGGCCAGTTTAGTTTTAAAAATACAGAATTTTTTTGGCACATCGATGAACATTCCCGCTTCAGCACCTATAATTTCATGAAGTTTCGTGTCGGCGCTGCATGTAGCGCTCACAATGGTTGAGAGGTGGCATGAGCCCCCTCTCATATTTCTATCTTACGATTTTCCTCTCTAATTGCATGCGGTGAAAAGTTGCTATTCCTTCACACGCGGACTTCCCACGCAGCGTCTCTCGTCACCCAGGTGGTCCGGTGACAGGCGGGCTCTGCTGATCCTGAAAGGGTAAGCCGACGGGTGTGAGGGAGTCGAGTGAATGCTTTCCAGTCGCCGACATTGTCAAAAGACACGCCCGGAGGGGCCTGAAGTAGCGGCTGGGCTAGAGGTTCCGTTACTTCGCAGAAACTTAGCGAAAACACTTTCTGGCGGGCTACCAGCGAGGCGTGGGAATGACTTGTGTACCCAGGCAGTTGTGGCTGGAAAATTACCGCGCTTTCTGCAAAATAGTAACTATGATTTGCTTGCTCAGGGCATAGCTCCGTGACGTAGCAAAATCAGCGCAGAAATTGGCGCCAAGAATCTCCATTGGTGGAATGGTAGTGCTCCAGCAATAGAGTGGAATTTTCAGCCGGTTTTCGAGTTGCTGATTGGAACATTTAACCACGGCCACTGTCGTGGGGGCGGGAATGTTCGGTGTTCGGCCTGTACAGGTGCTCTAGGGGTAGTCGGCTCTCGCCTTTCGGCCGGAGTAGGTTACAAGACTGAGCCCTCGCCGCTCTGGACAGCCGGCCTTCCGTTGGCTGTCTAATATACTTTTATTTAATTGTAACTGTTTGACGAAGTTGCTGAAGTTTCGACTTCAACGTAACGTTCCGAGTACAGTTGGCAATTGAGCGTACTGCGTACAAGCGGCCTATGTTGTCTGTCTTGAGCAGTTTTGGCTAAAGTTGACTGTATCGGAGTTACAGTGTGACTTCGCTTGATAAAATCAATCACTGTACCGTCAGTGATTGTGTGGCGAGCCTTCTTCGTCTCCCTCAGAGGCGCATTTGAATTGCTAGGAAGTCTTTAGTCTGGAACAACCAGACCAGGATAATTAGTTTTGGGCTATACTCGCGACATTATCATCACCACGACGGGACATCGAAGCAACCAGCCATCGCCTCTGGTACGCCAGATCGTGTTCTTGCAGTTAAGAAGACAGTTTGGTAATGTATGTCCGCTGCACCGGCAGATAGGGATTTTCCTAGGTGATAATCAGAGCTAAGCAGAGCGCGCCTGTTCGTCTTTCTGTAACTTTGTTCTGTCTTGGGTGTTCATCTTCTGAGTTCTCACTAATGTAGCAGCAATTAATGTTGGGTTAGCTGTGTGTCTCTCTTAAGATTTGAGTGGCAAGGAATTGGCTCCACATACCACTTCGTCATAATCCTCACAATCTAGTTTAGGGACAACTTCACCTTCACAGCGTTTGTTTGAGTATCCAAATTGAGCCAATTTGATGTATTGTAAATGTTTCATGTGTTTTTGTTTATTATTTTGTGTTTAGTCTTAATAAGTCATATTGTTATTTTGGACAGAACTTTCATTCTGCTAATCGGTAGAGCAACCCTATCATTTCTCACTACGTTAATGAAACCGTCGTTTATTTAACTTATTTATCAAAATAAATTATTGCAGGTGCCAAACTCTTTTCTACTCCACTGGCAGGGTTGATTAGAGTCAGTTCGCGTATTTTTTTTAATCCATCTGCAACAGCAAAAGTCGGAGTTAGAATAGCGGGGGGCTTAGAACATCATTTACATATGTAGATTCTAGAAGAATTTAGTATTAAATACACTGCTAGCCCTGGCACCTCGCATGGTGTCTATAAAGGAGGTGCGTCTTAAATATAGAGCTGTCACTCTGTTTGTTTCGGAGGAAAACCAGAGCGTTACAGATATTCATAGGTCACTGCAGAATGTCTGTGGAGACCTAGTAGTGAACAAAAGCATGGTAGGTCGTTGGGGGAGAGGTCTGTCATCAACGCAACAAGGTCACGCAAATCTGTCTGATCTCCCACGTGCCGGACAGCTTCACAGAGCTGTGACTCCTGCCATGCCGGTACGTGTGGACACTCTCATTCGAGTTGATTGACGGATTATAATCAAACACCTCGCTGCTCAACTGGACGTCTCTATTGGTAGAGCTGATCTAGTCGTCCACCAGTTGGGATGCTCAAAGGTGTTTACCCGCTATGCTCCTTGTAGCTTGACAGGAGACCAGACACAGTAACACATGACCATCTGTGCGGAATTGCTTCCGCTTTACTAGGCTGTTCATGCCACATTTTTATCGAACATATCATAGGAAATGAAACATGCGCTCGTCAGTTCGAACAGGATACAAAATGGCAATCTATGGCGTGGCGTCGCACCCCTTCTCCTTCAAAGGAAAGTTCAAAGCCACACCATCAGCCAGTGAAGTCATGGCGATGGTCTTTCGGGACTCTGAAGGGGCTATTCCGCTTAATATCCTCCCTTATGGTGCAACAATCAACGCTGAAGTGTATTGTGCCATCCTCAGGAAATTGAAGAAATGACTTTAGCGTGGTCGTCACCACCAAAATACAAACAAATTTCTCCTACTCCATGAAAGGCATGGCCTCACTCTAACCGGTGCACCCGAGAGAAGCTCACAAAACTTCACTGGACTGTTGTTTCTCATCCACCCTACAGCCAGGATATTGCACCTTCCGACTTTCATCTCTTTGGCTCGATAAAGAAGCACTCCACGAGAAGCAGTACCAGACTGATTGGGAGGTTATTGATGCAGCAAGACTTTGGCTCTAGCGTCGACCAAGCGGGCATAGAGGCCCATCCCGTAAAGCGGGGAGAGGCCGTCGCATCGAACGGAGATTATGGTGAAAACTACGCTTTTGTACCAAAATGATTGGGGCATGACATGGTTCAAGAAATAGTAACCTCTAGCACATCTCAACTAACTATATACTAAATGTATTGTTACTCTGCAAATTAGAAATAAAAGATTGGATGGCTCAGTTTCAAGGCAACCTAGAAATGAAATTTCTTGAGAAGAAGTAAGAGAAGATGTGGTAACGTTGCAGGCAAAGATCTCCTAGGAAAGCAATATTCTGAAAAGAATTTACTAAAAGTAGAGAAATTTAATGTAGGAGAGAGCCCTAATCAGGAATGATCCGAACCACACTCTCCTTAATAATATAAACAAGAAACGGCAACTGTCATATTCAGTCTGACTTGAGATTGCTGACACATCATACGCTTTACTTATCTATCATGGAACAAATGGAATCATGGGATGGTACACTCTCCAGGATCTGAAATGATGCTTCCAGTAATGTTTTGATGGTTTGTGTGGAGATAACTATGTATGTGAGTGTATATTGTATTAAATAGACATTTCATCTGTATTGTGAGAAATTAGATGTAAAAGCGCTTGTCATCAACTGCTTTACGCTACCACATGTATTCACTGTACAAAATGTGTAGATATGTAGAACGACGTTAATGTAAATATGTGTTTACATCTCTTTCCACTGTGAAGGAAATCTAAAATTACCATTGGTAAGTTATTTATGCTTTTTGATCACTTGATGGAATGTATTTTCTGTACACACTGATAAACATTTAGAAACAAGGAACATTTCTTATATTAAAAGACAGCCTGAACTCAGGGTACAATTGTGTAGGGAGTCCCTTATTTTCCGACATCAATATTTTTGGCCTCTCACCAACCAATATTGTTTGAAAGACTCTACAACATGTCTGCAAAAAGCTTTATTGCATCAGAGCACTGTAACCTGTGCCGACTTGAGCGCGAACTTGCAGGAGGAACATGATCTTTTGCAATGTTCGTAGATTCCCTGCTGACGTCACCTCAGCTTATCAGTACGTGCACGCGGAGTGCAGTCAGTGCTTTGTTTGTTACCTATCTATCGCACGTATTTTCCAATCGCTGCCTAAGACATCAAAACGTTTACAAAGTGCCATGGGTCCATTGTTCTAATCCAAGATATGAGACATCAAATAACTGGACATAAATTATCATCAGACAGAGAAGTGATGAAAGTTTATTTTATAACATGTGATAACTAAAATTAACCATTAGCGAAACAGCTAGTCTTGTGGTTCGTGAGTGCATTATATTTTGCGCTAATATTTCGGGGGAAAGCAAGAACTCCGATACTGTTCAACTTCGTTAAAAAAAACTTATATACTTGCATTCACTTTCGAGGAAACAGCAGAAGTACACTAAACAAGTGTCACGACGCGTTTAAGTGCCGTGAAGAGACGTTCATAAGTAATTCGGACAATTTATTTGATATAGCAGACGCCAGTGCTCTACAAACAATCAGGAATAAGACAGGGTGTTTTTACTTCGACAGAGAGAGCCAGGAAGTTAGGCTATTACCGGTGATAAGAAAAAAATGGCGAGGCTGTGAAAATTCGAAGAAGAGGAAAGGCAAGAGAAATAAAATTCCACAGCATTTAGTCTACATTTTCTGCTGTATTTCTTCATCATCCTTTGGAGGCTGAGAGAATGCATCTTCAAGTTCAGATGAAACTGGCGTTGGTCATGATAGTTTTTATAATATATTTCGTTGGAGAATGCCGCATGGTTAGGTATCAAAGATTTTATTTCTGATAAACTAGGTATTGTTTCCTTGAGATGTCAACTGAATGTAAGAAATTATGTATACACGATGTACCATGGAAGAATTATACGAATGGGAAGGGAATAGATAGATGTGATGTACGTGTACAGACAAGCAAATAATTACAATTTCAGAAAAGTTGAATGACTGCTTCAAGAGAAAGAGCTGCACAAATTGAGCAAATCAATAACAACTTGGTCCACTCTGGCCTTATGCAAGCAGTTATTCGGCTTGACACTGACTGACAGAGTTGTCGATTGCCCTCCTGAAGTATATTGTGCCAAATTCTGTCCCACTGGTAGCGTTACGTTGTCGAGATCCCGAGTTGGTTGGAGACTGCTGCCCTTAATGCTCCAGATGTTCTAAACTGGAGAGGGATCTGTCGAAGTTGCTGGCCAAGGTACAGTTTGGCAAGCACCAAGACAAGCAGTAGAAACTTTTGCTGTGTGCGGGCAAGCATTAGCTGATTTTAGTGTTTCACGCCGTTCCATTCTTTTCTGTCAGGAGATGTTCACTGGGATGGCAACCGGTTGCTGGCATTAAACGTCGATATTCATGTCTTACTGAGCACTGGTGCAAGTAAGTATGACGTGGAATAGAATGGGTAATAAGATAAACGCACTCTGTTTTATTTAAGCTCTGTACACAAGACCTATCTTCGCATATAAATATCCTGGAGAATGCGTACACGAGACAGTTGAGAGCTAGAGGGGCCAGGTTATTCATTTATATTTACAGGTCATAAAATTATGTATGATAGTGTGTTAATTTCATTTCATCAAACTCAGCCTTAAGTCTCTTTTGATTTGTGATGGCAGTCTTCAGCGTTATATTGCGAGGAAGCGACGTGAGTCTGTTCGATTTGTATCTGCAGACTGACAATATAGAAATGCACCTCTCAGTTGATTAGGTCCTTTTTTGTGTGTGAACTGAAATTGAATGTGAGTCATAGATAATTAACTGTGAATAATACTTATGTACAGATAGCTGTTCCAATACTGTGCACGAGGAATTCCACTGAACACGAATTACGATGTGTTATGAAGAACCCGCTTCGGTATTGCGCAGGTGGATGTTAGTGTAAACATACTGCTACTGGGCAATGCCTCGAGATGACAAACTTGCCAGACATTGTTAGTGAAAAACAAAGTTCATCGAGCACCATCACAATATAAGTATAATATACCTTATCAATAGCACTACTGCGATTAACTAACTAAAAATGCACCATGTGAGTGTCCTTGTAGACATTATGGACAGTACCGAGCTAATACGAACTGCAGTTGCATTGTGAGACATGAGATGACAAACAGTGAACTGATTTAGCCAGCAGACAGATTCTGCTTACCATTGTCGAAACGCTGCTGCTCCTAAATACTTATTATTCCATCTCGTGTTAAATTACGCTGTTGTACAAGAAGGCCTACCTCAGCCTCCCGTTTGAGGAACTTTAATTGTTGCACTGTTTTCCCACCAAAATACTATTGCTGTTGCATGTTTTTGACACTTATTGTACCATGGTTTAATGTGCTCTTACCATCTGATACTCTGTGTCGATTTCATGAGCTGCACCTCTTTTTATCCGGAAGGTCCTAAGCCATACTGACCCACTAGACCCTTGGCTGGACCATCGAGACGTCAATCCACAGAAAACAACTAATGCAGTTACTATGAATATTACTATGTCAAAATTTTTGTAAAGCCAAGAAAATATTACAGCAAGGAACTTTTTTTATAATGTGTGTGATAGACAATCGAATAATTCCATGTCCTCCAATCGACAAACATTTAAAAGGAACTATGACACAATTTCAAAGATATGATTTCATGTATGCAAACTGAAGTAGCTAGTGAAAATCGAAACCAGGTCTGCTGCTTACTTGTCAGGTGTATTAGCCACTAAGCCACCCTGGCGCAGCCATTGACACAGCTGCACATATTATCCTGAGATACCTCCCTCAACAATCCATGTTCTCACTGTTGCCCCAGACTGTTCTCACTGCTGCCCCAGACTGCTTTAAATCCCCCCTTACAAACGAAAAGAAGTACTGAGGCTCTCCATGTTCTGAAATAGCAGATCAGCATCGAAAGTAAACGATGGATCCAGCCTGAAACCCAGGTGCTGGTACTTATAGAAATGAAGTGACACAATTTGAGAGACTTTACTGGTCTCATGTACATATACAGAAAATCATGTGTAGTGTCCAAATACCAACTTAAGAGAGGCATTTTGTAGTTACATACCAATGGATATGGACAGTGAAAAATTTGTTTACCCCGTATTGTTTTTCCCGCTATGTTTAGATACTACCATCAGTAGTTGTTGGAGTAGGCATTTAGGTGTTTATAAAACCCTTCACAAGGTTAAACAGCATGTGACACGGCCCTCCCTCTACAGGAATATTAGGAAGTTGGTTGGGGAGTGCCAGGAATGTAAGTGGGCAAAGCCTAGCTCGTGTCTTAAGAGTGGGTTGTTGCGGTTCACCAGCGCCGAGCGTCTTACGGAACGCCTTTTTATCGACTATGTCGGTCCCTTTCCACAGTCTCAGGCAGTTTATCGTTATATATTTGTTGATGTCGACGCCTTTACGCCTTTTGCGTGGTTAGTGCCGAGTGGGGGAGTGACTGCAGGGCGTAGCACTAGGCATCTGAGTAATAATTATCTTTATGTCCCTCCTGGTACTTTTGTTAGTGATAACGCTCCAGCATTTATCTCTTGGGAGTTTCGCTGGTTTGTTCTGTGCATTGCATCCATAGTGTAACTACCACAAACTATTACCCTCAGCCGTCTTTTGAGGAAAAGGTTAACAGAAATGTGAAGCCGCACTGTAACTTATCAGTCGGTAATACAATCAAAGTGGGATCGCTTCCTTGCGTGGTTGAATTTTTCCCTTCAGTACCGTGAGACACGAAGCTCATAAAGTTGAGCCAGCGCAACAAATTCGGCACTTTCCAACCTTTAAGAAATAGCTGACTTGCTTCTGGATCATGTTACTCCTGAAGTAATTGGAGAAAACTGGCTGAGTATATATATTGCACTCTTTTAATATGAAAAGATTTAATGCCTGAAGCTAGTAAACTGCTTTTGTAATCGTTTTGTTACCCAATGCAAAATTTGGCTTCTCAAACAATATGAATTTTTGACAATGTTGCACTGCTTTAATTGAAAAAAAAAAAAAACCTATCAGCTAGCAAATGGTTTATTGTCAAAAGAAACGACTTCATGAATATTTGTAATATGTTGGTGAACTGTGTTGTGTTAACATCTACATCTACATCTACATGCATACTCTGCAAATCACATTTAAGTGCCCGGCAGAGGGTTCATCGAACCATCTTCACAATTCTCTATTAATTCAATCGCGTATAGCGCGCGGAAAGAATGAACACCTATATCTTTCCGTACGAGCTCTGATTTCCCTTATTTTATCGTGGTGATCGTTCCTCCCTATGTAGGTCGGTGTCAACAAAATATTTTCGCATTCGGAGGAGAAAGTTAGGTGATTGGAATTTCGTGAGAAGATTACGTCGCAACGAAAAACGCCTTTCTTTTAATGATTTCCAGCCCCAATTCTCTATCATTTCTGTGACACTCTCTCCTATATTTCGCTATAATACAAAACGTGCTGCCTTTATTTGAACTTTTTCGATGTATTTCATTAGTCTTATCTGGTAAGGATCCCACCGCGCTGCAGTATTCTAAAAGAGGACAGACTAGCGTAGTGTAGGCAATCTCCTTAGTCGGTGTGTTACATTATCTAAGTGTCCTGCCAATAAAACGCAGCCTTTGCTTAGCCATCCCCACAAAATTTTCTGTGTGATCTTTCCAATTCAAGATGTTCGTAATTGTAATACCTAGGTATTTAGTTGAATTTACGGTTTTTAGATTAGACTGATTCATCGTGTAACCGAAGTTTAACGAGTTCCTTTTAGCACTCATGTGCATGACCTCTCACTTTTCGTTATTTAGGGCCCACTGCCACTTTCTGCACCATTCAGATATTTTTCCTAAATCGTTTTGCAGTTTGTTTTGATCTTCTGATGACTTTATTAGTCGATAAACGACAGCGTCATCCGCAAACAACCGAAGACGGCTGCTCAGATTGTTTCCCAAATCGTTTGTATACATTAGCAACAGTCAAGGGCCTATAACACTACCTTGGCGAACACCAGTAATCACTTCTGTTTTACTCAATAACTTCGCATCAATTACTACGAACTATGACCTCTCTGACAGGAAATCGCAAATCCAGTCACATAACTGAGACGACATTCCATAAGCACGCAATTTCACTACGAGCCGCTTGTGTGGTACAGTGTCAAAAGCCTTCCGGGAATCCAGGAATACGGAATCGATCTGAAATCCCTTGTCAATAGCACTTAGCACTTCATGTGACTAAAGAGCTAGTTGTGTTTCACAGGAACGATGTTTTCTAAACCCATGTTGACTGTGTGTCAAAAGACCGTTTCCTTTAAGGTAATTCATAATGTTCGAACACAATATATGTGCTAAAATCCTGATGCATATCGACGTTAACGATATAGGCCTGTAATTCAGTGGATTACTCCTACTACCTTTCTTGAATATTGGTGTGACCTGTGCAACTTTCCAGTCTTTGGGTACAGATCGTTCGTCGAACGAACGGTTGTATATGATTGTTAAGTATGGAGCTAATGCATCAGCATACTCCGAAAGGGACCGAACTGGTATACATTCTGGACCCGAAGACTTGCTTTTATTAAGTGATTTGAGTTGCTTCACTACTCCGAGGATATTTACTTCTACGTTATTCATGTTGGCAGCTGTTCTCGATTCGAATTCTGCAATATTTACTTCGGCTTCTTTTGTGAAGGCATTTCGGAAGGCTGTGTTTAGTAACTCTGCTTTGGCAGCACTTTATTCGATAGTATCTCCATTGCTATCGTGCAGAGATGGCATTGATTGTTTCTTGCCGCTAACGTACTTCATATACGGTCATAATCTCTTTGGATTTTCTGCCAGGTTTCGAGCAAAGTTTCGTTGTGGAAACTGTTATAAGCATCTCGCATTGAACTCCGCGCTAAATTTTGAGCTTCTATAAAGGATCGCCAATCTTGGGGATTTTGCGTCTGTTCAAATTTGGCATGTTTGTTTCGTAGTTTCTGCAACAGTGTTCTAATCCGTTTTGTGTACCAAGGAGGATTAGCTCCGTCGTTTGTTAATTTATTTCGTATAAATCTCTCAATTGCTGGCGATACTATTTCTGTGAATGTAAGCCACATCTCGTCTGCACTTACATTATTAATTTGGAATGGGTGGAGATCGTCTCTCAGGAAGACGTCAAGTGAATTTGTATCTGCTTTTTTGAATAGGTATATTTTTATTTTTCGAGGATTTGGGGATTACAGTATTCAGTCTCGCTACGACAACCCTGTGATCACTTATCCTTGAATCGGTTTGGATGCTCGTTATTAACTCAGGATTAATTGTTGCTAAGAGGTCAAGTGTGTTTTCAGAACCGTTTACTACTCACGTGGGCTCATGAACTAACTGCTCGAAATAATTATCAAAGAATGCTTTTAGCACAATTTCGGTGATATTTTATACGTACCTCCGGAATTAAACATATATTTTCGACAACAGATCGAGGGTAAATTAAAGTCACCACCAACTATTATCGTGTGAGTCGGGTACGTGGTTGAAATCAAACTCAAATTTTCTTTCAACCTTTCAGCCTCTATATCATCTGAATTGGGAGGTCGGTAAAAGGATCCAGTTATTATTTTATTCCGGTTGCCAACAATGACCTCTGTCCATACTAGCTCACAGGAACTACCTACTTCTATTTCGCGACAAGTTAAACTACTTCTGACAGCAACAAATACTCCACCGCCCAACGTGTTCAGCCTGTCCTTTCGGAACATCGTTAGCTTCTTCGCAAAAATTTCGGCTAAGCTCGTATCAAGCTTTAGTCAGCTTTCAGTGCCTATAACATGTGGCCTGTAATTGAAGAAGTGTCATGATGATCTCTCCATTGGTAAAAGATTCCGCAATAGTCCCCCATTCGGATCTCCGGAAGGGGACTGCCAAGGGGGAGGTTACCATGAGAAAAAGATTGAATAATCAACTAAAGGATGACGTTCTACGAGTCGGGCCGTGGAATGTCAGAAGCTTGAACGTGGTAGGGAAACTAGAAAATCTGAAAAGGGAAATGCAAAGGCTCAATCTAGATATAGTAGGGGTCAGTGAAGTGAGGTGGAAGGAAGACAAGGATTTCTGGTCAGATGAGTATCGGATAATATCAACAGCAGCAGGAAATGGTATAACAGGTGTAGGATTCGTTATGAATAGGAAGGCAGGGCAGAGGGTGTGTTACTCTGAACAGTTCAGTGACCGGGTTCAAAAATGGCTCTCAGCACTATGGGACTCAACTGCTGTGGTCATACGTCCCCCAGAACTTAGACCTACTTAAACCGAACTAACCAAAGGACATCACTCACATCCATGCCCGAGGCAGGATTCGAACCTGCGACCGTAGCGGTTGTGCGGTTCCAGACTGTAGCGCCTTTAACCGCTCGGCCACTCCGGCCGCCAGTGACCGGGTTGTTCTAATCAGAATCGACAGCAGACCAACACCGACGTCGCAAGCTGAAGATGAACAGATAGAGAAAGTGTATGAGGATATTGAAAGGGTAATGCAGTATGTAAAGGTGGACGAAAATCTAATAGTCATGGGCGACTGGAATGCAGTTGTAGGGGAAGGAGTAGAAGAAAAGGTTACAGGAGAATATGGGCTTGGGACAAGGAATGAAAGAGGAGAAAGACTAATTGAGTTCAGTAACAAGTTTCAGCTAGTAATAGCGAATACCCTGTTCAAGAATCACAAGAGGAGGAGGTATACTTGGAAAAGGCCGGGAGATACGGGAAGATTTCAATTAGATTACATCATGGTCAGACAGAGATTCCGAAATCAGATACTGGATTGTAAGGCGTACCCAGGAGCAGATATAGACTCAGATCACAATATAGTAGTGATGAAGAGTAGGCTGAAGTTAAAGACAGTAGTCAGGAAGAATCAATACGCAAAGAACTGGGATACGGAAGTACTAAGGAATAACGAGATACGTTTGAAGTTCTCTAAAGCTATAGATACAGCAATAAGGAATAGCGCAGTAGGCAGTACAGTTGAAGAGTAATGGACGTCTCTAAAAAGGGCCTTCACAGAAGTTGGGAAGGAAAACTTAGGTACAAAGAAGGTAGCTGCGAAGAAACCATGGGCAACAGAAGAAATACTTCAGTTGATTGATGAAAGGAGGAAGTACAAACATGTTCCGGGAAAATCAGGAATACAGAAATACAAGTCGCTGAGGAATGAACTAAATAGGAAGTGCAGGGAAGCTAAGACGAAATGGATGCAGGAAAAGTGTGAAGACATCGAAAAAGATATGATTGTCGGAAGGACAGACTCAGCATACATGAAAGTCAAAACAACCCTTGGTGACATTAAAAGCAACGGTGGTAACATTAAGAGTACAACGGGAATTCCACTGTTAAATGCAGAGGAGAGAGCTGATAGGTGGAAAGAATACATTGAATGCCTCTATGAGGGTGAAGATTTATCTGATGTGATAGAAGAAGAAAGAGGAGTCGATTTAGAAGAGAGAGGGGATCCAGTATTAGAATCGGAATTTAAAAGAGCTTTGGAGGACTTACGGTCAAATAAGGCAGAAGGGTTAGATAACATTCCATCAGAATTTCTAAAATCATTGGGGGAAGTGGCAACAAAACGACTATTCACGTTGGTGTGTAGAATATATGAGTCTGGCGACATACCATCTGACTTTCGGAAAAGCATCATCCACACAATTCCGAAGACGGCAAGACCTGACAAGTGCGAGAATTATCGCACAATCAGCTTAACAGCTTATGCATCGAAGCTGCTTACAAGAATAATATACAGAAGAATGGAAAGGAAAATTGAGAATGCGCTAGGTGACGATCAGTTTGGCTTTAGGAAAAGTAAAGGGCCGAGAGAGGCAATTCTGACGTTACGGCTAATAATGGAAGCAAGGCTAAAGAAAAATCAAGACACTTTCATACGATTTGTCGACCTGGAAAAAGCGTTCGACAATATAAAATAGTGCAAGCTGTTGGAGATTCTGAAAAAAGTAGGGGTAAGCTATAGGGAGAGACGGGTCATATACAATGTACAACAACCAAGAGGGAATAATAAGAGTGGACGATCAAGAACGAAGTGCTCGTATTAAGAAGGGTGTAAGACAAGGCTGTACCCTTTCGCCCCTACTCTTCAATCTGTACATCGAGGAAGCAATGATGGAAATAAAAGAAAGGTTCAGGAGTGGAATTAAAATACAAGGTGAAAGGATATCAATGATACGATTCGCTGATGACATTGCTATCCTGAGTGAAAGTGAAGAAGAATTAAATGATCTGCTGAACGGAATGAACAGTCTAATAAGTACACAGTATGGTTTGAGAGTAAATCGGAGAAAGACGAAGGTAATGAGAAGTAGTAAAAATGAGAACAGCGAGAAACTTAACAACAGGATTGATGGTCACGAAGTCAATGAAGTTAAGGAATTCTGTTACCTAGGCAGAAAAATAACCAATGACGGACGGAGCAAGGAGGACATCAAAAGCAGACCCATTATGGCAAAAAAGGCATTTCTGGCCAAGAGAAGTCTACTAATATCAAATACCGGCCTTAATTTGAGGAAGAAATTTCTGAGGATGTACATCTGGAGTACAGCATTGTATGGTAGTGAAACATGGACTGTGGGAAAACCGGAACAGAAGAGAATCGAAGCATTTGAGATGTGGTGCTATAGACGAATGTTGAAAATTAGGTGGACTGATAAGGTAAGGAATGAGGAGGTTCTACGCAGAATCGGAGAGGAAAGGAATATGTGGAAAACACTGATAAGGAGAAGGGACAGGATGATAGGACATCTGCTAAGACATGAGGGAATGACTTCCATGGTACTAGAGGGAGCTGTAGAGGGCAAAAACTGTAGAGGAAGACAGAGATTGGAATACGTCAAGTAAATAATTGAGGACGTAGGTTGCAAGTGCTACTCTGAGATGAAGAGGTTAGCACAGGAAAGGAATTCGTTCGTGGCGGGCCGCATCAAACCAGGCAGTAGACTGATGACAAAAAAAAAAAAAAAAAAAAAAAAAAAACCATTTGACCATCAGTGATTTCTATTAGCGCTTGGAGCTCTGGTACTATCCCAATACAGCTACGACAATTTACAAATGTCAAATGTTATACCGGTGGTTCCTGTATCTACTTTCATCCTGTGTTCAGCCTGGTCCCTTTGTGACTGAAGCCCTTCTTGCGTTTTCCCGAGACCCTCTAACCTAAAAAAACCGTTCAGTCCACACCACACAGCCCCCGCTACCCGTGTAGCCGTTTCCTGCGTATAGTGGACACCTGACCTATTCAGTGGAACGCGAATCCGAACCACGCTCTGGCGCAAGTCGAGAAATCTACATCCTACACGGTCGCAGAACCGTCTGAGCCTCTGATTCAGACCCTGCACTCGGCTTTGTACCAGAGGTCCGCAATCGGTCCTGTCGACTATGCTGCAAATAGTCAGCTCTGATTTCATCTTGCAAGCAAGACTGGTACCCTTTACCACTCCTGTCAGCCGCTCAAAACCAGAGAGACGTCTTCTGATCCAAAGTGACGCACATCATTGGTACCAACGTGAGCAACCACCTGCAGTTGGCTGCACCTTGTGCTCTTCATGGCATGCGGGAGAACCCTTTCTACATCCGGAGTGACTCCACCCGGTATGCACCCGGAGTGCATATTAGTTTTCTTACCCTCCTTGTCAGCCAAGTCCCTAAGGGGCCCCATAACGAGCCTAACGTTGGAGCTCCCATCTACCAATAATCCAACCCTCGGCGATTGCCCGGATCTTGCAGGCTGAGTCGTTTCCTCCGAATGAGGAAAGGCGACAGCATCTTGCTCAGTGACAGTGTCAGCCGCAGACAGCACCTGGAACCTGTTTGTCAAACAAACCGGGGAGACCTTACGTGCGGCCGCCTGGGAAGTCTTTCAAATGGTTCAAATGGCTCTGAGCCCTATGGGACTTCTGAGGTCATCAGTTCCCTAGAACTTAGAACTACTTAAACCTAACTAACCTAAGGACATCACACACATCCATGCCCGAGGCAGGATTCAAACCTGCGACCGTAGTGGGAAGTCTATCGCCGCCTGCTTCGCCCCGGGGCGACCTCCCACTCGACCACAGGCGACTGGTCAGACTCAGTGCGAGCAGTAACTGGGAGGACCGATCGGAGTACTCTGACGTGCTGGACGTCCGTTGGATCCCCACGATCGGCCCACAACAGTGGTGCCCATCCACTGCAGCCTCAGGCTGTGTAACCGAAGCCATCACAGCCTGAAGCTGAAAGGGAAGTGTCACCAACTCGACTCGCATCCGCACACAGTAATCGCAATCCCTGTACATACTAAAGACAGTGGGAAACTAAATTATTCAGATAAAAGGACTATCGGCGCGTGCTGCTCAAATCTACCGTAGACCCTGACGAAAACGCATGAGCTGTATCTAGTAATAAAAAAAAATGGCTCTGAGCACTACGGGACTTAACTTCTAAGGTCATCAGTCCCATAGAACTTAGAACTACTTAAACCTAACTAACCTAAGGACATCACACACATCCATGCCCGAGGCAGGATTCGAACCTGCGACCGTAGCGGTCGCGCGGTTCCAGACTGTAGCACCTAGAACCGCTCGGCCACTCCGGCCGGGGTCTAGTAATACGCAGATATTCAAAAACCTAACCACCGAAGCAGTCAAGTGAAAATAAATAATTTATCCCTGATTAGGAACTTTTAATATGTCACAAAATCGGTTTACCTTCTGACGCAAACGAAAACGCGAGAACTGTGGCTATTAGATATTAAATTTACACGCAGAAACTCAAGAAACTAAACTATTAAAGTACACAGATGGTGTAATAAAATTCGCTCCTGGTTAGCAACTCGTAAATGACACAAAAGCGGTTACTTTCCTGTAGCTGCGTCTGTCTCGGTCGGCTACTGGTGCCTGACTCGAACACATTTTGTCTGTTTTTTTTTTTTTTTAAAAAATAAACAGTGCTCAACTTTTTACCCAGTCCTTCCGGGAGGACCTGTTGGTTGTGCCCTCTCATTAATTAATGTCCTTGTTAGGCTGCATCAATAAGAAAGATATATTGCTGTTGTCAATATTTCAGTAGTAAAATAACTGAAAATAGTGTAAAAACACTATTCATAAATTGTGTAGATTTCTACGTGTGTAGCATCGGAACTTGCTGACCATAAAATACTGTAATAGATGCTATTGTGTGTAAAATGAATAAATGTCTTGGAAGGTCGAAAGGTCCTCTCGCAGATTTACTTGGTTTGCTGTCCGACTTAACTGCGTAGTAGAGCAGCATGAAGAAACTTTTAATCCAGGGTGAAAAATAAAAGCCATCTTCACTTGTTGTCAAACAAACAGTAAATTTTAGAAAATCTACTTGAACCATCATCTTTTTTATTTACCCTATATATCATCTGCTATTTTCGGTCATATACCATCATCACTGGATGTTAAGGTAAAACAGATCAGTTAAAAACATATCGCACTTTCCTTTTAAGCCGACACAACATCAAGGTTGTCAAAGTGAAATCACTTAAACGACTATCGTAATCCGTCCTTCAAATACTGACGAACGTATCTCACAATGCTTAAAGTATAATAGACAATGTACCATAGATGAACGAAACGAACATCGACTGTGTAATGTTAAATCAAGACAAAAACAATAGTAATATGAAAGAAAATATTACAAGGTATTTATCTCTCATGAGAAATATAGATGATTTGTGAACCGAGTGAATCCAAGACTGGCGACAGACATGTTTACCTAACCCTTCACTCACGATGTGAACGTATATTACGAAGTCGGATGTCTGGGACCCCTAATTTTAACCCAAGATATTAAGCGCAAATCATTTGAAATTTTTAAGTTACATACACTCCTGGAAATTGAAATAAGAACACCGTGAATTCATTGTCCCAGGAAGGGGAAACTTTATTGACACATTCCTGGGGTCAGATACATCACATGATCACACTGACAGAACCACAGGCACATAGACACAGGCAACAGAGCATGCATAATGTCGGCACTAGTACAGTGTATATCCACCTTTCGCAGCAATGCAGGCTGCTATTCTCCCATGGAGACGATCGTAGAGCTGGATGTAGTCCTGTGGAACGGCTTGCCATGCCATTTCCACCTGGCGCCTCAGTTGGACCAGCGTTCGTGCTGGACGTGCAGACCGCGTGAGACGACGCTTCATCCAGTCCCAAACATGCTCAATGGGGGACAGATCCGGAGATCTTGCTGGCCAGGGTAGTTGACTTACACCTTCTAGAGCACGTTGGGTGGCACGGGATACATGCGGACGTGCATTGTCCTGTTGGAACAGCAACTTCCCTTGCCGGTCTAGGAATGGTAGAACGATGGGTTCGATGACGGTTTGGATGTACCGTGCACTATTCAGTGTCCCCTCGACGATCACCAGTGGTGTACGGCCAGTGTAGGAGATCGCTCCCCACACCATGATGCCGGGTGTTGGCCCTTTGTGCCTCGGTCGTATGCAGTCCTGATTGTGGCGCTCACCTGCACGGCGCCAAACACGCATACGACCATCATTGGCACCAAGGCAGAAGCGACTCTCATCGCTGAAGACGACACGTCTCCATTCGTCCCTCCATTCACGCCTGTCGCGACACCACTGGAGGCGGGCTGCACGATGTTGGGGCGTGAGCGGAAGACGGCCTAACGGTGAGCGGGACCGTAGCCCAGCTTCATGGAGACGGTTGCGAATGGTCCTCGCCGATACCCCAGGAGCAACAGTGTCCCTAATTTGCTGGGAAGTGGCGGTGCGGTTCCCTACGGCACTGCGTAGGATCCTACGGTCTTGGCGTGCATCCGTGCGTCGCTGCGGTCTGGTCCCAGGTCGACGGGCACGTGCACCTTCCGCCGACCACTGGCGACAACATCGATGTACTGTGGAGACCTCACGCCCCACGTGTTGAGCAATTCGGCGGTACGTCCACCCGGCCTCCCGCATGCCCACTATACGCCCTCGCTCAAAGTCCGTCAACTGCACATACGATTCACGTCCACGCTGTCGCGGCATGCTACCAGTGTTAAAGACTGCGATGGAGCTCCGTATGCCACGGCAAACTGGCTGACACTGACGGCGGCGGTGCACAAATGCTGCGCAGCTAGCGCCATTCGACGGCCAACACCGCGGTTCCTGGTGTGTCCGCTGTGCCGTGCGTGTGATCATTGCTTGTACAGCCCTCTCGCAGTGTCCGGAGCAAGTATGGTGGGTCTGACACACCGGTGTCAATGTGTTCTTTTTTCCATTTCCAGGAGTGTATATACCGCAATAAACAATGGATATGATCCTTCACTAATTAATACCATGTCACAACAGATAAAAAATAAACTGAACAATCATCAAACTACACTGACAACTGATAGTACCCCAGTAGTCAAATGTGTAAAAATGTCGTATCTTGGAATAGTATCTGACAAATTGACAAGACTATTCAAAAACGCAGAAGTAAAAATCAGCTTCAGCACCAACAACATCCTAAGTAGGATGCTAATTCACAACATATAACCACTAGATACAAATCTTGATGCATATGGCATTTACAAAATTACCTGCAGCCAATGCAATAAATATTATTTAGGCCAAACAGACAGAAATTTCAGAACTCGATTCAAAGAACATTTAGACTGTTACAAACTTGGTAAATGTAACAAATCAGCTGTAGCAGCTCACATTAAAGACACAGGCCACCCTTTGAAAATTGAAGAGAAATTCGAAATTTTACACAAAACAGGAAAAAGTAAAAGAATGGGGATATTATGGAAGAAATGGAAATTTTAATTCATAATACAAAACATGTAGATAACATTCTTATTGAGACAACCATATTCAAAAACGCAAAATTCTTCAATAGTCTTAAGCCGGTTCTAGCTCAATAGATTCAAGATGTGTCATTGTAAATAAACGACTACAAATCCGTCAGTGCCAAGAATATCAATACAAAATCTCGATAATCAGTACTGACTCACATGCTACAAGTCCGCAATCTTGTATTAAGTGCATAATGTTTACATCTATGTTTGAAACAATATGTGTAGTGAACTACGTCGAGGATCAGTGACAAAGTACAAAGTGCAATAGTGTAATGTTACTCAACAGCTCCGCCATTACACCAAAGACGCAAGTGAAGCTACAAGGCTATAAAATCGTAAGTGATCAACTATAGAATAAAAGACTTCCACAAGATTTTCGCAACACACAGCAGATGCTGAACTATCTGCATCATATACAGGTTGTGATGTCATACGTAACCAACAACAAGAAAAATCAGCAGAAGACATCACTGACATCGATTTCTGACCACCCACTGCCCCCCCCCCCCCCCCAAATGCCACACCAGCCACTACAGTAATGAAAAATGGGCCAAAGTTCTATGTTAATTTAGTTTAAGACAGTTTATTTTTTATGTAACATTTCTCTGTATGTATGTATAAACGCCTGATGATAAACAGAACATGTTCGAACCTCGTTGTATTACATTGAACATGAAACAAATAAAAGTGGCCGGTAACATAAATTACAAATAAGTAATCCCCGTGTGGCTTCCGACCTTATTCGGGAGGACATTTACGTGGGTACCTTGTAAACAGAGCTCATTAATGACCGCTGCTAGTGTCCTAGCTGACGTAGCGTAGAACAGTGTTTTATTTGCTAGAAAGCATTCGGACACAGTACTACCCTGACGTTCTCTAAGCTCATATTTTGTTCAGCTGGTGGCAGATACGAATGGTGTAGTATGTCTTCCGGAAGTCAAGGAAAACGTCATCAACTTGGGCTTTGCTGTCTAGCGCTGTCTGGATGTCGTGGGTGAACAGTATTGCGTTCCACAAGATCAAGGTCTTCTTGACTTCTGCAGAACGGTTTACGGCAGCATAAAACCTTTTTAACGGTGCTAGAACACAGTGACGTCAGCTATTTCGATCGACAGCTATGCGCATTTACCCGGCGATCTTTCACGAGGAAAAAAAAAAAAATTTACATCGCACAATTTTCCAGACGCTTGTGGAGCTTCGTTGTCCTAGCAAACTACGATAATCTTCTACTAGAAGTGCAGTAGTTTCTTTCGCGTGATAAAATTCGAGCTGACGTAGCCAGAAGAAGTTTGTCTTCGTTCTGACTTCGTTCGCTATCCTCACCTCACCTAGTGGTGTTTCGCCTAAAGTGCTTGCTGACAGCCGGCCGGTGTGGCCGAGCGGTCCTAGGCGCTTCAGTCTGGAACGGCGCGACCACTACGGTCGCAGGTTCGAATCCTGCCTCGGGCATGGATGTGTGTGATGTCCTTAGGTTAGTTAGATTTCAGTAGTTCTAAGTTCTAGGGGACTGATGACCTCAGATGTTAAGTCCCATAGTGCTCAGAGCCATTTGAGCTTGCTGACAATCCGTCATCGCCTTGTTCCAATAGAGAACTGAGTCAACATCAGCAGCGTCTTCTCTCATATCAGCAGAGAATCACGCTGTAGCCACATCCTGCCTGTATAGTTCCACTAATGGAATTTATTTCCACCATGGGGATGAAAACAGGTTAGTTATATAACGAACAAGACCACTTGAATAACACGATATATGGCGTCGTTTGCGGAAGACAGTCACTTCAAGACTCCAGACAAAAATTGCATTAGTTTTCACCCCATTAAAAAAGAATCTTACTTTCAGTAGTTTATATCGTACCTGGGGGTATGAGTCCTAGGTACTTGAATGAAACCAGTACCCTTTCTATCCTGTTGCCATTAAGAAAATGTTTTTCCGGATATTACGTCAGCATAACTTAAAGTTGTATTTATATGTGAACTCAGCAAACAAAGTGTAGATGTAAAGTGGCGATGAAATGGACTTTTCAACTTAACAGTACGTATTCGCCGTAATTTACTGAGAGAATGTCTATGAAAAATATCTGCAGCACTGCCGAAAAAAAAATGTACAATTTACTGAAGATTTATTGTTGCAATAGTTCATATGGTGTACATAAAATGTTTTCTTTTACGGATCAATATCACAAGAGGTTCTGTAGTACCAGGCATCAACCCATGCTGAAACACACATATAAGTACGTGGTATAGCTTCCACGGGCGGTAATGCAGCTGCTGACTCCGGTCGATTGTGCTGATGGCGAATACTATCCTGGTATATGCTATGCCACACCTGCACGATCTGTTTACATAGGTCTATAGGAGTTGTCGACAGACGAGTCGCATATGTAACTGCTCATTCCATCATATCCCGCAAGTGCTCGATTGGAGGCGTTTCGCGAACAGTGTGTGGGCGAGCATTATCCTGTTGGAAAAAATTGTCACCTTCCTGTTGCAAGAATGCCAAAAGAATTGGTCTACAGCATTTTGAATGTACCGAGGGCTGGTTAACGTCCCCTCCAGAAAACCCCTCTAAAGCTCCCTCTAGTACTGTGGAAGTCATTCCGTGATGTCTTAACAGACGTCATACCATCCTTCCCTTCTTCTTGTCAGTATTTTACATCATTCCTTTCCTCGCTGATTCTCCGTAGAATCTCCTCACTCGTTAGATTATCAGTTCACCTAATTTTAAACATTCTTCTGTACCACCACATCTCAAGTGCCTCGATTCTCTCCTATTCCGGTTTTCCCACAGTACATGTTTCAATATTATACAATACCGTGCTCCAAACGCCCATTCTCGTAACTTCCTTCCTCAAATTAAAGCCTGTGTTTGATACTAGTAAGCTTCTCTAGGCCAGGGATGGTCTTTTGGCCAATGCTAGTCTGTCCTTCTTGCTTCGTCCGTCACGAGTTATTTTGCTACTTAGGTATCAGAATTCCTTAATTCATGTACTTCGTGATAAAAAAAAAATCCTGAGGATATAAAAATTAATAGTTCGAGAACGAAATGAGACATCGTTGCGCTCTCAATTTTAAATAAAACTTCGATATCTTGTCTACATTCGCATACTCCAAATTATAAACAAGAATCAAACGTATGCAAAGTTTACCGCATGCGATTTCACCTATGCAAACTCTTTAAGATACTGTGCAATGTTTTATTTAATTTGAAGCAGTGCAGTAAGTATGACGAACAACGCAAAGAAATTCATTCCTTTATCGAGCGAAGGCATCAAACTGTAAGATGTGCAAAAATTTCACTCTTTCAGCGAAAAAAAAAATTCATAGCGGCCAGAACACCGTCTCTCAGCCTAGGTTTCCGCTTTTTTTGGGTACAGCCACAACAAAGCCATGCAGAGAGCACATCTATAGCAGCGAAAGGACTAACATCATCAAGTTGGGTTGCATTAGTATTTTCCTGGTTAGTTTTAGTTTTCTCACACTACGTGGTACAAAAAATTCACCGGTGGTTCAGAGATGGAGCACACCTGCATGGAAACTGGAGAAAATGAAGAGGAGATGGTACCCCCGAGCGCCTGCTGGTAATAGTGCAGGGCGCCGGCTGTGAGTACAGTAACCGCCCCGCAGCAGGTAGTGGTGAGGGCTGCGGTGGTTGGCAGGGGGGGGGGGGGGGAGCGAGACCCAGCCAGAGCTGCGGAGGGTTTATTGAATGAGAACGCCGGCAATTATCGGCGGCAGCCGGCAGACCAGCCGACCCGCGGCCGCTGAATATTCATGAGGCGCTGCGCTGCGCTGCGGTGCAGCCGGCCCGCTCGCGCCGTCATTAAACGCCGGGGGCGGCGACTCGCGGGTCCACTGCAGCGGCCAATCGCGGCCGGGGGCACGCCGGAGCGTGATTGGCATAAGCACACACAGCGGCTCTCGCTTTCGCGCGGGGTACCCCTCCTGCGGTCACTTCTGCGGCGCCTCTGCTCTAATTTCGCGCAGCTCTTCCCTGACGGTGCCCTCGATGCTTTGCAAATAACCCCCTTCTCATCGACAAAAATTTCGGTGTTTGTTAAAAGGTATTTTGTGAGTATTTGGTACAGTGTGTGCAAAACAAAACTTGTCCTGAACATGTTTCATGACATTAGAAATGGGCAACTCACATCATTCCCAAATGAGGCAGATCATGGAAGTTGGGTTGCCTATCTTTAAGGTCCACGAAATACTTTGTGGATCAGTTTTAACTTGGTCGTCTAGTAAGATGAACTTGTAGTCTCTGGCGGATTCTTAGAGATTAATTCCGGTTTGTTTGATTTCCTATCGAGCCACATCTACGTCTACAGTCCCTAAGACGCGTAATGGTTTGTAGTGGGAAGTACTCAGCACACTCTCCCTACCCCTTTCCACGTTCCAATCGTGAATACCACAGAGGAAAGATGGTTTTCGGTGAAGCTCAGTGTAAACTCTAACTTCTCTTATTTCCTCGTCATAGTTATTGTGGAGACATACACTATGTGATCACCTGTTGGCGGACTTTAATATTTGGTGTGTACATCTGTAGACTTTATGGAAGTCTGACCTCTATTGGGGACTCCTTCAATGAGGTATCTGAATATTTGTGGAGGAAAGAACAGCGCAGTCTTCCTAAAGATCCAAAATCAGAGAAGTCAGCGATGTTGGACGCCGAACCTGGAGTGAAGACGACCCTCTAACTCATACCGAAAATATTCCAAGATCTAACGTCGGGACTATGGGTAGATGGGTCTATTTTATCAAATGTTAGTGCCCACTACACTTGCCTCACACTCACATACTTGCTTTTTAACAAGGCGCATTGCCATTCTGATAAAATATGGGGAATATTCCTCTACTGCACGCAGAACACAATGGTGGGAATTATGTTCATATCCTTTCGAATAATGGAACCACATCCTAACCACGAAAAACAATCCATAGCGCTACACCACCTTGTCTGGGCCCCGGTTCTATTACCGGCCGGGTCGGAGATATTCTCCTCTCGGGGTCTGGGTGTTGTGTTGTTCTCATCATCATTTCATCCTCATCATCGGCCGCAAGCCACCCAATGTGGCGCCGTTGAAATAAGACTTGCACTTGGCAGCCGAACCCACATGGGACATCCAGATCACCTATGGCATATGATGATTTAATTTTTCATTCCACCTTGTCTGTACAGTCGTGCTCAAAAGTATTCGAACGACCTGAATTGCAATTCACCTGATTCGCATGCAACCCACATAACGCAGCTGTCTAGCAGGTCCTCTAATCGCTCCTTGGTACAGTCGTTTGACTTTTGAAAATGGCTCCAACAAGTCACCACTAGAAAACTCGGCTCTGTATCGCAATAACTCAAGATGTAAAGTAATACCACGAAAACGTCCATGAATGAGTTTCTTAGGTTTGAGTACAGTTACGAAAGAAATATAAAAACAACTATGACAGATACTGATTTATGATGCTTAGTTTGCAGTCAGTTTTGAGTATTGTTAGTAACTACGCTCCAGTCCCTAAACCTGGGTACAGAAATGCGAATCAGACGCATTACGTATTCCAGGCCATCGCAGCCGCGTCTCTGAAAGGCCAGCTATGGTCACTTCCCAGCCCGCTGTAGGATCACATCGGTTCGTCTTCTTCCTGCTAGTACTGTAACTGAGATTTGGCAACAAGGGAAGGTATATTTGGCAACTCTGTGATCGACGAGTTACTTCCTGGTTTGCACGGAATTAAGCCTTAAATGACACTTGATTTTTTCTGTCATTTCCATTGAATAATCTGAGTTATTATCGTTTCAGGTGTAACAAAAGATTGTAAATTTACGCTTTTCAGCCCAGGAAAGTCGTTGCATGTGTAAATCGCAACTGACCTCGTCTTTTAAATAGCGGTTTACGAGTTCTAGACTCTATTGGCCTGGTAAGAGAAATGCGTAACACGTACGTCTTTGCTAGCTCTGTGGTGACGTGCTGACCTCTGAAAAAGCGTCTGTTATGGTTCACCGTTCCAGTCTCGCTGAATGTAACGTTTTTATCCATTGTGTGAA
Organism: Schistocerca nitens; assembly: GCF_023898315.1. Classification (NCBI taxonomy): domain Eukaryota; kingdom Metazoa; phylum Arthropoda; class Insecta; order Orthoptera; family Acrididae; genus Schistocerca; species Schistocerca nitens. Next base: position 265,781,351 of record NC_064618.1, read on the forward strand.
ACAGCTACAAGCAGTCAGGTCAAACATCAATAAGGAAATAGCAAGAAAATACTTTCAGCTCATAGTGCAATGGTGAAAAACTTACAATGCTGCACAAGAGGTACGCCTCGTTCCGCTGCTGACAAGCAAATTTTGGGTCTCTAGGAATACATAACTTTATTTATGAAATGCCACATTTGCATACCTGTTGAGTATGACACAGCATACCAATTAAACACAGATCCAATCGAAATGTGAGTAGTAATTTACTAATTCAGGCCGATAGAGGCACGCTTGTGTACTGATACTCCGTTTTATCAAAACAGACTTTCGTCGTAAGCTTATTGTGGGTAGTTTTATTTCATTTCTTTTAATACAGTTCACAATTTTCGTAAGGTTTCTTTTAGTGTTGTTAAAACAATACTAAACATGAGAGAGAAATTAATCATGAACGATATATGTGAATTCTCTGATGTGATCTATAACACTCTCACATTGCACATGCAAGTTATTGATTACTTGCATGTAGAAAACTTGTTCTGAGTTAAAGCTGTTAAACAAGGTTTGAAGAAGAATAAAATGCCACTACCAGACGACAGCTAATGTATAAAATACTTTTCTGACTATTTTGGCACGATTCGCTCTCCCCATACATAATACAAAAGCTTCGAGATGCATCTGCTGCCTGGCCGTCTATTAAACCTGAAAAGAACAAAATGTCGCAGAAGTTGGCCCTTTTTCCACATGTGGCTATTTTGTGTTGAAAAGTGAAGGTAATTATGTTCAAAGTTCCACTAAATTGGTAACTTCAGCAGACAGCAGAACTGCATTGTAAAAAATGTAGCAGCAAATGAAATGGAACTCGCGACGTCTTATCTAGAGTGCGTGACACTTACCGTGACGCTACTAGCTGTCATCCATCTACAGCACCTCCAGAAATCAACAATAGTTCCTCCAGAACTTCCGCATTCCACAGTGCTGTGAGATAATGCATATGGCCGGATCTAGACTTCCGAGAGACAGACAGTTACAGCTTTTCTTTTGCACTGCACGACGTTTTCAACAAACAGATAGCGCAATAGAGTAGCTCAAATGGAAAGGAACGCTTCCTCTTTAAATATCTGCATCCTACACTGTTGGTAGTTCTGTGTAGGTGGCAGTTACATGATTTTATTTCGGTGATTACAAAATAGAGTCGAATATATGCACTGGGTAGCCGAGGCAGCTAGTTCATGGCAATTCGGTCAACCAAGTTAATGAATGTACTGAACATGCTGCAAACCACTACATGGATCCTGTGTGTCAGAATTCTCATCGAGTGTGCCGCAACGGTGTTATGAAAGAAAAATGAGTCATAGAGAAAATGATTTGGTGGTCTGTTGGATTGATGATAGGTTCCTATGATGATGGTCTGGGTTCAATTCCTACTTCTACCCATGATTTTTAATAGGGAGAAACAGATTCTATTCTATTCTGGCTACGCCAAGTGAAGAAGGTATAATGGCATTGTGGTCTGAAATTCACATTAAACATGATATTTCTTCTCTAACAAGTAGCCGTTAGGCTGCACCACAATAAAGTCAGGAGTGGCGAAATGTGGGAACTCTGCCACCAGTAACCTTTCTTATACTAGTTACTTATTTATAGTGACGAAACAAACACTGTGTAGGGTCACAGGACTCTTATTCCTTCTTTTATTTGAGCTTCTGTATGTCGATAAAATTGGTTCTGAACATGGAATGCAACTCAGACCGCCCTTAACGTGGAATTTGATCCCTTCGTGACAATACAGCTCGACTACAATTTGTTGTTTGTTCAAAACTGCAGATTCCTCAACATCTCCGCATATTGCACGTGAATGGGTTCTAATGCTGGCCTGGCACTAAAGTTTTCATTATGTATTATCAAGCTCTAGCGTGAGAACACCTATCTGCTTGTGGATAATAATTTTGATTTTTAATGCATATTCATTCGTTGTCAACACTAACGATATCTGACGTGTTTGACTCCCAGTGAGACACAGAACTATTTGAGAGATCACTCTAAGTTCAAAGATGTTATTCCGAGCTGCTGGCGGAGAAAAATTCTGTAGCTGACGTCTCTTTGTGTGTAGTCAACAATGGTATGTGTAGGGTTCGATTCCCAGTCAGCATTGAGCTCTTCGTCATATTATTTCTAGTTCAAACATGATCACATGTCGCTGCTGATGTAACAAACCCATATTTAACGTTCGTTTTCTCTAGTAAATAACAGCGATAGATTCCTGGTTGAAGTCCTGGGAAGGAAAAAAATTAGTGTTTCGTCTCGTCATTTCAGTTAAAACATCTAGCTATTGCCGAGAAAATCCAATATGTCACAGTTGATGGTGCTTCGATAACAATCCGATTAGGTTCTGGGTTCGAATCCCTGTCCAACACAAAGCTTTACATCACGGCATTTCAAGTAAGTTACTTATGAAGAAGCAATATTTAACATCTCTCGTAGTTCGTTAACAGGGACAATATATGCTGGGTAGGAATTCGCGTCCGTTAAAAATGTTTACGTTATGTAATTTAAAGTTGATATTTGCTACCTTGTACTGTCTAAAATCGAGGTATATCAGTCTCTGTATGCGTAGTCAGGAATGACTTTTAGTTTCCGTCAGTCATTAAATCTTAGTCTCCATGACCTGGGTTTGAATCCAAATACAGAACGAGACGGTTCGTCGTGTCATTTGAAGTTCATACATATTCTCAACTGGCTGTTCGTGAATAACTTAAATTATTAATATCAGTTCGTGTTAAATAATAAGAACGGTATGTTACTTTGAAGAGGAAATCATGAATACGACGAACTTACTACGTGCATTACCTATCTGACGTAATAATGAGAGTACTATGTTTCAGGTATGTCATTTATTGCAATAAATGTGAGCTTACAAGCCTTAAGGACAGGTTTATCTGTGGTAAGGTGTTCCCTGATATTTGTAGTATCGTGGTATTACTTTACATCTTGAGTTATTGCGATACAGAGCCGAGTTTTCTAATGGTGACTTGTTGGAGCCATTTTCAATAGTCAAACGACTGTACCAAGGAGCGATTAGAGGACCAGCTAGACAGCTGCGTTATGTGGGTTGCATGCGAATCACTCGAAATTCAATTCAGGTCGTTCGGATACTTTTGAGCACGACTGTACTTCACTGTTGGTACTATACTTTACGACAAGTAACTTCCTTCAGGCATTCGCCCAATATAAACTCCTCCATGACATTTCCAGGATATAATGCGATTTATCAATCCAGATTACTAGTTTCCAGTCGTGGCCTGTTCAATGGCATCGGCCTTTACACCATGTAAAGCGTTCTCATCACTACTGTAGAATTATGCTGCTAGACAACTGTAGCTCATTCGCTTTAAATCCTTACGCACAGTCACTGTGCTACCTGGACTTCTGCTAGCTCTTTGAAAATCACGAGCTACTCCTTCCACTGTTTTGGTGCAGTTTTTTTACAGCCACCCTCCTCAATGCTCTATGGTCCCCGTCCCTCAATACATGAGGTATGCTTGATCCTTTTAAGTTGCGGTTGCTTTAAGAGTTTCCACGTAACAAAAAGTCGACTTGGTCAGCTTTCGAAGGACTGAAATGTCCCCAATGGATTTGTTACTCAGGTGACATCCAGTGACTCGACTACGTTCAAGGTCGCAGAGCCCATCTGTCTCTCTACTGACAACGCAGTAACTCCCCACCCCCTCTCCCGTGTCCTTTTGTACTGGTGCGTCCGCCCCTTCTGACATCTAGTATGGTGCCAAGATACTCTTGACCGGATAGCGTTGCCCGACTCCTCTTGGAACGAACGTTTAGTAGGAAACGTGTCCCCGACGCGTTTCGCCTCTCTTGACACCGAAATTGTCTGAGGACCTCATCGCTCTCGCTAAAGTAAATGATCCTCTAACGCTACGCGCGAAACATCGTTGCACGTTACTTCTGTCTTGTATGAACCAAACTTCGCAAGTACCCGAGACAGATGAATAATGTGACAAAATCAGACAAACAAGTGTTCTGAAAGCCAATTTTATCCTTAATGAATTCCGTTCCTTAAGTCCGTCAGCTTAGCTCAGCGTGTTCGGAAGAGGGCTAGTTTCTCTCTACAATTAAAAAAAAAAAAAAAACTGAGTTAATGGATCAACTATGAACCTGAGCGGGTGCCATGGACCGTCCGCCCAGAAGAAATGCAACGAACGATTATGAACAAAATGAGATTAAAGAAAAGTGGTAACGAGTTTGCCTATCATGCAACGGGCCCGGGTTCGATTCCCAGTGGGGTTGGAGATTTTGCCGTCCTCATCCTCCCAACACGGACACCCAAATCCCACAGTGTGGCGTCACCTGAAATAAGACTTTCAACCTGGCGGTCGAATTTCCCCGGATAGGGACTCCCGGCCAACAATAGCATACAATCATTTCATTTCATTTTTTTCAATTCCTTAAGTTGCTGTCAATGAATCTCATCCAGGCGTCTGCTATTCATGTTACTTCTTTTGCTTATCCCCTCATATGTCTCTTACTAGTTATATAATGCAGAATGTTTTAGATTTCTTCTGGTTTACAGTACCATTTCCTCGTTAGCGATGTGTGTCTAAAACTTATATACTCGGAAAAATCGAATAAGTAAACAATAGTACCTACTATGACACAAGTCTATCTGGCGTTTCTGTTTTTCACTTGCATGCTCAGCGTACTTTGTTTACGTTACAAATGCGTCATCCACTCGATGAATATTTCCATAATTTTCTTCATTTTAGAGATACATAAATACACTGACAGGTAAAGAATCGGAACACCAGGAAGGAGTGGTACGACATAAACTAAAGCTGGCAGGCGTGTTTCTTGTTGTGTTGGCAGAAAAGCCAACACCGTGTTACTAGTGGAGGCCGAAATGTACGTGTTTCAGCTCACGCAGGCTGGCGTGAGGAGGGAAGGACTATACTGACGTGAGGTTTGGAACATGACAAGGAATTAGAATTCACAAATCGGTCGTAATTAGTTTGATACTTAACTTTACTCCATTAATGATGAACGTCGCTCTTGATAGGACATGATTCACAATATTATCTGTTCAAATTATAGGAACTGAATATGGCGCCTTGGTAGGTCGTAGCAAATGACGTAGCTGAAGGCTATGCTAAACTGTCGTCTCTGCAAATGAGAGCGTACGTAGACAGTGAACCATCGCTAGCAAAGTCGGCTGTACAACTGGGGCGAGTGCTAGGGAGTCTCTCTAGACTAGACCTGCCGTGTGGCGGCGCTCGGTCTGCAATCACTGACAGTGGCGACACGCGGGTCCGACGTATACTAACGGACCGCGGCCGATTTAAAGGCTACCACCTAACAAGTGTTGTGTCTGGCGGTGACACCACATTTCTACTGTTGAAAGATAATGTCCACTCAGATTTCAGGGCAGTCGATTTAGGGGGTGCAAATCACTGCTAGCAGTGGTGGCTACGAGATATGCACTGTCGCAAGAAGACCGGGGTCCCAACGGCCAAGTGGTGCTAACGAGAGTGAAGACAATCGTATTTGCCGTATGGTTCTGGCGCATCGTACGGCATCTGCAGCAGAAATTTGAGCAGCCGTTGACAGCAAAATGATACAAAGAAGTGTTACAAATAGGTTGCTTCAAGGACAACTCCGAGCCAGAAGCCCTGTAACGTGCATTCCACTGACCCCAACCCACCGCTGTCTGTGACTTAAGTGGCTTCAAGCGAGAGCTCATTGGAGGTCAGCGCAGAGATCTGTTGTGTTTTCTCATGAAATCTGATTCTTCTGCGGTGCCAGTGATGGCTACGTGTTGGTAAGGAGGGGACAAGGTGAGTGCCTGCAGCCAAGCTGTCTGTGCTGAGACACATCGGACTTTCACCTGGAATTATAGTCTTGGATGATATTTCATGTGAGAGCAGGATGGCTATGGTGGTTATCTCTCTCACCCTGACTGCAAAATTGTACGGCTGTCTGGTGATTCGGCGTGCCGCACTGCCATTCACGAATAGCATTCCATGGGGTGTTTTCCAGCTGGATAACGCTCGCTCACATAGCGCATCCGACACCTGTACAGCACAGTGCGTGCACGCTTGCATTCAACAGTTCTGCAACTACACTGGTTATTAATGTACTAGCATTTCACATTTTCAGTGGCTTATCTCGTGCTTGCATTAAAATATGGTCTTTAAATCTTAATCACGAGCCGTGGCGGCTTTCTCGAAATGTATCGACATTAGTGTTCATGTGATCTCTGACTAACATGTTGCCTTTGGAGCGCAGCGCCTTCTGATGTGGTGGCTCCGGGCGTTGTGGCTGTTATGGTAGGCAGTACGAGCTGTAACGAGCTTTCCGTGGGGCCTCTTCGCCGTTACGTTACCTGTTGGCGGGCGACCTATACTGCGGACATGTTACCCCGTGTAAGTTATTGAGTAATGATGTGGCTCGTGCTGTGATTTATCACAAGGGCACCTAGCTGTCAGGGCAGTGTTCTCTGTCATTTTGATCTGTCTTCCTTCTGTTCGCTGGCTATGGATGCCCGTGCCTCCATGATATTCGAAAGCATTTTAAACTTATTCATTGGCGGCTATCTCACTATAATTAGTCTTATGTGTTAACCTTATGTATCCGTGGTGCTTGTGAACCTTTATCCAGTGTAAAGCGGCCGTGTTCCAGAAGAAAGGTTATTTTCAATGTTGGCTGTTTGCATTAGTACATGCGTTACGTGTTCTTGTCTTCTGTTTTTTAAAGTAAATGATTGGTCATGTAATTTTCAATGTTCTGTTTTACCAGTTACCATGGATGATTAATTATTCGTGTCAAAATGTGTGCCTGTTTTACTGCTTTATTATCCTATTTAATTGTTCTGGTTTCATTGAAGCTAATGCTAAAGACCTATGCTGTCTAAGATATTATGTAGGGCGTCTGTTCTATTTCAGTGTCTCAGATAAATTTTAGTGTGTTCCAGGACGCATTCGTTTCCTCCGAACCGCTTTGGATTAGTGGTTTTGAATGTCACGGCAGTGTCCTTGCGGCTGCTTTAATGGTTTACTAAAAGGGAAAATTTTTCTGGTATTACTATCTTATTGCTGAAATTATATTTTTAAAATATTTGTGGCTGGTCTTAAATCTTTCGGTTAACTTGTTAATAGACAGTTAAGTTGTCACGGTTTGTGGTAAGAGTTCAAGTTGCGTGTGTGAAATCTTATGGGACTTAACTGCTAAGGTCATCAGCGCTAAACTTACGCACTACTTAACTTAAATTATCCTAAGGACAAACACACACACCCGTGCCCGAGGGAGGACTCGAACCTCCGCCGGGATCAGCCACACAGTCCATGACTGCAGCGCCTAGACCGATCGGCTAATCCGGCCGGCAGGAAAGAGTCCAGATTAATTAATTCTACCGTTAGAGCTATTTATTTGATACACGGGTGTGTGTTGGAATTATGTCTGATTAAAAATATTTGTATTGCAGGAAAATGTAGTTAATAGTCTAGTTATTGCTGGCAGGTGTTACCTAGGATCGGACCCCAGTTACTGACGCCTCGACGGCTTGCTTAGCCGAGTGCATATGCTTGGCAGCTCTCGCTGCTGTCTGTCTTTCGCGCTGTTTTCTCGAACCGCGCCATCACTGCTCAATGTTCCTGTTCATGTTAACTTTATACTTGGAATAATTCTGAATTTGTATCCGTTGGTTTGTTGATTCCACCTTAAGCAAATTTTGACGTGTGTTGGGACCCCAATCTGTTGAAACTTAATTATTCTTGTGTTATTGAAATATGCTTTCAACCTTCAGCTGATGTGTTTTTCTGGGTTTAAAATTCTCTTGCCTAAGTATTGTTGTTAATTGTTTCTCATTGTTTTAAGTGTGGTTTTAAATCTTTTTAATCAGCCAAGTTTAAATCGTATTTTATTCAGGCCGCTCTGGTCTATTCAGGTACTGTTACTAAGAATTACATCTGCCTTTATTACGCCTTTAGCCTTATTAGATTCTGCGTTATGTAGGAAGTGGCTTGCTTTAGAGAATATTAAGCCAACTTGGGCTAAGGTTAACTTTAAATTTTCTGTAAATTATTTAAACTGCCATTGAGTCTTACATGAATGTCTCACTACCTGGGCTTTAATTAATTTAAAAAATAATTAAAACCTTAATTAGCTACTATGTGACTGAAACTATGTAAAATAAATTTCTGTTCTACCAGTGAATGAAGAGTGTAAAATCCCCACTGGTCCAACCCTTCCCCGTTTTCCTTCCTGGCTGAATGAATACGCTTTAACTATCACCATTTCAAATCACATAAATATGCTATTTAGAGAAATGTATTCCCGTAAATCCACTGCTGTGCATTAAATATTTTTTGGTGTTAGGAATTTTTTTTCCGCCAGTCTATTAGAATATTGCCTTTTTACGCTCATTCTGAAAAGCCAGCAATTACTATACGTTTACAGAGTTATAAAATGAAATGTTTTGATGATACCAATGCTAAGACAGACTTTTGGAGACACGCTATCTGATCAACACTATCCGTGCACCCCAATGTAATAAAGTATTGACCATTAGCCGTAAGGAGGGGCGGACCTACCAGAAAAAAAGGAGGCGGGGAGTATTGTATTACGTCTTTGGAAGTCACTTGAGTTTCCAATAGTAGACACAAGTCTGCTTCGTAAGACAGATAAGGAATAACTGCCCCCCCCCCTCTTTAGTAACTGAGCTATATATATAATTGTTTGTGAGTCGAGCGACACTTTAAAAAAAAAGCACTTTTTTCCCTGAACGAATGTTTCACTCTACAGTGAAGCTCAGGATACAATTACACACTGAGGTGACGAAAATCATGGGATCCCTTCTACTATCCTGTAAGAACTCCTTCTGCCCAGCGTAGTAAAGTAGCTCGTTGTACCATGGGCTCAATAAATCGTTGGAAGTTTCTTGTGAAATATTGAACCTTGCTGCCTGTGTGCCGTCCATAAGTGCCACAGTGTGGCGGAAGCAGAGTTTTCTGCACGAAATGACCTCCCGATTTAGCCTTGGAAGCGTTTATGGGAGTCATATCGGGCGATCTGGGTGGTCAAATTATTCGCTCGAATTGTCCAGAATGTTCATGAAACCAGTCGCGAACAATTGCGGCCCAGTGACACGGCGCATTTTCAGCCATAAAAACTGCATCATTGTTTGGAGACATGAAGTACATGAGTATAGCCATTTTCAGTTCTGTAGGTCTTATGTGTGGGAAGTGTACTGATTGAAACACTAATACCACAGGGTACTATTAAACATGCTTTATTAATATCACGAGTGCAATGGAAACACATTCACTCAACGTGGAAGTCAGCAACAGACTAACTCCAGAGGGAGTACACTGAACTCAACACCTTTATGGGGCCACCACCAACTTGCACAGTGTCTTGTTGATAACTCGTGTCCATGGCCTCGTGCGGTCTGCGGCACACTCAAATCGTACCATCAGCTGTTATCAGCTGAAATCGGGACTTATCTGGCCAGTCACGGTTTTCCAGTTGTCTAAGGTCCAATAAACATGGTCACCAACCCAGAACAGGCGCTGCAGGCAATATCGTGGTGTTTGCAACGGCACTCGCGTCGTTATACGTCCTGTAAGGTGTCAGGCAAATCCAACACCTTCCATGAAAACCCTGACATGATAAGCAAATCCAGTAGTATGTCACACAGCTCCGAATAAATCGTGACATTAAATTAACCAAAGTAATACGAGTAACGAGTGAGCAAATGGAATACCACAGACTAACACAAGAATACCTAAATGCATGTCATACCTTCCCACCGTGAGACAGACGCAGTTCCGAGGGGAGAAACGAGAACAGAAGCCGAGAGCAGAACCGTGTTAAGCTAGAAGGCCCTACGATATAGGACGGACACCCACGGCGCCAGCTAACCGACAGGACCACCCCCTGCCCATGTTAAAAGCTAGAGCCCTCCATAAGAACAGTATAAATCTTACGACAACACTAAAAGGGCCACACCAGCCGCAAGTTTTAGCGTGAGACTTTTTCGCTTCTCTGTTACATTGCAAACGTTAGAAACGTTGCCCCACCACGAAAAGTAGCCGACAGGACCACCCCCCAGCTCATGTTAAAAGCTAGAGCCCTCCAGAAGAACAGTATAGATCTTACGATAACACTAAAAGGGCCACACCAGCTGCAAGTTTTAGCGTGAGACTTTTTCGCGTCTCTGTTACGTTGCAAACTTTAAAAACATTGCCCACCACGAAAAGTATAACGTTTCTCATTGGATGGACAGAATTTTTGTAGGCGGACCTTAAGGTTAACATTGAGACCCTGATAGGTCAGATGAAAACACTGCCAGATAGTTTTTTTAAACCAACTTCGGTAAATTGTAATAACGAGAAGTTAGAAAAGAGTTGCTTCCGAGACGGCGAGCTGGATGGAACTGCGTCGCCCGACGCCCCCTGACACTGCCTAACCAACGACAAGGTAATGAACGCACGCGATGCCGCATAACAGCGCATAAAGCTTCACTCAGAACTGCAGAAGTCTCATCTGTTACATCCCCTTTTTACGTAATACTAGTGTAGATCGTCAATTAAATCTCATGGTGTTCACATTTGCCACTTGAAGTAAAAATCTGAAACGCGATCATTTTTCTGTTATATAATTATTAAGAAGCCACATCAGCCACTATAATTTACGACAAGTTGGATAAGTAATTATAGATAACTGAAGGTCACTTTACACCCTTTTGATAGTTTTCTCTTTTGTGAAACTTAATTTAAACCTAGATTATAGATGTGATATGGCATAGGTCATCCTTAGATCCATTGTAGAACTTGGAAACCCACTCAGGGAATATTCTTTCACATTTTTGTTGAACGCAGTTGGTTTTTATCATCCTGTATTAAAATATTTCCTTTTATCAATAATGCAATTTATAAACCATGTTTTGTGAGTAGAATAAAATTTCCAATGTTAAACGTAACTGCTTTTTCGACGTTATTTTACCAGCTAACTAAAGATAGGAAAGCCTTGAACCCCTTCCACTAAATTTAGCTAGTATTAAGATTCTTTTACAGGGAGTGCAGTGGAGCTGACGCTGAAATCATTAAGTATTTGGTTATATCATCGCTAGTCTCACTGAACTCTTCTGAACATGTCATGTGTGGTCTGGCGTCTCCTTACCAGCAACAGGTCCCAGGTTCAAACTAGTAAATTCCCTAAAAAACACGCTCAGAGCGTCGTTGCGCGGAAGTGGTAGGGAGACACGACTTAGAACAAACAGAAACCACGCAGAATGTTAGAGTCCCACACCAATTTCTAAGGTTATTTCATTGAGAGTTGCCTTTCTGTTAGCACTGAGAATCGCTGCTCTCCGTCGTTACGTGAAGGGCATCGGTCACTGCGTTGTCCGTGGTGGGAGTTAAGGCCTGAAATTTGGTATTTTCGGAACACTCTTGACATTTTGGATCTCGGAATTAGAAATTCCCATCGATTTCCGAAATGCAGTGTCCCATGTGTCTATCTGAAACCACCATTCCTCTTTCAGACTCTGTTAATTACCGTCGTGCGGCGATAATCACATGAATCACCTGAGTGCAATGACAGCTCTGTCCAGAAAATAGGCTACGATCGGTCACGAAGTGGAAACCACTGGGGAAATCCAGTAAAGCTTTGCACGGATATATATGTTGAGCAGTCTCCCTGGTATGCCCGTCGATCGTGTCGCGTCACTCTTTTCAGTTCTGAGTGAACAGTGAGCTCGTAAAGATGCATAGTGAATAGCGTCTGCCGCGAAGTATGAAGGCCTGGTTTGAGATTTCGCCTGTGTCATGCATCCCACATAACACAACTGCCGAGCGGTTCCTTCTTCGTGCCATTTTTCGGCCGCACGCTGCAGGGGCAATGAAGGTGCTCCTGCACCGTTTCCAATGAGAAGTGTTCGATCACCCACAATATAGTCCGTGATTGGCTCCCCCTGAGTCTCATCTCTGCTCACAAGAACCGCTGGCTATGAAGAAAAAATTGTTCCACAGACAACGGGCTGCAGACCAGTGCAGATAACTGGCCGAAAGCACAAATGGTTCAAATGGCTCTGAGCACTATAGGACTTAACATCTATGGTTATCAGTCCCCTAGAACTTAGAACTACTTAAACCTAACTAACCTAAGGACATCACACAACACCCAGCCATCACGAGGCAGAGAAAATCCCTGACCCCGCCGCGAATCGAACCCGTGAACCCGGGCGTGGGAAGCGAGAACGCTACCGCACGACCACGAGCTGCGGGCCCGAAAGCACAGACGGCTGCTTTCTATGACGACGATATTGGATAGCTGATACAACACTACGACAACACTCGAAGTTGGAGGGGCGACTGTGTAGAGAAGTAGGTGGAAGGTGTACCTAACTGTTGCGGATAAAACGTTTCTGGTTTTCACTGTGGTTTCCATTTCGCGACCGATCAGAACTTACTTTCTGGACAAGCTTCGTATACCTTGTGTACGCAATACTATCGCCATCTGTGTATGAGCATATCGCTGTAGCTGCCCTTGAAGTAAACGATTTATAACACTTCTTTGTGTCACTGTGATGCTAACTACTACTCACACTTCTGCTGCAGATGCAGCACAATGCGCCGGATCCATATGGCGACCGCGATGGTCTTTACTCTCGTTAGCTCCACTTGGCCGTTCGGAGCCCGGTCTTCTTGCGACTGTGCATTCTCGTGAGCACCGTTACCAGCAGTCATGTACAGTAGTTACATTCCTGCCAAGTCTTTGTGTAATACCGCAGGAGGAACAGCCAGCTTCTCATAGTCCTATCATATATCCTTCCTATCATATATCCTCGCTCAAACTCAGTTAGGTGTCGAGAATGGCGTCTTCGTCGCCTTAAAGGCATTCTTGACTAACATCAACTCACCACGTCCAGTCTCAAAGGTAACTAATGCTCACGACCGTTACAGAGTGTATTTAAAGCAGACACGATTTGCAACTTCATACTGCAATTACTAGCTCCTCTCTTATGCGACTCCTTCTTGGTATTGCGGCTTTTCCCCGTCAGTGTATGTATGATAAAAAACATTGAGTATATTCCTGGGTACTCAATATGTACACCCATTTAAAGTTTCAAGACAACAGGTTTAAAATACATGGTAGTAAACTGAGGTGAACTGAATCGAAAATGGTCTGTACCCAGGTGGTGTGATACCCTGCTTCGTCTGCAATAGCACAGTCTTTATGATATGTCAGGCAACTGTTTTAATGCAATGACACGTATGCAAACCACAGAATATCAAATGTGATGATTCGTTTAGTGAAGTTTTCCCCTTTGAAGAGTATTATGACACAACGATCATAAAACTCAAAATAACTGGTTATTTAATATGTTGTCTACACAAAATACACAACTAGAGGTGCGTACTGCGACTGCGACTGCGCACAGATGTCTCGCAAGTGAAGGTCGTCATACAGCAGACTGGTTTCACTCTGGTGGTAATTTACTACCTACTGACCTGTTCACTTCAGGTATGAAGATATAACAACTATGCTTTTATTTTTGTCTTTGTCAACTCTCCACTTTTTCTTTTGTTTCTACAGTCTTGTTCCCTTCCTCTTCCTGATTTTTTCTTAAGCATTCGTGAGCATCTTCCTCAATTCGAGTTTTAATATTCTCCTGTTCCTCTTCAGAATTCATACTTTTTGACACTTCCGATGGAAAACGTATTCGTCCATCCTGAATTTTTTTTATGGCTGAGAAATGATCAATTGCTCTTTATGCACTTCTTAAACTTGCATATTCCTTGCGTGTTTAAATTATGATGCGATTTTTCTATGCTATTGCTAACGTTTTTTGTTACTATCTCTGCATTATTCATAACAGAAGATGGCAAATGTATACTCTCCTAAGTATTCTCCATTCTATTTGTTTCAAAGTAAAATAGTTACGCAATTGTTGTACTTGTGGATAATAGTCATCGTTTGCCAACATTCTGCAAATATTCATACCTTTACAAATTCCTTTAATAAAGCTTTCCTTTCCATAATTTTCGTTGTAACTGCTGCATCTTCCGACACTTTCACTTTCTTCATTTCTGACTTGGTTGTGTATACCTAACTTTTCTTTTACTTTGGAGGTGTCATTATTTTTGCTATTTACTATCTGATATCGTTTTATGTCTTCTCTCTAATTACAACGCACAAAACCTGAGTGAATCTTGGAATATTTTCTTATTTTCGTATCTGTTGTTAGTCTCTTATCTGCTATCCTAAATGGTCAAATGTTTTGTCCTAATGTCTGAAGTTTCTGTTTTTTTCCTTAATTTATTGTTTTCAGTTTTTTAACTTACGGAATGTTCATTAAACCTTTTCACATCCTCTAGAGATCATTTCCGAGTAGTTTCCTTTAATTTAGAATCTTCTATAAAGTTACTGTTATCGTCTGCTTGAAAATCTCAGCTCCATTACAGATATTATTGACTTTTACTTTACTTTTACGTGCATAATGTTTTGCTAGTTGCCGAAGGACGTTTTTAAAGTAACTTTCATTTTCATCCTTGCGCCTTTTGAGGCCCAGGATATCTGTGGAAATGGTGTTTGGCTGGGTTTGTGTGTGACCTTCTGACCAAATGCTTTATTTTATTACCAACAGTTTACAATGCCAGTGCGCATAAATAATTAAATAAATAATGCAAATCAATTAACTTCAAATGAAATAATAATTTAAAAACCAAATATTACACCAAAATAATTAAATAATATAAATTTTAAAGGGGCTCCTACGAAGATAGAAAAAAATTAATCTATGATACGTGAAAACGGATCATTCGAAATAAATATGACATCGGGCAGCGAAAAATAACTTTATAAGGGGCACAGGAAATAATAGTAGGCCACAACATTCAAATATACCGAATTAACGACACAAACTGTAAAGATGCTGAACATTTTTGTTAATTTAATCCGTAACGTGTAGTCAAATGAAAACGAGACGAATGGAAAAATATAAGTAAACTGTTAGTTATTTCAAAAGTAATAGATATAATTGTTACATTTATCCCTTCTGTACGGCAAGACGATTCACGTATTTATGGAAAAAGTTTGCGGTTGCCTGCGAAGCCATAAGTCAAGGGCTTATATCAATGTGGACTTGTACCACTATTGAAATAAGCCCTTCAATTGTACCCAGGCGTTCATCCGAAGCGAATAGACAGCCAAGAATGTCTTTCATCAAGACTCCACAAATATGGAATCCGAATGATGAGGGTTCATGACTGGATGATTTATTCAAAAGAAAGAGCGTCACAAATTGAGCAAGTGATGTGTAAGAACTTCCCAACGAGTCATCAGCAGCTCAGGCGAAACAGCCTACGAAAGAAATGCCCGTCCACATGTTGCTAACGTTGTTTCGAGTAAGCTGTAGACGTTCCTGATCTCACCCCGTGGGATTTCCATACTCTTGGAGCCCTTTAGAAAAGTACACGCGGCCGCCGATTTCGTCTGGACGAAGAGACGCGTGCCCGCGTAAATTCATGGTTCTGTAGGCAACCGCAATCATTTATCCATGAAGACATTGATCGTCTTGTCTCACAGTGAAATAAACGTATTAAAAGTCAGACCGATTGCTTTTGAAGTAATAAACAGTTGACTTACTTTTTGTCTATTGTATTGCCTTCATATGACTACTCCTTATACACTCAAAGATAAAAAAGATAAAAAACGACCAACCCGGAAGGAATCATCGGAACAGGATGGAAGTCGGTAGCTGCGGACAAATAATAAAAATTTCAGAAGAACTAAACTATTTATTCAAGAGAAGAAGCTTCGGAAATTGAGCAAGTGAGCAATGCACTGGCCCACCCCTGGCTCTTAGACTTGGAGTAATTCCGGTTGGCATTGACTGATAGACAGAGTTGTTGGATGTCATCCTGGTTGTATGGCAGGCGGCAGGCAGGCTGGTATCCGTTCACTGTCCGAGGCGTCAACAGACACGCTTTCGGTCTGGAATCTCATTGCTTGGGGTAGAACTGTCCCGCTTGCAGTAGAGCTCCGATGACCAACGAAGACGTGTATGGAGACGTACCAAGCAATGGTGGGGTACCAACTTGCCTGTCGCCCGCCATGTTACCCGACAACCAGGAGTGGTATTCCTTTCTTTCCTTTTCATAACAGGACCCCTTCGTTTGTCATCCGTCGCATCTTTACAGCACAGCGGCACGTCGGCGATATTCTACGCCCCCTTTTGTCGCTCTTCATTGAAAGTAATTCTTGGGTTACATTTCAGCAAGATAATACACGTCCGCACACGGCGAGAGTTTCTGCTGCCTGTTTTCGAACACACCGAACACGACCTTGGCTTGTAAGGCCGTCGATTCTCTCCCCCTAATCTGGAACATTGGAGCTTCATAGGCAGGGCCCTCCAACTACCTCGGAATTTTGAGTATCTAACCAATTGGACAGCGTTTGTCACCATATCCTACGCAAGATCATTCAACAACGCTAGCAGTCATTGATTGCATATTGGCTGAGATGGACCAACGCGTTCTTGACTTTCTCGGTTTGTAAAGCTCTTTCTCTTGAACAAATCATCCATTTTTTCTGAAACTGTAATCATTTGTTTTTCTACCAATTTCCATCCCATTCGCTTCATTTTTTTTAGAGTGTACTACACTACTTGCCATTATAATTGCTACACCAAGAGTAAATGCAGATGATAAACGGGTATTCATTGGACAAATATATTATACTAGAACTGACGTGTAATTACATTTTCACGCGATTTGGGTGCATAGATTCTGAAAAATCAGTACCCAGAACAACCATCTCTGGCGGTGATAACGGCCTTGATACGCCTGGGCATTGAGTCAAACACAGCTTGGATTGCGTGTACACGTACAGCTGCCCATGTAGCTTCAACACGATACCACAGTTCATCAAGAGTAGTGACTGGCGTATTGTGACCAGCCAGTTGCTCGGTTACCATTGACCAGACTTTTTCAGTTGGTGAGAGATCTGGAGAATGTGCTGTTCAGGGCAGCAGTCGAACATTTTCTGTATCCGCAAAGGCCCGTACAGGACCTGCAACATTCGGTCGTACGTTATCCTGCTGAAATGTAGGGTTTCGCAGGGATCGAATGAAGGGTAGAGCCACGGGTCTCAACAGATCTCAAATTTAACGTCCACTGTTCCAAGTGCCGTCAATGCGAACAAGAGGTGAGCGAGACGTGTAAACCAATGGCACCCCATACCATCACGCCGTTGATACGCCAGTATGGCGATGACGAATACACGCTTCCAATGTTTACCGCGATTTCGCCAAACACGGTTCGTCGTTGAGTACACCATCGCAGGGTTCCTGTCTGTGATGCAGCGTCAAGGGTAACCGCAGCCATGGTCTACGAGCTGTTACAAACATCGCCGAACTGTTCGTGTAGATGGTTGTTGTCTTGCAAACGTCCCCATCTGTTGACTCAGGGATCGAGACGTGGCTGCGGATAAGATGCCTGTCATCTCGACTGCTAGTGGTACGAGGCCGTTAGCATCCGGTACGGCGTTCCGTATTACCCTCCTGAACCCATCGATTCCATATTCTGTTATAGGATCTCCACCAACGTGAGCAGCAGTGTCACGATACGATAACCCGCAAACGCGATAGGCTACAATCCGACCTTTATCAAAGTCGGAAACGTGATGGTACGCATTTCTCCTCCTTACACGAGGCATCACAACAACGTTTCACCACGCAACGCCGGTCAACTGCTGTTTGTGTATGAGAAATCGGTTGGAAACTTTCCTCATGTCAGAAAGTTGTAGGTGTCGCCACCGGCGCCAACCTTGTGTGAATGCTCTGAAAAGCTAATCATTTGCATACCACAGCATCTTCTTCCTGTCTGTTAAATTACGCGTCTGTAGCACGTCATCTTCGTGGTGTTGCAATTTTAATGGCCAGTAGTGTGTATCTCCCAATTCTTAAATAAAAATCCTTATCTAATATTTGTGATTTCCTAACTAATGAATATGTTTCTGTATAGCTTTGTATCCATTCATACTTAGCATTTCACGACTCTACAATAATTTTCAGTCATAATGTACTTCAGATTATCACATTGTGTGCAATTTCTTGAGTATTCACGGAAGAATGACCAGCTCTATTTTTAGTCTGATATATTCTCTTCCAAGTAAATTTACTATCGTATGTACTAACTGCAATCCGCTATCGTATGGCCATAGTCATTTCTCTTATCATTTGTGTACTCTTTAGTATTGTTCTTTAGTGGTACACATACTTCCGCATCATAATTGCAGATTATCATTTTGGAGTAGGATGTTTTTTCATTTGTTATGTTTCTCTCTTTCTTTTTTCATTTAGTATTTGCAACTGATTCCGTTACCAAATTTTCTTTGCCCCTCCTCGTATTCTCTCGACATCATTTTCGAATAATTTGATGTAATCAATAAAAATTATAAAAGTAAGAGTACAATGTGCGTTTATTAGTTTCTACAATTCAACCCAATAACTTTTTCGAGTATTTGCTCCCATACTTCTACAAATTTGTAGTTTTATATGTTTGTGCCAGATAACGCTACGCACAGGGAGAGTAGAGATGTATTTACATTCTCTTTCTGCGTACCTTCTGAGTGATTCTGTACGATTGTACGAGATGAAGATCGGATCGAGCTCACATCTTTCGTTGAGCATAATCACTCCTACAAAAGGAATTTTCACTTACAATGCTAAATTCTGCAGGTAAATTCATGTTACAGTTATATTTTCATGAAGGTATATGTTCGGTGATTTCAATTACTGTTAGTTCGAGCTAGACTGTGATTTAACAAGTATTCTCACGCAGTGCACGTTCTCACACCCGGTATATGTGTGGTGGTGATTTTTGTTTTACGGGTGTTAGGTTGTGTGCTAGGCATATTTCTCTGCCTGTTGGTTCCTCTTTTATGATAAAAACGTCGGTGCGACTCCGTGATCGTTGACAGTGGCCTGATATTGTTACATGACAACCGTCTCACTGAATTTGTTTGAGATTTTAACTGCTTTTTGAGTCGTTATAGCCTCTCCGGCATTATAAGACGAAACGTTAGACAGTGAACTATACCTCTGTCCATGGAATAACGCCCATAAAACAAAACTTAAACCATTCCGTTGAAATGCACAATAAAATCATAAAACAAGACTTTCTTTCAATTTATTATGCTTCATGTCTGACGTTTCTGTCCTAATACCAAGGGCGTACGGTAAGTTATGTAACACATTTTTTTTTCGGGCAGTTTAGATTGAAAAATTTGTCGTGGGACATCATGGAATATTCCCGCTTCAGCTTCTATACTTTGACGAAGTTCCGACTGGTGGTGGCGTTGCACGTAGTATCTAAAATACCATCTGTAACGGTGGTGCGTGTCAAGCAGAGAGTTGTCATTGAGTTTCTTTCTGCGGAAACTAAAAACATCGCAGTTATTCATATGTGCTTGCAGAATGTCTACGGAGATCTGGCGGTGGACAAAATCATAGTGAGTCGTTGGATCAGGCGTCTGTCATCATCGTAATGAGGTCGCGCAAATCTATCCGATCTCCCATGCGCCAGCCAACCGCACACAGCTGTGACTTCTGGAATTAAACTGAAGAAAAGACTTCATGAAAGCGATCGCCACATAAATGCAAACGAATGTCTCATTGTCCTTGACAAGGCAAAACCTCAAATAAATCGGCGCATTAGAGAGGAGCTCACAAAACTTCAGTTGACTGTTCATGCTCGTCTACGTTATAGCCCGGATCTGTACGCTATAGCCCGGATCTGTAACTACAGATTGGAGAATTGCGCAGGTCGCACCAGTGTTTAAGAAGGGTAGTAGGAGTAATCCATCTAACTACAGACCTATATCATTGACGTCGGTTTGCAGTAGGGTTTTGGAGCATATACTGTATTCAAACATTATGAATCACCTCGAAGGGAACGATCTATTGATACGTAATCAGCATGGTTTCAGAAAACATCGTTCTTGTGCAACGCAGCTAGCACGAAGTAATGGCCGCTATCGACAGGGGATCTCAAGCTGATTCCGTATTTCTAGATTTCCGGAAAGCTTATGACAGCGTTACTCACAAGTGACTTCTAATCAAGCTGCAGGCCTATGTGATATCGTCTCAGTTCTGCCACTGGATTCGTGATTTCCTGTCAGGAAGGTCGCAGTTCGTAGTAATAGACGGCAAATCATCGAGTAAAACTGAAGTGATATCAGGTGTTCCCCAGGGAAGCGTCCTGGGACCTCTGCTGTTCCTAATCTATGTAAATGACCTGGGTGACAATCTGAGCAGTTCTCTTAGGTTGTTCGGAGATGATGCTGTAATTTACTGTCTAGTAAGGTCATCCGAAAACCAGTATCAGTTTGCAAAGCGATGTAGAAAAGATTGCTGTATGGTGTGGCAGGTGGCAGTTGACGCTAAATAACTAAAAGTGTGAGGTGATCCACATGAGTTCCAAAAGAAATCCGTTGGAATTCGATTACTCGATAAATTGAACAATTCTCAAGGCTGTCAATTCAACTAAGTACCTCGGTGTTAAAATTACGAACAACTTCAGTTGGAAAGACCACATAGATAATATTGTGGGGAAGGTGAGCCAAAGGTTGCGTTTCATTGGCAGGACACTTAGAAGATGCAACAAGTCCACTAAAGAGACAGCTTAAACTACACTCGTTCGTCCTCTGTTAAAATATTGCTGCGCGGTGTGGGATCCTTACCAGGTGGGATTGACGGAGGACATGGAAAGGGTGCAAAAAAGGGGAAGCTCGTTTTGTATTATCACGTAGTAGGGGAGAGAGTGTGGCAGATATGATACGCGAATTGGGATGGAAGTCATTACAGCAAAGACGTTTTTCGTCGCGGCGAGATCTATTTACGAAATTCCAGTTACCAACTTTCTCTTCCGAATGCGAAAATATTTTGTTGAGCCCAACCTACATAGGTAGGAATGATCATCAAAATAAAATAAGAGAAATCAGAGCTCGAACAGAAAGGTTTAGGTGTTCATTTTTCCCGCGCGCTGTTCGGGAGTGGAATGGTAGAGAGATAGTACGATTGTGGTTCGACGAACCCTCTGCCAAGCACTTAAATGTGAATTGCAGAGTAGTCATGTAGATGTAGATGTAGATCCTGCGCCTTCCCACTTGGATCCGTCAGCCCAATGAAGGATGCACTCCACATGAAGCAATACTCGGATGATGGGAAGGTTACTGATGCAGCAAGACGTTGCCTCTGACGTTTGACCAGTGGAGTAGGCCGTCACAGTGAATGGAGATTATGCTGAAAAATAGGGTTTCGTAGCCAGAGGAGTGCGAAATAATATGGTGTACTGGAAGCCGGAATAGAGCCAACCTGCTTCCAGAGACAAAAATATGCTGCATTATTTACTGAGCGCTCCTCGTCGCAAGCCTCTGTCCTATTTGAACGTCTCCTTTTTCGTCCACATTCGAAGGAAACCTAGTATTCCGTGACCGTACAGTAATCAATAGTCGTGAAATTATGAAAGACTAAATAGTTCCCCAAACGTTGGATTTGAAACGTAAAGAACAAAGCCACTGGGCCGAAGTGAAACCTCAGGTTAGCTGCAGCATCACGCCACGATTACTTATTCAGGGCGGGTATTAAGACAGTATTTGGCCACTGCTTCAGAGCGAATTGCCAATCACAAACGGCGAGCAGCGGCCGTGTATTATTCAGCGAGCGCCCCCGCCGCCCCGCCGTGTTGTGCGTCACGCCAGCCAGGCCTCTGCGGGGCGTCGCGTGTCTCCCAGAGCCGGTGTCGGCGCGGCGTCGCGCTGTCTGCCGGCTCCGGGCCCGCCGCCCGCCGCCCGCCGCCGCGGCGCTCGCGCTGAATATTCATGAGTGATCCTCGGTGCCTCCTCATTAGACGCTGGTCAGCGGACTCGGCGCGCCCGCCGGACACGGCAGGTATCGCACCACTCCCAGGTCTCTGGTGGCCAGACACCGCGGCCGTCCCCCCACACTGACAAATCAGACCGCGGTTCTGGGCTCTGGGTGTACCAGCAGCCAGGCAGCGGTCGCCTACTATCTTCTCTGTCTACAGTAAAGCGCCCCTCTTTTCGAAACAATACCCATAGTTAAGGATAGAAGCTAAAGAAATTAATTTAAATTTGTGCAACCCTCAGGACTTGAACAGAGGTTTCCTGCAATGCCGGACATTTGCCTTCCGGACATTTGCCACGCCGGACATTTGCCACACTTACCGCTTCGCCAGGTAGCTTGAATAGCGATCCCCCAGGTAAGGAAGTATACAATTTTTTCAGCCTTCAGTTGCAAGGTAATTTTTACTCGTTTACCTAGGTTTCGATTCCAGTAATGGAATCTTCCTCAGAACCTATAAATTAAACCACATACGGACATACATTACTCACTGAAATGCATTATCAGGCTAATGATTGAATAATAAAGAAATCGTGATACTTACAAAAAATTAAATTATTTTGAGAGCCAAACACTGGCCATGTCACACATTAAAAATTAAAACAATAAAGACGCATAATCATAAGATTATGTCTGTCAAAATTAAAACCATTAAGGCGAACGTAGACGAAGCTACGCCGGCCAGAAATAAGGACCAACTGTGAGCGGCACGGAAACTAGGCGTCGCGAGCAGTTCCGCGGCGAGGCTCGGCCGCGGCTAAGCGCAAGCGCAGGCGCGAGAGACAAACTGTCTCAAAATTATTTAGAGCAAATATACACATTTTGTTTATATGTATATTTGCTCTAAATAATTTTGAGACAGTTTGTCTCTCGCGCCTGCGCTTGCGCTCGCGCATGCGCTTGGCCGCGGCCGAGCCTCGCCGCGGAACTGCTCGCGACGCCTAGTTTCCGTGCCGCTCACAGTTGGTCCTTATTTCTGGCCGGCGTAGCTTCGTCTACGTTCGCCTTAATGGTTTTAATTTTGACAAACATAATCTTATGATTATGCGTCTTTATTGCTTTAATTTTTTATCTGTGACATGGCCAGTGTTTGGCTCTCAAAATAATTTAATTTTTTGTAAGTATCACGATTTCTTTATTATTCAATCATTAGACTGATGATGCATTTCAGTGAGTAATATATGTCCGTATGTGGTTTAATTTATAGGTTCTGAGGAAGATTCCATTACTGGAATCGAAACCTAGGTAAACGAGTAAAAATTACCTTGCAACTGAAGGCTGAAAAAATTGTTTATTTTCTATACATATACGGTTGCTGACGCGCTGCATTATGTTAAAAAAAACCCTCAGGTAAGGCACGCCCTTCCTCGTACTACTTCTGTACGCTTTCAAACCGCCGTCTCCACATCTTACTCGATATGACCAGTACGTAAGGGACCTTCTTCCTCGACACCTTGGGGAAATACAGAGCTTCTTTTCCGAAACCGAAATATTTATTACTTTTGGGGAACGAAAGAAATACAGACGATTATGTCAGCATGTAATTAGTTCTGCCAAATATAAATATAGATCCCTCTGTCTGTACGTTAGCTTCCTTTCACGCTTACTGATTGCGTTAGAAACAGTCCATCGCCATGGGAGCTACAAGAAAGCAACGATGTAAAGAGAATGCCAATGAACGCTAATCATTTCTTTTTGATCACTACATTTGTGCCTACTTTAATTACTACAACTGCATGCCCAAAAGACAATAACGAAAGAAGTAATGGGTATGTGAATGTCTGAAAATAAGAACGACATACTCCATATTAATTTACTCTCTAAAATCCGTTGTCCCTTGCGGCGGAACATTACTTAATAAAGTGTAGCGGGACAATGTTCAAAACATGACTGAAAATACGGTCAAATGTTTCAAATGGCTCTAAACACTATGGGACTTAACATCTGAGGTCATCAGTCCCCTAGAACTTATAACTACTTAAACCTAACTAACCTAAGGACATCACACACATCGATGCCCGAGGCAGGATTCGAACCTGCGACCGCCGCGGTCGCGCGGTTCCAGACTCAAGCACCTAGAACCGCTTGGCAAATACGGTCACAAAATACAGATAAGAACATCTATGATTGACATGTTATCCAAAGTCGACGTACTGTTTTAAAATGTTAGAAATAAGGAGATGAAGTAATACAGAATGCTATGCTTCTAACGTATGTTGCTCTACATCCTTTAGCTCTGGTATTTACGGAGTCACAGACAAAGCATCCTAGGGTTTGGAGGGAAAAGCCGTAATTGTAATGATCTGCACTACAACAGAAACAAGGAACACAACTTAAAGGAAAACAATGTAATATATGTTCCAGCTGACAAGTGACATTGAAGCAGATAGTTCCTGTGACTTAGAATGGGCAGAGGATATGTTCGACAACCGGAATAAATTAATACCTGGCTCCTTTTACCGACCCCCGGTCTCAGATGAAACAGTTGCTGAACAGTTCAAAGAAACTTGAGTCTCATCACAAATAGGTACCCTACTCATACAATTATAGTTGGCAGTGACTTCAATCTACCTTCCGTATGTTGACAAAAATACATTTTCAGACCCTATTGTAGACAGAAAACAACTTCCGTAATTGTTCTAAATGCTTTTTTAAAAAATTATTTTGAACAATTAGTTCAGGAGGCTATTCAAATTGTAAATGGTTACGATAACACACTTGACCTCTTAGCCACAAATGATCCTGAGCATCACGACGGATACAGGGATTAGTGAACACGCAGTCGTAGCGAGGCTCAATTCCGTAACAAAAAATTCACCAAAACTAAACGCGAAAACTATCTATTTATAAAAGCAGCTAAAAATTCGGTTGACGTCTTTCTAAGAGACAGTCTCCAATCCTTCCAAACTATGAAAGTGAAGACCATATGTGGCTTAAGTACAAAGAAATAGTATCAACAGCACTCGAGAGATTCATACCAAATAAATTAATAAGAGACGGAACTGATCCTCCATGGTACACAAAACACGACAGAAAGCTACTGCAGGAGAACTGAAAAAGGCACGAATAATTTAGACGAATGCAAAATTTCCAAGACTGGCGAAATTTTACTGAGGCTTGTAATTTGATGCGCATTTCAATGCGAGATGCATTTAATAGTTTCTAAAGCGAAACTGCCTCTAGAAATGTGGCTAAACATCCAAAGAGATTCTGGTCCTATGTTAAGTAAACCAGCGGAAAGGCTCATTAAGTACCTTCACTGCGCGACGCCGACGGTAATGTTACTGAAGACAGCGCCATTAAAGTGGAGTTACTAAATGCGGGTGATGAGGAGGAGGGGGAGACAAGGGACCCAAGCCTTCGGAGCAGGTAAAATCGTGGCAAATGTCCGGCGTGGCAAATGTCCGGCGTGGAAAATGTCCGCACACCGTTTCCTGCTTACTAGGCAGAGGTGCTGTCCATACACAACCGTAGCATTATGAATGTACAGATTACCCACCCCAACTCCCTCCCTAACACAAACTCCAGTTCACACATCAGCCAATATTTTTTTCCTTCTTAAATCGTAAGTGTTGCTCAGGATCTCTCATATTGTAATAGCATCACTATTTTGTATGTAATGGCGAAATCCTGCCTGTACCTCATACATAAGTGATCCATTGATCTAATGGAAATACATTTTCCTGGAGGTATATGAGTCTCAATTTCTTCTGCTATATGCTTATTGAAGATATATCTTAGACTCGTATGTCCCCAGGAAAATGTAATACTATCAGATCAATACCACAGTGTTTATACAAGATTATGCATGTTTCTTCCCTGAAGTATACCCCCAAATACTGAACATAACCCGTTAATAATGCGATCAGACTGCGGAAATGAATTAGGAGAAGCAAAGCTCTTGTGATCCGCAACGAAAGGGAGTTACACGAAAGTAGTGCAATTAACTATTGTGATAGAATGTTCAAACCTTGTACTACAAGACCTCAAATAAATCTTCATTTACTCTACACTCCGCTTCTCACCATGCGGTGCGTGACGCAGGATACTTTGTGTACCACTGTCAATAGCCTCAATTCCTATTCCAGTAGCCAATAGTTCCCAGAAAGCCTCCATGTGAGTGCGAATCTCTTTAATTTTATCTTCATGATCTTTTCGTGAGATATTCGAAAGGGGAAATTTGTTGACTCTTCAAGGTACGTACACTCTCTGAACTTTAACAATAAGTCACACCCTGATTCATTACGTCTCTCTTCCAGTGTCTGCCATTGGAGCTGGTCGATCATCTCTGGGACGCTTTCGTGCTTACTGGGTGGACCGATAGCAAAAATATAACTCTTCTTTAGATCTTTTCTACTTCCTGTATCAATTGTAGACTGACGAACAATATTTGAGTATTGGTGTTTGTAAGGTACCTCCTTTGTTGTTGGACTGAATTTCCTGAGCATTATTCCAATAAACCGCACTCTGGCATCGGCCTTACTCGCGATTCATTCTACTGTGGTCGTTCCATTCTAAATCGCTCCGTATGCGCGGGTCTTTCTTCATTTCTGTACAATTTTCTAGCACCGCGAAGTCTCTGTATAGAAGAACATCATCCGTTAAAAGCCTCGTGGAACGTCTGACGTTACCTACTAGGTCATTTATGAATACTGTGAATAGTAATGGTTCTATAAAACCCACCTGGGGAACGTCCGAAGTTACTTTTACGTGTGAAGTCTTCTCTCCGTTCAGAATGACATTATTCATTCTGTTTGCTAGAAACTCTTCCATCCAGTCACACAGTTGGTCTAATAAATCAGTACGCTCCTGCTATGTTTATTAGGCGACAGCATGGAACTGCAATGAATGGCTCCCGGAAGCCAACGAACACGACATAAACTTGGGAGCCTGTATCCTCTGCTTTCTGGGTCTCATGGATGAATAGAGCAAGTTGAATTTTATATTATTGTTCTTTTCGGAACCCATGTTGATTGCTACAAAAGACATTTTCTGCTTATAAAAATGTCGCACTACGAGAGTATAAAACATGTTCAGGAATTATGCAACCGACCGCTTTCAGAGATATTACCTATACTTTTGTGCGTCTGTTCGACGACCCTTCCTGAAAACGGGAATGACTTGTGATTTCTTCCGATCGTGAACACTTCGTTACTCCAAAGACCTACGTTGTAAGTTCTCTCAGATACTCTACGTAGAACTTTACTGGTATTCTGTCAGGTACAGTGGGCTTCATATATGAAGATAGTAACTGATCTCGAAAGAACAGATGGCATTGATGACCGTGCAGCTTCTCTAGAATAAATGATAAATAATTGAAATCCTCAGCTCCCGACAGGCTTTGTTGATATACGTCGCTGGGGACAACTGGAAATGTGTGCCCGGGTTCGAGTCAAGGTTGGGGCAAACATTTCAGCTGTCCACCACATGGTGGAGCTACGTCCACTTTGCATGGTAAGTAAAGTACGATTGGCGCAGAGGCGAGTGAGAAATACACTACTGGCCATTAAAATTGCTACACCACGAAGATGACATGCTGCAGACGCGAAACTTACCCGACAGGACGAATATGCTGTGATATGAAAATTATTAGCTTTTCAGGGCATTTACACAAGGTTGGCGCCGGTGGTGACACCTTCAACGTGCTGACATGAGGAAAGTTTCCAACCGATTTCTCATACACAAACAGCGATTGACAGACGTTGCCTTGTGAAACGTTGCCTCGTGTACGGAGAAATGCGTACCATCACGTTTCCGACTTTGATAAAGGTTGGATTGTAGCCTATCGCGATTGCGGTTTATCGTATCGCGATACGGAACGCAGTGCTGGATCACAACGGCCTCGTATCACCTGCAGTCGAGATGACAGGCATCTTATCCGCATGACTGTAACGGATCGTGCAGCCACGTCTCGTCCCTGAGTCAACAGATGGGGACGTTTTCAAGACAAAAACCATCTGCACGAACAGTTCGACGACTTTTGCAGCAGCATGGACTATCAGCTCGGAGACCATGGCTGCGGTTACCCTTGACGCTGCATCACAGACAGAAGCGCTTGCGATGGTGTACTCTACGACGAACCTGGGTCCACGAATGGCAAAACGGCATTTTTTCAGATGAATCCAGGTTCTGTTTACAGCATCATGATGGTCGCATCCATGTTTGGCCATATCGCGGTGAATGCACATTGGAAGCGAGTAATAGTCATCGCCATACTGGCGTATCACCCGACGTGATGGTATGGGGTGCCATTGGTTACACGTCTCAGTCACGTCTTGTTCGCATTGATGGCACTTTGAAGTGGTCGTTACATTTCAGATGTGTTACGACCCGTGGCTCTACCCTTCATTCGATCCCTGTGAAACCCTAAATTTTAGCAGGATAGTGCACGACCGCATGTTGCAGGTCCTGTACGGGATACAGATAATGTTCGACTGCTGCCCTGGTCAGCACATTCTCCAGATCTCTCACCAATTGAAAACGTCTGGTCAATGGTGGCCGAGCAACTGGCTCTTCACAATACGCCAGTCACTACCCTTGATGGACTGTGATATCGTGTTGAAGCTACATAGACAGAAGTACCTGTACACGCCATCCAAGGTCAGTTTGACTCAATGGCCAGGCGTATCAAGGCCGTTATTACAGCCAGAGGTGGTTGTTCTGGGTACTGATTTCTCAGGATCTATTCATCCAAATTGAGTGAAAATGTAATCACATGTCAGTTCTAGTATATTTGTCCAATGAATACCCGTTTATCATCTGCATTTCTTCTTGGTGTAGCAACTTTAATTGCCAGTAGTGTAAATCACCGCCGGGACTTCAAAAAGTATGTTTCACATCTCCTTCCTCGGTAACACTACAAAGAATGGCGAATTGTCGGAAGAGAGTACATGTAGCAGGTTCCTTGCAGAAACAGCTCGGTTGCGGTAGGTTTAACAGGTGCAACATGGTGTACGAATGAAATGGAGAGGCAGTTGGAACCGTACTCCAAATCTAAAATACGTGGAACAATGTGACTCGTCTGGGCAAACTTCTAAAGTGCACATAAATTTACCGTGAAATTCTGGCTGCGTAGGAGACAAATGTAACGTCGAGTGTAACCGTAATGAGATAGTGCCAACATCTCTTAGGTTTTACCGGCGTGAATGATTAAAAGTGAGCTTCCAGGCGTTGAGTCGGTTTGCTCTTAACGTTTTCTGCACAATATTTCGACGCGTTCTTCAGGTGCCGCGAGTAACAGTAAAGTTAAGTGTACTCGTTGCTTAGACTCCAGCCAGACGGTGAGCTGTTGTTGGTCTCACGTGTACGAGTTTCTGAGCTTTTTAATAACCTTCTGTTTTGCAGAGCACACAGGGATATTCCGTGAAATGCAAATTCCGTCAGCGTTTCCCGACTCTGATTGATGTGCTGACTGCCGAGATTTGAATAAATTGAGTACTATAGGCCAAGTGTTATTTAAATTGAAACCTCCTTTCCTGTTTATTAGATTTTCCGATTTCTGTATTTCTATAGGCTCCTTAATTATGTTGTCACAAAAATTTGGCGATTGCACCACACTACTGGTCTCAACGTACTCGTATTTAAATTCGTGATTATATTCCAGGCAGTTCTCCATATCAGCCGACTTTCCTGTTGTTGTGGCCGAGTGTATCACTGAGGATCCTTGCATCTCTCGACGAATCTGATAGTCTTCCCAACGTAAGACGCGCCATATTCGCATGGAATGCAATAAACACCAGACTTCCGGAGATCTAGATCATCTTTAACATTACAAAGAATACTTTTTGTCTTAACTGAAGTGAGAGAAATATACTTGATGCCGTGTTAACGTAGGAGTCTACCTAATTTTCCGGATGTTGGATCAGCATAATTCCAAAAAGTTATTTTAGAATTTTCTTCCTCGGCCGCAGTCTCAACCTCCTTCTCAGGAGTTCTTGATTTCGACTGTATCACTCGTTCAGTTTGATGCTCTGAGTACCAATTCCTTCCGAACACCAGTCGTAGGCGTTGCAATTCTCCGTCGGAGCTCACCTTGTCTGAAAGCGTTCGAGCTCCACGGAACAGAGTCATAAGCACCGAGGTTCGTTGTGATGGGTGGTGATATCTCGAGGGGTGGGGGTACAGTGGATGTAGATTTTCTACATACACTGTGACTCGGGGATCCGACCAGTCTTCTCTGAACTAACACGTCGATGAAAGGTACTTGATCCTCTTTTTCAAGCTCCATCGTGGATTTTGTATTACGATGGAAAGAGTTTGAATGTTCCCATAACTCTTGAAGGCGATCCGCTCCATGTGACCACGTCACAACCGTGTCGTCCACCTACCGATAGAAACGCGTAGATTACAAAGGCAGATTTGGTGCCATTGTTTCAAAGAGTTCCGTGCATAGTTTCGCCATTACAGGCGATGACTCATCATCACGCCCTTGGTTTGTTCACAATATTTTCCGTCTAACAGGAAATATGTTGATGTCACAAGGTGCCTAAAACGTGCTGTGAAACAATCATCGCACTTTGTTTCGGCAATGTGTTCCAAGCAATTAGAAAATGGGACCCTCATAATGAGGTAGACAACATCGAAAATGACCGTACTATCCTTGTGCCGCATTTGACACAAGTTGTGTACAAAGTCCCCGGAGATGGAAATGTGGTTTTCGCGCTTACCTATTTTCTGCTGAGAATGCGTGTCAGATATTTCACCAGCTGATATATAATTGCGCCAGTGCTGGTAACTAGGGGGAAGTGCGTACACTACATTATAAACCCCGCCAACTTTGTACACCGCCTCAGAAAACTGCTGCTCCAGGATGCGGATAGTACGGTCAGTTCCGATGTAGTCTCCACGAGACTCCCACATTCTGATCCCTTGGAACGTATCTCGGAAAAGGTCGGCGATTGTTTCACACAGCTTTGCAGCCACCTTCTGACATCAGCTTGTTTTCTGTTCAACGAAAATATTATCAACAAATCGACGAGGTGATGGGTAGTCCGTTATCGCCTCTCGTATGCATGGAACATGGAACACTTTGAAGCAAAGCAACTAGAATCGTCTAAGCTGAAATCTACGTGTTTCTATCTAGTGGAGAACGACAAGTTTGTGGTGTGGCCACTTGGAGCGGAAAAGCTTCAAGAGTTTCTGGAATATTTACGCTCTTCCAACGGTAGTATAAAAATTCCAGATTTAAAATGAAAAAGGGGGGCCAATGACGAGGCGTATTCGGAAGTTAGGTCCGATTAGGCGCGAAATGGAAACCACTGTGAAAATCCGATAGAATGTTGCCAGGTGTGTTGAGCAGTGTCTTTAGTGCGCCTGTGAGTCACTTCACGTCGCTCTTTTCAGTTCAGAGCGCAAAGTGATCTCGTGCAAACGCCTAAAACAACAGTGTCTCCCATTAAGTATGTGGATCTGGTGAATGATTTCGCCTGAATTTATGTAGCCCACATAACACAAATCTTATGCGTTTCTTGCTTCAAGACAATTTTCAGCCGCATTCTGCAGGCGAAATGAAGACGCTCCTGCAGCATTTTCGATAGGAAGTGTTTCATCACCCACAACACAGTTCTTAAATGGCTCCCTCCGTTGTTCATCTCTTCTCGCATGAACCCCTGGCTCCGAAGACAACATTCTGGCACAAACAACGAAAGGCAGACCGGGATAGAAAATTGGCGGAAAGCACAGGCGGGTGCTATCTGTGGCGATTGTACTGGAAAGTTTGTACAACGCCACGACAAATGTCTAAGTCTGAGCGGCGACTATTTAAAGAGGTAGCTGGAAGGTGTGGCTAACCGCTGGGAATAAAAAAAAAATTTGATTTTCATTTTGGTTTTCATTTCGCGGGCGATTGGACCTTCCTTTCCGAACAGCCCTCCCACTTTCCTAAACGTGCCAGTTAGGAGAAGACCCGACGGATCCCTGGTTCACAGTGCATATAGAGAACACTAACTATCTCCACGCCTCAAATCATCACTATCCGTCAGAAAGAGCTTAAAAATCTGGTCCATGGAGCCTGAGCACTTTCAGACAAGGAGAGCCTCGACGAAGAATTGCAATACCATTTACTGGCGTTCCAAGGAATGGGTACTCAGAGCTTCAAATCGGACGGGCCATGCAGTCAAAATCAAGAACGCTTGAGAAAGAGGTTGACACAGAGGAAGAGAAGCCAAAAATCACTTATTAGCCTTATGATGGCCCTATGTCTGGAAAGAAAAAGGTATCAGAAAGATGTCATCTAGTGAATTTCGCAGCCTTCAGCTAAAATAGAAAGTAATCTTCGTAATGTTGAAGTCGATCTGCGACTCTGAAAGCTGGATGTATATCATATTCCATACTAATGTGGCATGTCTTACGTTAGGCAGACTATCAGAATAGTCGAGGAAAGATTCAATGAACATCAGCGACACACCAGACTAAAATAACCAAGCAAATCAGCTGTGGCCGAGTACTACCTTGAATATAAGCAAGAAATGAAATACGATGAAACCAGAAGCGTGGTGCAAACTTCAAGTCTCTGGGACATCATGAATAAAGACTCCATCAAAATAAAGACGTCAGAAAACCTAATGCACAGAGCTCGAGGTTTCAAGTTACTTAACGTTTATGGTCCGGCACTCAATTTAATAAACTCTCGCCGAACATAGTTTAAAGTTGTAAATCTGTGAGAGTATTGGCGTTTCACGTAGTATCAGTACGTATTTGGGAATTGAACTCTTTTATAAGTGGCGGCGAGACTAACAATAGCTCGCACTCCGCTTAAAGTCCATGCAATGAGTACACATAGCAGCAAAACTCGCAGCATTTGACGTGGACGGCTGCGTCGATCGTCTAAGCAACGTGCAGAGAATGGAAGCAACAACTCGGCTGAATAGACAAGCCCGCCAGTTATGGTATCAACAATTTGGGCAAGGTAGCACGAGGGAGGCAAGTGAGATACATCACAGGCGACAATGTCCAGGCAATCGAGGAAGTGATTCGCAGCAATCGCAGATTTTCCAATGACGAGGACGTTCTAGAAAGGCTGTGTGACCAATGAGCGATTTTTAACGTCGATGAGTTGAACGACTGACAGAATATTCCAACCATCATTCATAGAGACTTGTTGACTATGTTGAAAAACTGTCATTTGTCTGTGTCACTTTGAAAAGTAATGAAGTATTCAGATTTGAAATCCCGTCATAGCTACGATACGGGCCATAAATGGAGAAATCCACAAACATAATTGACTCTGACAAAGGGCAGACGGTTTTGATTCGCAAACTGGGAACGGGCATCTCGGAAACGACGAAATTGGTCAGCTAGTAGCGTGCTATATACATGAGCATCAATAGTATTTGATTGAAGGTCAATGAAATACCAAGTAGGCAACAAGGTGTTTGATATCCAAACCTCATCACAGAATGCGGGAGCCTAACCCCCTCTATAAAGTGGGATAGCCGGCGTTCTTTGGCAGGTCTGACAACAGAATACGATTTTGGTGCAGGGTCGAGGATTTAGCAGCCGATCTTTCAGAGTACATCGTGAACATGGAGCCTATATTGATCCAACAATATGACCATGACCGTGGGTCAAAGATAAGCGTCGCCTTGGCTGATGTATCACGTTTCTCGTTATATCAGGTTGATGGTCGTGTCTGGACATGCCGCCATTCAGACAAACGGCTCGTCAAAACATCCACCGACCCACAATGCATTCCGGTGGGGATAGTACAGTGCTGTAGGCTGGGCTTTCACGGGACCTGTGATAGTAATGGAAGGCAATGTGACAGCTGTGGACAATTGGGAACCACCAGCCAACCATTCATGCTTGATGCCTTCCCCGACGGCTATGACATTTTTCAGTAGGATATCTGTCTGCGTCAGAAGACTGAAGCGTGCTTCAGTCGTTTGAGGAACGTGCTAGTGAACTCACGTTGATGTCTTGGCCAAATTCATCTGATCTAATTCTAACGAACTACATCGGTTATGTTTTTAAAAGGAATCATAATCACCACTGACTGTAAAAATTAGTCATTTTCACTATTGCGTATTATGTGCGTTATCAAGTGGCACACTGCAAAAGACGGTCCTTCAGCACATGTCCCAACTTTGAAAACCTTCTGAGTACACCACTTGATAATTGCAGTAGTGAAAATCAATAATTTTGACATCAACGTCGACCTTGATTAAGTTTAACACGTTATACGTGACTGTGAACCCCAACCAAGATAAGTTGCACCTGAGATGCTACTGGGTAGCAACTCGGCTTCCACAAACCACAAGCCCGCAGTTTACGTCAATTGAATGATTAGTGCGTAGACACCGCTGTTCAGAATCCCACTGTAACAGGCTGGTGCAGAGGTCAGAGGACAGGACCATACCTGGTGAAACACTGGTTTTCAAAACAATCTTTGGACTGACTACTGCTTCCTTACTAGTGTGTAGACATGTGATGCGACATACCTCAGGAAACCAAACATGGGTTTGTGAAATCCGTAACGACCAGTATCGCTGCTGTATTTCTTTCCGAAGGTGGACTGGTTGTCGTATTTTGGATAATCATTGTATTTACGTCGACTATATCTGGTGCCACTAGTAGATCAACGGAAACCTCATCCAACCAGTTCCCTGCTCAGTGCTTCTCGTGCTTCCTTGTACCTCGTGATTGCCTGTTTTATATGATCCATACTGGCCACGTGAGTTTGGGCTGCCAGCGGCTAGAATTTTCATTCGATGTAAATGTCCAGAGCAACATTTGGGTTCCTGTCTATATGACGAGGAGCAACATAGGACCTATAACACTTCAATATTATTCCCTTGTACTGATTTCAAACTTAACCATCAAGAAAGGTACCTATCATGATGGAAACGTTCCTGTCTCGTATGACGTTTACTTAGCTTCGCATATCGAATCAAGGCCGAGAAGCGATGTGTGATTACGAAGTGTCTGTCCTTATGTTGCTAAGTACATTATCCTCATCCACATAAACGATTCGGGAGAAAATCTGAGCAGTCCTCTTAGAATGTTTGCAGAGTACTCTGTCAGTTACCGTCATGTAATGTCATCAGATGATCAAAAGGAAATGTAACATGATTTAGACAAGATATCTATATGGTTCAAAAAGTCTCAGTTGATTACAAATCACGAAAAGTACTAAGTCAGCCACATGAGTACTAAAAAGGATCCGCTGTACTCTAGTTACTTACACGATAAATCACTCAAATCAAGGCTACAAACTCAAATAAATACTTAGACATTACAATTACGACTAACTTAAATCTGAGCGATCACAAAGCTAATATATCGGGGAGAGAAAATCAAAGATTGCGATTTATTGGCAGGACATTTAGAAAATGCAGTAGATTTACTAATCAGACCGCTTACAAAAATGGTTCAAATGCTATAAGCATTATGGGACTTAACATCTGAGGTCATCAGTCTCCTAGACTTAGAACTACTAAAACCTAAATAACCTAAGGACATCATACACATCCATGCCCGAGGCAGGATTCGAACCTGCGACAGTAGCAGCAGCGCGGTTCGGACTGAAGCGCCTAGAACCGCACGGCCACAACGACTGACAGACTTCTTACACTACGCTTGCCTAACCTCTACTGCAGTATTGCTGTGCAGTGTGGGATCCGCATAAGATAGGATTAATGGAGGACATCGAAAATGTTCAAAGAAGGGCAGCTCGTTATGTATTGCCGCGAAATAGGATAGAGAGTGACACGGATATGATACAAGAAATGGGATGGCAGCCATTAAAATAAAGGTGTGGATCGCTGCGACAGGACCTTCTCATGGAATTCCGATCACCAACTTTCTCCTCGGATTGTGAAAATATTTTGTTGACTCCAATCTACATAGGGAGCAATGATCGTCACAATAAAATTAGAGACAACGGAGCTCCCACGGAAAGATTTAAGAGTTGGTTTTCCAGGGCGCTG
The DNA here is from genome assembly GCF_023898315.1 of Schistocerca nitens. Taxonomy (NCBI): domain Eukaryota; kingdom Metazoa; phylum Arthropoda; class Insecta; order Orthoptera; family Acrididae; genus Schistocerca; species Schistocerca nitens. The sequence continues at coordinate 265,817,195 of NC_064618.1, forward strand.
TTCGAGCGAGGAACGGCAAAGAAGTAGCTTAAAGGCAGTGCAATGAACACTCTGCCAGACACTTAATTGTGAGTTATAGAGTAATCATGTAGCTGTAGATGTAGATATAGTTGACGAAACTTCTCTTTTATTAACAGGTAGAGCTTTTCGTAGTGGGATTAGTGTGCTATGTGACTGGGTGGAAAATGGTACGAGACAGATCGACGGTATTAGAGAACTTCTGACCACTGTGCGAGAAAGCTGCAGAATGCGACAGCAGTAGTTTCAGTATTACTAAGCTCCGTGGAGTCAAGGTATTATTTCTCCAAAATAACTACTTTGTAATTAAACGGCTCCTTCGTTATACTGACGCCAACCTTTAAACTAGCATCTGACTCCTAAGCGCAGCAGTCACTGCCTTTTCATCGCAGCACTCTGTCATAACTTATAGGAACGTTCTTACAGTTGCTATGTTATACTTCCAACAGAAACGAATTCTCATCATTAAGAGGCATTACAAGTGTGTTATTTGGGATTGATCAGAGCCACATTGTACAATATATGCGGAAATCCAAGTGCATCGATACTACCAGGTATTAAGGACATTGCTATTCAAACCGCCAACGTGTGAAGCAATGTAGGCGCTTCACGCCATTTTTGTGAAGCTAACAAGTCCCTGTCAGAACTTTATTTTTTGTTTATTTACTTTTTTTTATTGAATTAGTACGTAGCCGGACCTCTATTTCTCAAGGTTTGACTCATAACACTCACTGATATTGTTTGTGAAATTAAAATGTGTAATATCGTGCTCATTATTCGATGAGTTGCAAAGGTGGTGATGTCCACTTTTTTTCCAAATTACGTTTACCAGAGATAACTGATCATTATACCTTTATCCACAGTTTGGTACAACAGTGACTCATCTACCTTCAACAGAAGTGCTCGTTGGAACGGTGTTTTTTCTGGAATGGGCCATGTCATAAATACGTGTATACTGGACCTGTTACAATAAGGAAAGAAGGAACTAGACGTGAGCAGAAACGATCTCTTAGCAGTACCTGCCAGTGGCCAGCAAAGGATGGATCAAGCATACCCACCGCTTTTTTCTCTGCCAATAAATCGCTAGTAGAACATTTTCAATAAACCAGGATGCTCGTCACACACTGTTTTATTACCATAATGAATATGAATAATATAAGCTTGGATAGTACAATCCTTCCCCTGCAAACGAACGCCTCTTGCCTCATCAACATCTTAAGGTTCCAAAAGGGTTCTCCAGAACGTTCAGAGTCGATTATTGACCACAGTCGTTGGCTTAAGTAGATTGGAATGGTGTATATTGTTTTGCCCCAAAGCAGTTTGCTAGATGGAAACTCCATGACAGCATGCATATATCCATTGCATAGTAAAACAGATTTTTTCGTTTCCTGAAAAATTTACTTTCCGAGACGTAACACCTTTTCCAACTCAACGACTCATATGTGCCAATGTATACCGTACGTAATGCATATATATTATGGGCTCTGTCGGCACCAAGAAACACATGAGGGAATTTCCCATTGGAAGAGGCATAAAGCAGGGTGACTCCACATCCCCGAAGCTGTTTACAGCAGTCCTTGAGACGATCGTGTCCAAAATTATTTGGAAAGAAAGAAGAATTAGAATAAGTGGGAAAAGATTCATTTGGTTGATATTTGCAGATGGTATAGTAGTCCTAGCCAAGAATATGGCACAATTATAATCCTGTACAAGGAATTTATCAGAGGCTTGCACAGAAGTGCGCCTTATGATAAGTCAGTCCAGAATTAATACTATTCAGAACATCTGGGTAACTACAAGACAAGTAACACTGAACAACATCTGCGTAAAATATGTGAAAGAATAGGTACGCAAGCATGCTTAAAACCTGAAATTTTTCGCCCCATCAAGCTGGATTGGAGGTCTTACGGAAGAAACACAACGATTTTTATATCTAATAGGGCAGTAAACTAACAAAAGTATGTTTTCGAGCAGTGCGTTCATTCCTGGACTACCATACTGGTGTGAAACGTACATTTAAAACGAGTTTTTCTTTTTTTAAGAAAAGAAACTACAAACAGGTCAGAGTGCTACGGAAAAGACACAGCTAGGTCTCACTAACAGTGATCGGAAAAGAAGTGAAGACATAGGAGCAGTAAGAGACGATCAAGATGTTTTGCCAAGGGTAAAGGCTCTAAAATAGAAATGGGTGGGACTTCTCCCACGAAGAAACGACGGAAGATGGACAAGGGCACAACTACAATGGAGTCTCAGAGACAGACGAAGAACACGAGGCAGACAACGCAGCGCTGGAATAAAGAATTAAAGAAAGACGTAGTCTTCAGCTTGCAAGAGACATTAGGAGACACAGAGGCATGGAAATTGTAATTGTTAGCTTAAGATCAAAGAGGCTACACCATGCAAAGGATGAATTAACAGAACAAAATATAAAATATATGAACGACACATGGAAGTACGTAATTCAGGCCAGTATACATCGCAAAAATGACCTATTTTAGTACCATATGAAACAACTGCAACTTCCTAAGTGTCGAAAATTTTGTCTTATCTTAAACAAACAAGGGGAAAGAAACCAGTTGATACTGAATCACACTATGCCTATTGTGAAATACCAGTAAGGCGACACCCCTTTATCAATATTTCTAGTATTATTCGGCTGGCACTCTGTGCATAAGATGTTCTTAACGTTTAACGACATCAGGCCTTAGTATGGGTAACATTAACCGACCGTGTATCATAACTTAAGGCCCTGTCAGTGTAAGTGACCAAGTTATCTTTCACCTCTGAGGAAAAAAGTCTGATATTTTGGAGTCTAGGGCCACTGCTTCAGTGGTCTTTACCTAGAGTTCACAGATAAGCCAGAGTTTTATGACAGATTCATAACTTTTTTTACGATCATAAAGTAACGTAGTCCGAGATCTCATTATCGATTAAAGCTGCGTGCTACGACTGCAGGGTCGCAACAGTTGTGCACCGTCACTACGACATTCATTAAAGTGAGTCAGGGGAGGCAGCAGTGTAAAAAAAGTGGTTCTGCACTTCCTATAAGGGGAGTGAAGGGAGTGAACTCGTCGACGGAATGCTGACACTAGTCTTCCGCGTTCCTTCAAGGTCGAAGAATGATCACATTTGTGTTTTGTTAATGCTGACAGCTACTTCGTTTTCTCGGATAAAAAACGCAAATATTTTTTCATGCTTCAGAACTTGCACAAGGTGGCATGCTCTGGAGGCTGTATGTTGATTAATTATTCAAAAGACAGTCACAATCGCAGTATTTATTTTGCCGCCAACCGGTTTCAACCCGCGATGGGGTCATCTTCAGAGCAATTTACACCAATTGGTGGCTAGCTGCATTCGTCACTCTGCCATAGTTACCAACCGTGCACAGGCAGGGTGACGACTCCAGCGAGTGACCAAATGCTGTAAATTGCCCTGAATATGACCCTATAGCGGTCTGAATCCGGTTGGCGGCAAAATAAAAAATGCGATTGTGACTGTGATTTTGAATAATTGATTATAAGTAAATTAATCGCTGTTTATCTCCATACAACTATGTTGTCTAAAAGATTGTATGTTGATTCTCAAAATCATTTTTCCTTTCATTCTTCACTGCTTCGCAATGTGCTTGAGGGACTACGGTTTTCGGATTTGCATTCTGGAACAGTACAGCTCGAATTTATCAAGAAATGTACTCAAAGACTAAGAATATGGAACCACCACAACTTTTCCGTTTACTGGAGACAAATGAAAATTTGTGCGCTTTAAGCGAGCTGTCACCTTAACTCCCTCGGTTATTTGAAGACGCTTCAGAGACAGACCAAACTTCCATATGTGCCGGGAACTTTACATTGTCAAATACCGACACTTCACTACTGTATTGCAAGATAAATTTAAGGAAATCGGTCGAGAAAACTAAGTAAGTCCCTCCCTCTACAGGAACCACATAATTGTGAGAGCAAAGTGAGTAGCACACCCTGCATGCTGTGGGTTGTTGCAGCTGCTAGACCCCAAAAAGAATACCCAGTTCTCCTAGCGTTGTTTTTGAGCGTACGGCGCAAGTGCTCGCCGGACAAAACCGTACCACATTGTAACACTGTCGTACCAGTGATCAGTGCAATTAGTGAGCCGTATGTCTACTTGTCTCACCCTCAGAGAGGGATATGTATATCACAGACTCCTCTTAAATCCACAGAGGCTCCAAACTCCAGAATTGTGTCCATGACAAACCGTTGTTCTACCTGAAACTCCAGATTGTGTCTACGAAGAAACGTTCTTATACCCCCATACTGTAGGAGAATTGACACCCCTAGGCAGGATCCGAACCTGCGACCGTAGAAGTCACGCGGTTCCGGACTGAAGCGCCTAGAACCGCTCGGCCGCAGAGGCCGGCAGTCTGTTTATCAAAAGGTAAGTTCAAATGGCTCTGAGCACTATGGGACTCAACTGCTGAGGTCATTAGTCCCCTAGAACTTAGAACTAGTTAAACCTAACTAACCTAAGGACATCACAAACATCCATGCCCGAGGCAGGATTCGAACCTGCGACCGTAGTGGTCTTGCGGTTCCAGACTGCAGCGCCTTTAACCGCACGGCCACTGCGGCCGGCAAAAGGTAAGTCATTTCATGGTAATGATAAATAATGAAAAACTGTTAGCCTTGTTAATGTAACTGCTTGTAAATGTATTTCGGCGGAACGTAGATAATATCCATGATTTAATACGGAAAATTATTTGTATCTTAAAGAGGGTGCACAAAAATGTGGAAATACCGAGTACACAAGTGCGGTATAGGGATCCCGCTGGTATTCCAAACAACTTCCAGTCGTATCGAAATGGATACGTAAAGGTCCTGTGTGGTTTTCAAGGAATGTTATAAATTCTTCCTGCAAAATAGGGGTAAGATCAGGTAAAGATGATAGAGGTGGAGAGTCGTCAAGCACCCTTTTCTCCGAAGTAGACCAGAAATGCTTTGGTGGCGAAAGAAAGTGCAACAATTCATCCTCGTGCTCACAAAACCGGTCTTTTACGATGGGAGCTGTTGGAACAGGGTGCCAGCCGCAGTGGTCGAGCTGTTCTAGGTGCTTCAGTCTGGAAGTGCGTGACCGCTACGGTCCCAGCTTCGAATCCTGCCTCGGGCATGGATGTGTGTGATGTCCTTAGGTTAGTTAGGTTTAAGTTGTTCTAAGTTCTAGGGGACTGATGACCTCAGCAGTTAAGTCCCATAATGCTCAGAGCCACTTTTTTCCGAAAACAGGGGGGGCCCTGTCGTTTTGGAGCACATCACAATTGGGGAAAAATATTGTACCACAGAGTGAACCTGATCAGTCAAAATGGCCACCTAATCCTTGGCAGTAAGTGATCTAGCAGAGTAAGCGTGGGGCCCGTGGATCACCACGATATGGCTGCCAAATTTTTCACCAAACACCACTATGTTTCACTTTTGGTACGTAAACTCGACCAGAAGATGGAAATGTTTGAAACAAGATTCATCCGACCAAACGACTTTCATCCATTGCTTAGTTTAGGTTTTATGGCTCCAGCACCACGTTATCCTGTTACAGGAACTCGCATCACTCATAAATGAGTCTGAAATTGGAGCTCGCTCATCAGTTCCCTGCATATGTGCTTGTTTTGGTTCTGACGGGGCTCGCAATCGCGACATTCCGTTCTACAGTGACTTTTGCAGATGTCGTCCTCTTACTTTTCCTCACATTTCTTCTTGAATGACCTTCTGACATGTTCACTCGACACACGGCTTCGCCCACCTTTTGACTTAGCGGATGAAGTTTCCTACTTTCCTTGAATGCGGTTTAAACCTTTGACGCGGAGCGTCTTGAAACACCAAGCACTTCGGCTACGGTCGTTAGGGATCCACCAACCACGCGATCACCAACAATAAGTCCACAACTTCACAGGCCTCTGTTCTGACGAAGACTCACACTTGTGCTACAATGCAACATGCACGCTTCGCCAGCAACTACATTTATGTTCAAGCATGCATTTGTTGCAGCGTTCCCATATTTTGCCCAATCCCCGTATGTTCTTCACAAAAAGGAATCAGACCACTAACGAATATTATTGTGGACAGAGTATTCTGGTCGAATCGTTAGGTAGCTTGTTGGTAGCTTTCAGTATTGCAACAGTGGCGCCTGTTGTAATGTAAATAGGAATAGCTCAGACACAATTTTTCTGCCGCCACCAAGGAAAACAGAGTCATATGTTGTTGTATACTACTTCATCCACAACGGTAAGGAGATATGGGCTACAGAGTAGCGCAGCACATGTTATAGTAGGGAAGCTGGACAGGAGCAGAAATGTGTAACGAACAGGTTAATACAAGAAACAGAAGATCTACTTAACTCATACTTCACCAAGCGTAAGAAGACTTATTACAAATAGTGCAGCAAGAAATAGAGTCCAGCTCGTAATGTCAGCAAGAAAGAGACTCTCTGAGCTACGCACGAACGATGGCGTCGGAGCCGCGACTAGACTGCGTCTGTGTAGCGTCACGTAGCGAAGGGACTCCAAGTGTGAGTGAGCTGTGTGGCTGCCGCCGGTCAATTTACATTGCGGCGCCAGAGGGTGCTCCTGGCACGGAGCCGCTGAAGACGCGTCCCAGCAGGCCTCCACCACTGGGCGCGCCGGATCGCACATGACCACTGTCGGGGTCTGCCATTCTGTTGCCAACCTTAAAATACGTGATACCACATGTGTAACTGTGCTCAAATCTGCAGAAAAGGACACAGGAAATGGGTAGTCTACATCAACATCTACATTTATACTCCGCAAGCTACCCAACGGTGTGTGGCGGAGGGCACTTTACGTGCCACTGTCATTACCTCCCATTCCTGTTTCAGTCGCGTACGGTTCGCGGGAAGAATGACTGCCGGAAAGCCTCCTTGCGCGCTCGAATCTCTATAATTTTTCATTCGTGATCTCCTCGGGAGGTATAAGTAGGGGGAAGCAATATATTCGATACCTCATCCAGAAACGCACCCTCTCGAAACCTGGACAGCAAGCTACACCGCGATGCAGAGCGCCTCTCTTGCAGAGTCTGCCAGTTGAGTTTGCTATCACGCTTACCAAATAACCCTGTGACTAAAAGCGCCGCTCTTCTTTGGATCTTCTCTATCTCCTCTCAACCCGACCTGGTACGGATCCCACACTGATGAGCAATACTCAAGTATAGGTCGAACGAGTGTTTTGTAAGCCACCTCCTTTGTTGATGGTTACATTTTCTAAGGACTCTCCCAGTGAATCTCAACCTGGCACCAGCCTTACCAACAATTAATTTTATACGATCATTCCACTTCAAATGGTTCAGTACGCATACTCCCAGATATTTTACAGAAGTAACTCTTACCAGTGTTTGTTCGACTACCATATAATCATACAATAAAGGATCCTTCTTTCTGTGTATTCGCAATACATTACATTTGTCTACGTTAAGGGTCAGCTGCCACTCACTGCACCAAGTGTCTATCCGCTGCATATCTTCTTGCGTTTCGCTGCAATTTTCTAATGATGCAACTTCTCTGTATACCACAGCATCATCTGCGAAAAGCCGCATGGAACTTCCGACACTATCTGCTAGGTCATGTATATATATTGCGAAAAGCAATGGTCCCATAACAGTCCCCTGTGGCACGCCAGAGGTTATTTTAACGTCTGTAGACGTCTCTCCATTGAGAACAACATGCTGTGTTCTATTTGCTAAAAACTCTTCAATCCAGCCACATAGCTGGTCTGATATTCCGTAGGCTCTTACTTTGTTTATCAGGTGACAGTGCGGAATTGTATCGAACGTCTTCCGGAAGTCAAGGAAAATGGCATCTACGTGGGAGCCTGTATCTAATATTTTCTGGGTCTCATGAACAAATATAGCGAGTTGGGTCTCACACGATCGCTGTTTCCGTAATCCATGTTGATTCCTACAAAGTAGATTCTGGGTTTCCAGAAATGACATGATACGCGAGCAAAAAACATGTTCTAAAATTCTACAAAACATCGATATCAGAGATATAGGCCTATAGTTTTGCGCATCTGCTCAACGACCCTTCTTGAAGACTGGGACTACCTGTGCTCTTTTCCAATCATATGGAACCTTCCGTTCCTCTAGAGACTTGCGGTACACGGCTGTTAGAAGGGGGGCAAGTTCTTTCGCGTATTCTGTGTAGAATAGAATTGGTATCCCGCCAGGTCCAGAGTGTGTTAAAACGAAAACAAAATTATCCATCTCATACTAGCTCAAAAGATGAGCATACCAACGTAACACTATTGCTTTATCTTTAAACACAATGTACTTATTATTCCACATATCGCCTTAAAGATCCGTAGATAGCTGCGTGGGTGCAGGCTGTTATCCGACAGAGGATATACGTGGATGTATTCAGACAGACTTCTGCTAATAGTAGGAGAAATTCGGGTAGTATCAGAAATCGGATTGTACCGTACAAGAGCCTGTTTCTAAACTCTAATGGAAGCAACACACTCTGTCGCACCACTGCAGTGTAAATAATGTGGGAATAATACCACTCAACCGATTTTGAATAGAGAGAACAGTGTGTTTTCGAGTGGCAGCAAGTTATCTGTTCCTAGTGAAAGTAGGGTTGTATTTTGTTTGCAAGTAAGTAACCTGCTGGTTTATTATTATTCTCTAAATGGGACTTTGACATGTGTCGACAATGCTTGATACTTGAGCTCCAGTACCAATCCTTCTTAACCTGTGGTCTCTCCGGGTAAACAAGCGGCTACGTACCATGAGGAACAGCAAAGGCATTACAGGGGGATAGTCGCGTAGACGAGGAAGTGAGAGTGCGGTTTGGGGACCTTGGCTGCCCACGGCTTATTAATATCTGCCTGTGGCCGAGACGGAAGGGGCAGTGTGTATTGTCAGACGCCCGACCTGCCTTATCATTTCTACAGTATTATGTAATATGGTGCTGGGTAGAGCTTCATAGGAAAGGTTCAAATGGCTCTGAGCACTATTGGACTTAACTTCTGCGGTCATCAGTCCCTCAGAACTTAGAACTACTTAAACCTAACTATCCTAAGGACATCACATACATCCATATCCGAGGCAGGATTCGAACCTGCGACCGTAACGGTCGCGCGGTTCCAGACTGTAGCGCCTAGAACCGCTCAGTCTCACCGGTCGGCTTAATAGGAAAGCGGCTACCGGAATGAGTTCACTACAGAATAACAAAATGTAATGGTGAGCAGTTCTTCGTTGAGTTTTGCCATTGTGCTTGTGTGGGCGTGAAGTTTTGTAGACTTTGTCCGTTAAGTGGTGACTGGTACACACCATTTCTGTCTCAATCCATCCACTTTCTGTACTGATGATGAGCGGCGGCATTATGTGATCTGTTATTATTAATATTAATTGTGGTGGAATACCTGCAAGCACAGTCAGTCTCACTGGTTTTCAGTTAGCTAATTTGTTGAATAAATTATTTTTGTCATTATTTCTCATGTGCTATGCAAGTTACTAAAGATGCTATGTTTCAGAACCATCGTGGTATTGTAATTGTGTTGCATGATGTTTATTGGAACCGAAATGCCTAACAAATCGATCTCAACATACACGGGTCATATTAGCACGTAATTGGTCCATGCTCAGGAGTGATACAATTGTTGCTCAACTATCCGTGGCTCTTAGCACTGATGTCGTGTGTCAAACTTGAACTTAATTAGCTTACATGAGTGTAAAAGAAAAAATAATGTTTATAGCGCATTAATTAAACTATCATGTCACTTTAGCTGTTTTTTTTTTGTATTAAAATTTGTGGCCTAGTCATAAATTTCAAGTTCCGTTTATCAAATATTTTCCAAATTGCTGATTAAATATATTGTGTGTCAGTAAAGCAGCCTGTATCTTAAATAGTTTTGAGCATGATATATCCATTGTCATGTGTGTTTGTATACTAACTTGGCCGGTGGACTGTGATTTGAAATTATTCCGTCTAAAAGATGATTAACCCAGAGATACTGTATTTTTAAACAGTTTTAGTAAGAATTATTTGGAACGTAGCTGCTTACCGTCAGACCAAAACTGTTGTCTTCTTTCAATGAAAATATGTTTGTCTTAATTTCTATTACTATAAAAGTTATTTTAAGTTTTTGTATGTCCATCATTTGACTGGAGGTCTTAGGGACGACCGTTCACTGTTGTGAGAAAATGAAACGCTAGCAGCCGTCCTTATAATCTTATGTATAGTGGGGCTACCAGTTTGAGCGCTTAAATGCTCCACCTTCAGGACGTAGTTGATGCTAATGGGGTTAACACGATCCATGCATACACCGCATCAGTTGCCGATAAAACTGGTTTACGCAGACTGTCTGTAAACTTTCGTATCAGCATTCCATTGATTGACGGTTAGAATGCCTGAAGATGGTGCTCTGAAGCGCCGAAACTGATAGCTACACAATAAATGTACTAATGGCCATTAAAATTGCTACACCAAGAAGAAATGCAGATGATAAACGGTTATTCGTTGGACAAATATATTACACTAGAACTGACTTGTGATTACATTTTCACGCAATTTGGGTGCATAGATCCTGAGAAATCAGTACCCAGAACAACCATCTCTGGCCATAATAACGGCCTTGATACGCTTGGGCATTGAGTCCAACAGAGCGTGGATGGCGTGTACAGCTACAGCTGTCCATGCAGCTTCAACACGATACCACAGTTCAACAAGAGTAGTGACTGGCGTATTGTGACGAGCCAGTTGCTCGGCCACCATTGACCAGACGTGTTCAAATGGTGAGAGATCTGGAGAATGTGCTGGCCAGGGCAGCAGTCGAACATTTTCGGTAACCAGAAAGACCCGTAGAAGACCTGCAACATGCGGTCGTGCATTATCCTCCTGAAATGTAGCGTTTCGCAGGGATCGAATGAAGGGTAGAGCCACGGGTCGTAACACATCTGAAATGTAACGTCCACTGTTCAAAGTGCCGACTTTGCAAACAAGAGGTGACCGAGACGTGTAATCAATGGCACCCCATACAATTACGCCAGGTGATACGCCAGTATGGCGATGACGAACACACGCTTACAATGTGCGTTCACCACGGTGACGCCAAACAGGGATGCAACAATCTTGATGCTGTAAACAGAACCTGGATTCATCCGAAAAAATGACGTTTCGCCATTCGTGCACGCAGGTTTGTCGTTGAGTACACCATCGCAGGCGCTCCTGTCTGTGATGCAGCGTCAAGGGTAACCGAAGCCATGGTCTCCGAGCTGATAGTCCATGCTGCTGCAAACGCCGTCAAACTGTTCGTGCAGATGGTTGTTGTCTCGCAAACGTCCCCATCTGTTGACTCAGGGATCGAGACGTGGCAGCACGATCCGTTACAGCTATGCGGATAAGATGCCTGTCATCTCGACTGCTAGTGATACGAGGCCTTTGGGATCCAGCACGGCGTTCCGTATTACCCTCCTGAACACACCGATTCCATATTCTGCTAACAGTCTTTGGACCTCGACCAACACGAGCAACAGTGTCGCGATACGATAAACCACAATCGCGATAGGCTACAAGCTGACCTTTATTCAAGTCGGAAACGTGATGGTACGCTTTTCTCATCCTTACCCGTGGCATCACAACAACGTTTCACCAGGCAACGCCGGTCAACTGCTGTTTGTGTATGAGAAATGGGTTGGAAACTTTCCTCATGTCAGCACGTTGAAGGTGTCGCCACCGGCGCCAATTTGTGTGAATGATCTGAAAAGCTAATCATTTGCATATTACAGAATCTTCTTCCTGTCGGTTAAATTTCGCGTCTGTAGCACGTCATCTTCGTTGTGTAGCAATTTTAATGGCCAGTAGTGTAAAAAGTAAGAACGGCTTTAGGTGCTCATTTTTCTTGCAACAGTTTTAATTTTTTTTTCTTTATTGCCTATTGAATTCTGTAGTCGTAAGGTTGTTCTGGTAAGTTCTTTGTATGTTCATTGTCTTTGTGAAAGTTTTCAATGCTGTTTGTTTAGTATATCCAAACAGACTTCATCCAAAATATAAAGGTCTTGTTTATTAAGAAACTTTCGGGGCTGCCTGCAGTGTATATATAAAAAATAAAAAATAAGAATAAAAAGAAATTTGCGTTTCGACTATAGACGCTTTTGAAAAATAGAAGTAACACAAATTTAAAGCTATTCTGGCACCAGCGCCATTTATCCAGGTATTCGAGTCATTCAGTCTAATTTTAAAGTTCGAGTTCATTGCGGATTTAATTTTTTAACTGAGGGAGGGTTGTAATTATTAGGAGTTAAGTGTTTTTTCCGTGTTTGTTTATTTTTGTGACTGAGTCCGCCTTGTAGAATTGATTTCAAAAATTGTTAAAAATATGTTATGTGATTTCTTTTCCATTTTTACTTGGTTTAGCTCAAATTCACTTCCCCAACTGCTCTTTGCTGTTTCAGGGAAATCAACGAGAACATTCGCGAAATTAGAACTAATAAAGACGTTTGCCAACAGCCATTTTTCCCACGTACCTTTCGTGAAAAGAACAGTGAAGGGGGAAAATGTTACCGGTACCAGAAGTACCCTCCACAACACACCGTCAGCCGGTTGCGGATTATAGATTTAAATGCAGTATATTTTCCATATTGTAAACTGTCATAACTGACTAGTAATAAAAATGCAAATAAGTGCCACAGCGGCATGTTCGGGCTGTATCGGACAAATCAGTTTCGGCTAATACTGGACAAAACAGACAACATAAAATCTTAAATTTTTACAGTTTTCTAACAGTCAAAGACGCAGAGGTCAGGACATAGCAGGGATGAAATGATAATCATAGAAACGAGTGAGAGATTGTTCCTAGAAGTACATTAGGTGATAAACTGAAGTAATTACTGGAAAATAAAGGTGTTGACATGAAATCGGAAACTAGGAAGATTGTATTTAAATGTAAAATCGATAGCGTGGCCATTTGAGACGGAGCAAAAGCTCGTATTGCGAAAGAACAATGATATAAATCAGGCGTGCGCTTTTCAAAAGAGCCATCCGGGCGTTTGTCGGGAGCTCTTTAGGGAGTCACAGGAAACCTATAACTGGATGGCCATGCGGGGGTTTGAACCCTCATTCTCCGGAATGCGACTCCAGTACGCTAACCACTCGCCATCACGCTCGTTAGGTGGACATGAAAGCTTTTAAAACCAAGGAAAAAATCTACAGCCTGACTTTGCTGTAATGTTTTGGTCTATAATATAACGAACATACAATGAATACATCTCCAATAATCATGATTGTAGCGATTACAAAACTGTACTATATGTGTACACGAAACATCTTTTTTCCCACAATACCCTTCAAATGGTCTTATTGCTACATGCATGATAGGTAAGTTTTGGCACTTACTCTGCTATCGTTTATTTCTGTGTTACTGTGGCGTGTGCATGCCAACAACAACTAAACCACAACACGCTAGGAGCCCGATGCCCGCAGCACAAATGCCTCACAAGTCACGAAACAAGATTGCCAATAAGGAAAGAGATGCGGGGGAGGGTTTCGGGGGGGGGGGGGGGCGAGAGGGAACGTACGTCACAAACGTGAGATGAGCTCAAGTAACTTTATGCTGTAGCATACAGGCCCAATGTAAAAGATGAGGGAAGGGGAGGAGGGTGGGTAGTGTAGTGTTTACACAGAATATAATTTTAGAAATAATAAAGCACTGTAGTATGATTTCGGGGTGGGGGCGGTCGAGAGACTGATCGGCTACATCAAACACGGACACTGACACACTCGAACTTGCAGTACATTGATTCAGTGGATGTCATCAATGTATAAAGTATGTATAAACCATCCATTATAGAATATTAAAGCACTTATTGTTAGATATAATTATTCACAACAGAAATGGATAATAGCATCGAATAAATATATTGTACGGTGGCAATAACTAACTATGTCCAAACAAACATTTAATGCCCAATTGTACTGACCGACCGCCATGTAATCCTCAGCTCACAGACGTTACTGAATGTGGTTAAGGGCAACTTGCGGTCAGCACACCGCTGTCACGGCAGTTACAGAGGTGATCAGGGTCACTACTTCGCAGTCAAGTAGCTTATCAAATAACCTCACAAGGGCTTTCTACACCTTTCCTTACAAGCGTCTCCTAACCAAACTGCGTTCCTGTGGAATATCGTCTCAGTTGTGCGACTGGAATCGTGATTTCCTGTCCGAAATCTCAAAGTTCGTAGTAATAGCCGGAAAGTACTCGAGTAAAACAGAAATAGTATCCGGCGTTAACAAAGGAAGTGTTATAGGCCCTTTATTGTTCCTGATTTATGTTAACGACATAGGAGACAATCTCGGTAACCGCCTTAGATTGTTTACAGATAATGCTGTCATTTACCGTCTTGTAAAGTCATCAGATGACCAAAACTAATTGCAAAATGATTTAGATAAGATACCTGTAAGGTTCAAAAAGTGGCAATTTACCCTGAATAAAAAAAAGTGTGACGTTATTCACATGAATACTAAAAGAATTCCGCTAAATTTCAATTACGCGATAATTAATACAAATATTAACTCTGTAAATTCAACTAAATACTTAGGGATTACAATTACAAATGCCTTAAATGGGAACGATCACATAGATAATGTTGTCGGTTGAGCCAACCAAAGATTGCGATTATTTGGCAGAACACTTGGAAGATGCAATAGGTCAACTAAAGAGACTGCTTACGCCACGCTTGTCCGCCCGATTCCGGAGTATTGCTGTGAGTTGTGCGATCCGGATCAGGTGCGACTGACGGATGACATCGAAAAAGTACAATGAAGGGCTGCTCGTTTTGCATTGTCGCGTAGTAGAGGAGAAAGTGCCACAGACATGATACGTGAACTGGATTGGTAATCATTAAAAGAAAGGCGTTTTTCGTTGCGACGGGATCTTCTCATGACATTTCAATCACCAGTTTTCTCCTCCTATTGCGAAAACCTTACGTTGGCACCCACCGACATAGGGAGAAATGATCATCACGATAAAATAAGAGAAATCAGGGCTCGCACAGAAAAATTTAAATGCTCGTTTTTCCCACATGCCGTTCGAGAGTGGAAAGGTAGAGAGACAGCTTGAAGGTGGTTCATTCAACCCTCTGCCAGGCACTTTACTGTGTATAACAGAGTAATCATGTAGATGTAGATAAAGGGTTTAGTGCATCCTGCTTGCCTACAGCCCTCAGCAGACCAGCTGGTCATCCATCCAAATGACAGACAAGCCTGACAGCACTTACCATAATTTCGGTGATCTGACAGGAACAGGTGTTTGGCTACATGGTGATACTGTTGAAACTAAAATGAAATATAATTCAACATTGCAACTATACATTTACCTTATCCTTGGATAAATTTAAAGTCATGCATAATTTTCGGATACATTTGCATTAGGTTAATTGGCACGCAAGTAGGGGTATGTAACCTGTATCAGGGAGCATATATTCCTTTTATAATGTAGGTTGCCACAGGACTGATTTTTAACGTAAGAATAAGGATCTCAGCAAAGTGACACCTTTGGAGTGCATATTACTTTCGAAGTAGGTAATTGCAGGACTGTAATTAATTGTAACAATGTACAAATGCCATCAATTAAGAGTAAAAAATCTTACTGAATTAAATAGATAAAAGTGCACTCGTTTAAGATTAAAAATACCTCAGCAGACCGTTACGCTGGGAAACATGAGGGGAGTATTTTACTGTTCGTTCTTGACTTTACTGTGCCATGCTATATAAATCTTGTTCATCTATATACAGAAAAGCAATGTGATTATATTATATCATCCACTATGCCTCCCTCGTGTTCTGTAATTGTGTTTTGTATATAGATGAAGAAAAATTATATAGCATGGCACAGTAAAGTCAAGAACGTACAGCAAAATGACAGATAAGATATTAACACACTTTTCAGTACAAAGCTATGTTGAGTACTTTTTGTTGTTGTTGTTGTGGTCTTCAGTCCTGAGACTGGTTTGATGCAGCTCTCCATGCTACTCTATCCTGTGCAAGCTTCTTCATCTCCCAGTACCTACTGCAACCTACATCCTTCTGAATCTGCTTAGTGTATTGATCTCTTCGTCTCCCATTACGATTTTTACCCTCCACGCTGCCCTCCAATGCTAAATTTGTGATCCCTTGATGCCTCAAAACATGTCCTACCAACCGATCCCTTCTTCTAGTCAAGTAGTGCCACAAACTTCTCTTCTCCCCAATCCTATTCAATACCTGCTCATTAGTTACGTGATCTACCCACCTTATCTTCAGCATTCTTCTGTAGCACTACATTTCGAAAGCTTCTATTCTCTTCTTATCCAAACTGGTTATCGTCCATGTTTCACTTCCATACATGGCTACACTCCATACAAATACTTTCAGAAACGACTTCCTGACACTTAAATCTATACTAGATGTTAACAAATTTCTCTTCTTCAGAAACGATTTCCTTGCCATTGCCAGTCTACATTTTATATCCTCTCTACTTCGACCATCATCAGTTATTTTACTCCCTAAATAGCAAAACTCCTTTACTACTTTAAGTGCCTCATTTCATAATCTAATTCCCCCAGCATCACCCGATTTAATTTGACTACATTCCATTATCCTCGTTTTGCTTTTGTTGATGTTCATCTTATATCCTCCTTTCAAGACGCTATCTATTCCATTCAACTGCTCTTCGAAGTCGTTTGCTGTCTCTGACAGAATTACAATGTCATCGGCGAACCTCAAAGTTTTTATTTCTTCTCCATGGATTTTAATACCTATTCCGAATTTTTCTTTTGTTTCCTTTACTGCTTGCTCAATATACAGATTGAATAACATCGGGGAGAGGCTACAACCCTGTCTCACTCCTTTCCCAACCACTGCTTCCCTTTCATGCCCCTCCACTCTTATAACTGCCATCTGGTTTCTGTACAAATTGTAAATAGCCTTTCGCTCCTTGTATTTTACCCCTGCCACCTTCAGAATTTGAAAGAGGGTATTCCAGTTAACGTTGTCCAAAGCTTTCTCTAAGTCTACAAATGCTAGAAACGTAGGTTTGCCTTTTCTTAATCTTTCTTCTAAGATAAGTCGTAAGGTTAGTATTGCCTCACGTGTTCCAACATTCCTACGGAATCCAAACTGATCTTCCCCGAGGTCCGCTTCTACCAGTTTTTCCATTCGTCTGTAAAGAATTCGTGTTAGTATTATGCAGCTGTGACTTATTAAACTGATAGTTCGGTAATTTTCACATCTGTCAACACCTGCTTTCTTTGGGATTGGAATTATTATATTCTTCTTGAAGTCTGAGGGTATTTCGCCTGTCTCATACATCTTGCTCACCAGATGGTAGAGTTTTGTCATGACTGGCTCTCCCAAGGCCATCAGTAGTTCTAATGGAATGTTGTCTACTCCCTGGGCCTTGTTTCGACTCAGGTCTTTCAGTGCTCTGTCAAACTCTTCACGCAGTATCTTATCTCCCATTTCATCTTCATCTACATCCTCTTCCATTTCCATAATATTGTCCTCAAGTACATCGCCCTTGTATAAACCCTCTATATACTCCTTCCACCTATCTGCCTTCCCTTCTTTTCTTAGAACTGGGTTGCCATCTGAGCTCTTTATATTCATACAAGTGGTTCTCTTCTCTCCAAAGGTCTCTTTAATTTTCCTGTAGGCAGTATCTATCTCACCCCTAGCGAGACAAGCCTCTACATCCTTACATTTGTCCTCTAGCCATCCCTGCTTAGCCATTTTGCACTTCCTGTCGATCTCATTTTTGAGACGTTTTTATTCCTTTTTGCCTGCTTCATTTACTGCATTTTTATAATTTTTCTCCTTTCATCAATTAAATTCAATATTTCTTCTGTTACCCAAGGATTTCTATTAGCCCTCGTCTTTTTACCTACTTGATCCTCTGCTGCCTTCACTACTTCATCCCTCAGAGCTACCCATTCTTCTTCTACTGTATTTCTTTCCCCCATTCCTGTCAATTGTTCCCTTATGCTCTCCCTGAAACTCTCTACAACCTCTGGTTCTTTCAGTTTATACAGGTCCCATCTCCTTAAATTCCCACCTTTTTGCAGTTTCTTCAGTTTCAATCTGCAGTTCATAACCAATAGATTGTGGTCAGAATCCACATCTGCCCCTGGAAATGTCTTACAATTTAAAACCTGGTTCCTAAATCTCTGTCTTACCATTATATAATCTATCTGATACCTTTTAGTATCTCCAGAATTCTTCCAGGTATACAACCTTTGTTTATGATTCTTGAACCAAGTGTTAGCTATGATTAAGTTATGCTCTGTGCAAAATTCTACAAGGCGGCTTCCTCTTTCATTTCTTCCCCCCAATCCATATTCACCTACTATGTTTCCTTCTCTCCCTTTTCCTACTGACGAATTCCAGTCACCCATGACTATTAAATTTTCGTCTCCCTTCACTACCTGAATAATTTCTTTTATCTCGTCATACATTTCATCAATTTCTTCATCATCTGCAGAGCTAGTTGGCATATAAACTTGTACTACTGTAGTATGCATGGGCTTTGTGTCTATCTTGGCCACAATAATGCGTTCACTATTCTGTTTGTAGTAGCTAACCCGCACTCCTATTTTTTTTATTCATTATTAAACCTACTCCTGCATTACCCCTATTTGATTTTGTATTTGTAACCCTGTAATCACCTGACCAAAAGTCTTGTTCCTCCTGCCACCGAACTTCACTAATTTCCACTATATCTAACTTTAACCTATCCATTTCCCTTTTTAAATTTTCTAACCTACCTGCCCGATTAAGAGATCTGACATTCCACGCTCAGATCTGTAGAATGCCAGTTTTCTTTCTCCTGATAACGACGTCCTCTTGAGTAGTCCCCGCCCGGAGATCCGAATGGGGGACTATTTTACCTCCGGAATATTTTACCCAAGAGGACGCCATCATCATTTAATCATACAGTAAAGCTGCATGTCCTCGGGAAAAATTACGGCTGTAGTTTCCCCTTGCTTTCAGCCGTTCGCAGTACCAGCACAGCAAGGCCGTTTTGGTTAATGTTACAAGGCCAGATCAGTCAATCATCCAGACTGTTGCCCCTGCAACTACTGAAAAGACTGCTGCCCCTCTTCAGGAACCACATGTTTGTCTGGCCTCTCAACAGATACCCCTCCGTTGTGGTTGCACCTACGGTACGGCCATCTGTATCGCTGAGGCACGCAAGCCTCCCCACCAACGGCAAGGCCCATGGTTCATAGGGGAAGGTTGAGTACTTATGATGCTTGAGTACTTATGATGCTGAAATACAAATAAAGGTTAACTTCGTAATCTATGAGAACCATACAATTAGGTTGTCATGGAGTAAAGCGCAAGAAACAGAAGTATATACTATGTGGTGACATAGAAGGCAAGGAGATATAATATCATAAATCAGTGCTCTTAAAACAACATATCACTTATGGGGGTATCTTTAGCAAAACATAAACAAAGAGAGTTTAGAACACAAAAAGGGAAAGAAGAATACACACTGCTTACATTTTGCTGACCATATGAGACAATACGGAAACTTGTGACATATATAATTGCCTAAAAGTATATGCATGTTTCAAGTATGTAGTATGAGCAGAAAATCTGATTTTATTTAATAAAGGATACACTTTGGTATGTCATGTTCTTTTACAATGGTACTTGCGACATATCGTCTTACAAGGACACAGTACCTTAACTACCTAAGATTAGGCTGTGTTTTAGAGAACTTTGTGGTACAGATGAGAGTGAATAGAGATACATATTGATAAATGCTTAGTAGTAAATACCAGTACATAGGACAATAATTTTTAAGTTTATCGTACTTCCCACTAGTTCAAACAGTAATAAGGTTATATGGCAACTGTGACCCAGTTGCATAGAAAATTCCAGGTGTAACACTTTTAAAAGAGGTGTCATATAGCCAAACTCACGTAAAATAACCATCGACCAAAAAATATAACCTGTAGAAGGTGGTGGATTGAACTATGATTTATAGTTCAAGGAGAAGAACAAATAAGTGTGATCATGCACCACATTTGTATAAGAACCAGAAGTATTATTTATGGTAAACATATTTATATCTAGCTGAAGAGTCATGCAATGTTAATGTAAATATAGATCTATTATAGTAAAGTATTATTCTTTTGCTCCTGAAAGTTCTTAACTTAAAAAGCAAGCCTCTTGCCACCTATATTTCACAAATAATATATGCTCCGCGTGTTACTTGTTATAGGTAACATACTCCTAATCATGTGCCATTTACAGTGATACGAATATCTATACATACTTTCTATGACGAGGTACAACTTTATTCACACTTCATTTTTCCACAGAAGAATATTCTTTGTTCCTGTCTGCAGCAATTGCATATGGGTTCAGACCCGTCCAAAGAAAAAATAGATTTATACTTGTCATGTTGAACTGTATTTCTTTTTATTTTCACCGGTGTCATATAATACACATAATCATTCTATGCTATCGTAAATTTCTGTTTTGAATAATTATACCTAAGTGCTTTAATGATCTATAATGGATGGTTTATGTATACTTTTTGGATTGATGATATCTACTGAATCTATGCACTGCAAGTTCCAGTGTGTCAGTGTCCATGGTGCATGTAGCCAATCCCTCTACCCTTCTCCCGCCGTATTCCAACGCTTTATTATTTCTAAAATTATATTCTGTGCAATCATTCTCTGTACACACTGAAATGTGAACCTGCACACTCCCTCGCCTACCTTTCCTGTGAGCTGCAATATATAGCTGCCAGTGCTCCATTCACGTTTGCGACGTTTCTCCTATCCCTACCCCTCTTCCTTTGTGATGCCTGTCGTGTTTAGTGGCGTAAAGGTGTTGTGCTACGGACGTCAGGCACCTTGCGTAGTGCGGTTTCTTTGTTGGCATGCATACGCCACAGTAACGCAGAAATAAACGGTAGCACAGTAAATACTAAAACTTGTCTATCATGCATGTAGCAAGAAGAACGTTTGAAGGGTATAGTGAGACCGCAAAAATTTTCCTATGGACATATAACATATTTTTGTAAGCGCTACAATTTGTAAAGACCATTCACAAAATTTTGTAACTCAAAATGTGAAAAGAGAATTAATCGTTACAATTTTTAAAGACCACTCTCAGAAGATTGTAATTTTACAAGTGCAAAGAGAATAATTTACGCTCTGATTTTATGTACCTATAAAAGAGACGTCTAGTGTCTGCAACACGCTGTATGCGTTTTATCTTTGCAACACTGACATCCAGTTGTACCATATACCGCTTCTAAGGTGGATCGTCAATGAAAGAAACATTTCAAGCAAATATAAAAAGATGTGCAAATGTACATTTCTCTGTATACTGTGATATTTAAAACTTAAAAAACTATCTGTGAGTGTTATATATGTATGTGGCCATATGAGCAAGGAATTTTTAATTGTAAATGCTTCATTTCTGATAAACCTTTGTATAGTGTTCTACACTGAATCAACTAATATGGCAACATGGCGTTGAGTTGTAACTCACAAGGAACACGTTTTGTAACAAAATTTTTTGAAGATATGTGAATGTAAGCCTTCCATTTCCGTTTCTTTCTTCTCAAATATTACGTCAAACATCATGATTGGAGGTACATTCCACGTATATGAACTATGTTAAAGACCAGAAGATGAGAGCAGCAAAGTCTGCCAAAACTGGTTGTCGGAAATAAAGAAGAATTTATGCGTTCTTGAATACAGAAAGCTTTTCAAGGTGAGAAAAGTCTATCTGTTTTAGAAAATAATATTTTTTTCCTAGAAGACTTCGTGAAAGCAGGAAAACACACTGTGCGATCGTATCAACAATTTAGTGGCTTAAAAGACAATAGATGTGTACTTAAAGCTTGATTACGAACATGCAGAGGAGCTAAAAAATTAAGCTTCGGTTTAATAAGTTAAAATCAAAGCCGTTAAAGTCTTTTACTGCGATTGTATGAAATGACAAAGACAGCTGAACCGATGAGCACGTAGCGAGAAACAGGTTTGAGGAAGAAACGAGCTCACAAGTTCTTTGACAAATTAGGTGAGCTGAGGCACAAGTTCATAACGGCTTGCAATCCATTTTTTGCAACAAAAATGACTTTTTAACATATTAAAATTTTATGCACATACAACGCTCCAAATATTTAAACGACGGAATAGGAAAGAGTGGAAATATTTAAAAAATCATTGCACAAGTACTCATGTGACATCGAGTCTTCTATTATGTAACTTATTATACACGGTGTGTGTGAAGTAAATGTAGAAAATGAGAAGACTGGTATGGTGGATCATAATAAGCATATTTGACGTTGCGACCCATCTCCACATACCTTAACGTAAGGCGCCAGGCGTCGGTGAACAGCGTCGCGCGCCGCCAGAAATGTAGGCACACGACATGCCATCCAATTAGTCATGGTAGCGGGTTTCCAGGGCAACGATTTCAATTTATTTCTGACATCAAGGTGAAAGAGACGTCGAGTTGAAGTTATATGACCTTTATTAGCAAACTCTGTTGTCGATGTAGTCTTGGATATTCCAGGCGGGACAACATTTCGGCTTTTTCACCTGTTACTAGGACGTCACGCATCGCATTTGGCTGTGTAAATGCCTGTTTGACAGGTGTTGCATAGAGGGCAGCAACAGCGCACACTGTGAAGTCTTGACTGACCGGCGTCGTCAAACCCGGGAGCACTCTTGTGTTTTTACTGTGCGAAGCAGATATGAAATGAAAGGCTAAAGGAAAGTACAGAGATGCACTGTGCTTACGGGGCGGTGGATCGAAATGCTCACGCTGCCCAACGTTTGTACGTTCTGTGGTTTCCGAGTCGTCGAGGGCCACATGCAAGCACATTTACTGCCATTCACTGGGCACTACAAGAAACATGTTCACTTGAGGGACGTTTTCCATTGGATCGTTCTCGTAATGCCACATGTGCTTTGAAGGCCTGCTTCGAAACCCAGTGTCTTCATTTTGTACTACAGGTACGAAGGCCTGATGGACGCCGTCGTATGTGCACAGTGCGCACACCACAACTTCAAGAAGAGGTGTTAGCACTGCTGGGAAACACATCCTCAACAAGGTCGAGGAGTGTTGCACGGGAATTGGGTGTAAGCTATTCCTCAACTTAGCGTGTGTGGCATGAATATGAGCTGGCCGCGGTGGTCTCGAGGTTCTAGGCGCTCAGTCCGGAACCGCGCGACTGCTACGGTCGCAGGTTCGAATCCTGCCTCGGGCATGGATGTGTGTGATGTCCTTAGGTTAGTTAGGTTTAAGTAGTTCTAAGTTCTAGGGGACTGATGACCACAGATGTTAAGTCTCATAGTCCTCCGAGCCATTTGAATCATTTGAACAATGAATATGATTTGTACTCAAACTGCCTTCGGAATGTTCACGCCCTTACCCCAGACGATTCTCAACGTCGAATTGAATTCCGCCAGTGCTCTTTGCAAAGGTTTGTCATTCAAGCGGACTTTGCGAGCCGTGTACTTTTTACGAGTGAGGCATCCTTCCCGCGAGAGGGTATGTTCAACAGCCAAAATCCACATGTGTGGTCATGGCAAAATCCGCACTCCGCCTTTGTTCATAGTCATCCAGATACCTTCGCCGTCAAAATTTGGGCCCGCTTGGCAGGCGAAAATCTGGTCGGTCCATACGTGTTCCTTCGGCGACTGAAGCAAACCGATATTTAATCTTTTTAGAAGGAACTCAGCTAGACTAGTTGAAACTTGTTCCACTCAAAATGCGACAGCAAATACGGCACTACCACGATGGTGCACCTGCACTCTTCGCATATGGAGTGTGAATGCATTTGGATGAGACCTTTGGTGAGAACTTGAAAGGTGGCGGTAAGCCGGTGACAGCCTGTACGTTCCCCTGACTTGACACGACTGTTTTTTTTTTTTTTCCTTCTGGGGCCACCTGAAATCTATTGTCTATGAGATGTAAGAAGGATGTTTAGGTTTTTATGTTGGTAACTCCACGTAGTGCTCTGTATGAAAATCACTGACTGTGCTGTGTGCAATCTGTGGCTGGTTGGCATTGTTGGAATATTCGCTATTGTAGTGTTGGGCATTTTGATGTGAACAGCGTGTAGTGTTGCGCAGTTGGAGGTGAGCCGCCAGCAGTGGTGGATGTGGAGAGAGAGATGCCAGAGTTGTGAGAACGGACGATCTGGACTTTCGAACATTATTAAGGTAAATACATTGTTTATTCTCTATCAAAATCTTTCATTTGCTAACTATGCCTATCAGTAGTTAGTGCCTTCAGTAGTTAGAAACTTTTATTTAGCTGGCAATACTGGCGCTCGCTGTATTGCTGTAGTGCGAGTAACGAAGATTTTTATGAGGAAAGTGATTCATTAAAGCCATAGGTTATTGTTAGTCAGGGCCATTCTTTTTTTAAGGATTATTGAAAGTCAGATTGCGTTCCGTAACAAATATTGTATGTCAGTTTAGTGATGATCAGAATAGGAAAGAGAAAACTGTCTCAGTACGTTGAGTTTTGCTCAGCCGTTTGAATATCTAATAACGTAAGAGTTTTTCCAGCACTGTCATTCTTTACATTCAAAGCAGAAGTTTCGTATGGCGACCCTTCCAGGATTCGAAGCTGGAATCAGTGGTGGATGTGGGGAGAGAGATGGCAGAGTTTTGAGAGAGGACGATCTGGACTTGTGTCTGTCAGAAAAAGGAGATTTGTAAGACTGGATGTCATGAAGTGGTACTTCAGAGACTTTCACTCGGACTGACGAAGAGCCGATAGCGAGCGTTATTGCATCCTCCGATGCAAGTTTCAAGTTGCCAGGCGGATTTGAAAGAGTGTGACATTCACTTCAGCGTCGTTCCACAGTGTGCATTCAGGCAGGAGGGCGTAATTTCGAGCACATTTTGTTTTCAAGTAAAGTTTATAAACTTCACCCGTTTTCTGATTTACTTCGATGCCACAAATACATTGAAAACCTTGCCCTGCAGACCTACTACCATGACGGCTCGAATGGCACGTTGTGTAGGTACCCTCTTGGTGGCGCATGACGCTGCTCAACGACGCCAGTATGATAAGAGATGAGGACATGGGTTGCTGTGTGAAATATGCTTGCTATGGCCAAGTCTACCAGACCTCCAACATTAGATTCACCCTGTATTATTATATAGTATAGAGAATGTTGCAACACAACCTTCAGAAAATACTGTGACATCGAAAGAGCTTATGTGTTCTCGCGTCCGTCGGCCGTCGTAATTTAATATATTATTATTATGTTGATTGTTGCCGACTTACGTGGTGGGCCTTAATAAAAACGATATTTCATTTTATTTTGATTTACAATTAAATGCTTTTGTGAAGTTCTCCTTTTTTTGAACAATATTAATAGTCAATATAAATTATTTGTTACGTTAATGAATGTTAGACTTACTGAATCTTAAAACATGAGCATATAAGTTGAACAATGGAATAAACTTTTCATATTAATTTCCTCGTCTAGTCAGTTCACTTTAAAGCAAAAAACCTTTAGTTATTAATTATAATTGCGGCCCACACACGCGCTAGAGTATTTTTTCTTACCTCCGTTGACCATTGTATTGTAGTCAGAGTCCTGGCTCTGGCTCTCGGCTGTTGTTGTTGTGGTCTTCAGTCCTGAGACTGGTTTGATGCAGCTCTCCATGCTACTCTATCCTGTGCAAGCTTCTTCATCTCCCAGTACCTACTGCAACCTACATCCTTTTGAATCTGCTTAGTGTATTCATCTCTTGGTCTCCCTCTACGATTTTTACCCTCCACGCTGCCCTCCAATACTAAATTGGTGATCCCCTGATGCTTCAGAACATGTCCTACCAACCGATGCCTTCTTCTGGTCAAGTTGTGCCACAAATTTCCCATCTCCCCAATCCTATTCAATACTTCCTCATTAGTTATGTGATCTACCCATCTAATCTTCAGCATTCTTCTGTAGCACCACATTTCGAAAGCTTCTATTCTCTTCTTGTCCAAACTAGTTATCGTCCATGTTTCACTTCCATACATGGCTACACTCCTTACAAATACACTCAGAAATGACTTCCTGACACTTAAATCTATACTCGATGTTAACAAATTTCTCTTCTTCAGAAACGCTTTCCTTCCCATTGCCAGTCTACATTTGATATCCTCTCTACTTCGACCATCATCAGTTATTTTACTCCCCAAATAGCAAAACTCCTTTACTACTTTAAGTGTCTCATTTCCTAATCTAATCCCCTCAGCATCACCCGATTTAATTTGACTACATTCCATTATCCTCGTTTTGCTTTTGTTGATGTTCATCTTATATCCTCCTTTCAAGACGCTATCTATTCCATTCAACTGCTCTTCGAAGTCCTTTGCTGTCTCTGACAGAATTACAATGTCATCGGCGAACCTCAAAGTTTTTATTTCTTCTCCATGGATTTTAATACCTACTCCGAATTTTTCTTTTGTTTCCTTTACTGCTTGCTCAATATGCAAATTGAATAACATCGGGGAGAGGCTACAACCCTGCCTCACTCCCTTCCCAACCACTGCTTCCCTTTCATACCCCACGACTCTCGGCTATGGTACTGAAAATAAGAATCGTAAAGCTACGTATTTCTGCAACTTCGTGCGGCTGTGGAGACAAATGAATATTATGTTGATAGCGGGCGAGTTTTTCGCTTCCGCTAATTTTTTATAAGTTAATATCGCCACGTAATGGCGTCGTTGGCTGCATCGGCCGCTGCGATTGTTGAACTGTAAATTACTTGAATGCAGGTCAATTCAAGGAAGGCGGACATGAAATCGGGATCACCTCCTACGAATTAAAAGTGAATAATAATATTATATCAATATACACTCCTGGAAATGGAAAAAAGAACACATTGACACCGGTGTGTGAGACCCACCATACTTGCTCCGGACACTGCGAGAGGGCTGTAGAAGCAATGATCACACGCACGGCACAGCGGACACACCAGGAACCGCGGTGTTGGCCGTCGAATGGCGCTAGCTGCGCAGCATTTGTGCACCGCCGCCGTCAGTGTCAGCCAGTTTGCCGTGGCATACGGAGCTCCATCGCAGTCTTTAACACTGGTAGCATGCCGCGACAGCGTGGACGTGAACCGTATGTGCAGTTGACGGACTTTGAGCGAGGGCGTATAGTGGGCATGCGGGAGGCCGGGTGGACGTACCGCCGAATTGCTCAACACGTGGGGCGTGAGGTCTCCACAGTACATCGATGTTGTCGCCAGTGGTCGGCGGAAGGTGCACGTGCCCGTCGACCTGAGACCGGACCGCAGCGACGCACGGATGCACGCCAAGACCGTAGGATCCTACGCAGTGCCGTAGGGGACCGCACCGCCACTTCCCAGCAAATTAGGGACACTGTTGCTCCTGGGGTATCGGCGAGGACCATTCGCAACCGTTTCCATGAAGCTGGGCTACGGTCCCGCACACCGTTAGGCCGTCTTCCGCTCACGCCCCAACATCGTGCAGCCCGCCTCCAGTGGTGTCGCGACAGGCGTGAATGGAGGGACGAATGGAGACGTGTCGTCTTCAGCGATGAGAGTCGCTTCTGCCTTGGTGCCAATGATGGTCGTATGCGTGTTTGGCGCCGTGCAGGTGAGCGCCACAATCAGGACTGCATACGACCGAGGCACACAGGGCCAACACCTGGCATCATGGTGTGGGGAGCGATCTCCTACACTGGCCGTACACCACTGGTGATCGTCGAGGGGACACTGAATAGTGCACGGTACATCCAAACCGTCATCGAACCCATCGTTCTACCATTCCTAGACCGGCAAGGGAACTTGCTGTTCCAACAGGACAATGCACGTCCGCATGTATCCCGTGCCACCCAACGTGCTCTAGAAGGTGTAAGTCAACTACCCTGGCCAGCAAGATCTCCGGATCTGTCCCCCATTGAGCATGTTTGGGACTGGATGAAGCGTCGTCTCACGCGGTCTGCACGTCCAGCACGAACGCTGGTCCAACTGAGGCGCCAGGTGGAAATGGCATGGCAAGCCGTTCCACAGGACTACATCCAGCATCTCTACGATCGTCTCCATGGGAGAATAGCAGCCTGTATTGCTGCGAAAGGTGGATATACACTGTACTAGTGCCGACATTGTGCATGCTCTGTTGCCTGTGTCTATGTGCCTGTGGTTCTGTCAGTGTGATCATGTGATGTATCTGACCCCAGGAATGTGTCAATAAAGTTTCCCCTTCCTGGGACAATGAATTCACGGTGTTCTTATTTCAATTTCCAGGAGTGTATTATCTGCTTAATTAGTACAAATATGCTTACATTTGCCAGAACTCGCAAGATGTCCGTCTACACACAACCAAGACAAGAGAAGAAGTGAAGTCGACTAAAAAAATTAACAAAAGAGCGTATCTTGTCGTCTGTTTAGATCATTTTGTTATATTTCTTGCACTCGAAACTTACACTGAGAAAGTATTATAATACGGAGAAAAAATGAATATTATTCAATTTTTAAATGTCTCTTCTTTATAAATACCATTTTTTAAGTCTTTTCGTATTGATCACTGGGGTCGCTGTAGTGTCTTATACTAAACCGATACTGAACGACTCAAATATAACAAAAGTCCTGTCGGCGTAACGAACTTGAATGGTGGCTACGTGCCACTACTTTAATGTACGTGTGACTGGAGCCTCTGGTATTGCACGACTGTGGGTGAAATGAGACGTGGGCAGTGGCGGCCGCGCAGGTAGGCTCGCCAGGATCGCGTAGACCTCGAGACCGGCGCGTCCCGGAGCTCAAACAGCGGGCGCCTCCCGCGGCATCTGGCGGGCGCTTCTCGCGGCTAGCTACGCGCAGCTGCCACGCACACACTCACGCAGGCGCTCCGAGTACGCACGTCGCCGCGCCGGGCCGGCACGCAGATCACGTGCGCGCTTCCGCTCGGCTGGCCGCCGCCGCTGTTTGGGAACGCCCGCTCTGCGCCGCACACGCGCCGCGCTACGTGCAGCCCCTGCGCAAGCAGCGGCCGGCATTATCGGCGGACGTCGCGAGCCACAAGCCGCGAACCCCGAGCTGCGCGCTGATCCGCCGGCCGCGCCGTGGACCCCTCCACCACTCCCCTCCCCGCCACTCCCACCAAACCCAACCACCATCTCACCTCCCCCCCCCCCCCCTCCGGCGCACTTCAAGAAAGCGCGGCCGCTGTAACCGCTCTCCCCAGCTTCCATCTCTCGCCGCGAATTTGTCGGCGAAGGTCGCCCGGCTCTCGGCCGCAGCGCAGCGGGACTTGCTGGCGTTCTTAGCTGCACGCGAGCGGGAAGAAAATAGCCTACATGAGAGTGGGATCAGGCCGTGGTGGGCTGAGGAAGGGGGGCGGGGTTCCTGATGGAGAGAGTTTGCGGGGGCGGTTGTGCGAGTGCTGGGAGGAGACCAACGAGGAGCGGGTCCGACCATCTCGAGGACCCGCGAGGAGTGGCGCTTTTCTTAAACCGGAAGGAAAGTACGCGAGCGGAAATTTTTCCCCCTCGCCGTCCTGCGCGCTGCTTTCGAGGCACCCTCACTGTGCGTGAGGGCCGCTCCACTCTCGTTGCTGCGGACCGAAGACAGCGAGGCTTGCAGGAAATTCATGAAGTTCACGCATTCTAACTGTTGCACTATTGTGTGATAACGAAATAGAAAACTGAATAAACTCTGCACAATACCATTAATGGATCACTTATTTGAAATCGTGTGATTTTCTCTCACTGCGATGTACCGGGTGATCAAAAAGTCAGTATAAATTTGAAAACTGAATAAATCGCGGAATAATGTAGATAGAGACGTACAAATTGGCACACATGCTTGGAATGACATGGGGTTTCATTAGAACCAAAAAATACAGACGTTCAAAAAATTTCCGACAGATGGCGCTTCACCTGATCAGAATAGCAATAATTAGCATAACAAAGTAAGAAAAAGCAAAGCAGATTTTCTTTAGAGGAAATGCTCAATATGTCCACCATCATTCCTCAACAATAGCTGTAGTCGAGGAATAATGTCGTGAACAGCACTGTAAAGCATGTCCGGAGTTATGGTGAGGCATTGGCGTCGGATGTTGTCTTTCAGCATCCCTAGAGATGTCGGTCGATCGCGATACACTTGCGACTTCAGGTAACCCCAAAGCCAATAATCGCACGAACTGAGGTCTGGGGACCTGGGAGGCCAAGCATGACGAAAGTGGCGGCTGAGCACACGACCATCACCAAGCGACGCGCGCAAGGAATCTTTCACGCGTCTAGCAATATGGGGTGGAGCGCCATCCTGCATAAACATCGTACGTTCCAGCAGGTGTCTATCAGCCAGGCTGGGGATGATGCGATTCTGTAACATATCGGCGTACCTTTCACCCGTCACGGTAGCAGTTTTACTGTCCAGCGCCATTTGTCGGACATTTTTTGAACTTTGTTTTTTTTTTGTTATAATAAAACCTCATGTCATTCCAAGCATGTGTATCAATTCTTAC
This sequence comes from Schistocerca nitens, assembly GCF_023898315.1. Lineage (NCBI taxonomy): Eukaryota > Metazoa > Arthropoda > Insecta > Orthoptera > Acrididae > Schistocerca > Schistocerca nitens. Next base: position 265,847,699 of record NC_064618.1, read on the forward strand.
CTCTCTGTCTACGTTATTCCGTGGTTTATTAAGTTTTCAAATTTATACTGACTTTTTGATCACCCTGTATATGTTTGAAACTTGTCTCAAATGTGCCTACAAACTTCCTCTGCAATGGTGCAAGTGCGTGGCGTCCTATGAGTCACCCTCTGGCTAGGCAACATCAGTATGAGGACACATGCGAAAAACAGCCTGGAGCTCAGTAGTTCCTGTGCAATGTAAGCTGGGTTACCAATGTCACAGTGATACCAAATCTCGTCACACTTCTGCGCAACGACATCGTGGACGTGTCACACGATCTCCTCTACAATTCACCCCTCTTTTGATGCCTCTGCGATAGAGGTGAGGGGAGAAGTAGGAGGAGGGGATTAACGTCCCGTCGACAGTGAGGTAATTAGAGATGGAGCAAAACCTCGGATTAGGGAAGGATGGTGAAGGAAATCTTCCATGCCTTTTCAAAGGAAGCATCCCAGCGTTTGAATGAAGTGATTTAGTGGAATCACAGAAAACCTAGATGAAAATGACCGAACGCGGGTTTGAACCGTCGTCCTCCAGAATGCGAGTCCAGTTGTGATATAGAACGACAGTGCACAACGTTTTAAAAAAATGGTTTAAATGGCTCTGAGCACTATGGGACTTAACCTCTGAGATCAACAGTCCCCTAGAACTTAGTACTTAAACCTAACTAACCTAAGGACATCGCACACATCCATGCCCGAGGCAGGATTCGAACCTGCGACCGTAGTAGTCGCGCCATTCCAGACTGTAGCGCCTTGAACCGCTCGGCCACCACGGCCGACGCACAACGTTTAAATCCCGTGGATTTTTATGAGTTCCCGAGGAAGACATTCCAGACACACTGCCGCTCTGAATATCCACAAGAAGGACTCAGGATATGCCATGAAGGGCGTCAGTGGAAGCACCCCTTCCCTGGAAGTGTTGATATCCACACATTTTGCCGTTGAAAACGTTTTCCAGCGTGACGACGTTATTGACATCGTTCGACACTGCTAACACCCCCCGGACGATTCAACCTTTGTCTAAAGACAATGTCAGGATGCAGACACATCGAACATGATATGAGCCTTTTGGAGCGTGGCGTGATTGCAATTTTTGAAGTTGTATGCAGGATGGGATCACTAGGGACCGTACAAACCAATCGACGAAGTTCGAATGTACACATAGCAGCAGAAGGTGTTAAGGCCTTCTCAGCCCTCCAGCTTCGCCCACCAGTTTGCGCGTTCAGGATATGGAGGAGGGGGTGCAGCAGCTTTGACGAGTACGTGAATAACACGTCAGAGGGACCCCTCAGACATAGCCACGTAGAAGCCAGCGCACATTGTGGAGAACACCACAAGTGCACCTGCACAGAGAGTTCAAAAATGGTTCAAATGGCTCTGAGAACTATGGGACTCAACTGCAGAGGTCATTAGTCCCCTAGAACTTAGAACTAGTTAAACCTAACTAACCTAAGGACATCACAAACATCCATGCCCGAGGCAGGATTCGAACCTGCGACCGTAGCGGTCCTGCGGTTCCAGGCTGCAGCGCCTTTAACCGCACGGCCACTTCGGCCGGCACAGAGAGTTCGACACTCTTTCAGCTAATTCCAGCTCCGCTGTTGCTCCAGCACCTGAGGGCAGCCAACCCCTTGACACGCCTTGTATTTCGTATGCCAGCAGACCATGTGATAGAGCAGCAGTGCAAACACTTAACGAATGCCCCTTAAAAAACAAATATCGATGTATTCTTCCATTTTATCTTTTACATTTTTTTGTTTTTATTTTTTTTTTTCCACTGCAGCTGCTCTGGCATTATCAGTTATAATCTTAGCTACTTACTAATGCTGTTTAGGCTCCACTGTGACAGAAATCTTTAAGAATCATGGGTACTTCTCCTAAAAAACGGCTCATTATCAGACATGATTTGGGCACCTCCGACATGTATTTTGCACCCTAAAGCCCAATGCAACAAACAAACAGATCCTCTACAAACTGAGCTCTTAAAGCACGAGCGCCGACCCACTCTCACATCTTGACTGCTGTCAGCACCTCTTCTCCTACCCACAAACAACAATTCACTGATGTTCTCCTGCATACCTTCCGAGACTAGCACTCCTGGAGACATGGGTGTCAGTAAATGAAACGAATAAATTTTATCGCTTGCTAGAAGCACCATGAAAGTCAATGAGATTAAATTATAAGATATGTGGCAAATATTTAATGGCATCTATAAGTGATAAAGAAACAATTCAGGCCAGAAAGAATGTCAGCATCGGTCGTAATATCACCGGTCTTTGTTATTGCGGATCTTTATTTCAGCTAACAGCCCAGCTCTAATCAGTGCGTTATAAGCAGACATGTAGACTCAACGTACATGAATATCTATAACACTCTGATTATAGCTGCACTGTTACGTGAAATCTAGATCTGCAATAAGAAAGACAGATGCTATTACGACCGATGCTGACTCGGCTATTAGTGCTACATCAGTTAGCCAACATAACAGAGATACTGAAACGTCCCCTTGGAAAAATTATAAATGACTGTGCTGAAACTGACACACAATATTCTTAGCGCAACGCAATCTGACTTTCAAAAATACCTACAAAAGAATGTCCCTGACTAACAATAGTCCGCACCTGGTGGTCGTGCGGTAGCGTTCTCGCTTCCCACGCCCGGGTTCCCGGGTTCGATTCCCGGCGGGGTCAAGGATTTTCTCTGCCTCGTGATGACTGGGTGTTGTGTGATGTCCTTAGGTTAGTTCGGTTTAACTAGTTCTAAGTTCTAGGGGACTGATGACCATAGATGTTAAGTCCCATAGTGCTCAGAGCCATTTGAACCATTTGAACTAACAATAAACAATACCTTTCATGAATCACTTACCTCACAAAAATCTTCGTTATTCGAACTACTGCAAAACAGCGAGCGCCAATACTGCCAACTAAATAAAAGATTCTAACTACTGAAGGCACTAACTACTAATAGGCATACTAAGCAAATGACAGATTTTGATAGAGAGCAAACAATGTATTTACCTCAATAGTGTTCAAAAGTCATAATATATATATCAGTTCATGATATCCAGTATTACAAATTTACTCTTTCTGGCGCACACACGTCTAGATCGTCCGTTCTTAAAATTCTCCCATCTCTCTCCCCACATCCACCACTGCTGGCGACTCACCTCCAACTGCGCAACGCTACGCGCTGTTAACAGCCAACTGCCAAACACTACAATAGCGACTATTCCAACAATGCCACCCAGCCACAGACTGCACACAGCACAGCCAGTGATTTTCATTCAGAGCGCTACGTGGCGTTACCCATATAAAAACCTAAACAGCCTACTTACTTACGTTACATCAGAATTAAGAACTTTTAGTATAGTGCTACGCCTGCTTATCACACTAAGATTAGTCTTTACATTGTACACACTGTTAATCAGTGATTGTATTTGATACATGGCAGTTGCCAACATTATTTGTGTTTTAGTTACGACAGCCCTGTCATGAGCGTAGTCCCAAGTGTGCAATCACGCATCTAAGAACAAAAAAAATTTTGTTTCATAGGGGATTAATTTCTAGCTACCTTTTATGTTGGGAGCCATAAGCGAATGATTTCTCATAAAAAGAAACTGCAAATACATATCCAGATTACTTGGGTGAGATTTTTAAAAAGTGCCGAGAAATGTAAAGGAACTGACAAAACATATTTATATTACGTAGATATACGGTATACTAAACATATACAGCGTTAATGAAAAACTGGAAGAATGTAAGTTGGAATGAACATTTGCAAATGTGGCCCCTGAAAGATTATCAGTAAAATTAAGCTACTACCATCCAAACACAAAATTAGACCGTGAAAATCGAGGAAGAGATCGATGCAGCATCAGACAGTAAATGGCCTTAAGCGGGTAGTAAGGAATATTGGAGCATGATAGTACGCTTTAGTGTACAGTTGATTTATGCGGCGTATTTTTTGAATACGAAATTCTTTATATCAGACTCATCAGGCAATTTATAAGTAAAATGAGATAACATGTATCAAATAATAATGCGTCGATAAATACGTCCATGTTGCTTATAATGATACACGATGTTTAAAAGGTCACGTGGTAGGACAAATCCAAATAGAGTGCAACATACAAATACGTGTTATGTTTTTGATGGTGCTCGATTCATAGTTATCCTAAAGCGCCAGTGTTTGGAACTTTGTATAAGATGTCAAATTTACATGTCCTCACATGAACGGTTTCGCCACTTCCTCTTTATTAGTCAAGTTCCGAACACTGACTGACTGGCATGTGGTCTGAATTACCATATCTGTAGAAAAGTCAATGATCCGATGTACACTCCTGGAAATTGAAATAAGAACACCGTGAATTCATTGTCCCAGGAAGGGGAAACTTTATTGACACATTCCTGGGGTCAGATACATCACATGATCACACTGACAGAACCACAGGCACATAGACACAGGCAACAGAGCATGCACAATGTCGGCACTAGTACAGTGTATATCCACCTTTCGCGGCAATGCAGGCTGCTATTCTCCCATGGAGACGATCGTAGATATGCTGGATGTAGTCCTGTGGAACGGCTTGCCATGCCATTTCCACCTGGCGCCTCAGTTGGACCAGCGTTCGTGCTGGACGTGCAGACCGCGTGAGACGACGCTTCATCCAGTCCCAAACATGCTCAATGGGGGACACATCCGGAGATCTTGCTGGCCAGGGTAGTTGACTTACACCTTCTAGAGCACGTTGGGTGGCACGGGATACATGCGGACGTGCATTGTCCTGTTGGAACAGCAAGTTCCCTTGCCGGTCTAGGAATGGTAGAACGATGGGTTCGATGACGGTTTGGATGTACCGTGCACTATTCAGTGTCCCCTCGACGATCACCAGTGGTGTACGGCCAGTGTAGGAGATCGCTCCCCATACCATGATGCCGGGTGTTGGCCCTGTGTGCCTCGGTCGTATGCAGTCCTGATTGTGGCGCTCACCTGCACGGCGCCAAACACGCATACGACCATCATTGGCACCAAGGCAGAAGCGACTCTCATCGCTGAAGACGACACGTCTCCATTCGTCCCTGCATTCACGCCTGTCGCGACACCACTGGAGGCGGGCTGCACGATGTTGGGGCGTGAGCGGAAGACGGCCTAACGGTGTGCGGGACCGTAGCCCAGCTTCATGGAGACGGTTGCGAATGGTCCTCGCCGATACCCCAGGAGCAACAGTGTCCCTAATTTGCTGGGAAGTGGCGGTGCGGTCCCCTACGGCACTGCGTAGGATCCTACGGTCTGGGCGTGCATCCGTGCGTCGCTGCTGTCCGGTCCCAGGTCGACGGGCACGTGCACCTTCCGCCGACCACTGGCGACAACATCGATGTATTGTGGAGACCTCACGCCCCACGTGTTGAGCAATTCGGCGGTACGTCCACCCGGCCTCCCGCATGCCCACTATACGCCCTCGCTCAAAGTCCGTCAACTGCACATACGGTTCACGTCCACGCTGTCGCGGCATGCTACCAGTGTTAAAGACTGCGATGGAGCTCGGTATGGCACGGCAAACTGGCTGACACTGACGGCGGCGGTGCACAAATGCTGCGCAGCTAGCGCCATTCGACGGCCAACACCGCGGTTCCTGGTGTGTCCGCTGTGCCGTGCGTGTGATCATTGCTTGTACAGCCCTCTCGCAGTGTCCGGAGCAAGTATGGTGGGTCTGACACACCGGTGTCAATGTGTTCTTTTTTCCATTTCCAGGAGTGTAATTATCACATTATCAAATGTTTTACAAAATCGAACATAAAGTTGTAACGAACAACCTAGGCGATTCTGAAGGGTGATAACGAATTCGATTCCTTTACCACTATTGCACGACGTATATGTATGTATACAACGTATAAATACAAAACTCTGATCGAAATAACGCCTCAATCGTTTCACCCTTGAATTAGCCTTAGAATGCCATAGATCGGGTCCTTTCTATTTGTTGCTCGCGTGTAGGAGTGCATTTTGAATAAAATACTCGTATGTAATGGAGCCAAGCTAGCGCTCCACTTTTGTGAGGTGGAACTGTTTCCCTTCGTGTGTGGCTGTCGTCTGTTATTGCTTCGTATAGCAAACTTGGCGTACTACCACACCATATCTAACGATCGTAGCATTCTTTGTATATGGAATAGTATTACGAGATGCTATAAGCGTTTTTACACAATGCTGCATCGTTCTGGAGCGTTCCAGCGATAACGCCACGTCGCATGAAACATGGCAACTTGCAATGCCCCAGCTGAATGCTTCGCCGAGAAGCGTGCTTGACCCGCAGTACTGCATTGTATGGCAGAGGCGTATATACGGCAGGCGAACACCGTGCCCGCCCAGCTACCGACATTGTGGCCAATACGGCACAGAATTGCAGCTACTGGAAGAACATAAGCCTAAATCTCACCGTAGCTACTCAAAACAGTGGTAATTTTACGGAAAAAAGTTGTCAAAGATACAAAGAAATATTTTGTTTAAAAAAGAAAAGAATGAATGTAGCCACACGTTTCCTATTTCCTGTGCTTGAAAACAACCGAACAAAAAACTGTTCATGATCTTCTGTTTACTGTCGAGCATTTGATATGTATGATCGAGATTTTCTGAAACTAAGAATCTCTTCTCGGTGTATCACGCAGTTACCGACATATTGCTTTGCCAACCTACAAACTTCGCTTTCACAGAGCATCACATTGATGAGCAGTCGCATCAGAGAAAATAATGGCCTGTGTCCACTAGCATGGGTTGAAATAAGCGCCTCACTATACCATCTCGCTGTCCTGGCTGTTGCCTAAAGCATCACAATCTTTTCCTACTGCATGCTTAATTTCCCTTGGGCTCATTCTCGATTACAGCAATTGTGGCCGAACATGATTAAAATAATGGAGGGGACAGCGCAACTCAAGTTAAATAAGTGCCTACTGCAGTCTCAATTGGACCGCTATACTATTTCACAGGGATCCATACATACCCAGACAAGGAGCTCACACGTTTAATAAATTAGGAAGCGCTGAAATGAGTTGCAGTGTACTGTTACTGTACTGAATCATTCCTTAAGGGCCCGGAAGACAGCGTTCGGTCAATAAGAAATTACGGAATACACACGGATTTAAAAATAAAACCTGATAAATTGAAAGCGAGCCAGAGAGTTTCTGTCTAGTGATGGCAGGCGTTAGCAGAGCGTCGAAGATCACTTCAGTGGCACAATAAGGGTGTCTGTGGTCCGAAAGCTGCCGTTATTGCGAATTGCCATTGCAGTTCCAATGTAACCATTTGTCACAACTACCTAGAAACCATGTTTTAAATTGGTCGCTCGACAAAACTGGCAGCCTTTCCGGAACTTGAGAGAACTTTGGCATACAGGTAAACTACTGCAACATAGCACCTAAGCTTTACGTCCATGTTATCTTAAGCACAATAAGGCGACCACACTTTCACCAAGAGAAACACCCTCACACCGTAACACGACCTCCACCGTACTTGACACTACTCACGATGAGAGGTAAAGTTCGCCAGGCATTCGCTTAAGCCCGACCCTTCCATCGGAATGGCGCAGGAAATAGGGTGATTCAGCATTCGAAGTCACTCTCTTTCAGTAATCCATTGTCCATCTGCGTCGCTCTTTTGACCCCATCACGAGTCACTGAGGTGTGATTACAAAAATGTGTGCCTTATGAGGAGCTGTTCGTCCATTGTAGCCCACTCTTTTCGACTGCCTGCGCCCAGGAACTGTGCTAATTGAATTGCTGTTAGCACCTTAAACTCACGAGAGATTTCAGTCACTCATTTAATACGTCTTTTTACAACTATCATCCGGAATGCTCGACGTTGACAGTCCTTCTGTGGTGAGGTCAGTCTGATCTCCATTTATCTATGATTGTTCGTTCGCCTTTCCACTTCACGATCATATCACCAACAGTCAACGTGGGCACCTTTAGAAGTGTTGAAATGTCGGTGATGGTTTTGCTACTCAGGTGACATCCAATGTCTAGTCCACGTTCGAAGTCACTGAGCTCTATTGACCGACCCACGACGTCTCTCCGTGTGTAGGAGAAATATGGAGGTATATCAAAACGTGACACGTTTAACTCCTGACTGATATCATATGCGGAAGACACCTAAGTTCTACTGCTATGGAAAACGCATGCACTCAGGTAGATATGAGTTATACTAGGTACACTGACAAAATTATATCAAACTTAATCCAGTTTGGCAGTACCCAGGACCATGTACTGGACAAGACCACATATAGAATTACTATTGAGAAACGGGTTTCAGGTAGAGGAAACGCACAGGTGACGGAAAAGAAGAAGAAATTCTCTGAAGAATAGAGACAGCAGATAAGCCAGCGCATGAACAATCACTTGCCAAAGAAAAGGGAAGGGAAGTCTGGTCATTTCCTTTCATGTATCCTTTGCTCGTTACGAGCATATCAACAGTAGTTCATCTATTTTAAATAGCACCCTACATTTTATTATTATTTACAAATTTACTTCCTCTCTTCAACACACGTCCAAAAATGTTCCAGCGTACAGTTCCCTTAATTACGATGCTATGAGAAACGTAAGACTAAACTTACTTCGAGTCTCGTGTAATAGCATTAAGTGCTTGTACTCGGCGAAATGAAACTTGTCCTCTTGCTGGAAATTACAGCTAACAACTGTAACGTAACGCAAAGGTATACTTTCCATCAGTCAACCGTCTTCGGTTGAAGGTTTGTATGAGTACAGTGTACACCAACGAAGAGAAGGAAGAAATGATACTCAGTTGTGGAGAAAGGCAGGAAGTTTCAAACTAGCATAAATTCCGCTGCAGAGTGAAAATTCGTTCTGGAAACAATCCCCAAGCACGTGGCCAAGTAATTACTCCGCTATATACGTTCTTCGAGGAGTGCTAGTCCAACTGTGTACGCAGCGGAACTTCCGCGAAGCCTGGAAAGTGCAAGAGAGACACTGGCGGATAGTGAGACGTGGATGCGTAGCTAATTCGCTAGACTGCTTACCCGCCAACGGAAAAGGTCTCATTTTCGAGTTCTGCTACAGCACACCGTTTTGGTATGCCACGAAGTTTTAAAATCAGCGCAATCTGCGCTGCAAATAGAAAAGTCGTCGTATAAAATAATTATAGCCTGGCCCAACCAAAATTCGTTAGCCCAGTTCGAATAGAGAGCAATAACTGACTATTACGATGCTGTCTTAAATTTCATTCTTCATAATCAGCGGTTTGATATGTATGTTACCTCACAGTATTCCCTGACAATTCTTCGCGGCTTCCGACGTATCCACATTATTTTCCCTGGTCCCAGAGCATGGGATACTGGGTGAAGGTTCAGATCTTCTCTGGCATACAGTACCACGAAATACGTTTCAATATAAATATGAATAAAAGAAATTTCCATTATTGTCGCCCTTTTTTATAACTCAGCGTTGAGTCGTTTTTTATACACACCTTTCATTTCGAATTATTACTTAACGAACAATAAGACACCCTCAACTCCTTCAGAAACTCGATGCGCCACCCAGTGAACTTAATATGTCAGGCAACATATTTCAGAATATTATATACTCATTCCCTTGACCAATGTAGTCGTTGTATTTAGCGGCTTTGTAATTGCAGACCATATTCAGAGCCACCAGTGACCGTCTTGTTTATTTCGTTCTTTCACTTCTTTTTTATTCTAGTAACGGGCTACAGAATTGAGAGCCTATGCAGTGCTGGGAAAATGTAAAAAGAGTTTCCTTAGAAGGCAAGAAAAGGTTGATAAACTTGTTATCCCAGCGCAGAGTTTCAGCCGCTGGTTACCGCTACAGCATTAGTGTTCCGCCCCCTCCCCTCCAGTACACGAACTCTGGGTGATTCATAGGTCATTTGCCAAAAATAAAAGGAGCATTGTTCGAAGAATTATTTTATAGAGATAACTTTCTAGAGGCTAGTGTGACAACCATCGTCCCTACAGCGGCCACGCTAAGGAACAACGTTCTCTTTGAACATCTAAAGCAAATGTTTCCATTGATTCGTAGTGTTATTTTCCGTAAAGCTCGCTCTTATCGTCACGTGTCTGCATTGGAACTTTGGCCCTTTCTCATTTGCCAGCTACAGAATCGTGCGATGGAGTGGGAGAAGTCTCCTGGCTCCTTTGTCATGCCACAGAACTATCGGTTATTAATAAAGAAAACCGCAAGATCAGGAGTTTGTTTAACCAGATTATTAAATGTTACTGGACTGAAGTACAAATGTCTGCTCCTTTTGGGTGGCGAGATTCTTGTTATGACAGAACCAGCGGAATTTCAGAGGAATAAGGTGGACTACACTCGCTGCTAGAAAATCGTAGAGTACCCACTTGGTGAAGGAGATTGAGGAGTAAGCCCTTGCTACTAAGCTAGAGAAGTTATGACTCGGTGCTCGGAGATAGAAGTGTAAAGACGCCCGTTGAGACCAATCTTGCTATCGTAGAGAAGGATGATTCCACTTGAGCATTGATTACAGTAAGAGAGCTGAACTTGAGTCCCCAGCGTGCAGCATTTACGCTACAGGAGCTTGGTAAATAGATCAGCGCTGTACGCCATTCAGGATCCATTTTTCAAGTTTTAATATTTCGCAGCCAGTTTATTGCTTTCATTATGCATTTTGGAGAGTTTTCTGTTTTTATAACTATTTTTACGTGTTCTTCCGGCAATCAATTAACCATTCTTTCAGTCACTGGTAGTATCCGCTATATACTCTCGTAATTATGCTTTTATCATGCCCACCTACTTGCGCCAATGTCCCGTTGTAAAACTTTTGTTCCCTCTTATCAGTGGCTAGGTCATGTGTCGATGTTTACGATGATAACCTGATTTTCAAAGAGATAACTTGTTTATGTTATAGACAGGTGATGCCTCCTCTCATTGATATATCTATAGGTATGGAGTGGTATCTATATTTTCATCTGTAAATGGACCACCCCTCTTAAGTATCATTTCAGTAAGTCGTTTCCATTTGCACGACATTATCACTTCCCATAAATTAATTTGTATGATTTGTAAAGAATGTCACCTTTCTCTGTGCATCACTAGAGTTCGGATGGCAGAGGTTTGCTAAACTGTACGATCGACACTCGCAAATGGAAAACTATTCCCTTTGACCACGAGATGTTTAGCTTAAAATGTTGTAAAAACTAAATAAAAGTGTCACTAGACTGTGTTTCACCCTACGTTATAAAAGACTAGTCCAAATAATAACTCGAAAGAATCTGACCATATGACTTGTGGTCATTTTCTTCTGTTGGTGAATTATCCACTGTAAATAGAAGGAATGTTTCCGTAGGAATACACTACTATGCATGTGACTCGTGCTTCAACGCTAGAAGGCGATACAATCCGAAACATTGTTTTTCGATTTTTTCATTTCATCTGCCGGTAAATGCGATGACACTTTCCTTTTAACGCGTCTGTCGACGAAATGCTACCTATAATTTTGCCTAGTACTTCCCCTAGCGGTGTGGCGACTGCACACTCTACCCTTGTATACCAGTAACACAATCAGTTTGTAGTTGCAACACTTCTTTATTGATTACACATACACATGAATTCATCAGCAGTAATAATCAATTTACAACATTTGCATATCAAGACTCTATCCACAATTAGTATTTACAATATTAGCCGTCACACTTGTGACAACGGACACTTTACGTGCCGGTAACAACAACGAAAATAATAGATGTTTACAATGTCGAATATCGCCTTTCTTACTCAGTTTTACACTTACTGACAAGGTAAAATTAATTTGATGCTATCTGACCTGAAGGGTGCTATTAATTATTCTGTTTACACTTGGCATTCTACTACAGTTAACGCCCGGATGATTCTAGACTTTATGAAAGCTTAAGGCAAAACGTCAATTTGATGAACATGTGATGGACGCGAGAAAACGTTAACCTAATACGATTTCACAAACACACGATCCAAAAGGTGAACTTTGGGCAGTAGGAAATCTTCTTCCTAAAACAAGCCTCTCGTTGAATGGAATAGAGAAATCGCGCGTTAACGGTGTCTGAACGGCCCAGAGTTCAAATCGTGAGATTTCCGTCACACTGCAAGTTCGCGGGGCGAGGTTTGCTGGCGTTGAACACTATACACGTTTCTGAAAACAGAAAACATGAGCGGCAGACACACTGTAGTACTTACCAGCAACACAAATATATATATATAGGAAAGCAATACCTAAATGTAAACATACACTCCTGGAAATTGAAATAAGAACACCGTGACTTCATTGTCCCAGGAAGGGGAAACTTTATTGACACATTCCTGGGGTCAGATACATCACATGATCACACTGACAGAACCACAGGCACATAGACACAGGCAACAGAGCATGCACAATGTCGGCACTAGTACAGTGTATATCCACCTTTCGCGGCAATGCAGGCTGCTATTCTCCCATGGAGACGATCGTAGATATGCTGGATGTAGTCCTGTGGAACGGCTTGCCATGCCATTTCCACCTGGCGCCTCAGTTGGACCAGCGTTCGTGCTGGACGTGCAGACCGCGTGAGACGACGCTTCATCCAGTCCCAAACATGCTCAATGGGGGACAGATCCGGAGATCTTGCTGGCCAGGGTAGTTGACTTACACCTTCTAGAGCACGTTGGGTGGCACGGGATACATGCGGACGTGCATTGTCCTGTTGGAACAGCAAGTCCCCTTGCCGGTCTAGGAATGGTAGAACGATGGGTTCGATGACGGTTTGGATGTACCGTGCACTATTCAGTGTCCCCTCAACGATCACCAGTGGTGTACGGCCAGTGTAGGAGATCGCTCCCCACACCATGATGCCGGGTGTTGGCCCTGTGTGCCTCGGTCGTATGCAGTCCTGATTGTGGCGCTCACCTGCACGGCGCCAAACACGCATACGACCATCATTGGCACCAAGGCAGAAGCGACTCTCATCGCTGAAGACGACACGTCTCCATTCGTCCCTCCATTCACGCCTGTCGCGACACCACTGGAGGCGGGCTGCACGATGTTGGGGCGTGAGCGGAAGACGGCCTAACGGTGTGCGGGACCGTAGCCCAGCTTCATGGAGACGGTTGCGAATGGTCCTCGCCGATACCCCAGGAGCAACAGTGTCCCTAATTTGCTGGGAAGTGGCGGTGCGGTCCCCTACGGCACTGCGTAGGATCCTACGGTCTTGGCGTGCATCCGTGCGTCGCTGCGGTCCGGTCCCAGGTCGACGGGCACGTGCACCTTCCGCCGACCACTGGCGACAACATCGATGTACTGTGGAGACCTCACGCCCCACGTGTTGAGCAATTCGGCGGTACGTCCACCCGGCCTCCCGCATGCCCACTATACGCCCTCGCTCAAAGTCCGTCAACTGCACATACGGTTCACGTCCACGCTGTCGCGGCATGCTACCAGTGTTAAAGACTGCGATGGAGCTCCGTATGCCACGGCAAACTGGCTGACACTGACGGCGGAGGTGCACAAATGCTGCGCAGCTAGCGCCATTCGACGGCCAGCACCGCGGTTCCTGGTGTGTCCGCTGTGCCGTGCGTGTGATCATTGCTTGTACAGCCCTCTCGCAGTGTCCGGAGCAAGTATGGTGGGTCTGACACACCGGTGTCAATGTGTTCTTTTTTCCATTTCCAGGAGTGTATTACAAGTTAACCAATGAACAGAATTAAGGAGCTTAGTTTCCTTTGATCCAAAAAAGAAAAAATCTAGGTACTACGTAAAGAGATCAGTCAGTCCACACCAAATGACTTAAGGTCCACCTTACAAGATAATCTGTCTTTGGTGAAAGGCTGATACCATATAAATCAAACGTGTAGTACCTAACGTGACAATCAACTTTAGAAAACTAATGTCACTTCGATAGATCGCTAATGCAGTGAGCACGGCCCCTATGGCCACAGACCAAAATACCCACGGCCTCTGTCCGACCATAAAACACAATGTAACTTATATTTATCATGGCCTCTTGCCTTCCATACACACAATAAATTATTAAGAAACAACAACTACCACTAATTCGTAAAACCAGAAAATTCTAAATCTATAACTAAATTAAGAAATGCCACTAAGCACCAAATCCAAACTTACAAATGCGAGTCGCTATTTCTAGTCACTTCAGTAACATAATTTCATGGCCGTTCCAGAACATAACTCGCCTCGCCACCACTGCAGTGAATGTTTTGCTGGCCACTAGCACGAGCAACTGCAACAGTCAACAGTCCTTGAGTACTCAATAATATTCACTATATATAGATGGAGGCACCCACCACGAAAGCCTGGCGGTTAATGTTTTCTACATGTGAAATTCACACGCCATCCATCCAAATAGCTCTCCAGGTATTAGCAAAACCTGGTCGCCACTGGCCAGCCGTGTCAATACAACTTTCATACTTTCCGGCAGCGGCCCGTGCTTCGTTGCTCCAACTCAACTGGTCCCCACGGCGTACGGCCGTGCCACGTAACATGGTGTCGCCAGCTCCCCACACCGACAACATCGAAGGCACGTCACATCACAGACTGACTCGGCTCATGTCCGGACCCACTCTCCCCCACTTGTGCACGCGCGCCACCATAAACAGGCTGCCTCAAAGACGCAAAGAGAACAAAGCACAGGGACAACAATCAAAGATGGAAGTAAGAATCGATATCGCCTGGCGCCAGAAACCCACCGCCTCACCCCCCACTTGTGCACGTGCGCCACCATAAACAGGCTGCCTCAAAGACGCAAAGAGAACAAAGCACAGGGACAACAATCAAAGATGGAAGTAAGAATCGATATCGCCTGGCGCCAGAAACCCACCGCCTCACCCCCCACTTGTGCACGCGCGCCACCATAAACAGGCTGCCTCAAAGACGCAAAGAGAACTAAGCACAGGGACAACAATCAAAGATGGAAGTAAGAATCGATATCGCCTGGCGCCAGAAACCCACCGGCTCACCCCCCACTTGTGCACGTGCGCCACCATAAACAGGCTGCCTCAAAGACGCAAAGAGAACAAGGCACAGGGACAACAATCAAAGATGGAAGTAAGAATCGATATCGCCTGGCGCCAGAAACCCACCGCCTCACCCCCCACTTGTGCACGCGCGCCACCATAAACAGGCTGCCTCAAAGACGCAAAGAGAACTAAGCACAGGGACAACAATCAAAGATGGAAGTAAGAATCGATATCGCCTGGCGCCAGAAACCCACCGGCTCACCTAGGAGCCAGTGTTTGTCAATTTCCAACACACTTGAAGTCAGTGAAATGTGTTTCCTTCTGGGACGATTCTCTGCAGCATGCAGTTCAACATCATTAGGAGAAATGCGCTGCGGATAGTAGATTTCTAAACCCATGGCAGAGCTCAATGATAATGCTGTTTCAAAGTGACTCAATAGCGATAAATGTTAACGTGTATGACATTTCTTGTGCTTGGTGAAGTTACTGCTGGTTTACACATATTAGGAAAACGACAGAATGCGCACTTATGTTACGTACGTATTCGAAGCTAGCGAATTTGCACTTGGGTGTTTTCAGGATTATGCGACAGGCACACAAACACTGACAGATATTTAAAAAAATGAAGGAAAGCTGTTCAATATTGTAAGAAAAACTGACAGAAAAGCCGAACCGTCAGAGTCTCAGTGCCTGAAACCGTCAGTTTACTCAAATGTGGACGAATACTGCACATGTGGTCCCAACAGGAAAGAGCAGAGGCAGTTCCTGTACCCTATCCGACGTTGACAGGTGATTCTGTGCTACTTCTCTATTATGAGCCGTAAGGAAGTTGCTTTCGAATAGGAACTGCAAACATTTGATGACAAGAAAAAAGCGTCTGGTGAGTCACGCATGGCATTACTGAGAATACGTTTGTCATATGATATGAATCTCTTTCCGAAGCACCTAATTTTTTCGCTGGTAAGTAAGTGTGATATGCCTCCATGTACGACTGAGGTTTTCGTACATTAAAGAGCCAAAGAAACTGTTACACTTACCTAATATCGTGTAGGACCCCGTGAGCAGGCAGAAGTACCGCAGCACAACGTGCCATGAACTCGACTAATGTATCAAGTAGTGCTGGAGGGAACTGACGCCATGAATCCTGCAGCGCTGTACATAAATCCGTAAGAGTAAGACGGGGGGGGGGGGGGGAGAGGTCTCTTCTCAACAGCATATTGCAAGGCATCCTAGATATGCCAATAGTGATCATGACTGGGGAGATTGGTGGCCAGCGGAAGTGTTTAAACTCAGAAGAGTATTCCTGGAGACACTCTCTAGCAATTCAGGACGTGTGAGGTGTTGCATTGTCTGCTGGAATTGCCAAAGTGCGTCGGAATGCATTGCGGACATGAATGGATGTAGGTGGTCAGACAGGATGCTTACTTACGTGTTACCTTTGATAGTAGTATCTAGAAGCATCAGATGTCTTATATCACTCCTACTGCACACGCCCCACATCATTACAGAGCTTCCTACAGCTTGAACAGTCCCCTGCTGACATGCAAGGCCCATGGATTCATGAGGACGTCTCCATACCCGAACACGTACATCCACTCGATACAACTTGAAACGAGACTCATCCGACCAGGCAACAAATTTCTAGTCATCAATAGTTCAATGTCGGTGTTGACGGGCCCAGGCGTGGCGTAAAGCTCTGTGTCGTGCAGTCATCGATGATGTATCGTTGAATGGTTCGCACGCTGACACTTGTTGATGGCCCAGCATTGAAATCTGCAGAAATTTGCGGAATGGTTGCACGTATGTCACGCTGAACGAATCTCTTCAGTCGTCGTTGGTCCAATCTTGCAGGATCTTTTTCCAGCCGCAGCGTTGTCGGAGATTTTAAATCTTACCGAATTCCTGATATTCACGGTACACTCGTGAAATGATAGTTCGGGAAAATACCCACTTCTTCACTACATCGGAGACGGTGTGCCCTATCGCTCGTGCGCCAGCTGTAACACCACGTTCAAACTCACTTAAATCTTTTTAACCTACCATTGTAGCAGCAGTAACCAATCTAATAACTGTGCCAGACACTTGTCTTATATAGACGTTGCCGACCGCAGCACCGTTTTCTGCCGGTTTACATATCTTTGTATTTGAATACACATGCCTCTACCAGTTTCTTTGTCGCTTCAGTATATGAATGTGAAAATGATTACTCCCAACCAAATGATGAAAGTCTAATAGTTTGCCACATAAGCTGCAACAAATGAAGGCAACAGTTTCACAGTCACGAAGTTTCTCTGTGCTCTGTCAATACATATGTTTGTAATGTCCTTGAAGTTGCGTTCCGCTTTGAAAGTTCTGACCCTTGAATTCATTTTTTGTGACATAGGTTAAACCCGCTTATTTGTTATTTTCATTTCTATGAGACGTCTATGTGGTATCTCGCCTGCTGTCACTATTCACAGCGTTTACTTCCGACAGTAACATATTCTTAACACATGACTTATATTCTATGACCAGTGTATAGTACGACAACTGCCAAGACTACAGAAAGAGAACAAATATTTCAGTGACCGGACGGACAGTTCATAACGTTGTGAAAATAAATAAATAGCACGACTGAATTTTGAACAAGGCTCGTCCGCTTTACAGTCCAGCACCGTGGCTACTTAACCACGACACCCCTGATTTTTATGTCTGCTCAATATTAAGGTTGGAACGTTCACCCTTTCTATTTTGCTGTTTTTTCAAATTTCAGTACACCTTCTCCCTGTTTTCATGCTTGATCTGTGATCTGTTTTTTAAGGGCTATCCACTGGGTCATCTTACCACTCAATCTGAGTGGGATGCGATAGAGAGTTTCCCTTGTAAGTACACATCTCGTCAAGCGTACCTTCATTTCATAACATTGCTGTATAGACGTGGGCTTCTTTTATTACTGGCTGTGAACTGATTCGTAGAGATTGACACTTTACCAGCCATATCACTTACATATTGTGGCGTCTAAACCACAGTCAAATAAAATTTCAAAGGCAGGGCCGTCAGTCACGTTCAGTACCGTTTATTACTGACACCAATGTTGAGGGAGAACACAACTAATCTTCTGGAAGGAGTGTGCAAACATCGAATAATCCAGATTATACAAAAGTTACAAATATAAGATATTTCAGGAAATGGAGAAATGATGTTATATCTGTTGCTGATTGTCTGGTTTAAACTGCGAGCCGCAGCACACTAGTCGACAGCCCTGACCACTACATCATACTGCATCGACAACAGCGAGGAACACTGCTCCCTCTACTGGACAAAAAAATGAAATGTGTGTGAAATTTTATGGGACTTAACTGCTAAGGTCATCAGTCCCTAAGCTTACACACTACTTAACCTAAATTATAATAAGGACAAACATTCACACCCATGCCCGAGGGAGGACTAGAACGTCCGCCGGGACCAGCCGCACAGTCCATGACTGCAGCGCCCTAGACCGCTCGGCTAATCCCGCGTGGCTCTACTGGACAAAGAGCATCCCCGTGTTTCAGAAGTTTTTACTGGAGCTGACTATAGTGACATGGATCTAGTTCATGCCAGAGAACCTCTGTAAGGCGGGCCTGGCAGATCCACGTGTTCTGGAAATGTTGTAACAACCTCTTCAGTATGATGGGCATCGAAGATAGCCTCTCCCATCAAAGCTCCGCGATCGTCGAGTGGGTCTACTGCTTCCTTGCAGTTCCCATCGTCCACCTACGCCTCTCAGATGTAGTAGGTCTTCAAATGGAGTACATGGAGTAAGGGACGTGCCATTGTACCAAAGTCGTTTATAGATAGCTGATAGCGCTAGCGAGTTCTGGGAAAACTTTTCACGTCGTAAATGTGTCGAGGACTTGGAAAATATGTGACTGGTATTATTTTCTCTGGATGGGGACGGGATGCATCGCCGTTTGCTAGGTGTCCCAAGATTTTTATTTCTTGGACTGCGAACAGGCACTTTTTCGGATTCAAGCTGTGACCTGTGGAAAGAATACACTTTGACGTGGTTATGAGGTGGATCAGATGTTCTTCAAATGTATTAAAATATAAACAGAGTCATTTTGATACCGAAGGTATGGCGTCCGGTTGTCCATCATACGTTCGAAGGTGCCTGGAGCATTACATTGTCCAAACGGTATAACTCTGAATACATGGAGTTTAGTCTGATGTCTTTTGCGCTGTGTATGTGCCGGTCTTAGCCGGTTACAGCAGTTAACTTGCGCCGCCATTTGCAGCCATGGTTTTATCAATCTGTGATAACTTTTTGTCTTTTTATTAAGATTTTTATACTTGACTCATGGAACACAAACATGTCATTTGACGAGAGCACTGTAGATGAAATTTTAAAGTTGTTATGTGATTTGATGTAACTTTTACCATTCTGATGAAGATAGTCTTAGAACTATAGAGACCTGGTTAATGTGTTTTTTTTTAATATATTTGCATCGGGTTGGCTGATTATTACATTTTACATAATTGTATACACGGTTGCTGAGCTCACAGCCGCAAAATGTGTAAAATATCAATACATGAAGCCATGAAACCAGTCTTTTCCTGGTCAACCTCATTATCAACGGTTCACCAGTAGCTTGTCTGCCTGTCAGCATTCGAAAAAGAACTTTGCTCCTTTCAACAAATGCAAGGTTCGTCAATGGGTAGACGTCATTCTTAGCCTTCTTCACAAGAGCCACAGCAAATGACCAAGGGCTCTCCGACGGTTCAATGGCTTCGTGTTACAGCGTCTTCCCCTTTTTTTCCTGGATTATCCACCGTTCAGCAAGAGCCACTCTAAGTGAGTGTATCGTCCACAGTGTCGATATGCTGATTTCCCACAGAATGTTTGGTCTGTCTGTCTCCACTACGGATTTGAAAGCGTCAAACAATTGACGCATAATCTCTGTCACTCTCCAACGTTGTACCTCGATCAGGCCAATTAGTGTTAGCAATTCGACGATAGCTTCGTTTCCTAGAGTTTCTTGGTGGTTGCAGTGCACGGTTCTTCGATGATGACATTAAGATGCCCTTTCTAGAATGGTTCGGCTTTCGTTACACGCATACCTTGAGGAATGCATTGTAACTTCTCGTGGCAGTTGGTGATCCAAAGTTGACCTTGACTATCTACAACGTTTATGATTCCAGAATGAAATTTTTATTCTGCAGTGGAGTGTGCGCTGATATGGAGCTTCCTAGCAGATTAAAACTGTGTGCCGAATCCAGACCCGAATTCGGGACCTTTGCCTTTCGCTGTGAGGACGGGTCGCGAGTCGTGCATGGGTAGTTCAGACGGTAGAGAACTTGCCCGCTAAAGGCAAAGATCCCAAGTTTGAGTTTCGGTCCGGCACAAAGTTTTAATCTGCCAGAGAGTTTAATATCAATGCTTACGATAATCGCTGCTATTTAAATCTCTTGTTAGCCCGAGCAGCTTTTCGGAATCGACAAAAGATTCATAGTTCAATTCGCCCATCTCGACTAAAGGCGGCAACATGTTTCGTTGATGTTGACGAGATAAGAATGGCTTTAGCGTTAAGCAACCGCTCAGAGCATTCCTTGTTACGAGTGCTTGTTGGAATAGCGCCGTCAGTCTAGCACTCTGATCTTCCATAGTCTTCCACTGATTACGATGCGTGTGAGGAGTCCCATCAGAGAACACATTATAACTACATTCAGATAAAACGACAAATTCGAAGGTTGTGTTCTGCCATTGATAGTTACTCTGACAATACATGTTCTGTCGGCTGGACGTATTTCCTTTTTACGACTTTCAGCACAATATTTTTCGTGTAATGGAACATAGTCCTCTTTATCCGACAACTAAAAGCATCCGATATTATAGGAAAGGAAGTTCCTGAGGCGACTAACGTCTTGACAAGTTGGCCGTCGATGATAACTTCAATGATATTTCCTGACATCTTGCTCACTGTCGTCCACGGGGAATTTGCAGCCACGGCGGCCACACATTCTTAGACGAACGCATCGCTTAGTTCTCCTGAATTTTTTGGCTAGACGAATGGGTGTTATCTCTGTAGGGCGAGGGGAAAAGGCTACGTCGTGTTGGGGAGCGACGTCTCCCAGAGTACGGACATCATCTTCATCCCAGAAGTCAACCATAATCGCCTGCAGCTGACTGGCGTGAATAGAAATATGTCAATAGTCTATGTCAGGCAGCGTAATGGTCGTCGAGAACTCAACTTCTTTCTGTGCAGTTGCGTACAACGTGTCCATTGCATCCACAATGGAAACCACGGGCGTGTTGATGTCTTTCCTCCAAATGTAGTTTCTTCTGTTGAGCGTTCTACATTCACGTAGGACTTGGTTATACCTTCATTGTTTGGGTGCTGGGTTTTAGTTTGACGGCTGCGGCATAAGATTGACCTGGCCTAGTCCATTTTTCCTAGCGAATTCCGCTGGTGGGGCAGACTGGTTCTAAGGACTGGTACAGGTATTCTGTACCATTCTCTTTTAGCTCCTGAAGTACCTGCTTGAAATTCAAATCTGGTATATCTTTTACACTCGGTCCTTTAACTGCTGTACATTTCTGCATCTGTTCTCTTCCTGACAGGCATATAAGACAAGTGATTTCATGGTGATTTTCCATAACTGCCTTAGGGACCACATCGGCAATAGGTAACAGCTATTTGGTCCGAATCTTTTCTGTTGCATTTCCTCGAGTCGCTGGTACTACTTGATGAGTTCCTCTGTCGTTGTGACATCCACTGCCAGAAGTGCGTGTCTTCTGCGACTCCTTTCATCAAGTGTGAGATTTTGTCCACTTCGTGTTAGGATCACGGTGTAGGGACAATTATTTAGCCTTGAATTGCTCCCAGCTACTGAGCTTCCCATCGTCGTTCTCGAAACGTTACTAGTTTGTGTCATCCAAGTAAGAGTACATATTTGCCTGACACAACATGTCATCCCATGTGACTCCGTGGAATCCTTTCCGCCATTGTGTTGGGTCCTGACTAACATCTCAGGAAAACACTGATGGATGCCTAATATGCAGCTGACTTAGCGCTGTTGTGGAGTCCACCTGTCTCCTGAATATATGGATCTTTCAGTGTTATGTCTAAATCACAATCAGAACCAAATCCGAAGGCAGTGTCGTCAATGAAGCTCACCACTCAGAATTGGATGGCTCAAATGGTTCAAATGGCTCTGAGCACTATGGGACTAAACATCTATGGTCATCAGTCCCCTAGAACTTAGAACTACTTAAACCTAACTAACCTAAGGACATCACACAACACCCAGCCATCACGAGGCAGAGAAAATCCCTGACCCCTCCGGGAATCCAACCCGGGAACCCGAGCGTGGGAAGCGAGAACGCTACCGCACGACCACGAGATGCGGGCTCAGAATTGGAAGCAGGTTTGTTATTGATAACAGCCTACAGCCAAAAGAGATCCTACCCGCTGGATGAAGAAACGTCGAATATTCCACAGTGCCGGAATTTATACAAACACCGAATATTCCAGTGTACAAATGTATAAACATAAAGTACTTCACAAAATTCCCAGGAATTACAGAAGCTAAATAATTAGAGCTAGGGGGACCGAACTAGCGACCCATCGGACAGCGTTTAGGGACGCTAATCATTGCACCACACAAACAACTCATGAAATATATTGTGAATACCTACGGTTCTCTCACACTTTCTCTCTCAATTTTCTTTAACGATGCATTCAGTTTTAAGGATATTTTTGCATGAAGGACAAAATTAAAAATCTCCACTGCTGGAACCGTCATGGTGTGGACTGATTGTAGCAGGCAGGCATTTTACTTGCGCGTTGTAGTTAGACATACACTGTTCAGCCACTGACCACTCACCGTGTGTCTTCTATAGGTGTGTCAGTTACACAGAAGGTGTTGCACATTCGTAGGTATTCCATAACACTCACCTTGACTGCAATGAGAGTCGCTAGATTTTTATTGTCTGGTGAGCTGTTTGCATTGATTACGAATTGCTTGAGGGATATCATAATATTTTTTAATACTTACCATTGTTCAAATTGTTCCACACTTTATCGAAAGCACTGTAAAAATATCTGCACACAGCCTACACAGAGTGAAACGTAGTCACGCACTATTTCTGTCTCCATCCACGCAGATTCACACTCAGACTGCCTCCACCCGTTCGTCTCTGATCGTTGTGGAGTCTCCGTCCACAAAGACTAGTCAACCGCAGACAAGAAAATGTAACGCTTCCTAGATACACTCCTGGAAATTGAAATAAGAACACTGTGAATTCATTGTCCCAGGAAGGGGACACTTTATTGACACATTCCTGGGGTCAGATACATCACATGATCACACTGACAGAACCACAGGTACATAGACACAGGCAACAGAGCATGCACAATGTCCGCACTAGTACAGTGTATATCCACCTTTCGCAGCAATGCAGGCTGCTATTCTCCCATGGAGACGATCGTAGAGATGCTGGATGTAGTCCTGTGGAACGGCTTGCCATGCCATTTCCACCTGGCGCCTCAGTTGGACCAGCGTTCGTGCTGGACGTGCAGACCACGTGAGACGACGCTTCATCCAGTCCCAAACATGCTCAATTGGGGACAGATCCGGAGATCTTGCTGGCCAGGGTAGTTGACGTACAACTTCTAGAGCACGTTGGGTGGCACGGGATACATGCGGACGTGCATTGTCCTGTTGGAACAGCAAGTTCCCTTGCCGGTCTAGGAATGGTAGAACGATGGGTTCGATGACGGTTTGGATGTACCGTACACTATTCAGTGTCCCCTCGACGATCACCAGTGGTGTACGGCCAGTGTAGGAGATCGCTCCCCACACCATGATGCCGGGTGTTGGCCCTGTGTGCCTCGGTCGTATGCAGTCCTGATTGTGGCGCTCACCTGCACGGCGCCAAACACGCATACGACCATCATTGGCACCAAGGCAGAAGCGACTCTCATCGCTGAAGACGACACGTCTCCATTCGTCCCTCCATTCACGCCTGTCGCGACACCACTGGAGGCGGGCTGCACGATGTTGGGGCGTGAGCGGAAGACGGCCTAACGGTGTGCGGGACCGTAGCCCAGCTTCATGGAGACGGTTGCGAATGGTCCTCGCCGATACCCCAGGAGCAACAGTGTCCCTAATTTGCTGGGAAGTGGCGGTGCGGTCCCCTACGGCACTGCGTAGGATCCTACGGTCTTGGCGTGCATCCGTGCGTCGCTGCGGTCCGGTCCCAGGTCGACGGGCACGTGCACCTTCCGCCGACCACTGGCGACAACATCGATGTACTGTGGAGACCTCACGCCCCACGTGTTGAGCAATGCGGCGGTACGTCCACCCGGCCTCCCGCATGCCCACTATACGCCCTCGCTCAAAGTCCGTCAACTGCACATACGGTTCACGTCCACGCTGTCGCGGCATGCTACCAGTGTTAAAGACTGCGATGGAGCTCCGTATGCCACGGCCAACTGGCTGACACTGACGGCGGCGGTGCACAATTGCTGCGCAGCTAGCGCCATTCGACGGCCAACACCGCGGGTCCTGGTGTGTCCGCTGTGCCGTGCGTGTGATCATTGCTTGTACAGCCCTCTCGCAGTGTCCGGAGCAAGTATGGTGGGTCTGACACACCGGTGTCAATGTGTTCTTTTTTCCATTTCCAGGAGTGTAGGTGCGTGCTGTGTACAGCCAATGGGAGACGAGAAACGTATTTCTCAGTCGTTTTACATTATCGTCCATGTACCCAAAGCTTGATCACGGCGGAATATATGTTGTCTTTATCCCATACTACACAACATTACAGTTTCCATATCCTTCATTAGTTAGCTTGAATAACTGCCTCCAAATAAAACAACGTAATGTCTCAGATCTGTCAGACCTCAGCATATAGCCATAAACATTACAAACTTAATGAATTATTTGTGGTAGGAATTTCTAAATTCCCAGACGCAACTGTTCAAATATCCATAAGCAATTAATTTATTAATTTATCGATGGTTGCGGAAACGTATCGAAGGCCCCTGGAAGTCAATAAACATGGTGTCAACCTGCCTGCCAGTTCTATCACCTTCTAGGTCTTTCGTACGTGAATGGACATAACACGGAAAACGATTTATTCGCACAGGAAATGTGAATAGTGTGAAATGAGTCTACACATTTTATCTCGCCTTTATTCAGCAACGCTCACATCCTCCCAAGCATGCATGAACTGAACTTCTGCCACCCTAAGCTTGTGCCAAATAGATCTTAGATACATGGACAGCGCAGTGAAACTCACAGTGCACTCTTAAGGTTGACGACTTGATTTCTGATTTCACCAAAAGCTGATTCTACTTCTCCAAAAGTAGAATCAATTCTTTGTGTCTCTTCCCATTCCTCTTTCAGCGCTTCGCTTTAACTTCCGTTCTCTTCCTACTGATTTCATTTCCTAGTGACTTGTATTTATATATTTTACTCAACACTTTCGTACTTCCTGTTTCCGTCTATCAAATGAAATATTGCTTCAGTTATTGAAGTCTTTTTCCACCATTCCTATCCACAAAAAATCATCTAACGTAGTATTCCTTATTGCTTTATCTACGGCCTCACAGAACTGCGTTTTAACGCAAGTCGTCGTTTATCAGTACTTTAGTTTGCCACATTGTTTTTCGTATTGATACCTATTTTATTAAAGATGATAGAGTACTCACTGATCCCCGAATTGTTGGGCTGAGCTCTGAGCAGTGACAGCTCTTGTAAAATGTATTTTTTGTACTTGAGCTCTCAAATTGTAGATTTTATTGAAATTTCGTGAATCCTGGCTTTGTCCGTTGGCCTTATGTTCAACTTAAAAATTTTGTAATGAATCTGATATTATGAAATCGCCAATCCATTTTGCTACTATTTAATATATTTGTAGAGTGTACCCAGTGTATACACAATCACATTCTGTCACAGCGGTCCACCTTGTCTAGTGGATTAAAGCTGAGATATGGCACGAGTATCGTTTCACTGCGTTAAATCCCTAAAGTTAATTCAAATGTAAGTTTACCATCGATCTGAGTTTAGTGCAAGACAAAGACAGGGAATAACAGAACCTGAATAGCCTATGGCCCTAACGCCACCTCGAAATGTTATCCAATGGTCAAAAGTGCATGAGTTTAGTGCAAGACAAAGACAGGGAAGAACAGAACCTGAATAGCCTATGGCCCTAACGCCACCTCGAAATGTTATCCAATGGTCAAAAGTGCAGAGGGAGAATTCTTCGATGTATTTTTCTTCAGTCCTTAAGCAATTTGTTGCAATAGCAGGGCTTCGCCCGTCTTCCTTGATTAGATCCTTTCCAAGAGTTCCCATCGAACATATCTGCGTATCTGTAAGTCCATCTTTATACAAGATCGGTGCCGCACCTCGGTTGTTCAATGTAAATGCCAAATTAAAGCGTCTTCAGCCATCCAAATTTCCAGTTTTAATTTTATTTCTGCCACCAGTTTCGGCATTTCATTAGGCCACCTTCAGGTCCCCTGACCGACGTAAAGGAAAGATTAAATCTCTTGTACAGTCGAAATAGGGGCCAGCATTCAGTTACTGGTATCTGTAGGTACCTTCTTAATACAGCGATCTCTCCAATCATCACTTGCCGAAGTTGAATTGCAGTGTTAACAATGAGGGGTTGTTAAGCTGTGTGACCGTAAAGAGGTCTCTCCCTCTTAGGGCAATGGTCCATTTCCCACAGCTAATGATGAGATTTGAGCGTTAAGTGTATTCGTTTATTGTGGCAGAAATGGGTGTGTGTATAGTGTGGACGTGATTGAGTTGCATGACGATGAGGAAAGGGAGATCCTGAAGCACGAAGCCGGTACGTATCCTACTACACACAATTAGCGCCAAGGGGACTCCAGCAACGACATCCCCCTGATTAATCGCGTCACGCACCCTCATTTCATGAGACACTTCGGACTAGTGTGGAATTTCATTAAAAACGTGGCAAAAATTCTGGACATGGGAGACCTTACGCAGCCACCACTCAACCCCTTGCCAGCCAAACATCAGCGTTGAAAATTTCTGCCAAAACCACTAGTATTCGAACTGGATAGCTCCGACTCTGATCCCAAAGCACATGTCTGTTTGGGACCTCGGTTGTGGACGCGTATTGTTCTCAAACTAAGATCACCCTACGTGCGTCTGGAGTTGGCTGTAGAATCTTTACATTATCTCTTGTAACTGCTACCTCGAACATCAGTGATCGCCAAATTGTGATAATCCGCATCATCATATTATAAAAGTAGAACCTGGACATATATTGCAATAAATGAAACATTTGAGGTCTCAGTACTTACCTGGTTGGGTACCTTTCTTTTTTATTTTAAACTATACAATATGACCTCTGAAAATGAGTTTGTGAATTCAGCAGTAGCTGCTGCTAGAGAATCCCAACTTAGAGGCCACAAATGTAGGAACATATGAAGCAATATTGATCGTATGAGTTGTCTTAGGAGACCAGCAAATTCTTTCGTGTACCTCACTCGCTGCAGGTTTGCTTCTTAATCTCTCCGTGGTATTCCAATGACTTTCCAGTACACTTTCTTGAACTTTTGCTGATTTTTCATTCTTATTGAACACCATCTGTCGGGGCAGTAGATATTGTTATACTCCATATGAAAATCTGAATTTAATTCCAGTATCTCTGAATTTAATAT
The DNA here is from genome assembly GCF_023898315.1 of Schistocerca nitens. Lineage (NCBI taxonomy): Eukaryota > Metazoa > Arthropoda > Insecta > Orthoptera > Acrididae > Schistocerca > Schistocerca nitens. The sequence continues at coordinate 265,875,344 of NC_064618.1, forward strand.
ACACGGTGGTTTTAAGTAGAAATAAACTTCCGCTACTTGAGAGTACTCTCACGACAAAAGACTGAGCATAGGATTATTAAACTGTGTGTAAACTTTTGTAAGGATGTGCGGAAGCGAAGTAACGAAAAAACCACAGAAAGCAGCACGTTTTCACATCGTAGGATGACAATTGCTAATTGCGCACCATGCTTACGTTGCTGGTAACAGATGTTGCTGAATGTGACGATCATTTGCACCAATGTCAACCTGGAGCCGCACTAGTGGTACCATGTCACAATTGCTAGTAACACGTTTCGAAAGGCGGACCATGGAATGTTCAGTTGTGGAGACGCAGCTCGTCTACTTCATCAAGATCATACATTGCGTCCAGCATTCTGAGCCATGGCTATAGCAACATTTTCAGCATTTTATCAAACAATTACGTTGGAGAAAATGTGACGACATAAAATTAATATAGTAAAACTGTTTTCATTTGAAGATGTTAGAAACAAATAATTTTTTAAAGGCAATGTGTATCTGGCGTGAGATATTCGAAAATAATTCTCTGGATATTAGCTGTGAGCAACAATAAGTTAATTTCAAAATGTCATTTATTTCTGCGAGCACCTGCTGAGAAAATTACCTTACATAAGCAAAAATGTAGGAGTAAGTTGCAGAGAGCATTTAAAGAAAAATATACAAAATTCGCTTTCCCATTATTTTAAATATATGCTATAGAACGTGCCGTATTTATAGTCCTTAGCTGTATATTATTTCTGTCTCTCCTGCTTCTTTCTATGTTACTGCTGCTTTTTCTATAGTTTCAAAGGGACTCCGTGCACTTATAGCCACCATTTTTGTTCGCATAAGATGCACAAAATCTCTGCTTCCACAAAAATTTCTCCAGAATAAATGTGGATGATATACAACCATCACTGAAAGCAGGAATTCTATCTAACACACTAATATCCAATGAACGTAATAATTTTATTTTACGAATACTGAATGGACTCATTGGTGTTCTGTGTTCAGACATTCAGATAAATTTTCGAGAGTTCAGCATATCCAATGACGAAAAATGTAACACTATATCTCGAAACTGAACATAAGTCACTCTATGAATACGGTGAAAGACGTAGAGAACTCAAAAACCACATCTACTTGAATGTCATAAATGATAAAGTATAAAGATATTTCTCTGACAACTTTTCCTGAGAACTAAAAGTTCTTCCTTTCCAAAAATTCAGAAAGTGATTTTCTCTTTTTGTTCATAACATTAGGATAACGCACCCTTAAGAAATCCAGCTCTGGCACTTGTACTGTTTCCAATGAGTGTTTAGTAGCTTTAGTTTCACAAAATTTCAAGCAAATATGACCCAAATAACAGTGAAAATATTTTCAGAAAGTTGTTAACAGATATAATGTTTTCCTTTTTTTAAGCTGACATCCCGACGGAATTCGATGCTGAAGAAATACAGCATAATTTAATTGAAGAGATTGAAATGATTCTGTAATACTGGCCGATTGATGATTTGATAGCGAATGACTTAATAGACGAAGAATTCTTACCCAGCAGGGAAAATATTGGATATCTGCTCGATGCTGAAGAAATACAGCATAATTTAATTGAAGAGATTGAAATAATTATGTAATACTGGCCGATTGATGATTTGATATCGAATGACTTAATAGACGAAGAATTCTTATCCAGCAGGGAAAATATTGGATATCTGCTCGAGACTGCCGGGAAGATATATACTAATTTAGTCTACGATGAATTCATGCCGAACGTAGACGAGTTTGTACATCTACCTGAGAATATAGAGAGGGAAGATACGCAGGTTTGCGCTTAAGCCGCAACAGATACTGACGAATTGGTGGTTGCGAGTCTATACCTTGGCATTACTCTTATTTTCGTAATACCCAAACACCATTTATTTGAGATAATTGGGTGTAATGTTAGAGAAATAAATACACCTGTTTAATGTTTTTAAGTGTAGCCTTTGTCTCAGTGTTAGAACTGATACCTAGTAAGTCGACAACTATTTTGCTTATACTCATTATGAACAGCTAAGTTTTCTAAGTGCGAAAATTAGCGGGCTTATGGCCCTCAGAAGTTACAGGTACTGTTTTTTTTATGTGTGTGAAATCTTATGGGACTTAACTGCTAAGGTCATCAGTCCCTAAGCTTACACACTACTTAACCTAAATTATCCTAAGGACAAACACACAACACATGCCCGAGGGAGGACTGGAACCTCCGCTGGGACCAGCCGCACAGTCCATGACTGCAGCGCCCCAGACCGCTCGGCTAATCCCGCGCGGCAGGTGCTGTTTGTCTCCGCAAAATGCTGTTAGGGAAGATACTGTTGCACTTCAGTGAGAGAGTACCAACTGGTCGTGGAAAAATTTTACCTTAATATTAATGAGGTAAACTGGATCTCTTGTCTCTTCCCGAACAGCCCGGGAGAAAAACAGTAATAGGATAACAAGAGCGAAGAGTTTGAAACGAGCAATCAACGGGTATTCCTGAAAGGTAGGTATGTGCATTGTTCGTTGTTATTGGCTGCGCTAAAATTCACTTTTATTTTCCGTCAGCACCACTGAATGCTTCTTCTATGTGACCTTTTCTAGTAGAACATATTATTCGTATAGTATAACACATAAAATTCTCATACTTGAGTTACAGTCGAATTATTCGTCCTTTCAGACTATGATAAGAACGTTGGGTTTGCACGGGCTTTACAATTACAGACAAAACACCAAGTACGTCGTAAACAACAGACACATGAGATACCATTGTAACTGTAAGAATGCTGCTACACTCATTAACTACACTCATAAGGTGTACTAAGTCACAGCTGATACTTTTGGACCACAGTTATCCTACTGGCTTAATGCTGCCCATCATGGCCTCCGTTCCTGTGCCAATTTCTTGCTCTTTGAGTAACCCTTACACCAAACATCTTGAATTATTTCTTAGATATTTCCAACCACTTGCAACGCCCCCTTCTCTTCTACCGACAATGTTAGAAATATATGACCGTGTTAGCACGTGCCTAAAAAATCGGAAAAAAATTTTGAAAAGGCTATCGTTCAGAAGATTCAATATAAAGTCGATAAATGAGGGGGAGGTTAACAACAAGATGCCTTCTAGGGCAACTCATTCCGCCTACTTAATTACTGTAAAATTTAGTATGGTTGATCGAAAGGTTTGAGCTATCATTCACGTACTGTGCCAACGAGAAGGGGTACCACGTGGATCGGAACAGAAAAAAATGGCTCTGAGCACTATTGGACTTAACATCTGAGGTCATCAGTCCCCTAGAACATAGAACTACTTAAACCTAACTAACCTAAGGACATCACACACATCCATGCCCGAAGCAGGATAGGAACCTGCGACCGTAGCGGTCTCGCGGTTCCAGACTGAAGCGCCTAGAACCGCTTGGCCACCACGGCGGCTCGGAACAAAATAATAGGAGTTACTGAAATAATTATACCTAAAAGAAATACGGTCGCCAGCCCAATTGGGCAAAATTTATGTTCGGTAGGTGAATTAATGATCCGAAAAGTCAATGTCAAGTATTAATCGAACATGCGCGGCAACAGAGGGCTGCACGCGCGTTAGCAAAAACAATTGAAACATTTACGTAATAAAGCGAGAAAGAAAATAGTTTGCACTCGAAATGTCATTAACTAATAGAGGTGAAATTTTGAAAACATACAAGATAACACTTAGATTAATGGTTACGCACTGTTGTAAGTGACAATGGCGCTACCTCACAATAACGTCTGCCGGTCGCGGTGGCCGAGCGGTTCTAGGCGCTTCAGCCTGGAACCGCGCGACTGCTACGGTCGCTGGTTCGAATCCTGCCTCGGGTATGGATGTGTGTGATGTCCTTAGGTTAGTTAGGTATAAGTAGTTCTAAGTTCTAGGTGACTGATGACCTCAGCTGTTAAGTCCCGTAGTGCTCAGAGCCATTTGAACCGTTTGAACAATAACGTCTACTATTTTCATATGAATTTTGGAAAATGGCAAAAAATAATTAAAAGAAACTCTATTGACTTCTGAACAGGGAAGTAGAAATCGATAATTACTGTATCGAAAGGTGATTGTTATACTTTAGCACGACTGCAAATCAAAATGTGAACCAGAACTTTACTAACAACTAATTTCAATAATCACTTATATTTGCACTCACTCATTAATTCTAGTTAGTGCTTTTGTTCATAGTGCCTGGAATCATTTTAATTTAATTAGTTGACTTACTATTTGCAACAATAAGATCGTCTCAGATTAAAGTTCAAATTTAAAGTTAGTGAGACTGAAATTACTGAATGCTTTAAGTTCAAATCTTTAATCTGACTGAATCATTTAGTTTATAAGCAAAATTAACTGGCACTGCAATTTTCATTTTTCATAAACGGTACTCGGATTATTGTAACGATAGGACAGGACAGGAACCTACTTGGTGAAAGATTTTAGGAGAATCACGGGTCAACAATGTTGATTAAACTATGGTAATTATTCACTCGCAAAACACCACAAAGCTTAGTAATGCCGTTACAAAACTAGTTGACAATAAGCTGTGATGCAGCAATCTTACTTCAGTCCATTCTCGCCGTGACGAAGTTACTGACGACGATACTGCTGCTGGCTCCTTTCCATGATAATTAGCGAGCGCGGGAGTTATTGTCAATGATACTGGCGTGGTGGGTTCTTGATGTTGCTGCAGCTAATATTTCCACCGCCCACGCTCATCACTTGCCACGTGCCCCTAGACAATCACTCCTCCAGTAAAGTGCACGCCATCCATGCGTCCGCACTTCACCAAGTCTCACACCTGAGTTCTCTGTCTGTGTAGCGCGCGCTGTGACGTAACATCCTCCCGCGTCCAGAGACGCCGCTACTCCAACGATACTTACTCGTTGACAAAAACCTAACGTTTCCCTAACATTCCCTCAGCGATTACTCAGCGATATTTACATCATATACATAATTGATGATACAGAAAAATAAATAAATTAATTCATACATCGTGTACATATAAATTTGCATAAAGACAAAAGCAAGAATATATACTATAATAAATGGTGAAAGAGCACATCGGCATGAAAGTGTTAATCACTGACTTCCCCAACGGTTTCTGCCCTTTACAGCTTCCTCTCACACTACAGAAGCCATTTGTTGACATCATAACAAACAATCGATTTCCTGCCCCATCTGCCAGTCAGTGTTGTCCAGTTATACCTTTCCCCGACTACTCCTTCGAGAACCTCACCATGTCTTATCAGTTACTTAATTTGCAGCAGCTTTGTGTAATAACTCATAAGCGCCTCCATCTTTTCCCTTCTGGTTTCCTGTCTTTACATGTGCCATGTCACCACAATACAATGTTGTGCTCCAGACATTGTCACAAATGTCTTTCTCAAACTAAGGCGTATATTTGATATGAGTGGACGTATTTTGGCGATTAATGCTCTCTTGGTCATTTTTAGTCGGCTTCTTCTTTCCTCCTCGCTTTATTCTACATACACTATTTTGTTTCCAATGAACAGAATTCTTTCATGTCCTTTATTAAACGGCCCCTTGTACTTCTGTATTCTTACTTCTTCTGTATCTCAATGGTTTCCTCTCTCTTTGGTTTGCTTTTAGTGAATTTTCTGTGCGCATTACTCTGTTCATTCCAATCCGCAAGTGCTGTAATTCCTCCTCACTTTCACTGCGGACAGCTGTGCTATCTCCCTGACTTTTAATCCCGCTTCCAATTCTTCTTTTAACTCATTCAATGCTTCATCAGTGTACAGACTGAACAACAGATGTAAAAGACAGCATCACTGCGTTACACGTATTTCAATCCCAGCACTTCTGTCCTGGTTTTCTTTTCTAATAATTCCATTTTGATTCTTGTTATTGTTGCATGTTATCCTTCTCTATGGCTTATACTAATTTTTGAGGATTTAATACGTCGTAAACATTTTATGCTTTCAAAGCATTTTCGAGGAAGAAAAATCAGATGAATACATACTAATTTTTCTAAAGCCATGATCGTATTATCAAATGCATTGTCTAAACCGCCTCTCTTGTAACCTGATCGTTCCTACAGTTTCATTGGTCGTCATGAAGGAGATCTCAGTTTTCTTTTCCAGCTTCCGTGTAAGTTGGGTATACGTACTGTCATGAAAATTGTGTGAGAGTTCACATTTCTCTTTATCTTAGTGATGCAGTTGATATGATTCATTCAGGGTTGTATTCCTCCGAACGTGCGATAGTATGTTTCTAGTCCCTTAGTTCTACACACTAACTCCAACAAATGTGTACATGCCATTTCGCCCACCGAATACAGAAATCTTCAAAATTTTTTAACTACCACCTCTGCTTTATTGACCTGTAAGACTTCCAAAGCACTCTCAAACTCGAATACTGAATCACTATTTCTTCCAGATCGATATACATATCTTTGCCCCTCACGTCATCATATTGTCTCTCTCGTAGAGGCCATCGATTTCCATTTTCCATTTCGGCTCTCTCCGTCGTATTTAACAGTGTAATTTCTTTTCCACTCTCATTGTCGACACTTTGCTTGTAAGTTTCCCAAAAAAGTTATTTAAAATTTTCTATATTCTCTGTATCCGATAACTATTCCTTCTCTAATTATTCACATTTCGCTTCAGATTCCTTGCCTCTATGGCCTTAGGATACTTCTGATGCACATCCTACGCACATTCTCATCCCTCAGTGCTGTACTGTAACACTTGATTGCACATCGATCCTTTCTGACATTTTTCTCAAACTTCAGGCTATTCTCCGTCGTTAGTTGATTCTGATCTGAGAGTATAACTGCCCCTTGGTGCAACTTAACAACAACAATATGGGTTACATTTGATTTCGAAATCACTGTCGCATCATTAAGTAATCTAGATGGACCCCGCCGGCGTGTGTAGGTCTTTCTCGATAATAATTCTCCCTCTTGTCACGTGTTATCGAGTATCAATCACTATATGGTAGGTCTCCTCAAAAAAATTTATATACTGAGTTCGAAGTGAAACGTCCCCTTAGAACCATTATATACGACTGTGCTTAAACTGACACACAATATTTTTAGCGCAACGCAATCTGACTTTCAAAAATCCCTACAAAAGAATGGCCCTGACTAACATTAACCTATACGTTTCACAAATCACTTACCTTACAAAAATCTTCGTTACTCGAATTACTGCAATACAGCGAGCGCCACTACTGCCAGCTAAATAAAAGATTCAAACTACTGAAGGCACTAACTACTGATAGGCATAGTTAACAAATGAAAGATTTTAATAGAGAACAAACAATGTATTTACCTTAATAGTCATAATATATATAGCAGTTCATGACATCCAGTCTTACAAATTTCAAAACTCCGCCATCTCTCCCCCCACATCCACCACTGCTGGCGGCTCACCTCCAACTGCGCAACGCTATGCGCTGTTAACATCCAGCTGCCCAACACTACAATGGCAGACAACAATGCAAACTAGCCACAGACTGCACACAGCACAGCCAGTGATTTTCATACAGAGCACTACGTGGCGTTACTAATAAGAAAACCTAAACAGCCTACTTACATAGCCCCCATGCTCCCCACAAAAAATTTTATAAATTGTTTTGGGCAGTGCCCAATAATTATTTGGTAAAATTTTTCATAATTACAATAACAAAGAAATCAAATGCACACACTTATTGATACAATGTTGGTCGAAAGCTAAAACTTTTTCACAGTCCATAAAGACAGTCCTGATCATTCATCACAGTAAAATTGCAGTGTTTTTTTGTTGTCAAAGTCTGAGCAGTAAAAGAAAATGCACACAGAAGTAGTGGATTTCCATGCAGTCTTGAAGAAGTAGTGCTGTCCTTCCAACGGAAAGACAGTGTTGACTCTTGACATGCAGACAGGTAATGGGCCACGACAGAGCAAACCCACCACAGAGTCAGTTGAAGTTTTGAAGAATATTGGTATGTAGGTCATCACAGAGCAGACCAATTATAGTCTTGGTAGAGAGAATGGTATTGGTGGTCCACCAGAGGTGCAGACCCACTGAAGTCCTTGTAGAGATGGCTAGCAGCCATCTGCTGTGACTGTGCAGGTGCACAATCACCATTGAAGAGTCTTGCAGAGAATATAGCAAGTCCATGAACCACCACTTGTGCACTCACAAAAAAATTTTTTCGAATGTCCTTAGAACCAGCAATGCTGTTATCCAGTCCCTTGCTGAATTATTAACACACGTGCAAACACTAACAGTCCCAACTTCTCACATATTGTACATTACTATGACCAACATAAATGTGTGCAGTGAAATGAATGCTTACAAGTTACTTAATTTGATGAACTGGTGACAATTACAATATTAAAACATGAGAATACAATAACAAAGGTACAAAATACATCATTAAATAATGTAACAATACAGATAACATTTGTAGTAATACAGGCTTTACAAAAGAATAGAAATATACATATACATCAGTGTTACAGAAATTATGACATAGGTACACACATAAAGATCAGAAGAACTTTTGAAACATCACCTTCACATGTGAGCAACAGAAGAGAATAAATAATGTCTAAACATCTTTACAAAGTAAATAACATAGTATTAGAAAAATTCTACAACATAGCTCTCATCAGCTAAATACATAAAGACAGGAAAAACACAAATATACAAGAGTACACAAACACATAGCAGAATAACACAGGGGGAAAGGACAGGGTTTCTTTTCAGTGTAACATTTAGTACTGCACTATCTTGCAAACAAAACCTTTTTTTTTTTCTTGGAGATCCCCCTTCGTTCATAATTATTCCCAAAAAGTCCTATCTATTCCTGCTTTCTGTACTTTTTGCGTATAACTTCTCAATGCATTTCTTCCAATTCATCATAGTTAGTTTCTAATATAGTCTACCCCCTCTTAAGCTAACTTAAATCTACTGAGCTCAGATGCTAAACTAAGGAACGAGGCAATGCAGCAGCACAAAACAATTAACACAAACAGCAATGATAAAAAATACAAATGGCAAAGCAAGCAGCATAAATTAGCAAAGCAAATGCAATATTACGACTAATATAAGGCAATGTGCAGCAAACAAGAAAAATAAATCAGTAGTAAACTGGCTTAGAGGAGTAACGCAAATTAAAATTCAGTAGCACTATGCCTGGCAAACAGCAGCAGCAAATGCAATAACTTATGTCTAAAAATGACATAGCTCAAGCAGAAAAAATATTACACTAAAGATAACAATGCATAATGTATAATCACATCTTAACATCTATGTAGTTAAAGTGGTGCACCACAACTATTTCTACAAAAGAAATTACCAAGTACTTGAAAAGAAAATTATATATGCAGTTACTGTTATTAGTCCCTTCTTATTAGTCTTTCCATTCCAAGAGCTCCTTTTTCGAAGAATGTGGATCATAAAATAATTATTTAATAGATCAGTTGACAGAAAGTGTTCACTTTATCAAATGCATTTAATTTTATTTCATAAAACCAATGCTGCAACACAGCTGGAAACCTGATATCAAATGAAATAAGCAATTACGCAAACCAATGCATAAAAATATCATTCAATAGTCATGTGACATTTCATAAGTTAGTAAAAAAAATTCTTTCAATTCTCGTAGAAAGACGCTTGTCATAATCAGGTGTGCAGATGTAAGTATCTTTCCAAGTAATGAGCGTGTCGTATTTGCGGTGGTTTCTACAAAGGAATGTCAATAGCGAGGATAATGGCTTTTTTTTTCCTCTACACCTAATGGCTTTCTTTTGTCAGACGACTACCTCTCAGCTGGGCGCCCAAAGCACATTACGTCAAGGTCACTTACCTTTCTAACTGAAATATTTACGACAGCAGTTTCTGCTACAGTGACAGTCTCATATAAAAATATTTTCACAGGTTGAGAATTTGCCTTACAAATGTGTAGAAAGTAAAATCCTTTAAATATAACAGTGTCCAAAAAAATTTCTACAGCATTGCAATACATTCACACATGTACACACATTTCATAATTCTTAAAGTATTATTCTTGGTTTCCAACATCCTTTTCCACAAATCAGAGTCCCTAACCACTAGTCATTATTCATATACGTATTTGTCGACACTTCTTCAATATTTCATCATAATAAATACGTAGCATAATCAAATTCCTCATATATGGTAGCATCATCTTATTGATCATAAACATACCTCAACAGCATAATACACATTGTCGTCGTAAAAATAACATCATAAAACCTCAGTCAAATCTCAAAAACGTCGTAGCTCTCTGCAATAATTTCAAAACCTAAAAAAAAATTCTCTGCTCATTTCAAAAGTGTTATCTACCTCAAACGTTCTTTAAAATCATGCTCCCTTACCAAATACATCATTCAAAGCTCTCATAGTATCACAATGGTTCCGAAAAAATATGAACAGTTCACAAAGTACAGACAAAATACAATTTCATAAGTGTGAAGTTACCCAACTGTGTAGTCGTGTAAACATGTGTCACTGATGTTTATCTCTCAGTTAAATGATCAGATAGCTGTGTAATTTGTGTGTTAGGGAAATATGGTACCGAAGTGTAAAGTTGTATAAGCAAATACCATACTAGCTAGGGCTCCTTGTGCTTGCCAAACACATGGTACACAAAGTAGGCGTGTACCCCCCTGAGGATTAATGTAATTATACCCTCAGGTGTTACAGATTACAGCAATTGAATTAAATGTATCACGGAAAACCTTTGTTTCATTGTACTTCAAATATCTTTAAAAATAAATGTTTTCAGTACAAAATTAATCTCTCAAATGCGTGTACTGTAGCGCTAAACTGCGTCTTGTTGTAAGATAATCTCTGTGGAAGTGTCGTAGTTATCATCCTCCGAAAGCTAAGTTCTGCAGAAGTCAATGTGCTTACCTCATGATAAACAAAAGTGAAATGCTTTGCGTATAGATATCTTAGTTATTACGCTTATTGCCATGATGAAGAAAGTACTGTACTGTAACGTATTGTTGTGCTGCAGAAAAGGCTGTCTCATTGTAGCTATACCACAAAAGTTACTATTAAAACTTGTTTTCCTTTCCAGGAGAATTCAGAAAAACTGTGCAGATATAAAACAGAAACACCGCAAAAACAACATTGTAAATTGTCACTCATTAGTAGCGTCGTGATAAAATCGTGTAGCTGTCAAAGAAACCAAATGCGAAGTCATATTTAATCCCACAGAAAGTACTTCAAATAAAGAATGTCATTTCAAGTAAACCAAAATGTTGCATGAAAATCTCATTACCAGTACCGGTATATATTCTAAGTATGTGAGCCGTATAGTCGTTACGTGATCATGCAACTAACAAGCAAGAATGTACACACACTGTCGTCTGTTCACTATAACAATGCACTCGTAACTACTGTCTAAATATGTATCCTAGGTTCTAGATTGGATAGTTAACTTCAAACACTGTTGCATGGTAACAGTTTCTAAGTCTAACAAAGCATACTAGTAATGTAAAGTGAAAAATTTTATGGCAAAGACCAAGTTAAAAAGCAGATTATCTCTAAATAAACGGTTTTACATGTGAAATGTGGTGCAATCTTTTACTCTTCCTAGAATGCAGAGTTTCAGTTTCAGCGCAATTATCATGTGGTTACGTCGGTAAGGAACACTGGAATTTTTCTCAAGGTTAGCTTATGTTATTTTTCTCAAGCCCAGCCGGCGCACGTGGCTGCCTGCCGGTGCGAGTCATTGTCTGTTTCTTTGTTGGCGTGCGTTGTTATTAGGATTAGGAGACCTAACTTCTACAAATTCACCTTGTCGAGAGTACCCTGCTCTGTTTGAATCTCGCCAGTTCTGATGCAATTCAAGTCTGTCGTTACGATTGCATCGTCTGTCGTCATGTCGGTAGTTCCTGTAGTTTCTTTCTTGTCGGTTAAGTGGTGGAGAATTTCTCCCTGAATTGTCACTGCATGGTGAACCGTTGCGTCTGAAGTTATTCTGTCTCCCGTGATAATAATAGTTCTGGTTGCCATATTGTCTGTTTCTATGATTGTCTCTGTTATATTCATTACTACGAAAATGCGATCTTTCTCTGTAACTCTTACTACTGTGCCAACGGTTGTCATACGCATGGTGTCTGTTTTGGTCACGATTTGCGTTGTAAGAATAGACTTGTCGTGTCCAGTTATTGTTTCTGTCGTCACGGAATTGTGACGGATGTGACCTGTAGTGATTGTTTTCCTGTTTTCGAATCCCGCGACTGTCTGTGTCAATTTCTAATTCTTGTAAGAGTCACTGAAAAGCTTCAATGTCGTCTTTGCAACGTCCTGCCAAAATAATATTTCTTAAATGTTCAGGCAATTTCATTAAGCAAATGCGATTGAGTTCTGAAGGGCTGTATGGGTTTGAAAGGTATTGATGCTTATGCAACATGTCTTCAAAATATTTGACAAGACTGGAAAATTCAGATTGTTCAAAGTGTTTCATCATCATGATGCTATGTTTTACTCGGTCTTGTGTAGCTTGTGACCAATATGCTGAGAGGAAGGCATGGTAAAATTCTCCTTCACTATGGCAATCGTGAATGACGGATCGCATTTTTACAGCTGGTTCATTCTCTAAATAGCCACACATAAATTCTAATCTGTGCTCTAATGACCAGTTGGGAGGAAAACAATGAGAGAATTGATGGAGCCACGCTTGTGGATGAATGTCGTTGCCAGAATTCTTAAATGTTTTAAATTTACGTGTAGTAATGAACAGCTTATAGTAAAAGTCATCATGTCGGCGAGTCGCATATCGGTCATTGTTACGTCGTGTCGGCGGTTCAATTTCAAAATTCGGTGCACCTTGCCAATTTCTTTCATAATTTCCGAAATGTCCTGTGTTATTATTTTGTGGTTGTTCCGTATTTCTATGTCCCTCTTCCCGTATTGGAGCACGAGTCGCCTCTAAAATATGTAATTCCTGTATTACCTGTGTCAACTGATCTTGTAATTCCCGGATTTCTCTTTGGTGTTTCGTATTAGTTTGATTCTGATTTTGTTTGAATTTCCTAATTTGTTCGCACTCTTCTGTGTCATTAAAGACTACCGGTTTTGTGTCATTCAGATTATCATCTACCTTCGTAGATAAATTATTTAGCTGATCCGAAAGTTCAACTGCTTTCTCTGATAATGAACTAATTTCCTCCATGTGTCTTTCTGAACCAATTTTTAGAGTATCTACTGTGTCCTTTAAGTTTTCCTGAGTTTTTGCAAGTTGCGTAACCGAATCGGTAGATGCAACTGAGTCAATTTTAGCTTGCAAGGTGTCGTGATTTTCATGAACTATAGTTTACAATTCCTTTATGGCTGCTTCGTGATTCTGTAACGCATTTTCATGACGCGAAAAAATAGGTAGGAAATGCTCACAAATTTGTGTTTTACGTCATTACAGACTTTTTGACATTTCGATTCGATATTATGTAACTCAGTAATTAAATCTTCACGTGTTTGTTCAAGTGTTGTGTCTAACTTTTGAAGATTTTGTTCCATTGTGTCTAACTTTTGAAGATTTTGTCCCATTTGTTTCTGATTTTGTTCAAGCGTTGTGTCTAACTTTTGTAGCCTTTGTCCCATTTGTTGCATTAACTGTAATAACAATGCACTGGTGTCTGAAACATGTTACTCAGTGCTTTTCGGCAGTGAAGTTGCACCGGCAACATTCACATTTTGACAAGCAGAAAATGTGTCTTGACTTATTTGAGAAAACGGTGAGGGCCCAAAACCTGAGTCTACAGTATTTGCAAGATTGTGTCCTGTCATTTCGGATTCCTGAGGCAAGCTGTTGCCGACCGATCGATCGATAATGCTTACCTCTTCACTAATTGTTTCACTGTCCACGCCATTGTTTGCCGTCCGCTCCATTTCCCTATGCACAATTACCAAATTACTACTTTGAACATCAGTTAATTCATTACTCGGTGGCGCTAACACACTGCTTTCGTTTTCACTGTCATTTCGCAGTTTACTTTGGAGCCTAGTATTACGTTTTTCACACGCCATTATTGTCACAGTATTTCACACGACAACACAGAAAAACACAATTTGAAGAGCAAAAATAAGAGAACACATTAACATAACACTGAAAATAATATCTAGTTAATTGCAGCTGCGAAATACTTGGTGCAAATCTACATGCATGCCACACCTGTTTTACTGTACAACAATGAAAGACTGCTACTACAAAGGAGATTCTCTCTACAATTACGCGCTAGCAATAAACAAAATCTACACTAATTACACAAACTACAAGAAAAAAAAATCAGAAGATTCCAGTGAGGTATCCTAGGCTAAGGGTCGACATATGAAACATCCCCTTTGAATAATTTTACCTAAGACTGTGCTTTACTGACACACAGTATTTTTAGCGTAACGCAATCTGACTTTCAAAAAATCCCTACAAAAGAATGGCCCTGACTAACATTAACCTATACCTTTCACAAATCACTTACCTCACCAAAATCTTGGTTACTCCCACTACTGCAACACAGCGAGCGCCACTACTGCCAGCTAAATAAAAGATTCAAACTAATGAAGGCATTAACTACTGATAGGCATAGTTAGCAAATGAAAGACTTTAATAGAGAACAAACAATGTATTTACCTTAATAGTCATAATATATATAGCAGTTCATGACATCCAGTCTTACAAATTTCAAAACTCCGCCATTTCTCTCCCCACATCCACCACTGCTGGCGGCTCACCTCCAACTGCGCAACGCTATGCGCTGTTAACATCCAGCTGCCCAACACTACAATGGCAGACAACAATGCAAACTAGCCACAGACTGCACACAGCACAGCCAGTGATTTTCATACAGAGCGCTACGTGGCGTTACCAATAAGAAAACCTAAACAGCCTACTTACAGAAGGTAATGGTAAAGTTTTTAGAGAAAGATAGCTTTAACTTGAAAAATCCAGTAAAATCCCTAAAGCGTTCCCAAAGGTTTTGCTTTTGTGTGGGCAGTTACCCAGGATCTGTATTACACTACGACGTAGCTATAAAAAGTTGTTCCATATTACATCTGAGTAGGATTGTTGACACTGGCCACTGCGAACAACGCCGCGGTGGTCTCGCGGTTCTAGGCGCGCAGTCCGGAACCGTGCGACTGCTACGGTCGCAGGTTCGAATCCTGCCTCGGGCATGGATGTTTGTGATGTCCTTAGGTTAGTTAGGTTTCAGTAGTTCTAAGTTCTAGGGGACTTATGACCACAGCAGTTGAGTCCCATAGTGCTCAGAGCCATTTGAACCACTGCGAACAACGATAATACTGCCGTAGTGAAAACAGCAAGCTTAGGTGTGCAACAGTTTATATTATTAGTGAGTCCCCCAACCATGGGAAGCTGTAGAACAATTTTTAGGATCTTGTCATTTAAAACAACCCTGAGCATAACAGCTTTTTATTTGCTCTAATTATCCGACATGGCACACAAATAGTGAACAGAGATCAAAAATTTCTAAAAATTTGCATTAAATTCTTACAAAAAATCACTCTAGCCCTGTGGGGAGTTACGAAATTTTTGGAAGGCTCCACGGAGAAAACACAAGAATTTACGCTGATCTCAGCAGCTGACGAATTCAACTTTGATGACACAAATTCACAAATTATAATCAAGTGGATGACTCAAATTGCATGCAGGCAGTTTGCAAACTATCTCTTGACGCTGCAGAGGAGGTTTGGAGGGCTCGTCCATGCAAAAGTAATGTAACAGCAGTAGAGAGGGCTGCTTTATGCTCTCTCAAAGTTGTTCCTGATATTGTTATTTTACATACGGACAAGAACAACGCCATCATTGTTTCAAACAAACTGGATTATGTACAAAAGATGCAGCGTTTATTATCTGACTGAACGTATCGCAGAATCGATGCTGACCCCACGAAAAGTGTTGAGAGAAAGACCAACAGCGTCCTGAAGAAATCCGGTTTGACGCAGGACACTAGCAGGAGTCTTAACACCTATAGTGCTGTTCCCGCTAGGTTACATGGCCTTCCGAAGGTACACAAGGAAGGGGTTCCTTTCCGTCCTATAGTGACTAATATCGGCACTCCGACATATCGTATAGCCAAGCATCTTGCTTCTCTGTTGAGTCCACAAGTTGGTCGGTGTGAACATTATATCAGGAACTCAGCTGATTTGTCGTCGTTTGGAGGGACTGCAGTTGAATGACTGATATTTTAGTGTGTTTTGATGTGGTCTCTCTCTTCACTCGTGTTCTTCTGTCTGATTAGTTGCGGTTAGTCGTGGTTGTGTTTGGTGCTGAGTTATCTAATCTCTTTCGGCATGTGTTGTCATCCACTTACTTTTTATTCAGTGCTAGTATTATGAGCAGACAGAGGGAGTTGTGATGGGTAGTCCGATGTCTCCCGTTCAAAAAATGGCTCTGAGCACTATGGAACTTAACATCTGAGATCATCAGTCCCCTAGAACTTAGAAATACTTAAACCTAACTAACCTAAGGACATCACACACATCCATGCCCGAGGCAGGATTCGAACCTGCGACCGTAGCAGTCGCGCGGTTCCGGACTGAGCGCCTAGAACCGCGAGACCACCGCGGCCGGCGTTGTCTCCCGTGATCGCAAGTTTGTTTATGGAAGACTTAGAGGAACGTGCATTGGAGTCGGTGCCTTTGAAATCCGTCTTTTTCTTCAGAAATGTTGATGATACGTTTGCTGCTTGGCCTCATGGTAGGGAGAATTTAAATGCCTTTTCGAACATCTGAACTCGATCCACCCGAACATTCGTTTTGTAATGGAGATGGAAGAGGACAGTTGCCTTCCCTTTCTTGACGTTTTGATCAGGAGGAGGGCTGAGGGATCATTGTGTCATGGAGTTTACGGGAAACGTACTCACATCGACTTGTATTTACAGGCTAATAGTTGTCACCCTCCGGCTCAGCGTGAAGGGTTACTTCGTACCTTGGTTCACAGGGCACATGTCATTTCCGACACTGAGACTTGGCCAGCTGAGCTGTCCCATCTTGAAGCTATTTTTCGTCAAAATGGTTATAGTGAAAGACAGATTGAACGTGCGTTGCGCTGTCGACCAACTGTGCATCGGGTCACTTATGATAATACTGAATCGACACCTAAGTCTATTGGCTGTTTACCTTACGTAGGAAGCACTTTCAACAAGATTGGTCGTATTTTACGGAAATACGATGTGAAATGCGTTTTCAGACCTCCATCTAAATTTAGAGTGCTTTTGGGTTCTGTTAAGGATGATCTTGGTTCGCGTGAGGCGGGTGTATATCGCATTTCTTGCAGCTGTAGCATGGCATATATTGGTCAGACTATCACGACCGTGAAGGACGAATGTACTGAGCATAAAAGGCACACACAATTCCAGTAGCCAAGTAGATCTGCTATTGCCCAACATTTCTTGGATACTGGTCACCCTAGGTTATACAACAATACCAAGATATTGGCATGCACGTCCTGCTTTTGGGAAAGTGTTATTAAGGAGGCAGTTGAGATTAAATCAGTGAGCCACCTTGTAAACAGGGATGGAGATTTTTGCTTGAACTCTACTTGGAATCCTGCACACTCCCTTGTCAAAAAACAGG
Organism: Schistocerca nitens; assembly: GCF_023898315.1. Classification (NCBI taxonomy): domain Eukaryota; kingdom Metazoa; phylum Arthropoda; class Insecta; order Orthoptera; family Acrididae; genus Schistocerca; species Schistocerca nitens. The sequence continues at coordinate 265,892,948 of NC_064618.1, forward strand.
GGGACAGAATCAATGTTACATCACCTGCTGGTTCGTAGCCTTTCACTACCGATATCACTACTGACTTTGGTCATCTTTGGTGGCACTAGTGTTCAGTGTGTATGTGTTATCTTTCCTGAATTACTCCAAGAACCGAGGTTCTAAATTAGCCTGTACTTCTCCTGTACGTTGAAGTTTGTGCCTTCAAAATGGCGGGGAGTACTCCCGACGAAATATCGGCGGTAGCTGTAAATATCACCTAGCTGAATTCCCGTAAATTATTTGAATAGAAGGTGTGATATTTCTGTTAATTTTGCAGTGTAGACTGCCGAAAGACTATATATGACCAATGCGCCTGGAATTTGACTTCCACTTTTTTATATTTATTTTTAATATTCTTCGCCAATATAAAGAAGCATCATTTTGCTGTACTTGTATTTTCAAATGCTTTTATATTAAGCGAAAAGTATACTATTTCATAAAAAAAACTGTACTAATTTCAAACATCTCAGGTGATACAAGAGTTAAGAGTGTTAATTGGGTAACTAAAATTACATGCCACTCTGTGAACGACCATTTGCCGATTTGATTGCCGATTTAATACCATCAGCTGTTCACGTGCATTACGTCTTCCGTGTGTCGCCCCGTACGCAGTGTGAACCAAGTAACGAACACGCCCCAGAAAATTTCCATCTACTGAAACTTAGAAGAACTTTTTTTTATATAATTCGAACGATATACTCTTAAGAATAACGTTAGAAGAAATTTAAACATAGGCGCTTAGTGGCATGTTTTTGCAGGTTGAAGTGAAATTTTGAAAGTATCTAGATCACTTTTTCAAATTCAAGAGCCAAGTATGGTGACAAGAGGCTGTTGACAAGAGGCTGTCCCTCTTTCACTCAAGGCATAAACATAATTTAACAGGACTCCACTTTATGCCAGAAATACTGTGTGACACCTGCCCTTGTGACAGGAATGACTGCAAAAATTTCAGTGAGGATCGTTACCTTTAGTGTTATTAAAAGGGATCTGCAGAATATCTTTCTCAATAACAGCAGAATACTTTGCGATTTGTGTGCAATGCCTGCAAATCAACAACATTTCGGAGACTCTTAGAAACGAAAGTCTTTGCGCTCCACCACTTGACGCACGTAGTGCCACGTTTGCGTTATTAGAAATACGAGGGGCATTCAGTAAGTAATGCAATGCACTTTCTTCTGGAAGCAGGTTAATTTTATGTAAGTTTCCAATACGTGATATTATTTCTCACTCTTTTGGCTACAGTACCCTATTTTTCACCTTGTTCTACGTTCAGTGTGACAAATTTACACCACATTACTGGGATGTTCTGCATGTGTGCATGGTACCACTCTACATCTCTAATGGTCAACGTCATACCCAACGTCTTGCTGCGTCAAGCTCCTGCCCGTCATCTACACTCCTGGAAATGGAAATAAGAACACCGTGAATTCATTGTCCCAGGAAGGGGAAACTTTATTGACACATTCCTGGGGTCAGATACATCACATGATCACACTGACAGAACCACAGGCACATAGGCACAGGCAACAGAGCATGCACAATGTCGGCACTAGTACAGTGTATATCCACCTTTCGCAGCAATTCAGGCTGCTATTCTCCCATGGAGACGATCGTAGAGATGCTGGATGTAGTCCTGTGGAACGGCTTGCCATGCCATTTCCACCTGGCGCCTCAGTTGGACCAGCGTTCGTGCTGGACGTGCAGACCGCGTGAGACGACGCTTCATCCAGTCCCAAACATGCTCAATGGGGGACAGATCCGGAGATCTTGCTGGCCAGGGTAGTTGACTTACACCTTCTAGAGCACGTTGGGTGGCACGGGATACATGCGGACGTGCATTGTCCTGTTGGAACAGCAAGCTCCCTTGCCGGTCTAGGAATGGTAGAACGATGGGTTCGATGACGGTTTGGATGTACCGCGCACTATTCAGTGTCCCCTCGACGATCACCAGTGGTGTACGGCCAGTGTAGGAGATCGCTCCCCACACCATGATGCCGGGTGTTGGCCCTGTGTGCCTCGGTCGTATGCAGTCCTGATTGTGGCGCTCACCTGCACGGCGCCAAACACGCATACGACCATCATTGGCACCAAGGCACAAGCGACTCTCATCGCTGAAGACGACACGTCTCCATTCGTCCCTCCATTCACGCCTGTCGCGACACCACTGGAGGCGGGCTGCACGATGTTGGGGCGTGAGCGGAAGACAGCCTAACGGTGTGCGGGACCGTAGCCCAGCTTCATGGAGACGGTTGCGAATGGTCCTCGCCGATACCCCAGGAGCAACAGTGTTCCTAATTTGCTGGGAAGTGGCGGTGCGGTCCCCTACGGCACTGCGTAGGATCCTACGGTCTTGGCGTGCATCCGTGCGTCGCTGCGGTCCGGTCCCAGGTCGACGGGCACGTGCACCTTCCGCCGACCACTGGCGACAACATCGATGTACTGTGGAGACCTCACGCCCCACGTGTTGAGCAATTCGGCGGTACGTCCACCCGGCCTCCCGCATGCCCACTATACGCCCTCGCTCAATGTCCGTCAACTGCACATACGGTTCACGTCCACGCTGTCGCGGCATGCTACCAGTGTTAAAGACTGCGATGGAGCTCCGTATGCCACGGCAAACTGGCTGACACTGACGGCAGCGGTGCACAAATGCTGCGCAGCTAGCGCCATTCGACGGCCAACACCGCGGTTCCTGGTGTGTCCGCTGTGCCGTGCGTGTGATCATTGCTTGTACAGCCCTCTCGCAGTGTCCGGAGCAAGTATGGTGGGTCTGACACACCGGTGTCAATGTGTTCTTTTTTCCATTTCGAGGAGTGTATATACCGCTTCCAACGGAGAAAGAATAGAAGTTGGAAGGTTCAAGATCCGGGTTGTAAGGTAGATCAACAACAGTCCAGTGAAGTTAGTGAGCTCCTCTCGAGTGCACGCACGTTTGCAAGGCCTTGAGTTGTCACAGAGAAGAAGAAATTCGTTCTAATTTTTTGTGGTAACCAATAAGCTGAAGTCGTTTCTCCAATTTCCTGAGGGTAGCACAATACAGTTCGGATTTGATCACTGCACCTTGTGGGAGGAAATCTAACAGAATAGTCCCTTCAGAGTCCAGAAGACAGTCGCCATGAATATACCGGCTGTGGGTGTGACATTGAAAGTTTACATCAGAGGAGAGGTGGCGTGGCCCCACTCCATGAACTCCCTGCTGTTTGTTTCCAGTTCGAAGTGATGAACCCATGTTTCATCGCTTGCGACGATGTCCAACAAATATTCTCATGATGACTCTCGTAACGCGCAAGCAGTTCCGTATAGATTGTCCTTCGCTGCCCTTTCTTGCCTTCGGTTTGGCGACGAGGAACCAGAGAATACACATCTCTGAGTACCCTAGTTGGTCGACGAGTGTGTCAGCGGTATCAACAGAGACGTCCAGTTGAGCAGAGAGGTATTTGCTTCTGATCCGGCAATCAAGTCAGATGAGCATGTCCGCACGTTCCAGCATTGCATGAGACACAGCGGTGTGCGGCCCGTCGGAACACGGGAGACCGGACAGGTTTTACCGACGTTGTTGCTATGATTATATGATTAAAGACGCGTCGTCCCGCGACTCACTGTCTTTTTGGTCACAGCAACGTCTCCGTTGACGTTCTGCAACCGCCTATGAACGTCTGCGAGGCTCTGGTTTTCTGCCAAAAGAAACTCAATGACAGGTGTCTGCTCGGAATGCACTTCCGTTGAAGGGGCCAATTTGAAGGTTCACGGCCACCTGTCGGAACTTCATGAAGCTGAGCGTGCTGAAACTGAAATACACTCCTGGAAATGGAAAAAAGAACACATTGACACCGGTGTGTCAGACCCACCATACTTGCTCCGGACACTGCGAGAGGGCTGAACAAGCAATGATCACACGCACAGCACAGCGGACACACCAGGAACCGCGGTGTTGGCCGTCGAATGGCGCTAGCTGCGCAGCATTTGTGCACCGCCGCCGTCAGTGTCAGCCAGTTTGCCGTGGCATACGTAGCTCCATCGCAGTCTTTAACATTGGTAGCATGCCGCGACAGCGAGGACGTGAACCGTATGTGCAGTTGACGGACTTTGAGCGAGGGCGTATAGTGGGCATGCGGGAGGCCGGGTGGACGTACCGCCGAATTGCTCAACACGTGGGGCGTGAGGTCTCCACAGTACATCGATGTTGTCGCCAGTGGTCGGCGGAAGGTGCACGTGCCCGTCGACCTGGGACCGGACCGCAGCGACGCACGGATGCACGCCAAGACCGTAGGATCCTACGCAGTGCCGTAGGGGACCGCACCGCCACTTCCCAGCAAATTAGGGACACTGTTGCTCCTGGGGTATCGGCGAGGACCATTCGCAACCGTCTCCATGAAGCTGGGCTACGGTCCCGCACACCGTTAGGCCGTCTTCCGCTCACGCCCCAACATCGTGCAGCCCGCCTCCAGTGGTGTCGCGACAGGCGTGAATAGAGGGACGAATGGAGACGTGTCGTCTTCAGCGATGAGAGTCGCTTCTGCCTTGGTGCCAATGATGGTCGTATGCGTGTTTGGCGCCGTGCAGGTGAGCGCCACAATCAGGACTGCATACGACCGAGGCACACAGGGCCAACACCCGGCATCATGGTGTGGGGAGCGATCTCCTACACTGGCCGTACACCACTGGTGATCGTCGAGGGGACACTGAATAGTGCACGGTACATCCAAACCGTCATCGAACCCATCGTTCTACCATTCCTAGACCGACAAGGGAACTTGCTGTTCCAACAGGACAATGCACGTCCGCATGTATCCCGTGCCACCCAACGTGCTCTAGAAGGTGTAAGTCAACTACCCTGGCCAGCAAGATCTCCGGATCTGTCCCCCATTGAGCATGTTTGGGACTGGATGAAGCGTCGTCTCACGCGGTCTGCACGTCCAGCACGAACGCTGGTCCAACTGAGGCGCCAGGTGGAAATGGCATGGCAAGCCGTTCCACAGGACTACATCCAGCATCTCTACGATCGTCTCCATGGGAGAATAGCAGCCTGCATTGCTGCGAAAGGTGGAAATACACTGTACTAGTGCCGACATTGTGCATGCTCTGTTGCCTGTGTCTATGTGCATGTGGTTCTGTCAGTGTGATCATGTGATGTATCTGACCCCAGGAATGTGTCAATAAAGTTTCCCCTTCCTGGGACAATGAATTCACGGTGTTCTTATTTCAATTTCCAGGAGTGTATTCCACGATGTCCCACAACAAATTCCGAATTTTTTTCCACCGAAATAGCCCACACACAGTAGCCACTAACAACTGAGGCTTGTTTCGTATTGTACGAAGTGGTGTGACATATTGCAATAAGTTTCAATTTCCTCTAAATCATCGAACTCTTCACGGAGTTTTCGTCATCATCATCATCATCTTGGACAGTTTCCAGCCACTGGCTGGGTCTGTCGGGAACACAAGCCTCTCCATCGTGTTCTGTCTTTCCACCATTCCCCCTCTTCCACCTTCGTCCAGTTCTCTCCTCTTCTCGTCACACATTCCTTCACTCCCTTCACCCGTCTATCTCTTGGTCTTCCTCTGGGCCTCTTCCCCTCCAGTTGTAGATCAAACATCCTCTTTGGAATTCTTCCCTCATCCATTCTCTTCATGTGTCCATACCACTGCAGTCTTGATTCTTCTATCCTGTCCTGTACTGGTTCCTCCTTTAGTCTTTCCCTCACATACACATTTCGCAATCTGTCTCGTCTTGTTACACTCAACCTGCTCCTCTGGAACTTCATTTCACTAGCCTGTAATCTACTTTTGTCGCTTTTGTGCATTACCCATGTCTCACTTCCGTATGCCAACATGGGGACAAAGTAGGTTCGGTATATAATTCCCTTGGATTTCTGTGGCACCTCCTTGCTCCAAATAAGCCCCCTAATGCATTTGTAGAACTGCCCTGCTCTTCTGCACCTTTCATTTATTTCCATTGCGTTTCCCGCCTTACTTTCAATCATGCTTCCCAGGTACTTGAAGTTCTCTACCACTTGTAGTTTCTCCCCTCCACAAGTTATATCCACATTTGGCCTATTCTTCTTCCTTGTTGTGACAATTATTTCACTTTTCATTGCAGAGAAAACTCCGTTTTTTTCCAAAAAAAAAAAAAAAATACGGAGTTTTCGTGCTTATACAAAATTTTCTGTTTGCAGATTCTGGTTGTAATTGTGGTTTTGAGCTACACACCGAACAACTGGAGGTTTAAAATCGTCCTGGTGTAACTAGATGTTGTTAAATAAGAAAACCATACCTTTTAGCGCATAATTTGCTTGTTCGTTAAGTAAAGCACAATATCAAGAGACCATTTTACAATTTTTAAAAATTCACAGAACTATTTAGTTCCTCCAAATGCAAAAACAATTTGTTATCCCACTGTCACTGTAAACACTGTAAATTTGTTTTACTCGATTGAACAAATTTACACAGTGTGTTTCCTCCTACTGATATCAGAAATAATGGAGTACAATACAAACAAGAACAGATAAACCATAACAAGGAAAAGTCAAGAGTTCATTATGTGATCAAAAGTATCTGGACACCCACAAAAACATACGTTTTTCATATTAAGTACATTGTGCTGCCGCCTATTGTCAGGTAATCCATATCAGCGACTCAGTAGTCATTAGACTTCGCGAGAGAGCAGAATAGGGCGCTCTGCGGAACTCACGGACTTCGAAAGTGGTCAGCTGATTGGGTGTCACTTGTGTCATACGTCTGTACGCGAGATTTCCACATTTCTAAACATCCCTAGGTCCCCTGTTTCCGACGTGATAGTGAAGTGGAAACGTGAAGGGAGACGTACACCACAAAAGCGTACAGGCCGACTTCATCCGTAGATTCATAGAGACAGTTGAAGATGGTCGCAATGTGTAATAGGCAGACATCTACCAAGATCATCACACAGGAATTCCAAACTGCATCAGGATCCACCACTGCAAGTACTATGACAGGCAGGAGGAGAGAAAACTTGGATTTCATGGTGGAGCGGCTGCTCATGTGCCACACATCACGCCGGTAAATGAGAAACGACGCCTCGTCTGGTGTAAGGAGCATTAACATTGGACGATAGAGCAGTGGAAAAACGTTGTGTGGAGTGAGGAATCACGGCACACAATGTGGCGTTCCGATGGTAGGGTGTGGGTACAGCGAAGGCCCGGTGATCGTCATCTGCCAGCGCGTGTAGTGCCAACAGTAAAACTCGAAGGTGGTAGTGTTATGGTGTGATCGTGTTTTTCATGTGGTCGCGTTTTTCGTAGATGGGGCTTGCACCCTTTGCTGTTTGCGTGGCACTGTTAGAACACTGTAATGGACTGGCCTGCTCAGAGTCCTCACCTGAATCCTATAGAACACATTTGGGATGTTTTGGAACGCCTACTTCGTGCCAGGCCTCACCGACTGGCATCGATACTTCTCCTCAGTGCTACAGTGAAGCATGGACTGCCATTCCCCAAGAAACCTTCCAGCTCCTGATTGAACGTATGCCTGTCATCAAGGCCAAGGGTGGCGCAACACCATATTGAATTCCAGTATTACCGATGGAGGAAGCCACGAACTCGTAAGTCATTTTTAGCAAGGTTTCAGGGTACTCTCGATCATATAGCGTATCAGGACAGCGGTTAGCGGACGTTAACATGGGTTGTGTCCGTCCTTCGCCTTTACTACGGCTTCAACTCTGCTGGAAAAACTTTGAAACTTTCAATGAGATGCCTGACTGCCTTGGAGAAATAGCAGCCGATTCTTCCTACAGAGTAGAAACCCGAGTAGGTACTGGTGTTGGACCTTGAAGGTCTACAATAAATTCGACATTCTGACTCATTTCAGCGGTGTTCCACTGTGTTCGAGTCGGGACTCTGCGCAGGCAAGTCTGTTTCAGAAAATTATTGTTTACAAACGATTGCCTCACAGATGCTGCTTCATGACACGGTGCACTGTCATACTAAGAAATTTATGGTCTCAAAACATTTCCTGATATGTACCCATTACACGACGGTGTAAAATGTGTTCGTGCCGTTTCGAAGATAGTGTCTTGTTAAGCAAAGTAACGGGATGACACCGTAGCCACGAAAAACGCACTATAAGGCGTAAGGCGCCAATACTTTGCCTCCAAGCATATAACAGTTCGTTTGCGTGTTTAATTTAATATGAAACCACAGTTGATGATAGGTGATCGGATAATTGGGAATTAATTTGAGCTGGACGCTGACATGAGTGGTACTGAGGTACTGAGGAGGCAACAATCGGAACATAGGCGGTTTGCAGAAGTAGACGTGCCGTATTCGACCGAGATGACTGTTTTACTGCTCTATAAAAAACAGTGTGGATTCAGCAGCTTTATAGCCCTAAGGGCTGTCTCTCTGGGGCTGTGCCGGCGAAGTGAGGCTAGGCGCACTCCTGCCACTAAGAACAGTCGGAGGTGGTCAGCCATAGGTGGGGAGCGATAACATCTTGCAGGAGAAGAAGTCATCCTTTAAATATAGAGGAAAGCGCGGCAGTCATGAATGGCAGACACGTGTTGACCTTTCGCAGATCTTCTCACGAGAAATGGTGAGCGACGTTTGCCGTCAAAAAGCAGAGGAGTGGATTTGATTAGCGGTGTTCTCAATCGTAAGCAGAGTTTTATAATATTCTATACAGTGTTCTATACAGACGATGATAGATCTTATTTCGGTTTAGCAATAAATTATATGACATTTAATAATTATTGGAACACTGTACTGGGCAAAACTGCAGTAGAAACATTCCCGCAACAAAAGGAGTTATGTACGAAAACAATGATGAACATATATCTGTATTCTAATGTATCCTTAAGCCGATATCAAATTTTTCACTCTTCAACTATCTGTCTCTTCCCGTTCGTGATTCTGGGTGGACGTATTTCATGTATACCAGACAACAACACATATTTGTGTAAAAGTTTTTACAGTTTATCTTCCGGAAAAGAAGGAAATTCCTTTCATTTCAGAACTGCTTAGTCCTGAAAATGATACTTGGATACAACATAGCCTGCAATTTTGAAAACGCGGTGGCATTATTTATGATTGTATTACACTACATTCTTTATCACAGAGTCGGCAGTGCATCCTTTTTTTTTTTTTTCAAGAAATAAGAGGTAAATTTCACTCTGTTCAAAGGAGAGTCAATTATGTAAACCAGTTTAGACTGTTTCGGTCGTAATCGTAGCGAGAGACTGTGGAGGTGCGATCTTAGACGCATTAATTGCTGTTCGCACCTCCTTACGGCGTCAGTACTTAAACACCAGTGTAACTGGCAACTTCATGACCCGTGTAGTGGGAGGCACAGCTTTTGCAAAGGGCTCAATGTTTCGTTGCACGGAGAGCACATGTGGACACGGTGACCGTTGCTAGTAAGTGGCATACGAGGTGTAAGCTTGGGTGTCGAAGAGGACACATCGCCTGGGGAGCGACTTAGAGACTTCGCTGAAAACGCCGTCTGGGAAGAGTCTCACTATTAGAATTAGCAAAGTGTCAATTTCGCTCCAGAGAGCGAGTTAAATTGGTAGTGTGACGATTCTTTGCTTCTTTGTGGGGTCGGAGGAATATGGAACCCTTTTTTTATGAGCGAATACTTTAGTTCAGTTTCTGTTACAGATTTGCGAGCAAACAGAAATCTCGACTCGTGTAATGTGTCTTACTGAAGTAAATTCAGCTCTAGGAGCTTGCGGACGTTGTATTACGTCCACTGCTTAGAGAGAATTCAGAGGTTCCCAACGTACCATCCTCTTCACGACGACCAACGGCACCGAACAGATCGAGGCTGCAGCATCACATCTCTCAACGCTGCAATCGGTGATACACGCACCACTGCTTGGCAAACGGGGAAACAATCGCAATAAGTATGTGGCGTTTTATTTGCTCGTTATCTGATCTCTGTACTGTCACTGCCAGTCAGGGCGGAGGCGGGGCTAATCTCTACCAATCAACTCCTTCTAATAAATAGGGGAACGAATTTGAGGAAAGTCATGGATGTTCTACCATTCTCAAAGATAGGTTAAGGATAGTATTCAACCGTCTGTATTGTTTTTGTACATTTATTTTATTTTTCTGTTGTTTGGAAATAAATAATTTTGCTGTGTCTAGTCGCATTCATTCGAGTAGGATATCTACACTCATGCTCATAAATTAAGGATAATTGCAGAATGTGGTGCCACACAACGTGGCACTACACAAAACTGCCACTAATAGCATAGGCACATAGGGAACACACGACACGGTATTGGTGATAAGTTGAGAAAACCGTGCCGAAACAAAAGTCCTACAAAACGCCACTGTTTCCTCCGCAGGTACCCCGACATCAATATGGGATATTATCACCATGCACACGTACACAGGCCGCACAACGGGTTGGCATGCTTTGGATCAGGTAGCCGAGCAGCTGCTGGGGTATAGCCTCCCATTCTTGCACCAGTGCCTGTCGGACCTACTGAAGTGTCCTAGTGGTTTGAATACGTGCAGCGATACGTCGACCGAGAGCATCGAAGACGTGCTCGATGGGGTTTAGGTACGGATAACAGGCAGGCCACTACATTCGCCTGATATTTTCTGTTTCAAGGCACTCCTCTACGATGGCAGCTCGGTGGGGCCGTGCGTTATCATCTATTAGGAGGAAGGTGGGTCACTGCACCCCTGAAAAGGCGGATAAGCTGGTGCAAAATGACGTCCCGATACACCTGACCTGTTACAGTTCCTCTGTCAAAGACATGCAGGGGTATACGTGCAGCAATCATAATCCCACCCCACACCATCACACCACGACCTCCATACAGGTCCCTTTCAAGGACATTAAGGGGATGGTATCTGGTTCCTGGTTCACGCCAGATGAAAACCAGGTGAGAATCACTGTTCAGACTATACTTAAACTCGTCCGTGAACATAACCTGGGACCACTGTTCCAATGACCATGTACTGTGTTCTTGTCACGAGACTTTACCGGCTCTCCTGTGACCAGGGGTCAGTGGAATGCACCTTGCAGGTCTCCGGGCGAATAAACCATGTCTTTTCAGTCGTCTGTAGACTGTGTGTTTGGAGACTATTGTCCCAGTGGCTGCGGTAGGGTCCCGAGCAAGGCTACCTGCAGTGCTCCGTGGGCGTCTGCGGGCACTGATGGTGAGATATCGGTCACCTTGAGGTGTTGTACACTGTGGACGTCTCATACTGCAGCGCCTGGACACGTTTACTGTCTGCTGGAATCGTTGCCATATTCTAGAGGTCACTTTTCGAAGTCAGAGAGCATATGAACAGTAAAGTATAACAAATTTCGTAAATTATATGTCCTTAGTTTGTGAGTGTAGTTTCATCAGCAGACGATCAAGTAAGTTCTGTTGTTTCTTACAATGATAAGTATCAACTTACACATACAGCATCCTTTACGAAACCTCAGCTGCTTGGAACTGCTGCTGAAAGCAAGTGTGGAAACGGTAAAGTACTTCAAGCAATTGTACTTCGAGGACGCTTGAACGGCCGATTACTTTTTCCAGTCACAGTATCTCGCACACGTATTTTAGCACACTCGCCTTAATTGGTTGTTTGCAGACTGAATCTGATGAACAGACGAATGAGAACAGCTGAAATCTGTGCAGACTGAATCTGAGAAATAGACAAATGGCAGTGCCTGGAATCCCAGCAGAGGTTACAGGCAGACTTTCATCACTGACCTTTGGAAAAATATTGCTGGAAGAGATGCTATGGCCGCATGAAGTGAGTTAACAGACTTTGAACGTGGAGTGGCAATTAAGCTAGACGCATTTCGCAAATCGTTATCGAATTCAATATTCGGAGATGTACAGTGTCAAGAGTATAACGAGAATACTAAATTTAAGACATTGCATCTCACCACGGACGACACAGTGGTCGATGGCTTCACTTAACGATCGAGATCAGCGGCGTTTGCTTAGAGTTGTCAGTGCTAACAGATAAGCGATACTGTGTGAAATAACCGCAGAAATCAGTATGGGACGTACGACAATCATATCCGTAAGAAAACTGCAGCAAAATCTGGCGTCAGTGGGCTATGGCAGCAGATGACCGACCCGAGGGTGGTTGAGATTTCGAGATGCTGTGACTCATTTATCATCGACACCCCACCACATAGGCTTGCATAATGTAGATCTAGAGTCTAGTGGGGCAGTGAGTGACATTCTGTGTTGCTGAGATATGAGTCTCGTTTCTGTTTCTGGCATTTATACTGACGTCGACGTATCCATAGACTACCTCGTACATGGTCACAGGAAACAGTGATTCTCGAGACCCGTAGCACTCAGTCTCGTGGAATAGGGTGTGGGGATTTCTCTGATGTGATAACGGATATCTGGTAATTCTTAAAGGGAAGGTAAATTCTCGTTAATGCATGGAAAGAGAGGTAAGCCTTGTTGCCATATGTTTCACGACCAAGCTACGAAATCGCTTACTCCAGGAAAACAAGGCAATACCCACCCAATCTGCTGCTGACACCACAAATTCCTTGAGGAAATGGTGTATCCTTGGCTAGCATGAGATGATAAGCAGTATGTACTCATAACAGCCTCCAGCCAACAATCTTCCTGAACTGCTACAACGTGAGTTTCAGACATGGCAAGAACTTCCTGATGATGACATCCACAGGCTGTTTTCATGCCACACCGAGTCCTACGAGACGCCCTGCCTCATACTGGTGGATGATGGGCGGAGCTTCGAAAGTAATGAAAGTCTAATCGCTGAAGCGTTATGTGGTGCACATCTTCACAAAATTTAGTAAATATGGCGCTACTCTTTGTTAGTGAAACATTTTCTATATCCTTTCTTCTATTTTGGACTTTTCGAGACCTGGAATAAAATCTGATTGCAGAGTGCTTAGTGAATTGCCCTAATGGGCCGAGAAGTGCGAACAAAGGCTACTAGGAATAAATGGTGGCTGAGGAGTGACGGAGAGGGGCCAGCGGGGGTGATGTGTCAGCAGGCTGTCTGACAAGGAGCGGCAGACTCGGCACACGTGCTCCTCTGTTAGGCGGCGCCCCACACTGTGTTGGCCGCTATCTAATTTCACGGCCCGGTTGCGGCGCGGTGCGGCGCCACGGCGCGTCGCCACGGCCGCGGCCTAGCGTCTGCGGCGCCTCGACCCACTTCGGTCCCACAGCTACTCGCTGCCTGCCGCCACTTGCTGCTCACCGCAGGTACCGCGAGGTTAATACGGTCTGCGCATGCAGTTCCTGACCTCCGAGTCTGAAAGCAACCGCACCGGACGAAAATTTAGTCACCCCCAAAAGATATCAAGCAACACCGTTTAGCACCGCCTCACATCTTGATACTGACCTCGTTTCAGCATGGAACAGAGTCCAAAAGCTTACTCAGAGGTGTCATGTCCTACAGAAGCCATTCACTGAAGATTAGTACCCGTAGAACTACCAAAGTTCGGGAAATTTAACAGTTACCTTTCACTCACTTTTCAAATAGCCATTGATATTTTGTATGAATTTTGTATTTTGATCGGACGATTTGGCGAGCCATTTAGGGTGCGATGGTTAGATTGAGTGTTCGCGAAATCAGAAACGCATTTGTGTTGCACTGTGAATGCGGCTGTTGTCAAGCTGGAAAACGGGATTGTACGCCAGAATACCCACCATAAAGAGGTAGAAGGAACGGTTACAACTGGTCCCCTAGAGAACTGAAATAAACATCTGGGTTTATGTTCACATTAACGGGTATGGGTTGGCCAAAGTTATGGTACGAAAAGCATCCTCAAAACATCACCTAGCCTCCTGTATCCATTACCCAACCTCCAAAAAATGCTTCTTGGTGCAATAATTTACCAACAGCTGTATGATTTGTAGCAGTTTATTTTATTTTATGATCTCCTATGTGCTGCTACCAGTTTCGGAATTACATTGACGCCATCTTCAGGCCCCACTCGCCATCGTTGTAAAATCGCTATACACGGAAGGAACCATATAACTGGATCTGTGAATCAATCGTCCTGCAACAGCTCTTGGTGGGAGGGGGGCGACACAGACTGTGTCATGCGGCCGTTGGTAAATTATTGCATCAAGAATTTCATGCCAACCGTCGTCCCACGATCCATAATGGATCAACGAAGATTCCAAAAATTGCGTCTTATACGCCTCACTGGATCACGTTGCCCTCGGCCCCTTGTATCGATTGTAAAGAAGCCAAATCGGTACTTTTTATTCCACACTACATTGATGTTACAAAAACATGCAATACGTCTTAATATCTTGCCGGACCTTCTTTTTTCCGGCATAGTGCAACAACTGCATATGCCTGGACTCAACAAATCGTTGGAAGTGCCCTTCAGAAATACTGAGCCATTCTGCACTGTCCATAATTGCTAAAGTGTAGCCGACGCAGGATTTATGCACGAAGTGACTTCACGCTTTTGTTCCATAAATGTTCGATGGAGTGCATGTCGGGCGCTATGGGTGGTCAAATCATTCGCTCGAAATGTCCAGAATGATCTTCAAACGAATCGCGGACAATGGCGGCCTGGTGACACAACATTGTTTTTTGGGAAAGAAGTCCACGAAGGCTGCAGATGGTCTCCATTTAGCCGAACGTAACGGCTGATAGTTAATGATTGCTTTAGTTGGATCAGAGTATTCAGTATACTCCATGTAAACACAGCGCACACCAGTATGGAGCCACCACCAGCTGGACAATGCCTTCTTGACAACTTGCGCCCATGGCTTCATGGGATCGGTGCCACACACGACACCTACCGTCAAGTGTTACCAAGTGAAATCGGGACTTATATGGCCAGGTCACCGTTTTCCATTCGTTTAGGGTCCGACCAGTATGGCCAAGAGCCCATGAGAGGCACTGCAGGTGATACCGTGCTGTTAACAACCGCCCTGCGTCGGTGATCTTCTGCCTTAGCCCATTGACACAAAATTTTGCTGCAGTGTTCTAACAGATATGATCGCCGTACGTCCCATATTGATTTCTGCGGTTATTTCACACAGTATTGCTTGTCTGTTAGCACTGACAACTCTACGCAAACGCCGCTTATCTCAATCGTTAAGTGAAGCCATCGGCCAGTGTGTTGTCGGTGGTGAGAAGTAAGGCCTTGGTATTTTCTGCGTACTCTTGACACTGTGCGTCTCGGAATATTGAATTCCCAAAAGATATGCGAAATGCGTCTAGCTTAACTACCATTCCACAATCAAAGTCTGTCAATTCACTTCATGAGGCCATAATCACGTCGAAAATCTTATCATATGAATTACCCGAAAACAAATGACAGCTCACCAAAACACTACCCTTTTATACCTTGTGTACGCGATAATACCGCCTTTTATACTTGTGCATATCGCTATCCCACGACTTCTGTCAATTCTGTGTAGATGCCACCAATCAAATGGTGTCTTACTTCTGCGAGATAAACGACTCCAAATGTCAACAGCACATAGTTCATTTTGCAATATTCACCGAGATGGTTGAAATGGATCTGCATTCCCGGCTAGCAGCAATTCCTGTCGATTTAAAAACCAGTTGTCATTGACACGGTGTGATACTAGAATCCAGTTCCAGTCTCTTACGATCACTATTTTTACGACGTGTTACGTGCCAATGAGATTTACTGCATACCTTGTAGGGATTTTGGACAGTCCGCTCTGATACGCTACAGAAATCAGGAAGTTCATGGTGTGGTCGCGCCAGACCAGGTCTCGAAGACGGATTTCCGGCTTTAAGTGAAGGGTTACCTTAACCGCCTTGGCTATCAGTCCGCAATTTACGGCAAGACACAAACTACCATTGTCGTTGTTCGCGTCTCACACTCTGTACTCGTAAAGACATTACGTAATTCCCGCACAAGGGAAGGCATTTTAGTTGAAAGTCGCAGCCCAGTATCGGCAGATAAATACGATATTGCAGTGTCTGTCCGAAGCATTTTTGCACAGTTATTCTTAACCACACAGGCACTGCAATATCGTATACTTAAGCCGGTTGTTCGAAAAAAAAATGAACTGATGTTCTCACTTAGAACAGTACTAGGTTAGTGATAGAGTCTGTAAATTAGGTTTTTTGTGTACTTGTATTGCTACTTTGACTGGTCACTAAGTTTCACATATCAAGTTGCCCAAAAGAAAATTGTATAACCCAATCTGACTGTTCTAAGGTTTGGTCCGTCACGGAGGCACATGCTTAAACGCGGTAGAATATTCTTCAATATATGAAATGTTTACCATTGGTCGTCGATTAAGTTTCTCTTGAACCCAAGGTTGGTTGGTTGTGGGGAAGGAGACCAGACAGCGTGGTCATCGGTCTCATCGGATTAGGGAAGGATGGGGAAGGAAGTCGGCCGTGCCCTTTGAGAGGAACCATCCCGGCATTTGCCTGGAGTGATTTAGGGAAATCACGGAAAACCTAAATCAGGATGGCCGGACGCGGGATTGAACCGTCGTCCTCCCGAATGCGAGTCCAGTGTCTAACCACTGCGCCACCTCGCTCGGTCTTGAACCCAAGTTTGAATCTTAGAGACAGCAGTTAGTCTCCACCTCGTCAGTAGGACATGTATCCAAGATCGTGCAATCATTTATTCACAGTTTGTTCATACTTCGTTGTTTTCATCTGTTACTGCCGCCTATCACAATGGAGATGTATTTGCTTTCCTGAAGATCCAGAGACCAACTTATCGTCCTTAACCTGAAAATAATTCACTAATCCGGAAGTATGGTTTCTATCTGACTACTTACTGTCAGCAGACGATGTTCTAACTGAAATGTCCATTGAATAGAAAGGCTCCAGAATATTCATGTAGTTACTTCGGAGGGAGACATTGGTACCAACCCTCGTACATGTTCACTACTACCTTCCTTCATTTAATTAAAGTGTTGAAAGGAATGAATCTGAAATAAGGGTATGAAATTTTATTTAAGTTTATGACTACCACTAGATCTCAGAAAAACATAGATTTCACACAGGACAAAGAGATGAAGTATATATGAGAACGCGGTGTTCTAACGCAGCCACTCAAAGACCTGTTCGAGAGCGTGCATATCGTACATTTCAAAAAGAATGTAAGAAGCAAAACTTATTTGTTGAAAGAAATAGCTTCTCACTTAACATAATCGCAAATCAAACTCAGATAATAAACAGAATGGAGTCTGCCCCACTTGATTGTACTTGCAGGTGCTACTCTGTTATTCATTCATTATCACCGCGCAAGTAAACTCGGTAATCCACTATGGTTTGGAAAACATTTATTTGTGGGGAAATGATATTGTCTGATCCAGATCAATTGCATGTGAAGAGCTTTATAAATCTGTGTAGCGCGTCACCGATACAAAGCTATTACTGCTTTCACATTCGTAAAGTCTTAAATATTATGAGTAAGATTTTCATATTCTCTCTCTTGCTTTGTACAAACTGTTAGTCCTACAGAAAAAATTAGCAGGACCTTTTTATACGAAATTAAATGTAGTAAAATTTTCTACTAGAATACACTTTCGCTAGGGGCTGTAGTTCACGACTTATTCAAGAAAATCGTACGAAAGTGACCTCCAAACGCGTTTTTCTTGAATAACTCGAAAACCATGGCCTCCGGCGGAAATGTATTCCTGTAAAAAACTTAACTACATTCAGTTTCCTACAGAAGCATCCTGTTATGAAAATCTCACACTTGGTTTTGAAGGTGTTGCGGGTTGCATTAAACCCATTGGTAGGGGTAGCTGAATCACTCTCCAAAGCCCCCCCCCCCCCCTTGTTCTTCCTGCACCCCTCACTCTCTCTTTCTCTCTCTCAGCATACTTAAATCCAGTCACTTTTAATAGCACACTATTCACATTCACTCTAGCACAGAATAGAACGACAAAGAACATTTGGTCCTCTGACAAAGCCTGCAAACTATGCCCAGCGCCTGTGGTCGCCTGAGGATCGTCGGCAGAGGAAACCGCTGTAACAAACGCCGCAGAAGACGTAGAACGCCACTATTGGGTTCACAGATAACTGTAAAAGTTGCTCGCCCGTAGTCGACCCTTAACAAAATAGAATATATGGAAACCAGCAAATCGAACAGATAACTTTCGACATGAATGCTTAACCAGGGGGTAGATGATAGGATTCCCGGTGGTAGAAGAAGATTTCACCTAAAGAATTCTTCCTTTAAAGTATTGGGAGAAGGCGGAATATGTTTAAAGACTAGAAAGTCCACAAATGTTCTGGGTCCAAAAGGAACTCGCTAAGATGTCCCTGCAGTTGTGATATCTGACACCGTCAGTTGTAATCTTGTATTCAGATGGTAACATTCAGTTCGGTGGTTCCATTCGTGGTAGACGAGTAGGCCTTGTACCGGCAACGAATTTTGTGCAACAAACCAACACAGTAACTGTAACAGTCAGTTTCTTCCCTTGTTAACAGCGCAACGTAACGAAATGTCGTCGCTGCCGCGTTCCATGTCCTGATCCTTTAGACATTTCCTATCATGGTTTTTCTTTTCAGTTTACTAGCTATCTGACCACGTTCACGCAGACCGTTACGATTTCTACTCCTGCGCTAATCTCTTCAGCTCACAACAGCTCTCCTGTTCACCTTTCTCAGTTACTTATAGAGTATATTTCAATCTCGGTCTTCGCCTGCAATGTTTACACTCTTCTCATCCGCCTGTTACCATGGAAGTTGTTTAATGACGTATTAGCACATGCCCCGTCCCAACAATATAATTAGTGTCTTCTAGATATCGCTTCCTCTTCGATACTGCAGAGAACTATGTCATTTACTGTCGTATCAGTCTAGTTAATTTTCTTCAATATTCTGTAACATCTCACTTCTAACACTGCGACTCTCCCCTTTACCGTTTTCCCCACTGTCCCTGATTTACGTCAGAACGCACCAGATGTACGTACAAATCCGCTCACTTTCGAATCTCCATTTCATCTGTCTGAACCAAACAAAGGGAAAGGCTACTCCAGATAGGAGTACACAAATATAGTTATAATGTCCGAAACTGTCCTTCTTGTCCACACTCGGAACTTCCGAAACGTTGGTTCAAATGGTTCAAATGGCTCTGAGCACTATGGGACTCAACTGCTGAGGTCATAAGTCCCCTAGAACTTAAAGCTACTTAAACCTAACTAACCTAAGGACAACACACACATCCATGCCCGAGGCAGGATTCGAACCTGCGACCGTAGCGGTCGCGCGGTTCCAGACTGTAGCGCCAGAACCGCTCGGCCACCAGCGGTCGGCCCGAAACGTTGGGCGAAGTGCCATTCGCAGCCGCGGTCACTTTACATTCTGACGTCAGCGCTGTCATTGGCACTTTTGCAACCTGGCAAAATCGAAAGCAGGGGGCTAGTGACCCGCTATCTTTCGAGACAAATAAACCCACATGTTCACTGTCGACATGTATGGAGGCTTACCGTGTGTTTAGAAGACAGTTTGGAGTAAAGTAGCAAATATCAAGAACTGGGTGCTATTCCAGGGCCCATCTTAGCACGATGCTACGGTAAACGCAGCACGACAGCAATCTGTCGGACATTTAAACTATCTGTCTGCTTCCTTTCACGGAATACCGTAGCTAATGATCTTGCTGTTGACGGGACTTCGAACCTCAGTCAGCCTTGCTTATTTCACCACGCGGTAGCTATAAAATGTAATATTTCTACTTCGTAATTCCCTTCTGCACATTTCATTAGCTTCACAGGACTCCCTCTTCAGTCAACACATTTCATAAGCAGCTGAATCATTCTCTTGCCACTTATGCAACGAGTGAGATTCCAGTACTGCATGACGGAACGTGCAGTTATCAACTCTATGATGTAAGACTGAAGCAAGTGTAAACCTATTAATCATATACGAAAAATCGGCACAGTAGGTACGCAGGATAGTGGCAGTGTAGGTACAGTTTCGAACATTTCTCTAGACAGTGCAGTAAGTTATTTGCGTCTTTGCTCCTATTTTCCACCCCGAATTTATACAACGTCCGCATTTGTGGATCTGGCCATTTTCATACATCTACATCTACATTGAAGCTCTACAAATCACTGTGAAGAGAGAAAGGTGCTTAATCATTGACTTATACACAAATAAATTATGTCTTGGCCGTTCTTTATCAATTTTAACGATTTTCGGGCTCAACATCCTAAGTACTATTACAAGAGAAACGTACAAAATTTGGATCACATTATTACACATAATACAAGAAAGACATATTGTAACAGAAAAAGGATAAACGTGGAGTACATGTAATTTCAGCGTGTTACAATAAATAAGGTGTGTTCACAAACTGATGGAAAACACATACAGTATACAAATATGCATAACACATACCAAGAACTTAAATCAGTATAACGTATTACAACAAACAGTACGTGATTGTACCAAGTATAGCTGCTACGATTTTTTATGTTTCTGTACGTGTTATTCATATTTATCTGAGGTGTCCCACAAATGTTGCAACAAAGTTCGAGGGGCTGTAGATGGTGCCGTGAGGAACATATGGAGCATAGTAAGCCGAGTCCGGAAACGTCATCCATCGACGCTAGAGGGCGTCGAAGTTACAGGCCCTGACGACTGCCACGAGGCCACCTCTTCGGCAGCAAACTTGGCTTCGTTCATTGACGGATTGTACTGGAACTTATCTTAATGTTGTTTGTTATTCAGTGATCGCGACTGAGTTCTACGATCTTCAGTGGAGAAGATGGATCTACTTAGCCCATAGAATGTCCTAGCCTCCTAAGAAAGAGATGCTGTGTCGCCTCAATGGATGACGGTTTTGGAGAAAGGTTTCGGTCTGCTTTTAACTGAAAACCTGTACACCGAAAATCATTGGAGGTTTTAGAGTGTTCCAAGAGGAAAATAAATTTCTGATGAAAACTCGTTTGCGAAACCATCATCCTCCGAGGCAACAGAGCATCGCATTCAGAAGAGAACGCCTGTCTACAAAGCAGCTATCTCCATCTTCCCCACTGGCAGTCGTGGCAACCAATGGCCGTCACTGAATAACAAACATCGTTGCGAGACTTTTTGTCTATGTTCCGTCAGTGTAAAAAAGTCACCTTTGCTGCCAAAGGGGTAGCCTAGTGGCAGGCGCCGGCGCCTATAAATTCTGACACACTGTTGCGTCGTTGGATGCCGTTTCCAGACATGGGTTCCTATTCTCGATTTGTTCCTCAAGACACGTTCTACAACTATTTGGAGTTTGTCGCAGGGTATCTGGAACTCACCGTATACTGTACTTCAATTTCATCAGTTCATGACCACATCTTCTTTCTTGCAAGACGTCGAAATAACATGTATCCTATGTTCATCCATTCTTCTTATGACCCATCTTTCCTTCAATATGTAAATTTATGTGCATACTTTGGTCTTACAACAGAAATGAAGATGTGAATGTGTTGAAATGCGTAATCAGCAATAATACACTGAGGTCACGAAAGTCATGGGATACCACCTAACATCGTATTAGACCTCCTTGTTCCTGGTGTAGTGCAGCGGCTCGACGTGGCAAGGGCTCAACAAGTCGTTGGAAGTCTCCTGCAGAAATTCTGAGCCATGCTGCCTCTATGGCCGTCCATAATAGTGAAAGTGTTGCCAGTATAGAATTTCGTGCAGGAACTGGTCTCTTTGTTATGGCTACCAAATGTTCGATGGGATTCGTGTCGAGCGATCTGGGTGGCTATATCATTCGCTCGAATTGTCCAGAATGTTCTTCAAACCAGTCACGGACAATGGTGGGCTGGTGACATGCCGCATTGTCATCCATAAAAATTCCAAGTAACCGAACGTACTCATTTCTAGTCAGTGATCGGTTCAGTTGGGCCAGAGGACCCAGTCCTTTCCATGTAAACACAGCGTTCACCATTATGCTTGCACAATGCATTCTTGACAACTTGGGTCCATGGCTTCGTGGGGTCTGCGCCATACTCGAACCCTGCCGTCGGCTGTTACCAGCGTAAATCGGAACTCGTCTGACAAGGCCACATTTATCCAGTCGTCTACGATCCAACCGATATGGACACGAGCCCAGGAGATGCGCTGCAGACGATGTCGCGCTTTTAGCAACTGCACTCGCGTCGGTCACCTGCTGCCATAGCCCATTAACTCCAAATTTCGGCGCACTGTCTTATCGTAAACGTTCGTCTACATTGATTATTTCACGCAGTGTTGCTTGTCTGTGGGCACTGACAGCTCTACGCAAACGCCACTAAGTGAAGGCCGTCGGTCACTCGTTGACTGTGGTGAACTTAATACACGAAATTTGCTATTCTCGGAACTCTCTTGACACTCTGGATCTCGGACTATTGAATTCAATAATGTTTTCCGAAATGCAATTTCCTATGCAGTTAGCTCCAACTCATCCCGAGTTCGAAGGCTGTTAATTCCCGTGTTGTGGCCGAAACCACGTCGGCAATCTTTTTACATCAGATACGCGAGTATAAATGACAGCTCCGCAAATGCACTGCGCTCTCATATCTTGTGTACGCGATACATCTACATTTGTGCATATCACTATCCCTAGACGTCAGCACAGTATCAAATATGACCAAGGCAGAAATGTGTTTCTGTATAACTTATAAATATGACAGCTGAGCTCTACAAAGACTTCCTGTGTTCCATTAACTTCGATTCAACAACATATTAGTGCCTCTTCTTCTTCCATTCGCTTGTAGAGCGCTGGAAGAATGGTTGGTAGAATTTTTCACTTCACATTTTAATCTGTCCAACCTTATCTTCACGGTACAAAAGTTGTTGTTGTACGTTCCTAGTTTCCTCACTTATTTCTGATTCTGGAATATAAGTAGACATTCGCATGATAGCCTGCGACTACTAGCGCAGGTTTTCCAGCATTCTCGTCACGCTCTCCCGTGGCTCAAATGTTAGATATCCCCCAGTAAGTCCTATCTAGTATTGGCTCCACGTACTTGAGCAATATTCTAGGTTCCGTCGAACGAGTGATTTGTTAGTAAATTCATTGAAAAACTGGTTGCATTCTCTCAGTATCACACCGATGACCGCAACATGGCACTTGGTTTACCTACGACTGAGCCTATGTGGCCATTTCATCTCATATCCTAACAAACTACACTCCTGGAAATTGAAAAAAGAACACCGTGAATTCATTGTCCCAGGAAGGGGAAACTTTATTGACACATTCCTGGGGTCAGATACATCACATGATCACACTGACAGAACCACAGGCACATAGACACAGGCAACAGAGCATGCACAATGTCGGCACTAGTACAGTGTATATCCACCTTTCGCAGCAATGCAGGCTGCTATTCTCCCATGGAGACGATCGTAGAGATGCTGGATGTAGTCCTGTGGAACGGCTTGCCATGCCATTTCCACCTGGCGCCTCAGTTGGACCAGCGTTCGTGCTGGACGTGCAGACCGCGTGAGACGACGCTTCATCCAGTCCCAAACATGCTCAATGGGGGACAGATCCGGAGATCTTGCTGGCCAGGGCAGTTGACTTACACCTTCTAGAGCACGTTGGGTGGCACGGGATACATGCGGACGTGCATTGTCCTGTTGGAACAGCAAGTTCCCTTGCCGGTCTAGGAATGGTAGAACGATGGGTTCGATGACGGTTTGGATGTACCGTGCACTATTCAGTGTCCCCTCGACGATCACCAGTGGTGTACGGCCAGGTAGGAGATCGCTCCCCACACCATGATGCCGGGTGTTGGCCCTGTGTGCCTCGGTCGTATGCAGTCCTGATTGTGGCGCTCACCTGCACGGCGCCAAACACGCATACGACCATCATTGGCACCAAGACGTGTCGTCTTCGCTGAAGACGACACGTCTCCATTCGTCCCTCCATTCACGCCTGTCGCGACACCACTGGAGGCGGGCTGCACGATGTTGGGGCGTGAGCGGAAGACGGCCTAACGGTGTGCGGGACCGTAGCCCAGCTTCATGGAGACGGTTGCGAGTGTCCCTAATTTGCTGGGAAGTGGCGGTGCGGTCCCCTCCGGCACTGCGTAGGATCCTACGGTCTTGGCGTGCATCCGTGCGTCGCTGCGGTCCGGTCCCAGGTCGACGGGCACGTGCACCTTCCGCCGACCACTGGCGACAACATCGATTTACTGTGGAGACCTCACGCCCCACGTGTTGAGCAATTCGGCGGTACGTCCACCCGGCCTCCCGCATGCCCACTATACGCCCTCGCTCCAAGTCCGTCAACTGCACATACGGTTCACGTCCACGCTGTCACGGCATGCTACCAGTGTTAAAGACTGCGATGGAGCTCCGTATGCCACGGCAAACTGGCTGACACTGACGGCGGCGGTGCACAAATGCTGCGCAGCTAGCGCCATTCGACGGCCAACACCGCGGTTCCTGGTGTGTCCGCTGTGCCGTGCGTGTGATCATTGCTTGTACAGCCGTCTCGCAGTGTCCGGAGCAAGTATGGTGGGTCTGACACACCGGTGTCAATGTGTTCTTTTTTCCATTTCCAGGAGTGTATTAACTAGACATACATAACCTTTAATGTAGGCATTAATGGTAATAAATAATATAATAAAACACAAGAACCAGTCAGAGACGGTGCTCCAGGGATCGACATCTGAGAAAGTGCGGTAAAAAACACTTTCGCGAGCGATGAGATAGGCAGCCAAGAGTTGCATTCACTTCGCAAGATGGTAACACAGAGTAGTGGCAGTCTAGCGAATGACTAATGATAATCTTGCTGAACCTACCTGACGTCCAATAACTCAAATGCAAGAATGGAACAACACGCCAAAGTGGGAACCGGCGGACAGCATTATGACCCCAGAACACTGTGCTTAGAGCGCCCGGAACGTGAAAGGAATCACTACCACCAGAGTAGAAGAATCACAAACGGCCTACAATCAAGAAAGCTGTCAAAACTACACACTAGTGGCGACCAGGCAGGAAAAATACCGCTGGTTGAACATAACGAATTGTAACAAGCTGAACGCAGTAAATAGTAATAAGAAGTCGAGGAAAGCTGGTCAGATCCGCTTTCCCCAAGCACTCCACTCGCTGCTCTTCGCCTCGGCGACACTACGAGCAGCAACACGAACTCAAGTCACTGGATAATTGCGAGATGTCTCAATGGTGGTTTCTCTACCTGAACTGAAAAAAATGGTTCAAATGGCTCTGAGCACTATGGGACCCAACTTCTGAGGTCATTAGTCCCCTAGAACTTAGAACTAGTTAAACCTAACTAACCTAAGGACATCACAAACATCCATGCCCGAGGCAGGATTCGAACCTGCGACTGTACCGGTCTTGCGGTTGCAGACTGCAGCGCCTTTAACCGCACGGCCACTTCGGCCGGCTTGATCTGAAATGCATTCATGTTAAAGCCTGCAGGATCTGGCTTACGACGAGGTCTTGCACCCTCATGACCACAGGCCTTCCATCCGGCAGTCAATGCGCGCCGCCAGCGTTACCGGCGTGTTTCGCACTGTGCGGACCTGGCTCCTCCTGAGTCCCCAATCGAAATGGCACACTCACGCGACCCGGACAAACAACGACGTCACCATAAAGATAGGGTAACAGCTACTACACTCCTGGAAATGGAAAAAAGAACACATTGACACCGGTGTGTCAGACCCACCATACTTGCTCCGGACACTGCGAGAGGGCTGTACAAGCAATGATCACACGCACGGCACAGCGGACACACCAGGAACCGCGGTGTTGGCAGTCGAATGGCGCTAGCTGTGCAGCATTTGTGCACCGCCGCCGTCAGTGTCAGCCAGTTTGCCGTGGCATACGGAGCTCCATCGCAGTCTTTAACACTGGTAGCATGCCGCGACAGCGTGGACGTGAACCGTATGTGCAGTTGACGGACTTGGAGCGAGGGCGTATAGTGGGCATGCGGGAGGCCGGGTGGACGTACCGCCGAATTGCTCAACACGTGGGGCGTGAGGTCTCCACAGTAAATCGATGTTGTCGCCAGTGGTCGGCGGAAGGTGCACGTGCCCGTCGACCCGGGACCGGACCGCAGCGACGCACGGATGCACGCCAAGACCGTAGGATCCTACGCAGTGCCGTAGGGGACCGCACCGCCACTTCCCAGCAAATTAGGGACACTGTTGCTCCTGGGGTATCGGCGAGGACCATTCGCAACCGTCACCATGAAGCTGGGCTACGGTCCCGCACACCGTTAGACCGTCTTCCGCTCACGCCCCAACATCGTGCAGCCCGCCTCCAGTGGTGTCGCGACAGGCGTGAATGGAGGGACGAATGGAGACGTGTCGTCTTCAGCGATGAGAGTCGCTTCTGCCTTGGTGCCAATGATGGTCGTATGCGTGTTTGGCGCCGTGCAGGTGAGCGCCACAATCAGGACTGCATACGACCGAGGCACACAGGGCCAACACCCGGCATCATGGTGTGGGGAGCGACCTCCTACACTGGCCGTACACCACTGGTGATCGTCGAGGGGACACTGAATAGTGCACGGTACATCCAAACCGTCATCGAACCCATCGTTCTACCATTCCTAGACCGGCAAGGGAACTTGCTGTTCCAACAGGACAATGCACGTCCGCATGTATCCCGTGCCACCCAACGTGCTCTAGAAGGTGTAAGTCAACTACTCTGGCCAGCAAGATCTCCGGATCTGTCCCCCATTGAGCATGTTTGGGACTGGATGAAGCGTCGTCTCACGCGGTCTGCACGTCCAGCACGAACGCTGGTCCAACTGAGGCGCCAGGTGGAAATGGCATGGCAAGCCGTTCCACAGAACTACATCCAGCATCTCTACGATCGTCTCCATGGGAGAATAGCAGCCTGCATTGCTTCGAAAGGTGGATATACACTGTACTAGTGCCGACATTGTGCATGCTCTGTTGCCTGTGTCTATGTGCCTGTGGTTCTGTCAGTGTGATCATGTGATGTATCTGACCCCAGGAATGTGTCAATAAAGTTTCCCCTTCCTGGGACAATGAATTCACGGTGTTCTTATTTCAATTTCCAGGAGTGTATATATCGATAACCGAAGCTGCCACTAGCGGACAGGCAACGCTTGCAAAACCGAGTGGCGCCAGTCAACACGAGAATAAGACAAACAACCGCAACCATGCCAACCAAACGCTACCGTCTGGCCTCCAACAAAGGGCGGAAACATACAAATGGCATCAACGCGAGCTGCAGCACGGCTCAGCAAAATTTACATATTTGTATATTTAAAGCTAGTACTCCCTTTTTTATCACTTTAAAATCTTGTCAAGTTTATATTTGCGTAGAATTTTTTTTCAGGTAACAATTATTTACAGATAACTGCATCGTATAAACAAGTCTGAAGCTACTATTAATATTGTATGCCATGTCGTTGGTATTCTTTGTGTGATAAAAGTATGTGAACACCAACATGTAATATGAAATTGACGCCACGCCAATATAGAGAAAGGGGCGAAGGGGAGAGTATTGTTTTGTAAGCGGAGAAGCAGAATGGGTAGTCCGGAGAGTTCCGTGGCTTCGAACACGGAATAGTCATTAGGTGTCCCGTGAGTGACAAATCCAACAGGAACATTCCAACCATTCAAAAACTGCGCAAGTGGACTGTTAATAACATGACTGTGGAGTGTAAACGCGAAGGAACAATCAAAGCTAAACCAATACCAGGCCGACCTCATGTATTGACCGACAGGGACCGTCAAGCATCGCGAAGGATGGTGGTAAAATATAATACGGAACCACCGGAAAGAATCACTCGTCAGTTCCAAAGTGCTACCAGCAATCCAGCGAGCAGAATTCCTGTCCGTAGGGAATTACAGGGAGTGAGGGACACTGATCGAACAGTTACCCCAAAGCCACGAATTCCTGTTGCCAGCGCTAAACGACGATTGATGTGGTGTAAACACTAACGTCACTGGACAATGGACCACTGGAAAAACGAGTGCTCTGGAGTGGCTGATCACGGCTATAACACGCAACATTCCGTTGGGAGGGTTTGGGTTTGGCGAATGCTTGGAGCACGTCACCTAACATCACTTGTAGTGTCAACAATGAAGTACGGAAGAGGTGATGTTACAGTGCGGGTGTGTTTTACGTGATTAGGGTGTGCTCCCATTATTGAGCTTAAGAAATCGCTAAATGTGGAGGAGCGTGAATACGTTTTACAGGATTGTGTACTGGGTACACTGGGTGTTGTGTGCTGTCCTTAGGTTAGTTAGGTTTAAGTAGTTCTTAGTTCTAGGGGACTGATGACCATAGATGTTAAGTCCCATTGTGCTCAGAGCCATGTGAACCATGTGTACTGGGTACAAAGGAGGGACTGTTCGGAGATATGATTCCAACAGCATTACAGTGCACCGAGTGTTAAAGCAGAATGTATGAGGCAAAGTTTGTGGACAAGTACATTCCTAAAACGTACCGGTTTATCCAGAGGTCCTGTCTGAGCCCAGTGGAAGACTTTTGGGAGTCAAACAGTTCCTTCGCTCTAGAACCCAGTATTCGACACCACTAAGTTCTCTGGTTTCTGCTTTTGAGTAAAACTGGACTGAAAATCGTCCACTGACAAGTCATTGAAGGTGTCATCAGCTGGACTCAAGCCAAGATGAAGGCGAAGGGCGTACCCAACCCACATAAATCTCCATTAACAGGTGTCTGCAACTTTTGAACAGATAGTGTACAATATGAACGGAAAGAGTCACAAGACACTTTCCTGGAGCACTCCTGATGTTAGTTACTTCTACGAGGGGCGTTGGAAAAGCACGTGCAAAAATAAAAACTACTTACGTGTTTGGGGTAAACCATTTTTTTTTCTACATTATTTCCTTTTAGACTTATACAATTCGGCAAACGCTGTTCTAATTTGTTGGTCCCTTCCGAGTAATAGGAATTGTCCAAGTCTGCAAAATAGCTATTAGTTGCTGCAATCACCTCCTCGTTGGAATAAAATCTTTGTCCTGCCAGCCATTATTCAAATTAGGGAACAAATAGTAGTCCGAGGGAGCCACGTCTGGAGAATAGGGGGGATGTGAAACACGTTGGAATCCTATTTCCATTAATTCTGCGACCACAACTGCTGAGGTGTGTACTGATGCATTGTCGTGATGAAAAAGGACTTTTTTGTGGTCCAATCTCCGGCGTTTTTCTTGCAGCTCGGTTTTCAAACGGTCAAATTTCGATGAAAAATATGAACTTGTGATAGTTTTACCCTTTCCCAGATAGTCGATGAGGATTATGCCTTGCGAAGCCCAAAAGACAGTCGCCATAACCTTTCCAGCCGAAGGAGTCGTCATTGCCCTTTTTTGTGCAGATTAATCCTTGGTAACTTATTATTTAGATTGTTTCTTTGGCTCAGGAGTATAGTAATGTATCCATGTTTCATACGCAGTGACGAAACGACGCTTAAAGTCCTGTAGATTCTTCCTGAACAGCTGCAAGCCATCCTTGCAACACTTCACACGATTCCGTTTTTAGTCAAGCGTGAGCAATCGCGGAACCCATCTTGCGGATAGCTTCCTAATGTCCAAATGTTTACACAAAATATTATGCACCCATGCTTTCGAGATGGCCACAGCACTAGCAATCTCACGCACCTTAACTCTTCTGTCATCCATCATCGTATCATGGATTTTACCAATGATTTCTGGAGTCGTAACATCCACGAGGCGTCCAGAACGTGCAGCATCACTTGTGCCAATATGAGCACTCCGAAAATATTGAAACCACTTATAAACTGTTCTGATCGAAGGTTCGGAGTCACCGTAATGTTTATCAAGTTTCTCTTTAGTTTCCTGAGGCGTTTTGCTTTTCATAAAGTAATGTTTAATTACCACAAGAATTTCTTCTTCGTCTATTTTTTGACAATCACTCGACTTCCTTGATTCACACGAATGCCAAACATAAAGAAATAAACCAATATGGCTGAAACTTGGTGTTCGTTCTTTCTAAAGATACTACTAACTAAACATGACCTCGATACTTGCTGGTGGTGCCATCTATCGGACTTTGCACGGACTTTTCAAACGCCTCTCCTATATCTATCGATGACCCCCATCCAAGATAAAATGATGTGTCCTCCATACGAAGAAATTGTCAGTCGAGTCAAAAATTTTGCTACCACAACGTCACCGCGATCGTTAGATTTTGGTCTATTACTATTGCGTAACATTCCATTATTGGATTAGTCTGTGTATGTTAACTGTGTCGGCTAAAGTGCGAAACGAAATTGTCCGCTGTTTGCGTGACAGCGCCAGCGAGAAGCCCTCCAGTTGGCTCACTTCTCGCTCCTCGCCCACCTACTGTGCGTGCGCATATCGCCCTGCTAATTGGCCTGCCACTGTTCGCAGTGGCAATCGCCCACGTTTCCCTCTGCTTCGCCGTCCCCGATCGGAAATAACAGCTGAGAGTGCTGCGCACACAGCGCAGCGCTGCCGGCGTATCGCGAAAAACCTGCCTATTTAAGCGGAGGGGCAGGGGACAAAATAAAAGGAACCTGCCATAGCGAAACGAGCGCGTCTCTGCGCCTGGGGCTCGTTTCCATGCTGAGAGTTGGTGCGTTTGCGTCTCGCCTCCTCTCCCCTCTCCCCTAACCCCACCACTACTCACCATCCCACAAAAGCCAATATGATGCTTTGGAAAACAAAATAATAATAAACTGGCCTCTCGCATTGGCCCTGGGGGTAATTGCGACGCCAATAGACGTGTTCCGGCTGAAAAAGTTTGCGAAGCGCCTGCAGCTTCGGGTAAGAGTAACCATTAACGGGAACAATTATTTCTACACATACTGGTATCTTCTCATCTTAAACATGTGTTTGCACGCTAAATTAAACGGTTCTTGTTACCAGATAAAACGAACTTCCATATCAACATCTTAATAGCTTACTTACATATGCTTATATTTTCGTTTGACTATTACTTCATGCGCTTTTCTGTTACCAGAATTTGTTTATAAAGGGCAGATGCATTTCCAGTTTCATAAGACTCTCCACATGATTTTCACATATAACATGTTTCCATCACTCTCGCAATAAAATATATGACTTGAAATACGAAACTCTACAGATTTACTGACACATCATGGCAATTTGGATTTTTATTCCGAAATAAGAATGAAACAGACTGACACATTTGAATAAAGTAAGCAGGAAGAAAGTAAATCTTAAAACGTTTATCACCGATGTCGTCACTATAATGCATATGATGGCAATCATTATTCTGTATTTCACTGCTGTTCTCAAGTCGATGAGATTGCAGCGGACATGGCTAGATGATGGTACTTGTACAGGATAGACTCATTTTAAGAGTCACGTCAAACGTAAAAACAACAATAATTTCCTATAACTTGCACTCATTGTTTTTCTTCGTTTATTAATGAAATAAGAGATATTACATAACACCGAAGCGTTCTGACCTGTGTCAATATAATTAACTTTTTTGTCTGTTTTCAGCAATGTGTACTGAAAAATTTCGATTTACATTTTCTTAACGTCACGTAGAAACTCTTGTCGTAATGTTTAGTAATCACTTATCACTGCTTGTCTCACGAGATTCATCTACGGAAAGAGAATAACTAAACTGGATCGACTGTAACCAGTACTATGAATCCGAACCGATCAACCACAATCAGGCAATCGTCATTAAGGATGTGCACGGACATAGTAGCTTATACCTGATACTTCCATGATAAACTCATGATGGAGTTGAAATACTTCGAAATTGGAGACAACCAACACAAACTCTTTGAAATAACTTTAGCTATACTCCTTGGTTTACTTACGTTTTGTAAGGCATATGGAACATTTTACCTGTGGCTATGTGTGTGAAATGCAGTGAGATTAACATCGCTGGAAAACATTCATTATGTGTTCAGAACACTGTGTGCACCAACAACCAACCTACAGATTCTAATAACTGTAAGTAATGCAACCAAATCGATCTCATAATGTGAATAATTCTCTCCAGCTCGTTTGTATATCTTGCCACAGTTACAAGACTGCCAAACTTCTGCAGACAATCAATAAATATGTACCATTTGATAATGAATTTCAAGAACAAAACAAAAGGCGGCTGGTTGCAATAATTTCAAGAAACTGTTACGATGATCCACTGAACAAATTCTTGTGGTAATCTTCGTCCCCCTCATTTTTGTTAAGAACAGTTGTGTTACCACATATGACTGAAGCACAAACTGTACCATCTCTGAAATATTTTTATCACATTTCATTGTTTCGAAATTGGTTTGAAATTTACATGTACATGAGGTTGCAAACTCAAAAGACATTGGAAATCAGAGTGCCACTGACGGTCTTCACTCTCTGCACCCACTAACAAGATCTAATCGAGTAAATTATTTTCCTTAAACTTTTATAATAGTGTATTACAATTGAACTAGTGGAAGAACGTAATGTTCGGGAGAAAAATGAACAAAGCAATGTAAGTCACTCAGCAAGGAAATCTGTAGGAAATTCAGCAAAGATAAAGCGATATGGCAGTAGTATTCTGTGAAGTTTAAAGAGGGCTGTAAATCTTAAGAGAGTAAAACGCAGAGGAAATATTGGATAAATGGAAAGATTGTATTGAGGGTGTATACTAGAGCAAGGATCAGTCTGCTGACGTAGCTGTAAAACAAACGTGTGTTGAAATGAGAGGCACAGTTATATAGTACTTGAGTCTGATAGAGTTTTGGAAGGGTTGCAACCAAACAAACTAAAGGGGTAAGAAAAGTTTCTTAGGAACTAACAAAAACATATGAGTAACTGACAGCCTGACTATCAATCAAATAGAATCAAGATTAGACTCTGAGAACATGGAGAGACTGTTGTGTCTAGACCATACAGCCTAGACACAATGCTGTAGCCGATAGGGCACGCAAGGCTAACGCAGACGGGCGTGAAGTCTGGAACATGAGAACTTATAAATGAATAAGAAGAAAAGTAAGTAGATGCTTGTTACTTAACTTTTAATTAGTCCTTGGAATACATCTCTCTTGAATATTAGTAAGCTATAGGCACTGATACAAATGGCGCCTTGCTAGGTGGTCGCCAGTTAACTTAGCAGAGGGCTATTCTACTGTCTATCTCTCGGCAAATGAGAGCAAGGCTTAGCACGTCCAATCGCTAGCTATGTTGTCCGTACAACTGGGGGCGAGGTCTCCTCAGTCTCTCGAGACCTGCCTTGTGGTGGCGCTAGGTTTGCGATCCCACAGTGGCGACACGCGGGTCCGACATGTACTACAGGACCGCGGCCGATTTAAGTTACCACCTAGCAAGTGTGGTGTCTAGCGGTGACACCACAGAGACGCCTTCAGATTCTCAGAAGAATATCATCCACTACATCCCGAGGATATCAAAGGCATGCACATGAGAGAATATTACACAATTAACTTAACTGCACATGCACAAGAAAGAAAGAACGAGGCAATTGAGAATACGTTAGATAACGATCAGTCTGGATGTGGGAAAGGTGAAGGTATTTGAGAACCAATTTTCACGTCTTATTTATCGACGTACAGAAAACGTTAGAGAACGTAAAATAGGGCAAATATTTCAAATCGTAAGAAAAATACACTATATGGCCGAAAACGACTTACAAGTTCTTGGCGCCCTCCATCGCTAATGCTGGAATTCAATATGGTGTTGGCGCACCCTTAGCCTTGATGACCGCTTCCACTCTCGCTTCATACGTTCAATCAGGTGCAGGAAGGTTTCTTGGGGAATGGCAGCCCATTCTTCACGGAGTGCTGCACTCAGGAGAGGTATCGATGTCGATCGGAGAGGCCTGGCACCAAGTCGGCGTTTCAAAACATACCAAAGGTGTTCTATAGGATTCGGGTCAGGAATCTGTGGAGGATAGTCCATTACAGGGATGTTATTGTCGTGTAACCACTCCGCCACAGGCCGTGCATTATGAACACGTGCTCGATCATGTTGAAAGATGCAATCGCCATCCTCATATTGCTCTTCAACAGTGGGAAGCAAGAAGGTGCTTAAAACTTCAACGTAGGCCTGTGCTGTGATAGTGCCACGCAAAACAACAAGGGATACAAGTCTCCTCCGTGAAAAACACGACCATCCATAACACCACCGCCTCCGAATTTTACTTTTGGGACTACACGTGCTGGCAGATGTCGATCACCGGGCATTCGCCATACCCACACCCTAATATCGGATCGCCACATTGTGTGCCGTGATTCGTCACTCCACACAACGTTTTTCCACGGCTCTATCGTCCAATGTTTACGCTCCTTATGCCAGACGAGGCGTAGTTTGGCATATACCGGCGTGATGTGTGGCATACAAGCAGCCGCTCGGCCATGCAAACCAAGTTTTCTCTCCTCCCGCCTAACTGTCATAGTACTTTCAGTGGAATCTAATGCAGTTTGGAATTCCTGTTTGATGAGCTGGATAGGTGTCTGCCTATTACACCCTCTTCAACTGTCGGCGGTCTCTGTCAGTTAACAGACGAAATCGACCTGTACGCTTTTGTGCTGTACGTGTCCCTTCACGTTTCCACCTCACTATCACACCGGAAACAGTGAGCCTAGGGATGTTTAGGAGTGTGTAATTCTCGCGTACAGACGTATGATAGATGTGACATCAAATCACCTGACCACCTTCGAAGTCCGTGAATCCCGCGGGGTGCCCCATTCTGCTCTCTCACGATGTCTAATGACTACTGCGGTCGTTGATACAGAGTACCTAGCAGTAGGTGGCAGCACAATGCACCTAATATAAGAAACGCATGTTTTTGGGGGTGCCCGGATACTTTTGATCACATAGTGCTGATATGAGCTACAGAGAAAGTCGGGCAACACACGATACGTGCAAGAACCAAGAGGAATCAACAAAACGGAAGACCAAGCGGATTAGAAAGGGCGTAAAGGGACGGCGTTGATATTTGATGTGGAAGAAGTTCAATGTTATGATTCACTGATGCCATTGTCCTCAGTGAGAGCGAGGAAGAATATCGGAACTTGCTGAGCACATGAAGTTTATAATAAAGACAGAATAATGACAAGGCAACAAAAGCTTCACGAAATTAACGAATAATAGTAAAAATGAGATTAGTGATACACGTAACATCAAAACTGTCGACCTCGTAGTAGACGAAGATAATGTATTCTTCTAGCTTGGAAGCAAAATCACGGATGAAGCAAGGAGAAGATAAGTAGAATAGCATAAAGAAAGGCAGTAATCTTGGCTAAAATAAGTCTACTTGTTCCATATGCCTAAATATCAAGAATTTTCTGAGAATATACGTATGGAAACATATGTACAGAATAATGAAGGTAATCGAAGGGTCTACGATGTTGTGTAACAGAAGGCTGCAGAGAACTGAGTGACGGATTAATTAAGAAATGAGTAGGTTCTCCGCAGAATTAAAGGCATAGGAATATGGTGGGGCTGAAGCTATAGCTGTAGACAGACACTGGAATCTGTCTAACAAATAATCGAAGATGTTGGATCAGATAAATGGTGTGGCACAGGAGAAGATGTCGTGGTGGCCCTATTCAAACCAGATACAAGGCTGATGGGAAAAATTATTAACAGTTGTGTAAACGAAATGCACACTGAACCAGTCTCTGCTTTTCATGTGCTCCTGAACTGACGCAACATCAGCATCAAAAAGTATCTTATTTCGCTAGGGACGCTATCATCATTTTCTAATAACCTTGCGAAGTCAAATGTAAAATGACAAATCTGACTGATTCCCCTTTCCAGAGAGTTCGGCCGCAGTGTGCAAGCCAATTTATTTGACGCCGGCCCGGCGACTTGGTTGTCTACAATGATGATGAAATTATGACAGGAACCACACACACACACACACACACACACACACACACACACACACAGAGAGAGAGAGAGTCCCGAGCGGAGAAAGTCGCCCGGCTGGCAGGGAACAGAGCCCAGGGCTGTGATCGAGAGTCAACAACGCTAACCAAAGACCACGAACTACTAATAAAGCTTAATACACAAAACAAAAGATCAACGAAGCCAAAATGAG
Organism: Schistocerca nitens; assembly: GCF_023898315.1. Taxonomy (NCBI): domain Eukaryota; kingdom Metazoa; phylum Arthropoda; class Insecta; order Orthoptera; family Acrididae; genus Schistocerca; species Schistocerca nitens. The sequence goes on from NC_064618.1 coordinate 265,928,875, forward strand.
CGTGAAGAGAACGATACCAGAAGCACTCAACAGATTTCGAAGTAAACTTTAGCCAAAGGATCTGACTAAGAACATTAAGAGTAGTCCTTCGTCCCACGTACGTCGAGCGCAGTGATCAAGGCGAGAGAATTTGAAAAATTACTTGTCATATGAGCATTTTTTTGTGTGTCATCGGTCTTCTGACTTGTTTAATGCTCCCGCTATGAGCTTGTCTCCTGTGCAACACTCTTCATCTCGAGTAGCACTTGCAGTCTACCTCTTCAATTATTTCCTCAATGTATTCAAATCTCTGTCTGCCTCTACAGGTTTTTTTCCCTCTACAGCTCCCTCTAGTGCCATGGAAGTCATTCCCCGATGTCTTAATAGATGTCCTATCATCGTGTTCCTTCTCTGTTTACCAGATGTTCCATTCCTCTCTGATTCTGGGCAGAATCCCCTTATTCCTTATCCTATCAGTCCATCTAATTTTCAACATTCCTTTGTAGCATTACATCTCAGATGCTTCTTTTCTCTTCTGTTCCGTTTTTCCACAGTCCATGTTTCATTGCCATGCATTGCTGTGCTCTAAACGTACATTCTCTTAAATTTCTTCCTCATGTTAGGGGCTATATTTGATAGTGATAGACTTCTCTTGGCCAGAAATGCCCTTTTTGCCAGAGCTAGTCTGCTTTTGATGTCCTCCTTTCTCCGTCCGTCATTGGTTATTTTGGTACGTAGGTAATACAATTCCTTGACTTCATCTTCTTCGTGACCATAAATTCCGCTGTTTAATTTATCACTGTTCTCATTACTGCTACTATTCATTTTTTCGTCTTTCTTCAATTTGCACACAATTCATACTCTGTACTCATTTGACTGTTCATTCCATTCAGCAGATGTTGTAATTCTGCTTCACTTTCACTCAGGTTAGCAATGTCATCAGTGAAAATTATCATTGATATCCTTTCACCTTGAATTTTAATTCCATTCCTGAACCTTTCTTTTACTTCCAGCATTGCTTCTTCGATATACAGATTGAACAGTAGGGACGAAAGACTACATTCACGTCTTACACCCTTTTTAATATGAGCACTTCGTTCTTGGCCGTCCATTCTCATTATTCCTACTTGGCTTTTGTACGTGTTGTATATTACCACTTTCTCGCTATAGCTCATCCGAATTTTTATCAGAATTTCGAGCAGCTTGCACCATTTTACATAGTCTAACGCTTTTCCTAGGTCGTCAGATTCCAATAACATGTCTTCGATTTTCTTTAGTCTTGCTTCCGTTATCAACCGCAATGTCAGAATTGCCTATCAGGTGTGGTTACCTTTCACCAAGCAGATCTGATCGTCATCTAACACATCCTCAATTTTTACCGACAGTTATTTGTCACATGCGTCGTGGGGCAATAAAAAAGGGGTTCACAGCTAGTTGTCCAGAGGTACCTTCCGCCACACGTTGCAAGGTGGCTTGTGGGAAATAGGGGTAGACGTACTGAAATCGCAAGCGATGGTGGGTACATATGCGAAACCGCGGTGAATCAGCAGCGCAGCACACGGATGCGTCCCGCCGCTCCCCCTTCTCCGTAATCTAGTGGAGCGCTGGAGCCGGCTACCCCTGTAGTCCGCCGTAAAGCCCAATATTTATCGTGGCGCGGGGCCGCGCCTGGACCGCGTCACATATGCACAGTGTCTGCACGGCCGGCGGCATCGCCGGATGGTCGCTTTAATGAAAGCCACACCCCACCCTCTCGAGATAACGCAGTTAGGGAGCGCCGCAGAACCCCGCATCCGCGTGGCGTCTTATCCGCCGACTGGCCGTGCTGAGAACGGGAGAGTAGCGGAGCTCGGCACGCCGTGGCCCAGCTGGTGGCGGCGGTGTCAGCACGTGCAGCCGACCCTCCAGGGCGTCTGGGCAGACGGGCCGAGCAGTAGAGGCTCCACGTGTCTGCACTTCACCGCTCGCTACAATAAGTGCGAGTGGGACAGCCATCGAAATAGGCCAGAAAAGCAGCGTTTGTATCTGCTGTAAGTGAGGATGCTTCCACGGCCAGTCTCAATTTGAATAAAATCTCGCTGAGGATAAACCGATGTTCACAATGTCGGTTTTGTAGTTGCTTTAGTGTTTCATTACGACGCGACATTAAACACAAAAAGGTTCTTCTCAAATTGTTTCCCCTGTTTCGTTTTCCTCACGTGAACTTGTGAATTTCGAAGTACCTCTAAAAATGTACTTAGCCGGTCGCGGTGGCTGAGCGGTTCTAGGTGCTTCAGTCTGGAATCACGCGACTGCTACGGTCGCAGGTTCGAATCCTGCCTCGGGCATGGATGTGTGTGATGTCCTTAGGTTAGTTAGGTTTAAGTAGTTCTAAGTTCTAGGGGACTTATGACCTCAGATGTTAAGTCCCATAGTGCTCAGAGCCATTTTTTGAAACATGTACTTACCGTTCAAAATTTCACATTTTTTTTTACATCTGCTGCTATTTTAGTAAGTGCAAAGTGTAAAGATACATGTGTTATATGTCTAGAAAATATAAGATCGTTAAAATCCACTGAAAGTGACAAAAGTCCCCAAAAGTCCATAGAACTCACGTACAACGTATTTTCGAAAACATATAATTCGTAAATTTCATTAAAATGTATGTATATATGTGTGTATGTGTGTGTATATGTACTATTGGCGTCCAATAAAGCGTGCAATATATTTTTTTAAAGGAAGGTTGGTTTTATTCAACATTCCAATATGTCATGTTATTCTCCAAGGTTCTGACTACAAAAACCTGATTTTCAACGTAATCTCGGTTCAATGAGATGGCCTTACGCCGCTTTCCTGGGAAAGCCTGTATGCCAGCATGGAACCATTCCACCGGTTGTTGTCGGAGCCAACGTAAGGCTGCATCAATGATCTTCCCCTTATTTATGTACTCCTTCTGCGGAGTGTATCCTCCACTGGGCAAAACTTACGGAAGTGCAATATGGGCTGTAGGGTGGCCTTTTGTTGGTGGTGCGGAACCCAGCGGGAACACATCTTTGACTACACCAACAGGAGGACTGATGTCAGCACTGCTAACAGAGGAGTCCAGTTGAGCAGCGAGGTGTTTGACTGTGATCCATCCATCACCTCGAATGAGGGTGTCCGCACGTTCCAACACTGCAGGAGTCTAAAATCGTAATACCTATGAGCGCACCAAATGCCGTTAGGCATAAACACAAATTCCCTATACGCTTCCCTAAATTGAGCAATCAGTTGTTGCAAATTAGGTTTGTAATACCACAATTCCTCTAATACAATAACAGCAGCGGAATAATTAATTTTGTTTCCATAAAATGTAATTGCTAGTTCATCGATGCGTTGCTGACTGTTAGGAACAAGGAAGGCCAGGCGTAGGTCATCCGGGAAATTTCTTATATGGTCCCAGTTGCCTGACCGGCTGGGAGTTTATGTTTGGTAGTATAAATGGGGTATTCGATGTTCAAAAATGTAGGAGTAGGAAAACTGCGTTAATATATATAACTAAGTATGATTCCGAGCCAATTTCAAATTGTAATGCTTCAGCTGGTTTACAAATCACTTGTCAATGTGGACGGCACTCTTGGTGCTTCGACATCTTCTGCGAAGGGTAAAAAGAACGAAACAAGAGGAGTAGGTAAAACTACTCAATTTGTTCTTATTAATGGACCTACTTTATTTTGTGGTGCAAGGTTAAATTTTTCCTTAATGAAAGTTTCTTCTTCCTCCAGTTTCGGTAACGGATGGTTAACTGTAGCTTTCGTTGCTTGCAACAATGCAGGAAGAGGCGGTTTGGAATCCTTTGAAACTCTGGAAATCTTAGCTTACCGTACTATACCTGTTTCTGAGATTATTCCTACCTTTTACCCCACGGGAGTTTGTCTTTGTCTTGTCGGCCGGCACGCGGGAGGTCGCACAGGTTTGCGTGACTTGTTGCGACGATGACAGACGCCTCTGCCAACGACTCACTGTGCTTTGGTTCACAGCCAGGTCTCCATAGACATTCTGTAAGAGCCTATAAATATCTGTTATGCTCTAGTTTTCCGCCAAACACAACTCAATGACAGATGTCTGGTGGAACCCACCTTCGTTACCGACGGCATTTTGAAGCATACGTATAGAATTGACACCTATCGGAACTTCGTGAAACTATAGGGGATGAAGCGGGAATATTCCACGATGTCCCACAGCAAATTCCTCATTATCTCATCCGAAGTTGCCCAACAAGGAAAAGTGTTGATTGGCGACTCCATAGTGTCCTGTGCACTACGACCAGATAATGGGTATACTTGGAAGGAGAGACAGCATTGGTCGTATATTTCTGTTTATTGTCGCAAAATCGATTTTCGGTCACTTCGTGACCATCTTCAGTGCTCTAATATATAACTTAAATTAGTAAGCACTGGTGTCAATAAGCCGTAATGCTTATTGACACCAGTGCTTACTAATTTAAGTTATATATTAGAGCACTGAAGATGGTGACGAAGTGACCGAAAATCGATTTTGCGATAATAAACAAAAATATACGACCAATGCTGTCTCTCCTTCCAAAGAAAAGTGTGTTGCATCACTTGTCGAAAGCCCGTCGTTAGTTCCTCATCTCCTCCTAAACTACTGGACGAATCGCAACCAAACTTGGTATACGTGTCCCTCACGGTCAAACAATAAGAACGATATACCCGTCATTGTTCAGGAGATATCACATAGTAAACAATGAGATGCTTGAAGAAATGCCACATTGTTGCATGAACTTTAAATTGAATGATTCTGTGCTACTAACTCTATGCGCAATAAATTTCGCAGACACATGCCGCTAAATGAATGTACAGAATGTATCACGGCACCACATATTGTTCACGAGATATGACGTCATCAACACCGAGATGCCCGCAAATCTGCTACTTTGCTACTAACACCATTCACAATACATTTTACGGACAAAAAAATGGTTCAAATGGCTCTGAGCACTATGGAACTTAACTGCTGTGGTCATCAGTCCCCTAGAACTTAGAACTACTTAAACCTAACTAACATAAGGACATCACACACATCCATGCCCGAGGCAGGATTCGAACCTGCGACCGTAGCGGTCGTGCGGTTCCAGACTGTAGCGCCTTTAACCGCTTCGCCACTCCGGCCGGCTTTTACGGACAGTATCCACATATGCTGTTGAATGTACCTACAAAATTATATCATTCTATGACACACAGATCAGGATATGTGACGTCATAAACACTGAGCTTCGTGAAAAACTGCCACATCATACATGATGTTTAAATTGATTACTTCTTTGCTAGTAACTCTATTCGTAAATCATTTCTCGAACAGTATTGAAAGGTGGCTACACTGAGCCACAGCGCCAGAGATCGCTAGAGAGCATTGTTCCGCCCGCCTCCACTGGCAGTCATTATTGAGATGTGCTAGAAGTCAGTGCTTGTCGAGGACTGGTAGCAGTCAGTTCGTGTTGAGATGTGCTAGTAGGGAGTGCTTGCTGAGATGTGATACTGAAAAGTTCTTGTTGAGATGTGGTAATAGCGAGTCGGTGTGGAGATACATTGTAATTATGAGAGTGATTTTGGTCAATATATGAAGGTACGAAACTTGATTTATTTTTCATTATTTCCATGTTTTAAATAATGCGTCATTACAGGTTCAGTCAACAAAGCATCTGGCTTGAAATGGAGTCACCTGTTGCTGTGTGCACCTGATCAACATTGCTGGTGCCACTGATGGACTGCTTCTACTGAAATGAAGTCACCTGTTGCTGTGTGCACCTGATCAACATTGCTGGTGCCACTGATGGACTGCTTCTACTGAAAAGATGTCACCTGTTGATGTCTGCACCTGCTCAACATTGCTGGGTGCCACTGATGGATTGCTTCTACTGAAATGAAGTCACCTGTTGCTGTGTGCACCTGATCAACATTGCTGGTGCCACTAATGGACTGCTTCTACTGAAATGAAGTCACCTGTTGATGTCTGCACCTGCTCAACATTGCTGGGTGCCACTGATGGATTGCTTCTACTGAAATGAAGTCACCTGTTGCTGTGTGCACCTGATCAACATTTCTGGTGCCACTAATGGACTGCTTCTACTGAAATGGTGTTACTTCTTGGTGTCTGCACCTGCTCAACATTGCGGGTGCCACTGATGGACTGCTTCTATTGAAAAAATGTTACTTATTGGTATTTGCACCTGTTGACCATTGCTGGGTGCTACTGCTGGAACTGTCAACTGCTTATTCTTGGGCTATGGAAAGCGTTTATGTGAATATTTGTATAAACTGATTTTTTGTGTATTACTGTTTGTGGATAGTTATGAGACTGTTACCTGCACATATTCGTCATTGCTGACGCTATTGATTGAACTGTTTAACCACATAATACTTGTGTAAACTGTTATGTAAAGTCACATGTATGAAAGAATTTGTATTGCTTACTGTATTTTATATATTAGGTTATTGAAAGGTCAGTGCAAAGCCAAAATTTTATCTAGTTATATGATATTTACGTATTAATATTATCTTTCATTTTTGTCTGTATTTTTTTTGACGAATTTGGTGGTATTTTCACCACCAATGCTGGCAAAAATACCATCAAATTCTAGCCGTGGAGGAAGGGCATATGAAAGGTGGCTACACTGAGCCACAGCGCCAGAGATCGCTAGAGAGCATTGTTCCGCCCGCCTCCACTGGCAGTGATTATTGAGATGTCGTAGTGGTCAGTGCTTGTCGAGGATTGGTAGCAGTCAGTTCGTGTTGAGATGTGCTAGTAGGGAGTGCTTGCTGAGATGTGATACTGAAAAGTTCTTGTTGAGATGTGGTAATAGCGAGTCGGTGTGGAGATACATTGTAATTATGAGAGTGATTTTGGTCAATATATGAAGGTACGAAACTTGATTTATTTTTCATTATTTCCATGTTTTAAATAATGCGTCATTACAGGTTCAGTCAACAAAGCATCTGGCTTGTGTTCTTGGATTAGAGTGCAATTCTGGTTTTCTTGAGTAATTATGGTATTTCTATTTTCTTTAATTAATTCAGTATAAATGATATTTAAAATTTCTTGTGTTGTTGAAGAAGAACCGTGCCAGATGCGTACGTTGAGTCATACTTCCACACACAGAACAGTTACACTTGTGCTTTGGTTTCGTAGGTTTTATAGTTGCTGGGGACTTAATTAATTAATTGTGTTAATGAAAATTTCCATTTCATTCTTTGTTATTGTTCTATGCAGTCAGATAGCGTAATAATACTAGTCAGGGCCAACCGTTACGAGACTTCGTAACCGAACAGACAGCTACTAAAGCAAAAATTAAAATTATTTGCATTCCATTTAATTGAGCCCCCATGCACGCAACAGGTGACATCTTTTCAGTAGAAGCAGTCCATCAGTGGTACCCAGCAATGTTGAGTAGGTACACACAGCAACAGGTGACATCTTTTCAGTAGAAACAGTCCATTAGTGGCACCCAGCAATGTTGAGTAGGTGCAGACACCAACAGGTAACACCATTTCAGTAGAAGCAGTCCATCAGTGGCACCAGCAATGTTGATCAGGTGCACACAGCAACAGGTGACTTCATTTCAGTAGAAGCAGTCCATTAGTGGCACCCAGCAATGTTGAGTAGGTGCAGACACCAACAGGTAACACCATTTCAGTAGAAGCAGACCATCAGTGGTACCCAGCAATGTTGAGCAGGTACACACAGCAACAAGTTACATTTCTCAGTAGAAGCAGTTCCATAAAATACACTGTCACTGATCACACTGTTCATCAGAGTTTATAAGCAGAAATTAAACATGTCCTAGTGGCACCAATATTGTAGAAAAGGTACAAGTAACAGTCCATAATTTTTTTTTTTTTTTTTTACAATCACTGATTACACAGTTCATCAGCAGAAATTAAACAAGTCCTTGTGGCACCAATCATGTAGAAAAGGTCCAAGTAACAGTCCATATTATTCACCATAACTACTGAGACAGTTCAGTTATGAACAATAGTTTGAATGCACATACAATTTCTTTAACAAATTATTATCAATGCTCTTACACTAAACATACAAATCATAATAAACACACAAATGATATCAGATAATTGTCCTATTAACTATTACAATACACAAATACCAGTAAACCTATAATATTTATGGGTGTCAGTGCAAGCCACTACCAACAAATAAAATAATATTTAGGAGATAGGTTGGGATCACTTCTCTGGGATTATAAAAGGAAAACACACAAAACACACTCACTCATCTTTCATCCACATTAGTGCTATTGTGTAGTTGAATAGTGTTAACTGTGTAAATGCAATTCTGTCAAAAGTTGATGTTCATCATGTGTATCAAGTAGTAGTGGCAGCAATGTATAACAGTCAATAATAGTTAGTCAACGTCATAGTCATCATGTCAAGACCAATGTTTGCCAAGCCAGATCAAAATGTACGGTTGCTGAACAACTGTCAGTGAGCCAAGATATGCACATGCTTCCTCTCTCAAAAAAAAGTGTATACTGCTTATTGATTTAACAAAGTGTGTGTGTAGGCAATCTTCTTTCTACTTTAGTGTTCTAGTCTGCCATCTTCATCCTCCTTGTTCCATATAAACCAACAAAAACAATATGCTCCTCATTTACTTTACCTCTTATCCACCAAAACTCCAATAATCATTAGCATCACAACATCTCAATACTTCACTAATACCTTTTCAATACGTCGATCATCAATATCATTTACCTTACCTTTTGTCCACGAAAACTCCAATAATCATCTACTTCACCTAATCTCAATACCTCAATAATACGTCGATACATATAAACCTCAGCAACAATATCATTTCGCTTCCATAGCAACACTTTCCTCTAGTCAGTCTCCTCGAACAAGTACAGATAAAAACCTAATGCAAACCTCATCATCCCATACAATCCGAAGACACAGTGTCCACACACAACCTCTGTGTAATCCATCTGACACAAATTTTCTACTCATTATAAATTATAAGATACATTTTGGTTCCTTGTCCATCATTAAATAAAAGAAATGCATACATGACCTCTAACAGACTTAGTTCGAATAACTCTCAGTAATTAAGTACGATTACGGAGTGTGAATGATCATAATATTTCACAGTGTGTACACCACTTCAAGAATCATAGCAGAAGCAAACATGTGGAGTATTTTTTGTGTCAAGTGTCACCTCCTATTTCAATTGCTTACGAAAAATGCAGTGTAATACTGTCAATGGTCTAAACCTAGTTTTGGTATGTCATGTCGTTAGCTTCCTTCCTATTAGCATAAATTTATACAGCTTCCATAAAACCTCAGCTCATGTGACTTCTATGACTTTCTTGTACTAATGTCGTTCGTAGAATTACTGCAGTTCATTTTCTTATCTTAAAAATATAAGGCACTGAGCGTAAGCAAAACATGCAATAGCGAGTAAATATACCAGTAGAGAACAGAATGTCAACAAGTGGATGCAGCACAATCCCTATAACAAGGCTCTGCCAAGCGAACAATCTACAATTAATACCACAGTGTAACCTAAACTCTATGTTCGTACACTGTACATCAGCATTGCTATATTCTAAATTGAAGAGTAGTTATGACAACAAAACAGAAATGTGTAAATATGCAATCCATACGCACAGCAGCAAACATGCCTTACACAATAAACAGGTCATTAGCATCACATCGACATAAGCAAATAAATGTTCATATGTAATCTTAATAAGTACACATGAAGGCGCAAGCAGATAAATCACAAAGTGTAACCTACATACATAACAGCACAACTAATCAGGTGACAATTATAATTTAAATAAATAAGCACAGCAGGCACATAATAAAAAAAATATGACATCAGTGAAAAAGCATAGCAGCCAAGCGATGCATAATATACACAAGTAATAACACTGTTCATTAATCAATAATTGTCAAAATCAGTAAATGTACACAAGCACGTCGCTTCACAAGTAAATTCATAGAACATAAAATTTAGCACAAAGTATGAGTCACGTAATCGCAAGCAGCAAATTACGTCTGAAGTACGTACCTAAGTGGAATTATGTTACCTGAAAAATAAACTCAATTAACCGTTACCTTTTTTTGTTTATTACTTTCTTCTTCGAAATGACCTTCTTCCTGAAAATTTTCTCCAAAGCAAGTCGTCTTAACGTCGGACACGCACAGAATTTACCTGAAGGTCTTAAATACTTTATACAACCGTATCCTGAAAAATACTGAACGTTAATAACATCATTTATGAGGTCACCATAGCTTTATACTGAATTTAATCCGAGAAATTAAACTGTGTATTTATTTACGTCTGTCAGTGCATTCGCACTGAGCGCTCGATCAGCTGTAGGCGCGTGACGTAGGAAGTGATTGTTTGCGGTCAACGACTGCCTTGTGCGGCGCGCAGACTGACTGTTGCTTTGAGTATGTGCCGCCGACAAAGACAGCGCGGTATCCTTGTACTCTCTCTATGTTTACGTATAGCTATTAGTTTCTCACAAGTATGTCATTCCACAAAAATTTTAACGTTTGATATATGATGTATTCCTTTAGAGCGTCGAGATTTAACAGTTTCTACTTCAACAGTGTTATCATGAATAATTTTGCGAACTCTATATGGACCGTTATAAAGCAGAAAAAATTTGCGACACAAGCCTTTTCCTTTATGAGACAAACGATGAGACTTAATTAACACCTTCTGACCAACTGACAAGATTTTTAAACGACCAGGACGCTTAGCTGATTTCTCTCTTCTAGCAGCTGCAGATGCAATATTTTGCAGAGCCAGGTTCACAACTTCAGAATGCCGCAGTTTCCGTGAAGGCGGAAAAGGAACGATTTCAGAAATGCGATTTGTTGGTACTTTATTTTTTAATATCAATAGAGGCGGTAAAGAAGTTGAGTCATTAGGAAGTTCATTCAGAATGTGTTGAAAAATATGAAGATACTGATCCCAAGTTCTGTGATTCTGATGACAATAAAGACGGCACAATTTATTGATTTCCTTCATCCATCTCTCTGAAGCATTAGACTGAGGGTGAAAAAGTGAAATGAAGATTGGTTTAATTTTCCGACGCCGTAGAGTACGAAGCCAAATTTTAGAGCGAAACTGTGATCCATTATCTGATATAACCTTATCAACATGACCAACTTCTTTAAGAAAATGTTTGATGAAAGCATTAGATACTGAACGAGCTGTTGCCTTGCGTAAAGGTGTAAAACACACATATTTTGATGTCAATTCCACTGCTACGAAAATGTACGCAAAACCATTAGTAGAACGAACCACTGGACCGAACAAATCGACTGCAGCCATGTCCTTTAATTTCGCTGGAATGATAGGAAACAACGGTGCTCTGTGAGAAACTGTTGGCGGCTTAGCCTGCTGACATAATTTGCATTTGGCAAGAACAGATCGAATACGTTTTTCCATATTATTGAAGTAGCAATTTTCCCGTAATTTATGAAAGCATTTTCTGGGACCAAAGTGCGCATAACTGAAATGTGTGTACCAAATCAATTTATTGACCCACTCATCAGGAATACAAACTAACCAAACAGAGTTTTCGACCGATTTTCGTTTAAAAAGAATATCATTGCGAACTAAATAATGCTGTCTAATCGCTACGCTTTCCTTTCTCCTCCACTTCTCCTTAATGTCCTTCCAGATTGGATCCTTGTTTTGCTCCTTAGCGATGTCCTGGAGCGAAGACGAAATAAAGTTCTCAAACGCAACACCTTGAATATACATCAAACAATAATGGTTTTCTTTGCAGTCCTCTTCAGCTCTTTGTTTCAAACCCATAGGTGCACGTGATAAAGCATCAGCAACAATATTTGAAGATCCCTGTATGTAAACAATGCTAAAATCAAATTCCTGTAGATACAACGCCCATCGTGACAATCTGCCGTGAGTTAATTTTGTTGACATAAGAAATTCCAGAGCTCGATGATCGGTGTAAACCTTAGTATGTCTGCCAAACAAAAATGTGCGAAATTTTGTGAAAGCCCATACAACAGCCAAAGCTTCAAGTTCCGTAATCGAATAATTCTTTTCGGATTTAGAGAGAACACGACTTCCAAATGCAATAGTCTTCTGTACTACAACGCCGTTTTCTTCTATCTCTTGAAATAAATGTGCACCTAGGCCTTTGTATGATGAGTCCGTCGCCAAACAAAAATCTTTAGATAAATCCGGATGTGAAAGAAGTGGAGCAGCAACTAAAGCATCACGAAGTTGTTCAAATTCTGACTGAGCTTCCTCATCCCAACACCAATTAGAATTTTTTCCAGATAGTTCACATAAACGAGGTGTGGCCAAATTGTCCAATCTAACAAAGCGTCTAAGAAAATTACAGACACCAAGGAAACTACGAACATCACGTTTTGTGGTAGGAACAGCATAATTACGAATAGCGTCTAGTTTCTCTGGATCAGGGAGAATACCTTCTGTAGAAATAATGTGACCGAGAAATTTCACCTGAGAACGACCAAATTCTGATTTTTCCAAGTTCACTGTCATGCCAACTCGTGCAAAAATACGTAATAATGAATCCAAAATTTTGTTGTGCTCACTCCAAGAACGTTTAGCAATAAGAATGTCGTCAACATAAGAAGTAATATTGTCACGAAGATAAACAGGTAACATTTCATTTAAACTACGAATGAATGCTGCTGAAGATACAGTAAGTCCAAACGGTAATTTCCGAAACTGGTAACAGTTACCAAAGGCTAAAAAAGCAGTATATTTTCTACAATCAGGGTGGAGTTCTATTTGCCAAAAACTTGCGCGCATATCAATCGTGGATAAAACTTTAATTCCATGGAAATGTTGAAGAAGTTCATCTAAATTTTGTGGACGGTCAGTTTCAGGAATAATAATATTATTTATCTGTCTGGAATCCAGAACCAAACGAATTGACCCATCCTTTTTAAGAACAACGTGTAATGGGCTGGTATAAGGGCTGACTGCTGGCTCAATAATGCCCTGATCTAACATGTATTGAAGTTCATTCTTAACCTTGTCTCTGTAAGCCAAAGGAATAGCGTACGTTTTCCCGCGAAATGGTGTGTGTTCTTTTACTTTAAATAAATATTGTAAGCCTTGTATAGTTCCTGTGTGATGACTAAAGACTGTAGCATGTGAAGTCAAAATATGGTGCAGCTCTTCTTTTGCAACGTCATCTGGCACTTCAGCTTTCTTAACCTTTTCATTAATTAATTCTTCGCTACTAATTATATCCTCCATCGCGTCTCTGTATCTATTGTCATTGTCATGAATAAACACACTGTCGTCATAATGCTCAGCGAAAACATCAGAAGTAAGAAACCTTAAACATTTTGTATCTGATTCAGATCTTGCTAAACACTCGAAAAATTTCAAACATTTCGGCATTCCGGCAACAGTCAAATTCACACTTCCTTCTTTAAAGTTCAAAATTGCCTTATGTGCGTTAAGAAACTCCATACCTAATATAATTTGTGTACTGAGTAATGGAACAATAATAAAATTAGCAGACAATTCGTATCCTTGACAAATGAAATTTAGGTTGGTCTGTTGTTTAACTTCCACACCTTTTCCAGAAATCGCTCCTCGAATTGTAGTTTTAGAAATAGGTAACACAGGACAGGCAATAGTTCTTTCACATATACGAAAAACTGATTCACTAATGACGTTCAATGGGCTCCCAGAATCTAAAACTGCAGTGAACTTATTCTTACCCACACATACTTCAATAACAGGATGTAAAAATGTATCTATATTATTTTCCTTTTCATCTAGCAAAATGTCTCTCATGTCTTCCAGGCGTACGTAGTGTAAAGTCGTAGTGTCATTACTTTCTGAACCGTCTATATTGCTGCCAGAAGCCGAAGCTGCTAGTCATTGTCGATTGTTTGCGTCACGTCTTTGATTATTCCCGACATTTCGCGGATCAGTTTCTACTATTTCCACTTGTCTCTCTGAATTTCTGTCACGCGGAGGATGCCAATTAGGTCCTTCCTGTCTGTTAGATGCAAATTCTTGGTTGTGTCTGTTATTAAAATTTCTGTTTTCCTGTCTGTCTGCATAACTACTTCTTGTATAATTTCGACTGTCACTTCTGAAATTATTGTTAGACCTACTACCCTGGTTATTTCTGTAGTAAGAGTTTCTATTATTGTATGAAAAATTTCTGTCTTGATGATACCGATTACTGTTTCCGTATGATTGATCATTCCGGTACGAATTACCGTTATTATAATTGTCTGTGTAATTTCTGTTAGAACGTCTGTTATTGTCATAAGGCTGGTATCTATTGTCCTGTCTGTTACGTCTGTCATTCTCAAAGTTACCCATATAACGCCCGTTCCGATCACTATCCCTTTTCTCTGAAAATCTATCGTAATTACTGTTACTGAAAAAGTTACAAGAAGTCCCGTCGTCGTTGTCATACTCAAGTTCTTGTAACAAAGTCTTAAAAGTCTCGATGTCGTCTTTACATCTTCCAGCTAAAGCAATTTGTCTTATGGATTGTGGCAGCTTAGTTAAACAAATGCGAATTAATTCAGTCGGGCTATAAGGGTTGGACAGGAACTGATTCTTTCGAATCATGTCTTCAAAATATTCCGCTGGCGTGCGGAACTCAGACTGTTTAAAATTACGCTGCATAATAAGACTGTGTTTGACTCTGTCTTGCGTGTTTTCGGACCAATATGCCGATAGAAATGCATGATAAAAATCATTCAGATTATTACAATCTCTAATGAGTGCGCGCATCCGCGTCGCCGGTTCATTTTCTAAATATCCACACATAAATTCCAGTTTGTGACTCAGTGGCCAATTTGGTGGGAGTGCGTACATAAATTGATCTAACCATGCACATGGATGTATGTCATTCTTAGAATTGCGGAAGATCTTAAATTTCCGAACAGTCAAAAAGTGTTTATAGTCAAAGTTTTCGCCTCGTGGCGACAAAGACCTACCGCGTCTGTCCCAGTCCCAATGTCGATTATTGTCAAGTTCGCGCGCCTGGCGCTCTCTTGTTGCATCCCGTAAATGAAACAAATTATTTTCTTCAAACCCCTCTGCTATCTGTGATTCAAAATTTCTTTCGCTGTCTTTTCCTACAATTTCCCCTTCAATTTGTTTGACTTGCTTTCGTAATGCCTCAACTTCCCTTTTAACACGTTCATTAAATTTTCCCTGATTTTCAACATGCCTATTTATGTTCTGGTACTCTTCGGTTTCTGCAAATGGTAATGGAGCTGTATCATCCGAATCTCTTCCCCCATGTAAACTAAGACTTGTCAATTTATCTGAAATCTCTTCAACTCTTTCCGATAAGTCACCTATTTTTTCTTTCTGTTTATTTACGTCTTCCGTAAGTGTCGCGACTCGGGTTTCAGTGTTGACACATTTGGTAATTAACTGTTCATATTGTTGTGTTAGATTATTTATTCTGTCATTTGGTACGGATTCCTCGATTCTCTCAAATATCTCATCCTTATCGTGTGCACATTGTAAATTTAACTCTGAAAATTTCTGTACTATCACGCGATCTCTCTCCTCCTGTTCTCTATCCTGTTCCCTTTGTCTAATCTCTACTGCAATTAATCTATTATTGTGAGAATTCAAAATCGGTTGTACTTCTTCTCTGATTTCTTTCTTTAATTCATCTTTCATGTTTTTGAAACAAGTCCCTATTCGTGAATCTAACCGTGTTTCCATTGTTTCCATCTCTGTTTTAATTTCAGATCGTAACTGTGATCCCACTGTTTTTAATTCAGATCCCAAAGATCCCATCTCTGTTTTAATTGTTCCAATCTCTGTTTTAATTGTTCCTATTTGTGAGTCAAACCGTGTTTCCATTCGTGCTCCCAAATTTAATATAGCACTCATCAACTGCTCCATATCTTCTGTCGCTAATCTCGTATTCTGTAAATTTTCTGATTGAGAAGAATTTTGAAATGGTTCCGGACTATTTTCCCGACTTATTACATTGTTTTCCACTTCATTATCCATCATACTGTTTTCCTCTGTTGGCGAGTTCGCCATGTTAACAATTTCGTCATTCTCACTGTCCATCATTTTTGCCTTTTTCATCGACCGCGTAATCATTTACAAAACATACAAACTCGTCACTATATGAAAATTACACACAATGACACTTTATCTCCAACAATACCATTCACACGAAATGTTTCCCTCAAACACGATTAATCGAACAATTGAAATAATTGCACTAATTGTCAAACCCGTAGACAAGACAACAGAAATGAAATTTTGCAAAATAAATACCATTAGAAGAATGACAATTACCAAATCTACACATGCAATATAGACTACAATTACTAAACTACCAATTACTACAACAATACTACTGTCTACACAATCAGAAGAATTCCAAGGGACGATCCGAAGCAACGGTCGCCACGTGCATGGGAGCTTAATTAAATGGAATGCAAATAATTTTAATTTTTGCTTTAGTAGCTGTATGTCCGATTACGCAATGTCTCGTAAACGGTTGGCCCTGACTCGTATTATTACGCTATCTGACTGCTTAGAACAACAACAAAGAATGAAATGGAAATTTTCATTAACACAATTAATTAATTAAGTCCCCAGCAACTATAAAACCTACGAAACCAAAGCACAAGTGTAACTGTTCTGTGTGTGGAAGTATGACTCAACGTACGCATCTGGCACGGTTCTTCTTCAACAACACAAGAAATTTTAAATATCATTTATACTGAATTAATTAAAGAAAATAGAAATACCATAATTACTCAAGAAAACCAGAATTGCACTCTAATCCAAGAACACAAGCCAGATGCTTTGTTGACTGAACCTGTAATGACGCATTATTTAAAACATGGAAATAATGAAAAATAAATCAAGTTTCGTACCTTCATATATTGACCAAAATCACTCTCATAATTACAATGTATCTCCACACCGACTCGCTATTACCACATCTCAACAAGAACTTTTCAGTATCACATCTCAGCAAGCACTCCCTACTAGCACATCTCAACACGAACTGACTGCTACCAGTCCTCGACAAGCACTGACTTCTAGCACATCTCAATAATGACTGCCAGTGGAGGCGGGCGGAACAATGCTCTCTAGCGATCTCTGGCGCTGTGGCTCAGTGTAGCCACCTTTCAGTATTCACATATATTTCTGAATGTACCTTCACCAATATATCGTTGTACGACATATAGATGAAGATATATGCCGTCATAAACACTGAGATGCGAAAAAAGTGCTGCATCATACATGAAAATTTAATACATTAATCCCTTACTACTAAAACAATCCTACAGTCGAGTCAACTTAAGGAAATTCCTAACACGTGGCAGAGCTTTTTACAGCTTTCAACCGCGAACCGTAAACGACTGTAGGTTAAAATAATAGCCTTCTATAGAGCTCTGAGAAGGCGTTTACAAATTCGGGTTGTAGACACACGAAGCAGCGCCGCCCAGGGTGCACAAACTGTCCTTGATACTACACTTATACATTTGTACATTACGCATATTTCTTTGTACCACTCTTTCATAATTTAAAATGGTTTTTGCCGAGTACGTGGAAAAGAAAGTTTTCGATATTACATTACAAACACAGCTCATTCTTTGTTTTCGTTTTTATTAGAAAACTACCAAAATGAACACCAGGGAGCTCCCGGGTTTGTCAGTTAGAATAAAATAAATAAAAGGAAAACCGAAATCTACGTACGTTGTGAAGTTCCAATAGCAGTAGTACTGCGTCTAGATGGAGAGAATCTGAAGGAATTCGAGAGCTTTAAGAATCTAGGTCACAGAATAGCAGAGCACGTTAGATGATGGCAGTAGATTACATTCAGAAACGCAGAAGCTAATACAACATTAAATAAGAAGGCGCTGCTAACGTAGAAAAACCTTAATTTAAACTGTATAAAATTTTGTTTGGAGCTTTGTACTACATAGTTCTGAGAGTTGGACAAGAGGGAGTCAGAACGGTAAAGACAACAGACTTTTTGGGCACGTTGTATGAGAAAAAGTCCTCAAGATTCAATGGACAGAGAGGATGGCCCATGAATAAGTTCTCAGCAAAATTAATAGGGGAATGGAGGAACCGATGGCTTAGGCAACTCTACGGACATAGTCCCTTCAATGCGCTATTAACGAAAGGATAAATTTCTTCGAAGAAGTCACAAGGAGGACAAAGACTCCAGTACATCAGGAATATAAAACAAGATCTGAAATTGATAACGTACTCTGAACTAAACACTTACGTATGACAAAAAGAAATAGAGAACGATAGATGCTGTCAACTAATCTGCGAACTGAGAAGAAAAGACAGAGGCGTAGTGCCATTAATGAGCCGTGGACTTAAGTCTCCATAGCAGTTTACTTATCGAGATTGTTATCTAGCCTTACTTCACGTGGGCGGAGATCTGTGATGCTGGATGACGGTATAGACACGTGTACAGAGAATAGTTGCAGAATATTTGTAGAATATTACATGCTTGCAAATGAACCTAGAAAATATACCAAAAGGTAGACAGTGACAAAAAATTGGAACACCAGGAACACAAGACATTACCATGTCTTACGTTGTAGGAAACCCCTTGGCACTCAAAACAGCTTCCAGTCTCGTCGGAATGAAAAATGAAGGTCCACTGGTTTTGAGAGAAATATTACATCATTCCTCCTGACATGTAACAGTAAGTTCAGGTAACGGAAATGGACAGAAATCACGCACCCTTGTCTCCAAAGAAAACAATAAAAAACTCAATAGTATGGAGATCTGGTGACTGTTGTGACCAGGGGAGATGCATCAATATATCTTCGTGCTCACAAAACCATATCAGGACGATGCGAGCTGTGTGAACAGGTGCCTGTCTTCTTGGAGCACCTCATCACCATTGGGGAACAAATATTGCTCAATGGAATGGACTTTATCAGCGAAAAGGGTCACATAATTCTTGGCAGTAATGTGAAACTGCATAGAAACGATGAAGCCCATGGAACATCACGACATGGTTGCCCAAATCATTACCACATACCCGCCATGTTTCACTCTAGGCAGAAAGCAGTCTGCAGCGTAGGACTGGGACGACGTAAGTCAGACGTAAACTCTATCACAAGCTGTAATCCAGGCTTTATAGCTTCGAAACCACGTTTGCCTTTTGAGGGTATTCGCATCACTGGTGAGTAATTTTGAACTTTCAACCCGCCATGAAATTCTCCGAGTCATTAGTTTTCTTCGTGTGGTTTGATGCTGACAGGATACGCTGTTCTGCTGTGACTTTTGCGGATGTCGTCCTCTTATTTTTCGTCACTTTCCTCCTCAATAAGCGTCTGTCACTGCCATACGCTAAATAAATAAATAACTGTCATGTTCAACTACACAGCACACACTACCGTCCGCATTGTGACTAAGCTGATGTTCTGATTTTGTCCATTATAAAAAAGTTTTTGAAAGCCTGCGACTGTGAAAACAATGAGTTTGTTTACAAACAACTTTTCTGCTACCAGACACGATTTTCCTTTGTTCATGTTCTACATGACGCGTAACGAGAAATGATACCCATTTTCAAATGCGTTTTCTCTTTGTACTATGATATTTTTTAGTAATGTTTTCGATGTGTGAGGTTCTGCTTTGTTTTGTTTACCTTACTCCAATATATAAAAGAACGAGCGATTTTTAGTTAGTTATCGATTTTTATATGCAGTTAGCGACGAAATGAGGCAGAACGTGTACTTAGTTTTATTATGGCCCATTTGTGCAGAGTCTTACACGTTAAATATAACACACTACTTTCAGTGCACTGTTTAAATCGTAAATAATAAACAAACACTGATGTTTTCAAATGTAGCTGACAAAGATTTTTTGCAGGTCTTCCATAGAGTATGATGAGCTAATCATAATGCATGCTGTAAGATAAATACCTTCTGTAAAAAAGCATACCGTACTCTGTGGAAGACTTGTAACATTATGTCTGTCAACTAAATTTAGAAACATCTTTATAACTATTTGTTGTTGTAAGTTATTCTCGATGTAAACAATGCGGCCGGCCGAAGTGGCCGTGCGGTTAAAGGCGCTGCAGTCTGGAACCGCAAGACCGCTACGGTCGCAGGTTCGAATCCTGCCTCGGGCATGGATGTTTGTGATGTCCTTAGGTTAGTTAGGTTTAACTAGTTCTAAGTTCTAGGGGACTAATAACCTCAGCAGTTGAGTCCCATAGTGCTCAGAGCCATTTGAACCATTTAAACAATGCGCACAAATGGACCATAAGACACCTGTTATTACAAGTTCTTCCAGAATTTCGCCACAAACTATATATGTTGTTGTTGTTGTTGTTGTGGTCTTCAGTTCACAGACTGGTTTGATGCAGCTCTCCATGTTACTCTATCCTGTGCAAGCTTCCTCATCCCCCAGTACCTACTGCAACCTCCATCTTCTGAATCTCTACTATTTTTACCCTCCACGTTGCCCTCCAATACTAAATCGGTGATCCCTTGATGCCTCAGAATATGTGCTACTAAGCGATCCCTTCTTCTACTCAAGTTGTGGCACAAATTTCTCTTCTCCCCAATTTTATTCAACATCTCCTCATTAGTTATGTGATCTACCCATGTAATCTTCAGCATTTTTCTGTAGCATCACATTTCGAAAGCTTCTATTCTCTTCTTGTCTAAACTATTTATCGTCCATGTTTCACATCCACACATGAATACACTCCATACAAATACTTTTAGAAAAGACTTCCTGACACTTAAATCTTTACTCGATGTTAACAAATTTCTCTTTTTCAGAAAAGCTTTTCTTGGTATTGCTAGTCTACATTTTATATCCTTTCTACTTCGAGCATCATTAATTACTTTGCTCCCCAAACAGCAAAACCCATTTACTACTCTAAGCTTCTCCTTTCCTAATTCCCTCAGCATCACCCGATTTTATTCGATTACATTCCATTATCCTCGTTTTGCTTTTGTTGATGTTCATCTTATATCCTCCTTTCAAGACACTGTCCATTCCGTTCAGCTGCTCTTCCAGGTCCTTTGCTATACATAATAACCAATAACTAACTAAATATTGCGCGTTTCTTGCGCATTGCAGTAAAGCAAACAAAACAAAGCAGAACGCCACTCATGGAAAATATTACGTAAAAACAGCATAGCACAAAGAGAAAACACACTTCAAAATGGAAATCATTTTCCGAAGCTCGTAGTGTAAAACATGAATTAAAGAAATCCTGACTGGAAGCAGAAAAGTTAGTTATAAACAAACCCTCTAACGAATTTTGGTTTTCTGCCTTTCCCTGTATGTATTACAAATCTTCGAAGAGATACCTCTTGAAACACAGGAGATTTCGGCTAACTTGGCTAGCGAATGACCCATCACACGAGCGACAACAATTTTCCGAAGTTGGTGTTCACACAGCGCGGACATAACGCACTTACAACTATAACGAGCCCTGTTCTGACAACGACTGACACTTGTCAAGGTACCATTCGTGGTCAGATACCACAGCGTCAACTGCAGGCTTCGTCAGCATCTGGATTTATGTTCATGCGTCCATATCTCGCTGTGTTTCCATATTTTTGTCACAGCCCTGCACATTTACTGTATGTAAGTTAAACATGAGACCAACTTGGTATTGACAAAGAACACAAAGACACATAAAATACATTGCACCATAAATTTACAACGAATTGTTGGAAATGCACCACTCGTACAACGTAGCAGCTCACCTAAGATCATCCTGAAATCTGGGGTCCAGGCTTCGTGGCGCTGCGGAATGAAGCATTAAATAAAGTCAAATAAAAAACGAAGTTCACAAAATCTACGTGAATCGCCTGTGTTGTTTCTTTATGAATCAGGTAAATTAAGCACAACATACATTAAGCCCCGGAAACGTCGGTAGATAAGGCTTTCTCTCTCTTGCACTACGTAGTATTGACCATTCCAAAACTGAGATACCGTAAGGCCTATTTGTCTAACTTAACAAATTTTGACAGTTCCCCTAAGTAAAATTTATATTGCAAAAGAATGGAGTAGCAGAGAGAGAACTTACAATATCAATCAGCTTTCTGTGTGATACTTGCCATTTCACAGCGTTCTGTGGGCCCAACACATCGGGCGATCGAGTCTCAACCAGCCCCTAGAAGACGATTAACAGTGCAACGCGCTTTCCGGTTTCAGCTAATGGCAGAAACGACCGTCAGAGATAACGTAACCACTGTACGACCTTCACTTCAGAGCACATGGAACATGTCATTGTATGTACGTTCAGGTTGTCACAAGGATAAGAGTAGAAAGTTAGCGCTCCGCAATTTGTTCAATATGGCCAGATGTGATCGATGATGAAATTAGGTCAGATAAAACGCCGAATAAGTAATGACGGAAATAAAAGCCTGTTTTGGGAGGGGCGGGAGGGGTGTTGGGCTAAAATTCTGAGTGAAATGAAAGTAGTCATAGGATACACAGTTGTCACTGCTGATCACATTGAAAGTGAGCGATAATTACTAGACCTACTGAATGGATGAACAGTGTAATGAGTAAAGAATGCGGATTGAGAGTAAACCAAGAGATAAGAAAACAATTTGGAGTAGCAACAAGGAGAGTACCGAAAATTTAGCATTAAAACTGATGACCACGAAGCGTACGAAGTGAGGGAATTCTTCTTCTGTAGAAGTCGAACAACAAATGACGGACGAAGCAAGAATGATATAAGAAACAGTCTAGTACATGCAAAGAGGACGTTCAACGCTAAAGTAAGTATACTATCGAACACAGGTCCTAGTTTCGGAAAAAAAAATCCGAGAAAGAACGTCTGGAGCACTACATCAATACGAGCAATAGGAGAAACAGAAAAGATGACAGTCGAAGCGTTCCACATATTGTGCTGTAGAGGAATGTTGAAAATTAGGTGAACTGATAAGAAAAGAATTGAGTATTTCCTCCACAGAACCTGGCGAAGAAAGCTATATGCGGAAAAGACTGACAAGCTGACGGGACTGGATGATATGAGCTGTATGGAGACATCAGCGAACAAATTGCTCCTTAATAGAGGGTAAAAACAGTACAGGAAGACAGAGATTGGGATATATATGCAGGGAAGAATGGAGGACGTTGATTGTAAGCGCTACCAGGAGGTGACGAGTTTGGCACAGATGAGGCCACATCCGACCAGTCACATCCCTGATGACAGAAAAAGGGCATTCAAGTTCTCTTCAGTACGAAAGCTACTCGAATATGTTGACAGAGTAGATAAAGGAGCACATAGGTACTTCAGAAAGTGACCTACACACGTCCTCCCACGCCAAGACCACTGTGCATCAAGAGTCAAGAGTTGTTAGAAGAGAGTATATATATTCCGTATTTCTTGCTGCCACGGTTCTGTTGCGGTACGGATTGCATGTCGATTACATCTTGGGGGTGAAATGGCGTAGAAACTGTAAACGCATTCCAAAGTTGAAATACATAGGACCGCACGTTTCTTGTGGGCAGAACGTCTAAAACACTCACATGTTCACCGTCAAATTCTGGCGATATCTGAACCAAACGGAATGTCCCGTCCAGCCGTAGTGAAATAGTGCCATCAATTTGACCGACGCCGCACAGACATGGTTGGTGCTCCTCGGCAAGTGTAGATATTGCGCCATGAGTTTTCTATCTTTATGGCAAGTTGAAAGAACATCTAGGGGGGGGGGGGGGGGGGACGGATGAGATTTTCCAGCGATGGGGACGTTCACATAGTGGTTTTCAAATGGCTCCGTGACCTGTTGGTAGAACCTAGCAACCGTAATTCACAAAGACTTGGTGATTATGTCACTAAATCTGTCATGTATCCGTGTTACTTTGACGTGTGGTGGAGCATTTAGTGAAAGCTAATTTGGCAAGCCATAATAATATGTAACTTGCTTTTTTTGAGGCCTCTAGTAAGTGTCGTTCTGTCAGGCTCCATATCACCGTTGGTGCTCCTACGGGAAAGTGCAATGACACAAAATTGGTGGCAGAACTCAAGTGCTGCTTTCATGCCGGGGGAGGGGGGGGCACTATGTCGTCAGAAGAAATGATATTTTTGACGCTCTGGCTAAGAGGGATATCCACTATGGGATAAAGATGTATAACCTCAAACTTTCTCCAAGATATGTACATACGTAGGGAGAGAAACTAGGGGAATAAACTTAACAAGTGAGATCTTCCACACCAACGCAGGGAAAGAGTATCATGTGGCGGCTTTTCAGAACATGCATCACAACGGTGATACGACTTTGGGATGCACCATACATAATTTATCGAGACTATAGTTCGTACCACTTTAAAAGCAGAAGGTTTGGGCAATACATCAACTTCTTACAATGGATTGACTCTACTTCTACGTTATTCTCGACTACCCAAAGTGTTACCTTGGGGTAAGTAATCTACTACAGCGTGTCTGCCTTTTTGGGGACTGCTACCTACCACGATGAAGACACTAATTGCAACAAACAATGCACTCTTATACATTCTTCAGATTATTACTGGTAAGGTAAAACAAAATCTAATTAACTTGAATATTTATTTCCTAGCTCTGTGTCATATAAAGCGTCAACGAGTTTTATTAAAATTACATTCTTGGGACTTAAAACATGTGCGATAGGAACGTAAACATCTACTATACTATCGTTATTACAGAGTGATGCACTGAACTATCAGAGATGACGCTCTCTCGTTAATTCTTTCATAAATAGGGAAGAACGTTGTCGGTGTTACACCGTAACAAGGGTGAAGCGACCCTCAAAATTCTGCGGTCAGAATTATGAAATATGAAAGCTGTCGTAGGGTATAATAGCCACCACAGTACCGAGGGGAGCAAAGAATTTTCCCGCTTATATTATGAAAGTTGAATTACGGAGATAACTGGGGAGGGATGTGAGATTCTCTCCGCTTTTATAAAGAATATTTATTGCCCCAGATTTGGAGCGCACATGTTCTGGTCTTCACGGGCAGGGCGGTATAGCGCCCTTCTAAATAGAATAATATAGTGGTTGCCGGGTGCGGGGTGTTTTATGCAAGAGCAGGAAATCTCAGAAGGCAAATGGTGTTCAGTCACGGTGTGGATCCCAAGGGGAGCCATCCGCTAGCGGAGGGGCTGCCTCCCGGAGCCCAGTCCACGTGTCGTATCATATTGCACGGTTCGTATTGTGTCATGACGAATAGCGGATGTCAAACGGCTCGCAAGCCCCTCTGTATCTCTCATGATATTCCGGTTCTCTGCGAGGGCGCAGCCAAACTTCTTCCAAGTCCGATGCCAGGCGGCTGGACGGGCGTCGTGAATTTTTAAACGGCTATTTCTGGCGCTTCCAGCTAATTCTTCCTTCCGAAGTGGGATGACGTATGTCGCGTCAGATGCGTTCTGTCCCTCCTTCCTGTGTAGCGTTCTTTCTGCCTGATCTACTGCTGTTCTAAGAGAAGTGATGGCCAGAGTTCAGAGTAACGTCTAATGTCTGTTTCTGAGGATAGAGGCCTTGGAACATCCTTTGACATACAACGTCGTTTCTCTTACAGCTGTTTGCCATTATTATACTGTGTTTGAGATAATATACGTAGAAGGCAGTGCAAATGTATCCATTATTTGATAGGAGACACGAAAAGATGCTTTCAGCCGTCTATTGGTATTCTTGAGTCAGAGTGGCACCTCTCACTCGCAAGGTGTGAGTTTTATATTGAGGCAGGGTATATCGAGTGTAACATCGTGCTAGTGGTGCTGGTATCGATGACAGGGCATATTGAAAGGTATGGCAGCTTAGAAGAGAACAAACAGGTATGGAGGAGATGATTGGAGCATGAAATGGAATCTGGCGTAAACGGAATGTAGGCCACAATTATTTGAATGTGAAGTGGAAAAGGCAAAGCGGAAAGAGTTGGGATGTGATAAAATAACAGCTAAGGCACTAAAAGTATTGGGAAAGCGGGCAGAATTTAGGAAGTTCGACGACATCGTTCGGCCTGAAGATTTAGTTGAAACCATTCCAGTCCTTGTACCTAAGAATGAAGACTTGAGAATGTATAGATTACGGGACAAATAGGTTTATGTAACGCTTACAAAAGCTACGGGTGGGATTATACTCAGAATATTCTGAAGAAAAATTGAAGTAAACGTTGGAGGAATGAGTTTGGATTCACGAAAGAGAAAGAGGCAAGATTTGCTATTGTATGTTTGAAAATGACAGAACAAAGAATGCTAGAAGTCAACAGGTATCGGTACATATTTTTCTTTGATTGATATAAGGTATCTGATAAAGTGGGATATCCTTTGAAAGACTTATGATGATGGTGTAGATTCGCAGGACGGAAGACTGATAAAGGTACTGCACGTAACTCAAAGTTGTAAGTAAAAATTTACAGTGAGGAAACAAATAATGCAGGTATTGTATCTCATTGATAGTTTTCAGTATGTATGCTAAGAAAGCAAGTGACAATGCATTAGGAAAACTAAGAGGCATAATATTAGGTGGAAAATATGAAAATAAGGTAAGTATGCAGATGATCAACCAGCATTGGCTGAATCAAGAGAAGAACTTCGTTTTATATTGAAAAGGGTCGCAAAAGTGGGTAAAGTCTGTGGCACGAAGATAGAGGTGAGGTAAGACCTTGAAACAAGTACCATTTTTAAGTAGCTGGAATTTTGTGCCAGTAAAGGGAAGACGTGTCAGATAAATAAAATCTGCGGCTAAAAGAGTTTTTGAAAAGGTGAGAAATCTATTGATAGCACGAAGAATTAGAATAGAAGTAAAAAATAACCAACGCTGAACCTCAACGTATGTCATGAGAAGTCCGCCCCGAACAAACTGAACGAACAAAACCGAACAAAATTAGATTAAAACAAAAAACAAAAAGAAGATGGATACAGCGTCTGCCATGTAAGCAGGAGATCCCGGGTTTAAGTCCCGGTAGGGGCACACATTTTCAACTGTCCCGGTTGACTTATATCAACGCCTGTATGCAGCTATTGGTATTCATTTAATTGTAAAAGTAAAGTACTTTGATATTTTGAAGTGTGGTTGTGGAGACACATGTTTAAAGTTAATTGGCTGACTGAATGACAAAAAAAAATGGTTAAAATGGCTCTGAGCACTATGGGACTTAACTTCTGAGGTGATGAGTCCCCTAGAACCTAACTAACCTAAGGACAACATGCACATCCATGCCCGAGGCAGGATTCGAACCAGCGACCGTAGCGGTCGCGCGGTTCCAGACTGCAACGCCTAGAACCGCTCGGCCACTCCGGCCGGCTACAGAATGACAAACGAAGAAGTACGTCTATGCATAGGAAGGGAAAGGAAACCGGTGAAATGGTCAGAACTGGGGAATTGTGATGGCTGGGACGTAGACAGCGGAAAAAATTGTGTGCAGCTAGAGATGGAAAGGAAGAAAAAGAGGCACGATATAGAGGAAAATGGTAAGCTCCCCGACGATACCTGCCGTAAAACCGATACACCAAAGAAGGATACTGATGACAGAAGGAACGTGATAAGTGCCAGTGTCAGAATATGGCCTACTGTCCTACAGTACCAGTAAAGAGAGTGGGGGTAGAGTGGGGGGGGGGGGGGGGAGGATGCACAGGTTCACATTCTCATCTCATCTGACTGACGAATCATCGTCAGTACTGTAACATGACTTCACTCCGTGAGAGAATGCAGAGAGGCTTTAATAATATACCAATCTGACAACAAGGAACTTCTCCCTAATCCCCTACACTGTTTCAAAGCAGTCATATACTGAAAGCGCTGTTTAACAGGTGAATGTTGGTTCTGAAGCCACCTGAACAGAGTCCAATCGAATTACAGAGTCTTTCATGATTACATCGTGTATGGAGAGAAAGTGATTCACCAGCTTTCTCGTCCATAATCGAACTTCTTTTGTGAAGAAATCACTGAGTCGGGGAATGATCAAAATGGATGTGTGTGATGTCATAGGTTAGTTAGGTTTAAGTAGTCCTAAGTTCTAGGGGACTGATGACCTCAGATGTTAAGTCCCATAGTACTCAGAGCCATTTGAACCATTTGAATCCCATTGGATCTCTTTAATTCCAGTGCCTCTGTAGAGGTAATAAAAATATATTGGAGGTGGCATGCACCAATGGTAACAGAAAACATTCATATCGTGACGTAGCTTTGATTATTTCGGGTTGGGAGTCAGGGGATGACTTCCACGTTTCTGTTAGTTTCTGATGATGTTGCTGCGCGTTTTGTGTCTATTCGTTATACAACTTAACACTGAAGAAGTCAATTGCGTTTGGGCACTGTAAAGCAAATCTCGGTCCACTGGTTTCTGCAGTTTGCGGAATGCCCACCCTCAACCACAATACAACAACAGTGCCTTAGTCCCGAAACAAAGACGACTTGTTGCAAGTGCCAATAATGAAACTCCTCTGTTGATTCCGAAGTGTCGTGCCTGATTCAAAAGTATTACGCATATACTTAGCCAGTCCAAATTATTTTGAGATTTCTCTCACCTCCATAGTGTGTGCTATTTTTGAAACTCCCTTGCCTGAGCGCTTCTAGGCGCTTCATTCCAGAACCGCGCTGCTGCTACGGTCGCAGGTTCGAATCCTGCCTTGGGTATGGATGTGTGTGATGTCCTTAGGTTAGTTAGGTTTAAGTAGTTCTAAGTCTAGGGGACTGATGACCTCGGATGTTAAGTCACATAGTGCTTAGAGCCATTTGAACCATTTTTTGAAACTCTCTGTCAGATTAAAACTGTAAGCAAGGCTCGGACACGAACCCGGAAGTAGTGAGGGCCCTACAAAATACTTCTGTTTTCTTCTTGTCTCTTTTTGTCCACGTTTCACATGCGTACAAGGTTGCGTTCCAGAAAAAAAAACCTCCAGTAAGTATTTGCTCACACTTAATTTTATATTGACCAACGAAAAACTTCAGCATCTGTTGAATAATACTTTACTGAAACGACTGGTTTTGCATCCTCGGATACACAAGTGAGTACAAAAATTAGGAAAAATGAAATAAACACTAACGACTATACCCCAAGTTCAAGAAGGATGTTGTAATTAACGGATAAGGGCACTCACAATCAGTTCAATATTAAATCCAGATCGGGGTTAAATAGACGACACAACATTCACAGTCAAAGCAAAATAAAACGTCCAGTGAAGGTAGGCAGGTAATATAATTGGCAGAATGATGGAGTGGACTACCCCAGAAAACAAGGAATCCCATAATACAAAACATCAAGAGATCTCATGGGGTCTGAAATTCGAAGTTTTAAAATGTGGAACTAAAATGAAAGTAATGAATATAACGGGTATTTAACCAAACTCTCCTTTGGAAGAGGAACATAATGCGGAACAGACTTGTGCAGAAAAAGCATACAGTGGCACGCAGGCAGACAAAAAGAAAGAAAGGCTCGTTAAAACGGGAAACCTAAAATAAAAATATAGCTTTAATAACCAATACGCTTTTTTTGGTTTTGTCCGACTGCATTTTACATCCTGTATACTTCGGCCAAAGTAAGTTATTTTGGTACCGAAGAAGTGACACTCGGTCGGCTGGTGTGGCCGTGCGGTTAAAGGCGCTTCAGTCTGGAACCGCGTGACCGCTACGGTCGCAGGTTCGAATCCTGCCTCGGGCATGGATGTGTGTGATGTCCTTAGGTTAGTTAGGTTTAATTAGTTCTAAGTTCTAGGCGACTGATGACCTCAGCAGTTGAGTCGCATAGTGCTCAGAGCCATTTGAACCATTTGAAGTGACACTCGTCTACTACTTTCATTGTCTCATTTCCTAATCTAATTCCCTCTTTCCCGCTTATTATAGTAAAACTATATTCCACTAATTATCATTCAACTGTCCTTCCAGGTTTCTTGCTGTCACCTACAGAATAACTATGTCACCGGCCAATACTTAAAAAATTGTTCCTTGTCCCTGAACTTTAAATCTCTTATGAAATTTATCTTTTGTTTTCATTGCTGATAACTCAATGCACAGATTAAATAACATAGGGGATTGGCTACAACTCTGTCTCCCTCATCTTTCAACCTCTTCTTCCCTGTCAGGTCCTACAACTCTTATAACAACAGTCTGGTTTCACTGAATTTGTCAGTCACCCTTCACGCAATGTGTGTTACGCTTGCAGTCTTAAGAGGTTCAGATAGTATATTAAATAATATAGAGCACATTTTAAATCGCTTTGAGTCCACAAATGCTCTAAACATAGGTTTTCCTTTCTTTAACCTGGCCTCTTAGTTAAGTTATAAGGTCTGTATTGCCTGGCGTGTTCCTACATTTTTGTGGAATCCAAATTCATCTTCCCCGAGATCTGACTCTACAAGTTTCTCCGTACCGCTGTCAGTACACTGTTTTGCAGCCACGACTTGTTCTATATCTGTATCAGTACATCGCAAGCCACCTGACGGGCTGTGGCGTAGAGAACTTCTGGTATCACTAACTTGTCAACCCCTTTCCTGCTGCATTCGCGAATGGTGGGTGGGAAGAATATTGTCGACAAGTCTCTGTATTAGCTTTAATACCTCTAATTTTCTCGTTGTGGTCATGTCGTGAGACCCATGTGAGAAGAAGTAATATGTTTTCCGACTCTTCCCGGAAAGCACTCTGTCGAAATTTCCTTACTAAACCTCTCTGTAATGCACCTCTTTTGTAGCGTCTGCCACTGGAGTTTGTTGAGCGTCTCTGTAACGCACTGGCGCCGTCTAAATGATCCCTTGAAGAAGTGTGCAGCTCTTTGTTGTATCTTCTTTGTCTCTTCTGTCAGTACTACCTGGTGAGGGACCAAGATTGATGAACAATACTCGAGTATCTGTCCAAGAAGTGCCATGTAAGACCACTTCTTTAGTGCGTGAATTACAGTTTCTTAAGATTCTTGCCATGAATCTTAGACTCGCATCTGCTTCTCCTACCATGTGTCTTATAGGGTCATTCATCAAAAGGCCACTCCGGAAAGGTACTCCTAGATATTTTATGGTGGTTACAGTTTACAGGATTCTGTCATCAATAGTGTAGTTGGAATAGTGGATTTCTTTTCCTGTGTATGTGCAATATGTTACATTTATTTAGGTTCAAGCTCAACTCCAGTTCCTGCACCAATCACCAATCCTTTGTAGTCTTGGTTGATCCATTATGGACTGTGGGACAATGGCTGACATGTATTTCGTGATACAATAATTTACCATTAGTCGTATGTACTGTAGAAGTTTATTTTATGAACTTCTCATATGCAACCAGTTTCGGCATTACATTGATGCCATCTTCAGGCCCCACACGTCCCAGTCGTAAAATCGCTAAACACTGAAGGAGCCATATAACTGGATCCGTGAATGAAATCCCTATGCAACAGCTCTTGGTGGCCAGGTGACACAGCAATTTGATTCACGGATCCAGTTAGGTAGCTTCTTCCGTGTATAGCGATCTTACAACTATGACGTGTGGGGCCTGAAGATGACATCAATGTAATGCCTTAACGGGTTGCATATGAGAAGTCCATAAAATAAATTTCTACAATACATACGGCTGTTGGTAAATTATTTTATCAAGAAATCCTTTGTCGGTCCGTCTGCAAATTGTTACTGTCTTCTGGCATTGTTGCCTTCTCATAGACAGCCATGTTGCTTGAGAACAGCCTTAAAGAGTTTCCGACGCAGTCAACTGGATCATTTATATGAACTGTAAACAGTAAAGGGCATATCAAAGTTCCTTGGGGTACTCCAGAAATTACCTTCACATCGGTCGGTTTTGTTCTGTTAAGAGCGACGTGCTGAGTTCTGTCAGCAAATAAGTCTTGAATCCATTCCCAGACTGAAGTGAGGAAGTAAATATGTAGATCATTTGGCAGGTGGAGCGTGCTGTTCCTTTCCAGAACCAGAACCCGGCTATTAAAATTGTGGTTTGGGCGCTTGGAGCCAACAGGCTTCGAAACACAATGTTGTGGCCGTAATAGGAGAATGAACTAAACGACTGTCGTATTTTATTGTTCTCCGCGTCGAAATTCGTTCGCAGCAAAATGGGAGTAAAAAATGCGTCAGTTTATAACCGTAACGCAAATTCTGGCCGTTCAATTACAGATTAGGGCGGGCGCGTGAACCGCAGCGGCGTCCGGCTCTTCATCGTCCCGCCGTTTAAGCTGCTTATAACCTAATGCCCGGGCGTCGGCGCCGGCTGTGGCAGTGGTGCGGCCACGGGGGCGGCCGGGGGGCTGTGCTTTTGTGGCCGGGGCGCCTAGCGCCTCTCGGTGTCGTAAATACCGCAATGTTGAGGCTGTGTTTTATGAGGGTTGCTTCCATATTGAGCGCACTCCATTTGAAATTTTATGGCGCCATCAATATGGCGCGCTTGCGGGCGCCGGCGGGGGCGGCCGGCAGCTGGCGTGAGCCGCGGCGCGTGACCGCCTGGCACGCACGCCCCACACGCGTGCACCGGGGGCGGCAGCGGTGGCGGGGGCGGTGGGGCGTGGGGCAGCGCCGCTGGTGACGCCGCTAACCTTCAAGCGCGAAAGAAGCCCAAATATAAATAGCAATTATTTTATCACATTGACCCTCAGCATTGATGTTTTTGAAATGAAACGATGTGAACAACACGGACACAATATCTCATATATCACATTATACGATGACCACACCAAAGAAATGCACAATATCCGTACCTCTCTCGGGAAAAACTGAACCCTTTCAGAATCACTTAGATGTCCGTTTGACTGTTTGTGTGTCCGACTGTTAGAGACTCTTTTTCTTAGGAACATTTGGACGTTGAAGTTGAAATTTATGTCACGTACTATGGTCTGCAGTCGCTTGGCTGTGTCAGAAATTGATACTTCTAAACCAGTCTTTTCAAAAGATTCGGTAGTTTACGTCAAATATTTTGACACTTGCTAACCCACTCACCAGAACCTACAAGGTACTTCCCGTTGACGTAGAACTATGAAATTTGGCACGAAGCAAGGTCTCACAGTACAAATAAAGGAAAAAACCCGAAAATTATTAATTAGCAATTACCTTACACCAGAATATTTTGTTTGTCGTGTGTTGTCCAGATGCCAGTCCCTCCGTGCGCCAATTCAGCTCCCTTTTTCTCAAGAAAAGGTAGATGTATCAACTTGAAATTTATATCACATAGTACGGTCTATGGTCCTTTGCAGGGTAGAAAATGGCAGTTTCCCTATGGAGATAGTAACTGTTCTCGAAAGAACAGATACCATTGATGACCATGCAGCTTCTCTAGAATAAAGGATAATTAATTGAAACCCTCAATTGCCGACAGGTGTTGTTAACATATCTTGATGTGGGCAGCTGAAAATGTGTGCCTCGACCGGAACTCGAACCCGGGATCTCCTGCTTACATGGCAGACACTCTGTCGATCTTTTTTTTTATTTTGTTCTTTATTGTTCGTTGCGTTTGGTCTAGGCGGACGTCAAAAGGCATCCGTTCAAGTTGATCGTTGATTCTTTTACTCAGTTTTTTTATTACAGAGTGCGAACAGCCCTCTTACCTAACACTCTGAGCTACCGTGCCGGCAATCCACCGAAGCCACCGAGGACACCGATGAATAGCGCGACTGCAGGGACTTATCCCTTGCACGCTTCCCGTGAGACCCACTTTCCCAACCGTTCACAATCTACATACGTAACATTCCTAATAGATTATTTGCCCATCCACTCATTAATCGCGCCCACTAAGGTGACGATTCCCGTAAGAGTTCGGGCAACCTGTGCGCACTCGCACAGACGAAGGTCAATGGCCGGGTGTGAAGATAGTAACTCTTCTTGTGTCACAACACCTGTCGGCAGCTGAGGGTTTCAACTAAATATCATTCATTTGTATGTGGTGACGCTGAGGTGATTTTGTGTTTACATTTTGACGAAGCCACTATGGCTTCATTATATTAGGACATGTTTTTAAAACACGTATCCCACGCAATATTTATAATGCATAATTTTCACATGTATGACAGTAACACTTTTCAATATGGCCTATTTTACTGTTTTAAGCTATAGACAATCCACTAGTTGTATTTGTGTTTTTTCCATGTTTTGCTGCAGATCTGCAGATGGTCAATGCTGTCCGTAACCGGTAGTCTAATGACGTAACGTTTTGTGGTGGTGGACGGTAATAATTAAATTTATTCTATGCTTTCTGGATCACTGTGCAATTCCTGACCATGTCAGCGTGTGGAAGTAGTGCCTAGCTTACAACAGAATCAAAAGGCTATATAAACTGAAGCAGCAAATCAGTAACGAGGTAATTCAAAGTAAGTTCAATAAGCAGTGTCTTGCACCTGGTGTCGGGCCAAACTATGCGAAAGTGAAGATCAAACAGAGGTGGGGCCTTGCCTTTGCACCTAAAAGCAAAAGTGAGTTCAACTGGATTAAAGCCCAGTTACGTGGCTCACATAAAGTAAAGAAGCTTTCGAATAACATTTGCAGCTAAGTGACGAACTTTCTTCTATTCAGTAACAGTAAGTGGTTTCTAATGGAGTCAGGAATAATGTTGAGAAAATCGAAAGGAGGCATAGCAAAAAGTCGTCTAAACTGATCAAACATCAAAATGTAAATGTTGTAAGAAGTAAGGACGTCATTGGGCAACATCGCTTCAATGACAGGGCAGCTAACTTAACAAGTAAAGTAAGCTCAATAAACGTTTGCAACATAATATCACGCCAAACGCAAGTAAAGAAAATACTAAGCAAGTAATAGCTGAGACGAAAATGGCATGCGAAGCAGCTAGGTTGAAGAAACTAGAAATTGAGTACCCAGCCGTTAAGGTCACTAAAGACTTATCACCTCAAAACAGTTTTTGTTAAGTTGTGCCGGCCGGTGTGGCCGAGCGGTTCGCCGGCACGGTAGCTGAGCGTGTTCGGTCAAAGTGTTAACTGCCCTCTGTAATAAAAAAACTGAGTTAATGGATCAACGACGAACTTAAACGGATGTCTTACGACTTCTGCCCCGAACGGATAGAACGAACGAAAACTAACAAAATCAGATTTAAAAAAAGCGGTTCTAGGAGCTTCAGTTTGGAACCGCGCGACCGCTACGGTCGCAGGTTCGAATCCTGCCTCGGGCATGTATGTGTTTGATGTCCGTAGGTTAGTTAGGTTTAAGTAGTTCCAAGTTCTAGGGGACTGATGACCTCGGATGTTAAGTCCCATAGTGCTCAGAGCCATTTGAACCATTTTTGTTAAGTTGTGACTCTGCAGAGTCTTAATTTAATAAATCTCAATATAAAGTTAGAGAAAGAGAGGGCAATGGTCATTCTAGGAGGCGATGGGAATACGGCATTTCTTACGTACAAATATGACTATATTAGGAAGACGAAAAATTTTTTGCATAAAACGCTATGATAGAAATTTACAGAGATCCAACTGAGAAGTTTCAGACTGGTTTGCGTAGAAATATTGACAAGTCCCAATTCCTTCTTAACGATTATGAAAAGAAATTGCTTAAAATGATGAATGCTAAACTTCTATAGCTTAGATCTCAAGATTCACAAAGATGGAAATCCGGTTCGCGTTATTATGAAGAATAAGTGATGACCATGGTATAAACTAAATTAGTTTATTAACGATAAACTTAAATAATATTACACATTCGATACTTATTTTGGGGTTAAAAACAGTTCTCAACTTCCAAATGTAATAAAGGCTATACATATACCAAATAACGCGACAATAGCATGCACTGATGTAAAAAACCTCTACAGCAATGTCCCGTTAAGAAAACCTATTTAAA
Organism: Schistocerca nitens; assembly: GCF_023898315.1. Lineage (NCBI taxonomy): Eukaryota > Metazoa > Arthropoda > Insecta > Orthoptera > Acrididae > Schistocerca > Schistocerca nitens. The sequence goes on from NC_064618.1 coordinate 265,964,585, forward strand.
CTGTTAGACATAATCAGCCACCCCACAACAAGATCACTATTGCAGAGTGTACAGCACAAATTGAATTTCTAGATTTCGTATTAGCTAAAAAAATTTTTACCTTCGATGACAAAACATATTATCAAAAAGATGGGCTTATGTTAGGTAATAGCCTATCTGGTACTTCAGCAGCAATTTTGTGAACAATTTAGAATGTACATTATTTTGCCTAGTTTCCACATCTAAGAGGAAAAAAGATTTATTAAACGGTATGTTCAGGACATTATATTACTGATGGAGGCTGACACCAGTGAAGTTAACGCATTTGTCCAAGCAATAGGCAGCGTCTACCCAAAATAACTTTTACTGTGGAAGTTGAAAAACAGAAATCCGTTAACTACATTGACGTTACTGTTGAGAAAGTTTACATAAAACACAAATTTTCGATTTTTAAGAAAACCTACATTTACAGATAGTATCATCAGTACCAGTTCATGCCCTCCTCCACGATATGAAAAAGCCTTCTTTATCTTAGCGATTCACCTGCACCTTGGTCTATCTATGGCCGAAAGCGAGATACGCGAAGAGCTCAACATTTTAAAGGAAATGGAAGTACCAAATGGTATTTATGTGGGTAATGTCACGCGGCTATACAATAGGCTAAACAAACGTATAATAAACATCAGGCATACACACAATCAGCCATGAAATAGAGCAAATACAGGACGACTCAAAACATTCCAGAGAAATATCACTGCAAAATGTCGCAGCAAATAGAGAAATGTTTCAGAAAGTCGAATGTTAAATGGGTGTTTCAAGTTAACAACACTCTAAAATTGCAAGTAAAATATAAACTGAAAAGGGCGTATGACAAATTTGATGGCTCTGTAATATATTGGAGTGATGGTACTAACTGTGCTAAATATTATATAGGTCAAACCGGCCGTTATTTTAACTTGAGGTTTAAGGACCGTTCACCGGCTCGTAATAGAACTGCTATTACATTGAATTTATCAGAAACTGGCTATTCTAAATGGGAGCACTGAGAATAATATGCGTAATTTCCAATGGAAGCAAAAGTACCATGCTGACAAATTGTTCTAGGAGATTTCATTTTAGAAAGCAAAAAGATGAAAACCAGTAAAAGTACTCAATGGGCAGGGCAACATTGTACCCTATGCCTACTTTTCTTTTTTTGATAATGTTCTGCTTTGATTGCTGAACGCCTCTGTTATATAACATTATATCTTGCTTTTGTCTTTGCCTAGCGTAGGATGTTTTACATGTTTACTTCGTTTTCTTACCCGAGAATATTAATCTGTGTTTATATACCATACTTCATTAACTAGATAATCTTGTTACTTTACTCTTACGCTGTTACCATTCTTTTCCCGCAATGGAGCGTCGCAGCGTGCGACAGGCCCTCTAGCGGCGAATTTCCTCTAACAACTTCTCTCCTATGCCGCGTTATGGCAGTCACGCCGAAAGAGGGCGCTGGGTACTTACTACAGTCAGTTGTTATTCTTCTGCGTTCTTTCCGTATTTTTTTTAGCATTTTTATATCATTCAGTAAACTCCGTAATCTGGCCCTTATGGCTATCATTATCTGTTCATCTAGTATTAAGATTCGTCACCAGAGCGTGTATAACTTAACTGTTCCCTTATTAACAAACCATCTTTGGTCGTGTTTTAATATATTGTATTTTATTACTGTTATGACTCGCACACGCGTAGTGAACATTCGCGCGCCGGAGATCATCGCCTCAGTGTCTCGTGTGTGTGCTTCGTTTTGTGTTTCGCGTTCTTTCGCAGTTACAACTCCACTGTTTACACGTGCCGTCGCCGTCCTCCGTGTTCTGTGCGCCGTGTCAACAAGTGTTAGTGTTTTTATCGTCCAGCGCGAACGGCTTCATGTTTATTGTTTTCTGTCTCTACTTTTTTTGCCCGCCATTTTCATTGTATTGTCTATGTCGCCTCTTTGTCATATGATTGTACCACTTAAGGCTGAAGAGCGGCGTACTCTGCTGCTGACAGCCCGCCTGTATGAGGTGCTAAAATTACAATAAAGGAAAAAACAATATTACTGTTATGCCGCCTCGTGTTCTGTGCTTAAGTGGTTCAGTGTTAGTCGTTTTGTGCACAATTTTCGTCTCTGTCTGTGTCCAAGTGTCTGAACAAATTTTATCTTGGACTCTACGCCCGTGAACGGCTCCATGTATTTTAAAAAGTGTTTGTCTCCGTTTCTATGTCCACCATGTTTTTTCTCTCAGTGTCTTCATTTGTATCTTTTGTGTTACTCTGAGGCCAAAGAGCGGCATAGTATGCTGCTACTGGCCTACCTGTAAACAGGTTTGAAACTAACAATAACGAAAAAAAAATTACTGTTATGACTTACACTCCTGGTCAGCCTACTACCAATTTTGTCGATTGTATTCTTCTTTTCATCCCATACAGAATGATTATTTGAATGATTATGTGTTTACGCGCACAATAGCAACATTTGGCGGGAATGCGAAACAAAAATTTTGTAGATACTGTAAGGCAGTTTGTTTTCAGTAGTTGCGCTGATAACAAAATGAGTCTAGTGTATATGATATTTCATTCGTGTGTGACGATGCTGAACTGATATTGCGTTTATGTTTTGGCGACGTCACTATGGCTCCACTACATTACGACACGTTTTTTAAAAAAGCCGCGGCTCGTCATACTTAAAACGGATAATTTTCTATGTGTATAAATTTAGACAATATTGTCTGCGGAGCGCAGCGATCTGGTGCTGTACTTTATTTGAAAACAACAGTCGAGATCGCAATAATATTTGATGTTAGAGCCGGACGAAGTGGCCGTGCGGTTCTAGGCGCTGCAGTCTGGAACCGCGATACCGCAACAGTCGCAGGTTCGAATCCTGCCTCGGACATGGATGTGTGTGATGTCCTTAGGTTAGTTAGGTTTAACTAGTTCTAAGTTCTAGGGGACTGATGACTTTAGAAGTTGAGTCCCATAGTGCTAAGAGCCATTTGAGCCATTTGGTGTTATATAACCAGTGTCGGCTTTAATATCGCCCCCGGTAGCGTCGCCGGCACGGTAACTCAGCGTGTTCGGCCAGAGGGCTGGCTCTGAGCACTATGGGACTTAACATCTATGGTCATCAGTCCCCCAGAACTTAGAACTACTTAAACCTAACTAACCTAAGGACATCACACAACACCCAGCCATCACGAGGCAGAGAAAATCTCTGACCCCGCCGGGAATCGAACCCGGGAACCCGGGCGTGGGAAGCGAGAACGCTACCGCACGACCACGAGCTGCGGGTGGCCAGAGGGAAGCTACCCTCTGTAATAAAACAAAAACTGAGTGAACGGATCAACGAACAACCTGAACGGATGTCATGAGACGTCCGCTCCGAACATATACAACGAACAAACTAGAACAAAATGAGATCAACAAAGAATTAAAAAAAAAAATGTGGTCAGCGCAACAGAATGTCAATCCTAAGGGGCCGGGTTCGATTCTTGGCTGGGACGGAGATTTTCTCCGCTCAGGGACTGGGTGTTGTCCTAATCATCATCATTTCACCCCCATCGACGCGCAGGTCGCCGAAGTGGCGTCAAATCGAAAGACTTGCACCCGGCGAACGGTCTACTCGACGGGAGGCCCTGGTCACACGACATTTATTTTATTTACCGGTCATAAGAAACAAATGTTAATGCGATCTAGACTGTTGTTTTTAAATAAAGTATTTTCTGTGTATGTCAGTAATACTTTTAATTACGATCCTTTATTGTATGATTATATGATAGCGGAACAAACACTGGTAACAGTTACTTCTGTAAAATATGTGGGAGTATGCGTGCGGAACGATTTGAAGTGGAACGATCATATAAAATTAATTGTTGGTAAGGCGGGTACCAGGTTGAGATTCATTGGGAGAGTCCTTAGAAAATGTATTCCATCAACAAAGGAGGTGGCTTACAAAACACTCGTTCGACCTATACTTGAGTATTGCTCATCAGTCTGGGATCCGTACCAGATCGGGTTGACGGAGGAGATAGAGAAGATCCAAAGAAGAGTGGCGCGTTTCGTCACAGGGTTATTTGGTAACCGTGATAGCGTTACGGAGATGTTTAACAAACTCAAGTGGCAGGCTCTGCAAGTGAGGCGCTCTGCATCGCGGTGTAGCTTGCTCGCTAGGTTTCGAGAGGGTGCGTTTCTGGATGAGGTATCGAATATATTGCTTCCCCCTACTTATACCTCCCGAGGAGATCACGAATGTAAAATTAGAGAGATTAGAGCGCGCACGGAGGCTTTCAGACAGTCGTTCTTCCCGCGAACCATACGCGACTGGAACAGGAAAGGGAGGTAATGACAGTGGCACGTAAAGTGCCCTCCGCCACACACCGTTGGGTGGCTTGCGGAGTATGAATGTAGATGTAGATGTAGATGTAGACCTGTTTTTTTTTGTTTTAAGCTGGAGACCATGTACTAGTTTTTTGTGTTTTTTCCATGTTTTGCTGCAAAACTAACGATGGTTATTGCTAACCGAAACCGGTAATCTGAGGGCTTAACATTTTGTGATCATAGACGGAAGTAAGGAAATTTATTCAAAAGACGTGAGCGTATAAGTGCTGTCAAAAGATACGGCCATTTATCTCACATATTTTGATACTCGCAAACTCACTCATCAGAACCAGTAGGGAACTTCCCGTTGGCCTACAATTACGGCATTTGGCAAGCAGCAAACTTCCCATTAAAAGTAAACAAAAACTTAAAGTAACTGTTGGTTTGTAATTATATCACACGAAAAATGTAATTTTGTCACTCGCGAAAGTCTTGGTAATTTCTGGACTGATATCTTGCCATTATCGATGTCGATAACAGGCAAAATTCGTTGAGATTCTCGATTCCGGAAATGGATGAAATATACTATATACATAATTCTGTACGGTGCGCGAGTCCTACTCGCACTGGTTTGAATTTTTTTCAAAAACCTCTGTTTTGTTCTACGTATTTTCTATTCACGGAGGTCATAGAAACATTCCGTTCGCTTGTATTCAAATTTATTTTTACCTGTTCCCGGAATTCGCTACGTCGTTGCATTCCCTTAACATGGATGCTATTATAGATACTCGTCTGAAGTAACGGGCTCCTATAGAGTTCCTGTGTTGTAAGGAGGAAACAATGACAAACACTCACCAGAGCTAGAAGAATATGTTTCGCGATGATGCTGTTTATCGCTGTACACTTATTCACTCTTATTCACTGGGCAAGCAGATTGTCCGATGCAAGTGGGCTCGTCAATAATTGAGACTTCTGGCGCAGCGGCGGACCGAACACACTACGAACTCAAGGCCAAGTGTGGCTGACTAAACTTGACAATGAATCAGCTGTCAATCCCAATGGAAATAGGAGAAGCGAATGTGGGAAGAATATAAGAACAGTTGAAGTCGATAAACGTTTGCGCCAGTTGGGTACCGAAACCATAAAGCCAGGGCGGAAAGTACTGGAACGATCACCTGCTACTCTGACCTGGCAGAGTCAGCTGTATTGTACTCGTGGTCAAGGTGCCGGCCTGGTAGCTCAGCAGGTTGGGTCAGAGGGCTGACTGCCGTCTGCAGTAAACAAAAAAAAAACTGCTTGAGGTACTCACCAATGAAATTGAAAGGGTGTTTTGTAACGTCCGCCCAGACCAGCTGACGAGCTACTGCTTACCATTAGAATAAAAATCTTCAGCAATGGCGACCGAAAATTACCGGCGTAAGAAGTCACCCTCGTTCTGCAAACGGCCTTTGTCAATGAGGGCGGAGCAGCGCGCTGAGGCTTAGGGTACCCTCTTGCCTTTGTGGTGGGAACCTATCACTAATAAGCGGAAGACTCAGCACTGATCAACGGCGTCAGTATGCAAAACGCAATGGAAACCACTGCACTGATGATGCGTAATGCGTATCCACGCGACACGTGTCCTGTAACTGAAAAAGTGTCTTGATGATCGATCCCCCTATTGACCAAAGATTCTGCACTACTCCCACATTCGGATCTCTGGGAGGGGACTACCAAGGGTAGGTGACAATGAGGAAAAGATTGATTAGCCAGCCAAAGGGTGACATTCTAGGAATCGGGGCATGGAATCTCCGGAGGCCGATGGTGATAGGGTAGCTGGAAAATTAGAAAAGGGAAACACAAAGGCTCAGTCTAGATACAGTAGGTCAGTGAAGTGAAATGGAAATAAGACCAGAATTTCTGATCAGATGAATGTAGGGTAATATCAATAACAGCAGAAAATGGTGTAACGGGAGTAGGATTCGTTATGAATAGGAAGGTAGGGAACAGAGAGTGTGTTACTGTGAAATGTTTAATGACAGGGTTGTTCTTATCAGAATCGACAGCAGAACAACACCGGCAATAATAGTTCAGGTACACACGCCGACGTCGCAAGCGGAAGATAAAGTGATGGAGAAAGCATATGAGTACTCTAAACGGCTAATTCAGTGTACGAAAGTGCAAATGAAAATCCAATAGTCATGTGGAATTGGAAGGTTGTTGTAAGGAATGTAGTAGCAGAAAGGGTTATGGCAGAACATGGGTCTGATGGTAGGAAAGAGAAAGGTAAATTTTACTGAGTTCTGCTGTAAATATCAGCTAGTAATAGCTCTGTTATTGAATCACTAGAGGAGGCAATATACTTGGAAAAGGACGGGAGATGTAAGAAGTTTCGAGTCAGATTACATCATGATCAGGCATAAATTCACAAATAAGTTATTGGACTGTGAGGCTTACCTCTCAGCAGATTTAGACTCACATCAAAATTTAGTGATGACGAAGAGTAAGCAGAAGTTTAAGACACTGATCAGGAAGAATTAGGACGTAGAGGAGTTGGGGATAGCCAAGGACTAAGGAACAAAGAGACATGCTAGAAGTCCTCTTAGGCTATAGATACTGCAAAAATGAATGGGTAATAAGGCAGTTCATTTGAAAAGGAATGGACATATCGACAAAAGGCAGTCCAAGAAGGCGGAAAGAACATAAGTACAAAGAAGGAAACTGCGAAGAAACCATGGGTAACAGAAGAAACACTTAAGTTGATCAGAGAAAGAAGGAAGTACAACAGTGTAGAGGGCAATCAGAAATATAGAAATACACGTCACTTAAGAATGAAATAAACAGAAAGTGCAGAGAAGCTAAGGGGAAATGGCTGCAATAAAAACGTGAAGAAATTGGAACAGAAATGATCGTCGGTAGGTCTGTCTCATCATATAGATAATTCAGAAAGCCCTTGGGTGAAACTAAAAGCAAGGGGGGTAATATCAAGAATGCAACAGGGATTCCAATACTGAACGCAAGGAAGAGATCAGATAGAGCGTAAAAAGTACTTCGAAGGCCTCTATGAGGTGAAGAATTTGTCTGATGACATGACAGAGTCGACAGAGAATCGGTGGGGAACCCAGAATGTAAAAGAGCTTTGGACGACTTTAGATCAGATATGGGAAAAGGGACAGATAACATTCCATCGCAATTTCTGAATTCTTTCGGGGATCTGGCAACGAAACAAATATTCAAGTTGAGGACTAGAAGGTATGAGACTGGCGCTATACCATCAGAATTTTGGGAAAACATCATTCACCTAATTCCGAAGACTACAAGAGCAGACAAATGTGAGAATTATTTCATAGTCAACTTAACAGCTCATGCACCCAAATTTCTGACGAGAATAATACACACATCAAAAAAAGTTTTTCATCACTTCGGTTCCGATAGTTCCAGTACCAGTACAGATAGTTGGAAAAGATGCAAGGAGATTACTGCTAATGAAGTAAAGATCCACGCAGTGGACACCAAGTGAAAAAGCTACTCCTTGTGTTTCTGATCTACACTGCCATAAAAATGCGAAGGAACTGTTAATCTGAACTCAAGGAGAAGTTGTAGTCTAATTCACAATCGATTTATTGATCTTAACCATGACAAGACAACAAACTTATTAAAGAAACATCATACAAAAAATATTTATTTAACAAAAGCCTTACTAAAATGGGATTCATGGTGGACAAAGTCATCTGCTGGGGATCGACACACGACACTAACCAGAACACTACCCGCTCTATCTCACTTCATACACGTGAATCCAGGTTATGGCATCAAACTACGCCACCACCAAGCATCTATATTCTACCATACAAACAAACAAAAAAAAGCAAAAATGTGGTTCGAAAGGACAGGGAGCTGAGAAATAGATATTATAGCCCTACATTGCCGCAGCGAGTACTTTACCCTCCTGCTGGTCAAGGCGGCACACCACGATGCGTTAGGCGACTGAAGCCATGGACGGCGGCAATCTGTTATAAAATGCGCGTTCCTGAAAAATGCAAGTACGCGGTCTCGTGTTCAGTTAATTCAGAACGCAGGTACTTCCCTAAGAGCCTCTGAAACCCCGACGGATTCCAGTGTGCAGGTAGACCCGCTTTCAGGTCTGCCAAACCAATCTGACTCCGTGCCACGACTGTGCGTGTCGGAATTCGTCGAAAGTTTAGACGGCCGACTTAAGACAAATAAGTACACACACGCGTCACTCGTTGTGACCGTGATGATATCAGCAGCACCTGTGATTGTTCAGAAGGTGACTGGCACAGGCTCTAAGTCGCGCCATGAGTAAAGGACACAAGTCTCACTGATGAGGTAGAGACCTGCAGTTCTTTACTAGCGAAGCACCAGTACAAGAGACTTGTACAAGAGTGCCGATCTCCCTTTCTCCCCGTTTCCTCGTCAGCTCGGTTCCGAAAGCACATTTCTCTTTTTTGACTTCTTTTGGCGGCTTTTCACACAAGCCAATGACGAGCTGGAGCCCGGCATTCTTAGCTCGGTGAATGATCTTTGCACTGCAACTCGATTTGACCAATCAGAGACTGAAAGTTACTTGGCAGAAAATGGAAAAAATTCAGCTTCACGGCCTCTTTCCCACAGCTTTGCCCTGTCTTTTGTTAACACATTACAGGGTGGAAGCACAGCCCTCCACAATCAGCTTGTTATCTCCCCTGTTGTATCCATTTCAAAGTTTTCAAAGAACGGTCATAAACTCGAATTGACAAAACATGTATTGAAACAGAGTCTGGACCCCAGTTTGCCTGTCCCACGGACATTTGCAGAACGTTTACATTTCTTTTGGTGGCTTGCTCGGTAATAAGGACTACAATGCGCTGTTGACGACTTTTCGGCGCTAGGCCGTATACCAGGATGTCTGGCGCCAAAGCTAATGTGTTTTGCACAATGCGACCGTTGCACGTGGCCGTCTGGAAATGTCTCTTCATCGTTCCCCAGATAAAACGCGCTTTGTCGCCCCACCAACGCTGTGCCTTTACTGACCCATTTAAGTCGACACCCTGTTCCTTTGAACGCAGGTAAAGCTTACCGTATTTCCTTCCCTAGAGCACGCAAACAAGACCATAAACTGCTGCCCACCATTTCATCACAATGTATGAAGTCAAATCGCCGTAGATCGTATTCCCTTACACCGAATCAGAAGTGAGAGTGCCCTGCAATCTCTCATAGAGTTCGATATAAACATCATATCCGGCCGTTTTATTGCCCATGAAAACTACATATTGCTTGTTGTACCACCATACAACTAGACCTTCAGAGGTGGTGGTCCAGACTGCTGTACACACCGGTACCTCTAACACCTAGTAGCTCGTCCTCTTGTATTGATGCATGCCTGTATTCGTCGTGGCATACTACCCAAAAGTCCATCCACGCACTGTTGGTCCAGAGTGTCACAATCCTCAACGGCGATTCGGCGTAGATCCCTCAGAGGGGTTATTGGGTCACGTCGTCCATAAACAACACTTTTCAATCCATCCCAGGCATGTTCGATCGGGTTCATGTCTATAGTACATGCTGGTCACTCTAGGTGAGCGATGTCGTTATCCTGAAGTAAGCCATTCATAAGATATGTACCGAATTGTCGTCCATGAAGACGAATGCCTCGCCATTATGCTGCCGATATGGTTGCACTATCGGTCGGAGGATGGCATTCACGTATTGTACAGCCTTTGTGGCGCCTTCCATGACCATCAGCGACGTACATCGGCCAAACATAATGTCACCCCAAAACAGCAGGGAACGTCCATCTTGCTGCACTCGCTGGACAGTGTGTCCAAGGCGTTCAGCCTGGCGGGGTTGCCTCCAAACAAGTCTCTGACGATTGTCTGGTTGAGGGCATATCCGACACTCATTAGTGAAGAGAACGTGATGCCTATCCTGAGCAGTCCATTCGGCATGTTTTTGGGCCCATCCGTACCGCGCGGCATGGTATCATGGTTGCAAAGATGGACCTCGCCATGGACGTCAGGAGTGAAGTTTCGCATCATGCAGCCCATCGCGCACAGTTTCAGTCGTAACACGACGTCCTGTGGCTGCACGAAAAGCATTATTCAAGATGGTGGCGTTGCTGTCAGGGTTCCTCCGAGCCATAATCCGCAGGTAGCGGTCATCCACTGCAGCCATAACCCTCGGGCGGCCTGAGCGATGCATGACATTGACCATTCCTGTCTCTCTGTATCTCCTCTATATCCGAACAACATCGCTTAGGTTCACTCCGAGACGCCTGGACACTTCCCTTGTAGAGAGCCCTTCCTGTCAAAGTAACAATGCGGACGCGATCGAACCGCGGTGTTGACCGTCTAGGCATGGTTGAAGTACAGGTAACACGACCCGTGTACCTCCTTCCTGGTGGGATGACTGGAACTGATCGGCTGTCGACCCCATCTGTGTAATGCATAGTTGTTTACATCTTTGGGCGGATTTAGTGACATCTGTGAACAGTCAAAGAGACTGTGATACAATATCCACAGTCAACGTCTAGCTTCAGGAGTTCCGTAAGTGGGGTGACGAAAATTTTTTTTGATGTTTGTATATAGAGGACTGTGGCAACAGCCTTGCCGCAGTTGATACACCGGTTCCCGTGAGATCACCGAAGTTAAGCGCTGTCGGGCGTGGCCGGCTGTTGGATGGGTCACCATCCAGGCTGCCATGTACTGTTGCCATTTTTCGGGTTGCACTCAGCCTCGTGATGCCAATTGAGGAGATACTCGACCGAATAGTAACGGCTTCGGTCAAGAATACCATCATAACGGCTGGGAGTGCGGTGTGCTGACAACACGCCCCTCCTACCCGCGTCCTCCACTGCGGATGACGCTTCGGTCGGATGGTCCCGATGGGCCACTTTCTAGAGGACTAGAAAAGAAAATTGAGCGTTTGGCTTTTGGAGAGGTAAAGGCATCGGAGAGGCGGTCCTGTCGTTGCGTTTTATAATGGAAGCAAGACTTAAAAAAAATAAAGACACGTTCGTAAGCTTTGTCAACATGGAAGAAACGCTCAACAGCGTAAAATGGTGAAACATTTTAGTAATTCTGAGATATATAGGGGTACTCTATAGTGAACGACAGGTAATATACAATATGTACACGAACCAAGAGGGAACAATGAGACTGGAAGACCAGGAAGTAAGTGCTCGGATTAAAAAAATGTGTGAACAGAGATGTAGCCATTTGGCGCTACCCTTGAATCTGTACATTGAAGAAGCAGTGACGGAAATAAAAGAAAGGTTCAAGAGTGGGATTAAAAGTCAAGGGAAAAGAACATCAATAATAAGACACACTGATGGCACTGCCATCCTCAGAGACAATCAAGAAAAATTACAAGATCTCATGAACGTAATGAACATTCTAATGGGTACACAACATGGATTGAGAGTAAGTCGAAGAAAGACGAAAGTAATAAGAAGCAGCAGAAATGAGAAGAGCGAGAAACTTCACGGCAGACTTGGATATCAAAAAGAAAACGAAGTTAAGGAATTCCGCTACCTCGGAAGCAAAATAACACGGGATGGGCCAAGTAAGGAGGACAAGGAAAGCGAACTAGTGCAGGTGCCACGAGCACTCAGCTGGTATCAAACTTAATTCCAGGAATAAATTTCTAAGAATGACCGTTTGGAATAAGCATTTTATAGCAATAACAAACTGACAGTGAGAAAACCGAAACAGAAGAGTATCTAAGGATCTGAGAAGTTTCGTTACAGAAGAATATTGAAAATTAGGTCTACTGATATGAGAAGTCTCTCTGTAGAATCGGCAAGGAACGGAATATATGCAAAACAGCGACAAGAGGAAGCACTAGAAAGAGCTGTAAAGGGTAAAAGACTGTAGAGGAAGACAGCAAACATTTGAGAACGTAGGTTGCAACTGCTACTATGAGACGGAAAGGTTGGTACAGCAAAAGTATTCGTGGCGTGCCATGTGAAACCCATCAGAATACTAATGACTAGAAAAAAATTGTGTCCACTGTATTAGTACGGGAAGAATGATAACAAGTACAAACAAGATGGTATCCAACAAGGAATGCACCAAAGATTCGTATAAATATATAGTAAATGGTGTAGGAAAAGCTCAAATAGGTAATAGGTAAGTGAAATCGAATATATATATATATATATATATATATATATATATATATATATATATATATATAATGCCTTCCGATTCAAAAACAGTGAACTCGGGCAACGCGAGAAAATGCATGTGAGACTAGGTCGAAATTTTACCAAGCACAGGTTTTTTATATGTGACAACCAACAAAGCACAGAACAATCGGAAGTGCAGGAGACCATGACCAAATGGAGCAAATAGTTCTTCGGACTGAATGACCATAACAAGATCCTACAACCAGCTTCTAGCTTAAGAAAAATACAAAAAAAAATTTCTACCTCTTTAATATTTCGCGGCTGAATATTGGTTCGCTTCCATGACAGTTTAGCACGTGAAATATACCATATATTTTGTAAAACTATATGTTTGCATGTAATTGTGTATGTTTGTTCCATATCTGCTCATAGACCTGTCGACTGATTTCAGCCGGCGCGAGTGGCCGAGCGGTTCTAGGCGCTTCAGTCTGGAACCGCGCGACCGCTACGGTCGCAGGTTCGAATCCTGCCTCGGGCATGGATGTGTGTGATGTCCTTAGGTTAGTTAGGTTTAAGTAGTTCTAAGTTCTAGGGGACTGATGACCTCAGATGTTAAGTCCCATAGTGCTCACAAGGGAACCTCCCCATCGCACCCCCCTCAGAATTAGTTATAAGTTGGCACAGGGATAGGCCATGAAAAACTGAATACAGATCAATCGAGAAAACAGGAAGAAGTTGTATGAAAAAAATAAGCAAAATATACAAACTGAGTAGTCCGTGTCCAAGATAAGCCACATCAAGATACATGTACACTGACGAGCACCGTGGTCCCGTGGTTACCGCGAGCAGCTACGGAACGGAAGGTTCCTAGTTCAATCCTTCCTCGAGTGAAGGGTTTTAATTTTTTATTTTCAGACAATTATCAAAGTTCATGCACTCAGACATGATCAACTTCGCTCTCCAAAATTCCAGGACATGTTCAGATTTGCTTGGACACATGCAGGATTTGACGGTCTACACACGGAAAAACTTGAAAACGTTAAAAACGTATGTTTTGACAGAGCACAAGGAAAACTGTGCAACTGTGAAACTTGCATTCATTTGTTTCCGTTTATGTGACAAACTCTTATGTTTTCATCACTTTTTTGGGAGTGATTATCACATTCACAAGAATCTTTTTACCCATTCGTCAAGTGTACAAGTTAGGTGGGTCGACAACATATTCCTGTAATGTGAAGCACATGCCGTCACCAGTGTCGTATAGAATATTTCAGACGTGTTTTCCTGTGGAGGAATCGGTTGACCTATGAATTTGCGATCAAATGTTTTCGGTTCCTATTGGAGAGGCACGTCCTTTCGTCTACTAATCGCACGGTTTTGCGGTGCGGTCGCAAAACACAGACACTAAACTTATTACAGTGAACAGAAACGTCAATGAATGAACGGTCAGATCGTAACTTTGCGAAAATAAAGTAAGTAAAATTTTTACTCGAAGGAGGACTCGAACCAAGGACCTCTCGTTTCGCAGTTACTCAGTCTAACCACGGGACCACGGCGCTCCTCAACTTACACAGTCCTTGATGTTGCATATCCTACACTTGGACTACTCAGTTTGTATAATTTGCTTATTTTTTCATAGTTCCTCACAACTTCTTCCTGTTTTCTCGATTGATCTGTGTTCAGTTTTTCAAGGCCTATCCACTGTGTCAATTTATAACTAAATCTGAGGGGGGTGCGATGGGGAGGTTCCCTTGTCAGAGCCATTTGAACCATTTGACTGATTTCATTCAAACTTGGAAAATATATAACTTATTGTCTTTGAAGTGTGGCTACGGGGTAAGAAAATCTACCTGTATTTGAAAGTGACTTGCAACAATCTTTACACTTAATGTCAAACTTTTGCGAAACTTTTTATCGCTGACTGCCCCCACAAAATGATGAAAGGAAAGAGAATACTGCTCAGTACGAGTACATTTTCGCAGTCGATGCAGTAAGAGTGCCGCATGAGATATAAATTCAATTATTATTATGAATACACCGGTTCCCGTGAGATCACCGAAGTTAAGCGCTGTTGGGTGTGGCCGGCACTTGGATGGGTGACCATCCAGCTGCCATGCGCTGTTGCCATTTTTCGCGGTGCACTCAGGCTCGTGATGCCAATTGAGGAGTTATTCGACCGAATAGTAGCTACTTCGGTCAAGAATACCATCATAGCGACCGGGAGAGCGGTGTGCTGACCCCACGCCCCTCCTATCCGCATCCTCCTCGGAGGATGACACGGCAGTCGGATGGTCCCGGTAGGCCACTCGTGGCCTGTGGACGGAGTGCGTTTTTTTACTTATCTACTGTTAACTGTATTCGCAACACATTTCGGAGACAGTACCCACACATATAACTGGATGTACCTGCAGAGTTTGTCATTCTGTGACATGTAATTCAAGAGATATAACATCATAAACATTTAGTTGCATGAAAATGAAACTGCAAGGACAAATTCGCAAGAGTTGCAGGAGAAATATATGTATGAAAACGTGTGAAATACGTTAAATAAATGTGACATGTGGTCTCGGACAAAGCCACAGGCATAAAGCTCCTCCTAAACCTCTTCATCGATTCCAACCAAATTTGGTAGGCAAATTACTTACTATCTCGAAAGGAATAGTGCGTTGGTGAGAACGACCAACTCCTATCGGGGTGAAGCTGATAACGTGGAGAGAGAAGAGGAGGAGGAGGAGGAGGAGATAGACAGACAGAGAATAGGATGGAGGAGATGGACACAGATAATGCGGTTGAGGAGGCGGACAGATGGCGGGGGAAACGATCAGAGAAAGCAAAGAGCAGGAGATGTCAGCGATTGGAAAGGTCAGGAGATTGACTGAGAGAGGGAGAGGAAGAGATAGAGTGGCGAGAGGAGTAGATGAGCAGAGAGAGGTGGAGGAGCAAATGCGTAGAGAGAAGGGAGGAGGAGAAGGAAAGAGTGTGGGAAAGTGGAAGAGCAAATGGCAGAGAGAGAGGCTGGAGGAGGTGAGAGGGGAGTTGGGGAAGATGGATAGGAGGAAGGTGGTGGAAGGAGATGGACTTGTAGAAGACTGGAACAAATACATACCCTTGTAACGACAGGTTCTCATAATAAGAAAGTAATCTTTGCTACAAATACCATACAAATGAAATGATTCAAAACTCTGCTTATTAACAATAAGTGCAAGTAACTGAAACTGTCTCATCACCTCTCAGATCTGCTGCCGCACCTCTCAACTTTATAACTTCCCACTTGGCGACACTGAATAAATTGTTATTTCAAGTCGCTCGAAAGTACGGCCAAGCTAAACACCACATTGTTTCATTGCAAAGAAGCTCCCCGGAACTTAGGCAAATGTAAACACGCTTCTCGGCAGTGCTTCAGAGGAACACCACTCTAAGAGCTTATCTGCCGCTACTAAATGTCTCTGCGGATAAAAGAACCAAAACTGTAGCAAGATTGAAAGTGCTGTTTAAGCAGTAACTTTCGAATTTAGCCTTCGGTTTCCCAATTTCAAATATTGTTATTGTTGACGTGGAAGGTTCGTGGAATTTTGTTTAATGTGGAGTTGCCAAATATTGAAATAAGACAAACGGAAATAGAGTAACTATTTAAATAGACTACATGCTACCGAATTCCAAGAATGAAAGGTTCTACGAATACAATAAATGTAAAATCTCGTAGTAGCCTTTCATTGAGAAGTAGCTTACGTGATCATTTAACATTGTGTGAAAGGGGTATACTGGGTCACACTTGCATGTGGGACCAGAATAAGATAAGAATATTAATAAATTAAAATGAAACTAGTATACTATAAACGATTAATGTCTCTGATAAGCTCGATAATGCGGATCGCTGACTATGCGTGACTGCAGAGCCAAAGGTACTGTACTGCTAGTGTTGGGGTAAGAGAGCGCTTGGCACACAGTCGTAGGGAGCTGTCTGTGAGAGGAAGACGATGGAGTAGGCAGTCTTTCTAGTGTGCTGTGTGAAGCCATCAAGAGCTACATTAGTTTAGGTATGTCAATATTGTTGAATATGGAAGCAGATGTCTTCATGTAAGCATGGTGATGTTAAAATAATTATTATTTCTGTCTTTGCCAGCGCGTTAGTATATATGAGTTGGCTGATAATTTTTAATTGTTGAGTAACCTCAGAATGTACATAAACGGTTTTGATAAAAAGACTATATAGATATTTCATTTTTGTAATGCTTTTAAGATTTGTTAATAGAGCTATGTTTCTTTAGATGATTTGCATTTATTTTGGATTAATGAAGCTAGATAATACTTGCTGTTTAAACCTCATTGTTTGTGAATCAGTTGTGAGTAATGTAACTTCAATTCTCAGATGTTTTGAAAAGACAAACTTAAACTGAAATACCGCCTTCCAGTCCAGGTCATATATTTTTCAATGAGTTTGGATTTTCTTAAATGTTCTAGTTTATTAGCCAAATGAATTTCATGTGCATTTCAAGTATTATGACCAGCATTGCACACTGCAGAGCATGTAGTCAGCATATTTTTATATTTTTTAATGAGAGATCGCGTACCTCCGTTGCTGCATTAAAGGTAAAACAATTTAATTTATTTGTTATGTACATAGGGACCAATGTTAATAGTTTTGAACAGGGCCTTTAGGATTCACTGCCTAAGGGGCTGAATGTATTTTGCATTGACTGTATTCCTTTATTGATACTGGGATTTGCATTGCCCAATCAATTTGTGTGAAGGCTTGGTAACAATAACACAGAGTAAATACACCACTAGCACTTACAACACGCAAATACGACAATTCGAGTTCTGTATCCATTCCACAGTTCAGTCTTTCATACAACGTAACCTTAAAAAGTTTAATTTTATAATGAACATTGCACTAGGAACGTTACATGTGTTTCTTGTATTTATGAGGAGTGCTATTGAAATATCCAGCCAACCATCCAGTTATTTTGCCATTGCTGCCGTAGATAGGTTGAGCGAAATATGTTGATGGTGGAGTCCGTAGTTGGTGGTCGTGCGGTAGCGTTCTCGCTTCCCGCGCTCGGGTTCCCGGGTTCGATTCCCGGCGGTGTTAGGGATTTTCTCTGCCTCGTGATGACTGGGTGTTGTGTGATGTTCTTAGGATAGATAGGTTTGAGTATTTCTGAGTTCTAGGCGGCTGATGACCATAGATGTTAAGTCCCATAGTGCTCAGAGCCATTTGAACCATTTTTGTTGATAAGTGGCATTGATAAAGACGCACCCAATTTTCTTCCCAGTCCTTGTCCTACTCTAATCTGTCCTCTGTCCCTGGAGATATCGTAGTCGTCGACTAGATGTTAACCCACAATTTTATTCCACTTTTCCATAGTGCGTCTTTAACGCATTGCGCGGAAAAACTGATGCCTACGCTATAATGTAGTCTATCGTCGACGCCATGGCTTTCTTTCTGCCTGCTTAGGTTTTCATGATATGGCCAGACGGACAAAAAGCACATGAAGGTGAAAGTGACATTTGGTGCTCAGCTGGACACAGCTATTTCGAATCATAATCAAATGAGAAATTCTCTTCGAAAACTCGTAGACAGTAGTTAAGTACTCACAAGAAATTAGGTTTTATCGTTAAACGTGACCGTCAGTGCCTTCCTGAGATGTAAATTATGTACAGCATTAAAAAAGAGGTTGTCAATTTTTTTTTTCATTTCCATAATCACCTGTAACTCGTCTCAGTATTCAGAACAATATAGTCACCCACTTCGCTTGCTCCTACAGGTAAATCTGTCTCTTGATAGTAATGAATATGGATTTAGGTTTCGGCACTCAGACTCAATTAATGCATACGAATAACTAAGAAAGAAAAATGTGATTTAAAAACTAAGGTGTAGGAAACGTCTAATGATATTGGAAGAACATGCACATCAACTGCAAGAAACTCAACACTAGGTAAAATGTACGAACTTTCATTCTAAAGAAAAATCACAGTAAATTAAAGCCGTTCAGGAGTTTCTGTAAGTTCACTCGCACAAAAGAAAAGAGAAAAAAACTGGAAAAGGGTTAAGCGAAGGACGCCAAAAGAAGGTGGCTAGGTAAAAAAACTCGAAGTAATATCTACAACTACATCTACTGGAGGGGTATTCCACTTTGCTTCTGTGGGAGTCGTATAGTGTCTGTCCTTACACACGACCAGAACCAGCGTGCCGTAAAAATCCCCGTCGTTGTTACGACCATGCCCACTCTTCTTAATCACAATGGAAAGCTACAAACTCTCATAGCGCCTCTAAATTAAAGACTTGCCACTCCATAAACCAACAACGGAACCAACAACGAAAAGTTAGCGTCAGAAAAGAAAAGAAAAAAATACTGGTGCGTTTTAATACGAGGGTCTGAAGGCAATAAATTGTCGCCAATTAGTTGCTCGAGATTTATTTCGGCTAATTAGCAACGAGGTAGGCGAGGAGGCCCGCCTCGCCAATCAGCGGGCGGCACTAAGTTTAATTTCATGTGAGCGCAGGGCGGCTGCGGGGCATAACTGGCTGAATTAATGAAACGCCTTTTTGCTGCCCGCTCCGACAGCTCGCTGTGTGCGGGTTGTAGTGGCCGGCCTGCGCAACGGAAGACAACAGGTAGGAAGGAGCTGGCAGCGAGACGCCAAGTGGATCGTCAGGGCTGCCACCTGGCAGACGCGAAATTAACGGAACGTATCAGTTCCATTACATATGATCGTACTGTTAACAAATGAAAGAAGGAGGAGGTAATTTTTTGATTTTTCCCTTTCATTTTCATTTTATTGATTATTTGTCTTGGGATTTCTTCTGCATCTCTGTACCGTATTCCCGTGATAATGAGACAAGATACTGGCTCTAATAAATCAAAATGTATTGCTCGTTTAAATAATGTAATGTACACTGACGGAAAAAAATCGCAACACCAAAAAGTAATTAATATGGTGTAATAGAATTTCCGGAATACATTTGTCTATATACTATATTTAAGTGATAAAAGTTGAAATATCACAGCTTAAGCATGAGGTACTGCAAATGTGAAATGCTGGTATATTAATAACCGGTGTAACTGCCACAATGTAGAAGGCAAGCATGCAAACGTGCTGCGTTGTGTTGTACAGGTACCAGATGTCAGTTTGTGGGACGGAGTTCCGTGTCTGTTGCACCTGGTCGGTCAATACAGGGACTGTAATGCTGGTTGTGAATGACGCTCGAGTTGTCGTTCGATGACATCCCGTATGTGGTCGATTGGAGACAGACCTGGTGACTGAGCAGCCCAAGGCAACGTGTATGGTTCAAATGGCTCTGAGCACTATGGGACTCAACTGCTGAGGTTATTAGTCCCCTAGAACTTAGAACTAGTTAAACCTAACTAACCTAAGGACATCACACACATCCATGCCCGAGGCAGGATTCGAACCTGCGACCGTAGCGGTCTCGCGGTTCCAGACTGCAGCGCCAGAACCGCGCGGCCACTTCGGCCGGCTAAGGCAACGTGTAGACACTCTGCAGAGCGTGTTGGGCTACAACAGCGATATGCGGGCGAGCGTTATCCTTGTGAAAAATACCCTCTGGAATGCTGTTCATGAATGGCAGCGCAGCATATCAAACCACCAGAATGACGTACAAATTAGCAATCGGGGTGAGTGGGATAACGCTGAGAGCGCTCGTGCTGTCATAAGAAATCACACCTCAGGCCATACCTTTAGGAGCACGTCCAGTAGGGCTACGTCCACCACGCAGACAGGTTGGTAGCAGGCCCTCAACTGGCTTTCTCCTAACCACCACATGGCCAGAATTGGCAGAGAGGCAGAACAAGCTTTCATCAGAAAAATACAACAAACCTCTATCCTGCCCCTTCAGTGACTCCCGCTTGACACCTCTGAAGTCGCGAATGGCGATGGTCTGGGGCAGTGCAATGCACAGTACAGGACATCTGGCTCGGATCTGTCCTTGAAGTAACCGATTTGTAATAGTTCGTTGTGTCATTGTGGTGCCAACTGCTGCTCAAATTGGTGCCGCAGATGCAGTACAGTGCGCCAGCGTCATACACCGCTCACGACGGTATTCCCTCTCGGTGGTGCCACTGGCCCGTCCAGAGCCCAGTCTTCTTGAGACCGTATGTTCCGTGACCACCACTGCCAGCAACCATGTGCAGTGGCTACATTCCTGTCAACTCTTTCTGCACTAACGCGGAAGGAACATCCAACTTCTTGTAGTCCTGTTACAAGAGCTCGTTTAAACTCAGTGAGATGTAGATAATGGCGTCTTTGCCTCCTTAAAGGTATTCGTGACTAGCATCGACTCACCACGATCGTTGTCGAAGGTAATTAACACACACAACCGTTACGACTCCTATTTGAAGCAAACATGGTTTGCATCCTCATAGTGGCGCTACTAGCGCCAATCTTATGCGACTGGCTAGAAATTTGAATAGACACCATCAGTCAGATGCAAATGAACGCCTACCAACTGTCGTTTATGTCACACAAATCGTTCTTGGTGTTGCGATTATTTAATTTCGTCAGTGTATATGATTAAACTCAGTATGCAAGAGTCGATCTTCTGTTTAGAAAAAAACAAGAGAGGCTGTCTAAGAGCCCTTCTTCCATTTCACCTGATTTCTTCCCCTTCTGTTGTCTAGACGCACGTGAGGAAGACGTAATTATAATTGTAAGTGAAATGTGAATAATAAATTTCCTGATGAGTTGAATATATTCCTTATATGCCACTAAATTTTTGTATTAGAAAATTTTATGTTTCAGTTGATAAATCCCGCTGGGAAGCGAAAGTTTGGTGAAGAGACGGTTAAGCTCTATCCGTGTGTTTTTGCGAACTCTCTTTTTTAACCCGCAGTCCAATACTGTTGGTAATACGAAGACTGATTAATTTTGTTGGGCACTACGACACATTTCATTACATTGTGCTGTGTTTTAACACAGCCAACCATCAACCAGTTTATCGCTCGTTGAGTGATTTCTGCGCCTAGAACAGGAAAATGTAATGTATTGTAACAGAGTACATATACCGGAAACGTTGGAAGTTTCTTTGAATATGCCATTCACTTTAGACCAAATGTGAACACTTTCACTTCCACTGTAGCCTTTGTGACATGCCCAGTCTTAAAACAAAATTATGTCTTGACTCCAGGTCGTGTTTTACGGGAAGTATCACACTGGCTCCCTGACATTGTGACAACTGTAATAATGTTACACGTATATTAGATGTTATTAGGTGTCTTTGATTCATGCAAGAATGAATAATGCGTAACAATAATGGAAGTAACTAAGGATAAATATGATTAAAAAAAAGGAAAATGAAATAAATGGTAAGCCACAACACTAAATTTTATTGGAGCACGGGGAAAATCATGATATCAGAAGAAACTGAACTACTGACTGTACACAGTGAACAAAAAAGGGTAAGGACTATATCGTCTACTGCAACAGCTCATATGTAGAGTGATGTCAGTTGCAGTCAGTAGGCATTCAATAGTTTTGCTTATCACAATAGAATTCATAGTTACATAATAAAGTGGTACAACAATAGAAGGTAATTAGTCATTCAAGATGGCTGAACTCGCGTCGCGGGGGCATTTAATGGCACTCCTCTGTTTCCACTTAGCCGTATCGTATTGCGATACCATTCTTAATTTTAAAAATTAATTACTTGGATGCTGAGTGTATTTTGAATTACATTATACCTAAATTCAGTCATACTGTATTGTTATAGTATATGTAACAAAACGAGGCACAGTGGAGACGACAACAAAACATAATAATAATCTACTGTTGACGAGAACGATCTTGATGACGTAGCTGTAAACAACACAAACACTTTAGTGCGCGAAATACATTCGCCAACAGAAAGCAATGTAGCCGATCCTTTAGTTAATCTTTTAATTAATACTACAATGCGTTCTATATTCCAACTACCACTCAAGTACCAGATATAAATGTTATATTGTACCAAATGTTAGAGAAGATGAATGAAACGTCAACAAAATTGCCTTATGTAATGTGTGCAAAAAATGAAATGACCACAATACGTAATGAAATGTCCCCAGAGATCTGCTAAATTGTCTTCTGTTAAATGAACTGAATTTGAGGAATTTTCCTCGAAATTGTTGGGTGAAATTTCCACAAAACATAAGTTTCGTAAAGAAATTTCTACACAAATTACGTAAAGTAATTAAGTTTCGTAAAGAAATTTCAACAAAAATTACGATTCTGCCTATGGACTGTGTGAGGAGCATACACCTTTTGCAAAATCTGTATGTAAATTAATTCTTAAAGTAGATAATTCCACTATAGAACAACATACTAACATTAAATTACATTTAGAAGAACAGCTACCGATTTTTGAGAGACACATTTTGGAGTGGCTTTTTAGTGCAGATAAATTTGTAAATGCATGTTTAGATTCTGAACTGCCACAATCAGCAATCTGTTGATGGGATCTTGCACAAGGGACTAATCTAGGTGAAGCTGTTAATTCAGAGTTAAAACGGTTATAGGCCATAGTGAACAAAGATTTACCACAGTGGTGAGAGGTCAAAGGTCAAAGAGATTCAGCAAGAGTTGCTGAAGGTTCACCAATGTGTCAATAGTTCACCGTCCGCTATTTTTGGAGCATGTGTAAATATTAATCCTATATCTCGTAGGCAAGGGCATGGTAATGAATTGAATCACGCTGGTATGTCACCTGACCATGTGTTGTATAGTATGGGGGCAGAGCCACAGTTGTCAATCGTCTTACTGGATGAAAACTTGCTTAAACTTGTGCAGTTTCAGGTATTCGTTCCAAGAAAAAAGTATAGATCCTTTCGTATTCACAAAGGTTTTTAAGATGTACTACCTAGGTCAGTGACTGATAAATAACGAATTGAGTAGTTCGCAGGTTCCAGCCATGGAGAAGCTGCCCTTTGGGGCACTGAGACAACCGAGAACTGACAAGATTGTGTCAATTTGAGCAGTCATTTTAAGCAAAGTGTTGATATGGATCTGTACAGAAACGACTAGGGGACTGTAACGGCAGGGTAGTCGCTGCAAGTGTTTTGAAAAATATATAAACAAGACCAGATACTGGGATGCGCCTATTTCTAACCGGGGTGTGTTCAGAATGAAGGACAAATAGCCAATGGACCTCCGGGATAAATTAGTACGAGTACCAGAAGCTATCCTACATCACTTTATGTTCGTCATTGAGTCTCTTCATCATACGCAGAAAGATTCAAGGCTAAACAATAACAGCAATAAGAGTGCAGTGCCATATTCCCCATCCCACGATACAGTGATGCAACAATAGTGAACCAAGAGAAAATAGAATACAGTATGCAATGGAGAAGAGACGGTAGAATTTGTGGCAAGCAGATCACGGACTACCTAATGGTAATAAAGAAAGCTAGGTGACAATCTGTATTTTCCAAGATGTTATGGAAATGGCCACTGACAAAACACAATACTTGCCGGAACAACAACAACAACAACATATGCGATTCACATATAGGATTTTATAACCATAGCATACCCATAATCGTAATAATCAGCAGCAATATGAGGCGCTATTACAGACTGGTCCTATTAAAGGTGAATGTCGAACTCAACACTCAACTGTGAATAGGAAGTGGTGGATGAAGCACACCCTCCAAAATAGGGTTAACAAATTAGACATGGCTGCAATAAGCCATCAGATGCTGACCATGTTATAATGGAAGAATTAACCACATATCCATTGAAATACAATGAACAGGCCAAAGAGATTTTTTGCTGCATTCTATTCCATCCCATGTTCTAAGAAAGCAGCCGTTGATGTGGAAATGAAACAGATGCTTAAGTGGCAATTATAGAACCATCTATGTTTCACCTTTGCAGCCCACTGTTAGCTGTTACGAAGCCTGGCAGCTCCGTTCTTTTGTTTTTGGATATGAGACCAAGTAATAAGATTATTGTCCCTGTATGAATTCATCTAGAGAATCTGGAAGAACAAATACATATATTTCTTGGCGTTAAATTCCTTACAAGAATTAATTTAAGAAATTTATGCTGGCAGTAAAACTCACTGAAGAATTCAGGAAATTCACCCCCTGTATTTACAGTGGAAGAAGCTATCTGTTCTGTGCACTTCCATTGGCTTAAATGTGGGTTCTAGAATTTTTATCATTGTCCTACATACTGTCTTAGAATATGGAATGCTGATTCAAGTTACGTTGTTTGTTGATGATATGGTATTAGCTACACAAACGTGGGAAGAATAATACAACAATTAGAAAAAAGACAGATTTTCTGAGGCAGGAGTGAAAGCTAATTTGAAAAAATTTAACTTTATCGGAGAGAAAGTTAAACTTATTGGTCACATTATCACCCTAATGGAATATCACCTGACCCCTATTAGATTAGGGCTATCACAAATTTTCCATGCTCAGCTACTAAGAAACATCTTAAAGCATTCTTGGGGTAATGTTCAGGTTTTCGTCATTTTGTACGCAGACAACTTTTAAACTGTTCAAACTTGCTTGATCCTTTGAAGAAAAATGCACCATGCATTTTGGCGACTGATTGTGGGAATGATTTTAAAGCAGTAGAAGGATCTCTAATACATTCTGACATTCTGTAGCATCCTGAAATGAGTGAAGATTACAATTTAGTTTTTAACGCATCGTTTTCTGGATTAGTAGCTTACCTGTCTCAGACAGATGAGGAAAGGGGAAAACAAGAAATTTATGTCATAAGTTTTTTTTAATCGCACCTTATCTTATTTTTCATCCCCGCAGTTGACAAACCTTCTGTGGTGCTATGTGACAACACATCTGACCTGTCAAACTTGGAAAACATTTCTGCGTGAACATGATATTAGGCAGATACTAATCTCATTTCTTCATCCAGAAGGAAATCCATGTGAACGTATCTTTATAGCTGATAAGGACAGAAGCTGAAGTAATAAATTAAACTTTGTGCCAAGGGGAACCTGAGTCTGCTGTTTACTAGGCAGATGTGCTATCCATGACACTACCTTGGCATTGTGCTGGCTCAGCTGCACAGACTGGCGTAGTCCAATGCCATCCCTAACACAACACACACCTCGGTCCACTTTCCTCTCTCCAAATCGTCAGCGTGGCCGAGGCTGTCTAATATTGGAATAGCCTGGACACAAATTTCAACTCATTACTTCAGCTGCTACCCTGTCCTTAGTGAAAAGTTGAGACTCACTATGTCTCCAGGGAAATATAATTACATCATATCAATAGATGTCTTTAGGGAGTTCAATGGATTCATTGGGACTTAGGCAAACAGTCGTCATATGAAATGGTTGAGTACTGGGAATTCTTTGAACAGATAGTAAACAGTCTTCTTTTAAGTAACGTGCGATGTACTCCAGCTAATCTTATGCGTAAATCCAAAGAGAGAAGTAAATGAATAAATCCACTGCAGAGAGTAAGCAGAGTAGTGTGTTTCTCAGATGAAAAGAGTACTCATAGAACAGACACACTTGCTTAAATTGTCCCATAATAGGAAGCTGCGGCAAGTAACAAGTAGGAAATGACTTTTTCTTAAGAACTCTCAGAAAGTCATCACTTTTACACAAATAAGATTTTGAATGGCGGCTTTTATACAATAGTCTTTATAGAATTGTAGAAATACTCCGTCCTGTAAATCATTTTGTGTCAAAATGATAAAATAAAGGAATTATAAAACTTCCTAGCAGATTACATTTTGGTGCCCACCATGGGCAAGTGCTCTACTGACAGAGCTACCCAAGGACGACTCACAATCTGTGCTAACATCTTCACTTCCACCAGTACCTCATCTCGTACCTTCCAAACTTCACAGAAGTCCTCCTACAAATCTTGCTGGATTAGCATTCCTAGAGGAAAGGACAGTGTGGAAACGTGGCTTAGCCACAATCGGTGAAATGCTTCCGGAAAGAAATTTTTACTCTGTAGCAGACTATGCACTGATATGAAACTTCCTGGAAAATGAAAACGTATGTTGACGGAGACTCGAACTCGGGACATTTACGTTTCGTGGGTAGGTGCTCAACCGAATCAGCTACGCAAACACCACTCACAAGCCCTCCTTACAGCTTTGTTTATGGCAGTGCCTCATCTCCTACCTTCCATACTGCTCTGAGGATTGGCCGTGAGTCATGCTGAATAGCTCAGTCCTAAATCAACCTAGAACTGGCATGTTACTGCAATGAGGATTTGATCCACGTCTTTTCCACTTTTAGAACTGGTTATTCTCTGGTCGTCGGAATGTTCTTCTCATGAGTTGATAGTCTCACCGAGTCCAGCGACTTGCTGCTCTATCCTTCTCTCGACGCCAGTTACTTGGTATTATCGTTGGTGTCAATAATAATAAAATAAAAAAGAAAAATTTATAATTAAGCACATCATTGATGTTCGTTGTACATCTACTCCAATCCCCTCACCTTCATTCGTTCCTGTGATGAAGGAAACGGATCACGGCGTTCCCTGCCCACTTTTGCTCGACCCCTCAGTTTTGAGCGCCATTAAGGTTCCTTTGAAAGAAAAAAAAAAGGCGCATAATTTTAATCTGTCAGGAAGTTTCGTGTCAGTGCACACTCCGCTGCGGAGTGGAAATCATCTTCTGGGAACATCCCCCAGGCTGTAGCTAAGCCATGTATCCGCAATATCCTTTCTTCCAGTCTTCCAGGAGCACTTGTCTTGAAGTTTTTCAGGAGAATTTATGTGAAGTTTGGAAAGTAGGAGATGACTTACTGGCGGAAGTACAGCTGTGAGAATAAGTCGTGCTTGAGGAATCGGTTGTTAGAACAGATGACAGAAAGAGGCAAAGGCGTGAGTTCGAGTCTGAGCATGGCACACAGTTCTAATCGGTCGGGAAGTTTCAGTTACCTCACTCTCTGCTGAGGAGTGGAAATGTCATTCTAAAGGGATTATATTCCCTTCAGAATTTGAAAAAGTATCTTCATAATTAGTTGATCTGATTTTTTTGTGATTGTAATATTTATGTTTAAGTGTATTTATTGAAGCTGACTTATAACTAGTTAATTTGTATTGTCTACAGAAGTCATGAATCAAACGGGAAAGAGAAATGTCCTGATGACCATAAAGATATAAACTATTGAGTGACTATTATTTAGGCACTTGAAAAAGGAGCTGGCTTTTGAATAGGTGTTTAAGTGAACATAGCGCAACAAACTTTCTGACCACTCACCTGGAGGAGGAATAATGTAATTAGTTTGGCACACTGCTGCTTTAACCATATATATATATATATATATATATATATATATATATATATATATATATATATATATATATATATATATATATATACTGTAATTTCGAAAGTTTGTCCGCCTGAAAATGGACTGTTGTCCCAAGCATATTGCAACAAACGGTGTATTTCTATCGCTGCTCGTTTAGTTTTTATTGCCGTTTCAGATATACCGGTCATTTTTGAAACACCCTGTATATAAACAGAAGCAAAAGTCGAAGAAAGATGAAAGAGAATAAAGCAAACACTCAAAGCTGAGCAGAGTATATACTCATAGTTCGCATAAACTCAACGTACAGTACTCATTCAAAGTTTGCGTATCCTCTTATCCTAATATCTGCATGGCTTTGACATGAGTAGCACTGATCTACCCAAATGCATGTGTAAATTTGTGTAGTTAGAGCATCTCCCTATTTTTGCATCTAAACTTGTGACCCTATAAGTGACGATGCTTACAACTTATACATATATTTCAAGCATCAACGCCGGCCGAAGTGGCCGTGCGGTTAAAGGCGCTGCAGTCTGGAACCGCAAGACCGCTACGGTCGCAGGTTCGAATCCTGCCTCGGGCATGGATGTTTGTGATGTCCTTAGGTTAGTTAGGTTTAACTAGTTCTAAGTTCTAGGGGACTAATAACCTCAGCTGTTGAGTCCCATAGTGCTCAGAGCCATTTGAACCATTTTTCAAGCATCAACACTTATCAGGTCACTACTTTAGACGCAAAAAAAGGCTTTAACCACGCAAATTTATACAGGAAAGAGGGTATATTATTTCTACTTATCATAAAAATATGCAGATAAGAGAATAAGAAAATTTGAATGAGTATCGTATTTGGAGTTCATGCGAGCTATAAGTATATACTGTATTCTACTCAGCTTTGATCGTTTGCTTTATTCTGTTTCTTGTTTTCTTCGAATTTTGCTCTTGATTTGGTCTGACACTCTATACGAAGGTCGAAAGTCACCCAGTAATGGACAAATCTGTCCTGTCTTATGTAATTATATTTCCTTCTCAAAACAATATCTGATGAATCAGGCCAGGACTGCAGACAGGAAGCTAATGAATGTAAATATATCTACGTAAAAGTCAATAACCAACAACGTTCCTAAAGGGAGATGTATGTATATGTTTATTTTGTAAACAAAATACTTAGCTGTATTTTACTGAAAATCTTGGAATCCATTTGGGAAATCGCGAGAGCATTGACTATAGATGATATAATAATAAACTTCGTTATAGTTAAATACGACATCAAAGAATTACTGTGATAGTAAACACGCAAAACATATGACAGTGCAGGATGTGTACCACGTGGACGTTCATCGGTACTGTTAAAACGCTACAGTGTCGCAACCCGTTATTGCAGATGACAAACTGAAATTAGCGACCCGCTAATTACTCTTTATGTTATGCAGGAATATGTGGTTCCGTGTGAGTTGCGGCTCCTTTCAAAGACTTCATAAGCACTCAGTCAGGAAATCCACTCAGCCGTCCAGCAAGAGGCAGCTGTCTACTAGGCTTGAGTTAATCACTTTTCAAGGTTTGATGTGGGTTCTGAATTTCGGTGGCTCTACTTGGCGCGCCATTATTATTAACTCGAATTATGAAGCAAATCTTGTGGACGTTATAGCAGAGACACTTACGCTGATCAGCCAGAACATTATGACAATCTACAGGGTTATTACAAATGATTGAGGCGATTTCACAGCTCTACAATAACTTTATTATTTGCGATATTTTCACAATGCTTTGCACACACATACAAAAACTCAAAAAGTTTTTTTAGGCATTCACAAATGTTCGATATGTGCCCCTTTAGTGATTCGGCAGACATCAAGCCGATAATCAAGTTCCTCCCACACTCGGCGCAGCATGTCCCCATCAATGAGTTCGAAAGCATCGTTGATGCGAGCTCGCAGTTCTGGCACGTTTCTTGGTAGAGGAGGTTTAAACACTGAATCTTTCACATAACCCCACAGAAAGAAATCGCATGGGGTTAAGTCGGGAGAGCGTGGAGGCCATGACATGAATTGCTGATCATGATCTCCACCACGACCGATCCATCGGTTTTCCAATCTCCTGTTTAAGAAATGCCGAACATCATGATGGAAGTGCGATGGAGCACCATCCTGTTGAAAGATGAAGTCGGCGCTGTCGGTCTCCAATTGTGGCATGAGCCAATTTTCCGCGGGCTACGCGTGAAACTTGCCCGCACGCGTTCAACCGTTTCTTCGCTCACTGCAGGCCGACCCGTTGATTTCCCCTTACAGACGCATCCAGAAGCTTTAAACTGCGCATACCATCGCCGAATGGAGTTAGCAGTTGGTGGATCTTTGTTGAACTTCGTCCTGAAGTGTCGTTGCACTGTTATGACTGACTGATGTGAGTGCATTTCAAGCACGACATACGCTTTCTCGGCTCCTGTCGCCATTTTGTCTCACTGCGCTCTCGAGCGCTCTGACGGCAGAAACCTGAAGTGCGGCTTCAGCCGAACTAAACTTTATGAGTTTTTCTACGTATCTGTAGTGTGTTGTGACCATATGTCAATGAATGGAGCTACAGTGAATTTATGAAATCGCTCCAATCATTTGTAATAGCCCTGTACCTAACAGCCGGCATATCCACTTTTGCCATGGGCAAAAGAGGCGACGCGTCTGGAATGGGACCAATGATGAGTTGGTAGATCGTTGAAGAAAGCTGGCACCATATCTGCACACACAAGTCACCCAATTCCCGTAAATTCGGGGGAGGGGGGCGGTGAGCTCTGAAGAAACGTTCAATCACATTCCACATGTGTTCGATCGGGCTCAGATCTAGCGAACTGGAAGGTCAGCACATCAACTGGAAATCGCCACTGTGTTCCTCGAACCACTCCATCACACTTTTGGGCCTTGTGACATGGCGCATTATCTTGTTAAAAAATGGCACAGCCGTCAACAAACTTAAACGCCTTAAGGGATATAAGTGGTCTGCTACCAGTGTACTACACACTCCTTGGCGCTCATGGTGCCTCGCACGAGCTCCAATGGACCCATGGATGCGCACACGAATGTTCCTCAGAGCATAACGAAGCTGCCGCCAGCCTATCTGCGTCCTACAGTATAGGTGTCAAGGAGCTGTTCCCCTAGAAGCTGACGGATTCGCGCCCTCCCGTCGGCATGATGAAGAAGGCATCGGGATGTATCAGACCATACAACGCAGCGTACAGCGCACTAGCGGGAGAGCCGCTCTGCGATTTTCGGCAGAGGGAGTTTCTGTGGTGTCACCGCCAGACACCACACATGCTAGGTGGTAGCCTTTAAATCGGCCGCGGTCCGGTAGTATACGTCGGACCCACGTGTCGCCACTGTCAGTGATTGCAGACCGAGCGCCACCACACGGCAGGTCTAGAGAGCCTTCCTAGCACTCGCCCCAGTTGTACAGACGACTTTGCCAGAAGGGGATCACTGACAATTACGCTCTCATTTGCCGAGACGATAGTTAGCATAGCCTTCAGCTACGTCATTTGCTTCGACCTAGCAAGGCGCCATAGCATTTGATAATTAATATTGTGAAGCTTGTACAGTAACGAGAGATGTTCACCAATTGTGGATTAAAGTTAAGTATTACAGCAATTGCGTCCGTTTTCTACGTTCTCATTTCCTTGTAATGTTCCAGACCTCACGCCAGCCTGCGTGTGCTAAACGCGTGCCTTTCGGCTACCTTACAGTGGCTTGGCTGTCTGGCCAAGTCACAACAGTTTCAATATGGCACCATCTACCTGAAACTCATTGCGCACGCGCGATTTCCGAGCCCGCGCATTCTTCACGCGCGTGTTCTAAAAACGGGGCGTCAACGTGCTGATACCGTCAGTCGTACCTAGCCACCAGCAGGGCTGAACCACCTGAAGATGTCTGACAGTTTCTCCGAGGAAATATTGTGGAATTTGCACAACGTGATCCGGCGTAAACCCGTGAAGACTATTTACAACACATCCGCCGGGAAAGCTTGAAGAGTCATAACTTGCTTTTCCTGGATTCCCACTCGTACTCTTTTAGAGCAAATTGGCCATCCTGAAAAGTGTGTGACACTGCAGTTCATACCACCTGGAACCACTGAACAAGTGCAGCCTCTGGACGTTTGTTTCTTCCGTGACTAAAAAACTTATTATCGCAGTATTTGTGGATATCCAGCCGAACGACCCGCACAGCTTGTAACTCGCAAGGGCTTCGCCCTCGATATCACTGTAGTGCAAGACTTAATAAAGATATTTCACCTCTCAGCCGAGATTTCCTAGTCAGCACTGGCCAGCACCAACACCCTGCCACTCCACCACCTCTCCACCGTAGTGCCGGAACGGACTAACTTGCACTATTAATATTACCACAGTTTTGTTTCTTGAGGGCTCACAGTCTCATTCTGTTTTTGTTTTTATTTTTAATGACTTCATAGCCGCCATTGACAACTCTATTTATTGCAACTGCCATTATTGCAATTCCGACCGTAGGTAATTTACAGTCCCTGAAAACACAGTAGTAGTCAATGTTTATAAAAAGAGTGAACATGATTTGAACCTCTGTGGCTCGTGTCAGCCTTTGACACTTACACTATCGGTGTGTCACAGATGACAAAAACTCACGAAACTAGACTCGTGCGTATTGCTTACTCACAAGTGCAGAAGCACATGTATTTTTATCCCATTTGTTACATGCCGATGACGAATGTCTTAGTCCTCCCTGTTCGGTTTACTGTTTCTGATGGCTTTGCCTGTTTCCTAAATTTATTGATCGAACGACCAGGTATTTATGTTGACAAAATTGGTACATCTGATCCATCGTATAGGAGAGAGAGAACCCATCGTCACTAGACATGAAGTTACGTTTGTGTAATTAATTTATGTTATTCACACCGCTTTAACCAAGTTGGTGTAACATGAACTTCATTTCTTAATACTTACCGAACACGTGGTCAGAACTAAGCGTTGGGCTTTGCTTAACTTGTGTTTTGTGAAATTATTTTAGTAATGTGCATTAGAGTCTCTTGAAAGGGTGTCGTTCTCTCTAACGCTCCTATTCAAATAATTTATACGTGGTTTTTGACCTTTTCAGATTATCTTTTATGGTCACTGCGTCCCGCGATACATTTCCCCAAATGTCAAGTGCCACAAATAGTAAACATGTATGATACATTAACCAGCGTGCTTTTCACCTGCTTTTACCTGTATTTCCCACTTATTTTGTGCATGTGACAACACACAGTACAGTACAGTGGAGCACATTAAGTAATTTTGCAGCTCAGATTAGATTAGCAAAATTAATCAAATATAATATCTCAATATAATTTCACTATCTTCCACGATTTTTACCTGCAGTTGTTTGTCTTACTGGAATGTAGTAACTCTTTTTGCGCACGTTCAGCAGGCAAGAAATGACTACAGTGGAGTCACAACAAAACTGCTGCTATATAAACGAAACATCGTTGAATTTCTGTCGCTGTTGTTGAGGTCTTCAGTAGAGAGACTGGTCTGATGCAGCTCTCTATACTACTCTATCCTGTGCAGGCTTCTTCATCTCCGAGTAACTAAAGCAACCTACATCTTTCTGAATCTGCTCTTAATGTCCTATTAAATCTCATTGTCTAGAGAGAAGGCACTATACGTTGTTGTTGAAGCTGTTGAATATTTCATATTTTGCCAATACACCTTCAGTATTTTTTTAAATATCTAGCAAAGTTCTGGCTTCTATTTTTCACATACTATTACTCTGTTGTTATGCAATAATAATGTTGTTGTGGTCTTCAGTCCTGAGACTGCTTTGATGCAGCTCTCCATGCTACTCTATCCTGTGCAAGCTACTTCATCCCACATTACGTACTGCAGCCTACATCCTTCTGAATCTGCATAGTGTATTCATCTCTTGGTCTCCCTCAACGATTTTTACCCTCCACGCTGCCGTCCAATACTAAATTGATGACCCCTTGATGCCTCAGAACATGTCCTACCAACCGATCCCTTCTTCTAGTCAAGTTGTGCCACAAACTCCTCTTCTCCCCAATTCTATTCAGTACCTCCTCATTAGTTATGTGATCTACGCATCTAATCTTCAGCATCCTTCTGTAGAACCACATGTCGAAAGCTTCTATTCTCTTTTTGTCTAAACTATTTATCGTCCACGTTTCACTTCCATACATGGCTACACTCCATACAAATACTTTCAGAAAACACTTCCTGACACTTAAATCTATACTCGATGTTAACAAATTTCTCTTCTTCAGAAACGCTTTGCTTCCCATTGCCAGTCTGGATTTTAAATCCTCTCTACTTAGACCATCCACAGTTATTTTGCTCCCCAGGTAGCAAAACTCGTTTACTACCTTAAGCGTCTCATTTCCTAATCTAATACCCTCAACATCACACGATTTAATTCGACTACATTCCATTACCCTCGTTTTGCCTTTGTTTATGTTCACCTTATATCCTCCTTTCAAGACACTGTCCATTCCGTTCGCCTGCTCTTCCAAGTCCTTTGCTGTCCCTGACATAATTACAATGTCATCGGCGAACCTCAAAGTTTTTATTTCTGCTCCATGGATTTTAATTCCTACACCGATTTTTTCTTTTGTTTCCTTTACTGCTTGCTCAATAAACAGATTGAATAACATCGAGGATAGGCTACAACCCTGTCTCACTCCCTTCCCAACCACTGCTTCCCTTTCATGCCCCTTGACTCTTACAATTGCCATCTGGTTTCTGTACAAATTGTAAATAGCCTTTCGCTCCCTGTATTTTACCCATGCCACCTTCAGAATTTGAAAGAGGGTATTCCAGTCAACATTGTCAAAAACTTTCTCTAAATCTCCAAATGCTAGAAACGGGGGTTTGCCTTTCCTTAATCTATTTTCCAAGATAAGTCGTAGGGTCAGTGTTGCGTCACGTGTTCCAACATTTCTACGGAATTCAAACTGATCTTCCCGAGGTCGGCTTCTACCAGTTTTTCCATTCGTCTGTAAAGAATTCGTGTTAGTATTTTGCGGGCAATAATAATATAATTTATAATGTACAAAAAAAAATTTAGCATAGTGTCTGGCTTTTAAATGGTTTTTCTTTTTCTTTTATAACTGCTATTAGCGATAATGTAAAAAAATGTACTTGCCGTTCCGTAAGTATGGGGTCTCCTGCAGTTTTCTGTCGCCAAGGAATCGTAAAAAATAGTTTATAAACATTTCTGTATTTTGAAAATATGTATATTAGGAATAATGGTTGTTTTTAAATTAGTTATTTGACTTTTACTGAGGTTATCTATGTACTGCAGCGACACCCGTTGCCCTTGTGGTCTGTTCGCCTCATGCATTGACTATTGACAGTTAGTCTTGTGCCACCCTGGTGGGCATGACGTGTTATGTTGTGGGAACGGTGTCTTGTCGAATTGTGATATAAATAGTCACTTTAATTTTGATGTGGCAACACATCGCTCATTTCGCGTTTTATGAACCTGGAAATTCAAAGGAAAAATTTTGTGTGTAGCAGGCACAAGATGTTTGTAGTAACCTCTATGAAGGTATGTTGTCATTTGGTTCTTCTATCGGATAATGTTGCATTATTTGCAAAGCTGTTTGTAATACTTCTTATAAGTGTATTACAAATCTAAAGATGGTAGCTTTTAGCCACGCGGGGTAGCCGCGCGATCTTAGGCGCATTGTCACGGTCCGTGCGTCTTCCCTCGTCGGAGGTTCGAGTCCTACCTTGGGTATTCGTCTGTGTGTTTTCCATAGCGTAAGTTAGTTTAAGTTGGATTAAGTAGTGTGCAGGCTTACGAACCGATGACATCAGCAGTTTGGTCCCATAAGACTACCACAATTTAAATGGTAACTTTTACCAAAACTGGTAATCTAGAATAAAGATTTTTATAGCAGTTTGTAACACTTGTAATTTTATTACAGACCTGAAGACGGTAACTTAGTTTCACCGAATACTGTTATCTAAGATGGAGTATTTTCTATTTAATTCGGGTAAGAGGAAGTTCTTCTTCTAAGTAACTGCTACAAAACTGCAGATCGGTCCTTCGAGATCAACATGAGTAAATTCATTCTTATAACTTTATTACAGATCTGAAGATGTTTACTTTTACCAAAACTGGTAATATATAATGGAGATTGTTATAACATTTCGTAACACTTGTAATTTTGTTTACAGATCTGAAGACGGTAACTTAGTTTTACCGAATCTGGTTATCCACAATGAAGTTTTTTATACTTCTCTCGGCGAAGAGGCAGTTTTTCTAAGTACCTGCTGCAGAGCTGTGGATCGCTGGTTTTACCGAAAGCGCTGATCTAGAATGAAGCTCTTCTTCTAAGTAACTGCCGGAGAGCTGCAGATCACTCCTTCGGACTCAACGTGAGTAAGCTAATGCATAAAAAGAGCCTTTTCTCCGTTGATCCTTTCCTCGCGCAAAAAGTTTTTAAAAAATTCCCGTCGATTTTTACTTGACAACTTTCCATACATCACGCGAGGAGTCTTTCTGCCACACTTTGTATCTACCATTTACAGCTGCACTAAATATGCTAGTAGACTAACGTAATTACCACCTCCCATGTATTCTCTGTTTACTAATTCTGCCGTGATCAGTCCGTCACTTGGCGCTAACGATATAAAGCGATCAGCACTGCTCTCTACAACGCGAAAGCTCTGTAGCCATTCCCGTGGTAGTCACGGTCAGTGCCATCTCGCGGTCAGCGAAGAAATTACGTTCTCCAGTATCGAATCCCTAGCGGCTTCATTATTAAAGCGACGTCGGGGGCTTTGTCGCAGTCAGCAAGGGCTATGGTAGCCTTTTCCGCCGCCGGCGCTGCATATCTGAACTGCGTGAGCAAAATTACACATTTTAACGTTGTGAACACAATAATTTAGAAGTATTATTCGCCACCTCACACTATCGAAGATGCTTCAGGCAACATAACTGATCCTAATAGAACCAGAGACGTTTTGAGTTGCGATGTACGTATTATTATCAGAACTAATAAAGAATTTAAAAAAAAAGTTTTACAACTCAGAGGAATTAAAATACGTATGCTACCACCTTTACACATGACAGAGCAACGATCATTTGTTGTATAATTATTGACAACTGGTCACGCACTATGTAATTGTGGCGTAAATATTACTTGCAGGTAGTCTTAGACTTTTAAAACAATGTAACTTGAATTTATAGAATGTGATTCTTACATAGTTACCCATACGTGATAATTTTGTTTTTCCAAGACACTGCACGCAACGTTGAGATATTATGCCCTACTGGGAGTCAGTGACGGCCAAACAAAAATAAACATTTGAATATAAATTAAGTCTAAAATAATTTCTCCTAGCTCCATACACATTCCTAACGCCATATTGATGGTCCTTAAAATTTTTGTTTTTTAATAACCATGAAAATACTGATAATACTTGAAATGCAAAACGAAGGGGCGCATGCAGTATAATAACAATGAGGTTAACTAATCATGTATCACTTATGTGTTGAATGTGCCCCACGCTGTTCACTTCAAATCTTAGAAGATATTAAAATAAAAAATTACAAGTTTTCACGGCTGTTGGCTGGCGACTGGGATAAATTGTTTTATACGGTTTGGTCCCTTTTAAAAACGAGGTACATTAAAAACTGATTTTTATTCAAACAGTTATTTTCTGATTTTTAGTTTTGTGTGTGTGAAATTTTTCAATCGGTCCCAAACATTTTTATGAGATTACGACAGAGTCATGTGTTAAATTTCGGATTTACTTCAGTTTCTCTTCACCTGAGACAATATTCACCTGAGACAATCAATATATTAGGAATCCTAGGGTTCATTTTCTTATTTGCAATTGGTGTTTATCAAGTTTAATATTAACAAATTCATCCCATGATATTATACTTCATGACAATAATGTAGTAACACACTTCCATTATAAATTATCTACAGGAGCAATATTTACAATTATAGGAGGTGTTATTCAGCAATACCCTTTATTTACACCTACATATACCTCACGAAAAGACTGTGAAGGAAGAAATTAGAGACATTCAAGCTAAAGCGGAGACGTGCAGAAATCGTTCTTCCCGCGAACCATTCGTGCCCTTACCCACACACCAGACAGGAAGGAGGATTATTATTGCAGTATCATCCAATTCTTTGTTGAAAGTTTGAATGACCGTGGTAACTAAAATACCCTACGTCACACACCAGACAAAAAAACACGTTAATATTTCGTTGTCTTCCAATTCTGAGCTATGTTCTAAGTTTCAAGAATCTAGTTCATCGGGAAGTTATTTTAAAATAAAATTCAAATTTTGTACCGGAGAGACAAACGGGCAAGATACCAACCTAATAAAAACGTGTGAAGATATAAACAGTTTCGCGTCACCCCTCCAACCTTCATACCGCCACCAGAAAGGAAACGATATTAGGGTTTACCACCTCTCGATTCCCTCCTTTAGTGAAGACGTGTACAGATGACTAGACTCGTGGAGGAATGGACAGTGCACGTACTGAAGAAGGCACTTTCTCTTTTGGAAATACTAGGAAAGTATCCTAAATTTGGATAAGCTGGTTGGGATTTCAATACAGCTTCTCGCGCTAGAGAGTCTTGCTCGTGATACCGCCTTTTTTTAGTCCATAACTGCAGATAAGAAGCCGAAACTTGGTGTGAGATATCTAGAAGTCACTGTGCTGCAATCAGCGAAGAGCTAACAGAAAGCAAACACTTGGTCTTCGTCTTTTCGCACTCAGCGATACATTACTTGTCAAACACACAGTAGCAGCGTCTAGGAACGGAGGAAGTTATTCGTTTGATCTTTTTTCTTTGGTTTTTAATTTCTAAGCCTTACGAATGTAATATTTCGATATATGATAGTATGCATGATTTTTATATAAAAACGAGTGGATAAGGAAAGTTTTGTTTCAGACATGAAAATAGTAATGACAAGCAATGTTTAGTATCTGTTTGTCGATTTAAAAATCATGTCTAGTTTCTAATTGACAGCCACTCATCTTTGGAAACATGCAGTGTTATAGAAGATAATCCAGTCATTGTCGCACTGCGCTAAAATGGAGAGAAATTGATCAACTGAAATAATTTTATAAGAAAAGGTATAAAGAAACAAACTTCGAACCACGTACATAAAGTTGTTTGGTGTAATTTTGCAAACAGATTATGTAAGTACAACAGTTACCGCCATTATTCTCCAAGGTACACC
This sequence comes from Schistocerca nitens, assembly GCF_023898315.1. Classification (NCBI taxonomy): domain Eukaryota; kingdom Metazoa; phylum Arthropoda; class Insecta; order Orthoptera; family Acrididae; genus Schistocerca; species Schistocerca nitens. The sequence continues at coordinate 266,003,475 of NC_064618.1, forward strand.
TTACGAATGCGGAGAAAAGTTTCATAATGGTGTAGTTAGTGGCACTGTTCGGTACTCATTGAGAACCTTACGAAATGCTTACATGTGACAAAACAACAAATAAATGAGGAAAGTGTTTGAAGAAAATACGCTCTCTATTTCTATGTATGGCCGTTCTCTGGCATTAATAGGATATGAAATACGTGTTCCGCTTAGTATCTTCAGTATTAGCAAGTCTTGCAGCGACGTGACGACTGATCATTAGCGACGCTAAATCAGATGTGTTTTAAAAATAAAGAACAATTTAAATAGAAATAGTTTTCTTGGTTACTGTAACTATACCTAATACTATATTCCACATATGTACAATCCCTTATATATCCGTCTTGATGAAACTATACTGAGTAGTGATCAGCGTATTTTAATTACGGGATAGACATCTTACGAAATTGCTTCATCTCTGCCTCGATGGGAAACATTTGTGTCAGCTTTTTTATAGATTATCTATGAAGCGATGAAAGTCCACACATAGTTGTGTGATATTTAAGTCAACAACATCGTTGAAATATATCAAAGATGTAAATCATATCATCTGTACGACATCCAAGAATCGGCCAGATGTGGTCTAATGTGGGCTAGTCTGCTACTCTGACTGTAGACCCAAGGGCCTCTGGCTGTTCAACTCGATTACTAACCTCTAAGCATCAGGCTGTACGACGTGGATACAACATTGTGGGGAAAAGAATTATGGGCTTTGGGAAAACAGCAAAAGAAGAGAGTCCTAGTGTTTACAATATGATGCTATAAAATGGTGCTCACGTATTGTATGGCAAACTTGGTTTCCTTTTATTCCAAATTGTTGCCATTATCGAGGTTTGCGTTTGATCACATCTCATGGAAGCAAATTCAAACATTTTTGTTGTGCTGAACAATTGCATTTGGAGGTACTGAATGAGCGATAAACACAACGAAAGCGAACAATCACCCTACCTTGGAAACATAACGATATCTCACACGCAAACAGTTGTGTACAGAAGTCCCTGTCCTCCAGTGGGTTACTAAGTGAGTGTTCAGAAAACATTTTATTGACGATACGTACGAAATTATTAACGGATAGTCTGTACCTCCTATGCTTTTTGTCTCTTGTCAACGCCAAATGTACTCTCAAATTAGTCTTTTAACGTGGTATCAGTGGAGTAAATACTTTGAATGAACGCTTTTAAAGGTAGCATCAGGTAAGATTACTAATTAACTAACTAACTAACCTGTTATTTGCTCCTCCAACGCTGTAAATGAAAGTACAACTGCGCAGCGAAATATACCTCAGGTTAAAGCATCCGTCCGGCTTCATCAGATATTCGCATGACCTCATCCTCTTGTAATTGTCAAATGCACGTGACGTCAACTATCGACGCTCGTGGAACCTTGTCCACCACACGTAAGTAATGAGCGGCCTCTTCTCGCTGGAAGTTCAGCGTTTGACAACGACAGACGTATGCTTAGACGGTAAAGCCGGCTCCAGAGGAGGAGCACAACAGGTTGTAATGTCCTCCGCCATTTATCATCTTAAGGGTGGAGTAACGATTATTTCTCACTTGTCTGCGTAAGCTTCCATTAGCATTTTATAATTCTTTATAACACTCTATCATTCAAGTTGTCGCTCAGTTACATGACAGTACAAATACTGATTCTAATAAAATAATTAAATCTCTTCGTAAAAGAGTGTTCATGCTGGATTTGGAAAGGAACGGCTACTTGTCTCTAAAACCAGAATAAGTAAGGAAACTTAAGCAAATATTTCATAGTTTTGACCGTATTGTCTCAGGAGACGTTCAGAGACAGTAATTCATAGGCGATAATATTTACAAATATGTGACGAGCTTCAGCAAAGATTATAAAATAGTCTTGATGCATATGGATGGTTTTTCTACAGTGTGAAGACCAAATACCATTAGGTAATCGATGAAGTTTGTATTAACAAAATTATTAATTTCAAAATTTTACGATTTTCATATTATTTTTTTCCAAAATATCTTCTGGATCACTAAAACTGGATTAATTAACAGGCAGAAAAATTTTAGACTAACTTCAAATCCACGTTATGCTGTACAATCTCCTGGATCACTAAAACTGGATTGATTAACAGGCAGAAAAATTTAAGACTAACTTCAAATCCACATTATGCTGTACAAATGATTATTGGAGACCGGGTTATAATATAAAGACTATGGGAGAGTGACAGATTATGTAGATTTGTACAACATAAGGTACGTTACTTTTCCAAGTACATGAACAATTAATTTTGTACATCGTTATAACTGACTTGTAACCTGTTACCCTGTCAACTTGCTTCTATCCATTACACATCCGAAGATAGTAACGTAGTCTTAACTGAAACGAGTCATCGAAATAAATGCTTTAAAAGCGAAGAAATATTGGAACACGTGAGGCAATACTGACCTACGCCTTATCTTAGAAGCTAGATTAAGAAAAGGCAAACCTACGTTTGTAGCATTTGTAGACTTAGAGAAAGCTTTTGACAATGTTGACTGGAATAATCTCTTTCAAATTCTGAAGTTGACAAGGGTAAAATACAGGGAGCGAAGGGCTATTTATATTTTGTACAGAAACCAGATGGCAGTTATAAGAGTCGAGGGACATGAAAGGGAAGCAGTGGTTGGGAAGGGAGTGAGACAGGGTTGTAGCATCTCCCCGATGTTATTCAGTCTGTATATTGAGCAAGCAGTAAAGGAAACAAAAGAAAAATTCGGAGTAGGTATTAAAATGCATGGAGAAGAAATAAAAACTTTGAGGTTCGCCGATGACATTGTAATTCTGTCAGAGACAGCAAAGGACTTGGAAGAGCAGTTGAACTGAATGGACAGTGTCTTGAAAGGAGGATGTAAGATGAACATCAAGAAAAGCAAAACGAGGGTAATGGAATATAGTCGAATTAAGTCGGGTGATGCTGAGGGAATTACATTAGGAAATGAGACACTTAAAGTAGTAAAGGACTATTTGGGGAACAAAATAACTGATGATTGTCGAAGTAGAGAGAATATAAAATTTAGACTGGCATTTACAGGGAAAGAGTTTCTGAAGAAGAGAAATTTGTTAACATCGTGTATAGATTTAAGTGTCAGGAAGTCGTTTCTGAATGTATTCGTATGGAGTGTAGCCATGTATGGAAGTGAAACATGGTCGATAAATAGTTTAGACAAGAAGAGAACAAAATCTTTCGAAATGTGGTGCTACAGAAGGATGCTGAAGATTATATGGGTAGATCACATAACTAATGAGGAGGTATTGAATAGAATTGGGGAGAAGAGGAGTTTGTGGCACAACTTGACCAGAAGAAGGGATCGGTTGGTAGCACATGATCTGAGGCATCAAAGGATCACCAATTTAGTATTGGAGGGCAGTGTGGAGGGTAAAAATCGTAGAGGGAGACCAAGAGACGAATACACTAAGGAGATTCAGAAGGATGTAGGCTGCAGCACGTAGTGGGAGATGAAGCAGCTTGCACAGGATAGAGTAGCATGGAGAGCTGCATCAAAGCAGTCTCAGGACTGAAGACCACAACAACAACAACAACAACGACGACGACGACGACGACACTAGCGATCTTGGCTTTCTGAAGTATTTTTTCTGAGATCATGAGACAACAGATTGCCCTCATTCTGGCACGTCAGGAAGACACAAATTTCTAATCAGTTATCTGGATCGTTTACCAGCAAGAGTTTGTACGTAGACATGGCGATGAGGATAATGTCGTTACTTCAACAAATGCGGCATGGGAACAGCGACTGTCGATAAACTTCTGTATGAGAACGAGTTTTTGTAATCATTTAGGAGGAAATAGTAGTAGAGACCTCTCCAGATGGATGAGTTATAGACCTAAGGATTGTTTTGTAAGTTACTTTAATCGTAGGTGATTTACATTTTCTTTCAACGGTTTCATATCATTCTGGACGTGTTTCCCAATATATTTAACAGCTGTAACTGTTTCTAGGAACACGACGTGTACGAAAACTACGGAAATTACTGGCAGACAATATGAAACTTTTTGCATAGGACCGATATTGAATATATTAAAAGAAATGGATGGGGAGGAGGAGGAAGTGAGGGTAATGGGCGCAAGCCGGCATTACACACGGAAGCACCATTGCTTCGGCGATGGCAGGACTAAAGCAGCAGAAGAAAGACTCCCAGCACGCACGGATGCCTTGTACGTCTTCAGTCGATGGGTCAGCGTTACTACGAGACGCAGCTGGTAGACGTTACCCTGCGTTGTTCATCGTACAATAACCGTTAGGGAGCAACAGCGCAGTAAATATACATTAATTTTAATGTACGATAAGCGGTATTCACTGTCCAATCCCGAAGGATGCACACACAGCGATTTAAAGCAGAACGATCACGTAAAACTAAACTCAGGTAAGGCAGATGCTAGAGTGATGTTCCTCAAGAAGCTTGATTTCGACCTGGAAGATCGTGCTGCAGTCAGATACTAAATTACTTAACACAATGAGGATGGTTTCGAACAGGATAAGATAACTGGAGTTGTCTTTGTCAATTTAACAGCTGCCTACGCCACTATCAAGCACAGAAAGTTGCTGAAAAAAATTTAGCAGCTAAATGAAGACTATCAAGTAACATCTCTCATAGGCACTCTCCAGCAGAATAGAAAATTCGAGGTCTTTACCCAGGATAATACGAGCAGGTGGTGCACACGAAAGAATATACTCGCTCCTGTGCTCTTTAATATTTAATTTGAAGACATGGAGGAAAAGTTGCCTTGACCATTCGTTACGCTTGGTCTTTACTAATGAGGTCAGTCGTCTAAGGCCAAATCATTTAAAGACTTAGGTGTGTCCATTTCATTACGGAATAGTGAATTTCGGTGCGAGATGGATTTCACATGGCGAGACAAACGACTTCAGTAGTGTTCTACACCAGTATATCTGAGTGTTACTCTTGACCGAACACTGTAATTCAAGAAACACTGCCACAACACCAGGCTGAAGGTCAGTGCAAAGAACAATTTTTTTTAAGGCAGCTCACAGTCACAACTCGGGGGCTAGTCCTCATGTCCTGAGAACTTCTGCTCTAGCTTTGTATGCATCAACTGCGGATTACGTTTCACCTGTTTGGAGTGAATCTGCTCATAAGAAACACTTACCAAGCAAGATGACATTACAGTCAGAGAAACTGTTCTAATCTTTTCCACAAGTACGAAGTCAGCTCCAGCACCAAACTCTACTAAATTGTATAACTCCCCCTCTGTCAGAAGGTCCGTTATTTCCGATGTGAAGAGGGCGAACAGACCAATGATACTCGTGATCCACTGCACGATCACCAAGATGAACTCTGCAGACTGAAATCTAGAAACAGCTTCATCGCTAGGACTCAGCTTACTGACGTGTAGTCTTTCCCTTTTTTTCACGTCGTGGCCAGCATCCCTCTGAATGTGATCAACCCCTTTGGAGTTCACTGCCACTGCAGTTTTTGCTCTGATGGACTGTGGGAACCACAAGTGACCATTCAAACTATTCGACGAAATTAAATACGCGATCCAGAGCAGCAAAATGTACTTATGCTTTCTCAGTCCTCCTACTTTGCGCCCTCCTGTGACGTGATCATGGACTGGTGTGACACTGCCACAGGCATGAATAAAGCGGTTAAGAGTTCCTCTAAAACCTCCAGCATTGGCAATATAGTCAATGTCATGAACCCACATTTGTTGAGCACTTTAAAAAAGTACCTTCAGAGAGAGTGCTGGCTACCTGCTGGCTGGCACGCCAGGAAAAAGAGGTGTAGAGTGGTTGCATACCTGAAGGCGCCTATGACTCTCGCCACATGTTCCCTCTGCAAATATACATTTTTAAAGTGTTAAACATCATGAGTGGGTGGCACTGAGTGTCTTGCTGAACAGGAAGATCTTAGAGGAACCCTTTTCAATTTTATTCACACATGTGTCAATGTCATACCCCTTCGTGAGCACGGCACAGTAGGACGCAAAATAGGAGGGGAGAGCCGGCAGATGTGGCCGAGCCGTTCTAGGCGCTACAGTCTGGAACCGCGCGACCGCTACAGTCGCAGTTTCGAATTATGTCTCGGGCATGGATGTGTCTGATGTCCTTAGGTTAGTTAGGTTTAAGTAGTTCTAAGTTCTAGGGGACTGATGGCGTCAGAATTTAAGTCCCATAGTGCTCAGAGCCATTTTTTTAGGAGGGGAGAAAAAGCATAAGTACTCTTTGCTGCTCAGAGTCTCGCTAAAATCTCGCAGAATGCTTTTCAACGGTACCTTGTGGTTTCACACAGTACATCATAGCAAAAATTACGGTCACATTGCACTCCTAAGTGGTGTGATTGCATTCGGTGACACTAATGACCCACGACGTCTTTAGAGAAGGGTTTAAGTGTCCTTGGGGTGTACCAAAGGATGTCTAGAACGTCGTCGTGTTGCTCATCACAATGTGAACTGTCGTTTTCGGCCGTTCAGTTTAGTGATCTGTGCTTCAAGGGAAGGGATTACTTCATTGACACCCTTTATTCCAACCCCTGAGGTCTTTTTGAATCCATTCTGAACGGCGGTGTGTCTGCTCCTCTGCCACACATTAGGAAACGACCCGATTTCAACGTCGGGCGTCGCAGTTCTAATCTCCATCGCGTCGGCGGAAAAAGAAAGGGTAAAATAAGGGTCAGATAGGGTGCGACGACCTTCCCACAGTATGACACATCCACGATGGCTTTAAGCAGAACTGTGGTGAAATTAGGTGCCAGTGTGACATCATTAACTCACCTTACACCTCACACGAACTTCTGATCTCTGGTCTTTCCTTCGTATACGTCGGCACCTTGCTGTTTGAAGTGGCACCGAGCTCGATGGTGACGTCGGAGGAGGCCACGTTTTAGCATCGCTCAGAGGGAATTTGTAGCCGCCTTTGAGCTAAATTTCAAACCTATATGTCACAATGGGAAATAACTGTGGGGTTTATACAAAGGGATCTTTTAATTTTCCTGTGCAGTGTAAACACACGAACTTTCCTCATGAATCAGTGTGTCTATTAGAAGAAACCGTATGATAAATCAGGCAGTAGTTCCTGTGATTAGCTATCATATACAGCCAAAGAAAGGTGACGAGAGACTATGGTTTGTAACATCTGTTTGTGTACAGATTCCTTCGTGTGGCTCAGTGTTCTGGTGTAAGTGTTTCAATTGCACGTCACAGTAGTGAATTGCGTCTCCCTAACCAGTTATCCGTCTGGTAAAAGGCAATCTACTGTTTGACGTGAAATTCAAAACACGTTTCGTTTATAGTAAATCTCCTTACAATTGAGACGAGAAAGATAAAAAAGAGAAAGATCAAAAAAATCATGGTCTACCTAGGATTTGATCCCACGACGTTTTTGTTACTAAGCACACACTTCACTACAATTTGATTTCTTTACTTTCGTTATATGTTTTCGTCTTTATCTCATCAGCGTTTCTTTGCGATTTACACCTTTTTCTTTTTTTTTTTTTTTTTAGGAATACGCCGCCATTTGACCTTATATCTCTGTATACTTCCAGTGTACAATCTAGATTTAGGTTTTTTTGCCATTATCGAGTTCAGTGGTTTTAGACTGTTAACGTATTTGTCTATGTAGCGCGGAGGATGACATATCGTTATAATGGTATGAAATTGCATGTCATCCAGCACAGAACACAGCAAAGTACATTATTGATGACTATTGCACTCGATAACGCCGTGAAAGCCGAAATCTAGAATGTACACAGGAAAGTATACTGAAATATACACTCAAATGGCAGTGTATTCCTTCAAAAAACGATTTTTTTTTTTTTTACAGAGGTGGCCAGTCCCCTGAGCGAACATGATGAGTGATGAGCTACCGTGCGGGAATCGTTCGACACGACACGACACGACACGACTTACATTCTTTTCGTGATTTCCCTTCTGGCGCAAATCAAAATCACTGAGACGTGAACGCTAGGATAAAACATGGTGAAAAATCTAACCTGACCAAGTTTCCGTCCGGCGGTTCTATGGTTAGCATGCTCGTGCTTTCCCGGTAGACCATCGAGCCCGATTCGGATTTTGTTCAAGCTTCTCTGTTGTCTGGAGTTGCGGCGACTCTACCGTTAGATGGTAATGACATCGCTCTCATATCGATGACGGATTTCAGTTCATCATAGTTCAGACAGCTTCCACGAAACGTTTTATAAACTTATACACACAACCTTCCTTGTGAATCAGTCTAGTAATCAAAAGTGGTTGCAAATCCCAACTGTGGTTCCGGGACATACAAACAGAATCGAGAAAGAACCTTAATGGATCAGCTTCTAGAAGTACTTACTTCTTGGAGAATCGAATGTGTAAATTTGAATCTGGAGCGTCAGGCTCTGTCAACTAAGTCGTCTGCGTTCATCGGATGGCGCGGCCCAAAGCTTCAGTAGGTCAGGTACTCTCAGCTCCTCTCGATCTCTGACCAGAGCGTGAAAGAGGGAAGTGATGGGGACGACAGTGACTCTAATTCTGGCGTAATAAATTCCTACAAAGAGAACAACAGCGGACAGCGAAAAGCTGCGAAAGTAAAACAGCGCAGAACGTTCTGTTTCACACGTAATGAAACACATAAAAAGCATCCCAATAAACATAGGCCCTCCTGAGCCAAGTGTTGTCGCTCCGCGGCGCCGCCGGCTGGCGCTGACGCCGTGTCGCATCAGGCAGCCGCCACCTGTCGGCCTGCCTTGTTCCTTTTTCCCTCTCGCCGGAGACCGAGCCGGTAATGGAAATCGGCAATCGGCGGCCGCTTCCGCCTCATTACCGCTCAACAGCGCCGCCGGCCAGAGGACTCATTTGCGCGCGCAAATAGTCTCTCTGTGTCCAGTCTGGATCGATCACAGCAGTTTCTGTTTTCGTCACGCTCGCCGCCACACCGGCGCTACTGCCAGATGCCCCTGTGCACCACACGCCTTATCGTCACCATAGCGACGCATTCCTGTCATTTCGAGCCTTGCTAATGCTGGAAATAGGTTTGTCACTAACTTGACGAATCACAAAAATTTCGCGTCCGGGCAAAGATTCACTACACAAAACTGGAGTCAATGTCACCTGATGTGACGCAATAGGGCGTCAACGATATGCCCGAAAGAACAGACACAACGCATTCGTATAACTGATTCGCCTCGATGGACCATAAATCCACAACCTTCAGTGCGGATGCACATTTAATTTCGACCTCCAGCGTGAATCTAAAATTAGCGAGCATGAAGCACATGGACAAGGACTGCGGATAGGTAGCGCTGGGTGGGGATGTGGGTCGCCAGGCAAGTGTGCCGAGATAACCCACGCATTTGTGACAAACGTTATGGATGGGTGCCACTTGGGTAATGCAGCTGCCTAGTAAAGAGGAAACGCTGGGTTCGAGTCCTCGTGCGGCAAATATTTTTACTCGTTGCCACTGATTTCACAAGTTCCGTTGCAGGCGATGTCATTAGCTCTTTTCGTTTCTTCCTCCCTCCACCTTCAGTTTACATAAAATGTTGGTCAACCTTTGTAGCGGTGATGAGAGGAAATAAATCTCCAATGAATAGTACGAAACGCTTCTTAGCTTGCAGCTGCTGTGTGTCCACCAGTCTATCACCCTCTTCTCATAGTTGAAGTGTCTATTCCTCCATCGGGTGCCGCTGCGCAATGTCAGTGTCCTCTGGATGCACGGTACTGAAATTGACTGCTGACTCCCTAATATGCTTGCTGATACTTTATTTCGTTCATAATTGATTTTGTGTACAAACAGCCCTCTTCAGCATCTGTCTGAACATTCTCTTGAACCTTCGCTCCACCTGTGATCAAATGTTGAAATGTGTCTGAATTTCTAAGGCACCAGACTATTGAGGTCATCGGTCCCTAGACCTACTCACTACTTAAACTAACTAACATTAAGAACAATACACACACCCATGCCCGAGGAAGGACTCGAACCTCCGGCGGGAGGGGTCCTGCAATCCGTAACACGGCGCCTCATGCCGCGCGGCCGTTCCGCGCGACCCCACATGTAATCGCCTTAATGTTTGATTATCATTCTAAATGTCATACGGGATTCTTCCTTCAAGTGTGGTGGACCTTTCCTCTTACTCTTTGACCTCCACCCTCTCCATCTTTGGCGAGACGTCAAGTGAAATGCTTACTGGAGTATCAGGATACTCTGAGAGAAACATATAGGATCCAGCCGCTTCAGGAAGCGTTATTTTCTCCTGATATCCTGTTTGTCTTCCATATGACACTCACACGGGGCGGCTTGGCTATGGAACGCTACTCACTCTTCTTGCTATGATACAATATGTAATGAAAATTATTAAATTTTTCTTTAGGGTGCAACAGAATGCGTTGAGATCAAAATGTATATCGTCAACTGTAACCGGAGCAGTGGCGGTACTCTTCGTGGTGCACAGGAACTAACGCTTAATGCTGAAAGACAACGGAGAAATAAGTTGAGTTATCCAACATCTAACGAAATCAGCACTGCTTCCAATTTCCCTCGCTGATAATCGACACGATCGCTCGTGGCGTATGCTAATTCGATGACTTAGTGATGTCTCCTTTACCCAATTCCATGAACTGAATGATATACCATACGGCCTACAGATATACAGAGGAAGTCATCGAAAGACTCATATTACAGGGTTTGCGGTCGAATAGTTGGTACACTTTAACACCTACATCTATATCTACATCCATACGCCGCAAGCCACCTTACGGTGTGTGTGGCGGAGGGTACTTTGAGTACCTCTATCGGTTATCCCCTCTATTATTATAGATTGTTTCTTGGAACAGCTAGACTTGTTGCTGTTTGTTCTTTTGTAAAATTTCTTTGTAACGCTTGGAGAAAACTGTAAGTTAAGTAAACTCCTGTTTACTGTATTTATGTGTTTACTAATCATTTCTGCTCCCATCCAGTTTCTGTAGGATGACAGCTGCTGCACCACTCTGTAGCCCATCTCTCCCTACCATTTTGTATGAAGTAGCACAGTTGTAATTCTCTAACTGTTAGAGGCTGGGGAAAATTAACTAAAGCTTCGATTTTCTCTTGTGGTGGTCGTATACCTCGAGCATTGATAGTGAAGCCTAGGAACTGAATCTCAGCTGCTCCGGAGATGAACTTCGACAGGCTGATAAGCAGATTGTGTGCACAAAGACGAGTGAAAATCTGCCATAAGTACAACACGTGTTCTGCCTTAGAGCTTGACATGACCAAACTGTCATCAATGTACTTAAAACAAAAATTAGGTCGTGTGTAATCTCATCCATGAATTGTTGAAACAGTGGGGCAGCATTACAAAGTTCAAAAGGCGTTCTAGAGTATGTGAGCAGTGTGGGGATGGCAGTCTTAGTGTTGTAATCTGATGGCACAGGTATTTGGTGAAACGCACACACTAAATCCAACGTAGTAAAAATGGGCTACCAAGCATTTTGAATGGGAAATCTTCGATTTGTAGTATCGGATACCTGTCAGAGATGGTTCTGGTATTGAATTGTCTACAACCTCCACATGGGCGCCATCCTTTCTTGTTCTTTGGGACGACATGCAATGAAGATGCCCAACTGCTGCTCGATGGGCGGTAGATTATCTTTGTAACCATGAACAATAATTCCTGCTTCACTTATTTCAGTTTCTCATGTGTCACGTAGCGCACCCAAGCACGATGTGGTGGTCCTGGTGTGGTTATTATACAGTGTACTGTCGAGTGCTGTACAGGTACTAGTGTAATCATCAGGCATGAGGTCTCTAGAAACTGCTTGAGGAGCTCCACAAACGGAGAGTCACCAGTTACCATCTGCACTGCACAACATACTCATCCTTGGCTTACCAAGTTGGTAGCGGTAACAAGGAGATAAAAGTAGCAGCTCTTGTTATATTTCACTCACATTTCGTGCTTTGTTTCATGCGACCGTCGGTAGAGTGGCGTAGCTGCAATATCGCCAGTCTCTTGTTTCGCAGTTAGCGGTTCGCCATGGCCTAGCATGTTTGTTAAGACGGTTCTCCTTTATGCTAAATTGAAATGTGTCACAGCAATGCAAAGAAGATTTACGGCAATATTCCACACGTATTGGGCTCAATCGCTGAACACAACTCTCCGATTAATGAGAAAACTTGAAAAAGAAGTCAGTTCGTTGGCATGGAAACGCTCTCGGTGAAAGGTTGTTTGCTGTCCACCAAGGGTTGCCAACCATCGAAGTCCAAACGAATCAACACCGCCGGCAGCAAGGAAAACGGTGATATCTCGTCTTTCTCTACAAACAATTTTACAGAGTGATCTCTAGCTCTTCCCTTAAAAACGTAGTGTGTCACAGAAGCTAACTAAGCGGAACAAACAGAAATGACTCGAGTATTCGTTACGGCATAAAGAGAAGATGAATTAATGTTCGACATATTGTTCCCAGACGAAGCTTGTATCCGACTTAGTGGCATAATAAACAAATAAAACGCTCAGCATAGGGGCAAAGAGAAAACGCAAGATGTTCATGTTCATGAGAACGCGACGCATAGGGGAAAAAGTGAAAGGTTTGTACCTATATCCAATCATGGCCCAAACGGACCAATGTTTTTCGATGAATCTGCCACTGCTGACTGATACAAGGCAGTGTCGGAAATGACTTTGTGCCATATCTTCTTGCCACCATTCTTCCAATGAGCACACATTGGTTTAAGTAAGACGGCGCAACACCTCATACGGCTCTGGCTGTACTGGAGTTCCTGGAGGAAATATTCGGATATCGTGTGATGTCCCATCGTTACCTGCAGCGCAGTCATGGAGAATCCTCTTGGGCTTCTTCAAGTCCACAATTAAACCCATGTGACTTTCTTTGTGGGAATATTTGAAAGAGAAACTGTTTTCTTCGAAGACACTGAATGTTATGTAAATGTGTGCCCGGATAGTGCCATTCTGCAACGACACAAATAAACCTTTGGGCCGTAAGTTGTAAGGAATATGTGTTCTTGCCTTCGCGGAATTGTCCGATGCAATGCAGCGACTATTGAACATCTAATGAAGTGAAATGTATTTCCATGAACCATACCACTTTCGCGTAAAATTTGAAAACTTTCATTCCAGAATAAAATTGTTGTGACACTATCAAACGTGTAAACTATTGGTGCGTCATCCTGCACATACTAATCTGATTTACTAACTAATCATCTACACTGTTGCCACGGTAGCACTGGCTGTACGGACACGAAGAGCTTGCCCTGATTCGTCATCCGTAAGGCCCAACATCACGATACATTGGAACGACACAGTAAAAATCACAGCTGTAGTGGTGACTGGAAACCGTTGCATGTAGCACTGGTCCACAAATTTTCAATTTTTATTTTTTACAGAAACAGAAGCAGCCGTGCTTTATAGATTTAGATGCACTGAACACGAATATCAAGGTTAAAGTTGTCTCCTAGCTCAGGGTTACAAGTAAATCACGTGTTTAGGTTTCACACTTACGGGACATTATGAGAGACATTATGAGAGCTTCGCGCAGGGTGATTATAACAAGGGTTCATCGGCCGTAAGTGAGTGAGGTACATTTTGGCAGCGCTGCTTTACACCATGAACTTTTGTAACTGCTATTTAGCGTGAACCCACAAATCATGCATCGGACTGCTATTTTTATACGGTGCCTCCCTCGGGAAAAGGGTCAGTATCGAGGGGAACACGGATATTTGATACCCTGACATCCTAGCTGTCGTCACCCTGTACCCCTACATGTACTACTATCAAACAGTTATGGTGATGATGCTAAGCCGATACATACAGCAGAAAAAGAATCATCCGCCAGTGACTCTGACGCTACATTTACACCTACATCGTCATCTGAAGAAACACACAAAATCACACAACGTGAACTCATTGTTTTGTTAGAAATTTACATCTTCCAAAGGCTATAGCCAGACTCTTGGACCCACGACATTGCAATGCTGTTCGGTTTGCAAGAGGGTGACACTAAGTAGTGCTGCTACCTGTGAGAGTGGTTCAAATGGTCCTGGCCGGCCGCGGTGGCCGTGCGGTTCTGGCGCGGCAGTCCGGAACCGCGGGACTGCTACGGTCGCAGGTTCGAATCCTGCCTCGGGCACGGGTGTGTGTGATGTCCTTAGGTTAGTTAGGTTTAAGTAGTTCTAAGTTCTAGGGGACTTATGACCTAAGATGTTGAGTCCCATAGTGCTCAGAGCCATTTGACCCATTTTGAACCAAATTGTTCTGACCACTATGGGACTTAACTTCTGAGTTCATCAGTCCCCTAGAATTTAGAACTACTTAAACCTAACCAACCAAAGGACATCACACACAGCCATGCCCGAGGCAGGATTCGAACCTGCGACCGTAGTAGTCGCGCGGTTCCTGACTGTAGCGCCTAGAGCCGCTCGGCCACCTCGGCCGGCACCTTTAGCGAGTCCGAATAAAATTGTACTCCCACCATTTCTCATTAAGCTGGAACTCATGACAGTCTTTGTTAAGGCTGTGCACGGGAATGAAGCAGCCTTCAGTATTTTTGTAAGAATTTTCCACGACTCAGCACAGAGAGGAGCACAAATGGGATATTCATTGGTCCGCGTGTATTCCAACCGTTGAGGGACACACAGTTTGAGCACCCTCTAACCTTTGATCAGCTGCCTGTGTGGCATTGTTTTCCTGAGGTAATAACGTTGTTCTTCGGAAACAGGAGAGCCGAAAATTGCAAGGTCCTCGTGGACAAACTCCTTCCCGCATTTAGGGTTACCACCTGCATGACTCTGAAGATACATTTCCTTTGCTCCCATCTCGATGTGTTCCCAGAGAACTGTGATACCTCCTGTGATGTGCAAGGCGAGCGGTTTCACCAGGATATTTCTCTCACGGAGCAACGGCACGCAGGAGTGGCAGATTTCTGCTGGTTTCTACAGGGAGATACTCCTAACAGTACCCAAAAGACGAAGGCAAAGAAACAGCTCGAATAAATTACAAAAGTTCAGTATATGTTTACATCCTGTTGGTTACGGGGGCAATATACGTCAAACGTAAAGTCCCAACTTACTTGTAGCCCTGAGCTAGGAGACATTTTTAATCGTGATATTCGTGTTCAGTTCATCGAAATCTATAGAGACAGTCTACTTAGGTTTCTACACAGTATCCACTGCGAACCAGTGTTAGTTTCACTACTGTGCCAAAACAAACGGCCACATTTTGAGTTACACGTACGTGAGAAAGAAAACCTCCGGAAATGCTTATGTCAAGGCACCGAAATTATTCTGTTCAACTGCTGTACACGCCGAAAGTTCGTGATGGTATCTGTGTACGGAGTGAAATTAAGATCTCCTCTTGCTGTGTTAAAAACGGTTGTCCCTTCCACGATTCGGGCAGCAGTAAGCTCTGGGTAAAAATCTCACAGAGGAAGCACGGTGCCTGCACTGACGTGAGGAGCAAACCTCCATCAGGTAGGGGTCACCTTGTCGGAAATAATTACTCACGCTGCGCGGGAGGTTCGCCTTTCTTTTCCCCCTCCCGTTGCTTCCCACAGAGAGGCGGTGGGCGGGCGGAGACCGGAGGCGGTTTCGGGGCGACAGAGTGCGCTTCGCCCCACCACTGCTAGCTGTAAAACACCCCGCGCCGGCAAAACAGCCTAGCGCCAGCGCCGCCAACACAAATTTCGTTGTCGGGAGCAGGCGCGCGCCGTGCCGACCGTAAAGTGTCTCCTGCCCGGGCGGGGTGCGCCGCGCGGCAGGGGGCGGCAAAACACGCCGCCCTCCACGGGGTCCGCCTGACTCACGTAGTACGCCGTCCGAGACGGGGGCGTCTGGCACGCCTCTGTTGTGTTTACCGACGTTTATCGCCTACTTACCGGAATTAGCAATTCTTCGCTGTCTAGCGCTCGGATTATTTACAGTGAATTGTCTACATCCATGTTCAAGGGTACTTCCCTTTGGAGCACTTGGCCGGTACCGTAGTAGACGGCGTTATACACTGGCGTGCCATTAAGTCATGGAATAGCGATATGCAAATATACAAATGGCGGTATTATTGGGCACACAGGGTAGAAAAGGGAAGTGCGTTGGTGGAGCTGTCATTTGTACTCAGGAGATTAATGTGGAAAAGGGTCCGACGTGATTATGGCCGCACTATAGGAATTAACAGACTTTGAACGAGGAATGGTAGTTTGAGTTAGATGCATGGGACAATCCATTTTAGTATTTGCTAAGAATTCGATATTCTGAGATCCGCAATGTTAAAAGTGTGCCGAGAATACTAGATTTCAGGCAATTCCTCTCAGCACGAACAACGCAGTGGCCAATGGCGTTCGCTTAGAGTTGTCAGTGCTAACAGACAAGCAACACTGCGCGAAATAACGTTAGAAATCAATCCTGAACTTACGACAAATCTATCCATTAGGGCAGTGCTGCGAAATTTGGCATTAATGGGCTATGATTGCAGACGATCGTCGCGAGTGCCTTTGTTAACTCCACAACTTCGCCTGCAATGTCTCTCCTGGGTCCATGATTATATCGGTTGCACCCTAGACGATTATAAAATCATGGCCTCGTCGGATAAGTCCCGATTTTAGTTGGTAACAGCTGATGGTAGCGTTCAAGTGTGGAGCTGATCTCACGAAGCCATGGACCTAAGTTATCGCAATGGCAATGTGCAAGCTGGCGATCGTTCCATTGTGGTGTTCAAAAATGTTCAAATGTGTGTGAAATCTTATGGGACTTAACTGCTAAGGTCATCAGTCCCTAAGCTTACACACTACTTAACCTAAATTATCCTAAGGACAAACACACATACCTATGCCAGAGGGAGGACTGGAACCTTCGCCGGGACCAGCCGCACAGTCCATGACTGCTGCGCCTCAGAACGCTCGGCTAATCCTGCGCAGCCCATTGTGGTGTGTGCTGTGTTTAGATGGCATGGTCTGGGTCCTTTGGTCCAACTGATCAGATCTTTGACTGGAAATACTTATGTTTGCCTTCTTGGAGACCATTTGCAGCCTCTCATGGACTTCGTGTTCCCAAAAAACGATAGAATTGTCATAAATGGCTATGCGCCATGTCACTTGGCCACAACTGTTCAAGATTGGTATGAAAAATATTCTGTACAGTTCGAGAGAATGATCTGGCCAGCCAGATCGCCCGACATGAATCCCATCGGACGTTTACGGGACATAATCGAGAGGTGAGTTCGTGCGCAAAATCCCGCATCGGAACAATTTCACAATTGTGGTCGGCTGTAGAGACAGCAGGGTTCAATATTTCTGCAGGGGACTCTCATCGACTTAGTTGAATCCGTGACGCGTCGAGCTCCGACGCCATATTGGGAGGTATTCCATGACTTTTATCACCTCAGTGTATAGTACTGTTGTAGTGGTCTTGAGTCCGAAAGCAGATTTGGTGCAGTTTTCCACGCGAGTGTATCCAGCGCAACCCTGTTTATCTCAGCGTAACTACTGCATCCTACATCCATCTGAACCTGCTTCGTCCTTCCGTAACATTGTTATCTGCACACTTCCTTCCTTTACCAAATAGACGAGTTCTTGATGCCGCAGGATATATTCTATCAACCGATCCCTTATTCCTATTACCATTGTATACATTTATTTTCCCTCAGTTCAGTTCAGTACCTTTTCACTAGATATTTGATTTCCTACGTAAGCTTCAGCATTCTTCTGTAGCACGACATTTTAAAAGCTGCCACTCGTTTCTTATATGAACGGCTTTTTTCCCCATTTCACTTCTGTATAAGGTTACCCTACAAAGAAATACCTTCACAAAGTAAACACAGATCTGAATCCCCTCGCCTTCTACATTCATATCTATTGTCTACCGACGCCCCGATATTATGGCGGATATCTTAATTTTGCACCTATCTATTGATTTTACTTGTATATTTACATGGTGAGCATTCGTGGGAAGCATTAGTCAAAATGCCTAACTCTTTGACGGAGGTGTACAACATGATCGTGGATGAGCATCGCATATTCTTCTTATCACAAGATTCTGAGCAATGTAGACTTACTTTCTTAAAGATGAGTTACTCAAGAACATTATTCAATAGGACGTCACTAAATGAAAGTTTGCAAAATACGTCAACTTACTGCTCTGTCTCTCCCTACGGTTTGCAATGATTCAAAATACAAATCTGGCTGAAATAAGCTGTTTTAGTAGTTCCAAAACTTTTTTTCTGATTAAAATTTTCATCAAAATGGACACCAAAGAACTTCAAAGTATCCACTCTTGTCATTATTTACTTATCATGTGATACACTTATCATTGGCGTCCTGCTTCCAGATGGGTAGAACCGAATACATTGTGTCTTTTTTACATCGAGAATGAGATCATTTGCAGGAAACTACTCAATAATAGTTTTCGGAACGTTACTTCCCATTTGTCCTCTTTTGATATCTGTCTTTGTGTTGATTACAATGCTAGTGTCATCCGTGAAAAGAACTGATTCTAGTTTTTCCAGATTAAATGGAAGATCATTTACATATATGAGAAACAATATTGTACCTAAGACAGAACCTTGTGCAACACCATAAATGATTCTTCCCATGTCAGAAGAACCTACCCTGCTTTCTTTTGGTTAGTTGTGACATTATACATTGTCTGGCTGTACCATAATTTCCATAATTTATCCAGGAGCATACTTGTGAGTCACACAATCAAATGTCTTAGACAGGTCACAACAATACCAACCAGTGCTCTTTTTATACAGCACCTGTAAAGTTTGGTGAAGTTTGAAAACGAACATATTGTTCGTAACTAGACACCAACGTATTTCAGTTTAAATACAATAATGACAGAAAAGAAGAAAGTGGAATTTTTATTTTCTCGTAATAGGACCTATGTGTATTCGAAAATAATGTTGCTGACGTGTAGTAGACGGCGGTCACATATTCAGCAGCGAAATTATAACTTGTAGAAACGCGAGCTTTTCTAATTGTACGTCACAGACAGCCCCTCATGCTGGCGGGCGCTAAAGAAAAGACGGAGAAGCAAGCAAGCATTTGACGGACTCAAGGACCTACTCGACGAATTCAGACAGTGAAGGTGAAAAATATTGACTGCGGATTTCCTCCACTTCGTAACGTGATACCAAAGTTTGGTGGAAAGTGAGAGCCGTGGCAGAGAGGAATGGAACTGACGTATTTGGGATGCCAAAGAATGGTGTTCCTAAGGTCGAGAAGAAGACAGCCAACTAGATTACATGTCTTGAGACTCCAGCCGTCAGGCGCTACATCTGGATGTCCACCATTGCTGTCGAAATCATTAACTGCTTGCATGCTTTGTAAGGTTTCCTTGCGTGTAGTTTGCTATTTTGTGTAAATTGTATAAGTTATGATAAATATTGTTGAGTTCAAGGAGGAAACTTGTGACAGATTTACTGTTTCCTTTGGTTTTAACCCGTAATTTACTTGCACAACTATGTCCATCAGTGGAGAAGCATGATTTACTAGCTATGTTTGTTCACATTTACTCTGTTGTCATAAATCAAATTACAATTTCTTTCAAAGGGCTTCCGTTTATTCTGAGAGTTTGCTATTTTGTGTAAATTGTATAAGTTATGATAAATATTATTGAGTTCAAGGAGGAAACTTGTGACAGATTTACTGTTTCCTTTGGTTTTAACCCGTAATTTACTTGCACAACTATGTCCATCAGTGGAGAAGCATGATTTACTAGCTATGTTTGTTCACATTTACTCTGTTGTCATAAATCAAATTACAATTTCTTTCAAAGGGCCTCCGTTTATTCTGAGAGCCAAATAGAAACGAGCGTGTGTAGATTTAGAGAAGGTATTTGGTAAAGTTGACTGGCCTAGTTTACTTTGCAATTCTGAAGATAGCAGAGATACAATGCAGGAAGCAAAATTTTATTCACAGCTTGTACAGGAACCAGATTCCGAAGTCGAAGGTCGTGAAAGGGAAGGAATAATTGAGAAGGATTTCAGCCTGTTCAGTTCGTACTTTGAGAAAACAATAAAATAACCAAAGGAGAAGTTTAGAAACGTGATTGAAATTCAGTGGAAGAAATGAAGCCTTTAAATTTGCCTATGACACTGTAATTCTGTATTAGGAAGAGCAAGCGAACAATATGGACAGTATCTTGGAAAAGGGTCAAGAATCTGAATATCAACAAAAATAAAACATATGTATTGGAATGCAGTCGGATTAAATCAAATGATGTCGAGGAATGTAGATTAGGAAATGACATTGGAAATATTGTATGAATTTGGGGTATTTGGGCAGTAAAATAACTGATGATAGTCGTAGATAGGATATTAAATGAAGACTGTCAATAGCAGAGAGAAAGATGTTAGCATCGAATACAAATTTAAGTATTAGGCAGTATTTTCTAAAGATATCTCGAGTTTAGCTTTGTGCAGAAGTGAAATTTGGACGATAAATAGTTCAGACAAGAAAGAACGGAAGTTTTTCATCTGTGGTGCTCCAGAAGAAAGCTGAAGATTGTTGAAGATTTGATACATCAAGTAACAGGTGAGGGCGTAGTGTATAGAACTGGCTGAAAAGAAATTTATAGTACAACGCGACTAAAAGAAAGGATCAGCTGATAACAAACATCCTGAAGCATCAAGGAACTGTAAGCATGATAACAGAAGGTGACATTTTAGAGGGTGACCAATATTTGAATACAGTAAGAAGGTTCAAATGAACGTAGTGTACAGCAGTTTGCAGTGGTCAAGAGGTTTGCGAAGGATAGAGTGTTGGGAAGATCTTCGTCATAGCTGTCTTCTGACTATAGACCACAAGGAGGAGGAGAAATGTCATCCTATGTTTCCAACAACGAAGAGCGCTCGTTCTAAATGATTTAGAGTTCATCATACTTATTTCCATGGGTTCTGCCTATGACACCGTACTAAATAAGAGCTATAAATCAAAGAGACATACATAACAGTATAAAATCTCTTCGCAGTCCAACAACGGAGTGTCATTTACATAATATATCATTGTGTCCTTCTCCGGAGTTTATGAATCATTTTCTTTGATGAGAGGGCCGTTACTGGTATAGTATACGTGGATATATTCAAAAAGGCGACATTTTGCAGACTGATAACTCTTCACCGGATTTCGGGCATCAGTAACTGTCTTAATGTTAAATTTTCGCAGCATAGAACTCTAATGTCGACTTTGGTCTTTTCTCTAAACATCAACTCAGGTGTTGTGGTGTTGTGCAGTTACGTCCGAGGTCAGTAGATAACAGTGTGGCTTCTTCTGATGGGAATACGTCTGAAATAGTTCTCGCAGTTAATGGAACGTGATTTGGAGCAGATTGGCGGAAGGATCGTAAATACGTACATTCAAGTACTCTTTTCACTTAATACTGTCACGTGTATGAGATTAGAATATCAGAGGTCTTCTCATTATTCTTTATCGACTGATGTATCCCTTTTTCTAGCATCTTTCATTTTCGCCCAGTCGTATTCTAAAGCACTAACGGTGATTGCAAATAACCCCATTCAGTATCCGCCGTCTGTTAGTAAAAATAAAATTACTGTTCCACCTTAGCTAAGACTGGCGATCTTGATACACAGGCGTAACAAATTCGTAGCTGAATACAATACTGAATGTATCATTTGGTGTCACTATGTAACGATAATTTTAAACATGGCTGTTTCTCTGCAACCGTAAACATGTTTTAACATAGGAATTACACAGGGCACCAGTTGCAAATAATTGTTCGGTACAATGACCCAGGTTTCCACACCTCTAAGGATGTCTTCATCACAACTAAATTTGAGAAATCGTAAAATTACATTACGAGGAAGCAACAGTCAGAGTTAAGAGCACATATGCTGAAGTCAAAATAAAATAAAACACGTTCCAGCCTTTGGCACATATGCCTAGCTAGGAACAAAATTATACTGATCGCAATGTAATTTACGGCTTCTTAAATTACATTGTGATGAAGACATTCTTAGAGGTCTCGGAACCTAAGTAACGGTACCTAATAGTTATTTGCAACCGGTGGGCCGTATAATTCCTATATTAAAATATGTAACGACTTAGCTTTTCTCCGCACGTTCAGGGCAAGATTAGAGCTGTCAGAAGCTGTTCGTTCATTGAAATCAAAGGGGGCGTTGCACGCACCTCGCACAGTGTCTGTTAAGGAACGTTTAGGCCCAAATTCTGTCGCAGTATTATTCATTTCGTGCTTCAGAGAATTATTACAAAAAGAAGTGAAGTTTGATACAGTGGTCCTGTAGATATTACCTCTTGTGGTGCCCATCGTGCAAAGGAAAATACAGAACTTTAGCTGCTAAAATTCGTTACTACTGAGTAGTAAACTATACGTAATATCCTAGCGCTTATTGTCAGCGCTCTCTACAACTGCTGGCCTACCGTTAACTGCCTTTTTTCAGTTTAACAGAAGGCGTATTTTTAGTAAAATATACGTGAATGGATAAGCAGCTAGGCAGAAGTAGCGATCAGATATTTCAATGTGATTTAGAATCTCGCCAGACAAAATAAGAAAAGGGATGGAAGTCAGTTTGCCTGACATACTGTTGAAAATTGTGAGAAAGAACGAGGAAATGAAACAGGGAGGATCGCAGCTGAACAGTAGTCTGTAATGTGCTCCGAACGAGGCGACGTAACGTGGTGACCAGCCGAAATGAGTTTCGCCACGAGACCACCTGTCACGGAAGCAACACGTAATTGCTGTGTTGCAGGTGAGCCACTGGGGACGCGGCAGGCAGCATCACGTGCCCTGAAATTGCGATGGCATTTCGCCAGAGATGGTGGTGCACAGAGGGCAGACGGAAATGCGAAGTAGATGTGCCGATAAAGTAAGTTAGAACGTTTTTATGGTTACCTGACATCATACGCTACTGGCCTTTAAAATTGCTACACCATGAAGACGACGTGCTACAGCCGCGAAATTTAACCGACAGGAAGAAGATGCTGTGATATGCAAACGATTAGCTTTTCAGAGCATTCACACAAGGTTGGCGCCGGTGGCGACACCTACAACGTGCTGACATGAAAGTTTCCAACCGATTTCTCATACACAAACAGCAGTTGACCGGCGTTGCCAGCTGAAACGTTGTTGTGATGCCTCGTGTAAGGAGGAGAAATGCGTACCATCACGTTTCCGACTTTTGATAACGGTCGGACTGTAGCCTACCGCGAATGCGGTTTATCGTATCGCAAGAGTGCTGCTCGCGTTCATTGACATCCAATGATTGTTAGCAGAATAAGGAGTCGGTGGGTTCAGGAGGGTGATACGGAACGCCGTGCTGAATCCCAACGGCCTCGTATCACTACCATTCGAGATGACAGGCATCTTCTCCGCATGGCTGTAACGGATCGTGCGGCCACGTCTCGGTCCCTGAGTCAACAGATGGGGACGTTTACAGGACAACAACCATCTGCACGAACAGTTCGACGATGTTTGCAGCAGCATCGACTATCAGCTCGGAGACCATGGCTGCGGTTACCCTTTACGCTGCATCACAGACAGGAGCGCGTGCTATGGTGTACTCAACGACGAACCTGGGTGCACAAATGGCAAAATGTAATTTTTTTCGGATGAATCCGGGTTCTGTTTACAGCATCGTGATCGTCGCATCCATGTTTGGCGACATCGCGGTGAATGCACATTGGAAGCGTGTATTCGTCATCGCCATACTGGCATATCACCCGGCGTGATGGTATGGGGTGCCATTGGTTACTCGTCTCGGTCACCTCTTGTTCGCATTGACGGCACTTTGAACAGTGGACGTTACATTTCAGATGTGTTACGACCCGTGGCTCTACCCTTCATTCGATCCCTGCGAAACCCTACATTTCAGCAGGGTAATGCACGACCACATGTTGCAGGTCCTGTACGGGGCTTTCTGGATACAGAAAATGTTCGACAGCTGCCCTGGCCAGCACTTTCTTCAATGGTGGCCGAGCAACTGGCTCGTCACAATACGCCAGTCACTATTCTTGATGAACTGTGGTATCGTGTTGAAGCTGCATGGACAGCTGTACCCGTACACGCCATCCAAGCTCTGTTTCACTCAATGCCCAGGCATATCAAGGCCGTTATTACGGACAGAGGTGGTTGTTCTAGGTACTGATTTCTCAGGATATATGCACCCAAACTGCATGAAAACGTAATCACATGTCAGTTCTAGTATATATTTCTCCAACGAATACCCGTTTATCTTCTGCATTTCTTCTTGGTGTAACAATTTTAATGGCCAGAATATGTAGCTGAAGAAGCTTTATTTGGACAATTATCTCCACAAAATTTAAATGAGTTTTTCAAATCTGATTTTGTTTTATTTATTTACTATAGTATAACGATTCCTTACATTCTAATGAACAAATCGTACTGAGGACAAAATGTTTCTCAATGTGTGCGTTGTATTCCATTAACATGCATAAATTTTGTGCCACCTCACGTGGTGAACCGCCATCTAGTCCGAAATACATAGAAACTTAACTGCAACATGAATGAAAATAATATTGGAACATACAACATCAACAGTACAATAAAACGTATGAGAGGCACACATGCAGCATTGCAGTAGACGCGTTATTGTCGTCTCATAAATTAAACGTTAAAATCGTGTATGTGATACACATTCAGAAACCTTGGCTTTAAAACAAACGTTATATACAAAATGCTACTTGCTTTGTGCGTGCTGAAAGCTGATGACACACTGTCGAACAACAGTCAACCGGTCTGTGTGGTGCTATGGTGAACCACCAAAGGGAAGCAGGCTTCTACTTAGTAACTTGGAAAATCCCATAACTGTGATGCATACAATGATGACAGTACTCTGCACTTGTAAGATCTTTCGTATAATAGTTTAAAATAATTTGACGAAACGTTCTTATTAAGAGGTAAGAAATGGCCACATCAAATCACTTCATATACGCGTATCATTTAAAAGCAGAAAATTCACCTTACTCTTATGTTCCTCACAGCCGTAGACATGTGCCTCAAGAAGTTGGTGGATTTTGTAATTTGTATGTACATGCAGTACCTGTTTAGATGTTTCGTCTGTGTCGATTTGCTGTGCTGACGAAGGCATTTACATTGTTCATGGTCTGCTACTACTCGTATGTTTCCAAAGTGACCAGTCTCGCTATCTGTAGGCTACTTCCTAATAGTATCTACACTACTACGTTGCTATCTCATGTAGCCTATCTGCGGCATCCTTATATAACTCTCGGGGTTTTCATTTATGTTACTAATACAGTGTTTTGGTTTTATGCCGCCTCGGGCTAACTTTCCCACACTGTCACTCCTTGCACGTTTCGTAAATGGGCTTTTTCCCGTCGTTCTGTCTCTTCATGGGTTATGAAACTGACGTGTGATGTCCTTTATCGCTGTTTTTCTCGGTACATCTGTGTACCTGAAAGTAGTGTGAGGGTTCAGTCAACATACTGTGATGCTGCCACACAACTCATACGAATTTTGGTGAAATGATTTGTCAAGAATACTGAGATGCTCCAATTATTTCAACCTAACTGCCTCAAGAGCTGAGCACTGATTCTTGAAATGACACGTTCTGCACGTCGCCTGTCGGCTGCCATTTATAGCTACTGTTCCAGATATAAAGAGAGTAAAAACCCGCATTTCCAGTGGTTTCACTGAATACAATTCATGTTATTTAAAATCCTCGCTCTCCTGTCATAGAGCTACTTTATCTACATGTACCAACAACCGAGAGATTATGGCTTAGTCTCTGATATTTACGCCTAATAGAGGTCTAATCATTCTCGTTTCTTGCGGAATATACGACGCTGAGCTAGGAATATATACAGAGGAACTGACTGAAGATTCAAGTTTCGAGGCAGGAAATGCAGGCCTGTACATCTTAGAATCGTAGATAAGTGTACAGTTATAATTTGTCATAAATTTTGGATCTAGACAGGATTTCTTAATTATTGGAGAGCGAGGGAGATGAGAAACATTTCCTCGCGAACTGCGACAAGCCCAAAACCATCTGCTTCTAAAAATCTACCGTCATGTTCGATGTCTTGTGGGGTACTGGGCGATGGATGTAGCAGACGGTTAAGCATGGTGCCAGATCTTGAAGAGCTCCAAACATACGCAGTTGAACTAACTTTTACAAAAATATACGCATAGAAAGTGTAAGGGCAGATGTCCATTGTGCTATAGGTAGCAGAAGGAGACACACAGATGAAATTTGTGGAACAAGCTTTCTTGCAGACTGGTAAGTTATTAAAGTTTAACGAGGATTTCATATCATAATTCTTCGAGGGACTTGAACTCTATATTGGAGCACTAAATGGTCTGAAATGACAAATATGCACATTTCAGGAATGAAGCAGTATCAGTCTTGGAAAGCATATTACTATTAAAAGATTATAATTTATATTACAATGAAAGAAATAACAAATATGCATCTTATATGGAGCTAATACACAAATGTGTGTAGGCAACTGAAATTAATAAGCTTCAACAGGGATGTAATTCATGGCAAATCAGGTTGTGGTTTCAGCTTTCCACCATTTACTGGTTGGCTAATAGCGCTTGATATACCTGAAAACAATGAGGCAAGATGAATCAATGCAGAGTCACCTAATATAGGATACTCCACGCTATAACATGAGGTAAAATAAAATGAAAACACCGGGCATTAATAAGCAACTGTAACTTCACGTTGAAAGTAAACAGGAATTAAATGGCCCATAATAATGCACACACTTCTAGATGGTTCAGTGTAACGTTTCCATATACGATATGGGTTTGACACAATGCCAGGCATCTTGTACAGTTGGGTTTTATTTTGTAAATGTGCAGTCATCACAGGAATCACACTTACCAATGGTCCATTGCAGCGTAAGTTTAGATAACTGTTGAGTAGCTACACAAAATATCTTACTTTGAAACTACAACTCTGTGTAGTGAATTGGCTCCCATAAAAATTGTATTTATGTATTGACTGGCTGTTCTTGATGAGAAAAAGTGCGTTCGCAACACACAAAGGCACACGTATTAAATCCTGAGCTGATATAGCAAAGTAATAGCTGCCGTTTGAATCACGCGAAATACCCTTTTACCTTGCAGCAGAGAATGAGGTGTCGGTACTGACTCTGCAGTAACTTTAGACCAACATTGTTTCATGACGGTCACTCTTGAGTATTTTTAAAGACATTCTGTGAACTTCGAGGATCGTACACTCATTTTACGCATAACAACTACCAAATAGTATTTAATGTAAATAGTATGTGAAAATTTGCCACAGAGAAATAGAAAAACACATGTTAGAAATATTGCATGAGAAAGAACTGGCATATCAAGAACAGTTTCTTTATTTCGCAGTCACTCAGTCAGCCTTGGTCTTTACCTTTACAAACACCACATACCAAAATACATATCTTTGACTAGCATAATATCGTATGTAGCTTAACAAACATTCTCTATATGGGGATAAATTGTGTGTGTACATGTATACGAAGATATTCAACTAAATGCTTTAATACGTATGACGCTTTCTTAAATTTGGGTGAAATATCGAAATACCAAAATATCAATTTCATTTTAACGCATCATATCCAAAAATTAAATTTTGAAATTCTTTCTTTCTTTCCACAGATTACAATTACTGCAGAGCTTATTTAATACTTATGTTGGCTATATCCCTTACATGTGGCCTAATGATACAGTTCGTATTGCTATAACATGATAAGCTCGAGAAGAAACAGGTAAGTTCATTGATTCTAACTGCAGTTAAATGTTTGTGTCAAAACTATAACAAAGCTTTTCTACAATAATTTATTTTTGAGGTTTACTGTGGATTCTTTTGTAACGGAATACCATTGGGATAAACAGTATGCTTTTATAGAATACGCAGTTTGTTCGGATTGAAGGTTATCACCTGTCTCATTAATTGTCACCCGTTTTAAAGGAGAGATTCTGGTCCCCACAGAACTTGAAACCACATAAGAGACAATTTAATTTCTGGAAAGCCAGCATTACTGAAGAAACAGAAGCAAGCCCGTGTTTGCGCAATGGCAACTAAAAGACTCGAGCTATTGTGAGAAATGTTCTAGCCGTGAGGTAGTGTCAGAGTTCCAGTGTTTACTACTCCCTTTCTATTTTAGACTGTTAAGATTTTACTACGCAAAGGTATACAACCAAAGCGTAACTTAGCTGCTAACTATTTGAAACTGGAAAAGGGAAGGGAAGTAAGACGTTACGTTATCGAGTTTTTTCAGATATCTGGATAAAGTCTCTCTTGAAAAAAAGACAAATGCGATATGATATATCTGTCTCATTTCGAAATTGTGCACTCGGTTCGTTACCTAATAATGTCTAAACTTACATTTCCCATATATTTACAGGCAACATAATAAATCATGTTCCAGAAGGGTAAAACACCTTGCGGAAAGCAACTAATTCTTGGTTCATAGTCGTTAGTTGAATCGCAACAACACATGTAACGGTGTATTTGGCAGTGAGACACTTATGAATACTAGGCACAAGATACAATTGCTTAAACAATATTGTGCCAGTAACCGCAGATCACTTAACCGATTTTGTAGTCGTTATACATACTCAGATAAGTGAAACGCAGGCAATGCATCGAAACTATTAAAATTCAGTACTTCAACTCGTCCTTGTTGAACTTGGACGACACAATTTCGGTGTCTGAAATATGTTTTGTTTGTACTGGCGCAGCGACAGTTACGGTAGCTGCTGCCAGTACACAGAAAGTTGTATCTGTGAAAGTGAGTGAATGTAAGATCGTTCGCATTTCGAGGTCAAATCATGACACTTTCTCATTAACACACACATAAACAGACATAGCGTTACATAACAGTTGTCCACCTATGACGTAGTGGAACCAGGATAAACATAAAAATTTCTTACAGTGTTACAGTGATAGACTCAATACCACACACGTTTCTGACTGATGGATCCGTGCTGTGAAGGCTTATGTAGCTTTTGAGTGTAGAACACACATTGCACCTGTTTTTACCAATTAACGTAAATGTAGTAGAAATTGTGACTCCCAGCGAACAAATTAAGGATGCTCTCAGCTTAATCAAAGTAGTAAGTTATATCACACAGCTACTGACTAGAAAGACATACCTTCTTTATGTGTGCAAAAGTTAAAACGATATTTCTGGAGTTTCTAATTGTGGTCGATATTTTCAAGAATAATTTTAGTATCGGGTCTAACCCATTAAAAACAAAGTAATACAAATTATTGTTTAGTAATAGCGATTTTCATTGGTCTTGTCATATGAAAGTGCATCAGACATTCGTTGTGCACTTAAACGAGTACTCTCTTTAGAACTATCAAACTCCTTGGATATTATAGTTTTAAACCGATGGGCACTGCTCTGTAAGATATGAATTAGCGTAATTTTTTTTTATGTAACACGTATCGTTGTACACTAGGTAACTGAAATTTCATGGAGAGTCTCACGTTTACCACAGAGCTGCACTGTTGGGAAAAGCTACAAAGGTACATGTAACGACATTCCTTCTTACTCTTAAACGGAACAGTTGACGTGAAGCAATGAGCCACCAAATAGTAGCACTCAGGAAATTAACGTTTTTACGATTGTAAAAAATAATCAACTGATAAAACTGAGTATAATGATTAATGACTGATCCATTATTAAGGAAAAGTATTGTTATACTTTTTCTTGAAATGTGTGCGGGCAGTACGTTCGTAATACAAAAGAGATTATTGCGGAAGTTTTATTTCATTTAAGGACACAAAAGTTTCACTGTGATAAATTATCGACGCAGAAACATCGAAAGACGTTGGTGCTCCCTCAATTGTTTGGTAGCAGACGCTGTACAGGTATCACTAGACTGGCGAAGTTCGTACAATCATCTTGACAACTGATGTAACAACCAGAGAAGGGAACTTAGTTCTCCCGAAACTGCTTCTTGATGAAGTCCATAAGTCGAGGGACACGAAGAGCCCCGTGTCGATCAGTCGTCCGTATCGAAGCGATATCGTGTATCGGTCGCCGCGGCCACTGTGCTTCCCTCTAGAGGCGGCAGAGGGCAGCAGTGGCGGGCGCTCCTAGGACATCTTGAGGCTGCCGGTGGCGCTGCGGGGTCCGTGGTGGCCGCTGGACGTGTTGTGGCTGTAGCCGGAGTCGGAGTCGTGGCTGGTGGCGTGCTGGGGTCGGAACGTGGAGAAGCTGGTCTCGGCGAGCGCGCCCTCCGGCGGCGGCTTGGCCAGGCGGTAGCAGGGCGCGGACGCGTAGTGCTGGCTCGCCGACAGCGGCTGCTGGTGCTGCAGCAGCGCGTCCACTAGCAGGCCCTCGTGGAAGTCGCTGCCCGCGCCGCTGCCGCTGCCACCCCCGCCGCCGCCGCCTCCGTGGCGCCTGTGCTCCGGCCTGCACGCAACAAACACACCTGTCAACCACCGGCATTATCTTTAATCCAAGCGCCACATAATCTTGAGGAGAGCAGCTCTGTATTGAAACAGACATTCGGTAACAGCTTCGTATAGATTTTTTTTTTGCTAGACACTCCGCTAGTTAGTGTGACACACGTCACACGCTAGCCAATCAATCATACAGGGTGTTTGAAAAGAACTCCGTAGATTTAAGTGTAAATTTAATGGGAAAATTAATGAAAAATTACATCAAAGAGTACGTATCATGAAAGAGAATTCCTTCAGGTTCGTTTAATGTTAGTAGACATTAACGTGGGATCAATTTGTTGCCCTGCACACGTCGAGACGATATTCCACTTCTCGCCACGTATTCACCAGCATTTCAGGTGTAACTGTCCCAACCGCCACGACGATTCTTTCTCGTAAATGATTGATGTCTCTCATCTTTTCATTGTACTCAACATTTTTTATCTGCCCCCCCCCCCCCAAAAAAAGGCCAGTGGGGTGCGTGGTCTCCAGGTATTGGGCCAGCCCTGCCTCTCCACCTTCCTGGAAAGCTAGTGTCAAGAGCACCACGCACTTTAGGCACTCCTCATTGTACACTACGTCTGGCCAATGACTTCCTCGGGCTCCAAACAAACCGAAATACGGATCTGTTGAGAAGTTCTCGGTCTACATGGTGATTTTGCTTTTAAAACACTACCGGTTTCCTTGAAAGACTTTAGTCAATGGCAGATAGTTTTGGCTGTAGGTGGTTCACCTCCATACTGACGTCTAAAATTACGTTGCACTGTCATTACTGACTCAGTTTTCAGAAGCCAAATAACACATCGCTCTCTCTGTTGCGGAATACACATCGTTGCTGAGTTGCTCTGCACTGCTCTGCACGCACGCCTGGACTGAACTGAGGGAACAGAGGAAAAAAAGCACTGGTACCGTCTCAAGGTCCATCACACCTGCCAACTGCAGGGGAGCCAAACTGGGAGAGTTGATGAACCAAACACCACAAATAGAACAGTGTATGTCACTTCGTACAGATTTTAAAACATATTAAAACCAGGGAGTCCTTTTTCAGACATTCTGTATTACTATTATTCTCTCATCGATCAGCAATCAGAGTTTTTTCTTCTATTTCTTGCTCGAGTGATGCACGAGTATATTTTCAAATACGGCACACATAATTGGAAAAGTCATTACATCCGTCCAATAATGTAATTCCGAGTAACTGTTGTAATAGCCTGGCAAATCGTAACGTCTCTGCGAGGCCTCTAGCAGACACTTTCCCTGGCGCTCCTGCACGAGACTTCGGTTTCTGCGACTGCTCAGGTCGCGGTCGACCACCTCGTAACGCAGTATTATGTTAGATTCATATTGCCTTGGGGTATGCGCGATGTTAAGGGTACCTAGTGAGGAATTACATAGCTTTCGATGACTCGCTCATGATTCAGGTACTTGGGTTCTTGCATGTGCTGTCCTTCACCCCACAATGATCGACGCAGTTGTCATTTCCGATGCGGACTCGTGTGTCTGATTTATTTCTTTGGCGTGCGGGTTATTTACCACGTTCTTTTCGCTACCCCTTCTCCGCGGACTCTGTTTCTCAGTAACTGTTTTTAATTACATTAATCGTAAGAAACTTGTGTTCCAATTTTCTCTGATCTCCATTGGTTTGGAACAGTAAATGTTTCATTTATAAATCATATTTTTGTTTCCCTTTTGCCATTCATTACTGTTGATTTTGGCAAGGACCACACCCACGTCTCGTTTGTCAGAGCCATTGATTTAAAATCGTTTCCACTTCGTACAGTCTGTCACATCACGTCTGAGACGGAGGGGCAGCCTGCATATCGAGAAGGTTCATTCGATACTGATCGGAAGCACTTTATTTTTAGCCATAGCCCAGTGGCGTCTTGCAGCTGTTAAGTTTGTGGCGGAGTGTGTAATACATACTGATGTAAATGGAAACGTTTGGACTGCAGATGATGAAGGGAAAGAAGTAGACTCATTTTACACATTGAGTGCAGTAGTTTAACGCTTCCATGATCACTTCCATCAGTACATACCAGGTGTCCTGCATTAGAAGTGTCAGTAAACAACGTTACTGGTTTATAAAATACCGAAATTTTGTGAACTAGTCTTAATTCTCTATTGAAAGGAATAACAAGAATTTTAAAATTTTGGCGGTAAGTGATACTTTTAAGGGTTATCTGATGTTACGCTGTAATATGTTCAATAAAAGCTACCAATTCGTGACATATCTTCCAAATATGTTATTGTTTCTTGTAAACAGTGGTTTCCAACACGTTGCTTGTCAACGGTTGGATTTCACTGGATTTAATGGTCAGTTGTTGATGTTTACTGTATAGTGTTATCAATAAAAATGTTACAGTTATTTTCAAAAACATGTGTTTCCCAAACGGTACAAATTGCGTCTCGAATACAAATACATTTTACTACAGTGTGGGAGCTCGCCAGCACAATGATGAATGTTTCGATAGAATGGGTCACCTTTAGCACTTGTTCTCCGCAAAGTCAATCTTACATTAAGACGAGCTTTAGTAGTACGCATTGGTAGCACACACTGTATAGATTCTATAGGTCATTAAATGCAGTGCATCCATTTGATGATGAATAGTTTTTTCTAAAAATATGCCAAGCATTGAGTAGCTTGTAGGTGTGAAAAAACGAATATTACATGAATTTAAAGTCGCTACGGGAAGCTCTACCGATACGCAGTGTTACGTTAGGTGCAGCGCGGCAAAAGGCGTTAAGTCTTAAGAGTGTAAAGAGAAGTATTTTCGATATTCAACAAAAAATCTGTTTCACCACCGTCAGCTGCTATCAAATACTTTGTTATTGGTATCAGCTTCGATCGTTTTTAACTACCATCACACACAGGAAGTTTTGTAATTATGATCATGATTCAGGCATCTAACAGCGGCACTGTTATAACAGTTTATAATTACGCTGGGGTTGGAAGAGTTTGATTATTACTTAGGGGCGCGATGGATTTTTTTTAAAATGTTTAAATTTCTTATTTTGTGTTCTGTTACACAGTTCCTGCTTTTGGTGTTTTATCGAGTCGGACGGAAAACCACCAACGTATCCAGTTACTCTCACTCAAAAGCTTCTTTTTCCAGGTGATGATTAGCGACCACCGGAACTGGTAGCAATTATAGATGAGGTTCATTCAAATGCAACCTGGTCAGTGCGTTTACCTTTGCCTTACACGGAAGGTGGCACCACTTAACTGCGGTTATGGTGGCGCCATCTATTGGTAGAGAGACTGACGCGTGCGCACCGTTTGATGTTGCATAGCGCCAGTGTGGTTTCACGCCAAAGAAAAGGTGGTCACACAAGTTACCGACCACTACCGAACATGCAGGTGAGTAAGCAGCAACAACGAGGAGTGATTCGATTTTTGGCCACGGAGGGAGATGGAGGCCGTGAAATGTATCGACGGATGAAGGCTGTGTACGGTGATTACAGTCTGGGTCGTTCAAGTGTTCTGGAACGGCGCAAACGATTCCTTGAGGAGCGCGAGTCACTGGAAGACGATGTTCGTCCTCGACAGGATCATCGTGTCATCGCACCGGAAACTGTTGTGGAAGTGAATGCCTTAGTCTTGGACAACCGCACAATCACCGTGGACGAGATCCATCGGTTTAGTGGGTATTAGCGTGGGCACCGCCCACACCATAATGCATCAATACTTGAACTTTCGAAAAATCTGTGCGTTGTGGTTACCCCACGAACTCACCGCGGAACAGCGCAATACTCGAATGGGGCTTTCTTTGAGTCTTCTGCTATGTTATCATGAGGATAAATACGGCGTTCTGTCGCGTATTGTCACAGGTGACGAAACATGGTGCCAACATTTTGAACCGGAAAGCAAGCGTCAGAGGAAGCAGTGGAAACATGCCACTTTACCACCTCCAAAGAAATCATAGGGCCTGCAGACCATTTCTGGTAGGGTCATGATGTCCTTTTTTAACCACTGGAGCCCACTGCTTGTCGAGTTCCTGTAACGGGGGATCACCATCAATGCCCAGCGTCATAAAGTTACTTTGCAGAACCTTAGACGAGCCATCAATTGGAAACACAGACGCATGTTGTCCAACAGCATTATCCTCCTGCATGATAATGCCCGCCCACACACGGCCAATGCGGTGAAGACGACATTGCAGCAGTTTCGGTGGGAAACGTTGGAACATCAACCGTATAGTCCCGACCTTTCACCGTATGACTCTCATGTGTCTGGACTTCTAAAACAAGCTATTCGCGGACATCGATTTGCAACGAAGTGTTTGTCTGTGTCTAGGCCTGGATCCGACTTCAGCCTACTAGCTTCTTCAAGCATGGAATCGACCGGCTAGTGTCACAGTGGGATAAATATGCCAACAGTTTTGGTGATTATTTTCGAGTACGTGTACTGTGTATAACTACATTTCTTAGTTAGTAAAATCGTTGTTACTCTACATTATTAACGGGGTTTCATTTAATGCCCTTTGTAGATTTCCACAGCAGGTGATTATGGTACAAGATCCATTCATAAAAATACTTGCATCAACTACTGAAAATAGTTGCTGCTTGAACACCCGAAATTATGCCGTTCAACATATGTAATTCGCAATACTTTCAAACACCACATGCAAGTTTTTCATAATCTCTCGTTCGCTACATGAAAACTGTTAGCTCTACAGAAAAAATGAACAGGATCTTTTTGTAAGAAACTTAATGTAGTTAAATGTTGTATTAGAATATATTTTGGGTGGGCGCCCCAGTTTCTGAGTTATCAAAAAAATTGCGTTTCTTTGATAATTCGAAAACTACGATATCTAGCTAAAAACATATGCCAGTACAAAATTCAGCTAAATTAATTTTCCTACAAAAAATTTACTGTTTTTTTAGGACTAATAATTTGACTGTAGTGAGCGAGAGAAAATGAAAATTTTGCATGTGGTATGTGAAGGTGCACCCTTTGTATACCAGTTACGAAAAGTCATGCGGAATCAGGAGTAAAAGGAAATAGGGCTCAAATGGCTCTGAGCACTATGGGACTTAACATCTGAGGTCATCAGTCCCTTAGAACGTAGAACTACTTAAACCTAACAAGCCTAAGGACATCACACACATTCATGCCCGAGGCAGGATTCGAACCTGCGACCGTAGCGAGGAAATAGGGGAGATAACTGTAATATACGTAAGAAGAAAGAAGAGACCTGTTGTGGAAAGGCACTGGCGGCACGCCAGCTGCGAGAGCCGGGTGTGGAGGCGGCGGCGCCCGCCTGTGCGGGGGCGGTGGGGGCGGAACGCGCCCATGGTGGCCCTGGGCGGGGTGGTGCTGGTGCTGGTGGGCACCATGCGGGTGGTGGTGGCGGCGCGGACCGACCTCGCCCAAGCTCAGCTCATCCTCAGCGAAGTCGTCCTCCGACACCGGAATTTCGCTCTCCAGGTCAGACTCCCCGCGCTCCGTCGACACTGCAATCAGATGCACATGGGAACATTCCGATACTACAGACACGAGTAAGTGTATTTAAGATATTTGTATGGACATCAAATGCTGGATAATTTCACAGTATCTAAAGAAGTACCAGATTTTCATTAATATAAATATCGACGGTGTGAAACAAGATAATGAAATTCTTAGAATAATAGGAAGACATGACGGGTACTTTCCCTGGAATACAAAGATGAAGGAAGAATTCCTTTGGCCAATAAGAAACATCATCACTTTGTTTTTTCTCAATAGTTGAAGCCACAGCCACCCAAGAATGAAATCTATTTTCCTAGGCAGCTTGTCAGAAACAGAATAGGTCAACTACACATGAGTTCTAATTAGAATAAGAGTTTAGCTTGAAGTCTCGGCATATTTGTGTAACATGAAGTTTACGTTAAGGCCAACATTTTCGTTTGTGATTCCTTTACTGCTAACGATTTAATTCGATTTTATACGCACGTTGGTTCATTCAAATCATCTTGTTTAGCCTTCTATTTGAATGACCCCTTTTATATTTGATACATAGCTTTAAGTCAGCGCTTCCGTTTTCCGGAAAATCTTGCGGTAATGCCAAGTATGGCATCGACTAAATTCTTATATTTGGCTGCAATTGTTTGCCCTTTACAACTCCAACTTGTATTTAATTTTATTCTGAAGTATACGAGCAAGCAATGATAGTCCATTTTCCATATTTCGCCTTAAATGCTAAATAAATACATTTCTTTTAAATAATATCTGAAAAACATAGAAAAGTTATCAATATCTTGCTATACCATTGGTATAGAATTTTTGTTGCAATGTTATGACGATACTGATAATATTGTAAGTGTTGGTATCGTACTCATATATCATAATCAATCCGGTATTGGAAATTCCCTACGCTGACAGTGAGGAAGTGGCAAATATTTTACAGAAACGATACCTCAGACTGGTCGAAGAATAAAGAAAACACTTGTCACCATTTCCAAAATGTTCCTCCATTATCCAAACTGTTATTACTGCTGAACCTTCAGTCACACCTGCTTGTTGAACCGAAGTCTTAACTTGTATCTTACCCCTAATACGACACAAATTTTTAACTTGTTTTCCACAATCCATGTTGTTAAATGGCTGAAACATTCACCCTGTTTCTGTAGCAAATTACTTTTCTAACTGCTAACAGAGGCAACCACTATTTTATTTTCAGTATTCCATATATTTATAGAGCGTATCAAAAATGTAAAATATTGTCACAATCCATACATCAGGGAGCATAATATTACGTTAAATGTTTAATACAATAAGTCAAGTGTTAAATTTAGTAACTGTATGTATATCTTGAAGAAGTGCAAATGCGGGATGCAAATTACCTCCACTATATTCATTCTGCGTTTGATAATTACAGTACATAACGACTTCAAACAAACTTTAAATAATATTTCGAATTTTCTTCAAACTTTTCTAGCTTACAGCCTCACAAAGAAACGAAAAGAAAACAGTTTAAAGCTGTGTAAATGTTCGTTGTTCATTTGGTAAAACTTCAGTCAAGCACGACGTTATAATTTATTACTTATTTACTACTAACTTTATTCGCTACACACTTTGCAGACAGTTTCCACTTATACCACTAAAAGTATGTACATAGGTATACCATTGTACAGTCGAGTTATGGTTTTTCGTCTTCAACCAGAAGGCTTTTACATGTTTATCTTCAAACATTCAACACATTAACACATTTGTAAATCAGTCACATGTTTGGAGGCGTTATATGTAAGGTAAATTGTCTTTTTAAAGCGTCTAGATGAGGTATGTTACTGATGCAGATACGAAGCTAACAACCTCATATTTAAGTTCCAGAAGTGACACAGTTTTCACTTGTCACTTTTATCAGTATCTATTTCGTGTTCGACTTGAATTCGTATTTTGTTTATAAAACCTTCAGTTTATTAATGTTTTCAATTATTTTACATTCTAAAATCAGGCAGTTTACCAACCAATACATGTATAACCATCATTAATTGCTGATCAAGTAATTAAAACGAAAAAAATTGTTTATACATTTATTTCAGCAGACAATAAAACATATTTCACATTCTCTCTTCTATCTATCGAGACATCATCACAAAGTTAGCACTGAAATGTACACAAAACATCTGCTGAATATCTTAATAACATAGCGATGGATACATGGAATTATAGTAATGTTAGAATATTAATATACTGTTATTTTCTCTGAAAATAAAGTTCTTGACTAATGGGTTTAGCAATAATCTAACAGAAAAGTATGTCAGCATTTAAACAGATGTAAATCCCGAGGAGAAGTTACCTCATCCGAGAAACAGCAAGAAACAATAGCGAAAATTACCAATTGTGAAGGAAGAAACAGAAAACAGAAATGAAATTTATAAAGCTGACAGTGTTGACAAAGATACACTAATACTAGTTAACTGATGGTCAGATGGGAGACACCTGGGAGATATCGAGAGCTGAAACACAATGACGATAACAAATGTCCTCTTGAATTTTGCATGGTTTTAGAGCCTAGCAATAGAGAACCATATTGTGTGCAGTTAGGAGATACCAATAATTAAAGATAGTTATTAAAAAGACCGCTACCAGAAACATGTATATAAGGTGAGGATACGTGCCAGTATACTAAAGATTAGCTTCTTTATATACAAACAATTCTGAAAATAACTTTATACAATTTGTTGGAAGTAAGAATCTGTACAAGAATTAAACTGCTAACAAAAACTTATCTGATTTCGGGGATATTGTGATTTCTGTGGGCCGTAAGACTATTGATCGAATGTCATTTTACAAGGCTGCGTGATCGAGTTGAGTGTTTAGGTGACTATAAGAAGTATGTGAAGGCTGCTGTTTTGTATTCGTCATCTTGATAGTGGAAATTACAGACCCAGGAACATGAAACTAGATTCCAGCATATGAGCTGCTTCTCTCCAATTGCACAGCTAATCAACAACTTTATCCGACCTCAACAGTGTTATGTTCTTACTCCACATGGTGCAGTGCAGAGATCTGTAATTTATACTCAGATACGACGCAGAATGTCACGACAAGGAAACTGCATTTCTCCAAATTTGTTGTTGTTTATAATTTTGAAGCAGAAAATTTCTTACATCATCAAGATCTGAATCAGGTACCTCCGAGTCGAACGCCTTCAAACTACGGTACGAGCGCTAGTGATCTCATGTGCTGTAATGTATAGTGTTTCAATAGATTAGTAAAAAAAGTATTCATAAAACAAAAATTCCTTGCTCGAACAGTCCACGGGTATACTGCCGGTTCATCGTGTCCGACGGGCACAATATTTCGGCGATCAGACATGTCGCCATCGTCAGGTGCGCTGACAAACTGAGCTCCTGAGGGCGGGCGGCCGATTTACATCCCCTCCCCCACCCTCCACCCCCCGGGACGCTCTCTTCCACATCCGCGCCCGCGTGCCGCCGGTCGCGAAGACATGGGCGTCGGAATCTGTCGTAGCGTCGGTGTGCTTGTTACGTCCGCTCTGGTCGCCAGGTCGTACTTCTTGCTGAGAGTCGTCTTAATTACATTCAATGCCGGGTCCCAAGCCTTGCTGAGATCGTAGCCGCAATCTCGGTTGATAAGATCTTCCCTGGTGTGAATTTCGATAGCCTCCCTTATAAAGCTGTCCCAATATTTAGAGGTCTGAGCCAGGATCCTTGTTTTCAGTCAGGTAAACAGAAAGGAGAAGGGAGTTTGTGAGATAAGTTGAGAAATGTGAAGAAATATTTTCCCGAGTATCACATGACAGAGTGCTACATTTTCACCAATGTTCCAATAAACGAAACAATTCATCATGAGGTGTATTAGAAGTAGTAAGTTTCTCTCAAGAATAATAATCTCTGATTTCAGGAAATGGGGAGACTGATAGTTTGCACGACATTTGTTCCACATTCTTTCTGATGCTGTTGGAGATAGTTGTATGCTGTACGTTGTCCGTTTCTGTTATGCTATTTTTCAATAAGCCTCTCGTACATACACTGAAACCAGAGCACCCTTAACGGTATATCGATATCACTGAAACATAACATTACAATAGGATTTTTTTGCCGAATTCTTGAGAAACTAGAACGTTTGCTGCATTTTTAATGATAATGTTAAGTACGTACAGAGACTATATGACAAACAATGCAGTGGTTCTGAAATCTTCATGACTTACATTTTTTTTGTAACCGATATTATGTTTACATCTATTTCGGAGGACCAAATTAGTGATATGGGGCTATCTTAATGCAAGCAGTTATTTACCTATCCATAATTTACCATTATCAGCCTTTTCACATCCACAACTTGATAAAGGTCTCGCCTGACTCATGCATTACATTTCTTGAGCCATATGCATCAATAAATACTTCTGCATGTTTTCTTGCGTCGCCTATTAACCTCCAGTAGGACTGTACACTCACTCTCTCATTAACTCTTTGAATTTATTTAAAGAACTCCGTTGGCCCTTGTACCATCCATCCACCTTATCACACTTCAAGTTAACTTCCATTCATTTTCATTAAAATTGTAATTTCAAGTTCCATTCTTTTCTTATCCTCTCACTGTCAGCAATTCCAAACATTCACCGTTCACTGAGCAGCCTTTAAGATTTTAAATGTTATTTGTATTAAAAGACCACGTTACCCGGCGTTAACTCAAAAGCGATGAAAGAATAACACTCTACGAGTCGGAGAGTGGAAAGTCAGAATGTGCTTGGGAACATAGAAAATATGAACAGGGAAAAGCCAGGGGTCAGTCTAGACGAATACAGTGAGAGCCAGTGATGTAAGATGGAAAGGAGGAAGGATAAAGACGGTAATATCAGCAAGAGCAGAAGATATTGGAGTAGTATCCGTTACGAATAAGAAGGTACAGTCGTGATTAAGTTACAGTGAACACTTCAGAAACAAGATTGTTATCGTCAGAACTGACAGCAAATCAACGCCAACAACAATAATTCATGTACAACTGTCGACATCACAAGCGGAAGAGGAAGGGGCAGAGACAGTATATGATGACACTGAACGGGCAGTTGAGTACGTAAAAGGAGATGATAACTTAGTCATCAGTGGAGATAGGAATGCAGTGAAAAGGGAAGGAACTGAGTACAGTGTTATGGGAGAACGTGAGCTCGGTAGCAAGAATGAGAGGAGAACAGCAGAGATCAGCAGTAAACATCAACTGGTAATAACCTACAACCCGTTCAAAAATCACAAGAACAAAAAGTATACTAGAAAATGCCTGAAGACACGAAAAGATACCAACCACATTACAGTACAGTGGGGCAGAGATCTCAGAATCAGATACTTGATTGTAAGTCATATCCAAGAGAATATGTAGATCCAGACCACAATTCAGTAATTTTGATGGGTAGGTTGAATTTAAGTGAACTTAAATTAATCATCAGGAAGAATGCAGGTGTAAATATGTGGATACTGCGATAGTGAATACCGTAGCAGTTCGCTTGAAGAGGAACTGACATCTGTAAAAAGGCCAGTCACATACTCTGGTCAGAGAAACGTAGGAGCAAGGAAGGTAACTGGGTAGAAATCTTGCGTAACATAACAAATACTTCACTTGATGGGCAACTGATGGAGGTAAAAAAATGATCAGAAAAATAAGGGAATACGGCTGTATTATCCATTAGGACTGAAATAAATAGGAACTATTGCGGATCTACGGCGAACTGACTGAACTAAAAATGAGAAGAAATCGTAAAATAAATTATGATCGCAAGGACTGATCAACGCATTGAAATGTCAAAACAATCATAGCTGAAATGAAAAGCAAAACACTCCAGGAGGATATCCAAAATGGTTCAAATGGCTCTGAGCACTATGGGACTTAACATCTGAGGTCATCAGTCCCCTAGAACTTAGAACTACTTAAACCTTACCAACCTAAGGACATCACACACATCCATGCCCGAGGCAGGATTCGAACTTGCGACCGTATCGGTCGCGCGGTTCCAGACTGAAGCGTCTAGAACCGCTCGGCCACACCGGCCGGCGAGGAATTCCACTCCTGAACGTATAGGAGATAGCGGATAGGTGGAAAGAAGAGAGTGAAGGTCTTTACGAGGGGCAGGATCTATCTTCTGACCTGATAGAAAAAAAATAGGAGCTGATTTGGAAGACGTGACGGACCAAAGATCCAGTAGCACAGGCAGAGCTTTGGTCTACTTTCGGTCAAATAAGGTAGAATACGCTGACAAAATTTCTTTGGAGTTTCGGAAACTGAGTAAGTGTCAGCCAAATGAATGTTAAAGCTGGTGTGCATAATCTACGAGACTGCAGACATACCATCAG
This sequence comes from Schistocerca nitens, assembly GCF_023898315.1. Taxonomy (NCBI): domain Eukaryota; kingdom Metazoa; phylum Arthropoda; class Insecta; order Orthoptera; family Acrididae; genus Schistocerca; species Schistocerca nitens. Next base: position 266,045,649 of record NC_064618.1, read on the forward strand.
AATTCCAGAGATATCTAGGGCAGCTATTTGCGAGACTTATCGCACAGCTCTTGCACCTTTGTGGACACGAATAATATTCACAGTAACAGACAACAGGGGATCTCTTAGCTGAGGATCAGTTTGGCTTCAGGAAGCACCAGAGGAGCAAATCTGACGTTCCACTGGATAATGGAAACAACACTTAAGAAACACAAGACACGTTAACAGGATTTCTATAAGCATTCGACAATATTAAATGTTGCAAGATACTTGAAATTGTACTGTTATTTCAGTGGCACAACAATGGCGTTCCAATACCACTATGGGTTCGCGGAACAGAATCAAATATCAGGCTGTTGATAATAATGTTTGCTGAAGGAGAACGTAAGTGTAGATATACCACGCACAATATTTTTTACTCAAATTAAACAGGATGTGTAATTCGAAATAAAATGTACTAAGGTTGTCCCAGTACAAGACCTACACACAGAGTTCACTTCTGAGATTATGTAAAACACACGGGCAACGTCAAGAGGACTGGAAGCGTCTTCGATTCAGAACCGCTTTCGTGACAGAGCACTGTCACGTTAAATCTAAAAGACGAGTAGGACTAAGAGTCCTTCAGGAAAGTCGTTGTCACTTTTTGGACTTTCGAAGGTAGGGAACGGTCATCTGGTGAGAACTAAGCAGGTAAACTTCATGCTGGACAGGGCGAATTGATGAAAGGTAGGTGGGTCAAAGGAAAATTGACGGGCACCAGAAAATAAATTAAGGTTGTCGTGGTCCATAGTCGATAAACTGCCCAAATAATATAAAATTACATGCTTGAATTATGTGATCCCAGCCAGTTCTCATTCCGTGGAACTGCTGCATCTCACACAGTAGTTCCCAAGGACAAAGTAACTCATTTAATTAAATCCTCAACATAAATATATACTCGTAATTACATGTAAGCATACAATCATTATCGTTAATATGTAAATCAAACAATGAATCACCCAAAAGAATATTAAGTATTAATGCGTTAAGCCTAGCGTGCTACGAGTACCTAAATCAGAAGACTACAGTATAGTGTTGCGACAATGAGAGAGGAAGTGACGGTTCAGCATTGCCAAGTTAAATTGAACAAAATTCTTATATTACACGGGTTTCGCTCAAGAGCGATGAAAATTGGAAAACATTTAAAGTATTTTATTTGTTTGTACTGTTTATAGTACTTAGAAATTTACAATCATGTTACGTTCCAGAAAACATGCTAAGTGCCTACGTGCAGCACGTCTATCTCAGATGTTTATTTCTAGAACATCCTCTGTTCCCACAGAGGAGAAATGGACGGCTGAGCCAGACTGACGTGTAGGTAGTACCAATTAATCACTGCTCTCTTAATAAACGCGTAATTGCTGCCATCGGTTTTTTGCTCCAAGTAATTAATTGGAGCTCTGTGATCAGACGCACAAAAGTAACGCCAGGGCTTCGTCCGGGCACAGCCCCCTGGTATTAATTCTGGGTGCTGTGTCGGCCTTCCCACTCTAGTGCTACTGGCACATTACGAGTACACGAACTCATCAGAGCCTCCATTTTGTTAAATGGAAAGGAAACTGATGATGCACAGTACATGGGCCAGATTACCAACAAAAACATATATAAATATAAAGTTATTTAAGCATAAATTATATTCAAACTGTATTGTCCATTAAGCAAATAGTCCCACGTATATCGAGCCGAGCTTATGAGGGCCTATGGGGCAAGTTCTGCCAGCTAATATAGTCTCCTTTGTAGTATTTCCTTGTCGAAGAAGAGTTGTGTCTGAAGTGCTACTGATTCGTGCTCTGGAGCGCAATGAAAACGTGCACTGTTTGTTTTATGCATAACGATGAGAGAAACTCCATCTACTTCGTAGCCTACAGTTTTTGTTTAGTTTATCGTTAGTTCCATCTCTGCTCCTGTTGATAACATTCGTTTATATGCGGTTTAGTCTTTGGCTGTATAGACTGAATAGACTGCCCAATCCACTCAACGGTCCTTTCACTAAAGACAGTAACGTAATAAGCGAAATTTATCGTTATTATCCCTTCATCTTGAATTTGAATCCAACTGTCGAACTAATCTTTTATTGCCACCATTTCTTCTTCGACGTACAGACTGAACAATAGGGAAGAAAGACTGCATTCCATCTCGGGTTCGAAACAGACATACGAATGCCAAGTAAATGCTTTACATATGGAAGTGCTGAAAATATTTACCGAAATTAAATAAATTTGCTAATTCAGTGTGTCCTTGCGATGGAATGAGACAGCTGACAGAAATACGGACATGTGGTAATTCTCAAAGAAAAGGACAGAATCGGCGGTGCATAACCTAATAATAGCTTATTATTTGAAGTTGCTCCTTTATAAATATGAGGAAGCAACCAAATTTACATGTTAAATGCTTTAATGGGTGTACGTAACCTAAAATCGATTTGAATAATCAGCGAAAGACCCGGGACTAAATTTAATCGTATTCATTATCCTTGCAACTAGCAATTATGAACAGAAAAAAGCAAAAGCCGTGATGAGTAAACGCTACAAATAGGGAGCTCAATCACGCATGTTTCGTCATTGATTTACTATTCCAAGCGCGACAGATAAATTTGAGACAAATAGAGAAAACACGGGAAGAACTAAATTGAAATGCAAATAACTTGTGACTTACAGTTTTATAGATATTTGTTATTCTTAGTATTTGCTATAATTTTGTGGCATTCTCCTGGTGGAGATATATAGGAGAAGCGACACAAAATCTACATTTCGAGAGATCTGAATCTGATTTTTCTTTTAGCCTCCTCAAGTTTATTAATTACATCCAGTGAATGTGTTTGAAGGGTGGCAGTGGATATCTTCTCATTGATGGTGTTTAGCGGTCTTCTCCATGGGCTCTGTTATTCTCAATACACACTGATGTTTTTAGTTCTGGGTATTCCATCTGGACTCCCACTATCAGTGGTTGAATGCCAGATCATCCATGTTGACACCGGACTCACGATTGTGTAGCTGAGTCACTGATACACTGTATAGAACAACTTCTTTTATTGAAGTAAGGAACGACATTTGATGGGCACGAACGACCACAGTTACTACCACTGCAGATATGATCTCTGGCTAAAAGACATTTCCGTTATGTTACAATTATTGCAGATACAGTTCACATTATACCGTGTAGGTAGGAACCAGTATTCTCCTCTTTTGCAACAATTAGTTGCAAACGGCAGACAGTATTTGCCCTTATCCACTAGACAAACGTTACTGAAGAGCAACTGAGGAAGAGCGGGGCCAATATTAACAACGTTACGGTTCTGGTGTTGGTCTTTAAAACTCATTCTAAGAGGAAGGAAAAATTACAACATTGAATACCTATAACAAAGTAGGAAGGATAGGTAACATTTAAATTGAAAAATCCGCAAGAGTTTCACAAAGCATAAACTGACTGAAAGACCACAGCAATGCATGCGTGGTTGTAAAGGTTGAATGGTCATAATGAGGTATTCATCAGTTACACTCTCGCTGCAGCAAGCAGTGGCTTCAGGTGCTTAAATATACCTGGCGACAGCTCCTGGTAGACGGGGTTGTACAGTTCTTCTTTGCTGTAGGGATCTGAGCAGATGAATACCGTTGGCTCCTCAGGACCCCTATAGCCATTTGGGTAGACAACATTCGGCTTCATGTCGATCATCTGGAACAGAAGTGTCAGTATCCAGTGTTTATTGCTCTATTCACTCTTGATTTACTAAAACGAATTCTTAAGAACATAATATAACATCTTTAATCTTAAGTCATTCATATGTGACTGTTATCTGGATCTACGACTATTGATGATTTAAAATAAAAATAAAAACAATTATCTCTGTCAGCCATTTTAATTTTCTTCACAGCGGATTTGGAGGCAATTTGTTTCTTCTTCATGACAGTTACTCGAGTTTCCTAAGAGTAATTAGCTTGTCCATATGTTTAAAATTGCCCTTGAACATTTACAATCTGGTGTTTTCAGTAGTTTTGGTGAATTTAAACAGTCTTTGAGAGAATTATTTCGGAATTTGTGGATCATATAACAGAAGTGTCATTTATGATTTTTCATTGCAATTATTACTCATTTCAGCATTTGGTATTCAACAACATACATTATTAATGACTTGCCAGACATCTTGTGACGTCTCCCAATAATTTTACAAAATGTACGACAGGTCTACGGTAATTTTCATTCTTAAAACAGTGACTTCTCACCGCATTCCACATACCCCCACAACGTCACCTATATCGCTAGCACCTAGAGAGAGGGTGCAGTGGTTCAGACTTCGGGCTCCAAGTCAAGGGTAGTGAGGTTCTAACAAACTTGTAGGCACCTTGATGTAAGTTTTCCTAACATCCGTACGATATTTCTGGAAGACACATAGTAATAAATTCACTAAAATACTCTTCAACAGGTCATCTCTCATTTTCGTATGACACAAGAAAACGATACATAAATAATTATGCTAACAGAACAAAATGAACTTTATGTCACCACTTGCAGCTTTTGTGTTTACACAGTACGATGATTGCCACTATTAGGTCATAACTTTTAAATGCATTCTGAAATGCTGTTATGATTATTGTAAATAAATGCTTTTCTTTGATAATATCTCGTTCTTTGTGTTCCGTAACTTAGTCATCAAACACCGGAAACCTTATACGTTCCTTTTGTTGTCTGTTTGTCTGTCTCTCTGTCCAACTGTTAAGAACTCTATCTCTCAGGAACGTTGTTGTATGAAGTTGAAATTTAGGTCAAATAATACGGTCTATAGTCTTTCGACGACGTAAAATGTTCAAGTTTCCATGTCAGTGCAGTCAAACAGTATGGCTATTTATGACATGTGTTTTTATACTCACTAACTCACTCAACAAAATCTAGAAAGTACTTCTCATTGATATATAAGCATGAAATTTGGCATGCAGCGAGTTTTTACAGTACCGGAAAAAATCCAAATATCGTCAACTTGTAATTATATTACATGAAGAAAAAATGTTTTTGTCATTTTTATCCAACTACCTGTTAGTCCGTCTGCTAAGATATCTTTGTCAAATACTAATGTCCACAATCCTTCAGCTTCATAAGTAATTGAAGCTTTACCAATAAATCAATGCAGCTGAAACGTATTGCCATATATGTCACGTATTTTGACACTCGAAAACTTACTCATTAAAAACTACAGATGAACTATGTGAATATATGTTCTGCCTGGTGATCTATAAGTAATGTGCATACAAGGAAAACGGATTTTTTAGTCTTATGTTTAATCAATCCATCACCTCTCAATGGTGTAAGGAAACACCAGAAATAACACATTCAGATTCAGCCTTAAACTGTAAGTCCCATTTCCCCATTTGGACAACTAGTGTAGATTAGGAACACTTAAGTCGCCGATGTGGCGTCGAATAGAAATGGAGCCAGGCTGTTCAGCCACACGAAATTATTGCTCTTATCTATATATATAATCAAGTTTGTATAGAGACTTCAGAGCGGGAGTCTTACTCGGAATTGGCCAATTTGTTCTGTTCAGTTGTCTCCAGTGTCGACTGTATGTTACTATGCGACTTCAGTCAAAACAGCTATCCTTGTTCAATGGTTAGGCCAATACGAAACTTGAAAGTGAGAAAACAGCCCTAGTGCTCCGGCAGTTCACCGTTTGAATTCCATTATCCGGAGGGGCACATGTATCATTGGTCGTTCGTGTATACTGACGACAGTGAAGAACGGTAGAACCGAATCTGTGATGTGGAATAAGCTTTCAATACAGTAACGTGGGTTTCCAGTTCCCCTTTGAGAAACAGGTGACCGTCTCTAGCCATCTTAAAGCTTTTCCCCATGCGGCATGTCACCCTTTACTAGTTTTTGAATCTGATGAGGGGTTCACAACGCCATCAATGCTGATACATGTAGTATGTAATTACAGTTGTAACTACAGTAATATTTTGGATACGTCAGTTCTAAACTTCTGAAGAAGATCTCTAGATGCCAGAAACTGGTCAAGAAATTAAATTTATTTTGCTCATTTGGTCGCTGATTTTTACAACAAATATAGTAGGGCCAATATAAGTAACGTAAGCGGGCAACTATACAACTACCAACCCGCTTAGATTGCCTCTTTATACACACACGCATGCACAAACATACAGCAATATGGCCCGCCCACTCCCACACCCACCCACCCACCCCCCACCCCCCACCCCCACACACACACAGATAGACAAACAGAGAGAGGCGCGCGCCCGCGCACAACCCACGCACCTCTACTAAAAACGATTATAATGACTGGAATAATGTAAAGTCATCTAGACAAAGGAGCACTGTTATGGAAGCCGGCAGATGTCGCAGTGCTGGCCAGATATTATAGTGCTTCTCAAAAAATAATTTGAACCAATCACAACACACTAGGGACAGGCTGACAGAGAACTGGATAGAAAATAAACGAACCCTAGAATTAAATGTTTCTTGCTGAAGCTTCGATAGTAAAGATTTTGTTGCTGCTTCCAGTTCGCTCGAGCTGACACTTTACGATATCCGAATACATAAAACACTTGGCTTGTAAAATAAATCGAGAATGCTGCGCAGTTCGTATGTGATTCTAAGGACAGTAACGGGACCCATTCCGTTCAAAACATCCCGAATGTGTAAATGCTGTTTTTCAGACCCCTTTAGACGATGTGTCTGTTTCTCCTGTTGTCGTCTCAAGAAGCTTGAGTGAGTGTGTGTGTGTGTGTGTGTGTGTGTGTGTGCGTACTCTACGAAGAGTCAATGTTACTTGTTCACCACATAAACTTACTCCATGTACCCTAATAACACAGAAAGGCAATTAAAAACAATTCTATTCGATGCCTTCTGATATAAATAGGGAGAAGCAAGACATTAGAGAACACAATTGCGACTCATATCGGAAGGAAAGACACCTTGATATGATGATTGTTTGCGGTTGTCATTAACGTGCAGTTTAAAAACAGATGCAAAGTAACTCGTTGAACTATTTCGGGAATTACTTCAGAGGACGATTATACCCTAAAAAAGGAAAATGTTTAATTATTCCATATGACAAGGTAAAACAACATACATGACACTGAAAACTACATGCCGCTTAACTACTTATCTACAATGGAGAAGCTATTTAATGAAATTATTACCAATGACACGTATCATCATTGTGTTTTAATCAAGCAAAGCAACAAACTGGCCTGATAATTCAGTATATAGCGTTAAACTACTTATAAACTGCAAAGCCAATACGGAGGTAGACCCTGACGTTGCGGTGGATAATGGAATAAAAATCAAGACAGGTTCATAGGCTTTGCCTACCTGGAAGAATGATCCACAATTGAAAATGGTGCAAGATGCTCCACATTAAAAAAAATTTCATGCAAGCTATATGCAACAACAGGATGTGCAAGGATCAAGAGAGGGTTTTAAAATAGGTAAACCAAGAACCAAAAAGAAAAAAAAGGTTCAAATGGCTCTAAGCACTATAGGACTTCAATTCTGAGGTCATCAGTCCCCTAGAACTTAGAATTACTTAAACCTAACTAACCTAAGGACATCACATACATCCATGCCCGAGGCAGGATTCGAACCAGCGTCCGTTGCGGTCGCGCGTCCAGACTGTAGCCCCTAGAACCGCTTGGCCACTCCGGCCGGCAAAAGTAATGGTAAGAAGCATAAATAAGAACAGCAAGAAGTTTAAGATAAGAATTTTTGATTAAGAAGGAGACGAAGTCAAGGAATTCTGCTAGCGTGGAAGGAAAATAGTCCAGCCGGCCGGAGTGGCCGTGCGGTTCTAGCCGCTACAGTCTGGAGCCGAGCGACCGCTACGGTCGCAGGTTCGAATCCTGCCTCGGGGATTGCTGTGTGTGATGTCCTTAGGTTAGTTAGGTTTAATTGGTTCTAAGTTCTAGGCGACTGATGACCTCAGAAGTTAAGTCGCATAGTGCTCAGAGCCATTTTGAAAATAGTCCATTACGGACGAAGCAAGAAGGATATAAAAAGCACCTACCACAGCCAAATAGGGCTCTCCTGGCCAAAAGAAGTCCAGTATTATCAAACACAGATCTCAATTAGAGGAAGAAATTACTGATATTGTAAAGCATTGCATAGCAGTGAATCATGCGCAGCGGGAAAACCAGAAAAGAAAGAAATCGAAGCGTTTGAGTTGTGGTGCTGCGGAAGAATGTCGAAAATTAGATGAATCGATAAGGAAGGAGGAGGTTCTTCGCAGAATCAGCGAAGTACATATGGAAAATTCTAACAAGGAGAAGTGACAGGATGATAGAACATAAGGCAACAGGCATTAATTTCCCGGTTACTAGAGGAAGTTGTAGAGAGTTAAATCTGAAGGGAAACGGATTCAAACCTGTAAGTTTGACTGAGTATTGGGCTATCACCCGGAATAGTAGCGAATAATGAAAGATAAATAAATAAAACTGAAACACTGTAGGTGTAGAGCTTCCGAGGGTTACTCGAAAAGTGCGGCATGACTTCTTATAAAACACAAACTACCACAGAGTTTTTCAGAAAACTGTTTTTATTTAATTCCTCAGTCGTTTCTCTCTTTTCCTATATAGTTCCTATGTCTGTTTAAACATTTTTCATAACATTGTACAGCTTCTGTATCCTTAAGTCATAGTCGTCTGCCGCCTGTGACGATAACCAGTCTTTTACTGTTTCTTCCGCCGCCGAGAAATTCCTTTAGGTAGCGAAACAAGTGAAAATCACTCTGCGCTAAGTCTGGACTGTACAGTGGAGGGACAATCTCATCCTATCCAAAATATCTGATCAGATTTGGGGATTGCAAGGCAGAATGAGGTCTTGCACTGCCATGAAGAAACCAAACTCCAGACCTCAGAAGGCCACTTCACTTCTTCTATATTGCAAGTCGAAGATGAGTCAGGGTAACGCAGTATGTGACTGCGTTTATTGTTGTCTCTCGCTGCGTGAACTCGACCAACAAGACTCTATGTTTATCCTAAAACATATTTGCCGTAACCTTCCGCGTTCAGATTCTTTCCTTTACCTTCACTTTCACTGGTGATTTGGTGCGATAACACTCCACTGGTTGAAGTTTAGACTCTCGGCTCATGTTAGAAATCCGTATCTCGTCCCCTGCGACAATGATCTCTAAAAACTGATGGTCTTCCTTATGACAATGGTCCAAAAATTCAAGAGCACAAGACAATCTTTCCATTTTAAGTTTCTCAGTAAGCAGCCTGGGGAGCCAAAGTCCACCCAATTTGCGGACTTGCGACTCTTCGGAGACAATTTTGTACAAAGATGTTCGACCCACTTTGGGAAATTTCAATGCTACAGTGGAAATTTTGAGTCTCCGGTCTTCGTGAATCTTTCTGTCCGGCGTTGACCAAATCTTCTGAGAGTACTGATGGTCGGTGTGATCGCGGTTAATGGTGGACGTTTCCCCGTCCGTCCTCGAAGGCTGTCACCCACTACGGCCTTTGCTGTCGCTCATCTCAATGGCTTCACACACTTATCCTTGCTGTCAAAAGAGAATCACTAACCGTACTTCACAGCCGGCGGTCTGATCAATTGTTTTAAACATTTTGAAGAGACACTGTAAACAGCACACTGTGGCAGTACCAACGCAAATGGCGTCATTTGACGAGTAAGGCATGCCGGAAGTCGGTGCGCATGCGCGTTTCAGTGTTCGCGCTACATTCGATTACCTACTGCGATTCAGACTTCAGTTTCATAACAATTTCCGTATAAATCCAAAACGAAAAGAAGTTTTTGTTCTTGTTGTTTTGAGTCCGAAGACTGTGCAACACTATTTATGAAGATATTGAGCTAGAAATGAAAAGAAAAAAAAAATAATGCATTCCGATTTTATGTGTGTCCCCGAGACGAGAGTGAGACAGAAACTGCTTAACATAATGCCCTCTCTACAGGAGTAAGTTTCGACCTAGATAATTTTAAGGCAACATCTTTCAAGTTTTAACTAACCGCCAGTGTAGCCGAGAGCTCTGATGCACTGCTTCTTGGACTCGGGTAGGAGTGCCGGCCCGAGATCGAATCCGCCTGGCGGATTAACGACGAGGGCCGGCACGTTGGTCAGCTTGGATGTGGCTTTCAGGCGGTTTTCCACATCCCACTAGGTGAATACCGGGCTGGTCCCCAAGTTCTGCCTCAGTTACACGTCTCGCAGGCATTTGAGTCCGTTCGCAGTATTTCATGGCTTACACTAGACGCAGACAGCTGAGATACACTAATTCCGTCAATGGGGGTTCGGGCTGGCGACAGGAAGGGCCACCCTCTCCAACTAACACTAGTAAGTTCTTAGTAGCATGGCCGACCCCACGTTGACGTGGGACGACGACCCAAATGATGATAGCCTTTCAAGCTTTAACTGACAGTTACCGGGATAGTGTTTGCCGTTAGAGAGGCTCCTTGGTATGAAGAAGAACGCCAGATGCAGGACCCCAGGGATACATTCCTGAGAGACAGTTAGTGGTGAGGAGATGCCCGGTAGAGACAGCCTAACAGATCTGGAGTGTTCTCTCAGAACTCGCTTGTAAGACAGACTAGGCCATTTGTAGGAACGCCCGTCTACGGTGGCAACAGAAAATAGTGCCAACCCTGACAGCCCGGTGTTTGCTTGCACGAACAGACATTTTAAATATTAGCCAGACGGGTCACTTAGCGTCGCTTTCGTATGTGCCGAGGAGCAGTCAACTGGCAGCGTCCGTGTCCATCACATAGGACCTCATGCACAACCGCCAGCGTCCATGGGCAAAAGACAGTGAGGTGCTACGTCCTGCAAGCTAGTTAAAGCGCCATCACGCACCAATGTTGGTGCTCACTGCTAGCACCTCTCTCTCTTGCTCGTCTGAACCTTATAACGGATTCATTGACTATATTTTTGTAACTTGGTTTCTAAATTATTCTTGATTTCATGTGAAACTGAAATTGACACTAGTGGACTCTATCCTCCCTATTTCACTACATAATATTCGTTCTTTGTTGCTTTGCAAATCTTGAATGTGGAATATGTAACACATAAAGAGTGAAATCTGAGCTGTGGTACTGCACATTCTGTTCACCTACATCACATGGTTAGCATCGATTAACCAACGTTCAAAGTGCTTCAGTCACACCTGCGAGTAATATCGAGTCAGGTAATTTGGAGGCAACACGATATGGTGTCAGTTTCACTGGTTTCCATTTGTTAGTGGAAGTGGTGAGCGGGCAAAGTGCAAGCCACAACTTGTTTGATGGAGCTCTCCATATTAGTCTACTTTTCAGGTCTCTTTATCTCTGAGTAACTTCTGCGATCTATGTTCATTAAAATCTGCTAGCGGTAGCGAATCCTTGGTCCCCTTCCGAAATTTTTACCCTACACACTTCGCTATTTCAGGAAGTGTTCCTTGAACAGAAACCTCATTACAGTCAAGTCGTCAAATTTATTTTTTCCCCAGTTGCATTCAGTACCTTTTCATTAACGAGCCGACTTGCCAATTTTATCATTAGTTTTCTTCTATAGCTCTACATTTCAAAGCTTCTAATCGTGTCGTGTCCGGATTGCTCGTCGCCCATGTTTCACTTCCGTAGGAGGCTCCATTCCAGAAGGACATCCAAACACTTAACTTCTTAATATAAAGTTACGTGTCTGGCGCTCAGCGGGCTTCTGACCGAAATGCCAGTAGAGTACAGTGTTAGGTTCGCCGCAGCATTAGTGAGGAGAGGATGGCGAGTCCTTCGGCCAAGCCGCCTTTCATCCGCGGGAAATATTCCCCGTACTCCGTTTTATAGCAAGTTGTGTCGACCCTGTGGTTATCCTACAGGGACGTTTCTACTAGGTTTAGAAGCCGGCAGCTCCAAGGCTAGTGTCTAACGCTTTGCGCCCTGGACAATAATTGTCACATTAGTTCTATTCTGAGTGTGGCCAGCATGAAATTATACCCTCTCTACATCGGTCGTCATCAGTTATTTTCCTGCCCACACTGAAAAACTCGCCAATTAATTTAAGCGTTACAGCTTCTATTAAATTTAACACGGATAGTGAGGAAGTACTTCGCAGAATCGGCAAAGAAAGGAAACGTACGGGAAACATTGGCCAGAAGAACGGACTGGATGATAGGACAAGTGTTACGATAGCAGGAAATAACTTCCATGGTACTAGAGGGAACTGCTTCTTTTCTCATTCTCGTGCCTTTGTACCACATCTGCGCAATGTCGCCACTGTTGTTAATGGATTGTATACTGCTGATTAAGAGTGGCCGGAGACCCTATCTGTCGCCATCCCGAAATTCCGCTCTCAAAAAAATGGTTCAAATGGCTCTGAGCACTATGGGACTCAACTGCTGAGGTCATTAGTCCCCTAGAACTTAGAACTAGTTAAACCTAACTAACCGAAGGACATCACACACATCCATGCCCGAGGCAGGATTCGAACCTGCGACCGTAGCGGTCTCGCGGTTCCAGACTGCAGCGCCAGAACCGCGCGGCCACTTCGGCCGGCGAACTTTTAGTACGAAAGATACTAAAAACAGAGTCGCTCGAGTGCAAAGGAAAAAGGTACGTGGGTGAGCGACTTGAAAATAAGTAAATATCTCAGTAAAGAAAATGATATGGAGGCACTGGTGATGTAGCCAGGTTAATGGGTGACGGATGAACCAAAGAACGTCCTTGCTGGATTCCGAGAGATTAGAAAAGTCCGAGCCAACGACCTAATTGAAGATGGGTGGACGACATCAGAAAACGTGCAGAAGGAACGAGGATAGTGACGACTGATGACTCTAGCGTGTGGGAAAAGTTGTAGGAGATTCTTGTCCAATAATGAACGTCAATTTGTTGGTAGTGATGGCGACGTACTCCGTCGAAACAGGACTCAGAAGGCACAACGACACCGTCCTTCCGCCATTTCATCCACAGCCGACAGGCGTCACTGGTTGTGGATATGGTTAGGCACGTGGTCAGCACACTGCTTCTGCAACCATCGTCAATTTTCGTGACCGGGGTCGCTACGCGAAGAAATACACAGGTTTTTGAGACTTCCTCGCTGGTTTCCAGCTCTTACCTATTGTATCGAACGGAAGTTAAGGAATCGGACAATTGTGAGGATGGTCAGTGTAGCATGTAAGGCAGTAGTAGCGCGTCCGGCGGTAACAAGGGACGGGCCCGGAACAGCGGTAAGCCAAGTACTGCTGGGGGCTACGGGCAGGCACTCGTTCACGACGTCGTTAAACAGCGGATGGCGGTAATTGCGTTCGGGATGGGCGCGCTGCCCTCAGCCTCATTAGTAATCCAGTCGGCGCGGCGCGGAGCGGAGCGGCGGGCGGCTCCAGTTCTCCAGCTCCCCGGGCAGGTGCAGGCGGGAGGCTGTCCTGGAACCGCGCTGGAATGCCCGCCCCGCCGCGATCGGCTGTGACGGCGCAGCGGCAGGTGAGGGAGGCAGAGGCGGCCACGGCCGCGGCCGCGGGCGGAGGCACAGATTTCTCGGCAGGTGCCATAGCGCTCGGCCGCTGCAGCTGCCCGCCGACCGCGCACCTGCCCCGCTAATGAGCTCATAAATAACCGATTTAAAACAATTTCACCGTGGGCACCTCTCCTCCGCGTGCTCTCTCCGTCTCGCGTCGTAAGACACACTGCCGCCTGCTCAAAGCAAGCGGTGTCTCTGGTGTAATACGTCTACGATCAGACGAGCTTTGAGGCTAGGAATGTTTTCTGCAGAACTGTATCATCCAGTGGACAGGTAAAGTGAAATTGTAACATACTGTTTTTATAAGCTCAACTGCTGCCACATTTCCCAGTGGCACGCAGCTAAATGTAAGTGTTCGATAGCAGTACAAACTTTACTATGTGCCGCCTATAAGTATGTATGAGAGTAATTGAAAACGTTTGAACCATTCACTATGGCTCATCTACACACCACTGTCGATGGGACGTTAAATCATCATCCAAGTTACCTTATTTACAGGATTGAAACATGGTCGTGAAATTGTAAGAAACACAATCTGGCAATTTACAGGGAACAAAGAGCCACTGGAGGATGTACCCCCGTCAGTTAAAAAATTAGTAAGCAAATAGAGAAAAGTTAAGATGGTGGTTTTAATATTTCAAGTTCCTTCCATCTGAGTACAACGTACACAACGTTCTTCCAACAATGTGGAACCCTCAGAAAGATCCTTTTTTGGGATACTGTAACTATCGCATTGTATTGCCTTCGCTGTTGGTTATGTAGTCAAACTGTTGAACATTTATGTGAAAATCTGCCTTTTATCGTTTTGTGGTTGGTTTGTATTTATGATACCAAGTCCGTCACCCGTGATGAATTTTTCTAGAAAGAATTGCGCATGTTTTGCACTTCAATCACGCCACGCAGACGTACACGCGTCGCTCTTTTTTTTAGGGAGTCAAAGTGTGCGGGACAAATTCTCCAAACATGTTTCGCTTCTTCACAGCATTCTGGAGAAGAACATTTAATATTGAGATGTTGCTCCACTGCGATTTGTGGCACATTAACGTTGATTCAGTGAGGCCTCACGTCCACTACGTAGCCTGCTCACAACTGACTGGTCGAATGTACTAAAGTTATTTGGACTTGTTCATTGACGCTTCCAACGCAGTTACTGCAATGACGTCCCTTTTACGCCATGAATAAAATCAGTCTCCGAACTTTTTTGTGAATTACGGAACAGGAATTTCCCCTCACTGAAGGTCACAGGACCATGTGACGGAGGAAAATAGCACGAGGGTTGGAATTTAAATAGTGGTAACTATTTATTCGCAACCGATACAAAAGAGTTACATCTTTGCACCTGTTACTGTCCTTCAAAGTTGTCACCAGCGTTGTGTAGAATCCTTTTCCAAGTATGTGGAAGGGCGTAGTATATCGTTTGCAGAGCCTGTTCTGTTGATGGTGCGAATGGAGCGGTCTAAAGCTATGGTGATTCGCGTGTACGACTGTGATGGTGTTACCCTAATGCATTACGTTCCTCCACGGCAGACCGTCAGTGCACAGTATTACTGTTCGTTTTTGGAGCATCACCTGCGACCAGCTTTGCGAAAGAAGCGGTGACACCTTCTGCGCTACCCACCCATCATTTTGCACGGCATTTTGCGCGGACGCATACAGCGCAAGCTGTGGCTGCTCTATTCGGTCGATGGGACTGGGAAGTACTGTACCATCCACCTTACTCCCCGGACTCAAGTCCTTGTGACTTTGATTCGATTCCGAAGATGAAGGAACCACTTCGTGGCATTCGTTTCAGAACTGTTCCAGAGATTCGGCAGGCAGTAGACCGCTCCATTCGCACCATCAATCGAAGAGGCTCTGCTAACGGTATACTACGCCTTCCACATCGCTGGCAACGGGTTCGACACATCACTGGTGACTACATTGAAGGACAGTAACAGGTGCAAACACCTAACTCTTCTCTATCGTTTGTGAATAAATAGATGCCACTATTTAAATTCCAACCGTAGTATTACAGAATTATCTTGCTATAATAGTTATGTCTATTAAAGAAGGATAAAAGACTGATGTTTCGTTGACGATGAAGTCATTAGGCAAATAACAACAACTAATTTGATGGTACAGTCCACATGTGTAGTGCTGGTTCATAGTGTCCTACGAAACACTATGGACCGGCAGTGCAACTGTGGACTGTTTGATGAACAAATACGCCGGAAGAAACTGAAAAATCACAACAACTAATATCTTTCGTAATCTAACGAAAATCATTCTATATTTACACTGACTGATTTTTTTGTTATAAGTCATTAGAGGCAGAAACCAAGCTCGGTTTGGAGAGTAATGGGGAAGGAGATTTCAGCCTCTATGCTTTACAATGTGAGTATAGTCCAAAAGCAACAGTACTCAGTAATTATTAGCGCTTAGAAGTTCAGCAAATTGCCGACGATATCAGCAGTTGGACTGCTACACTTCTTAAAGTACATCACAAATTAATACTGAAATCATATACCGTAACATGATATCCCATTCTTCTCTGCATGTGGTTCGCCATAACGGATCCATGGTGCAAGAGGACACCGAAGATGTTCAATGCATTCTTAATCTGTGTAAATTTTCGACGAATATCAGTGCCACTGTATTCGCATGACATGAGATGTGTCTGAAAATCCGGCAGATGGTCTCATAGAATAAAGAAAACAAGAGTCATCCTTATTGGCCTTCAGAGTAATCGTCATTAGCTGCAAAACACTTCTGATATCGACTGTAAAGCCGTTGTAAACTGACAGCAGATGCTTGTTGCAGATTCGCTCGAAGAATCGCCGTTACGCATTGTTAGATGTACGCAACGTCAGCGTGCCCATCTTCCTCGCTAAACACAAACAGACTGTTATTCAACACCCTCCTTATCCTCTGGTTCTGGCACCGGAAAAGTTTTGTTTCCCCACCTTAAATTAATTATGAAAGTCCCACGCTTCGCAGACGTTGCAAGTGACCACGGTGTTTCGAGCGATTCCGCAAGAACAATTTGTTGACAGTTGCCGATAGTTTTATGACAGATGTCAGAATTGCGTTGTAGCTAATTGTGATTTTTTGAAGGCCAGTAAATATATTTTGTTTGTAACTCTAGTTTTCTTTACTTTCTGAGACCATTCACAGAACTTTCCAGACGCTACTTGTATCAGTCTTCAACGTTTATTAATGACTCACGGTTCTGAGGAGACTGGAATTGTCATTGCTGAAGACATCAGGATCAACTACACCACCGAGAAGTCGAAAATATCGTTCTGCTACCTGTATAATTAGTGTTCCCTGTGTTCGATCCTCATCCGAAGATAAGAACGGGTTTGTTGTCTTAGTCCATTGGGCCACGAAATCGAACGAAAAACGAATATCGATCTTTAGCAAGACCCGAAAGCACATTGTAAGCTCAATCGCTCTGATGTTCCAGGTCGATATGTTTTTTCTCACTCTATCTTTTGGAAATACTATGCCTACGTTGAAATGTGGAAGTATTTGGCTGATTGTCAAGACGCGATCACACCGCGTACCTTCAAAAATATGTGCTAGATTGTAATGGACCGGTGATGTTCAACGAAAATGAAATTTAAGTGTAATACGTCCCAAGGAATGGTAATACTAACACCTACGTTCGAACTATAAATTAATGATTCATTAGATTGGGCCAGCGATACGGACTACGGACTGTTTGCTGATGATGGTTTCGTGTACAAGAATGTATGATTCGGGGACTGCCATAAGGAAATTCAGAAACGCTTCGATATTATTTACTCTCGAAGTACTAACAAGGGAACCTCCCCATCGCACCCCCCTCAGATTTAGTTATAAGTTGGCACAGTGGATAGGCCTTGATAAACTGAACACAGATCAATTGAGAAAACAGGAAGAAGTTGTGTGGAACTGTGAAAAAATAAGCAAAATATACAAACTGAGTAGTCCATGGACCACATAGGCAACATCATGGAGTACAGGAGCTCAGGAGCGCCGTGGTCCCGTGGTAGCGTGAGCAGCTGCTGAACGAGAGCTCCTTGGTTCAAGTCTTCTCTCGAGTGAAAATTTTACTTTCTTTATTTTTGCATAGTTATTATCTGTCCGTTCGTTCATTGACGTCTCTGTTCACTGTAATAAGTTTAGTGTCTGTGTTTTGCGACCGCATCGCAAAACCGTGCGATTAGTAGACGAAAGGACGTGCCTCTCCAATGGGAACCGAAAACATTTGATCGCAAGGTCATAGGTCAACCGATTCCTCCACAGGAAAACACATCTGATATATTCTATACGACACTGCTGACGGCATGTGCGTCACATGACAGGAATATGTTGTCGACCCACCTAACTTGTACACTTGGCGAATGGGTAAAAAGATTCTTCTACCTAGCCCGATTTAGGTTTTCTTGTGGATGTGATAACCACTCCCAAAAAAGTGATGAAAACATAAGAGTTTGTCACATAAACTGAAAATAAAAAGTTAAAATTTTCACTCGACGGAAGATTTGAACCAGGGATCTTTTATTCCGCACGTGCCTACGTTACCACGAGACCACGGCGCTCCTGCGTTCCTAGTATCCTTGATGTTGCATATCTTCCCATGAACTACTCAGTTTGTATATTTTGCTTATTTTTTCACAGTTCCACGCAACTTCTTCCTGTTTTTCAATTGATCTGTGTTCAGTTTTTCAAGGCCTATCCACTGTGCCAACTTATAACTAAATCTGAGGGGGGTGCGATGGGGAGGTTCCCTTGTAAGTGACAAGCCGGCCGGAGTGGCCGTGCGGTTCTAACGCTACAGTCTGGAACCACGCGACCGCTACGGTCGCAGGTTCGAATCCTGCCTCGGGCATGGATGTGTGTGCTGTCCTTAGGTTGGTTAGGTTTAAGTAGTTCTAAGTTCTAGGGGAATGATAACCTTAGAAGTTAAGTCCCATAGTGCTCAGAGCCATTTGAGATCACTAAGTGACAACCCTCGTTAAATTTGCCGGGGATAAACAAGATAAAAAACGTAACAGAAAGAAAGAAACTGAAGGCATGCGATAGAAGGTTACTGGTTGCATTCTGAAAACGGTAATTGACCTGCCGTTTAAATATTTAGGAGTATTGCTACGAAGAAGATTGAAATGTTGTGATGAAATCAGTAGTAGGAAAGACGATTGAAACATGAAACGGATGAGGGGATTCTGTAAAAAGAGTGTAGTCCCTAGAGGAACCAATACTACAGAACAAAATCATAACAATAAATTGCAAAAAACCGTCGAATTTGGATTATTAATTTTCTTTGTTGGTAACTAGTTTCGATTCAAAATTTTTTTATCATGCTATAAAACAGAAAACAATAGTAAGTACTCTATACTTTCCATATGGTACCACAGTACAAAGATAACTGCTGAAAATGGCTACGTACCATAAGCTACGCAATACCATCCATTAAAACATCCATTTGTTAGTTCATTTTAGTTAAAGACATGTAAAACGGTGCAAGATAGAACCTCATACAGCTAAGAGGGGCGTCGCAGTGTGGAAGTTATTAAGAAGAGTAAGATAGGGGACTCTTATCGCAAATGCGCCGTTTAGCAGCAACTGTATTTTACATGTTTTCTTTTCTCTCTCCTTTTTTCAGTTTTTTATAAAATGATTAACTGCACATGCGGTAATAAGCATTACAAATGCATATTTCAAATAAGTCAGATGTTCTTTTCCTCATCACATTTTCGCTATTCCCCTCCACCTGCCCTCCCCGCGCCCCGCTACCATGTTCTCTACATTTCGGTATAGGGTAAGATTAGTGTTGCACGTTACAGAGCTAACTTTCAAAAACGTTCGTTGATGAAATACGTATCCATTCTTGTGTGCCAGCCGCTGTGGCCGAGCGGTTCTAGGTGCTTCAGTCCGGAACCCCGCTGCTGCTACGGTCGCAGGTTCGAATCCTGCCTCGGGCGTGGATGTGTGTGATGTCCTTAGGTTAGTTAGGTTAAAGTAGTTCTAAGTTCTAGGGGACTGATGACGTCAGATGTTATGTCCCATAGTGCTTAGAGCCATCTGAACCATCCTGTGGCCATGAATTTGGTCGATCGGCTTAGCTTACTTGTCTATATAGGCACGAAAGTTTATAAGACTGAAGTATTTTGGCTTTATGCTCAGTATTCTGTGGGAACTTAGTTTCCGTTTTATAACCGTGAAGACATTTTATGTGGAGTACTGTTTTAAATTTCTGTCAGAAATATGCTGTTACATTAATATCCAAATGTTCTTTTACTGATATCTCCTCTACAATCACCTTTAAAAAGATCAAACAATCGAGTTCCGACATGTGATAAAAACCATGCTTATATGCACAAAAATTTGCAAAGCGTATGAATATATGCTATTTGTTGTGTAGTGCAGAACTTTGTTACTAGTAGTTCTAAGGCAGATGTACCTCTAACAATGATTATTTACCTCTAACATGTCGTATTCTTTGTAGGTGTAATGGTTTTATATTTGATTGTCTGGTTTTACCACTACTTTGTCTGATTTTTATGGGTCTGTTTTACGCCTTCCTGTGTGACTTTATTTACATAGCACTTCCATACCTTGCCATGGTGTACGTAGTTGTCTTTTAATTCCGACTTTATGTAACGATTTATACTTGACTACGTGGTTAACCACTACGCGATGTCTAACTTCATGTAATCGTTGTATACCTGTATGAATGGTTTCAATGATGTTGGAGTTACTTATCTTTCTATTTAGTAATGTTGGAGTTTCTTACCTTACCGTATGTTACTAGGGTTTGAAGCTAACGCACGTGCGCGGGAATGTGGACAGTAATTTTTCCCCGCTGTAAATGGGAATGGATTAAATATGAAAATCACTAAAAAAATATGTCGTGTGACCAGGGCCTCCCGTCGGGTAGACCGTTCGCCGGGTGGAAGTCTTTCGATTTAACGCCACTTCGGCGACAGGCGCGTCGATGGGGAAGAAATGATGATGATTAGGACAACAGAACACCCAGTCCCTGAGTAAAGAAAATCTCCGACCCAGCCAGGAATCGAACCCGGGCCCTTAGGATTGAAATTCTGTCACGCTGACCAATTTTTTCTTTATCTCATTTGGTTCGTTTCGTTTCTTTTTTTTCAGTTCTTGCATCTCCTCCTTTTCTTTATGAAAGAGGGCAGCTAACCTCTGACCGAACACGCTGAGATGGCGAGTCGGCGTCACTCAGCTACCAGTGGCGGACTGAAAGTCACTGATACCGGTACAGACATCATACTCCACAATAAGCTGCGCAATGCCAGGAGTAGTAAGCAACGTGTCTCTCCTAAGAATCCTCAGGCTTTTCTTTTCTATAATTTCGGCAGGTATCTGCAGTGTAGCTGGAATCAGCCGAAACAAATACTACTCATCTTTCATGCGACGGTCCGCAGCTCGTGGTCGTGCGGTAGCGTTTTCGCTTCCCACGCCCGGGTTCCCGGGTTCGATTCCCGGCGGGGTCAGGGATTTTCTCTGCCTCGTGATGACTGGGTGTTGTGTGCTGTCCTTAAGTTAGTTAGGTTTAAGTAGTTCTAAGTTCTAGAGGACTGATGACCATAGATGTTAAGTCCCATAGTGCTCAGAGCCATTTTCATGCGACGTCCATTATCCACGGAAAGCGTCTGCTTCCCGTCGGAAACAAATTTTCTTTAAAGAGGAATTTTACGAGCCCATTCGGCAGAGCGGTCCCAAATTGGACCAGCGCGACATATATTTTTTATCGATATGCATTAAAAGAAACAGTGGAACACGAAGCCCTGTACTCCAGCACGACGGCACTGCCCTGGTCTGCGCTGACTGCTGTCGCCATACGGCAGCGCTACTAAGTCGCTGATGGAGGACCGGTCATTCTTCGTGTTTCACTGTTCTAGTTAATTCATATCGCTAAAACGAATATTGCAATAGAATAATATGAGACCACTCTATCGAGTGTGTACGCAAAATTCTGCTTTAAAAATCATTCTACTTGTAGCGGAAAAATAAACGGATACTTTCCGTTGACATTCGGCGTTGCATGAAAGCTGTGATGAGCACCATTAGTCTGGGCTGAGTACAGCTGTACATTACAAAAACGAACGTGCAGATTTGTTTCGAAACCTTAGAAAAAATTCGCATGATAACTGTACGAGGGAGATGGTATATATGTACACTATTGGCCATTACAATTGCTACACCACGATGATGACGTGCTACAGCCATTAAATTTAAACGACAGCAAGAATATGCTGTGATATGCAAGTGATTAGCTTTTTAGAGCATTCACACAACGTTGGCGCCGGTGGCGACATCTACAACGTGCTGACATGAGGAAAGTTTCCAACCGATTTCTCATAAACAGCAGTTGACCGGCGTTGCCTGGTGAAACGTTGTTGTGATGCCTCGTGTAAGGAGGAGAAATGTGTATCATCATGTTTCCGACTTTGATAAAGATCGGATTGAAGTCTATCGCGATTGCGGTTTATCGTATCGCGACATTGCTGCTCGCGTTGCTCGAGATCCAATGACTGTTAGCAGAATATCGACTCAGTGGGTTCAGGAGGATAATACGGAACGCCGTGCTGGATCCCAACGGCCTCGTATCACTGGCAGTCGAGATGAAAGGCATCTTATCCGCATGGCTGTAACGGATCGTGCAGTCACGTCTCGATCCCTGAGTCAACAGACGGGGACGTTTGCAAGACAAAAACCATCTGCACGAACATTTAGACGACGTTTGCAGCAGCATGGACTATCAGCTAGGAGACCATGGCTGCGGTTATCCTTGACGCTGCATCACAAACAGGAGCACCAGCGATGGTATACTTAACGACGAACCTGGGTGCTCGAACGGCAAAACGTCATTTTTTCGGATGAATTATGTTCTGTTTACAGCATTATGTTGGTCGCATCCGTGTTTGGCGACATTGCGGTGAACGCACATTGGAAGGGTGTATTCGTCATCGCCGTACTGGCGTATCACCCGGCGTGATGGTATGGAGTGCCATTGGTTACACGTCTGGGTCACGCCATGTTCGCATTGACGTCACTTTGAACAGTGGACGTTACATTTCAGATGTGTTACGACCCGTGGCTCTACCCATTATTCGATCCCTGCGAAACCCTACATTTCAGTAGGATAATGCACGACCGCATGTTGCAGGTCCTGTACGGGCCTTTCTGGATACAGAAAATGTTCGACTGCTGCCCTGGCCAGCACATTCTCCAGATATCTCACCAAATGAAAACGCCTGGTCAATGGTGGCCGGGCAACTGGCTTGTCACAATACGCCAGTCACTACTCTTGATGAACTGTGGTATCGTGTTGAAGTTGCAGGGGCAGCTGCACCTGTACACAACATCCAAGCTCTGTTTGACGCAATGCCTAGGCGTATCAAGGCAGTTATTGCGGGCAGAGGTGGTTGTTCTGGGTACTGATTTCACAGGATCTATGGACGCAAATTGCTTGAAAATGTAATCACATGTCAGCTCTAGTATAATATATTTGTCCAATGAATACCCGTTTATCATCTGCATTTCTTCTTGGTGTATCAATTTTAATGGCCAGTAGTGTAGATGTAGACATGTAGTACTTGGCTACAAAAGGAGAAGTCCGATGTAAGCATGTGACAGATACTACACAGGATTTCTGGAACTGAATCTGAAGACATAGCGTCGTGAAATCGTTTTGAAGGGAAGCTAGGGAAGCAATAGTAAAATAGAAATAAAATGTGTGCAAGTTGAACGTACATCAACTTTTGGAAAGTTACGTTAAAATTAGTAGTTTCACTATCTATTTCCTCGGCGCTACTCACCGCGTAAGCAACGCGTTAACGAACTGACCAACCACAAGTTGATCAACTGCACTTCCAACAGCACAGATACAAGTATGATGACTTTGCTTCGACCCTCCAACAAGGCTGTGAACTGTATGCGACAGTGCTACAGCGAAACTCACTCATTTTTCCTTAGACAATTTTCTGCCATCATGGTGTGTTAAGTGCAGCAGCGTTTCTTGTAAGTTGCGGCAGTGCTGCTGCGTGAATGAGTGGGAAATTTTGTCACTAAGCTCTACCAGTAGCTAATGTGGAAGTAACATCGTTTAGCAACAAGACGTATACGTGCCTAGCTTTTGTACGTCAGTCCTTGTGTTAAAACTAAAATTTTTTAAGCTATAATTACCTGTGATATTCACTCAGAGGGCAGAAATATATTTCTATGGTGGGAGGTACACAGAGCCGCTCACCTCCGGCGGGTGCTGAGCCGAAGCTGCGCGCATCTGCCTCGCCACCACGTGAGCACCGGGCAGGTCGTCGTAGCCCATGGTCCCTGGATCGATGCCCTGCGCCGATGGCTTGCACGGCATCAGAACAGGCGGTTTCCGCTTGTACCTGCGTTCGAATAAATATGGTCCAATAACATTATGCGCGAAGCACAAAGAAACAGAATTCACAAACATACTTCTGTCTGAAATGTTTAACCAATATCACAAATAAACAGACAGTCAGACAAAGAATAACTGTGTCTCACAGCTGAACAGAGTAATAATGTCTGTAGCCAGAAAAGTAGGCACTGATGTACGGCTAATACCACGTGTCCTCGTGTCTGAATATCATTACTGGCAAACTGAGGATCCACTGCGAAAATCTTGTGATATAGTGACAACTGGTACATCGAAACGTGATAACTAAAATTTTCATCTGCACAACATTCATTATCAGTACATTAATACAGCTTACTCCATAGAATGTTAATCATTGCCGACAAAGTACCTCAAGCATTCTTCCAAAAACCAGATTCAGGAACTCTCGTGGTCAATCTAGAATCCAAGCCAGGTGCTTTAATTTCTCGTTACCCTGGCGCAATACATCTCTCCTACAGCGTCACATCGATGTAGTGTTAATCCATATACAGGGTGTTACAAAAGGGTACGGCCAAACTTTCAGGAAACATACCTCACACACAAATAAAGAAAAGATATTATTTGGACATGTGTCCGGAAACGCTTAATTTCCATGTTAGAGCTCATTTTAGTTTCGTCAGTATGAACTGTACTTCCTCGATTCACCGCCAGTTGGCCCAATTGGAGGAAGGTAATGTTGACTTCGGTGCTTGTGTTGACATGCGACTCATTGCTCTACGGTACTAGCATCAAGCACATCAGTACGTAGCATCAATAGGTTAGTGTTCATCACGAACGTGGTTTTGCAGTCAGTGCAATGTTTACAAATGCGGAGTTGGCAGATGCCCATTTGATGTATGGATTAGCACGGGGCAATAGCCGTGGCGCGGTACGTTTGTATCGAGACAGATTTCCAGAACGAAGGTGTCCCGATAGGAAGACGTTCGAAGCAATCGATCGGCGTCTTAGGGAGCACGGAACATTCCAGCCTATGACTCGCGACTGGGGAAGATCTAGAACGACGAGGACACATGCAATGGACGAGGCAATTCTTCGTGCAGTTGACGATAACCCTAATGTTAGCGTCAGAGAAGTTGCTGCTGTACAAGGTAACGTTGACCACGTCACTGTATGGAGAGTACTACGGGAGAACCAGTTATTTCCGTACCATGTACAGCGTGTGCAGGCACTGTCAGCAGCTGATTGGCCTCCACTGGTACACTTCTGCGAATGGTTCATCCAACAATGTGTCAATCCCCATTTCAGTGCAAATGTTTTCTTTACGGATGAGGCTTCATTCCAAGGTGATCATATTGTAAATTTTCACAATCAACATGTGTCGGCTGACGAGAATCCGCACGCAATTGTGAAATCACGTCATCAACACAGATTTTCTGTGAACGTTTGGGCAGGCATTGTTGGTGATGTCTTGATTGGGCCCCATGTTCTTCCACCTACGCTCAATGGAGCACGTTATCATGGTTCAAATGGTTCAAATGGCTCTGAGCACTATGGGACTCAACTGCTGAGGTCATTAGTCCCCTAGAACTTAGAACTAGTTAAACGTAATTAACCTAAGGACATCACAAACATCCATGCCCGAGGCAGGATTCGAACCTGCGACCGTAGCGGTCTTGCGGTTCCAGACTGCAGCGCCTTTAACCGCACGGCCACTTCGGCCGGCGGCACGTTATCATGATTTCATACGGGATACTCTACCTGTGCTGCTAGAACATGTGCCTTTACAAGTACGACACAACATGTGGTTCATGCACGATGGAGCTCCTCCACATTTCAGTCGAAGTGTTCGTACGCTTCTCAACAACAGATTCGGTGACCGATGGATTGGTAGAGGCGGACCAATTCCATGGCCTCCACGCTCTCCTGACCTCAATCCTCTTGACTTTCATTTATGGGGGCATTTGAAAGCTCTTGTCTACGCAACCCAGGTAGCAAATGTAGAGACTGTTCGTGCTCGTATTGTGGACGGCTGTGATACAATACGCCATTCTCCAAGGCTGCATCAGCGCATCAGGGATTCCATGCGATGTATCCTCGCTAACGGAGAACATTTTGAACATTTCCTGTAACAAGGTGTTTGAAGTCACGCTGGTACGTTCTGTTGCTGTGTGTCTCCATTCCATGATTAATGTGATTTGAAGAGAAGTAATAAAATGAGCTCTAACATGGAAAGTAAGCGTTTCCGGACACATGTCCAAATAACATATTTTCTTTCTTTGTGTGTGAGGAATGTTTCCTGAAAGTTTGGCCGTACCTTTTTGCAACACCCTGTATATTTACGTACTGACAGTACAGCGATGAGATCCTCGTACCCGTTGTGGTCCTAAAAAAAAAATCTGTCGCAGCCTTGGGCCAAGACTCTTTCGCTGTGCGATCGAAAATGACAGTTAAGTCGATATCATAAACATTTTACCACTGTTAAAAAAGAAGATATTCTGTCACTACACTTAACAAAGGCAGTATTCTCAAAATCTCTGACGATGTTAAGTATAGTAAGAGAGAATGTTAATGGGACTGATGAGAAGACAATGTAATTCTCGTGATAATTAAATTGCTGCAGGATGATGAGTCCACATCTTTCACGTAAAATTTTAAAATGATTATGTCTGTTTACGGATGTGAACAAATGTTGCATTCAGCAATCATAATGACAAATGCAAGTAGCGACAAGTAGATGCTATGTTATTTTCTACACCTTCATGTAATGGTGACTTTTCTCCGTTTTCTATTTCTTGTGTTGTTTGTAAGCGTTTGTAATTAGGTATTACAGCTGTATTTATGCTTACGCTTGTACTATTATTCATGCTGCGTTGATTGGATCTGGTATACGTAGTACAGTTATGACATTACTAGTGTGTGCTATGGAAGTCATTACGTGCAAATACTACTTAGCTTATATTTTCATTCCTGTAGGACCTTACAATGCTTCCTCCTTGGGTCCCTTCATCGTCTACTGTGTAGTTTATTTTCAAATACTTAACAATGACTTACCATATATGAATAAAATTGGTAAACAGCAGTAAACAGAAATGAAGGTGTTTAACAGTTTTATGTTAGAAACGGTACAGAAAAGAATTGCAGCTGTCAGAACTCCAGTTTAACTTGCATGTCTTTGACGTAGTTGAATCCAGAGACAAGTACTAGACAGAATGTAAAAGTGGCATAGCTAGTGTGGAACTCTGGGTACGGGTAAACACTGAGTAATAATGTGTGAGAGAAAGTGAAACACTTTGTTATCTGTGTAGCAACGTCACACAAGATGGTAAAAGCAAGGAAGACGTGAAGGACACATTCGAATGCAAAAAAAAATTCGTTGTCAAACAACACTTAGATATGAAGAAAAAATTTCTGAAGCTATGCGACGGGCACAGCACTGCACATACGACGACCATAGGTGATGGGAAAGACACAGAAGAATAAACCGACAGAGTTTTAGACGAACTGAAAAACTATGTGGACAACTAAAGTAGAAAAAAAAGAATTTGAAGGAATGTTAGACAAAATACGCACGGAATTTGTCTGGCATGAACGTTTGCCAGTAGAAGAAAGTGTGCTTTAGAATTTGGCATGAAACTGTAGCTAATTTCACGACGGACGTAATAAAGCCATTTTATAGCTGGTGCGTAGAGGTGTGCAGACCTACAGGAAGAAATAAAGACATGTCGTATCACACGGGGCCGTGAAGTCCAATGTAAAATTAAACTGTGATATCAAGGTTATGAGGAAAACAGATTCTACTTTTTATTTAGCATGCATAGACTACTTTTCATATAGATTGTATATGCATACTTTGCATGTATACACCACCTAAACATCACGTTCTTACTACTGACGTTTTAAGCTGTTGCATAAAGTTTCTTTTCTCCTTTCTTGGAAAAAGTGTTCAGCACCAAAGACCGCACAAATTAGTGTTTATTGTAGACAACCGGTTTCGACAATTTTAGTTATCATCTTTTGGTCTTCAAAAAATTTGGTTATAAAACGTGTTCCATTGTGAGTTAGTACCTGATGCAATGTGGTCATTATAGTCGATAAAATGTAGCACATTGTAGATTGTTTTGTCAAAAACAAAAACTTTTACAGTTAAAAAGCGCCTTGCGCATATTGGCATATTCGCATACTTGCGATGTAAGAATTACCAAGCCTTTGTGACGGCTACGTATGCGAACTATAAATAGTTTTACTTTCGACAGACTAGTATGTTCGGCATGGCGGCAAAGTGGCATGAGATATTGACTCACAATGGAACATGTTTTATAACAAAAAATTTTTGAAGACAAGAAGAAGACAATTATAACTGTCGAAAACTGTTGTCAACAATAAATACTAATTTATGTGATCTTGGCTGTTGAAAATTTTTCTTAAGCGAAACATAGAACGCAGCTTCTAAGTTCTCAATACAAGAAGATTCAGTTTTTCTGTTCTAGTTTTTCTACAGCAAAAGGCAATTTTAGTGAGTGAGTACAGGGCGACCCAAAAGTCCGTTAATATTTGAAAATTCAGTAGTTCACGCAGCGGCAATGGCCTTGCCACAGTGGATACGCCGGTTCCCGTGAGATCACAAAAATTAAGCGCTGTCGGACTTGGTCGGCACTTGGATGGGTGACCATCCAGGCCTCCATCCGCTGTTGCCATTTTTTGGGGTGCACACAGCCTCGTGATGCCAATTTAGGAGCTACTCGACCGAACAGTAGCGGCTTCGGTCAAGAACACCATCATAACGACCGGGAGAGCGGTGTGCTGACCCCACGCCCCTGCTATCCGCATCCTCCTTGACGATGACACGGCGGTCGGATGGTCTCGGTAGGCCACTCGTGGCCTGAAGACGGAACAGTTGACGGAATAATGTAGGTATAGACGTAAGTGGCAACAAAACGACTATTCACGTTGGTGTGTAGAATATATGAGTCTAGCGACATACCATCTGACTTTCGGAAAATCATAATCCACACAATTCCGAAGACGGCAAGAGCTGACAAGTGCGAGAATTATCGCACAATCAGCTTAACAGCTCATGCATCGAAGCTGCTTACAAGAATAGTATACAGATCAATGGAAAAGAAAATTGAGAATGCGCTAGATGACGATCAGTTTGGCTTTAGGAGAAGTAAAGGGACGAGAGAGGCAATTCTGACGTTACGGCTAATAATGGAAGCAAGGCTAAAGAAAAATCAAGACAAGTTCATAGGATTTGTCGACCTGGAAAAAGCGTTCGACAATATAAAATGGTGCAAGCTGTTCGAGATTCTGAAAAAAGTAGGGGTAAGCTATAGGGAGAGACGGGTCATATACAATATGTACAACAACCAAGAGGGAATAATAAGAGTGGACGATCAAGAACGAAGTGCTCGTGTTAAGAAGGGTGTAAGACAAGGCTGTAGCCTTTCGCCCCTACTCTTCAATCTGTACATCGAGGAAGCAATGATGGAAATAAAAGAAACGTTCAGGAGCTGAATTAAAATACAAGGTGAAAGGATATCAATGATACGATTCGCTGATGACATTGCTATCCTGAGTGAAAGTGAAGAAGAATAAAATGATCTGCTGAACGGAATGAACAGTCTAATGAGTACACAGTATGGTTTGAGAGTAAATCGGAGAAAGACGAAGGTAATGAGAAGTAGTAGAAATGAGAACAGCGAGGAACTTAACATCGGGATTGATGGTCACGAAGTCAATGAAGTTAAGGAATTCTGCTACCTAGGCAGTAAAGTAACCAATGACGGACGGAGCAAGGAGGACATCAAAAGCAGACTCGCTATGGCAAAAAAGGCATTTCTGGCCAAGAGAAGTCTACTAATATCAAATACCGGCCTTAATTTGAGGAAGAAATTTCTGAGGATGTACGTCTGGAGCACAGCATTGTATGGTAGTGAAACATGGACTGTGGGAAAACCGGAACAGAAGAGAATCGAAGCATTTGAGATGTGGTGCTATAGACGAATGTTAAAAATTAGGTGGACTGATAAGGTAAGGAATGAGGAGGTTCTACGCAGAATCGGAGAGGAAAGGAATATGTGGAAAACACTGGTAAGGAGAAGGGACAGGATGATAGGACATCTGCTAAGGCATGAGGGAATGACTTCCATGGTACTAGAGGGAGCTGTAGAGGGCAAAAACTGTAGAGGAAGACAGAGATTGGAATACGTCAAGCAAATAATTGAGGACGTAGGTTGCAAGTGCTACTCTGAGATGAAGAGGTTAGCACAGGAAAGGAATTCGTGGCGGGCCGCATCAAACCAGTCAGTAGACTGATGAAAGAAAAAAAAAGAAAAAAAAAAGAAAAAAACAAAAAAAGACGTAAAAATTGGCGTTAATGCTTGAAATGACATGGAGATTTACTGACAAAAAAAGTGCACACTATGAGCAACAGAACCAACAATTAGCATAAAAATTGATTTTTAGCAAAGACGAGTTACTTCGTAACACATGCTCACCTAGTCGGCTGTTATTTCCACCGATACCTGTAGTCGAGTGACAATGCTGTGAACTTGTCAGTAGGTATGGTGAGAAATTGCCATTGAATGTTGTGTTTTCCCATCGCTAAAGCGTGCGGACGATCGTGGTAGATCACCAATAACCACACAGTTTCCGGTCTGTGGACCTGCGAGGCTAAGCTTGACGAAAGTGGCGGTTCAGCACGCGATCCACACCAAACGATGTGCGAAAGAGTTCTTTCGCAGGAGTAGCGTTTTGGGGCGAAACCCCATCCGGCATAAAAGTCGTACTTAATATGCGATCTGAAGTTTTCCCGGCGTATTTGCAACATGAATAATTCTCGGTTATCCGACCGGTTAGCGTGGTAATTTCTCCACAGTATTTCTTCAGACGTAGACGCTGCCATCTTCAGGTGGGTCCTGACGAATGCTGTGTTGTTCCTTTCGGCGCCCTATATACACTAGCCGTTACCCCCTCCACCGTTCCTCTCCTGGTGTCTTCGGTGCGGCCGGCGCGGCGGCTACTGGAGGTTGTGGGGGAAGCGGTGCCTGGGTCTTAACTGGGGTATGCAGTCTCCCTGCTGCCGCCGTCTGGGGCGGTTCTCGATCTCTGGGACCGCATCTTTCTCTCCAGGCTGAGCGCAGGGTTGCAAGCAAGACTAAGTTGAAGGCCGCTAACTTTATTAATTAAATCGATTATTAGATTATTTATTAGACCGATCTAATTAATAAAGACAGCGGCCTTCAACTTAGTCAGACTTGCAACCCTGCACTCAGCCTGGAGAGAAAGATACGGTCGTAGAGATCGAGAACTGCCCCCCGACGGCGGCAGCAGGGAGACTGCAGACCCCAGTTCAGACCCATCCGCCGCTTCCCCCACCACCTCCAGTAGCCACCGCGCCGGCCGCACCGAAGACACCAGGAGAGGAACGGGGGAAGGGGTAACGGCTAGACTATATAGGGTGCCGAGAGGAACATCACAGCATTCGTCAGGAACCACCTGAAGATGGCAGTGTGTATGTCTGCCGAACTATTGTGGAGAAATAACGACGCTAACCGGTCGGATACCCGAGAACTGTTCAAAAAGTCGCACTTAATAACCGGTGTTTAACAGCCACGCAAGTGACTCCCTATCTCACTACAGCTCGTTTCATACGCGATTCTCTGGCGACGTCACCGACGTGTTGCTGTCCAGCGCCATCTGCTATTCGGTTTTTGCACTCGGTTCTGATTTCAGTATAACCCCCTGTCAATTTCAAGTATCTGTGTCAAGTTTTTTCTCCCACCTAAATTATTCCGTGAATAAGTGCATTTTCAAATGTTAACGGACTTTTGGGACGCCCTGTATATATCTCTGACTGTTGCAGCGATATTCTTGTCCACCAACACACTGTCAGAGCAAGCATTCCACACCGAAGCGCAGACTGCTACTGCCATTGCTACAGTGCTGACGGCCCACAGCTCGCGCCTTGTTTTCCCCAGTCTGCAGCCGTAGCCGTGTACTCACTTCCAGACGAGCACGCCGGCGATGAGGACGACGGCGGCCAGGATGGCGGAGCTGACCGCTATCACAGCCAGGGACGGCAGCGCGGGGCCGCTGTGCAGCTCCGCGTCTATCACCTGCCGGCACACAACAACAACAACAGTAACAATAACAGCGCTTTGCTGGCCGTGGCAGCCCACAGTCCTTTAATTAATTAATTAATTTATTTTATTTAATTATTTATTTATTTTACCTGCCAAGATTAGGGCCTTCAGGCTCTCTCTTACAACTAAACAGGCATATTCGGATTGAACGAATTTCAGTTTGTACAGAACATTATGGACATACCACGTGTTATACAGTATTAATGTTAAAGAAAAAAATAGAGATTATAACAGTAGAACAAGGATAATTACAACAATCAAAAAATAATTAAAACAATCAATAATAATAATAATAATAATGACTATGTATATGAAAGTAAACATATTTTTCTTTTATGAATGTCACTCCTATTGCTAGTTGGGAATTTTCTCGTTATCTTCTTGCAGCTTGTGAGTTATTCACATCGAGCAGAGACATAAGACGATAGAAGGGTGAAAGAGATATAGAAGAGGTAGCTAGGTTAAAAAATGGCTCGGAGCACTATGGGACTTAACTTCTGAGGTCATCAGTCCCCTAGAACTTGGAACTTATTAAACCTAACTAACCTAACGGCATCACACACTTCCATGCCCGAAGCAGGATTCGAACCTGCGACCGTCGCAGTCGCGCCGTTCCAGACTGTAGCGCCTAGAACCGCTCGGACACAACGGGCGGCGGTAGCTAGGTTAGAGGAAGAGAAATAGAAAGGTAAAATTCGAAGCTATGGTGGAGAGGCGAAAGAAAGAGATGAGAGGGGCACAACAATGGTGGCTATACCGTCCCTAATATGTAAGTTTTGAGTTGACTCTTGAATGTTGAGTGGTTCTGGATAAGACGTAGATCACAGGGGAGCGCGTTCCACAGTCGTATGGCTGAGATGGAGAATGACACGGAGAAAGATTTTGTGTTATGTAAAGGTACAGCCAATATGCTAGACGTATCC
Organism: Schistocerca nitens; assembly: GCF_023898315.1. Taxonomy (NCBI): domain Eukaryota; kingdom Metazoa; phylum Arthropoda; class Insecta; order Orthoptera; family Acrididae; genus Schistocerca; species Schistocerca nitens. The sequence continues at coordinate 266,078,541 of NC_064618.1, forward strand.
GATCTGGTATTGCGGTTGATAGGTGTTTAATGTGATAAGATAAGTGACTAAGAAATCGATTAAGTAAGCACATCGTGTGGAGATCGTGTACCTTACGTGGGCGTATCCTACGTAGCTAGTATGAAGGACTGATATGATCATACAACCGTATATTGCACACGTATCTAACGCAAGCATTTATCACTAGCTCGAGGCATCTCGAATTTTCACTATTTGTTGTGCTGTGTTGAACTACATCACAGTAGTAAAGATTAGGCAAGACTAGTGTTTGGACCACCTTTTGTTTAACATGGGTTGGAAATATTTTTCTAAATTTTTGGATTGCTTATACATACAGTCAGTGTAATCAACGATTCAGCTGTCCCATATTTCAGGGTGTGTCTATTCGAATGTCCTCATTTTTTGTCCTACGACGGAGATTCAGGCATCTGTGCAGTTCAGCGTCTATGGCCAGTAACACAGCGCAACAATAGCACTCTGCCTGATAACGTGTTTTTAAAAACATCTTTTGTGGAAACAGCAGCGGCCGAAGGGACCTATTAATATTTTTAAAAATTAAAAAGCAGTATTAACCGCATAAAATAATTTATTTTTATTTTCAAACGCAGCCGATTTCCATCTATGTGAGATCATCTTCTGACCAGTTACTCTCTGAAAGGTATAACATTACATTTTAGAGGAGAAGTAAAAATATACACAGTAATGAAATAGACTGTAACACAAAAAATAAAAAATAAAGTTGTCCCGTGAAGGAGTTATCAATGGGACGGAAATCGGTAGATGCAATGTACACATACAGGCAAATAAATGATTACTGTTTTAGAAAAATTTGATGATTTATTCCATAGAAAGAGCTCCACAGACAGAACAGTCAGTAACGTTTTGGTCCACCTCTTGCCCCTACGCAAGCAGTTATTCGTCTTGGAACTGATAAAGTTATGTACGAAGATGGTATCTATTCTTTCGGACATGTCTGAAAGAACAGATATTTTCGTATATATATATATATATATATATATATATATATATATATATTAGTTGAGGCTCACAAGCCATTTGACCATCTTCTTCTTCTGTGCGGATGCACAAACAGTGCCAGAACTCTTACGGGAATCGGCAACGCGCCGCGAGTAGTGAGTATAATGGGCGGAGGCACTATGAATGTAGTGCGGGACAATACGTTGAGAATGTGAGTCTCGCTGGACGCGTGCCAGAGATAAATCCCTGCAATTGCACTGTCCTCAGTGGCTCAGATGGATAGAGCGTCTGCCATGTAAGTAGCAGATCCCGGGTTCGAATCCCGGTCGGGGCACACACTTTTCATCTGTCCCCGTTGACATATGTCAAAGCCTGCAAGCAGTTAAGGGTCGCTATTTCATAGTAATTTCAGTGATAAAGTTGTCGGGTGTCCTCCTGATGAAAATCGTGCCAAATTCTGTCTAATTGGGACGTTAGATAGTCAATACTCCGAGCTGGCTGGGGGCGCTGTCTGTAATTCTCCAAACGTTCTTAGTGGGGAAGAGACCCGGCGACCTTCATGGCCAAAGTATGGTTTGGCACACACGAAGGCAAGCAGTAGAAACTCGCCCGTGTGCGGGACGGGCTTTATCTAACAGAAATATGAGCCCGGGATGTATTGCCATGAATGGCTACAAGACGGTGAGTACATTATCGCCGACGTTCCGCTGTGCTATATGGGTAACGTGGATGGCAACCAAAGGGGTCTTGTTATGAAAGGAAATGGCACCCCAAACCATCACTACTGATTATCGTATCAATTGGCGTGCGACATTGAGGTTGGTATCCCACCGCTGCATGTGGCGTCTCCAGGCAAAATCTCTGCTGGTCATCGGAGCTCAGTTCGAAGCGGGACTCATCAGTGAAGACCTACTGCAGTCGTGAGATTCCAGACCGAAGAACTGTCTTTCACTCTGCAGCGGAGTGTACATCCTAGCAGATTAAGAGTGTGTGCAGGACTTAGTCTCTAACCTGTATCTTACCCGTCGCGCACAGTGGTCTTACCCATGTATTACCTACCACAAACGCTCGCAGTTTGGACTCTGCCAGCTCTTCTCTCGTACCGAGGAGTAAATTATTTTGAAATAGCCTAATGCTAATCTATCAAAGAACACAAGAGAGCATCTCTAGAGTTCAGGAAGGAAGTGCAGAGAAAATTGAAGCTGTGTGGTCTGCCTGTGCCTGGGTAGATCAAAAAATGGTTCAAATATCTCTAAGCACTATGGGACTTAACATCTGAGATCATCAGCCCTGTAGACGTAGAACTACTTAAACCTAACTAACCTAAGGACATGACACACATCCGTGCCGAAGCAAGATTCGAACCTGCGACCGTAGCAGCTGCGCTGCGCCGGACTGAAGCGCCCGGGTAGATCAGTCGGTAAGAGCATTACACGCAAAAGGAATGGTTCTTGGATGGAGTCTCGGTCCAGAATACAGTTTTAATCTAACAGGAAGATTTTAAAGCCCTTTCGCTCCAATGAAGGGAGGGAGATTCTGATGATTTCCATTGATAAAAATTAGCAGTCGAGTGTGGACTATCTTTAGCTACAGTCAAAAGCAGCATCAGAGCTCTTCTACAAATTGCTTTAGGGTAGGTGATCAGAAGGCTATCTGTACCCGAGCCGAAACAGATTATCAATAAAAGATTTTGTGGTACTGCACGTGAATGCTTTAGAAATGATGAAAGTTCTTTTCTCTAGCAGGATTCTAACAGTATACCTCCAGGCTGAGATACTTCAGACATGCAGTGTGGGTGGGTACATTTTGTGTAGCACTGGTCTTCATTAGTTCTGTACATAATCCGTCACCGCAGTAAGGTGGCTATACTTTCATGGACAGCTGAAAGTTTGTTTCCTCTATGGACAGACGAGCGGAGAGTCACTAGGAGCTTGCTCGAGGCAGCGAGGTGGACGTTCCAGTCTCCCCTGCCCGAAGCTTGCAAACATTTACATGTGCAGTTAATGTGACGACTCGCGATTAGCATATCTAAATCCACGTAAACGCACAGCGCTGCTTCCACAGCAATTAAATCAGGTTGTGTTACAGTGTGTTAATGTATCTTACATCCAATTTCGACAGCTTGCCAATAGAAAACCGAGTTTGTTCATTTCCTGTAAGACATGCAGAAACAAAATTGCCTATTAAAATTAGTACTATAAATGAGCACAGATTAGTTTAACTGTGGATATAAAACAATAAAATAATTTTTCTTTATAGCAGGACACCTACAGAAAACGTATGAGGTGGTAGCTACGTATACTGCTCTAAGAACATTTGCTGACATTTCAGATAGTTCTTTCAATTTCTATTATAAAATTCTTACGATATGTCTCATGAGTTACACATATTCAGGATACTCACTTTGTCGTGAACACTCGTGCATTCGAGAACTGCTCTCTATCGGTAAGTGTAAAAACTTGTAACTGCTTCAACACTTGTCAATAACTCTCTTTCAACAACGATATTTCCGCTTCAGTTCTTCTTCTTAGCCGGTGCGATAGCGGAGCCACAAAAAGTAAGAGCAGTCCCAACATCACATTAAATTCGGTGAGAGGTGTCCTGGCATTTGGTTCCTCTTACTTGGGTAGACCAATACACCAAGAGCGCCTCTTTATATGTGACAGCCAAACAATGGATTCACGAACAGCTCGTGGTTACAAAAGAAGCAATTGTAACACATCGGGAAATTCGCAATCACCTTCGACAAAGCCTCGTTTCGAAAAGGTAACATTTTACGGTAAAAAATTCGAGTTGAAGAAATGACTCACCCACATATCTCTTTTATCGTTACTTTTTCCATTTAATTTTATTAATATAAGCTATCATCAGCTTTAAATAGGTTTGTCCACTTGTTTGTTGCAAATAGGTACTACAGAATACATTTTATACAATCTTATTGTATAGAGCAGCCCTGCCTTGAGATGATAAGATTTTCCGACTTCCTCCCATTAGGCGTCATCTCGATATTTTCAAACTGGAACACAGAACGGCGCTTACTTGATCGATCCATCATCCATTCGCCTGGCTGCATGTCTCATTCATGACTAGTGTTTCGCTCCTCCTAATGTTTACGTGTCCCAACAATCTTTCTATCTATTTCTAGTGACAGTTTAACAGTTTCTACATCCCATAGCTCATGTACCACTGTGCGGGTAAACGTTTCTCGTATTTCTCCCTCTCCTATCAATTACAGCAACTCTTCACTGTGGAATGTCCCTGCTCGCGTAAATGGCTTCTGTTCTCTCGCCGTTTTCTTTTAAACTCTGTAACCAGTGACCGTGAAAGAAGCAAAATCATATATCATTGTTTCATCACTTCGTAGATGATCGCACTCCAGCCACCGTCGGTGACAGATTATTATGTTGTGCCTTTCTGTACAAGGAAGCGATCTCGAATCCTGACGGGAAGCGATTTTCAAAAATGGTTCAAATGGCTCTGAGCACTATGGGACTCAACTTCTCAGGTCATTAGTCCCCTAGAACTTAGAACTAGTTAAACCTAACTAACCTAAGGACATCACACACATCCATGCCCGAGGCAGGATTCGAACCTGCGACCGTGGCGGTCTAAGCGATTTTCCATCCTAAGCATATGTCTGGTAAAGGGAGGATAAGGGCTGATGAACAGTGACTGATCACTTGACTGTGTGCATCAGGAATAGAACTACTTCGCCTTGTGGGCAACTGACCATTCTTCGATGTTCCTCTCGGTCCTGTACTAAATGAGTAAGCTACGTTCCATCAAAAGATTGCATGTTCTGTCTCTCTTATAATTTCAAAAGTCATTAAGTACAATTCTAAAGATACTATCCGGATGCACCGCACAAGCACTCTCCACTTTGTCCATACAACAGGCACCAACTTGATATAGTGCACTGGGCAGGGTGTTCCATAATGCTTTCCACAATTTACGAACTCGAAATAGTGTCCAACCAATTACAATACTTTGTAACTGGATGGAAACAACGTGCATTCTGTATGGATTGCCGTATTTCTCGTATAAATCTAGTTCAAAAGAACATAAATGTAGTATTCAATAAACCAGGGAACTTCTGAAAGGGCCCGAGCCCCTGTGATGGTCATACCGAAGACACGTGCCACAGATTTAAGGACTATTTCCCATCGGCCACGCTGCTTTATTTCCGGCCAGAGCTGGGCAGCGTTCGTCACCATCATTCCGGTCTGCCCACATTCCACCGACAAACTGGAAGAATACTAGACTGCTTACATTTGTCTTTCTTCCACTGTAGAAGTAACAGAATAATAGAACTGCCGCATAGAAAACTACTGAAACAAAACCATGCACTTACATACCCGCACCGGTTTTCGCAGTAATATCCGCTAAAGCAAAAACGACTTAGTTCCGGAAAAAATAGTAAATAGTACATCACGAGAAAACCGCTGCAACTGAATCGGAATGATTGATTCAAGTGCTTTAATTCGAACATACTATGCTTCAAAAAAATGGAACACCCTCAACGGCAGGTTCATTTTATTTTAAAGTGGTCAATACGGAGAATATATGTGGGGGGGGGGGGGGACTAAGATGTTGTCCGACTTTTCTCGGAAAACGCTGGATTGGTGGTAACAAACGCCGCCCAGCGTTGGCCGCTAATAAAGCAGCGTGGCCAATGGGAAATAGGTCTCTAAATATCTCTGTTACACACACAACGCCTCTCTCATAACGTCTGCCAACAGAGTTTATTGAGCATCTGCGCAGCGATCGCGTAACGAAACGCTCCGCTCATCCTTGGATCTTCTCTCTCTCTTCTATCAATCGTACCTGTCCTCCCCCGGTAACAGAGTGGTTTAGCCAGCACGGTAGCTCAGCGTGTTCGGTCTGAGGGTTAGCTGCCGTCTGTAATTAAAAAAACTGTGTGAATGGATCAATAATGAACTTCGACAGGCATCAGGGGACGTACGCCACGAACAAATGCAACAAACTATAACGAACAAAACGAGATTAAAAAAAAAATCGAAAGACTTGCACCCGGCGAACGGTCTACCCAACGGGAGGCCCTAGTCACACGATATTTAAATGTTTATCAGTCGTACCTGATAGGGATCTCACATAGATGAACAATACTGTAGAATCGGTGGAACAAGCACCTTATAAGTCACTTCACCCGTGGGTGAGTTACATTTCCTTCAGTTTCTTCCCCTGAATCTGGGACTGGCATCTGTTTTTCCAACTATTGGTTTTATGTGCTCATTCGACTTAAGATCCCTCTGGATAGTTACTTCTAGGTATTATACGGTGGATATTGTTTCCAATGGTTTGTCTTCAATAGTGTAGCTGTATAGTAGTGGATTTATTTTCCTATGTATGCGCAATACGTCAGATTTGCTTACGTTCATCATCAACTGCCAGAGCCTGTACCATTCATCAATGCTGTTGAGGTCGTTCTGCAAATCGTTACTAACTTCTGACATTGCTACTTTGTCATAATCAACCGCATCATCTGCGAACAACCTTAAAGAACATCGGACGCTCTCTACTAGTCATTTATATGTACTGCAAACAGTAACGGTCCATCACACTTCCTTGGGGTACTCTAGAAAATACCTTTTATCTGTCGATTTTGTTCTGTTAAGAGCGACGTGTTGAATTCTACCTGCAAGGAAGTCTTGAATCTAGTCGCAAATCTGCTCCGATACTCAAAAAGCTAGTTTTTTTCACTGAACAGCAGTGCGGGACGGTGTCAGATGCTTTCCTCAAGTCAATGAACATGGCATCAGCCTGAGCTCCGTTGTCTGCAGCGTTGTGGATCTCATGAATGAACAGAGGGAGCTGAGTTTCACAGGACCTCTGTTTGCAGAATCTATATTGATTTTTATGCAGGAGATTTTCACTCTGCAAAAGCGTCATAATTCTTGACCATAGAGCGTGCCCCATAATTCTACAACAGACTGACGTCAACGATGTAGGTCTATAATTATGTGCATCTGCCCTACTGCCCTACTTTAGAGCGGGAATGGCCTACGCTTTCTTCTAGTCGCTAGGGACCCTTCGTTGCGCAAACGCTCTACGATAATCTGTTGCTAGAAGGGAAGCAATTTCTGTCACGAAATCGTTGTAGAATCTTATAGGTATGAGATCTGATCCTGACGAGGGACCACGTTACGATCTTCCGCGGTGAAACTTACCGAACACTGGTTACTTTACTTGCAGAAACATCAGATGCGCTCGCTAGTTGTGCCTGATGCCCCCCCCCCCCACGCCCCCCCCCACCACACACACACACACACACACACACACACACACACACACACACACACTGACACACACCTATTTGTTGTAGACGGATGGACTCCCCACTCAGCAGGTCTACCCCGTACACGTGTACAGCCATGGCTCGCTTACAGACAGGACCTAATATCTTCATTCAGCTCTCCAGCTGACTCTTTCACGACACCAGAGTTAAACGCGCTTGGCTTGGCGGTGTAGTGTTGACGGTGGTAGCCTGGCTGGAACACACTTCATCTTCAGAATGAGATTTTCACTCTGCAGTGGAGTGTGCGCTGATGTGAAACTTCCTGGCAGATTAAAACTGTGTGCCCGACCGAGACTCGAACTCGGGACCTTTGCCTTTCGCGGGCAAGTGCTCTACCAAATGAGCTACCGAAGCACGACTCACGCCCGGTACTCACAGCTTTACTTCTGCCAGTACCTCGTCTCCTACCTTCCAAACTTTACAGAAGCTCTCCTGCGAACCAAGCAGAACTAGCACTCCTGAAAGAAAGGATATTGCGGAGACATGGCTTAGCCACAGCCTGGGGGAGGTTTCCAGAATGAGACTTTCACTCTGCAGCGGAGTGTGCGCTGATATGAAACTTCCTGGCAGATTAAAACTGTGTGCCCGACCGAGACTCGAACTGTGAGTACCGCGCGTGAGTCGTGCTTCGGTAGCTCAGTTGGTAGAGCACTTGCCCGCGAAAGGCAAACGTCCCGAGTTCGAGTCTCGGTCGGGCACACAGTTTTAATCTGCCAGGAAGTTTTACACTTCATCTTAATCCTGCTGCAAGCAGGCGGTTCCGAGTGGTCCCTGCTGACAGAGCAGGTGCAACACGTGCCCTTATTTCGTCCCCGAGTGATGTTCGGTTGGCTACCGCCGATGTGCGTCTGAACTAAGCAGACGCCCAGAAGGTGATCTACAGGTATGAGGGAATGTTTGACAGACCACTGTTGAAGGCAGCAACACACCGCCGATTAACTGTGACCAACGAGTCAACCATTCGTCGATAAGGGTATCCAGATTCCCGTAGGCCCGCAATTCTACCACATAAAAATGCCAAAGTTGTTCAACAGCAGTGCGTTCTCGACGGCGGGGCACGTTTCTACTACACAATGAATGTTTTAAACGCTGTTCGCCACTAAACTCAGCACCGCTACTGCCTGCAGAGTCAAAACAGAGGGTGCGTGGACAGGCCTGCTGAGCACGGAACTGATCATCGATGACCGTGACAAATACCATTGCAGTCGTTCCTTCTGCACACAAAGCCACTGGAAACAGTACTTGAGGACGACGCATTTTTTTTCCGGTAGTGTATATTCGTAAGTTAAAAATCTTCGAATTTCAAAAGAGATCTTGATGTTACTAATGTTTGTAATGGAGAATACTGAAACTTGGTTTCTGTGTTGATTGCAAAAGAACGCTTGCATATTCTATTTGTCCTGAAACAACTTTGAAGCGTCTGAAATTACTCACTGGCAATATCTGTTCCGCCTACTGAATAGCAAACAACTCCTACTGTTGTCGGAAAAGGCATGGCAGATAGCGGAAGTTACGAAGTGAACTTGACACAGATACTTACTTTTATTAGGCACCGAACTTTTCAGTTTAATCGAGATGAGACGATTGAATTCCTCCAAATAAAAATTATACCTTTGCACATGTTTCGTTTCTGGTGTCTGGATTCAGTCTGCAGGAAATTTATTTGGGCTTGTGACTGTTTTATGCTGTAAAACGGGCTCCATTTTAATATCCACTCCATGTGACAGAAACGATGATTCTTATGATGCTACAACACTGGAAAAAAAATTATACTTACACTAAATGTACTCGTTTAGTTTTTAAGATCTCTCATGTTCGAAAAGTATTTTGTGTTCTTTTTTGCAGTTCCTTTAGTTTCCACTTTAAGTTACAAATATGCGACTTTTTCCCGTCCAATTGTACTTTCAGGTCAAGTAGTTACAAAAGTTTGACAGATTAATCAGCATTTCATTATCAATCGAGAGCCTTTTCCTCTGGAAGCAATGATGGTTTGAATACTACACAGTATTTCTACACGTCTTACCTCCTGCCTTCTTCCGATCTTAGAACCAGCTCATCGAAGAAATTTCACAGTAGGACTACTTACTCTTGTTACGCGCATTCTGCCGCGGTGGTCTAGCGGTTCTAGGCGCTCAGTCCGGAACCGCGCGACTGCTACGGTCGCAGGTTCGAATCATGCCTCGGGCATGGATGTGTGTGATGTCCTTAGGATAGTTAGGTTTAAGTGGTTCTAAGTTCTAGGGGACTGATGACCACAGATGTTAAGTCCCATAATGCTCAGAGCCATTTGAACCATTTTGTTACGCGCATTGAGCATCGCCAGAGGTTAAAGTCACATTGAGAGATTACGAAATGGACCTTAACATCTTACCTAACATCGTGTAAGTCTTTCTGTCATAAGGGGACAACAACCGCATTTCCGCTACGGGTGGGAGGGGAAATTACATCAGAGATCTGACTGGGTTGACGTCCGTCATTATTTCCTCTCCTGTAAAAATTTCATACTAGAGTAGTCCTCACACCAATGGAGGCGAAGATGTATTAGAGCATTAGAGCGTCTGCTGCTACAGTACTGTATCCTGGTCCTACATAATATCTAGTGCTGTTATCCCAAACAACCGAGTCGCTGATTAAAAGTCTCTCTTGATCAGTACGTCACCCTTGTCTAACTTTGTTCTAGCCTCTTCAGTCCCTAACTATTACGTGCGGCACCTGTAAATTTTCTTCCGTTCTTTATTTATTCCGGGGACCCGTACGCAACTGAACCTTTCCTGGCCTGTAGTATCACTTACAATACACATCGCACTTTCCACAGCTCACTCGTTCGTCCTTGTGCGGAGTATCACTGACTGCAAATTGCGGATTCTGCAACTGCATAGCAGGTCTCGACGAAATAAAGATAAAGGCTTACCTGTCTCAAATTAAAAGTGTTTTTACATGCTTTTATAGCTTACTGAAGCTGCACAGTCATTCCCCAATTAACAACTAACAATAAATTAATATTAGAACTGACTAATGGCCGACTTTGTTTTAATTCTGAAGCTTGACTGCTATGTTCAGAAGAACAATTCAAACCACCGGGCACAAGGCCTGACTTTTGTATGGTGTGAGCGGTGTCAAGTGTTCCTTTGCTTCGCTACTGACAGGAATGTTTGAACACAGTCCATAACACAATAAAATGAAATTAGGGAAAGCGATGTTAATACTATTCCTTGTGACGAAAATACTTCGAAAAATTTTTCTATGATAATTTTGTTTAAATATATTGACTTATTTAATTGATACAAAGTCTGTATTTTGACCTATCTTAAAATCTACAGCAAATATGAAGAATATGTGTAATTATGCATGGCAGTTGTATATGATTACATCTAAAAAAGTTCACTATGGTTTCAAAAAATTTTTGAGGATAATTCATTGATAACTAGCATTAACGCAAAGCAGTTAACACAACAGTGGCTCGCTTGCACTTTTAATTAATGATCCGGAGCGAAAATGCTAGGGGCCCGAGTAGCAGGCAGCTGGTGTACTCACAGGTAGGGCATCACAGACGTCGGAGGGCAGTTGGTCCTCCTGGAGGCAGTGCTCGTCGTCCGGCAGGAAGGGCGGCCGCGGCGGTGGCGGTACCAGAAACTGCGGGGGCGGAGGGCCGGGACCCGCCCCCGCGCACACCTCGCACTCATCTCCCATGCCGCGCTGCGGCGACACCTGGAAGCAGGCAGACTGCGTTCAGCGCCGTGCTCACTCACTGCGACTCAGGCTGGTCAAGTTCGTTTACATAACAAGCTCACAGTAGCACCTGCACTTCTGTCACAGTCTCTTACGTAATAGAGGCTAAAGTGATTAGATTCCGAGTTCTCGAATCAAGTCTGCGCAGAAGATGTATGTACTGAACTTCCCGGTAGATTAAAACTGTGTGCCGGACAGGAAGACAAATCTGGAACGCTTGTCTTTCGCAGGCAATGCTCTTATGGACTTAACTTCTGAGGTCATCAGTCCCCTAGAACTTAGAACTACTTAAACCGAACTAACCTAAGGGCATCACACGCATCCATGCCCGAGGCAGGATTCGAACCGGCGACCGTAGGAGTCGCGTGGTTCCAGATGGTAGCGCGTAGAACCGCTCGGCCACTCTGGCCGGCCCCGAATTCGTGCCTTCAGTTTGCTGAGGGCCTCGCATACCTTGCAGAGTTTGTAGTGGTACCTTTAGGCATGAATGCCAAATGCACAACTGTCTGAACATCCCTGAACACTGTAAGCAACACTTTGCCTGCTGATTGCGTGGTCTCTAAAGTTTTTGGGATCTGTATCCTTTGGGACAGAACTACTTTGATGCTCTCTGATTGCTGGTTCTACACCGCACAACATCCCAAATGACCTCACGTCAGACTACGTTCTAAAGTTCTGCTTTTCGCAAGTTGTAGTCTACACTAGGAATTCATCAATGCAAAAAAAGAAAAAAAGGAGGGAGAGAGGTTTGTCGCTAGTGGACTGATGGGAGAATTTATTCTGCAACAATAATGCAAAGCAAATCCAGTTTGGGTTGACCTTTCAAAATGTCCCCCTTTTCCAGAATAGAACTGTGAACGAAATAAAGAATATGATTGACAAGTGACTGAATAAAACGAGAAGAGCGAGACATGTGAAACAAAATGTTGCAGGTAACACCCACATGTCTTTGAGAGAAGCATACTGTGGTGAAGTTATCCAAGTTGTGTGTAACTGGCTGAGGTTGGAGACTGTACTATCTGTCACCATCAGGTGAACTGCAATTGTACCTGTATATATACTATCCCTAGCAATACCAATGCATTTTCCATAACGTGCAAAGTCCAGGCGCAGCGCGCGGGGAGGGGGAGATGGAGGGGGGGGGGGGTTGGAAGGGGGGTAGTACTTTGTGTCCACCACAAAAAATCTACACAAAAGAACAAATACCGTTAAATGTGTTTAACTTTTGTTAATAACATACTTTTCAAATAGGTATAGGGGCACAGGGCTAAATAGGGATAGCAGTTCACGAAAAACTTCAATTTGTCACTAACTAAATGTGAAATTATGCGACTGTAGTGACATCCGGTGTCCGAAACACCTTATGAGTGTTTTTCTGGAACACTTCGTTACTGTCACCTTTCAGTCATTTCAGAAGTTGGCAGACATGTTCAAACTAATCAACTGTTTTAATTGTATTGGTTTTGGAGGTAAAACTTTTGCAGTATTATATGACATACTTTTGTGGAATCATTTCAAATGCTTCTAGGTAAATATTATTATTACTACTTGAAATACACATGCCCAGAGGTTTATGGTGCAATTTTTTTTATAGAAACTATAAGACATTTTCTTTTACGCTGTAATTTTGTTTTACTTTCAGGAGCCATTGGGGACAGCATAGTATAAGTCTGATCCTAGAGGTCGTCGTCACAAACATGCATCACAAGAGGACATGGAGAAACAGGCCATTAGAAAATGAATGTCACTCCAAAGAGCTTTAAACAAATTGAAAATTTCTAAATCTGCATTGCAAAAGTACAGCAAAATGTCTAATGAGAAAACTGAAAACAGGAAATAGATGGGAGGCAAAATAGAACTTTGCGAACCTACTTAATCGAAGATTGTGAAAAGTGTTGTTACTTGTGCTATATGGGGGTTTCTACTACTAATATTTGACTTGCGATGTTTTGTGAAGTACCATTTGGACAGAAAAGGAAGAATAATGAAACAAATTTTAAAACAATCATCCAGGTCCAGGCTACGTACAATGTTTCATCAACATGCGTGAAGATATTCCTTCACGAAAATTTGGGCTAAAGTTAACTCACAGGATATTTCCAGAATGAGATTTTCACTCTGCAGCGAAGTGTGCGCTGATATGAAACTTCCTGGCAGATTAAAACTGTGTGCCCGACCGAGACTCGAACTCGGGACCTTTGCCTTTCGCGGGCGGCGGTTTGGAAGGTAGGAGACGAGATACTAGCAGAAGTACAGCTGTGAGACCGGGCGTGAGTCGTGCTTCGGTAGCTCAGATGGCAGAGCACTTGCCCGCGAAAGGCAAAGGTCCCGAGTTCGAGTCTCGGTCGGGCACACAGTTTTAATCTGCCAGGAAGTTTCACAGGATATTGTTTGTATTTTGAAGAACTGAAAATACCTGTTGGTGGTGTTCCCCCACAGCAAATATTAAATTACGATGAGAAGAAGCCCGCGAATGACTCTGGAAGTAGCAAAATTCTGTACAAAAGAGGCTGTAAATACCCTGACAGGGTTACGAATCAAACAAAATCTAGTGTAAGCGTGATTTTTGCTGCTACTGGCGATGGCTCATTGTTGCCACTTTACGTAATATACCAAACTGATCACCTATACCATCTGCGGAGTGAAGGTAGTCCTGCTGGGGAAAGGTTTAACACAAGTAAATAAGGTTCGGTTGATGGCAACTATTTCGTAGATTGGTCTAAGTCTATAGTGGTACTTTATTTTCTTTGCCTTGAGGGAAAAGTCAATATTCGCTACATCTGTCTAGAGCTGTCACTGATCTGCGTGAAAAAAAAAAAAGACATTGAGTTAGTTTTCATACGAGCGAACTCAACACATGTTACACAATCTCTTGATGTCGCAATGTTTCGGCCACTGAAACAGGCTTCGCGAAAGGTTCTGGAGAACTGGAAGAGCAGAACTAACAACAAATGTTCAGGAATCGATAAGAAGTACTTTCCTCGGCTTCTGAAAGCCCTTTACAGTCTATTGATAGGGCGTTACACGTTGGGTAATGGGTGAAAATGAGATTTGAGAGCCTTAAGGGATATCTGAAAGAATTTATTGGTAGATTTACCGAAGTTGTGTAAGAAGGAAAAACATACGTGGCTCGTTTATGAGACTAACTTCCACAGATGAAAGTGTTAATGTCTTCGCAAATGTAAAAAAAATCTGAATTTCATTTCGTTCAGGTAATTCAAGTGATGAAAGAACTGTTAGTAAGACGAGGCAGACGTTTTTATTTCCTAAGATTAATTCGTATTTTTAAAAAGCATTGTTGTGTCTATTCACCCAATGCCTGTTACAATAGTGTTCTCCGTTTATATTTTTATCTGGTCGTTTTTAATTGATAATTAGTACAAATTATGTTAAAAATACCAAATATACTTAGTTTCAAGGATGAGTAGTAATACCATCTTCCACCTGAATGATTGAAAAATCTGTAGCAGTCTGTATTTCTGGATTTGTTATTTAACATCTTAAAATCTGTCCCTACTTACCTCTTTTTACAGTACTGATGTATAAGTAGGGTACAGAACCTCAAAATATCCTTTAGCCCAATCTTAGCAACACCAACGCATTTTCCGTAACGTTTAAATTGATTGGAAGTGTGCTTTATTACCACCATATAAAATTTAACAAGTAGAAATTTCGTTAATTGTCGTTGATTTTCATTCATAACACACTTTTTAAATTTATATAAATATATAAGAAGGGCGCAAACATTAAATATGATTGAGACTTTTTTTGCGAAAAGTCTCATTCAATAGTAACAAATAAGACAAATTTTTGGGCTAAGTTTTGCTGAAAAAATTAAAACAATTACAGAATCTGTTATAAGAAACCATTAAAAACAGTAAATACTTTTTTCAAAATTTTAAAATGTATGTACCAGACTAAATTACGACACTTTTAAAAGGTGGGCACAAAGTACCCGCGAGCCCTCCTCGGTACTGAGACGGTTAATATGAAGTGAAATGAGGGTTATTTGGCACGCCCAACAAACAACTGTCACCATTGTATTGTATTGTATTGTATGTTAACCGGTAACCTAGAAACGACGGAGAGACTCCGTCCCCGCCGCAGCCGCCGTAATCCATAACCCCACGACGACTATCGTAGTCCACCTCACCCCTCCGCCGCGACACACCGAACCGAGGGATATTGTGCGGTTCGGCCCCCGGTAGACCCCCCCCCCCCCCCCCAGGGAACGTCTCACACCAGACAAATGTAAGCCCTATGTTTGTGCGGTAGGGTATTGGTGATGTACGCGTACGTGGAGAACTTGTTTGCGCAGCAATCGCCAACATAGTGTAGCTGAGGCGGAATAAGTGGAACCAGCCCACATTCCCCGAGGCAGATGGAAAACCGCCTAAAAACCATCCACAGACTGGCCGGTTCACCGGAGCTCGACACAAATCCGCCGGGCGGATTCTTGCCGGGGACCAGGCGCTCCTTTCTACTCCGGAAAGCCTTGCGTTAGACCACTCGGCTAATCGGGCGGGCTTATTCTCATCATACTTGAAATTAAGGTACATGTAACTATAACGCACTTGATGAAAACAGCATGCAGCCGAAACACGTCATGCTAATAAATAAGCGTTTTAGTAGAAAGCGATTGAAGCAGTAAAATTTATTTTCTAATTCATTCTTGGATTGCTTGTTTTGTAGACTATTGTCTACGATGCTGATCGCGAAATATTATTCACTTGGAATAATCGTTTGTAGAGAAGGCAGGCATTTCCTGTTGGGGACACAGTGATCGTTTTCCATCATCAACGACCAGATTAAAAGTCATTCATTTTGTGCACATAGCCCTGTTAAAAAGCGCGTATGTCGCAACGACCAGATTAAAAGTCATTCATTTTGTGCACATAGCCCTGTTAAAAAGCGCGTATGTCGCACTCCTTTTACAAAAATGAGTCACATTATATATGTCGTATTTCCAGGGATTTGTCTTCAGATTTGTTTGAAAGCCAACCAAAGAGTGTAATAATAGTGTAATTTTCATTTACTTGCACTCATTATGCAGTTTATTCGCGAGTGTTACGAATGACCAAACTATGTCAGTGCCTACCAAGCTAACCAGTAAAGTAGCAGCCACCGTTTTGTGCCACAGAAAGTCGAAACAAAATATGTTCCTCCACTCATGAATATTAAGCAACATGAACCTCAGAGAGTGAGAAATGACAGTAACGAGAGGTGGTAAAAACGTAAGGTTTTTGGGGTGAACCAAATCTTCTAAATTGCGGTCAGCTCGCGGCTTAGAAGTGTTGCTTTTCACCCTCGCCACTTCCCTTTTTCTCTTTTTTTTCCCACGTTCTCCTGCCTCCAAATTCCCTGCAAAACCATTGCGAAAATCCGCCGTTCGTGTGCATCCCTGTTCCTAAGCGGACCAGTTTTCGGCGGGAGGACATGAATTTTCATGTCTGCCAATGCGCGGTCCATGCTTATTTGCGTGTGATGAATGAAAGCTTTTACCGACATGAATAAAACATTTTAGCGCACATCCGAAGAAGAATAAACAGCGCTGGCGGCACGGCGCGATGTTCTGGCGGGGTGCCCGGCGCGCGGCGCGGCGCGGTGTGCCGGTAAAGCCTCTCGCTACGCCAGCCGCTGGAGCGCCCGCTGCCCGCCGCAAAGCCTCTTCGCGCATTACGAACGACGCCGCAGCTGACCAAGGAGAGGCGTGCGGTGGCCAACACTGCGGGCACGCAGTCTCGTCCCACACGTCACAGCTTTTATACTGGTGTTTATCTCTTTCAGGAGATTAAAAAAGGGACGTTGTGGCTCGTCTACACGTCGGGGGCAGTGGTTCCGTCCATGCCACACCTGTCGTGTTAAACATACGGTACACTTTCTTTTACATTCATTTGCTCATCAGCATCATTTGATGGATTTCGATTCTAGAGGATCATCATCAGCACTAAATATCCTACAGCTTGCTACGACAGATGTGAAGGTAATTTCCGGAGTACTCGCCGGCAGTAAGATAGGACCACTACTGTTTACAGCATGTACAGGGTTCATCACTTAAAACTTGCATCGCAAATATTGCGGAAAGGAGAAGTGTTATTGACGTGCGGTTTTCACAGAATGGATAGGTATGCAGAGGCTTGTATTGTTAGCCAATCAACAGATAGTAATAATGTTTAAAACTGAGTTTTTTTGTGCAATCAAACATGCTTCCAAATCTAACAGTGCCTCTTGTCATTAAGGAGTGTAGGACGTCAAACAGGCCGACTTGGAGCACGAGAGGCACCACAGGACATTTTAATTTCCATTGTCTATACTTTTACAACTAAATTCATAACACTTTGTAAGCATGACCAGGAAGGATACAGAATTCACACTCATAGCAGTGGAAGTTCTAAAACATAACGAAATAATGTTCTTTACTTGTGAAATTTCATCTTTTTTTCACAGCATACAAACTCTAAAATACGTGTTTTTTCTAAACAGCTCATTCGTTTTTTCATAAATTAAATAAATTCTAGAGTTTCATACACCTGTATGCTGTGCAAAATTCATCGAAGAATCTCTCTAACCTATGAAGAAAAGTGTACCTATAGCAACAAATGCAGCCATAAGTAAGTGAAAAAATGATGAAATTTCACATGTAAAAAAAAAATATTTTGTTATGTTTTCGAACTTCCACTGAAATGAGTGTGAATCTTGAATCCTTCCTGGTGATGCTGACAAAGTTTTATGATTTTATTTGTAAAACTGGAAATTAAAATGTCCTGTGATGCCTCTTCTGCTCCAAGTCGGCCCGTTTGGCGTCCTACCCCCCCATTAACAAACGAAAAGCAGATTAAATTATAATGACAATGGTATTTGTTGCAGGGTTCCAGCGCGAGTCGTTTACGAGATATCGTATTCTTAAAAGTGTCCACACCGGCTCTTGTACAATGCCTCTGGTAGCACACACTACAGAAAAACACAAGCGCATACTCTAGTTACGTGGATTCTGAGCAGTAACGAGACAATTGACCGTCACAGGTTTTGTTCCAAATGACTACCGGCAACGGAAATACATGCTTCCAGTCTGGTATGGAACGACTGCTGCACAAGTGTTAGCTTTACAGCGGAGTTGTACGAACAGGCTGCAGTAAAACGTCGTTGCGGAGCGTCGGGTGTAGTTGGTATGTCCTTGCAGACAGCGTCTTTCAGCTTTCGCTACAGAAAAGAAGTCTACAGACGTCACATACGGAGATCGGGCCGACCGATGTATAGGTCCTCAGCATCCATTTCAACGATTTGGAAACAATTTGTGAAGACTTTCTGTAGTACTTCGTGCATTATGGGCTGGACAGCCATCGTGTTGGTGCCACAGGTTCCTCCTTGTCTGCAGAGGAACGTCTTCTAGCATCCGTGGAGTGTGGTACGTAAGGAGGCTGAGACTACACGTTTACACTGTATGGGCGCTGACGTTACCCTCACACAGCAGATGAGGATTTTCGACAGACCAAAAAAATGGTTCAACTGGCTCTGAGCACTATGGGACTTAACTTATGAGGTCATCAGTCCCCTAGAACTTAGATCTGCTTAAACCTGACTAACCTAACGACATCACACACATCCATGCCCGAGGCAGGATTCGAACCTGCGCCGTAGCGGTCGCGCGGTTCCAGACTGTAGCGCCTAGAACCGCTCGGCCACCCCGGCCGGCTTCCATAGACCAGTAGTGCATGTTTCAGTGGTTTACCTGACCGTGATTGGTAAATGTGGTTTCAGTACTGGAATATCTTGTATTAATGTCCACGTACAGAAATTAACACGATCCTCACAGCCGTCTCTATGCAGCTCTTCATGCAGAGAGATGTGATTGGGATTGAACGTATGTGGATGGAGAATGCGTACGGATTTCACGCCACTTCCTCGCTCGATTGCGCGGGAGCTAACTTGTTGATCAACTCCAACAGCAGCAAGAACATTAATTCCGCCGTCTGTTACATGGTCTACGTGTTACGCTTACACTTCCAGGTAACTGTTTAAGAGGTTGATAAATAACTGCCGAGATAGTTGGCATCTATTGGGATGTGTTGCCGCGTACATCGCACAAGAACGAACTGCATTGTTTTACACACTCCACACACAATTAGCATGTGGGCTTTTCTTGCATAGATAAATCCCATCGTCTGCACACAACCTACTGCCTTGACTATCACACACTAAATGATTAGCAAGTCGCAGTGCACTCAACGAACACACAATCACACTGTAAGGAAAAATAACAACATATTACCTGGTAACTACGCAGACTGAATGTGACATACAAGGACCGCTGCGAAAAATTTTCTAAACACGTTACCTCATAGACCACTCGCAATAGAGTCCTGCACCAAGCACCACTGACATTCTAATTTACCGTACTTTAAGCCTGTTTATGTAAGTAGCAATTTGCTTCATTTCAAACAGTGTATCTTTGCACAAAAAATACACTTTCTAAGTATTATTACATTCTGTTAATGGCTAAAAATACGAGCCCCTGACTGACAATCCATGCTGTGAAAACCGCACATCAACAGCACTTTCCATTTTTGCAATTTTTGCGGTGTTTCACTGTGTATAAATGATCTAGGAGAAATAGTTAGCAGTCATTTAAGACTTCCGCACGTATACGGTTGTCTATAAGAAACCAGCAACGCCAAAAGACAATATCGATTTGTAGAACTACGTGCAGAGCGTTGGTAAATGGTGCAAGGTCTGGTAGTTGACCATGATCGTGAATAACATTGCGTAAGGGAAGGGAAGAAATCCGTTGCAGCACAACTACACTATTAACGACGTTGCCGGGAACAGTATCCACTACAAAATATGTAGGGATAACTATCCACAGAAACCTTACGCGGAACGACCACGTAAAATATACAGCAGGAAAAGCAGATGCCAGACTGCGATTCATAAGAAGAATCTTAAGGAAACACAAATCATACACGAAAGAAATTACTCACAAGGCTCTTGATCGACTGATTCTTGAGTACTGTGCATGAGTTTGGGATCCTTACCAAGTAGGACTGATAGAAGAGATGGAGAACAGCCAACGAAGAGCGGCACGTTTCGTCGCAAGAATGTCTGGTCCGTGCGAGTGCATTACTGAGATATTCAACAATCTCCAGTGGCAGACGATACAAAGAAGGCGTTATCGATCACGGAGAACTTTACTGTTGAAATTTCGAGAGAGCACTCTCCGGGAAGAGTAGAGCAATATATTACTTCCTTCCCCACACATCTCGCAAAATTACATCGATGGGAAAATTCCAGAAATTAGAGCTAATACAGGGGCTTACCGACCATCATACTTACCACGCGTCATTCACGAGTGGAACAGGGAAGGGGGGAATCTGTTAGTTTTAACAGAAGTACCCTTCGCCATCCACTGTTAGGTGGCTTGCCAAGTATGATGTCGAAATAGATGTAGATCTAATCGTAATAAAACACTTAACGGACCTCAATGGTTGGTTGATAAGCAGTGACGCGTCTATTTTGAATCGAGGTAAAGGATTTGTGCTGCCAATGATGATTCCTGTGAAACTGAAAAATACCAGAGGACCGGAAAACAGCGTTTATTCATCCATTACACAAAAGAGGGGCAGAAACAGATGTAATATTCCTCTTCCCACTGAAATGTACAACTCTGATAAAAGCTTTGCGAAGTAGGTTAGCAATTCAAAAGGAGGGCCAGCTAGGAGAACACCAGTTTAGAACAGAAAGACCACGTGTCCAACTGGTGTAATGAACTGTTTCCATTACATTTGTGTCAAGGCGGAACGCCTCGTCTGTTACGTACCAGAAAATATACTTACATTGTACACCCAGCTATAGAATATATCATTGTAAATTAGCATGGCCTTGTTGGAAAGCTCGTCCAGATATACTGCTATGAAATGCTAGTCTGTCATGACGAGTGCACATTCACCTGTCGTCACTGTTACCAATACACTGTTTTCATCTGCGAATGCTACCAATAGATCTAAAAAAACATCTGACATCTCGAGCATACATGTGCCGTTATTTTTATATGTTTATCGTCCAACACACCGATACACTTGGGTAGGTCGCACAGTGCGCAGAAACGGATAAATACTTTATCTCACTGGTCCACAGTCAGTTTATTGCTTCTCACTGAATGATGCCCCTCACATTGTGTAACAAAATATAGAAACATTTTTCAGGCATCCTTTAACTATTCTGGAATTCGTCGTATTCCTGTTTCAATTGTAACGGAAGCTTCCAATAACTTCTTCACCATAGAACATCTACAAGTTGCAAAATACGGAGTGCATCACTGTCTGGATATGGTGTGGACGACATATTTGTCCTTATTCCGTCAGTGGTTATCACACTAGACTCGCATTCGGGAGGACTGCGGTTCAGTCCCGCGTCCGGCCATCCTGATTTAGGTTTTCCGTGATTTCCCTAAATCGCTCCAGGCAAATGCCGGGATGGTTCCTTTGAAAGGGCACGGCCGACTTCCTTCCCTGTCTTTCCCTAATCCGATGAGACCGATGACCTCGCTGTCTGGTCTCTTCCCCCAAACAATCCGTGGCACGACCGTCTTACGCCTGCCTTTGAGGCTGTTGGTCATCATTTTGGGTAGCTGCTGTGAGCTGCTGTTGATGGTATAAGCTGCAGCGACAATTGTTTCTTTATCTGAAGGTACTCAGTTTGAGATCCTCCACTCTGAGCATAAATTTTACTCTGAAGTTGTGGGTTACTTCGAAATATGTTGCCAGGAGTACATCATGCATCAGATTCGTATGGCTGCTAGGTTGCTCTGGATTTAGAAGTTGTCAGTAAAAGAGCTGACTGCTAATAAGAAGCAGATATAATCGATCCCAGTGCTGAGTGTTATATTGACAGACATACTGTCGATACAACAACATCAATTCTTCCACGAAAAGAAAAAAGAAAAAATTGATGGAAGCACATAGTCTAGTTTTGGGCGAAAAGGTGAGTTAGAGCAAAATGAGCCATCTACCTTCTCTGTTAGACAAAGCCATCAGCTTATCCTTTTCTGTTTGGTATTTCATTACAGATTAATCCAGGTGAAGTACCCATTTAATCTTTGTTAATTATTTCGCAGCACTGCAGAT
This sequence comes from Schistocerca nitens, assembly GCF_023898315.1. Taxonomy (NCBI): domain Eukaryota; kingdom Metazoa; phylum Arthropoda; class Insecta; order Orthoptera; family Acrididae; genus Schistocerca; species Schistocerca nitens. The sequence goes on from NC_064618.1 coordinate 266,100,684, forward strand.
TTATGCACGAGTCTCTGTCGCCAGTGAGCAGCACTCAAAAAGTAAAGCCCCTTTCCACAGCTCTGTGAGTGACGACAGGTAATGTCGTACATGTAATTATAACTCGCAGCTTCGCACTTTTGTAACAGATACAGCTGAGGAGGAAGTGATTGCCTTTTATGGAGGAATACTGCTCTAATATGTGAAACCGAATCAGTTAGGAGGCGTCGGGTACGAAATAGAATGTGTAATCCCAAAAGTTGCGGCCTCAATCGGAATTGTCATTAGTACCGCTTCCCACCCAGCTATTACAGGAGCAAGGACACGCAACCGTAGTGAATTATCCATAACGGGTCAGATAGTTTTTCTTTCACCTAGCTGGTACTTCCCGGCAATTCCTCTGCAAGTAGTGTGAACTGTGGATTACGCTGGCAAAGTGTTCATATTAGTAATAACACATTACACGAGCGTTGAGCATATGGCTGTAATGTCATTAAAAAGATTACGCATGCCGTATTCGTAACTAGTGTATGGGCTTCATGAAGCACATTCATCAGTCATGCATAGTCCAGAAATGAGAGCGTATTTTCGAACAGGATTATAAAGCGTATTGGCCAACCCCATCATATTTGATAGAATACATGTTGGTGATGATTAATTAAAATAGTTGTTAGCCGAAGATACCGCATCAAAGAGCAGCGACACCAGCCAAATTTTGGGTGTCATCAACATCTGACTGAGAGTTGGCATCGGCTCTCTACGACATCGTTAATTCTTAGAGGACAAAAAGAATAAATCTGTAAGCATTCACTCTTTATTTCCTAATGCTATTTACGACACTGTAAATAAAGTTCTGAAATGCATAATCTAGTGAATAGAAAATATTAAAGTTCTCATTTGTATGTAGAATAAATCGTTCCACAGGGTTCGCGAGAACCGCAAGTCATAAACGGTACTATAAAATAAAGAGGGAAAACGATATTTTGATACCCTTGAAGTTTGGAAACAAGGATAGGAGTTAAAAATCCCTCTTAAATGTAATCATTCCGAAATTTCACGAGAAACGCAAGTAACCTATTCGTAACTTCAGGTGATAGCATAAGGATCTAAACACCGCTCCTCGGGAGCAATATCCAACTATTGGGCCAAAAATTTAACTCTTTAGATAGCTTAAGAGTAGCAAATACTAGCATCTAAGTTGCAGAATACCTTCATAATTTGCACCACAGGCCATTAAAATTGCTACACCACGAAGATGAACTGCTTTAGACGTGAAATTTAACCGACAGGAAGAATATGCTGTGATATGCAAATGATTAGCTTTTCAGTGCATTCACATAAGGCTGGCGCCGGTGGAGACACCTACAACGTGCTGTCACGACGAAAGTTTCCAACCGCTTTCTCATACACAAACAGCAGCTGTACCTGTACACGCCATCCAAGCTCTGTTTGACTCGATGCCCAGGGGTATCAAGGCCGTTATTACGGCCAGACGTGGTTTTTCTGGGTACTGATTTCTCAGGATCTATGCACACAAATTGCGTGAAAATGTAATCACATGTCAGTTCTAGTATAATATATTTGTCCAATTAACACCCGTTTATCATCTGCATTGCTTCTTGGTGTAGCAACTTTAATAGTCAGTAGTGTAATATACAAACATCTTTCAGTAAAGAGCAGTCCGTGTGTTAATATGCAAGAGCTTTTCGGAAAGTATGAGGCGGTCGGTAGCCAAATAGAAGCCGCAGTGAAAGTCCGGCGAAGCTTTGCACAATTGTGTTGGGAAGTGTTTCTACACTCCTGGAAATGGAAAGAAAAACACATTGACACCGGTGTGTCAGACCCACCATACTTGCTCCGGACACTGCGAGAGGGCTGTACAAGCAATGATCACACGCACGGCACAGCGGACACACCAGGAACCGCGGTGTTGGCCGTCGAATGGCGCTAGCTGCGCAGCATTGGTGCACCACCGCCGTCAGTGTCAGCCAGTTTGCCGTGGCATACGGAGCTCCATCGCAGTCTTTAACACTGGTAGCATGCCGCGACAGCGTGGACGTGAACCGTATGTGCAGTTGACGGACTTTGAGCGAGGGCGTATAGTGGGCATGCGGGAGGCCGGGTGGACGTACCGCCGAATTGCTCAACACGTGGGGCGTGAGGTCTCCACAGTACATCGATGTTGTCGCCAGTGGTCGGCGGAAGGTGCACGTGCCCGTCGACCTGGGACCGGACCGCAGCGACGCACGGATGCACGCCAAGACCGTAGGATCCTACGCAGTGCCGTAGGGGACCGCACCGCCACTTCCCAGCAAATTAGGGACACTGTTGCTCCTGGGGTATCGGCGAGGACCATTCGCAACCGTCTCCATGAAGCTGGGCTACGGTCCCGCACACAGCCCGTCTCCAGTGGTGTCGCGACAGGCGTGAATGGAGGGACGAATGGAGACGTGTCGTCTTCAGCGATGAGAGTCGCTTCTGCCTTGGTGCCAATGATGGTCGTATGCGTGTTTGGCGCCGTGCAGGTGAGCGCCACAATCAGGACTGCATACGACCGAGGCACACAGGGCCAACACCCGGCATCATGGTGTGGGGAGCGATCTCCTACACTGGCCGTACACCACTGGTGATCGTCGAGGGGACACTGAATAGTGCACGGTACATCCAAACCGTCATCGAATCCATCGTTCTACCATTCCTAGACCGGCAAGGGAACTTGCTGTTCCAACAGGACAATGCACGTCCACATGTATCCCGTGCCACCCAACGTGCTCTAGAAGGTGTAAGTCAACTACCCTGGCCAGCAAGATCTCCGGATCTGTCCCCCATTGAGCATGTTTGGGACTGGATGAAGCGTCGTCTCACGCGGTCTGCACGTCCAGCACGAACGCTGGTCCAACTGAGGCGCCAGGTGGAAATGGCATGGCAAGCCGTTCCACAGGACTACATCCAGCATCTCTACGATCGTCTCCATGGGAGAATAGCAGCCTGCATTGCTGCGAAAGGTGGATATACACTGTACTAGTGCCGACATTGTGCATGCTCTGTTGCCTGTGTCTATGTGCCTGTGGTTCTGTCAGTGTGATCATGTGATGTATCTGACCCCAGGAATGTGTCAATAAAGTTTCCCCTTCCTGGGACAATGAATTCACGGTGTTCTTATTTCAATTTCCAGGAGTGTATTATGCCCTTAGACAGCGCCACGTCATTCTTCTCAGTATTGAGAGTATAAAGATGCTAGAAAAATATGTCTTCCGCCAAGTATGGGTGCCTGCCCAGAGATTCAGCCTGATTTCATGCTATTCCACATAACGTAACTTTTATGCATTTTTAGCCGCATACTGAAGAGGCAAAGAGGACGCTCCTGCGGCGTTTGCGATGGGAAGTGTTTGATTAGCCACCATACAAAACGGGCTTGGCTCCCTCTGACTTTCTTCTCTGCTTAAATGACCAACTGGTTATGAAGACAATGTTTTGGCACAGAAAACAAGCATCAGTCCAGCGTAGAAATTGTCGGAAAGCGGAAAGCGCAGGGGGCTGTCTTCTACGACGAGAGTGTTGGAAAGATGGCACAACGCTACGACAAATATCTAAGTCGGAACAGCGACTATGTAGAAAACTTGCTGGAATGGTTTCCATTTCGCGATCAATCATTACATACTTTGCGAATAGCCTTCGTATGTGGAAAAAATTTCGTTTAGAGCCCTCCATATTTGATGCTTCTTTTGCTCATGTGCAGAGCTTCGAACAATACCGACAGATGCCTCACAGGGGCTGAATGCACCCCCCTCCCCCCCACCCCCTTGACAACAGCGCTCGTCAGACCGGATGATCGCCCAACCAAGTGCTAGCCCAATCCGACAGCACATAATTTCGGTGATCTGACGGGAACCGGTGTTACCACTGCGTCAAGGCCGCTGGCACTTCCATCTATTTGGAGCATATAATGGTTTGAAGATAACGTGACCGTATTCCTTGGAGTCAAAACATGACAATAATCACGGAAGAAGTACTGTTACCCACAGGGAACATAATTATGCTCTTACTCACGGCTGGCGTAAGGCCAAGGAGCACGTAAGGCGTACCGCCTCACATCGTGCCTATTGAGATCGTAACAGCAGTAAAGAGACGTGCGGTATGAGTCATGCGCAAGACAGTTGGCGTCAGATGCCCGAGAGTACACATATTTAGTTTCTATGTGATCTGCTAGAGGTCACTAGCTGACATACACTGTTTGAACTGCAGTAAAAGTACTGTCATTTTTATTTGCAGTTCTGTTTGTTTAATATTCTAATTATTTATTGAGTACTATTATAACTGTTCTTAGTTATGAGAGTGAATGACAGTGTGAAGGTGAAATAATTGTGTACAGTTTTTTACTCTGTACCTTGAATGAATTGGTCTCGTGAGGAATATTCGAGAGTGACGTGTGTGCGTTAAGTCATTCACAGTGGAAAATTTGTTATAAACTATTCCGCCAGTTTATGGCACTGTGGAAATGCGATTATAATTACGGTAAAGTAGTTTTGTCAAGGAGGAGTTCATATAGTTGTGGGTTACCGAAATTTATTTTAGTTAATTTATTGTTCAAATACAGTGAGAAATTTTGATTGGTTCTGTGTATATGCGCGGGATTTAGCGGGCTTGATGCTGCTTTCCGACAGGCTGTGATGTTTCTCTGCGAATATTTTGGAAAAGCAGAAATTTGTTGTGTGTAGAACGACGAGTGGAGTCGGGGCTTAGACCTCTTAGTGATCCGACCTATTGATATGTCCTCCCGTGAAAATTATTAACATTGTGATATTTCCGTACCGAAAGTATGAGAAGTGCCTTGAAATGTGGAAGAGAAAAATGATTCAAATGGCTCTGAGCACTATGGGACTTAACATCTGAGGTCATCAGTCCCCTAGAACTTAGAACTACTTAAACCTAACTAACCTAAGGACATCACATACATCCATGCCCGAGGCAGGATTCGAACCTGCGACCATTGCGGTCGCGCGGTTCCACACTGAAGCGTCTAGAACCGCTCGGCCACACCGGCCGGCTGTGGAAGAGAGTTCGATTTAAGGCAAGTCGTGAAATTCAGAACTTTTGGTGACATTTAAAATAACTAAATTCCGCATGGAGTGTTGTTTGCTCGCGAACGTGAACATTTTGTTACGTGAGACTGATTGTAGACACATTTGAGCGAGCTATTCTAAAATAAATGATTCGTTTGTAAACTTTCGGTGAAAGTGAATTAATAGTTACCATAAACTGGATACGATTATGAACGATGTATGCATGTGGACTTCTCAGCCTTCGTACAACTTAGAGTAAGGCTTGGTAGTAACTGGTGTATGCAAGCTTACCGTAATAGAGTGAAATTACACGCACATAAATACTTTCATTGAACTATTCCTTCCACCGATAAAACAGTTTTGGTGAACTTGAGGTTACTAGGTGTACAACTGTTTTTTCCTGTATCTTTTTCCTCTGTGAACCGCATTTGAGTAACTTCACGGAGGTGTGCGTGTGAAAAGAGATTTACCAGAAGATGAATAGCATTTTATATCCACCAGAATCGCACAGCGCCACAGCACGTGATGGAGATTATGCAGGAAAACAGTACACGGAAAACAAATTTTTACTTATATTGTCACCAACATCTAACTCTTAAGAATGAAACAATATTTTCTGAAACAAAAACTATGGGCTTTTATCTACTAAATGACCCAAATAATAGAGGGTGTTTCGCGTAACGTTCAAATGGTTCAAATGGTTCTGAGCACTATGCGACTTAACTGCTGAGGTCATCAGTCGCCTAGAATTTAGAACTACTTAAACCTAACTAACCTAAGACATCACACACATCCATGCCCGAGGCATGATTCGAACCTGCGACCGTAGCGGTCGCTCGGCTCCAGACTGTAGCGCCTAGAACCGCACGGCCACTCTGGCCGGCTTCGCGTAACGTCTGTATCTGATGATTAATGAGAACCAATACCAGGGAGACAGACCCGTATAATCTGGCACGTTCCTCGGAATACGGCAAGTGGTATATCCGTTTTAACTTAACTAGTCATGTAAACAGCGTCCCTGGAAGTAAGTTTGATAAAATCATTTTGTCCGTCAGGAATGGAATCTTTTGCCCCTATTATTCAATCTATACGTGTAAGAAACAATGACGACAGTAAAAGAAAAGTTCAAGAGTGCAATTAAAATTCAGGATGAAAAGATATCGATCATACGAGTCGATTATGACATATCCTCAGTGGAAGTGAAGAAGAATTACAGGACTTGACAGTGTTAACAGTCTACTGAGCACTGAATATTGATTCATCGAAAACCGAGGAAAGACAAAAGTAAAAGAGAAGCAGCACAAATTAGATAAGCGATAAACTTAACGTCAAAATTGGTGATCACAAAGTAGACGAAGCTAAGCAATTCTTCTACGTCGGAAAAAAAAATTAGGTGATAGACGAAGTAAGGAGGACATAAAAGTAGACTAGCAGAGTCGAAGAGGGTATCTGGCAACAAAATGTTACTGGCATCAAACTTAGGCCTTAATTTCACGTCCACTTTTTGATAATTTACGTTAGGAGCGCAGCAGTATATGGCAAAGAACCAAGGAGTGGGGGAAAATCGGACGAGAACCGAAGCGTTTGAATGTGAAGCTATAGAGAGATGCTGAAAATGAAGTGGAGTGGTAAGGAATAATTGTCCTCAGAATCATCGAAGAAAGGCAGAAGGGACAGGATTACAGGGCAAGTCATAAGTCATCGGGGAGTAACTTCTATTGTAATATATGAATCTATAGAGGATAAAAACTGTAGGGAAGACAGGAGATTGGAGTACCTCCAACAAATAATTGAAGATGTAGGGTGAAAATGCTTCCCTTATATGAAGGGTTTGAGACAAGAGAGGAATGTGTGGCTGGCCGCACACGCCAGTCAGAAGACTGATGAAAAACAAAATTAGTTTCCTTAGAATATCATCTCGGTAATCTTTATATGAATGTTCGGCTTCGTCATTAACCGTAGGTGAGCCACCATTTCGACAACATTTATACACAGTAGCTCAGTACTCAATACACACATTCACTACGATGAACGCAGATACTTACGAATATTCATATTGCTATCCTTACTTATAAATCAATCCCTCTTTCTATTCATTGGGCCGGTTTAGGCTATAAATTTGTTCGTCTTCATAAGCCATGATGCTTAAGCGTCGTGGTTAATATGACGGAGGATTTTGTGTAGACTCTCTTCAATGTACACTGGTTTCGCCATACTGCCTAAGCTTTATTGTTTCGTAAGAGGTGTATAGTACATGTCGATCACCTTCCTTCATGGATACTGTCGACTTTCTATAAAATAGTGGAGTACATATCACACATCTATATGGCAGCACATCACGGGAGTTACGTCAATAGATACTAATGACCTCACCTCTATTTCGTAATTGTAACAATAAGATTCAGAAGTGAACAGACGGTTTTTCTCGTACGACTAGTTTAACAATATATTGTGGTACAATTATAAATTTTCTATTATGCAGACTACTACATTATTTTCATTAACGTAACAGAAGTTACCGAGAGGATAACAAGAAACATGTTTGAAAATTATGAAGAAAATCATGCAGACATCACAACGTTAAGAGCTGACAAAGTAAAAAGTGGCAGTTCTTTGGTTTGACAAAAAATTGTTGGTGGGTACGGGGAGCTCTCTAATAACGTCCGTGAGAGAGGAGAGAGCGCGTTTATTTTCTGTTGTTCGCAGTTCTTCCCAACGCTTATCAAGATACAGAAAGAGAAATTAGAAAATTTCAAGAGACACAGGGAGATCGAATCTTTCTTCTCTCAATGGAAAGGAACGCAGAAGCTTGTGATGTCACATAAGAGTGTGGTGTATTCTACAACAGTCTGTATGTGTTCACAGCATACACTCCGACACCTTCTGATTTGTCTCAAATGTGAGTACTCTCATACGGAAAGAACACTGAACTCTTAGGAAAATGCATAGAAAACAGGACGACAAATCTCGTATGGTAAATATTAGACACGAGGTCAACGTTGCAAAAATGCACGGGATTAGACGGAATGTAGAAGAAATACATGTGACTGAAAGCTAATTGCAGTAGCTCCCATAATCACAAAATTTCAAAAGACGTTTTGCTACTGATTTGAATACAGCCTCAATAAGAGGGAGGGTATTATCATTAGTATCATTTTCAGCCTATTTCAGATAAATATGGCGGATGCGTAGAAACTTTGTGAAAGTTAACCATACAGCTACTTACTCGACTCATCGCTTGCTACCAGTTTTTGGAAACTTCGTTTCCGTATTGCTTTTAATAAAATACGTTGCTGACCATAAAAACTGCAGTATCATGGGGGAGAGGGGAGACACGCAACAAACTTTAAACTGGTGTCAATTGTAAAATATGTTGTCTATGCAACTGATGCGTTTCAATGCTACTGCACAAAACATCAAACATATTCTTTAAATGAGTAAAGGTTATACAGCAAGGTTCGAATTCAGAAATCGTATTTTGATGTACATTGTCAGCGAGAAGATCGAGTTATGCTTCGTATAAGAAAGAGAAAAGTCTATAAGATCATACTGCAATTCGACAGCAGCACGATTTCGGGCTGTGGAAAATGCAGTATTGTTCAGCGACAAGGCTGCAGCACAGCAGTTCGAAGTTCGTTGCCTGCGAAAATGGCATTGATGGGTTCAGGTAGGCCAGTTCACCGCCACGCTGAATCTCCTCGGCCCTGTGCGACTAGCGCTCGAGAGGAGACGCTTGTTACCTTCTCGGCCGTACAGTATATACACCCACATTACGGTCATTCAGTTGGGCAGTGGGCTTATTTCCAATAAGACAAGTTTACACATGGACAGAGCGTCAACGTGTGACCTACCATGGATTGTCAGCTCGGTAATCATTGTTGTGGTTTCCCTCGAAGCGGAGTCAGAAAGGGTCACTGACAATGTTTTGCCGAATTTCGGCACTCGACACAAGTATTGCACCCCGTCGTGTTGTCAGGCGAATCCCCGATCTGCGTGTAGCATCGCCACAGACATGTACCCTTGTGTGGAACCTCTGAGGAGAACAAAAGACGCCAGATAGCATTCGTCAACATCATACAGGTCCAGCACCAGGCTCGATGGCTTGTGGTACTTTAGCTTATATAACACTTGGCTGTAGCTGTGCCCTATATTCGAGATTTCCGTGAAATTAACTTTCAACAAGATAACACAAGACCACCAGTTACCCATGCTCTCCTATCTCGATGCAGAGTGTGTCCGACTATTGCCTGGCCAGCATGTTCTCCATCTCTCTCTCACCCAGTGATGACATCTTTCAACAAGATAACGCAAGACCACAAGTTTCTTGTGCTCTCCTAACCTACCTAGACACGGAGCGTGTTCGACTATTACTCGGGCCAGCAATTTCTCCATATCTCTTACCCGAAATCATCCGATCATGGGTTACCGAGGGAATGACCGGCCACCATTTGCCAGCCATTACAAGCGACGGGCTACAGCACAGAGTCAAAGCAACATGCAGTGACTTACATGGATATTTTAGTGATCAGTAGTATAAACTAATCAAAAGTTTCTGGCCATTTATTACTGGACACTAATAAGAGGTGTGTCCACCTTTCGCCTGCGTGACAGAATAAATTCTTGGGTCGCTTTCAGTGAGGTGTATGAATGTTACTGGAGGAATGACAGGCCATTCTTTCTCAAGAACCGACACCACACAAAGGTGGTGGTGATAGACACTAGCGTCAAAAGCGAAGTCGACCATCTAACTCATCACAGAGGTGTTGGATTGAGGACGGGACACTGGGCAGGCCAGTAGACCAGTCCACTTCTTGAATGTCATCGTCCACAAACCATTGCCTCACAGACGCCGCTTTATGAAATGCTGACAGAAACAGTCATAGCCTCCGATTTGTTCCTCTACTGTACGCAGCAGGCAATGTTATAAAATGTCTCCGTTTCTTCCTGCATTTACCGTTTTCATAAGCGCAATAAAGGAACTAAACGTAAACCACGAAAAATGTCCCTTCTACGTACTTCACTGCTGACGCCTAACATGATGGCAGGTAAAGCTCTCTAGGAATCACCAAACACAAACTTTTCTATCGGATTGCATCAGGAAATCACTCGTTTCCAGTCATCCGTTGTCCAGTGGCAACGCTCTTTACACCAGTTCAAGAGTCGCTTAGCGTTGGCGCCAGAAATGGGTGGGTGACTTCCGGTTGACCTATAATCATGAAATACAGCAGAAAGCGTCCGCCCCAGGTAGCTGAGTGGTCAGCGCGACACAATATACATCCTAAGGGACCGGTTCCTATTCCCGGCTGGGTCGGAGATTTTCTCCGTTCAGGGACTGGGTGTTGCGTTGTCCTGATCATCATCATTTCATCCCCGTCGACGCGCAAGTCGCTGAAGTGGCGTCAAATCGGAAGACTTGCACCCGGCGAATGGTCTACCCGACGGTAGGCCCTATCACAAGACATTTACATTTTTTTATAGTAAGAAGCAAAAGCTTTTACACAAAAAATTAAGGAAAAATCCGAAAATTGTTAATTTCCAATTATAACACTTGAAAATATCATTTTGTTCTTTGTTGTCTGTCTGTCTGTCCGTCTGTTTCGACCCCCTCTTTCCAGGAACAGGAAGTGGAAGATGCATTACGTTGAAATTTATGTGAGACACTAGAGCCTACAGTCCATTGGCAGTGTAAAATGTTTAAGCTTCTAAGTAAATGCAATCAAAATATACCGTCCTTTATGTGACATATTTTGAGAATTCCAAACTCAATCATCAAAATCTATATGGCTCAAATGGTTCAAATGGCTCTGAGCACTATGGGACTTAACATCTGAGGTCATCAGTCCCCTAGAACTTAGAACTACTTAAACCTAACTAACCTAAGGACATCACACACAACCATGCCCGAGGCAGGATTCGAACCTGCGACCGTAGCAGCAGCGCGGTTCCGGACTGAAGCGCCTAGAGCCGCACGGCCACCGCGGACGGCTCAAAATCTATAGATGAACCATCTCTACACATTATTAATTATGTACTGAACACAGCGAGCGCAGGTACTACTCGCGCCTGTCCGATGTTTTAAGTGATGGCGTTTAGTTTTTGTGTGCTCCAGTCTTTGTATGGAATTACAGAAATTACTCCGGTAAATTAAGGTTTACCGTGTATGAAACCATTTTCCAAGGCAGGGCATGGTCATGTACCGAGGAACAAATTGAAATCGAGAAAAATTTGTCAGTTCTTTATTTAATAGCAAACAATTACCTTATTACTTTAGAATATAGCAATAATAATCAGTGAAACCAAGTCAAGCAGATTATCAAAAACCAGATACAAGATAAATACATTTTGAAATGGAAGCTATTGGAAATTAACACAAATTTCCATTTTCAAGCGAGATGAAACTGTTGAGAGTATGGCTTACCTTGCCACATATTACACGAATAGTTCTGTAAGTATACAGCGTTTTACACGTCAAAAAAAAATTGTACCCGAAGAATTAACAATACATTCCAAATATTGGGTTAGATAGAGCAGCAGTCAGTCGTAGAATTAAGTTGCTTTAATATATTTATAGTCACAACGCAGATCAGACGACTATAAATGTCATATTAAAGCAACTTCATTCTACGACTGATTGCTGCTCTATCTAACCCAATATAACCACAGTCGTTGCGTGCAGCCACCCCATGGAGGGCAACCTGATGGACATTCCAAATAGCTTTAAGATATTATGCAGCACCTGAATGGGTAGAACGGCATGTATTGCAAATGCTGGCCGGCCAGGTTGGGCGAGCGGTTCTAGGCGCTTCAGTCTGGAACCGCGCGGCCGCTACAGTCGCAGGTTCGAAACCTACCTCGGGCATGGATGTGTGTGATGTCCTTAGGTTAGTTAAGTTTAAGTAGTTCTAAGTTCTAGGGGACTGATGACCTCAGCTGTTAAGTCCCATAGTGCCCAGAGCCATTTGAACCACTTTTTTGCAAATGCTGCTCAAAATACAACGTGTGTCTAACAACAACAAAAACTGTAGAAGCCGTTGCAAATTGCTCATGGCGATATCTAGTGCACATTCTTCCATGTCATTCTGAAATCAGTCACTAAACTGAAGTACAGACCAAAAAGCATCTATAAAAGTATTTGCAACTGCGAATATATACAACCATCAGAATGGAATGACGATAATGAACGTTTGCGCCTTACAGGTACTCGAACCCAGATTTCGCGAGCGAGCCGCCGTCTTACCATTTGGCTGTAAGTTCATGACTCACGCCCGCATCTCGTGGTCGTGCGGTAGCGTTCTCGCTTCCCACGCCCGGGTTCCCGGGTTCGATTCCCGGCGGGGTCAGGGATTTTCTCTGCCTCGTGATGGCTGGGTGTTGTGTGCTGTCCTTAGGTTAGTTAGGTTTAAGTAGTTCTAAGTTCTAGGGGACTTATGACCACAGCAGTTGAGTCCCATAGTGCTCGGAGCCATTTGAACCTTTTTTTTTTCATGACTCACGGTAAAACCCAAACTAGCGTATGTCGCCAACCATGCGTCTATAGCCTTCACTCATACATAAATTATGGATATTCCTGTACGGGGTAGACATTTTAGTTGAAAGTAGCTTGCCCCGTGTCTGCGGACAAACTCAATATGGCAGTGTTTGTACGAAGTACGTTGCAAAGTTCCTTTGGCCAAGCATGCATCCGCGTTCGAGTCGCGGTCCGGTGCATTTTCAATGTCGTCATTGCTTTCTACAGCTAATGGTAGTCCATTATCACAAATGACGTATTTCATAAACGGCTGTAGTCGTCGCAGTGCCCCTTTCTTTGGATATACATGGATGTCCAACGGAACTTCACATCGTAATTCGGAAAAGCACAGGTACTGCAACATCGCAAAAACCATCATTCGTTCCTACATACACTCTCCAATACTGGGCCACATCAACTAGGGAACAACCACATCATCCCCGCGCTTTGGGATCCACAACCCATTTTCCCACGCACGTACTTCAGCTGCCACACGTCACACAGCATGGGCGCAGAATCACTGAGAATTGTACTTCCACCTAATCCTCTATAAATCAATGATCGATACTTACCTTCAACAAGATAATGTTCTGCAAAATCTCTGCTTTTGTTCGGACTGGACTTTTGCCTCTAAATATAAGAGCACTGGTTTTTTTAAACAGATTTTCGTACACCCACATCTTACAAAAGAAAATTAAGCTGAAAGGATACAATGATGACAAACGTAGATCGAACGAGGACAAATATTTTGGCGTTGCGGTAAACAGTACCTTATTATCGACAATTTTCTTCTGCAGCTGAAACCCCTAATTTTCATTAATCGTAGATCATAGACTGAAAACTTAGTGAACTGTATGGAAAGAAACAATAAGTAAAACAAAGATCAGTTACAGTTTCTAAGAATGAACGACTTACTTTAAGGTGCGTAATCGCGGCATTAAGGTCGTCGTCAGTCGTTTGTCCTGTGTTCTTTTGTATGTTATATTTTTAATTACGAAGGGAAAACATGTTTTGCAATCAAAATGGTACTCATGAAAAAATGATTCGTCTGTATTATTCCGGATAAATAATTATTCCCTGAATCAAGAACACATGAGACAGCAGAAGACAAGTATGACGCAAGTTGATGATGCAATCAGGCAAGAAACCAGTGGCAGATAAATACGTCATTCGTTTGTTTGGGTTGTTACTGTTAGCTTTATTTCTTTTGTTTTCAGGCTGAAGACACTGTTTAGCCATCAATAATTATTTTGCTTAGCTATCAACAATCACAAAAAGAACAATTTTTCTCGCCGTAGCAGTGAAGACGTTACGCCAAAGTAACTGAACAACATTTCTTCACTATTATCAAAAAAGCGAAACCATCTTAGTTTCTGCTCACAAAAGTAGTAATCCAATTTTTGTCTACAAAACCGTTTGTAAATAGGTTGGTAAGGACACTACTTTGCGTTAGCGTTCTCGCTTCCCGCGCACGGGTTCCCGGGTTCGATTCCCGGCGGGGTCAGGTACTTTTTCTCTGCCTCGTGATGACTAGGTGTTGTGTGTTCTTCATCATCATTTCATCAACATTGACGCACGCAAGTCGCCGAAGTGGCGTCAACTAAAAAGGACTTGCAATACGGCGGCCGAACTTCCCCGCATTGGGCCTCCCGGCCAACAATGCCACACGCTCGTTTCATTTTTTCAACTACTAAATCGGTGATTTCACCTTCTCTGTAGATATGTGGTCAAAGTTTAAAATTACAGGCTAAAATAAATCTTATCACACATCTAAGAACTTCGTTACCATTTTTAATTCTAAGCCGAGTAATACTTGTAACCCAACCTTTCTCCGTTCGGAGAGGAGTTGTTCTCTGTATTGTCATAACATGGAACAAGAGACAGTTAAGTGATTAATACCTCCAGCGTCCGAATTTGTTATATTTAAGCGATACAAAGGTCAAGGGCTCAGCGTAGCAAGCCAAGTTAAGCGATGTGTGAGGGGCTGAACACGTCCGTTACATTACTTGGTGTAAAATTACCATAAATAGTGCCTTTTTTAATAACGTTACGTGAAAGACTCGAAAGGACTCACAGTTGCTAAACAAGTGTTTGACAGAGAGGAGAGAGAGTTCCCGGACACCAGAGTACTCACTTGTCAGCAGAGCAGGCTTCATCGTCACCTGCCCCGGGTGGTCCTCCAGGAGCAGCTACTGGTAGCGGGTCCGCAGGAACCCACAGAGCCCGGCTGGGTCCAGCCGGCACGGCCGCCGCCGGCGCCGCCGCCGCCTCCCTGACGACAAAACAGGTTACCATGAGAACGGGGAAAACGCGCTTGCTCTGTCTGCGTTCTCTCCACTATACCTCATTCTGCCTGCTCCGGATATCCATCTGTATTTTTGCAGAAGACGTTATTGTTCAGATGGAGGTAACAACTGCTTGTTTTCGACCACGAGGTCGTTCTTATGGTTTTCTTGTAATGCTGAAAAATAAGATAGTAGTCACTGGTATACATGGTAAGATGAAAACGACATTTGTCATTAGAAACTTTTTGACGTAAAGTATCCAAGTTTGCAACAAACAGAACCACGGCAGCAAAGTCCGTAGGCAGTTTTTCAAGCCGATAGAAGAGGCTGTCCATTTTTTTTTTCAAGGTTCGGTGTCTTTTAAGGGGACCAGTAGTGAAAAGGTATACAAAATCGGTTTTTTAATTTTATTCTTAAGAAATTCTTTGTAGTTTTCGGCACAAAAAAGAGTTCACTTCAAAGAAATTGTGCCGAAGAGATTAGGGGAATTTAAAAGTTTTTGCATACATGATGACGCCCTCATGTCACACAGACAGCACTGTTAAAAACAGAATCTAGATATGCATCTGCATCTGAACTCCGCAGTCCAGCTGGCGGCACGTGGTGGAGGATACCCCGTACCAATACTAGACATTTCCTTTGCTGGTTCACTCGCAAACAGAACAGAGGTAAAACGACTGTCTGTATCCCTCAGTATGAGCCCTGATTTCTCGTATATTATATTCGTTCTCCTTAGGCACAATGTATGTCGGAGGAAACATAATAGTTCTGCAGTCAGCTTCAAATGCATGTTCTCTAAATTTTCTCAATAGTGTTCCTCGAAAACAATGTCGCCTTTCCTTCAGGGATTCCCGTGTGAGTTCCCGAAACATCTCCGTAACATATGCGTGTTGTTCCAACCTACCTATACCAAATCTAGCGGCCTGCCTCTGAATTGCTTCTATGTCTTCCCTTAATCCGACCTTGTACAGAAGACAAACACTCGAGCTGTACTCACTTGTCTGTTTTTATGCCTTTTTAGTCTCTAATGTCTTACTGACACAAGATTATTAGAGCATTAACTTTATATTAGAACTCATAAAACACAAATGAAGGTTTTAACGACTGTGTATTGGAACGGATACCAGAAATTCTTCTAGTAGGCTTAAAAATATGTGTGCTGGATGTTCTGCTGTGTTTCAGTGATGGTGCAGTGACAATGTTTAAGGATATGGAACTGATGGGAGAGCCTGGTGGACTAAATATACAAAGAAATTTAATTGTCATTGAAAGCAGGAGACCCTTCGAAGCAGAGAAATCAATGTTGGAATTCATTAAAGAAGCAAGAATTAGAAGAGGGAAAAGGAGTGAGAACAATACCAGAAACGAGATGAATATGGACCTAGGATGCATTAGTGTTATGCAAAGTAGGTAGAAAAACAAGCTTTAACTTTAATCACCCGAAATTGCACGTTTTTGATGATTTGGTGTACAGTGGTTAGAAACTATGAAAGAAAGAGGGCTGAAATTTTGTAGACAGTCTTCAAATATACTTAACTGAAAAGTGGACTACCTTATTCCTTAAATTCGAAAATTTAAGACATATTTAAGGAAAAACTGAGTTAATTACTGAAATTTTTGGACCATAATTTATGACGGCAACATGAATTAAAGCTCTGGTTTAAACATAGTGGTGTAAAGCACTTCTGCAAAAAAATCTAACATTTACTTTGTTTTTATTTCGAGATGTGTGTACCAATGATGTAGATACACTGATAATCCAAAACATTATGACCACCGGCTTAAAATCTTGTTTGTCAGTCTTTAGAACGAAGTACATCACTGATTTCCCGTGTGACGGATCCCACAGTTTATTCGTAGGTTTGTGGAGGTATGTAGCATTGGACGTCTGCGCATAGGTCATGTAATTCTAAATTAATAATATCGAAGAGACCAGGAGTAGGAACATAGAAATGTGAAGCACTGGATGGTAAGGACCAGTAAACGTGCGCAGTACAAAATTAACAGCAAGAAAAATACGAGATAAATAAAGAACTAAAACACTGGCATTAACGTCACGAGAATTATAACCTATTATTTTTGTGCAGTTGCGAGTGTAGAAATACGAGCTAAGCTTTCTGCCGGCTACCGACGCACTTAAAAAATTATTTTATAAATACCGCGCTATCATCATCCTTTCTTTTTCATGCTAAGGTGAAAAATTTTCAAGAGAGACGAGCAGCAACAGCGCTCTCCACATTAAAACAAGGAACATGAGCGAGATGAAAACTCTTTGAATGCGACATCCCCTAAATGGCGGTGTTTAGCGCAATTTTCTATGCTATGGCTCTCCGCAAGGTCTTTCAACAAAGTGTCATCCCCACTTATTGTTTATACTCGAGCTACTTTCTGGCGACAGTGCCACGCCCGCTTTCTTTTCTTGCTTCGCGCCGACGTATTCAGCGCGTGATTCACGCTGACGTCGCGAGGCACCGCGTCTTTGTGGAGTGGCGGCGTTGTTAACAATCCGCGGCAGATACCTGCTACCAGCCGCTCGCTACTCGCTCTCCGGCGCCTGCGTCCTCCATGAAGCAGAGCTTTGCTAGCCGCGCTGGAAACAAGCGACGGCGTGAATGGCGCCGTTCGTTACAGCAAAGCTGAGTCTTTCCGCACCGGGGCACACACACATACACACACACACACACACACACACACACACACACACACACACACACACATTCGGTTCGTCTTTCAGAGGGCCGCCAGTTACTCGGAACTGGGAATCCGCGTGGCAACTCGTAAGCATGACATGAATGCACGTGTGGTTCTGCTGATGAGGTGGGAACTCTCACGTGTCCTCGGCGAGTTTGTCACACGACCGTGGGAGACCATCAGTTGCTTTCTGCGCGACTGTGATGACACCGTTAGGGAATCGCGTTCACGGTGCGTCAGCGATCGTTCTCTGAACATCGCCCGCTCTACATAATTTCGATGCACGTGTGTAAAGGCTCTTCCTGGTACCACGTTCCACTTTACGAGTGCACAGCGATCGTTAGAGACTTTCGTTGTTTTTACTCTCAATACAGTTGTTCATATGCAAACTGTTACACCACCATTATGCACAATCCACGCATGAAATATTGAACACAGAAACATTAAACTCCAATATATCATTCTTTGCTGTAACGTGTGGGTTTCTGTAAACTTTACCCAGTGAAATTTGTGCCTAGTAAGAGTCGAAAGATACTCCCGTTGTTCCATTCCCTGCTGCTGTTGATATCATCCTATACTCATCTGACCAGAAATCCTTGTCTTCTTTCCATTTCACTTAACTAACCCCAAGTATATGTAGATTAAGAATTAGCATTTCCTTCTCAGGTTTTCTAACTATCTTGCTGCGTTCAAACTTCAGACTTTCCAAGCACCGAGTCGTAAAATGTTACCCTTTTCGCTGGTTATTCAATCTTTTTCTTGAGGCTACTTCCGTCCCAGGCAGGCCGGTATTCCGAATGGGCGACTAATTCGGAATCTTTTTACCAACGAAGAGATCATCATGACACATTTTCAGTTAAAGACCACATTTCTTGTGGGTACCAAATTATCTGTCTGTAATGTAGTGGTTTCCAACGCCTTTTGCGTTCTTATGGCGCTGATCATTGCTTATTCTTAAATCTTTTAGGGACAATTTCCCACCCCAAGAGCAAGAAAACGCCTTGAATCTCTGTCCTCTCCTCCACCCTCTTGCAGAAGGCCTTTAGCATAACATGGGTGATTTCTTATGCTGTAGGTCTTAAACCACCATCGCTGATGATTTTTACTCAAAATTTAAGCAATGTTCAGATTCGAACCCGGGACCGAGAACGTTTAGTTTCTAGGTAATGATCACTTAACCACGCTGACAACGAAACGAGATTGCTGCCATTAGTAATAAAATATACGTCGTTAGTTATTAGTTGGCATAGTGTCGGGAGGCATGCAAATTTGTTTAGTTACTGGAGGCCGTCTCAAAATAGCTTTCATATGAAACAAAGCGTCGTCTTTCGTTCATTCCATAGACATACATCAATACGCCACAACAAACAGTCCCTAACTAAATGGATCAATTTCGATTCGATATAGAATACGTAAAGACAATGATATTGCTTCCAAATATATCTTAAAACGCTTGAAGATGTGATGATTTCGATTAATTCCATGCCATCCGTTGTCTTGTCATTAACAAGCAAAATTAACAGAATATAAATACCACTGTGTTAGAGCCGTAGTCATGAAGCAGTCATGGGAGCTGCAAGGCGGAACCACATTATCCTGTACGTGACGAGTTCTTAGTTTACACTGTGTGATCACGACAGCTACATATCTTGCCGGTCGCTAACAGCAATAAATCGTCCATCGCCCCCTGCGAACAGGAGTTCGGATAATTTTGGTCAAATGCCTATCCTCAAACGGTCTACCCTACCGTCCAGCTTCCCTCTTTAATATCAGAGCCTCCCCAAAATAATATCCTGTGCTGTCGATAACGATTGACTGCTACACGTTGCTGAATATTGATACACAATTACGCGTCATCTAATTTAAACCGCCAGCAACATGAAATAATTGAATATGTCATTATTAATGGAAACAACATTTACGTAATGCGCTAACAGAAATTTATTTACACGATCTGAAAATCGTATTGCCTTACATAAAAATTTCAGCGGCGGTGTTTGAGCGAGGGGAGAAAAGCAAATGTTCCTCGAGTGCATTTAAATTATGGAGCGACCTAGTAGCGCATTCTAAGATCATAGCAAACGCAACTAGATGTCTTAACAGTATATATCTAGGCAAATATTATCTTTTCATTACTCAAAGTTAATATAGACTGAAAATGAAATGGAGACAGAGATATTACAACAAATGAAATTCTTCTGTATATAACAGTACTCTTCGACATTTACTGTGTAAACGGAAAAAGTCTGGCAGCCGAGGCGAGAGAGAAAGATCTGGGAACTGCCCGGAAGCTGTTCTGGAATTGGCCTCTTCTCAGTTGTGAATATTCTGTGACCAATTTCGAAGATTACAAACTAGCCTCGGTATATGTTCTGGTGTCCACACTACTGTTAGAAACACACCGCTTCATTAAAACCCCTGTTCGGAACGTTGACCGGCAAGGTAGCAGCAAGACAGGTAGTACCACTTTTTTGTATGATCTGTTGCAATAAAAACAGACTAACAAGGTGCCTTTTCTGGAACTAATAGACAGGATACATCTAGCCTCGCTAACGTAATCTTGAAATATTTGTTTGGAAGCTATTCTGAAGTGATAAAACAAAAACGTCACCTTAAGATGTAGTTCAAGCTCGGAAAAGCTTTTACCTCTTTTCCTTATAACAGACACTCTTTTTCACCGTGAGTATTATTTGCCGTCACACATTTTGGAGTCGATCAAATATAACTGTGAGAGGCCAAAATAAAAATAATAACGGTAAACCATCACACACTACGAATTTGTTTGTTGCTCAAAACACTGTAATTGTTCGTCTACGACGTCTACGAGGGTGGCATATTACGTACAAAGACTCGGCCACAAAAACGCTCATCCTATTCCCCACTCAAGTGGATGAACCGCGCTCACTGTAAAAATATGTTATGTATTTCGATGGAGCGGAAGGAGTGAAAGGAAACTTCATATAGTGATAAGTTGTGTGGTTTACTGCAACTACTACATTATAAAGTGAAATTTCTAAGTAATTGGCAATTCGGACACACTACTGGTCTCATGTCAGTGGAATATTGAATCTTATTCAGTGTTCATTGGTGTACAGATCTTGTTGGTAAGGGTGTCGAACAGTCGTTGTACACTCTTTAGCTGTAAACTGACCGACAGTTGTAACTGGCTCTTGATGTCGGATATTTTCCTTAGCATGGAGAGGATGCTCCACGTATATACTACGAGTATTAAGGACAGATGCGTATCGCGCAGGAGTGTGAGAGAGCGATGTCCTGTGGCAAGACGGTACCTGGACACATAGCATAAGAGGTAATGTAAGATGGAAGATGCTAGCGATATACTGCTGCATTGTCAGAGTTATTTGAGTTTCTACCTGAAGTGACCTAATGTCATGTGCGATGTCTTCCCACATTCTACCGTTACGGGCACAGAAACGGGTATTTTTTTTATTTTTCGAAAGCAAACAATGTCCGTTTTGTATTGACATGTGCCTGTTGATGTGTACGTGGAGTCGTTTGTTCATTTTTCATTTTTATTGAGTAAAATATTGTATAGTTTGCAATTAGCATATAACTGGAAAATATTATGTGTGTGTAAGATAATGAGATGGATCAGTTGTATTTTATCGATGTAAAATTTCGTCAAGTGGAGAGTCTTTTGTTGTTCAGTTATTTACATGTTCCACAGATGATTTGAACGACTTCTTTATTGAAATGATGCAACTGTACAAATACAACGCTTTTTTTTCTGGCTATCTGTTTTGAAGTAGAAATTCGTCAGTGGAATAGAAGGAGACATGATTTTAAATCAGATTTAAAACTTGCTTCTTTACCTGTTAGACATTTTATCTTACTTGGCAAATGATCTAAAATATTTGTTGCTCTGAACAATTACAGCATTAACAATGAATAATAAAGCTCAGTTTTCGCTCTGTTGTTGCAGGTTTGTATATCACTGTTGTCATCAAACTTTGATGGATTACTAACGACGAATTTAATTAGCGAATATAGGAATTGCCATGGTGCAGTCAAAATTACTGCCTCTTTGAAGAGGTACCTACGTGACGTCCGTGGGTGAACACCACTTATAATTCGTAATTATTCGTACTGCTCGCTTTTGTGCAATCAATACTATCTTGATAAGTGATGAGCTACTCCAGAAAATTGTTCCGAAAGTCATTACTTAGTAGAAATAGGCAAAATATGTCAAGAGGTTGATACTTTTGTTTCCAGAATTAGTAATTATACGAAGATAAAATGTAGCTGACCTTCATTGTTTGAGAAAGCTCAATAACATGCTTACTCCTGTTCACATTTTCATCAATATGCACACCCAAAAATTTGGAAATTGGAAATGTGAGTTGCTGCCGAGCCGGAAGGAGAACGCATGGGACTGTAGAAGATGCGCTGTGTGGACATTTTCATTTGACTGACATATTTTGGTAAGGCACTTGAGCTTGGACTGGCCTATTGATGGAAGATTCAAAACCTGGCAGGAAATAAAAAAAATCTGTTGGAAAATTCAATTTTTTTCTTCTGGCTGTGAAACATAGTTGTTGGACATTGATCGAGCGCTAGATAGTAGCTCTAGCCAGTCTCATCAAAAACTGTTGGATGTAAAGAGGATATTATCGTTATTAGTGTAGAAGTAGAGAGATGGTCCAGCCAGCCTAGCTATTATCCCCATGTGGCAAGGATGGATAATGATAATATGACAACGAACTATCACTGGAGTGCAGGTGAGTAGCATGCTGCTGATGTACAAGTGAACAGCTGATGAGAGAGATATAAGAATGGGTGCGTAGTTCCACAAGTGTTTCCGAGAGATCCTTTATGTTTACTTTCCTAAGTGAAGCGAACGTGGATGTTGTGAGACAGCCGATTTGTAAACCGCATTATTAAGTAAATGGAGGTTATTGCTATGATAAACGTGAAAATTGTTGAAAGAATATACTTTAGGATTTGAAATGTATGGAAGCTGGAATTAATAAGTCTCAGTTTCCGGTAAGTGTGGGGTACTGTTTTAATTAGTTGGTGAAGTGGATCGAATTGTCATTCGTCCTTCAGGGCTGCATTAAAGACACATTAATATTTTAAGCAATCGACTTTGTTTTAAAAATCACCGCAGTTATGCATACAAACATGACCTACCGATTCTGTGGGACATTCGTGCACTTTACATGTTATGTCTGTAGACTTACAGTTTTTGAAGGCCCTTATGAAATAAATTTAGAAACGAACGTGTACTTTCCGACAGTATTACTACTTCTAGCTGTAACTGGACATAAGACTCGTATCAGTATCATCTGTGATTGCTGACACTATTATGATTGTGGAATGGTGGACCCCCAGAGAGGAACTGGATTCATTTTAAGTTTGCCTTTCACTTATATCAGATGTTGCACTACTACAAACGTTGTCCACTTCCCCTCGCTGTACAGGAGGTAAGAAATTTTTTGCATCATCAACGAGGCTAATTCGTTTCTCCTGTGACATCCCTCTCGTCTTTGACGAGACTCAGGGTGACGTGAAAAGACGGTACAGCTATTGAGAACTTTGTACAACAGTGTTTATAACGAGTATGAAATTTCCTGCTGTAAGGAGCAACAAAAAGTTTTCAATTTCAGGGTACTGCTGCAGGGTATATACAACGTAGCAATGCGCGTATAAAAGCACATACAAGTAAGCAAGGTGTTACTGTACTATTCGTATCTTTCCGACGTGGGTGCAGTAAATGTGGAAACGTGACCTAGGTGACATTATCACGAAATTCATCCAAACACGAGGATCGTGTTGTTATTCTTTTCTTGGCTGTCTAAGGACAAACACCGGTAGACATCCATCGGACACTGAACAATTTTTGAGGGGTAGGAACTCCCAGCCCCCGGCTGTAGAAAAGCATCGTTGTGGAGTGATTCGACAATGGGTATCGGCTGCTTAATCGTAGCACACGTCTTCATATCCCAAAAGTCGTACTGCAGAAGTTACGCCAACCCGAATGGGAGGCATTCGAGCACTCGAGCTATAGTACTGATGTTTCCCCATGGGATTATCATGTCTTCGATCCCTTGAAAAAGTCCTTGGAGGGTCGACGATTTCTGACCGACGAGGAAGTGCAACAGGCGGTTACAGACTTCTTCACACAGCAGGACGTAGTGTTTTACCAAACGGGTATCTTCAACCTCGTGCAACGGTGGGATGATTGCCTCAACTCTCTCGGTGATTTCGCCTGATTAGTATACCGATTCTGGACTGCACGGTCTTCGAATGGAAACTTTTTGAGCACTCCGTATGCTAGAGTGGAGTCAGGAATAAAGCTGCAAAAACGTTATAGCTTTCGAGAAAGGCCGGCCGCGCTGGTCTCGCGGATCTAGGCGCGCAGTCCGGAACCGTGCGACTGCTACGGTCGCAGGTTCGAATCCTGCCTCGGGCATGGATGTGTGTGATGTCCTTAGGTTAGTTAGGTTTAAGTAGTTCGAAGTTCTAGGGGACTGATGACCTCAGATGTTAAGTCCCATAGTGCTCAGAGCCATTTGAACCATTTGAACAGGTGTCGACAAACCGTTCAAAGTGGATAGCACTGCAGTATCAATTATTACTTCAAAGTGAAAAGACAGAATGGAGCTATTGTATTATCAGCATTGTCTGAAAGGAATCTCACTGACATACAATCTGGACCAGAGGCCTTGCCTTTATTAAGTAATTTCAGCTTCGTTACACTGAGGACATCTACGTCCGTATTTCCAAGTAGTTGAAGTGCCAGGTACTGAACGTCACACGGAATTATTGCTTGCTGTCGGCTGTTAACACGGGTCATTATACGAGCATATGTCTCAAACATGACGCTGCGGAGTTTTGTCTATGTAACAGTTGCTTATCTAACATATTATTTCCAAATATTTGTAGTAGTGCGTTGACGATAATTTTTCTGTCTTTAATCTTTATGTATGTTACTTTAAAACTGTAACAAGTTATGTGAATATCTCATTCTGTAATACGATTAGAGATAGTATTACAAGTGATGCTTACCTCAGAGACAGGTAATTAATCTAGGATCTTAGAAGAAAATGTCAGTATTGGATAACAACGGCGTTTGTGTCCGTCACTAATTTACTGTCCTGTGCAGATCATTTTTGTACAAAAAGGACTTATTTACAGTAGACTTAACTTCAGTTATAACAAACGGGATCGTATAGCAAGTACTTTCGGAGACACAGGATGAAATATTAGCGTTTTTGTAGGGCCTTTACCAGCGGGTTACTCTAAAACATTGGCCGATTGTGTCGTGTCCCCTTGACACCACCATATTTGCCGATGACAGCCAGACAGTCATTCGAGATACTGGCGGAATGAAAAAGGTGCACCGTCACTCATTAGCAGTCCATGCTTCCTTGATATGGCCCCATTTCAAACGCAGCCATCTGTAATGTGGAGTCAACGTCAGCCTATGCATGGGACAGCTATTCGGTGGCTCGGCTTCTGATAATCTCCACCCAGTGTTGCGTGACTTCGTGGGGTGTGGTGGAGAAGCCATTATTAATACTCGGATAGCCGGTGCAGATGTGAAGGGGATGCGATGCACGTTGCCCGCAGTACGGAGATCGTTAATTGACGTCATCACACTTCGTAGACCAGAACACTGACAGCTCTATCCATTTCACATAGGTGTACTTTGCCACGTGAAATCTCGGATACCAGTATATTAAACGATTCGATCAGTCGATCACTTGCAGACTCACAATGAGGTCCATTTCAAAAGCTGCCAAAAGTCCTTTCATGAGCAATGAACAAGCAGTATTCTCTGTGGTCCTTCACTGTGCCCTCTGAATATATGACACACTGAATTCCCACTATACACCCTGTCACAATTCGTAAGACTGTCACATACTGACAACAGCAGTGCAATCTCGTTAGAAGTCGAATCATCACACATCACAGCAACCATGCATTTACATATCTCTTATTGGTTTGTCCAAGTACAAAAGCCGGCCGAGAGGCCGTGGGGTTCTAGGGGCTGCCGTCTGCAACCGCGAGACCAATACGGTCCTTAGGTTAGTTAGGTTTAACTAGTTCTAAGTTCTAGGGGACTAATGACCTCAGAAGTTGAGTCCCATAGTGCTCAGAGCCATTTTTGAACCAAGTACAAAATTGGGTCTCCATAATGGGTGTCCATCACTCCAAATTTTTTAGTACCTTAACCTTTTTTCACTGTGATGTAGCATCTCAGGCTTTTGGAGCCGTTACTTTATTCCTACACATGACACCTGAGTTGAGCGACGCAGCAATAGCAAACGTGTGAAGTCACAAAGTGGGACGGGGCAAGCGCAACAGCTGCTGCTACTTTGCGGCCTTCTGATTGGCTGTTGTAGGGAAAGGTAGGAGGGACAGTTGTCTGTGAGCCAAACCGTTAATTTTCCTTTACTAATAGTTAGTAAACTTTAAATATACTCTAAACTAGTACGATAGACCCTCACATTACTACGCTATTACGACGTAATCTGAACATAATTTTAAAGTTAATTTTAGATAAAGAATTGATACACTAAGGAGACCCCAATCACTTCGTGCGTTATCGGTTATGTGTCAAATGACGGCCAAGCGAATCACTTTTCAGAAGCTCGTCAGTGCTAAATGTGATGGCATGGCGATAGTAAGTGCGTGGTTAACCCCGGTCACGCGCGAGTGAAGGATATTATTTAGTCAGGAACGTTTAATATGTCTTGTGAAGTACAAAAGATGCGATATTCAGTCAGAAAATAATAAAGGACTTTCCTTTTTTCCAATGAGATTCAGAAAAATATACCGAGTGAACTTGATACGCATACGCTCGATTGCGTAACTTTGTAGAACAAAGCATGTTATTTTATCTGAAGGAATATGTTTAGAATATAAAAATGGATGGTATCCCTGTGAACTACCGACATCATTATTTAGATTAAATAAAAGTCTTAGTCCGTTTCACAGTAATTCCTTTTCATAAATTTTAGTTCATCACTTCAGCTTTTATCTTTATCGCAAATAAAATTAAGAGTCAATAGAGCTACAGGAAAATGTAATTATCAAATCAATTAATTCCATAAAAACTCTCCTCAGCAGCAGCTCTCATAGTCTATGAGCTACGTTTGTGCTGATACAAGGACATCGCATGACGAAGTCGGGTTTATAACTTCTGTTCGTACCTTCATCTTTGTAAAAGGTCGTGGTTGGAAAGTTAGCTGGTCAGATTGAAGTTAACAGCAGTACATGGTCGGCCTTCAATTCTGATGTCTTTATCAAGCTACCGATTTCGGTGTTATATTACATTGTCATTAGGCCGCCAGATAAATCACAATATAATCGAGTGTAATAACCAACAACAATGAAGAAAACCAATAACTGATGAACGAAAAATAGTTGAGGGAAACTAAATATTGCAAAAAAGACATGAAAGATGTAGATAAGAAATAATTAATATAAGAGGTAGGTCAACAGCAAATAATTACCAAAATTCAGTTTAAGCAAGGGTCTCGCCAACACACATGAAAGAATCGGTAATATTAAAGTGAAATCCATGCAAAATAATAAAAAGTAGTAGGGGACAAGTATACGATGTACCAAAGTCTCTATAAATATACACTATGTGACCAAAAGTAGCCGGACACCTAGCTGAAAATGACTTACAAGTTCGTGGCGCCCTCCATCGGTAATGATGGAAATCAATATGGTGTTGGTCCGCTCTTAGCCTTGATGGCAGCTTCCACTCTCGCAGGCATACTTTCAATGAGTTTCTTGAAGGTTTCTTGAGGAATGGTAGCCTATTCTACACGGAGTGCTGCACTGAGGAGAGGTATCGATGTCGGTTGGTGAGGCCTGGCACGAAGTCGGCGTTCCAAAACATCCCAAAGGTGTTCTATAGCATTCAGGTCAGGACTCCGTGCAGGTCAGTCCATCACAGGGATGTTATTGTTGTGGAACCACTCCGCCATTGGCCGTGCATTATGAACAGGTGCTCGATCGTGTTGAAAGATGCAATCGCCATCCCTGAATTGCTCTTCAACAGTGGGAAGCAAGAAGGTGCTTAAAACATCAATGTAGGCTTGTGCTGTGATAGTGCCACGCAAAACAATAAGGGGTGCAAGCCCCCTCCATGAAAAACACGACCACACCATAACACAACCGCCTTCGAATTTTACTGTTGGCATTACACACGCTGGCAGATGACTTCCACCGGGCATTCGCCATAACCGCACCCTGCCCTCGGATCGCCACATTGTGTACCGTGATTCGTCACTCCACACAACGTTTTCCCACGGTTCAATCGTCCAATGTTTACGCTCCTTACCCCAAGAGAGGCGTCGTTTGGCATTTACCGGCGTTCTCTGTGGCTTATGAGCAGCCGCTCGACCATGAAATCCATGTCATAGTACTTGCAATGGATCCTGATGCAGTTTGTAATTCCTGTGGGGTGGTCTGGATAGATATCTTGCCTATTACACATTACGACCCTCTTCAACTGTCGGTGGTGTTAGTCAACAGACGAGGTCGGCCTCTAAGCTTTTGTGCTGTACGTATCCCTTCACGTTTCCACTTCACTATCACATCGGAAACAGTGGGCCTAGTGATGTTCATGAGTACGCAAATCTCGCGCACAGACATATGACACAAGTGACACCCAATCAAAAAAAAAAGTCCAAATGTGTGTGAAATCTTATGGGACTTATCTGCTAAGGTCATCAGCCCCTAAGCTTACACACTACTTAAATTATCCTACGGACAAACACACACACACCCATGCCCGAGGGAGGACTCGAACCTCCGCGGGGACCAGCCGCACAGTGGAAGACTGCAGCGCCCTAGACCGTTCGGCTAGTCCCGCGTGGCGACACCAAATCACCTGACCACGTTCGAAGTCCGTGAGTTCCGCGGAGCTCCACATTCTGTTCTCTCATGATGTCTGATGACTACAGAGGTCAGCACACTGGACTCGCATTCGGAAGGACGACGGTTCAGTCCCGCGTCCGGCCATCCTGATTAGGGTTTCCCGTGATTTTTCTAAATAGCTCCAGGCAAATGCCGGGATGGTTCCTTTGAAATAGCACGGCCGACTTCCTTCCCCATCCTTCCATAATCATATGAGACCGATAACCTCGCTGTTTCGTCTCTTCCGCAAGACCGCTACGGTCGCAGGTTCGAATCCTGCCTCGGGCGTGGATGTTTGTGATGTCCTTAGGTTAGTTAGGTTTAACTAGTTCTAAGTTCTAGGGGACTAATGACCTCAGCAGTTGAGTCCCATAGTGCTCAGAGCCATTTGAACCATTTTTTTTGGTCTCTTCCCCCAAACAACCAACCAACCAACTACAGAGGTCACTGATATGGACTACCTCACAGTATCAGTTGAAAGTTAAGAGATGGTAAATGAAAAATCTCTTTTGTTTCATCTCTGTAATAATAAAATAATTTGTAACGGTCTGCCAGATGTAACATTAACGAACTACCACTACATAAAAATACCTTAGAAATGTGTAAAAGATAAATAGGTAAAATCGCGAATAAAATCTGAACTGTATAGAAAGTATATTTATAAAGTGAATAAACCATCTGAAGGCAGGTAGGCCTAGGTATCTGATCAAGTTAAAAATCCTTGTACATGAAGAGACTAATCCATGTGTAACGAACAACACCATTACATAACACAAAATAGGAGAGAAGAAGGAAAATGATGCACGAAGATTAAAAGAGTAAATTAAGGAGAAGTTATCAAAGTGGTTATATAATATAGAGAGAAAAACTTGAATCCGAAAACTATGTCGAAAACGAGATAACCGCAAAGTACGGTAAGTTCAAAATTTACACCTGAGTGTGTACTGCTGTTTACTTCAATTTATAACTTTAATGTCTTCTTCTGATGCGACAAGTTGCAACTCGTCCTGCTACTCCAGTACAACTGAAGACTGTAATATTATATCTATATACGAGGGCTGTCCAGAAAATAAGTTACGATTGATCGCGAAATGAAAATCACAGTGAAAATCAGAAATGTTTCATTTGTAACAGTTAGCTACACCTTTCAGCTAGTTCTCTACGTAGTCGCCGTTCTGACTCAGACATTCGTCGTAGCGTTGTACCAACTTTCCAATACCCTCATCATAGAAGGCAGCCGCCAGTGCTTTCCGCCAATTCTCTACGCTGGCCTAAAGCTCGTTGTCTGTGCCAAAATGTTGTATTCATAGCCAGCGGTTCGTTTGAGTAGAGATGAAACTCAGTGGGAGGCAATTACGGGCTGTATTGTGGGTAAACAAACATTTCCAATTGAAACGATGCAGGAACATCTTCATTGCCCCTGCAGAATGAGGCTGAGAATTGTCTTGAAGAAGAAACCGCACGACAGTTATGTAATGTTGGTTGCATAGCTTCAGGGGAAAATTCTCACCAGGCCCTCGTACTTGGTGGGAGACACTATTTTCTATAACATCTTTACGCGCTAACTAAGAGCTCAGGAATGAAAAGAGCGACATAATTCTACCTAGAGTCATGCTATAGACACTGCCCAACACATCTTTGCAAAGCTTTATCGGATTTCATAGTCGTTTCCATTTCGCGACCGATCGTAACTTACTTCCTGGACAGCCCTCGTATATACGTGGTAACACAGAGAAGGGAGTAGAAAGTTGATTACTTAACTACGTGCTGTTAACTAGTTGCATATTGAATTGATGGTGGGAAAATGTGTACATGGCGTCCCTTGAGAGGAAACGTTGTGTTACTTGATCCCACCATAGTAGGTGCACAGTTACCTGCCTATGACGCTATTAGGCATACAGCTTCCGATCGGGTTCGTTGAGAGACATCTGCGGAAGCTCTCGGCACGGTCTGTTTCCGTCCATACGACATCTGGCCGGCAAGAGAGAAGGGCCCGCCAGCAGGCTGTGTTCATTACGGAGATGGCGGCGCTGCGTGGTGCGGCAGTGTGTGTACAAGTGTGCGGCGGCGACTGGGGAGGGCGTGTGTGGGGTGAGCGGGTGTGGTGGCCCGCCGTGGCGCGCAATGCGGGCCGTCTGTTCGGCTCTGGAGAGCCCTGGAGTCTGCCTTTCACACGCTTGTTCGCAGCTTCGGACACTTCACCGATTTCACTGTCCACATAAATTAAAGGCCTTACTTTTGGATAAAGGAAGCTCCCCTCCCCCCCCCCCATCCTTATTTGCGATGTATGCTGGCTGTCAAGTACTCTATTGTCACCCTCATCCGGAAATTCGGAGAGATTTCTCTCTCGTTCTGCTAAATAAAACATTTACAATCGCACTGTTATGGTTTTCGATTGGTCTCGAACTCATCTCTAGAGTCCCGCTATATGGGACAATGTGCTTCTCTTGTGCGAAATAAATGTCAAACGGAAAGCACTGGCTGACACTTGGATGAAATATTACAGCCAGTTCCGATAAAAACATACAATAAAAACTAGCCATCGGCATGTGGGACTCGCCCACTCTGGGTTCCGTATAAACTTAATTACGTATATACACATTTCATCCATTCCGGGGTCCGCCCCTGGGAGCTGAGTGGTCAGCGCGACGGAATGTCATACCTAACGGCCCGGGTTCGATTCCCGGCTGGGTTGAAGATTTTCTCCGTTCAGGGACTGGGTGTTGTGCTGCCCTTATCATCATTTCATCCCCATCCTACCCAAGTCGCGGAAGTGGCGTCTACTCGAAAGACTTATACCAGGCGACCGATCTACCCGACGGGAGGTCCTAGCCACACGGCATTTCCATTTTCCATCCATTCCGGCAATCGAAAATCTGGACCATTTTTGCGCGTTATCGACGTTGATACTGGCAAGATATTGGTCCAAGGCATACCAAGATGGTCGATAATCTCCTAATTTCAGTAATATAAATGTGTCATAAAGTGATTCAGCGGCCAAACGATCACTGCTATAAGAAACTACTGTTCTTCCATCATACTGACTGGGTCGCAACGGTAAAAGTTAAACTTCAGACATGTTTGTCATATTACGAGTCTCAAAATACATCTGTCGTCAGATGTTCAAGAGTGATTATTGCACGTAGGCATGGCGTTTCACATACACATTTAACTTGCATATCTACGTGAAGTAATCGTTCTTGGATGTCTGATGATGGATAAATTCCGAAAAGCGTCACATGCAAAATAGTCATTCTTGGCCAGATGTCTGACTTTCATCATTGCGACCCAGTCAACTTGAATGCAGAACTACTGGTTATTTAAATTTCAAGTTGGACGTCGTATAACTAATGAAGAGAGAAATATTCTTTCGTATGACGCAATTACAAGTTAACAACCCTCAGATTTTTTCTCTACTTATGTTGTGAACCCTTGCCTCTCGCCAAATTTAATCATTGTAGACCAACGGGAAGTATCCTAAAGGCCTTGATGAGTATGCGAGTATCAAAGTATGTGATATCAGTGGCCGTATCTTTTGATTACACTGACTTAGAAGCTATTGTTTATTAAACGGAGATACAACTACCCGTTTCTAAGAGAAAGGTGTCTTCACAGACGAACCGACAGTCAGATAACAAATGACAAAAAAATTTCATGTTATATAGTTGTGAGTTTACATTTTTGTTTTTGTTTTCCTTTGGTTGGACTGTGGAAAATACTTTTTTTCCGCCAAATTTCATGATTCAAGGCCAGCGGAAATTCCCTACGGGTTTTGATGGGTGAGTTTGCGAGTATTAAAATAAGTGACAAATGGCTGTATCTTTTGACTGCATTGACTTACAAGCTTAGAATTTTGACACCCTCAAGGAACCGTAGGCTTTAATAAGTGTAATAAATTTGGACTTGCTACGTCAAATCGTTCCTGAGATAGGGTTCGTAAGTGTAGGGTAGATAGACAGACAGACGATGAACAAAGTGCTCCTATATTGGTTCCATTCCTGCAGATTAAGGCACGGAACCCCAAAAAAGGAAATAGTCTGTCAATAATACTGCAAAATATGCGGGAGAAACAGAACTCCACCGACGAACTTTAAAGGCTGTAGTATGGACGAAAACAACGAAAAGTGTCCAGTACAGATCAGCTCTAAAATGAATACCTAAAGAACTACGAGCACTTTTCAGTAGAAGAGACGTGTTTCACAATAGCGAAGATGAACAAGTCCTCACAGCTCTTAAGGTGTGCGTTTCAGAGACCGTGGTCAGTGGCCTTTTTTTTTTTTTTTTTTTTTTGCGATCGATACTGCCCCGTCTGGAAGTAGGTGCAGTTCTGGTTCATTCACAACACTAAAGTGTCGACAAAAGCTACTTGTATTAACTAACTTTAGTTTCGCCAGACAGGTTCAAGCATCACCGCTCATCATCTGCTGCTATAGCGTACACAGTGATTAAAGAAAAAATCATGATACAGAATGAATGCCGCTTTGTGCATTGCGGGCACGGCACACGGTAAGGAATGTATGCAATAGAAGCAGAGACGAATGGGGAGCATGCTGCTGTGTGAGCATCTATGAAAAGTGGGACAACGGTAAAACAACAAGGAGAAAAGGTTGCGACGTCCAGGACACATCACAGAACATGCAGGTGGAAGGATTTCTCTCTCTATAAAGCAGGGCGGGCGGTTATCTCTGACGAACTTTACTACGGAGTACAGTGCTGTTGCAAGGAAGTTTCGGACCACATCGTTTAGCGCACGTTTTTGAGCGTGTCGTTTCGTAGCAGAGGGCCCTTACGTGTTCCGTGTAGAAACAACGATATCATCACATACGACTGTAGTGGTCAACGGGTGATTGAAACTGGACCGTGGGTTTCGCCTGGTTGGGGAATCACGTTTCTCTTTACAACAGGTAGATGGTCGTGACCGGATACACCGCACGCTCTTACGGACGCAGCTGAAAATAAATCTTGGATGTCGTGGAGCTTTGCAGTATGTAAGTATTTTTAACACGTAAATGTCGAAAAAACACGTCAAAACTGATCTTAATCTAACTTCCTTGATACAGTTTAACTACCGGTTTAGCTGGTTATATGTTTGCAGTACGTCGTGGCCTCTAAGACTATAGCTCGCGAGTTGCTTAGTATTATTATTCGTGCAGAAGATCACATGTATTGATAACGGCCGGCTTTGTATGATCTTCAAGAACAAGGCTCCCTCTTTTTTCTCTGGCGATGTTTGGACAAGAATTTCTTGGAAGGACATATACTCTGCAGCGCAGCTGTTGGATCGGCAGGCAGATACCGCTGAATCACCGGCGAGGAGTCTGGAAAGGGTCCGCCTTCGGCAACACGGCTGGGGGCCCCGTGCTGGAGGGGTTTTATACTTCTGTTTCTTTGTCAAATCATTTCAATCACATCAACATCTATACTTGCCCTCATTTTACATTCTATCATACTTGTTCGACTCGAAATTTTTGTGAATGTGAATTTTATTATATTTACACTTTATATATATATATATATATATATATATATATATTACTATATTTAAATATTTGAAAATTCTGATATATTTATTTATATCACTGGTGCAATTCTATCAAAATGTATTTTTCGTTAAGAGATACGCATGTTTTTGGTAGTAATCCTCATGCAAACTTTAAAACGTAGCCTAAATTCCTATTGCACTATAAACAAAAACTCGGGTGAAGATTTAAACAAAAGAAGAAATTAAATCGAAATTAATACACAAAATTAATTAATATCACGCAAACAAAGATTTCAGCAATAAAAAGAACGATACGAGGAAAAATGAGGGTGATCGAAGAATCTGATATGATGATTAAAATGATCTGACAAAGTAATAGAAATATACAATTGCATTTAAACCGCTTAATTGAAGAAAACTAATGTTCAAAGTCATTTCGACGAATATTTAAAAAGAAAAATAATTTACGTCGCCTGACAAAATTTGAGCCCGCGGCCTTCTGTACTTTAAGGCAGTACTCCGTCCATTACACCAAGGAACTAGTCAACAAATTATTACTTTAACGCTATTTAACGTAAGGTAAATTTCCGAATTCTTTTTCCGTCGAGTACTCGCAAACGAGGGTCCACCACAGTGAATGGCTGCAGCGAGTGATACCTAGGAACTTAACTTACATCAACATATAGGTGGTTTCAAAACGTCGACCCCACCAGGTGTATCTATCCTTGTCAGGACGTTTTATTGCCCAATTTCGCTCTTTTATTTAACAGTCAAATACTGCGATTCAAGCCGTAGATTCCAGAGTTTATGGTGATGCTCTTGTTAATCTCGACCAACGAAGCGGTTAGCTGTCGTTGGTTAGCCAACGTTGGCCTTAAGGGGGGGTAGGAGGGTAGGACGTGAAACGGGCCGACTTGGAGCAGGAGACGCACCACAGGACATTTTACACTGTCTATACTTATACAAATAAATTAATAAAACTTTGTTAGTATGACCAGGAAGGATTCAGGATTCACACTCATAGCAGCGGAAGTTAAACATAACAAAAACAATTTTTTTTACATGTGAAATTTCATCACTTTTTCACTTGGTATTGGCTGCATTTGTTGCTGTAGGTACACTTTTCTTCATAAGTAAGAGAGATTCTTCGATGAATTTTGCACAGCGTACAAACCACACTTACAGGTGTATGAAACTCTAGAATTTCCCAAATCTGTTAAAAACGTAACAGCCCATTCATTTTTCCATATATTAAATAAATTCTAGAGTTCCATACACTTGTAAGTATGTTTTGTAAGCTGTGCTAAATTCATCGAAGAACCTGTCTTACTTATGAAGAAAAGTGCACCTATAGCAACAAATTCAGCCAACAGTAAGTGAAAAAAGTCATGAAATTTTACATTTAAAAAATATTATTTTTTCGTGTTTTTGAACTTCCACTCCTATGAGTGTGAATCCTGAATCCTTCCTGGTCATGCTGACAAAGTTTTATGAATTTATTTGTAAAAGTATAGACAGTGCAAATTAAAATGTCCTGTAGTGTGTCTCCTTCTCGAAGTCGGCCCGTTTGACGTCCTAACAGATCCTCGATGTTCTTTCCATTCTTCTGTATATTATTCTTGTAGTCATAGGTTACCATTTTGTGATGCTCTTCATCTGTTGCTTCCGAGCCCTACTGCAACTTCATTACGGTGGCGCTTAGCCAGAGCCGGCCTCTACGACCGAGTGGTTCTAGCAGCTACAGTCTGGAAACGCGCTACTGCTACAGTCGCAGTTTCGAATCCTGCCTCGGGCATGGATGTGTGTGATGTCCTTAGGTTAGTTAGGCTTAAGTAGTTCTAAGTCTAGGGGGACTGATGACCTCAGATGTTAAGTCCCATAGTGCTTAGAGCCGTTTGAACCATTTGAAGCTTAGCCAGAGACCTTGCAAGTGAAGAGCGCATTATGCGCGCAGTGTCTCGGACTGGCGGTGTGTAGCGGCAGGGAGGCTGGCGCGGCGTCGCGGCGCTGCGTGGCTGCCCCGGCAGGGTGTGTACAAGTGGGCGGCGCGCCGCCTCCACAATGCGCCCCCACGCCCTGCGGCCGGGCCCTCCAGGGAGCGCGCCGCGGCTTTCGGCGCTCTCATCGACACCCTGCCCGCGTACTCCTTCTGCAGGCGCGAAACGCAGCCGGAAGTCGCCCCGGTCCCGGGCAATACCGTAATACCATCCATCTCCTCACTGAAGTCTGCACCGCGCAATGCTCTAGTGGATAATGTTTCGTAAGGCTTTCCGCGGATGACGCTCTTGCATACCGAGAAGTTGCCACGCTGGAAAATTTCTAAGAAATGCAGCAAGACCTCCAGCGGATTGACGTTTGTAGCAGAATCTCGCAGTTTACCTTTAACATAGAAGAATGTGGAACATTGCGCATTAATAGACATGCAGCCTGTAACTGTAGTATGGCATGACGATCTCTCCATTGTTATTCCGGAGTAATGCCCCAGTCAGGTCAACGGGAGGACCCTGCCAAGGGGGAGGTAACCATGAGAAAAAGACGGAGTAATTCAAGAAAGGGTAACGATCTACGAGTCGGGAAATGGAATGTCAGAAGTTTATACATGGTAGGGAAGCTAGAAACTTTGAAAAAGGAAATACTAATGCTCAGTCTAGATATAACAAATGTGCAGAACTATAGACCTGTATCTCTAACGCCTATCAGTTGTAGAACTTTGGAACACGTATTATGTTCGAGTATAATGACTTTTCTGGAGACTAGAAATCTACTCTGTAGGAATCAGCATGGGTTTCGAAAAAGACGATCGTGTGAAACCCAGCTCGCGCTATTCGTCCACGAGACTCAGACGGCCACAGACACGGGTTCGCAGGTAGATGCCGTGTTTCTTGACTTCCGCAAGGCGTTCGATACAGTTCCCCATAGTCGTTTAACGAACAAAGTAAGAGCATATGGACTATCAGACCAATTGTGTGATTGGATTGAAGAGTTCCTAGATAACAGAACGCAGCATGTCATTCTCAATGGAGAGAAGTCTTCCGAAGTAAGAGTGATTTCAGGTATGCCGCAGGGGAGTGTCGTAGGACCGTTGCTATTCACAAGATACATAAAAGACCTTTTGGATGACATTGGAAGTTCACTGAGGCTTTTTGCGGATGATGCTGTGGTATATCGAGAGGTTGTAACAATGGAAAATTGTACTCAAATGCAGGAGGATCTGCAGCCAATTGACGCATGGTGCAGGGAATGGCAATTGAATCTCAATGTAGGCAAGTGTAATGTGCTGCGAGTACATAGAAAGAAAGATCCCTTATCATTTAGCTACAATATAGCAGGTGAGCAACTGGAAGCAGTTAATTTCATAAATAATCTGGGAGTACGCATTAGGAGTGATTTAAAATGGAATGATCATATAAAGTTGATCGCCGGTAAAGCAGAAGCCAGACAGATTCACTGGAAGAATCCTAAGGAAATTCAATCCGAAAACAAAGGAAGTAGGTTACAGTACGCTTGTTCGCCCACTGCTTGAATACTGCTCAGCAGTGTGGGATCCGTACCAGATAGGGTTGATAGAAGAGATAGAGAAGATCCGACGGAGAGCAGCGCGCTTCGTTACAGGATCATTTAGTAATCGCGAAGCGTTACGGAGATGATAGATAAACTCCGGTGGAAGACTGCACGAGAGACGCTCGGTACGGGCTTTTGTTGAAGTTTCGAGAACATGCCTTCACCGAGGAGTCAAGCAGTATATTGCTCCCTCCTACGTATATCTCACGAAGAGACCATGAGGATAAAATCAGAGAGATTAGAGCCTACACAGAAGCATACCGACAATCCTCCTTTCCACGAACAATACGAGACTGGAATAGAAGGGAGAATCTATAGAGGTACTCAAGGTACCCTCCGCCACACACCGTCAGATACAGAGCGTAAGTGAAGTGAAATAGAAAGAAAAGGAGTTCTAGTCAGGTGAACATAGGGTAATTTCAACAGCAGCAGATAGTGGTTACCTTCTCTGTACCTATGTTTTATCTCCATCTTCTGCGATTGTACATTTTAGAGATATCCATTCGTCCTCAACTGAACTGCCTATTGAGCTAGCCATTATCGCAGTATCTACAGACTCAGAGAACTTGCAGCGTCCTCTTCATTCTTTAGTACCTCGGAATCCCATTTCTTTGATTATCGGTTCTTCCTGACTGGTCTCTTAAACTTCAGCCTACTCTCGATCACTACTAAATTCTGATATGAATCTATATCTGCTTGTCGGTACCCCTTAGAATCCAGTATCTGATTTCGGAATCTCTGCATAGTCTTGATGCAGAGAAATCTTCACGTACCTCCCGGTTTCCGCTATTAGTAGCTGAAATTTATCAACAGAACTCAGCCTTTTTCCTCTCTCATTCCATGTCCCAAGCCCATATTCTCCTGTAACCTTTTCTTCTACTGCTTCCTCCACATCTATATTCCGGTCCCCCATGACTATTACATTTTCGTCTCCCTTTATGTATCGTATTCCCCTTTCAATATATTCATATACTCTCTCTGTCTCTCCATCTTCAGCTTGTGACGTCGTCATGTGTACATGAACTATCATTGACGGTGTTGGTTTGCTGTTGATTCTGATAAGAGCAACCCCATGACTGAACTGTTCGCAGTATCTCACTCTTAGCCCTACCTTCATATTAATAAAGGCCGGCCGGTGTGGCGTGCGGTTCTAGACGCTTCAGTCTGGAACCGCGTGACCGCTGCGGTCGCAGGTTCGAATCCTGCCTCGGGCAGGGAGGTGTGTGATGTCCTTAGGTTAGTTAGGTTTAGGTAGTTCTAAGTTCTACGGGACTGATGACCACAGATTTAAAGTCCCATAGTGCTCAGAGCCATTTGAACCATTTTATTCATAAAAAATCCTTCTCCCGTTAGAGTAGAGAAATCATTACATATTCATACGATTTGTCGACATGGACAAAGTGTTCAGCAATGTTAAATTGTTCCAGATATTCATAAATCTGAGGAAATTAGGACTACGTTCTAGGGAGATACGGCTAATATACAACATATACAAGAATGAAGAGGGAGTAGACAAGCACTGACAAAAAGGGTGTTCCTAGCCAAGAGAAGTTTACCAGTATTAAACATAGACCTCAATTTGAGGAAGAAATTTCTGAGAATGTACGTTTGGAGCACTACGTTGTATGGTAGTGAAACATAGTCTGTGGGAAAACCAGAACAGAAGAGAATCAAAACGTAGGGACGTGTTGTTACAGACGAATGTTGAAACTTAGTTGGACTGATAAAGTAAGGAATGAAGACGTTCTGCGCAGAATCGGAGAGGAAAAGTGTGTATGCAAAACACTGCCAATAGGAAGCCACAAGATGACAGGACATCTGTCAAGACATCAGGGAATAACTTCCATGTTATGTTATGTTATGTCATGTTATGTTAACCGGGGACCTAGAAACGACGGGGAGGCTCCGTCCCCGCCGCAGCGGCAGTGGTCCGCAACCCCACGACGACTACCCCAGTCCACTTCACCCCTCCGCCACCACACCGAACCCAGGGTTATTGTGTGGTTCGGCCCTGTGTGGACCCCCCCAGGAAACGTCTCACACCAGACGAGTGTAACCCCTACGTTTGCGTGGTATAGTAATGGTGGCGTACGTGGAGAACTTGTTTGCGCAGCAAGCGCCGACATAGTGTATCTGAGGCAGAATAAGGGGAACGAGCACGCATTTGCAGAGGCAGATGGAAAACCGCCTAAAAACCATCCTCAGACTGGCCAGCTCACCGGACCTCGACACAAGTCCGCCGGGCGGATTCGTGCCGGGGAC
This sequence comes from Schistocerca nitens, assembly GCF_023898315.1. Classification (NCBI taxonomy): domain Eukaryota; kingdom Metazoa; phylum Arthropoda; class Insecta; order Orthoptera; family Acrididae; genus Schistocerca; species Schistocerca nitens. Next base: position 266,140,413 of record NC_064618.1, read on the forward strand.
CGGCGCTCCTTCCTGTCCGGAAAGCCGTGCGTTAGACAGCACGGTCAACTGGGCGGGCAATAACTTCCATGGCACTAGAGGGAACTGTAGAGGTTAAAATTTGTTTATTTTTTATTTATTTATTTGTCCATATAAACCTCTTTTTCAGTACATGTATAGTACGCAGGATATTGGACATAAAACCTTTTTATCGCATTTTCAAATTTCGAACATACATTATTTAAATTTTTATAAAAAAATCGATATATACAGTTAATAATAACAATTTTTAAATACTGTATATTTTAACTTATTTCTATAATGAAAGATGTAAATTACATTTTTTCTTGCATGAATAGTAGCAGTTTTTCAGAAGGTAGGCTGTCACAGACTTTTTAAAGCTCTGTAGTTCAGGAAGAGATTTTAGATGTCTCGGTTATCTGTTGTATAGTTTTGTTCCTGCATCATATACACTTTTGGCATAGAGTGGCGTTACAATGATTAACATGTATGTCACTGACCTGGTACAGTAACTGTGGACACTTTTGTTTTGAGGAAAAAGGTTTTCTTTTCTCAGTATACTTTTTTTTAACATACATGACTACTTTCAGTGTATAAATGAAGGGAAGGGGTAAGATCTTTAGATCTTTCAAGAAAGTTTTGCATGCTTTTCTGCTGCTCACTTGTTCCATTATTCTTATAATTGCCCTTTGTTTCCTGAAAACTGTTATGGCCTGGTGTGCATTTCCCCCAAAAATGATAATGTACTTCAGTACTGAATGTACACGAGCAAAGTATATAGCCCCAACCGTTTCTGCGCAACTATTATTGCAAGGAGTTCTTACTGCATGGCTCATTTTTGCTAGTTTTGAATTTAGGAATGTGATATGAGTGCTCCATTTAAGATTTTCCTCGATATGAATCCCAAGAAATTTAGTTTCAATGGCAGCACTAATGATTTGTTTATCTATACATATGACGGCTTGTGGCAATTTTTTTATTCTGTGTGGACACTCACGAGTACTGTTTTTTAGGGATTACCCATTAGCCTGTTTCTATTAAACCATTCAGACACTTCTTTTGTAATATCTTTCGCAGATGCAGTGAGATTGTCTTCTTTATTTCCTTCAATCAATAGACTAGTGTGTTCTGCAAACAGTACAGGTTCAGAATATCTAACATGTAATGGGAAATCATTAATGCATACCAAAAAAAGAAGGTATCTTAAAATAGAGCCCTGTGGAACACCATGACTTTGCCAACATGGTTCTGAAAGCTGTACCTGGAGTTCATCTATTTCCATGTACGTAATTTCAGTTGCCTGAGAACGATATTCCAAATATGATTCAATCCAATGATTTGGCACACCTCTTACACCTGACAGTTCAAGTTTCCTTAGGGACACAGAATGATCCACCACACTGAAAGCTTTTGTTAGGTCTAGGAATAAGCCTGAGATATTTCTGTGGTTGTCCAGTGCATTTAAGACATGGTTTATCAGGTTGAAAGTGGCTGTTGCAGTTAATCGCTATTGTCTGAAGCCATGTTGACATCCAGAGATAATATTATTCTTGTCTAAGAATGTAGTTAGTTGTTGGTGGAACACTTTTTCAATAATTTAGGAAACCCTGACAGTAATGACACAGGCCTATAGTTTGCCATACATTGCTGATCACCTTTTTATATAGGGGGAGACACCACACGATAAGGAGAGAGTATATGTCTTACTGTTATTTTTATAATATAATCTGGAATATCATCAACACCAGTCGAATAATTTCTCTTCAGTGAGTTAATGGTATTTAGGAGCTCTTTTGGCCCTACTGGATTGAGGAACATGGATATATTATTTATTTCAATAGATGAAAGTTCTTTCCATATCTTATTAGGTGGATTTCTAAATTTTTCTTTCATTAAATTTCCACCAACAGTCGCATACCCAATAAGAATTCAAGCCGTTTGCTGTACAGTCGGCGACATTCTTGCTGTCGTGCGATATCACAATATTTTTGTGAGTTGTCTTCTTGTCCGTAAGATCCTGCACAACTTCCCACATGGACTTAATTTTATTGGATGACTTCATAATATATTTGTCATTTTCCCTAACTGTTGCCTCTTTTATGTCACCTTTCAAAGCTAGCTTGTATTTTTTGAAATAACTAAGAAATTCTAGACTGCTATCAGTTTTTGACTGCAGATAAAGTTCCCACTTCCTTCCACAAGATACTCTAACACCTGAAGTAATCAAGTTTTTGTATCTATCTGTGTTTCTGTAAATCACTTTCCTTTGTGGTAAAGCTATGTCAAAGTTTTGCTTGAAAATGTCCAAAAATGTTTCCATCTTTTCATTGGTAATAGAAGTATCACATACTTCTCTCCAAGATTGTTCGCTGATTAGATACTGCAAGTATTCAATATTTTTCTGACTATAAATCCTTTTGTGGATAATATTTTGTACACTAGGTGAAATGTGATTTACTGGTATAGTTAGTAATTGCGAAAGGTGGTCACTACAGCAGGTATCAAAGTTTTGTGATGCACAGTTGCCCATGTTTACACATAACCTGATGAAGGGCAGTGACACTAGTTTTTGTTACATTTGTTGGAGAGCTAACAGTCAGACAAAGACTGTAGGCTTTTATAATATTTAAGAACTTTTCCCTCTGAAGGTTCAAATGGCTCTGAGCACTATGGAACTTAACTTCTGAGGTCATCAGTCCCCTAGAACTTAGAACTACTTAAACCTAACTAACCTAAGGACATCACACACATCCATGCCCGAGGCAGGATTCGAACCTGCGACCGTAGCGATCGCGCGGTTAAAGACTGTGGCGCCTAGAACCGCTCGGCCACCCCGGCCAGCGAAGTTTTTGAGTTCAATGATTTCACTGTTTTTTTGTAGTTAAAATGAGACGGAAGTCATCGCATTGTTTACATATGGTTGTCTCTGAATTTACAACTGCCACTGTTTTTTTCACTACATCTTGTAATGATATAGTTTGAGTTTTTTTGCTTTAAATTAGTAGCAGTAACATTTTCCAGGCCGAACCACGATACTTTTTTGCACTGTATACATGAAGACTCATTCTTTTCCATATTTTTCGCGGAACTCTATTTTCACCGCCATCTTGTCCCTCAAACTGTAGAGGAAGTCAGACACTGGCATACATCCAGCAAATAACTAAGGACGCAGGTTGTAAGTGCTAGTCTGAGATGAAGAGGTTGGCACAGGAGAGGAATTCGTGGCGGGCCGCATCAAACCGTTTATAAGACTGATGACTCAAACAAAGCCGGCAAGGCCTATTATAGTATGACTCCACGGCTACAGGACTGTCGCTGGAAACAGTCACATCCATAATACCTACACATCCAGGAACATGCGTACTTTCCTATTCAAAATGGAACGACCACATAAAATAGCAAGTAAAGAACACGCCAGGCTAAGATTAATTGCGAGAACTATCAGGAGACAAGTCCTTCCCGAAGAAGAACCCATCCTTCAACCATTATTTGAATTTGGTCCGTCTGGGATCTGACCCAGATAGGTCTGATGCAGAAAAGAGAGAAAATAAAAAATAAGAGAACAGCGTTCCGTTAAAGGTTCCTTTAGTAAGCACGAAAGCGTCATGGAGATACTCAGCCAGCTCCAGTATCAGGCGCTGCAAGAGAGGCGCTCTCCACCATGGTGTGGTTTTTTATTAAAGTTCCCGTTTCTAGATGACTCAGGAAATATATTACGTCTTCCTATAGATACACATCTCGCGAAAGACGGTGAAGAGAAAATTAGGGAGGTTTGATCTCACACTGAGGCTTACCTGGGATTAATCTTCTCGCAAAGCGTTAGCGACTGGAAAGTACCCTCGGCCACACACTGTAAAGTGGCTTGCGAAGAAGCGATGTAAATGTAGAACGAACTTGATGAACAACTGCATAGGACTGCACAGCCAGTGAGAGTCTGAATGAAACCCTTTAGGGCATTAGTCCGCTCTTATTATAACACTCACAAAAGCAATTTAGAATGTACCAACTGGTTTCTAACAGCGAGCTGTCGTCTTCAGACTGTCAGTAGATAAAAAAAAGAGGAGCAACGAATTATTACAGAATCTATAGAAACTGCCAAGTAACTATGCAATCATAAAACTAAAATAAAACCTTAAGCAAAAGGATATGCTTCAAGGGGTGATGTAATATTCCCATTTTACATTGTCAGAGTTGAGTACAGGCAGCAGTAGACAGTTGTCAAGGACTTACAGGCGGAGTGAAATCTTCATTTTGTCTGTTCATACGGTATACTCACAGATGAAATAGCGACTTCGGCTGTCTAACCTTCTAATGGTCTCCGAAAAGTCTGTTGTGTTTTATACTTGGTTTATGTGCAACGAAACGGTGCGACCTTAATAAGCAAAAGGTTTTTATTCGGCTTCTTCCAGTTTCATCAGAAACTAATTTGGAGCCATTTTTACTTTACCTGCTAACCTCACGATTACGTGACAGCTACACGACTGCAGCAAGGCCACATTTTAATATTCGAGACGAAATGAACTGACTGAAATAATACATGATTTGTGGGAAACAAAAGCAAATACTAATATCTGTTAGGTCTAAGAGAGAGAGAAAACTCGGACAGAACAGGCATCACTCAAATATAAACATTTTTATAAGAGGGCGACGTCTCCTTGACGTTGATGTTAGCGCGGTTGCACCAACATCGTCCGAATTCCTACGGGAATCACTAATTAGCGGGTTGGGGATTAATGGAAGATGGGCACTTCATTGCAGCGTACGTTAAGCTGGAAATTTGAGTCGGTCAGGGACCGTGTCCGGTACGCTCGGGAAGCATAGTACGCTCACCCGGTCGCCCCGTTACCGAAAACTTTCTCCGGATATCTACACAGCGTCCTTGTTGGCACCACTCCCCCCCCCCCGCCCCCCCCACCTATCCTCACACAGTTGGGATGTTCCCCATCTCGCCATTTCATGACGCACCCGTGATCAACTTCCACGGTACGATGCACCGACACGTGCAGACCAACGAACCGATATAATCCGAAAAATAGGAAAAAGGATCCTTGTTTCATGGGTCCTTCAGATCTCCTATCTGTCATTCCTGTCACCACCAAGAATTGGGACTCGAACGATTGCTCCTTTAAATTAGTCACTTTGGGTTGTGGCCGGGGGGAGGGCGGGGGGGGGGGGGGAGACGGAGGAGGGGGCAGCGAGGTTTACCTGTAAGGATAACAACGCCTGCAGAAGGATCAATTTATTCTTGCTTTGGTAGGGTCGCAAGTGTCTGTGGCCCTACGGGTTAGTCCTGCTTTTTGTTTAGTTTTACTAGGTGACAATCACTATAGTTCCCAATTGTTTCCTGTTCACTTTATACATTATCCACATTTCTCTGCATCTTACGCGTACTACTTTCCTGAGAATTTCGAAAATCTATTGCCACTGCATTCGAAAGGAAGGAAGTTTAACGTTTAAAGTCCTATCGACAGTGGGTCATTATGAACGGCGTCGCATCCGATGTATTTCAGAGTCGTTTGACAAGTGTGATTAATTTCCATGAAAGAATGTAACATTTTTGCTGTGCCTCCATCGTTAGTAAGCTTGAGTATTCCAAGGAACATGTAAAGAATTTCATCAATTTACAGTCTATAGTTGCTGACAGCCGTCTCACCGGTCATTGTGTTGACTGGGATTGAAAACGGAGAAAACCGATTTTCATGCTATTATAAGATATTTGAAGTTTTGCACTACTGCTGGAACCAAAACAAAATTGGATGTTCACTCTGACTCTGCGCCATCATTGAAGCCATTTACTTTTGAATTAAGAAATTTAGACATGGTCGGACAAGCGCACTCTGGCTGTCCAATTGAGGACGCACATTGAGGACATTGACAATATCCGTGATACCGTAATACAAGCCCACAGAATAATACTTAGCGAGATTGCTGAGACTTTAGGCATCTGAACTGAGCGAGTGCACAACATCCTGCACTGAGAATTGGCTATGAAAAAAGTTTGTGCGAGTTGGGCGCCGCGACTACTCACTGTCGACCAAAAGTATATCCGGAACAACATTCCAGCATAAAGTCTGGCGGTATTTAATTGCAATCCTGAGGTCTTCTTGTACTGATTCATGACTACTGATGAAATCTGGATCCATCATTACACATCACAGTCAAAACAGCAGTGAAAACAATGGACAAAGGCTGATGAAAGTGCACAGAAGAAGGCAAAGAACATTTGTCTGCTGGTAAGGTTATGACTACTGTTTTTTGAGATCTCCAAGGAATATTCCTCCAAGAAGACGTTGAAAAAGGCAAAATCATAAATGGACCATAGTGTGCTTCATTGTTGGATCGTTTGAAGCTTGCGTTGGTTGAGAAAAGACCAAGTTTGTCGTACAAAAAAGTGCTCTTTCACTAGGATAATGCACCATCTCACACATCAGCAACAGCAATGGTGGAAATACATGAATTGGGCTTTGAATTGGTTTCTCATACACCCTATCCTCCAGAATTACTCCGAAGCGACTTCTTCCTATCACCTAACTTGAAATTTTGGTTCGGTAGGAAGAAATTTTCGTCAAATGAGGAAGTGGTAGTTTCAGTCAACGAGTATTTTGCAAAGTCTGACAGAATCACTGGACCAAGTGCATAACTCTCAAAGGAGACTACGTCGATAAGTAACTTGCGTTGCTTACGAAAACAACGGTTTTCTTTCTTTTTTTTAAACAGTTTTCTGTTCTGTTGGTGCATATTGTGGTGTCTAGGGAGCCTGCATTATCGGTTCGCTAGACAAACAGTCAGACAAATCGCATTCATGAGTTTTATTACAATAATAAAAATACTGTACTTAACTTTTGCAATTACGTACATGTGTCGCAAGCAAAGGGCGACAGACAAACAAATTCTCTTCAGTATAGACAATTCCTAGTCCATGCAACATAGCGAGTAAAAGCGACATAACTAGCATAGACGCTGCTATAGAACTACCTATCTTGAAGCTGCTATTCAACTGGGGCCATCACCAGTCGGTCGCGGCGCTTACGTCCTGTTCACATTCGGGCCGCTACTGTCGCGTTGTCGTCCTAGTGGGAGGTTCTGTCAGCGTGCAATTGGCTGACCTGTTCTCACGGCGTTCCCTTCTCGATCGTTCCCGACTGGCGTGCCGGAGCTTGAGTTTACGCCGTAACACATATTGTCCAATATGACTGAAAGTGTACATACAGACATATTTGATAAACATCTGACTGTGGCCATGAGAAGTCTATTTGACACAATAAAATCCACACCCACAGAATGACTACCTGTTCCTATCTGATATCGAACCACCGAAGATACATCAGTGTTGAAAAAGGGAATGGGAGAAATGTTCCAGAAATCTCGAACTGCCACTGCACCAGGACATTGATACCACCCAAAGCCAATGACTTAAGTCTAGTAAATCCTCCTGGAGGCTTGACAAAACGCTCACCAGAAACAGCATGGCGTCATGAGTGTTTCGCAGCCAGTCCTGACACTGAAGGTCTCATTGTCGATCCTACACTAGCCACTGCTGGATTCCACCAACCTAGAAGGTTGTGGACCATCCTAAATCACATACTTACTAAGCATGAAAGATGCCAGAACTTGGCACATGTGGCGAATTGCTGAAAGTGCCAAGTGTACCAGCGTCAAGAAATGCACCACACAGTGTCAGAATGTCCTATACGGAAATATGATGTTACTCTGTCCAGTACACATGATGTCTCTGAGGATTCAATCTCTTAGATGGAAAGTTTAGGGACCTACTAATAACCAACTGATTTCAAATGTTTAAGGACTTTTCATGTTTATTACGACCTTAAATTTAGGATATTTATTCTGTTTATAAGAGATACATTTTCTGTCTTTTATGTGTAACTCACTCACGCGTTTTTTCAATGTGTTCTCTCCACATGGAGAAATGAATGCATTTTATTGTATCTGTACTTCATGTATATTTTATTAACATTAACGCCACTGTTGTTCAATCTAAAAAAATGGTTCAAATGGATCTAAGCACTATGGGACTTAACATCTGAAGTCATCAGTCCCCTAGACTTAGAACTGCTTAAACCTAACCAACCTAAGGACATCACACATATCCATGCCCGAGGCAGGATTCGAACCTGTGACCGTAGCAGCAGCGCGGTTCCCGACTGAACTGCCTAGAACCGCTCGGCCACAGTGGCCGGCTGTTCAATCTCAGTAATGTATCCTTGATGCCATATGAAATGAATAAAACCAAACTTATGAAACCACTATTTTGTGTGGCCAGTTTAGTTCATCACCCTGTAGACCTGTAACTCGAGGGAAAGCATTTCTTGGGAAAGGAACGGTGATGCAGGTTCCCCGCTAGCGCAGCGCCATACGGCGACGTTTCGGAGCATGCAGCGTGGCCCGAAACGTGCGACAGCTGAGCCCGCTTGTTTCCAGACACAGCGGCGACAGGGGAGGCGCGGCAGCTGGAGTGCCCTCCAGGAGACCAGCGCGCGGCGCGAGACCGAGGGCTGCGGCTGGAGCTGGAGCTGGAGTTAGGGTCGGGGAGCCAGCGGCGGACCCTCGTACGCGGCCGCGCGATCCTCCAGGCACGCCTCGCCGGCGCCGGCGCCCGATTAACAAGTGCTCCGCCGGCGTCGCCGTCGCTCGTAAGCTGGTGTCAGGTTACGCGACGCCGGTGCTGCGCCGGAATGCCGTCGGAGCTCACACGCCTCCTCAGCAGAAAAGACAATAGCGACACCTACTGCAGTATCACATCTCTGTCTTACTTCGCTTTATGGAGGTAATTTTTTTTTAGTGCACATAATTCGCAGGATCTAACGGTGTAGTTTTTTCACTCTTTACGATTCAAGACATTATATTTCTCAAGTGTACGTTATTGTACAAGTGGTGTTCAGAAAGTAATTCGACACGTTTTTCTCACCTAATTTCAATTGAAAAATCTGCAGAATTTGTTGTGGGACATAGTAGAGTATTCCCGCGCTTTAACCCTTACACTTTCACGAAGTTCTGACAAGTGGGGACGTTTTTCGTAGACTTCAAAATGACGTTCCAATCAGAGAGCTGAAACTGAGTTTATTTTGGCGGAAAACCAGAGCATCACAAATATTTATAGGTGTTTGTAGAATGTCTACGGAGACATGACAGTCAACAAAGGAAGCGTAAGTCACTGATGGGGGTATTTGTCTTCATCCAACAATGTAGCGCAAATCTGACCGATCTCCGTTGTGCCGGGCGGCCGAACACAGCTTGACTCCTGCAGTGCTAGAACTTGTGGACACTCTTTTTCAAGGTGAGCGACGGATCACAATCAACCACTGGGGCGCACAAATGGACGTCTCTGTCGTCAGTGTTGGCACTGCCGGCCGGTGTGACGGAGCGGTTGTAGGCGCTTCAGTCCGGAACCGCGCTGCTGCTACGGTCGCAGGTTCGAATCCTGACTCGGGCATGGATGTGTGCGATGTCCCTAGGTTAGTTAGGTTTAAGTAGTTCTAAGTCTAGGGGACTGATGACTTCAGATGTTAAGTCCCATAGTGCTTAGGGCCATTTGAACCATTTTTGCTGACACACTCGTCCACCAGGTGGGGTACTCAAAAGATTGTGACCACTGGGCTCCTCGCCGCCAAACAGAAGACCATAAAGACCAACGAAGGACAAAGTGCGCGGAACTGCTTGCATGTTAAGAGGCTGGTCGTGACATTTTTTGTCGGACATCGTCACAGGCGAAGAAACATGGCTTCACAACTTCGAACCAGAAACAAAACGGCAAGCCATGAAGTAGCGCAGCGTCACCTCTCCTCCGAAGAAAAAGTTCAGAATCACGCCATCAGCCGGTATGGCCACAGCGACGGTCTTCTGGGACTATAAAAGGGTTGTTATCTTTCATGTCATCCCTCATGCAGCAACAATCAACTCTGAGGTGTATTGTGCTACCGTCAGAAAACTGAAGAAACGGCTACAGCGCGTTCGTCGCCGCAGAAATGCAGACGGACTTTTCCTTCTCCATGACAACATAATGTCTCACACAAGTTTGCACACACGAGAGGTGTTCACGAAACTTCATTGGACTGTTCTTCGTCATTCACCCTACAGCTCGCCTCTCACACATTCCATCTGTTTGGCCCAATTAAGAATGCACTTCGTTGGAAGCTGTAAGGGGATGATGGGGACATTATTGATGCAGCAAGACGTTGGCTCCGATGTCGCCCCGTGGAGTCGTTCCATGCGGGCGTACAGGCGCTCCCCAATCGGTGGTGTAAGGCTGTCGTGCCGGCCGGGGTGGCCGAGCGGTTCTACGCACTACAGTCTGGAACCGCGCGACCGCTACGGTCGCAGGTTCGAATCCTGCCTCGGACATGGATGTGTGTGATGTCCTTAGGTTAGGTTTAAGTAGTTCTAAGTTCTAGGGGACTGATGACCTCAGATGTTAAGTCCCATACTGCTCAGAGCCATTTGAACCATTTTTTAAGGCCGTCGTTTTGAACGGAGGTTATGTTGAAACTAGGGCTTTGCAACCAAAACAGTGGGAAATAATATAGTGTACTGGAACTCTGACTAAAACCATTCTACTTTCAGAAAAGCACCGCGATTGGTGATGCTGAGATTAGTCATTAGTAGTAATAACAACAATAATAATTTCTCTCCCTTTTTCTCACCCTCTTTCTCCTTCCCCGTGTGTGCGTATGTGTGTGTGCGTGTGTGTGTGTGTGTGTGTGTGTGTGTGTGTGTGCTCTAGAAGTACAATACGAAATACTATACACCTGCATATTGTATGCTTATTAGTGAACAACTGAAATACATGAACGATAAGATTAGACTGCACCATCTAAAATGCGCTGCATCTGAACCTCACGTGCTATAATCTTTTTAAATGGAAAAATGTATTCCGGAAATAACGTTGAGTATCTTTTCGAAAATTCAGAACCACTTAAACACAATATCCCTAACTTGTGAAGAGCAACAGTCGTAAGCGTAATCGGATGCAAAGTTCGTGCTGAATAAACCATATCCAGTAGTCTTTGAGTACAATTATAGTGGTGTGCTGTTACACACAGCTATAAGGATTTATCTCTAGCTATAACTTTAAAAAGCACTGTGAAGTGGGAGAACACACAACAGTCACATTCATGGGTTCATTGAGGGGATTCTCTAAAAATGTGGAAAAGGGGACAATATTCAAGCGTCTTGTCCTGTTTTTGTGTTCTGCCTTCGTATTTCGGATCCTCAGAATTCAGATGCAACGAAAAACATAGTTGTGACATAACTCTTCAGACTAAACGCAATATTTAATAACACCTGTTTAACTTCATCTTGTTACCTCAGGTCCCGAGTGTAAGGAGCAAAGGATAAATAACAGTATGAAAAGTGATCACATTCTTTTATGAGTCTGTTTCCTGCTTAACACCACTGCTGCGTAACTGTACTCGATCAATCACTTGCGTGATTGAGCTCGCTATAGCTGGTGTAAGAAGGTGGCGCTCTCAGACGTCACGTAATTCTATCACCCTCTTACCGATTTACTTCATCGTATTCAGTTTCTGCGCCAGCGACTTTAGCAAATGTAAGTCTCCCAGAACAAGACACATTTCCACTACACTAACGTCCCCCCATGGTAGCTGAATGGCAGCAGTTGGCCTTTGGCTGTGCTGCGGTGAGGACGCGCTGTTTGTGTTCCTGCCGCGGAGCGAGCGCTTGTGTTGTTTACATCGTACTCGGCCGTTTCGCGCGTGCCGAACTCAGCATATACACTCCTGGAAATTGAAATAAGAACACCGTGAATTCATTGTCCCAGGAAGGGGAAACTTTATTGACACATTCCTGGGGTCAGATACATCACATGATCACACTGACAGAACCACAGGCAACAGAGCATGCACAATGTCGGCACTAGTACAGTGTATATCCACCTTTCGCAGCAATGCAGGCTGCTATTCTCCCATGGAGACGATCGTAGAGATGCTGGATGTAGTCCTGTGGAACGGCTTGCCATGCCATTTCCACCTGGCGCCTCAGTTGGACCAGCGTTCGTGCTGGACGTGCAGACCGCGTGAGACGACGCTTCATCCAGTCCCAAACATGCTCAATGGGGGACAGATCCGGAGATCTTGCTGGCCAGGGTAGTTGACTTACACCTTCTAGAGCACGTTGGGTGGCACGGGATACATGCGGACGTGCATTGTCCTGTTGGAACAGCAAGTTCCCTGGCCGGTCTAGGAATGGTAGAACGATGGGTTCGATGACGGTTTGGATGTACCGTGCACTATTCAGTGTCCCCTCGACGATCACCAGTGGTGTACGGCCAGTGTAGGAGATCGCTCCCCACACCATGATGCCGGGTGTTGGCCCTGTGTGCCTCGGTCGTATGCAGTCCTGATTGTGGCGCTCACCTGCATACGACCATCATTGGCACCAAGGCAGAAGCGACTCTCATCGCTGAAGACGACACGTCTCCATTCGTCCCTCCATTCACGCCTATCGCGACACCACTGGAGGCGGGCTGCACGATGTTGGGGCGTGAGCGGAAGACGGCCTAACGGTGTGCGGGACCGTAGCCCAGCTTCATGGAGACGGTTGCGAATGGTCCTCGCCGATACCCCAGGAGCAACAGTGTCCCTAATTTGCTGGGAAGTGGCGGTGCGGTCCCCTACGGCACTGCGTAGGATCCTACGGTCTTGGCGTGCATCCGTGCGTCGCTGCGGTCCGGTCCCAGGTCGACGGGCACGTGCACCTTCCGCCGACCACTGGCGACAACATCGATGTACTGTGGAGACCTCACGCCCCATGTGTTGAGCAATTCGGCGGTACGTCCACCCGGCCTCCCGCATGCCCACTATACGCCCTCGCTCAAAGTCCGTCAACTGCACATACGGTTCACGTCCACGCTGTCGCGGCATGCTACCAGTGTTAAAGACTACGATGGAGCTCCGTATGCCACGGCAAACTGGCTGACACTGACGGCGGCGGTGCACAAATGCTGCGCAGCTAGCGCCATTCGACGGCCAACACCGCGGTTCCTGGTGTGTCCGCTGTGCCGTGCGTGTGATCATTGCTTGTACAGCCCTCTCGCAGTGTCCGGAGCAAGTATGGTGGGTCTGACACACCGGTGTCAATGTGTTCTTTTTTTCCATTTCCAGGAGTGTAGATCACTATGGCGCACCAATACAGAAAATCGACGCTCAAATTTACGTTCCGCAACGAATTTGCACGGCCCAAAGCACTGGAAGTCGAACGATTTCTACGAGACTGACATTCTCGGCATTCACTTGTCCATTGTGAGTAGTATCGTATATGTCAAGATCATCAACGACGCAACATGTGAACGAATCCTCCGTTTCTGCCATGCTGATGGCAATGTGGGGACTGTGCACGTCGATTATTCTGGCATGGGACTTCGCACGATCAGAATTTTCGAACTTCCTTTCGAACTACCCGCGGAGGACGTCGTGACAGCGCTGCGCCCCTACGGCACAGTCCATGATCATATTTCGGAAAAATGGACGCAATTCCAGACATATCCTGTGCTGAACGGAGTCCGCCAGGTCCGAATAGAACTTAAAAGACATGTACCTTCATATCTGAATATCGGTGGCTGCCGTGCCATCGTCATCTACGATGGGCAACCGAAGACCTGCTCTGGTTGTGGGAAGGAGGGACACCTCAGATCAGAATGTATCCAACGTCGAATCACTCAACTGCCACCAGCTGACACGGACCCGCCATCGCAGCCGACGCTGCTTCCCGTGACTTATGCAGCAGCAGCCCTCACAACAGCTACCACTTCACCACGACAGCCATCCACTGTTGGGTCGCGGCTCCATCCTCCAATACAGGGCGATGATGACACACCCGTTCTGCAAGCTACGGATTCAACTCCGATGCCGCCGCGCCCGTCGATGGATGACAACGTACATGACGATAGCATGGTCGTAGACTCGCTTATTGTGCCTACAGCTGCCTTTGTGCCGGAACGTCGTGAATATCTGCCATCGTCTGACACAGAAGGACACACCAGGAAGCAACGCTCTCCGAAGAGACGGAAGCGGAGGCGTAGAGCAACATCCGAACGGGATGCGACACAGCCTCCAGAGGACGACGACTCCACCTTCAATGATGACGCTACCACAGAAGCAGCCGCCTTTTCCTGCAGTGTGGCACCACCGAACGGAACTGAGGACAAACCACATATATCTACAGTGGCAAAATCGGATGCCGATATGCAGGACAGATGCTGCCCACCGCCGGCCGAAGTGGCCGTGCGGTTAAAGGCGCTGCAGTCTGGAACCGCAAGACCGCTACGGTCGCAGGTTCGAATCCTGCCTCGGGCATGGATGTTTGTGATGTCCTTAGGTTAGTTAGGTTTAACTAGTTCTAAGTTCTAGGGGACTAATGACCTCAGCAGTTGAGTCCCATAGTGCTCAGAGCCATTTGAACCATTTTTTTGCTGCCCACCACTTTCTGGAGTGCAAGCACCCATGCCGTGTCCTGAGGAAGCTAGGGAAGCCGATCTTGCTTTGAGTTCCCCTACGTGGGCGGATGACCACGACGACGACGGAACAATGCAAGTTACGCCAACAGAGCCCACGCCATTGGCGCCGGCTCTCTGGAAAGCACCACAGGTGAGGTTTGGGGGGATGTGGAGGTGTCAATACAGTCAGAAGCGTCATAGGTAATTCCAGTCTTAATGGATAACTTAACACCTGCGGTTCGGCAACAAGCTTATCGTATCGCCACGCTTAACCCCAACACGATACGAACGGCAGTGAAGATCCAGTTGCTGCGTGAGATGCTTCGTTCTTCGGATGTTGACATTGCCCTGTTGCAAGAAGTGTATATAGCGACCCTCCCTGTTTTCTACGGTTATGTGACATATATGTCACCGGCGGACCGATATGGCAGCGGTACGGCAATACTAGTGCGCGACGGAATGCCATCGAAGAAGTGACTTACCTTCCGTCAGGACAGGGGCTGGCGATCACAGCACTGGGCACGCGCATCATTAACATTTACGCTCCATCAGGAACTGACCAACGACGCGAACGATCGCTGTTCTACTCGGAGGATATCGCCCCCCTCTTTATCAGTCGCTTCGATCAATACGAGGTGTGGCTAGAAAAAAACCGGACTAGTACTGGTGAAACAATAAAACGAATGCAATAAGGCTGAAAGTCGCGTGGCCTGTCACGTGACTCACGCTCCGCCTACTGCTCGACTTTCATCTGCCTCCTGCACTCAGTCTGCCCGTGGCGTCTGTTTTAAGTAGTTGACGTTTTGTCTGTGCGTCGGAAAATGTTGAGTGTACAGAAAGAACAGCGTGTTAACATCAAATTTTGTTTCAAACTAGGAAAATCTGCAAGTGAAACGTTTGTAATGTTACAACAAGTGTACGGCGATGATTGTTTATCGCGAACACAAGTGTTTGAGTGGTTTAAACGATTTAAAGATGGCCGCGAAGACACCAGTGATTACACTCGCACTGGCAGACCATTGTCAGCAAAAACTGATGCAAACATTGAAAAAATCGGTAAACTTGTTCGACAAGATCGCCGTTTAACAATCAGAGCAGTGTCTGAGTTAACAGGAGTTGACAACGAAAGTGTCGACCAAGTTTACCGATTTTTTCAATGTTTGCATCAGTTTTTGCTGACAATGGTCTGCCAGTGCGAGTGTCATCACCGGTGTCTTCGCGGCCATCTTTAAATCGTTTAAACCACTCAAACACTTGTGTTCGCGATAAACAATCATCGCCGTACACTTGTTGTAACATTACAAACGTTTCACTTGCAGATTTTCCTAGTTTGAAACAAAATTTGATGTTAACACGCTGTTCTTTCTGTACACTCAACATTTTCCGACGCACAGACAAAACGTCAACTACTTAAAACAGACGCCACGGGCAGACTGAGTGCAGGAGGCAGATGAAAGTCGAGCAGTAGGCGGAGCGAGAGTCACGTGACAGGCCACGCGACTTTCAGCCTTATTGCATTCGTTTTATTGTTTCACCAGTACTAGTCCGGTTTTTTTCTAGCCACACCTCGTATATCTTCGGCGGCGACTTTAACTGTGTGCTCCACCCCAAAGACCAAGTCCCACATTTCTCGACTTGTCAAGAACTTCGGCTCCTGGTTCGAGATCTGCTTCTCACCGACACGTGGGAGACAGTGCACGGTGACCGTCCCGGGCCGACATACCTTACTAGTCACTCAGCCAGTCGCCTAGACCGCATTTATGTCTCACGAGCTCTGGCGCCGGGAGTATTGGGCGCCGAACGTTGGCCGTTTGCCTTCTCCGATCATAGCGCTTTCATGTGGACACTCACTCTACAACAGCCGCGGATATGGCGCAGCCGAGGACCCTGGAAGCTGAATGTGGCACATCTTCAAGCCCGGAATGCCGTCAGATTATCGCCAACACATGGCTGGATTGCGAACGTCGTCTTCCCCGATACCCTTCGACTCTGGCATGGTGGGTGGACTGTGCAAAACCAGCGTTTCGGCGTGTGCTAACACAATTTGGAAAAGATATCGCAGCTTGGCATCGTCACACATTGGAGTTTTATTACACGATGCTTCGCGAACTCGACAGCCAACCACCATCTCCAAACCGACAAATGGAAAGCCGCCGAATTAAAGGCAAAATATTGTCTCTTACGAGGAAATGTTTGGAGGGGGTCGTTGTGCGATCGCGACGTCAAGACCGAGCGGAAGGAGAAAACCCGTCTATGCATCACATCGTGCTCGACAGCCGCAGACGCCGACAGCAGCTGATCACGGACCTCGTATTGCCAGGTGGTAGGGTCGTCATGAGTCAGGCGGCGGTTACAAAAGCCTTTGCGGATCACTATCGCCGGTTTTACGACGAGGTGAATACAGAGGAAGAGGAAGCGGACGATCACGACATACTGCAGCACGTGTCGCACACCCTCGACAATGCAGCAGCGCCGACGCTGTTAGCTGAACTTACACGGGACGACATCGAGGACGCGCTAAACAAGGGAGCACTCAACAAATCTCCCGGGCCAGACGGAATGCCGCTCGAGTTTTATTGGACTTTCCGCGATCTAATGATGCCCCGATGGATCATCATGTACCAAGAACTGACGACCCCCGGTTCCCACGTGCCACCAGCATTCGTGGAAGGGCTGCTTATACCAATACACAGGCCTTCCAGAGGTCGGAAGGTCGAGGACTACAGGCCAATTACAATGCTAAACTCGGACTATAAAATCTTCGCCCGACTACTCGCCAGCCGCATAAAGAAGGTTCTGCCCCTACTCCTCTCCATGGAGCAAACGAGACAGGGCGGAGTGACCAACATGCAAACGTCAACCAGCGAATGCAGGGATTTAATAGCCATCGCCACATCCTGTCGCCTTCGAGCTGCTCTGATCTCCATTGATTTCGACCACGCCTTCGACAGAGTTCGCCACAAGTTCCTTCTGTCTGTTATGGCCCGCATGGGCTTCCCGCCTGACTTTCTCGACATCTTTCAGCGCCTTTTCCGTGGAGCTGCATCCCGTGCACTGGTGAATGGGCGGATTGCTGGTCCCTTTCCGATCCGACGGTCAGTTCGCCAAGGATGCCCACTCTCCATGATCCTTTACGCGATCGCACTCGAACCACTTGTCGGAAGGTTGAAACACAAGCTCTCGGGCATGTCATTGAGGGATCACACCTTTCACTGCAGGATATATTCTGATGACCTTCTCTTACTTGTCCGTGATACAATGGATCAATCGCTATGGATTGGTAGCGGGCAGCCTCATGAATGTGGCCAAGTCGGCAGCGATGCCCATTGGCAGAGGTCTACAGGGGGACGTTTTAGCCCCACTCCCACTAGTCAACAAGATCCGGTTCTTGGTCATAACATTTACACAGGATGTGCGCCGCACGGCTGCCATGAACAATGCACGATTACTACAGGCAATACGCACAGAAGTTCGCCGGAACCTTCTTCGACGGATGGACCTCCTACAGCGTGTGGAATACCTCAACCTTCACGTGGCGACTAAGATGATCCACATGGCCCAGGTCCTACCGATATCGACAGCGATGGCCCACAGACTGCAAGCAGCGTTTGGATATTACCTTACCGCCGGACACCTATTCAAAGTCCGCTACGAAACACTCACCCTCCCTCCGCGTGAAGGCGGAATGGGACTTATAAATGTACGAGCGAGAGCTACAGCGTTATACTTGTGCACAATGATGAAATTGTGGACCCACAAAGATGCTTCCCTTACGGGACGTCTGTTAGAGGAATTGCTGCCGGCGTCTCTTCTGCCACCTGTCACGGTTGCGCACATTACACCCTCACTCTCGCACCTCTCGGCTTTTATTCTTGAGTATAGTTACGTGCACCCAGACCTTCCCAACACTCGCACTCCCAAGGCGAGAGACGTTTACAGGCTACTGCAGAGGTCCATCCCTCGCAATGTGATTGAGAGGAAGAGCCCTACGACCCTATGGCCTGCAGTGTGGAGAGCGGTCCAGAAGCCGTTCCTCCCCACGCGGGTACGAGCCGCGTGGTACAAGGTGGTGAACGGGAAGGTTGTAACTCGGCAAAGGCTGCACGCTATTGGGATTGGGATGACGGATTCCCCCCTTTGCCCACGTTGCCACCTCGTGGATAATGACGAACATCGTTTAACATGTGGATCGGCGTTAGAGGTATGGCTGCTAGTGCAGAAGATCCTCGCCTACTACCTACGTATCGCGCCTCGTACAATCGAGCCACGGCTCCTCCTTTGTCCAGAGGATACTTATTTCCCTCCTGTGAGGACTCACGCTCTCACATGGTTTAAAGGCATGTCCATATACTACCTCTTTCGAGATGACGAGAAGATAGTACTTGATTATTGGCAATTTCTCCAGGACAGTCATAGCAGACTTGAGTGTACACCCCGATACCGACAATTATTTGCTAACTATTTGCGCAGTGTCTTCTATAACCCCCCTCACAGTTGAGGAGTACCGGGCACATGATGACCGCCGTCTAGAGCTCCACACGCTGCGAAAGGTTGTACCAATGTAAAACGTGGAATCTGTACGCAGATGGGCCATGCACATGGAATGGCGTGCGGGATTTGGTTACATTTTTCTTTCTTTATTCTCCATCAACACACTATTTATTTCAAATTCTATTTCATAGTTTAGGAGGAACTCTTTTTCTGTTGTTGCTAAGGATGTGCATTCTAATTTTGTTTGTCGTAACTGAAAGACGCCCTTTTCCATATTGAAAAAAAAAAGTGGTCAGTGCGACGTAATGTCATACCCAACGGCCCGGGTTCGATTCCCGGCTGGGACGGAGATTTTCTCTGCTCAGGGACTGGGTGTTGTGTTGTTCTTATTATCATCATTTCATCCCCACTGACACGCTTGTCGCCGAAGTGGCATCAACTCGAAAGACTTGCACCCAGCGAACGGTCTACCCGATGGGTGGCCATAGTCACACGACATTTATTCATTTACTACACTTACAAATTTTGCTAAGCACAGTACGCCACTACAATACTGCCGATATGCTTCTGATAATCATTATATTGACAAAAGCATTTGAGAACCAAGTCTTTCTAATCCCTGCCATCTCCTTGTCATCAAAGTTCTTTCAAATGCCAAGATTACTTTCCTACGTGACAGCCACGAACACCGATTGAAGAGGAATTCCTCACTAAGTTAGTTGAGGAGAAAGACTTCTCAGGGTGTCGTCGACATTTCATTAACACCATTTTGAGCGAGGTGATACGGCCTGCAGTAGCCTAAGGTCGTAAACAGTAATCCTTTCTGACCATTTCATAACCAGTTACATTTGTTAAGGCATGTGCACACGCGGGAAACATCACGTAACGGTAGACACAGTACTAGCCTTCCAAGTCGAACGGTCTCCCACCCTCTGAAAGGAAAAGCGGTGGAGGTGGAGATGGTAGGGAATGAATGGCGTAGGGTTGTGTGAGGTCTAGCGAGAGTTTCATTCAGGACCCATGCATTGAGGGAGGACGGAGGGGCAGCTAAGGACGCGACCCTCATACACGAGAAACAAAGGGTCATGGGCGGCTCGTAACATTGTAGTGTGAGGGTGGACTCGGAGCGAGGCAAGCTTCAAGGCCAATGTCAATCACACAGTCCACAACCAACGCTTTGAATGGAAGAGGACAGGCGTGCACACATGCACATAACATCTGTTATGGATCCTCATCCACACAAAAACAAGATAAACACACTAAATATGGAAACTGTATGAATAAAAAGGTTGTTAGGGAGAGTAAATTAAATGAAGTGTGTGGAAGGATATTAGAATGGCGTTGACGTGCGTTGACAATTTACATTTGTTGTTACTGCGTAATTTATTTGACAGCACTTTGATTAAATAGCTACAGTAGCTTTTAAATGATTTAGGTCAATCACCACAGATGGCGTGATGGGCCCACATCGTTTTTTTTATTAATGTGTAACACAGCTGAACCAAGAGGGAACAATAAGAATGGAGCACAAAGAACGGAAAAAAGATGTAAGAGAGGGCTGTATACCTTTGCCCCTCTATTCAATCTATACATCGAAGAAGCAATCACAAAATTAAGATAAAGGTTCAAGAATGGAATTGAAATTCAAATTGAAAGGATATCAATTT
Organism: Schistocerca nitens; assembly: GCF_023898315.1. Classification (NCBI taxonomy): domain Eukaryota; kingdom Metazoa; phylum Arthropoda; class Insecta; order Orthoptera; family Acrididae; genus Schistocerca; species Schistocerca nitens. The sequence continues at coordinate 266,161,038 of NC_064618.1, forward strand.
TAAGATTTTCTGGAGACATTTATATCCTCAGCGAATGTGACGAAGAATTACAGGACCTGCCGAATGGAAAGAACAGTCTAATGACTACAGAATACGGGTTGAGAGTAAATCGAAGAAAGACGAAAGTAATGAGAAGTATCATAAAGGAGATCAGCGAGAAACTTATCAGGATTGGTGGTCACGAAGTAGATGAAGTTAAGGAATTCTGCTACCTAGGCAGCAAAAAACCCATGACGGAAGGAGCAAGGAGGACATCAAAATCAGACTAGCACAAGCGATAAGGGTATTCCTGGCCAAGAGACATCTAGTAGTATCGAACATTTACTTTAAGAAGAACTTTCTGAGAAAGTATGTTTAGAGCACAGCATTGTGTGGTAGTGAACCATGGACTGTGGAAGAAACGAAAAAGAAGTGAATCGAAGCATTTGACATGTTGTGCTACGGAAGATCGTTGAAAATTAGGTGGACTGATAAGATAAGGAATGAAGAGGTTTTCCGGAGTGTGTGTGAGGAAAAAAATATATGAGAAACAGTGACGAGAAAAAGGGGCAGAATGGTAGGGCATCTATTAAGACATCCGGGAATAGCTTCCACGATGCTACAGGGAATTGTAGAGAATAACAGCTGTGGAGGAAAACGGAGACTGGAATACATCCGTACATCCAGCACGTAATTGAGGACGTCGGTTGCAAGTGCAGCTCTGAGAAACTAATCAAAAAAATTGTTCAAATGGCTCTAAGCACTATTGGACTTAACATGTGAAGTCATCAGTCCCCTGGATTCAGAACTACTTAAACCTAACTAACCTTACGTACATCACACACATCCATCCCCTAGGCAGGATTCGAACCTGCGACCGTAGCAGCAGCACGCTTCCGGACTGAAGCGCTTAGAAGCGCTCAGCCACAGTAGCCGGCCAGAAACCAGTCAGAAGGCAGATGACGCACAAAGAAAAAAAAGAGCAATTTAACGTTTTGCAGCTAGAAGCTAGCTTGTGAGTCAGTGAGATGAGTCAGATCAAGATCGAGTTCCACGTGGTACAACCATGTGCGTTTTTGGTGGTTTTCTTCGCTCGCTTAGGAAATTTTTGGGCTGGTCCCTTCGTATCACTAAAAATGATACTGGAACTCTTGAAACAGGATAACACACAGATCTTAGTTCACAAGATTCGTAGACAGATTGCGCACACGTCTTCCAGTCCTTAGCTTAAATGACGACTACTGCGACACAGAAAGCATCCGCTCAAAAAAAATGGAAAACCATGGAAACAGTGAATCCCAAACGGTGATCAGGATAAAAACCACGGTAAAGAGACGTATAACACTCAGGGTGTATGATGATGATTACTGCGAATATCATATGAGTACTGAAACATCAGTTAGGTATTCCGACGAGGTTGGAGTTACAATCCATATACTCTTAAAAGCAAAAATCGAAGTTTATCCACGGCTTTTAGATTCTGCGTTCAGTACCAATGAGTATGCAGCACTGAAATGGTGTAGTGTTCCGTCCGACTATGTATTCGTAAAAACCTGGGCTTTCTTTCATACAGCGTGCTTGCATTGAGTCTGAAAGAGGCTGAAGAAATTTTCTTTCCCAGCAAAATAAACGACGATCTTCCTTCGATCGACATCTTCAGTGATTTTAACTACTTGAAGTCAGTACTACTTACATGCTGCTGTCTAAGGACATACATGCGTTGGTACTTGGCCACAACGTTAGTGCTATTTGAGGAGGCTTCATCATAGTGGAAGGAGGTCATATTTGACCGTATACTTTCAAATATCTTTAAAACGCTTTTTTAAATATTTTTCTCGTCTGTTAGCTTCTAGCTCTCACTTCTAGTCAGCAGTAATTACGTTCAGTTCAACGTTTTCTGTGATTTTTCCGTTCTATCTTTGTTCCGCGAAATAGCGTCCAAACGTTTAAAAAAAACGCAGTACCAAATGGGGCTCGATTATCGCTCAGAACGTACCGGTGGATGGCGTTCTAGGCGGTGCCTATCGTTCCAAACAAGTCTCCCTATCTTTAGACCTGGAACAGAGTTAGCGTCGTATTGCAAAAATATTCATCCGATTAGACAGGACATGTCTTCTAAACGAGTGAAGAGAGGAATTTGGGTTACATCTTAGATTACAAGTCGGAATTAAGTTTACCTCGGCGTTAGAGTTGCCAGTTCATGTTTTTGCCGGGGGGGGGTTCTCAGTGGTAGAGAAAGTTAGCGCTCTCACCAAGTCATGAACCTGTGTTTGTTGGATATCTGGCTTCTTTAACAATTTCGAGACCATTTCGAAAATTTCATTTTTCAACAATACAAAACGCCACAGCGCTGTTAAGTTTAAATCGCCTCAACGATGGACTGCTGATGAGCGCCGTACGATTCTCACATTGCGACATTAGCATACAGCATCATTTGAGGAGTCCGCAGATGTGCGAGTAAGCTGTTAGTTTCATAATCTCTTAATCATTGGTTCAAACCTGGCAACAAGTACATTGTATCTCTTTCTCATATCTTTCTGCCAACGTGCAGTTCCTCTCAAATGTACTCCGCCGGTGCAACCTTGCCACATTTATTTTGATACGGAGACGAAGAGTCCAATAAGGTGGCTACAAAATTACATGTATGCCATGAAACAGAATACAGAGACAGCTTCTAATGTATAGTGCATAAAAATTCAGCTTCGCGGGATTAGCCGAGCGGTGAAGGATGCTGCAGTCATGGACTGTGCGGCTGGTCCCGGAGGAGGTTTGAGTCCTCCCTCGGGCATGGGTGTGTGTGTTCGTCCTTAGGATAATTTAGGTTAAGTAGTGTGTAAGCTTAGGGACTGATAACCTTAGCTGTTAAGTCCCATAAGATTTCACACACGTTTGAACATAAAATTCAATCAATAATACGCCACTAATCATTTGTATCAATATTCAATGATATGCTTTGATATGCGTGGTAACCCGCTAAACTGTGTGATGACCGAGAACCGTTCATGAATCTAAACCAAGTTAGTTTTGCTTTAGACGTGTTGAGAAACCATGCACACGCAAAAATTCGGAGTCCATTAGAGGTGTTATTAGTCGCAATAATTATTGTGTTTCGCATTTCTCCAATCAGTATTGTACCGATTCGTGCAGTACTCCATAGGTTAAATATTATACATGACATAAATGTAGATGCAGTAATGTAAATGAAATGACTATACTGATTTGACTGAAAGTCTCCGTGTATCATTTTTTATTTACGATCTTCTTACAAAAACGTTGGACCGATGACCACGCTGTTTGGTCCCTTTAAAAATAAAACCAACCAACCAACAAAAGCGTTTTTACTCCTTTTTCAGGATGAGTATTATGTAAATTATAAATGAATTGTTAAATACTGATAATTTTGCACGAACATAATAAATCTGTTGTTAGAATAATGTGGGAATTAAAAAAAAAAACTGCATGTTTACTCGCTCGGCTGTGGACTGCTTGAATCTTTGCCACCGTAAAAAATATACAGATTGTTCGTAAGTTCCCGTTACAAACATCCTGGACTTGTAGAGGGGAGAGAGTACATAATATGTTGCATGGGAACCCATGTCCGGAAACGTACCGTTTCTGTGCTACAACCACTTAAAACATGACTGCTAGGTAGGTTTGCAACAAGGTAGTGATGGCGGTGGTGGTTACGTCCGATTGGCTGATGTCACTTCACGTCTGTCATCTCTGACCTGGTTGGAGCCTCATTTACGTGTCTGCGAGTGTTAGAACGACATGATTGAATACCAATTTTCCGAATACACTGACATGATTCTCCTGTAAGGCGAAGCTCACAGTAACGGAAGAGCCGCTCGTCACCCTTATCAAGACCATTATCCACAACGTCCGACGCCATCCTATATACTTTTAGGAAACATTAGGCAACGGCTCCGAGAAAGGGGTAGCATCACAGTCAGCTGGCGTGATTCTTGAGCTGCAAGGTGACGCCGCACATCCGAAATGGAGAAGGCCACACAGCATCATGTTGAAGATAACCCATCAACAAGTACACGAGCTTCCTGGCAGATTAAAACTGTGTTCCGGACCGAAACTCGAACTCGGGATCTTTACCTTTCGCGGGCAAGTGCTCTACCAACTGAGCTACCCAAGCACGACTCACGCCCCGTCCTCACAGCTTTATTTCTGCCAGTACCTCGCCTCCTACCTTCCAAACTTTACAGAAGGTCTCCTGCGAACCTTGCAGAACTAGCGTGTCTCCGCAATATCCTTTCTTTCTGGAGTGCTAGTTCTGCAAGGTTCGCAGGAGAGCTTCTGTAAAGTTTGGAAGGTAGGAGGCGAGGTACTGGCAGAAGTAAAGCTGTGAGGACGGGGCATAAGTCGTGCTTGGGTAGCTCAGTTGGTAGAGCAATTGCCCGCGAAAGGCAAAGGTCCCGAGTGCGAGTCTCGGTCCGGCACACAGTTTTAATCTGCCAGGAAGTTTCATAACTGCGCACACTCCGCTGCACAGTGGAAATCTCATTCTGTTAAGTACACGAGCTATTGCACGTGCAGTGGATGTTGCTCCCAGCACCACCAACGACATCCATTGCACCTCCAACCCTCCACACTACCTTTAACATTCGCAGAAACGTGAATGAGGCTCGAACCAGGTCACAGAGGTAGGAGACATGTCAAATGACATCAGCCAATCCAACCCCCTCCATGACTACCCTGTTGCAAACCTACCTAGCAAACATGTGGTCGAACGGCTGTAGCACGGAAATGGTAAGTTTCCAAACATGGGTTCCCATTCAAAATATTATACACTCGCTCCCCTCTACAAGTCCCATAAGTTTGTAACAGGATTTTCCGAACCCCCAATATAAACTAAAACCGAAGTTTTCGAATTTGATCTTCTCGAAACCGGTTGAGAGTTGTACCCTACACAGCCTGTCAATATGAATCAAATCGGTTAGGGGAAGTTCGTACGGTCTCCTCGTCAGCTTTTAATTGCCCTTACAGTGGTGCCTGCCACGTGGCTGTAGCAGGGGCGACCGGAGGCATGGGCGGGCAGGCTGCCAGCCCAGGCGTGCTGGTGCAGAATTAAAGATGGCCGCCGCGTTTTCACACGGCGAGGCACTTCCGGACAGGAGGCGGATAAAGAAACGCCGCCCTCCACGCAGCGGTCTGGAGGGGCGGGCTGGCTGCTGCGACAGGGTGGGGGGAGGAGGGAGGGGAGCGAGGGGGCAGGAAGCAAGCCAGAAGCCCGCGTCAGCGCCACCTGTCCCGAGTTGTCTCTGCCGCGATACCGGGCTGTGACAGAAGCCAGCACCGACAGGCCGCGGCGTCGACGGCCTCAGCGGCTGCGACTGTGGAGCCGCCGATAAGAGCGCGGCTCAGCGCTTAATGCACTCATCAGCTTGCCCAACTCAGCTTCCCAACTCGCACTCCTACCAGCTGACTGACAACATCACACACTTTTTGTGGTGCTGCAGAATGCAACGTCGAATTATTCAGGCGTTACTTACGTGAACTACGACACGAACAATGTCAAGTTCATTTGCGCAAGGTCTCACGAAAAGTACTCCTTCCATAGATTCTAACTTTCACTGCCATTTCTCCTGCACTTTTGTGTGAGTTACACCTCTCTGTTACTAGCCTTTCAATGCGTCTCTGAGTTAGTTTGATGTTTGTTAGCAGGTTTACTCTATCAGGACTTCAAACATTGGAACAGTAGAATTGGTCTCGCTAGTGTCTTGTTTGAGATTTGTGTTACACGTTCATTTCATTGCTACGATTTTAGGAAAACCTGTACAGTGATGAAGCCTATGGGACTGTGGTGTCACCGCCAGACACCACACTTGCTAGGTGGTAGCCTTTAAATCGGCCGCGGTCCATTAGTATACGTCGGACCCGCGTGTCGCCACTGTCAGTGATTGCAGACCGAGCGCCACCACACGGCAGGTCTAGAGAGACTTCCTGGCACTCGCCCCAGTTGTACAGCCGACTTTGCTAGCCATGCTACACTGACAAATACGCTCTCATTTGCCGAGACGATAGTTAGCATAGCCTTCAGCTACGTCATTTGCTACGACCTAGCAAGGCGCCATTACCAGTTTATATTGAGCATATTAATGTACCGTCAAGAGCGATGTACACCAATTATGGATTAAAGTTAAGTATTCCAGTAACAGCGTACCTTATTGGCTATATTAATTACATTTAACTGTTCCAGACCTCACGCCAGTCTGCGTGTAATTAAACGCGTGCATTTCAGCCTCCTCTAGCAACACGGTGTTGGCTCTTCTGCCAACACAGCAGGGACCCTTATCAAAAAATGTTCAAATGTGTGTGAAATCTTATCGGACTTAACTGCTAAGGTCGTCATCAGTCCCTAAGCTTACACACTACTACCTAAATTATCCTAAGGACAAACACACAAACCCATGCCCGAGGGAGGACTCGAACCTCCGCCGGGATCAGCAGCACAATCCAGGACCCATATAATATCATCATTATGGACAGCTGTAGCTCCTTCATCTATTTTCTGTGATGAAGTTCCCAGAATGAAACTTTCACTCTGCAGCGGAGTGTGCGCTGATATGAAACTTCCCGGCAGATTGAAACTGTATGCCGGATCGAGACTCGAACTCGGGACCTTGCCTTTCGCGAGCAAGTGCTCCATCAACTGAGCTACCCAAGCACGACTCACGACCCGTCCTCACAGTTGTTTTTTTTTTATGATCCTTTTGCAAGGGGCCATGTATGAAGTTTGATTAGATAAAACTTCAGAGGGTCCCCAGGAAGTTTCAAACAAGAAGTTATTTATAGGGATCCCATTATGCAAAGAACAATTTTTTGTAGCTATTCTTTCGTCACGGACGTTTCATTTTGATAAGAGCTAGTCTCTTAATGAAACAGAACTTCACTATCAGCACAGAGTGACTAGTGTGGTAGTGCTAAAACGTTGCCTTTTATATACTTGCTTTCGTTTCATCTGTTCGAGCCTACTTTGAACGAAAATTAAGTGAGTTTTAAACAGATACTTGGGTACTGGCCGCGTTGGTCTAGCGGTTCTAGGCACTAAGTCCGGAACCGCGCGACTGCTACGGTCGCAGGTTCGAATCCTGCCTCTGGCATGGATGTGTGTGATGTCCTTAGGTTGGTTAGGTTTAAGTAGTTCTAAGTTCTAGGGGACTGATGACCACAGATGTTAAGTCCCATAGTGCTCAGAGCCATTTGAACCAACTTGGGTACTTCCTTTTGTGGTAATGCTAAAATGTTGCCTTTCATATATTTGCTTTCACTTCATCTGTTCGCGCCTACTTTCAACAAAAATTACGTGGGTTTTAAACAGTTAGTTGTATACTTCCTTTCGCTTTCATTTTTAGTTGTCTACATTTCTCTTATTGTCTGAAACAGATGGACACCTAGCAACGATCTGGTACCGTATATGTTGTAACCCGGACCGGCACGTCTGAAACCTCGCCGGAAGGCATGGACCCTGTTGGCAGCCGCTGGACGCACTAAAATATACGAGTGCTGCACTCGCCGCTACAGCGCTGCCTACGGGACCAGCTCGTCTTTTCGACCTATCTGTGCTCATGGTTGTTCTTTGAAAGACAGAACCGCAGCAGCTGTCAATTGCGATTTCACTACGCTCTTTTATTGATCTCGCTACAGGTCTTTGTTTGCTTCTGGATTCTTTATGTCTTTGGTTTTCGATTTTGGTTTACTCGCCGTGTCTTCCTTCTTCGTCTCTCTCTCGTTACTGTCCAACTCGCTGTTGACGCCCTAGGCCAATGGGGAGATCCAATCAGGTCCTCGTTCCAGCCGGAGTTCAAATGGTTCAAATGGCTCTGAGCAATATGGGACTCAACTGCTGTGGTCATCAGTCCCCTAGAACTTAGAACTACTTAAACCTAACTAACCTAAGGACATCACACACATCCATGCCCGAGGCAGAATTCGAACCTGCGACCGTAGCAGTCGCACGGTTCCGGACTGCGCGCCTAGAACCAGCCGGAGTGGCCGAGCGTTTGTAGGCGCTTCAGTCTGGAACCGCGCGACCGCTACGGTCGCAGCTTCGAAACCTGCCTCGGGCATGGACGTGTGTGATGTCCTTAGGTTAGTTAGGTTTAAGTAGTTCTAGTTCTAGGGGACTGATGACCACAGCAGTTGAGTCTAGGGGACTGATGACCTCAGATGTTAAGTCCCATAGTGCTCAGAGCCATTTTTGTTGTTCGATTCCGTTATAGTATCTTTCTGTATTGGCTAAAGTGACCAATGGCTTAATCCTTAGCAATATGGCCTACGGCTTGAATAAACTGTGCAAAACAAAAATTACTTAATCTGTAGATGTAGCTTTTTCCAAAATCAGTTTTGTGTAGGGCGTACCCCTAGCTGCAGTGCCACTTTCGTCAAATCACCCTCGATTCTTCTTTGCGAGAACTTGATTGTGTGGCTTAAATAGCTTTTTTTGCTATTCTTTTGCAAGGCGCCATGTATGAAGTTTGATTAGGTAAAACTTCAGTGGGGCAAGAAGCGTACTGTGCTTGCATGAATTGCATGAATTTCATAGTTATCTGTAGTTAAAAAAAGAGAACGATCTTAGTCCGAGGTGTTTTGTTTGAGCATGAGGGACTCCCACTGGAGGAATTGAAGGCGAGCAGTTTTTAGAATGACTAGGAAGTCAATGAGAGCAGTTTTTCGGAAAGATGTTGTTCTCTGTTGCAGATATTCTGTATGCGATTCTCGTTTCTCACGGAAATGTATCTAGAAAACATATCTGCTTATTTTAGGCTCTAAACATATCAAGAACTCAGGTAGGAGATGATCTCAAACAGCAGATCTTGCTCGCCATGTATTCCATAATTTCTTGCAGTTAAGGTGAAGTCGTTAGCGAATTAAATAAAAACTAAAAGACTTAATCATGCTTGAGGATATTCTCGACGTTGGAAACAAGCGGTCTGTACTAATTTTTAAATTAATGGTTGAAAATCCTGGAAATCAAGATCACAAACAAATATTCACTTTGATTACTAGCTTCGGTTACACCGTCTTTAGGTCACGAGAACATTCTTGATCAGTGCGATTGCCATGACGGCTCAACACACCGTTAAAAACTTTTTTACAACTGGCAACAACCATACAGAGCCTATAGGTAAAATAACAAATTAGATAGAACAAAGGTTGTAAAACCAATGCATTCCTCCGTTAAACCTTGGTAACTAACAATTTAATCATTATTTGTACTGTCTCATTCCACAGATTGTCATGAGTACGTTATTATAAACATTTACATACAAAAAATGAATGTATTGCGGAGTGTTTCTGATCTGGGCAAGGAGTTTTACTGAAAGAATTCCAGAATCATAACTATAGTTGGACAAAAATAAAGCAAAACAAATGAAAAATTGCTTAGTGTACGATGCCTATCGAAATATTAAAGCAGACAATATCGTCTTGTGGTTCCGAAATAAATTGGAAACAAGAGTGAGAATTAATCTATTGAACCGCAGTATTTTAAGAAGACCCCTTACAAAACTCTTTTCCTAATATGAGTCTTCCTTATAAAAGTGATGCATATTGATAAACAGACGAAAGGTTCAAAACCTGCGACGTATACTCGTAACTTGTTTGAACTAAGCAGCAATAGAATACTGAATGCTACAGTGTCTCCAAAACCCAAGTAACTGAAATTTCGCGGACAATTACGCGAACTAGGCGCGTCAATCGTCTCCTCCTCATTCATTTCGACAGCATTCAGCGCCGCATGCAGTTATGGGCTTTGTAAGTCTTCCGCCGTCCTGCTCTGTAGCGACGTACCGCCTGAACTTTAAAGGTATTTACGTCTTCTTCAGCGGTGTCTCTGCGATTTGTGTTCACCGGAGCGATATTTCGCTACACTAAAGGCGCAGAGAGAAAGCAGGAGGAAAACCGGTGCTATCTGCAGGCATGTTATTAAAATCTCTCAAATTACGCCGGCTCGCCTAAGCGGGAATCCGGCGATCTGTGCCGGCAGCGTTTTTCGAGACCGCGCCGCTTAATAACGCCGGTTTATTTTCCAACGGGACGAGTAATCTCGCCAACATTCGAAGCAGCGGCCACTCGCCCGGCTACTGACCTATTGCACAAGCCGGCCGCCGCTACTGCCTCCCCCCCCCCCTCCACCTTTTTACTTCTCTTGCTCAGGAGCGGTGAGATTACTGTTTGGAGAGCGGGATTAATACATAATTCCGGGCGTGCTGAGTGATGGCTGACACCTGGCCGCCCAGATAGTATATCGCGCCGCTCGTGACTCGGCCGGCCGGTCTGCTACACCCCGCGGAACCTCACAACCGGTTCGCCGGCGGCTGTTTCCGCTCCGGCCTCTGCCACCGCCCGTCCGATGCGGTGCCCAACTCACCAAGTCCACAATTATTCGCATACGTGGGGGAAGCGACTGGCACCATTGCGCACTACACTGTAAAAAGAAGTTAACATGTCACCATTAATACCCACGTCTCATGATGATCTCCCCATGTGGTTGGAATATTTTGGCTCCACGCACACTACTGACAATGGAATTTTGCCACAGCTGTGTTTTTGTGTGCAGATGGTACTGAAATCTTTTATGCCTTCAAACACTTAGCCATAGTAATTGAAACACAGTCATAGCTATACACTACTTGATTGAAAGTGTCTGGTCAGCGCTATGTAATGTGGAATTCACCGCTAGATGTCACGACAGGCGGATCCGCCAGTATAAAAGGAGGCGGAGTGTGTTATTTTGCCATCAGAAGAGCAGTAACAGCAGAAAGTTTCGATCAAGAGTGCTCAGTGACTTCGAATGTGGACTTTAAATAAATGTGACGAAGTAACAAATATATCAGGGACATTGTAATAATTCGAAAACTGCCCGAGTCGACCATTGGGAAAGTGAGAAACACGAAGGGACAACTATAGCTAAACCAAGACCAAGTAGACCTCATGTTCTGATGGATTGGGATCCTCGAGCTCTGCGGGGGGTGATCCGAAAAAGTCGCATAAAACCAGCGAATGGTTACTGGTCCTATTCTCTCACCCGTTTGTTTGACGTGGACGTGGTCGCCAGTGACTTACTGGCCCAATTGCCACACATTTATGTTTTCATAATTATTTGGTAGCACCCGAAGACGAAGCTTTAAAAAACTTCGAAACCAGTCGTGGAATAAATTCAGAAAATTACTAGCAAATGAAGCGGATTTTTATTTCACAAATAGTGTTTTGGGATGATGAATTATGGTATAAAGTTAAAATTCATGGTGAAACCTTCGGCAGTCATTTATTCTGCACAATTCGCCATGATTGATTGATTTGATTGTTTTGGGGAAGGAGACCAGACAGTGAGGTCATCGGTCTCATCGGATTAGGGAAGGACGGGGAAGGAAGTCGGCCGTGCCCTTTCAAAGGAACCATCCCGGCATTTGCCTGGAGCGATTTAGGGAAATCACGGAAAACCTAAATCAGGATGGCCGGACGCGGGATTGAACCGTCGTCCTCCCGAATGCGAGTCCAGTGTCTAACCACTGCGCCACCTCGCTCGGTTAATTCGCCATGAGTTTCGGTCAAGCGTAGATGGCATAAACGGCACGAAAGTTATACAATACCACTGGCCGAAACTACTGGCGAATTGTGCAGAATAAATGACAGACGAAGTTTTAATCGTGAATTTCAACAATTATTTGGCGGCTGAATATCCCCACCTGCAGACGTACATAAATAATCACCCTATATGCTGTGGCAGTTCGGTGGAAGGGTCTGGGTTTAGCGAATGCCAGAAGAACGTTGCCTTACCTAGTGTTTAGTGTCAACAATAAAATAAGGAGGTCGTGGCGTTACGGTATGCCTGTGTTTCCCGTGGATGCACTGTGGTCTATATATTGCGGTTAAAGGAACGCTGAATGCGGAAGGCTACGAACACATTTAACAGCATTGTGGAATGTGTAGGAGTAGTGGAAAGATTCAGAGACGATGATTGTATCAGCATGACAGTGTGTCCTATCATAAATCAGCATAAGTGAGGCCAGGGTTTGTTGACAGTAACATAACCGAAAAGGACTAGTCTGTCCAGAGTCCCAATATGAGCCCAATGAAGGATCTTTGGGCTGAGTTACAAAATCTGCTTAACTGCATTTCTCTCATTATCTCTATTATTCGTTAGTGCATTTTATTCTTCACACGATCTTTTTAATATTTTTCTTCCTTTTCCTCTTTCTTTATTTTTTTATATATTTGCAAAGACAGATCCTTAAGGTTTGTAACAAATAGGTTACCATTAAGTACAGAGCTGCACTGCTGCTGTAACACTTTCACGAAATCAGTAATAAACAAAAAGAATCATCAGTCGCAATGCTTTCGTTACAACAAAATTATATCAGTTCACATTGGCCATGTCGATGGCACAAATTTTCAGTGGACACAATAAATTTTACTACAGAAACTAACAGTCATTGCTTACTTATGTCAATTATTGGTTGAATTGGTTTGGCCTATTGATACCATTCTGGACAGGCTGCATAATTGTCTTGTAGCAGACATGAGGAGATACACGACACAACAATCGTCTAAGAATTAATATAAGCTATTGAGAAAGGCTTCAGTAACGAAACAGCTCTAACAGAAAAATAGTATGCACGGCGGACAAAATGAAGGTGGCATGTAAGGTATTTCATTCACATTAAGCTAGACAACTCAGCTTACATCATTTGTCCCAGACTGTATGGGCCGGCCGAAGTGGCCGTGCGGTTCTAGGCGCTACAGTCTGGAACCGCGCAACCACTACGGTAGGAGGTTCGAATCCTGCCTCGGGCATTGATGTGTGTGATGTCCTTTGTTAGTTAGGTTTAAGTATTTCTAAGTTCTAGGTAAATAATGACCTCAGCAGTTAAGTCCCATAGTGCTCAGAGCCATTGGAGACTGTGTGAATGATATAAGCTGCGCTGCCTACGTTGAATAGTTTCCAGGCCACTTCAGTTTTGTCCATCTTGTATGGGAGTATTGATTATTAATGTACCCAAACGTAAATCATCAACAGAATTGATCTCTAGGTTTTGGCCCCATTGTTTGCGCAAGTTGTCTCTGATAAGAGTGTGATTGCAGCTTCATTACTGATCTCCAAATTTCGTTCCTCGAAGAGCACATTTATCATACACGTCAACTCGCGAATTTGACTGATGCTTGTTGATGAGTATTCTCCCATACGATCCAATACCATGTTTTCAAAATTCTACTGAATGAAAAACTCATTGTCAAAGACGTTGGTTATTTCTCTATTTCGGAATCGCTCAGTTTCTCGCCAATCTCTGCCCGTTGCAATACATTTCTTCCATTTGGGACAACGCTTGTTGTGAAACGTTCGTCTGTATATTCGGCGGCTTTCCGAGCAGTCCACCTTTCTCAGGACGTAAGTGTCAGTCAAAATGAGAACGAGACAGATGGAGAAAAGTAAGGAAGCTGATTACCTCAACAGTAATCACATTAACTCTTAATGCATTTACCCCATTGTCATATAAAATGGTCGATGCCTAGACGGGAAAGTGTTTCCAGCTGCCTGGGAACCATGATCGTACCGAGGTGGGCCACCACGCTGCCAAGGTTGTTTCGAGAACGTTTCAGAAGCCCTTACACATCCTCCTTATAGTCTCGAACTCTCCCTATGGGATTCCCATACGTTTGGAGCTCTGACGGCATTCGTGACTCCTGGGTACAGTCGTGGTTCCGCAGACAACTGTAAATAATTTTTCCAAAAAGGTATCTCACATTGAAATAAATGTATTAACAGTTATGGCAATGACGTGACCAGTAAGTTTCAATGTTCCACACTTAAGAACTATTTAAAGTGACAAATGTTACTTAGCACACATCACACTTTTTGTAAAGCCGGTGTAACTGACATGGCAGGCAGACGACGCAAGATAGGTCCACGCCCATTGCAGTGGTGTAAGGATCTGTATAGTTCGTTATAATCACACAGGCACTGTGGAGTTCATTCCATGCTCTCCTCTTACGACTACTGGCATAGGGACAAAAAGTGATACGATAAACTCATTTCCCAGAGATAAATCATTCTATCCCCTTCTGAGCTCATTTACTTACTGATATTGCAATCTTTGACCACGAATCATAGTGGAATTTATATTCTCTCTTGACAATTTCGACTGAGGCCCTTCATGGTCCTAGTATAGCGTAACAATGAACTTCTTCGTCATTCGGTGTAGGAACTTCCGGTCCTATGTGTACGCCAACTCCTTGCAATCGTATCAACTTATTGCAAGGGACCTGTCTAAAAATTCTCCCGTTTTTGGCTTCATTCGGTCCATGTTAAGTGGTTGATGCAGTTGCCACTGTTAAAGTAAATTCGTATGATATAACTGGCTGGAAGTCCCTCAGAGAGGTTTTCAACCGCCTGTTGGTAAATTCTTTTAATTGCACGCTATTTCGGTGACTTGCACGCGCTTCACCGATCCCGGAAGTCCTTCTGAGGAAAGGGGCCCAATTCCGAACTATATGTCACTGAAAAGTGAAGTCTAGCGTAAAGTCAGACCGAAAAATTCCGGTACGTTTCTCCACTTGTTTTGATAAGAAGATAACAGCAAGAAATGTATCTGTTCTCATCCTTGTGAATACAACTTTTGTCGTAACTGAGAGCAGCTATTCATTGCAGATGCAGTAGAGAGTAGAAAATCACTTTATCAAATTTTAAGGGCTAAGTTCTGTTTTTCGACTTCCAAGATATGGATACAAGTTTTTCGGGTTATTGTATTCCGTAGTGTACACCTGTGTTAAGTCCTCATATATACTTCAAACGTAAATGAACGGGAAAGAAATAGGAGAAAAGTGATCATTCTCAGTCACTGGGTGATGGTACGTTTTATACAGGAGTTCAGCTTATATTCTCGTCCCTGAGAGTTACATCTATGTAGTTACCCATAAACACAAAATTTACAGCGTGCCAATAAGTGTCAGATCAACACCGCTCGGATTTTTAAAATAAGAGTAAATTTTGACATGCTTTATTATTTGAATCATTTCACTTTTAATGAAAGACCATTTCCATGCCACAGCGTGGCTCTGCCACTCCGCCAGACTTGATGAAATGATTTTTAATTCACTGTACTGTCATCGGAGCTGAGTTGTGCTGTTATTTTTCACTTCTGACCTTATTCAATATCAGCGAATATCAATCACTGGGAGTTGGTACTACAAACGTTTTGTGGATAATGAGTAACGTTGAGTGTAAGAACAGCTCGATTGAGAGTCATCAAAATTAAAATAAATTCCATTCTGCGCAAAAAACTTACTGCAGGATTGTAGTATGCTAATATTGACGAGGAACTGAAAAGATGTGTTCGTTAGTGCTTTCTCATGACTTATAGCATTCACAAGATATACAGACTGACGAGAGGAAGCTCTAACTTATTTTACATCGTCAACAGATGTTGCAAACTGCTGGTTTCATTGCCCCAAGACTGCACTGGAGTGTTAAACACGGCGAGGTAAGAAAGCTTTTTAACTTGTGACCTGAGTTGCAGTAAGTAGTACTGAAGTAGCATTTATCTCATAACATCATTACTGGTGTATGAAGTTCTCAATTTTGCCCAACAAACATCGATACTTACTTTGATGCAGGATAAAGAATCTCTGTGTATGCTAGTAAAAGTGACAAACTTAAGGTAGGTACATAAAGTGTAATTTTCTGCCAAATTGTCTCTAATTTCTGGAATGAATTTCAGACATCTTGAATATAAAGGAAATTATTTCCTAAGAAGAGGTTTAGTATTGCACATGAGAACCTATGCTAGAGCAAGTTTCAGAACTATCGCATCTGATACAGTAATTTACAAAGGTGACTATGATTGTGACAGTGCATTCCTCATCATAAGATTCGTGTGTGTGTGTGTGTGTGTGTGTGTGTGTGTGTGTGTGTGTGTGTGTGTTTGTGGAACAGAGATGGAGAGAAAGAGAAAGAGAAAAAGAGAGAGAGAGAGAGAGGGAGGGGGGGGGGAGTTGGGAGGGAGAGACACTGAAAACAAAGTAACACGGTCCATAACATTGGCCAAAAGTTACGTTCCACAACTATTACCGTGTATAAGGGTCTGAGAAAGAGCGCAAATAGTCTGTACCCTGGTTATCATTTACCGTGTACCTGAGGCGCAATATCACTACTGACATCTCAGGACGACATTCGAGAGTTCCCTCACTCGCTAAGTCCACATTGGTCGCTCCGTTGACGCTAGGGAAATTCCATGCAGGATTACTAATCTCGTGTCACGTTGCTCCTTCACGGAACAAACCGCCCTGCTCTTTCCGCACAGCTTTCATACACAGACAGAATAAATCCTTTCATTATGGATGAGCAGCTGAGAGTTTAACAGGGCTTCAAATTAAACCGGCTCTGCAGCTTTGTCTTGATAAAACTGATTAGTGCTTCTGAATAGAATTACAACTAAAAACTGAAGTGTCGAATCAATTGCGATATTTCTGAATCATCTGTAAATTTAACAACAATTTTATTAGTGTACCTTTAAGTCTCAGGCCGCATTATTGTCGCAGAAGCTGTTTGCAGAAAGTCCGTTTTTGAACAGTCCGGACACGTGTATAAAGTAACTTATTAATATGTGTTTTACTGCAACGCTTAAGAACTTTACATAGAAAACACATAGCAACCAGGATGAAGGTACCAATTTTGGTTTTAGCACGAAACAGATTTTAATTAGCAAAGTACCAAATAATTTTTTTTTCCGTTGTACACAGCCATACCACGGGTGACCTAATATGGCGGCACAGCTGTTAATACGTTGGATGCGGTGTGGAGAGTAACAGGACAAAGTCAGACTCTCCATCTATATCTATGTCATCATTGGTTTCTTAAAATTACTTAAGAGGAACGCTGCAAAAGGCCTCTACCAATTTACCTATCATCCCATTATTCCATCCGAACTTGATGTCCGACTTCAGTGAAGTTGTTCGTGAGGTCCTTAGTAGTCGATCTCTTTCCTTGGTAACTAGCTGCACCTTGCATTGCTACCCGCGGTAAAAGAGTTAATGCAGAAACGCGCTATGCGTCATCACAAAAGTTATCTCTTGGAGATCTTGAGGCGCGAGCCACTTACGGCCCAGCAAACCGTGTGACATCGGAAAAAAAACATTAAATTTTGAGATGATGGGAGAAGTCTGACAGAATCCATGTCTCTCACAACTCACTCGTGTACCTAAGGGAAAAAAAATAGCCAGACTTAATAGCGAATTACAAAGTGTGACAGGAAAGGGGTAAAAAAGTACACGACTGTTAGCGACTTGTCTAGCACGGGAAAGATCTTAATTGTCTTGGTACGTACGGCGAGCCAGAAATTTTTACAATTTCTGTAAATGACTTTACGAGACTTCTCGTTCTCTACATATAAATAGAAACTTGGGGCTCTCGATACACGCGAACAATCAAGATTGAGCAGTCTGTGTGAAAACTATGGTGTACCCAGATGAATACCCGCCACTTTTAACGTTTGTCCTTTACTCTTGTTTATAGTGAACGAGAAGGCCTCTTTCATATACAGCTGCAAGCGTTTGAACTGGAAAGGCAAGTTTGCTGGAATGATAGGAATTTGTAGTATCTACACCGTCTCTCCTTTGTATTCGCCGGTCCTGACAATGGCATGCACGTGAGGACCTCTGTGATGCGTAACCAGGTCCCATTGCGCACTCTTGGCGCATCAACTTTCGCATCAATATGACAGGCACAGCCAACTTCAGCTCCTACTAGTGGAGTCGGCAGCTGTGACTGAGCGGTTGTAGGCGCTTCAGTTTGGAACCGCGCGACTGCTACGGTCGCAGGTTCGACTTCTGTGGATGACTTTCTATTCACATTAAGCAACCCACGGGAACAGTAGCCACGTTGACCATCCCACGGGAACTGTGATTTTTTCCTGAATAAAAAATAGCCTTTGTGTAAATTCAGTATATAGGCTATCTCCATTCCAGAATTCTTCCAAATCCGTCCAGATGCTTCAACGTGAAGGAATAACAAACTTACTACCTCAACAAAGAAAGAAAATAAGCAATTTATAGTTCAGTGCCGTGTGAATTTTATAACATTTCCAGTTGCAACAACGTCATCTACCCTTAAGCATGTGCCTGTTACCATCGGGTACGCTCGCATTGCGTAATGAAATCCAGACTCACTGAGGCCTACTATGTTCTGCACGTAAATGCATGACGTCTCCCTGTCGTGCACCATTTAAATGATACTGTCTTTGTGAGCCATCAAGAGTCTCAAACTATAAAGTATGCCTGACGCTCAGCGGCTAATATCTAACGGGCTTGTATGTAAGTACAGATTAAACACTTTGACGATTGTATAAATATTTTTTAAAATTACGTTTCGTCGTATTATGTAGGACATATTAAGTAATAAAACCATTTTCACAAATACGTACAGTTCGAAAGTCAAAGAATACATAGCTTTTTCTAAGAGCAGTTAATACACTCCTGGAAATGGAAAAAAGAACACATTGACACCGGTGTGTCAGACCCACCATACTTGCTCCGGACACTGCGAGAGGGCTGTACAAGCAATGATCACACGCACGGCACAGCGGACACACCAGGAACCGCGGTGTTGGCCGTCGAATGGCGCTAGCTGCGCAGCATTTGTGCACCGCCGCCGTCAGTGTCAGCCAGTTTGCCGTGGCATACGGAGCTCCATCGCAGTCTTTAACACTGGTAGCATGCCGCGACAGCGTGGACGTGAACCATATGTGCAGTTGACGGACTTTGAGCGAGGGCGTATAGTGGGCATGCGGGAGGCCGGGTGGACGTACCGCCGAATTGCTCAACACGTGGGGCGTGAGGTCTCCACAGTACATCGATGTTGTCGCCAGTGGTCGGCGGAAGGTGCACGTGCCCGTCGACCTGGGACCGGACCGCAGCGACGCACGGATGCACGCCAAGACCGTAGGATCCTACGCAGTGCCGTAGGGGACCGCACCGCCACTTCCCAGCAAATTAGGGACACTGTTGCTCCTGGGGTATCGGCGAGGACCATTCGCAACCGTCTCCATGAAGCTGGGCTACGGTCCCACACACCGTTAGGCCGTCTTCCGCTCACGCCCCAACATCGTGCAGCCCGCCTCCAGTGGTGTCGCGACAGGCGTGAATGGAGGGACGAATGGAGATGTGTCGCCTTCAGCGATGAGAGTCGCTTCTGCCTTGGTGCCAATGATGGTCGTATGCGTGTTTGGCGCCGTGCAGGTGAGCGCCACAATCAGGACTGCATACGACCGAGGCACACAGGGCCAACACCCGGCATCATGGTGTGGGGAGCGATCTCCTACACTGGCCGTACACCACTGGTGATCGTCGAGGGGACACTGAATAGTGCACGGTACATCCAAACCGTCATCGAACCCATCGTTCTACCATTCCTAGACCGGCAAGGGAACTTGCTGTTCCAACAGGACAATGCACGTCCGCATGTATCCCGTGCCACCCAACGTGTAGAAGGTGTAAGTCAACTACCCTGGCCAGCAAGATCTCCGGATCTGTCCCCCATTGAGCATGTTTGGGACTGGATGAAGCGTCGTCTCACGCGGTCTGCACGTCCAGCACGAACGCTGGTCCAACTGAGGCGCCAGGTGGAAATGGCATGGCAAGCCGTTCCACAGGACTACATCCAGCATCTCTACGATCGTCTCCATGGGAGAATAGCAGCCTGCATTGCTGCGAAAGGTGGATATACACTGTACTAATGCCGACATTGTGCATGCTCTGTTGCCTGTGTCTATGTGCCTGTGGTTCTGTCAGTGTGATCATGTGATGTATCTGACCCCAGGAATGTGTCAATAAAGTTTCCCCTTCCTGGGACAATGAATTCACGGTGTTCTTATTTCAATTTCCAGGAGTGTATTACACATTGCGCATTATATTGTTCAAATCGAAAATTAATATCGTGTGCCACACATTTTTAAAAGTAGTCTCTGTGTTAATTCAGAGTATAAGGGACTTCCATTGCAGGTTTCTTTCAAACCCTTCAAGCTGTTTCAGCGAAGGAGTAAGAAACACACTTACAAACAAATTATCGCATTTAAAACACACAGGGTGTTTCATAACTCAGGTTACACACTTCTAGCGGCTGTAGAGAGGGCTGAGTACATCAAGATGTACATAGGAACCCACTCCCGGTAACGGTTCCTTTTCATATTAGCAGGAAGACAAGGTGTACAGATTTCACTCCTATTTACTGTGATATTACAACGACCAACACGCTCGGTGCACACAGTGTACCATACATACACTACTGGCCATTAAAATTGCTACACCAAGAAGAAATGCAGATGATAAACGGGTATTCATTGGACAGATATATTATACTAGAAATGACATGTGATTACATTTTCACGTAATTTGGGTGCATAGATCCTGAGAAATCAGTACTCACAACAACCAACTCTGGCCGTAATAACGGCCTTGATACGCCTGGGCATTGGGTCAAACAGAGCTTGGATGGCGTGTACAGGTACAGCTGCGCATGCAGATTCAACACGGTACCACAGTTCATCAAGAGTAGTGACTGGCGTATTGTGACGAGTCAGTTGCTCGGCCACCATTGACCAGGTGTTTTCAGTTGGTGAGAGATGTGGAGAACGTGCTGGCCAGGGCAGTAGACAAACATTTTCTGTATCCAGAAAGGCGCTTACAGGACCTGCAACATGCGGTCGTGCATTATGCTGTTGAAATGTAGGGTTTCGCTGGGATCGAATGGAGGGTAGAGCCACGGGTCGTAACACATCTGAAATGTAACGTCCACTGTTCAAAGTGCCGTCAATGCGAACAAGAGGTGACCGAGACGTGTAACCAATGGCACCCCATACCATCACGCCGGGTCATACGCTTCCGATGTGCGTTCACCGCGATGTCGCCAAACACGGATGCGACCATCATGATGCTGTAAATAGAACCTGGATTCATCCGAAAAAATGCCGTTTTGCCATTCGTGCACCCAAGTTCGTCGTTGAGTACACCATCGCAGGCGCTCCTGTGTGTGATGGAGCGTGAAGGGTAATCGCATCCATGGTCGCCGAGCTGATAGTCCATGCTGCTGCAAACGTCATCGAACTGTTCGTGCAGGTGGTTGTTGTCTTGCAAACGTCCCTATCTGTTGACTCAGGGATCGAGACGTGGCTGCACGATCCGTTACAGCCATGCAGATAAGATGCCTGTCATCTCAACTGCTAGTAATACGAGGCCGTTGGGATCCAGCACGGCATTCCGTATTACCCTTCAGAACCCACCGATTCCATATTCTGTAAACAGTCATTGGATCTTGACCAACGCGAGCAGCAATGTCGCGACACTTTAAACCGCAATCGCGATAGGCTACAATCCGACCTTTATCAAAATCGGAAACATGATGGTTCAAATGGCTCTGAGCACTATGGGACTCAACTTCTGTGGTCATTAGTCCCCTAGAACTTAGAACTAGTTAAACCTAACTAACCTAAGGACATCACACACATCCATGCCCGAGGCAGGATTCGAACCTGCGACCGTAGCGGTCTTGCGGTTCCAGACTGCAGCGCCTTTAACCGCACGGCCACTTCGGCCGGCGGAAACATGATGGTACGCATTTCTCCTCCTTACACGAGGCATCACAACAACGTTTCACCAAGCAACGCCGGTCAACTGCTGTTTGCGTATGAGAAATCTGTTGGAAACTTTCCTCATGTCATTACGTTGTATGTGTCGCCATCGGCGCCAACCTTGTGTGAATGCCTTGAAAAGCTAATAATTTGCATATCACAGCATCTTCTTCCTGTCGGTTAAATTTCGCGTTTGTAGCATGTCGTCTTCGTGGTGTAGCAATTTTAATGGCCAGTAGTGTACATACATACATTAATCCTTGTTCCATAGATTATGAATACGACATTTCGTAATGATGTGGAACTTGTCACTTTAACATAAATTTTCTTTACACAAAATAATTAATTTTATTTTTATTTTTTACAGTTACTACTTAATATCTGAAAATTCATCTGTTGAGTAGAAGTAGTTGTCATTCATAAATTCATTTACTTTGCTCTTAAATTTTGGTTGGATATCTGTCAGACTTTTACTGCTATTTGGCAAAATACCAAAGATTTTTGTGGCAGCATATTTCGCACCTTTCTGTGCCAAAGTGAGATTTAATCCAGAATAGTGAAGATCATACCTTCTTCTAATGTTGCAGCTATGCTATGTAGGGCATTTAGAATTAACGTGTGATACAACTAACACTTAAACAATAACATTCTTTTCAGACACGACATATGTAAAAAAAAATGGTTCAAATGGCTCTGAATACTATGGGACTTAAACCGAGCGAGGTGGCGCAGTGGTTAGCACACTGGACTCGCATTCGGGAGGACGACGGTTCAATCCCGTCTCCGGCCATCCTGATTTAGGTTTTCCGTGATTTCCCTAAATCGTTTCAGGCAAATGCCGGGATGGTTCCTTTGAAAGGGCACGGCCGATTTCCTTCCCAATCCTTCCCTAACCCGAGCTTGCGCTCCGTCTCTAATGACCTCGTTGTCGACGGGACGTTAAACACTAACCACCACCACAACTATGGGACTTAACATCTGAGGTCAGCAGTCCCCTAGAAATTAGAACTACTTAAACCTAAGTAACCTAAGGACATCACACACATCCATGCCCGAGGCAGGATTCGTCCGCAGCTCGTGGTCGTGCGGTAGCGTTCTCGCTTCCCACGCCCGGGTTCGATTCCCGGCGGGGTCAGGGATTTTCTCTGCCTCGTGATGACTGGGTGTTGTGTGATGTCCTTAGGTTAGTTAGGTTTAAGTAGTTCTAAGTTCTAGGGGACTGATGACCATAGATGTTAAGTCCCATAGTGCTCAGAGCCATTTTTGAGGCAGGATTCGAACCTGCGACCGTAGCGGTCGCGCGGTTCCGGACTGAAGCGCCTAGAACCGCTCGGTCACACGGGCCGGCTGGTATATGTCATATTTTTCTCACAGCCAGATTGCTTATTTTATTCCTGACATGTCAGTTTCCATAAATTTAACATAAAAAACTGTGTTCTCGTCAGAAGTGTAGCTTTAAACAGTTTAATGTTGCATTTCTGATTAATTTTTGCGTTGCCGATCACTTTTCAAGAATTACGAGACTACTTACGAACTTAAATACGAGCTTAACAGTTACGCTAATGGCGAGTTCAACCTCACATTACCAAGCAGACAAAATACCAATAAATATGACTATACATTACCATAGAACAAAAACTAATTATCTATTTTCAATTAATTAGCCAACTAGCCAACTTCAGCTTCTCAGCCTGGAGGTTTTAACAAAAACAAATAATGGTCATGAAAGCGTTGATTGTACTCATACGGCAGGCAGATCGAAGTACTGGCGGGATATTACGGACGAATTTTCGCATAGGATGTGATACCGACACTAGAGGCAGCTTACATCGGTCGGCTCCAGAAGAGAGCGCCCTGGCGGTGAGGCACCGGCGCGCAGGCCGCGGCAGCTGGCGGCCGGGTGTCGTAATCTGCGGCCCGTGTGCCTTTCCCAGGAGATCGTTCCGACCGACTTGGCACGTCAGGAGCAAAGTAGCGTGGGGGGAGAGCGGGCGCGGGCGATCTTCCAGCGCTGGAGCCCGCAGCTGTGCAACGGTTCACCGCTGCGCTCTGTCGCATTTGCCGCTCCAGGGTACTCACACACATGCTGTGTGTTTACTTCCCACTTAGTCGTTTCAGGAGTCCTCTCACGGTACAGAATAGATGGTAATTTTGTTTGTTTTTTCCATTGCAGCACCGTGTCATAAGAACACTCATCAGAGATACTATATAAACGCCTACAGTAAGGATACGTCGCCACGACAAATGAACAGATACAACCTCCGATTCGGAGGTCCTCTTAGCTACTAACTCAAAGCTTTTTTTTGGTAGTCTTTCGACTGGGTTTTGTGCATATTTTCATCTATAAGTAAATACTACCCAAAATAACTGTTACAATCTGGTTTGCACAATCATTCCTTGTCTGCCAACACTGTCCTTTTTCCCTCTGGAAATACCATTGTGTTTTTCGAATACTAGGTATCCTAAACTCCCCGTTGGGATATCGCTACACAACTGCCCTTTCTTGACGTATCCAGTTGCTGCTAGAGCATTTCTGCTAAACATCCTTACCATTGTTTGATTGTGTGGGTCAGGTGACATAGCAGACACGTAGGTTATATCACTAAGCGTATTTGTTACTCTTAGCTTGACTTTTTTATATGAAGCAGTGTAAGAAGTTAGGGTCAACAAGGTGTGTGGTTTGGGAACGCCGAGTCAGCTCGAAATAGGTAACCTCTGCAGCAATAAACTGTATATTCAAGCAACGGATACGGACCTAATAAAAATTTATCAAATTTTCCTCAACTTTTACTATTAATGCACACCTGTTATAAGTCAAGGAATGTGTGTCTAAATTTCGTCGATATCTTCCTTAACGTCGACTTCAGAAGTGTTTCCGTTCACTGTGACTGTAAACAAGAATAAACGTCACGACAGTCTCGTTGCTTTTTAGTCGACAGTTACGCTGAATATTCTGCACATAATTTTATCATAAATTTGTGAGATTGAACATGTGTGTTTCTGGACATCAGCAGGAGAGGGAGGTGTCCAGAATCAGGGCTCGATTTGAATAGGACACAGTGTTTTCGCATGTCACTAGGATTCCCTCAAAGAGACTTGTGAGACGAAAGTTGCGAGTCTGTCTCAGTACATCGTGTGGCAAAACAGAGGCATCCGTGATGCGTGGAGTTTCGAGAACAGAAGATTCATGTTATCATTTTTGCAGATCCTTCTCGACGGGACAAGAGCTAAGAGCTCTTATGGATGTACTCGTACGTGCAGTGCATGAATGCATCTCAGAAGTCAGTTATGTCGTAATTGACTTTTAATTATGCTAGCCCGGGAAATAGTCTAATTCTTGTCCAGGCAAGATGTTCTCCAATCCTAGAGGGTGTATCTTTGTAGCAAAAATAACAAGGACGTTCCAGTAAGCACGGATCCGCAAACGAAACGTCTGCGAGTATTATTTCGATAGTATGATTAAGACCCATCACTGGCTTCATGTTGTCCTACTTGGCGTAAGTGCGTGTCTGTATATATACAAGCAAATAAATCATTACAATTTCGGTAAAACTGGATGATTTATTCAAGAGAAAGAGTTTCACAAACTACACAAATCAATAACGCGTTGGTCCACCTCTGGCCCTTATGGAAGCAGTTATCCGGCTTGGCACTGACTGTTAGTGTTACTGGACGTCCTGAGGCACATGGTGACAAATCCTCTCCAATTGGCGTGTTAGCTCGTCAAATACCCGAGATGTGCGGTCCTACCCATAATGCTCTAAGCGTTCTCAATTGGGGACAGAACCGGCGATCTGGCTGGTCAAGACAGGGTTTGGCAAGCACGGATACAAGAATTGGAATCTCTGACGGTGTGCAGGCTGGCTTATCTTACTGAAATGTAAAGAGAGTAGCGCGGATGACAACCAGCAGTTCTGGTTGTCGAGCCACATGGCGGGCGAGAGTCAGGTTAGTATCCAACCGCTGCCCAGGTAGTCTCTAGACACGTCTTTGCCGGACATTGGGTCTCAGTTCTAAGCGGGACTTATCACTAAAGACAGTTCTACTCCAGTCAACCAAATTCCAGGCAGAAGACGTGTCTGGAAACGTTCAGGACAACAGGAGTATACAAACCTAACGGTTGCCCATCATATGATTCAAATTGCTCTGAGCACTATGGGACTTAACATCTGAGGTCATCAGTCCCCTAGATCTTAAAATTACTCAAACTTAACTAACCTAAGGACATCACACACATCTATGCTCGAGGCAGGATTCGAACCTGCGACCGTAGCGGTCGCGCAGTTCCAGACCGAAGCGCCTAGAACCGCTCGGCCACAAGGGCCGGCTGCCCATCATACTACCGGACAAGAAGAAGTAATGGACTGGGGTGCCATTCATAGTAGCACAGTGATACTCGACGACATTCTACACCCCCTCGTGTTTACCTTCATGGCAGGCCATGCTGGACTTCCATTTTAGAACGTAATGCCTGTCCGCATAAGGCGAGAGTTTCTGTTGCCTTTCTTCGAACTTCTTCTTCCTTGATTTCGTGCTCGCAAAGCATATGGCCAGCTACGTCACAGGAATCCTCCCGAGTTAAGAGTTCGGAACGCTATGGGCAGGCCACTCAAACCATCTCGGAATTTTGAAAATCGAACGCGCCAACCGGGGAGAATTTGGCACGATATCTCTGAGGAGGACATTAGATAGCTCTATCAATCAGTGCTAAGCCCAGTAACTGCATGTAAAAGTGCCAGACGTGGATCAACGCGTTATTGGATGGCTGAATACGGCGAGCTTCTCTTGAATAAACACCATTCATTTCTTTCAGAAAGTGTGATCATTTCTTTGTCTGTCTATGTAGATCTAGCAATGTCTTGAGGATTTGGATAATTAATTTGGTGCACTTCTTTTTTTTGTCACAGCGTGTATATATTTTCGTTTAACTTTCTAGAAGTTGAAAATTTACCAGTGACCCATGGTTAGGGAATGTTTTATATGCATGATGTGGCACTGGTAACGTTTGCTGTTAATGAAACTTCCTGGCAGATTAAAACTGTGTGCGGGACCGAGATTCGAACTCGGAACCTTTGCCTTTCGCGGGCATGTGCTCTTCCAACTGAACTACCCAAGCATGACTCACGCCCCGTCCTCACAGCTTTACTACTGCCACTACCTCGTCTCCTACCTTCCAAACTTTGCACAAGATCTCCTGCGAAGCTTGCTGGACTAGCACTCCTGAAAGAAAGGATATTGCGGAGACATGGCTTAGTCACAGCCTGGGGGATGTTTCCAGAGTGTGATCTCATTCCAAAAATCATTTTGCTGGTAATGTAAAGAGACATCAAACGCCCCATTATGGTACAGGATTGAGAGTTTTGGCAGGACCCTTTCACTTGAAGTCAACGAGAAGCCAGGAAGGCATGCACAACACCGTCAAGACCGCAACAGCTGCAACACGGGCACTTCGCCAGGAGATGTGATATTAAGCGGAAAGAAACCCGTGAAGATGTTACAGAGCTGATCTCGGAAGATCCATTGTTCGCAGTTGGTGGTGGAGCGTAGTTGAGTAATTAAGGTAGAAAGAATACATCTTATATAAACGCAAAGCTTCGTTTCCTCCTGCTCGGACCGAGCAAATAGCAGGTGGCCAGCACAGTGACTGGCGGGCGAGCAGGGGGGTGGGGGCTGTATGGAGGGTCACGTGACCGGCCCTGATGAAGAGGTCCCGCCGCGGCCAGGCGGGGAGTTGTCTGGCGGCGTGGTGGTCTACTCGGCGCGCGATTCGCGGCGCGTGGCCCGGCCCTCCGCCTTTGATCCGGCGGCGCGGCTGATATATCCCCCGGCGGCACACTTTGTCATCATTACCTCGGACTCGTCATTGGGGGAGCTTAAAGGAGAGATAAATTAACCGGCGCCGAGCCGAGCCGAGCGCGTCGCGGCCAGCCCTATCCGTCGCTGGCGCGGGCACTTCGCCGGGCTAGCACCGCCTCACTCCCGCTGTTCGCCGCGATGTCGCCGTAATTTTAATCGCATCCGTCTAGTTGCTACCGTTTCGCGCTGTCTCTGCTCTCAGCGCTGCAATCTCTCACCGCCCACCGGAGAGAGAGGCGGGTATTAATGGGCGACAGCAAATTCCGCGCAAGGTGAGAGTGATTTCAAAATAATAGTATAGAGACAAAACAAACTACAGGTATTTGCAGAAAGATGCATAGAGAAATGTTCTAAGTGTAGACGAAAGTCTCAGTATTTCAAATTCTTGTCGGGTTTCCAGCCTGATCAAACTGTCATCTGAGCACAATATTTCAGCGGTCCACCTGGCCGCCATCATCAGGTGAGAAAAGCTACGCTTGGAAGTAGGCTGTTTAGGTTTTTATGTTGGTAACGCCACGTAGCACTCTATATGAAAATCACTGACTGTGCTGTGTGAAGTCTGTGGCTGGTTCGCATTGTTGGAATATTTGCTATTTTAGTGTTGGGCAGTTGGATGTGAACAGCGCGTAGCGTTGGGCAGTTGGAGGTGACCCGCCAGCAGTGGTGGATGTGGGGAGAGAGATGGCATAATTGTGAAAGCGGACGATCTGGACGTGTGTGTGCCAGAAAGAGTAAATTTGTAATACTGGATATCATGAACTGATACATATATTATGATTTTTGAACACTATTAAGGTAAATATATTGTTTGTTCCCTATCGAAATATTTCATTTGCTAACTATGTCTCAGTAGTTAGTGCCTTCAGTAGTTAGAATCTTTTATTTAGCTGGCAGTATTGGCGCTCGCTGTATTGCAGTAGTTCGAGGAACGAAGATTTTTGTGAGGTAAGTGATTCATGAAAGGTATAGGTTTTTATTAGTCAGGGCCATGCTTTTGTAGGGATTATTGAAAGTCAGATTGCGTTGTGTTAAAAATATTGTGTCAGTTTATTGATGATCAGAATAAATAAAGAGAGAAATGTCTGTGTACGTTCAGTTTTGCTCAGCTGTTTGAAAATCAAATAACGTAAGGGGTTTACCAGCTTAGTAATTCATTAAATTTTCTAACGGGACGTTTCACGCTGCTCTCGCCGGAAACTGTTATCGGCGAGAGCAGCGTAGCTTTTCTCACCTGATGATGGCGGCCAGGTGGACCGCTGAAATATTGTGCTCAGATGACAGTTTGATCCGGCTGGAAACCGGACAACAATCTGATATACTAACACGCCGGGAAAGCCCTCCCGGCCCGCATCTCGTGGTCGTGCGGTAGCGTTCTCGCTTCCCACGCCCGGGTTCCCGGGTTCGATTCCCGGCGGGGTCAGGGATTTTCTCTGCCTCGTGATGGCTGGGTGTTGTGTGATGTCCTTAGGTTAGTTAGGTTTAAGTAGTTCTAAGTTCTAGGGGACTCATGACCATAGATGTTAAGCCTATAGTGCTCAGAGCCATTTGAACCATTTTTTTTGAAAGCCCTCCCGGTTGGCCGTGCGGTCTAACGCACGGCTTTCCGGGCGGGAAAGAACGCCGGTCCCCGGCACGAATCCTCACGGCCGATTTGTGTCGAGGTCCGGTGAGCTGGCCAGTCTGTGGATGGTCTTTAGGCGGTTTTCCATCTGCCTCGGCAAATGCGGACTGGTTCCCCTTATTCCACCTCAGCTACAGTATGTCGCTGATTGCTGGACAAACAAGTGGACTGCGGTAGTCGTCGTGGGGTTGCGGACCACTACGGTTGCGGCGGGGGGCGGAGCCTCTCTGTCGTTCCTAGGTCCCCAGTTAACATAACAAAATACGCAGGGAACGTCTACATAGTCACAAGTCTCAATATTCATTGAAATGATTACAAAAGTTAAAAGTTGCATTAAAAGGGTATTCTTCCTAACTATTTAACTTATTACTGAGAGATCTGCCGGCCGGAGTGGCCGTGCGGTTCTAGGCGCTACAGTCTGGAGCCGAGCGACCACTCCGGTCGCAGGTTCGAATCCTGCCTCGGGCATGGATGTGTGTGATGTCCTTAGGTTAGTTAGGTTTAATTAGTTCTGAGTTCTAGGCGACTGATGACCTCAGAAGTTAAGTCGCATAGTGCTCAGAGCCATTTAAACCATTTGAACTGAGAGCTCTAAATACACTGACGGAAAAAGGAACATCAAAAAATATTTGCTGTATAGTAATGATATTTAGGAAATACATCTATGCAGGTAACACATGTAAGTGATGAACACTCCAAACCCATAGATGAATGTGCAAGATAAGCCATTGCAAATGTTAAATGCTGGTGTATTAATAACCGATGTAGACGCAAAAATATTGAATACTAACATGGAAACGTCCATGTATGATGTACAGATGCCGGATGCCAGTTTGTGGGATGGATTTCCATGCCTGTTGCACTTGGTTGGTCAATACAGAAACGGACAGTGCCGTTTGTGGATGATGCTGGAGTTGTCGATCGATGATGTCCCATATGTGCTCGATTGGAGACCAATTTTGTGACTGAGAAGGCCATTGAGACACTCTGCAGAGCATGTTGGGTTACAACAGCTGTATGTGGATGAGTGTTATCCTGTTGGAAAAGACCCTCTTGAATACTATTCATGAATGGCAACGCAACAGGTCGAATCATCAGATCGAGTTATAAATTTGATGTGC
Organism: Schistocerca nitens; assembly: GCF_023898315.1. Classification (NCBI taxonomy): domain Eukaryota; kingdom Metazoa; phylum Arthropoda; class Insecta; order Orthoptera; family Acrididae; genus Schistocerca; species Schistocerca nitens. The sequence goes on from NC_064618.1 coordinate 266,191,247, forward strand.
ATGGGATAACAAAGAGAGTGCTTCTGCTGTTACTGGAAATAGCATCCCATAGCATAACTCAAGGTGTAGGTCCAGTGTGTCTAGCACGCAGAAAGGACCTTAATTGGGCCCCTTTTAACCAAACGCACCTATCACTGGCACCGAGGCAGAACCGGCTTTCATCAGAAAACACAAAAGACCTGTACCCTGTCCTCCAATGAAGGGTCACTTGCCACCACTGAATTCGCAAATGGCGACGATTTGGGGTCACTGGAATGCAATCTGGAGGGTGTCTAGCGCGGAGTCGTCCTTGAAGTAACGGAGTTGTAACAGTTTTTGTGCCACTGTGTTGCCAGCTGATGATCAGATTGCAGCTGCGAGGGCAGTACGATGTGCCAGAGCCACACGCCGAACGCGATGGTTTTCCCTATCGGCTGTGTCACGTGGCCATCCGAACGTCCGTAATTTCATTGGGGCTGTACATTCTCGTGACCACGGTTGCCAGCAGTCACGTACAGTGGCTACATTCCTGCCAAGTCTTTTTGTAATATCGCAGAAGGAAGCTCCAATTTCTCGTAGCCCTGTTACATGACCTTGTTCAAACTCAGTGAGGTGCTGATAATGGCGTCTTTGTCGTCTTAAAGGCGTTCTTGACTAACATCAACTTACCACGTCCAGTCTCAAAGGCAACTAACACTCACGACCGTTACAGCGCGTATTTAAAGTAAACCTGATTTGCATGTTCGTAGTGGTGCTACTAGCACCTCTCTTACGCGACTGGTGCGAAATCTGATCATCTTTCAGACATAGAAACACGCCTACCAGTTTTCGTTCATGTGGCACAACATATTCTCGGTGTTCCAACTTTTTTTCCGTCAGTTCGTATAGTGAAGGTATGTGAAATTAACTGGAAACCAATGTGCTATACATTAGTTTAGCCGTCATACATAAAAGATGATTGTTTTACATATTTCCTAATACTCGCTTGTAGTAGTTTACAGCCCGCTAATCATCGTTATGAGGAATAGCGGTTCTCACTAAGACCTATTGTAGTTTAAATCTATTATTTGAATACTTTAAACGCAATTATTTTGGGTTAAGTTTGACCGTAACCGCTATGAACATCAACAGACGTAAAGAATTAGTGTAAGCAGTGAATGCTTGACTGTTACATTGTCATTTTCAATAATTTGCAGTTTTTACATTCCAGTTTATTCGCATAGTACTTGCGGGAGATTTACTGCTAAGGCGCAGCTCTGTGCCTAGTATGGAGAGCGAACAATTCAGCTACCATTGGATTAGTCTGTGAAGTATTCTGGAAATATTCTATGAAATGCGGGTCGGTTGACGAATCAGATCGCGGCCAGGTGGTTGGCAACGCTAGGAATGAGTTTCAACACCACACCTTGAGTGACGACGTGTCGAAGAAGGTTGTGTCATCTGTCGAACGTCGCGAGTTGCTGGACGCTGGTCGGTCAGGTAGTGAGATGAAGCGAGGTTGCTTGCAGTAAATTCTCGATTGTTATATTACTTTGTGAATCATTCACGACTAACGTGTGATTCATGTTTAAATGCTTTCTTGACTAACATCGCCAAGTTTCTGCAGTTTTGATGTGTTGGACACACGTCCGACATTCCGATGTCAGGTCATTTGCTTTTATGAGGAGAGTTTGTTTCAAAGCTCGGATAGAATCCGCCTGCTCTTAATTCATCTGAAGAGCACTACTCTCACTTCAGTCACACTCCATGTCAGTGAATCTTTTCAAAAGTCTTGCGACTATTAAAGGACTTGGTTTTGCTATATTTTCTTTTTTTTTATATATATAATCCATTATGGAGTCGAGGTAGCAGTTGTCGTTATACTGATTATCACTGCTAGCATTCAACCGCGATTCTTATACATATTTTAACAACGCGTTTCAAGAGACAATGCTCTCGTCATCAGGTTGTAAAATCTATGTCATGAATTAAACGGACTAAAAAGACCCACTATTGGTGATGATATTTGGTCTTTTTAGTCCGTTTAATTCATGACATATATTTTACAACCAGATGATGAGAGTATTGTCTCTTGAAACGCGTTGTTAAAATATGTATAAGAATCGCGGTTGAATGCTAGCAGTGATAATCAGTATATTTTCTTACATGTTGGAACTTTGTGTGACACGTGTTCCTGCCGCGTCAGTAGTACATTTGTTAGTATGAGTTACTTACATTTCTGATATCAGCTGCATGGGTTAACATTCAAAATTTCTTTAAATTCAATTTTCCTATCCATTCACTTTCCCATTTAAACGAATTAGACTGATTTGTATTCTGCCATAAATACACGAACGCACGGTATGAAATCTACCATTCGCCATCAGCATTTGGCAATTTTTTACAAGCTAATCACGCCAGGTAACGTCAAAATGACCAACAGTTGGTAATAACACTGCACATTGTAGTCTTTCCATGTTTTTCAGCCCTGAAGGTAGGATTTGGAACTGAAGCAGTTGACAGAAACTTTATTGTAGAGAAAGTAGGTTCATTAGATTTCTTTTAACTACGTGTTATTCTCAGTCTGGGGTCCGCATGCCCATCTGCACTGCAACTGTCTATAATACACGTTGGTTAAACACTTTTATGTTTGGTAACGTATTTGTTACGATTTCTCATGTTCGCTGACATTCAGTTTTCCTTTTCCTATGCCTGCTGTAAATCGTTGTGCTTTAAAAACTGAGTGTTCACTGTCAAGGAAATTCTCTACTAATCCTTCGCTGTCAGACAGCGTTATCATATATAAATATAAAAGTAAATTTGTACATGGGGAGACATATCTCTGAAATCAAGGCATATTTTCATTTATATTCATAGCTGATCCACATTACACAGGATGCTTAAACCGGGTATAAGCGTGTTGGAACTTAAATAGTGGCAACTATTTACTCACAACCGATACAGAAGAGTTACACGTTTGCAACTGCTACTGTTCTTCAAAGTAGTCACTAGCGTTGTGTAGAACCCGTTGCCAGCGACGTGGAAGGCGTAGTATACCGTTAGCAGAGCCTGTTCTGTTGATGGTGCGAATGGAGCGGCCTACTGCCTGTCGAATCTCTGGAACAGTTCTGAAGCGAATGCCACAAAGTGGTTCCTTCATCTTCGGGATCAAATCAAAGTCACAAGGACTTAACTCCGGGGGGTATGGTGGATGGTAGAATACTTCCCAGTCCCGTCGGCGGAACACAGCAGCCACAGCTTGCGCTGTATGCGCCAGCGTATTGTCGTGCAAAATGATGGTTGGGTTGCGCAGAAAGTGTCACCACTTCTTTCGCAAAGCTGGTCGCAGGTGATGCTCCAAAAGCGGACAGTAATATTGTGCATTGATAGTGTCCCGTGGAGGAACGTAATGCATTAGGATAACACGATCACAGTCGTTCACGAGAATCATCATAATTTTAGACCGCTGCACAGAACAGGCTCTGCTAACGGTATACTACGCCTTCCACATAGCTTGCAACGGATTCTACTCAACGGTGGTGACTACTTTGAATGACAGTAACAGGTGCAAACATGTAACTCTTTTGTATCGGTTGTAAATGAATAGTTGCCTCTGAGTTCCAACGTTCGTACTATTTTCCTTCCTCTCTTGGTCCCGTGACGTTCACGGCTCGTGGTCTTGCGGTAGCGTTCTCGCTTCCCGCGCACGGGGTCCCGCCATGTATAGCCTATGCTGACGACCTAGGCATCATTATTGAAGACCAGGAAGATATTGGGAGAGTAGAAACCATCATGAACACATTCCAAAAATCGTCAGTCGCCCAAACCAACGCCAGAAAAACAGTGCTACTGCCGATAGGGAATCAACGACTCAAACCAGACAGCCAGTGGTATGAAACAGCAGAAAGCCATAAAGTTCTTGGAATATATATACAGTCTTGTCCACTTGCCGCATACAACTGGAGGGACGTGCTACACACCATAAGAGGTCTCTCCAGACAGCACGCGAACCGGAAGCTAACAATCCACCAGAAAACAGAACTGATAAACACGACGATCCTGTCGAAAGCATGGTACCTGGCGCATATCTTAAGCATCCCGACAGAAATGGTGCGAGCACTAACGAGCGCAGTGTACTGCCTGTTGTGGCGTCGAAATATATTCAAAGTAGGGCAAGCAACGTGCTCGCTGCGGGACTAGTTGATATAAAGACCAAATGTGCAGCCTTTCTACTAAAACGAACGCTCGCCATCCAGGACAAAAACCCTGACAGTGTCACAGCCAAGATAACTGGAAGATACACGCCCGCGTCACAAGAAGCGCCGGTCGACATGAGGCACATTCCCTTCAAAATGCGATACGTCAGGCTGCACTACGCCAACAAAAGTTACGTTCTGGACATCGTGCTGAACCCCAGCCACAGAACAGTCAAGAGAATATACTGGGCCGTCAGGGGGAAGCCGGAAAAAAAACAAAATTGAACACAAACTCCCGCAATACAATTGGAAACAAAGATGGGGAAACATCTCGGAAAACGTGTTGCCTAAACATGCGAAGGAGACATGGTACAAAATAGTTAACAGAACGGTACCAACCAACCAAAGACTGGCGGAGATAAAACTCGTCGCAAGTGACAAGTGCGACGTATGTGGTATGACCGACACCCTCGAGCACCGATTCACCTGCGGGAATGCCATCAAGCGTGCCAGCAGATGGTGGCCACAACAACAGAACGGCGCCGGGAAGCATCACAGTGGAAGCAATCACCACCCCAGACTGCAACCCATTTCCACGACCGAAGCGACTGGCGACTCTCTGGATCCTCGCCATGACGGCACACGCCATCGTAGCGCGGAGGCAGACCGAACAGCTGGCCTTCCTGATGGACCTCTGGGAGGAGAACAAGACAGCCCAGCAGCACAGGCGCTACCGCGAGAACTTCAAAAACTTCCTGCGGATTCCAATGCAGACAGCAATCGCCTGAATCCTCCCCAGCCTGTGACCCTCAGCACCGCCACCAGCCACCTCACCACACTCACCACAAGAATAACGTGTGCAGTGATAGTGAATAAGTGCAACAGAAAAGATAAAGTGCTTTCTCCTCTCGCATCAAATAGTGAAGTGTAGTAGTGTAAAGTGTTGCTTCTTAGTGAAATCAGTGACACAAAGTGCTTCTTACAGAACATCTGTCTTGCTCGCAGCCAAAACAGTGTCAAAGTATGCCCACTAGTACTACCAGTTTTTTTAATTAATTTTTTTTCATTATTTGTACTATATTGTCTAGGAAACAAGCATTACTTAGTGGAAAGTGCCAGCTACTCATTATTATTATTATTATTATTATTATTATTATTATTATTATTATTATTATTAAATGATTTCCTTTACTTTGTGCCTATAAAATTCTATTGTTTACTCACACTCTCCTTTCTGCTTCTCTTATACACTCCTGGAAATTGAAATAAGAACAGCGTGAATTCATTGTCCCAGGAAGGGGAAACTTTATTGACACATTCCTGGGGTCAGATACATCACATGATCACACTGACAGAACCACAGGCACATAGACACAGGCAACAGAGCATGCACAATGTCGGCACTAGTACAGTGTATATCCACCTTTCGCAGCAATGCAGGCTGCTATTCTCCCATGGAGACGATCGTAGAGATGCTGGATGTAGTCCTGTGGAACGGCTTGCCATGCCATTTCCACCTGGCGCCTCAGTTGGACCAGCGTTCGTGCTGGACGTGCAGACCGCGTGAGACGACGCTTCATCCAGTCCCAAACATGCTCAATGGGGGACAGATCCGGAGATCTTGCTGGCCAGGGTAGTTGACTTACACCTTCTAGAGCACGTTGGGTGGCACGGGATACATGCGGACGTGCATTGTCCTGTTGGAACAGCAAGTTCCCTTGCCGGTCTAGGAATGGTAGAACGATGGGTTCGATGACGGTTTGGATGTACCGTGCACTATTCAGTGTCCCCTCGACGATCACCAGTGGTGTACGGCCAGTGTAGGAGATCGCTCCCCACACCATGATGCCGGGTGTTGGCCCTGTATGCCTCGGTCGTATGCAGTCCTGATTGTGGCGCTCACCTGCACGGCGCCAAACACGCACACGACCATCATTGGCACCAAGGCAGAAGCGACTCTCATCGCTGAAGACGACACGTCTCCATTCGTCCCTCCATTCACGCCTGTCGCGACACCACTGGAGGCGGGCTGCACGATGTTGGGGCGTGAGCGGAAGACGGCCTAACGGTGTGCGGGACCGTAGCCCAGCTTCATGGAGACGGTTGCGAATGGTCCTCGCCGATACCCCAGGAGCAACAGTGTCCCTAATTTGCTGGGAAGTGCCGGTGCGGTCCCCTACGGCACTGCGTAGGATCCTACGGTCTTGGCGTGCATCCGTGCGTCGCTGCGGTCCGGTCCCAGGTCGACGGGCACGTGCACCTTCCGCCGACCACTGGCGACAACATCGATGTACTGTGGAGACCTCACGCCCCACGTGTTGAGCAATTTGGCGGTACGTCCACCCGGCCTCCCGCATGCCCACTATACGCCCTCGCTCAAAGTCCGTCAACTGCACATACGGTTCACGTCCACGCTGTCGCGGCATGCTACCAGTGTTAAAGACTGCGATGGAGCTCCGTATGCCACGGCAAACTGTCTGACACTGACGGCGGCGGTGCACAAATGCTGCGCAGGTAGCGCCATTCGACGGCCAACACCGCGGTTCCTGGTGTGTCCGCTGTGCCGTGCGTGTGATCATTGCTTGTACAGCCCTCTCGCAGTGTCCGGAGCAAGTATGGTGGGTCTGACACACCGGTGTCAATGTGTTCTTTTTTCCATTTCCAGGAGTGTATAATATGACAAAATTTTCTCTCTTCAATTTAGGTATAATCTGTAGTATATGTAAAAAAGTTTCTTCTACTTCTGCTCCATCTATCATGGTGATGTTTCCCTCATACTGTTCCACCTAACAGTGTAAACTAGAGGAAGAGATCAAACCAGAATACACAATGTTCCTGTGGCATCACAAGTGCAACACATACAGAAACATGAACTCAAAATCAGTGCATCGATGCTAAATATAAACTGTTATGCCTGTCCTGAAATGTCTATCCCCCCACCCCCAAACAAACAAAAAATGACAAATGGCCATGTAAAAGGGTTTAAGGAACAACAATAAGAGAAAAACGAAAAAGGAAATAATAGAAAAACGAAAACCTATAAAATGACAGTAATATTAATCAACACTAGGAATATAATAGGTTAATAGAACAAAAGTCTTTTTTTTTAATGTATCGTTGTAAATATATTTAAATAAATATATATGGTTACAAAAAAAAGGTTCTATTCCCGCCGCGGTCAGGTATTTTCTCTGCCTCTAGATGACTGGGTGTTGTGTGTCTTTCATCATCATTTCATCCTCATTCACTCGCAAGTCACCGTAGTGGCGTTAAAGAACTTGTGGAGCGGCGGCCGAACCGCCCCGCGAGGGGTCTCCCGGCCTCCAATGCCATACGCTCATTATTATTATGGTCCTGTGACTTCAGTGATGGACAATTCCTCTTGTGTAATTTACGCACTTCTTCCATACAAAAGTTCGCTGTTTTATGAATCTCCATTGCAGGATGTAATTTTAGTGTATTTTACTTCTGATGAAGGTATATTTAGATATACCGAAACCGCGGTCAAGAATTTTAATAAATCTTTATCCGGCAACTGTTTTGGCTTTCATCATTTACCGTGAAGAATTTCAACAGTTGCTGTTTCAGCCATGTTTTAAATCTAGCATTATAGTGAACTGACGTTGATGTCTGAGTGACCAAATCTACCTAATGTAAATCCTATAGAACCCACCTAGGTCGCTATCGGGAACCATCACAACGTACGGATATCAGCCGTCCGTTATTTACGCGAATTATATGGCCTGTGTGTAGACTTCTAAGGCCACATACCTCCACAAAGCTACCAACAAACTGTCGGATCAGTGATGTATTTCGTTCCAAAGATGGACGAACACGTTATTAAGTTTTGGCTCGTCAGTGTATGCTGCTTTGGAGATTGATACCCGAAAGAATATCAGGGCGATTTAGTAGGGGAAAAGAGAATTAAATTCTTCTGTGCATTTAATAGCGTAAAGAACGTGTATATCTCTAAAACATTATTTAATATCGTTTAGTACATGAAATTACGAAAACATTAACTAGCTCGCCTTAATGTCCAATGACACACCGGTGGGTTGGCTAGCTAGCTGTTATCAACTACTCTTAAATGTTGCGTCCGACTGCAGTGTTTGCTTTCTCTTTATTCGTGGCTATATGACTGATTAAGGAACTCATTTTTTTTTCTTTACACAGTTTTGCTGCAGGACACAATAGTTAAACGAAGCGTATTTTCTTGAATTTCTTAAATTACAACGATATTTTATTTTTTTCACTTGGTTAATGTTCAAGCACATTGTATAAACAATTTCCCTGGCTTTCTTCAGATAGAGTTTTCCACCACTACGGCTAATTTAGTTATCGCTGAATACTTCCATGTTACCGCTGCAGCAGGTGTTTCCTCTTTATCCCTAGTGGTGAAAATTTTATGTTGAGAACACGAGTGCTACAAGCAGTAACTCAGCGCCACTGTCAAGATTTGAACTTCCTCGGTTGAGCCCTGTATCCAAAAATATATCACCGAATGAAAAACAACAGTTAAAGCCGAAGAGAAAAAGAGAGTTTGAAAACAACTTCAAACGGTCCTCACTGCGAAAGACGTGCGGCATAATTTGGCTCAGGAGGCGACGACGATGGGAGATTAACGGCTCGGGACGCCCCCTAGAGCCGCGGCCCGCCGTTCCGGACCGACGCCCTCCTCTGGACACCTGAAACACTGGACGGGAGGACGGGGGATGGCGGGAGCGAAGGAGGCAGAGGCGGCTTAGTGGTCGTCTTTGATCTCAGCCGGGGCGTCCTACAGGCGTGTGACGTATGTGCGCGCTCGACGCTATATTACGTGGGCTTCCGAGCGTGACTAACGCGCGCCGAGGCGCCTGTAAGTGGGCATCAAGTGCCACTGCGCTCTTGATTTCGGTTTTTGTTTTGAAAATTCACTGAGGGCCAAATACATAGGAAAGAAATGGTACTCGAGTCTTTCGTCAGTAGCTGAATGCTTAGAAATCTGGCTCAATCTAGAGTGTTGACCGTCGATCACCACATATGGCTCTGCTAAAGCTACGTGAGCTTCAAATGGCTCTGAGCACTATGGGACTTAACTTCTGAGGTCATCAGTCCCCTAGAACTCAGAACTACTTAAACCTAACTAACCTAAGGACATCACACACGTCCATGCCCGAGGCAGGATTCGAACCTGCGACCGTAGCGGTCGCGCGGTTCCAGACTGTAGCGCCTTGAACCGCTCGGCCAACACGGCCGGCCGCGACGTGAGGACCTTTCGTCTGACACTTGTGGTGGTCCTGTGCTGCGTGTTACAACCGTGCAAATTTGTTTATGAAGTATTCAAGATCCACCTTAAACAATGTACGCCTCAGAAAGCCAATTTCTTGTGCGATCTCCAATATGCTATGACGCATGCGGCTTGCACCTACTAGCATCACATGTTGACAATCGGTTAACTGTCGATCTGCTAGCATATTCAATGGACATCTTTCTGTAAAAGACAACTTAGATATCGTGTCTACACTTGCGTCATATACAGTGTCCAGTCACAAAAATTGCGAATCATACAAAGCCCATCATCAGATCGGACCAAACTTTGTTCTTAAAAGAGTGTAAGTAGCGTGAATAAAAGGACGCTATGTGTAAGAAGCATGAAGCGCCCTTTGAATGTATCCTGATAGCTAAAAGAGCCACGCGCACTTTGAATAAGAAAATGCTATTTGACACCGAAATCAATGTAAAAGATAGGGTCGCCACCAACTCTAGCCACACGACAAAGAAGAGGTAGCACTGAGTCGGAAAATTACTTAATTTATTAATAAGAAAAACTCACAAAAGAACATTCATTGTAAAGTCATTGATAAAGAATGGGATGTAATTATTAATATGATCCAGGCATTCTTCCCGTGAATCAAATATTGAGTAAAGTAAAGAGGGCGTGAACACCATGCGTAAGTGCAGCCTGCAGCAAGATTCGTGAAAACACGATCTATTCCAGAGCATTTGTTTCAGATAAAAAAAAGGGACACTAATCACTACACCTGTGCACATGGAAACGCTATAGATGGGCCAACAAGGAAAACTACAAGGTAAATGGCGAAGGTAACGGCGACGTAACATCGGTACACTAGATAAGATTGAAGGCAAAATTATTTATTCCTTAAAACATTGATGTAGTGCATCTATAGACTGCTGTTGCATGCTAACTATGTACAATTGCTTGTGAAATGCTATACGTTTCATAACAGACTCGCGTGCCCACTCGGTCCGCGGGGACAATTTCTATGGACCGTGGCCAAATTTTAGTCACATGAGACAAAGAAAATTCACAAATACTCAAAAATTACCAAGATCCGGCAAAGATTAGAAGCATACACACACAGTTGTAGGCACATAAACATTCACACTGAACCGAGGGCACTTCAACACATGCAACTCCTTTTGGCCAAATTTTAGTCACATGAGACAAAGAAAATTCACAAATACTCAAAAATTACCAAGATCCGGAAAAGATTAGAAGCATACACACACAGTTGTAGGCACATAAACATTCACACTGAACCGAGGGCGCTTCAACATATGCAACTCCTTTGTGCTGCGTTCCTCTCACGGATCAAAGTCAAGACTACATTGGGAATCAAACTGAAAGTCTACAAAAGCCTTGCATTCCCTGCTGCAACCCAGCAAATAAATCTTTATAAGACGAAATTCGAGACCAAAAGCTAAAAGCTCCCCTCTCTATGTGACAACGCGCCACGCGGTCAGTCCAACTCACCCTTCTTCGACTGGAGCACAGCTGTGTACGCTTCCCGTACCGGCGGCAGACTGCCTCCCGCTTCTCCAGCCTCTTCCACGCTCCGCGTGGACCGGAAAACCCCAAGATGCCATTTCCGCCACCAACCTAACGCAGGTGGATTTCTCACAAGTAGCGGAAACCTCTTTGCCGACTTGACCACTACGAGAGTTGGCAATGAAGGTGGCTACAGGACCCTTTCAAGAGCTATCTGAGGTTCCAAGTGATGTATATCGGCCACCGTGTCATCCTCTAGCTTTTGGCGTCATGCGGATGCTGTATGCAGAGGCGTGTTGTCAGCACGTCGCTCTCCCGGCCGTTTTGTAAACGTTACAGACCGTGGAGCCGTTAGTGTTCGGTCAAGCAGCTCTTCAAGTCGCATCGCGAGGCTGAGTGAACCCCTTATCAATCCTCACTCTAAAGAAAAATCTCTGACAGAACTGGGATCTTCCGCATGATCTCTGCACGACAGCTACACAGGGTATTCAAAATAAACCTGACCCGGAAAATATTTCACGCACCTTTAGATACCTACATCATCCACACACCCGGGGCAATGAAGTGTGTTAGGCTGCCTATCTTTGGTGCATGAAATATTTTCCGGACTATTTTTATCTTCCTCACCCCGTATCTCAACGTGCTCTGTAGATCTACCCGGACCCCGTGCTTCTTTGTAAAAGAATACGCAGCAGCAGTTTGACGAAATTCCTCACACGCCGAACAAGTGGATATGGCATTGAATGAGATTGGACGTGTTGTGATGGCGAAAATTTTCTGTGCAGTACGGATAAGATGGTAAATGGGCATAAGGAATCAAACGACTTGCAGTTTCTCCACAACGAGCCAATGAGGACCACGGACTCGATACACCAAATACTTAGATAATATCCTTGAAAGACGCCCGTAACTTTTTCGGTTGAATTAGGTTTCAGTTCAGCCTTTGTGTATTGCTCGTTGCTGTTGTGATTTTCAGCAGATAGTCTGACGCAGTTCTGCACGCTGGTCTATCCCTTGCAAGAATCTTCATCTCGGCATAATTATTGCAAATTAAATGCATTTGAATTAGCTTGCTATAGTGAAGCTTTGCTCATCCTGTATAATTTTTGTTCATCAGACGATAATTTCTCTCACTGAAGTTTTCAGAATGAGATTTTCACTCTGCAGCGGAGTGTGCGTTTATATGAAACTTCCTGGCAGATTAAAACTGTGTGCCGGACCGAGACACGAACTCAGAACCTTTGGCTTCCGCCCGCGAAATCCAAAGGTCCCGAGTTCGAGTCTCGGTCCGGCACACAGTTTTAATCTGCCGGGAAATATCTTTCAGTGAAGTTCTACACACCAGATTCAGCACCTCTACATAAGTTATCCCATTCGCCCGTACAATGTTCTGCTTTCTTCTATAGCAACACGCTTCAGAATCTTCTATTCCCTTTGTGTGTATATTGCTTATCGTCCATCTTTCACTTTATATGCTACCATGCTGACAAATGCCCTCTGAAAACTTCTAAATGCTATGAACGTGTGATTCTTCAACCTATCTTCTAACGTAAATCGTAGGAAGGAACGAATATTAGGGTTTAGCGTGCAATCAGCATGAAGGTCATTAGAGACGGAGCTGGAATTGTTTGGAGGATGGAGAAGGAAATCGGGGATCCATCATCCTCTCGAATGCAAGTCCCCTTGTGTAATCTCTCTCCCACTTCGCTCGTTTAAATCGCACGGTCAGTTTACCTCGCGTTTTCCTGTCGCAAAAAAAAAAAAAAAAAAAAAAAAAATGGCTCTGAGCACTATGGGACTCAACTGCTGAGGTAATTAGTCCCCTAGAACTTAGAACTAGTTAAACCTAACTAACCTAAGGACATCACAAACATCCATGCCCGAGGCAGGATTCGAACCTGCGACCGTAGCGGTCTCGCGGTTCCAGGCTGCAGCGCCTTTAACCGCACGGCCACTTCGGCCGGCTCCTGTCGCAAAATTAGCTCCTTGTAACAGTTGTTGTTTGGACCTTTCAGGGCATCAAGTAGTATCAGATTAACAATTATTCTGTGCGAAGGTATCGCACTGTTTTGGTGGAGGACTGAAATGACCGTAAGACGTGCTGGAGCAACTGTCGCCGTAATACGAGGGATTTCTATAATTAATGCAACGCGTTTTTTTCTCTTCTGAAACCCGATTGGCTTTATTCACGATTCCAGTACATCATGTTATTCCCCGCTCATTCGGCTACAAAACCTTATGTTTCAATGCACTCTGACCCCAATGCGACGGCCTTGTCTCACTTTACTGGGAGGGCCTGTATGTCCACATAGTACCAGTGTACTGGTCGACGTTGGAGACAACGTCGTGCTGGATCAGTAACCTCTCCATCATCCACGTACTGCTTCTCACGGAGTGCATCCTTCATTATGCCACACTGGTTGGAGTGCGAAAGTGCGAGATCCAAGTCGAAGGGTGGATGAGTAAGAAAAAGCCAATGACGTTTCATGAGTTCTTCTCGGGTCCCCAGATTTGTGTGAAGATTTGCGTTGTCGTGAGGGGAAGTTCGTTTGCATTTTGGTGGTGATGAACACGCTGAATTCGTTTCTGCGCTTCCCTGTGAGTAGGAGCGTAAAGAATTCGTTGCACTATGAGGGAGGACATCAAACAGAATAATTCCTTCAGAGTCCCAGAAGAATGGCTGAGAGGGCGTCTTTCAACATTTTCTTCGGAGGAGAGGTGGTCTGATGTCGCTTCATGGACTGGCTTTTTGTTTTCGTCTCGAAGTGAAGATCCTCGTCTCCTGGGACGATGTTCTACAAAACATTGTTACGTTCAGTTTCGTAAGGCGGAAGGAATTCCGCACAGATGGTCCTTCGTCGCTCTTTATGTTTTTCTATTAGGCAGCTAGAAACACAGCGCGCACACACCTCTGTGTACCCCAGCTAGTGTGTCAGCATTACCAACAGAGACGTCCAGTTGAGCAGCGAAGCGTTTGATTGTGATCTGTCGATCACCTCGAATTACTGTGTCCGCACGCTCCAACAATAGAGCAGTCATAGCTGTGTTTGACCGGCCGGCACGTGGGAGATCGCGCAGCTTTACACCACCCTGTTGCGACGAACACAGACGCCTAGCTCAACGACTCATCGTGCTTTTGTTCAGTACTAGATGTCCGTAGACACTCTGCAAGTGCAGTGCTCTGGTATTTCGCCAAAAGAAACTCAGTGGCAAGTCTCTGCTTTGAACGTTCCTCCGTTTCAGACGCCATTCTGAAGGCTACGTATAGCTCCGCCACGAATCGGAATTTCGTGAAGCTATAGCAGCGGAAGCAGGAATATTTCTCGATGTCGCTCAACAAATCACGCTCATTTTCAAGCGAAATTGGCCGAGAAAAAAAAAAGTGTTGCATTATTTACTGAAAGCCCCTCGTAGTTGTAGGACGCCAGGCAGTAGTAGATAACGAAACTAGTTCGTTAACAATGTTGTATCGACAGGTGTCTTTTGATTTTGGTCGAAGGCTGCAATAAACGTAGGACGTGCTGGAGCAGCGGTCGCCGCGGTGTCGATATAAATACCCCGGCGGCGACCGCTCGGAGGCTGCTCGGCTCTTCCGGCGCGCTCACACACACATACATTAATGCGCTTTGTGGCGCGCCAGGTGGCGGTGCGTGCGCTGCCCGCTAACTCACGGAGGGCCTGCCCGCTATTTATATCCTCCTACGCGCTAATTTTAATTCCACGAAAACGAGGGGCATCGCTTGAATTTGTTCTACCCCGTCGCCTTGTTACTGGGCCCCAATTAATATAAGTCTAAACGGGCTGATTTATAGGTCTCTGCTGTAATTTTCAGAATACTTTTCTCTCAGCTCTTAGGTTTCTTGAGCAGCAAAGAGCCACCTTCAAATAAAGAATGTGTTTGTATGCACTCGAGAGCCTCTAATAGGCAATACTGCTTACAAATTTCCGTAAAACAACGTAACTGAATTACTCTAGTGTCCAAATTTTCGTATTCGCTATTGTTTCTTCCTGTTCTTTCCCGATAAGACTTATAACCTTGTCTGAACTGCGCTGTTTAAGGCAGACTGCTAGCGGTTAAAATTGCAACACTCTAAAGCAGCCAGGCAACTAACATTAAATTGGTATTTGCACTATACTTTGTTCATCATGAGAATAAACCTGATGTAAATAAACACAAACGATGATTGTCATCAGTCGTAGCAAATGTACACTAGTGTCGTTAGACTCTTGGAAGTAGGTCCTACTTATCGACGGTAGGTAATGAAAACCTCGTAAATCCATCTGGCTGTGGAAACTCGTAAATCCAGTAACCAGTAACTCCACATTCAAAGAGATTTGAAAGTGTATGGATTTTTCTATTCTGTCAATAACTGGGCTTGAGTGTGAAGCCTCTAACGGCATCTAGGGCGGAGAAGGAGGGCTCAATTCGGCGCATATGCTTGGCGGAAGGGGCAACGGATCCGGAATACCGTAGGCGACAGTTGGGTTCAACCTGAGCAAGTCGGCAACTCCTCCAATCCACTCAACTCTACACGTAGTGACCCGTCACTCCTGCGGAAACGGTTGTTTGGGACGAGAGAAAGCAATGAATGTTCGGCAACTTCGTGTTTTTAAATACGTCCCAGGCGAAGCAGTCCCTGTCGAGAGGACATTCCGCCTGCGCCTACAAAGTTGCTGCTAACAACGCGGGGAGTCGCAGTTGCCGTTTTCAATCATTGTTCTGGGGGACGTGTGTGCGGTCGCTAGTGGTGACTCTCTTCGATGGGATAGCCCATTGCGGCTACTTGATTCGTTATCGCCCACCGCAAGCTGGGCAACCCACAGTCACTAAGGTACTAGACGCTCCCTCACCTTTCGCTGCTGTGTGTGTATGGAGCACCATGCGGCTCGCAGTGCTTAATGCAAGGTAGGTTACTGAGCCACATGGAAAAAACAACAGTAAGGTAGCTCATATGAAGAAACCCAAGAAGTATAAAAAGATTTGCACTTAGAAAGTCCGAACTATGTTACCCCCACATGACACTCCTACAGATGCTACCCCTGTAGTCAGAAAAACAGCCGCAAGGGAAGGCAACACGCGTTACAATAATGACCTTACTCTGGAAAGGGAAAGAGATTGGATAAAGACGTGAGCATGGAGTTGGCCTTGCTGTACTAAACAATCTTCTTAGCCGCTGCGAACAACTAAAATCTATTTCTGAACGATTAACAACTGCGAGAGTAAGGATAAAATCAGGCCCCATCAATTTAATCTCAGCATACGCACCCTCTATTTCGAGCCACCTGATGTCAGAGACAATTGTTACGAAGATCTGAGGAAATGCTTGGAGAATGTTCGTGTATCAGATAAACCCATGTTACTGGGGATTTCATGACTCCTGGAACTTTGCACCTCTCTTTCTCTCTGCATCACTGACACTTACTTCCGGAACAGCGCCGTTCACAGACATGGAAACACCCAGGGTCAGGTCACTGGCATCAGCTCGAATTTAGCATAACCAGAAGATGTGACCTACGTCATGTCCTTAAATCCCGTACATGTCACTGTGATACTGATCATACTTTACTGATGACCAAATCACGGTTCGTACCAAAGAAGATTTACTCTGATGAGAGCGTATGTCGATGAGTGATAATCAACACCAAAGCTATCGAAGATAATGGCTATATAAATAGTTCAGAGAAGATGTTGAGACGAAACTGAATCCTGAGCAATTCATAACCGCATAGAGGGCTGAAAATATGTGGCATCTATTTAAAGAAAATATTATGCAAACAGCTATTACAACATTTGGGAAGCGGGATAGGACTGTAAAGGGACTGGTTTGCTGAATGGGAAAATGAGTTGGGCTCATATAGAGACAAGAAACGTAATCCTCGTATCAGGTTATGAATAATCCTAAAGATTAACAAGCAACAGCTGATTACAAGGTCTGAAAAGCAGATCTGCAACGAGTTTGTCGCCATTGTGCAAAGAGATGTTGGACCAGCTTTTGGAAATCTATGCAGATCTTCCGAGAAAAATGAGATTGCCGTGATAAAACGATAAAAACCAGCAGCTAGACAGATGGGTGCAACACTACGCTAACTCATACTCAGAAGAGGTCAACATTTCTTCAGAATTGTCATTACATGTGGCTTTTGTCATGCTCAACAAAGCTTTACCAACTTACATTGTTATGTCTCAGCTTGATGATCCTCCTACTCCCAATGAATTAAAACTCGCGCTTAAAAGTCTAAAGCTAGGCTAGAGTGCAGCGCGCGTTAATCTACCCGCTGAAATCATAAAACCTGTTTGTTGCCGATATTGTATCCGATCCGATTGCAGTGCTGGGAAGAAGGCATAATACCTCAAGATATGCGAAATGCAAATTAGTAACAATCTGTAAAAGACAAGATTCAGAGGTGACTGTAACAACTATGAAGGAATATCTGTCTTGAGCATTGCTGAAAGGTGTCTGCGAGGATAATCCTGAAAAAACTGGAAACTCTGGCTGCTCGGATCTACCCTGAGTCAGTGCGGATTTCGAGCTGGCAAGTGATATGATATTCACCTCGCGCCAGCCACCAGGAACGTGCCACGTACGAGTACATTGAGTGTCGTTGGATGTGGCTTTCGTCAATCTCTACAAAGCTTTTCATTCCGTCAGCAGGGAGGGACACTACAGCATATTAGAATTGGATGTGCACCAACTTTGTTGTCAAACTTCCTGGCAGATTAAAACTGTGTATCGGACCGAGACTTGAAATCGGGACCTTTGCCTTTCGCGGGCAAGTGATCTACCACTTGAACGCGAAAGGCAAAGGTCCCGAGCTCGACTCTCGGTCCGGCACACAGTTTTAATCTGCCAGGAAGTTTCATATCACGCACACTCTACTGAAAATTTCATTCTAGAAACTTTGTTGTCCTTAATCTGATCTTATCATGACAATATACATGGTTCTGTAATCTTCGGCGGTAAATCATTCAGTATGAACTGTGGCGTAAGACAAGGCTTTGTGTTGGCACCTACACTTATCGGAATTTTCTTCTCACATCTGCTCCGAGTGGCTTTTCAGAATTGCAGTGTTGGGGTACACCTGCGTACTGGGAAAGATGGAAGGCTTTTCAGCGTCAGTCTTCTGAAGATAAAGCGCTACGAGGTAATGGCTCGTGAACTCCTACTTGCTGATGACGCTGCAGTTGTTGCTAAATCTGCAGAAGAGCTGTAAGAGCTAGTATCAAGATTTAGTCATGCATGCCACCTATTCTCGATGAGTGTAAACAGCAGTGATACCGTAATTATGGTTCAGTGTACTAATACACAGCCGAATATCGCATTATATGGAACTACGCTGCAAGTCGTGGGTAACTTCTGCTATCTTGGATCCACTATAGAATTAAACATGTCTGTTGACAAGGAGATCGATGCTCGCAGTGGACGAGCTGCGACAACTTTCGGCATCTCTCTACATGTGTTTGGAAAAACAACAAATTTTCTTTGACCACCAAAATTCTAGTATATCAGACTTGCGACCTCAGCATCCTTTTGTGTACAAAGGAAACATGTACTACTTATGCCAAACAAGGACATCGCCTTAATGCTTCCCACATGCGATGCCAGAGAACTATCCTCGGAGTAACGTGGAAGGACCGAGTGACCAACGAAGCAATACTATCTACAACTAACCGCAACAGCATTTCAGCTATCTTGAAGCAGAGACGACTCCGCTGGCAGGAACTCCGCTGGCTGGAACACTTCTACCGTGTGGATCCTGAGAGATTACAACGTGAGGTGATGGTTGGAGAGATTTATACAGCCGAAAGACGCTTAGGCAGTCCTGTATTGAGGTTCAAGGACTCCTGTGAACGAGGTATGGAGAGCTTTGGTATCAACACCAACAGTGGGAGGCACAGGCTGACACGAGAGTCGTGTAATGGTATATCATCTGGAAAATCGAAGCATGATGAAGGCTACCCAGATTAAGGCAGAAAAAGCTTCTCTTGCGGCAAATGCGGCAAGAGATGCGAAGCTGCCATTGGCTTGACAAGCCATATGAAAAAATCTAACTCATAACCACACAGACACTGTAACAGTTACCTACCAAGATGTTGTGGGCTGTATTTAAGAAAGTTAAGAAACTTTTGAATACTGAATGCATAGCGTAATGGGCTAATAGTAAAGAGGTTTGTTCTTTCTTTCGTTCAGTTTGGAATAAATACATTCATAAATTCATCAAATATACGGTAAATAATACACAGGCGTAGTGGAGGCGAGTGTACCTGTAATAGCTGGGAAGGTACGTGTCGGTACAGGCGAGAGACGCAAGTAGGGATCCGAAATCGTTATGAGCTACACGGTATTTTATGAAGAGATAGGGTTTTAGAGGTCAAATTTTGTGTGTTGTGTTGGGGAAAGAGGATGCAGAAGCTGAAATGTTTGATGATGAGTACCGTAAACTTTATGATAAGCATTACATTTCGAATATGAATAATCTGAAGATAAACTGAAGGGCATTGACTCTCATTCTGCAGTAATCTACTCCGCTGAGTACGTCATCCTGTTACCAACGAATTTAAAACTGTTTCACCACCTCTGCGATTTTCTTCGTCATCTGCACTCTATAACACCATAAATCATAGCAAGGAACATTTACCTCTCAAATAACGACACTGTGTGTCTAGATCTAAGTAGTTTCTCACATTTGGTACTATTCCATTATTCCGTGATTTGTGTGCTTAAGGATTATAATGAAATTTAACACTGTAGAATTCTATCAGATAGCCTAATCTATTTGAGATACAATCATGTATTTCTGGCTTTTGGAAGATGTATTATCTGTTTCGACTGTAATGAGTCATCATCAGAACTTAAACCCCAGCGTCTATCATGCCTAGACACCATACTTTGGTAACAAGCTACTGGACTGTAGCTCGGATGATGGGTCATTAGAGTTTTCCAAACTAGAGGAAGAAACTTCCGACCAAAATAATGTATTTGAGGTTTACGACGTTCCGTATTTGATAGGTTATCCGAAATGTAATTGCCAGTTCTGACAACTCCGTAGTGAAATTGTCAGTTAGGAAAAGGTTGTTGCTCAGGCTGTAATTTACGTTATGTTTCGAGCTGTTTACGAGTCGCAGCTGAAGTCAAGAGTGATGACAAGAGTCTAATACTGTTGGTGATTGCGAGATTCAAGCAATAATTCGCCCCTCCCCAGCCCGCCCTCTCTCTCTCTCTCTCTCTCTCTCTCTCTCTCTCTCACACCTTTTCTTTAAACTGGTAAAATTTGCATGGGAAGATCAGACATTTGATATTAAATTTGTGGACCAACGGTCCGTCTGCAGATGGTGTGGAGATTCAGCCAGGCACGTGAGAATCTTCACGATGGGAATTGATGCAAAAGATCGATGATACATTATGTGCCTTTTTCAGGCATTGGGCATGACTTCTACCTCATTCAGCGTTTGTGGGGATGTAAAGCACCAAGAAAAATGACGAAGTAATATGATTTGTTTTGTTTTTACTAGAAACCAACGACATACCGAGTCGACCACTGATTTACTTCTTCCTTTTTAAAAGATCAGTATTTTATTCACTTGAAATTTTATTCTCTTAGCTTTCGTAGTAATCGTCCCTCAGTAATTCCTCCTCCTGGTTAGTCTACTTTTCCATAAACAGTTTTTCACTGGCAATAACGACGCCTCTTCAATTGCTGCTTCAAATACTGAATGTCTACCCGTCTTTAACGGGCAAGGTGGCAGAATTGTTAACACAATGGACTCGCACTCTGGAGAGATAACATCAAATCCCTTTCCAGCTATTCAGATTTAGTTTCCCTTTTTTCCCTTCTTTTTTGTGATTTCTGCAGAACGATTACTGAGAATGCAACAGTTGTTAGTTTGAGAAGAATATGGCCCATTACCTACTCCATGACCTCCCATTCTCAAATTGTTCAGTTCCTGTGATGATCTCATATTCGAAGAGACTTAAGACCCTGATATTCCTGCCTCCCTCCCCTCCTTCCTTTCTTCAACTGTTTGACAAATATGCGTCGCAGCCTTCTTCGATGTTTCACCACTTGCACCCTGTCACTAAATAACGATCCCTGTAGCACAAGTGCGCCAATTCCGAGAATCTTCTTCCTTAGAGCAGGACTACTAAACTTAAATACTTTGTTGATCCATGACAAATTTCAATGTATCCTGTGTGACTCAGATTCCTTTCAAACACTATTTTTTAAGCACTGGCCTCAATACACTGTTTATTAAAACCACATCATTTTATGATATTCACAGGTCATTCTAGCTTGTGCCTGGAATTCCTGTAACCAGTATTCAGAATACGTCAACAATTTTTCAATGTATGTGACACATAATACGTGTCCTCCACACCTGGATTAAATGGAGAATTCATTACCTTTTCTTTATTTTGCAGCAGTAATACCTATTGTCCTTGTCACACTGTTGTTCATTGCATATTTTCTCTTTGTATTTTTTATCGCAAAGTTTTGTACGAATGTATTCCAAATATCGAGAAATACTGATCCGATGAATTCAGCTCCGGTCATCGGCCCCTGACTTTGGCAGTAAATTTAGAGAAACTCAGTAAATGAAATTAGTGACACTACTAATATACAGCTGCTACTTAAAGCATCAAATTGGCTTTGAGTTGAAACATCTGATATTACATCCTCACTTAATTTTAATATTTTCAAATATGAGGTCCACAGCCATTTTGTAGATGCCTGTATTATAAGAAGCTATAACTAATTCACTATTAAATTCGGTACCCATGAAGGCAGCTTTCCGTAATACAGACATACCAGCGAATCACATACATGACTTTATAGCCTTTGTCACGACTTTTATTTCTGTTCTTGTAATGTGTTCTGAATCCCGTCGTCGTCGTATTTTCCGAGCAAGAGCCCTTAAAGTCGGAAACTGATCGATTTATACGCCGTCCATTGAGATCTCGGAGAATGTTCTTTGATGTTGCGCGGCTTTGAGCATCACGTCACGTCGCATTCTCCTCTCCCTCAATTTACGCCCTATAAGCTGCCTTGCGCCGCTCTCTGTAGTCCGCTAATTTATTTTTGTGCCCGAAGATGTGCCCAGGGAAGACAACTTAATTTGGTCAGCAGCACGAAGCGCTTATTTATGAACCACGCCAAACTAATAACGCGTGGAATTTGAAGTCGGCGCACATCCGGGAGCAGTAAAAATTTCTGTTTATTGCGGTCTTTCGAGTAACCAGGTAATGTCCGTCCTGTCCGTTAGTAACAAGCGCTGTTATGTCTTGATAACTTGCTCCATTTACAAGACACTGTGGCAGAAATACCGTAGCTAATTCTAGCATTTATGGAGCCTTGTAATAGTTTCTGCGTCTTTGCGGCTTCTACAGTTTCTCTGTTGAAAACTATCGATGAAGTTGAAACAAGAGAGAAACTTCCTTTGGCTCTCTGCCGAGATAACGGATACTCAGCGATAATGTTGTGCGCAATTATGAGGTTTAGTCAGTACTCTTGCAGAAATCGCAATAAGGAATGGATCCCTGCACTGAAGGCGACGTTTTTGTCTAAGAACACTATTTAAAAAAGTTAGAGATCCGGCTTTCGAAGATGACTGCAGAAAGATTCTATTTTCGCCAACATGCATTGCGCGTACGGACCGTAAGATAAGATACGAGGAACAGGGGCAAATACGGAGGAGTATATAAAGTCGGTTTTCCCTCACTCTATTTACTAGCGGAACAGGAGAGGGACTGACTGTACCTACGGTAGCTTCCGGAGAATGGATGTAGATGCAGATGTAGAATGTAGATCAGTAATGTACTTGCAGACTACATTCACAGTGTTGTTAATGATGACGATGTCTGTTGGGAAGGAGTGAAATCCAATACTGACAGACAGTATCCTCCTTTCCAAAGACACCGAGGGCAAACGGGCTTAATAACCGAACGAACGAACACCAGCAATCGTGTCTCAAATCCCTGATCCATAAGGTACAGTGGATGGGATGCAGGTGCAGTGCCCATGTTCTATGTTTACCAGTTCAACACTTCTGTTGCGGTCTTCAGTATGATACTGGTTTGATGTAGCTCTCCTTGCTCGTCTGTCCCGAGCAAGCCTCATTCTTCTGCAGCCTGAAACTAAACTCCGCCCGAACAGGCCACGAAGGCCCAAAGGTACCGACTGGCCGCCGTATCATCCTCAGCCCTTAGGCGTCACCGAATGCGCAGATATGGAGGGGCATGTCGTCAGCACACCGCTCTCTCGACGGTATGTCAATGTACGAGGCCGAAGCCGCTATTTCTCAATCAAGTAGCTCCTCAGCTTGCCTCACAAGGGCTGAGTGCACTCCACTTGCCAAAAGCGCTCGGCAGACCGCATAGATACCTATCCAAGAGCTAGCCCAGCCCGACAGCGCTTTACTTCAGTGATCGGACGGGGTCCGGTGTTACCGCTGCTGCAAGGCCGTTGGCTCTTCTGCAACGTACGCCCATTTAAACCTGCGTACTGCATTCATACCTAGGTTTCCCGCTACAATTTTTACTCAATGGACTTTCCTCCATTACCAAGCTGTTATTTGATGTCTTAGAATTTGTCCTATCAACCGACCCCTTCTGTTAGACAAATGCAAAGAAGGAAAAGAAAATTCGTGTTTCATGGCCCGTCGATAACGGGGTCGTTGCCGCGCGGGGAAACCGTGCGGTTTGAGGCGTCTCGTCGCGTCTGCGCGGCTCCCTCGTCGGAGGTTCGAGTCCTCCCTCGGGCATGGGTGTGTGTGTTGTCCATAGCGTAAGTTAGTTTAAGTCAGATTAAGTAATGTGTAAGCTTAGGGGCCGATGGCCTAAGCATTTTGGTCCCATAACATCTTACCCCAAATTTACAAATTCTTACGGGGTCGTTGGAGACGGAGCACAAGTTTGGAGTAAGGAAGGACTGGAAGAAAATTGGCCATGCCCTTTCAAAGCAATCACCTCGGCATACGCCTTAGGTTATTTTGAAAATTCACAGAAAATCTCAATGAAGATATCTGGAGGCGGACTGGAACTGTCGTTCTCCCAAATGAGAGTCCAGTTTGCTAACCATTGGATTAGCTCGTTCGGTGACAAATCCATGCATATTATAAAGATGGTTATATGTATTTTTGTATGTGTGTGTGTATGTGTGCAGGTACTCAGGGACTCAGCCTCCCTTTGTACATTTTTTGAGTCGTCAGTCTTCTGACTGGTTTGATGTGGCTCGACACAGGTTGCTCTCTTGTGCCAACCTTTTCATCTCACAGTAGCACTTGCAACATATGTCCTCAATTATTTGCTGGATGTATTCCAATCTCTATCTTCCTCGACAGTTTTTAACCTCTAAACTACTGGATCGATTCCAACCAAACTTGGTGGACATATCACTTATTGTCTGGGAAGAAGCGGTGTGTGGTTAAGAAACACCTACGTATCAAATGGGTGAGGAAACTGTTTAGAAAGGGTGCAAAAAAGGGCAGCTCGTTTTGTATTATCACGTAATAGGGGAGAGAGTGTGGCAGATATGATACGCGAGTTGGGACGGAAGTCATTAAAGCAAAGACGTTTTTCGTCGCGGCGAGATCTATTTACGAAATTTCAGTCACCAACTTTCTCTTCCGAATGCGAAAATATTTTGTTGAGCCCAACCTACGTAGATAGGAATGATCGTTGTTGTTGTTGTGGTCTTCAGTCCTGAGACTGGTTTGATGCAGCTCTCCATGCTACTCTATCCTGTGCAAGCTTCTTCATCTCCCAGTACCTACTGCAACCTACATCCTTCTGAATCTGCTTAGTGTATTGATCTCTTGGTCTCCCTCTACGATTTTTACCCTCCACGCTGCCCTCCAATGCTAAAGTTGTGATACCTTGATGCCTCAAGACATGTCCTACCAACCGATCCCTTCTTTTAGTCAAATTGTGCCACAAACTTCTCTTCTCCCCAATCCTATTCAATACCTCCTCATTAGTTACGTGATCTACCCACCTTATCTTCAGCATTCTTCTGTAGCACCACATTTCGAAAGATTCTATTCTCTTCTTGTCCAAACTAGTTATCGTCCATGTCTCACTTCCATACATGGCTACACTCCATACAAATACTTTCAGAAACGACTTCCTGACACCTAAATCTATACTCGATGTTAACAAATTTCTCTTCTTCAGAAACGCTTTCCTTGCCATTGCCAGTCTACATTTTATATCCTCTCTACTTCGACCATCATCGGTTATTTTACTCCCTAAATAGCAAAACTCCTTTACTACTTTAAGTGTCTCATTTCCTAATCTAATTCCCTCAGCATCACCCGACTTAATTTGACTACATTCCATTATCCTCGTTTTGCTTTTGTTGATGTTCATCTTATATCCTCCTTTCAAGACATTGTCCATTCCGTTCAACTGCTCTTCCAAGTCCTTTGCTGTCTCTGACAGAATTACAATGTCATCGGCGAACCTCAAAGTTTTTACTTCTTCTCCATGAATTTTAATACCTACTCCGAACTTTTCTTTTGTTTCCTTTACTGCTTGCTCAATATACAGATTGAATAACATCGGGGAGAGGCTACAACCCTGTCTCACTCCTTTCCCAACCACTGCTTCCCTTTCATGCCCCTCGACTCTTATAACTGCCATCTGGTTCCTGTACAAATTGTAAATAGCCTTTCGCTCCCTGTATTTTACCCCTGCCACCTTCAGAATTTGAAAGAGAGTATTCCAGTCAACATTGTCAAAAGCTTTCTCTAAGTCTACAAATGCTAGAAACGTAGGTTTGCCTTTTCTTAATCTTTCTTCCAAGATAAGTCGTAAGGTCAGTATTGCCTCACGTGTTCCAACATTTCTACGGAATCCAAACTGATCTTCCCCGAGGTCGGCTTCTACCAGTTTTTCCATTCGTCTGTAAAGAATTCGCGTTAGTATTTTGCAGCTGTGACTTATTAAACTGATAGTTCGGTAATTTTCACATCTGTCAACACCTGCTTTCTTTGGGATTGGAATTATTATATTCTTCTTGAAGTCTGAGGGTATTTCACCTGTCTCATACATCGTGTTCACTAGATGGTAGAGTTTTGTCATGACTGGCTCTCCCGAGGCCATCAGTAGTTCTAGTGGAATGTTGTCTACTCCCGGGGCCTTGTTTCGACTCAGGTCTTTCAGTGCTCTGTCAAACTCTTCACGCAGTATCTTATCTCCCATTTCATCTTCATCTACATCCTCTTCCATTTCCATAATATTGTCCTCGAGTACATCTCCCTTGTATAAACCCTCTATATACTCCTTCCACCTTTCTGCCTTCCCTTCTTTGCTTAGAACTGGGTTGCCATCTGAGCTCTTGATATTCATACAAGTGGTTCTCTTCTCTCCAAAGGTCTCTTTAATTTTCCTGTAGGCAGTATCTATCTTACCCCTAGTGAGACAAGCCTCTACATCCTTACATTTGTCCTCTAGCCATCCCTGCTTAGCCATTTTGCACTTCCTGTCGATTTCATTTTTGAGACGTTTGTATTCCTTTTTGCCTGCTTCATTTACTGCATTTTTATATTTTCTCCTTTCATCAATTAAATTCAATATTTCTTCTGTTACCCAAGGATTTCTATTAGCCCTCGTCTTTTTACCTACATGATCGTCTGCTGCCTTCACCACTTCATCCCTCAGAGCTACCCATTCTTCTTCTACTGTATTTCTTTCCCCCATTCCTGTCAATTGTCCCCTTATGCTCTCCCTGAAACTCTCTACAACCTCTGGTTCTTTCAGTTTATCCAGGTCCCATCTCCTTAAATTCCCACCTTTTTGCAGTTTCTTCAGTTTCAATCTGCAGTTCATAACCAATAGATTGTGGTCAGAATCCACATCTGCCCCAGGAAATGTCTTACAATTTAAAACCTGGTTCCTAAATCTCTGTCTTACCATTATATAATCTATCTGAAACCTGTCAGTATCTCCTGGCTTCTTCCATGTATACAGCCTCCTTTCATGATTCTTGAACCAAGTGTTAGCTATGATTAAGTTATGCTCTGTGCAAAATTCTACAAGGCGGCTTCCTCTTTCATTCCTTCCCCCCAATCCATATTCACCTACTATGTTTCCTTCTCTCCCTTTTCCTACTGACGAATTCCAGTCACCCATGACTATTAAATTTTCGTCTCCCTTCACTACCTGAATAATTTCTTTTATCTCGTCATACATTTCATCTATTTCTTCATCATCTGCAGAGCTAGTTGGCATATAAACTTGTACTACTGTAGTAGGCATGGGCTTCGTGTCTATCTTGGCCACAATAATGCGTTCACTATGCTGTTTGTAGTAGCTAACCCGCACTCCTATTTTTTTATTCATTATTAAACCTACTCCTGCATTACCCCTATTTGATTTTGTATTTATAACCCTGTAATCACCTGACCAAAAGTCTTGTTCCTCCTGCCACCGAACTTCACTAATTCCCACTATATCTAACTTTAACCTATCCATTTCCCTTTTTAAATTTTCTAACCTACCTGCCCGTTTAAGGGATCTGACATTCCACGCTCCGATCCGTAGAATGCCAGTTTTCTTTCTCCTGATAACGACGTCCTCTTGAGTAGTCCCCGCCCGGAGATCCGAATGGGGGACTATTTTACCTCCGGAATATTTTACCCAAGAGGACGCCATCATCATTTAATCATACAGTAGAGCTGCATGTCCTCGGGAAAAATTACGGCTGTAGTTTCCCCTTGCTTTCAGCCGTTCGCAGTACCAGCACAGCAAGGCCGTTTTGGTTAATGTTACAAGGCCAGATCAGTCAATCATCCAGACTGTTGCCCCTGCAACTACTGAAAAGGCTGCTGCCCCTCTTCAGGAACCACATGTTTGTCTGGCCTCTCAACAGATACCCCTCCGTTGTGGTTGCACCTACGGTACGGCCATCTGTATCGCTGAGGCACGCAAGCCTCCCCACCAACGGCAAGGTCCATGGTTCATGGGGGGAGGAATGATCATCAAAATAAAATAAGAGAAATCAGAGCTCGAGCAGAAAGGTTTAGGTGTTCGTTTTTCCCGCGCGCTGTTCGGGAGTGGAATGGTAGAGAGATAGTATGATTGTGGTTCGATGAACCCTCTGCCAAGCACTTAAATGTGAATTGCAGAGTAATCATGTAGATGTAGATGTAGATCCCGCGACGTGCAAATGCCCGGACTTCATTCATGTAGTATTTGAGAATGAGAGAACTTAGTCACTTGTGACAAACTTTACACATAATTTCAAATCCTGACAAAATTTCTTCTCGTTAACACCACCCATCCCTCATCACTAACCTCCCCCCCCCCCCCCCCACAAGCCCCCACAAATACACACACGCAAGTACACACACGCAAAATGATGAAATGAAGAAAAAAGTTTGTAGGTTCTTACATCGTCGGTGTTCCTGCAGTAAAAATGCCGCATCAGGCATGGCATTTTAATTTATTACTTCTTTACCACTAACTCTATTCCTAACACATTATCCGCATATGCCGCTCAATGTACCTACTAAACTATTTCACTGTACGACACATAGTATAGGAGATAAGACCTTCATGAACATTGAGATGCGTGAAAACGAAATTGCAGGGAGAAATTCGCTACACATACAGATAAAATATGTGCAAATATGTGAGAAATACACAATTAAAAAAGTTTTGCATTACCCCGATTCCCAGAACTCTTGAAGATAGACGTTGACTTTGGATACTGTATCACAGACACAGTCCCTTTGACTGTTCAGAGATGTAAACAACCATGCATTAGCAGCGCCTATTAGACGGAGGCGGTCCGACAGCCGATCAGTTCCAGCCATTCCACCATAAAGAGGGTACACGGCTCGTGTTGTCTGTAGTTCAACCATGCCTAGACGGTCAATACGGCGGTTCGATCGCGTCCGCATTGTTGCTTAGTTCCAGGAACGGCTCTCAACAAGGGTAGTATCCAGGCGCCTCGGAGTGAACCGAAGCGTGCATGGGGGCTCAATTAAATGGAATGCAAATAATTTTAATTTTTGCTTTAGTAGCTGTCTGTTCGGTTACGAAGTCTCGTAACGGTTGGCCCTGACTAGTATTATTACGCTATCTGACTGCATAGAACAATAACAAAGAATGAAATGGAAATTTTCATTAACACAATTAATTAATTAAGTCCCCAGCAACTATAAAACCTACGAAACCAAAGCACAAGTGTAACTGTTCTGTGTGTGGAAGTATGACTCAACGTACGCATCTGGCACGGTTCTTCTTCAACAACACAAGAAATTTTAAATATCATTTATACTGAATTAATTAAAGAAAATAGAAATACCATAATTACTCAAGAAAACCAGAATTGCACTCTAATCCAAGAACACAAGCCAGATGCTTTGTTGACTGAACCTGTAATGACGCATTATTTAAAACATGGAAATAATGAAAAATAAATCAAGTTTCGTACCTTCATATATTGACCAAAATCACTCTCATAATTACAATGTATCTCCACACCGACTCGCTATTACCACATCTCAACAAGAACTTTTCAGTATCACATCTCAGCAAGCACTCCCTACTAGCACATCTCAACACGAACTGACTGCTACCAGTCCTCGACAAGCACTGACCACTACGACATCTCAATAATCACTGCCAGTGGAGGCGGGCGGAACAATGCTCTCTAGCGATCTCTGGCGCTGTGGCTCAGTGTAGCCACCTTTCATATGCCCTTCCTCCACGGCTAGAATTTGATGGTATTTTTGCCAGCATTGGTGGTGAAAATACCACCAAATTCGTCAAAAAAAAATACAGACAAAAATGAAAGATAATATTAATACGTAAATATCATATAACTAAATAAAATTTTGGCTTTGCACTGACCTTTTAATAACCTATTATATAGAATACAGTAAGCAATACAAATTCTGTCATACATGTGACTTTACATAACAGTTTACACAAGTATTATGTGGTTAAACAGTTCAATCAATAGCGTCAGCAATGACGAATATGTGCAGGTAAGAGTCTCTTAACTTTTCACAAACAGTAATACACAAAAAATCAGTTTATACAAATATTCACATAAACGCTTTCCATAGCCCAAGAAACAAGTAGTTGACAGTTCCAGCAGTAGCACCCAGCAATGGTCAACCGGTGCAAAAACCAACAAGTGAAATTTTTTCAGTAGAAACAGTCCATCAGTGGCACCCAGTAATGTTGAATAGGTGCAGACACCAA
This sequence comes from Schistocerca nitens, assembly GCF_023898315.1. Classification (NCBI taxonomy): domain Eukaryota; kingdom Metazoa; phylum Arthropoda; class Insecta; order Orthoptera; family Acrididae; genus Schistocerca; species Schistocerca nitens. The sequence goes on from NC_064618.1 coordinate 266,221,381, forward strand.
CAAGTAACACCATTTCAGTAGAAGCAGTCCATTAGTGGCACCAGCAATGTTGATCAGGTGCACACAGCAACAGGTGACTTCATTTCAGTAGAAGCAATCCATCAGTGGCACCCAGCAATGTTGAGCAGGTGCAGACATCAACAGGTGACATCTTTTCAGTAGAAGCAGTCCATCAGTGGTACCAGCAATGTTGAGCAGATGCACACAGCAACAGGTGACATCTTTTCAGTAGAAGCAATCCATCAGTGGCACCCAGCAATGTTGAGCAGGTGCAGACACCAACAAGTAACACCATTTCAGTAGAAGCAGTCCATTAGTGGCACCAGCAATGTTGATCAGGTGCACACAGCAACAGGTGACTCCATTTCAGTAGAAGCAATCCATCAGTGGCACCCAGCAATGTTGAGTAGGTACACACAGCAACAAGTCACATTTCTCAGCAGAAGCAGTTCAATAAAATACACTGTCACTGATCACACTGTTCATCAGAGTTTATAAGCAGAAATTAAACATGTCCTAGTGGCACCAATATTGTAGAAAAGGTACAAGTAACAGTCCATAATTTTTTTACAATCACTGATCACACAGTTCATCAGCAGAAATTAAACATATCCTTGTAGCACCAATCATGTAGAAAAGGTGCAAGTAACAGTCCATACTATTCACCATAACTACTGAGACAGTTCAGACATGAACAATAGTTTGAATGCACATACAATTTCTTTAACAAAATATAATCAATGCTCTTACACTAAACATACAAATCATAATAAACACACAAATGATATCAGATAATTGTCCTATTAACTATTACAATACACAAATCCAGTAAACCTATAACATTTATGGGTGTCAGTGCAAGCCACAACAAACAAGTGAAATAATATTTAGGAGATAGGTTGGGATCGCTTCTCTGGGATTATAAAAGGAAAACACACAAAACACACTCACTCATCTTTCATCCACATTAGTGCTACTGTGTAATTGAATAGTGTTAACTGTGTAAATGCAATTCTGTCAAAATTTTATGTTCATCCTGTGTATCAAGTAGTAGTGGCAGCAATGTATAACAGTCAATAATAGTTAAGTCAACGTCATAGTCATCATGTCAAGACCAATGTTTGCCAAGCCAGATCAAAATGTACGGTTGCTGAACAACTGTCAGTGTACCAAGATATGCAAATGCTTCCTCTCTCAAAAAAAAAGGTATATACTGCTTAGTGATTTAACAAAGTGTGTGTGTAGACAATCTTCCTTCCACTTTAGTGTTCTAGTCTGCCATCTTCATCCTCCTTGTTCCATATAAACCAACAAAAACAATATGCTCCTCATTTACTTTACCTCTTATCCACCAAAACTCCAATAATCATCACTAATCTCAATACTTCACTAATACCTCATTTACCTTACCTCTTGTCCACGAAACTCCAATAATCATCAACTTCACATAATCTCAATACCTCAATAATACGTCGATACATATAAACCTCAGCACCAATATCATTTCACTTCCATAACAACTCTTTCCTCTAGTCAGTCTCCTCGAACAAGTACAGACAAAATCCTAGTGCAACTTCAATTCAGCATCCCATACAATCCGAAGACACAGTGTCCACACACAACCTCTGTGTAATCCATCTGACACAAATTTTCTACTCATTATAAATTATAAGATACATTTTGGTTCCTTGTCCATCATTAAATAAAAGAAATGCATACATGACCTCTAACAGACTTTAGTTCGAATAACTCTCAGTAATTAAGTACGATTACGGAGTGTGAATGATCATCATATTTCACAGTGTGTACACCACTTCAAGAATCATAGCAGAAGCAAACATGTGGAGTATTTTTGTGTCAAGTGTCACTTCCTATTTCAATTACTCACGAAAAATGCAGTGTAATGACTGTCAATAGTCTATACCTAGTTTCGGTATGTCATGTCGTTAGCTTCCTTCCTAGTAACATAAATTTATACAGCTTCCCTAAAACCTCAGCTCATGTGACTTCTATGAAGTTTCTTGTACTAATGTCGTTCGTCGAATTATAGCAGTTCATTTTCCTATCTTAAAAATATAAGGCACTGAGCGTAAGCAAAACAAGCAATAGCGAGTAAATATACCAGTAGAGAACAGAATGTCAACAAGTGGATGCAGCACAATCCCTACAACGAGGCTCTGCCAAGCGAACAATCTATAATTAATACCACAGTGTAACCTAAACTCTATATTTGTACACAGTATATCAGCATTTCTATATACTAGATTGAAGAGTAGTTATGACAACAAAACAGAAATGTGTAAATATGCAATCCATACGCACAGCAGCAAACATGCCTTACACAATAAACAGGTCATTAGCATCACATCGACATAAGCAAATAAATGTTCATATGTAATCTTAATAAGTACACATGAAGGCGCAAGCAGATAAATCACAAAGTGTAACCTACATACATAACAGCACAACTAATCAGGTGACAATTATAATTTAAATAAATAAGCACAGCAGGCACATAATAAAAAAAAAATATGACATCAGTGAAAAAGCATAGCAGCCAAGCGATGCATAATATACACAAGTAATAACACTGTTCATTAATCAATAATTGTCAAAATCAGTAAATGTACACAAGCACGTCGCTTCACAAGTAAATTCATAGAACATAAAATTTAGCACAAAGTATGAGTCACGTAATCGCGAGCAGCAAATTACGTCTAAAGTACGTACCTAAGTGGAATTATGTTACCTGAAAAATAAACTCAATTAACCGTTACCTTTTTTTTGTCTATTACTTTCTTCTTCGAAATGACATTCTTCCTGAAAATTTTCTCCAAAGCAAGTCGTCTTAACGTCGGACACGCACAGAATTTACCTGAAGGTCTTAAATACTTTATACAACCGTATCCTGAAAAATACTGAACGTTAATAACATAATTTATGAGGTCACCATAGCTTTATACTGAATTTAATCCGAGAAATTAGACTGTGTATTTGTTTACGTCTGTCAGTGCATTCGCACTGAGCGCTCGATCAGCTGTAGGCGCGTGACGTAGGAATTCATTGTTTGCGGTCAACGACTGCCTCGTGCGGCGCGCAGACTGACTGTTGCTTTGAGTAGGCGCCGCCGCCGGAACACGGCGCGGTATCCTTGTATTCTCCGCATGTTTACATGTAGCTGTTAGTTTCTCTAAAGTATGTCATTCCACAAAAATTTTTACGTTCGATATATGATGTATTCCTTTAGAGCGTCGTGATTTAAGAGTTTCTACTTCAACAGTGTTATTATGAATAATTTTGCGAACTCTATATGGACCGTTATAAAGCAGAAAAAATTTGCGACACAAGCCTTTTCCTTTATGAGACAAACGGTGGGACTTAATTAACACCTTCTGGCCAACTGACAAAGTTTTTAAACGACCAGGACGCTTAGCTGATTTCTCTCTTCTAGCAGCTGCAGATGCAATATTTTGCAGAGCCAGGTTCACAACTTCAGAATGCCGCAGTTTCCGTGAAGGCGGAAAAGGAACGATTTCAGAAATGCGATTTGTTGGTACTTTATTTTTTAATATCAATAGAGGCGGTAAAGAAGTTGAGTCATTAGGAAGTTCATTCAGAATGTTTTGAAAAATATGAAGATACTGATCCCAAGTTCTGTGATTCTGATGACAATAAAGACGGCACAATTTATTGATTTCCTTCATCCATCTCTCTGAAGCATTAGACTGAGGGTGAAAAAGTGAAATGAAGATTGGTTTAACTTTCCGACGCCGTAGAGTACGAAGCCAAATTTTAGAGCGAAACTGTGATCCATTATCTGATATAACCTTATCAACATGACCAACTTCTTTAAGAAAATGTTTGATGAAAGCATTAGATACTGAACGAGCTGTTGCCTTGCGTAAAGGTGTAAAACACACATATTTTGATGTCAATTCCACTGCTACGAAAATGTACGCAAAACCATTAGTAGAACGAACCACTGGACCGAACAAATCGACTGCAGCCATGTCCTTTAATTTCGCTGGAATGATAGGAAACAACGGTGCTCTGTGAGAAACTGTTGGCGGCTTAGCCTGCTGACATAATTTGCATTTGGCAAGAACAGATCGAATACGTTTTTCCATATTATTGAAGTAGCAATTTTCCCGTAATTTATGAAAGCATTTTCTGGGACCAAAGTGCGCATAACTGAAATGTGTGTACCAAATCAATTTATTGACCCACTCATCAGGAATACAAACTAACCAAACAGAGTTGTCGACCGATTTCCGTTTAAAAAGAATGTCATTGCGAACTAAATAATGCTGTCTAATCGCTACGCTTTCCTTTCTCCTCCACTTCTCCTTAATGTCCTTCCAGATTGGATCCTTATTTTGCTCCTTAGCGATGTCCTGGAGCGAAGACGAAATAAAGTTCTCAAACGCAACACCTTGAATATACATCAAACAATAATGGTTTTCTTTGCAGTCCTCTTCAGCACTTTGTTTCAAACCCATAGGTGCACGTGATAAAGCATCAGCAACAATATTTGAAGATCCCTGTATGTAAACAATACTAAAATCAAATTCCTGTAGGTACAACGCCCATCGTGACAATCTGCCATGAGTTAATTTTGTCGACATAAGAAATTCCAGAGCTCGATGATCGGTGTAAACCTTAGTATGTCTGCCAAACAAAAATGTGCGAAATTTTGTGAAAGCCCAAACAACAGCCAAAGCTTCAAGTTCCGTAATCGAATAATTCTTCTCTGATTTAGAGAGAACACGACTTCCAAATGCAATAGTCTTCTGTACTACAACGCCGTCTTCTTCTATCTCTTGAAATAAATGTGCACCTAGGCCTTTGTATGATGAGTCCGTCGCCAAACAAAAATCTTTAGATAGATCCGGATGTGAAAGAAGTGGAGCAGCAACCAAAGCATCACGAAGTTGTTCAAATTCTGATTGAGCCTCCTCATCCCAACACCAATTAGAATTTTTTCCAGATAATTCACATAAACGAGGTGTGGCCAAATTGTCCAATCTAACAAAGCGTCTAAGAAAATTACAGACACCAAGGAAACTACGAACATCACGTTTTGTGGTAGGAACAGCATAATTACGAATAGCGTCTAGTTTCTCTGGATCAGGGAGAATACCTTCTGTAGAAATAATGTGACCGAGAAATTTCACCTGAGAACGACCAAATTCTGATTTTTCCAAGTTCACTGTCATGCCAACTCGTGCAAAAATACGTAATAATGAATCCAAAATTTTGTTGTGCTCACTCCAAGAACGTTTAGCAATAAGAATGTCATCAACATAAGAAGTAATATTGTCACGAAGATAAACAGGTAAAATTTCATTTAAACTACGAATGAATGCTGCTGAAGATACAGTAAGTCCAAACGGTAATTTCCGAAACTGGTAACAGTTACCAAAGGCTAAAAAAGCAGTATATTTTCTACAATCAGGGTGGAGTTCTATTTGCCAAAAACTTGCGCGCATATCAATCGTGGATAAAACTTTAATTCCATGGAAATGTTGAAGAAGTTCATCTAAATTTTGTGGACGGTCAGTTTCAGGAATGATGATATTATTTATCTGTCTGGAATCCAGAACCAAACGAATTGACCCATCCTTTTTAAGAACAACGTGTAATGGGCTGGTATAAGGGCTGACTGCTGGCTCAATAATGCCCTGATCTAACATGTATTGAAGTTCATTCTTAACCTTGTCTCTGTAAGCCAAAGGAATAGCGTACGTTTTCCCGCGAAATGGTGTGTGTTCTTTTACTTTAAATAAATATTGTAAGCCTTGTATAGTTCCTGTGTGATGACTAAAGACTGTAGCATGTGAAGTCAAAATATGGTGCAGCTCTTCTTTTGCAACGTCATCTGGCACTTCAGCTTTCTTAACCTTTTCATTAATTAATTCTTCGCTATTAATTACATCATCCATCGCGTCTCTGTATCTATTGTCATTGCCATGAATGAACACATTGTCGTCATAATGCTCAGCGAAAACATCAGAAGTAAGAAACCTTAAACATTTTGTATCTGATTCAGATCTTGCTAAACACTCGAAAAATTTCAAACATTTCGGCATTCCGGCAACAGTCAAATTCACACTTCCTTCTTTAAAGTTCAAAATTGCCTTATGTGCGTTAAGAAACTCCATACCTAATATAATTTGTGTACTGAGTAATGGAACAATAATAAAATTAGCAGACAATTCGTATCCTTGACAAATGAAATTTACGTTGGTCTGTTGTTTAACTTCCACACCTTTTCCAGAAATCGCTCCTCGAATTGTAGTTTTAGAAATAGGTAACACAGGACAGGCAATAGTTCTTTCACATATACGAAAAACTGATTCACTAATGACGTTCAATGGGCTCCCGGAATCTAAAACTGCAGTGAACTTATTCTTACCCACACATACTTCAATAACAGGATGTAAAAATGTATCTATATTATTTTCCTTTTCATCTAGCAAAATGTCTCTCATGTCTTCCAGGCGTACGTAGTGTAAAGTCGTAGTGTCATTACTTTCTGAACCGTCTATATTGCTGCCAGAAGCCGAAGCTGCTAGTCATTGTCGATTGTTTGCGTCACGTCTTTGATTATTCCCGACATTTCGCGGATCAATTTCTACTATTTCCACTTGTCTCTCTGAATTTCTGTCACGCGGAGGATGCCAATTAGGTCCTTCCTGTCTGTTAGATGCAAATTCTTGGTTGTGTCTGTTATTAAAATTTCTGTTTTCCTGTCTGTCTGCATAACTACTTCTTGTATAATTTCGACTGTCACTTCTGAAATTATTGTTAGACCTACTACCCTCGTTATTTCTGTAGTAAGAGTTTCTATTATTGTATGAAAAATTTCTGTCTTGATGATACCGATTACTGTTTCCGTATGATTGATCATTCCGGTACGAATTACCGTTATTATAATTGTCTGTGTAATTTCTGTTAGAACGTCTGTTATTGTCATAAGGCTGGTATCTATTGTCCTGTCTGTTACGTCTGTCATTCTCAAAGTTACCCATATAACGCCCGTTCCGATCACTATCCCTTTTCTCTGAAAATCTATCGTAATTACTGTTACTGAAAAAGTTACAAGAAGTCCCGTCGTCGTTGTCATACTCAAGTTCTTGTAACAAAGTCTTAAAAGTCTCGATGTCGTCTTTACATCTTCCAGCTAAAGCAATTTGTCTTATGGATTGTGGCAGCTTAGTTAAACAAATGCGAATTAATTCAGTCGGGCTATAAGGGTTGGACAGGAACTGATTCTTTCGAATCATGTCTTCAAAATATTCCGCTGGCGTGCGGAACTCAGACTGTTTGAAATTACGCTGCATAATAAGACTGTGTTTGACTCTGTCTTGCGTGTTTTCGGACCAATATGCCGATAGAAATGCATGATAAAAATCATTCAGATTATTACAATCTCTAATGAGTGCGCGCATCCGCGTCGCCGGTTCATTTTCTAAATATCCACACATAAATTCCAGTTTGTGACTTAGTGGCCAATTTGGTGGGAGTGCGTACATAAATTGATCTAACCATGCACATGGATGTATGTCATTCTTAGAATTGCGGAAGATCTTAAATTTCCGAACAGTCAAAAAGTGTTTATAGTCAAAGTTTTCGCCTCGTGGCGACAAAGACCTACCGCGTCTGTCCCAGTCCCAATGTCGATTATTGTCAAGTTCGCGCGCCTGGCGCTCTCTTGTTGCATCCCGTAAATGAAACAAATTATTTTCTTCAAACCCCTCTGCTATCTGTGATTCCAAATTTCTTTCGCTGTCTTTTCCTACAATTTCCCCTTCAATTTGTTTGACTTGCTTTCGTAATGCCTCAACTTCCCTTTTAACACGTTCATTAAATTTTCCCTGATTTTCAACATGCCTATTTATGTTCTGGTACTCTTCGGTTTCTGCAAATGGTAATGGAGCTGTATCATCCGAATCTCTTCCCCCATGTAAACTAAGACTTGTCAATTTATCTGAAATCTCTTCAACTCTTTCCGATAAGTCACCTATTTTTTCTTTCTGTTTATTTACGTCTTCCGTAAGTGTCGCGACTCGGGTTTCAGTGTTGACACATTTGGTAGTTAACTGTTCATATTGTTGTGTTAGATTATTTATTCTGTCATTTGGTACGGATTCCTCGATTCTCTCAAATATCTCATCCTTATCGTGTGCACATTGTAAATTTAACTCTGAAAATTTCTGTACTATCACGCGATCTCTCTCCTCCTGTTCTCTATCCTGTTCCCTTTGTCTAATCTCTACTGCAATTAATCTATTATTGTGAGAATTCAAAATCGGTTGTACTTCTTCTCTGATTTCTTTCTTTAATTCATCTTTCATGTTTTTGAAACAAGTCCCTATTCGTGAATCTAACCGTGTTTCCATTGTTTCCATCTCTGTTTTAATTTCAGATCGTAACTGTGATCCCACTGTTTTTAATTCAGATCCCAAAGTCCCCATCTCTGTTTTAATTGTTCCAATCTCTGTTTTAATTGTTCCTATTTGTGAGTCAAACCGTGTTTCCATTCGTGCTCCCAAATTTAATATAGCACTCATCAACTGCTCCATATCTTCTGTCGCTAATCTCGTATTCTGTAAATTTTCTGATTGAGAAGAATTTTGAAATGGTTCCGGACTATTTTCCCGACTTATTACATTGTTTTCCACTTCATTATCCATCATACTGTTTTCCTCTGTTGGCGAGTTCGCCATGTTAACAATTTCGTCATTCTCACTGTCCATCATTTTTGCCTTTTTCATCGACCGCGTAATCATTTACAAAACATACAAACTCGTCACTATATGAAAATTACACACAATGACACTTTATCTCCAACAATACCATTCACACGAAATGTTTCCCTCAAACACGATTAATCGAACAATTGAAATAATTGCACTAATTGTCAAACCCGTAGACAAGACAACAGAAATGAAATTTTGCAAAATAAATACCATTAGAAGAATGACAATTACCAAATCTACACATGCAATATAGACTACAATTACTAAACTACCAATTACTACAACAATACTACTGTCTACACAATCAGAAGAATTCCAAGGGACGATCCGAAGCAACGGTCGCCACGTGCATGGGGGCTCAATTAAATGTTGAATGCAAATAATTTTAATTTATTTTTGCTTTAGTAGCTGTCTGTTCGGTTACGAAGTCTCGTAACGGTTGGCCCTGACTAGTATTATTACGCTATCTGACTGCATAGAACAATAACAAAGAATGAAATGGAAATTTTCATTAACACAATTAATTAATTAAGTCCCCAGCAACTATAAAACCTACGAAACCAAAGCACAAGTGTAACTGTTCTGTGTGTGGAAGTATGACTCAACGTACGCATCTGGCACGGTTCTTCTTCAACAACACAAGAAATTTTAAATATCATTTATACTGAATTAATTAAAGAAAATAGAAATACCATAATTACTCAAGAAAACCAGAATTGCACTCTAATCCAAGAACACAAGCCAGATGCTTTGTTGACTGAACCTGTAATGACGCATTATTTAAAACATGGAAATAATGAAAAATAAATCAAGTTTCGTACCTTCATATATTGACCAAAATCACTCTCATAATTACAATGTATCTCCACACCGACTCGCTATTACCACATCTCAACAAGAACTTTTCAGTATCACATCTCAGCAAGCACTCCCTACTAGCACATCTCAACACGAACTGACTGCTACCAGTCCTCGACAAGCACTGACCACTACGACATCTCAATAATCACTGCCAGTGGAGGCGGGCGGAACAATGCTCTCTAGCGATCTCTGGCGCTGTGGCTCAGTGTAGCCACCTTTCAAGCGATGTTGTTCGGGCATGGAGGAGATACACAGAGACAGGAACTGTCGATGACATGCCTCGCTCAGGCCGCCCAAGGGCTACTACTGAAATGAATGACCGCTAACTTCGGATTATGAATCGGAGAAACCCTGACAGCAACCCTGCAGCGAAGTGGAGATTTCGTCCTATTTTGGGATGGCATTATGTGAGGCCGACGTATGCCACTGTTGGTCATGCAAGGTGCCGTAACCGCTGTACGATAGGTGAATGACATCCTCCGACCGATGGTGCAACCACATCGGCAGCGTACTTGCAAGGCATTCGTCTTCATGGGCGACAATTCGCGCCCCCATCGTGCACATCCTGTGAATGACTTCCTTCAAGATAACGACATCGCTCGACTGGAGTGGCAAGCGCGTTCTCCAGACATGAACCCTATCAAACATGCCTGGGATAGATTGCAGTGGGCTGTTTATGGACGACGTGACCGACCAACCACTTTGAGGGATCTACGCCGATTCGCCGTAGAGGAGTGGGACAATCTGGACCAACAGTGCCTTGATGAACTTGTGGATAGTATGCCACGACAAAAACAGACATGTATGAATGCAGGAGAATGTGGTACTGGGTATTAGAAGTACAGGTGTGTACAGCAATCTGGTCACTACTTCTGAAGGTCAATATGCAGTGTGTGGCTTTCATGAGCAATAAAAAGTGCGGAAATGATGTAGATCTCTATTCCAATTTTCTGTACAGGTTCCAGAACTTTCGGAACCGAGTTGACGCATAACCTTTTTGTTTTGTGTATTTTAAATATATTTAAAAATATGTGAAATACATGTGATATGTGCGTACACGGTTGAAGCCACAGGTAGATTAGGTCTTCAGAAACATGTGTATCGATTCCACGAAACTTAGTCACTTTTCATTTACTACCTGGGAAGAAGTACAGTGGGGGTAAGAACCACCTACTTCCTATTGGGGTAGGTGTGATGGACAGAGACAGGTGAGGGACGAGGAGATGAACACAGATAGCGTTGGAGGAACAGAGAGTGTGGAGGTGGAAATGCCGTGACATAGGAGGGGGTGGGGGGTGGGTGCAGGAGAAGGAAAAAGAAACGGAAGAGGAGGAGATGGACGGAGAAATAGGAGAGGAGGAGAGTAGTAGGAGATGAACAGAGAGGGGCAGGCGAGGATGGATTAATAGAAATTTGGAAAATATGATGGGTACTCAGCTAGTTGTGTAATACACTTCTTTTTCCACAGTTTCATTCAGTACCTTCTCATTAGTAACTCGATCTACAAATATTATTTCGAGAATGAAAATTATTTCATCTTCGATCCTCTGGACTGAGTACAACGACGTTAGTGCACTACAGCGAATTCTGCCACCCGTATTGGGTGCTCATCTAACCAAGCTGAAGACCCTGGAACTGCATTACACAATGTGAGGAGTAAAATTAATTAAAGTCTCTTGACATCAGTGACAGGGAGACGCGGAACGGCAGGTTCAGCCGCCTAACTAGAAAGGTTTTCCCTATCCTCCGCCCCAGCAGGCGCCTTTCCTCCACTAAGTATGAACGATGTAATCAAATATAACTGTGAAGAGTAGGTGACTGTAATGTGTGTTTGAGGAGTGTAGTGTCATGTTCGTGCTGGAGATGATGGGAGATCGGAGAGGATGAAACCCGGTGCCGGCACATAGCCTGCTCCTCTCTAACATCACCAGGTAGGCCGTCGAGCGTAACGTCTCCATGCGACAGGCGGATCACCATCAACTGTGTCACATGCCCTCACTTCATGATGTTTGCAGTTTAACTTAGAGTAATGGTGATCAGAGACTTTACGCCACCAAATCCCCCTTCCCCTACCGACTAAATAATGACAGTGAAAATTTCATCCACTACCAGGATTCGAACAGACGTATTTCCAAGTCGAGCGCCACCGCATAGGCTTGCTTTAGCGACCCTTATAAAAAAAAAAAAAAAAAACCAAGACAAAAAGGACCACAAAACTGAAATTCTCTAATGATACGCGTGGGAAGCGGCCATGATGAAAATACAGAGGACCTCCTTTTTTTTCGTCTGTCGAGTTTACCAAAAGCAAGGTAAAAAGAATGAAACATTCGAACAGAAAAGGGAATCCACGTTGCAACTAACTTCTTGAGGATTAAATACCAGATACAGCACATCCTCAAGGACCTCGCTACAGCGTGGCAACTTTTGCCAAGTCCAGTGGGCCGTAACCATATTCTAGGTCAAAGGCACAAGGGTCTGGGTCTTATCCTCTTATCCGGTCCCAACACATCACGAACATAGTGCCTGACAAGCCATGTGACTGCGTTGCTCTTCATTCTGCGATAAAAGGATGAATAGGGACGCCATATGAATCTCACTTAGACAACCGCTTCCGTCGTCCTGGCTAGAAAGTCCAATTGTCGGTGGAACCAGCTCCAATGTCTGTGACCGCAGGCAGCTAACCAGTTACATATCGTATTCATTTCATGAAAGCGACTGCGTCAGTCTTCTCACTAAGGCTAATGCGAAAAAGTCGAACGTTGGTGGGGAGAAGCTTATGAATCAGTTGGTATAATGAGGACGCCACGGAAAATAGGCTGGCTGACGTAGGACCAAACAAGCTTCCGATCTGTCTCTGACGATAGGGACTCCACAGAAGAAGCGCGATCTGGCAACGTCGAGTGACAAAACAACATTTTTACAGAGAGACGCGATTGGGAAAGAATATCAACCTCCAAGTAACTAACATCACTAAAAAATTTCCGAACGTTTCTTCATTTATTATTTATCCTACTAACATTTAGTGGAAGAGTTAAGCTCGCAGATCGAAGACAGGCAAAAAATGACGCGAACACACGTTAAGTGCGTCGAAAAATAAAGCAGAAGCTGTGACCTGAAGGGTGGCCCAAGCCTCCCATGAGCCGGAGTCCCGCCATAATAACGCACCCCGAAAAAGAGAATTTCGCCACATAAACTTGCCCCTTAATCGTTTTTGCTCAACACATAGGTCTCCAAGGTAAATGCCTTGCGTGGTAGTGAGGGAGAGCGATGCTCGTGTCAAAGGATCGCTCCTTGAATAAAGACAGTGACAGACTTCCATTTTAGCGCAGCCATCCTCATCGGAAAACGATGGCGGGCGCTATTTCGACTAAGGTAGCAGGTAAAGACAAGGAATGACTTTGGTACTTATATGAAGGTAGTATCTGTTCCCGAAAGGATACCATTGATGACTGTGCAGCTTCTCTAGAATGAAATGATAATTAATTCGACACCCTATCTGCAAACATGCGTTGGTATACATCACTGGGGACATGTTCAAAATGTGTGCCCCGACCGGGACTCGAACCTGGGATCTCCTGCTTACATGGCAGACGCTCTATCCATCTGAACCACCGAGGGCACAGAGGATAAAAAAAAATCGCTCTGAGCACTATGGGACTTAACATCTGAGGTTATCAGTCCCCTAGAACTTAGAACTGATTAAACCTAACTAACCTAAGGACATCACACACATCCGTGCCCGAGGCAGTATTCGAATATAATGTCCTCAATGATGTATACCAACGTCTGTTTACAGCTAGGCTGTCGATTTAATTATGACTTTACTACTTGTTTGAAGTGACTGCTGAAAGAAGAAGGGTACTTTTGAAATTATAAATAAATTAGAATGTGGCTGCGAGAATGGTTTATAGAATTTTTCTCGCATAATCTATTTGGCGATTACCCGCCATGTCTTCAGATGCACCTTCGGAAGATAAAGGTAATCGATGTGCGCATTATTTTTTACCAGGTTCGCACCTGGCTGTCATCGCCAATCAGTAAAGGTGCAAGCCAGTGTCCACTTCATCATCCAAACCGATACCTTAGCAGAGGGCAACAGACTACTTAGTCAGTAACTGTGTAAACAGTTGAAACGCAAAACATCGCACGGCTGCGTTATCACCATCCACCCTGACGGAAAGTAGATCAGAATGTTCTCGTCAGTTCTGAGATATCAAACGTTACAATGGTTTACTGTCACTCAGCCCCCGTTCGATAAGAGGTGTGAGAACCCTTCCAGCGTCAAGTGGACAACACTTCAGATAAAGGCAACTTTCAATTTGGCTGCGCGACGTTTATGAAAGTGTTCACCGAGGCGCTAGTAACAACTTAATGCTGGTAAAACACCGCCAGAGCTGAAACTACTGATAATCGCGCTATCGAGAGCGCCGCGTGGGGCGTGGGAGGGTTGCGGCGGCAAGCACTGGAGGCCACTCCGGCTCGCACCCTCTTCGCGGCGCGGTCCTACGCCGGCGTGCATAATCCGATCTCGCGGGCCACAATAGAGCGACTCCGTCACCCGATCCCGCCCCACGTCGCGCCAGCACAATGGGCGGCCGTCCGCGGCCCGCCACGTGCGCCGCTCGGGACGGGCAGCCACACAGCCGTATGACGGGTTCTCGCACGCTGTGTCGCTGTCACGAGTAACGTGGAAGCGACATTCGTAGCAATCGGACTCCATCCGCGAGCGACCGTGAATAACTGGTACCTTCAGGAAATATGTCACGGCCAGTGGTTGCAGAGGCACACAGCTCAAATGAAACAACAGTGAAATTTTTCATCCTCCTGATTTCAAGCGACCACAGTGAGCACTAAAATACTGTTCGACGTGTTAGTTCCTAACAATATACTGGTCACTATGATGGTCGATAAGAGTCCAAACTGGTGAACTGTCTTAAGTTCACCAAATGGACCAAGATACTTGTGGGTAAAAATAAACTGGGCAGGACAACTGCTGAGATCTTCGGCATTGCTTGTGTAAGCTCCATGTGTACTGTCATTTAAAGGGTGATTTTACATGGTATTTCAAAATTACACCGACAGACTTACAAGGGGAAGCCACGACGTTTGGAACGCGAATTTACTGTAAACTTCGTACACTCGTAGGGTACTCCATGAGGATAACAAAATGTGTAAGCAGTAGCGCGTACTTCCCAAACGTTAATGAGGAAATCGCAAGATAATTTGGATCGTCAAATATCGTCCAATGTATACCTGTGCGTGGCCATTTTTACCATGAAGCGTCGGCAGCCGAGTGGACAGCCGGCACGGTAGCTCAGCGTGTTCGGTCAGAGGGTAAGCTGCCCTCTGTAACAAAAAAAATGAGTTAATCGATCAACAACGAACTTAAACGGATGTCTTACGACGTCCGCCCCGAGCAGACGCAACGAACAAAAGCGAACGAAATGAGATTAAAAAAAAAAAAAAAAAGAAGTGGTTAGTGTTCAAACCCCGTAAACGCTGGGTCGCTGGATCGAGTCCCACAGTTCGGTATTTTTTTTGTTTATAACACAGTCTTTTTCTTTACTATTTATATTACCACTGATTGAATGGAAAAATACGTGTAATCGGATGAACTCTGATTAACTTTACAATGTTCTTTGGCAGTATACAAATATTTGTTATCACAAGTAATACAACATTAGCAGTGAAGGAAACAAAATAAAAATTCGGAGTAGGTATTAAAGTCCATGGAGAAGAAATAAAAACTTTGAGGTTCGCCGATGACATTGTAATTCTGTCAGAGACAGCAAAGGACTTGGAAGAGCAGTTGAACGGAATGGATAGTGTCTTGAAAGGAGGATATAAGATGAACATCAACAAAAGCAAAACGAGGATAGAAATTTAGTCGAATTAAGTCGGGTGATGCTGAAGGAATTAGATTAGGAAATGAGACACTTAAAGTAGTAAAGGAGTTTTGCTATTTGGGGAGCAAAATAACTGATGATGGTCGAAGTAGAGAGGATATAAAATGTGGACTGCCAATGGCAAGGACAGCGTTTCTGAAGAAGAGAAATTTGTTAACATCGAGTATAGATTTAAATGTCAGAAAGTCATTTGTATGGAGTGTAGCCATGTATGGAAGTGAAATATGGACGATAAATAGGTTGGACAAGAAGAGAATAGAAGCTTTCGAAATGTGGTGCTACAGGAGAATGCTGAAGATTAGACGGGTAGATCACATAACTAATGAGGAGGTGCTAAATAGGATTGGGGGAAAGACAAGTTTGTGGCACAACTTGACTAGAAGGAGGTATTGGTTGGTAGGACTTGTTCTGAGGCATCAAGGGATCATCAATTTAGTATTGGAGCGCAGCGTGGAGGATAAAAATCGTAGAGGGAGACCAAGAGATGAATACACTAACCACATTCAGAAGGATGTAGGTTGCAGCAGGTACTGGGAGATGAAGAAGCTTGCACAGGATAGAGTAGCATGGAGAGCTGCATCAAACCAGTCTCAGGACTGAAGACCACAACAACAACAATTTCATATTCACAACTACCGACTATTAAACGGCCAAACCGATAAAGTGATACTGAAAATGTATGCTTGTCCGTGTTTTGAGAAATCCCTTACACCTGGAAGGAGCCCGAAACGACTTGTTACCTCCAAGTTTTGACCGGCACAGACGGCTTTCGAAAGATGTACAATTAATCGTCGCTTTTGACATTACAAGTTGCGGGATGGTACATTTCGTAAAAGCATGAAAAACAAGGTTAAACGGCACCAGCTGCATTGAATAAATGCTACGTTTCCGCATACGGAAGGTCTTTTGAGGTTTCAAAAACCCCTCTTTCCGCTGATAATTTGGAAGCAAACCCTGCATAACGCAGTATTTCCTTAAATATCGACGCTGATCATTGGTCATGCAGTATCGAGTGTGTTTTAATAGCGTCTTCACGAGAAGCAATTTCTCGTTCTCTTTCGATTAAATACGAACAGTTTTGAAGACACGGACACGCATACATTTTCAGAACCACTTTCTGCATTTGGTCATTTACTAGTCGGTAGTTATGAATATTATATTATTTGTGATAATAAAAATTTGTAGACTGCCAAATAACATTGTAAATTTAATAAAAGTTCGTCCGATTACACGTATTTTTCCATTATATCAATTGTAATATAAATAGCAAAGAAAATGACTGTGTTAGAAATAAAAATAAAAAAACTGACGAGCGGGATCCGACCCAGCGACCCAGCGCTTACGGGGTTTGAACGCTAACCAATCGCCTGCCGACACTTCATAGTAAAAATGGCCACGCACAGGTATACATTGGACGATATTTGACGACCCAAATTATCTTGCGATTTCCTCAATAACGCTTGCGAAGTACGCACTACTGCTTACACATTTTGTTGTCCTAATGGAGTACTACGAGTGTACGAAGTTTACGGTAAATCCCCGTTCCAAACGTCGTGGCCTCGCAGGTCTGTTCGGACGGAGTTTAGTTTAGTTTTATTAGCTAATTTTGGCCGTGAGTCATTATCAAACACAGTGGTTCTGTCATGTATTACATATCGTGCTCATCACATTCCTTTATATGAGGATGATATATAGTTCATGACATAGCAAATGTGCTTGATAATATCTCACGGCTGACATTAGCTAATGGAGCAATTTTAATAAAGCACAATGAGCCTACAACGATCAATGCATTCTTTCTTTAAACACTTACAGGTTGTGGATCCCCACGGAAACAATGAAATTTATTCGACCGGTTAGGGACATGGTACTACAGAAATTATTAGTATTGCGGACTAGTACATATACTGTAACTGTGGAAATTCAATTAGATACGCTGGACGTGGAGGTATGGAATCAAAGAGTGCCTGAATATGCTGCTGGGGAATACTCTACCACGTGGTCTGCAGGCACGTGCAAAAAGCCGCCTCAGTTGCGGCTGCAGGAAGATCTGAACGAACAAGATGCCTACCGACCGCATCTCAGACACGTTCGATGGGCGAAATGTCAGGCGAACGGGCAGGCCAGAGAGGCACTGGTAGGCGTTTTTCTTCGACGAAGGCTTGCACATTCCTCGGCACACGCGGCCAGACCTTGTCCTGCTGAATATGGCATGTGGATCGGTCTGCAGGGGGCGTAGTGCCTCGGGCTGCAAAACCTACTTGATGAAGCGGTAGATGTTCAGATTTCCTTGAGGTTGTAGGAAGTGAGCTCATGTGTTACAGACAACGGCACCTCAAAGCGTCACATGTGACCTTTGTCCGCTAACCGCTCAACAGTAAAGCCTGCCCTACCGAGTTCTTTACTGTGGCATCGAACGCATATGCGGCTATCACTGTAGGACCGAAGGGAGACTCATCCGAAAACACTACATTCGGCCTCTTAACACGCCAGTATAGGCGTTCACACGCTCATTGCAGTCTGCGGCGTTATTGATTTCTGGTCAGTGGAAGACGACACAAAAACGTCTGTGCCACCAGTTCACCGCGTAAAAGACGGTATCGAACCGTCGACATGTCCACATCCGTTGCAGTGCACCAGCGTCGCACCTAACACTGCGGACGAAGCTATTCTGTCCATTTCGGTTAACCGGACAAGATAGAGTCATCTCGCGCTATGATCGCACTATGTCGTCCAGTACCCTGTCAGCGTTTACTGCGGTCTTCTTCTTTCCACTGCTTCCACATACGCCTCACTGTTGAAGCAGTGTGCCCGTACGAGCTACAATGCGACGGAATGACAGAACCGATTCCTACAGACCAATCATTCTGCCCATTCGAAAGCACTCACATGACGATATTCCACCCTATCACATCGGCGAGGCATATGGCACTTGGTTACACGTTTCCACGTCCTGTTACGGCTTCGTACCGACTGAGCTTTGCGTAACACTGAGCCTTCCGGTCACACAAAAGAGGGCGTTGTGCGGCCTACGTGCACACATTGCCTCCACGTGTTTCATTGTGTGTATGTGAAATCTACCACGGCATTAGGCAATAGCATCCTATAAAAATAAACAGAATCTGAAAACAAAAGTCATTTTAAAACCGACTCCTCATCAGGGAGGATTCATAAGCAATTAGCCTATTACATCATTCAAGGACGGGTATAAAATTTCGACTACCTGTTTTCGCAAAACGTACAGTAGAAGTATTGGTATTATCTAGTCAAATAAACGTAAGCACGAATTGAAAATATGGAATTGAATTAATTAAGGAGCTCTATGTCCTATAATCAAGTAGCAGAAACTTAATCTCAATGTTTCATTCGCACCAGGATCGTTACACAGGAACACTACTTCGTTTGCAGCAGAATAGAGAAAACCGATAGTGGCACTGTTGTAGAAACAGAAGGTACTTCCTCCTCAAATTACGTAAATCGTAATGGGAAGAACATGTGTCTCAGAAAAACGACACAACGACAACAACAACAACGAAGTTGTGTGAAATGTCATTTTATGTGCTCAGTCAACAGATGGCTGCAACCTATTCTGATGCCAAATTAAACTGAAGAATATTTTGTGATTGTGACAACTATATTATTATATTTACGAAACTGTATATGGCTGCTGCGTGAAGGTGGTGTGCAGACACTACACCGCGGCACTTGAATTATGATGTCACTGCTTGAGGCGCTTGTTATTCTCTGTGTCAATCAGTCGCAGTCAATATACTTTGCACTTCAGTTTAATACGGTAGGTCGATTAGGCACATAAAACGGCATTTTAATAAGACTCGATGCAACTACGTTTATAGTTGACACTTATGTGGGTCAACACATGATGCAGTTTTCCTTTGGGCTGACCCCACCTAAGGATCCCAAAATTGGAATTAAAGGTATAGCTGAGACTGCCGCCGCTTTACGAGACACCTATCAGTGGCAGTGTATATTTTCAGACTAAAATAACTATATCCACTGCTACAGCAGGTCGGTAAACGACGGAAGGAAAGAATTAATCACGAAGAGATAGATAGTAATGTACAAACTAGTTGTCCTCCACAGCTTCTCTAACTGTCTGAAAGACATTATTAAACCACCAAAAAGTAGCTATTAAATCACTCCTCATTCCTCAACAAAACAAAAAAGAAAGAAACTTATATCAGAATTAAAATATGAGTACTGAAAACAAACGGCAATGAATAACGCTCCAAGCATTTATTTCATACAGCAATAAAGGCAGGTGTGGAAATAAACGCCAAGGACCTCAATATATTACAATGGTTTGGAGCTATAGGTCTCTTCCCCGTGTTGCTGTCTTTATCATCATCATCATCATCATCATATTCTCCTCCTCCTCCTCCTTCTTCTTCTTCTTCTTCTTAAATACAAAATCTTGGACCTGATTTGTAGCATCTCTTAAGGAACCCGGTCGGGCGGTCTTCTACAATTCCACTGCATTATCTGTCTGAAGAGTGTTTTTCCGGCTCTGCATCCTGCAGTTTTACCTACCACTAAACCATTATCCGCGGGGGAGACTGCGTCTCGGACTATGCTCCATCTACAGGTAAATTCTATTCTTAGTCCCCTACCACAAAAAGTGGCATTTATTCTGTCGGAATGTATCATTTTACTTCTTAGTTGACAATGGCAGCACCACATTTATTACTATTCACTCCGCATTCTTTGGTCACTAAGAGACTAAAGATCTGCACTCCAAGTAATGGACTTGATTTTCTGATGACAGTATTTATGTGATGCTGAGAGCCCAATCCTTTTCTAGAAAGTAACGTTAGTCAATTTTTTCAAGCTTATTGCATTATTCATTACTACGCTAATCTACTATTCTGCATTCGTAGTAAAAAAAAAAATGCAGTAACCTACTTTCACCGAGATTCTGGCCGTGTTGCGATACAGAACTCTCGCTATCATCTTGTTACTCTCGCATTTCACTAGGCAGCAGAGTGTTTTCTATGGCATTCGGTGTGGATGGTAGTTCTTGTTTAGTCTCGGCTACGAGACGTCAAGCTTTTTCAAATCGCAACTATCAACTTCTCCTTACGCACTTGCGAGTCTCGCTGTTTGCCATAATTCTCCTGTTTTTGTCCAGTCCTTTCTGTATGTGAATGCCATAGAGGACAGGAGAGTCAATACACATTCTTTACAGCCTGCTTATCCTTTGCCTGTTGCATATGGTCGCCACATTTTACTGGCACTATCATATAATCTCCTTTCTAGTATTTTGCTCTCGCTTTGGTAATGAAAATGTTTGTATTAGGCCGATTCAGAGCCAGTCCTTTCGCGATGTCATTCTTTATGGCCAATGAAATGTAACGCCTCACACACACACACACACACACACACACACACACACACACACACACAGGCCGGCTGATGTGGCCGAGCGGTTCTAGGCGCTTCAGTCTGGAACCGCGCGACCGCTACGGTCGCAGGTTCGAATCCTGCTTCGGGCATGGATGTGTGTGATGTCCTTAGATTACTTAGGTTTAAGTAGTTCTAAGTACTAGGGGACTTATGACCTCAGATGTTGAGTCCCATAGTTCTCCGAGCCATTTGAAAACACACACACACACACACACATTCACACAGACACACACACACACACAAATATTTGACAAAGGTTAGATATTTTGGACGTGTGATACTTAACGCCAGTAAACACAGGGCTTCGCAAAAGCCGTAACGGAGCTTATGAAGCAACTAATGAACACATTACTTAGCTTGCAACGTCGTGAAGACAGGGTTATGTTTAAGAAAATGAAATAGTCGAGGAAAAACGGAACAGGTAGCTGAAGTGAGACATCTTTCTAGTTCAAAAAACCTAACCCGGGCAAATGGGTATTCTTTCAGCGTTAATTGGAGTATTTATTTTAGTGGATTACTTCTTGAGCACTTATTGACTGTAGTGGGCGCATTAGCGGCTGCTCGGTCTCGGAGAACCCGCCGAGGGGCGTAATTTCCAGCGTCGCTGGCCGAAAGGGCGAGAGTGAAATAGCTTTTTAGGCGGCACAATTACGGAGGTCAGCAAGAAGGGCTAGTTTCTGCGAGAGCTCATTAGCAGTTTTACCCCGCATTGTTTCAGAACCGGTGTTCGCATTTCGAGGGTCATCAACGTCGGCGCCTAATGAAGCTCAACTTTACAGGCAAAAATAGCGCCCAATTCACTGGAGGACGCGGGCCGAAACTCTGGTAAATGTGAAGCTTCGGTATTCCGCATTCGTGTTTAAAAAATGAGACTTGGCATAAAAGTTTACATTTAGCTTCAGATCCAAATACCATGGCACGACTATTAAACCAAATCAACCGTTATCAGTTCAGAACTTGGTAAGAACGAAATCTAATCGATTACCAAACTTGATCCATTCCCTTTACTTTCACAGGATTCTTCCGTAAGTGATAGTCTGCAGGAACACATGAATCAGTGCTCTATTCCAGTACAGCTTTAGAAGGAATAAAATTTACCTCTCTTTGAATTTGGGCCTATTTCCTAGCTGCTGGTGAATCTTCCGGGTGTATGGTAGCCGATAAAACTTTCTTTCTGGCGTTTCTTCAAGAGCTGCGTAGCACGTCTTCAGAAGTGCTCCTGGTTAAGACACAGTTGAAAAAAAAGAAAATGGTTCAAATGGCTCTGAGCACTATGGGACTTAACATCTGTGGTCATCAGTCCCCTAGAACTTAGAACTACTTAAACCTAACTAACCTAAGGACATCACACACATCCATGCCCGAGGCAGGATTTGAACCTGCGACCGTAGCGGCCGCGCGGTTACAGACTGTAGCGCCTAGAACCGCATTACCACACCGGCCGACACAGTTGAACCAGGAGGACCTCTGAAGACGTTCAACGCAGCTTTGGACGAAATGTCGGGAAAGACAACGTTTCTTGCACCACGACCGTACAACCCTGAAGATTAACTACGACAAACGATCGTGAGAGCTTTCATTGTATTAGTAACTGTTAGCTTTTGATCTTCGTTCAGTCTGCAGACAATCACTACCTTCAGTCGTGTATACTCCTTGATCATAAATACTCTGCAAGACATTAAACTTGAAACGTAATGAAGGTGGCATGCAGCAAACGCCAATTTTTCATAAAGAGTACTACTGTAAGTAGGCTGTTTAGGTTTTTTATTCGTAACGCCACGTAGCTCTCTGTATGAAAATCATTGGCTGTTCTGTGTGCAGTCTGTGGCTGGTTTGCATTGTTGTTCGCTATTGTAGTGTTGGGCAGCTGGATGTTAACAGCGCGTAGCGTTGCGCAGTTGGAGGTGAGCCGCCAGCAGTGGTGGATGTGGGGAGAGAGATGGCGGAGTTTTGAGAGCGGATGATCTGGACGTGTGTCCATCAGAGACAGTAAATTTGTAAGACTGGATGTCATGAACTGATACATATATATTATGACTTTTGAACACTATTAATGTAAATACATTGTTTGTTATCATAATCTTTCATTTGCTAACTATGCCTATCAGTAGTTAGTGCCTTCAGTAGTTTGAATCTTTTATTTAGCTGGCAGTAGTGGCGCTCGCTGTATTGCAGTAGTTCGAGTAACGAAGATTTTTGTGAGGTAAGTGATTTGTGAAACGTATAGGTTAATGTTAGTCAGGGCCATTCTCTCGTAGGGATTATTGAAAGTCAGATTGCGTTGCGCTAAAAATATTGTGTGTCAGTTTAAACACAGTCATGTATAATTTTTCTAAGGGGACGTTTCACTACATGTTTGGATATGCAAATTATTTGCATTTTAGCGCAACCCCACAACAAGGTTATGAGTGAGGTCAAACCACATTCGGTATACAAGGAAAGAAAACGGAGACGGATTTTCATTCATAAATCGTGTTTCAGTGCTGTACGTTTGTGAGACTCCGTGTTATATATAGCGTAAAGAAGGGTGTCGAAGTGTTGCCAAATCCTCAGGTTTTAGAGCTGCCATCAGGCTGCTTTGTTGTCGGAATTTCTGAAAGCACATTTGTAACGTGCTCAAGAAGAGGGCGTGGGAGGCATCGAGGGTGTTGCCGAAATGGGGGCTCTTAGAGAGACCGTTTGCCGTTTTACTCTCGCAAATGTTAATGTTACACTTACGCATGATCACACCATAGGAGGGTGGACAACATGAAGGTTGGAAAAGCACAAGTACATTTTTCTGCTTCGGATTAACTTCAAATTTCGTGAGGTAGTTTTTAATAGTCAATAGTGTTTTTACCCTGTACACGAGAGCAGAAATTGCGGTCGCGCTAACCTCCAAAGAGATGGAATCACGTCCATTGCGGATGCAGCTCTACAGTGTTCTTAGAGAAGGGTTGAAACGTCTGTGAGTGTCAACAACTGCAGTCAAGGACATCTTCCTGTTACCCAATGAACTGCGAAATGTCACTTTCAACCGCGAAATGTGTAGGAATCAACTCCCCAGGTAAAGTGATATTTTGATTGATGCCTTGATGTCAGATCTTCAGGTTTTTACTTTTCGATTCTGAACGACAGTGTGTCTCAAATGTTGTCCTCGGCCACACGTAAGGAAACAGAGTGATTTCGACACTGGATTTCACGGTTCTGACCTCCATCGCAGAGACGTCAAAAGAAAGGGTAAAATGTTAGTAAGAGGGGCTGAGATCACCTTTTCATCGTGGGATACGCTCGTTGTGGCGTTGGGCAGAACTCTGCTGAAAATTGGTGGCAGTGCGAAATCATTAACCCACCTCACACTGAACTACCGAAATGTGGTCTTTTTTCCGCGTATGTCAGGATAAGTGCGCATCTACCACCCAAACACGAAAGTGTTATTGCTTTCGTTTCAAACAGCCAAAAGATGAGTCGGTCATGTGACGGTCCTCACGCTGCTTGAAAATACGTATATTAGGTTTCCTCTGTGTGGAGATGAAAGCGAGGCGCAGGAACAGTGAAAAATTGTTTCTCGTTTCCTTTTATTCCGTGGGCGAGAAGACCAGTTGGGAACATTTGTGCCATCCTGCACCTGGGGAACAAAAAGGCGGCCATCAGGGACGGGCAGCGGCGGCTGATTTACGCGCGTATAAACATTCAGTTACAGCTCGAGTACTCCTTAGGAGGAGCGCCGGAGTTGTACCTGCCGCACGCGTGAGCAACGGCCGCCGGCGCCGCGGGTCGAGATATTTACTGGGCTGTGTCCATGGCAACAGCCGGCGCGGCCTATTCACGCGGTGCTACCGAGCACAAAGCGCCGTTTAACAGCCGGAGCTCCCGCAGCGACCGTAAGTCCTCTGGATTCCAGTGTTGCGTCAGCTTAAGGGGCCCCACACTTCAGCTACTCTTCCATGGCGTGTTGGTGACAGTCAGGTATACAGCATTCGTTCAGAAAGAAAGGGTATACAGTACTGTAGTCTACGTCCACCTAATCCTTGCCCCCCCCACCCCTTCCCAACACCTACTCACCCACCCACAAACACACACAGACACAGACACACACACAGACACACACACACACACACACACACACACACACACACACTTTCCTAGTCCACTGTCAGAGTTATTAGTATAACCACCTCCAAGGCGTGACATCCACAGCATGTGTCTCACAATATGGGTCACTTCATTTTTTTCTCTAGAACTTGGTTATTTTCCGCCGAGTATCTCATTAGACTAGGACAGAGGCAAGGGAGTCCCAATTCGGAATCTTGGGAGGGAATATCCAGAACCAGCATTCTCCTGATGCCTAAGAGCAACATCCCGAAAACCTTGATCAGACTGAGGGATTGGAAACATTTTAATTACTTTCTGGGACATTGTTATCCATTGTGTGTGTGTGTGTGTGTGTGTGTGCGCGCGCGCGCGCGCGTGTGGTGTATGTCTGCACGTTATGTTGTGCATTGCCTGTTTTAATTGTGAAATCGACTGCTGGCTGCAGCTATCTTATGAAAGCATTGTCAGACTGACTACTGTTGGGGTGAAGTTCTCATCACAGTGTGGAAAAAGGGAATGTTACAGGTATTTCGATCGTTTACATTTGGGCGAAGAAAGCTTTCGGCCCAGTTGTCTGTAAAATTGGAACATTAGAATATAGATAGAGAACTACTTTTAATATGATAGGAAAGTGCCAGTAGTTTAGTGTCAGTAGTTTAGTAAGAGCTAATAGACCGGTATTCGCCTTCAAGAAAGTCAGTAATGGGAAAACCAAATTTGCATGTCCAGATTGTTTTCAACCCGTCTCATAAACGAATCTAATGAATTAATCATTGTTTACCTTAACGGTCGTTAGTTATTAGATTTACAGTCAACGGCTGTGCCGAAGTAGATACACCGGTTCCCATCAGATCATACGAGATAAGCACTGTGGGACGTAACCAGTACTTCGGTGAGTGGCTCCCCGGGTACGCCGGGTGCCGTTGATAATTTTCCCTTTGCCTTTACGGCAGAAGGTATAGGAGGGATGGCGTCGTAAATTCCCTAATCAACAGGCTTTGCACCAATGCCGTGCATTAAATTCCAAAACTCTTCACTGTGTGTCATGAAAGGAGGGGTAGCGACACTGTTGACGGTGATACGTCAGCTGGATGGGGATGTTAAGCTAGGCGGCCCCCGTGGTGCAGTTCGAGAGGACCAGGCTACGGTCTGCACCGTGTTTCGCCCTCTCCCTTCTCCCATCATCTTCAACACAAACATGACACTACACTACACACACACACACACACACACACACACACACACACACACACACACACACACACACATTACAGCCACTTACATTTAATACATACATTTCTTTACGTAGCTCATACTTCGCGAAGTTCCCTGCGGGCGTTAAGGATAGGAAAATCCTTTTTAGTTAGGTGGCTGAACCTACTCTTAGGGTCACCCAACCACTCGTAACTCACAACTTCATTTACTGTTAGCTACACCCCACCGTGTTACCCACCAATAACAATTTACAAAACAATTGCTTGGGTATGTGTTTATTCCAATCTTCTATTAATCCGTCTGTTCCCGCCACTTCTCTCTGTCCTCTCCTCCTCCTCACCCTCTCTGTTCGTGTCCTCCATCCTCTCTCTCTCTCTCTCTCTCTCTCTCTCTCTCTCTCTGCCCAGTGGGTTCATCCGGCTCTCTATGTCCATCTCCTCTTCCTCCTCTCTCTGTCCCCCCTCTTCGTGTACGTCTACTCTTCCTCCATTTTCCTGGCCATCTCCTCCTCCCCCTCACGTAGTTCATCTACTCCTCACTCCTCTCTCTGTCCATCTTTTCCTCTTCCCTCTCTTTTACCATCTCCTCCTCATCCTTCTCCATCTCCTATTCCATTTCACTGCCCAATTCATCCTCCCCCCTCTGTGTTAATCTCTGCCATCTGTGCATATCTCCTCCTCCCTCCTTCTCTCAGCACATTATCGTCACCTCCTGAATAGGAAGCTGGTGGTCTCTACCGGCAGAGTATTTCTTTCCAGATCCTAACTAGAATATGTACCAAATTTGGGTGAAATCGTTTCAGTGGTTTAGGATGAACTGTGTCCACGTATGCACATGTCAAATATATTTCACATGTGTTTAACATACGTGTCACGTATTCACACACATATTTGACCTGTGTGTCTGGCGAATTTCACCCTGCAATTTGATTTCCACTTTGATCTATTTATATGGAGTCGTGTCTCCTGAGGTGTATGTCGTATAATAATATACTTTTCTAGGTACACTCAGGGCATACTTGGATAATGTCTATGAGATGTGTTGCGAATAGAGTTTGTAGCAAAGAATTAATAAATTAATACTTCATACCTGATGCGGCGGATTTACTGTATGAACACCAAAAATGTAGTAACAGATATTTTTTTCCCTTTCATTCTTTTGTGGAGGTTGTCACCGAAAAAAAGTTTCTTAGAAGTTTGAAATTATGTGTAAAGTTTGTTGCAAGTTACTAAGTGCTATCATTCTCAAATACTAGATGAATATGGAATGGGTATTCGCGTGTCGTGTGCTACACTTCTTTTTCACCCCCCCCCCCTTAATTTTCACGGGCAGGTAGCCTATGTGTTAACTCAGGGCAAAAGCTATTTCTATTCGAAATTTAATCAAAATGGGTCATACTAACACATACACACCATGTACTTTCGCTGTTATAATATACAGTTTTCTCTGTTAAGGAATTAATGGAGTTTATGATAGCATTTCTTACTCGTGTCCGAAGCATCAGATTATAAATTAAAAGTACAGAAAGGAATTATAGCTATCGGCACGGAGCTGTTCTACACTTTTCCATGATATTCTCCGTTACTTCCGAAGGGGATGTCTATTTGAGGGGCTTTAGCTGATAAATTATTTGTTTTACACTTTATTGTTTTTACCTCCGTTTCGTTTATTTGAGACTAGTTGCGAGGCCACAGCCCCATTCTCTTGCTGTCGAGCTGGAATCTGGCATTATCGTTGATCACAGACTCTTCCTGTGACAAATAATGATTCAGAGTTCCATGTCAACAGCTTGGTTAACTGCAAAAATGAGCACTTGAATCGGAGCTTTGATTGGTCACAAATAATAAATTAAATAAAAGCAATATAGTGTACCTGTGGGAGTTTCACTTCAGAAACAAATATTCTACACTTGCGACACTTACCAAGGCGAGCAAAACGAAATTGGTGCGGAAATATTTCATGCATTTAAGATATGCAACCCAACTTGTCTCATCCACCTAGCTTAAGATGCACGAAAGATTTCCTTGCCAGTTTCATTTTGCCCACTCTGTAAACGAAGGTTAAAGTGCTTGTGGGTGAAGTTAAGGATACCTCTCAGCCACCCCCGGCCAATAATGGTATCTGTGTCTGAAGACACTTCTGTTTCCCCCGTTATGCTCTACAGTGGTTGTGCAGTGGTAGATGTCGTACCAGAGTAAACGTAAGTATTTGAACCACACGCTCCCACATTGTGGTTGCCACGAGGACAAATTCTGTCTCTTTCGCTTTAACTTATTTGTCAAGAGAGAAACGGTGACACTTGTCTTATATGTTCTCTAACTTTTTTTGTCGTATTTACCAGAACAAAACTTACAAATGGCACATATATCATCGATCTACGCGCCGTCGAAATCATCTTAACCGATGAGCAGTGTAACATAGTGAAGACAGAGGAACAACTCATCGAAAAACTGTATCTGCTTAGATAGAGAAAATGCGGGGAGAATGGTTGGGGGAGCGACCAGAAAATGACGTACTTCAAGAAAAAAATCAAAGAATACAATATATGACATCAGGACAAGAGAAAATTACTTAAATCCAGTGATACAATGATGACCCAAGACGAAAACATTAAGTTCCCAACAGAATTCCTAAATTCTCTCTATGTTACCGATACGCCTTCTCGAGAAAGTTTATAAACAACGGCACAGAAGCAGAAATATTAAACAGAAAAGAAAAAGGCAAGTGAATAATCATACCATAAATTTCACTCATTTTAACTAACATACTATTTTGCTTTGAAAAGCTCTAATTTACAGAACGACAAGTGTACATTATTGCCAATAAAACTCAAGGGGAAACTTTCCATTTTTGCGGAGTGCGTTTAAAATAATTGTGTTTCTCGAACGGGCAACTTTGCTCAAGATGTTTGCATGTGGGACAACCATAAAACTCTATCGTCTTTGCACCAAAAAATTTAAAAAAATGTAAAATATATCAAAAATTGAAAGTGATTAGAAACTATGGAAATAAGATGATAAAATGCCATTTTTTCCAATTCAGAATATAAAAGGAAGAAGAAGATGAAACTCAATGGTTCCTATGAAGCTAGATACGGATTACAAAACAAGACGTATCAGTTAGTGTAGCTTAGCCCGGAAGCAGGTCGACATCAGTTGCACTACGAGTAGCTGACGTGAGCCCCTCAAGACTGCACTGTGTGTATTCAGAGCAGTAACATATGTGCTGGATTGTTTAATTCTCACCGCCACTGCACAAGTTAGTCGGTACTGTGTACCCTGTTATATGAGATTTACTTCGGATACTGTTGATTCTGTCGACAGTCTACTATGTTATTTCAAAACTTCCCAGATTTCGCAGTTCACAGGAGCTAGTCACTCTGATGGTTCCAACCAGTAATATTCTTGTGAAGTTGACCACATGTACACGTTTGGCCTTGGTTGCTCATGGGGAGCTATTTCTCGATTTCTGCGTTAGGGTGACCGGTCATATGTCGCATAATGGGTGTCGTCCGGACGTGGAGGGCTTCTTTCCTCCTTGTGGGCAGCTGCCTCGTGTCGAATTGTGGGGTGTCTCCTGGTAGGTGGCAGGTTAGAGAGAGCAAGCGATTAGTTCCCAAGACATCACATTGCTTCGCATGGGCGGGTCTGAACCGGATGTAAGAGGCATACCGCCAGCGTAACAGCAAGCTTCAAGTGCTGTTCTCTTTATCAGTTGTGGTTTAGCACCCGTATTTTAGCATGTAAGTTAGCTACACTAGTGGAAAATGATGCAGGCAAAACACAGATATACCTGTATAACTTTTACCTCACTTAGAAGAGGTAAGGTAGGGTTTCAAGAATATTATGATTCATTTAAAATGTTTCCCTTCTTTGTAGAATAAGTACCTCTACAGCGTACGTCTGAAGCATGTGCCAAATTGGGAATTTGTGTTAGAGAGGGAGAGTGTTCAGATATCCGAAAAAAAAAAGAAGTGAGGAACTTCTTCGCGGAATCGGCGAGGAATGGAAGGTGTGGGAAACACTGACAAGAAGAATGGACAGAACGATGTGATATGTGTTAAGACTTCAGGACCGAGCGAGGTGGCGCAGTGGTTAGACACTGGACTCGCATTCGGGAGGACGACGGTTCAATCCCGCGTCCGGCCATCCTGATTTAGGTTTTCCGTGATTCCCCTAAATCGCTCCAGGCAAATGCCGGGATGGTTCCCTTGAAAGGGCACGGCCGACTTCCTTCCCCGTCCTTCCCTAATCCGATGAGACCGATGACCTCGCTGTTTGGTCTCTTTCCCCAAAACCAACCAACCAAGACTTCAGGGAATAACTTTCGTGGCACTATAGGCAGCTGTAGACAGTAAGAACTATAGTGGAAAACAGAGATTTGAACGCATCCCACAAGTAATTGGGGAACTAGGTTGCAATTGCTACCCTAACACGAAAAATTGGCACACAAGAGGAATTTGTGGTGGACCGCATCAAACAAATTATAAGTCTAAAAATTTAAAAAAATGAAATGGAAGAAATAAAAAAATACACTTGAAATATTTCCTTCCTAGGACAGGTCATCATCGCAGTTCTTGTAACGAGGATGATTTGGGACATCTAGCTCAGGATATTAAGTGGTGAGAAAACATGTGAATTTCAGTTAAAAAGGAGCATTCCCGAGGCTGTGTACATCATACAGTATTTTACACCATTGAGAGAGGGAAAGTTTTCTTATGTATTTCCCCATCTTCTCACATTTTATAGGAACTACACCCTCGATGCCCTTGATAATTGCGAGCACTGTCGCGAAAGCGATTCTGAAGAGAGAAGGCTCTTATGTAGATGAAACTTTTATATGCAATATCAGCCCCACTTCTCTTGTTGGCGACACATCTGCCAATGCAAAGTGGAGCATTTGTATTTAAAGCAGGTGTGTATAGGCAGCTCGCCCCCGTCCACCACTGCATTCACTATTCCGGTACACGACAGGGGACATATTGTTGCAGTAAAATTACGGATATTCTCGTAGCACAGTAACATTTATCGGCGCAGATCCACAACTGTTACGATTGCCCAAACGTTCTTGCGCCCCTCGGCATTGTTCGCGAAGCTGCCGACAGCTGCTCTCCTATACCAGACCGGCTGTTCGCACTCACACTCACGCACGCACGCGCACGCACTCACGCACACACACACACACACACACACGTACACACACGACTGACCTCTAACAATGGAGCCTCTGGACATCCGGTGGGCGTGCACGCAATGTGGGCAGCGGCGATCGACGCTGTGATAGCTATCGGGGGCTGCGTATACCAGCACGCTGCAACTTATTGGCTCAGATTACCTCCGCGTCACTAGGTTTTCCTCTCACGATGCCACACGAAAGAGCGTCTACGTATATGTACATCAGTACTTCTGTCCACAGCTTTCCTAGTCAGGTAATTGAGTTTATAATCTACCAATGGAGATACACGAAAAAGTATTATCTGCATCTCATACGTAGCTTTGCCTTCTCGAGCCGCAGCAGCGTATTAATATATATCTACTGCAATGCACTTACCTTCGACAGGTTCGTTTTCTAATAGATAGCGGATGAATGTTTATAGAATACAGGCGGTTGTTGGTACCTATGTCCTGTGTCAGAAGAGAGAGGTGGTGCTGTGATTGAAACACTGGATACCTACATTTTAGTAGCGAGGGTTCTGCTCAAATTCTAACTTTAAGTACTACTCTCTGTTTGTTTCCTAAACACCTGGGAAAAGTCCTTTGGTAAGGTCATGGTCAATTTCTCCTCCATTTTCTTCTAGATGAGCTAACGCTCAACTAATGTTGCAAACCTCATATTGTTACGTTTGACTATTATATCAAAACAATGGATGCAAGGCACAGAACGTGTACTACGCACACTAAAGGCTTCTCCTCATAAGGTAATTATTTTACCCTGTTCCGGATAATATTCTGTTTTGGTTACATGCACAAAGTACAAAAAAATATCAATTACTTTGTTCGCATTATCAAGGAGCTGTATACCGTGATGTTTTTGTACGTGACTATTTTTCGACACTATTGTGCTTGGTTTATCAAAATTGAACAATGCAATAGTCGCGGATGAGCAGTTCCTTACAAACATGTTCATGCATGTTATTTATATAAAATTTTTACCATACAATCAGATGAGCATTTCAGAATATCGCAGAATACCCACCAGGCAGTGGCCGTCTTCATACTAAAGGCAGATGCTACATGCGGATTCCCCAGCATTGTCGACAATATACAGGGTTTCTCTCCCAGAAGACTTCAGGCGCCATTTCTCTGTTGTTTCGACAGATATTTGCAATTTCGTTCTTGCAGTGTGCAGGTGGAGTAGGTCTAAACAAATATCTCTCACCACACGGTTCATGGAGCGCCCGCTGTCAATGGAAAACGTCGGTTGGTTTTCCGCTACAAACAAAATGATTTTTAAAGCGGAATTTTATATGCTCATTCGATAGATCGGTCCTAAATTAGGGTCTCGCGATTTTCGTTTTATCAGTATGTATTATCAAGGACACTAAAACCGAAGAAAAGCCAGTACTCCAACAGCGACTGAGTAGCACTGCTAGGCGACGTTAGCAGTCAGTGTTGGGTAGGGCGGCAACAAGTTGATACTGCAGTACCAGTTATTCTTGGTGTTTTACTGTCTCTGTTAGTGTTTATCGCTAAAACGAATATCACCTAGACTAAGCTGGGACCCCCTCTACTGAACAAGCAAGCGTAATTCCACTTGCAAAAATCATTTTTTTTTATAACGGAGACCAAACAGACGTTTTCTGTTGACAATGGACGTAGTATGAAACATATGACGAACAGTATTTGTTTGGACTGATTCCAGCTACACATAGCAAAAACGAAATAAGAAACATTTTTCGAAACACCGTGGGAAATGCGCCTGGTGACTTTGGAGAGACCTAATATACCTACAGAACACAACGACATAATCTTCATTTCTTTCTTTTTTTCAATGTGTTCCTGGGTTCCAATAGAACATGTCTTCTAGGACGATTGAGAAACAAACAATGCTGCAGATGCGTGTCTACCAAATGTGTTATTTTAGTGATTCTCGACTTTAAGAGTATGATCAACAATTCTCATTTAAATGCGTTCTTTCCACGGCCCGAAATATTGTAACACCATATTCTGGGAGGCTTCGGGGTGAAAAAGAAAAATACTGTCATTAAGTTGATCGATTCTGAAACGCTTTTCTTTCTCAGCGTATGACGTCACACTTTTTTACAGTTTTAATGAATTTCGTGAAGTTACAGAAAAACTGGGGGTTACGGCGGCAGCAGCAGAGAAAAGCATTTCAGGCTCTGTATCACTTTTTTGCATTGTTCACGCCTAGGAAACGTTTTATTAGTTCCAAACGCTTTTCTCTTGCTGTAATATGTATTTATTTGTGTTCCAGGTGCGCTTCATCTTCTACATTAAGGCATCTTCCGTTGATTTAATCTGGAATAATACACTTTTGCTGTTAGGTGTGATACGTATAGATTAGAAAACAGTTCAGACATTCACATCATAATTGTTACATTAATAATTTAAAACTTACAGTTACTAGTTTTTCCACTTGAAATCTGCATTTCCTCTCGTATGCTGGTACGTTTGAGGTCAACCTTTGATTTATAGAACTTCGACAAATTTTCACGTCACTACCTTTTCCTTTTGCGGTCATCGAATTTGACTTCAGATCTAGCACAGCTGATTTTTCGTAAGGGGGTCGTGTGTGATTTCAGTTGTGACTATATGTTCACTTCGAGTCTCTCTGCTAATCTGATAAAGTAAATGTGTCCAGTCTAACGAAGTAATTGTTGACAGATATCTATTCATTTCCATTCGCTCTCTCTCTCTCTCTCTCTCTCTCTCTCTCTCTCTCTCTCTCTGAGTGTGTGTGTGTGTGTGTGTGTGTGTGTGTGTTTTCTTTCCACTGAGATATTTACATTATACTAAGTCATTGGGAGGGTGAGTCTGTAGCAACTCAACGATGGGGTTGAAGAAAGTTGGAGGTGTATGTAAGTAAGTGAGTAAACCGTTCGACGTGTCCAGATGATTGGATTGTTGGCTTAGACGTTATTTGGAAGGGATCGGGAAGTGAGGGGAAAGGGATTGTGTAGCACTTTCTCATGATTGTCTATTGGGATGTTATTCTATTCTTTTACCTATTAATGTAAATACCCCATGGTGATTTATAAAACGAATATTTTTATTATTGCACCACTAAGAAAAAGAAACAGGAAAAAAAATAAAACCTGTGCAGAAAACGTATTTGTGCCATAAGTGGTAGAGTTTTATGATTGTTCACTACCTGTTCTGTTACTCATCTTCAAGGGAAAAAACGTTGTAGATCAATCATACGTTTGTCATATAAGAGCCATACAGATGTAGAATATACTAAAATGTCTTAATAGTCTGCATAACACATCCCATATAAACACGCTGTGCCTTGGCACAATTACAGCAGTGCACGTTTGGTGACAACTGCACACTAAAATAAGCTGAGTTATCACCAAGCGTCCACTGTTTTAACTGTGCCGAAGTACAGCGTGTTTGGATGGACTCTGTTAAGACAGACTATTATGACATATGTGACATGTATGATGTATATGTGTCACGCTCATATAAGACGGAAATACACTCCTAGAAATTGAAATAAGAACACCGTGAATTCATTGTCCCAGGAAGGGGAAACTTTATTGACACATTCCTGGGGTCAGATACATCACATGATCACACTGACAGAACCACAGGCACATAGACACAGGCAACAGAGCATGCACAATGTCGGCACTAGTACAGTGTATATCCACCTTTCGCAGCAATGCAGGCTGCTATTCTCCCATGGAGACGATCGTAGAGATGCTGGATGTAGTCCTGTGGAACGGCTTGCCATGCCATTTCCACCTGGCGCCTCAGTTGGACCAGCGTTCGTGCTGGACGTGCAGACCGCGTGAGACGACGCTTCATCCAGTCCCAAACATGCTCAATGGGGGACAGATCCGGAGATCTTGCTGGCCAGGGTAGTTGACTTACACCTTCTAGAGCACGTTGGGTGGCACGGGATACATGCGGACGTGCATTGTCCTGTTGGAACAGCAAGTTCCCTTGCCGGTCTAGGAATGGTAGAACGATGGGTTCGATGACGGTTTGGATGTACCGTGCACTATTCAGTGTCCCCTCGACGATCACCAGTGGTGTACGGCCCGTGTAGGAGATCGCTCCCCACACCATGATGCCGGGTGTTGGCCCTGTGTGCCTCGGTCCTATGCAGTCCTGATTGTGGCGCTCACCTGCACGGCGTCAAACACGCATACGACCATCATTGGCACCAAGGCAGAAGCGACTCTCATCGCTGAAGACGACACGTCTCCATTCGTCCCTCCATTCACGCCTGTCGCGACACCACTGGAGGCGGGCTGCACGATGTTGGGGCGTGAGCGGAAGACGGCCTAACGGTGTGCGGGACCGTAGCCCAGCTTCATGGAGACGGTTGCGAATGGTCCTCGCCGATACCCCAGGAGCAACAGTGTCCCTAATTTGCTGGGAAGTGGCGGTGCGGTCCCCTACGGCACTGCGTAGGATCCTACGGTCTTGGCGTGCATCCGTGCGTCGCTGCGGTCCGGTCCCAGGTCGACGGGCACGTGCACCTTCCGCCGACCACTGGCGACAACATCGATGTACTGTGGAGACCTCACGCCCCACGTGTTGAGCAATTCGGCGGTACGTCCACCCGGCCTCCCGCATGCCCACTATACGCCCTCGCTCAAAGTCCGTCAACTGCACATACGGTTCACGTCCACGCTGTCGCGGCATGCTACCAGTGTTAAAGACTGCGATGGAGCTCCGTATGCCACGGCAAACTGGCTGACACTGACGGCGGCGGTGCACAAATGCTGCGCAGCTAGCGCCATTCGACGGCCAACACCGCGGTTCCTGGTGTGTCCGCTGTGCCGTGCGTGTGATCATTGCTTGTACAGCCCTCTCGCAGTGTCCGGAGCAAGTATGGTGGGTCTGACACACCGGTGTCAATGTGTTCTTTTTTCCATTTCCAGGAGTGTATATGGTTGATCCATTGATGTGAAATGTTTCTCTCTTTCGGGACGATTGTAACAATCGAAAACGGTAGCGAATAAACTTAAAATTGTACAGTTGACTGCATAAATATTTCAAATTATTTAACAGCTGTAGACAGTCAGCTAAGAAATGCTCTGCAAACAAACTTAGCTAGGAAACGACTTGTAAGGTTGACGTCGAAGTAACCAAAATATGTTGTATATGAAGAAAATATTTGCTGCTACAAAAATTCGATACGAAAATGATGGTGAAGTACGTGAATTGCTGGACAACAGAGCCCTCGCACTCTTTGAATGCTCCCAGACATAAAATTCTGTTGATCTAGGTAGATTGTTCTTCCTTACAGTCTGGTTTCTTGCTAACGTCACTGGATAAGGTTTACACACATGTGAGCGTGACTACACGTTACGTGTATCCTTCTAGGCGCCCACCGTAATCCTCCTCTTGTTTTCGATATCTGTTAACAAGCAATCAAACGCTCAGACGTTGTTACAAGAGCCGTGCTCGGTATTATTCTGCTACTGGCTTTCCAGAGTCAGACATCTGCCTGTGACAAAGAGAGGGCGAGCGCTTTCAACCTCACTGGGCAGCCGGGAGAGAGCCAGCTGCCGCGAGATCACTATCTGACGCATCCTCCCTCGAGCTGCGACCCGACCCGTACGCGGACCCCCCAGTGCTGAAGTTATAACGGGGCGCCTCACGCGAAACTCACGTGGGACGACGCCTCCTCGCCAACCCCGATTTCGTCCAAATTTATGGTATATGCAGTGTTTGGCCATAAACGAAAGTGACAGAAGAGGCGAAACGTTTAGATATAATCGTATTTTTGGTGCAGGTCAGGCGATTCACGTCCGATTTATGTTAGCTCACTCTCCGGACAGCGGTGACACAATGGAAAGAGTACATGATGGTAATCAGTGGGTCGTGGGGTAGAATCCCTGCGGGGAAACTTTTTAAATTTCCAATTTTTCCCTTACTTACAATGCAAATAAACCAAAATGATGCTCAGTGTTTCCTATTTTTAGTTCTTTCACAAAGAAAAGGCAATCGAAAATTTGGGGCAGCAAAAATATTCCAGAAAGAGACTGAGGCTTACACGAGAAGTCTCTGCATAATATTAGTTACTTCTGTTATTTTATAGTTGTTACTTTACACATGTTGGACTGATTATCAGGGTAAAAACAGGGAAAGCAATAATTTTCTCGGGATCTCGCTCATGTTATAAACGACGCCTTTTCACAGTTACAAGGTTGTTCTAAAGTCTCGATAGAGAAACGTATCTAGTTTACAGTCAGAAAATCTTCTAATTTATGTAAGTATTTTTATTAAAATACAATACATTTAGCATTCTGTCAGTTTATTCGCTGTGTAAGTAACGTAAATATCGAAAATAAAAGAATTAAAAGAAAGAGGTTTCCGTCATGGGAGTTGTAACGGGACACCCTGCTCTATCATTACTTTTCCTCAACAGTAGTTGTCGATACCAGTATTATTTTTCGTATTTTTTGGCAGGTCATTATTATCTGAGTTGCTTTCCTGAAAATAAATATAATTTTATACACAGTATGTTATATTCAAGCTAAAATTTATTGAAAGGAATTAATTTTATAAAATATTTTAGTTTCGATGTTACAACCGGTGAGTACTAGTTCTGAATGTATAGTTAAAATTATTCTATTAGAAAATTTGAAATTACGAATTATTGCCACTTAAAATTTTTATTATTCATTACCCAATCCCGTACTGTTTACTATGTTTATTTCTGGATTCATTTATAAAATAATAGTCGAAATTAATAATGTAATGGAAACTAGTAGAAACTCACTTGTTAAGAAAAGTTATAAACCCTTTGGAAGACGGTTATTTCCCAGGAGTGGGGGAGTAGTAAGCACGCCTCTGTTGTGATCGGAAGTATTTTTGTATTTTGGCGCGAAATATGTAATTTCGGCTTTTTATGTGAAAAATCAAAATACTGTAAGATATACTAAAATGTGAGGAAATATGTTTACGTAAAAAAGAATTCTGCAACAACAATCTTCAAATTTATTAGTTCAAACCAACCGTGAGGACCTGCTGTGAGATTTTTAGCTTCACGTGTCAGAGCCCTAGACAAGAAGAGCTGGAGCCATCTCAACGTGACAAGCTAAGTAAATTTGAAAGTTTATTGTAATCTTCGCTCCTCTGCAATCTTCGTAAAAGACTTTGCTTATTAATTACTTGGACTGGACATTGTTTAATGTGGACAATAGAAGGAAGAAGGAAGGAGGGGGGGGGGGGGGAGGATATTACAGACTCGACCTCACTCCCTCGCTTTACAGTTCCGCACACTGTGAAAATCTGCGTCTGGAAATTACGCTTACGACCCGAGCCAAATGTTTTTCTAAACGTTTCGCCATCTGGAGCTTCCATGTCTGTCACTTCCATTTCTGGTCAAGCTCCATCACAGTTTTGTCGAATTTTTCAGGGCATTTAACATCTTGCATCTTGCGTATTGGACCTGGGAGATAGGAGACGTAGCTTTGTACATCGTACGCCAATAAAAATAATCATTAACGTCGTTGAAATCTCACCGCCTTCATCATTGGCTAACGAAATATTTCGCCTTCTAGAAAAGATCGGAAAGGTCTGCACTCTTTCCCGCTGAAGTTCGATACATTCCGGAAAAAGCTTTTTAATATCTAAGTTAATGGCAATAAAAATAAAAAAAATTGGCATTCTCTTGGAGCTTGTCTTATGTTCTCAGTTTCATTATAAAATAGAAAAAAATAATATCTGAGACTGCGATAGCTCGTTTTTGTAGCTGGTCCGCACCCAAAGTACTATGTAGGCTGAACACGTACTCCACGGACAAATTTTTTGGGGCTGTTCGGGGTTATATTCTGAGTAGTTTTATATACGAGGAGTGTAGCCTTCCTTGGATGGTTACAGAGTAATTGCAAATTGCAGGTAGTTTGGATGTTAATGGATAGGTCGCGGTGGACCTATTCCGTGGCTACTCAACCACCAGACTTGATATCAACTGACTTCCTTTTCAGGGGTCAAATCAAGAAGCTGGTTTAGGAGACTCCAGTAGATGCCCGTATGTACCTGGTTGCTAGGATCGTGCGAGATTAAGGGTCACTTATACCAAAATATTCAGAAAAAACATGAACACCAAAATTATGTCTGTAGAATTCGGGTGCACCCGTAGAACGCCTGTATTGTTTGTGAACATCGAATGGAGGTATTACGAAACCAGGCCATTATTCCTTATACGACACATCAAATGGTTGGTAAGGGGGTAAGAAGAGATCTAGACAAACGATTTATTTATTTATTTGTCATGTAAGCGCCTAAATTCGCTATTTCCACGTAATTTTGTTTACTAACGAACTTGGGTGAGACAACTATCGGAATAAAGCCTTAGAATTAAGTAAGAGAGCATGCTGTTCGTTGTCGAGAAAACTGTGGACTAATAACGTTCTCGTGGATAGCCACTAGTCGCTTGATTACTGTCACAAACTCACTGCTGATACGATTTTTACCGTAGCAGCTGACTAAATGTATGGACTACGCATTGTAACGAGATTTATTAAGTTCTGAAGTAGACGTAAGATTCATTTGTGTATGCGCGCGCGCGCGCGCGCGCGCGTGTGTGTGTGTGTGTGTGTGTGTGTGTGTGTGTGTGTGTGTGTGTTTTCGGTTTCCGCCGTTTGCTGCCAGAAGCCAATAAATAAATTGAGGTATATACGCGGAGGTTACATGATTCCACAAACCTGAAGCTGACTTCCGCCAAAAATTGGCTTCTGGTGGAAATTCTTGGTGAAAAATGTCAGTTTCCTTCATCTACGGGTGTACTACTGATTCTGCTTATAGTATAAAGTGTAAAGGACTCACATTTCTTTTGTAAGTGGACTCGTTCAAGCGATATTTTCTTTTATACACATGAATTTTTGCTGCGCTGTTGACTTTTATCGTTGTGGTTTTATTTCTGTCATTTGACTTTAGGTTTCCTACGAGCCCAACTCGAGAAGCTCTCTGGGTGAACGCGATTTCGAAAGTAGGCGTTTCATTTCACATACTCCTATTCTAGGACATTCGAAACGTATAACACAGATAATGCTACATTAACGAGGGGAAAGATGTCGTATTCCTTGGACAAATAAGCATTTCAGACGAGAAATAAGTGTGAAATTGCCTTCCTGACACTTTGTTTTTCACAATTTCAGTGTAGGATTTTGTGTTTAAAATAACTGTTACGTCCGCACGATAGAAATTAAGAACAAATAGCAATAGTAAACAGTAGTCTGATAATGTTTTGAGGCATCTAACATGGCGGCGCGTGCTTCAGAGCAATGTATAGCTTAAGTCTGTAGCGCCATCTCCCATCTGCTCGTATATACCTCCATTGTACATGTTGTCTTCGGATTTCCGTTCGGTACTGTAATTGAAATCTATTACTTCTGATAACAAAAATGTATACTTTAATGTCCTCTTTTGAAGAACAGTGGTTTCTGCGACGTTGTTATAGTTAAATTTAGTTAGATGTGAATAAAAATAGATGTTGATAATAAGTTAACGAAGTTAAAGAATATCTGGGCCAAATATTATCTCAGATTTATTGATGTTACGAAGATTAGTTCCAACGACACATTATATTTCATTTTTAAAAGCCGTAAAGAGAAAGACTGTACGGAAAATTTAAATAGAATATGAAGCTTGGCTTCTGTGGAATGTCTGATATTTTTAAATGCTGTAAAGGATTGTAAATCTCGAATGTTTTTACATACATACATTCTTTGTGGATCTGAGACAAATATTTGATTCGGTTGACGGTGGAGCAAAGTGAAGCACTTTAAACTCTGTCTTCATTCCTGTTTTCCTCCTGTCAACTACTTTCTCGCGTTGTGAAAAGAACCTGCAACAACATTTTTTGAAAATTAATTTGTAAGGAGCTGCGGTAGAAGTTGAGAGGATTCATATGATGCGGTTGTTTAGCTTCCTTGAAGGACGGAAATGATTTTTTGGTCGGCTGAGAAACAATGCCAGTTAAAGAATTAAACAAAATCCAGCAATGCAATGTTCGCGGTGTTGCTTGGTAGAGAAATCGAATCGTTATGTACGCCGTAGAGATCTGATCACACAGAATGAATCTCACAAAAATGCTCATTAGTTACGAACTAAACAGAACGCTACTTACAGGGTTCTGTCAAGGTACAGGGCTAACCGAATTCGGCTTAAGAACGATGTATCTAACAAACGGTGACAGCCCAGTAAAAATTTTTGTGCTGGGCTATGATACATGTTCATCAGTTACTGTAGTTCAGTGTGTATTCAAATCCGAACGCCGGAAAGCTGTAGGATAGCACAGCATTGTGAGGCTACATCGTGCATTTCAGTACATTTGTCTGTGCTACTGGAAAAAATGAGAAAAATTAGAGATAAAACATAGTTTGCTTTACATAACATTCGATATATACTGCAAGCTGAGAGCA
This sequence comes from Schistocerca nitens, assembly GCF_023898315.1. NCBI lineage: Eukaryota > Metazoa > Arthropoda > Insecta > Orthoptera > Acrididae > Schistocerca > Schistocerca nitens. The sequence goes on from NC_064618.1 coordinate 266,263,191, forward strand.
TAGATCCACCACAAACGATTGACTTTTGCCAATATCGAAGAGATACAGTCTGAACAACTTGAGTATGTTGCAAAAATTAACTTTTAGGTACTGAGCGGTCGTATTTTTTTCTTAATAATGCAATACTCTTTGGAGATGAGGACTCGGTTGCGACTAAATTATTTAAATACTAAGCAATGTACCATTCAGTACGGAAGGTGAATTATGGTGAGGAACACTGAACTGCTCCAAGCAGATGTTCGAAGTGAAGGAGGTTCACAGGACCTTTGTTTAGTCTGCTTCGTCGCATTAGGAAATGTCAACGTTGCAATTGCGATGTGAGTATGATGCAGCTGTGATCGTTATCCCACAATTTCCATGGGGTCCCGCTACTCGTCAATGTACAACATTACTGGAACATCATTTTTCGTTGCTGCTTACACAATAAATTTCCGCCTCACTGAATTAGATATTCCGGTAACGAAACTCTGTTCTGGTCGCTAGACGGAACATGGTAGAATGCAGTAGGACTTTTCCCTTATTAGTCTAACGAAGACTTTGAGTGTTGTACCAGTAACAACGGCGTTTGAACTCAAGAATCAGATACGTGGGACTTCGATTCGTACAAGTAAATGTTGACTGATTTATGAACTTCGTTTCATTTTCATGGGAAAATACGAGGGCTGTTCGTATATTACGGGCCGATCCGTTGCGAAATCAAAACCACAGAGAAAATCAAAAATGTTTTATTTGCAGCAGTTAGCTACACCTTCCCACTACTACTCTATGTGGTGTCACCGGCAGACACCACACTTGCTAGGTGGTAGCCTTTAAATCGGCCGCGGTCCATTAGTATACGTCGGACCCGCGTGTCGCCACTGTCAGTGATTGCAGACCGAGTGCCGCCACACGCCAGGACTAGAGAGACGTCCTAGCACTCGCCCCAGTTGCACAGCCGACTTTGCTAGGAAAGGTTCACTGACAAATACGCTCTCATTTGCCGAGACGATAGTTAGCATAGCCTTCAGCTGCTACGACCTAGCAAGGCGCCATTACCAGTTTATATTGCGATTGTTATTAATGTACCGTCAAGAGCGATGTACACTAATTATGGATTAAAGTTAAGTATTACATCAACTACGTACTTTATTTGCTACTATTAATTCCCTTAACTGTTCCAGACCTCACGCCAGTCTGCGTGAGCTAAACGTGTGCCTTTCGGCTACCTCCGAGTGGCTTGGCTGTCTTGCCAAGTCATTACACTCTACATAGTCGCACTCTGGTTTAGACATTTGTTGTGGCGTTGTACCAACTTTCCAATACCATCGTCACAGGTGGTAACCATTTGTGCATTCTGCCACTTGTCTACGCTGGTCTGGAGCTCGTTGTCGGTGCCAAAATGCTTTCTCCTTAGCTAGCGGGAGCCAAGTCAGGACTGTATAATGGGCGATCGAATACTTCCCACAGAAAATGCTGCAAGAGAGTCTCCATTGCCCTGTGGCGTGAGCCCGAGAACTGTCATGAAGCAGGATATGCAAGACAGTTACACTATGCAGGCTGCATAAAATCAGGCGAAATCTCTCAGCTGGCACCCATACTTGGCGGGAGACACTATTTACTAGTCATCACTGTGTGCTCAGAACTCAGAAGAGTGACGCGGCATGGCCGATGGGCGTACTAGAGACATTGCCCCCAAAAGACTGCAAAGCTTCTTTGGATTGTCATTGTGATTTCCATTACGCGAGAAACCGGATCTAGATGAACGAATAGCCCTCTAATATCTGATTTATTTAAGAAATTTTTTCATACAGGAAAGGCAAATCCAGTATTTGTGACCCATTGATTGATAAAGCGTGTAGTAAACTGACAGAAATAAGATTCGAAACAAAGCGCACGGAATTTCACCATGCGCGTCATTTCGAATCTTACCATGATGTGGAACCAACCGTTACACCACTTATCGAAAGTTTACATCCTAAAGCAAAGCATCATAATTACTAATTCCCTGGTTCTCGGAAACTTTTCTGTTGTCAGCCTGACATGAAAAAGGCAATTTTTTTCTTTAGAGACTTTTAACTGTTTCACATGAGAGAACTCCTGGGCAGTGGTAGCTGACAATGTAAAAGACGATGTACGGTTTCGTGCGGAAGGACACGGAGGGGGTGAAGACTTACTAAGGAATCCACAGGACATGTAGGAGGCCTAACGCAGAAATGGAGCATTATGACGCAGTGGTTAAAATTATGGATTCGTAACCTGAGTTCCAGATTCGTGTCCCATTAAGGTGTTTGGTGGTTTCCCCAAGTCACAGCAAGAGTTAGCCAAAAGGTTTCTGTGGTAGCCGTAACAGGTCCTTTGCCCACTTCCTTCCAGCTGATCTGTCTTTAATTTCCTCAACGTCAACGCAGCCTACTCCAAAATTCCGCCCTCCGGGTGTAGCAAACAGTGGAGTTGTTTGAAATGGATAAAACACAATACAGGAACTCATGAAACTGGAAGAGTCGCACATAACTTGAAATCCTAATCTTTCCGGCCAGTGAAACGCACTCTTCCTTTGGACTGTTTTTGTTTGAAAAATTTATCTGCAATGGTTTCAAGTTACTGAGTTATATTCCACTGAGGCAATACAAAGAAACGCGTAACAGCTACGAGAACGATGCAGTTGACCTATAAGCAGGGATAAAGAGGAGAAAAAGTATTTGTAGAGGAAAAGAGGTGGAGAGATCAGCTGTCGCACTCAAGAAATGAATTACACGCGGAGGACAAAGGCCACGAATTTCAAATTTTCCTTTTCCTAAAACAGCGAGCTTAGCAATAGCTGTGTGCAAGCCTCTCCGCAGTAATTGGATAACGGATTTAATTTCAAACTTTTGTCGTCCCATCCTTCACTTTTCCCATTCCAGTTCTGCCCTGCTCATGCTTTATTCACGGACATTCATGTGTTCATTTCAGACATGTAGACGTTGGTATTTCCAGACAGTTTCTGCGTGAGCGAATCACAGTCGTGATTTCAGAAAAGAGTTTATTTATCAGGAAAGTATACATTGGAGTAGGGACAGTAAATTCTATTAACAATTGAAGGTTCTAAGAAATACAGCCAGTATAATCTCAACATCATTTTCACCGTTGCGGAGAGTCACTTAAAGTATTATACGTTACAAAACGAGCAAACCAACCGAGCTTAGGAACACAACCAACTGTGAAACAGACTCAAGTAAATATTGTCTGATATTCTTGAAATCTATTGGCTGAATAATTTGTGGCTTTAGATAAAGAGTTCGTACCGAAATGATAAGTTGCCTTCGATCAGTACCATGTTACACTAAATGCAACATTTCAGACTATGTTATTCACAGTCTTTTGGCACAATTTTTAGAAGTGTAGGCAATGAATTTCGTTCCGCAAGGAACATTACCTAATTTGGACAAATCAAAAAGGGAACGCCCTATAAGAAAAATAGCAGTGTGTGCAAACTCTCTCAGTTCTATCTGTGTGAACAGTTAAACCCCATTTTCTTGAGCACATAGCCTACATGTGAACTAAAATGTTGAAGCCACATACTGTTTCATATTTACTGGCTAATACGTATACCTTCTAAAGTCGTTAAATGATAAGCCCTGTTTTTGTGTTCTTCCAGATCATGCATGATAAACCTAAAGACTATTACTAGATGTGCAACCAGCTACACATCGGTAAAGGTAGCGTAGAGGAAATAAAAGAAATGTCAAGGTGTACAAGAGAAAAATACTGAGAAAGCTCTTTCAGCCATAGAAATGTGCTGGTTTCAAGCAGTGAGGTAGAAGTCTGTGGCACTCCACAATTATAGCGCTGCACCTATGTGGAAGGCAACTGTGCAAGACGGGAAAGCAGCTGAAGAAAAAACCGGAAATAAGTTCAGTTACCTGGACAATGAATGAAATGAAGAGTTGTTAGATGGAGTAGATAAAGGCAGGAGAGCTTCTGTGAAGTTTGGAAGGTAGGAGACGAGGTACTGGCGAAAGTATGGCTGTAAGGAACGGTCGTAAGTCGTGCCTGGGTAGCTCAGCTGGGGCCAGCACGTAGGCTCAGCGTGTTCGGTCAGAGAGCTATCTGGTCTCTGTAAAAAAAAAAGAACTGAGTGAAAAGATCATCAACGAACTTCTACGGATGTCCTATGACGTCCGCTACGACCAAATACAACGAACATAACGCAAAAAATGTTGATAGAGCACTTGCCCGCGAAAGGGAAAGATCCCGAATTCGAATCTCGGTCCGGCACACAGTTTTAATTTTCCAGGAAGTTCCTTACCAGAGACACTCGCAATTGTAAGACTTACTCATTTTGTCGTTGATGAGGCTTACGTTATAGGGAACAAAGGGGCAAGCTTGCAATATTCTAGACTTTGTGCTAAAGAGGAGTACATTATTGTATACGTTGTTATTGAACATAGCTTTAGAGACTTTTACAACGGATACGAAGTACCCATTTATACCACCACAAACCTGCTAAAATCTTTATTATACTGCAACATGTTTCGATAGCATGTCATGATAATTTATCAGACTCGGACATATTGCATAATAAGGGCACACAATTTTAAGAAGGAAATGATATTTGTAATATTAGTACTTGATGAAGTTCTTGCTTCAGAATTTTGAAATCTTATGTGCTATATGGTCACAATTTTAAGATATCTTTTTGTCCAGAAGACAAATACAGTATGTATCAAACAAATGTTGTTTATTTGCCAGGGGGACATCAACTACATAACTGCCTTTCTTGTAACTTTATTCGTTGCCTTTGTTTCAAACAGCGCCCTATAGTTTTACTCGTTGATAAACTTCATCTCTTCCAGACCTGATTGAAAACGTGTCCGAGAGTATCATTCACGTAAACATGACTATTAAAAACGTATCTTACTGCACTTTGGCTGATCTTTACTAGCATCCAATGTAACGTAACTTGTCCACTTGTTGAAGAAGACAGAATACAAACAGGAAAATTCACGCCGGTCATTCAGTCAACACTCTTCAGTTGAAGATTTCTTTGAGCACAATATACACCATCTAAGAGAAGATAGAAATACCACTCATCTATGATCAATGTAAGCTGGTAAAATACTAATTGTTAATGTTTTCTTATTAGCGATAAAGCTCCGTTTAGTACAGTCATGCACTACTTCTAAATTTTGCTGTTTTGCTAACTTACATTCTCCGTATGTGTGTAGCATTCCTGACTTCATTTCGTTGGTGTACACTCCCCTCATAGACACCTCGAACCGAAGACGACTGACTGAACGACCAATGTGCATTTGCCTTCTGTTTTCGCTTGATTACTGTCAACTCCAGCAAACGAACATGTTATGTCACCCCCCCCCCCCCCCCCCCCAGCAGAGTGCTCTAGAACATGAGAGTCAGCCAGTTATGTCTTAAATTTTTAATGTCATGTTTACGTAAATGGTATACAGTCATACGTTTTTGAACAAATCTTGAGGAGGCGAAGTGGGTTATCAAATAAAAAATATAGGAGGATACTTTTTAAAAAAAATGTCGCACAGCCTTTCAAATCTTTGTAGAATGCTATTCATATCTTGGTAGAAATGCAAGCAGTCTACAAAGCAGATTGTTTAGAAATCACTCGTGCGACCCGTCCTAGAATATTTCTCAGATGTGTGGGACCGATAACAAATAGAAATAACAGGGGACGTTTTAACGTATACTGAGAAGGGCACGCTTAATGGTCACATGCTTGTTTGACCCGCAGGAGATTGACATGTTGAAAGAACTGAACTGCAAGACTCTTTAAGACAGATGTAAACTTTTCCAAGGACGCCTAATTGCACAGTTCCAAGAACCCCGCCGGCCGCTGTGCCCGAGCGGCTCTAGGCGCTTCAGCCCGGAACCGCGCAGCTGCTACGGTCGCAGGTTCGAATCCTGCCTCAGGCATGGATGTGTGTGATGTCCTTAGGTTAGTTAGGTTTAAGTAGTTCTAAGTCTAGGGGACTGATGACCTCAGATGTCAAGTACCATAGTGCTTAGAGCCATTTTTTTCCAGTAACTCGCTTTAAATGATCACTCTAGGAACGTACCACGGCCAGCGACACCGAGCTTCGGTATGGACTGCCAGGACAAGATTAGATTAATTACAGCCCGCAAGGAGGCATTTAAACAATCATTCTTCCTTGAATTTTCTCGTTATGACAGTATTGAAGGGCGATGTGTTTTAATTATTAAAAACCATTCAAAAGCCAAGATCGCACAAAATATATTTTTTATTCAAGACAACCGGTATCAACAGACTGCTGAAGGCGGTTGTCTTCAATGATCGATAATAGGAATATCAACAATGTAGGGAAGGCGGATTGCTACTTACTGAGAAGATAAAACGCAAAGTTCCAGACAGGCACGATTAAAAGATACTTACACATAAGCTTTCGGGCACAGTCTTCATCAGAGACAGAGAAACACACGCCACTCGTTCACACAAGCAAGCAGATCTCACGCACTAAGGACCGCCAGCTCCGGCAGCAGCCCGCCATAAATTCCTCTCCTGTGCCTATCTTTTCGTCTCAGAGTAGCATTTGTAACCCGTGTCCTCAGTTATGTCAATCCCTTACCCTCTACAGCTCCCTCTAGTACCATGGAGATTGTTCCTTGATAACTTAACACATTTCCTATCATCCTGTACCTTCTTCTTGTCAGTATTTTTCATATGTTCCTTTATTCGCTAATTTTATGGAGAACCCCCTCGTTCATTACCTTTGCAGTCCACCTAATTTTCAACATTATTCTGAAGCGTCACATCTCGAACGCTTCGAGTCTCTTCTATTCCGATTTCCTCACTGTCCATGAATGACTACCACCCAGTGCTTTGATCCAAACGTATAGTCTCAGATCCCGAGACGTAAATAATGGTTGAATTATTCGAACTTTACATGCAAACGGAGTATCTATATTTTTTATTTGTATATTTCTCCTCAAATTAAGGCCTATATTTGATAGAAGTGGACTTTTGTCACGCAGGAGTGACATCTTTGTCTGTGCTAGTCTCCTTGTCATGTCCTCCTTGCTTCATCCGTCAAGGGCTACTTCGCTTCAAAGGCAGCAGAATTCTTAAACTTCGTCTACTTCGTGGTCTTCAATTGTGATGTCACGTTTCACGCTGTTCTCATAGTAACATGTGACCCAGAAACCTGCACAACATCTGAGCCGACCGCTGTGACCGAGAGGTTCTAGGCGCTTCATTCCGGAACCGCGCTGCTGCTACGATCGCAGGTTCGAATCATGCCTCATTCATGGATGTGTATGATGTCCTTAGTGAGGTTTAAGTAGTCCTAAATCTAGGGGACTGATGACCTTAGATGTTTAGTCCCATAGTGCTTAGAGCCATGTTTTGCACAACGTCTAAACAGCTCCATAATAAACAATGAGCTGCATAAATGAAGTTCTAACAAATTATGTTCCAATCAACTAGAAAGGAATGAAAGAAATAACGGAAAAATCTGGAGTATACCTATGCTTGAAAGAAAAAGGCCTATTTCAGATTGTTTGGCCATCTCAAACAAATGGCTAACTGAATGTAGCAAAACAATGGCTACACAAATGTGACTGGAAAATCCTTGCAAGAAGACCAGGGAACAGATGTCTGTACAAAGTGAAGGTGGGTTGATAGCGCAATAACAGGAGTTAGCTGGGATACATTCCTCAGAAACTGGAAATTTGTGGTATGTTCTGTGAGACCAAACTGCTGAGATCATCGGTCCCTAAGCTTACACACTATCTAACATAAACTGATTTACGCTACGGAAAACACACACACTCATGCCCGAGGGAGGACTCGAACCTCCGACGGAGGAGACCCGCGCGAGCTGTGGCAAGGCGCCTTAGACCACGCGGGGTAGCAGTCCTCAGAGAAGAGTGGTAAAAGGACAGACACGTATGGAGAACGCTCGTAAATCACACCCAGGCAACTGCAGTGGAAAATCGATGTGGAGATACATGGAGAGGGTCTCCACACTTTCCTGTAATTTTGTGAGTCTAGGTTGGAGAGAGAGAGAGAGAGAGAGAGAGACAGACAGAGAGACTGCGTGTGTGAGAGAGCGAGAGAGAACTTGTGATTGGCTGCAGTTGTATTTCAGTGTCTAATTAAATAATTTGCTTCAGCAACAAAGCGAGTACGTACCGTAAAAGTAAATAGAAGGAATGAGGTAGCTCGCTGTGTACCGGAGCACTTCCTCTCTCCGGGCGAGTAATAAAGGTAGAAGAGCCAGTATTTACACCTGGCGGTAGGAGGGGGCAGCTCTCGCAGTCAATGGCGTATCGCGACCGCCTGCGCGCTGGGTTCCAATTGATCCGGCCGGCTGATAGCTTTCTGTCACACAGCGGCGCAGGGCGCGGCAGCGGGCTGCTTTCATTGCCGCGTCCGCGTGGCTTATCAGGCCGAGCGGCGAGGCGCGGTGCTGGGGCTACCTGTGGAGCTCGCACTGGAGACCTCCCGCGGCTGATTGGGTCGGAGGCTAAGCCCGAACGCGGATCAATTGGCGGCCACGAGATGGGGTGCAGGGGAGGGGGTGGGGGAGGGTGTGAGGAGAGATACCCATACTCAGGCGCGTGCACGGGTCTACTCCATCCCTGCCCACCTCCACTGTCTATTACGCCCGGCCACCCAGCCAGCCACCCACCCACCCACACACACTCACACACACAATAGAGTCACATCTCAGCCCAATCTCCTTCGTCTTTGATCCGAATCCTCCTCAGCCTCCAGCAGTGGCACGATTGACAAAACGCGCGAGGTCTCCAAGAACTCGCAGAATGGTGGTCAGTCACAAGTTTTCGGAAAAGGTAAAGGAGGAGTAGGGAGATGCGGACCCTGAGCTCAGATTTGATTGATGATTGTAGGGAGTAGCAATTAGCTGCGATATCATTCTAAATAACCATCCTGGCGTTCGTCAGAAGTGATTTAGGAAAACAACGAACATTAAAAGGTTCAAGACTATGAGACGCTTAACACACGAGTTAGGTAACGCAGTTGGAAGGAGTCGTGGTACGTATGCAGTAAAGGAAATATCTAAATGCGAACCGTTGTTGAATGTAGTAATGATATAAAAATGTTTTGGAAAATTTGCTGAAGTGTAACTCTAGTCTCTTCCGACTTATAAAACGTCCAGACAGCCTACGAGAATGCAGCCGGATGGCGTCTTCGACAATCGTCGATATTTTGACAGGCGAACACCCCATCATTTTAAAGGCAGAAATATGCGCCTGTCGTAGTTTGAGCAAATATGCTAATTTTTTGAAATAATAAACCTCAATTGGACAGTACGTTACTGTATTCTGTACTTTCTAGATATCGGCTTTTAAGACATTATCGAGTACAATTCTAAGTTCTTAAAGCAAAGCAGGTAAACAAGTCGGATTATTCTTTCAAAACGTACCGCATGTCTGAGCCTCAGCATCATCGAAAACTTTTTTAACTACGCTGACATTTGAAACTCATTGAGAATTTTCCTCTCTACCATTATCTATCAAAATTTATACGTTTCCCAACTGATCCATACTTAGAAGGTGAAACTGAGCGTCATTATAAGCACTGAAACAGTTACATACCACCTAAGAAAAGACATGGCTATAAAGGGCGATAAAAGATGTTCCCTTTCGAAAGCCTTACGCTCCAGAATCCGTATGCGAATCAGACCATATTGCCATGAACACTGAGGCAATCATTCCACTGACGCAGCAGGTTGACAGTTTCCGTTTGGTAAGACAATCTGGCCTGCTGTGTGAAGACATCCGTAAGTGCCTGCTGCACATTCTCATCCAACAGCAATTGCCGACCCCTCTTGGCAATTTTTAAGAGACTGAAGGCCTGATAATCGCATCGGGGGAGGCTCAAAATGGTTCAAATGGCTCTGAGCACTATGGGACTCAACTGCTGAGGTCATTAGTCCCCTAGAACTTAGAACTAGTTAAACCTAACTAACCTAAGGACATCACACACATCCATGCCCGAGGCAGGATTCGAACCTGCGACCGTAGCGGTCTCGCGGTTCCAGACTGCAGCGCCAGAACCGCGCGGCCACTTCGGCCGGCTCGGGGGAGGCGTCAGGACTATAGGATGGGTCCTCGTGTCTCAGAATCGGTCCGTAAGGGATCAGCCTGGTCTCCTTGATCGATCGGCGTCCTGTACATAATCGCGATCAGCTCAGAACTTGGTAAATCATTCCACAACGGTGGTTCTCGACAGGCACGCTGCTCCATACATTGGTATTCTTCATTCTCCAGTAGATGACAACCGGTGTTTGCCTATCGGCAACCAACTAAAGAATAACAGTACGTTGATCCTATCTGAGCGCATTTGGTAATAACGTCGCCGTAGCTCACGTTTCCACGCTTATTGCACCCACACTGGAATGACACGAATTCAACACTAATGCCTTGCCTACCTGTCGGTGTTTATATACCCGCATCAAAGTCGCGCTACATTACATATACGCCGTAGCAATGCTGTCAAAAGAAAACTTTTGATCGTCCTGTACACCTACTAAGTAGTTAACAGTTGTAGCTTTCGAAGATAATGGAGTTAGAAGTATGGGTGCAAAGCAGTACAGGTGCTGTTGCTTTTCGTACAACATACCAGCCTTCAAATATAGGAGTCCATGTCAAGACTCTTCTTATTACAAGTGAAACCCCCCGGATAGAGAGAAAGGTAGGGCTGAGAAAAGCAGAAATGTTTCAAAGGGATATACTTCGCTAAATAACGTGTCCATAGATTCTTCCAGAATAATTAGCAACTATTGGAGCAAATCAAGAAACCAAATTTTAAATTCTGTGATCACCTTCATAGAATGAATAAAAACGTGTGGTGCTAAATTAATGAAAAGTTGAGTTTCCGAATTTATCCATGATAAGTGCTCGATTCATCCGAAATGTTGTCTTCCATTATAAAGAGCAATACGACTACGAAACTTGTGTTCCATTCTAAGATCCAGCTCGGTACTCTAACTAAACTTGTTCATAATATTGAGGATACTGCGTAGTCCGATATGAATTAAAACCACAAAATCCAGGTAGAAAACTGTTTTGCTGCAGGCAGTTTTGTAAGTGATCTGCTTCGTAGGAGGATTACTTTTTCACAAGATTCTTTCATTGAACCGAACTTTTCCGTCTTTCCAACAGTCTCTGCCTCTGGATTTCCCTAGATATTACACGCCTGTAACTAAATACAGTGTCAAATAGCTAATGATGAAATAGATACTTAAGGCACCTTTCGTCTAACGGTATACATATAAATTTTTCCTTGCTTGCTTGTATTTTGACAGTACTGGTGCATATAGATGTGAAGTTTTAGTTCGTTTCTCTCATATTTAGAGTTTATTCGGATGCAAACGACCAGTACTTCATTTAAAAATTTGTGTCTTATGTAATGTTAATTATGAAACTATGGCATCTCAAGCATGACCGATGTTAGGAGGGAACGGGGTTAAAGGGTACAGACAAAAAGGAAGGAGAGCATGAAGTCCGCTAAGTTGTTGCTATTGTTCCGCTCCTTGTTGTGCAGGTACCGTTTGTATTTGTTGCTTGCAGAGTTGCATAGCTTACCGACTACTCAAAAACCGAGAAAAGGTGGCGCAGTGGCTAGCCACTGGACTCGTATTCGGGAGAACGACAGTTCAATACCGCGTGCGGTCATTCTGATTTAGGTTTTCCGTGATTTCCCTAAATCACTCCAGGCAAATGCCGGGATGGTTCCTTTGAAAGGGCAGGACAGACTTCCTTCCCCGTCCTTCCCTAATCCGATGAGACCGATGATCTCGCTGTCTGGTCTCCTCCCCCAAACAACCTTAACTACTCAAAAATGAGTGGCAGCACCGCCAGTGTCCAGAGCTAAGTTATCAGTGTTGCTGTGTTCCAGTTATACGAGGTTCGTTTGACAAACGAAGTCCCGACATTCTTCTTTTCAGGGCATATTTATTCTTAAGACCTAGAATTTGGTGGTAATATTAGTCAACATCTCTCTTATATGAACTATTTGTTTGTGTAATCTCCATGCCGCTGTTTGACATTACGCCAGATTTGTGAAAGAGCACGTATTCCCTGTTGGTTAAAGCTCTTGTCTTGTGCTCGTAGCCAACTTTTCACTATATGAATTACGGTTGCCTCACAGAAAGGCCCCTCCGTTGGCCTTAAACTTCTCCTTGACACGCCTCCGGTGCCAACTGCCTTCCTGCAGGCGCCTATCACTACTTCGAATGTTTTCTACGTAAAGCCAAATTTTTAAATTCTCAGTAAACGTGTGTGTGTGTGTGTGAAGGACGGTGGAGGTGCCACCGAGGTTATCAGTGAACTGGGGAGCCTTACACGGACCCTTTCCCGTTTTATTCACGTACTTGTCAATGTCGCACCCCTCCGTGATGAAGCCACAGCAGGCGTGAAACAGGAGCATTGAAACGGCATAAGCAGCCTTTGATGCTTCGCGTCACTTTCAAATTTCTTCAAATGATTTTCAAAGGTCCCTAGCAGCTCTACCCTATGCACTAGAGCGAAAACTACAGTCTCACTACACTCAATTGGAGTGAGACCACGTGTAGTGTTGCTGCTCACCTACCATGCCCCTAGAGAATGGGCCGCAGCTCGTGGTCTCGGGGTCCCGCTTTCGATTCCCGGTGGGGTCAGGAATTTTCACCTTCCTCGAGATGACTGGGTGTTTACGTTGTCCTCATAATTTCACCATCATTCATGAAAGCAGCGAAATTGGACTGACTGTGAGCACGGGTTGGGAATTTGTAAGGGCGCTGATAACAGCATAGTTGAGCGTCCCACAAACCAAGAGAAGGATTCGAGAGTCGGGGAGACGGCAGGAGTATGAAATATTGTAAAAACGTCTACCTGCTGCTCATAGTACTGGAAATGAATGCGAATCATTGGCCCAAGAAAAAGGATGGTTTCATTGAGGTTCCTTACGTCACCCCCTGTCGATTTTGAACGGCGGTGTGTCTGAAATGTTTCCTCGGCCACTCATAAGATAACCGCGTGAGTTAAGCGCTGGGCGTCGCGGTTCTGACCTCTATAACCGAAGTGTCAAAACAAGGTGTGTTCGACGACAGCGTTGGGCGGATTTTTGGCATAATTTGGTGCCAATGGGACGTTATTAACTCACCTTACACTTCACGTGAACTTCTGAGCTCCGGCCTTTTTTCGCAGTTTGAAGTGTCATCGACCAGGACACCACGCTTTTGCCCCATTACAGAGGAAGGTTGAAGGCATCTTTGAGCCACATTTCAAAGTTAACCGTCGGAGTGGGAGACAGGTACAGTTTCGAAAGGGGGTAGTTAGCTTTCATACCTTGCCGCCAATTCGTGTTGATAAATAGCACGGTCGTGTTGATCACGAACGGTTTCCATGTTGAGCACCTGTAAAATGAATCATAAAATTGATGAGATGCTCTGAACTCTGATGTGTGTCTGTTTTCTGAAGGTCTTGTAGCTCTGGCGCATCGTCTTCCGAAATCCTGTGGGTACCCACTTATAAACTGAGCAAGTCCTGGACCTGCCGGCGTAGGACACCGGAAAGGTGGGAAATACATGTCTCATATTGTTACTTCTGACTACTATATTAATTAAAATAATCATACGTTCATGTTATGAAACGTCCCCTTGGAAAAATTTATACATGACTGTGCTTAAACTAACACACAGCACAGCCAGTCATTTTCATACAGAGCGCTACATAGCGTTACCAATAAGAAAACCTAAACAGCCTACTTACATAGCCCCCATGCTCCCCACAAAAAATTTTACAAATTGTTTTGGGCAGTGGCCAATACAGATTTTTAAAAAATTTTCATAATTACAATAACAAAGAAATGAAAAGCACACATTTATCGATACAATGTTGGTCAAAAGCTAAAATTTTCTCACAGTCCATAAAGACATCCTGATCATTCATCACAGTAAAATTTCAGAATTTTTCTCAAAGTCTGAGCAGTAAAAGAAAATGCACACGGACGTAGTGGATTTCCATGCAGTCTTGAAGAAGTAGTGTTGTCCTTCCAACGGAAAGACAGTGCTGACTCTTGACATGCAGACAGGTAATGGGCCACAACAGAGCAAACCCACCGCACAGTCAGTCGAAGTTTTGAAGAATATTGGTAGGTAGGTCATCACAGAGCAGACCCACTGTAGTTCTGGTAGAGATTACGGTATTAGTGGGCCACCAGAGGTGCAGACCCACTGCAGTCCTTGTGGAAATAATGGTACTGGTGAGTCATCAAAGACGCAGACCCACTGTAGTCCTTGTATAAATAATGGTATTGGTGGGTCATCAAAGATGCAGACCCACTGTAGTCCTTGTAGAGATGGCCAGCAGCCATCTGTTGTGACAGTGCGGGTGCACAATCACCATTGAAGAGTCTTGCGGATAATATAGGAAGTCCATAACCACCACTTGTGCTCTCACACAGTTTTTGGAATTATCCTTAAAACCAGCAATGCTGTTAACGAGTCCCTTGCTGAATTATTAACACACGTGTAAACAGTAACAGTCCCTACTTCTCACATATTGTCCATATACTGTGACCAATAGAAACATGTGCAGTGAAATGTAACTTACAAGTTACTTAATTTGATGAACTGGTGTCAATTACAATTTTATAACATAAGAATACAATTACAAAGGTACAAAATACATCATTAAAGAACATAACAATACAGATAACATTTGTAGTACAGGCTTTACAAAAGAATCGAAATAACATATACATCAGTGTTACAGGAATTATGACATGAGTACATAAATAAAAGATCAGAATAACTTTCGAAACATCAACTTCACACATAAGCATTATAACAGAACAGAATAAATAATGTCTAAACATCTTTACAAAGAAAATAACGTATTATCAGAAAAATTCTACAACATAACTCTTATTAGCTAAACACATAAATACAGGAAGAACACAAATATACAAGAGTACACAAAGACATAGCGGAATAACAGAAAGGGAAAGGACAGGGTTTGTTTTACTGCAGTATCTTGCAAACAAAGCTTTCTTTACTTCTGGGAGATCTCCCTTCGTTCTTCATTATTGCAAAAAGTGCTACCTATACCTGCTTTCTGTACTTTTTTCGTAAAACTTCTCAATGCATTTCTTCCAATTCATCGCAACTCATTCTCTTATATAGTCTATCCCTCTTAAGCTTACTTAAATCTACTGAGCTCAGATGCTAAACTAAGGGACGAGGCAATGCAACAGCATAAAACAATTAACACAAACAGCAATGACAAAAACATGGAAATTGTCAAAGCAAGCTACAGTAAATCTAAATTACCAAGCAAATGCAACATTACAACTAATATGAGCCAATGTGCAGCAACAAGGAAAATAAATCAGTAGTAAAACTGGCTTAACAGAGTAATACAAAGTGAAATTTAGTAGCACTATGCCTGGCAAACAGCAGCAGCAAATGTAATAACTTATAACTAAATATGACAAAGCTCAAGCAGAAAAAATATTACAGTAAAATGGCCATGTTTAATACCTATGTCACATCTTAACACTAGAGTGATGCATCACGATAACTTACTCTACCAAAAAAATTACCAAGTAGTTGAAAAGTAAATTCCGTATGCAATTCCTGTGAAGGGAAATGTCTTTTTATGCTCCTTCGAATATCATAAATTAAGAGCTCCACAGTATAATCATATGTTTTCAAGTTTGAGCGTGTCGTATTTGCGATGCTTTCGACAAAGAAATGTCAATAGCGAGGATAATGGCCCCTTTTTTTTTTTCTACCACCTGTGCCTCTGAAAGGCACAAACTAATGGCTTTTTTCCAGGCAGGTGGTACAGCTGGGCGTCCACGACGCATTACGTACAGGTGGTCACTTAACTTTCTTACCGAAATATTTACGACTGCAGTGACAGTCTCATATAGAAATTTCACAGGTCGAGAATTTGCGTTACAAATGTGTAGAAACAAAATCCTATGAATATAACAGTGCTCAAAAAGTTTTCGTCAGCATTGTGATACATTCACGCATATACACACATTTCATAACTCTTAAAGTACGATTCTCGGTTTCCAACATCCTTTTTCACAAGTCAGAGTCCCTAACCACTATTCATTACTCCTTACCTTATTACACATATATATATTCGTCGACACGTCAATCTTGCGACGACACTTCAATATTTCATCATAATAAATACATAGCATAATCAAATTCCTCATATAGCATCAGCTTATTGATCATAAACATACCTCAACATCATAATACACATCGTCGCCGTAAAAATAACATCATAACACCTCAGTCAAATCTCAAAATCGTCGTAGCTTTCTGCAATTATTTCAATACCTAAAAAAAATTCTCTGCTCATTTCAATAGTGTCATCTACCTCAGATGTACTTTAAAAATCATGATCTCATACCAAATACATCATTCAAAGCTCTCATAGTATCACAATGGTTCTGAAAAAATATGAACAGTTCACAAAGTACAGACAAAATACAATTTCATAAGTATGAAATTATCCAACTATGTAATTGCGTAAACATGTGTCACTGATGTAGTAAAAAAAAATGTTTATCTCTCAGTTAAATGATCAGATAGCTGTGTAATTTGTGTGTTAGAGAAATATGGTACCGATGTGTAAAGTTGTATAAGCAAATACCATATTAGTTAGGGCTCCTTGTGCTTGCCAAACACACGGTACACAAAGTAAGCGTGTACCCCCCTGACGATTAAAGTAATTATACCCTCAGGTGTTACAGATTACAGCAATGGAATGAAATGTATCGCAGAAAACTTTCTTTATACGTCAAAAAATTTTAAAAAATAAATGGTTTAAGTACAAAATTAATCACTCAAATGCGTGTCCTGTAGCGCTAAATTGTGCGTCTTGTTGTAACATGATCTCTGTCATTACTTAATGGTAAAAAATGTGCCAAGTGTCGTAATTATCGTCGTCCGTAAGCAAAGTTCTGTGGAAGTCAATGTACTTACCTCGTAATAAACAAAAGCGAAATGCTATGCATATAGATATCGTAGTTATTACGTACAGTACCGTGATCAAGAAAGTACTACACTGTAACGTATTGTTGAGCTACAAAAAAGGCTGTCTTATTGTAGCTATACCACAAAGTTAATACTAAAACATGTTTTACTTTCCAGAAGAATTCAGAAAAAACTGTGCAGATATAAAACACAAACACTGCAAAAGCAACATTGTAAATTGTCACTCATTAGTAGCGTCGTGGTAAAATCGTGTAGTTGTCACATAAACTAACCACTGTGTCATCTGGTATCTCACTGAAAGTACTTTAAATCCAGAATTTATTTTCAAGTAAACCAAAATGTTGCATTAAAATCTCATTAGCAGTACCAGTATATGTTCTAAGTATGTGAGCCTTATAGTCGTTACGTAATCGTGCAACTTAGAAGCAAGAATGTACACACAATAACACTGTGTCGTCTGTTCACTATAACAATGCATTTGTAAATACTGTCTAAATATGTTCCCAAGGTTCTAGACTGGATAGTTAACTTCAAACATTGTTGCATGTTAACAGATTCAAAGTCTGACAAAGCATACTAGTAACGTGAAGTGAAAAATTTTATGACAAAGACTAAGTTAAAAAGCAGATTATCTCTCAATAAACGGTTTTACATATGAAATGTGGTGCAATCCTTTACTCTTCCTAGTGCGCAGAGGTTCAACTTGAACGCAATCATCATGCGGTATAGGTCGGTAAGGAATACTGGAATGTTTCCCAAGGTTAGCTTATGTTATTTTTCTCAAGCCCAGCCGGCGCACGTGGCTGCCTGCGGTGCGATTCATTGTCTGTCTCTTTGTTGGCGCGCGTCGTTATTAGGATTAGGAGACCTAACTTCTACAAATTCACCTTGTCGGGAGGGCCCTGCACTGTTTGAATCCCGCCAGTTCTGATGAAATTCAGGTCTGTCGTTACGATTATATCGTCTGTCGTCATGTCGGTAGTTCCTGTAGTTTCTTTCTTGTCGGTTATGTGGTAGAGTATGTCTCCCTTAATCGTAACTGCGTGCTGAATTGTTGCGTCTGAAGTTATTTTGTCTCCCTTGATAGTAATTGTTTTGGTTCCCATATTGTCTGTTTCTAAGGTAATCTCTGTCATATTCATTACTACGGAAGTACGATCTTTCTGTGCAATTCTTACTACTGTTCCAACGGTCGTCATACGGGTGGTATCTGTTTTGGTCACGATTTGTGTTGTGAGAATAGCCTTGTCGTGTCCAGTTATTATTTCTTTCATCGCGGAATTGCAACGGATGTGACCGGTAATTGTTGTGTTCCTGTTTTCGCGTTCCGCGATTATAAGTGTCAATTTCTAATTCTTGTAAGAGTCCCTGAAAAGCTTCAATGTCGTCTTTGCAACGTCCTGCCAAAATAATATGTCGTAAATGTTCAGGTAATTTGATTAAGGAAATGCGGATGAGTTCTGAGGGGCTGTATGGGTTTGACAGGTACTGATTCTTGTGCAACATGTCTTCAAAATATTTCACAAGACTGGAGAATTCAGATTGTTCAAAATGTTTCATCATTATGATGCTATGTTTTACTCGGTCCTGTGTAGCTTGAGACCAATATGCTGAGAGGAAGGCATGATAAAATTCTCCTTCACTGTGACAATCTTGAATGACCGATCGCATTCTTACAGCTGGTTCATTCTCTAAGTAGCCACACATAAATTCTAATCTGTGCTGCAATGACCAGTTGGGAGGAAAACCATGAGAGAATTGATGAAGCCATGCTCGTGGATGAATGTCGTTGCCAGAATTCTTAAATGTTTTGAATTTACGTGTAGTAATGAACAGCTTATAGTCAAAATCATCGTGTCGGCGAGTCGCACATCGCTCATTGTTACTTCGTTTCGGCGGTTCCATCTCAGAATCCAATGCGCCTTGCCAATTTCTTTCATAATTTCCGAAGTGTCCTGTGTTATTATTTTGTGGTTGCTCCGTATTTCTATGTCCCTCTTCCCGTACTGGAGCGCGAGTGTCCTCTGAAATATGTAATTCTTGTATTACTTGTGCCAACTGATCTTGTACTTCCCGGATTTCTCTTTTGTACTGTGTATTGATTTGATTTTGATTTTGTTTGAATTTTCTAATTTGTTCATACTCTTCAATGTCAGTGAAAGCTACAGGTCTTGTGTCATTCAGATCATCATCTACCTTTGTAGATAAGTTAGTGACCTGATCCGAAAGTTCGGCTACTTTATCCGATAGTGAAATTATTTCCTCTGTATGTTTTTCTGAACCAAGTTTCAGAGTGTCCATTTGTGTTGAAATCGTATCTACTGTGTCCTTTAAGTTTTCCTGAGTTTTTGCAAGTTGCGTAACCGAATCGGTAGATGCAACTGAGTCAATTTTAGCTTGCAAGGTATCAGGATATTCATGAACAATAATTTGCAGTTCTTTTATGGCTGCTTCGTGATTCTGTAATGCATTTTCATGCCGCGAAAAAATAGGTTGAAAATGCTCACAAATTTGTGTTTTTACGTCATTACAGGCTTTTTGACATTTCGATTCAATGTTATGTAACTCAGTAGTTAAATCTTCATGTGTTTGTTCAAGTGTGATGTCTAACTTTTGAAGCTTTTGCTGTGTTTGTCTCTGATTTTGTTCCATTTGTTGCATTAACTGTAATAACAATGCATTAGTGTCTGGAATCTGTTCCTCTACGCTTTTCGGCAGTGCGTTTGCACCGGAAACATTCACATTTTGACAAGCAGAAAATGTGTCTTGACTTATTTTAGAAAACGGTGAGGACGCAAAACCTGAATCTGCAGTATTTGCAAGATTGTGTCCTGTCATTTCGGATCCCTGAGGCGAGCTGTTGCCGACCGATCGATCGATAATGCTTCCCTGTTCACTATTTGTTTCACTGTCTACGCCATTGTTTGCCGCCCGCTCCATTTCCCTATGCACGATTACCAAATTACTATGTTGAACATTAGTTAATTCATTACACGGTGGCGCTAACACACTGCTTTCGTCTTCACTGTCATTTCTCAGTTTACTTTGGAGCCTAGTATTACTTTTTTACACGCCATAATTGTCATAATATTTCACACGATAACACAGAAAAGCACAATTTGAAGAGCAAAATAAGACAACACATTAACATAGCAATGGAAATAATGTCTACTTAATTGCAAGCGCAGCTGCGAAATACTTGGTGCAAATCTACATGCATGTCACAACTGTTTTACTGTACACCAATGTAAAACTACAATTACAAAGAAAATTCTCTCTATGATTACGCGCTAGCAATAAACAAAGGCTACACTAATTACACAAACTACAAGAAAAAATCAGAAGATTCCAGTGAGGTATCCTCGGCTAAGGGTCGACATATGAAACGTCCCCTTAGAAAAATTATACATGACTGTTTAAACTGACACACAATATTTTTTTTAGCGCAACGCAATCTGACTTTCAGAAATCCCTACAAAAGAACGGCCCTGAATAACATTAACCTATACCTTTCACAAATCACTTACCTCACAAAAATCTTCGTTACTCGAACTACTGCAATACCGCGAGCGCCAATACTGCCAGCTAAATAAAAGATTCATACTACTGAGGGCACTAATTACTGATAGGCATAGTTAGCAAATGAAAGATTTTGATAGAGAACAAACAATGAATTTACCTTAATAGTCATAATATATATAGCAGTTCATGACATCCAATCTTACAAATTTCAAAACTCCGCCATCTCTCTCCCCACATCCACCACTGCTGGCGGCACACCTCCAACTGCGCAACGCTACGCGCTGTTAACATCCAGCTGCCCAACACTACAATGGCAGACAACAATGCAAACTAGCCACAGACTGCACACACCACAGCCAGTCATTTTCATACAGAGCGCTACGTGGCGTTACCAATAAGAAAACCTAAACAGCGTACTTACACCTTATTTGACCGTAAGTCCTCCAAAGCTCTTTTAAACTCAGATTCTAATACTGGATCCCCTATCTCTTCTAAATCGACTCCTGTTTCTTCTTCTATCACATCAGACAAATATTCACCCTCATAGAGGCTTTCAATGTATTCTTTCCACCTATCTGCCCTCTCCTCTGCATTTAACAGTGGACTTCCCGTTGCACTCTTAATGTTACCACCGTTGTTTTTAATGTCACCAAAGGTTGTTTTGACTTTCCTGTATGCTGAGTCTGTCCTTCCGACAATCATATCTTTTTCTATGTCTTCACATTTTTCGTGCAGCCATTTCGTCTTAGCTTCCCTGCACTTCCTATTTATTTCATTCCTCTGCGACTTGTATTTCTGTATTCCTGATTTTCCCAGAACATATTTGTACTTCCTCCTTTCATCAATCAACTGAAGTATTTCTTCTGTTACCCATATTTTCTTCGCAGCTACCTTCTTTGTACCTATGTTATCCTTCCCAACTTCTGTGATGGCCCTTTTTAGAGACGTCCATTCCTCTTCAACTGTACTGCCTACTGCGCTATTCCTTATTGCTGTATCTATAGCGTTAGAGAACTTCAAACGTATCTCGTCATTCCTTAGTACTTCCGTATCCCACTTCTTTGCGTATTGATTCTTCCTGACTAATGTCTTGAACTTCAGCCTAGTTTTCACCACTACTACATTGTGATCTGAGTCCATATCTGCTCTTGGGTACGCCTTACAATCCAGTATCTGATTTCGGAATCTCTGTCTGACCATGATGTAATCTAATTGAAATCTTCCCGTATCTCCCGGCCTTTCCCAAGTATACCTCCTCCTCTTGTGATTCTTGAACAGGGTATTCGCTATTACTAGCTGAAACTTGTTACAGAACTCAATTAGTCTTTCTCCTCTTTCATTCCTTGTCCCAAGCCCATATTCTCCTCTAACCTTTTCTTCTCCTCCTTCCCCTACAACTGCATTCCAGTCGCCCATGACTATTAGATTTTCGTCCCCTTTTACATACTGCATTACCCTTTCAATATCCTCATACACTTTCTCTATCTGTTCATCTTGAGCTTGCGACGTCGGCATGTATACCTGAACTATCGTTGTCGGTGTTGGTCTGCTGTCGATTCTGATTAGAACAACCCGGTCACTGAACTGTCGTATGATGCAAAAAGTGGCAATTGACTGCGAATAATGATAAGTGCGAATTGATCCACATGAGGACTAAAAGGAAAGCACTGAATTTTGGTTGCACGATAAGTAACGCTACTCTAAAGGCTGTTAATTCAACGAAATACTTAGGGATCACAATTACGATTAACTTAAATTGGAACGATCACGTAGATAATGTTGTGAGGAAAGCAAAGCGAAGAATGCTGTTTATTGGCAGAACGCTTATAAAATGCAACATGTCTACTACAGTGACTGCCTGCACTAAGCTTGTCCGCCCTCTTCTGGAGTATCGCCGTGCGATGTGCTTTCCGCATCAGATGAAAATGGAAGTGAGCGTTTGGGGCGCAGGGGCAGGTCCGGCTGCCTTGGTGCAGGTCTCATTACATTCGACACCACATTGGGCGACCTACGTGCCGGATGGGGATGAAATTATGATGAAGACAGCACAACAATCAGTCCCTGAGCGGAGAAAATTCCCAACCCGGGAATCGAACCCGGGCCCGTAGGACGGCAATCCGTCACGCTGACCACTCAGCTATCAGGGCGGACTCCGCATCAGATAGGATTGACAGACGACATTGAAAAAGCTCAAATAAGGGTAGCTCGTTTTGAATTATCTCGAAATTGGCGAGAGAGTACAACGGGTATGACATACGATTTGGGGTGACAGTCATTAAAACAAAAGTGTTTATTGTTGCAGCAGGATCTTCTGATGACGTTCAGTCACCCACTTCCTCTCCTCACAGCGTGAAAATATTTTTTGGTGCCCACCTACATAGATATGATGATCATCACAAAGTAAGAGAAATCGGAGCTCTCACGGAACGATGTAAGTGTTTGTTTTTCCTGGTCGCCATTCGAGAGTGGAACTGTAGAGAAACAAATTGACAGCAGTTCGATCAACCCTCTGCCAGGTTCTTATCTGTAAATTGCAGACTAATCATGTAGGTGACGTAGACTTAGATGTCATATTTGATATTCTTCGATAGGACCAACTATATGCCACAATGAGGCCCTTTCAAAATCTGACATGTTCTGATAACGTCTCAGACAAGTACGCAGTAGCTCCGTGACCTCAGCGATCGATCAACACCTGACATTGTTCACAACCTTTACATATACTGCGAGGCCTGGTAAAAGCACTAAACAATAACAACACTAATGCACTCTTGCGGCTGTTCTATCTTCCATAGAGAACTGCAACTCTAATCGACAACATAGTGGTTGGTTATAATCAAAATGAAGGTATTCACGGGGTTAGAGTGTGGGTTGTAAGTATCGTATTGCAGCGATATTTGTTGGTGTGCTAATGCGTTAATCGATTTAAGCTGCAAAAAATTTATTTCCAATTTTGGCCACCAGGTACAAATCTGCTCTTATTGAACAAGCCGTGTAAGGAGTGGTTACTAATAAAATCAACATTACGTCATTCTCACTTTTTTGACCTTTTATGCATACGTCCCATTCCTAATCCATTACATGTGGGAAACATGCTCTGAGTCTTCCTTGCATTCACAGCGCCAGTTTTGCTCCTGGTAGCCAAAATTGGAACTCTTCCTGCGCAAATCGTTTCCGCATTAACGCATGACAATATCTAGCTAGTTTCGCTGCCTTACAATAATTTCTACCCACACTGGACTTCTGCGAGTGGTTGCACGTTATTTACAACTACCTGGTACCTTCTGATGTTGTGCATGTGTACAAAGTTTCACTGACATCCGACCGTATCTACTTTGTGCTTCACTTTCTTTGTCAGGTAGTGTATATGAAATGACTCACAATAGTAATAGGCAAGGAAATAACATGGTAATCGGGATCGTTACATAGCCGCAAGCTACAAGCATTGGTGCTCTGCAGATCTTCCCGTATTTCGCAATAATTTTCTAATGATACCATCATTCCGTATACATCTGCGGCGTCCGTGAACAAGCTCCGAGCGCCGCTGACGCTATCTGCCAGGATAAGTGGCTTCATTGGCGGAGTAGATGGTGGAGGGTAAAGTTTATGGCTGTAATGGACAAGTCGGAGGCCATAGACGTTAACACGGCCGTTAGAGTAACGTCGGAGTCCGACACGGATATCGGGTAAATTGAAGCCGCGTAAATGCGGCCCGTCGTCCTGCGAAACCTACGCGGACAGCGCCCACTGGACGCGTTGGCCGGACCGCGGCACTGCGCGGCTGGAGAGCGGTTGAATCCTCACGGGACGGGGCCGTAGCTGTACGCACGTGTGTGTCGGGACCACCGCGCCGCGCCGCGCTCGCGGAGACGGGCCGAAAGAAAAGTGGCGAGAGGATGATGACGTGCGGGCAACAGCGCTACAGCGGCGCCGGCACGTACGAGCGGACGTGTTCCTGTTTACAGCGCGCCGGGCAGACCGCACCACGTCCCGGCCGCGCGGAGAACGCGCCAAGCTATTGGCCGTAATCGATACCGTCCGACAACCGGGGAACACCGCCGTCGCCGATACTGGCGGCAAAAACCGGCCGGCGAAAAAAATAAAAGGAACGATCTCTCTGTCTCTGTCTCTCTCTCTCTCTCTCTCTTCGGGAGGGGGGGGGTCTAAAAAAATCTTAAAAAGAATGAAAGAGGCGAGTCGCGGCCGCCAACGCCGGCTACCCTAGCGTTCGTTCGGCCGACCGTTCGGTTCGTACGTTCCGTCGGTAGGCGAGCGAGCGATTACGCAGAGCCGAGGCATCATTTTTCCATCGGGAAAGTGGCCTGCGCGGCCGATAGCGTACGTGCGTCCCGCAAGAATATGCGGGGAGGCTGTGCAGGCATCGCCGAACAAAGGCCACTGGGACGCACGGTGATGGTGCGACTAGGAGAGAGAGGGAGAGAGAGAGAGAGAGAGAGAGAGAGAGGGACGGAAAGAGCTGGCGTCGAAAATTCCGGCCCGCACTGTAGCGAACAGCCCGCAGGACTTCGCAATTTATCCGGTAAACGCGGCTACGGAGCCGCTATCCCTCGACGCTGCATTTGCGAAATGAGGGCCCTTCGCCTACCGACCGCCGTCCCCGGATACTTCTACGTTCTTCCACGCTCCGTGCGGAGACTGGCAATTGGCGCAGGACGGACGAATCCAATCTGCCGGACCACTCGGTGTAACAGAAGCGAGAATCTAGCTCAAGCGGAAAGATGTTACCGTACGATTTTTTTTTGTTTTGGTTTTGTTCGGGTCACGGATCAAGCTGCGCAAAGCGTGGGCGCTTATTCACTTCATTATTGTAGATGTCATCGCGAGACCATGCAGCTGCCGGACTAGTTGTTGCAGTGCTACCACTGCGCGGCCAATATTTTCCTGTCTTGTGATGCGACACGGAGCTTGTTGCTGAAACTGCTGTCTACAGCTCTGAAGCAACTGGACAGGAGTGTCTGAGGTGTTGCGCGAGAATTATTTTACTTTATTCGCTGCCTGATACGTGGTACTTACTGGAATTAAAGAAAACGTGGAGCGGGTGGCTGTGGCCGAGCGGTTCTATGCGCTTCAGTCCGGAACCGCGCTGCTGCTACGGTCGCAGGTTCGAATCCTGCCTCGGGCATGGCTGTGTGTGATGTCCTTAGGTTAGTTAGGTTTAAGTAGTTCTAAGTTCTAGGGGACTGATGACCATAGATGTTAAGTCCCATAGTGCTCAGGGCTTTTTTTTTTTTTTTTTTTTTTGCAGCCCGCCCGTTATCGGGTGAAACAGCGGTGTTTACTAGCGCGCTGGACACACTCTTATTAAGTGCCCTTCTGAAACACATGAAACTATATAACCACCATTGATGACAGAGTAATTTAATTAATCAAAATAGATGACTTAACTTTTAATTTGAAAGCTCTATGTCGAAAAGTTCGGGGTTAAGATGCGCACCTGTGCTTAAAGGTTAAACAGTTTATGACAATGATAAGGCTTACTTCAAAGCAACTAACCTCTTAATTTCAATCGGTAACCAAGGTGCGACTGGATCACAAACCGTCCCTTCTGAGACTTTTATCTTCAATAAAACCCAGATTGTCAGTTATTAAGACCGCTCTGAAGGAACGTCTTAAAACATTACTAATGAACACTTGTTACAAGAGAACTCAGTCGGCGGAACCACAAGATCCAGCTAAAATACACCAATAATGACCTGGTGTTTCAAACACAGCAACGCACAGCTTAGTACAACAGATTGTTCAGATTATAGTTAATAACTGAGAAATGCAATTACAATCAAAAGATTAAACCGGTTAACAGCTAAATCCAACCACAATGTCACTTTTTTGTTTAACGCAACCTATGCCTTAGTATAACTGTTCCGGCTGTATTTACGAGCAAGAGCTGATTGATTAGAACGTTAATGATCGGGTACATACCAGTAAGGAGACGCAATACAGTAGTGGGACAAATGTTCAAGCAATTAGTGTCTTATTACAATACTACTGCCCATACTTACGACCAAAGGGCCGACCGAGTAAAACTCTGAGGGTCGGGTACAAACTAGAAAACAATAAGAAGGGCAGGTAGACAATGAAACAAATGACCACGAGGATTACAGAATGTTACTTCCCTTTATCAACAAACAATTCCACGGATCCACAATGCTTCGCAGCGGTTACTGAGTGGTGCCGATGAACGCCAGGTAGAAGAGGGTCACCCGACACCAACGTTGCCAACCAACCGACGGAACGTCGACCTGCTGCTTGTAATCGACGCTGACCCCGGAGAAGTACTCCGGTATCTTCGCTCTGCGCAGGCCCTCCTTACGCAGCTCGTGGCCACGGCCTCTCGGACCTCGAGATCGCCTCTTGTCGCGACGCAACCGTCAGTCCCCAAACTTCGTGCCTCTCTCTCGGGCCAGCGGACCCCTACATACACCGGCAACCAAAGACCTTCTAAGGACACAAACTACTGATACCAGCTCTTCCTCATAGATATTGGCATTGTGGCCGCAAGGGGGATAGTCGATACGACACCTGGGCCAGTGGCGCCAGACAGGTCAACTAATTAAATGAAGCATTGGCTCATTGCCATTTACAAATGACCTGCCAACTAGTGACTAAGACGTGTCGTGTTTTGACAATATGAAATTGTGCGTAAGTATATTGTGAAGCTTATTTGATTTGTTATTATTTTAATAAAGTTGCAATTTTAAATACCCGTACACTTAACCTAATTAGCAAACGGAAATTCTTAAAACTAGCCATTTTTTGTATAAAGAAGGTACGAAAACTGGAAGATAAAAAAGGTTTAAGTTAAGTTTCATGATAGCCCAGTTATTAAACCCAACCACCAATGCTGTCGCCGGCCGCTGTCGCCGAGCGGTTCTAGGCACTTCGGTCCGGAACTGCGCTGTTGCTACGGTCGCAGATTCGAATCCTGCCTTTGGCATGGATGTGTGTGATGTCCTTAGGTTAGTTAGGTTTAAGTAGTTTTAAGTCTAGGGGACTGGTGACCTCCTGTGTTAAGTTCCATAGTGCTCAGAGCCATTAGAACCAATGCTGTCCAGGAGGGACTACCTCAAAGCTATTGAGACTCTCGCTCGTGACGAGGAAAGCTCCCCATCGCACGCCCCCCCCCCCTCCCCCGCCCCCATCACATTTTGTGATAAGATGGCCCAGTGGGTAGTCTGTCAAAAACTGAACACAGATTAAGCGTGAAAACAGGAATAAAGTGTACTGAACTGTGAAAAAAGAAGCAGAATAGAGACAGTGAACGGTCCTAGCTGAAGATATGCAACATCGAGAGGAGCTGATTAGCCGCGGCGTCGTGGAAGTGTGGTAAATGGAAATGAGCGTTGGGTGTCATTGGCCAGGAGGATCCCTACGGAGCAGGTCCGGACGCCTTGGCGCAGATCTTATTATATTCGACGCCACATTGGGCGACCTGCGCGCCGGATGAGGATGAAATGATGATGAAGACAACACCTAGTCCCTGAGAGGGGAAAATCCCCGACCCACCCGGGAATGGAATCCGGGCCCCCTAGGACGGCAGTCCGCCACGCAGACCAATCAGCTATTGGGGTGTACGTGGAACTGTGGTCACGGTATTGGAATGCGTAGAAGGATATCCATGTTGAAATATCCTTTGTGCCCCGTATATATACATTTCCTTTTCAGAAAATTATGAACTGTCCATCCGGTCATTGACGTGTCTGTTGGCTGTATTCAAATTTGTGTCTGTGTCGTGGTGTAACGTTCGTTTGTAACAGTGAGGTGTAAGGAAGGTACATCCAGACGTACGCACTTCCTTTTTGTTCTACACAGTACCACTGTTATAACTCTCATGTCCGGTTTTGGAAGTTTTGTATCTTGCATTCCTTTGCCGCAACAGAATTCACACCGGTTAATTTGTTGTTTTCATTTCTGGGAGAGGTCTAAGTACGTCTCGTCCGCTCTCACTATTTATAATATTTACTTGCGACGGTAATATAGTCTCACCACATGAATCATATTCTATAACAAATTATAGCACGGCAATTGCCAAGACTACAGAAGAACAAACACGTCAAATGACCGGATGGAAAGTTCATAATTTTGTGCACAGAAACAGGAGTGCTGCATGGGGGAGGTTAGAACATGGATCTCCCGCCTTGCAATCCAATACCGTGACCACACAACCACGACGCAGTGGCTCTGGCGGTTCGTCCGATGTTGCTTATCTTGAGCTTGGACCGTTCACTGTTTCTGTTTTGCACAATTTTGGTAAACATTTCTGGAATACAGTGATCAATTAATTGTTATATTTAGATTAAAGTTCAGTCTTGATCACGTTATGTCTGTTTTAATGAGTAACCGGTTTCGGTTTTTTCTATAAAACCATCTTCAGACCTGTGAATAAATTTTAAGAAATACTAGATACCAATCTTTAAATGAATGAAAAAGTCTAATGATGTCAAAATTTTTAACAAAATAAAATAAAATTAGTTATACCCATTGGCTCCTTTGGGCTGGTAGGTGGAGCTCTCCTTGATGCTGTGCAGTCAACTGTTGGTTATGAGTGCTGAGCACGAGCTTAAATATGCAGAGGCTCCGCCTACTTCCTGTCACACTACTTCATAACTACCAATCAGCGTTCATAATATGACGCCATCGTCAAAGTATAAAAGTAGGAAATACACTAATAACATAAAATTGATTCATTTAAATATCTGATTAACAGATAGTAGTTGTGTCTACAGCTTATTTATATTTTGAATAAAAACAGTGAATTACGATGTGTGATAGCTGTGCCCTCTATGGACAACCTTAATACTATTACAGTGCCAGTTACATCAAAGATGTAAAATCCTTGGCGTTGTGGTATATATCGATTATACCAAGTCGCCTACATCACAATTGCATCTTTGTTGGATGCTGCAGAATCGTCTTGTTTTAACTGTAGTTTTTATGGCAATGTTCTTTATAGCATTAAGTTAGCAGCCAATAGTATGTTCCACATTATGTATATCTGATTAACTGATGAGACTGCTAATGCAGCATATTTTACATACATTGCTTTTGCCATGGGTATAACTAATCTTATACGTTTTAAAAAAAAAAAAAAAAAAAAAAAAAAAAAACAAAAGAGTAGATGCTTTTATTATAAAATTTCATCAAAAAGGTCGTAATAATATTTTTCGCGAAAATCTAATTGTTCATTGAGCAGCATTGATGATTTGGTTTTCAAGTGAGCATATATCTCGATTTCTTCTAGGATATTCATAAGTAAGCCTTTATTTGCATAATGAAGAACTTGTAAATTCTGTTGTACTGTCCCCTCAGCATGATTATTGAATGTTATATGATGACCAAAAACAGACTTTGTTCGTGAGGTACCTGACGTATGTTCTTTGTACCTTACTGCAAAATTTCGACCTGTTTGGCCGATATATATTTTCTCACAGTCTCTACATTGGATCTTGTACACTCCTGATCTGGTAGATTTTCCATTATCTTTATTTACGGTATGTCTTAATTTTTGTTGTAAAGTATTGTCAGTTGTAAATGCTATTGTTATTCCAGAATTTTTGAATAAGTTAGTGATTCTATCTGATATGTTTCCCATATATGTCATCTTCATATATTTTGGATTACTTATTAGTGGAGTACTTTGTGATTGTTGTACTTTATTAAAAATGATATCTACCTGTCGTGTGTCGAAAGAGTTGGTTTTTGCAATTTGTTTTAAGATGGTCATTTCCTTTTTGATCTCGTTAGCTTCTAACGGTAATTTTAGTATTCGGTGTATCATAGACTTAAAAAATGCTTTTTTATACTTGTCAGGATGACATGATGTAGCATTAATAATAACATCAGTGGTTGTAGGTTTCCTGTATATGGTGAATAAATGTTTCCCGTTGTTATTAGTTATAGTGAGATCTAGGTAGTTAATAGATTTTCGATTTTCATGCTCAACTGTAAATTGTAACTTTGGATGCATAGAGTTTAATTTTATAGCAAGTTTCTCAATTTCGTCTTTTGAACCATTATAAAGTAATAATGTATCGTCTACATATCGCTTGTAATATATGATTTTATTTGCGATATCAGGGTTATTTTTCAGGAATTGCGTCTCAATGTGGTTTACGAAAATGTCTGCTACTGTCCCAGCCAAAGAATTTCCCATTGCTAAGCCATCTTTCTGACAATAGATTTTAGTATTAAACGAGAAATAATTGTAATCTAAAGTGCATTCAAGTAGTTCTATAAGTTCGATTATTTCGTCTTTAGTCATATTTTTGTATTGTATTAAGTTATCCCTAATTATATTAATCGTCTCAGTAATTGGTATATTTGTATATAAATTTTTAATATCTAATGAGGCGAAATTTGCACTAGTTGGAATGTCTATATTGTGGATTTGTTGTGTTAGTTCATAACTGTTTTTGATACTGAAGTTGCTGTCATATGTATAGAATGCTTTCAAAATTTTATTAAGTTTCATATTTAGTTTATATGAAGGACTACTTCTGTAGTTGACAATAGGTCGTATAGATTTCTCTTTTTTATGCAGTTTAATCTGTGATCTTAATTTAGGTATTTGGGGATTCATATTTTTCGTCATATTTTTTTCCTCAGGGGTCAAGAGGTGATTATTTTCATCGACTAGTTTCTTAATCTTTAATTGGAACTTTGGAGTGGGGTCTTTAGTTACTTCAACGATCCCATTTTCATTAAAAAATGAGAGTGTTTTAAATATATAATCGTCTTCTTTAATAATTACAAGGGTATTTCCTTTATCGGCCTTTACCACAATTGCTTTCTCTGCTAGCAGTTTATTATTGATATTTTTAAGTGTTTTATCTTCAGTTTTTCTATGTAGTTTATTTTTTTCTTTTAAAATTAAGTCCTTCGTTTTTAGGGCTATCTTACATGCTTCAGGTTTATTTATTTTTGATATTTTGCTTGTTGCTATAACATCAGCAATTATGTGTTTAACGTTGGTATTATTTAGTGGGGGAGTTAAGTTATATTTTAAGCCTTTATCAAGTAGTGACATTTCGGACTTTGTGAACTGAATATCTGTAAGATTCATTGTCCTTGGATAAAATTGATGTATATGGTTGACCTTTTCTGAAAGCTTACTTTGTTGTTTAGCTATGAGTAAATCAATTTTTCTCTGATGTCTTTGGGTAATCGCTTTCCGTAAAAAGTCTATTTTCTCATCAATGCTGCTTAGTAAAATAGAAAAAATCAAAGGTGAAAGTTCATTACTTAGCAATAAATGCAGACTATACATTTCGACATTTAAAAAATCTTTTATCTTAAAAGCTTCTCTAATTTCAGATTTAATCCATAAAATACTACTCTTTTGTTGTACATATGTTACATTACTAGATTTGGATTGAATATTGATTTTAGCATATTTTGGTATGATATGTTCCATGAGGCAAGTTTTATTAAATTTAATTTTCATACCAAGTTTCATAATTTTGGTTCTAATATTTCTAAACCTTTTGTAATTTCCAATTGCCTGACTAGACAAACTTTGCACAATTTTGGTAAACATTTCTGGAATACAGTGATCAATTAATTGTTATATTTAGATTAAAGTTCAGTCTTGATCACGTTATGTCTGTTTTAATGAGTAACCGGTTTCGGTTTTTTCTATAAAACCATCTTCAGACCTGTGAATAAATTTTAAGAAATACTAGATACCAATCTTTAAATGAATGAAAAAGTCTAATGATGTCAAAATTTTTAACAAAATAAAATAAAATTAGTTATACCCATTGGCTCCTTTGGGCTGGTAGGTGGAGCTCTCCTTGATGCTGTGCAGTCAACTGTTGGTTATGAGTGCTGAGCACGAGCTTAAATATGCAGAGGCTCCGCCTACTTCCTGTCACACTACTTCATAACTACCAATCAGCGTTCATAATATGACGCCATCGTCAAAGTATAAAAGTAGGAAATACACTAATAACATAAAATTGATTCATTTAAATATCTGATTAACAGATAGTAGTTGTGTCTACAGCTTATTTATATTTTGAATAAAAACAGTGAATTACGATGTGTGATAGCTGTGCCCTCTATGGACAACCTTAATACTATTACAGTGCCAGTTACATCAAAGATGTAAAATCCTTGGCGTTGTGGTATATATCGATTATACCAAGTCGCCTACATCACAATTGCATCTTTGTTGGATGCTGCAGAATCGTCTTGTTTTAACTGTAGTTTTTATGGCAATGTTCTTTATAGCATTAAGTTAGCAGCCAATAGTATGTTCCACATTATGTATATCTGATTAACTGATGAGACTGCTAATGCAGCATATTTTACATACATTGCTTTTGCCATGGGTATAACTAATCTTATACGTTAAAAAAAAAAAAAAAAAAAAAAAAAAAAAAAAAAAAAAAATTAAACTCTATGCATCCAAAGTTACAATTTACAGTTGAGCATGAAAATCGAAAATCTATTAACTACCTAGATCTCACTATAACTAATAACAACGGGAAACATTTATTCACCATATACAGGAAACCTACAACCACTGATGTTATTATTAATGCTACATCATGTCATCCTGACAAGTATAAAAAAGCATTTTTTAAGTCTATGATACACCGAATACTAAAATTACCGTTAGAAGCTAACGAGATCAAAAAGGAAATGACCATCTTAAAACAAATTGCAAAAACCAACTCTTTCGACACACGACAGGTAGATATCATTTTTAATAAAGTACAACAATCACAAAGTACTCCACTAATAAGTAATCCAAAATATATGAAGATGACATATATGGGAAACATATCAGATAGAATCACTAACTTATTCAAAAATTCTGGAATAACAATAGCATTTACAACTGACAATACTTTACAACAAAAATTAAGACATACCGTAAATAAAGATAATGGAAAATCTACCAGATCAGGAGTGTACAAGATCCAATGTAGAGACTGTGAGAAAATATATATCGGCCAAACAGGTCGAAATTTTGCAGTAAGGTACAAAGAACATACGTCAGGTACCTCACGAACAAAGTCTGTTTTTGGTCATCATATAACATTCAATAATCATGCTGAGGGGACAGTACAACAGAATTTACAAGTTCTTCATTATGCAAATAAAGGCTTACTTATGAATATCCTAGAAGAAATCGAGATATATGCTCACTTGAAAACCAAATCATCAATGCTGCTCAATGAACAATTAGATTTTCGCGAAAAATATTATTACGACCTTTTTGATGAAATTTTATAATAAAAGCATCTACTCTTTTGTTTTTTTTTTTTTTTTTTTTTTTTTTTTTTTTTTTTTTAAACGTATAAGATTAGTTATACCCATGGCAAAAGCAATGTATGTAAAATATGCTGCATTAGCAGTCTCATCAGTTAATCAGATATACATAATGTGGAACATACTATTGGCTGCTAACTTAATGCTATAAAGAACATTGCCATAAAAACTACAGTTAAAACAAGACGATTCTGCAGCATCCAACAAAGATGCAATTGTGATGTAGGCGACTTGGTATAATCGATATATACCACAACGCCAAGGATTTTACATCTTTGATGTAACTGGCACTGTAATAGTATTAAGGTTGTCCATAGAGGGCACAGCTATCACACATCGTAATTCACTGTTTTTATTCAAAATATAAATAAGCTGTAGACACAACTACTATCTGTTAATCAGATATTTAAATGAATCAATTTTATGTTATTAGTGTATTTCCTACTTTTATACTTTGACGATGGCGTCATATTATGAACGCTGATTGGTAGTTATGAAGTAGTGTGACAGGAAGTAGGCGGAGCCTCTGCATATTTAAGCTCGTGCTCAGCACTCATAACCAACAGTTGACTGCACAGCATCAAGGAGAGCTCCACCTACCAGCCCAAAGGAGCCAATGGGTATAACTAATTTTATTTTATTTTGTTAAAAATTTTGACATCATTAGACTTTTTCATTCATTTAAAGATTGGTATCTAGTATTTCTTAAAATTTATTCACAGGTCTGAAGATGGTTTTATAGAAAAAACCGAAACCGGTTACTCATTAAAACAGACATAACGTGATCAAGACTGAACTTTAATCTAAATATAGTTTCTGTTTTGCTTTTCTTTCACATTTCAGTACACCTAGTTCCCGTTTTCCTGCTTTATCTGTGTTCAGGTTTTGACGAGCTATCCACTATGCCAACTTTCCACAAAATGTGAGGGGAGTGCGAATGGGAGTTTCCCCCGTTCGATCTACTACTACTCGCCGTCCGAGGACGTGGACGTCTGCAGTATCTTTAGCCTATCGCCCTCCAATGGCGTGATTCTACATCTGCCAAGTTTGGTTACTCTGCTCGGCAGCATGTTCTTTCCTCTATTTCTATAAGGGTGATCAAAAAGTTTCAATTCGAACGTCATACAGTCCGGGATCGGTGTACCAATCGGGCAAAATCACCGCAAGCGTTCAGGCAACCATCTCTCTGACGCACCAGATCCAAGATATTCGTTTGGTAATATGCCGTGTCTCTTGCGTGAAGAAGTCCGTAACTGCCTGCTGCACATCCTCGTTCGACAGCAGTCCTCGACTACTCAAGACCATTTTTGAGGCACCGACAGCCAGAGTATCACATGGGAGTGATTAGTATTGCAGGGTGAGAGCTCGAGTGTCTCCCACTTGAGTTGACGTAACTTCTGCGTTACAGCATCCTTCTATGTGTTGGTGGTTTGGTTGAATTTGAGAGGAGGTGACCAAACAGCGAGGTCATCGGTGTCATCGGCTTGGGGAAGGATGGCAAAGGAAATCGGTCGTGCCCTTTCAAAGAAACCATAACGTCATCTACGATTTGGGGAAACCTCGGAAAACTTAAATGTGGATGGCCGGAGGCGGGTTTGAATAGTCGTTCTCCCGAAAGCGTGTCCAGTGTGCTAAACACTGCTCCACCTCGCCCGGTCCCTCTGTGTGGAATCGCGACAAACACGGATCTTGGTCCCCCATTCCATGACGGTGGTTTCCGACAGACAAGCTGCCCCATATACATTCTTCGTTCTCCAGTGGATGTCTACCGGAGTTAGACAGGAATAACAGCACGCTGATCTTGTTTGCTCGCATTTGGTAATGGCGTTCCCATAGTTCGCGTGTCCACATTTACAGCATGCACGTCGGAAAGACACCATTGCCACACTAATCCCTTGTCTACATGTCGATGCTTATATACCTACATCAGAGTCGCGCTACATGGCATATAAGCTGCAACAACGCTCTCAAATGGAAGCTTTTTGGTAACTTAATATTACTTCTAACACGCACGAGAATATACATTTAGCCCCTATTGTACATGTGTCCGTCTTCGCCTGTGGCGTTGTCGTCTGATCTGCTACCACTACTACTGTTGTCTGTCTCTCTAGCATTGTCTGTGCGGTCAATCATCACTTCTGGTAGCTGCCTTCTGTACTCTTATTGATCCATGTGCTCTTTATGCAACGCTTTATATATTCTGTCTACTTTCTTTGAGATCTGACCACAACGTGTGTGTTACGCCGTCGTGTGAGTGTAATAGTCCACTTCCCCGCTCACAATAGTCGCAGTATAGAAGTATGTGCTCTGGGATCTTTCTTTCTCCGTAGACACCTCCTGTCCTACGTGCCTGTGGCTGGTTAAGAAATGAACTGTGATCTGGCTGAGACTGACAAGTTTCATCCTCAGTCTCTCTCTGGTGTTGGGGAAGAACACTTACAGATTATGGGTGGATGTTTGGGGGAGGAGACCAGACAGCGAGCTCATCGGTCTCATCGGCTCGGGAAAGGATGGGGATGGAAGTCGGCCGTGCCCTTTCAAAGGAACCATCCGAGCATTTGCCTGAAGTGATATAGGGAAATAGCGGAAAACCTAAATCAGGATGGCCGGACGCGGAATTGAACCGTCGTCCTCCAGAATGCGAGTCCAGCGTGCTAGCCACAGCACCACCTTGCTCGGTGCTTATGGGTCTTTTGGCTCTTGTTCCACTCCATTTCGCATGAATTCACTATCCAGATTTTGAGTTCTCACAGGCTCTTTATATCCTCCCATAAGATATCTCTTAGACGGGTCTGCCCGCCCTCAGTCAATATGTTGTCTTTCGAGTATATCCAGATCACCACACAAATGGCATCCACTGAAGTCGTGTCGAAAGCCTCCGATAGCAGAAGTGGCTCATTCCTTTCCAAGAAGTAAGGAAAACAGTGTGCAGTGCTATCATTTTGTGCCAACCAATAAGCAGTACTAGAAAACCGAAGGATGCAGGACAGAACAGGCTGCGACACTATCGAACATACAACTCCCACGATAGCCTGCACCAGACATTGAATAAGCACGTAAATCATCAAGATGGGGTTGCATGTTGATTTGACTCAAGTCCATCTTCAGTGCAAAGCAAATAACGTAAGTGTTGCTCTAAAATTATTTTAATTCATTGAATCCTACAGAAAATTTTATAGGCCTAATATTACACAATCCACCATGATCGATACTGATAAACCCGAATGAGCCGAGGTGAAATATCACCGTTGGGAAAAATATTCATTGTTGTTGCTTCACAGGAAAAAATAGGCAATTTGTCAGCGCATGGTGAGTTTCGCTACTGTTATATTGTCCTAAAATGTATTGTATTGCACTTTTTAGTTTCAACAGTTTTTCTATCTCCCAAATACGAGGATCACTGTTCTTGAGAATCTGTTTCTGTTGTGATGTATTTCCAAACAAGCACAACGTTAACAGCACCAGGGCGATATAGACTACATCCACAAGATAGAGGAATTTCTTAGGGATATTCAAATCATGAAAATAGAAAGTAATCCCGTCGATTTATTTCAGATTGAAGCAAAAAAAGAACACTGAATAATTGACGATTTTTTATGAGGATGAGAGGGTTAGAACAGAAGGAATAGTTGTCTCTTCTCGGGTCTACAACACACAGACAAGTTCTAAATTTCGGTGAATGAACTTTATAAAAAAATTTTACTTAATTTTTCGTAATAATTTGATAATGTATCACGAACACCTCTCATTTTAAGCTCCTTTAATCCTAATTGCAGATGTGACGATGGCAGTAAGCAAAACAAATTTATAAATAAATACATATCTCAATCGATCTAGACGGTTTTAATCACAAAACACTCATAAGCTCTTATTTAGTCATCGCCAATACGTGTATAAATTTGAATTCATTGCATTGTGTATACAGGTAACGTAAAATTACACGGATATTGCGAACACCGCAATATATGGTATTCTATCCTGGAAATTGTGTGCTGAGCAGACACTGACCCTTGCCTTTCGCGGAAAATGGTCTTATCGACTGAGCTATCCAGGTACCACTCACTGCCTACATTTTTAACTGCAATTCTGTCTGTACTTTCCCCTATCGTCCGTAGTCTGCCGATGGGTCTCCTGAATAACTTGCTGTACTAGGCTTCTGAGAAAAAGAGTAAAGCGGAGAATGGCTTAGCGATAGCCTAGCGTTCGTTTCCAAAAATGAAGATCTCACTCAGCAGGAAAGTATGTCCTCTTAGTCCCGACCAAGCACAGACATTTAATTGCTCAGAAAGTTTCAGTTGCACATAGTCCACAATTGCATTATAGCGTGAATGACTGATCCATATAAGTATCATTTTCACCGAGCGGCTAGCGTATAGGCCGTCGCCTGGGCTCTTCCCGAGGACAGGAGAAGGGAAAGATGGTTGGAGTATCAGCGGGGGTTGAACGTAGCGAAGATGACGGACTTTGAAACTTGTGCGATAAATGGATATCGCCAATAATTCTGAAATTAAGTAATAAATTTTAGGTACGTCTTACCTGAAATCCAGATGCACCAGGGTGATTACGACATTAGAGTGTGTCTATGGCCTGTTAAATGATAATTATACTTCAAAAGTTACAGAAGTCGGGGTGGCACTATTATGTCAATATTATTTGATAACCCTGTAAAAATTAATATCTAGTAGAAGCATTGAGCGATAATTATAGTCATGGGCGATGATAATTGAGGAAGTCAGCTATAGACATTAATTGTCTCGTATCCCTAACTGATACAAAGCCTAAATAATATTTTAACCACAGCTTATTATGCTAATGTGTCAGAACGACAATTTCACGATACATGCACTCTTAATTCATGCGGCATTCTACCATTAATCTTGTCCTGTTATCCAATATGTCAAATGCACAGCCTTGATCTTGATTTGTTGGTTATTAAAAGATGTATTTGCCCAATAATGAAAGACTCAAGTCTGACACTGGTGCCACTTACGTATATCCTGAAAACATTAAAAAGTGGGTCCTTATGAACTGTGCCTATTAATTTGTATTCTTTGTTGTGAGTGTTACCCACGTGTGCACTTATATTGTTTATGAACGAACCATTAGACATAGATTGACTCTCGAGGCAGGAAAAGGACCAGCAAAGAAATGCTCTCCTCTCACCCTATATTTATTACTTATAAGTTCCTAACAATTTGAATGGTGCAGCAGTTTGTTAATTTCGCTGTTGACTGGGAGGCTTCTGAGAGTATATAAGGCCGCAGTCAGGTGAGCTTAAGAGCATCCTTCTCCCGATTGCAGTTTTGTGTGTGTGTGTGTGTGTGTGTGTGTGTGTGTTCGAGCTGATCTGCTGAAAATATTTCCGCTGCATTTGATAACTGTTACTGATTATCCTGACGGACGTTATTAACGCTTAATGAAATTTACAGATTTTTAACGTAGTATTAAACTTTAATTGCGTGGGTTAACTGTTCATTCATGAATAATTAACGGGCTCTGGGACTTTATTTTACACGCATTTGGAATGCATAGTTGACTAAGGAGATCTGCCTGCACATCAATCACATATACACAAACCTTACTAGATGCATACGGCTCCCTTCAGTTTGTTTGAAGATATATCTGCATATCTGTACGGCCACCACTATATTTATCGTGATTTAATGTGTGAATAAATAATCAAACTGAAATCGCTTGTGTACCCTACCATTTTTGATCCTAAGAGATGTCTCAATTATTCGTCATTCGTTAATATTATTTGTATTTGATTCACAACCTTGCCACGCTTAGAATTTCGACCACAAGATCTTACATACTTTCTACTGGCTTAGTTGTATGGCCCAAGCATGACAGTGTGTCACTCAACCCTACAGAAAATAACGAATGAGTACATTTGTGTACAAAACTTAAAAGCGAAAGTACCTTTCGCATGCGGTGTCACTGCCAAATAAAATAGCTCGATTAAACTTGGCTGTACATAAAAAGAACTGCTACAGTACAATACAAAAGGCAACTGAAAGAAATACGCAATGAGACGAACAAAATCTACTTTTCTTCAACGACACTAAAATCACTGGGATTCGTGATGGTACCCTGGACATTAAAAAAGGTGGGACATGGTTTTTAATAGGTTGTGTGATCACCATGGAAAGAAATGGGTGCTCTGCCACTTGCTTCCATGCTGACCACAAGATCGCAAGGAATGTAATGGTGGGACGATCCATTCCTCCACTAATGCGCTTGACCACTGATAGACGGTCGTTGGTGGAAGTGGACGTGTTCCAGCATGTCTTCCCTAAACATCCCACACGTGCACCATGAGCCTTAAATCAGAGAACGGACATGTCAGTCCATTCGCCGAATGTCTTCTCAAGAGGTCAACCACTGCGTTATTCGATGCGATCGCGCATTGTCATTTATAAAAATGAAGTCAGGGCAGAATGAACCCACGAAAAGACGCACATGCGGAAGGAGTACAGTGTCACATTGACGTTGACCGGCGAGTGAAGTGTGTTCAAAGACTTAGAGCTGAGTACACCCATGCAACATGATGTCTTCCCACACCATTACACATGGACAACCAAAACTATCATCTTCGACAATCTTGGACGTACCTGCTATGGTGAGAGGTGAGAACACGTAACGCACTCAGGAAACTTGTCGAACATGATCGTTCTGTTGGTCCAGGTGTTATGGTGAGGGGAGGCAAAGTGTTTCGTGGGCGTACTGACCTCCCAATCTGTGAATACAGTACACACAGCGGTCAACATCGTTGCGATACGGTACTCCTCCATGTGCGTCTTTTCTGGCGTACATTCGGCCCTGACTTCATTTTTATCGACTACAATGACCGACAGCATCGAACAGCGCAGCTGGGTGATGATGATAATTGATGTTTGGTTTATGGGGCGCTAAACTGTGCGGTCATCAGCGCCCTTACGAAGTCCAACTTCTTTCACAGTCCAACTTCTTTCACAGTCCAACTTCTTTCACAGTCCAACTTCTTTCACAGTCCAACTTCTTTCACAGTCCAACTTCTTTCACAGTCCAACTTCTTTCACAGTCCAACTTCTTTCACAGTCCAACTTCTTTCACAGTCCAACTTCTTTCACAGTCCAACTTCTTTCACAGTCCAACTTTTTTCACAGTCCAATTTAGCCATTGTCACGAATGATGATGATGAAATGATGAGGACAATCAAACACCCAATTCCCGGGCACAGAAAATCCCCAACCTTCCCGGGAATAGAACCCGGGAACCAGTTATCTAGAGGTAGCAAAGCTAGCCACTAGACCACGAGCTGCAGACAGCGCAGGTGGAGCAGCTTTTGGAATGAAAGGATAATCGGTGGATGGAGTCGCCGCCCATTCCCCCAACTTAAATCCCACCGAGCACATGTAGGATGATGCGTAAGTCAGATGTATTACAGCATGTCTACACGCACCAACGATCGTCCAGCAGCTGTCAGGAGCTGATGGAAGAATGGGAAGTCGTACCACAAGAACTGGTTACCAATCTCGTGGCCATCTGGGGAAGGGCGTTGCAGAGCATGCATTGCCGTCCATGTTTATCACATACCCTATAAAGAACCACGCCCCGCCTTTTGTTACGTCCAGGGGACCATCATGAAACGTGGGGACTTGAGTGTAATTATTGTCTTTGAATATCAAACAGCGTCATTACCGTTCGTCTCATTTCGCATTTTTCTACTACCTTCAGTACTATGCCGTAACAGTTCTTCCTATGTCTTGTCCAAGTGTTATCAACCTGTGTTACTTGGCAGTGACACGTAATGTGAAAGCTACTTTGATCCTTAGGTTTTGCACAACAGTGTATTAGTGAAGGTCGTTTATTTGCCCAAACTCCGAACGCACCTTAATGGTCCCTTTGTCGGCCGAGGCGGTCAGGTGGAGTGAATCAAGTTTGCCTGTATGTAGTGCATCAGAAAAAGGAGGTAATGCACCATTATTTTCCTAATTTGATTATATTATCAAGAAACTTTAAATTCTAGTAAGGGTCAGTTCGGTTTCAGAACTGTTCCACACATAGGTTTTACTTCAGGGCGCACTTCAATTAATTGTGTGGATAGAACAATTATTTGTTGTTTATTTTTTAAATTTGCAGAGGAAGGTGAAAGGAATACGTTTTATTTTATTGCTTATCTGTAAGCAAAATTTAAACAAATGTTTAAAAAACATGAGAGCGAGTAATCAAGGAAGTGCGAGTGTACTTGTTTCTCAAAACAAAGCTTTGCTTTCCAAAAAAAATGGTTCAAATGGCTCTGAGCACTATGGGACTCAACTGCTGAGGTCATTAGTCCCCTAGAACTTAGAACTAGTTAAACCTAACTAACCTAAGGACATCACAAACATCCATGCCCGAGGCAGGATTCGAACCTGCGACCGTAGCGGTCTTGCGGTTCCAGACTGCAGCGCCTTTAACCGCACGGCCACTTCGGCCGGCGCTTTGCTTTCCAAGACATCTTTGGTCTTAAGTGAGGTATTGGTGCGCAGGCTGTAAGTATCATGTTGCAAAGCTATAATTGAAGCCACTGCCCAATAAAAACAGTCTTTGTCGGTTGTACAACTGATGAAAGATGACAGCAAGAAGCCAGCAGTGACGTAAGTTCCTGCATTTGTTCCGTCTCAGAGAGAGACAGATGATACGTGCTGTCTTCTTCCTTACATTTAATTAGCTCCACAATTCCAACGCAAGCCGTCAGAATGCGTTGGAGACAAGGCCTTTACGTGACTAAACGGCGAGTAAATGGAAATCTATCTGTTATCAGCAAACTACTTTCCCATTAATCATCAAGAGACGTTGAATGGAAAGTACATAGATTATGCTGGAGGAAGATTGATATCTACATCTTTAAGTTCTGCAATACGCAAACCACCTTGCGGTGTGTGAGAATTATAAGACCCCGAGAGTGTTGAGTTGTTTCTTTCAAGGTAACTGGCCGACTCTTTCCCAGTATCGTACCACTGAGCTTTCTCGAATATCTACGACAATCGTATGGTAAATTCTCTTCTCTCCTCTTCCCATCTCTTACGTCAGAAAGGTCGCTAACTTTTTAAAGCGTGGCGTAGTATTCGGAGAACAGCCTCTGGTAATCCCCCTTCCGTTGAAACACTTTCATATCAGCAGATAATTCGATTGGTTTTTATATGGACCCTTTTACTTGAATCAACGTTCGTAAACTACTGATTTTAGTGTCACAACGAACTTTATAATACAGCACTGTAAATCGTTACATTCATAGGGTCAAATAATTACTATGTTAGCTCATTCTTATTCATTTTCGTCTCGACTCC
The DNA here is from genome assembly GCF_023898315.1 of Schistocerca nitens. NCBI lineage: Eukaryota > Metazoa > Arthropoda > Insecta > Orthoptera > Acrididae > Schistocerca > Schistocerca nitens. Next base: position 266,306,299 of record NC_064618.1, read on the forward strand.
ATCGTGGCTAAATCACATACAGATCTAGCACAGTGCTGCTGTACCATACAGACTTCGAATTATAGCTATGAAAGGACTTCTTATTAACTCTATTTACGTTTCCATGGGGAATGACTATGAGACGTTCTTTCTCTTCTTATTCATCTTACTCCGCGTTCTCGTCTTCTTTATAAGCCTCATTATCATCTGCCAACTCCGACTCACACTTTTTCGGTTTTGTGTTTTTATGCATTTTCCTTCACCGCCTCAGTGTTCGTTTTCCTCTTGTCTAAAGCGTATCTGTCGGTATAACTGTGCGTGTTAACGCATCATTTCCGAGACGGGGAGATATTCCGAATCCGGACTGAAGCCTCTCTGCTAGTTGTCGAGGGGTCGGTGGGCCGGCCAGCGTAGATGTGGTTTTTAGACCGTTTCTCACGTCCCGTTAGGTGAATACCGGGCTGGTTCTCATGTTTCGCCTCCAAATACATACTATGAAAACGCCTAGAACACTTTCTCGTATTTGCACCCAAAATTTACCCTATACGAAAATAGACTGGATAGACTACTTCTGAACCACAGACTGTATAGAAGACTGATGATCCTAGCTGTCTGGCGTTGAACGCTTTCTCTGCATCAGCTAATGTGAACATACACCTCCCTGTTACAGAGTTAAACAATAGGGAAGGAAGACTGCATCCCTCTTTCTGCCCTTTTTAATCCGAGTCCTTCTGTCCTGCTCTTCAGTTCCTGTTTTTACCTCGTAGAATCGTAAAATTAAAATCCTTATCCAAATTGTTATGTCTGTATGTGAAGGATAGTCTCAAACTATTGTACAGATTTTGATACAGTTTCCACTACCTAACAGATACATTATTCACAAGGAAGTTCGTGCACATCATTTTTAATTGTAACTGTCAAAAGCTGAGTGCAGCTGTTTCACGTGGACGACACTTTGACGACCTGGGCATCGCCAACCTCCAGCAGTTACCTCACCAGAGAAAGGGGACTTACCAGTGACGTGTCGTTTCTGGCACCTCCTAACATAGTTGACAGATATTTAGATCGAAATCCTTCGCGGTTCGACAAGGATTCGATTGCTCGAGCTACGGACTTCCAGACACGTGTTTTAACACTGGACCACCAGATCAGGCTATAATTGCAGTAATATGAATTTGCAATATATACTAGTATTGGTTCCATATTAATTGGCTCTTGGAAAAACATCTCGTGGCAATGATGGGGGCTACCAGCTGGTCAGCAGCAGAGGTGGCGCTATCCGGCGGGAAAACAGTAAACAGTTGCTACAACCTCAGAGAGCGGTGAACTTCGACATGAATCTATACATCTGTACCTATCTCTATCTATATCCAGACATATTATCAATTAAAGTCTCCCGCCATGTTTTCTGTCTATTTGAGGCCTAACTTCAGGAACCACCATAGAGATTTCCATACAGCTTTCATTAATGCATAGACTGATTCACGAGTAAGATTTGTGCACATAATTTATTATTGTTACACCAGACAAATCGTCTACTCGTAGGTACTTAGTGTTACCTATGCAAAGGCAGGGCGGATCAATAGTATTGTATATTACCCATCTTTCCCTGCAGCTTATGCCTATTTATCTACAGATTTCAAACTCTTGCACCATTTTACATTCGTGAATTCCTTTTCTTGGTCGACAGATCTTCGTTATCAACCTCAGCGTCAGAACTGCCTGTCTGATGCTTATACCTACCCTTCAATTTTTTTCCTATTTTCTTTAATTTTTAATATATGTATACACCTTTCCTTATATCCTCATTTCCTTTACAAACTTCTCTTGTACATCCTTCCATTCTTCTTAGAAAACTCATTCCTTGAGCCTATATTCTACTTTCTTGATGTCTTGTTGTCACTCACGCTTCACCTCCATGAGTAGGGATTGGTACAGCTACAGTTTTGTAAAATTGTAGCTGGGTCTCTTCTGTGGCTTTATTCTGCAAAATTTTACAGTCATCCTAAATCTGAAACTATATTTATTTAATATTTCATCCATGTCGTGCTTTTATTAACGTATGATACCCATACCACGTCTCTAAATTGCGTATCTTCCTTGAAGATCTTACCATTTTAGACTAATTTTAATGTTACTGGTTGAACGCCCTCAAATACCATCTTTTTTGTTTTACCTACAGATAAATTAAGCTTGTCTTCTCAGGATATCTGCTGCAAGGTATAAAACCCCCATATGAAGGTCATCATAATTCTCTGCAGTTAGTGTTAGTTCACTTGTATGAATAACTGCGTTTAGTCTAGTGTCACTCCTTTTTTATTGACCATTTTCCATGTACTGATCACTTTATATATGTAAATATTGAAAAGTGTTTGGGAATATCGCATCCTTGTCTTAGTACTCAGTTTGTGTTTACTGGCTTAATGATTGCGTTTCTCGTAACCATAACACTTTAGATGTTTGTGTATGGACTCTTATCAGTACTTACGGGATGCGATAGAAAACCTCGTTCAGCTATGACATTCCATGATACTTCTCTCTTTACATTATCAAATGCCTTTTCAAAATCTTTAAAAGCAAGCTATGGTTCCATGACGATTCCTTGTCTCTTCTTTATAACTTTCTTAGTGTAAAAAAGATTCTCGATAGATGATCGTCCGTTTCTAAAACTGGAATGTTCTTCAGATATTAGGTTTTCCATAATGTTGTTTAGTTAAGCATTAAGGATTTTTGCATATAATTTATAGACTGAATCCAGGAGGCCTATTCCTCTACAGTTACATTTATTTTTATCACCCTTTTAAAAACAGACTTTACTTTGGTTTTGAAGAAGACTTTTGCTACCTCCCTTCTTCTTCAACATTTATTAAAACGGTGAAGTCTTATATGTAGAAATAGTGCTCCATATTTCAGCAGATCGATATTAATACTATTTAAACTAGGCTCTTTCCTAAAGACTACTTTGTTGCCTTTCTTCTCTCACATCAGTATCTTCCAGGTCTTTTGTGTCATTTAGCTCGGTTATTTCTCATAAGCAAAATGGCTCTGAGCACTATGGGACTTAACATCTATGGTCATCAGTCCCCTAGAACTTAGAACTACTTAAACCTAACTAACCTAAGGACAGCACACAACACCCAGCCATCACGAGGCAGAGAAAATCCCTGACCCCGCCGGGAATCAAACCCGGGAACCCGGGCGTGGGAAGCGAGAACGCTACCGCACGACCACGAGATGCGGGCTCTCATAAGCACTAATAAACGAACACGTAAATCGGTGATTGCAAGAACCGAGTAAGCCGTAAGGAAGATTAGAGATCAAAAGCATGGAGTATGAGCTCGAACTGAATAAGCAAATCTGCCGTCTCATTTTCAAAGGATGTAGCTCAACGTTTGCCTGTAGGGGGAACATGCGAGAAAATACACGGGTTCATATAAGCTAATGTAACTTTACTGATTGAGAGATAATTGGCTATAATGTTAACTTTTCTGCCTAACAGCTTGATAAGAACGTTTCTGTGTGCTTGCAGAGCCCATACTATCACACAGGAAACATTTTTCAAAGATTACTGAATTGAACACTTTCAGAATGTGGTATATTACTCTTAGCATTTATACAAATCTGTATACCAGTTTTTTTAACATCAGTCCTAGATCACTAGAAACAATTTTTTAAATGTATGTGTTTTATAGAAAGCATTTTTTATTTCACAGAATGTAAATAAATTCGGCAATAATACATTTTGTACCATAGGAAATTGTGTTATAGTTTATATAGAAGGTCTGTAGAAAATTTTACCCTTTTACCTGCAATGCTTCAGCAGAAAATGTTCCTTACACACTGAAAAATGAAAGTTGCCGGAAACGCAGGAAAAGATTATATTAGCATTTGTGCCACAAACAGGTAGCTTAATGTCAGCCCTAACCATATAGTGGGTCTCTTCGGTCTTCATGCAGTTCTTTCCTTCTAGTGTGATCCTTCCGGAGTGTCGTTTTGGCAGTATTCTTCACTGACATCTCAAAAGTAGGAACAATTCAAATATTAATCTTATTCAGTAGGTTTTCAGGGAAGCAAACTGCATCAAATCCTGGCCTTATTAAGGTCCTGATTCTGTCAGCACTACCATCATTAAACCCCAGACGCTTATAACTTGAGGAAATTTTAACAACAGTGGATGAGCAAACTGATGTCTTTGGGTATGTCTTCTAAATTAAGATAATAAAGCTTTCGAGCAGGTATTGTATCCCATCACCTGTGCATTTCTTTAATAATTCATAATTAATCATATCGTAGTGGACCCTTGACCTTTTGTACCCTACATATGTCTTCTCTGATGACAAACCATTACGTTGTCTCACACTAAGACAGCGCTGTGTACAAAAATATTATTCCTTTAATTATTCGTATCATATCGTAGTTAGACTCAGAACCTTCTATACCCTACAGATGTCTTCTATGATGGTATAAAACATTAAATTATGTCAAACAAAGACAGCGTCGTGTACAAAAACGGAGGGGGGGGGGGGTGACGGGGGTGGGGGGCAGCGTGTTTGGCACAGTGCACTGGTTGAAATTAAAATGGCTTTTGCGTCATTCGTAGCACGAATTAATCTTTAAAATTGGAGACAATATTTCTAACACGTTATATAACTATCTGGTGGCAAAAAAACAGCTTCATCATTTGTGACCGATTTTACATACAAGCGATTTACAGAAACAGCAGACTGAATGACGTTCTGCTAACGGATACTATTGATCACTATTAAAGTCTCTGTATTTTAGACCTTAATTTTCAACTGAGCAGAAACGATCGTTGCGACAAAAATAGATAAACGAGATAATGCTTTGTTTGCAAAATATGAAACAAAACTCCTAAGAAATTCTGCTTATTCAGTGACTGATTCATTCACGTCCCCTGTAATATATCATTGCTGCGGCATCAACTACAAAAGTAAACTAGCACGCCGTCTGAGTCCTTGGCTCGAAACAGCGACGGTGTATCCAACAGTCGAACGATGTCTTTTGCGAGGTCGTGGTTTTTCTTAGGTCTGTAGAAAGGAGTCAACAAATAAATAGAGGCATGACAACACACACAGAAAAGTTAACGAGGACCGTACCAGAAGAAATAGAGTTTGTCAGCAATTAAGAAATATGGTAGTTTTGACGCAGAATGAAAAACGGAACGCTCGCGCGGCTTAAGCGACAGTATATCGCGAGAAGTGCTAGGGCCTTCTTTCCTACGCGCACCGTCTGTCAAAGGTCAATTGAGAAATAGGGGACGGGTCTTTGATGAGTCTGGCCGACTGCCCTCGCAACAATGGCGTCCACGCAATAACGCACGATTGATGTTTCCGGCTGCGTTTTGCAATTAAGGCACACTCTCATTCACGTATCTCTCAGCTTGCTACACTGACAGCTTCCGTTAATCTTATGAGGTATCTTCAATACTTTTTTCTGCGTCATCTGAAAAAGTATCGCCTGAGGGAGAGTGTAGTAATCAGAGAATGGTGCACATAGGAAAACAGTGTTTCTTTGTCGGTGTATCAGTGAAGAAAAAAAAAATGGCTCTGAGCACTATGGGACTGAACTTCTGAGGTCATCAGTCGCCTAGAACTTAGAACTACTTAAACCTAACTAACCTAAGGACATCACACACACCCATGCCCGAGGCAGGATTCGAACCTGCGACCGTAGTGGTCGGCGGATCCAGACTGAAGCGCCTAGAATCGCTCTGCAACCAAGGCCGGCTTCAGTGAAAAGATTGATTTTTGAATGACAAGCAAGAATGCGCACTAGATACCACCAGAAGCAGCCTCCGCTGTTTCTGATGTTGTTAGACATGAGGTTGTGTTTCATGCAGCGTTTTTAAAGATTTCGAGTGCCTCACATTTAAGTGCTGTACAATACATTAAAGCTATTTTTATATATTGTTAATTCTGCAGTTACGGTTTTTTACGGTGAGTCAAAAGCTATATATCTTTAGAGATATATATTACGTGGACAGTTAAGCCATATTTCGTAGGTCCTGCACCATCTTGAAACAGAGGAACGTTTTCAATCATGAAACATGTGATACTTACAAATGGACCGAATTTTTCAATATTTTACGAATTTTACCTGACTTGATAATGAAAATTTCTCTTAGTTTTCAGTAGCTTCTATTTAAAAACGGTATTTCAGTTTTAAATGGTTTCTGATAATACTTGTGCTTGATTTGAATACATCTACTGACTACCGAAGTGTAGTAGAGTAATAGTGTACCAGACGGACGATTAAATATAGTAATTTACATGATTTTATCGACTGAAATGCTTTTAAATTTACGTAGAAGATTTGGCTTTCAACATGTTTTCACATTAGCACAAACCTTAAATTACCAGAGTAATGTTTGTAATTTCAGAAACAGACTGCAACACATAAAAATTTAAGTCATCATCATAAAATTGAATAGGAAAAACTTATATTCCAAGTTTGGCTAGAGGCGAAGGGCTGAAGAGTGCACCAACGTGCAACACTCTCCCCTATTTGTAACTTCATTAGTGGATGCTAACGAAAACTTGTTCGCCTCCATACATTTATATCCGGTTGTCTTTCATATGATAGGCATATATTAACATCCCAGTTTAACGTATCAACAACAGTGGGTTATTACGAGTGTTGGCTTGACATAGGGATCAAAAGATGTTCAGTGGAATCGAACATACAATAGCACATGGTATCATCTTCATATTCGCTATAAGATATTCCGAACATTTCGGTAGCATCTAATGCGTTAGAGACGGATGGCAAGATCAGTGAGATAAGAACAGGGCAGGAAATAAACGGCCGCTTTGTTGTGGAAATGATACCAGGAGCAGCGCGGAGTGGCCGCGTGGTTTAGGGCACGATGTCACGGAGTGCGCGGCCCATTCGCCAGAGGTTCGAGTCCTCCCTCAGGCATGGATGTGTGTGTTGTTCTTAGCGTAAGTTAGTTTAAGTAGTGTGTAAGTCTAGGGACCGATGAACTCAGCAGTTTGGTCCCTTAGGAATTCACGCACATTAGAACATTTGATACCAGCAGTCACATTAAATGATTTAGGGAAAGTACGAAAAATTTAAATTGTGATGACTATAGGGCAAATGAAACAGAGTGAAATAAGCTTACGTTTCCGACGAAAATCTACAACGAGTGTGAAGCTGCTGCAAGTAACGTAAGTAGGCTGTTTAGGTTTTTATGTTGGTAACGTCACGTAGCGCTCTGTATGAAAATCACTGGCTGTGCTGTGTGCAGTCTGTGGCTGGTTGGCATTGTTGAAATATTCGATATTGTAGTGTTGGGCAGTTGAATGTGAACAGCGTGTAGCGTTGCGCAGTTGGAGGTGAGCCGCCAGCAGTGGTGGATGTGGGGAGAGAGATGGCGGAGTTTTGAGAGCGGATGATCTGGACGTGTGTCCGTCAGAAAAACGAAATTTGTAAGACTGGATGTCATGAATTAATATATATATTATGACTTTTGAACACTATTAAGGTAAATACATTGTTTGTTCTTTATCAAAATCTTTCATTTGCTAACTATACCTATCAGTAGTTAGTGCCTTCAGTAGTTAGAATCTTTTATTTAGCTGGTAGTATTGGCGCTCGCGGTATTGCAGTAGTTCGAGTAACGAAGATTTTTGTGAGGTAAGTGATTCATGAAAGGTATAAGTTATTGTTAGTCACGGCCATTCTTTTGTAGGGATTATTGAAAGTCAGATTGCGTTGCGCTAAGAATATTGTGTGTGTCAGTTTAGTGATGATCAGAAGAAGTAAAGAGAGAAAAGTCTGAGTTCGTTTAGTTTTGCTCAGCTGTTTGAAAATTAAATAACGTAAGGGGTTTACTAGCACAGTAACTCATAAAGTTTTCTAAGGGGAGGTTACAGTAATCAAAACGATCCGAACTTTCAATGTTGGTATCTGACACTTGCTCTAATAGCCTACTGCCATTCCTTCATGGAGCACACTGCACGATGAAGCACCTTACTTATCAATTATCAATTTATTTATTTATTGCAATTGATAACATGAAGAGTTTAAAACTCTCTCTTACATTGACCATACTTCCTTACTAAGTTAGCTATACAAAACCTGTTGAACAAGAAAAGCACATAATAATGATAATAAATAAAATAAATTTCATTAAGTTTTTGTCAAATATGAGGTAGTAGTATTGAAGGACTTAAATATGGAGGAGAATTTTACTGGTCTGGAAAAGAGCGAAAAATAAAAATAAAGATAGTAGAACAGAGGAAGGAAACAGAAACAGATAGGGATAAAGAAGGCATGGACAGTCTCGTAACATGACACATGTACTGGTTTGCGGCTGGATAGAAGAATTACAGTTGAGGAATGCCGAGAAGGAGGGTACATCGATGATGGGAAGTAGATCTCTACTCTGCTCTTGAATACAGAGGGGTTTTGGATTACATTTTATTTACGGGGAAGTCAGTTGCAGAGTTGTATGGCTGAGATGGAGGCAGAGGGGGGAGGAAGTTTTAGTGATATGCTTGAGTACAGCCAAGTCACTGAACGTATCACGTTTGATATTGCAGTGATGATAGATCTCGACATTGAAGGAGAGTATCCGAGGTGACAAAGAAATACAACGACGAAAATAGTGCGTGCCAACATCACGTCGTGTATCCTGCCACGACCACCCTAATTGAGCGTAGGAAGTAGTCTGTTCTCACATTACAGATTGTGACACACATACTATACGCCAGCGTTCATTGATAGCTCGAGTCGTCTGGAATTTCCGCTGTTTATGCCATATGGAGCTATACCGCAGTAGTAAAGACCACACTGCGCGCACTGGACTCAAAACCCAATATTAATTGTCAGTCATTTTTCATTTGTTAAAATCAAAGTGATCGTAAACTCTACGTCGATTTCAACACCACAGTGCTTTACAAGGCGTGATCCTACCTGACGTGGTATAAGCTTGTCCGAGAACTGTCTCGCACATTCGGTTACTAGTAGACGTACAGCTACTCAAATCCCAACCACAGGAATTATGTGACTTTTCTGCATGCATGGGGAATAAGCAAAGGTGAAATATGATAGCGACAAGTAAATGCTAGAACAATAATTTCTACTACAGGACGAGGAGTTTATGTTTACAGCCATCACAAATCTTTTAAAATCCTTCTAGGCGCGCAGTCCGGAACCGTGCGACTGCTACGGTTGCAGGTTCGAATCCTGCCTCGGGCATGGATGTGTGTGATGTCCTTAGGTTAGTTAGGTTTAAGTAGTTCCAAGTTCTAGGGGACTTATGACCACAGCAGTTGAGTCCCATAGGGCTCAGAGCCATTTGAACAATTTTAAAATCCCTGTTGCTCTGCAGCTACGAGCATCGACAATATGTCAGGCGTAAGAGAAATGATTAAAGAAACGAAAAATATGTAATTCATTCGAATTTTTGTTGACGGTGGGAGACTACTATCTCACTCCCCTTTCTCTGTATTATTATTATTATTATTAAGAACCGAGTTAACTAATTACATGATTCATCAAATGTAATTTATTTTTGTTGCCTGTCACCCTGGTATTTTATGAAACCTAGATCCGGAAGCGGCCCAATTCAGTATTTGTATAGAAGAGCGTTGAAAATCACCTAAAAACCATAATCATGTTGAGTGATGTACGACACCAAGGGTCGTTTAATCCAGATTCGATCTGGGTTTGCCTCACTTCACTGTGCCACAAGTGACGCCGGCGTTACGATGTACGAGCAGGTGAAGCGGGGAACACGAGAAGAAAATGTGCTTATCTTCGATAATATCTTACAATATAAAGCTTCTCCGCACATGAAGACTGAAATCACCGATTTGCTCTATGCCATTTTCCTGAATTCGACGACGATTTACACGAATGGATTGAAGACCATCGGCGGAAACAAGGTACGTTGCGCTGTACACAACCACAAAAAAAAATTATCAAGCCCTATATTCTCTTCCTGATGGGGAACAGTCTATTAGAGGAAGCCATCGCAGTTAGGGAAGCAATAAAATACGGCAGATGTGGCACACGAAGCAGTGTAGTGATATTAACCTATCCCATAACTGGAAAACAGCCTTAAAAATCAAAATGAAACGAAAGTTCAACTGCAGCAATTAAAGAAGTCGTTGCAAATAAGGGATAGGGAATAAATAAAAAAATATTTCTTGTCGAGTCCAGGGCACGGGGCCATCTTCCATAATCATATAGCAGATAGCTTAACAAAGCAAAATCGCAAATGATAGAGTTCCTCACCAAGAAATGCTGAACTGATTAACGGAAACGAGAAACGACTGGCATACATAATGGGATGCGGCCAAGATTTCAAAAGGAGTACTTTACGGCCAGCCGCAACGCATAATAGCAAGATCTCCTCCGTTTACTTACTGGAGCCGGAGTAGACGACTCTTAACAACGATTACGCGCATGCGTTTAAGTCATGGCAGATTTCCAACCCACCTATTCCGAATAGGATTGCTGGAATCTCCGTTATGTGGATTATACAATGAAGAAGGTGAGATGAATCATGTATTATTTTCGTGTGCCAGGTACAAGATGCAACAAAAGTCTTTTTAATCGCTTTCGTTAAACCAAAGGTTCCTTTTCCAATATCGGTTGCAGTGTTGTTGTCAATCCAAAATATTGCACTACTCAAATAACTTACGGGTTTGCTTCTGGGTGACGACGTCGACCACCGCCGATATTTCGACAGGAGCACACTCTGCCATTCTCAAGGCAAGACGGGATAAGTTAAGGTCTCATATTGCACTACTGTTAAACTTCATGTTCAGCCACTTAAATGTTGTGACTTAACTATCTAGAGGCAACGTGTACACGATGTATCGATTTTTGTGTGATGCTATGTTTTCTTTTTTTTTATGCTATTATCGCTTTATGAGTAGATTCTAGTCGTGTGTCATACCCCAGTTTTTTGTAAACAGCAATTAACGAGGTGCATATTACAATAAACATTAAGAAACATACTTTGTAAATGTGATTGATGTCGACGGCCGAGTGCCGACAAATGAAAAAAAGTGTGAGACTGCTGTACTTTAGTGATAATTATGCTATATACTGTATGTATAAGTTTCTAGTTATGCCTATGACATGATGCATAGCACAAAATACGATTTATTCGTTGCTTTTGTTTCTAATGATAATCTATGAACTACTTTAACGAATACGGCAAAGCTTAGGCAGTACTACGGAAAAGGCGCAATGTGCTGTGAAAAGAAATCAAGGAAGCTCCTTTAGAGGCCAGAACGAAATTTCAAGCACTCTCTCAGAAAATAGCTTTAATTTCTCTGAGACTTGTCACGAGGGGATGCCAATGGGACGCCGGTAGTAAGGACGTTTTAGTTATATTTATCTAGAACTATTAACTGATATACTTCAGATTAATTGCTTCGATTTGATGAAGTTCTTCGCCCCCTAAAAAGCAGAAAATTCTGTCAACAACTCAGTTATCGAATCGAATTCGGAAGGATTGAAACCGCGTCGAAACTGACACTACTCATTAAACTTTCCCAGTGCACCTCAACTCTCGTGTCAGGAGACAGGCAGCGGACGATTACGGTGCTGTACTTAGACTTTCCAAAATGGATTGTAAAGTGTGTTCAGACTGCGCAAATGTTTCTACTGGTTTATAGACTTTTGTGTTGAGCGTATTCCTAAATTCTGGGGCACGATAGTGGTAAAAGCTGGCGATGAACAGAACACCATTTCTACCGTTCCGAAACGGAACCATTACTTGCGATTTAATCTTTACGAAACACACACTAAAAAATTGTAGTGATGAACGACCTATCTTCTACACGAATCTGGAGCTTAGAAACTTTAAACAGCAAAGGCCCGAGTATCAATGTCCTCCTGAGAGTTAAACGAAAAATCGGCAAACGCCATTTTGCTACGTATTAGTCTGTCTGGATTTCAGGTTAGTTTTTAGCGGCTCATTACGTTGAGATGCAGCACAGTTCTCGAGAATCGCGAGAACACCGCGCAAATCCTCTAGAAAATTACAGAAACCTCTGGAAGATGATGTGGTTGTGGAGGGAGTTCACTCTGTGGCAAGGTCGTTGGAATGGCCGTTAACATTAACGAGAAGCCCGTTTCGAATCCCGATGGGGCCGTTGTGATTATCCTCGGTCTATTAAAATAACTGTCCATGGTTGCACGGCGATTCCTTCCAGACATCTACCACTAATTATTTTATCCTGCCTTATTCCCGGTACTGAGCAAATGTTCGCTTCCTACCGATGATCCGCTGGATAAAAAAAAAATATCTCAGCTCAAGTTACTGGCTCTGGCTTTTTACTCTAAATATTTAAAACCACACGAAAATGCTGTACGTCAATAGTATTAGCACTATAATTTCATATGTTCATGGAGATCAGGGTCATGGAAATTAAGAAGCTGTCAGTGCGATTGTGTTGCAGGGAAACTATTGTTATCTGGACTGATTGACTCAATATCGCTAAACTGTAGTTCTATCATGAAGTCACTGAGGAAGAATTCAACCAGCAACCAGAAATTTTGCAGTACTCATGTCAAAATCAATCGTGGTCTGCAGAGTTACGTGCCTAGTAAGTGGGTGAAGGATGGAAAAGACCCATCATAGCTTAATAACGAAATACGGAGGATGCTGAGGAAGCAGCGGCTGTTGCACTCTGGTTTCAAATGGTTTCAAATGGTTCAAATGGCTCTCAGCACTATGAAACTTAATATCTGAGGTCATCAGTCCCCTAGAACTTACAACTACTTAAATCTAACTAAGGACATCACACGCATCCATGCCCAAGGCAGGATTCGAACCTGCGACCGTAGCGGTCGCGCGGTTCCAGACTGAAGCGCCTAGAACCGCTCGGCCACAACGGCCGGCACTCTGGGTTCAAGAGGGGGCATACAAATGACGACAAGCGAAGGTTGATAGATATTCCTGCGTCCGTGAAAAGATCTATGCACAAAGCATACAACAACTACCATCCTCTCACCTTATCAAAAGATCCGGCAGAGACCATGAGAAACTTCCGATCGTATGTAAAATCGCTAAGCTGGTCTAAGGCTTCCATTCAGTCCATTGTTGACCAGTCTGGTGTGGCCGTCTAAGATAGCAAAGCGAAAGCTGACGTTTAAAATTTCACGTGCAAGAAATCGTTCACACACAGAATCATACAAACATACCTTTATTTGATCTTCGGACAAACTACCGGATGGACGACTTAGAAATAAGCATACCTGGCGTAGAGAAACAACTGAAAGATTTGAAAACAAGTAAATGACGAAGACCGAATATAATCCAAGCTCGATTTTACGATGAGTACTCAACGGCATTTATCGTTAATCTCTCACTTAGCACGAAGTCTCAAGAGACTGGAAAAAGCGCAGGTGACTCCAGTATATAAGAAAGGTACAAGAACGAACCAATTACGGACCAATATCTCTAACTTCTGTTTGCTGCAGAATCGTTGAACATATTCTGAGTTCGATTATAACAAGCTTTCTTGAGACTGAGAAGCTTACGTCCACGAATCAGCATGGTTTAAGGAAGCATGGCTCGTGTGAAACTCAGCTTGCCCTTTTCTCACTTGATTTACTAAGAACTATGGCTGAAGGACAACAGGTAGATTTCATATTTCTAGATTTGTGGAAAGCATTTGACACGGTGCCCCATTGCTGGTTGTCAGCGAAGGTACGAGCATATGGGGTAAGTCCACAGACATGTGAGTGGTTCGAAGACTTCCTAAGTAATAGAACCCAGTATGTTGTCCTCGACGGCGAGTGTTCATCAGAAACAAGCTCTATATACAGAAATGATTTGGCTGACATGGTTGGCAGCAATGTGCAGTTCTTTTCTGATGATGCCGCCGTGTACGGTAAGGTGTCGAAGTTGAGTCACTGTAGAGGGATATAAGACGATTTTGACAAAATTTCCAGTTTGTGTGATGTATGGCAAGTAGCCCTAAATGTGGAAAAAATGCAAGTTAATGCGGATGAGTAGGAGGAACAAACCTGTTCGGATACAGTGTTACTAGGATCCTGCTTGACACTAGTATAAATACCTGGGCGTAACGTTGCAAAGCGAAATGAGGTAAAACAAACATGTGAAAACTGCGGTAGGAAGGAAAGTAGTCGAATTCGGTTTGTTGGGATAACTTTAGGAAAGAGTGGTTCACCTGCAAAGGAGACCGCACATAGGACGGTGGTGTGACTTATTCTTGAGTACTGCTCGAGTGTTCGGGATCCGTACCAGGTCGGTTTGAAGGAAGACATAGGAGCAGTTCAGCAGCGGGCCGCTAGATTTGTTACCGGTAGGTTCGAACAACACGTAAGCGTTACGGAGATGCTTCGTGAGTATCGATGTAGATGTAGATATAGATGGCTGTACCTCAAGTAACGCCATATGTACAATAATAACATGCTCTCCATTATTCGATAATTGCACAACAGATGAATTGCAAGGAAAGGAAAACTAAAGTCATGACATATTATAACAAAATTTTGATACCTAGTCTAGTGATTTGAGAAAAGTAAAGTATTTGACGTGACTGACATAGTAATGTGCTTTGTAAGACTTCGTCAAAATGACCTGCACATAACTAATATTATGTGTCAGAATATGGAACTTATTTTATAATTCACCAGGTTTACTGCATTCTGTTTTAAGTTTCAAATTAGGGGTAACTGCAGGCTCGAATCTTTTGTCTGACCGAGCATTCGGTGACCTGAGAGAAGCAGAAGTAAAGGATCATTGTGTAAAGTCACATTACTGACTCGTGTGAAAGGTTGTTATAGCTTCAAACTGGTTTTTTTCAAAATTTAAAGTGATCGGTTTTCAAGTCTACACAAACAGTAAATGCTTCCGTACTTGCCTTTCGCTAGATTCGTTCCTGCAGTGGCATTAAGTGGTTTACTGATGAATACATTAGACACAGACCGTTAGTTAGGTTCCCGTACTTTGTCTTATTAATGTGGAGCAACGCTGGGATGACTCATATCGATGGAATACCACATGCCACAGTGAATACAACTGAAAACTCTTTTATTCAATAGCAGCACCATAGGCATAAAAATTTCGCAAAGTCCATATTCCGTCCTTCAGCCGTTTTCAAATGGTCATAATTTATCAGCAGTAGTCCCTCAGTCGATGGTGAAATTTCGTGTATGTGGTAGTCTGATGTAATTAAATTATGCTGACAGTTAGGGATGCCCTTTGTACCGAAGAAAAATGTTGGAAGAACTAACAATAAGTGAAAATTTCGCGGTCAGTTGAAGGTGTACGCTTGCCTCCACACTGTAAGCATTTGGCAGCGAAATAATTATGATGACACACTTAAAGTCATCATACGACAAAGTTGTTTTGTTACTGTTAAGTGGAATCTTTAAATATTGCATATTTTGCTTTTCTCTTCCGTCAGTTTAAGGTCTCGGGCTTCTTCTTCTTTAAGGGATCTCATTCGTTAGTCACGTGTTCTTTATTCCACCCATTGTGATTGTGTTTAACTCATCAGCTCTCCGTATGAATCAAAAAGGATAGCGAGGGAGAAGACAAGTGTAAAAGCATCAAGTCGTTAGACTCCGTCGTGGTGCAGTTCAGAGTACCGTCAGGGTGAAGTTCATTGTACGATAATGTAGACACCTGTAAACGTAAAACCTCCTGCACTCATCTTTAAATGGGATTTTCAGTATTTTAGTGGAGGATAAGTAACTTAAAAGGCCGTTCCTTGTGTTTGGTGGAAGGAGAGGGGTGGGGGGAGGGGAAGAGAGTGCCTAGAGAACATTCAGTATGCTTCCCCATACTCCTCAAGCAAAAATTATTGGCACTCAGTTTGAAACCCATCGTGAGAATCTAATTCATTAAATACCTATAAAATTATGTTGAAATTTTTTGCAGGAATAAATTCTGAATTTCCTGAAATGCACTTGATCTCCTATGAAAAAGTGCAGTAGAATATTAGCACCTTCCATTCTTAACTACAAACTTGTTTGAAGGGGACTGTAACTTCCAGCTCGGTGACCTTACTCGACCACTCAAGTCACGTTCGCTGTGTATATAGCTTTTTAACACCCAATAAATAGATAAAAAATACAAATTATGTAATAAACTAGTTAAACTGCGCTGCACATCCTGAATAAGGGGACGAGCTGACACGCATTACTGACCGTCATCCAACCATTAGGTACTCGATGAAGCAACTAGTTACAAAAATTATTTATTTCCTATCGTTCATATTCGACCTGTACAGCACTTACCATAATTTGTGAAGAGCAAATGAGCATTTCTACTGGAAATAATAACGACTAATCGAAAAATGTGTCAGAAGGCTGAAGATTTCACAATTAACTGTAATTAATGTCAAGTAAGAGTAACCGGCTCAGTAACTGCAAATAACGATTTTAATGTTGGGGAAAACCAGCCACTCTCATTACGTTCCGACGGTTTCACTTCGCCTTGAGTCAGTAATTTCTAGAATTCCGATTCATATTTTATCCAAACCAGCTTCAAACATCGAGAAGCCTTCGGCATATGCGTTAAAATTTTGGAAAATACGGGAGAAAGACAAACAAGAGGCTTTCTTCTCTTCTTTGTGGCGCAGGGGTTCGGTGAATTATCAGGCAATTGTTTCACTTTCGTGAAACAGTTATTTACGTGTACCGAAAACATGACTTTAAAATGTATTAGTTGTATGAGCAGTGAAAAATACTTTCGAATGGATTTATGTGATTTTGGTATTCAACATAGGTGTCTCTTCCTGCGTCTGTACAGTTCTAATTACGTATCGTTGGCGAACACAGAAATCTGAATTTTCCTTTAAGCTACGTTTCATCTCAGTTTACGAAATCTTCAGGAAAATGAATTCTATGTTCTAACTTACAGCTATAAGCAACGAACAAAACCAAATTTCTCTTCAGATCTGTAAACACGTGTATAACAGTGTTTATCCATGTCGTTTGGTAAAAATTATTTAAAAATTTTAACACCAGTACACAAATAAAGATTTTTAGAACTGCTGAGATACATTTAATGCATGGTTACATAGGCAATAAACTTCCCTTGCTGTCACGATTTTTTGGCCACTTTCATCATTTTATCACTTTCAATACCTACTCAGATTTGTAGTTCAAAATTTCACCCGTACATGATTTGTGTAGGAAATGTGTACACCATTTTCCGAGATTTACTGGGGAAACTTCCTTTACCATGTTGCCACCAAAAAATTTTATTCTTGTACTCTTTGCAAGAAACGTATTCTCAAAGCAAATAACAATAGCTCATAACTCAACGGCAATCCAATTGCCAAGATAATGCATAATTTTTTTGGTGCCAAATCAACAAGAACTCTACTGTCTGTTGTCAGGCAGTTCATTTGTAAGACTTTACTAAATGACATATTTTCACAGACATATATCTAGACCAATATTTTACCTATAGTTTGAAATCTTTCCCGAGTAAATCTATTATCAACAGTCTGCCGTAAAAAATACAGAAAGTAACCACATTTTAATAGAGCCCTCTTAATGCATGTATTTGACTAACCTACTGTGCACTAAAAACCTAACAGCTGGTCACTTACTTGAGAACGCACATAAGCGAAGCCACTCGTACGCTATGTGGTGTAACGTAAAACTGAATGAACACATATTGCACATAAGGCCACGTATCAGTCAACACTCTTGAGAATATAGCTATGTCTACAGCAAAGCAAACATTTTGATAACCACAAACATACTCACATGTAAGGTAGTGCAGTGCTCCTTAGTGAAAAAGGAGACCAGCAAATACTCAGCATATATGACGGATTTCTGAAAATGCCTCCTCCCAAGTATCTAGAGAAAATGAGGAATAAAAAGCATACTTCATTTGGATCTCCTCTATGGAAAACTAGTCCATTTTACTACTGCCTTCCTTTGAAACACATCTGAACTGGATTTCGAATTTTTTTCCCATTTCGTCTGCTACTGCGGGAGATATCGTTGGAAGCAACAGAAGTCAAAGTTATCAGTCGATAGCACTGGAATCTGCAGAGCAAGCCGCCGAAAGTTCATAAATTGTGTCAGAGGATGGCCTGACTCCCAAAAACAAAAGGTGGGTTAGAAAGTGACATTGGCCGAGTACGCTTGCATTTTATGATCAAATTTTATTACCGTATATGTTAATGTCACGAACAAAACTGAAACACTTACAAATGTACCTATGGCAAACTGCATCAGTTACAGTTCACTAATTTGTATGTTTATTAGACAGATAGAAAACAAGGATATTTACTGCATGAATTTCTTGTTAAACAGACTCAAACCTACAGGATTTGAAAGTTCGACTCAGCTTCAAACAGCAGGTAGGTATATTTACTGCATGAAATTTTTATTAACCATTAGAGGTTGAGATCTACGAACTAGTATCGATCGTGCAAGCCTGAATATGGCATTTTGGTTTCTACAGTTTCCTCCACTATCACTCCGAACGCTGTAACCTTTAGTTCGGAACTCTCTGGAAATATGTAACGTAACCTGTAATATGAAACTATATACTTTGTTGTTATACCGAAGCTTTGATACGTATCTAGGAACGACGTTTCTTAGAATGAGCTACCAAAATTTCTCGGTCTATTTGCAGAAACTAACAACGTATCACGTGCAATTGTATCATATTCACTTGTTACCAATTTGTTACTTGTTTACTTGAAGTAGCGGTACGTTTATGTTGCTAATTAACCATGGAAGTTTTTATTACTCAGCTGCTGTGAATATGAATTGTGAAACTGACGATTTCGCTGAAAACGGTTAGACTGTTTTCTTGCTGTTATTATAACACTGATGGGCAATGTTCGTCACCGAAATTTACCTCCATCCCATCGACAATGTTACGAAAGGAAAATCTGTCCGAAATGAGGTCAGACCCTTATGCATTCGCAGACACACTGCCAACGACGACAATGGAGTAGGTCAATCTGAAAGCCCTTGCTGAGGCATTCTTCCTTCTTATCGATCTCACGAGTCACAGCGTGGAGGGATATAAGGGAAATTTGTTTGTACAGTGCGGGCGGAAATAGAGGCGAAATACTGCGACGCAGCGAAAACACACTCTGGGACGTGGAGGAACAAACAGTACGGGATGGACAGACTCAATAATTGCAAGCCGTGTATTAGTCTTGGCCGGCGCCCACGTTTCTTCAGGGAGTTTACCCAGTGAGAGAGTGCGAGGCGATGGTTCTGTAAGCTGCAGACTCATCCTTGCTGTCTGCGGACTTTGACGGACTTATGGACGTCTTCGAATCGACCAAAAACAGACGATGCTGAAAGACTGGAGACACGTGAAAACAAACTGTTATTCTTGAGTTTTTACTGAAAACAGAACTTCTACTATTCCTTATTCCATTTCTACTAATATGTCACTTTGCTACCCTGTAATGATTTCCAATTTTTTTCCAACTCACAGTTTCAAGAAGCTGCAATGCGGTTGCATATTCATGTTTAATGAATCATCAATATCTAGTATTTCAGGGGGAAAAAAAGCTCTAGACTCATAATCTTCGATAATGAAAAACAAAGAAGCACAAAAGAGCTTTCGACCACTACGAAGGAAGTAGTTGAAGACGAGTAAATGTAAAAATGCTTTCTTTTTAAACAAGAGAAGCAAAGTGCATTTTTACGTTTCACTATTTTCATTTTGAGGCTACTTTCTAAGATTTATAGTGATATTATCATGATACCGAATACAATATACTGATGTTATTAGTGGCTGGATAATTTTGATGAGTTTCCAACACGGTCAGTAAGGAAATTAAAAATATTGCACAAAAGATGAATTTGAGCAATAAAAATACCTGATCTTCTAAAAGAGGAAATGAAAATATTGGTTAACTGGTTAAAAATATGAACATATCAGTTATAGTCAACGATTACGCTTCATGAAAAGTTTCTTAATTAAGAGACATAGCATGTACACCGAACCTTAGTGCACGAAAATTTAGGTAAGAATTCACGAAGAACTCCTTATTCAAACATCACTGAAATGAAAGAACTGTTTCCAAAGTTTTACAGGTAGTAATAGTATTTTTTGTATTAGGCAAGAGCTGTGTGAGTGTAGCAGGAAATTAGAGAACATGCTAAAGTTGGTAACAAAATTCTCCCTAACAAGCGACAATCTGTAATTACTAAAACTGTAAAAGATAACTAAGGTGATTTTAATATTAGGCAGGGTACGAAAAAACTAAAATGAAGTATCTTATCTAGTGGCGCACTTTGCACTTTGATGACAAAGAATTCTTAACCTCGATTCGAAATAAAATTATTGCATGAATACTTTTTTCAGTTCTGTTCTTGGAGATTCACAGGAATGTATTCCATCTTACATCAAATAGGCGACTTACATGTCTGCGAATATTAGTAGCTAATAACTAAATGTCGTTCTGATCACAAAAATATGTATAATTTTTTGCTACTAACCTAAGAAAAATAGTCCATCAGTCCATTTACAAAACTTTCTTCAACGACATCTTTTCACAAAGCTACATCAGTATTTCACCAGCCTTTTAAAATGTTCAGTTAATAAAGCTGTTACCAACAGTATGAGGTGAATACATGCAGAAAATAACTACATTTCAACACAGCCGTCCTGGTGCAAGTACTTGACTACTGGGCACTAATAAACTACACAATGTACCACATATTTCGAAATGAATATCAGAAAGTCAATTGCAAAGTAATACTGAATGAAATCATATTGAATATAAGACCATGTGCCACTCAACACACTTCATAACAAAACTTTGGCTATGAATAATCTACGTGTATGTTGTTCCCCAGGAGAGAAATGCAATGAATTTCCGAAAGAAAGTATCGGGCACCGTAACTTCCTTCCGCTAAATCCATAATTGCACAGTAGCAGATTTTCGACAATATCATTTGTGATTCACAAACC
Source organism: Schistocerca nitens (assembly GCF_023898315.1). Classification (NCBI taxonomy): domain Eukaryota; kingdom Metazoa; phylum Arthropoda; class Insecta; order Orthoptera; family Acrididae; genus Schistocerca; species Schistocerca nitens. Next base: position 266,327,207 of record NC_064618.1, read on the forward strand.
CAAATTACAGGTTTAACCCCCTGGACAGATATAATGAGATGCACAGCTGTTGTTGGAGCATTTGTTTCGACAACAAAACCCGAGAAGAGCGGAAGTTCAGATTCTGTAATCCATTAACCAAGGAGTAATGCCTCTCGAAATCAATAGCTCATTATAATGGCATGAAATCGATGGGGCTTGACCTACTCATTCTCTGCAGGTCGCTACCATCCCAAGTTGGAGTTTGCACGAGTCCCGTCAGAGGAAAGCACTAGCATGTGACCAGAAATAACGTGCGATCATTAGTCGTCCCAATTGCAGAGGCCGTCCGTAGTTTTCGACAGTCCGCGACTTGCCTGCCCGGCGAGGCGGGAAGCACCGCATTAAAACGATATTACGTTACGTAATGAGCAGTTCGTTACTGCTAGGCTGCGTGCCGTTGGCCGCTGGGAACATTCTGAACTACCGAGTGTGGAGTGCTGCGGTGTCCAGCTGGTCTTTGCTCTGCGCTAACGAAAGACCTTGCAAGGTAGCATTTCCTCATCAAAAGTTCATTACCAAGGCTAGGCGGCTCCTAATGACGCATCTCCTACCACCTCAATTAAACAGCATCCATCTGTCGGGAGAGGGCATGCTGACTTTAATGCTATGGTGACGCACTGCGAATGCATCTAGCTCTGAGGCGAGAATGAGTCTGGAGCCAGTGGAACATCTGTGACCGGAAATCACGTTCCTCCTCGACAAGCGTGGTTTTTCTTCGGTTTAATGTACTTCCGTACAGAGTTAGAGGCCGCTGTGCTACATCATTATTTCAGAAACACTACAGCCCGAATTACATGAATGTGAACGCTCACTACTAGACTGGAAAAATTTTGCTGCTCTACGAATATTCGTTGGCCTCCATCAGTTGTCCTATGAAGGAGTAGGTGAGTCGATTATGCATTTAAATTCAGAACAGTTCATAGATAAATAAAAATTTCAGGAAAACTATTGCTGTACTTAGGCGACTGTGTACCCTCATTATGAGGGTAGAAAATTATGCTGTTGAACTAAAAATTTTTGGTTTCCATCAGCTGTCCTATGACATTACAGATGAGTAGATCATGTACTTCAATTCTAAACAAAACATTTGATAAATTTTTTTAAACAATTACCTGCGTGTCCTCATTATTTCAGAATAACTATAGCTCGAATTCCGTGACTTTGTACCCTCATTTTAAAACTATAAAAGCTGTCCTACGAAGGAGCAGATGAGTCCATTTTGTACATATATTGTTGACACTTAAAAAAAGTAATTTATGTTCCTACAGCAGCAACCAAAGCTTCCCTGCGTTCTGTCTGCGCTGAATGTGTCGTTAAACCCAAAGTCTCTAGTTTTGTCTTAGTGCATATATCATTATTTCCATCGTCTGCTTATTCCTGTCGAAAAGCATCGAGATAATCATTACAATTTTCACAATGTCGCTACCCTACAGAGAGTCATTCACACAAGTATAATTCCTTGCAAGTGTTGTGTATCACCACTCTCATTCTGTATTCATACATGACATAAACAGGATTCTGAGAACCGATGCTACTTGTCACTTATTGACATTGTTTCCACAGACGTGAAATCTGCTCGAGTATTTGTTTATAAAGAATGCAGAGCTGATTTTTACTCACATGACGTGCTTTATAGTGTTTACCGTCCCATATAACAGCTATATAATGCGGAGGAAGATCCACAAAAGGTAAAATTTAGTCAACAGTCTGAAACAAGTTTTCATTAACTGTTATTAACTGTTTCGGAGGAATTAGACCATTTTCAGGCTTAATACTAAAATACAGGATTGTTGCTAAGATAGTCGCCAGCTGATGATGGTTGCTACAAGTGGCCAAACATCAGCTGACGCCGGTGGTAGAAGCAGTCCTGTAATTTGACGATAAATTCGAAGATGCGCTAATCCGGAAGAAACCAGTAATAATGGTTAATAGAAACTTGATGTAGACTTCTATTTATTGCAAAAGGTCTTCATACGAATATACCTAAAAATGTCGATTAAATTGTGATATCAATAGCTTGGGACAGCAGGGTACGATGATCTGATCAGCTAGTTGGACCGAAGCTGCGAAACAGGTTGTTATTCATTACTGCCCCAATTCTTGCCCTGAGGCAAAGAGAGATGTATATTACGATGGAGTGTTTACAGTAATTTTCACTTCGAGATGTCCGTAAGTGAGAGCATACCTTACGTTTCCAACGGCCGACGTTGTCTTCGGAAGACAGCGACAACACTGTGATGTCGTTCGAAAATCGCGGCAGAGTTGGGTTTCCGAAGTCTGTCGCTGCCGCGTCGTTTCGCAGAAACACTACTGTTGTAGTAACACACGAGAGAAGCACACGAACACGGAGGAGTCGGGACGTAGGAGACGGACACACTGCGCGTTCTTCGGGTGGTGGGAGTCGGGGAGGGCCCAGGGGGATCGGAATGGAGCGCGGCCGTGCTCTCGAGGAGAGGAGGCACTCGGCGTGGTTCGGAGCGCGCCCGCGCGACCACAGCGCCAACCGAGCACTGACTGAGCGCAGCTGGCAGCGGCGGCCGTCTGCCGCGGCGTCTCGCGTCCGTGGCCGCTCGCTGCCTGGGTCCGGGCGACACCGGCGGCGCGGCCGCGAACTAGAGCCCGCCGGGTCCGGGGAGCGCGGCCGAACACTCGGCGAGTTTCAAGTGCGATACAACGCGAGGAAGACGAGAATCGACTCGAACACCGATTTTCTCTGGCGCGACGAGCTTACCTAGACCTACCTGTTCTAATACACGAATTGTGCCTGCATCCACATCTACAGGTAAAACATGCAAGCTGGTTTAGGGTGTCTTTCAAAAGGAGGGAGAGCTTAAGGGATATTTCGTAACCAATCACTTCAGAAAGCTGCTACGAGAGCAAATAGAGTTACACAGCAAATGTAAACATACCAAAAGTCTCACAGACAGCTACATACACTGAAGAGCCAAAACAAGTGGTACACCTGCCTAACATGGTGTAGGGACCCATCGAGTGCCACAATACGACGTGGCATGGATTCGACTAATGTCTGTAGCTGTGCTGGAGGGAACTGACACCATGAAACCTGCAGGGCCATCCATAAATGCCGGCCGCTGTGGGCGAGCGGTTCTAGGCGCTTCAGTCCGGAACCGCGCTGCTGCTACCTTCGCGGGTTCGAATTCTGCCTCGGGCATGGATGTGTGTGATTTCCTTAGTTAGGTTTAAGTAGCTGTAAGTCTATGGGACTGATGACCTCAGATGTTAAGTCCCACAGTGCTTAGAGCCATTTGAACCACTTTGAGGGAAAAAAAAAATGTTCAAATGTGTGTGAAATCTTATGGGACAACTGCTAAAGTCATCAGTCCCTAAGCTTACACACTACTTAACCTACATGAACCTAAGGACAAACACACACACACCCATGCCCGAGGGAGGACTCGAACCTCCGCCAGGACCAGCCGCACAAGCCATTAATGCAGCGCCTGGACCGCTCGGCTAATCCCGCGCGGCGAACCATTTTGAACTATCCATAAATACGTTACGAGTGGATGAAGAACACCACGTTGCTAGGCATCCCAGATATGCACAATGTCTGGGGAGTTGTCAGCGGAAGCGCTTAAACTCAGAAAAGTGTTCCTCGAGCCACTCTGTAGTAATTCTGGACATGTGGGGTGTCGCATTGCCCTTCTGGAATTACCCAAGTGTGTCGGAATGCTTAATGGACATGAATGGAGGTGATAGTACAGGATGCTTACATACGTGTCACCTGTCAGAGTTGTATCTACACGTATCAGGGGTCCAACATCACTTTAACTGCACACGCCCCGCACCATTACAGTACCTCTACCACCTTGAACAGTCCCCTACTGATACGCAGGGTTCACAGGTTCATGAGATTGTCTCCATACCCGTACACGTCCATCCGCTCCATGCAATTTGAAACGAGACTCGTCCGACCAGGCAACATTGTTGACGGGCCCAGACGAGGCGTAAAGTTTTGTGTCGTACAGTCATCAACTAAACACGAGTGTACCTTCAGCTCCGAAAGCCAATATCGATGATGTTTTGTTGAATGGTTCGCATGCTCACACTTGTTGATGGTCCAGCACTGAAATCTGCAGCAATTAGGGGAAGCGTTGGACGTCTGTCACGCTGAACGATTCTCTTCAGTCGTCGATGGTCCCGTTCTTGCAAGATCTTTTTCCGGCCTCAGCGATGTAGAAGATTTGATGTTTTACCGTATTCCTAATATTCACGGTACACTCGTGAAATGGTCATAAGGGAAAACCCCCACTTGACCGTTACGTCGGAGATGCCGTGTCCCAGCCGACTATAACACCGCGTTCAAACTCACTCAAATCTTGATAACCTGCATTAGTCGCAGCATTAACCGACCTAACAACTGTGTCAAGACACTTGTCTTATACAGGGTGTTACAAAAAGGTACGGCCAAACTTTCAGGAAACATTCCTCACACACAAATAAAGAAAATATGTTATGTGGACATGTGTCCGGAAACGCTTAATTTCCATGTTAGAGCTCACTTTAGTTTCGTCAGTATGTACTGTACGTTATCAAGATTTCATACGGGATACTCTACCTGTGCTGCTAGAACATGTGCCTTTACAAGTGCTACACAACATGTGGTTCATGCACGATGGAGCTCCTGCACATTTCAGTCGAAGTGTTCGTACGCTTCTCAACAACAGATTCGGTGACCGATGGATTGGTAGAGGCGGACCAATTCCATGGCCTCCACGCTCTCCTGACCTCAATCCTCTTGACTTTCATTTATGGGGGCATTTGAAAGCTCTTGTCTACGCAACCCAGGTAGCAAATGTAGAGACTGTTCGTGCTCGTATTGTGGACGGCTGCGATACAATACGCCATTCTCCAGGGCTGCATCAGCGCATCAGGGATTCCATGCGACGGAGGGTGGATGCATGTATCCTCGCTAACGGAGGACATTTTGAACATTTCCTGTAACAAAGTGTTTGAAGTCACGCTGGTACGTTCTGTTGCTGTATGTTTCCATTCCATGATTAATGTGATTTGAAGAGAAGTAATAAAATGAGCTCTAACATGGAAAGTAAGCGTTTCCGGACACATGTCCACATAACATATTTTCTTTCTTTGTGTGTGAGGAATGTTTCCTGAAAGTTTGGCCGTACATTTTTGTAACACCCTGTATAGGCGTTGCCCACCGCAGCGCCATATTCTGCCTATTTACGTATCTCTATATTTGAATAGGCATACCTATACCAGTTTCTTTGGCGCTTCAATGTATTTGCTATATATTGACTTGTACAGTGTTAAGCGTTTAGGTTACCGGAAGTAAACAGTAACGCTGCGGCCCTGAGAATTGCAAACGCTCTGGGCACCTGTTCTAGGAAAGAAATTTCACTTTAGAGAACTAGCTGATAACCCCATCCCCCACCAAGACACTGTTGCAAGGCGTCACAGTAGAGGCAGCAAGCTTGATACTTGCGCTTGAGAACCGCAACGTCAGTGGCTTTACACTGGTCAGAGTGCCACAGCAGCAGTCCACATTCACGAGAGACCTCTGGCTGGGGCCAAGTGACGTAAAACAGTCTTTTTGTCACTCTTAACAGGAAGCACAGTGACGTTTAGCTATCAGCTGACAGCCATTGCAGAAACATCCCTACCTACCGAATTGGATAGGGGGAAGAATGTGAATGTGATAGGCCAGACGCGCACTCTAGGTGCCGAATCGGTTGTCTGATTGGCCGAAGCCTGCAGTGTCCCACTAAAACGGTGGGCCTACTACAGGAGAGGAGAAATAGTGCGCTGCCCTAATTCTCGATTTTTTTAAATTTTTTATTCAGACAGAGATATCGGTCGGATGACTGGGACGCCAACTCGGTGTGGCTCGTCGCCAGCCTCCGTGAGGCTCCGACAGTCCCGTTTTTTCCATCTGCAATGCTACTCTCAAAGTTCGAATTCTAGAATGTTGCTAGTGATTGTTATTTCTGTTACCTATTACGCCACGGGCACCAACAGTGACTTCATTGAACAGCAAGTTGCCTCCTCTATTTTTTCTAAAGTTTAGAATTGGCATTCAGTCTAGTAGTTAGTCTCATTGAAGTCAAATAATGTTAATGAGACCCCTTAGTATCCTTGAGTCTCCTGCTGCACGTATGCTATCGAATCCCAAAATCGACGCCTGTCGTACGTGACCTGCGACAGTGTTTGGCGTTGATCCAAGCAATCAACCTGCTTTCAATAGAAGTTTGTCTTCTGCATTTGATCCTAATCGCTTGGAAGTTGCAGACTTATCTGTAACCCACTGTCTTCTCTCTATCCCATGTGAGGACACGACAAGACAAAGAACAAAGTAAACTACGCCAATTTTGATCCTAATCGCTTGGAAGTTGCAGACTTATCTGTAACCCACTGTCTTCTCTCTATCCCATGTGAGGACACGACAAGACAAAGAAAAAAGTAAACTACGCCAAAAATAGCGTAAGGCGAGTCATGTGTGAAACTCGAAGGAAAAATTCTATCTACTGACTTGACAGAAAATCCTAATAAGTTTTGATCGTATGCTGCAGCGGTAAACGCCCATCTATCCTGACCCTCTGTGACCATAATGGCAACGAAACATAGGATGACACAGACAAAGATGAAGTGCTAACCGTCTTTTTACAAAATTGTTTCACACAGGAATAAACCGTATTTCTAGCTGACTTAATGAATCACTGGCACGTTAATTAAGATAACTCTCTGAAATTTGGACGAATCACTTGTCGGGCATTTCCGCAAGGAGTAATAGGCTTATTTGTTTCATTTTCATCTCTTCAATAGTTATTGCAATAAACGTGACCAAATACAAACGACAAAACAACATGTATATTTCAGAAGTCCGACATTTTATTATTTTGACAAATTTCAAAAAAATGTATAATACCCCATGCGCAATATCGCATAGATTAAAAACGTTCTTTGGTATTTGATTAATAATGACTGAATTTCTTAAGAAAATCAGAAAATATTGTCAAAGACTCAACAAATAGTGCTCAAAAATATCTATGTTGATTGCTTCATCAGTTTTTTCCAAAAAAATCGTGAAAGTCGCTTATATTATATGCCGACTGAGGAGACAGTCTTTATCGTCTCACGAACGAGGAAAGGACAGTCTCTAAATAATAGACCATGGGATACGAAACGACCGCTATCGCTCAACTGAGGGAAGACCAATGGACTTGGTGGGATGCCAATACAGTTCTACATAGAGCATGCAAAAGAACTTGCCGGTCGTCTGAGAGCAGTGTACCCTAGGTCTCTGGAGGGATGAAACATTCTAACGACCGCAAAAAAAAAAAAAAAAAAAAAAAAAAAAAAAAAAAAAAAAAAAAAACTCAGATGATTTCCGTCTTCAAGTAGGGAAAGGGTTGTCGAACAGACGCACAGAGCTATGGTGTTGCTGTATCTCTGGATCTCTGGCGTCGCTCTGTTGCATAATTTTGAAACATTTCTGGAGATCAAAAGTCTCCGCTACAGGAATCAAAATCCTGTGAAAGTAAGTTCTCTCTGTTCGTCCATCAGACCGATAAGGCAGCAGATACAGGTTCGCAGCGAAATTCCATGTCCCTTGACTTCCGAAAAGCGTTTGATACAATTCCGTACTGCCACCTAATGAACAAAATACGGGGTACGGAATATCGGACCAACTGCGTGATTAGATTAAATAGTTTCTAGCAAACAGAACACGACATCTCATATTCAACGAAAAGAAGTCTTCATACTTGAAAGTAATTACCGGCGTACCCCTTGGAATTGTTGTAGGACTATCCTTTTGCGGAGTAAGTATACATTAAAATGTCTTAATACATCATGTCAAAAGTTCCATGAGGTTTCCGCGGATGATACTGTTGTATACAGAGAAGCAACGCTAGAGAACTGTAGCGAAATGCAAGAAAATCTTCAGACGATCGAAGCTTAGTGCAGGATGTGGCTTTTAACCCTCAACATGAATAGATGTAAGTATTGCGTATACATGAGCCGAAATACTCATTAATCTATGATTACGCGGCTGCAGAACACTGGGAAGAGCTACTGCCATGAAATATCAAGTATTATGCATACAGAGCGATTTGAAGTGGAACAACCACATAAAATTAATCACCGATGTCAGAATGAATTTCACTGGAAGAATCCTCAAGAGGTAGCTTACAATACCCTCGTTCGACCAGTGCTTGAATAGTAGCCGGCAGTGTGGGATGAGTACCAATCCTTAACAGGATAGATACAGAACATACAGAAAACGCAAAGAAGAGCAGCACTTTTCATCACAGTGTCATTTAGTAAGTGCAGTAGCATCACGGAGATGCTCAGCCAATACCTGTGGAAGACACAGAGAGAGGCGTTCTGCATCACAGTGTGGCTTACGGTCAAAATCCAAGAGTGTACATTCCTAGAAGATATATTACATCCTATTACATACACATACGTCACGAAAGACTATGAAAATAAAATTAGATTCGCGTTCGTTCAGAAGCTTACTAGTAGGCGTCCTTCCCTCGAGCCATTCGCTACGGGCACACGAAAAGAGGGAAGTGACACCAGTACAAATGCCGGCCGGTGTGGTCGAGCGGTTCTAGGCGCTGCAGTCTGGAACCGCGTGACCGCTACGGTCGCAGGTTCGAATCCTGCCTCGGGCATGGGTGTGTGTGATGTCCTCAGGTTGTTTAGGTTTAAGTAGTTCTACGTTCTAGGGGACTGATGACCTCAGAAGTTAAGTCCCATAGTGCTCAGAGCCATTTTTGAACTAGTACAAAAGGAACACTCCAACACGTACCGTAACGGTTCTTGCGAGTTGTTGATGAAGAGCTAGACGTAATGAATGTGAATGCTTCCAGTGACCGTTCCGCAGTAATGCAATGATACAATAATGGAGTTTTCTGCCTATTTACATGCAGTACGTAAGATTATGTTTATGTTGAAGATCGAGTGCTAATCCATGAAGTGTCAATTTTCTGTAGATCTTTCTCTGTTTCACTACAATTTTCCAGCGTTGTGAGTCCATTATAAACAATAGTAACATCCGCGAAATGCATAGTGGAATTTCGGACAATAATAGGTCATTCATATATAACGTGAAAAGTAATGGCCCTATTACACTGCCTTGATGGACAACCGAAGTTATTTTTACGTCTGAAAGGTTTCACTCAACTAAAACTGACTGGGTGTGTTCTGCTTTGTAGGAACCTTTGCGTGCAGTCAAACAGCTTGTTTGATTTTCAGTACGGTAGCATTTTGTTCATTAGGTGGTAGTGTGGAGCTACACAGATCGTTCGAAAAATTGTCTCCTATTGCAACAAGAGCAAGTACTGGTCAAAACTAGATTGCTTTTTACAGAGTAGGTAGGACGGGTTAGTAAGTACTCATATGCAGGCAGATGCAAATCAGATACTCAAGGAATGATATGAGCTGAGGCATTAAGGCTGGGAGCGAGAGTTCTCGGTGACAGACTCATAGGACCATATACTTTACCAAACAGATGTGTAAATACCAATTTGTGGACAACGAATTACCACTGTTACTGGAGAACGTTATCCTTACAGAAAGACGCGACTGTAGCTTACGCATGATGGGACACTACATTATTTTCTGCGGATCATGTGACAGTAACAGGCCGCAGTGTTTCGTGGGCGGTTGATTGGTCGAGGAGCTACGGTGACATGGTCTACCCTTTCAGCGGATCTGGATCCGCTGAATTTCTAGCTATGACATTTAAAGGCATCGTCAACATGCAAACGTTCCGCGAGTTTGTGACCAATGTACGTTTCGCGATTCGAATGTAATCAGGTTTATTTGAAAGAGAGTGTGATTCGCTGCGAAGAAGAGCTGAAGGATGTGTCAGGATACGTGGTAATTACGTACTGCACTGCCTAAAGTGCTTTGCATATCAGATAGAAATGAGGGGACACATCGGTCGAGTCTCACGAATTATTGGTTTCCGGGCATTTCTTCTATTTTTGACCACTTCATAATACGTCTTCTGTTTGTTAAGTAACACGGTATCAATGTGGACGCCGTTATTTACTGCTTACCACGTTTCGTGAACGAGCAGAGCGATCTGTGTTTTACATGGCAGTTGTTTGCGGAAACCATTTTTATTCCTACTGAAGAAATGTTCGGTCTCCAGAAATATGACATGCAAATATAAAACACGTGCCAGAACTCTACAACCGGTCAACGTCAGCGATATTGGCGTTTAGTTGCGTACGTTCGTTCGACGACACATTTTTTTTTCCATGCTAGAAGTCAGCATTGTCTTTCACATTCTCTATGAAGAAGGTATTGGTATCCTATCAGGCCCGTTTCTGTGTTGAGCGATTTTATTTCATTTTGTATCCCTTGTCTTTTTACTTCGATATGTGTCTTTTTTACTCTTGTGCTATGACTCAGAGGAGGAATCGTACTACGGTCTTCCTCAGCAAAACCGTTTTGGAAAAAGAGCCTTAGCATTTCATCCTTTATCTGCCATCCTCTGTTTCGTTGCCTTTATGGTAACAGTGTGTATGGACGGTGGGTTTGATCCGTCTACTGGTTTAACATAAAACCAAAACTGCTTAGGACCCTTAGTCAGATGCGTAGATAGAGTTTCGTTTTAAATTCGTTGAACACCTTGTAAGTAGGTTGTTTAGGTTTTTGTGTTGGTAACGCCACGTAGCACTCTGTATGATACTCACTGACTGTGCTGTGTGCAGTCTGTGGCTGGTTGGCACTGTCGGAATATTCGCTATTGTAGTGTTGGGTATTTGGATGTGAACAGCGCGTAGCGTTGGGCAGTTGGAGATGAGCCACGAGCTGTGGTGGATGTGGAGAGAGAGATGCTAGAGTTTTGAGAGGTTGCTGTAAGCGGACGACCTGGACGTGTGTCCGCCAGAAAAACGAAATTTGTATATATATGATAACTTTTTAACACTTTTAAGGTAAATACTTGGTTTGTTCTCTATCAAAATCTTTCATTTGCTAACTATACCTATCAGTAGTTACTAAAATGTAAACTTCAGTAGCGAGCCAGTGTGTGTGTTGGACCTTCCATCAAGCTACGGACCCCCTTGAAGATGTCTCCCGCAGTCGGAGACGAAACGTTGGGAAACAATACGGAATTCATCAACCGACCACGGCATAACAGCCCGGATAATTATAATGGACATGATATCAGTAGTTAGTGCCTTCAGTAGTTACAATCTTTTATTTAGCTGGCAGTATTGGCGCTCGCGGTTTGCAGTAGTTCGAGTAACGAAGATTTTTGTGAGGGAAGGGATTCATGAAAGTTATAGGTTATTGTTAGTCAGGGCCTTCCTTTTGTGGGGATTATTGAAAGTCAGACTGCGTTGCGCTAAAATATTGTGTGTCAGTTTAGCGATGATCAGAATAAGTAAAGAGAGAAATGTCTGAGTACGTTCAGTTTTGTTCAGCTGTTTGAAAATCAAATAACGTAGAAGTTTACCAGCACAGTCATTTATAGTTTTTCAAAGGGGTCAACCTCGTGGATAGTCTAGTTTTTGCTTTCATCAGTTTTTCTTTGTTTGTAAATTATCTGTTCATGTCTCGTCAGCATGAGGAACTGATTAAAATGGTTCAAATGGCTCTGAGCACTATGCGACTTAACTTCTGAGGTCATCAGTCGCCTAGAACTCAGAACTAATTAAACCTAACTAACCTAAGGACATCACACACATCCATGCCCGAGGCAGAATACGAACCTGCGATGGTTGTGGTCGCGCGGTTCCAGACTGTAGCACCTAGAACCGCTCAGCCACTCCGGCCGTCATGTCATGTGTCCTATGCTGTTCCTATGATTTGAAGGAAGACAATGGATCACACAAAGGACCTTTATTTATATTTGACAAAACAGGAATCGCCTCGGAAATAAGAACAGAGGAACATCTTAATTTACCATTTGCTACAAGGCCTGTACGTCACATTGAAGAACTGCTGATACCAGAGGATTCTGAGAATGTGGCAGTGAGGGACGAAAAATACAGCGAGGATCGCAAAGAGGGCAACTATGAAACAAGCATGCCGATCTAACATTTTCAGGGCACGGTGAATCAAACCTGTATAACGTGCAATCTGTGTAAGTATTTACAAAAACATTACACATAAAAACTGTGTGCAGTACAGATATTCTAAAGATAGATCTTGATTCAGGGGCGAGTTATCTTCCAGAAACAGTACATATTATCATTGTAATCGAGAAAAATGTATTTTGTTGAACCGTGTGATTTGTTGCATAGAACATTAATCCTTCTACAAATAATTCAATACGTTTAGTCTCAAGCGGATCTTAACGATTTTGTTTGAATATCTGGGTGCAACGTTGCAGAGTGACATGACATGGAACGATCATGTTAGGATTGTGTTAGGAGAGACGAATGGTCGACTTCGGGTTATTGGGAAAATTTTGGGAAAGCGTGGTTCATCTGTAGGATGCTAGTGCGACCTGTTCTTGAGTACTGTTCGAAAAGGAAGACATCGAAGCAATTCAGAGGTGGTCTGCGAGATTTATTACGGGCAGCTTCGAACAACGTGCAGTTATCACGGAGACGATTCGGGACTTCAAATGGGAATCCCTGATGGGAAGGTGAAGTTCTTTTCGAGGAACACTATTAAGATAACTAGGAAAACCTACATTTGAAGTTGACTACAGAACGATTGTACTACCGCCAATGTACATTTCGCATAAGAACCACGAAGGTTAAAAATGGTTCAAATGGCCCTGAGCACTATGGAACTTAACTTCTAAGGTCATCAATCCCCTAGAACTTAGAACTAGTTAAACCTAACTTACCTAAGGACATCACACATATCCATGCCCGAGGCAGGATTCGAACCTGCGACTGTAGCGGTCGCGCGGTTCCAGACTGTAGCGACCAGAACCGCTCGGCCACCCCGGCCGGCCACATAGGTAAGATACAAGAAATTAGGGCTTATACAGAGGCATATTGAAAATCCTATTTCGAGTCAATTTGTGAGTGGGGCAGGAAAGGAAATGACTAGCAGCGTCAGCGATACCCTCCGCGACGCACCGCACGGCGGCTTGACGAGTATGTATGTAGACGTAGATCTAGATGTTAGTGATTTAAATGGGTCTAAGCAACCGGCTCGTCATTTAACTTCGCAGTTAAAATGATGGAAACTTCTTAGCGATAAGAAAGTGAATATGGTGACTTGCATGTTATTTTTGGAAGATTTCTCCAAAGAAATGTTTTGGAGTCCTTTAAGGGGCTCCGGAAAGGCTCAAAATCATGAAAAGTTCAATTTTTACTTTTTTGCGTTTTCTGAATCTGCAGACTATTACCTTTTAATAGATATATAATTTATTCAATTCCGAAGACTACAACTATTTTTAAATTTTTTTTGAAATGTGTTCTATATGGGCGTGACCGACTGTGGCGCTGTTAAACTGCTGTCAAATGGTGTTATTACTAACGTCCGTGTTCATCAGGTACATTTTAGTGATGTGAGATAAAGTATGTGTTGTGGCTAACCTGTGATGGTTCAATATATATCGCTGGTGTGATTGTCGATTGTTTCATGTTTATTTACTCTGTCGTTATGTCGAAAATATTCGTAATTAATTCTGTTTCTTGAGTCTCTGTTTTGTTGAAGTATAATAATGAGTAAAAGTAAAGTTATTAGAAATCCTCTGAAGGCTTTTAAGAAAAGGAGAAATGTTGGAAAGCCAAAGGTATGTGTTATTACTGTAAACAATAAAGACGATGAAAATCCCCAACATAGCTTGTGTCCCAAAGAAGAAGACAGTTGGTGTAAATATAACACAGGATTGCTAACTGGTGAAGTGTACACTCATAAGCATAGTCTGCCTCATGCAATAATGGAGGTGATAAAACCTATTTTCAGAGACTTAGCAGCACCTGAACTGTTGAAAAAGTGTATTCACGGAAAAACTCAAAACCCCAATGAATGTGTAAATAGTGTTATATGGTCGAGAATCCCCAAGACTGTATTTGTTGGAATAGAAACACTTCACTTTGGTGTGTATGATGCTGTTGCGACTTTCAATGATAGCAACATTGTAAGGTGCAAGGTATTTAGAAATATGGGAATGAAGATAGGTTCTAACATGGTACGAGCGATGCTTGCTTTAGACAAGGAACGCCTTCGGGCTGCAGACAGGGCTGTAAAGAGTCTAGAAATACAAGCAAGAGTAAACAGGAGGAGGAACAAGAGGAAGCTGGAGGAGGAGTTTGCAGAGGATGAAGATAATCCATCCTATGGACCTGGAATGCACTAAAAAGTTAATCCAATCTTTGTCGCTCGATTCCCAAAACTTTTATTTTCTCATACTAATTACATGTTTTCTAAGGATCTTCCAAACATATTTGTTTCAAACTTTCAGTAAATGTTACACAGTACCTTCTGCATAATTTAACACAGCCTTTTTCCAAAAAAACTGTATATTTTTGAATATATAAATAAAAAATTGCAAAAAAAATGTTGTGAATTTTCATTACAATTGAAAAAAAAATCATCTTTAATAACTGAACTAAAATTTTGTAAAATCCCTATGTTAAGTTGTAGCCCATATTCCAATAAATAATCTGTAAAAAGTTCAACTTCCAACCTCAAATACTTTGTGAGGAAAGATGTAATTTATAAGCGTTATTTTAACATTGCAAGTATAGGGCGTTCCGGAGCCCCTTAAGGAGACTTTTGGCCGTGACTTCAGTGTAAATGAGTGGCAATTGTTCACAACTTCCGACAAAGTTAGTGTAGAAGCAGTACCTCTCCGGAGAGGGAACAAATTTCCTTCTGCTTCTATTACTCACACAGTTAATCTGAAGGAGACACCCTGAAAAAGTTAAACTGATACAAATGCCGTATATAAGGAGACACAAAAAGAACTGCAATTATTCTGGACATGCTGCTTGAGTATACGAAACATCGCTGCTTTCTATAGGAATGGGAACGCAGGGACAGAAAAGTTCGGAAAGAACTTGTGTCTGGGCAGAGGTATGTGGTGAACACTCCTCGGGATGGTCCCAAAAATGTGCATCTATCCCCGCTGCACGTTAAACTGGGTCTTGTCAAAAATTACATGGGTTCATGTGTTTGCGAGAGAAGTTACCAAGTGCCAGAGAAACTAAAATAAAGGAAGGAATACGTATAGGAGGGAAGATTAGGAAATCAATGTCTGATTAACATCTCCATGATTTGTTGTGTCATGTTGAAAGAATAGTATGGCAATGTTTCACAAGTATCTATAAGAACAGATTACAAACTAATTGGTCCTTGTGAAATGAAATTCCAGAAGTGAAATGGGGATGTAAATTTTTAGCTATTGGTCTTTACTCTTATGTTACTAGTTACTTTGATTCCTTTATGTACTTAAAGATTTTTTGCTATTTGGATTCTGAAGTCTACCTGCGACAGCATATCATTTTGTCAGCTGTGTGTAATGTGTTCGCTGTCCTAAGCATTTAAAAAAACATCATCACATGAAAATTGTGGCCAATACAGAAATTCTGAAGACAGATCTCGATTCGGGGGCCAGTTACCTTCCAGAAGCGGTACATGTTGTTACTGTATTCGAGAAAAATATATTGTTTGTTGAAGAGTGTAACATGTAGCATACAACCACATTAATCCTTCCACAGATAATTCAACGACACTTTTCGATATTCAGTGCTAGTATCATCAGGTTGTAAATATAAAATACGAAATAGGTACCATTTATTTCATGAACGTCCAGTACGTGTTAGTAGTAGAGTTTCTAGTGTTCCAACCATATGGGCTGAGTGTTGACAATCTGCTGATGAAAGCTCTTTGTTGTGAAACGTCTTGTTGAATTGTGTGGTGTAGCATGACTAAAGTGGTTGAACTATACAAATTATTACCTTACATCCGACAATTGGGTAATGTTAAACAACGAAGTGAGATTATTATCACCTTCATTAAAATGTTTGTACTGTATCCTTATGGGCACTACTTAACCCTTGCGGAGGAAAATAAGAATAAGATTAGGATTTAAAGTCTCGTCAACGACGGGGTTATTAGAGACCAAGAGTAAGTTTATAGTAGCGAAGAATGGGGAAGCAAGACGATCTATCCTTTGTCGTTTCAAAAGGAATTGTGCTGGCATTTGCCTTAAGCGATTTAGGAAAACTGTGGGAATATACTTGTGGATGACTGGACGGGATACAAGATGTCTTAGACAAAATTTTTAGTTGGTGTGATGAGCAAGAGCTATCTCTAAATGTATAAAAATATAAGTTAATGCAGATGAGTAGGAAAAACCATCACGCCATGTTCGAATACAGCGTTAGTAGTGCTCTACTTAACACAGATTGATTAAATATCTAGATGTAACGTTGCAAGGCGATATGGAATGGAACGAGAATATGAGGATTATAGTGGGGAAGGCGAATGGAGAGTTTTAGAAGAAGGTGTCTCTCCAATAAATTTCGCCGCTTACGGAAACTACTGAGACCCATTCTTCAGTACTGCTCGAGTTTCTGGGATCCCCACCAGGTCGGATTAAGGGAAGACATGAAAGAAGTTCAGAGGCAGGCGGATAGCTTTGTTTCTGGTAGGTTCGATCAGCATGCAGCTATTACAAAGATGCTTAGAAAAGTCAAATAGGAATCCCTGGACGGAGGATAACATTCTTTTTGAGGAAAACACAGCGAACTGGCATTTGGAGCTGACTCCAGAACGATCCTGCTGCCGCCAGCGTACATTTTACCTAAGGACCATGATCGTAAGAAAAATTAGGGCTCTTATGGATACATAAAGACAGTTGTTTTCTCCTCGCTCTATTTTCGAGTGGAACAGGGAAGGAAATGAATATTATGCTGCAACGTACCCTCCGCCAGTACCGTACGGTGGATTGCGGAGTATGTATACGGATCTAGATGTTTTTCCTTCAGAATACGAGGCCTTTGACTTCACCACAGAGTCAGCCCTTTCTATTCGTAAGGAAGAGGAGGAGGCAACCCCTTATGAAGATATTTAACAAAACTTATACGTGCCAACAGATGCTTGCGATAGTGTTTTATAACAACCACCTCGATCCCGAATATTGTACTAAGGCAAAATGATCACTGGTGGAACATTACTGTGCTAGGCTAGACAACTTCTTAATGGGTAACATACCTACTCTTCTTAATGAGTGACATACCTACTCCATTACAAATAATTACTGAATGTTTTACAGCCAACCACTAACACTGTTTTCAACTTTGTCATTAAAAGTGAAATTAGGTACAGACGATTACAAACTAGGATATGATGGGTGTCTAACAGTGAACACAAACCATGGTAAAACACGAACATATCTGTTATGCATGTACTATGATATTCGTAGCGTTCATTCGTGGTATTAACATGTAACTGTTTAGCGATAAATATTTAAAACAGGTTTTTACAACATGTATCTCTTGAAGGCTGCTACAAAGTTCACAAGGATTCAATTTAAATGTAGGGGTGCAGTAAACTTTCTACGTTCATATGTACACATTAATTTTAGATTTGAGTATGTGATCAAGCAGTCTTACCATATAGTTCGAGTTTATGAAAACAGATTAACTAAAGTGGAACAAACTGCTGCAAATGAGTAAGATTACTGTTCGGCGAAGAGAAAGGAAGGGGTTTGTGTATTGCTGGATAAGAATGAGAAAGCTTGGTATGTCACGTTCCATATCTACTGCGAGTCAACGCTCTTCAAACATACTATCGTCAGATGTCTATACCAATTTATTAGAGCCGTGTGCGGCTCGTGTTGATGCCATTCATAGCTTGGCATCTTTTAAGAGCGATAGTGGCGTCTCGTTTTCTTAGTGTGTTCACTGGCACCACTACGTTGCTCGCCTTGTCTGTCCGTGAGTGGCAGCAGCAGCGCTTTTCGATAGCGCGTACTGTGGTACCATCTTTGGAGCGGCCTCTAGTATTTCCGGGTCGTCCTGTGTCGAGCGAGTGGAGTTGGGACGGAGTAGCAGTGAGGGCCGCACAGCCAGTACTCGCCCGAGCACTGGCGACACACATGCACTGTCCGACGGAAGGATGTGGTCGCGAGAGTGCACGACCATCTCAAGGACCAGATTCAGCGAGTTTCAGTTGAATGGACCCCGATATTCCAGTAGTGCAAATTTCACCTGTGTGTGTGTGTGTGTGTGTCCGCCCATCAAATGGTTCAAATGGCTCTCAGCACTATGGGACCCAACATCTGAGGTCATCAGTCCCCTAGAACTTAGAACTACTTAAACATGACTAACCTAAGGACATCACACACATACATGGCCGAGGCAGGATTCGAACCTGCGACCGTAGCAGTCGCGCGGTTCCGGACTGAAGTGCCTAGAACCGCACGGCCACCGCTGCCGGCGTTCGCCCATCGAAGTGACCTCGTGGCAATAAGTTGCCAGTCGTCGATTTATACTGGAATTTGTCCTGTGCCTGACTTGAGTGGGGACGACCGTTGGTTGTTCGTTAGGTCCGTCGTCGCAACGGACGACTTGCATTTGGTCTTCCGACCGCTTCTGGCTTCTCTGTGTTTATGCCGACTAATAATTCGTCCGCGTTGTTTCACTGTGATTGGTTTTAGTATTGTGAGTTGTTGGTTGAATTATTTTCCCGGATCCGTGTGTATCTTGTGGTTTCGAATGAGCAGTTGTTTTAATGCTGTCTGCGCACTGGATTTGGGGAGGAGCTGCGAACGGACATCAGTTCGGTTGCGGCGCAGCAGCGAGCAGGTCTGTGCAGCGCAAGGGCAAGCCGGCGACGCTGGCAGCGTGCTGCCACTGTCGGATCGAGGAGGGGTAGCTGCGAGAGCGACGACTTCGTTGCACACCGAACCCTGAACGTATAAGTTGAGTGAACTGCTAATGCAACCTTGACTGTTCTGAGATTTCTCCTGCGGTCGGCAGGTTGTTGCTCCCAGGACCGCTGAGCCTGCTGGCAACGAGTGAAGTGTTTCGAGGTGGTGAAATATTGCAGCCGTCTTTCTCTATGTGTTATTCATCATTGAATTCAGTATTTTTTTTTTGTAACTCTTCAGGCTTTCCCGGTGATCTATTGACATCTTGGGTTGTCGGGTGTTCTGCCGGATATCAGCGTCGTACTTGCACGATATTTCGGTCACGTAGCTCGTAACCTACATCAGGTGCGACCTGAGACTGGACCAGGTCCACTTGAGGAGCAGTCTCAGGTCGCACCTGATGAAGGTTACGAGCTACGTGACCGAAATA
Organism: Schistocerca nitens; assembly: GCF_023898315.1. Taxonomy (NCBI): domain Eukaryota; kingdom Metazoa; phylum Arthropoda; class Insecta; order Orthoptera; family Acrididae; genus Schistocerca; species Schistocerca nitens. The sequence continues at coordinate 266,346,451 of NC_064618.1, forward strand.
TCGTGCAAGTACGACGCTGATATCCGGCAGAACACCCGACAACCCAAGATGTCATTTTTTTTTTTTTTTTGTTAGTGAAGTGCAACCAGCGTTATTTTTCGCCTTGTGGCCGCTAACGCCCTAGTTACCTGCCCTGGAGGTTAGCGTACTTTTCCGGCAGTGCACCTTTCCTCGTCGTGTTGATGCTGCCTGACACCGCGTGTAGTTCGAAAGCCTCGTGTATTGCACTGTACATATTTTTTTTATGTATACCTTGGTTCTAGTGTTTCCTTCGCCCTTGGGTGTTTTCTGAAGACGTAGTGCTGTCTGTCTCTTCGCCCTTGCCTAAAAATATTCCATCGTTGTACCGGTGGTGGGACGTTAGGCGGATTGGTTAGTCGGTGAGTCGGCGCTTAAGCTGCCCATAGTCTGAGTTGCCATCCTGTTACGTGAGTACAACTCTTGGCTGCCTGTCTCACCTTACCTTATGTTTGAGTTACCTTCCCAGGCCGACCCTTGGAACACATGCTGAGAACCGGTTGACCTGATTCCTTATATTGTAATGTTTGTTTTAAGGATATTTGCAATTTTATAATTAGTGTCGGTGTTGCAATACTTCCACTTCTTTCGTGATAAGGCCTTCAGCCGTGTTACAGTAAGTTTTTTTTTTTTTTAGCAAACTTTTTTTAAAAGCAAGGTATTTATTTTAAAGGTGCTATTTGGGAATTGGTCTTCTGACTTCTAATTCAGACCTACAGCTGTTTGTGATTTGAATTTGTGTGTGGCCTTCAGCCGAGCAATAATTTCACTTGTTTCATAATAAGGGCTTCAGCCGTATTACAATAAGTTTTTTAAAGCAATATATTTTAAAAGCAATGTATTTGTTGAGATGTGTGCTATTTGGAATTGTTTTCCTGACTTCTAATTCAGGCCTTCAGCCGTTTCTTATTTGAACTTGTTTATGGCCTTCAGCCGAGTAATAATTTCACTTCTTTTATAATAAGGCCTTCAACCGTGTTACAATTTGTTTTAGAACGAAGCATTTATCTCAATATGTGCTATTCGGAAGTCAGAAGGACTTCTATTCAGGCCTTCAGCCGTTTGTTGTTTGAGGTTGTTGTTGGTGGCCTTCGACCCCAAAATTGTGCAATTTTTTTTCTGTGATAAGGCCTCTAGCCGTCATACAGCCAATTATGTTTTTTTAGAGATTCTTTTCAAATTTTAATTTCTTGAAATAAAGTTTACGTATTTGTTGTGCAACAGAGAGTAACTGATTACGGCCCCGTCCACAACCGTAACCTTATCCTGCCCCATGCTATGAAACGAGCTCTAATTACTTGTTTTATGAAGTTACGCAGCGTCATAAGTCGACAAGTGGGTTTTCTCCCAATACAGAGGAGGAACGTTTTCCAGTTCAAATGCGGCAACCGTAATAGTACTTCATTTCCTCAATTAGAATGGGACGTACTAGTCGGTGGGGTAGTGTAGTCCATCCTCATAACAGTGTCATAGTTACAGAATAATGGAAACACTGCCAGCTTCACTCTTATAACGTATACTGCCCGAAACCGATTATTATGTGATCGACAGGCTGAATGTATTTTCATTGTTTCTTCCCCTTTTGCTGCTAGATGGCAAACGCTAGAGTATTTAACACCCGCAAACGTCAATGTAGTTTCTGAAAATGATAATGAAGTTGCTAACATTTCTGGACTTCATCAGAAAAAAGAAATATTGTAAATGAAGAGACAAACATCTATATCTAAGTATTCCATGATACCTTTGAGAAAGACAGGGGCGATTTCTTTCCTTATTCTTGTCGTAATAGAGTATATGCTCTTTCTGTATTAGCGCCTCCTCGACAGGATTTTAAAACTTGGCATTGAATAGAAGCAAATACGGAAGAAAATGAAGCGATTCACCGATAAATGAGACAAGTTGTCTTCAATCCATTTAAAAAACATAACTGAAACTGAAGTAATAGGAAATCTTTTGTGAGCAGTTATTTGTCACAGTCGGATCGTGTCACGGATGGGAGAAAAGTTGAATGAAACTACTCGTACCTTTGGTTTAACACGCATTAAACAAGAACAACTTATACACGAAGAGATGATGATGAGGAGGTCCCGTATTTCAAGGATCGTTGGGGACGATATGGGAGACCGCAGCGCCGTACTAGGGAAGGCCCCAGTGGAGGTGGTTTGCTATTGCTTTCCGCCGACCGTAATGGGGATTAATGATGATGATGAAGACGACACAAAAATACCTCGTCATCTCGAGACAGGTGAAATCCATGACCCCACGGGAAACCGAACCCAGGACCCCATGTGCAGAAAGCGTGAAGGCTATCGCAAGACCACGAGCTACGGACGCACGAAGAGATCTAGTAGCAAATTTCTTAGCAATCAGACCTGAGATGGTGAGGCAAATCTACTTCGAAAACCAGATCAATAATCATCATACATGGTCCAGTCACATTAATGTGACCACTGCCTATGTTGGAAGTCAGCGAGTAATAACCACTCGCACAAGGCAGGTGGCAGCACTAGCACTAGAGGGTAAAAGCGTGTGGTGGTGGGAGGAAGGAGGGGGGGGGGGAGGGGGGCAGAATAACAGTGCAGTCCTCGTCACAATGTGGAAACGGAGCTTTATCTGATATCCAAAGGGGCTTTCGGGCCAACAATGAAAGAATTTCCGAAATGGATATGTCTGTAAACTGTCTCGTGCCGCCGTATTTAAAGTATACCGGGTATGACAAAATAGCGCTATCCAAAACTGCCGTTGAGACAAATAAGTTGCTACACGGGCCATAGATGACAGGTGTTCACATCGCCTGCGGAGACGTGTTCGGGCGAATAGACGCGCAACTGTTGAGCAACTGACCATCCAATTAAAGTAAGTGGCAACCAACAGCGTTCCCTCTGTGACCGTTCAGCGAACGTTGCTACGTATAGTACTCTGCAGCAGGCACATGCAACATGCATCTATGCTGACTGCTGTTGACCGGCGGCAAAGCTTGGAATTTACATGCCAGTATCACAACTGTACGCCCACTGAGTGGTGGCAGATGGCTTTCACAGATGACTCACGTTTTATACTCCATCCGACAGACGGCTGTTGCCGTGCATGACCCTGCAGCAATCGTCGTAAGGGTCCAGGCCGGAGGAGAGTACGTGCATGGTTCGCAGAGCAGCAGGATAAGTTACCCTTTCTGCCCTAACCAACAGACTCCCTCGATTTAAACCCAATCGAGAATCTGTGGGATCACGGGATCATGTTGATTGGGCTGTTCGCAGCATGGATCTTCAACCGAGAAACCTAGTGCAGATGGCCACAGCACTGGAGTTGGCATAACTCCACATCCCTGTCAGTACGTTCCAGAACCAGTCCACCTGGCTAGCCACGCTGTCTAACGCGCTGCTTCCAGAGCGGGAAGGCGTGCTGGTGCCTGGCACGAATCGGCCCCGCGGATTAGTATCGAGATCCGGTGTGCCGACCAGTCTGTGGTTGGTTTTTAAGGCGGTTTTCCATCTGCCTCGGCGACTGCGGGCTGGTTCCCCTTATTCCGCCTCAGTTACACTATGTCGGACATTGCGGCGCAAACACTGTCTCCACGGACGCGTACAACACAATTTCTCTCCCACGGAATCATTTGGGATTACACTCGTCTGGTATGAGACATCCCTGTGTCTGTGTGTGTGTGGGGGTGGGGGGGGGGTGGGGGGGAGATCCACTGGGGCTGAACCACACAATATTTTGTGTTAGCAGAAGAGCCAACACCGTCTTACGAGTGGAGGCCGAAATGCACGCGTTTTAGCGCACGCAGGCTGGCGTGAAGAGGGAAGAACTATACTGACGTGAGGTCTGGAACATGACAAGGAATGAGGATTCAGAAAGCGGACATAATTAGTTTGATACTTAACTTTAATCCATTAATGATGAACGTCGCTCTTGACGGTACATCAGTCACAATATTATCTGTTCAGAATACATTCTTGAAGATATTTCTTATAGTACTGCATATGGCGCCTTGCTAGGTCGTAGCAAATAACGCAGCTGAAGGCTATGCCAAACTATCGTCTCTGCGAATGAGAGCGTATGTATACAGTGAACTATCGCTAGGAAAGTCGGCTGTACAACTGCGGCGAGTGCTAGGGAGTCTCTCTAGACTAGACCTGCCGTGTGGCGGCGCTCGGTCTGCAATCACTGATAGTGGCGACACGCGGGTCCGACGTATACTAACGGACCGCGGCCGATTTAAAGGCTACCACCTAGCAAGTGTGGTGTCTGGCGGTGACACCACACAATAACCCTGGGTTCGGTGTGGGGCGGCGGTGGTGGGGTGCATGGACTGCTGTAGCCTGTTGTGAACCGCAGGGAACTTCCAGAACCTCACTGAATCTCTTCGTGCACGTCCGCACAGCAAAATACGGTTAATCAACCTTTTGAAAGTCGGTCACATTAATTGGACTGGACCGTGTAGATTGTTACTTCGTAACCAGTTGTAGAAAAATGATGAAACGTCCTGAAGAAGACCGCAGCAAATTGGTCGAAGCGTCAGCGTTTAGCTGTTTTGGTGGTTACAATGAAGCGGCCCAGTACTCAAAATTATTTTATCTGGAAATTTGGAAATTTGTGGTAAGGTCTCATGGGACCAAATTGCTGAGGTCAAGTGTACACACTACTTAATCTTAATTAAACTAACTTACGCTATGGACAACACACACACCCATGCCCGAGGGAGGACTCGAACTTCCTAAGTGGGTGGCCACACGGACCGTGACAAGACGCCTCAGTCTATGCGGCTACGCCGCACAGCTACACCGCGCAGCTATTTTATCTAAAAAGATAGTAACACTAAGAAGGCATATAGTAATTGTAACCATCGATAAAATTTACCTGTACATAGTGTGCCAGAATAAAAGTTCTTGAAAACAACTGTATTTGAGACTGAGGGAGATGATACAACTATTAAACAGACCAATCATTGATGGGAGGAGACAGAACTATATTGACGTCAGACAGTATGAAACAGATTTCCCATTGCATAGAAAGGTTATTCTAGGTGGATGCCGAATTGCCTCTTCCGGCAAACCTTCGGTGATACCTCGTTGCTTTCTCTCACCTTTCTGCAAAAGTACTCCTGTCAGTGTGTCGTTAGACAGAAAATAAAGAGATGGAGTATAATGAGGAAGACGAGCCTCTCTTCATCGACTGGAAGACAGCATCAGTTCTTTACGAAACAATACTTTCCCGTAACTAGCTGTCTCATTAAGCGACGATTAAGGGAAGGTAAAATATAGTTTAATTAGTTTCTAACTCTCGAGCACAATATCGTCTCCTAGACAATCAAAGTAGTGCTGCAGTCATTTTCGAAAGTGCTTCTACCACTGGGGCAACTGGCATTTTCTATCTGTACCTCAGTCTTGCTTCATTTATGAGAAGCACATCTTCCATCCGCCCACTCGGCGTTACGTCAGACGTGGCTCCTACTTTAATGCATTCTTAAGCAGCCGAGCGCCGCCCATCTTGCTCATTTACGGCGCCTCGCCTCCTTCTTCTTGTAATCACGTCTCCGTGACTCCAGCCTGTCTGGTATGCCATCACGTCAGCTGGGAAGACTTCCCAATTTGTCCCCCAGTCTAAAAAAATAAAAAAAAGTTTCTCATTTTAATTTACCGTCATTTTGCGAATTAATTTACTTCTATCACAATAACAACGTTTTTGTAAAATATGTTACGAATGACATTCGATAACTTCATAACCATCTTACACTGAGGTCACAGAAAGTCGTGGGATTGTGATATGCGCTTACAGGGTGTTTCAGTAAATGTGTTTGCCTCTATTGAAACGTCCCCTTAGAAAAATTGTACTTGACTGTGCTTAAACTGACACACAATATTTTCAGCGCAACGGAATCTGACTTTCAATAATCCCTACAAAAGAATGACCCTGACTAACATCAACTTATACCTTTCACAAATCACTTACCTCACAAAAAACTTCGTTACTCGAACTACTGCAATACAGCCAGCGCCACTACTGCCAGCTAAATAAAAGATTCAAACTACTGAAGGCACTAACTACTGATAGGCATAGTTAGCAAATGAAAGATTTTGATAGAGAACAAACAATGTATTTACCTTAATAGTGTTCAAAAGTCATTATATATATATATATATATATATATATATATATATATATATATATATATATATATATATATATCAATTCATGATATCCAGTCTTACAAATTTACTGTCTCTATCCAGATCATCTGCTCTCTAAATTTTGCCACCTCTCTCCCGACATCCACCACTGCTGGCGGCTCACCTCCAACTGCGCAACGCTACGCGCTGTTAACAGCCAACAGCCCAACACTACAATAGCGAATATTACAACAATGCCACCCAGCCACAGACTGCACACAGCTCAGCCAGTGATTTCCATACAGTGCGCTACGTGGTGTTGCCAATATAAATACCTAAACAGCCTACTTACACTATAAGTTACGAATTAATGGGCGACGGAAATATTTATTGCGGTAGGTCACCATAAGAAACGTTACACTGTCTGCGGAGCTATGAACATAGTTTACTGTGTTATAATCCAAAGAGTTACAGCAAGAAGATACAATTTTTTGAATGGAGCAATAGTTGTTTGTATCATGCACCAGAATCAGTAACACCAACTGTGTATACATCAATTTAAATTACATTCCTATCACTTTTACTTTGGGACAGGGCTTAACAACTGGCCGGTTTTGAGCGCGAGTACTCGCGTCTGCTCAGGCACGTGCTCGCGAGCAGGTGCAAGGTCGCGGAGTAGGGAGGGTGGCGAGGGAGGGGAAATGCGCGCGCACGTTTTAATGTGATCTCGCGTTCTTAGCAGATTTAACTAGTCATCTGAATGCTCTGAACATTTCACTACAAGGTAAAGATCTGCTAATTACTCATTTCATAGATCGAATACGAGCTTTTAAAATGAAATTGACACTTTGGGGCCGGCCGAAGTGGCCGCGCGGTTCTGGCGCTGCAGTCTGGAACCGCGAGACCGCTGCGGTCGCAGGTTCGAATCCTGCCTCGGGCATGGATGTGTGTGATGTCCTTAGGTTAGTTAGGTTTAACTAGTTCTAAGTTCTAGGGGACTAATGACCTCAGCAGTTGAGTCCCATAGTGCTCAGAGCCATTTGACCCATTTTGACACTTTGGGTGAGTCAGCTGGAAACAGGAAACCTAGCTCGTTTTCCTAAATTATCATCCATGCAAGATGTTCACAAAGACTGTGAACTTTATTTACATAGTTTAGTTGATCAGCGCTTTCAAGATCTGACAGCACTAGACAGTGATTTTGATCTGTTCTCTCCATATTCCGCGAATATTTAAGAGATTCGTCCTGAGCTGCAGCAAGAAATTATTGACCTGCAGTGTGACAGAGAATTCAGAGACAAATTTCAGAACAAGAAAAACATTTTGGAATTCTACAGACACTTCCCTCAGGATAGATTTCCTCGTTTGCACAAACTGGCGGCAACAATAATATCAATGTTCGGTTCCAGGTATGTTTGTGAACAACTGTTCTCTGCAATGAAATGTAACAAGACGCGCCTGAGAAACGCATTGTCTGATCGAAATTTAAACTGCACGCTGCGCCTAAAATGCACAATAACAATTACTCCGAACATAGACGCAATTGTAAAGGGCAAAAAGTACAAGATAACCGAGAATCCCACACTTCAGTGACACCTTTTATTGTGTAACAGTTCACAAATTAATGCGAATGTAGAGGCATACAACACTAAGCTAAGAAAATTATGTGGCACGTGTACATTATCCTTTATTTGTTTCATTTGTCGCAGTAATATTTCGCGAGTGATATCCCTGCAGGTGGCCGCGGATTCACATCGACTGGCGGCAGCTGTTGTGTACCCTACGTGACTCTCCCCACTCTCCGCTCTGGTCCGGTGGTGGGGGTAGCGTGCTCGCGCTGCTCCGTGCTCGCGCCTTGCTGCTCACAGCTTGCTCCGCGAGCACGTATGCTGTGAAGCCCTGCTTTGGGAGCTACAACCCTTCAAAGTTTCAGGGGCAGATTACACACACGCTGCGCATGACGCAATGCATCTTCTAAATGCGGTGCGCCGAGTTGTAATGTCGCCGTTGTCACGGAGCGAGAAGCTTCCTCGATGCGTTGATAGACTGCCACAAAAACAAACGGGGCTCAATATACCACAGTTACTCACGTCGGATGAAGATGGCATACAAGAACAACGAGAACGTTGACATGTTGCTGATGCTCCGAGAGTGCCGACACGATACCACTGAAGCAGCCATGGCGTACGCCGTGAGATATCCTAGGCGAAGAGCTCCGGCAGCCATTACGTTCCTATTTGCCGAACAACGACTTCGGGGAACAGGCAGCTTGGTAAAGCGCCGCAGTAACAGACGAAGAACTGCAAGAAGTGAGGAGACGGAGGTGTTCGTTTTAGCTGCAGTACACCTCGATCCTCATGTCAGCTTACTAGCCGTTGCTGGAGTCGCTGGTGTCAGTCTCTTATCTGTGTAGCGTTTAGTACACGGCCACAGGTTTCACCCGTATCGCATGCCAATGACCCAGGAGCTGCATGGGGACGATTTCCGTGCGAGAGTTACATTCTGTGAATGAGCCATGCGTAGCTTCACGCTAGAGTCTTTACAGGGTGTTATGTTCTCTGATGAGTCCACGTACACAGATTATGGTGCAGTGAATCCCCATAACATGCACTACTGGGCCGCAGACAATTCTCGGTGGGTACGACCTGTCGACGGTCAACGTAGGTGGTCTATTAATGTATAGAGTGGAATCCTTGGGGATGAAATCATCCGTCCACACTACTTCCCAGTTACACTGACAGGCGAGTTATATCGCGCGTTTATAGTCGACAGTTTGGGTGGTCTCCTTGAACATGTGTGTCTACACACGAGAGTCCGTATGTGGATGCAGCACGATGGTCACCCAGCCCACTCTGCGCGTGCTGTTGTGGAAGAAGTAAACAACAGGTTTGCAGGAAGGTGGTTGGGGCGCTCGCAAGGTGGCCCGATCTTATACCATTAGACTTCTTTTTGTGGGGATATCTGAAGTATCGTGTTTATGTCAGAGAGCCCACATCCCCAGATGATTTAAATGGTTCAAATGGCTGTAAGCACTATGGGACTTAACATCTAAGGTCATCAGTCGCCTAGACTTAGAACTACTTAAACCCGACTGACGTGAGGACATCGCACACATCCATGCCCGAGGCAGGATTCGAACCTGCGACCGTAGCAGCAGCTCGGTTCTGAACTGAAGAGCCTAGAACAGGTCGGCCAAAGCGGCCGGCGCCCCAGATGATCTAAAACGGCGCATCGAGGACGCATGTTGCTGCGTGACATCGGAGATGTTACATGTCGTCCGCAGATCCTTTAGAAGGCGCATTGCATTTTGCATTCAGGAACATGGACACACATTTGAACATCTCATTTAAATCAACTTCCGACTGCCAGAACATCCATCACCCGCTACTATTATGTACAGCGTGTGGTATCTGCCCCTGAAACTTTGGAGGGTTGTAGCTCCCAAACTAAAAGCGATAGGAATGTAATTTATATTGATGTATACACAGCTGGTGTTACTGATTCCAGTGCATGATAGAAACAACTATTGTTCCATTTAAATAAAAGTAAGGTTTTGCTGTAACTGTTTGGACAATAACACAATAAACTATGTTCATAGCTCCGGAGACAGCTTAAGATGTCTTATGGTGACCTCGCCTATTACTTCGTAACATACAGAGGCAAACACATTAGTGAAATAGCCTGTATACAGATGGCGATGGTATCCAGTACACAGGGCTCAAACGGCATTGCATTGGCGTAGCTATCATCTACTCTCAGGTGATCCATGTGAAAAGGTTCCCGACGTGATTATGGTCGCGTGAGGGGAACTGACAGCCTTTGAATGCGGAATGATAGTTGCAGCCAGACGTATGGACACTCATTTCAGAAATCGTCAGGGAATTCAATACTCTGAGACTCAGGGAGTCAAGAGAATGCCGAGAATGCCACACTTTAGGCATTACCTCTAACCACGGACAACGCAGTGGCCGACGGCCTTCACTTAACGACTGAGGGCAGCAGCGTTTGAGTTATCAGTGCTAACAGACTAACAGATTCTGTGAAATAACCGCAGCGGTCAATGCAGGACGTACGACGAACGTATCCCGCATCACAGTGCCCCGAAAGTTGGCTTCAGTGAACAATGGCAGCAGACGACCGACGCGAGTGCCTTTGCTACCAGGAGGACATCGCCTGCAGTGTTTCTTGTGGCTGAAAGATATCGGTTGGAACCTAGACGACTGCAAATTCGTTGTCTGATCAGCTGAGTCCCGATTTCCGTTGGTAAGAACTAATAATAGGATTCGAGTGTGACGCAGACCCCACGAAGCCACAGAGGAAAGTTGTGAACAAGTCACTGTGCAAGCTAATGGTGGCTCCATAATGGTGTGGGCAGTGTTTACATGGAGTGGACGGGCTACCTTGATCCAACCGAAACGATCACTTATTGGAAATGACTATGTTCCGCTACTTGGAGACTAGTTGCAGCCACTGATGAACTTCATGTTCCCAAACAACGATGTTATATCACCGAGCCACAATTGTTTGCGATTGGTTTCAATGGCGTCCTGGACAATTTGAGCGAACGATATGGCCACCCAGATCTCCCGACATGAATTCCATCGAACATTTATGGGATATAATCGAGAGGTCAGTTCATGTTCAACATCCTGCACCAGCACACTTTCGTAACTGGATTGCTTTAGAGACAGCATCGTTCAATATTTCTGCAGGCGTCTTCGAACAACTTGTTGAGTCCATGCGAAGTTGGGGTGCTGCAGCCGGCCGAAGTGGCCGTGAGGTTCTAGGCGCTACAGTCTGGAACCGAGCGACCGCTACGGTCGCAGGTTCGAATCCTGCCTCGGGCATGGATGTATGAGATGTCCTTAGATTAGTTAAATTTAAGTAGTTCTAAGTTCTAGGGGACTGATGACCTCAGAAGTTAAGTCCCATAGTGCTCAGAGCCATTTGAACCATTTTTTGGGGTGCTGCATTAAGCTGGGAAAAGGAGGTCCGACACGATATTAAGATGTATCACATGATTTCTGTTACCTCAGTGTATCTCTCGGGCATGCCGATGAGATGAAAACCACAATAGATTACAATATTTACGTCCACATTGTAGTGCCCAACTCGCAGTATGTTGTGTGAATCGAAACTGTCTTCTACTCTCTTTTTATACACTATTCTCGTATTGTACACGAGAAGAGTGATTGTCAGTCAATGTTACCAGTTAGTTGTTTTCCAACAACATGGAAAGGTCGTCCAGATGGAAAATTTAAGATCAGGTTGTTAGTGAGAAATAAAGTTTTTTTAATACTGTCTCGTTGTATTAAACTCTTTTTAATATTATATTCTTCGAAAAATTTATTTGGTTCGTTGCTGAAATTTAGAGTTGTATATCAGTATCTTCAACTTGCTCTTAACAGGTTTTATACTATATCATCTGTTAAGAAACATAGGCTTAATTGCTATTAGTACTCAGAAGTGTAAACAACGACTGCAAGAAGTACATGCGTACGGAACTATTATACCTTATTTTGTATTATTTAAAGCTATAAGCGTAATATTTTAATTTCTGGAACAAAGTGTTAAAATAGTTTGTATGTTTGAAACAATGAAATGTTGATTGAACTAACTTAAGTAATTCGAGATATGAAATAATATTTTAATTTTAATTATTGTATTACCATTTTCGAGGACCGAGCAGTTGAACCAAACACAAATTCGCGAATGCTGCTTGTTATTATTCATATTATTCAGCTACTGTTGAGTTCGTGTTAGCAGTAGCCGTGCTTGTGTTTCTCGTCAAAATGATTGATTGTAGTTCTGTTTAAAAGTGTTAAGTTAAACCCCAATATTTCGAAAAGTTCAGGGAAGAATGGTTAAAAACTCCTACATTTGTGTCGTGGTTATCATAAGCTGCATGAGATAATACAAAGGCGATCTGTAAAATGTGTCACTGTACTGTAAGAGTTCGGTTAGCGCATATAGAAAATGTCACAGAAACAAAAAAAGCATGAATTGGCAGTTTCTTCTTTTTCCTCCCAATTACAGGCAATATATATTTTCAAACCAGTAGAGGATTCCGTAGCAACTAACAAAACTGAAGGGTCACTTACCCTCTTTGTGTCCGCGCATTGAACTATAACATCGTGTGGTCACTTATATGAAATGTGTAGAAGCAGATTCAAAGCTAGTGTTACTGCAAGCCAGATTAAGTTACATCGTACAAAGTGCAGAGGTGATATCAAGAATGTTCTTCGATACTACCCTGAGAAGGTTCCAAGAACTAATGTTGATCACACTATGTACAGTATTTAATTGACGGACAACTGAAATTTGTGTCACTAAACATCTGACAATAGCTACAACATGTCATAGAAAAACATCTCACAAGATAGCGTCGGTATTGTTTATACTGTACGCATTGTACAGTTTTTTAATTGACGAATCAACTGATATTTGTGTCACTAAACATCTAGCAATACCTACAATATAACATATAAAAACATCTCACAAGATAGTGTCGACATTGCTTATACTAGTCGAAACTGAAATATATAATGCTGAGTATATTGTATCAGATATTGAAGAGGTGTTGAAAGAGGTAAATTTAGATTTAAAGAAATTGCAGGGAATAGCAGCAGGCAATGCTCGTGTTATGATCAGGATTAATAACGAAGCGCACGAATTACTTAGAAGGGAGGTTCCACGTTTGACATTTTTAAGGAATGTCTGTTATACCATTCAGCTGGAAACCTCTGCAGCAACTTCAGAATGTCTTCCAATAAATCAGGACTTTTTGATTAGGGATAGTTACAACTGGTTTTTTCGATCTTCTTCACGACAGCTCTTTTACCACTAGATTTCTCAGTCCTAAATGATGGGGAGGAACCTCTGAAAATCTCCCAAGCTTGAGACACCAGATGCTTATCTATTGAACCTGCAGGATGTAGAATAAAAAACTTCGTGGCAGATTAAAACTGTGGGCCGGACCGAGATTCGAACTCGGGACCTTTGCCTTTCGCGGGCAAGTGATCTACCACTGAGCTACCCAAGCACGTCTCACGCCCCTTCCTCACAGCTCTACTTCTGCCAGTACCTCGTCACCTAGCTTCCAAACTTTACAGAAGCTCTCCTGCGGGGTGTTGGAAGCGCGTAGAGTGGGCAACAGATTCGCGAGAGATCAGTGCGCGTGCAGTAGAGAATTGCAGCCTGTGGATACAAATGGCCTGTTTTGTTTGTTATTTGCATATTGTGGAATAAAAACCGCTAACAGCTGTATGAAAGATCCTTTATTTGGAACGACAACCCGTTTCCTATTGTAACAGACAGTACTAATCGTCACAACGTGTGTGAGATTTGAAATTCTCGCTGCCGGTCACAGCGCAGGAGGAGCGCGTCGTTGGAGCAAACAACTGGGCCACCGCTACGAGCGTGGGCGCTGCCGTGCCAACTGGAGGCGTTCGAACGAGGTGGTGGCTTGTGGTGGTCAGCGAGAGACACGTCAACATCGCCTGCAGCTTGGCGCGTCGCGACACGCGCTGTTTGTATTTCACCAGCTGGACAGGCAGCCAACTGGCATTTATCGGCTGGCACCAATGTGAGAGGGCTGGTGCGGGGAAGGATTACGAATAGCAAGAACAAATCCACCAATCCTGTGGCCCTAAGTCTTGATGTTCAGACTCGGCCAAACTCAAATGGTTCTATGCGGCCATGGAGATTTCTGTTCTATCTCGCACTGTCGCTAATTATTGGTGGCTTGACCAAATTTGTTGCACTGTTCACCAGTGAGGCGCGTTTGTAGCAGACCTTTACGCAGCCGAGAAGCAGTTTGCGAGAAAGTGTTCTCTGGTAGTTAAATACGCAACTTACGTGCGTGCACACGGCCGTCCATCGGCGGGTGTGAGTTGTGTGTTCATGTGTGCTATTGGTTCGTATTTAGAGACGAGCAGAATGTTGCTTATCGTCTTCTTGAACAGCCGAGCTACGCGTCATCTATGCACTACATGTCTTGGTGCTTTCCTCTTTGCCCGTAAATGAACATCTGTGTAATCTATTGTGGGCCGTTGGTATTACGTATTGACTGTTCTTTACGGACGTGTCATTCCGGTGTGCTTCGTAATATACTGATCGTTCTTAAACTGTGATTTAACCGTTATCCACTTTCAGTGCAGGTTAACTTTTATATGGAGGTTACTGAGATGGTAATTGAATCTGGAGCTTCACCAGCACTTGTGTTTTGGAACTGTAACTTATGTAGGTCGAGAAACTTGAACAAATAGCTTGTTCAGTCATTTAAAGACATTAATCTGAAATTATGCAATTTTATGGAGGGGGGGGGGAGGGGACGGGGGACGGCGGGGGTAGAAAGAAAAGAAGAGGGAAAGAACTGTGGATGTCAGATGCATCTGGGCTTTATGTGAAATCATTGGCGACGAGTGAAATTTTGTGCTGTATCGGGATTCAAGCCCGGGATCTCCTGCTTACTAGGCAGTAGCGTCAACCACTGTTGCAAATGCGCGTATTATCTTGGCACGCCTCTCACGTAGTACCACCTATCCACAGTCCCCAGTGACATCCATTAAATTGAAGCTGCTTTGGCTGACGCTTCATCAGCCTTAATCTGTCAGGAAAGTGGTATGAAAATTCTAAAGCTTTAAGGCTAACATTCTACTTTCATATCTGAGCTTTTACGAATTGTACAGATGTTTAATTTTGTTAAGAGAATATTTCTATGGTTTGCGTAGTAATGGTACGTTCATAATTGGGAGATAGGTAGACACCGTCTATGAGTCTGCATTTCAGTTGTTTGGCGAAACAAATGGTTTCGAAGTATGTACATGTCTCTTAACCCAGTCACTCGTTGACCACGATGACACGGAAACAGAGGACGACCGAAGAAAGGCAGAAATACTGAATTCAGTGTTCCGAAACTGTTTCACTGCGGAAAATCGTAACACGGTCCCTGACTTCAGCCGTCGCACGGACGCCAAAATGGAAAATATTGAAATAAACGATATCGGAATTGAAAAACAACTGCTATCACTTAGTAGCGGAAAAGCATCCGGACCAGACGAGATACCCGTAAGATTCTACAGTGATTATGCTAAAGAACTTGCCCCCTTTCTATCAGCAATTTATCGTAGATCTCTGGAAGAACGTAAAGTACCTAGCGACTGGAAGAAAGCGCAGGTCGTTCCCATTTTCAAGAAGGGTCATAAATCAGATGCGAATAATTATAGGCCTACTTCGCTTACGTCAATCTGTTGTAGAATAATGGAACATGTTTTATGTTCTCGTATTATGACGTTCTTAGATAATACAAATCTCCTTCATCATAACCAACATGGATTCCGCAAACAGAGATCATGTGAAACTCAGCTCGCCCTATTTGTCCAAGAAATTCACAGTGCCGTAGACACTGGCGAGCAGATTGATGCCGTATTCCTGGACTTCAGGAAGGCATTTGATACGGTTCCGCACTTACGTTTAGTGAAACAAATACGAGCTTACGGAATATCGGACCAGGTTTGTGATTGGATTCAGGATTTCCTAGAAGAAAGAACACAACATCTCATTCTTAACGGTTCAAAATCTGCAGATGTAGAGGTAATTTCGGGAGTACCGCAAGGAAGCGTGATAGGACCTTTATTGTTTACAATATACATAAATGACTTAGTTGACAACATCGGTAGCTCCGTGAGGCTATTTGCAGATGACACGGTTGTCTACAAGAAAGTAGCAACATCAGAAGACTCGTACGTACTCCAGGAAGACCTGCAGAGGTTTAATGAATGGTGCGACAGCTGGCAGCTTTCCCTAAACGTAGATAAATGTAATATAATGCGCATACATAGGGGCAGAAATCCATTCCAGTACGATTATGCCATAGGTGGTAAATCATTGGAAGCGGTAACGACCGTAAAATACTTAGGAGTTACTATCCGGAGCGATCTGAAGTGGAATGATCACATAAAACAAATAGTGGGAAAAGCAGGCGCCAGGTTGAGATTCATAGGAAGAATTCTAAGAAAATGTGACTCATCGACGAAAGAAGTAGCTTACAAAACGCTTGTTCGTCCGATTCTTGAGTATTGCTCATCAGTATGGGACCCTTACCAGGTTGGATTAATAGAAGAGATAGACATGATCCAGCGAAAAGCAGCGCGATTCGTCATGGGGACATTTAGTCAGCGCGAGAGCGTTACGGAGATGCTGAACAAGCTCCAGTGGCGGACACTTCAAGAAAGGCGTTACGCAATACGGAGAGGTTTATTATCGAAATTACGAGAGAGCACATTCCGGGAAGAGATGGGCAACATATTACTACCGCCCACATATATCTCGCGTAATGATCACAACGAAAAGATCCGAGAAATTAGAGCAAATACGGAGACTTACAAGCAGTCGTTCTTCCCACGCACAATTCGTGAATGGAACAGGGAAGGGGGGATCAGATAGTGGTACAATAAGTACCCTCCGCCACACACCGTAAGGTGGCTCGCGGAGTATAGATGTAGATGTAGATGTAGATACCACCTCTTACAAAATCTCAGTTCTCGCTACATAAAGTTTAATGCCGAAACATCGTTTGGGCATCTGAACGGCAATGACAAAGAAATACCCAAGTAAATTACGTTGTATGAAACCCAAATGTGGGGATGAATAGAAGACCCAGCCATCACTGTCACTATAATAGTACTATACCATGTGAGCCTACTGCCTGTTTTCTATCCGGCAGTAGGCTCACTTGACGTCTTACTATTATTCACATAGTAAATTTTGGGTCTTCAATCCATCCCCACATTTGGGTCTCTTTATGTATTTATTTATCATTGCCATTATTTGGGATGGGGGAAACACTGTAGTGTTTTTAATAGATATTACTCAGATAACCACCAGATGATGTGGCTTTAAGGTACGAAACTGGCTGTTGCTCGAAATAAAGGACCTTAGATAGAGCTGTTTGCGGTTTCCATTCCACAAGATGTTCTTTCAGAGTTTCAGTTACTCTGAACAGAAAATTATTATTTTCAATGATTCATCCCTCTTGGCGACAGGTATCGCTGGGGCCTCGGCGAGTGTGGGACATATTCCACCGCAATGTCTCCCAGAGCAGTTGTCTGTAACTTTGTTAGCGGCTGAGCATACTAACCGGCCACTGGTGATAGTCAAGCGCCGTGGTCATCTAGTTAACCGAGCCCTTTGCAGATCCGGCTGCTGCATCTGCTGTTGTTCTGGGGACGGAAGCCGAGTGACGATAAGCGAACATGTGCTCTTAGCACAGGACGACGGATGGCTACAGGCGGTTGCATCTGGCCCTAAAGGTGCAGAGCTGACGAGAACTTAGTTAAAGCTCCAGAACATGGTAAGACAGCTGGACCCCGGCAAAAAGACCCATGGTTTGCGGCAAAGTGCAGGCCTGCCAAGAGCCTTGGCGATCGGGCAGCAGTCGTGATTTCGAGGCCCCTTGATGCTGTGGGCGGCTGTGTCATTGATGTCTTCAAGGCAGCTTCTATTACATATCCCAGATATCTGACCAAGAGTGGCATATAAACCCCGCTGTCAGGAAGAGGTAGCACTGGCTGGTCAGTGTCCAAAGACTTGGTCAATTCCTCACTGAAGAAGGTCAGAGCACGGAAGCACATCGCTGCTGAAGATGTTTTGGCAACTAATAGGTTTACACAAACCCGTGCAGGCTTCTAAAGTCATTTCTCTTTTTTTTTGTTGAGTTACAATATAACTGTTTATCAATATACTTCTTTGAGATTCATTTCGATACATACCTTATCGTTCTCTGTATTAAGCCACTAACATGTGCCATGTTGCACCCCGTCATGGTATTGAATCTTGTGGCCTCACTTCACGATCCAAAATATTCAGGATCTATCGGAAATCAAATATTGGATTCAGATCTCACGAGACATTAATAATAAGCAACACTTATTTGCATACTATTCGGTTCCACGTCCAACCAAGGTAAGTTGATGGGGGCCGTTTTGCCGACTGCTGTTTGTTACATGCCGTGCCTATCGATTTCGCATATTATCACCATCTTTATTGAAGATGGTTTTCAGGATTTCTGTTTTCTTTCGGATGGTCTGCAGGTTCTGTGAATTGAAAGCCACTGCTTACAAAATTGAGGAAACATCCTAATAGCATAGCTGGATGATAAAAGCACAAAGCTAACACAAGTTCAGTTTGGTTCGTCGGCTTTGCCAATCAGTACTCACTGTGCAACTTCCCATTATTTGCTACGCAAGCCCACTACTTTTCAGCTGCACTCGGTTGTACATGTGTGTGTGATAATTTCTGTTAAGGTTTACGACGCAGATGGCGTTTCCAAATTGTTTTTCTGGGGCATGAGAATTACACACGTGGGTAGCTTGAAGGTTTAAGGGCTCGAGGATCACTACTTACGGGAGTAGTCTTTGCTTTTTTTCACTATGCTCTTTTGCATGCGAATTCATGTAAATACTCAAAATAAAACTACTTAGTCGAATTTAGAGGAAAGAATACCACGCTAATTTGTGAAATGTGTAGCAATTTTCAATAGTTATAGTGTGGAGAGAGAGGACTAAGGAGAAATGAACTCATGAGTCGTACACAGTTGTAGAAGTGTCCCACACATTTCATCGTCAAGATGAAGAACCGCAGAAATCGTCTGTCAAATAAAAATGGCTCTGAGCACTATGCGACTTAACTTCTGAGGTCATCAGTCGCCTAGAACTTAGAAATAATTAAACCTAACTAACCTAAGGACATCACACACATCCATGCACGAGGCAGGATTCGAACCTGCGACCGTAGCGGTCGCTCGGCTCCAGACTGTAGCGCCTAGAACCGCACGTCCACTCCGGCCGGCAAATCGTCTGTCTTGATATGATAACTGAAATGCAGAGAAAAACACAGTTCACAAAAAATAAAATGGCATAATGCCTGGTCATTCACACTTCTGTTATAGAACTCATGACTTCAGTGAAACGAGTAACAGGACGTACTCATATGTGGGAGATTTAAAACTGTACATAAGAAAGGGGCCTCGAAATTTCTTGACCAGAAGTGACGACTTGAAATTGCGGTCAGAAGTGATCTCATCTTGGAAATTTAGAATACATAGCAAGCTCCGACAGCCACAACTGATTAGTAATTTGTAGACATCTCACTAAAGATAAGTGAGTAAAGCTTAAGGCAAGTGGGAAAACCAGGGAGCTAGATTGTGTGTGAGACTCCTCATTGCTATCTTACTTATGTTTTTGCTTTTATCCCTACCTACACAGTGTCGGTATGATTATTATCCGATTTGACAATGATAATGTTGTAGGTTGGCTGGATGGCCATCCTGCCGTCATTTCTGTACCCCATGATAGAATATGTGAAACCCACATATCTGCATATAGTGTTATGCATGTGGAAGTGTGCGAACCCTTTAGAAATGTCTGCAAATCGGCTAACAGAGGGAGGACGTGGGTACCAGGCCGGTATTCAGCTAGTCGGATGTGAGAAACCACCTAAAACCCACATCCAGGCTGGCTGGCACACTGGCAGTCACCATTAATCCGCCACGCAGATTCGATCCACGGCTGGCATGCCTACCCGAATCACACGCACCTGTTCGAGAGAGTAGACTGCCCGTTGCTACGTTCTCTTTTCTTTCCCAGAAACATATACGTCATCACTTTTTATCACCAAGAAGTATGCTGTTAACGCATTTCTCGACTCGATAAGTTATGACTCATTTGACAGTGGCAAGCGAAAACCTTTTTAAAAATGGTTCAAATGGCTCTAAGCGCTATGGGACTTAACATCTGAGGTCGTCAGTCCCCTACACTTAGAACTACTTAAACCTAACTAACCTAAGGACATCACATACATCCACGCCCGAGGCAGGATTCGAACCAGCGACCGTTGCAGCAGTGCCGTTCCGGACTGAAGCGCCTAGAACCGCTAGGCCACAGCGGCTGAAAAAAAATCCTCTAGGTTGTTTTTGCTAGTGTGAGATTGCTCATTACTATGATTTTTTCTCCCAGAACAATGTACGACGTCTTTTTTAACTGTCAAGTATCCTGCACAACAGGCAGTCAATTTTTTGCCAAGGAACTTGTATTTCAAATGTTGTCCGATGCTAAGAGTACTGTTGTTGCTTGTGGTAATTTCGTGCTAGTGTGGACAGCGCTGTACTATTAGTAGGATATAATTCTAGCAAAACGGTGAATCCCACAGTCACATTGTTTGCTCTGCTGGAGACTGCACTGAATGATACCCACTCAGCTATTTCACCTGAATCGCTTATCTTAGTGAAGAGCCTGGATAAAGTGAAATGAATTAAGGACTTGTTGCCGCAATGAGAAGTACAGAATACTGAGGATAAGAGCTTTCGCTCAGTACTTGCACTCCAGTCCAATATGTGTGCTGACAAATATGAACCTTTCACTGCCAAGTTAAATGTGAAGTAGATGGAAAATTGGTGGCGTGATTGTATGTTGTGAGGTTTCCCGTTTGAAGCTGATAAGAGAAATGGTCCTCATAGTTGAACTATGAAAGATGTGTAACGTATTTACATTTATATGTAGAGTATATTTGATTTGTTTTTCCACATCTTCAAAATGTTCAAATGTGTGTAAATTCCTAAGCGACCCAATTGCTGAGGTCATCGGTCCCTAGACTTACACACTACTTAAACCAATTTGTGCTAAGAACTACACACACACACACACACACACACACACACACACACACACACATGCCCGAGGGAGGACTCGAACCTCCGGCGTGAGGGGCCGCGCAATCCGTGACGTGGCGCCATAAACGAAGCGGCCACTCCATGCAGCTCCACATCTTCCTCCGTAGCATATTACATGAAGAAATATTTTGTTGTTGATACCTCACTTCATCAGGATCTTGCTCCAGCTATTAATTTTACTGTAATCAGCTTGAAAGCTGCAATAGATGGCAACTGCATCACTCAGCATGCGAAGTTCATCTGAGTAGAACGGATATCACAGAAGGAATTGACGACCTTTATCAAGCTGATTTAACCGACCTGTTGCACATTCTAAACGTAGTTCAGGCTATAAATATTTGTTGCCAGCCGGGGTGGACGAGCGGTTCTACGGTCGCAGGTTCGAATCCTGTCTCGGGCATGGATGTGTGCGATGTCCTTAGGTCAGTTAAGTAGTTATAAGTTCTAGGGGACTGATGACCTCAGAAGTTAAGTCCCATAGTGCTCAGAGCCATTTTTATAAATATTTCTTAACAGTAATCGTCATGTACTCCAAATATAAATGGGTTACTGATCAAATACTGAATCTGGTACTCAGGTTTCAAATACATTTAGAAAAATATACAGAAGAAGTAACAGAATTCCAAATCATCTGCAAACACACTTACGTAAGGACTTTCACAATTAGCTAATGGAAGACCCAAGATTAATCACTACTCATCATTTTCAATCTTCAAAGTTTCTGTTGTCGGTCAGTTCAATAGCGCCCTTACAGAAAAGATGTTTCAATAGTTCAATGCTCAGAGTCCTTCACACAGGTTGATACGGTGCAAAATCTAGTCAATCAATATAATGACACAAAACACAGAATAATTAATGTGAGTCATCTTGATACGAAAGGTAAGTCTTTAGCCTCGTGGGTACAACAAGATCAAGATGACTGATCTATGAAAAGATAAATTCAGAGTCAACAATTTTACTATTAATAGTAAGCCTAAGATAATTTGAAGAATAGCTTCACTCCCAACTGGTCTGTCTAGGTATTAAGATTTTGCGTTTCAGAAGGCGAACCCTAGACTGTGTCTGGTGAAAGATTACATTTCGTGACTTGCAGCAGGAGTCTTCTGCAGTACAGAACTACAAGAAATCAGATTTCCATTCACATACCTGGTTGAAAAAAATTATATGAAGAAAAGATCTGATAAAATACATAAGTCCTGGATTACCTTGTACGAGAGAGTGAGAGATAGATAGATAGAGAGCGAGAGAAAGCGAGAGAGGAGGGAAATAGAGAGCGGGAGGGAGGGAGGGCGGCTTCTCTTTCTGCAGACTAAAAGCTGTGACAGCAGCAGTCGCTAGCAGCTGGATCGTGTTATCAAACATCTCACACTGATGTGAGGAGCTCCCTTCCTACCTTTCTCTCACACACACCTGTGTGTGTGTGTGTGTGTGTGTGTGTGTGTGTGTGTGAGTGTGTGTGTGTGTGTGTGTGAGAGAGAGAGAGAGAGAGAGAATGGTGCCACTTTATGCAGTTCAGGGGCAAATTTCTTTGAACATACTGTCAGCCCGCATCTATATTTGACACTCTAATACTGCAGTGTTGACTATTATCTTTGAACATTAGGCCATTTTCACGCAACTCAAGTGAAGCTTACGTAATTTTTTCCTTGCAAATACCGTATATCTTTGAACACGATGCCATCCTTATGTAATTTAAATGTCGCTTACGTAATTTGGCCGCTGTATTGTGACTGGCTGCCTCAATATAATACCCAATAAAACACTACACTGTGATTGGCTGGAGGGGGTAGGAGGCATGTAAAGCGTAACTGGGCTACTTTCGGTATCTTCAATTCAGAACTTTCGCACCACTGCCATTTTGCATTTTGAATCTTGCCGCCTCCACGACCTTGAATTTTGAAATTCCCCCACTGCCATTTTGGAATTTTTAAGTACCTTCCACCACCACCTTCTCACCAGAACCATCTTTTATTTTATGGCGCCTGCACCAACGACTATGACGAAATTGTTAATAGTTTATCAAAAGAGAATCTTGTTATGCTGCTGACAATTTCTTTGGAAAGTAATAAGTGATGAAGTTATAAGTTTTTCAGCTTTTGCAGCATCCCAGTAGCCGACCAGAGCGAAGGATTGCTGCATCACTGTCACTTTCGCTAAATGAAGGCGCCCGCAAACAATTCGCATTGCTTTCCTTAGTCGCATGCATCAATCAGTAGTTTCTTTTGAACTCAGTTGCCAGCTATTTTATGTATAATGATTTGACAGAAAATAAAGTAATTATAATGCGTTTAAGAGTTCTAAAGTGATTATTGGCTTATATTGGGTGTAAAACCTAATTATTTGTAAAGGTGATTCAAAAAGAAAGAACTGATTTCATTTGTTTATTATATACAAACCGTGAAAGGTAGAAACATATTACGCATGTCACTGGTGGAATGCACGTTTCACTTGAACAATGAATTGTCTTTGCGCAAATTCCTACACACAAAATAATTTCTCTTGTGGTGTAGCTGTTATGTTCCTACAAACAAACAATAGTTCAAGGATCTTCCTCTATCAAGTGACATACGTAATTTTTTTCCGCTTTTATAGTCTGTTTGTAGTAAACAACTTAAATCTGTTCATTCTTTTTTAATCACCCGGTGTTACGTTAGAGATTCAAGCTTTTCATTGAGGTTGACATCTATGGATGCATGATCTCCAAAAACAACGTAACGTATGCTATGCGTAGCATCAACGTATGGTGCATTTACAGGGTGGCCATAACATAACTGGCCCGGAAGATGCTTACTGCAACGCATCTTACCTCATGTGCACCTGGGGCGGTTGATGCAAGTTGTATGAAATGTTTTCCGATCCCATTTTACTTTTCCCATCCTGTATTTTATTTTACAGCATTAAAGGTTTCCTGCGGCCCTAATTACTTAAATGAAATGTTGCCTCTAAAAACACTGTTCTACAAAAAAAACCTTTTTTTCTATTTCTGATAAAAAGTATTGTGATCCTAGTTGTAATTTGAGTGCTGAATTGAAAACTGTTTTTGGTTTTTTTCTGTCAGGGATAGTTTATGAGTAATCGCAATTTTATTTCTCTTTTCAGTTTCTGATATAGTGCAGCAAACGTGAGGTGAAATTCGACAAACAAATGCACATCTTTATGATGTTATAAGTTCATCACATTAATGGAGGGTGGGATCTAACATATAACACAGCAACCTTTGTGTATACACTTTGAAGCATTTATTTGACATGAGAAATTACAGAAAATTGACAAACAATGAGCCACTGCCTTGTAATGCACATCACTTTTTTCTCTTGTATTGTGATTCTTTCTTCTCTCGAATGATATTCCAGCAATAATCTGCTAACATAGAAGGTACCCACTTCCCTTCATAGTGCCTTTCTATGGTAGAAATGTCTTTATGGAATCTTTCCGCATGTTCATCCGATACGTCACTACAACTCTCTGTTAAGTAGTCCAGATGAGAGTCCATCATATGTACCTTTCAAAGACATATTGCACCCCAAATCCTGATATGCTTTGATCATATCCTTCACCATTGCTTTGTAGTTAGTAGCTCTTCTTCTTCCGAGGAAGTTTTCCGACATCATCTTGAAACAGTCCCATGCGGTTTTTTCTTTATCAGTTAAACATGCTTCAAAATTTGCATCTCTCTGCAGCTCTCTGATTTGTGGGTCCACAAATACACCTTCCTTTATTTTTTCAGCTGAAAGACGGGGTAATTTGGTAGCTAGATATGCAAACCCACAGCCTGTTGGATCTATGGCCTTCACGAATTGTTTCATCAGGCCAAGTTTGATGTGAAGCGGTGGAAGTAGTATATATTCAGGAGCTACCAGACTTTCAAGTTGTACATTCTTTTCGCCAACTTTCCCTCTTCGCCTAGGCCATTTCTTTTTCATGTAGTGAGAATTTTGGTCTCGACTATCCCACTCGCAAAGAAAACAGGCACACTTTCTGTAGCCTTGTTGCATTCCCAGTTCCATAGCAATTACCTTGAAATCAGCACATATTTTCAATTTGTGTTCATTGTATTTTAATGAATTTAGCATCCTTTGTACGAATTCGTAACTCTCTTTTGTCAAACTACCGTAAGATACTGGAACAGAGGGTATTTTATTTCCGTTATGGAGCAAAACACCCTTCAGACTTGTTTTCGATGCATCTATGAAACGTCTCCACTCCAGTGAAATATAAGTGAAGTTCAGCACTTTCATCAGGCCAGCAACGTCTTTGCAAAATGTCAGTGCTTCGTCAGTTGAAAAATAAGAAATAAAGGCATGTTCTCTGTGACTGAACACACTGATTTTAGTACTTTGGTGCAGTAGATTATACTCTTGTAATCTTGAACCAAGCAGCTGCGCCTTTTTTTTACTTAGTCCTAGATCACGTACTATATCATTTAAATCTGCCTGTGTTAACAAATGTGGCGATGACTCACTTGTGCAGTGATATAAAGAATCATCATCTGTGATTTCTTCAGTACTACTTATTTCACTGTCACTCAGAATTTGACCTCGAGCTCTTGAAGGTACTGGAAGGTTGTCGGAATGCTGAACTGGCATTCTCGCTGAAGGCAGATCTGGGTAAACAATGTGCCTCTTCGACTTTTTGCTTGTAAAACCCTGAATTTTTGTTAGACAGAAATAACAATCAGTAACATGGTCCTTAGGCTCCCTCCACACCATGGGAACAGCAAACAACGCCACATTCTCTTTACCTTTCCACCACTGAATTAGTTTGCAGTACCATGTAGCACAACAGAAATGTGGTTCCCATTCTTTATCTTGGTCTCCTACCTCTACTCCAAAGTAATGTTTGTATGCTTTCTTTATGACTGAAGAAATTTTCTTTCTATTTCTGGCAAAAGTGAACTTCCCACAGATGTAGCAGAAGTTTTCCGGCTTATATCGACATCCACGACGACGTGGCATTTCTGCAAATTTAAAAATACCACTTTGGTAATACACCTGTATTAAATTAATAGTAGGGAACTAGAGGAACGCTGATGTGTAAAAACAAGCAGTCGTTTTACCTTCAGCACCAGGCTCAATCAGTTTACACAGGAACTAAAAAATTCAACCGTGTCAGTTTACACAGGAACTAAAAAATTCAACCGTGCTCAGAAATATGACAGACAGTCACTTGTCAGCCAAAACACCCACTTGTTAAGACTGACACAAATTGCGGCTAACACCACTGTTGTAAACTCGATGCAACTGCCCCTAGGAGGCGTGAAGCTTTACTGCCGAGGCAGCGACCGGCTGTCGCCGTTCGAGTTAATGACATGTTTCAGGTGGTCTTAATGACATAGGTGTGGCAGCGGTAACCTAATGATGTCTGATTCTTCCCACCTGCTGTTGCACAAGAAATTATCACGTTCTATCACTACTGGATGCGGCAACATAAGCGTATTTCTCTATAACGTCTCTGTGTTTACCATTAATTGTGAATATACATATATATACGTATTACATAAAAAGTATCCCTGACAACGATATTTTGTTTACATATTTGAATTTCCCACGGTAAAATGGTCTAGAAGCACATACTTTAATATCAGAAATAGAACCCATGTCGAACAGTGAAATCTGTCGCCATTGCCGACCATCATACCAAAGTCGGCCCAAGCAGATGCAAATGTTTTTTTTTGTCTGCAGCTCTGACAGAGGTCGAAAGAATTCGCTCTTCTGGTTAATCTCGAGAAACATCAGTAAAGTGGCATCAGATGCCGGACCACAAATGGAAGGTCACCGCAAATTCAAGTCCCCGGCTCCCGCGCGTGCTACGGCAATCTGGCA
Organism: Schistocerca nitens; assembly: GCF_023898315.1. Lineage (NCBI taxonomy): Eukaryota > Metazoa > Arthropoda > Insecta > Orthoptera > Acrididae > Schistocerca > Schistocerca nitens. The sequence goes on from NC_064618.1 coordinate 266,373,129, forward strand.
AGCGGGCAGCGGCCAGTGGCCAGTGCGTAAAGTCCGGGGACAGACCCCGCCGCAGACAGGTGGAATCTGAGCCGCTGGTTAGGCGCCGCTATCTGCGGCCGCATCTGCGGGCCTCGCTGGCTGCCCGCCTTATGAATAAGTTGCGCTCTCCGCCGTCCCTGGGGTCACCGCACGGCTCAGCGCGGAACTGCGTGGCGCCTGTTGCGCCAGGCTGCCTACCTGCGAATCTCTTCACGCGCTGCTCTTCGGAGGCCGTGTAACAGAGTCGACTAGTTTGATAGCTACCTCTGGCGATAATGGCTGAATTGTTTCTGTAAACACACTGACTTGGTTCATTCGTTGTTCTATGATATTCAGGCTGAGTCGCTTAAGGAGAGCCGGAACGATGAAAATCACAAACTTAACGTTTTTTGGTTTTTTCATTCTAAAATTATTTGGAGTTTTCTGAATAAAACAAATCAAGTTTCACCCTTCTAAGTGAATTCTAAGTGTGTTTTTTATCGCTGCAAAGTTGACGTGCAGCGTAAACGATTGTAGCGATTTGGGGTGTCACCTCTGACGGCGCCACTCGCTGGCTGCAATCAGGATACCTTTGCGGAATTCGACAGTGTTTTGTTTTCCAACGTTGTATGGCTTTATCTCTGTGACAAGTTCTGTTCATATCGGTAAACATAAACGCTATACCGTGTGTGTTGACTTGTGGAGTTTGCTTTGTGTTGTTTAGCTGTTCAATTTTGCGTATTTGACGAATTTTGCTCGTACCTGTTTTACGTATTTGGTTTGTGGATATCAATATGCCCCGTTTCAGTAATCCAGTGTTTAGGAAAAGGCACAATGAGTGGAAGAAGAAATCTTTTGTCGTTTCGAAGGGAGATGCTGCTCAGACTGTTTCACCGACTACTCCAAATGAATGTGACAGAACTTCTTCCAGCAAGAAACTTTGTAACAGCAAAGAAAAATTTGAAAATTATGACAGTAATGATGTGAATGAAATAATTAACATATCCTTGCTCTCAAAGATTTTGAAACATAACGTATTATGCCTAGTTTGCAAAGAAAGAGGAATGGAATTGAAAATAACTTTACACATTGGTTTGGCATGTAAAATGATATTGAAGTGTAACAAATGTGCTGCAGAAGTTTCGGTTTCTAATTCTAACAGTATTCCTCGTAGTGATAATAGTGGAAATAAGGCGTATGATGTAAGTGTTAGGCTAGTGTATGGCTTGCGTTGCATTGGCAAGGGCAGTGCTGCAGGGATAATGTTTGGGGAATTATGAACTTGCCAAAACCACCAAGCAAGTTTGGATTTTGTAATGAATTGGTGGGATCTTCTGCTGAAGATATTACTCAAGCAACAATGAAGAAAGCAGTTGAAGAAGCTGTGACGGATAATGGGAATTGTAGAGATTTAACTGTTGCTTTAGATGGATCATGGCAACGTCATAAATCTCTAAATGGAGTTGTGACAACTACAGGTGGAGACAGTTGAAAGGTAACCGATGTTGCTGTTCTCTCAAAACATTGTAGATGTAAGGGCATACCAAGGACGAACATAGTGAAAGTTGTGAAGCAAATTTTCAAGGCACGAGTAGAGGGAGTGAAAGCAATTTTTTCCACATCACAGGAGTGGTATAATGTACGATACACTAACTAACTAGGAGATGGTGATACTAAGGGATATAAAGCTGTAGAGCAACGCAAACCTTATGGCAATGAAATTCACATTAAAAAACAAGAGTGCATTGGACATGTGTAGAAGCACATGGGGGCTCGCTTGCGCAAACTAAAGCAGACATTAGGATCCCAGAAGTTTAGTGATGGTAAGACCCTTGGAGAAAGAGGAAGATTGACAGATGAAACAACTGATAGATTGCAGAGGTATTATGGGTGTGCAATTAGGCAAACTATAAGAAGCAATGAGCATATGAAAATAGCAGTATGGGCATTATTTTTACACTGCATCAACAAATGAGCACCCGCAACATGCGCTGTGTCCCACAGGTGATGACTCATGGTGCAAGTACCAATCAGGAAAGTAATATGCCCATAAAACAGTTTGCCAAATGCTGTAATTGATGTAATTAAGCCCATATTCAGAGATTTATCACAGCCAAGTTTATTGAAAACGTGTTTACATGGGAAAACACAAAATCCAAATGAAAGTGTAAGTAATTTAATTTGGATTTGGATTCCCAAAAGAGTGTTTGTACAGATAAAAACATTGCATTTTGGAGTGTATGATGCAATGGCAACATACAATGAAGGAAACATTATCAAATGTGATGTGCTAAAACGTTTAGATTTCCAACCAGGACACAACACCATTTCCACAATGCACCTAATTGATGAAGGAAGACTAAGAGGTTCAGGAAGAAGAGACAAAAGCGTACAACATGCAGCAAAAGGGAAAACAAGACCAACGAAAAGAAACTAATACTGGAAAAAGAAGAGGATGCTGATAATCAATCATATGGGGCAGGAATGTATTAAAAAACTTTAGAAGCCATTTCCCATAACCTTAAAATTTTCATCTTTGAGGCACATTTTCTCAAAAACTGCTAACAGTATATCAATGAAATTTATACTCAATGGTTTTTTAATTCTTTTCCTTCATTATTATAACAAATTGTAAAAAAATTGTATGATTCAAGAGTTATAGAAGAAAAAGTGCAAAATTTTAGAGAAAAAGTAAGCATTTGTTTAAAAAAATTGTAAAACAAAAACCAATAAATATTTCTTAACATTGCATTATAGCTTAGTAGAGAAATATTCACTGAACATGTTGTCCAAATTTCAGAGCAATATGTTTAATGGTTTTAGAAAAAAATGTTCCCTCCACTTGCTAAAATTAACATGGAGGAATGGTTCGTTCTGGCTCCCCTTAAGACAAAATATCACCATTACTTCGTGAATAGTTGAAGGCCTCGATAACACGATTTATGTTGTGTACACTAAGTGATAAAAAGTATCCGGACACATTTTCATATTAAGTAAACTGTACTGCCACCTACTGCCAGGTACTCGATATCAGCGACCTCAGTAGTCATTGTACATCGCGAGACAGCAGAATGGGGCGCTCCGCAGAACTCAGGAGCTTCGAACGTGGTTAGGTGATTGGGTGTCACTTGTGTCATACGTCGGTGGGCGAGATTTCCACACTCCTAAACTTCCCTAGATCCACTGTTTCCGATGTGATAGTGAAGTGCAATTACTATTACAGTTAGGCTGGTAGTGAGAAAACTTGTATTTATGGTCGAGCGGCTGCTCATAAGCCACACATCACACCGGTAAATGCCAAACGACGCCTCGCTTGGTGTAAGGAGCGTAAAAATTGGACTATTGAACATTGGGAAAACATTGTGTGGAGTGATGAACCACGGCACACAACGTAGCGATGAGATTGCCGGGCGTGGGTACGGCGAATGCCCTGTGAACGCCGGCCGGTGTGGCCGAGCGGTTCTAGGTGCTCCAGTCTGGAATCTCGCGACCGCTACGGTCACAGGTTCGAATCCTGCCTTGGGCATGGATGTGTGTGATGTCCTTAGGTTAGTTAGGCTTAGGTAGTTCTACGTTCTACTGGACTGATGACCTCAGATGTTAAGTCCCACTGTGCTCAGAGCCATTTGAACCATTTTGTCCTGTGAACGTCATCTGTCAGCGTGTGTAGTGCCACCAATGACATTCGGAGGCGGTGGTGTTATGATGTAGTCGTGTTTTTCATGGAGGGGGCTTGCACCCCTTGTTATTTTGCATAGGTCTACACTGATGTTTTAAGCACATTCTTCCTTCCCACTTCAAGAGCAATTCGAAGATGGCGATTGCATCTTTCAACACGATAGAGCCATTGTTCATAATTCACGGCCTGTGGCGTAGTGGTTACTCGACAATAACATCCCTGTAAGGGACTGGCCTGAACAGATTCCTGACCTGAATCCTACAGAACACCTTTGGGATGTTTTGCAACGCCGACTTCGTGTTAGGTCTCACCGACCGACGTCGATACCTCTCCTCAATGCAGTACTCCGTGAAGAATGTGCTGCCAATACACACATTAACTTATGCCTGCGAGAGTGGAAGCTGTCATCAAGGCTAAGGGTGGGCCAACAGCATACTGAATTCCAGCATTACCGACGGAGGCTCCACAAACTTATAAGTCATTTTCAGACAGATGTCCGGATACTTTTGATCACATAGTGTATATGTGCATCACAGTACGCTGAGGCACCTATAATTCTGCTGGACGTGTGATAGTCTTAATCGTAGTATTCTGGCGATACTACAGCACGATTTTTCAGTTTTAAATGGAAAGATACTCGTATAGGTACTTGTCTTTATAGGCTTTAGAAATCTCTTGAAATGACGAGTATAGTACCGTAACATTGTTGATCTTGGATAGTAACTTTCCGCAGAAATATCCGAGAAATTTCCTCAAACTGAAATTCAGGTTCCCTGGAACAGTATTTTGACTGGTTTGATGTGGCTCGCCACTAATTCTTGTACTGCGCCAACACTTGCAACCTAGGTCCTTATTATCTGCTAGATGTATTCCGATCTCTGTCTTCCTCTACAGTTTTTACTCTCTGCCAGTCTCTCTAGTACCATGGAAGTTATTCCCTGATGTTTTAGCAGATGTCGTATCATCCTGCCCCTTTTCCTTGTCAATGTTTTTCTCATCAGTTACCGTGAGAATTTCTTTTCTTTCCCTATCGTTTCAGCTAATTTTCCAAATTTTTCTGCAGCACAACTCAAAAGTTTTCATTTTCTTCTTTTCCGGTTTTTCCGCGCTCCATTTTTCATTACCATATAATGCTGCGCTCCAAAAGTACAATCTGAGAAATTTATTTCTCAGATTAAGGCCAATGTTTTGTTGGCCAGGAATGCCCTCTTTCCCAGTGCTAGCCTGCTTTCTATGTGCTCTTTCCTGCTTGCTCTATTTTGCTGCCTAGGTGGCAGAAACTTAACTTCGTCTGCTTCGTCATCCCCAGTTCTGATTTTAATCTTCTCGCAGTTCTCATTTCTGCTAATTCTCATTACTTTCGTTTTTCTTCGATTTACTCGCAGTCCACATTGCACACTTATTAGACTGTTCATTCCATTCAACAGATCCTGCCATTTTTCTTAACTTTCAGTGAGGATAGCAATCGCATCAGCGAACCTTATCATTGATATCCTTTCACCTAGAAATTTTAATCCCACACTTGAAGCTCTCTTTCATTTCCGTCATTACTTCGATGTATAGACAGAAAAGTAGCGGCAAAAGTCAGCATCCCTGCCTTACACCGTTCTTAATCCCAGCACTCGTTCTTGATTCTTGAATCTGATTGTTCCCGCTGATTTTTGTACATATTACCAGCCTTTCCCTATAGCTTACACATTTTTTATTCTCAGAATTCCGAACATCTTGCAGCATTTACATTTTCGTGCACTTTATCCAGGTCGACAGATCCTACGAAGGCATCTTGAATTTTCTTAAGTTTTACTTGCATTATCAATCGCAATGTCTGAACTGCCTTGACCTTTCGTAAAGTCAAATTGATCGTCGGCTACCAGATACTCTATTTCCATTTCCATTCTTCTATATACTGTTCTTGTCAGCAACTTGGATGCATTGTAATCATCGCACTTGTCGGCTCTTGCTTCTTTCGGAATTGTGTGAATGACTTTCTTTCGAAAATCTGACAATATATCGCCAGTCTTACAAATTCTGCACACCAACTTGAATAGTCGTTCCGTTGTCACTTCCCCAAATTATTTTTGAAATTATGATGGTATGTTATCTATCCTTTCTGCCTTATTCGATCTTAAGTCTTCCAAAGTTCTTTTGAATGCAGTTTCTAATACTGGACCCCTTACCTCTTCACAGTCAGCTCCTGTTTCCTCTTCTGTCACGTCATCAGATAAGTCTTTCTCCTCATAGGGACCTCCAATATACTCTTCCTACCTACCCATTCTCTCCTTTGTACTTAACAGTGCAATCACAATTGCACGCTTAGTGTTAGTGCCTTTGTTTTTAATTTCAGTGAATATCGTTCTGACTTTTGTGCAGCTGCCCTGCACTTCCTACTTATTTCGTTCCTTGGGCGCTGATGACCACGCTGTTTAGCGCCCATAAACCTCAAACACACACACACACACATTTCGTTCCTACGTGACATGTGCTTCCGTATTTCTGAACTCTACTTAATATTTTTGTACTTCCTTCTTTCGTCGATCAACTGAAATATTTCGTCTGTTACTCATGGTTTCTTCGCATTTACCTTCCTTGTACCTTATATTTTTTCTTTCCAATTTCTGTGACTGATAGTAAAAGCAAAAAACAAAACAAAGAATAATTTTGCCTGAAAATCTGTTAGTGGCCTCTCAATTAGTGAACAGACACTGATGGACGAGACAGGAAACGAAATCGAAGGATGCAAAACAAAAGCAAAAATGATAATCATGGCTCTGAAGTATTCCTTTAAACAGAAGGATCCAGGATTGTTGCCCAGTTTAATTCTTGCTCCACTACAATGACGAGTGAAAGGCATATTAGTATCACTGGTGTCGTGAAACATCTGACAACGTTAACACTTGACAAAGCTTTGAGGTCCAATGGAATAGCCAACAAATTCTATCCGAATTAGCAACTGAGTTAGCCCTTCTTTTATCCAAATATACCCTAGATTCCACGAACAAAAACCGTGCCCGGTGGTTGTAAGAAATTACGGATCAAACACGTCTACAAGGCAGTAGAAATGATACACATAGTTACCGTCCAATAACCTTGACATCTATTTGTTGTACAGTCTTATATTCTAAGTTCAAATGTATTAATGTACCTCGAGCAGAATGTCCAGCCAGCATACATTCCGAAAAAATCGGTCATATCAATGTCAACTGGTACTTCTATTCACATGTCAGTCTGAAAGATATGAATCGGGACTGTCAGGAAGATGCAGTATTGATAGCCGAAAAGTAGTTGACTAGGTATCACACCGACATTTGATATCGAAAGTGCGATAGTATAGGGCATCAAGGGATATTAGTGACTGGTTGAAGGATTCATTGGCATAAAGGACACAGTAACTAACTTGGGTTGAGAGTCTTTGAGAGACATAGAAGCCATTTCAGGTATGCCACGGGGAAGTGTGTTGGAAGCCTTCCTGTTCATTGTAAGTTAATGATCATGCAGACAGTTTTAATAGAAATCTGAGATATTTCGCAGATACCTATAATGAAGCACTGTCCAAAAAAAGCTGTGCAAATATTCAGTCAGAACGTAATGAGACTTTAATGTAGTTCAAAGACTAGCAACTACCTTTACACATGTAAAATTTCGCCCCTTCATAAAGTCAAAACACATAATACCCTACTGGAGCCGGGAAACTCATTAAAATATGTGGGTGTAACAGTCTGTATGGGTAAGATGTGGAGAGATATGAGCTCAGTTTTGCGTAAAGTAGTCGGCAGACTTCGAGTCATTGGTAGCATATTAGGGAAATGCAGTCAGTCTGCAACGGTGACTGTTTAAAAAACCCACCTAGTGCGACCCATCCTACAATTCTGTTCATGTGTGTGGCACACGTTCCGTAAGTATTAACAGGGAAGATAGAACGTACACAGAGAAGGCCGGCGCGAATGATCACATGTGTGTTTGAGAGATGAGAGAGAGTTACGGAGACATTGGAAACACTGATCTGAAAAACTCATAAAGACAGACACAAAATATCCCATGAAATCATAATCATCATCGTCATCTACCTCCAAAGATTAGGTGTTACAGTCACTTGTTCCGTTCTCTGTATCCATCCACTTCTCAAAAAGTCTATTTAATTCTCTCTACCCGTCGGCCGGTAAGTCATTATTCCTTTTGCTGTCTGTTTCGTATCATTATATCAGCATGATTCATTTCTTTCGATTCTCTTCTATCTCGGCATTAATTGAAAAGATTTTTAAATCTGATCTTCCTGTTTCATTGCTTATTTCTTCTACTGTATCAAAGCCCTTTGCATACATCTTGAACATCATATCTGTTGCCTGTATACGGCACTTCTTCTTTATTTTCTGTGATTCAGAGCCATATACAAGACCAGGCACGGACATAACTTTATAGAATTTGTGTTTCCTTTCTAGTTATTCTTCGCCAAGTTCTCCAATTGTTCTGCACATAGTTTGAAATTTATTAGCCTTCTTCTCAAAGTTTTTGTTGTAGTTAAAACTTATATCACATTTAGATAGGTGAAGTGGGATTTTTGTTCCACAAATTTCTCATTTTTTATTATTTTTCATCTGACTGGATTATCCGCTTTGAAAACAGTTGTCTTTGTCTTATTTGCATAGATAGTTAAGCTGTAGTATATGTCTCCATCCATATATCTGTAAATTAATTTCGGTTTCATATATAATTACCTGCTCATCAGTGTATAACAGAGCATTTAAAGGAATGCCTATTTAAATTTCAACTGTCTTTCATCTTTCCAATTCGTAACTACATGGTCAATGAATATAGTAAATAAAATAGGTGATAGACACCATTCTTGTTGAACACCTTAGTTTACTATTAAAATTTCATTTCACGTTTTAGAAGATAAACTTATAACCATTTACGTATGCGCGTATAGACTCTTTATGGTATTAATAAGGTGTTTAGGAAAATTTTTTGTTACTTTTTTATCTTGTCAAAGACTTTCTCACAATCAAGAAACGCTAAATGTAGTTATAAGCCTAACAGCTGACTTTTTCTAAATATATTATCACTACACGAAGGTTCCTTACTGAAGGCTGATTGTCCTGCTGAAATTATTACATCAGCGATAGTTTTCAGTCTTCGATTAAGAATTTTCCCGTGAATTGTATATCCTGAATTTAGTAAACTTATTCCTCTATAATAAAAATAATAATATAATAAAATAATATAATAAATATTAATAATATAATAAAAATAATAATAAAAAAGTATCCCTCCTGTCGGGGTCACGAAGGCTAGGTTAATTACAACGTGCACACAGTAGGACTGTTGATATCTTTAAAAATATGGAGAATCCGATATATAGATAGTTAAAAAAATGTAATTATCAGCCCGCGACCTTATCGAAAAAAGTGTCAATACATCGATATATAGGCGGAAAAATATAGACATACTGGCTTGCAAAAATATCAGCGGCACACTTTAAATATACTACCGAACTTAAAGCTGCACATTTTTTATTTATTATTAGACATTTTGTACATCAATAAGCTAGCAGCCTGCTTAACCTCCCTCAGAGGAAGAACTGAAAGCAAAACAATGCGCGTTCACGCTAGGCGATAACCACTTTGATAACCTTGGTAACTGTGTATAAGTGCACAATAAAAGATGTCCGATGGGTCCATCGTTCGGTTTTGTCACATATCGGATATTTCCAGAACACTTCATGTCCACTTGCCTGTTTTATTCATTTCTGCAAACTGCAGCGACCTAGTAGTTGTTGTGATAAAATTGCGTGATGAAGTTAAGCGTTGCAATTTCTGTTGACAGCGCGGAACGTCGATTACGTCAGCATTTCCCATCGCACGTCTCCGCCCACCGCGAAGATCAGTCATGACGTTTACATTTTTATTCATCATTTACAGTAACTATTACTTAAGCTTCCCGATGACAAGAAATAGCAGTCAGAAGCGTTAAAAAAATTCAATTCACACCAGCCCTCCCCCTCCCCCCCCCCCCACACACACACACCTAACCGGTTCAACCGGACTTCTTCTTTGTGCCATGTATGCTTGCTTCACACAGTCAAAGAGAAAGAAGCTCAACAAGTAGTAAGACTACTTCACACAGTTAAAGAAAAATTATGTTATTACAATTTCAAAAGAACAGTTTCAGATATTGTGAAAAAATTGTAATATAAAATAAAACTTCAGCACTCGAAATTGCCATTTAGATATCGATATAACTGAAATAAAATAGTCGGTGATAAACATCGATGTTTTCTGAAAAAATATCGCTATATCAATATTTTATCAAGAGCCGTAACATATAGGCGTTTAAGCAGTCATTCTTCCCAAGCTCCCGAAGTCCATAAGGGGAACTGAACGGCAAGAAGTCCTAGTAATTGATATAACAGAGAATAACTTTTCCTATACACTTCACAGTGATTTGCAAAGTATAGATGTACACACAAATGTAGATGTAGAAGATGTAAGCTGATACATGGGTTAAGATTATCAACCAGGCAACAAAATCTCGTGCCTTTTGCGTGCTACCGTTCTCCATAAAAATAATTTAACATGAGAATTATTCTGTATGAATGAGTGTGAATTAAGAAGAAAAAATGTGTTACTTAATGTACTGGCTGTGGTACAATTCACAAACGAATACACAAGACGTCCCTTATTGTTCTTAATACATATTAACGACTTGCCACTCCATATTCATGAAAATGCATAGTTAGTTCTTCTTGCTGATGATATAAGTATAGTAATCACACCCAAGATGCAAGAATCAGCCGAGGAAATTGCAAATAATGCCTTTCAGAAAATTATTGAGTGGTTCTCTGCAAATGGACTCTCACTAAATTTTGAGAAAACACAGTTTATACAATCCTGTACAGTAAATGGCATCACACCATTGATAAATATAGACTATGAACCGAAGTCTATTGCTAAGGTAGAATACTCAATATTTCAGGGAGGGGGGGGGGGGGGGAATTTACAAGAAATTGAATTGGAAGAACACATCGATGATCTGCTGAAACGGTTAGGTTCAGCTACTTATGCTAATAGGGTTATTGCAAATTTTGGTGATAATCAGTAAATTAGCCTACTATGCCTATTTTCATTCACTGCTTTCATATGGCCTCAAAGTTTGGGGCAATTCGTCATTAAGAGAGAAATTATTCATTGCACAAAAGCTTGTAATCAGAATAATGGCTGGAGCCCACTCAAGATCACCTTGTAGACATTTGAAACTTCCTGGCAGATTAAAACTGTGTGCTTGACCGAGACTCGAACTCGGGACCTTTGCCTTTCGCGGGCAAGTGCTCTACCAACTGAGCTACCCAAGCACGACTCACGCCCCGTCCTCACAGCCTTACTTCTGCCAGTACCTCTGTCTTGCAGACATTTATTCAAGGAACTCGGAATATTCACAGTACCTTCGCAATACATATATTCACTTATGAAAGTTGTCATTAATAACTCATATCAATTCAAAAGTAACAGTGAAGTGCATAGCTACAACACTAGAAGAAAGGATAATATTCACTATTCGGGATTAAATCTCACTTTGGCACAGAAAGGGGTGAATTATGCTGCCACAAAAATCTTTGGTCATTTGACAAATAGTATTAAAAGTCTGATAGATAACCAACCAACATTTCAAAGCAAATTAAAAGAAGTTCTGAATGACTACTCCTTCTACTCAACAGATGAACTCTTAGATATGAAGTAGTAACTATAAAAAAATTAATTAATTAATTATTTTGTGTAAAGAAAACTTATGTTAAAGTGACACGTACCACATCATTACGAAATGTCGTATTCATGATCTAGGGAACAAGGATTAATGTACGTCTGTGTGTATGTATGAACTCCAAATTGAACCAGTGCGAGATATGCTAGGGTTAGGAAAAATGATAGAGACGCCGCTGCTTGAGACTCCGACTTAAACACATTTCTGCTTGAGACTTCTGAAATTACACTTTTGGTTTGGACTAACTTGAGGGTTTCTGAAGAAACTAAGCTTAAAATTTTGCTCTTCAGCAGCGATTATATGTCTGTAGGTACTTCACATAAGCCACTTCCAAAGCTGATTTGTACTAACTGCTTTTCAACACTGACGCAGCTGCTCCCCACCGCCTGATAACTCCACTAGTAAACTCGTGTTCAGAGTTTATTTCAAATCCATAAAGATTTAATACAATGGTAAAAGAAACTGAGGTCATGAATAGAGTGATAAACACCTTTTTCTATCAGTCTACTGACTGGTGTGATGTGGCCTCCACCGTTACATTCCTCTCTTGGGCCAACAGCTTAGATTATTCGTGTTGCATGTTCCAGTATCTGTGTCGACCTAGGTGAATCTGTGGTCACCCTGTCTGATAATTAGGCAGACGACCCGGGATTTTTCCGGTGTTGGGAGAATTGTAACGGGGACTATTCTGACTTCCGATACCAACTGAGAAGCCCCTTGAGGTATAAGAAGCGACTGCAATGTTTGTGAAGCTGAGGGAAGCTGAGGGCAGCGTCCTGTCCACATGCCTTTCCACACCGCACCCAAACGACGCCACTACAATAGGGTGGTCAGTCGCTACTGAGTGGTCCTAGAGGGCCATTAGATGGAACTTTAGCTCCATTATTGTTTGTGATTTTCGAAATAGTTTTAGCCCTGTGATTCCCTCTATTACTGTGGAAGCTACTCCCTGGAATCTTAATACATGGCATTCTATGTCAGACGTTCAATAAGTAATGAAACGCATTCCTTTTTTATGCTAATTTCGATTGGATAAATGCGGGAATTGTTTTGCAACGTCACGAAACTTTTTTCTGCTGGGGCCCCCTATAACTTTATGAAGTTGCGACAGGTGGCGACGCTGTACATAGCCTTCAGTATGGCGTCTGCAACGGCGGTACATTCCAAGCAGGAATCTGTCACTGAGTTTATTTTGGCGGGAAACCAGAGCATCACAGATATTCATAGGCGATTGCAGAATGTGTACGGAGACCAGGAAGTGAACAAAAAAGTGATTCAAATGGCTCTGAGCACTATGGGACTTAACTTTTGAGGTCCTCAGTCCCCTAGCACTCAGAACTACTTAAACCTAACTAACCTAAAGACATCACACACATCCATGCCCGAGGCAGGATTCTAACCTGCTACGACCGTAGCGGTCGCGCGGTTCCAGACTGTAGCGCCTAGAACCGCTCGGCCACCCCCGCCGGCGGAAGTGAACAAAAGCACGTTGAGTCGTTGGGCGAGGAGTCTGTCGTAATCGCAACAAACTGTCCCATCAGCGACATGCCGGTTAGCCACACACAGCTGACTCCTGCCATGCCGGAGCGTGCAAACACTCATTCGACGTGTTGGTCCTCCTATCGGGTGTGCCGACTCGTACGAGGCCTTGTGTGTCCTGGAGAAGGACACGCAAGACATCGTACGAGCCGGCACTCCTGAGAGGAGCTCATAAAACTTCACTGGATGGCCCGGATCTTGTATCCTCTGACTTGCCCAATGAAGGATGCATTCCACGGGAAGCAGCACGTGCTTGATGTCGACCAGTAGGGCGTACCACAGGGGCGTAAAGGCCCTCACAGTTTGGGGTGGCGTAAACCGTCGCATAGGCTGGAGATTATATTGAAAATTAGGGATTTATAGCCGAAGGAGTGGGGTGTAGTGAGGTGCATTAGAATCCGTAATAAAAACAACCTGCTTACGGAAATAAATTTGATGCATTACTAAGTGAAAGCACCTCCTATCCCTTCTTCTAGTTACTGTTCTCGAAGTACCTATTTCCTCATCTATTCTATTCCTACTGTAAATAGTCCACTTAATTATCACACTCCTACGGTGACACCACATCTTTAACTTTTCTGTCGTGTTTTTCACAGTTAATGGTTCATTTCCATCCAACGATGCCCTCGTGAAGTCTCTTTTCATAAACTTCTTCCGAAAATTAACGGCTGTGTTTGATACTAATAGGTTTCTTTTGGCGTGAAACGCTCTTACTGCTTATGCTAATCTGCTTTTTGTATCCTCCTTGCTTCGTCCTTCATGCATTACTTTGCTTCTTCACTTGAACTAAAACGTGGTCCCAGATTTTGATCAGAACATTGCCACTAACTTCACTGAAGTAGTAGGGAACTGGTAGCACAAAATAAGCTCAACTTCAACAGTAATTTATTATGAGAAACAATTAAACCCTTTTCAGTGCAAAAATACGCAATTAAATACAACCCAAAAAGTTTGGGACGAAGATGATAAATTAAAAAACAACAAAAAACATCAACTTCGTTGGGTGGGGAGGGGGCAAAGTAAAATTATTGAAATGATTCAAAATACTAAGCAGTTGCAACCAAATTATTAATTGCCATATGGCGTTGCTCGTTAACAGACAATTACAGGTCAAGAATATTAATAGGATCTATCTAATAACTATAATTAGCAAGTGCACAAACTGCTTGAGGCACAATAATAAATGTCCAGCCCGGCAAAGGCATGTTAAGGTGTATAATTTTACATACAAATTACATTAAGGAACACGATGCCTCGGCCATAACGGCCAGTTTACGGCATGGCTGATCAGCCTTAAGTGAGCAGAATATCACTGCAAGGAAAGACAGATATAAAATACCTGAATTAACACTCGGCGGTGGTACAAACAAGCTTTAGAATCTATTATTTGCGAGAAATTCTGTTACAATAAAAGAAATTCATTGGTAAAAATCTTAATGGATCTCCAGTTTCGTCTGAACACGCCTCCACGGCTTATACGCACATCGTACTTAACGGCGCAATGTCCAACCAAACAATAGACTGAACTTATACCAAAAGGCTGCCCTTAGACGGTGTTTCTTAGATTTACTTAAGCGTTGTTTGAAAGGATTCAGTTACATTGAATCATATACGACTGAAATATGAAATACAAAAGCAAAGAAAACGCTTAATTTCAGGGTGAATCGGTAAGAAAACAAAGGCAGTAGTCGACCGTATTTACAGACCGCAAATAAACGGGTCACAAGCTAGTTATTACACAGGCTCCTGATTCGGAAAGCAGCTAATGACAAGTAAAGCGGATTTATTAGACTCAGTTGGTGGTTGTCTTACCAAAACATATCTTTTCTTCATACGTTTGAGGAATTTACAAAATCATTTGATGAATGCTAAAGACCAACTAAAGCACATACTGACGGTCGCTTCCGGATATTCACCTGGATTCAATAATTAGGGTGATAAGCATCGGCTAATCTCTCCAGTAACACAGGTATATAAGCAGAATTAAACGCTATTCTAATAAAATACAACTACCAGTGAATAAAATAGATTTGGCATGCACTGAAGGTGTTAAAGACTAGTCTAATAAAACACAAAACGCTAATTAAAGAAACAGGGCTGGTAAATACTGAATGCAAGTACCAGGTGTAGGAACATGAAACCGGAATATCCCTGTAGACGGTGCTAGCAGTCAATGTAGGGCTCGTGAGACTGCGTCTGCAGTGCCATCTGCTCTCTGCAGCGCCTGACGACGAATGTCAACACATAGTAACCCAAGTTCCATAAATCGGTAGCTGTTTCAAACCCGTAAACATGTCGAGTTTTGTGCCTACAAACTACGATTTGTGGACAGCATTGGATTTCTGTTATCTTTTGAAGAAAACAGCTGCAGAATCGCATAGAATGCTTGTCCAAGCATTCGGCAAACATGCTCTTTGGAAGACAGTGTTTCGAGTCGCTCAAAAAATTCAAAAGTGGTGATTTTGAAACGACAAGTGCGAGAAACCACTGAAAAAGTTCGAAGACAACGAATTGCAGGCCTTATTGGATGAAGATGATACTCAAACTCAACAGGAACTGGCGGAACAATTAAACGTGACGCAGAAAGTCGTTTCTCTTCGGTTCAAATCTACGGGGAAGGGGAGAAAGCGGGAAAATGGGTACCGCATGAACTGAATGAAAGACAGCAAGCAGATGGAAAGACTTCTAGTGAAATGCTGCTCTCCAGATACAAAAGAAAATCGTTTCTCCATCAAATAGTGAGAGGTGATGAAAAATGGAGATTTTTGAGAATCCTGAGTCTCGTAGATCATGGGTGAACCCAGGTAAACCAACGACACCCACTGCGAGACCAAATCGCTTTGGAAGGTAGACAATGCTCTGAGTTTGGTGGGATCAGAATGATGCCATCTATTATGAGCTGCTAAAACCTGGTCAGACCGTTAACACTGATCGTTACCAACAGCGAATGATCGATTTAAGTCGAACATTAGATAAAAAACGACAAAAATATAGAAAAAAGGCAACACAAAGTCATATTTCTCCACGATAACGTCCCATCAGACACAGAAAAATGTGTGAGGTAAACGATTGAGGCGTTCAGTTGGGTAATACTAGGGCATGCAGCTTATTCTACAGACTAGGCTCCGTCCGATTATCACAGGGGCACGCTCGTGCTGAAAAACGCCTCAGTTCGTATCAAAATTTAAGAAAATGGCTCACTGACTCGTTCGCCTTAAAAGAAGTACTTTTTTTGGCATGGAATTCATAGCCTGCCGGACAGGCGGCAGAAGTGTATAAATAGCAATGGAGATTATTTTGAATAAAATACTGTTCACCAGTTTGAAACAACAGACGTCTAATTATTGCTACCAAATTTCCGTTTCATGCTTCTACACCTGGCAGCTTGCACTAAATCTTAACAAGTGTGCTAAACACTATTCCTACAAAAGTCAAAAATACCGATGAATGAAAGAAATCTGGAGGACATTGAATAAATAATATGCCAAACAGGCAGCGTATCATTAGGCTCGACTAGAAGCGTGGACTTGCATACACGAACAGCGAAGCCACCCTACTCAATAAAGTGGCGAGCAGACAACAACATCATATCATAATCTACGTCCACAAAATGGAATACACACAGCCACCACTCACAACGGGAACTCTGCGGAACGACCACACTTACCAGCTAGGCCCAAAAGGAACAAGAATGCAGCGGATCACACATCAGCAAAGCACAGTGTTATCATGCACTACAAAAGGATAGAAAACCTCACGCTGTAGTTCATAATATAGGCAGGCAATGGTTCACCGACTGCCTCGCTTCCTCGACCGGTCGAGAGGGAGACGTGTAAACTCCAGCCGGTGTGATGGCGACAGTAACACCCTACAGGCCATGCTGCTGCCTTCCAGCTATGTTCAGCCCAAAGTAGACCTCACATCCCCTCAGTAAACCCAGACCTCCAGCTACCAGCAAGTAACTTCCATCCTGCTTGTGGAGCATACCCTTGTATCGTCGCCCACTGCTGCTTATGCGCCAACTCGTGACGTTGCCCGTTATCACAGCAATGGGGAAAGCCATACATCGGGCTGGTAAAATCTGTTACTTAGCGTCGGCCTCGGTGGCCGATCGGCTCTAGGCGCGAAGTCCGGAACCGCGCGACTGTTACGGTCGCAGGTTCGAATCCTGCCATGGGCATGGATGTGTGTGATATCCTTAGTTAGGTTTAAGTAGTTCTAAGTTCTAGGGGACTGATGACCTCAGATGTTACGTCCCATAGTGCTCAGAGCCATTTGAACCATTTGTTACTTAGCGCCAATGATACCGCGAGCACGCGGCACATTAATGGCTGCTACTCCTCGGTAATTTCCGCGCTTCTTCGGCTTACTCTCAGTCCATATTCGTTGGATGGTTCAGTCCATTAAACAGATCCTATAACACTTCCAAATAATGTCAAAAGATAGCAACTTCATCTCAACGAATCCTTCCACTCTGAAATTTAATTCCACTCCTGAACCTTTCTTATTATTCCATGACTGCATCTTCAATGTACATCTTGAACTGTAGTAGTTATGAGAATCTAAAACTAAAAATGCAGAAATTTACGTTTCAGTGACATTAAATTTACTTACCGATAACTTTTTAGCACGACGACTGAGAGATAAAGCAATTTAAAATAACGGCAGTTGACCTGACATTTTTTATGTAAGTGCAGAAAAACGGCAGAAACCAAAACACAAATGTTCATCAACAGTCCATTTTGTTTACTACACAGTCATCGACTCGCTGGCAACCTGAAATACGGAAGAGATTATAGAACACGGTCGGCCACGGTGTGCCCAAATGCGCGACAGAACGACATTTCATTAGGCAATGTGGTGCGGCGTTTTTCCGTTGGCACGACTTTCTTCACCCGAGTCATGATGTCAGAACTGTTATCCTTTCAGTATTTTTCAGTTGTATGGAGGAGATTCACAGGTACGGTGGATGTTTGCAGAAAAGAGGCAGTCCAGCAATCTATCGTCACAAGCCTTCAAAAATGAATGGAAATGACAAAAGAGGATAAGACTATCGCATACTGTCGCATAACCTATAGGAACTGCAGATTTGTCATGGAACGACATTACAAAACAATTCAAAAGGAATTTAAAGATGTGGCTGATGATGTAAGAGCAAAAAATTACAACGGTCAAGAGACGTGATTCATTGTTTTGCACGTGAAGAAGCACTTGGTTCTGTATTTGCGGGAATGGGGCACGTGAAGAAAGTAATGGTACGAATAGTACACACGCTTTAATCCACTGTCAGCTGCAAGAGCTGTTCATGGATTGAACGAAGAATATGGATGATGATGATGATGATGTTTGGTATACTGGGCGCTGAACTGCGCGGTTATCAGCTCCCGTACAAATTCCCAACCTTTGCTCAGTCCAATCTCGCCACTTTCATGAATGATGATGAAATTATGTGGGCAACAGAAATACCCAGTCACCTCGAGGCAGGTGAAAATTCCTGACTCCGCCAGGAATCGAAGCCACGTCCCCGTGCTCGGAAAGCTAAAACGTGACCGCGAGACCACGAGCTGCCGACAAAGAGTATGGAGAGGTTGCATATTATTGCAAAGTACGTTTGGGCACACGTGGAACGATTTTTCGATTTAAAGCGAGCTATTGTTGAAGCTATGAAGGATAAAGAATTGCGGGAATGAAGATTAGAACACCCGGAATGGATTGCAGAACTCGCATTTTAAGTGGGCTTGACCGTACACCGCCCACAGTAAGGCATTTCAAGATAAGAAACAGTTTGTTTCTCATTTTATGGATGTGTGATTAGAAAGAAAACCGCATTAGGGACAAATTCAGACAAACACATTCCATTTCCCTAAGCTCACTGGCGCTAAAGAATACGCGAAGTTCTAAGAATTCATAGTAGCCTTGAAAGAACTACAAGGTTAGTTTTCTAAATGTTTTCAGGACGCTGTCAATCCCACATCTGTTTTAGAGCTGTTTTCGAGTTCCTTTGCCATTTCAGCGATAGCATCCCTGTGCATGTACTGATTGATTTGCAGTGTAATTCCCGTTTTAAAGACAAATCCCTTTAACGTTAAAACTGTCCAGGACGTCTATATTGTTTTCCTCAGCTAGAATTTTCACGTCCCCATAATGATGTTGCAAAAGTGCTACAGCGTTTCGATTAGTGTATGCGTGTAAAAGTCATTTTTTCGACTATCAGCTTAGTAAGTCACCATTATGTGCCAACCTGAGTGCCAAAATCTGTGACAATGTTTGCGTCTGTCCATATGCCGACAGTTTCTACCAGATAAAAATTACATTATGCTTTCAGCGCACAAAATTAATTAAATAATACTAAAAATTCATTTTCTTTACGACCTGTTGTTAAAAAAAAACATGAAATATGAAACCATATCTTACTTAGTGTGACTGAAGTACCATTTAGATTTATTTTAGCGTTGGCACAGCTCTTGGAGTACTGTATCATTTTTCCTTTTGGATTTCTGTAAAGTTACTGATTCCTGTAAAGTCTAAAGACTGCTTAGCAATACTTGTAAAATTTGCATTGAATTTGGACGATGGTTTGTCATTAACACTTCAGAATAATTGTTCAATTGTCATTTCAATGCTCTAACGAATCCTAAGGGCTCTTGTTCTGTATTAATCGAAATATTGTTATCACTACTAAATTGTTTTAGAACTTCTCTGAGCATAGCATTTAGAATATCTTTATGTTGTTTTAAGTAGATTGTCTTATGTATTTTAAGAACGGTGTTTAACTTTCATTTGGGCCCAACTTTCCAATCTGTTTTATGTATTTTAAGAATGGTGCTTAACTTTCATTTGGGCCCAACTTCCCAATCTTTGAGCAGTCAATGAAGCGTCTCGCATCTCCATTAAAAATGCCGGCAAAGTCTCGCGTTACGCCCAAATATAAAAGGTAACAGTCATCTACACATAGCTGCAGCAATATTTATGGCAGCTTTCCCATTAGAACATCCAGTTTAACATCAGCTATTTCCACTTTGTATGGTGTAGCCACAGGATTTTATATTTCCTCGAAATAGTTTCCATTGCCCTCTTGCCCATTTTTTCAAGTATTCTTGCTGTCACATTGTCATTCCCGGGTAAGAAAAAAAATATATACCTTCGCTTTCATACGAAGTCTCGCAGTGACGTACTGGGAGAATTAACTACGTAGATAGTAGTGAAGCGATCTATATATCTTCTTGCTTAACACTGAAGACTGCCCTTCTCTAACTGCTCCTGACAGTCCTCTTGATCACAGACCTTAACTAACATGTTATCTCAAAACGGTTCTGTAATGGCTGTAAGCACATTTAAATTCTTCTTGCTGTGGAGCGTGCCATTTTCGTTGTAGTTCATACTTGCAGTATCAGTAACAAGATCGTCCAGGATCTCAAGCAATAATCACAAACTAAAGTGTTCGCCGATTTGTCTTGTATTCATCCGTAACAGCTGAGGGATGTCTAGGACTTTGGAGGAATCCATGTTGACACTTTCATGTACCACGGAACACTGATTGGATGCGGCTCCCAGGCCTCCTTTTATACTCTAAAGATTCAAGATGTCGGAACGTCCGGTCACTTGATGTTCCGGTCATACATTCTAAATCTTGTCATAGTCGCAATCCAGTTGTAAACTCTAACTCAGTTACGCTATTCTGTGAGAAAGGTGGGAGGGAGACTGCCCCTCACGTTTGCCCCCCTATATCGAGCCGCATAGATCCGCTAATACGCTTGGGTACAGCGCTACACCATTCCGTCCAGCTATTGCGCTGTACCACCTCACCCGAAAACTTGTCCAGATACAGCGCTATACATGATGAATATTACGCTATACCGACCAGTTCGAAGCCGTGTTCGGGTAGCCACCCATACTCTACTGTGCGAAAACTGTGCTGCACTATCTTGTCCAAAAACGTGCCCGGGTACAGCGCTGTGCGATTGGATTACAAGTACAACTAGTTGTATGACCGGAAGATCACGTGACCAGAAGCTCCACCATCTTGCATCTTTAAAGTATAAAAGGAGGCCACAAATAATCAGACCTCTATGGTAGCAGAAAGTCTCAACAGGGATTCCTCCAAAGTGCTAAACATCCCTCAGTTATTACGGATGAAGACAAGGTTTGTGGTTATTACTTGAGAACCTGGATAGTCTTGTTATTGATACCGGTAGTATAAATTACACCGAAAATGGCAAGCTCCTTAGCAAGAAAAATTTAAGTGTGCTGAACCCATTACAGAACCGTCTTGCGATATCATTATGGTTGTTAAAGTCTGAGAGCAAGTGGACTGTCAGGAGCAGTTAGAGAAGAGACGTTCTGCAATGTTAAGGAAGAAGATCTGTGGATCATTTCGCTATTAACTGCGAGGTAAATTTTCCAAGTGCATCACTACGAGACATGGTATCAAAACGAAGCTATCTTTTCTCCTAGACAGGAATGGTAGTGTGACAGCAAGAGGAATACTTGAAAATATCGGCTAGGAAGCATTGAAAATCAGTTCGAGGAAATATAAACATCCTGTGTTATATCATATAAAGTGGAATTAGCTGACGTCAAATTGTATGTTCTAATGGAAGAGCGGCCTGATATTATTGTAGCAGCTACCTGTAGACGACTATTGCCTTTTGGATTTGGACATAACTCAAGACTATGATGGTATTTTTAATAGAGTGAAGATGTGTGACTACGACTTCTGCGTGGAAGGAGATCGCAAGGGGAACAGCAATGTCAATTTGGATAACAATAAGACGGCTAGGATAGATTGCTTAACGTGGATGACCTCCAATGTGGTGAGTAGTTTCGTGTCATCACGTCCATTTTCATACCTTGTCCTGCAAAAGCTATAGTGGTGTTAACAAAGGTGAAATTACAACCCACTTCCGCAATTTTACACATAAGCTGTTTTCTAGCTCGCCTGGATAGGCGGCGGGTGGATCTGCTCCTGTGAACTGTATATGCAAAATAGGCCGAGAGTGAAGGACGCGAGTAGGAGCAGGAAAGTGTGAAGTACTTCGGTACCGCCTGTAGATTTTACAAGTTTACTAAAAAAAATATGAGTACATAAATGGTTACTTAACTTTGGCTGAGATGAGCACCTAGGTGCGAAGCCTTACACGTATGAAAGCTAACAGCTACTAGACGTCACAAAGGCAAAATCTGTAGTAGCTCGCCCTCTATGAAATAGAAACAATGTTGCTAGGTCGTCTGCTCGTGATCAAATGGGCTGAATATGGAGCGGCGCTCGTCGAGCTCCAGAGCGTCGGCTAGAGGGCGCTGTGGTCGGCTCTCTTCGTCCGCTCTCGTAGTGCTAACCTACGAGAGCGCACCTACGTTGTGGCACCGTAGCTATCGATACCACAAGCTGAACGTTACATAAAGCATTATAAAATATTTCATCCGTGCAATACATTTTTTGACTTACCTCAAACGTGAGTGTAGTCACACGGTCCACCGATGTACATTCGAGTAACCAATTGTTCATATTTCTCGTTAGAAACTATTACATGGATACAAGGGGGACTGATGACCTTCGCTGTTTAGTCCCCCTTAAACATTCCAATAACCACCACCACCACATGAATACAAAATGTTAGACTTCATATGAATATACAACGCGTTTTTCCTCAATCGAACGCAACAAACTGAAACGCTAAGCTATCCTAGTCACCTCGTAACCTCTCCAAACGTCGCTGGTAGTGATATGCGACAGCCTCATACATAACTGAAACGTTACTTACATTTTTATTCAGTGGTAAGAAACTGCCTTTAACAGCACAAACCTTCATTACAACTGTTACAAATAACTACAATTATTTACATATTTTACTACATAATTATGTTACATCATGCAGTATAATAAAATGGAAACAACGCCACAATACGACGTGCCCAAAACACACACCTGTCAGTCTCGAATGACATAGCTTAATGCTGTTTTCTTATTTTTATTTACTCATTTATTTATTTTATTTTATTTTTTATTACACTTAATTACAAAATTTTTTTCATTCCTGAACCATGTCGTGTACCATGGTCAGCTCATATCAAAAACTTAAAATCTTGAAACATTCAAGCGTTGTCTTCTGCCTGCCGTGACCTGACAAATGACAGATGGTCATACCTTCTTGAATTTCGTATGTAAATATGATAACCAGTGGTGTTAACGTTAAAAAGCTCTTACGTATGTGGAATAATAATAGCATACGATGTGTAATGAAGTGGGTGTCGATCAAAATCTTAAGCATTATTACCTAAATGTATGCTACTATGCTCAAAATCCGGTATAACCAGAACTGTGTTCTGCACCGCACATAACATAGTTTTCTTGCAGGTCCTCTAACCTCTTTTCGGTATAATCGTTTGACTGTAAAACATGTTTACCACAAGAGACCCGTTTGGAACGCTGTTGAGAATGACAGTCAATCTAAATGTAAATTAATACCATTATATTGCAAGTATCAGGAAATACACTTCTAAACTCAAATTTACATGACATTTGAAAAATGTCTGAGACAATTAACACTCATAATTCTATCGCATTAATGATTCACTAATAACTAGTCAAAAAATTAGTTTGGGAATAAGATTATCTGGATTTCCTGGGTTCTATGATAATTCGAGGTAGTCTTTCTCTCTAAAGAACTTTCCAACAGTTTATTACTCTTCGTTATCTTGGTTAATGAACTGGCACGTCAGAAACACTGCGATTAACAGCGATAAGTGCTGTACAGGGCAATTTTTTAGATATGGTGTCATTCACGAGTAACAAATTGTGAGCATGCTTCAGTAGATGTGACGTAATGGTTTCTATTGGACGAGCATTCAAACCCAGTATCTAATAACTTTGTTAAGTAAGCCCAGTCAAAGGTTAGATACCGATTTTTTTCTCCGGTAGTGAGATGTTTGAACTTGAAATGACAATGCAGTTTGTTTTTACCTTGCAAGTAGTCGAACTCGATTCCTGTTACCATTATTTTCGAGCAACGAATGCATGCCGGATATCAGCTTCTTTCACTAGTAATGAGATGTTCGCATTTTTAAACCAGAAATCACTTGAAGAAAAGTTTACTGCTGACTGCTTGTTAAAATCGCACATATTGTCATAGTTATTTACAATAGTCAATAGATATTCATTTCGTTCAGTATATTGTGTAATTGTTACTAGTTTTCAGTGACGTTAGCAATGTCATCAGCAAATCTTATAATTGATATTCTTTCACAGTGAAGTTTAATCTCGATCCTGAACACCTCTTATGTTTTCGTCATTGATTCTACGATGTGGGGATTCAACAGCTGGGGAGGAACAGCTGGTCTTTGTATTAGATCATTTGTAATGCGAACACCTCATTGGATCCTTTGTAATGTGAACACCTCGTTCTTCCATTCTTCACTGTTCCTTCCATTATTTTACATAGCTGAACGCTATTTCAGGGTAGATAAATTCTAAGAAGGTGTCTTGATTTTTGTTAAGCCTTGCTTCCACATAGCTGAACGCTATTTCTAGATAGGTAAATTATAAGAAGGTGTCTTGATTTTTGTTAAGCCTTGCTTCCGTCATCGAGCGAAGTGCTAGGCACAGAAATGTGCCTTGAAACAACGACAGCAGGGCGTTTAAACCATTACACAAATTATTTCTCCCACATACATCCTTCCTACTTATTTTTCAATTTTAAGCAAAATTTGTATCCAAATCTCTGTGCACTTTTGTTTTCTTCCTCGCAGAGTGGTTTCAACAGAAGACTGGGAAGCTGTACTCATTGCCTGTCTGCTTATTTCAATACTACTACTGAATCTGAATCGTCCGAAACTATGTGATCCTAGCCGTTGGCAGATTAAAGCAATGGTAAACGCTCTCACTGAATTGTTTTTTACTTTCTTATTTTATTTTATTTTATTTATTTATTTATTGCTATAACAGTAAAGAGAGATGGTCAGAGAGTGAGGCAATGAACGTAGAGTGTAAGATGGACGAGATGGACAGAGAGTGGGAGGAGAAGGGGATAGATGATGATGATATTTGGTTTGTGAGGCGCTCAACTACGCGGTTATCAGCGCCCGTACAAATTCGCAATATTTACATAATACAGGCGAGACACTTTCACGAATGATGATGAAATGATACGGACAACATAAACATCCAGTCCCCGATCGGGGAAAATCCCCGACCCGGCCGGGAATCTAAGCCGGTATCCAGATCAGCAACGCTTGCCACTAAAACCACGAGCTGCAGACATGGGGATAGAGACAGAGGGCCGGCATTTGTGGCCGAGCGGTTCTAGGCGCTCCAGTCTGGTACCGCGCGACCGCTACGGTCGCAGGTTCGAATCCTACCTCGGGCATGGAAGTGTGTGATGTCCTTAGGGTAGTTAGGTTTAAGTAGTTCTAAGTTCTAGGGGACTGATGGCCTGCAGGCCGATGTGGCCGAGTGGTTCTAGGCGCTACAGTCTGGAACCGCGCTACCGCTACGGTCGCAGGTTCGAATCCTCTCTCGGGCATGGATGTGTGTGATGTCCTTAGGTCAGTTAGGTTTAAGTAGTTCTAAGTTGTAGGGGACTGATGACCTCAGAAGTAAGTCCCATAGTGCTCCGAGCCATTTGAATTTGAACTGATGGCCTGCGATATTAAGTCCTATAGTGTTCAGAGTCATTTGAGCCATAGAAACAGAGGGGAAGAGGAGGGGACAGAGAGAGGGGGGTAGATGTGTTAGACGGAGGGAAGGGGACAGGCGACGATGAACAGAGAGGGGGGGAGGAGGAGATTAGGAAATGTATCCAATTTCCACACAAATTTAGCGATAGAGGTTGGGTTGGGTTGTTTTGGGGAAGACCAGACAGCGAGGTCATCGGCCTCATCGGAATAGGGAAGGATGGGGAAGGAAGTCGGCCGTGCCCTTTCAAAGGAACCATCCCGGCATTTGCCTGGAGCGATTTGGGGAAATCACGGAAAACCTAAATCAGGATGGCCGAACGCGGGATTGAACCGTCGTCCTCCCGAATGCGAGTCTAGTGTCTAACCACTGCGCCACCTCACTCGGTTTAGCGATAGAGTAGCGTAGTCCGGGTACCCAGGTAAATAATAAAATCACGAAGGATGCAAATACTAACCGCGAGAGCCTCCAGTGTGTAATCATTAGTGTAATTCATGACGAACCGGTCTATTCATTTTCAGTAGAATTTCTACCTGAAATGTAATCACATAATGACGAACACTCCATGTGTTAGAGGGAACATGTTCGTCCTCCACCGTCGATTCACTTTTTTTTTTTTTTTTTTTTTTTTTTTGGCATCTCCTAGCGCGAATAAATATCAGCGCCAACGGGTGCGACCACTCGTCCGCGGCTGAATCGCATACACGGACGGGACCCAGCGGCGGCTGTCACTGTGCCGGTAGCCCTAAAAGGCTAAACGAGCGTTAATACCAACAGCGCGCGCGCGTTGGATGCCAGTGCGAGTGGAAGGCGCAAACACCTCGCCTAGCGCAGCGCACTAGCAGTGCAGTGCAGCCCGCACAGAACAGCGCCCGCCGCCGCGCGCCGCACTCCGACTCTCGGAGCAAACAGCGGGCCGCCTCATGAATATTTCATGCTAAGCACACGTTATTACTGACGACGTTCGGTTCTGAGTGTATCGTAAACTCTTACGAGCCGGCCGCGCGGCGTCCACTCGCCGCGCATCGGCCACTCTGTGAATTGGACGGGCGAGCCGCCGCGCCGCTGCAGCACTAACTGCGCGCGGCGCTCACACACACACACTCACACACACTCACACACACACACACACAGAGATAGAGAGAGAGAGAGAGAGAGAGAGAGATACAGCGCCGGCTCCGACCTTACGGCGGCGACTACAAGAGGAACCTGACCAAATACAGACGACACCGCCGATCAACTACCTCACTGCAGCAATGCCCACAAGGCTATCGTCCAAGTAGGTGTTTGCTTTTTGTTTTGTTTTGGTTTTAGGGCGCAAAACTGCTACGGTACCGAGTACGTATTAACAATACAATTTCTCGGAAAGAGGTCTCATTCGTCCACCTACCCGTGTTGTTAAGCAATCCAATGTTATCAGAGACTCTTCTTTTATGAGATGGGTTTAGCAAGAACCTCCGTTTTACTGTTATTATCAAAACTCTACCATCTGGTGAGCAAGATGTATGAGACAGGCGAAATACCCTCAGACTTCAAGAAGAATATAATAATTCCAATCCGAAAGAAAGCACGTGTTGACAGGTGTGAAAATTACCGAACTATCAGTTTAATAAGTCACAGCTGCAAAATACTAACGCGAATTCTTATAGACGAATGGAAAAACTGGTAGAAGCCGACCTCGATGAAGATCAGTTTGGATTCCGTAGAAATGTTGGAACACGTGAGGCAATACTGATCCTACGACTTATCTTAGAAGAAAGATTAAGGAAAGGCAAACCTACGTTTCTAGCATTTGTAGACTTAGAGAAAGCTTTTGACAATGTTGACTGGAATACTCTCTTTCAAATTCTAAAGGTGGCAGGGGCAAAATACAGGGAGCGAAAGGCTGTTTACAATTTGTACAGAAACCAGATGGCAATTGTAAGAGTCGAGGGACATGAAAGGGAAGCAGTGGTTGGGAAGGGAGTGAGACAGGGTTGTAGCCTCTCCCCGATGTTATTCAATCTGTATACTGAGCCAGCAGTAAAGGAAACAAAAGAAAAATTCGGAGTAGGTATTAAATTCCATGGAGAAGAAAGAAAAACTTTGAAGTTCGCCGATGACATTGTAATTCTGTCAGAGACAGCAAAAGGCTTGGAAGAGCAGTTGAACGGAATGGACAGTGTCTTGAAAGGAGGGTATAAGATGAACATCAACAAAAGCAAAACGAAGATAATGGAATTTGTCAAATGAAGTCGGGTGATGCTGAGGGAATCACATTAGGAAATGAGACACTTGAAGTAATAAAGGAGTTTTGCTATTTGGGGAGCAAAATAACTGATGACGGTCGAAGTAGAGAGGATATAAAATGTAGACTGGTTATGGCAAGGAAAGCGTTCCTGAAGATGAGAAATTTGTTAACAGCGACTATAGACTGAAGTGTCAGGAATTCGTTTCCGAAAGTATTTGTATGGAGTGTAGCCATGTATGGAAGTGAAACATGAACGATAAATAGTTTGGACAAGAAGAGAATAAAAGCTTTCGAAATGTGGTGCTACAGAAGAATGCTGAAGATTAGATGGATACATCACATAACTAATTAGGAGGTATTGAATAGAATTGGGGAGAAGAGGAGTTTGTGGCACAACTTGACTAGAAGAAGGGATCGGTTGGTAGGACATGTTCTGAGGCATCAAGGGATCACCAATTTAGTACTGGAGGGCAGCAGCATGGAGGGTAAAAATCGTAGAGGGAGACCAAGAGATGAAAACACTAAGCAGATTCAGAAGGATGTAGGTTGCAGTAGGTACTGGGAGATGAAGAAGCTTGCACAGGATAAGGTAGCATGGAGAGCTGCATCAAACCAGTCTCAGGACTGGAGACCACAACAACAACAACAACAACATACATACATTACTAGCTGCTACTATGGAAATTTTGAGTAAAGACGAAGAGGTAGTGTACAAAGATCGTAATGATGTCCTCCAGAGATGGGAAGAATATCTGAAAGAGCTATATGACAGAAATAGCAAACCAGAAACTATGGAACTTGAATCAGACAACAGTGTAAGTGATGACGAAAAAAGACCAACCATCATAATGGAAGAAATAAAGTCTGCCATAGCTGAAATGAAAATGGCAAGGCGGTAGATACAGATACGATGCCGGGAAAATATTAAAATGCTTGAACCAAGATGGAATAAGAGAAATATTGAGATTATGTAATAAAAAAATAAATGACAATGGTGATTGGCCTGAGGACTTTCTGACAACAGTAATGATTCCATTACCGAAAAAACAAGGAACCAAGAAATGCAGCGAGCACAGGACAATCAGCCTCATTTCACATGCAGCCAAAGTGATGTTCAGAATAAATAATAAAAGACATTAAAAAGTAATGGAGAAGAATCTTGACGAGGAGCAGTTTGGCTTTAGACGTAATACGGGCACCAGAGATGCAATAGGGCTCCTACGGATCTTGGGAGAAAGGTTTATTGAAAAAGGAAGAGACCTATATATCTGCTTCATCGATCTAGAAAAGGCATTTGACCATGTGGTTTGGGACAAGCTGGCGACTATAATGAGGGAAAGAGCGTGGACTGGAAAACCAGAAGACTTGTAAACTCATTAAATCTTAATCAAAAAGTTTCAATTAAACTGAGAGGAGAAAGTACAAACTGGATCGGACTACGAAAAGGAGTAAGACAAGGATGCTATCACCTACACTTTTCAACCTCTACTTGGAAAATATGATTGACCAATGCTCATTAGATGACAAAGGCGTAGAAATTGGAGAAGAAGAGTAGGGTGTTTGAGGTTTGCTAATGACATGGTCCTTCTAGCCACAGGGGAAAAAGAATTACAGGATTTGGTGGACACCATTGCAACTAACGGAAATAATATGGAATGAAAATTAACACAAGTAAAACAAAAGTATTGCCACTAGGAGGAAATAATGAAATGAAAATTATGCTGAACGGAGAAATACTAGAACAGGTGCAAAATTTTAAGTATCTTGGAAGCAGGATAGATACCGACTGGAAGTGCACCACAGAAATTAAAAGAAGGATAGCAATGGCAAAAGTGGCGTTTTATGAGAAAAGGAGAATTTTCTGCAGCGGTCTGGAAAGAGAACTCAGGAAGAGACTCATAAAATATCTTGTATGGAGTGTTCTTCTATATGGCGCTGAAACATGGACTATGAGGAGGAAAGACAAAGAAAGGCTGATTTTCAACAGTCGTCTATAGCACCACATCTCAAATGCTTCGATTCTCTTCTCTTCCGGTTTTCCCACAGTCCATGTTTCACTACCATACAATGCTGTACTCCAGACGTAAATCCTCAGAAATTTCTTCCTCAAATTAAGGCCGGTATTTGATATTAGTAGACTTCTCTTGGCCAGAAATGCCTTTTTTGCCATAGCGAGTCTGCTTTTGATGTCCTCCTTGCTCCGTCCGTCATTGGTTATTTTACTGCCTAGGTAGCAGAATTCCTTAACTTCATTGACTTCGTGACCATCAATCCTGATGTTAAGTTTCTCGCTGTTCTCATTAATACTACTTCTCATTACCTTCGTCTTTCTCCGATTTACTCTCAAACCATACTGTGTACTCATTAGACTGTTCATTCCGTTCAGCAGATCATTTAATTCTTCTTCACTTTCACTCAGGATAGCAATGTCATCAGCGAATCGTATCATTGATATCCTTTCACCTTGTATTTTAATTCCACTCCTGAACCTTTCTTTTATTTCCATCATTGTTTCCTCGATGTACAGATTGAAGAGTAGGGGCGAAAGGCTACAGCCTTGTCTTATACCCTTCTTAATACGAGCACTTCGTTCTTGATCGTCCACTCTTATTATTCCCTCTTGGTTGTTGTACGTATTGTATATGACCTGTGTCTCCCTATAGCTTACCCCTACTTTTTACAGAATCTCGAACAGCTTGCACCATTTTATATTGTCGAACGCTTTTTCCAGGTCGACAAATCCTATGAAAGTGTCTTGATTTTTCTTTAGCCTTGCTTCCATTATTAGCCGTGACGTTAGAATTGCCTCTCTCGTCCCTTTACTTTTCCTAAAGCCAAACTGATCGTCACCTAGCGCATTCTCAATTTTCTTTTCCATTCTTCTGTATATTATTCTTGCAAGCAACTTCGTTGCATGAGTTGTTAAGCTGATGGTGCGATAATTCTCGCACTTGTCAGCTCTTGCCGTCTTCGGAATTGTGTGGATGATGCTTTCCCGAAAGTCAGATGGAATGTCGCCAGACTCATATATTCTACACACCAACGTGAATAGTCGTTTTGTTGCCACTTCCCCCAATGATTTTAGAAATTCTGATGGATTGCTATCTATCCCTTCTGCCTTATTTGACCGTAAGTCCTCCAAAGCTCTTTTAAATTCCGATTCTAATACTGGATCCCCTGTCTCTTCTAAATCGACTCCTGCTTCTTCTTCTATCACATCAGACAGATCTTCACCCTCATACAGGCCTTCAATGTATTCTTTCCACCTATCTGCTCTCTCCTCTGCATTTAACAGTGGAATTCCCGTTGCACTCTTAATGTTACCACCGTTGCTTTTAATGTCACCAAAGGTTGTTTTGACTTTCCTGTATGCTGAGTCTGTCCTTCCGACAATCATATCTTTTTCGATGTCTTCACATTTTTCCTGCAGCCATTTCGTCTTAGCTTCCCTGCACTTCCTATTTATTTCATTCCTCTGCGACTTGTATTTCTGTATTCCTGATTTTCCCGGAACATGTTTGTACTTCCTCCTTTCATCAATCAACTGAAGTATTTCTTCTGTTACCCATGGTTTCTTCGCAGCTACCTTCTTTGTACCTATGTTTTCCTTCCCAACTTCTGTGATGGCCCTTTTTAGAGATGTCCATTTCTCTTCAGCTGTACTGCCTACTGCGCTATTCCTTATTGCTGTATCTATAACGTTAGAAAACTTCAAACGTATCTCGTCATTCCTTAGTACTTCCGTATCCCACTTCTTTGCGTATTGATTCTTCCTGACTAATGTATTGAACTTCAGCCTACTCTTCATCCCTACTATATTGTGATCTGAGTCTATACCTGCTGCTGGGTACGCCTTACAATCCAGTATCTGATTTCGGAATCTCTGTCTGACCATGATGTAATCTAGTTGAAATCTTCCCGTAAGGCCTTTTCCAAGTATACCTCCTCCTCTTGTGATTCTCGAACAGGATATTCGCTATTACTAGCTGAAACTTGTTACAGAACTCAATTAGTCTTTCTCCTCTTTCACTCCTTGTCCCAAGCCCATATTCTCCTATAACCTTTTCTTCTACTCCTTCCCCTACAACTGCATTCCAGTCGCCCATGACTATTAGATTTTCGTCCCCCTTTACCTACTGCATTACCCTTTCAATATCCTCATACACTTTCTCTATCTGTTCATCTTCAGCTTGCGACGTCGGCATGTATACCTGAACTATCGTTGTCGGTGTTGGTCTGCTGTCGATTCTGATTAGAACAACCCGGTCACTGGACTGTTCACAGTAACACACCCTCTGCCCTACCTTCCTATTCATAACGAATCCTACACCTGTTATACCATTTTCTGCTGCTGTTGATATTACCCGATACTCATCTGACCAGAAATCCTTGTCTTCCTTCCACTTCACTTCACTGACCCCTACTATATCTAGATTGAGCCTTTGCATTTCCCTTTTCAGATTTTCTAGTTTCCCTACCACGTTCAAGCTTCTCACATTCCACGCCCCGACTCGTAGAACGTTATCCTTTCATTGATTATTCAATCTTTTCGGTAACCTCCCCCTTGGTAGTCCCCTCCCGGAGATTCCGGAATCTTTTGCCAATGGAGAGATCATCATGATACTTCTTCAACTACAGGCCACATGTCGTGTGGATACACGTTACGTGTCTTTAATGCAGTGGTTTCCATTGCCTTCTGCATCCTCATGTCGTTGATCATTGCTAATTCTTCCGCCTTTAGGGGCAATTTCCCACCCCTAGGACAAGAGAGTGCCCAGAACCTCTATCCGCTCCTCCGCCCTCTTTGACAAGGCCGTTGGCAGAATGAGACTGACTTCTTATGCCAGAAGTCTTCGGCCGCCAATGCTGATTATTTATCAAAATTTAAGCAATCTCGGGGGGTCGAACCCGGGACTAAAGACGTTTTGATTATGAACCAAAGACGCTACCCCTAGACCACGGGTCTAGATGTAGTAAAGATGTAATAAAGAGGAGAAAAATAAATTGGATTGGGCATATACTAAGAAAGAATGACGGTCTGATAAAAACAGTTTTAGAAGGTTATGTAGAAGGGAAAAGGAAGCGAGGAAGGAAGAGATTCCAGATACTGGATGACATGATGGACGGTACAACATATAGCAGCCTTAAGAAGGAAGCAATGGATCGCAGAAAATGGAGAGGCAAAGGACCTGCTAATATAGCAGATAACTGATGATGACATTACTAGCTATGCGCGGCGAACTTCGATCCGCCTCTGAAGATCTGTATATGATATAACTGACCCGGAAAACGTTGTTTTGCCATGTAAATTATCTCTAGTCTATAAGAATAATGTATATGTGTAACAAAATGTATACGCGTAACACAATAGCCATTGTTGGCAGGAGCTCGTGACACAGACAATAATAATGGCCGAAAACTGTCTAGGGAGTGAGATAAGGCTTAGGGGGGAGGTCCGGCAGTATCGGCCACTATTAGTTCTAGCGTTTCTGCGGTAGATCGTGCGGATTTAAAAATTGCAGCCGATACACGGCTCGTCCACGAGCGTACCAACATGGCGGCAATTTCGTATCGAAACGTGTTCGCCAACATTATGAATGACGCCAAGCGCACACGCTTCGATTTTTACCGCACGTAAAAATATTGTATGAATAAAATCTTTCAGGCATAGGAGAGAACAGGAATTTCTTTGTTCCACTAAAAGA
The DNA here is from genome assembly GCF_023898315.1 of Schistocerca nitens. Classification (NCBI taxonomy): domain Eukaryota; kingdom Metazoa; phylum Arthropoda; class Insecta; order Orthoptera; family Acrididae; genus Schistocerca; species Schistocerca nitens. The sequence continues at coordinate 266,406,704 of NC_064618.1, forward strand.
ATTTGATCGTACGATATATTTCGGTACAAGAAAAATCGATGCATGTGCGCTACGCCTAAATGTCGGTTTGGCAAATGACGCGTGCTACCTAGTTAAACTTCTCGGTCTAGTTACGTCGAACCAAAGAGCGATATTCGAGTCGTTGCTCTTGGTACGTTTTCTTCAGTTACCTATCTATCGAATCGTGAAAGACTATCACTGCTAGACACCTGGCGGGGATAACTGATCTAGTGATAATTGATCAGTTATCGACCGGGGTTGAAAATTATTAAATTACTAAAATCGCTATAAAAATAGGGGTTGGGGGTAGAAGGGTGAAAATTTAGTGTTGTGAGTATTTTTTTATGCCACATCGTAAAAAAATAAAAATAAGAAGCTCAGTCCAAAAAATAAAAAACCATTTTTGGGTTGGACCACCCTTATCACTTACGGTTTGGAAAATGGATTACGACCGATTCTCAGACGTACTGAATATACATATAAAATTTCATCAGAAGCGAACGAGCAGTTTCGGAGGAGTATGGCAACTAACACTGTGAAACGAGAATTTTATGTATAAGGATTAGTTTGACAATCTGCAGCATGTCCACGATTACAGTTCCAGTTTTAAAACGCTATAGAAAAAGAACCACTGCTCAGACTGATGTCAAATTTTCACAGAATATTACTGATACAGTGGGAAACGTCGTGGCACCAAAAAATTGCGAAAATGTGACCATTACATGGCAGTGTATGCATCAGAATACGAGTATGCACACCATCAGACCCGCGCGTCACACGGCTTTCCTCAGTTTTCTTCCGAAACGCCCAGCATGACTGTCTCCACGAAGGTTCGAGCGTTGTTGGTAGAACTGTTTTACAAGAACGGTCACTGTGCGCCAGTACCCCTGCAGAGGTCCAAGCGTATGAGAAAAGGCACAGTTCGAACGTCTGCAAAGGGTCTGGAGAAAATGACTACAAAATTCGAAAAGACAGGTTCTTTTGAATTGCAGTGTGGCACACGGAGCAAAGCAGCTGCCCGACGTCTGTCGAAGATGTGGCCACAGCGTTGGCGGTGGTATGCTAACATGTAGTGCACGAAGAACATAGGAAATGCCTACGAGCACGGTTCTTAAACTCCTAAGAGAGATCCTGCGTTGCTATCCATACAGATGAACCACGCTCAGGAGTTGCTTCCTGCTGGCCAACAAGGAAGACAAACGTCCCATGTGAAATTCCCTGTCCTCCTGTAAATGGAAAGTTGATGGCTATGTGACAGTCTGTGGACAGATGAGGTCCATTTCCATCTACAAGGAGATGTCAGCACACAGAACAGCAAAATGTGGGCAGCGGAAGATCCTCACCCGCATCATCAGGTACCGCTTCATGCTGCAAATGTGACTACGTGGTGCACACTGAGGGCATCGTCTGTCGTAAGGGCGTATTTTTTTCGATGAGATGAGGCTTGCAGGTCATGTTACCTGTACTGTAACTAGTAAATGCCGTGAGAGTCTTTAGCGCACCAAATTCATTCCAACCCTCCAACAGCGTGAATGTGCCGGTAGGGACAATTTTACGCAAGATCGCACTCTTTTGCGCAGTAAGGAAGGACAAAAGTTTTCGAAATGTTTCAGCTAGCTGTAACTAATATCCTCTTCTCAGATCACAACAGAATTGGTTATTCTTGGAAACTCCAGGTGAAGCAGATATCACTCGAATTAAATCATTATTCGAAAAGCTGTAGAAATCAAGTTATAAGCTACAATGTATACCTAGGTTGCAGATCAGATAATAATAAAATTGCAGGGACGAACATCAAATTAAATTAAAGAGGACTAAGAAAATGAAGTATGCTATGCAAAGGGCCATTGAACAGTTTGGACAAAGTCAAATGAATTGTGAAAACCATCGGAAGAAGTATTATACTAGTGCCATTTGTGTGAACTCAATAGTTTGCGGGGCTGACGTAAGGGAAGACTCTGACTAGCTCGAATAACATGTAGGAACATTTCGCTGAATGAAACCGTCCAGTCACACATGCAACTAATTTTAAATGTGCCATAACTACTTCAGCCCTCAACTTACCATTGCAGTAGAATTCATGGCGTAAATTCCATAAATGACAGTTAGTGTAGTCTCGTTAATAACAAATAGCTGTCTAAAATAAACTATAACGTAATTACAAATCTGTAATATTTCCAGTGTACAACTGAGTAAGCAAATTGAGGCAGTGAACTGCAATGTGTCTTTATTATCCATCACACATAAGTAGTCATTGCTCTTTTTTTTGGAAACGAAGTCGTTACAGCTGTTCATCATCTGATACTGAAAAGTTTTCAAGGCCGTGTGTGAGCACACTGGAATCCAGGGACACACCTTTTACTTCTTACGTAGTTCAGAATTATGTCGCACACGCCACGACAGGCGGAGATTTGCATGCGCAGTACGAACGTCGAACGTTTGTCGATTATTAAAATATGAATTTGCAATTCTATAGGCTTTCGTATGTACATATTTCTCTCGTTTATTACGCAGTAAACACGAATTATCATATACTTTCCAGAGAGATAACGATATCTTCACTACGTTTACATTGCGGGGAATCTGACCTTTGTTATTTGTCATACACTGCATAAATTACTTTTCAGACGCAGTGAAACTGTATTTGAATTCAGAAACACAAAATAAGAGGGATTCAGTGACTAAGGTTGCTTAATGGACTGAAATGAGGCTTTACGGATGATGGAGTCATTAATCAACTAAAAGAAAATATTGTTGCAGTTGTATATTGTAACCCCAGACGTTTGATGTGTGATTTTATTGTTATTAACAGGGACTCATTATAATATGCAATGTGCGCGAATAGTATATTCAAACAAACCATAAATCACCAGAAAAGTTTTAGGAACTTATAAAGTAATCTCTATTTCCTACATCATATTTTTTGAAGCCTGCTTCTGTATTTGGGAATGAACTAGTAGAACCCACTGTAATCCTTCTTCCACGGTGACGATTTTCGGATTAGTTACGGCGCAACTTAGAACAGATGTTCTCCTCACCCTTATAATTTTGGATCGTGCTACAGAAGCTGTACTCGCTGCTCCCATGGATCATCACGAACAAATATCTTTCTGTTACGAAATCGCTGTCAGTAGGCAAAAAAAAAAAAAAAAAAAAAAAAAAAAAAAAAAAAAAAAAACGCAGTTTATATCCTGAGCACTTCCACCAGCACTGCAGAGACACTAACATTTTGTAAAGAAACCTTATGTTAAAGCATTACTCTTGCGCACTATGAACGAACGTTAGCCCTCGTTCACTTCGACTAGTATCAGCAGACAATGTAGTGGTACTCTATTCATGGAAACGCACGTAGCGATTCACCTTTAAGAATATGTACAATAAATTTTAGTTACGACTTAAAAGCTGTCTATGTCTTAGTGTGAAAAATTTTAACGGTAATAATAAAACGTTGCCCGTTTCGAGGTCAAAATGTCGTACATATATTCTAAAGCATTTTGGAAGGTCACTGTAACCGTCGTGGTTATGATTTCATTCGAGAAAATGTATTACAATCGTTGTCGTAAAATAGGCATGTAACACAGACCAAGATTTTACAACGAAGATGAAGCAGCTGAATCGAATTGATATAGAATATCAGTTGTGAACAGCACCATCAGTTCAGCGCTGTCTGTCGTCCAAACGAAAGTACCTAGCAGAGCTCTCACTCAACCGATTCCTGGATATTGCTCATCAGAGTGTTCCATGGAATACAAGATTAGCAGAAGATATAGGTAAGATCAATGGAGAGCTAATGTTTGTTCATTTATTCGTTAAATGAGCATGAGAACGTCAAGGAGATGCACAATCAACTTTAGAGGTACACGCTACAAGAAAGGCTATGTATTCCACTGAGTGACTTACTCTCAAACATACGAGAACGCGTGTTTGGAGAACAGTGAACGAACTACTTCTTACCACATACATTATGTTACACAATTACTACTACACAATTCTAGAGCCTGTATTCGATACTTGAGAGAAAATGATTTGAATGAGAAGATACACACGGAAATCATTCGTTTCAATGACAACTGCCGTTTCTAAGGTTCATCCTAATGTCGACGTTTGTAACGTATTCCTAACGTGTGGCAGTCTAACCAGCATGTGACTTCACATGATTCAATCAGACGCCGACATACGATGAACTCATTATACAAAACTGAACTACTTAATTACCCACAGCAGGATGTACGATTTTCTCCGTTTCTGAACACGTTTCACTTGAACACTTCACTTTCAATGTACGTTAATTGCGTGTTTACTGTATATAGTGTTGCCAACGGTAACTCTGTGCTTTCTGTCGTCTTTTGTTAGTGTTACGGTGTCTCTATGCAGTTTGATATTTGTCTGTTTATTACAAGAGTGCATGTGTTATTATGTATCGAGAGACTTGCTCTGTAAAAAGGAGGAGGTCGAAAATGTTTTATTTTAAATTAAGTATCTGTGGTAGGGAGGTTGAGAGAGTTATTCCTCAGTCTGGTTGCATTTTACATGATGATTTTTGTTTTAGTAGCTGACATGATCAATGAGTTGTTATTTGTATTGATCTGGACATTTATTACGTTCTTGATCACTGGAAGCGGTCTTTGTATGTGAAAGTTTTCCTTTGATGCTACGAGTTTTCTGTTGTAGTTGTTCATTCTAATATTTTTCATATCCTGTTCCATGCTATATACTTCATACCCATGCTTTATTATCTGCATTTTGAGCCTACGTGAGACACTTGTTTGGGGGACTGCTCTCCTCTGGTAAGACCTTGTTGTATGAAATACACTTGCAACTGAAATTATTCGTCGCGCCGTAGTATTATTCTCCCAGTGTTTCTAAATGAACTGCGCAGATGTAATTAATGCTGTCAATGTGGTTTTTGATACATCAAGGAACTTTTGTAGGAAAGTGTTTTACTTACACAATTTCTGGAAAACCTAATCTACAGTATGTACAATCATTCAAGAGAAATCGTGAAATGCTCTCTATTATTCTCTAATCATATTACATTCGTAATACTCTTCCCGCGATAGCTCTTCCTATGTATTGTTAACATAAGGAACAAATTGAGAAGACGGGGTCGTGTGACAATTGTGCAGGATGCACGTCCGCTGCGGGTCGCAAAGTGGCTTAGTGACTAGAAGTGAAAGTTCAGAATGCTATTCAAATGTATGTGTCGTATGGCGACTCACTGTGCAAATTGAAACAGCATCATCAAAACCATCACTATAGTGCTTTTCTAAACAAGTAATATCGCAGTGCTGAAAAGGGCGCCACAGAACTGGAAGGTTGTATGAATAAGCGAGAGCAGTTTTCTTTTTTTTTTTTTTTTTTTTTTTTCACCAAACGAGAACTCCAATGCGATTTTACAGAATGTCATCCACAGAAACACATTGACTAAAATCAATATCTAATCGAAAGTGTTAATGTGGAAATTGAAACTCACTAGTGTTACGTATTTTCTTTAACATTGAAATCTTAAATAAGTAAACCCGTAAGCCAAAGATTGGCCTTCTGCGCAACTATAATCTATGAGATATTTCAAACAGCACCTGCCTTTCAGCATTTAATGGTTCCAAGCTGAAGCGTATGAGGAAGTAGATACATAATCAGTTACTCCAAATGATTCAAAAGAACTGCTCCTCATGGTCATGAAATAAAATTTTATCTGTGCAACACACATCTGCTCCGCTCTGCAACAGCACCTGAAAGGAGATAATGATATCATCTGCCGATTAGCACTGATGTAAATTAATGGGAAACGTTGAAAAACTATGCCAGACTGGTATTCGAACCCAGGATTCCTGCTTACTGGGCACAAGCGCTGACCTCTGAGTCGTCAGAACCCAGAGTTTAGCGTGACTGCGTGGAATAACCCAGAACGCTTCCCGTCAGACTCAAATTCTCCACTTATCTGCACACTACTAAAACAGTTCCCCCTAGCCATTAATCTCATTATTCGTGGGATTTTGGCGATTCCCGAAACAGTTCTGGCGTGGTGTGCATCCACACAGGTGAGTAACTTGTCGTCCTCATCTTAATTTTATATGTGGTATCTTTCCTTTCAGGCATACACAATTAAGTAATTCTGACTTGTCCGAAAGATCAGACACTATATGAATAATTGAGGTGAGGACGACCAGTTGATCACTTTAGTGCTGATGCACACCACGCTCGAGCTCTTGAGGAATTGGCGAAATGCAACGAGTATCAAGGATAATGGCCAAGGAGCACTACGTCAGTAACGTGTGGATAAGTTACGAATATGGTTCTCACGGGTAGGTACTCCGCGCAGCTGCGATAACCTCTCTGTCCAGATGGAGCTTCGGTCAGCGCATCGCCCTGTAAATAAGAGACCCAGGTTAGAATCCCAGTCTAGCCAGTCCAGCACAAACTTTGAGATTTCCCCCTTGATTTAAATCAGTGCCCACTGCTAGCTAATGTAATTAATTGGTTTGTGTCTTGACTGATTCATAATGGCTGCGGGATCGAAATTGTCTCTGTTCTCTATGACATATCCCAAATATCAGCATCACATATATGAAATACAGCTGTCTGCGTCTGTAACAAATCACGGTACTCCGCAATGAAAGTGGGTTTCTTTGCATAATGTTGTTCTTTCAATATAAAGAAGATGTGTTCGGTCCTGAGATAAAGAGAGTCGAAATTCTATTTCACCTTTTGTACTTAAACAAGAAAGTAAATATGTAGGTAAATGACAACATTTACATTGTAAGTTAAAGTGTATCCCTCTTTAAAACAAATTTGTTTGTTATGATCATATGGGCCAGACATGAATACAAAAAAGGTGCTACTACGGTATCGCAGTTATGCGACCGGAGATTTTTGCATAAAATGTGTGTAAATGCTCAGAATAAGCGAAATCCTAGGCCGTCAATTAATTCAGACCACCTTAAGTCCACAGCACAATACCACAATTTGGAGCAAAGTACGTCAATGATTGCTTAGAATGGAAGTCTGACTCCACACAACAATTATCATGATATCTTTTCAATGAAATAAGTCTAGCAGTCCAAACAGTCTTGTCAAAGATAATGGTAAGAACCACGTGGTCACCGTGAAACTGCTATCATTTCAATGATTTTCTAGTCGAGAATCTAAACTCACAAGGGTAACACGCAACAACATAATAGTGCCCTAAACACAATACAAACTACTAGAGATTGCGACGTGCATAGAAGCGTACATTCAGCACACAGAGACAGGTAACAGCGACAGCGGCGGCCAGTCTACCAAACCGAGCATGTAGAAATCAAGTGAGCTCATGTGTCCGCCAAAGCCTGCAGCTGCCTATCTTTTTGACCAGAAGACCCCTGACGTCACTTATTATCAAATAATACCAACGAGGAGGACAGGCCGCGGAGTGCCAGCAGCGGTCTTCGGTGGGGAGCAAGGAACTATTTCAGACGACTTCAATAAAATTCTTCAGGGTATCAGACCGCATCGTCATAGAAATAGCCAAAAGACCCGCCAACATGAATAGAGAGGACGGGTACAAGCTTCCGAGGTCTTGGCTGCCTGCAATAGCAGGGCTACGGAGCGACGGCAGAGCCGTGGCGGCCCATGCAGACACGCGGAGAGCCGCAGTAGTGGTCGCGAGCGCACAAAGCAATGGCATGCCGCAGCCGGTTTCTGGACAGCATGGAAACAGTGTGACGTCACAGCCATCACCTGTTCGCTATTCGTCCGTCTCCTCCAATGGGGTGGATTAATATAAAGACCAATAGAAAACAGCTATTTCAACCAATGACAGATAATAAAGGAAACACCAATAAAGCATACCTTTCACCCCTCCTCCTCCTCCTTTTACAGCCAATCAAGTAACGACACGGTTTTCACGTGCAGCTATTTAAGGAACCAAGTGTGTTCATTTAGCAGTTAACGTAAGGCCCTGATGAAGGCTAGCTGCTACGCTGGCCGAAACGTTGGCGCATTTTAAATTATGACGATGCGGTCTGATACCCTGAAGAATTTTATTGAAGAAGACAACGGCCGCGGAAGCCTACGCTTACATTTAACCAACCTGTATGGGCAGAAAATCCACGGAAACATCAAGAAATTAGAAGCACTGCGTTTAAAAAGATGTAAACTGCTGAATGACCTTGCTTTTTTGAAGAGATGCAGAGACACGAGTGTTGTGCCGTATTCTTTGCGGTTGACGTCTCACATAAAAACGAACAAGGCGAGGAATATCTGTGTTAAAGCCAGTAAAGCATTGCTACGGTAAAGGATCCGCCACATCCGCATAAGTCTCGATGCTCACAACAGGAATTTGTGTGATCTGCACCTATTTCTGGCCGGAAAACTTCAGATGGAAGACTGGGATAAAGTCGACAGGTTAACCTTCCAGCAAGCATCAAGGACCAGCAATAGTATTACTAACCGCCAGATGAGAAAGTACGACAAACTACAACAGAAAGCCACTGACGAAACATTGACGCTGGACAGGCGACGGACAGTGGTCAACCTCTCCAGCCACACCTTGAGCGAAGCAACCACAGCAATTCTGGCCAAGGGGATGAATTTCGCAGTCTCACCTAAGCAAGTTCCGAAAGAAGATATCATAGAATCCGTAGAGGCTTCGGTACGTCATCTGCCACAGGCCGAGGCGGAGAAGATCCGGCAGGAAACGGTCAGAGTTCTGAATAAAGCAAAGCCACCGAAGCAAAACATCAACGCTGAGGAATACCATGCCATCAAGGAACTCAGGGACAACCCCCACTTAGTAGTGGTACAGGCAGATAAGGGCAACGCCACTGTAGTCTTGGACACAACTGATTACAACAAACGAATGGAAGATATTCTCGCAGAACCTATCTACAAGAAACTTCAGGGAGATCCGACGGCCAAGGTAATCAAAACGACGCAGGCACTGCTCAAGCACTCTAGAATCAACTTCGACAAGGCCAGAAGATTCATCCCGCAAGTGACACAGTCACCAAGGATATATGGTGTACCGAAGGTACACAAAACCGACTTCCCCTTAAGGCCCATAGTAAACAGTATAAATTCGCCGACCTACTACCTAGCGAAAGAACTGGCACCTAGGCTCCGACACTTAGTGCATCAAACCGAGTCCTACGTTAAGGATTCCACTCACTTCGTGTCTCTCCTAAAGGAAATGCGTGTTACGGACCAAGATCTGATGGTTAGTTTCGACGTCAAATCCCTATTCACGAATGTCCCAGTGTCAGATACTGTGAACATCCTAGAAGAACGCGTGGCACCTGATATATGTGAGCTTGTGCGCCACTGTCTGACGACCACCTATTTCAAGTGGAGAGGTCAATTTTATGAACAAACTGATGGTGTAGCTATGGACTCACCCCTATCGCCTATCGCAGCAGAAATTTTCATGGAGGCATTTGAGGAAACAGCCCTCCAGTCCGCACCATTACGTCCAAATTGTTGGCTTCGCTATGTCGATGATACTTTCGTCATCTGGCCCCACGGAGAAGAGGAGTTACAGAACTTCCACAAGCACCTTAACCAACAGCATAGGAAAATTCAGTTTACAATGGAAACAGAGAAGAATGGGGTGCTGCCTTTTCTCGACGTGGAAGTTTATCGAAAACCTGATGGTAAACTTGGCCACAAAGTGTACAGGAAACCAACCAATACGGACAGGTACCTTCACGCCTCCTCCCACCATCACCCCACGCAGAAGAAGTACGCCCTGCACACGCTAACGAAGAGAGCGTACAGGATAAGCGACGAAGAACATCTGAAGACAGAACTTGAACGCCTCAGGTCCATCTTCGGAACTAATGGCTATGGGAAGCAGATGATAGACAGCACAATGTCGACAAGGGAGAAGACTAATAGGGAAGAGGAGAAGGAGGCACAGAGCATTGCTGTGTTACCATATGTACAAGGGGTCACCGAACGTATTGGCAAAATTCTACGAAAAGCCGACATCAAACCAATTTTCCGAAGCAGAAACAAAATATCAGACATGCTCGGTTCTACCAAGGATGCAGTTGACAAACTACACACAGCTGGCGTGTATGAAATTGGTTGTGCGTGTGGATTAGTCTACATAGGTGAGACGGGACGTCCGATTAGCACAAGGCTCTCGGAACATGAAAGATATATCCGCCTGAAACGACACACTAAGTCAGCAGTGGCGGAACACCGAGACGAGTGCGGGAAACCAATATTTTTTCAAGAAGCCCGCGTCCTGGCGAAACAGCCTCTCACTTTCAAAAGAAAGATTAGAGAGGCGATAGAAATAGCCAAAAGACCCGCCAACATGAATAGAGAGGACGGGTACAAGCTTCCGAGGTCTTGGCTGCCTGCAATAGCAGGGCTACGGAGCGACGGCAGAGCCGTGGCGGCCCATGCAGACACGCGGAGAGCCGCAGTAGTGGTCGCGAGCACACAGAGCAATGGCATGCCGCAGCCGGTTTCTGGACAGCATGGAAACAGTGTGACGTCACAGCCATCACCTGTTCGCTATTCGTCCGTCCCCTCCAATGGGGTGGATTAATATAAAGACCAATAGAAAACAGCTATTTCAACCAATGACAGATAATAAAGGAAACACCAATAAAGCATACCTTTCACCCCTCCTCCTCCTCCTTTTACAGCCAATCAAGTAACGACACGGTTTTCACGTGCAGCTATTTAAGGAACCAAGTGTGTTCATTTAGCAGTTAACGTAAGGCCCTGATGAAGGCTAGCTGCAACGCTGGCCGAAACGTTGGCGCATTTTAAATTATGACGATGCGCTCTGATACCCTGAAGAATTTTATTGAAGAAGACAACGGCCGCGGAAGCCTACGCTTACATATTTCAGACGAATTTAATAACTTTTTACTGCGCGTTTAAATGCTTGCAAGCTGTCGATAGCACACGACACATTTAAGACCTTTAGTGAGTAACTTCCCAGTTAACTGATATCTCGTGGGCCCTGCACGGGCCGATCGTTGGCGAAGTGTGACGGACAAACCGAATAGTATGACGTCACAAGATCGTTGCGGGGCCTGTATGTCTCGTGGGTCCCGTTACCAAACTAAACTAGACTGCCGCACAAGACCACAGCACACGTATGTTCAGGTACAAGGCGCTTTGTTTGAGTTATCAGATGATAGTTACTGGTGTTGTGGCAAATATGTAAGCATAACAAAAACTACAACCACCTTTCAAAATGAGCATGAAAACGTACAACAGTAGTGGATGTAATTAAAAATTGTTACGCTGAAATGAAATGATCATTTGGCACTGATGCTTGGGAGTTCCCACCTGGCGAAGTTGGCCGCGGAGTTGCACGTCCTTTCAGTGACGCCACATTGGGCAACTTTGGTGTCGATGATAATGAAATGATGATGAGGACAACAAAGCTCCCAGTCCCTGAGCGACGGAAATCTCCGATCCGGTCGGGTATCTAATCCAAGTCTGGTGCATGGCAGTCAGACGCGCTGACCACTAAGTTAAGGGGCGGACATTGTTACACTGTAAACGAAATAACAATATCAGTACGCATTCCTCCGTCTCTCTCTCTCTCTTTCTTTCTTTCTTCGTAACAGTTGGAAAATCGTAAACAGATACTTTAACTTATACTGTTGAATGCATAGAAAGATATATCTTCACATTGTCTCTCTTTCTCTCTCCTCACTTTTCAGAACATACTTTTACTGAGGCAGTGGAAGAGCAGCCTTTTAGCTGTGTGCCATCTGTTAGATCTTGATCTCGTAAAGTACAAAGATAGTAGCGGCAGTTAAATTAAAAAGAAAAATGGAAAAAGTAAGTATACAATGTATTAGCCTGCGCGGTTGGTCGTGCGGTCCAATGCACGGCTTTCCGGGCGGGAATGAGCGCTTGGTTCCCGGCACGAATCCGCCAGGCGGATTTGTGTCAAGGTCCAGTGAATCGGACAGTCTGTGGATGGTTTTTAGGCGGTTTTCCATCTGCCTCGGCGAATGCAGCTGGTTCCCCTTATTCCGCCTCAGTCACATTATGTCGGCGATTGCTGCGCAAACAAGTTGTCCACGCACGCGTACACCACCATGGCTCTACCACGCAAACATAGGTGTTACTCTCGTCTGGTGGGAGACGTTTCCTGGGGTGGTCCACCGGGAGTCGAACCGCACAGTAACCTTGGGTTAGGTGTGAGGCGGCGGAGGGGTGAAGTGGACTGCGGTAGTCGTCGTGGGGTTGTGGACCACTGCAGCTGCGGCGGGGACGGAGCATCTCCTTCGTTTCTAGGTCCCCGGTTAACATACAATACAATACTATGTATTATTTCAAAAGAAAGCACCGTAACTGTTAACTCATCGGTCCAACTCTGATACAAGACGATCAATACTTTTACGGCGGCCGGCCAGTATGACCGTGCGGTTCTAGGCGGTCTGGAACAGCGCGACTGCTACGGTCGCAGTTTCGAATCCTGCCTCGGGCATGGATGTTTGTGATGTCCTTAGGTTAGTTAGGCTTAAGTAGTTCTGGGTTGTAGGGGACTGATGACCTCAGATGTTAAGGCCCATAGTGCTCTGAGCCATTTTTGAACTTTTACGGCGGGCCGAGGTATTGTCTATGATGTTCCGACTACGCTGCAGATATTTCACCGGGAAGCACTTACACACCCTCCATGTATTCCCGATGTTTCCTCATTTCCATATTTTTGGAGTCCTGAAGAAAATCATTCGTGACTGTCGATTTTTTTCGGACGGAGCGGTGTACACCAGGGTACCATTATGGTTCCGTAAGAAACAACAAACATTTTCCCCGAAAGACACTGACCGTCTCATGTCAAAATGGTATAAATATATTGGCAATTAAGACGATTACGTTTCAAATAATGAACAGTTTATTTACATTTCTTACAAGTGTCTCGTTTTCATTTCACTATCGCTTATGGTAAGATAATTTAGGTCCAATTGTGGCGAAACTTCGAGATATACGTGTAACACATAATTCACGTAACGTCTCTCTGGAGCAGGTTCACTGTGCTAACAAACGGAATGGGATTGAACCATTAATTTCTTCGGGGCAGCATGGAGTCCTTGACAATAACAGTATGGATCTAATACTAAGACACTGTATCGACTTTGTTACCTCTTTCATTTAGTAGCATCAACTTTTAGTAGGGGAATAAACCGAAAGCGATGGTATTGTGAAAGGTGCAGCGTACGGGCAAAGCCAAAATACTCCGACTGTCCGGTCAAAGCAGAGGAGGGTGTGCATTAATCTCTCCTAAAGTGACGGTGTCACGAAGTCGGTACAAGGCAGCCGTTTCTCCATTCGTATTCCTTTTACACGGCTGATGAACGTCGCGCTATTTACGAAACCGACTCCAAGGAGAGACTCGCGAAAGGACGAAATAAGGTTGTGACATTATACAGTGTATTACCCGCGTTCCTGGGAGTCGTGTAGCGAGGCTGCCGCTACAAGGCCCGACAAGCGGATTCCGCGGGCTTCGGTACGTACGCGGGCAGCGGTAGCGGCTGCGCGGCATTTGCATCGCGCTGCGCCAAAGGGGCAGCCGCCACGCCGGTGACGCATGGCCGCGCCGCGCCGAAATACATCACCGCTGACCGCCGCGCCGCTGACTTTTTACTCGCGGCCGGCGCAAGACGGCGCGCGCGCTGCACAACTCGCGGGCTCGCTCGCCGGCGAGTCGCTGCAACCGAGCGACGACCCGCGAGTGACAAATTGCGCGGCCTGACGCGACGCAGGTATTTATGTTAAAGCGGCCGCGGGTAGCTGACACCGACGCGCCGCGCCGAACGGGCGCAGATCGCCGCGGAGATGCGCGACTGCAGCTGCGGTCACCGGCGGTGGAAAACCAAACGGAAACGCTGGTTTCCATAAATCAAGGGCAACCCGCAACAAATAGCTATAACTCAAAAATGTATACGTACATGTATCATGTAGCGTATTCAAAGTTCTGACCGAACAACGCGGGAGGAATAAAAAAGAAATGGGAGCACATTTCCAAGGATTGTATATCTGAACTTAGAGTGTAGCAACAAGGCTAAATCCAGTGCACAGCAAGGTTATGACTGCACTTCGTGAATCACACAGCATAACAAGAATCTGCTTACGTCAATTTAAAATCACTTACTCAGTAAAAGTGATCTACAGAACTCGTAAATGATCATAGCTTTGCCAAAACACGAGGACCGTTTAATAAGTAATGCAACACATTCCTTTTTCTCAGCCAACTTCTGTTAAAAAATGGGGAATTCTTTGTGAGACATCTTCGAATATTGTCGCCTCAAACTCTATAGCTTCATGAAGTTCCGACAGGTGGCGAGGCTACATGCAGCCTTCAAAATAACGTCTGTAATGAATGTGCGTTTCAAACAGAGAGTTGCCACGGAACTTTCTAGAGGGAAACCAGACCTTCGCAGACATCCATAGGCGCTTCCAGAATGTCTAAGGAGACCTGGCAGTGAACAAAAGCACGGTGAATCGTTGGGCGAGGGGTCTGTCATTGCAACAAGGCTGCGCAAACCTGTCCGACCTCCCGCTTGTCGGCCAGCCGTACACATATGTGACTCCTCCAATGTAGGAACGTGTGGACACTCTCATTCGAGGCGATGGACAGATAACAGTCAAACACCTCGATGCACAATTGGACGGTCTCCGCTGGTAATACTGACACACCTGTGGTGTAAGCCCACTGAGTTCCTCGCCGCCTTACAGAAGACCGCAAAGGGAAGGAAGGACCATCCATGAGGAACTGCCCGTGTGTTGCGAGACTGTTCGTGACAATTTTCTGTTGAGCATCGCCACAGGCGATGAAAAATGGGTTCACCACTTCGAACAGGAAACCAAACGGCAAACTGTTGAGTGACGCCATAACCACCTCCGAGGGAGAAGTTCAAATCAGCACTCCCGGCCGTTAAAGCCATTAGCACGGTCTTCTGTGACTCTGAAGGGGCTATTCTGTTTTAAGTCCTTCCTGATGGTGGAACGATCACTTCTAAAATGTGTTGTGCTACTCTCTGGAAAATGAAGAAACGACTTCAGCACACAACTGCAAACGAACTTCTCCTTATCCATTACAACGCAAAGCCTTCTCATAAGTCTGCGTTCCGGAGAGGAACTCAAAAAACTTCATTTGATTATTTTTCCTCCTCTATCTTCAAAATGGTTCAAATGGCTCTGAGAACTATAGGACTTAACATCTGAGGTAATCAGTCCGTAGACCTTAGAACTATTTAAACCTAACTAACCTAAGCCATGCCGCTGTACGCAAATATTCCAAAACATACATATTTATTTTGCAACCACACATCGCTTTCCTTTTCAGCGGAACTCGGCGAAAACGATTTAAAACCAATCTTTTTTGTTAGTTTTTTATTTGAGTTTCAATGAATGGAACAATTAATTGTTAAAGTGATAAAAGTGTTTTAAAAACAGGACTGTACAAAATTAATTGCATGTTCTTTTTTGGCGTGGTACGAGCAGGAAACAGGTGGTCAAAGTTTGTGTGCAAGTTACAAATGATCGCTGAGAATTTGGAAAACAGGGAAACCCTTTGCTGCTGGGAATCTCATCAAGGATTGCCTGGTCGACTCGGCGGCTTGTATTTGTCCACCAGACCTCACGGGAAAAATTTAAAAAATAGCTCTTTCGCCTCAAACTGTTGCTCACAGAGTCGAAGATATGGTCTCAGATATCGAGCAGCAATTAATGGAGAGAGCGGCAAACTTCATTTCACTTTCTATCGCTTTTGACAAGTCCGTGGACGTTGCGGACGTAGTTCGTCATATTCATTCGAGGTGTCGACGACAATCTACATGTCAGCGAAGAATTTCTGGATCTTATACCATTAAAAGACACAACTACAGGTTTGGATATTTTTCTAGCTGTGGAAAACGTGTTAGAGTCAATGGGTTTAATGGGAACGTCTGACCAGTGTAACAAGGAATGGAGCCCCTGCGCTACGAGGGATACGCACTGGATTTCTGAGTTACGTGAGGTCAAAAATGGCTTTTCCTAATTCGCGACAGTTCATTGTCTCATGCACCAGGAGGCTCTTTGTGCGAAGATTGTCAACATAAAAAATGTTATGGACACAGTTCTTCGAACGGTTAATTATCTTCGCTCGCATGGACTCACACATCGCCAGTTTAAAGAATTTCTGGCTGATATCGAAGCGGAATACCCGGACATCCCCTACCACGCCGAAGTAAGATGGCTGAGCAGAGGAAAGGTGCTTCATCGGTTTTTCTCCTTGAGGGGCGAAATAAATACCTTTTTGGAAATGAGAGGACGTCCAGAAGAATTGCTTTGTGATCCTAAGTGGGTGCCGAATTTGGCGTTTTTAAGTGACCTTACTGGTCATTTAAATACTTTGAACATTTCACTCCAACGCGGCCGGCCGGTGTGGCCGTGCGGTTCTAGGCGCCTCAGTCTGGAACCGCGTGACCGCTAAGGTCGCAGGTTCGAATCCTGCCTCGGGCAGGGATGTGTGTGATGTCCTTAGGCTAGTTAGGTTTAAGTAGTTCTTAGTTCTAGGGGACTGATGACCGTAGATGTTAAGTCCCATAGTGCTCAGAGCCATTTGAACCATTTGAACTCCAACGCGAAAATCACTGTGTCGTTGATTTAGTGCAGACGATTCGAGCATTTCAAAAAAAAAAAAAAAAAAACTTATTTCGTGGGAAAAACAATTGCGCGAGAAGAATTTTGGACGTTTTCCTGCACTGGACAGCGTTAAACAAGATGTGGATTTTTCAGATTATGTTGCAATCATTTGCGAATTACAAGAACGGTTTGAAAACAGATTTATGGAGATAAGTGAACTTCAATCGGCCGTAGATATTTTTTTTTCGCCCGTTTTCCCTTCGGCATAGGACGTCTCACAAGTGCTTCAACTACAGCTGATTGACCTACAGAGCGATATCCACCTGAAGGACCGCTTTCTCATGTGTAAAACTTTGGATGACTTTTACAGCTGTCTACCACGAGAGAAATATCCTTTTCTGCACAAGCACGCGGCTTAAGTTCTCTCAATGTTTGGTTCCACGTATATCTGTGAGTGCTTTTTCTCTCTTTTAAAGCTTGCTAAAACTAAGAATCGTTCATTACTTGGCGAAAAAGAATTGACTAATTCTTTGAGGTTATCAGTCTCAGGGAATTGACAAAACCGTTTCCTCGAAAAAGAAAAAAGTGTAAAATGTTAATTGTTTTCTTTAACAATGATGACTGTAAGAATTAAAGAGCTTTATAACCTTAATTCTATTTTTTAACAAATTTTCAAACTTGGTCGGTTAAAATTATTACGTACAAAACAGCAAACTAAGGATCCGATTTCTAAACTCTGAAAAGGTATACAAAGAGATGTAGCGTGAAGTATAACAAAAAATATTTACTTGTAACTGCTAACAGTAAGAATGAGACTCTATATCCCTTACATAAAGTTATTTCTAAAATAGAATATTTATGACTCTAATTCATTTAAGAGACATATATTTTTCAGAAGACGCCTATTGTACACATGACGAGTGTGCATGTGAAGTACTAATAGAATGAACCTGTGGGTCAGAGAACAACTAAGATGCTCTTCGACAGTTGTTTTGGATATTGTTGTCTACAGCTTTGCGTAGTAATTCTGCCACACGAACACTAGTTGTTACCTAAACGGTAAATGGTTTGCTTGTTTTACCGCTCATCGGCCTCTCTTACAGAGGTGCACTTCCTCTGTTATGTCGTCTGCGCTGGATCTGACTGCGGGACAGTCCACCGCAGAGCTGTGGTGTGCGGTCTCACTCGCTCCTCATCTGTCTCTCTCGCTCCTATGGCGACACTAGCGACACACGGTCGCGGACGGGGCGCTGAACTACACTGCCTGGCGCCCGCGGGACGCGGGCGCGCCCGCCGGCCGCAATTCTTGGATGAGCCTGATCTAGGGTTTATTGCCTGAAACAAAGGCAGCACCACGCAAATGAGGAAGTCATTCCAAAGTTCACTTTTTAATTAAATTCTCCCCAAACTAGGGAATATCATTTTAGAATTGTTGTGGCGTAACAAGCTCGCTACGCCACACTGAGAAGGAAGCCGAAAGGCACGCGTACACACACGCCGACTGGCGTCAAGTCTGGAACAGGATACGTTATGACTGCTATAAAGAAAATACGTAGCTTTGGAATATACTTAACTTTTAATCACTCCTTGTGATACATCTCTCTTGACTATACAAATGAGACTCGTAAGATACATGCACTGATACAATTGGCGCCGTGCTAAGTCGTAGCCATTAACTTGGCTGAAGGCTATTCTAACTGTCTCTCGGCAAATGAGAGCAAAGGCTTCGTCAGTATAGTCGCTAGCAACGTCGTCGTACAACTGGGGCGAGTTCTCGTACGTCTCTCGAGACCTGCCGTGTGGTGGCGCTCGGTCTGCGATCACACAGTGGCGACACGCGGGTCCGACATGTACTAATGGACCGCGGCCGATTTAAGCTACCACCTAGCAAGTGTGGTGTCTGGCAGTGACACCACAAGAATGTCTGTTACCTGGTAAAAGCACTGCCGTGCCTCTAAATATTATGATTTTGTACCTTATTCTGTTTTTTGAACACAGTAATTAGTAATGGTTGGATCTTGCCAACTCGTCTCGTATAGAGTGCCTACGGATGCTGCGTTCTCGGAATGCAATACAACAATTCAAGCAAATAACATTGTCAGTTTTATGTCAATAAAGCATTTGGCAATACTTAACTTTGGAGTTACATCAGTGTCAAGTAAAATGCAAACAGTAACGTTCGTCACTGTAGATAAAGTCGAAGTAAGCACTTGATACGGATCACTATAGTCTGTTGTGCGAGTGTTGGTCTATAATTGTCCACTAATGTCCGTATATGGAGCCGATCTGAGCACTACTGTCCGTCCGAGGCTGGCTGGAGCGCCGACCGAGCGAGGTGGCGCAGTGGTTAGCACACTGGACTCGCATTCGGGAGGACGACGGTTCAATCCCGTCTCCGGCCATCCTGATTTAGGTTTTCCGTGATTTCCCTAAATCGTTTCAGGCAAATGCCGGGATGGTTCCTTTGAAAGGGCACGGCCGATTTCCTTCCCAATCCTTCCCTAACCCGAGCTTGCGCTCCGTCTCTAATGACCTCGTTGTCGACGGGACGTTAAACACTAACCACCCACTGGAGCGCCGCTTATATCCATTTCTCGCATGGGGCTCTGCTGGCGCGGCGCGGTCCTTGTCAGCGGGCTATTGCCTGACGTTTCCTCACTGCCTTCTTTGCTCTTGTGATCTTCGTCTTCGTCCCTGCGCTTATGGTTACGCAAGAACAGTAATGCTGGTTTAGTTTTAGTACAACCGAAAATTTTGAATTTGTAATTAATAGTATATAAATTGGAGAAGAAATAGTGTTATACGAGGTGTGGCTAGAAAAAAACCGGACTAGTACTGGTGAAACAATAAAACGAATGCAATAAGGCTGAAAGTCGCGTGGCCTGTCACGTGACTCTCGCTCCGCCTACTGCTCGAGTTTCATCTGGCTCCTGCACTCAGTCTGCCCGTGGCGTCCGTTTTAAGTAGTTGACGTTTTGTCTGTGCGTCGGAAAATGTTGAGTGTACAGAAAGAACAGCGTGTTAACATCAAATTTTGTTTCAAACTAGGAAAATCTGCAAGTGAAACGTTTGTAATGTTACAACAAATGTACGGCGATGATTGTTTATCGCGAACACAAGTGTTTGAGTGGTTTAAACGATTTAAAGATGGCCGCGAAGACACCAGTGATGACACTCGCACTGGCAGACCATTGTCAGCAAAAACTGATGCAAACATTGAAAAAAATCAGTAAACTTGTTCGACAAGATCGCCGTTTACCAATCAGAGCAGTGTCTAAGTTAACAGGAGTTGACAAGGAAAGTGTCGAACAAGTTTACCGATTTTTTCAATGTTTGCATCAGTTTTTGCTGACAATGGTCTGCCAGTGCGAGTGTCATCACTGGTGTCTTCGCGGCCATCTTTAAATCGTTTAAACCACTCAAACACTTGTGTTCGCGATAAACAATCATCGCCGTACACTTGTTGTAACATTACAAACGTTTCACTTGCAGATTTTCCTGATGCAAACATTTAAAAAAATGGGTAAACTTGTTCGACAAGATCGCCGTTTACCAATCAGAGCAGTGTCTGAGTTAACAGGAGTTGACAAGGAAAGTGTCGAACAAGTTTACCGATTTTTTCAATGTTTGCATCAGTTTTTGCTGACAATGGTCTGCCAGTGCGAGTGTCATCACTGGTGTCTTCGCGGCCATCTTTAAATCGTTTAAACCACTCAAACACTTGTGTTCGCGATAAACAATCATCGCCGTACACTTGCTGTAACATTACAAACGTTTCACTTGCAGATTTTCCTAGTTTGAAACAAAATTTGATGTTAACACGCTGTTCTTTCTGTACACTCAACATTTTCCGACGCACAGACAAAACGTCAACTACTCAAAACAGACGCCACGGGCAGACTGAGTGCAGGAGCCAGATGAAACTCGAGCAGTAGGCGGAGCGAGAGTCACGTGACAGGCCACGCGACTTTCAGCCTTATTGCATTCGTTTTATTGTTTCACCAGTACTAGTCCGGTTTTTTTCTAGCCACACCTCGTATGAGTCATCTGCATGGAAAGGTAACGTATAAATACTAAAAAATTAAGATTAATATAAATTTGGTTAAATGTTTTTACCCTGTATCATTTTCAAAGAAGTTTGATGTTTTCTTCAAGAAGAGGAAGATTTGAAGTTAAAAAAAATAAAAATTATGATTGGACACAGTAGCTATATGACACTTGTGGCTGATTTCGCATTTACTGGTTACAATTTCATAATTTGCACCGAATGGCGGCGTTTGTTCAATAAATAAAATGTTTGTGAGCGCTAATTCTAAGAATGTTGTTGGATTTTTAGCAAACACTTATTTTGACACAAAAAGCATTTTGGACCCATTACCAATAACAAGATTCTCTGGTTGGTTATGAGGGTTTCCAGTTGTGGTTACTGAGACACAAACGAACTGGCAGGCGGACTTGGAATGAAGTGCTGCAGTGGAAGTCATTCAGTAGGCGATGGTCGGTCTCTCAGGGGCGCGCCCGAATGAACGCTGGAATCGTCTGGCACATTCTGCCCCCGGTGATGCCATGTAAGCGGAGGACGGAGTGTGTCTTTTGCAGCAACCAAAGCTGTAGTGATTGCAGCAGTGGTGTTCAGAAGCCAAGTTTCGTCAAGAGAAGCCCCTACCATCGAGTCTCACAAAGAGGTGTCTGCTTTCCAGTCTCGAAGAGAAATCCGCCACCTCACGACGGTCTCTCAGCATTTTGCACAGCTCTTTCCTTGAGCGTGCCCATACAGCCGATTAGTCAGTAAATGTTCTTCTTATGTCCGGTGAAACTACTTTACAATATCCTTGCTTACTGTTTTCAACCACCCAACATTCACACCGCAGAAAGAACACACACAGCTGTTAAGAAACGTATTTCTGGGACGCATTGTCTCTCTCGACAAACTACCGGTCATCCGTGAATAACTGACGTTCTGTGTCCTTTGGACATCCTTTTCGTCATCTCTGCATTCATACTTGCGAACGCCTACTTTCGTTTCAGCCTGAATATTTTTATATGTCGGTGACCTGTTCGGTCATACAATAGCAGCTGGGTGGACGCCCTGGGTCATTCCTCGGTGTGCAACTGCATTGCACAGTTGTTTGGTTTGGAAGGAGGGCTGACTAGCTCGTGTGGCTATTGCATCACACCCTTTCTAGAAACTATTACAGCCTTGTCTTAGTCCTTGATTTGCAGACGAAACAGAAGACGGATTGCAAAGAACCTTACATAGATTGCACCTGTGCTTTGGATATTTCCTTAAACAAATCAAAGGTGATAACGGTAATAGGAAGAAACAACCAATCCAAAGCAATCATAAATAATCAACTAACAGAACAAGCCTCTAACTTCAGCTTCCTTGGGTATAGTGTAGCTTTCGAGGACAACAGAGACATATACTAATCAGCCAGAGCATGGCGATCACTGATATACCATCGATACAATCAAGTCCAGGCGATAGAAGCGTCACCTGCAAAGGAGTGACTGCTAGTCAAACTCACGTACGGTGCATGTAGTATCAGTGAGCGTGCTGACATGCGTAAAATGGGGAAGGCGTGCGATCTATCTAACATGGGAGGCCGCCAATTGTGAAATTCAGATTCGATTCATACTGCGCATAATAAAAGCTCATGGCCAGAGGTGTAATGTGGCAAAGCACCAAGATGCACTTCTCAGCCATTGTCAAGAAAATCGACAGTTAAAAGAAACCGTTCCGGTGAAATACTCTCTACGATTATTAACTTTCCACAGCGTCGTGGCGCAGCGGTAAGCGCTCGGGTTTTAATCCGAAGGTCTCCGGATCGAATCTCGCACCATGCAACTTTTTTTTTAGTGTTTGTTTTTTGTACTTCAAATATATATATATATATATATATATATATATATATATATATATATATATATATATATATATACAAAATTCCCGGCAATCAGTTGCAACAATTATGCATATAATAAGTTGTTGAAAGTCGTTTGTCGTGGAAGAACTGGCGACTTCGAACATCATTATGTTTTCCACAAACAAAGTTGTATTTAACAAATGTTATTAATTGTCTTCATAATGTTAACCACGTATAGTTAACGGAAGACGTAGAAACTGTATTCCGAAACGAATACGTATAGCGTAAGTCAAACGTTCGAATTAGAATAGAGACCCCACGAACACAAATTTGCTGTGGCAGGTATGAAATATAAACTCCGTTACTCGCTCGTTACACTTGAAGGACAGATGTTGAATGGGCCGAAACGAGCCGCCGTATAACAGCGTAGTTGCCTGCTAACTTCGAAAGAAGGTAGATGCGGTCCCTAGCGCAACTTATAACATCGTCGAAAATCAGTGCGGACGGGAGAGCTTTGGTACACCCTGTTAAAAAAACGGAAAAATGGAGGCGGTACAATTTGAGAGCGATCCGCCTTCACCAACATGCATAAGCAATTCATTAATAGTTTATTGCCCGCATCTCGTGGTCGTGCGGTAGCGTTCTCGCTTCCCACGCCCGGGTTCCCGGGTTCGATTCCCGGCGGGGTCAGGGATTTTCTCTGCCTCGTGATGGCTGGGTGTTGTGTGCTGTCCTTAGGTTAGTTAGGTTTAAGTAGTTCTAAGTTCTAGGGGACTTATGACCCAAGCAGTTGAGTCCTATAGTGCTCAGAGCCATTTTTTGAATAGTTTATATATATATTTGAATTACAAAAAAGTAATAATAAAAAAAATGCATGGAGGGAGATTCGATCCGGCGACCTTCGCATTACGAACCCGAGCGCTTACCGCTGCGCCACGACGCTGTAGAGAACTATTAATCGTAGAGATTTTCTCGACAACGGCTGAGAAGTGCATCTTGGTGCTTTGCCACATTACAGCTCTGGCCATGAGCTTTTATTAGCGCAGTATGAATCGAATCTGAATTTCACAATTGGCGGCCTCCCCTTGTGAGTCTCACGGAGAGCAGATTGTGATGACCCGGAGGGAGGCTCGGCACGAGCATTTCAGAAGCTGCACGACTTCGGGTGTTTGGGGAGTGCTGTGGTGAGTGTCTTGAACACGTGGCGAAACCTAGGTGAAACCACGTCCAGACGCTCTGGGGTTCTGCCGCCAGCCCTCATTATCGTGTCGGATGCCGCAGGCCGCGCAGACTGGTGAAATAGGACGTGAGCGAACTATGGTGGAACAAATATCAGACTTTAATTCTGGTCAGAGTGCAAGTGTGTCTGAACACAATGTACCGAACACTGCTAAGGGTGGGCCTCTGCAGCCAACGATCCATGCGTGTGCCAATGTTAACACCACGACTTCGGCAGCTACGACTGTAATGGCCACTTGGTCATCGGCAATGGACAGAGGTAGAGCGTTGCGTGGTCGGATGAATCCCAATACCTTCTTCATCATGCCGATGGGAAGACGCGAATCCGTCATCTTCCAGGGGAACATCTCCTTGACACATGTAATGTGGAACGAGGACAAACTGGTAGCGGACCTATTACGCTCTGGGGTACATTCACTTGGGCATCCATGGGTCAAGTGGTGCTAGTGCAAATCATCACGACGATCAACCCCTTCATGACAATCGTGTTGCCCGACGGCAGTAACATTTTTCAACAATATGTTGTAACCTGTCACAGGGCCTGGAGTGTGATGTTGCGGTCTGAGGAACACAGTAACGAGTTCCAGTTGATGTGTTGGCGCCCCAACTCGCCAGATCTGAGTCTGATCGAACAAATCTGAGGTGCGATTGAACGTGGCGTCAGGACTCATCGAGCACATCCGCAAAATTTGAGGGAATTACTTGACTTGTGTGCGCAGCTGTGCTGTCAAATCTCTCCAGCGACCTTCCAAGGCCTCATTGCTTCTATGCCACGACATATCGCCGCTACTATCCGTGCCGACGTTGGACATACCGGCTATTAGGTAGGTGGTCATAGTGTTCTGGGTGATCAATGTAGGTATTACATTAAAGCCGGCCGATGTGGCCGAGCGGTTCATAGTTCGGCGCTAGCGGCCGTGCGAAGCGGAGGTCCGATACTTCCGCCTGTGCGGCGTGTGCGAGCGTTTGTTTACTTGTGGACTTAGTCTGCGCGCGGGCTAGTAACAACGATCATGGCGAACAAGTACAGGAAAACTACATTACGATTCAATTTCTGCAAAGACTACGAACGACCAAAGGCCTTAGCAGTGGAACGATTCATTCGAGAGGACGTCAAGATACCGCCAAACGATATTGTCGGAATTCACCTGTCCATCGTTCGTCCCACGGTGTATGTTAAGATGGTAAATGACGCGGCTTGTGAGAGAATTCTACAGGCGACAAAAGCTGGTCTCCGATTTTGCCATAGTGACGGGAATGTCGGCACGGTAACTGTATAACATGCTGGTCTGGGTGTACGGACAATACGTGTTTTTGAGCTGCCATTTGAGCTCCCGGCTGACGAAGTTATCGAGGCTTTTAAGCCATACGGCACGGTACATGGTCACACAGCAGAACGCTGGACACAATTCGCCACGTACCCCGTTCTTAACGGAGTGCGACAGATCACTATTGATCTTCAGAAGCATGTACCGTCCTATCTGACAATTGGTGGTTGTCGGGCGGTGGTGATTTACGATGGTCAACCACGTACATGTTCTGGCTGTGGCCAGGAGGGACACCTCAGGTCGAACTGTATGCAACGGCGGATTACGCAACTGCCTTCAGATGTCCGGGAGCCGTCGCCGGCGATGACAGTACTACCGATCACCTATGCCAAAGCCCTCACTACGTCCGCTGATGACCGAAAGGACACAGCCCCGGTGGAAGATCAAGATGGCACTCTCCGAAACCTTGTAGCAGACGTCGGGATGACAGAGGATGCTGCTCCATCGAGCATACAATCTACGGCGACAACATCAGATGAGACCGAACTCCCACCAAGCACACCGATAGTACACGAAGCAGTTCCAGCCACTACGGATGCTGTTCCGTCTGGAACGCACTCTGTGACGACAACATCAGTTTCGAGCGAACTCCCGCCAAGTACAACGATGGGACTCGAAACACTTCCTGTTCCTACGGATGCTTTTCTGTCGGGCAGCCGTGATTCCCTACAATCTGAGGACACGGAAGGAAGATCACGCAAACAACGTTCCCCGAAAAGGAGGAAACGGCGTCGTCGCACGACATCTCCTAGGGATGACTCCCCTTGCCCCGACGACGATGTGCCTGTGGACCAAGACGACACAACAGCCTCTACGAAACAGGATGAGGCAATGGAAACTGTTCGATCAGACCCGCAGCGATCTGTCATATTGACGGTACCGGGACGTGGTGATGCTGAAGAGGACTCACAACCAGTTGGCTCTCCAGACGCAGATGCTGTGGCTATGGACACGAATATATCACTGCCTGCAAAGATGTGGTATGACGACATTGAGGAGGCGCCGGACGTCATACAGAGGCAGCCGGCACTCACGAAGACGGCCTGATAATTGCTGAAGGTGAAGGGAGAGGGGCGAGAGAACGTCTTCTAACTCAGCCCCCAGCGCCGATGCAGGGAGATGTTGTTGCGCCGCGACAGAGTGGGATTCAACGTCATGCGAACCGTATTGCGACATTAAATATAAATGACGTGCGTTCACCGGCCAAAATACACCTACTGAAGGAAACGATTTGGGCATCTGATGTGGATATTGCTTTGCTGCAGGAAGTCCACATAGCTGCACTCCCATACATCGCAGGCTACCAATCCTATTCGTCACATGGAGCTCACAATGGGAGTGGGGTGGCAGTTTACGTGCGAGATGGCTTCCCAGTGGAAAACGTGTGCTACCTTCCGTCGGCCAGGGGAATGGCTTTCACGACGTTTGGGACACGCATCATCAATCTTTACGCACCGTCGGGAAACAATCGGCGGCGGGAAAGGGCGCGATTTTATGCAGAAGACATTGCTCCACTTTTCCATGGACGTTATGAACGTGTAATAATTGGTGGAGATTTCAACTGTGTTCTCAGCCAGAAAGACCAATGGCCGCAAGCAAACATCAGCCAAGAGTTGCGAATCGTTGTCAACGACCTTGTACTTAGTGACACGTGGGAATTACGAGATGGAGATGCACCGGGATACATCTATGTGACAAGTCATTCGGCGAGCAGGTTAGATCGCATTTATATCTCACGGGCTCATGCAACTGATGTCCAGGACGCGGAACGCTGGCCATTGGCATTTTCCGATCACAGCGCTTACATCTGTACGGTGCTTCTTCCCCGTAGAGAGGTGTGGAACAGTAAGGCACCGTGGAAATTAAACATTCAACATCTACATGATCCTGAATGCCGTCAACGGATCCTTGAGACATGGACGATGTGCGAGCGAAGGGTTGGAAGGTATGCGACGAAGCTTGATTGGTGGCTGACTTGTACTAAACCGGCGCTTCGCCGTACGTTGATCTCATATAGCAGGGAGATGGCAGAATGGCGCCGCCGTACGACCGACTTTTATTTTGCAGCGCTGCGCGACCTGGACGATGTTCCGCCGGGACAGGACGTTTGGATCGAACGCAAAAGGATAAAAGCTCAACTAGTGGCTTTAGCTCGGAAACATCTTCAGGGAACCATGGTGCGCGCCAGATGTCACGATACGGTAATGCACGAGATTCCTTCCATGCACCACGTCGTGAATGAACGAAAGCACCGACGACGCGTTTTGGTACGGGAATTAATTACCCGCGAAGACCGAAGAGTGACGCGTCAAGCGGACATTGTCTCTGCATTCGTCGACCATTACCAACACATCTATCGGGAAGAAGCAGCCCCTGTCGATGACCTCGAGCGTATAGCCACGTACGTCTCCCGTAGATTGACGGTGGAAGCCGCGGGAACCTTACTGGAAGCCATTAGCTGTGAGGAAGTGCATGATGCGATCGCAAAGGGTGCGTTGAATAGGTCCCCAGGCATTGATGGACTTCCTGCTGAATTTTATCGAGAATTTCACAACGAAATGGCACCGCGATGGACGGAAATGTACAACGAGATGTTAAATTCCGATGCGCCTATTCCACCGGCTTTTATGGAAGGCCTCTTGGTGCCAGTACATAAACCGAAGCCAGGAATTACGGTCACACATTATCGCCCCATCACCCTGCTTAATGCCGACTATAAGATCTTTGCAGGGTTGCTAGCGTCCCGATGTCGTATATTAATTCGTAGCGTTCTCTCTCCAGAACAGACGACACCGGGTGGATCGGTGAATGTGCAAACAGCTACTGGCGAATGCCGTGATGTGATAGCGCTGGCGGAGGAGTGCCGGCTTAAAGCGGCGATGGTGGCGGTTGATTTTGACACTGCTTTTGATAAGGTGCGCCACAACTATCTGTACGCTGTACTGGAACAAATGGGATTTCCAGACCGTTTTACTGGTCTCATTAGAAGGATTTATGGGGGCGCACAATCCTTGGTACAGGTTAATGGGCGTATAGCAGGGCCCATTCAAATTCGACGATCCATTCGCCAGGGCTGCCCTCTTTCGATGCTGCTGTTGGCGATAGCGTTGGAACCATTGATTGGGAGGCTAACAAATTCTCTTTCTGGGATGGAACTGCGGGGCTACACCTTCAAATGTCGTGCCTATGCGGACGACCTCCTGCTGCTCGTTCGTTCTGAGGAAGAGGTGAAGACGGTCCTTGAACTGTTGTTGGACCACAGTGTGACGGCGGGTAGTGCAGTGAACATGAACAAATCGGCAGCAATGCCGGTTGGAAGGGGCCTTACGCCGGAAGAAATCAGTCCGTTTCCTTATGTGCAACGATTCCGCTATCTCGGCATAGACTTTACCTCATCTGTAAAACATACTGCGGCAGTTAACTACCGACGTATTTTACAGACAACACGTACCATGGTCCGACAACATCTCCTACGGCGCCTTGATCCTTTGCAGCGAGTCGAATATCTGAACACTTATGTGGTTTCTCGAATGGTGCATATTTCGCAGATCCTGCCCCTACCACTCACGCTCGGACGTCGACTTCAATCAGCACTAGGCTATTTTGTGATGATTGGGTCGCCCCTCAAGGTGCGATACGCAACGCTCACGCTCCCTACGGACAAGGGGGGACTCGGACTTACGAATGTTCACTGCCGAGCGACGGCGCTCCTTCTAGCCACGATGTACAAGCAATGGCGTAGCGGGCGTGATTCCCTTACATCCCGCCTACTGGATCTCCTAGTTCCAGCGTCCCTCACACCTCCGGTGGCGGTGGGCAACATTACGCCACATTTTGCGCATGTATCAACATTTATCGTGGAACTTAGTTATATCAGAGACGAGCTTCCGCGCACGAGACCGCCATGCGCGAAGGATTTTTATGTTTGGCTGCTACGACGGATAAGTCGTAATGTCATTGAACTCAAACACCCCAAGTTGCATTGGCCGAAGATTTGGAGACATGTGCACCAAAAATTCCTTCCTACCTTCGTTCGGGCACTGTGGTTCTCTGTCACGTGTGGCAAGTTCAACACCAACCAACGACTCCATGCAATTGGACTAGTGGACACTCCACTATGCCCGAAATGTCGCCAAGTGGATGACGACCATCACCGTTTAACTTGTATCGCGGTGGAGGACGTATGGCTCCTAGGAAGACAGATGGTGGCTTGCTACCTCCGTGTGACCCCGCAACATATTACACCTGCTTCCTTCTTACATCCGGAAAGTGACTACTTTCCGGCGGCTAAATCACAGTCGGTCATCTGGGTCAAAGGTTGGACGATCGCGTACCTCTATGGGGATGCTGCCAAGTCGCGACTCGACTTTTGGTATTTCTTGCAGCAAGCCCACAATGAGGTTCATAGATGGTCACACTAGCAGTCTTCCTCGACCCCCCACGTAGTTGGGATGTGCCGGGTGCAGTCGGTGTGCACATTTGACAGCTGATAATGAACCTCACGCTTCTCTCATCGCTCCATATGTAATGCACATACTATACCATGAAATGATCTACATGTTCCTTTTAACAGAGTGGTCCTTATGGAAAATAAATAAATAAAAAACAACATCCCCATATCTCTGTTCCTTTACATTTGTGATTTGTAGATTTGTAAAAAAAAAAAAAAAAAAAAGTCATCAGAGAGAAAGAAAAAGCGGTTCTAGGCGCTTCAGTCTGGAACCGTGCGACCGCTACGGTCGCAGGTTCGAATCCTGCCTCGGGCATGGATGTGTGTGATGTCCTTAGGTTGGTTAGGTTTTAGTAGTTCTGAGTTCTAGGGGACTGATGACCTTAGATGTTAAGTCCCATAGTGCTCAGAGCCATTTTTATTACATTAATAATGTTTAAAATTATCAGCAGCACCGTAAGAAGAATGTTAAAAAATGAAACTCTAAAATTTGAAAAGAAATCGAAAAAGTTTCCCAAATGATTTAAATGGCTCTAAGCACTATGGGACTTAACATGTGAGGTCATCAGTCCCCTAGACTTAGAATTACTTAAACCTAACTAACCTAAGGACATTCCAGACATCCATGCTCGAGGCAGGATTCGAACCTGAGACCGTAGCAGCAGCGCGTTTCCGGACTGAAGCGCCTAGAACCGCTCGGCCACAGCAGCCGGCGAAAAAGTTTCTCCTTGACAACTCCTTCTATTAAGTAGATGAATTTCTAACATTGTAATGTTTGCACGGAACATGTAACTAAGTAACTAACTAACCACCCGAAGGAAAGATGAGAATAAACCACAAGAAGCCGGAATGGTTCACGAAAGCCTAATCGTAGTTGGGAATAAAAAGAAGGAAAGATATAAACTGCTAGATTCGGACGAGCAACAGATCCCCCTCTGACATAATAATATACCTGAGAGACTGTCTATTGTTTGATGGAAATTGCAATTCTGATAAAGCAATGTAAAGCTGTAGGGTCATGTCATGATTCAAAGAAGTTTGAGTTCAGAAACTCTTAAACAAGAGCCAATTGACACATTTAAAACATAGGAGACACAAAAAACCACAGCAGATGCCTAATACAGTAGGCGAAACATGTTTGGTCAATTGTAATCGACGATAAAGTTTATTTATCAGAAAAGGATAGTATTGGAGTAGCAACTAAGCGAATAACTTTTTCGCCTCCACACTGAGGCCCAAAGAACCAATCGATGTCGACCGATCGCCGTGTCACCCTCTGCGATATGGTGTCGTTCAGATGCCATGTCAAAGGCGTTATTTTCATTCCTCTCCTCACAGAATTTTACGTTACCAGTTATTTCAAAATTATGTCGACGTGAAATTCATTTCATTCATGCTTGAGGGAAGAAGTTTGTTACTTTTATTTTGATCCATACAGGATTTACATTCACTTAAATTTAATTTAAAAATTTGTTTATCAATTCCTCAACTGGATATCTGGACGCAGTTACCACAGTACACAGAACGAGTGTACCATAAGAGACCTGATGGTAAACTTTCGTTTTGTTACATAAACGGAACTTCCCATAGGAAATGCAGAAGAACCTGCCTCGATTCCAGGAATATTTCGTGGAGGGAGAACATCAGGTTGAAATTTAGATCAACGAATCTCCTGTCGCCGAGAGCTAGGAGAGACTCAGAGAGGAAGATCATTTGAAAGATGAAAGGAGACGGAGAGGAGGGGGGAAGGAAAAAACGACGTATTCAAAATTGGGTTAGCAGATCTTTCTCCTGGTCGTAAAAGTAGGAGCATCTACTTCTCAGGTACGAGGACTAGGCAAATAGTTTTCGTTATCACGTTGAAAAATATAATGTTGAATAATTTTTTTGTTTGCTGCAGTTACACCCCTGCAGTCCTACACGTTGAAATCCCTGCGGCACAGTACCTCAGCATCTCGCTAGAAATGCCAACGCAATTTGTCACAGCCCATTGATTGAGTGTAATTGGACAGCGTCAGAACGCAGTTTTATTAGAACCTGTAGCGGTTTAGTACGATACTGTGGCGGCGGGAATGTCGGTATATACCAAGACTATAGAAATATCCCTACAAACAAACGAAAAATTAACAACACTTGACACAGGTTATGGTTGAAAGTGGACCTATCTCAGGTTTTGTGCAAGCGGGTGGTTTTTAATCAACCTTTTGTTTTGTTAAACAATGGTTTACAATAGAACATACGAATACGGTACACCATTGCACTCAGTCTCCTGCAGTAACTAGCCTCAGTTCAGAAATTACAAAGAAATTCGATCCAGAGTAATAAGAAAGTCTGATATCCAAAGTGAACAACAATAATATACGGTGAAACTTTTCCCATGGTACAAGCATACATTGTATAGATAAAACGATCTGTTCCTTCCCACAGATGAGTTTACAAAAGGCCACCTAAATAAAATAGGCAAGGTAATACTTCACATTAGAATGATATACTGTCCACTACAACCAACATCTCCACCTTATCCCAGACAGACAACAGGCAGATGAACACGGATATACAACCTACAACAAAATCTACAAGTAAAATGGTTAAACTGGGAAGAGGTACAATGAATTATTGCAAACAGACAATTATGTCTAAATGGCTAGAGATGGCTCCACCCCCGTACTGTGCAAATACACCGAAATACGGTTCTGGCACAATCAATTCCTTACGGTCTCGCCGTGCTTCTTCATAATAACAATTACACCAGTGTGACTTCATCGATCCCTGCATATACCACTGCACTGTAATTCATTTCAACTCAGGCTCAGCCACGTATCGCAATAAACGGAGGTATTCTCTATCCTTCCTCCCTGACTATACGCTGCTGTTTCGTTCAGATTCTGGAAGCAAGCTACCATTAGCTGCCTCAGTTCGGCAATGTCCGCGTTACAGTCGGCCACGCTCCGTCCTGACCGCTGCAGGGCACTGCTATTTGCTGTTGTTTCAACACTGCTGTCGGCTCCTCGGCACTCTACTTCCCCAGCGTCTGTTTTTTCTTGGTAGCTGTCAACTAACTCGCAGACCTTGGCATCTCCTGGAGCCAACCACGCCGAAGCACAAAAGTCTGGCTACCGCGCCATACAAGACTCCCGTGCCACCCTACGACTTACCAGCCACTGTCCACAGCGAACACCAGTGCTGGCTCGAGTAGAAGTCGGTGCTTCTGCTCCAGAGTTGCCACTTCCAGTAGCTGTGTCGCGACGCTCCAGAAAGGCTCGGTGTGACGCTACCTCTGCCATCACGCTGTCGCACGTGGCCCCTTCGAGACTGGAGCACATGGACGATGTGCGAGCGAAGGGTTGGAAGGTATGCGACGAAGCTTGATTGGTGGCTGACTTGCACTAAACCGGCGCTTCGCCGTACGTTGATCTCATATAGCAGGGAGATGGCAGAATGGCGCCGCCGTACGACCGACTTTTATTTTGCAGCGCTGCGCGACCTGGACGATGTTCCGCCGGGACAGGACGTTTGGATCGAACGCAAAAGGATAAAAGCTCAACTAGTGGCTTTAGCTCGGAAACATCTTCAGGGAACCATGGTGCGCGCCAGATGTCACGATACGGTAATGCACGAGATTCCTTCCATGCACCACGTCGTGAATGAACGAAAGCACCGACGACACGTTTTGGTACGGGAATTAATTACCCGCGAAGACCGAAGAGTGACGCGTCAAGCGGACATTGTCTCTGCATTCGTCGACCATTACCAACACATCTATCGGGAA
Organism: Schistocerca nitens; assembly: GCF_023898315.1. Taxonomy (NCBI): domain Eukaryota; kingdom Metazoa; phylum Arthropoda; class Insecta; order Orthoptera; family Acrididae; genus Schistocerca; species Schistocerca nitens. The sequence continues at coordinate 266,439,944 of NC_064618.1, forward strand.
GAAGCAGCCCCTGTCGATGACCTCGAGCGTATAGCCACGTACGTCTCCCGTAGATTGACGGTGGAAGCCGCGGGAACCTTACTGGAAGCCATTAGCTGTGAGGAAGTGCATGATGCGATCGCAAAGGGTGCGTTGAATAGGTCCCCAGGCATTGTTGGACTTCCTGCTGAATTTTATCGAGAATTTCACAACGAAATGGCACCGCGATGGACGGATATGTACAACGAGATGTTAAAGTCCGATGCGCCTATTCCACCGGCTTTTATGGAAGGCCTCTTGGTGCCAGTACATAAACCGAAGCCAGGAATTACGGTCACACATTATCGCCCCATCACTCTGCTTAATGCCGACTATAAGATCTTTGCAGGGTTGCTAGCGTCCCGATGTCGTATATTAATTCGTAGCGTTCTCTCTCCAGAACAGACGACACCGGGTGGATCGGTGAATGTGCAAACAGCTACTGGCGAATGCCGTGATGTGATAGCGCTGGCGGAGGAGTGCCGGCTTAAAGCGGCGATGGTGGCGGTTGATTTTGACACTGCTTTTGATAAGGTGCGCCACAACTATCTGTACGCTGTACTGGAACAAATGGGATTTCCAGACCGTTTTACTGGTCTCATTAGAAGGATTTATGGGGGCGCACAATCCTTGGTACAGGTTAATGGGCGTATAGCAGGGCCCATTCAAATTCGACGATCCATTCGCCAGGGCTGCCCTCTTTCGATGCTGCTGTTGGCGATAGCGTTGGAACCATTGATTGGGAGGCTAACAAATTCTCTTTCTGGGATGGAACTGCTGGGCTACACCTTCAAATGTCGTGCCTATGCGGACGACCTCCTGCTGCTCGTTCGTTCTGAGGAAGAGGTGAAGACGGTCCTTGAACTGTTGTTGGACCACAGTGTGACGGCGGGTAGTGCAGTGAACATGAACAAATCGGCAGCAATGCCGGTTGGAAGGGGCATTACGCCGGAAGAAATCAGTCCGTTTCCTTATGTGCAACGACTCCGCTATCTCGGCATAGACTTTACCTCATCTGTAAAACATACTGCAGCAGTTAACTACCGACGTATTTTACAGACAACACGTACCATGGTCCGACAACATCTCCTACGGCGCCTTGATCCTTTGCAGCGAGTCGAATATCTGAACACTTATGTGGTTTCTCGAATGGTGCATATTTCGCAGATCCTGCCCCTACCACTCACGCTCGGACGTCGACTTCAATCAGCACTAGGCTATTTTGTGATGATTGGGTCGCCCCTCAAGGTGCGATACGCAACGCTCACGCTCCCTACGGACAAGGGGGGACTCGGACTTACGAATGTTCACTGCCGAGCGACGGCGCTCCTTCTAGCCACGATGTACAAGCAGTGGCGTAGCGGGCGTGATTCCCTTACATCCCGCCTACTGGATCTCCTAGTTCCAGCGTCCCTCACACCTTCGGTGGCGGTGGGCAACATTACGCCACATTTTGGGCATGTATCAACATTTATCGTGGAACTTAGTTATAACAGAGACGAGCTTCCGCGCACGAGACCGCCATGCGCGACATTACACACATCCATGCTCGAGGCAGGATTCGAACCTGAGACCGTAGCAGCAGCGCGTTTCCGGACTGAAGCGCCTAGAACCGCTCGGCCACAGCAGCCGGCGAAAAAGTTTCTCCTTGACAACTCCTTCTATTAAGTAGATGAATTTCTAACATTGTAATGTTTGCACGGAACATGTAACTAAGTAACTAACTAACCACCCGAAGGAAAGACGAGAATAAACCACAAGAAGCCGGAATGGTTCACGAAAGCCTAATCGTAGTTGGGAATAAAAAGAAGGAAAGATATAAACTGCTAGATTCGGACGAGCAACAGATCCCCCTCTGACATAATAATATACCTGAGAGACTGTCTATTGTTTGATGGAAATTGCAATTCTGATAAAGCAATGTAAAGCTGTAGGGTCATGTCATGATTCAAAGAAGTTTGAGTTCAGAAACTCTTAAACAAGAGCCAATTGACACGTTTAAAACATAGGAGACACAAAAAACCACAGCAGATGCCTAATACAGTAGGCGAAACATGTTTGGTCAATTGTAATCGACGATAAAGTTTATTTATCAGAAAAGGATAGTATTGGAGTAGCAACTAAGCGAATAACTTTTTCGCCTCCACACTGAGGCCCAAAGAACCAATCGATGTCGACCGATCGCCGTGTCACCCTCTGCGATTTGGTGTCGTTCAGATGCCATGTCAAAGGCGTTATTTTCATTCCTCTCCTCACAGAATTTTACGTTACCAGTTATTTCAAAATTATGTCGACGTGAAATTCATTTCATTCATGCTTGAGGGAAGAAGTTTGTTACTTTTATTTTGATCCATACAGGATTTACATTCACTTAAATTTAATTTAAAAATTTGTTTATCAATTCCTCAACTGGATATCTGGACGCAGTTACCACAGTACACAGAACGAGTGTACCATAAGAGACCTGATGGTAAACTTTCGTTTTGTTACATAAACGGAACTTCCCATAGGAAATGCAGAAGAACCTGCCTCGATTCCAGGAATATTTCGTGGAGGGAGAACATCAGGTTGAAATTTAGATCAACGAATCTCCTGTCGCCGAGAGCTAGGAGAGACTCAGAGAGGAAGATCATTTGAAAGATGAAAGGAGACGGAGAGGAGGGGGGAAGGAAAAAACGACGTATTCAAAATTGGGTTAGCAGATCTTTCTCCTGGTCGTAAAAGTAGGAGCATCTACTTCTCAGGTACGAGGACTAGGCAAATAGTTTTCGTTATCACGTTGAAAAATATAATGTTGAATAATTTTTTTGTTTGCTGCAGTTACACCCCTGCAGTCCTACACGTTGAAATCCCTGCGGCACAGTACCTCAGCATCTCGCTAGAAATGCCAACGCAATTTGTCACAGCCCATTGATTGAGTGTAATTGGACAGCGTCAGAACGCAGTTTTATTAGAACCTGTAGCGGTTTAGTACGATACTGTGGCGGCGGGAATGTCGGTATATACCAAGACTATAGAAATATCCCTACAAACAAACGAAAAATTAACAACACTTGACACAGGTTATGGTTGAAAGTGGACCTATCTCAGGTTTTGTGCAAGCGGGTGGTTTTTAATCAACCTTTTGTTTTGTTAAACAATGGTTTACAATAGAACATACGAATACGGTACACCATTGCACTCAGTCTCCTGCAGTAACTAGCCTCAGTTCAGAAATTACAAAGAAATTCGATCCAGAGTAATAAGAAAGTCTGATATCCAAAGTGAACAACAATAATATACGGTGAAACTTTTCCCATGGTACAAGCATACATTGTATAGATAAAACGATCTGTTCCTTCCCACAGATGAGTTTACAAAAGGCCACCTAAATAAAATAGGCAAGGTAATACTTCACATTAGAATGATATACTGTCCACTACAACCAACATCTCCACCTTATCCCAGACAGACAACAGGCAGATGAACACGGATATACAACCTACAACAAAATCTACAAGTAAAATGGTTAAACTGGGAAGAGGTACAATGAATTATTGCAAACAGACAATTATGTCTAAATGGCTAGAGATGGCTCCACCCCCGTACTGTGCAAATACACCGAAATACGGTTCTGGCACAATCAATTCCTTACGGTCTCGCCGTGCTTCTTCATAATAACAATTACACCAGTGTGACTTCATCGATCCCTGCATATACCACTGCACTGTAATTCATTTCAACTCAGGCTCAGCCACGTATCGCAATAAACGGAGGTATTCTCTATCCTTCCTCCCTGACTATACGCTGCTGTTTCGTTCAGATTCTGGAAGCAAGCTACCATTAGCTGCCTCAGTTCGGCAATGTCCGCGTTACAGTCGGCCACGCTCCGTCCTGACCGCTGCAGGGCACTGCTATTTGCTGTTGTTTCAACACTGCTGTCGGCTCCTCGGCACTCTACTTCCCCAGCGTCTGTTTTTTCTTGGTAGCTGTCAACTAACTCGCAGACCTTGGCATCTCCTGGAGCCAACCACGCCGAAGCACAAAAGTCTGGCTACCGCGCCATACAAGACTCCCGTGCCACCCTACGACTTACCAGCCACTGTCCACAGCGAACACCAGTGCTGGCTCGAGTAGAAGTCGGTGCTTCTGCTCCAGAGTTGCCACTTCCAGTAGCTGTGTCGCGACGCTCCAGAAAGGCTCGGTGTGACGCTACCTCTGCCATCACGCTGTCGCACGTGGCCCCTTCGAGACTGGAGCACATGGACGATGTGCGAGCGAAGGGTTGGAAGGTATGCGACGAAGCTTGATTGGTGGCTGACTTGTACTAAACCGGCGCTTCGCCGTACGTTGATCTCATATAGCAGGGAGATGGCAGAATGGCGCCGCCGTACGACCGACTTTTATTTTGCAGCGCTGCGCGACCTGGACGATGTTCCGCCGGGACAGGACGTTTGGATCGAACGCAAAAGGATAAAAGCTCAACTAGTGGCTTTAGCTCGGAAACATCTTCAGGGAACCATGGTGCGCGCCAGATGTCACGATACGGTAATGCACGAGATTCCTTCCATGCACCACGTCGTGAATGAACGAAAGCACCGACGACACGTTTTGGTACGGGAATTAATTACCCGCGAAGACCGAAGAGTGACGCGTCAAGCGGACATTGTCTCTGCATTCGTCGACCATTACCAACACATCTATCGGGAAGAAGCAGCCCCTGTCGATGACCTCGAGCGTATAGCCACGTACGTCTCCCGTAGATTGACGGTGGAAGCCGCGGGAACCTTACTGGAAGCCATTAGCTGTGAGGAAGTGCATGATGCGATCGCAAAGGGTGCGTTGAATAGGTCCCCAGGCATTGTTGGACTTCCTGCTGAATTTTATCGAGAATTTCACAACGAAATGGCACCGCGATGGACGGATATGTACAACGAGATGTTAAAGTCCGATGCGCCTATTCCACCGGCTTTTATGGAAGGCCTCTTGGTGCCAGTACATAAACCGAAGCCAGGAATTACGGTCACACATTATCGCCCCATCACTCTGCTTAATGCCGACTATAAGATCTTTGCAGGGTTGCTAGCGTCCCGATGTCGTATATTAATTCGTAGCGTTCTCTCTCCAGAACAGACGACACCGGGTGGATCGGTGAATGTGCAAACAGCTACTGGCGAATGCCGTGATGTGATAGCGCTGGCGGAGGAGTGCCGGCTTAAAGCGGCGATGGTGGCGGTTGATTTTGACACTGCTTTTGATAAGGTGCGCCACAACTATCTGTACGCTGTACTGGAACAAATGGGATTTCCAGACCGTTTTACTGGTCTCATTAGAAGGATTTATGGGGGCGCACAATCCTTGGTACAGGTTAATGGGCGTATAGCAGGGCCCATTCAAATTCGACGATCCATTCGCCAGGGCTGCCCTCTTTCGATGCTGCTGTTGGCGATAGCGTTGGAACCATTGATTGGGAGGCTAACAAATTCTCTTTCTGGGATGGAACTGCTGGGCTACACCTTCAAATGTCGTGCCTATGCGGACGACCTCCTGCTGCTCGTTCGTTCTGAGGAAGAGGTGAAGACGGTCCTTGAACTGTTGTTGGACCACAGTGTGACGGCGGGTAGTGCAGTGAACATGAACAAATCGGCAGCAATGCCGGTTGGAAGGGGCATTACGCCGGAAGAAATCAGTCCGTTTCCTTATGTGCAACGACTCCGCTATCTCGGCATAGACTTTACCTCATCTGTAAAACATACTGCAGCAGTTAACTACCGACGTATTTTACAGACAACACGTACCATGGTCCGACAACATCTCCTACGGCGCCTTGATCCTTTGCAGCGAGTCGAATATCTGAACACTTATGTGGTTTCTCGAATGGTGCATATTTCGCAGATCCTGCCCCTACCACTCACGCTCGGACGTCGACTTCAATCAGCACTAGGCTATTTTGTGATGATTGGGTCGCCCCTCAAGGTGCGATACGCAACGCTCACGCTCCCTACGGACAAGGGGGGACTCGGACTTACGAATGTTCACTGCCGAGCGACGGCGCTCCTTCTAGCCACGATGTACAAGCAGTGGCGTAGCGGGCGTGATTCCCTTACATCCCGCCTACTGGATCTCCTAGTTCCAGCGTCCCTCACACCTTCGGTGGCGGTGGGCAACATTACGCCACATTTTGGGCATGTATCAACATTTATCGTGGAACTTAGTTATAACAGAGACGAGCTTCCGCGCACGAGACCGCCATGCGCGACATTACACACATCCATGCTCGAGGCAGGATTCGAACCTGAGACCGTAGCAGCAGCGCGTTTCCGGACTGAAGCGCCTAGAACCGCTCGGCCACAGCAGCCGGCGAAAAAGTTTCTCCTTGACAACTCCTTCTATTAAGTAGATGAATTTCTAACATTGTAATGTTTGCACGGAACATGTAACTAAGTAACTAACTAACCACCCGAAGGAAAGACGAGAATAAACCACAAGAAGCCGGAATGGTTCACGAAAGCCTAATCGTAGTTGGGAATAAAAAGAAGGAAAGATATAAACTGCTAGATTCGGACGAGCAACAGATCCCCCTCTGACATAATAATATACCTGAGAGACTGTCTATTGTTTGATGGAAATTGCAATTCTGATAAAGCAATGTAAAGCTGTAGGGTCATGTCATGATTCAAAGAAGTTTGAGTTCAGAAACTCTTAAACAAGAGCCAATTGACACGTTTAAAACATAGGAGACACAAAAAACCACAGCAGATGCCTAATACAGTAGGCGAAACATGTTTGGTCAATTGTAATCGACGATAAAGTTTATTTATCAGAAAAGGATAGTATTGGAGTAGCAACTAAGCGAATAACTTTTTCGCCTCCACACTGAGGCCCAAAGAACCAATCGATGTCGACCGATCGCCGTGTCACCCTCTGCGATTTGGTGTCGTTCAGATGCCATGTCAAAGGCGTTATTTTCATTCCTCTCCTCACAGAATTTTACGTTACCAGTTATTTCAAAATTATGTCGACGTGAAATTCATTTCATTCATGCTTGAGGGAAGAAGTTTGTTACTTTTATTTTGATCCATACAGGATTTACATTCACTTAAATTTAATTTAAAAATTTGTTTATCCATTCCTAAACTGGATATCTGGACGCAGTTACCACAGTACACAGAACGAGTGTACCATAAGAGACCTGATGGTAAACTTTCGTTTTGTTACATAAACGGAACTTCCCATAGGAAATGCAGAAGAACCTGCCTCGATTCCAGGAATATTTCGTGGAGGGAGAACATCAGGTTGAAATTTAGATCAACGAATCTCCTGTCGCCGAGAGCTAGGAGAGACTCAGAGAGGAAGATCATTTGAAAGATGAAAGGAGACGGAGAGGAGGGGGGAAGGAAAAAACGACGTATTCAAAATTGGGTTAGCAGATCTTTCTCCTGGTCGTAAAAGTAGGAGCATCTACTTCTCAGGTACGAGGACTAGGCAAATAGTTTTCGTTATCACGTTGAAAAATATAATGTTGAATAATTTTTTTGTTTGCTGCAGTTACACCCCTGCAGTCCTACACGTTGAAATCCCTGCGGCACAGTACCTCAGCATCTCGCTAGAAATGCCAACGCAATTTGTCACAGCCCATTGATTGAGTGTAATTGGACAGCGTCAGAACGCAGTTTTATTAGAACCTGTAGCGGTTTAGTACGATACTGTGGCGGCGGGAATGTCGGTATATACCAAGACTATAGAAATATCCCTACAAACAAACGAAAAATTAACAACACTTGACACAGGTTATGGTTGAAAGTGGACCTATCTCAGGTTTTGTGCAAGCGGGTGGTTTTTAATCAACCTTTTGTTTTGTTAAACAATGGTTTACAATAGAACATACGAATACGGTACACCATTGCACTCAGTCTCCTGCAGTAACTAGCCTCAGTTCAGAAATTACAAAGAAATTCGATCCAGAGTAATAAGAAAGTCTGATATCCAAAGTGAACAACAATAATATACGGTGAAACTTTTCCCATGGTACAAGCATACATTGTATAGATAAAACGATCTGTTCCTTCCCACAGATGAGTTTACAAAAGGCCACCTAAATAAAATAGGCAAGGTAATACTTCACATTAGAATGATATACTGTCCACTACAACCAACATCTCCACCTTATCCCAGACAGACAACAGGCAGATGAACACGGATATACAACCTACAACAAAATCTACAAGTAAAATGGTTAAACTGGGAAGAGGTACAATGAATTATTGCAAACAGACAATTATGTCTAAATGGCTAGAGATGGCTCCACCCCCGTACTGTGCAAATACACCGAAATACGGTTCTGGCACAATCAATTCCTTACGGTCTCGCCGTGCTTCTTCATAATAACAATTACACCAGTGTGACTTCATCGATCCCTGCATATACCACTGCACTGTAATTCATTTCAACTCAGGCTCAGCCACGTATCGCAATAAACGGAGGTATTCTCTATCCTTCCTCCCTGACTATACGCTGCTGTTTCGTTCAGATTCTGGAAGCAAGCTACCATTAGCTGCCTCAGTTCGGCAATGTCCGCGTTACAGTCGGCCACGCTCCGTCCTGACCGCTGCAGGGCACTGCTATTTGCTGTTGTTTCAACACTGCTGTCGGCTCCTCGGCACTCTACTTCCCCAGCGTCTGTTTTTTCTTGGTAGCTGTCAACTAACTCGCAGACCTTGGCATCTCCTGGGGCGAACCACGCCGAAGCAGAAAAGTCTGGCTAGCGCGCTTACAAGACTCCCGTGCCACCCTACGACTTACCACCCACTGTCCACAGCGAACACCAGTGCTGGCTCGAGTAGAAGTCGGTGCTTCTGCTCCAGAGTTGCCACTTCCAGTAGCTGTGTCGCGACGCCCCAGAAAGGCTCGGTGTGACGCTACCTCTGCCATCACGCTGTCACACGTGGCCCCTTCGAGACTGGAGCACCTGGCACACTCAGGCGCTGCCGACTGAATGGATGAGATGTGAAATGTATCACGAAATTTCAGTTTCAAACCAACAGTGGAAGAATCTACTTCGGCTGTGATGAAAACAGGGGCCAGCACTAATGGTATTAGTGGACTTCAACCACCACCTGCCGGCAGGTGATGGTTGAAGTGTTCACTGTTGCAAGCGTTCACTAATACCAAAAGTGCTGGCCCCTGTTTTGATCACAGCCGAAGTAGATTCTTCCTACACATCGGTCAGGAGCCTGAAGATAGCATAGCAAAACGCTGAAACTGGTTTCCAAATAAAACAAGGTTTTAATTTGTCGCCTGGAAAGTATTTAATTTGACATTCTCTATCGTACAGCCTAGTCCTACAACTATCTCTAAAAAGAGTGACATACAGAGAACAGAAAGAGAGTGTCTCATGGGTTATGTATACTCATGATCTCAGCAGCTAGAGCAATGTTCGTCCAACTGCCTCCGGCCACATCAGGTATTCGTGCGACCGGCGGTCCTCAGTCATATTTCATAATAATATGCATCAAGCAACCAACACGAAACTGCAGTGGCTGTGTTGTTACGAAGAAATATGCAATGGTCCTTCGGACATGGATGCATGTGAGAAGGAACGGGCACTGCGGCCACCACAGCCCTTATGAAATACATCAAATGTATTCGCAGTTGCGAATACGAAAAGCCATCAGCTGTATAAGGGAACGATTACAATGAATGTTTGTGTCGGACGGGGAGGTGAACCAGAATTTCCCGCTTTACAGAAGCGGTCATTTTAACCATTTCGGCTATCCGCTTACGCCTCATGGACAGACCCAAACGTCCGTATGTAATTCCTTTGGTCACGCATGCATGTCTGAAGGAAAATAGCATCATTCTTCTTAACAACGCAGGCACCACAATACTGTATTTATCCGCCGACACCAGGCAGTGACTTCAATTAAAATGTCCTCCTATTTACAGGAATTAGATAATTTATGTACAAGTACAGGTTGTGACACAGGGACGACGACATATGTAAGTTCGAATCGCCCCTTGAGTTGTGCACGGATAGCCAAAGCGTTTAAGGCGACCGCTAGCATCAAGCCGAATCCAAAAACTCCACTAACATTAAGAGCTTATGAAATGTGTAGTTCTCCTGTGTAGCAGCAAAAGGAAACATTTACAGAGACAATAATAATTTAAGATGTGCTTAATTTCAATTTACGTTCGTGAATACGGGCACGAGCAAATAAATTTGGCCACTTAACTCAGGTACAGAGTGGTAAGTAGCGTTGTCACTGCGGGGTTAGAAGATGTGAAACGGGGAATGTCTTGTTGCTTGTCTTCCAGTACTGACAACTGCAGGGCGTGCGTGACTCGTACCGATCGGTATAAGTACTGACACGATAGTAACACGGATTCGTGACTGCGCATTATAGAGATGGTCATCCTCAAAAAAATGGCTCTGAGCACTATGGAACTTAACATCTGAAGTCATCAGTCTCTAGAACTTAGAACTACTTAAACCTAACTAACCTAAGGACATCACACACCTCCGTGCCCGAGGCAGGATTCGAACCTGCGACCGTAGCAGGCGCGCGGTTCCAGACTGTAGCGCCTAGAACCACTCGGCCACTCCGGCCGGCTAATCCTCAAATGGGTACATACTTATAGCAATAAATATAAAATTAAATTATTTACGGCTGTTGTAATACAACGCAATGGGTAGAAGAAAAATTACGTTCAAAGCATTTATTCAACATATGTGTTCGTGTATCATATTGCATAATGCATTTGAATTTAAGTACAGTTACTGTTATTTATCAGTTTATCATCGGCTCTTCTGGCAACATTCCATCTGACTTTCAGAAAAATAGAGGGGGGCAGCAGTCTAAAAGAGAAAACAGTCGACACGAAGTTTACTGTGTTTTAACGACCAGTACTTAACGACCGGTTAACAACTTACACTGCCCTTACTACAGCTGATCTAGACCTACTGGGTTACCAATTAATAATAATTTCTGTTCATATGCGGCCAGAGGTACAGCCACAAAAGTCAGTACTTGGTCCTGAATAAAAATGTTTGACGACCGTTGAGACAGACTTCGCCACTAGGTTGAGGAGAGCGCTCCTATCGACTAGGCAGCCAAAATAGTTCGGAGTGTCATGTGAGTGGGAAATCATCAAACCTTGTAGTGGTTGATGGCAATATAACAGTGCAAGAAACGTTCAAGTGTACATGATATCGGCACATGTTACATCAACCAAACGGTTTCTGGTCAACGCATGGGACACTGCATCCTCCAGGTCGTGGAGACTGTGTGTACAACTAATCACCATCAATTTCCAGGTTGTGCCACGATTACCTCGACCAGGATGAAACCACTGCCGCCAGTGTCAACAGCGCCACCAAGCGACGTGTTGGCGATCGGAATTGCCCACCCGTGATAGTAACAGCGGCTGTACGAGTCGGAGAGCAGGAAAAATATCGCAGATCGAATATCTGGAGAACAACTGGTGAAAAGCCATCAAATTGACATAATTTTTGTGAGGTAAAAGAACATTCACCCGACGTGGTGTCACACAACACAGGTCACAGCGACTAGCATGATTTAATGAACACCATCACTTGATGCTAAAAGCAAGAAAAAAGATGCACTTGACTGATGAGCCGCGAAACACTTTGGCAGGGTACGAATATACACCAAAGAGCCAAAGAAATTGCTTTTTTTTTCTTTTGGTCATCAGTCTACTGACTGGTTTGATGAGGCCCACCACGAATTCCTTTCCTGTGCTAACCTCTTCATCTCAGAGTAGCTCTTGCAAAGTACGTCCTCAATTATTTGCTTGACGTATTCCAATCTCTGTCTTCCTCTACAGTTTTTGCCCTCTACAGCTCCCTCTAGTACCATGGAAGTCATTCCCTCATGTCTTAACAGATGTCCTATCATCCTGTCCCTTCTCCTTATCAGCGTTTTCCACATATTCCTTTCCTCTCCGATTCTGCGTAGAACCTCCTCATTCCTTACCTTATCAGTCCACCTAATTTTCAACACTCGTCTATAGCACCACATCTCAAATGCTTCGATTCTCTTCTGTTCCGGTTTTCCCACAGTCCATGTTTCACTACCATACAATGCTGTACTCCGGACGTACATCCTCAGAAATTTCTTCCTCAAATTAAGGCCGGTATTTGATATTAGTAGACTTCTCTTGGCCAGAAATGCCTTTTTTGCCATAGCGAGTCTGCTTTTGATGTCCTCCTTGCTCCGTCCGTCATTGGTTATTTTACTGCCTAGGTAGCAGAATTCCTTAACTTCATTGACTTCGTGACCATCAATCCTGTTGTTAAGTTTCTCGCTGTTCTCATTTCTACTACTTCTCATTACTTTCGTCTTTCTCCGATTTACTCTCAAACCATACTGTGTACTCATTAGACTGTTCATTCCGTTCAGCACATCATTTAATTATTCTTCACTTTCACTCAGGATAGCAATGTCATCAGCGAATCGTATCATTGATATCCTTTCACCTTGTATTTTAATTCAGCTCCTGAACCTTTCTTTTATTTCCATCATTGCTTCCTCGATGTACAGATTGAAGAGTAGGGGCGAAAGGCTACAGCCTTGTCTTACACCCTTCTTAATACGATCACTTCGTTCTTGATCGTCCACTCTAATTATTCCCTCTTGGTTGTTGTACATATTGTATATGACCCGTCTCTCCCTATAGCTTACCCCTAATTTTTCAGAATCTCGATCAGCTTGCACCATTTTATATTGTCGAACGCTTTTTCCAGATCGACGAATCCTATGAAAGTGTCTTGATTTTTCTTTAGCCTTGCTTCCATTATTAGCCGTAACGTCCGAATTGCCTCTCTCGTCCCTTTACTTTTCCTAAAGCCAAACTGATCGTCACCTAGCGCATTCTCAATTTTCTTTTACATTCTTCTGTATATTATTCTTGTAAGCAACTTCGATGCATGAGCTGTTAAGCTGATTGTGCGATAATTCTTGCACTTGTCAGCTCTTGCCGTCTTCGGAATTGTGTGGATGATGCTTTTCCGAAAGTCAGATGGTATGTCGCCAGACTAATATATTCTAAACACCAACGTGAATAGTCGTTTTGTTGCCACTTCCCCCAATGATTTTAGAAAATCTGATGGAATGTTATCTATCCCTTCTGCCTTATTTGACCGTAAGTCCTCCAAAGCTCTTTTAAATTCCGATTCTAATACTGGATCCCCTATCTCTTCTAAATCGACTCCTGTTCCTTCTTCTATCACATCAGACAAATCTTCACCCTCATACAGGCTTTCAATGTATTCTTTCCACCTATCTGCTCTCTCCTCTGCATTTAACAGTGGAATTCCCGTTGCACTCTTAATGTTACCTCCGTTGTATTTAATGTCACCAAAGGTTGTTTTGACTTTCCTGAATGCTGAGTCTGTTCTTCCGACAATCATATCTTTTCCGGTGTCTTCACATTTTTCCTGCAGCCATTCCGTCTTCGCTTCCCTGCACTTCCTATTTATTTCATTCCTCTGCGACTTGTATTTCTGTATTCCTGATATTCCCGGAACATGTTTGTACTTCCTCCTTTCATCAATCAACTGACGTATTTCTTCTGTTACCCATGGTTTCTTCGCAGCTACCCTCTTTGTACCTATGTTTTCCTTCCCAACTTCTGTGATGGCCCTTTTTAGAGATGTCCATTCCTCTTCAGCTGTACTGCCTACTGCGCTATTCGTTATTGCTGTATCTATAGCGTTAGAGAACTTCAAACGTATCTCGTCATTCCTTAGTACTTCCGTATCCCACTTCTTTGCGTATTGATTCTTCCTGACTAATGTATTGAACTTCAGCCTACTCTTCATCACTACTACATTGTGATCTGAGTCTATATCTGCTCCTGGGTACGCCTTACAATCCAGTATCTGATTTCGGAATCTCTGTCTGACCATGATGTAATCTAATTGATATCTTCCCGTATCTCCCGGCCTTTTCCAAGTATAGCTCCTCCTCTTGAGATTCTTGAACAGGGTATTCACTATTACTAGCTGAAGCTTGTTACAGAACTCAATTAGTCTTTCTCCTCTTTCATTCCTTGTCCCAAGCCCATATTCTCCTGTAACCTTTTCTTCTACTCCTTCCCCTACAACTGCATTCCAGTCGCCCATGACTATTAGATTTTCGTCCCCCTTTACATACTGCATTACCCTTTCAATATCCTCATACACTTTCTCTATCTGTTCATCTTCAGCTTGCTACGTCGGCATGTATACCTGAACTATCGTTGTCGGTGTTGGTCTGCTGTCGATTCTGATTAGAACAACCCGGTCACTGAACTGTTCACAGTAACACACCCTCTGCCCTACCTTCCTATTCATAACGAATCCTACACCTGTTATACCATTTTCTGCTGCTGTTGATATTACCCGATACTCATCTGACCAGAAATCCTTGTCATCCTTCCACTTCACTTCACTGTTCCCTACTATATCTAGATTGAGCCTTTGCATTTCCCTTTTCAGATTTTCTAGTTTCCCTACCACGTTCAAGCTTCTCACATTCGACGCCCCGACTCGTAGAACGTTATCCTTTCGTTGATTATTCACTGTTTTTCTCATGGTAAGAAACTGGTACACCTGCGTAATACCGTGTAGAGCCCCCGCGAGCACGCAGAAGTGCCGCAACACGACGTGGCGTTAACTCGATTAATGTTTGAAGTAGTGCCAGAGAGAACTGACACCTTGAATATTGCAGGGCGGTCCATAAATCCGTGAGAGTAAGAGGACGTGGAGATCTCTAATGAACAGTGTTGCGAGGAATCCCATATATGATCAATAATGTTCATGTCTGGGGAGTTGGGTGGCCAGCGGAATTATTCAAACTCAGAAGAGTTTCCCTGGAGCCACTCTGTAGAAATTATGGACGTGTAAGGTGTTACACTGACCTGCTGGAATTGCCCAAGTTCTTCAGATGCACAATGCACATGAATGGATGGAGGTGATTAGAAAGGATGCCCGCGTACGTGTCACCTGGCAGAGTCGTATCAGGGGTCCCATTTCATCTCCAACTGCATACGCCGCACACCATTACACAGCCTCCAACACCTTGAAAAGTGTCCTGCTGACATGCTGGGTCCATGGAATCATGAGGTTGTCTCCATACCCGCACAAGTTCATCCGGTCGATACAATTAGAAACTAGACTCGTCCGACCAGGCAACAAATTTCCCCTCATCAACAGTCCAAGTTCGGTCTTGACGGGTCCAGGTGTGACGTAAAGCTTCGTGTCGTGCAGTCACCAAGAATAGACGAGCGGGCCTTCGGCTCCGAATGTCCATATCGTGGTTCGCACGCTGACACTTGTTGATGGCCCAACATTGAAATCTGCAGCAATTTGCGGAAGCGTTGCACTTCTGTCTGCGTTGGACGATGCTCGTCAGTTATCGTTGGTCCAAATACTGCAGGATCTTTTTCCGGCGTCAGCAATGTCGAACATTCGATGTTTTACCGGATTCCTGCTATTCGCGGTACACTCTTGAAATGGTCGTACGGGAAAATCCCCACTCCATCGCTACCTCGGAGATGCTGTGTCCCATTGCTCGTACGTCGACTGTAACACCACGTTCAACTCACTTAAATGTTGATAACCTGCCAATGTAGCAGCAGTAACCGATATAAGAATGGTGCCAGACACTTGTTATCTTATACAGGCGTTACCAAGCGCAGCGCTGTACTCTTCCTGTATATATGTTTCTGTATTTCAATACACATGCCTACACCAGTTTCTTTCGCGCTTCACTGTATAAGGATGCGAGAACATGAGGAGGGTACGAAAATATGAGGAATTGCGCTACGCTTACCAACGTATCAGCAATCGCGCAAACAAGACGATATTTTGTGGTTTTTCTTCGATCTTTCTTCATATCTAATGATATTCTCTTGATAATCGGCCATAATACTTTAAAATTATTGATTTGCTTTGGACAACGGTTTATAAAAAGTTGGAACTGATGTGTAACATGTTTGATGACCAATGTTCCACACCCACAGATGGAGGCAAATTTCACAGTCCAGTATTCTGAGCATGTTTTTTCTAGATAGGTTTCTTGCTTGGAATATTTTGTGAAGGTGGATGAATCTACGATTAGGTTTCACCACTCAAGTAAAATCGTTCAGACTCACCCGTGTTCTAAAATACCCTCCCACGTAAGACAAAAATTTTAGGTGTCTGCTGTGGTTGAGCTACTCCGGCTGACAAAGGGAGTGAAGCACGCATAAGAAGCGTAGGAAACGTAAAGTAACTTCACGGGTTGAGAGGGTATGTGATGTTATTTCAGTGATCACAATATCGAGTCGAAGTTATAAAGAACTTGATGGCGCAAGCCCATTTATCAGTAGCATATTGCGCCCATTCTAACTTGCATGCATATACTGATTCGGTTGGGAAGGGTGCCATGGTCTCTCAAAAACTTGTTTAATACGTTGTGTATCTTATTTCCTTGACAAGCTTAAGTAAATTCTTCGACTATAGCGATAAAATTATTTGTCCATCCTATACTTGTGACTGCTGTTCACCCCATCCGTCAGATGGTTGAAATGGCTCTAAGCACTATGGGACTTAACATATGTGGTCATCAGTTCCCTAGACTTAGAACTACTTAAACCTAACTGACCTAAGGACGTCACACACATACACTCCTGGAAATTGAAATAAGAACACCGTGAATTCATTGTCCCAGGAAGGGGAAACTATATTGACACATTCCTGGGGTCAGATACATCACATGATCACACTGACAGAACCACAGGCACATAGACACAGGCAACAGAGCATGCACAATGTCGGCACTAGTACAGTGTATATCCACCTTTCGCAGCAATGCAGGCTTCTATTCTCCCACGGGGACGATCGTAGAGATGCTGGATGTAGTCCTGTGGAACGGCTTGCCATGCCATTTCCACCTGGCGCCTCAGTTGGACCAGCGTTCGTGCTGGACGTGCAGACCGCGTGAGACGACGCTTCATCCAGTCCCAAACATGCTCAATAGGGGACAGATCTGGAGATCTTGCTGGCCGGGGTAGTTGACTTACACCTTCTAGAGCACGTTGGGTGGCACGGGATACATGCGGACGTGCATTGTCCTGTTGGAACAGCAAGTTCCCTTGCCGGTCTAGGAATGGTAGAACGATGGGTTCGATGACGGTTTGGATGTACCGTGCACTATTCAGTGTCCCCTCGACGATCACCAGTGGTGTACGGCCAGTGTAGGAGATCGCTCCCCACACCATGATGCCGGGTGTTGGCCCTGTGTGCCTCGGTCGTATGCAGTCCTGATTGTGGCGCTCACCTGCACGGCGCCAAACACGCATACGACAATCATTGGCACCAAGGCAGAAGCGACTCTCATCGCTGAAGACGACACGTCTCCATTCGTCCCTCCATTCACGCCTGTCGCGACACCACTGGAGGCGGGCTGCACGATGTTGGGGCGTGAGCGGAAGACGGCCTAACGGTGTGCGGGACCGTTGCCCAGCTTCATGGAGACGGTTGCGAATGGTCCTCGCCGTTACCCCAGGAGCAACAGTGTCCCTAATTTGCTGGGACGTGGCGGTGCGGTCCCCTACGGCACTGCGTAGGATCCTACGGTCTTGGCGTGCATCCGTGCGTCGCTGCGGTCCGGTCCCAGGTCGACGGGCACGTGCACCTTCCGCCGACCACTGGCGACAACATCGATGTACTGTGGAGACCTCACGCCCCACGTGTTGAGCAATTCGGCGGTACGTCCACCCGGCCTCCCGCATGCCCACTATACGCCCTCGCTCAAAGTCCGTCAACTGCACATACGGTTCACGTCCACGCTGTCGCGGCATGCTACCAGTGTTAAAGACTGCGATGGAGCTCCGTATGCCACGGCAAACTGGCTGACACTGACGGCGGCGGTGCACAAATGCTGCGCAGCTAGCGCCATTCGACGGCCAACACCGCGGTTCCTGGTGTGTCCGCTGTGCCGTGCGTGTGATCATTGCTTGTACAGCCCTCTCGCAGTGTCCGGAGCAAGTATGGTGGGTCTGACACACCGGTGTCAATGTGTTCTTTTTTCCATTTCCAGGAGTGTACATGTCCGAGGCATGATTCGAACCTGCGACCGTAGCGGTCTCGCGGTTCCACACTGTAGCGCCTAGAACCGCTCGGCCACCCCGGCCGGCTTGCCTTAGCATTTGATGTCAAAACCACTTAAAATTTCGTCTCTAAATTACACTTTAAATTTTTTTTGTTAGTTTTTGCTTATTTACATCTTTAGTTTTACTATCCTGTTCATTGAGTATTTCTGTGAGTTCCTATCAACTGAGCCGCAGTTTTTACTGAATTCAGCGAAAGTGACTAAGAAATTTAAGATCTTCTTTTCAGATACATTATTAATGACTTTCGGTTGGGAGTCTGTTACAAACATGATCTGTTCTCTCCAAGGTAACATTGGTGTTACCAGTTTCACTGAATAGTTGTAGTTCCACCGTAGCTAATAATGCTGTTGCTAAGATTTTGTAGGTAACTCATAAGAGAGAAATGCCTCTGTAACTGCTACAATCGGTTATCTCATCAGGTCAGCGGGTAGATCACGGTGGTCTTCCAGTCTTCGGGAACCTCTTCTGTCAACCAAATGTGTTTTACTGTTTCGATCGTCTTAGCCACAAATTTATTATTCGAATATTTACAAAGCTGTGCAGTTATGGAGTCGTCCCCAGGTGTTTTAATGCTTTTGAAAGATTTGGTGATTTCCTTGATTTCCTCTTCTGCTGGGGGATATGAGTCTAGGTACTTTTTCCGTATGTAAAATTAAATCTTGATTTTGGACCTTCAAAACTTTATAAAATTTTGGAAATAATTTTTATAAAATGATTATTATTCAGTGTTTTCCCAATTTGGTCTTCAACAAAAAAAATCTGATGGGGAATATTTAGGTTTTTGAACGCCTTGCAGAAATTTCTAGTATTGTGGTCTGTTTACTATATTCGAACTGTAGCACTACATCCTAATCAGGAATAAAGAACTGCCTAGCATTGATGCAGAAAAACGGCGTCACAGCAAAAAGGTGCCGTCACTCTGATGACCAAGCACTGAGGCCCAAATTGTTGCTGACCACTGCCTAGTGCGGGCATACATGTTGTCGACTAAGTTTTAGATACTATCCTCTCAGGAGCTATACTCTGTTGCCACGAGGTGGCCAAGCTGCTCGGGGCTGTGTCCGTTACACACCAGCGGGAGTCTGCAGTCATCGTTAATCTTCCATAGACGTCAGCAGCTATCGCTGCTTGCTACATGCTGGAACGCCGCACTCCTCGGCCAACTCCTTCATCGGCGAGAGGGGACACGACAGACAACATCTCCCATTGCTGTGGCGATCTTACCTCTGTAGCTAAATGAATAGAGGACTGTGACATTCATGGGTATTTAGTCAGTAGTCCGCCATACGTTTTCAGTCCAAATCACCACTCACAACCGACGTACAGATGTGGAAGCGGCGCCTCATCCTGATTTACGAACAGCCGATACATGTGCCACTGTTGGACTCAAGTTCTAGTCACAACAAAATATAGAATATGCTTAAGAACTTTGCAGCAATCGGATGTTAAAGATATTTGTCTCCAACAATGAGGGCCCGTCCTTTTGTTGTATACAGAAGTCACCACTGCCCTTTACTGGCCGCTAGGACTTTATAAACGGCGAAAGACTTGCGATAAATGAAAGCTGAGGTGCTAATACCGAAGAATATTACTAGGTAATGGTCACATGTAGCTTCCGAAACGTTGCAGGGACCTGGAACCAGGCGATACGATGCGGTCAGTTTACTGCTCGAGAAATTTTTAGACAACAGATGTACCCCTCACTGTACTCAAATGAGCACGTCATCGTTCGTTGCATAATAATAGCACCAACGTTGTGTGCCGCTACTCGTACAACAGAGGTAGTGACTTTTTTTATATTAAAAAACAAAAGTAAGGGTGCGTGAGATTGCCCATTCAAAGAGAGTGAGTTTAAATCATATTGCTAGCCGGCGTGTCGGCTGCAGTGTAAGGGAGACTCGGCAGCAAACGGACCAAAGTTGTCAACAGCGCAGCAGTAAACAACCTCCCCAGAATTCCCTAATCCCCTGAGCGTCCGGTCTGCCTGACACTTGCAAGCAAGGCCACCGTGTGGTAATGACCTGTCAGTTTTAATATGTAAATCCTTGAAATACTGAACAGAAAATAGCAAAATCAATTCCAGAAGAGCTACAGCCATTGTGAATACATCGTCGAACTAGTAATAAAAGGACGATTCCAGTGCAAAGTGGCTCTGAGCACTACGCGACTTAACTTCTGAGGTCATCAGTCGCCTACAACTTAGAACTAATTAAACCTAACTAACCTAAGGACATCACACACATCCATCCCCGAGGCAAGATTCGAACCTGTGACCGTGCCGGTCGCTCGGTTCCAGAATTTAGCGCCTAGAACCGCACGGCCACTCCGGCCAGCGATTCCAGTGCATTTGCCGCCACTCATGTAGTACACATAGGAGTAACGTTGTTAATATTTGTATAAAATCTTGTTTTATTAAATATTTTATACTTACATTTACATAAACAAATTATACGTCATCGAATGCAGAACAGAAGAATTATATACCAAATTTGTGTGACAAGTTATTGAATAAAAGAGGAAATTCGTATGAATAAAAGTGTTGTGTTACTGAAGAGGATGGCAGAATTGAAACTATCCATAGTTACACGTGAATAAGCTACTGAAATTAGTATACTATGTTTCTGTTACTATCAAGTCTAATAATATGGTGATATATGTTATATTACCAACTACTGATTAAAATACGAGGGCTATCCACAAAGTACACTACGTTTTGGAATTAAAATTAAATAAAGTATTGGAAATTTTTTTTATTCTATACAGATGAAAGTCACACTTAAATACAACTTTTCTACATAGTTCCAATTAAATTAAGGCACTTATCGTAGCGATGGACGAGCTTGGAAATTCCTTCGTCGTAAAATTCGGCCGCCTGCGCCTTCAACCACGTGGCGACTGCCTTTTGGGAGAGAAAAGGTGTGCTTTTTGTGGATTTCCTGGAAAGAGGCACTACAATAAACTCTCAAAGGTATTGCCAACCTCTGCACAATCTCAGAAGAGCAATACAAAACAAGCGCAGGGGAAAGTTGGGCTCAAAGGTCTTGCTGATTCACGACAACGCCCGGGCCCACACGGCAAATTCCACTCGTGAAGTTCTCGAATCTTTTAAGTGGGAGTTGTTTCCTCATCCGCCGTACAGTCCCGACCTGGCACCGAGCGACTTCCACTTATTCCCAGCAATGAAGAAGTGGTTGGCGATGCAGCATTTTGATGACGACGCACAGTTTCAAGAAGAGGTAACCACGTGGTTGAAGGCGCAGGCGGCCGAATTTTACGACGAAGGAATTTCCAAGCTCGTCCATCGCTACGATAAGTGCCTTAATTTAAATGGCAACTATGTAGAAAAGTAGTATTTAGGTGTCGCTTTAATTTGTATATAATTAAAAAAAATTCCAATACTTTATTTATTTTTAATTCCAAAACGTAATGTACTTTGTGGATAGCCCTCGTAGTACCTCACGGTCATGGAGCACATTCATGGTTTTAGTTTGCTGTTGGTTGAAGGGGTGAGATCTTGCACGGCTTAGTAGCCGCTTATGAAAGCTTGATCTGCAGATAGTCGGACTTAGTGTTACCAGTGTAGTCAGCTGCGATTCTGGTAGAATGTTCCCAGTGTGGTTCCATGAAGAGTTGTGCTCGTTTTGAGAATCAACAAGTTATTGAACTTCTATGCATTGGTTAGATATAGGATTCTTTTTAGGTTAACGAATCAGTTCCATTTAGGTTCGTCTCATATGGAATAAACCGACGCAGCTGTGTGCGAAGTTACAAGTGGGTTGGTTTCATCCAGGATCAGACTGTAACATGCATTCCATTTCATATCTTAGATTGCAATCACGTGTTTCAGTAAATATTTAGGCATGTGGGTGGTTGATGATGTGGCTTGGAGTTTTAGTCAGAGCAGTAGCAGCAGTAATTGTGGCAATGCAATTATTGTTTGAATGCACACTGTGGTAGCAGTAGGCTACAGTATTCATTGATTTGTATTTATCACTCTGTATACCACCGTTCATTAATCATATATCCTTGCTACTATGTGCCATGAGTGTTTACAGATTTGCCATACTTGTCTATTAATGCTGCAGTCACCCCAGGCCACTGCTCACTGCACTGTCGCCAGGCAGTGACACTGTTTCTTTTCTTAGCTGTGCTGCTGTATTCATGCTGCCATGTTTGTCCACAATGACAACTAGCAACACTACATCATCTCCACTGCTGCACCCCCATGCCACCATCAATGCCACAACTGCCTCCATGTTGCCTACACATTGCATGAATTCCATGCCATGTCTATGTGACAGCTGTCATGCCAGTCTGTATTCATGCCTGGACATGTTGCAGCATCTCCACCATGGCACCTCTACATTGCCCTACACTACAATGCAGACACTTTCGTTGCCGCTGTCTCTGTGTCTCCTGCCCACAACATAAATTCTGTATTGCACCACATCCAAGCCACAGCCATCTCGTCAGTCCACAGTAAGACCTACCCGTGCTGCAGCATCTCTGACACTGCACCTCCACATCTCCTGCTGCTGCAACACAGCCACAACTGTCTCTATGGTGACAGTACATAGTACCAGTTTTGCATAGCACCACATTTAACCTGCAATCTTTGTGCCAGTCCACACTGATGTCTGACCATGCTGCAATCTATCAAAACTTCTAAATCCGTAGCATCACCTCCAGGCCACTGCATCTCTACACCACATGGCCATGCTACCAATTCTGTATCATGTGGCCTTGCAGTACCATCGCATTCATGCTGCACCAACTCTGTGCTATCACCTTCAAAGTCACTGTAAAACTGTATCACCTGTCTGTGCTACCACAATCAAGTAGTGTGTCCTGAGCTTGCTGCCATCTTTGATCTGTAGGGCCTCAACCCAATCGCCATCATGCCTCATCAACTCCATCCTACTGCCTCCCGGTCACTGTTCTACCACATTGATTGACCATGTCACCACAGGGAGCCATGTTGCCTGGCCATGCCACCACCTTCAAAATACAACATCTTAGCATTACTGCCTCCTTGCTGTGTGTCACCTGCACACTGTATCACATCCATACAACGTCACCTCCAGCAGCACTTCACCCCACAGCATCGAGACAGGAAGTTTAAAGGAAATATAGCAGCAACCTTGGCTTGTGTTTCCAGTCGCCTGCCATGCTAGCGAAATTTAAATGTCACTTAATCATTGTGGATCAGAGGGTGCAGGCTGTCTTTCACTCCTAGAGAGGATAAGAAAGGTATAGTTTGGTTCGTTTTTAAGTGCATGGACTGAGAAATTAGTTAGATTATATATCATAAATTTAAGGAAATAAATTCTGAACTGAGGATTAGCAATGCATGATAGACTTAATAAATTAATTTCGAGGGTGAATAATATGCAGTCAAAATCTAATGAAGAAGTAGGTGGGACTGATTCTGAAGAAAAATTGTAGGAGAGGGAATACAAGTTAATGCGAAAAACATCTTTTATGATCTTGATAGGAACATCAACAATGTACAAAAAGACAGATTGCTACTTACTATAAAGAAGATACAACAAGTTGTAGACAGGCGCTATTAAAATACAATCAAATAAAGCTTTCAGCCACAGCCTTCATCAGTAAAAGAGAGGCATACAAACTATTCTTACACACACACACACACACACACACACACACACACACTCACACACACACACACACACACACACACATATATATATATATATATATATGCATTTACTGTATTCTGGTCTGAGATGCTAGAGTTGATGATTGTGTGTGCATGAGGTGTGCTTGCCTGTGTGTGTGTGTGTGTGTGTGTGTGTGTGTGTGTGTGTGTGTGTTTGAGTGTGTGTGTGTGTCTTTTTTACTGCCGAAGGCTTTATGTGACTGTCTTTTAATTGTGTCTGTCTGCAACCTCTTGTATCTTCCTTACGGTAAGTAGCAATCTGTGTTTTCCTACTCTGTTTTTTATGATCTTTGGCACACTGAAAAAAATGTGGAAGTGAATGCAATATATATTGCAGCAAATACAAAACTGATGTGTTTGGGTGCAAGAAAATATAAGGAGGACATTACACAGAGTAATAAAATGTTAAGAAGGAAGATCAATATTATTGAGAGAGAAATATTTGATTTAAGAAGAGGTATGTGTAATAAAGAATCAGGGGAAGGAACATTGTGTGTGAAGTTTGCCAAGGGCATGAAAACTATAATTGTAGTTAGTTTTTCAGTCAAGGGAAGTTACTCAGTTTAAAAGAAGCCATGTTGACTATAGAGGCTGAGCTAGGAAATTTGTTGGCAGATTTTACCATAGGTCATGTAATATATGTGTGTGTATAAGTTTAGAAAGGCAGAGAACAAATTGTATGATGAAATTTCTTGCCAGTTTCCTGGAACACTTTTTCAATAGTGTATGTGCTTTGGCCATGGCGAAGAAGAAAAGAGAGAGATATGTGTATGACAGTCGATCTGTTATAAGGAAAGGAGATAACTGTCCAGAGGAACTAAGGAAGATTTCTGATAAGTGGAATGAATGTGTATATTGCACAAAGTAGTTATAAGAAAATTAATATATTTCATGTTTATTATGTTAATATGTATGGTAGATGTAATGGTGATATAGTGTAACTTGATATCAGTGAGCTGGCATCTGTTGCAGTTAACCAGGCGTCTGGAACAGATACAGTAATATTGCTAGAAGTGAGAATAGTGTTGAAATGGACCTGCGAGGCAGTTTATCTAGTGATGTAGAAGTTATTAATGACGAATTATTGCATGTGCAACTGCTCAGTGGGAGAGTGTACTGGTAAGTTTGTGTTCATGGTATTCTTGGACTATTGTGTATTAAATGGGTCCATTCATAAGACGTATGTGTCTCATAAAGCGGTTTATTGGGGGTAATGTAGCAGATGATGTCGGTAGTCATTGATTTTCGTAATTTTGTCTGTACTATTTGGTGTACTAGATGGTAATTATGATGTTAATGCTGAATGAATGCATGAAGTAACTTTCATAATGCAAGTGTTGTTAATGAAATTTGCCATGAAATTTTTAAGAGAGGTGATTACCTTTTGCTCCTAGAAAAGAATACATGAAGTAATTGTTGTAATGCAAGTGTTGTTAATGAAATATGCCATGAGGTTTTTAAGGGAGATGATTACCTTTTGTTCCTAGAGAAGGTTTTCAGCAGTATTTGGACATAGTTGAAAGAAGTAGACTAGACTGCAAGACACAAGGAAAAAGAAAGATTAGGGTTATGTTGAAATGTGTTTTTATAGATCATGTTTCTATGTAATTGTAGTTATTTTGGGGTTTTGACTAGGTGTAAGTTACTATGCTGGTATACTGTGTTAAGAAAAAAGCAGAGCTGGTTGTAATGGAAAGGGGAAAGTGGGCAGCATGAATAACTCTGCATCAGGGTATGGACGTGTAGGCTGATCACAGGAGAAGAACGTTCAAGAATGTTTATTTGTTTGTGTGAGTATATGTAGAGATAAAGGAAAGATAAGAATTAGATTTTCAACAGCAATATGTACATATTGTTAGGAATGTGAGTAAAGTATTAGAGGATTATTGAATTTGATGTGTACACATACACATGGGGATGTTCATTTTGTTAAAATTATATTTCTTTGTCTCTTGACAATATCTTTTGGAAAATAACATAATATAACATTAACAGACATGGTTATTGTAGCCGATGTTTCAGGATGCCAAAAGAGAATAAGATAAATGGTGAAACAATGGCTCATTTGGAGGATCAATATGATGATGAGTTATTTCAGTATGAGCAAACGTAGTTTAGAGAATTTCGGGGGATTCTGCTCTGTACAGTTATATGAATATGGTTAAGTGTTTGTATGGACAGCTGGAATTGGAATAATAGTTTAAACTAATAGAAAATGTGAAATAAAGTAAACTGCTAAGTTCATGTAAACCAGAATATGTCATCGTAGCTTATATTGTATGTAGCTGTAAAAATTTTTGATAACGTTTATGACTTTTAGAGGATGTAAATGTACAGATACGAGTGATGAAACTTAATTTATGTTACAGTTAGGCTGTGGTGCAACATAAATGAGGAGTGAAGAAATTAAATAGTGATGTGGAAGGGAATATACACAATATCTTGTTGAAAATTATGTATATTTACGTAAAATTATTTAAAAGAATTTTCTGTCGAACAATTTTGGTGCATAGAGGCAAATCTAGTGCTTGGTGTTAGTATCATCATTGAAGGTAGTCAAAAGAAATGTGTAGTTGCTCAATTAAATGAAGGTGGTCTGTATGTACACAATTAGAATATTGAGGTTATGGGATGGTCTGAAGCATAGATTAAATTTTAAGAGCATGCAGATGTTTGATTTGTATGTGTATTTATATTTTTTCCTGGTGCTGACTAGCCCCAGTTGGGCACATGTACAACGGATGTGTGATAATGCAGGGAGGTTTCACATAGCCTGACCATTTGGAGTCCTAGTTTGCTTGATGGACCAATGACTGATTTGGAATTTCATTGTATTTTGCTAGATGGTTTGGTTGTTGATGATATGCACAGTGCTGCCAGCTGTGTATACAATCACATATGAGTAGAAGATCTGCAATTGAACCAGTGCAGGTAACTGATTACCTAAAATTGAATAAATTGTCATCATCACAACAGCATGTTACATTACTGTTCGTGTAGTAAAAGTCAAGACAATAGCAGGAATAATAAAAAATTTTGATTTTACTGCAAGCCCATGTATGAACTGATGTTCTGTGTAGTCTTCTGTAAATATGGGCACACAGTCTTGGCAGATTTCTCCAGGGAAGTCATTGTTCTGCAAAATCAGTTGTTTTCTTGAACCATTATATACTTAGCAGATTCATTTAAGTAAAGGTATTATTATTTCCACGAATTTGTATAAATACATACTTATATTAGATAGCTAAAAGCTCAACTATGCAGGCCAACCCATCACCACATGTTTAACACACATTTATTGGTATAACCATTCTTTAGCGCATGAATTCTTATTTTGTGAAATGCCAAGTAGTGGCTTATGACGTTACAAGCAGGAGGTGTCATGTATTTATTGAGGGTGTGAATTCAGATCACATTGCCAACCATTGTATCATAGTTCTGATATATTTAAGGGTGACTCAGTAGGAAGCAGGCCAAGGCTACTGACAGATGGCAGTAAGGACACCCTGCTTGGAGTTCCCTAATCTGCTGAGCGTTCAGTCTGCTTGGCGTGGCCGCTCACAGTAGAGCCAAGCATGGGGAAAACCTGCAAGCATCAATACGTGGATAATTTGAATACTAAACAGAAAATAGCAAACTGAGTTCCAGACAAGCTACAGTTAATCTCAGTACTTCATTGAAGCAGTAGTAAAGGGATGATTCCAATGCTCTTTTCACTACAATAGTACGACACAAACAACTAATGTTACTAATATTTGTACAAACAACTGGTCATATTTAAGATATTCACGAATACACATACTTCCATAAGTATGTGATGCCCAGTTCTTAGATGTTTTGATGCATACCGTACAGTATATCAAACGTTATACCGCTCAGTACATCAAACGTTAGTTTCATACATATCGCAGGATCGTAAAAAAGGAAGGTGCTCGATCAATGAAGTACCGTTGTTTGAAGTAATGGAGGCCTTTCAAAAAACGCACGTTGAAAATTGGTTTACCCTTTCTTTCCCACCCTATTCAATGGCTGTAACTGCTAATTTTTCAATTTATACACCAAAGCGTAGATCGTTGTTCTCCCAAATCTATGTTTAATGCTTGACTTGGATCTTTTTTTGTTACTTACGTATGTATAATGGGAAGTCAAATGAATACGAAGAGATGGGAAAAAATAAGTAAATTGATTATTATTTTAAACTTAATCGCCATAAATGTTAATTCGTGTTTCCCACTGTGAGACAAGATGGTCAGTGCCTTCATGGTAAAATGTTTGTGGTTGGCTACAGAAACATGATTCTACTCAGACGTGCACCTCCTCGTCCGAAGCAAATCGACAGCCACAAATGTTTTGCTTCTGAACTCCAGGCATACAGAATTTGAGTGGTAAGAGATTGAGATTGTATGGACGACATGTAAGGGCTTTCCACTGAAACTTCTGCAGTGTAGTGGAAACAGCCTTAGCAACGTGTGGGATCGCCCACATTCCTAGCCATCCCTTTGCTTTGGAAGAAAAGGTGCACGTCTAGTTAGAATGCTCGTTGCATGGGCAACCACAAACATTTTTCCACGTGGCGTCTTCTAGCCACTTCAAGGGGTTTGAAACCCATGGGCTTTCGGTCGAGTACTCCTCGACCACTGTCAAGTGGTGACTGGCTTTCGGTTGCTGGTGCCGTCATACACCAGCGCTGCTTTCTGTGACATCACTGGTGCTGACTCCAGCGCCATATTAGGTATTGTTTTCGTTGCGCGCCAGCCGCGCCCGCTTCAGCCTTGCAACGGCTCGTTTCCAGCCCGTGCTTAGCTGTAGGCGGCCGTCTTTACTTAGGGCATTGTCATAAAAGAATTTACAATACTCTCAATAAAAACGGCGGCCTACAGCTAAGCACAGCTAGGGACCTCAATGTGAAACTTTCCCAAAAGTAAAACAAGTACAGCTTACCTGAAGTGTGAAAGAGCTGTCTCGTTAAACGTTTGGCAGCAAAGGGACACCTCTACATCTACATCTACATCTACATACATACTCCGCAAGCCACCTGACGGTGTGTGGCGGAGGGTACCTTGAGTACCTCTATCGGTTCTCCCTTCTATTCCAGTCTCGTATTGTTCGTGGAAAGAAGGATTGTCGGTATTCCTCTGTGTGGGATCTAATCTCTCTGATTTTATCCTCACGGTCTCTTCGCGAGATATACGTAGGAGGGAGCAATATACTGCTTGACTCCTCGGTGAAGGTATGTTCTCGAAACTTCAAGAAAAGCCCGTACCGAGCTACTGAGCGTCTCTCCTGCTGAGTCTTCCACTGGAGTTTATCTATCATCTATCACTGCGATCCAAATACTTTGGGACATTTGGCGAATCACAGGCAATCCTGCAACAAACTAAACGAATTGGTGTAGTATTGGGTGGTAGTTTTTTTGTCAACACAGGAATTCAGATAAACATATGAAGGAATTTATAGCAGCGTGCAATTCACCAAGGAGTCAGTAGCCTGCGCAGGGAAAGAATTTTTGGCACCCTTTATGGAGACTGGAAGGTGTGGTTACGCAGTGTGAGTCATTCATTGGGCGAGATGGTAAACTGGGCTCATCACTGACAAAGACGCTACAACGGAAAATTCAGCGCCTCGACTGTGAGACAGTCGGAATATCGTTAACAAAACTACCGAACATGGGCAGCCGCGAGTCAATCTGACAGAGAGAAGAAGAGTGAAGAGAAGATGGTGAAGGATAGAAAGATGAGACAGTCAACGTGGCATAAGACGGGCTGTGAGTGAGTGATAAGTGAGCAGAAGACACAGAGATTCCTGAGAAGAAGTGATGTTTCGTCGTCTTCACACAAAGCAAATTGCAACCTATTGTCGACTCTGTTTACAGACTAAGAGTCAGGTCCCTAAATTCATTCAGATTTCTGTCGTCATATAGGCGAAAGGACAAGGCATGGTATAATTCTGTGGATAATACAGGAGCTACTGAGTGTAACTGATGAGAGGATAAAATATAAAAATACACCCAATGAACCAGTCAAAAGGAAGTGTAGACGTCTAGAAAACCATACTGAAGGAAAGGGGAAGACATCCAGGAACGAATGACTAGAGGACAAATGGAGGACTGCTTTCTCATCAGTCCAATAATGCTCGTTTATAAGGGTTTCATGTGCCTCACATCCGATTCTTTTCTATATTTAGCTAGCTTTTTAACCATTTTTCTCATAGTAAACTAACGGTCTTAATAAGAATATTGATTCAAGTGAAGAACTCATTTGTGATGCAGTCGTTCTTAAGATACGAAGAAAAGAATGTAAGAATATAGCCCTATACAGTTCACTCCGGTTTCAAGGAGTTTCTCCACTATTACAAGCTTTTCCAGTGGGAGGCGACTACTAGATTTAATCATTTCCAGTTTAATGAGCCTAATAACAGCAAGACGCACTCAATGTTGAACTTCCTAAGGACAATACATTTACTGCATTCATACAGCGAAGGCTTTCTCGACAAGATGTAGCAGCTGCTGGTGAATGTTCCAGGTCATGTGATCGTGGTCCATGAAATTTTCCCGTAAAAACGTTTCGCGTAGAGCTGCACTACATATCTTCATAGCTGCTTTTGGTTCCGCAACGTCTTGCCGATTGACAGGTTGGACACCGGAGAGAGATATAAATACTATACAAAAGAAGCGTGGTAGAATTCTACACGTGATCGGCATACAATATCCATGTCAGAGATAAGACAAACGGGGGCTGGAACTTAAATAGTGATACCTATTTATTTACAGCTCGTACAAAATAGATACGTGCTTCAATGTTTTGCTGACCTTCAAAGTAGTCACCAGCATAGTGTATAACCCGTTGCCAGCGATGTGGAAGTCATAGGATACTCTTAGCAGTGCCAGTTGTGTTGACAGTTCGAGCAGCGCCGTCTATTGCCAGCAGCAGATCTGAAGCGAATACCATGAAGTGTTTCCTTTTGTTCAGAAATCGAGTTGACCTCACGAGGGCTTACGTCAGGGGAGTGCAGTAGGTGGTATAGCACTTAGCAGCCCCATCAGTCAAATAAATCAGTAACAGCTTGCACTGTACGTGCTTGAGCATTGTCCATTGTCCTGCAAAATGATGGTCAGGTCCTGCAGAAAGTGTCATCACTTCTGTCTCAAAGCCGGCCGTAGGCTGTTTTCCAAAAGTGAACAGCAAAGAGGCAGAAGTGATGACACTTTCTGCAGGACCCGATCATCATTTTGCTGGACAGTGTTCAAGCACGTACAATGCAAGCTGTTACTGATTTGTTTGACTGATGGGGCTGCTAAGTGCTATACCACCTACTGCACTCCCCTGACTTAAGCCCTCGTGAGTCAACTCGATTTCTGAACTAAAGGAAACACAGCGCGGCATTCGCTTCAGAACTGCTACAAATTCGTGGGCGATAGACAGGGCCGCTGGAACTATCAACACAACTGACACTGCAAAGAGCATCCTGCGATTTCCATATAATTAACAACGGGTTGTACACAATATTGGTGATTACTTTGAAGGTCAGTAAAACTTTGAAACACCAAACTATTTTGTACGAGCTGTAAATAAATAGTTGCCATTGTTAAAGTTCCAGCGCTCGTAATTACAGATTGTCATCTGTCAAAGATAAAAATTTATATATTTTCTGTAGTGTTACTATCCATATACCACTAAGTTTCGTGGTTTCTTCTTTATTGTTAAAGTTGTGTCTTTGTTTATCTATTTCGATGACTTCTCTATATAGCCGTGGGTAGTAGTTAGTCATTCTAAATAAAATTTTTGCTTCGAAGAAAATGTGGATATAATTCTAACTGAAAAGGAGAATCCAAGAAAATTAGTGATGTATGAACAGTAACTCTATGGAACTGATAGATAAGTTTCGTCTCCGACAAGTATTATCTGTGCCAGTCCTGTACGCACTTTTAACACGGCCCTTTCTCACCATATTTATGTCGTTATTCTACGTATGGACCATCAGTCATCCAGACTCAGCGGGACCAGGAGCACCTCTGAACATATCCAGTGCATCTTTGAATGAAACGTTAGGAACGAAGAAGTTACGCCAGCCACAATTCACTTTCTTACAGCCATCCACAGCCATGATCATCAAGACACTTCTGGGGGAAGACGTCCTACTCAGACATATCCGGTTCGAACTCTGGCGGTGCAAGAATTTTTCAACGACAGTACCTGGCCGCCAAGTGTAGGAGTGATGATGGAGTAAACTTTTTCACTGACTGTCCTTGGCCACTGTCCTCTCTGCCTCATGAAGTGAGATCAAGTTACACTGATTGTGATCTGTCAGTTGGATGGGAGCGTTAACCTCAGAGGCTACTTGCAACTATTTCAGAGTAGTATGCTGTACGCTGGATCTGAGCTTCACTGCCTCCCTCCTCATATCATGATACTTGAGCAACAAAGACAAGAACCCAGCACTACAGACGCATTCATTATAGTCACCTATACTCAGCAAATACACTCAACCCTCGCTATAGCAAGGAAGGGTAGAGAAGGGAAGGGGTTCCTTGTGCCTACCTTTTGAGTATATTGTAATCGAGTCAGGTTCTTTACATTTTAAAATTTTGAAAGAAATATTACTACTCTTACTGAATTCTATCCGACTCCATATATGTTTTAAAGTACGTTGTTGAAAACGCGTTTGTACTGCTAAGAGTGCGTTGAAAGGCGTTTCCAGGTCCTGGACCCCGAACCCTCATCAGTAAATAATTATAAATAAGTCGTTAATGTAATTGAACAACGATTAACGAATACTGTTAATTTTTTGGGATTAGCACGATGTACCCCTCCGCCACCTCGGCAATGCGCGTTACTGAAAGTGCCAAAGTGATGCTAATATAGCACTTTTTCATGCTAATACTCCAAAGTGCGACGGACTATTAATACAACGATAAATATAAAAAAACCTGCGCGAGAGATAAATACTCTGTGTAATTTAAGGATCACCGGGCCAACTCAATAACAAATATATACAGACTGTATTAAGCTACGGCGAAGAGATAATTATTCCTTGTTGGACATTGGAAGAGAGATGTTCCATGTCGAATTGCGAGGAGATTGTGGAAGCTGCTGTTAGGCAGTAATCTATGTTTTGTGGCATTGAAGAAAATAAATACATATAAAAGCACAAAAGGAGTATCAGGTGTGTAGAGTTCATAACACTCACTCACTTAAAAGAAATATTCAGCGATTATAAAGACGCAAGTCGTTCGGAAGTGTTGTGTAGTTTGATGTTGCGAACCTGCAGTTTCACACGGCTTTGGGATTCGTCGAGAGTATTTCTCCGAAGACCTAAAAAATTTCACGAACTAGAGTTGGACGCCACATTCCATACACATGACACAGCATAGCACTTGGTTGTACCGATCGATTTCCGCAGAGCGATAAATTATCTTTAGCGATTTCAGGTGGAGAAGTTCCGGCAAGGAGACTCAACGAGACCTGCTGCTGCGAAACGCATATAGTATTACGGTATTCTTTAACTAACGGAGAACAGTAAGCAATATAGACTTCATAACCACCGCAAACATAATTAAAGGGACTCAGATAAAAGGAAGACACAGTAAAAAAGGAATCGTTAAGTCAAACCATAAATAATAATCAATTAATAATAATACGCAGTCGCATCAATAAAACGCTCATTAAATAATAGGGAGAATAAAAATAAGAACTTTAAACTAGGGTTAAGCAATGCACACTTTAATGAATTTCTCTTAAAATTGAATCGAGCCCCACGCTGGGCGCCATTTTAATGATATTCTCTTAAAATTGAATCGAGCTTCACGCTGGGTGCCATTTTAACGATATTCCTGGAATGAATGATTTGAAATTTCGTAGAAATAAAAAAAAGGAAATAATAATTTTATTTCTTGCTTAAAAGTTAATTTGCCTTAGTGCGAACTTTGTTGTAGAACCACTCTCTTCATTACGTGTGGTAATAAAAAAACAAATTTTACTTTCTTAAGGATTACGTACATTTAAAGGAAATTATTACGTGCACTCATATTAATTGGATAGTACTATCTAGATAAGAACTGAGTCTCTTAAATCATTCGGCCTTGGCATACACTTTCCAGAATGCAGTGGGTTTTTCTTTTTGTGAAATATTTTTACTGACTTTTATCCCGGCACTAGCCATAGAACACAAGAATATTTTAATTAACAGAAAATGTCTTAATTATTGCCAAGCCGACATTTATCACTGATCAAACCTACTACATTACGCATGTGATTTATAGATGACGTGGGCATGCTCATTTACATAAATAATTCACACTTTTAATGAATACTAATATATTTAGCCCAAACAACAAGTCAACTCACATTAATTCGTACGCTTTGATTAAAGGCGGCAAAGTCCCGACAGATACAAAAGAAGTACATCTTAACTCTGCTGGATAACCACGATGCATACACAACCTTTAGTGCCCACAATGCGGGTTAATGAATCAGGCGCGTCTAATGGGCGCGAGCGTAGCTGCACATCGCGTCTGCTAGAGCGATCAAGGATTAACACTTCCTCACTTCTTCCTCACTTCAGCTGCTCTGTCCACAACTGACCCTTCCTCACTCTAGCGGCTCTGTCCACACACTGACTCTTCCACACACTAGCTGCTCTGTCCACAACTAGCTGCTCTGTCCATACAACTGGCCCTTCCTCACTCTAGCGGCTCTGTCCACACACTGACTCTTCCACACACTAGCTGCTCTGTCCACAACTGACCCTTCCTCACTCTAGCGGCTCTGTCCACACAACTAACTGCTCTGTCCATACAACGACAGAGAGTCTCCACATGCCAAAGATAAACAACGGCACGACTATTACGATTATTAACATTTCTTTGTAAATCGATTTCTAGCAAATATCGCTGATACCGCAAATACTGACACTTTTACATTCACATAATAAATATAGAAATTTCCTATCCTAATACAGAGAAATGTTACAAAAAAATATAATAAAAATAACAAACATATTTCATACCACATTCAGTAATATTAAGATATATATATATATATATATAACTTGCCCAGATCGGCGTATATGTTACAAATAAATTGTGAAAATGCCAGGGAACGTTACATTGCCCCCTGGCAGCATTTGGCAAAGAGGTTTTACACTTTGACACAATGGTGCCAGTAACGTTCTTTACACCTCTGTATGTTTTATGGAATGGCTCTTGTAATTAGCCCCAGGATTATATAAGTACATGGCTCCCCCATTTGGGCGTAGGCAATCAGGAAACCTGGGCAAAACTGTGCCGGAGCCCAGCCATCCCAGTTGGTTTATAGTCCATATTAACAGTTTTTCATTTGAAGTATTTTTGCAGTTTGTCACAAACGGGTTTACACAATTACACAATATCACTATTTTTCTTGTGATACACTACAAGGTCACTTGTCCTAGGATATATCAATTACGGACGTACATAGTACATGTTCAATGTTTATCAAAATGAAGTCATTAATATGTTATTCAGTTTATGTAAACATTTCAAAAGCCAATAATGTATTTGATGAGCGGTGGGGTGCGGCGCTCGGCGCGGCGCGCTGACTTCGTGTAGGTCACCGCCCCATCGTTGACAGCTACGGCGCGTACGGGCGTGGCTATCTGGTCTGCTACGGGCTGCTGTGGCCGCTGCATAGCTGCTATAGCCGAACGCGTTGGATACCAGCTCGCCCGTGCGACGTCTTCTTGCGGTGCTCCAGGAAACATGCAACAAGTTCACAAACAGTATACTATCCGTATTTCCTGCTGTGGGAAAGAACGCACACAATTAGTGGTAGTTATTACTCAGTAGGCCTTCACTAGTCTGGTTCGCACAAGGTTTCATTGTTACAGTACACTTTTATGGGCACACAATATTTTCCACCGTCATGACTTGTCATTAGTCACACGCTCTTTCCTAGCGTCCCTTTACATACAAAAAGTTAAAATTTGACACTAGGTTTATCCACCGTCCGTTATCGGTTCACTGTTCGTGTTGTGCTAGTTCTTTATCAGTGACTGTCACTGTCTGTTTCTGCCGCACAATACTACACTTTTGTTAAAGTTTATTGATTTCTATTTACAATGTCCGCTGCTGAACTTGTTTGCAACAGCACATTCGTAACCTTTTACCAGAGTGTAAGATTTACGTACATACAATCAACGTCCTACGTAACCACAGTGAAGTCTCTGTAGGCGAAAATTTACTTGGACCGTATCTGGCTAGCTCTTTCTTATTGATTGAATCTGCACATGCTTCAATTGAAGCTTCTTTGTGAGTTTCTTTACGCTACATAAATTTACAACAAGGTTGCCTCCCGTGGTGCTCTCGGGTCACTACTGGGTGCATTATTTTGTGATAACACTAGTGAGATAATAAAGTTCTCAGGGCCTTATATTACTAATATTGTTCCGGGTTCAGATCTGTCAATCTGACAGCTACACATAGATACACATAATATAAAGGATTGTGCCAAGAAATATCTCAAATTAAACACAAATTAAAGGAGTACATAACACAAATATCCACACACATGAAAAAAGTCAATCATATTCTTATAACTATACACTCCTACACTAGTACACCTTATGAATGTTCATTGTTTACAAAGGAACGGTGTCCGCATAGGACTATTAGTCTTTTACTGTAGGAATGCTTTTACATCCTTACGCGGATACAGTCCCCGTACTCTCCCTGAGTGGGGATCTGCTAAGAGATAGCTACACTCATGTGGCACACTTACTACTCTAAAAGGTCCATTATACACCAATTGCCACTTGCTATTCTGTTTCAAAGATGCCGAGGACTTAGGATGATTGCGTAAGAGCACCAAGTCCCCAACATTAAATGTTTGGTTATTCGTTACATGTCGATTATATTTTTCCGTCCTTTTCTGGGCGCACCTGGTAAGGTTGCATCCCGCTTTTCCTATCTTCTCTTCCTTAGGCTCAGGAATGACTGGGACCTTAGGCAAGGGTGCCAGCCACTCGTTCAGAGCTCGATTATTATTCATTAATATCTCATTTGGTGGATACCCCGTAGAAGCATGCGGGGTTGCGTTGTGAATTTCGACAAACTTATGTATCATATCTGGCCACCTTGTGTGCTTATATGCAATGTATAACCTGCAAAATTTATTTAACTCTCCAAATACTCTCTCTACTAAACTTGCTTGTGGGTGAAAGCGGGAAATTAGTATACGCTTTATATCTTGTTCATATAAATAGTTTTTCCAGGTATGGCCTGTAAAATATGAAGCATTATCCGATATTATCGCTTCAGGCTTACCTACTTGTATAAAATATTCTTTGCCTAACCATTTCACTATTCCACGAGCAGTGGCTGATTTAAGGCAGTATATTTTTAAATATTTTGAAAAGAGGTTATACACCGCTAATATGTACTTCAATCCACCCCTGGCTCGTGGGTAGGGTCCTGCTATGTCTGTAGATACTAATTGAAGTGGTCGATGAGGCACAATAGGATGCAGTTCAAACCTTGTGGACTTATTTTGAAACTTAGCCTTTTGGCACAGAGGACAAGTCCTGATAATGGTGCGAGTCTGCTGGCTTATCCCTTTAAAATAACAGAATTTGGATAAAATCCTTATTGTTTTGCCTATCCCAGCGTGACCCCATGCTAAATGCGTGTGCCACACTACAGCTGGGATAGCCTGTTGTGGTATACACACGACTCCGTGGTCATTTGACACACTTGTTTTATAATACAGAATATTATCTACTAGTTTGAAATTCTGAACACTTTTAAGATTGGTTCCTTCTTTAATTTTGCTAATTATATCTCCCCAGATCGGATCAGTTTCCTGCAATATAGACATATTCTTACACATGTGTAAAAAGTCCCTCCTATGTACTTTATCTTGTACCAAGAGTATTCGATATTCCTCCGATTGTTCTAAAATATTTGACATTGAGGATTGCCCTAGTGGAAGCCTCGACAAAGCGTCTGCCACAACATTATCTTGTCCCTTTAGGTACATGATTTTAATTTTATATTCCTGTAATGCTAACCTCCATCTTAGCAAGCGGGTATGGTATAATTTGCAAGTCATTAAATAGCTCAGAGCCTGGTGGTCACTGAATACTTTGACTTCCTTACCATAGATATAGTAGTTAAATTTCTTTACCGCCCAGACCACTGCAAGAGCCTCTAATTCGGTAGCAGAATATGCTCTCTCGCAGCTGCTTAGTGTGCGGCTGGCAAACTCTATTATTTTTACTGTTGTGGGGTCGTTGCTCCTTTCCCACTGAAATAAACAAGCACCCAGACCGTATGAACACGAATCTGTCGCTATACAAAAATCTTTTGTCATGTCTGGGTGTCGCAATATGTTTGCATACACCAAGGCGTTTTTTATAGCGTCAAATGCGCGTTGACATTCGTCTGTCCACACCCAGTGCGCATTTTTACGCAACAGGCTCAATAACGACTCGTTATTCATTAATTGGTTCGGGACAAATCGTCTAAAAAAGGATGCTAGACCTATAAATGCCTTGAGCTGTTTCTTAGTTCTAGGACTAGGAAACCCACGAATTGCATCAAGTTTTTTGTTGTCAGGTTTGATGCCTTGTGGTGTTATTATGTGACCTAGGAATTGAATCTGATTACGTCCAAACTTGGATTTATCAAGATTCGCTGTTACCCCTGCTTGCTTAAACCTTTCTAAGACTTTACTCAGTAGTTCTACGTGCTCCTCCCAGGTGGCAGTGGCAATCACTAGATCGTCTACATATACTGTCACCCTTTGCAGCAACTCCGGACCTAAAACCGCGTCAAGGGCTGTTATGAAAACTCCTGCGCTTACATTTAGGCCGAAAGGTAGTACCCTAAATTGGTAGCTTCTTCCCCCAAATATAAATGCAGTATATTGTCTCGACTCGGGTGTAAGTAGAATTTGCCAGAAAGAACTTCTCATATCAATAGATGTCAAATATTGCACTCCATGGAATTTTCGAAGTTGCTCATCAAGGTTTTCCGGATGAGTCCTGACAGGTACAATGATTTCATTTATGTCTCTTGCATCCAGTACTAACCGTACCTGTCCGTCAGCTTTTGCTACCGCCACCAATGGACTACTATAAGGGGACAAAGACGGTTCTATTATTCCCCACACGATCAGTTTTCTTATTTCCTTAGCTACTATTTCCTTCTTGGACCAAGGAATGGAGTATGAGGCTCGACAGTAAGTTTTGTGAGGCTTTACCTCGATCTTGTATTGATATCCCTTAACAACTCCTGGTCGTTCAGAAAATACATCTGCATAATTAGATAATAACTGTACTATTTCCTTCTGTTGAATTGAATTTAAATTTTCGGACTGTGATACTTTGTTCACTAATATATCCATATTCGCCTTTGATTGATCACCTTGTACGTCAGGATAATAGAGATTCTGCCCTGGACAATAATTGTCTAATTGTAGTATCGATTGATTCCTACATTTTATATTTATGGCGTTACAATTAGGTACAGGTACCTCTTCAGATCTAAGCATGGAAAATTCTATTCTCCTACCAGCATTCATCAAACTTAATTTTCCCCGAGAAAGGTCTATTATTGCGTCCCTCTCTCTCAAAAAATCTACCCCCAAAATGCAGGCTACCTTTAAACCCTTTACTACCAGGAATGAGCTCGTTATGGCTTCTTCCCCTATATACATCTCTACCCGCACTTGGAGCTTAATTATTTGTCGCTGTGCACTTATGGCTCCAGTGACTCTACAATTATTCACGGGAAAAGTCAGCATACGCCTTTCCTTCCCCAGTACCTTGAATAAGTCCATACTCATAACACTAACAGTAGCACCTGTATCTATGACCACTTGCACATCAATATTGTTAATTTTAACTTCTATTATCACTTGTACATTGTCCTTGTGTTCCTTTATGCACGTGGATGGTTCGGTTATTAATTCATCTCCCATCTGTACCCCGTCATTATACCTAAGGATACAGATTGTTTTCGGTGTTTTGTTTTGTGTCGGGCTGCTCTCACTCCAAACCGTAGCCGACGATGGAGAGCGTATCTCGGCCGCATCTAGTTTGTTGAATTATTGCTAGTGGATGGGCGTGGCTGCTCTGTGTCATTGACCTCCACTATGTGCACGTTGTGTTGCGTCGGCCGCCACGGCTGCGCAATTGGCGCATTTTGTGGTGGCGGTCGGTTATTGTCATATCTATCACTGTTTTGCCGGTCCGGACTGGGCCTCTGGTTCTGTGGCCAAGTTCGGTTTGCATCATTATAAGTATTAGTGTTGTACGGCCCCCTGGCATTTTTCCATCTATGACTGCTTGGTGGGCCTGTTTCATACCGGTCATCGAACCTCCTTTTCCTATCATTATTCCCCGGTGGTCTATTTCCGTTCCGGTCTCTATCTCTATTTCCGTTTTGTGTATACCCTTGTCTCCTATTATTACCTCCGCCGTTTCTATTACTGGTTAGAGGCGTGTTATTTCTACCATTTCTATAACTATTTCCGTTACTTCTAATCTGTTCAGAGGCCGCCTTAATGTCCTCCTGAATCAGGTCAATTGCGTCCAGAATAGACAAGAAATGTTCCATATCATATTCGGGCACGTGTATAAGCTTTTCCTTTACATCTATCGGCAAGTGTGATTTCAAAAGTCTGATCAAATCCCGAGATGAAATCTGTTCGTCCCAGTAACGGGTCTTATTAATGTACTTCTCAAAATATTTTCGCAAATTGCCTAATCGTGGAGAATACGGCTCTGGATTATATACTTCCTTCCGTAATCTCTCCTGAATACATGTTGACCAATATTTGGCCAAGAATGCCTTTTCGAATTGCTCATATGTATCGCAACTGTCAGCTGCTTCGGTTGCCCATAACGCAGCATCTCCCTGTATGTAAGACATAACAAACTGTATTTTCTGGGTATGACTCCAAACGCTAGGCAAAATGTTTCTAAATCCCTTGATAAACACTACAGGGTGAACAGATTTCTTCTCCGTTGTAAAGATCTGAAACTGTCGGTTCCTAATCAGACTTTCTTCAATCACTACTTTGGAATGACATTTATTTGTTCCGCTTACATCGGTTGCCTGTCCTGTCTTGCAGTCACAATTGTGTACTGCTGTATTTATATGCCTATCATTGTTGGACTTGGCTGGCGTGACATACGCCAGCGCATCGTCTCGCCGCAAACTTAGCTCCATTTCGGCAAGACGGCGGTCCACACTCCGCTGCCACAGCGGAATGTCCTTTTGCACTATCTTTTTAAGATCTTGCACATCCGCAGTAGAATCCATCTCTCTGGCCTCAATTGCGGCGTGCACTTTCTCATCTAATTCCTTTATGAAGTTACGTTCTACTTTGTGCACATGTTCGATCACTTTGTTCTCAATTACGTGGGTTGTGTTAAGTTCTAGTTGTTCGACCCTATTAGTCAGGACACTGACTTCCTCTACGATATTGGCATTAGCCATTTGAATACTATTTAGTCCTTCGCTTAATGCTTGCACCGTTTTGGGCATGGTTTCATATTTTTGTTTCAAGTTAACAATGTCACTTTGCATAACTTCTAAAGCTTGCATCAACTGCAAGTCCCTCTCATGCATGCGTCGGTCACGCTCTGCTTGTTTGGCATCACGTTCTTTATCACGCTCTGCTTGTTTACATGCAAATTCAGCTACCAATCTCTGGTCACGCTTTGCTTGTTCGGCATCACGTTCTTTATCACGCTCTGCTTGCATTTGTACAAATTCAGCTTGGAAAGTGATCATGCGCTCAAACATATCTTTTAATGATTGCACTTCTGACATCACACCACTCTCTGGTCCGTGCCCAGTGCTTGCTGATGGCTCACTATTTACGCTATCAACTGAATCACTGGGTGGCAGTGGCAACATTTCTTGCCCTTCTGCCCCCAGATTCTCACATTGTACTTCCTGAGCTACGTCACTAACATTACTTTGTGTCCCATTTTCTAACTCGGTATCACTATTAACTAACTGTTGCTCATTATCCATGTTGATATCTTTCTGACTACGCAATCTAACCATATTAAACAAAAGAAATAAAATCTGAACTAAGTATCCTAACACCTCAGGTTTCACTCACATAAGCACACAAGAAATGGACATTACCCAATACATACGTACTATATACTACAATGACTAACTACTTAAATGTCCTGTTATTTTAAAACAAAGTACTAACAACAAGCACACCACTAATGATCCGAGGACACTACACGGAGGCTACTTTACTACCTACAGGACAACTACACTGTAGCTTTACCTTTTGGTGATCTATCTTGGGTGCTGCTGCCCCCTGATATTGTGGAAGGTTATTAATTTTTCAAAATAATGAGCTCTCTGCTTCAGCTCCGGATACATAGTGTTCTCATGCAAAAAATCATACACAGGTATTACCACACAATATTGGTTAAGCAATATATACAGTACATGACAAAATTATTAAATGTCCTGCAACAAAGTTCGACTATATTAATTCCCTAGGTATCTCAAGGGTATTTCGTGGCCACTGCATATTCGGGCCCCACGCTGGGCGCCATTTTAATGAATTTCTCTTAAAATTGAATCGAGCCCCACGCTGGGCGCCATTTTAATGATATTCTCTTAAAATTGAATCGAGCTTCACGCTGGGTGCCATTTTAACGATATTCCTGGAATGAATGATTTGAAATTTCGTAGAAATAAAAAAAAGGAAATAATAATTTTATTTCTTGCTTAAAAGTTAATTTGCCTTAGTGCGAACTTTGTTGTAGAACCACTCTCTTCATTACGTGTGGTAATAAAAAAACAAATTTTACTTTCTTAAGGATTACGTACATTTAAAGGAAATTATTACGTGCACTCATATTAATTGGATAGTACTATCTAGATAAGAACTGAGTCTCTTAAATCATTCGGCCTTGGCATACACTTTCCAGAATGCAGTGGGTTTTTCTTTTTGTGAAATATTTTTACTGACTTTTATCCCGGCACTAGCCATAGAACACAAGAATATTTTAATTAACAGAAAATGTCTTAATTATTGCCAAGCCGACATTTATCACTGATCAAACCTACTACATTACGCATGTGATTTATAGATGACGTGGGCATGCTCATTTACATAAATAATTCACACTTTTAATGAATACTAATATATTTAGCCCAAACAACAAGTCAACTCACATTAATTCGTACGCTTTGATTAAAGGCGGCAAAGTCCCGACAGATACAAAAGAAGTACATCTTAACTCTGCTGGATAACCACGATGCATACACAACCTTTAGTGCCCACAATGCGGGTTAATGAATCAGGCGCGTCTAATGGGCGCGAGCGTAGCTGCACATCGCGTCTGCTAGAGCGATCAAGGATTAACACTTCCTCACTTCTTCCTCACTTCAGCTGCTCTGTCCACAACTGACCCTTCCTCACTCTAGCGGCTCTGTCCACACACTGACTCTTCCACACACTAGCTGCTCTGTCCACAACTAGCTGCTCTGTCCATACAACTGGCCCTTCCTCACTCTAGCGGCTCTGTCCACACACTGACTCTTCCACACACTAGCTGCTCTGTCCACAACTGACCCTTCCTCACTCTAGCGGCTCTGTCCACACAACTGACCCTTCCTCACTCTAGCGGCTCTGTCCACACAACTAGCTGCTCTGTCCATACAAAGCCGGCCGAAGTGGCCGTGCGGTTAAAGGCGCTGCAGTCTGGAACCGCAGGACCGCTACGGTCGCAGGTTCGAATCCTGCCTCGGGCATGGATGTTTGTGATGTCCTTAGGTTAGTTAGGTTTAACTAGTTCTAAGTTCTAGGGGACTAATGACCTCAGCAGTTGAGTCCCATAGTGCTCAGAGCCATTTGAACCATTTGTCCATACAACGACAGAGAGTCTCCACATGCCAAAGATAAACAACGGCACGACTATTACGATTATTAACATTTCTTTGTAAATCGATTTCTAGCAAATATCGCTGATACCGCAAATACTGACACTTTTACATTCACATAATAAATATAGAAATTTCCTATCCTAATACAGAGAAATGTTACAAAAAAATATAATAAAAATAACAAACATATTTCATACCACATTCAGTAATATTAATATATATATATATATATATATATATATATATATATATATATATATATATATATATATATATATATATATATATAACTTGCCCAGATCGGCGTATATGTTACAAATAAATTGTGAAAATGCCAGGGAACGTTACAACACATCAAAACGTGAGAAACACTTG
Organism: Schistocerca nitens; assembly: GCF_023898315.1. Taxonomy (NCBI): domain Eukaryota; kingdom Metazoa; phylum Arthropoda; class Insecta; order Orthoptera; family Acrididae; genus Schistocerca; species Schistocerca nitens. Next base: position 266,484,058 of record NC_064618.1, read on the forward strand.
AAGAGAATTGTTGACAATCGGGAACTCAAAACTGTGAATCAGTTCAAGTACCTGGTAAGTTTTATCACAAAGGATGCCCACTGCACCAACGAAATCCGAGCAAGAATCGCCATGGTCAAAGCTGCTTTCAACAATAAGAGCACTCTGCTGACCAGCAAGCTGAGTTTGGCATTGAGGAAAAAACTGATAAAGTGCTACATTTGGAGCATTTCACTGTATGGAGCAGAGACATGCACCGTGAGAAATAAGGAGAAAAAATACTTGGGAGAGCTTTGAAATGTGGTGCTGGAGGAGAATGGAAAAGTACAAGTGGACAGATTGCATAAAAAATGACGATGTAATGCGAAGAGTAGGAGAGAAGAGAAGTATTCTGCGTACAATTCTTCAGAGCAAGGGCAACTGGATTGTACATGTATTTAGACACAAGGGACTCGTACATGATGTCATCGAAGGGAAACTCAGAGGAAACGCAGGACGAGGAAGAAGAATAATTCAACACCTGGACGACATGAAAGATGGAAGGAGATACAACAGAGTGAAGGAAGAAACTGAAGACAGGGAACAGTGGAATCAGAAATTCTCCGTACGAAGACATGGACCTGCCACTAGGCAGAATACTACATAATAATAATAATAATAATAATAATAAGACACAACCCTCATGTACAGCCAGCGACGAAAGGGACCACTGTAGGACTTTTCGATAAGGCGGCTGAACCAGCCCTTTCCCAGTGAACAGTACCATATGACTCTTTCTTTTCTTATTTTCTGTAACAATCGTCACGGTGGTAGACAGCAACTGCTTGTAACAATGGCGACCCGGTACCACGATCTGTCGTTACGAACAGGCCCCTTGTTGAATACAAACAAATCAAGTGTTTTAACGACTATGACTCTTCACTGCTGGGAATGTTATTCAAAACAATTGTAGACGTTGTCGACTGCATGGCTGTCGTCTGAGGATATCTATGGACGTGCTTCTTACGTAGGTCAATGTCCGTTTTATTGCCATAAACGTTGCTTTCCTTCCTTGTACGGTACACGTTCTATGAACTATAGCGCATTTAAGAATTCTTTCTCGCTCAAAGAAGTTATCCCAGTTCCGTAATGAGCACTTTGAACTGGTGGACTGCGACCGTAAGCAGGTACAGTTCTGGGAAATGGGTAGAGATAAGGAGAATAAACGAGATGCATTCGTAAGGCGCTCCGTCAGCGGCGGCCCCGCGATCGGCTCGGCCGCACTGCGGACTGCATGCAGGCGGACCCGCTAACGCAGACCAGATGCGGCGGCCGAGATAGCAGCGGAGTGGAAGCCGCGGGCCCGAGCCGCTCCATTAACAGAGTCAGCCGTCAGCGCCCACTGACCCGATAACGCGAAACACCTGCGCCGTGTCACCGCCGTCTCTCCCAATAGCGGGGACCCTGCTTGCTGCCGGCGCCGACGCGCAAGAATGCACAGCGTTTAGACTCAGCTGTCGCCGGAACTGTGAGCGCTTTCATAGCCGTCACGAAGAATCGCTCTCGAAGAAATTTCTGTAGAAAAACTTTGCTCTACACACGTCGTTTCGTGGAGAGTCAGCGTTCTTCCACTGCCAGACAGTCTTTCGCTGCACGATCGTAATCAACCACTTCACATCTGCTACGATTTTCAGTCAGTCTTTTCAGCTTCAGTGTCTGCTTAGCTGATTCGTTTGTGAACCGAAATCTTTTGTACTGCCAAAGAAATTTCTTACGCAATGCAAAACACCTGGTTCACCCAGCAAGTGAGTGCTAAAATTAACACAGTACGAAGGCGTGCTGAAAAGTAATGCCTGAGAATTTTTATGTGAAAACTCTAAAGCTTTTAAAATGAAACATGGGTTCTTAATATTCTACATCGCTAATCGCTTGGTTCTTACTACAAAGCCAATCATCTAAAGCCAAAGCCCAACAAGACTCAGGCGTGCGCATTTCCCTTGAAGAATAGAGAAACTCGGAGGGAACTGGACGTTACATGGCAAGGCTAACGACTGGAGCATTGTTCAACATCATTATATATGGGTGTCACCCTTGAACGAGCTCTGTCCTTCAAGAAACATTGCCATAACACCAGGCCGAAAGTTAGTTCACGGAATAACATCTTTAGGAAGCTCACATCCACCGCCTGGGGAGCAAGTCCTCCCGTCCTGAGAATTTCGGCTCTTGCTTTGTGTGTGTCCGCTGCAGAGTATACTTCACCTGTGAGGAGTGCATCCGCTCACAGCAAACAGGTTGATATTGCGATCAATGAGACCGTCTGAATCTTGTCAGGATGTATGAAGCACACTCCAGTCGATAAAATCTACCCGATTGGTGGAATAGCCCCTTCACTATTAGAAGGGCTGTTGCTGCTGATGTAGAGAGGGCTAAGCAAACTTATGATCCCGGACATCCACTGCGTGATCATCAGGCTGCAGCCCGTCGACTGAAGTCGAGAAAGAGCTTCATCGCGAGGACCCTACCACTAGACGGTATACCAGAGTCTAATGGCATCACCAGGTGGAAGAGCAAGCTACCACCTGATACTCTTGTAATGGAAGAGCTTGCTCCAGGAAATGACTTGCCCTACCCTATTTGGAGATCTCTCAATTGTGTTAGGGTGGGTATTCCTCTTTGAAACACCAACATGAAAAAATGGGGCATTCTTTCAGCTGATGGAGATACATCCTGCGAGTGCGGAACAACACAAGACGCGGCCCACCTGCATATTAGTCCTCGAACAATCCAGCACAACGCAGGACCTGATCGAGGGAAACAACAAGGCCATCGAAGTTGCTACCTTCTGGAAATGCTGACCGGACACGGAAATCAATGAATGAATCGAAGTTGTTACCTTCTGGAAATGCTGACCGGCCACGGAAATCAATGAATGAATCTCTAATCGTCATATGTACAAATTTATTTCTTAACATAGTCATCCTGACGACGAAATACAATTCTCCCAATGACAGACCAGTTTCTTGATACCGTTACTGTGAAATGTTTGACCTCGTTGACGGAGGCACAACCTCACTTCTGCTTGGACAGCATCATCATTATTAAAGTGAAGTCCTCTAATGCATGGATTCCAGAACTAATCCTTTTTCGGAACGCTTTGAGAATGCTGGTACTTCGGAACACCTTGTTTGTTTTGAAGGTTAGCAAAATTTTTAAACAACGAGAAGAACTTGTTTTATTCGGTGATTATTTCAATTGTTAATCCTAAGTAATAACACAGAAATCATAATAAAGTTATACAAATATAATTATTATCCTGGACGTGTGAAACAAGAACCGCCACGTTAATTGCTACTTTTTTCGCGGAGTACTTATTCACTTCCCACGGAACACGCTGTTCCGTGGAATACAGTAAGTGAAATCTTGCTGTAAGGTGTTCTTTAAGCGTTTTAAGGAGATGAAAATCGGATGAGACCAAGTCGGGACTGTGTCATGGATGATCGACGTTGGTAAACCCGAGTCAGCAGACAGTTGCCGATGTCGCAGCGCTCCTGTGTGGTCTGACTTTGTCATCCTGAAGCAACGGCTGCTCCATGTGTGGATGAACTCTTCGAACTGAGTTCTTAAAACTCGATTGCAACACGCTGTTTCTCTCGCTCCGACATAGTTACGTGACACCCCGGCTACACGCTACAATTCGGAGCCCTCTAGGGGGGAGGGTTGCAGCTTTCCTTAGCGAAGCGTGAATGTCGACGGAGTCATATGCGCGTCATGTAATACCCCAACCGATATTGAGGACAGAATATAAAATTAAGAGTCATTACTTTTCAGTATGCTCTAGTATACACTGTTCGCTCGCCCACGTAGGATTGTCGAGCCACGTCATACATCTTGACTCAGAAACTGTCAATTTCACAGAAAGACAAGCATGCACGCGGACGGCGTCATGTCTGTACCACCACGAACCTACAGCATTGCGACTATTGTTGTGGGTTCCATTCACTCGGCAGCAGTCAGAGGCGAGCGACAGTCTTTGTCCGAGGACAATACTGCACTCACAAATGACACCATGCAATCTTTTCAGATTAGCCCGACTTCTGTGCACAGTACCAAGATGAATGCACCCGTGTGTGGAGGATTCTGGGTAAAAAGATGTTGTCAGATTGCATTCGTCATTGTCACACCGGCCGACCACCTGGCGTGACTGTATGAGGCGTGCCTCTGGATATACAACACCGTAACCTATAGTTCGCATGCCAGGTATTCTGACGTGTTAAGTCCGGTGGCCATGCCGTATCTTCGAGGTCTTTCTGACATTATCTTTCTACAAGATAACGCACGACTGCATGTTGACCTTGCTGCCGTGCTCCACGTCGATACAGGAGGCATTCGACAGTTCCACTGGTCAGCATGTTTTGCTGCTCTCTCTTCTTTTGAAAACATTTGGTCAAAGGTGGCCGAGAGCCTAGTACATCATCACTCGCTGAGCGCTATGATTGGTGAAATCTGGCATTGAACTGAGGCAGAATTCACATTTCCACATCTATCATCCAATTTCAATCACACTCGTTGTACAACCAGGTTAGATCAGATGTTGCTTCCAGGGGTCACAGGGTACAAAATTAGGTAGTATCTATGCCCAAAATGAACTTCAAATTTAATGAATGCTACCTACTAAACTGTCCAGCCACATTAATGTAATCAACTGTCAAAAGCCTGAACAGCCATCTTCTGCATCGAGGGCCACTGCGAGACGTGCAGGGAGAGAATCTTGGAGGTTCTGGCAGGTACCGATAGGGATTTCGAGCCATGCCGACTTCAGTGCTGTGAACAGCTGCTCTAGCTTTCTCGGCTGGGGATCCCCGGCGCAAACAGCACGATGGAGGAGATACCTCACATTTTCGACTGGGTTTAAATTCGGGGGGTTTGTGGCTATGGGAGTGCGATAAACTCGTCCTGGTTCTCTCCGATTCATGTATGTACACTACGAGCTGTGTGACACTTTGCATTATCCTGATGGTATGTCCCATCGTGCAGAGGAAAAGCAAAATGCATGTAGAGGTTGCCACGGTCCACAAGGACTGATGCGTACTTATGTTGATCCATTACGCCTTCTAGGGAGACAAGATCACTCATAGTTGCCTCGGCTCCGGTTATGGATAGCGCGATGTACTTTAACGACAGTGGCTGTCAAAAGGTTTACAACCTTAGGTGTTTCAGAAATACTTCCATTCTTCGTCGAAAGCCAACTGTCATGCCCTTCCGAACGTCAGATATAGCGCTCCGTTGACACGTTACGACGACGATTCAAAACACTCTCCAAGGCATAACGCTCCCTCCTTCGGCCTGGGGCGTTCTGACTATTATTTCAAGGTGTTTGCTTTCACACCTTCCATACGGACAGATCATAAAACGTGATTTATCTGAAAAGGCGACTTGTTCTTACTCAGTGGACAACCAGTTGCAGTACTGCTTTGCGAAGTTCGGCGTTCGTTGCTAATGAACAGCAGTCAGCGTGGGCGCATGAACAGGCCGCCTGCAATGGAGGCCTGTAAGCAAGCTAAGGTCGCTGAGCTGTCGTTGACGAGAAACTGTTGGTAACTCCTTAGTTCATCTGGGCGGTCAATTGCTGAAGATCTGTACGTCTATTCGCCCGTAGACATCTCCACAGCTGTCGCTGAGTCGTTTCATCTATGGTCCACGGTGCATCATAGTTGTCTCTGCGCCAGTTTTGGATAGCGCGGTGTTCTTTAATGACGGTGGCACGCAGAATGTTTGCAATCTTAGCCGTTTCGGAGATGCTTCCATTCTTGGCCGTAAGCTAATTATCATGCCCTTTCGTACGTCTTTTTCCGCGTTACGACAACGACTCAAATGTTATCCATATGCCCCGACACTCTATATATACCCACCACTGCTAGTGCTGTCACCTGCCTCTGTGAGTCTTTATTGTACGTTGATGTCGAACATACGCGTTGGTCACGTTAATTTGAGGGTAGACCAAGTATATTGTATCCGCAAAATAGGAAAAAAAAATATTTTTTTGCTATCGTTTCTACTGTTGCAGTTTTAACGGACAACAGTGTATTTAGAGCGATACGAAATTGGTGCATCACGTAAAATCACGTCTAGGAGGACGATTGAAGACATGATACCGTTGAAATGATTCTGTGGACTGCATCTCTAGAGCGAATCACATGGAATGTGATAGTGCAACCTACTCAAGTGTATGTTCCAACGTTTATAGTCATTATCAGTTACATACAACAATAGACATGGAACGGTTGCCAGTCGGCCTCGGTATTTGCGCGGTCAGCGTGGCGAACTGTTAATTGAACGGGCAGGGGTTGGATTCCCGCCGGATCGAAGGTTTTCTCCGCCCGGAGACTGGGTTTGCTACTGTCCGTAATTTAGTATCGTCATAATTGACATTACTATTGAGTGGACTGAATGGGCGCGACCTGAAAACCAATAAGTAGGAAAATTGAACCGGTTTCAAAAACCAACTGCTAAGATTCTAGATGATTGTTATAGCCCATACGGAAGTGCAAAAAATGCTCGAGTAATTTGAATATGAAAATTGAGAAGGAAGACGACACAGTTGTTCCTAACCCCGTTGGATACATTAAGAGAACCTTTATTCAGAGAAGACTCAACATAATATTTATTCTTCTGCCACAACTGTATACCTCGCGGAATCAGCATGAAATAAGGTGAAAGAGTTTACGGCGCTTGATGAGGTCAAACGTAGTCTCTTTTCCCTCGCTCAGTACCTTAATTGAATAAGAGACGAAATCCATAGTATAGGTTTCACGAATACCAACGTCCACTGTATAATGACTACCGGGTAGACGCAGAATAACCGTCTACTCCTATACGAGTTGTGTTCTTTTCATTATCCGTGCAATAGGCCAGTTTGAACCATGGGTCATTTTGAAGCATATATTTTAATCTTTATGCTTCGTTTCAAACTCTAATACACACTACTGGCCATTAAAATTACTACACCACGAAGATGACGTGCTACAGACGGGAAATTTAACCGACAGGAAGAAGATGCTGTGATATGCAAATGATTAGCTTTTCAGAGCATTCACACAAGGTTGGCGCCGGTGGCGACACCTACAACGATCTGACATGAGGAGAGTCTCCAACCAATTTCTCATACACAAACAGTAGTTGACCGGCCTTGCCTGGTGAAACGTTGTTGTGATGCCTCGTGTAAGGAGGAGAAATGCGTACTATCACGTTTCCAACTTTGATAAAGGTCGGATTGTAGCCTATCGCGATTGCGGTTCATCGTATCGCGACATTGCTGCTCGCGTTGGTCGAGATCCAATGACTGTTAGTAGAATATGGAATCGGTGCGTTCAGGAGGGTAATGCGGAACGCCGTGCTGGATTCCAACGGCCTTGTATCACTAGTAGTCAAGATGGCTTGGTTCAAATGGCTCTGAGCACTATGGGACTCAACTGCTGAGGTCATTAGTCCCCTAGAACTTAGAACTAGTTAAACCTAACTAACCTAAGGACATCACAAACATCCATGCCCGAGGCAGGATTCGAACCTGCGACCGTAGCGGTCTTGCGGTTCCAGACTGCAGCGCCTTTAACCGCACGGCCACTTCGGCCGGCAGTAGTCAAGATGACAGGCATCTTATCAGCATGGCTGTAACGGATCGTGCAGCTACGTCTCAATCCCTGAGTCAGCAGATGGGGACGTTTGCAAGACAACAACCATCTGCACGAACAGTTAGACAACGTTCGCATCAGCATGGGCTATGAGCTTGGAGACCATGGCTGCAGTTACATTGACGCTGCATCACAGACAGGAGCGTCTGAGATGGTGTACTCAACGACGAACCTGGGTGTACGAAAGGCAAAACGTCATTATTTCGGATGAATCCAGGTTCTGTTTACATCATGATGGTCGCACCCGTGTTTGGCGACATCCCGGTGAACGCACATTGGAAGCGTGTATTCGTCATCGCCATACTGGCGTATCACCCGGCGTGATGGTATGGGGTGGCATGGTTACACGTCTCGGTCACCTCTTGTTCGCATTGACGGCACTTTGAACAGTGGACGTTACATTTCAGATGTGTTACGACCCGTTGCTGTACCCTTCATTCGATCCCTGCGAAACCCTATATTTCAGCAGGATAATGCACGACCACATGTTGCCATCCTTTCTGGATACAGAAAATGTTCGACTGCTGCCCTGGTCAGCACATTTTCCAGATCTCTCACCAATTGAAAACGTCTGGTCAATGGTGGCCGAGCAACTGGCTCGTCACAATACGCCAGTCACTACTCTTGATGAACTGTGGTATCGTGTTGAAGCTGCAAGGGCAGTTGTACCTGTACACTCCATCCAAGCTCTTTTTGACTCAATGCTCAGGCGTATTAAGGCCATTATTACGGCCAGAGGTGGTTGTTCTGGGTACTGATTTCTCAGGATCTGTGCACCCAAATTGCGTGGGAATGTTGGTTGGTTGGTTTGGGGAAGGAGACCAGACAGCGAGGTCATCGGTCTCATCGGATTAGGGAAGGACGGGGAAGGAAGTCGGCCGTGCCCTTTGAAAGGAACCAACCCGGCATTTGCCTGGAGCGATTTAGGGAAATCACGGAAAACCTAAATCAGGATGGCCGGACGTGGGATTGAACCGTCGTCCTCCCGAATGCGAGTCCAGTGTCTAACCACTGCGCCACCTCGCTCGGTGCGTGGAAATGTAATCACATGTCAGTTGTAGTATAATATATTTGTCCAATAAGTACCCGTTTATCATCTGCATTTCTTCTCGGTGTACAATTTTTATGGCCAGTAGTGTAATTGCATGTGGTCATGTATAGTTCGCGTATCTGTGCGTATTTGGCGCAAAAACAATACAAGATTACTCTCATTAAGTTACACAAAGGCAGTACCGTGGTATGGAAGATTTCTGTTTAAGTCCATTAGCCGACACGAAGGGTATACCGTGATATGGCAACTTTCTGTTTGTGTCGGCTAATGGACTTAATCACTTACTCAATTGTATTGTTTTTGCCATATAAGAATGGAAATTGGACGTGTGGCTGTTCACATGTACTAGCGATATATCAGAATGTAAATTGAAGCGTGGAGCTTGCAATATGTGCTTGAAAATGACCGACGGTCAAAATTGGTCATTTTCTCGGATAATAAAAATAATACAGCCTACTAGGGCCATGGTTTCATTCTGATGATAGTAACTGAACTACCGTCGGTTACATGACATAGAGGTCACCACGAACGTGGAAAAGCATCTGGAGAAGACCCTCCCAGCGACGTTTCACCTGCAAGCCACACACGACGCTCTGGTATCTGCTGCGTGGCTGGTACTCGGCTGCAGCTCGGGAAGCCGTTAGCTGGGACCCCTGCTGCAGGGCGACAGCTGCAGGCCGGCCAGAATGACTGACGTCTGTCCCGCAGCGCCGGCGTCCGGTTATGGACCCGGCCGCACCGCGTTCGAGTCCCATCCCGCGCCGCGTGTCCTGCATCCGAATCAGCCAATTTACAAAGTGCCCGTCCGCCGGGGCCGCGGCGCACGCAAATGCCATACGCAATGAGGTCCGCCGCCGCTGTGCCCGATGTGTATCGCGGGACGGCTCGCCACTGCGCCGTCTCTACAGGCTCGCTCCCACTCTACATACTCCGCCGCTTCGTCTCCCACAACTTCTGTCTCTAACTCTCTCACTTCTCCGCTTCCACAGTCTTTCTCTTCTTCTCATTTCGTGCTTCTGTCTTATAGTTTCACAAGCTCATTCGCCACATTAGTTGCTCCAGCAACCGAACAACTATCCTATATACTTTCATTTGTGGGACATCCACATCTGTTCTGCCACATGTTCGTGGCTGAAGTCTTGCTCGACAGAAGACGCTATACGCTAATGAGTCAAAACGTTTTGACCACCTGCTTAATAGCTGGCTTTTCTGTATTTGGAACAAAATACATCACTGATTCTGCATATCAGGGATCCGACTGTTTTTTGGTAGATTTGTGGAGGCATGTGGCATTGCATGTCTACGCACAGGTCATGTAAATCGGGTAAACAACGGGCCCCTGATTTGCGCACGCGGTGATGATGCCTGCTAGCGACGCAAATGCTTCCACAAGATTTGCATCAGGCGAACTTGGCCGCCGAAACATCAGCGTGTGTTCACTATAATACTCCTCAAACCACTGTAGCACGGTTCTGGCCCCGCGACGCGGACAATTATTCTGCTGAAAGATGACAGTGCCGTCGGGGAAGACATCGAGCATGAAGGGATGCAGCTGGTTCGCAGCTGTCACCGTGTCTTTGATTACTACCACAGGTGCCATGCAAGCGCAGGAGAATGTCCCCCACAGCATAATACTGCTCCCACCAGTCTGCGTCCGTGGTGCGCTGCACGTTTTTGCATAAAAGCAGCCAGATGAAATGTTAAGTGATAAATCAATTAATATTTAATTTCTAGCGATAACTCGTAGTTTTATTAAAATTGAATTATGTTTCCCCAAAACAGAAATTCTTTCATAAATTGTTTTCCATGAATATTATTGAATGATTTAAGAATTACCACGAGCATCTGAGGCTGAAGCTGTCCTGACTGGTTGCCTAGATCACTAGCCAATATGAATTAAGCAGTTCCTGCACTTTGTGTACTGCTTTACGCCACAGTTCTGTGTATCTAGGAATCGGGAAGCATGTTCAAAAATGGTTCAAATGGCTCTAAGCACTATGGGACTTAACATCTGAGGTCATCAGTCTCCTAGACTTAGAACTGCTTAAACCTAACTAACCTAAGCACAACACACACATCCATGCCCGAGGCAGGATTCGAACCTGCGACCGTAGCAGCAACGCGGTTCCGGACTGAAGCGCCTAGAACCGCCCGGCCACCGCGGCTGGCTGGGAAACGTGTTACTGGACAGATCAATGTGGAACACCACCACACATATTTCTGTTAACATGAATAAAATCTTACGCGCTGTCGGTTCTTCTGTCGTATTTATGAAGCGACTACAGTACTAAACATTTTAGTGGAAGTTTGGAAATTTTAGGTGACTTATGTTAGTTTGGATGTTATTAACGCGTGAACCTTCTTGTCGTACTTAAACTGTACGTGGAGTGTTTCGTGAACATCTCGGAGCATTTAGGCGAGCTCTTTTAAGAAGCTCAAGAACGACTTGATGTAGTAGCTTTGTGGGTCAGTGGCTTTGTAGAACATTAAAATCAATCAGGTCGGACTGTTGAATTGTTGGTTGCTTTCATGTGGAACTCTGTAGTGAAAACAGTAGCCAGCTTGTACTAATAACAGTCTGAGAGTAAATACGAACTTGATAGCTATTTTTGACATGTTTTTGAGGCAACAAAGTCTAATTACGTGAACCTTAAACATTTTCTAGCAAGCTATTTAGTATTCCGAGCGTCCAAAAACTTTACGAACTTACGGACTCTGCCTCCAAGCTTGAATTATGCGGCCTTTGCTTCGTAGGTATTTCGTTGGTGTTTCTTCAACGCTAATTTTCATCGGCTGAGCTGGTATCTACCAACGCAGAGTGAAAGCGACAAACAGAAAGAAGCTTACCGAGGTAGGCATAAGTAAAGTTTAATGCTCCGTGTCGCACCAGGACCGGCGGATACTAATGGACATCTAGCGACGTCAGGAAGCGTTAGTGAACATTTCGTCCTCAAAGGAAGTTGTTCATCGTGATGTGATGTGTCACCTAGAAACACCCTCTATATACAAGACTGTTGATGCTTGTCATTACAGCTGTGGAACGGTACTCGCACAACTTGTCTCAAATACAGTGTTACGGCACTTCCATTTGTTACACTTCGTCTTTAGTCTCCATTGCCACCCGTGATACCCATCACACATTCTCGTCGTAGATCAGTTGCATATTTCTGTGTACTGGAGCAACACAGAAATGTCAGTGTTAACTGGCCTAAAGCTGGAAAACTGAAATGATTCTGCCGATTAAATATATCTGTTGCGAGAGAGTCATGACGCGATACAACCCGAAAATTAGCGTTAATTGTTTCAGTAATAAGCTTCAAGACCTTCTTTGTGTTGAACGGCGACAGAGAAAGCTAATTTTCGTAGCTAATAAAATTAGACACAGAGTTCAATTATCAGAGATGTACCTTAAAAGGAATATTATTCCGCTGCTCTTGAAAAACAAACACTTGAAACAGATTTTAATCCTACCGGAGAAAATAAGCGTATTTTAGACATTTTTCGAAGGAAGTTTAACGCTCTTGAAAGCTGTAGATCTTAAATGAAAGTGGCACTAGTGATTCATCATCTTATTTGGTACATTCCTTTTCCGATTAAACTATATCTCTTTGGCACTATATTTGTAGCTAATGTCACGACATTATTGCCACCCCCTTTAACTCATTGTTCCAAAAACCGTCAGCACAATCCAGTCTCTCACTCCATCGTCGAGCGAGCTATGAAGCTAATATACTTGAGTTAGGAACGAGCAGGATTCAAACCAATGTCTTATACATCCCGATGAAAATTTCCGTGATTTTTATTAATAATTTCTCGCAGATGACAGATAGCTTCTTCTAAAAGTCACGATGAAATATTCCCTCCATCTCTCACATTTTTTGTTGTATTGTTAGCATCCCGCTCTTTGTGGAACGATAGCCTGATAGTACTGGTATGTTAATGGCGCAAGCATTCCACAGTCTGATAGGTATGGTTGTGAAAGCTATCATATTACCCTAATACTTATTTTTGCCTACTTTTACTTGTGTATGGAGCAGAACATTTCAATCTTTATAAAATTTGTCTACGTATGACAACAAGCGCTTTGCGTATAATCTATTTCACATTGTCAATGTGGAAAACTTCCGGCGTTTCACCCACTATTAAAAAGAAAAAGTGAGCAAGGCCACTTGTAATAGTGACCGAAATGTCGGAAGTCAAAAGTGCTGATAGTGCGTTCACTGACCTAGAAGAATTTTATTGACTGTGACAATGACAGCGGACGCCTGTGCATACACTAAACGTTACACTTTCCAATTTGAGTCACTGATCAACATAGACTTCCTAGTCAGCTTTTTACTAGGTTCACACATTAAATTCTTCCTCTTTGACTGTAAAAAATTCAAGCCCATAGAAACATTTATAATTAGGGGGGAGGTAGACACCGCCTATAGGAAAATCGAAGAGATCTTTGGAGTAAAGAAAAGTAGATGTATGAATATCAAGAGTTCAGAAGGAAAATCAGTATTAGGAAAGAAGGGAAAGTTGAAAGGCGGAAGAAATATGTAGAATGGTACAGAAGAAAAATGAATTTGAAGGCATAGATAGGGATATGATACTGTGAGCAGAATTTGACACAGCACTTAAAGAGCTAAGTCGAAATAAGGCCTCTGGAGTAGACGACATTCTCGCAGAATGGTATCCTTGAGAGAGCCAGCCAAGAAAAAAGCTATTCCACTTTCTTAAAAGAATGCATTGCTAGACAGGACACACTGTGCGTCTCAAAGATTCATCAGTTTAGTGTTGGAGAGAAGTGTCGTTTGTATACATTGTAAAGGGAGACCAAGAAAATAATACTGTAAGCACGTTCAGGTGGGTTTGCATTAGTCATTGGAATATGAAGAGGGTAGTATAGGATAGAGTAGCGGACAGGCCAATTTCATACCAGTCACAAGCCGAAAGACTACAACAATAACAACAACAACCAGTTTAACGGAGAAAATGTCAGTGGTAAAGCCTATGCCATTTATTTGTACATCAATGATCCAAAGAGTACCAAATGAAAGTATGAACACCTACAATAACATATAGACTTATTTGATTGCTATAATTTAATACGCTGTAATGAGTGCACCGAGTTTCTTTAAAAACATAGTAAACGTAAGAAACAAAAGCAAGAACAGATCTAACCGTTCTATCCACCTAACTTATCCCTCTAAACTTCCTTTACGTGTGACAGCTGATTGGCGTGGCTACACCGCAGAGAACAGTATTCACAATCCGATGGTGCCTCTTGGACCAGCTGCGCTCGATCTCACGGTAGGGTTATGTATGTTGTTACATTCTGCCGCTGAAAGAGTTGTGAAAATAATTTACATTCATTCGATAAACCCGCATGAAAATTTATAAGCCGTATTTGAAACCACCAGACGAGAGCTGTGATTAAATTTCATGGTGTAGCTCAGAGAGAAGGCGCGTCAAATATGTTTCTTCGGTACCGTTCTCATACTGTCACTTGTTATTCTCAAAACATTTATTCTCTGATGAAAAGAGAAAAGGTTTTATTTTTGAAGTTCCATGAAAACAGAGTGGAATTCCCTGATTACTATGCTGGAGGTGAGGTTATTTGCAACTGATACAGAGTTGTAAATGTAATATGTAAAGATATTATTAAATTTCTGATACCCAGCGGCGTGTGTCAACGCTTCTCTCGTTCCCAACCAAGGTCAACACAAATAATTATGGTCGCGAGAGAACAGAGAGAATTTTGGTTTTACTAATAAAAATGTTACTGAGCTAAATACTGCAAGTTATTTTAAAGTATTTATAATTGGGGTGGGCCCACATCCGTCTTATAGTAGCTAAACGTGATGATTACCGCTTATAGTTGTCACAACTTCGACAACAATAAAACGGTGATTACCAATTTCAGCTACTTCTTACATGACACTTGCGGTAACAGAGCTGATAATTAAATTTCGAAATGGAAATGGGTAAGTACATTAAGCTTGTGCAAATTGTGACTCCATTCTGTCAAGAAAGTTTAATAGCCAACGATCATACATATTGAAACCAACTGTGGAAATTCAGGAAGAGAGCTACAGCAAAGAAACGGAAATTCTAAGCGTCGTTATCGCCTTTGCAAACTGAAGTCATTGCGGGACACATAACAGAACATTGGAGAGGCCAATCTACTATATATAGGAATTAAAGAAAGTTAATCCAACTTCATTGCAGCCCTATATATTAATAGCCGTGTTTTTTGACGAAAGGTCACTAGCAGTAGTAAATATAAAAACAGGGAGGAAGAATTTCAAGGTTGTATGATACAAACTTAACGATACATTTGGAGAGAAATGAAGAGTTAGAGAGTCGGTACACAACCACATCTGTTCTTAATGGAGCTTATAAACTCACTAATAGAATGCAAAATCCGTTCTGAAAGCTACTCACTGCCGAGCAGAAATAACATGTCCTTCCTTTCAATCTCCATCACCAAACAATTCTTGTTCATATACCTAAACGTCGGTTCGGGATCCATACTTTAACTGTTTCATTCTTTTCGTACCGGATTCTTCATGATATGCCTATAGTAGTATTCTCGTCGCCACGGTGGAGTCTTGTACCATAGGAAGCAAGGGAGAGGATGTTGTTATGGGTGGCCTGTATCCTCTTTCCACAACACAAATGCACACGTGGATTAACACGGTTCTTTATTTACTTGTACTGGATACTTAACTTGAATAGAGTCCATTGGTTGTTCAAAAATGGTTCAAATGGCTCTGAGCACTATGGGACTCAACTGCTGTGGTCATAAGTCCCCTAGAACTTAGAACTACTTAAACCTAACTAACCTAAGGACATCACACACATCCACGCCCGAGGCAGGATTCGAACCTGCGACCGTAGCGGTCGTGCGGTTCCAGACTGTAGCGCCTTTAACCGCTCGGCCACTCTGGCCGACAGTCCATTGGTTGTAGTACAAGCTCGTCCGTAATAGTTCTCTTGCAGAGAATATCGGTAATCTTGCTATAACAAACTTCAGTCTCAATCTGTTGTAGCCTGAGTGAGCCAGGGAGTCACTGAGTTAGTGCTTTGCGAATGGATGACAGACGCCAACTAAAGTCAGTGAGACTCTTCGGTCTGCGGCGGCGGCCTAAATACATGCTGTCGAGAGGGCGTTGTCGGCATGTTGCTTGTCGGTGTGTCTCTGGCCTCTCTCGTGATAGGTGCGCTTGTTCCAGCGCCTACTATCGATCATTGCGCTACATCTTTGCCGACCAGTGTGCTAGCGACAACTTGCTCCAGCACAGCTATCAGTAGCCCGGCATGAGTGAGGCCTCATACCCGAGGTGTTTTGAAGTGCTGATCATTGAATGTCATTGTTGCCACACAAGTCTTGCTGTCACAGTAGTTGGAGGTAAGGGAGAGGGGGACAAGATTCAGTGTTGAGTTTATTGTTGTGCCAGTGTCAGAGGCAGATACACGTGTGCAAAGGTGACTAGGGTACGTCACAGCTGACATTGTAGTCGGTGTTACATTTATGAGCTGTCAGCAAGCTTATGAGATATATACTTATTTATGGTATCCTTTAATTTAATATTTCTCAAGATGTCTTATGAAGAAAATGAACTTCAGGTCCAAGAACCATTACAAGGTTTAGAAAAATGTTCAAATTCAGTTTCTGTGACTGCTGCGACACCATGATAAAAATACATACCAATCGAAGGTGATTTAAGGAAACTGGAAATCATTTCTTATTACAATAAAACTAAAGCCGGTGGCGATGCCGCAGATGAACTGAGTGCCACTGATGATATTGCCCGCAACAACAAACGGTGGCCTACGACAATTTTTATGGTACATTCAAAATGGCTGCCATAAATGCCATCACAGTCTGCAGAGAAAATAAGAAAGGTGACAAAACATGCATGAATCACCGAGATTTTATTTTTTATTTAGGTTTGAATCTGGTAAATGACAGTCTTCGCGTTAGACAAGAAAACGTACGTCTTCCAAGGGAAATTCGAAAGAGGATTGCTGATCAACTGGGAAAAACTTCATCGCCAGTTTAAAAAAAAAAAAGGACTGGTAGATATGTCAGTTGTGGTCACTGTACTGAAAAAAAGCCAGGAACGCAAAACATTGTTGTTAGAAGTGTGAGAAGCCATGTATGGAGCACGCGATTTTTATGCGTGGAGAACATGCTGATTTGTAGGTGCAACGTTGGTCATCAGAGTTTCGGGTATCTCATACCCTACTCATAGCTGGTGTAACAATTTCTCACCTCATTCACACCGGGATAAATCTAAAATCTGTTCCATACAAATATGAAAGAGGGATTTTGGATCTGTCGTCAGAGTCAATAAAATTCGTCTGGTTGTGTGACTAGCTCATATATGATAAAATTAGCTGCAGACCTCGTTATGGAAGTTTACACAGATACAGCACTACTTTACGTCACCGTGAGCCCTAAATTCTGGTTTTGGTATGTGGATGACATATTCGCATTTGGCCATAAGGAGAAGACGAACTTCATCGTTCCCATACACATTTACATCAATCACAACACAGAATATTGTTGACGGTGCTGTCAAATGTGACATTTTCCTGCCTCTTCGTAACGCATCTGTCCGAAGCATATTTGGGAAAAAAGTGTTCAGGGTATTCAGGAAGCCAACACATATGGACAGATACCTCAGTGTTATGTTTCATCATGGCTCAAAGTTAAACAACTTTGATGTTCATAGTCTTGCCACAAGAGCGCTATGAATCACTGATACCGACAGCGTGGTGGTTGAAATTCGTAAGCTACGAACGACTTTCGGGGCAAATGGATACAGTGGGAGTACTACAAAGAAAACTTCGGCAATAAGAGACAAGATAAAGAGAAGGAGCAGCCACGGCAAATTGTCAGCCTAGCATACATGAGTGGCGTTAGTGACATTGTGGGTCACATTCTACGTGGAGCGAGAATCAAACAAATTTCAGCAATACCAAAATAAAGAGAGTAGCTGGGTTCCACTAAATATGCTGTAGATAAGCTTCACACGACAGGCGTGTATGAGTTTAGTTGTGACAGAGCACTGGTCTTCATTGGAAAGATGGGATGCTTCATCACTACACATATTCTGGACCACGAACGGTACACAACATGCTGCCAGTATACCAAATCGACAGTGAAAGCACATCAAGGTAAGTACGACTCGACGCAATTTAAGAAAGTGCGTGTTTTAGCCAGGTCACAACTTTTCACGGAAATAAAAACCATAGATCCCACTGAGGAAAGAAAGCGACTTGCAAACATGAACCACGAGGAAGGCTACTAACTCTCGTCGTCTTAATTTGGCAGTTTCCACTGGATTCGCAACTGATCACCAACAAAATTTAACATACACTATTCCTAGCAATATATAATACCCCTGGCACCCCTCCCTTCGCATTCGCTCTGTCATACAATCAACATACTGTACGCTAGGACCCTGTGCCACTCTCATCTGAATGGTTACAAACGCAGTGATGTGAATAAAGCAGTAACTGCACCACCACCACGTAGCCACTCTGATTAAGACAGACTCAAAAGGTAACATCGGTAGGTTTTATCATATCATGCCGCCTTCGCGCACCGAGGAGAACCGTATTGCAACCCACCCCTACCCTCAGTTGCTGCATGTACTATGAACCTATTCCACAACACTGTCTACCATATATTGCTAACTGCACACACCTGAAAGGAAAAAAAAGTCAATAAATTATTCGTCACTTTTTACTCCAGTTGCAGATCATCTGTTCAAAATGACAGTGGTAAATATAAAAATAAGGTGCCTCATTTAATATGTGAATCATAAACTCGCAATGTTCCTTACTATAAAGAACATCAAAAGCTAATACTATTATTAACAATTTAAATTATTCACGAATGTTTTTAGTTTACTAAAATGCATGTATACATCTTGGGTGTGATTGTGCAGCTGTCACTAAACTACAAACTGTACTATGTGCGAGAGAATTAAATAATTTAAAAAAAAAAAACTAGTTGTTCATGACATTCTTTCTCAGCCAGATAAACGAAAAGTTTCTTTTAAATCCATACCCTGTGACGATTGTAATATCGTGGCCGTATCTCAACGCATTATAAGCACTGTCAAGTGTCTTGGTTCAACAAACGTATATACTCTTCCTATAATACCAGTACAGAGATGCGAGTAATCTTAACATATGGTAGGTCTAACATCTATAATTAACGGATGTGGATAATGACAGACTAAACTGTATAATGCACTATGCGATAACATATCATGAATGTACACCTAAAACCTGAATTAATCCACCCCATAATTTTCGAATAATCAACACTACTGTAAGCCGAATAATCCTTCATAAATTAATTTGTACTGCAAACCAAATACTCCGAGAGGGACAGTACTGACTTATACAACACAGTTCAAACTAAATGCATAATAGGCTGAAATGGGAGATGCATTCGATAGCACTCATATGTCCCTGCACAAAATTCATGATAGCATACAAATACAATAAAAAATTATGCCATTAAAACTTAATACTTCAGTATCTTTCAAACAGAATTATTTATTTCGTCATTACTGTATGATGTGCCTGCATTAGGCATACAACTGAGCAGTTCAGCAACAATGTATTTCAAACACAGCGACAAATATTATCTCTTAAATGTAGCAATTTTATAATGAGATGGATCAAAAATCAATAACTTGATGAAAATTCAGTTTGGAACTGGAAGCGATTATTGCAGTGAGATAATCTGGCAATAGAGACAACAGAAAAAAGACTGAGCAGAAACTTATTTCGGGACACAGTGTAGTAACGTTCTTAAAACTGATTGTAAGTTCAGCAGTTGTAAACAATGCGTGAGTGGTTTCAGCATATGCAGCAGCTAAAGGGCACTGATGTTGATAGTGGTATTGTGGCCATGTAACCTCTGCTGTCATGAAGATATCTGTAAGTTTTGTGTGTGTCCCAAGGAGTTATAAACATCCCACGTTTATGGGGTAGGTGTTGCAGCCCGTCGATGGTACACCTGGGACTCCAGATGGCCGAGCTTCAGCTGGGAGCCACCGCGCCGTATTTAGTTAGATGGCCGAGCAAGTTCAATAGCGTCCAGGGGCAGTGCAGAGTGCTACAGCGGTATTCGGTAGCATTTCTTTATTCACGTAATTTACAGCACTTCGATGGGTGCAGCGTAGTGTCGGCGAGCCGCCCACAGTGCTGTTCTGCGAGTCCAGCAGTCTCAGTTAGGAGTCGGCCACGCTCTGCGCAGTTGCTGCCCTCTGAGGCGTAGCTTCCTGCGCCGCGTAGACTTCCGCGATTCCAGGGACTACTACAGTACATGGTCCTCGCCGCCTTTCACCCTGTTTGGCCTGCTCTGTCGACCATGGGATGAAGGTGGATGTACTGGTCACCTGTGGCCCTCAGGCCACCAATGCTCTCAGGACAGGACCAGACTCGAACCCACGCCCTCCTGGACGTGGTGCCGCAACATGCTGCTAATGGTGTTTGCCGGATGGCAACACCCGCTGCCGTCCCTGGCTCTGCTCCAGTCCTGGTATGCCTCCTGCAGCGTACGCCTCACCCAGAAGCCGGTACACCAGGTGGGAAGAGAACATGGCTTGTTCTGGACCTGCTGCAGACCAATGACACTGCCCTCCTTCAGGCAGACGTTGCAATCACCAAATACCAAGCTACCCTTCCATCCCGCCCTGCTGTTTTGTCCCCGGAGGCGGAATACAGCCTGAACAAATACATGGAAATATAGTGCAGGTTTGCACAGAATATTTACAACATCGCTGCCAGACTGGCCCCTATAAGCGTAGACCAGCACAGATCCGTCCCAACTCTCGACTGACCTGGCACACCCCTCAAGCTAAAAGTGCCCGACTATTTATACTGCTTTTCCTCTCGCTTCTGACATAGCGTCAGAGGGAGACACAAACTAAGGCAGGGGTAAATTCCCATATGTCAGCCACTTACACATCGCCACTCCCAGCACTGGCCTACTGCCTCGCCTCATTCATCGCAATAACTTAAAGGAACGCTCCAGTTCCCTGCCTCGCTGTTCCTTCACTCCAAACAAATCGTACGTGCAATGCACCGCTTCAGCTTCGCTCCATGTTTACTGTGCCTGGACTACTAGCTGCCAAATATTACCACACACTGCCAGCGGCCCCAGTCTTTATCGCCAAATCGCGCCTTTACTGAATTTTAACAAAATTCCCCTTTCCTACGAGTAAGACTAATATTAGTGCAGCACAGGAACAGACGAGAACTTTCATCAGTTCTTGCAGTTCAGATTGCAGGAGCCTCCAGCCATTACCACTATGCTAACATCTCAGGATCTCAGATCCATCTGTATGTCATTACCATGACCAGAGGACTATGGTGTAGAGCTGATAAGATATAAAATGTGTTACGGTTTAACGTTTTCCTAAATCCCTGTCTTACGAGTATGTAATCAGTCTGAAATATTCCAGTGTCTCCAGGTCCCTTCCACATATACAACCTTCTTTCATGTTTCCTAAACCAAGTAGTGATTAAATTATGCACTGTGCAAGTTGTTTCCCCTTTCATTCCTTTTCCCTAGTCTGTTTCACCTACAATTTGTGGTTTTCGTCCTTTTCCTTCTATCGAATTCCAATCCCCCACCACAATTAAATTGTCCTCTCCCTTCATTATATGAATAATTTCTTTTATCTACCATGCATTCTTCAATCTATTCGTCATCTGCGGAGCTAGTTACCACACAAACTTGTACTACTATAGTGGGTGTTGGCTTTCTGCCTGTTTTGGCAACAACAATGCTTTCACTGTGCTGTTCATAGTTCCTTATCAACATACCGGTTATTGTTTTTTTTATTATTATTAGACCTACTCCTGCATAAGCCCTACTTGATTTTGACTTTATAACCCTGTACTCACCGAATCTGCAATCCTTATTCTCACGATAGCTGACTTCAAAACATATATTGCACTTATTAAACCTTCTAATCTGCCTGCCTGATGAAGGGATTTCACGCTCTGACCCGTAGAATGCCAGTTTTATTTCTTTTGATGACAACATCCTACTGAATAGTTCCCGCCCGGAGATCCGAATGGGGGACTATTTTACCCCCGGAATACTTTACCCAAGAGGATGCCCTCATCATTTAACCATACAGTAGAGCTGCATGCTCTCGGGAAAATTACGGCTGCAGTTTCCCCTTGCTTTCAGGTGTCTGCAGTACCAGCACAGTAAGGCACTGTTGGGTGATATTACAAGGCCAATTCAGTGAAGCATTAAAATTGCTGCCCTGCAACCACTGAAACGGCTGCTGCCCCTCTTCTATAAACATTCTTTTGTTTGGTCTCTAACACGTATACCTCCGTTGAGGCATGCAAGCCAGTCTGCCATGGCAATGTCCATGTACCGGTCTGATTGAAAAAATCCGGACATCCTTTCTTAATGTGAAATTGAACAATAGGGGTCTCTAGAGGTAGACCCACCAATATAAAAGGAGCCAGGGAGTGTTGAGTCATCAGTAGAGAGGCCGTACAGCAGAATGGATCGGTCACGTGAGCTCAGTGACTTCGACAGTGGACTAGACATTGGTTGCTACCTGAATAACAGATCCAATTGAGGGAATTCAACAGTTCTAAAGCTGCCCAAACGGACTATCGGTGGCTTGACTGAGAAGTGTAAATGCGAGTTATCGTAGGTAAGACAAAGATGAAGTGTACTGATAGAAAGGGACCGGTGAGCACTGACGCAGGTGGTAGTAAAAAATCACATGAATTGAGCAGAAGGTTCAAAATGGTTGAAATGGCTCTAAGCACTATGGTACTTAACATCTGAGGTTATCAGGCCCCTAGAAATTAGGACAACTTAAACATAACTAACCTAAGGACATCACACAGATCCAAGCCCGAGGCAGGATTCGAACCTACGACCGTAGCGGACGCGCGGTTCCGGACTGAAGCGTCTAGAACCGCTCGGCCACCGCGGCCGGCTGAGCAAAAGGAGTCAGTTATGAGTTCAGAGTCCTAATATTGTAAGGTGTATGCTAGTTTATTGTTAGTTGTTGCTTGTCGCGAGTCTGCGCTAGTCTGCGCGAGTCGACAGTAGAAGTCAGTAATCGGTCGGCTTTAGTAGCGAGTCCACAGTAGAAGTCAGTCTGCGCTTGTCTGCGCGAGTCTGCAGGAGTAGTCAGTCGGATACGGTAGTCGGGAGTCGGCATGCGTCGGCTGTGTGCTCTGGTCGCGACTCTGGTCAGGACTCTGGAGGATGAGTATTGTTGTAGAAGGTAAAGAAGCAGCCTTGCGCATATTTAATAATGTATGTTAATTGTAATTTAATTTGTTAAAAAAAAAGCCCCAATAATAATTTTTTTATAAAGTAACTCTTTTAAAGAAAAGTATTCATTTCAATTTAAAGAATATTTCCTATGCATTCCTTCCAAGAATAATATATATATATATATATATATATATATATATATATATATATATATATATATATATATATATATATATATATATATATACGCCAGCATCGCACGAAGCTGTGTCGATAAATAAGAGCAGATATAGTTGCAGTTTTTATTAAGGTAAGAATTTTGCTTTTGTTATTCAGAATACAGGGCCGAAGGTCAGCGCTGCTGTCCTTATAAAATTTACCAGATATTATTATTTCTGTTGAGAGGTTCCATTTGGTTCATGGTTCATTATTTAATTAATATTATTGCTGGTTTATGGTCAATTTTCATTCCTTAATTTTTGTCGGGAGTTTAAGCTTGGCTCCATTTTCATTATTTTCATTTATCAATTTTGTGGGGAGTTTACGCATGGTTCCATTTTGCATTATTTTTAAACATTATTTTTGCGGGGAGGTTACACTTGGCTCCATTTCCATTATTTTCATTTAACATTTCGTGTGGAGAGGTTACACTTGGCGACATCCGGACCAGGATCGTATTTCTTTGTGAATCTTCTCAGAAGTAGTCATATATCTGCTCTTAATTACTTAAACGTAGTTTGCATCTGGCGCAACGCATTTACTAATTTGTCACTCTTTCTTCCACAGATCATCGGCAATTTGTTGCTCTTTGTTATATTTGTGTTTGTTGCATTTTGCATTGTGTTTGTTTCATTAGTTAATAATTTTGATTTGTAACAAAAATGCCGCGAAAAACTGTTAACAGTACATCGCGATATGTAATGAACGAAATAGCCGACTATAATATATTGACCGATAGTATTTGCAACACTCAATGTAATGATGACAATCCTCCATTTATAGACAATCAGTGCGTACCGACCACTAATATTGATTTTGATCCTAGTGATTAACAGACGAATTCAATTATGTCCTCTGTTAATTTAACGACAATTGATGACGCGGGGCGTTCTGCTGCAATGGGCGCTGCCCAGCTTGTCACACCCGGTTTGGAAAATTTACGTAACGAACAGACAAATTATTTTAACGAAAATGAACAGTGTAATCAGAGTACGACAGATTTATTTAATTGCGAGGTAGTGACCAACAGTGCAAATCCGATTGGGAAACATTTTCAAGAATCACAGAATAACCAAATGGTTACACAAAACGCGACAATTGCAGGGATGCCATCAAATAGCACTGTGAATAGAGCCGATCATTTTAGCTGGGATCAAGTTATGGCATTTTTACGACAAATGTATGAAAAACAGGAAAACCATTTCAAACAACTTAATGAAAGTTACGACAAACTTATTGAATCGGGCAAACAACTCAACGAAAAATATGACAGGTCGATCGAAATAATTAATGAAAGTTTGAAACAGTCGAACAAAAAACACGACAACCTTAATGAAAGGAATGAACAACTTAATGAACAGATTACAGCCATTGCCGCGCAATGTCATGGTACTAAAGGACAATTACGTGACGAAATTAAGGCTTGTACTAGTAATAGTAGTGAAGAAACTAGATCTGTTGCACAAGAATTAGGTAATAGCCATGCAGGTACAACAGAATCAGTTAGAGATGAAATTAATGCAGTCGCTGAACAATGTCCTGAAAATGCGACACAGTTACACGACGAGTTTAATTTAAAGTCACCAGAACTTTCATACATTGTGGATACGGAAGTCGATAAGAAATGTGAACAACAGAACAAGCAAATTGACGAACGTATTAAAGTGACAGAAATGAAAAATGTTTCACTCAATAACACGACACAGCATACGGCACATTCCGATCATTTGTCATACTCACACAGCCAGTGTAACTTAAGTAATTTACAGAAACTACGTGACTTAAAATCCGAAACATACAAACAGATTCTTATGTAATCGTGAACCTGTTCACACATTCAGTGACGAGAACGTTGATTATAAGCAATTTGTATGTGTAAGAAAATCTAAGGAATTTAAAAATGACAGAGCACAGGTATACGCTTTGAACTGGATACGTCGATTTATTTTTGTATTTTCACCAGCTTGGTCTGTAACGCAGAAACTAGATTTGAACTGGATACGACAATTTGCTCTTGAATTTTTACCAACATTTCGTGTAATGCAGAAACTAGAATTAGCATGGATACAGCAATTTGCTTCTGAATTTTTAACGGCATTGCCTGTAACGCAAAAACTAAACTTTATTTGCAGCGCGTAATTAACCTCAGGGGATTCATTACGCTTTAATGAGTATGTGCCGTAGCGTGCACAGGGCCCCGAGCCGTAGTAGTGCTGTCTCATCTTTAGTTTTCTGCACTGCTGCCTTTTCTTCTACTATCCTTTATATCTATCAAAACAGCTCATTAACTATTGATCTATCTAGTATTAGAAATGAGTAAATAAAACGTGATACGACAAGTTTTACCGAAAGTGACAGTTCTCTTTAGACACTCCCGAAATGACAACTACCAGCGTAATTTTAATATCAAAAAAATTTTAATCATCAGTATGTATAGCATTTTCAGCAATTGTCAAAATTTTCAGCAGTCGCAAACATATTTTTGTTTACAATAGAGGTTTTTCACCGCAGTAGCAACAAAACCAACCGGTTAGTATACCTGACCAACAATGTAATGTACAAGGTCAACCACGCTTTAATGTTTCGCCGTGTGAACGTATAGTCTCAGCTCCAACAAATAGTAATGCACAGCAACAAGGAAATAACTACGTACAGAAAACACACTATTTTAATTCCTATCGCAATGCGCCGTATAGAAATGACTATCACGACAGATGTAAAAATAATGAGCACAATTTTCAGCGTACATTTAATAACAGTCGATCTTATCAGCAGCAAGAAGATCAGCAACAACATATTATCATGAATGAACCAGACAGTAGGTATCATCCAGAACGTAAGACGTCAGGAAGAAATAACAGAACAGTTCAAATAGTCGAAATGCCACAGCATCCTCCCGAAAATAATAACACGTCAGAAAGAATTTGATTAAATACAGTGCAGGTTGCATATTCCAGTAACACAAGCAATACTTTTGATACGCAGAAACTTGTTCACGAGAATGTTATTTGAAACATGCTTTATTGAATGCACCACTTTTATCACACCCAGATATTACCTGAAATTTTCCATTGCCACCGACAGTTCTAGCACTGCTTTAGGCGTACATATGTTTCAGGAAATTGAAGAAGATGGTTGTACAGTAATTAAAAACATAGCCTTTGCGAGTCGCATTCTGTCACCTGCTGCACGAAATTATTCTGTTACTGAACCTGAAACATTATGTGTTGTATGGGCTTTTACCAGATTTAGGCCTTTTCTTTATGGAAGACATACGACCATTTATACAGACCATAGAGCGGTACAATTTTTACTTTCGGCTAAATTTACACACGACAGATTAAGCAGATGGAAACTTTATCTACAGGAATTTAATTTTACAATTGTTCACATTCCCGGCACACAAAATATTGTAGCAGACGTACTATCCCGTTCTCTCAGCAACAATCAGCAAGACATCGCAACCAACTTCTGCCAAGCAAATTTCAGCGTTATGTACATTCAACAAGTTGCATTTGAAAATTTCATTTCGTCGTCATTACAAGACATAGCACAAGAGCAGAATAAAGACAACGTATGGAAAGAAATCAAAGGCCTTTGGCAAGATAGGAATAATGTTACCATTAGAAACCATTACACTGTACGCAATGACATTCTGTTTCGCCGCTCTCACCCTGACAGCAACAATTGGTTATTATGCATTCCTGACGAACTTGTTAACAAATTAATCTGGTATACTCATTTAAGTTATGCACATTACGGGGCTAGAAAATGTTTTCTTACACTGAGACAGAACTGTTATTTTACCAACATGGAGAAGCGCATTCGACGAATTTTAGCGTCATGTAAAATCTGCCAGAAAGCTAAATCAGACACGACTTCACATATTCCTCCATTACATCCCATTGTACCTGTTAAATTAAAACACATGGCCACTGTAGACATTTTTGGTCCGATTCCCAGAACTAATAGAGGTTTTTGCTACATCTTTGTCGCTGTTGAACTCACTTCAAAATTTGTTACCTTCACTCTGTTACGCAAAGCTACTGCTAAAACTGTTTCGAAAGCATTTGTAAAACATTTTTTATTTCATGTAGGGCATGTGTTGAAAGTAATTTCCGACAATGGATCACAGTTTCGATCTGCTATATGGACACGTATGTTACGAGCTAGAAACATTTCTCCGATATATATATCCAGGTACCATGCTTCTTCGAACCCTTGTGAACGATTAATGAAAGAAATTGGTAAACTGTGTAGAATTTACTGCCATAAAAAACATATTGATTGGGACGCACACATACTCTCATTCCAAGATGTAATTAATTCCATACCGAATGAATCTACTATGCTATCTCCGTCTGTTATACTGAAAAATGTTGAACCACCTAACAAAATTAAAGAGTTAGTAACATTTCCTACTTCTCGTCGACTACGACACCATGAAATAATTGACATTGCGCTGAACAACATCAAACGTGCCGCAGAGCGCCGGAGAAGACACCGAAAATAGGTTTGTATACGCCGTGACTTCCACATTGGACAGAAGATATTAGTACGTACACACTATTTATCCAACAAAGGAAAGAGTAAATGCAGTAAATTTGAACTTCTATACGCAGGTCCATATCGGATTCGCAGCATTCCTCACCCCAATGTAGTACACGTCGAAACATTGAGAACCAGAAAAATCAAAGAGAACCACCACGTGTCGAACGTCAAACCTTTTATTGAATGAAAATACTTTACGATTTATCACACAGTAATGCCATTTCCTAATTTTTTATGACTGCTTATGCAATTATATTCACATGAACACTTACTGATGATTATCGCATTTTTTCTTGGCAAGTTCCCAGCATGGTAAAGTTAGCAGGTCGCTTTTCTTGTCGTTACACATCAGACCGTGCATATTTTTCTTGATCAACTTACACATTTTATGACCACTTATGCAATTATATTTATGTAACTACTTACTGATGATTGTCGTATTTTTTTTGGGAAGTGCCCGGCAAGGTAAGGTTAGCAGGTCGCTTCTCTTGTCGTTGCACATCAGACCGTGCATATTTTCCATTTTTCTAGTATGTATGATTGTTTTCTTGTTTTGTTTGTATGTACTATGAAATATTTAAGATATAACAAACACCAGTGCCTTACGATAGCTAAACATCGTGACTACTTTACTTTTTTTTGCTGCTACATTGTGAAACACTGTGTACAATTTTGCCTCTGAACACTGTCGATGTTTTTGACATATTACGTTTTCTGTCATTCTATGCTGCATGCTCAATTATGTTACTATAAACCAGTTTTTATTTAATGAGTATGTGATTTAAATGCAAGACATTAATCTTTGTTCATCATTTTCAGAAAGAAATAACGTGCAAACGAAATAAATTAAACAGAAATGGGAATTTCACCTTCGGAATGAACGAAAGAGGATGCAATACCTCATGATGAAGAGTAAATGGATCAGAATTAACAAGCATTAACAAGAATATACTATACACATCGTAGAATAGCAGTCTTAACTAATTTTTTCTTTCAGAATACGAGGCGATTGATGAAGGCTGTCAGACAGAATTACACATCTTAGTTTTAGTGATGAAATATGACAGAAATAAGGAATAGTTGTATAATGAATAATGAAGTGACTCTTTTGCAGATGATAATGAATGGTGATGAATAATGATGAAGAATATGCTACTATGAATAATGAAGTTTTTCTTTACAGGTGATGATAATAATGGAGTTATGGTGATATGGATAATGAAGTTTTTCTTTGCAGATGAAAATAATGATGAAGTTTATATATTTGCTGTTAGTTAAGAGATGCTATGTAGTTATTTAAGTATTTGTTGCAGTTCATTTTGACAGTATGTGTTACATCGTATGGTATGATGACTGAAGGTTTTGGAAAGGACAGCTAGAGAACATATATATTTTTATACACATTTCACTACCTGTTAATTCGAAGTTCATAACTTTTCGGCATAATATGCGTTTCTTCTTTCAGTTTCATAATCAATTTTGTATATTTTTCAGGAGAAATTATTCATGAAATTAATGTGGTATAAATAGTTGTTTATTAAACCTATGTCGTTTATGAGTGTGATCACATGTACTCTACTTGTTTCATAACCTTGCTACAGCTGACTCATGACGAATGGCGTTATACATCTTCATTTGCAGCAATAACTCAAAAGCAAATAAAGTAATTACCAGTCCCAAAGAATGCTACTAGTTGAAGAGAGTTCTGAATAATACTGATCTTCTCTGAAAAGTATGTCACTTCAATAATGACTTCTGCATAGTAATGCTTTGTAACTGGCCAATGAATGCCACTGTTTATTGTAATAAGATGACATATAATGCCAATGGTTACTATAATTAGACTAATTATGTATAAATGCTATGCCAATAATTAACTCATTTTGAATAATGACTTCTGAAGAATACAAAAAAAAAATGCTTTGTAACTGGGCAATGAATGCCACTGATTATTGTAATAAGATGGCCAATGAGTGCCAATGAGTACTATAATTAACTGAATTATGTTAATACTATGCCATTCATTAGCTCCTGTTTTCAATTATGACTTCTGATGTTTTGTAACTGGCCAATGATTACTATAACTAAGTGAATTATGCTAATACTATGCCATTCATTAGCTCCTGTTTTCAATGATGACTTCTGATGGTTTGTAACTGGCCAATGAGTGCCAATGTTCTCTGTAAACAGATAATTTTATGAACATTATTCTGTAATACTACATACATGGTACAGAAATGTTCACTAGCTGGGCGATGAGTGCCACCAATTACTCAAATCAGTTGTTAGACTAGTGTAATTCTCAATGAAGACTACTATGTGACTTAATGTCCTTCACCTTCTGACCTAATTACCAGAAATTACTGCAATATCCATTTGTCCTGTCTATCCTCATGATCATGGAGCACTATATTTGGTTTTTGCACTAATTCTACGTTGCTCTACTTTACAAGAACATGGTGTTCACACGACATGCTGTCCACCACCTTGAGCGATGGAGATGTTATTATGGTCCCACTGTTTGGTGTACCTAGTGTACTACCAAAATGATAGCATGGAATACTTCTGACGACATTTCAGTGTCTTGGCTACACTGATTAATACTTCAAGGAAAAGAGCTTCAGATTGTCTCACTTGGTGTTGTGCTTCTGTGGAAAGATATAGACTTTCAATGCAGCTGCGTGCAACCTAAAGTGCTACAACCATGACGCAATCCTTCCCCTTCCTTTCCTAATTCTTGTAAAATGATAAAGACATATACTGTGCGTTTGCACTTCCTTTCATTTGTTAACAAGATCAATTGTCCTAAAAATACTTTATGCCATTTGTACTCATTACGTATACATTTGTGACTCCCAGATATGTTCTGTTTCACAGTGCGTGTGCACTTTCGTCACTTTGTTAACATGATTTGTATTCATTGCATATACATTTTGTGATTTGCTGATATATTCTGAACTACAGTGCGTGTGCACTTATGTCATTTGTTAATATCATTTGTATTCATTACGTATACATTTTGTGATTCCCAGATATGTTCTGAACTTCAGTGCTTGTGCACTTTTGTCATTTCTCAATATGATTTGTACTCGTTGCCTATACATTTGTGATTTCCTGAAATGTTCACTACTACAGTGCGTGTGCACTTTTGCCATTTGTTAATAGGTTTTGTACTCATTGCATATACATTTTGTCTTTGCTTGATGTCTTCTGTACTCAGTGCGTGTGCACTATATTTTATTTCATGTTCTGCACTTATATATCTGTACATATTCTGTTAATTAAGAAAAATTTGTTGCTCATGGCAATTCCAATTGACACACCATCGCTGCCAAATTTTTGCCCCCCCCCCCCCCCCCCAGTGGAGGGTTATGTAAGGTGGATGCTTCGCCGGCGATGGGCGAGGCATGACAGAAACTCTGACCAGAGAGTAGTTTATTGTTAGTTGTTGCTTGTCGCGAGTCTGCGCTAGTCTGCGCGAGTCGACAGTAGAAGTCAGTAGCCGGTCGGCTTTAGTAGTGAGTCGACAGTAAAAGTCAGTCTGCGCTTGTCTGCGCGAGTCTGCAGGAGTAGTCAGTCGGATACGGTAGTAGGGAGTCGGCATGCGTCGGCTGTGTGCTCTGGTCGCGACTCTGGTCAGGACTCTGGAGGATGAGTATTGTTGTAGAAGGTAAAGAAGCAGCCTTGCGCATATTTAATAATGTATGTTAATTGTAATTTAATTTGTTAAAAAAATGCCCCAATAATAATTTTTTTATAAAGTAACTCTTTTAAAGAAAAGTATTCATTTCAATTTAAAGAATATTTCCTATGCATTCCTTCCAAGAATAAAAAAAATAATAATATATACGCCAGCATTGCACGAAGCTGTGTCGATAAATAAGAGCAGATACAGTTGCAGTTTTTATTGAGGTAAGAATTTTGCTTTTGTTATTCAGAATACAGGGCCGAAGGTCAGCGCTGCTGTCCTTATAAAATTTACCAGATACTATTATTTCTGTTGAGAGGTTCCATTTGGTTCATGGTTCATTATTTAATTAATATTATTGCTGGTTTATGGTCAATTTTCATTCCTTAATTTTTGTCGGGAGTTTAAGCTTGGCTCCATTTTCATTATTTTCATTTATCAATTTTGTGGGGAGTTTACGCATGGTTCCATTTTGCATTATTTTTAAACATTATTTTTGCAGGGAGGTTACACTTGGCTCCATTTCCATTATTTTCATTTAACATTTCGTGTGGAGAGGTTACAATATCAATCCAGCAAGAACAATGATTGTGAGTAGGGAATTAAATAGAATAGGGCAGAACAGAGCAACTCCTCAGAAGGCACACATTCCTGTAGCACTCTTGAGGGACGCATGATGTGATGCTCCTGGGTAATGGATGAACGGGAACGAGGGATTTGAAGGGATGAATAACAACTGTACACACTGCAGCAATCCGATGAAAGGGTTAATTTAGTGAGTGGGTGAAGAACGTTACTGTCGTCGTCTGTAGGGCCAAAAGTGAGTTATGGAGAATGTGGGGTTACGATACGGTTGGGATGTGGTCCCCTTATTGCGTTGAAGGTAACGTGGACCTACAACTTAGGCGCAATGTTGCAGTAATTTACCGGAATGCCTAAGGCTTTTAAAGTTCGGGAATGGCTGCCAGTTTTGTAGACCAAACGAGTTTACAACCTTGCTGCTCGCTTGTCTCGACCATTAGGTTCACTGGAATTGCGTTGGCGCTCTCAGTTACGACCACATTCGGATCACAGATAATCCCATCGAGCCGCTAAGATCTTCGACGTTCCGCTACCGTGTACCATGACCAGACAGAAACTCCCTGGTTCCCCTTTAGTTTCTCGGGTTTTATTTCTATTGTAGTGTACATCCCGTGATTTCTTACTGACCGAACGCAGTCTTCCGGTGCCCTAAACAGTGATTCACTACAGTAAAAGCATATCTACGTCTCATTTCAGTACTTTCTAATTCATTAAATGTGGGAGCCTCCTTATTTATGAATTTATGACTCTGTATGGAACTACGTATCTATTGAATGACGCTGCAGTCGTCTCTTATTTAAGCAGATTTGTGGTGCCCCATCCGCAACTTTAATCATACTCGCCACCATTACCATGAACGATCTTGAGATCAAGGCCTATTATGCCGGCAGTAGGAAAAGTACCTGATACTTCAGGCAATGGTGAGGACAGTGAAATGGTACAGTGAAGTACTCGTTTCAAGCCGTACCAATATACACAGGCCCCTCTTTTCTTTAATTCAGTTTGGCGCCCAGTGCAAGGGAAAATTGCAGCTCGAAACAGCGGATATATCGGTAACTGTTGAATGTATTACTGAGAAATTCTAAGATTCAGGAAAATCTCGATTGCATTAATTAAATGCTAAGTATTAACCAGAGGATCAGGAACTGTTCTTTGTTCGGTTATGTTCATGCACAGAAAATAGGAAAAATTTGTCTCAATTAGATACGTTTCTCTTAATAATTCGACAAAAAAATTTCTTTGTAATCTTATACTGTGCCGTGCGGGGTATCTTTCTTTTCGCACGGTTGCGATTGGTGTAGCGATTGTTGCCTGAGGTTGGCAGTACCGCAGGTTGTGGCAGAGGAGCGGTGGATCCGTCGAACGAGCGGTGGATCCGTCACCAGTGGGAAAGTCACGTGTTGTGACTCACGGTTTAAGGGCTACCGTGGTGGTCAGCGGCCCCCGTAAAGTACCGGCCTGGTAGTGAGCAGCGAATGAGGCTACCGCCACACCGGACGCGCCTCGCTTGGTACTAAGGCATCTGGTGGCTCACCTCGTGCCAAGCGCTTGGATGCTTGGTGGCCACACCAGAGCAGAGATGACGTTGCTCTCTCGCACTGTCAAAATGTCTCTTCCGGTGACGAGTCAGAAAACGCTTCTAGCAGAAAATACTTATTAGAAATATGAACTGTTGCGGAAACAACCATCTTGCAGACTACATAGTGTTACCGGTGGGACAAGTAAAAGTTGCGAAGTCAACATAATGTACAAACAACTTCGGGAAACTAAATACAGTTTTTGTTGTTGTTTACGGATGAATGTATAATCACTCGACATCCTTATGGCTATTACAGAGAAGCTACGAGAAACAAAATATTAATTTCAGAGCAGGCATATCTCCCGAGAAGCGCCTAGTGGCAACATTAAGGTGAGGGAATACAAATTCAATGGTTTCGTTTTACTTTTTTTTTTAGCTTCCTAATACCGAATATTTTTTTTTTTTACACTGAGTATCACTAGGGGACTCTAGTGACCCCAATTGAATCTCCCACCCATGACGATAACTTTAAGAAGTACTGAATATAATCACATTATTTATGTCTCTCCATCTTCTAAAACTTGATGGTTGTGGCATGAACATGAATTAAAATAAAAAATTATTTTTAAACTTTTATTTCAATAGAAGGTACAATTGATTACGTTGAAGCTACCAATATTTTTTATCAAATTCCAAAGCGAGAATTGTGAGATATTATATTTAGCGTAAGATATTGCCGAATAGTTTTTACACAGAATAGTCATATTTCGAACACAAATCAGTGTATTTTCTGTCCGCAGATCTTTTACAAAATGGGTACTGTCCTGTTTTTCATCTGTTGTGTTAACAAAAATATTGAGGAAATGATACCGTCTACTTTCCTACCAATTAATTGCTTCGTGGTTCTATGAGCTATGAGGAATGGCTGTTTCCTATAGGTAGACCTTTCTGCCCAGCCTGGTGTAAGACGCAGCCATATTATAAACGCATTCAGTGCACTAGTATCAATGTTGTTGTAAAATTATATTATAGGAACTTTCTACTCATCCTCTTTGTAGTTTGCGTTGTCACCATCTTGTCTATTGTATCTACTCTTTACTCTATTTTATAAGATTCCAGAATCATTATTGACTCCGTTGCTTCATGATCTTCAACTTTCTTCCTCGACAAAACATAGTTACAACTTCGACCTTTTTGGATAGTACCTAACAAATGATGCGTGCTGTTGGAACCCAAACATGTGCGAATATTTGAGTCGACATTGGGTATGAGTGAAAGCGTGTAGTAGTTCTCATTTATTTCCTCTAATTGTGCCTAAATTGGTGAGATCAATTTTTAATAATGCTCTCGCTAAACCAAAGCTTTCGAAAAAACTGTCAGCTGTTACATTTCTGCCAGTGTATTCTAAGCTTTTCATCATATTCAAAGCAACTCTCTAGCCTTGACGAGCTTTGTGTGTTTCATTTTCTTGTCGAACAGTGTAAACCTACTGATAGATAACATATAATGTTACATTATCACATACAGATCATAGCTTCAATCCATATTTTTCTGATTCTGAAAGAATATGTTGCCAAAATGGACATCTACCAAGATGTACCACAAGTTGTTCGTCAGTTGTCGTGATGATGTGAGGAACACAAGCGTCTTGAAATGTCTTTACTGACTTTTCAAATATTTCTCTGATGGGAGCCTGCTTGTCAGCCGCACGGTTGCGATGTCTCGCATCCACATCGGCATATAAGATACATTTCTAAATTTGGGTACAACGATTTCTGGCCATTAATTCATTGAAATGGACACATCGCCCTTATTCTACATATGTGTAATTGCTTCATTATGGGCCCAGTAAGCATCTGCTAGGATCAAGACACCGATAAAACATTTCATTACAAAGTCATCTGCTGGATTACATCAATTACCGTAAACAAGATTTACACTTTCTTAGTCCACTTTAGTTTTCATCAACAATGTTCTTCCCAAGAAACAATTTGATTCTATGATCTCCACAATTTTTACTGCGATATTTATTAGACCTCGCTTTACCCCTATTATGTTACATTTTTCCTCTCTTCCGCAAGTTTTTCTCAACTCGTATTTTTGCCTCAAGTCTTCTTTGTATGTCGGCCTACGACAAACAGATAAAGCGTGTACATCGTGATACTAGGTGCTACTGCATATATATATATATATATATATATATATATATATATATATATATATATATATACTAACATAAACTATAATAAGTACTTAATAATAAAAGTCAGAAGTATGTGTTACTGCCTTGACAATCAGGACTTCATCACTGCCCAAATCTTCTTTCGAACTTTGTATTTGATTCCGGGATATTCTCTTCTGACACGTCTATTTCTATATAACTGCTTGAGGCATCAGAATCTATATCCCTGACATCACTGATTGTGCAGAGGGAGGATTAGCTATTAGCATATTTCGAGCAGTGCTTTACGGTAAGGCAATCAGTGATTTTGAGCTTAATGCAACAGACACAGAACTATAGTCCACAAGCGTGCAACGAATAACTGACGGCACTTTACAACAATAATTTCAAGACTATAACTACACAAATACAGCGACAGTTATAGAATGTAAAACAACTTTAATGAATTACAAAATTCCAAGAGAGAAGTGGTGTCGTATATGACCCCAGCGGTAACCTCTGGTACTATAACAATTTTTTGTTGAAGTAAATATATTCAAAAAGTTCTGTGCATGTATTATGACACTATTACTTATTCCGGGAAGAGTCCATTTTTTTCATAAATATGAGAACTAGAGAACAATGTTCATTTTATAAAAAACTACGTTCTGGGGTCACTGTGGACCCCACGTTATTAGGAGGGTTGAACAAGATGTCAATAAATTAGTAAGAAGAAACTTTTTAACACTTATTTACGTTACTAAGAAATCGAAGACAACTGACACGATGGTTTACTTATTCAGGGAATGGTATGAGAGGGTCCGTCAAGAAAATGTCATTCGAAGTAGCGTTATCGGATGTGGTTAAATTAAGTAATTATTCTTCGTCCTGTGTTGGTTGAAATGATATATTGTTGGATGATACATGAGTGTCCGAAGGCAGCAGATAAATGTCATCTCGAACGTACTGAAGTTCTGCATCAATTAAATTCAGAATTTTGCTACGCAGTATTAGTTTTCGCAGAGATGGAATTTCAGTTGTATATGATAACAAACTGTAAAAGAAAAAGATAGCGTTGTTTCTGTTTCTCTCGATGTCTTACCGCTCCATTAGTATACATAAGTGTACACTGATGAAGTACTGAATGAATTAAAGGAAGAAATAAAGTGGAATTAAAACTCAGACTGATAGCTGTAACTGGTTTGATGCTTCCCAGTCCGAACAATAGAGATGAAAGACAGCATCACTACCTTACATGCTTCTCAAAATGGTTCAAACGGCACTAATGCTTATGGGACTTAATATCTGTGGTCATCAAAAAATGGCTCTGAGCACTATGCGACTTAACTTCTGAGGTCATCAGTCGCCTAGAACTTAGAACTAATTAAACCTAACTAACCTAAGGACATCACACACATCCATGCCCGAGGCAGTATTCGAACCTGCGACCGTAGCGGTCACGCGGTTCCAGACTGAAGCGCCTAGAACCGCACGGCCACACTGGCCGGCTCTGTGGTCATCAGTCCCCTAGACTCAGAACTACTTAAACCTAACTAACCTAAGGACACCACACACGTGCATGCCCGAGGCACGATTCGAACCTGCGACCGTAGCAGCAGCGCCTTTCCGGACTGAAGCGCCTAGAACCGATCGGTCACAACGGCCGGCTCAAGCCTCTCAATCCGAGCACTTCTGTCCTGGTTTTCCTTTCTAATTATTCAATTTTTTACTCTCGTGAAAATTGCATATTGACCTTTTGCATGGGTTATATCTTTATTTTTGAGAACTTCATGCGACCTGCAGCATTGTATGTTTCCAAAGCGTTTGGTTTGGAGAAAAGGCAGAAGAATAAACGCTGATTATTCCTAAGTCATGATCGTAATATTAAATGTAATGTCACAAATGCCTCTCTTGTGACCTTATTTTTCCTTGAGATACACGGATGGTCTTCTAGGAGATCTCAGTATTATTATCCAGTCTTCTGTGTATTATTCTTGCCGGCTACTTTGGTATACGTACTTTCAAATTGTGCGAGATCTCACGTACTTATATGCTCATGTTCAGAAAAAAAATTAGAAGACCTTGAACGACTATATAGGATGTTCATATTCACAGGAAGTGCATTAATATGTTCAGCAGAAACCATTAGCATCTGAACCATGTCAGCGCTCAGGTTCATAGTCAATATCGATATCGTGGAGCAACAGCACCTACAGGTAAAATGTGGCTACGGCTCTCGTCGCTATAAACTGAAGGTAACGGCCCAGTGGGAATCATACAGACGTACCGGACGTCTCGCAGACGGATGCGCGAACCGTACCATTAAATTAGTGAGTTTGAAAAATGGCACATCATTGGCATGAGAGAATGATGCACCCATCCACGAAACTGCCGCTCGTGTAGTACGAAGCAATTCGGCAGTGCAACGGATGTCTGCAGAACATGACGAGATAGGTCAAGCCGCAGCACAGCATCCTCCGAGAAGATCGACAACATATCCGAATGGCATTGCAAGGAAGATCTGCGTCCTCCTCGGTTCTGGCGCTACAGTGGATCAGTGTAACACACCGTGCACTATCAGTGGTGAGAGTTCGTCGCCTAAATACGGCGTGGGTTACGTGCGTAGCGTCCACCTCTCCGCCTACATTTGACACATGTGCAGAAACATGCAAGACGCCAGTGGTGTATGTAACGTGTTGACTGGGGACACGAATGGCATCAGATCTCGTTTTCGGACAAATGAAGGTTCTGTTCGTTTGAAAATGATGGCTGCATTCTGGTTCGCCGCAAATAGGGGGAGCGGCATCACAGTGTCTGCATTCTCACATGACATACTGCGCCAACTCATGGCCATATGTCGTGGGGTGCTATTGGGTACAATCACAAATCACAGTTGGTGCGTGTCCACGGCATTCTGACCAGTGTGACTTTTGACCTAGACGAATGACATCCTGCGACTCGCACCCATACGCTTTATGCACAACAACCCAGACGCCATTTTTCAGCAAGACAAAGCTCGAGTATATGTTGGTGCACGAACACATGGCTTCCTGGTGTCTCAGGATGCCTGCCAATTGCCCTGGCCTGCCAGATCACCAGACTTGCCGCCAGTCGAAAACGTGTGGGATATGGTGAAACGACGGTCGCAGCGCTTGACCCAAAGCCAACCACCACATATGAACTGTGGAACCAAGGGAACGCAGCATGAATGGTTATATCACAGCACGCTATTCGCGCCTTATACACGTGGATGACACCACACATGGAACAAGTTAACAAGGAACGTTATGGACCTTGCGCGTACTAGGCAATAGGACACACACTCGGATGATGGTTCAAATGGCTCTGAGCACTATGGGACTTAACATCTATAGTCATCAGTCCCCTAGAACTTAGAACTACTTAAAACTAACCTAAGGACATCACACAACACCCAGTCATCACGAGGCAGAGAAAATCCCGGACCCCGCCGGGAATCGAACCCGGGAACCCGGGCGTGGACACTCAGATGAGCTCACTGAAATGCTAATCATTCGCAGAACATATTTATGCAGATGTACTGAGACTATGAACTTCCTTCCTCCAGTCGTTCAATGTTTTCTGTTTTTATCTGAACATGAATGTCATCTTTGGGATGAAGTGGATGGTATTCCTCTGAGAGTCCGATAGTGTCTCTTTTAGTCTCTTAGATTCTACGACCTGAGTCCAGCAGATGTTTATTTACCACTTCGCCCAACGATTATAGAAATCCTGAAGGAGTGTCATCAATCACCTGTGCATTGTTGGCCTGTAAGACCTCTGAAGCGCCATCAGAATCAAATACTGAAAACCCTATCTCTTCCAAATCTTTGAACATTTCTTCGTACTTCACGTCATCAGGTTTTCCCTCTCGTAGAGGCCCTCTGTATTCATTTTCCGATTTCGGCTCTGTCTGTCGCGTTTAACAGTGTAATTACTTTTACATCCTCGGTGTTGTCACTTTGATTGTAAGTCGGTCAAAAATTATTTTAAATTTTCTATATTTAGCCTGTACTTCCGATAACTGCTTCGTTTTCGAGTTATTCATATTTTCCTTGCGACCATTTCGCTTTAGCTTCCTTGGCCCCTTGGCCTCAGAGTACTTCAGATGCACGTTCTCATCCCTCAGTGCTTCATTAAAACACTTGATTACACATTGATTCTTTCTGACATTTCTCTTGTACTCCATCCTATTCTTCATCGTTACTCAATTCTGATCTGACCTACCCCTTGTACGACTTACTAACAAATATATGATTTCGAAATGAGTGTAGCACCATAGTATAATCTATATGGAGCTGGCCTGTGTTTGTAGGTCTCCTCCAAGCATGATTCTTCCCCTTGTCACTTATTATTGAGCGATAATCATTAATTGGCAACTCTCCTTCAAAACTATTATTCACTGTATTCGAAAATAATTGTAAAATGTTTAAAGAAGTATAACTTTACGCAGCAAAATCTAATATAATCCCTGAAGCACTGTGATAAGTTTTGCTTTTGTGTGGACAATTACCCAGGACTTGCATTACGCTATGTTACTAAAAAATGTTGTTGTATATTACATTTGAATACTACAGTGCCGTTACTCAAATAGTCACGAAACAACACAGCAAACTTATAGTCCTAGGGGAAATCGACACAACACTCCATAGTCAATAAGCAGATTTAAATCAAACAAGACGAGCGAGTGCAAAGCTCGTTACCTTCGCTGAATATTAACAGAGAGATCGTTGACACCGGCCACTGCGCACAACGAAAATACTGTCGCAGTGAGTATGACAAGCTTAGATGTGCAACAGATTATATTTATTAACAGTGAGTCCCCCACCAATGGGAAGTTGTAGTACAATGTTTAGTTTCCTGTGCCGGCCGCGGTGGCCGTGCGGTTCTGGCGCTGCAGTCCGGAACCGCGGGACTGCTACGGTCGCAGGTTCGAATCCTGCCTCGGGCATGGGTGCGTGTGATGTCCTTAGGTTAGTTAGGTTTCAGTAGTTCTAAGTTCTAGGGGACTTATGACCTAAGATGTTGAGTCCCATAGTGCTCAGAGCCATTTGAACCATTTTAGTTTCCTGTAATTTAAATCAAGTGTTAGCGTAACAGACTTTTATTAGCTGTATTTATAAAACACACACAAAAGTATTTAACAGAGAGCAAAATTTTCTAAAATTCGGCATTAAATTCACGCTAAAATGATGTCAACATGGTGGGGACCTTCCAAATTTTATGGAAGACTACATGGATAAAATACAACAATATATCCCGAACTGAGGAGCTCACCAATTCAACGTTAATGAGACAAGATCACAAATTATGATCAAATCGGTACCTCAGATTCCATGCCAGAACAAGTTAATCATGTGCATCTCAGTGTGAAAATCCTGCTACCACAAACTGCCGAACTTACATTTCCCATAATCAGCAAAGCATGTGCGCTTCATCCCCAGATAGCAGCCGGGACAACAAAGGCACAGTGATTGGGCACAAACCCACGAAACAAACTTCCCCATTCTCAAATCTCGACTTGAAAGAAACTGTAAATCGAAGGGATTAATCAAAGCTATTGCAAGTGTGACGGACGAGAACATCATTATTTGACGGAAAAAAGACATGTAAAATTTCTCACACAAAAAGCCCGCATCTCGTGGTCGTGCGGTAGCGTTCTCGCTTCCCACGCCCGGGTTCCCGGGTTCAATTCCCGGCGGGGTCAGGGATTTTCTCTGCCTCGTGATGGCTGGGTGTTGTGTGCTGTCCTTAGGTTAGTTAGGTTTAAGTAGTTCTAAGTTCTAGGGGACTGATGACCATAGATGTTAAGTCCCATAGTGCTCAGAGCCATTTGAGCCATCTCACACAAAACGCACATTCACCTACTTTAAATTAGCGTTGGTCAGGAGCCTTCTCGATCGGTTGGCCTTCTGGTGTCAAGCTCAGTGGTAGGACGACTCAACCGATTGGAAGAACCATACTTCTCATGCGAAAGCAACCATCTCTCCACCTTAAACCGGATGCTGCCACAGAGGCTTGACCTTTGAAGTTCATGCAGAAAAGCCAGAAATACTGTATTCAGTTGTTCTCTGGGGATAGTCAGTATGGCGTCCCCTGCCCCTAGCTAGGCCAGGCATCGGCTCTGTCTACAAAATATCGAAGTAGGTCACAGCCCAACCTCGTGAAAATTAACCTCCCCCCTGGGAGGCTCACGTCTCCTAAAGATATTCACCGTCTGCCTTCTGCCGACCACAGGATGCTGAGACGCCCCTAGGAATGCACTTTCCCAGTGTGAAAAAAAGTTTTCCTGCTAACCCCACATGTCAAAAGTAACCATGAAACAATGGCATAAAATGAAAGCATGTCATTTAACATATGTATCAGTGATGCCACATCATCCATTTCATACCTCCTTCAAAAAGAACAAAAATTCCCAAAATTGCAGTACGTCTCACTTGGTTTAGGCATCCCAGAAATTAGCTAAATCGGACAACTACTGGAACATGTCGTAAAGAACAGACGCCGCGATATAAATATGATGAGCACGACCAGTTGACAATTTCAGTGTGGATGCCCACTACACCCGAACTCTCACAAGAATCGTCGAAATGCCGCACGTAACGAGAGTAATGAGCAAGAGACACTACACCGGTAGTATGCGGTTAAGTTGAGAATTTAGGTCTGACGTGAGGCGTGCTAGGACAGTCCATGCGTTTGGGATGACCTCTGTGTCCACATGGCACAGTGGTCAGCGCCTCTACCTGCCAAGCAGGAGACCCAGGCGCGACTCCTGGTGCAGCACAAATTTTCCCATTGTTTTAAGTCAATGCTCACTGGTAGCTAATGCCATTTATTCCTTTTGTGTCACTATTGTTTTACTTTTATACCATTGTACAGTCATGTACTAATCCTTATAACACAAAATAATTATCCTTGTTTTTATTTTTCATTTATTTATTCTTTAACTTGTGTGTTTTTCAAGATCTGAAAAAATTCGGCAAAGCTCAAACTAAGACAGATCTGGTAATGCTGCCACAAGCTCTCCGCGGATATTTCTAGTTATAATTTCTAATACAAATGTACAATAATT
Source organism: Schistocerca nitens (assembly GCF_023898315.1). Classification (NCBI taxonomy): domain Eukaryota; kingdom Metazoa; phylum Arthropoda; class Insecta; order Orthoptera; family Acrididae; genus Schistocerca; species Schistocerca nitens. The sequence continues at coordinate 266,526,849 of NC_064618.1, forward strand.
TCCGAACACAGACATTCTAGTATTTTAGGAAGTAAAAGAAAATGTTCAAATTTCAAATGTGTGTGAATTAATAAGGGACCAAACTACTATCGTCATCGGTCCCTAGACATACACACTACTTAAACTAAATTATGCTAAGAACAACACACACAATCATACCCGAGGGAGGACTCGAACCACCGGCGGGAGCGGCCACGCAATCTGTGACATGACGCCTCTAACTAAGCGGCCACCCCGCGTGGCAGAAGTGAGAACCAATCAACAACAAATGAAACATCTAAGCTGTTACATGACGTTCAGTCTTCTGAACTGCCAAATGCTGTTAAATCACAGAGGAAAGAAAATGTGTTCCACTGTCTCCCCAAACAAGGATGACACGTTGTGGGAAAAAAATGCAGCGGTAAGACATCGAGAGAAACAGAAACAACGACATTTTTATCTTTTACAGTTTATTATCATATACATCTAAAATTCCATCTTTGCAGAAACTTATACTGCGTAGCAAAATTCTAAATTTAATTGTTGCAGAACTTCAATCCGTTCGAGATGACATTTATTAGTTCCCTTTGGACACTCGTGTATCACACAACAAGATATCATTTCAGCCAACACAGGACGAAGAATAATTCAAATGATTCAAATGGCTTTGACCACTATGGGACTTAACATCTATGGTCATCAGTCCCCTAGAACTTAGAACTACTTAAACCTAACTAACCTAAGGACATCACACAACACCCAGTAATCACGAGGCAGAGAAAATCCCTAACCCCGCCGGGAATCGAACCCGGGAACCCCGGAAAGAATAATTACTAAATTAACCACTACCGATAACGCTACTTCGAATGACATTTTCTTTACGGACCCTCTCATACCATCGTGTCAGTTGTCTTCGATTTCTTAGTAATGTAAATAAGTGTTAGAAAGTTTCTTCTTACTAATTTATTGACAACTTGTTCAACCCTCCTAATAACGTTGGGTCTCCAGTGACCCCAGATCGGAATTTTTTATAAAATGAACATTGTTCTCTATTTCTCATAATTATGAAAAAAAGGACTCTTCCCGGAATAAGTAATAGTTTCATAATACATGCAAATAACTTTTTGAATATGTTTACTTCAACAGAAAATTGTTATAGTACCACTGCTTACCGCTGGGGTCATATACGACACCACTTCTCTCTTGGAATTTTATAATTCATTAATGTTGTTTTACATTCTATAACTGTCGCTGTATTTGTGTAGTTATAGTCTTGAAATTACTGTTGTAAAGTGCCGTCAGTTATTCGTTGCACGCTTGTGGACAGTAGTTCTGTGTCCGTTGCATTAAGCTCAAAATCACTAATTGCCTTACCGTAAAGCACTGCTCGAAATATGCTAATAGCTAATCCTATCTCTGGACAATTAGTGATACCAGCGATATAGATTCTGATGCCTTATGCAGTGATATAGAAATAGACGTGTCAGAAGAGAATATCCCGGAATCAAATACAAAGTTCGAAAGAAGATTTGATCAGTGCTGAAGTCCGGATTGTCAAGGCAGTAACACAGACTTCTCACTTTTATTGTTAACTACTTGTTGTAGATTTTGTTTGTATATATGTGCGGTAGGGCCTAGTATCACGATGTACACCTTTTATCTGTCTGTCTTAGGCCGAAATACGAAGAAGACTTGTGGCAAAAATACGAGTTGAGAAGAACTTGCGGAAGAGAGGAAAAATGCAACATAATAGCGATAGACCGAGGTCTAATAAACATCGCAGAAAAATCTGTGGACACTGTAGAATCAAATTGTTTCTTGGGAAGAACATGGTTCATGAAATACTTAAGAGGACTAACGAAGTGTAAATGTTGTTTACAGTAATTGATGGAATCCAGCAGATGACTTTGTAATGAAATGCTTTATCGGTATCTTGAGCCTAGCAGATGCTTACGGGGCCTATAATGAAGGAATTACACATATGTAGAATAAGGGGGATGGGTCCATTTTAGTGAATTAATGGCTAGAAATCGTTCTACACAAATATAGAAAGGCATCTTATATGTCGATGTTGATGCGAGATATCGCAACCGTGCAGTTGACAAGCAGGCTCCCATCAGAGAAATATCTGAAAAGCGGGTAAAGACATTTCAAGACGCTTATGTTCCTCACACCATCGCGACAGCTGATGAACAACTTGTGGCATGTCGTGGTAGACGTCCAATTCGTCAATATATTCTTTCATAACCAGAAAAATATGGATTGAAGATATGGTCTGTATTTTATAATATAACATTTTACGTATTCTATCCGTAGATATACACTGATCGACAAGAAAATAAAACACACTAAGCTGGTCAAGACAAGAGAGTTGCTTTGAATATGGTGAAACGCTTAGAATACACCTGCAGAATGTAACAGCTGACAGTTTTTTTTTTTTTTTTTTTGCAAGCCTTGGTTTAGCGAGAGCACTATTGAAAGTTTATCTCTCCAATTTAGGAACATACGCCAAGCGTTTGTGAATTTAGCTATTTCTCTGGATTGGACTACACTGGAAAGACGAGACGCCTCATCACCACATCTACTGCGGAGCACGAGCTGTAAACGCGGCTAGGCCAGTATACTAAATAGACCTTCTACAAATCAAGATAAATACGACTCTACACAATTTAAACAAGCGCGTGACTTAGCCACGAAACGACTTCTCGCTGAAATAAAAGCCACAGAAGCCATCGAGAAAAGAAAGCTACCTACTGACATGAGCACGAAAAGCTGCTAACTCTCGTCGTCTTTGTTTGGCAGTTTCCTCTGGATTCGCCACTGACCATCAATAAAATCTGGCGTAATGATTCCTAGTAATATTTAATTCCCCCCCTCCCGCTCCTTTTGTTTTGACTCTCTCCTTAAATCAACATACAATATCTCAGGACGCCCTCACTCTCGCCTTAATTGATAAGGACACAATTACATAAATAAAGCAGTAACCGCAGCCCCATCACGTAATCATCGTGTTGAAGACTGACTCAAATAGTAACTGTAACATCGTAGGTTTTCTCGTACCATGAGGCGATCGCGCACCTGGAAGGACTGTGTTGAAACGGACTCTACAGTTGTTCCATACGCTACGATCTAATTACACAATACCGTCCACCTTTTGTTGCTAGCTCTGCACGCACCTGAAAGAAACCTTTTATAGCAACAAAAAGTCAAAAACCTACTCGCCACCTATTACCATCATCCTTATGCTCCAGTCGTATATCATCCATTCGGAATAAAAATAAAAATATGTGCTTCTTTTAATATGTGAATCATAAACGACCATACTTCCTGACTACAAATAACTTCAAAAGTTAATATTTTTGTAAAAAATTTTAAATATTCAGAAATGTTTTTTTTAAAGTGCATGTATACATCTTCAATGTGACTATACTGCTCTCATTAAAATCCAAACTACGCAGTGTAAGAGAAAACAAAATAATTAAAAAACTGCCCGATCATCTGTCTGAATCTAGAAAGAAACATTCTTTCGTAGCAAGATAAACGAAAGATTAAAAGAGCTTGTAACATCAGTACTTTCTTTTAAACCTGCATTCCGTAGCGATTTTGATATCGTGCACGTATCTCAGTACAATATGACCACTCAGAACCGTCTTGGTTTGCATAGATACGAGTAATCTAACCACACGGGAGGCCCAATCCCGATAATGAAGAGCTGTCGTATTAACAGACTGGGTTGTTTAACGTGCGATGGGCTAATATCTCACGAAAGTACCTCTAAAACTAGAATTTTAGACAGTCGACAATATTTTAAATACATTAATCCTGCAGTAATTAATTCGTACCGCATACCAAAACAGCAAAGGAGGCGGTTGCTGATTTCTATAACACAGCTCAAACTGCAATGCAAAGTAGGCTCAAACGAAAAATGTTGAATTCGCTGTCACTCTCGTATCCTTGCTCAGAATTCATGGTAGCAAACAGCAGACTTAATAAAAAATTTGACTCTAAAACTGGCTGTAGAAGCATATTTCAAAAAGTTTTATTTAGCTACTCATTATTGTATGAGGTGTCCGCGTTCAGCATACAACTAAATAGTTCAGTATTCATGTATTTCCAACACAGGGACAGGTGTTATCCCTTAAATGATGCAACTTTATAGTGAGATGGGACAAAAATTAATTATTTCATGGAAATTTAGTTTGTGACTGGAAGCAATTGTTACAGTGATATTATTTAGTAATAGACATAGCAGGAAAAGGTCTGAGCAAAAACTTGTATTAATGTACATAGAATTCTATATTCAGGAGTTGTAAATGATTACGTGAGTGGTTTCGGCTTATGCGGTAGTTAACGGGCCTTGATCGTACTGAAAGCGCTATTGTGGACACATAACCTTCGCTGTTATGTAGATGTCTCTAGCTGTTACGTGTCTCCCAGTGAATTATACCTCAGGTTTATTTGGCAGGAACGGACGTGATATGGCATGACCACTTCAGTTCTTGCAGTCCAGTGCAGAAATTGCGCTACTGCTACCGTCTCAGGACGTCAGCTACTTCCGTACATCATTACTATGCTCAGAGAACGACGGCGTAAAGCTGGCAAGAAATTAATGGGATAAATAATCAGCATTAAGCATTTGCAGTTATTGTGGTCGTCAGTCATCTAAATGGTGTGATGTGACCCCCCAACTTCCTCTCCTGTGCCTCTTCATCGCACAGAAGTATGTGTATCTACATTCTTATTTACTTCGATGTATTTCTGTAGAGCTTCTTGTAGTACAATGCAAGTTATTTCCTTGATATCTTAATGTGTGTCATCCCATCCTCACCCTTCTTCATTTTAATTTTTTCCACGCACTTCTATCCACTCCCATCGTGCGGAGAACCACATAACTTTTAACATCTTTCTATAGTATCGTATCTCAAACGGTTCGACTCCCTTCTTTCTCTCACAGTCCATAATTTACTTCCATACAATGCACTGCTCCAAGCTTAAACTGTCAGAAATTTCTTTTCCAAATCAGACCAATTTCTGCTACAAGTAACCTACTTGTGGCCAAGAATGCCCCCTTTGTCTGTGCTGGTCCGTTTTTTTATATCCTCCTTGTTCCGACGGTAATGTGTGGTACTACTTGTAACACAACTAATTCCGTTAATTTGTCTACATCGTGGTTCTGAGGTTTGATGTTAAGTTTATCACTAACCTCATTTTTGCAACTGCTCATTACTTTCCACTTTCCTCGATATAGTTTCAATCTTTCCTTTTGTACACTACTCCGTAGATTGTACATCCCGTACAATATGTCCTGTAATTCTTCCTCGATTTCACTGCAGACAGCAGCGTCATATCAAACATTATGGCTGTCATTCCACCACTAATTTTAATCCCAACCATGAAACTATCTTTTATTTATGTTCAGGACAATTAGCCAGTTCGACCACGATTTAAATTTTTTGTACAGAAGATCATTTCGAATGTATCAGTTGCATGTTACAAACAATCTCCCGGCTCGTATATACACGATCATTTTCGACAATGTTGGTTGTACTCTCATATGCCCAGAAGTGGGAACCATTAATGCACCCAGGAATATAGTCGAACATGGTCGTTTTGGTGCCCCACATGTCGTGGTTTGGGGAGGCATTATGTTTCATGGACTTACTAACTTCCAAATCTCTGAACACGGTGCACTCAGAGGTCAACCTTATTGTGTTACTATCCTGTTTCCTCGAGTGCATCTTTTCTGGGGTGCATTCCGCCTTGTCTACATTTTCATGATGCGAATGGACGACCACATCGTTCTGCCGGTGATGGAGAAACTCTTGGAATGAGAGCATATTCAGAGAATGAACTGCCCATTCCCCCGACTTAAATCCTATCAAGCAGGTGTGGGATGTGTTAGACAGGTGTACTGCAGCACTTCCATATGCACTGACGATCTTCCAGCAGTTGTAAACCGCACTGCTGGAGGAATGGAATGACCTACCACAAGAACTGTGGTTGGCGTGGGAAATCATCGCACACCATGCACTCCGGTAGGTATCGATCACACACACTGTTACGGACCATGACATGCAAAAGTTACTACCGTTCATAAGTTCTACCAAATTTTCATGAACACTAAGGCAGGGTGTTATCTTTTAACCAAAATGCATAACTTGTGTTCGTGGCAGTTGACCATGGCTATACGTTCACGATGACTGTAGCGTATTCATACTGCATTGGAAATTTTTCCTATTTTCATTTAGAAACAAATAATGCATTCCAGTATTGTCAACACCCATTTAATAGCTTCTCTTGACACAGAAGTAACAATACTACAACGGACAGTCAGGTGCTGGTTCTGACCTACATTTAAGTAAGCAATGATTACACAGACACACAAATATTGACCTACTTCAGTTGAAAATGTGTTTCTTTTTCTACCGAGGTTGTAAAGTGTCAGGCAAATCCAACACCTTCCATGAAAACCCTGACATGATAAGCAAATCCAGTAGAATGTCATATAGCTCCGAATAAATCGTGACATTAAATTAACCAAAGTAATACGAGTAACGAGTGAGCAAATGGAATACCACAGACTAACACAAGAATGCCTAAATGCATGTCATACCTTCCCATCGTGAGACTGACGCAGTTCCGAGGGGAGAAACGAGAACAGAAGCCGAGAGCAGAACCGTGTTAAGCTGAAGGCCCTACGATAAGGGACGGACACCCACGTCGCCTGCTAACCACCAGGACCACCCCCCAGCCCATGTTAAAAGCTAGAGCCCTCCAGAAGAACAGTTGAAACTTCCCCTTTAAACAATTATAAATGACTGTGCTTAAGCTGAAACACAATATTTTTAGCGCAACGCAATCTGACTTTCAAAAATCCATACAAAAGAATGGCCCTGACTAACATTAACCTATACGTTTCACAAATCACTTACCTCACAAAAATCTTGGTTACTCGAGCTACTGCAATAAAGCGAGCGCCACTACTGCTAGCTAAATAAAAGATTCAAACTACTGAAGGTGCTAACTACTGATAGGCTTAGTTAGCAAATGAAAGATTTTAATAGAGAACAAACAATGTATTTACCTTAATAGTCATAATATATATAGCAGTTCATGACAAATTCCAAATCTCCGCCATCTCTCTCCCCACATCCACCACTGCTGGCGGCTCACCTCCAACTGCGCAACGCTACGCGCTGTTCACAGCCAGCTGCCTAACACTACAATGGCGAGTATTACAACAATGCAAAGCAGCCACAGACTGCACACAGCACAGCCAGTGATTTTCATACGGAGGTGGCGTTACCAATAAAAAAACCTAAACAGCCTACTTACACAGTATAGATCTTACGATAACACTAAAAGGGCCACACCAGCCGCAAGTTTTAGCGTGAGACTTTTTCGCGTCTTTGTTACGCTGCAAACCGAAAAAACATTGGCCCACCACGAAAAGTAACCGCTAGGACCACCCCCAGCCCATGTTAAAAGCTAGAGCCCTCCAGAAGAACAGTATAGATCTTACGATAACACAAAAAGGGCCACACCAGCCGCAAGTTTTAGCGTGAGACTTTTTCTCGTCTCTGTTACGTTGCAAACGTTAAAAACATTGCACCACCACGAAAAGTATAATGTTTCTCATTGGATAGACAGAATTTGTGTAGGCGGAGCTTAATGTTAACATTAAGACCCTGATTGGTCGGATGAAAACACAGCCAGATAGTTTTTTTTTTTAAACCAACTTCGGTAAATTGTAGTAAGGAGAAGTAAGGAGAGTTGCTTCCGAGACGGCGAGATGTGAGGAGCTGCGCCGCCCTGACGCTGCCTAAACACCGACAAGGTAATGAACGCACACGATGCCGCATTTTTGAGCGCATACGGCTTCACTCACAACTGTAGAACTCTCATCTGTTACATCCCCTTTTTACGTAATACTAGTGTCGATCGTCAATTAAATCTTATGGTGTTCACATTTGACACTCGAAGTAAAAATCTGAAACGCGATGATTTTTCTGTTATATAAATATTAAGAAGCCACATCAGCCACTTTAATTTACGACAAGATAGATAAGTAATTATAGATAACTGAAGGTCACTTAGGACCATTTTGATATTTTTCTCTTTTGTGAAACTTAATTTAAACCTAGATTATAGATGTGATATGGCATAGGTCATCCTTCGATCCATTGTAGAACTTGGAAACCCATTCAGGGAATATTCGTTCACATTTTTGTTGAACGCAGTTGGTTTTTATCATCCTGTATTAAAACATTTCCTTTTATCAATAGTGCAATTTATAAACAATGTTTTGTGAGTAGAATAAAATTTCCAATGGTAAACTTAACTGCTTTTTCGACGTTATTTTACCAGCTAACTAAAAATAGGAAAGCCTTGAGCCCCTTCCACTAAATTTAGTTAGTATTAAGATTCTTTTACAGGGAGTGCAGTGGAGCTGACGCTGAAATCATTACGTATTTGGTTATATCATCGCTAGTCTCACTGAACTCTTCTAAACCCTACATGTCATGTGTGGTCTGGCGTCTCCTTACCAGCTACAGGCCCAGGTTCAAACTAGTCAATTCCCTGAAAAACTCTCTCAGAGCGTCGTTGCGCGAAAGTGGTAGGGCGACACGACTTAGAACAAACAGAAACCACGCAGAATGTTAGAAGGTCGTCAGGCTCTGAGCACTATGGGACTTAACTTCTGAGGCCATCAGTCCCCTAGAACTTAGAACTACTTAAACCTAACTAACCTAAGTACATCACACACATCCATGCCCGAGGCAGGATTCGAACCTGCGACCGTAGCGGTCGCGCGGTTCCAGACTGTAGCGCCTAGAACCACTCGGCCAACCCGGCCGGCTTTGAGGTCGTCAGTTGTTGTATTCCTGCGGAGCTCGTCACTGTAATGTTTCCATGAAAATGCTGTTTAATTGCTTAGTGTTTATCTCATTTAAGTATTTTGGTAGATTATTGACGTACTTGTGCGGCGAACCCATTCTAAATCCCTCTGCTTTGACCCAAAATTATCAACAGTTCCCGGTATTTACCATTTATTCCCACGTGTTGAAAAGCACATATATTTGGACGCCAAGGCTTTCTTGAAGCTTTTCTACGATATTTGACGCCACGTTTGATAAATAATTACTGCCGCCAATAATTTTACTCCTAATTTCCTTTAGTTACAGAATCTTTCACGTATGACGCACGAGCTGTGTTTAACGTTACAGAGGAAGCAAATACGGGGAAGCGAGCACAAGCTGCGGCCCGTGTCTCGGACTTTGTGATGCTGTTTGTTGGTTTTAGCCGAACGATACTAATTCTCAAGGAATTTGAACAGAACCTGAGGAAATCACTGGGCAATTTAGCGTTTCTTACTAAAATACATGCTCATATGTTGACACGTAGTTTTGATTAACTTTTATTTAGTATTTTCGGCCTATTCTTCACATAACAGTTTTGGAACGAATTTAAATTGCATAAGAGCTGACTTATCATTTGAGTTAATCACAAATGGAGATTACACTGAACCAGCGGTACAATCACTTAATAAATTTTAAGAATTAACAGAAAAATCTCCAAACCACCTCATCTCTTGATTCAACAGATAACAATGAAGACTCAACGAGCAGAGGATAAGCCCCTGTCAACAAAACACAGTACACATTCAGAAATTGCTGTGGGGTCTTTTTTGTTATTACTTACGAAAGGCTGGGAGTAGGTGGCTAACAGCTTAAGGGTACTACTACTCAAATAACCAGTATTCCTCTAGGATCAGTTTAATAAGTCAATCTTCTACATAATACAGAATATGAAAGGAAAGCGGCCTACGAAGTACTCTAGGAAACATAGACTGACATGTGTGGCGTAATTTACTAGCAATAAGGCTGAAATGCAATAAGAACTGGACTGTGATAAAGCACAAGTCATTTACATGAGAACATAGTGGGTTGCTGGCGTCTGATTTACTACGCAAGTGGGTACAAAAAATAACAAAATACTTTTCCTCATGGGCTCACCCATAAATTATAACATGCAAAATAGCGATAGTCTGATGGACAGTTTTCACACACGCACTTCCACATCCTAGCACCATACGGAGAAAAGAAATGAGACGAGAAGGGTTAATACATATACCACAACCATTTCTAGTAGGAAAACATTTCATTAATGAACAGAAACACGGATTTATTCAAACATCCAGAAAAGAACTACTGGAACAAACCGCGGAAGTTCCACAATTTCTGAAGTAATAAAAAGTACAGACAAGAAATCGCAAATGTTAAAGGGCGCTGCAATACTGAAATGACCACACCCTCGTGCGTGGGCTAGCCACATCCGGTCAAACAATCACACAAAGCACCATCTCAAGGAAAAGAACCGCAAAAACTTGGGAACGATCAGAAACACAAATCAGAAATAATATCCATGCGAAAAGAATTTAATTTGAAACCTTTTGGTAAAGAAAGGAACAGAAGGATGAGAAACTGGAAGCTCGTTCTCGAGCACGTGGTCCCAGTTACTCAAAGATATTTTCAAATAACTTCCGGGAATTCAGCCAGGTAACACTTTCAGCGACCGCCGATATTTCGGCGGGAGAACACCCCGCCATTTTCAAGGCAAACTGCAACGGACGCCGCCTGTCCGTTGCAGTTTGCCTTGAAAATGGCGGGGTGTTCTCCCGCCGAAATATCGGCGGTCGCTGAAAGTGTTACCTGGCTGAATTCCCGGAAGTTATTTGAAAGTTGTATACGCCAGGAGAAACTCAGGTCTCATACTCAAAGATAGACTGCAAAGTAATGACAAAATAGCAGAGACAGACTACCAAAGAAGAGGAACTGAAGAGACACACTCACAAGTGTGAAACAGATAGAAGTTGAAGAATAAAGTGAAACTAATGAAGAAGCAAGAGTTATTACGCAAGAAACAAAAACACATACTCGTACTGAGAAAACTAGAATACTAGCAGAAACCAAGCATAGTAGAGCCACCACTTTTCCACTTTGTTATGTTGGCTATATATAACAATCGAATAATAACAAAAACTCCCTATGTTGTATAAACCATACCACGTGATCAGCAAGACCTAAATATCTTACAGAAATGGATTAATACTTCAACTAGGCTGAAAATTGCACTGTCTCTTTCACATAGCTAAAGCCAATGTAGAGGAGCTCTCACGGACAATTTAACTCACCGTGATCCATGCACGATTATCTAGCACGCTAACAAAATTTGACTCAACACATGTAGCGGAAGAGGCCAGGGAAAGCCATTCCGCACTGTGCAACTTGAACAAAATCTTAGGGCGTCTACCAGAGGGGGCCAAAGCTCTTTGCCTCACCCAAGGATAGTTCTTATCATCAGAAACACGCATGAACGAGTGTGCTATAACTGTACCAGCGATGAACTGCAGCACATGAATTAGTCCGTCGATGCACTGCCGTGGAGAGCTGTAGTTGCTACTAACACACCAGTATGAAATACTGAATGGAACAACGATAGTTTTCGACTGTTTTCCAAGGCATCTTCTGTCTAGATTAACTAAAACATATGTGCCACCTATTACAGCGCGAGGAACGGGCCATAGCCTATTTGGCGATCGGATGATGCCATCCAAGTATAGGTTCCTCCAGAATACCAGACATAACGCTTGTGTCGTATGTAATACGTGTTCTACCTAACAACCCTTAGGAGCGACTCACGAAAAGACTGAAAAAAAGAGACAAGAAATGGTAGATATCTACGCAAAGGACTTCAGTTCTTAATAACGGTAGCGATTCCTGTATTGATGTACTGACCCCTGAAGTACGGGGGCTTTTCGGAGACATAAATTCCGATGCTCTCTGACATGTGGAGTAGTGGGAAGCGGAGTGATATCAGAATAGCTGTGTAGCCAGGCTCAAAAGGGACACATTTGACCTCGAACGCTAGGAACGTCACGAAACCACACTTAAAATAACATTCGACCATAAAAAACAGTGGTCTGTGTCAGTGCCATGCAGATAGTTGTATTCTGTCATAAGTGACATTTTATTAGAGAGAAACAAAGTAACAGGATATAAATACCATAGAAAGGAAATTGTAAGTAATCTAATAACGTCATAGTATCGCTACACTTTCAGTCAATAGTGCCAAAACCTTCTGCTTAAAGTCATTATAATAGCGCAAGACACACATATCCTGCACACCTGGTAATTCTTATAATAGTCTTCGTAGTGCCGATCCGGGATTTCGATGAAGTGCTTAAAACAGAGTAGAAGAGAATAATGTGCACACCACACTGAAGACACGTTTTTACATTCAGAATCACTTCTCCGTTCAAGCACTCCATTATCAAAAGCCACACTAATCACATTTTCAAATAACGATAAGGATACGTCAGTGTCTCAAACTGCCTTTCGCCAAGCATACTGCAACAGAGGCGTGTACTTTGGTACAGAAAATTGTTTGTAAATCACAGAGTGAAGATTGATGATGACGTAATGATGACGTGTCTTCACTTGCGGTTTTCCACATTGTAGTCTTACAAAACGAGCAATCCGTCTGAAATAGAGGTTACATTGACGAAAGAAGTAAACATAATGGGGCTGGCAATATTTTGTCGCTTTCTGTGGCAATATATTCAGCATGACGTGTTTGTTTGGAAAAATTTCATTTAGAAGGGTACGATCTGGATGATCAGACCAGGAATCACTCATAAATAGGCTATTTTCACTTCTTACATGTTCGTCTAGTTAGAAAATGTTTCATGTGTTCTTTAGACATTCTTCCACCTTTATTCTCTTCCACGTGAAAGTTTCGTGGGCAGGTTGCTTCAAGTTGCTTTGAAATATTTGGGCTGAATATGCCTTGTGCCTCTTGGAAACCGATGTACAACTTGTTTGCTAGTCTGCCTATCACTGATAATGCCACTTCATTTGTGTAGATTAGGGTAGAGCTGTAGTTTTCACTCCTCTGTGAGAGATTGTTGATGATGAAGATATTTCATAGTGTAATTGAGTCTGGTCACTGTTCCAAACATTTCCTTTCTCCGCACCCTGCTCTGTCATTAATATGATCACTTCCTCCTCAAACTGTTGTGCCTTCTGACTTATACTATTATCGTCTTCTTTGTCCTCACGAGTGACAAATGTAGTAATATGTCTGAATGAAATACCACATTCGGCCTTAAGATTGAGAAATCGAAGCTTTGAAATTATCCGAGTCAGCCATTTTAGACGATTCTAATGTCCACGTCTGTAGAAGCCAATAGTGAACTGGAGCTCCATACAACCTCACTCTATGAAACTGCACCATTAAATCTCTTTTATAGTTTGTAATTGCAAAAGTCTGTTTCCTTTGAAACGATCTACTGTTCACCTTTTAGTAGACAGTTTAGAATTAATCTTCAATATGATTTATTACTTTTAATATAATTATAGCGCTGCATTAGTTTAGTATAGGAACTGCAGCCAAGATTGTAGAAATCTTCATAGATATTCTTTAGTACGCTGTCACCAATAGCTTCTGCTTCACTGGGTCTCGACAGTTTGGGTGGAAACAGTTCGTAGTCACTTTGAGTGGACTGTTCCTGTTGCTCTGGAGATGAGTGTCGTGTACTGGTTGAACAGGCACCTTCAGGTTCCGGTTCTCCCTGCCCTTCAAAATCAATGCCTATATTCAGCGTAACGTCGTGTATTTCTGTGTCATCACCATTATATTCCAGAATTACTGCGATTTCTTTTCAATCTTCAGTAAGTCGCAGCTTTGTCCCTAACATTTGGAATATATTCATAGGATTAATTCTCTTCATGATATCATTGTAAACTGTTTATACAGTAACCCACATGCAAACACTCTGAGAGACACATTTGTACTACAGCTATACCATTCAGGCAACTCGAGCACTTGTTAGTGCAGCTGCAGCATGCCACCACATGATGGAAGTGCCACTGAAAAGTTATTGAACAGCTGGTTGCATCGTAACCGTAAATTACGAGGTGCGTTCAAGTTCTAAGGACTCCGATTTTTTTCCTCCGGACTGGAAAGAGATAGAAACATGCGCATTGTTTTAAAATGAGGCCGCGTTCATTGTCAATACGTCCCAGAGATGGCAGCACCGTACGGCAGATGGAATTTTACCGCCAGCGGCGAGAATGAGAACTGTTTTAAATACTTAAAATGGCGACGTTTTCCTTACTTGAACAGCGTGCAATCATTCGTTTTCTGAATTTGCGTGATATGAAACCAATTGAAATTCATCGACAGTTGAAGGAGACATGTGGTGATGGAGTTATGGATGTGTCGAAAGTGCGTTCGTGGGTGCGACAGTTTAATGAAGGCAGAACATCGTGTGACAACAAACCGAAACAACCTCGGGCTCGCACAAGCCGGTCTGACAACATGACCAAGAAAGTGGAGAGAATTGTTTTGGGGGATCGCCGAATGACTGTTGAACAGATCGCCTCCAGAGTTGGCATTTCTGTGGGTTCTGTGCACACAATCCTGCATGACGACCTGAAAATGCGAAAAGTGTCATCCAGGTGGGTGCCACGAACGCTGACGGACGACCACATGGCTGCCCGTGTGGCATGTTGCCAAGCAATGTTGACGCGCAACAACAGCATGAATGGGACTTTCTTTTCGTCGGTTGTGACAGTGGATGGTACGTTGATGCCATTTTTCAATCCAGAAACAAAGCGCCAGTCAGCTCAATGGAAGTACACAGATTCACCGCCACCAAAAAAATTTCTGGTAACCGCCAGTGCTGAAAAACTGATGGTGTCCATGTTCTGGGACAGCGAGGGCGTAATCCTTACCCATTGCGTTCCAAAGGGCACTGCGGTAACAGGTGCATCCTACGAAAATGTTTTGAAGAACAAATTCCTTCCTGCACTGCAACAAAAACGTCCGGGAAGGGCTGCGCGTGTGCTGTTTCACCAAGACAACGCACCCGCACATCGAGCTAATGTTACGCAACAGTTTCTTCGCGATAACAACTTTGAAGTGATTCCTCATGCTCCCTACTCACCTGACCTGGCTCCTAGGGACTTTTGGCTTTTTCCAACAATGAAAGACACTCTCCGTGGCCGCACATTCACCAGCCGTGCTGCTATTGCCTCAGCGATTTTCCAGTGGTCAAAACAGACTCCTAAAGAAGCCTTCGTCGCTGCCATGGAATCATGGCGTCAGCGTTGTGAAAAATGTATACGTCTGCAGGGCGATTACGTCGAGAAGTAACACCAGTTTCATCGATTTCGGGTGAGTAGTTAATTAGAAAAAAAAATCTGAGGCCTTAGAACTTGAATGCACCTCGTAAAACGGCCGCTGTCACTGAAAATTTACGTGAATTACATGATGTAATCGAGTTTCCTTGTGCGAAAAAGATGAATAATATAGACAGTCACAGGACAGTCACAGCGAACTTTGTGCAGAAGACGGAGAGATTATTTTTGAGTGATAGTTTTGTAAGAAAATGATGCCGTTTTTTTCTGGAAGGTCGGACGAACGTCGGTGGCGGAGAAAGAAGTGAACGATCATCTGTTGTGGTAAATGAACTTTTCTCAAATGTTAATCACAGGTCAGAGAAAAATCTTCGGTTCACAATTGTACAAATATCGGTCAGTTACTCTTAGGTAAATCGACAATAAGTAATCTTGATCGTGTAGAGTTAACAGATGATTGATACTAATATTCGTTATTAATAAGTAACAAGACGACTATACAGAAACATAGTTGTTGTGTGATGACCGGAAATATCAGTGATTTAGGAGAACCACCACAGCTGAACTGACTGACATTTATTGTTTCACAGCCAGTTTTGTACGTCAGAACATTGCAGGTAGCCGATCTGTACCAATGTCACGACGTAAGAGGACCTTTCGCATCCAGACGCTGGCACAACACCGCATCCTAATAACGTCCAAACGAACGACATCCGACTTATTCCAATACAGTTCCGGTGGTTTTCATTCATGTCAATTTCACGGCTAGAGTTGTATGAACTGGTAAGTTGTCATTCTGCTAACGTTATGTACCCCGGCATGCTACTTTTCGTTCACATAGTTTTCGAAATCCTTAAGGGACTGGCCGTCAGAAATAGATTATACTACAAACAAACAGCACGAAGTAGGCCACGCAACATTCTGAACAATGAAACTAGCTACAGCGTCTGTTTAGACTGTTCTCCATCAGTCAGTCACAATACTGCGAATTATTTATGAACGTTTATTTCACTCTTCTTCAAATTTGCTAGATGAGAGCTTTACAATGAAGTAGCACTATATACTAATAAAAAATAAAATTTGTGGCCAATTACTAGTGTATTACTTGCAAATATAAAGGGATATATTCGTAGTGTATGTAATGACCTTACAAGACGAAGGAATTGGAAATAAACCTTACGCAAAACTTTGAGTGATACGGGATTTAGTCATTGACATTGTGAAAGTACATGCAACATTATAGTGCACACTACTAGGGAAACAATGCATAGAAATTGAATTAAGAATCTAAAATGAAAAAAACAGTCAACTCATTTTGCTCGTATAGGAGGAAGTACAAAGCCACTTGTCAGCTGTCGCCGCAAATCATTCATATGAGACTTGTGACACCATAGAGAGCCGCGCTGACGAGTAACTTGAAGAGGTGCAGACTCTGATGTGTCTCCGGGCCGTCCCAGACGCGACGGGGTCATAGTGTGCGTGTAGAAAGGAGAAGGGTGAACGTCTTTTCCCGAAGGCCGCAGGTCATAGTAAATAAATCATAGCCGGCGTAGTCTATTTTTCACACTGTCACCTTTATTGACAAAAGAATTGGCTGAGTGCGCGGTCTTCGACAGGCGCGCCTGTCCAACAGCTTGCTGTCTGTGTAAGGGTGGGGTAGTTGGGGGGGGTGGGGGGGAGTGCGAGGGGAGATGTGCGGTTGAGGCGGGGGGGGGGGGGAGGAGAGGGGAAGGAAACTTCCCGAGATGGCCCTCCATGATCGACTGCGCTTGTGACCCGCAGAACAAACACCCTCACCCCTTCCGTCACTGGAGACAAAATTGTGTCGTTTCAGTAACATTTTAGACGAATCTGCTAACTGATTGTGCGGTGAAGAAGTTATTTTGTCATTTCCTGTACCCTTTTACGCCAATATAATATCTGATCATTATTTGAAGAAATCCTTTTTTTTCAAGCCTTATCTGCCAAATTAATATTAACTTGTTCCTGGGGAGACCGCGTTCCGTTAGCTTCACCATCTTCCGTGTCCATATGCCACGTT
Source organism: Schistocerca nitens (assembly GCF_023898315.1). NCBI lineage: Eukaryota > Metazoa > Arthropoda > Insecta > Orthoptera > Acrididae > Schistocerca > Schistocerca nitens. The sequence goes on from NC_064618.1 coordinate 266,544,072, forward strand.
GTAGCAATTATAGAATCACTGCTTTAGGTTTTCATATTGGAGTCAGTACTCATTTTTGCGGCCAATCAGGTATTGGCACCACGACTTCGAGATACGAAACTGTACATACGTCTGCCAGGAAAGAGTTCTGTCAGAAAACAGTGGCTTAAAAGTGTCCTGATTAAACCGCGTCGAACTTACTTAACAATTTCTCTCCTGGAAAAATCAGTAACGATGTTCTAAATTACTCAGTGAAGCGCTCACTTCCCGTAGTAATAATTAGTTACTGATTAAACCCACCCATCATACGAGGTTTGTTCAAAAAATTCGGGAATATTTGCAGTTTCGCGCCAGTGGTGTGTTGGAGCGAAATTCGCTTGGCCTGTGTTTAATGTGGAACTCCCAGAAGTTTCATTGTTATATGTCTGTTAGTTATTACTCAGTGCTATATTGAGTAGAACGTTGTGTCGCACAGTTTGCAAATTTCGAGATGGCAGAATTATAGGAGCAACACGTCTGCATTCAATTTTGCGTGAAACCCAAGAAGACCTTTACACACACCAAATCAAGCAGAAAGCCTACGGTGTTAAGTGCTTAAGCCGAATGGTTCACGCGGTTTAAAAATAGCCGGGCGGAAGTTAAAGACGACCTTCGACGTTTACCGATGACGTTCAAGTCAGGATCGTTAACGAAATTGTGCATGCCAATCGAAGACTATCTTTCCGAGAAATTGTAAAAGAATGTACCATTCCAGTTAGATAATGTCACAGTCTTGGAATGCACTGTGTTGCCACCACGTTCGTCCCATGGCTCATGAGTGAAGACCAGGAAGACCTTCGCCTTGCAATCTGTGAAGAGCTTTTGAATCTCGTAAATGATAACAGATGTTCCTTAAGAGATTCATAACGGTGATGAGACGTGGGTCTAACATTATGATGATGAGATTAAGATTCAGCCTCCGCAAGGGTGAGGGAAGGTTCTCCACGACCAAATAAAGCTCTTTAGGTTAGATAAAATATCAGATACATGCTGAAAGTTTTCTTTTACTTTTAAGAACTAGTTCATCATTAATTTGTGCCACAAGGACACTCTGTTAATAGTTGGCACTATCGGGACTCGGGACGTATTGTGATGCCTGCGAGAAAATTTGAGATTGAAGCGGCCTGAAATGTTTCGGGATAATTCATGGTTCATGCATCACTATAACGCACCCGTACATTCACCCTCTATTGGTGCGTGACTACTGTACAAAGAACGAAATCATTGTTCTGCCTCATCCTCCGTTCTCTCCGGACCTGACCTCTGCTTATTTCCAAAGTTTAACACCCCGTTGAAAGGACGAAGATTTGCACCGATAGACGAGATAAAAGAAAATTCGTAGGCGGCGCTTCGCATGACCCAGCAAGAGGCGTAACAGGCCTGCTTCTGGATGTGGAAACGGTGTTGTGAGTGGTGTATCAGTTGTGGAGGAGACTATTTCGAAGGAGACCAAGCACAATAAATAAAAGGAAAGCGTAAATAAATGTTTTGCTCAAAGCTCTGGAATTTTTTGAACTGACCTCGTATTGTAACTTCCTTTAAGGATTTCATGGCTCCCATACTAATTTAATATTCTATCTGGTTAAGTACATTTTCATGTAATATCACTGTTTCTACTTCTATTTCGGGAAAAAAAACCGGAACACCCTTTAAAATAAATTTATTGTAGCTTAGTGATTCTGAGGTACCAGCTATGTAGCCATTCCTAAACACCTACAATAGAATTCGTTGAGCTAGCACTGGCGGAAATGCAAGTATAGATTCTGACATGATGTCGATCATATAGGTGGCGAACATGTACTTGCACAGCATCTAGAGTGTTACAGGCACGCTGGGGGGGGGGGGGGGGGTGGCGGGGGGGTGAGGGGAGTATCATGGATTGGGCACAGTAAATCCCCACTGACACTCGTGGATCCTATCCTCACAGTGACCCAAGCGTCAAATTTCACTTTCATAGGTAAAAAGGCCAAGACTCCACTTAGTCACGACTGAGATAATTAACGTCACTTTTAGTTTTGAAGGACAAATATATTGTCATCATACAAATAAAACATACCGATTGAACACCTTAAATGCAATTATTATTATTATAATGTTAACATTCTGGCACTTGATTTTTCGTCATTCACCTTGTTGCTTCCTAATACAATGTTGTTAAGTCTTGCAGAGCACTTACAGTTCCACAGTCACGCCTTGGGCGGGTATTATCGAGTCGACACGGCATCTCACGTTCTAAAGCGACAGTACGCTTTGGCAGAACAGCTGCAGTTCTCCACCATTTGTGGTTATAAGGTCTCTTAAAAACCAAAACCTCCTTGACACTCGTGCGTCCTATCCTGGTCGTGACTCAAGAACCATACTTCATTTTCTGGAGGTAGGATAGCCAAGGCTCTACTTAGTAATAACTGAGATTAATTTTATTAAATTTTATTACCTTAATCTTAATTTTCCACACTATTTTAAACGTTCTTTGTTCGTGATATAATCCTGCTGATGCAGAACACGTTCTAGAGAAGTCAGGACTAAGATCTTACGAAGGTGCTCGGCAAAACAGAAGTCAAGCAGAATATGGTCACTGCATCTTTTCTTGGTCCATCAGACTACTGAGTCGCCCATGAGGTTTTTCCAGACCTTTCCCTCTCACGAAATTTTGCTGGATCGTTTTAATTCTTCATAAAACATTTTGTTAGCAGAGCGTTTCATTGAAAAATATGGCGTGTTAGTTTTCACTCTTTGTTTAGTTTTTTTCAATTTTCGTCTATAAAATGTGCTTTTTCATTACCATCTAAGCCACAGGGAGATGGTATCCAGTGGACTGTAGTTTTCCTGTTCTTCTTTCTGGGATAATTGGGACAGGCAAGTAAAAACATAGAGAGCAAAGCGAGTGAAAGAGGGATACTGTCAAGTAATGATGTAACGGCACCAAAACATTTGGTGTTACCTGAGTGACAACTAGGTTAACCTTTTGGCTCGTTGACGGTCATACAGTCGTGCTTCCGCCGTTGAATTAATGATCGTTGAAACTACGGCCTTCCCCAAGGTTCTGAGGCTTCGGAACTTAGCTGAACTTTTACCAACATAGTACCCAAACTGTGGTGGTCCATGTGATCTCCGATTCATTGTAATATCTGAGGCAGCTCGTGTTACTACTTCGAAGTCGAGATAAGAAGTGGAGAAAGTTGTTCCTCATAGATCCTACTTAAAATATCCTGCCCAGAGAAGGTCAATCTACTTCACTCTGCTTCTTAAAGGCAACTAACTGCGTCGTTTTTTGCAAGTTTTGAAAGAAAAAACACTCTGGGATTATAGGTGGCTAGACCCCTTTTTCCAATTAATTTGTAGGTTAACTTACTAGTCCCACTTGATTCTGCATAATTCTTGATTAACCATCTAGTACTGCCACCATCAGAAAGTATGTCATCACGACCTTCCAGGTGTAAGAATGACAGGACTGCCCAGACAACATTCTGCACATACCGAGGAGGGTTCCCTCTGAAATGCGAAAGGTGAACGAGAGCTGTAGCATGCTGCAGACAAAATCATAGGTCTAGGGTCGACCAGTGTCTTGCATGATAATATTCCTCGTGATGGAACTTAGCACCAATATGTCGTATGTGCGACGTGCGAACCACCACCACTTGCGTGCGTGTATAATCTGCATTCATCGCTGAAGACCACATTCCATCTTTCGCGTGATCCGCAGACGACGCCACTCCAACTGGTGAACGTGATGCTGTGACGACAGTGGAAGACACGCTAAAGGTGTGCATCCCACTATTAACCTGTACACAGTAGTACTCTGCACAGTCTGGTACAACCGCTCGCACTACATGACGATCTTGATGGGCGTCTGTGCTTCGTGGATTTCCAGAACCTCGTCTCCCAGTGTGGGAACTTCCATGTGTCGGCTGTTGTTCTCCTACATTACCATCCCATCACTCGAAAGATCAAAACTGGATCATTCTCAGTGCGACTCGTTTGGCTGTTGGAAGTATGGGTGCATCTCAGCGGCATTTTCCCAGCTTGCCCTACACATTTGCACGACAATGAGCCTTATGGTCGCAGAAGGTCGTAGAAGGCCCTGTGGTTGTTATGTCAGTATGCATCTGCTGGCAGATGACATTGCAACTAGTATCAGTACACCTACTGCCCCCAGTGGCATATACTGTCACTGAATAAAAATCGAGATCGTATTCCCAGATGTTCGTGTATAAAATCTCTTTAACACACCAGCGACCATTGGTGCTACATCAGTAGGATAACAAGTTGTGCATCTAAGATAGTGTCTGCTTTTATAGTTTACTTCTTCAGTTAATCTTTCCAGGATGGTTAAGATGTGTTCATGCTGTGCGCTGACGCAGGAAGAGTTGGCCGCAGTTCACGAGCAGCTCAGTGCCCTTTTGACAACATTCAGTCACCTTCAGTCTGCTGCCTCGGGGCGTAGCGGTGGCAGAGATCTGGTGCGTCGCATGGGATACCTCAGGTGTAATTGACCACAGACTCTGCTTCCGAGGCACGTCCTAGTGCACCTGACGCAGTGGATGCGTCCACACAGCAGGGTGAGTGGCGGGTGGTACGGCGTTCGCGTAGCTCGAGGCGAAAACCCGATGTGAAAACTAGCCGCCTGGCCTCGCCCATTCTACCTGTGAGGGAACAGGTGACTGCTCATTAAGCAGGGTTCGAGCACGGATACGGGTTCAGGGGTTTACAAATTATCAAGAGTTCCAACATTAGGCGCGCTATGGAGCCCCTTAAGCAGATGGCGTTCAGGGCTTGAAAGAAAGCCAGTGTGCTCTCGGTATGGCTGCCAGGGACCCTCATCCGAGATGAGGAGGCGGCTTAGCCTGCGGCTATCGAGCGTGCAGAATGCAGTTGTCTGCAAGTTTTGGTTCACGTCGGCACCAACGACGCCTCTCGCATGGGTTCGGAGGCCGTCCTCACGTCATAGAGGTGGCTGGCGGAGGTGGTGAAGGCTGCTCGCCTCGCGTGCAGGTTGTAAGCAGAGCTCGTAATTTGCAGTATTTTTTCCCAGACTTGATCGGGGTCCTTTGGTTTGGAGCCGAGTGAAGGATCTCAACCAGAGGCTTCGTGACAGTCTTGGCTGCTTAGTTCTAGACCTCCGTTTTCGTGTGAGGATTTTTAGCACTCTCCTTTATAGTCACAGGTGCACTACACAAAGGAAACAGCTACTCGAGTAGCAGAATACTTGGGAAGTGCAGATGACGGTTTTTTTAGGCTAGACGGAAGTTGGAGGTGCTCTGATGACCACTCGCCAGTTCATATACAGCAAGGGAAGTTACGCAGCGCTCAGAAAAACACACTTCGAATATCACAATTTTATCAGTAAACTGTTGAAGTATTCGTAATAAAGCACCCGAATTCACTGCCATCGAGGAAAGTTCTCACGCTCGAATTGTTCTTGGGACGAGAGCTGGCTGAAACACGAGGTGGAAAGCTCTGAGATACTTAGCGAGTCGTGGAACGTATATCGGAACGACAGATTAGGTACCACAGGAGGTGGAGCGTTCACTGCAGTTGACAAAAAATACTGTTTCTATTGTGGCAGAAGTTGAGCTTGACAGTGCAATTATCTGGTCTCGTATAACAAGTGCAGGTGAAACCAAGCTAATTGCTGGATGTTTTTACCAGTCACACGATTCCTCTGTGGCAGATGGCGAGTCATTCATAGAAAGTCTACAGCCAGTAGAGCCAAGATTATGAAATACTAGTTGGAGGAGAGCGCTAGAGACAGTCATACGAAGTACTTTTGAATACGTTTTCTGAAATCTGTCTTGAGCAGTTAGTTCTGCAGCCCACACGCACTGGTCCTTATACACTCCTGGAAACTGAAATAAGAACACCGTGAATTCATTGTCCCAGGAAGGGGAAACTTTATTGACACATTCCTGGGGTCAGATACATCACATGATCACACTGACAGAACCACAGGCACATAGACACAGGCAACAGAGCATGCACAATGTCGGCACTAGTACAGTGTATATCCACCTTTCGCAGCAATGCAGGCTGCTATTCTCCCATGGAGACGATCGTAGAGATGCTGGATGTAGTCCTGTGGAACGGCTTGCCATGCCATTTCCACCTGGCGCCTCAGTTGGACCAGCGCTCGTGCTGGACGTGCAGACCGCGTGAGACGACGCTTCATCCAGTCCCAAACATGCTCAATGGGGGACAGATCCGGAGATCTTGCTGGCCAGGGTAGTTGACTTACACCTTCTAGAGCACGTTGGGTGGCACGGGATACATGCGGACGTGCATTGTCCTGTTGGAACAGCAAGTTCCCTTGCCGGTCTAGGAATGGTAGAACGATGGGTTCGATGACGGTTTGGATGTACCGTGCACTATTCAGTGTCCCCTCGACGATCACCAGTGGTGTACGGCCAGTGTAGGAGATCGCTCCCCACACCATGATGCCGGGTGTTGGCCCTGTGTGCCTCGGTCGTATGCAGTCCTGATTGTGGCGCTCACCTGCACGGCGCCAAACACGCATACGACCATCATTGGCACCAAGGCAGAAGCGACTCTCATCGCTGAAGACGACACGTCTCCATTCGTCCCTCCATTCACGCCTGTCGCGACACCACTGGAGGCGGGCTGCACGATGTTGGGGCGTGAGCGGAAGACGGCCTAACGGTGTGCGGGACCGTAGCCCAGCTTCATGGAGACGGTTGCGAATGGTCCTCGCCGATACCCCAGGAGCAACAGTGTCCCTAATTTGCTGGGAAGTGGCGGTGCGGTCCCCTACGGCACTGCGTAGGATCCTACGGTCTTGGCGTGCATCCGTGCGTCGCTGCGGTCCGGTCCCAGGTCGACGGGCACGTGCACCTTCCGCCGACCTCTGGCGACAACATCGATGTACTGTGGAGACCTCACGCCCCACGTGTTGAGCAATTCGGCGGTACGTCCACCCGGCCTCCCGCATGCCCACTATACGCCCTCGCTCAAAGTCCGTCAACTGCACATACGGTTCACGTCCACGGTGTCGCGGCATGCTACCAGTGTTAAAGACTGCGATGGAGCTCCGTATGCCACGGCAAACTGGCTGACACTGACGGCGGCGGTGCACAAATGCTGCGCAGCTAGCGCCATTCGACGGCCAACACCGCGGTTCCTGGTGTGTCCGCTGTGCCGTGCGTGTGATCATTGCTTGTACAGCCCTCTCGCAGTGTCCGGAGCAAGTATGGTGGGTCTGACACACCGGTGTCAATGTGTTCTTTTTTCCCATTTCCAGGAGTGTAGTTACAAACAGGCCGGACCTTGAATGAGATTTTCACTCTGCAGCGGAGTGTGCGCTGATATGAAACTTCCCTGGCAGATTAAAACTATGTGCCGGACCGAGACTCGAACTCGGGACCTTTGCCTTGCGGGGGCAAGTGCTCTACCAACCCTGAGCTACCCATGCTCGACTCACACCCCGTCCTCACAGCTTTACTTCCGCCAATACCTCGTCTCCTACCTTCCAAAGACAAAGATCCCGAGTTCGAGTCTTGGTCCGGCTCACAGTTTTAATCTGGCAGGAAAGTTTCAGGCCGGACCTTATCGACAATATCAGTATAGAAACGGGGATTAGCGATCACGATGTCATTATAGCAGCTATGATTAAGAAAGTTGATATATCAGTCATGAAGACTAGCAGAGTGTTTCTGCTAGACAGAGCAGATAAGTAGTTGTTAGGCAGTGAATTGAAATCACTTAGTTCCAATAAGATGGATATAGAGGAATTATGGTTAAAGTTTACGCAGATTATAAATCATAATCTGGCGAGCTATGTTCCTAGTAAGTGGATAAAGGATGGGAAAGATCCATCACGGTTTAATAACGAAATTCGGAAGATGTTGGCGAGGCAGAGGCTTTTACGCTGTCGGTTCAAAAGAGAACAGACAAATGACGACAAGTGAAGATTAGTGGAGATTCCTGCGTCTGTGAAAAGATCTATGGGCGAAGAATACAACTAGCACCGTCCCACCTTAGTCAAAGATCTGGCAGAGGACCCAAGAAAATTCTGGTCGTATGTAAAATAACTAAGCGGGTCTAAGGCTTCCATTCAGTCCCTCATTGACCAGTCTGCTGTGGCAGTTGAAGATAGCAAACCTTAAGCCGAAGTATTAAATTTCACGTTCAAGAAATTGTCCACATCACAATCGTACAGACATACAAGCAGATCGGACAGACTCCCTTAGGGGCAGAGAAACAACTGCGTGGTTTGAAAGAAAATAAATCCCCAGGCCCGGATGGAATCCTAGTTTGGTTTTACGAAGGGTACTTACGACATTGGCATCGTACCTAGCCTGCATTTATCGTGAATCCCTCGCCCAGCGCAAAGTCCCAACAAACTAGAAACCAGTGCAGGTGACTCCAGTATATAAGAAGGGTAGAAGAACGGACGCGCACAATTACAGGACAATATCCCTGACTTCGATTTGCTGAAGAATCCGTCAATACATTCTCAGTTCGAGTATATTAAACTTTCTTGAGACGGAGAAGCTTATCCCACGTATCAGAACGGTTTTAGAAAGCATCTCTCTGGCGAAACTCGCGTGATATTTTGCGAACTATGGATGATGAGCAACAGCCGAATTCCTTATTTCTAGGCACTTCGACTGTCACAATTTTATCGGCATAATTCCATATTTCTAGATTTCCGTAAAGCATTTGACACGGTGCCCCGTTGCAGGCTTTTTAACGAAGGTGCGAGCATGTGGAATAAGCTCACAGGTAATAATTTCCACCATTCTCATACAGTGCTCTCATAAAAGTGTTCATTTTGCGCCTTGTTCCTATCATTGCTCGTTGTAGAAATGACACCTGGAAGAACAAGTTTTCATGAATTTGCAATATAGATACATTCATGTTCAGACCTGGTACTCATTTGTATTACTGAATGTGAAGTTAAATTAAGCTCATTGTGAGCCATTTACTGTCTGATTGCAAAGATTGGTAGTAGTTGGAATGCGCAAGAAATCTCCTGAGAACACCTGCAATACCTATGAATCAAGAAGCAACAGACAATAAAAATATGGCTTTTCATATTGACTACAAGTATCGATTAATCGACATATCTATGGGTGAAATACCGACGATAGATGTCGATACTATACAAAACGTCCTCTGACCTCTTACCGCGCCAGTTCAGAGCAAAACCTCGACCTTTCGATGATATGATGATTTCCACCATTGTCTTCGTGAGCAGCAACAGTCAGTTGCTGCTGACGAAGACGATGGTGGAAATCGTCGAAAGCTGTAGGGTTTGCCCTGAATTGACGCCGCAAGAAGTCCGAGAATGTATTATACAAAAGTGACGTCGAGATTGACTTCGTTCTCATACATCGATATTACTTTCAAAAAATATCGATATCCTGATATGTCAACACTTTTTGCCCTGCCCTAGTCGAGGGGAGATGCAACGAGCACTTACTATATCAATTTTTCTGTTCGGCTTGTTAAGCGATCAGTGTTACATATGGACTGTCACATCTCAGTCGTCAGCCACGAATGACCGATCGCAGTTTCATCGCCTGACCATCGTTTGTCAGTCTTTCACGCTCGTTTCGTTGTAAGGTACAGGACGAGTGAGCTTTTTCTGCTGCCGTCACTCAGGTTGGCATCACACCTTCCGTCTCTTTTCTCTGTGTGGACTATTATCTTTCGCGAATTCTGCACACATACAGGTCACGTCGACCAGTCGTCTGTCAGTTGTTAGTATCGCGATGGCCAATTTTTGACCCACAAAACGTTATGTTCCGTTAAACAGTGTAATTGTGCAGTGTGAGCTGTAGTGAACTCGAGAGAGTCACGCTTCACGTTTTCGACAGCCTACCAGCGAACCCGCGGGTCGTGTGCCCATTGTTCTCGCGGCCGTCTGCGGCATAGTACTGTTTCACTCACCACACGCTACGCCCTCTTGCGTTGCACTCTGTTGTTTGCTTGCCGTACCGGTTGATTTGAAAGGTGAGCGGCTGCTCATCGAAACAATCGGGCAATAGTAGAGGTACCGTCTAAGAAGGGTACGCCCAGAGGCGGGACCGCAGCGTTTACATATCTGTCAGATCGAATTTTGTTTTACTTCGTTTGATATTCAGACACAGAGTAAGTGCATCGATTCGGTGCAGTGCTTTTATTTCGTGAGTAAAAACTTCTGCAGAAGGATCTGCCAGAATATCAACCAAAAGAAGACCCAGTTATTTTAGTAAATTTTTGATTCCCCTTCTGAGTTTACAGTTCCGTTTGTCTCCACAACATTTTGAAGAATCTGTTTCCACCAGACCCTACGAGCAGTTGTTCCAGTGATCCTAATTGGGTCCTGGACTGAGAAAAAATATGTATAGACATTAAAATTCCATCACATCCAAAGACAACAAACAGCGAAATGTTACTTATTGCCCACATACAAAAGGGGCGGTCGAAACGTTAACGTTTGAGGGTATTGCTGCAAAGTAGATTCAACGTTATGCGACTCCGTTGGAGGTATAAAAGCACCAACAACTAGGCAATGAATTAGCGTGGCATTTGTGTCTTTTCGACATGTCTTTGGTAAATGCGGAAACGTGAACTATGAGGAATTTATTACCGTATTCGTCCAAACCGAAACTACGTACTACTTTTCTTCCTTGGCTGCCGAAGGATAAACACGGGAAGAAATGCCTTGGAGAATGAAGAATTAGCATGGGGCAGCATGTCTGTCGAAAACTGCTGCTACTGCATGATAACGTAAGCCCCCGTATCGCAACTGTCGCAACGCAAAAGTTACTCCAACTCAGTTGGGAGTCACTCGGGCACCCGGCCTATAGTACTGACCTCTCCCAATGCGATTATCACCCCTTCCGTCCATTAAAAAAGACCGTTGGAGGCTCGAAGATTTCTGTAGAGTGAAGATATGCAGCAGGCTGTTACAGACTTCCTCACGGAGCAGCACACGGTGTTATACAGAACAGTTTTCTTCAACATGGTGCGTTAGTCGAAAGCTTACCTTAATGCTCACGGCGATTTTCCCTGATTGACGCACCGATTCTGAACTGTACGGCCTTCGAAAGGGAAATTTTTGCTCGCTCCTTACAGCAGGAAGACGTTGTTGTGGTCTTCAGTCCAGTGACTGGTTTGATGCAGCTCTCCATGCTACTCTATCCTATGCAAGCTTCTTCATCTCCGAGTACCTATTGCGACCTACATCCTTCTGAATCTGTTTCGTGTATTCATCTCCTGGTCTCCCTTTACGACTTTTACTCTCCACGCTGTCCTCCAATACTAAATTGGTGATGCCTTGATGCCTCATAATATGTCCTACCAACCGATCCCATCTTCTAGTCAAGTTGTGCCACAAATTTCTATTCTCCCCAATTCTGTTCAATACCTCCTCAATATAATCTTCAGAATTCATCTGTAGCATCACATTTCGAAAGCTTCTATTCTCTTCTTGTCTAAACTATTTATCGTCCACGTTCCACTTCCACACATGGCTACACTCCATACAAATACTTTCAGAAAAGACTTCCTGACACTTAAATCTATACTCGATATTAACAAATTTTTCTTCATGATCAACGCTTTCCTTGCCATTGCCAGTCTACATTTTATATCCTCTCTACTTCGACCATCATCAGTTATTTTGCTCCCCAAATAGCAAAACTCCTTTACTACTTTAAGTTTCTCGTTTCCTAATCTAATTCCCTCAGCACCACCCGATTTAATTTGACTACATTCAATTATCTTCGTTTTGCTTTTGTTTATGTTCATCTTATATCCACCTGTCAAGACACTGTCCATTCCGTTCAGCTGCTCTTCCAGGTCCTTTGCTGTCTCTGACAGGAGGTAGAGTATTAAATCATAGGTGATCGACAAATGAAATCGGACAACGTTCGTTCCCACGTAGTTTCCTGGAGCGTATAGACGCTGTGTGATGCTTTATGCGAAACCTGTACTAGTCTGAAAAAACGACGTGGTACCCACACTGCTGCGTGCAGTGTTGTTGTTGTTGGACGCACTACTTTCGGCACGCATCTCTCTGGTTGTTGCCTCAAGGAAAGCCACAGAAATGTTCATCGTTCTGTCAGCGCCTGGCGATCTGCTAACTAGCCATGTGCATGTCCGACCACAAACAACACCATTTAAGGTAAAATCTTCTGGTTTGCTAGGCCGCATCATGTTTCTTCTGTACAATCGATACCTACAGCGACGGCGGGCGGGAAAGCCTACAGACGTACGAGAGGTCCTTTTAAGCCCATTTTCTTGACTCAGGTTGGGTGACGTGGCTGTACGATCCAGCAGGTAACAGCGAACAATACGTGCGACTTCTCGGATGCTGTTCGCCTGGCTACTGAAATCGTGCATGGCGTTGAGTGCGACGATCCAGTACCCAGGTATTCCATGTTCACATAACTGTCGTGTGATCCTGACCAATGCGAGCAGTAATATCGTGGAGCGGAGAAACACAGTCTTGTTAGAGACTGATCCTGTCGTCGTAGTGGAGGTTTCTACGTGAGGCGTAACACGACCTTCTCACAAAAAAAACCAGTACTCAAATTCGAAATTCGAAAAAATCCTCTGTATAATTTTTCCTTACATATCGAATATAGTTGGTTTATCTACTACCTATTGTTTGAGTTTGCCCTGAAATACTTATCATTTGCATGTCTATGCACGTAGTATCCTTCATTCCAATTTGGCGTTTGTTGCAAGGTACACTCACGTTGTTTCAGTTTCAATAACCAGCAGTGTAAAAGCCGGGAGCATCCAACAAAGACAAACATCCTATTCGTGTTCTAAACATCTACCATTCACACGGAAAGAACATTCATAATCTAAATCGCTCTAAGTCGCTGAATATAGAACTGTGAGAAATAAATCAAACAAATTATTTGGTAATATCTTACAGGTTATATTGACAAGGTGCTAACGGATATCAAGTAGCAGAGAAAATGTCACCATGCAAAGCCTTGCAGATCGAATTACGATGGTCTGAAGATTGAAAATGTAGAAATGTTAGCGGGCAGAGTAATCTTCAAACCACTGCGAAGGACGTGATAGAAGCGACTTCCTGTTACAAGTTGTGACATAACCAAGAAAAAGTTTTCAGCGATCAAGGAAAATATGAAATATACATTACAGTTGCTTACTACGTCTCTCTTCATATGCAGCAGCAAGCGTCAATGGTGCTCTTTACAAGCCACAATTTTATTTGTTTGACGAAACCGAAATGGCTAGTGATCTTCACTCCACCGTCACATGTAATGGCGTGATGTGTCTTAACGCAGCACGTTTCTACTCAGGTGTGAAGAGAATCATTACCGACTTAAATTAATAATCTCATTGCAAATGAACATTGCGATCCAAGACTGGAATTATAATAAAGTAAATGCTTCCTATTGCACTCGCAGACGTAGTATGTGAAAAATGACAGAACCTCAGTGCGTTAAGCTACACTGTGTTATCAAATTATCCGGACACTTGGCTGAAAATGACTTACAAGTTCGTGGCGCCCTCCATCGATGATGCTGCAATTCGATATGGTTTGACCCACCCTCAGCCTCGATGACGGCTTCCCCTCTCGGAGGCATACGTTCAATCAGATGCTGGTATATTTCTTGGAAAATGGCAGACCATTCTTCATGGAGTGCTGCACTGAGCAGAGGTCTCGATGTCGGTCGGTGAAAACATAAAAGACCAAAAGACATACTTGTAAGGGCATAACATCTATGGCCAAACATACGCAAACGTAACGGCACAGGCGAGCCCCTGTTAATCAGACGCCATTACTGGATATCCAGCTGAAATACACTGCCGAATAACTGGCACCACACAGGGAAGCCGTACCGTACACTGCATGCAAACAAGCTCCACACATCCCCCACACAGTGAGATGATCTATGGCCGATCTCCCACTACTGTATAACGATCTTGATTGTTCCAGGAATGTAGCGGCTGCAGCAACTGGGACACATCGCTATCGCTTGTCACGGTAATGATGCATGATACCTGTACTAACAAATCCAACCTTGCATGAGCTATCGCAGCTAGTAAGCCACTACTGCTCTTACTACCCATCCCACTACCGCAGAGGTTTTTTTCCCACCGCACGAGCCATGACACTTTTTACCCTCTGCTCTTCAAATCGCTACCCTCACTCGCGTTTCGTCCACTATCTATCACCTGATGGACCGTGTTAATGCGTAGTCTTACCCAGACGCACGGACATCACAGCCCAGCATCCTGTGATCCACTTACTAGATAACTAACATGTTTTACGGAGGTGACAGTAGAACCTCTGGTTTGGTCACCACGTTGGTGCGGGCGTGGAGAGGCCCCATCTCCTGCTCGGTCGGTGAGGTCCGGCACGAAGTCGGCGTTGCAAAATATCCTAAAGGTGTTCTACAGGATTCAGATCAGGACTCTGTGCAGGCCAGTCCATTACAGGGATGTTATTGTCGTGTAATCATTCTTCCACAGGCTGTGCATTATGAACAGGTGCTCGATCGTGTAGAAAGATGAAATCACCATTCCCGTATTGCTCTTCGACAGTGGGAAGCAGGAAGGTGCTTAAAACATCAATGTAGGCCTGTGTTGTGACAGTGCCACGCAAAACAACAAGGGGTGCAAGCCCCCGCCATGAAGAACGCGACCACACCATAACACCACGACCTCTGTATTTTACTGTTGGCACTACACACGCTGGCAGATGACGTTCACCGATCATTCGCCATACCACACCCTGCCATCAGATCTCCACATTGTGTACCGTGATTCGTCGCTCCACACAATCGTCCAATGTTTACGCTTCTTACACTAAGCCGGCCAGTGTGGCCGAGCGGTTCTAGGCGCTACAGTCTGGAACCGTGCGACCGCTACGGTCGCAGGTTCGTATCCTGCTTCGGGCATGGATGTGTGTGATGTCCTTAGGTTAGTTAGGTTTAAGTAGTTCTAAGTTCTAGGGGACTGATGACCTCAGAAGTTAAGTCCCATAGTGCTCAGAGCCATTTGAACCTTACACTAAGTGAGGCGTCGTTTGGCATTTACCGCCGGGATATGTGGCTTATGAGTAGCAGCTTGGCCATTAAATCTAAGTATTCTCACTTCGTGGCTAACTGTCATAGTACTTGCAGTGGATCCTGATGCAGTTTGAAATTCCTGTGTGATGGTCTCGATAGATGTCTGCCTATTACACACATCGACCCTCTTCAACAGTCGGCGGTCTCTTCAGTCAACAGACGAGGTCGGCCTGTACACTTTTGTGCTGTACGTGTCCCTTCACGTTTCCACTTCACTATCATATCGGAAATAATGGACCTAGGGACGTTTAAGAGTGTGGAAATCTCGCCTATGACTCAAGTGACAAGTTTGAAGTAAACGCCAATATTACTACTGCGAAAACACCGCCTGTCTCAGGTATTAGGCCGCCGGTCGAATGTAAATGGCAGTAAATAAGTAAAAAGGGGGAATATTGGTTAACCCTCATTTGGAGGTTCTGAAATTTTCAGCCCTTACCCAGTAAGTACTTAATCCATCCATATCTTCTAGAATGTAAAGAAACCAAATAATTCAAGAAATTAGTTACGCTCACTCCTGTTCAACCTAATAATGGAGCATGTTATTGATGCCATAAGGAAGAAACCAGGATTCAAACTGGGGAATAAAGTGGTAGATATAATTTGTTAAGCTGATGATGCTGTGGTGATAGGAGGTAAGGAGGGGAATTAGAAAAGGTTACTTCAGCAGTTCAATAAAACAGCTAAGCAATGCAACATGGAAAGCTCGTTACAAAAAGCATAGATTATGGTAATATCAAAAACACATTTAAGATGTAAACTAGACGCAGATGACGAGTCAGTTGAACAAGCAATGAGCTCTAATTATCTGTAACTGTTATTATGAGCTATAAAGATTTGACTATGGAAACCAAGTGAGAAAGGCAGTAAGGGTAGCAGGGTGCCTGCAAAATGCTGTATGGAGAAACTGAGGGCAAATAAAATTATATAAGACAATGGAGCATCCTGATACGAAATATATAGTAGAAACTACAGGAGGAACGGAAATGATAATACAAAAGTTAATGGCAAGGTAAATGAAGATACTAAGACTGATCCAAACAGTAATCATGTGAGACATGAGAACAAATGCATCGACATGGTATCAGTGTGGAATGCAAGACACAAATAAATGCATGATGATAAGGAAAAGAAATTGGGTCAATCATGCGGATGCAAAGGACCCACAAGACTAGTCAAAATCTGTAAACATGGACGACTGGAGGGGAAACTACTGCCCGCACAAACTCTCAAGAGATGGGGCAACAGTTGGTCCAGAACGTCCACGGAGGTCGACAAACAGGGAAAGCACTAATCAACAGAAGAAGAATTTTTCTCTTGTACCGAACGAAAAGACACCCGTCGGTACAATGGTGTCTTGAGCCGGGAGGACACTGAGTGGATACTATAACACATATAATATTAGTTGACTTTACACTTAGGTGGTCGAAGTTATTGGATAGCAATATGCTCATATACAGATGGCGGTAGTATCGCGCTTATGAGGAACGAAAGAGCAACTATGTGGGATATGAGAACAAATGTATCGATAAGAGATCAGTGTGGAATATAAAATATAAGTAAATAGAGAACTTGGGAGGATCGTGCAGATACAATGAAGCTGCCATTTGTACACAGGTGATTCATGTGAAAAGGTGTCCGAGGTGATTATGGCTACACGACAGGTATTAACAAACATAGAAAGCGAAATGATAGTTAGTTATAGACGCAAGGGACAGTCGGTTTTGGAAATTATATTCTGAGATTCACAGTTTCAAGAGTACGCCAAGAATGCCATAGTTCAGGCATTACCTCTCACCACGGACAACGCAATGGCCAACGGCCTTCATTTAACGATCGAGAGCAGAGGCGGTTGCGTTGCCTGGTCAGATAGTTCAGATTTCAGTTCGTAAGCGCTGATAGATATAGACGCAAGGGACAGAAGGTTTTGGAAATTATATTCTGAGATTCACAGTTTCAAGAGTACGCCAAGAATGCCATAGTTCAGGCATTACCTCTCACCACGGACAACGCAATGGCCAACGGCCTTCATTTAACGACCGAGAGCAGAGGCGGTTGCGTTGCCTGGTCAGATAGTTCAGATTTCAGTTCGTAAGCGCTGATAGTTAGATATAGACGCAAGGGACAGACGGTTTTGGAAATTATATTCTGAGATTCACAGTTTCAAGAGTACGCCAAGAATGCCATAGTTCAGGCATTACCTCTCACCACGGACAACGCAATGGCCAACGGCCTTCATCTAACGACCGAGAGCAGAGGCGGTTGCGTTGCCTGGTCAGATAGTTCAGATTTCAGTTCGTAAGCGCTGATAGTTAGATATAGACGCAAGGGACAGACGGTTTTGGAAATTATATTCTGAGATTCACAGTTTCAAGAGTACGCCAAGAATGCCATAGTTCAGGCATTACCTCTCACCACAGACAACGCAATGGCCAACGGCCTTCATTTAACGACCGAGAGCAGAGGCGGTTGCGTTGCCTGGTCAGATAGTTCAGATTTCAGTTCGTAATCGCTGATAGTTAGATATAGACGCAAGGGACAGACGGTTTTGGAAATTATATTCTGAGATTCACAGTTTCAAGAGTACGCCAAGAATGCCATAGTTCAGGCATTACCTCTCACCACGGACAACGCAATGGCCAACGGCCTTCATTTAACGATCGAGAGCAGAGGCAGTTGCGTTGCCTGGTCATATAGTTCAGATTTCAGTTCGTAACAGCTGACGGAAGGGTTCGAGTGTGGTGCGGACCCGGCGAAGTCAGGGACGCAGGTTGCCGACAAGGCACTGTGAAAGACGGTACTAGCTGCATAATGGTGTCGGCTGTGTCTACGTGCAACTCACTAGGTCCTTTAGTTCAGCTGAACGGATCATTTGCAGTGGTTCATGGGCTTTATTGTCCCAACCAATGACAGAATTTTTATGGATGACAATGCACCACGACTGTTCACACCTGCTTTGGAGAACATTCTAGAGCTGGCCGTTGTGGCCGTGCGGGTCTAGGCGCTTCAGTCTGGAACCGCGTGACCGCTACGGTCGCAGGTTCGAATCCTGCCTCGGGCATGGATGTGTGTGATGTCCTTAGCTTAGTTAGGTTTATGTAGTTCTAAGTTCTAGGGGACTGATGACCACAGATGTTAAGTCCCATAGTGCTCAGAGCCATTTGAACCATTTTTTTGAACATTCTGGAGAATACAAGTGTATGATTTAGTCCTGCCTTCGAACATTTATCGGACATAATCGAGAGGTCAGTTCGTGCACAAAATCCTACACCAGTAAATCTTTCGGAATTATGGACGGCTATAGAGGCAACATGGGTCAGTATTTCTGCAGGGAATTCTAACTACTTGTTGAGTCCTTGCCATATCGAATTGCTGCACCACACTGGGTCAGCTGATGTCTGACACAACATTAGCAGGTATCCCATTACTTTTGGCAGCTGAGCGTATTACAACGCAGGTAAGAATAATTATTTAACTTCTTACAATCCAACGAGAACCGGTAATGAGTATTTACATCTTTTCATGAACATTAACGTATTACTAGATCCAGACAATATACAAGTCTCTCACTCAGAATACATTTAACACTAAGTTTTACGTTGTGTTCTGTCTAAAACAATGTCAACACAGAAGGCCTACTAGAAGATGATGCTGTCGCTTTACTCGATGATAATCGACTGGGCTGAGCGGTACTGTGCTCGGCTGTATGTAGAAGAACAGTTGCGGCGACGTAGCGAAACTTTTCTGGATATGGCTATGTCGGTGTCGCTAATTTGTCGATGAGGCTTGCTGTTGCGTAGCAAGATACTAGTCTCACATAGGTTCAAAATGGTTCAAATGGCTCTGAGCACTATGCGACTTAACTTCTGATGTCTTCGGTCCCCTAGAACATAGACCTACTTAAACCTAACTAACCTAAGGAGATCACACACATCCACGTCCGAGGCAGGATTCGAACCTGCGACCGTAGCGGTCACTCGGTTCAAGACTGAAGCTCCTAGAACCACTCGGCCACACCGGCCGGCCTCACATAGGTACCACGCCCTTCGAACGGAGAATTTCAAGAACAACACATTGATGGATACTACACTGAAGAGCCAAGGAAACAGTACACCTGCCTAATACCGCCAAGAAGCAGAAGTGTCGCAATACGACAGGGCATAGACTCGACTAATGCCTGTGCTGGAGGGAATTGACATCATGAATCCTGCAGGGCTGTCCACAAATTCGCAAGAGTACGACGGGGTGGAGATCTCTTCTGAACAGCACGTTGTAAAGCATCCCAGATATGGTCAGTAATGTTCGTGTCTGGGGAGTCTAAACCAGCTAAAGTGTTTAAACACAGAAGAATGTGTCTGGAGCCACTCTGTAGCAATTCTGGACGTGTGGGGTGTCATATTGTCCTGCTAGAATTACCCAAGTCCTAGGGGATGCACAATGGACATGAATGGATCCAGGTGATTAGACCGGATGTTACGTATATTCCACCTGTCAGAGTCCTATCTACGTGTTGTGTACATAGTTCCGCGTAGTCAGCGCGTACACAACTTTCCCAGTAGAGCGCGGCCCGCTAAGCACAACAGCGCAGGCGCAGCGCGCGTCCGTCTCCGCACTACGAGATGGCGCTGCCATAGAGACGGACCAAATTCTGCTTCCGCCGATCCGCGTATTAATATGTAACGCAGCCAGTGAGATTGCTGCTACTGTAGAACCTTTTCTCCTCGAGGATCACACTCGCGCAGTGATACCTGAATACGCGAGGTATTATAACGAGTGTACAGACCTCCGATTAGTCAATCTGCATTTGTCTGCATTAGTCTGCATTAGTCTATAGTCAAGTTTCAGTCTGCGCCTAATAAGATTATCATATTCCTGTACATAGCCATGCAGAGAAATGTATAGACACTTTGTCAAGTACCAGAGATATGTGAGAATAAGATTAGCGTACTAAGACCAAAGGAACTTCAGCTTGTCAATTGCAAATAGCATCCAGAATCAAGTTAAGTAAGGTTTATGATTTTTATTATTTTAATAAATGTGTGTGAAAGTTAATCAAGTTCTTTTTAAAGTTGGTCATCGTCAGTCTCTTACTCTAAGCGTGCAAGTGGCATTTCTATCGTCTTACCTAACGGCAGAAGATAAACACGCCACGATAAGATCACGAGACATTGCTGACACTCGCCTACTTCGTTAGAGCGCAAGTCAAATAATCTGATGGTGTGTGTACCGAAGGTCTTACAGTACTCTCTGCCTCGTGACGACTGGGTGTTGTGTGCTGTCCTTAGGTTAGTTAGGTTTAAGTAGTTCTAAGTTCTAGGGGACTCATGACCATAGATGTTAAGTCCCATAGTGCTCAGAGTCATTTTTTTTCTTACAGTACGCACACCACACTACGAGTACCAGGAGTCCCATATAACTCCAACTGCACACATCCCACACTAATACAAAGCTTCGACCAGCTTGAACAGTCCCCTACTGACATGCAGGGTCCATGGATTCATGAGGTTGTCTCCACAACCGTACACGCCTATCCGCTCGATACAATCTGAAACGGAACTAGTCTGACCACGCAACATGTTTCCAGCTATCAACAGTCCAATGCCGGTATTGACTGCCCCAGGCGAGGCGTAAAGCTTTGGGTCACGCAGTCATCAAGGGCCCACGAGTGGGTCTTCGCCTCGGAAAGCCCATATCGATGATGTCTCTCTGAATGGTTCGCACGATGACACTTGTTGATGGCCCAGCATTAACATCTGCCGCAATTTGCGGGAGGGTTGCACTTCTCTCATGTGGAACGATTCTCTTCAGTCATCGTTGGCCCCGTTCTCGCAGGATATTTTTCCGGTTTCAGTGATGTCAGAGATTTGATGTTTTACCGGATTCCTGATATTCACAATACACTCATGAGATGGTCGTACGGGAAAAACCCCACTTCGTCGCTACCTCGAAGGTGCTGTGTCTCATCGCTCGTGCGCCGGCTATAACACCACTTTCAAATTGACTTAAATCTTGATAACCTGCCGCTGTAGCTGCAGTAACCGATCTAACAACTGCGCTAGACACTTGTTGTCATATTTAGGTGTTGCCGACCGCAGCGCCGTGTTCTGCCTGTTTACATATCTTTATATTTGAATACGCATGCCTATACCAGTTTCTTTGGCGCTTCAGTGTATTTTATTTTCTGCTTTTAGGATCAAAACCCTTTGTGTGGCAGCCTGTGTGATGATCACTGGGTTCATGCTGCCTAAACCCTCGTTTAGTGTTCAATGTTTACTCACACAGACTGCAATGGTAAGTTTCTCTGATAGGAGAGTAGTGCCTTTTGAGAAAAGTCCCTGTTTTGAATTATGGTATACTGGAAGAAATGGACCCGGGCACTGTTATAGTTTACACCTGCCTCAATTACGACGACCGGCAGTTTGTTTTCGTCACGCCGCTCGCCACGTCACGCTCGTGACACTCAACCTGGCAGTTAGGGCTGGCAGCATGCCTCCCCTGCTCCACCAGACCGTATGTAAACCGATTCAACCTGCGCCGCCGCTCTAAATGCGCCGTGCCGCGGGCCCCTAAAAATACGGCGTCTCCGGGAAGGGCCCGTCTACCGCGGGGTCCTCAGCTTCCGTAAACTGGGGTGGGGACTGGCTTTCTAACAGCTTCCCACCGGCGGCCCGCCGTGTACACAGCAGACGCCAGCGCCACCGGGCAACATTAACAAGTGCACGTGTTAATTCCGGCTTCCGGGACGGCACGCCGACGCTATTTCAAGAGTTCTGGGCCCCGTCTCGGTGGGAAGACATGAGCCATAACAACCAGCCACTTTCTCCTTTACTACCATCTCAGGGAACACATTCGGAAGCAATGGCAGCAGTGAATCACCCTGTCAAGTCACATTATTGTGGCAGATGTAGAACGTGTGCTCTGGCGAAGTCTGTGTCTACATTTGTAACAGAGGTCGACATATTTTGACCTTTTGTCTGGGGATTGCATGGAAATGTGAATTTACCACCAAATCAATTGCGCTGATCAAGAATTCGAAAGCTATTTTTTTACAGCACCTTATGTTCTTGTACCACCACCATCACCATCATCGTCATAGGGATATGTAACGTATGAAATCGGAAATTTGTTACTGGGAGATGGAGGCGAAATGCTGATAAAAAGGAAAGTGAGAGAGACATGAAAAAGAAGGAAGAAAGTGGTGTTTTGGTCATTTACCAGCTTGATGTCCTTTCTTTTCGGTATTACTTCTCCTTCACGTCAGCAATAGTGAGTCATTATTTTTATTCCCTAACGATCTTGATAGCGATGTCTCAATGTTTCAAGTTTCTGATGGAACCTCTCCCCATGTCACTTTAATATGTCAGCCAGATTGTTCTGAAGATTTTGTAGGTTTGACTTCAAAAATTTAGTTTTAAAGAGACCTTACATCGTAACTGTTTGAACGAAGGTTGCGTATATTCTATTATTTCCTTGTAATCATACTGCTTATTCTGGCCAAGGAAACGAAGCACAACATTTTTTAAACATCTCCAAGCCTTCTGTTACATTTCCGTCAGTGTACTTTCAGAGTGTTCATCACACATTAAGAGCCGGCCGGTGTGGTTGAGCGGTTCTAGGGCTTCAGTCTAGAACCGAGCGACCGCTACGGTCGCAGGTTCTAATCCTGCCTCGAGCATGATGCGTGTGGTGTCCTTAGGTTAGTTAGGTTTAAGTAGTTATAAGTTCTACTGAACTGATGACCTCAGATGTTAAGTCCCATAGTGCTCAGAGCCATTTGAACCATCATATATTAACATGAGTACATCTGGAGCAACAAATCTCTCATCCTTCAGTTTTCACCCCATAGATACGGGAATCGACTACACATGTACTGGAAACAGTTTCCAGTCTTGTCCAATGCTTTCACATACAGCTCCACCAATCCTAATCTGGCCGTGCGGTTAAAGCCGCTGCAGTCTGGAACCGCAAGACCGCTACGGTCGCAGGTTCGAATCCTGCCTCGGGCATGGATGTTTGTGATGTCCTTAGGTTAGTTAGGTTTAACTAGTTCTAAGTTCTAGGGGACTAATGACCTCGGCAGTTGAGTCCCATAGTGCTCAGAGCCATTTGAACCAACCAATCCTAATCTGATGTCTAGTGGAGGTAATAGAAAGTGACCTGGAATAGCCAAATTTATTGGCAGTATTCATCTATGCCTCTACAAGGTTTTTCATCTTAGGCAATTCTCTTCTATTCTTATGCTCATGATATGGTTTACTGTCCCATTCACACATATAGCAAGGAATCTCGATGTACACTTTTTGCTGATCGAACAGAATACCAATCAGTTGAAAGCCACCACATACAAGCCACTGGTGTTCCACATGCTTCCCTATTTGTAGGAGTACTTTTATGGCACGGTATGTCTTCTTCAAGTGTACTGAATACGCAGTTCGATTAGATGCTAACTCATTTCCAATACGTAGCAACACTGCTTTAAAAATTCGCTTTGAAGTATGTATAGAAATCTCCATTGCTCACTGTCATAATTTTGAGGTCCCAGCTTCGTCAGTAATTCAATGATGTCTTTGGAGAACACCATACAACCATTCTCAACAAAAAATTACGAAGTCTTTATCATGATTTCTGTAAATTAAATATGATGCAACGTGTGCAAATAAATTATTTTCTCTGAGGCGCAATCCCAGAAGTTCTTCGGTGTCTTTTGAGAGTCGCAAATCTTTCACCAAATTGTTACATCCCCTTTGAGTAATAGATTTCGGATTACTATCGGTACGACAATCGGAATATTCAGATCCACTTCTTTCATGACTTACGTCCGGTTCAGAGAATTCAAATATACTCACTGATATTGGTGGAGAGGACTTCGCTAGCCCTTGACAGGTTCAATCGTCGAAGCTAAGCACGGATACAAGATTTTTTTCATGTTTCTTTCGTTATATCCCGCTACTATTGTTATACAGAAGTAACAGTCATCGACGTGATTCTTCTGTTCGAGCCATACCATAGGTATAGTGGAATTCAAACACTTCATTTTACCTTCAGTCCCCTTCCTTACCTGCTTGGAGGTCTAACACTTAATTTTACCTTAAGTCTTCTTCGTTAATTGCTCTACGCATGTGTGACACTCAGTGTGGGGAACAAATGACTTGTTCTGATGTACGAACTTCATGTCGAAACAAGCAAAATATGAAATCCCCACGAATTCCGTTATTTGTCGACATCTTGCACTTAATCACGCAAGTTCCACATATTTAACAAAATGTATCGGGACTATTCATATTTCGGCTTTCTGATACTCTGAACACAGTTTCGATGAAATAGTACCACTCACAACAACGTGCGTAAGCACCTTCTTCTGGCTCTCGCACTGTTGACTGTTGATTCCTGTGGCGATACGGAACAACAGATTTAAAGCTCATTCCACTCTCCACTTTACCATCCGACAAACAATCTCAAATGGTTCAAATGGCTCTGAGCACTATGGCACTTAACATCTGAGGTCATCAGTCCCCTAGAACTTAGAACTACTTAAACCTAACTAACTAACCTAAGGACATCACACACATCGATGCCCGAGGTAGGATTCGAACCTGTGACCGTAGCAGTAGTGGGGTTCCAGACTGAAGCGCCGAAAACCGCTCGGCCACAGCGGCGGGTGACAAACAAACAATGCTGCCACATTTATATAAATTACACTACCTAACACAAATTTCGCAGCCAACAGGAAATAATAAACAGCCCGCAGGAGGTTGGAAGGAGGGATAGCTGTACAGAGAAAATAGAGGGTGATGAAAAAAATCTGATATTCTCATGTTCAGAAGTGGCAAATTAGTAAAAAATAGCACTTACTTTCCAATCACCAGAACTTGTGTAATCAGCACTACACAGTGAGGTGCATGGGAGAGGGCACTTCCCTTTGCAACGCATATTAAGGAGACTTCCCGTTCGTAGGACGCACAGTCCAGAAATGGTACGACACTCCAGCGAAATTCCCGTGAGCATTGACGCAATCACCCCAAGGACGCACCAGGTTGTAGACAGACGTTTGGTGAAACGCCGTGTCCTGCTGCGTCAAGAAGTCTGTAACTGCCTGCTGCACATCGTTGTCGGACAGGAATCTTCGACCATTCAAGGCCTATTTTGTGGCACCAAATGCAACCAGAAAAACACGAATGCCACTCTATCACGCTACCTACATGTCGGTACTTACATACCCGCATTGGAGTTGCGCTGTATTGCATATACCCTGTAGCGACACCCAGAAATACAAATCACTTAGCATTGAAATACATATGAAGTACTGGGAAGCTAAGGCGAAATGGCTACAGCAAAAATGTTAAGAAATGGTAAAAGTAATGATAGTCGGAAGAACTGACTAGCATAAAATGTTGGTTAAATTAAAAGCAAGGGTGGTAACATTAAGAGTGCAATGGGGGTTCTAAATTTAAATGCAGAGAAAAAAGCGGATACTTTGGAATCCAGTATTACAATCAGAATTTTTTAGATCTTGAAAGACTTAAGATCGAATAATGTAGAAGGGATAGATAACACTCCATCAGAATTTGAATGGGGGAAGGAAACGACAATTCACGTTGTTGTACAGAAGGTATGAGCTTGACGATATACCCACTGACTTTCGGAAACTTTTGATCCTCCTTTTAATTTATAAATTTTAGTAATGAAAAGTGTGTAATATCTGTATTGTTTTTTGTTCTGTATTTAATTGGCTTTTGGAGTGACATCTCGTGGCAGTGATAGAACGTACGAGCTGGTCACCTCCAGATGAGGCGGTATCTGGCGAGAGAAACAGTATAATAAACATGCATCTCAGCTGTAGAGAGCAGCAAAGAATGACCAGAGTTTATACATGTCTATACAGAAGATCCCAGGAGGGTGATCAGTGTTCAGGGGCATTAGAGGAACGATGATCTGACAAAAAAAGCATATCGTAAGAGCTATGAACATCTCTTCACATTTGATACTGCGAAACAAATCTTTTCTACTGCAAACTTTTGGCTTTCCATGTTTAAAGAAGAGGTATTAAGGAAAAAAATCAAGAACACATTGTCTAATAAACATGGGCTCTAAAGTGCGTACCTTGAGAGCTATGAACACTTGTTCAGTAGAAGGAATGAGTTTGACGGTAGCGAAGACGAAAAACTGCTCTCAGCTTAAGTTACGCGCTTAGCAGACCATGTTTAATATATATATTTTTTTCTGAATCATCAGTCTTCCGACTAGTTTGAAGCGGCCCACCACGAATTCTTCTCCTGCGAAAGTGAAAAAGTGGTCTAGCTCTTGAGGTATTGGTTTTGGAGACACTTAGTCCCATCCCGGAGATACGAATGTGGACTATTTCCAAAACCCATACCTCAAGAGCTAGACCACTTTTTCACTTTCGATACTGTGAAATACATCTCTTCCACTGTACGATTTCGCTTCCCATATTTTGAGAGGTGGTAGTATGGATCAACGTCACACCTGGGGTCTAAGGATAGCGTCTTTTATTAGCAATCAAAACTTCCTCAGTCCCGGATTAGAACCACACAACCGCTTAAAATTTGATTAATAATCAGCATTGGCGGCCGAAGTCGACCGGCGCAAGAAGTCACCCTCATTGGGCCAACGGCCTTGTCAAAGAAGGAGGAGGAGCGGACGTTGATTAGGGCACCCTCTTGTCCTTGGAGTGCAAAACTGCCCCTAAAGGCGGAAGAATCAGCAATGATCAACGGCATGAGGATGCAGAAGGCAATGGGAGCCACTGAATGAAGTCACATAACGGGACATGTGGCCTGTAACTCAAAAACTGTCATGATATCTCCATTGGCAAAAGATTCCGAAATAGTCCACATTCGTATCTCCGGGATGGGACTAGATGTTTTTGATCAAATTATCGCACCTGTCATATCCCTGAATATTGACCATACCTCACGGGATAGTTTTTATACAGGGTGTTCATTTTAACTGAAGACACTAAAGTGTCTCAAAAACTACGCATCGTATCAAAAGAAGTTACAATTCCAATCTCTTTGTCTGGGAGGAAGACGTACAATTCGATCAGCCACCCCACCCCATGCGTGGGTGGTGGGTTGCCACTTTGAAATCTTCAATGGGAATTCTCGTTTTCTATTGCAGATTTGAATTCTTTGGCAATGTCTACATACATTTTTTCTTAAGTATTTTCTTCGTTTCGCCACAGATGGCGCTGCAATAGGAGGAATAGAAATGGATATACAACTATAATTTACAATATGCTATTCAATGGCCCTTGAACATGCAGTGGCACGTACGACTCAGCTCATGCTGCGAGGGTAAGACAGGTCAGTGTTTCATAGCTTATAATTGGGAATTCCATTCTGAATGTTGCGTTCCTCCGACATATCGAACAAAGAACTACTCGACGCGTCACCGTGGTAGCGTAGCGAACTACGATGTATCATAATAGGCAGTACATTGCGACCGAAACTCAGACATAGAGCAGATAGCGACTCTAAACATTAAAATACTTGCGCATTGTTAATTGCCTGCACACCGACCTATCATTTGGAGAACAGACGTGCAAGTGGACTATGAATGTTGCAACCAACCAAGAAAAAATTGAACTGATCCTGATTTACGGAGAAGGTAGGAGAAATGTTGAGGCTGCTGTTACCTTATATGCTGAGCGTTTTCCAGAGAAAACTCACTCTCGTTCATTCTTCTACAAGGCTGTGAGTACCTTTGTGTCTGATGGCAACATACAGTGTGGCAACAGAAAACGAAGTAAACATGTTACATTAGAAGCTAATGAAATAGTTGTACTAATGTCAGTGCACCACAACCCACGGATAATGCCCGGCAATTACACCGCAATTCCGGTATGTCTGTATATAGTATTATCACAATACTGCATTAAGTGTCATTGCATCAGGAACTTCATGGCGCCGATTGCCAAAAACGAGTAGTGTTTTGTGAATACGCACGTCAACATATGCAAACTACCCCCACGTTCTTTGTCGAGTTACCATTTTCCGACGAGTCTACATTCACAGACCAAATAGCGTTGACCGACATAACATGCATTACTGTAGTGTAGATAATCCCCAACGGTTACGCCAAGTTGACCATCAACGTCCATGGTCGGTTAACATTTGGTGAGGCATCGTGGGGAACAAACTCAGTAGTCCGTATTTTACCGACGGTATGTTGGGCGGACGTAGATATCGACGTTTTAAGAAAAGGAACTAGCGGTACTACGGCAGGATGTTGCCCCAGACGTTCGACAACGTATGTGGCCCAGCGTGACGGATGCCCAGCGTTTTACTCAACTGAAGCACTGGAGGTATTAGTCCGTGTTTACACCGGACAGTGAATCGGCAGAGGTGGCCCTATTAACTGGCCCACTAGGTAGCCGGATTTGACGTCGCCAGGTTTCTTTCTGTGAGGAGTTTTTGTAAGATAAGGTGTACCAGCAAGTGCCAACAAGCCGCGAAGAAACGCCTGCGCTGACTTTACCGCAGATATGCTTCTGTCCTGTGTCTGGTCCTTTGAAAAGCAATCACTGAGTATATTGAAGTTGGACGTACTACGGTCGAACAGTTACTCTAATTAGAAAAGTAGAGTAGCGTTCGCCTCGAACCACGGCTACAGTGGCACGTCGAGTAGTTCCCTGTTCGATGTTGTTGTTGCTGTGGTCTTCAGTCCTGAGACTGGTTTGATGCAGCTCTCCATGCTACTCTATCCTGTGCAAGCTTCTTCATCTCCCAGTACCTACTGCAACCTACATCCTTCTGAATCTGCTTAGTGTATTCATCTCTTGGTCTCCCCCTAAAATTTTTACCCTCCACGCTGCCCTCCAATACTAAATTGGTGATCCCTTGATGCCTCAGAACATGTCCTACCAACCGATGCCTTCTTCTGGTCAAGTTGTGCCACAAACTCCTCTTCTCCCCAATCCTATTCAGTACCTCCTCATTAGTTATGTGATCTACCCATCTAATCTTCAGCATTCTTCTGTAGCACCACATTTCGAAAGCTTCTATTCTCTTCTTGTCCAAACTATTTACCGTCCATGTTTCACTTCCATACATGGCTACACTCCGTACAAATACTTTCAGAAATGACTTCCTGACACTTAAATCTATACTCGATGTTAACAAATTTCTCTTCTTCAGAAACGCTTTCCTTGCCATTGGCAGTCTACATTTTATATCCTCTCTACTTCGACCATCATCAGTTATTTTGCTCCCCAAATAGCAAAACTCCTTTACTACTTTAAGTGTCTCATTTCCTAATCCAATACCCTCAACATCACCCGACTTAATTCGACTACATTCCATTATCCTCGTTTTGCTTTTGTTGATGTTTATCTTATATCCTCCCTTCAAGACACCATCCATTACGTTCAACTGCTCTTCCAAGTCCTTTGCTGTCTCTGACAGAATTACAATGTCATCGGCGAACCTCAAAGTTTTTATTTCTTCTCCATGGATTTTAATACCTACTCCGAATTTTTCTTTTGTTTCCTTTACTGCTTGCTCAATATACAGATTGAATAACATCGGGGAGAGGCTACAACCCTGTCTTACTCCCTTACCAACCACTGCTTCCCTTTCATGTCCCTCGACTGTTATAACTGCCATCTGGTTTCTGTACAAATTGTAAATAGCCTTTCGCTCCCTGTATTTTACCCCTGCCACCTTTAGAATTTGAAAGAGAGTATTCCAGTCAACATTGTCAAAAGCTTTCTCTAAGTCTACAAATGCTAGAAATGTAGGTTTGCCTTTCCTTAATCTTTCTTCTAAGATAAGTCGTAAGGTCAGTATTGCCTCACATGATCCAAACTGATCTTCCCCGAGGTCGGCTTCTACTAGTTTTTCCATTCGTCTGTAAAGAGTTCGTGTTAGTATTTTGCAGCTGTGGCTTAATAAACTGATTGTTCGGTAATTCTCACATCTGTCAACACCTGCTTTCTTTGGGATTGGAATTATTATATTCTTCTTGAAGTCTGAGGGTATTTCGCCTGTTTCATACATCTTGCTCACCAGATGGTAGAGTTTTGTCAGGACTGGCTCTCCCAAGGCTGTCAGTAGTTCCAATGGAATGTTGTCTACTCCGGGGGCCTTGTTTCGACACAGGTCTTTCAGTGCTCTGTCAAACTCTTCACGCAGTATCGTATCTCCCATTTCATCTTCATCTACATCCTCTTCCGTTTCCATAATATTGTCCTCAAGTACATCGCCCTTGTATAGACCCTCTATATACTGCTTCCACCTTTCTGCCTTCCCTTCTTTGCTTAGAACTGGGTTGCCATCTGAGCTCTTGATATTCATATAAGTGGTTCTCTTCTCTCCAAAGGTCTCTTTAATTTTCCTGTAGGCAGTATCTATCTTACCCCTAGTGAGACAAGCCTCTACATCCTTACATTTGTGCTCTATTCATCCCTGCTTAGCCATTTTGCACTTCCTCACTTCCTGTCGATCTCATTTTTGAGACGTTTGTATTCCTTTTTGCCTGCTTCATTTACTGCATTTTTATATTTTCTCCTTTCATCAATTAAATTCAATATTTCTTCTGTTACCCAAGGATTTCTATTAGCCCTCGTCTTTTTACCTACTTGATCCTCTGCTGCCTTCACTACTTCATCCCTCAAAGCTACCCATTCTTCTTCTACTGTATTTCTTTCCCCCATTCCTGTCAATTGTTCCCTTATGCTCTCCCTGAAACTCTGTACAACCTTTGGTTCTTTCAGTTTATCCAGGTCCCATCTCCTTAAATTCCCACCTTTTTGCAGTTTCTTCAGTTTTAATCTACAGGTCATAACCAATAGATTGTGGTCAGAGTCCACATCCGCCCCTGGAAATGTCTTACAATTTAAAACCTGGTTCCTAAATCTCTGTCTTACCATTATATAATCAATCTGATACCTTTTAGTATCTCCAGGGTTCTTCCATGTATACAACCTTCTATCATGATTCGATATGCCGGAGAAATAGAGCGTCCCAGTTGGATAGAAGCTATGAAATACTTGCCTGTCCTAACCTCGCAGCATGGAGGTTGGTCTCATACCCCATTGAATATTCAAGGGCCATTGTGTAGCATGTCATAAATTCTGATTGTGTATCCATTTCTCGATTACAGCGCCATATGTGGCGAAGAAAATCCTGCAGACATAACACATGTAGATTTTCCCGCAGGATAGTAATCTGCAATAAAAATGGGCGTTCTCATTGAATGTTGCTGAATGCCCCCGGCCACCCTTGCACGGGTAGTGGCTCGAGTGTGGTATCATTGGATGTCCCCCTCCAAGACAAACAAATTGTAATCATAACTATTTTTCATCCGATGTGTAGTTTTCGAGATATTTCAATGTTTTAAGTTAAAATGAACATCCTTTGTACTATAAACCGCAGCCCCCGCTGTGTTTTTCTGAATACATGTGTAGACTAATCTCAGGAACTGTTGTAGCGATTTTGATACGCTTTTCACAAATATATAGATTGATTCATGAAAAACATTTTCAAACCACTGTGACATAGAAATCGTCCGACCGTAGATACACTCTAATAAAAAAAAATAACGATTCACCACGTAGGAATTATCCGAATGAGACGAAAATCGGTAGATGTGATGGAAATGTACAGACAAATGATTAAAATTTCAAAAAAATGGAAAAAATGAATAATTTATTCAACAGTAAGAGCTTCGTAAATTGAGTAAGTGGGAACTCAATGGTCTAACTTTGGCCCTTATGCAACCGGTTACTCTACTTGACTTTCATTGACAGAGTTGTTGAATTTCCTCCTGAGGGATACTGTGTCACATTCTGTCCAATGGGCGCGTTCGGTCGTTAAAATCCCTAGCTGTTTGGAGGACCCTGGCCATAAGCGCCAGACGTTAAACTTGGAGAGGGATCCGGCGAACTTGTTAATCAACGCAGTGTTTGGCAAATGCAAAGACAAGCAGTTCAAACTCTCGCCCTGTGCAGGCGGGCATTATTTTGCTGAAACGTAAGCCTGGGATGGCTCGCCACGAAGCGCAACAAAACGCGGCATAGGTTATCGTCAACTTCACACTGTGCTGTAATGATGTGGTGGATGACAACGAAAGTAGTCCTGCTATAAAAACAAATGGCACCCGGGATCATCACCCCGGTTGTTGGACCGTATAGCGGGTGACAATCGGGCTGGTATCCCTCCGCTGTCCGGGTCAGCTCCAGACATGTCTTCAGCCTGGAATCTCATTAACTGGAATATAACTGTGATAAGCCCCGTTTCGAATAGAACCCCGATGACCACCGAAGACGTGGCAGCTCGGAGAGAGTGATGTCTTAAATGCCACTTCGCTTTCTGCAGTAAGCCTACCATTGTCTTCGCGACAGACAGATGTTGCAGTGTATTCGTTGCTTCTTTACCTACCAGTAGCTCTTCAAACTGCAATTATGCTTTCGCTCGATATCTTCAAGTGCCTGTCATGAGTCAAACCAAACTCTGACGATTCGTGATACTTTTCTCTGAATGCGTTCAATATTCCTTTTGTAGTGTTGTATAAAGGCCCCACGCGTTCGAGACAAATTACAGGATGTGTCGCGCGAGTATTTAGTATGTAATCTCATTTGCACAATGACTGCGCTTTCCCAGATCCTTATGAATAAACCAGTCTGGCATCTGCTTTGCCTAGAATTGCCTGCTGTTGACTGGTAGCATTTTCCCTGTATTGGGAGAAACACGCAATTTGTAGACACACTGCTCGCATGCATTGCAGTAAAAGGAAGCCACATTGCACAGAGAAATAAGCGATAGGATTCGAACCATTAGATACAGTACTTACGAAATATTTCAGTTGGTAATCCGTTGGTACGGCTCTGTGGTGGAATTGCACGGAGCCGCTGTGAATATTCGATGTGGAATCTGCGGGTATAGGAGATAAATTAGAGTATGCTGATGGGTAAAGGTCAACAGGCATGCTGTATTACCACTCCACCTGCCACAAATACACCTTAAATAACAAGTATCCTACACCTAACGTTACGAGATCATAAGATGGAGGGGGTAGCTTTATAATTTAGAAAATTTTTTCCAGGCATTCTCTAGCATTGCCTCCTGTGGATGAGCCTCGAGACCTGTTCGTTAAGGAACACGTCCTGGCAGGAGTAGGAAGACAAGAGGTTCAATTTCTGGAAGATAGCATTTCAGGTCCCCATCCAGCTCTTCAGATTTACGTGATCCGTGGTTTCTCTAAACAGTTTAATGGAAATACCGTTTTTTTCTTTTTCCTCTGAAAAGAACATGGCTGATTTCATTTTTCCTTCATCCCTCAGCAGAGCTCGAACTCTCATGACTCCATCTCGACTTTTAACACCACAATACAAATTTGTGTGTGTGTGTTTTTTTAAGTATTTCTGATAGGTAGCATCCACACTGTCTGACTAAACCTTGAAACCGCTCTGAAGACTTCGTGGGACACCAATATAACTTCGACAACTACGCAACCTAGGCAGACACCAAATGATTAGCGTTGCAGCTCTCTGACTGGTAGAACGGCAATCATAGTGCATAAGTGTGTTTGAGTTTGGCATTGTTAGCGGACCTTGGAGAATCTGTGATGAGTGTGAGCAGCGTCAGGTGTAGTCTGTTCACTGTGAAGGACACGAAGATGCCGTAAACTCTTGTGAAACAGGGTCATCAGCTCCTGACTGAGTTGGCAAAGGTCACTGTGTGGGTCTCCACGTGGCCGAGTAATCGAATCGACCGGTATCCAGAATTATGGGGCATTCGGATGGGACAGTGGCCCGATGTTGGGCTGTAAAAGAACGTGAGGGGAGGAAAACCCGTCGACAACGTCTGACCATCAGAAGAGATCGCCCTGCATATCGTAACCGCTTAACATCTGCGCCTACCATCCGAACGTAAGTAATGGACTCCCAGAAACATTCTATCCCATCCTGCATCATTGGTCGGAGACTAGCAGCTGCCGGACTCGGTAATTACCGTCCTATGCTAACACCACGACACAAATGGTTGCATTTGTAGCGACCAGGAAACATGGACGGCAGATGAACAGCGTCGCATTGGGTTCAGCGATAAACTGCATTTCTGTACCACCCAGATAACCATCGTCGTGTAGTACGGCGGCCACCTGAGGAGAGGTCTCATTCTTCCATTGTTTTGGAGAGGCTCAGCGGCGTCACGTGATGATGTAGGGAGCCATCGGCTTCATGTTCGTGCTGGTAGTGACTGAGAGAATTCTGACGTCACATCTGAACGTTACAGACATCCTGCGTTCTCATGTCTTAACACGAAAATGCACGTCCAAAAAATGACCCGTATCTCTGTGAGCTGTCTGCGTGATGTTGAGGTACCCCAGTGGCCAGTACTATCGCCGGATGTGTCCCTAGCAGAAGTTATGAGGTACCAGCTCAGATATTAACTCCGTCCCAGCTACAGAATCCGAGATATTGGAGACCAGCTGCAGCAATGACTCAGTACACGACACAGTGACTTTATGACGCCATTCTGAACTGAATTAGCACACGCATCCATGCCAGCGAGGTTCAAATGGTTGAAATGGCTCTGAGCACTATGGGACTCAACTGCTGAGGTCATTAGTCCCCTAGAACTCAGAACTAGTTAAACCTAACTAACCTAAGGACATCACACACATCCATGCCCGAGGCAGGATTCGAACCTGCGACCGTAGCGGTCTCGCGGTTCCAGACTGCAGCGCCAGAACCGCGCGGCCACTTCGGCCGGCTTGCCAGCGAGGACGCAACGTCATAATTATAAGTGGGCCCTTCCTTACAAGTTTTTTGTATATTTGACTCGTTTTTGTTATCGATGAAATACCATCACATACTCTCTCAGTCTGTTTCATTTCTTTTCCTCCTCCAGAGAAAAATATTTGTTTTTCTGTAACTCGAAATTTCACTACGAGTAATGCAAATACATTTTTCATATTTGGCATGGTTCCTTGGTGCTTCGTATTTCGGCACTGTCATTCCAATGAATTGTGGTTAATTTAGTGCTATGGACGAGTCCAAAATTATTGAAAACAGACAACTATAACCTTTATTTGTGAGGTTAATTAATTTTGCCGGTGAAAGTACACATTATGATAGTGTGACGTAATTTTGAATGTAATAGAGACAGCTCATGACTTAATCATTTCTGCAAGACTGTTTGAACATCATTCTCCTAATTCTTTAGAAATAGATTCATTGGTCTGATGTAGGTTATTCAAAATTTCACGGTACTAGTTGTGTTTCAACGCGACTCGAGGTGCTCGAACAGTTTACGTCACACTTCAGGGAATCTCATGTTCGGCGATGTAGTTACTTTTGTTGGTACTATCACAACGAACTATCATAGTGTTTAAAATCCGCTATATATTTTAATAATAGAAATAACTTTGAAACACATATTGAAATACACTGACTGAAAAAATCGCAACAGCGAAAAAATAATATGTAGAGTACTGAAATTTCGGAAAAGCATTTGTCTAGGTAACATATTTAAGTGATTAACATTGCAAGATCACAGGCTAATGTAAGAGCGAGATAAGCAGTTGCAAATGTGAAATGCTCGTACATTAATAACTGGTATAACAGCCACGTAGTTGAATTCAAGCTTGTGGACATGCTTCCATTGATTTGTACAGGTGCAGGGGGTCAGTGTGTGGGATGGAGTTGTATGCCTGTTGCAGTTGGTCAGTCAATACAGGGACGGTTAATGCTATTTCTCAATGACGCTGGAGTTGTCGTCTAATGGTGTCCCTTATGTGCTCCACTGGAGACAGATTTGGTGATCGAGCAGGCCATGGCAACATGTCGACCCTCTGTAGAGCATGTTGGGTTACAACACCGATAAGTGGGCGAGCGTTATCCTGTTGAAAAACACCCCCTGGAATGCTGCTCATGAATCGCAGCACAACAGTTCGATTCACCAGACTGACGTACAAATTTGTAGTCCGACGGCGTGGGCTAGCCACGAGAGAGCTCATGCTGTCAAACGAAATCGCATTCCGGACCATAGCTCCAGGTGTAGTCCCGCGTGTCTAGCGTGCAGGCAGGTTAGTTGAAGACATTCAGCTGGAATCCTTCTAACCAACACATGGTCATCGCTGGCACCGAGACGAAACCACTATCATCAGAAAACACAACTAACCTACACTCTGCGCTCCAATGATCTCTCGCTTGACATCACTGAAGTCGCACGTAGCCGTGGTTTAGGCTCAGTAGACTGCACGTTGCAGGGCGTCTTGCTTGCAGCTGTTCTTGAAATAACCGATTTGTAACAGTCAGTTGTGCCGACCGTACATTCTCGTCACCTTCGCTGGCAGCAATCGTGTACAGTAGCTACATTCCTGTCAAGTCTTTCTGCAACAACGCAGAGGGAACATCGAGCTCCTCGTAGCCCAATTACACGAACTCTTTCAAACTCCTTGAGGTGTTGATAAGGCCGTCTTTGTCGCCTTAAAAGCATTCTTGATTAACTCATCACGTCCAGGCTCAAAGGTAAGTAACCCTCACGACTGTGTATTTAAAGCAAACCTGATTTTCATACTGATAGTGGCGCAACTAGCAGGAAGACAGGATTTTGTAGAAAAAGGAGTGGGAAATAATAGGGTATATTGGAAGTCTGAAAAGAACCATCTTCCTTTCGGGACAAAAATGTGTTGCACTACTTACTGAACGTCACTCGTATAGGATGTATCCATACTGTATAAAAACTCCTATTTTAGATTTGATCAAAAACAGTAAGAGTTTGGCCGGCCAGTGTGGCCGAGAGGTTATAGGCGCTTCAGTCTGGAACCGCGTGACCGCTACGGTCGCAGGTTCGAATCCTGCCTCGGGCATGGATGTGTGTGATGTCCTTAGATTAGTTAGGTTTAAGTAGTTCTAAGTTCTAGGGGACTGATGACCTCAGATCTTAAGTCCCATAGTGCTCAGAGCCGTTTGAACCACTAAGAGTTTGTGCAGTGGTTGGCTTTAATGCTATTTCCTCAAGTGCTTCATGAAATTTGTCAGATTTTAAGCAAAACCGTACCTTTATTTTGTAACTAGTTCATAGTTCTGCGCATTCCCGAAGGGAAATCAATGTGTAATTGAGAAGTTGCGCACTAAAGGTCTTTGTCGTACGCTATCAAGAGTTTGCATGCATTTCAATGCGCAGTCAAGAATTACTAAATTCGCTTTTAATTGTTAGTCACTCCTCGCCAGAGACGGCTGCTGGCACTCGTAAGACCTGCAGTCTCACGTTCTGTGACAAACGAGGCGTGTTTTTTTTTAAGTAAGTACCGTTTTGAAATTATAAAAAGACATGCTAAGATATCTCAATAATTTTATGTTTACATGAAAGCCTGTACCTTAATCTACGCACTGACGCCATTACAGTCTGATTCTTCCTTGTTTACTTTGTGTACTGAGTGTTTAAGATGTCTCCGATAATCGTGAATCCCGCCGACTGTGAAGTACGGGCTGTTATAAGATTTCTTAGTGCTAAAAGCCTAAAAGCGATCGATATTCATCGTGAGATCTGTGCAGTTTACGCAGAAAACATTATGAGTTATGGAATCGTAAGAAAGTGGGTGAGAGCATTTAAAGGTGGCCGCACGAATGTGCATGATGAACAACTGAGTGGGTGTCCTTCGGTCGTTAATGAAAGTTTGGTGCAGGAAGTGGACAATAAGGTGAGAGAAAACAGACACTTTACTATTTCCTCCTTGCGGGATGACTTTCCCAATGTTTCTCGTAGTGTTTTGTATGGCATTGTGACCGAGCACTTGAATTACCGAAAATTGTGGGCACGTTGGGTACCGAAAATGTTGACGGATGTTCCCAAAACCAAACGTTTAGACAGTGCAGTGACCTTCCTTGTGCTGTAACACAACGACGGTGATGATTTCTTAAGCCAAATTGTTACGGGCGACGAAACAAGGGTGGCCTACGACACACCAGAATCAAAGGAACAGTCCATGGAAGTTGAGCAAGGGCATCGTTTTGCTGCAAGACAATGCCCATCTGCATGTGGCGAATCAGACCAAAGATATCATCACATCTTTTCGATGGGATACTCTAGATCATCCTCCGTACACCCCGATCTTGCGCCCAGTGACTACCATCTGTTCCTGTACTTGATGAAACACCTGGGCCGTCAGCGTCTTTAAGACGATGTCGAAACGGTGGTGATGAAGTGGTTAACAAGTCAGAAGGCAGACTTCCATGAGGAGGGTATTCAAAAACTGGTACAACGCTATGACGAGTGCCTCGATATTGACGGAATTTATGTACGAGTAGAAAAGTAGATTAAGGTACAGTCTTTTTTTAAATTTCAAAACGGTACCTACTTGAAAAACACGCCTCGTATGTGCGACGACCTGTCTTTCTCGTGGATCTCGGAGACAGCGTAGTCCGCTATGTTCACTGTAAGTTTTGAATGACGTTACCTGGCTAGTATAGACAGATTCCCTTCGTAGGTGGTATGGATTTAATACATGCGTTTTGTAAACACAGTAACTCTTAGCTTTGAAAAGCAAAATAAATGAGCATTTCCCTTTCTTTGCGACAGTATCACATTTCAGGTGTCCCTAATGTTTGGTTCCTTGGAGAGCAACAGCTATTTTTGGGTTTTATGCAGCACTTTATCGTATTTCTGAGTCTCTTCTAATATATTTTTCTGTGATAGCGTTACAAAACCACTTGATACTAAGCCAGCGCGTTTCAGACTGCCTTGAGAAACACCATAATTGCAGCACATTGGCTATGATATATCCTGCTTCTTCATTACTTGTCTCGATTTTTGTGTATTTTTGTCTTTTTTGCGGGATAGCACACAGTATTGCTTAGAGATAAAAAGCTGGTTTATTTATTTAGTCAATTCTATGGAAAAGCTCCTCCTAACCCAAAAAGTAACAAGCTGAAAAAATCTGAGTGCTACATACCGGTAAATGTAGTACAAATATTAAGAACATATATTACATATTTCACTGTCCACACACACACACACGCAGAGACAGAGAGAGAGAGAGAGAGGGGGGGGAGGGGGGGGAAGGGAGAGAGAAGAGAAACAGAGAGACAGAGAGAAAGATACTGCTTTTCCTCTGTATAGCGCAAAACATCCTTCCAGACAAAAGTGAAGCATTTCACAAACATGCTGCTTTTGCATAAAACACAAAACTGCTTCTTTGTGCTACAAAATACTATATGGTTTGTATATTTACGTTTCAAATAAAGATTGGTTCAAATGGCTCTGAGCATTATGGGACTTAACATCAATGGTCATCAGTCCCCTAGAGCTTAGAACTACTTAAACCTAACTAACCTAAGGACATCACACAACACCCAGTCATCACGAGGCAGAGAAAATCCCTGACCCCGCCGAGAATCGATCCCGGGAACCCGGGCCCGGGAAGCGAGAACGTTACCGCACGACCACGAGCTGCGGACTTCAAACTAAGAAACTGGCTGTACGTCATGTAGGTGTTAGCTATCATAATTGTATCATGAACAAAAGTCTATAGCGTACTCAGGCTACTTTGATGTTCGCCACTGTCAAATAAAATGGAAACTTTCCCATCTGCGTATTTCAACTATCTTTTGCGTATGTAAATACCAAAAGGCAATTCGCTATTACTTATGACTGCCGCAGATTTTTTCAACAGTCCTACACATTTTTCTCATATGACAACACATTTAAAACATCTATTCAAAATGCAACCAAAACAGCACAGTACGTCGAATTATTCCTTCAACACAAACTGTTTCTCATTTTCATGTAATTGCATCTTTAGCGGCAACATTAATTCACAATTGATGTTACGAGTAAAGAAAACTTAAAAACACAACAAATGCGTCTAATATTACAAGCTTCGAAGCAAGTGTAAGGTACTAACAAACAACGTCGTCTCATGATCATGTAACAATCCCAGCTTAATGTTGACAACATGTGCAGAATGTAATGCTCACTCCAGAGATATTTCCTATACTTCGCTTAAACAACACTGGATGGAACTGTGCTCCTATAAAGTGTATATTATTGAATGCTAATAAATAGTATTTTATGTTCAACGTTAAATAAAGTGTTATTTATGAGGTTAGCCACAGGTCGTTAGCCCATAGTGGTGGCTCCATTTTGGACGAATCACCTAGCATGAAGTTTCAGTTTTGCATTGCATGTTGTCGCAAACACACAAAGTGAAGACTCCACTTCCTAAACATCAGTGAACGAAGAAGACACCTCACCTCTACACTGAGGACCTTATTTTCCTGTAAATCCGCAAAACACAGTGACAGACAATAACTCTCAAAATATGAATACTTTCTTAAGCATCAGCAGCTTCAAGCTCCCATCATTCTCGACCGCCAAATTGAAGCTACGGTTCACACAATTAGAAGGCCTGGTGTACATAATTATTCCGATAATGGTCCAGTGCTTGTGTCAGACTTGGACTTGGATGTAACTGAAAAGATTTAAGTCTCTCTGCAGCAACAATGATACGCGCCCCTCAAAGAAGGCATGTGGCAGCATTACGTTTTGCACCACAAATACATTTACAAAAAGTACTATTGGGCAACAGCACCAGGAACATATCTCTATTACAAATGTTGCAATATTTACGTGGGTCGGCCGGCCGAGCATTATTACCAGCCCATAACTACACTACTGGCCATTAAAATTGCTACACCAAGAAGAAATGAAGATGATAAACGGGTATTCATTGGACAAATATATTATACTATAACTGACATGTGATTACATTTTCATGCAATTCCGGTGCATAGATCCTGAGAAATCCGTACCCAGAACAACCACCTCTGGACGTTATAATGGCCTTGATACGCCTGGGCATTGAGTCAAACAGAGCTTGGATGGCGTGTACAGCTACAGCTGCCCATGCAGCTTCAACACGATACCACAGTTCATCAAGAGTAGTGACCGGCGTATTGTGGCGAGCCAGTTGCTCGGCCACCATTGACCAGACGTTTTCAATTGGTGAGAGATCTGGAGAATGCGCTGGCCAGGTCAGCAGTCGAACATTTCCTGTATCCAGAAAGGCCCGTACAGGACCTGCAACATGCGTTAGTGCATTATCGTGCTAAAATGTAGGGTTTCGCAGGGATCGAGTGAAGGGTAGAGCCACGGGTCGTAACACATCTGAAATGTAACGTCCACTGTTCAAAGTGCCGTCAATGCGAACAAGAGTTGACCGAGACATGTAACCAATGGCACCCCATACCATCACACCGGTGATACGTCAGTATGGCGATGACGAATACACGCTTCCAATGTGCGTTCACCGCGATGTCGCCAAACACGGATGCGACCATCATGATGCTGTAAACAGAATCTGGATTTATCCCAAAAAATGACGTTTTGCCATTCTTGCACCCAGGTTCGTCGTGGAGTACACAATCTCAGGCGCTCCTCTCTGTGATGCAGCGTCAAGGGTAACCACAGCCATGATCACAGAGCTGACAGTCCATGGTGCTGCAAACGTCGTCGAACTGTTCGTGCAGATGGTTGTTGTCTTGCAAACGTCCCCATCTGTTGACTCAGGGATCGAGACATGGCTGCACGATCCGTTACAGAAATGGTTCAAATGGCTCTGAGCACTAATGGACTTAACTGCTGAGGTCATCAGTCCCCTAGAACTTAGAACAACTTAAACCTAACTAACCTAACGACATCACACACATCCATGCCCGAGGCAGGATTCCAACCTGCGACGGTAGCGGTCTCGCGGCTTGAGACTGTAGCTCCTAGAACCGCTCGGCCACTCCGGCTTGCATGATCCGCTACAGCCATGCGGATAAGATGCCATCTCGACCAACGTGAGCAGCAATGTCGCGATACGATAAACCGCAATTGCGATAGTCTACAATCCGACCTTTATCAAAGTCAGAAACGTGATGGTATGAATTTCTCCTCCTTACACGAAGCATCACAACAATGTTTCGCCAGGCAACGCCGGTGAGCCGCTGATTGTGTTTGAGAAATCGGTTGGAAACTTTCCTCATGTCAGCACGTTGTAGGTGTCGCCACCGGCGCCAACCTTGTTGTGAATGCTCTGAAAAGCTAATCATTTGCACATCACAGCATCTTCTTCCTATCGGTTAAATATCGCGTCTGAAGCACGTCGTCTTCGTGGTGTAGAAATTTTAAAGGCCAGTAGTGTATTACCGGAGAAATCATTATTCGTATTTTGGCTAAGTAAGCTACAGGCCAACATTCAAGCTGTTGTACCTGCTTATAAAGACATATCGTTGAAAGATTAGTCACGTAAAGCAAGTGCAGTTTTGAATGCCTTAAGTGAGTATGTGTGCAAAAATCACGGATGGACCAGCAGTGGCACAGAACTAGCATAATCATTCAAGACGACACCAGTGGGCCAATAACACGGGTGGATACTTCTAAACAGCAGCAGCCTAACAGCTAGCTCACCGTCAGTCAGCTGGCTGCAGAACTGACTCGTCTTAACTCAAGGCTCGACAGAACTAAAACACATATAGCGACGAACGTGAACCACCACACAGAGGCGGCGGCACAATGTCTTAGGATAGTGAAGTACTCAGCTTGTGTTGGTGCTGCAGACGATTCATGACTGCAACTGGCTGGGCGGTTCTAGGCGCTTCAGTCCGGAACCGGCCTGCTGCTACGCTCGCAGGTTCGAATGATGCCTCGGAGATGGATGTGTGTGATGTCCTTAGGTTAGTTGCGTTTAGGAAGTTCTAAGTCAAGGGACTGATGACCTCAGATGTTAAGTCCCATAGTGCTTAGAGCCATTTGAACCATCATAATTGCAGCCCGACGGTGCACAAGACATTGCAATCACCAAAACTCGGAGGAAGGACACTAGAGGGCTCGCACGTTCGTTGAATACACGTGGTGCAACTAAACAAATGCAACAGT
This sequence comes from Schistocerca nitens, assembly GCF_023898315.1. Classification (NCBI taxonomy): domain Eukaryota; kingdom Metazoa; phylum Arthropoda; class Insecta; order Orthoptera; family Acrididae; genus Schistocerca; species Schistocerca nitens. The sequence continues at coordinate 266,587,033 of NC_064618.1, forward strand.
GTCGCAGCAACTTTTTATGCATGGTCGTAACTCCGAAGAAGAATTCCTCGTTATCTCCAAACTAGATATCCGTGTTTATCCTCCGGGACTCAGCTAACTACCTGTGACAGTACACAGCATATATTGACTGTCACCAACGGTAACAGAATTTCCACTAATGGAGAGAAGACGCTAACTTTGCATCTGGATGGTTGACTTCATATGACGTAGATTTTCGTAGTAGCTACTGGGGGCTGATCCAGTGATTGGTTCTGATATCCTTCGCCATTTTCAACTCATACCGTATCTAGTTATCGATTACTGCAAGTTTCTCACAGGATGTTTCACCTGTTGCATCTCCTGCGACGGGTAGTGTGATGTGCCAAGTACATGTAGCCTACCTGCCCACTCGAAGATGTTCGATTCTTTCTTGTCCACTGTGCCAATCCTACCAGAGTAGCTGCCGTACCCGTCATGCAGAAGAACACCATCCTCAAAAATATGCCTGCAGCAGATAATATAGCGTCAACATCTGATGAAAAACTTTATCAAAGCCTGTTTCACGAGTTGCCAGCACTGACACGGTCGCTACCGGTCTAGCGTCTTCACTCAGTGTAGTGTGGCATTCGCACCAACCCCCGACAACCAGTTTCTTCACCGCCTCGCCGGTTACCTCTGGACAACCGTATTGCAGGACATCCCGACTTCAACAGAATGATCGAAGTTGCTACTGCAGCCAGATCTGATAGCTCTTAGGCTTCGCCGCTCCACGTGATATGAAGACCGTTGAGGCTATGTAGCAGGTAACGGCCTCCAATGCACGTATTATTGTAGACCGATATCTGTTTCCTAAGATAGCAGATGTCAGTAGTAACATTGCGAGTGCATACGTGTTCAGTGTGCAAAAGCTATCTCACATGCATCGATGCCATCTGCTGACATGCAAATACCAGCTGTTATTATGTATAAATTTAAATTTATGTCATATGGCCTGCGAAACGATGTACATACTAGGCAGTGGTTCCGCAAGATGACTTTTCTTACATATACTATATTTTAGTGTTACCGTCATCGCTGGAGAGCAACCTGAGCGTGACCACACTTTCGCCATTTAGAGAGGTATGGCACTTTAATTAACATTGCCAAATATGTGTTTATCAAACCAGAACTACAATTTCTTGATTACGCATTCCCACATGCTGGCCTGGCTGTTCTTCCAGGGAGTTTACAAGCTATAAAAAAGTTACGGCTGCATCCAACTTACAGAGGCATCCGCAGACCCATTACTACAGCCGACACCTACCTCACTTAGCAGCTGCGCAGGAATCGCTCAATATACGAGGGTTGTTCGGAAAGTAAGGGACGATCGGTTGCGAAATGGAAACCACAGTGAAAATCAAAACTGTTTTCCTTGCACATTCCAGATACTTCTCTACGTAGTCGCCGCTCCGACTTAGACATTTGCCGGAGCGTTATACCAAATTTACAACACCATCTTCATAGAAGGCAGCCGCCTGTGCTTTCCGATAATTCTCTACGCTGGTCTATAGGGCGTAGCCTGCGCCCAAGTGTTGTCTTCGTATCCAGCGTTTCAGGTGAATGGAGATGATACTCACACGAGCCAATTAGGGCTATGCTGTTGGTGATCGAACACTTCCCATCAAAAGGTTGCACGAGCGTCTTCACCGCTCCTGCAGAATGCGGCTGAGAATTGCCATGGAGAAGGAAGTGCGTAGCAATTGTGTTAGGTGGTTTGCATTCATTAAGGCGAAGCCTGTTAGCGGGCCCTCCTAGTGGGTGGGAGACATTGTTGTTCTCGGCACCTTTACTCGCTCACAGTGCGCTCACAACTGAAAAGAGCGTCTTGTTACGGTCGACGGGCATACTAGAGACACTGCCCAGAACGTCTGTGAAAAGCCTCGTCGGATTTTCACAGTGGTTTCCATTTCGCGACCGAATGGCCCTCGTACTTTTCTTAATGAAAGGTTTCGTGGACACTAGAAACAGAATATGCTTCTCAAAATCTCTTCAAGGCTCTGTGTCAGGCTGTACTACCAGCCATCCCTAATTAGGCGTACCTTTAACGCTTATAGCGGATACAAGACAGAAAACAGCTGGTGCTGCATTGCAACAAAAGGGTAATGGAAAGTGACAATCACTTGCATGTTTTCCGAAGAATCTCTCCGAACAACAAAGAAGTGGAGCGAAATCGACAGGAAATTGTTTGCCATCTACCTGGCTGTCGAACATTTTACATCGTCCGTTGAAAGTCAAGATTTTGCAATATTCCAGATCTTAAACCACTCAGAAACATATCTCTAAGAGTAACAGAGCTCATTTCGCCTCACTGAACCAAGCGGGCGGAATTTATAGCACAATTCCCGACCGACATACAGCACATATACGGCTAGGATAATATTGTGGTTGATCGCCTCTCCCAGAACTGCACTAGTCTGAGCTCTGTGAACTGGGCTGGTGTCGCTAGCGAACAAGAAGAAGATTATTCTCTTCAACATTTCCTCAGAGATCAGCTATCCACAGCTTTATAGACCGAACGTGTACCAAGGCTCGAGAGACACTGTGACCATTCATTCCTGAGAAGTATCGCCGTGACATTTTCGACGTCTTGCAATATCTGGCCCACTCTGGAATCAGGAGACTGGTTGCTGACAAAGCCATTTTGCCCGGGCCACGGAAAAAATGTCTCACTTGGTCCCGCACCGCTCTTAATGCAACAAAATTACTAGACACGTTTCTGGATAGGTAGCTTACCAATGCACACGGCACCCTTTCCACACGTTCACGCGGATATTGTGGGACCTTTGCTGTGTTCATCTGGGTCACGCTACCTTCTGACGATCGTCGATCGCTTCACCAGGTGGCCGGAAGCAATGCACTTCCAGACTGCTGTGATAAATCTGTCGCCTGAGCGCTAGCTCAGTCACGCTTCGCGAGAAACGGCATTTCATAAACCGTAACAGCCGGCAGAGAACGTCAATTCCAGCGGCAGCTATTTCAGGAATTGCTCCAGCTCTGCGGTTGCAATCACATTCGCACGACAAGTCGTCATTCCGCCGTAACTGGATGGCAGAGCGAATGCATCGCACGCTAAAACCGCTCTGATGTACCGCGCGTCATAGTAGTTCGACGCGCTTCCGTTAGCCCTGCTGGAACTACGTACCGCAAAGATGGTATGCGCTGTTCCGTTGCACAGTTGGTTTATGGAGATCAGCTGCGGGTGCCCGGCAAACTCGCTACGCCTTCTTCGCTGTTGCTGTTGCCACTATCCTCGCAGGTATGTACAAATTTTGATCAACAATTAAGTTCACACATTGAACATCTCTGACCAACGAGACACATAGAGAGACAAAAGTTTCTCCACAAGGACCTGCAAATGTCTGAATATGTTCAGTTCAAACACGACTAAGATCTCCTGCCGCTCTCGACACCGTACTCCGTGAACCCTAGGATTATTTCCAGAGGGAGCAGTACGTTGGTTGTAGACAGGAACGGCACAAAAGACATCGTATCTATTGATCCTCGCGTCTTCCAAAACGCCACTTCAGAAGTTCGCGAGCGCGACTCCTGCAGGTACCAGACTTTAGATACCAGATTCGCCAGAAGAGACCACGGCGCCTGCTACAGCGGAGTTACTGAGAGAACTGCGAGCACCTGCCCATCTAACCATTTCCAGACTCGCTACCAGGCAAATAAAGTGACATGGGATTCCGGGTTCAGCAGTTGAAGCAAATCAGCTGACTGGGACACACCCCGTGCCATCTGTCAGTCAACATCTGATACTCAACGCTTTCCGAGGTGACAGCGGGTAGCTGAAGCAGACATGCCCGCCATATTCGCTGTGCGCTTTTGCTACTAAACCACAAAAACGTAGAAAAAATGGCTCTGAGCACTATGGGACATAACATCTAAGGTCATCAGTCCCCTAGAGCTTAGAACTACTTAAACCTAACTAACCTAAGGACACCACACACATCCATGCCCGAAGCAGGATTCGAACCTGCGCCCGTAGCGGTCGCGCGGTTCCAGACTGAAGCGCCTAGAACCGCTCGGCCACCAGGGGCCGGCAAAGAAAAAACGTAGAGAGAGGGCCCAGATGTATTCCACTCACTCAGGGCGCCACAACAGAGTTCGTCACCGCCACCAAAATTCTGGGGAGAGGAGCGTGGAAGATGTGGTATCCGACGTTTGTCTCCAACTCTTCAGCACATTATGGGCTTCATTCGTCAAAAAATGGTGAAGCTGCTAGGGCGCCGTATCGATACTCCTTGTGAGGTCCTCCGCAGCGAGTGTCATCGTTGACTAAAAACACCCGTAGCCTGTACTTAGCTTAAACGAAATGCAATGTATTTGTGCTCAAAAAATAAATAAAAAATAAATAAATAAATAAAAATAAAAAAGTGCTCTAAGCACTGTGGTACGTAACATCTGAGGTAATCAGTCCCCTAGACTTAGAACTACTTAAACCTAACTAACCTAAGGACATCACACACATCCATTCCCGAGGCAGGATTCTAACCTGCGACCGTTGAACATTTAAACGTGTGTTATTTATGTGGTTAAGCCATAGAAACTTTTAATCCCATGAGAAAGGCGAAAAATAACCAATGGACTATCTAGGAATTATCCTGCGATAATGGCAGTGGAATAATTGAGCTGTGACATCCGAAACTCTGCTCTCGTAGATAAATTCCCCACAGCGCACGAAGGGAAAAAATACGGAAAAATTAAAATCATAAGGAACAATCGCTAGCAGGATTCGTGTTCTGAGGATTCCGTACCAACTTAATTGTATATACAGATCATTTATAGCTTTTGACGAGTATCAAAATAGTGACATAAATGGCCGTATCTTTTGATTACATTGTCTTTGAAACTTAAACTTTTTCCCATTACCAGTGGATCCTTGTATTTGGTATAAATTTCAGCTTGATACGTCTACCCTTTCCCGAGAAACAGGGGCTTAACAGAAGGCCGTATCTTTTTATTTCATTCACTGAGGAGCTTAAATTTTTCACACTGCCAAGGGACAGTAGACTGACGAAAATATCAGTTTGATACCTCTAAACGTCCCCAAAAAAAGAGGTCTTAGCAGACGGACAGACCGACACAAGGAAAAAAAATGGAAAAAATTATTTGATATAATTGCAAATTAATACTTTCCGTATTTTTACTTCAGTTATAATGCGAAACCTTGCTTCTTGCCAAATTTCACGATTCTAGGTCAACAGGAGCCATCCTATAGGTTTTGATGAGTGAGTTTGCAAGCATCAGAATTTGCGACATAAATGGCAGTAATCTTTCACTGCGTTGATTTAGTTTATATTTTTACACAACCAAAGAAATATTTTAGTATTTGTCTTCAGCTTCAGCTTGTTACCTCTGAGACTCCTTCCTAAGAAAATAGGGTCTTAAGAGACACGGGCAACAAATGGCGAAACTATAAATTTTCGGATTTTTTTCCTTTACTTGTGCTGTGAAATCTTACTTCTTGCCAAATTTCATGATTCCAAGTCAGCTGCAAGTACCCTATGCGTCTGTGATGAGTGAGTCTGATAGTATTAAAATTCCTCACATAAATTACTGTATCTTTTGATTGCATTGGCTCAGAAGCTTCGACCGTAGACCCAAATATTTGAGATAGATTCCGACTTGATTCCTCTACCTGTTCCTGAGAAAAAGGGATCTTAGCAGACGGACGAACAAAAAAGTGAACTTATAAAGTTTCCGTTTTTACCGACTGAGACACGGACTCCTAAAAATGTAAAAAACAGTCATATCGATCAATCAAGACAAGTCTTTCGCTATGGTAAAGTAATCGAAGGTTGTTTTGCAAACCTTTCTGAGGTTGAGGTACGGGAATATGGCTCAAATGGCCCTGTGCACTATGTGACTTAACTGCTGAGGTCATCAGTTCCCTAGAACTACTTAAACCTAACTAACCTAAGGACATCACACACATCCATGACCGAGGCAGGATTCGAACCTGCGACCGTAGCGGTCACGTGGTTCCAGATCGTAGCGCCTAGAACCACTCGGCCACGCCGGCCGGCGTATGGGAATAGTTTACCTCCTTCTAGCAGGTATCAATTAATTAAAGGAAGGGGTAAGATGAGAGCAAGTGTTTTGGCCAAGGCTATGACGGAGCATTCATCCTGAGTGGCGTGTGCAGTGGCGTTCGAAAAATAATCGAACTAGAATTTGGATCTAGTCCTTAAAGGCCTTGTAAAGGCGTACCCAGCAGCAGATATAGACTCAAATCACAATATAGTAGTGATGAAGAGTAGGCTGAGGTTCAAGACATTAGTCAGGAAGAATCAATACGCAAAGAAGTGGGATACGGAAGTACTAAGGAATGACGAGATACGTTTGAAGTTCTCTAACGCTATAGATACAGCAATAAGGAATAGCGCAGTAGGCAGTACAGTTGAAGAGGAATGGACATCTCTAAAAAGGGCCATCACAGAAGTTGGGAAGGAAAACATAGGTACAAAGAGGGTAGTTGCGAAGAAACCATGGGTAACAGAAGAAATACTTCAGTTGATTGATGAAAGGAGGAAGTACAAACATGTTCCGGGAAAATCAGGAATACAGAAATACAAGTCGCTGAGGAATGAAATAAATAGGAAGTTCAGGGAAGCTAAGACGAAATGGCTGCAGGAAAAATGTGAAGACATCGAAAAAGATATGATTGTCGGAAGGACAGACTCAGCATACAGGAAAGTCAAAACAACCTTTGGTGACATTAAAAGCAACGGTGGTAACATTAAGAGTGCAACGGGAAGTCCACTGTTAAATGCAGAGGAGAGAGGAGATAGGTGGAAAGAATACATTGAAAGCCTCTATGAGGGTGAATATTTGTCTGATGTGATAGAAGAAGAAACAGGAGTCGATTTTCGAAGAGATAGGGGATCCAGTATTAGAATCGGAATTTAAAAGAGCTTTGGAGGACTTACGGTCAAATAAGGCAGAAGGGATAGATAACATTCCATCAGAATTTCTAAAATCATTGGGGGAAGTGGCAACAAAACGACTATTCACGTTGGTGTTTAGAAAATATGAGTCTGGCGACATACCATCTGACTTTCGGAAAAGCATCATCCACACAATTCCGAAGACGGCAAGAGCTGACAAGTGCGAGAACTATCGCACAATCATCTTAACAGCTCATGCATCGAAGCTGCTTACAAGAATAATATACAGAAGAATGGAAAAGAAAATTGAGAATGCGCTAGGTGACGATCAGTTTGGCTTTAGGAAAAGTAAAGGGACGAGAGAGGCAATTCTGACGTTACGGCTAATAATGGAAGCAAGGCTAAAGAAAAATCAAGACACTTTCATAGGATTTGTCGACCTGGAAAAAGCGTTCGACAATATAAAATGGTGCAAGCTGATCGAGATTCTGAAAAATTTGGGGTAAGCTATAGGGAGAGACGGGTCATATACAATATGTACAACAACCAAGAGGGAATAATAAGAGTGGACGATCAAGAACGAAGTGCTCGTATTAAGAAGGGTGTAAGACAAGGCTGTAGCCTTTCGCCCCTACTCTTCAATCTGTACATCAAGGAAGCAATGATGGAAATAAAAGAAAGGTTCAGGAGTGGAATTAAAATACAAGGTGAAAGGATATCAATGATACGATCTGCTGATGACATTGCTATCCTGAGTGAAAGTGAAGAAGAATTAAATGATCTGCTGAATGGAATGAACAGTCTAATGAGTACACAGTATGGTTTGAGAGTAAATCGGAGAAATACGAAGGTAATGAGAAGTAGTAGAAATGAGAACAGCGAGAAACTTAACATCAGGCTTGATGGTCACGAAGTCAATGAAGTTAAGGAATTCTGCTACCTAGGCAGTAAAATAACCAATGAGGGACGGAGCAAGGAGGACATCAAAATCAGGCTCGCTATGGCAAAAGAGGCATTTCTGGCCAAGAGAAGTCTACTAATATCAAATACCGGCCTTAATTTGAGGAATAAATTTCTGAGGATGTACGTCTGGAGTACAGCATTGTATGGTAGTGAAACATGGACTGTGGGAAAACCGGAACAGAAGAGAATCGAAGCATTTGAGATGTGGTGCTATAGACGAATGTTGAAAATTAGGTGGACTGATAAGGTAAGGAATGAGGAGGTTCTACGCAGAATCGGAGAGGAAAGGAATATGTGGAAAACACTGATAAGGAGAAGGGACAGGATGATAGGACATCTGCTAAGACATGAGGGAATGACTTCCATGGTACTAGAGGGAGCTGTAGAGGGCAAAAACTGTAGAGGAAGACTGAGATTGGAATACGTCAAGCAAATAATTGAGGACGTAGGTTGCAAGTGCTACTCTGAGATGAAGAGGTTAGCACAGGAAAGGAATTCGTGGCGGGCCGCATCAAACCAGTCAGTAGACTGATGACCAAAAAAAAAAAAAAGGCTAAAGGAATGATTAAAATTCAGCCCAGAATTTCGAAACAGCTGAGAGGACATCTACAAATTCTTTTACGTCAGCTTGCCACAGCGATGAGAAACAATATGTTGTGTTGAGTGGGCAATGAGATGGGCGTGCAGGTGGAGTGAGGGTCCTCACATTAGGTACTGTACTTGTCCCGGGGTACTCATGGCTTTGGTTATGCCCCTGCAGAAGTGAAAACTTGCTTGAAGTGTTTGTTCTTTTCTCTAGCAGCACTGCTGGGGCACTACTACCCCAGCATATTGTTGCTGTGCAAGTTTCTTCTCTCGTTTCCATTATTATGAAGTTTTTCTTACAGCGATATGACGCAGTAAGAGTAGGTCTAATGATTATAAATTATACAGGTCCAACGTGTGAGTCATAGGCTATTCGGTTTTATCTATCAAATTTGCTGAAACTGGCTGTCAAATGGTTATTTGAAGGGTAGATTCTCATGGTATTCTGAAAGTGAAAGTGATACTGAAGGAGGAGACGGATTGCAGCGCAATAAAATAGATTAGAGTGAGTGAAGAGATGATGATCACGTAGAAACTTATGTAATAGTCGACAATGAAGGTATATTTTGGGAAAATAACGTAAGTTACACCCCAATAAACGATACCATAGGAGTTTAATACTAGAGCAGTGTGCAGTCGTGTTAGTGCCGGGGAGAACGACATAAAGACAACGGTTAAGCGTGAGAAATGTTATAGATTTATTTGCAGCATGCATAAATGGTCTTTACGCCCAAATTCTGTGTAAATTACCAGTGAGAAACTGATTTTACTATTCACTGGATGGTTAACAATATTTTTCATAGCAAACCAACGTGAATTTCCTCTATTGCAATAATGAGCTTCATTATTTTCGTTATTGAGGTGTACAGTCCCCATTTTTATTGATAGTGCGCCAAGCTACAGTACTGCACGGTTAATTTTTTTCCGCCTGTTTTTACGCTTGCTCTGTGCTCGCACCGTAGGCGGGTGTCTTCCTTGCCACCGCCTCGGTACGGCCATGCCTCCATAACACTACGTCTCAAGGCTTCGATACTCCTCGTAACCAATTTCCACGCAGTCGGAATTCACTTCTATACAACGCTCTGTTTCAGATAAATATTCGCAGAAATTTCGTTCTGAAGTTGTCAACTTTTTGATAATAGACTTCCTGCAGCGTCGAATTCTCTCTTTGTCTGTGTGACTCTGATCCCTATACCTTCGTCTCATCGACCGTCGTGCATTATTTCGCTTCCATGGCAGCAGAACTCATCACTTCATCTTACTAAGCCGTCTTATATTTTGGTGTTAATTTTGTCACGAATCTCAGTTCTGTTGTTCCTTAATGCTTGCTGTTATCGTACTCTTTATATTCTTAGTGTAGTGGACTGTTAAGGCAGCCAGTCCACAGCGAAGTAGCCGAAAGGGCACGCGTCAACTCACGCCGTCTGGCGTTAAGTCTGGAACAGGATTCGTAATGAATGTGATAAAGAAAAGAACGTAGCTACTAGAACACTTAACTTTTATATTGTCCTTTGGTATACAGCATTCTGGATGATACAAGTGAGACTCTATCTTGAGGTACATGCAACGTTACACATGGCGCCTTGCTAGGTCGTAGCCATTAACTTAGCTGAAGGCTATTCTAACTGTCTCTCGGCAAATGAGAGAAAGGCTTCGTCAGTGTAGTCGCTAGCAACGTCGTCGTACAACTGGGGGGAGTGCTAGTACGTCTCTCGAGACCTGCCTTGTGGTGGCGCTCGGTCTGCGATCCTGACAGTGGCGACACGCGGGTCCGACATGTACTAATGGACCGCGGCCGATTTAAGCTACCACCTAGCAAGTGTGGTGTCTGGCGGTGACACCACACTTAGCTCAGCAGACAGTTAATTCATTCAACAGGTCCTGTAATTCTCCCTTTCTTCCACGGAGGGCAGCAACGTTAGTGGGCAATTTTATCTTTGGCATCCTACCACTTCGAATCTTAACCACTTTTCTTAACAGTTCTTTTTTTTTCTTGATTCTTTGTTCGATACATGGTTCTGTGGCTTACATCTTTTTCTTATTCCGGACAATTTCCTCTTGTTCTTCCATTGCTACTGTTTCCCCACTCTTCTGGTACATATTATATAATTCCCATCTATCTTTGAAATACTCGGTTAGAGCGTAAGTCCGTAGCGCTTATCCACAATTCAATACACAGAACAGTTGCACGTAACAGTGACTTTTTAGTCCTCAATAACATGTTCTCCTTCACTATTTACAACAATCTGCCGATGTTGTGGTCACTTTTCGATTCTGCGGCTGTAGAAACCACATGGTTTTGGAGCGAAGAACATGTTGGGGGCGCATTTGCATCCGGAAAGGAAAGTCCTTGAAGGTAGTTCGATAGAGAGAGGAAAAGAAGGAAATCTGAAGGCGCAAGATGCAAGATCAGTTGAATAAGGAGGTTGCGGAATGAATTCCCAACCCATGTCCGAAAGAACAGATACCATCTTCATACAGATAAGGCTTACCGGCCAGTCATCTTCAGTGCGGATGCACTCATATTGCTCGAACTCCTACGGGAATCGGTAGATTGACTGCCGCGAGTAATAAATATAGGGAGCAGGGGCACTACAAACAGTGTGTGGACAGTAAGTTGCGAATGTGGGTCTCACGTAGAGCGTGCCAAGTTCCTGCAGTCCGACTGTCCTCTGTGTCCTCGGTGGCTCAGAGGGATAGAGCGTGTGGTTGTTATTTATCAACGCCTGTAAGTAGATAAAGGTCTGGATTTCTTTGTAATTTCATAATACATGTATGTTTTTTTCTGAGAAACCAATTAGTTTGCCAAATGGCCTCATATGAGACTGTAGCCGGTAGTATTTTTTGATAAACTCCCGTACTGTCGGGCTACTTTTATTATCATCATATACGTAATTGATTGTCGTTGCTCATCCTGTGAACAGTTACTGTTTAGAGGGGTGCTACAGTACCATTTGGGATATAGACCTAGGAAAAGAATTTCCTCGCACCAAATTGGTTTCCAGATGAGACTGTTTCTAAAGTAATTCTAAGGCACAGAGGTTCATATCACATTGTTAGGCGTTATATCTGAAACACGCTGCAGTAAGAAAAAGAATATTTAAATTATGACTGGTGAGAGTAGTTACGTGTGTGCACGGAGTCATGCCACTTATTTTTCGTATTAAGTTGTAGTAACACCAGTTTTTGCCAATTAATGCAATAGGTAGCGGGAACGTTGTCTGACGAGTCGTATTTTCCGCATAATTACCGCAACCTGCCACAGGAAATAAACATCCCTGCTGTGTGTAATAGCTTGTGCACAGTGATTCACCAGCGTCTTCAGGAATGCTACAAGGGGAACGTCCAGTGGAACCATTCGTTACTCGTTTTACAACATTCCGTGCCGCCAAGGTACTATGAATTTATGGTTTCTCTTTCAGTCCACAACACATAAAATGCGAAGAATATGCGGTAGCCGGCTGAATCACGGAGAAACGGGAGAATATCTCCGCCGCTTTATCAACTACTCGTTCTGCGGAATGGAACTCTCAAGAATATGGCTGCGCGGCGTGCAGCTCCTGCACAACCGGTGAAGCATAAACATGGGATCAAACGCAGCGATCCTCTCCCGTACGGTTTATCTTCAGATTTCGTTCCGCTGAATCGGAAATGCAAAGCCATAACTTGTCTCTGAGGATATTGCAGCTCAAGCTGGGAAACGATTTCTCTTGCCGTGTGCGCAGCATGTACGAGATGTATGAAAACATAAAAAGGGGAAAACGAACCAGTTCTTCTATTGACACTCGAAGATTACACTTTGACGTCCGTTTCTGTACCTCAGCTGAGGTTTCTTGTTATATGCAGATCATTTTCTCAGAGTACCGAGGACTATTACGGGATCACAAACATTCTGGCGTTCTCCTTTCTTTCGCCTAGTCTAACAACCAATCATTCACCTGTTGTTGAATCCTCAATATGAGAGAAAATGTATCCTACACTCGTAAGCCAAAACGCATTCATTGTAGGAGAAATTACTCAACAATATATGATTATCGTTCTGACAAGCTAGGAGACAAACGCTACCAAAAGTTATGGAATGAAGGAGAAAGAACAAATTCGATACTCATTTTTCCAAGTAAGCCGACACTATTCAGTGGGTTTAAGTTCACTCTAGTCGTTCTGGGAGTAAATTAATCATAGGTTATGACAGGATTTCATCAAAGAACTGTGAATGTGAATGTCGTGTGACTAGGGTCTCCCGTCGGGTAGGCCGTTCGCCGGGTGCAAGTCTCTTGATTTGACGCCTCTCCGGTGACTTGCGTGTCGATGGGATGAAATGACTATAATGAGAACAACACAACACCCCAGCCGGGAATCGAACCCGGGCTCTTAGGACTGCCATTATGTCGCGCTGACCACTCAGCTACCGGGGGCGGACATCAAAGAACTGTGGAACGGAATAATTGGACACAGCACATTGCAGCACCAAAGTAACTGATTTTCAACACCTTGAAGGTCCACATTTAACTTGTAATTTTTTACGTTTCATTTATTTTTCGTACTAATCATTGCAGACTTACTGCAGATTTGTAATTCTCTACCTAATGTCGATTGACAATAACTTCGTTATCTTTGTATTAGTCTCTGAGGTGTCAAAAGTGTTCTTTGGGTTCCGGGCAATCAATTCGCTGCCACCTCGCAGAGGATGCTTGGACATGAGTGTATTGAATGAGTTACTCTTACTTTCTGCCTGTTAGAGTACGGTCATGTTTTGGAGTCTGACGCCGCATGCCGCAGTATTTCTGTACGTTGAGGTGGCGTAAAATGTAACTTGACTGAATGCTGACTTGAGCCCATTTGCAGTACTAACTTGCCAATTATTCACAGCGTTCGAATGATTCATGCATAAATACTCTCTTGACCCGCACCGCCAAGTTACTGCAACTTTTGTGGGTACAGTCTTGGTTTTTGTGCCTTTGTGAAAAGAGTATGTTTCGAGGCTCGGTACAGGAACTGCTTGGTATTAATACATGCGAATGGTAATTTGATGAATTTTGTGACATTCTCATCTACGAAACTTTGTCAATGTTTTGCGATTTGTAAAGGACTATATTTTGTTTGATTTTTTTTCCTTTTAGTGATCTGTGGGTCACATGTACTACTAGTACTAATGCGACTGAGTTACGTTCTGGGGTTCAGTTATGTCAATTTACATCTTTCAAAGCGGTTTACCTTCTCACTCATTTTCCTGTCTCCTTGCACTCAGCAGATGGGATACATAACTTGATATGAGATTTATATCTTGGCTTCAACAACCGGTAAAATATTTAGGGGTCTCTCATTGCGACTAACAACAGCAAGAATAATAATCGCTACGAATATTATATTTCGCATTTCTTTGCATGCTTCTCAGCAGAAAAGGTAAGCGTCGGTGGTGTTGCAACTGGCGGAGAACGAGTGTTCTTTTCTATGAAAAACGTGTTTTTTGATGATTTTTTTCTGTGCTTTATCATAACAAATCGGGCACGGGCGCCCACTGCACTGCTGCGGGCTACAAGCCACGATACTTAACGCATCTTTATGCTAGGTCATATAATTGACTGATTCAAATTGTTAAGGCTTTCGTGGCCACTTGTTGCCGGCCGCGGTGGTCTCGCGGTTCTAGGCGCGGTCTGGAACCGTGCGACTGCTACGGTCGCAGGTTCGAATCCTGCCTCGGGCATGGATGTGTGTGATGTCCTTAGGTTGGTTAGGTTTAACTAGTTCTAAGTTCTAGGGGACTAATGACCACAGCAGTTGAGTCCCATAGTGCTCAGAGCCATTTGCACCATTTTTTTTTTTTTTGGCCACTTGTTGACAAACTGCCTATTGGCTTCTGTCTCGGGTTCTTCGGCCGACGTTCATCTAATGATTTTTCTGACGTTTCGCCAGCACGAGTGGCTGGTATTGTCAAAGCTTCACCCTCCATTGCCGGTGGTGAACTGGAGCCGAGCTCGCGGCCGCAGACTATATGTACCTGGCGCGCCAACGTCCGAGGAGAAGCCCTCGGACGTTGGCGCGCCAGGTACATATAGTCTGCGGCCGCGAGCTCGCCTCCAGTTCACCACCGGCAATGGAGGGTGAAGCTTTGACAATGCCAGCCACTCGTGCTGGCGAAACGTCAGAAAAATCATTAGATGAACGTCGGCCGAAGAACCCGAGACAGAAGCCAATAGGCAGTTTGTCAGTTGACTGATTGCTCATGTTCACGTAAGTTCAAATGACCAGTGCAAAGCATTGTACTCCAAATTAAAGTGAGAATACACCGTCTAGGTAATTTTCTACAAAAACTTGTAGTCAGACCGCATTATTAATTTGCTACCTAGGCCATTTTTCTTAATTCAGGACGCATTCGGAACTGCATCCACAAGTAACCAGTATCTAAAACCTAGCAGCAATGTTACATCATTTGTTTCAGTTTCCGTTGCTTCTGAATATGACGCTGTGATGTGGGCAGGTGTTTTTCGTTTTACCGTAAGTGTTCCCGAGATTCGCAGAACAAATAGTTTAATTTTTTTATGCTTTGATTCCGAGCCACATCATTCTTCGTCTTCGTGTGATTAGTGTCATTAGAAATAGAGATGGTTACCGCTATATTATTAGCGAACACCCGAGTGCAGAAATATAATTATTCAGCTGTTTCCCTGTCAGTTCACTATATTTCCTTTATCACTTGCGGGAAGCACACAGAACATCTTAAACAGTAATCTCGTATTCAGGAGAAGAGACTTAAATTCAAGGTATGAGCATCCAAAAAGGCTTCTGATGATTTCTGTAAATCTCTGGAGATTAATCCTGAAACAGTTCCTTGAAAGTGCCAGCGATCAACCAGATGTGTCCACCACGTCCAACTGGGATTCCACTTCTATCTCTAATGCTGCCTGTCTCGACAACACATCTATTCTTGACCTTCCTTACTACGCACACAAGTAATATACATAATGGAAACCACACTTTCTATGGTGCTATGTTTGCAGACTTCAGATTAACTGATAATTGGGGAGCGGACATATTATCAAACTTAATAACAGCAGTCTTGGCAATTTTTGTTGCTTCAGTTTCATGCGAGTCTGCCTTATTTCTCTCAGTTTAGCGTACAATACTTTTTTCTATGCATATATACATGGTATTTTCAGAAGTGATGGTCAATAATTCACATACGGAAAGTACAGGCCAAAAGTAGCTAGAAGGCTCCAATAAATACGGGTCCGCAAAACAATTGATGCAGAGGTATCGCCTTAACTAGAGTGTGGAACCATTTATAACCATTAACGATAGCAATGTCATCAGTGAATCTTATCATTGTTATTCTTTCAGTCTGAATATTTATTCCACTACTGAACTTACGTTTTATTTCCGTCATTGCTTCTTTAGTGTATAGATTACACTATTTTTAATCCGAGCACTTGGTTCTTAGTCTTCCAGTCTTTTGTTTTACTTCTTCGTTCCTATACTTATTGTACAATACCCATTTTTCCCTACAGTTCTGTTCTTCTGAGAATTTCGAAAATTTTTAACAATTTTCATTGTCGAACACTTTTTATATTTAGACAGAGCCTATGAAATTGTTTCCATTTTTTTAAAGCATGAAAGAAGTCTACTGGGACCCATTTGTATGTGGCACCCGCATATGATTTTATAAACGATGAGTGTCTTTGATAGGCTTTGTATCACTGACTTTGTAAGACCACAGACCCAGAGACACTGCTTCTGGTCTGAGGTTATTGTTGTGTTGGAGTAAGATAGCGCTGGGCTCATAGTTGCAGGCAGCTGTCTGTTAGCGAAAGACGATGGAGTAGGTAGCTTGGTGCTGTACTGTGGAAGCCACCATGTGTTAGATTTGTGTAGGTATGTCAATATTGTTGAACATGGAAGCAGAAGATTCATGCAAGCAAGGTAAAAATGTTAAATAATTATGATTTCTGTTTTTTTGCCAGCGAGTTAGTGTATATGAGTTGGTTGAGAATTTGCAATTGTTGAGTAAGCCCAGACTGTACGTAAACGGTTTTGATAAAAAGTCTAGTTAGATATTTCATTTTTTAATGTTTTCTAAGATTTCTTAACAGAGCTATGTGTAATTTTATGTTTTGCGCTTATGTTAGGTTAGTGAGGTTAGATAATACTTACTGTTTAAATCTCATTGTTTGTGAATAAATCGTGAGTAACGTAATTTCGGTTGTCAGATGTTTTTGAAAAGAGAAAGTTAACTTGCAACATAATTTTGCCAAAAAAACTTCATGTTAGTAATTCACCATACTCAGTAACACCTCCCGGTCCAGATCATATATTTTTTAAAGAGTTTGCAGTTTCTTAATTGTTCTAGTTTAACAATCAGCCAAAAGAATTTCATGTGCATTTCACGTATTATGACCAGCATTGAACACTGCTGAGCTTGTAGCTAAGGGTGAGTCACCTAACGTTACCGCTGGATATATTTCGTAAACCAGATCAATTACTGACAAATCGATTCCACAGACCGAACGTGAGGAGAGGGGCTAGTGTAATTGATTAACACAAACCATAAAAAAATGCACGGAAGTATGTTTTTTAACACAAACCTACGTTTTTCTAAATGGAACCCCGTTAGTTTTGTTAGCACATCTGAACATATAAACAAATACGTAATCAGTGCCGTTTGTTGCATTGTAAAATGTTACATCCGGAGATATTGTAACCTAAAGTTGACGCTTGAGTACCACTCCTCCGCTGTTCGATCGTGTGTATCGGAGAGCACCGAATTACGTAGGGATCCAAAAGGAACGGTGATGGACCTTAGGTACAGAAGAAACTGGAACAGCACATTACGTCCACATGCTAACACCTTTTTATTGGTCTTTTTCACTGACGCACATGTACATTACCATGAGGGGTGAGGTACACGTACACACGTGGTTTCCGTTTTCAATTACGGAGTGGAATAGAGTGTGTCCCGACATATCAGGCCAATAGATGTTCAATGTGGTGGCCATCATTTGCTGCACACAATTGCAATCTCTGGCATAACGAATGTCGTACACGCCGCAGTACATCTGGTGTAATGTCGCCGCAGGCTGCCACAATACGTTGTTTCATATCCTCTGGGGTTGTAGGCACATCTCGGTACACGTTCTCCTTTAACGTACCCCACAGAAAGAAGTCCAGATGTGTAAGATCAGGAGAACGGGCTGGCCAATTTATGCGTCCTCCACGTCGTATGAAACGCCCGCGTAACATCCTGTCAAGGGTCAACCTAGTGTTAATTGCGGAATGTGCAGGTGCACCATCATGCTGATTCCACATACGTCGACGCGTTTCCAGTGGGACATTTTCGAGCAACGTTGGCAGATCGTTCTGTAGAAACGCGCTGTATGTTGCAGCTGTTTGGGCCCCTGCAATGAAGTGAGGACCAATGAGGTGGTCGCCAATGATTCCGCACCATACATTTACAGTCCACGGTCGCTGTCGCTCTACCTGTCTGAGCCAGCGAGGATTGTCCACGGACCAGTAATGCATGTTCTGTAGATTCACTGCCCCGTGGTTTGTGAAACCCGCTTCATCGGTAAACAGGTAGAACTGCAACGCATTCTCTGTTAATGCCCATTGACAGAATTGCACTCGATGATTGAAGTCATCACCATGTAATTGCTGATGTAGCGACGTTTGAAACGGGTGAAAGCGGTGACGATGCAGTATGCGCATGAGACTACTTTGACTCAGTCCACCGGCTCTCGCAACTGAACGTCGGAGGGTTCAAACGTCAACTTTAGGTTACAATATCTCCGGATGTAATTAACATTTTACAATGCAACAAACGGCACCGATTTCGTATTTGTTTATATGTTCAGATGTGGTAACAAATCTAACGTGGTTCCATTTTAAAAAACGTAGGTTTGTGTTAAAAACCATACTTCCGTGAATTTTTGTATGGTTTGTATTAAACAATTACACTATCCCCTCTCCTCACGTTCGGTCTGTGGAATCGGTTCGTCAGTATTTGATGTGGTTTACAAAATATATCCAGCGCTAACGTTAGGTGACTCACCCTATATATATATATATATATATTCGTCAGTATTTGATATGGTTTACGAAATATATCCAGCAGTAACGTTAGGTGACTCACCATATATATATATATATATATATATATATATATATATATATATATATATATATATATATATATATAATACTCTCTTTCAAATTCTAAAGGTGGCAGGGGTAAAATACAGGGAGCGAAAGGCTATTTACAATTTGTACAGAAACCAGATTGCAGTTATAAGAGTCGAGGGACATGAAAGGGAAGCAGTGGTTGGGAAGGGAGTAAGACAGGGTTGTAGCCTCTCCCCGATGTTATTCAATCTGTATATTGAGCCAGCAGTAAAGGAAACAAAAGAAAAATTCGGAGTAGGTATTAAAATCCATGGAGAAGGAATAAAAACTTTGAGGTTCGCCGATGACATTGTAATTCTGTCAGAGACAGTAAAGGACTTGGAAGAGCAGTTGAACGGAATGGATGGTGTCTTGAAGGGAGGATATAAGATGAACATCAACAAAAGCAAAACGAGGATAATGGAATGTAGTCGAATTAAGTCGGGTGATGTTGAGGGTATTAGATTAGGAAATGAGACACTTAAAGTAGTAAAGGAGTTTTGCTATTTGGGGAGCAAAATAACTGATGATGGTCGAAGTAGAGAGGATATAAAATGTAGACTGGCAATGGCAAGGAAATCGTTTATGAAGAAGGGAAATTTGTTAACATCGAGTATAGATTTAAGTGTCAGGAAGTCGTTTCTGAAAGTATTTGTATGGAGTGTAGCCATGTATGGAAGTGAAACATGGACGATAACCAGTTTGGACAAGAAGAGAATAGAAGCTTTCGAAATGTGGTGCTACAGAAGAATGCTGAAGATTAGATGGGTAGATCACATAACTAATGAGGAGGTATTGAATAGGATTGGGGAGAAGAGGAATTTGTGGCACAACTTGACCAGAAGAAGGGATCGGTTGGTAGGACATGTTCTGAGGCATCAAGGGATCACCAATTGAGTACTGGAGGGCAGCGTGGAGGGTAAAAATCGTAGTGGGAGACCAAGAGATGAATACACTAAGCAGATTCAGAAGGATGTAGGTTGCAGTAGGTACTGGGAGATGAAGAAGCTTGCACAGGATAGAGTAGCATGGAGAGCTGCATCAAACCAGTCTCAGGACTAAAGACCACAACATCACACACACACACATTACGCGGTGACTGTATTTCTTTATTGGTACTGGTAGTTGAGTTTCTCAATCGCCGTGTATAAAGTTTTTGGTAACAGTAACACAGAGTAAGCACACCACGTGTTCAGCTGATACTGTGATAGTTCTCGTACTTAGCTGCCGTTGCTATCCCCGGAATTGTGTGGATGATATTTCTCGAAACGCATACGGTATATCGCCAGTCTCACAGGTTCTGCACACGGGGTTTCATCAAAGAACAACAGAACGGGATAGTTGGAAACATTACATTGGAGCATCAAACAAAATGGGACAACCGGAAAGTCAACATTTAGTTTGCAATTTTTTATGGTTCAATTATGTCGAGTATTAATCACTACAGGCGTACTACAAAGATTCAATTCTGTACCTAGTATTGATTCGAACAGCTTAGTTACCTTTGGATTAGTCTGTGACGCATCCAGAAAGTGTTCTTTAAGTTCTGGCCATTGAATTTGCCGCCGCCTCGCAGAGAATGCTGGGATAAGAGTGTTTGAGGTACTTTTGTTTGTATACATTATTCGGAATACCTTCAGAAATTCCGAAGTGATCTTTATGCATTCCTCCTTATTTCACTGCGTGTCTGCCAAAGCTCTGTCAAATTCGGCATGTAATAGTGGATTCTCTATTGCACGCAGCAGGTTTTGAGCCTCTATGTAACTACCGATGTAATGCCTGACCCTGCTGGACTTTCTCATAACGAGCGTGAGAACGGTGTGCTGACCACACACCCCTCCTATCCCCATCCTCACGAGAGGATGACACGGCGGCCAGATGGTCCCGATGGGCCACTTGTGGCCTGAAGACGGAGTGCTGCTGGACTTCCTGACAGTCAGAGCAGTCCCCATTTATTCAGATATGTGCTTAGGAGTTCGCGCAACAGATTTAAAGATAAAAAGGCCATTTGTAAATGAATAATAAGTATCTGTCTTGCAAAACCAGTACTAATAAGGACAGGGATTGTCTAGCTACAGAATTAGCTGCCCTTTCTAAATGACTCTAACAGTCACCTGCATGGGAAACTGAAAATAAGAAAAATTTATGATGTGTCGGCAGCTGGGCCAACACCTTGTAGATAGAGGTGGCTTAAAGGGCACGCGAGACTAACGCAGACGGGCGTGAAGTACTGGAACAGGATACGTAATTAATGCTATGAAGAAAAGAACGGAGCTTCTCATATACTTATCTTTAATGTCTTCTTGTACATCTCTATGGTGAACACAAGTGAGACTCTAATTACAATCACTGTAAGGCTAATGGCGCCTTGCTAGTTCGTAGCCATTAACTTAGCTGAAGGCTATTCTGTCTCTCGGCTAATGAGAGAGAAAGGCTTCGTACGTCTAGTCGCTAGCTCTGTCGTCCGTACAACTGGGATGAGTTCGAGTCAGTCTCTCGAGACCTGCCTTGTGGTGGCGCTAGGTTTGCGATCACACAGTGGCGACACGCGGGTCCGACATGTACTACAGGACCGCGGCCGATTTAAGCTACCACTTAGCACGTGTGGTGTCTGGCTGTGACACCACAATTTACATAGGAACAAAGCAGTTGTGGGCATGGGAAAGTATTTATGCTGCTCATGTTTTACGCTCGTGGGTGGCCGCAAAGTACTGGGGAAACGAAACGAAGAGTTTTGACTCTAGGAATCACACTCGAATCTACCACACCGATGTTGTTGAAATAACTGCACTGGCCTTGCTGTGAGAGGAGCATGATAATAGGGTTTGCAGAGGAATACCTGGTAAGAACTTAATAATGTGATGAACTATCACGTGGAAGCAAGTACACAAAGACAAAGTTAACCCCATAACAGACAACAGTAAGGAAATAGTTAATGTGAAACGAAACAAGTCAAAAGTCGCAGCGAGGATCCTAAAATCAAATGATGCTGAACTGAAACTGAACACCCTGCTGTTTCGATGCAAATCCACCACGCAGACGGAGCAGCACTTACTGAACCAAAACCAGAGTAGGAGTTTACTGCCCGAAAGTGTGAAGCAGGGTGACCGAAAACTTCGCTCGTCACCTCCTCCCACGAAAATAATATATGTAGGTTAGCATCGGCCTATCATTGCTCGTGGCCTGTTATAACGCAGTGAGATGACAGGACGTCACAGTCGCAGTTCACCCTCCTAACAGAAATTTCGAAATAACTGACCGAGGTCGTACAAAGAAAAGAGTAGGATTACAAGTAACTTACAGGCCAGGCGCCGCACTGTCGCGACGTCCCTGTGCTCAGAATATTTCAGACATAACCAACCCTGCAAACAAGAGAAGCATGTAGTAAGGTGGGAAGTGCCAGGAGTGCACCATTCCGCCGCCACCCAGGGAGGCAGAGGCAACTTCCCTCAGAGTTCCTCACTCCAGAAAACTCGTACGGCGCCCTCCCGTGCTGGCAGTGGTCAGGCTAGGTGGCGGACGATCGCCTCCCACATGGTGTGAAAGGTGACTGCACTCTGGTGTCCCTTTCGCCAGAGAAATGCGGCTTCTTGGCAGAACTTATAGTGTTTCGGTAAAAGTCGGAATGCTCATACTCTGCCTCTGCAAGAAAAGCGTTTACTTATTAGAAGAAGATGTGGTATGAAAGGTGCTAACTAACTGCCACTTACAATTATTTCTGTAACTCTTTGAAGTTGCTACATTCATTACTTTCAAGACTTTGCCGGAAATCAGTACCTCACTAAACGAGTTAGTGAGACAACCGGCACACGTTTTTCAATATGTCTTGCAAATCGATTTCCATTTCGTCTTCTATCACGTCTCACCCTTCATACTCTTGCCATCCATTCGGTCGGACCTCATTGTTAAAGAACGGAATTCCTCTTGGACTCTTTATGTTGACACTTTCGCTTTTTCAGTTTCGCCGAAGGTTGCTTTGACTCTTCTGTAAGCAGAATCTCTCTTGACAACTATCATTTCCTTTTGGATTTTTTCGTCTTTTTCCTCCAACCATTTCACCTTAATTTCCCTGCACAAACGATTTATTTCCTTCCCAAGTGGTTAGTACCGCTTCATTGCTGTCTTTGTCTGGGCATTTTTGTATTTTTTTCGTTGATGCATTCAAATATTTTTTCCTGCTGTTCAAGGTGTCTTTGCAGTTTCCTTCCTTGTACCTATATTTTGTGTGTTCAGCGGCTGCTGCTGTCTTTTTTTAGAGATGTCCAGTCCTCTTCAGCCGATTTGCCTTCTGTAGTATTCATTACTGCAGTATCTATAGCCTAAGAGAACTTCACATCACATCGTTATCTTATTTCTTTCCTCGTTGATTCTTCCTTGTAAATCTTTTAAACATCAACCCACTCTTCATCATTATTAAATATGTGCTCATGGTACACCATTTAACAAATGATTTCAATATCTCTGCCTGAATACAATGCAATGCTCCTGGTACCTTCCTCCGTCTCCAGACTTTTCCAAGTTTATCTCTTGCGAATTATCTCAAATGCTAGCTGAAACTTACTTCAAATTCAGTCTTTCTTCTCTCTCGTTTCTTTCGTAGCACCAGTATTGTGGCAGTCCCCATGTGATTTTACCTTCTCATCGCCCGCATGTATAAGTGCTTATTGTTGTTGGGGTTGGTTTACTGTTGATGCTGACCTCTGTCTCCCACTATATCTAGACTGAGCCTTCGCGTTCAGGTTTTCAGAGTTTCTAGATTTCCTACTACATTCTAACTTCTGGTATTTCACGCTGTGACTGCTGGAACTTACTCTTTCGTTAGTTATTTATTCTTACTCGCGTGGCTGACTCCCCGTGGCAGTCTCCTCCAGGAGATTGAAAAGGGGGCACTAATCCGGAACCTTTTGCGAATAAAGAGAGATTACCACGACAGATTTTCAGTTACATAACTATACCCTGTCGATACACAGTAAGTGTCTTTAACGATGCAGCTGATACATGTCCAACAAACGGAGGTGGACGTACGTCATCCATATGTAGTTTTAACAACTGAAGCTTTGACGAGAGAACGAACTCTGCAGGACAGTGAAACATTCTGTTAGGAAGTTTGTTAGAATCGAAGAACACGGATGCTATTGCTGCTAATGGAATGCGTTTAAAAAGAAAGTGCCCTATAATCACGTGGAAGGTAGAGCTGGTCGGAAACACACAAATTTCCTGTTGCCAAATGTCCTTTAACAAATACCTGTCACCTTACTTGTGAAGAGAGCGGTCACTAGTCAGCTATGTGAGCTGTCTTCCTATTAATGTTCATTATTTATTTCTGACTGCTTGCATTTGACTCTGTCCTTCAACTTTTAACTGTGATTCTGTTGTCAGGTGTAGCATTTACAACTGTCCACTTTACTAAGCACTCTGTACGTATCGTTTTGTGGTTGTACTGACTCGTTTAGGTGTGATGCTGGCGCTTGTCCTCACAGTTTCTAAGCGATGTATTACCTCTGCCAATTAGAGTACTTCAGCATTGCAGAAATAGAACAGATACGACTTACGCACGACGGGGCATAATCACAACGCCTAATGAAAAAGCACCAAACACAAATTAACGATTGACTAACTGGGAAATCCCAGTAATATCTTCCCTGTACACTTCACATCAATCCTTCAGATCATTAGCAATGAGGAATTTATTGATGTAAGTGTATTCCACACGTAATGACAAAGTGCACAAGTGCAAGAGCAGCGTGCTTCCCATAAATGTGACTAACTCCGAGGGTAGATAAATGAGATCGCAGAAGTTCATGTTGTAAGTTTCCCAGTGTTTTCCTTTCCTGTCTGAGTGTCAGAGTGACTCTCTACGTGGTGTAACTTTATGTGGGGTCTGAAATCTAGGAAGGAGTGTTCTAAATCCTGATTAAAGTGTCACAGTGGCGGTTTGTGCAAATTTTTGCCATTGCGCAATATGTCGCTTATGATGTCGTAAGGACGGGCGTCTGGTTAGCCCTCCTCTGTGTTCCAAACTGTAATATTTTGTATGGTGAGTAACTTGTTTTCTAGTTTCATACAGCATTACATCTTGTAAGAATAAGGGTCTCTTAAGAAAACGAAATACGCCCTTGCCTGTTATCAAAGAATGACGTCGAAAAGAGCAACTTTAGTCGCATGTTCAGACGTAATATCATGTAATATTTTTTTCCTAATGCGGGGCCACAGTCATAATATCCTGCTTTAAAGTCATTACCACAGTTAGACTGGTGTTTATTTACAGTGTTGCATTTACAAAAATGGTTGAAATGGCTATGAGCACTATGGGACTTAACTTCTGAGGTTATCAGTCCTCTAGAACTTAGAATTACTTAACCTAACTAACCTAACGACATCACACACATCCATGCACGAAGCAGGATTCGAACCTGCGACCGTGGTGGTCACGCGGTTCCAGACTGTAGTGCCTAGAGCCGCTCGGTCGCCCCTGCCGGCTGCATTTACACTTACACAATCATGATTTCGGCTTCAAAGTGCCATTATCAAGTGTTTTAAGTGTTTTAGATTGCCTAAGATGGCATACTGTCGTATTAAAATACACTATTAGACATATTGTCTAAGAGTCGATATTTCTGGCAGAGCCTACTGCTTAGACAATGGGTCTAATAGTGTAGACACATTGTCTAAGAGTCGATATTTCTGGCAGAGCCCACTGCTTAGACAATGTGCCTAATAGTGTAATTTAATACGACAGTATTAAATTATATATAATTTATAACACTTAAAACACCTGATAATGGCACTTTGAAGCCGAAATGATGATTGTGTAAGTGTAAATGTAACACTGTAAATAAACAAGTCTAATGGCGGTACTGACTTTAAAGCAACATCATGTGTTTATGCGTCCACCGACGAACTCCTGGGCTTTGTGATCTGACACTTATCAGTGAGCACTTGATTGGAGAAGAGCTTTATAGCGCGTCGAGCTGGGAAGGGGGGGGGGGGATGTGTTCCGCACACAACCGTTCGGTATTACCTGCAACTGATTAGACTTGCGTTGACAACATCTTAACCACAGAGTAGACGAGGCCTCTGGTGACACAGTAAGGCGGCGCGGGCAGGAGGACCAAGGTTTGGCGTAGAAGGCGTGGGCGCTGGCAGGGTCGCGTGTTGGCCCACGGGCGCGGCGAACCGGTCGCCTTGGCGGAGCGGCTGCTCGGCACGCAGGTTCGCAACACTATCTACCGCACATCATCTTTGGCCGCGCCTCCGCCGCGCCGGGTCGAGACGGGCCGGCCGGCCCTGCCTTTCGAAACACTTGTTGATCGGCTGCTGCCGTTCGCTTCAATGTTATCTTGATGCCCGTCCGTCCGTCTGTATACTTTCAATTATTTGTAATTGATGTTCTTGCACCCAAAGGCTGGAACGCCTCCTCCTCCTCCCTCCCCTGACCCCCTCCCCTCTCCATGCAATCTCTGCCTCTCCCATCTTCACTCCTGCCCTGCACCATTCCATTCTATCTGCTTGTACCTCAGCGGCAACAAGATAAAACGCTACTGCGCTCCTGAGAAAAAGAGATACTGAGCACACCTCGTCATAGCATTGTCAGATCGCTTAGATTGTTTCACGCGAAATTCATTTTGCTACTCAGGGAGATCCCATTAGAGTCCAGCGATAAGAGCCGTAATAATTCATTTAGAAATATAGTTTCATTCAGCAGAATTGGTTAAAGCCTCTTGTCTGTGCAGACAAGCGAAGATATAGTTTCTTTTCGTCTATAGAGTACTGAAAACTAGCCAGTTGGAATTACCACTAGAAACGTGGGTAGCGTTCAACCTACTGTAGCAGTCTCGTTTAAATTCTCTCGTAAGTCAATATCATCAACTTGACCTCAGATTTCAAGGAGAAAAAAGAGCACTTGCAAGATATCAGCCCCTCCACTCGAGCAATTGTAAAAATTTGGGCCACAATTTTGACAGTTCAATGTTACGACCTTCTGAAATTATATATTTTAAACTTCTGCGCGAACAGCTTATTTGCCCCTATTTCCGTCCCACTGGACGCGCCTAATGCCCGAGTGTGAAGTACCATACAGCACGGTGGCAGACAGAGCCCTCCTACTCTGAAAAGCCAAAGAAACTGGTACACCTGCCTAATATTGTGTGGGGCCCCCGCGAGCACGCACAAGTGCCGCAAAACGACGTGCATGGACTCGACTAATGTCTGGAGTAGTGCTGGAGGGAACTGAGACGATGAACCGCTCAGTGCTGTTCATAAAATCGTAAGACCACGAGGGGGCGGAGATCTCGTCTGAACAGCGCGTTGCAAGGAATCCCAGATATGCTCAATAATGTTCATGTAGGGGGGAATGTGGTGGCCAGCGGAAGCGTTTGAACTCAGAAGATTGTTTTTGGAGCCACTCTGTATCAATTATGGACCTGTCGGGTGTCGCATTGTCCTCTGGAATTCCCGAAGTCCGTCGGAATGCACAATGGACATGAATAGATCGCAGGTTCGAATCCTGCCTCGGGCATGGATGTTTGTGATGTCCTTAGGTTAGTTAGGTTTAACTAGTTCTAAGTTCTAGGGGACTAATGACCTCAGCAATTGAGTCCCACAGTGCTCAGAGCCATTTTTTTTTTGACATGAATAGATGCAGGTAATCAGACAGGATGCTTACGTACGTGTCACCCATCAGAGTCGTACCTAGAAGTATCAGGGGTCCCACATCACTCCAACTGCACACGCCCCACGCCAATACAGAGCCTCCACCAGCTTGAACAGTGCCCTGCATTCATGAGGTTGTCTCCATACCCTTCCTCGTCCATCCGCTCGATACAATTTGAAACGAGATTCGTCCAACCAGACAACATTTCCCAGTCATCAACAGTCCGATGTCGGTATTGACGGGTCCAGGCGAGGCGTAAAGCTTTGTGTCGTGCAGTCATCAAGGGTACACCAGTGGCCGTTCGGCTCCGAAAGCCCATATCGATGATGTTTCGTTGAATATGTAAGTGGGCTACTTCTGTGTTGGCAGCACTGTGTAGCGCTTTGCATTGGATCTCTGACTGCGCTTTCTTTGTAAGAGACTCTGTGGCTGGTCGGACTCGTTGCTGGAAGTTAATCGCCTGCAGTGATGGGCAGTTGGAAGTTAGTCGCCAGCAGTGATGGAAGTACTGTTGGGCAGTTGGAGGTGAACAGCCAGCAGTGATGGATGTTAAATGTGAAAAGTTAGGTTTGGTGGAGGGTAGAGGTCTGAAGTGCTAGCGTAGGCTAACGATCTGGAAGTATCCGACTTGGAGATAGAAAATAATTCATGATTATATTTCTTTGTACTGGATGTCAATGAAGATTTATGTTCGTGTTTGAACTGGATGTCACATTATTAAGGTAAATAATACAATATTTGGTTTGCATCAAAATTTTTCCTTTGCTAACCACATGCCTATTAGTAGTTAGTGGTTTTACTAGTTAGAATCTTTTATTTAGCTGGCAGTATTGACGCTCGCTGTATTTCAGTAGTTCGCGTAATGAAGGTTTTTGTGAGGTAAGTGCTTAATGGAATGTATAGGTTATTGTCAGGATTGCTTCCTATTCAGGGCCATTCTTTTGTATTATTTTAAGTCAAGTTGAAATTTGTTTGAGCAGTCAGATTGCGTTGCGCTAGAATATTGTGGGTCAATGTTGATATGATAAGAAAAAGTAAAGAGAAAGTAGGCTCTGTACGTTCAGTTTTGCTCAGCTGTTTCAGAATCAAATAACGTAGAAGTTTCATCTTCTCAGTCATTCAGCAATTTAAGTATAGACACACAAATTATTAATAAAGAAGTTTCAAATGGTTTGACGCTGACGCTTGTTGATGGCCCAGGACTGAAATCTGCCGCAGTTTGCGGAAGGGTTGCACTTCTTTCACGTTGAACGATCCTCTTCAGTCGTCATTGTTCCCGTTATTGCAGGATATTTTTCTGGTCGCAGTGATGTCAGAGATTTGATGTTTTACCGGATTTTTGATATTCACGTCACACTTGTATGGGAAAATCCCCACTTCGTCGCTACCTCGGACATGCTATGTCCCATCGCTCGAGCGCCGACTATAACACCACGTTCAGAATGACGTAAATCTTGATAACCTTCTATTGTAGCAGCAGTAACCGATCTAACAACTGCGCCAGACACTTTGTTGTCTTACATAGGTGTTGCCAACCGCAGAGCCGTATTCTGCCAGTTTGCATGTCTCTGTATTTGGACACGCATTCCTATACCAGTTTCTTTAGCGCTTCAGTGTATTTGCGGCATGATGAAGGCGACAGAAACGGAGGGGGAAGGTGAACACATCTCCCCACCGTGTTTTGAAATCTTGTTCGAGAACGAGCGTTCCACATGGAAAGTAGTAAGTGATTTGAGTACGCAATATGAAAACCTCACCCACATATACATTCGACATTACTGTACCAATATTCTTGTAATGGCTAACAGCAAGCAGCTGAAGGATAACACTCGTACGAAGTTCTTTATATTAGATTTACAGTTTCATTACGTTGAAGAAAGAACATGTGCTTGAAAGGTGGCTACACTGAGCCACAGCGCCAGAGATCGCGCTAGAGAGTATTGTTCTGCCGCCTCCACTGGCAGTGATTATTGAGAACTCGTAGTAGTCAGTGCTTGGGGAGTGCTCGTGGTAGTCAGTGCTTGTTAAGAACTCGTAGCAGAGAGTGTTTGTTGAGATGTGCTAGTAGAGAGTGCTTGCTGAGATGTGATACTGAAATGTTCTTGTTGAGATGTGGTAATAGCGAGTCGGTGTGGAGATATATTGTAATGATTAGAGTGATTTTGGTCAATATATGAAGGTAACGAAACTTGATTTAGTTTTCATTATTTCCATGTTTTAAATAATGCGTCATTACAGGTTCAGTCAACAAAGCATCTGGCTTGTGTTCTTGTATTAGAGTGTAATTCTGGTTTTCTTGAGTAATTATGGTATTTTTATTTTCTTTAATTAATTTAGTATAAATGATATTTAAAATTTCTTGTGTTATTGAAGAAGAACCGTGCCAGATGCGTACGTTGAGTCATACTTCCACACACAGAACAGTTACACTTGTGCTTTGGTTTCGTAGGTTTTATAGTTGCTGGGGACTTAATTAATTAATTGTGTTAATGAAAATTTCCATTTCATTCTTTGTTGTTGTTCTATGCAGTCAGATTGCGTAATAATACTAGTCAGGGCCAACCGTTACGAGACTTCGTAATCGGACAGACAGCTACTAAATCAAAAAATTAAAATTATTTGCATTCTATTTTAATTAAGCCCCCCTGCACGTGGCGACCGCTGCTTCGGATCGTCCCTTGGAATCTTCTGATTATAAAAATAGTAGACAGTAGTATTGTTGTAGTAATTTGTAGTTTAGTAATTGCAGCCTATATTGCATGTGTAGATTTGGTAACTGTCATTCTTCTAATGGTATTTTTTTCTGCAGAATTTAATTTTGTTATCTTGTATACGGGTTTGACAATGTTGTGCAGTTAGGAAGATTTCAATTGTTCGATTAATCGTGGTTGAGGGAAGCATTTCGTGTGAATGGTATTGTTGGAAATAAGGAGGCATTGTGTGTAATTTTCGTACAGTGACGAGTTTTGTATGTTTTGTAAATGATTACGCGATCGATGAAAAAGGCAAAAATGATGGATAGTCAGAATGACGAAATTGTTGACATGGCGAACTCGCCAACACAGGAGAACAGTATGATGAATAATGAAGGGGAAAACAATGTAATAAGTCGGGAAAATAGTCCGGAACCATTTCAAAATTTTTCTCAATCAGAAAATTCACAGAATGTGAGATTAACGATAGAAAATTCTGGAATAGTATCGAACACAGATAGCTTTACAGCTATGACGAATGAAACTGGTTTTGCGGGAAATGTTAGGGGCGAAAAGAATTTTGATCCATTTAATATGGAGCAGTTGATGGGTGTAATATTAAATTTGGGATCTGAATTAAAAACACAGATGGGAACAATGGAAACACAGATGGGCACACTGGGATCACAAATAGGAACAATTAAAACAGAGATAGGAACAATTAAAACCGAGATGGGAACTTTGGGATCTGAATTAAAAACTGATATGGGAACAATGGAAACACAGTTTAGATCTGAATTAAAAACACAGATGGGGACAATGGGAACACGGTTAGGATCTGAATTAAAAACAGTGGCAACTCGTTTAGAAACAGAGATGGAAACAATGGAAACACGGTTAGACTCACGAATGGGGAATTGTTTCAAAAATATGAAAGATGAATTAAAGAAAGAAATCAGAGAAGAAGTACAACCAATTTTGAATGCTCACAATAATAGATTAATTGCAGTAGAGATTAGACAAAGGGAACAGGATAGAGAACAGGAAGAAAGAGATCGCGTGATAGTACAAAAATTTTCAGAGTTAAATTTACAACGTGCACACGATAAGGAAGAAATATTTGAGAGAATCGAGGAATCCGTATCAAATGACAGAATAAATAATCTAACACAACAATATGAACAGTTAACTACCAAATGTGTCAATACTGAAACCCGAGTCGCGACACTTACGGAAGACGTAAATAAACAGAAAAAAAAATAGGTGACTTATCGGAAAGAGTTGAGGAGATTTCAGATAAATTGATAAGTCTTAGTTTAAATGGGGATAGAGATTCAGATGACACAGCTCCATTACCATATGCAGAAACCGAAGAGTACCAGAACATAAATAAACATGTTGAAAACCAGGGAAAATTTAATGAACGTGTTAAAAGGGAAGTTGACGCATTACGAAAGCAAGTCAAAAAAATCGAAGGCGAAATTATAGGAAAAGACAGTAGAAGAAATTTAGAATCACAGATAGCAGAGGGGTTTGAAGAAAGTAATTTGTCTCATTTACGGGATACAACAAGAGAGCGCCAGGCGCGCGAACTTGACAATAATCGACATTGGGACTGGGACAGACGCGGTAGGTCTTTGTCGCCACGAGGCGAAAACTTTGACTATAAACACTTTTTGACTGTTCGGAAATTTAAGATCTTCCGCAATTCTAAGAATGACATACATCCATGTTCATGGTTAGATCAATTTATGTACGCACTCCCACCAAATTGGCCACTAAGTCACAAACTGGAATTTATGTGTGGATATTTAGAAAACGAACCGGCGACGCGGATGCGTGCACTCATTAGAGATTGTAATAATCTGAATGATTTTTATCATGCATTTCTATCGGCATATTGGTCCGAAAACACACAAGACAGAGTCAAACATAGTCTGATTATGCAGCGTAATTTTAAACAGTCTGAGTTCCGCACGCCGGCAGAATACTTTGAAGACATGATTCGAAAGAATCAGTTCCTGTCCAACCCTTATAGCCCGACTGAATTAATTCGCATTTGTTTAACTAAGCTGTCACAATCCATAAGACAAATTGCTTTAGCTGGAAGATGTAAAGACGACATTGAGACTTTTAAGACTTTGTTACAAGAACTTGAGTATGACAACGACGACGGGACTTCTTGTAACTTTTTCAGTAACAGTAATTACGATAGATTTTCAGAGAAAAGGGATAGTGATCGGAACGGGCGTTATGTGGGTAATTTTGAGAATGACAGACGTAACAGACAGGACAATAGATACCAGCCTTATGAAAATAACAGACGTTCTAACAGAAATTACACAGACAATTATAATAACGGTAATTCGTACCGGAATGATCAATCATATGGAAACAGTAATCGGTATCATCAAGACAGAGATTATTCATACAATAATAGAAACTCTTACTACAGAAATAACCAGGGTAGTAGGTCTAACAATAATTTCAGAAGTGACAGTCGAAATTATACAAGAAGTAGTTATGCAGACAGACAGGAAAACAGAAATTTTAATAACAGACACAACCAAGTATTTGCATCTAACAGACAGGAAGGACCTAATTGGCATCCTCCGCGTGACAGAAATTCAGAGAGACAAGTGGAAATAGTAGAAATTGATCCGCGAAATGACGGGAATAATCAAAGACGTGACGCAAACAATCGACCATGACTTGCAGCTTCGGCTTCTGGCAGCAATATAGACGGTTCAGAAAGTAATGACACTACAACTTGACACTACGTACGCCTGGAAGATATGAGAGACATTTTGCTAGGCAAAAAGGAAAATAATGTAGACGCATTTTTACATCCTGTTATTGAAGTATGTGTGGGTAAGAATAAGTTCACTGCAGTTTTAGATTCTGGGAGCCCACTGAACGTCATTAGTGAATCAGTTTTTCGTATATGTGAAAGAACTATTGCCTGTCTTGTGTTACCTATTTCTAAAACTACAGTTCGAGGAGCGATTTCAGGAAAAGGTTACCAGTTTCGGAAATTACCATTTGGACTTACTGTATCTTCTGCAGCATTTATTCGTAGTTTAAACGAAATTTTACCTGTTTATCTTCGTGACAATATTACTTCATATGTTGACGACATTCTTATTGCTAAACGTTCTTGGAGTGAACACAACAAAATTTTGGATTCATTATTGCGTATTTTTGCACGAGTTGGCATTACAGTGAACTTGGAAAAATCTGAATTTGGTCGTTCTCAGGTGAAATTTCTCGGTCACATTATTTCTACAGAAGGTATTCTTCCCGATCCAGAGAAGCTAGACGCAATTCGTAATTATGCTGTTCCTACCACAAAACGTGATGTTCGTAGTTTCCTTGGTGTCTGTAATTTTCTTAGACGCTTTGATAGATTGGACAATTTGGCCACACCTCGTTTATGTGAACTATCTGGAAAAAATTCTAATTGGTGTTGGGATGAGGAAGCTCAGTCAGAGTTTGAACAACTTCGTGATGCTTTAGTTGCTGCTCCACTTCTTTCACATCCGGATTTATCTATAGATTTTTGTTTGGCGACGGACTCATCATACAAAGGCCTAGGTGCACATTTATTTCAAGAGATAGAAGAAAACGGCGTTGTAGTACAGAAGACTATTGCATTTGGAAGTCGTGTTCTCTCTAAATCCGAAAAGAATTATTCGATTACTGAACTTGAAGCTTTGGCTGTTGTTCGGGCTTTCACAAAATTTCGCACATTTTTGTTCGGTAGACATACTAAGGTTTACACTGATCATCGAGCTCTGGAATTTCTTATGTCGACAAAATTAACTCATGGCAGATTGTCACGATGTGCGTTGTACCTACAGGAATTTGATTTTCGTATTGTTTACATACAGGGATCTTCAAATATTGTTGCTGATGCTTTATCACGTGCACCTATGGGTTTGAAACAATGTGCTGAAGAGGACTGCAAAGAAAACCATTATTGTTTGATGTACATTCAAGGTGTTGCGTTTGAGAACTTTATTTCGTCTTCGCTCCAGGACATCGCTAAGGAGCAAAATAAGGATCCAATCTGGAAGGACATTAAAGAGAAGTGGAGGAGAAAGGAAAGCGTAGCGATTAGACAGCATTATTTAGTTCGCAATGACATTCTTTTCAAACGAAAATCGGTAGACAACTCTGTTTGGTTAGTTTGTATTCATGATGAGTGGGTCAATAAATTGATTTGGTACACACATTTCAGTTATGCGCACTTTGGTCCCAGAAAATGTTTCTATAAATTACGAGAAAATTGTTACTTCAGTAATATGGAAAAACGTATTCGATCCGTTCTGGCCAAATGCAAATTATGTCAAAAGGCTAAGCCTCCAACGATTTCTCACAGAGCACCGTTGTTTCCTATCATTCCAGCGAAATTAAAGGAAATGGCTGCAGTCAATTTGTTCGGTCCAGTGGTTCGTTCTACTAATGGTTTTGCGTACATTTTCGTAGCAGTGGAATTGACATCAAAATATGTGTGTTTTACACCTTTACGCAAAGCAACAGCTCGTTCAGTATCTAATGCTTTCATCAAACATTTTCTTAAAGAAGTTGGTCATGTTGATAAGGTTATATCAGATAATGGATCACAGTTTCGCTCTAAAATTTGGCTTCGTACTCTACGGCGTCGTGAGATTAAACCAATTTTTATTTCACTTTTTCACCCTCAATCTAATGCTTCAGAGAGATGGATGAAGGAAATCAATAAATTGTGCCGTCTTTATTGTCATCAGAATCACAGAACTTGGGATCAGTATCTTCATATTTTTCAAAACATTCTGAATGAACTTCCTAATGACTCAACTTCTTTACCGCCTCTATTGATATTAAAAAATAAAGTACCAACAAATCGCATTTCTGAAATCGTTCCTTTTCCGCCTTCACGGAAACTGCGGCATTCTGAAGTTGTCAACCTGGCTCTACGAAATATTGCGTCTGCGGCCGCTAGAAGAGAGAAATCAGCTAAACGTCATGGTCGTTTAAAAATTTTGTCAGTTGGTCAGAAGGTGTTAATTAAATCTCATCGTTTGTCTCATAAAGGAAAAGGCTTATGTCGCAAATTTTTTCTGCTTTATAACGGTCCATATAGGATTCGCAAAATCATTCATGATAACACTGTTGCAGTAGAAACTCTTAAATCTCGACGCTCCAAGGGAATACATCACATATCGAACGTAAAAATTTTGTGAAATGACATACTTTTGAGAAACCAACAGTTATACGTAAACATGTGGAGAATGCAAGGATACCGCGCCGTGTTCCGGCGGCGGCAGATACTCAAAGCAACAGTGAAGTCTGTGCGCCGCACAAGGCAGTCTTTGACCGCAAACAATCACTTTCTATGTCACGCGTCGACAGCTGATCGAGCGCTCAGTGCGAATGCACTGACAGCCGTAAACAAATACACAGTCTAATTTCTCCGACTAAATTCTGTATAAAGCTATGGTGACTTTATAAATTATGTTATTAACTTTCAGTATTTTTCAGGATACGGTTGTGTAAAATATTTAAGACCTTCAGGTAAATTCTGTGCATGTCCGACGTTAAGACGACTTGCTATGGAGAAAATTTCAGGAAGAATGTAATTTCGAAGAAAAAAAAAGTAATAAATTAAAAAGGGTAACTATTAATTGAGTTTATTTTTCAGGTAACATATTTCCACTTAGGTACGTACTTTAGACGTAATTTGCTGCTTTCGATTACGTGACTCATACTTGTGCTAAATTTCATGTTCTATGAATTTACTTGTGAAGCGACGTGCTTGTGTACATTTACTGATTTTGACAATGTTTTATTAATGAACAGTGTTAATACTTGCGTATATTATGCATCGCTTGGCTGCTACGCTTTTTCATTGATGTCATATTTTTTAATTGTGTGCCTGCTGTGCTTATTTATTTAAATTGTAATTGTCAACTGATTAATTGTGCTGACTGTGGTTATGTATGTAGGTTACACTTTGTGATTTATCTGCTTGCGCCTTCATGTTTACTTATTGAGATTACATATGAACATTTATTTGCTTATGCTGAATGATGCTAATGACTTGTTTATTACGTAAGATATATGTTTGCTGCTGTGCGTATGGATTGCATATTTACACACTTCTGTTTTGTTGTCATAACTATAAGTTGGTATATAGAAATGCTGATATACTGTGTACAAACATAGAGTTTAGGTCACACTATGGTATTAATTATAGATTGTTCGCTTGGCAGAGCCTCGTTGTAGGGATTGTGCTGCATCCACTTGTTGACATTCTGTTCTCTACTGGTATATTTACGCGCTATTGCATGTTTTGCTTACGCTCAGTGCCTTATATTTTTAAGATAAGAAAATGAACTGCTATAATTCTACGAACGACATTGGTACAAGAAACTGCATAGAAGTCACATGAGCTGGAGGTTTTTAGAAAGCTGTATAAATTTATGCTAATAGGAAGGAAGCTAACGACGTGACATACCAACACTAGGTTTAGACCATCGACAGTTATTACACTGCATTTTTCGTGAGTAATTGAAATAGGAAGTGACATTTGACACAAGAAATACTCCACATGTTTGCTTCTGCCATGATTCTTGAAGTGGTGTACACACTGTGAAATATTATGATCATTCACACTCCGTAATCGTAATTAATTACTGAGAGTTATTCGAACTAAGTCTGTTAGAGGTCATGTAC
Source organism: Schistocerca nitens (assembly GCF_023898315.1). Classification (NCBI taxonomy): domain Eukaryota; kingdom Metazoa; phylum Arthropoda; class Insecta; order Orthoptera; family Acrididae; genus Schistocerca; species Schistocerca nitens. The sequence continues at coordinate 266,623,707 of NC_064618.1, forward strand.
GCATTTCTTTTATTTAATGATGGACAAGGTAAACAAAATGTATCTTATAATTTATAATGAGTAGCAGATTTGGATCAGATGGATTACACGAGAGGTTGTGTGTTGACATTGTGTCTTCGGATTGTATGAGATGATGAATTGAGGTTTGCATTAGGATTTTGTCTGCACTTGTTCGAGGAGACTGACTAGAGGAAAGAGTTGTTATGGAAGTGAAATGATATTGGCAATGAGGTTATATATATCGACGTATTGAAGAGGTATGATTGAGGTATTGAGATTATGTGAAGTTGATGATTATTGGAGTTTTCGTGGACAAGAGGTAAGGTAAATGATATTGATGATCGACGTATTGAAGAGGTATTATTGAAGTATTGAGATTATGTGATGCTGATGATTATTGGAGTTTTGGTGGATAAGAGGTGAAGTAAGTGAGGAGCATATTTTTTTTTTGGTCTATATGGAACAAGGAGGATAAAGATGGCAGACTAGAACACTCAAGTAGAAGGAAGATTGTCTACACACACACTTTGTTAAATCACTAAGCAGTATATACTTTTTTTGAAGAGAGGAAGTATTTGCATATCTTGGCTCACTGACAGTTGTTCAGCAACCGTACATTTTGATCTGGCTTGGCAAACATTGGTCTTGACATGATGACTGTGACGTTGACTAACTATTATTGACTGTTATACATTGCTGCCACTACTACTTGATACACATGATGAACATAAAATTTTGACAGAATTGCATTTACACAGTTAACACTATTCAATTACACAGTAGCACTAATGTGGATGAAAGATGAGTGAGTGTGTTTTGTGTGTTTTCCTTTTCCTATCCCAAATTGGTACCAACCTATCTCCTAAATATTATTTTACTTGTTTGTTGTGGCTTGCACTGACACCCATAAATATTATAGGTTTACTGGTATTTGTGTATTGTAATAGTTAATAGGACAATTATCTGATATCATTTGTGTGTTTATTATGATTTGTATGTTTAGTGTAAAAGCATTGTATGTGTATTCAAACTATTGTTCATGCCTGAACTGTCTGATTAGTGATGGTGCTGCACTTTTCAACATGATGTGTGACATTTAGTCATGTTTAATTTCTGCTGATGAACAGTGTGATTAGTGAAAGTGAATATTATGGACTGCGGTCAGCACCTGTTCAACATTGCTGGTGCCACTAATGGAACTGCTTATACTGAAATGGTGTTACTTGTTGATGTGTGCACCTGCTCAACATTGCTGGGTGCCACGGATGGACTGCTTCTACCGAAATGATGTCACTTGTTGGTGTCGGCACCTGCTCAACATTGCTGGGTGCCACTGATGGACTGCTTCTACTGAAAAGATGTCACCTGTTGCTGTGTGCACCTGCTCAACATTGCTGGTGCCACTAATGGAACTGCTTATACTGAAATGGTGTTACTTGTTGATGTCTGCACCTGCTCAACATTGCTGGGTGCCACTGATGGACTGCTTCTACTGAAAAGATGTCACCTGTTGATATCTGCACCTGTTCAACATTGCTGGTGCCACTAATGGAACTGCTTATACTGAAATGGTGTTACTTGTTGGTGTCTGCACCTATTCAACATTACTGGGTGCCACTGATTTACTGCTTCTTCTGAAAAGATGTCACCTGTTGATATCTGCACCTGTTCAACATTGCTGGTGCCACTGATGGAACTGCTTATACTGAAACGGTGTTACATGTTGATGTCTGCACCTGCTCAACATTGCTGGGTGCCACTGATGGACTGCTTCTACCGAAATGATGTCACTTGTTGGTGTCGGCACCTGCTCAACATTGCTGGGTGCCACTGGTGGACTGCTTCTACTGAAAAGATGTCACCTGTTGCTGTGTGCACCTGCTCAACATTGCTGGTGCAACTAATGGAACTGCTTATACTGAAATGGTGTTACTTGTTGGTGTCTGCACCTATTCAACATTACTGGGTGCCACTGATGGACTGTTTCTACTGAAAAAATGTCACTTGTTGGTTTTTGCACCTGTTGACCATTGCTGGGTGCTACTGCTGGAACTGTCAACTGCTTATTCTTGAGCTATGGAAAGCGTTTATGTGAATATTTGTATAAACAGATTTTTTTGTGTATTACTGTTTGTGAAAAGTTATGAGACTCTTACCTGCACATATTCGTCATTGCTGACGCTATTGATTGAACTGTTTAACCGCATAATACTTGTGTAAACTGTTATGTAAAGTCACATGTGTGAAGGAATTTGTATTGCTTAGTGTATTTTATATATTAGGTTATTGAAAGGTCAGTGCAAAGCCAAAATTTTATGTAGTTATATGATATTTACGCATTAATATTGTCTTTTATTTTTGTCTGTATTTTTTTTTGACGAATTTGGTGGTAGTTTCACCACCAATGCTGGCAAAAATACCATCAAATTCTAGCCTGTGGAGGAAGGGCATATGAAAGGTGGCTACACTGAGCCACAGCGCCAGAGATCGCGCTAGAGAGTATTGTTCCGCCGCCTCCACTGGCAGTGATTATTGAGAACTCGTAGTAGTTAGTGCTTGGGGAGTGCTCGTGGTAGTCAGTGCTTGTTAAGAACTCGTAGCAGAGAGTGTTTGTTGAGATGTGCTAGTAGAGAGTGCTTGCTGAGATGTGATACTGAAAAGTTCTTGTTGAGAAGTGGTAATAGCGAGTCGGTGTGGAGATATATTGTAATGATTAGAGTGATTTTGGTCAATATATGAAGGTAACGAAACTTGATTTAGTTTTCATTATTTCCATGTTTTAAATAATGCGTCATTACAGGTTCAGTCAACAAAGCATCTGGCTTGTGTTCTTGTATTAGAGTGTAATTCTGGTTTTCTTGAGTAATTATGGTATTTTTATTTTCCTTAATTAATTTAGTATAAATGATATTTAAAATTTCTTGTGTTATTGAAGAAGAACCGTGCCAGATGCGTACGTTGAGTCATACTTCCACACACAGAACAGTTACACTTGTGCTTTGGTTTCGTAGGTTTTATAGTTGCTGGGGACTTAATTAATTAATTGTGTTAATGAAAATTTCAATTTCATTCTTTGTTGTTGTTCTATGCAGTCAGATTGCGTAATAATACTAGCCAGGGCCAACCGTTACGAGACTTCGTAATCGGACAGACAGCTACTAAATCAAAAAATTAAAATTATTTGCATTCTATTTTAATTAAGCCCCCCTGCATGCTTCACTTGAATAGTGTCAGCTTTCAAATGCAAAGAAAATAACTCACAATAGCGATATTAATAATTAACTAGCGCTGCCGTACTTGTTTAGTTACTCCCTAATGTGTTTCATTCATTAATACTGCATTTATGAATCGCGACATAAAACTGTTCCAAGCACACTGGTCTTGTGTATTCTTTTTCTCCATAAAATATAGGTAACTCATATTAAAAGATTAAATTGTGTGAAAGAAAGGATCAGGCGAGATTCTGAGCCTGCATTTGGGTGGATTAGAACTCGAAATTCTTTCAAGTAATCATTACAGATCTCCAGGGTGTATAAATGCTTCATGCGCATTCTGGGACGCTGTCTTTCGTGTTGATAATATACACTCAGAATGTAATACATTGCTTACTAAACGTGGCCATTGACAATAGGAATATTATGCAGGAAGAAACAGTAATCTATCCACTCTCCTAATGGAAGGTAATTTGATGACATCTATTTTAAATCTGTACAAAGACCTCTGCATAGAAACTACTCCAGTGTAGCAAAAATACTCTCCACTTAAGGACTCAAGATCGCAGTCCCTCAATTAAATTTTGCTGTTTCTCAATGTAGATATATCACTGACAAGGAACCCCTTGAGTGGGAGGTCGCAATTTCACTCTTTAGTAAGATTTGTGTTAACAATTGTAACAGAAAAATATTAGCAGCTAATGACTCACCATGTGTATCACGACGGCGACAGAAAATTAGTGAGAGATGCAGAGATCAACCTTCTATGGGACGTACGTATTACACTTCACAAACTGGGTATCGTCGACATACAAGAAATGTTCAAAACAAACTTAACTTGCACCATGAATACCGAATGAAAAATGGCGTGCCATAGTGATCGCAAATGTTGGGATCACCAAGATCCAAGGAAAATTCCTTGGAAGTTGGGACTTTCAGCTAATTATCCATGCTCAAAGAATGCGTATACAATCATATTGGTGTAGCAGGGTTGTGATAATTGACAGAATGTGACGACGCAATCGAATACGAAACAATCTGTCGTAAAGCTTATCGTGAAACTGGCTATTCCTTAAGGCGCAGCTGCAGATAATGTGATAACATGTTTTACACTTACGGAAAAAACGAACTTCCAGGGACTGAATTTGTCTAGTTGATCCTGGTGGCATGAACAGCAATGTCACACACTTTACAGGAGGGATAGTTTGCAGTAAAATAGAATGGCTTTTATTCGCAGACCAGCAATCAAGGAAAATGAACTTATTTTAATCAGCTATTGGACAATAGGAGTGGCAATACCTCTGTTGTCGTTCTCTTATGTTCATTTTTGCTACCTTTCTTGTTCTTACGTAAATATTTCCTACTGCCCTTGCAAGATCACTTAGGGGACAGAACATCTCCAATTTCTCACAGCACAATAAATAGGGTTCCAGCCAATTTACGATCCAGATTAACAGTCGACGTAATAGGATACGAATGCGTTGTGACATTGATCTTGGAGGGGGAGAGGGAGGGGGAGATAAGTGTTTAATGGCCGTCGATAACTGGATTATTTGAGACGAAGCACAAGCACACATTAGGGAAGGATGACGAAGGAAATAGGCCGTGCCCTTTCAAAGGAAGGGCATTTGCCTCAGACGATTTAGGGATAACTCGGAAAACCTAAATTAGGATGGCCGGACGCGGGTCTGAACCATCATCCTCCCGATTACTAGTCCACTAGGCATTGACCTTGATAGATAGTACCTCTTCTTTCCAGGGTTCTTTTTTCATACGCATTTCTTCTTCAGAGCCCGACTGGGTGAAGTTGAAAACAAATTCGATACTGAACGAACGTGTACATTTGTTTATCTCTTCTACAACTTTTCGGCAGATTCCGCAGTTTGCTGTGCATCTTCAAGCTGACGCTTCGTTATATTACGTCTTCCAATTCTGTGGCACTTTTCGAAGTTGTGCAACCATCTATTGCTTGCCTTGTAATCACTGTAAGCTATGTCGCGGTTAATTTGATGTGCATAACATATTACGTCGCTATCATGCACATCCAGTAAATTTTACAATGCATCCTTGAAACGCGCAAACAACAGTTTTTGTAACAAGTGCCCCTTGTCCTACCTCGAATATCTGTTAGTTTTTTCTTATGCGTTACACTGTCATATTGCGGCGGATTCATTCGAAACCTGTTCATAATTGTTTTTGTAACATGCTGCGGATGATCTCCCATGTATGTGATTATGCTTCGTATACCATCCTTGAACAACAATTGTCGTATACTACGTTGCACAGGACGTGGGATTTGTAGTTCCCTGTCAGACAAGTATGTGAACTAAATGGATGGAGACCTGTTTAAAATCATTGTCACTTGCTACACACGTATCGTAATACTGTACTCCTCATATACACCATTCGCACAGTCGAGCATTTACTAACTCAAGTGGCAAAAACGCAAATATTTAATCTTCCAGTTCTTTCTCACTCTGTGAACTTCCTTGGGTTCCTTTCTGACAAAATATCTACTCGGGCGACTGTTGTAGATATAATGCAATTTTTGCTTTGTTTGTCTTTGCCATTGTTCTGCGTATCAACTCCGCTAGCACTGTAGCAGTATTGTGAGTGTCTCGTCGACTCACCAATTCAACTACGCTCCGTAGTCTCTTGCTGTACTCACATTTGGAAACCTATAGTCCCTCCCCTTGTTGCCTTAGCAGTCAATATTGTGGTTGAATGGTAGGAAATATTGAAAGGTGGCTACACTGAGCCACAGCGCCAGAGATCGCGCTAGAGAGTATTGTTCCGCCGCCTCCACTGGGAGTGATTATTGAGATGTCGTAGTGGGCAGTGCTTGTCGAGGACTCGTAGTAGTCAGTTCGTATTGAAATGTACTAGTGGGCAGAGCTTGTCGAGATGTTGTAGTAAGAAGTGCCTGTCGAGGACTCGTAGTAGTCAGTGTGTGTTGAGATGTGCTAGTGGGCAGCGTTTGTCGAGATGTTGTTCCATGTTTTATGCAGTTGTTTGATGGGCTAGACAGCAGATGGTTCGAATGGAAATACTGTAATGATCAGAGTGCTTTTCGTCAATATATATGAAGGTAAAATATTCTGTGTTTTTTTTCATTATTTCAGTGTCTTAAATAATGTGTCATTACAGGTTCAGTCAACAAAGCATCTGGCTTGTGTTCTTGGATTAGAGTATAATTCTGGTTTTCTTGAGTAATTATGGTATTTCTATTTCCTTTAATTAATTCAGTATAAATGATATTTAAAATGTCTTGTGTTGTTGAAGAAGAACCGTGCCAGATGCGTACGTTGAGCCATACTTCCACACACAGAACAGTTATACTTGTGCTTTGGTTTCGTAGGTTTTATAGTTGCTGGAGACTTAATTAATTAATTGTGTTAATGAAAATTTCCATTTCATTCTTTGTTGTTGTTCTATGCAGTCAGATAGCGTAATAATACTAGTCAGGGCCAACCGTTTACGAGACTTCGTAATCGAACATTCAAATACTAAAAATTAAAATTATTTGCATTTTATAATTTAATTAAGCCCCCACGCACGTGGCGACCACTGCTTCGGATCGTCCCTTGGAATTCTTCTGATTGTAAAAATAGTAGACAGTAGTATTGTTGTAGTAATTTGTAGTTTAGTAATTGTAGTCTATATTGCATGTGTAGATTTGGTAATTGTCATTCTTCTAATGGTATTTTTTTTGCAAAATTTCATTTCTGTTGTCTTGTCTACGGGTTTGGCAATTAGTGCAATTATTTCAATTGTTCGATTAATCGTGTTTGAGGGAGACATTTCGTGTGAATGTTATTGTTGGAGATAAAGTGTCATTGTGTGTAATTTTCATATAGTGACGAGTTTTGTACATTTTGTAAATGATTACGCGATCGATGAAAAAGGCAAAAATGATGGATAGTCAGAATGACGAAATTGTTGACATGGCGAACTCGCCAACACAGGAGAACAGTATGATGAATAATGAAGTGGAAAACAATGTAATAAGTCGGGAAAATAGTCCGGAACCATTTCAAAATTTTTCTCAATTAGAAAATTCACAGAATACGAGATTAACGATAGAAGATTCTGAAATAGTATCGAACACAGATAGCTTTATGGCTATGCAGAAGGAAGTTAGTTTTGCGGGAAATGTTAGGGGCGAAAAGAATTTTGAACCATTTAATATGGAGCAGTTGATGGGTGCAATATTAAATTTGGGATCACAGTTACGATCTGAATTAAAAACAGATAGGGGAACAATGGAGCAGTTTCGATCTGAATTTAAAACAGAGATAGGAACAATTAAAACAGAGATGGGAACTTTACGATCTGAATTAAAAACTGATATGGGAACAATGGAAACACGGTTTGGATCTGAATTAAAAACACAGATGGGATCAATGGAAACACGGTTAGACTCACGATTAGGGACATGTTTCAAAAACATGAAAGATGAATTAAAGAAAGAAATCAGAGAAGAAGTACAACCGATTTTGAATGCTCACAATAATAGATTAATTGCAGTAGAGATTAGACAAAGGGAACAGGATAGAGAACAGGAGGAAAGAGATCGCGTGATAGCTCAAAAATTTTCAGAGTTAAATTTACAACGTGCACACGATAATGATGAAGTATTTGAAAGAATCGAGGAATCCGTAACAAATGACTTAACGCAACAGTGTGAACAGTCAACTACTAAATGTGACAATACCGAAACCCGAGTTGCGACACTGATGGAAGACGTAAACTTATCGGAAAGAGTTGAGGAGATTTCACACAAATTGACAAATCTTAGTTTAAATGGGGACAGAGATTCGGATGATGCAGCTCCATTGCCATTTGCAGAAACTGAAGAGTACCAGAACATGAATAAGCATGTTGAAATTCAGGGAAAATTTAATGAACGCGTCAAAAGGGAAGTTGAGGCATTACGAAAGCAAGTCAAACAAATCGAAGGCGAAATTGTAGGAAAAGACAGCAGAAGAAATTTAGAATCACGGATAGCAGAGGGGTTTGAAGAAAGTAATTTGTTTCATTTACGGGATGCAACAAGAGAACGCCAGGCGCGCGAACTTGACAATAATCGACATTGGGACTGGGACAGACGCAGTAGGTCTTTGTCGCCACGAGGCGAAAACTTTGACTATAAACACATTTTGACTGTTCGGAAATTTAAGATCTTCCGCAATTCTAAGAATGACATACATCCATGTTCATGGTTAGATCAATTTATGTACGCACTTCCACCAAATTTGCCACTAAGTCACAAACTGAAATTTATGTGCAGCTATTAAAGTCCTCAGGGGATTCACTACACTAAGTGAATATGTGTCGTAGCGCTCACAGGGCCCCGAGCTGTAGTGGTGCTATTTCCCTTTTAGTTTTCTGCACCGCTGCCTACTCTTTCACTATTCTTTGCATCTATAAAAAACAACTCTTCTACTATCCATCTACCTAGACAGTAGGTAAAGAATAACCGGATTTGTCTGTTTTACCCAAAAGTGACTTTGGAAATTACCGTTTGGACTTACTATATTTTCTGCAGCATTAATTCGTAGTTTAAACGAAATCTTACATGTTTATCTTCGTGACAACATTACTTCATATGTTGACGATATTCATATTGCTAAACATTCTTGGAGTGAACACAACAAAATTTTGGATTCATTATTACGTATTTTTGCACGAGTTGGCATGACAGTGAACTTGGAAAAATCTGAATTTGGTCGTTCTCAGGTGAAATTTCTCGGTCACATTATTTCTACAGAAGGTATTCTTCCTGATCCAGAGAAACTAGATGCTATTCGTAATTATGCTGTTCCTTCCACAAAACGTGATGTTCGTAGTTTCCTTGGTGTCTGTAATTTTCTTAGACGCTTTGTTAGATTGGACAATTTGGCCACACCTCGTTTATGCAAATTATGTCAACTATTTCTCATAGATCACCGTTGTTTCCTATCATTCCAGCGAAATTAAAGGACATGGCTGCAGTCGATTTGTTCGGTCCAGTGGTTCGTTCTACTAATGGTTTTGCGTACATTTTCGTAGCAGTGGAATTGACATCAAAATATGTGTGTTTTATACCTTTACGCAAAGCAACAGCTCGTTCAGTATCTAATGCTTTCATCAAACATTTTCTTAAAGAAGTTGGTCATGTTGATAAGGTTATATCAGATAATGGATCACAGTTTCGTTCTAAAATTTGGCTTCGTACTCTACGGCGTCGTAAGATTAAACCAATTTTTATTTCACTTTTTCACCCTCAATCTAACGCTTCAGAGAGATGGATGAAGGAAATCAATAAATTGTGCCGTCTTTATTGTCATCAGAATCACAGAACTTGGGATCAGTATCTTCATATTTTTCAAAACATTCTGAATGAACTTCCTAATGACTCAACTTCTTTACCGCCTCTATTGATATTAAAAAATAAAGTACCAACAAATCGCATTTCTGAAATCGTTCCTTTTCCGCCTTCACGGAAACTGCGGCATTCTGAAGTTGTCAACCTGGCTCTACGAAATATTGCATCTGCGGCTGCTAGAAGAGAGAAATCAGCGAAACGTCCTGGTCGTTTAAAAATTTTGTCAGTTGGTCAAAAGGTGTTAATTAAGTCTCACCGTTTGTGTCATAAAGGAAAAGGCTTACGTCGCAAATTTTTTCTGCTTTATAACGGTCCATATAGACTTCGCAAAATCATTCATGATAACACTGTTGAAATAGAAACTCTTAAATCACGACGCTCTAAAGGAATACATCATAATTCAAACGTTAAAATTTTTGTGGAATGACATATTTTTGAGACATCAACAGTTATACGTAAGCATGCCGAGAGTACAAGGATACCGCGCCGTGTTCCGGCGGCGGAAGATACTCAAAGCAACAGTGAAGTCTGCGCGCCGTACAAGGCAGTCGTTGACCGCAAACAATCACTTCCTACGTCACGCGCCTACAGCTGATCGAGCGCTCAGTGCGAATGCACTGACAGGCGTAAACAAATACACAGTCTAAATTCTCCGAATAAATTCTGTATAAAGCTATGGTGACTTTATAAATTATGTTATTAACGTTCAGTATTTTTCAGGATACGGTTGTGTAAAATATTTAAGACCTTCAGGTAAATTCTGTGTGTGTCCGACGTTAAGAGGACTTACTATCGAGAAAATTTCAGGAAGAATGTAATTTCGAAGATGAAACTAATAAACTAAAAAGGTAATTATTAATTGAGTTTATTTTTCAGGTAACATATTTCCACTTAGGTACGTACTTTAGACGTAATTTGCTGCTTGCGATTACGTGATTCATACTTTGTGCTAAATTTCATGTTCTATGAATTTACTTGTGAAGCGATCTGCTTACGCACATTAACTGATTTTCACGATGATTGATTAATGAACAGGCTTGTTATTTGTATATATTATGCATCGCTTGGCTGCACTGCTTTTTCACTGATGTCATATTTTTCTATTATGTGCCTGCTGTGCTTATTTATTTAAATTATAATTGTCACCTGATTAATTGTGCTGACTGTAGTTAGGTATGTAGGTTACACTTTGTGATTTATCTGCTTGCGCCTTCATGTTTACTTATTAAGATTACATATGAACATTTATTTGCTTATGCTGAATGATGCTAATGACTTGTTTATTACGTAAGATATATGTTTGCTGCTGTGCGTATGGATTGCATATTTACACACTTCTGTTTTGTTGTCATAACTATAAGTTGGTATATAGAAATGCTGATATACTGTGTACAAACATAGAGTTTAGGTCACACTATGGTATTAATTATAGATTGTTCGCTTGGCAGAGCCTCGTTGTAGGGATTGTGCTGCATCCACTTGTTGACATTCTGTTCTCTACTGGTATATTTACGCGCTATTGCATGTTTTGCTTACGCTCAGTGCCTTATATTTTTAAGATAAGAAAATGAACTGCTATAATTCTACGAACGACATTGGTACAAGAAACTGCATAGAAGTCACATGAGCTGGAGGTTTTTAGAAAGCTGTATAAATTTATGCTAATAGGAAGGAAGCTAATGACGTGACATACCAACACTAGGTTTAGACCATTGACAGTTATTACACTGCATTCTTCGTGAGCAATTGAAATAGGAAGTGACACTTGACACAAGAAATACTCCACATGTTTGCTTCTGCCATGATTCTTGAAGTGGTGTACACACTGTGAAATATTATGATCATTCACACTCCGTAATCGTAATTAATTACTGAGAGTTATTCGAACTATGTTAGAGGTCATGTACGCATTTCTTTTATTTAATGATGGACAAGGTAAACAAAATGTATCTTATAATTTATAATGAGTAGCAGATTTGGATCAGATGGATTACACGAGAGGTTGTGTGTTGACATTGTGTCTTCGGATTGTATGAGATGATGAATTGAGGTTTGCATTAGGATTTTGTCTGCACTTGTTCGAGGAGACTGACTAGAGGAAAGAGTTGTTATGGAAGTGAAATGATATTGGCAATGAGGTTTATATATATCGACGTATTGAAGAGGTATGATTGAGGTATTGAGATTATGTGAAGTTGATGATTATTGGAGTTTTGTGGACAAGAGGTAAGGTAAATGGTATTGATGATCGACGTATTGAAGAGGTATTATTGAAGTATTGAGATTATGTGATGCTGATGATTATTGGAGTTTTGGTGGATAAGAGGTGAAGTAAGTGAGGAGCATATTTTTTTTTGTTGGTCTATATGGAACAAGGAGGATAAAGATGGCAGACTAGAACACTCAAGTAGAAGGAAGATTGTCTACACACACACTTTGTTAAATCACTAAGCAGTATATACTTTTTTTTGAAGAGAGGAAGTATTTGCATATCTTGGCTCACTGACAGTTGTTCAGCAACCGCACATTTTGATCTGGCTTGGCAAACATTGGTCTTGACATGATGACTATGACGTTGACTAACTATTATTGACTGTTATACATTGCTGCCACTACTACTTGATACACATGATGAACATAAAATTTTGACAGAATTGCATTTACACAGTTAACACTATTCAATTACACAGTAGCACTAATGTGGATGAAAGATGAGTGAGTGTGTTTTGTGTGTTTTCCTTTTCCTATCCCAAATTGGTACCAACCTATCTCCTAAATATTATTTTACTTGTTTGTTGTGGCTTGCACTGACACCCATAAATATTATAGGTTTACTGGTATTTGTGTATTGTAATAGTCAATATGACAATTATCTGATATCATTTGTGTGTTTATTATTATTTGTATGATGAACTGTCTAATTAGTGAAAGTGAATATTATGGACTGTTATTTGCACTTTTTCTACATGATTGGTGCCACTAGAACATGTTTAATTTCTGCTGATGAACAGTGTGATTAGTGAAAGTGAATATTATGGACTACGGTCAGCACCTATTCAACATTACTGGGTGCCACTGATGGACTGCTTATACTGAAATGGTGTCACTTGTTGCTGTGTGTACCTGCTCAACATTGCTGGGAGCCACTAATGGAACTGCTTCTGTTGAGAAATGTGACTTGTTGCTGTGTGCACCTATTCAACATTGCTGGGTGCCACTGATGGAACTGCTTCTACAGAAATGAAGTCACTTGTTGGTGTCTGCACCTGCTCAACATTGCTGGGTGCCACTGGTGGACTGCTTCTACTGAAATGATGTCACTTGTTGCTGTCTGCACCTGCTCAACATTGCTGGGTGCCACTGATGGACTGCTTCTACTGAAAAGATGTCACCTGTTAATATCTGCACCTGCTTAACATTGCTGGGTGCCACTGATGGACTGCTTCTACTGAAAAGATGTCACCTGTTGATATCTGCACCTGTTCAACATTGCTGTTGCCACGGATGGAACTGCTTATACTGAAATGGTGTTACTTGTTGATGTCTGCACCTGCTCAACATTGCTGGGTGCCACTGATGGACTGCTTCTACTGAAAAGATGTCACCTGTTGCTGTGTGCACCTGCTCAACATTTCTGGTGCCACTAATGGAACTGCTTATACTGAAATGATGTCACTTGTTGGTGTCTGCACCTATTCAACATTACTGGGTGCCACTGATGGACTGTTTCTACTGAAAAAATGTCACTTGTTGGTTTTTGCACCTGTCGACCATTGCTGGGTGCTATTGCTGGAACTGTCAACTGCTCATTCTTGAGCTATGGAAAGCGTTTATGTGAATATATGTATAAACTGATTTTTTGTGTATTACTGTTTGTGAAAAGTTATGAGACTCTTACCTGCACAAATTCGTCATTGCTGACGCTATTGATTGAACTGTTTAACCACATAATACTTGTGTAAACTATTATGTAAAGTCACATGTATGAAAGAATTTGTATTCCTTACTGTATTTTATATATTATATATTAGGTTATTGAAAGTTCAGTGCAAAGCCAAAATTTTATCTAGTTATATGATATTTACGCATTAATATTATCTTTTATTTTTGTGTGTATTTTTTTGACGAATTTGGTGGTATTTTCACCAACAATGCTGGCAAAAATACCATCAAATTCTAGCCCGTGGCATATGAAAGGTGGCTACACTGAGCCACAGCGCCAGAGATCGCGCTAGAGAGTATTGTTCCGCCGCCTCCACTGGGAGTGATTATTGAGATGTCGTAGTGGGCAGTGCTTGTCGAGGACTCGTAGTAGTCAGTTCGTATTGAAATGTACTAGTGAGCAGTGCTTGTCGAGATGTTGTAGTAAGAAGTGCCTGTCGAGGACTCGTAGTAGTCAGTGTGTGTTGAGATGTGCTAGTGGGCAGTGTTTGTCGAGATGTTGTTCCATGTTTTATGCAGTTGTTTGATGGGCTAGACAGCAGATGGTTCGAATGGAAATACTGTAATGATCAGAGTGCTTTTCGTCAATATATATGAAGGTAAAATATTCTGTGTTTTTTTTTCATTATTTCAGTGTCTTAAATAATGTGTCATTACAGGTTCAGTTAACAAAGCATCTGGCTTGTGTTCTTGGATTAGAGTATAATTCTGGTTTTCTTGAGTAATTATGGTATTTCTGTTTCCTTTAATTAATTCAGTATAAATGATATTTAAAATTTCTTGTGTTGTTGAAGAAGAACCGTGCCTGATGCGTACGTTGAGTCATACTTCCACACACAGAACAGTTATACTTGTGCTTTGGTTTCGTAGGTTTTATAGTTGCTGGGGACTTCATTAATTAATTGTGTTAATGAAAATTTCCATTTCATTCTTTGTTGTTGTTCTATGCAGTCAGATAGCGTAATAATACTAGTCAGGGCCAACCGTTTACGAGACTTCGTAATCGAACATTCAAATACTAAAAATTAAAATTATTTGCATTTTATATTTTAATTAAGCCCCCATGCAATATGTGGGCTTCATACATGCCATTGGCGTTTGGCGACCTCTCACTCAAAGGGTTTCTTGTGAGTGATAGCCTGTCCTGGTACATGCATCTCCAACCTACGCAACTTCTTTGCAGCTCGTCTAAGAATTCTTTCCTTCTGATCTTACTACTTCTGTAATTACATTCCATTTGAAGTTCTGTAGGAATCCAACATTATTCTGTAATCGGAAGGCAACGATTAGATAGTTGTTCTCATTTTCTCCTCTTCGAAATCCTTATATCATTTGGGTTCCGGTGGAGCTTCCAAGCAACAACAAAACAATCATGTCAACTAAAGTTTGCCCGTATTCCTCTATTAGCACAAATCTTTACTGTATATGTGACTAATTCCACGTTGGTTTATGACACCGTTTGTAAACTTCCTATAAGTGTAGACCATACTACCAGACTGAAATCTCCCAGCTATTAATGGTGGGAAAACTACAATGCATCACTGACAAATATTGAAGCACGCCCGTTTCTGATTGAGCTAGTATCCACGTGTGAGCACATAAGGCCTTCAACTTCGAAATACAAAAGTTAATTAATACTTCTTTCCTGAACCATTTAAACAAGTATCCTAATTTTGATATTCTGCTCGCGTAAGTAAGGTCCGTAATTTGAGACACAAGTCGCTGGGGAGACTGTGACCATTGTACAATTAACTTCGTGTCAAGTTTGTTTCTGATTTTCTAATGCTGGCCTATGCCCGAAACGCGTCAATAAAATTTAGCTAACAAGTGACTTCCTTCTGTTTAGTGACCCAAAACAGTTTTAAGAGCGTGCACAGTTCATCGAATCTATGAGCGTTGCCTCAGTTTTAGATTTCCTCTACCTACCCCTCACATTCTCATTTCAATGTCGCCAACAGCTGAACACGTAATAATTAGCCATATCCTCTAATGATACAAACAGAAATTTTAGCAGTTGTGTGTAACATTCGATCTTTGAGTAAATCCCATTACGAAGTTCACATCCCCATTTACATGTCATTGTGAATCACATGAAATCTATGACACACGGTTTAAAATTCGCGATCATGTCAGTGTGTTAAAGTGTGTACCAATTCATTTTTCTGTTGCATCATCCTTTCAGACGTATGAGTACCCTCCGCCCCTTCCTCTCATATCTGTTCTTCTGCGGCCACTGAATTCAGCTTGTGCTGTTATCGTCACGAAGATTTTGAAACTCGGGTAATTTGCAGTACATAGCCGTCTGACATGTACGTTGTACATGCAATAAAACTCAAAGCATACTCGTTTTTCTGGGTACGTGTTTTACAAGATTTTCGATTACTCTGCCGGAAAAGAAATTCAACCAACTCAGGGACAAGTTCATTTTACTGATGCCTGATATAATAGATAGTTCATAGCTGTAGCAGTGTATGATAACAAAATCATACCAAATTAAATACACAGGAAACATTAAAGGATTCGCAAATAGTCGCATCAGTGTACCTTCTCTGGATGATAAAGGTGCCGACTGGCATCCTGTCATAGATTTTCTCAAGCATTTTGCACCTATTGTTGCAATTCGGCAATGGTTCTAGCTTGCACTGTAGACCACGTTTAGTTCGTGCTTCACCACGTCCCATACGAACTCAATAGGCGAGAAATATGACGATATTGCCGGGCAGGACATTTGTTTCACACCACCAAGAGCACGTTGAATCGCAGTAGCCGTGTGTGGACGTGCGTTGTCCTGCTGAAAACGCTCATCGCGAAGAAATACAATGGGTACTTATTACATTTGCCTGCAGAAATACCAGATGTGACGGCGTGATGTAACTGACTCTGCCCCCCTGCCTTACCACCCCACCGGACCCACCACCCACCCACTCTGTGTGTCTCTCTCTCTCTCCCTTTCACAAAGACACACACACACACACACACACACACACACACACACACACACACACACACACACATATATATATATATATATATATATATATATATATATATATATATATATATATATATATATATATATATTATGAAGCCTGGGGTTGTACCTGCGTCTCCAGTATAAACTGCTCATCGAGTCTAGGCCATACATGTGTAGGGTCATCAGTCGCATAAAGGCAGAATCTACTTCACTGAAGACAACAAAGTGCCAGTCCACTGTCCACTCGACTCTTACATGATACCAGGGTAGCTGTGACTACCAGTGTCGTGGTATCAGTGGCAGCCTGGCCAGAAGCACAAGTGATTTTAGTCTGCTGCAAGCAGGCTGTTACCATTGGTTCCTCGGTGACACCAGGTGCATCATATGCCCAAGTTTATTCCCTGGATGGCGTTCGTCCGACCATCAATGCTCACAAAATCCGTCCATCTTGACGTGCGGCTGTACTACGTGAACATCCAGAATCTGGTCTCTGGGCGTGGGAATGTTCCACACGCCCCTGCTAGAAGAAGCTATACACCACCGATGCGCTGTGCCCAATGCGTGCAGCAGTCCATCGGTACGTCCATCCAGCTCCTACAGGCCCACAATGCGTTCCTGTTTAAGTGGATGCAGTTCCTAAACAGGATTACATCCTCGTCGACGGGGCGTGATTGTCCCGTAGAATGAATATTGCAATCAATTTTCACCTCTGAATTAAGCATAGTTACTGCCTGCAGAGGCAAAGGGCGCACTGACAGGCTTCCTGAGCACCATCTGATGCCGATAATAGAACTCCCACAACTGTTGTATAGGTTATTAGTCATAATAAAATCTTCAGACAGTTGTAGTAAATACTGTTCTCCAACATTTCATTAAAATGAAAAAAAAGGAGCAAATAGATTTCAGGACGACAGTTCCATTTTCAGGTGCACAGACTATCCGTACGACTCAATTAAATGGGTGTGCCACAGTGATTCTCTGGCACATGGCATGAAAGCAGGAAATTCATCTCACATTTTCCAAGACCGCACGGAAAACCACTCGCCGAGCTATGCAAAGGTCAGGGCGTAAGCTTGTCACTAACATAAGTCCACGTGATGGGAGGTAATCAGACCTACACACACAGTACCTTAAATACGCCCATTCAGTAATGTACCAACCGCACACTGACTTTACAACTTAATAAAACTGTTAGCGGACTTTATCAATCATGGATGAATTATTCTCACTGCAGCACTTCAGTAAGCACATGCTATGCTGGTGCCACTGAATGCAGTTCGTCAGGGTTTAGCATTTTTTTCTGGTGTAGTTTGTCACCTGAACTGACTCTCAAAAGCACATCAAGTGATGTTAGTGATGTGAAATTTATTAATTTCTTAGCAATTACAAAAAGTAATTTAGAAATATAGTACATTTTCTCCTCTCTGTCGTACTCTCAACTTACATTCCTTAAAACAGTAGTGGATAAATTATTATGCATGCCTTGAAACTGACTGTACAGTATACAAATGTAAAGAACACCTAACGTTGGAACGGACAGAATGTAAATCATTGATTATTTTCATCATGGCAGCGACAATAGCAACCGTTACGGAATTTTCTGCAATGAAAAACAGCCCACAGTTGCACTAAATTATGTTTATTTTAAACCTTGACCATGGTTTCTGCTATAATAATATAGCCTTCTTCAGAAGTCATACACACTCATAAATGAAAAATATCTTAGCCCAACGGCTGCGTCAAGACTAGTTGGGCTAAGACATTTTTCATTTACTAGTGTGTATGACTTCTGAAGAATGCTATACTATTATAACAGAAACCATGGTCAAGGTTTAAAATAAACATAATTTAGTGCAACTGTGGGCTGTTTTTCATTCGAGAGTAAAACATTGACTATCTGGAAGGAATATGTAGTGTAATATGAAAGCGCTTGTTGCCAAATTAATTCAGTAGTAAAGTAATTAAAACCCTTTGAACGGAATAAACAGTATAAATTAGAATTAATAAATTTTTCATGTTCATTGTAATTATGCCTACTGTGGTGGCACAAAACGCGTATACCTAGTTAGCAAATATCACAGGTTCGTAGAACACATGTACCTATAACTGGTTCTTCGTCTTCACCAATGCTGAGTTCTTTAATTTTCGTTCCACACCCCACAAAACACACAGGCAGTGAAGATGAGTGTTTCATTTACGTTAAATTATATTCCTGAATCCTGTAAATTACAGCAGCATCCCTACAAGACAGTGAGTTACATAATACTGAATGGTATAAAAGTATATGTAGCTGTGGCTGAATCGGATACCAGAACGAAAGTGACGAACTGCATCTCCACTGCTGAACTGTGATGATCGTATATACGTAACTATGTCTAACTGTTGACCTCAGTAATGTATTACACTATGGGAAAGGTTGATAGTACATACATAATATTTAGGAGACCCTGCAGGAAAGCAATTTTATTCTGTTCTTAATATCGGCTGAGGTACTGTAGCGTGTAAGATGGGCGGTATGTAACGCAACTACCTCGGTGCGTGAGAAGAATTGAAGCACAAATTCGAAGAGTTCGTCCACACATCGAGCACCCTCTTGTTCAGCATGACAATGCCACACCACCCAAGAGCGCTGCGAAACTTGCAACGATCGGGTTCTAGGGTTCACTGTCATAGATCACCCTCCATACGGTTCCGACTGGGCACATCCGATTTTTGTGTGCTTCCCACGTTTAAAATACAACTTAGAAGACTTCACTTTGATTGTGATGAAACGGTGCCAAAAAAAGGGGTGAGGTCGTGGCTCCGTCAACAAAATGAACACTGACTATATCATAAAACTGGTCTGTTGGGAGGAACGTATTCGTCACCAAGGTAACTTCCTTCATAAATAAATGTGTAGAAGTGAAGTATAAAGATGCAAAATATGCAGAAATTAAGAATAAAGATGTAGATTGTCAGTAAAGTTGCTTTTAGGGAGAAGCTTTAAGAGTTTTTACACAAAAAATACATCGGTGTTACTTTTCAGCACGCCCTGGTATTACTTGCGATGCTGTTTTCAACTTTGGCCACTAAAAGAAATTGAGTACGAGAAACTTATCTGACAGTACCAAAACCAAACGTTCTTTACTCTAGCGAGGGACTCGAGGCTGAAACATAAGTTCGATGGCTTATTCTCTCTGTAAGTTCTGAGACCGTGAGAGAAGAGGCAATCGTGAAGGTATTATACACACATTCAGTAGAAATGAGGTTCAGATCTACGTGCGACCACCCAAACTGAGGTACTCCAGGGTTTCCCTGAACAATTTAAGGCCTATGGAGGGATTTCGTTCCACCAATTTTGCCACTTCCTTTTGCATTGCAAGGTATGTTCACCCTTGACACTATTCTGGTCCAGAGTCCAATTTCTGTTCATTCTTAATTTGCTAGACTTCTTCCTGAGTTATATAAGAGGTAGACTTTCAGGCAGATACTCTCTAAGACAAATGAAGAACGGCGCACCACGAAGGAAGTACCTGAATGGGGCGGAAATTGGTAAATGTGATGCACCTGTAGTGGCAAAAAAATGATTACAATTTCGTGAAAATTGGATAATTTATTCAAGAGAAATAGCTTTACCAATTTAGAAAGACAATAAAGCGAAATTCCACCTCTCGCCCTGATGCAAGTAGTTATTCGACTAGGCGTTTGTTCATAGAGCTGTTAGATGTCCTTCTGAGGGATGTTGTGCGAAATTCGGTCCAATTGATGAGTTCGATAGTCAAAATCCCGAGCAGCTTGGAAGGTCCTGCCCATAAAGCTCCAAACGTTCTCAGGTGGTCGTGCTGTGAAGTGGCACATCAGACCATCACTCCTCGTGGTCGGACAGCGGGTGACAGGCTGCTTGGAATCCCATCGCTGTCCTGGGAGTCTCCAGATACGTCTTCGCTGGTCATGGGGGCTCAGTTAGTAGTAGGACTCATCAGTGACAGCTATACTCCAATCAATGAGATTCCAAACCGAACGTTACCGACACGACAGGAAACGCCCTTGTTGATATACACATGTGAGTGGCTCAGCCCCCTTTCTGTGAACCGCCTATAAATGGCCCTTGTGGTTACTGAAACATCACCTATACGTGGGATCGATGAGAATGATGAATCCGGGGCTCTGAGCGACACTCTGACGGTCGCTCGGTCCTCACCCTCTGTCGTCT
The DNA here is from genome assembly GCF_023898315.1 of Schistocerca nitens. Classification (NCBI taxonomy): domain Eukaryota; kingdom Metazoa; phylum Arthropoda; class Insecta; order Orthoptera; family Acrididae; genus Schistocerca; species Schistocerca nitens. Next base: position 266,644,394 of record NC_064618.1, read on the forward strand.
CTTCACGTTGACCGCTTCTTTCTTGACGCTGTGTTCGATCATGATTCACCCAATCCTGCCAACATAGTTGAGTAGTGAGGTCGCTCCGATTCAAATGTCGGCTTCTTTTAACCGAACAACACGTCCTTCCTCAAATGCTGAAAACTGTATTCTGTGTTCTCGTGCCTGTCTGCAAGACATAGTTACTGTCCAAGTGAGTAAACAGATTGAAAATCTCAAAGAGTTTAAACTCTGGTATCTTGGCCTGGTACGCGTTTAAATTGCGCTGAAGAACGGCACACGTGACACATACTTCCGTCGGCCACCTTGTTTACAATTCTGCATTTTCCATGGATGCCTATTTGAGTGTCAATTTTTTAAGACTTTACACAAATCCTTCTGTTCTTTGTGTGTTAGTCACATAAACTGCTTTTACTGGTAGCAGGTCTTTATTTCAGACAATCGTCAGTTGTTAAACTGTCTGCCAGACTGAAATACGATTTTAGTCACCCGACTTCGAGAGTCAAGCATGTCCAATAGGACACCAGCATAAGACTCAGCTTGCTGTTACATTTTTCCTTAGATTTTAATCTTTTACTGCAACGCCTGCAAAATGCAGTACTACGGTCGCAGGATACCTGGCAGTGGGAAGCGCCGGAGGTAGCACTGCCGGCCGCGGTGGTCTCGCGGTTCTAGGCGCTCAGTCCGGAGCCGCGCGACTGCTACGGTCGCAGGTTCCAATCCTGCCTCGGGCATGGATGTGTGTGACGTCCTTAGGTTAGTTAGGTTTAAGTAGTTCTAAGTTCTAGGGGACTGATGACCACAGATGTTAAGTCCCATAGTGCTCAGAGCCATTTGAACCATTTTTTTGAAGGTAGCACTGGCGGAATGTTACGTGATACCACGTACTTACACGTTTGTGACTATCACAGCGCCATCTATCACAAAGCGAAAAAAGTGGTCCAACTAAAACATTCATATTCATTTACGTACTACGCGAATATGTAATAAAGATGGGGGTTCCTATTTTTAAAAACGCAGTTGATATCCGTTTGACCTATGGCAGCGCCATCTAGTGGGCCAACCATAGCGCCATCTGGTTTCCCCCTTCAAGTTAGACAAGTTTCGTTCTTTGTAGTTTTATCGTTTGACGCTTATTTCGTGAGATATTTGGACCGGTCACGATCAGTGGACCACCCTGTATAACAATAGCTGCTGCATGTACCAGTTACAAGACATCGTTACAGGGTCCGGTTTCTCGATAAAAAGTGGCAGACGAGTTCTTCCTATATGCTGCATTTGTACTCCGGGTGCCACATTTCCAGTGTCTGCATACCTCTCTCAAGAAAACTGCTGGACACCGTTCCTGATCACCAAATCCCCATATTGTTATGGCGCACTGTCACTTTCACGTTGCGCAGGTGTTCTATCCTCACAATCAACCACCAGGAAAGGTAAACAGTTCGCTTCAGAGTTCATCAGTCTAGCGACTGCATCTGTCTGGTACTACCGTACAGCCTTCCTGGCATGTAGGTGCCACTGCATCTCGTACCTTCTTACTTGATCAGTGCCAGTGTTTCTTTGAGAGGGGATAAATTGTGTCACGTCTGTAGATCTAACTTTCGGTGTAAGAAGTGGCTAACCATTCCGGCTAGCCGTATCTCGTCTTTGTAAAAGCTGATGGCATGAATTAGTATTTACCCGAAAATTTCACTTGATATTTAAATGAGGGCATGGCAGTGACTGCGGGGCAGTACTACCTCGTACTACTGATTGAATTGCTTCGCGCTGTAGTAATGACATGCAGAGGTGGACAAGATGCCGTCAGGAAAGAACGATTGCTGCAGAAGAACCGAGAATCACAGTGGGAGGTCATGCCTTGGGAGTTACGGGGTGGTGTCCTTCTTAGCCTTACAGTAATCTCTTAGCCAGGGGAAGAACGATGCTTTGTGTGGACGGCCGTGCAGGCGCTAGGCAAGCGCCAGGCTGCGATTCGACAGTGCCGGGAGACAACGATTAGGGACGCAGCCCCGATGTTACAAGTAAACACCCTCCCCCTTCCCCAGTCTAACTTCGCGTGCCCACAGGTTAACGAGAAAAAACTTGTCTGGTGGTGGGAGTGTGTGTGTGAGGGGGGGAGGGGGGGATTTCAGAGAAGTGATATCAGCATCTCTGTGTTTGCAAAAGCCATTTTTAGAAAGCGTACCCATATTTATTCCATAGGTGATGGCCATCCAATCCGACGCCAAGAGAGTAGGACGTTTATTTTCCTTTTTCTTTTCCCGCCGTGGTGGAAATGTGCCGTCAGAAGAAGCACGATACTACGTTGGTACAAAACCTGTGACGTAGGTCTGGACTCACTTCTTTATAGGGGCGATAATACAGTTGATTGGGAGAATAGTTTTAAGGAGCCATGAGAGGGCGGTTGTGGCCGAGCGTTTCTAGGCCCTTCAGTCCGGAACCGCGCGACTGCTAAGGTCGCAGGTTCGAATCCTGCCTCGGGCACGGATGTGTGTGATGTCCTTAGGTTAGTTAGGGTGAAGTAGTTCTAAGTTCTAGGGGACTGATGACCTCAGTCCCATAGTGCTCAGAGCCATTTGAACCATTTGAACCATGAGAGGGAGGATGAAAAACATTACAAAAAGATACTGTTGGCCAGTGCTGGCAGAAGAACTTTGCGGCTGGCTGAACAAATTTAGCCTCGCTAAAAAGACACACCACGCCGAGAGGAGTTTAGTGTTGTGACATTTGATAGTTAACCAGGGGAGAGATTTAGGAGTGAGGACTTAACCAGCGGAGATGGGAGAAGACACAATGAGGCCACGGAAATGATCGAGGACTTCAGCGTCATAAAGGAGAGAGAGAGGAGACTGGAAATCCTGCCTCAGTGTAGAGATGGAGGGCTCCATCGAGCATACACTATTATGGTTCGATGCCAGATTTCTCTAACGCACGTTAACTCGTAGACTTCATGGAAGTACTGAACGCTCCATCGGTCGCTCTGTCCCAGTAATATGCTTGCCTTCACTTACTCTCGTTCTCTAGGCTTGCAATCACCGCGTACATACTGTTTATCGTCGTGATAGGATAGTGATGACTGGAAATCCGCACCATCAAATTACTATATACATTCACCTCGCAATAGATAACCCACATCGCACTCCCTCAGATTTAGTAGTAAGATGGTCAAGTGGATAGCCCGTCAAGATCTGAGCACAGATCAAGAACGAAAACAGGAGGAAGGTGAACTGGACTGTGAAAAAGAAGCGAAATAGAAACAGTGACGGTCGAAGTTGCAGGTGTGCAACATCGAGCGAATTTTAATAGCCCTAGCATCGTGGTTGTGTGGCCGCCGTGTTGGACTCCAAAGGAGAAAATACGTGCACAAATCTCTCTCCTGCACTTTTTTTTAAATACAGAATCCAGTCATTGTAGTGCCTGTTCCCCGTATTCATATCGGTTTGCAACAGCAATGTATAAGGAAGGGACCTCCAGACCTACGTCCTATTTGTTCTTCACAAGTAACACAACACATGTTACGCCTCTTGCGTTCCGTTTTGGAAGCTTTGGTTCTTGAATTCCTTTGTTGTAACATGGTTCACATCCGTTTATCTATTGCTTTCATTTCTGTGAGAGCTCTGTGCGGCATCTCACCTGCTCTTACTGTTCCTTCCCTTTACTTGCGACGGTAATGTATTCTTTCCACATGGCCCCTATTCTGTAACCAATGTATAGTATGACAAGTGGCAAGACTGCAGAAGGAGAGCAGACATGTCAGTGACCGGACACAAAGTTCATAATCATGTGGACAAAAAATAGGTCACGAGGAAGATTTAAACACGGATCTGCCGCTTTGCAGTCCAACACCATTACCACACAACCACGACGCCGTGGCTCTTGCAATTCGCTCGATGCTGCACGTTTTGTCAATAGACATTCTTCCTGATTTCACGTATGATCTGCGTTCAGTTTTTGACGGGTTATCCACTGGGCCCTCTTGACACTAAATCTGAGAAGCGCGCGATGGGGAGTTTCCCGTGTCAGAATCTTGCCAGCAATTACTGTTGTCTATAATTTCTTTCGACCCATATCCCTCACGTATCGATTTCAACCTCTGATTTTCTCCTCACTTTTTCTTGTGTAGTGTATGACCGAATATTACTTCCTTTTGTGATCCTTCCACTTTCAGTATGTTAGACAAGAATTTTAATTTAAAATGCGCTACCTGAAAAGTGTGTACTCGTCATAACTGGAGATACATAAGATGACAGAGTTGTCAGTTTTGTGCGGTGGCCTGTTGGAATTAGTGGAACAGTTTCGTAGGAAGTATTTTGCGGGAAACGGTAGGAAATAGGTGACGTAAAGTAGCTGGCCAGCAAACTTCGCGCCAGTGTCGTGGATTACAAGGAGTGGGGGCATGTAGCATTCTTCATCACGATCCGTCCATCAGATGCGTTCGTTACGACTAGTGGTTCCCCTGGTAATATTTCTAAGGAGCCAGCTATGAGCTGGCACCAGTTTGTCACCTACCCCTTCTGTCACCGTCTCACAACATAAGCGTTACATCTAGTGTCCATATGATAGAACTGCCACACAGCCGTGGCGGCTCGTATCGAGTCTTTTGTGGATAGGAGTCATTCTCTTTGGTTTCCGGCTGTTCGAGTCGCCTAGATGGCGAGCGGCGGCGGAAGACTCTTGTGGCGAGTACAGCTGGCCAGTGACAAACTGGATGCGAAGTGAGTCGACACAAGGAATGCTTCCCCGTAAGGCCGTGCAGTTTGATTTGGCATTTTCCTGGCCGTAGTGTGACGTGCCAGGTCTCGTGGTGGTCCTGTCGTACTGTCCTCTTGAGCGTTGCCATGCTGTGGAAGATGGTTTCATTCTGTCTTTGCCTTGGTTAATGATTTACTTCTTGGCTAACTGGAAACACGTTGTTTCGTATTGGGATTATATGCCGATTATATGTTTGTAGTAACCAACGAAAGGATAACGTTCTATGAGCCAGGGTGTGGAATGTCAGAAGCTTGAAGTGGTAGGGAAGCTAGAAAATCTGAATGGGGAAATGCAAAGACTCAGTATAGATATAGTGGGGATCAGTGAAGTGAAATGGGAAGAAGACAAAGATTTCTGATAAGTATAGGATGTAGGATTGGTTATGAATAGGAAGGTAGGGCAGAGAATGTGTTACTGTGAAAAGTTCAGTGTTAGGCTTGTTCTTACCAGACACGACAGCAAACGAACACCGACAACGGTAGTTCAGGTATACATGCCGACGTCGCAATCTGAAGATGAAGAGACGGGGAAAGTATATGAGTATATTGAGAGGGTAATACGGTACGTAAAAGGAGATGAAAATCTAATCGTGGGGGACTGGAATGCAACTGTAGGTGAAGGAGTAGAACAAATCGTTACAGGAGAATATTTGACTTGGTACTAAGAATGAAAGAGGAGAAAGACTGATTGAGTTCTGTAACAAGTTTCAGCTAGCAATAGCGAGTACTCTATTCAAGAATCACAAGAGGAGGAGGATTACTTGGAAAAGGCGAGGAGATGCGGGAAGATTTCAGTTAGATTACATCATGGACAGACAGAGATTCCAAAATCAGATACTGGATTATAAGGCGTATCCAGGAGCAGATATAGACTCAGGTCACAATGTAGTAGTGATAAAGAGTAACCTGGAGTTTAAGAGTTTATTCAGGAAGAACCTCTAAGCAAAGAAGTGGGATAAAGGAGAACTAAGCAATGACGAGATACGATAAAAGTATTCTAAGGCTATAGATACAGCAAAAAGGAATAGCTCCGTTGGCAATACTATTGAAGTCAAATGGACATCTCTAAAAAGGGAAGTCATAAAACTTGGATAGAAAACCATAGGTACAAAGATGGTAACTGCGAGGAAACCATGGGTACCTGAAGAAACAATTCAGTTTCCCGACGAAAGAAGGAAGCAAAAAATTTTCAGGAACATTCAGGGGTACAGAAGTGCAGCTCACTGAAGAGTGGAATAAACAGGAAGTGCAGGGAAGGTATGATTAAATGGCTCACGAAAAATGTGAAGAAATCGAAAAAGAAATAGTTGTCGGAAGGACTGACTCACCATATAGGGAAGTCAAGACAAGCTTCGGTAAAATTAAAAACAATGGTGGTAATATTAAGAGTGCAAAGGGAGTTCCACCATTAAATGAAGAGGAGAGAGCGGATAGGTGGAAACGGTACACTGAAGGCCTCTGTAAGGGGGAAGATTTATCTGTTGTAAAAGAAGATGAAACAGGAGTCCATTTAGAAGAGATAGTATTGGAATCAGAATCTAAAAGAGCTTTGGAGGACTTCAGATCATGTAAGGCAGAAGTGACAGAAAACATTCCATCACAACGTCTGAAATGATTGGGGGACGTGGCAAAAAACGACTATTCACGTAGATGTGTAGAATGTATGAGTCTGGCAACATACCATCGGACTTTCGGAAAAACATTATACACACAATTCCGAAGACTCCTAGAGCTGACAAGTGCCAGAATTATCGCACAATAAGCTTAACATCTCATGCATCCAAGTAGCTGATAAGAATAACATACAAATAAATGGAAAAGAAAACTGAGGATGTGCTACATGATAATCAGTACCTTTAGGAGAGGTAAAGGCACCAGAGAGGCAGTTCTGACATTGCGGTTGATAATAGGAGAAAGACTAAAGAGAAGTCAGGACCCGTTCATAGGATTTTTCGACCTGGAAAAAGCGTTCGATAATGTAAAATGGAGCAAGATGTTAGAAATTCTGAAAAATAGAGGGGCAAGGTATAGGTAGAGATGCATAATATGCAACATGTACAAGAGCCAAGAGGGAATAATAAAAGTGGACGATCAAGAACGAAGTGCTCAGATTAAAAAGTGTGAAAGACAGTGATGCAGTCTTCCGCCCCTACTGTTCAGTCTGTACAGCGAAGTAGCAATGATGATACTACAAAATGTTCAGGAGTGGAACTGAAATTCAAGGTGAAAGGATATCAACGATACGATTCGCTGATGAAATTGCTATCCTGAGCGAAAATGAAGAAAAAATACTGTGTCTGCTGGCTGGAATGAACAGTCTAAGAATACAGAAAATGGATTGACAGTACGTCGAAGAAAGACGAAAATAATGAGAAGCAGCAGAAATGAGAACAGCGAGAAACTTAACATCAAGATTGATGGCCACGAAGTAGATGAATTTAAGGAATTCTGCTGCCTAGGCAGTAAAATAACCAATGACGGATGGAGCAAGGAAGACATCAAAAGCAGACTGGCACTGGCGGAAACGGCTTTCCTGATCGAAACAAGTTTACTTCTATCAAACGTAGACCTTACTTTGAGGAAGAAATTCCTGAGAATGTACGTTTGAAGTACAGCTTTGTATGGTAGTGAAACATGGACTCTGGAAATACCGGAAGAGAAGAGAACCGAAGCATTTGAGATGTGGTGCTACAGACGAATGTTGAGAATTAGGTGGACTGATAAAGTAAGGAATGAGGAGATTCTGCGCAGAATCGAGGAGGAAAGGACTGTGTGGGAAATACTGACAAGGAGAAGTGAGAAGGATGATAAGACAAGACATAGTTTGCAAATGCTACTCTAAGATGAAGAGATTGTCACAGGAGAGGAATTAACGGTGGGGCGCATCAAACCAGTCACAAGACATGAATAAAGAAAAATCTCTCACATCATGCATTGCAATTGTTCCTGCTTTTACGTTAGGCTCTGTTCGTTATGTGATTTAGAAAGTTCCTTTTAAGCTGTTTAAGGGGTTCGAGCGTCGATTTATTGTTTGATACCTCCTCCTTCTTCTTTTTTTCTTTCTTTCTTTCTTTCTTTTTTAAAGAAAAGAAAGAAAATCACAGCTGGTTATCTTGTCAGTGTTATTTAAGCGGAAATTTGATCTTTATATAAAAGGAGCTCTATGATATTGAAAGTATATTAAAAAACTAGAAACCCACCTCGATTGCGAAAAAAGCACGTAGTGTTAACCTAGGTTTCGGCGTAGATAACTTGTGGTGTGCGTACTGTAAGACCTTCGGTACACACACCATCAGATTATTTGACTTGTCGCTCTAACGAAGTAGGCGAGTGTCAGCAATATGTCTCGTGGTCTTATCGTGGCGTGTTTATCTTCTGCCGTTAGGTCAGATGATAGAAATGCCACTTGCACGCTTAGAGTAGCGGATCGACGGTGACCAACTTTAAACAGAATTTGGTTAATTTTCACACACATTTATTAAAATAATAACAAGCGTAAAACTACTTAACTTGGTTCTGGATGCTATTTACAATTGACAATCGGAAGTTCCTTTTGTCTTCGTACGTTAATCTTATTCTCACATATCTCTGATACTTGACAAGGTGTCTATTCATTTATCTTCATGGCTATGTACAGGAATAAGATAATCTTATTAGGCGCAGACTGAAACTTGACTACAGACTAATGCAGACTGACTAATCGGAGGTCTGTACACTCGTTATAATACCTCGCGCGTTCAGGTATCACTGCGCGAGTGTGATCCGCGAAGAGAAAAGGTTCTACATTAGCAGCAATCTCATTGGCTGCATTACATATTAATACGCGGATCGGCGGAAGCAGAATTTGGTCCGTCTATAAGACAGCGCCATCTCGTAGTGCGGAGACGGACGAGTGCTGCGCCTGCGCTGTTGTGCTTAGCGGGGCGCGCTCTAGTGGGAAAGTTGTGTACGCGCTGACTACGCCGAACTACGTACGCAACATAACTACACCTTCTTCAGAACAATAAAACCCACAAGTGCCTAAGAAGGCCTTTGTCAATGATTAAAAGAACGCCATAGCTATACATTTATAAACGAAAAAAAGAAAAACACAAACAGTACATATGTACAAAGTCTAAACCGTTACTTAACTTAATGGTGTAACCTCCACCTCACACCGGCCTATGTTCGATGGGCCATGACCCGCCCGCTGTTTGTGTTTTCCTTTTTTTCGTTTAAAAATGTATAGCTATGGTGTTCTTTTAATCAATGACAAAGGTCTTCTTAGGCACTTGTGGGTTTTATTGTTCTGAAGAAGGTGTATTTATCTACGCCGACACCTAGGTTAACACTAGGTGCTTTTATTCGCAATCGAAGCGGGTTTCTAGTTTTTTGATATATTAACCAACGATTGATGACGCGCTGCGATATTGAAGGTTCTTATATTGAAAGTATACTGTGTGGCACTATTTCCCTTTTTCCCTAATATTAAAACTTTAACGTGTTTCGCTTGTTTTCCTTCGAGGGCTGCTAAGAGTCTTTGATTGCTGGGACAGGGTCCTACTGCGGCGTCTGACGCTTGGGCCATGTTTTTGTTTGTGCCCGTCCGTGTTCTGGGTGAAGGAAAGCACATCCAATTATGTAAGCTATTTATTTGATTACAAGTATACCTCTAAGTGCCTATAAGCAATTTTGCTACTAAAAGTATGCATCTAGGTGCCTTGAGCTACTTAAATGTTGCGTATTTCAATTTCGATGTTTCGGCTCCTGCGAAAGCTAATGCCTATTCGTAGCGATAATGTTTTTAGATATGTTTGTTTTCAGTATATACCTTTTAATAAGAAATTCTTTACAGGGTGCATAATTATTTATTGTGTGAAATCGCTCTCAGTGATGCTTTGTGTCGCTAAGGTAAATACATTTGAAATGTACTACAGATACGTATATTGTCTTCTACTAAGTGTCATTAATAGCTGATTCAAGGAGCAGCTTGTACTTATTCCAACCCTAAATAATATATTTTTTCTTAATTTGGTCCTAAAATTTGTAAATGAACTAGGGAGTACATTTTTAAACTACTTTATTTCCATTATTTGTAGCTTTCTTTGACCGACTTTCTTCAAACTTGTCAATTCTACTCTCTATTTCATGTCAAATTTGTTACTGAATAAATACCATGTGTTGACTAAGTATTTTGGCTGTACTAAAGATGCGTCTGGGGATACATTTCTTTTTGAGGCTTGAAAAGGTTATACTGCTGCTATGTTTCGATCTATCTCAGCACTGGATTTCGTTTAGCAATCACGGCCGGCGTTTAGTGCTATCGTCTACTTCAGATTAGCACCTTAATGCTTGAGTCCAGACCAGTAGTGTATTAGCAGGTTTGTAAGGTGAGCAAGTCGTTTTGATTTCTGTAAGTTATCGATGTGCACGTCAGACATAGAGCAAGTTATGTTAGTGCTAAGCAATTTTGGCCTTATGGTGGCACAGTCTCTGCCTCTGCATAGTCTGACACATTGTTAGTTGAAGTGTGGTAGGTGACTTGTGATTGAATTTGAAGCCATTTTGACTATTTTTCGACCGTGACTGTCTCAAGAAATATGTAAAGGTTTTTTTAAATTACCGCTACCAGTCACAAACTTTGTCAACTATTATATTACTTATTTATTTAGCGATATGTTTCGAGGGTGAAACCTCATCTTCAGGCTAAATGGCATTACTAAAACAACTTTACAATAAGGTCATACTGATATTACATAGTCTTTTAGTTAATGCTGTGGGCATCTTTGTTCTTCTGGCGCGGCAGGCTCGTTGAGATGTGTTAAGGTGTATCCATTTCCGTGGCTCCCTTGGTCACTGCTCACTCATCACAACGAGACTGCCACGCCAGAAGAACAAAGATGGGGTTTAACCTACGAAACACGTCGCTAAATAAATAAGTAATACAATAGTTGACAAAGTTTGTGACTGGTAGCGGTAATTTAAAAAGACCTTTACATTATGACTAGTGATTGTATCTGTTAGACGAAGAAAGGTTTGTTGTGAAGGACAGCAAGGATGAATATGATGTATATTTAGAAAGTCGAAAAGACTCTTTTTTTTGTTTTTTGGAGAAAGGTAAGAAGCCTACGCAGCTAGTTTGTATGAATGGTTATTGTCAGCTGTTTGACTTCGTTTACTTACTCAGGGCTGAAAGAAAGATATAAAGGGACATTTGCATGCCGTGCGTGAGTTTCCTCGGAAACGCGAAATCTTAATTAAATAATTAATCTCTGACAAATAAATAAAGCCTATGGCACAGAACTGCAGCGCTATGTCGCTGATAAAACAAAATATAATTAGGACACTCTTATGTTTCATTAAGATGGAGAGGTCTTGCAGAACAACTGGTGCGGAAGCGCGTACATTTTATTAACTGGCACACCACCATATTTGAAGTTATATAAGAACACTGCGAGTTGCAATCTTACTAGGCACTCGATTCTGTAAAGAATTTATATTTATGAAAGTAAGTAGAATTATTTAACTGTAGGCTTATTCGTTGAATATATCTGATTTAACTAACTGTAAACTTTTTTATGTTTAGTAGACAGACACCTCTGTACGACGTATTGACATGGCTGGCAAATTATTCTAATATTGAGATTTAGATTTTGAGTCCGCACCTACCGCAGCAGTCTTTGGAAACGATTTAAATACGAAGTCCGATTATTTGAATCACATTTCACGGTCAACTACGAATAACATTGTATTTACGAAAAAGCCATTGTCAAGCGTCTGATACCAAGTAATTAAACGTCCACGTTCCAGATAAGAAAATATTAATTACAACAAATCACTATAATACATAATTAATAATTGATATTTATTTATTTTATTTTATTTATTTTATATTGGCGACTGCGTGTCGGACTTGTTGTTTTGTCATTTGTTACATTGTTCTCTTTGTTTCATGTGAAAAATCAACTTTCTGGACCTGGACGTGAATGTATGAGAAATAACAAAAATCTGAAGATATTTTCCAATTCTAAAATTTTGCGGGAAGACACTGCGAAGCTTCCAGCAAAATAAGGTAAGACGCAGCATCTTTGCATTGGGAGGCTTGACCAGACGCATAATTCTGTGTATTATCTCTTCAGTAGATTCTGCAGTATTTCTTTCGCGCGGAGCAGTTTTCAGTGACAAATTTCATTCTCAGTGCTTTTCCTTAAACAATAACTTCTGCAACACTACCTATACACGAGTGTACAATATGGCCGACTTCTGTACGATACGTTGTAACGTGGCCAGCAGCCATTAACAATAATCCCATATTCAATTTACATTTTTAAATTAACAAACAGCCATTGTTGCTACGAGCGATTTATGTTCAACTGCATTTTATTTTAAAACCAGTGTCAAACTTTATTTTCTCGAAGCATATCTTACGTGTGGCATGGTCATAACTAGAAAACAATACGCAAAGATGGAACAGCAAAGACATACTATTCAGACGCAATCCGACTCGGACGAGAGACAAATGTTAGAAAATGACTTTACGACAGCAACCGGTAGTGACGATTCACCAAATATTGACGCAAGTGTTAACGGAAATTTTGACAATCGGCCGTCCACCACAAAAATTTCAGTCTCAGTCAGAGCCCATGTTAATACATGACGTCACGTCTAATGACGCGGCGGGGGCAGAGACCTTGCAAACAGTAAAAATTGCCAACATGTTACAAATGCTAGTGAAACAAAACGAAGAAAATATGGCAACCTTAAAGACGCAAAATGAACAGTTAAAGACACAAAATGACGAAATTAAGTCTGACCTCATAGCAATCAAGACATGTAATGACACTTTATGTAAACGTGTGGAACTTATAGACGCCACACTGACCAAACAGATGACTGAACTCAGTACGAAATTTTCCAAGCTTAATACGATACAAGAAAACACTACAAATGACGTAGCACTTTTGCAGACACAAGTAAAAAACCTTAATGTCACGTGTGAAGCTCTTACTGAACAAATTCAAACATATCCTTCAGTACACGACAACCTTGAAAAACGAATTACTGACGTGCAGAATAAATTTGACGATGTTGAACAACAACTGACTGACAGATTACAATCTGATGCCACACCTCATTTTCAAAATATTAATAAAGAATTTCATGATTGGGTAGAGAGCAAAGACAAACATTTTGATAGATGCATACGTGAAAATTTACCAACAATTGTGCACGACTCCGTAGCGGCATACATCACTAATAACAAACAGCTGATTAGTGACGCAGTGCAATCCGTCACTGCACCCATGAGACAATTCACCGATCAACCACAGTCTGAATGTAACGAAAATATCAATCAAAATGTACAGTTCAGAGACCAATATACATACGAGTATGACGCACACATACCGCACACAACAAACACACAAGAACAAAACACACCACGACAACAACACATACCACGACGTGCAAACACAAACACAAGCTATTATCATGGTAAACCACAGCAACATTATTGTAATTACTCGCCATCTGCACATTACAGTAATTACAGTGGAACAAATCCATATCATAATGCAAAGGAAGAAGAAAGCTTAATAAAACACAGGCAATTTCAGACTTTTATCCCAGAAAAACGAACCATTCATCCGGTGATTTTTCTTAAATCTTTTAGTAACGCATTTCCACGCACTTGGAGTGACCGGAAAAAGATTTCATATATTGTCGGCTACATCCAAGGCGATGCAGCTGTCTGGGCATACAGTCAAGCTGACGTGTGTACCACGTACAGTGAGTTCGAGCGTGCCTTTCTGAACAAATTCTGGTCGCAATCCGTCCAGGAGCGACTCAGAAGACAAATTTTAGAACCTGAAACTTTTAACAGTAAAAATGGTAACTTACGCAGATATTTTGAAAAATACTTGAACATGGGACATTTTTTGGACGAACCAGTCGCAACACGTGATATGCTCCGTGCGTTGAAGGCCAAATTGCCTTTCAACATTAAAGAAAAATTCTTACATATTCCGGATGACGATCCATATTATTTTTTAACAGCTTTAGATTCGGTTGACATGTTACTAGAAGATCAGCGCTTCGCGCGGCAAAACAGCAGCCACAATGTTTATATTAGTGGTATGCAAAACATGCAGGCTTGCCAACTCAATTCTGGCGTGCCCACAGTTGGATACGCGGTACAGCAAAAACGGCAAACTCACATGCCGTCTCAATACGGAAATCAAGATCAACACGCGTATTCAAATACAAACAACAGTTACAACAGTAATAACACTTCATGCGGCAATCCATACAAAAGGCACCGCGGTAATAACAACAACAACAACAACGGTAACAACGGATACAAATATAGCAACAAAAACACAAACAGAAATAGAAATAATAATAACTACGAGCCAAGACAGCATCAAGGCTGGACTCGTAGCGATCAATACTTTCATTCAAACACTGCTAAACCACAGCAGCCACCAGGACAAAATTGGAGCATACCTTACGACCGACAGGTAAGTCATAATGCGCAACAGCAACAACAACTGCAAAAGTTTGGAGATCACCACAGGCAATATCCGAATGTGAATATAACAGAAGTGACACCTGATACACAACCTCAATCTCTGTCAGTACCTAATACAAATGCTAATCCAACAAACTAGAAACAGTCACTTCTATGCCCCGGGTGGTGGCTGAAGAATTCTTGGGGGGCGACTTCAATGTTAATCAGTTATTTGACACCACCATTGAACAACAAAATACTGATTTGCCTAATAATTCTAAACAAAAACTACCTGTTTTATATATAAGATACAACCACAATGAGAATATATCAGATGAACTTTTGCAAGACAGTACACAATGTCGTTCAAACACAAATGAAATTGTTTTAGCCTCTACTACTGGTGTAGTAGGTGGGATTCCAACTACTATTTTCTTAGATACAGGTGCAGCTGTGAGCGTTTTGTCTTTCAATTTCTATAAAAAGATGTGTGAATTGGAGCTTGTGCCCGAGTTTCCTGCCCAAAACTGTAAAATAACTACTGCTCTAGGTAATAAGTCATATAGGGTTAAGAAGCAAGTATTTGTAAAAATTAAAATAGGTAATGGAACCGTACAATGGCCATTCCTGGTTGTACAAAACTTTGTGACAAATTGCATATTAGGATTAGATATTATGAGCGAGAAGGACTGCATTATAGACTTCTCCAAAGGTAAATGTATTTTAAATGATGAAGGCAGTGTAATTATTATTGATTTGGACAGGAGAACTCTAAAGCATGACAAACACTGTACAGGGTACAAGGTTCTGTTAGTACTTGACAAAGACATTCAAGACATTCAAACACACTCATCTGACACAGAGCTAATGGACTTGAAAACTTTGCTTGATCATAAGATACATGAAGCTACAGCTCTCAGTGTACATGAACGTGTAAAACTACAGGAAGTGTTATCCAAATATTTACAAGTTTTTACCAAACGATTAGGTGTTATCAACACGTATGTGTACAAGATTGAAGTGAAGCCTCACAAGATCTTCTACCACAAGACATATAACGTACCATTATCTCAACGACCTGCTGTGTGGCAAGAACTAAAACAAATTACAACATAGATAATAAGTAGTATAGAAATGTTCATTTCAGCTGCACCAGTGACGCAGTTGAAGACAGAAGAACTTTTCTTTCAACGCCGCGGCACTACCAAGAAGACTGAATATTACGGCAAAATTTATGATTACGTAGCAGTGAATGATATATTAATTTTTCGCGGAACATATGTGACTGTAGGTACCACTGACTTGGTATTACACCTGACGAACCGACAGACGTCATCTGTGAAGGGACCTTTTACTTCGAGAAATAGATTGGACGCAAGATTCTCAGCAAGAAAAGCATCTACCAGTAGCCAAGGCCACACAGACACAATAAACACACTCACAAAACGCGAGGAATCTAACAGTTTTCCTTCTCTTATTATTTTGAATATTTATTGAGTAGTGAAAACGCCTGGTCTTGCCTACTGATGTAATGAATGTTGTGTCTAACCTACCTTAATTTCAGATGACATCACAAAAAAAAACATCGATAAAATCCCAGTAAAACCGTTAAAGAGAAAGTAAATATCTGCAATTCATGTAATCAAATGTGACATAATGTAATAATTTATAGCTATGTAATGATGATGTAAACATGTTTATATGTAACTGTATTATGTTTATGCTAAGAATATATGTGACGTGTATATGTATGATTACTTATGTTTTTTTTAAAAAAAATGATGTATAATGTAACTGTTACTATGTGAAAATCTGAACGATAACGAGTGCCAAAATGTGAAAAACTTTTTAAAAAAAAATTGCATAGTGAACCACTGTTCACGGACATTAATGTACATTACTAAGTCTGCAACTACGCAGAAACCTATGTGAAAGAAACTCTTAATGACATTCATCATGCATCGTACATTTGTAAACGCGATGAACAACTTCTTTGATAACTACGAACATTTAGGTGAGCTATATTTTAAAAGAAAAACTGAAAATGTGAAGTGCATAATTGGTGCATTGTCTAGTGACATTACTACAGTACCTCACTTCAAGATGTTAACTGGATTAAATGGTCACAACGTGCCTGTCCAGAAAACAACACGACGAGTGGAAGAATTTTGGTTGGAACTTCAGGGAATGGAATGTTCTCGAAATGTGACGGACACACTACCTGGACTATCCAAGGATCGACGCCAGCTATGTGCCGTCCGAGGTTCTGCAACCAAGCTTCCACGGAGTATCGAAAACGAACTGCATATGGACCAATTACTCGACGGGTCACGTCCGATCTGTAATAAACAATTCTTGTTGTCACAACGAACTGCATCACAACGACTATAATGGAAATAGGAAATTGACATGCTTATGTATCAATTACGTTGTTATACAGCGATGTTACTGTGATCAAAAAACTTTACCTCGACGACACTAACCTGTGAAACATTACTGTGCAGCAGATGAACATAAACTGTAATAACGACACGATGTGTATAGGTGAACGCACCTGAAACAAAAAGACATTTTTCTTTGAAGCATTTCAATGTAATACTATGTAACTAAGAACATTCAACAATCTAAAGTTGTGTTATAGCAAATATTGTAATTTTAAAATTAAGATACCTCTCATAGAATGTACTCTTCATATGTAATCTTGGTGGAATATTTTCTTTGTGCAACGACTAAGAAACGCGAGCGCACACGAACAATATGAACTGCAATACTGTGCCGCGTGACCTAAATTTACGATATAACGGCAGTGCCGGAGTCACATAGACGCTTCTGCGCATGCGTGCACTCTATTTTGCCAACATAAGAACTTTTACGGCGCACGCGCGTCATTAAAATTTTGTATATAATATACTGTATAATGTATGTCATGTAAACAGTTGTAGATAACTTAGATTTTCGCAGCGCTATGTCACTGATAAGACAAAATACAATTAGGACACACTTATGTTTCATTAAGATGGAGAGGTCTTGCAGAACAACTGGTGCGGAAGCACGTATATTTTATTAACTGGCACACCGCCATATTTGAAGTTATATAAGAACACTGCGAGTTGCAATCTTACTAGGCACTCGATTCTGTAAAGAATTTATGTTTATGAAAGTAAGTAGAATTATTTAACTGTAGGCTTATTCGTTGAATATATCTGATTTAACTAATTGTGTAAACTTTTTTATGTTTAGTAGACAGACACCTCTGTACGACGTATTGACATGGCTGGCAAATTATTCTAATACTGAGATTTAGATTTTGAGTCCGCACCTACCGCAGCAGTCTTTGGAAACGATTTAAATACGAAGTCCGATTATTTGAATCACATTTCACGGTCAACTACGAATAACATTGCATTTACGAAAAAGCCATTGTCAAGCGTCTGATACCAAGTAATTAAACGTCCACGTTCCAGATAAGAAAATATTAATTACAACAAATCACTATAATACATAATTAATAATTGATATTTATTTATTTTATTTTATTTATTTTATTTATTTTAAAAAGACCACCCTATTTCCCTGAGTCCTTCATTAACATCTCAACTGATTAAGCCGTTTAGGTGCATAGAAATTCCCTGTTGACATTGTACCCCTTTTAAATCATTTTTCATTTCGTTAAGCATAGTATTGTTCAGTCCCATGTTACGTGTGAAGATCATGCGAAGTTTTACTTTGCCTTTTTGAATGCATACTTCATTCTAAAATCTTTGACGTGGAATATCATTTCATAGTAATGGTTCTCCTCGCCATCCCTCTGTATATCATTACGCATTACCATATTACACCTTGTTGTGTTCAACAGATTGAACATTGTTAGGAAATTTGTATATAAAATGTTTTCTGCTTGCCGTTCACTGTCGTTCGTCCTTTACAGAAATGAAAAAACTTTTGTCAAGGCGAGAGGTAAGTGGAAATTTTATTAGGCTAAGATAATTGTTTCACTTCACTTCGGCATTTTATATAAAGACAAGTTCTATTCAGACTAGTTACATTTCAGTAAAAAATTAGATTCTGTTTAATCAAAGATTAGCATACAGTTTTAAGCTGGATAACAGTTTGTAGGTAAATAGTTTTGGTAATATGTAGACTCTTTGTTAAGTTAGAGGTATATTTGGGCTAAATTTCATACAGAATCACATAGTGGGGAATTTAAGTGGCAGCCATCATTTCAGGCAGCTTTGGTTGAGTGTATCCTGCAAATTAGTATTTTTAGGCTGCATTGGTGTCACGATCAAAGAAGAAGTTAGGTATTTTTCTAATTTTCAACTCGTCTAAATTTACGACTGTTTCTGTTGTTCTTTCATTTGTTTTCATTCTTGAAGGCTGCTTTTCTCCATGGATTACTGTTCTCACAATGAAGCGGAGATGCTGAGTCCCAGATAGGCACAACCAAAATCACTGTCAACAAATAAGCTTTAAGCCAAAATGGACTTCATCGTAAACAGACAGACACACGCACGCTCACGAAAACGCAAGTCATGCACACATGACCACAATCTGGTTCAAATTGTTGAAATGGCTCTGAGCACTACGGGACTTGACTTCTGAGGCCATCAGTCCCCTAGAACTTAGAACTGCTTAAACCTAACTAATCTAAGGATATCAGACACATCCATGCCCGAGGCAGGATTCGAACCTGCGACCATAGCGGTCGCGCGGTTCCTGACTGTAGCGCCTAGAACCGCTCGGCCACTCCGACCGGTGACCACAATCTCTGGCTGCGGCAGTCTGGCCTCAACAACCGAAGACTGTGGTTGCATGTGTGTGAGTTGCGTTTGCGTGTGTATGTGTGTGTGTGTGTGTGTGTGTGTGTGTGTGTGTGTATGTGTATGTGTGTGTGTGTGGTTGTTTTCTGTTTCCGAGGAAGGCTTATTTGGCCGGAAGCTTACTTGCTGAGAATCTGTATGTTGCGCCTACCTGCGCTTCAGTATCTCCGGTATATGGTGAGTAGCAACTGTCCGTTTCATAATATTGTCCTTATTCCATCCTGGATTTTCCGTTGTTGTATTAGTACTCTGATTGTTTGATATTGTTCGTTTATTTTACTGTGGCTTTAACTTGGCCGCAGTTATTGTTTCATGTCATTTCGAGCTGTCATGTATTTGAAGTCACCTAGTTCATTTGGAAAGTTAAAAGGTAGCTCCTGTAACTTCAAGCTGCTAAAATTTGAATCCACTCACTGTTTTCTTGGACAGTAAAGTAAAAAGAAAATTTTTAACTTTGTTGCTGTCCGAAATGCTCACTATCAATCCTTTTATATTCTGAGTGTGAAATAAAGGTGATATTCCTTTTAATGGTGAATGGTGCTTTAAATTCCTCGCGGTCCAGTCCTCCCACAGAAGAGCATTTCCCGCCAGAAAGTTAGATGCAGTTACCTATCTCAGTCACACACCGCAGGGAAGCTAGCGTTGTTCTTGGAGGATGAAAACTCATTTCCCCATTAAACGGCTGAACTAGCCCTCGCAGTCTACCAGCGCTCCATACCAAACAACTCTTTTTTACTGGACGACAAGACAGCTGCGAGATAAAGATAAACGTAAAATCTCTGGCCCAGTCCTGTAGCCGGGTCATTGGCCTCACTGTATTTCTTTGTCGAGGCACTAGGAGCTGAACGGTGTCGGGCCCATCGACCTGGCAGCCTATTACTGCAGGGTACGATACCCGGCGCTTATTTAATATTAGGCTGAGTGGACGTGAGCCCGTCCTGGAGGGACTGGGTCGAGGAAAATTCCTCCCCCTCCCCCTTCTTATCTGGGAATGAACTCGATACTAGACCATCATGGACACCAGGCGCAGTGCAAGTCTCTTAACACGGAAAATAATTCCATTCACACATTTGGACACTTCAGAGCAGGCGTGACGAACAACAACTGTATTCTCATGATTTCGGTTCATCTGCAGTAGGGAAATCTCATCTGCAACTTCTTGTGTCTAACTTTATTAATAAGCAGTGTCGCACAAAGCTGCACATTCTCGGAAACTATTATTGCGAGTTTCAGAGCGTTTCCAGGTGAGAGAGTCTGTCGTACCTCCTCCCGATTCCGTCAAACAGACGGAGAGCCAGGTCTGCGCTGCCGCTGAATAATGAACCGGGCTTCGCGGGGCGAAAACAAATCCAGGTTTCTGATTATTCTGCCTGGAGTGCTTCCTATTATGTTCAGTCTTCCCGGCCCGCTCCACCTCAACTCCTGTCGGAAACCTCGCTGAAAGATTAGAGAACAGGAGCGGGAGGAGGCGAAACCGTGCAAAGATTGCCCTTTGCGAGTAGGCACTAGTCGCTGGGGGTATTATGTCGCCGCCAACAAAAGGCGCCGGCGGGGGTGTATCGGCTCCGGAGTGGCACGCCGGGGGAAGCTTTGTCTGCGACGCAGTGCCCCGCGCCGTCTGCGAAGAAAGGCCAGTGGGGGCGGCGGGGGCGGCGATGCGCCGAAACAATGGCTGCCGCCGGATGAGTCCCGCCGACAATGACGACTGCCTGCCGGCTAGGCCGCGCATGCGCACACGAATGTTGTGAGTTGCGGGGCCCGTCTGGCTCTTCGGAGACGGCGTTTACTTAGCACACCGCAAGCCGACTCGTGCCCTAGTGTGAGAGCGATAAATTGTATCCCTGCGCCTTCAACTGTGTTAACCAGCTGCGCGAGGAAACTAATAAGACGGGTGACTGTTGTAGGGAGCAGGCGAGTTCAAAGACTTCGCAAGAGACTGTACGACGCATTTCTAAACACGCTTCCTACTCTATACCATTCGCGTAAGAAATGAAGGAAAATATTAAAATAGGCGCCCTTTTGAAGGCCGTGGAAGCCATTGCATTAAAGACGCAAAGTGTAGCCGTAGCATATGTACTTTTCCAAACAGCCTCATGATCAGGATTAGTCCTCCCTGGGCCTGTGTTTTCCGAAGGAGGACGAATAATAACCGTGGAATGTGTAATGTGACCATACTCTGTGGAACAAGTTGTAAAAGAGAGAAGGATGACATGGAAAAAATTTTTAGCCAGGGAATCGAATAAATTCATTCATTTAGACAAATCATAAGGGGTGCTAAAAGAAATTTCTGCCTTCAAAAGGAGACTTCCAGAGTCATTGCAGTGGGAAGTTATCCGATTCTGTGCAGTAAATCCTGAACTTTATCAAAAAGGTGGATGGTCTCTGTGTTATAGGCCAGTGTTGGCAGAGCATAAGTACAATAATATAAGAAGTTAAGACAGAAGTAACTTTAACAGTAATTATCGTATTAAAAAGGAAAGAACACCTTGATGTTATGCAAAATTATAGTTATTTGATCGCGAACCGGCTTTAGGTGCCTCAGGCCATCTTTGGGTGATGACTGAATGTCACAAACACAGACACAGACATTATCTGTACAAAAGATACAAAAATGACAGAGTACTTACACATGGAAACATTGCAATAATTACATCACATTAAAAGGGAGTAAACAATGTTTTTATGATAAATAAGTTGAATTTACAGTGTGATCCTACTATTTGTAACGAAAACTGAATTTATCAAAGGGCAAAGTGGAAACTGAGTCTGGTTATTTAATAGTAGGCTGTCATTCTGTACAATGTGTTTGTATATTTCCAGTAGGATTATCTCTCTTCTTTTCTTGACAGAATAAAACTTCACATTCACATCTCCTAGAAGATGATCAGCAAAGGTGTAACTCTTCTTCCTTAATCTCCATCTTCTCTCATGATCACGTTGCATGATTGCCACAGCTCTGCCTGACTCACCAATACACAGTTTTTCACACTGCTTGCAAGTGATTTTATACACATCTCACTATTCCAAGGGTTGTAATTTGCCTTTAGTATTGAATAACAATTCTGATTGGTTATTGGGATTATAAAATGCAACTCTGTAGTTGCGAGACTTTTGCCAAAATATGGAATTTTGCACTAGGTCTTGTAACTACTGAATGATTTATGTCCGTCAGCACTGGTGATCCTCTTTTAGCACAAAACCATTCATATGATGTAGAATGTGAAGTTTTAAATTCTGTGAAGAAAAGCACGGAGATGACCATATAGGAAATACTGGTAATCAACAAACACGACACAGAATGCCATCCTGGTGTTAAATGATCAAACTCAGTATCCATTTTACACTTTGTTAAATGAAGTTTTTTTACAAATACTAGATTTAAACTCTTAATTCATCAAATTTCTCATAAGCTGTTAAATCTGTCTCCAGATAAAACTTTGTTTACGCCGTTTACTTGCTAAAGTAATATACCATAATGTTTTCCGATGTAAACACTCTGTCATTTTTGTATCTTTTGTACGGATATCATCTGTGTAGTCGCCCTTCATATTTATCTGTGTTTGCGACATTCAGTTCTAATCTGAAGATGGCCTGAGAAGGTGGAAGATGCTTCATTACTAAATAAATGTGATTTTGCAGAATATGAGGAAGTCTTTTCCCAATTTAATATTATTGTCATGTTAAACCAAGCACCGACGGAAAATTTAGTCAATGTTGGTAACTGTTATAATGGTGATGCCTGAAACAGACGAAGAGATGACAGTCATGGGCTCAGTCCTCATGACAGGGACTGGAGAAGCTGACAGCAAGGAAAATACAGGAATGATATAGAGGTAAGAGAGAATTTTCAGCAGAGAACAAAGGTTGACAATGGAAAATACAAATTTTCGATATTTATTTGAGAGTAAATCGATCAATTAATTAATTTATCTCATATGATGTTTATTTATGCATTGTCAAAAACACGTGAGAGACTCAGTTTACTAAGTATCAGAGCTGGTATGCAGTCTTTTTATGCTTTTATATTTGGGATCTCGTGGGTATGTGATCCTTATTCAGATTTAAAAGTTATATTTGGCTTGATCCTTGACGAACCTCTTTGGAGTAATAACTACAGTGGACACGTGGTGAACTAGGGAAAGGTTGAATTATCCTGATCACTGTGTATCCAACGGGTCAACAGGATAGGCAGTCACTCGCTGGGGTGACTCTGAATATTTTATGTAATTTGGTTTGACTGGTGAGAAGTAGCACAGAGCACATTTGGCTGCATATGGAGGCGACTCGAGGAGTGACAGCTGCACTGAAATAGGTTTGGAAGCAAGAGACTGGTGACAGTCATCTGCAGTCATTGCTTTACAATATCAGGTAACAAAACAGCAGTGAAGTATTTAATGTAAAATCGTGTGCAATGAGTGGAAACGACATGAAGTTTTCTGCAAGGCCATAACGCACTAGCAATACACTACACCTGTTAGTATAGGCCAACCGTTTTACGTCTGAGCAACCATTCTTCAACACCTGACCTGTTGCCCCGGGGATACTGAGCTTTAATGGCTTGTTCTTACCACATGTAGCTGGAGGTACTAACCCACTCAAAAGTATACGTAATGCCTAAAATTATTTCTCTAAAAATGACGTAAATACTGATATAACGTTGTTCAGTACACTGTCCTCAGCACAAATAAAAAATCTGAACTAATACCTGTTACACGCTGTATGTGTTTCCTACTTATTACTCATGCTGACCCGTTTGCCTCAAAAATTATCAAAAGAGTTTTGGCACAAGTAGGGAACAAAGCCACAAATGGAATTATAACAATGGAATCTGGCGCTCCTTTACATTGCAATTAACCATTGAAGAGCAATATGAAGTGGGGTTGTGTGACACATCTTTTTCTTTTTTCTCCGAGGAGTTGGATCGTGGAGCTCTAAGCAGGACCGATTTGATAGGTAATACAGGTGAGCTGATAGCTGAGCGTTGGCTGCGTATACTTCTCGCAGCCACTGCGCACTCACATATTCTTGGAAATGGAGACAGTAAAGTGGCACCAAAGATGGACGAAATGGAAGATGGATATTGTTGTTGTTGTGGTCTTCAGTCCAGAGACTGGTTTGATACAGCTCTCCATGCTCCCCTTTATGCTTGACTCCACTTCGGCGATTTCATTGCAATGGTGATATGTGCTCATTAAAACTTCAAACGTAATTATAGGGTAAATATCAAAAACCTTGAAATTGTTTTAATTATCATAGACTATAACGACAGGGACAATCTGATGGTTTGATCCGTCATATGAGAGCTGACAACGCCATTAAACATCACAACAAGCTACTTTTCTAAAAGTGCACGTGTAGGTTAAGTCGGGGAGAGTTGGACCACTTTTTTTCAGCATAAAATTTGTGTGTTCATCAACTTTCTTGACTTCTGACAGCATGTTCTTACAGAGTGTCATATAAACTTCCATTCAATATATTGCTGAGGCACTGCTGCATAAAGTAGACAAGAGATATGATAAAATTGAAACATACAAGAGTGGTCCATCTCACCCATATGTGTACGAGTGTGATGGGCCAGTGTACTGGAAGAGATAAACCACATTTCCTCTCTTCTCTGATCCCTCGTTTTATTTATAGTTTCAATTTTTTCAGCATAGTTTAGCCGCTTGGATACAGTTCTTGCTTTCCCCTTAAATTCATGTTTTTTCAGTAGATATTTTTATCAGTGATATTTCACCAAGAAAAGAGTAAAATTAAAACTAAATTTTTTATTTGGAGTATTTCGTAATGACTGCATAATATTACTAATTAATATCTGATTTTTTAATTATAAATTTCGATTGAATACTGGCTTTTCTAATGAACTGCTTTTATTCAAACATTAGTCTGTCCTTCTCTCACCACAGCAATCAACTTATTACCCATACTGAACAACGTTGTTGCGATAATTATGAACAGGAGACACACTGAAGCCTGTCGTTATTTTTATTAGTTTCGTAATAGATTTCACAGCACCTAACACATTAATCTTCATCCTATTCATCAACGTTATTTTCGTAATCTTTTACAATGCCTACATCTGATGAACACAGTGAGCTATTTGCAGTATTTTTCTTTTTAACTTCTTCAGTCTATTTTTCTCTTCACTAGTATTCCCTTTGGTGCTATTTCTGTCCTTTTTTTCTATATCATTACTTTTCTTATCCCTCTTTATATTTACAGTTTCAATGTTTTCAGCACAGTTTAGCCCTTTGGATAGAATTGCTGCCTTTCACTTTAAATTCATGGTTTTGTCACTAGAAGGAATGGGTGATATTTCTTCCAGTAGTTTTATCTCTGTTGGCTTAAGAGCAGTCAATTTTTAGGTAACAATCTTGAAGGGTTTAGGTTTAGGAGGATGGAGTCACAAGTGGTTTTCGTGAAGGTATTTGACTTCAGCAAACAACTCTGTTCTTTTGTTGTGATTCGGATCACTGCGTCCCTCGATTAGCTTTGAAGTGGACATTGGCATGTGCGCGTGTGACTCTGCTCTTCCATGTGTTGGCACAGACGTATCTCCCGACAAATAAGCGTTGTCTGAGACTGAGTTCATCTTCAGTGGAGCATTCCACGTACATGGAAGCTATATTTAATTATGCCCCGTCTCAATCACACGAAAACAAGTGGTCCATCTCTAAAATAACATTGGTCCATCTCTTCCGACTGTCTAGGAAAGATGGACCACGCCGACTTTCATATGACAGCAGAAAACTCGGTGGCCACTTCAGGGTAGTTTCATACCCACACTTTTGTATACTCCCAGTACGAAAGCAGCCTGACTGTTGTGTAAAATACGCTTTAATACCAAAATTATGTAACTACACGATAAAACTTTTCGGATTACAAGAAGAGAGAATGTTGTTTTCCTCCGAAACTAAGGCGAAAATGACAGCAACAGTTTTGTATCAAGTTCGTTCACAAAAGAGCTTCCCGGCAAGTAATGGGACCTTCTGCGTAATGGCGCGTTTGTGAAATATGTCACTTGTCCGTCTCACCCATTACTCCAACTCTCCCGGACGTACCCTATAAAAAATTAAAGACGAGTTTACTAAAAGTTCTTACGCAGATGTGCCAGTATTTCCCTGATTTAACTAATCTCCATAGTAGATGAGTAATCACAATTTACTTTTTCGTGTGTGTTTTTAATTTTAGGTAATATTTGCTGTATCGTAAACTCAGATGCATGCGTACTTTGAAGACTGTGTTCATAACTTCTTTTATACCGTGTTGCTACATATTTTACAAAGTGGTTGTAAAAAGACTTTAACTATTTTCATTGCTTTTTCATATCTTATAAGTAAGTGTAATTAGCTTTACCTAAGAATGGTAGTCATTCGTGAGTAACTTATGTTCGGTAGCGTGTGACTTCACAGAAAGTATTTAACGACAATGGTAGCATACTTGGTACATTTTTTTATGTCTATGCGTGTTGCTTATATTCTGTTGCTGCGTCTGTCAAGTGACTCTGCGGCCGAATAGCTACATGAATTACGTACTCTAACTCTTCATTGGTCTTAGAACAGTTTTGAGGTATGGAATAAGTGTCTGAGTGCTATTTAAATATCTTAACTTTTCAGTAGGTTTGATATAATTTTTGTGAATGCGAAATACGGACTTTTGCTTTTTGCTGCTCTTGAAGTATCTGACTGACGGATTTTGCACGATTTTAGGAACTTTAATCTGACTGCATTTTCAGTGATGGTTTTTGCACGACTTCACTAACTTTAATTTTCCTTGTGGGAGCTGAGGCAGCTGTATACTGTTATTATATACTGCAAATGATACTTCCTTATGTGGTTGACAAACTCGTTAAATGTTTCTGACGGAGGTAATTTCGGATAATGAACTTTATTTTACATTGTGGTTGATGGCAGTAGCAGCGGAAAACTTCGCTCTTCCATGTAAATGAACTTTGTACGTGGTTCTGTATTCGGTGCCCTACTTGCATCACATACATTAAGTACTGTTTAATTTTCTATTTTTTTTAGTTTGAATCAACAAATAATGTGAGGCGACCATTCACACATGTATGAATATCTGTCATACAGAATGAGTCATGTAAAACGTCTGCCGCAGATATTGTGGAAGTTGAGAGTACTACTGATGTGCGGTTTTCACAGAATGGATTGCTGGTCAAGAGCTCGTATTGGTAACCAATAAACAGATCGTAATTATACTTAGAAAGCGTATTACTGTGCAAAACATACATTTTTCCAATGGGATATGCCAACTGATATTAACTAACTAAAATTGTGGTGAATTAGAATGTCAGCTGCGTTTGTTGCAGGAGTCTAGTGCGAGTCGTTTACGAGATACTCCATATTGAAAAATTCCCACACCGACATTGTTCAATACCTGCGGTAGCACACACTAAATAACAATACAAGTGCATACAATACATATGTGAATTCCGAATACAACGAGACAATTGACCATCACAGGTTGTGTTCAAAGTGACCACTGGCAGCGGCAACATACGCTTCCTATCTGGCATGGATGGACTGCTGTACACGTGCTAGCATTTCAGTGGAGATGTCCGATCAGGCTGCAGTAATGCTTCGTTGGATTTCATAGGGTGTAGTTGGTATGTCCTTCTAGAGGGAGTCTTTCAGTTTTCCTCACAGAAAAAAGGCTACAGGTAACAAATACGGGGTCGGCCAAGATATAGGAGGCCTGTCTAAAAAGTATCCGACCTCAGGCCAGAAAAAATATTTCGAATACCTGACGGGGCTGGGACCCTAATCCTCTTCAAAGTAGGCCCGTTGTGCTTGCACGCACTTAGTCCACCGATCCTTCCTCTGCTGGAAACACCTCTGGAAGTCTTCTTTTGGAATGGTTCTCTGCTCTAAAAATGGGATCCTTTCAGTGGCGTCTTCAATTTTGGAAAAACCTCTGGAAGTCTTCTTTTGGAATGGTTCTCTGCTCTAAAAACGGGATCCTTTCAGTGGCGTCTTCAATTTTGGAAACAATCCGAAGTCGCAAGGAGCCATGTCCGGAGAGTAGGGAGGTTTGCGAACGGCTGTAATTCCATGTTTGACCAAGATATTTTGGATCACATGTGATGAAGGCGTGGCGGCGTTGTCGAGATGCAGTTGCCAGTTTTTCGCTGTCCACATGTCTGGTCTTTTGCGCCGAACTGCGTCACTGAGTCACTGGAGAACATCTTGATAGTACTCCTTTGTAGCTGTTTGTCCTTCCAGTGCGTATTCGTGATGCACAATTCCATGGACATCAATGAAGGCAGTCAGCATCACCATGATTTTGCTTCGCACCTGCCGCACTTTCTCCAGCCTTGGAGACTCGGGATGCTTCCATTGTAACGACTGTCTTTTAGATTCTGGGTCGTACCCGTACACCCATGACTCATATCGATTTATCACGGTGCTCAGAAACCCAGGATCAGTGTTGGTGGTGTCGAGAAGGTCCTGTGCAACCTCAAAACGGATGTGTTTTTGCTCCGGCGACAACAACTTGGGCACGAATTTCGCAGCAACTTGGTGCATGTTCAGATCATCAGGTAAAATTGCATGTGCAGAATCTTTAGTCACTCCAACCTCTTGGGCAATCTCCCTCATGGTCAAACGACGATCTGCCATCACCAAAGTTTGCACCCTCTCAACAACAACTGCACTCCGAGCAGTTTTGGGCCTGCCAGAACGCTGGCCACTCTCCGCTGATGAGCGGCCATTTTTGAATCAGTTGAACCACTCGTTAATTTGTGTTACACCCACTGCATCTTCTCCAAATACCTACTGAATCTTACGAATTGTTTCGCTTTGAGAATCACAAAGGTTTTGACAATTTTGATGCAGTATCTTTGCTCAACACGTTCAGTCATCTTGAGAGAATCGGTAATCCGACGAACACGTTGAAGAACATCTCACTCAGCCACCGACAGATAGCGACTGTCGCGCTGGAAGGCGGGGACAAAATCATGCATGCGTATAAATGTCTATTCCTTTACTGTGTCCAGTGGCGCCGCGCTATCGTCTCCATTTTGCGTGGGAAAATAAAGGTCGAATACTTTTTAGACAGACCTCTTACATTCTCTGGGTCCAACCCAATGATTTCGAAACAGTTTGTGAAGATATGCTGTAATATTCGAGCACTGTGGGATAGACAGTCATCATGTGGGTATCACAAGTTCTTGCTAGTCTGTATAGGCAAGTCTTGTAGCATGGTGGTCTGTTACGAGGCTGTGGTACTTGTACGTGTACACCGTTCCGTCTACGAAGAACACGCCTATGAGTTGATGGTTCACTATCCCACACCACACGTTTACATTCAAAGGAAGCTAACGTTCCACTTGACTAAGCCGACCGCTACTGTCAAGAGCGAGTAGTGCATGTTTCGGCGATTTACCTGGACATGATTGATAAATATGGCTTCGTCACTAAAAAAGATACGTGATGCATCTGACGTATGCTGTCATAATGTCCACGTAGAGAAGTTAACACGAGTCACATAATAGTTTCCATGCAGCTCTCGATGGAGAGAGAGATTTAATAGGGATGGAACCTATGTCGATGGACAATGCATAGGACACTTACCTGGCCTATGCCACTTCCTCGTGCTGTTGCGGGAGAGCTAATGTGCGGATCAACTACAACAGCAGCAAGAACACTAATTTCCCCCTCTTCTGTAGTCACGCGTTTCCTTTTGTTGCGTTTTCTAGGTGTTAAACTACCACTTTCACGTAACTGGTTGAAGAGCTTGATAAAATAATTTCAGAGTTGGTTGACTTCTGTTGCGATATCTTGTGTATGCACATTACAAGAACGAACTACATTCTTCCTATACTCTCCACACACCAGCAACACCTCGGCTTTTACTGCATTTGTAAATTCCATCGTCTATTCGCGACCTACTGCTTGGACTGTCACACACTAACTGACTAGCAAGTCACAGTGCACTCAAGAAACACAAAAGCACACTGTAAGCAAAGGTAACAACATCGTACCTAGCAACTATGCATGTTGAATGACACAAACATGTGTTGGTATGGAAACTCTACAAAATACGATATCTTGTAAACGACTCGCGCTATACTCCTGCAACAAACGCCACTGACATTCTGATTTACCCTACTTTGATCGAACAGTCCATGGAAGTACGGCAAGTCCATAGTGTCCAACGGGGACAATATTTCAGCGATCAGACATGTCACCAACGTCAGGTGCGGTGACGAACTGAGATCCTGAGGGCGGGCGGCAGTCTTAAATTACCTAACCCTGCGAGGCGTTCTCTACGCGGTCCGCGGCCGCGGCCGCGCGTCGGCTGTCGCTGAAACGCTAAAAAAAATGGCTCTGAGCACTATGGGACTCAACTGCTGTGGTCATAAGTCCCCTATAACTTAGAACTACTAAAACTAACCTAAGGACATCACACACATCCATGCCAGAGGCAGGATTCGAACCTGCGACCGTAGCGTTCGTACGGTTCCAGACTGTAGCGCCTTTAACCGCTCGGCCACTCCGGCCGGCCTGAAACGCTAGCGTCGGCGTCTGTGGTGGCGTCGGTGTAATTGCCTCGTCCGCCCTGGTCGCTCGTTCGTTTTCTTTGCTGAGCGTCTTTTTAATTAGACTCAATGCCGGTTCCCATGCCTTGCTGAGGTTACAGCCGCAATCTCGGTTGATCAGTTCGTCCCTGGTACGAATTTCGATAGCCTCTCTGACGACGCTGTCCCAGTATTTAGATGTCTGTGCCAAGACCCTGGTATGTTGGTAGTCCATTTCGTGATTTTCGGAAAAACAAGACTCTGTGACTGCCGACTTGTTGGGGTACCTAAGTCGGGAATTCCTCTGATGTTCTCGGCAACGATTTTCGATGGTGTGCAATGTCTGTCCACTGGCATGGAATCTGGTATATGCCGGCTTTCCGCAAACCGAGATTGTCTTTGACACCTCCCAAGAATGCTCGCGTTTTATTGGGCTAAAGACAGTTCCTATTCCGTGTTTCCTCAACATTCATCCTATTTTCCCCGATAGTGCGCCAGTATACGGTATATAGGCAGTGGCTGTCTCTTCCTCCATGACGCCTTCCGTCTCCACACGCTGTACTGTATAGGTGGGGTGGAGAGCGTGTCTAATCTGTCATTCCGAGTATCCGTTTTTGAGGAATATAGTTTTCAGGGGTTCAAGCTCATAGGGCAGACTCTCTGCGTCAGAGACTGTGAGCGCCTTATGCACCACTATTTTTAGCACCTCATTGCTCTGCGAAGGGTGGTGGCAGCCATCCGCATGTATATGTGTGCATTTTCTTCCTGAATACCCCATGGCCCTGGGCGCCATCCGCTCTTCTTTTGACGATGACGTCCAGGAATGGGAACCTTCCTTCTGCTTCGGTCTCCATAGTGAATTTGATGTTCGGATGTATGGAGGTCAGGTGTGCAAGGAAGTCTAGGAGCTTGTCCCTTGCATGGGGCCAGATCACGGACATGTCATCCACATAACGGAGAAATCAAGTAGGTTTCTATTTGGATGACGCCAAAGCTTCCTCCTCGAAACAATATAAAAATTCGCGAGGCCACTCTCGCCTGTGCTCCATGAACTGGAGCCCCTCAATACTGTATTCCAGAAAAACGGTTACTCTGAACGGTGGCAGATCAGACACGCTCTCTGCCCCACCTCTACAATACAGCGTGTGGAGACGGAAGAAGTCACGGAGGAAGAGATAGCTACTGCCTACTGTATACTGGCGCACTATCTGGGAAAATAGGACGAATATTTAGGAAACACTGAATAGGAACTGTCTTTTGCCCACCCAAAAAGTACGAGCATTATTGGGAAGCGTCAAAGACGATCTCGGTTTGCGGAAGGTCGGCATATACCAGATTCCGTGCCAGAGTGGGAAGACTTACATTGCACACCATAGAAGATCGTTGCTGAGAACATCTGAGGCACACCTGACTTAGGTACCCCAAAAAGTCGGTGGTCGCAGAGCGTTGTTTGTCCAAAAATCAAGAAATTTGTCTACCAACATACCTGGGCCTTGGCACAGACATCTAAATGCTGGGACAGCGTCAGTAGAGACGCTGTCGAAATTCGTAGCAGGGACGATCAACCGAGATTGCGGCTATAACCTCAGCAAGGCATGGGAACCAGCACTGAGTCTAATTAAAAAGACGCTCAGCAAAGAAAACGAACGGGCGACCAGGGCGGACGAGGCAATTACACCGACGCCACCACAGACGCCGACACCAGCGTCTCAGCGACAGTCGACGCGATGCCGTGGGCGCGGACCGCATAGAGAACGCATCGCTATGGGACGGGATCTAAGACGGCCGCCCGCCCTCAGGAGCTTAGTTCGTCAGCACACCTGACCAGGATGACAAGTCTGTTCACCGAAATAATGTGCCTGTTGGACAATATGGATCGGTAGTACACCCATGACTGTTCGATCAAGAAATACGCTTGGGGAAACTGAAGAATCATACCCTACTTTGAGTTTGTCAGTAGGCACCGTTTCATTTAAAAAACATATGTTTGCATGAAAAATATATTTTGTAGGTATTATTACAATCTGTTTACTGGTTATCAATCCCAGCTCCTGACTACCAACCCATTCAGGGAAACCTGCTTGTCAGTAGCACTTCCCATCTCTGCAGTATCTGCGGGGCAAGTTTTAGGTGACTCACCTTATACAGTATCTGATCAAAAGTACCCAGATCCCACCCCCGCACGTAATGCGGAATTGACCACAAAATGTCACGAGAGGCAGAAAATTCACTATAAAAGGAGGTGGAGAGTATTGTTAAAAAGCCGAGATCGCACATAATATGTTTATTCAAGACAACCGGTTTCAACAGTTTCAGCTGTCATCTTCAGATCTTAAATACTTTTTTGCAGAAAAAATGTTCACTTTACGCTGACCTCATTCACAAGATGTCAAGTGGATAAGGTCCAACACATTATAAACGTTTGCCATCACTAAAATATTTAAAAACATACAGTATCTTGTCCAAAAGGTCATGTACATATACATATTACTCATAGTTGCTTGTTAAACGATACAAACATGTACAAAATAGCACATCTGGATTCATATGAGACAGTGCCAACCCACTTCAAACGGCGTGAGTTGAGTTGTACTTTGTACGCCATTTAAGCGGAACTTGCATTGTGTAGTATGTGTTTAACATATGTTAACACATGTTCTATTGTGTTCGTATTTTTATCATGTAAGAACCATCTTGAGCAATAAGTATATGGATATAGCCTTTTTGACAAGATGCTGTGTGTTTTTAAATACAGGGCTATTACAAATGATTGAAGCGATTTCATAAATTCAGTGTAGCTCCATTCATTGACATATGGTCACGACACACTACAGATACATAGAAAAACTCATAAAGTTTTGTTCGGCTGAAGCCGCGCTTCAGGTTTCTGCCGCCAGAGCGCTCGAGAGCGCAGTGACTCAGTGAGACAAAATGGCGACAGGAGCCGAGAAAGCGTATGTCGTGCTTGAAATGCACTCACATCAGTCAGTCATAACAGTGCAACGACACTTCAGGACGAAGTTCAACAAAGATCCACCAACTGCTAACTCCATTCGGCGATGGTATGCGTCAGTAAGGGGAAATCAACGGGTCGGCCTGCAGTGAGCGAAGCAACGGTTGAACGCGTGCGGGCAAGTTTCACGCGTAGCCCGCGGAAGTCGACGAATAAAGCAAGCAGGGAGCTAAACGTACCACAGCCGACGGTTTGGAAAATCTTACAGAAAACGCTAAAGCAGAAGCCTTACCGTTTACAATTGCTACAAGCCCTGACACCCGAAGACAAAGTCAAAGGCTTTGAATTTTCGGCGCGGTTGCAACAGCTCATGGAAGAGGATGCGTTCAGTGCGAAACTTGTTTTCAGTGATGAAGCAACATTTTTTTCTTAATGGTGAAGTGAACAGACACAATTTGCGAATCTGGGCGGTAGAGAATCCTCACGCATTCGTGCAGCAAATTCGCAATTAACCAAAAGTTAACGTGTTTTGTGCAATCTCACGGTTTAAAGTTTACGACCCCTTTTTCTTCTGCGAAAAAAACGTTACAGGACACATGTATCTGGACATGCTGGAAAATTGGCTCATGCCACAACTGGAGACCGACAGCGCCGACTTCATCTTTCAACAGGATAGTGCTCCACCGCACTTCCATCATGATGTTCGGCATTTCTTAAACAGGAGATTGGAAAACCGATGGATCGGTCGTGGTGGAGATCATGATCAGCAATTCATGTCATGGCCTCCACGCTGTCCCGACTTAACCCCATGCGATTTCTTTCTGTGGGGTTATGTGAAAAATTCAGTGTTTAAACCTCCTCTACCAAGAAACGTGCCAGAACTGCAAGCTCGCATCAACGATGCTTTCGAACTCATTGATGGGGACATGCTGCGCCGAGTGTGGGAGGAACTTGATTATCGGCTTGATGTCTGCCGAACCACTAAAGGGGCACATATCGAACATTTGTGAATGCCGAAAAAAAAACTTTTTGAGTTTTTGTATGTGTGTGCAAAGCACTGTGAAAATTTCTCAAATAATAAAGTTATTGTAGAGCTGTGAAATCGCTTCAATCATTTGTAATAACACTGTATATTAGAGATGACAAACGTTTATAATGTGCTGAGTTTTATCCAATTGACATCTTGTGCATGAGGTCAGCGTAAAACGAACACGTTTTACTACAAAAAAATATTTTTAAGACCTGAAGATGACAGCTAAGACTGTTGAAACCGGTCGTCTTGAATAAGAAATATTTTGTGCAATCTTGGCTTTTGAAGGTTTTTAACCATTAAAACAGATCGCAGTTCAATACTCCCGTAGTGCGAAAATTCAAGGGGAATATTATTTTGACACCAGAGAGGCAGAAAAGCAGAACGGGTCGGCCAGGAGAGTTCAGTGTCTTCTAATATGGACTAATCATTGGTTGCCTCCGGCGTGACAAATCCATCAAGGACACTGTAACCCTTCTAAAGCTGTCCAAGCCGAGTGTTGGCGACATGATTATGAAGTGGAAACGCGTAGGAACAACCACAGTCAAACCAGGAACAGGCAGGCCTGTGTGCTAAGGAAGTGTGACTGTGATCGTAAAAAATTGCTTTAAATCAGCGGGAGGAATCACTCGTCAGTTGCAAATTGGTATCATCAGTCTAGCTAACACAATTACTGTGTGTAGGGAGTAAAAAGTAATGGTATACAATACCCAAGCGGTTCCTCATTAGCCTCACATTTGTGTTGCCAATTATAAGCGAAGCTTGGAGCGCTGTAAGGAGCGAAGCCAACCGACAGTGGATGACAAGAAATGAGTGTTTTGATGTGGTGAATCAGTGAACAATTATGTTTTATCATAAATACAAGAAAATTTCCGTCTTTTGAAATTGATACTTATTCTTGAGTTCAAGACATTTTTTTTTATGTGAGGTTAATTCTTTGGGAGTGTTTTTTGACCTAACTATTTGTATTTACAATTATATGATTGTTGATTTGTTTACATCTGTTTATCTGACATGTTCATCCAGCCACTTGTTGTTCTATATGTGCTAAGTGATATAGGTCTCTTCCAGTAAGTACTTGTCTGCACATAACCTGTAATAAACAGAACTTCATATGTTTGCACTGCTCTCTGTCACATGTCACAGAGGTGACAGATGGACAGATGGAACATGGGAACTGACTGAGAGAAGCTTGGAGAGTGAAATGGGGTGTTGCGGAGGGAGGAGATGATTACTTGTACCAGATGTTAAAATTTCTTGCACACATCCCACTACATTTAGAGTGGCAGCTATTTCATGTTAACCCATACAGAATGCACCTGAACTGTTGTATTTATCTTTCTCTTTTGTTACAGTTCTTAGTTTTCTTTCTATTGTGTTATTTGTCTTGAAGGACATATTTATTTATTTTTGCAAGATGTTACCAATTTTTTGTTTTAGCTGGTTGCGATATGTTATGGTGTGCCATTTTTGTTGAGGGCCGTATTTTCTGGTGTGAGTGTGCACTTTGTGTGACTGTTATTTCTTGGCATATTTGGACTGCTTTTAATTTTGCTGGGCTCTGTCTGTGTTTTCTTTTCAATAGTGAAACGTAGTTTGCGTTCTGTGTTGCTGTCGTCTCCACTGTTTTGTGCTATGTCAATAATTATGTCCAGTTCTCCTTGATATATCTTGTTGTTTAGTGGTATTCTGCATAGTCTGTATGCAATATGTCTGATGGTAGAACGTTTGCAGAAATAAGAGAAACAAAAAAAAATGAGCTGCTGTTCTGGTACAGATATGTGGATAAAATCACATACCTCATAAATGAACCACAAGGACTCATAAGCAATCTACACAAACAAATAAATTACATACACTACAACATTCCGTTCATCATGATAACATAAAAAGAAGAGGTAATACATTACTTTAAGTTCAAAATCATAAAATCTAACTAAAGGCACAGCTTCAACACTTTCAGAAAAGAAGCAGCAACATGCATGATTACTCCACGGAAATCAAATCAGTCACATTTTCAGGAGCTTTTAGCCATCAGACACATGGTATACAGACTATGCAGAATATTTCTAAGCAAAAGGACTACCAAGAACTACGTATGATCACTAACATAGCACAAAACAATGGATACAGCAGCAACAAAATACATAAACTATATGACACCATTAAAAAGAAAATACAAATAGAATACAGCAAAATTTGAAAGTAGCCAAATATACCAACAAATAACCATAACCAAAAATTCATACACAAACCAGAAAACACAGCCCTCAACAAAAATTGGCACATCATGACATACCACAACCAGCTCACTCACAAAATTAGTAACATCTTCAAAAAAAAAAAAATGCATCCTCTAAGACAATTAACACAGTACAAAAGGAGCTATAAACTGTGATAGAAGAGAGAGATAAATAAAACAGTTCATGTGTACATGAGTTAACATGTAATAGCTGCAATCCTAAATACGAGTATATTGGGTTGAGCACAATGAAGTTTAACATTAGGTACAAAGAACATACAAGGGAACTGAAGAATGAATCTATCCACTCCACACATACTGAACATCGAATAAAAAAACATCACCATCACTTTATGATAAAAACATAAATGCAGTCTTACGCCGTAACAACAAAAGAAAGGGAATGCTCACTCTAAAGGAAGAATATTTCATACAGATAACGAAAAAAAAACAAAAAAAATGAAATATTCCCAGTGACATAAAGAGCAATACAGAAGACCAGTATACAAACTAATTCACAGTCTACCATGAAAATATATCAACAATAAAGAAATAAAGTAAAATGAAATAAGTGATAAATAATAAATAAACAAAAATGTATACGAGGGTCGGAACTTTAATAGTGGTAACTATTTATTTACAAAACTTCCTGGCAGATTAATTTAATCTGCCAGGAAGTTTCATATCAGCGCACACTCCGCTGCAGAGTGAAAATCTCATTCTATTTATTTACAGTTCGTACAAAATAGACATGTGTTTGAAAGTTTTACGCAACTTCAGAGTAGTAACCAGCATTGTGTATAACCTGTCGCTATCGATGGCGAAGTTGTAAGATACTCTTAGTAGTGCCAGCTGTGTTGACAGCTCGAGCGGCGCGGTGTATTGCCCGACGAATTTGTAGCAGTTCTGAAGCGAATGCCGTGAAGTGTTTCCTTCACTTTAGGAATCGAGTTGGACTCACGAAGGCTTAAGTCAGGAGAGTGCAGTAGGTGTTATAGCGCTTAGCAGCCCCATCACTCAAACAAAGCTGTAACAGCTTGCACTGTACGTGCTTGAGCATTGTCCTGCAAAATGATGATCAGGTCCTGCAGAAAGTGTCGTCACATCTGTCTCTAAGCTGGTCGTAGGTTGAGTTTCAAAAATGAACAGCATAGAGACAGAGGTGATGACACTTTCTGCAGGACCTGACCATCATTTTTCAGGACAATGCTGAAGCACGTATAGTGCAAGATGTTACTGATTTGCCGGCCGAAGTGGCCGTGCGGTTCTAGGCGCTGCAGTCTGGAACCGCGAGACCGCTACGGTCGCAGGTTCGAATCCTGCCTCGGGCATGGATGTGTGTGATGTCCTTAGGTTAGTTAGGTTTAACTAGTTCTAAGTTCTAGGGGACTAATGACCTCAGAAGTTGAGTCCCATAGTGCTCAGAGCCATTTGAACCATTTTTTTTGTTACTGATTTCGTTGACTGATTGTGGCTGCTAAGTGCTATACCACCTACTACACTCCTATGACTTAAGCACTCGTAAGATCTACTCGATTTCTAAACTGAAGGAAACACTTTACGGTGTTCGGTACAAATTCGTCGGGCAATAGACCGCACCGCTCGAACTGTCAACACAACTCGCACAGTTAAGAGTATCCTACGACTTCTATATCGTTGGCAACGGATTATACACAATGCTGGTGATTACTCTGAAGGTAAGTAAAACTTTTAAACACGTATCTGTTTTGTACGAGGTGTAAATTAATAGTTGCCACAATTAAAGTTCCAATCCTCGTATATACAGACACACAAACCCAGGTAGTGCCACATCACCCCACCTTTCTTCCATCCTCGCCCCAACATCCCTTTCCATTCTCCCAGGATTCCTCAGTCAGTTCCCATGATCTCTCAGTTACTTCTGTCGCATGTGATCAGGACCAGTGCAAATTTGTGCAGTTTTCTGCAGTATAGGTTACGCGCAGAGAAGTACTTACTGAAAGAAGCCTATTCTATGTGCATTTAACAACCATAGTACAACAAATGGCTGGATGGATAGGTCGCAAAAATGATTTTAAGTAAAAAGACTCAATTAATTGTCAATAAAAATAACTAGACGAAAACCAGCTCCCAAGGAATCACTAAAAATCTGATACCAAAACATATCTAATAACATAATATTACATGTATTACACCCGTAGACCACTGAAGATGGTTAGCAAGAACAGGCAAAACATGTCTGGTACTCAAGAATAAACATCAGCTGCAAAAGGCGAAGTTTCTTATCTTTATGATAAAACGTACTTATAGTTAATCGATATATTGTTGTTGTTGTAGTTTTCAGTCCGAAGAACATCTCTCCACGCTAGTTTATATATAGTGCCTCTTTATCTCAGCACAACTACTATGATGTACACACATTTGAACCTACTATCTGAGGTCAAGTCCTATTCTCCCATCATAATTTTTAACTATCACATTTCCCTGTATTATCAAGTGGACAGTTCCTTGATGCCTCATTATGTGTCTCAGCAACCATTCCCTTACTCTAGACAAAATTTGGCATGTATTTATGTTGCCCCATACCTGATAAGCAGCTCCTCTTTAGGTGTCTGATCTACAGATATGATATTTGTCATCCTTCTGTACCATCAAATTTCCAAAGCTGTTATATTTTTCTCTGCACTATTTATTGTCCATGTGTCTTTTCAGTACCAGGGTAGATACAGGACAAATACCTGCAGAAAGTACCCATTTTTTGATAGACATATTCCTTGCTGTTGCCAGTCTAAATTTTATTTTCTGTTTACTCTAGCCACAATTTTTCCTGCCCAAGTAGTAAATTTCATTTACTACTTTTATTGTCTCTTTTCCTAGTGCAATTCCCCCATCATCTCCTGATCTAATTGAACTACACTGCATTAATCTTGTTTTATTTTTGTTGACATTTATTGTACATCCTCTTTTCAAGACACTGCCTATCCATTCAATTGATCTTCCAAATTATTTGCCAATTATGACTGAATCTGAATGCCGTAGGCTAAACTCAAGGTTTTTATTTCTCCTCTCTGAGCCTTAACTCCCTCTTCGATTTTCTTCTCGATTTCCTTCACTGATTGCTTACAGTGCAGATCGAATAACAGCGATGATAGATTACAACCCTGTCTCACACTTTCTCAGATACGAAAAGAACGAATAAATACTACTTGATGCACCCCACTCATGTCAGGTGAGAATGACTGACCCCTCCTGTGTTTAATAATGTTTTCCTCCATAATGACATTTACAT
Organism: Schistocerca nitens; assembly: GCF_023898315.1. Taxonomy (NCBI): domain Eukaryota; kingdom Metazoa; phylum Arthropoda; class Insecta; order Orthoptera; family Acrididae; genus Schistocerca; species Schistocerca nitens. Next base: position 266,684,481 of record NC_064618.1, read on the forward strand.
AAGGTGTCATAGCCCCCGGTGATGAATATGATTCCTGATCCCGAGTTACCTCAGAATTTACTTGCCCCCGTTTTTGTGTACTAGCATCTACTACGTTCTCTCCACGTGTCGGCGTGAAAACATCACTCTTGACTACCTCTTTAATATGGGTAATTTCATTACTAAATTTGTTCGATTGCTCATTTATTCCCCTTCTCGCTTGAAATAATTACTGAGTAATTTGCATTTTTACTTCAGAAATCTGAGCAGTTAGATCTATCGATTGTCTTTCTTGTTCCTTTGAAATGAAATTTATGGTTTCCTTTATCCGAGAATCTATTTCTACAGATATTTCCGTATGCTTTAATGGCGATTCGTCGAGTGTCGTAGACAATTGATTTACTATGACCTCGAGAGCGCCCTAATTTCCTTTTAACTGTTTTACATCCGAATTTAAGTCTCTGACCGCGTCCTCGTGTTCGCGTCTGAGATTTATTATTTCTTGAGCCATTTGTGTTTGATTTTGAGAAATTTTCCCTATCTTACGAGACATTTCGCCTACTTGTGCCGACACTGATTCCTGACTTTTATGTATGTCATTTACTCGTATCGACACGGCTTCCTGATTTTTATGAATGTCATCTACTTGTATCGACACGGCTTCCTGATTTTTATGAATGTCATCTACTCGTGTATGTATGTCATGTACTCGTATCGACACGGCTTCCTGTTTTTTATTCATCTCACCTACTTGAAAAAATATAGCGGAGATGGTACTCGTCATTATTCGTAATTGCTTTTGTATACTGGGAAGATTTTCAGCAACTTCTAATTCCTCAGTCTCACTAGTCTCCAATTGTACTTCACCTACTTCCTTTAAATCCATGATTACATACGTCAATTTCAAATCTTAGGCTAGTCGTCACACTAAATACGGATGAATATTCAGGGACGCATGTCCCTCACGCTTACCTGGCGGCCTGTTTTGATTACACTTCGCCGTGGTTAAAAAAAATGGTTCAAATGGCTCTGAGCACTATGGGACTTAACATCTCAGGTCATCAGTCCCCTAGAACTTAGAACTACTTGAACCTAACTAACCTAAGGACATCACACACATCCATGCCCGAGGCAGGATTCGAACCTGCGACCGTAGCGGTCGCGGTTCCAAACTGAAGCGCCTAGAACCGCTCGGCCATGGCCCTGGTTCCACTTATCTACAGCACTACCCGCTACGCTACGTACTGTAGGAAAGGAAAATTGTTCACTAAGTATCTGTTGGAAACTATTCACTACACCTGGGTGTTCTACAGGTAGATAAACCACTAGGACAAAATAAATCACCAAATACCTCGTTTAACAAGCTGAACCGTCGATTTTGAAGAATCCACTTATAATTACAATTGCTCATACACTCGTTTACATGAAAAAGAAAACAGACATAGATTAGCAGAATGCCAGTTTCTACTAGAAAATAGAGATAGGCATATAACTCCTATTTTGACGAATAAATTGTGAACTTACTTTAGGAATAGGCTTAAACGAAATCCCTCCGATGCCTCCAGTGTGACGTATAATTTTATATATATAAATTGTCGGTGCCTACAGTGTCACATCTTTGAGTGTCACACAAATTTTAGTTTTAAAGGGGATCACTTAAGACTATTTCCATGGGTTCGACCTTAAAATTTCTCCCCCATATCACAAAATTGTAGTCTGATGTAGTACAAACTGAAAAAATAAATTCCTTTTAAAGCACAGTTTCGTATATAATTTATATTCAAAACCTTACACCTGTGTCACAGAACAAATTCTACATCGAGAATAATTTACACAAGTTTAAGGGAAGAAATGCTTCCGATAATTATTACAGTATTTAAAGAACATCAAAATATGAACAGGCTGAAATGAACAAACAGTACATGATTTTATGTTAATCAATTCAACTGTAAAACGCTAAGGAGCATATTATTAGCAAAATGAGAAATATGCAAAAGTGAAATGCCCTAATGAGCACTTCTTAATTGGGAGTAAATCAAAGCAATCAGAATGGCTGAAAGAGAGCACAGTAATATGAGCCATTAACGAATAAGAGCTAAGCAACTAATCAAGTAAGAGAATAAGCAAAAATGAGATGCCAACAAAATGAGAGCTGGCCGAACTCCGTCGGCACTTATATACGGTTGCGCTCGTGGCGGCACCTCGCGGCCCGTACGCAACACGCGCGCCTGCGATCGCAATGCAGTCTTAGCGCTCGCGGTGGCGTCTAGCGGCCCGTACGTAAGTTGTGTGATTGCTGTCGCAGGTCGATCCTTAATCTATGATGTTACACGTGGAAAAGTTTCCGCCTTCTTCCTCTTAGGTACTGCTGTGTCAACTGCTTCTATGCCACACCAGGCAAGCCCACCTAGCAAAATTGTGGTGGCAGTGTTATATTTCGTAAGGTGTAATAACCATGTTTGCTTGTGGGTGGTGCTTCTGCAAACCACTTCCTCCTACTTTGCATGTTTCTGACCAAAAGTGCTAGGTACACTACATTGCCCTCCACTTTAGAGAGACCCACTCCCTTGGGTCACCTTAAATTTGATTACCCATGTGTAGACTAATGTGACAAATTCCGTGGCGGTTGGCCCTAAGCTCCATTAGTTCCTTCTTAAGCTTCACTTAACTTACAGTTATAGTTCCCACTACTGCCTCTTAGGCTCTAGGAATACAATTCACAGAGATTTGAACGGTGATTGGGTCAGACTTCGTCTTGTGTTATGCTTCTTGTACATGTAAACAAGGACTTTGCTCAGCAAAGTAGTTGTCACTGTGGCACCTGGTATGAGAATGGTCGAGATTGTTTCTCTGTGGTACTGGTTCTCCCTGTACTGATCCACATGTTGCATGAAAACCTCTGTCAATTTTCGTCTCTTATGTTCATTAACGAGTTTGACTATAGACTGAATTAACTTGGGTCCTAAAGTTTGGTTCAACATTGTCATATTCGCAGCTGGTAACATTTCCGTAGGTTACTCTGGCAAATAAAACTGGATGTTAAATGGTCAGATGAGTTACTGCTGAAATTGTGGCAGGTGGACAGGAAGTAGCACTAACTATTTTGAATGATGTCCGATTTATTAGCAATCCACTTCCATCTACCACTAGCCTTTCCGCTGCCATGAGCTTACCCCCTTCATAGTAACTGGTTACTACTCTCACTTTACCTAAGACAGAGTACAACCTATGTGCTCGAACACACTGTACGTACAAATCAGGCTAATCCTGTCTTTCTTGTCATCCTTTTCCATTTTCTGATCCTGCATTAACTTCAGTACACAGTATTTCTGACTCTTTCTCACTAACCTGTTGGACAAACCGTAAATTCACCCTTCTAATACTTCTTCCATTTCAGAATGCTCGCTCTTGTCCTCGGGAATTAGTGACCACTGCTGCACCCTTACCCTGACAGACTTCCACCCTACTGGATGTAATACGCGCAGGTTTTGTAATATTGGTACCGTGCCTGTTCCCTGTTACTTAAAGTAAACTGAAATATACACATTTGCTCCATCGGCACCTGTTTGCATCGTGGCTAGGTTGAAATAGAAAGTCAGTACTTTCAGGCTAGGTTCCAGGATCAATGTTCTTTTTTAACTTACCGTAGCGTCTACAGGTACTGATCTGGTAACCACACTCTACTCTTGTCTCCTAGGACTTACTTAACGTGTACAAACTTGTTTTCAGAGGTTCGTCTATAACTTCTCGTTTGCTCCTCTACAACTTGTTTTTAACTCCTCTGCACCTTCTTTTTAACTACTCTGCACCTTCTTTTTAACTCCTCTACACCTTCTTTTCAACATTTTTCTTCTGTTTCAGCCCTACAATTACTAGAATAATTTCAATACTCCCACGAAATGGTTCCAGACATCCCTCACGTACAACTGTCGTCCTTGCGGGTTCTTGACATTCACAGATAACGTAGTTTTCACCACTTGATTAGGCCCTTGATATTTTGCAAAAAAATTTCTTAATCTTTCCCTTTATTGTATAAGAGGTCAATACCATTACCCGTCGGACAAACCTTGTTTTACGCCACTCTTGCTGACAGCTTCTTCCCATTTTTCTAGTACCCTGGTATTAGCCTAGCGTATCTTGTACCATATTTCCACTGTCACTCTTAGAAACTGTTGAACAGATTCTTCTGTATACTCTTCAGAGGCTTTTAACATGTCAAACAGCGATGGCATCTTACGATCATATACCACGTCACACAACGACAATCCTGAATTCGAGTACTGCTTCAAGTTGTATGCTGGGGTGATTTACCTTAAATCAACAACCCAATGTGGTACTGTGTGCGTCCACATAGTATTCTAGCATCGTCCCTGTACTTTTATGGTTTCCACTCTTCCATTACATTGAGAATGTAGAGGACTCGTTTTCAATCTTTTCAACACACAAAAGCTTATATTATTCCTTGAATAAATCCGACATAAAGTTATTTCCATCATCAATCAATATTATTTCAGGTGCATCATATTTTGGTATCCAATTTTTTACTAGCACTTTCACCTCTGTTTCTACCTGTCGGTTGGGCACTGAGACCACTTCCACGTATCTCGGAACTCTGTCCATAATTGTGAGTACATGTCAATTCCCTGCAGGTGTTTTGTTGAAATTCCCTAACATATCAATCCCAAGCAATTGAAATGGTACTAATGCTTAAGGTAACCTAACCTCTGCAATGGAACTCTTGTTCAACATAAACCCACTCTCCGTATACACAGTATGCAGTTCTGCAAATTTGGTCCACGTCCCCCTTCCCAGTCCTCCACCAACACTTCTCCACTACTTTCCTGTTGGTAGTCCTATATCACATTTGATCTTGTGTCTCCTGTAACACACCATCCTTCAGATTTGCTGGCACGACCGCTCACCATCCAAACTTAATTTCTCTGCTCAAGAACCAATCCTGCACACAAAATTTCTATTGCTTTTGAAACTGCTTACATTTGTCATCAATCTTCTGTTCTGTCTGTGATGCTCATTACTTCCTATTTATAAAACCACCACTTTCCTTCTCAAAACATCTGAGTTTCCAAGTTTCTTCTCAAGTTTATGTATGACCTCACAATCAGGTTCACTCAATTGTATTGACCATTGTGTCAACCTACTAGATCCTTCAACCACAGCAAGTATTTCAAAGCTGCATGAACTGTGATCACTCGAAAATTTTCCCCGTGGAGATAAAATTTGGAGTAAGTGATTCCATAGGTTTCCTTTTCTGTCAAGGAGTAATTCTTGTCTGCTATTTACCTCGATGCATAGGTCACTGGATGTAATAAGTCGTCGACTTCCTGAGACAACACTCTACCAAGTGCACTCTTGGACCCATCATGTGATAGAATAAATTACTTACTGAAATTTGTTGTCCTCAAGATTGGACTCTATGACAAAGCTTCTTTCAGATTCTCAAAAGCACACTGACAATCGTCTGAGCAAGACAAATTTTGAACTCCTCTTCAGTGATTATGTCAGTGATCTGGTGTTATCCGCAAATCAGTTCACGAACCTTCTGTAACAGTTCACATCTTCAAGAAATTATTTTAGTTCCTTAACTGAGTGGGGACAAGAAATTCATTTACAGCTTCAATTAACCTCAGATCCATCATAACCCAATTCTTACTAATTATGGGATTAAGGTACAGTACCTCTTGTAGCAGAATGCTGTACTTATTTGTACACAAAGTTAAATTTGTGGTCCTCAGTCTTAGGAATACGTCCTTTAGGCTTTATGTGTGCTACTCCATATCACTTGTAAAGATGGTTATATCAACAAGATACACCATGCATTGACGTAGCTTCAGCTCTCTGAGAAATCTGTCCAAAACCTCTGCAACTTTATAGTATAGGCATTATTCCGATTTAATAATGTCCCCATGGCGAAGAAAATGCTGTTTTGGCTAGTCCTCTGAAGTGACTCTGGCTGATGGTAACTAATCCTTAAATTCAACGGAAAAATACTTGCACTGGCCTACCTCGGCTACAGTTCTCATTATGTTCAACAAATAATAGGCATCTGTTATAGTCTTACTTTCCTAATAATGCTATCCTTCAATTGCTCATCTACGAATTCCTCCAGAATTGGCTGCCAGTACCTTCGTACTCTAACAGGTTTGTAGTCAACTGGAGTTTCCTTTCCCATCGGTATTCAGTGTTGCATAATATGTTTTAGTTGGGAAGGGCCCTTTAGAAAAAATCAAATCTCCGAATTCCAACAGTAACCCTTCCATCTTCTGCTTATCACTCCCCTTTATGAGCTTCAGTTTCCTTCATAATGCAATTTCAGTGGCATTTGGTGATTTTTCATGGCCAACACCCTCGTCTCCCAGCTTAGTCCTCCAGGAAATGCATGCAAGTGATCAACAACCCCCTTCTTCATCCTAAATTCTCCACGCTGAAATTATCCACTAACACAGGTACAATTATTCCATCATTTACCTCTAACACATCAACACCACTTATTTTCACTAAGCAGTCTAGCTGATCCAGGAGTTCATTTACTTCCAACGGTTCCTCCACACACAACACTCCTAATGGTAAATTAGACTCAAAATTAACCCAAAGCAATTTCCTAGTACCCCTAGGTACACGGTTTTGTGGGTCGAGTTTTAGTGTGATTGTTGGTGGCTTAAACAGTTTTCATAGACCTACACTCGTTTCATCCAGCTGAAACATTTCCCTGCCAAGCTCTACCTTGTGTGGCCGATATTGGTACAATTCTGATACAAGAAATCCAACCAGGGAACCATGTCAGACATATGGCACAATCTCTGCGCAATGCCTGTACTGAAAGATATTCAGGCCAAAATCAATGTCCACTGATCCCAACAGCGCGACAGCCTTCTCCTCCACTTCATGTAATGTGTACTGTGGTGAGTTGCATTGCTTATTTTCTACCAGATCTCCACTGCCAGCCTATACATGCACGTTTGTGTCTATCATATGCTAAGGTTCTTTTTACTCATTATTCCTCTGACCGCACACTCCACCTCTGCATACAACTTAGTAGCATCTAATTTTACTGGGAATGCCTGCAGGTGGACTTCGGGTTCCCTATGGCGTTTAATGCCTGCATCACTCGAGGTCATCCACCCCTGAAACTACCGTTACCATTATGCTGCCCTCTGCCTCTGCTCCACTGTCCTGTGGCTGCCAATATTGCTTCCATACTTGCCCCGTCTGTCCACACTTATAACAACTTATATTGGCCGAAAACACTGTCTCTTTAACTCGAAACCTGGCTAACACACCAATTTACTCACATTCTATTGAAGTCTCACAGATGGATGCTAATCAACATGTGCACCTGTTCATACTCTCCGTAAAATGCGTCAAGCACTCTCTAATTCTCCTAACATCGAGTTATTTCATTAACTACAACATTTTTCCCCCACCCTGTATTTACTACCATTCATCTTCCTTAGTCTGTCCTCGAATTCTTCTACTGATTCCATATGTCCCTTTGTTACCATGCCTGACAGTTTCCTAAATGACTGGCAATATTTTGCTTCATATCTTTGAACTAAAACATTTTTAAATTCTTCCAATGTTCCAGTGCCCTTGAGATGCTCTGTATAACGTTTGTCAGACCATCTTTCCAAATTTTCAAAATTCCTAAAATCTTCCAAAAATTCTTGCATACCCTCATTGATTTACCAGGGAAAGGTGAAGCTAAATTTGCCGCTAAAAAAATCTGCATTTTGCTGTGAGGACTGCGCTTCTAATACACTATGAAACTCGTCATTTCTATTAAATGTGCTACCCTTTTCAACATCATACATACTGCGTCTGGTTCTTACAATCATTGTATCTCTAACTTCGCCGAAGTCTTATCCTTATTGTAACTTATTTTACAACACTAACAATTGCAATACAAATAAAATAAAATACATTAACTTAATTTTTATACCTAATAACCAGCCATTTTTATTCTTGTCACTGTTTAGCCATATGCCTGTAACAATTCCGCACGAAACATATTATCGATACGGATTCTGTAAATACTGCTGAATGACCTTCCAATCTGCACAGCAAACATCTGACAGGTACTTGCCAATCATATCCCCAGTTGTAACTTAAGTGTGACAAATCCCTTAGTTTTTTACTTTCAAGGAAATTCACCATTTAAAGAGTACAGGGAGTCAAGCTTCATTTCCATGACCAAGACACTTTGAAAATAACGATTAAACATCTTGAATCACCATGTCGTACACCATAGACGTAGACATTGCGCTGAAAAGGCGACAACAGTACTCTGACATCAATTATAATAAAGAGTGACGAGGTGGGCGTGCAGGGGTACGCTGTGCGGCGCTAATCAAATGGCCTCAAGCTACAAATTGCTTTTGCTGTGGCTTATATAGGAAACGGCAGCGTGGCTGAGGCATCCACAGACCATCTGTGTACTGTCGCCCCGCAATGCTGACAGAGAAAAGTGTCTGCTGTGCTGTGGCTCGTGATGCAGCTGCATATGTCAGCGACGACTCTGGCTGGGTCGGAGCGGTCCTGAGTGGGTGCAGCCGTGTACGATGCTGCACAGCTCGTGCACTCTGTGCTGTCCAGCATGTGGCAAGCAGGAGATAGAACGGCAGTGACCCACCACCCAAAGCTGATGGTCGGCACTCTGCCTTCCTGGGTTGGTGCTGACCCGATATGGTGGTGGCTCCAGGTGAAATAGTTTCACAGTTGATTGTACTGAAACAGAATCGAACGGTGGTCAACAAACAACCATCTGGACGGCGCCAAAGCATCGCAGCCCTCTAATGATGGAGCAGCAATACTAATATAAGTAACTTTCATATAAAGTGGCTAGGTACTTATGCACTTGCGATATGCGCATGCTTGGGCTTCGGTATGCATTTCGGGACGTGTACTAAACATTTCGCTTGCCACTAGTATGGAAAGACTTCCGCTCTCTTCCCCTTGAATAATGTGTCAACTTTTTCCACGCTTCACCAGGACCGTTCGCCTCTTAATGTTGCGACAACTGTGTTACGTTTTGTAAGGCGTAACACTCTCACTAGCCTGTAACTGGCACTAATGCAATCCACTTCCTACTTTGCGTGTTTCTGACCAAATTTGGTAGGTATGCTCACTACTAAATGGGTCTAGAATTTCAGGTGTAAACAGGTTGTTAAGTGACACATCTGATATGCCGGCCACGGTGGCCGTGCGGTTCTGGCGCTGCAGTCCGGAACCGCGCGACTGCTACGGTCGCAGGTTCGAATCCTGCCTTGGGCATGGATCTGTGTGATGTCCTTAGGTTAGTTAGGTTTAAGTAGTTCTAAGTTCTAGGGGACTGATGACCTAAGATGTTAAGTCCCATAGTGCTCAGGGCCATTTGAACCATTTTTTGTTCCGTTTTGTAAGGCGTAACACTCTCACTAGCCTGTAACTGGCACTAATGCAATCCACTTCCTACTTTGCGTGTTTCTGAGCAAATTTGGAGGTATGCTCACTACTAAATGGGTCTAGAATTTCAGGTGCAAACAGGCTGTTAAGTGACACATCTGATATGCCGGCCGCGGTGGTCTAGCGGTTTTAGGCGCTCAGTCCCGAACCGCGCGACTGCTACGGTCGCAGGTTCGAATCCTGCCTTGGGCATGGATGTGTGTGATGTCCTTAGGTTAGTTAGGTTTAAGTAGTTCTAAGTTCTAGGGGACTGATGACCTATGATGTTAAGTCCCATAGTGCTCAGGGCCATCTGAACCATTTTTTGTTACGTTTTGTAAGGCGTAACACTCTCACTAGCCTGTAACTGGCACTAATGCAATCCACTTCCTACTTTGCGTGTTTCTGAGCAAATTTGGTAGGTATGCTCACTACTAAATGGGTCTAGAATTTCAGGTGTAAACAGGCTGTTAAGTGACACATCTGACATGCCAGCCGCGGTGGTCTAGCGGTTCAAGGCGCTCAGTCCGGAACTGAACGACTGCTACGGTCGCAGGTTCGAATCCTGCCTTGGGCATGGATGTGTGTGATGTCCTTAGGTTAGTTAGGTTTAAGTAGTTCTAAGTTCTAGGGGACAGATGACCTAAGATGTTAAGTCCCATAGTGCTCAGGGCCATTTGAACCATATTTCGCTACGTTTTGTAAGGCGTAACACTCTCACTAGTCTGTAACTGGCACTAATGCAATCCACTTCCTACTTTGCGTGTTTCTGAGCAAATTTGGTAGGTATGCTCACTACTAAATGGGTCTAGAATTTCAGGTGTAAACAGGCTGTTAAGTGACACATCTGATATGCCGGCTGCGGTGGTCTAGCGGTTCAAGGCGCTCAGTCCCGAACCGCGCGACTGCTACGGTCGCAGGTTCGAATCCTGCCTTGGGCATGGATGTGTGTGATGTCCTTAGGTTAGTTAGGTTTAAGTAGTTCTAAGTTCTAGGGGACTGATGACCTAAGATGTTAAGTCCCATAGTGCTCAGGGCCATTTGAACCATTTTTTTTAAGTTTTGTAAGGCGTAACACTCTTACTAGCGTGTAACTGGCACTAATGCAATCCACTTCCTACTTTGCGTGTCTCTGACCAAATTTGGTAGGTATGCTCACTACTAAATGGGTCTAGAATTTCAGGTGTAAACAGGTTGTTAAGTGACACATCTGATATGCCGGCCGCAGTGGCCGTGCGGTTCTGGCGCTGCAGTCCGGAACCGCGCGACTGCTACGGTCGCAGGTTCGAATCCTGCCTTGGGCATGGATGTGTGTGATGTCCTTAGGTTAGTTAGGTTTAAGTAGTTCTAAGTTCTAGGGGACTGATTACCTAAGATGTTAAGTCCCATAGTGCTCAGGGCCATCTGAACCATTTTTTGTTACGTTTTGTAAGGCGTAACACTCTCACTAGCCTGTAACTATCACTAATGCAATCCACTTCCTTTTTTGCGTGTTTCTGACTATATTTGGTTGGTATGCTCACTACTAAATGAGTCTAGAATTTCAGGTGTAAACAGGTTGTTAAGTGACACATCTGATATGCCGGCCGCGGTGGTCTAGCGGTTCTAGGCGCTCAGTCTCGAACCGCGTGACTGCTACGGTCGCAGGTTCGAATCCTGCCTTGGGCATGGATGTGTGTGATGTCCTTAGGTTAGTTAGGTTTAAGTAGTTCTAAGTTCTAGGGGACTGATGACCTAAGATGTTAAGTCCCATAGTGCTCAGGGCCATTTGAACCATTTTTTGTTACGTTTTGTAAGGCGTAACACTCTCACTAGCCTGTAACTGGCACTAATGCAATCCACTTCCTACTTTGCGTGTTTCTGAGCAAATTTGGTAGGTATGCTCACTACTAAATGGGTCTAGAATTTCAGGTGTAAACAGGCTGTTAAGTGACACATCTGATATGCCGGCCGCGGTGGTCTAGCGGTTCTAGGCGCACAGTCCCGAACCGCGCGACTGCTACGGTCGCAGGTACGGATCCTGCCTTGGGCATGGATGTGTGTGATGTCCTTAGGTTAGTTAGGTTTAAGTAGTTCTAAGTTCTAGGGGACTGATGACCACAGATGTTAAGTCCCATAGTGCTCAGAGCCATTTGACACAGCTGATATATGAAAATCAATGCCAGGTATATTATTTATGACATCAGCATTGGTGAAAATAACAAAATCATAAGAACTAAGTCGTGTGCTCATAACGGGCAGCGATCTACTCTGTTGTAAAAAACTAAAGAACGTAAGTAATTTTCGTTTGCTGTGTCGCTGTCAAGCAACATAGCTCTGTGAAACTCAGACCATACATAGAAAGAACTGCTGCAGTATAACACAGAAGTTAATTGAAAGACACACTCAATGAGACGAACAGAAATGACACTCTTATTCATAGACCATTATTACACTGAGGTCACCACGATTTGTGATGGTCTCCTGGACATCAATATGATCTTAGTTGTGTGATCACCACGGGGAGCAATGCATTTCTGCAACATGCTTCCATGCTGTCCACCAAGTTGGTAAGAAGTTTCCATTTCTCCTCCAACGCAACTGTCTGCTGGATGATTGCTGGCGCATGTGTACACGCTGAAACACGTGCGCCCCCCTCCCTCCCTATGCAACCCACACACGCTCTATGCGATTTAAATTGAGAAAGCAGACAGGCCACTCCATTCACCGAATACCCTCTCATTCCAAGAGCTGCTCCACCTGTGCTGTTCGAAGCGGCTGCGCAGTGTCACATACAAAAATTAAGTGAGGACCGAATACACCCCTGAAAGATTACTCATGGGGAAGGAGTACAGTCTCACAATAGCAATTACTGGTAAGTTCAAATGGTTCAAATTGCTCTGAGCACTATGGGACTCAACTGCTGAGGTAATTAGTCCCCTAGAACTTAGAACTAGTTAAACCTAACGAACCTAAGGACGTCACACACATCCATCCCCGAGGCAGGATTCGAACCTGCGACCGTAGCGGTCTCGCGGTTCCAGACTGCAGCGCCTAGAACCGCAAGGCCACTTCGGCTGGCTACTGGTAAGTATACCATGTTCATGCTGAGGTCAGTATGGGCATAGAATATTATGCCTCCACATGCCATAAGGACCACCAAAATGATAATTTTCGACAGTGTTCCTGAATACGTTTTATGTCTCCATCCAGGCTCAACACACTGAGCCGTGGCGCTAGTTACTGGCGCGCCAGTCTCTTGGATGTCCATTATCGATCCTTCGATGTTTCTTGTCTTTGCTTGACTTGTTGTTTTCCGCATTCGCGGGGCGAGTGGCAGTTAACGTTTGCCCGGGGCTACCTGCTAAGACGCCGCGAGGTACGAGGTGGAAGTAACCACGTATATGTGGAGATGGCTGCACGCGGTCTGCCGGTTCAGCATGGAGGATATGCGTTGGCTTCCTGCCTGTCTGCTCTTCTGATTTTGTTCGCCGTGCTTTGCGACCGCCTAGCTTGGGTTGCTGCCTGGTGTATCCTACACGAGCCATACCGGACGTCCAGCAGAAGCCAGCAGCAGTTAAGCAGCCTTGTGTTTCTTTAAAGAAAAGGAGGAAATGTATAATACCTTTTGTAACCAGTTTTGGTGGCCTCTTAAGTGTGGCCTTCGCGTTTGCACTGCCTTTGGGGAGAGCTAATTCTTTTAAACTTAAATAGTTGGAGTTCCCTGTCCTTTATAATATTTTGGGGGTTTTATTTGAATTTTCTCTTTGGGGTTCCTTCCTCCATTTAAAGGCTGTTGGTATTAACTCTCCTCGTTGGGGGGTGTTGCTAATTCGTTCCAACTGGCCTACTACTTACTCAATGGCAAGGCTGTTGATTAGTTGGTCACTGTGAGTACAAGTTCACGCTATTTATTTGTTACCGAAATTGTTGAAGTGTCTTTGTCGTGATTCAATCACTAGCTACATGTTTGAGCCAAACTGATATAAACCTTACATTGCCTCCTTAAAATGTGTTGCCTGCATAAACCCTTAAGACAACTAGGTTTTGTCACTGCTTATGTTAACCTTTACTGGGAGCAATATTTCATGTAGTTAAATTTTGTTTTAAAACGTGTATTTCTCTGATGTAATAAACGAGTGATAAGAGAAAAAAGCAAAGGGGCCAGGTCCTTCCCATTGTGTCCGGTTTGTAACACGTATCACACACTATGCAGACTGAATCTGCTCTCTTCCGAGAACGGCATGTGACCCCAATCCTCGTTGGTCCAATCCCTTCGCTGTTGGTGCCATCACTAACCTTTGAACACAGTACGCTCACCGGTTAATAATATTGTGACGGTCTACTTACCCGTGTGCTTCTTTTCAGGGGTACATTCGACCATGAAAATACCTTCATTAACGTAATGTTTTCTTAATAAAAACGAGGGTACTTCCAAAGGTATGTTACACACTACTATGGCAGGTCAAGCAAACTTTAATGAATGCTATACTGCAGTTCATAGCGCCACAAATACATGGCACTATTTTTCAGCGTAGTGGCTAATTCTCTGTAAACAATGGTCGGAACGTTCTACCAATTAATTTGTCGACTATAGAAATCCGCTCCTCGGTCACGGAAGCATTCGAGAACCGCTATGTGAACGAACCCCCCTCCCCTTTCCCCGCCAACCGTTCAACTTACCGAAAGGATGGAAATGGCCCAATGCAAGATTTGTATTACCCGATCAGCATCACCCACGCCTCTGCGCCTCTCTGGTCAAATTATTGGCACCATTGCACTCTACGGCAGCATACGATAATGAATTTAGTGCAATACCGCCAGAATTTCAGGGTGAATCTGTGTGACATTTAAAACTTTTTGACCACAAGAGTCGGACTGTCACGCGTGCTTCGTCTTTGTAACAAGTTTCCAGTTGCCACGTCATTTCGCTCACACCGGGGACGACGAGATACTACGGGTCCTGCAACGAACCTGTATGTGACACTAGTTACCTTGCCCATCACACTTCATGAACGGTCAGCTCCGTGCAGGGCCCACGGGAAATTAATATTTAATTGAAAAGGTACTTGACTAAAGGTCTTAATTTTATCGTGTCCTACTGAGAACTTGAATGCAGCTTAACACGCAGTCAAGAAATATTTAGTTCGTCCGACATAGTTACAGACTCCCCTCCAGAGACGGCTGCTGGCACTTGTAAGACCTGCAGTGTCACGTGCCGTGACGTACACGTCGTGGCCCGTCTTTCTGGTGGGCCTCGCTCCGACAGTGTGATGCAACTGTCATCCACACAGCGGCAGCAGATCAGAGTCTCTTCTGGAAATGCAGCAATGTTGTTTCGAGACCGGAACCACTACTTCTCAATATAGTATCCAGTAGCTCGTCAACTGACGTCACAAGTGCTGAGTGTACCACATGCCAACAGTACTCGGCAGACACGCCCAAATGTTAGCCAAGCACGAAAGCGCTTAACTTCGGTAATGGCTGGAACGGGTGTTGCTACTGCGGCAAAAGGGTTGGCAGTTCCTGAACATAGGGTGAATTTAAAATGAACTTACCCCCAAAAACGCGAGTTTTGAGGTGTAAATTGTTGTGGTGTGTCAGGAAAAGGCTGCCATTCATGTCGGTGCATTACTCATAAACATTAGTGTTCCTGGCGCTATGTTTTTGGCTTCGTGCGCTGCTAGTGCTGCCGTCACGTCACGTGATGAGCTGGCAGGCGAGTTTAATGTGTGTGAATTACGCTAGCAAGTCACCAGAGATTGCCCATGCTGCCATACATAGTAGCGTGCCAGCCATACTTGAGTAATCATTCAGGTTGTGGCACATTTCGCTAGTTCCATCTAAAGGCAGTACCTCATTTTTAGTGCCGCATGAAAGAGACAGGTGGTATGGTTTCTTGGTCGCATACATCAGTCAATACTTTTTAACAACCAAATGAAACTATATGGTTCCTGAGACATTTCCAAGTCTCAAACATCTACACTGTACATAGTGGTAGGCTGAAGTGAGGAATGAAAATTGTACACGCTCTCCAGCTGTACTGGAATAGTATCTCAGCATCTAACGAAATGGAGGATCGTGCCTGAAACCGTGGCAGAGTGCTTTAATAAAGCGAAACTATATAATGCTGTTCGACTTGAGGGACACTAGCAAGTGGGCTGAGGCGTGAGTGAGATTTGAATTGAGGCGCCAGGGTAGTCCGTACAGTTGTGCAAACCCAGTGTGCCAGGGTGGTGTAGTGGTTGGCGTATCTGCTTAGTGCACTAGAGAACGAGATTCAAATCCCGCCTTTGTATTGTATTGTAGTGAACCGAGGACCTAGAAGCGACGGAGAGGCTTCGTCCCCGCCGTAGCCACAGTGGTACACAACCCCACAATAGGCTACAGCAGTCCACTCACCCCCCCCCCCCCCCCGCGCCCCACACCGAACCTAGGGTTACTGTGACGTTCGGCCCCTAGTGGACCCCCCGGGGAACGTCTCACACCAGACGAGTGTAACCCCTATGTTTGCGTGGTAGAGTAATGGTGGTGTACGCGTACGTGGAGAAAGTGTTTGCGCAGCAATCGCCGACATAGTGTAACTGAGGCGGAATAAGGGGAATCAAAAATGGCTCTGAGAACTATGCGACTTAACTTCTGAGGTCATCAGTCGCCTAGAACTTAGAACTAATTAAACCTAACTAACCTAAGGCCAGCACACACATCCATGCCCGAGGCAGGATTCGAACCTTGCCGGTTCCAGACTGCAGCGCCTAGAACCGCACGGCCACTCCGGCCGGCAATAAGGGGAATCAACCCGCATTCCCCGAGGCAGATGGAAAGCCGCCTGATAAACCATATACAGACTGGCCGGCACACCGGACATCGACAGTAATCCTCCGGGCTGATTCGTGCCTGCCCGGAAAGCAGTGCGTCAGACCGCACGGCTAACCGGTTGGGCTAAACCCCGCCTTGGTACAAATTTTCACTCGTCACTTCAGTCTGCATATACTTTTTTGTAACTGCTACCTGCTGCGGTATGTAAAATTCATTGGATTAGAAAATAATCCGGTCTCCGAGAGTCGGAAATGTACACTCAAATTGTCAAAGTTGGCAGAATGAAAAGCTACTGACGATCTACGTTTCTCTATCCAAAGATGTAATGAGTACTCGTGCTCTGCGACGTGTGGCCCGAGGACTCTTCAACTCGGAAGGTACTGCGTTTCCCACACAGGCTTCCTTCATACGGTAGCGCGAGTGCGGTACGTAAGGAAAGTGACGTCTGCTTGGCAGCGAAGCCGACGCGCCGTCAGACGTCGCCACGAGAGCCGCGTGAAAAGAAGACGGGAACACGGGGAGCGTAGCAATTAAAGAGGCATCAGTGAGGATTGCGGAGTCCTGTGTGAAAGGCGGGCCGAGACCGGCTGCTGGCGGCGGGTCGCGGGGCGGGGTGAGCCCCGCAGTGGCCGCTGCCGCTAATGCATCCGTCACCGGCGCCGCTATTAATAGCCGGCTGTTCGCTTTCAATAGGCGAGGATCCGCGGCCGCCACAAAGGCCCGCGTGACGCGGCGCTTCTCATCCCTTTCAGCGGCGCTGCCCCTGCGCGGTGCGGCGTCTCTGCGAGCCCGCGGAGTCTTCTGCCCTTTGTGTGTGTGTGTGTGTCTGCTCGTGTGTCGGTGCGACAAGTCGCCCCCCCCTGAAGCGCGCCTGACGACGAACCATTAATCCTCGCGCCTTCAATTATCTCCGCGGCTGCTGACGGGAAATAATCAAGAGAACCGCAGTGGTTCTGCGGCGTGGCGCAGCACGGCGGGCACCCGCGATGACGTCCCTCGATGACCGGCTGCCTCCCGGACTGCCGCTCCTTAGCCACCGCGGTCTCCGATATTCCCGCTCTCGTTTCTTTGTCAGTCTTCCGTTCTTTTTGATAGGAGTGATAAACGTTGCGCAATTGTTAATGAAAGGGTACATGCGCATCTCTATACAGAATGGTCCATTGATCGTGCCCGGGCCAAATATCTCACGAAATAAGCGTCAAACGAAATAACTAAAAAGAACGAAACTTGTCTAACTTGAAGGGGGATACCAGATGGCGCTGTGGTTGGTCAGCTAGATGGCGCTTCCATAAGTCAAACGGATATCAACTGCGTTTTTTTTTAAAGTAGAAACCCCCATTTTTATTATATATTCGTGTACTTCGTAAAGAAATATGACGGTTTTAAGAATGAGATTTTCACTCTGCAGCGGAGTGTGCGCTGATATGAAACTTCCTGGCAGATTAAAACTGTGTGCCAGACCGAGACTCGAACTCGGGACCCTTGCCTTTCGCGGGTAAGTGCTCTACCAACTGAGCTACCCAAGCACAACTTTCGTTCAGGAGTGCTAGTTCTGCAAGTTTCGCAGGAGAGTTTCTGTAAAGTTTGGAAGGTAGGAGACGAGGTACTGGCAGAAGTAAAGCTGTGAGGACGCGGCGTGAGCCGTGCTTGGGTACTTCAGTTGGTAGAGCACTTGCCCCCGAAAGGCAAAGGTCCCGAGTTGGAGTCTCGGTCCGGCGCACAGTTTTAATCTGCCAGGAACTTTCATGAATGTTTTAGTTGAACCACTCTTTTCGCTTTGTGATGGATCCCACTGTAATAGTCACAAACATATAGCTCACAATTTTAGACGAACAGTTGGTAACAGGTCGGTTTTTTAAATTAAAATACAGAACGTAGGTACGTTTGATCATTTTATTTCGCTTGTTCGAATGTGATACATGTACCTATGTGGACTTATTTCTGAGAACGGATGCTGTTACAACGTGATTACTTGTAAATACCACATTAATGCAATAAATGCTCAAAATGATGTAGGCCAACATCCATGGATTTGGCAATACGTGTAACGACATTCCACTCAACAGCGAGTAGTTCGCCTTCCGACATGTTCGCACATGCATTGACAATGCGCTGACTCATTTTGTCAGTCGTCGTCAGTGAATCAAGATAGCAAATATCATTCAACTTTCCCCACAGAAAGAAATCCGGGGATGTCAGATCCGGTGAACGTGCAGGCCATGGTATGGTGCTTCGACGGCCAATCCGCCTGTCATGAAATATGCTATTCAATACCGCTTCAACCGCACACGAGCTATGTGCTGGACATCCATTATGTTGGAAGTACATCGCCATTCTGTCATGCTGTGAAACATCTTGTAGTAACATCGGTAGAATATTACGTAGGAAATCAGCATACATTGCACCACTTAGACTGCCATTGATAAAATGGCGACCAATTACCTTCCTCCCATAATGCCGCACGTACATTAAGCCGCCAAAGTCGCTGATATTCCGCTTGTCGCTGCCATTGTGGATTTTCCGTTGCCCAATAGTGCATATTATGCCGGTTTACGTTGCCGCTGCTGTTGAAGGACGCTTCGTCGCTAAATAGAACGCGTGCAAAAAACCTGACAGCGTCCCGTAATTTCTCTTGTGCCCAGTGGCAGAACTGCGCACGATATTCAAAGTCGTCGCCATGCAATCCCTGTTGCATAGAAATATGGTACTGGTGCAATCGATGTTGATGTAGCATTCTCAACACCGACGTTTTTGAGATTCCCGATTCTCGCGCAATTTGTCTGCTACTGATGTGCGGCTTAGCCGTGACAGCAGCGAAAACACCAACTTGGGCATCATCATTTGTTGCAGGTTGTGGTTGACGTTTCACATGTGGCTGAACACTTCCTGTTTCCTTAAACAACATCACTATCCGGCGAACGGTCCGGACACTTGGATGATGTCGTCCAGGATACCGAGCAGCATACATAGCACACGCCCGTTGGGCATTTTGATCACAATAGCCATACATCAACACGATATCGATCTTTTCCGCAATTGGTAAACGGTCCATTTTAACACGGTTAATGTATCACGAAGCAAATACCGTCCACACTGGCGGAATGTTACGTGATACCACGTACTTATACGTTTGTGGCTATCACAGCGCCATCTATCACAAAGCGAAAAAAAAGTGGTCCAACAAAAACATTCGTATTTCTCTACGTACTACACGAATATGCAATAAAAGAGGGGGTTCCTATTTAAAAAACGCAGTTGATATCCGTTTGACCTATGGGAGCGCCGTCTAGCGGGCTAACTATAGCGCCATCTGCTTTTCCCCTTCAAGCTAGACAAGTTTCGTTCTGTGTAGTTTTTTCGTTTGACGCTTATTTCGTGAGATATTTTTCCCGGTCACTATCAATGGACCACCCTGTATAGAGTAAAGCACGTAAAACCGGCCCGTCGTTTTTGTTGTTGTAGTGCTCTTCAGTCCAAAACCAAGATTGATGCAGCTCTCCATGCTACTCTATCCTATGCAAGCCTCTTCATCTCCCAGTAACTACTGCAACCTACATCCTTCTGAATCTGCTTAGTGTATTCATCTCTAGATTTCCCTCTACGATTTTTACCCTCCTCGCTACCCTCCAGTACTAAACTGGTGATCCCTTGATGTCTCAGAACGTGTCCTAGCAACCGATTCCTTCTTCTGTTCAAATTGTGCCGCAAATTCCTCTTCTCCCAGTTCTATTCAGTACCTCCTCATTAGTGACGTTATCTGCCCATCTAATCTTCAGCATTCTTCTGCAGCGCCACATTTCAAAAGTTTCTAATCTCTTATTGTGTAAGCTATTTATCGTCCATGTTCCACATCCACACATTGCAACACTCTATAAAAATACTTTTAGAAAAGACTTCCTGACACTTAAGTCTATAATTGATGTTAACAAATGTCTCTTCTTCAGAAACGCTTTTCTTCCCAACGCCGTCCACATTTTATATCATCTCTACTTCGACCATCATCAGTTATTTTCTTCCCAAATAGCGGACCTCATTTACTACTTTACATGTCTAATTCCCTAATCTAATTCCCTCACTATCCCCTGATTTAATTCGACTACATTCCATTATCGTCGTTTTGCTTTTGTTAATGTTCATCTTATATCCTCCTTTCAAGACACTGTCCATTCGTTCAACTGCTCTTCCAAGTCTTTTGCTGTCTTTCACAGAATTACAACGTCCTTGGCAAGGATTTTATTTCTTCTCCCTGGATTTTAATTCCTACTCAAAAATTTTTCTTATGTTTCCTTTACTGCTTGTTCAATGTACAGATTAAATAACATCAGGGATAGGCTACAACCTTGTCTCACTTCTTTCACAACCATTGCTTCCCTTTCGTACTTCGATTCTTATAATTGCTTTCCGGTTTCTGTGCCAATTATAGCCTTTCGTTCCCTATATTTTATTCCTGCCACCTTCAGAATTTGAAGAGACTATTCCAGTCAACATTGTCAAAAGCTGTCTCTACAAATTCTATAAAAGTACCTGTGCCTCTGCTTAATCTAGTTTCTTAAGATATCTCATAGGGTCAGTAATGCCTCGTGTGTTCCATCTCCACAGAATCCCAATTAATCTTCCCCAAGGTCGGTTTCTACCAGTTTTTCCATTCGTCTGTAAAGAATTTGTGTTAGTATGGTATTTTGCAACCGTCACTTATGAAACTGATAGTTCGGTGATTTTCACACCTGTCAGCATCTATTTTCTATGCAACTGAAATTATTCTACTTTTCTTAAGTCCGAGGGTGTTTTCTCCTTTCCCATAAATCTTGTCCACCAGACTGAAGAGTTTGGTCAAGTCTATCAGTAATTCCAAAGGCGTGGCTGATCCAATATGATTGCATTGGCGAGTACTTTTTAGGTTTCCCAGTTGGCTGTAATTCTACTCCAGATACGTCACGTTTGTTGAGTGAGGAAGGAATTTTGGAAGCTAAAAGCAGCAGCTCACAAAACTTTAGTGCCGTATGAAAACTGACAGGTGTTAGCGTTTCTTGACCGGAAACGTCAGTATTTCTTCTGTAATCAAATGAAACTATTCCGTTTCAGATACCTTTTCAAATCTCTTTTTTCATAGACACTGAAGTGAGGGATGAAAACAGTAGACGCTCTCCAGATGTATTAGAACAATATTTCGGCATAAAAATAGAGTTTTTCAAAAGCGAGACTTTTTATTATATCCATCAGAAGTTCAGCCTGCAAGAGAGTGGAAGGAATTGCTCAGTAGTCCACCTCGCACTTCTTTTTGGTTGGATAAATGTTCTTTACGTCATCATTATTTTCATATTTGTAATCTGACAAAGAAGTGAAGTAAACATGAAAAATAAATATTGAATCTTGGCCCTCTAGAGTATGTATTACAGTTGAAGATATATCAATTACATTTATGCCGCAACTCATTAAATAATGGCATAAATGGCCAGTTTCGTAGGCCCAGTGTTTTCCTAAGTGGCTGACCTCCAAAGTGTTAACGACGGATGGTCTCTTTTTCACAGCAGCATTAACAACAGGGGATGAAAGGTGGCTGTAGTTTTTATTATGACTGCTTCTTGGGCACTAGGCCATGCGCCAGCGTCTGTTAGCACACCCAAAGATCATTATACTTGAGCACATGTGTGGAATACTTGCCTTTGCCAGACAGAGTTTATATTGGTGTTAGTTAATGTCAGTCGTCTTTCCTACCAAGTCTCTTGCAGACTGAACTTCTAGTGGATATAGTGTAGTGTCTGGCTTTTCAGCGGCTGCCTCTCTGTACGTGCTGAAAGGGATAAGATGTATCAACGCTTTTGATTTCGCTGCGATCACTAACATTCGTGTAATATGCTTGGGGAAGATCATTCATGTCAGGATTTACTGTGTTGAGTTAAGATTACACAATCTTTTGAAGGGTAGCTGATACACGATAGCCACTCATGGAAACTGGTAGATAATCCGTTTGCTTTTGAGAATTTAAATGCACTGCATGTAGAGACTTTTCTTGACAGATTAACTTGATGTATCACTATAGCTCTTTTTCCATGTGATTGCTACCGACA
The DNA here is from genome assembly GCF_023898315.1 of Schistocerca nitens. Taxonomy (NCBI): domain Eukaryota; kingdom Metazoa; phylum Arthropoda; class Insecta; order Orthoptera; family Acrididae; genus Schistocerca; species Schistocerca nitens. The sequence goes on from NC_064618.1 coordinate 266,706,764, forward strand.
ATGTCGTTTAAGAGATGGATTTACTTTCACTCAGTTGTAAATGGCTCTTTAACTATGTATTTATTATTTTTCACAATACATCCGTTACTTTGGGGCAGGTTCTTGATTCACTTGCGACATTACTGGCACATACCGCTATACGGTATTGTTTCATTTTCTGCCAATATTCTATAATTGTTTGATTGAGGCTGCTGGACATGTGATTGCTTGGGAGTAAGGCGTCGAGTTTTTCACGCTGGGAATTCCACGCTAATGTTGTCGGCAGAAGGTAGTCAGCGAATATCTTTAAGAGATGAGAGCCTCCCGAAGCAGAAGGGTAGTTTTCGCAGATGTGACACTGTGATCTGTTTCGTGCTTTAGTGGGCAGGGACGTAGCGTAGCCTAGCGGAGGGCAGGGGATGCCAGGTCACCACTCCTGCGTCCTGAGAATAATTTTTGCCTTTTCTCCACAAACATCGAAGATCGAGATGCCATGGTGTTGCGTATGCAGCGTGAGAAATATGATTCCTTTCCTCCAAAACTTTGTTCATCCATTTGAAACGAGTCATCTTGGTACCGTGATTAGTAAGCAAAGATGCCAGGCAATCAAGGAGATACTGCTCTAGGACAGTACCAAACTCTTGTTTGTTGATGTGCATTTTGTACACCAAGACTCGAAGGTTTCTACTGCAGTTCCATGTTTAGTATTCTTTTTCTTTCCCTTTTTTGTATGAAGTAAGTAGTCCCCTCTTCCGTCACACTGGCAACAGCTCTGTGTCATACTTTCCATGAAGTTTTTTTGAAATTGTGGATCTAAGGAGAGATAAGTAAATGTTTTGGTATTTTTGTTCCAGCGATTGTACAATTGGTGTACCGGCTGCAGTCTGTAGGTGTTGGGTACATGCTTTGCAGAATGTAAATTTCGCAGTCTGTGGTAGCCCGATCTGCTTTATGAGCAACTCGCTACTTACTTATCCTAGCATGCAACTTGAGTAGCCCATTTGATCATAATTTGTGATTTGGTCTCAAAAAATGTTCAAATGGCTCTGAGCACTATGGGACTTAACTTCTGAGGTCATCAGTCCCCTATAACTTAGAACTGCTTGAACCTAACTAACCTAAGGACATACACACATCCATGCCCGAGGCAGGATTCGAACCTGCGACCGTAGCGGTCGCGCGGTTCCAGACTGTAGCGCCTAGAACCGCTCGGCCACTCCGGCCGGCAATTTTGTCTCAATAACATTGAATTCGTGAGCTGGCTGGGTAAGAATAGCTTGCTGCGTTTTCTCGATGTAGCTTTACGTAGAATTTGGTACGCCCACTCAATATCAGCGTGAATTCAATTCAGATTTGCAGAAAACTTTACCCTCTGTTAACTACTTGTGTACTGCGTCCAGTAATAAGAGCAAGTAAATATCTGATAGATTCAGAATTTAGTTAAATTAAAAGGTCCTTTAAATTATTGTCCTACAACTCTTCCACAGTTAGGCGACCCACTAATAATAAATATATCCTGTTGCACACGGGGGTTTATTGTTATTGAAAGTGGACAAACTCAACTATCATTCCTTTGTTATTCAGTGAAGGTAACTAACTTTGCACTCGCTTGTCTTGTTTAATTATAAGTCTGTTTATCGATCAGTGGGAGCTGTGTCGATTTCACCTAAGATCATAGTTTTGTTATGCGTTGTTTCATGACTGTTTGCCTAAAGACCTTGCAATGTTCAGACGTAATATGCAATAACATTTTGTAGCAACGTCATACCATTTATCCCGTAACTCCATACTTCCTTTTAGTGATTAATAAATTCATCTTGCGTAAGTATATCCATTCTCAACGCGTAGCAGTTCACTTCGTAGCAGCGTGTTTTATTTCATGTCCACAAGCAGAAATGTGATTTATTTCATGTGCTATAGCAGAGAAGAGCAGACCTTCGGTTGTAAAGCTTAGGTTTTACGTGAGGGCCATGAGGCCATGAGAAGCAGCTATTTTTTGCGTGTTAGCGTAGAATAATTTTTTCCACTTTCATGTAAGATACCATATAGAATCAGTAACTGTTAAGGGTGAGTGTCCAGTATACATTTCACTTTGAAATGTCTTAACTGCTCGAAGGCAAGCTGTAGATCCATGTGTTTCACGGATGGTAACTTGTCATGATTGAATCACTAAGCACTAAAGGCAAGGAAAAGATTATAAATTTCAGTTTTTAGTTTCATGTGATAATGTTTCACAAAATAAACATTCCGCCATAAAGTTACACGTACCAGTTTCAGCATACGAATATCACATGTTACAGCAAGAGAATAGCAATCATTAGTAAGATCACAAGACATCGGTATCATCTTCTCGTTTTGAGGTGTAACGTAGTGCTGTAGTTCTAAAAGCGGCGAACTCAACAGGGATTCGATCTTCGCAATTAGATTGCAAGTTTCAGGGAAATTACACCATTTGCGACTTTTGATTTATGTGTTTTGAGTGTAAAACAAACCATTTGAGGCTAAAAGTTAATTTATAAATTTCAGTAATTAACGGGTGGGCAAATTTATGTATGAGCTTTATAAATAACGTCTGAGTGGCCGAGAAAGGGTAAACAGATAAATATGATACATGAATAAATAGCTTTCATTATTCAGATTTTCAGGAGCTGATACCTAGTTGTATTAAAAATTACCAATACCCTTAGAATAAAGTTTTAGTAGGAACTGGAACGCTTTCTTGTGTATGGATACACACCGTAATGAAATTGAACATGGTGTCACACACATTTTAGTGAAGAACTTGACAATTTCCTTCATTTGTTACTCACAGAGCATCTGCATAAAGACTACATGACTACAGGAACTAGATGACTTTAAAACTTTGTTTTCCTTTATGCATTATTTATCAACGCTAATTTATATAACTTGCGAATACAGTCTTTTGGAAAATTCACTTCTTATACATTTTATTAAGGAAAGACTACCAATTGTATTACTTTTTGTTGCAACTAATATTTTTGTAATGAATTTTAATAAGCTTGTTGAATTTAAAATTATGTGTTGTAATATTTTTTTATTCGGAACATTTTCTGACAAATTACGTCGGAATTTGTTGGTACTGATATCATCTGGGTCAGAATGATAAACAAAGTGCTCGTCGTCATTCCGAATTTTCACAATACGGTAACAAAAGTAATAATATACCGACAAAGGTAATGTAACAGTTACGAAACAAATATTTTTTTGCATTGTAAAAAATTAGTATAGAAGCCATCAATGATTAAAAATTACATCTCTTGACGCCCGCCATGTGTAGCTTGTATTTTAGTAGCGGTAAAGACTTTGTGATTGGACTTGGTCATTATGGCAGTTTTTGTTTATGTCTGCAGTGTTGTATCTATTTGTTAAAGAAGTCAGCAACAACAAAAAAACATTCATGGAAGTCCTGAAACAAGAGTGGTGAATGTGTTGTTCTTTAATCGGCAGACTACTTCGCTTATATTCTTGTGTGAAAAATAAATGTTTAATACAGGGTGTTACAAAAAGGTACGGCCAAACTTACAGGAAACAGTCCTCACACACAAATAAAGAAAAGATGTTATGTGGACATGTGTCCGGAAACGCTTAATTTCCATGTTAGAGCTCATTTTTGTTTGTTCTTCCACCTACGCTCAATGGAGCACTTATCATGATTTCATACGGGATACTCTACCTGTGCTGCTAGAACATGTGCCTTTACAAGTACAACAAGTGGTTCATGCACGATGGAGCTCCTGCACATTTCAGTCGAAGTGTTCGTACGCTTCTCAACAACAGATTCGGTGACCGATGGATTGGTAGAGGCGGGCCAATTCCATGGCCTCCACGCTCTCCTGACCTCAACCCTCTTGACTTTCATTTATGGGGGCATTTGAAAGCTCTTGTGTACGCAATCCCGGTACCAAATGTAGAGACTCTTCGTGCTCGTATTGTGGACGGCTGTAATACAATACGCCATCCTCCAGGGCTGCATCAGTGCATCAGGGATTCCATGCGACGGAGGGTGGATGCATGTATCCTCGCTAACGGAGGACATTTTGGACATTTCCTGTAACAAAGTGTTTGAAGTCACGCTGGTACATTCTGTTGCTGTGTGTTTCCATTCCATGATTAATGTGATTTGAAGAGAAGTAATAAAATGAGCTTTAACATGGAAAGTAAGCGTTTCCGGACACATGTCCACATAACATATTTTGTTTCTTTGTGTGTGAGGAATGTTTCCTGAAAGTTTGGCCGTACCTTTTTCTAACACCGTTTATAAAGGTAGGACTATTTGTGTGAGCCTTCAGTTTACATAGTTGTGCACACAGTCAGTGAACGCACATGCATCTGATTAATTTACAGTGCCTCACCTGCAACTAAGTACATGTTTTTGTACTTTCTTTCCTTCGTATTACTTTGGGTTCCCAGTACAAGCATGCTTTTAACTGAAAATATACCTCAAAAAAGAAGTAACACCGTTATCACATGATCTTAATCACAGACTAACTCCTCTCTGACAGAAACACTGGAAATTTCGAGAGGAGTTAGTCTGTGATTAAGATCATGTGAAAACGGTGTTACTTCTTTTTTAAGGTATATTTTCAGTTAAATCTTCGAAGATACATTCCTGTAGACCAGTGCTGCCGGAAAATTTTTGCTCAAGTGTCAGTACTGATATTGAGTGGCAGCGTCTAAATCCGCCTATGTAGTGACTCATTGTTAACTGGTAACCTACATGAATTAGTAAGGCCCTAATAGGCTAGTTACACTAGGGGGGGGGGGGGGGGGATCAAGTTAGCACCCGGACCCCTCGGACTGTTCGTCAAAATTCTACACCACTTCAAATACTTCGTGTCGACTTTATTTTCAGATTACTGTCAGCCTCAAGGACCCAAACGTTGTGACACTGTAATCGCCTGACGAAGTGTTATTGTGTTGTCTGTGTGATCAGAAGATTAAATAATTATTAACAGTAATTACACTTATATTTAAATGCCTTAACAATATCAGACACTGTCACAAACTTTTACTTAATGTTTTGAAACTCATTTACTTTGTATTACAGCAACCTTAAATTCGTTTTTTGTCCCTTGCTACAATGGCCGAGCGGTTCTAGGCGCTGCAGTCCGGAACCGCGCTGCTGCTACGGTCGCAGGTTCGAATCCTGCCTCGGGCATGGACGTGTGTGTTGTCCTTAGGTTAGTTAGGTTTAAGTTGTTCTAAGTGTAGGGGTCTGATGACCTCAGATGTTAAGTCCCATAGTGCTCAGAGCCATTTGAACCTTGCTACAGATATTGACATATGGAAACCACAATCAAGTCCAGACAGGAAGGCAGGCCGGTCTGTGAAGTACAACATTTAGCACTGAAAGCACATTTATAGCTAACATCTGTTCCTTAAACATCCGGAAAAGTTACTTCCTGGACCAAGAGTGCAGCTAAACTGCTCAAATCAATGAGGAGAAAACGAGCATCAACGTCCAGAACGTTACATTAGTTTTGATACAAGCGTACCTATGGTGTTATTGGATAGCTTAAGATCCACCTAACGGCGGTGCTGTGCATAACTTTATCAGTTAACCCATCAGCCCCTCGGGAGGTTAAAAAAAATGGCTCTGAGCACTATGGGACTTAACAGCTGAGGTCATCAGTCCCCTAGAACTTAGAACTACTTAAACCTAACTAACCTAAGGACATCACACACATCCATGCCTGAGGCAGGATTCGAACCTGCAAGCGTAGCGGTCGCGCGTTTCCAGACTGAAGCGCCTAGAACCGCTCGGACACACCGGCCGGCTCCCTCAGGAGGAAGCCAGTACCAATGTCCCAGTGTTCTCTTATGAGGTACATAGACAGCAGTGGTCATTTGTGGATACTATATTCAAACAGGCACACAAAATGCAACATCGTACTTCAGTTCAAGTTGCAAGGGCGGTCTGTTTCATCCAAGAAGGATATAATCTCTGCCGTGTTGCTGCAGATTCCACTTCCTCTCCATTTGTCGTTCGCAGATTGTGTACACATTACAGGCAGACAGATCAGCACACAAGGTGAGTTGGACAATGTTGCCGACGCATTACGCCCCGAAGTGAAGACCGACATCTGGCCATAATTATGTTGTGGCTTCTTACGGTCACTGCCACAGCATTTGAAGATGATCGCACAAGGGCCACCACTGGAGCCGCTGTATCCGATCATACCGTAAGGAAAAGGTTACGAGAAAGGACATTACGATCCAGACGTCCTGCCGGACACAAAAACGTCTCGCAGCTCACCTTCAGTTCTGTAATTGCCTTGACAAATGGCAACTTCCTCACTGGCTAAACGTGTTATTCACAGACGAGTCTAGATTTTCTTTGACGCAAGGGGATGCCTATATTAGCGTGTGAAGACACCGTCGTGAGCGGTGCGTTACAAATGTTGTCCATGGAATCGACAGATCGGTCAAAGTTCTGCGATGGTGTCGGGAGGCAACAGTGGTGACAGCCGTACGTATCTTGTTATTTGTCACTTTACCGCCAGGCATTACATCTAACAGATCCTTTTCGACCATGCGGTGGCTGGTACACATGGTGATGGCCATGGATTTGGTCTCATGCACGCCTATGTGCCGACTGACCCTGGAGGGGGGGGGGGGGAGAGGGGGGTGCCTTGCGAAGTCTAGACATTGGAGTAATGGAAAGGTCGGTGGTGAGTCCCTACCTAAGCACCATCGTGCATGTGTTGAACCTGCTTGACAGACGTGTTCGCAGTCGCCATGTTGCACCACAGACCTTCCAAGACCTCCCAAGGCCTCTCATTGAAGAAAGGGAAAGGATACCATAAGGTGACTTCCGCGACTCATACGGAGAATGCCATGTAGGTGTCACGTGGTGATAAACTCTGTCAGAGGGCATACACTTCACTGAAGTTCTCCAAGTCAGTAAATAGTATGCAGGATGACAGGATGAAAGATTGTTTCCACTTTGTGTCCGACACCTGCCAACAACTTCAGTTCTTTTTATGTAAATGAACGACGATGTACTGATGTTTTGTTGTGTACTTAATATATGGAATATGAAGGCATAGTTTGGTAACGTACGCAGTGTAGCAGGCGTCCAAAGTCACGTTGCCCCAATTCATTTGAGCAGTGTGAGCCGTGCTGACCCTGGCTTATGCGTTGCTTTACAACTTGGCTGTTGCTCTGCGTTTGGTTTCCCGCAGTTATTGTGATTATCCCGTGGTTCTTCCTCTTTCCACGCGTGGCAGCAGCATTGTGTATCGATATTTGCGCCATATACCATCTTCGGTCTGGTGCTTATAGTTCTGGCTTGGTGGTGTGCAGCCAGTCGGTCGATTGGATCAGATCAGCAAGCAAGTATCCGCGCGGCGCAGTCGGTCGGGGTCGCTGGCGGTCTCTACGCAGTGTCGGAGTGTGTGTGGGCTGTTCCGTGTGCTACGAGGTTCGTGGCTCACCGACCCAGGACATGAAATTTGAGTGGTGATTTTATTACCGAAGCCACGTCTGTTCACGTTGTCCCCTTGGTTGGTGGTTCGGTGAAGATTTACCTGCTGTGTGGTGGAATTAGCTATATTTGTCAGTTTGAAATTCAAGTGCACAAGCGGAATTTTCTGCCCTGTGGCCGTTAGTGTTCCGGTTACCTGCCCTGGTCGCTGACATAAATTCAGGCAATGGCCTTTCCTTACTTGCTGTTACTGACCAATATGGTGTGTCGTTTTTGACAGCTTAATGTATTTTCGTTGTGGGCAGCTATGTCTGTAACGTTCTGGCCATGTAACTCTCGTATACTGGACGGTGGTTAGCAAGTCGTCTTGTCGGTGGGTCCCTGACTTTCTCTTCGTTGTGTTGCTGGTGGATCGAGTACAGAAGGGCCGACGTCTTGTCGCACCTAAGTGAACGTTAAGATTTCAAGGGCAGACCGAGCCCCCTGGAAACTTCTGAGCGCCGTTGCATTTACTGCCTTCTTATTAGCATTTAATTGTGTATTTTTAATGGCTCACTGCCGATGGTTGTTTTTAAAAGCATCGGCCTTCAGCCGCTTTACGTTTTAAGGTTCTTATTTATAAAATATTACATTCTTTCAAGATAAAGCTGTGAGCCTTATGCCTGTTCAAAATTTGCTGTAGTTGTGTTGTTCTTAGAATGATGGACCTTCAGCTGCTTTAAATTTTGGATTCTTATTTATCATGTCTTACATTACTTGGGCTTAAATACTATTTAAGGTTTAAAGCTTTGCGCCTTCTGCCTTGGAAAATCACTTGCAGTTTTTTTAAACAAAGGCCTTCAGCCGTTTGAAGTAAGATTTCTTATTGGTCATAAAGCTTGGGCCTTCTGCCTATTGAAAGGTTGTTGTACTTATGTTGTTTTAAATTTATGGGCCTTCAGCCACTCTTAAAAACGTAATCTATGTGACTAGCCAAGTCTTACATCTCTTGGCCTTAAATACTATTTAAGGGTAAAGCCTAGAGCCTTCTGTCTCAAAAAAAAAACAAAAACAAAAACAAAAAAAAACTAAATAAATAAATAAATAAATAAATAAATAAATTTATAGCAGCTGTATTTAATTCATGGGCCTTCAGCCGTTTTAGAATTAAAGACGTTTTCTGTCGATAGTCATGCTTAGAAGTTGCGCTGTAATGTTTGGACAACTAAATAAAGTGTTATGTTTGCAGTATAACTGACAGCCGCTCATTCTGGCCCCCTTCCACAGTTCCTACTACTTGTCCTGTCCTGCGGGCTTAGCAGGGCGTCTCACAGTGTATTTATAAAAACATCGAATATTCACAAATATACACATATTACAAACATAAAAATTTCCAGAAGTGATAATCATTAAAATATAAAAAAATTCCAGACGGTTGGTTTTGAACTGGCGACCCGCAGCACGCCTGCCAGTGGTGCCAACCACAGCACCCCGGCACATGCGCTGCTGTTCGCGACCATTTACAATGCGAATCCGTGGTCCGTCCGTTTGAATTTTATGCCATAGCAGGTGATGGTTACCTTTCGGCACGCCCATGATTTGTCAGTTCCTCAAGGCAAACAACAAAATATTCCCCGGTCACGTCCTGTAACACCGCAGTGGCCTCGCTACTTACTCGTCTGCCTCTTTGGCAAACGGCCACGTTTACTCCGCTCGCGCCCGTAGTCACCAGCGTTAATTAAAATTGAGCACATATCAAAATATTATTCCCTTTAACTATTTTTGTTTGTCACTGCGGAGGAAAACTACACTCTCAAGAAGCTGTTAGGTCAAGTCTTTTAATTTGGATGTTAGATGCTACATGAACGTTCGTCTGTATTTGCAGGCTAATATCAGGAACTGGTATACAGATTTTGATCTGATTTCCAGTAATAGATACATTATTCCACGAGAAAGGTTTTTGTATATTTATAACATTTCTCACAGAGTGTCCGAATTCCGATGAATTAAAGTTAAATTATGAAAACGATGCCTGTGCCACCTGCCGAACAACGGGCATACCTCGAGAGCACAGTAGTGTCTTCAGTTAGCAGAAAACGTGACCAAACTGGCATGTGGTTTGATAGTCTAGTAGTAGAGTGTGGATTGGAACTGCAAGGTTCCAGGATCGAATTCCTGCCTCGTACGGAACGAAACGCGACTCGGATTTCACGTTACAAAGCAAATCTACTTTTCCCGGTTTGAAAACTGGTTAGGAAGATTCAAGTCGCCAAAGCGACATCCAGCTGATTGAAATCGTTTCAGAACTACAATCTAGCGAAAACACATGCGAGTCCAGAACCTGTGTTAGCTAATTAATTACGCACAGAGTAAACCGCTACGTGGGATGCAGACTAATGTTCGTTATATAAAGGAAGTTTTTTAGTAGCGCAGAAAATGACCCAATTTAGATTTCATGCTTTCCTTGTGTCAAACATACATGGGATCGCGATACCGTGCGTGTAAGGGCATTTTTTGTTTGGACGCCTTCAAATTATGTGGAAGACCGCTAAACGAATCTCCACTAGCTTTTAAAATTCATGAAGATATAGGCACTGCCTTCTTGATTGATATTCAGAAATTTCGTGTTGATTTCGAAATACTTCTACAGATGGTTCAGAGACTCATATTGAAGTATGACGACAATTATAGAATGCCAGTTCCTGCTTCCTCAGATTACCAGTCGTAAATCACACCCTTAATTCACAGCAAATTCTTCGAAAAATGGGCATTGTAATAAGTATGACTAATAACGAAAAGATAACCACTGCGTCATAGTCAGACTGTGAAGTCAGACTTACAGTCTCAAACAATCAAATATTTTTAACCAGTCGTTTCCCTACAGTCATTTGAGAACAACTGGATGGAAAAGAAAAGACTCCAAAATATGTGGTCTTTTATTTTTATGAATCAAGTAAATATTTTTGTTCGCTTCAAGTAGTCTTCATCGTTTTTCAGTATCTGTAGTGACAACATTGATATCTCTTATTTGTGAGTCCAAGCAGTCATCAATACGTTTTTCAATGCAAAATTCAATATTTTCGATTTTTGTCTGCTTTCTTCAGTTTCAACACCAGACGGCCACTGGAAGAGTGAATGAAAATGGACCCGTTCGTTGACTTTACGTGTTACCTGAATTTCCAAGGACTTTTTTTTTTTATAAATATTTCTCAGTGGTCAGGCTACGAAAATTATTGTAGCCTCAGTGTATGACCGTTCTTACGGATGCACGAGTTGCTATTAACATACATTAAGCTACTACAAAATAATGTCCCATTTGTCATTACACAAAAATCCACAGTTAATGAGACTTAAATAACGACTGGTTTTTCTCGTGACACGTCCCACGGTCTTTGATATAAGTGGCACGTAACGTCTCAGTTGTCCTGCGTTGTTCCTGGTACGTGAAATACAAAGTGGAAAATACGAGCTTGTAAAACTATGGAGAATAGTGGTTTTATGAAAAGGAGTAGTTTAACAGTGAAGCAGGATTGACGATAAAAGAAAGATTTCACTGCGTTCCTGGAAGAAAACCATGTAGAAAATTTATTCATGATACTGTGTTGGTGGTATTTGGAAATGGATCAGAAGATCAAAGCTGTAGCAAAAATAAAGCGTTGTTTTAAAGTGTGTTTATGCTCAAGTGGCAGTATGCCTATCTACCATGTTTTAAGATGGTTACAGCTTGACGCATAATCCGAACCACGTTGCACATCGAATTTTTTCGCATATAGAGGCCACTGCCAGAGGTGAAACTCGCTTTAAGTGGCGGAAAAGATCATACACTCAGCAAGGTGTGCTTTGGCGTTTTGCGCAACTAATTACGTACAAAAACATCCATCTACGTACCTGACAAAGCATTCCGTTCTTAAAAATAAATAAATATCTAAATCGCAAAAGAGCGATTTGCAGCTGTTGACGAGAATTTCTATACTGCTCGTGTCAAGAGCACATTCTTTTCTTTCAGTGTTTATCACGCTGTAAAACGTTTCGCCGTTCTCTAACATAGTCGTAAGAATCCGAAATTACACGTGCTCCCGACGAAATAACGATTCTGTACGAAAGAACGTGGATTTCCGATAAAAATCTCTCGGAATAATTCAGATATAACGGTTTGTTAAACGAAACCTTTTGTGTTCCGAAATTTTAATATGTAATAAAGAGCCAGATAAGTCCTTTTTCTGGTGCAGTTCTCCAAACAATGGGCAATTACGGTTTTACTATTGTTTTTCGTACGCGATAAAAGTCTGGTGGCGGTCTGGAGAATTTGATAGCTGTTGAGCAGGGAGCACGGGTGGGGTTGGAGGCTGTGTGGGCTGGAAGGCCGACCGTAACGTAACCTAACGATCCGGTCTGCGCGCTCGAGCGGCCGCCACATCGGCCGTGAAAAATGGAAGCCAATATCTGGCTGGCTGGCTGGCACTCTCTCTCACTCTGCATGAGGAGCCCGCGGCGTGCGCGCGCCCGCTAAATAATCTCGACTCGGCGGCGCATCGGCGCAGCCGGGGTCGACTCAATCTGCGGCTGTTTGCTGCGTCCGAAGAGGGAAAAGAAATATGGAGGCAGCCGCAAGGTGTCACCTCGTGTGCGAGTACCAGCGGTATCTGTATTACGAAACGGTGCACGGATTCAGTTGCAAGTCGCCTGTCTACCGGCTTCTAGGCGAAACAAAAATTTGGTTTTCCGTATTTCATATAATAATGTCATACAAGGTGTGGCTATAAAATAATGGGGCTGATGCTGCCACAGAGTAAGTACGCGTGCACCAAAGATGAACGGCCAACAGATGTGAAGTACACTACTGGTCATTACAATTGCTACACCATGAAGAAATGCAAATGATAAACGAGTATTCATTGGACGAATATATTACACTAGAACTGACATGTGATTACATTTTCACGCAATTAGAGTGCGCAGATCCCGAGAAATCAGTACCCAGAATAACCATCTCTGGCCGTAATAACGGCGTTGATCCGCCTGGGCATTGAGTCAAACAGAGCTTGGATGGCGTGTATTACAGCTGCCCACGCAGCTTCAACACGATACCACAGTTCATCAAGAGTAGTGACTGGCATATTGTGACGAGCCAGTTGCTCGGCCACCACCGACCAGACGTTTTCAATTGGTGAGAGATCTGGAGAATGTGCTGGTCAGGGCAGCAGTCGAACATTTTCTGTATCCAGAAAGGCCCGTATAGGACCTGCAACATGCGGTCGAGCATTATCCTGCAGAAATGTAGGGTTTCGCAGGGATCGAATGAAGCGTAGAGCCACGGGTCGTAACACATCTGATATGTAACGTCCACTGCTCAAAGTGCCGTCAATGCCAACAAGAGGTGACCGAGACGTGTAACCAATGGCACCCCATACCATCACGCCGGATGGTACGACAGTATGGCGATGACGAATACACGCTTCCAATTCTGCGTTCACCGCGATGTCACCAAACACGGATGTGACCATAATGATGCTGTAAACAGAACATGGATTCATCCAAAAAAATGACATTTTGCCATTCGTGCACCCAGTTTCGTCCTTGAGTACACCATCGCAGGCGCTCCTGTCAGTGATGCAGCGTCAAGGGTAACCGCAGCCATGGTGTCCGAACTGATAGTCAATGCTGCTGCAAACGTCGTCGAACTGTTCGTGCAGATGGTTGTTGTCTTGCAAACTTCCCCACCTGTTGACTCAGGGATCGAGACGTGGCTGCACGATCCGTTACAGCCATGCGGATAAGATGCCCGTCACCTCGACTGCTGGTGATACGAGGCCGTTGGGATCCAACACGGCGTTTCGTATTACCCTCCTGAACCCACCGATTCCATATTCTGCTAACAGTCATTGGATCTCGACCAACACGTCAGCAATGACGAAATGCGATAAACCGCAATCGCAATACGCTACAATCCGACCTTCATCAAAGTAGGAAACGTGATGGTACGCATTTCTCCTCCTTACACGAGGCATCACAACAATGTTTCACCAGGCAAAGCCGGTCAACTGCTGTTTGTGTATGAGAAAAAATGGTTCAAATGGCTCTGAGCACTATGGGACTTAAAAGCTATGGTTATCAGTCCCCTAGAACTTAGAACTACTTAAACCTAACTGACCTAAGGACATCACACAACACCCAGTCATCACGAGGCAGAGAAATGTGTATGAGAAATCGGTTGGAAACTTTCCTCATGTCAGCATGTTGTAGGTGTCGCCATCGGCGCCAACCTTGTGTGAATGCTCTGGAAACTTAATCATTTGCATTTCACAGTATCTTCTTCCTGTCGGTTAAATTTCGCGTCTGTAGCACGTCATCTTCGTGGTGTAGCAATTTTAATGGCCAGTAGTGTATGAAGGCTTCTCAGCCGAATACGGCATCTCTGGTTTCTGTAGACAAATCATTGTGACCGTGACCTCCGTTTGTGTAAGAATTCTGTGGAGTACAGCGATACCACACAAGAAGGGGCTGTGACAGTTGATATCAGAAGAACCGTGGGCGTACGTCCGCAGCAGGAACATCGCTGCCCGCAAACCAATCACGCTGCACGCGAGAATCTCGCATCTTTAGCGACAGCGCCACCAGATGTGAGAGAAAAACGTATGTTTACGTAACCGTGCACTAGCAGATCTTGTCAGCTACAAGTTGTACTTCAGTCCGAGTCTTGCTAGGGATTTCCTGCAGACCGTTCGTCGTGTCTTCAAGTTTCCAAGTCGTCGAGTGGGATAGAGACAGTGGCCGATAGACAGTGGTTAGTCTTGTGTAGAAACAAAACAGTAAATATAATCATCATGTATGGACTAAGACCTCCTACCTAGAGATTTAACTGAGTACTGTTAGTTTGGAACTCTTCTTCGCATAGTACCTCAAGACAGGACATTAGCGTTCTTCCAACTTGAGTTATTATTTATTATGTGTTCACGGAACTGTAGTCAACAGACAGTAAGGTAGACAAAAGGTAGAAACTTGTCACTCGTGAATACGAAACAGCGACAGACAAAGCATACACCAAGAGTACACTGTACATAAATATTCAATAAATGGCCGGCCAGTGTGGCCGTGCGGTTCTAGGCGCTTCAGTCTGGAACCGCGTGACCGCTACGGTCGCAGGTTCGAATCCTACCTGGGGCATGGATGTGTGTGAAGTCCTTAGTTTAGTTAGGTTTAAGTAGTTCTAAGTTCTAGGGGACTGATGACCTCAGATGTTCAGTCCCATAGTACTCAGAGCCATTTTTTTTATTCAATAAATGGCCTATGAAAACGGAAATTAGAAACAGCATAAGCAGTTAGATCGTATAATTGTTTACACAATCAAGGTAAGAATAAGACAGAACCCACATGACTTCGAAGGAACACGTGCACATGATCTGAAAGTTCCAGCAATCACAAAAACTCGAATACTCTAAGAAAAACACAACATGAGCTAAATCTATGGGGAAAATGATGAAAATTGGCTGCATAATGTTCCGGATTGACATGTATATCAGGAGTCTGAAACCAGCTCCAAGTCTAATGGAGGAAATTTTGTAACACCACGCAAGTAGATACTAACTATCCTTCCTAATTCATAGTAAGTCTAACACATGAAATTAGTGAGAGGTAAGCGTAGGATGGGAACACTACGAGACTGATTCGACACGAAAAATCTTGCTTGTGAGTGACCGTTTAGAATAACCGCTATAATCGTAACATTCTCATCAATACTGCCGATCCGTTATCGCCGGATCTAATCTCTAACCGTAATAAACATCTTCGAACCAGTGTGTTTCGAAGCTATCCACAAATTTCCGCAAGAATGAAGTCTAAATCGCCAGTGTACTGATTTGTTGAAAACGCCCGGAAAGATCTGGGGAGACCAAGCGACACTGTATACATCAACAATGGTTACCAAACATCGTTACAAGGCATTAGCAAGGATAACTCAAAGAAAATTACTGAAAAATTCAAAGTATCTGTTTAACTGGCAACTTAATGTTAAATAATAGTTCCTATTATTATTATTATTATTATTATTGTTGTTGTTGTTGCTGTTGTTATTTCTGTTGCTGTATTAATGTGTCGAATCCAAACTCTCTTTCCGTTTGATATATGTTGTTTTGAGTTTTTATTTTTTCTTTCTTGGTAAATGTAATTCAGTACACACCTTGTGCTTATTCTGCACGGAGTTAGCTTTCTTTGTGCCTTTAATACTGCTGTTCGGAAAGTCGTTGGATCGTGAAGATAACATTAGTATAATTACTGCAGGCACAGAGCCATTCAAACAATTAATCTTCCCGCGCTCCAAGCGTGAATGGAACAGGAAGAAATCGTAATAGCTGATATAATGGGACGTACTCTCAGCCATTCACTTCATGGTGGTTTGCAGAGTATAGATGTCTATGTAGATGTAGATATATAACAGGATTCGCTATAATATGCTGCACTGAGGAGCACCTGTAATAATAGTTTTGATTATTAGGTAACGATTTTACCGTTTATCTTTAAATAACTACATTACGATTATAAAGTCCTAGGACTTTATCGTGCCGGGTTTATGGTAACTTCAAATGGAATCAACAGAAAATGAGATTGGGGTTAAACTTTCGTCGAAGATAAAATTCTTAGATACATATCATAAGTTTTGAATGGAAATGAATGGGAAAGGTAATCAGCTGCGTTCTTTCCAGCGAAACTATCTGAGAATTCACTTTCATCGATACTGGTTAACGCAGGAAACACAGGTTAGGATGGGGTCATGAACCCTTCTCGTTGTGAATGTGAGTTCTTTTCCCTGAATCACTGTACTGCCTAGCTCGGTAACACGAACTGATTTCCGTCGAGTGAAGTGGCGGAGTGCTTAGTAAACTGGGCTTGTAATCTACTTTCCGGTACCGTTAGCTCACATACGGAACACTACATTTTAGATTTCACGTGTCTTGCAAATTCCACACAGTCATCACGTAAATACGACTGTGGATTATTCGTTCCAGTGCTTGAATTTCCAGTCAGATAGGTCCGGCTTCCAGACCTACATTTAACTAAAAAGAAAATCGAGAAACGCTTCTTCTCTGCTCCTTCTTGTGGAACAAGACACATAAATAAGAAACATGCTCCAGAACAGACTAATATTTAGTAATTTTGTACGCCTAGTTTCATTATGTACGATTTATCGAAAGATTCGACTGCGGATGTTGGCGTAACTGCATTCATCAAAACCACTACTGAGTCCAATTACCGCCCCAGATGAAAAGAAATACTGCGCTATTGCTTCGCACTGCAGAAATTACAGCCTTGCCTTCTGGCAGCTTCGCAGAGCTCCGTTCCGTGACTAAACAGTGGCGCATCCATCATTATTTTTTAATTCTGCGAACTATGGTAATGTTTTTCCCTGTACGTCTGACACCGTTCCCGCGCCATATAAATTATCTCCCAGCGGCGTGCCAAGAAATCGACTTTCTTACCCTACTCTGTAACAATTGTTATCAAATCAGGTGACTCAGTTTTGTTGGATCCAGCATCAAAGTCTGACCAGGCGTTCTCGACAGACATTTCTTTCAGGCGCTTCAGGAGAACAGAGGTGAGACAGTCACAGGCAACTATATTTTTCGTCCCTCGTCTACTGAACTAGCACCACATCAGCAAGCATCATCGCTATTGTAAAACCAGACGAACTATATCTTCCTGTAAACGGTGATTTCCTTAGACAGCGTCAATCAGATAAAAGAGAGCTTTCTAACAATGTGGAAAACGATGGATCGATTCATTCAGCAAAATACTTTTTCGGTAGAGGAAATGTGTATGTAATAAATAGATCAGACACAGCATCAAGGATACGGAGCGGGGAGAAAGACGGGATTTAAGAAGTCAGAGCTGGATACACACATGCATCCACTGTAGATGAGGAAGGGTGGGAATTTCTCTGTTCAGGATTTTTTATGGGAGACGGTAAACTCAAAATGACGCAAGTATATAGTTTTAGATTTTTAGGCAAAGAAGTTTGATTAAGTCGAGATACCGATTACCGTGACATGTGATAGGATAATAGGCTTTAATGAGCTCTAATGAGTAAGCAGTCTCTATCTTCAAACTAGTTTTAGCCATATTCGTTGTTTCCAGCCCTTCTGTTGGAAGTTTTGGATGTGGAGATTCCACGTCAGTTGAAAGTTGAGCTATAGTGTGAGATATTTTCGTGTTAGTTGGATATGACATTTATACATCATGCGGTAGAAGACATGGACTGTCAAGCTGTATGTGTTTCGTTGTATAATTCTTGCCTGGATTTTAGAAGCATTTCCCTTTAGCGATAAACTGCCAGGGAAACTTGGGATATCTGAAGGGTGAAATGAAAGGCGAAACACACCACTAGAAAACAGCGTCAGTGACCTGGAGGAAGTGAAAGAAAGTGGTCTAAGCACAAATGTAGTGAATAAACGTCTGGAAGAATACACAATGAGAAGGGAGATTTGGGCATTGATGTTGTTGATGCTTGTGTAGGATGTGTGACTGTATAAAAACTTGAGGTAAGGTTCATGTAGTTAGCTGGAATTTTATGGATATTGAATTTGGACAACTGACTGGAATATCATACGCAAATGCAGACGAGGGGTCTACATACTTGAAAATACTGTCGATCGCAAATCCCTCACTGTGACTACCTAAGAGCCACATGCTCAAAAATAACGTTCGGTAAGACAACTTATTATTCGAAATTAGGATACCCCTGCCACAATGCTAGCTACAATGGGTACAAAAGCACTAAATTCTACAAGAGCCCGCTCCTTCGTTTTTGGGAGATAATGAAAGATGAGTAAAAAAACAATGACAAGTAAGACCGGTTAGGAGGGGCCCGTCATCAGGTCAATAGCAAGCCGTGTGTGGCCCGCAGGTCGCGGTATGTGCGTTCCTGCTGAAGTCCCTATGAAATTCACCAAAAAACTGAAAATTTACAATAAATAAACTGTTACATACAACAGTGGGTCGTCAATAGCCAGCAAAGATGCTTGGTTTAGGAGTTTCTGGATGCCTTGGGAGTGAATGGGTTGGAGGACACAGAAATAAAACTCAAGGAAGCATTACCACGGTGACGTTTTTCTCTGTCGTGATCAATAAAATACATGTAGTATGACGATATAGAAGCTTCAAGGATCACTTAGATGGAATGAGGGCATTTCTGTGTGTGTACAAGGTTTTCATCGTGGTGTCTTTACATACACTCTAATTACATACGGTCTGAGTGGTGTAATATGCTTGTCAGTTGTCTCGCAAACAGGAGCAAAAGGTGACACATTGGTAGCTATGCCTTCATGGACTGCAATGTATTTTGCAGAAGTCAAATGAGGGCTGTAAGGTGTTGTTTATGTTTCCGACTGCTACGATGGGAAACGTTTGCATAGATTTTGTTGTAAGGGATGGATGTTAAAATGAGTGGATAATGCAAAGTGAAGTTACAGCCAGTGTTACTGTGGAAGAATTTCCGGAACATGTTAAAAAGATTGAAATACAGCTCAACATAAACACCATTTCCGCCCTTTTAATGCTCGTGAAAACCACATATCGTGTGTTTTACCACCACGCAGCGAGACCTTCTGAGCTGGTGGTCCAGATTGTTGTACACACCGGTACCTCTAATACCCAGTAGCACGTCCTCTTGCATTGATGCATGGCTGGATTTGTCGTGGCGTACTATCCACAAGTTCATCAAGGCACAATGTTGTTCCAAATTTGTCCCACTCCTTAACGGCGATTGGGTTTGAATCCCTCAGGGTGGTTGATGGGCCACGTCGTCCATAAATAGCCCTTTTCAATCCATCCCAGGCATGTTCGATAGGGTTCATGTCTGGAGAACATGCTGGCCACCCTGGTCGAGCGATGTCATTATCCTGAAAAAAGTTATTTACAAGATATGCACGACGGTTGCTTGAATTTTGGTCCACGAAGGCGAATGCCTTGGCAATACGCTGCCGGTATGGTTGCACTATCGTTCGGAGGACGGCATTCACGTATCGTACAGCCGTTACGACGCTTTCCATAACCACCAGCGGCATACGTCGGCCCCACATAACACCACATCAAAAGAGCAGGGTACCTCCACCTAGCTGCACTCGCTGGACAGTGCGTCTAAGGCGTTCAGCCTGGCCGGGTTGCCTCCAAACACGTCTCCGATAATTGTCTGGTAGAAATCATATACGACACTCATCGGTGAACAGAACGTGATGCCAATTCTGAGCGGTTCGTTCGGCATGTTGTTGGGCCCATCTGTACCGCCCAGCATGGTGTCATGGTTGCAAAGACGGACCTCGACGTCCGGAGTGAAGTTGCGCATCTTGCAGCCTATTGCGCACAGTTTGAGACGTGACAGGACATGGTGCCGTTGCTGTCAGGGCTCCTCCGAGCCATAATCCGTAGATAGCGGTCATCCACTTTAGTAGTAGCTCTTGGGTGGCCTGAGCGAGGCATGTCATCGACAGTTCCTGTCTCTCTGTATCTCCCCCAAGTCCAAACAACATCGCTTTGGTTCACTCCGCGACGCATGGACACTTCCCTTGTTGAGAGCCCTTCCTGGTACCGCGGACACGATCGATCCGCGGTATTGACCGTCTAGGAATGGTTGACGTACAGACAATACGAGTCGTGTACCTCCCCCCAGGTGGAATGACTGGAACGGATCGGCTGTCAGACCCCCTCCGTGTAATAGGCGCTGCTCATGCATAGTTGTTTACGTCTTTGGGCAGGTTTGGTGACATCTCTGAACAGTCAAAGGCACTGCCTCTGTAACACAACATGCATAGTCAAAGTCTATCTTCAGGAATTCTGGGAACCGTGGCGACGCAAAACTTATTTTCATGTGTGTAATTTGTTGCGTGTTTGGTGCCCATTCCTACATTTACCTGCAACGTATGTGTGTGTGTCTAAGCCACGCATTTTCAGGATGGGGCAGCACAGGCGAGTGTTTGCAAAGTGAAGGATTAGATCTCATGGAAGAAATGTGAAGCAGTTACTACATGTGAAGATAAGGTGTCTGACTCAGTCCACTGAAAGAATGAGTAGGTTAAATCATTTTGGTTTCTGAAAGGTATTTCGGTTGATGTGCCTTGAATTCAACTAAGAATTATACTTTTGGGTGTCAGAGCATAGAGTAAAGATCGTTTTTCTTAACTTCTTCATGTTCTTGATGGTCCCCGTAGTTACTCCTAGGCAAGACAGGTGGAATGAATTCTCTGTACAATGTAGCCTACATGTAGACGTACTTATAGTGTATTGGGCCTACAGGAATCTGAGAGATATGCATGAAGAGTGATTTGTTTATAAGGAGAGAACTCCTGTTTCCGAGATTGTACTCGCTTGATGTCAGATTTAGTGAGCTGATGGGAAAAAGGAAAAATTGGAAAGAAATCCATTAATGAGAGTATAGACGCAGTTATGACTCTTTGAGGCTTGGGCATTGAGACGGTAAGGAATAGTTGGGTAAACCGATTTGTCAAAGGATGTGGTGATGTTGCAATGGGCGAAAGTTTAGAAGAAGCCTCTCTCTAAGCGGATGATCTGCTGCAGGAGTAGGTCGTATAAGGGTATTTTTATGTAGATGCCGATAGGATGGACAGGCACGAGCAGGTCTCATTTAGAGGGTGGGGATTGGCCATTTCAAAAGGAGTACATAGAACGGTAGGTTAGGGCAGTCCTTTAGGAAATGGTTTGCGTTGTAGTGAGGACAGGTCAGGGGAATATTGTAGAGATTAAGTGGTAAGTTTAAGGAACGTATTTTTGAAATAGAAGGACTGGGGACAGATGAAATGAAATCAGTGTACGCTATCGTTGGCCGGGAGGCCCCATCCGGGGAAGTTCGGCCACCAAGTGCGAGTGTTACTACAGTCGATGCCATATTTAGCGACATGCGCGCTGGTGGTGAGGGTGAATTGAGTCACCGAGCGCAGAATATCTCCAGTCCGGCCGGGAATCGAACCCGTCCACTTGCACGGGAGGCGAGCATGTTACCACCCAGCTAAGCAGGCTGACTGGGTACAGATATTTCAACTCTAGGATGGCGATGATCTGCAAGAGTGATAAAAGAGACGCTGAAATAATTCGTGATATGTTGATAAGTCTGGTTTGATTCCGAGGCTTTATATGTTTCCATTCCCGGCGGTGACTGAAATTCTTATTCACTGTTAATACTAAGTCAAACACTTTGGTCACAGTGGTTTTGTTGTAAGTATACTGAGATGTACGTATCTATAGAGTATCGGAATGTATCTTTCTCTAGAGGTGGGAAATCTGTGCTAGAGGACATTGTTATTACTGAATTATTTCGTGACATAAGTTGGTTGATACTCAGGTCTCAAGTCAGGAAGCGTAATCTGTGACATCTTACGCTCAGATAAAGGACTTAATGGAAACGGGTGTACGGAAGTCCACAGAGGGCGCTATGTTCACTCCGCCAAATTGAAGTTTGACGTCATTGTATACCGAAGACGACAGAAACTGTTTATCCACTTCTGTGACCGTTCGAGTTGCTAAACTGCGGTAGTCATTCTTTCGGAAAAATTTAAAAGGCAGTTCATTACAGCATCTCTTTTTTTTTCCTTTGTGCAAAAAAGGCGCCAAGTTTCACCGTGGTACGCAGTCCATGTGAAAATCAACGAGAAGAAACTATAGATACCATACTACTAAGTTAGTACGTACACTAGTAAACCCGCGCGTCTAGCCGCACGGTCTACGCACTGCTTTCCGAGCGGGAAGGCGTACCAGTCCCCGGCACGAATCCGCCCATCAGATTAGTGTGGAGGTCTGGTGTGCCGGCCAGTCTGTGGATGGTTTTTAAGGTGGTTTTCCATCTGCCTCGGCGAATGCGGCCGGTTCCCCTTATCCCACCTCAGTTACACAGTGTCAGTGATTGCTGTACAAAAGCCGGCCGTGGTGGCCGAGCAGTTCTAGGCGTTTCAGTCTGGCACCGCACGACTGTTACGGTCGCAGGTTCGAACCCTGCCTCGAGCATGGATGTGTGTGATGTCGCTAGGTTAGTTAGGTTTAAGTAGTTCTAAGTTGTAGGGGACTGATGACCTCAAATGTTAAGTCCCATAGTGCTCAGAGCCATTTGAATCATTTGCTGTACAAAAACACCGTTTCCACGTACGCGTACACCATAATAACTCTACCACATTTGGCGTTACACTCGTCTGGTATGTGACGTTCCCGGGTCCCGGGATGGGGGGGGGGGGGGGGGTGGTCCGCTGGGGGCCGAACCGCACAGTAACCCTGGGTTCGGTGTGGGACGTCGGTGGGGTGGGTGGACTGCTGTGGCCTGTTGTGGGGTGGTGAACCACTGAGGGCTACAACGGGCCGAAGACTCTACGTCGTTTCTAGGTCCCCGGTTTAATACATACATCCATGTTCACTAGTATATTTTGACATGTTTGACATCTGAAAATAGCGCACTTTTTTGCCAAATCTATGAATACAATTAGCTGCGTGTTAATACAAATATTCATTACTGTACAGGGAGGTAGAAACGTGCCAGTCTGAAACATCAGGGAGGTCACTAGCCAAATAATAATGTCAAATTAACTTCTCGCCGGCCGCGGTGGCCGAGCGGTTCTAGGCGTTTCAGTCCAGAATCGTGCTGCTGCTACGGTCGCAGGTTCGATCCTACCTCGGGCGTGGATGTGTGTAATGTCCTTTTTTTTTTTTTTTTAGTTTCCGAGTTCTTGTAGGTACAGCGATTGTGCTCAAAATAGGAGGCCAAAGAGCTTCTTCGTCGAATACCTATTTCGAGTGACTACACTGAGTTGATCATGTTTGAAAATGGTTCTTTATATGAGTAAAATGCAATGTCACGTTAACATTTCTCATCTGACACTTACTTTCCACACCGTGAAAAATATTAAACTAATTGGCGGAATTATCTCTACGTCATGCTGTGACCTTCAACTTACGTTTCGTGAGTCTGGACACACTGGTTGGGTACGATGTCGTCAGCCATGACCTAATTTTTTTCGGACACACCCACAAACTACATTTACAATGCAGAAACGTGTGATACAGATGACAGCAGAAAGAGGCAAAAGCGCCCAAAGCATAGCACAGCTTAAAGGAACCGAAATTTAGAAATCCTTTGCAAACACAAATTAAACAAAATCTTCCCAACTCTTGTAATCCGACACAATATGTAAGCCTATCTGACGGTGAAGTTAACTCATTTATATTGACACTAGTTTGGACATCACAAAACAAGTCTATAATGAAATGCTCCTGTAATTCGTCTGGGGCTATAGCAGTTTAGGCGTCTTTAACGAATCACGAAAGTCGATACACTGCGCTCGCCGTCTTCGATATGGTGTTTACACCTCATAATGACAACATGTTTCACTATGACGGGGTGAACGTAACCTCCTCCAAGGCCAGCAGACAGATTCGTAGAAACACGAATGGAGACATTTGAGTTGAAGACGCTGCCTGTGATACAGCTGACCTTGCCGCCGCTGCTGTCGGACTACCACGGATGATAAGTTGCTTGCGCCTAGAGAAAAAGAGAGAATTAACTCGATATTCACTTTTGTCATTGCTCATCTCATCTCATTTTAATTATTGGAATCAATTCCATAATTTAATTCATGAAACTGAGAACTACGATGTGCTCTTGAGTGAAGCTTCTTCAGAGCCATGCATTTCTCAGTTTTAATATAACTCTATTCAATTATTTGACAAATGCTTTGAGATGAATTGTTTTATGTGTTTCCGTACATATAGGGTACGGTAAATTAACGTGTCAAGACGTTGGTTGAGCTTCTTGCGACGTTCCTTTGTGTGAGTCAAACGCTATTATTGTGAGCTAGTAGCCTCCTGGGGAAGAAATTCTGGGGAACTCGTGATTTAGCATGCCATGTGAGCCTCAAGTATTAATCAGTAAGCCCCAGGTAGTGATAAGGCCAGAATCTGGGTTTTGCGAGATAACGCTCTCTCATACGATAACGGACTTGTGTTTACTTCGAGGTGTATTTATATTTATTTTATTGTGGGAAATCGAGCCCTTCATGGCGGGTATACGTATAATGTGACACTCCGAAGGATCATTTCGTAAAATTATATGTATATTATATTTCGTGTTATTTCTATTGTTAATTCCGTTTTTGTAATATACAATCTCTGTGAAAAATATACATGGAGATTATGATTAAAGTTAAACTTTCAAACCGCTGTAAAAATAACGCCACTGGTCAGAATGGCGTCAAATTGCAACGGAATATTATCGGAGAAGCGGGAAAAGGTATGGCAGAAGAAAAATAAATAGTTAAAAAATGTAGCAATACATGGCACTGTAAGCATCATTATTTAATAGTGGTCGACTAGAAATGACAAATGAATCATATAACAATGCCTAAGGTGTACGTTTGACACTAAACAAACTGTACTACTCAGTGTGCATGGGTGTACAGGTGTGATACGGTTAGTTGCGTAAGCCCATTCATCACGGCAAGATCATATCACATCGGATGGGAAAAATCGGTTTTTAATTGGCCTGATACCAAAAATAGCATAGAAAGCATCAATCACACCGGTTTCTAATTGTCCTAAGGCCAAAAACCGCATAAAAAGGATCAATCACATCGTTTTCTAATTGTCCTGAGGCCAAAAACTGCATAAAAAGGATCATTCACATCGGTTTTTAATTGTCCTGGGGCCAAAAGCCGCATAAAAAGCATCAGTCACATGGGTTTTTAACTGTCCTAGGGCCCAAAGTCACATAAAAAGCATCGGTCACACCAGTTTTTAATGGTCCTATGGCAAAAATCCACATAAAAAGCATCAATCACATCGGTTTTAATTGTCCTGAGGCCAAAAGCCGCATAAAGGCATCAGTAACATCGGTTTTTAAATGTCCTGTGGCCAAAAACCTCATAAAAAGCATCAATCATAATCAAATTGTTAATTTCCGTGTAACTGGCGCAAAACATGTTGAGTATGCGGGCCACCGTTTTTTGCAACAAGTTGAAATCGAGAAACAGCATGTTCCACAACTGATCGAAGTGTTCCCCGGGCTCACATTCAGAATGTGTTGCGCAATGCGTGCCTTCAAGTGAAGCCAAGTTTGCAGTTGGAGCAATAAACTCATCTTTCAGATAGCCCCACAGCCAGAAGTTATACGGATTAAGATCAGGTGATCGGGACGGCGAGGCTGTAGGGAAATGTCGGCTGATAATTCCATTTCCGAAATGGCGCTTCAGCAGCTGCTTAACTGGATTTGCAGTGTGTGAAGGTGCGCCATCCTCCATAAAAATGATCCCGTCCACACATCCACGCTG
Source organism: Schistocerca nitens (assembly GCF_023898315.1). Classification (NCBI taxonomy): domain Eukaryota; kingdom Metazoa; phylum Arthropoda; class Insecta; order Orthoptera; family Acrididae; genus Schistocerca; species Schistocerca nitens. Next base: position 266,732,477 of record NC_064618.1, read on the forward strand.
TTCGAGAGCTGGAATGACGTGGTTGTGCAAAAGACGTTCATAGCGCTTACCGGTGATGGTATAGGTAACAGGATCGGAAGCACCTGTCTCTTCGAAAAAATATGGCAATGAAGGATGTTTCGTACGATTTTACGCACCGTGCTCACGGGTATGTCCAATGTTCAGGCAATTCTCCGCGCACTACACGTTTGCACCCAACCACGCGTCTCCTCCTCACTGCTGTGGCCACTCTTCCACTGATGTCGAATCAATTCGTTTCCTCCCTCTATCATGTTGCACCCCAAAAGAACCTATATTTTCGAGTTTCCGAATCGTTTCTTCCAGACCCACGGTAGTCATCGGACCAATGCTTTTCTTCAAACCCTTCAGTGTCCAGAACTTCTGCACAGCGACGTGTGCACAATCAATCTTGTAATAAAGCTTTCCAAGCAGAGCGCGATCCTGCATTGAGACAGTCATGGCGGACGTCGCAGACGCGAAAGGAGGAAAAGCCGAGTACCCGGCTTGTTTGGGTTGATTTGGGGAAAGAGACCAAACAGCGAGGTCATCGGTGTCATCGGATTAGGGAAGAATGGGGAAGGAAGTCGGTCATGCCTTGTCAGAGGAACCATCCGGGCATTTGCCTGGAGCGATTTAGGGAAGCCACGGAAAACCTAATCAGGATGGCCGGACGCAGGATTGAACCGTCGCCCTCCCGAATGCGAGTCCAGTGTGATAGCCACTGCGCCAGTTCGCTCGGTCCCGGCGTGTTTATACCAACTTCAATGGGTCATGCGCATGACAGGTGTTTTCATTTACGTTTTCTGACACATACAGTGCCATTTACTGATCAATTTGAACACAATTTTTTTTCTTCTGCCATACGATTCCCCTTTCTCCGATCATATTCCGTTGCTGTTTGGCGTCATTCTGACCAGTGGCGTTATTTCTACGGCGTTTTGAAAGTTTAACTTTAATTATTATCACCCTGTACATTGTCAGATTTGGTTACATGTTTCCCTTGGTCCTGAATGCTTTCTCCTGGGGCCAAAAGGGTCTGAGATGATAGGTGGCATGAACATATGAACCATTAATTATAAAGTAATTAGAGTACAATTTTTTTTGCTTGTGAATGCTACATTCGTATTTTCCTCTTGTGTTTTATTATCCTGTATTAAAGATTTTGTTTCGCGTTTTTCATTATGTACCGCTATGTCCGCAACTTCGATTCTTTTTTCTATTAAAACCAACTATCTGTTTGAATATTAAGCTATTATGCCTAGAGAGTTAGTAAAGATGATTTGCATTAGAATGATGTGAACGTTTTGGTAATCACGTATTCAAGAGCACGTTAGTCCATTATACGACTATTGGTTACAACACTTTCAGCCTTATGTTCTGATTTGAAGAGCGCTGTGAGCAGCATTGTGCCTACAGGTGAGTGCCAGTTGTTCGGTAACTCCACAATGCTGCAAAGAATGTTTAAGATTTGGTTGTCATCAATGCAGCCACAAACGTTTACGTGTGTGTTTTTTGTTTAAATAACACTAAATTAACTCCGTTGTGCTTAGATATGTCTTGTAGTCATATGTGTATTCAGTAACAGTCCATAGCGTTTGTGTATTCAGTGTCAGTCCATACGTTTCTACTCAGTGACACTATGTGCTTCTGTAAACAGTTATTTGGTCAGATCTGTTTAATTACAATAATTTTGTCACACAGAGTTGAAAACTCGTTTACCGTTCCATACGAAGTGGCAGCAGTGAATGATAGTGCAGCGCAGACCTATTGCAACACAGACAGAGGTCCAGCTCCTGTGGTCTTAAGTGAGAAAAAATATCTAAGCAACTGGGATTGGGAAAACTTGTATAGAACAGGATAATGCTGCTCCATATCACAGTGGAGGAAGGGGACGTGGAAAAGAAGCGTAACTGATTTTGATGGTAGGTAGTTGTCTGTGTCATGATGCGAAGTTGTCTTACAGGAGATTATGATAACCAGACGGCAGCAAAGACAAGAAGAACTTTGGTAACCGACGGCGGCGCGATAATATAAAGGTTTAAACTATTAATTCGGATGGGACATGAAGGCGGGATTGACACGAATACTGATGCAGAAATGCAAGGTACGACGTAAGTGGTGGTGACACACTGATTACGGTGAAGTATAAATGCTGTTAATTCGATGAGAAGCACAAGACACAAACCATCCACGATCACGGTTCTAGGAGGCAACTTCACAACCATAGTTTGGAAGCTGACAGCATCTAATCCTATGACAGCGAAGGTATAAAAGGCTGTTTACCTGTTGTATCAATGTATTACACTTTCGCGAAGCGACAACGTTCCATCATTTTCACTCTCTCCACCTAGCGTGGGCAACAAATATTAAATGCGTTTATTCAAGTGGAAACCGGGCATCTACTTCTACAACTCTATATTTGCTGAAGTCTACATGGACCACTGAACGTAATGAGTCTTGAAATGCCCAGTTCATGCAACGGATCAGTCATACCACCGTACGTAGCGTTCAGGTTTGTGGTGCTAATACACGCGGAATTTTAACAGTACCCACAGCAACACCAGGGAGATCTGTTTACAGTCTCCGTCCCCGCCAATGTGAATGAGTGACTTTCTTGAGGTTACATGGAGCCTTCAAGGGAAACGGTACACTACTTAACTGGACACGGACCGTACCCGAGTTACCTGAAAAGTATAGACCCAAGTCCCAGTAACACATGCGAGTGTAGTTGAGAAGGCAATATGGATTATGTGCTGTGAGAGTGCCACATAGAATTAGATGACAACAGGAATCTCCACAATACTGAGATAAAGCAGACTATGACATAATAGATAAGGTTTCCTTGAAGGAAGTGGACTTTACCAGGAAGAAAGAATTTTTGGATCAGCCACATCATAAATCCTGGCAGCAACGCTAACAGGAGTGTCGGAAAAGAAAGCAGAGGATAAAGAGGAACATCATGGAGCTATGGTTTCAGAGACGCTGATCTACTTCGGCAGGTACATTCGTGGGACGAGTCCTGGAATGCTGCGTGTAGAACCGGAACAAAGAGTAGACAATGTCATTTACATACGTCGTAAGATGGAGGTAATTAGACCATCTGCGCTTGGCTGTCTCCTGAATTCCGCTATCCATGTGGCGGAGACATCTGCACAATAGTAGTAGTGATCGTCCAGTAGTGGCAGCATCTACTTCGATAGTCTGCAAGCCACCTGACGCTGCGTGGCGGAGGGTACTTCTGGTACCACTAGCTGACCCTCCTCCCCCCTCCCCCACCCCCAACTTCGTCTGTTCCACGCGCGAATGGCGCGTGAGAAGAATGATTGTCGGGTAAGCCCCTGTATTAGCTCCAATTTCTCTAATTTTCTCGTTGTGGTCATGTGGCGAGATATATATATGGGAGTAAGCAACATGTTGTCCACCTCATCCCGAACAGTGCTCTCTCGAAATTTCAATAGTAAACCTCTCCGTGAAGCCGACTTTCTTTTAACTGTCTCGAGCTCACTAAACGATTCCGTAACGAAACACGCCGCTCTTCGTTGGAACTTCTCTACCTCGTGTACCTGTCCCGCCTGGAAAGCGCCTTGTGATCCATTTCTTTCATGGATGAATTTCATTTTATTGAGATTCTTCTTTTGAATCTCAGTATGGCATCTGCTTTTCCTACTGTTTGTTTGATGTTGTCATTCTGCTTGAGGCCTGAATATTTACGAGGGTCACTCCAAAAGAAATGCACACTATTTTTGTAAAAATACAATTTTCATTCTGCATGTGTGAAAGTTATACAATGTGTTGATACGTCCTTCCCGCTTGTTTTCAAACTTAGTTCAGCCTGTTCCCGTGAGTGGCGCCATCACAGCATGTCTTCAAGATGGCTGTTACACTTGACGTTCGTCGGAAGCAACATGCTATCGTAGAATTCATGTGCTGTGAAAACGAGACAGTGGGAAACATGCACAAAAGGTTCAAAAAGTGTATGGAGATGCTGCTGTCGATCGCAGTACAGTTAGTCGGTGGGCAAGCAGGTTACGCGATGAAAGCGGGCACGGCAATATTGAGGATTGTCCTCGTAGCGGCAGGCCTCGTACTGCACACACTCCAGACAATGTGCAAGGAGTTAACGAATTGGTGACTGCTGACAGATGAATCACAGTACCTTGGAGTACGAGGGTCACTCCAAAAGAAATGCACTTCGGAGGTGCTCCTGGTTGTGCTGAGTCTTGCCGACTGACAAGTCGGATGTCAATGAACGGCATAAATACCGTGGAAACTGGGCGTGGTCAGGATTTCATGTGATAGCAGAGATGAAACTTGTCAAGGATAAAATATAACTATCGCTTATAGTACGTCAAAGATAAAATTATCTCATCGATTCTGTAGCGCCACAGTCCATACATCATTGAGTTTCATAGCTTCTCCTTTTCTGGTCATGGGGGTAAATTTAACAAAAAAGAAGAAGCTATGAAACTCGGTGATAGTGTTATGTGGTTGATTACTAGTGGATCTCCTACCATTATCTGTTTCTTTGAATGATACCTGGATTTTTATTTTTTATGCTATGTTTTGTAGGCTTGTTATTTGATTTGTGGCTTCTTTAATGTTATTAGCTAGCAACGTTAATTCATCTGCTACACCCAAGCAATTTAAGTTTATATGGCCTTTCTTTGTTCCATTTCTTATGTTCTTGGGATTTTCCTTGTAACATTCCCTCATCACGTACTCCAAAACACGGCTGAAAAGCAATGCCAATAAACCATCTCCCTGTCTTAACCCTGCTTTAATAGTGAATGGCTCAGAAATTTCTCGTCTGAACTTTACTTTAGATTTGAAGACCGAAATTCTGAAGATCTGTGGATGCAATCATAAGCTTTCTTGAAATATACAAACGTTATTAATTGTTGTTTTCGTCTTCTTTTGTAATAATTATTATCTGTTATGGACAGCTTTCTCAGAGTCTAAATCCTCCTTAGCATTCTCCTAATTTTATTTCAGGTTGATCTTTACAACGATTTTACAGAATTCTTGACATAGGGTTATATGTGATACTCAAAAGGGAAATTCCGGTACAGTTGTTTAGAACTATAGCTGTAGTCCAATGTTCAACGTTCTGGTAGTTCTTCTTTGTACCAGATTTTCACTGTGCACCGGTATATTTATAGCTTTACTGGTTCTGCTATATATTTCCAAAGTTACGCAAATGTTTTATTTTCACCACTTGTTAGTACGTAATGATCTTTATAAATTATGTAAATACTTAAATGAACGCCTGAACAGGGAATGCACACAAAACCGGAGTTATCGTGAGACGTGTTATAATGGCAAGTGGTGTGCTTATTCTGTTCAAAAAAATGGTTCAAATGGCTCTGAGCACTATGGGACTTAACATCTGTGGTCATCAGTCCCCTAGAACTTAGAACTACTTAAACCTAACTAAGGACATCACACACATCCATGCCCGAGGCAGGATTCGAACCTGCGACCATAGCAGTCACGCGGTTCCGGACTGAGCGCCTAGAACCGCGAGACCACCGCGACCGGCGCTTATTCTGTGTTATTGTTAGCAAAACTTTATACGACCTGATTGGGCAATACAATACCAATAGAAAAATACAGTCATTGCAAAATAGATTCAGCCCCTTAGGTACTGAAACCCCTGGTCCTGTTCAAAACTGATAACTTTGGTCCCCGTGCAGATAACAAATAAATAAAATTGTTTTACTTTTAAAGAGCAACGGTGAATCGCGTTATAATCTCCTCTCTCGTGAAGAAGAATAAAATATACTAGCTACGGGCTCAGCGGTCTGCAATGTTGGCCGTAGTACTTTGAAGTATAGGTGAAATTCTTTTGGCTGATAAATGTATACATTTAAGAAAATTTGAATGTCTTTTAAAAACGTGTGACCTGGATAGGGAAGCGGTAGTGATTTTGGTCAATTACTAACACAGACTTTTTCAATGATGAAGTTGTATTCGAAGTTAAGTTCTGCTTCTCAAAACATCTGACAATTCAAACTACATTACTCCGAAAAATTACATCCTATTTACTGAATGAAAACCTTTCTCTGCTGATGTAGTCACAAACACAGAGATTTTTACAGCAATTATTATGTTGTTGTTGTTATTGTTGTTGTTGCGGTATTCAGCCCAGAGATTAGTTTGATGTAGCTCTCCATGCTACTCTATCCCGTGCAAAACTTCTTCATCTCCCAGTACCTACAGCCACCTACATCCTTCTGAATCTGCTTAGTGTATTCATCTCTTGGTCCCCCTCTACGATTTCTACCCTCCACGCTGCCCTCCAATACTAAATTTGTTATTCCTTGATGCCTCAGTATATGTCGTACTGAGCGATCCCTTCTTCTAGTCCAGTTGTGCAACAAATTCCTCCTCTCCCCAATTCTATTCAGTACCTCCTCATTAGTTACGTTATCAACCTATGTGATCTTCAGCATTCTTCAGTAGCACCATATTTCGAAAGCTTTAATTCTCTTCTTGTCTAAACTATTTATCGTCCATGATTCACTTCCATGCAGGGCTACACTCCATAGCGTCCAGAAAAAAACTTCCTGGCACATAAATCTATACTCGATGTTAACAAACTTTTCTTCTTCAGAAACGCTATCCTTGCCATATCCAGTCTACATTTTATATTCTCTCTACTTCAACCATCATCAGGTATTTTTCTCCCCAAATAGCAAAACTCATCTGATACTTTAAGTGTCTGATTTCCTAACCTAATTCCCTTAGAATCACCTGATTTAATTCGACTAAATTCCATTATATTCGTTTTGCTTTTGTTGATGTTCATCTCATACTCTCCTTTCAAGACACTGTCCACTCCGATCAACTGCTTTTCCAGGTCCTTTGCTGTCTGACAGAATTGCAATGTCATCGGCAAACATCGAAGTTTTTATTTATTGTCCATGGATTTTAATTCCTACTCCCAATTTTTCTTTTGTTTCCTTTACTGCTTGCTCAGTATACAGATTGAATAACAATGGGGGATAGGCTACAAACCTGTCTCACTGCCTTCACAACCACTGCTTCCCTTTCATGCCCCTCGACTCTTATAACTGCCATCTGGTTTCTGTACAAATTGTAAATAGCCTTTCGCTCCCTATATTTTACCTCTGCCACCTTCATAAGTTGAAAGAGAGTATTTCAGCCAATATTGTCAAAAGCTATCTTATAACTGCCATCTGGTTTCTATACAAATTGTAAATAGCCTTTCTGTCCCTGTATTTGACCGATCAGAATTTGAAAGAGAGTATTCCAGTCAAAATTGTCAAAAAGCTTTCTGTAAGTCTAGAATTGTTAGAAACATAGGTTTTCATTTCCTAAATCTATCTTCTAAGGTAAGTCGTAGGTCCAGTATTGCCTCAAGTGTTCCAGCATTTCTACGGAATCTAAACTGATCTTCCCCAGGTCGGCTTCTACCAGTGTCTCCATTCGTCAGTAATGAATTCGTCTTAGTATTTTGCAGCCGTGACATATTAAACTGTTAGATCGGTAAACTTCACACCTGTTTATATCTGCTTTCCTTGGGACTGACTTTATTATATTCTTGCTCACCAGATGGTAGTTTTGCCATGGCTGGCTCTCCCAAAGCTATCAGTAATTCTAATGGAATGTATTATGTAACATCACTAAAAAGCATAAAGACAAATCATCAATTAGGTATACCTGTATTAACAGATCTTAGAAACATTACAAAAGGGAAATATCTCACTAGCCAATACATCAAATCTGTTTCCGTACATTCTGTTGTTATTCAACATAGAACTCACTGCTACCAATTATCAGCCAGCTCATTTACACTAACTGCCTGGCAAAAGGAAAATAGTAATGTAATTAACTTCTTTGCCGTAACTGCGAGAAGACTTCTGCTTCGATGTTTACGTTTCCAATAAATACATGCACTCGTAAAGCTTCTTTGTAATATCAGTCCACTAATCCTATCTTGTCCAGTTAACATTACATTTCTTCATTTCACTTTACATTCTATTATAAAATCACTCATCACTTTTAACTACCTGTTTTACGTGCGGTGTAAAATTTTGGTATCAGAAAATTCCTACATTGCAATCCAACACTTGGGGGCTTTACAGATCACACTACAAAAAATGGTTCAAATAGCTCTGAGCACTATGGGACTCAGAATCTGAGGTCATCAGTCCCCTAGAACTTAGAACTACTTAAACCTAACCAACATAAGGACATCACACACATCCATGCCCGAGGCAAGATTCGAACCTGCGACCGTAGCGGTCGCCTGGTTCCAGACTGAAGCGCCTAGAACCGCTCGGCTACCACGGCCGGCTCACGCTACAAAAAAGTGTCTCTTTTATCCTCTTTCGCTCACAGACTTATTCACTCCGCGCTGTGCGCCAAACGCTCTCTAACTCCAACATTACAATCGCAGGCCAGAAGCAGTATCTTTGGCTCTGGCCGTGCAGTCAGCGACCGCTTTATAGAGCCCGTCAGAGACATACATCGTTTACAATACAATAGTTTCATTTTAGTTGACGTTAGTATTATTACAATATTCGGATGTCGCGTAGAAATGTACCTCAGTAGTCTTCTTTGAAGTGTAACTATAAAGAAAATGCACATAAAATTTTTATAAAAGACGGAACCCAGATCTTTCAGCGTGTGTTTCCGAGCGGTAACTTGGCGCTGGCTCAGTCGCTCCTCCATCGCGCAGTCCCCGTGGTGTCCCGGCGACGCCCGCGCCGCTCGCAGCGCGCGGCCTCCAGCGGCGATCCATCAGGCCGATCGGCGGGTGGGCCAGTTAAGAGTTGGCGCGGCCTTTCTGCCCACGCGGGGTCAATGCGCGTCCAGGAGGTCTCGCCGCGTATGCATCTTCATCTACGTCAGCAGTCGCCAGGCGGCTACAAACTGACCGGCGTCCCTTGAAGTTGCCGCCGGTAATCTATAAGGAAACGGCACGTGACGACGTGGAAGAGCGATGCGGCGTCAGGCAACAGAACAATAGACGCGACAAGTGAAACTGACATCTGTCGAATCTGCATTGAAGGTATTGGTACTGAGCACAGGACGAAAGAAATCAGCCTGATAATAGGGACTGGGCAGGGGTGAGTTATCCAAATACCAATCTACATCTACATCTACATACATACTCCGCTAACCACCAAGCGGTGTGTGGCGGAGGGCACAATTCGCGCCAAAGTCATATTTCCCCCTTCTGTTCCACTCGCGGATCGCGCGAGGGAAAAACGACCGTCTGAACGCCTCAGTAGGAGCTCTCATTTCCCTTATCTTTGAATTATTACGTTACGCGATTTGAAAGTTGATTGTAATAATATATGCTCTACATCTTCGGCGAAGATTGGATTTCAGAACTTAGTGAGCAGCCCCTCCTGTTTAGCGCGTCGTCTACCTGCAAGTATGTCCCACTTCAAACTTTATATGAGATTTGTAACGCTCTCGCGATGGATAAAGGTACCAGTCACGAATCTTGCCGCTCTTCTTTGGACCTTCTCAATCTCTTGAATGCGACCCAACTGGTAACGGTCCCATACAGACGAACAATACTCTAATCCTGGACGAACTAACGTATTGTAAGCTATTTCCTTTTTTGAAGGATTGCATCGCTTCAGGATTCTACCAATAAACCGCAATCTAGAGTTCGCCTTACCCGTTACTTGTGTAATCTGAACATTCCATTTGAGATCATTTCGAATCGTCACACCCGTTTTGAGTTTAGGGGCCATAAAACGACAGATAACGGAGGTCTGCAAATTTATACTTCACAATTTTTTTATTAATCATGTTAACTAATTCTGATGCTTTTGATGTGCTAACTTCATAAATGCCGAGGATTCCCTTCCATCACATAAGGTTCTTTTTCACAGAGTAATGACGAAGATGCCGTAAATCCATACAACATACATTCAGCTACAAACGTAATTAAAATAAAGGATAATAAAATGAGGCACTACTAACGTTATAATGAACCATTATGTTGTCCAGCTCTAATACAAATACGTAAACGTCAATATCTCTTCTTTTTACGCCCAAATTTCCGTTGCGTTTTCTTCTGTGCACTGACAGAAAACAAGCATCCAGGAGTAATCACCTATCGTGCTGACATTCCATGGGTTATGATATCCCCGTTCCCTTTCATGGTTTCATGGAATCCTTCTTCCTGTTCATCACTCGTAACATGTAGATTTTCTATAAAACAGCTGATGCGGGACTTCACAAAGTGCAGCTCCAAGCCCTTTGACACATCCAATACTTCGAAATTATGCAGCGTATTTCTTACTAATGACCGTAAGCAGGGTCTTTGAAGTTGCCAAGACACTGGTTGGCAACTTGTTTAAAGAAAATCCAAGATAATCTTGGGAATTCCGTTCATTTTGTAATCAAATCTTTCATCTTTCATTAGTTTCAGAGCGTCGGGACTGACGAAAAACCTCTTCTTTCATCTTAACTTCTCAAAGCCATGGTAACCTACTTGTCACATACTTGAAAGTGTCTTTCGGTAGGAGTTTAATAAACTGTTTCAAAATGTTGTCTGAAGTGGGAGTTTTCAGCCTTAGTTCGAACAGTAGGTTTTTCCCTCTAACTTTTGACATACTAACTGGCCAGATATTTTGAGACGACTGTCCTACTTGCTAGGAACAACTGCTCCTTCCTCAGGAATTTAACATAATCGATGTGGGAATCATGAATTGTCCTGATATTCAAGCTGTCCGCCGCTGTTTCACACCAAGTTTACCAAGGATGTATCAGAAGTGGCCAGGAGACTTAATATAACCTCTTGAAGCCATGAAATTCGCAAACGCAGGCATCGGTCGACTTTTTACTCATTGCCGAGGTTTTGTGAAAAACCATGTATAAAACAAATATATAGGATGCACCATTACACTATTACAACTTTACATGCGTAGCTGTATTGTAGACTATAAACATCTCTTTGTAGGAGGCTACATTGCAAACCTTCATACAACAATACTGGCGTTATTATAACGATTAAATAGCAACGTTTAGCATTCCTCACAGCAAATCTACATTTGTGTCAAAACTGCATGTGACTGAAACTAAGTACGAAGGCGAGCCGCAAAGCAATGCCTCTGAGTTTCATATTAACTCGTAAAGGAAGGGGTTCCTCTACGACCTATTGTTAGTAATTTGGGTGCACCCACTTATAGCCTGGCAAAGTATTTATCATCTGTTCTCAGTCCATTTGTTGGCAAGTGTGAACACCATATCTCCATTTATTTGACGATTGGAATCTTTGAAGTTGAGTCCTTCACATCTGTTAGTGAGTTTTGATGTGGTATCCCTTTTTACACGAGTTCCTCTGGAAGAGTCCGTTAGTTTGATAAGTGAAAAACTGGATGAAGAGCTGGTGCAGCTTTATCGTCATGTGCTGACATCCACGTATTTTTTATTTAACGGTAACATTTTTGAACAGAATGACGGAGTGGCTTTGGGTAGTCCTTTATCACCCATAGTCGCCAGTTTATTTATGGAGGACTTCGAGGATATGGCACTGAGCACTTCAGTTTTGCAACCAACGTGCTTCTGGAGATATGTGAATGATAACTTTTTCGTCTGGCCGCATGGACGTGATGCTCTTAATAGATTTTTGGACCACTTCAACTGTCTTCATCCCCGCATCAAATTTACTATGGAGGTTGAAAAAGATGGGATGCTTCCATTTTTAGATGTTATGGTTTATAAAAAACCAGATGGTACCTTGGGACACAGTGTTCACCGAAAGCCGACGCACACAGATTGGGATGTGCATGCTAAGAGTTGTCATCCACCACACCAACGCAGTGGCGTCCTTAGGACTTTGGTACGGAGAGCATATGCCATTTCCCAAGCGGATAGCTTAACCCAAGAACTTGGGCATTTTATGGCTGTTTTTAAGGAAAATGGATACTCCGAGCGGCAGGTTCGTCGGGCTATGGAGTTTGGACCATCTCCGGAAGTGCATAAAGAGGAACATAGATCGGTAGCCGTTCTTCCATATGCTGGAGGCATATCGTTTAAGATTGCACGAATTTTAAGGAATTTTAGGATTAAGAGTGTGTCCCGTCCACCTTCTAAGATTAGGACACTACTCGGCCCGGTGAAAGATGATTTGGGGCTTAGGATACCCGGCGTGTATAAAATTCCGTTTCAGTGTGGGAAAGTTTCCGTTGGCCGTTGGATTCGCACGGTGCATGACAGGTGTGTGGAACATCGCCGTCATACGAGGCTACAACAGCCAGAAAAATCGGCAGTAGCAGAACACTGCTTAAATGAGGGACACAGTATGAAATTTGATGAAACTGTGGTAGTTGCCAACATTTCCGGTTTTTGGAACAGGGTCTATAAAGAGGCGATTGAAATTAGGTTGGCGGATAATTTAATCAACAGAGACAATTGGTTTCCTCTTAGCAAGACGTGGAATCCTGTATTGTCTCGCGTCAAAATTGAACGTTCTTCGGTGCTGCCCTGAGTGCGATATATCGTTGCCAGCAGTGTTCCACTACGGGCGGCGCCACCTCCCTGTCTTGGAGGGCAGTATCCGTGATGGGCGGCGCATGCGCCGTGTACTCAACCGTGCCCTATATAGGACGTCGATTTGCAGCCTGGCGTCAGTTCTCAGCGGGACTCATCGGCAGAAGCAGCATTTTCCTGAAGATGGTGACCAGCTGGATCGCCGAAATATCGCGTCAAGTCGATTTTAGGTTCCGGCGGCAAACCCGAAGATACTTTCAAATCACAAAAATCATTAACATTCTATATGTGTATTCTTCATGTCTACCTATTTATTTCTCGACGTATTTACCCGTATGACTGATACATTCCTCCCAGCGAGATACCGCAACTGTAGAATGTTTGACTTTGTTGACGGAGCCACAACGTCACTTCTCCTTGCACCGCTTTATCAATGTGAAGTCGTCCAAGATGTTCTTTAAGCTCTGGAAACATATGAAAATCAGTTGGGGCCAAGTCGGTTCTATATTGTGGACGATCGATGACAGTGGACCCAAGGCGTCTGATGGTTGCAGATGTCGCAGCGCCCGTGTGTGGCCTGGAATTGTCGTGCTGGAGGAGGGTGTGCTCCAGGTGTGCACGATTCCTTCGAATTCGAAACTCGCTTACAGCTCACTGTCTCTCACGAACCGACATGTTTCCATCACACACCGTCATATTACCCGCTGGAATTCGGTTATTCACACAAAAAATTGCAAGACGTTACTTTTCAGCACGCCTGTTACTGAGCTTCCAAAAATAAACCAGAAAAACCTTTTACATTTGAGAAACAAATTTCAAACAGCGTAACCGGCGACGAATGTGCAGTAGTTAGTTCAGTAAGCGAACATTTTAAAGCGTGTCTCGCCGCACGACCAAGCTTTTTCTGTTTTCTGATGTGGACCTCTGCAATTGTTATTCACTTTGTTGATGATGATGGCAGGAACTGCGCGTATCTGCTGTAAAAATGGGATTTTAAAAAATTAATAATTAAAATTTAATGGCTCTTTTCTCTTTCACCATTGTCTTAATGAACACTTACTGATCTACTGTCCCTGTTAGAATAAACGTTTATTCTTCCTCTCCGAACATTAGCAAAAATTAGGTCTGATGTACAGATATCAAGGTTAATACCATTTACATCATACATTCCCGTTTTACTGTTGTACTATTTCTGCGAAACATTTTATAGTATCAACAAATTAAAAAAAAAGGTTCAAATGGCTCTGAGCACTATGGAACTTAACTTCTAAGGTCATCAATCCCCTAGAACTTAGAACTACTTAAACCTAACTAACCTAAGGACATCACACACATCCATGCCCGAGTCAGGATTCGAACCTGCGACCGTAGCGGTCACGCGGTTCCAGACTGTAGCGCCTAGAACCTCTCGACCACCCCGGACGGCCAACAAATTAAAGGCATTACGGTTCTTGTAGTGTAGCAGATTGAATAGTCAACCTTTACGCAGTAAACATCACATATAATTCGCATTTAATATAACCAAAAATGGATAAAAATGTACAGACGTACATCTTCCCCTATTCAGCTAAAATCACTATCTACAGCAAATTTAATTATTAATTGCGCTCCTTAGCATAACAGGTACAACTCGTGACAGTAAGTTTAAATGAACAAACTTTCGTGCTCTCGTTGCTGATTGGCTGAACTTTTATGTCTGTAACTCCACAGCGGTGCAGTATCGACACATTGTTATCTGTATAATTTACTCCTAGTCCTATCCCAGGATGTATTCCTCCGCCGTATTTAACAGCACAGGAAAGTAACTTCTGTTATTTCTACGTTTACTTCTAAGTCGACAAGACACTGAACCCTGCCTCTGAGTGGTTTGTGTCTGGCTTTGTGTGTTGTTCATTTCTTGTCGACATTTGCAGTTTCTGATTGCCCTTGCCATGAACGACTTGTGTATTGACTGTTCTTAATCTTAACTGTCCTGCTTAATTTTCTCTCTTCTCACGCTTAAACTACTTTATACAAGGAATATATCAACATTCAGATGCGTCATAATGTCACAGTAATGTCATGAAATTGAATTTATTATTGAAGAATTTATAGTGCGAATCACAGAAACTATTAATCGATGTGAAAAAGACAGAGAATACATATAGACGTTGCGGCATGTTACTCAGCACTCGCTGCGGTGCCACGCCGAATTACTGACCCGCCATATTTCGTGCGGTAATTATGGGGTTAAATTGAAGCCGAGAGAGTTGGTGTATGGTTTTTGTAAGACCCACAACTGATAAATTTCTTTTAGGCATCATGCCTATCGTGTCCCACCTAACATTTCTCGAAGAAAAGTTAATATTGTGTTCAAAATTCTACGTATGTTTTGTAACTGTGCTGTATTTTATGTACAGGTATATCTATATGTTTGTTTACTTGTGTGCTAGAAACTTCATTCATTCAGCTTCACCTTGTCATACATATCTCAAGCTATACTACACTCCGAGAAATCTGTGACGATGGGGAATCCTGACAAAGGCTTGTTTGCACTTGGTAACATTTCCGAAAGGTCGCGAGCATAATATCGTTAGTTTTTATTGTGACTGAGAACTTGGTTGCTGGATGAAAGGTATGGTGAATTGTATCTTTTTATGAGTGTTATGATATAAATGATTAAGTTCTTAACAGGTGCAACAGACCTTACTCCAATAATTGTTTTTCCTACTTTCGGAAATTTTTAGTGCAGTGGATTTTCGCATTTGAGTGTATGGATTACAGATAGAAAAGCCTGTAACTATAGTTACTTGTTTTAATTTGAAACTTCAAATGTTAATACGACTTTTAAGAAAAGCAAAATTTCCGTTGTGAAACAATATTGGTGTCCTTTTGTATATGGGTTGTCATTTTGCAAAGTTTTGAGCTATATTATGAGCAGATGATAAACTGATTCTGGAGAAAACTACTTTAGTTAGGTAGTGTCTTAAGTATTAATTTCATTAAGTATTAATTTTATTACGATCATTCTAAAACTCAGTCTATATTCGGATAACTGGGCAGCTTAGGTCGTAATGTAGCCGGTCCGTGGGCCGGAGTTTCTGTATTTGATGTTCGTAACACACAGTTTATTTACTGTCGATGCAAAGACACACATACAATTTGTGTAAAAGCAAACTTTTTCTAGAGCGTGTTTCTGTTAACTCTGTTCTCCGAACCTGTGTATTACACATATCTCCAAAGGAGATTGATATTTTTCTGTGTTGGATGTATATGTACAATAAAGAATGTATTAAGCCACACGAAGACTCAAAAAAACTAAATATTCCCAACCATATATTACAATTCTGAATGTCAGGTAATAGATCAAATGAGATTGAAGTTTCTGAATGTATAAAAGGCAATCATTGCTGAAATTCCGGGTGTTTCATATGTTCGTCCGCCATAATAAGGGATAATTTCATTTCTGGCTTTCACTGGAGAGCATTAACAGTTGGACGTTATTTCCTAGCAATTACGTGACACCTTATCTACCTGTATCCTATGCCACCCCCAATTTTTCTGACGGCGTAAAACGTGGCAGAGGGATGTTCAATTTCCTTCACTGCCGTGTCGGTGTTACCTCTCTATGGTATTCTGTCTGTTTGTAGATAACCCATTTCGATGGATAAACTATGTATTGAAGCGGAGGGATGTTCAATTTCCTCCCCTGTCATGACGGCGTTAGCTCTCTATGACATTCTATCTCTTTGTTCAGAACCCATTTCAGCGGATAAACTATGCATTAATATACGTAGTTTGTGCAATTAGTATTTTGAAGAAATCCATATTTAAAAAACAGCGAGGACTGCTCATAAAATACTTCTTAATTTACCACGGGTTTCGGTCTTCTGATCACCTTCAGGTGTCACGAAACATTTTACAACAGCCTATGTGGCAATCTACTCACTGTGGCATCAAACATCGGGTTCCACACTTCCGTGTGGAAGCACTCTGCTTATTACTGATATGAAAAAGCCGGAACTCGATGCAATATAAGAAGATTGTTTAACTGTTTACACAGAATAGCTTCCATTTTATTTTATGCCACAATAAGATAGCTTGCATTTAGGTTGTTGGAAAGAATTTTATGACACCTGAAGGTGCTCGGAAGATTGAAGCCGGTAAAAAATCACTGCTCTATCATCAGCTCATAGCGGTCGCGATATACGAGTTTTTTTCAAAATAACTATCAGGTAGTAGACCGGTGTGCTACCTATAACGTATTCCTTTAACAGAAGTGGGTGCCAGGGTGCGGCCAGAATTGTAACAAGTGACAGTTATGTTGGCATTACAGTAAGGCAGTAATCAGTACATTTTATAACTACATTTTGCCTCTGATCATGTGTTCAGTGTAGCCTCCGGTGTTTATGTTGTCTACATTCTTGAAACCGTTGCATTGACGTTCGTGCACCGATAACAGGCTATACCAGATGGTTGTAGGTCATCGACAGGGACAAGGCCACATCCGTTGCAGTGGTTTAGTTTGTAACCAGATCTGCGGCACTAGGTGTGTCGACCACGCGGCTACAGAGTCGAGATTCCTGTCATTCCGTGAAGTGACAACATTTTGTCGTCATGGCGTAACACATCTAAATGTTCCAGGCACCCATCTCTGATATGGCGTGACATACCATGTGCAAAGCAAAATGTGTACTTAGGGCAAAACAAGGGTCCCGACACTGGTCGCTCTGACCCCCCCCCCCCCCCTAAACACATCTCCATAGCCATACAGTGCCCTTCAGCGTCTACAAGACAAACTGGCATTTACTTACAGAAAGCTGTTACGCTGCTCCATGTATCTCCCTACAGTCTGGATTCATTCGGCACTTCTTTCTTAGTGTGGTGATTCTTACACAAGTATATGGAATGTCTCCGAACTTCGCTGATAATAAGTGCAAATAACTTAACTCCACCTTTTTAATACCAGCCAAATGAAATGAAGTCTGACTGGGATTCATTCAAGGATTATTTAAAGTGAAATTTATTCCTTTGTATTAACTCCTCTTACACATTTATCCTATTAAAACTGCGTATAATTTTGGATATACGAGGGGCGTTAGAAAAGTCCATGCAAAGTCCGAGAGATGGCACATCCGGTGCGTGTCGAGGTCATGTTTAGTCAGCAGCAAATTTGGAAAGAACGCACACCAAGTTTCAGCCATATTGGTCAATTTATTTGTGTTTGGCATTCGTGTGAATCAAGGAAGTCGAGTGACTGTCAAAAAATGGACGAACAAGAATTTCGTGTGGTGATTAAACATTACATTATGAAAAGCAAAACGACTCAAGAGAGTAAAGAGAAGCTGGACAAACATTACGGTGACTCTGCACCTTCGTTTAGAACAGTTTATAAGTGGTTTCAAAATTTTCAGAGTGGCCATATATGCAAAAGTGATACTGAATGTTCTGGACACACTGTCGAGGTTACGACTCCAGAAATCATTGATATAATCCATGATATAGTGATGGTTGACAGAAGAGTTAAGGTGGAGGAGATTGCTAGTGCTTTCGGCATCTCGAATCAACGGGTAAATAATATTTTGCATAAACATTTGGACATCAGAAAGCTATCCGCAAGATGGGTTCCACGATTGCTCACGCTTGACCAAAAACGGAATCGTGTGAAGTGTTGCAAGGATGGTTTGCAGCTGTTCGGGAACAATCCACAGGACTTTAAGCGTCGTTTCGTCACTGTGGATGAAACATGGATACATTACTATACTCCTGAGACCAAACAACAATCTAAACATTGGGTTACCAAGGGAGAATCTGCACCAAAAATAGCGAAGACCATTCCTTCGGCCGGAAAGGATATGGCGACTATCTTTTGGGATTCGCAAGGGATAATCTTCATCGACTATCCGGAAAAGTGTAAAACTATTAAAAGTGTATATTATTCATCGATACTGAACTGTTTTAAAACCGAGCTGCAAGAAAAACGCCGGCGATTGAACCGCAAAAATGTCCTTCTCCATCAAGACTATGCAGCAGCACGCACCTCAGCAGTTGTGGTCGCAAAATTAATGGAAATAGGATTCCAACTCGTTTCACATCCCCTCTGTTCTCCAGACTTGGCTACTTCGGACTACTATTTGTTCCCCAATTTGAAGAAATGGCTGGCGGGACAAAGATTTTATTCAAACAAAGAGGTGATTGCAGCAACTAATAGCTATTTTGCAGACTTGGACAATTTCTATTATTCGGAAGGGATCAACAAGTTAGAACAGCGTTGGACGAAGTGTATAAGTCTAAAAGAAGATTATGTCGAAAAACAAAAAAGGTTTACCCTAAACACGTAGGTAACTTTAATTTTTGCACGGACTTTTCAAACGTCCCTCGTAATTCTACGTGCATTCTGAGCCTAAAACTGTACAGTCGTTATTGTATGGTTAATAGATAGTCATAAACAGCCTGTCCTAAGATTGGGAACCGGTGATCAGAAATGAGTACTTCAGACTGTATGAGGTCCGCTGTGAGCAACACGTTCTGTTACCTATTAATTTTTGTGTGTCGACGTCAGACCCACGTCCTAGAAAACAAGAACACTTGATTATTGGAGATGTGTCCACGTTGGATTTTTCCCTATGGCGTATACGAAATCGATAATACACTCTAAGACAAAAACACGACGCACCACGAATGAATTATGCGAATATGACGCATAGCTGTAGATGTGAAATACCTTTACAGAGAAGCAAATGATAACAGTTTCAGAAAAATAGAATGATTTATTCAAGAGCACGAGCTTCATAAATTGAGCTAGTGAATAAAGCGTTGTTTCACCGCTGGCCCTTAGCCAAGCAGTTATTCGGCTTGGTATTGCTTAAGCGCGTTAGATCTTCAATATCCTGAGCTGGTTGACTGGCCCTGCCCATAATAGTCGAAACTTTCTCAACTGCTGAGAGATCGGGCAATCTTTCTGGACAAGGCAGGGTCTGGTAAGCGCAAAAACAAACTGTAGACACTATCAACGTGCGCGAGCATGCTTTGTCTTGCTGAAATGTTAGCCCTCGATAGCTTGCGATGAAGGGCAACACAACGGGGGGTAGCATACCGTGAACGTACTTCAAATGGTTCTAATGGCTCTGAGCACTATGGGACTCAACTGCTGTGGTCATCAGTCCCCTAGAACTTAGAACTACTTAAACCTAACTAACCCAAGGACATCACACACATCCATGCCCAACGCAGGATTCGAACCTGCGACCGTAGCGATCGCGCTGTTCCAGACTGTAGCACCTAGAACCGCTCGGCCACTCCGGCCGGCGTGGACGTACTGCTGTGCTGTAATGGTGCCGCGGATGTCAACCAGAGGAGTCCTGCTGTGACATGAAATGGCACCCAGACCATCACTTATCGTTGTCGGTTCATATGTCGGGCGACAGTCGGGTTGTTATCCCACTTCTGTCCGAGTTGTTTCCTGGCACGTCTTCGCTGCTCATCGGCGCTCAGTTCGGAGCAGGGGTCATGCCTTAAGGCAATTTTACTTCATTCAGTGAGATTCCAGGCCGAAGATGTCAGACACCACTGCAGACGGACTTTTTGGTGTACAGAGGTCAACGAAAGTCGCTGCAAGGGACGCCGTGAGCTCAGCCCCCTTTCTGTGAGCCGACGTTTAAATGGTCCTTTTGGTCACTGAAGCATAAGCTGCACGTCGGATCGATAATAATGCTGAATCCGGAGCAATGAGTGTCTCTCTGACGACTGCTCGGTTCTCAAATTCCGTCGTGTCTCTAGGCTGACCACTTCCTTCTGCAGACTGTGTTCGGCCATGGTTCATCCATTTCTGCCAACATCGTCAAACAGTGGTACCGTTCCTTTTCAGATATCGAGCGACTTGCAGATTACTCCAACCGGCTCCCTTGAGTCCAACTACACGTCCTTTCTCAAACGTTGGCATCTGCGTATATTGATGTGCCTGTCTGCGTGATGTAGTTACTGTCAAACTGAGTACCATAATGAAATTCGCAAAGCTTTGCCCTCGTATCGACATGTCCCCTGTTTATTATCTTTGCCATCTGCGCGGTGAAACCGCGCTGCAGCGTCACACATTCATCCATCTGCCGCCAAAGTTTACAGTTCTGCATTGTCCGTTTGTAACTGTATGAATATCAGTTTGCGTCAATTTACGTAACTTCTTCATGGTGTATCTTTTTTTCGTCTTAGAGTATGTGAAATCCTACTAGACAATGAGGAGGTGCTGACTGGTAACGTCACAACTGCCTACCAAAATGTACGGAAGATAACAGTGAAATTTGATAGATTATATGCCGCTGTAGTGCATTCATTGTGGCGTATTTACTTCGAACAGTTTTTTATGAATTCAAGTTGTTTATGTACATAAAAAACTAAATACATATTTCCGGCGATTAATTTTTGATTTCAAAGTAGTCGATTACGAGACATGTGCCATTTTATGCTGAGGCAGTGGACTACAAAATGGAAACACTTACTCAAACTTTCTTTGTCCTTTCTTGTTACGTTTAATTGTACTTCTTTCACCGTAGTATATGTGATGAAAACCCGTTTAGAAGAATCTGCAAAACGCCAAACTAAAGATGTTTGATTCGCGTCTGGACAGTCCTAATACGCCATAGCCGGGCTTGGCCATGCATCACAGATGGAAACAAACGACGTGGCATATGTTTCACCAAAATGTTTACTCAACATTTTACAGTAAACAAAAAGCAGTAGTACGTTCAAAATTCGGTATGAGAATTAATTGCCTCATTCTAGGATCAGATATTTACTTATCTGTCGATTGATTCCGTTGTGGCCACGTTAGTATCCACAGCAACCACTTACTATCAAAACACACGCACACACACACACACACACACACACACACACACACACACACACACACACACAGACACACACACACACACACATCTACTAGACGAGTTAACTCATGTGCTGAAAGGCCTCCACTTGTTCCTGATCGATACGATGAACATTCCTTCCTACAACTGCAAAGTGAAATTTTATACGTAGCTTGATGAATACGAGGTCACACACACCATACCAAGAATCAGGAAAGCAATCTACAGCAGGCTGTGGCAGTTGCTGACAGCAACTGCTGCTGACTGAGAATACTGCCCAGTTTAGTATCCTACACAGCCACTACGAAGACGGTGACTCACTACTTGAGAAGGAACGTTACTATTTTAACTCTTCTTGCTTTCCTGCCTTTCCGTGAAAAATAGGAGAAAGTTTCCGCATTCTGCAAGATACAGTTTTCGTTTTATCAACATATGTTTTAGTACATTTTGTCCTATCGTCAGCGAGTTTTTATTTATTATACTGAAATGTTATTTTTGTATGATAATAAGAGATAGATGTTCATAGTGGGTTACATGTTACATATATCATTTGAACTTTCTTTCATCGAAATGATGAGGAACGAGACGGTTTACAGAAAATTTATACATGATTAGTGCCGACATAAACTAATACACTACAATCTTATTCCTGCTAATGTCAATACACTAAGTTTCTTTACTGGCTACCAGTTTTTAATTAGAAATTCTTCAGTGCAATAGAAAGGGTTGTCCAGGAGAAAAGTTAGATTTAAAATTGGCTTCGCTCCGTGTCAGACATTTTATGTTACTGAGCAAATGATCAAAAAATTTTTATTTCTGCATATTGAACTCCTGCCTGAGCCACTGAAGCTTTAACAGTGGGTAATAAAGGTAATTTTTCCCTTCTAGTATTGTAGGTATGTAGATCACTGTTCTCCTCAAAAATGTAATTTTGCTTAAAGAAAATTCTATACACAAATAAGAGATTATTAGATTTTTATTTTCTTTAATATATGCGTACAGCTCAATTTTTTGACACACATTACTCCCTTGGGCCATGTAATATCAAACGTGTACGCCTGTTGAAAATTATGTTTGTAATACTATTTTGAAAAATAAGGTAGTTATACAGTTATAACTACCGTAAAAATGTGCAGCTTCCTGACAGGGGTATTACTTTGGGAGCATAGCTCGCTCTATGCTTTTATGCTTAAATGCTGTAACTTGGGTCAGCATTCAACATATAGCTCTGCTGGAGTCTGCTCTTGTGTAGTACTGTCATTAGTGGTAGAAGCTACTAGTACAAGTGTGCATTACACCTCAGCAGGTCGTAAAGCCATTAAGATTTTAGGTTCTTGGAAATTTTTTGCTACTGTAGATAACTTTGGAGGGCTGAGTAACTGCGGGTAAGTTGATGTAAGTATTGTACAAAGAGTTCTTCTTGTGCAGTCCTCCTAGAAAGGCTAAAGGGGCCTTTTACAGATGATATACGTTATACACCGAGGTGACAGAAGTCATCGGATAGCGATAAGCACATATACAGATGGCAGTGGTATCTCGTACGCAATACAAGAAAGAGCAGTGCATTGGTAGAATTCTCAATTGTACTCAGGTGACTCACGTGAAAAGGTTTCCGACGTGATTATGGACGCACGACGGTAATTAACATATTCTGAACATGTAATGGTAGTTAGAGCTAGACACATAGGACATTTTTATTATTCCGAGATCCATAGTGTCAAGAGCCTCCCGAGAATACCACATTTCAGGCATTACCTCTCATTACGGACAGACTTCACTTAACAACCGAGAGCAGCGGGGTTTGGATAGAGTTGTTAGTGATTACAGATAAGCAACACTGCGTGAAATAACCACAGAAATGAATGTGGGATGCACGACGAAAGTATCAGTTAGGACAGTGCGGCGAAATTTAGCATTAATGGGCTATGGCTGCAGTCGACCGACGCCGAGTTTTGCTAACAGCACAACATCGACTGTAGCGCCTCTACTAGGCTCCAGAGCACATCAATTGGACCCTAGACAACTGTAAAACGATGGGCTGGATGGATGAGTTCCGACTTCAGTTGGTAAGAGCTGATAATAGTGTTCGTGTATCGAGCAGACCCCACGAAGTGATGGCTCCAAATTGTCAACAAAGCACTCTGCCAAGTTGGTGGTGCCTACATAATGGTGTGGGCTGTGTTTACGTGGAAGGGACTTGGTCCTCTGGTCGAACTGAACCGATCACTGATAGGAAATGGTAATTTTCACCACTTGGAGACCATTTGCTGCCATTACTAGAATTTCTTGATGCAATAATTTACCAACAGCCGTATTTATTGTAGAAATTTATTTTATTACTTCTAATGTGCTACCAGTTTCGGCATTACGTTGATGCCATCTTCAAGCCCCACATGTCATTGTCGTAAAATCGCTGTACACGGAAGGAGCCATATAACTGGATCCGTGAATCAAATCGCTATGTATCAGCTCTTGGTGGCCATGGCTCCTTCCGTGTATAGCGATTTTACGACAATGACGTGTGGGGCCTGGAGATTGCATCAATGTAATGCCGAAACTGGTAGCACATAAGAAGTCCATAAAATGAATTTCTACAATAAATACGGCTGTTGGTAAATTATTGCATCAAGAAATACATGCCAGCAGTTGTCGCACGGTCCATAATGGATCAGCAAAGAATTCTAAAATTTGTGTTGCCAAACAATGATGCAATTTTTATTGATGACATTGCGCTATGTCACCGGGCCATAACTGTTCGCGATTGGTTTGAAGAACATTCTGTACAATTCGAGTGAATGACTTGGGCACTCATATCAGCCGACACGAATCCCATCGAACATATATGAGACATAACCGAGAGGTCAGTTCTTGCACAAAATCCTGCACCTGCAACACTCCCGCAATTACGGACGACTATAGAGGCCTCAAGAGGGGCTTCCAACGCCTTATTGAGTCCATTCCACGTCGAGCTGCTGCACTAGGCCGGGAAAAAGGAGATTCGACACGATATAAGGTGGTATTCTGTGACTTTTGTTGCCTCAGTGAACGTGCAGATCTTTCTGTGTTAGAGTTAAATTTTACAACAATTTCTCCAACCATTGGGAAGCGAAAAAAGATCTTTCCGTAGATCATGGGTGTAACTTTGTGACAGCATGCATAACTTTAGAAAAATATGTGATAACTGAAATGGCAGAAATATGCCCTCATGAACGAAATTAGGGACATATGTATTAGGTTTAGTAAAAAGAGCTAAGGTTTTATTTCGCATTGCAACTTTGTTTCTAAATATGATTGGCAGTTGCTAAAAATGTTGTACTGAATATGTCATGAGTTTGTTTTTATAATCCACGAAACTTGTCAGTAAATACAAAAGAGATTGAAGCAATTGCATTGCTTAGGGGATATGGTGTTAAAGTTTTGTGACCGTTTTTCTCTGCATAAAATTCGCCTAAATAGATACGTAAAGGAGAGCAACAGTTTTGTTTACTCACTTTGCTTAATGCAGTTTACTAGTTTTTCATTCTTATTTTGTTTCAATAAGGATAGCTCTATAATTATTTGAGTTCTTAAAAGAATAGAAAAATAAATCTCACCAAAGACAAACTTTCTTCTGTGTATGAATAAAACAAAACTTTTAAACCTCAGCTAATTTGTAACAAAGTTATACGCGTGTACCATAAAGAAATTCTAGGCAAATCAATCTTGGTAATAGACCAATTTAACTCTATTTTCCCTTCCACAGACTTAAAGTAACAATGTAGTCCTGAGTTGAGGGGTTGGTTGGGGGGTGGGGTTAGCTTTGCGCCAGTTAATATTCCATATTCCGAATATACTATTTCTACAAAAATTAAAGGATAGATGTTGTAAAATTCCATATATGTCGAAATTAAATGTCGGAGCACATATTACGTATAAGTTTATATGCCAAGAAAGTGCGTGACGTGTAACAACGTTGCCCATTTTCGCAGTAGCTAACGTAACGCTGTCAGTTATTTTGTGCTGTTTTTGCTGTAAGTACCGTATTTTACACCTTAAAAACGGTAAAAGATGATAAGTTCTGTATTTTTCTGTTTTACTTCCACTTCTGATTGAAAATCACTACATCATTTAAAAAATGCGTTACTTATGCTTTCTTTTGCCTTCTCTTTTTCCCTCATATCACATGTAACAAAACAATTATTTTTTCGCAGTTAGTCATGCATTTTATTTTGTCACTAACACAACGTTTCTGCCATCACTTAATGCACCGCTGTTGCTTCCTAAGAATCACAGCTATCAGAACTGATTTTCGTTCCACCAGCCAGTTTAATGGTAAGTTAGAGTCTTCTACCAGTTCTATGAAAGAAACTGCGTGATACATTGGAGAGGGTTACATGTCTCCAGTAGTTAGCAACTCAGTTCTGAACCTGTCAGTCTGATGCAAATACCCTTCATTGATAGAATATTCAGTATACATTCTACGATTTCTTTCATTCCCTAAAATGGAGTCCTAGTAATTCCACAGTTGCGTTGGCACGCACGCTCTTGAACAATTGAGTTACCGATAGTTACTGTGTTGCAGAGAGTGCGCTTCTATTGACATGGAAATGAAATACCTGGGATGTCGAAAGCTTTTGAAGTGGCCGTCGTTGTGACAACGGAATGCAAAATCGGCAAGACACGCTATTTCAGCGCATGTGAACGCAGATGTGGATGCCGAAAGCTTGGGTCGCTCTATTTCCAAGATCGTACAAGCCGTAGGTTTCTTTCCTCCCAGCGGATGAAGCGTTTATTGTGCCTTGATTCGGAGAAACAGCAGTGGACAATAACTTGTTCATTACAGGGGTTACAGTCGACTACCACTGACTGACTGACAGGGCGGTGTCGGCAACTCCTTGCTGAATAGTAACCGCTTCAATAGCATAGCGTTCCGAACCCGCTTCTTCGCTGTTGAGAGGTCCAGGAACTATTACGTCACACGTGTGTCTCTGTTCACCGCTCATCACGGTGCACATAGACTAGTGTGTCCGCAGGAACGTCCAAATTGGAGGCTCGAAAGATGGAAGAAGGTTGCTCAGATGGACGAATAGCGGTTCACATTCATACTCGTGGGTAGCAGGGTACGAGTACGTTGAAAAATACATGAAACGAAGCACCTGCTTTCCACCAGCTACCTTCTCAGGTAAGTGGGAAAGTCATTATGATGTTAGGGATGTTTGCATGAGATAAAATGTAGCCCAATTTGCGTTTGCATTATCTCTCCCTGTCGAAGACTATAAGTTTTTCTTGTCTGATCATGTCCATCCCTTCGTTCGTTGAAAACAGTTGATAGACGTACTGTACCTTTACCAAGACAATGCACCACCACATCCGGCTCTAAACGTCTCTCTGTGGAACGAACGCTCTTTAAACATGCAGGTACCTTCGTAGCGCCGCCCAAGCTCATTGAAAACAGTCGTAATGAACGAATCAACAACGTCACTGAGTGAGATGCAGTCACCTTGAAGCCATTTCCGACCAATCTCGTGTTGAAGGTTCATTGGTTCAAAATGGTTCAAATGGCTCTGAGCACCATGGGACTTAACTTCTAAGGTCATCAGTCCCCTAGAACTTAGAACTACTTAAACCTAACTAACCTAAGGACATCACACACATCCATGCCCGAGGCAGGAGTCGAACCTGTGACCGTAGCGGCCATGCGGTTCCAGACTGTAGCGCCTTAAACCGCTTGGCCACCCCGGCCGGCGGTTCATTGGTCTTCAATGAACGTGGCTCCTCAACGTCTTCGGTATCTCGTGCATTTTATGCATTGACATGCCGTAGCTCTGATCAGGTTAGGAGTTAAGTGCGTGTAATGTACTTACTGATTAATCTGTGTTGTCGTTGTGTGCCCATTTATCATTACACTGTCCTACCAATGGCAATATTATGGCAAGATAGTGTGAACTAACACAGACTAGGCCTAATGCTTTAAGGATGTACAGTGACTACCTTGTAAAAAATACACCAAGCTACAAAATTTAAGTACAAGATAGGTAACGTATCAGAACATATTAACTACTACTTCCAGATGAATGAAAGTACAGGAGCATGTTACCAGAGGCCTCCCAGTTGTATGGTGTAGCGTGATGTCAGCGTGACTATAGTGTTAAATCGGGCTGGCCGTACAACACGAGGCAGTTGGAGGAACGGGGAAAGATAGTGTGTGTGTGTCAATCAGCGAGCAGGTGCGGTGACCTGTGGTCGTGTTCTTCATTACAACATGGCCTGGAGACAATTTCATACGGCAAAGAGTCATTGAGAAACTAGGAGCAGGACGAAGTGTGACGAATGTAGGCGAGGAGTTTGGTATTGCTCACAGCATTCTTTTATGTGTATGAGGTGCGGTCCGATCCACTGGCACTGCTGCCCGAGGGAGAGTAAGTGGTAGACAACGCTCGGCTACACCAGCAGTTGACCGTTATGAAACTTCCTGGCAGATTAAAACTGTGTGCCGGACCGAGACTCGAACTCGGGACCTTTGCCTTTCGCGGGCGGGAAGGTAGGAGACGAGGTACTGGCGGAATTAAAGCTGTGAGGACGGGGCGTGAGTCGTGCTTGGATAGCTCAGTCGGTAGAGCACTTGCCCGCGAAAAGCAAAGGTCCCGAGTTCGAGTCTCGGTCCGGCACACAGTTTTAATCTGCCAGGAAGTTTCATATCAGCGCACACTCCGCTGTAGAGTGAAACTACCATTCTAGTTTATCGTTATGTTGTGCAACAAGTAAGAAGGGACCGCCTTCAATTAGCGGATATAACTGCAACTACATCTAACAGGACTGCAAGACACGCGATCTCGCGCTTAACGGCGGCATGGAGACTGCATGGTGACGGTCTATTTGCCCAACGATCAGTACGTTGTGTTCTGTTTACAACCGCACAACGGTGGTAACGTTTGCGATGGCGATAAGAGTTGGTTCAAATGGCTCTGAGCACTATGGGACTTAACTTCTGAGGTCATCAGTCCCCTAGAACTTAGAACTATTTAAACCTAACTAACCTAAGGACATCACACACATCCATGCCCGAGGCAGGATTCGAATCTGCGACCGTAGTGGTCGCGCGGTTCCAGACTGTAGCGCCTAGAACCACTCGGCCACCCAGGCCGGCGGCGACAAGAGTGTAGGGACCAATAAGAACGAGGTTGACTGCTCTTCTCGAAAGAGAGCAGATTCAAAGTAGTGGGGATTCTGGACATAGTGTCGTATGGCACCGACCGTGGTGGCCGAGCGGTTCTAGGCGCTCAGTCCGGAACCGCGGGACTGCTACGGTCGCAGGTTCGAATCCTGCCTCGGGCATGGATGTGTGTGATGTCCTTAGGTTAGTTAGGTTTAAGTAGTTCTAGGTTCTAGGGACTGCTGACCTAAGATGTTAAGTCCCATAGTGCTCAGAGCCATTTGAACCATTTAATAGCGTATTTCTTTCATTTACCTTCTGTACTATACTGAAGCAGTTATATATATATATATATATATATATATATATATATATATATATATATATATATATATATATATTCCAGGTTTCATCTAGCTGTCTTACTTGCTAAACACGTCATGCGATAATTACTTTCATCCTTACGTTCTGCATACAAATGAATATGTATATTATGTAATATATCTCAGCGACAGGAGACACAAGTGTTATGGTAAGCGGTTTTTACTTATTACCAAGTCTTCATCAGATCAGAAAGAGACAAAAGGAAGATAGTATGACGCCACAAAACTAAGTTATAAATCACACTTCTATACAAAACCAAACTTGAATACGTCACATTATAACTCAACTCACGAGATCTGGAGAGGAGCCACAAATTTTAATACGAGCGCTATGAGTGTTGAAACTGAACCCTTACGAAGTCATCCGAGCCGAGCTATTGCCTCACTGGGAGCGTCTCTCCGAGATTCTACAATTGACGAGTTACTATGCTAAGCATACGACTTATTTGTGGGTGTGTATAAAAGTTAGTTTGATTTGTAGTTTAGTTTATTAGTATTTTACTATCCGTCTTTTCCCCCACGCGTTTCCAGTCATACACTGTCCACCGACGTCACTCTTTGTACCCTCTCAACAGTCGCTTACATTGACAACAGAAATGTGTGGCTTACGTAGAGCTGCTCCATCATTGTTCCCCGTTCTAGCTCACTACGTACATTAATTCTGCTTTCTGGACTGCTGGTAGCGTTTTAGGACTCGTGATTCTCTTAGCTTATTACATGTGACTTGTTACAATAACCACCTGCAATGCCCAACTTGTCCATGTCCCTCAGTACATGAGGTTTCTCTTGTTACGTTTAAGCTGTGCTTGTTGCTTCGAGTTCCCGTTTCACAATCACATCACCAACAGTTGACTTGGGCAAATTTAGAAGGGTTTTAATGTCCCTTATGGATTTGGTACTTAAGTGAAATCCATGTTCTATATCATCTCTCTCTCCTTACCAAACCTTTCTCTTGTCATTGCTTATCTACAGACAACAGAATAATCCCCGCCTCCTTTTATACCGACGGGTTCTCTTCTAGTACCATCTAGTAGCTAATGCCGCATTACATAGTTCTGCAGATACTTTTGATCTGGCAGTGTAATATACAAAAAACGAGAAACATTCTATTGTCAAAATCATTTTACAATGCAGCCATCGTGTCTGCCTTTTTCGTTAGTCTGTTGGACTTTGTAACTTGTTTTACCAACTATTGATGTCCTAATTTGGTAATACGAGTAATTAAGTGTTTATTAGATTTTAATCTGTGCGTTTGTGTTGCTCAAGACCGCCTCTAAGACTGAAACTGCAGTTCTGGAACGCGGAATAGCCTCTGAGTCTAGAACATTTTATAGCAGTCATGGACTACGACAGTTCGTCATACACGTATACCTTACGTCTAAAATTTTGATCAGCCAGCACATACTTACGAACAAATTTGGATGAAAGTATAAATGCATTTCAAATGTCTGTGGTTCTATCCCAAAATTAATACGTTTCTCATTTCTCCGTTAAATATTTACATAGAATTGTGTCCCGTAACTACCCTGTCACTTGCTCACTGTAAAAACAACAGAATACGCTTCTCCATCCGATATTTCAGAGCCGCCGCTGCCCGTACATCACTGGACACAGGAAATGGTGACTGCGGGAGATAACCACAACTCGCCAACGCCTTAAGTGCCCGCTGCTCTCGCCAGTAAATCTACACTAGAAACATATCCATAAATCTCGGTATGACGTTCCCCCCACACGAGTCTTTAGGTTATTGTGTTCTTTACAATAGGGGCAGTGAGTGCTGTCTCTCACATGTAGTCTCTAGAGCAATCTAGGATCTGTTCAGAAGGAAGTGTTCGATCTTATCGATAATGATCGATGGCCTGTATTTTGACCATACTATAAAAATTTACGGGGCCAAAAAATATGAAATGTTGCGTTGCACTGAACTGAATGAATTATCGCACCTATCGTAAGTGTTTCTGTGTGTAACAGGATTTAGATAACTTCATGTTCTTTTCTACTTTTAAAAAATAAAGACATTGTACGATCAATACAGTATTATTCGCTAAAGCTCACAATGATCATGGACTCATTGCAGAAACTTATTTGTATTATTAATATATCATCAGTTTGTTAAACGTTCTGATATTTATCTCATACCCAAGAAGAGTGTTCGGAAATCTTCGATCAGACATGACGAGTCAAACTGATTTTTATTTGTTTCTGTAAGAAAGTTCTCCCAAACAAAACTAAAAATGTGTGTGTGTGTGTGTGTGTGTGTGTGTGTGTGTGTGTGTGTGTGTGTATGTGTGTGTGTTCACAATCGTTTAAAATCTTCCCTCAGTTTCTTCTTTTATTGGATTACCTTACTATTTGAGAGATAAACTGTATGTTAATATTTCGAATATTTTTACCATCTAGCTCAAAAATAACGCAAATAAGTATCCAGCAGGAAATAAGGAAATGCTCACAAATTAATTTCAAATTCTGTTTAGCACTTCCATTTATGTTCAAGAATCGACATCATTGTTAGATCCGTAAACGGACAAACACACTCATCATAAGTAGCTAAGAGATGTGGTACTACAGAGAATTATATCTCGGACGTATTTCAGTATGGCTGATTCAGAATCTTATACGTGGACTACCTCTCTAAAAGTTCTTAAAACATCTCGAAAAGTACTTTCATTATCTAATGGAGTTGCAGACACTGACTATACAGCAATCAATACGAAAAATTTTACCAATGCAGCGAAGCCTTCCCGATTATAATCAAATCCGATCATTATCTTTGAAAAGAGTTTCGGGATCACTCGTTAGCCGTATCGGTTATCTGTCGACTGGAATTAAGTGCGAAAACTACGAACATAAATTATAAACACTTTTACGAGACCTGTACAGTGAACCAAATGAAGAAACTGTCAATGCAGACAAACAAAGCTCTCGTCCCAGCAGAGATGTCTCTTTCCGGGTCAATGGTTTCCCCGTCGATACGTTGTATTTTGAACTACCGCTTTTGTTGGTCTCTTTCTCACCGTTTCTTGCTGGAATATTCATTGTAACATAGCTTCATCTCTTTTCAGTACTACCCTACATTTTACAATGATAAATTCCTTAAAGAAATTTTTTCTCCATTTTTCCATTAGTTGGCATTATCCCGAATGACTGATTCACTCACTCATCGTCGCCCAGCCCAAACGACTCCGGATATAAGCTTGATATTTGCAAAGGGTTTAGGCCATATACTACAGGCGTCGTTCAAGAAGGGATTGTTCGAAATTCCATTCCTAAGGGGTGCTAAGGGGTGAAATAGGGGATGAAAAGTATTTTCAAAGTTACATCTACAGGGAGTGAAATAGGGGATGAAAAATTTTACGAAATTATTTCATCATGACAGCATTTTGAAAGCTAAATCTATGAAAATTTGTATTTGGCATCTCTGTTAGAAATAAAAAAATACATATTTAACTGTTTTTGGAAATTAAACCACTAAGGGGATGATATGGAGATGAAAATTTTAAAGAAGATATTTCGTTGTATTAAGAAAGATTTGAAGCTAAATCTTTGAAAATTGTTATTTCTCTTTTCGGTTAGATACAAAGAAATATGTAATAAGGTATGAAAGTTTCTACGGAAATGTCACAGAAAGAACGCTAAAGACACGATTAACAAAAACCTTACACTCCAGTTATCGGAATAGTTTTTTGGCCAGAGGTACATACGGAATTGGCCATGTTATTATGACCTTCACTAATGTGAAGATTTTAGAAGGTTTGCAACTTGTGAACATCATAAAAGCTCGATTACAGAAAACAATATAGTCTTCGCGATGGAAGCAGTGGGCGATAAGCTAGTCACAAATAAGCGGTGAGAGTAATTAAACATTCTGAATGAACTTCCATCCCACTAATGCTCTAAAAGACGGTCGAAGACAGAAATGGACAATGTATTCCACAGAGCTAGATTCTCTCTTTCTGGATCACAAGTGTCCAACAATTATGCACCAATCTTTCTATTTTTATTCTTCGCTGAGCGAATATGTTTAAAATTCCCCTCGTAGCCAAAGCGCATATTCGTGTAATTCTCAACGCACTAACAGTGTAATCCGCGTCCTAAGATGCGGGAGGCAGAGATAGAAACAGAGTCCTTCAAGGCTGACTCAGCACCAGCACAAAAGAAATTCATCGTCGAAATAATGAAGATTAGGATTTAACGACCTCAGACTGGGCCAATAAAGGGATTTGTTCTGTTGCTGGTATTTTGAATATAGGTGGATACTGGGCAAATATTGTTGTATACATAGTGTTTTTACGATAGTACAAACAAAATGGGCAAGTAGAGGACCATTAAATAAGCACATAACACTGATAAACATAGGTCCGGAAATCAGTAGCTTTTCCGACGCCACGTATTAAAGCTGAGTACACTAACATCTACAATGGAGTCCCCGAGGATCCAAAGGGCAACATGCCGCCCACCGTAAGCTTCAACATATCTCCTCATCGATGCTCATACACTTTAAAAAATCCCAGTCGTGTTCCGAATGCACGGAAAACCTTCCAAAATGTGTTCCCGGAGTTCGTTTAAGCTGTCAGTATGGCTGGCATTCAGCAAAGCTTTTAATCATCTGCACACAATAACGTCAAACGGGTTAAAGGCTGGTTACCAGGGATGCCACGGTACTGTACAGACACGACCGATACTCTAGTTGTCGAAACGCTTGTGATATTCCTAGCTGTGGCCGCCAGTGTTTTAATTTGCAAGAAGCTCGCCTTGATGCAGCCTGATACAACTGAAGTAGCATATGGTACGAAAGTGGAGTGAGGTACAAGTGACAGGTAGCACAGTATGTACCAGTTCCGTGGGAGAGTCAGCCAATTGTACTGGACTTGCTTCCGATTGGTCAGCACGTTCGGCTGCTAGACGCCAAAACTACTAATTTCTCTTAAAAATTATTTCTAAACTTTTCATTGTATTTAACGCAGTTCTTATTATGACAACCTCTCATGGTCACTCAACGAGTCCATCGTTTTTCTTTACTAAATTCCACTACTTTTGAGAAACATAAGAGTAACGATATTGCAGCCGAAGTGCTTCGGACACCTTCGGGTCGCTTAGGCACGCCTGGGAGACGAAGTAATTCGGCTGCCATAGTCACTCTGTTTCAGGCGTTCTAGAGGGACGGACACGAAACTATGCTCTGGTCGTTCTGGAGGGACGGACACTTCGTACTCTGTATCGGAAGTTGGATAGAAAAGTTACCGTATAATTAAAAAGCTATGCCGAATGTTGTAAAAGACAGTGTAAAATGTGTGAATATTTGAATAAAAACCAAACAGGAAACATTAATGAGTAGTGTCGCCTACTATCATTGTCAGTATTACTGATCTTACCCTCTGTAGATACAGAGACTAGCATGGGCCAGTGGAATCCCATAAAAAGCACAATAACAGGTTCAAGAGGACAGCATAGCAGGCTCCGCCAAAGAAGATCCGACGACCGACGAGCTGTCTTCTGCGTTGGAGACACAACTTTAGAAGACGATAAGTCGGTAGAAACAACGGTTGGAGATTCTCATTCAGTCTCACCAGATCTCTCCAACCTCCAGATCTGACTTCCAAATCACACATAATTTGTACGCTCCTTAGGAGTACTAAGGAATTCTGACAAAATAAAACGAGGACAGGTTATTTCTTTGTAATGTGCGCTTCACATGTGGTAATTCGAAATAAATGTGGCCTTTGACATTAACAGTGTTGTAGGTCTGGTATGACTGCATCTGTCATTACGTCGTATCAGGGAGACTATTGGTTTCCAGACCTATGGTTATTAGAAGTATTTGCTTGTTTTATTGTCCTCTGCTCGGCCTTCTCCTGTCTCTTCATGTTCTTTGACGTTTCCCTCCTAGGAGTTATCCACTCTCGGATTTCAGAGGTCTCTCCCCGATGTTATTCAATCTGTATATTGAGCAAGCAGTAAAGGAAACAAAAGAAAAATTCGGAGTAGGTATTAAAATCCATGGAGAAGAAATAAAAACTTTGAGGTTCGCCGATGACATTGTAATTCTGTCAGAGACAGCAAAGGACTTGGAAGAGCAGTTGAACGGAATGGATGGTGTCTTGAAGGGAGGATATAAGATGAACATCAACAAAAGCAAAACGAGGATAATGGAATGTAGTCGAATTAAGTCGGGTGATGTTGAGGGTATTAGATTAGGAAATGAGACACTTAAAGTAGTAAAGGAGTTTTGCTATTTGGGGAGCAAAATAACTGATGATGGTCGAAGTAGAGAGGATATAAAATGTAGACTGGCAATGGCAAGGAAAGCGTTTCTGAAGAAGAGAAATTTGTTAACATCGAGTATAGATTTAAGTGTCAGGAAGTCATTTCTGAAAGTATTTGTATGGAGTGTAGCCATGTATGGAAGTGAAACATGGACGGTAAATAGGTTGGACAAGAAGAGAATAGAAGCTTTCGAAATGTGGTGCTACAGAAGAAAGCTGAAGATTAGATGGGTAGATCACATAACTAATGAGGAGGTACTGAATAGGATTGGGGAGAAGAGGAGTTTGTGGTACAACTTGACCAGAAGAAGGGATCGGTTGGTAGGACATGTTCTGAGGCATCAAGGGATCACCAATTTAGTATTGGAGGGCAGCGTGGAGGGTAAAAATCGTAGGGGGAGACGAAGAGATGAATACACTAAGCAGATTCAGAAGGATGTAGGTTGCAGTAGGTACTGGGAGATGAAGAAGCTTGCACAGGATAGAGTAGCATGGAGAGCTGCATCAAACCAGTCTCAGGACTGAAGACCACAACAACAACAACATTCGTTCAAGTCATCCGATCCTCGATCTCCGTCTTCCATTGTTTCCCGTACGCATTTCTCGCATCTTTGTGCTATCTCTCCTCTCCTTCTCCTTCCGGGCAGCTCCCAGTTTAAAATCTTCTTTGGGCACATATTTCTGGGCATTCTCTCTACGTGCCTATTAATAATGAAGCGCTCTTTTCTCCAATGTTTTGAGATGGAGCACGTTATTCCATGAGGCTCCCCACCTCCTCGTCTCGTACCTTCCCTTGCCTTGTTAATTGCAGACATCTTCTCGTATAGTCCATTTCCACTGTTCTAATTTTCTCCCTCTTTCCTTGTTTCAGACAACATTTCAGTTTTATATAGACTTACGCTCTCCACCACGTTCTGAAGTATTCCTTTCGTTGTGTCCTTCCAATATCATCACTACATATTACCCCCATACAAAGCTTTAGAAGCTCTCTTTCCCGGTGGCATTCTGGAACTAATATCGGTGTCGATATAACGGTGCTATTTATTGTCAGTCTCTAATATTTGTAGCTTCTCCAGGATTTTATTTCTCCCTCCACTAAACCAGTTATCACCAAATCCTGTCCCATGCACACACACACACACACACACACACACACACACACACACACACACTCACACACTCCGTTTAGTCCAGATTTATTCCCACACCCCATTTGCCATACTACTCCTTAAGCTTTCTCAGTATGTACCCCACATCCTCTTGATCTTGAGAGATTTATTTATTCATTTGCTATTTTCTTTTTGACTGCTATTAACAAGATTTCTAATGTTTTAGTGTAACTAATCGTTATGGTGCTTACGTAATATCTCTACAGAAAGAGGAAAAACTTTAAAGAAAGAAAAGTCCTCCAAACTACCATTTGGTCATCGTGAGAGAGATTACTTTATCATCCGTAAATAAAAGAGAGGTAAGAATGATAATTAGTGTTACTTGGTCATATTCCCGTTACTTAACACGTTTTTGCTGATCAAACCACAGCAATGCTGAGAACTTTTGCCAGAAGGTTTACTAGCTGACACACGAACCGTTATATCCCACTTAATGATAGGTGCTATACTGTCGGTCAGGGAGCAAGCACTACCATGTAGACATAATAGGCAATAGATTGATCTACAGTGTCTAATTACGAAGTGCTAATGCCAATTTTTGATACTAAAAACGAAAAAAAATCTTCTTACCAGGACATTATGAAATCGTAAGGGAGTAACAGCGAACGTCTGGTCTTTATTGGCGGTAGGCACTTCTACAATGGGTAGCCAAAACCAGTTTCCGTCAAGTGGGAACAACGTCTCTAAACTTGAAATGCCCACTTTTACAAGGAGAGGTTCCCAGCGTTGCGATCGACTTTTTGAAACTAGCTATATGGTTGTGAAGATTAGGATCCCAGTTATCACACATAGCAGCCATTCACCCTGGTGGGCCCTCGCTTGCGAGGAATTACACAAAAAATAAATTTGGAATTTTGTGTAGTACTCAATATCATAAAAAAGTTCCTTGTCACAGTCTGGTTGCTTGTACAGTGGATAGGATAACCGGTTGTGGGTTAGAATCTCAGACGCAGTGAGTCTTCTTTTCATTTTTTAATCTTTATCGAAATGAATTTGATCATTGTTTATATTCAATTAATAGATTTAAATATAGTTTCTCAATTCCATTCCTTTGTCACATAATTTTAATCATAACATCAACTTCGTAACTTGCTCTCATCTTTCTTCCGATCGTTCTTTCTCCACTACAATTCTTTGTTCACGTATTTATAGTTAATTTTATGTATTCATTTCGATTTAATTTCTTTTTTTATCACCCTGCTTTTGCGTCCACGTTATAGCATTCATTTTATCTATTTCTCATTTTGCTTGAATTTCGTTTTACTTATATATATATATACCAGTCTTTTATTTAAATTTTCATCTGCATCATTTTGTCTGTAGTTCAGTAGGTATTTAGGTTATGTTTTAAATGTCTGTATGACGATTACCGTGCAAAAAAAATACACATTTCGTAAGAAAAATACGTTTTTCACATCAGAGCACAAATATTAATAGATTATTCCATCTTTTGTTTTGTAACTAATAGATCGGAATTTTCAAATAATTGAATATTATAATATATAAATATAATTAAATTTATATTCCCAAAAATTCCGATTGGAAAAAGGATGATGAAAAGAAAAAATGAAACAATTGAAAAGATCATACGGTGATTAAAATTATGTGAAAAAGGAAAACAAATAAAAATTACATTTAAATCAATGAACTGATAAAAATTATGATCGAGGTATTTTCGATAAAGATTCAAAAGTAAAAAATAAATGTTTTGTGCATCTGATAAAATTCGAACCCAGTACTTCCTGCATCTGAAGCTGTTACCCTATCCATTATATCAGTCAACCGGACTATATTATGGAACTTTTATAATGCTATTGAGTACCACACAAAATTCCGATTTTTTTTTTCGTCAGTTACTCGCAAACGAGGGCCCACCAAGGCGAATGGCTACAGTGTGCTATACCTGGCACCTTAGTCTATATCACCTGGTAGAGAGTTCCAAAAAGTCGATCGCAGCGCCACAGACCTCTCCTTGATAGACAGTGTGTGCTTATGACTGGATTTCCTTCACCATTTAAGGCGGTATCCAGCTTGCCGTTCTTGGAACAATTTGCATGACAAACGCTCATGTCTTGGTTGTACCTTTAGAGTAGAGGTAGAAATATTAGCAATCGAAATGCGTACAGCGAAGAAAAAAAAAGTATATCTCGTGCACATTTCCAGAACCCTGAAAATGTGTTGTGTAGTTGTCTGCTTTCTGGAATTCTCCTACGAACCGCGTGTTGAACGAAAAGCTTATATAGAGACGGCCGATACTCAAATTCAGGATCTTCTCCTTTCGCGGGCAAGCGGTGTACCCAAGCCCGACTCACGACCCGTCCTCACCGTTTTGGTTCCGCCATTACCTCATCTCCTACATTCCAAACTTCACAGAAGCTCTCCTGCGAAACTTTTAAGAGTAGCACTCCTGGAAGAATGCGGAGACATGACTTAGTCACGTTCTGGGGGATGAGATTTTCTCTCTGCAGTGGAGTGTGCGCTGATATGAAAGCTACTGATAGATTAAAACTGTGTGCCGGACCGAGACTCGTAATAGGGGCCACGCTGCAGCACTTGCCCACGAAAGGTGAAAGTCCAGATTTCGATTCTCGGTCCAGCACACATTTTTAATCCGCCACGAAGTTTCATAGCAGCGCACCCTCGGCTGCAGAGAGAACTCTTTATAAAAATGTTTGTCTTCGCAAATCCTTTGGCGCTCTTCGAGAGAAGAGCTTTATAACACCGCCCATTTAGTTCCACAGTCATCTGCTTACTTTATTAATGTGATAAATCACTAAACAACACCATTAAAATTAGTGAAGTTAGCTGTAAAAAAATAACCGTCTTGGTCGTTGCAATATAAAGCCATAAAACTTACGGCCTGTAAAAAGAGTGAGAGTGAACTAAAAATCGCGAAACTGTATAATGTGTGGATTTATCGGGGGAGGGGGGAAGGAGGTGGGCATGGATGAAGGGCCGAGCGGTTCTAGGCGCTACAGTCTGGAACCGCGTGACTGCAACGGTCACAGGATCGAATCCTGCCTCAGGCATGGGTGTGTGTGATGTCCTTAGGTTAGTTAGGTTTAAGCAGTTCTAAGTTCTAGGGGACTGATGACCTCAGAAGTTAAATCCCATAGTGCTCAGAGCCATTTGAGCCATGGATGAGGGGTAAGGAAGAGATTCCATTTCGAGATATCTGAAAAGCGTTTGTCACGGTGCCCCACTGCTGAATGTCAGTTAAGGTACGGGCATACGGAATAGGTTCCCAGATATTTGAGTGGCTCGAAGATTTCTCACGTAACAGAACCCAGTCAGTTGTCCTCGACGGGTGTGTTCATCAGAGACAAGGATATCACCAGGAGCGCCTCACGGATGAGTGTTAGGACCGTTATTATCATCTATATACACAAATGACTTGACGGACCGGTTGAGCAACAATCTGCTGGTGCTTGAGCATGATGCCATGATGTACTGGAAGGTGTCATCGTTCAGTGAGTGTAACGTGATACAAGGTGACTTAGACACATGTCTAGTTTGTGTGATGAATATACAAATGTAGAAAAAAGATAGTTAATGCAGATGACTACGAAAAACAGTCCCGTGATATTCGAATATAGCATTAATAATAATAGTAAGATCGCGTATAGAACACCAGTACGACCCATTCTTGAGTACTGCTCAAGTGTTTGGAATCTCCACCTGGTCGGATTAAAGGAGATAAGGAAGCAATTCAAAGGAGGGCTGCTAGATTTGTTGGGAAGGGGATGATCTTCACGAGGAACACATTGACAGACTCAGCAGACTTTGAAGTCCTGCATTTTAAGCTGACTGCAGAACACTTCTGCTGCCACCAACGTGCATTTCGGGTAAGGATTAAATATAAGAAAAGAGGAATTAGGGCTCACGCGGACGCCTATAGACAGTCGCTTTTCAATCGCTTTATTTGCGAGTGGAACAGGGAAGGTAATCACTAGTAGTGGTGCAAGGTACCCTCCGCCACACACCGTAAGATGGTCTGCGCAGTACGTATGGAGATGCAGATGAAGGGAAAAAGGGGGGGGGGAGACGGAAGCATACACTCCGCTGCACAGAAGAAATTGACAATCTGTACACACTAGCGGTTAAAAACAGTATGAATTTCTTTATGCCGCACAGAGTCAACAATGCGTCTAAATTTCGTGAAATTGGCATACGAAAAATGAGAATTAAGTAACAGCGCCGTCATTCAAGCGTTAGTTACGCTCTCGAGACTGATTCGAAAGGTTAGTTGTGGAAACCTACTTGTCTTATTCAGAAAAGAGAGTAAAAAGTGGCGGTCAGACGATCGTTTTTAGTGGTTTTAGAGGATATTAAGGTCAACAGACAAGAATCCAAGACAACAGCAGGGACTACCCACGCGCGTGAGTCTGAAGATGGAAAGGCGAGCCGCAGTTTGGAGCGACTTGATGAAGACATTAACCCCACCACGGCAGCCGACGAGAAATCCCGCAGGTGTTCCGATTCATTCTGGCCAAGTTGTTTTGTGTGCCGTGGCGTCATTACGGAGATTGATGTCCTCTCTTCGGACTTGTTTACAAAGAAGCTTGTTAATTCTCACGGTAAGGGGTTCGGCGTTTTAGAAGCGACGGCTAAGAGAAAGAAGAGGAGGCGTAGCGAAGCTCGCCACTGGAGATTTTACAAGCTGTTAACAACCAGGCGAAGAACACAGCGGGTGAGAAAGGTGAAGAATGTACTTAGGATAACAGTGAGAGAGAGAACAAAAATATATTGTCTTCTCTCCGTCAAAGCGGTCTCAATGAACTGTTAAGCGAGGAATGACGCGTCGTTCTGTAATGTTGGCGCACCTGTGAGCGGGCAACAGCCACAGACCGCATGCGACTAAGGTTCTCTCTCTCTCTCTCTCTCTCTCTCTCCGTCGCTGTCATAAATTATAACTCGCTGGATCGCGGAGGAGCTGTGAGAGAAGGAGGAAATGGGGGAGGTAGGGAGAGAGGGAGGAAGAGTGAATGAAAGAGAGAGAGAGAAGTGCAAAGGCGGGCAGCGAAAAAAGGTGCGTGCGCAGAGATGCCGCCGGTATTTTAATAACACGGCAATAATCGTCCCGGAATGAGATGTCAGCACAGCGTAGGCCTGGCTGTCGTGCATACGAGATGGCAGTCCATTACTGCGGTGAAGTCGTGAAGGAAGACTATGACGAAGCTGACCACTGCGGTTTCTAAAACACCGCAATAGTGGTCCTCTGCAAATCGTCCAGTGTCCACGTTCACTAACATACATACGTATATGAAGAGAAAAAGACGAAGCCTATCTTCATCACACAGCGTCGTCCTCCGTAGCCGACGTAGCTAAAACGCGCCAGTGCGGAGGCGTTCGACTCGAAGGTAAGCTGGTTCGAATCTTGATAGTGGATGACACTTTCTCTGCCAGTGTTTGACCATTGAGGGGAGGATGGGCGGTGGCGTAAAATTTCTGACTCGCACTCTTCACGCCACTGTCCTAGACTAAATTCAGAATTTGTCCACAGTG
Source organism: Schistocerca nitens (assembly GCF_023898315.1). NCBI lineage: Eukaryota > Metazoa > Arthropoda > Insecta > Orthoptera > Acrididae > Schistocerca > Schistocerca nitens. The sequence goes on from NC_064618.1 coordinate 266,774,252, forward strand.
TTTCACTGAGTGAGGGCTTGCGAAACTACTGATGGTGATCCGTCTATCGGATTTGGACGTCAAGGTCGGCAGCACACTTTGTGCTATTCTAGTGAAGTACGCTACGTACCGCCTCCAGGTTTCAGCGCCTCAGTTCTCTCGTCATCATGTAACACGAACACAACACTACACTCTACACACAGCCATGACAATCACCTACTCCCCACAGTCACATACGACACATCTCTCACATATCTGCAAGGAAAGGGCCAATCTGCATAGAGGAAGAAAGCCTTGAGATATCTCGGCCAAAACTGCCATACTACATTTACATTTTCTACAGAGCGTCATTTCTAAGCACTCTCGTCATTCCATTATGTTATTCGCACCTCGGAGTCGTTAAACTTTGGAAAGAAATACACTACTGGCCATTAAAATTGCTACACCACGAAGAAAAGCAGATGATAAACGAGTATTAATTCGACAAATATATTACACTATAACTGACATGTGATTACATTTTCACGCAATTATGGTGCGTAGATCCCGAGAAATCAGTACCCAGAACAACCATCTCTGGCCGTAATAAGCCGGCCGAAGTGGCCGCGCGGTTCTGGCGCTGCAGTCTGGAGCCGCGAGACCGCTACGGTCGCAGGTTCGAATCCTGCCTCGGGCATGGATGTGTGTGACGTCCTTAGGTTAGTTAGGTTTAACTAGTTCTAAGTTCTAGGGGACTAATGACCTCAGCAGTTGAGTCCCATAGTGCTCAGAGCCATTTGAACCATTTTGGCCGTAATAACGGCCTTGATCCGCCTGGGCATTGAGTCAAACAGAGCTTGGATTGCGTGTATTGCAGCTGCCCACGGAGCTTCAACACGATACCACAGTTCATCAACAGTAGTGACTGGCATATTGTGACGAGCCACTTGCTCGGCCATCACTGACCAGACGTTTTCAGTTGGTGAGAGATCTGGAGAATGTGCTGGTCAGGGCAGCAGTCGAACATTTTCTGTATCCGCAAAGGCCCGTACAGGACCTGTAACATGCGTTCCTGCATTATCCTGCTGAAATGCAGGGTTTCGCATTGATCGAATGAAGAGTAGAGCCTCGGGTCGTAACACATCTGAAATGTAACGTCCACTGTTCAAAGTGCCGTCAATGCGAACAACAGTGGCCGAGACGTGTAACCAATGGTACCCCATACCATTACGCCGGGTGATACGCCAGTATGGCGATGACGAATACACGCTTCCAATGTGCGTTCACCGCGATGTCGCCAAACACGGATGTGACCATCATGATGCTGTAAACAGAACCTGGATTTATCCGCAAAAATGACGTTTTGCCATTCGTGCAGCCAGGTTCATCGATGAGTATACCATCGAAGGCGCTCCTGTCTGTGATGCAGTGTCATGGGTAACCGCAGCCATGGTCTCCGAGCTGATACCCCATGCTGCTGCAAACGTCGTCGAACTGTTGGTGCAGATGGTTGTTGTCTTGCGAACGTCCCCATCTGTTGACTCAGGGATCGAGACGTGGCTGCACGATCCGTTACAGCCATGCGGATAAGATGCCTCTCATCTCGAGTGCTAGTGATACGAGGCCGTTGGCATCCAGCACGGCGTTCCGTATTACCCTCTGAACCCACCGATTCCATATTCTGCTAACAGTCATTGGATCTCGACCAACGCGAGCAGCTATGTCGCGATACGATAAACCGCAATCGCGATAGGCTACATTCCGACCTTCATCAAAGTCGGAAACGTGATGGTACGCATTTATCCTCCTTACACGAGGCATCACAATAACGTTTCACCATGCAACGCCGGTCAACTGCTGTTTGTGTATGAGAAATCGGTTGGAAACTTTCCTCATGTCAGCACGTTGTAGGTGTCGCCACCGGCGCCAACCTTGTGTGAATGCCGTGAAAAGATAATCATTTGCATATCACAGCATCGTCTTCCTGTCGGTTAAATTTCGCATCTGTAGCACGTCATCTTCGTCGTGTAGCAATTTTAATGGCCAGTAGTGTATAAACGTAGGCTTCCGCGGCCATTGTTACACTCAATAAAATTCTCCTGGGTTTAGGACCGCATTCTCAACTATAAAATTCCGACGATTCGTCAACTATTGCAAGACGCCTTCATCAGAAGGTATTGTTAACTGCTCGACGAGTGCTAGTTTGGTTACTTATATCCTATGGAGGAGTCTATCATTGGATATGATGGTGAGGAGGAAGGGTATTAGGTGATCTTTTATTGGTCTTTGAATTGTGTGTTGTCATTGGCGGAAATAAGTGTTTTCCATTGGAGTTTCCTTGATTGCTTGCGATTGGTGGAATTCGGCGAATAGGAAATTGAGCGGCGACTGCTGCGTAGCGCTTGTTTACTGACTGTCTAGTATCCGCCGCTGTGGCGTACCGCGCGCCTGTTGCTTTGCGAGAGCTGTCCTTCCGCAAAGCAATCACTACTGGCAGGCAAGAGGCTGGGAGTCGATACCCGTCTTCTCTATTCATGTTGTCGTGTCGCTTGGCCATTTCTATAGCCTCTCTGATCTTCCTCCTCAAGCTAAATGGTTGTTTCGCCAGTACGCTGGTCTCTCGAAATTCAGTCTTCATCCTGCACTATTCCTGGTGTTCGGCCACCGTTGATTTGTTATATTGTTTGAGACGGATATATCTCTCGTCTTCAGACAACCTTGTGATTATTGGACGTCCAGTCTCGCCTATATACACCAGTCCACATTCCCACCCGATTTTACAACCTCCGGCGGCATGTAAATTGTCAATTTTACCTTTCGTCGAGCCCAGAACGTCTTTTATTTTGTTGTTGCTACGAAATATCGGCTTAATACCTGAGATGTTGGTGGAAGTTCTGAGGCTCTTCTTCTCCGTGTGGCCGGATGACAGCGGTGTCGTCAACGTATCGTAGCCAGCACTCTGGGCGTAATGGTGCGAACTGAAGTGCTCTTTCTTCGAATGCTTGCATAAAAATGTTTGCTGCGACAGGCGATAGAGGGGAACCCCTAGCTACACCGTCCGTCTGCTCATATAAATCCCCTTTCCACGTGAAATAGGTGGTCCTCAAACAGTGGCGCACTAGCTCGCAGATTTCCACCAATGGCAAGGAATAAAGGAAAAGTCAAATGGAAAACGCCTATTTCCGCCAGTGACAACAAGCAATGCCAAGACGAAAGAAAAAAACACCTAATACCCTTCCTACACACCCTTAGATCCAATGACAGCACTCCTCCATACTACATAAGTAATGAAACTAGCACCCATCAAGCAGTTAGCAATACACCTAGAGGAAGGCCTCTTGCAATATTCGCCTAAACGTCGGAATTTTATAATTGATAATGCGGTCCCAAACCCAGAAGAATTTTATTGACCGTTTAGAAACAAACTGGATAGTAACATACTTGATGCCTATAGTGCTGATACTAAGATAGCGCACTTGTTAATACGATTTTCACATAAAATGCTCAGCTCACCAGAGGAAATGTTTCTTATACGTCATAAGAGGGAACATAGATCGCTTATGAACGAGGTACGATGGGTATTCGTTTATTAATATCAGATCGTCGCGAAATGGAAAATACAGGGAAATTTCGATGCCGTTTTGCACAGATGTGTTGGGCGGTATCTCTAGTACGCCCTTAGATTGCGGCACGTAGCTCTTTTCAGTTCCGAGTGCACAGTGAGCACATAAAGATACCTAGGAAATAATTCCTTCTTTGTGACACACGCACACTTCGATGAGAATTGTTTGATCGCCCACCATACAGCCCGAACTAGACTCCCTCTCAGTTTCATCTCTGCTCACATGAACCGCTGGTTATGAAGATTACATTTTGGCACAGACAACAAGCTGCAGACCAGCACAGGGAATTAGCGTAGAGAATTAGCGGAAAGCACAGGCGGCTGACTTCTATGACGTGGGTACTGGAAAGTTTGTACAACGCTAAGTCGCAGGGGGGGGGGACTAAGTACCTAGAAGGTACTGCCGCAATTAAAACTTCTTGATTTTCACTGCAGTTTCCATTTCGCGACTGATCGGACCTAAATAAAGGAATAGCTCTTGTAGACGGTGTACAACTCATACCAGGCAGTCATGTGACTTCCAACGCTCACGTAAATCGTGACAGCAAAGTGATGTGTGTGTACTACTCGGTGGAATGGATTTGGAGCAGATGGATCAACGTGGAAACGTGATATAATGGCAGAGAGGAGCCATCGCATTTAAACTATACCCGATCTATTGGTCTATCAGTGCGGGCCGATATCTACAGCTCATAGTGAACCACACGGAGCTCTTTAATACGGCGTTAAGAACAGTGCTCGTAAAAAGACGTTTACTGACAGGCACCGGAGACGAGTGACAAAGCTGGTCAATGAAAATACGATTCAAATGCGACAAAAATTTCCACTTTTCAGTGAACGCAGGACCATCTGAAACAGTTACTGAACGAATGTTACGAAGGAAACTACAGTCAGTGGACCTTTCGAGTCGAGTACCTTGGAGAAGGCCTTTCTCACATGTAGCTGTATATCTTTAATAGGGAAAACGATAAATGAACTGAATGTTTGAATCAAGGCGTATTTGCCTTCTAGCAAATGATGCAAAACACAGAGGGAGCGAACGAGCCATTGTGGCCATTAACCCACAGTGTGTCAGGGGCGTAAGTCACACTGAAGGTAGGTTAGCGCTATTTTGTTCTTTATCATGCCATGATTTGGCTCCACTCATTAAGGTTACCATGAACATGAACCACCATGTTAAGTTAAACAATTCCGTTGATAAAGTGCTGACCTTTCTTCTTTCTCTACATGATGAGTGTGCTATGGACACTTCCGTCATCCAAGGTAACAGCAGCTGTGTTCATAGTGTGGAAGCTTATCCCCAAACTATCATGCAACTTGTTTCATGACGTTATATGCCTATCCTCATGGTGAAAACAGTCGACTGTTTACCCTGCATAATAACTGCAGCAAATATTCAATACTACCACTGATCGTCCAGCTAACTTACGTCACCCCTTCCTTTTATTACGGTGAAGGGGCTGTTATTTTCTAGTCTTGTGGAGCTTTTTCAAGCTGGGTCGCAATGTGGGAGTTTGCTTTAATGGATCGAGACAGTCATAAATCTGTTGAGAGCTGAAAGGTGTCCTTGAGACCGGGTAGGTGAAGCAGAATTCACTTCGTTCCACCTCGGCTCGCTGGGAGGCCACTGGGGCAGGATATCTGCTGTAAGACAGTATTGTTTGAGACACTAGGAGAAATCCCTATAGGAAAGATAAAATGTAAGCCAGGTGGTAGAATATGAGAGTCGCTGTTTCTCACACAATCGAAGAATGTTCGTTTAAAACACTTGCAGCCAGGTTTCTAATTGGTTATTATATTTATTTTCGTAGAGTGCACACTTTGCCGCATGTGTCAACGTGTAGTCCCTTTGATTCATTAGATTCAGAAACGTGTGATGGAGTGGAAAAGAGTTTCTACTTTCCTCCATATGCCATGGCATCATTGTTTAATCGTAACAAATTCCTCAGGAGTAAGAATTTGTATAACTTGTTTAAAAAATTATTACTGGTTGGAACTCCTAGGTCTGCTGCAATCGGCTGGTGATATTCTGACACAGGCAGAAACAGCCGAGTTTCAGAGGGTTAAGATAGACAAAATCTGCTCTGGGCAGATGACCGATGGGGTAAGACATGTTGTCATAGAGTAGGATGTCTCCAGTTTAGTACTGAGTACAATGGGCGAGCTGGACTCAGAATTGCCAGCCGTTACTGCCGCTGTCTTCCAACTTCGTGCTATAAGTGAGTGATAAGAATGGGCTGGTGAAGCGATCAGCAAGTCGAGGGGATACGATGTTAGTTAACGTTTATGAATTGGACAGCTATAACATTTGCGACCATCTGGTTGCTTCGATCACGCAACTTGGCGTTTCTGATGGTGTTCATACCTACTTTTCCGCTTTTTGTATTTAAACTCATCTTACAGTCACTGCCCGCATCTCGTGGTCGTGCGGTAGCGTTCTCGCTTCCCACGCCCGGGTTCCCGGGTTCGATTCCCGGCGGGGTCAGGGATTTTCTCTGCCTCGTGATGGCTGGGTGTTGTGTGCTGTCCTTAGGTTAGTTAGGTTTAAGTAGTTCTAAGTTCTAGGGGACTGATGACCATAGATGTTAAGTCCCATAGTGCTCAGAGCCATTTGAACCATTTTACAGTCACTGGTCATATCCAAATTTTTTTTCTAGTGATTATGCTTTTATAGTACTCACTCACTCGTGCCAAGGTTAGATGTCATGGTTTTAATCCCTTGTTCATTTACTAAATGTCAGCATACTTACATCAGTGGGTGGTACACATGATGATAGTTAACAGTGATAAAACGAATGTGTAAAGCGACCTCTTGTTTCCGTTGCAGATAGATGAGCCCCTTCAATAACATATCCATGTGTGGTGTGGCGCCCATATTCTCATACTTGATTGGGTCACTCCTATCAGCTCTCATTCAATAAGACGTTTCCTTTGTGCGACATTTAGTGTTTCATTAAAATTTTATGATCTTACGGGATTTTCCCTCCTCTCGGTAGGTCACAGGGGACCAGATTTACAGCATCTTAGGAGTACGCCAAACAGCTCAACTGGCACGTCATAATAGCTCTGCACGCATACATTGCTAGTTTGATTACACACAAGAGCATACCACAGCTACAATGATACCTGAATCATCCTATATTAATCCCACAGAGAATGAAATTACAATAAAGTCCAGACCATTAGCTGCTTACAAGCGTTAATAATCATCAACGGGGACAGGTCGGGACTCGAAGCCGGGATCTCCTGCTTACATGGCAGACAGTCTATCCGACTGAACCATCGAGGTCACAGAGGACAGTGCGACTGAATGAACTTATATCTGGCTCGCTCCTCGTGAGACCCACATTTCCAACCTACTGTCCACACATTACATTTGTAGTTCCCCTGCTCACTATATTCATTACTCGCGGCAGTCAATCTACCCATTGCCCAAAGAGTTTGAAAAACGTGAGTGCATCCACACTGAAGATCATTGGCCTTTAAGCCTCATCTATATGAAGATAGTATATGTTCTTTCGGACATGTCTGAAAGAACAGATACCATTGGCGATCTTGCAGCTCTCGAAGAATGAAAATTAAATCCAGACCATTAGCTGCTTACAGGAGTTGATATTTATCAGCTAATGGTCTGGATTTCATTTTAATTTCATTCTTCGAGAGCTGCAAGATCACCTATGGTATCTGTTCTTTCAGACACGTACGAAAGATTAGATATCATCTTCAGACCCATAGAGAATATCAAGGACTAACTGCGGTTGAAACGCGACAATTAGCATACCTGAAATCTGATAGTTCTACGGGATCTAATCATCGATGAGTGGATTCAGCTGGATACGGTATATGTGAAGAACGCAGGTATACTTCACCGAATTGTGACCTTTGTCAAGACTAGAGGTGATGTTACATGGTATTAGCCAGATGTTTCCTAATATGGGCAAAGCCGTAGGGACAGCAATGTACACACAGAAGTGGCTAGTCAGTTTTCTTGACTTGTTCAAACGTCCAAAAGAACAGCCTTATCCAAACATTCTTCTTTAAGTCTCTAATAGAACAAAACTATTTTCTTTTAAATGTTCTCCTCCTTTGCTCTTCCTCCGATGATGTATTTTATAACTTCGTTCTCCAACCAAGAGGGTTTTGCACTGCGAATTATTGATTTATACTCCAACTTCTTGTGGCCACTTTGACCATCCACCAAATCAATTATAAATTCCCCTAGAAACAGGTTGCAACCGGGGATCTGATGTTCAGCTCCGCGAGCTTCCTGTCAACAAAAGTTCCTCCTAGGACGGTTTGGTTCCCATCGATTTGCTATCTTCCAGTGGCGTCTTTGGTGTGTATGTGCCGCCTTATCATAGTCGTGCTCCGGATACTACTGTTTCCTACGTCCAAATGGACATGATAGTTGAGGCTCTGTCAGACGTTCTAAAGTTGCAATTAACAATTGATGCAAGAATTAAGAAATGTCAAGAGACGTTCGCACGACTTTGCCAACTGGAAAAAGCGTTCGACAGTTTAAAATGGTGAAAGAAGTTTAAAATTCTCAAAAAAGGAAAATAAGAGATATGCTGTAGGTAAATTCAGGTAATAGACAATATGTACAAAACCCAAAAGGGAACGATATTAATGGACGACCAAGAAGGAAGCGCTCGGATTAAAAAGGGAGCAAGACATGCATGCACGCTTTTTTCCCTACTGTTCAATCTACGCAGTCTATACATCCAAGACTCAATGACAGAAATAAAAGCAAGTTTTAATAGTGAGATTAAAATTCACTGCCATCCAAGGCCGAAATGGAAGAGAACTGCAGAACCCGTTGAATGTAATGAACTGTCTGATGTGCACAGAATATGGACTGAAATTAAACCGAAGAAAGACGAAATTAAAGACGAGTTGCAGAAGCGAAATTATTGGAAAACTTAACATAAACACTGCTGACCACGAAGCAGGTAAAGTCAAGCAATTTTGCTACTCTTAGGGAGCTAAATAACACATACCAGACGAAGCAAAGAGAACATAAAAAACGTATTAGCACGGGCAAAGAGGGCGTTTCTGGCCTACAGAATCTTACTGGTATTAGATACGAGTCTTAATTCGAGAGAGAAATTCTTGAGAATGTACGTTTCAAGCACAAAATTTTATGGTAGTGTAGCATGGGCTGTGGGGAAGTCAGAAAAGAATTTGAGATGTGGTGTTGTAGAAGGATCTTGAAAATTAGGTGCACCGGCAAGATTAGAAAAAGAAAGTTCTCTGCAGAATTAGCGAAGAAAGAAACATCTGGAAAACACTGAGCAGTATGGCAGACCGCAAGTTAAGACATCAGGAAATAACTTACGGTTCTAGAGGAGCTGTAGAGAGTAAAACCTGTACGGCAAAAAACAGACAGGAGTAGATCCAACAAATAACCGGGGACATTTGTTACAATTGCTACGATGAATTAAGAGGTCTGCACGGGTGTGGAATTCGTGGAGGGCTGCATCAAATCAGTTCCAAATTAAAAAAGGAAAAGGAGGCACATTTCCAGAACGACAACAGCATCCAAATGCGATGGTTCCTACAGATCATCTGTTATGGTCCGGATCGAACTGAACTGAACCCCGTAGCTTTCAGCTGGCGATGGGAACGAGATACATTCAAGATCGTGTTCTTGTGACTTTGTTGTAAAACCTGTGTGTTGACAAAGTTGAAATAGGTAGTACCCGTTTATACTAGGAGTTTTGAACAATACCTCTTGTTCGCACTGACGGCACTTTGAACTGTGGACGTTACATTTCAGATATGTTACGACCCGTGGCTCTATCCTTCATTCGATCCCTGCGAAACCCTACATTTCAGCAGGATAATGCAAGACCGAGTGTTGCAGGTCCTGTACGGCATTCCTGGATACAGAAAATGTTCGACTGCTGCCCTGGCCAGCACATTCTCCAGATCTCTCACCAATCGAAAACGTCTGGTAAATGGTGGCCGAGCAACTGACCCGTCACAATACGCCAGTCACTACTGTTCATGAACTGTGGTATCGTGTTGAAGCTGCATGGACAGCTGTACCTGTACACGCCATCCAACCTCTGTTTGACTCAATGGCCAGGCGTATGGAGGTGGTTGTTCTGGGTACTGATTTCTCAGGATCTATGCACCCAAATTGCGTGAAAATGTAATCACATGTCAGTTCTAGTATAATATATTTGTCCAATGAATACCCTTTTATCATCTGCATTTCTTCTTGATGTAGCAATTTTAAAGGCCATTAGTGTAGTTTCTGAAACCCTCACGATATAACTGCTCGTACTTCCTAATGTAAACGCACATGATGATGAGTAAACTCACTCAAAATGGTTAGCACTGACAAAATGAAAATTAATACTGAACATTGTGGCTGCTATCTTCCCTTTATATCGTTACGTCTCATAAGATACATGTTACCTCTCACACTACGTGCCTGTCAAAGTGACGCAGATGCCTGTCACCACAATATACGAAGATTACAGTTTAACGTTCCGTCGACAGCGCTATCATTAAAGGTGGAGCACAAGCTTCCCGAAATTTTCCAGGAGAGATATATGGAAATCACGGAAAATTTAAATCTAGATGAGCACTCAGGAATTTAATCCGTCGTCCTCCTGAGTGCTTGCCACAGCTGTTTCAGAAAAGTGTCGTATACAAATGGAAGGTTGCAGTTTAATTAGAAGTATCGGCTTGGTGCCGTTTTTCCATGAGTTTAATAAACATAAGAGACACACCTGATAAATAATATATCCTCCTTCACTATTTACAGCCGTCTGCCAACGCGGCGTAACTTTTCGTTTCCGCGACTGTAGAAACCAAGAAAAGGCGAAGAACTTGTCGAGCCATGTTCAGAGCTCATTTTCATACGGAAGGGAAGTTCACTGGTTTGTTCGATAAGGAGCGGAAAAGGTGACAATCTGAGGGCGCAATGTCAGATGAATAAGGTGGGTGCAGAATGACTTCCCAACTCAATCCCCGTACAGTGTTTTTTGTCGGTCTAGCAGAAAGCGGCAGGGTGTTATCGTAGAGTAGCATTACTTCAGGCAGTCTTCCTGGTCGTTTTCCTTGGATTGCTTCTACAAGACGTTTCAGTTGTGGACAATAAACGTCAGCATTGATTGTTACATCTCGGGGAAGAAATTCGTAACACACCAGACTGTCGCTGATCCACCAGATCCATGACTATTATCTTTTGTGGATGCACACAGGTGTTTGTACGGGTAGTTGCTGCTTTGTTTGGGCTCAGCCATTCCTTTCTTTTCCTTAAGCTAGCATGAAGACACACCATTTCTTCAACAGTAACGATAGAGTATAGAAAAGGTCGTTTTTTTTTCACGCGTCAATTGATGACCAGCAAACAGATATGTACATATGACCATCTGGTGATTTTTGTGATTTTGGTTTAGAGCTTGCGGTATCCATATACTCGATTACTGAGCCTTACACATTGCATGAAAATGTCGATCACAGTTACCAGTTCTCGAGTACACTAACGTCGATCAATGTGGATTAACGAGTTTAAATAATCTTCATCAAACCCTGAAGGTCTTCCTGAACGTGGAGAGTCATTAATTTCAAAACGATCCTCTTTAAAACGAGAAAATCGTTTTCTCACCGTACTCTAACCAATGGCATTATGCCGATACATGGGATAATGTTTGTGGCTGCTTGTTCAGCTGTCACCCCTCTACTGAACTCAAGCAGAAGAATGTGTCCGAAATGATCCGATTTCTCCACTTGGCATTCCATTGTCTAGCGTTCTCAGATCCACCCACTATCTGAAAACGACAAAATGACAATACGAAAAACCAAATAGCAACAATGAACTGCATATAAAAAAGACAGTAGATAAATTAACCCATAGCAACCGAAATCCCACCCTACAAAACAAAAACGCTACGAACTTATGCACCAACCTCATACATTGTTGGTGAATGACTTATCTATATACAGGGTGGTCCATTGATCGTGATTGGGTCAAATATCTCACGAAATAAGCGTCAAACGAAAAAACTACAAAGAACAAAACTTGACTAGCTTGAAAGGGGAAACCAGATGGCGCTATGGTTGGCCCCTCTAGATGGCGCTGCCATAGGTCAAACGGATATCAACTGCGTTTTTTTAAAATAGGAACCCTCATATTTTGTTACATATTCGTGTAGTACGTAAAGAAACATGAATGTTTTAGTTGGACCACCTTTCTCGCTTTGTGATAGATGGCGCTGTAATGGTCACAAACATATGGCTCATAATTTTACACGAACCGTTGGTACCAGGTAGGTTTTTTAAATTAAAATACAGAACGTGAGTAGGTTTGACCATTTTATTTCGGTTGTTCCAATATGATATATGTACCTTTGTGAACTTATCATTTCTGATGACGCATGCTGTTACAGTGTGATTACCTGTAAATACCACATTAATGCAATAAATGCTCAAAATGATGTCCGTCAATCTCAATGCATTTGGCAACACGTGTAACGACATTCCTCTCAACAACGAGTAGTTCGCCTTCCGTAATGTTCACACATGCACTGACAATGCGCTAACGCATGTTGTCAGACGTTGTCAGTTCATCACGATAGCAAATATCCTTCAACTTTCCCCACAGAAAGAAATCCGGGGACGTGAGATCCGGTGAACGTGGGGGCCATGGCATGAAATATGCTATTCAATACCGCTTTAACCGCACGCGAGCTATGTGCCGGACATCCATCATGTTGGAAGTACATCGCCATTCTGTCATGCAGTGAAACATTTTGTAGTACCATCGGTAGAACGTTACGTAGGAAATCAGCTTACATTGCACAATTTAGACTGTCATCGATAAAATGGGGGCCAATTATCCTTCCTCCCATAATGCCGCACCATACATTAACCCGCCAACGTCGCTGATATTCCACTTGTCGCTGCCATAGTGGATTTTCCGTTGCCCAGTAGTGCATATTCTGTCGGTTTACGTTGCCGCTATTGGTGAATAACGCTTCGTCGTTAAATAGAAAGCGTGCAAAAAATCTGTCATAGTCCCGTAATTTCCCTTGTGCCCAGTGGCAGAACTGTACACGACGTTCAAAGTCGTCGCCATGCAATTCCTGGTGCATAGAAATATGGTACTGGTGCAATCGATGTTGATGTAGCATTCTCAAAACCGACGTTTTTCAGATTCCCGATCCTCGCGCCGTTTGTCTGCTACTGATGTGCGGACTAGCCGTGACAGCAGCTAAAACACCAACTTGGCCATCATCAACTGTTGCAGGTGGTGATTGACGTTTCACATGTGGCTGAACACTTCGAGTTTCCTTAAATAACGTAATTATCCGGCGAACGGTCCGGACACTTGAACGATGTCGTCCAGGATACCGAGAAGCATATATAGCACACCCCGTTGGGCATTTTGATCACAATAGCCATACATCAACACGATATCGACCTTTTCCGCAATTGGTAAACGGTCCATTTTAACACGGGTAATGTATCACGAAGCAAATACCGTCCGCACTGGCGGAATGTTACGTGACACCACGTACGTATACGTTTTTTGACTATTACAGCGCCATCTATCACAAAGCGAAAAAAGTGGTCCTACTAAAACATTCATATTTCTTTAGATTCTACACGAATATGTAATAAAAATGGGGGTTCCTATTGAAAAAAACGCTGTTGATATCCGTTTGACCTATGACAGCGCCATCTAGCGGGCCAACTATAGCGCCATCTGGTTTCCCCCTTCAAGCTAGACGAGTTTCGTTCTTTGTAGTTTTTTCGTTTGATGCTTATTTCGTGAGATATTTGACCCGGTCACTATCAATGGACCACGCTGCATATGTACGACGTTTACCCGGCAAACAACGACGACATCTGTACTCTAACACAATGAATGCTTTCACTGTCGGTATTAATTTCTGTTGAAAAGTCAGCGCAGTAAGGTCACGGACAATGAACTACGTTTCGCCCATTACTTTAGTTTTAAATGTATCTCCATGAACAAGAACGAAATTTTGGTTTTACCCCCGGCCACGCCCCGGTTAGCCTGGAGGTTATGTGTACGGGAGCTCAACATCAACATGCCTGGTCGACAGAGATATGTTTCCGTCTCTCTTCTTCCAGACAGGTTTCTCTATTACGTATTAGTTCTCCGTCATATCTTCATAAATTGTAACTAACCTCTAACAGGCAATGGAAGGGCATGACCCCGGCTGCTCACCAGAAATGTTATTCGTATTCTAGTATACCCTTATTATTATTTACTACAATTACTGGTCTATCGGCAGTATGGAACACGGAATTAACAATGTATCAAAGGTAGAACTTCTCCTCTTCTAGTATGCGTCATTAATGAAACGCCAGAGAACTTCATTATTTAGTATCTACCTCGGAAACAACGTATTACCTTCATTTTTCCATTGTCCGTCGTTCCATAGTTGCTACAAAATTCATGGGAGTATCCATGGAGGAATTCACCCAAAAACTGGGTTCAGAGTTGATCTCGAAAATAAAGGAGCCATCAATTATCTCGACACTACGGTTACAAGAAAGGTGGGTAAGCAGCGTTTCAGCGCTTACACAAAACCAACCTATGCAGACATTATAATTGTCCAAGTCTTGGCCCCCTGAAAGGATCAAGATAGTATGTTTTCTGTCCGTGATTAATAGATAATTAAAACTGCCACTAAGCGAGCATCAGAGGAATAAGGAAATTGTTATTACAAAGCAAGTTGCAGAGAGAAACTGCATGGGGGCTTAATTAAAATGAAATGCAAATAATTTTAATTTTTGCTTTAGTAGCTGTCTGTCCGTTTACGAAGTCTCGTAACGGTTGGCCCTGACTAGTATTATTACGCTATCTGACTGCATAGAACAACAACAAGGAATGAAATGGAAATTTTCATTAACACAATTAATTAATTAATTAATTAAGTCCCCAGCAACTATAAAACCTACGAAACCAAAGCACAAGTATCACTGTTCTGTGTGTGGGAGTGTGACTCAACGTACACATCTGGCACGGTTCTTCTTCAAAAGACAAGAATTTCAAATACCATTTATACTGAATTAATTAAAGAAAATACAAATACCATAATTACTCAAGAGAACCACAATTACACTCTAATCCAAGAACACAAGCCAGATGCTTTGTTGACTGAACCTGTAATGACACATTATTTAAAACATGGAAATAATGAAAAATAAATCAAGTTTCGTTACCTTCATATATTGACCAAAATCACTCTCATAATTACAATATATCTCCACACCGACTCGCTATTACCACATCTCAACAAGAACCTTTCAGCATCACATCTCAGCAAGCACTCCCTACTAGCACATCTGAACACGAACTGACTACCACGAGTCCTCGACAAGCACTGCACACTACGACATCCCAATAATCACTTCCCGTGGAGGCGGCGGAACAATGCTCTCTAGCGATCTCTGTCGCTGTGGCTCAGTGTAGCCACCTTTCATATGCCCTTCCTCCACGGCTAGAATTTGATGGTATTTTTGCCAGCATTGGTGGTGAAAATACCACCAAATTCGTCAAAAAAATATAGACAAAAATAAAAGATAATATTAATACGTAAATATCATATAACTAGATAAAATTTTGGCTTTGCACTGACCTTTCAATAACCTATTATATAGAATACAGTAAGCAATACAAATTCTTTCATACATGTGACTTTACATAATAGTTTACACAAGTATTATGTGGTTAAACAATTCAATCAATAGCGTCAGCAATGACGAATATGTGCAGGTAAGAGTCTCATAGCTTTCCACAAACAGTAATACACAAAAAATCAGTTTATACAAATATTCACATAAACGCTTTCCATAGCTCAAGAATAAGCAGTTGACAGTTCCAGCAGTAGCACCCAGCAATGGTCAACAGGTGCAAAAACCAATAAGTAACATTTTTTCAATAGAAGCAGTCCATCAGTGGCACCCACAATGTTGATCAGGTGCACACAGCAACAGGTGACTTCATTTCAGTAGAAGCAATCCATCAGCGGCACCCAGCAATGTTGAGTAGGTGCAGACACCAACAAGTAACACCATTTCAGTAGAAGCAGTCCATTAGTGGCACCCAGCAATGTTGAGTAGGTGCAGACATCAACAGGTGACATCTTTTCAGTAGAAGCAGTCCATCAGTGGCACCCGCAATGTTGAGTAGGTGCAGACACCAACAGGTGACTTCATTTCAGTAGAAGCAGTCCATCAGTGGCACCCAGCAATGTTGAGTAGGTGCAGACATCAACAGGTGACATCATTTCGGTAGAAGCAGTCCATCAGTGGCACCCGCAATGTTGAGTAGGTGCAGACACCAACAGGTAACACCATTTCAGTAGAAGCAGTCCATTAGTGGCACCAGCAAAGCTGAGCAGGTACACACAGCAACAAGTCACATTTCTCAGCAGAAGCAGTTCCATAAAATACACTGTCACTGATCACACTGTTCATCAGAGTTTATAAGCACAAATTAAACATGTCCTAGTGGCACCAATATTGTAGAAAAAGTACAAGTAACAGTCCATAATTTTTTTTTTACAATCACTGATCACACAGTTCATCAGCAGAAATTAAACATGTCCTTGTGGCACCAATCATGTAGAAAAGGTACAAGTAACAGTCCATAATTTTTTTACAATCACTGATCACACAGTTCATCAGCAGAAATTAAACATGTCCTTGTGGCACCAATCATGTAGAAAAAGTGCAAGTAACAGTCCATACTATTCACCATAACTACTGAGACAGTTCAGTCATGAATAATAGTTTGAATGCACATACAATTTCTTTAACATTAAACATACAAATCATAACAAACACACAAATGATATCAGATAATTGTCCTATTAACTATTACAATACACAAATACCAGTAAACCTATAACATTTGTGGGTGTCAGTGCAAGCCACAACAAACAAGTGAAATAATATTTAGGAGATAGGTTGGGATCACTTCTCTGGGATTATAAAAGGAAAACACACAAAACACACTCTCATCTTTCATCCACATTAGTGCTATTGTGTAGTTGAATAGTGTTAACTGTGTAAATGCAATTCTGTCAAAAGTTGATGTTCATCATGTGTATCAAGTAGTAGTGGCAGCAATGTATAACAGTCAATAATAGTTAGTCAACGTCATAGTCATCATGTCTAGACCAATGTTTGTCAAGCCAGATCAAATTGTACTGTTGCTGAACAACTGTCAGTGAGCCAAGATATGCAAATACTTCCTCTCTTAAAAAAAAAAGTGTATACTGCTTATTGATTTAACAAAGTGTGTGTGTAGGCAATCTTCTTTCTACTTTAGTGTTCTAGTCTGCCATCTTCATCCTCCTTGTTCCATATAAACCAACAAAAACAATATGCTCCTCATTTACTTTACCTCTTATCCACCAAAACTCCAATAATCATTAGCATCACAACATCTCAATACTTCACTAATACCTTTTCAATACGTCGATCATCAATATCATTTACCTTACCTTTTGTCCACGAAAACTCCAATAATCATCTACTTCACCTAATCTCAATACCTCAATAATACGTCGATACATATAAACCTCAGCACCAATATCATTTCGCTTCCATAGCAACACTTTCCTCTAGTCAGTCTCCTCGAACAAGTACAGATAAAAACCTAATGCAAACCTCATCATCCCATACAATCCGAAGACACAGTGTCCACACACAACCTCTGTGTAATCCATCTGACACAAATTTTCTACTCATTATAAATTATAAGATACATTTTGGTTCCTTGTCCATCATTAAATAAAAGAAATGCATACATGACCTCTAACAGACTTAGTTCGAATAACTCTCAGTAATTAAGTACGATTACGGAGTGTGAATGATCATAATATTTCACAGTGTGTACACCACTTCAAGAATCATAGCAGAAGCAAACATGTGGAGTATTTTTTGTGTCAAGTGTCACTTCCTATTTCAATTGCTCACGAAAATGCAGTGTAATACTGTCAATGGTCTAAACCTAGTTTTGGTCTGTCATGTCGTTAGCTTCCTTCCTAGTAGCATAAATTTATACAGCTTCCATAAAACCTCAGCTCATGTGACTTCTATGAAGTTTCTTGTACTAATGTCGTTTATGTCGAATTACTGCAGTTCATTTTCTTATCTTAAAAATATAAGGCACTGAGCGTAAGCAAAACATGCAATAGCGAGTAAATATACCAGTAGAGAACAGAATGTCAACAAGTGGATGCAGCACAATCCCTACAACGAGGCTCGGCCAAGCGAACAATCTATAATTAATACAATAGTGTGACCTAAACTCTATGTACGTACACAGTATATCAGCATTTCTATATACTAAATTGAAGAGTAGTTATGACAACAAAACAGAAATGTGTAAATATGCAATCCATACGCACAGCAGCAAACATGCCTTACACAATAAACAGGTCATTAGCATCACATCGACATAAGCAAATAAATGTTCATATGTAATCTTAATAAGTACCCATGAAGGCGCAAGCAGATAAATCACAAAGTATAACTTACATATAACTGCAGTCAGCACAATTAATCAGGTGACAATTATAATTTAAATAAATAAGCACAGCAGGCACATCATAAAAAAATATGACATCAATGAAAAAGCAGTGCAGCCAAGCGATGCATAATATATACAAATAATAACACTGTTCATTAATCAATAATTGTCAAAATCAGTAAATGTACACAAACACGTCGCTTCACAAGTAAATTCATAGAACATGAAATTTAGCACAAAGTATGAGTCACGTAATCGCGAGCAGCAAATTACATCTAAAGTACGTACCTAAGTGAAATTATGTTACCTGAAAAATAAACTCAATTAACCGTTACCTTTTTTTTGTTTATTACTTTCTTCTTCGAAATGACCTTCTTCCTGAAAATTTTCTCCAAAGCAAGTCGTCTTAACGTCGGACACGCACAGAATTTACCTGAAGGTCTTAAATACTTTATACAACCGTATACTGAAAAATACTGAACGTTAATAACATAATTTTTGAAATCACCATAGCTTTATACAGAATTTGGTCGGAGAAATTAAACTGTGTATTTGTTTACGGCTGTCAGTGCATTCGCACTGAGCGCTCGATCAGCTGTAGGCGCGTGACGTAGAAAGTGATTGTTTGCGGTCAACGACAGCCTTGTGCGGCGCGCAGACTGACTGTTGCTTTGAGTATGTGCCGCCGCCAAAACACAGCGCGGTATCCTTGTACTCTCTCCATGTTTACGTAAACTGTTGGTTTCTCACAAGTAGGTCATTCCACAAAAATTTTTACGTTCGATATATGATGTATTCCATTAGAGCGCCGAGATTTAAGAGTTTCTACTTCAACAGTGTTATCATGAATAATTTTGCGAACTCTATATGGACCGTTATAAAGCAGAAAAAATTTGCGACACAAGCCTTTTCCTTTGTGAGATAAACGATGGGACTTAATTAATACCTTTTGACCAACTGACAAAGTTTTTAAACGACCAGGACGCTTAGCTGATTTCTCTCTTCTAGCAGCTGCAGATGCAATATTTTGCAGAGCCAGGTTCACAACTTCAGAATGCCGCAGTTTCCGTGAAGGCGGAAAAGGAACGATTTCAGAAATGCGATTTGTTGGTACTTTATTTTTTAATATCAATAGAGGCGGTAAAGAAGTTGAGTCATTAGGAAGTTCATTCAGAATGTTTTGAAAAAGATGAAGATACTGATCCCACGTTCTGTGATTCTGATGACAATAAAGACGACACAATTTATTGATTTCCTTCATCCATCTCTCTGAAGCATTAGATTGAGGGTGAAAAAGTGAAATGAAGATTGGTTTAATTTTACGACGCCGTAGAGTACGAAGCCAAATTTTAGAGCGAAACTGTGATCCATTATCTGATATAACCTTGTCAACATGACCAACTTCCTTAAGAAAATGTTTGATGAAAGCGTTAGATACTGAACGAGCTGTTGCTTTGCGTAACGGTGTAAAACACACATATTTTGATGTCAGTTCCACTGCTACGAAAATGTACGCAAAACCATTAGTAGAACGAACCACTGGACCGAACAAATCGACTGCAGCCATCTCCTTTAATTTCGCTGGCATGATAGGAAACAACGGTGCTCTGTGAGAAATCGTTGGCGGCTTAGCCTATTGACATAATTTGCATTTGGCAAGAACTGATCGAATACGTTTTTCCATATTACTGAAGTAACAATTTTCTCGTAATTTACGAAAGCATTTTCTGGGACCAAAGTGCGCATAACTGAAATGTGTAAACGAGGTGTGGCCAAATCATCCAATCTAACAAAGCGTCTAAGAAAATTACAGACTCCAAGGAAACTACGAACATCACGTTTTGTGGTAGGAACAGCATAATTACGAATAGCGTCTAATTTCTCTGGATCAGGGAGAATACCTTCTGTAGAAATAATGTGACCGAGAAATTTCACCTCAGAACGACCAAATTCAGATTTTTTCAAGTTCACTGTCATGCCAACTCGTGCAAAAATACGTAATAATGAATCCAAAATTTTGTTGTGCTCACTCCAAGAATGTTTAGCAATAAGAATATCGTCAACATGTGAAGTAATATTGTCACGAAGATAAACAGGTAAAATTTCGTTTAAATTACGAATGAATGCTGCAGAAAATATAGTAAGTCCAAACGGTAATTTCCAAAGACACTTTTGGGTAAAATCGTCATATCCGGTTAATCTTTACCTACTGTCTAGATAGATTCATAGTAGAAGAGTTGTTTTTATAGATGCAAAGAATAGTGAAAGAGTAGGCAGCGGTGCAGAAAACTAAAAGAGAAATAGCACCACTACAGCTCGGGGCCCTGTGATCGCTACGGCACATATTCACTTAGTATAGTGAATCCCCTGAGGACATTAATAGCTGCACATAAATTTCAGTTTGTGAATTAGTGGCAAATTTGGCGGAAGTGCGTACGTAAATTGATCTAACCATGCACATGGATGTATGTTATTCTTAGAATTGCGGAAGATCTTAAGTTTCCGAGCAGTCAAGAAGTGTTTACAGTCAAAGCTTCCGCCTCGCGGCGACAAAGGCCTACCGCGTCTGTCCCAGTCCCAATGTCGATTATTGTCAAGTTCGCGCGCCTGGCGCTCTCTTGTTGCATCCCGTAAATGAAACAAATTACTTTCTTCAAACCCCTCTGCTACCTGTGATTCTAAATTTCTTTTGCTGTCTTTTCCTACAATTTCACCTTCGATTTGTTTGACTTGCTTTCGTAATGCCTCTACTTCCCTTTTAACGCGTTCATTAAACTTTCCCTGATTTTCAACATGCTTATTTATGTTCTGGTACTCTTCGGTTTCTGCAAATGGTAATGGAGCTGTATCATCCGAATCTCTGTCCCCATGTAAACTAAGATTTGTCAATTTATCTGAAATTTCCTCAACTCTTTCCGATAAGTCACCTATTTTTTCTCTCTGTTTACCTACGTCTTCCGTAAGTGTCGCGACTCGGGTTTCAGTGTTGACACATTTGGTAGTTAACAGTTCATATTGTTGTGTTAGGTTATTTATTCTGTCATTTGGTACGGATTCCTCGATTCTCTCAAATATCTCTTCCTTATCGTGTGCACGTTGTAAATTTAACTCTGAAAATTTTTGTACTATCACGCGATCTCTTTCTTCCTGTTCTCTATCCTGTTCCCTTTGTCTAATCTCTACTGCAACTAATCTACTATTGTGAGTATTCAAAATTGGTTGTACTTCTTCTCTGATTTCTCTCTTTAATTCATCTTTCATATTTTTAAAACAAGTCCCTATTCGTGAATCTAACCGTGTTTCCATTGTTTCCATCTGTGTTTTTAATTCAGATCTAAACTGTGTTTCCATTGTTCCCATATCATTTTTTAATTCAGATCCCAAAGTTCCCATCCGTGTTTCCATTCGTGTTTCCATTGTTCCCATCTGTGTTTTTAATTCAGATCCCAAATTTAATATTATACCCATCAACTGCTCCATTTGATCTGGTTCGAAATTCTTTTCGCCCCTATCATTTCTCGCAAAACCAGTTTCCTTCGTCATAGCTGTATAGCCATCTGTGTTCGATACTATTCCAGAATCTTCTGTCGTTAGTCTCGAATTCTGAAAATTTTCTAATTGTGAAAAGTTTTGAATTGGTTCCGGACTATTTTCCCGACTTATTACATTGTTTTCCACTTCATTATTCAACATACTGTTCTCTTGTGTTGGCGAGTTCGCCATGTCAACAATTTCATCATTCTCACTATTCATCATTTTTGCCTTTTTCATTGATCGCGTAATCATTTACAAAACAAACAAAACTCGTCACTGTACGAAAATTACACACAATGACTCTTTATCATCAACAATACCATTCACTCGAAATGTTTCCCTCAAACACGATTAACGAACAATTGAAATAATTGCACTAAATCGTCAAACGCGTATACAAGACAACAAATCAAATTCAGAGAAAAAATACCATTATAAGAATGACAATTACCAAATCTACACATGCAAAACAGACTATAATTACTAAACTACAAGTTACTACAACAATGCTACTGTCTACTATTTTTACAATCAGAAGATTCCAAGGGACGATCCGAAGCAGTGGTCGCCACGTGCATGGGGGCTTAATTAAAATGAAATGCAAATAATTTTAATTTTTGCTTTAGTAGCTGTCTGTCCGTTTACGAAGTCTCGTAACGGTTGGCCCTGACTAGTATTATTACGCTATCTGACTGCATAGAACAACAACAAGGAATGAAATGGAAATTTTCATTAACACAATTAATTAATTAATTAATTAAGTCCCCAGCAACTATAAAACCTACGAAACCAAAGCACAAGTATCACTGTTCTGTGTGTGGGAGTGTGACTCAACGTACACATCTGGCACGGTTCTTCTTCAAAAGACAAGAATTTCAAATACCATTTATACTGAATTAATTAAAGAAAATACAAATACCATAATTACTCAAGAGAACCACAATTACACTCTAATCCAAGAACACAAGCCAGATGCTTTGTTGACTGAACCTGTAATGACACATTATTTAAAACATGGAAATAATGAAAAATAAATCAAGTTTCGTTACCTTCATATATTGACCAAAATCACTCTCATAATTACAATATATCTCCACACCGACTCGCTATTACCACATCTCAACAAGAACCTTTCAGCATCACATCTCAGCAAGCACTCCCTACTAGCACATCTGAACACGAACTGACTACCACGAGTCCTCGACAAGCACTGCACACTACGACATCCCAATAATCACTTCCCGTGGAGGCGGCGGAACAATGCTCTCTAGCGATCTCTGTCGCTGTGGCTCAGTGTAGCCACCTTTCAAAACTGCTATCGAATCTCAACGATAACTTACTACAAATGACAGCGTAAAATCAATGACAGCACGCAAGCAGGTGAACGAGAAGACAAGAAAGACGTGTACATACCCATTAGTTATATTGCACGGTTTCAGAAATTATTGCTAGGCAATTTGGCAATACCAGTTTTCGTATAGGGCTGAAGATAAGGACAGTACTCACTTCATACTGAGGGACCGTGTGAACAGAAAAGCCTCGAAATTCACGGCAGCACGTGTTTATAATCTAAAGTGACAAAACCGTTGAAAAGTTTACACAGATCAAACAGGCAGGACGATTGGAATGCCCTTCAAAAAGCACGCTTCAATTCATAACAATAAAACAGAGTCTTATAAGCACCTAACATCGAAGCACGCTGTTGTTACTATGGTTATACAGCTGGAAGTGCTGCACAATGAACCCAAGGGACACCTCCGACAGTGTTGGAAAGCACTAAGATTTCTACGCAGCATCTGCAAGAGCCTGGCAACACGTTAAGTCAGAAGAGAGATTTTATTAATACAGAATTTATAAAAAATTTTAAGGCTTCTTCCAATCGTCCCCCTCGCCAGAGCGCATTATGATCAGCAGCTCCCCTCACCGACAACATACAGCTGCGGCGCAAAGGCTGATGCACCGTACTACACTCCTGGAAATGGAAAAAAGAACACATTGACTCCGGTGTGTCAGACCCACCATACTTGCTCCGGACACTGCGAGAGGGCTGTACAAGCAATGATCACACGCACGGCACAGCGGACACACCAGGAACCGCGGTGTTGGCCGTCGAATGGCGCTAGGTGCGCAGCATTTGTGCACCGCCGCCGTCAGTGTCAGCCAGTTTGCCGTGGCATACGGAGCTCCATCGCAGTCTTTAACACTGGTAGCATGCCGCGACAGCGTGGACGTGAACCGTATGTGCAGTTGACGGACTTTGAGCGAGGGCGTATAGTGGGCATGCGGGAGGCCGGGTGGACGTACCGCCGAATTGCTCAACACGTGGGGCGTGAGGTCTCCACAGTACATCGATGTTGTCGCCAGTGGTCGGCGGAAGGTGCACGTGCCCGTCGACCTGGGACCGGACCGCAGCGACGCACGGATGCACGCCAAGACCGTAGGATCCTACGCAGTGCCGTAGGGGACCGCACCGCCACTTCCCCGCAAATTAGGGACACTGTTGCTCCTGGGGTATCGGCGAGGACCATTCGCAACCGTCTCCATGAAGCTGGGCTACGGTCCCGCACACCGTTAGGCCATCTTCCGCTCACGCCCCAACATCGTGCAGCCCGCCTCCAGTGGTGTCGCGACAGGCGTGAATGGGGGGACGAATGGAGACGTGTCGTCTTCAGCGATGAGAGTCGCTTCTGCCTTGGTGCCAATAATGGTCGTATGCGTGTTTGGCGCCGTGCAGGTGAGCGCCACAATCAGGACTGCATACGACCGAGGCACACAGGACCAACACCCGGCATCATGGTGTGGGGAGCGATCTCCTACACTGGCCGTACACCACTGGTGATCGTCGAGGGGACACTGAATAGTGCACGGTACATCCAAACCGTCATCGAACCCATCGTTCTACCATTCCTAGACCGGCAAGGGAACTTGCTGTTCCAACAGGACAATGCACGTCCGCATGTATCCCGTGCCACCCAACGTGCTCTAGAAGGTGTAAGTCAACTACCCTGGCCAGCAAGATCTCCGGATCTGTCCCCCATTGAGCATGTTTGGGACTGGATGAAGCGTCGTCTCACGCGGTCTGCACGTCCAGCACGAACGCTGGTCCAACTGAGGCGCCAGGTGGAAATGGCATGGCAAGCCGTTCCACAGGACTACATCCAGCATCTCTACGATCGTCTCCATGGGAGAATAGCAGCCTGCATTGCTGCGAAAGGTGGATATACACTGTACTAGTGCCGACATTGTGCATGCTGTGTTTCCTGTGTCTATGTGCCTGTGGTTCTGTCAGTGTGATCATGTGATGTATCTGACCCCAGGAATGTGTCAATAAAGTTTCCCCTTCCTGGGACGATGAATTCACGGTGTTCTTATTTCAATTTCCAGGAGTGTATTAGCAGGCCGGCGTGCAGACGACCTGCCGTATATGCGAAACTGCGCGCCGTACAACGCCACCAGCCAAAAGCTAACACAGTTCACCGTAACTGTCACACCCTGTCCCTATGATTTTAGTTTGTGCACATACTTCCACTTTTTATCATTTACTGTTTTATATTATCAATATAGTAGCTCTTGCAAGGGGAGGCCGCCAATTGTGAAATTCAGATTCGATTCATACTGCGCATAATAAAAGCTCATGGCCAGAGGTGTAATGTGGCAAAGCACTAAGATGCACTTCTCAGCCGTTGTCGAGAAAATCGACAGTTTAGAAGAAACCATGGCGGTCTCTACAACTGATAATTTACACCGTCGCGGCGCAGCGGTAAGCGCTCGGGTTCGTAATCCGAAGGTCGCCGGATCGAATCTCGCTCCATGCAACATTTTTTATTAGTTTTTTGTAAATCAAATATATATATACTCAAATAAACTATTAATGAATTGCTTATGCATGTTGGTGAAGGCGGATCGCTCTTCATTTGTACCGCCTCCATTTTTCCGTTTGTTTAACAGGGTGTACCAAAGCTCTCACGTCCGCACTGATTTTCGACGATGTTATTAGTGCGCTAGCGACCGCATCTACCTTCTTTCGAAGTTAGCAGGCAACTACGCTGTTATGCGGCGGCTCGTTTCGGCCCATTCAACATCTGTCCTTCAAGTGTAACGAACGAGTAACGGAGTCTATATTTCATACCTGCCACAGCAAATTTGTGTTCGTGGGGTTTCTATTCTAATTCGAACGTTTGACTTACGCTATACGTATTCGTTTCGGAATATCATTTCTACGTCTTCCGTTAACTATACGTGGTTAACATTATGAAGCCAATTAATAACATTTGTGAAATACAACTTTGTTCGCCAGTTTTTCCACGACAAACGACTTTCAACAACTTATTATATGCATAATAATTGCAACTGATTGCCGGGAACACACACACACACACACACACACACACACACATATATATATATATATATATATATATATATATATATATATATATATTGTAGAGAGTATTTCACCGCAACGGTTTATTTTAACTGTCGATTTTCTCGACAACGGCTGAGAAGTGCATCTTGGTGCTTTGCCACATTACACCTCTGGCCATGAGCTTTTATTATGCGCAGTATGAATCGAATCTGAATTTCACAATTGGCGGCCTCCCCTTGTTAGAAGAAGAAGTGTCGTTACTTCTGTTTACGTGGTATGTTTTATAACGGTAGTTGCTGCGCCTACCAACAGACGGCGCAGCGATCGCTTGTGGCTGACTCAAGCAGATTTCTCACAGCGTGTCTCGTAAGACACATTCAGAATTGTTGTTGTCTTTTGCGATGTTAAGGAATTTTTTTTATCGAAGAGTATTATTTTCATGTGTTTTTGTAGACTTTTTCCGTAAAACTAATCCCGAGAATTTTAGCAGTAGTGAAAACACGGAACTATTCACGAGAGATATGAATACCGCAATGTACCACATGTGCTCAACTCTAGAATACCAAACAACTCGCACTACGAAGATACCTCTTCATACAAAATGTTAATTGACTTTTACGAAAGCATTTGCTCAGAAAATAGCATAACAATGGATTCTCTGTCACGCTACAGATTACGTTGGATGTTTCCCAGTATCATGGTCCAAAGGTTTTAAGTTTGTAATGACAGCAAAATTTAACGAAGACGTTCTGGAGCGCCAGTCTAACTCCTCCACATAATCCCACTTCTCTAGTTTTACGGTCTCTATGTCTTTCACTATTTATACCTCCATTGTACTAGGCCGCTACTTTCAGTATCTTAACGAAAATTGTTTTACAGTTTCATTTTTATACTTTCAGAGTAAGACCTTGTGGTTTTATTCTTTCAGAATTTCACATTTTAATATCTTACGACGACAGGCACATTATTTCCATTTTCATTTTCATAATCTGCTATCTGATATTTTAAGAGAAGTTTCTTCATATAACTGACGTGTTGCGATTTTAGTGTAAGACATTCTCTTGTTAGTCCCATGTCACCCCTGCCACTCCCCCCTCCTCCCCTCCCCCCCCCTCCCCTATGCCTTCTTTATCCGCTCTCAGTCCCCCTCGCTCCAGTTTATAATTTTACTGTTTTATGGTGTTTACATTTTACACACCCATTGTTCCAAATAATTGGTATTTTAACGAGAATTTTTACATAATTATCCCTTCGATAATTGCAGCAGGACTCGTCTTATTTCACTTATGAAATCCCCACCACCCACTCCTTGCATCCTTTCCCCTCCCCCAGTCACCCTCACTTCATTTTCCCGTTCCCCTCTCCCCCCTCCAACATGAACCTTTTTAAGATATTATCCGAATTTGCAAAACGCAGTACCCAGATATGTGGTTCTGAAGAGACGAGACGGGTTGCTGACGCCACTACTTACTTAAATTCTACACTAATGTACAATTCATTTTTTTCTACTTATTGTAAAATATTAGATGCTACATACTTAGTTTTACTTTGCCTTAGATCTGAAGATGAGCCTGAGTGCTCAAAACATATAATGTAAATAAAAATGTGCAACATAGATTGAACAATTAATGAGAATTATCTCAAATCACAGGAGTATATTCCGTCTTTGTAACTAACTTAAACGCAGTTGTGTTTAGCCGTATGCGTTTCGTTTCTTTTATTACCTGAAGATGTTTCACAAATAAAAGGAGAGAAGGGCACGTGGCAAACAACTGCTTTTCATTTAGTTGCAAAGACGGAATACGCTTCCATAAACGTAATGTCACTCAGGCATTCAACAAATGAAATCTCACTGAGGCTGTTTACCGTATACCAGTACTAACATTGCTGAGGGCAATGAATAAAAGGGAAGAGGATAAATTGGTTAGTGTATTACACGTAAGAATGAAAGATAAATTAGTCGAGGCAGCTACAAATGTTATTCGTTTCTTTAGGGTTGCTGCACATTGTGAGTACAATTTTCTACACTCCAGATATATATGATAGTTATTTTCATGTTAACTTCTCCACGTAAACTACGTGATTCAGCAGTAAAAACGACGTGACACGCTCTTCAACTTCGGTGTGTAAAACTCTGCCTTTCGCTCCCCTTCGTAAAGCCACTGTCATGAAATCGTTTTCATCTGCAGCAATTTCATTGAAACACAATCTCCCCTTCCTCATTTTCAGAAGTAAATTAACACTTCATCTCCTGTTGGAATAAAGTTCTCACTGACTTCCTTCCCACCACTCACTTCTTCGTTCTCATTTGTTTTTCGTCTTTCTGTTGCAGTGTACCATAGGCCCAACATTAATCGTTTTACCGGGAATATATAAGTCATTCCTCCGCAATATGTCACTGAAACAAAAATAATTACAAAGAATTCTAAAATATGAAGAAAGTGATGGTAGTAACCCTTTATTCATCTAGATAAAATGATGCACGATTCCGGTAAATATCTGCAGTACCGTAGAAATGAAATAAACTGGACACTTCAAATAGATGTGGCTGATTACAGAAATGTAAACAGCGATACAGAATATTCTACGCCTACGAAATTACTTCAGAGGTCATTCTACATTGGATGGCAAAGGGTCATTCGTTTAGAATCCTTACCCACATTTATCCTGCTTCAGTCTCGAAGTACAGGTAAAAAAGAGTCATTCTGCATACAAAAGAGATTTAGTAATCCTTGTTTCTTCTTATCCTCCTGATGATAAGTGTAGGAAGGAGGTAGTGCATTAGATTACCTACCTGTTCCGAATCTCGGTTTGGTAAACTTTCCAAATTGTTTCACTAACTAAACGCCTTTTTTCTGTGATTCCCGAGTAAAATCTCTCTTGTTAGTTATCAGCACTTCGTTCTCTTCCCAATATCCGATTTCATGAGAATGCTTAGCAGTACTTGGAAAGAATGAACAAGGAAGTTATATACAGTCTTAATTACAGCTATTCTCCGCGCTACAGTCCGGAACCACGCGGCCGCTGCGGTCACAGGTTCGAATCCTGCCTCGGGCATGGATGTGTGTGATGTCCTTAGGTTAGTTAGGTTTAAGTAGTTCTAAGTTCTAGGGGACTGATGACCTCAGATGTTATGTCCCATAGTGCTCAGAGCTATTTTTTACAGCTACTCTCCAGTTTGCCAGGCTTTCCACAATAAATTCATTCGTATATATGATCCCCGTACTGTTGATTTTGTACGTCCGTTCTGCTTCGAATCGCCCCGTGACGTTATCGCTCGATATTTCATCGATGTATCTTTACCCACGGGCAGATATCAGTGGTGCAGTGTTATAAGGTTAGCGCATTATTTCTTATTTGAATGCGTTTTATAGTTCACGCAACCAAATTTGCCAGTAAGAAGTCAATTTTCACTTCCTTCGAATGAATATTTCTTCTATTTTATTATGACTCAATTCACACGTTTCCATTGTGCATATTTATGACGGATAGAGACTATGTTTCTGAGTCAGACAAAAGCCTCATCATAATTTGAAGTTATAGTATTTGTTACCGTCGTCAGAAAAACTTCTAAATGAGATTCGATATAATGAATATGAGTTTTGCACTCAGCAACAGTAAGTAATAAATAATTATATCACAGTCAGAAGGTCACAACACTGTCAGATGGTACAGTACAAGAAAAACAGAAAGATGAACATACGAGTTCAGCTGCCAACACTTCACAGTATGGAAGATAGTGGTAAACATTTGGGTCTATAAAATCACTGACAAAATTAAAACGTAGGGTATAAGCATAGAAAGTATGTATGGTCGTTAATGTATGATATACTTCCATCAAAATATAAGAAGACTACCATTTACTCTGGTTCAATTGGATTGAAATTTGTCCCTTAATTATTTATTGATGTTCTTCCCAAAATATTAAGTAATGTAGCAGTCTCATAAGAATATTGTACACGCAGTTATTTACGTATCTGGCATCACTCCTTTAATTAGAGAATATCTCTCAGCGGTAGAGTGATATTTAATGGCTGCTTTCCAATAGAGAAGCGAGCAGTTCATCAACATTCATTTGTAGACTTCGGTGAGCATACTGAGTCACAGAATAGTATGAACTGGAAATCAATGTGCAGAGAGCTAATGTCACTTGTTAAAGTCGTTGTGTCCATTCAGTCGTGTTAATTTCGAGTTTTTATGCTGTTGCGTTTTTCAAAATTCCTTGAACTGAGAAGGCGAGTACTGGTCGCTACTTATGCGTAAATCTTGGGAATAATCACGACCATACAATGTGAGCAATCCATTTGTTTCAGTGTTTCCAGGGTTTAAGAACCCTTCTATTCAAGTCGCTCTATTACTGTCGAAGCAATGTAAGTGTTTCGTGCTGCTTTTGTAATGGTATATTATGCCATCTGAGTAGAGTTTTGTTTCAGGAAACTCGAGTTCGAGAGTTCGATTCCGTGTCTGGGTGTACCTTTCTTATTTCTAATTTCCATCTGTCCAATAATGCTGTAGCATACACTGTTTGTACGTTTACCGCAAATACACTTCTTTAATACTGAATGTAAAATTATTGGTCAGACATGTAAGAAATGTTCAAGAAGATCCACAACTAGTGAAAAATAAATTGCCTGTTGTATCACAGAGAAACAAAACTGATGACTGGGGAGATGAAACTTCCTCGAAGATTAAAACTGTGTGTCAGACCGAGAGTCGAGCTCGAAACTTTCGTCTCTTGCAGGCACATGCTCTGCCGACTGAGCTACCCAGAACGGCTCACGACCACACCTCACAGCTGTATCTGAGGTAGTTCCTCATCTTCTACGTTCCAAATTTCACAGAGCCTCTTCTGCGAAACTTTCAAGACTAGCACTCCTGGAAGAAAGCGATGTCTTCGCAATATCCTTTCTTACAGGACTGCTAGTCTCGCAAGTTTCGCCTCTGTGAAGTTTGAAATGCAAGAGACGATGTACTGCAGAAGTACAGCCTTGAGGAAAGGCATTGGGTCGTGCTTGGATAGCTCAGCCGGTAGAAAATTTGCCTCCGCAAGGCGAAGGTCATGAGTTCGAGTCTCGGCCAAGTATAGTTTTCATGTGCTTGTAAGTTTCATATCAATGCACACTGCGCTGCAGAATAAAAATTGCGTTTCAGTTCAAATGGCTCTGAGCACTATGGGACTTAACTACTGAGGACATCAGTCCCCTAGAACTTAGAACTACTTAAACCTAACTAACCTAAGGACATCACACACATCCATGCCCGAGGCAGGATTCGAACCTGCGACCGTAGCGGTCCAGCGTTTCCAGACTGTAGCGCCTAGAACCGCTCGGTCATCATGGCCGGCTGCTGCATTTCAGTGTGGAGATGTTAAATTTAGATTCTACATTCAGTAACCGCGACCAGTATTAATGTTTTAAATACGCTGTTAGTGACAACATGACTTTCACAATTCAGAGGTTTCATAGTAGATGCTCAAATCGACCTCCAAACATCTCCAAACAGCTAGCGACACGATGAATCATATTTTTCTGAACTCTCGTTTCAAAATAGAGTAATGGAAATGACTGTGCTTTCATTCCTCGGTTAGTACTAACCAATGGCATCTGTTTTGCATAAGACTTGTCTGTAGTCGTTGTACTACGATTAAGAGGCCGGATATGCTATCACACAGTCTACTAGTAATACTAGAAAATAAAAAAAAAGCACCTAGACCCGGAATCGAACTCACGAACCCGAATACTCTAACACAAAACACCACCCACTGCATTAAACCGGCAGTGTAGCTATTTAACACTGAATGAAGACTCTTACCGGGTGTGAGATTACGGTGTTGACAAACTACGCTCTAATACGTCCATTTCGTAGAGGAAATATGTACGGTATGAAAAATTATAACAGACATTACTCTGCAAAAAACCACGCTGTGGAGTTTGAGTGTTTCAGTTTCAGCTCACCCTATGTACACTCCTGGAAATTGAAATAAGAACACCGTGAATTCATTGTCCCAGGAAGGGGAAACTTTATTGACACATTCCTGGGGTTAGATACATCACATGATCACACTGACAGAACCACAGGCGCATAGACACAGGCAACAGAGCATGCACAATGTCGGCACTAGTACAGTGTATATCCACCTTTCGCAGCAATGCAGGCTGCTATTCTCCCATGGAGACGATCGTAGAGATGCTGGATGTAGTCCTGTGGAACGGCTTGCCATGCCATTTCCATCTGGCGCCTCAGTTGGACCAGCGTTCGTGCTGGACGTGCAGACCGCGTGAGACGACGCTTCATCCAGTCCCAAACATGCTCAATGGGGGACAGATCCGGAGACCTTGCTGGCCAGGGTAGTTGACTTACACCTTCTAGAGCACGTTGGGTGGCACGGAATACATGCGGACGTGCATTGTCCTGTTGGAACAGCACGTTCCCTTGCCGGTCTAGGAATGGTAGAACGATGGTTTCGATGACGGTTTGGATGTACCGTGCACTATTCAGTGTCCCCTCGACGATCACCAGTGGTGTACGGCCAGTGTAGGAGATCGCTCCCCACACCATGATGCCGGGTGTTGGCCCTGTGTGCCTCGGTCGTATGCAGTCCTGATTGTGGCGCTCACCTGCACGGCGCCAAACACGCATACGACCATTATTGGCACCAAGGCAGAAGCGACTCTCATCGCTGAAGACGACACGTCTCCATTCGTCCCTCTATTCACGCCTGTCGCGACACCACTGGAGGCGGGCTGCACGATGTTGGGGCGTGAGCGGAAGACGGCCTAACGGTGTGCGGGACCGTAGCCCAGCTTCATGGAGACGGTTGCGAATGGTCCTCGCCGATACCCCAGGAGCAACAGTGTCCCTAATTTGCTGGGAAGTGGCGGTGCGGTCCCCTACGGCACTGCCTAGGATCCTACGGTCTTGGCGTGCATCCGTGCGTCGCTGCGGTCCGGTCCTAGGTCGACGGGCACGTGCACCTTCCGCCGACCACTGGCGACAACATCGATGTACTGTGGAGACCTCACGCCCCACGTGTTGAGCAATTCGGCGGTACGTCCACCCGGCCTCCCGCATGCTCACTATACGCCCTCGCTCAAAGTCCGTCAACTGCACATACGGTTCACGTCCACGCTGTCGCGGCATGCTACCAGTGTTAAAGACTGCGATGGAGCTCCGTATGCCACGGCAAACTGGCTGACACTGACGGCGGCGGTGCATAAATGCTGCGCAGCTAGCGCCATTCGACGGCCAACACCGCAGTTCGTGGTGTGTCCGCTGTGCCGTGCGTGTGATCATTGCTTGTACAGCCCTCTCGCAGTGTCCGGAGCAAGTATGGTGGGTCTGACACGCCGGTGTCAATGTGTTCTTTTTTTCATTTCCAGGAGTGTATAATATGTGGCTGCTTGGTTTCTGGATTTCTGACTTACCATACGCCAGTTCCTTTCTTTGTAAGATTTATAATGGTTTATATTTTCTTTCTTAACTACCTGATAAAGAACCCTCGTAAATCTGACTTTTTTCCTTGACGTTTCGTGTTTCTTGCATTAACCACTTGGGCCTTATGTTTAACTTGAAGATAATAATGTATTATAAAATGCGTATCAATATTTCCCCGTCTACTTTGCCATCATGTAAAATATGTATAAAATACAGAAGATGAACAAAACACAACAAACTGCCATGCTTAATACGATGCAGGGAAACCATTGGGATTCAAAACAGCTTTCAGTCGTCTCTAAATGGATAAATACAGGTTCTCTGTGGTTTTTAGGGGACTCTTATATCACTCTTCCTGTAAAACATTGCCAAGTTCAGGTAACGACGATAGGGGTTGATAGAGATCACGCACATTTCTCTCTGTAGTAGACCACAGAGGTTCAATACTACTGAGATCTGGCGACTGTGGTGCCCAGGAGAGATGAGATAATTCAGTCTCGTGCCAACAAGACCAGTGTTGGGTGGTTCGAGCTGTATGAACACGGGCCCCGTCGTCTTGGAACGTTGGATCATCAAGGGGGAACAAATATTGTACCACGGAATGGACCTGATCTACCAAAATGTTCACGTAATACTTGGCAGTAATGATACTTCGCAGTTTTTGTATGGGGATCATGGAATACCACGATATAGCTGCCCAAATCATCACCGAACATTCACCGCGTTCCACTCTTGGGACGTAAACCCGACCATAAATTAGAAACAGTATGAAACAAGATTCATTGGGCCTAATGATATACTTCTGTTTCTACATAGTCAAATGTTTATGGCTTCGGCACCACGTGGTTTTGGAATTCCAGCTAGATCTGTAATTCCGTGCTTATGGAGCTTCCTTTGTGTTCTTTTGGTGCTGACAGGGTTCGCGAGTGCGCAGTTCATTTCTGGAGTGACTTTTGCAGCAATCTTCCTCTTACTTTTCGACACAGTCGTCTTCAAAGACCGTCCATCAGTCTCTCAACAATCAATTTTCCTCGTTGTTGTGACTTGGCTAGTGATTTTTTTTTTCCGCTTTCAGTCTATGCGGTACAAATCTTTGATACTGTACTCCTTGAAACAGGAAACACTTAGGGTACCTTGATTACAAAAGCACCCCATACGAGCACTAAGAACTGCTCACGTTCGAGTACACTGAGCTCCGACGTAATGGAATCACAACTACAGACAACACTCTTTAGACCACGATTGACACTTGCAGCAGCATGTTGAGGATACTGCGCAGATGCCGTTCGGGGTCAAACACAACAGCACAACCTGTAGACTCGGCTAGCACCTGCATTTACGTTCAAGTATGCATTTCTCGTGGTATTTACATATTTTTGTCAACCTGCTGTACTTTCAGGGTTCCCCACCTAACAACAGCAAACATTACCGTAATGCAGCGCTTCATAGTGTCCACAATGCTTAAAGACAGGACAGGCAAGTACGTAGTTCAGGGTAGTAAAGCACAAAATACGTAAACAGTTCCTCATGAATTGCGTAAATTAACAAAACATGTGCGACTGACTTTCAGATGTAACCAAACAGTTTATGTGGATGTGGAGATTATCAGAAACGACTTCTCACTCAGTCACACTGGAAACTATTGAAGTAAGATGCTTACCAAAAGAATAATCCACTGCAAAAGTATGGAAAGCAATGCACCAGTGCCGTATACAAGGTTATTTT
Organism: Schistocerca nitens; assembly: GCF_023898315.1. Lineage (NCBI taxonomy): Eukaryota > Metazoa > Arthropoda > Insecta > Orthoptera > Acrididae > Schistocerca > Schistocerca nitens. The sequence continues at coordinate 266,809,424 of NC_064618.1, forward strand.
GTATAGCTGTACATCAGTAGCACTGAACATTCCTCTGCGTGAAATTCCAAAGTTCAGCCGATAACAGACGTTCGAGCTGTTGGAACGAGCGCTATTTCCAGACATCGCCTTTAATTAAAGCCTTCCTGGACTGGCGTTCAGCACGCCCTTCATTCCATTGAGGAGGAAGCGAACGTCTGCCCTTGGCGTGAGCTGCGGCAGTCAGCTGGCACCTGTGACGGACAGACGTGGAGGCGTTGGCAGGACTGATTTCCCGGGAACAGTTTAGACATACTGCTTAATAATCTGTCTTTCCATTTTTTTTTATGTGACGCAGCATGTGAAGGTTGCTGTGTGTGGACGGGTTTCTTCTGTAACTGAAATTGCAGATGGTTCTGGAGGAATCGAAAGCGGTCATGTGAATAAATATTTTTGCAATCAAGACGGATTGTAAGTAACATTGTAAAATTTGTCTTTCGGCAAAACATATGAGGAACTCAAAAGGAATATCCTATATTCTAACATTTCTACTGAAGAAGATTTAAAACGTCACGCGTTTAATTAATGGTTCTGTCATGATGCTGATATAAACCATCAAAGATAATGAGGGAAGGATCGTGAATCATTCTGAGAACAAGGAAAAGCATTCGTAAAGGAATGAGAAAAAAGCTACAAAACTAAACGTGTCGTGAGATAACACTGCGTTAAATAAATAAATAAAAACGTTTGTGTAAACCATACCACACTCTTAGAAAAACTCAGTTTTATGGGACTGATATATTTACTCACAACTAGTCTGAATTATATTTAGTAAATAGACGGCAAAATGTTGTGGCGAATTATTCAAACATTGTTGGAAGAGTAGAACATTTTAATGACTCAGGAGAAAGCAGGAAGGAGTCTCACCGGGGTCAATTTTGGGTCCACTATTATCTCTTATGCAGTATGCCAACAAAAAAATTGTCGAATGTTTTGAGATAATAAAAAAATTTGTTGTAAACATGATCTCTACAAAGCATACTTTAAGAGTTGTGAGCTCTTGTTCAAACACATCTCTTCCATTCAAAACAGGTGCTCACAGCTCTTTTCTTAATGCTAGAATTTTAGAGCCCGTGTGGCCGAGCGGTTCTGGAACCGCGTGACCGCTACGGTCGCAGGTTGATTCCTGCCTCAGGCATGGATGTGTGTGATGCCCTTAGGTTAGTTAGGGTTAAGTAGTTCTATGTTCTAGGGGACTGATGCCCTCAGTAGTTAAGTCCCATAGTGCTCAGAGCCATTTGAACCATTTTTAGAGCCCATTTTTACTAATATTTCTTGTTTTGCTTGCTGCTACCACCTCTCAAAATATTCGACCCCTTAATAACACCTAGAAAATGTGCATTATCTTCAACTTAACATTCATCAAGCAGAAACGGTTCTTTATGCAGTCGATACTAGTTTTGTAATGTATACCATTGCAGAGAAAGCGACAGAAGGGATTGTTCATCATGTTTTCAAGGATAAACACTACTGTTTGTAAAACATGAAACATTCAGAAGCAATGGTCTGCAACATGCCACGATAAGACGACGTGTACGAAAGGGGAACCATAAAAAGTGATTTAAACGCCAGAGAAGTGGCGTGCATGTAGACACGAGAGCGCCCTCTTTTGTGTGACTGGGCAGCTCAGTCAGAGCCGAACGGTCACACCACGTGGAAACATGTAACCAGGTACTGTTTTGTAACAACCACCCAGCCCTCACAATGTCAACTACTGGCAAAATAGCTTTATATATGTATTTGCCCTGATTGCACCTCCCAGTGAAGCTTCGACGAATGTTAGCAAACCTAACACAATTAATGTTGCCCGATTTTGAGCTTAAACAGTCTAACGCTCTGTTCTGTAATACTCTCCCTCCCCTTCTCTTTTGCTGTTTGCTGTAAGTTTCCTTAAGTACCATAAGTGAAGAAGATCTCTGTTCCCATTACTAGTGATTCTATTTCTCTTTTAATTTCTAGTTTGATGCTTTCGACACAAGTAAGGAAATTCACAGTTCTCAAATGAATTTTTTGATATCGCGTGCCTAAATTGCTGTATTAAGTTCATTCCAGAAATTTGTATTCTTATTGGTTTTGCGAGTTTCACGAACTTTTGTGTAGAATACATTGGCCAAAAGGAGCGGTGCAAAAAGCGTCCTACAGCTCTAATGTCCACATCTAGCTCACTTAGAGGTTACGTGCCATTCTTACAAAGTATACACATCAGCTGTAGGGTATATATTGATACATGTGTGAGGTTAAAATGGCAGTTTTCTGACTCTGTTGACACTGACAACAACGCATTGTAATAATCGTGTAACAGGTGTTCAGAAAACTTATAAGTACAGGCAATAAGAAAATCTGCTGATTAAGGAGGCTGTTCACGCAAGAAGAATAAGTGTGTTGCAATTAATGTAACTGCCACTCGGTGGCTCAATATTTAACTGATAGAGCACTGATCAAATGGAGTAAGATTCAACAACAGGTGCCAGATTAAAGTCATACAGCTGAATCACTTTTATCTGTCAGTTATCACTGCTGTCACGTCAGGAAATGTTCGTCAGTGTGAAAACTGCTGAGTTGTACGGTGGTTAGGAATCCAGGCTAAGCGTAGGTCTCTCTGAAAATGGCTGGCTAAGTTATGTAGTCGCCCAAGGTGGATGGCCCCTGTAGTGGCAGAGATGAGTAGCAGTGATGGATCGTTGTTAGTATGTAAGACAAGAAAACGGTATCAACAGTCAAATGTTTTATTCTGACTCAAGCTACAACCACAGTCTAAAATAATAGTCGCGGCACGCCGTCTAATTTTGTTACCCCCAGGGATAGCTGCGCCACAAGCGGCCAGCAAGAAACACTTCCCAGAGCGAATATTGTTTGTATTGATTTTTAACATAGCTTTTGCAACGGATAATGTATGTAGGATCATAAAAATCGACAATTACTAAAAAATTACACCATATTTGTTGTTATTTAGTTTCCTAAGGACTCTGCGATGTACGAAACGGTGCAATACAGGATAGTTTATTTACGATTCTCTTCTGACGTACAGACATTTCCTGAATAATGTCGTTTCCTTTACTCACAAAAAATTGCTGATAAATACTAAAAGTCTTGACCTTATACAAAAAAAATATATATAATATAGCAGAATTCTTTTTGCTACACTTTCAGCTAAATCAGTGAATGTGTAAAGTAGGAAGCCCATATGGAGTGAAATAGCTAAATTGTTTAACGTATCAAATAAGCAGCCACAGCTGTAGCTTAAGGCAAAATCACGCAAAGTGATGATAAATAGTCAAAAGCAATAAATCTCTTTCCCAATACAGGAGAAACCAATTCCACAATTGTTGCTAAAGCTGAGCCACAAATGACAAGAGTCTCCAACGCATTTGCTTTTAAAGCAAAAGTAATTACATTTACAAAAATATTCGTGTATTATAAAGTCAAGTGAAGTGTAAAGAAGGGCCAAACTTTGGACTTCATAAAAGTATTTCAAGTCTGAAAGAAAGTATCTATAATAATACCAACAGAAATATATGCTTCTCATGCATGAAATGTATCGATTAGTAAAGATGATAAAAAAAATTGCAAAACGGTTTACAGAACATATCTGTATGGCGCGACAATTGCTTTCATGGTAATGAGCTGCAAATATAGATATATTCGAAGGTATTTCTTTGTGAATGAGTTGAAGCTTGTGTCACTGAATCAGTATGATTTGGCTATTTTTACATGTATTTCGCGATAATTCGTATCTCTTGGTTACTTACTAACGCATGGCACGCAAATATATAACAAGTATTCCTTTAATTAAGTAGAATATAATTAAAAACAAACATAATCCGTACGCCGCATGTGACTGTGCTTTCTCACCGCTCGGAGAGCAAGTGACGCTCCAGGTGTGAAACGGAAACAACTTTCGAAAGAGCGTGTCGTGACCGTACTTACTATACCGTGCTACAACGCTCGAAGCACTGTTTCGCGGCGGGCAAATATCTCTTTGGCGCGTAGTCAGGAGAACACGTGGAAGACGAACAGGCAACCAGACGCCAGATGCGACGAGTGACCGAAGGTATGTCGGCGCCCGGAGTCCGAGTTGTAGTAAAAATTAAATGATCGTTCCCCAAGGTAGTGTTATAGGTCCTTTGTCGTTTCTTATTAACAATTTGGGAGATGATCTGAGCAGCCGTCTTAGGTTCTTTGCAGATGACGCTGTCCTTTACCGATTAGTAAAGAAGATAAAAAAATTGCAAAACGGTTTACAGAACATATCTGTATGGCGCGAAAATTGGCAATTCACCCTAAATAACGAAAAGTGTGAGGTCATCCACCTGAGTGCTAAGAGGAATCCGCTAATCTTCGGTTATACGACAAATCAATCAAATCTAAAGGCCGTAAATTCTACTAAATTCTTTGGAATTACAATACGAACAACTTAAATTGGAAGGAAGACATAGAAAATGTTGTGGGGAAGGCTAACCAATGACTGCGGTTTATTGGCCGGACATTTAGAAAATGTAACACATCTACTAAAGAGACTGCCTACACTATGCTTGTCCGTCCTGTTTTAGAATAGTGCTGCGCAGTATGGGATCCTTAGCAGATGGGATTTACGGAGTACATCGAAAAAGTTAAAATAAGAGCAGAACGTTTTGTATTATCCCTAAATAGGAGAGAATGTCACTGTAGTGATACAGAATTTGGGGTGGACGTCGCCGGCCGTTGTGACCGAGCGGTTCTAGCCGTTACAGTCTGGAGCCGCGCGACCGCTACGGTCGCAGGTTCGAATCATGTCTCGGGCATGGATGTGTGTGCTGTCCTTAGGTTGGTTGGGTTTAAGTAGTTCTAAGTTCTAGGGGACTGATGACCTCATATGTTAAGTCCCATAGTGCTCAGAGCCATTTGAACCATTTTTGAACCAGCCACTTAAATGTGATTTTAATAGTATCCATGTAGATGTATATGTGTGGTATTGTTGGTCGGGAGGCTCCATCCGGGGAAGTTCGACCGCAGTGTTACAAGCCTCATTTCAGTTGACGCCACCTTGGGCAGCTTACGCATCGGTGATGATGAAATGACAATTCAGCATCCAGTCCAGGAAAGAAGAAAGTCTCCGACCTGGCCGAAAATCGAACCCGGGCTCGCTGCATATTAGGCAAACACGTCATCATTCACCTAAGCAGTCGTGCTGTAGTGTGAACTGGCTATGCACGCTGTGGTTGCTTCCGGCAAAGCATACCAGCCGCGCGGAGGTGCACTGTAATTCTAGCAGGGGATGTCAGTCCTCAGAAACGGAACGCCTTCGCAAAGAAGGGCGTATGGCACAAGGACGCCGACAACACCGTAGGAAGGGCAAGTGGCTCAACCGCCCTAGTCTCGATTGGCTGTCCAGGGCAGAAGTCTGCTCTGGCTGGAGGGAATTGGACGGAGGCTCACCAGTGGCAAAGCGCCAGATCCAAGGAAATGGACAGAGAGCCTGCAGTTGAATAGATGTTGGTGAAGGTTCAAACCTGTGGTGTCTGCTTATGAAAACATACCGCCCCATCGCCCGGCATAGCACTCTAGCACTCTCCTCGTCAAAGGCGCTGCCGTACTAGGGCCCCTTTGGCTAGGAGTCTGTGGCATTTAAAGAGGTTGTGATGCTTACATACATTGTAACAAGTCAGTCTCTCACATGTGTGAACACCGACCAGGCGGTCGGGCTACAGTGCTGTCCTTTTGCTGTGTCGTCAGTACTGGTTCAAATGGTTCAAATGGCTCTGAGCACTATGGGACTCAACTGCTGTGGTCATAAGTCCCCTAGAACTTAGAACTACTTAAACCTAACCAAGCTAAGGACAGCACACAACACCCAGCCATCACGCGTCAGTACTGCAATACTCGGTCAGATCTCCCTGGAAATGTGTGCCGGCCGCGGTGGTCTAGCGGTTCTGGCGCTGCAGTCCGGAACCGCGGGACTGCTACGGTCGCAGGTTCGAATCCTGCCTCCGGCATGGGTGTGTGTGATGTCCTTAGGTTAGTTAGGTTTAAGTAGTTCTAAGTTCTAGGGGACTTATGACCTAAGATGTTGAGTCCCATAGTGCTCAGAGCCATTTGAACCATATGAACCTGGCAATGTGTAAACAGCCTGGTTGCCACAACCGCCACGATGTTATTTTGGCTCCTGCCACTTTCTAAGTCTCTTCGCAACTGATGTGACAGAGCTGCTATTTTCACAGTAGTACCAAAAAGTAGTGGCTGATTTACAATTAGCTCAAAGGCTGGAGGAAGGCAACGGTAGACCAACTCCAGCAGCACCATGGCTGTTAAGGACTGACTCTAGTCCACCACCAGCAATGGCGGATGAATACTTGAGAATGCTAGGCACTAGCGCTTCTTAAACGTGTCATCTGAATTCATTGTTCTAGTATTCTACAGTAGTGTTGTAGCACCATTCTTGCAGATTGAGAAAGGTACACCAGCTCAGGGTCTTCAAAGCTCAGTGAGATGTACTTCAGTGATGAACTTGTGAAGGCAGATCGACATCCCTGCCTTGATAGCTTAGTAGAGAGCTTTGTCCACAAAATGCTAGGAGCCGGGTTCGATTCCAGTCCAGTACACAATTTCAGGCTGGTGGTTCAAACAAACAACATTGTTAGACGTGACAAAGTTTCACAAAAATGAATGTAGACAGAGAGGTTTCTGAAAAAGTTCTCAACCACTGCATTAATATCATACATATAGCATGTAAAGTTGTCCTAAGATAAAGCCAACAGTAGATCATTACACAACAATCTCAAGTTTATTAAAGATGTGTAATACGAATCAGGAGCTCCGTCTTTGAACGATAAAGTGCGATATTTGCGTATGCGTCCGTCAGTGATGCCCTCTTATTCGTTGCAGAATTTGTATGTATTTTCAGAAATTATTCTGTGTTACTCAAGATGCATCATTGGAGTCTGCAAAACCTTTTGACACCAGACAGGCCTGTTTGACAGCTTTTAATAGTCACGTATAACCAACTGAAGAATACTCTGTGTATTTGCTATCCGTTGCAAACATAATTTTAATAAACGATATTTCATTATAACTCAAAACCGAAGTAGTTTTTGAGACATTCTTGTTGTTTTTAATGATAAATACCTCGAAAACGTCAGTGATAGTATTCCTGACGTACCTTGCATAAGACAAGAAAAATTAACAATAATTTTTAAAAGTTTCCTTACAACTGTTTCACTATCGAGAATCAGTCACAGGCAGTGTGTGACTGCTACGACAACGGATATCTTTCAGACTTCCTTCAGTCAGTCGGAGTTTATTTTATTTCAAAATTTTACCGTCAGTGGCAACCTAACACATCAGTTTATCTTTGTAAATATTGCTTGTTAATATTTTCTAATTGTATTTATGACCTGAATCAATATGTTGGATACTTGCGGCATTAAATTATAACAGAATGCAATTTCATATGAATAAGTTGATAATACACTCCTGGAAATGGAAAAAAGAACACATTGACACCGGTGTGTCAGACCCACCATACTTGCTCCGGACACTGCGAGAGGGCTGTACAAGCAATGATCACACGCACGGCACAGCGGACACACCAGGAACCGCGGTGTTGGCCGTCGAATGGCGCTAGCTGCGCAGCATTTGTGCACCGCCGCCGTCAGTGTCAGCCAGTTTGCCGTGGCATACGGAGCTCCATCGCAGTCTTTAACACTGGTAGCATGCCGCGACAGCGTGGACGTGAACCGTATGTGCAGTTGACGGACTTTGAGCGAGGGCGTATAGTGGGCATGCGGGAGGCTGGGTGGACGTACCGCCGAATTGCTCAACACGTGGGGCGTGAGATCTCCACAGTACATCGATTTTGTCGCCAGTAGTCGGCGGAAGGTGCACGTGCCCGTCGACCTGGGACCGGACCGCAGCGACGCACGGATGCACGCCAAGACCGTAGGATCCTACGCAGTGCCGTAGGGGACCGCACCGCCACTTCCCAGCAAATTAGGGACACTGTTGCTCCTGGGGTATCGGCGAGGACCATTCGCAACCGTCTCCATGAAGCTGGGGTACAGTCCCGCACACCGTTAGGCCGTCTTCCGCTCACGCCCCAACATCGTGCAGCCCGCCTCCAGTGGTGTCGCGACAGGCGTGAATGGAGGGACGAATGGAGACGTGTCGTCTTCAGCGATGAGAGTCGCTTCTGCCTTGGTGCCAATGATGGTCGTATGCGTGTTTGGCGCCGTGCAGGTGAGCGCCACAATCAGGACTGCATACGACCGAGGCACACAGGGCCAACACCCGGCATCATGGTGTGGGGAGCGATCTCCTACACTGGCCGTACACCACTGGTGATCGTCGAGGGGACACTGAATAGTGCACGGTACATCCAAACCGTCATCGAACCCATCGTTCTACCATTCCTAGACCGGCAAGGGAACTTGCTGTTCCAACAGGACAATGCACGTCCGCATGTATCCCGTGCCACCCAACGTGCTCTAGAAGGTGTAAGTCAACTACCCTGGCCAGCAATATCTCCGGATCTGTCCTCCATTGAGCATGTTTGGGACTGGATGAAGCGTCGTCTCACGCGGTCTGCACGTCCAGCACGAACGCTGGTCCAACTGAGGCGCCAGGTGGAAATGGCATGGCAAGCCGTTCCACAGGACTACATCCAGCATCTCTACGATCGTCTCCATGGGAGAATAGCAGCCTGCATTGCTGCGAAAGGTGGATATACACTGTACTAGTGCCGACATTGTGCATGCTCTGTTGCCTGTGTCTATGTGCCTGTGGTTCTGTCAGTGTGATCATGTGATGTATCTGACCCCAGGAATGTGTCAATAAAGTTTCCCCTTCCTGGGACAATGAATTCACGGTGTTCTTATTTCAATTTCCAGGAGTGTATGATCAAGTATTGGTATGAATAGTGCAGAAAGGGTGTAATTAGAATATGCCAGTGATATTAAGCTTAGCTTTCAGGAACCGTAGCAGCTTACCTGCAAAAAATGGATTTTGCACAGCAGTCATTCCTTTCGAATACGGTAAGTTTCGCACACCGCCAATAAAATTTACTTCTGATGACAAGTTTCTAAGTCCACTCTTAGATACGAAGATTTTAATTTTATAATTTCGCCTTCTTACTCCCTCCCCCCCCCCCACTCCCCCCTTCCTGCTAATTTTCCTGTGGGCGTCATTGCGTATTTGCAAAAGTTTTTCTTTTGCAACAGTATGAAGCTACCTCACTGATGTATTAAACGTTGTTAAGGTGGCAGTCTTAAGACAAGTAACTAGTCTGTCTACTTTTGAATCCAGCCCCGCCCCTTGTCTTCACAGTTTTCTATGGGCGTCCTTGGGCATTTGCAAAGTCTTCCTTTTGCTGCTGTACGTGGTTATCTCCTCATGCATTACGTTTGATGTATTAAAGTTGCGTGTTGAGCTGTCTTGAGACAAGTAACTGGTCAAGAACAGCGACCTCTTTAAGTGGAGCAGAAGTAAAGCGACTTGAAGGGTCAGCCCACTCGGATTATGCGTAACGCGATCCTTTCGTGTAAGCCCCGCGCTCTTCGGCTCTGTACGTTAACTGCGAGATTATCATTGGCTTTTGAAGTGCAGCGCTCAAGAGGCTTAATACATACTAAGTACCCCTTTCATTTGTAAAAGATTTCAGGTCATAGGGATGTAGAAGTTCCTTTTTTGTAGCTTACCAAAAGTTAGCTTGACATTTTATGAAAAAGACAGTTAACAATAGTTTCCCTTAATGGAATTTATTCTTTACTGTTAACCCTGAAGAAAACAAACCTTAGGACACTTTTCCTACTGTGATCTCTAAAAATATAAATTAGAAAAGCAGCAATAGTATGGGAAGGCGTTCGGGCAATATGGAAGGAAATTCGCTGCGTACTACTCGTGTGGTTAAAACCACAGTTAGCTTTTGAGTGCTTGCCTTAAAATGGATCACTTCACAGGTACATGGTTGCTGAAATAAAAACGTACTGTTGTACCATGTGCGCTACATGTCTTCTCAAGGCTCATCCTCTCTCCAAGCTGAAATCCAAATGGCGCTGCATATCAACGTACTTGAACTGTTATAATGTAGCCGCACTGGTTTTCTGCAGCACCTTGATAATACTTTGAACACCGTGAAATAGGTGTAATAATTTCTACTCGGAGTCGCTCATGATGTGGCTGATTCTTTGGAGTTGTAGTGTTAGCAAAAGTAGTATTGGTTTTTGTCCATGTCACTTTTAAAAGAATATTCGGCCAATCGCGCTGTTACAGATTAAAAACAAAAAGAAATGTAGTACACATATATACACATATAAAAGTATGTAGTGACGTAGAAGTGGATAGTTCTTGTGAATCCTGTAGTGAAGTAGAAGTGGATAGTTCCTGTGAATTATTATGGGTGGAGGTTACACTCAACAACCGAGCTAGGTTAATAATTGGCTCCTTTTACCGACCTCCCGACTCAGCAACATTAGTGGCAGAACAACTGAGAGAAAATTTGGAATACATTTCACATAAATTTTCTCAGCATGTTATAGTCTTAGGTGGACATTTCAATTTACCAGATATAGACTGGGACACTCAGATGTTTAGGACGGGTGGTAGGGACAGAGCATCGAGTGACATTATACTGAGTGCATTATCCGAAAATTACCTCGAGCAATTAAACAGAGAACAGACTCGTGGAGATAACATCTTGGACCTACTGATAACAAACAGACCCGAACTTTTTGACTCTGTAAGTGAAGAACAGGGAATCAGTGATCATAAAGCCGTTGCAGCATCCCTGAATATGGAAGTTAATGTTGTTGTTGTTGTGGTCTTCAGTCCTGAGACTGGTTTGATGCAGCTCTCCATGCTACTCTATCCTGTGCAAGCTTCTTCATCTCCCAGTACCTACTGCAACCTACATCCTTCTGAATCTGCTTAGTGTATTGATCTCTTGGTCTCCCTCTACGATTTTTACCCTCCACGCTGCCCTCCAATGCTAAATTTGTGATCCCTTGATGCCTCAAAACATGTCCTACCAATCGATCCCTTCTTCTAGTCAAGTTGTGCCACAAACTTCTCTTCTCCCCAATCCTATTCAATACCTCCTCATTAGTTACGTGATCTACCCACCTTATCTTCAGCATTCTTCTGTAGCACCACATTTCAAGAGCTTCTATTCTCTTCTTGTCCAAACTGGTTATCGTCCATGTTTCACTTCCATACATGGCTACACTCCATACAAATACTTTCAGAAACGACTTCCTGACACTTAAATCTATACTCGATGTTAACAAATTTCTCTTCTTCACAAACGATTTCCTTGCCATTGCCAGTCTACATTTTATATCCTCTCTACTTCGACCATCATCAGTTATTTTACTCCCTAAATAGCAAAACTCCTTTACTACTTTAAGTGTCTCATTTCCTAATCTAATCCCCTCAGCATCACCCGATTTAATTTGACTACATTCCATTATCCTCGTTTTGCTTTTGTTGATGTTCATCTTATATCCTCCTTTCAAGATACTGTCCATTCCGTTCAACTGCTCTTCCAAGTCCTTTGCTGTCTCTGACAGAATTACAATGTCATCGGCGAACCTCAAAGTTTTTACTTCTTCTCCATGAATTTTAATACCTACTCCGAATTTTTCTTTTGTTTCCTTTACTGCTTGCTCAATATACAGATTGAATAACATCGGGGAGAGGCTACAACCCTGTCTCACTCCTTTCCCAACCACTGCTCCCCTTTCATGCCCCTCGACTCTTATAACTGCCATCTGGTTTCTGTACAAATTGTAAATAGCCTTTCGCTCCCTGTATTTTACCCCTGCCATCTTCAGAATTTGAAAGAGAGTATTCCAGTTAACGTTGTCAAAAGCTTTCTCTAAGTCTACAAATGCTAGAAACGTAGGTTTGCCTTTCCTTAATCTTTCTTCTAAGATAAGTCGTAAGGTTAGTATTGCCTCACGTGTTCCAACATTTCTACGGAATCCAAACTGATCTTCCCCGAGGTCCGCTTCTACCAGTTTTTCCATTCGTCTGTAAAGAACTCGCGTTAGTATTTTGCAGCTGTGACTTATTAAACTGATAGTTCGGTAATTTTCACATCTGTCAACACCTGCTTTCTTTGGTATTGGAATTATTATATTCTTCTTGAAGTCTGTGGGTATTTCGCCTGTCTCATACATCTTGCTCACCAGATGGTAGAGTTTTGTCATGACTGGCTCTCCCAAGGCCATCAGTAGTTCTAATGGAATGTTGTCTGCTCCCGGGGCCTTGTTTCGACTCAAGTCTTTCAGTGCTCTGTCGAACTCTTCACGCAGTATCTTATCTCCCATTTCATCTTCATCTACATCCTCTTCCATTTCCATAATACTGTCCTCAAGTACATCGCCCTTGTATAAACCCTCTATATACTCCTTCCACCTTTCTGCCTTCCCTTCTTTGCTTAGAACTGGGTTGCCATCTGATCTCTTGATATTCATACAAGTGGTTCTCTTCTCTCCAAAGGTCTCTTTAATTTTCCTGTAGGCAGTATCTATCTTACCCCTAGTGAGACAAGCCTCTACATCCTTACATTTGTCCTCTAGCCATCCCTGCTTAGCCATTTTGCACTTCCTGTCAATCTCATTTTTGAGACGTTTGTATTCCCTTTTGCCTGCTTCATGTACTGCATTTTTATATTTACTCCTTTCATCAATTAAATTCAATATTTCTTCTGTTACCCAAGGATTTCTATTAGCCCTCGTCTTTTTACCTACTTGATCATCTGCTGCCTTCACTACTTCATCCCTCAAAGCTACCCATTCTTCTTCCACTGTATTTCTTTCCCCCATTCCTGTCAATTGTTCCCTTATGCTCTCCCTGAAACTCTCTACAACCTCTGGTTCTTTCAGTTTATCCAGGTCCCATTTCCTTAAATTCCCACCTTTTTGCAGTTTCTTCAGTTTCAATCTGCAGTTCATAACCAATAGATTGTGGTCAGAATCCACATCTGCCCCTGGAAATGTCTTACAATTTAAAACCTGGTTCCTAAATCTCTGTCTTACCATTATATAATCTATCTGATACCTATTAGTATCTCCAGGATTCTTCCAGGTATACAACCTTCTTTTATGATTCTTGAACCAAGTGTTGGCTATGATTAAGTTATGCTCTGTGCAAAATTCTACAAGGCGGCTTCCTCTTTCATTTCTTCCCCCCAATCCATATTCACCTACTATGTTTCCTTCTCTCCCTTTTCCTACTGACGAATTCCAGTCACCCATGACTATTAAATTTTCGTCTCCCTTCACTACCTGAATAATTTCTTTTATCTCGTCATACATTTCATCAATTTCTTCATCATCTGCAGAGCTAGTTGGCATATAAACTTGTACTACTGTAGTAGGCATGGGCTTTGTGTCTATCTTGGCCACAATAATGCGTTCACTATGCTGTTTGTAGTAGCTAACCCGCACTCCTATTTTTTTATTCATTATTAAACCTACTCCTGCATTACCCCTATTTGATTTTGTATTTATAGCCCTGTAATCACCTGACCAAAAGTCTTGTTCCTCCTGCCACCGAACTTCACTAATTCCCACTATATCTAACTTTAACCTATCCATTTCCCTTTTTAAATTTTCTAACCTACCTGCCCGATTAAGGGATCTGACATTCCACGCTCCGATCCGTAGAATGCCAGTTTTCTTTCTCCTGATAACGACGTCCTCTTGAGTAGTCCCCGCCCGGAGATCCGAATGGGGGACTATTTTACCTCCGGAATATTTTACCCAAAAGGACACCATCATCATTTAATCATACAGTAAAGCTGCATGTCCTGTGGAAGTTAATAGGAATATAAAAAACGGAGGAAGGTTTATCTGTTTGGCAAGAGTAATAGAAGGCAGATTTCAGACTACCTAACAGTTCAAAATGAAAATTTCTGTTCCGACACTGACAATGTTGAGTGTTTATGGAATAAGTTTAAGGCAATCGTAAAATGCGTTTTAGACAGGTACGTGCCGAGTAAAACTGTGAGGGACGGGAAAAACCCACCGTGGCTCAACAACAAAGTTAGGAAACTACTGCAAAGAGAGCTTCACTCCAAGTTTAAACGCAGCGAAAACCTCTCAGACAAACAGATGCTAAACGATGTCAAAGTTAGCGTAAGGAGGGCTATGCGTGAAGCGTTCAGTGAATTAAAAAGTAAAATTCTATGTACCGACTTGACAGAAAATCCTAGGAAGTTCTGGTCTTACGTTAAATCAGTAAGTGGCTCGAAACAGCATATCCAGACACTCCGGGATGATGATGGCATTGAAACAGAGGATGACACGCGTACAGCTGAAATACTAAACACCTTTTTTCAAAGCTGTTTCACAGAGGAAGACCGCACTGCAGTTCCTTCTCTAAATTCTCGCACAAACGAAAAAATGGCTGACATCGAAATAAGTGTCCAAGGAATACAAAAGCAACTGGAATCACTCAACAGAGGAAAGTCCACTGGATCTGACGGGATACCAATTCGATTCTACACAGAGTACGCGGAAGAACTTGCCCCCCCTTCTAACAGCCGTGTACCTCAAGTCTCTAGAGGAACGGAAGGTTCCAAATGATTGGAAAAGACCACAGGTAGTCTCAGTCTTCAAGAAGGGTCGTCGAGCAGATGCGCAAAACTATAGACCTATATCTCTGACGTTGATCCGTTGTAGAATTTTAGAACATGTTTTATGCTCGAGTATCATGTCGTTTTTGGAAACCCAGAATCTACTCTGTAGGAATCATCATGGATTCCGGAAACAGCGATCGTGTGAGACCCAACTCGCTTTATTTGTTCATGAGACCCGGAAAATATTAGATACAGGCTCCCAGGTAGATGCTATTTTCCTTGACTTCCGGAAGGCGTTCGATACAGTTCCGTACTGTCGCCTGATAAACAAAGTAAGAGGCTACGGAATATCAGACCAGCTGTGTGGCTGGATTGAAGAGTTTTTAGCAAACAGAACGCAGCATGTTGTTATCAATGGAGAGACGTCTACAGACGTTAAAGTAACCTCTGGCGTGCCACAGGGGAGTGTTATGGGACCATTGCTTTTCACAATATATATAAATGACCTAGTAGATAGTGTCGGAAGTTCCATGCGGCTTTTCGCGGATGATGCTGTAGTATACAGAGAAGTTGCAGCATTAGAAAATTGTAGCGAAATGCAGGAAGATCTGCAGCGAATAGGCACTTGGTGCAGGGAGTGGCAACTGACCCTTAACATAGACAAATGTAATGTATTGCGAATACATAGAAAGAAGGATCCTTTATTGTATGATTATATGATAGCGGAACAAACACTGGTGGCAGTTACTTCTGTAAAATATCTGGGAGTATGCGTGCGGAACGATTTGAAGTGGAATGATCACATAAATTTAATTGTTGGTAAGGCGGGTACCAGGTTGAGATTCATTGGGAGAGTCCTTAGAAACTGTAGTCCATCAACAAAGGAGGTGGCTTACAAAACACTCGTTCGACCTATACTTGAGTATAGCTCATCAGTGTGGGATCCGTACCAGATCGGGTTGACGGAGGAGATAGAGAAGATCCAAAGAAGAGCGGTCCGGTTCGTCACAGGGTTATTTGGTAACCGTGATAGCGTTACGGAGATGTTTAGCAAACTCAAGTTGTAGACTCTGCAAGCGAGGCGCTCTGCATCGCGGTGTAGCTTGCTCGCTAGGTTTCGAGAGGGTGCATTTCTGGATGAGGTATCGAATATATTGCGTCCGCCTACTTATACCTCCCGAGGAGATCACGAAGGTAAAATTAGAGAGATTCGAGCTCGCACGTAGGCTTTCAGACAGTCGTTCTTCCCGCGAACCACACGCGACTGGAACAAAAACGGGAGGTAATGGCAGTGGCACGTAAAGTGCCCTCCGCCACACACCGTTGGGTGGCTTGCGGAGTATAAATGTAGATGTAGATTTACATCCAAAAGGAATTTCCACACTGCATCGAAGTGAGAGCTCAGTTCAAACTTCCCTGGCGCATAAAAATTCAGTACCCATCCATGACTTGAGCCTTGAAACTCCGCCTCTCGTGGCGGCTGCTCTGTCGGTTGAGCTATCCAACCACGACTCACCATCCGTCCTCTCAGCTCTGCTTCCGTCAGTACGTCCCACCATCCACCAGTTGTTCTACATATCTTGCGAGGCTGCAGGATTGGAAGAAAGGATGTTGTGAAGAAGCGGCTCAGTCCAGCGTGAAGGATTGTATCGAGAATGAATAAATGTACCACTCTCCATCTGAGTGCGCTGATGGCCGAAACAATACCCGCCTGTGATGAAGCCATCTCTCCGTAATATTCTTCCTTTCACTAGTATTAACTCCACAAGTTGTGCTAAAGACCTTCTGTGAAGTCTACGTTGAAGAGAGGTCCTGGGGAGAGGAAGTCTGTGAGGGGGAGGGTCATGAATCGTACTTAAACAGTTCGGTTGGTATAGCATTTTCCAGTGAAAGGCGAAGGTCCTATGTTCGAGTCCTAGTCTGGCACACAGTTTTTATCTGCCAGTAACTTTCATGTATTTACGAATTTTCGGATGTAATTTGAGAAGGATGGAACATGTATTCGGCCTTGGTCCTTTCGTAGGAGCGATGCTAATATTTTGCAGTAGTAAGTTAGGAAACCGTGGAGACAGTTAATCGGTATGGCTGTATGGGGATCAGAGCCGCCATCCTGCGTAATACAAGGCCAAAGTATTAACAACTTTGCAAACTCGTCGATCGTACCGTCTGTGTTTTCTGCTGACGTTTTCAGAAAGAAATTTCCACTCTGCAGTGGAGTGCGCGCTGATGTGAAATTTCCTGCTGGATTAAAATTGTGTTACGGATCGAAACTCGAACTCGTGACCTTCGCTTTTCGCGAGCAATGGCTCTGCCAGCAGTGCTATCCGAACATGACCTAAGGCTTCTCCTCACAGCTTTACGTCCGTGAGCACTGTTCCGGCGTAGCGTCAAGCGCCGGGCTGACGGTGAACAACGTTAGAGCAGAGAGGGCTGTCAGACGACGTCAGCCAATAGTACGTTGACCCACCCCTCTAGGGAGCGGCATCTACACGAAGAGGACATAAGCACCGCAACGCCTGCTGCGGCTCGAGTTGAAGTCTAGTTGTTCTACGAACCCTACAGCAGCGACCTGGAAACTGTACACACACATCAAAAAAAGTTTTGCATCAACTCGGCTTCCAGAACTCCGGAAGATAGACGTTGACTATGGATATCGTATCACAGACACAGTCACTTTGCTGTTCCAAGATGTCACTAAACCCGCCCAAAGATGTAAATAACCGTGCATGAGCAGTGCCTATTAGACGATGGGGATCCGATAGCAGGTCAGTTACAGTCATTCCACCAGGAAGGAGGTGGATAGTTCGTGTTGTCTGTAGTTTAACAATGCCTAGACGGTCAATAACGCTGTTTCATCGCGTCCGCATTGTTACTTTATGCCAGGAAAGGCTCTCAACAAGAGAAGCGTCCAGGCGTCTCGTAGTGAACCATAGCGATGTTGTTCGGACATGGAGGAGATACAGAGAGACAGGATCTGTCGATGACATGCGTGGCTCAGGCTGCTCATGGGTGTGCAGTGAATGACCATTACCTACGTATTAGGTCTCGGAGGAACCCTGACAGCAATGCCGCCATGTTGAATAGTACTTGTTGTGCAGCCACAGGACGTCACGTTACGACTCAAATTGTGCGCAATAGACTGCATGATGCGCAACTTCACGCACGACGTCCATGCCGAAGTCCATCTTTGCAACCACGACACTGCGCAGCCCGGTGCAGATGGGCCCAAAAAAATGCCGAATGGACCGCTCAGGATTGGCATCACGTTCTCTTCATCGATGAGTGTCGCATGTGCCTTGAATTACGCGATCGTTGGAGACGTGTTTGGAGGCAACCCGGTCAGGCTGAACGCCCTAGACATACTGTCCAGCGAGTGCAGCAAGGTGGGGGTTCCCTGCTGTTTTGGGGTGGCATTATGTGGGGCCGACGTACACCGCTGGTGCCGTTGTAGCGGCTGTAAGATACGTGAATGTCATGCTTCGACCGACAGTGCAATCATATCCGCAGCATATTGGCGACATTCGTCTTCGTGGATGACAATTCGCGCCCCCCATCGTGCACTTCTTGTGAATGACTTCCTTCAGGATAACGACATCGCTCGACTAAAGTGGTCAGAGACAAGAACCCTATCGAACATGCCTGGGACACATTGAAAAGGGCTTTTTATGGACGACGTGCCCCACCAACCACTCTGAGGGATCTTCACCGAATCGCCGTTGAGGAGTGGGACAATCTGGACAAACAGTGCCTTGATGAACTTGTGGATAGTAAGCCACGAGGAATACAGGCATGCATCAATGCAAGAGAACGTGCTACTGGGTATTAGAGGTACCGGTGTTTACAGCCTTCTGAAACACGACCTCTGAAAGTGTCGCTGTATGATGGTACAACATGCAATGTGTGGTTTTCATGGGCAATAAAAAGGGCGGAAATGATGTTTATGTTGATGTCTATTCCAATTTTCTGTACAGGTTCCGGAACTCTCGGAACCGAGGTGATGCAAAATTTCATTTGATGTGTGTTGTTTCATTTGTATTAGAATTGTATATACTAAAGAGACTTCTTATTTGTCTGTCGCCATTTGTTCGCAAACACCATTGTAAATTGTCAGAGTTAAGTATTGTCATTTATCTTACTGTAATAAAAATTAATTAATACGATTTGCTTGAATTGCTGTCTAGCAGCCCGAGAGAGCAACTTTCCTAGGCACCGAATATTAGACCAGTGGACAGGACACAACAAGTACCTCATCTACTACAAATTTCGCACCTGTTCTTCTGCGGACCTTGGGGGGGGGGGGGGGGGGGGGAGAAAACACACTTGGAAGAACCAGGTCGTGTTTCCTGTATGGGTAGCTAAGTTGGTAGGGCACTTACTCGTAAAAAGCAGAGGTCTAGAGTTCGAATCTCGATCTGTCACACACTTTCAATCTGCCAGGAAGTTTCAGTACTCACGTCTTTATACATTCTTGCAAAAAATTTAATCTGTAGCACAAAATCTGATCTTACACTGTTAATTCATTTCTCAACAACCACCACTGCTCACACGATACACAATTTATTTCACCATGTTCCATTAACGATCTAGGAGCTGACTTTAGGAATTTTCCCATGACATTTGATTTCAATTTTGTGCACCACAATTTCTGATTTGCTTGCTGACTGACTGAATGAGAACCCCTCTATAATGAGTGAGATGTATACCTATGCAGTAAGAACGGTGGTCTTGCTTACTCAGCGACTACCGCACAGAATTTTTCCAAGTCTATGCATCTTCAATGCGATTTCTCTGGTGAATGGGCTGAACAAATCGAAGCCCTGATAGCTTATTTGGTCGATACGCAGCGTGGAGTGGCCGCGAGATTTGCGGCGCCGTATCACGGATTGCGCTGCCCCTCCTGCCGGAGGTTCGAGTCCTCCCTCAGGCATGGGTGTGTGCGTGTTCTTCTTAGCATAAGTTAGTTTAACTAGTGTGTACGTTTGATCCCTTAGAGCTTCACACACATTTGAACATTTTGGTCAACACGCTTGGTGCTGTGTGAAGTCACTGCAATAGCTCCGCACTGCGTCAGCCACCTATGTTTGCCCTTCAGTTCCAGTACATTGAGGAACCCATCGCCCTACGGCTTTGACGTCCACCGTAGTATCTACATACTCCTTCTTCTGCCTCTCATGAGTGCGACTGTTTCATGTTCTGAAGGATTTCTGTCACAGAAAGCTGTCTAACATAGACGTCTAAAGTAAGCAATTTTCTAAACTTGTAGAGTGCTGCCATCTGTTGATGTAGACACTATTACTGGAGTGGCCGGTAGGAGGAGGTTTGTGAAAGTGCGCCAAATTTATGATTACTGTAGCAGAGGTCGCGCAAGCTTACTTGACCCACATGCAGAAACACATTCTCTTTTCAACAACGGGCGAGTCCACCCCAGTGGTCCAGAGGGGTGGTCACCACAGTTGCCTGTCGCCGTCGGAGCTGTGAGCTTCGTCCGTTACGAAACAAACATTGCCTGCTTGCCTTGGCTACACTGTGATAACAGAGGTGTACGCACGCTGGGTGCACTGCAAAATTTGTCAAACGATTTTAAAGGAAACTTTCAGTACAAAAATTGATTCTTAAGAATCTCGTAGCCTCATTCGTCAGCTTTACGATGAACTGCCTAATATTTCGTTAATAGTCACACCTGTTGTGATATCTGGTAAGGTACTGCGCGAAATTCGAACACTTTGCAAGGAAAAATTGGTGTCACTAAGAGTTTGCATTTAGTGCATCTTAGATCACAATATATTGCTGTATACGAATGCAGCTAACATACTGAATTTTTGTTTGAATTTGAGATGAGAGCCATATCGTCACTCTCGAGAAAATGTATTGTATAGAGTGCACTCATATCCTGTCATGTGCGCATATGATACAGCCGAAGTAAAATGTTCATAGCATGAATCATATCGCATAAATGGTATGAGATGCTGAAACGAAATGTCGGCATATTATAGCACGCAAAGCAAAGAATGTTTTGCGATAGAGCCATGTAAAACTCTTTTTTATTGTGCTATACAAGGGAGTACAGATCTTTGCAATGAAAAAATATAATTCTTTGAAGGGCCATCGATGGTTTGTGAAAGAGGGATTAGTATGGGTTTGTAACAATATAACTGAAAAAAAAAACAATTATTTTTACACCGAGGATGAGGTTCTCGTAAGCTATTGACATTACTTCCTGTCAGTCGCTTGATTAATACTAGATTTTTCCAGGAATCTGTTGCTATAGTAACTGCATTCGCATGTTGGTGAGGTGACATTGTGTAAGTCCTATTGTGTTTTGCAAAAAGCCAATTTTACCGTGACAATAAGAGAAGAAATAAGGTACAAGACAGACGAAAAGAAATCGCTCCGTGTGCTACAAATTCAGCATAATCCTGTACCCACTGTGCTTCTGATAAAAAAACAGTGGTATGTCCAATTACGCGCTAAGACAATAATAACACGACGCACCACGAAGAAATGGTTCAAACGGAACGGAAGTCGGTAGATGTATTGTACGTGCACAGAAAAATAAATGATAACAATTTCAAAAAACTGAATGATTTATTGAAAAGAAAGAAATTCACAAATTGAGGAGATCACTAAAGTGTTGGTCCATCTTTAGCCCCATTCAAGCAGTTATTCGGCTTTGCCTTGATTGATAGACTTTCTGGATGTCCTCCCGAGCGATATCGTGCAAAATTATGCCCAACTGGCGACTTAGATTGTCAAAAATCCTGAGCTGTTTGGAGAGCCCTGTCGATTATGCTCCAAACGTTCTCAAATTTGGAGAGATCCGGCGAGGTTGCTGGCCAAGGTAGGGTTTGGTAAGCACAAAGAAGAAGTAGAAACTCTCGCCATGTGCGGGCCGGCGTCACCTTGCTGAAATGTAAGGCCAGGATAGCTTGCCTTGGATGTCAACAAAACGCGGTTGTGCTGTAAGGGTGCCGTGGATAACAACCAATTAGGTCCTGCTATAAACTGGTAATCCTGTATGACGGGCAACAGTCAGTTTAGTATCCCAATGCTGTACGGAGCGTCTTCAGACACGTATTCGCCCCAGATTCTCACTGACTGCACAGTTGTCGTTTTTCCCGCGCGCTGTTCGGGAGTGGAATGGTAGAGAGATAGTATGATTGTGGTTCGACTAACCCTCTGCCAAGCACTTAAATGTGAATTGCAGAGTAGTCATTTAGATGTAGAGTGATATCAGGTGTTCCCCAGGGAAGCGTCCTGGGACCTCTGCTGTTCCTGATCTATATAAATGACCAGGGTGACAATCTGAGCAGTTGTCTTAGGTTGTTCGCAGATGATGCTGTAATTTACCGTCTAGTAAGGTCATCCGAAGACCAGTATCAGTTGCAAAGCGATTTAGAAAAGATTGTTGTATGGTGTGGCAGGTGGCAGTTGACGCTAAATAACGAAATGTGTGAGGCGATCCACATGAGTTCCAAAAGAAATCCGTTGGAATTCGATTACTCGATAAATAGTACAATTCTCAAGGCTTTCTATTCAACTAAGTACCTGGGTGTTAAAATTACGAACAACTTCAGTTGGAAAGAGCACATAGATAATATTGTGGGGAAGGCGAGCCAAAGGTTGCGTTTCATTGGCAGGACACTTAGAAGATGCCACAAGTCCACTAAAGAAACAGCTTACACTACACTCGTTCGTCCTCTGTTAGAATATTGCTGCGCGGTGTGGGATCCTTACCAGGTGGGATTGACGGAGGACATGGAAAGGGTGCAATAAAGGGCAGCTCGTTTTGTATTATCACGTAGTAGGGGAGAGAGTGTGGCAGATATGATACGCGAATTGGGATGGAAGTCATTACAGCAAAGACGTTTTTCGTCGCGGCGAGATCTATTTACGCCCGCATCTCGTGGTCGTGCGGTAGCGTTCTCGCTTCCCACGCCCGGGTTCCCGGGTTCGATTCCCGGCGGGGTCAGGGATTTTCTCTGCCTCGTGATGGCTGGGTGTTGTGTGCTGTCCTTAGGTTAGTTAGGTTTAAGTAGTTCTAAGTTCTAGGGGACTTATGACCACAGTAGTTGAGTCCCATAGTGCTCAGAGCCATTTGAACCATTTAGATCTATTTACGAAATTTCAGTCACCAACTTTCTCTTCCGAATGCGAAAATATTTTGTTGAGCCCAACCTACATATGTAGGAATGATCATCAAAATAAAATAAAAGAAATCAGAGCTCGAACAGAAAGGTTTAGGTGTTCGTTTTTCCCGCGCGCTGTTCGGGAGTGGAATGGTAGAGAGATAGTATGATTGTGGTTCGACGAACCCTCTCCCAAGCACTTATATGTGAATTGCAGAGTAGTCATGTAGATGTAAAGTCCCGCTTCGAATTGAGAGCGATGTCCAACGAAGAGTGTATTTGTCGTACTGACATAACTTGTTAATACGATTTCTTGCAGATTCGTCAGCTGTAGCTTAGAAATTCTGAGAGATAAGAGTTTGTATGAAGGCTTCAGCAGCTGGACCACGCCTTCCCTACAGCGCTGTCCCGTCCGTAAGGGAGCCACCATCACTACCGTTGTCCCCTCACCTGCCGAGTTGACTGCACAGCTAGCGGCCAAGTAATATTGCATGTTCTCCCCTAACTTCTTTAAGGAGCTAAAAACAGGAGGTGTTACTTCCTGGCGGCCTCTGAGGCCGAGCGGTTCTAGGCGCTTCAGTCCGGAACCGCGCTGCTGCTACGGTCGCAGGTTCGAATCCTGCTTTGGGCATGGATGTGTGTGATGTCATTAGGTTGGTTAGGGTTAAGTAGTTCTAAGTCTAGGGGACTGACCACCTCATATGTTAAGTCCCATAGTGCTTAGAGCCATTTGAACCATTTTTTACTTCCTGACTGGCTTTACAGGTGTTACTGAACCGAGTTTTAAATAAGCTTGTTTTACGAGGGTTGTCCAGAAAGTAATGAACCGCATTTTTTTTTCTCAGCCCAGAAACAATGCTACGAATGCGAAACGTTACGTATGTATTATTTGAAGTCCCCCGAGTGATCGCACCGAAGTTTCCGTCACTTCCGATAGATAGCGTAGCTGTAGGACAGTTGCAAACTGACGCCTGTAGGTGATGTACGTTACAAGCAATGTGCCGTCATAGAATGTCTCATTAAAGTGAAAGAAATTGTGGGGAAAATTCACGAATGCTAGTGCAAAGTATATTGAGCATCTGATGTCGACAGAAGTACAGCTGTTAGTCGCTGGGCGTCGAGAGTTAGTTCATCAGAATGCGGTCTAGCAGAGCTCCACTATTTGCAGCGGCCGGGGAGACCATCCACTGCTGTCACAGCTGACCTAGCCCCCTCGGACTTCCACTTGTTTGAGCCATTAAAGAATGTCATTCGTGGAAGAATTTTTAGGACGATGAAGAGGTGATTCATTCAGTGAAGCACTGGCTCCGCCATAAGGACGAGGATTGGTACCGACTGGACATACACGCCCTTGTTGCACGCTGGAGGAAGGCCATAGAATGTGATGGACATTACGTAAAAAATAGGGTGTGTAGATAAAACACCATTCTTTCATGTATGTAATTCTCATTGTGTTCAATAAAGAACTGTTGAAGAAAAAAAATGCAGTGCACTACTTTGTGGGCAAACCTCGTAGTTACCTCTTTAATCTCCCTAGAGAGTTTACTGAGCAATTTTATTCACTGGTGGAAAATACTGTTTTGAGATTTATGTTTAATCTTTCGCAGAAACCTAAGCTCTCAATGTAATATTAATAGAGACGCAGGTACAGTTCTGTTTGGTCGTCTAGTAAACAAAATACATGTATTCGGGTAACTGTAAGAGGGGTGCGTTTGAGACTAAGAACTTACTAACATGACCGACTAAGTCATATTAATGTGCGACATTTTCACCAGCGGGAATAGCTGCGGAGTACATCAGAAAGATATGTGTGACAGGACCGCTACTAATTACGGCTGTGTGCCCGACCTAGCAGAAACTGTTTTGACACTATGAAGCTGTTGCGTAAGTGGAAGTGACGCATGACGGAGACTTATGAAATGGAGAAAAATTTGAAGCTCATTAGCACTTTAGTCTGTCAGGTGACACTCAACGACATTAAATACAACGTACTAGTCACAATTAGTTGACAACACCAGCATGCTACCGGCGATTACTCACGCCTAAAGGTGGCGACAAGAGTGTTTAGAGTATCTGGCCGAAGCGATTAATTTATGGAACTCCATATCTTCTCAATAACTCACCTACAGTGAATTGCGTATCAGTAGTAACTATAAATCAAGCCTTCGTAACGAGTGTATAGTTAATGGATAATTTCTGATTTGTGACTGCGAAAGAGAAGCTACGCGCTATGTAGCTCCTAGCGTTTCTCTCTGGACATGGCGAATCAGCAATTAAATAAATATAGTAGGGCACTCCGGTGCTACTTTCGATTGAGTAGACGTGTACTGAGTATTTATCCGAAGCTAATTTGGTGTATCGTTGAAAGATGGGCGTCTTGTATAATCTGGAAACATTTGACCATTTGATAAAGTAATAAGTTCGATGCGAAAGATAACTGAGTCTGTATCTGAAGAATATTGGAAAATACACTACTGCTTAAAGTTAAAAGGTAACTACTGTTTTGTTTCAAGTGAGAGCATGTATGAAACCCGATGTGGTGCACATCGGAATACACGTTCGGACGGATAGATTTTGCTAGCAATCCTGTGCCTGCGCGAGGTCGGAACCTCTCTGCGAGAATTTTATTCACCGAAATAGTGTTTTTCTCCGTTAGAAGTTTGCCTAGGATGGATAATGCTTATCATATTCCAGTCTAGAATCGCATCACTGCTGGGACAACTTCAGAACGGTCTGTCACGAGCAGTCTAATTTAATTCTGAGTTGTAGCGTACGACGAAATTAGCACGAGATGTCGGGTGGCAGGAGACTATATTTGCCCAACTGCAGAAATTCAATACCAGAAAGGAGTGCAAGTCAATAAGCGCACTGCCACACATGTCAAAGGTTACACACACACACACAGTTAGGACATTTTCTTTGAGAAGGGAATTACATTCCAGATAACATCAAACAAAATAAAACAATTTTTGGTGATATATAAGATAGAAAGGTGATTTACGCTGTGGAAAGGAAGATAGATGACTGACCGATATTTATCTATGGATTCATAACTAGGTGTAGTTTTCGCACAAAAGGAGTTACTTAAAAACGCTCGTTTGATCAATTCTTAAATAATGTTCGTTGAGTGGTGCTCAATGCAAGTATAATTAACAAAATAGATAGAGAAGATTGTGAGAAGAGCTGACCTACATGGTGCTGTTGTTCAAACAGCCCAAGAACGATAGACAAACGCTTAACAGACACTAACAAGACGCATCACATTAGAAAGGAGCTAGACGTTGCAAAGAGCCTAATTCTCAAAATTTTGTAATTTCGATGCAGAAGTTTGACAACGAGGAGGTATGTAATGCTCGATAACTCGGCTCTGCTCAAAATGATGTGCTACGTCACTAGTATCTTTCGAAAGAGGGCTAACCAGGATGAAACGCTAGAATATACAGGGTCTCTCTCCCAAGAGACGTCAGATGCATTTTTTCTGGTATTTCAGAAATTTACAATTCCGTTTTACTGTCACTCTTAAAACGATTATCGCACTAGCCTAATACGGGGCCGCTCTATCGACTGGGCACGTAAAATTAATTTTTAAAAATTGTTTTATTTGTAACGGGTGCAAACCGGGGCTTACCGTCGACACTGGGCTTCACATGAAAGATGTGGAGATCACTATTTATTTGGGATGATCCAGCTACGCTATGCATGAACGAAATGTAAATGTCTGCTGAAAGTCCAGAGAAAATGTGCCTCACCACTCTTGAGAGAGACATGCCTGGTTGCAGGCAAAGGCGCTATCATAAAACTGAATCGCTGGATGTTGAAAGGCACTAAGTCCACATTTTTGAGAAATTCGTTTTAGCGTGATTTTGCGTTCTAATAACGAATATGAATGTTTTGGTATTGCAAGGAACCGCGTTCTGGAATCGCTAGTTCCATTAACACAGCCGTCAGGTTAGTCATCCCGGGTTGAAAGGAACTTAGTCCCACGGTTAGTGCATTTCAACACGGAACGTCTATCAGTGCCAGAGAAACTGCTGTGTTTCAGATGTCAAGATTGGCGCACTTTTTTGTTTTGTTTGCGTGGATATTTAGTATTGTTGACGATATATCCTATGTGGTTGCTGTGCTGTGCATATCGTTTTCGTGCTGTGTTCATAAAGGTATTTTCATTATGGATAATGAAGTTATGGCAGGAAAGAAACGTGAACGCAATGATGAAAATTACGCCAGGAATGAAGTACAGCGATCAACGGTTAAGGGTACTGCATGTACAAGCTATGCAGGAAAGGCAGTTCCTCAGAAAAGTATCGGACTTCCATGCAGTTATGACAGAAATTATCGTTTTCACCTAAATAGTATCTGTCGAACGATATCCCTTCTATAAAAGTGATTCGAATGCTTACTGATACTGAAGTTAGGATTACTTAATTGGTGTCTGACAATGTTTTTACCTATCTAACTTGTGTGTTTGTTTCAGGTGCAAACGTCAATGCTTCGATAAATAGGAAGAAGAAGAGAAGTTGGAGATATTTAATAGTTTTTAAGATTATGAAACCAGAAAGGAACCCAACATCAGCGTACAGAGACTGATTGCATGGCATCCCATTTAACGGCGAAGACCTACGGACGTTAAACAAAACGGAGAACAATCGAAAGTAGTACGTAATTATGCATATACTTATTACGTAATTACATATCAGGAGCGTCTGCAGGTATGTAGGAATGCATTCATTAGCTTACATGATATAATGCAGAAACG
Source organism: Schistocerca nitens (assembly GCF_023898315.1). NCBI lineage: Eukaryota > Metazoa > Arthropoda > Insecta > Orthoptera > Acrididae > Schistocerca > Schistocerca nitens. Next base: position 266,836,878 of record NC_064618.1, read on the forward strand.
TGTATTCAGGATAGCTAAGCTACTGGCGAAAAGCGAAAGCCCAGTAGACAAGAGAGAATTTAATATGAAGACGCATGCTATATGACAGTCGTATTTACTGGAATTAAGTAAAACGTTGGGAGGACCCTCCAATATAACTTCCTTTTCAAACAACTTATTTATTTAACAATACATAAACTGTGTTTTACATGTAATCGTAGCATTTAACCATAAAATTTTCTTTAACAAAATGAACAAATTTGCAAAATTATTTTGACCTTAAACCTCAACTTGAATAAGCTTTTAATCTTTGCAAAAGGAAACTGATGTGCTATATTAGAAAACAGCAAACAATATGACAATGATTACCAGACGGGCGGACCTGCAGCCCGCCCATTATCTGGTTTAACAGCGGTGTTTACTACCGCGCTGGACACAGTCTGTCTTATTAAATGCCCTTCTCCAACACATGAAACTATATAAGCACCATTAACAAGAGTGATTCAATCACTCAAAATAGGTGACTTAACTTTTAATTTGAAAGCTGTATGTCGAAAGGTTGGGGTTAAGTTGCGCACCTGTGCTTAGAGGTTAAACAGATTAGCAAACAATAGGACAATGATAAGGCTTACTTCAAAGCAACCAACCTCTTAATTTCAATCGGCAACCAAGATGCGACTGGATCCCAGCTGATGCCTTCTGACAATTTTATTCTGACTAAAGCCCTGGTGACAGTTGCCTATTAATATTTTCAACGTTAAACTGATTGCAGTTATTAAGACCGCTCTGAATGGACGTCTTTAAGAGGCTCCGGAACGCCCTATACTTGCAATGTTAAAATAACGCTTATAAATTACATCTTTCCTCACAAAGTATTTGAGGTAGGAAGTTGAACTTTTTACAGATTATTTATTGGAATATGGGCTACAACTTAACACAGGTATTTTACAAAATTTTAGTTCAGTTATTAAAAAATGATTTTTTTAATTGTAATGAAAATTCACAACATTTTTTTTGCAATTTTTTATTTATATATTCAAAAATATACAGTTTTTTGGAAAAAGGCTGTGTTAAATTATGCAGAAGGTACTGTGCAACATTTACTGAAAGTTTGAAACAAATATGTTTGGAAGATCCTTAGAAAACATGTAATTAGTATGAGAAAATAAAAGTTTTGGGAATCGAGCGACAAAGATTGGATTAACTTTTTAGTGCATTCCAGGTCCATAGGATGGATTATCTTCATCCTCTGCAAACTCCTCCTCCAGCTTCCTCTTGTTCCTCCTCCTGTTTACTCTTGCTTGTATTTCTAGACTCTTTACAGCCCTGTTTGCAGCCCGAAGGCGTTCCTTGTCTAAAGCAAGCATCGCTCGTACCATGTTAGAACCTATCTTCATTCCCATATTTCTAAATACCTTTGGCTTTCCAACATTTCTCCTTTTCTTAAAAGCCTTCAGAGGATTTCTAATAACTTTACTTTTACTCATTATTATACTTCAACAAAACAGAGACTCAAGAAACAGAATTAATTACGAATATTTTCGAGATAACGACAGAGTAAATAAACATGAAACAATCGACAATCACAGCAGCGATATATATTGAACCATCACAGGTTACCCACAACACATACTTTATCTCACATCACTAAAATGTACCTGATGAACACGGACGTTAATAATAACACCATTTGACAGCAGTTTAACAGCGCCACAGTGGGTCACGCCCATGTAGAACACATTTCAAAAAAAATTTAAAAATAGTTGTAGTCCTCGGAATTGAATAAATTATATATCTATTAAAAGGTAATAGTCTGCAGATTCAGAAAACGCAAAAAAGTAAAAATTGAACTTTTCATGATTTTGAGCCTTTCCGGAGCCCCTTAAACATTACTTGTGAACATTTATTAAAAGAGACGTCACTCGGCAGAACCACAACATCCAGCTAAAATACACCAATTATGATTCGGTCTTTCAAACACAGAAACGAACATCTTAGTACAACAGTTTGTTCAGATTATAACTAATAACTGAGAAATGCAATTATAATCAAAGAACTGAACAGGTTAACAGTTAAGTCTAACCACAAGGTCCCTCTTTTGTTTAACGGCAACCTGTGTCTCAGTACAATCGTTCCGGTTGTAATTACCACCAAGAGCTGATTAATTAGAACATTAATGATCGGGTACAAACCAGAAAGGAAAGGCAATATAGTAATGGGACAAATTTTCAGACAACTAGTGTCTAGGTACCGAATAAAACTGTGGTGTCACCGCCAGACACCACACTTGCTAGGTGGTAGCCTTTAAATCGGCCGCGGTCCATTTGTATACGTCGGACCCGCGTGTCGCCACTATCAGTGATCGCAGACCGAGCGCCGCCACACGGCAGGTCTAGAGAGACGTCCTTGCACTAGCCCCAGTTGTACAGCCGACTTTGCTAGCGATGCTACACTGACAAATACGCTCTCATTTGCCGAGACGATAGTTAGCATAGCCTTCAGCTACGTCATTTGCTACGACCTAGCAAGGCGCCATTACAAATTTATATTGAGCTTCTTATTACTGTACCGTCAGACCGATGTTCTACAGTTATGGATTAAAGTTAAGTATTACATCAACTACGTACTTTATTTGCTACTAAAAATTCCCTTAACTGTTCCAGACCTCACGCCAGTCTGCGTGTAATTAAACGCGTGCATTTCGGCCTCCTCTAGCAACACGGTGTTGGCTCTTCTGCCAACACAGCAAAAACTCTGAGGGTCGGGTACAAATCAGAAAATAATGATGGCAGGTAAGCAATGAAACAAATCACCACGAGGATTACAGAATGTTTCTCCCCTTTATCAGCAAACAGTTCCAGGTATCCACAGTGCGTCGCAGCGATTATTGAGTGGTGCCGATGAAAGCCTGGTAGAAGAGGACAGCCATGCCACGAGCTGTCGCCCGACACGAATGTTGTCAACCAACGGACGGCATGTCGGCCTGCTGCTTGTAGTCGACGCTGACCCCGGTGAAGTACTCCGGTATCTTCGCTCTGCGCAGGCCCTCCTTTCGCAGCTCGTGGCTTCGGCCACTCGGACCTCGTGACCACCTCTTGTCGCGACACTACCGCCAATCCCCAAATTTCTTGCCTCCCTCTCGGGCCAGCGAACCCCGCATGTATATTGGCAAGAAAAGACCTTCTAAGGACACAACCCACAGATACCAACTTTTCCTCATAGATATTGGCAATGGCGCCGCAAGAGGGATAGTCGATACTACACCTGAGCCAGTGATGCCAGACAGAACAGCCTACCACGGTTCACTATATAACATGAAATCTGCACTGGAACTCGGGACCATATTTTCTAGTTTCCTGTCAAAACATGCCATATGGGGGAAAAGGAGTAAAGTACTTGGATGCAAGGCTGAACCTTAAAAAATGGATGATTTATTTTGTGCGGAACATCCTAATCTTAAATCAAAATTTGCGTTTTATGTTAATTATTTCAACAAGAACTTTGGCTACAGAATCGGTAGACACAAAATAGATGTGCAGTACCTGTGAAGAACTTAAAGTCAAAATGAAGTTTCCGTACTTACGGCAAAATATTAAATTAGCAGCAGCAAGTGAACAAAGTATTCACACGTGCAGAAGTCACAAATTTTATTCCTGTATGAAAGAGTGCTCAAAATTCTGTCAGCCCGATGATTGCTGTTGCCTTTGACTTCATGCAAAATTTACCTCTACCTCATATACCTGTTAAGGAAATATTCTACCTAAGGCAGCTATGGGGACATGTATTTACTATACACAACCTCAAGGAAATAGTTCCATAGTATATATATATATATATATATATATATATATATATATATATATATATATATATATATATATATAAAATCATGAGGGTCAGGCCAAGAAAGAGGCCAATGAGGTGTGTACATTCATATTGGACTACCTTACTAACGAGAATTAAACCAGGCACGAAGTAACTACACTTGTACTCTGATGCGTGTCCAGGCCAAAATAGGAATCATTCATTTATTCGTTTCTGCATGGGTTTGGTCGAAGATACACGATTCAAGGAAATTATTCACCACTTCCCTATTTGAGGCCATTCCTTCCTGCCTTGCGATAGGGATTTTGGTGTTTTTAAGAAAAAAAATTAAGTGCTGCGGCAGAATCTACCCTCCAAAAGTCTATTGTACAATCATAGCTAATACAGAAAGGGATTTTATAGTACATATGGTGGAAGGAGCTGATATCATTTATATGGACACTTGGTGATCTAAGGATTACAGAAAATTAACTTTAAGCAATGAATCAACAGGGGAGATCGTTCCTAGAAGTGCCAGAATGCCGTTTGCTCCCGCATCACTCACCGATTTCCACTCCTCTGCAGATTATCCTGGGAAAGTGGTTGCCCGTCCCTTCATTGGGAGCGATGTCCATCACACATTCCATTTGTCTCAGCGTAGACCATGAAATTCGCCTCTTGTGAACCATTTGAGAAGGGCGTATGAAGAAGGAAGAGTTCCAATCAAATAAACGGAAGAAGACGATCTCAAAAGTTTCATCGTTATGTCACGACTTCAGAGGCGAGTAAAGCATTCTTTGATGAAATACAAGATGGCCTTGTCAGTGAAAATACGTTACCTACTTTTCCTAACATATGACTTTTTACCCTAACAGTTTTGTTGTGCAATATTATGACTATGATCTTACATAGTGAGAGAAAAAGTGGAAGGGCAGTTAGAATAGGAGCAGTATGGCTTTCGTCATGGTAGATCAGCAGTGGACCCAGTTGACAGTTGATGGAAGACAGTTGATGGAAAGGCATTGGGAGTATGGGAAAGATCTGTTGATGACATTTCTCGACCTAGCAAAAGCGTATGGCAGTGTTCCCAGGGAAAAGGCATGGGCAACCTTGAAGAGAAAGGGAGATGGAACGCAAACACATTGAAGTCATCCAGACAATATATGAGTTGTGTGCAAACACCAGTTGGAACAACTGAATGGTTTAAGAATGTTACGGGACTAAGACAAGGAAGTATGATATCACCACTACTATCTATAATGGTGATGAATGAAATAGTCAAGGAGACGAATGAAGCCCATAGGGAAAGGGAGATGAAGCTGTTACTATTTGCTGATGATATTGTGGTGTGGGGAACAAGAAGTAAGGAGGTACAAAAACAAATAGACATCCTAAATGATAAGATCGAGAAATGTGGGATGATATTTAGTGTGGAGAAAAGTAAGACCATTTTTGGTAACCAGGGGGGATAGAGAGAGCAAGGGACAAATTCATATTAAGGGACGTGATATTGAAATAGTGGACAACTATAGATGTTTGGGAAGTGTATTAATGCGGAATGCTCGTCTGGAGACAGAGATTGGCAAAAGAATACAACAAAGTACTTCATTTTACCAGCGTGTGAGGGGCTTGTGTGTGTAAGGGAAATTCCAATGAGGTGCAAGTTGGTACTATACAAGACTTACCTCACACCCATACTAATTTACAGCGCAGAGACCTATACTACGACTAGAAGAGAGGAGAGTCGGATACAATCCAGTGAAATGAAGTTTCTGAGAAGTATGCTAGGGAAGACAAGGAGAGACAGAGTGAAAAATGACGATGTTAGGAAGGAAACTGGAGTGGAGAAGTTGACTGAGAAAATTGAAAAGAATAGATTAAAATGGTTTGGGCATGTGAAGAAGATTGGAGAGCGAAGAATGATGAAGTTCAAGATTGAGGCCAAGAGGAAGACCGAGAACAAGATGGATTGACACAATAAAGTTGAGATTAAGGAGGAGAAACCTGCTATGGAACCAAATTGTGGAAGAAGAATGGTGGAATGACCTAATAAAGTGGCGAAGTACCATTGACAACCCAACACGACCAGATGATGAATTGGGGGGGAAATAATAAACAAATCCGTGTGTTGTATGAAAAACTAATAATTACGTCTTTTATGTTGCCTTTTAATTCCAGACTTCATATGGAGATTTTCATTTGGAATTATAGGGAATAAACAAAGATTATTAATGTTATTGCTTCCTAACAGGTTCTGTCCTTCCCGTGTTGAAAGGAAAGAAGTCCAGCTATGTAAGCCATCGTAGTTTGTCAAAATAGCGTTAGTAACATCCATAGCAGAACAATTTTGTCTCTATTATAATGGCGTGTGTGTGTACTTTACATTTACAAACAATTATGCCTCATACTACATTACATGAGTGGAAAAACATTTTTTTTGTGTTTATCTTAAAACTGTAAAAGTTGGACTTAGTGCCTTTCAGTAATGAGCGATTCAGTTGTGATAGAGCTATGCAGCCTAATCTTCTCATTGCGGTTAGCACATAATGTGTTTGCGCGAAAATATAATAGATATAATACGTGGATAGACAATTTCCTCTCATCAGCGGACCATTACTCGTACGAAAAATAAGAGACAAATAAGAGATTCAGAGCATTACAACCAATTAAGATTACGCTGTAGACTCAAGTAATGGAGTTACTATCTGGTTTCGCCATAGTTAGCAGCCACATTCAGAAGGAAGAGTACTAGATGTAATTGGAGGCAATGTTCACGCTACACTGCAAAGAGAGCAAGGCTGAGCATTGTTTCTGTTTCTGTTAGTGCGGTGGAACGACAGCGTGGGAGAGGCACCGTACCCAGGGATAGCCTCACGTGGGACGTGCGCGAGATACGGGGCGGTCACGTCGCCGTAATTGCGGCAATTATCTTCTAATTAGCGCTACAGTCGCGCGTGCGACCTAGCACACCGGTTACCAGAGACGTCTACAACGACACGATCCTTCATTCGAGGACTCAGGCAGTGTGCATTAGGAAATCGGCTACTTACTGTACGTAAATGTTATTCCTACTGCTGGCAGTACATACATCTACATACACACTCGGGAAACCATCGTATGATGTACCAATAGTAGTCATTTCCCTTCCTGTTCCGCTCGCAGATAGACGAGGGTGAAACGAGTGTCTCGTACCTCCGTACGAGACCTGGTCTTTCTCATCTTAATCTTCACGGTTCTTATGCAGAATGTGCGTTGGCTGCGGTAGAATCACTCTGTAGTCGGCCTCAAACGCCGGTTCTCAAAATTTTTCTCAATAGTGTTCCTCGAAAAGAATTTCGCCTTCTCATTTCAGTTCCCGAAGCATCTCAATTAAGACTTGCGTGTTGTTCGAACCTACTGGTAACAAATCTAGCAGTCCCTATCCGAATTGCTTTGATGACTTTCTTCAATCCGACCTGGTGCAGATCCCAAACATTCGATCAGCACTCAGCAATGTGACGCACTAGTGTCCTATATGTTTTCTCCTTTACAGACGAACCACAGTTTCGCCAATAAACCGAAGTGGACCATTCGCCTTCCCTGCTACAATCCACATATGCTCATTCCATTTCATGTTATGCCTAGATATATAATCGACGGGACTGACTCAAGCAGGACACCACTAGTGTCGTACTCAAACATTATGGGCTTATTTTTGCTTCTCATCTGCATTAATTTACATTTTTCTACATTTAGAGCTAGTTCAAATTCTTCCGACAGCTAGAAATTTTGCCTAAGTCATCTTGTATTATCCTACAGTCACTCAACGACGACCCCTTCCCATAAACCACAGTGTCATCAGCAAACAGCCGCAGACGGCTGGTTACCCTGTCCGCCAGAGCATTTATGTATTAAAAGAAAATAGCAGCGGATCTACACAATGCTTTGGTGTACTCCTGTCGATTCCCTTGTCTGTGAATAACACTCGCCCTCGACGACAACATAGTGGATTCTGTCACTTGAAAGGTCTTAGAGCCACTCACATACCTGAGAATCTATTCTTCGAGGTTTATAAACATCAATAATCTTCATATACACTCCTGGAAATGGAAATAAGAACACCGTGAATTCATTGTCCCAGGAAGGGGAAACTTTATTGACACATTCCTGGGGTCAGATACATCACATGATAACACTGACAGAATCACAGGCACATAGACACAGGCAACAGAGCATGCACAATGTCGGCACTAGTACAGTGTATATCCACCTTTCGCAGCAATGCAGGCTGCTATTCTCCTATGGAGACGATCGTAGAGATGCTGGATGTAGTCCTGTGGAACGGCTTGCCATGCCATTTCCACCTGGCGCCTCAGTTGGACCAGCGTTCGTGCTGGACGTGCAGACCGCGTGAGACGACGCTTCATCCAGTCCCAAACATGCTCAATGGGGGACAGATCCGGAGATCTTGCTGGCCAGGGTAGTTGACTTACACCTTCTAGAGCACGTTGGGTGGCACGGGATACATGCGGACGTGCATTGTCCTGTTGGAACAGCAAGTTCCCTTGCCGGTCTAGGAATGGTAGAACGATGGGTTCGATGACGGTTTGGATGTACCGTGCACTATTCAGTGTCCCCTCGACGATCACCAGTGGTGTACGGCCGGTGTAGGAGATCGCTCCCCACACCATGATGCCGGGTGTTGGCCCTGTGTGCCTCGGTCGTATGCAGTCCTAATTGTGGCGCTCACCTGCACGGCGCCAAACACGCATACGACCATCATTGGCACCAAGGCAGAAGCGACTCTCATCGCTGAAGACGACACGTCTCCATTCGTCCTTCCATTCACGCCTGTCGCGACACCACTGGAGGCGGGCTGCACGATGTTGGGGCGTGAGCGGAAGACGGCCTAACGGTGTGCGGGACCGTAGCCCAGCTTCATGGAGACGGTTGCGAATGGTCCTCGCCGATACCCCAGGAGCAACAGTGTCCCTATTTTGCTGGGAAGTGGCGGTGCGGTCCCCTACGGCACTGCGTAGGATCCTACGGTCTTGGCGTGCATCCGTGCGTCGCTGCGGTCCGGTCCCAGGTCGACGGGCACGTGCACCTTCCGCCGACCACTGGCGACAACATCGATGTACTGTGGAGACCTCACGCCCCACGTGTTGAGCAATTCGGCGGTACGTCCACCCGGCCTCCCGCATGCCCACTATACGCCCTCGCTCAAAGTCCGTCAACTGCACATACGGTTCACGTCCACGCTGTCGCGGCATGCTACCAGTGTTAAAGACTGCGATGGAGCTCCGTATGCCACGGCAAACTGGCTGACACTGACGGCGGCGGTGCACAAATGCTGCGCAGCTAGCGCCATTCGACGGCCAACACCGCGGTTCCTGGTGTGTCCGCTGTGCCGTGCGTGTGATCATTGCTTGTACAGCCCTCTCGCAGTGTCCGGAGCAAGTATGGTGGGTCTGACACACCAGTGTCAATGTGTTCTTTTTTCCATTTCCAGGAGTGTAAAATGTTGCATGAGAAAATGTCGCTAGCCACTTGCCTATGAAGTAATATGCGGTTCAAAAATCTAAAGATGAGAGTGTGAGCGGTATCTGGCCTTTGCGTTTACACTGCGCCTTATTTATGAGTAGAGCATGTATGCGTACATAAGCACAGACTCGCAAGAAGAAACCATAATTTGCCGCATCCTACCGAGTTTTCATTTCACACAGATTGCTGTTAAGGGATTTTTTATTTCAGTGATTACAAAATCAAGTCAACAGTATACACTGGGCTGCCATGGCAGCTAGTGAATATCGATGTGAACGAACAAGGAAATGAATGTTTCCAACAGGTTGTGACTAGTCTCCAGGGAATCAGAATGACAAATAATTAAGATTTTTAGCGCTCCTCATACGTTTTCAACAATATTCATTGGTGCAGGTTCCGACTCCCAGTCTCACACAGAACTTTTCGTCATATCATTTCAGGTTTAAATGTGCCACTCCTAGTCTCTGTGAGACTGGGAGTCGAAACCTGCACCAATGAATATTGTTGAAAACGTATGAGGGGCGCTAAAAATCTTAATTATTTGTCATTCTGATTCCCTGGAGACTAGTCACAACCTGTTGGAAACATTCATTTCCTTGTTCGTTCACATCGATATTCACTAGCTGCCATGGCAGCCCAGTGTATACTGTTGACTTGATTTTGTAATCAGCGAAATAAAAAATCGCTTAACAGCAATCTGTGTGAAATGAAAACTCGGTAGGATGCGGCAATTTATGGTTTCTTCTTGCGAGTCTGTGCTTATGTACGCATTCATGCTCTACTCATAAATAAAGCGCATTGTAAACGCAAAGGCCAGATAACGCTCACACTCTCATCTTTAGATTTTTGAACCGCATATTACTGCATAGGCAAGTGGCTAGCGACATTTTCTCATGCAACATTTTATATGAAGATTATTGATGTTTATAATCCACGAAGGCCAAATTTACCTGAAGAAAGTAGGTTGCCGCATAACTTCATGAAGATTACCTTTGGCGTGTTGCTAATAAATGTAATGGATGAATAATACTTAGGAGGTTTTCTTGTTCTACTTATTTTTATTTGTATGAACTAGTTTTCGACTTTTAGGCCATCTTCAGATAACTACTGGCTATTGTTTCCAAGGATCTTTTGTTCTTACGAATCAAACATTCTGGACTAAGATACATCGCACTTACATACGATCTTTGGAATCGTCAAACGGGTCTTTTGACTTTTCGTTCTGTAAAACTGATCTTTAACATAATAAATCACGTTTTATGGTTTGTCAGTACCAAGTATGACAACAAGTAGAATTATTTAGAATGCACATTATTACAAAATTACGATATTTTGGTATTCATTGTGAACAGTTGCACTGGATACTAATTGTTGGTTGTACGACAGCGATGGTGGCTACATTTTATTATTAGAGAAATTGTGCATTAATAAATATCAAATGTTACATAATTGCAGTTGAGTTACAAGTATTCTACATCCATGTTAGTTCGACGTTTTTGATAATGGAAAAAGGGAAGAAGTGCAAAACATAATCCATGATATGTTCTTACGCCAGAAATGTAAAATAAACAACCTATGTGATCGAAGTGCAACCGTAAACACAAATCCGAAACAAAACTTTTCTGAACGAGTGGTAAATTTATCAGAAACACTCCTTTCCACAAAGGAAATTGAAGTGTTAGCAAAAGGTTTCAAATAAGTTCCTCATCATAAACATTCCACCAAGCAGTTAGATGTATTAAAAAGTGATACAGAATACAGTATAAATAACGACATTGCAATCAAACACATAGCATGGCGTGAAATACAAAAATTACTCGTGTGTAAGACTACTACAACTCAATCTAGTGACTACAACACACTGAATAACCTAAAGAAGAAAATCACCCAAAACAAAACAATTATTACGAGAGCAGATGAAAGTAATACCTTGGTCCTCCTGGACAAAAGTAAATATGTTGAAAAAGTGAAACAACTCCTCACACCCAGTACCTATAGTGTCCTTAACAAAGACCCCACAAAAACCTTAAATGGTGAAATTAAAAATTTAACGAAGTCCTGCAAAAGTATAATACACGATTATGAAGCTAAATATTTGATCAACATGAATCCAACAGCTCCTAAATTGTATGGACTCCATAAAATACACAAAAAAGACTATTCTCTAAGACCATTTGTCCCAACATATACTGCAACAAACCCCCAAAAATTGCCAATGAATTGGCTTCCTGTATCAAAACCAAAGCAAAATTCAAATCTAAATTTGTAATTGTAAATTCAGTGGAACTTGTCAACAAAAATAAAGACCTTCCAGTAACAAGTGATGCAAAAGCAGTAACCTTTGACGTAAGTAACTTGTTTACAAACATACCAACACAAGAATGCCTTGATATTCTGACAGAACTACTATACAGAGCAGGTGTCAACTCAGTAGAAGTAGAAGACATAAATTTTGCCACCCAAACATGTCTGAAACAAAATTATTTCCAATTTGAAGGTACCCTTTACAAACAGCTAGAAGGATTGGCAATGGGGTCCCCCCTCAGTCCCCTCTTAGCTGAAATGTTCATGGACAATTTGGAAAAACAGTTCCTAGAAAATGAACCGTCAGTAATAATATTAAATACTGGTACAGATATGTGTATGATGTACTGTGTATGTGGACAGGTACCAACAGACAACTGAACACATTCCAAGAACATCTGAATGCACGACCCAAAAATATACAATTGACCATGGAACTACGTGAAAAATCCATTAACTTTTTAGACCTTAACATAGATATCACCAAAAATTCACATACTTTCAAAATTTACAGAAAACCCACAACAACTGACACAGTAATACCCTCATGGTCACAACACCCAATAACACACAAACAAGCAGCCTTTCATTCCATGGTGCATCGCCTCACATCCATAGCAATGTCAAAACATAATTTCCAAAGAGAAGTAGACACCATTAAATATATTGCATATAACAATTCCAAAGACAATACCACAACCAAAGATCGTATGCAAGTGGGTTGTATCTTAGTCCAGAATGTTTGGTTCTTATGAACACAAGCTCTTTGTAAGCAACAGCCGTTTCATTTAGAATTGCTTCAATCTCAATTAATCCCCATATTTAAGGAGACCAATGGTCTTTGATGAATGACCTTATGGTTTACCAATATGGTGTAACCACTTACCGGCAGATGTGATAAACTGCCACCATTTAACTCCGTTGACATCTGCACTCACTGGGCAATGTTGAATGAAAATGAAAAATGGAGCTTAAGATTAAACATCCCGTCAGCTATGAGGGCTTTAGATACAAAGCCCAAGCTACGGCTGAAAAGATTGGGGAATGAAATCGACTTAGCCCGTTCACCGGAATGATCCGAACATTTGCCTTAATTGATTTACGGAAATAACGGAAAACCTGAATCAGGATGGACAGACGGGGATTTGGATCATTTTGCACTAGCTTCATGAAAACGAAATAGTGGTTGGCCCTAACAAAGGTCAGGTAAGTCCTCAAAATGTAACGTTACGTTTATGGTGTTACACACCGCATCTCAGGGATGTGTTCATCGCAGTTGTAATCTGTTCTCAACAGCTGAGGCGCTTTGTGGTCGCAACATACGAAAAGCGGCAAAGGAAACTACTGTCGCTACTGTGACAGAATGCTCGTCTACACTCTGAGTGATTTCGCAAAAGGAACTATGCAGGAGTTCAGGTGGAAAGCCATCCCTACCACAATCCTTCTTCATTTTTAACGCCCTCAAGCGTTTATCTTTCCAGCTCCTTATCGCATAACCATCAAGAACATTTCCCTGTGGACAAAATGCTGTTTAACCTTGGATTTTAGACATCCTTATCTCCAAAGCAGTAGCTCTCTACTGGCGAGGAATCCAAAAACTACTGCTTTAGTTAACGGAGGAGGGGAAGGGGGAATAAGTTGTTGAAGGTCAAGTTCTCTCTTAGGCTTTACTTTTATTTTCCATAAACGATCGAGAATATGATCTGTTCTAATATAAATGAATTACAACTCACCGTATACCCTTAGGGACTCAGTCTAGTTTAATAAAGCGAATAGTATCTATGACACGAGCCTGCCCAAACATCCAGAATTAGCAAGATGTTATGCACTTCTCACTCATAGATGGTCTGTGTCTACGTGAAATTCTCTGTTCTACCCAATGAGCATTTCGTGATTACCACAAAAATTTATAAACCTTGTAGTGAGGGTAGACTCAAAGAGAACCAATTTATCAAATTATTCAATGCCAAACATTATCAGCTGAATTGTGTAGTCAAAAAATTTAAGATATGTGTCGGTATAATCAAAAAAAATATAGGCCCCAAGATTACAGTTTCTTAAATTTTTCGCCTTTACATCTTCGCGGTAAACTAAATCGGAACTGCGATGAGACTTAAGATGGTGAAGTTAAGATTTCTTTAATGGTATTCGATCTGCACGCTTATAGCTCGGTGAGAGGAGATGTAAAACTCAATTTTTTGGTCTTTAGAGAGATAAGAACCCAGTGCTAAGACAGGCACGTTACCATTTACCTAGTAGGCCAGTGTCGCTACAATACGCTCTCATTACGATATTCTTCACTAATTGTTACAATCTGTAATGTTAAATATGAGATTAGTGATACATTCTGTGTGGAATGACATTCTTGGAATCGAAAAATAAATTTGACACCCCAGTGTTACACCTTACGTGACAATCAGCCAGATTATTTATCAGAAATGAAACCTAATTATCAAGTGAGTTTAGCAGGACCATTCTGAACCACTCCAGGAAGTAAGCTGACAATCACATATCTGCCAAACCTATTCTACAACGTTGCCAGTTCTCAAACGTATTCTACAATACTGCAAATTCTCAAGCATATTCTACAATGTTGTCAATTATCCATTAGACTAGCTGCGACAGGGAGAATTCATTCGCTCAGCTGATGTGTTGAGCCAGCTAGTACTTGGAAATGTCGCCTGTCGAAGATGCGGGCAAGCTGTCTGCTACCGCGTTACTGGTAGCCAAAATATGTTAAACATAGCCCAGTGAGTTTTATTCACATTTCTGTAACTGTGATTTTGGTCTAAAGTGTTGTTATGGATAATATCCAGAATCACCAAGTGTAAATCAAACATCATAAATGAAGATCAGGAGCCGGCCGCGGTGGCCGTGCGGTTCTAGCGCTGCAGTCCGGAACCGCGGGGCTGCTACGTTCGCAGGTTCGATTCCTGCATCGGGCATTGATGTGTGTGATGTCCTTAGGTTAGTTAGGTTTAAGTAGTTCTAAGTTGTAGGGGACTGATGACCTAAGATGTTAAGTCCCATAGTGCTCAGAGCCATTTGAACCATTTGAAGAACAGGAAAGTATAATTTTGATGGCCCTATTCTTCAGTAGCTGCCGTAATTAGTTCTCTCTTTCAAACTAAGAATCTCATTCAAATGACGTGATTCATTTCTTTTTATTTCCCATCATCAATAGTGTTATACCGTAAAAATTATGACACTTTCTGTTCTTTTCATAACCATGAACTTAAAAACAATATTTTTCTTAAGAACACTGTCATTGGAATATAGGGAAAGCTACGAATAACGTAAGGTTTCAAATCAAGGAAGTGAAGTCGGCTCGAAAACTCGCTAAGAAATAGACTTGGCGAAAGTGTGCAGAGCAAACTGGATTCGTGCCTCATAGCACGAATGGAGCAATGGCTGTCAGCAGCTCAAGTAAACAGGAAGAGATAGCGCTGGAAGTGTTGTCTTTATTGTCTGAAATATGTCTTCATTGGGCGACACTGCTAGTCAGTCTGCAATAATCAAAATAAGGAATAGTATCAAACGGTTCAAATGGCTCTAAGCACTATGGGGCTTAACATCTGAGGTCACCAGTCACCTAGAACTTAAAACTACTTAAACCTAACTAACCTAAGGACATCACTCACATCCATGCTCGAGGAGGATTCGAACCTGTGACCGTAGCGGTCGCAGCTTCCACACTGAATTGCCTGGAACAGCTCGGCCACAGAAGCCGGCAGGAACAGTATCATCGACTCGTATTGATTAAATGTAATCGTTGATATTGCTTTGAGAAGCGAAATCCGTCTGATGAATAGCCGTGTTGATATGCATTACACTTTGAACGGAGAGAAATCAAAAAATCAGTAAGAGGTCCACCCAGATAAGCGTGGAGTGAAGTTTCCCTGTAGCGTTTCGCAATTGGCTATGTGTGCCCTACAATTAGTTCCTGATTGTTTCAGCATGGCATAGGTTCAAGGCTATTTAAAACTTGAAATGAGAATTAACATAGTGTCATTGTTAGAACAGGCTACTTCATTAAATAGTGCTCTCCATTAGCTGAATATTACTCTGTAGGTGACCATAATTTTAATTTCATCTGCTGATGACACGCAGTATCAGTACAAATTGATCTGAAAATATTGTTGCTTGCCTTGTGTCTAAATGAAAGTGTTGTATTGGCCGGCAACCAGAACTTGTTGGAGACTTGCGCAAAAGCGTTTGTTATTGTACGGGAATATCTGTTCTTACCAACTTGCTGCTCACTACCGTATTTCGTTGCTTGGTTCAGTTATCGTGTGAATTCCCAGAGCCGCTTGCAGAATATTTTTCGGCACGAGCAACTTATCATTGGAGCTAGCCCTCTCTCCTCTTTTCTTCTCGTATATTCTCACCCGTACAGCTGTTCGCTTTTTAAGGCTATATGCACGATATACAAATATTGCATTGTGACACATCCCATATATAAATCTTACAGTTATGGTACCATAGGCACCCCTCTCAGCTTGCGGCCCGAAGCGGCAATTCATGTCGCTTGGGCCTAAAGCCAGTCCTTTTAATTTCGTAGATAATTTGCATAACAAATCTTATCGTCTGGTACACAGGTGTAGGGATGTTCATTGCACATGCTGTGCGTTTTACAGTTTGATAAATAATCATTTCATTGCCACCTATCTTTCACCTTTCAGAATTTTACTGAAAGTTAGCAAGTCCTGCATGAAAGTTCCCAAGAGCATAAGACGTTTTTGTTGACTCATTCCAGTGTACATTCCTTTTTCAAGGCATTATCCCGCCTTTGCATGTTAGCGCCTCTTTACAAAATCTCGAAACAAATGCCGAAAGCCGAGACCGTCGCTCGTACTCAATGTTTTACCCTACGAGACAAATGCTTAACGTATTCTGTTGTAATGACTCGCTGTAAAAGCTTCTACACAGGAACTTTCGCCTTTGACAATTTGTTGTCACAATTATATTTTCATCTGAAAGCCAGAAAAGAAAGTCGATTCGTTTTGAGGTGTTGTTTTACAGAACAAAGATGAAAAATAAGTGTCTTATAAGATACTAAATTAGTAGCTTCGTGGAATATATTAATTAAAACAGGATGATAGAACGAGTGTTAAGATAGCTTCCATGGTACCAGAGGGAGCCGTAGAGGGTAACATCCGTAAGAGAAGACAGATGTTCAAGTTATGCATCGTATAATTGCAAATGTTTAAAACAAATGCAAAGGTTGTCACAGGAGACTGGCACTGGAGGACTGGAGGAAAAGAACACTTTCTTAGACAGTAATGTTTATGTTGTGGCTGTTGTTGTAGTTGTGCCCTTTAGTCCGAAGATTGCTATGATGCAGTTCTCTACGTTTCCTGCCTTATGCAAAGCTTGTGCCCCACCTCCACCACCATTTACACACACACCGTTTCCTGTCAAACGATACCTACTTTTAGTCAAGTTGTAAAATGAATTTCTTTTCTTCTCCTCATTATCCAATCAATACTTCTAGCCTTCAGCATTCTGCTGATGCACTACATTTCTAAAACTCTCGTTTTTTTCATGTCTGATCTGGTTATAGCCCACATTTCAATTCCATTCAAGGTTACACCCCAGGCAAGTACCTTCAGAAAAGACTTTCCAACATTTAAATTTTTAACGAATGTAAACTAGTTTCTCCTTTTCAGAAATGTTGCCGGCCGGGGTGGCCGAGGGGTTTTAGGCGCTACAGTCTGGAACCGCGCGACCGCAACGATCGCAGGTTCGAATCCTGTCTCGGGCAAGGATGTGTGTGATGTCCTTAGGTTAGTTAGGCTTAAGTAGTTCTAAGTTCTAGGGGACTAATGACATCAGAAGTTAAGTCCCATAGTGCTCAGAGCATTTGAATCATTTTTTTTAAATGTTCTTCTTGCTATTGCACACTGCTTTTCTATCCTCTCTATATCTACCATGTACATTCATTTTGCTGCCTTAGTTGCAAAACTGATCTACTACTTTTATGGTCTCGTTTTCCAATCTAATACCTTCAAAAATGGCTCTGAGCACTATGGGACTCAACTGCTGTAGTCATTAGTCCCCTAGAACTTAGAACTACTTAAACCTAACTAACCTAAGGACATCACAAACATCCATGCCCGAGCAGGATTCGAACCTGCGACCGTAGCAGTCGCACGGTTCCGGACTGCGCGCCTAGAACCGCGAGACCACCGCGGCCGGCAATCTAATACCTTCATCATTCCTTGGTTCAATACAGCTGTGTTTCATTATCCTTGTTCTAGTATTGTTGATTTTTAGCGTATCCTCTCTCTTCATGACGCTATTCATTTTGTTCATTTGCTCCTCTAAGATTTCTGCCGTTATCAACAGAAATACTATGTTATTGGAAAAACGCAGGTTTAATTTGTTCACTTTGAACTTCAATTTCAAAATTTGTTCTTGGCACCCTTGACTGGCTGCTCGATGCACATATTGAATAACGTCGGGAATAGACTACAACGGTCTCTCACTGCCTCCTCAACAACTGCTGCCCTTCATGCTCATCATCCACAGTCTGGTTTGTATACAAGTTCTAAATGACATTTCGCTCCTTGTATTCTATCTCTGCTATGTTCAGAATTTCAGTGTTTCTTCCTGTCAACATTGTCAAATGTTTTCTCAACATCGATGAATGCTACAAACGTAAGTTTGCTATTTTTCAACCTATTTTCTAAGATAGGGTCAGTATTGCTACATCCATTCCTGTATTTCTTCGGAATCCAGACTGGTCGTCACTAAGCCCAGATTCTACAAGTTTCTTTCGTCGATACTTCTGTAAATAATTCGTGTTAGTACTTTGCACGCATGACTTATAAGACCAATAGTTTGGTAATAGTCTAGTCTCTCAGCAACTGCCACCTTTGTCGTTCGAATTAATACGTCCTTCTTGAAGTCGGAGAGTATTTTTCCTATGTCATATGTCTTGTATAAACGATGGAATAGCTTGCCATGGTACTTTCTACCGAGGATGTCAATAAATGAACGTCATCTACTCCACACGTCTTGTTTCGATTTAAGTGATTCAATGTTATGTCAGTTCAGTTTATTATCTCATGTGTTATCAATGGACTTTATTTACCTATCACTAAATCTGCTGTCAGCAACAACTCTTAACAAAAGTTATTTAGTTCCAACAAAAATTTAGATTAAGATAAACGAACAGTAGACAGTGTGAACAATTTATTTACCAACCATGATGAGGCGACTGTCTACTGTGGAGTCATGGGATGTCGATGTAATTAACATGTAGCTGTGAACGTCTCGCTCTCAGAGATTAAGTATGGGTTACAATGACGCAACAAGCAGCTGCTGTTGAACTGTGACCGGTAAAGGAGCTTTTCAGTTTGCGCCATGCATAAAACAGAAAAAAATAACTACAGCCACCAGTGAAGAGCTAAGCCATCCACATAATTCCTCTTAATCTTAATTTATGGTGTTTAGGCTGCTGTCGGTGAACCTGAAAACTACTAATAACTACGATTTAGCTTCGACCACTAGCTACAGAAACGAAAAGTTAAATTCATGCCTCTTCTGTGTCTTTCAAAATCAATTAGGAGTCGCTCGAGATAGAGCTAAGCTATGGAAGCACTTTTCCTGACACTAGCTAGAGATGTGACAACATCCCAGAACATATCTTGCAACAAGGTGACCTTTGACTTAGTTCCTGGAGTGGCAGAGAATTTTCTTGCTCTATTTGCTTGATATTTTCTTGTCATTTTCATTAGATACTCTAAATTGTTCCCACTTAAGAATGACACAGAGTAAGAAAACTTTTCAGAGCCAGGAAGCTCGTTCCAAGCTGAAATTACAGTTACTCTCGTCTCTTACACTGCAACGTCCATTTTAACCGTCACTAGGGCAAAGAGAGAGCTCCTTGCGACAACTGTCTGCTATCTCAGCAGTAAAGTGTTCATCCATCAAAGGGAAGGTAAAATCTAGATGAAGACAAGATTTTTACTTCTTTTGTGACAGTTAAACTCAAGCATATCGAAAAGCTGTGAAAAAATCTTCAGAAAACTTCTCCCTCATAAGTTTTCTTTCTGATTCAGTACCCTTCAGATTTAACAGTGAAAAAATCTAGAGTTGTAAACTTGTTATTGCTGCCTTTCCTGTTTCTGCAGAGATAATTTTTAGCTTTTTTTACGAAGAAACAATGGGACGGAACTGACTGAGGCTCTGATTAATTTGTTAACTGGATATTGTAACGGTATATCCTCCTCTAGTATTATTTTTCCTCGACAGTAGTTGTAGATACGAGTATTGTTTTTAAAATTTTGGCAGGTCAATATTATATCAGTTTCTGTTTTATACATAGAACGTTATATTTCGAGCTAAAATTTATGAAAAGGAATTACTTTATAAAATATTTTACTCACGATGTTATAACGCGTAAGTACTAGTTCTGAATGCACAGCTAGAATTTTTTTTTTTTTTTTTGGAAACATTTGAACTTACGAACTGCTTACACACTACGTTTATTTATGGATTCATTTATGAAATAATAATCGAAATTGATAATTTCACCAGCTGCGACACAGTCGCGTATATGAACAGTAATCCAACACTGTTAAATATCTTTTTTCCAGTCTTTGATCACAATATCAATTCCTTTGACGATGACCGGTTTTAGTCAGTAATGACCATCCTCAGATCTTTTATACACCATGCCCCAAAGTGACAAGGTCGTAATGGCATCGTCAAAACATATAAATATACTCAGCACAGCATCGTCACATAGATCTAAAATAAGGTGTAGAATAGGCCACATTTTGAGTTGCAAAAACGACTGTGTGGACGATGTGGCCTATTCTACACCTTATTTTAGATCTATGTGACGATGCTGTGCTGAGTATATTTATATGTCTTGACGATGCCATTACTGCCTTATCATCCATTTTGATAATCGTAAACTCAGTTATGAAGTCGGCAGCTTGTGGTCTATTGGTTAGCGTTACTGCTTCTGGATTACGGGGTCCCGGGTTCTATTCCCGCTCGGGTAGCAGATTTTCTCCGCCCTGGGAATGGGTGTTTGTGTTTACCGTATCATTAGGGAAAGTGGCGGTACTGGACAGTGGAAATATTCGGAATTTGGTCTGGCGTTGATGACCACGAAGTTGAGCGCTCCACAAACCAAATTTCATCATCATTAACTGCCATGAAATCCGATAATAAAGGTCTTGGTGCTCCAGCGGTAAAGTGAGTGTCGGAAACCCACAGGTTGCGGAAAAGAGTCTCGGAAAGGTTATGGATTTCTCAGTATTCCTTTCAACCTTGCCTGAACCTAAAAAAAAAAAAAAAAAATCAGCCTCCAGAAACAACACCTGGTTCGGATTCGACGTTAAACTGTAGATCCACTTTCTCCGGTGGGATATTTTGGGTAGGCTAGGGAAATGGAAGTTGCCAAAGTGGCGTCCATTTAGAAGGTTTGCACCAGGCCACTAAGCCACACAAAATTATATATATTATCTATAGACAGAAATCAAGTTTTGACGAAATCTTCAGACCATGAAGTCCTACTCGCACGTTGCCGGTTTTTCCTTAGGTATATGTTACCCTGGTGGATTACATAAATCAGTACTCTCCACACAATATTCTGCATGAAATAGGGGCACTACCCAATTACCTGGATGATTGACTGATCTGGCCTTGTAACATTACCCAAAACGGCCTTGCTGTGCTGGTACTGCGAACGGCTGAAAGCAAGGGGAAACTACAACCGTAATTTTTCCCGAGGACATGCAGCTTTACTGTATGATTAAATGATGATGGTGTCCTCTTGGGTAAAATATTCCGGAGGTAAAATAGTCCCCCATTCGGATCTCCGGGCGGGGACTACTCAAGGGGACGTCATTATCAGGAGAAAGAAAACTGGCGTTCTACGGATCGGAGCGTGGAATGTCAGATCCCTTAATCGGGCAGGTAGGTTAGAAAATTTGAAAAGGGAAATGGATAGGTTAAAGTTAGATATAGTGGGAATTAGTGAAGTTCGGTGGCAGGAGGAACAAGGCTTTTGCTCAGGTGAATACAGGGCTATAAATACAAAATCAAATAGGGGTAATGCAGGAGTAGGTTTAATAATGAATAAAAAAATTGGAGTGCGGGTTACCTACTACAAGCAGCATAGTGAACGCATTATTGTGGCCAAGATAGACACAAAGCCCATGCCTACTACAGTAGTACAAGTTTATATGCCAACTAGCTCTGCAGATGATGAAGAAATTGAAGAAATGTATGACGAGATAAAAGAAATTATTCAGGTGGTGAAGGGAGACGAAAATTTAATAGTCATGGGTGACTGGAATTCGTCAGTAGGAAAATGGAGAGAAGGAAACATAGCAGGTGAATATGGATTGGGGGGGAAGAAATGGAAGAGGAAGCCGCCTTGTAGAATTTTGCACAGAGCATAACTTAATCATAGCTAACACTTGGTTCAAGAATCATAAAAGAAGGTTTTATACCTGGAAGAATCCTGGAGATACTAAAAGGTATCAGATAGATTATATAATGGTAAGCCAGAGATTTAGGAACCAGGTTTTAAATTGTAAGACATTTCCAGGGGCAGATGTGGATTCTGGCCACAATCTATTGGTTATGAACTGCACATTGAAACTGAAGAAACTGCAAAAAGGTGGGAATTTAAGGAGATGGGACCTGGATAAACTGAAAGAACGAGAGGTTGTAGAGAGTTTCAGGGAGAGCATAAGGGAACAATTGACAGGAATGGGGGAAAGAAATACAGTAGAAGAAGAATGGGTAGCTCTGAGGGATGAAGTAGTGAAGGCAGCAGATGATCAAGTAGGTAAAAAGGCGAGGGTTAATAGAAATCCTTGGGTAACAGAAGAAATATTGAATTTTATTGATGAAAGGAGAAAATATAAAAATGCAGTGAATGAAGCAGGCAAAAAGGAGTACAAACGTCTCAAAAATGAGATCGACAGGAAGTGCAAAATGGCTAAGCAGGGATGGCTAGAGGACAAATGTAAGGATATAGAGGTTTGTCTCACTAGGGGTAAGATAGATACTGCCTACAGGAAAATTAAAGAGACCTTTGGAGAGAAGAGAACCACTTGTATGAATATCAAGAGCTCAGATGGCAACCCAGTTCTAAGCAAAGAAGGGAAGGCAGAAAGGTGGAAGGAGTATATAGAGGGTTTATACAAGGGCGCTGTACTTGAGGACAATATTATGGAAATGGAAGAGGATGTAGACGAAGACGAAATGGGAGATAAGATACTGCGTGAAGAGTTTGACAGAGCACTGAAAGACCTGAGTCGAAACAAGGCCCCGGGAGTAGACAACATTCCATTAGAACTACTGAAGGCCTTGGGAGAGCCAGTCATGACAAAACTCTACCATCTGGTGAGCAAGATGTATGAGACAGGCGAAATACCCTCAGACTTCAAGAAGAATATAATAATTCCAATCCCAAAGAAAGCAGGTGTTGACAGATGTGAAAATTACCGAACTATCAGTTTAATAAGTCACAGCTGCAAAATACTAACGCGAATTCTGTACAGACGAATGGAAAAATTGGTAGAAGCGGACCTCGGGGAAGATCAGTTTGGATTCCGTAGGAATGTTGGAACACGTGAGGCAATACTGACCTTACGACTTATCTTAGAAGAAAGATTAAGAGAAGGCAAACCTACGTTTCTAGCATTTGTAGACTTAGAGAAAGCTTTTGACAATGTTAACTGGTATACTCTCTTTCAAATTCTGAAGGTGGCAGGGGTAAAATACAGGGAGCGAAAGGCTATTTACAATTTGTACAGAAACCAGATGGCAGTTATAAGAGTCGGGGGGCATGAAAGGGAAGCAGTGGTTGGGAAAGGAGTGAGACAGGGTTGTAGCCTCTCCCCGATGTTATTCAATCTGTATATTGAACAAGCAGTAAAGGAAACAAAAGAAAAATTCGGAGTAGGTATTAAAATTCATGGAGAAGAAGTAAAAACTTTGAGGTTTGCCGATGACATTGTAATTCTGTCAGAGACAGCAAATGACTTGGAAGAGCAGCTGAACGGAATGGGCAGAGTCTTGAAAGAAGGATATAAGATGAACATCAACAAAAGCAAAACGAGGATAATGGAATGTAGTCAAATTAAATCGGGTGATGCTGAGGGAATTAGATTAAAAAATGAGACACTTAAAGTAGTAAAGGAGTTTTGCTATTTAGGGAGTAAAATAACTGATGATGGTCGAAGTAGAGAGGATATAAAATGTAGACTGGCAATGGCAAGGAAATCGTTTCTGAAGAATAGAGATTTGTTAACATCGGGTATAGATTTAAGTGTCAGGAAGTCGTTTCTGAAAGTATTTGTATGGAGTGTAGCCATGTATGGAAGTGAAACATCGACGATAACTAGTTTGGACAAGAAGAGAATAGAAGCTTTCGAAATGTGGTGCTACAGAAGAATGCTGAAGATAAGGTGGGTAGATCACGTAACTAATGAGGAGGTATTGAATAGGATTGGGGAGAAGAGAAGTTTGTGGCACAACTTGACTAGAAGAAGGGATCGGTTGGTAGGACATGTTTTGAGGCATCAAGGGATCACAAATTTAGCATTGGAGGGCAGTGTGGAGGGTAAAAATCGTAGAGGTAGACCAAGAGATGAATACACTAAGCAGATTCAGAAGGATGTAGGCTGCAGTAGGTACTGGGAGATGAAGAAGATTGCACAAGATAGAGTGGCATGGGGAGCTGCATCGAACCAGTCTCAGGACTGAAGACCACAACAACAACAAACCCCATTACCTATCTAATTATGAGAGACGAAATGCAGTTTAAGAACATAAAGATGAGAATGTGCTCGATGAGTGGCCTATGCAGTTACGATGTGCCATCCTTATGAACAGACCATAAATACACACATCAGCACACAATCGCAAGAGGAAATCCTCACATCCTACCGTGTTTTCAGTTCATACAGCTGGTTCTTATGTTATTTTATTTGAGTGCTTACAAAATCAAGTCAAAAGCACACGTTGGATAGCTAAGACTGAAAGCGAACATCGATGTGAACGAACAAAGAAATGAATATTTCGAACAGGTTGTAATCAACGTCCAGGGAATCCGAATTCTCTTTCAGTGTGGAGCATCATTGCTTCATCGTTGTTTACAACATGCCCATGAGCCAATGATATGTGTAGGTTGGTGGTCTGTTTGAATGACTCTGGCTACGTATACTTAAGGTCTGGGTTCGATTATCAAACTAGGCAATGATTTTTAACAATCAGATACAGTTCCTCCTTACCTCTGTTAACGTCAATTGAACAATTCAGGGCTGCACGTGATTCTCATTGAACATGACGTCGCTTCACTGTCTATCGTAGGTGAATCGGCGGAGGTTGGGCCATGACGGAGGCGGAAGTCACGCCATGTTGAAACTTCGTCACCAGCAAGCTTCCGTAGATGAGAGTTTTCTTTTTATTCATGACCCAGTCGTCATGTAAGCTCACAGGGCACTTATTTCATACTATATCTGTTGGTGCTGTTGGTGCTGATTCAAATGGCTTTGAGCACTATGGGACTTAACATCTGAGGTCATCAGTCCCCTAGAACGCAGAACTATTTAAACTTAACTAACCTAAGGACATCAGACACATCCATGCCCGAGGCAGGATTCAAACCTGCGACCGTAGCGGTCGCTAAGTTCCATACTGAAGCGCCTAGAAGCGGCCGGCATTGGTGCTGGACTGGGATTCCATCGCGTCATTTCAAGCTGTAACTGGTACACGCCAAACCACAAGTGACAAATAATTAAGATTTTTAACCATCCTGGAGCGTTTTCAACAATACTGATTAGTACCGGTTTTGATTTCCAGACACCGAAACTTTCGTCATATAATTTCATGTTCAAACATGCCACTCCTAGTTGCTGGTAAAAAAGAGTTCGATTGTCAACGTCTCTTCGTTTTTTGCCAACAATTATGATATGTGTAGGTTTAGACTACCAGTCATCACAGAACTTGATGTCGTGTTATTTCCAATTGAGACAAGTGCACCTCTCGCTACTAGTGAAATAAAGCGATATTTAATGTCTACTCGCGACTAGTAGTCAACGACGATATGTGCTGGGTTAGAATCCCCGTAAGGCAAATGTCTTTTGCCTTGTCATTTCAGTCTCAATCATATCGCTACAGGTGAAAAATTACGTTTGGTAACATGTAATTGTGCTTATTTAATGATCCGAGTAGGTGCTGAGCTCGATTCTCCGTCCAACGCAAAAATGTATGCTAGGTAATTTCAAGTTTACACGTGTGCACGCCTTGTTGCTTGTGATTAAGGTCACATTTAAGAGGAACTTTGGTTGCTGAATTGAAGTCCTGGATCCGGACCAGTAGAGAAATTCTCGTCATGTAATTTAAAGGTGAGACTTGCGTTTTGAAGTGGTCTTTATTATAATACATTTGAGTTTACAAGCGTAATGGCTGCGTCTTTTCTAATAACGTGTTTTCTGATACTTGCATTATCGTGATATTAATCTGCATCTGGATTGAAAGCCATACATTGTAGTTATCACTTGTGCCCTCTAGCACTAACCACTTTACTTAGCCAAACGACTGTATTGAAAAGAGAGCAGAGGACCTGCGAGACAATTACGTTACGTAGGTTACGTAGAAAACAGGTGAGACGGAATTCAGGTCGTTGGTATAGTTTTGTGCATGGTAGTAACTTCGTTAACAGTCTACAGGTAGGCACCGTGTCGGATACTTTACGGAAATCTAGGAATATGGAATCCGCCTATTGCCTCTCACCATGTTTCAAAGAAAAAAAGGGCGTAATTATATGGCGTAATTAACCATCAACAATGGACCTACTGGACGTACATTTCCATCGAAGTGCTTTTAAGTGGTCAGGATCCCCACTATAAGGTTCCCAAAAACTATCAATAATGTTCCTCCTGCAAGGGAGTGTGCATGTTTCAGCTGATGTACATGCAATTAATTAGGATTCGTACTGTAAGGTCCAGTATACAAGAGAAGAGGAAGTAAATGAAGATGAGATGTGAGATACGATACTACGAGAGGAATTTGACAAAGTGCAGACAGACCGACGCAGAAACCAATCATCT
The DNA here is from genome assembly GCF_023898315.1 of Schistocerca nitens. Taxonomy (NCBI): domain Eukaryota; kingdom Metazoa; phylum Arthropoda; class Insecta; order Orthoptera; family Acrididae; genus Schistocerca; species Schistocerca nitens. Next base: position 266,863,577 of record NC_064618.1, read on the forward strand.
GGAGGACATTCCTTCAGAATGATTGAGACCCTTGGGAGGGACAGCAGTGACGAAACTATTCTCTTTTGCATGGAAGATACATGAGACAGGCGAAATGCCATCACGCTTCAAGAGGAATGTAATCGTTCCATTTGCAAAGATGGCAGGTGTTGACAGGTATGAATGCCACCGACACATCAGTTTCATAAATCATGACATAAGGTATTTATGGAGGAATGGTAGAGCTGGTAGAAGCCGACCTCGGGGAAGACCAGTTTAGATTCCGGAGAACCCAGACCCTTCAACTTGTCTACACTGACAGAAACACCAAAAAATAAATGATTAACGTAGAGCAGGGCTTAACAACAGGCCGGTTTTGAGCGTGAGTACTCGCGTCTGCTCAGGCACGTGCTCGCGAGCAGGTGCAAGGTCGCGGAGTAGGGAGGGAGGGGAGGGAGGGGAAATGCGGGGCATGTTTGAATGTGATCTCGCGTTCTTAGCAGATTTAACTAGCCATATCAATGCTTTGAACATTTTACTACAAGGCAAAGATCTGCTAGTTACTCATTTCATAGATCGAATACGAACTTTTGAAATGAAATTGACACTTCGGGTGAGTCAGCTGGAAACAGGAAACCTAGCTCATTTTCCTAAATTATCATCCGTGCAAGATGTCCACAAAGACTGTGAACATTACTCACATAGTTTAGTTGTATCAGCGGTTTCAAGATCTGACAGCACTAGACAGTGATTTTGATCTGTTCTCTCCATATTCAGCGAATAGATTCGTCCTGAGCTACAGCAAGAAATTATTGACCTGCAGTGTGACAGAGAATACAGAGACAAATTTCAGAACAAGAAAAACATTTTGGAATTCTACAGACACTTCCCTCAGGATAGATTTCCTCGTTTGCACAAACTGGCGGCTACAATAATATCAATGTCCGGTTCCACGTATGGTAGTGAACAACTGTTCTCTGCAATGAAATGTAACAAGACGCGCCTGAGAAACGCATTGTCTGATCGAAATTTAAACTGCACGCTGCGCCTAAAATGCACAAGAACAATTACTCCGAACATAGACGCAATTGTAAAGGGCAAAAAGTACAAGATAACCGAGAATCCGACACTTCAGTGACACCTTTTATTGTGTAACAGTTCACAAATTAATGCGAATGTAGAGGCATACACTAAGCTAATAATATTATGTGGCACGTGTACATTCTCCTTTATTTGTTTCATTTGTTGCAGTAATAATTCGTGAGTGATATCCCTGCAGGTGGCCGCGTATTTACATTGACTGGCGGCAGCTGCCCCACGTGACTCTCCCTACTCTCCGCTCTGGTCCGGTAGTGGGGGTAGCGTGCTCGCGCTGCTCCGTGCTCGCGCCTTGCTGCCCACAGCTTGCTCCGCGAGCACGTATGTTGTGAAGCCCTGACGTAGAGTAATTATATTTGGAGAATACATCTGTCTAGGTAACTATTTAGCTGATTAACATTGCTAGATCACAAGTCAATGTAAGCACGAGATAAGCCACTGCAAATGTGAGATACTGGTACAGGCAGGCCCTCAACTGGCTTCCTTCTAACCAACACAGGGTGATGGTTGGCACCTATTCAGAACCAGCTTTCATTAGAGAACACAGCAGATCTCTACGCAGTCCTCCAATGAGCTCACGCTTGATACCGCTGAAGCCGCATAGGGCGGTGGTTTGGGGTCAGTGGAATGCACGCCACAGGGCGTCTGGCTCGGAGCCGTCCTTGAATTAACCGATTTGTAACGATTCGTTGTATCATTGTGGTGCCAGATGTTGCACAAACTGCTGCTCAGACGCATTACGATGTGCCAGAGCCACACGCCGTACAAGAACGTCTTCCGTCTCGGTAGTGCCACCTGGACATTAAAAGTCCAGTCCTCCTGCGACCGTAGGGTCTCGTGAAGACTGCTCACAGTAAGCATGTACAGAGGCAACATTCCTACCAAGTCTTTCCGCAGCATCGGAGAAAGAGAAACCACCGTTTGGTAGCGCTTTTACATGAAATCGTTCAAGATCAGTGAGATGTTGATAATGACGTCTTTGTCGACTTCAAGGCATCCTTGGCTAACATCAACTCACCATGTCCCATCTCAATGGTAACTAACGCTCATGACCGCTATAGGGTGTATTTAAAGCAAATCTGATTTGCATCCTTACAGTTGTGCTACTAGCGCAATTGGTGCGAAACCTGAATAGACATCGCCTTTAAGATGCAGAAACACGTCTACTACCTCTCGTTTACTTCTCACAGCTCCACCTGAGTTTTGCGATTTTTGCGTCTGCGCGAGAATATGGGCTGAAGAAAGGCAACCCTACGTTTATAGCATTTATAGATTTAACGAAAGCTTTTGACAGTCTTAGGTGAAATACACTCTTTGAAATTCTGTAGATAAGCTGTAATAAAAAAATAACGTAAAGTTATTTACAACTTGCACAGAATTTAGACGGCAGGTGCAAAGTAGTAGATTACTGACATGGCGACCGCTACGGTCCCAGGTTCGAATCCTGCCTCGGGCATGGATGTGTGTGAAGTCCTGAGGTTAGTTAGGTTTAGGTAGCTCTAAGTTCTAGGGGACTGATGACCTCAGAAGTTAAGTTCCATAGTGCTCAGAGCCATTTGAACCATTAATGACATGAAAAGGAGGCGATGATTGAGAAATGAATGGGACTCAGTTATGGCTTATCGCTGATGTGGTTCAATCTGTTTACTGAACAAGAAGTAAAAGAAACCAAGTATAGTTTGGAAACGGAATTAAGTTTCAGACAGAGAAAACAGAAACAATGAAGTATGCCTTGACGATGTAATTCCCTCAGAGGCGGCAAATAACGTGGAAGAACCACTGAGCGGAATCGATAGTGTTTTGAAAACAGGTTATAAAATGATCATTAAGTAGACAAATATTTTGGGATGTAATCGAAGTCAGTCAAGTGATACTGAGTGAATTAATTTACGTAAATAAAAGCAGTTGAAGAGTTTTGCCATTTGTGCAGTAAAATAACTGATGATAGTCAAGTATGGTGCTATACAATGCAGAATGTCAATAGAAAGAAAGCTTTTTCTGGAAAAATAGGAGTTTGTTGTCGTCTAACATAAAACTACGTATTACGGAATGTATTCTGAAGGTATTTCTCTTCAGTGTAGTGTTGCACGGCAATGAAATGTGGACGACATGTAGTTCAGAGAAGAAGAGAATAGAAGTTTTGAAGTGTGGCGCTACAGAAGAATGGTGAAGATTATATGGGTAGACCGAAAAAGAAGAAAAAATAAAGTCATTGTACAACTTGAATCAATGAAGAGATTGTTTGATAGACATATCTTGACACGTGAAGGAACAATCAGTTTGGTAATGGATGGCCGTGTGACGGAAGACCAATAAAACAACTGTCAGCTGGCCGAGATAAAACTGCCTTGAAAAGTGTTTCCACGAATTACATGAAGAGGTCATTCCAGTACTATAAGAAACCAGAGAATATTGCTCAAAGTCAAATAATTTCCTCGTAGGTGACCTGTGGTTTCCATGAATCTAGTTTTCGACATTAATTCCCACCCCTTCAGTTATTTCCCTCTGAATGAAATCGTATCGAAATATCTGCACCTTTAGTTTTCAGTATTTCCTAGTATCAAGCGTTGTTTAACCTTTCTGGGTATGTAAATTCAAAGACCATGTTCCGTTATGTAGGCATTAGAAAATCCTCACCAGGACGTCGACAAGCCATGGCAAGATCTTAAGGTTTGTATTTGGTGCGAATGTAGCATTGTAGTTTTATTTTGGTCACCCTATATCTACAATATCCAGAATGGCTATTAGATCTTATTACCGATACCAACGCGTCTTGACGCTAGCATTCCCCAAAGTTACAAATTATTTGAGTTTCTGTATGCATTCATTTCTAGTAACCAGAATAGACTGAGAATATAGACGCGCAGACCTTAAAATCTCGTCGACATGCTGCTTGTTCTGTCGGACAGGAATGACGGAAAAATATCAACCACATCCATACTGGAGAGACCGACTCGCCATTACCCTCGAGTTATTTGCCTAGACCACCTTAAACGTAAATCTGCTCGTATATGGCCTGAAAGATTCCAAGGCCTTTTAACTGCAAACACTATTCCATTGTCTTGATCTCTCATATCTCTGAGACCGTTTGGTCCGAACTTTCATATAGTTGTATTTTAGTGTTGGGATGTCTCACAATTACGAATGCGACCCCAGCAATCTTTAGGCGCAGAAAAAAAATTAATACTGTACTTCAATTATCCGTCGCGTGTTAGCACCGTTTCAATGACAGCTGTCGTACACGATCAGTCATTCGTTTCGTCTAGTCTGGCGATTACTGTCATGGTGATGTCACCTTGTTTTCATCGCCCCTTCTTATCTTCTTCCATAATTCACCCCCAATTAATAGTCAGTAGTTAGTTAGCTATTAATTTATATTTCGAAATTAAGAAAATTCTACTAATTACCCCAGTTCTACAATGCGAGATCATTAAAAACTGCACTTTGTAACACAAGTAGGTGACGACTGTATGGCAGATGAATGTTTTGTATACAATGCTTATTCTTCCTTTATATTCTAAAAGCATCGTTGATGGTTTGTAACTGATTTTGTACTGACGTCCGGTACCTGACTGTAGAGCCACATGGCTTTGCTGTACGAGCGGCGTTCAATAAATAACGCAACATATCTTTTTTCCGAAAGCAGGCTAGTTTTATTCAGTATTCCAATACACCTTTGGCCACAAAATCCTATTTTTCAACGCAATCTCCGTTAAATGCGACGGATTTACGCTACCGTACGGGGAGGACCTGTCTACTCGTTTAGTACCACGCTACTAGTCGATGTTGGAGCTAGCGTCTTGCTTGTTCCAGCACTGGAGTAGTCACAACAGTGTGCGGGCGGCTGGCACGCGGGAGATTGGACAGGTTTGCGCGACCTTGCTCTGATGATGACAGATGCCTCACCCAACGACTCACCGTGATTTTGTTCACTGGAAAGTCTCCGTAGGTATTCTGCAAGCTCGTGCAAATGGCTGCGATGCTCTGATTTTCGGTCAAAGGAAAATCAATGATAGTTCTCTTCTTGGGACGCACCTCCGTTACAGACGCTATTTTGAAGGCTATCTTCAAGTCCACCATCTATAGCAAAAACATAAAACTATAGAGCATGAAGCAGGAATGTTCCACGAAGTCCCACAACAAATTCTACATATTTTCAATAGGTATTAACCGAGAGAAGAATGTGTTGCATTATTTACTGAAGACTCTCTTAGACTGAAATTAATGAAGAACAATAAATGCAACTTTTAGGACACAAGCAATGATAAAAGAATGAATAATCGGTATTTTTCCCTAGTAAACAGAGTAAGCTTGGAAACGTTTTCTTTTTACCATCATTAGTCTGACTAATGTGACTCGGCCCACCTGACTTGCTCTCCTGCGCCAACCTCTTCGTCTCAGAGTGACACTTACGCCCAGTGTTCTTAATTATTTGTTAGATGTTACCCTACAGTTTTTACATGTAGGATCCCTCTGTAACTGTGGAAGTTACTCCTTGATGTGGTAACACATGTCCTATAACCCTGCCGCTTCTTTTTCTCAATGTTCTCAAACATGTTTCTCTCTTCGTCGATTCTGCAGATAATCACCTTATTATCTGTCTTACCAGTTTGCCCAATTTTTAGTATCCTTCTACAGCAGCACATCTCAAACTCTTCGATTCTCTTATTTTTCGATTTTCCCACCGGACAAGATACATTTTCAAACAATTAGTAGCTCCGAATGTACATTCACAAATATTTCTTCCTCGAATTAAGGCCAGTCTTTGATGTTAGTGGACTTCTTTTGCCTAGGAATGCCCTCTCTGCCTGTTGTAGTCTGCTTTTTACGTCCTTCTTACTTCGGCCATCAAGAGATATTTTGCTTCCAAGCTTATTCCTTCAGATTATATACTTGAAACCCCAAACGCTGGTGTTAATCGCTAGTTTCATTTTTAATACTTGTCATTACTTTCGATTTTTTTCTGTTAACTCTCAATTCGTAGCGTCTGAACATTAGACTGTTCATTCGACCCTGCGAATCCCTCGGTTTTTTCTCAATCTTACTGGGGATGACAGTGTCATAAGGGAAACTTACGGCTGATATCCTTTCAGCCCGAATTTTAATCTCATTTCTTAACCTTTCTTTCATTTCCGTCACTACTTCTTCGATATATAGTTTGATCAGTAAGAGCTAAAGGCTGTATCCATGTCTTACACTACTTTCGAATCCCAGAATTTAGTTCTTGGCGTTCCATTTTCTTCGTGATTCTTACACAGACTGTATATTACCCGTCTTCACCTATAACTTACAGCTATTTTCATGATAATTACGAACATCTTACACCAATTTACATTGTCGAACACGTTTTCCGTATAGACGTATCCTATGAACATTTCTCATACATCTTTACGTCGTGCTTTTATTCTCAAGCGCAGTGTCAGAAGTGCCTCTCTGGTACCTTTATTTATGTTAAAGACAAGCCAATTGTCCTCTAAGAGATTCTCAATATTCTTTTCTATTCTTCTGTATATGATTCTTGTCAAAATCTAGGGTGCGTGGGCTGTGAAGCTGGTTATGCAATAGTCTCGCATTTCTCTGCCTTTCTGTCAAGTAAAAAAAAAGCTATTGTAATTACAGTGATAATAACGATATAACGTGTTCCACGTGGCAGTTACAGGCATTGTCGGTAAACAGATTACAACTACTCGATACATCACGACGCTTGGCCAAGTCTCTGCCGACAACAATCTCCGTTTCTACGCTTGTTAGTCAAGAAGCGGCGTCCTGAGTGCATTTTGAAGCACTTTAACACCAACAGGTTAGGTGCAGATGTATTTCTTAAGATATCTGGACAGCTTATGACACGAGGGCGTAAGACAGCTTCAGACCGAATTCTCAAGCTGTTAGTTAACGAGCGGGGAGCCAGAAAGCCTCTGTTAGGATAATGTGTTATCATGGAAAATTACCTGTTTCTTCGCCATGTATACCTAAAAAACATAGTTTACGAAATTTGAAAACACAAAATTACTTGGGAAAAGTTTCACACTATTGACCGAAACTTGTACTGAACTACTTTCTTTCGTATCTTAGGATAAATGACGTTATGGTACCGCAGCAGGCGTTTGCTGTAGAAATATGTTAATGGGAAAATTTAGGATGAGCGACTCTCTGTTGTATTCACACTTAGGAAATCTGAATAATTCATTGGATGGCAAACTATTTGTGTATTATTCTCGACGCTAACAGCGCAGTTCCAAATACTTACGAAGCTGTGTCCTGTCGTACATGCTGTCGACTGGCATTTTGTCAAGTAGGCAGCTGGTCGGCAAATTTTGTCAAGTCACATTAATGTGACTGTCTGTCAAAATCCTAATAACTATATTTTGCGGCAATGACGACTGAGGGACGTGCAAGAAGAGTATCAATGATATTCTGGAAGGAACCGACTCCCAGTGCCGTTGTCAGCTGCGCTAGATTTCTCTGCTGAGGACCTATGGAGTGAACAGCCCGATCGAAGTGGTCCCACGGATTCTTGATTGGGTTTAACTCCTGGGAGTTTGGTGCCTAGGTTAGTACGACAAATTCATCCTGCTTCTCTTACAACCACACAGGTACACTGGGATCTGTGTGAAAGGTTGCAGTGTCCTGCCGGTAGATTCCAACGGACCGAGGAAGAGTAAAGAGCATCTGGGAGTGAACAAGGTCACCAAGGAGATATACATACTGTGTCTTCCAAAACGACGAGATCATCCAAAACATTCATCAAACCATAATGCTCCATCCTCCGGCCTACACCCTGCCGAAAATTGTTGGAACGAGTTTCCTTTCATTCCAATAGAGCATAAAACGTGATTTGTCTGAAACGGCCACCAATTGCCATTAAGTGGACTTCCAGTTGCGATATTTGCGTGGAAATTCTAGCCTTCGTCGGCGATATTCGCAGTCAGCAAGGATGCACGAACCAGACGTCTGCTACAAAGGTCCATTCGCAGCAGCGTTCGCTCAACGGTCGTTAGTAGCCCCTTGGTTCATTTGGGTGGTCAACTGGTCAACAGTTGCACGTATATTCGCCTGTACAGATCTCTGCAGTCGTCATTCACCGCTGTCATCTATGGCCTGTGTGCACCACAGTTGCCTCGGCATCGGGTTTGGATAACTTCATTTTGCCTTACACGATATGTTTTCACCACGGCGACACGCGAACAGAATGCTACCACCCTTGGCCTGAAATCTATTGGTCCCGCCCTTTGGACGTCAGATAAATGGCTCCGTTTGTACAATACGACAACGACTGGTACTGCTTCCACGTCAGCCGACACTCTTTATATAGCCTCCATTGTTAGTGCCGCCACCTGCGGTCTTCGAGTGGTCTTTTGCACGCTTGCTTTGAGCGTAAGCGGCGGTCACATTAACGTGACTGGACGGTTTACATGCATGGTGTTTCAGGACGAGAAGTAAGCATTTTAGGAGTGGTAGCATAGACTAATTCGAGTAAACTATTCGATTAACTTGTGCCCAGTTTTATTGGCTACTAAGATACAGCTAGTTATAGAGAGAAGTTTTAATTTTGCTTGTTGGTAGTCTAATTGCTATGGGTTTATTTATGGATCGCCGGCCGCTGTGGCCGAGCGGTTCAAGGGGCTGCAGTGTGGAACCGCGCTGCTGATACAGTTGCAGGTTCGAATCCTGCATCAGGCATGGATGTGTGTGATGTCCTTAGGTTAGTAAAGTTTAAGTTCTTGTAGGGACTTATGACCTCAGATGTTAAGTCCCATAGTGCTTAGAGCCATTTGAACCATTTATCAATCGTCATTTTCGTTTTGAAGTTCATCTTATGAAAGCGCCCTTCAGTTAAAACAGTTTAACTGCCCTACTGTGATTCTAACAGTAATTCGCAGGCCAATACTGCTGTGCTGTTGAAGCCTGCTGAAAGTATATACACATATTGAATATGCCTATGTGGTACTTGGGTACAGGTTTTGTGATAGAAATGCTGCTCATGCTTGTAGGGAGTACTTCTGACGATTCGCTACCAGATTAAAGAGTGATTTTTCGTGTTTTTACTGATTTCCGTGACACTGGTGCGGTGCCAGCAGAAATATTTGATTCGAATGTGGAAATGAACAGAGTGTAGATGAAGCAGAAGACATTATTAACTTGTTAGAACTTAGTACTTCAACGAGCATACACAGAATTTCTACATATACCGGTGTTCCACCTGCCGGGTTTAATGTATTTTTAATATTTATTGCGGATCCAGCACCATCGAGAGGGAGACGACGGCAGACGATGGGAATTTAGTCGCTGACTAATTGCAGATAGCCGAATAATCCCATGGTCTGACGGAAACCCCGCATGTCCTTGTGGAGTCACATTTGTAAAAACGCCTGTTGTTAAATGTGTGGTATGGCGCGACAGTTAGTTGATTGGGCCTTTTGTGTTGTCGCATCGTCTTAGAGGGGCTCGTTATCACGACTTACTAGCATTATTTGAAGAGATTTCTTCGGCTAGTAGTATAGGTAAGTTCTTCTTGAATAACGAGGCCCCTACACATCCTTGACGTCAGGTGACCCATCATCTGAATTTAAAATATTACATAAGACGGATCGGTAGAAATTGTCACATTTCTTGGTCGCCGAATTCTCCGGACCTTACTACTTTATTCTTCTGCCTGTGGTGACGGTTCAAAGGCAAATTCTGCAAGTAAAGACCAAACACAGGATTCGAATTACTCGAATTATGATAGGGCTCTCTCCATAACAGAGCTTCAAGACGATCTCAGAAGAGAACTGTATAGTGCATTGAAGTTGGAGGTGAAATTTATGAAAATCAACTTTGAACATTATCGTTTGCCTTTGCTTAACACATTATGTATTTGCCCGCGTCACATTCTCACAGCTGTACCTCTGTAAGCGATAAAAACACACGTTGCTCTGCAAAATTTAAGGATGAGGTAGATAAAGCAACATAACACACTACCAGGTAGAAATGGATGAAACTGCGGGAGCACATTACCAGAGGTCTCCTAGTCGTGAGCCGGCCGAAGTGGCCGTGCGGTTAAAGGCGCTGCAGTCTGGAACCGCAGGACCGCTACGGTCGCAGGTTCGAATCCTGCCTCGGGCATGGATGTTTGTGATGTCCTTAGGTTAGTTAGGTTTAACTAGTTCTAAGTTCTAGGGGACTAATGACCTCAGCAGTTGAGTCCCATAGTGCTCAGAGCCATTTGAACCATTTTTTTCCTAGTCGTGCGCAGAGAGCTGGAGGTCACATATCGTGAGGCCAACGTGCCTATAACGCCAGATGGGGCTGGCTCCACAGTACGAGGCCGTTGAATGAACCGGAAAAGATATTGTGTAACTCAGTCAGCGAACAGTTACGGTGCGCTGTGACAGTGTTCATTACAAGATAGTCTGTAAACATCTGAATGACATCACACGGGGAAGAATGAGAGGGAAAGGGGAGGAGGTCAACGGTGACGAATGTAGCCAAGGAGTTCGGTATTGCTCACAGCATTGTTCCTCATTGCACGGGGAGGGTTCCGAACCACAAGTACTGCTGCCTGAAGGAGGGTGTGCAATCCCCCCCTCCTTCTGTCTTCCATCTATTGTCCACATTAAATAATACCCAGTCCAAATAATTAATACGAAGATTCCGAAGAGCGAAGATAACAATAAACTTTCAAGTTTACTTAGCTTGTCATATTGAGATGGCTCCAGTTCTTCTTGTCTAGGTGTCTGAGTCTTGAGGCTGAAAATCTAATATTAGATCCTCACGGTTGGTTTAAGCTAAATAAATTGGAAGATTGTTGTTGCAGAATTTTTTTTCCTAAATATATATTCCACTGATTTCCTGACATTTTGTATATCAGACAGTATTTTGATTTTTCACATTAACAAAGCTGAAATTATATTGTTCGCACCTATTGCACAAAAATACGTCCGATCACATCAGAGGTAAGCTTACGAACCCCACACTCCGCGGAAGTAACAATATTCCAGAGGGTTTACAGTTTTTCTTAACAAATAAATTACATTATTAATTTCGATTATCCAGAAGCAAACATAGTATACAGGACAGGATTGAGTAATAAATACAGAAATTTTATGTGTGCAAATAATTCGTAATTTCAAATGTTACTAAAAAAAATAATTTCAACTGCACGTTTAGAACTTTTTATCGATTTTGACATCGAAACTAAAATATTTTATAAAGTAATTCCTTCTCATAAAATTTAGCTCGAAATATAACATGCTCCGTATAAAATTGTATGAAAGTTTTCAGGAAAGGAACTGAGATAATATTGACCTGTCCAAAATTCGATAAGTATTACTGGTGCCGACAGCTGATGTTGAGGAAAAGTAATGCAAGAGGAGGATGTCCCCTTACAGGTGGCTGTCGACTACTTTCAACTATAGCAGCAGAAGGCAACTACATTGTGCTACAGCCAGCAACGGACACACGCCAAACAGCGAATTCAAATGCAGTTACATTTAACAGGACTGCAAGGCAGTCAACCTCAAGCTCCACAACGGCGCAGTGACTGGAATGAGGGTGGTCTCTTTGCGCGACCTCCAGTCGTTTTGCTCCGTTGACACCTGCACGTCTGCGGCACCATTTGCTATGGTACCAAGAGCAAACGGACTTCACCAACGAGGAGTGGACTAGCGTGCTCCTCTCGGATGACAGCAGATTCAATTTCAATAGCGATTCCGAACGTACACTCATATGGTGTGAAGTGGGAACACATTATGCTCCCAGGAATATTGGCGATCACGATCGTTTCGGTGGTACAGTGTTGCATTGGCATACTGACCTCCTAACCTTTGAACGGTACCCCTCATCAGTTTACGTTATTGTGATCCTGTACTCCTTCCTCATGGGTGCCTTTCCAGGGGTGCCTACGGGCCTGACTGCATTTTTATGACCGGTTGAGGTGGCACAGTGGTTAGCACTCTCGACTCGCATTCGGGGAAACGACGATTCAAACCCGGATACCCTGATTTAAGTTTTCCATGACCTCCCTACATCGCTTCAGGAAAATGCCAAGATGGTTCCTTTAAAAGGTACGGCCTATTTCCCCATCCTCCTCTAATCCAAGCTTGTGCTCTAATGGCCTCGTTGTCGACGCTACGTTAAACACTAGTCTCCTCTCCTCTTTCTGCCTTTTAATAAATGACATTGCATGACGGTAGCAAACAGTGCAGGTGGAGGTGCTCTTGGAACCAGAGGATATTCGGTGAATAGACTGGCCTGCTCGTTCCGTCGGATTAAATCTCGTCGAGTATGTGTAGGCTGCGTTGGGGAGACGTACTGAAGCATGTCCTCATGCACCAACGACCATCCAGTAGTCGTCAATCGTGCTGGCGAAAGAATGGAAAGCCCTACCATAAAACTTCTTACTGGTATTGCAGCCTGCATGAGGCCACGTTACATTGCTGTCCGCGGTAATCACACACCCCATTAGACCGATGTCCGACCTTTCGCAATGACCAGGGGAGGATCATAAATCGCGGTCTTTTTATCTTTTCCAGTTCGTCTCATTGCGAATTTCTCCTAGTTACCTTCCATACTATGCTCTTCCTATGTATGGCCTGAGTTTCATCAATCTATGTTTCTAGACACTGCAACATCTTACGCTAAGTCCTCAAAAGTATCCGGACTACCCGAAAATCATATGTTTTTCATATTAGGTGCATTGTGGTGCCACCTACTGCCAGGTACTCCGTATCAGCGACCTCAGTAGTCAGGTGATTGGGTGTCACTTGTGTCATACGTCTGTACACGAGATTTCCACACTCCTAAACATCCCTAGATCCACTATGTGATAGTGAAGTTCAAACGTGAAGTGACACCTACAGCAGAAAAGCATACAGACCGATCTCGTCTGTTGACTGACAGAGACCGCCGACAGTTGCGGAGGGTCGTAATGTGCAATAGGCAGACATCTATCTAGACCATCAAACAGGAATTCCAAACTGCATCAGGATCCACTGCAAGTACTGTGACAGTTGGGCGAGAGGTGAGAAAACTTGAATTTCGTGGTCGAGCGGCTGCTGATAAGCCAGACATTATGCCGGTAAATGCCAAACGACGCCTCGTTTGATGGAAGGAGCGTAAACATTGGACGATTGAACAGTGGAAAAACGTTGTATGGAGTGACGAATCACGGTACACAATGTGACGATCCGATGGCAGGGTGTGGGTACAGCGAATGCCCGGCGAACGTCATCTGCCAGCGTTGTTAGTGTCAACAGTAAAATTCGCAGCGGGTGGTGTGTGTTGTTATGTTTTTCATGGTGGGGGTTTGCATCCCTTGTTGTTTTGCGTTGCACTACGCTTCCCACTGTTGAAGAGCAACTGGAGGATGGCGCTCGCATCTTTCAACACGATCGAGCAACTGTTCATAATTCACGGCCTGTGGCGGAGTGGTTACACGACAATAACATCCCTCTAATGGACTGGCCTGCACAGAGTCCTGATCTGAATCCTATAGAAACCTTTCGGATGTTTTGGAACGCGGACTTCGTGCCAGGCCTCACCGACCGACATCGATACCTCTCCTCAGTGCAGCATTCCGTGAAGAATGGGCTGCCATCTCGCAAGAAACCTTCCAGCACCTGATCGAACGTATGCCTGAGAGAGTGGAAGCCGCCATCTAGGCTAAGGGTCGACCTACACCATATTGAATTCCAGCATTACCGATGGAGGGCGCCACGAACTTGTAAGTCATTTTCAGCCACGTGTCCGGATACTTTTGATCACATAGTGTATGAAAGTTACTTTCGTCCTTAAGTATTACACACTAGTTTGCACATCTGTCTGTTGGAGATATTTCACGTCTTATTCGTAGCACCTACTGATTTATCATCCTAGCTCTTCCCACAGTGTAACCAGAATTTGCGTACAGCTGGTCTTCAAATGTATCTGAGTACGTGAACAGAAAACCTAATGACAGCTATGAACACCGTTGCCATCTCAGCACTGTTTATAACTCAGAAAAGTTAAGACAAGGAGGACGATTCTCTCAGCTTACAACGCATAATCAGTCAAACGTCAGTTGCTCACCCGTTACCAGCTACTTTCATCTGCACGTCAGTTTGTCTTCTCATCGCTGTTACCCAAAGCGATAGACGAATCTTTTCTGCATCCTTTCTACTACTTTACGTTTACAGTGATGAGCCAGAACATTGTGACTACCAACTTAAAAGCGTGTTGGCACACCTCTGGAATGCAATTCAGTTCTGATTCTGCTCGCCATTGGTTCGATGACTACTTGATACGTTTCCAGAGGTTTGCGAAACGAGATGCCTACACACAGGTCATACACTTCCCGTAATTTACGGGCTGTTGGTTCGTGGGCGCAAAGCTGGCGCTCAATAGCGTCCCAGCTGTGTTTCATCGTATTCAGATTAGCCGAATTTGATGACCAAACCATCAACGTGAGTTCACTGTCATGCTCCTCAAAACGTTGCAGCATGATTCTGGCCTTGTGACATGGACCGTTATCCTACTGGAAGATGCCACCACTGTTGGAGAAGACATCAATCATAAGGGATTACAGGTAGTCCCTAATAATGTTCTCGTTGTCTACAGCTGTCACGGTGCCTTCGATTACCACCGCAAGTCCCACGAAAGGCCAGCTGAATGTCCCCCATAATACCGCTCTATCGGCCTGCGTCCGTGGCGAACAGTATGTTTATAGCAGCCGTTCGCCTAGATGATGGCGTATCTGGACATGACCATCAACCTAGTTTAACTATAAATGCGATTCATTCGACCAGGCGGCACGATTCCATTGATCTGCGGTCCAATCTCGATGATCCCATGCCCACTGTAATCATAACTGACCATGTTATTGGATGAACAGGGGAACACCTAGCGGTCCTCTGCTACGGAACATCATATTCCACACTGGGCTTTTTACGGTGTTCTCCAAAACACTTTCATTGTCGCCTACTCGTGGTTTCAGCATTCTTCATCCATTTTCCATGGATGTTCACGACAGTAGCACATGAACAGCCGAACTTCTTCGTCGCTCCCGAGATGCTCGCTCCCAGGCACTGGGACACAAGTGTCTGGCTTTCGTCCAAGTCGCTTAAGTCGACGGATTTCCGCATTTGCACCACTTATCGTTCTATTCTGCTCAAGTACTTCTCTTACAGTGTCACGTGGTCTCAGCGTCACCAGGCTGCCCACAATCTCGTGGTGGACAGTGGTCATAATGTTTTGGCTCAACAGTGAATTTTCCTCTTTCCTCCTCACAGTAATTTCTAATTATATGCTATAGTTATTGTAAATAATTTATTATAATATTTGTCGTTTCAGATATTTCGATCTCGTAAAAATATGTATGTCTCCACCTAATAAAAAAATAGGGAGCCACATCGCTGGTAACAAGGTTTAACACTATAGTTGAACACTTTCTCCGATTTGGGCCCCACTCAATGGTCGTCTGCGTTACCATACTTCCACCTTTCAAAGTGTTTATTGTTCTCATGATTGGAATGGACATGACAAGTCATTTTCTGCATTTTACACACGCAAGTTACTGTATGTAGCGTGTAGAGCTGTGGCGACTACATCGCTCACCGATAATTGGAGGGAAAACCATACCTTAATGGGCAGGGATGAATTGCCTTGCCGAAGCCCGACTACATGGGTTACCGTGGTCAGCTGGGCCACGGGGAAGGTGACCCGTTAAACCACTCTACAATGAGCTAATGATCCAAGTGGAGATAATAGTGATTCAGAGAAATAATAGTAGCCTCGGACTGGAGAGACGCTACCCCGACTCTTGAAACCACAAGGAAATCTAAAAACAAAAAGAAGTTTTTATATGCTCGCGTTTAGAAGGGCAGTAGCAATGCATCATTCGTATAAATTCGCTTGTACTGTGAAAACGTCAATCAATATGGGACGAAGTGTTCATGAGAGACTACACAGTAACTGGTGTTCCAGCAGTAGTGATGGTCTTCATAACTGCATTAAAGACTACGCTGTCGCTATGGTTGAAGCCAGAGTTTTCATGCTAAGAACATTGATAGACAAAAATGAGTATCAGTTAAAGAGGACAGGAAAACAGAAGCTTCTTTATGGGAATAATGCACGGTGTTGTCAGTGTTTACATCTATTAGAATGTGAACAGGATCGCAATACTAGCTTACTTCTGAATAAATCTGACAACTTGTTTCAGACGCTTTCTAAGAGAATAACACAAAGTGAAATGGTTTACGGAGTACTCTGCTATGTGCAGAACAGGGAATCAGTGATCATAAGGCCGTTGCAGCATCGCTGAACATGGAAGTTAATAGGAATATAAAAGAAGGGAGGAAGGTTTATCTGTTTAGCAAGAGTAGTAGAAGGCAGATTTCATCCTACCTAGATCAAAACGAAAATTTCTGTTCCGACACTGACAATGTTGAGTGTTTATGGAATAAGTTCAAGGAAATCGTAAAATGCGTTTCAGACAGGTACGTGCCGAGTAAAACTGTGAGGGACGGGAAAAACCCACCGTGGTACAACAACAAAGTTGGGAAACTACTGCGAAAGCAAAGAGAGCTTCACTCCAAGTTTAAACGCAGCCAAAACCTCTCAGACAAACAGAAGCTAAACGATGTCAAAGTTCGCGTAAGGAGGGCTATGCGTGAAGCGTTCAGTGAATTCGAAAGTAAAATTCTATGTACCGACTTGACAGAAAATCCTAGGAAGTTCTGGTCTTACGTTAAATCTGTAAGTGGCTCGAAACAGTATATGCAGACACTCCGGGATGATGATGGCATTGAAACAGAGGATGACACGCGTAAAGCTGAAATACTAAACACCTTTTTCCAAAGCTGTTTCACAGAGGAAGACCGCACTACAGTTCTTTCTCTAAATCCTCGCACAAACGAAAAAATGGCTGACATAGAAATAAGTGTCCAAGGAATAGAAAAACAACTGGAATCACTCAACAGAGGAAAGTCCACTGGTCCTGACGGGATACCAATTCGATTCTACACAGAGTACGCGAAAGAACTTGCCCCCATTCTAACAGCCGTGTACCGCAAGTCTCTAGAGGAACGGAGGGTTCCAAATGATTGGAAAAGAGCACAGGTAGTCCCAGTCTTCAAGAAGGGTCGTCGAGCAGATGCACAAAACTATAGACCTATATCTCTGACGTCGATCTGTTGTAGAATTTTAGAACATGTTTTTTGCTCGAGTATCATGTCGTTTTTGGAAACCCAGAATCTAATTTGTACGAATCAACTTGGATTCCGGAAACAGCGATCGTGTGAGACCCAACTCGCTTTATTTGTTCATGAGACCCAGAAAATATTAGATACAAGCTCCCAGGTAGATGCTATTTTTCTTGACTTCCGGAAGGCGTTCGATACAGTTCCGCACTGTCGCCTGATAAACAAAGTAAGAGCCTACGGAATATCAGACCAGCTGTGTGGCTGGATTGAAAAGTTTTTAGCAAACAGAACACAGCATGTTGTTATCAATGGAGAGACGTCTACAGACGTTAAAGTAACCTCTGGCGTGCCACAGGGGAGTGTTATGGGACCATTGCTTTTCACAATATATATAAATGACCTAGTAGATAGTGTCGGAAGTTCCATGCGGCTTTTCGCGGATGATGCTGTAGTATACATTGCTTCCCCCTACTTATACCTCCCGAGGAGATCACGAATGTAAAATTAGAGAGATTAGAGCGCGCACGGAGGCTTTCAGACAGTCGTTCTTCCCGCGAACCATACGCGACTGGAACAGGAAAGGGAGGTAATGATAGTGGCACATAAAGTGCCCTCCGGCACACACCGTTGGGTGGCTTGCGGAGTATAAATGTAGATGTAGATTAATTACAGTGGACTATTTCTGGAGTATGTGAAAATGCTACCAGATGAAATTAACAGAGATTTTCGACCTTTAATGAAAGGACAGCATGTGTGTTCAGTTGCTTATTGCAATAGTGCCTAGAACGTTAGTCAATCAGTAATCTGTACAGAAATGGTTGTGTAAGGATTGGAAAGTGTATTTTAAACAAGGTGTAGCAATTATGAAAGATTACAAAGACTATTTAGACCAGCTGGTATAACTTAGCGCATGGAACGCTAACATACGAGAGAGGGAGGTCAGACGTATCGAAGCCGGGCGCGTCATCCTGTGTAGCTATGGAGGGGGGTCGGGGGGTGGTCAGCAACAGGTTGCTAACCAGAGGGCCCCGGGTTTGAATCCCGGCCGTGTCGTATTATAACAGACAGGAAAATCGCCTGCATGGTGTCACATTCCAAGCCTAAGCGCAATGTAGCTTCATACCAGGATATAGCTTGGCCCTAATTAACGTTCTGAATCGTCGCACCTTCCTCTGCCGAGGTGGCTCTATGGGGACGTCCTGGAAGGCTATATATAAACTTAGTGGCCAAGTACCTATATATATGTACTTGGTCACTAAGTTTAAATAAAAATTAACATGCCGAGTTATGAGAAGAGGAAACCCCCGTCATCAGTCTTCTGACTGGTTTGATTCGGCAAACCAACATTCTTCTCCTGTGCCAACCTTTCATCTCAGAGACGCAATTGCAACCTACATGCTCAGTTATTTGCTGGACGTATTGCAGTCTCTGTCCCTTCTACAGTTTTTATCCACCGCAGCCTCCTTAAGTACCATGCAAGCTATTTTCCGTTGTCTTAACAGATGTTCGATTATCCTGTCCGTCGTCCTGTCAGTGTTTTCCGCACATTCCTATCTTCGCTGATTCTGCAGGAAACCTCCTTAATCCTTATCTTACCATCCAGCTGGACTGATAAGCAAACATCATACGGCACGATAATTGCTATGAAACAGACAATGACCTCCATTAGTTTCAACCGTGAATGAGAACGATGAGAACGTTTTGTAGGATATCTGGACGCGTTATACACCATAGACAGATAAGAATACAGTGACAGCATAGAATACTATAGATTTCAGCTTTGCTACGTACTGTATATGGCCGTTGAAATAGTGAATGAACCGGTGTCCAGGTGACTGTTTCTGTGAATGGATATGTCGATCAGTACTTAGAATTTTCTTTCTGCAAGAACTGCATGTTCACCAGGCTCAGCGGAGAGTCTGTGATCCATTACACGGGGCGTGCTGGTACTTCTCACCTCCCCTGCTCATCAGCAAGTGCCGGGATCGGAAGGAATGCCAGCGTTGCGAAATTTTCATTCCCCGAGAGCCACGGCTAAAAAGCACCGCGATCGGAGTGTGCCAAATGCCGAGGCAGGCGGCGAACACGTCTACCGAAATACCCTGAATTCATTTGCAACCGACGCGTTTCCTCAATGGCAGCCGGCGAGGCACTTTGGCAGCGGCGGCTTAATTAAGCGCGGCGCGAATAATCAATGGCGGGCTAAGAGGCAGGCATCCCGACGTGGAGAGACGCCTGCCGCCGCGACGCCGGGCGCCGTTCTTTCCGCCGCCGTCACCGCCGCTGCTGCCGCGCCACGCTAAACGCGGGGATCCGCCGGCCCGAAATAGAAGGGGATCAAGAGGACCACATTCGCAAGCCTTTATTATTGGGGTCAGCATACCTGAAGCTGCTAACGACACCACGTCTGTGTCTGGCCGGTCTTTCGTTTGAATCGCGACGCTGTGGTCCCTTTACATGGACAGTCCAAAGTCTGAATTTATTTTATTTTTATTGCTGCAGTTTCTTAATTGCAAACACTCCACGCTAACCATAGTGGCTCCTACATGTTACTGCTACTAACAAAACGCTTCTCTGTATGCTCATAAAATACAAAGTGATTTTTTCCACGATGTACGAACGCTACCGATTGATCGATAATGGGATACGGAAAAAATGGTCTAATGAACTCATGTCCGGAAATTCATCGTTTCCATCGTAGAAACCATTTATTCAATCGTACTTTGTTACAGAGATTGCGGTCTAAGGCGCGCTGTACCACGTACCCACAGTTACATATGCCTCAACGCATGCGTCTACGGGCCGTACCCTGTTTTGTCTCACACGTTCACATCGGCCAGGCTGCATTCGAACAGTTCAAAGGCAGCATGAATACACTGCTCCAGTGTCTCCACACCTGGAATGGGCTCTGCATACATGATACTTTTGAGACGGCCCCATTACTAGAAATTGCATCGGTTGAGATCCGGTCAATGCGCAGGCCTTGCAACTGGGCACCCTCTTCCGATCCATCAAACAGGGAAGGTACGATCGAAAAGCGTCCGAACGTTAACAGTGAAGTGGGCTGGAGCAGCAAGATGTAGCCGCCACTTATCCCTTCGAATCATTAGTGACACTTCCTCCAGCAGGGGAGGCGAAGTCACCCGCAAGAAATGCCGATTGTCCCGACCGGTAGGGCGACGTGGAAGGAAGACTGGTCCCAAAATACGGTCACCAATTATCCCGGCCCACACATTCAGGCTGCACCGATACTGATAATTCGCAGTCACAATACCATGGGGGTTCAGCCTACTATACCACAGATGACTGTAATGAAAGTTCAAGATACCACTCCGCGTAAAGGCGGCTTACCCTGTACTGGCAGGCCAACTGCCTGGTACCCACACGGCTGTCGCCTTCACAGTGTTTATCAGAGTTTCTTACAAGTCTGGAAAATTTGGAAATTTGTGGTGAGTTCCTACGGGGTGAAATTGCTGAGGTCATCGGTCCCTAGGATTACACAATACTTAATCAGACATAACTAACTTACCAAAGGACAGCGCATACACACCCATGCCCGAGGGAGGACTCGAACCTCCGACGGGGACAGCCGCGCGAACCGTATCAAGGCACCCACGACCGCGTCGATACCCCGCGCGGTTCTCCAAGTCTGGCACCCGTAAATCCTTCATGATTCCCTGCTTCGTTAAACGATTCTGTCACAGACAGACGACGAAACACTGTTGCAAATACTGAATGCTGTGGTTGTCGGCGGGAATAGGTCTCCTGACACAACCTTGCTGCCCGCCGCCCGCTACCATTTGCCTTTCTGTAAGTAAACACCAAGTCGGAAAGCTCTGGATTCGAATACGGATCCACTGTGCACAACGCTGTATCAAATCCACTACAAGGTGAGTCAGCAAGAGAAGTTAATCGGACACAACATTACCAATTACTATGGCAGAAGAGGGCGCTAGGACATGACGTATGAGTTACCTTTTTTGTTCCGTATCGGCCGGCCGCGGTGGTCTCGCGGTTCTAGGCGCGCAGTCCGGGACCGTGCGACTGCTACGGTCGCAGGTTCGAATCCTGCCTCGGGCATGGATGTGTGTGATATCCTTAGGTTAGTTAGGTTTAAGTAGTTCTAAGTTCTAGGGGACTGATAACCACAGCAGTTGAGTCCCATAGTGCTCAGAGCCATTTGAACCATTTTTGTTCCGTATCCTCTCATCGATCAATCCCTATAGTTTGCACACGGTGGAGAAAATCACCCTGTATAGGTTTTAGACCTCCGGTACTGACTACACTTACAACGTCCGAAGTGGTATGCCGTTGTCGATGCATAAAACTTTCATCTCAGACTGCAACAGACATCTTCAGAGGTAAAGCGGCCAACGGCAACAAGAACACGAGGGAGCACCGAATACACATTGATCAGTCAAAATATTATGACCAAAACATTACGACCAAAACATTATGACCACCTACTTAACATCTTGTCCGTCTTCGGAGCAAAATCCTTCACTGATTTTGCGTATCAGGGATCTGACAGTTTGTAGGTAGTATGTGGAGGATATGGCATTGGATGTCTACGCACAGGTCATGTAATCGATGATAATAATGGGCGGCTACCTCCCGTACCCGGTGATGACGCCTGATAGCAACCCGTAAGGAAATGGAAATTTGTGGTAAGTTCCTATGGGACCAAACTTCGGAGGTCATCGCTCCCTAGGATTACACACTAATTAATCTAACTTACGCTAAGGACAACCAACACACCCATACCCAAGGGAGGACTCGAACCTCCGACGGGAGGAGTGGCACTAACGGTAGCAAGGCGACCCAGACCGCACGGCTACCCCGTGCGGCCAACCCATTTGGGTACCACAGGGCTTACATCAGGTGAACTTGGTCGCCGAGTAATCAACGTGAGTTCGTGATTGATTTAGACTCATAATCGACAAAAGATCTGACACACACACACACACACACACACACACACATAAACACAAGAGCGCGCGCGCGCATACGTTGATCGAAGTATTATAGCACGTTTGCAACTTTGTTAAGGCGACGTGGAAACTTTACCATAGGAAAACAATGTGGACAACCTCGACAATCTTAATGTTACTACATTTGTCATTAAAATGGAAATTACAGTGC
This sequence comes from Schistocerca nitens, assembly GCF_023898315.1. Classification (NCBI taxonomy): domain Eukaryota; kingdom Metazoa; phylum Arthropoda; class Insecta; order Orthoptera; family Acrididae; genus Schistocerca; species Schistocerca nitens. Next base: position 266,885,953 of record NC_064618.1, read on the forward strand.
ATATCAATCAGTTCCATCAGCACATGCACAGAGGTGCTTTCGGCTGAAACGGCATACCGTCTCGGAAAAAGGTCGAAAACAGGTTTAAGATTGACGGTGCCTACAAAATGTTTAAAAAACTATCCTTTAACTTCTTTCAACGTCACAATGAATTCTTCCAACATCTCGTTTTATTCAAAATCAAGGAGCTTACGGAACTGGACTGTTTTTGTCAGACTTTGTCCCTTCTACAACCCTATTTTATTTTTAACTGCAACCCCAGCAAATCAGAAAGAAGTTCTCACCTTACAATGTTTTACTGAGGGCAATGTGGAATACACTTAAAATGCTATGTCGGCAATATATTCCGGATGTGCTATTTTTCTTTCCTGAACTCTGTTTTCCTTCAGTTATTCAGAAGCGGGTTTGAAATCAGAAAATCGCTCCAGGTCTGCCCGTTAAATAAACCAACGTACTTTGCAGTAATATCTGAAGTCCCCATATTCTTTGTCCATTTTCATCAAAAACTGTTGCAACTGACAGTGGAATAATGCCTGCGACTTCAGAAACTTTACTATTCACACCACCAATGTCATCACGTGCTCCATGCCTGAAACTTCAGCACAAAGTGGTTTTTGATGTATAGAATGTTGAATCACGTCTATCGATCGTCGTAATTTTGTGTTCTTACAGTGGTCAATTAAATCTTTAAATTATTTCTACATCAAAATGTAATGTCGCTTCGTAGCAAATTTGTAGTACCCGTCGATTATGCGACAGATACTGAGAATTACTATCCCTCTCTTATGTCATTTCTGTTCATTTATAAAGGCTTGTGATGATAAATCTCTAGACTGCCTCTTTTTGTGCAAAACAGTAACTGATTCTGTGAACGTCGTTCGTGCGGTGAAGGAATAGTGCAGGGTAATTAGCGCTAACAGAACGAAATGAAGAGAAATGTGCTGACGGGAAAATGCCACACCGCAGTAGTAAATGAAATGTCGTGCTGTACCGGGTATTTCCGAAAAGTGCCATCTAAACAAAGCCAAGATAGGCAGGACCTCGTCGCCACAGAGCCTGCACATGTGACTCGTGTGCGATTTTTAAATACCGTTGCCGTCCTCTACGATCTCAACAGCAACACGCACCAACGTTTCGATGGTTCGTTGTTGGAATCCTGCAATGACAACTAATCTGTTAGCAAAGGATATTTTTATTTGTGAACTGCAGTAGTGAAATTATTACACATCTGCTATACGCGAATGCAATGAAACAACCAATACACTCTTTCTTGAACTGCATCAGTTAGTTGCAGGAAACCATGGCCAGTCGTCTTGGAAGGCAAACACCTCATCTGTGCCATCCGTCTGGTGGGAATCATAGGCCCCAGGTTCTAAAACATCCATCCTAAGATCCTTTGAGATATTAATCACTCTATGACTGCCCTCTATCAATTGTCCACTATGATATACGTACCTGCTAACACTGGGAGATGTCTTGAGGTAAATATAGTTCTGTTATTCCGCAGACATGGTCTGCTACTCTTGGTGTAGTGATTCGAGTTGCTGCCTCTATACCCTGGGGCTCCCAGCTTCCATTCCTGGCCAAGTCGGAGATTTTCGTCCCACAGTGACTCGTTGTTGTGTTGTTCTCATCATCATTTCATTATCATTGACTCACAACTCGTCGAAGTGATATCAAATAGAAATTATCTAGGCACGTCCGACGTTATCTCAATGACACCATTCGTGGACTTTGGATTGGAAGAAGAGGAGCAGAAGATCATCGCCGCTGGTCTCCCAGGTCTCCACGCCTCACACCTTGTGCATTTTATTTGTGGGGTTACATTAAAAGACCGACACTCTTGAAAGTCTGCGACATTCCATTGTTGAATTCTTAATTTGTGTGGCCATAGTGTCGGTAGTAGCTTTATAATTCATGAGAGCATTTTTGATCCGTCATTGCAACTACAAAAATGCTTGATTTTTTCCCCAGACGAGTTTATCTTTATTGAAGTAAAGCATCATCAGTGGTCTGTAATTAAGTTATTTACAGTATGATTTGATTTTTAGATTGAAAAACAGTTCGTTATGGAGGAGGAGGAGATTAGTGTTTAACGTCCCGTCGACAACGAGGTCATTAGAGACGGAGCTTAAGCTGGGTGAGGGAAGGATGGGGAAGGAAAGCGGCCGTGCCCTTTCAAAGGAACCATCCCGGCATTTGCCTGAAGCGATTTAGGGAAATCACTGGAAACCTAAATCAGGATGGCCGGAGACGGGACTGAACCGTCGTCCTCCCGAATGCGAGTCCAGTGTGCTAACCACTGCGCCACCTCACTCGGTAGTTCGTTAAGAACAGGTTGATTTGTACTTACGGTGATTTTTCTGCTGATTTCCCGATGTAAGCGAGAAATCAGCCGGAAAATCACCGTAAGTACAAATCAACTTGTTCTTAACGAACTGTTTTTCAATCTAAAAATCAAATCAAAATGGAAATGACTTAATTACAGACCACTGATGATGCTTTAACTCAATAAAGAAAAACGCGTCTGTCGAGAAAAAAAATCACGCATTTTTGTATTTGCAACGACGGATCAAAAATACCCTCATGAATCGCATTGTTGAAGCTGTGAATCCGATGACGAAAGATCAGCTGCTTCGTATGTGGCAGGAAAGAAGCAACCGTTTCGATATTTGTAGTGTAACATACAGTGTCCACACTTAACGCAAGAAATGTGAACCTTTCTCTTTCCAGGAACGTTCGAATTGTGTTTCTGTCTTTTGTAGTTTGAAGGCAATAAATGTTTGAAAACTGTTCCTTCTTTTTGAATAGCCCTGTATATCTCTCATCAGCTTCACTTCGATCCTACATTAACATTCGCATTCTGTCCTTATTTGCTCCATTTCGTCACTTCCCCTTTACTTGCATCTACATCATACTCCATAAGCCAACTAACGGTGCGTGGCGGAGGGTACTTCTCGTATTTATCATTGCCCCTTTGCTGTATCGAAAGAGGTGTGGGGAGAATGACCGCTGATAAGACCCTGTATTAGCTCTAATTATTTTGAATTTTCTCCCCATGGTCATTTCGCGAGATGTATGTGGGAGGAAATGATATGTTCCCGACTCTTCCCGGAAAGTGCTCACTCGATATTTTAATAGTAAATCCGTGAAGCACAACGCCTCTTAGGTAACGTCTGCCACTGTATTTTGTTGAGCATCTCTTAACGCTCTCGCGCCGGCTAAGCGATCATGTGACGAAACGCATGTCTCTATATTGGAATGCTCTGTATCTTTTCTGTCAGTCCTACCTCGTAAGGATGCCATATTATGAGCAAAAGAATCGGTCGAAAAAGTGCCTTATAAGCCACTTCCTTCGTTGATAAGTTTTCATAAGATTCTTCCCATGAACCGCAGCTTGGTATCTGCTTTCCCTACTATTTGTTTTTTTAGCCATTCGACTACTCCTAGACACTGTACAGTGGGTACTGTCTCCTGCAGCTTGTGGTCAGTAGTGCAGTTGTACGTAGTGATTTCTTTTCCTCTGTATGCGCCATATGTGACTTTTACTTACGTTTAGCCTGTACTATTCAACAATCAACTGCAAGTCATTCTGCAAATCGTCATTGTCTTCTGACGTTGCTACTTTCATATAGGAAACCGCGCCATCTCCGAGCACTCTTCGAAGGCTTCCGACACTTTCTGCTAGATCATTTATATAAATTGTAAACAGTAACGGGCCTATCACACTTCCTTGGGGTACATCGGAAATTTCCTTTAGGTCTGTCAATTCTGTTCCGTTAAAGGGGAGGTGTTGAATTCATCATCAAGAAGTAGTGAATCCATTGCAAATCTGGTCAGATTCCCGAGAAGCTCGTTTGTTCGTTTTTTCACTAACTGGCACTGCGGGACAGTGCCAAATGCCTTCCTAAATTCAAGGAACACCGCATCCACCTGAGCGCCGTTGTCTACAGCGCTATGTATCTCTTGGAGAAAGAGAGCGAGCTAAGTTTCGCAAGATCTCTGTTTGCGGAATACATGTTGATTTTTGTAGCGGCTAGAGGATGGCTAGAGGACAAATGTAAGGTTGTAAAGGCTTATCTCGTTAGCAGTAAGATAGATACTGACAACAGGAAAATTAAAGCGACCTTTGGAGAAAAGAGAACCACTTGTATGAATATCAAGAGCTCAGATGGAAACCCAGTTCTAAGCAAAGAAGGGAAAGCAGAAAGGTGGAAAGAGTAAATAGAGGGTCTATACAAGGGCGATGTACTTGATGAAAAAATTATGGAAATGGAAGAGGATGTAAATGAAGATGAAATGGGAGATATGATACTGCGTGAAGAGTTTGACAGAGCACTGAAAGACCTGAGTCGAAACAAGGCCCCTGGAGTAGACAACATCCCATTAGAACTACTGACAGCCTTGGGAAAGCCAGTCCTAACAAAACTCTACCATCTGGTGAGCAAGATGTATGAGACAGGCGAAATACCCACAGACTTCAAGAAGAACACAATAAGTCCAGTCCCAAAGAAAGCAGGTGTTGACAGATGTGAAAGTTAGCGAACTATCAGTTTAATAAGTCACGACTGCAAAATACTAACGCCAATTCTTTGCAGATGAATGGAAAAACTGGTAGAAGCCGACCTCAGGGAAGATCAGTTTGGATTCCGTAGAAATATTGGAACACCTGAGGCAATACTGACCTTACGACTTTTCTTAGAAGATAGATTAAGGAAAGGCAAACCTACGTTCCTAGCATTTGTAGACTTAAAGAAAGCTTTTGACACTGTTGACTGAAATACTCTCTTTCAAATTGTGAAGGTGGCAGGGTAAAATACAGGGAACGAAGGGTTGTTAACAATTTGTACAAAAACCAGATGGCAGTTATAAGAGTCGAGGGACATGAAAGCGAAGAAGTTGTTGGGAAGGGAGTGAGACAGTGCTGTAGCCTCTCACCGATGTTATTCATCTGTATATTGAGCAAGCAGTAAAGGAAACAAAAGAAAAATTCGGAGTAGGTATTAAAATCCATGGAGAAGAAATAAAAACTTTGAGGTTCGCCGATGACATTGTAATTCTGTCAGAGACAGCAAAGGACTTGGAAGAGCAGTTGAACGGAACGGACAATGTCTCGCAATGAGGATAAACGCAAAACGAGGATAGTGAATAGGCGAATTAAGTCGGGTGATGCGGAGGGAATTAGATTAGGAAATGAGACACTTAAATCAGTAAAGGATTTTTGCTGTTTGGGGAGCAAAATAACTGATGATGGTCAAAGTAGAGAGGATATAAAATGTAGACTAGCAATGTCAAGGAAAGCGTTTCTGAAGAAGAGAAATTTGTTAACATCGAGTATAGATTTAAGTGTCAGGGAGTCGTTTCTGAAAGTATTTGTGTGGAGTGTAGCCATGTATGCAAGTGGAGCATGGACGACAAATAGTGTGGACAAGAAGAGAATAGAAGCTTTCGAAATGTGGTGCTACAGAAGAATGCTGAAGATTAGATGGGTAGATCACTTAACTAATTAGGAGGTATTGAATAGAATTGGAGAGAAGAGGAGTTTGTGGCACAACTTGCCTAGAAGAAGGGATCGGTTAGTAGGACATGTTCTGAGGCACCAAGGGATCACTAATTTAGTATTGGAGGGCAGGGTGGAGGGTAAAAATCGTAGAGGGAGACCAAGAGATGAATACACTAAGCACATTCAGAAAGATGTAGATAGCAGTAGGTACTGGGAGATGAAGAAGCTTGCACAGGATAGAGTATCATGGAGAGCTGCATCAAACCAGTCTCAGGACTGAAGACCACAACAACAACAATATTTGTTCCCCAAAAATGTCGTCATTCTTGAGCATAAAACATGTTCCATAATTCTACAACAGATTTATGTGAACGATATATAATTATGTGCCTCTGTCCTACGACCCTTTTGAAAGTAGTGTGCCGTGTATACCCTATACCGTCCTGTACGTATACATAAGACACAGAAAGTAAACTTCCTGGCAGATTACAACTGCGTACTGGACCCAGAATCGAACCGGGAACTTCTTTCGAGGGTAAACGCTCTTATTGGATTACCAACTGAGTCGGCCAGTAGTGGCTGTGAAGAAGAAGGAACTCGTGCCTCGATAGATCAGTCAGTAAACAGTTTGTCACCGAAAGATAAACATTCCGTCCACAGTTTTAATCAGCCAGGAAGTTTCAAAATAGCACGCACTCCTCTGTAGAGTGAAAATGCATTCTGCGAACAGAAAACAACTATGATACCAAATAAAAGAACACACTTAAATACGTGAAGCTGGAAATGCATCTCCGGAAATAATTTTAAAGTATGCAAACCGCAATGTTAGTAACTAAAACTCCGTCCGAACAGGCCTTGGACGGCCCAACGGAACCGACCGGCCGCCTTGTCACCCTCAACCCGCAGGCGTCCCTGGATTTGGATACGGAGGGGCATGTGGTTAGCACACCGCTCTCCCGGCCGTATGTCAGTTAACGAGTCCAGAGCCGCTACTTCTCAATCAAGTAGCTCCTCAGTTTGCCTTACTAGGGCTGAGTGCACCCCGCTTGCCTACAGCGCTCGGAAGACCGGATGGTCACACATCCAAGTGCTAGCCCAGCTCGACAGCAATTAACTTCGGTGATCTGACTGGAACCGGTGTTACCATTGCGGAAAGGCCGTTGGCGTAATGTTAGTAACACTGACAATCATTTCGAAACATACCAGTAACGACTTGGAGAGATCGCAAAATTTGCCACATCTCCATAATAAAACTGTGACTGAAGCAGAAAGACGTTAATAGAATTCATTCACTGTTCACTACACTGCAGAATTTCTTCATTGTTTTATTTTTTTCAGATAATCTGTTGAATAGTGGCTGACATCGTCGCTGTTGCTTCTTAGAGTGTAAGGCTGTTTACGACCACCGTTACCTCGACCCATGTAAAAAATTAACTTTCCGCAGGAGGTGGCTGTTACAGCGAGTGTGTATACCTACCCGTCACCTTAAAACTCTATGTATCACCTTTCGTTAATTTGTGCAGTTTCAACTTCGGTAATGATTTTGTTGTGATTTACGCAAATAACGCGGTAAATTAAACGTTCAGTTTCATCCTTTCATACGTACAGCATAAATATATGCCTAACTAGAAAACGGGGATCTCCATGTGCCTGGTTCCCGATATAGAACCAATAAGGCCAGAAGTTGGTCAGCCCGTTATCGTTAATCTCATACTCTACAAGAAAAGTTTCTCGACATCTTGAAAAATAATACCGTAAAGCTAAGTTCTACAGTTATGCAAGGCCTTTCCCTGTGTTTGTAACAAACGTTTGGACTTAATTCTGAGAGAAAAGCCAAGAGAAAATGCTTCTATGAACTTATGGAGTACAAAGCGTTATTATTATGGTACTTGCTGTAGTTTTACAGACCGTTTAGTCGACACACCATAGGCGATGCATAAAATATGGATGAGCAACGTGGACCCGCGAAGACACTAGGAGATTCCTTTCGAACAACTGCAATGCAGTCGCTGTTGTTGCCACAGATGGCAGCTGTATGTACTGAATTTAACACCTGTATATTGCCAAATTCATGGTATACGGCATATGTACAATAAGTAAAAGAACACAAAGTGAAAGAAACAGGAATTTCGATTGTTGAATTACTAATATTACATTCACACGTGCATTAAATAAAAATCATAATCTGCAAAAACAAATGAAACTTACTACACTCATAGCCATATTTCTGACCTTTATCTAACATGAAATAACATCATGTAATTTATCTTACTCTTACCATAACGAATCTTCCTTACTTTCTCTAATGATTTTCTTAGTGTCACTGTGAATGGTAACACATGTCAAATAAATTTCCTCCAAGGTATTTTCTCTTTTGCAATTGATACAGTGAACACAGTGTCTTATAATATCGACTTCGCTGCTGCTTGATATAAATATCACTACCTGGATCCAGTTTTAGATTCCCATTCAAAGGATCGCCTCTAGAAATTCTCGGCGTTCGCGACTGACACCCACAGAACAATGGAGTCTACCTCTGAATGTGAACCTTATTTATTGACAAAACATTGCGCCAGGTGTGAGCTTGTGGAAATTTTAGTTCACAGGAGCTATTCGTATTCACCACGATCAGATAGAAAATGGGACTGCTCAGGGCAACCCAAAAGCTGTGTCGTAGGGATGCCCTCTTCTTTTAGCATTTCTTGATTGTGCCAAAATTCCTTGATATAAATGGAAAGGAAATATTGCTCCAATACTATTAACGTAAGGTATTTCACTGCAATATCATGGAGGAAGAGTTTTCCAAATACTTGTTCATTAATTTCTGTTGAGTGCTATCTAACTTATCATGACATATTAACAACACCGGGGACACACAAGGCTTTATCTTGCCACTGTCTCCTCCTTCCTCAGCCAGGTCCGTTTTGGTCAAGAATGCTTCATTCACCACTGCGTCTGCTATTCTACCATTTCTGTCCTACAGTCTGCATCTTGAATAGATAATTCTTCTCCCACTGTACATTCACAATACTAAATTTTATGGTCTTCCGCTGGAAAATCTACATCATCTGTGGCTTTTGGGCACATTTTCGTATCGTATTGCCGTTTGGTCACAAAGGAGAGGCTATAAATAAACAGTCAGTGCCATATACGTTTCAATCTCAGTTATCAAAATGTTTGATGTTGGGGAAAGTAGAAGCATTAGAGAGGTAGTTTTCACGTTGCGATTGATAGTGAAAGCAAGACTTAATAGTGTTTTTCGACCTGTAAAAAGAATCCTACAATATAAAGTGCAACAAGACGTTCGAAATCAACAGAAAAATACGTATAAGCTACAAAGAAAAACGGGTAACATGCAGTATGTACGAAAATCAAGTGACAACAGTAAGAATGGAACACCAAGAACGGAATGTCAGGTAAGAAAGTGTATAAGACAAGCAGACAAGTCTTTCTTCCCTATTCTTGAATCTCTAAATCGAAGTAGCAATGACGGACACAAAAGAAAGTGTTAGATGTCGGCTTAAAATTCGGGGTGAAAGGAAGTCAATGATAAGATCTGCCGATCATGTTGCTGTCCTTAGTGAAAAAACAGTTTAATGAGTACAAAATGTGGATTGAGAGTAAATCGAACGAAGACGAAAGTAATGAGGAGTAGCAGAACAGAGATTAACGACAAATTTAACAACAAGATTGAGGACCACGAAATAAACGGGATGAACGAATTCTGCTACCTTGGAAACAAAATAACGGATAACTGATGAAGCAAAGGTGACACAAACAGTACGTTAGCACAAGAAAAGAGAGAATCCTGAGAAAAATATGTCTACTAATCAGACATGGTCTAGAGAATCGAACAGTTTGAGACGTGGTGCTATAAAAGGATACTGAAAGTTAGGTGGGCGGAATGAGGATGTTCTCTTCAGAATCGTCGAGAAAAAGAAAAGAAAAACATACGGAAAACTCTGATAAGTGGTAGGCTGGACCATAGAACATACGTTAAGACATGAGGGAATAGCTTCCATGGTACTAGACGGGCGTGTAGAGGTTTGAAACTTCAAAAGAAGACAGAGACTTGAATCCGTCCATCAAATAACTAACGCCGTAGATTGCAAGTGCTGTTCTGAGATGAAGAGATTGTCACGAGAGGGAATTCGCGGCGGGCCGCAGCAAACCGAACACTGATGACTCAATATACGAGGTCTTTTCAAAAAATTCCGAAACGTTCGTAATTTTGCACCAATAGTGCGTTGGAGCGAAATGCGGTTGGCATTCCTGCGCACGCCTGTGTTTAATGTGTAACTGCCGGAAGTTTGATTGATGAATGCCAGTTAGTTATTGTTTAATGCTGAACTGGGTAGAACGTTGTGTCGCACATTTTGCAAAATTCGAGATGACAGAGTTAGAGGAGCAACGCATCTGCATTAAATTTTGGTTGACACTTGAGAAAACCTTTACAGAGGCAAACCAAATGAAGCAGCAAGCGTACGGTGACGAGTGCTGAAGCCGTGCTCGGTATTACGAATGGTTCACGTGATTTAAAAATGGCCGGACGGCAGTTAAAGATGACCCTCATTTAGGACGCCCTTCGACGTCTACCGATGATGCTCGTGTCAGGAACGTGCGTGCCAAGATGACTGTCCGATACATGGCAGAAGAATGTAACATTGTTGTTGGATCATGTCATGAAATCTTGGCGCAGCATCTTGGAACGCATTGTTTTGCGGCCAAATACGTCCCACATCTCATGAGTCAAGACTAGAAACATTTTCGCCTCGCAATCCGTGAAGAGCTTTTGGATAGCACAAAAGAGAAAGAGATGTTCATTAAGAGAATCATAACTGGTGATGAGAGGTGGCTCCACTGTTATCATGTTGAGACTAACGTTAAGTCTCCACAATGGGTCACGGAAAGTTCTCCAAGATCATAACAAGCTCGTCAGGTCAGGTCCAATGTCCAAGCCATGCTGGTAGTTTTCATTGTCTTTGAAAGATTAGTTCATCATGAATTCGTGCCACAGGGACAAACTGTTAAGCGATGGTACTATCGGGACGTGTTGCGACGCCTGCGAAAAAATATAGACAGAAACAGCCTGAAACGTGAGGGGAAAAATTCATTGCTCTTGCATCACAACAACGCACATTCATCTCTGTTGGTGCGTGACTATTGCACAAAAAACGAAATCACTGTGCTGCCTCGTACTCTCCAGACCTGGCCGATGCGGACTTTTTGTATTTCTTAAGTTGAAAACCCCCTTGAAAGGACGAAGATTTGCATCGATATACGAGATAAAAGAAAATTCGCGAGAAGCGTTTCGCATGACCCTGCAAGACGGTGCTTCACGTGATCTAGCAAGAGGCGTACCAAGACTGCTTCCGGAAGTGGAATCGGCGTTCGGAGAGGTGTGTCAACTGTGGAGGAGAGTATTTCGAAGGAAACCATGCACACTACGTAAAAGGTAAGCGTAGAAAAAATTTGTGGACGAAGTTAAGGAATTTTTTAAACAGACCTCGTAAAAGGGGCGTACAGTTGGTTATGCAACACAATTTTTCTGAAAGCAGCTTGTTTCTCTTCAAGATTCCAATACACTATATTGTCCCCCACTCTTTTGGCCACAAAATATTACTCTTAAGCGCAATCTCCATCCAACGTGAAGGCCTTACGCCGCTTACAGGAACGGCCTGTCTGCCTCTACTGGTCGACGTCGCGGGCAGCGCCTTGATCAGTTGCATCCCCATCATCCACGTAGACCTACTGCTTCCCGCGGAGTGCAACCGTCATCGAGCCAAACACATGGAAGTCGGATGGTGCGAGATCCGGGCTGTAGGGTGGATAAGGAAGAACAATATAATTAAGTCTTGTGGTCTCCTCTCAGGTGTGCATTCTTGTGTGTGGTCTTGCGTTGTCACGGAGAAGCAGAAGTTAGTTTGCGTATTTGTGGCGGCGAACGTGCTCAATTCGTATCTTGAATTTCCTGAGGAAAATACACCTGACAATTGATCGCTGCACCAAGAGGGTTCAGAGGACCGTCGTCATGACGTAATAGGGTGAGGGCGAGGCTTTGAACTTCTTCGTCGGAGAAGAGATGGTGTGGCACCACTCCATGGATTGCCGTTTGGTTTCCGGTTCGGAGTGATGAACCCATGTTCCATCGCCTGTGACGGCGATGGACGAAACATTGTCAGGATCAGCCAATTAATGCGCAAGCGATTCCGCACAGATAATAGGTCATTATGGTCTTCTGCTAGGTGGTGAGGAACTCAGTGGGCACACACTGAGACAGATTCCGATTCATTTATTTCACGACGATTCCTGGTCCTGGGAACTAAAGGCATAGTCGACATGTAATACGAAGAACCATTATCTCTGTTGTAAACTCCACAAATCTGAAATGTCCGATAAGCGATGACATCACATGAATTGAAATTATCTATCCCTTTTACTTTATCGACTTTTGGTCCACGTACGAGAGCAACGGTGACCCAGCCGTTACCGTGTTCATTCGTATCCTTGTTAGCGAGAGTGATGTTCAAAACTCCACCGAAAAACACCGATGGACCATGCAAGATGACTTGGGCGCCTACGAAATCCTTGGTAGTAACAGAAATGTTGTTGAGTACCCCTACTCCTGAACGACTTTCTCGGCACTACCAATAGAGAGTTGGGCAGAGAAAAGTTCGGTTGTGATCCGTCGGTCACCTCGAATGAGGGTGTCAGCATGTTCCAACATTACAGTAGTCACAGCTGTGTGCGGCTGGCCGGCTTGCGGAAGATCGGACAGGTCTGCGCGACCTTGTTGCAATGAAGGCAGTCGCCTCGCCCGACGACTCACCGTGCTTTTGTTCACTGCCAGGTCTCCTTCTGCAAGCGCCCGTGAATATCAGTTATGCTCAGGGTTTCCGCCAAATGATACTCAGTGGCAAATCTGTCCTTGGAACGCACCTTCGTTAGAGACGAGATTTTGATGGCTGTATTTAATGCTTCCCACTTTTGGGACCTTCTTGAAATTATAAGGGCTGAAGCGGGAATACTCCACGATGTTCCACAAAAAATTACGTATTTTTTCAACCGAAATTAGCCGAGAAAAAAACGTGTTGAATTGTTTACTGAGCGCCTCACGTATATATAAGGTTTCCCTCTAACAGTCCGGCGCACTTTCTCTCGTGTCTCGGCACATATCTTCAGTTTCCATTCTGCAGTGTGTAGCTGGAGTCAATCCAAACATATACTACTCAGTCCGCTTTTCATGTGATGCCCAGTGTCGATAAAAAGCACAAGTCTGTTTCCAGTTATGAGCAAAATGATTTTTCAAGCGACATTTTACGTGCCCATTCGACAGCGCGGTCGAAAATTAGTCTAGCACGAATTTTGTTTTATCGATACGTATTAACAGGAGCAGTGAAACAGGAAGAATAACCAGTACTCTAAGAGCGATAGTGCAGTTCTGCTACATGATACAGCGGGCAGTCGTTGCTGGATTACTGGTTGTTCTTCACGTTTACTGTCCCGATTACTGCATATAGGTAAAACGAAATCCGCACAAGACTGAATTGGGACCGCTCTATCGAGTGGACAGATGAAATTCCTCTTTCAAAACAGTTTTTCTCGCAACGGGAAGCTAATCGACGGCAAATTACATGTTATTACAGGGTGAGGGCTTGGAATCTTACGAACTGTGCCAGGGAAGTTAGCGTTGCCCTCATGGTACTACGTAAACTGAGATTTGTTACCGATCTGGTTTTAAATTGTTGAAGTGAGCGTATGTTTTCCTCAATTACAGTCAAATAGAAATTTTATTGGGTTTTAAAGCAAGTACTCATTGCTGTTTTAAGGAATTCGATTAAAGAGTATATTTGTACATATTTTCTTTTCAGAAAACCTGAATAAAAAGGGGAAGTAGTTATTCCACTGGTCGTTAAGGTTATATTTAACTGCTTGTGACACTAAATACTGTAGAATTTTACCGAACCAGAGAGTTTTAAGAATTTAGCTGTCCTAACTTCGATTCCACTTATTATTCGAGGTTTATTGATTTTGACTCAAGTTATTGATAAACCAATAAGCTCTCAATTCTAATACTGAACTCAATTCGTTGCACCATTTTATTCAGTCCACTGAAGTCAACGCGCTATTATATATATATCCTCCAGTCATCTTGGCATTCAAAAGTTTATTTGGTTACTTCGTTTACACTGATTTTACTTCTTTTTCTTTCAAGAAGCGACCAACCGTAAGTTTAACTGTTTCTTACAACTGTAAGCTGGATTCTTTGGATTCTTTGTTTGAATCGTCAAATTTCTCCTGCTCTAGGAATATCTATGTATTTATTTCTGATACGCTATTGGACACCCTGTGAACTTGGTTCCATCATTCATTTCCCTAGCCTGCGAGTTTTAAACTTTAGCAGTAATCTTCTGCAGAACGTGCTAGCTTCTCACCTAGTTTTTTTAAATACCTAGGACCGATCTAATAGATTTCATTTTCTCCTCCGATCTCCCATTTTCGTCTCAATAATCTACTCTTCATTGTGGCACAGGGTGTCCAATACATACACTTTTCTTTTCAATGGCATTATGAATTACACACCTAGGCTGCAGTTAGAGAGAGCTGCGGTGTTGGAGTGATCGCACGCTTTGGCGTTTCATATGACTGGGGTACTGCCAGTCTTCGTTCTGGACACCATTGTCTACCGAAAGATAAGCGGGGAGCTACGCTCTCAGCGCATTAGGTAGCGCTCAGGTGAATGATGCCCTATATATGGGACACTTGTCTCCGAAATCGTACAGATAAGGGGGATTTACACGGCCCATTGTATCAAAGATGTTCCTTGAGCACCTCGATTCGTGGACAACAACGTGTTGATGACAAGAGTCGGCGTTGACAATTGCACTTTGGATCAGCGTTGCAGCGAATCCTTCGCCTGTATTGGAGAACGACAGTCGATAATAACTGTATCTCACAGAATAACTGACTCACTATACAGCACACAGGCTACAGCCTAGATCTCGCAGAGACCAAAAATTGGCGCGGCACAGGAATGCCGCTGTTTGCTACTGGAAGCAAGGAAAAAGGTCACCTGGACAAATAACTTGAGGCATTGTATGTGTGGGTACATGTCCAGTTCATGGAACGATTACGTCGAGAACAACGTGAGACGATGTATCTTGCTTGCAAACACGGCGCCGTACAAACAGTGGTGAAGATATTCTCATCGAAAGGATACTTGCATGGCGTGAAACACCTCTGCTATCGTCTGCCACTGTCGAACGGTATGGGAACCAGCTGCCCTATAGAGTGCACCGATTTGTCCATCAACAACATCCTAAAGGCCCCCTACATTTTCATCAAGATAATTCATCATCCATTCGCTGCCAGACTGATTCATTATCGTTTGGCCACCAGTCCACGAGCATTAGAGTAATTGCGTGACCTCCAGGTCTGATGACCTCTGTCCTATAGATGTCTGACCGCGTGATGCAAGATGCACGAGACATGTATCTTGCTGCAGCGTTTGAGGGTCATGGCTCACTACTGCTTCTTGTTACTTTCAGTGGCTCCTGGAGCCCTTCCCAAATTGCGTCTATACCATCATCAGGCCAGCAGACGGAACTACACGCTCCCAATGCGAATGTCGCGTTCTATAATGCAAGTGTTGACAGTTGGCTTCCGTCGTTCTGGCCAGGATAGTATGTAGTACAGTACGTTGGTTTCAGATGTAAGATTTTGAGGGATTACATATTTATTACTTTGCCTAGTGCTTTAAATCGCCGGCCGTGGTGGCCGAGTGGCCCTAGGCGCTTCAGTCTGGAACCGCGCGACCGCTACGGTCGCAGGTTCGAATCCTGCCTCGAGCATGGATGTGTGTGATGTCCTTAGGTTAGTTAGGTTTAAGTAATTCTAAGTTCTAGGGGACTGATGACGTCAGCTGTTAAGTCCCATAGTGCTCAAAGCCATTTGAACCATCTGAACCACTGCTTTAAATCCCAATCTCATTGTTTCCTGATTGCAAGTAAAGTGCGGAGCATTGGTTATTTGGTGCACTTTCAGTATTAAAAATGATAATTATGTATCCGTTGTTACTATTCAGGCCCCGTAATGGAATGCAGTGATACATATATAACCCACTGTACTTCCGAATGGCTACTCTATTATGTCTTCCATCAATCCACGTACAGAGAGTCATCGACATATATGTACACTTTTCCTCCGTTAGCCATAGTGTATAAGCATTTTAAATGTTTCCTCTCTCTGCTTAATTTATATCCCCTAGTCCTCCCAAAATTGAAAATTTTATTCGTCTACTTAAATTTGCAGTAGTTTTCTCCTCCTTCGTGTCACACATCTTTAACTTGTATGTCAGCATTCTTTCAACTGTCAAAACCACAGAGGAAAGATCAGAAAATGCTACTACCCAAGTAGTAAACACACCACCATCTCTCCGAGTGATACACCGAGACTACAGTTGAGCATTAAGAGTACCCTGCGATACTAATGCTACGGCAGTTTCCACTGCTTCGTTCAAAGTCTTTTGAAAACACGAACGCTAGGCGGCGTTTTTTACTGTAACCACTAGAAAAAAACATTAGTTGCTCTCCGCTCTGCTTCCTCTAATACTGCTTTATTCGCATTTTCATCTCAGTGAGCTCATATGTACTGATATCGATTTTGCGAATACGATCTTCAAATTTCTCTACTGATTGATCATATTTGTGGAATATAGCGATAAGCTGCTCACGGTAGTATCTTGAGGCTTCTTTCTTCCTATAGCTCTCTACCAACACTTTACTAAACTCGTTGAACGACTGTGCGTCTCTTAATTTCTCGTGGCAATTCACATGCACCCAAGGTTACCGTGAAATACTGAGTACTGCGCAATAATATGGAGCATCTGATAGCAGTATTGACAACTTGCGCCACATACTGAAAGGGCAGCTGAGCTTTAAATATATTGACGCTCGCTCAATATATTGCGCAATGTACTGTACCATGTAAGGGTAGTACTGCGCTATAACCGGCAATTCCTGCCGAGACGAATAGTAATTTATTTCACTTCCAACTGTAGGACTGATTACGAATGAAGAGATTATCTCTGACTCGTGATATGAAAACTCTGTGGATAAAGCGTGGAACATTATGGGTACTATGGACTTACTCACTTCAGATTTAGCAATTGCGGAGTGTTGGATCGCAGCGAAACTGTAATTAGGGACATTGCTGTAGACTGTGATTTTGAATACGGAATATAATTTTATTATATATAATAACAATTCATCTGGTACAAGAGGATGGTGTATCCTGAAATGTTATGAAGATCATTTATGGGAAAATATAATTTCAAGAATTATTTGATGTGTCGAAACTCGTAGGGAACGTTGTATGCTGGGAAATCAGTAAAGCTTTCACCACGTTTGTTTATGCTCTGTTTTTAGTAATTAATTTTTGGACTTTTATCGAAATTAATACACAACTTGGACAGTGATTCCCACACTGCCGAGTGACCACGTCATAGCACCCAAGATGGCTTCCCTACGGCGGACAATTGTGCCTCTGACTACTTTAATAACTTTTAGAGACGGGGCCGGCCGGTGTGGCCGAGCGGTTCTAGGCGCTTCAGTCTGGAACAGTGCGACCGCTACGGTCGCAGGTTCGAATCCTGCCTCGGGCATGGATGTGTGTGATGTCCTTAGGTTAGTTAGGTTTAAGTAGTTCTAAGTTCTAGGGGACTGATGACCTGAGATGTTAAGTCCCATAGTGCTCAGAGCCATTTGAACCATTTTTTTTTAGAGACGACGATCGCCGGAATTCTGCTGAGCCACAGAAATTCTATTCCAGGTGCTGACATCGACATCAAGAGGCAGACAATGATTATGAACTTTAACTGCCTAATCAGTTTGTTTTATAGACTTGAGAAGTCAAATACGAATTAAATGTATACCTGGGAGAGTGGGAGATATTTGCAGTAAAATACTGGGGAGCGTCTTCTCTCGCCCAAAATATAGATTTCAAGTAACTAGATATTATTCAATCATAATAATTTAACTTCAATTTAATGGGGAGAGACGTTAAATAACGAATTTCTGTAAAGAACGGGAAAAAGTAAACGACATTAGCTCAAGGAGTTTGCTGAAAAATGTATAGTAAAGCCCATGTGGTACATTGAGAAACGAAATACCTAACTCTTTCACCACGTTCGCTACAATAGTAAAGGAAACTGAAGTAGGCATCAAATTTTATCCTGTGCAAGCCTCTTCAAAAAAAAAAAAAAAAATGTAGAAATGTGTGTGAAATCTTATGGGACTTAACTGCTAAAGTCATCAGTCCCTAAGCTTACACACTACTTAACCTAAATTAAGGACAAACACACAAACCCATGCCTCCGCCTCCGCCGGGACCAGCAGCACAGTCAAGCCTCTTCATCTACGAATAACTATTGCATAACTATAACCTTCTGAATGTACTCACTGTATTCATCTTGCGGGTTTCCTGTTCGACTTTTATCCCACACACTTCTCTCCTGTACTAAATTGGTGGTTGCTCGATGTCTCATAATGAATCCAATCAACTGCTCCCTCCTTCTAGTCAGGTTGCACCACAAATTTATTTTTTCCTCAGTTCTAGTCAGTACTTCCTCATTAGTTACTTCATCTACCCATCTAATCGTCATCATACTTCATTTCAAATGTTCCGTTCTCTTCTTCACTGTTTATCGCCCCTGTCCGAATTCCATACATGGCTACATTCCATACAAACACTTTCAGAAAAGATTCCATGACATATAAATTTATATTCGATATAATCAAATTTCTCTTCTTCAGGGACGCTTCTCTTGTAATTGGCAGTCTTCATTTTATATCCTCTCTACTTCAGCCATCGTCAGCTATTTCGCTGCCCAAATAGCAAAATTCATCTGGTTTCCTAATCTAATTACCTCAGCATTACCTGATTCAATTCAACTGCATTCCTTTATATTTGTTTTCCTTTTGTTGGTATTCATTTTACACCCTGCTTTCAAGACACTCTCCATTCCGTTCAGCTGCTCTTCCAGGTGCTCTGAAGTCTCTTACAGACTTATAGTGTCTTCTGTAAACCCCAAAGCTTTTATTTGTTCTTTCTGGACTTTAATTCCTACTTTAAATTTTTCTTTGGTTTCCTTTACTTCTTACTCAATGCGCAGATTGAGGAACATCGGCGATAGGCTACAACCCCATTTTCACTTCCTTCTCAAGCACTGCTTCCTTTTCATGCCCCTCGACTTTAAAACTGTCGTCAGGTTTGTGTACAAGCTGTAAATAGCCTTTTGCTCCCTGTATTTTACCACTGCTAATCCAGAATGTCAAAGAGAGCATTCCAGATATTATTTTCAAAAGCTTTCTCTAAGTATATGTACAGTCGTGGACAAAACGAGCGAGACCCCTCGCCTTTTCGTTATGCTGATCCGCACGGCTTTAAAGTCTGCTACACAGCATAACAGGCAAGGCGACGTAGTGCTACCAACATACTATGCACAGGCGTGAAATAGAAAAACTATCTGAACTTTTTTAGGCTGTTTTAAATCATTTGTAAGACTATATTAATGCTGATTAATGTGTTAAATACAACACGTAAATATAAGACAGAACTGAAGGAAGAAACGCTAATTGGTATGAACTGTACCAAAAAAATGCATTTCAACTTATCGAGATAACATAACTGTTTTAGTAAGACAAAGAACCCCAGATCGTTACGAATTAGCAAAATATTATCCGCATTCGGCCGCGAAACGGTCTGTGTCAACGTTCAGACCAGTCATACTGGATTACCGTTGCTGACCTACCATGGAACTGTGCAAATTTAGCAATGCGTGAAGATTCATACCGAAATTCAGTTAAAAATCATTAAGTGCCACAATTAAGTCAATTCCATTATTGACAGAAGCGGAAAAAGTAGGCAGTAACATGTATGAAATTTTACAAGAGTGTCATATTGACATCTACAGGGCGCCAGTACAGAATAAAGGTAGCGATAAAAGGTATTGGGGGCGCGAGAATTTCTTAAAATTGCTTTACTGATATTCTATACGCCTCCATCGAGATTAGAACATGAAACAAACCAGACCTTCCTTCAACTACGCTAGCAGACAACCCAGGCAAACAGCCCTCTATTATTAACCCAGACATGAATAAGCCGGCAATTTCGCAATGAAAATGGCAAAATCATCTGCAGTTTCTGTTGCATAGAGCTTTCTGGACTCAAAAACATGAATTTTCTTCCTTTATGTCACCGCTTATGTGGCAATCATTCGGGATGTTTTTCGAAATAACAAAATACTGTTATGAGAGAGTAAATTTAGTAGGATAATTCTGCAGCACCCCAGGAAATAAACGGCTACATAGCTGCAAACGGTATTATACACTGTTTCGAATTCTCCACTAGACTCGCCACAGCCAGAAAACGTTCATTAGCCGAACTGTTTCATAAGTTAGCTAGCAATGGGAATGTTCGCACTTCTAAAACGCGGTGGCATTAATACTGGGATGTGAATTACCACGTATATAGGCAAATGGATACTATTTGCATTCCTGTAAACGTGATTTGGATCGAAAGCGTAGCTACGATTAATATGCTGATGTATCGACTGCAACTAGCACATTTCGGATAAAGAGTAGGGGGTGTTATTTATGCGGCCTTCATCTTCAGTAGCTGTCGTAGCTGTTTTCGTTGATAGGATTTCGTCACCTAAACCGGTAAAAACGAAACCCTACTAGTCTCACTTTCTTGACCGTCTATCGGTTTAACCAACCCTTAAAACCCGTTTACCTCCAGAACGCGTAGACATAATAAGCAGAAATGTATCGCACTTATTGCGGTACCCGGTCCCTTGGTGGTGTAAAAAAGTGAGCTTCTATGTCAACGCAATCTAAAGATACGGCCGTTTATGTAAAGAAAATTTACGTGAAAGGTCAAAAAATGGCTCCAAGACCTATGCGACCAAACTGCTTATGTCATCAGCCCCTAGACCTCAAACTACTTAAACCAACCTAACCTAACACACGTAGATGCTCGGGGAAGGATTCGAATGGACGGCGCAAGGAGCCCTGGGATCCGCGGTATGACGCCGTTGAAACCACGGCTAACCCGCGCCGGCGAGCTGTTAATATCATCTGATGTTGCTAACAAGTTATTTAATTCTGGTGAATGATTTTTTGCGCAGTTCATTTAAGATACAATAACTAAAATATATTTGATGTTACTGAAGACGAAGGAAGCCTAATTCATTTCCCTCTCTTTATTAATGATGTTAGATTCGCAATCTGAGCATACGTATTATCCATAACCACACTTTAGCGCCACACTGGCGTACAGTTTTAGACATAAGAACTGACCGCCGGCCGGCCGCCACAGAGACTAAGTCTGAGTCGTTCACTTAACGTGGCCAATAAAACTGACCGCCCCGGCAATCTTGCAACATTGTTGTTATATCCTAGCCAGTAATGCCAACCGAGCCCGCTGCCAAAAAGGTTGGCAGCATCAAAGTCCGGACGCCGTCCGCATAAGCAGCGCCAGCGATACAGGAAATCGCCGCAAGTCTGCGCGCGCCACCGCTGGCTTCTGGCTTCTTAAGCGCTGGAGTCGCGAGCGCTAGGACAGTTCTGTATTCGCCGCTCAGTTGTATACTCGCCACCGAATTGTGTACTTGCTAGTCCGTTGTGTGTTCATCGCAGCAGAGTTGTTGTTTGTCGTCAGCCGACGCTGACCTAGCCGCTCCGACTCGAACTAGACAGATTTCTGTAGACCATGTTCACCACTGTGTTCTGTATCGTCGTTAATAAAGATAAGTACCGACTTTCATTTAATCCGAGTGTTTGGGTTTTCATCTTTCTGTTCACTGTTCCAGCGGCCTGGTCGGCCAGCTATTAAAAGTGTGGCGGTGACTCCCTAGGCCGTTTCTACAGCGAAGTGTTGTCGCTACGAAGGCCTTCACAAAAATTGTTAGACGCGGAAGTGTTAGGAGGAATTGTTGTCCACTTCCGAGATGTTCTCGGATTGTGTGAGCCTGTGGTCTAGTAGCCGGCACAGTAACTCAGCGTGTTCGGTCAGAGGGTTAGATACCCTCTGAAATAAAAAAATTGAGTTAATGGATCAACGACGAACTGGAACGGGTGTCTTGCGACGTCCGCACCGAGCAGATTCAACGAACAAAAACGAGACAAAAAAAAAGAAGTGGTAATCTTCGTGCATTCTAAACTTATGGTCGCCTGTTCGCGTCCAACTGTTTTCTTTTCTTTTTTTTAACCACATTTCGGTCTAAAGTTATGAGTCTGATTGAGCATCGAAGATAATTCGCTTAACATTCTACCCAGCAGCAATAACAAGTATTCCAGAAACAACTCCGCAGGACAGCTCGTGGCTGCGCCGCTATCATAACAGCTTACGTTCGAGCGTTTCCTCGCGCTGCAGCGGCTACCGGCCACCGGGCAGACGCTACCCGCCGCCTGAAATCCGGCGCCGCCCATGTGAACGCGGCGCCACGCTGTCAGTGTATGTATCAACTGTCATTTTCGAATTTGAAGTTCTAGTTATCATCTTGCAGTTAAGCATTGGATTTTGCATACTTGAAAATCATGAAATACAGTTAAGCATTGCAAAATTGAGTCGCAAGTGGAAAAAGGTGTAACATCTGCAACACAACGTTTACTTTTGGTATAACAGAGGGGTGAATGCAGAGGAGGCAGCTAGAAAGATTTGAATTGTGTTTGGAGCGAGTGCTTTTGGAAAAAATACGCCAGAAAAAGATATTCGTGTTTCAACAAAGATCGTTCTGCCATGAATGATTTTCCACATTAAGGAAGTTTCGCCTACTGATATATGTGATAGATTACCATTTTACCATCATGCGACATTTGCATCCAACAGGCAAAGTTCAGAAGTCTGGTGTAGGAGTACTGCATGCTCTAATTCGAAACAACAAAAATCAACGGAGTGACTATTATTGAACGTCATCAGGTCACTCATCGAGCATTCCTATGCAGTACTGTTACTGGTGACGCGTTATGATGCCTTTATCGTTAACTTCCTAAGAAGAAATGAAAGGCTGAGCCCCACCAAAAGTTGTAAACTCGAGGAAAGAGTAGTGTGAACATAATATTTTACATCTGATAAATCCAAAAGTGTGTTTTGGGCTACGAATTCTGTCCCCAGGGTGTGTGCAACACAGCTGGAATTTGTTGCCAACAACTAAGACACCTTTTGGTCGCAGTGTAAGGAAATCGAGCAACAAAACTACATCACCTGTGCTACTGCATGACAACGCACTATGTTGCTTTGAGAAACAAAACTATCCAGGAGATTGATAGGAAAGTCGTCTCTCAAGCACTTGTCCCTCTCGTCATATATTTGTAAAATTTTACCTTTCCCGCTCTTGATCGATCAACCGTCAAGGCAATTCATTTCTAGACGAAAATGCTCTTAAAACTACTCTGGTTTAATGACGTCGTTAGAACCAGTAGGTTTCAACAGGCATAGAATTTGTAAACAACTTTAGCATTGTCAGATCGTTTTAGATATCGTGAAAGAAAGTTCTTCTGATGATTAATTTCTCTTCGATAATTACTGTTGCGTTTAGTAAACTAATGGAAAATGCAATTAAAATATTCACTGTACTAATATAAATTAAATTCAGCTTACTAGAGAAACATCACGACGGCAGTCTATCTTAATAAAGCAGTAAGTGTCTGTGAGACGATTGAGCCTATTTTAACACGAATTAGTAGTATATTACCGACTTTTGACTTCGAAAAGATCTGTATTTATTTCATTTCCTGTTCCATTCGTAAGTATTATGAAAATGTGACATTTCATAGATAAAATCATGTATTCACAACAACAAAAAATATGTCGGCAGAAAACAAAAGTGGCATTATGAATTTGGAAGTACCGTAAGGTTTTCGCTCTGACACTAAGGGTTACTGAAAGTAGCAAGACTAATTTTGCTCGAGCGTTGTCTTACGATTCCCTTATTGAGTTTTTATCTGCCTGCTTGTAGCTGTGCAACAAAAGAATTAAAAATCTGGCTTTCAGCGAGTCTCGAAAGGCGAACGAAAGCAGCTTGCACCTGGTAGCTAAGCATGTTACCTGGGAACTGGTTTTTTCCTAAAGTGGGAAGACATCCTTTTGTGGTTGAATTGTTGGCAAATGTCAGTCAGACGCGTGCCTTTGGTCTAAGCGTTTCGGTGTGTTGAACTTGTACGAATGATTTTTCTACAGGCTTTTTCTGTCCCAAATAGAGAGTTGAAGTCTCCGATTAGTATTTTCACGTCATCTTGGTGAGTTTTGCTCATAGTATTTTCTAGTGTGTTCCAGAATTTTTCGACGTTTTCGGTGTTTTTCTTATTTTTGATGTTGGTGGGGACACGTGCATTGATGAGTGTATATTTTTTACTGGGGCTCTGAATGAGCATAGTCATAAATCGCTTGTTGATGGGCCGGCCGCGGTGGCCGAGCGGTTCTAGGCGCTTCAGCCGAAACCTTGCGACTGCTACGGTCGCAGGTTCGAATCCAGCCTCGGGCATGGATGTGTGCGATGACCTTACGTTAGTTAGGTTTAAGTAGTTCTAAGTTCTAGGGGACTGATGACCTCCGCTGTTAAGTCCCATAGTGCTCAGAGCCATTTGAACCTTTTGATTGTTGGTGGGTGTGATTTCTTTGACAGAGTTGATGATACATCTGTGTTCGAGAAATGCAATGCCGAAGATTGGTACCCCTTTCGCTACCTTTTGTTGTATTTTACCCTTGAAGATGCAATGGTTTCCCTAATGCAAGATTTCATTGTCAGTTAGTCGTTGTTCTTGAAGAGCAAGTATGAGAATTTTTTGCCGGTCGATTTCTTTTGTGGGATTATTTAGTTTTCGTGTTTGGATCAGTGTTTAAGTAGGTTGTTTATGTTTTCTTATTGGCAACGTTACGTAGCGCACTGTATGAAAATCACTGGCTGTGCTATGTGCAGTCGGTGGTTAGTTTGCATTGTTGTCTGCCATTGTAGTGTTGGGCAGTGGCAGCTGGATGTGAACAGCGCATAGCGTAGCGCAGTTGGAGGTGAGCCGCCAGCAGTGGTGGATGTGGGGAGAGAGATGGCGGAGTTTGGAAATTTGTAAGATATACAATGATCTGTTATGTATATTATGAGTTTTCAACATTATTAAGGTAAATACATTGTTTGTTCTCTATTAAAATCTTTCATTTGCTAACTATTCCTATCAGTAGTTAGTGCCTTCAGTAGTTTGAATCTTTTACTTAGCTGCCAGTAGTGGCGCTCGCTGTATTGCAGTAGTTCGAGCAGCAAAGATTTTTGTGAGGTAAGTGATTTGTGAAAGGTATGGTTTAATGTTAGTCAGGGCCCATTCTTTTGTAGGGATTATTGAAAGTCAGATTGCGTTGCGCTAAAAATATTGTGTTTCAGCTTAAGCACAGTCTTTTATAATTGTTTAAAGGGGAAGTTTCATATGGCGACCCTGCCAGGATACCTCACTGGAATCTCCTGTTTTTTTCTTGTAGTTTGTGTAATTAGTGTAGATTTCGTTTATTGCTAGCGCATAATTGTAGAGAGAATCTCCTTTGTAGTTGCAGTCTGTCATTGTTGTACAGTAAAACAGGTGTGGCACGCATGTAGATTTGCACCAAGTATTTCGCAGCTGCAATTAACTAGACATTATTTTCAGTGCTATGTTAATGTGTTCCCCTATTTTTGCTCTTCAAATTGTGTTTTTCTGTGTTGTCGTGTGAAATATTGTGACAATAATGGCGTGTGAAAAACGTAACACTAGGCTCCAAAGTAAATTGAGAAATGACAGCGAAAACGAAAGCAGTGTGTTAGCGCCACCGAGTAATGAATTAACTAATGATCAAAGTAGTAATTTGGTAATTGTGCATAGGGAAATGGAGCGGGCGCAAACAATGGCGTAGACAGTGAAACAATTAGTGAGCAGGCAAGCATTATCGATCGGTCGGTCGGCAACAGCGCGCCTCAGGAATCGGGAGTGACAGGACACAATTTTGCAAATATTGTAGACTCAGATTTTGGGTTCTCACCGTTTTCTCAAATGAGTCAAGACACATTTTCCGCTTGTCAAAATGTGAATGTTGCCGGTGCAAATTCACTGCTGAAAAGCACTGAGGAACATGTTCCGGACACCAGTGCATTGTTATTACAATTAATGCAACAAATGGGACAAAAGCTTCAAAAGTTAGACACAATGGAACAAAATCTTCAAAAGTTAGATACAATGGAACAACACCAGAGACAAACACAGCAACAGTTAGACGCAATGGAACAAAATCTTCAAAAGTTAGACACCACACTTGAACAAATACGTGAAGATTTAACTACTGAGTTACATAAAATCGAATCGAAATGTCAAAAAGTCTGTAATGACGTAAAAACACAAATTTGTGAGCATTTCCAACCTATTTTTTCGCGTCATGAAAATGCATTACAGAATCACGAAGCAGCCATAAAAGAACTGCAAACTATTGTTCATGAAAATCACGACACCCTGCAAGCTAAAATTGACTCAGGTTCATCTACCGATTCGGTTATGCAACTTGCAAAAACTCAGGAAAACTTAAAGGACACAGTAGATACGATTTCAATACAAATGGACACTCTGAAACTTGGTTCAGAAAAACACGCAGAAGAAATAATTTCACTAACAGATAAAGTTGCCGAACTTTCAGATCACTAACTTATCTACAAAAGTAGATGATAATCTGAATGACACAAAACCGGTAGTCTTTAATGACACAGAAGAGAGCGAACAAATTAGGAAACTGAAACAAAATCTGATTCAAATTAATACGCAACACCAAAGAGAAATCCGGGAAGTACAAGATCAGTTGGCACAAGTAGTACAAGAATTACGTATTTCAGAGGACACTCGCGCTCCGACACGGGAAGAGGGACTTAGAAATACGGAAAAGCCGCAAAATAATAACACAGGGCATTTCGGAAGTTATGAAAGAAATTGGCAATGTGCACCGAATTTTGAGATGGAACAGCCGACACGACCTAACAATGACCGATATGCGACTCACCGACACAATGATTTTGACTATAAGCTGTTCATTACTACACGTAAATTCAAAATATTTAAGAATTCTGGCAACGACATTCATCCACAAGCGTGGCTCCATCAATTCTCTCATTGTTTTCCTCCCAACTGGTCATTGGAGCACAGATTAGAATTTATGTGTGGCTACTTGGAGAATGAACCAGCTGTAAGAATGCGATCGGTCATTCACGATTGCCACAATGAAGGAGATTTTTATCATGCCTTCCTCTCAGCATATAGACCGAGTAAAACATAGCATCATGATGATGAAATACTTTGAACATTCTGAATTTTCCAGTCTTGTCAAATATTTTGAAGACATGTTGCATAAGAATCAGTATCTTTCAAACACATACAGCCCCTCAGAACTCATCCGCATTTGTTTAATCAAATTGCCTGAATATTTACGACATATTATTTTGGCAGGACGTTGCAAAGACGACATTGAAGCTTTTCAGGGACTCCTACAAGGATTAGAAATTGACACAGACAGTCGCTGGATGCGAAAACAGGAAAACAATCACTACAGGTCACATCCGTCACAATTCCGCGATGAAAGAAATAATAACAGGACGCGACAAGGCTATTCTCACAACACAAATCGTGACCGAAACATACACCACCCGTATGACAACCGTTGGCAGAGTAGTAATAATTACAGGGAAAGATCACCTCTCCGCGGTAATGACTATCACAGAGACAATCAGAGAAACAGACAATATGGGAACCAAAACAATTATTATTACGGGAGACAGAATAACTTTAGACGCAACGGTCCACCGTGCAGTGATAATTCAGGGAGAAATTCTCCACCACTTAACCGAGAAGAAAGAAACTACAGGAACTACCGACATGACGACAGACGATATGATCGTAACAACAGACCTGAATTGCATCAGAACTGGCGGGATTCAAACAGAGCAGGGCCCTCTCGACAAAGTGAATTTGTAGAAGTTAGGTCTCCAAATCCCAATAACGGCGCGCGCCAACAAAGAGACAGACAATGACTCGCACAAGCAGGCAGCCGCGTGCGCCCGCTGGCTCCGAGAAAAATAATATAAGACGCTAGCCTTGAGAACAATTTTAGCATTCTTTACCGATGTATACAACATGATAATTGCTTTGAAGTTGAAACTCTGCGTACTAGGAAGAGCAAAGGTTTACACCACATTTCACACGTAAAACCGTTTATTGAGAGATAATGTGCTTTTTTAACTTGAGATTTTAATGCAACGTTTTGGTTTACTTGAAAATACATTCTGGGTTTAAAGTACTTTCTGTGAGATACCAGACGACAGTGGTTAGTTTATGTGACAGCTACACGATTTTATCACGACGCTACTAATGAGTGACAGTTTACAATGTTGCTTTTACAGTGTTTCTGTTTTATATCTGCACAGTTTTCTGTTTTATTCTGGAAAGTAAAACATGTTTTAGTAGTAACTTTTGTGGTATAACTACAATGAGACAGCCTTTTCCGTAGCACAACAATACGTTACAGCACAGTACTTTCCTCATCACGGCAATAAGCGTAGTAACTAAGATATCTATACGCAAAGCATTTCACTTTTGTGTATCATGAGGTAAGTACATTGACTTCTGCAGAACTTAGCTTTCGGAGGACGATAACTACGACACTTCCACAGATATTATGTTGCAACAAGACGCACATTTAGCGCTACAGGACACGTATTTGAGTGATTAATTTCGTGCTTAAAACATTTATTTTTTTTAAGATATTTGAAGTGCAATGATACAAGGGTTTTCCGTGATACATTTCATTCCATTGCTGTAATCTGTAACACCTGAGGGTATAATTACATTAATCCTCAGGGAGGTACACGCCTTCTTTGTGTACCATGTGTATGGCAAGCACAAGGAGCCCTAGCTAATATGGTATTTGCTTACACGATTTTACACATCGGTACCATATTTCTCTAACACATAAATTACACAGCTATCCGATCATTTAACAGAGAAAGAAACTTTTTTACTACATCAGTGACAGATGTTTACGTAATTACACAGTTGGGTAACTTCACACTTATGAAATTGTATTTTGTCTGTACTTTGTGAGCTGTTTATATGTTTTCGGAACCATTGTGATACTATGAGCTTTGTATTTGGTAAGGGAGCATGATTTTTAAAGTACGTTTGCGGTGGATAAAACTTTTGACATGAGTAGAGAATTTTCTTTAGGTTTTGATATTATTGGAGGAAGCTACGACTATTTTGAGATTTGACTGAGGTGTTATGATGTTATTTTTACGACGACGATGTGTATTATGCTGTTGAGGTATGTTTATGATCAATAAGATGATGCTACCGTATATGAGGAATTTGATGATGCTACGTATTTATTATCATAAAATATAGAAGAAGTGTCGACAAATAAGGTAAGGAATAATGAGTAGTGGTTAGGGACTCACTCTGGTTTGTGAAACAGGTTGTTGGAAACCAAGAATCGTACTTTAAGAGTTATGAAATGTATGTAAATGTGTGAATGTATTACAATGCCGACGAAAACTTTTTGGACACTGTTATATCAATAGGATTTTGTTTCTACAGATTTGTAACGCAAATTCTTGACCTGTGAAATATTTTTATACGAGACTGCCACTGTAGCGGAAACTGTTGTCGTAAATATTTCGGTAAGGAAGGTAAGTGACCTTGATGTAATGCGTCTTGAGCGGCCACCTGTGCCAGCCACCTGGAGAAACAGCCATTAGGTAAAAAAAAAATGAGGCCATTAACCTCGCTATTGACATTCCTTTGTAGAAAGCATCGCCAATACGACACGCTCATTACTTGGAAACATATGATTACTCGTATTTTGTGCTACTTACTGATATGCTTATGAATTGATGGGAAATAATCGTACAACTGCACACCTGATTAGGACAAGTGTCTTTCTACGAGAGTTGAGAGAATTTCTACTAACTTATGAAATGTCACATGACTATTGAATGATATTTTTATGCTTTGCTTTTCATAGTTGCTTATTTCATTTGATATCTAGTTTCCAGCTGTGTTGCAGCATTGCTTTTATAAAATAAAATGCATTTGCTAATGTGAACACTTTCTGTCAACAGATCTATTAAATAATAATTTTGTAA
This sequence comes from Schistocerca nitens, assembly GCF_023898315.1. Taxonomy (NCBI): domain Eukaryota; kingdom Metazoa; phylum Arthropoda; class Insecta; order Orthoptera; family Acrididae; genus Schistocerca; species Schistocerca nitens. Next base: position 266,915,652 of record NC_064618.1, read on the forward strand.
TCCACATTCTTAAAAAAAAGGAGCTCTTGGAATGGAAAGAACAATAAGAAGGGACTAATAACAGTAACTGCATATACTCGTATAATTTTCTTTTCGAGTACTTGGTAATTTTTGTAGAATTAGTATTTGTGGTGCACCACTTTAATTGCATAGACATTAAGATGTGAATAGACATTTCCCTTATCTGTCTTGTTGTCTTTAGTGTAATATTTTTTTCTGCTTGAGCTTTGTCATGTTTAGATATAAGCTGCTGTTTGCCAGGCATAGTGTTACTGAATTTGACTTTGTGTTACTCTGTTAATCTAGTTATGCTACTGATTTATTTTTCTTGTTGCTGCACATTGGCTCATATTAGTTGTAATGTTGCTTCGCTTGGTAATTTAGATTTACTGCAGCTTGCTTTGACAATTTCCATTTTTTTTTTCATTGCTGTTTGTATTAATCGTTTTATCTGCTGCTGCATTGCCTCGTCCCTTGGTATATATATCTGAGCTCAGTAGACTTAAGTTAGCTTAACAGGGGGTAGACTATATAAGAAACTAACTATGATGAATTGGAAGAAATGCATTGAGAAGCTATAAGAAACAGATTTGGCAAAAATGAGTATTGTGCACTGAGAAATAATTATTTTGAAAGAAATGTGAACAGAATATAGAAAGCAGGTATAGATAGGACTTTTTGGAAATAATGAAAAACGAAGGGAGATCTCCAAGAAGTAAAGAAAGTTTTGTTTGCAAAATACTGCAGTAAAACAAACCCTGTCCTTTTCTTTTGTATTATTATGCTATGTGTTTGTGCACTCTTGTATATTTCTGTTTTTCCTGTCTTTATGTGTTTAGTTAATAAGAGTTATGTTGTAGAATTTTTCTAATAATATGTTATTTTCTTTGTGAAGATGTTTAGACATTATTTATTCTGTTTTGTTTTAATGCTCATGTGTGAAGTTCATGTTTCGAAAGTTATTCTGATCTTTTATGTATGTACTCATGTCATAATTCCTGTAACACTGACGTATATGTTATTTCGATTCTTTTGTAAAGCCTGTACTACAAATGTTCTCTGTATTGTTATGTTCTTTAATGATGTATTTTGTACCTTTGTAATTGTATTCTTATGTTATAAAATTGTAATTGACACCAGGTCATCAAATTAAGTAACTTGTAAGTTCCATTTCACTGCACACGTTTCTGTTGGTCATAGTATATGGACAATATGTGAGAAGTAGGGACTATTAGTGTTGGCACGTGTGTTAATAATTCAGCAAGGGACTGGATAACAGCATTGCTGGTTCTAAGGACAATTAAAAAAACTTTGTGAGTGCACAAGTGGTGGTTTATGGACTTGCTATATTGTCCGCAAGACTCTTCGATGGTGATTGTGCACCTGCACATTTGCAACAGATGGCTGCTGGCCGTCTCTACAAGGACTACAGTGGGTCTGCACCTTTGATGACCCACCAATACCATTATTTCTACAAGGACTACAGTGGGTATGCATCTTTGATGACCCACTAGTACCATTATCACTACAAGGACTACAGTGGGTCTACATTTTTGATGATCCATCAATACCATTATTTCTACAAGGACTGCAGTGGGTCTGCACCTCTGGTGGCCCACCAATACCGTAATCTCTACCAGGACTACAGTGGGTCTGCTTTGTGATGACCTACCCACCAATGCTCTTCAAAACTTCGACTGACTCCGCTGTGGGTTTGCTCTGTTGTGGCCCATTACCTGTCAGCATGTCAAGAGTCAGCACTGTCTTTCCGTTGGAAGGACAACACTACTTCTTCAAGACTGCATGGAAATCCACTACTTCTGTGTGCAATTTCTTTTACTAATGAGACTTTGTGAAAAAAAACTGTAATTACTATTATGATGAATGATCAGGACTATCTTTATGGACTGTGAGAAAATTTTAACTTTTGACCAACATTGTATCAATAAGTGTGTGCATTTGATTTCTTTGTTATTGTAATTACGATTATGAAAAAATTTAACAAATATGTATTGCCCAGTGCCCAAAACAATTTGTAAAATTTTTTGTGGGGAGCATGGGGGCTATGTATGTAGGTTGTTTATGTTTTCCTATTGGCAACGTTACGTAGCGCACTGTATGAAAATCACTGGCTGTGCTGTGTGCAGTCGGTGGCTAGTTTGCATTGTTGTCTGCCATTGTAGTGTTGGGCAGTGGCAGCTGGATGTGAACAGCGCGTAGCGTTGCGCAGTTGGAGGTGAGCCGCCAGCAGTGGTGGATGTGGGGAGAGAGATGGCGGAGTTTGGAAATTTGTAAGATATACAATGATCTGTTATGTATATTATGAGTTTTCAACATTATTAAGGTAAATACATTGTTTGTTCTCTATTAAAATCTTTCATTTGCTAACTATGCCTATCAGTAGTTAGTGCCTTCAGTAGTTTGAATCTTTTATTTAGCTGCCAGTAGTGGCGCTCGCTGTATTGCAGTAGTTCGAGCAGCGAAGATTTTTGTGAGGTAAGTGATTTGTGAAAGGTATAGTTTAATGTTAGTCAGGGCCCATTCTTTTGTAGGGATTATTGAAAGTCAGATTGCGTTGCGCTAAAAATATTGTGTTTCAGCTTAAGCACAGTCTTTTATAATTGTTTAAAGGGGAAGTTTCAAATGTATTGATGTTTACTTTTAAATGCATGTTAATTGCTTGTAGGGAAATTTACCAGAGATCTTCGATATTCTCTGCCATGCTAACCTGGACTCCCCAGAATCCGAAAATCCAACTGCCGCCTGTCGACAGCCAGGTTGTGTACCACCTGGAGTAAAGTTGACTTTGCTTGCATAGGTCATGTTTGCTTGTGTTTCATTGGTTTTGCTTGGGTGATACCAGGACCGGACAGGACCAGAGTGTGTTGAAGCCTTTGAAAGCAAATATTTTCAGCCAAGCTCATTGAGCTAACAGACGGTGATCAGAGTAGCGGTGATTTTCACTCAGACGTGTCTGGATTTTGGTTCAGTGGATTGAGTAGCCGTTCAGCATAGTATTTGGTTCACCCCTAGTATTTGATTTCCTCGGTACCACCCACATGGGGGAGGGTTTCCCCTATCCACCACACGCGATTATTATTATTACTATTATTATTATTATTGTCATTATGTCATCAGCAAATCCGATATTGTGTATCTTCCCACCACTGAAATAGATGTGTATTGTTCGATTCAGCATTTCCATCACATAAATGTGGTTTATAATTACGTTACATTGCTGCTAGTAGACATATTTCTCACTTTTTCTTAGACAGTTGCTACCTGTTACTCCATCATAGGAATTTATGTGCGCAGCATTGTTGCAATACAGACGTTCAAATTATCCGATTTCTGTAATTCCATTTCGATACCAGATCGGTCTAATCGGATTCAGCCAGGCAGTCTTAATGTGGATATCTGACTGCGACTCTCATCATATGATAGACTGGGTAAACCACATTCTTAATCGGACTGTTGAATATAGATCACTTATACATGACAGGGCCTGAATTCTTAAACACTGTGGAAAATAATAATCCAATGTGCTTATTACAAATACGTTATTTAAATATAAATACATGAACTAACGAGATAACAGTTTATTTACAGGAGCGGAGCACCATCCATCATAGCAGAGCAGTGCGAGATTGGTTTCAGGGCAAGAGAGGATAAAGCTGTTGCCGTTTGTTCCACGATCACCAAACATCAACCAGATAGAGAATATGTGGGCAGAGGTAACAAGGCCATTGCCACGTGGATCTACTAAAGGTTGGTTGGTTTGTGTGATTAAAGGGACCAGTATCTACAAAAGCAAGCGACCTTTGGACATATATAGAAAATACATGTTGGGAAGTAAACCATCACGCTACACTGTCTACGACTTAATGAAATCAATTCCCCTACGCATTCGAGAAATCTTAAGTAATGATCGTGGGTGGGTTGGTTACTAAAAGCATAAAAAGATGTTCAAATATGTGTAAAATCCTATGGGACTTAACTGCTAAGGTCATCAGTACCTAAGCTTACACACTACTTAACCTAAATTATCCTAAGGACAAACACACACACTCATGCCCGAGGGAGGACTCGAACCTCCGCCGGGATCAGCCACGCAGCCCATGACTGCAGCGCGCCAGACCGCTCGGCTAATCCCGCGCGGCTACTAGAAGTATACTCGTCCACAAAACCCATGTGGACAATTATCTGATAATCGGTCAAGCTTTGTTTGTCTCAGCTTTTAGCATACAAGTCCATTTACTTTCAGTCTCCTCCTTACAGTTATTGCAATGCAAGGTAATTGAAAAAACTCATCCACTCGACGCCAACTGGGCAACTGACGGGTGCATGTGTTGTTCAACAAACCGTAGTTGTCACCCTCACTGGAATCAATGACTGTGTGTGTGTGTGTGTGTGTGTGTGTGTGTGTGTATTCGTGTGCATGCACAATCTGAATCAATACTATTAACATTAGAGAGACAACCAACAATAAATATTTCATCAAATATGACTGTAAAGTATTTTAATGCTATGGGAAGTTACAGACTGAATTTTCATCCAACCCACGTCCTGCATATTACGTTAAGTAAGATGTATTAACTCCAAGCGACTTATGACTATGCTCATTCAGAGCCCCAGTAAAAAATATACACTCATCAATGCACGTGTCCCCACCAACATCAAAAATAAGAAAAACACCGAAAACGTCGAAAAATTCTGGAACACACTAGAAAATACTATGAGCAAAACTCACCAAGATGACGTGAAAATACTAATCGGAGACTTCAACTCTCTGTTTGGGACAGAAAAAGCCTGTAGAAAAATCATTCGTACAAGTTCAACACACCGAAACGCTTAGACCAAAGGCACGCGTCTGACTGACATTTGCCAACAATTCAACCACAAAAGGATGTCTTCCCACTTTAGGAAAAAACCAGTTCCCAGGTAACATGCTTAGCTACCAGGTGCAAGCTGCTTTCGTTCGCCTTTCGAGACTCGCTGGAAGCCAGATTTTTAATTCTTTTGTAGCACAGCTACAAGCAGGCAGATAAAAACTCAATAAGGGAATCGTAAGACAACGCTCGAGCAAAATTAGTCTTGCTACTTTCAGTAACCCTTAGTGTCAGAGCGAAAACCTTACGGTACTGCCAAATTCATAATGTCACTTTTGTTTTCCACCGACATATTTTTTGTTGTTATGAATACATGATTTTATCTATGAAATGTCTCATTTTCATAATACTTACGAATGGAACAGGAAATGAAATAAATACAGATCTTTTCGAAGTCAAAAGTTGGTAATATACTACTAATTCGTGTTAAAATAGGCTCAATCGTCTCACAGACACTTACTGCTTTATTAAGATAGACTGCCGTCATGATGTTTCTCTAGTAAGCTGATTTAATTTATATTAGTACAGTGAATATTTTAATTGCATTTTCCATTAGTTTACTAAACGCAACAGTAATTATCGAAGAGAAATTAATCATCAGCAGAATTTTCTTTCACGATATCTAAAACGATCTGACAATGCTAAAGTTGTTTACAAATTCTACGCCTGTTGAAACCTACTGGTTCTAACGATGTCATTAAACCAGAGTAGTTTTAAGAGCATTTTCGTCTAGAAATGAATTGCCTTGACGGTTGATCGATCAAGAGTGGGAAAGGTAAAATTTTACAAATATATGACGAGAGGGACAAGTGCTTGAGAGACGACTTTCCTATCAATCTCCTGGATAGTTTTGTTTCTCAAAGCAACATAGTGCGTTGTCATGCAGTAGCACAGGTGATGTAGTTTTGTTGCTCGAATTCCTTACACTGCGAACAAAAGGTGTCTTAGTTGTTGGCAACAAATTCCAGCTGTGTTGCACACACCCTGGGGACAGAATTCGTAGCCCAAAACACACTTTTGGATTTATCAGATGTAAAATATTATGTTCACACTACTCTTTCCTCGAGTTTACAACTTTTGGTGGGGCTCAGCCTTTCATTTCTTCTTAGGAAGTTAACGATAGAGGCATCATAACGCGTCACCAGTAACAGTACTGCATAGGAATGCTCGATGAGTGACCTGATGACGTTCAATAATAGTCACTCCGTTGATTTTTGTTGTTTCGAATTAGAGCATGCAGTACTCCTACACCAGACTTCTGAACTTTGCCTGTTGGATGCAAATGTCGCATGATGGTAAAATGGTAATCTATCACATATATCAGTAGGCGAAACTTCCTTAATGTGGAAAATCATTCATGGCAGAACGATCTTTGTTGAAACACGAATATCTTTTTCTGGCGTATTTTTTCCAAAAGCACTCGCTCCAAACACAATTCAAATCTTTCTAGCTGCCTCCTCTGCATTCACCCCTCTGTTATACCAAAAGTAAACGTTGTGTTGCAGATGTTACACTTTTTTCCACTTGCGACTCAATTTTGCAATTCTTAACTGTATTTCATGATTTTCAAGTATGCAAAATCCAATTCTTAACTGCAAGATGATAACTAGAACTTCAAATTCGAAAATGACAGTTGATACATACACTGACAGCGTGGCGCCGCGTTCACATGGGCGGCGCCGGATTTCAGGCGGCGGGTAGCGTCTGCCCGGTGGCCGGTAGCCGCTGCAGCGCGAGGAAACGCTCGAACGTAAGCTGTTATGATCGTGACGCAGCCACGAGCTGTCCTGCGGAGTTGTTTCTGGAATACTTGTTATTGCTGCTGGGTAGAATGTTAAGCGAATTATCTTCGATGCTCAATCAGACTCATAACTTTAGACCGAAATGTGGTTAAAAAAAAGAAAAGAAAACAGTTGGACGCGAACAGGCGACCATAAGTTTAGAATGCACGAAGATTACCACTTCTTTTTTTTGTCTCGTTTTTGTTCGTTGAATCTGCTCGGTGCGGACGTCGCAAGACACCCGTTTCAGTTCGTCGTTGATCCATTAACTCAATTTTTTTATTACAGAGGGTATCTAACCCTCTGACCGAACACGCTGAGTTACCGTGCCGGCTACTAAACCATGGGCTCACACAATCCGAGAACATCTCGGAAGTGGACAACACTTCCTCCTAACACTTCCGCATATAACAGTGTTGCCATATTGTGCAGATGGCCGGGGTGGTCAGTTTTATTGGCCATGTTAAGTGAATGACTAGGACTTCGCCTTTGTGGCGGCCGGCCGGCGGGCAGTTTTTATGTCTAAGACCGTACACTTGAGATATTTCGTTTCCCATGAAATGGTGGCAGACGATGCTGTGGCGTCTTCGAATCACGAGCTTTGTCAGTGCAAGATAGCACAGCTGAGCGAACGTTTTCTTCCTGCTACCCGTCTAATGGACAATGGCAATACTGTAGAATACTTTTGACAAAAATGTGACCATCGATTTATCTTCGTGAGTGGTTCATAATTATGTTAGTAAATTCACTCGATATTTTTATGCCCTTTAAATTACATTTGCTGCATGATTCTCATTGAAGACGTAGGGAATGTATGTTATTTGGTCCAGGAAACACGTTCCAACAGAAATTGATGCTTATATTGACATTTATGTTTCGAATTAGTCGTCTTATCCATCACATGGATAACGAGGATGCTCCGTTTTGCTACAGTTGTTTCATAGCTAATAAGGGAACCTCCCCATCGCACCCTCCTCAGATTTATTTATAAGTTGGCACAGTGGATAGGCCTTAAAAAACTGAACACAGATCAATCGAGAAAACAGGAAGAAGTTGTGTTGAACTATGAAAAAAATAAGCAAAATATACAAACTGAGTAGTCCATGCACAAGATAAGCAACATCAAGGAGGGTGTGAGCTCGGGGGCGCCGTGGTCGCCTGGTTAGCGTGAGCAGCTGCCGAACTGGAGGGCATTGTTTCAAATCTTCCCTCGAGTGAGTCGTTAAATTTTTTATTTTCAGACAATCATCACCACACGTACTGTTTATCAACAAATGTAGGAAGTAATCATACAAATGTTCGACAATCGTTAGATCCCTTAAGGAACTTTCCGATGCCTTACAGTTCGGAAAATATTCATTGACATTGTTATTGAAGTCGCGAGCTATAGTTGCTGGATTCATATTGCCCACGGAATGCATCTCACGTATTTAATGCACTCTCGTCCAAAGTATCGAACAGTCAACTGCCAGCCAGGGAGCCTCGTTAGCAGGAATACTCTCTCTTCCGTGCGCTGTAGTTGACTGACGTCATGTGTTTCGATGTTTGTTTACGTGTAGCGTCATCATACTATAGCGCAGTTACCTCGCATCGAACGGACGGACGGACAGATAATAATTGCCTGAAAATAAAAAATTAAACTTTTCACTCGAGGGAAGACTTGAACTAAGGACCTCTCGTTTCGCAGCTGCTCACGCTAACCACGGGATCACGGCGCTCCTGAGCTCACTTTATCCTTGTGTTGCCTGTCTTGCGCATGGACTAACCAGTTTGTATATTTTGCTTATTTTATTCATAGTTCGACACAACTTCTTCCTGTTTTCTCGATTGATCTGTGTTCAGTTTTTCAAGGCCTATCCACTGTGCCAACTTATATCTAAATCTGAGGGGGGTGCGATGGGAATGTTCCCTTGTTAGTGGTATTGAGTGTTGGTGGCGTTGCCAGTTTAGATACTGTGCGTGTAACACACAATAAATGCGTTGGATGCCTCCTGTGATCAGTTTACTTGAAAAACGTTTGTTGTCATCGCAATTTATTTAACTGGCTCTCCGACTTCCAATTTGACAATTTGTGGAAAAATTGTTTACCTAGTTTCAAACATTGTCTGACAGAAAACGTAGGCATGAAGGAGTCAGTAAAAGCAATTTCTCGCTATTATAGCAAACTTTTGAATCCACTGGATACTTGACTTCTCTATATTGATTCTGAGAGTTTTGTTATTTCTCTTGTTATTTACTGTCTCAATATCATCCGTGAGAATAAAATTAAAGGCAGTTGGATTAGGTTCCTGATCTATAAACTATGATTTAATATTCTGCGCTGCTAAATAAATTTTGAAGGTTATATTCTTTACGTAAAATAGAGTATCGGTTTCAGTCCTAGGATTGACGATAAACTTCAGAAATACAATTACAGAATAGTGGCATATCGATTATGGCTCCTCACCATCAACAATAGTTGTTACCCATAGTTTCGTATTTGATATTTTACCGTCGTTACCCTTTAGAGACCAACCTGATCTTTCCACAATGCCATTTTTGACTTGCTTCTTAATATGTCCTATAACTACAGATTTGTTGAAAATATTAACTGTTAAATACGCTATTCCACAAATTAAAAACTTCCAGTTATTCTTCATATCTTGAAACTTACTACCGTTGACTTTCACCGAAGAAAAGATACATAATAATAAAATGAAATCAAAGATTACAATGTCAAAGCATAGTGTGAATGGTTAAAATGAAATGAACTAAAAATCATCTTCTTGTCTAAAACACGTTACTCTTCCAGGGAACTTCGGCACCTCTCAAAATTTTTTACACCTCTGATGTGGACAAATAGTGGGGCTCATGATGCAGCACTGTTTATCCGTCACAAAATAAAGCCTCAAAAATCAGTGAATAAAAGTATTCTTCTACTGTTGCTCCGAATCGCATATACCAAGCGCCCTCTGCTGCGACAACGACTCAAAGTCTATTGGGTATTTGATTTTTCTCTGCTTTTTCGGGCCTCCTTACCTCTCCTTCTAGCCCAACCTTTGTTCTCCAATTACACCTTCATCGGCGAGCTTCTCCTCAATATTTTTCATTTGTGCTGAATTGTTTTGTACCCTTCTTGCATATACACGTGTGTCGTGTATTTTTTAGAGACTGCATGAATATATAAGGTGAGTATTTCTTCTCTTATCAAATTAAATATTACATATCTTGCTGTGAATTAATTTGTTTGTTCACATTCCACTTACTGCGTTTCCATGAAATTATATAAAATACACGTCTGAAAAAAAAAACTTGAAACAGCTGTTGCAGCTGATTGGTGAAGAGCTGAAAAAAAAAAAAAAACACCTCTGCTGATGCTGCTTAGTATCGCGTATAGCCTCCTTCGGCTTCCACAACAGCTCGAAGTCTGTCGGGCATTGAGCCCACAACTCGAGCCACATAACTAGGAGATTCAAGTAACTCATTCCAAGCGTCATGAATCACATCAGAAAGCTGTCGGCGAGTCGACGGTGACTGCCCCTTTTCTCGTATTACTCTGACCATTTCTGCCCAAATATTCTCAATGGGATTCATGTCAGCTCCTTTAGGTGGCCATTCCATTACAGCAATATTACTATGGTCGTCGAACGACCTCTTAACCACAAGTGCCATATGAATAGGCGAGCGATCTTGTTGGAACATGATCTGATCATCGCCAAATCTTGCTGTCACAGAAGGCAACATCACGTTCTCCAGAATTGATATGTAATTGCGCGCATCGAATCTTCCTTCCACTTCCCACAGGAGCCCACACCCTTCGGCCGATATCCATGCCCATACCGTTACCGACTCCCTGCCACTCCTTCGGCAACTGTAAATATATTTTCGATTATACCTAGCACCTTTAGGCCGGTAAACAAGTACTTTTCCGGTTGATGCCATAGAGAAAACTTATTCGTCCGTGAAAATCACTCGCCTCCAAAATTGGAGAGGTTTGTAGACATTTTCAGCAGCAAAAGAAAGGCGAGCTCCTCTGTGGGAAACAGTCAATGTCTCTTTCACAGCAGCGCTTCTTGCCCTCAGTCCACCTTCCCTTAGACGACGAGTGACGGTCTTACTGCTAACATTGAGACCCAAAGTTTGCTGAATTTGTCGTGCGTTGACAAATGGGTGGTTCTCACTGAAACGGCGTATCTGCACATCCTGAGCTGCTGTTGTTTTGCGGCGACGGCCATGAGGCCTCCCATTCGGGTTACCACTCTCTTCCTTTCGTCTGATCCACCTGGCTACCGTCGACTTGTGAAGACCCATAGTTCTTGCTATACAGCCATTTGAAGATCCCTCTGCATGGAGTGCTATTATAGCGCCCTTGTCTGCCTCAGCCAGATGGGCCATTTAGCGTTGACTGAATGATTCGTCGCGGTTAATATCTGCTGCGGAAACGGCGCTAGCAGGAAACAGACTGCCTCCTCCACGATGGCAGCCACAACGCAGTGGCCAAGTATGTATAACACGGAAATCGATGGCATAAACGAGACATCGCAAGCCCCTACCCGTGTCATTATATAGTGGAGCAACTTAGAATCTGTAATTTTTCTCAGAAGGGACTGGTCCACTCTTGTCATGTCTTATCCTGATAAATATTACATGAAATGAAATGTTTACGTTTTGCATATCCGGCAGGCCTAACGCAAGAAACATTTCTGAAATATCTTAGGCAACCTGAAGGACACTTCGTGAATTTTAGCTGTAGAAGATTGCCTTATAAGAAGGAAAACGTGTTTATCCCCGCTCGCCGTGTTTCCAAGTGGCGCAGTTTACTCTGAGGCATACATAATTCTCGCCGGGCGTAAGAAGCGACTCGACTAACGAGGGGAACTCGCCAGGTGTCATAGGCTGATTGTCCGCAAACTTTGCTCAGTGAAGGAGAGGACAAAATAAGGGAACATGTGTTTCGAATTATCTGCAGACACTCGACCGTTTCCGAGAAAACGACGGTCAAAGTTATCAACGCGCTGTTGCTGTAGTGTAGATACCTTCTGCAGCCGAGAACGCAATTGAAGAGGTGGCTTAGTGGCTACCGTCGTTCCTGCTTAACTTTGATTCCCGTGTTCGAGACCATATTGGGTATTTTTATTATTATTTTTTCCTACCTCTCTATCAGAATTATCTACGAATGTTTTTTTTTCTAATTTATGTTGAAATAATGTTGTCGTTATTCGCCAATTAACTTTATGTGTAATTAATGAATTAAAAAAATAATAAACGAATGAGACAAGCTGATCCAAAATCATCTGGTCTGCCTCATGTATTGTTATATCCAAATGGTTTATAAATGTTAATCTCCATTCAGATCCGATGATGGCATACGTTGAAACCGGTTATCCAGTAAACAGTATTTAAGCGATCTTGGCTTCTGAATTATTTCTACAACAGAGTGATCGCCCCACTACGCACTAAGTGTTCCCTTTTTAACTTATTTCTGTACACAGTAAATTAACTGACGAATAACGACAACATTGTTTGAACATAAATTGGAATAGACATTCGTAGATAATTCAGAGAGTGAGAGGGGAGGGGGGGGGGGGAGGAAAAGCCGGGTTTCAAACTCGCAGCGCAAAGTTCCGAAGTCGCTATGGTAGCCGCAGAGCCACGGCTTCAGTTGAATCTTTACCCGCTAAGAGGTATCTACACTGTAGCAACAGCGCATTGAAAACTTTGACCGTCGTTTTCTCAGAAGCGGTAGAGTGTAAGCAGATAAGCCGAGACACGTGTTTGCTTATTTTGTCCCCTCTTTCACTGAGCGACGTTTCAGCAAGATCGGGGTATGACACTTGGCATGTCCCCTCGTAAGTGGCGTGCGTTGGGATTCAGTAGACAGAATGTGTTCACTTTCCTCGACTACTCATTGACATGTTGGGAAACTTTCTTTCTTGCAGTGGCACATTGCATTATGAGGGCTGGTTTTCCTGATAACAATCTACTAATGGATTTTGCTCCTAATTTACGTTACTGTGTAGTAGATCTACTGCAACTACTTAAACCGGAAATGTTTGCTTATTTGGATACTCCGCTTCTTAGTTGCTACATTTCGCTATAATATTTTCCTTTGTTTCAAAACGGCAAGTAAAGATGACCACTGCAACTTGGTAACATCAGTAACAATTTAATACTTTGATCAGTTATATGTGGTGTACGAAGAGTATATTCTGTTGAATGAGGAATACATTAAACACGAAAGCTGCGTCCAATAACAATAATTAACTTTCGGTTACATGACAAAACACAAGTCGAAGCACTGTCAGTTCATCTCAGTACCCAGTAAAACTTAAACTGGAACGATAGAAAACATACTTTTGTGGGGAAGGCAAACGAATGACTGCGTTTTATTGGCCGCACACTAAGAATACGCAACATGCCAACTGAAAACACTGCCTACACTACGTTTGTCCGTCCACTGCTATAATATCCTTGACAGACGTGATTGACTGTGCACGCAAAAACGTCCAAGGAACGGTAGCGCGATTTGTAGTTTCACGAAATAGGGGAGAGAGGGTCCCAGATTTAATAATCGAGTTGGGGTAACATTCATGAAAACAAAAGCGTTTTTCGTTGCCACGAGATCTTTATACGAAATTTCAATCACCAACATCTGTTCTGAATGCCTTACGCAGGAAGAAACCATAGTAATAATGTAATTCAAGGCTCACAAGAAAAGATTTCAGTGGTCCTTTTTCCCGAACACTGTTAATGAGTGGGACGGTAGAGAAATAGTCCGAACCTTCTGCCAAGCACGGCCGTGCGCTTGTAGACGCTACAGTCTGGACCCGAGCGACCGCTACGGTCACAGGTTCGAATCCTGCCTCGGGCATGGATGTGTGTGATGTTCTTAGGTGATTGACTGTGCACGCAAAAACGTCCAAGGAACGGTAGCACGATTTGTAATTTCAGTCTAGGCGACTGATGACCTCAGAAGTTAAGTCGCATAGTGCTCAGAGCCATTTTTGAACCAACCACGTAAGTCTGGATTGCAAAGAAGTCCTGTTGATGTAGTCATGTAGATGTAACAACGAAATTATGTTATCTCATTCTGGAAACGAAATTATGTTGTAATTGCGACATGTGACTTTCATTTGATTTGAACATCGAAGTTGTTTGCTGTTTCTTTACTTTTTGTTCATTAGTTTCAGCCATATACGAACACCTAGGCGCGTTAAATTGATATTGAAATAAAGTGTCATGCATGGACCAATAACAATAAATTCTTGCCTACTTGTTATGGTACTGCAGTATCTGCCAGCGTCTTCAGAAGTGGATATCGCATACGACGTTCCTAGGGTGTTTATAAATAGATGTTGCAGACGACTTAGAACAAAGTTTGAATGTAGCTTCGTAAATGTTCCGTGATCAAACGATCTGAGTTGCTGGCGAATACAGTTTATCCTCACTAGACAGTATATATTATCATTACACATGAGATGAATAGGGTTTCGCCGGGTAGGTGGCAGAGCGGTTCCAGGCGCTTCTGTCACGAACCGCACGGCTGCTTCAGTCGCAGGTTGGAATCCTACCTCGGGCATAGATGTCTGTGATGTCCTTAGGCTAGCTAGGTTTAAATAGTTCTAGGTCTAGGGGCTGATGACATAAGCAGTTTGGTTGCATAGTTCTTGAAGCCATTTTTTAACCTTTCGCGTAAATTTTCTTTACATAAACGGCCATATCTTTAGATTGTGTTGACATAGAAGCTCACTTTTTTACACCACCAAGGGACCGGGTACCGCAATAAGTGCGATACATTTCCGCTTATTATGTCTACCCGTTCTGGAGGTAAACGGGTTTTAAGGGTTGGGTAGACCGATAGACGGTCAAGAAAGTGAGACTAGTAGGGTTCCGTTTTTATCGGTTTAGGTGACGAAACCCTAACAACGAAAACAGCTACGACAGCTACTGAAGATGAAGGCTGCATAAATAACACCCCCTACTCTTTATCCGAAATGTGCTAGTTGCAGTCGATACATCAGCATATTAATCGTAGCTACGCTTTCGATCCAAATCACGTTTACAGGAATGCAAATAGAATCCATTTGCCTATACATGTGGTAATTCACATCCCAGTATTAATGCCACCGCTTTTTAAAAGTGCGAACATTCCCATTGCTTGCTAGCTTAAGAAACACTACGGCTAATGAACGTTTTCTGGCTGTGGCGAGTCTAGTGGAGAATTCGAAACAGTGTATAATACCGTTGGCAGCTATGTAGCCGTTTATTTCCTGGGGTGGTGCAGAATTATCCTACTAAATTTACTCTCTCATAACATTGCTAAATTTGCACAGTTTCATGGTAGGTCAGCAACGGTAATCCAGTATGACTGGTCTGAACGTTGACACAGACCGTTTCGCGGCCGAATGCGGATAATATTTTGCTAATTCGTAACGATCTGGGGTTCTTTGTCTTACTAAAACAGTTATGTTATCTCGATAAGTTGAAATGCATTTTTTTTGGTACAGTTCATACCAATTAGCGTTTCTTCTTTCAGTTCTGTCTTATATTTACGTGTTGTATTTAACACACTAATCAGCATTAATATACTTACAAATGATTGAAAACAGCCTAAAAAAGTTCAGATAGTTTGTCAGTTTCACGCCTGTGCATAGTATGTTGGTAGCACTTCGTCGCCTTGCCTGTTATGCTGTGTAGAAGACTTTAAAGCCGTGCGGATCAGCATAACGAAAAGGCGAGGGGTCTCACTCGTTTTGTCCACGACTGTACAAATGCTATAAACGGAGGTTTGACATTCCTTAACTCATGTTCTAAGAGCAGTGATAAGGTCAGTATTGCCACGTCTCTTCCTACATTTCTCCGGAATGGCATCTGATGTATATGAATGCAAATAAGTGTTCAGTGGTTACGAAATAGTCTCGTTTTGTTCTTGGCACTAATTACTACAGACGCCTGTTTCACGATACTTAATCTAAAGTTAGCCCCTTTTGTGAGTACAGTTTTTCAGTTGGTGCTTATAATGTTCTTTTGTTTAAATTATCTTTTTTTCGGATTTATAAATTTCTCTGTGTTAGCCTGAAATTGTTTTTCTTTTTTTCACTTTTTTTTGTTCTATATGTTATACCTGTAGTCACATTTTATGAGAATTTTTCATATGTTTCAGTTGTATCATTGACAGTTTTATGCCTTGGAAAAATCCCAGAAATGTATTACTGTACCAGGTGGTGTGCTCGTCAAGACTGTAAGTGACAACTTTAGCTATTTATTTTGAACTGGATGCATTATTGCACATTTTATAAACTATTTTAGCGCCTGTGGAGCACGTCATTGTAAGTATGTGGAAGTGAGAAATTCGTAGCGACATTCGCAGATTTAAAATGGACTGAAGATTCAATTGACCAAATAGCTTTTCTCGAGATCCTGAAAGAACTTGGATTACGTAACAGCACAAAAGCTGTCATCCTTCAAACTCTTACCGTAACCATCTGCAAAATAAAATTTGTGGGAGAGATTTTAGATGTGTTTGCAATCGAGAAACTCTCAGAAAAAGTGGAAACAGATAGAACTATACTATTAAAATAAAATAACAATTCCTGGTTAACGCATAGACCATGATTAATAGGGCTTCGATGTAAATAGAACAAAACATTTCAGAATTCTGAATACACATTTATAAATCCAAAAAACTGCTGGCAGTAAACAAAGTAACTGTTAACATTATAGACATCTCATATGAAGAACTATAGTCCCAAAAGGGAACAACTTTAGATTTAGTAACATAGAACAGTCACCTATTGTAAGTAACGCTGACACCAGGAACACGAACAGAACAGCTCATAATGTAGCGTGATCCTATATTGGTGCATATGCATATATGGAAAAGCTTCTTACACGTAAAGACAGTAAATAATAACAGAACCCGGATGGTAATAACTTGTGCACGTAATCACCCAAAACCGGTCCCATTTCAACACAAAAGTCTTTTTAGCGTTCTGGCAGGCAGTAACAACGGCTATAATAGAAATCAGCGAGAGCCATGTAGCACTACAACGACCCTAATAGAGCAAATGAAGCTTGTCATGTTATGTAAAAAAATATTAGCTACGGTCAGTCGTGTAACGACCATCCATGGAAACATGCAACTCACTCCATTCGTCACATGCAGTATACTGGGCATATCTTTTCCTGTGTTCCAGATAGTGGAAGCGCTGAAACTGTATGCCTTAAGTTGATAGAATGTAGACAGGATATCAGGTTTCATATACAACACGAAGAAAGAAACATTCCTGCATTTCCATCGAAGCACTTTAACCACGGTTGCTAACAGTTTTGTGGCTCGTTGGAATTGAAGCCACTAGCCAAAGAACACACACTAACACGGATACTGCGTACGCAGTGGTCTTAAATCGCACAGGAAGGGCATACAGCACATTTTGTGGCAGCATTCGTTGCTGAACTAAATTGAACAAAGACACAATAGAGTGAATCGATAGTAGCTTCACAAGTACTTCAGCAGCGACAACACCGCCCACGCTGGTGATGGCTATTACCGCCATATCGCAGCTGGTTATTCTCCGTATGTTACTGTCCCTGCGAATACATACCGATAAACAAATATCGCACTGGACCGATCTATTGAATGGGCATGTAAAATTCCTGTCTAAAAATAAGTTGTCTGTATTGAACACCACAAGAAATAAATTACAATGTACATTAAATGTTTTCTATTTTGGAAGCCATTTGGAATAGTACTTTGCTTCAAATGATCATTCCTGTCATATCCCAAAATACTGACCGTTCCTCCTGGAATATCATGTATAATTCTAAAGCTTTGACCTTTTATAGTGTAGGATCGAAATAATGTGAAGCATGTTCAAGGAATCTACGTTGCCATCTGGCGATGGGCTGAGGTCCGAAATTACAATTTTAGTTTCTTCCTACAGTGAAGTGTAGCGTACAGTATCTTAGAGAAAATTATGAAATGACAGAGGTGATTTATTATAATTTACTTGTAATTTACTTGTTTTACTTTCTTTTTTAACAAACGCCCAATTGGTGTTACACACTGGGTGTCCCAGAAATGCTGCGACAAACTTTGATATATTGTAGAGGGTGTCTTGAAGAACAACTCCAGCGACGCTACAGAACGCCAAAGTTACAGGCATCGACGCCTGCCACTAGTCAAACCCTTTGGCAGGAAACGTGACTTTGTGCGCTGACGGATCGTAGGCGGAACGTCTCGCTATGTTATTTATTATTCAGTGATCGTGACTGATTGTCACAATCTCCGGTGGAAAAGATAGAGCTAGCTGTTGACTAGAAGGGCACAATCTCCTATGATTGCTATGATGTGATGTTTTGGTGGATGACAGCTTCATACATAGGATTCCATCTGCATTTAACTTTTCTTCTGGAATGCTGTTAAATTTGAGATTTTTTTTTCGATATGCAGGAGAAAAATAAACTGCACATCGGAATTTGGGTTCCAAACCGTCATCCACTGAGGCAACAGAGCATTCCATTCATAAGAGACAAGGTTTTTTTTATGTAGCAGCTAGCTCCAGCTTCTCTGCTGGTAATCGTGGTAATCAGTTCCAATCATTGAATAACAAACAACGTTGCGAGGCGTTTCGCAACGCTGCTGGTGAACGGGTGTCCCTGTTGCAGATACCAGTGCCTACAACTCCGACGCTCTTTACTGCCGTTGGAAGACGCTTCTGGACAATGGTTGCTATCCTCGACTTGTTCCTCAAGACACCCTCTACAAGCCCTTGAAATTTGACGCAACATTTCTGGGATATCCTATATAACTCGTCCTACGGTGTATGGTATGTATTGCTTTTTAACAAATCTTTTTAAGCTCCCTAGGCAGTTTATTGTAGAATTTCATTCCCCTTTGTGCTTTATGTTTATTCTTTCTTGACAGAGATCTTGTTCCATAGTCCCACACAGAACTGCCTTTGCAGTAACAATGAAGTTTGTTATGAGCACATGTGAGTAATTGTGACTGTATAGTATAGTTAAAATCATCAATTTCTGGAGCAGACCTGGTTAATATACTTGGGGCGGTTTTCTTTGGTTTGAAACTACATACACTCAGTTTTGCTCATTTTTTTAGCCTGTAAACAACTGCATAGCTACGACTTGAGAGTGCTAAATGATGCTGGCACTACTCATAGAAACACTAAAATATATGGCCATCTCTTTTTGGAACATGCTCTCTCACAATCTTAGGTCGAATTGTGGAAAGGTGGAGTTGTAAATAACCAATGCAATTTCAATGCAACCATTGCAGCAGGGGCTATAACGATTCACGGAAATCACAGAAAACCTAATTATCAATAGCCGGTCGGGGTTTTTATCCGCTGACCTGCTGAATGCGTGCCAATTGTCAGTCCTCTTACAGTCTCTCTGTAAGCTGAAGAGTGAGAGGTGAGTCCCAGTATGACGTCGGAAGGAGTAACGATAGGCAATTTCACGAATGTATTCCGATCTTTCCTGAGCGTACCTTTAAAATTGCTGCCGACACATTGGGTCACATGCCAGTAGAATGTTCGTTTCCTAAAACAACGCGTTAACACAACACGGAAGACAGAATTAATAAATAAAGCAGAGAGGACAAAAATAAAGTGACCCAGAAAACATGAGGGGCGATAAAAAATTTTCCGTTCGAAGGCCGTATAATCCTGAATCGGTATCACCGAGGGAATCATCCCACCTATGCACCCAGTTGAAGACACTCGTTTGGTAGAACACTGTGTCCTGTTGCGTGAAGAAATCTATAACTGTCTGCTGCACATCCTTAGGAACCTTCGATCCTGAAACGCCTTTTTTAAGGGATACAATCAGGGATAATCGCATGAGGAGATAGCAGGACTGTAGGATGGGAGCTCAAATGTCTTCCACATGCGTTGGCCTAACTTCTATGTTACGACATTTGCCTTATTGGAACGTGCGTTATCATGAAGCAGCAGCACGCATTGTCGCGCACCATTCCACAACGATTATTTTCGAAAGATATGCTGCCTCATACATACTCTTCACTCTGTGATCGATGTCCGCCGGTGTTTGTCCTTCGGCAACCAAGAAATGAGTAACAGCACGTTCGTCCTGTTTGGACACATCTGGTAATAACGTCGCCATAGTTTATGGTACCGCATTTACCTCTCGCATAGCGGTTAAGACACGAATGTCACACTAATTCCTTGCTTTAATGTCGGTGCATATACGCCCACATCGAAGTCGCGCTATGAAGCATATGCTCCGCAGCAACGCCCTCAGATGGAAAAATTTTGATTGGCCCTTATATTTCATGCAACTTGCGAAAGGCAACCCAACTTAGATCATCCGCCGTAGAGTGGATGATACAAGCTCGGCTACCTATGTCAACGTGCATGATGTAAACTGTACGACAGAATTGAAGGATCGGTTTTTAGCAAACCTGTAGCTGTCTCCCCTTCCGGCGCATAATGTCAGAGCCCAGAAGTTCATGTGGCACAAAATTTCACCGATATTCAGCTTAACGAAACCGTGGACGTGACACAGCCCGACTTAGCCACTCTTCTTTTGTTGCCTCTGACATAGAGGTCACAACCGCGACGGCCGGCGTTGAAATCTCGCGGTTTTCTTACGGTGTGCCAAGGAAAACATTTCAGTCACACTGCCAGTCAGAATCGAAACGAAAAGGCATCATGAGGTGGCATAAAGGCGTCAATGAAACCATCCCTCACCTTCGCGATATAAAAAGACAGCCTCGGACGTTTCAACCCCTCTCTAAGGACATTGTGGGTCTGTGTCACCATTGAACTTGTTTGCATCCCTTTGGAATGAAATGCGACCACAATTTTTACTCTTGTGTACACACTGGAACCACTAGGGACAGTTGAAAACCATTTGAAAACGAATTTGACGAAATTTGAATGACAAAAGCGACAAAGTATCCTTATGCTTTCCCAGTTCTCTTGTTCCATGCATTCCTGTGTCGTAATCAGAGAGATGTGCGACGACACATGCATGAACAAAATTGCAAAGGGTCCCGCTTAGACCCCATTTTGGCAAAACCTCGGTGACACCTTCCCACATTTATTGAGAATTTTAAAAATGTACCTTCACAGAGAAAAATCTGCAAAGTAGATCCGGGTGCCAACAGGTAGGCAACCCCGTGACACACCTCCAAGGTGTCTTGCTGCGTGCACCTAGGAATATTTCGCAGGTTTTATGTGTAAAGGCACATTTTTAAAATACACAATAAATGTGGTGGGTACAACCGAGTGTTTTCTCAAAGGAGGGGGGGGGGGAGTCTTGGTGGGACGCTTTGCCCAGTTTTATTCATGCATGTGTCAAAGTTGGACTATCTGTGATCAGGCCATGGGAGGGTGGGCTGTGGAGCAGGTTGGCTGGAAACGCATAAGGAGTTTTTGCTGCTTCTGATCAGATTCAAATTTTCTCGAATGGTTTCCAACGATTCCTAGTGCTTCCACCCTGCACAGCAGTCGCACTGCACTCCAGAGGGGTGAGATACACTCTATAGGGATGCAGCTCATTTCACTGCGTGTTGTCGTTTTGGATCGTGAAATATGTGGGAATCTACATCCCATGAAATGGGCGACTTCATTGAAGCCTTCCATTCCACTCCCTGAGGCCTTTTCGTTTCGATTGTGAACGGCGGCGCGTCTGAAATGTCTTCCTCGGCCATCCATAAGAAAACCACGTTATTTCAACACTGCATATCGTGGTTGTGACCTCTATCCCAGAGACCTCAGAAGAAGGGGTGAAATATTGATAAGAGGGTCTCTAACGACCTTCTCATCTTGTGACACGTCCAGGTGGCGTTGGGCAAATTGTGGTAAAGTTCGGTGCCAATGTGGCATAATATACCCACTTGAAAAGTTACACGAAGATCTGAGCTCTGATCTTTTCTGAGCACATGCCTTGCTGTTTGAAGCGTCGTCGAGCCCGAGGATGACATCGCAGGGCGCCACACTTGTGCGCCCATACATAGGAAGCACCTGTCAGTCGTATTTTAAACTTATGCGTCGAAATGGCAGACAAATGGTCCTTTAATTCTGGTGCGCAGTGCATTTTCGAGTCCAACCTGTATATCGTTGCACCACCTCGACATTTACCTAGAATCAAACCGACTATCCCGGTGTCACCCGCCATCTGGCCGAAGTGCGCTAGCAACTACAATCTGTGGAAGCAAGTGGGAGACTATCTGGTCTGGGTGCGTCTTGGATAATATTCGCGACCCGGAGCACCACAGCCGCCAGCTGGCGCGTTCGGGTAGGCCACGGACCAAGGGCCAGTGGGGCCGAGGAGAGAGGCTGGCTTTTGTTTTGCGGCTCGGGGGTTTAAAACACTCGTGCCGGGCTGCGCGCGCGCACCGGTGAGTCCGCACTTCTCTTTTCCCGTCTGTCTCTCCCACTCTCCATCTGGCCTCTTTCTACCCTCACCCCCCCCCCCCCCCCAGCCACTCCCTCCTGGCCTTTCACTAGCTCGCGGGAGAGGAAACGAATGGCCAGCGCAGCCGCTAATGACAGCCGGTCCGGCGGATAATGACACCGTCAGCAAAGATGGATTGCCGCGCCAGCCGCCAACCTCTAGCCGGTCCGGGTTTCGGCGCCAGCGGGCCTCGCCTTGCGTACCGTGCGCCACAGCACGGCACCGGCCTGCCCTTAGCTCTGCCAACCCTACAGGCCACGCCCGCCTCATTCATGCGCGCTCCGTCGTGTATTTCTTGTAACGGAATGACGTCTGTGTTGTATTATTGCGCCGGCTGGCATGTAGTTCATATTCGAAGTAAATTAAAGAGTTAGGGAGAAGCTGATCGAAGTAGAACTTCGTCATAGTCAGACTGTTGCTGGCACTCTCTTCATCATTATACTTATGCCTTTGAAATTAGACCAGTGCCATCGAAACGTTATAAAAACAATACCTGTATTCCAGAATGAAATTTTCCCTCTGCAGCTGAATGTACGTACGTAGATATAAAACTTCCTGGCACATTAAAACTATATGCCGGACGTAGAATCGAACTAGGGACCTTTGCCTTTAACGGGCAAGTACTCTGTCTCGATCCCGCTCTCTGTTGTCATCTGTCAGGTAGTTTCCTATCAGAACACAGTTTCTTAAGAGATGTGCTTTTTTTCATCTTTTAGTCAACGGGGCCACCTTTTTCACTTATACAGGGCGTTGCGAAATATCCGTTCAGATTACTAAAGAAGGTAAACAGCATCAAAACAATTCCATTAAGTTATGCTACGAGGGCTGTTCCAGAAGTAAGGTCCGATCGGTCGCTAAATGGAAATCACAGCGAAAATCAAAAATCTTTTATTTGGAAGAGTTAGCTACACTTTCCAACTACTTTTCTACACAGTCGCCGCTCATACTCAGACATTTGTCGTAGCATTTTACCAACTTTCCAATAACCTCGACACAGAAGGCAGCCGCCTTTGCTTGCTACCAGTTCTCTTAAGTTAATCTGTAGCTTGTTGTCTATGCCAGAATGCTGTCTTCTTATCCGACGGTTCATGTGAGCAGAGAGGAATCTGTGAGGGAGCACCGTCCAGGCTATATGGTGGATGACGAAGAAACGCTGCAGGAGCCACCTCATTGCCCGTGCAGCGTGCGGCAGAGAATTTTCGTGAAGAAGGAAATGCATGACGGTTATGTTGCGTGGGATGCATGAAATCAGGCGAAATCATTCACAGGCACTCATGCTTGGCGGGACACACCGCCTTCCAGTCTTCTTTACGAGCTCACTGTGCGATCAGAATTTAAAAGAGCTACATGATGCGATCGATGGTCATACTGGAGACACTGTCCAACACGCTATGTGAAGCTTCGTCGGAGTTTCGCTGTGGTTTCCATTTCGCCATGTATCGGACCTTACTTTCTGAATAGCCCTCATACATATTGTCCCTGAAGGCAGTTTGTGATACCTGGGACGATTTACATGCAAGGTGGCTTAGCATGCTAATTACAACTGTGGCCTTCACAGAAAATGCCTGAATGCACAAACACTTCCCTTTACTGCCGCAGTATTGTCGGAGCATTGACTGTCACGTCACTTCGAAGGTTGCTGGCATGTCCGCAATCGTACCAGCAGCGACGACATTTCTAGCGACGATGTCTCCTGTTGTACAACACTGACCTGGGCGGCCAGGCCACAGAGCCATCGACTCCCAAAGGTGGCTCTCAAATTATTTCAATCACAAATGCTGAAATGGGGTGGCGCCCCACCGTGTTGTAAACGTACATCCCTCAGCAGTTCTGGCAATATATGTCCCATGACGATGCGATATGTCTGCCATTGATGTGAAATGAAAGAACTTTTGGTCCAGTCAACGTACCACCGTTGTTATCACAATGTGGTGATGCTTGCGAATGAATCGGTGTGTTCCCGAGCAGACCCCTGAGCCGAACATATGTACACAGGACAGTTTTGAATGTCAGTACACATTCCTGGTCAGCAACACTAACACAACAGCACATCCAACGAAATGTTCCATAACATTGCAAGTTGACTTCAGGGACGACTTGATCTCATCTAAGTATATTTGTTCTGATGTTCTCTATCTATGGTATTAATATGAGCAAATAGTTTCGGAACACCTTGTATATCTACTAGAAATAAATACTGAAACGACAGAAGTTCAAAAATTGACTTCATCAATGTGCAAAAAAATGTCTGTTAGAACTGAATGAAAACATGACAAGGTGATGGTACAATCAGACGTGACAGACGGAAGTGAAACTCTTTTCAAAGTCACTCCAGAAAACAGCATCGACAGAATCATAAGAGTAGAGAGAAGACTGGCTATAACATCCATACTTAAGAAATATGAAAATGGTAGATAACGGCGGATTGTGCCAAATGAAGTGGTATAGAGCGAACTGAAGTCCTTTACAGATACTGTACGGAAGAAAAGGATTTATTTTTCTGGTCACATGAGAAGGACACCAGAAACCAGATTACCAAGAAAAAATGTGGAAAAAAGCTTTGAAAAATAAAGCAACAAGTAAGATGGATAAAGGAAATCAGGGAGGACATGAAATATAGTTCACCATGGACGATTTGTAAAATAGAAAATTAAAGCAAAAAAAACATAAAAATAAGCCTCAAATAAAAACAAACAATACAAAGCATATTTACATATGAAAACGAGAAAAATGATTAGAGCGAATGGAAAAGTGCTGGACTATTCGGAAAGAAAACTTATTTAAGAAGATGAACAGAAAGTTCTTGGTACAATGAGGCGATAAAATCAGAAGGAGAAGAAGGAAAGGAAATCTTCGTATATCGTCCGCGAGCCACCGTACAGTGCCTGGAAATGGGTATTTCGTACGAATATTAGCGGTTTTCTGTACCACTACCGCATTGTGCAAAGGAAATTAAGTATTTGCCTCTATAAGTGCCACAATTTCTCTCATCTTATTATTCCATTGGGGAATATGCGATGAAGGTAGCAGAATGGTTGCACAGTCTTCCTAGATTAAAGGGTATCAGGGTTTCGTAAGAATTGTAGTCTTCCTTCCAAGTATTCAGATGTAAAATCCCCGAGCAGCCCTGCTACATTTTCCCATGGGCCATAGCGTCCTATAACGATACTAGGACCGCATCAGGCTACATTTCGTTTAGTTAAGTTTTATAATGTAAACAAAAATCCTTAAAAATGAAGATCTAAAATGCCTCGGAAACAGATTATTTATTACCTAACCAAGTGAAGTATAATGTTGGCTAAGAGGGTAGCACTGTGACGAGTTGTGTTTCGGAGAAAACTGTTCTGTACGAAAATGAAACATTTACAAAACAACAGTACTAATCACGTACCTGAAAAATAGATTGGAAAGAATTGGGGACAGAAGCGGCAAGTATGGGTTAAATGTGAAGTAGTGCAGATATGCTTCCTTCCAGAAGTACACTTCTACCGGCCTGTTTTAAATTTGAAAGACTCCTTCCTTCACTTAGTCGTTAGAGTTAGGGTCACCAATGTTTGTCGTTTTCGCAATATTTTGATTTGATTACATTCAAGTAAGTTAGCCGAAAAGCTGGAATAAAATATGTGATGGTAACGGAAGAGAAGAAACACTGCTCGTTTCGCTACATTACTTGCCACAGTGCTCTAAACCATTTCCATACATTACGTAGTGATGTTAGCCCAGGACGTAGCCCGCCTGATCGAATCTAGTATGTGTTTTTCGTTGTTAAATGATGTAAAGGTGATGCTTTAGAGCTACTTATGAAATGCTGTACACCACTGCCTTGGAAAAAGTTTTACAAGTCACCGCAGGGATTCGTGGAGTGGCGTAGTTGATTGTCACTTCAGTCTTAGGAAGTTGGAACATCAGCCTATGCTATCCCTCGGCATAATTTAAAATAAGATGGTATGCTGAAACCGCAAAGCATCCTCTCCTTTCCCTCATCAACATGGAGACAAAGATCTATAGTGAACACTAGTCGAAGCTAACAGTAGGAAACAGTTATGCATACCAGTACTTACTGACACCCAGATGATGCAAGAACTTGTAATCGGTCCCAGTTTGATAACCAAAAATACCTTGAACTTTTATGGTCAACATTGTCACCCGACATGTTCTCTTTTCCAAGCACAGTCGCAACACGAAAACGTGATCTTCGTAGAAGATTAAAACTGTGACCTGGACTAGGTTTCGAATCCGCAAACAATATGCTTACCGACTGATTTATCCCAGGATGTCCGTCGAGCCGTTCTTACAGCCTGGCTACCTCCACTACCTGCCTCTGACTTCTAAACTTCCCTACATACTTTGCAGGACAAGGATATCGCTGAAAAATGGCTTACTCGCAGCCTGGGAGATTTAAAAATTGATCTTTCACTCTGCAGTGGAGTGCGCGCTGTCTTGAGATTTCCTGGCAGACGAAAACTGTTTCTTTTCTAACAGAGACTTGAACCTTCCTTTTGGCGACCAATTTATTTACCTATTAATCTACGCACAACGATTCAGGATCCTACTATCCCACCTTCTCCTGAATTCCTTGTGAACTAGCAGTGGTGTCCCCTGTTTATTTATTCTATGTGTCCAGGACATGAATTTATTGAGATACTGGTAGAGCATTTTTAACGTACACAAAGAAATGACTTACAGACAAAGAATGAATAAAACAAACAACCACCGACCGAACAGGAATTGAAGGCCCAGCGGTACCGCCCGGCCGCCGTGTCAATCTCAGATCTTAGGCGTCACCGGATGCGGATATGGAGGGCATGGGATCAGCACGCTGCTCTCCCTGCCGTTATCAGTTTTCGTCACCGATATCGCTACCTCTCGGTCAAGTAGCTCCTCAGTTGGCCTCAGAAGGGCTGAGTACACTCCACTTGCGAACAGCAATCGAGAGAGCCGAACGGTACGAAGAATGAATGACAGAGGAAATTCAAAAATGTAGCAAAAATATACAAATACACTACTGGCCATTAAAATTGCTACACCACGAAGATGACGTGCTACAGAGGCGAAATTTAACCGACAGGAAGAAGATGCTGCGATATGCTTATGATTAGATTTTCAGACCATTCACACGAGCTTGGCGCCGGTGGCGACACTACAACCTGCTGACATGAGGGAAGTTTCCAACCGATTTCTCATACTCAAACAGCAGTTGACAGGCGTTGCCTGCGTACCATCACGTTTCCGACTTTGATAAAAGTCGGATTGTAGCCTATCGCGATTGCGCTTTATCGTATCGCGACATTATTGCTTTCGTTAGTCGAGATTCAATGACTGTTAGCAGAACATGGAATCGGTGGTTTCAGGAGGGTAATACGGAACGCCGTGCTGGATCCCAACGGCCTCGTATCACTACCAGTCAGGTGACAGGCATCTTATGCGCATGGCTGTAACGGATCGTGCAGCCACGTCTCCACCCTGAGTCAACAGATGGAGACGTTTGCAAGACAACAACCATCTGCACGAACAGTTCGACGACGTTTGCAGCAGCATGGACTATCAGCTCGGAGACCACGGCTGCGGTTACCCATGACGCTGCATCACAGGCAGGACCGCCTGCGATGGTGTACTCGACGACGAACCTGGGTGCACGAATGGCAAAACGTTATTTTTTCGGATGAATCCAGGTTCTGTTTACGGCATTATGATGGTCGCATCCGTGTTTGGCGACATAGCGATGAATGCACATTGGCAGCGTGTACTCGTCATCACCCGGCTTGATGGCATGGTGTGCCATTGATTACACGTCTCGGTCACCTCTTGTTCGCATTGACGGCACTTTGAACAGTGGACGTTACATTTCAGATGTGTTACGACCCGTGGCTCTACCCTTCATTCGATCCCTGCGAAACCCTACATTTCAGGAGGATAATGCCCGACCGCATGATGCAGGTCCTGTACGAGCCTTTCTGGATACAGAAAATGTTCGACTGCTACCCTGGCCAGCACATTCTCCAGATCTCTCAGCAACTGAAAACGTCTGGTCAAAAGTAGCCGAGCTACTGGCTCGTCACAATACGGCAGTCACTACCGTTGATGAACTGTGGTAGCGTGTTGAAACTGCATCCGAGCTCTGTTTGAGTCAATGCCCAGGAGTATCAAGGCCGTTATTACGGCCAGAGGTGGTTGTTCTGGGTACTGATTCCTCAGGATCTATGCACCCAAACTGCGTGAAAATGTAATCACATGTCAGTTCTAGTATAATATATTTGTCCAATGAGTACCCGTTTATCATCTGCATTTCTTATTGGTGTAGCAAATTTAATGGCCAGTAGTGTATTACTTCGCACAACAAGAACTTACAAAATGCGGATAGTAAAGAAACAGCAAGATATTTCTCTTCATATTGTATGGTTTTGACTGCTAGTTTGTTAACTGCAGTAAGATCACTGGTAGTGCATTTGTGCGGTAGGTTCCTGTACAGTAACAGAGTTGTCAATCCCACGGTTCACAACAGAGGTAAATTTCATCTTCACTTTTAAAACTCCATTTTCTGAGGTTGACTTTGCATCGTGACTCTAGCTCTCAGTCTGGGGAGGAGGGTACATGGGATTGTGAGTTGTGACTGGATAGTTCTGCCGGTCAAGGCGTTGCTCACGAAAAGCAAGGTTCGGAATCCGAGTTCCGTTCCGGCATACAGTTTCAGTCAGCCAGCACGTTTCAAACCTTTACCTTACAAACCGTTTAAATCAGTCAGCTGCACAAATCTGTTACCGTAATTTGTTTAATCGAACAACGTTAGTTCCCTCGGTGATGTAAACTCTTTTGATCTACTTTAGAGACTTTTCAAAGAAGAAATGCTCAGTCGTTGAACTTAGGAAGCTCATATTTTCCAATGCTTTCTAGCGCTTATTTACGTGTACAGAAAGACTGACTGGAAACACTTACGAAGCGTTCCTTGAACGTGACACCTCAGGAAGTAAGGTGGTGATGGATCCTCAGATTTAGGCTTTTCCAGATTTCCCAAAATCAAATAAGGCGAGCATCGAATGCTTCTTTTGGAAGTTATAATTGCTGTCCTATGACGATGACATTGTAATACTGTCACAGACGACAAGTGACTTCGAAGGTCAGTTGATCATAATAGGAAAGTCTACAAAAGAGGTTATATTATGAATACCAACAAAAGTAAAAAAAAAAGGGTAATGTAATTTAGTCGAATGAGATCTGGGGATCCTTCCAGAGACGGTGTCGCCGAATCTGTTCTTCGTTTGATTTCCTTGAACAAGATGGTTACACAAGTTGGACCGGGGACGCTAGTAAGGATCGTACCCGGGCGAAAGGCTGAGCAGTCTCCTACCCTATCGTAGATAATAGCGCACGAGAACAACTGACACTAATTATATATGGAGGGTGCTTCAATTTGCGCACAACGGCATGATTGGGTAACTAACTCGGAAACGGCCCAACGCATTAAATTTTTTTCTTAACAACTATTTCTAAGCACAACTTAGCCAGCAAGACACTTACACTGACAATCCTGTATATACGTAAAAAAAATGATAGTCGGAGGTTTCGAGAAACATCTTAAGTAGATGCTAATCAGCTCATCAAATACTCTACAAGTATATTTGTTGTATTACCTCCTAGTTAAACATAAGAGCCACTTAGTCACCATAAGAAACGAAGATGTAGGAGGTAGCACAGATCTTCAACTACACGTGCATCGTACTCCGCAAACTGCCTTACAGCGTTTGGCTGAGTGTATATTTTCCTCCGTTCCCTTTTCCACAGCGTCGATAGACGTGGTTAAGTACTGTCCATGTGAAAAGGCACTACCAGAGCACCACGCGCCGAGTAGTCTGTCTAGGGTCACGGGGAAGTTCAGTGCACTCCTGATGAAAAGTGCCGTATGCTAGCGCACGTCGTTAGCCGTCCTGAAACCTGGTCTCGGCAGAATGTTGCGATGGGCATCTTGAGTTGTTCATTAGTCTGAGGGAAAGGTCTGGGTGGATGAAGACGGAGACTTATATGAGTGGAGGCTCCTCCGTAATTGCAGTGCAGACGACTGCAATCCTATCACTGCAACGTTCCACTAACACGTCGGTTCAATTCTGTTTCCAGGAAAAGTATATTATTACACGTGCAAACTTGGCCGCTAGTATCATTTACAAAAACTCTGAAAAGGAAAAACTTCTGTTTGTGCAAATTAGTTTACCTAGTGCCACAAATAACTCCTATCTACCGGTAAGTTACTTTAAAATTTACAGCTACAAAAGCATACTAAATTCCACAGGTGGGTGCGAAATATTTGCATTCGCGGTTCTTATTTATGTCTATAAAAATACCATTCCCTACTAAAGTTAGGGAACGAAACACCAGCACTGCACCTTAGCTGCCTACCACCACTGTTTGAAGTAGTTTGATTTGATTACCATATTTTGAAATTTATATGTGTGTCTGAGTATGAAAAATATGCAATGTATGTATTCCAAACTGTTTGCAGGACAGGCAGTAGACTTGAAATGCGAACTTGATCACTGACCTCACTTCGAAAAGCTCTGAATAATGTATGAACCATGAATTTAAAAAAAAGGAAACATATTTGCGTAAATTAATTTATCTGGTACAAAAAATAGTTCCCTTGTCATGATAAGTTATTTTGAAATTATGAACTGCTATGAACGCATACTAGACTCAGGTTTCTTGTGAGAGAGAATTGATTTCACTGCTCTACTAATATTTCGTGCGAACAGTTATTCGGATAGAAGTTAAGCAGCAATTCTGCACCACCACGTTTCACCACCATAGTTGTACTGTACGGTACGAGTGTGGAGCGTGATTCGGGGCCATAGGACACACAAAAGCTGGAGGACTGCCCGAGTTCAGTGACATTTATACAGTTCACTTTTACTACGTATCATTTCATACGACAAGACGGCTCGATGCAATAATATATAGTACTAAACCATTAGAAAATAATCATTTTACAGAAAACAATACCCCACTGTTACTAACCAACACAAAAGGAAAACTAATTTAAATTTCAGTAATACGTGGCTCTTATCTCATCCATTGGACTGAGGTAATAAGCGGGTACCAGATTTCGAAAAACCTCAAAGAATAAATACAAGAACGATCAGTGAGATTACATTAGAAAAAAGGTGAGAAATCACTTGATTAAAAAATCAAGATAACCTATCTCGTACCGAAGTCTTACCTTTCACTTATTAAATCTTGCCGATTCTCAAATATGCTTAACTTTCTACATCTACATCAACGTCTACATGGGTACTCTGCAACTCACACTTAAGTGCCTGCCAGAGGGTTCATCGAATCACCTTCACAGTAATTATGTATTATTCCAATCACGAACAGCGTATGGAAAAGACGAACACTTATATCTTTCTGTGCGAGCTTCGATTTCCCTTATTTTATTATGATGAGCGTTTCTCCCTACGTGGGTCTGCACCAACAAAATAGTTTCGCATTCGGAGGAGAAAGTCGGTGAGTGACATTTCTTGAGAAGATACCGCCACAACGAAAAACACCTCTGTTTTGATGATGTCCATCCCAAATCCCGTATCACGTCAGTGACACACTCGCCGCTATTTATCGATAGTACAAAACGTTCTGCCCTTCTTTGAACTATCTCGAAGCACTCCGTTAAACCCGCCTGGTGAGGATCCCACCCCGCGCAGCAGTTCTCCACAACAGGAGGGACAAGCGTAGTGTAGGCAGTCTCTTTAGTACACCTGTTGCGCCTTCTAAGTTATCCGCAAATAAAATATAGTCGTTGGCTCGTCTTCCCCACAACATTTTTATTTGTTCTTTCCAATTTAAGTTGTTCGTAATTGTAATTCCTAGGTAGTTAGTTGAATTTACCGCCTATCGTGTAATCTGTGTTTAACTGATTCCTTTCAGCACTCACGTGGATAAACACACTTTTCATTGTTTAGGGTCCATGGCCTGTTTTAGGAGCATACAGATATCTTTTCTAAATCCTCTTGTAATTTGTTTTGATCTTCTGATGACTTTACTATACGATAAACGACAGCATCATCTGCCGACAACCTAAGACGGCTGCTCAGATTGTTCTCTTAAGTCGTTTATATAGATAAACAACAGCAGAGGGCCTATAACACTACCTTGGGGAACGCCAGAAATCACCTGTGTTTCACTCGATGACTTTCCGTCAGTTACTACGAACTGAGACCTCTCTGACAGAAATCGCGAATCCAGTCACATAACGGAGGAGATATTCCCTAAGCACGCAATTTCGCTACAAGCTGCTTGCGGGGTGCAGTGTCACAAACCTACTGGAAATCTTGAAATACGGAACCGATTCGAAATACCTTGTCAATAGCACTCAACACTTCATGTGGATAAAGAGCTAGTTGTGTTTCACAAGAACGATGTTTTCTAAATCCATGTTGACTGTGTATGAATAGACTGTTTTCTTCGAGCTAATTCATAATGTTCGAACACAATATATGTTCCAAATCCTGCTGCATTTCGACGTTAATGATATGAGCCGGCAATTTACTGGCGTACTCCTACTACCTTTCTTGAATATTGGTGTGACCTGTGCAACTTTCCAGTCTTTGGGTGCGGATCTTCTGTCGAGCGAACGGTTGTATATTGTTGTTACGTATGGAGCTAATGCATCAGCATAATGTGGAAGGACCCTAATTGTTTTCTAAATCTGTGTTGACTGTGTGTCAGTAGACCGTTCTCTTCGAACTAATTCATAATGTTCGAACACAATATACTCGTTTTTTCCAAAATTCTGGACTTAACAATGTTGGACCGTCGAAATTTTGCGAAATTTAAAACAATAAATAACCTAACCATACGCATTATCTCTCTCTATGCACAGATCCAAACATTTTAGAAAAAGCAGACGACAAATGACATCTAGAAAACTTTCAGCCTTTTCCTAAGAGCAAAAATGGCAATTATTATTTTTAACCAACACGCGACACACGCGAACAGTAAGATGGAGTAATGTTTAGGTTAACGAACAAGGTACGAAAGCTATGTTTCTCTGTGTCTACAAGCAGCTGCAAGACGTCAAACGAAAATGGCATCATGTATGCCAAGGAAAATGGCAGCAAAAAACGCAAGAAATATGCCGGAAACAGTGGCAACAATAGTAAAACAACGCTGTGATTTATCGTAAATAAGGATCAAAGAACCCACTAATGATGGCGATATTTGTCGCTGAAACTAGTTTGGGAGTAAATAAATTAATAACTAAAGTGTTATGCTTCAAGTCGGACACACAGTCTCATATTTTTGACATTGCGAAATATTATTTGTCAACAAAATGGTATATTACAAAAACATTTGAACAGGTTGTGGAGAAAGGTTTTGAAAATTCTGCTAGTAAAGCAATGGCGATCGATTGTTCGATCGAGATCGGAGGGTTTGCCACCCCTGGTCTAGGTAGTCGATGGACAGCAACGTGGCGCGTTGAGATCGTCAAGCCGCGACAAGAAGTCGTCCTTAGCGGCCTTGTATGCCGCGGAGCACATGATAAACACCGCTGGAGAGTCCTCAGGTATTCTGCCCGCGTTTTCTGAAAGCTTATTCAAATGCAGTTCGTGTTTGTCACTGACAGTAAGGTGCGGTGCATTTAATGCAAGCATGACATCCATACGGAGAGCAGGAATCTGTCGGGCATTTATGAATGCGCCAGCAGGCGGATGCAGCGCAAGAATTATGATGGTTCCTCATCTCCCAGCCCTCCATTGAACAATAGTTGCTCTAACCGTCGCGTTTGTGTGATGATGAAAGCCGCAGTCTGTTCTTTCAATACTTCGTACTGGTATGACACTGGAGGGTTTGTGATTACATCGCTTTCTTCTGTCCGATGAGGCATTCCAACGAAGTGCCTGTATTTCGTTGCATGATACCTATGCTGTCGTGAACCAAATGGCTATCTACATGACTGCTGACGAATGGTTCCTTGAAGGCCACAGAGCCAACTTTCGTGCCTGGTTGACACAATTAACGCAACTGACCGTCTGAGTCACGTAGCCAGGTACAGAGTGATTCATTCCGGTATTCGTTAGAGATGCCGAATTCCATCTAGCGCGTCTAGTTGCTGCGGCCAAGAGATTTCGCCGTAGTAGCGGTTCGGTGACGCATCCTGTCTTAGTATTCCCCTTGTAGGGCTGTGCTCCCCCTAGCGCAGGCTGTTGTTGTTGGTGCAACAGTAGCTGCTGCCGCCCTTGTACTTGATGATTCTGCAGCTAGCACTATTTGCTCAGCTGCTGCTGGCGCTCTCAGCTACTCCAAAGTCACATCTGATGACAGCAAACCTTCAACACTGATGCGTCATGGATTTTCAGCAGTTGCGTGTAGTCCAGTTTCAGCTATGTAGTTGCGATGCTTCCATCCTTACGTCAGCTTTGTTTATGGGACCGGATAATCGTATGGACAATAGATAGTGTTCATGTGCGATTACCACTGCCAGCCGGTCGGGTCGAAGGGAGGAAAGTCTTTTCCGAAAGAAAGGTAACTCGGCAATCTTAATGCACACATATTCCCCGAACTCTTACGGGACTTGGGAAGAATGCCTTCCACGGGTAATGAGTGTGTTGGGGTGGAACACTATGAATGTAGTGTGTGGACATACAAGGTGACAATGTGGGTCTCGCGGGAGGCGTGAGCGAGATATTCCGTACAGTCGCGCTACGCTCTGTGCCCTCGGTGGCTGAGATGGATAGAGCGTCTGCCATACAAGCAGGAGATCCCGGGTTCGAATCCCGGTCGGGACACACATTTTAACCTGTCCCCGTTGATCGGTCTAACCACGTCAACTTACGTGTGGGGGCATTACAACTGGGAGTAAAAATAAGTGTCAGTACAATCCCTTTGAAGGAGTTCCATACGGAGTGTGGGAGTGGCCATGTACATATTTCATTTGAGGCCATAGACGTATATATATAAACGCCCATTAGCAGCTGTAGGTATTAATACAATTCTAATTTCATTCTAGACGGCTGCAGGTCATCAATGGTGTCTGTTCTTTCGGAAGTGTCTGAGAGAACAGACACCATATCCACATAAGTATCAATCTGGTAACGTCCATTCATTCCGATCACTCCTTAAGACCGCCAGCTGCATTCTGAATCGCCACGCTGCAAGTCGTGGCCAATTAGTTGGTCAATATCGTCTCATCTTTCTCTCTATCGTTACATTTAATGCAAGTGTTGATGACAGTCTATTGCTCCATATAGCCCATGATTCAACCCCTCGGGTGTCACACTTTCAACAGTCGTTCAGCCCTCATATTATTATTACGATTCCAAATTCGCATACGATGTTCAATACAATCAATATGTCTCAAGATCTCAGTGGCCGATTCCAGCTGTAAGTCCACACAAAAACCTGATAAACAGTATTACGTTTCTTACTGTCCAGCAGACTGTAAGACACACCAGTTCTCTTACTAACGATGTCGTCTCGACACAGGAAGAAGTGTCTCAAAAGCTCAATAACACGACAATTGGCCTCTAACTTCGCGAAATGACATGACAATACAGCATCGAATGAGTGTCAGTACAGTTATATGCGAGTAATTGAACTTAAACGTTAAACCTGAGTGAATATAAAACATACCGTTAAAACTGCACATAAAACCTATGCGGTTAACAGTAATCTTACTTTACCCCCGACGTGTAGTGGTATGACGCACGAAGATCTGCCGCTGTCTAACCACGTCAACTTACGTGGGGGAGCATTACAATTGGGAGTAAAAATAAGTGTCAGTACAATCCCTTTGAAGGAGTTCCATACGGAGTGGGGGAGTGGCCATGTACGTAAAAAACAGTATTCCATTTGAGTCCATAGACGTATCAGGGCACTGCACTGAACAGATATTTGAATGTTGTGCAGGGGCACTTGAATTTAGTAAAATCAAACTTCTAATTGTTGTTGTTTATAGGTGCTCTATAATTTCACATCATTTCTGCTGAAACTAGAGAGGGTTCTTGGTTCGCTTTATAGGAAGTACCAAGAATTAGTTGTATTTGGTTACTCCAGTATTAATTTTGTATATGACTGTGCAAGGAAAAGGATGTTTCTAGAACTCTTAAACTCGTATGAGCTGATGCAGACTGTGTTTTGTCCAACCGGGGTGCAGGGGAACAGTAACACAGCCAAAGGCAATATTTTTATTCATCCTCCATTACTGTATGGGCATTCTGTCAGTAAAAGGGTGAATGGCCTTTCAGACCACGATGCACAAGAATTTGAACACTAAAAGGCTTTAGTACTCAAACAAATGTCACATATAATTACAAACTACGTAGGAAAGGTAATCCAACGTCAATAGACAGTTTTTTTAACCCTTGGTAAGGAACAAGAGTGGCAGGATGTTTATATAGCTGATAACATAGATGACAAACATAATGTTTTCCTTAACAAATTTTCATGCTCTTTGAGAGTTACTTTCCATTAGAACATTCTAAACGGGTACTAACAGTAAAAGGCGGCCTGAGTGGCTGCCTAGTTGGACATGGATATCATGTAGAACAAAGTGGAAATTATATTAAAATATTAGGAGTCACAATCAAGCTACCCTTTACAATCAGTATTGTAAGGTGCTTCAAGATGTTATTAGGAAGGAAAAGAGTAGGTGGTACGCAAATAGAATCGCTAATTCACAGGATAAAATTAAAACCATATGGTCAGTTCTGAAGGAAGTGTCTGGTCAGCAGCTCAAGGTCGACGATATAATCAGTTCGTAGAAAAAATATTTCAGTTACTGATAAGTCAGATATATGTACAGTACTTAACAATCATTTTTTGAGCATTGCTGGTGAATTAAATGAAAACTCAGTGTCTACAGGGGATGATATAATTCTCCTGGAAAGTGCCTTTCCGAAACTGATGTATGAAATACTTCTCTGTGATACTGACGAGGGGAGATTGAGTCAATAATTAATTCACTGAAGACGAAGGACTCTCATGGATATGACGGAGTGCCCAGCAGAATATTTAAGTACGGCGCTGCACATGTTATCCTGTACTTGGCCATATTTGTAATTTTTCCTTTCAGAATGGTCAGTTTCCTGAACGATTGAAGTACTCAGTAGCAAAGCCGCTTTATAGAAAGGGAGAAAGGGATAACGTAGAGTTTCAGATCTATTTCTATGCTGGCAGTGTTTGCTAAAGTTATGGAAAAGGCTGTGAATGTTAGGATCATTGAACATTTTATTTCACATAATTTGCTATCAAATGAACAGTTCGATTTTAAAGGTCGTTTAACAACTGAAAATGCTATACTCTCTTTTCACTGTGAGATGAATGGATTAAACAAAAGGTTTCGAACGCTTTGCATATTTTTTGATTTAACTGAGGCTTTTGATTGTTTTGATCACAAAATGTTGGTCCAGAAGTTGAACCATTACGGAATTCGGGGAGCAGCTAACAATTGGTTCACTTCTTACTTTATCAACAGGCAGCTAAAGGTCAATATTCGTAGTGTTGATAATGGCTGTGATGTAGGGTCTGAGTGGGGTACGGTCAAATGGGGGGGTGGGGGGGGGGTGCCCCAAGGATAAGTTTGGGGCCACTCTTGTTCCTTATTTATATAACTGATGTGCCCTTTAGAATTACGGGTAATTCTAAAATATTTCTGTTTGCTGATAACACTAGCTTGGTAGTAAAAGATGTTGTGTGCAACATTGGCTCAGTTTCAAATAGTGCAGTTCATAATTCTAAAATATTTCTGTTTGCTGATAACACTAGCTTGGTAGTAAAAGATGTTGTGTGCAACATTGGCTCAGTTTCAAATAGTGCAGTTCATGACATACGTTGAGGGCTAGTAGAAAATAAACTAACGCTAGATCACAGTTAGACTCCGTATTTACAGTTGTAACACACAATTCAACAAAACCCGACGTTTTAATTTCACAGAACGGGCATGTGGTTAGTGAAGCTCAACTGTTCAAATTTCTAAGTGTTCAGATAGTAAACTGTCACGGAAAGCCTGCCGTTTTTACTATTCGAACGATATCTGAAGTAAGTGATTGTTCGACACGAAAATTAGGCTATTTTGCTTCTTTTCATTCGCTTATGACGTATGGTATTATATTTTTGGGCAATTCTTACCACTCTAAAAGGATATTTTTGGCTCCGAAACTGGCAGTTCGGGCAATAAGTGGTGTAAGTTCATGAACCTCTTGTCGAACCCTGTTCATTAGTCTGGGTATTTTGACACTGACCCCTCAATATATATATTACTTACTGTTGTTTCTTGGTAACAATATCAGCTTATTCCCAAAAATTAGCAGCTTTCACTTAGTTAATACTAGGCAGAAATCCAATCTGCATTTGGGTTGCTCTTCCTTAACTCCTGTGCAGGAAGGTGTGCAGTATACTGCTGCAGCCATTTTCAATAAGCTACCACAAGAATTCAAAATCTTAGCAGTAATCCACGCGCTTTCAAATAGAAACTGATGAGTTTTCTCATGGGTCAATAGTTCTATTCTGTTGAGGGGTTCTTGAATAATTAAGCTGATTCTTATGTTACATTGTGTTACATTGTTGATTGCGTTTACTTAAACTTAGGGCTTGACTTTTTTGGTTTCATAAACATTTTATTTTATCTGTTATCACTTTTATGTCGTAATTTCATGTACTGACACGTTCCATGACGTTATAGATTTGCTTCTCAATTTGGTAAATAAAAATAGATAAATAAATAGTATTCCATAGTCTGAGCATTTTATAAATTCTATAAGATATGTATACAGTGCAGAACATCTTCTACATTTTACAAAGGCAGAGAACAACACAAATTAACTACAATCTCTTTCTCTCTTTCTAATGCAGCAACAACCGTCTAGCAAATGCATACATTCATAGAGCAGGTAGAAGCTCTTGCTTCTGGCTTAGAATCACAACGATCATCAGCTCAATCCAAGTCCACAAAGGGCTGTTCTGTTGCTAGCTCCACAACGTCTAATCCATGACATTTAGGTACATAATAGTCATTCCTTTTAAAGCAGACCTATATGAGCATTTATAAACGGATTTTTTTAGTGTCCTTGAATGTGGTAAACATTTGCGGTTAACAGTCCAACGCATAATTGCTATTAACAGTAAATGCTAGTATAATATATTCCACAGTTGCAGCTAGCCATCTCCATACGTTTTGTTTTAAAGCAACATGTGAACCTTGCTTATACCATTGCCATAGCTTTGTCTTTCTGCAACTGCGGTGTTATATTCATCCTCTATGGCAGTTGTTTTCACTAAATACCCAAGTTCTCATTTCTTGATTTCAACCTCATCCATTTCCTGTTTTATTTTTTTCTTGAACTTAAAGGGCGGCTGCTTTGTTTAAGGGGTAATGGTTTCAGTCAGCTTGACACATTTGTTCTTTTTCTTAAGACTTGCGGTATAACACTGTTTGTGGATGGCATTCCTAAGTCTACAATGGTACTGTGAAGAATAACGTCCTACAATGTTTCTCCTTCTTTAATGTAAGACTTATATCGTCTTTTTCGGAGAGAATGTTAAGAATCTTCATGTAGTTTACGAATAAAAGCTAAAAATACAAACAGACAGAATATAAGCTTTTCTGTCTCGAGTGATGATCTAACAGCTTGCACAGATATCCTTCCTTGATACCACAGCATCTAGAAAAGGTACTTGGCGGCCCCTTTCAATGTCCATAGCAAATTTTTATGCAGGTGTCGAATGTGGTGGCCGACTGTTTCACACTACTAAGTACTGCTTATAAAGCAACTAGAACGAAGCCACCTTATAAGTCTGAACGATAATGTTCTGTCTCTTACGAAACTGGTGGATTTTATATGCCTTTTAAGCCGGGAATGTGCACACCATCAATCACATTTCTTATGTTGGTCATGCTCAATAACAGTAGCACTGGTTTTGAGGAATCCCACCGACAGTGCAATAACATGCATATTTTCGATCGACAGATCGCCTGAGGACTTTTCGAAGTAATTTGGCTACATTGTAGATCAGAGGTAGGTGGGTGCAAGACCTCAATCAAGTATCAATCTACTTTTTTTCATTTGCTGTGCAGGGCAAAGGACCTGACTAGGAGAGGGGCTATGTTTGTTGGGTTCTATCTCTGGTTTTTCGCTGATGAGGCTCACAGCCCAGGGTATTAGCTTTCCATTTCCACCAAGTGTTCACTCCTCTCCTCCCCCTGATACAAGCCAGAACTTTCACGTCGGCAAAATTTACAACAGCTCTTGTAGGAGTTTTCCAGACTAGGTCAACGAATGACAGTCCCCTCTGAGGGGTGATGTTCCCCTATAGATTCAAACAGCCCACTTCCGTTGTAGGTTTACCTAGGCGACACGGCTCCAGATATGGAAGTCAGGAGTTGTAAGTCTGTCAGTAATTATTCCATTAACACCAACAGCAACATATATATATATATATATATATATATATATATATATATATATATATATATATATATATATATAGTCTGATAGAAGTGAATGTGCTTCGCTCACATTCTTTCCAGTACCAGTACCGACCAACCATGATTTCGTTGTGCGTGGGGGGTGGGGGCTAGAAATGAGTAGGAGTATACTCTCTCAAATGCAGACAGAGAAATTCCCATTCATTCGACGAGTGTGTGATGTATCAATAGCAGCTTCCATCTATAGATATTATTGTAATTTTCAGGTGTGGTGTAATATAGCTGCAACATTTGTGGTAACTTTTGCATCTTTCTTCTGGCAGATATTATCCACAAAATCCCTGCCCCTCAGAAGAAGCACGAACAAGCACTTGAAAACCACACGAATTTAACATTATAGCGTGTACCCTTAGGACCGTGTGTTTATGCTCCGTAATCATTTCTCTCTTTCCAAAATCTTCTTGGAATGTACTCCAAACACTAGAACAATACTCCAGAATTGGTAGCAGAAATGAGTTACGTAAAATGTTTCAAACTCATTCCATTTCAAGCTTCATAGCGCATAAACCACACTTTTCTTTTCTTAACTGTCTATTATATCACCACAACGCTCAAAAATGTTTCAGGCTCATATTTACTATAGAGCAATAATGATTGCTAGCCTCCTCAGCATGTATGCATCTGACGTGTTCATGTGTACTTGGATGGGTGCCGTGCGTAAGATTGGTATGGAGCAATCTTCGCAGAACAGCGGTTTCAGTATAGCAGTGAGAATATCAATCTATATAACTAGAGTATATCGGTTGTGCAAATGTGGAACGGGTGTCGTGCTCTTTTCAAAAGCAAAATGTCGAGGTGTATTGACGATGTGGAACTCAACTCGCCCTGTTCCATCATACGACGTAATGTAGCAGGTATAGTGCCATTCTGCTTCTGGTCAGTTCCAAATTGAATCGGAGACGAAGCTGTATGGAGGGCTGGCCAAAGACAGAGGAACAGTTAGATGCTTAGAGATAGAGAGACCTTCTAGAGTTTTGCTCAGGATTCTCAGCCCATAGGTTCAACGAAGGGGCAGCTCGTTTCGAAATACAGCAGAGTTCTACTAATATAGTTCGTACTTTTACTCTGTTCGATGTTACAAAGCAATGAGGAAAGAGATGGACGTGCATTGTAGCTTGATGTCAAACCTAAAAGTGATTTTTTTGTGACATGTGTGAAAGACACCGTTCTGTACTGATTTTCACGTGTCTGAAATGCATGTAATACTCATGTGCATGACAATTTGTTTGTAAGACTTCCATAGACACTAATTTTGAACGCAAGGCTCGCTCTCAAACTACACCAATTTGTCCATCAGGCAGAAAGAAGTTGGTGGTGTCCGTTCTTGTAAAACCATGACAACTTTATTAGCATCATGATTGTGCCTCTCAACAGCTGGACGCTTACAAGATGTGCGTTGACGTTAGATACGACTGTTCCGTTGCAAGTTTCCCTCACACAATGGCTAATAGGATAGATGTTTCGCAGCTTAAAGTTTGACCCAAAATAGTTCTCACTTTTACTCAGACTGATGTTCGTAAATAACAAGGACATTTTGTAGTTTTCACATCAAAATAGTGGAAATATTCGATGAGTTATCGGTTTTACACACGCTAGATATATATAAGTGATGCGTTACGGTTTAATACATGTATGGCGTGGGGAGGAGAAGGAGGGGGCGGGAGCAGAAGCGACTGGAGATGGTGATGTGCGGAGACAGCTGTAGCATGACACCCTCGAAAGTAATGATTCTCGAATGGTATTTTGTATTTCGGTGTAGGGTGTACAGCAACGCCACGTACCTAGTGTTACAAGTAATCGATGTTTTCTTTGGTATAAATGGTAGTTTTTTCATCACCATAAATTTTGTCACCATTGTGTTTCGGAGAGAAACTTGTAGGGTGAATATATGTCAGACGCGACCACTGTAGCATAATACCCACGAAAGTAGATAAGGACAACACCTCAGCAACCCACATACAGTTACAGGTGGATGAGGGCAGAATGCAGTGTTCCTGCCAGTTTTGTACGCCCTCTGTCAGCTAGCTCAGTTGAGTCCCTAGACAAAGGTGATCCCTCTGGGGCAAGCAGTAAAAGGACTAACAGTCGTTATCGTTAGTAACAAGACTGCGGTGGACCACTCACATTGTGTCTTTTTCCTGCAAACACATATCCATCTGAGAACCATCAGAGTTGCAGGCTTGGTCTTCGGCATAAGTGGGGGCGGCTACATGACCTTTTCCCGCCAGTTTCTAATGGTATTGTTGACTAGGGAATACAGTAAGGTTAACAAATACTCATACAATGGCGATCAGAAAAAGTGGGGTGCGGGGGCAACGGAAAGTGGAGGCATGTGGGTAGCAGAGTGTGGATGGAGGTGTGGGACAATCTAGAGAGAAAACACCTTCAAAAAAAAAATAAATAAATAAATAAATAAATAAATACCTTACGTCCTTCCGCTTCAGCACCTCAGCGCAGACTTTTTTCCCAGCGGTTCACAATTGGGGGAAAGGTGCAACAGGGGGGAGGGGAGGGGGAACAGCTTGTATAATAACACGTTCGGTGACAAACATCATATTTCAGACGTGATAAATAGTTACTTTTTGCAGTTTAACAATATTATAACTGATTTTAGTTTACAGTCAGTATCGGGGTGTTTTCTTGTGAGATATTTGACGGTGCAAAGCCGGACATGTCGCAACAAGTGTTGCAACTTACCCCGCTCTTGGTTAGGTCGAATTTTTATAACTGTTGGGTAATGAAATGCTTATCTTTTACTTGTTGTTGTATTTTACGTTTACTCAGACCCAAGTTTGACTTTCGGGTAAAGAAAATATGTCGTTATAAACGCAAAACAGAAAAAAGATTGACACCTTTAGACGTCGTGGAGAGAGTAGCCACTTTGGTTCTGGAAAATGGAGGAAAGAGCGATTATACTATTAGAAAAACTGCAAAAGAATTTAATATTTGCTACTATACCCTCTGTCCGTTCATCAAACAGAAAAAAGGAACAGACGGAAAACCTGCTTGTGGGTAATCTAAACACATGAAAGTGTTTTCAGGCAGTCGGAAAAAATACTCAGGGATTACATCCTGAGGTCCAGCGAAATTCTACCTGATCAAAGAGGAAGTACGAAAACTGGGGTATCGTTGAGCAAAATACTTCAATCTGAAAGTGTCATCATCTTGGACAGAAAAGGGAGTAGCTGTGGGAGATTGGCTTTCAGGATTTTTTGACAGGAACAATGATCTTTCCATCAGACAACCTGAAAGCACAAGGCTGGGAA
Source organism: Schistocerca nitens (assembly GCF_023898315.1). NCBI lineage: Eukaryota > Metazoa > Arthropoda > Insecta > Orthoptera > Acrididae > Schistocerca > Schistocerca nitens. The sequence continues at coordinate 266,959,474 of NC_064618.1, forward strand.
GAATGGAAGAATGATAGCATTTAATAGAAAAAATGGTGGGGAGTTTCTCCAAAAGTTTCAGAATTTGGAACTTTGCTGAAACGGGTGTAACTACAGTGTTGAAGCGGAACCGGATAGTTACGCGCAAAGATGTGGAACAAGTTGGATTTGAGAGCTCTGTTGAATGGGGAGAATTGGTAACAGTAGCAGCTGCTCTATGTGCGCAAGGGAATTCACTCTACTTATGATTATTTTTCCAAGAAAAATTTTAAAGATCATTTTATCCGAGGCAGGCCCATTGGCTGCATCGGTGCTGCCACAGATTCTGGTTGGATGGTAGAGCAGTCTATTGTAACATTTCTCGCTATTTTATTAGACAAACCAGACCAACTAAAGAAGCTCCTGTCCTACAACTGCTGAACAACCATTCGTCCCATCTAAGTAGAGAAGCTCTTCATAAATGTAAAAACCATTGGTGTAGTGCTTCTATCATTTCCTCCCCAGTATTCTCACAGATTACAGCCCCTTGATGTAGGCGTTTATGGGCCTTTGAAGAAGATGTGCTCCAAGGAAATCGATGCCTGGTTGAAAGCAAATCCAGGAAAGGCACTAAAAATTTAAGATTTGCCTTCCATTATAAACAACGGACTTCTCACCACTTTCAGGCATAATCCCATCTGACTCAGACAAATTCCAGGAAAGTGGTTTTTCTGCCTATTTTGTGACTGATAGGCCAGTCTGAGAAGGAAAACTTTCAGATCCTCTGGCTAACTCCGAGAATATGGCAAATGCTGTTAATTCTGGTCCATGTACTACAGCAGAAAAACATTTTTCCTCTGAACACATTCGCCCTTTCCCTAAAGCTGGACGAAGGAAAGAGAGCAACCATGGAAGAAAGAAGAGGAAGTGTGCTATCTTAACAGACACCCCCAGAAAAGAGACTCTGTAAAAAGAAAGGAGGAGAGAATTGACAAGGTGGCACCGAAGAATGGAAAGAGAAAAAAAGGAGAGAAGGAAGCAACAACTAGCAGCAACAGAAAATTGCAGTTCCATCCATTTTCCGAAGAAGAAAAAGATTATTTTTTTGATCTCTGGTGATGTTTATAGAAAGGGAGAGGAACAGATACAGCTTACTAAATGCAAACTGCGGTCTTATTGGTCATGTGAAGCAATGATCCATTCTACGTGCCCACAGACTGTGGGCATAATTAAGATACATCTATCATGTCAGATATCTCAAGCTGAGTAGGCTCATTTCAGTAAAATTTTGGTATGCTACAACGTGCCCCATCGACGGGGTAAATTTAAACACGTGTCAACGTTTTCTCTATACTTTACTGTAACCATTCTAATAGTTCTAATCGGAAATTTTATTTGTGATTTCTGTGTGTAAAAGTGTGTAGTTTCTCGCCACCATTTTCAAATTTAAACATTTTATAATGAACAATAATAAAAAATAGTAACTGTTTTTGTTGCAATGTGCCCCTGTCTCCCCTATATGTGATTCTCGAAAGGCGAAAATATGCTTTGCTACGAAGAAGAATCATCGTCAGGTGGTAGTGAGTATTTTCAGAAATCTGTTTGACCCCTGTAAATTAGAAGACAACTAATTTGATACGGTAGTGCAAATGGACTACTTCCTACCAAGAACGAGCACTTTCTTCTTCTACAAAATTTTACTGTGTGTTGTTAGAAGTTTTTCGCTATATCTGGTAATGATCAGACAAGTTACAAAGCGTTTTTCAATGTCCTGTTTATAATCTGTCTCAATTTTTCCCGATATGCTGCGTCTCGGAGCAACTGGCCCCGTGTTTGGTGTGCACCTCCTTTTAGCTGGTGTTCCCTGCTATCTTTTCCCTTCGACTTCGCCTTGTATGATCATCATTATATATATCAAGAGCAAGTATATAATAGAAGAGGAAACACTGAGAACATCTCATTGGCAGAAATCATGTTACAGTACATTGCTTGACAATGGATGACTATTTCAAATCATACCTCAAAGAAATACCTCGCTCAATATGAATATTTATACTATAATAATCAAAGAACATCACTTCTGAAATGTATGAGAAGAGGAAACTTTTAAAGCTTAATACCATCAAAATGAAGTAAGCAATAATTGAGACTACTATCACCCAGTGCCAATGTCAGCAAAAAGTACATGTGTAAGGATGTCTGTATCCCACGCTATGTTATCTTGCATCAGTCATACAAGAAGATTACAGGTAAATTTAAAGGAAAACAATTAATGTAAATGTTTATTGATTTGTGCATACAGAAGGTAAACATTTGGAAATGTACTTGATGAAACCTTTACTGAGTACAGGAAAATATTGTACAATGCATGCATAATAAGACTGTGTACTATCATACACTGCATCTAGTAAAAAAACAATGAAATTTTTATATTAACTGTTTCTAAAAATCTATTGTGATAAGGTCTGTCCAAGGTAGAACCATAGGACTTAGAAACCTATTAGTTGTCCATGTATCTCCAAAATTACCTACATCATGAAATGGGAAAATGCATATGATACTATAACAATATTCATTACATGTAAATCGAAGTAGTTAACAATCCATTAAAAAACTTTACATGGTAGAGAGTAAGATTTACATCCCTTGCAGTGTTTTTTATTGAAACATAATAATAAACAACAAATAAACTGCATATGCTACCTTCACTGCCCTATGTGTAAGCTAATACCCATGACATCCAGAGGTATGATCGCTTATCTACATGTTCTAAACTTAAATCCTTCTGTAGACTTTTTACAGTCAGCTAATGGTTCACACAAGTGCCAAGTCATACTTTTAAAAAATCATGGTGTTCATTTAAATAAAGTTTTAAGGTTCAGCAGGTTGAATAATTAATTTCTATGCCTGGCTTCAGCGTTTCTCATATTTTTATTGCCTTTATTGACATGTATACATAAGAACGTCGTATGTAATTATCGCACAATATAACAGTCTTTTATGTTCTACTCCATTACAGTCTTTTAAACTGACTTCTTTCAGTATATACACCAAACAAATTCTCATGTTGCTACCCTTACATAAACTGATGATGCACTTAGAGCTATATATTTTTATAACCCATGACAGTGTAGCGTACCTACAGTACTTAATAATCCGAGCCTCAATATGAGATAGTTAGGTACAAGTTTTTATCTATGGTGGTATGGACAACAGCTTCATGTGATTCCACTAGTTCTACAAAAAAATTTCATATAATACTTAAGAAGTAAGTTTAATATGTATTATTGATATATCGCCTCAAAAGAATGAATGTACATACAGAAATGTTTCATTTCACTACCTAGGTACTGGTCAGTTGAGGAACAGTTTCCTAGGTTACCTGTTCCTGAAGGGTTACATCAGTCATCGCTTCTGAGGTCTCTGTTTCACATACCTGACGCCGTCCAGGAATGACGCCATCCAGGAATTACCCATCGCCCGAGGTCCCAATACCATGTAAACAGGCACTTATCATTAAAAGTCTTAACAGATAGTTTAAGGTTGTCTATGTATCTCCAAAATTATCTGCATGTTGAAATTGGAAAACGCATAAAATACTATAACAAAATTCAGACAGTCAAATAGAATCGAGAGAGGTGAAAAGAACGCGTAAATTGTGTATTTCAAAAGTAATCGCCATAACTGTTAATATATTTATCCCAGAGTGAGACGAGACAGTCAATGTCCCCATGGAAAAATATTTCAGTTTGCCCACAGAACCACGATTATACTCCACCGTGTATCTCTTGGAAGTGAATTGATGACCACCAGTGTCTTCCTTCAGGGCTCCACAAATATGAAAATCGCATAGGGTGAGATCGGGACTGTATGGAGGATGTGTAAGGGCTTCCCAGAGAAACATCTGTCGTATAGTCGAATCAACCTTGTCAACATGTGGGCCCATAGGCAACTGCAAACATTTTTCCATGAAAACATTGGTCCTCTTGTCTCACGGTGGGATAAATGTCTTAACAGTTATGGCGATATGGCGGTTACTTGTGAAATAAAAATAACTTACTTACTTTTTTCATCTGTTTCGTTTTCATTTGACTGACCCAGAAACCAGTCCTTGAGTATACAGGATGATGAGAAAATCAGTTGAGGGCAGTTTATCTGTCTGTAATTGACTTCTAACTTACAGAACGTAGAAATAAACGTAGTCTAAGACGTTGACAGTATTGTACCAATGACATGCCGGCACATGGATCTTCCGTAGGGCAGTTATCTACGCTGATGACTCAGCTACGAAGGCGCGCAAATGATGAGCAACAGAGATACCACCAACAGACAAATCCGAAGCCCGAACGTTAGCAAGATTAAACAAAGCTGCAAAACAAGACAAACAAGTACGAAATGAATCTTCATTCCGTTTTCTGCAGCGATACGAGCTCTGCCGTCTACGGAAACATCTTAGTAGCTTGGGTGTGGCAAAGACAAAATCTAAAACACATTTTCTGGTCTCATTGTTTGCCAGCACTAGTCAGCCAAAATGCTGCAGTACACCATCAATAACAGGAGCCACCACTCAATGCACACTTTCAACCTAAAATTAATAAATACAATAATAGCCAACATATGTACATATTCCAGGCCACTGATGATGCCTTGCAGAAAATAAAGGCGAAACGCGTATGGCACTAAAATTGTGTTTTATTCAGTTGCTGTCAGACAGTCCATAAGTAAAAATTATTAATATACCGTAATATTACACGCAACTGAGGAAGACAGGACTATAAAAGTTGAAGATGACAATAATAAAGTAATAAAGATAATTTCTTGTGAAGCGATAGGAAACGATATAATCTGAATAACTAATACCAAGTAGTCATGGATAGGTCAATACCATCTTGACAGACACATTTGTATTTAATATGTCCCTCATGAACAGAAAGGAATCGTAATTCGACCTATCTGTAAGAAAGAGAACTCAATTTCCCTTATCGTTACCGTTCAACCAGCGTGTCTCCAATACCCGGAATTTTCTGTTCACGTTCAGCTGATTGAATACTCACGCCAATTCAATTTGGCAGACAAACGTCAGTTTTCATAAATACTGTAGCAGTAGCACAAACATTGCATTAATCAAGGCAAGTAACGACCTCGAATACATCGTACACTACCATGGGGTCACAATTTTGGCATTATTGGGTTCGCTCATAGATTCGTACCGTTTAATAAACACAAGAGACACTTACAACACAGACGTAGGTCATCAATAATATATTCTCCTTCAATATTTGCAACAATCTACCAATATTACGGTAACTTTTCGATTCAGAAACTGTAGAACTCACGTGGTTTTGAGATGAAGAACTCGTCGAGCCATGTTGTTACTTGTAGGTTGTTTGATAGAGAGAGCGGGAAAGGTGAAAATATGATTGCGCAAGATCAATAAGGTGGGTGCGGAACGACTTACCCAGCTCCTGTTAGTGTGTTTTGTCAGTCCAGCCTAACGCAGGCGGGCGTGCAGTAGGGTCACTTCACGCAGTCTTCGTGGACTGCGTCTGCAAGTTGTTGACAATAAATGTTAGCATTGATGGTTACACCTCGGGGAAGCAGTTGATAGTACACCAAACCGTCGCTGTTCCGCCAGATGTATATTATCATTTGTCGATGTGCGCAAGTCTTTGTATGGAGAGTTGCTGCTTTGTTTGGGCTCAACCATTTCTTTCTTTTCCTTACGTTGGTTCAAAGAAAGCAGTATCGATATTAGATAGCAATGGTCTGTGTCGGTTACGAGTCAATTGATGACGACCAAGCAGAGGTGCACATATGGCCAACATCTGATTTTGGTCACTTTGGCTTGGAGTGTGCGGTACTCATACACCCGGGTTTTGAGCCTTCCCCATTGCATGAAAATTTCGTGCTATGGTGGAATGACCACAGTGCATCACATTTGCCAATTCTCGAATAAACTGACGTGGATCGTTGTGGGTAATGCGTTTAAACGATCTTCATCAAACCCTGAAGGTCTTCCTGAATGTGGAGACTACCTAATGTCGAAACGATCCTATATACTTGAAACGAAAAACAATTTAATTTTCTTGCCATGCTGTGTCCAGTAACATTATTCCTATATACGGCACAAATGTTACTGCGTGCCTTCGCTGCTGTCATCTAAAAAATGGTTCAAATGGCTCTGAGCACTATGGGACTTAACTTCTGAGGTCATCAGTCACCTAGAACTTCGAACTACTAAAACCTAACTCACCTACTGACATCACACATATCCATTCCCGAGGCAGGATTCGAACCTGCGACCGTTGCGGTTGCGCGGTTCCAGACTGTAGCGCCTAGAACCGCTCGGCCACACCAGCTGGCTGCTGTCATCTCTCCACTGCAGTCAAACAGAAGCATACATCGGAAATGTTCCGATTCCTCCACTTGGCACTCCATTTTCTAGCTTCCACAGCTCGACTTACTATCTCCACATGACATAATGACTGTATCTAAACTCAAATAACAAGAGTGAACTACAAATAAAAATGATAAGCGATGAATAAAACCATAACAATCGGTATACCAACAAGCAAAACAGAAACACTACGTACTTATGTAGTAACTTAATAGTACGCTTCAGCAAAGCCATCGATACCGTCAAATTTGACATGCTGCTCAGAAAACTGCGTTAGCCACAATTTTCAGATGGATTAAGTGGTTTGAAAGCTACTTGAGAAACCGACAGCGGCGTATTGTCTGCGAAAATGAGAAGTCATCCTGGAAGCAATTTCTAACTGGAATGCCACAGGGGTCGGTAATGGGCTCATTACTGCTCTGTTTGCAGTTTATCTGGGTTTTACCCTTCTGTTAATATCGTTTACGTGCCGATGATCTGTGGGTCAACTTGCTACTGTTAAAGTCATCAATACTGCAATCGTTCACATGAATTACATATTGCCTTCCGCGTTCACATGGGAGCAAAATCCTGGATTTCAACAGAATTCTATTAGGTCTCAAATAATTTCAGAGTTCTATCAGAAATTAATTAGCGTTTAATTCGGCGAACTATTGTCTCCTATTCCGCTGGATGGAATCCCAATACCGTATCAGAAAACGGCGTAGTTCTGAATGAAATTCTCAACAGAGCAAGACTCGCTCTTGCCTCTGTGCCCTTCAGAGACTCGGAAGATATTTTCACAAGATGTGATAAGCAAATTAGTAAAATCTCTAGCTCTGCCGAACCGCCACTATTATGATATAATCTAACAAATACTAACCTAGGTGGTTATAATAAACCGCGCTCTTACGAACATTTAGCATGGTTAAGACCAGATAAATTGTGTGACTACAGTAAACTGGTAGTGTATTTATTTCAACGACTGCTCAGCAAATAGCCACACGTATCAAGTATCTGTCATCTCCATACTAACGAAGACAAGTTTCAGCATGACAGCTTGGCTTATCTAAACGAGGATGAGCGCTCAAGAAAGGGGTGGCAAGCGTGAAAGTAGTAGCAAGGAGAGAAAGAAATACAGAAACAAATGAACTATAGGATTGTTATTTCTAAAAAAAAAAAAAAAAGAAAAAAAAAGTACCCAATTGCTCACATATTCCCCCCAGTTATTCTTCGTCTTTCCGTTTCTCAGTCACTCAGTCACTTCTGTCCTCTTTCCTTCATTATTTCTGTTCTGTCACGGTCCTCTTTCTCTACTTCTCTCACTTCTTTCCTATATCCATTGTTACCAGCGCCTACATTTTAAATCTATTTGCTTGTAATTGGTCGTTATAATTCGGCTTTAGCTATAATTGTCAATGTTTTCACTATTTATGCCAAAACTATTTCCGCATTTGGATTCCATACTAGAAGTGAAACTTGGGAATGAATATAGTGTAGAATATGAGGACTGTCTGATTAGACAGATCTCCTAATGGCTCTAGTCTTGTCAAGATAAATAAATTTGTACAACCTTTCATGTACAGATACATTCAGTATCTGTATGCGGTATGCAGTTAGCAATTTCGCAGTCAGGTTTACTTCAGTTAGGAAATATTCTTCACTGTGTAGTTTATTCTCAAGGAAATAGTGGATCCCACAACCGGAGTGAGGGACTTTAGAGACCTCAAAACACCGTTTATTTCTTATTTCATTCTGGATAAATGACGTAAACGAGCTTAATGCATGCAACGTGCTGCATTTTTATTTTATTTGTTAAACCCAGGTCTCTCATCGACGCTTTAAATAACAGTTTCGTTCTTCGATTGGACTATTTATTGAGCTAGAAGTAATTATCATTCGTCCACAAAAGACAGAATGCGGAACGTGATTTATTCTGCGGAATGTAAAAGAGCGAATGAACGAGAATAGCCGCAGGGCATAAATTGAAATTCCAAATCCAGCATTCGCAATAAATTGTGGTGTCGTATTAATGCTGAGAATATACCGATATGAGGAAGGAGTGATATATAATGACGCATAACCGCTATGTCGCTGACAAAAAAAGAAACAAGCTTTATGAATGCACGACGCACGATAATGCAATCAATCAAATCTTCACTTCTGCGAGCCTCCCATTGCTACAGCCGCAGTATTTCAGCAGTGATGGAGTTTTATATGACACAATACACGATTTAGTATTTTCCACTCGTAACGTGCGACAGAAAGCATCGAACGTACTGCATTCTAGATCATACCATCACCATCTGTTACCGAACCAACACCAGGCAACGCTGCTTTTGAGCCTCTGTTACTCATCGTTGCGTCCTGATACGTATCAGAGTACCATTGTGCTGCTGTTACACAATGATGCAACTAAATTTAGATTCGGGCTCCCGACAACTGTTGCAAGTTTTTCTGTTAGAACTGATGGTGAATTAGACATTTCTTAGCGTTGCATGAAATATTGAGAAGTCACCATTATCACAGAAGAACAAAAAGAATGTTGACATAAGAACGAAAGCGCTGAAAAATGCGGAATCTATATGGTGATGTGAGACAGTTACTCATAAAACATGATTACAACAGCATACATAATGATCATAATCATCATCATCAACAACAACATTCTGTCTTTCATAGTTGTAATTTGACGACCCTTCACACAGTCCTGTTAACAGTCTGTCTCCATTTTTCCCGATATGCTGCATCTCGGAGCAACTGGCCCCATGGTTGGTGAGCACCCTCTTTTAGCTGGTGTTCCCTGCTATCTTTTCCCTTCGACTTCGCCTTGTACGATCATCTTTTCCAAGTTACTCTACTGTCGTCGGATTATGTGAGGAAAAAGGACTGTAGGATTCGTCGGAACCAAATGCTAGACAACTTCTTCTCCACCTTGAGTTCTTGAAGGATTGATTTGTTGGTCCATTTGTCCACCTATGACATTCTCGGCGACCTCCTATACGTTCACATCTCAAAAGCATAAATTCTTTTGCTGCCCCCATCACTTATTGCTCACTTTTCAACGCCATAAAGGAAAACCTGAAATCTCAGAGACTTCAGCACTCCCTGTTTAGTATGTTTCATTATGGTTCGGTTTTTCCAAATCACTGCCAGTTTCTATATAGCATCCCTACTCAGAATAATTCTACTTCGTAGCTCCTGTTTGGAGCCACCCTCTTTCTCAACCACTCAGACCAGGTAGACAAAGTGATTTACTTCTTCATGATAGTAAATCAATAGCTGGTAGACGCAAAATAAATGAATTTTTCTCACTTTCTGTGCTTTTAATGATTTTATCTTTCTTCTACTTTTATGCGTGTATAGTTATATAGTATTCAGCTTTGTCCAGATACTATGTCTGTGGTTTTCTTCAGTTACAGGTGATATAATACAGGTGACATGATTTTAGGCACGTTTGCTATTTCTCTTTGGAAGCAGACATAGTCATGTGCCACCTGCTCTCATAATCCCACACATTCAGCACAATGGGCAATACCCATGCAACCTTTCTATATATTTTGTTCTTCTCCTTCTTAAGCTTCAACTCCTTAACAGCACTCATATTCAGAACTAATATTACTTGTGTGTGTCAATCAGCCTTTACGTAAATAACGCAGTGTGGATAAATTCTTTACAAACCACAATAACACATACGTATGTTAACGATTTCTTTATTCAGACCTCTTGGACACAGATTTGTGTAAACGACAGATGCATTTCAGTTCTTGGCTCTTTCAAAAATTTTATCTCTTTTAGACATAGATATAAAAGGAGATAGATACAGCTTGGTTCTTACGAAATATTCAATAATATTCTTTTTTCTATGCAGAGATACTCTTTTAAATTATTACTGTTACTAATAACCATAATCTAAAAAAAAAAATAGGGTCCGTGCAAGAGTGGCATTGGTTGCATCCAGTTGAGGTCAAAGTTATTTACAGTTTCGACAGACTCGGTAGGAGAGGTAACTTTATCTACATTAAAACCTAGTGAAACTTGTTCTTGTTTTTTGGGGAAGGAGACCAGACAGTGAGGTCATCGGTCTCGTCGGATTAGGGAAGGATGGGGAAGGAAGTCGGCCGTGCCCTTTCAAAGGAACCATCCCGGCATTTGTCTGGAGTGATTTAGGGAAATCACGGAAAACCTAAATCAGGATGGCCGGAGACGGGATTGAACCGTCGTCCTCCCGAATGCGAGTCCAGTGTCTAACCACTGCGCCACTAGTGAAACTCGAAGGACTAACAGCAGATGCGCCGGCCGCGGTGGTCTCGCGGTTAAGGCGCTCAGTCCGGAACCGCGCGACTGCTACGGTCGCAGGTTCGAATCCTGCCTCGGGCATGGATGTGTGTGGTGCCCTTAGGTTAGTTAGGTTTAAGTAGTTCTAAGTTCTAGGGGACTGATGACCACAGATGTTAAGTGCCATAGAACTCAGAGCCATTTGAACCATTTTTTTGAACAGCAGATGAAACTTAAAAATTGTTGCATATATAAATTTACCTTTTTTGTCAACACACAAGGTATATTTTTACAAGTGTACGTGGACCCATTCTTTTCTGGCAGCACACATGACGTGGATGTATTTACAACTGACATTCTGATCACATAACATGAACAGCATGTTTACAAGTGCAATTTGTACATACTTTTTCGTCAGCACAAATAGTGCGGATATGCATTTACACATGTGTACACATTTCTACTAGCACACATGTACATATGTGTACATATGTCTACATGGTAAAATTTATGTCAGACACACAGTGTGCAATTAAAAAAACATAAGCAGGTCATTCTGTTTCAATTACATATAACATTTACACCCACTGTCACCCTATCTTTATCTCTCTCACCAATTGAACAATGTGAGTACAGGCGAGTTACAATCCTGACCCCACAATTTACCTACTTATCATCATCATGTGACAAACCGACTTTTGATTGCAGCACAGTGCACACCCCTCGCCCTTACGATTGAATACTAGTTTGCTGCAGCATATGCTGTAGCTGTGGTGAAACACCGTGGTACAGTCACTGGGTGGCACCTCTCAATGGTCGATATACAAACAACTTCGATTTGTGACTGACAAACCCCACTTTTGGCAACCTTTTCGCCTTATCCTTCATAAGGCCGATAACCTTGTTCTGTGAACAACACCGTAAGGCTTATTGACGGCATATGAAGACGTGCCGAAAGAATTGGCTTGGCATTCCTAACACAACTGGTTGTTCTGGACGAAGCAGTAAATCGCAGTGTGAATCATACAGACTAGTAGGAGATGCGAGTTATGCCTCCACAACTTGCCCTACACTAGAATCAGCCACAACACCACGGATATTTTTCTCCTAATCTGAAGCATTCGTCTTTAGACACCCACTTAAACTCTCCATACACGAGCGATTGTTGCATGGTGTGCCCATATAACTTATTGACCTCCAGGTACACAGATGCGCCGAACCTCTGTCCCACCCATGGATTATTTGCCGTGGCGTACCTATGGCCACTTTAGCATAGTCCATCACGCAACCCTCCCTGAAAGATAAGAAGCATGTCACCACTGGTTGACTTTCAGTTTCTTGAGCGAAACGATTGACGTCCCAAGGCAATCCAGATGCTTTTGGATGATATTTCGTATGTACTTACAGTACTTTTCCTAGATTTTCGTTAATTTTTAGGCATTTTATTCTCGTTGAATGTAGTGTCCATTCATTAATTGTTCTTTCCCCAGCTTTCTTCTAAGCCTGTCTCATTCAGCAGTCATGCATTGTGCATTTTGATAACCTTCCTTCGGGTGTATTCAACTTTATTGTGATAATCCATCAGTGTCGTTTGTTTCTTAGTGTTTATAACATCTCAAAAGCTACTTATATATTGTGGAATTATAACCACTGTGAGTACTTGTCACTGTTTTTTGTTGAATGCCAGCACAATGGTTCTGTAGTTCTACAAGTTCAAAAAGTTCACACAGTGTCAAGTATGCTTCACAGATAACCCTGAAGAAGCATATATACTCACGTGAATTATAATTACAAATAAAAAACTTTCATACAGTTATGTGGCTTCTGGAACACATCATCATTCTTGACTATTTAGTTGTTATAATTTTTACGATAATTTGGATGGTTATTGAGTTTTGAGTGTTGTTACTGTTATTCAAAATGTCTGCGAGCTGTGGTTGCCGTCCCCAAAGTAAGATGATGTGTTTAATTGCCAAAAGGCTAATTACTTGCAATTTTAAAGTACTCTTTGCATCCATGCTACATACTTTATTTGCCATTTATTTATTTGCTTGCTAAAAATGTGGCGAGGCAGTGCCATGTGGAGTATACACACTTCACTATGTCATGAAACTATTTTAACGTTATATCATATATTACACCCCCCCCCCTTGTGTACTAATTACTTACCATAGGCAGGTGGGCTGTGAACTAGTGTGGCCAAAGAGAATCTTCAAGCTTTTCTTTGACTGCATTCAGAGGCAAATACATGGGGTCACCAATGACATTTCGACCTTAACCACGTGATGTTATCAAATGCACGAACATATAACGTCATTATGCCCTTCCACCACATCCCAACTTCCTCTCCATTTCCCCATCACATTTCCAGACCATCACAGAGTATTACTGTAGCAGGCATTAAAATGAAGCAACCTGTTAGTGCCTAGTATTTTAGCGGGCAATATAAAAAGAGGCAGCCAGTCACTTGAATTGGATAAACATGGTGTCATGTCTCAACATACACATTATTTCCACATCGAAAAAATTACATTTCACCTATTCTGCGTATGTGGTACCAACACACACACACACACACACACACACACACACACACACACAACGATCAAGACGAGCTCAAATGTATGTGAATGATCTGAATTGTCATAAAAGTGTCATATGGTTTCCAGTGTGTGGCAGCATAATTCTGCATTATCAGCAAAAGATTACCAAGGATTTGTACTAAAACATGAAGTTAATATCTTAGCATGGCCTCAGTATAATATTTGATAGCTTAGAAAGTGTTTAGCTGAAAGCTTAGCAACCCTCGTTTTGTACCCATACAAACGTGTATAACTTGTCTCCAGTATGCTACTTCACTGAAGCTTTACTGAGAGAAATGAACTACTTACATCAATAAAACTTAACTTCATCCTTGTTAAGTTATCGATTGAACTAAGACTTGGTAACACGATGATGCGGAGGAAACATATTTCAACAACACGACCTTACCAGAGGTTTCTGTTACTGATATGGACAGTCTGTATATTTTATGTATCACCAAAAAGCATTTGCTTGCGGTAGGTATTTTGACCGTTGTGCTTTTGTAAAACGAATTCCAAGCATGGTAAAATGTACATATTAATGGTGAGCTAGCAGAAACTGGTTGTTGCAAGCTTAAGATGTTGTCAATGGCAACACCATGGGAATAACATTATTTATTAGTTGGCTCTTATTGACAAGTGCACATTAATCTGTAAGTGAGATCAGCAGTAGTGCCTCTGAGTGTTTTGTAGCTTTGTAGAATTAGTCTTTATGCATTTGTGTGAATTTAATGCGTGGTGAAAAGATCAAGTTTTGGTCATTGACTAAGTTATAATTTACTTCAGTTGTGCCGATAAACGAGCTGTGTATATTTTGAAAAATAATACAGACAGTTTAGACGTAGGAATATTTAACTGTAGGATTCACTTTGTATTATACCAAGAATGAACTATGGACTTTTACACGTAGTGATAACAAGCACCAGCAGCACAAAGCAACAGTTAATTTTAGATTGCATCTTGAAGTTTTACAGAATAGTGGAAGAATTAAAACTCATCTTTGGCAATTACATCTTTCGGAATCGTAGTTACACTGCAGAAATAAATGTTGTTTTTTCACTATTTATGGTGAGCATGTTTTATACTTACGAAAAGTATAGTGAATGCTATATAGCTCCCAAATAATTTCACAGGTGTGAGATGAAACACACCGACAAGACAATGCATTATTTGACAAAAACAACTGAGGTATGCAACAGAGAGAGATTAAATACTGGATGTGCTTACATGTTTTTGGCGTGATATTGTAAATTACATCAGTATTGTCAATACCTTTACATTTTTGAACATGACACAAATGCACATCATCTGGGTACTTTTGAGCATAGTGCATAGTTTGTGTGTGTATGTATGTGTGTGTGTGAGTGTGTGTGTGTGTGTGTGTGTGTGTGTGTGTGTGTGTGTTTTGGTGACATACTGTAGATGTAAAAACTTTACAAGTTACAACCCTTACGTAACAGTTTGTATAAATAATTTTGAACATGGTGCAAAAATAATCAGGTTGTTCGAATACTTTTGAGAACACATATGGTTGTTGCTCTAGTTCACATTGTGACTGGCTGTTTTGTTTTAATATTACTCTGTCATTGGTTGGAGAGGAGAAAGAGTGGTGAAGACGAGGTAAAGGGAGAAGGGGGACCATATGGGGAGATGGTAGGGCATGGTGGCGTCATACTCTCAGTGTCGTCGATGACGTCATGAGGTCAAAGTGAAAGGTCCAGTGACGACGTCATACCTTACCCTTGAGTTGTAGACAGCCCGAAAAACATTTTATCATGATCATACTTATCACGTGTGGTGGTAATGGGTTCTCAATATGACTCAGTACATTACTCATATTTCATAGATCCTGTGAAGGCGGGCCTCTGGAATGTATAAGGAAGTCAAAAATGTTGATTTAATTTAAATATGATGCACTTTGGCGACCAAGCCCATACATAGCTCCGGCCACAACTTTGTACTAAAGAGAATCCACCCGTATACAGGTCGGTCCTTGGTTATCTTGAGGCGCAAGCTACCTCTCTTTCGAAAAGTGGACTTATTTCGTATGAGAAGAATGTACGAACATCTCGCTGTCTTCCGTTGGACTGCTGCTGCATTGTATTGTCAGTTTCTAGAATTATTAAGGAAGAAACATTTGCGAATGTACCAGATGTTGTCTCAAATGGCTAAGCCAATAAGATCACAGTGACTTTATTTCGTGCACGTTCATGTCAGGTTACACAGTTTTCTGTAATTCTGCTAAAAATATGTAACATCTGTTGAGCAAGCAAGAAATTTTGGAAGCTCAGCAGGAAGAAATAGCTCATTAATTCGCCTCACACTTTTGTCTTGGGAGGATAGTTATACTTTCTGTCATCAATAATTTAAAATTTGTAATCTATCAATGAACTAAAGTAAATATGCAGCAAAAATCTTAGAACATGGGTCTTTTAAGACTGCATTACTGTTGGAGACACATCAATTACTTATGTGCCAGTAACCCTTTAAATAACGCTACGAATGTCTGTCTTCCTAGGTTCAATATTTTTCTAAGTAGCCTCTCTATAAAGTGTTAAGAATTTAAGATTGCGAAACACTATTGGTTTTCAGTGCTTATGCTTAATGAAAAACACTTAAAGCAGTAATTTTAAGGGTTTCTGTCAAAATCTTCTTTAGTTGAGAAGAAGAATATTCTCAACAGAAAGTTACCCAGACTTAAACTCCAGCACATTATCTACATGATTAGATTAGATTAGATTCAGTTCTCGTTCCATAGATCCAAAAGTGAGATGTTTCTCATTGATGGGAAAGAACTCAGAAAATATAAGATAAAAGTCATCGAACATTTGAATCTAATATTCACTACCCCCGTATATGCGAGGAGATTGTAAAATGTGTGATCTGTCAAACTCTTCTTTAGTTGAGAAGAAGAATATTCTCAACAGAAAGTTACCCAGACTTAAACTCCACCACATTATCTTCATAATTAGATTAGATTCAGTTCTCGTTCGATAGATCCAAAAATGAGATGTTTCTCACTGATGGGAAAGAAGTCAGAAAATATAAGATAAAAGTCATCGAACATTTGAATCTAATATTCACTACCCCCGTATATGCGAGGAGATTGTAAAATGTGTGAATACATGGCAGTAAACTGGAACTGCTAATATTTGTAGAACTGATACACTGTCAGAATGAAAAACAGTTATGCACTTGTAACAAATTTATCATACACAAAAAGGCTAATCTTGATTGTTGTGACCAAGTGCTATCAAAACTGAAATCTAACAGACATTTTCGCTTAAGCTGGTCTAACAGACCCTGTTAAGATATTCATGTATAGAACAGAAGGCGTTGCCTATCAAAAAGTCTTTCAAACTCTGTTTAAACTGTGATTTGTCTGAAACTAAGTCGTTAATGGATGCTGGAAATTTATTGAAAATGTGTGTTGTTCCTGAATGTTGAACTCTCTTTTGGACCAAGGTTTTTAGGTTCTTCCTAGTATTGATACTATGTATGGAGCTATTGGTTGGAAACAGAGAAGTATCACTTGCAACAAATTTCATTAAGGAATAAATAAACTGAGAAGCGGTGGTTAGAATATCAGTTCCTTGAACAGGTTTCTGTATTATGTTCTTGAATTTACACCACAGATGACATTTAATATGTCACAGCAGGCTATTGAGGACACGTGATCCATGTATTTGACTAGTCTCTGTACTAATGTCAACCTTCCGTTTTATATCCTTTTACAAATTGTATTTGGTCCTAGTTTTATATTAATGTTCATCATTAGTTTTGGACGAAAGACGGATAATGGAAATATTTAATGTGCACAGAAACTTTTCTGCTCATTGATCCTTATATTTCTCCACTTTATGAAGAACTGAGTACGAAGTAAAGGCAACGTATACATCAATACAGGTAAGAGTGGAACACTTTAGATAATAGAGCGTGTACCGCTCTTGGCTCATCCGTATAGAAAATCACTCTCAGCTTCCTCTGAGGCAGTAGCAATTAATCTAGCAGACTGTAGGATCGACCGTGAAGGCAGTTCTGGGGTATCACTGAGGTGAAGAGATAAAGCCGTTCACTCGTATTGTTCGCTAATGATGCCGTTTTATACAGGCAAGAGAAAAATTAGATGGAAGAGTGTAGCTACAAATGGACTGTAACATCAACAGTGCTACCACTGTATACTATGAGGGAGAGTTTATAATACAGCTGCAGCACTAGCCCCGAAGCAGCATTTGCCTGCAAACTTTCAGGGTAATCACCGACTATGTACTGAACCAAATTACATCCGAATGCTAGTACAGTCTTATAAGCATTGTGCTATCTCTCTCTAAAGCGCACTGAATATTCTAGCAGTTGGGCAATGTAATTTATTCTAACAATCCATGATGTGATGTGAAAAATTAATTTGCTTTACGTGCTGGTGTGCCTTCGGAGATGAGAGGACTCTCTTCCATCAATCGTCCTATTCTCATTTGGGGAATCAAACTAGATCACCATGTTGTAAAGGCTCATTTGGTTGTATGAAATGACAGCTCTTGACGTTTTCACCATAATCAGTCGTGGCATCAAATTTTCTATAATGCAGAATAACCAAAATTCCTTTGTTGTTTGGTTAAATTCGCTCATGAAGTCACCTATCTCTCACTGTTGTCGATATGAAATGGTGATATTTCCCATCAACAATAACGATGGCATGAGTCTTCAGAGGTGTATAAGTCGAATTCTGATAACCAAATATTAAATCATCCGCCTGTCCACCATCAACAGTACGATATTTAGTGTCAGACGAGAAGCACCACGATTAGGTAACTGTTCGTTCCTTCTCATATTTGTTAAGTTTACGGAGAAATCACAGTATACTGACAGACCTTTACACAACAGTCCCAGTCATTATCTCTTGACAGCAATCGAAAATACCTTTTCATTTTGAAATTTTTGAGTAATCCAACAATATTTGTGGAAAAGACCAATCTTCTATGAGGAGTCCTAGCATTTAAAATGTAAGGCCCTGTGACTTCCTTCTCGTTATAGTGAAGCTAACATTGATTATTAAAGAAGGTTTGATGAAGTAGATAAATCTGTTACTATTACAGGCGTCAAAAACAAGAGTAGAGAAGGCATTTAGTATCTGAACTTCGAAAAAAAAAAATCAATTTTGTAGCTTTTAATGAAGTCATGAAGACAGACATTGTGTTGAAATGCCAAAAATCTTCAAAATAGTGATAGGATTTTTTTCCAACCACATCTAATACCGATATTCACCCGAAATTTTCAGTTGAACTCATTCAGTGGTAACAGATATTCACAAAATAGGTACCAAGAAATTTTTGTGTGATGAAAACTATACATAGTATGGTCATTCGAAAGACTTAAAGGGACCCTAAGACATTCTCATTAAATTTTCTGTTCCAAGCCTCCTATTATTAAGACAGGTTTGCTATTTTTCAGCCATCTGTAGCAAGGTGTGAGTCATGCGTTACAATGCTTTCTTGTAACAGTAAATGGACCCGCAGCTTTGTACGATTAGATGAAATGTAGTCTCATCATCGTCATCAGCGAAACGTAGCACTGATATCCTTTCGCTTGAATTTTAATTCCACTCCTAAACCTTCCTTTTATTTTCATCTACATCTACATCTACATCCATACTCCGCAAGCCACCTGACGGTGTGTGGCGGAGGGTACCCTGAGTACCTCTACCGGTTCTCCCTCCTATTCCAGTCTCGTATTGTTCGTGGAAAGAAGGATTGTCGGTATGCTTCTGTGTGGGCTCTAATCTCTCTGATTTTATCCTCATGGTCTCTTCGCGAGATATACGTAGGAGGGAGAAATATAATGTTTGACTCTTCGGTGAAGGTATGTTCTCGAAACTTTAACAAACGCCCGTACGGAGCTACTGAGCGTCTCTCCTGCAGAGTCTTCCACTGGAGTTTATCTATCATCTCCGTAACGCTTTCGCGATTACTAAATGGTCCTGTAACGAAGCGCGCTGCTCTCCGTTGGATCTTCTCTATCTCCTCCATCAACCCTACCTGGTACGGATCCCACACTGCTGAGCAGTATTCAAGCAGTGGGCGAACAAGCGTACTGTAACCTACTTCCTTTGTTTTCGGATTGCATTTCCTTAGGATGCTTCCAATGAATCTCAGTCTGGCATCTGCTTTACCGACGATCAACTTTATATGATCATTCCATTTTAAATCACTCCTAATGCCTACTCCCAGATAATTTATGGAATTAACTGCTTCCAGTTGCTGACCTGCTATTTTGTAGCTAAATGATAAGGGATCGATCTTTATATGTATTCGCATCACAATACACTTGTCTACATTGAGATTCAATTGCCATTCCCTGCACCATGCGTCAATTCGCTGCAGATTCTCCTGCATTTCAGTACAATTTTCCATTGTTACAAACTCTCGATACATCACAGCATCATCCGCAAAAAGCCTCTGTGAACTTCCGATGTTATCCACAAGGTCATTTATGTGTATTGTGAATAGCAATGGTCCTATGACACTCCCCTGCGGCACACCTGAAATCACTCTTACTTCGGAAGACTACTCTCCATTGAGAATGACATGCTGCGTTCTGTTATCTAGGAACTCTTCAATCCAATCACACAATTGGTCTGATAGTCCATGTGCCTTACTTTGTTCATTAAACGACTGTGGGGAACTGTATCGAAAGCCTCGCGGAAGTCAAGAAACACGGCATCTACCTGTGAACCCGTGTCTATGGCCCTCTGAGTCTCGTGGACGAAAAGCGCGAGCTGGGTTTCACACGACCGTCTTTTTCGAAACCCATGCTGATTCCTACAGAGTAGATTTCTAGTCTCCAGAAAAGTCACTATACTCGAACATAATACGTGTTCCAAAAATCTGTTCGACGTCCCTTCTTGAAAACGGGGATGACCTGTGCCCTTTTCCAATCCTTTGGAACGCTACGCTCTTCTAGAGACCTACGGTACACCGCTGCAAGAAGGGGGGCAAGTTCCTTCGCGTACTCTGTGTAAAATCGAACTGGTATCCCATCAGGTCCAGCGGCCTTTCCTCTTTTGAGCGATTTTGTTTCTTTATCCCCCTGTCGTCTATTTCGATATCTACCATTTTCTCATCTGTGCGACAATCTAGAGAAGGAACTACAGTGCAGTCTTCCTCTGTGAAACAGCTTTGGAAAAAGACATTTAGTATTTCGGCCTTTAGTCTGTCGTCCTCTGTTTCAGTACCATTTTGGTCACAGAGTGTCTGGACATTTTGTTTTGATCCACCTACCGCTTTATCGTAAGACCAAAATTTCTTAGGATTTTCTGCCAAGTCAGTACATAGAACTTTACTTTCGAATCCATTGAACGCCTCTCGCATAGCCCTCCTCACACTACATTTCGCTTCGCGTAATTTTTGTTTGTCTGCAAGGCTTTGGCTATGTTTATGTTTGCTGTGAAGTTCCCTTTGCTTCCGCAGCAGTTTTCTAACTCGGTTGTTGTACCACGGTGGCTCTTTTCCATCTCTTACGATCTTGCTTGGCACATACTCATCTTACGCATATTGTACGATGGTTTTCAACTTTGTCCACTGATCCTCAACACTATCTGTACCTGAGACAAAAATTTTGTGTTGAGCCGTCAGGTACTTTGTATTCTGCTTTTTGCCACTTTTGCTAAACAGAAAAATCTTCCTACCTTTCTTAATATTTCTTTTTACGGCTGAAATCATCGATGCAGTAACCGCTTTACGATCGCTGATTCCCTGTTCTGCGTTACTGTTTCAAATGGTTCGGGTCTGTTTGTCACCAGAAGGTCTAATATGTTATCGCCAAGAGTCGGTTCTCTGTTTAACTGCTAAAGGTAGTTTTCAGATAAAGCACGTAAAAAAAATTTCACTGGATTCTTTGTCCCTGCCACCCGTTATGAACGTTTGAGTCTCCCAGTCTATATCCGGCAAATAAAAATCTCCGAGGATATGAGATGAACATCAACAAAAGCAAAACGAGGATAATGCAATGTAGTCGAATTAAGTCGGGTGATGCTGAGGGAATTAGATTAGGAAATGAGACACTTAAAGTAGTAAAGGAGTTTTGCTATTTGGGGAGCAAAATAACTGATGATGGTCGAAGTAGAGAGGATATAAATTGTAGACTGGCAATGGCGAGGAAAGCGTTTCTGAAGAAGAGAAATTTGTTAACATCGAGTATTGATTTAAGTGTCAGGAAGTCGTTTCTGAAAGTATTTGTATGGAGTGTAGCCATGTGTGGAAGTGAAACATGGACGATAAATAGTTTGGACAAGAAGAGAATAGAAGCTTTCGAAATGTGGTGCTACAGAAAAATGCTGAAGATTAGATGGGTGGATCACGTAACTAATGAGGAGGTATTGCATAGAGGTGGGGAGAAGAGGAGTTTGTGGCACAACTTGACAAGAAGAAGGGACCGGTCGGTAGGACATGTTTTGAGACATCAAGGGATCACAAATTTAGCATTGGAGGGCAGCGTGGAGGGTAAAAATCGTAGAGGGAGACCAAGAGGTGAATACATTAAGCAGATTCAGAAGGATGTAGGTTGCAGTAAGTACTGGGAGACGAAGAAGCTTGCACAGGATAGAGTAGCATGGAGAGCTGCATCAAACCAGTCTCAGGACTGAAGACCACAACAACAACAACCCAGAACTATAACATGGTGGGGAAATCTACTCGAAATATTTTCCAAATTATCCTTCAGGTGCTCAGCCACAACAGCTGCTGAGCCAGGGGGGCCTATAGAGACATCCAATTACCATGTCTGAGCCTGCTTTAACCGTGACCTTCACCCAAATTATTTCACATTTCGGATCTCCGTCAATTTCCTTCGATACTATTGCACTTCTTATAGCTATAAACACGCCTCCCCCTTCACTGTCCAGCCTGTCTCTGCGATATACATTGCAAACGTTGCTTCTTAGATGTACAGATTGAACAGCAGAGGCGAAAGACTACATCCCCATCTTACACCCTTTTTAACCCGAGCACTTCGTTCTTGGTCGTCCACTCTTATCATTACCTCTTGGCTTTTGTATGTGTTATATATTACCCGTCTCTCCCTATAGTTTACCCCTGTTTTCCTCAGAACTCCGAACACCTTGCATCATTTTACATTGTTGAACGCTTTTTCCTGGTCGACAAATCCTATGAACGAGTCTCGGATTTTCATTAGTCATGCTTCCATTATCAATCGCAATGTCATAATTGCCTCTCTGGTGCCTTTACCTTTTCTAAAGCCAAACTGATCGTCATCCAGCACATCCTCAATCTTCTTTTCCATTCTTTTGTATATTACTCATGTCAGCAACTTGAATGCATTGTCAGCAACTTGAATGCATGAGCTGTTAAGCAGATTGTGCGATAACTCTCACACTTGTCAGCTCTCCCAGTGTTCGGAATTGTGTGGATGATATTTTTATAAAAGTCAGGTGGTACGTCGCCGGACTCATACATTTTACCCACCAACGTGAATAGCCGTTTTGTTGTCACTTCCCCCAATGACTATCTATCGCTTCTGTCTTATTTGATCTTAATTCCGCCGAAGCTCTTTTAAATTTTGATTCTAATACTGGATGCCCTATCTCTTCTAAATCGACTTAGTTTATAAGAAGGAGAAACGTAGTGAATCTTTTTACTATCCTTTTATTATGGTATTCATTTCTTTTTTAATCCTCAGACTCCTAATGCTATTCAGCAAGCTTTAACGTGCTAATAGTTGTTGTTTCTTTAATTACGTGTTGATCTTTAGCTTCATATTCAGAATACAAGGTTTTTTTCAAGAGCGAGAGGAGTCCAATTTTTAAAAATTCAATGAACATCTTAATAAAGCTTTACTTGGTTATTTAATAAGCTGTTACGGTTTATTGGTGGTCAAAATAAAGCTTGGGATAAAAGAAGACCGATTCATAAAGTTTCTCAATTTCTGACAGTTTTTTTGTGTTTTAGGCGATAGTATGTAAACTGATGTATCTGGTTAATACACCAGTGCCTCCAGATTTAATCAGCTGGGTTAGTCGACGGCAGCCGACTGATCTGCTTACGTGGTTATCAGGATCACAGAGCAGCCAAGAATCATTTTCCTGTGATACATTAGTACACAGAACAGTATATGACCTACAGTGGTAGCATTATGTATTTGGTTTGCCAAAATTAGTTATTGACATAATGAAAAGACTGTTTTAATGTACAAAGAAAACTTTTTCACGCTTCTCGATAATGATTACTTGTGGTATCTTGAATCGTAAGATGATGTAAGGGCAGTCTGGTGTTGATAAAGAGGTTTAGGTATTACTTAATGTGGCGCCTGTGTATTTTCTGCTTTGGATGCTGTGACCAACATTATTCACCAACAGATGCCAGTCTTACTTTTAGCTTCCAACGTAACATCGGCCGAAAATAGATGGCGATAAAAAACTACTCTCGAAAGAAAGAACAAGTTGGCGGAACATGTACTAATGCATCAATTAGTAGTCAGCTTAACAATGTAATAAGTAGTAATACGACTGGATGACGGCACCCTTGCTCTATTTATCCATTCTTCAAAATGTGTACACCTTGGACTTCAAACTAGCATATCTGAAACAAAAGAAACGAATATTAATGAAAAATTTCGTTACGTGACGTAGCATAAAAATGTACTAATAGCTGCTAAACTAACATTCAGTTAGGACAAGACAGGAAGGGTTGCAGAATTACTTCTAGCTGGCCTATGCTTAAATGCATACTGCGACCAATTCGTGTGTAACAGTTACGCTATATAAAAATGCTTTTCGCTTAGGAATTGTTTACTTTCGTGATTCTGCCTAATGGGGAAGATGTTAAACAATTTAGTTAAACTGTTCAAGAGAATCTGGAAGAAAAACATAGGAAGTCAAATAAAGGTTTACCGTTGAACACTGTCTACATCATTATCCTCTGTCTGTATGACAGTGCCGTAACCAGCGCAAGTTTCTGGTTCGTAGCTACAGCCCTGTACAGACTCTCGCTGCGTAAAAATTCCTCTAACTTCATGAGCTCATCGATCTGTTGTAGATTATACTTTTTTAAATTTCTGTCATACTGCTGATCCTACTTATTTTATTTATCTTTTTTTTTTCAGTATACGAAGTATACAGCCAACCGGGTACATAATTAAATTTTAAAAATTTTACCAGGTTTCGATACTACTAAGGGTATCATCTTCAGGAGGAAGTCACATAAATGACATGGCTTCAAAATTGTAAACAGAGAAGATGAACTAAGCATCTGACCAGGCACATCGTAACCTCCTAACCGCCAACCATCTGAGAACAAGTAATGGATTCCCTGCAACATTCTGAGTCATCGTGCACCATTGGTCTGAGACTATAAGCAGTTGGACTAGAGAGTAACAGTCCCACGTGCAGGCTACCGTTAATAAACGACACGAACTGTTCCGTTTGGAGCGGTATCGTGGGCGGGAAGCATGGACTAGTGATGCATGGCAACACATTATGTTTAGCGTTGAATCATGATTCTGCACCACCCCGGATGACCGTCGTTGGCGAGTATGGTGGCGACTTGGAGAGAGAGGTCTCATTCTTCCAGCGTTTTCGACAGGCACAGGGTGTTACTCCTGACGTCATGATACCGGTGTGCTTCAGGTCAGAGCATTTAATGGCTGAAGGAACTCTGACGGCACTACGTATACCACGGATGTTGTGTGATGCGTCTCATATGACTGGGTCATATTGCCATTTTTCAACAGTACAATGCCCTTACATGAACGTCATGTACCTATGTGAACATCATGACGCTAAGGAACTCCTATGGCCAGCAAGAAACCCGAATTGTACCCTATAGAACATCTATGGTAGCAATTCGGACGTCAGTTCTGTCCACTGCCGTTACCCAAGTCATCAAAAACCAGTTACCACATTTGTGGACCAACTTGCCTCAGTGTATGTAATAAGGTGTGCTCAAAGGAAAAAGTATGAAACGCTGTGACAAGCAAAGTGACTAAAGTTTTTATTTGCCGTTTTGGTATAACATAAGGGGACAACTAGGAATTCGAATGTAGTGTGGTCACCTCCCCCTTTTCTTTTGAACACCCCGCATACAACATCTTTATCCCATCCGAATGACTGCAGGCATGCCGGTCAATGGGGATGCAACGTCATACCAATAAATGGGCTCATACGGCCAAATCCTTGGTAAATTTGACTCCATTTGGTAATAACTCAAATAATATCTCATATCCTCTTAACCAGCGAAGTGCTACATCAAGTGATACCATTTAATAGTCTATTCTACGACATTCTTACTAGCTATAGAAGGCTTGGACGTTTTTTTTCAAAGAAACCCGATCATGCATCTCGTAGAATAGGAAACAGTATTTCAGAACATGAGCGACTATAATAGGCACTACAGAATGGGACTTGTCGCATTATTCTCAATCCTCCATTTAGAAGTCTTCTTGCACCGCTTTGGTTTTTAATTTCTGCTAGTTCTGGTACTGTACCGAATAAACTTCTGAACGGTTCACAGAAAGCCTCCATTCCTGTAGCTACACTTTATTTCACTCCACACATTTATACTATGTGACCAAAAGTATCCGGACGCCCCCAAAAACATATTAGGTGCATTGCGCTGCCACCTACTGCCAGATAGGCCATATCAGCGACCTCAGTAGTCATTAGACAACGTGAGAGAGGAGAAAGGGGCGCTCCGCGGAACTCACGGACTTCGAAAGTGGTCCGTTGATTGGGTGTCACTTGTGTCATACGTCTGTACGCGAGATTTACACACTCCTAAACATCCTTAGGCCCCCTATTTCCGATGTGTCAGTGAAGTGGAAACGTCAAGGGGCATGTACAGCACAAAAGCGTACAAACCGACCTTGTGTGTTGACTGACAGAGACCGCCGACAGTTGAAGAGGGTCGTAATGTGTAATAGGCAGACATCTATCCAGACCATCACACAGGAATTCCAAACTGCATCAAGATCCACTGAAAGTACTATGACAGATTGGCGGGAGGTGAGAAAACTTGGATTTCACGGTCAAGCGGCTGCTCATAAACCACTCATCACGCCGGTAAATGCCAAACGACGCCTCGCTTGGTGTAAGGAGCGCAAACATTGGACGATTAAACTGTGGACCAACGTTGTGCTAAGTGACGAGTCACGGTACACAATGTGGCGATCCGATGGCAGGTTGTGGGTATGGAGAATACCCGGTGAACTTCATCTGCCAGCGTGTATAGTGCCAACAGCAAAATTCGGAAGAGGTGGTGTTATGGTGTGGTCGTGTTTTTAATGCAGGGGTCTTCACCCCTTGTTTTGCGTGGCACTGTCACAGCGCAAACCTACATCGGTGTTTTAAGCACCTTCTTGTTTCCCACTGTTGAAGAGCAATTCGGGGACGGCGATTACACCTTTCAATACTATCGAGCACCTGTTCATAATGCATTGCCTGTGCCGGAGTGGTTACACGACAGTAACATCCTGTAATGGACTGGCCTGCACAAAGTCCTGACCTGATTCCTATAGAACACCTTTGGTACGTTTTGGAACGCCGACTTCGTGCCAAGCCTCACCGACCGGCATCGATACCTCTCCTCAGTGCAGCACTGCATGAAGAAAGGGCTGCCAATCCCCAAGAAATCTTGCTGCACCTACTTGAACGTATGCCTGCGAGAGCGGAAGCTGACTTCAGGGTTAAGGGTGGGGCAGCACCAAAGTGAATTCCAGGATTGCCGATGGAGGGCGCCACGAACTTGTAAGTAATTTTCAGCCAAGTGTCCGGATATTTTTGATCACATAGTGTATCTATGGAAAGTAACCTGAAACTGCTTCCAGATACTTGAACTCCTTGACATTAACTTTTTTTGAAGCGCTGATGTTGTCCATTACTGGATAACGACTTTTTTTAATATGACTGCCTTTCACCACGTCCTTCACATAGCACACGTAACGAATAAAAGAAAATAAAAATCTTCCGACATGGACTCTGAGGCGGATGCCGATGGCGATTACCGCGAGTACAGATTGGGTATCGGCAGGCGGGTATCGACAGCGCGGACATGAGCCCCTCCTTCAGGCATGTACCTGGACTTTTATTTCTTGGCGGGGAACACAGTCGCTCGTTATTGAGACACATGAGGCGCGCCGTTAATCCGGCCGGCAGGGGGATTTACGGCAGGCGCGGACCCGCGGCGGCTTCGTTAGCGTCGCTTAGCGTCCGCGGCGCGCTGTCAGCGCCATGACACCGCGACAAGCCGCGACCTGCGCCGCGCCGCACGGCAGTCGGGGGTTCCCCCGACAGCCGACAAGCCGGACCCTCCCCGTCCACGCCGCATCCCCCCCCCCCCACCAACCCCTCCAACTGGCGGCCCGTTATTAATGGAGCGGCCGGGCTATATCGCGATGCCCGCCTGACAAATGACACTCGGGGCCCTGATTTGTCAGTACGGTATTTCGTCATTAGCTTCTACACGCCCCGGCTGCTAACCGTCCTCCCTGCCATTCTTCGTGACTTAACGTCGGAGATGTCGGATGCCATTCTCAACACCCTGTGTTCCGCCTCAGTGACATTTTTCATGTAGCCTGGGACATTTTTAGAGCAATACAACCAAAGCCTTATCTATCCGCTGTAATTCACTAACAGATTTTTGCAACATTTACCAAAGCCTCTCTTTCTCATGCCTTCTGACTCGTTTTATGCAGCCCTCCACGACCAGGAACACAACCATTCAACATCTACACAACTGGCCGTTAAAACTGCTACACCACTAAAATGACGTGCTACAGACGCGGAATTTAACCGACAGGAAGAAGATGCTGCGATACGCAAATGATTAGCTTCTCAGAGCATTCACACAAGGTTGGCGCCAATGGCGAGACCTACAACGTGCTGACGTGAGGAAAGTTTCCAACCGATTTCTCATACACAAACAGCTGTTGACCGGCTTTGCCTGGTGAAACGTTATCGTGATGCCTCGTGTAAGGAGGAGAAATGCGTACCATCACGTTTCCGACTTTTATAACGGTCGGATTGTAGCCTACCCGATTGCGGTTTATCGTATCGCGACATTTCTGCTCGCGTTGGTCGATATCCAATGACTGTTAGCAGAATATGGAATCGGTGGCTTCAGGAGGGTAATAAGGAACGCCATGCTGGATCCCAGCGGCCTCGTATCACTAGCAGTCGAGATGACAGGCATCTTATCCTCACGGCTGTAACGGATCGTGCAGCCACGTCTCGATCCCTGAGTCAATAGATGGGGACGTTTGAAAGACAACAACCATCTGCTCGAACAGTTCGACGACGTTTGCAGCAGCGTGGACTGTCAGCTCGGAGACCATGGCTGCGGTTACCCCTGACGCTGCATCACAGACAGGAGCGCCTGCGATGGTGTACTCAACGACGAACCTGGGTGCACGAATGGCAAAACGTCATTTTTCAGATGAAGCCAGGTTCTGTTTACAGCATCATGATGGTCGCATCAGTGTTTGGCGACATCGCGGTGAACACACATTTGGAGCGTGTATTCGTCATCGCCATACTGGCGTATCACCCGGCGTGATGGTATGGGGTGCCATTGGTTACATGTCTCGGTCACCTCTTGTTCACATTGACGGCACTTTGAACAGTGGGCGTTACATTTCATTCGATCCCTGCGAAACCCTACATTTCAGCAGGATAATGCACGACTGCATGTTGCACGTCCTGTACAGGCCTCTCTTGATACAGAAAGTGCTCGACTGCTGTCCTGGCCAGCACATTCTCCAAATCTCTCACCAGTGAAAACGTCTCGTCAATGGTGGCTGAGCAACTGGCTCGTGACAATACGAACTATGGTATCGTTTTGAAGCTGCTTGGGCAGCTGTACCTGTACACACCATCCAAGCTCTGTTTGACTCAATGTCCAGGCGTATCAAGGCTGTTTTTATGGCTTGAGGTGGTTGTTCTGGGTACTGATTTCTCAGGATCTACGCACCCAAATTGCTTCAAAATGTGATCACATGTCAATTCTAGTATAATATATTTGTCTAATGAATACCCATTTATCATCTGCATTTCTTCTTGGTCTAGCAATTTTGAGGGCCAGTAGTGTATCTTCTCCCACAGCTTTTATCCTCTACATTTGCATCAAATACCATGGAAGTTATTTACTGTTGTCTAACACAAGTCCCTTCTCTCATTCAGCGTTTTCCATACCAGTTCTATTTAGGACCTCCTCATTTCTTCGCCAACAATACCAACGTCTTGGGCATAACGTATGGTGCCAAGGGGAGGTAATTCCTGGCCACCAACAATATAATCAAAAATTTCGTTAAATATGTTTAACTTTTAGAGGTAAAGGTGGATAAATGGGCCCCCACTCCGTTTTTTTATATAACACCTTTTATTTTTAGTATAATCACCTGAAATTAACATAAAACATATCTCTAGTATGTCCTGCAATAGTTACGACATGTTTTAGTCCAACTTTTTAATATTTAAAATAAAATTTTATTTTTTTCCTGATACTCTGCATTTTGTTGCGTCAAGAATTTGTGCTGGTAATATGGGCCCCAAGGTAGTTTGAAATAAAAAGAAACAAAAATTTTAAAAATATAATTTTATTTAATTTTTCTGTATAATGAAAGAAAGATTCACTCTTAATATTGTTAATTAATCTACTGGTGGGATGATTTTCACAGCCTAAGCCTAGCCTATTTACAATAGTCACACAAATAAGCATCTTTTTCGCATCCAGCGCATTCGTTTTGAGCCCACATCTCACAGGCTATACACTGGACCCAAAGTTCACCTCTTGTGTCCTTTGAAAAAATCCCTTCACAAAATAGACATACAGCGTCGTCAACATCAGGGACAGAAACACCAACTTTTTATTTCTTGTGCAAAGCTGGTAGGCCATGCGCCTGACGTCATTTCTGGTAAGGCTGTAGAATTTGGATTCCATAATGAGAAGATATTTAACCAGTTCGTCCTCAAGTCCCTGTGGTAAAACCGGTGGAAAGCGTTTGTAGCGTAGAACGAGGGACAGGGTACACTTTAACCGCTTTTTCCAACCCCATTTTTTTCTCTTTAATAGCTAGCATTTGCCATATTTGCTTTGTCCCACGATTGCCGTTTCGATTTTTTTGGGGGAACAAGATATGTTCGAGGCATCTGAAACATAAAGAGTAACAATATCTGATTGATTTTACGGGGCCCATAATACCAGCAGCAAAAGGGGCCCATATATCCACCCTCGCCATCTTGGGAAAATCGATCTTGCCTACGGTTAGTTTGGTTCGCAACCGACGTTAATTAACGTAAAACGGTATCCCAACAGCAAGCCAAATACGTACCTTCCCTTAGTTCTACTAATAACATGTTAGAAATTTGAGTTTTATTCAAGTAAACACTAACCTTTCAAACTTTTGATGACAGCGAAAAAGTTCACAGCACAACTACTCACAAACCATGACAGCTACTACGTCTGCGCACTGTACAGTGAAGTTTGGCAACTTGTTCTAGTAGTTCATGTGCTCTCCGCTAGAATTCATGGCCTGTACTTCCAAATATGTAGTGGGCCCATAATACCAGCAGGGGCCCATTTTTCCACCTTTGCCTCTATCAATAAGATACTTTTTAAATAGGTACTTACGTATAAATGGGTCCACACCCTGATAACATATTTTATTATACTCTTAGCAGGACGCAAACATTTTCTGTAATGCTTACATGGGGTGGAGACGTACTTTATCATCATCACAATAAATTTCAAGAAATACAAATTTCGGTATTTGTTATTGATTTTCATTCACCACATACTTTTTATAGTTGTATGTATGTGTAAGAAGAATGGTCCTGAACCGGAATGTATGAATATGACACTTTTCCGAAAAGTCACATTCACTACTAAGACTTAGGGTTTTTGATTAAGCTTTACTGAAAAACTTAGGACAATTACAAAATCTGGTATAAGAAATCATTAAAAACAAAAAATACTCTTTTTCAAAATTTTAAAATATAAAGTACAAGACTAGATTACGATATTTTCAAAATATGGACATAGCCCTCCCTCCGTTCCCCCTCCAGCTCCCCCCCCTCCTCCCACCACCTCCTCTTCGCATTGCGAGGGCTAATATGTGAGTTCCTCCATTTATAATAATGACTAGATGATCGAATCTCTCACTCTAGAAACACGCAAGCTCTCACAAATTATCATCAGTAATGCACTCTATCGGAGAAACTGATTCCTTCGAAGTAGAAAACGCTGCTGTCCGCGATTTTCCTCATATTCTCGGATCAAGAGAACGACGACAAACTGAAGGAGGCGCGAGTTTGAGATCCAGTCGACGGTGAGGTCATCAGCGAAAGAGTATAAATCATGTTTTTCCTCTACAAAAGAGGCTATTGGCACTTGCATACAGTTGTTTACCAAAACCTGAATTCTTTTCTTTAACTCGAGTCAAAGGTCACACAGAAATTTTCGGCAGACGATATCGACAAGCGGAGTTCGGCTGGGGAGGGGCAGCTACCGTCATCTGTCCTCGACGGTAATTACGCCACATCTGAGACAACACAGGTAAATCGGTAACTTTAGGCATCGCAGGACAATATGTCCACAAAGATGTTAGTAACTGATAATGAACAGATAGTGAACATTAGAAGAACTAAAAATACTTTGTAAAACACAGAGAGAAGCTAACAAACACATCCAGCGAACAGCACGAGAAATGGAACAGTTCACATTTGTTGCGTACGGTTCTTTCACGGAAACGTCATCACTAAGAAAATTATCTGTAATCCACCTGTGATTCCGATGAATATGGGAGTTATGAGAAAAGCGTCCCCGAAAGAAAAGGTGTTTGTAGTAAAAATCAATTTCCAGTAATGCCAAAATTCGTTACAAAACATTAATACTACCAGAATGCATGTAAGCGTAATATACACTAGTTTTAGTAATGTTTAAAAATTAAGAGAAAGGGAGAAAAGAATGAAATATTGTGCCGAAGGCATCACAAAAAAATAAATTTGTAAGTGACGCATAATTATACGAATACACAGAATAATACAATCAGCACACCTTTCTTAAAAGACATCCCTTTTTCAGCAACTAGTTTCGACTGTTTCGCCGTCATCATTATTCTTTTTAAGCTCAGTAGTCTGAAAGAAAGAAAATCTGTTGAAACTAGTGGCTGTTAAACGAAGTTTTATAGAAGCTTTTTGATGAAATGTATAATAATAGCTAGGAAACGTCAGGTGATGTCAGGAAAGGAGTAATGTCCTGTAGGTACTGTTGAGTGGTACTTAAGTAAATAAATTAGTGAAATCAAAGTGAACTAGAAATTAGAATATAAATGAAAAACTTGGTTTAGTTTAGAGAGTTACATACTCGCAAACAGCGGGCCGAACAGCAGAACAGAAGAAACAATGACCATGAAGTCAGCAACTTCCACATAAGCGTGCGCTGTCGATTCAGCCGTCAGGGCATCGCCCGACCGGCTCACGTGTTTCTCAGTTGTCGTATGTGAGCAAAGGCCCTCGCCTACATCCCAAGAGCCAATGACCGACGTTAAGAAGATTCTTCGAGAAGCTTTTCAACGTGACAGAAGAGGCAATGACCGGCTCACGTGTTTCTCAGCCGTCACGTGTGATCAAAGGCCCTCGCCTACATTCCAAGAGCCAATGACCGACGTTAAGAAGATTCTTCGAGAAGCTTTTCAACGTGACAGACGAGGCAATGACCGTGAAGTCGTTCACCTCCAGTAAACTGAAGTGAATAAATACGCAAGACGCAGTGGGCCAGACAGATGAAGCCGGAGACGGAGTCGAAGACGGAGACAGACGAAGACGGAGACGGGGGCGGAGACGAAGACGAAGACGAGAGACGAAGGAAGAAAAGAAGAGTAGCAGTAGTTTTCAGTCAGTTTCGGTGCTGAAGACCGTCATGCAAGAAGAGTCCGCATCATGCACAGACGAACCAAGTCCGCCGCTGTAATGGAATAGCAAGCAGCCGCCGTAGCGCCAGAAGACAGAAGTTAAAAGGTATTTGAAGTCTGGTTTTTACATACCCGGGTGACTCGTGAGGACGGGAAGGAGACGGCCTCACATCAGCAGTCACCTGTGAGCTGGGATGAAGACCTGACAGCCGAAGACTGGCAAGCGGGAGTCCGTGGTTCGAGTCCGGCACACGGGCCTTCCCCCGCCGCGCCGCTCCGCTGGTCGACGCACAACACACGCGGCCGCATAGAGAAGAGAAACACTGGGACGCCACTCCCAAGGTGTCATCCGACGCACGACTTCGCTCGCAATAATTAAACCGGCCACCTCGCGCTGCGCGTCTCCCGTCAGCTGGGCGAGACTGCGACACGAGATACACACCGCTACGCGTAATCAGACGCCGCCGCCGCCGCCGCCGCTGCCGCAGCAGAAGACTTCACAAACGACACAGCTGCCGCTCTCCGAACCAGAACATCCCGTAAGATACAGTTGTACAAATCTTCAATAAAAGTTATCTTATGTAAAAATGATGTTTCATTCGACCTCATACCCGAGCCAAGGAAGAACCCACCCTGCCCACATGTTGTTAAGAGAGAAAAGTTAATTTATTTAATATTTTCACCTTGACAGAATGCTTTAGAATGCTCATCCTGACAATTGACTTGCATCAAAAGAGAAAACCCAGTTACATTTAGTGACAGAAGTGTCACATTTAGTAACACAATTGTTACATTTGGTATCAGAAGCCGTTTTAGTTGTTACATTTGGTGTCAGAGAAAAAACACTTGGCTCAATATGAGGTGTGAATGACAGTCACTAAAGGTCCACAGTTAATATTGTTTAATGTGTGAAAGGATAGGGGTTTGCATAGCAGTCGTAATATTTTCTTTATTTAGAAGTGTATTTTCTCTCATAATTTTAAGGGTTTGTCGAAAATATTTAAACATCTTTTGAATTCAGTGTGGTAATATTGTGTAACTAATAGTTTGCAAAATGATGGCACGAAATCGTACAAAGTCAGAGTCAGCACCACAAGCGGTTTCTACTGATGAAGCTATTCAGAGCTTAGTTAATCAGATAGCACAGCTTAAAAGTGATAATAATGCATTATTTAAACAGTTGAGTGAGGTTAGGCAAGCCAGTTCAATCCCTCCCACCCTAGATTCCTCAGCAGCAGCCTTAGTAACTCCTTTTTCAGGTAAACCTGGCGAAGACATAACAGCCTTTTTTGATGATTTAGTAGCAGCTGCAAAGTTAGGATCATGGTCAGATGAACAGCTCTTACAAATGACAAAGTTAAGATTGCTAGGAGAGGCTAAAGCACACGTATTATACCATGAAGAATTACGGAATGCTCCAACATTTGAGGAATTGAAGAAAGGATTGCTTAAACGTTTTCAAAAACAGAACAGCTGTAGATTTTATAGGGAACAGTTAAACACTATCACTCAGAGGCAAAACGAGTCGTTAGAAAGTTTTGTAGATAGGATTAGAAAAGTTAATATTAACACCTATCAGTTGACAACTAGTGATGAAGCAAATAAAGTTATTTTACAAGAGGCAGAAGATAGAGCTTTGGATACATTTTTACGTGGGTTGCCTCCTGAAACGTCCCGTCGTGTCAGGGCAGAGTTCCCTAAAAATTTAGCGGAAGCTGTATCTGTGGCGACAGCTTTCGAAGAAATAGACATTGCCACCAGATACAAGGAGAAGCGAAATGTATTTTCAGCAGGAGTACGATGTTTTAGGTGCGATCGACAGGGACATATAGCAAAAAACTGCAGACAACCTCAATGCACTAATTGTCAAAGAATAGGTCACACATTCAGGGAATGCAGGTCTAAGAAAGTTTTTGGAAAGGGAAATCAGTTAAACTCAAACGGGAATGCCGGAGACGCCGCCAGGCGTTCCCAATAAAATTTCATGCCATTAAGGCGAATGTGAAGGCGGAATGCTGGTTATCTGCTACCATACAGGATAAAGAGGCAAGGGTACTAGTGGATACAGGCGCAAACGTATCAATAGTAAGTAATGAATGTATTGGAGAAAAGAAATATGACCCTCCAAGGTATAGATTGAGTGGAGTAGGAGGAGGTACAGTGAAGTCATTAGGATGTACATCACTGATTTTCTATATTCACGGTGTACAATTTAAGAAAGATGTAGAAGTGGTAACAAAAGTAACTGACGGGTACGACGCGATCCTAGGACTGGATTTCCTGAATAAACATCACGCTAAAATCGACCTCAGACAGCAAACTGTAGACCTTAGCGGAATAGTGTTTCAGCTAGGTGACAACGCTGCAAAGGACCCGCTGCCGCAAGATTTCCCTAACCGGAAGGCGAAATCAACTATACTGCGTGCAACGTCCTTGAAGGTTGATTCGCGGGATCAGATACCATCTGGCTCAGGAAAACTTGTCTGGGTGACCGTTGACCCCGAGGTACCTACAGATACAGTGTGTCTAATAGAGCCTTTAGAGGAAAATGAGGAATTAGATGTATCACATTGTTTTGTACGTAGAAGTGTTGTACGGGTTCAAGACGTTGAGGGAGAAAGAAAAGTACCGGTACATATTGACAATTTCGGAGTGAAGGACAAAGAGTTGCATAAGTGAATATTAGTAGCTACAGTCAGTACTTTTGAAGTAGAAGATTTCATTTGGTCAGATATTGATAATGGTCAGAAACCAGACGCCTATAAAACCGCATTACGCCAGAAGATTGAGCATTTGAAAGGAAATGATAGAGACAGGATAGAAGCAGTTTTAGTTGAGTTTCAAGATTTATTTAATGCAGAAGGTCCACTGCCAGCAACAGATATCACACAGCATAGGATCCCAACAGGAAATAGCCCCCCAGTTTATAGGAAGCCTTATAGAGTTCCGCATCACTTACAGCCAGTACTGGATGAATTTTTAGAACAGCATCTAAAAGATGGAATTATAGAATATTCTGATTCTCCTTATAATTCAAATATCGTGATTATTCCAAAGAAGTCTCCCGACGGTACGAAACGATATAGATTTTGTTGTGACTACAGACACCTTAACAAACAAACTATCTCAGATGTTTATCCTCTTCCAAACATTACCGATATCATTGACAGTTTGGGTAACAGTAAATACTTTTCAACAATCGATCTACGTAGCGGATATCATCAACTGGAAGTTGCTCCTGAAGATAGGCATAAAACAGCATTTTCTACCCCTGGAGGCCATTGGCAATTTAAAAGAATGCCTTTCGGTTTGAAAAATGCACCAGCAACTTTTCAAAGACTACTCGATGGAGTATTGCGAGGACTCAAAACTCAACAATGTTGTGTATATCTAGACGATATTATTGTATTCTCCAAAGACATTAACGAACATGCTGTGCGTCTGCGTAATGTTTTTCAGAGACTTAGAAAAGCTAAATTAACATTAAATATGGAAAAATGTACTTTTGCATTGACAGAGGTTACATACCTAGGGCATGTCATTAGTGAAAAAGGAATTAAAACAAATCCTCGATTAATTTCGGCAGTTAAGGACTTCCCAACACCACAACGCGTTAAGGAGGTACAAAGTTTCATTGGTCTTGCATCGTATTACCGAAAATATGTTCAAAATTTTGCTGAAATTGCCCGACCCTTAACCCAATTATTGAAAAAGGGTGCAAAATTTCATTGGTCTGAAGATTGTGAATCAGCATTTCAAACCCTTAAAGATAAGTTAACACACAGTCCAGTATTAGCCTACCCAGATTATAATAAAGAATTTATTTTATCCTGTGACGCAAGTGGTCATTCAGTAGGAGTTGTTTTAAGTCAGAATATTAATGGCACGGAACACCCCATAGCCTACGCTTCGAGACAACTAACAACGGCAGAAAGAAATTATTCCACAACGGAGAAAGAATTGTTAAGTGTTATTTATGGTATCAAATACTTTAAATGCTACTTGTACGGTAGGAAATTCAAGGTCATTACAGACTACGCAGCTTTAAAATGGTTGCTTGGATTAAAGGATCCATCTAGTCGTCTTACCCGTTGGGCCCTATGTCTTTCCGAAATGGATTTCGAAGTTATCCATAAACCAGGCAAAAAACACACGAATGCAGATTGCCTAAGTCGGAAAATAGCACTTTTGGAAGCAACAGGCCGAGATACTGAGGACTGGAGAAAGGCACAAGATGCGGATACAGAATGCAAAAAATACGCAACTCAAAAACAATTTTGCATTGAAGATGGTGTATTATGCCGTAAAACAAAACTTGGACCGCGAATTGTTGTTCCCCTACACCTTAGACAAGAAATAATGGCAGAGGCCCACGATCATATCCTTGCAGGACACGGTGGACAGCGGACAACCGAAAGACGTGTAGCAGAGCGATTTTGGTGGCAAACCAGAAAGCAGGATGTTGCGCAGTACGTTCGTAATTGCATTGCGTGCGCACAACGAGCAGAACTTTCTCGTTCAAAAATACCCTTACAGAGGCTCCCCGAAGCTTCATGTCCATTTCAAATCTGCGGAATCGATCTCTACGGGCCATTTCATAAAACACCTGCTGGTAATAAGTATGTTCTTACAATTATAGATCACTTTTCACGCTACCTAGCTATGGTGAGTCTCCCAGATCAGCAAGCAAATACAGTTGCCCAAGCTTTAGTTAACAACTGGATACTTAAATTTGGCGTACCTGAAGCTATTATCACAGATCAGGGATCTAATTTTATGTCTGAACTAATGAAACAGCTATGCCACTTACTAAAAATACGTAAATTACGCACAACTCCGTTACACCCTCAGTGCAACGGGCGCACAGAAAGAGTTCATCGGACAATTGGCAAGATGCTTAGTTATTATATTAACGAACAACATTGCAATTGGGATACGTATTTACCAATAATCGTGTCGGTATACAACGCCAAAACGCATGAAGCAACTGGCATGTCACCTTATGAAGTGGTCTATGGGAGAAAAATGCCGTCCCCTTTTGATGTAATCAGGCAGAAAAACGGAAAAGTCGGAGAAACAGTAAGAGATTTCAGTCGAATGATGAAGGATGTATGGAAAAAGGTTCAAAAATCTAATACAAAGGCTTTGGAACGACAGGAAAGATTAGGTAATACCCAAGCTAAATATCCAAATTACAAAATCGGTCAGTGGGTTATGCTTTCAACTCCTTACGTTGCAAAAGGAAAAACGAAGAAATTTGTAACAAACTACAGAGGTCCTTATCAAATTATTGAGATCACGTTACCAGTCAACGTCAAACTGCAACTGCCCACCTGAACTACTATTGTCCATGCAAGTCGTTTAAAACCTTTTAAGGGCGCTCCAGATGTAATTCCTTCCACAATAGTGTCTGCTTTTCCGAAGGGTGGAGGAAGTTCCCGTAAAGGAAAAAGACTGGCCACGCCAGCACAACATACAGACATGGCACCATACAATCTTCGACCAAGAGTACGAATGTCCTAGTGGAATCTTAGTAGACTGTGGATAATATACAAATGTAAATAATTAATACATGATAATGGTTTATTTTCTAAGAAAGAAAATTTGAACGTAGAAACATGAAGATCTTGTAGTTAACAATGTATTCCTTCTTTTCTTTGTTTTTGTTTTTACTAGGTTGGTAGGTTCATAACCACGTTGTTTGCTTTTTTCAGAAAACGCCATGCAAGCATTTCCTACATAAAACCTATCCTACGTCAATGACTCCCTTGACAGTTCCCTTCTGAAGCCATTAGATATGTTCATAAACTCACAGCAAGGCAAAATTGATGGCAATGTTATGATGCTACATGTTTTAAAATTAAAAGGTGAACACAAAACTAAAATTATAATGCTAGGAACGGGTATATCTGGAACCTTTGTGTTGGTGTTTCTACTTTGTACAGTTTACTTTTATTTAAGACGAAAAAATAAGCCAAATAATAATATGCCACTTCATCAAATCGCTGTTAATTGGATACCACACTCTTAACTGGTGTACTTCAGTAGTTACTTT
This sequence comes from Schistocerca nitens, assembly GCF_023898315.1. Taxonomy (NCBI): domain Eukaryota; kingdom Metazoa; phylum Arthropoda; class Insecta; order Orthoptera; family Acrididae; genus Schistocerca; species Schistocerca nitens. The sequence continues at coordinate 266,998,634 of NC_064618.1, forward strand.
TCAGCACTAGTGTATTAATTTTGTTTATTGTACTTCATTCTTTATTAAACAGTCTCATGTTAAAATAAACAATACTGTAGAATAGATATTCTTGCATTAGTATAGCGTACATTAAACAGGTGTTGCTATGTTACTTTCTAAGTGAATAATCTATTTTTGTTCATTCATTGTCATAAAGATTTGTTACACTTATTACAACCATTTATGTGTGAACTATGTGATTTATGAGCGTACAGTGCTTTAGTAAAGTGATAAAGTATTTTCAACATACTTAATGTGAAGCGTGTGTAATCTTCTAAGTCGAGAGTTTTCATTGCTTATGTTAGTGCTTTTGCCGTGTGAAGAGTGGAGGAATGTTGAGTGGTAAATTCGAGGGCGAATTTCTCCGAAGGGTGGAGGAATGTTGAGTGGTACTTAAGTAAATAAATTAGTGAAATCAAAGTGAACTAGAAATTAGAATATAAATGAAAAACTTGGTTTAGTTTAGAGAGTTACATACTCGCAAACAGCGGGCCGAACAGCAGAACAGAAGAAACAATGACCATGAAGTCAGCAACTTCCACATAAGCGGGCGCTGTCGATTCAGCCGTCAGGGCATCGCCCGACCGGCTCACGTGTTTCTCAGTTGTCGTATGTGAGCAAAGGCCCTCGCCTACATCCCAAGAGCCAATGACCGACGTTAAGAAGATTCTTCGAGAAGCTTTTCAACGTGACAGAAGAGGCAATGACCGGCTCACGTGTTTCTCAGCCGTCACGTGTGATCAAAGGCCCTCGCCTACATTCCAAGAGCCAATGACCGACGTTAAGAAGATTCTTCGAGAAGCTTTTCAACGTGACAGACGAGGCAATGACCGTGAAGTCGTTCACCTCCAGTAAACTGAAGTGAATAAATACGCAAGACGCAGTGGGCCAGACAGATGAAGCCGGAGACGGAGTCGAAGACGGAGACAGACGAAGACGGAGACGGGGGCGGAGACGAAGACGAAGACGAGAGACGAAGGAAGAAAAGAAGAGTAGCAGTAGTTTTCAGTCAGTTTCGGTGCTGAAGACCGTCATGCAAGAAGAGTCTGCATCATGCACAGACGAACCAAGTCCGCCGCTGTAATGGAATAGCAAGCAGCCGCCGTAGCGCCAGAAGACAGAAGTTAAAAGGTATTTGAAGTCTGGTTTTTACATACCCGGGTGACTCGTGAGGACGGGAAGGAGACGGCCTCACATCAGCAGTCACCTGTGAGCTGGGATGAAGACCTGACAGCCGAAGACTGGCAAGCGGGAGTCCGTGGTTCGAGTCCGGCACACGGGCCTTCCCCCGCCGCGCCGCTCCGCTGGTCGACGCACAACACACGCGGCCGCATAGAGAAGAGAAACACTGGGACGCCACTCCCAAGGTATCATCCGACGCACGACTTCGCTCGCAATAATTAAACCGGCCACCTCGCGCTGCGCGTCTCCCGTCAGCTGGGCGAGACAGCGACACGAGATACACACCGCTACGCGTAATCAGACGCCGCCGCCGCCGCCGCCGCTGCCGCAGCAGAAGACTTCACAAACGACACAGCTGCCGCTCTCCGAACCAGAACATCCCGTAAGATACAGTTGTACAAATCTTCAATAAAAGTTATCTTATGTAAAAATGATGTTTCATTCGACCTCATACCCTGCCCACATGTTGTTAAGAGAGAAAAGTTAATTTATTTAATATTTTCACCTTGACAGAATGCTTTAGAATGCTCATCCTGACAATTGACTTGCATCAAAAGAGAAAACCCAGTTACATTTAGTGACAGAAGTGTCACATTTAGTAACACAATTGTTACATTTGGTATCAGAAGCCGTTTTAGTTGTTACAGTACGTTCAGAGGATGAATCTTTGCAGACTGACAAGAAAAAATGAACAGAATTTTGAAATATTTCAAGGTAAGTCCTTTAGCTTAAAAAAGACAAAAATAACAGAAAACTGAAAACACAACAGAAATGTTTGTAGCACGCTAACAGATGCTGCACGCGGTTTCTATTGACTACTGACTTGTAGGAGGCAACACGGCCGTGAATATCGGTGTATCGAGTCTTCACGTCGCTAGATGGATCGTCGTGTCACTAATTTGTGCATCCGACCAGCAACAAACTACGTGCAGCAGTTGGTTGCGATGTGTGACTGTTCATTCGAACAGTGAAGTTCAAAAATGGCTCTGGGCACTATGGGACTCAACTGCTGTGGTCATAAGTCCCCTAGAACTTAGAACTACTTAAACCTAACTAACCTAAGGACATCACACACATCCATGCCCGAGGCAGGATTCGAACCTGCGACCGTAGCAGTCGCACGGTTCCGGACTGCGCGCCTTGAACCGCGAGACCACCGCGGCCGGCAACAGTGAAGTTCACAGTTCAATGGCACCTAGCAGTTAATTTCTTGTGGCTGTCGGGGTTATGCCTGTGATGAGTGCCACTGGTCAATAACATTACAAAAGATCTTTGACTACTTCTATCGAGCCATTCGAACTATTTATTTATGTTTCTGTTTTTCGGTTGTTAGATAATCTGGGGCGTAGGTAGGCTGTTTCCGTGTCGTTAAATATACAGGGTAGTTATAATTAAACTTTCTCTACTTGAGAGGGCCCCGGCGAAAAACGAGTGATCGTAGGACAATGAAACTTTGTTGGATACGTTTGTAAGGATTTGTGGAAACATTTGTAAGGACAAGCGGAAGAGAAATAAGGAATAAACTACTGAAATGAACATATTTTAATTTCCACAGGAGAGGGTAACATTTGTTAACTGCGTACCATGTTAGCTTTCCAGGATACAAACGTTGCTCATTGTGACGTGCGTCTGCGACCACGACTATCTGGAACCGCACCAGTAATCGTTCTACAGCTGCCCGTAATTTCTCAGCTGGGATGTTGGCTACATCCTTCGCTCTGCTCATCTTCAACCTCCAAAGTGTGTTACCATCTCGTTGATAAACTCTCTTCTTCAGGTACCCCAAATACAGATATCACACGGTTTTAAATCTGGTGATATTGGTAGCCATGCAGTTTGGAACGATCGGTCAATGATTCTGTTTTGTCCTGACGTGTTAAGGATTAACCGAGTGACCTCACGAAATATGTGGGATGAAGCTCCATCGTGCTTCAAAACGTCTCCCCCGCAGAGCATAGATGGTATGTTAGCGAAGCAGATCAGGGTAATGCGTGCCGTTTGCATTGCTTGTTCTTGGTCCTTGAGGTGCAATGTTCCTCAAAGATAAATGGAACAACCATGAACTGCGGCATGAAGCCACACCATACAGTGACGCGTTCACTATGCACGGCGCCGGCCGCGATGGTCTCGCGGTTAAGGCGCTCAGTCCGTAACCGGGCGACTGCTATGGTCGCAGGTTCGAATCCTGCCTCGGGCATGGATGTGTGTGACGTCCTTAGGTTAGTTAGGTTTAAGTAGTTCTAAGTTCTAGGGGACTGATGACCACAGAAGTTGAGTCCCATAGTGCTCAGAGCCATTTGAACCATTTGAACTATGCACGGCAACTTTATGAACGTTCATTGGTGGTGACGATCCCCAAATGAGATAACTGTGAGTGTTCACTGCCTTAGGGAGTGTAAAGTATGTTTCATCAGTGCACAAAATGTTTCAAGGACACATGTCATAAAATTCAAATCTTGCAGGAAACGTGAGGGCAAACTCTACACGAATTTCTTCGTCGTGTGAAAAAAGTTGCGGATAGTACAAAGTTTTTAAGGATACCACGTCGCAATAATTGTTCGCAGCACTTTACCAACGGTGGACCATTGCAATAGGTGTCGTTACATGATTAAGAAAAATGAGTGATGCAGCTAATTACTCTCATCCCCAACAACCGCATGCCTGTAGAAGCAATACGGGTCTACACATTTCTTTCCTTCATTCTTATGTGCCCTGATATCCATTTTTCACCCTTCCTGAAAGTGTGTGGACAAGTGTGAATGATTTGAATTCAGCAGCGGACGAACCAGAGAAGTGGTCGGTTTCTTAATCTTCTACCAACCTAAACGATGTCGATGGAGCAGGATCAGGAGGGCTTGGCTAAAGATGCATAAAGCAAAATGTTTTGCTGGGAGAGGTTGGTCAAATGGGTCAAATGGCTCTGAGCACTATGGGACTTAACATCTATGGTCATCAGTCCCCTAGAACTTAGAACTACTTAAACCTAACTAACCTAAGGACATCACACAACACCCAGCCATCACGAGGCAGAGAAAACCCCTGACCCCGCCGGGAATCGAACCCGGGAACCCGGGCGTGGGAAGCGAGAACGCTACCGCACGACCACGAGATGCGGGCCGGAGAGGTTGGTCATCGGCCTCCCCCACCACCTCGGGCGGCTCGGAGAGGTTACAGGTTGAGTTCTTCTGACGACAGGTAAGCGAGCAGACGTTCCCTCAGAACGTCTGTGTCGAACAAGGGACCTAAGGTATTTTAATCTGTTAATGACAATTTGCTAATCTCAACAATTTCTTCTCCTAGCGTTTTCTTGAATTACCATTTAGGTTCTGGTTACAATTTTTGGTTCAGTTAATCAGTGCCATAATAGTGTGAGTTCCGTAAGGCGCGACCACGCGGTCTATAGATTCAAAGCGCAGCCCAAGCCTTAAAAGTTACTGTCTGCCATTTTATTTTATTTGTGCGGGACATTTGAAATTATCAATAAAACTGTACCGAGCGTATATTCGGCTAGATAAATCGATTTGATTCCAAGCGCTTCACACAAAGACATGCAGCCACCAAAATCCGCTCGATGCCAGACATGAGGTGCATACAAATCTTCCAACTAATAAATGCTGTCGGCATTTTGTCTGCCGTGTGAATTAGTGCATGTGAATGGCTGTGTTACAAATGTGAGCAGTGACCTCGTGCTCTCCAATTTTCCCCACCCCACAGAACTCTACAGATTAAGGCCAACGTGGCTTGCTTTTATCGTATGAGAAAGCCATAGGACTGTATATAAATGTACCAGGAATGTTTTGTCCATCTATTAAATACAAAAATATTACTGCTAACATGCGCAATATTAGTCAAAAATAAATATTTTATCGTTTGAAGCTATTTCCGCGATCGTTTATTTATTTTTTAATACATCTGAAAACAGTGTCTCATTTGTAGTATTGATGATTACACTCCTATAATCCAAAGTGCGTGGCTCAAGTTTAGCTAACGGTACGTAGCTTTTTCTGACTGCTCCATAGAATACCATTGCGTTATCCGTTGCGACATTAATAAATTCCGTCAGTGAAGAAATTATTCCTAAAATTTAGATGGGCCGAAATCTATTTCAAATAACGGGCAAAACTATTCAGGGAAGGTTATGTCGCCAAAGAAAAATAAGAGCTAATGTGGACAGGATATACCATCACAGCAGGCTGGAACAAAAGAAATAATAATAATGAAAGGAAGCTCCTGCTAGAGAAAGTAAGTAACCCTCCATCAAGCCCTTACCACGCCGTAGCGGAGAAGCGAGGCAACTGTCCCCCAATTGAAGCAGCTGATCGCCGCCATTTGCAGGGATGAATCCTAGTACTGGGGTTGTGATTTGAAGTATATGAGACGCAACAAGAGCAAATTGAAGCACAACTTAAACACATGTTTGTTTAAAAAAATACTAAGTATTCGAGTCTATTTTAAAAGTATACTTAAATGAATGAAGTTTCCTAATTTCCGAAATATGTCTGCATAGAGACGTGAAATTTAAGAATGTAAAGCTCTTTCCTGACAACGTGGAGCGAGTTTACATAGATCTACTTGCATTAGATAATTACATGAAACTTTTAAAGCAGCAGACAGTACGATTATTATTTAATCGACATAATTTTCCTGTCAGGTCCTGTTTGCTTTTTGCCGACTACTGTGTACAGTTTGCACGCTTACTTTTGTTTAGCACAGTACTGTCTACACTCGAATTTTGGTATGATTAATTGTAATAACCCATATCACTTTAAATAACGTAGGAATTTCATTCGCACATTAGTTTTTTTAACACTGATAGCACCTCTGGAAGTGGTTGAGTTTGCAACATTTGATCAAATATTTGACCATTTACGAAGTATAATCACCACCTGACAACACATGTTAAGTATCTAAACGCAATTATTCGACCTACCTCTGATTCATACTTAATATATATTTGATTAAAACTCTAAATACCTATCATTTGCCTAGTTCTTTATTCAGTTCAACTTAGTACATTAACCCTATTAGTATTTTTAGTAATTTATATGCAAATACAATATAACTTCTTGACATGCAACAGAGTACCTTTGTCTGTAATCTAACACTGCAACTTTTTCCCTATGTAACTTGCAATTTTTGTAGCAGAAGTTTATTAGATACAGTATAAAGTGTAAATATATACATCAGGTTAGGCTATAGAACAATCTGCTGTCCCCTACATTTAGAATTTGCATTAATTGGCTTTGCAAACACTATATCTTTTTCAAATGAGTTGGATATCCAAATACTGTCGGTATAGCATCGTCCTTCAGTTGACGTTTATTTACATAATTTTCCATGTAAGAATTCTCTTCAAAATGAAGAGAGCATAGCAAATGATTTGCTGTCGGTTGGAAGTTCTCTCTCAGAGTAGCAACAATCCATTTCCGATTTAGAAAATCATTTGTAAGGGGAAACCTAAACCAAAGCAAACGCTCATGATGTTTTATTTCTCCATGAAAATACTATATACAAGTAACAGAAAGTAACAAACAACCAGAAATGACAGACCTGTGAAATGTAACATTGCTTCCGTCTTCGTCTTTGCTTCCATTCTTACTGTTACAATTAAAAGCAGCACACGAACGAACCATGTTTACGCACTGTTTCCCTGCAAATGGTGGCTTCTATCACGTTCAATGTGGGGACGCGACACTAGCGCCTGTGCACGGTCTAGTTTTTATTTAGTAAGTCTATGCCCTCCATAGGCTGCCACTCAATGAATAATAATAAAACCAGTGGTGGGTTTGTAACAATATCATGCCGATATGCTCTTTGACCAACTATTATTGCATATGTACTTGCTTTTATCTTTATGTAAATTTATATGTACACGATGTATGAATTTATTTATTTATTTTTCTGTATCATCAATTATGTATATGATGTAAATATCGCTGAGTAATCGCTGAGGGAATGTTAGGGAAACGTTAGGTTTTACTCAGCGAATAAGTATCGTTGGAGTAGCGGCGTCTCTGGACGCGGGAGGATGATACGTCAGAGCGCGCGCTACACAGAGAGAGAGAACTCTGGTGTGAGACTTGGTGAAGTGCGGACGCATGGACGGCGTGCACTGTAATGGAGGAGTGATTGTTTAGCACCACATGGCAAGTGATGAGCGTGGGCGGTGGAAATATTAGCTGCAGCAACATCAAGAACCCTCCACGCCAGTATCATTGCCAATAACTCCCGCGCTCACTAATTATCATGGAAAGGAGCCAGCAGCAGTATCGTCGTCAGCAACTTCGTCACGGCCAGAATGGACTGAAGTAAGATAGCTGCATCTCAGCTTATTGTCAACTAGTTTTGTAACGGCGTTACTCAGCTTTGTGGTGTTTTGCGAGTGAATAATTACCACAGTTTAATCAAAACTGTTGACCCGTGATTCTCCTAAAATCTTTCACCAAGTAGGTTCCTGTCCTATCCTATTGTTACAATAGTCCAAGTACCGTTTATAAAATATGAAAATTGCAGTGCCAGTTAATTCTGCTTATGAACTAAATGATTCAGTTAGATTAAAGATTTGAACTTACAGCATTCAGTAATTTCAGTCTCACTAACACTAAATTTGAGCTTTAATCTGAGGCGATCTAATTGTTGCAAATAGTAAATCAACTAATCAAATTAAAATGATTCCTGGCACTATGAACAAAAGCACTAACTAGAATTAATGAGTGAGTGCAAATATCAGTGATTGTTGTAATTTGTTGTTAGTAAAGTTCTGGTCCACATTTTGACTTGCAGTCATGCTAAAGAATAATAATTACCTTTGATACAGTAATTATCAATTTCTACTTCCCTGTTCAGAAGTCAATAGAGTTTCTTTTAATTGTTTTTTCCCATTTTCCAAAATTCGTATGAAAATAGTAGACGTTATTGTGAGGTAGCGCCATTGTCACTTACAACAGTAAGTAACCATTAATCCAAGTGTTATCTTGTATGTTTTTAAAATTTCAGCTCTATTAGTTAATGATATTTCGAGTGCAAACTATTTTCTTTCTCGCTTCATTACGTAAATGTTTCAGTTGTTTTTGCTAACATGCGTGCAGCCCTCTGTTGCCGCGCGTGTTCGAGTAATTTTTGACATTGACTGTTCTGATCATTAATTCACCTACCGAACAGAAATTTTGCCCAATTGGGCTGGTTTCCGTATTTCTTTTAGCTATAATTATTTCAGTAACTCTTATTTTTCTGTTCAGATCCACGTGGTACCCCTTCTCGTTGGCACAGTACGTGAATGATAGCACAAACCTTTCGAACAACCATACTAAATTTTACAGTAATTAAGTAGGCGGAATAAGTTGTCCTAGAAGGCATCTTGTTGTTAACCTCCCCCTCATTTATCGACTTTATATTGAATCTTCGGAACGATAGCCTTTTCAAAATTTCATTCCCATTGTTTAGGCACATGCTTACACGGTCATATACACTCCTGGAAATTGAAATAAGAACACCGTGAATTCATTGTCCCAGGAAGGGGAAACTTTATTGACACATTCCTGGGGTCAGATACATCACATGATCACACTGACAGAACCACAGGCACATAGACACAGGCAACAGAGCATGCACAATGTCGGCACTAGTACAGTGTATATCCACCTTTCGCAGCAATGCAGGCTGCTATTCTCCCATGGAGACGATCGTGGAGATGCTGGATGTAGTCCCGTGGAACGGCTTGCCATGCCATTTCCACCTGGCGCCTCAGTTGGACCAGCGTTCGTGCTGGACGTACAGACCGCGTGAGACGACGCTTCATCCAGTCCCAAACATGCTCAATGGGGGACAGATCCGGAGATCTTGCTGGCCAGGGTAGTTGACTTACACCTTCTAGAGCACGTTGGGTGGCACGGGATACATGCGGACGTGCATTGTCCTGTTGGAACAGCAAGTTCCCTTGCCGGTCTAGGAATGGTAGAACGATGGGTTCGATGACGGTTTGGATGTACCGTGCACTATTCAGTGTCCCCTCGACGATCACCAGTGGTGTACGGCCAGTGTAGGAGATCGCTCCCCACACCATGATGCCGGGTGTTGGCCCTGTGTGCCTCGGTCGTATGCAGTCCTGATTGTGGCGCTCACCTTCACGGCGCCAAACACGCATACGACCATCATTGGCACCAAGGCAGAAGCGACTCTCATCGCTGAAGACGTCTCCATTCGTCCCTCCATTCACGCCTGTCGCGACACCACTGGAGGCGGGCTGCACGATGTTGGGGCGTGAGCGGAAGACGGCCTAACGGTGTGCGGGACCGTAGCCCAGCTTCATGGAGACGGTTGCGAATGGTCCTCGCCGATACCCCAGGAGCAACAGTGTCCCTAATTTGCTGGGAAGTGGCGGTGCGGTCCCCTACGGCACTGCGTAGGATCCTACGGTCTTGGCGTGCATCCGTGCGTCGCTGCGGTCCGGTCCCAGGTCGACGGGCACGTGCACCTTCCGCCGACCTCTGGCGAAAACATCGATGTACTGTGGAGACCTCACGCCCCACGTGTTGAGCAATTCGGCGGTACGTCCACCCGGCCTCCCGCATGCCCACTATACGCCCTCGCTCAAAGTCCGTCAACTGCACATACGGTTCACGTCCACGCTGTCGCGGCATGCTACCAGTGTTAAAGACTGCGATGGAGCTCCGTATGCCACGGCAAACTGGCTGACACTGACGGCGGCGGTGCACAAATGCTGCGCAGCTAGCGCCATTCGACGGCCAACACCGCGGTTCCTGGTGTGTCCGCTGTGCCGTGCGTGTGATCATTGCTTGTACAGCCCTCTCGCAGTGTCCGGAGCAAGTATGGTGGGTCTGACACACCGGTGTCAATGTGTTCTTTTTTCCATTTCCAGGAGTGTATTTCTAACATTGTCGATAGAAGGGAAGGGGGATGTTACAAGTTACACCATGAAACGTTCAAATGTCGTGACACAGCACGCGCACTTCTTGGAGAGCACTCATTACGTCTAGCATTCTTAGCCATTGGAACAGTAACTCTAAGAATGTGTGGCACATTGGCCATCGGCCTCTCCCAGGAGCGATTCCCAGATCTCCAGTTAATTCGAACTTCTGAATCACGTTCTTCAACCCCGGGTTGGAAAGAGGACCTCTTCATTTTCTTTTAATGCGTCAATTTTTTGGCGGAGAGCAACAGAACAATAGCTGTTGTTTTGATAAAACAGCGTTACTAGTAAAGTCCCGCTCAGCTTGTTCAGACCCGTGTTGATTGTCAGGAACTGTACTGCACACTGAGGCTTGTGCTTCGAAACGTACGTCGTCGTACCAGTACCGGCACCTAACGGGAAGTCATGACACTACTAACAACGCAAATCCTGCAGCGTATAGTCTGAACATCAGTCCTATAGAGACGGGTACCCACGTGGTAAATAGTTTTCCGTCTACATAAGCTGAAGCAGCGAAAGTTTAATTTTAACCAACCTTTGCCGCTAGTTGATCATTTGCCGAATAAACTTATCTACACAGACGAGATGCCAACACACAGAAAAGCGTAACGACACAAAGGACTATTGAACAAACACATGCCATTTCGAAGAAGGTCGTAATTAATAAATTCTGCTCAAAGTATGCACGGAAGTAACATCTGTCAAGAACCGAGAAAAAACGCTTCATAGCTAAATTATTACGAAAGCTTTTTCCTGATTAAATCAGATAGATTCTTATATCAAATTGTAAATTAATCGTTAAAATAGTGAGAGTTTATTCATAGGGTATGTAACTCTCTTGATGTGTTACCAATATAATTTTCACAATTTTCCTGTAATTCGAATGTGTTTTACTCTGTAGTAAGTTTTCAAAAGCAGACCTAAACATATTCCCAGCATAAGGACACATTTTTATTTTCTGTCATCTGATCTCACGCAGACTGGTGTAATCAAAAGTAATGGGTCGAGTTTTACTTTGTGACTGAGGGAGGAAGTAGGTGTACATATTACTGTGTGAACGGCAAAGTCAAAACCATTAGCTACCGGAACACAAGAAGGAGATAGATAGGTAGAGAGAGAGAGAGAGAGAGAGAGAGAGGAGAGAGAGAGAAAATGCGGGACACGTATCCGAGAGATGGAAAGAGAAATAGAGTGAGAAGGGGTGAGAAAGACGGAGGGAGGGAGGGGGAGAGAGAGAAGAGAGAATCTATTGCCGAATATTCGCTGGCAGCGCACGTTTGTGTGTTAGCCGTCTGCTGTGTTAGGTGTGATACACGCGTTCTGCAGTATGCGTGTGTAATCATCCCAATGTATCGACCGGTAGTTTCATTACTGGGTATTTTTTTGAGCGGTACATTATCAAAGCAGCTTTATTAAGCAGTGTCCTATGTTCAGTGAAGTTCAAACGCGCAGTCAACGCAAAGTGCAACAGTCCGTTAGCGACGATTGCATCCGCTGTCGTCATCGATGGGTCAGCAAATACGGAAAATTAATGTATTCACTGCTGCGACTAAAGTACACATACTCGCTTTAAGAGGACCATCGGAATTGCAACTGCAGCTGTGACGAATACTGTTCACTAATTTTCACTTTACAGAAGTCGCCCCCAAAAAGAAAGTTTCCTTCTTTACACAATAAAGTGGTTTCAAATATGCGAATGGCTAGGAAGCTCTCTTTTTACTACCTATTAAATACTAATTTATTTAACAGGTGTTACTGTATTTCAGGGTCTATTGATGAGCTCTCCTGGTTGCCTCCAAATTCAAAGTAACTCGTGTTATTAATAAGAAATTATCCCGCTCACACCCAATGTCGTTTTTTATGTGTGAGATATTTTCCTCTAAACTATAAGAGTCTCCAACGTTCTCGAGCTTAAGCCGTTATACAGCGTGTCCGTTTTTTGTTATCATTGTCTAGTACTGTCTGTATCTTTTTTTCCAGTGTTTTTTTTTTTTTGTATTTCTCTAGTATGTTAAGATTCCTATTAACGTTCATACCGAAATGTATGTGACATCAATTTCTCTGTTTACGAAATGTGCGCGTCCTGTAGTTCCTACCGTTAATATTGCTAGCTTCATTAAATGGTGATAGCTGTTCGATGGTTGGAATGGTTGTTAACATTATGGGATTTATCGTATACTAGTCTAAAGGGAAGTCAAATGAAAACGAGACAAACGGAAAAGCGATAAGTAAACTGTTAATTATTTCAAAAGTAAAGGCCATAACTGATAATAAATTTGTCCAACTGTGAGACGAGACGACCAAAGCCTCCATGGAAAAATGTTTGCGGTTGTCTATTGGAACCACATTTTCCCAAGGTTGCTTCGACTACGCTGCAAACGTTTCGATGGAAAGCCCTTGCACATTCTCCACACAGCCTCTACCTCCTCCTATGCGATTTCCATATTTTTGGAGCCTTGAGGGAAGACGTTCGTAGCAGTGATTTACTACAGACGAAAAAGTGCACGTGTCGGTGTAGTCATGGTTCCATAGGCAACAGCTAATATTTTTCCATGGAGGTGGCTACAGTGGGATAAAAGTATTAACAGTTATGGCCGTTACTTTTGAAATAATTAACAGTTTGGTTCCTCTCTCGTTTTCATGTGACTGCCTCTTATACACGGTGTTCAGTTTATCAGAAGACATCGAAATACCTCGAAAACTACACATCGGATCCAAACAACAGTTAAAATTTGTCCGTCTCGGAGGGAGATGTCCAATGCTACGAACTCCACTCCCCACTCAGCCCCATCATGTGGGTATGGGCCATGGGCGGAGGGGAGGGGGAATGGCACTTTTAAAACTTTAGTGGGCACCCACATTTTTTGTTGCAGATTCGGATTATACGGAAAAAAGATACATAAGTTTCGTCTCGAACTCTTTTTTTTCGTAATCGGAAAAATCAAAATGGAAGGGAAGTCGTATGTTTCAAAACGATTTCCAATGACACTTGAATTATCCACTGCACTTCCACGCTGTTATTTTAGGACAGGCAGTTATTTCATAACTTTTAATGGGAAACCCTACTCTCAACGTTGTATTCCTCTGCAAAAGGAATAACGGATTGCTCGATGCGCCACTGTGTGGCTGTATAGAGAACTATGACGTATCATAAGAGGCAGTACAGTGGGATCAGAGCTCACTTTCCTTTCAGAAGTAGAACTGAAAGCATCTCTGAAAATTTCATTACGTGAGTAGTTTTCATTGTCTGCTCATCTTCCCTTCATTTCCATAACAGAGCTGCAAGTGGACCGTGACTGTTGCTACCTCAGAAGAAAAAATTGAAATGACTCTAATTTATGGTTAATGTAAGAGAAATGTTAACGATGCTGTTGCCTTGTATGCTGACCGTTTTCCAGATAATGTTCGGTCTCGTTAGTTTTTCTACAAAGATGTCGATGCATTCATGTCTGATGGCAAAGCAGACGCTGAAAAAAGGAAACGAAGAAAATCTGTTACATGAGAAAGAAGGTAATGAAAGAGCTGTACTAGCAGCTGTTCACCAAAACACACTGATAAGCATTATGCAATTAGGCAACGGGTTTCCAGAATTTCCCAAGGTAATATTGTCCACGTATTGTATCTTTATAAGTATTATCTACGTAAAATTTCAGTGCATCAATAACTTCATGGCGATAATTTTCATGATGAAGCAGTATTTTGTGAATGGGCACTTCACTATATGCAAAATAACCCCAATTTCTCATCTAAAGTACTATTTTCTACATTCACATACCTTGGTACCATTAATCATCATAACATGCATTACAGGTGTGAAGGAAATCCCCACTGGTTACGGCAAGTTGAAAATCAAGCGACGGCCGGGGTGGCCTAGCGGTTCTAGGCGCTACAGTAGATCATTAGGGCACTATACATCATTACGAAGTAAGGCAGAAACTCCAAAGAGGTTCTGGTCTTATAAGAAGTATACCGACTGCAAAACACGATTAATACCTTAACTGCACGATAGCAATTGTAATGTTATAGGTGAGAGTGTCAATAAAGCGGATTTACTAAACACCGTTTTCTTAAGGTCCTTCACCAAACAAGACGATTCGAAAATGAGAATCAGGAACAACTTCCAACAAGTCTAACATAGTGGTAGATGTGCTCGGTTTGCCGAAAGTACTTGAGTCACTTAATAAACGGAAATCTTCCACTCAAGACAGCATTCCAGTTACAAGTCTTTAGGAGTACACTAATGTAACAGCTTCATGCTCAGCAGTCAGATACAACCGCTCGCTCGAAGAAAAATCCGTACCTAAGGTGTGGAAAGTTGCACAGATCACACCAATATTCAGGAAAAGATATAGTAATCCACTGAACTATAAACCAGTGTCACTGACAACAATATGCAGTTTGTTTTTGGAATATATACCGTGTTCGAAAGTTATAAATTACCTCGAACAAAAGCATCTATTGATACATAGCATGGATTCGGAAAATATCGTCCTTGTGAAATGCATCTGACTCTTTGTTCTGAGGAAGTAACGACTGCTCTCGACATGAGATCTGAAGCTGATTCCGTATTTCTAGGTTTCCAGAAGGCTTTTGTCACCAGTCCTCACAAGCGCCTTCCAACCAAGTCCTATGGAGTATCGTCTCAGTTGTGCGGCTGGATTCGTGATTTCATGTTAGAAATGTCACAGATCGTAGTAGTTGATGCAAAATCATCGAATAAAACAGAAGTGACATTCGACTTTCTCCTAGTAACTGTTATAGGTCTTCAGCTGTTCGTAATATATTGTCGATTCAGCTAAATATCTAGCGATTACAGGTACAAACAACTTAAACTGGAACTATCCTACAGAAACTGTTGTTCTGAAGGAGAACCGAAGGGGAAATTTTATTGGCAAAATACTTAGAAGATGCAGCAAATCCACTAAAGAGATGCCTACACTACGCTTATCCCTCCTCTTCTGGAGTACTGCAGAGTGGCGTGGAATCATCACCAGATAGGATTGACGGAGGACGTGGAAAAAGTCCAAAGAAGAGGACCGTGTTGTGTACTATCGCGAAATAGGGAAGAGAGTGCAAGCGATATGATATGCAAGTTCGAGTAGTGATCATTACAACAATAAAGTTTTTCGTTGAGATTTTATCACGAAATTTCACTAACTTTTTCCAGACACCATATTTTCTAGAGTTCCTCCAACACAGGGATAAAGGACTATTATAATAATAACTTGTCCGTAAAGATTTGGTTGTTAATTTTTCTTGCATGCCATCGAGAATAGAACGGCAAAAAATAGTCTGAAATGCATCTTAGAACCTTTATCCGAGACACTATCCAATTGCTCTTCCAAGTCCCTAGGTCTCTTTCGGAAATCTAGCAAGACACAATCTACCTGTTCGGTTTCATCTGAGGTTTGCAAGATTTTGTGTACTAATAAAGCCGGAATTTACTGTTAGGTTCAGTTCGATTGCCATTTTAGGCAAAGATGGCGAGTCACAAAGTGGTCTGTCTCCACCCCCGCAGAGCGATAAAGAACGCACGCACCGAACCACTGCCCCACGAAGATCTCATTGTTAACCACGAAATACCGGCTGAACTGAAGGGGACCCCACTACTGTTCGGAATGCGGGGCTACCACGAGCCTTCCGCAGACACAGAGACGCCACGGAAACTGCGTGGCGGTCGCGGCAGCGGTAGCGCATTCAGAGCACGCACAGGCGTACGGCACGCTCGTGTGTTTGCCCGGCGCACGGTCGCCGGTCCGGCATGGCAAGTGGCACAACAGACAGGAACAGGCCGCGCCGTCCAATCAGCATAAACCTGCCGGATTGTCCAATTAGGGGAGTGGCCGAGGTGCGGCTATTCTCTTCCCGAACAATACCGAGCACCCGCTCCCACTGTCACGCGGACGGCAATTATTGGCTCTCCAGACGACCCTCGCCGGCCGCGGTTCATTCCATCCTGCGCGGCAGATCAGCAAGTCCGCCAGTGTCCAGTTCTGTGCTGTTTCCGGCGGCCGGCTGCGTCTCTTGCCCATTCTGAGGCACTGTGTGTGCATTTGCGCGACTGGGAGTATACACTGGTGGCCTCTGTCAGACTCAATGGTGTGGACTGCTCTCTGTTCGCACTTGCGACGGAGCCTGCGAAATAGCACTGTGTACTTGCCTACCTTGCTTTGTCCTTACGTTCCTGAAGCAATTTATCTGAAAATTATTTTAATGGTATTCGAGCAAAATTATTGCAGCTAGCAATATTTCCTTCAGCAGGTTACAGACACACTGTATTGCATAACATATTCTTCAACTGCATATTTATATAACCAATTCACAAAATTATTAACTTTATGACTCATTGATATGCACTTCTTTCTCAGTTAACGACCATCTCCTTTTCTGTCGTATCTCTTACTGGCGGAAATCAATTTGTATTGTAAACACATGCAATGTGGTTCAGCTGCCCCTACCGCTGGGCATTATGCAACCCACAATGCATTCAAATACCACCTGAGAGAGTTTCATATCCTCTCGCTCGCTATGCCCACACTATTAGCCACGCGGGGTAGCTGCTTGGTCTCAGGCGCCTTGCCACGGTTTGCGCTGTCCCCCCCCCCCCTTCGGGCATGGGTGTGTGTATTGTCCTTAGCGTAAGTTAGGTTAAGTAGTGTGTAAGCCTAGGGACCGATGACCTCAGCAGTTTTGACCCTAGGAACTTACGACAAATTTCCCAATTTTCCCACACTATTAGTTCCATAGAAAAAATGTACATGACCTTTTTGTGGGAAATTTAAATACTTTAATTTTGTGCTTGGATATGTCTTCGATAGACATGTAGTTTTCTAATTATTCAAGAAAAATGTACAAAAGCGATCTTCAAATGCATTTCTCTTGAATAACACTGAAACTGAAGTCTCCAGCGAAAGTATGTCCCTGCACAAAATGTAACTACAAAAAGGCCATGTTCATTTGTTCTGAAGGACTAATAGTTTGTGCATAGCAAGCAAGAGAATATGCAAATTTCGGCCGGCCGGAGTGGTCAAGCGGTTCTAGGCGCTACAGTCTGGAACCGCGCGACCGCTACGGTCCACAGAGAAAATCCTGCCTCGGTCATGGATGTGTGTGATGTCCTTAGGCTAGTTAGGTTTAAGTAGTTCTAAGTTCTAGGGGACTGATGACCTCAGAAGTTAAGTCCCATAGTGCTCAGAGCCATTTGAACTTTTTTCAAAATAGGCTCGTGGTATTTTGAGGCATTGCTGGTTGTATAAACCGGATCTGTAGGGCGGCTGAATCATAGAGTATAACACCGAATTAACACAAAAAAAAACTGTTGTGATAACATTTTTGGTATGGAAATAGTTAATTCAGAATGCAATTGCGCAAAGTCTCTCAGCAAATCAGCAAAGCTGTTCTCAAGACGGTGTAATGCAGTAAAATATTTTTTTTATTATTTTATGACTATTAGTGTAATGTAATAAAATAAAATATGAGTCGTGACTTATACAAAAAAGAAACACACATTAATGCAATGGCTCAACATAAAAGAGAAATAACTAATGTAGGAATATTATTAACAGTGTAATATGTTGTTTAATTTAGTCTAACTTGTATAAGCACTCAGTAAACTAGCTCAGTTCTCAGGATAGTTACGTAATCGTCTGTAATTAATTGTCCTTTTCTTATTTATCCAACACTAGTCTCCTGAGAAGTCGTGTGCTTATTGCACCAGAGAATATTTGCCAAGTCTGTTCGATGTACACTACTGTAGTACGTAACTTAATGTCGTGGTTTCGTCTCGATTCCCCAATATAAGATAACAAGAGTAGCATCTACAAATTAAATCTAGAAAAATCTTCTTAAACTTACTCGATGTTAAAAAACTTGTCTCTTCTTCTGAACAGCTTTTCTTAACAGTCTACATTTCATATCCATTTTGCTTCTGCCATAGTCAGTTATTTTACTGCCCAAATAGAAAAACTGATCTACCACTTTGTGCCTCATTTCCTAATCTAAGACAGACAGCATCGCCTGATTTAATTCGACTACATTCAATAATCCTTGTTTGCCTTCTTTCAAGACACTGTCTGTTCCACTAAACTTCCTTTCCAAGCCCATACTGCATCGAAGCTTTATCTCACTTAACTTCGATGCCTTTGGTTTCTTTTAGTACTTGCTCCATTGGGGAAGACTGCAATCTGTCTCACTTTCTTCTCAACCACAGCTTCCCTTTGATGCTGCTCGATTCTTACAACTGCCATCTGCTTTCCGTATAGGTTGTGTATAACCTTTCACTCCCTGCTACCTTGAGAATTTCGAAGACTGTCAAAATCTTTCTCCAAATCTGTAAAAACAATGAACGTAGGTTTGTCTTTTCTGGAGCTATTAATCGAAACTCAAATTGATCTTTCCCCCGAGGTCGGGTTCTACCAGTTTTCCTATTCTTCTGTAAGTAATTAGTGTAAGTAGTTTGCAACCATTGCTTTTTAAACTGATAGTTCGGTAATATTCACACCTCCCGGCACCTGCACTCTTTGGAATTGGAATTATTACATTTGTCAAGAAGTCTGAGGGTATTTCGCCTGTCTCATACGTCTTGGGGTGCCAGGTGGAATAGTTTCGTTATGACTGGCTCTCCCGAAAATATCAGTAGTTCTGAGGGAACGTCCCTCCGGGGATCTTGCTTCTACTTTCACTGTTCTGTTAAATTCCTCTCGCAGTATGGTGTCTCCTGTCTAATCTTCATCTACATCTTCTTCCATTTCTATAATAATGAAGTACATTTCCCTTGCATAGCCTCTCTATGTAGTCTTCTAACCTTACAGCTTTCCCTTCTTTTCTTAGTATTAGTTTTCCATCTCAGCTCTTGATATTTATATAGCTGATATTTTTTTCTCCAAACGTCTCTTTAATTTTCCTGTAGGTGGTATCTGACTTTTCTCTAGTTATATATGCCTTTATATGCTTACATTTGTCCTTTAGCCATTCCTGCTTAACCATTTTATGAAATAGAGATTTTATTCCCTATAGCCTGCTCCATTTGCTCCATTTTATATTTTCTCCTTTCATGAACTAAACTCAACACCTCCTCTGGTATCCAAGGATTCCTATAGGGCCTTCTATTGTTACCTATTTGATCCTCTGCTGCCTTCACTATTACATCAACCAAAGCTATCCATTCACCTTCTACTCCATTCCTTTCCCCTGCTTCAGTGTATCTTTGCCTAATGCTCCCTCTGAAATTCTCACCAAACTCAGAGTCTTTCAACATATCCAGATCCCTTCTGCTTAATTTCCTACCTTTTTGCAGTTTCTTCAGTTCATAATCAACAAATTGTGGTCAGAGTGCACATCTGCCCCTGTAAATGTCTCACAACTGAAAATCTTTTCACGAAATCTCTGCCTTACATAACCAACGTGAAACCTCACGGTGACTTTGTGGTGTCACCGCCAGACACCACACTTGCTAGGTGGTAGCCTCTAAATCGGCCGCGGTCCGTTAGTATACGTCGGACCCGCGTGTCGCCACTGTCAGTGATTGCAGACCGAGCGCCGCCACACGGCAGGTCTAGAGAGACTTCCTAGCACTCACCCAGTTGTACAGCCGACTTTGCTAGCGATGGTTCACTGACAAATTACGCTCTCATTTGTCGAGACGATAGTTAGCATAGCCTTCAGCTACGTCATTTGCTACGACCTAGCAAGGTGCCATTATCAATTGCTATTTATCTTGTGATGCATATACCGTCAGACCGATGTTCACCAATTATGGATTAAAGTTAAGTATTTCTGAAGCTACGTACTATTTTTGCTAGTCTCAATTCCTTGTCATTTTCCAGACCTCACGCCATCCTGCGTGAGCTTAAACGCGTGCCCTTCGGCCTCCCGTCCTAGTGGATTGGCTGCCTTGCCAGTCCACAACAGATTGACGACGAGGATTTTGCGTTCGTATTGATCTTACCTAAATTACTTGTGTTATGGCTTCGCCACAATCTCCAGATGTACTGTCGCGCCGGAATCGGAATCGAACCAAGAATACTCAGGCTCGTGAACCTTCGCCCATGGAAATTCATGCAGTTCATTCCACTCCGCCCAGTGCCACTCTCTCTAATAGTGACTGTGTTCGTCCCACAAATAGTGTGCGTCGACGTCGCAGGAAATCCCGTCACGTCGCAAGTGATTCTGTACCAGTGTCAGTTCACGTTGCACGAGACAGTCGCTCTTGTCGCCAGCAGGACAATAAACTTTTTGTAGACTTGGACATTAATGGCAACGTGATACCATTCCAGCTCGATGCCGGAGCTGCAGTTTCACTGATCAATCAGGACACGTACAAACAGCTGGGCACACCTCCGTTGCGTGCCGCAAATGTTAAGCTCAGTAGTTATTCAGGACAAGCAATCCCTGTGTTAGGACAGTGCAGCCTTCTTGCAACATACAAAGGCCAAACAAAACTTGTGTCATTTTACGTCCTTCGTTCTTCTTCTGCTGTGAACTTGTTTGGTTTAGATTTATTCAAGTTGTTTAACTTGTCTATAGTCAATCAGGTCCTCTCAGTGAACCAGACTGTGCCTTCTCGTCTATGTGCCGAGTTTGCAGACATTTTTCCACCGGGCCTTGGTTGCGCTAAGAACTATAAAGCACATTTGGAACTGAAAGTAAACGTGCCACCGAAATTTTTCAGAGCGCGCAATGTTCCCCACGCATTGCGTGATGAGGTCGCAAGAACGTTAAACGATTTGGAATCACAAGGTGTGATTGAACGTGTGCAGGCTTTATGAAACGTCCCCTTTTATCAATTTTACTAGACTGTGCTTAACCTGACGCACAATATTTTTAGCGCAACGCAATCTGACTTTCAAGATTCCCTACAAAAGAATGGCCCTGACTAACATTAAACTATACCTTTCACAAATCACTTACCTCACAAAAATCTTCGCTGCTCAAGCTACTGCAATACAGCGAGCGCCACTACTGCCAGCTAAATAAAAGATACAAACTATGGAAGGCACTAACTACTGATAGGGATAGTTAGCAAATGAAAGATATTAATAGAGAACAAACAATGTATTTACCTTGATATCATCATATATATAGCAATTCATGACAAATTACAAAACTCCGCCACCTCTCTCCCCACATCCACCACTGCTGGCGGCTCACCTCCAACTGCGCAACGCTACGCGCTGTTCACAGCCAGCTGCCTAACACTACAATGGTTGAGTATTACAACAATGCAAAGCAGCCACAGACTGCACACGGCACAGCCAGTGATTTTCATACTGAGGTGGCGTTACCAATAAAAAAACCTAAACAGCCTACTTACATAGCCACCATGCTACCCACAAAAAATTTTACAAAATTTTTTTGGGCACTGGCCAATACATATTTGTTAAATTTTTTTTTCACAATTACAATAACAAAGAAATCAAATGCACACACTTATTGATACAATGTTGGTCAAAAGCTAAAATTTTCTCACAGTCCATAAAGACAGTCCTGATCATTCATCACATTGCAGTGTTTTTCTCAAAGTCTGAGCAGTAAAAGAAAATGCACACGGAAGTAGTGGATTTCCATGCAGTCTTGAAGAAGTAGCGTTGTCCTTCCAACGGAAAGACAGTGCTGACTCTCGACATGCAGACAGGTCATGGGCCACAACAGAGCAAACCCACAGCGGAGTCAGTCGAAGTTTTGAAGAGTATTGGTGGGTAGGTCATCACAGAGCAGACCCACTGTAGTCCTGGTAGAGATTACGGTATTGGTGGGCCACCAAAGATGCAGACCCACTGTAGTCCTTGTAGAGATGGCCAGCAGCCATCTGTTGTGACTATGCAGGTGCACAATCACAATTGAAGAGTCTTGCGGATAATAGAGCAAGTCCATAACCACCACTTGTGCACTCACAAAGTTTTTGAATTGTCCTGAGAACCAGCAATGCTGTTAACCAGTCCCTTGCTGAATTATTAACACACGTGCAAACACTAACAGTCCCTACTTCTCACATATTGTCCATATACTATGACCAATAGAAACGTGTGCTGTGAAATGTAACTTACAAGTTACTTAATTTGATGAACTGCTGTCAATTACAATTTTATAACATAAGAATACAATAACAAGGTACAAAATACATCATTCAAGAACATAACAATGCAGATAACATTTGTAGTACAGGCTTTACAACAGAATAGAAATAAACATATACATCAGTGTTACAGGAATTATGACATAAGTAAATATATAAAATATCAGAATAATTATTGAAACATCGACTTCACACATAAGCATTAACACAAAACAGAATAAATAATGTCTAAAGCATCTTTACAAAGTAAATAACATATTATTAATGCCAATTGTATTTGAGGATAACAGTATTCCTCATCATAGTGAATGTAGCTTAGTATTAGAAGAAGAAAAGTTCTATGAAACAGTACACAGAGACAGGAAGAAAACAAATACACAAGGTTGCACAAACACATAGGGGGATAACACAATGGAAAGGCCAGGGTTTCTTTTACTGCAGTATTTTGCAAACAAAACTTTCTTTACTTCTCGGAGATCTCCCGTCATTCATCACCATTGCCAAAAAGTCCTATCTAAACCTCCTTCCTGTATTCTATTCACATTTCTTTCAAAATAATTATTTCTCATTGTACAATACTCATTTTGGCC
Source organism: Schistocerca nitens (assembly GCF_023898315.1). NCBI lineage: Eukaryota > Metazoa > Arthropoda > Insecta > Orthoptera > Acrididae > Schistocerca > Schistocerca nitens. The sequence goes on from NC_064618.1 coordinate 267,021,429, forward strand.
CAAATCTTTTTTTATATACCTTGTCAATACATTGCAATCCAATTCATCATAGTTAGTTTCTTATATAGTCTACCCCCTCGTAAGCTAACTTAAATCTACTGAGCTCAGATTCTAAACTAAGGGACGAGGCAATGCAGCAGAACAAATCTAGTGACACAAACATCAATGACAAAAATTTCAAGCTGGCAAAGCAAGCTACAGTAAATCTAAATTACCAAGCAATTCAACATTACAACTAATATGAGGCAATGCACAGCAAACAAGAAAAATAAATCAGTAGCAAAACTCGCTGAACAGCGTAATACAAAGTCAAATTCAGTAACATTATGCCTGGCAAACAGCAGCAACTTATACCTAAACATGACATAGCTCAAGTAGAAAAAATATTACAGTAAAAATGGCCATGTTTAAAACTTACGTCACATCTTAACACTAGAGTGATGCATCACGAGAACTTACACTAGCAGATAAGTTACCAAATCGTAAAGAAATTGTTTATGCAATTCCTGTGAAGGGAAATGTCTTTTTATGCTCCCTCATTTTTTGGAAATATATCACAAAACTATTATTTACTGGATCTGGAGACAGAAAATATTTATATTAGTACATCTATAAAATTTTATTTTAACCAGTGCAGCTAGAAACTAGATATTAAACAAAATGAGTAAATAAATACATAAAGCAAGCCATATGGCATTTCTCTCAATTCTCGTAGATAGACACTTGTCCTAATCAGGTGTGCAGATGTAAGAATGTTTCCAAGTTATTATTAGCGTGTCGTATTTACGATGCTTTCTACAAACGAATGTCAATAGCGAGGATAATGGCCTCCCCCTTTTTTTTTTCTCTACCTGTGCTTCTGGAAAGGCACACCCTAATGGCTTGTCCTCCAGGTGTCTGACACAGCTGTGTGCCCACGACGCATTACGTGAAGGTGGTCACTGAACTTTCTTACCGAAATATTTATGACACCAGTTTCCGCTACAGTGACAGTCTCATATAAATATATTTCACGGGTCAAGAATTTGGGTTACACATCTGTAGAAACAAAATCCTATAAATATAACAGCGTCCAAAAAATTTTCGCCAGCATTGTGATACTTTCACGCATATACACACATTTCATAACTCTTGAAGTACGATTCTTGGTTTCCAACAACCTTTTTCACAAACCATAGTCCCTAACTTCTATTTATTATTCATATACATATAAACACGTAATCACATTCCTTATATAGCATCAGCTTATTGATCATAAACATACCTCAACAGCATAATACACATCGTCGTCGTAAAAATAACATCATAACACCTCAGTCAAATCTCAAAAACGTCGTAGCTTTCTGCAATAATTTCAAACCATAAAAAATATTCTCTGCTCATTTCAATAGTATCATCTACCTCAAACGCACCTTAAAAATCATGATCTCATACCAAATACATCGTTCAAAGCTCTCATAGTATCACAATGGTTCTGAAAAAATATGAACAGTTCACAAAGTACAAACAACGTACAATTTCGTAAGTGTGAAGTTATCCAACTGTGTAATTGCGTAAACATCTGTCACTGACATAGTAAAAAGAACGTTTATTTCTCTGTCAAATAATCAGATAGCTGTGTAATTTATGTACCGATGTGTAAAGTTGTATAAGCAAATACCATATTAGCTAGGGTTCCTTGTGGTTGCCACACACATGGTACACAAAGTAAGCGTGTACCCCCCTGAGGATTAATGTAATTATACCCTCAGGTGTTACAGATTACAGCAATGGAATGAAATGTATCACCGAAAACCCTTGTATCATTGCACTTCAAATATCTTTAAAAATAAATATTTTAAGTACAAAATCAATCACTCAAATACGTGTCCTGTAGCGCTAAATGTGCGTCTTGTTGCAACATAATCTCTGTGGAAGTGTCGTAGTTATCGTCCTCCGAAAGCTAAGTTCTGCAGAAGTCAATGTACTTATCATGATAAACAAAAGTGAAATGCTTTGTGTATAGATATCGTAGTATTACGCTTATTGTTGTGATGAAGAAAGTACTGTACTGTAACGTATTGTTGTACCACGAAAAAGGCTGTCTCATTGTTGCTATACCACAAGAGTTACTACTAAAACATGTTTTTCTTTCCAGAAGAATTCAGAAAACTGTGCAGATATAAAACAGATACACCGCAAAAGCAACATTGTAAATTGTCACTCATTAGTAGCGTCGTGATAAAATCGTGTAGCTGTCACATAAACTAACCACTGTATCATCTGGTATCTCACAGAAAGAACTTTAAATCCAGAATGTATTTTCAAGTAAACCAAAATTAAAATCTCATTAGTAGTACTGGTAAATGTTCTAAGTATGTGAGCCTTATAGTCGTTACGTAATCGCGCAACTAACAAGCAAGAATGTACAAATAACAACACTGTGTCGTCTGTTCACTATAACAATACATTCGTAATTTCTGTTTAAAAATGTTCCCTAGGTTCTAGACTGGATGTTTAACTTCAAACATTGTTGCATGTTTACAGTTTCTTAGTCTGACAATGCATACTAGTAATGTACAGTGAAAAATTTTATGGCGAAGACTAAGTTAAAAAGCAGGTTATCTTTCAATAAAAGGTTTTACATGTGAAGTGTGGTGCAATCCTTTACTCTTCATAGTACTCAGAGTTTGAACTTGAATGCAATTATCATGTGGTATACGTCGGTAAAGAATACTGGAATTTTTCTCAAGGTTAGCGTCTATGTTATTTTTCTCTGGGCCAGCCGGCGCACGCAGCTGCCTGCGGTGCGAGTCATTGTCTGTCTCTTTGTTGGCACGCGCCGTTATTGGGATTAGGAGACCTAACTTCTACAAATTCGCCTTGCCGAGAGGGCCCATCTCTGTTAGAATCCCGCCAGTTCTGATGCAATTCAGGTCTGTCGTTATGATTATCTCGTCTGTCGTCATGTCGGTAGATTTCATAATTTCTTTCTTGTCGGTCATGTGGTGGAGAATTTCTTCCTGAATCGTAACTGCGCGCTGGACCGTTGCGTCTAAAGTTATTCTGTCTCCCGTAATAATAACTGTTTTGGTTTCCATATTGTCTGTTCCTCTGATTGTCTCTGTGATAGTCATTACCGCGGAGAGGTGATCTTTCCCTGTAATTATTACTACTCTGCCAACGGTTGTCATATGGATGGTGTCTGTTTCGGTCACGATTTGTGTTGTGAGAATAGCCTTGTCGCGTCCAGTTATTATTTCTTTCATCGCGGAATTGCGACGGATGTGATCTGTAATTGTTGTGGTCGTGCGTTCCGCGATTGTTAGTGTCAATTTCCAGTTCTTGTAAGAGTCCTTGAAATGCTTCAATGTCGTCTTTGCAACGTCCTGCCAAAATAATATGTCGTAAATGTTCAGGCAGTTTGATTAAGCAAATGCGGATGAGTTCTGAGGGGCTGTATGGGTTTGAAAGATACTGATTCTTGTGTAACATGTCTTCAAAATATTTCACAAGACTGGAAAATTCAGATTGTTCGTAATGTTTCATCATTATGATGCTATGTTTTACTCGGTCTTGTGTAGCTTGAGACCAATATGCTGAGAGGAAGGCATGGTAAAATTCTCCTTCACTGTGGCAATCGTGAATGACCGATCGCATTCTTACAGCTGGTTCATTCTCTAAGTAGCCACACATAAATTCTAACCTGTGCTCCAATGACCAGTTGGGACGAAAACAATGAGAGAATTGATGGAGCCACGCTTGTGGATGAATGTCGTTGGCAGAATTCTTAAACGTTTTGAATTTACGTGTAGTAATAAACAGCTTATAGACAAAATCATCATGTCGGCGAGTAGCATATCGATCATTGTTACGTCGTGTCGGCGGTTCTATCTCAAAATTCGGTGCACCTTGCCAATTTCTTTCATAATTTCCGAAGTGTCCTGTGTTATTATTTTGTGGTTGATCCGTATTTCTATGTCCCTCTTCCCGTATTGGGGCGCGAGTGTCCTCTGAAATACGTAATTCTTGTATTACCTGTGTCAGCTGATCTTGTACTTCGCGGATTTCTCTTTGGTGTTGCGTATTAATTTGATTCAGATTTTGTTTCAGTTTCCTAATTTGTTCGCTCTCTTCTGTGTCATTAAAGACTACCGGTTTTGTGTCGTTCAGATTATCATCTACCTTTGTAGATAAGTTAGTGAACTGATCCGAAAGTTCGGCTACTTTCTCCGATAGTGAACACATTTCCTCAGTGTGTTTTTCTGAACCAAGTTTCAGATTGTCCATTTGTGTTGAAATCGAATCTACTGTGTCCTTCAAGTTTTCCTGAGTTTTTGCAAGTTGCGTAACCGAATCGGTAGATGCAACTGAGTCAAATTTAGCTTGTAAGGTCTCATGATTTTCATGAACAGTAGTTTGCAGTTCTTTTACGGCTGCTTCGTGATTCTGTAGTGCATTTTCATGACGCGAAAAAATAGGTTGGAAATGCTCACAAATTTGTGTTTTTATGTCGTTACAGAATTTTTGACATTTCGATTCAATGTGATGTAACTCATTAGTTAAATCCTCACGTGTTTGTTCAAGTGTGGCGTCTAACTTTTTAAGATTTTGTTCCACTGTGTCTAACTTTTGAAGATTTTGTTCCATTATGTCTAACTTTTGAAGCTTTTGTCCCATTTGTTTCTGATTTTGTTCCATTTGTTGCATTAATTGCAATAATAATGTATTAGTGTCTGGAATCTGTTTCTCTACGCTTTTCGGCAGTGCATTTGCACCGGCAACATTCACATTTTGACAAGCAGAAAATGTGTTTTGACTTATTTGAGAAAACGGTGATGACCCAAAACCTGAATCTACAGTATTTGCGAGATTGTTTCCTGTCATTTCGGATTCCTGAGGCGAGCGGTTGCCGACCGATCGATCAATAATGCTTCCCTGTTCTCTAATTGTTTCACTGTCTACACCATTGTTTGCCGCCCGCTCCATTTCGCTATGCACAATTACCAAATTATTACTTTGAACATTAGTTAATTCACTACTCTGCGGCGCTAACACACTGCTTTCGTCTTCACTGTCATTTCTCAGTTTACTTTGGAGCCTAGTATTACGTTTTTCACACGCCATTATTGTCACAATATTTCACACGACAACACAGAAAAACACAATTTGAAGAGCAAAAATAGGGGAACACATTAACATAGCACTGAAAATAATATCTAGTTAATTGCAGCTGCGAAATACTTGGTGCAAATCTACATGCATACCACAACTGTTCTACTGTACAATAATGAAAGACTGCAACTACAAAGGAGATTTTCTCTACAATTACGCGCTAGCAATAAACAAAAGCTACACTAATTACACAAACTACAAGAAAAAAAGTCAGAAGATTCCAGTGAGGTATCCTCGGCTAAGGGTCGACATATGAAACGTCCACTTTTATCAATTTTACTAGACTGTGCTTAACCTGACGCACAATATTTTTAGCGCAACGCAATCTGACTTTCAAGATTCCCTACAAAAGAATGGCCCTGACTAACATTAAACTATACCTTTCACAAATCACTTACCTCACAAAAATCTTCGCTGCTCAAGCTACTGCAATACAGCGAGCGCCACTACTGCCAGCTAAATAAAAGATACAAACTATGGAAGGCACTAACTACTGATAGGGATAGTTAGCAAATGAAAGATATTAATAGAGAACAAACAATGTATTTACCTTGATATCATCATACACTCCTGGAAATGGAAAAAAGAACATATTGACACCGGTGTGTCAGACCCACTATACTTGCTCCGGACACTGCGAGAGGGCTGTACAAGCAATGATCACACACACGGCACAGCGGACACACCAGGAACCGCGGTGTTGGCCGTCGAATGGCGCTAGCTGCGCAGCATTTGTGCACCGCCGCCGTCAGTGTCAGCCAGTTTGCCGTGGCATACGGAGCTCCATCGCAGTCTTTAACACTGGTAGCATGCCGCGATAGCGTGGACGTGAACCGTATGTGCAGTTGACGGACTTTGAGCGAGGGCGTATAGTGGGCATGCGGGAGGCCGGGTGGACGTACCGCCGAATTGCTCAACACGTGGGGCGTGAGGTCTCCACAGTACATCGATGTTGTCGCCAGTGGTCGGCGGAAGGTGCACGTGCCCGTCGACCTGGGACCGGACCGCAGCGACGCACGGATGCACGCCAAGACCGTAGGATCCTACGCAGTGCCTTAGGGGACCGCACCGCCACTTCCCAGCAAATTAGGGACACTGTTGCTCCTGGGGTATCGGCGAGGACCATTCGCAACCGTCTCCATGAAGCTGGGCTACGGTCCCGCACACCGTTAGGCCGTCTTCCGCTCACGCCCCAACATCGTGCAGCCCGCCTCCAGTGGTGTCGCGACAGGCGTGAATGGAGGGACGAATGGAGACGTGTCGTCTTCAGCGATGAGAGTCGCTTCTGCCTTGGTGCCAATGATGGTCGTATGCGTGTTTGGCGCCGTGCAGGTGAGCGCCACAATCAGGACTGCATACGACCGAGGCACACAGGGCCAACACCCGGCATCATGGTGTGGGGAGCGATCTCCTACACTGGCCGTACACCACTGGTGATCGTCGAGGGGACACTGAATAGTGCACGGTACATCCAAACCGTCATCGAACCCATCGTTCTACCATTCCTAGACCGGCAAGGGAACTTGCTGTTCCAACAGGACAATGCACGTCCGCATGTATCCCGTGCCACCCAACGTGCTCTAGAAGGTGTAAGTCAACTACCCTGGCCAGCAAGATCTCCGGATCTGTCCCCCATTGAGCATGTTTGGGACTGGATGAAACGTCGTCTCACGTGGTCTGCACGTCCAGCACGAATGCTGGTCTAACTGAGGCGCCAGGTGGAAATGGCATGGCAAGCCGTTCCACAGGACTACATCCAGCATCTCTACGATCGTCTCCATGGGAGAATAGCAGCCTGTTTTGCTGCGAAAGGTGGATATACACTGTACTAGTGCTGACATTGTGCATGCTCTGTTGCCTGTGTCTATGTGCCTGTGGTTCTGTCAGTGTGATCATGTGATGTATCTGACCCCAGGAATGTGTCAATAAAGTTTCCCCTTCCTGGGACAATGAATTCACGGTGTTCTTATTTCAATTTCCAGGAGTGTATATATAGCAGTTCATGACAAATTACAAAACTCCGCCATCTCTCTCCCCACATCCACCACTGCTGGCGGCTCACCTCCAACTGCGCAACGCTACGCTGCCTAACACTACAATGGTTGAGTATTACAACAATGCAAAGCAGCCACAGACTGCACACGGCACAGCCAGTGATTTTCATACTGAGGTGGCGTTACCAATAAAAAAACCTAAACAGCCTACTTACAGCTTCTCTCTGGGCATCACCCTTAGTACTTTTGCCAAAACCTTTCGGAAAACTGAGACTTTGTGTGGACTTCAAGGCAACAGTGAATTCACAACTAGTGATTGCAACTTTTCCTTTACCCCGCCCGGAAGATCTTTTTCACAAACTGTGCCCGGGTAAATATTTTTCGAAGTTGGACCTAGCAAATGCGTACTTGCAAATGCCGGTGGACGAAGAATCCCAGCACGTTTTGGTGGTTAACACGCATCTTGGTTTGTATCGATTCAAACGACTGCCATTCGGGTGTGCATCCGCCCCTGCATTGTTTCAGAAATATCTACAAACTGTTTGTGCGTCGGTCCCTACAGCAGCAAACTATCTGGACGATATTGTGATCTCCGGAAAGACGGAAGAAGAACATTTAGCCAATCTCAGAACATTATTTCAGGTCTTGCGACAAAATGGTCTTCGCTTGCGGAAGGACAAATGTGTGTTTTTTGCTCGTGACTTACCCTATCTGGGCCATGTACTCAATGACCAAGGCTTACATCCCAGTCCCGAGCACCTCCGTGCCATACAAGACTTGCCTTCGCCGCAGAATTTGAAGCAGCTACAGAGTGTGCTGGGAAAATTAAATTATTATCATCGCTATGTGCGCCACGCCTCTTCCATTTCAGCTCCGCTTCATCGCTTACGCCGTAACGGTATTCCGTTCGTCTGGACGACGGAATGCGAACGCGCCTTTCGCCAGTTGAAATCGGCGTTGCTTTCCAATACTTGCCTTACGCCATTCGATCCCCGGAAACCCCTTTTGTTGATGGTGAATGCATCGGATTTCGGGATCGGTGCTGTGCTTTCGCACAAAGATGGATCGCACGATCGCCCTATTGCCTTTGCGTCCAAATTTCTCTCGTCTGCACAAAGAAATTATTCACAGATCGAGAAAGAAGCTTTAGCTCTCGTATTTGGTGTTACAACGTTTCATGATTTCTTGTATGGTCGTCGCTTTACCATCATCACACACCACAAACCTTTGACATCGCTTTTTCATCCGACCACGCCTGTACCTCCACGTACAGCGCAGAAATTCATTCGCTGGTCTATTTTCCTCTCACAGTACCGCTACGATATCTTGTATCGGTCCACTGCTAAGCACGGAAACGCCGATGCGTTGTCCCGTTTGCCTGTTGCTGAGGATAGAGCATTCGATTCTTCTGAACTTGCTTGCATGTTCATTGATTCGGAAACCGATGACGTGGTCGAATCGTTTCCGCTTGATTTTCGTCGTGTAGCTACAGCCACAGCTGCTCACCCTGTCCTTGCTACCGTTTTGCGTTTTGTTGCTACGCTATGGCCCTTGACACAATCACGGATCGAGGATCCGTTGGTTAGCAGATTGTTTGCTCACAAGGAGAGACTCTTTGTTCGACGTGGTGTTTTGCTGTTGCGTTCTGATAATGATCAGTCCCGGGTCGTGGTCCCACGTTCGTTACAGCCCTCTGTCTTACAGCTTCTCCACCAAGGACATTGGGGTATAGTGCGAACGAAGCAACTTGTTCGTCAGCACTGTACTTGGTTCGGAATCGATGCTGCGATTACACAAATGTGCTCTTCTTGCATGGTGTGTGCCAAACAACAATCAGTACCACCGCGGAAATTCTTTGCGTGGCCAAAAGCCACTTCCCCTTGGCAACGCTTACACATCGATTTTGCTGGTCCATTCTGGAATGCTCGATGGTTGGTTCTGGTCGATACATTCAGTAATTTTCCTTTTGTTGTCCGGATGACTTCCACGACGTCGTCTGGCACCATCCAAGCGTTACCTGCTATCTTTTGCATTGAAGGTCTTCCACAGACTATTGTTTCCGACAATGGCCCACAATTCATGTCCGCAGAATTTCAGTCATTCTGCAAGGCCAATGGTATTCAACGTCTGACGTCCGCGCCGTTTTCGCCGCAGTCAAACGGTGCCGCTGAACTATTGGTCCAGACTTTCAAGTCACAGATGATGAAGTTAAAAGAGTCGCATTCTCGGGAGGACGCGTTATTGCTCTTTTTGTCCTCGTATCGCTCTCAGCCCCGAGATGTCGCTCGCCGGCTGAGTTGCTCCACGGTCGTCCTCATCGAACCTTGATGTCTTTGCTACATCCGCTGCATCAGGTTCCTGTGCAGCGGCAGACACCTGCTTTTGCCCCAGGTGACGTTGTATACTATCGCAACTATCGAGGTTCACGGCGTTGGCTCGCAGGGCGCATTCTTCGCTGCCTCGGCCGCGCTATGTATCTGGTTTTGGGGGCCTCTGGTGAGGTGCGTCGGCATCTCAATCAGCTGCGCCTCGGTCGTCGCACGGGTTCTGCCGCTCCCCGTCTGCTTTCAGCGACGGTGCCGTCCGGTCAGCGCCCTGGGGACCCATCTGCTGGCTCGCCTCAGCCCCAGGTGTTACCGACACTGACTTCCATTTTGCCCCTTGGCGACGCGCCGCCGCCGCCGCCTGTTCTCCCGCTGGCGACGCCCGCAGTGGACGCTTCGCTGCAGCCGCCGGGCGCCTCCCTGGGTCACGCGCCGCCGATCGCTTCCCGTGACCAGTTGTCCTCCGACATGGACTTCTTGCCCGCTCCGGACCATAGGATGTCTTCGCCCGTCGGGTGCCCCGACCCGATGGAGGTCAACCCTTCAGCCCCTCCTGTCTCTCTACGGGCGCGTACACCGCATGTTGGCGTGCACCCTGGAGTAGGTTTTCAGGCGTTTCCTAGCTCCCCTCGGACCGAATGGTATGGTGCGGGTGGCACAGCCTCGCCTGTTGTTAGGCTCCCCACCTCGTCGCATACGTCAACATGGGGTCCTCCCCACGGCGGGCGGAAGCCTTATAACACAACCATACGCCGATTTGCGGGGGAGGAATGTGGTGTCAACGCCAGACACCACACTTGCTAGGTGGTAGCCTCTAAATCGGCCGCGGTCCGTTAGTATACGTCGGACCCGCGTGTCGCCACTGTCAGTGATTGCAGACCGAGCGCCGCCACACGGCAGGTCTAGAGAGACTTCCTAGCACTCACCCAGTTGTACAGCCGACTTTGCTAGCGATGGTTCACTGACAAATTACGCTCTCATTTGCCGAGACGATAGTTAGCATAGCCTTCAGCTACGTCATTTGCTACGACCTAGCAAGGCGCCATTATCAATTGCTATTTATCTTGTGATGCATGTACCGTCAGACCGATGTTCACCAATTATGGATTAAAGTTAAGTATTTCTGAAGCTACTTACTATTTTTGCTAGTCTCAATTCCTTGTCATTTTCCAGACCTCACGCCATCCTGCGTGAGCTTAAACGCGTGCCCTTCAGCCTCCCGTCCTAGTGGATTGGCTGTCTTGCCAGTCCACAACAGATTTCAGATCCCTTCCACGTACACAGCTTTCTTTTATGATTCTTAAAGTGTCAGTGATGACTAAATTAGGCTCTGTGCAAAATTATACCAGGGGCTTCTGTTTTCATTCCTTTCCCCCAGTCCATATTCATCTACTATTTTCCCTTCTCTTCCTTTTCCTACTACCGATTGCCAGTTCCCCATCACAATTAAATTTAGTCTCATCATGCCTTCCTTAAGTCTCTTCGTCATGTGCGGAGGTGGCTGTTACATACTCTTGCACTATTGTGTTACTATGGCACCACATTGTCGTAGCATTCTCCGTGCAGGTGGAAGAGTTAGGGTGCTCCTAGGAAACTGAGAGCTATATCGGCGGTAGTGTAGCTATTGGCATGTGTAACCTAGTTGGGAAGGCATCGGTAGAGGAACCAGACAAAGTGAGCCTCACAACGGCGCATATTATATCCTACATACCCTGTCGCCTATACTTTCCTCAATTACAATTCCTTTTCCTCCTCTGATTACCTTGCGCGCCGTTACCTTTTGGTTATAGTCTGGAGGAATGGAGGCTAAGGAATAAAATCCGGAAAGTAAATCTGGAGTGGGGCCCCAAAGGCGGCTGGAAGGTGAATTACGTCTCCTCCTGGCAGCTCCTGCAACCGAAGTGATACCTGTGCTATTGGCTTGCCTTTCCTCTAGACACCATAATTTAGGTCAAGAAGGAGACCGTGACGATTGGGCGACTGATGAGTCTTTATATTTATCGTTCAGGCATCTTGAGACATCAGTGACGACCAGTGGCATCGGCACAAGAGTGGAAGAGGTAGTTATCGACTACAAGCTCTGTCTGATTGGCGTAAGACTCGAGCACCAAGGGCTACTTCCGACGGTGGAAAAGATCGTAGCATCTCACTGGACAGCCACGCCCGTCTCAAGGTTGGCAGCCCTGGCCATTAAGGTGCTGTCCCATCAAACCAGCCAGCTTCATAGACAGTGTCGAGCTTAGAAATAACCGTCGACAAGACAGTTGATGTAGTACACCTATTAAAAGCTAGCAAGAGAATAATAAAGAATTCACCATTTCGTATTGCCGACTGGAATGTTAGGATCAAGTGATCAACGTACAACGACGATACCCAACTTGTTGATTTCATTCGTAAGACTGCTTTAACTGACAGAGAGCTCCATCGCTTGAATCTGGAACTGCAGGAGACACGAATTCCAGATACGGACTCGATTAAAATGGTAAACAGCACATGCTTCTGGCAGGGGAAGTCTCTAGACGAGCCAAGACTTCATGGTGTACGATTCGCAGTTAATAAGTCAAATACACCCTCCTGAACTGCACTGTGCCACCATCTGGTGGAACATAGATTCTTACTTGAAAAATGTGCTCTTCACTTGGCGCTATCAACGTCTTGAATGTGTACACCCCCACTTTATCATCCAGCATGGGAGAGATGGACCGACAGAATAGCCAAATTACCTGGCTCCGAGTATCTACACATTCTAGGGAACTTCAATTCTCGAGTTGTAACACATAACATATGGCCAATTTGCCTAGGTTATCATGGAGGGGAAAAAGTGAATGAAAATGGACAGAGACTGCTGGAAATCTGCTGCTTTTATGGACTATGCATTACAAACATACATTTTCAATTTTTTATCCAGCTTCAGCAATTTTAGTTGTATGTAACGAAATAATAAGCAACCAGCTGCATACAGGAAATTTAATTTCTTTACAGGTTCCGGACATTTAGTCCCCTTCTTCGCATTATCTGCGAGCGTCAACAATAATAAGCATACAGCAAAGTGCTATGGTCATGTGGTTCATAGTGTCTATGAACAGATACTATGAACCACATGACCATAATAGAATTTTGCTGTACGCTTCTTATTGTTAACACTCGCCAATAATGCGATAAGAAAGGGGCTAAGTGCCCAGAACCGGTAACGAAATTAAATTTCTTTTAGGCATCTCACATTTTCTCAATAACAGATGCCCACAGTATGGGACATATATTCGCTAAATTATTGGAATACCCAACACTGTTCACACGGAATACTCGGCTCCCTTGAAAAATATCGGTATTCGCTAGAACAGATATAATATCGGTAGATTCAGATGCAGAAGAGATAAATTTCTACTCTGGTAACGCATGTGTTCCTAATTCCAGGTTTTCATCTCGTTCTTGATTTACCGCGGTGTTCTACAGTTGAGCCACGAAGATGACGCACCTTCCGCGGTTACACATACTGTGCTTCGCCAATCATTGCTACATCATTGTTTCAAATCATCTAGCCGTCACCGGACAATTAAGCCTTCCTTATTATTTCGTTACATATATTTTCAACTTAAGGACCGACGCAACGTGTCCTGGAGACACCCCTATTCCCATCAACATGATTTTGTCATTTTAGGCGGTATAGCATAGCCTCTGGATAAAGAAGAAATACAAAATTAACTTATCGATATTCAACAATAAGGAAGCGCTATAGCCGGCCGAAGTGACCGTGCGGTTCTAGGCGCTGCAGTCTGGAACCGCGAGACCGCTACGGTCACAGGTTCGAATCCTGCCTCGGGCATGGATGTGTGTGACGTCCTTAGGTTAGTTAGGTTTAACTAGTTCTAAGTTCTAGGGGACTAATGACCTGAGAAGTTGAGTCCCATAGTGCTCAGAGCCATTTGAACCATTTTTGAAGCGCTATATAAGCTCTTAGAATCGTATTAATTGTATTCATTGTCTCGTGGTATAAAGTAAAGCACGTCTCTGGTTTCATTGTGTTCTGTGTCTTCTTGGTTCTGATGTCCTAGATGACAGACGCACGTAAATCATGGTCTGTAATTAATACAATTATCTGTAGAGTATCTTCCCTCTCCATGATTTAGTTACGTAATAATTAAATGTTGCCCTTGCCATTTTGTGTAAATCCATTGTTGAAACGACACCATTAATGAAAAAATGATAAATGCTTTTTTAATAGTCATTTAATTCTGAAAGTATTGAAGTGATTAATCTCAATAAACCCAAAACGGCGTCTTCTAATATTTTCCAATCCAGTTTTTAGGCCAGAGGTGCAGTTTTATCAAACAAATATTTTCTATAAATGTATACGCTGCCATTGCACATAGGCAACTATACTGGAGCACCAAGTCTCACAAAAAAGTAATTAGCATTGTGTTTAATTGGCTCGTTGCGTAACATTAAAAAAATATTTTTTTTCACGTTGAAATACGTATGATATTTCTGTCAATATCGCCCTGCGAAAAATTAGTCGTGGCTTTTGACGAACATAAAAGATAATATTTAACAAAACATTTCATTCCAAAATTAACAGAATAATTTATTTTATTCACTGTTAAAAAAGTTACGCTATAGCGTACAGATCTGAAAAGTATGCTGTGACATGTAGCTATCATAGTGCTGATTGCAACACTGACCACGCTCGTGTGGCATGCACAATGAGGCTCACCCCTAAGAAACACCACCACGCCAACCGAGAGGTCGTCGCATCGCATCAACGCGTATCATGTTCATGGACTCACAACGAAAATTAATTCTGAAATTGCTTTACCAGGAAACCTACAAGGAGAAAGGAATATCGATAACAAATGGCTACAATCACCTAGTGTCACTTACCACCCAGCAGTACTGGCCTATGGAATAAAAGAAAATAGAAACAAGGACTGTTACGACCAAAATTTGGTAGCGAAGGAGCCAGTCGTTGAGGCTAAACGGAAAGCCTTGGTACCTTACAAAAGAAACCCAAACTGGAAAATCTCGAGGAGCAAAGAACAGGTTACAGCAAACATCCAGAAGTTGTGAAAATAACTACTGGCTAAATTTGTATGCAGATATACAGGAAACGGCAGATTCTGAGGACACTAAGGCAATACACGATGGTATTAAGAAAGGAAAAGGTCCAACTGCCAGAAAAACAGTTCCTCTGAATTCATTACTGATTAAGCCAGGCAAATGGAATGCTGGGTTGAACACTACCTCGATTTGTGTGCAGCTCAGAATGAAGGTAGGTGGGACGCACTTGACACGATCAAACAAATGCTAGTTATGGAAGAACTAGATTCAATGCATACTATGGAAAGATTCAGTAAAGCAAGAGATTCCATTGTTAATGGAAAGGCTCCAGGCGAAGAGGGTTTCTAGCAGAGCTTATTAGGCATAACAAGTCTGTCCTTTTCAGACACCTACACTCACTTCTAACGACCAGCTGGAAAGAAGGTTACGCTTCCCTGAGTCCAATGGGAAGACCGGACTTCCGCTTCAAGGATGTCTATAAGATAGACCTGACCAAGGCCAGTATTAACACAAGTCACCGGGAAAGTATCGCTGGCGGCCATGTCAAGTGACGACTAACTATGTAAAATGGGGTCAAGCTCGCAGGAGACGAAAGTACACAAGAGCACACCACGAAGAGGAGAAGAGGGGCAGGGAGAGCGGCTGCTGTTTGAAGTGCCTCACGGTTCACGTGCCCTGACAGGGACTGCCACTCTTGAGTGGGACTTTTCAGCTGCAGCAGACGTTGCAGACTGTATCTGTCTTCAACCTGTCCCTTTCCCATTTCAAACTTTCTAACGTGAGTGCCCTAACAGGGGATCTAACATTCCACGCTCCGACCCGTAGCCTGCCAGATTTGTTTTACCTTATGACGACACCCTCCTGAGTAGTCAGCACCCTGAAATCCGAATAGAGAACGGTTCTACTTCCGGAATATGCTATCATTAGCTAACCAAACAATAGAGCTGCAGGCTCTCGGGAAAAATAACGGATGTAGTTTCCACTTTCTTTCAGCCGTTTGCTGACCCAACACATCAAGGCCATATTACACTACTGGCCATTAAAATTGCTACACCAAGAAGAAATTCAGATGATAAACGGGTATTCATTGGACAAATATATTATACTAGACTTGACATCTGATTATATTTTCCCGCAATCTGGCTGCATAGATCCTGAGAAATCAGTACCCAGAACAACCACCTCTGGCCGTAATGACGGCCTTGAAAAGCCTGGGCATTGAGTCAAACAGAGCTCGGATGGCGCGTACAGGTACAGCTGTCCATGCAGCTTCAACCCGATACCACAGTTCATCAAGAGTAGTGACTGGCGTATTGTGACGAGCCAGTTGCTCGGCCACCATTGACCAGACGTTTTCAATTGGTGAGAGGTCTGGAGAATGTGCTGGCCAGGACAGCAGTCGAACATTTTCCGAATCCAGAAAGGACCGTACAGGACTTGCAACATGCGGTCGTGCATTATCCATCTGAAATGTATGGTTTTGCAGGGATCGAATGAAGGGTAGAGCCACGGGTCGTAACACATCTGAAATGTAACGTCCACTGTTCAAAGTGCCGTCAATGCGAACCAGAGGTGACGGAAATGTGTAACCAATGGCACCCCATACCATCACGCCGGGTGATACGCCAGTATGGCGATGATGAATACACGATTCCAATGTGCGTTCACCACGATGTCGCCAAACACGGATGCGACCATCATGATGATGTAAACAGAACCTGGATTCATCCGAAAAGTTGACGTTTTGCCATTCGTGCACCCAGGTTCGTCGTTGAGTACACCATCGCAGGCGCTCCTGATTGTGATGCAGCGTCAAGGGTAACCACCGCCATGGTCTCCGAGCTGATAGTCCATGCTGTTGCAAACGTCCCCATCTGCTGACTCAGGGATCGAGACGTGGCTGCCATGCGGATAAGATGCCTGTCATCTCGACTGCTAGCGATATGAGGCCGTTGGGATCGAGCACGGCGTTGCGTATTACCCTCCTGAACCCACCGATTCCATATTCTGCTAACAGTCATTGGATCTCGACCAACGTGAGCACAATGTCGCGATACGATAAACCGCAATCGCGATAGGCATCACAATAACGTTTCACCAGGCAACGCCGGTCAACAGCTGTTTGTGTATGAGAGATCGGTTGGAAACTTTCCTCATGTCAGCACGGATAGATGTCACCACCTGCGCCAACCTTGTGTAAATGCTCTGAAAAGCTAATCATTTGCATATTACAGCATCTTCTTCATGTCGGTGAAATTTCGCGTCTGTAGCACGTCATGTTCGTGGTGTAGCAATTTAATGGCCAGTAGTGTGGAAGGCCAGATCAGTCAACCATCCAGACTGCTGCCCACGAAACTAGTGAAAAATCTGCTGTACCTTTTCAGGAACCATTCGTTGCTGGCCTCTCAACAGATATTCCTCCACTGTTTTTCCACCTGCGATATCGCTGTATACCGCTGAGGAACGCAAGCCACTTCATCACGGCTGGATCAGTTGCTCATGGGGGAGAATTTGCCCGTTTATGGTTCATCTTAGAATGCCTATTATTATCTTGTGTTGAGTACAGATTGGCCCATGTCGTTTAGGTTTCAGTGGGAATAAAAAATAAATTTGATTTGTGCAATTTTACGTCTTATATTGTGCAGGCCGTCGTGAACCATTCAGACGAGTTTAATGTATAAAGTATTTAGCCTGAAATGTATATAAAAATGTTGCATTTTCGTTGCCTAAATTAAAATTAAATGCCGAAAAAGTTTGAATTACAATAGGTAACAAATCTGCCCCGCAATAGTCACAGGATTTGTTGCTGAGCCGACGTTCAGTTAACAGGGAATAAGAAACTGGCATGATTCAAGAAGCCACAGAGGATAAACTAAATAAGCGGTGACCAAAAGCTTAATTGCAACTTTAACGTGGTATTCGATATGGGGAACAGTTCTTGTAAATTGACCTGTTTCATTGAGACGTTTTTGAAGCTGAATACTTACCTATCGTGTGGTATTCCAGTTTTTCCACCCAAAACTTGTTGACATATGGACCAAGCCAGTTCATCTTGCCTTGGAATGAAAACAGTAGCATGCGTACACTTGGATTCAATTAAAATGCGCATCATGAAAAGGGCTGTGAACCCCACATGGTAAAGAGTTGTAGCTTTAATAAGTATACCATTTCTAGAGTTCCTTGAAGTAACAGTGCATCGATATTGATGTTTTGTAGCTACATGATTCTGTCCAGGCCATTCAGCAGCCGCCAGAGCTAGCACGCAGTATGTACAAGGTGACAATTATTGAACAACTTGAAAAAAAAGGGAAATTATTTACAAGTTAAGGCGTGCACACACTTTATTCAACATGTAAACGTCGCTACAGATATTCGGATTTAGATTATGACATGTTCGATGTGCCTGCCATAATTGGCGATGATGCGCAAACGAACAGCGGAATTTTGCATCACCCGCTGAAGTATCGGAACATCGGTGCTGTCGATGACCTCGTGAATGACTGTTTCCAGCTCAACAATGGTTTTGGGGCTACTACTGTACACCTTGTCTTCAATGTAGCCCCACAAACAGGAGCCGCATGTGTTCAGATCCGGAGAAATATGCCACCAACCATGACACATGCCAGTAGCCTCTGTGCACCTCAGAACCAGAGTACGATCCCTAAAGTGGTTATCCAGGACATCAAACGATCTCCTGGGGTCGAGATCCGTCTTGCATGAACCGCATCTTGCCGAAATCATGGTCACTTTGAATAATGGGAATGAAATCACCTTCCAGAATCTTCAAGTACCGTTCGGTAGTCACCGTGCCATCAAGGAATACAGCACCAATTATTCCGTAACTGGACATTGCAAACCATACAGTCACACGTTGAGGGTAGAGAAACTTCTCAATCGGGAATTGCGGATTCTCAGTCCCCCATATGCGCCAATTTTGCTTGTTGACAAACCCATCCAAATGAAAGTGAACTTCACCGCTAAACCAAATCATACTAATTCCCTTCACGCTCCGCGGCCAACCGTGCAGTTTGAACGTCGTAACGCAAATCGTTCAGAAGTTATCACGAGTTTATTTCATATGGTTCAGTAATTGTCAGTCTATACATCTCCAGATGGATCTACTGCTTTGTTCTTTTTGACCTCAGTAACCTGCAATCAATAAACGTACTCTTCTGGAACAACACAAGAGCGAAGTTCACGTACTTTATTTTTCAGAAAATTGTCTCTTATAATGTGTTTTACTAGACAGTGAAAGCGTCTGGCACTGTCCCAGAACCCCAGCTTTTCTCTAAACAGGTTTCTCACAAGTTCACGGTAGTTATTCAATCCTTTAATGAGGAAGTTTAACCGAACAACTTCCCCGAGATGCTCCCGATGCCATTTAAGAAGACAGTAGACAGCAAAGAGGTAAAGGTGAACGCCACTTGCTGTGGTGGTGGTGGTGGTGGTGCAGAGAGGGAGAAAGAGACTGAGAAAAAGAGAGTGCGCATGCGAGGGTAATGTAGGAGAAAAGCAGGACCGTAAATGAGAGGGAAGAGAGAGACAGAGAGAGAGAGAGAGAGAGAGAGAGGGAGAGAGGGAATCACGCAAAGCAGACGCTAGTTAAGGCAAGCGGCAAATGGGGTGAGGAATGGGTTGTGGGGCGGGAGTTGGGGAGGCGGCGTGTCCTGTGGGAGATTTACTGCTGAATTACGCCGAGCAGAAGCGGAAGTTGCGCAACAGAGGCTGTCAGCCGTGGCGGAAACTCGGCGCCGGCAGATGGCGGTCGCTACCGCCGCGAGACCGAGGCGCACCAGGGTCTACGGCGGACCGCCTAAGGAGCCCAGCCGTATCACCAGCATCTGCAGATAACAGGCTGCCGGGTGACAAAAGGTGCAGCTCAAAGCGTCTCACTGTTTCGTTTGCCCACCACAGACCGAGACGGGAGAACATGGTCGCACACATGTAACCTAAGGCAGACTTTATATTTCGACATAACTGCCTTGGCTTCAGTTTAATGGTTTTAGTATATTTTTTGTATTATTTGAAAGAAGTCTTGGTGCATTTACTAATGCAGTTTTCCAAGTCCGTGATTAAATTTGAAAAATACGACTCAGTGCGTCGAAACTAGTTATGTAACCTGTGGCTTGACAACCGTTTGTGGTGTCAAATAAACTTTTTAATCAGACTTTTCTGCCCATTCTTCAGATCACGATAGAGATTGTAATACATAGGTTGTTAGGGGGTATCAATGTACGAGGGATATTCGGAAAGTAAGGAACCATCGGACACGAAATGGAAACCACAGTGAAAATCCGATGAAGTTTTGCACATGTGTGTTGGGCAGTGTCTCTCGTATGTCCGTCGATCACGTTACGCCGTTAGTTCTGACAAGGGAACATCCCCATCGCACCCCCTTCAGATTTAGTTATAAGTTGGCACAGTGGATAGGCCTTGAAAAACTGAACACAGATCAATCGAGAAAACAGGAAGAAGTTGTGTGGAACTATGAAAAAATAAGCAAAATATACAAACTGACTAGTCCATGCGCAAGATAGGCAACATCAAGGGCAGTATGAGCTCAGGAGCGCCGTGGTCCCGTAGTTAGCGTGAGCAGCTGTTGAACGAGAGGTCCTTGGTTCAAGTCTTCCCCCCAAGTGAAAAGTTTATTTTTTTATTTTCAGTTTATGAGACAAACTCTTATGTTTTTATCACTTTTTTGGGAGTGATTATCACATCCACAAGGAAACCTAAATCGGGCAAGATAAAAGAATCTTTTTACCCATTCGCCAAGTGTACAAGTTAGGTGGCTCGACAACATATTCCTGTCATGTGACGCACATGCCGTAACCAGTGTCGTATATAATATATCAGACGTGTTTTCCTGTGGAGGAATCGGTTGACCTATGACCTTGCGATCAAATGTTTTCGGTTCCCATTGGAGGGGCACGTCCTTTCGTCTACTAATCGCACGGTTTTACGATGCGGTCGGAAAACACAGACACTAAACTTATTGCAGTGAACAGAGACGTCAATGAACGAACAGACAGATCATAACTTTGCGAAAATAAAGAAAGTAAACTTTTCACTCGAGGGAAGACTTGAACCAAGGACATCTCGTTCCACAGCTGCTCACGTTAACCATGGGACCACGGCGCTCCTGAGCTCACACTCTCTTTGATGTTGCCTATCTTCAGCATGGACTACTCAGATTGTATATTTTGCTTATTTTTTCATAGTTCCACACAAGTTCATCCTGTTTCCTCGATTGATCTGTGTTCAGTTTTTCAAGGCCTATCCACTGTGCCAACTTATAACTAAATCTGAGGGGGGTGCGATGGGGAGGTTCCCTTGTGGGCACACAGGGAGCACATAAAGATATCTAGAACAACAGTGCCTCCCGCCAAGTACGAGAGCCTGCTGAGAAATTTCGCCTGAAGCTATGCAGCCAACATTACATAACTATCGTGCGGTTTCTTCTTCAAGACAATTCTCAACCGCATTCTGCAGGGGCAATGAAGATGCTCCTGCATCGTTTTCAATTGGAAATGTTTGATTACCCACAATTCAGCCGGTAATTGTCTCCCTCTGAGTTTCATCTCTGCTCACATGAACCGCTGGCTATGAAGACAACATTTTGGCACAGACAACGAGCTGTTGGCCAGTGTAGAGAATTGGCGGAAAGCACTAGCGGCTGCCTTCTATAACGAGGGTATTGACAAGTTGGTACAACGCTACGGCAAAGGTCTAAGTCGGATCGGCGACTATGGAGATAAGTAGCTGGGAGTTGTACCTAACTGTTGCGAATAAAACAGTTTTGATATTGCAACTTCCTGGCAGATTAAAACTGTGTGCCCGACCGAGACTCGAACTCGGGACCTTTGCCTTTCGCGAAAGGCAAAGGTCCCGAGTTCGAGTCTCGGTCGGTCACACAGTTTTAATCTGCCAGGAAATTTCATATCAGCGCACACTCCGTTGCAGAGTGAAAATCTCATTCTGGAAAGTTTTGATATTCACTGTGGTTTCCATTTCGCGACCTACCGCTCCTTACTTTCCGAATAGCCCTCGTATATATTGTGGCCATTGGTACCTTAGTGTGCATCCGGTTCCACGTGTTATCTGTTTTTTGCACGTGTCTGTCTTCCCGCAAACATGTCACATAATTTACTACCTGTTGTTTTCTGCTCAGTCGTAAGTGCGCTGTTAAGTGGACTACGCCTGTCAGTGCAGACTGTCCGTTTTGCGCTATTGCGTCATCATTCCATTTCCTTATTTGCTGTTCAGAGAAAGGTAAATGTTAATGCCTTCTTACGTAAATTGAAAGTGAAGGGGGGAAAGGGAAAATGGTTGAAATGGCTCTGAGCACTATGGGACTTAACATCTATGGTCATCAGTCCCCTAGAACTTAGAACTACTTAAACCTAACTAGCCTAAGGACATCACACAACACCCAGTCATCACGAGGCAGAGAAAATCCCTGACCCCGCCGGGAATCGAACCCGGGAACCTGGGCGCGGGAAGCGAGAACGCTACCGCACGACCACGAGCTGCGGACAGGGGAAAGGAAAGGAATGGAACTATTGATGTCCGCTGCATTGGGACTTTATATTGGTAGCAACAAATGAAAATTTGTGCTGAAATGGGATTCGAAAGAAGGATCTCCTGCTTACGCGGCAGTTGTATTAACCACTGCGCCATCTAGACACAGTGTTTATCAGAACTGCATGGATAACCTCAAAAAATGGTTCAAATGGCTCTGAGCACTATGAGACTTAACATCTGAGGTCATTAGTCCCCTAGAACTTATAACTACTTAAACCTAACTAATCTAAGGACATCATACACAGCCATGCCCAAGGCAGGATTCGAACTTGCGACTGTAGCAGTCGCGCGGTTTCGGAATGAAGCGCCTAGAACCGCCCGGCCACCGCGGCCGGCAGATAACCTCAGCATGCCCCTCGGGCTGCCCATGCTTCCACCTAGTGCCACCCATCCGCAGCCACCATCCATGTCCCCACGCTCGCCGCTTTGAGATTCCCAAGGAAGTCGAACATAACTGTGCACCCTCACTAAAAGTGATCGATTTATTACCCATGGAGAGGAGTCAATAATATGAATGTGTGCTGTCTGTTCTTTCGGACAAATGGATGCACAGTTACGTTCGACACCTGTGGGAATCTTGAAGTAGCGAGCATGGAGGACGTGGACGGGGACTGTGGATAGGTGGCACTCGGTGGAACTATGTGTAGACCGAGGGGCATGCTGAGGCTATCCATGCAGTTGTGATAAACACTGTGTCCAGATAGCACAGTGGTTAACGCAAATTCCTAATAAACAGGAGATCCCAGTTCCGAATACCTGTCTGGAACACATTTTCATTCGGCGACGCTGTTACTTCATAAAATCCCAATGCAGCCGACATTCATAGTTCCTTCCATTTCCCCCCCCCCCCTCCACCATCAATTTACATAATATTTTTCACAGCTGTGTATTCCATGTGGAGTCTGTTCTTTTGGACATGTCTGAAAGAATAGACATCACACATTCATATAGTTAATGCCTTACTTGTTCCAACCCTCACTTGGAGGTACTAACCAACCTAAAAACATACTACTCGTAATAGTTATAATTATTAGTCTGCAAACGAAACACAAGGGCGTTCCATAGGTAATGCATTTTTTTCTCGACTAATTTCGGTTGAAAAAATGCCGGATTTGTTGTGGAACATCGTTGAATATTCCCTCTTCAGCCCAATCGTTTGAGGAAGGTCGGAAAGGTAGCGGCGCTATACGTAGCCTGCAAAGTGACAGCTGTCGTTTTCTTTTGGAGGAAAACGAGCGCATCGCATATATTCATAGGCGCTTGCAGAATGTCTACGGAGACCGGGCAATGAACAAAATCAAAGTGTGTCGTGGACAGAGGCATTTAATGCTTTCATCAGGTGAGAACCAACAGCCGTTAAGTACTTTAGAAAAAGGTTAACCATCAGATGTTTTGTTTAACCTACATATCATGTACCGGCTTCGGTAATAGACCGTCAGCAATGGATGTAAGGTAAAACAGATCACAAAAAAATGGTTCAAATGGCTCTGAGCACTATGGGACTTAACATTTGAGGTCATCAGTCCCCTAGAACTGAGAACTACTTAAACCTAACTAACCTAAGGGCATCACACACATCCATGCCCGAGGCAGGATTCGAACCTGCGACCGTAGTGGTCGCGCGGTTCTAGACTGTAGTGCTTAGAACCGCTCAGCCACACCAGCCGGCCTGTAGAAAAAAGAGTGAGGAATAATATGATGCATTGGAACCCGGAATCAAACAAAACTGCTTTCACAAAAACTACGTTGCATTACTTATTGAATGCCCTCTAAATACTTACGTAATGTTGTTCAGCACACTGTCCACAGTCACCAATAATACTATCTGCATTTATTCCCCTAACATCCTGTATTTTGAAAGTACGGGTCAGGCAAAATGAAACTAATTGTTCTTGGGTTTTTCAGGTAGCATAGTCTTCGTGCATGACTCTTTTCCGTTCTCAACGTTTCGACTGGAGCCGATCTCGGGCTCATCATAGGTGGTGTAGGTTTCGCAGAGTCTTGCCGATTGACAAAGCTGACGTTGGAACGCGACAAACTGTGAAACGGGGTCGTAATAGAAAATCAAACCGGAACGGAAGAGATAATTCTTGTCAGACATAAAACTTATCGCTTGTTGTCTGTCAGAGATAAAAACATCTTTCGACAGTTCTACAGAGTCAATAGCTGCTGAGCCTTTATCTGCGTGGTAATTTACGCTCTAATAAAGTGTGAAATTAGTTTCATTTATTTGTCAGGTGACTGCCTATTTCGTCTTCTCAACGCCAACGGCAGTACCATCATTCTACTAGGTAAGTTCGCTTAACTGCCCTCGAATGCTTTCGTCCAGCCAGTCTCCGCTTTGCTGGGGTAGTAGTTGAGATAATCAAAGGAAGTGTACTAGTCTGGAATCGCGACTTACCAGTCACTAAGCACTTTCAACACTGCTATCTCTTCTCTTCGGCTGCGTAGGTAAACTGAAGCTTTCTAGCAAATTTACAGAATAATTACATAAAATTCAAGCATCTTAGAGCACACTTCTAGCGCCATTTTAAACCCCGTACTTTGCAGATCAGCAAATATGGTTGTTTCTAAACATTTTCACATCATTACTGGTGAATTAGTGTTGCCAAAAGCACGATAAAAATCCTCCACTGAAAAATTTTTACAGCGGTTGCTGTGGCCGAGCGGTTCTAGGTGCTTCAGTCTACATCCACGCGATCGCTACGGTCTGTGACAGAAAGCAACTGATAATGTATAGATCAAATAAAACAGGTGTGTGATGTCCTTATATTAGTTAGGTTTAAGTAGTTCTAAGTCGCAGGGGATTCATGACCTCAGATGTTAAGTCCCATAGTGCTCAGAGCCATTTGAACCATTTGAAAAGTTTTACATTTGCTCACAAAGTTTCCAAGTAGAAATAGAAACAAAAATTTAACGTCACTAATGCATATTTATTTCATATTTCATGGCAAAAATCGGTTACGTGTTATTTCCACATAGTTTACTTCCAAATGACAGTTGTAAGATGGCTATTTTTTGATGATGTTATTGGATGTGTTAATATTTGTAAGGGAAAATTATATATATGAACAACTGTGGCCAGAGAAATTTCTTAGGCAACAGTATCTGTGTCTGTGATGGCAGCACTGTGGAATTGTAGAATCTTTGACAACCAGTAGTGGAAAGCTCCAGTATGCAGTAGGTGTACGGTATAACGTATGGACGCACTTTTGGAACTACGTGAGTTGCAGATTTATTTCGAGGAGGAATGATTACTCAGAACATTGACTGG
Organism: Schistocerca nitens; assembly: GCF_023898315.1. Lineage (NCBI taxonomy): Eukaryota > Metazoa > Arthropoda > Insecta > Orthoptera > Acrididae > Schistocerca > Schistocerca nitens. Next base: position 267,046,811 of record NC_064618.1, read on the forward strand.
ATAGCATACGGACATAAGAAGATTTTGAAATGAAGAGCAAGGTATATTGGATGAGGTAAAAAGTTTATGTTTAATTTTGTACACTTGTACGTTGGTCCACTTAACCCTCCCCACATCCGACTTTTTGCTAAATATTTTGTTGATTGATCGTCTGAGTCAATTTAAAGTAATGTGGAAGTTGTTAGATTAAATTAACTTTTATATTAGAGTCTATAATTGTTTACTTTGGTACGTTCCTTCCTAACTGAAATTTCAGTACTTAAAGATGTTTCACTGGCGTTCTGATTCAGGATTATGAACCCAATTTCCCTGGACCAACTGTAGTTAGTTTTTAGCAGTATTTTTTTAGCTGTTGCGGAGTCTTGCTGTGTTGCTGTTTCTCCTAGTACTTCATTTTTCAGGAGAGATTCATAATGCGTGTCAGGCAATATGTCAGTGCAGGTATTTGCGTGTGCTTTAGGTTACATTTTTTCACAGGTCGACAATACAGTTTTCTTTAATAGAGTTACGTTTATTTTTTTCTCAAACAGTTCGCAATTACCAAGTCTACTGGGCGTGAAATTATTGGTTTCCTTATTTATTTGCTTATGATTAACATCGGTTTTCACACACACAGGATTCTTTTCAATTTAATGTAAATGATGTGGCTTTCAGCTCCGTAGAACATTTAGGTGTCCAGTTCACATTCCAAGGTTTGTATTTCAGGTAACACCCACACCAGTAACAGCTACTCGCATACACAGTCTTGAACATATTGTGGTGTACACAGTCCAACATCGCAGACTTTATATCACCATCTGCGTTCTTTCCTTATCCGCTTGCCAGTCTCTTTCTTTCCTTCGTCAGACGAAACTTTACAGCAGCACATGGCGTTTACTTTGTAGGCAGTAGGTGCAACCTTTTCTGGAAAATCGCAACCAAAATTTCTATCCTGCCTAGTGGTTGGTGATGGTTCCAGTGAGCGAATATCTCCTTCATGCTAAAATTTCTTATACATTCGACTACAGATACTTTTAGCTTGGTGGCATCCTTGGATAAAATAAAACCATATAGACGTTCAGAAAACGTCAAAGAAAAGTTTTTCCAGCCCTCCTTTGTTTTCCTTTCAAGTGGGTGGTCAAATAAAAAAAAAAAATTTCACGAGCGGTCTAGCGCGATCAATATTGCGGACGAGGCATTGCTATACACGTTAACACAAGTGAACGTAGCAAGCCAACGCCCAGCGACACCCAGAGCTAAGCTATGCGTCCGCAATATGGCGCCAGCAATAACAGTAACTTTAAAAATACAAAGGAAAAAACGTTACGTAAACTACAAACTGAAAGATAAGAAATATATACCAAGAACAAATAAAAACCAAAATAAAAGACCAAAATACTCACTAAATCGGTCTACAACGGACTTGTTCATGTTAGATTATGATAATCTTTGGATTTATTGTTCTTATAGACTGATCAGCCATGAAGTTGTGAACACTTACCTAATAGCCGGTGTGTCCACCTCTGGCACGGATAACAGCGGTGACGGGTAGTGTACAGAAGCAATGAGGCCTTATTAGGTCTCTGGAAGGAGTTGGCATCACACAAGTCACCTAATACTAATTAATTCCGGGGGGGGGGGGGGGATAGGCTCTGACACCTCATTCAATTACATCCCAGATGTGTTCGATGGGTTAATCCCTGGTGACTTGAGGGGTGAGCACATCAATAGGAATTCTCCGCAGTCATCCTCGAACCACTCCTGGTCTTGTGACATGGCGCATTATCTTGTTCAGAAATGCCACTGCCGTTGGGAAACATGATCATCATGAAGAGGTGCAGTTGGTTTGCAACCAGTGTACGATACTCTTTGGTCGTTATGGTGCCTTGCACGAGCTCCACCGGGCTCATGGATGCCCATGTTAATGTTCCCCAGAGCATAATGGAGACGACGCGAGAGCGTTACGGAGATGCACAGCAAACACCATTGACAGACGTAAAGAGAGAGGCGTCGTGCATAACGGAGACATTTACTACTGAAATCTCGATAGGGCACTTTCCGGGGAGAGTCGGATAGTGTATTACTTCCCCCCAAATACGTCTCGCGTTATGTGCCACGAGGAGAAAATTCGAGAAATTAGAGCCAATACAGAGGCTAAAAGGCAAATATACTTCCCACACGCTGCTCGCTTGTGGAACAGGGTTTGAGGGCTCGGTTAGTGACACAAAAAGTACCCTCCGCCACGCAATATTAGGTGGCTTGCGAAGTATGATGTAGGGAGGATCGCCCCATTGTGCACCAAGCGCAACATAGCCCCTTCACATTTACCCCTGACATCCGAGAACAAAGAAATAGACTCCCTGTAGCTTTCTGAGTGACTCAGCTCCATTGGTCGAAGACTAACTGTCACCGGACTAGTGAGTCAAGTCCCACAAGTAGGCTGCTCTAGTCTGCCGTTTGCACCATAAACACTAACGATTGAGTCTGGATTGGTACGGAGATGTTGAAGCATCGACTCCTGATGACTGGTGCAGCGTAGCATTAAGCGATAAATCGCGGTCCTACACTACCCTGAATGACCATCGTCGGCGAGTGTGACAGCGACTTGGGGAGAGCTCCAATTGGTTCAAATGGCTCTGAGCACTATGGGACTCAACATCTGAGGTCATCAGTCCCCTAGAACTTAGAACTTCTTAAACCTAGCTAACCTAAGGACATCACACACATCCATGGACGAGGCAGGATTCGAACCCGCGACCGTAGCGGTCGCGGGGTTCCAGACGGAAGCGCCTAGAACCGCTCGGCCACACCGGCCGGAGGGGAGAGTTCCCATTCTTCCAATTTTCTGGGTAGGCACAGCGCTGTCACTCCTGGGGCCCTGGCGTGGGGAGCCATCGTGTATGACTCAGTATCACGGCTGGTACTGACTGAGGAATCTCTGATTGCGCCCGAACATTATGCGTCCTGATGTGTTACCTCTCACGCAACAGTATCGCGATGGACAGTTTAATGCTGTGTCTCTGCGAACTGTATGGGTGGTGTTGCAGTACCATTGTGGCTAGTTAGATCCAAAGATCTGTCCCCGGTAGAACATGTTGAGACCAGTTCAGAGGTCACCTCTGCCCAAGTACCGGTATCCAAAATATCAAGGAATAGGTACAGAAACTGTGGGCCAGGTTGCCTCAAAAGAGGATCCAAAGGCGTTGTGACACCCTTCCGAAACGAATTAGTGCACGAATCCAGGCTAGTTGGGATGCAACGCCACACAGATGCTACCAAGTTCTTTTTTGTGACCTTCGCAGTAACATCACATATCCCCTCAACCTGAGAATTCTCATTTCGTTTCCTCTTCCCCTTGTGCATAGTTCACTTTCTATTGTCAGCTTTTCCATGTCGCCAACAGCACTATAATGCGATTGCAATGGCTGCTTGCTACTCACTGCACCGTTAGTGCTAGAACTAGTTATTTGATGTAGATAATACTTCCAGCTCTATGCCCATGCACTATACGGGTGCGCATGCATCGGCCATGTGGACAGCGCCCCTACCCCGTAAAGGTGCAGTTCTTCAATTCGCTGAAACGAGCTTTCCCGGATGCTACACAACTGCTGGCTGTAGGATAGCAGCAGTAGTTCGTATTTTGATGCAGAAAAAGATGATTTACAAGATGCCTTTACTAAAAATCTTGTATTCGAATATCAAATACTAGCAATCGGAATTTTCATGAACAACAAGCTTCAAAACAAGGAATCTGAAGGAAAATTAACTTTTTTCGAAGTAGGGTTTTATTCAAGCACTCACATGAAAAAAATAGAAGTAATGTATATTACCTCTCCACAAACCATGAGAAGATGGTCTGCACGTTAAAAAAAAAAAAAAAAAAAGTTCAAATGGCTCTGATCACTATGGGACTTAGCAGCTGAGGTCATCAGTCCCCTAGAACTTAGAACTACTTAAACCTAACTAACCTAAGGACATCACACACATCCATTCCCGAGGCAGGATTCGAAACTGCGACCGTAGCGGTCGAGCAGTTCCAGACCGCAGCGCCTAGAACCGCTCGGCCACTCCGGCCGGCTCTGCATGTTCAAAAGGAGTTCTAAGACACTGATCAACCAGAACATTATGACCACCGACCTAGTATAGATATAAACCCGTCCAGGTGTTAGGAATGGCTGCCAGTCAGACACACGCACGGATGTGTAGTATCAGTGAGACTGCTATGCTGTCCGTGTGTGGAATGGGGAGGGCGCGCGAGCTGAGTTTGGATAAGGACGGACTGTGATGGCCCGGAGACTCGGCACGAGCACTTCGGAAACTGCGTGACCTATCTGGTGATCGAGGAGTGCTGTGGTGAGTGTCTGCAACACTTGGCAAAACCAAGGTAAAACCACATCCAGGCGTCGTGGCTTTGGGCGGTCACACCTCATTACAAATGTCAGACGTCGTAGGCTGAGCAGATTGTTGAAACAGAACAGGCGGCGAACTGTTACGGAAGTGATATCAGGCTTCCATGCTGGAAAGAGTACAAGTGTGTCTGAACACAGTGCACCGCACACCCCCAACGATGGACCTCTGCAGGCGACGACCCATGCATGTGCCAATGTTAACACCATGACAACTACAACTACTACTGAAATTGGCACGAGAATATCGGCACTGGACGTTGGTGCAGTGTCATGGAGTGATGAATCCTGCCGATGGTTGGGTGCGAATCCGTCGTCTTCCAGGGACACAGCTCCTTGACACCTGTACTTCACGATGCACAACGCCTCTCTTGTAACGTCTCTGTCAGTGGTGTTTGTTGAGCATCCCGTAAAGCTCTTGGCTAAGCTAAATGATCCCGTGACGAAATGCGCCGCTCTTCTTTGGCTCTATCTCTCCTATTAGTCTTACCTATTAGGTATCCCAGATAGATAAACAATACTGAAGAATCGGTCGAACAGGCACCTTATAAGCCACTTGGTTCGTGAATGTGTTACATTTCTTTAAGATTCTTCCTATGAATTTGAGTCTGGGATCCACTTTTCCCGGTGTTTGTTTTATGTGGTCATTCCACTTACGATCGCCCTGGATAGTTACTCCAAGATGTTTTGCAGTAGATACTGTTTCTAGCGGTTTCTCATCAATAGTGAAGCTGTACAAAATGTACGTATGAGCATTTACGGTCAGTGTCAACTGACAGAGCCGGCACCATTCATTAATTCTCTGGAGGCCATTCTGCAAACGTTACTATCGTCTGGCACTGCTACTTTGTTACTCACAACCGTATCATCAGCGAACAGCCTTAAAGAGGTTTTCTACTGGATCATTTATACAATCTGTAAACAGTAACGATTGTAGCACACTTCCTCGGTGTACTCCAAAAATTAGCTTTACATCTGTCGATTTTCTTACTTTAAGAGCGACGTGTTTAATTCCTTCTGCGAAGAATTCTTGAATCCATTCACAAATCTAGTCCGATACTCGATAAGGTCGTATTTTTTCAATGAACGGCAGTGCGAGACGATGTTAATTTCCTTCCAGAAATCAAGGATCACGAGATCAAACTAAGCGCCGTTGTCTACGGCGGTGTGGATCTCGTGGAGGAACAGAGCGACCTGAGTTTCGCAGAATCTCTGTTGATTTTTATAGAGGAGATTTTCATTCTCCTACAACGTCGTAATTCTTGACCATAGAACATGTTCCATAATTCTACACCAGATTGACGTCAACGATATAGGTCTGTCCTAAGGGTCTTTCATAAACAGGAATGACCTGCGCGCTCTTCCAGTCGCTAGATACACATCGTTGGTCAAGCGATCTACGATAAATTGCTACTATAAATGGGGCAAGCTCTTTCGAATAACCTTTGTAGAATGTTATAGGTACCTCATCGTGGTCGATCATAACCCAGACAACGAGTGTGCTTGCCCTTACCTTATCATGCAGTACAACATCCGGATAGTGTGACATACGAATTCCACACAGATCTGGATTTTGCACGATGCGACCAGCCGATTAAACTAAGAATCGCAATGAGACACCTTCAAACTCTACCAGATTCTGATAACGCTGTCAGAATCGAATAGGCGGCCCCTCACTGTCCTTCACAGTGATCACGCTCTTTGTATACTACTCTAAAGGCGATCGATAGTAATGCACTCTGGAGGCCGATCCACTAGTTACATTTTATTTATTTATTATTGTAATACCTTAGCAAAGGTAGGCCGGCAGCTGCCTGTCTATGCCACTCTGCGGCCACAGAAAAACAGATAGTAAACATGGAGACAGAAAAACAGACGTACATGAATGGTAAAAACAGGAGACAAACATAAGAAATGACATGAAGGCGTTCGCGGAAGGCACTGGGTATACAAGGAAGTTCAGCACTGCACGCAAACGTGAACAGTTTCACACGCCAACGAAGGAGCACACTGAAGAAGAACACTGAGACACTTAGACGAAGAGAACACTGTAGCACATTGAATCTTCGAATCTTGGGCGCATTGAACACACTGAGGAGATGGTGGAGGGGACTGCCACTGGGTGCAGGAGATGGGCAGGCGGAAGGAGAACCCTGGAGGAAAAGGGGGGAAGGTAGGAAGGGAAGGGGAGGGGTATACGGATGGAACGAGGACATCTTCAGGAAAGGGGAGTTGGAAGAAGCCACCTTGAGCAAGTGTGTGGAGAGTGTGAAGATTGAGAGCAGGTTGGATGCAAGAGTATAGACGCAGCAGTGGAGTGGTGTGGGAGGGGATGGGAGAGACAAGTGGGTGGGGAGAATCGAGATTGCGGGAGGTGTAGAGGATCCGTATCCGGTGGAGGAAAACTAGGAAGTGTGGGAAAGGGATCAAGTCATAAAGTATCTACATAGGGGAGGGGAGACACATGCGATAGGTGAGGTGGAGCACATGGTGTTCAAAGATTTGAAGAGACTTATAGTAGGTGGGAGGGGCGGATATCAAGGCGGGGTGGGCATAACAAAGGATGGGGCGGATCCATGTTCGGCTGGAGAGGAGTTTGAGGAGGTGGAGAGAGGTTCGAGCATCGGCTTGGACTGCCCGGAGAGAGGGGGTCCAGGAATGGTGGCGGTCGAGGATGACCCCAAGGTACTTGAGGACGACGGTGAGGTTAACGGGGTGGCCATAGATGGTAAGATAGGAATCCCGGAGACGGAAGGAAGGGGTGGTTTTGCCTACAATGATTGCCTGGGTTTTGGAAGGATTGACCTGGAGCAGCCACTGTTTGCGACAAGCTGTGAACTGGTCAAGATGGTATTGGAGAAGGCATTAGGAGCGTTGAGGGGTGGGGGTGAGCGTGAGGAAGGCGGTGGATGGAGGGTTGGGGCGACAGCATGTCCGCCGTTTTATCATGGAGCATTCCAACTGTAATCAATTACACACCAGCCAAAGCTTTGTACGTGTACGAAGTTACACTGACGTCTTATCGTGTCTTCCTGGTGCTTCACTTGTTACGCGGTGCATTTAGGGCCCTACAACAAGGGACGCTCTGTATACAGAGGCTAATGGATGAATCGATTCGCTCTACATTTAACTTTATTTCCAGAAGAGGAGCAGAATTTCGTCTCACTGCACACGTCTTGCGGCTTGGCAAGTGAGTCGCCTCCTCGCCAGATGGAGCAGTCGGAGGTAAAGCTGTGAGTCTCTTGCCTTTAAGCATGGCCCCACTACTTAACGCCTTTCGCATACAGTTATGGTGCGCAGAGCCTGTGCCCATTGTTGATCACAGGATACAGTATACAGTGCACGTCTGACGACGGAGAAAACGGTGACCACAACCGCTGCAGAGAATGTTACTGTAGAAGTACAGAGTAGGTTGTTGCCGTTGGATTGTTCTACATCTTATTGCTCAAACAAATGTAAAATATGCCAGAGCACGAAATATGTAGTATACTTAACAGGAATTTTGACGTCTCGTTGCCCTCAGGTGACTCTGAGGTTGATAGTTGTACAAAATATTTAGTACATAATACACAGCCAGGCACCAGAGAAACAGCTAAGACGTTGCGGATGATAATGGAAGCACGCCTGACGAAAAATCAAGATACGTTCATAAGATACTTATGACCTGGAAAAAGGGCTAGAAAATGTAAAATTTAGGAGGAAGCTGTTGGGAAAGACGGGTATTATACAATATGTACAAGAACCAGGAGGGAAAGGTAAGACTGGAAGGCCAAGAATGATGTGGACGTGTTTTTACCTAAGATTCATCCGAGGGCGACGAGACGCCAAAAGAAAGGGATGGAGTCTTTTGCCCCTATTGTTCAATCTATACACCGAAGAAGCAATAATGGCAATAAAAGAAAGGTTCAAGAATGGGATTAAAATTCGATGTGAAAAGATACCACTAATAAGATTTGGTGATGACATTTCTACACTCAGTAGCCCGCATCTCGTGGTCGCGCGGTAGCGTTCTCGCTTCCCACGCCCGGGTTCCCGGGTTCGATTCCCGGCGGGGTCAGGGATTTTCTCTGCCTCGTGATGGCTGGGTGTTGTGTGATGTCCTTAGGTTGGTTAGGTTTAAGTAGTTCTAAGTTCTAGGGGACTGATGACCATGGATGTTAAGTCCCATAGTGCTCAGAGCCATACACTCAGTGAAAGTGAAAAACAATTACAGGACCTGTTGAATAGAATGAATGAGTGCAGAATAGGGACTGAACACAAATCGTAGAAAGACGAAAGTAATGAGAAGTAGCAGAAACGAGAGCAGCGAGGAAATCTACATCAGAATTGGTATCACAAAATAGACAAAGGTAAGGAATTCTGCTACTTAGGCAACAAAACAACCCATGATGGACGGAGCAAAGGGGACATAAAAAGCAGACTAGCACTGGCAGAGAGGACCTTCCTTGACAAGGCAAGTCTGCTAGTATCAAACATAAGCCTTAATTCGAGGAATAAATTTCTGAGAATGTACGTTTGGAGCACAGCATTGCTTGTTACTGAAACAAAGACTGTGGGAAAACCGGAACAGAAGGGAATGTATATGAGATGTGGTGCTACAGAAGACTGTCGAGGATTAGGTGGACTGATAAGGTAAGAAATCAGGAAGCTATCCGCAGAGTTGACGAGGAAAATGATGTGTGGAAAACTCTGACTAAAAGAAGATCCGGATGATAGGACATGTGTTAATACTTCAGGAAATAGCTTCCGTGGAGCTGTGGAGTGTAGAAGGGTAAAACTCTTGAGGAAGAAAGAGATTGGAATACAAAATGGTTCAAATGGCTCTGAGCACTATGGGACTTAACATCTGAGGTCATCAGTCCCCTAGACTTAGAATTACTTAAACCTAACAAACCTAAGAACATCACATACATCCATGCCCGAGGCAGGGTTCGAACCTGCGACCGTAGCAGCAGCGCGGTACCGGACTGAAGGATTGGAATACATTCAGCAGATAATTGAGAACTTAAGTTGCAAGAGCTAATCTGAGATGAAAAGGTTGGAACACGAAAGGAATTCGTGGCAGACCGCATCAAATCAGCCATAAGGCTGATGATTAAAAAACTACAGAGTCATTTGCACATTAAAATTTATTAAAACGCTTGCGTCGATGGCTAGGATCAATTTTTCATGTTTCGTTAACGGTGATGTCACAAATATGTCACAGAAATTTCTCTCTGCAAAAACTTCGTGACGATGTTTTAGCTTAAATGGAACTCGAAAACGCGAAGTTGACATCTTTTATTGTTCGTTTAGGGGGATATACTACGTACTATATTCTGACCATTTGTTGTTTCTCCTTGCCACGGTGTCAAAAATTATTAAGTAACATATTTGTTAAATTGTAGCAAGCTATTTTCAGTAGATACGTGTACATCTCCATGTTAAGTCACAGCAAATAGTTGAAACATATGTTCCTTGATATGTGCAACATTTAGGTCTTGAAGTCCAGGATACGTTCTACTTTGAAGTTGTCTGCTATCGCGAATACTTATCGACGTACTCGATATGCAGTTTTCAAGCGAGCCAGATTCGATATCTTTAAAATTATCGCCCTACAAAAGGCTTCAGATTGTTGTCCAGCTGGACTACGGACGAAAGTGTGAAACACAAAACTACATTTTATTTATTTATTACAGAATTTTGTCAATTATAGACAGCTTAGAACCGAAGACAAAGATACAATCTTTTTATTTTTATCTTCCTAGAACTTGTTCAGCTTTGGCTGATGGCCTGCCCCTTTCATTTGACATCACGCCTCCCCCCCCCCCCCACCCGCCCTAGCTTGTGAATTTGGTTGTTGGACTGGAAACTTTGCTGTACTGATCAGCAGCCTAAAGCTTCCCTGCTGTTGTGTGTCGTGTTTTCTGCGATGTTAATTTTTCTCAAGTCCTTTCTTGTCTCTTCTTGTTTTTTACTTTATAAATGAAGTTAAAACTTTTCTTCGTTAGCCAGTTGTCATTCATTCCGTATATATGAACGTAAAATTTTAATCTCCTCATTCTTACTGTGTCTGGGATTGTTTCTATGTTTCTCTACACATCTTCGTTTTTCCTCTTCTTCCAGTTGTTATCTTCGTTATTTTGTGCTCCTACATTTTTCAGAGAATTTTCCTTTTTTCTTATCCAGTTCTTCTTGTTCATCTCTTTTATTCCGTGTTAGGCATTCAGATCCGTAAAGTGCTTCCGGTTTAACTACTGTTGCGTAGTTTCTAATTTTTGCTTGTAATGACACTGACCTTTTATTATATCAGTTTTGGGTGAGTTTGTATACTAATTCCATTTTAATCGATCTTTCCTTGCTTGCGGTGTTATGTAACCCATTTCATTGTATCCATTATGCCAAACATTTAAACTTATCAACTCTTTTGATGTTTCCGTGTTTAGTTTGTATATATTTTTCTCTGTTGTGATTATGTTCAATGTATTCTGTTTTGTCATATGATTTTGCTAATCAGGTTTTAGCTGCAGTTTTGTGAAGTGTTTCTATCATTATCTTTGTATCTGTTTTGCCCTTAGAAATTACTGCAATATCGTCAGCAAAAGCGAGACAGTTCACCTCAAAGCTTCCTCTTCCTTGTCCTACATGGATCACTTGGATGTTTTTCTCTCGTAGTTATTTGTCCCACTCTCCCATGACCTTGTTTAAGACCATATTGAAGGAAACCGGTGAGAGCCCATCGCCATGTCGAACACCTGTGTTTATTCTGAAGGGTTCAGAAACTTCTCCTACAAATTTAATTTTTGATTTTGTGTCTGCAAGTGTCTGTTCGACTACTTGTCTGGTGCTTTAGTCGATACCTGCTTCTTCTTCTGTTAGAAATACTGTCTGTCTGTCTACAGAATCGTATGCTTTTTTTGAAATCAATGAATGTAACCACTGTGTTAAGGTTCCGCATTGTTCTGATCCTGAAGATAATTTTCAGGCTAAAAATTGGCTCCGGGCACGATCTACTTTTCCTGAACCCTGCTTGACCTATCTTTTCCAGTACAGCTTTGGACATAATTTTGTTCGTGACTGGAAGTAGATATGCACTCCGTCTTGAGACCACAAGTGGCCCATCGGGACCATCCGACCGCCGAGTCATCCCCAAATAAGGATGCGGATAGGAGGGGCGTGTGGTCAGCACACCACTCTCCCGGTCGTTACGATGGTTTTCTTTGACCAGAGCCGCTACTATTCGGTCGAATAGCTCCTCAATTGGCATCACGAGGCTGAGTGCACCCTGAAAAATGGCAACAGCGCATGGCGGCCCGGATGGTCACCCATCGAATTTCCGGCCACGCCCGACATCTTTTTTTTTTTTACCAGGAATAGGGAAATTAACAATAGATCTTTATTGGTACAAACTGAAATACAACAGAAATGCCATCCTTCCGGCGAAAATAACACAAGACATTATACTCGTACAAGGCGAGCAATTTTTTGTTTTGTTTTTATGAACAAGGTGTAGGAAAAAAAGAATAATAATACTGATGTAAGCTAAGAGGTGTGAAGCAATATACAGTGGAATGAGGGAAAAACCAGTGTGTTCTGGTATATTGCATAAAAGAAAGGAGGCGCGTGTCCATGCGTCTACTCCACTGTGGGTTACAATATAGAAAGTAGCGCGGGGAGTCTCAGATGTCAGCAGGGGGGGCGGGAGTGTTGTCGGCGTGTGGCACCGTCCAACTGAGCGGGGGTGACGTAAAGATCGCATGTAGGTAATTGGCGAAGAAGGCGCGGTAGCGCGGTCGGTGTTCGACTTGACTGTGGGCGGTTTGTAAGTACTGCCAGAAATCAAGGCGTGATTTGTCGCCATCGTTATACATGTAGGTGATCGTCCATCCCGTGACCCATACAATCGCATGATTTTTGGCGGCGGGGAAATAAGTATTCTCAGGATGAATAAAAGTCCATGGGTCAATCGAGTCCGGCGGAACGCGGAGGTAACAGGCAACGAACTGTCGGGCTAGTTTCCAGACGTCACTGGTGGCAGCACAAGTCAGTTGATGGACATCGTCATCCACGAGGTGGCAAATGGAACAAAGTGGTGAGTCCATTAGTCCGATGGCGTGAAGGCGATGATTTGTGGCGAATTTTTCATTTGCGACTTGGTACCATGTTGCCCGGACGTTGGAGGGAAGAAAAGGCTGGTGGATATGACGCCAAACCGTGGGCCACCGCTTGGCCGGATGTCTGAGTTCGATATTGTTTCTGGATATGGATCGAAGCAGTGGGGTGTAAAAATCTTTAGGTCGAGGAGAACGCGTGGTCGGTAAGTGTGTGTGAGCATAACTGAAGTCGACGATGAAATCAGAAATGTGCGTCAGATGGTGCTTGATGTGTCCGACTGGTACTGGTGGTGTTATGGTCGCGGGCACAAGAATTTCCAGCAAACTGCGCGTAAGAGAGGTGCCCCCGTGCCACTGCTTGTGCATGGTGGACATGTACAAGGACGCCGCTCGGAGTCGCACATTGACAAGGCCGAGGCCTCCCGCTCGCATGGGAAGGGTGAGCGTGTCGTAGCGGACCTTAAAGATCGTACCGGCCGTAAGGAAGTATCCGAAGGCAGCCTGGAGGCTGCGTCCAATAGTTAATGGCAGCGGGAGGACCTGTGCGATGTGGACCATTCTGGACGCCACATGTTGATTGAGGTATTGGACACGTTGTAAAGAATCGAGTTGTCGGAGAAGATTTTGTCGCACCGTCGTGCGGATAGTTTGGAGTGCACGCTGAAAACTGATGGCAGCGGAGCGGCGCACGGTGGAGGTGAAAATGATACCAAGGTATCGTAGTTTTTGTACACACGGGAGTGGTGCTAAGTCGTCGTGTGAGAGGCCGCGTCCAATGGGCTTCGCCGCGGATTTAGCCACATTCATTTTACTGCCAGCTGCAGCGCCGTACGTTGATATCAAATCAAGTGCCGTGTATGTTTCACTCCGTGAGCGGATCAAGAGGAGGAGGTCGTCCGCATACGCACGACATCGAAAACTGTGCTGTCGCAAAGTGAGACCAGAAAGGTGGCTCGTCAGACTCCCGATGAGTGGCTCCAGGTTTATGGCATAGAGTAGGGTCGAAAGTGGGCAGCCTAGCCGTACGGAACGCCGGATTGCCACTGGTCCCACCACACGGCCATTAACCTGAATCAGCGATTCGGCGGTGCCGTACAGGCGCCGGATAACGTCGATAAAGGCTGGTGGAAAACCCATGCGATTCATCACCGAGAACAGAAAAGAATGCCGCACTTTGTCGAATGCGCTGTCAAAATCAATGGCAACCACTGCGGCGCGGAGTCTGCACGCCGCTGCCAGTGCAATTAAATCGCGACATTCTCCTGTGGCCGTTTGTATATTAACTGAGCCGCCCAGAGTTGTCTGTTCCGGGGATAGAATGCTAGGCAGGACCTTGCGGCATCGCGTTGCCAGTAGACGTGTAAAAATTTTATAATCCGCGTTAAGCAGAGTCAGGGGACGGTAATGTGCTGTCGTCACACCTGGTGTCGGTTTGTGGATGGGTATAATAATTCCCGTGACGAAGGACGGCGGTACGGCGTTCCCCAACGTCAGCAGTTCATGAAACATCGTTCTCCACCGTGACGCCATTAGTGTGAGGAAATCGCGATAAAATTCTATCGGCAATCCGTCGACACCAGACTTATTCAGAGCGCCTTTTTTGATTGCATCATGGACTTCGTCACGCGTAATTGGCTCCATCATTTCGTCCGCTTCGTCGTTGGTGAGGGTGCGAGTTACGTGTGGTAACACAGACTCCTCAGCGTGGTTGTCTGTAGTCTCCTCCTGGTACATTGTGCGGTAGTGGTCGACAAAGGCACTGACGATTTCAGCTTGGCAAGTGGCGTGCTGGCCGTGACAGGTGTTGATCTCGGTGATGAGTTGTTGTCGTCGATGTTTCCTATCGGAGGCGATGTGATGCATGGTGGGATGTTCTTGTTCCACCGAATCTTGACATCGGGTTCGCACTATAGCCCCCTGCAGTCTACGGCGTGTCAACGTTATAATTTGCGCCTTAATCCTGCTGCGTTCCCTCTGGGAGTCGGGGGTGGGCGGTTGGGCGTCCAGGTCGCGGAGAACGGCGTAGAAATAGTCGGTAGTGTGCCGGCGCCACGCAGCTACTTCCTTTCCATACTGAATCAAAGTACGTCGAATGGCAGGTTTGGCACATTCCAGCCACCAGGTCAAGGTCGTGCAGTATGTAGGTAAGCGACGTTCACAGGTGGCCCATGTCTCGGTAACACGTTGAAGACATTCGGGATCATGAAGGTGGGTGGTGTTTAGCTTCCACGGTGCACGACTACGCCAGACCACTTGCTTGGGGAAGAGAATGTTGCAGATGTAGGCACAGTGGTCCGAAAAGGCCAGGGGCCAAAGTTCTGCACCTTGGACTGCAGGTGTGAGTTCCCGAGAGACGTAAATCCTATCATGGCGGCTCGCGGAGTGACTCGTCTGGTAAGTATATCCAGGCGCGTCGCCGTGCCGAACTTCCCAAGTGTCGCGGAGCAACAGATCGCGGACGACAAGACGCAGTTCTTGACAGGTGTTGTAGTGGGGCACTTGATCTTTGGGGTGCAAGACACAATTAAAATCACCCCCGAGCAAGTAATGGTCGCAGCGTCCAAGAAACAAACGAGCGATTTCTTCTGAATAGAAGAGTGCCCTGTCGCGTCTGCGGGTGGAGCCTGACGGAGCGTAAATGTTGACGATACGCGTACCCATGACGGTGACGGCCATGCCTCTGGCAGATGGAAGGTATATGATATCGGCCACTGGAATGCCTTCTCTGGCGTAGATGGCTACGCCGCGTCCCAGGTGGTCACCAGGAGAAGGATAAGTGTTATATCCCGCGACGTCTGGAAGTGTGGCCAAGTGTACTTGCTGTAGTAGTGCGATATCGACGTCCGACTCCCATATCATCTCTCGCAGCAGTTGAAGTTTCACGGGTGAGCTAATGGTGTTAGTGTTGATCGTCGCTATTCGGTAGGTTTGGAGCCGTACCCCGCCGTGGAGGGGAACTCCACCGGCGGAGGATGAAGAGGGGCGAGGCAACGGTGAGTCGTGCCGTACGCCACCTGACGGCGTTATCAGCGGCGTAACGATTCTTCCGTCTGGGGTAACTCTGTCCCCAGCGTGTGGTCCGGGTCCTCATCGACGTCCTCACTCCACACCATTGAAGGCGCCGTCGTTGTGATGGTCGTACGTTCCACGTCGGTCGTAGGGGCGGAGGACGTCTCGGCGGCAGTCGCAGCGGTGGAGTCCATTGGTTCAGGAGCACCAGGGCGAGCCAGTAGAGTAGGCATCGACACAGCCACAGTCGGCGTCATGTTGTCCTCATTCGTATCGTCGTGTAGGTTCTCCGAGGCCTCGTCGGGTCGGACGGCCTCTGGAGCATCAGTGGGAGGTGATCCGTCTCGTTCCGAGACCGTATGGCGCCTCCTCTTGCGCCTCTTAGGTGAACGTTGTTTGCGGGTTCGTCCCTCCGTGTCGGAAGACGGAAGGGAGTCGCGACGCTCTGAGAGGAAGGTCGTCGCGGGAACGTCAAATGAAGGGACGTCCGTACGGTCGGGCGGGTGGGGGTCGGAAGTCGTCGCTGTTGGTAGTAGCGCCGGAGTAGCAGCAGGCCGTGAGCGCGACGTGTCGGCCCCGGCGGTATCCGTAGCAGCTGGAAGAGTCACCGGTACATGGTCCGACATGCGGCGGCCGGAGGGAGGAGAAGAGAGCGCCGATGCGTAGGTGATCGGTAAAACCGTCGTCGGAGCCGGAGGTGCCACGGTAGCGGCTGGCAATTGGGTGATTCGGCGCTGAAGACACTCAGATCTGAGGTGGCCTTCTTTGCCGCACCCGGAACAGGTTTTGGGTTGGCCGTCGTATATGACAACCGCGCGGCACCCGCTAATTTGCAGGTAAGATGGCACGTGGCGATGGAGATCGATGGTGATCTGCCGTACACCGTTAAGAACGGGGTACGTTTGGAATTGCGCCCAGCGTTCGGCAGTGTGGCCATGTACAGTGCCATACGGGCGGAAAGCCGCGATAACGTCTTCCGCCGGGAGCTCGAACGGGAGTTCGAAAACTCGTATGGTGCGCATTCCTAAGCCGGCGTGGTCGACAGTGACCGCTCCGACATTGCCGTCGGCGTGGCAAAAGCGTAATCCATGGTTGGTGTCACGAAGTATTCTTTCACATACCGCGTCACTGACGACTTTGACGTACACCGTACTGCTTAATATTGACAAATGGATGCCCAAGATGGCGGAAGCTGGGATCTTAGCAACGTCGCGGAGGAAGCGTTCCACTTCCAAGGCCCTTGGTCGTGCGTAGTCGTTGCAGAAGGTGAATCGTAATGTCGATTTTCTAAAACGGTTGGCCATGGTTCTAATGCACGTAAGCGACACGTAAGTGACGGCCGCGGAAATGTAAACAACAGCGAGCGCGCGCGCTCCGCAGGCGGAAACAACAACACGTCCGCACTGCACGGCGGCGAAAGCCGGACTTGTATCCATTGCGGCAAGGCCGTTGCCCTGGAAGTAGATATAAGCCTCGGTAATTATTTACGTCTGTCCTATCACTCTTCTGAGGTAGCGAATGGATTATGGAGCGTCTTGTATTCTTTTTTTCTCCCAGCGATCTCGAATAAGCTCATAAATGGTTTCAGCTGCCTGCTTCCCTCCCAGTTTCCACATCTCAGGTAACTTGCTGTCTTCACCTGGTGCTCTGTTGTTTTTCAGCTGGCCAATGTATTGTTCAAGTTGATGCAGTGATGGTAGTTCTGAAGGTGGGTTTTCCTTTTGAGGCTGTCTGGAAATTAGTCGTCGTGTTGGTTCCTCGCAGTTATGAAGTATTTTGCTAGTAACTCACAGTTGTCTTTGTAGTTGTTAATAAGTTTTCCTGTTGAATCTCTGCAGTGTACGCTCATCAGCTTGTAACGTGTTATTTCTTCCCTAGTGTTGTTATGTCTAAAATTTGTATCTATTTCGTCTAATTGTTTTTTGTCATATTTCCGCTTCTCTGTTCGAATAATTTTTGGTGTCTGCTCTCTGATCTCATTGAATGTGTTCCAGTTTCTTTCCTTTTTGCTGGAGTTCTAGTTTTTCCAAGCAGTTAGTCTGTGCTCTGTCGCTTGTCACATATCTTATTTCGCCACCTATGTTTCCTTCTTGGTTGTTCTAATTCTTTCACCGTTTCTATCATTGCTTCTCTGATTTCATCCCCCGTTTCGCATCTTCTTTGGGTGAAACCCTTTAACGAATCCGTTTCAGTTTTCTGAAAGAAATCTTGTGTCAATTATATGGAGTGTGCTCCCTGCCGCCGTTGGATAAGCAGCTGCCAGCAGAAAGTCGTATACTCCTAGCTCAATTATTTGTTACATAGTTTAATTCTTAATTTCTTTGCGGGTTTTTGGTACTTGCATTGTCTAATTCATAAATTTCGGGCGTATTATAGTATTTGAGAGTTGTAGCATCGCATTTTAGTACCCGAATAGTGTAAAATCGCGTAGTCTCCTTCCGCCGCCGGGAAGTGTGTCAGCAGTGCGCAAGTAGCAGCATTACTGCATTTACTAGGCAACCTTGTATTTTAATAACCGTTTAAATTTTGTGTCGATTTGTTTGTGCTCTCTGTAGATTAGTTCAGACGTTCTTTGCACAACAGTTTTTAGCATGGATAGGGACTGCAACTGCTGTGTTCGGATGCAGGCTGAGCTGGCATCCCTTCTCTCCCAGCTTCAGGCAATGCTGGCTTCGGTCACACAGTTTGAGGCTGTTGCCAATGGGCATCACTGTTGGGGTCCGGATGGGGGTTTGTCGGGTACGGCCAGCTCGTCCCACGCATCCCCCGATTGAACTACGACTGTGGTTGCCCGGGATACTGCCCACATTGAGGGTGATCCCTCACCTGTGGTAGAGTGGGAGGTTTCAGGCTCTGCCTCAGACTGATACTGATCTTCGGCCGGACATGGCTGCTTGTCCTGTTCCAGAGGTTGCCCCTCAGTCTGCAAAATCCGGGCAGTCGCAGAGGGTGGGCTTACTGGTAGTTGGGAGCTCCAACGTCAGGCGCGTAATGGGGCCCCTTAGGGATATGGCAGCAAGAGAGGGGAAGAAAACCAATGTGCACTCCGTGTGCATACCGGGGGGAGTCATTCCAGATGTGGAAAGGGTCCTTCCGGATGCCATGAAGGGTACAAGGTGCACCCATCTGCAGGTGGTCGCTCATGTCCGCACCAATGATGTGTGTCGCTATGGATCGGAGGAAATCCTCTCTGGCTTCCGGCGGCTATCTGATTTGGTGAAGACTGCCAGTCTCGCTAGCGGCATGAAAGCAGATCTCACCATCTGCAGCATCGTCGACAGGACTGACTGCGGACCTTTGGTACAGAGCCGAGTGGAGGGTCTGAATCAGAGGCTGTGGCGGTTCTGCGACCGTGTGGGTTGCAGATTCCTCGACTTGCGCCATAGGGTGGTGGGGTTTCGGGTTCCGCTGGATAGGTCAGAAGTCCACTACACGCAGCAAGCGGCTACACGGGTAGCAGGGGTTGTGTGGCGAGGACTGGGCGGTTTTTTAGGTTAGATGGCTTCGGGCAAGTACAGAAAGGGCAACAGCCTCAAAGGGTGCGGGGCAAAGTCAGGTCATTCGGGGACCAAGCAGCAATCGGTATTGTAATTGTAAACTGTCGAAGCTGCATTGGTAAAGTACCGGAACTTCAAGCCCTGATAGAAAGCACCGAAGCTGAAATCGTTATAGGTACAGAAAGCTGGCTGAAGCCAGAGATAAATTTTGACGAAATTTTTACAAAGGCACAGACGGTGTTTAGAAAGGATAGATTGCATGCAACCGGTGATGGCGTGTTTGTCGCTGTTAGTAGTAGTTTATCCTGTAGTGAAGTGGATAGTTCCTGTGAATTATTATGGGTGGAGGTTACACTCAACAACCGAGCTAGGTTAATAATTGGCTCCTTTTACCGACCTCCCGACTCAGCAGCATTAGTGGCAGAACAACTGAGAGAAAATTTCGAATACATTTCACATAAATTTTCTCAGCATGTTATAGTCTTAGGTGGAGATTTCAATTTACCAGATATAGACTGGGACACCCAGATGTTTAGGACGGGTGGTAGGGACAGAGCATCGAGTGACATTATACTGAGTGCACTATCCGAAAATTACCTCGAGCAATTAAACAGAGAACCGACTCGTGGAGATAACATCTTGGACCTACTGATAACAAACAGACCCGAACTTTTCGACTCTGTAAGTGCAGAACAGGGAATCAGTGATCATAAGGCCGTTGCAGCATCCCTGAATATGGAAGTAAATAAGAATATAAAAAAGGGGAGGAAAGTTTATCTGTTTAGCAAGGGTAATAGAAGGCTGATTTCAGACTACCTAACAGATCAAAACGAAAATTTTTGTTCCGACACTGACAATGTTGAGTGTTTATGGAAAAAGTTCAAGGCAATCGTAAAATGCGTTTGAGACAGGTACGTGCCGAGTAAAACTGTGAGGGACGGGAAAAACCCACCGTGGTTGAACAAAAAAGTTAGGAACCTACTGCGGAAGCAAAGAGAGCTTCACTCCAAGTTTAAACGCAGCCAAAACCTCTCAGACAAACAGAAGCTAAATGATGTCAAAGTTAGCGTAAGGAGGGCTATGCGTGAAGCGCTCAGTGAATTCGAAAGTAAAATTCTATCTACCGACTTGACAGAAAATCCTAGGAAGTTCTGGTCTTACGTTAAATCAGCAAGTGGCTCGAAACAGCATATCCAGACACTCCGGGATGATGATGGCATTGAAACAGAGAATGACACGCGTAAAGCTGAAATACTAAACACCTTTTCCCAAAGCTGTTTCACAGAGGAAGACCGCACTGCAGTTCCTTCTCTAAATCCTCGCACAAACGAAAAAATGGCTGACATCGAAATAAATGTCCAAGGAATACAAAAGCAACTGGAATCACTCAACAGAGGAAAGTCCACTGGACCTGACGGGATACGAATTCGATTGTACACAGAGTACGCGAAAGAACTTGCCCCCCTTCTAACAGCCGTGTACCGCAAGTCGCTAGAGGAACGGAAGATTACAAAAAAATGGCTCTGAGCACGATGGGACTTAACTTCTAAGGTCAGCAGTCCCCTAGAACTTAGAACTACTTAAACCTAACTAACCTAAGGACATCACACACATCCATGCCCGAGGCAGGATTCGAACCTGCGACCATAGCGGTCGCGCGGGGAAGGTTCCAAATGATTGGAAAAGAACACAGGTAGTCCCAGTCTTCAAGAAGGGTCGTCGAGCAGATGCGCAAAACTATAGACCTATATCTCGGACGTCGATCTGTTGTAGAATTTTAGAACATGTTTTTTGCTCGAGTATCGTGTCGTTTTTGGAAACCCAGAATCTACTCTGTAGGAATCAACATGGATTCCGGAAACAGCGATCGTGTGAGACCCAACTCGCTTTATTTGTTCATGAGACCCAGAAAATATTAGATACAGGCTCCCAGGTAGATGCTATTTTCCTTGACTTCCGGAAGGCGTTCGATACAGTTCCGCACTGTCGCCTGATAAACAAAGTAAGAGCCTACGGAATATCAGACCAGCTGTGTGGCTGGATTGAAGAGTTTTTAGCAAACAGAACACAGCATGTTGTTATCAATGGAGAGACGTCTACAGGCGTTAAAGTAACCTCTGGCGTGCCACAGGGGAGTGTTATGGGACCATTGCTTTTCACAATATATATAAATGACCTAGTAGATAGTGTCAGAAGTTCCATGCGGCTTTTCGTGGATGATGCTGTAGTATACAGAGAAGTTGCAGCATCAGAAACTTGTAGCGAAATGCAGGAATATCTGCAGCGGATAGACACTTGGTGCAGGGAGTGGCAACTGAACTTAACATGGACAAATGTAATGTATTGCGAATACATAGAAAGAAGGATCCTTTATTGTATGATGATATGATAGCGGAAAAAACACTGGTAGCAGTTACTTCTGTAAAATATCTGGGAGTGTACGTGCGGAACGATTTGAAGTGGAATGATCATATAAAATTTATTGTTGGTAAGGCAGGTACCAGGTTGAGATGCATTGGGAGAGTGCTTAGAAAATGTAGTCCATCAACAAAGGAGGTGGCTTACAAAACATTCGTTCGACCTATACTTGAGTATTGCTCATCAGTGTGGGATCCGTACCAGATCGGGTTGACGGAGGAGATAGAGAAGATCCAAAGAAGAGCGGCGCGTTTCGTCACAGGGTTACTTGGTAACCGTGATAGCGTTACGGAGATGTTTAGCAAACTCAAGTGGCAGACTCTGCAAGAGAGGCGCCCTGCATCGTGGTGTAGCTTGCTCGCCAGGTTTCGAGAGGGTGCGTTTCTGGATGAGGTATCGAATATATTGTTTCCCCCTACTTATACCTTCCAAGGAGATCACGAATGTAAATTTAGAGAGATTCGAGCGCGCACGGAGGCCTTCAGACAGTCGTTCTTCCCGCGAACCATACGCGACTGGAGCAGAAAAGGGAGATAATGACAGTGGCACGTAAAGTGCCCTCCGCCACACACCGTTGGGTGGCTTGCGGAGTATAAATGTAGATGTAGATGTAGACATATTCAATTTTGGGTTTGGTCTTTAAACTGAAATTTTGCTCTGATTTCTGTTAAAAAGTGGTCCGAATCAATGCCTAGTCCTCTTCTGACCCTTACGTTCATTATTTCCCTATGGTTTTGTTTGGCTTTTGCCACATGACCCAGCTGATATGAGCCTAAATGTGCATTATGAGAGACCAGGTCTTCTTTCACCGAGGTAGTTTCCTGAAAAAGGCTGACATTAGTTTTAAGTGAGTGAAATGGTTTGCAGAAGTTGATGAGCCTTTCCCCTTTCTTATTCGTGCGTTTGTGTGCAGGAAACTTCCCTGCTGTTGCCTTGTATTTCCCTTCTCTGCCGATCTGCGCATTGAAGTCTCCCATGAGTAGTTTTAAGTGGCGCTTTGATATTTTTGATGTCTCATTTTCTAGTGTCTTCCAAAATTTTTCGACTTTTTCTGGATTGTTTCTGTTGTCATTGTTGGCAGGTGCACGTGCATTTATGGCGGTATAGCACTTGTTTGCTGATTTAATCGAGAGAAGTGACATTCACTCCGATGGGACCACAAAATTCGTTGTGGATTCTGTTAGATTCCGTTTGACCATGAAACCTGTTCCAAGCATAGTGACTTTCTGTTTATTCTTTATGGCCTTTTTCCTTTATAGATCCTGTAGCCCTGTGATTAGAATGCGTTTTCATCACCGTATCTGGTTTCCTGAAGTGCTAGTATGAGCACGTCGCGTCTGTTTAACACTTCCGTCAATTGTTTAGGTTTCCCAATCTTTAATAATGTGTTAATATTCAATGTGCCCAGCAGATGCTTCTTCTTAGGCCGTATGCGAGAAGTTGTAGGAAGCTCCGACTTATCCTTACATGATGTGCTAGATTCTCCAGAATCCGACGGCCTAGTTGCATCACTATTTCCAGGAATGAAGGACTTTTTACATCCTGTATT
The DNA here is from genome assembly GCF_023898315.1 of Schistocerca nitens. Lineage (NCBI taxonomy): Eukaryota > Metazoa > Arthropoda > Insecta > Orthoptera > Acrididae > Schistocerca > Schistocerca nitens. The sequence continues at coordinate 267,069,762 of NC_064618.1, forward strand.
ACTTTTCCATTCAGTGCTATCATCACGTCTTGGTTGAAAGTAATTTAGAAAGGTGCTTTAGCCCCTTTGTTGGATGTTACACATGTGACTGAATCGCCATATTGGTCTTAACAGGCCACCCAATATGGGAACAGACGCTTTTCGTAGCCGACCACTTTGGTAACAGACGCTACTGATTTTAGCAGGCACCATCAACACGTAGAGAGACGCTGACCACTTAGCTGCTTGTTGCAACTCAAACGCGACGTGGATTGTTGCTTTGCTTGGTGGGTTGCCTCTTCTACTAGATCCACCGTACTGAGCTCCTTCCTCTCCACCTTTATTACCGTTAAGCTATCACTGTCAGGAGAAGATGACTCGTCTGCCTTCTTTGCCGTCAAGATTAATATCTTCATTCGCCTCAGAAGCTGTGGAAGTTCGTATTTATTTATTTATTTATTTTCTTTTTGATTTACCTGATAAGGACCATAAGGTGGTGTCTTACATTGCACCAGGGTTTCACTTATACAATACCTTTCCTAACAAATAACAACTTTAAAATGACAAATAATTTTGAAATGCTTTGAGCGTCTATAGTGACAATGCGAGTAAGTACCACTGACCACTAATTCATAAAGTTAATACTGGCAGTGCTTGTACTGCTGCTGCTGCTGCTGCCACCAATAGTGATAACAGCAATAGTAATAGTAATGACCAAAATAATGACAACTATACCAATTATGATAGTGGTTGGTGTTGTTGTGGTCTTCAGTCCTCAGACTGGTTTGATAATAGTGGCATATAGAAAAAGAATTTATAGGTGAAGAAAGTAATTGTTTTCTCATGTATCGAGATCTGGGGAAGGGAAATGTAAGGAGACTGCACCAGCTAAGAATAATGGGAAACGAGGAAGACCTAGTTGGAAAGAAGAACGTACCAAGGTCGCAAGTGCTTACGGAGACCATGGTCATCATTATTGTTGCTTTAGTAAATATGTCATTATCTGTCTTCTGAAACTAGACCTATTATTCAGTTTTCTAATGCGGGAATTTATTACAGAGTCGGGTTCCTGCCGCTGAGATGCACTTACATAAGGGACTGAATGATGAAATGGGACAGGAAGGAGTGTTTTTACCTTATTGCTCAAACAAGAGCGTTAAGGTCGAGAAGACTACGTTGATAATACAGTTAAGAAGGCACCGAGCATGGAAATCTCTCAGCCCTCGCCTGGACGCAGCTTGGGTAGCTGTGCATATGACGGTGAAATACGACAAAGAGTCGAACATGAAAGATATAACGGACACAGGCGTTCATAACCAGTTTCAGGCACAGTGAGTGTTCCTGAGAAAGGCCTTCCTCAGAAAGGCCTAGAAGCATAACACCGCTGTATTAATCAGCTGGAAGTATAAGTGAGTGTACAAGTTTCTTTTTCAGGTCAAGGGAGAAGAAGTCTTTACATTTTTATAGTGCATAGAGAGGTGCAGGTGCCTTCTTACAAAATGCTGTTACGTGCTCAGTTCAGTTCAGATTTTCATCTATTATTACTCCTAGACTCTTTGCTGAAGAAGAGTAACTGATGTATATCCCATTTAGGGTTTAAATGGTAGGGATTCCAGACATTTCGGGCTAACGAATACAAGTGACCAATTCGTAACGATTAGGTTTTGGGTGGGTTCAGCGTTAACCTTATATTCTGCGCCCATGTTGACAGTGGACACAGATCGGTACTGAGATGCTCGATACCTGTCATCAGTTTTATTGGTTTTGCACTTAGATACAATTCGAGGTCATCAGCGTACACGTGGTATATGCAGCGGGACAAAACTGATAACACATCATTGACATACAGTGAGAAGAGTTACGGACCTAACAGCGAACCTTGGATGCCGGCTGATACTATGTGTCTCCATTGTGTATTGTGACTTTATGGTGCAGGATATGTAGCATTCCTGGCGAAACGTCTGGTATGAGCGAAACCATTGCACTACACTTGGCAAGATATTTAGGGTGATAACTTAGGACGATAACTTCAGCAAATTCAAAGATCAAAGTGAAAGAGAGTTGAAGGATTCTTCATTTGTCGGATAACTAGCCTACTGTTTGCTATGTGAGACGTCTTAGTCAAGGAAACTGGTATTTACTCATTATTTTTTTCTATAGGTAAAGGTCTTCCAATAAAAGGACGCAACACATTCGTTGAGAAACCGACTGCCTAATCTGTAACAAATACCGATGGCATATTTGCCAATGTGATCCCTGGCAGTAGGCATGAGCTAAGTGTTACAATAACAAATTTGTGTTAACATTTTTTTCTGAACGTCAAGTTACTCAATAAAGAGGTGAGCATTTTTTCCGTACCACGCAATGTCAACAACAGTGAAGCAACCGTTGTGATTACAAACAGCTAGATGTACAATGGAGCACACCATATCTTTTACTCACAATTGTCTAGATCCGATTTGGCAGACATGTTATACCTAACCTGTTTCGGCTCTCGTGAGTCGTCATCAGAACAATATTCTGCATCTGTTACGGAAGCAATATCTTCATCGACGACTCACCGTGTTCATTTAAAATCAAGACACACGTGAATAGATGAGCTAGACCTGCGCCGGAGCAACTTACGTAATTATAACTCGTTGAGACATTGTCTAAAACAACACACTAACAGGCGGCAGTTGAAGTACCATACGACGTGTAACGTAAGTTACACTGGGCGCGCCGGCCGCGGTGGTCTCGCGGTTCTAGGCGCGCAGTCCGGAACCGCGCTATTGCCACGTCGCAGGTTCGAATCCTGCCTCGGGCATGGATGTGTGTGATATCCCTAGGTTAGTTAGGTTTAAGTAGTTCTAAGTTCTAGCGGACTGATGACCACAGCTGTGAAGTCCCATAGTGCTCAGAGCCATTTACACTGGGCAAGACTTCCGCTCTGTGCACCGAAGACCTACTGCAACAAGCGGTGTACTCTGTCCATGTGTACGACCTCCCGAGTGAAAGTTGCATCCCACTGATGTCCACAAACGAGTGAAGTTCAGTACCTTGACAGATTCCTAATGACGCCTTCACAGACAGTTCTCCCCGCGTCCGGCCATCCTGATTTAGGTTTTCCGTGATTTCCCTAAATCGCTCCAGGCAAATGCCGGGATGGTTCTTTTCAAAGGGCACGGCCGACTTCCTTCCCCATCCTTCCCTAATCCGATGAGACCGATGACCTCGCTGTCTGGTCTCCTTCCCCAAACCAACCAACCAACAGACAGTTCTCAGAAGCTCTGTAACAGTAAGCCATAGATATCACCTTCAAGATCTGTTTTTCGTAGCCTTGTGTATTGTGTATTGAACTGGAGACCTAGAAACGAGAGGCTTCGTTCCACCGTGGCCTTCAGTAGTTCTCAACCCCACAACAGGGCACAGCAGTCCACCCACCTCTCCACCGCCCCACACCGAACCCAGGGTTATTGTGTGGTTTGGCACCCAGTGGACCCCCACCCCCACCCCCGCCCTCCCTGGGAACGTCTCGTACCAGACGAGTGTAACCCCAAATGTTTTCTTGCTACAGTAATGGTGGTGTGTGTACGTGAAGACAATACTGGTGCAGCAATCGCCGAGATAGTGTAACTGAGGCAGAATAAGGGGAACCAGCCCGCATTCGCCGAAGCAGATGGAAAACCGCCTTAAAAACCATCCACAGGCTGACCGGCACACCGGAACTCTACACTAATCCGCCGGGCGGACGCGTCCTGGCGACCGGCACGCCTTCCCGCTCGGGAAGCAGCGCGTTGGACCGCGTGGCTAGCCGTTCGGCCTCCGTGGCCTTTCTGGATTCATAACACAGATGCACATTGCCGACCACATCAACGACTAAAATGAAGGCGGTAAGATCGTGTCAAGCAATTAAGTAAACTCTAAACTTTATTAGAACTTTTTTTTTCAGATGAATTACAAAAACTTCTTGCATCTCCAAAGATTCCGTCATCCTCTGCCAGGCACTTTATTGTGAATAGCAAAGTAATCATGTAGATGTAGATGTTGATTGCGATAGATTTAATCTTCCTTCTATTTCTTCTAGTGGCAGTAGTAGTAATATTAATAATAATAATAGTAGAAGTTCGGGAGCGTGTTGAAACATAATGCCTCCGAATTTCTTATAGGGAAACTGTCACAGGTTTTAAACAAAACAAAGATTGTTAACCTTCTACATCTTTCTTCTTCATTTCTACAAATTTGCAGACCTCTGCCGCTAGAGGGCTCCGAATTGTACAATGTGACATGGCCGTGTGTATCGTAATAGTGTCAGTGCGTTAGGAACAGCGTGCTGTAATCGAGTTTCGAATACGAAGAGTTCGTCCACAGATCTATCCATCAGCACGAGAATGCCAGAACGTACACGAGCACTGAGGCATCTGCGATAATTCGGCGTCTTGGGTTCACTGTCGTCGATCATCCTACATACAGTCCCGATTTTACTCCATCCGATTTAAAAAAAAAAATGGTTGAAATGGCTCTGAGCACTATGGGACTTAACTGCTGAGGTCATCAGTCCCCTAGAACTTAGAACTACTTAAATCTAACTAACCGCCGGCCACGGTGGCCGAGCGGTTCTAGGCGCTACAGTCTGGAACCGCGCGACCGCTGCGGTCGCAGGTTCGAATCCTGCCTCGGGCATGGATGTGTGTGATGTCCTTAGGTTAGTTAGATTTAAGTAGTTCTACGTTCTAGGGAACTGATGACCTTAGAAGTTAAGTCCCATAGTGCTCAGAGCCATTTGAACCATTTGAACCTAACTAACCTAAGGACATCACACACATCCATGCCCGAGGCAGTATTCGAACCTGCGACCGTAGCAGACGCGCGGTTCCGGACTGAAGGGCCAGAACCGCTCGGCCACCGCGACCGACCCAATAAGATGAACATTATGTTAAAAACAGAAGTGTAGTCATGAAACGTCACTCCTTATTTACCAATACTAGATTTCAATTTTATTTGCGAGAAACTAATATTTTTCTTATTTTCCTAAATTATATGGCATGTTCTCCTGGTGGTACATTACTAATATTCCTATTGATTACTAACATTTCTATTGGTTGTTCAGTATTTTAGAGCAGAAAATAAAAAGAATTGTAACAATGGAAAGATGGGTTGTTTAGCAAAGTGTTAAAAATGTAGCTTATAAAACTGCGACTGAATTTTCTACTGCTTGCACCGGCACAATTTCACTGAATTCTATTTCTGATAACTGGTAAAAATGTAATGACAAATATTTCAGAGTGTTACACTGCCAGAGCAGTTTTTCACTGCCGACAGATAAACTGAATCAATCGCAATTATCGGATCACGCGCTGATTTTCTGGAACGGATTACATTGCGCTCCTTACTGATTGCTGGCTTTCTGCTATCGCCTGTCGCGTTCTGGGTGTAAACAAAGTAATCAGCGAGATCACGCTCGCTGGCCAAATTGCGTATCACATTTCACTTTTTTTTTTTTTTTTTTTTTTTGCAGACTATGTGATTTCTGGAAAACTTTCCACTACGAATCCGACCTTGTCGTGCATATTTCATACAAATCCAACGCAGCACTCTCTGTTACGCGGTAGCGGCCGCTGCGAGATCGCGTTGTCCAAAAACGAAGCACCCTCTATACCGAATTCGGTTCAGCCGCCCGGCGTTTTTTGTATACGAAAAACATTATCGTTTTCATGTTTTATGAGTCGCGCCGAAAATCCGGTCGACGGTAAAGGCGCTGCGGAGATGCAGATCCGTGATTGATTCCGAGTGCTATTGCCCCATGAAGTTTAACGAACCATTGTCACGGGCGAATATTCCGGAGGAATTATTTCCGTATTCTACGAATGGGCGTCCATTTCTCTTCGTTCCATTGATACCGAGCCGATATATGACTTGGCGCCGTGGAGAGAGGTAACATGACCTATGCAGCTCGCTCGAGTACACCGTCATTAAGCTGCGAGAGGACCTGTCCTACGTGACGTGTGGCGCGTATGATGTCGGAATCCCGATACCAGGCCGACAGGCAGCACGACACAAACGGATCACCCGCCGCACTCCACGTGTTCCACACACAAATGCCCCACTGCCAAATCGCTGCTGCAAACGCTGAATGCAGTCCGACACCGGTGGGTGCCACGTGTTTACCGCTTACAAATGCAGCAGATTACTGTTTCGTTTTACAATGAGGCTAGAACGAAAATGACGCGTTGCAGGGGGTGTGGTGTACCCTCATTCCGGGCGCTGACTGAGTACGAGAACCGCGTAATGAATGTTGGTGCAATAAGTGACAGCTGCTGAAAAAAAAACAACGAATTGAAATGTTCTATTTATATTGACTAAATATCCTATCACCACAAATAATAGCATTTTAATCGCTGGAAAAAATATATGTCATTCAATTGCAGTTAACTGCTCGAGGCACGCTGCCGTGCGGACTTTACAATGAATAAAGAATATGGTGAGACCATTTCAGTTTATGAGCAGTGGTAAAGTTACCAGAACGAGATTTTCACTCTGCAGCGGAGTGTGCGCTGATATGAAACTTCCTGGCAGATTAAAACTGTATGCCGGACCGAGACTCTAACTCGGAACCTTTGCCTTTCGCGGGCAAGCCATGTCTCCGCAATATCCTTTCTTTCAGGAGTGCCAGTTCGGCAAGGTTCGCAGGAGAGCTTCTGTAAAGTTTAGAGGCTAGGAGACGAGGTGCTGGCAGAAGTAAAGCTGTGAGGACGGGGCGTGAATCGTTGTTGGGTAGCTCAGTTGGTAGAGCACTTTCCCGCGAAAGTCAAACATCCGGAGTTCGAATCTCGGTCCGGCACACAGTTTTAATCTGCCAGGAAGTTTCAGTGGTGAAGTTAGTTTTTGTGTACCGAGATTAGATTGGTATTTCCAAGTCGCGATCCCTCCACGAATAAGAATAGAGTTGTCAGCTTATGCGAAGTAAAATGGGAGCTAATAGGTTGCTACTATGTAATTGAATTCAGGCTGATTATAGCGCCGTACATCGTTTCTCCTCGCCGTCTTACTGTAAATTCAAAAAGAGTATCGTGTCTGTAAGTAGGAAATAGATTTCACTTACTCAAGAACTCTGAGATGAAAGTACGATCTCACTCCGCAATTCACCGTGCGGTGCGTGGTGGAGGATACCCTGCACCACTGTTAGTTACTTCTCTTCTTGTTCTACTCGCAAATAGAACGAAGGAAAAACGATTGTCTATATGCCTTCGTACGAGGCCTAATTTATGTTACGATGACGGCCCTTACCCGAAATACACGATGGCGGCATTAGCATCGTTCTGCACTCAACTTCAAAAGCCAGTTCTTTAAATTTTCTCAATGGCGTTTATCGAAAAGAATGTTGCCTTCTCTCCAGGAATTCCCATCTGAATTGCCGAAACACTTTCGTAATACTTCACTGTTGGTCCAACCTACCGGCAACAAATCTGGCAGCCGCCTCTGAATTGCTTGGACGTCTTCCTCTAACCCGACCTGGAGGACACCCCAAGCACTCGATCAGTACTCAAGAATGGGTCACAAAAAATGGTTCAAGTGGCTCTGAGCACTATGGGACTTAACATCTGAGGTCATCAGTGCCCTAGAACTTAGAACTACGTAAAGCTAACTAACCTAAGGACATCACACACATCCATGCCCGAGGCAGGATTCGAAGCTGCGACCGTAGCGGTCGCGCGGTTCCAGACTGTAGCGCCTAGAACTGCTCGGCCAGACCGGCCGGCAGAATGGGTCACATTAGTGGTCTGTATGCGGTCCCTTTTACAGATGAACCATGCTTTCCTAAAAGTCTTCCAACAAACCGAAGTCGACCAGGCGCCTTCCCTACTACTGTCGTCACATGCCCGTTCCACTTCATACTGCTTTGCAAATATTATATTTACATGAAATATATTCGCAGCTGCGAATACGAACAACCATTAGCTGTATAAGGCAATGATGACAAAGAAAATTTGTGCTGTACCGGGACTCGACCCCCGATCTCCCTGTTTAAGCCAGCAGTCGCCTTAACCACTATATATCCCTGCACTATCCACGGCCAGACCCAAACTTACATGTGTCGTCATGCCTGCGTCACAGTATGTACTCGTATACACATTACGTAATTCACGTACCGTGGAGCACATTTTAAATGAAACTCACTGCTTCGTATCGGTGGAGAAAAACGATATTGCATAGTTCTTCTTAACACTGTGTCGTCCGCACGGGCCGTACAAATTTATTCGCTTGGCGCCGGCAACGCTAATTCGAATTACTTGGCTTGTCGCCCGCCGCTTGTCACCTTTCCGTTGATGACAAGCTTCAAAGTTGACTTTTGCGCGCTTTAATTTTCCGGAAGTCCTCTATTTTGCCGTACGGTTCCACAAATTCGAATTTTGTTTTCAAGTAACTTCTCTGCATGTTCTACACTGTTATAATACACTCCTGGAAATGGAAAAAAGAACACATTGACACCGGTGTGTCAGACCCACCATACTTGCTCCGGATACTGCGAGAGGGCTGTACAAGCAATGATCACACGCACGGCACAGCGGACACACCAGGAACCGCGGTGTTGGCCGTCGAATGGCGCTAGCTGCGCAGCATTTGTGCACCGCCGCCTCAGTGTCAGCCAGTTTGCCGTGGCATACGGAGCTCCATCGCAGTCTTTAACACTGGTAGCATGCCGCGACAGTGTGGACGTGAACCGTATGTGCAGTTGACGGACTTTGAGCGAGGGCGTATAGTGGGCATGCGGGAGGCCGGGTGGACGTACCGCCGAATTGCTCAACACGTGGGGCGTGAGATCTCCACAGTACATCGATGTTGTCGCCAGTGGTCGGCGGAAGGTGCACGTGCCCGTCGACCTGGGACCGGACCGCAGCGACGCACGGATGCACGCCAAGACCGTAGGATCCTACGCAGTGCCGTAGGGGACCGCACCGCCACTTCCCAGCAAATTAGGGACACTGTTGCTCCTGGGGTATCGGCGAGGACCATTCGCAACCGTCTCCATGAAGCTGGGCTACGGTCCCGCACACCGTTAGGCCGTCTTCCGCTCACGCCCCAACATCGTGCAGCCCGCCTCCAGTGGTGTCGCGACAGGCGTGAATGGAGGGACGAATGGAGACGTGTCGTCTTCAGCGATGAGAGTCGCTTCTGCCTTGGTGCCAATGATGGTCGTATGCGTGTTTGGCGCCGTGCAGGTGAGCGCCACAATCAGGACTGCATACGACCGAGGCACACAGGGCCAACACCCGGCATCATGGTGTGGGGAGCGATCTCCTACACTGGCCGTACACCACTGGTGATCGTCGAGGGGACACTGAATAGTGCACGGTACATCCAAACCGTCATCGAACCCATCGTTCTACCATTCCTAGACCGGCAAGGGAACTTGCTGTTCCAACAGGACAATGCACGTCCGCCTGTATCCCGTGCCACCCAACGTGCTCTAGAAGGTGTAAGTCAACTACCCTGGCCAGCAAGATCTCCGTATCTGTCCCCCATTGAGCATGTTTGGGACTGGATGAAGCGTCGTCTCACGCGGTCTGCACGTCCAGCACGAACGCTGGTCCAACTGAGGCGCCAGGTGGAAATGGCATGGTAAGCCGTTCCACAGGACTACATCCAGCATCTCTACGATCGTCTCCATGGGAGAATAGCAGCCTGCATTGCTGCGAAAGGTGGATATACACTGTACTAGTGCCAACATTGTGCATGCTCTGTTGCCTGTGTCTATGTGCCTGTGGTTCTGTCAGAGTGATCATGTGATGTATCTGACCCCAGGAATGTGTCAATAAAGTTTCCCCTTCCTGGGACAATGAATTCACGGTGTTCTTATTTCAGTTTCCAGGAGTGTATTTACCCATGCAGCGGTGATGCCGCTTTCCATCAGAAGGTGTCAATAGCTCCATCTCTACTTTTGCTAAAGGCTGTCCAGCGCCGGAATATATTTTGAATGAGGAAATGTATGCCGTAATCGAATCAAACAGCATCCGAATCTGTATGCCGTATTTCGTAATTTTCGACGGATTGTTTACTTTAAAATTTAGCCGTCCACGGCACGGTATCATTCCTTCATCAGCTAAGATGTTTTGACTTAGATTAAACGTTTCTTTAAATTTTTTTGAAAAATAATTTATTACGAATTGCATTCTGACAAGCTGGTCGGCATTATGCGGTTTATTGATGCTGTCGGAAAAATGTAAAAATGATAATATTTGTCTGAATCGGTTGCGGGACATCGTTTTGTGAAATATCGGTGAGCCTATCAACGGATTCGTTGACCAATAATCTTCGATCCCTGCTTTTTTTTACAATTCCCATAAGGATAGCAAGCCCAAACCAATTTGTAAGTTCGGGTCCCGTAAAGTCGACAAATTTGTCATTTTTTTTTTAAATCGAGTTTCCTTCTATTGCAATTCTGACTGTAGTACTTGTTTGTTTCGTTGATAATATATTCAAATAGATCATTCCCTATATATAATTCTACGATATCTTCGACGCTCTGTGTATCTTTGGGAAATATGTTTGGACCCAGGGATCCTCCTAATTTATTACTGGTCCTCGGTTAATCAAAGTCTGACCACTGTACACTGTCTTCTTCGTCAGATTCAACCGAGTGAGTTGGCAACCGTAGAGTTCGCCGAATTCTTCTTGGACGTATTTCACTATCTTCCTACATTTCTGCTTCACTTTCATTTTTTTATATTCAGTGTCTTCTTCCCAATCGGCTAAGTCGCCTGGAGCGTCACACAAGACGTCCGCACATTCATCTTAAATAATCCTATGGTCTCTTTCGTCCGCCATGACGAAAGGTCACAAGTACTTATAAAAACAAAACAAAAACTTGTTGACGTGCTTAACTTATTGTTACTCAAACAAAATACAACCGCGACTGTGGCTATAATCTTAGCAAGGCTTGGGAACCAGCGATTGGGTTAATCAAGAGTAAATCGAGCAAACGTATAGTTGTGACGACCACTGCGGACAGAGCCATCACACCGACGTCATCTCAGACGCCGTCGCAATCTGTTCCACCGCGCGACCGTGGCGCGGGGCGCGGACGGCGGAGGGAGCGCGCCGCGGGCGGAGGGTATTTAAATCGGCCGCCGCCGCGACCGAACCCAGTTCCCTCTGAGCAGCCTTAGCGTACGGATCTCCGTGCCGGCACGTTCACAGGAGCTCAGTCCGTCAGTTCACCTGATGATGGCGACATGTATGATCGCCGAAATATTGTGCCCGTTGGACACTATAGACCGGCAGCACACCCGTGGATATTATGATTAAAAATACCAACAGAATGCAAAAGATACTGAAGTGCTGTCACCGGCCACTGCGTGATACTATGCTCACGACACCATTGTGGTGTCGCTGGCCACTGAACGATACTATGCAGATGACACCACTGTGGTGTCGCCGGCCGTTGACCGCTATATCGCACGCGACACTACTGTGGTGTCGCCGGACGGCATAGTGTTAACAACATGGTGACTGCAATGTCGTTATCTGATACTTCTTCGTTTGAGTATCCTGTGGAGTTATAACGTCGTTTACTTACATTCAGTTACTGTATGTTACATTATAACTGCATATCATCCAGCGTCTCTCTAAATTATTGCCGCGCGGGGTAGTGTGTAAGCTTAGCGACCCACGACCTCAGCAGATTGATCTCATTAGACCTTACCAAAAATTTCCAAAATTTTTAAATTATTATTATTAAATATCTGTAATCAGTATTCAGCCACTGAACACAGAAACGTTGCTTGTGCGACATCATGTTGTAATTTGTACGATCGCTTCATGATCCCCAATCACTCACGATATATCGTAAATCAATCAACGAAGTCCGAGCCAATAATACGCAGGTAATGAGCGCTGCTTATTTGCGCGCTATTAATTTTTAGTTGCTGGTAAAAGTAGGCCAACTCATTCTGTTCTGCTGATTGCTGTTTGTCGAACGCCGAGCTACGTAATTGCACCGACTATTGCGATTCTACGCAGGAATGAGAGTCAGAATTTTGCTGCTCACACAAGCGATGCACTCTAAATATAATATTTCAAGATTGAGGAGAAAAATAACACACGTTCAATGCAATCCATTCGCTTCACGAACCAATACTGCATGATCCTAGCTTTCCGCACCCTCGGCAGGCATCCTCAATTTTATAAATGGGACCTGTACTATAGAAGACGCCGGCGGCCATTTGCAGCAACAAGCATCAATACTCAAACTAAGGTTTTATTCGGTGGTTTTGATCAAGTTACAATTAGAATATTATTATAATGAAGTTTTAATACCACCTTACAGAGTTTATTAAATGAAATATGCCCGTGACTGGGACATAGACAGGTGATTAACTGAAATACGCGTACCAAATATTCTGTGAAATGATAAGGGAATATGGTGTGGCTGGGAGAAGTCACTGTAACATATTTATATAATAACACAATCACATTTATTCAGTAAACATTACCATATCAAATATTCCCTCTCACTTATCACGGAATGCTGGCGTGATACAAATAGTATCATATCTAAGTAAACTTAGTTAAACATCCGGCTAACATGTGCCGAGAATCGACAATGACTACCGGCTGCACATTTCTATCGTCATTTAGACACACACTAACATTCACTCTATTCATTTTATCTAACAGATAAAAGAGGAAGTTTCCCATACACCGAGTGGGACAACATTGGGAGAGAGCACATGGTTCCAACTGTAACTTTAATTCTGGCAAGTCCCGTCTTCACTTTTAACTAACTCCGCGAGTTTTACTGGATATTATGAAGGAACAATTAAATCACACGCGTGAATTTACGTAGAAGATCCAGCTCGGTCACGAAATGTGATTACGTCGAGCTGAAGCTTCTCACCAAGAAATGCACGGGGTCTGCGGACCACGTGTTACCAATGTCTCCACAATCAGTAGTCAATAAACACATTTAAATAAAATACACTTTACATATATACTTCACACTCACACTGAAATGCAAATTGAGCGATTCTGAGTATTACTCGGCAATGAGCGCCTGTTCACTCCCAAGTGCAGTGAGCACAAATTCCCATGAAATTACTTGGCAAAAGAAATAATCTCCCTATCTCTCCTAACCGAGATGATTCTAGGAAATACCATAGTGGCTTTCCTCAGCAGGGAAGCTGCTTCCAAGTTCAAGGTGAACATGGAATTCTAAACCTTCGCTAACTATCGGAGCGATAGAGCAGAGCGTGCTTACTCACCCAGGTCTTCCCAGCAACAACCCCGATACGGTCTCCCTCGTCCGGGTCCACACATCGTGGCCGCAAGGACTCGGAGATACCGCACACGGTTATTTGCCAACCTAACGAGCGCTAATGACGTGCGTGGAGCTTATGCCTCTCTGGTTCAGTGCAGTCGTGCTCTACTAGATTCGAGGTTGGCTACACTTCCACTATGCCTATAGCACACCCACAGCCGACATCTCACGCATACCTCATCATACGTTCGCATTCACACTTTGCAGACAATTACCATATCTAATATTAAAATATCTCCCCCCATGAACTATGGACCTTGTCGTTGGTGGGGAGGCTTGCGTGCCTCAGCGATACAGATAGCCGTACCGTAGGTACAACCACAACGGAGGGGTATCTGTTGAGAGGCCAGACAAACGTGTGGTTCCTGAAGAGGGGCAGCAGCCTTTTCAGTAGTTGCAAGGGCAACAGTCTGGATGATTGACTGATCTGGCCTTGTAACAATAACCAAAACGGCCTTGCTGTGCTGGTACTGCGAACGGCTGAAAGCAAGGGGAAACTACAGCCGTAATTTTTCCCGAGGACATGCAGCTTTACTGTATGATTAAATGATGATGGCGTCCTCTTGGGTAAAATATTCCGGAGGTAAAATAGTCCCCCATTCGGATCTCCGGGCGGGGACTACTCAAGAGGACGTTGTTATCACGAGAAAGAAAAATGGCGTTCTACGGATCGGAGCGTGGAATGTCAGGTCCCTTAATAGGGCAGGTAGGTTAGAAAATTTGAAAAGGGAAATGGATAGGTTAAAGTTAGATATAGTGGGAATTAGTGAAGTTCGGTGGCAGGAGGAACAAGACTTCTGGTCAGGTGACTACCGGGTTATAAACACAAAGTCAAATAGGGGTAATGCAGGAGTAGGTTTAATAATGAATAGGAAAATAGGAACGCGGCTAAGCTACTACAAACAGCTTAGTGAACGCATTCTTGTGGCCAAGATAGATACGAAGCCCACACCTACTACAGTAGTACAAGTTTATATGCGAACTAGCTCTGCAGATGACGAAGAAATTGAAGAAATGTATGATGAAATAAAAGAAATTATTCAGATAGTGAAGGGAGACGAAAATTTAATAGTCATTGGTGACTGGAATTCGAGTGTAGGAAAAGGGAGAGAAGGAAACGTAGTAGGTGAATATGGATTGGGGCTAAGAAATGAAAGAGGAAGCCGCCTGGTAGAATTTTGCACAGAGCACAACTTAATCATAGCTAACACTTGGTTTAAGAATCATGATAGAAGGTTGTATACATGGAAGAACCGTGGAGATACTAAAAGGTATCAGATAGATTATATAATGGTAAGACAGAGATTTAGGAACCAGGTTTTAAATTGTAAGACATTTCCAGGGGCAGATGTGGACTCTGACCACAATCTATTGGTTATGACCTGTAGATTAAAACTGAAGAAACTGCAAAAAGGTGAGAATTTAAGGAGATGGGACCTGGATAAATTGAAAGAACCAGAGGTTGTACAGAGTTTCAGGGAGAGCATAAGGGAACAATTGACAGGAATGGGGGAAAGAAATACAGCAGAAGAAGAATGGGTAGCTTTGAGGGATGAAGTAGTGAAGGCAGCAGAGGAACAAGTAGGTAAAAAGACGAGGTCTAGTAGAAATCCTTGGGTAACAGAAGAAATATTGAATTTAATTGATGAAAGGAGAAAATATAAAAATGCAGTAAATGAAGCAGACAAAAAGGAATACAAACGTCTCAAAAATGAGATCGAAAGGAAGTGCAAGATGGCTAAGCAGGGATGGCTAGAGGACAAATGTAAGGATGTAGAAGCTTATCTCACTAGGGGTAAGATAGATACGGCCTACAGTAAAATTAAAGAGACCTTTGGAGAGAAGAGAACCACTTGTATGAACATCAAGAGCTCAGATGGAAACCCAGTTCTAAGCAAAGAAGGGAAAGCAGAAAGGTGGAAGGAGTATATAGAGGGTCTATACAAGGGCGATGTACTTGAGGACAATATTATGGAAATGGAAGAGGATGTAGATGAGGATGAAATGGGAGATACGATACTTCCTGAAGAGTTTGACAGATCACTGAAAGACCTGAGTCGAAACAAGGCTCCCGGAGTAGACAACATTCCATTGGAACTACTGACGGCCTTGGGAGAGCCAGTCCTGACAAAACTCTACCATCTGGTGAGCACGATGTATGAAACAGGCGAAATACCCTCAGACTTCAAGAAGAATATAATAATTCCAATCCCAAAGAAAGCAGGTGTTGACAGATGTGAGAATTACCGAACAATCAGTTTAATAAGCCACAGCTACAAAATACTAACACGAATTCTTTAAAGACGAATGGAAAAACTAGTAGAAGCCGACCTCGGGGAAGATCAGTTTGGATTCCGTAGAAATACTGGAACACGTGAGGTAATACTGACCTTACGACTTATCTTAGAAGAAAGATTAAGGAAAGGCAAACCTACGTTTCTAGCGTTTGTAGACTTAGAGAAAGCTTTTGACAATGTTGACTGGAATACTCTTTCAAATTCTAAAGGTGGCAGGGGTAAAATACAGGGAGCGAAAGGATATTTACAATTTGTACAGAAACCAGATGGCAGTTATAAGAGTGGAAGAGAATGAAGGGGAAGCAGGGGTTGGGAAAGGAATGAGACAGGGTTGTAGCCTTTCCCCGATGTTATTCAATCTGTATACTGAGCAAGCAGTAAAGGAAACAAAAGAAAAATTCGGAGAAGGTATTAAAATCCATGGAGAAGAAATAAAAACTTTGAGGTTCGCCGATGACATTGTAATTCTGTCAGAGACAGCAAAGGACTTGGAAGAGCAGTTGAACGGAATGGTTGGTGTCTTGAAGGGAGGATATAAGATGAACATCAACAAAAGCAAAACGAGGATAATGGAATGTAGTCGAATTAAGTCGGGTGATGTTGAGGGTATTAGATTAGGAAATGAGACACTTAAAGTAGTAAAGGAGTTTTGCTATTTGGGGAGCAAAATAACTGATGATGGTCGAAGTAGAGAGGATATAAAATGTAGACTGGCAATGGCAAGGAAAGCGTTTCTGAAGAAGAGAAATTTGTTAACATCGAGTATAGATTTAAGTGTCAGGAAGTCATTTCTGAAAGTATTTGTATGGAGTGTAGCCATGTATGGAGGTGAAACATGGACGGTAAATAGTTTGGACAAGAAGAGAATAGAAGCTTTCGAAATGTGGTGCTACAGAAGAATGCTGAAGATTAGATAGGTAGATCACATAACTAATGAGGAGGTACTGAATAGGATTGGGGAGAAGAGAAGTTTGTGGCACAACTTGACCAGAAGAAGGGATCGGTTGGTAGGACATGTTCTGAGGCATCAAGGGATCGCCAATTTATTATTGGAGGGCAGCGTGGAGGGTAAAAATCGTAGGGGGAGACCAAGAGATGAATACACTAAGCAGATTCAGAAGGATGTAGGTTGCAGTAGGTACTGGGAGATGAAGAAGCTTGCACAGGATAGAGTAGCATGGGGAGCTGCATCAAACCAGTCTCAGGACTGAAGACCACAACAACAACAATAGTAAAATGATCGTCTATATTTAAATAACGCTATCTTACTAATTATCATCAGGCTCTTCCCTGAGTGTCGGAGGGCACTCAGGTGTCTTTAGTTGTGGGGTCGAGCCATGTAGCGGCTTACATGGAGCCGTTACAATACACTCTCAATACACAAGCATTAGATATGTAGGTCCACGTACCGTTGTGATGGTTTCTCTGGGGCATTAGAATTACGCATTTTGCTTATCTTGAAGTACCAGTTCTTTATTATCACTGCTTTTGAGAGCAGTGTATCCGTTTCTACATGCAGACAACCCTTTCAAGCCTGAAAGGAGCTTGCTATTACTTTAACCATTTTATTACGAAATCCTGGTAGAGATCATCAAACGAAAGCTAACTTGAGTCGATATGAGGACTATAATAGTCTCTTTAAAAAAAACAGTTCTATTTTCCATCTTGATATTTATAAAATCATTGTCCTTTATATTAAACGATCAGCTGAGCCATTTTCAGGCGCTACTTATTATGTCGTAACTTTACTACCTCACCCAGTGCGGAGGTATGCATATGTGCGTCCGTCATTTTGAGATGTAACCGCTGTCGTAGTAGACAAGAGCGAGACCGACATTCCATACTCCTGAACAGCTACAAATAAGATTACTGCCGAAGTCGCATACTTACGCACACAATAAAATAATGAATTGCACATAACATTTCTATACACGAGTTGTTACTCATGTCTTTGTATTCGTAGGCTAGTATGAAAAATCTATGAAACTGAGGTCTACTGAGGCCCACAGAACGCCTTAAAGTCGCAGATTGTGATTCTTGTTACTTAATACGGGCCGTAAGTAAAAGTCTTTGCCGACCATATTCATTCCCCTGTTCAAGCTATATGATAACTTCCTTTTTTCTGGAAACATCGTAGATAAGTTTAAGAAATTCTTTCCGTGACACTGGCATTAGCTCTGCATCCAAATTTTTCATATCCTTCACCACTTTATTTCCATATCTCTCCTGAATCACTGCTTTGAAGCGACTAGTTGGGACATCATCTCACTTTTGCACCAGTGTTATACTAGCAGTTCACGTACGTAAAGTATTTTTTGTAACGTTGTCATCCTCTGGCGAAGACCACACGAGACTCTGTCCAATAAAACACCCTGAATAGCTAATTTTATACTCTCTCCATAGCATTTCCCAGGTCGAACTGCTATTGATTTTCATTTAAATCTCTGGATACTTCCCTGAAAGCACAAAAGTAATTTTTTCATGTAGCTCGTTGTATCACCCAAATCAAGTAGACCTTGTGGGTCATGCTACTCGACTGAAGCAGTAAAAAAGAAAGTTGGGCTATCAAGGCAGACGGAAAACTTTGTTTAATGTTATGAACATACCCAACGGAATTAACTGTCTATACTCTATACAGTAGTATGGTTAACCCTTACCTCTTCTTTCTATTCTGTACTTTTTGCATTCAGTGGCTCGCCAGAGGTAAACCATGACAGCGGACTATATGAATAAAAACAAAATAAACATAATATACCTTTTCTCATAGTATATTTTAACAAAATGTTCAGTACAGATTGTAAATATTTGAAGAACGTCTTGAGCTCTTGATAAATTATCTTTATTGAAGAACCAGTTTCGATCCACGAGCAATAAATAAGGTTCATAAAATAATTTCCTTCACCATGCTAGGCGATAAAATTAGGGACACATCTTCCGCTTTGACTTTTGAACTTTATCATATTTATGAAAACGCTATTATTGGTCGATATGTTCAACACAATAGTATTCAATGTAATGAATACAATGCTTATACGATTCTCACTGTCTAATTCATCATTACATACTAACACTATAAATGTCATAGTCACTCTGTCTGTCCTCGCGACTAAACAGCTCGAACAATTTCGATGAAATTTGATATGGAGGTAGCTTAAAGTTTGGGGAAGAGCATAAGCTACTTTAGAAAGGAAACAAACTCGTACTCCATGAGGGTGACATCGGGAACGGACGACCTTTTTTTAAATCAGTGAACATAACCCATGAAAAAAGATATTAAATTTGTTGCATAAAGTGCACGCTTGCACGCTGTATAATGAATAGCTGCTTCAGTAGCTCGATGCATAGATCACACTCCTGCCCATGCTTCTCCGCATGCATCATGCGGCAGCAACACGGCGTGTGCTACTGCGTCATGCATTGTGTCAGGTGGGGGTTGTGGGGAAGGGGTGGGGGTGGGGTTCGTGAACACCACCATCACCAGCTACTCTTGCCTGAACAGACAGGCACTGAGGGCAGATGACGTTATTGCACATACAATAGCTTACTTACTCATCACCACTTATCTTAAGAGAACTACTGATACGTGAGCGCAGCCACTGGTAAAAGCTACTGTTACTATAATCACGGAGTTTATTATCTGACACCACTGACACCATCGCCTAGTATGATGTAAAAATTTTATGAACCTGTTGACGGGTCATGAATCATAACTGGTTGTTGAATATAGAAATTTTATCAGCAGTCTTGGTGCTATATCATGACGTTCTTCAGTTATTCCACTGATTACTTGTTTTCACTCAGCAGAACAACATAGATGTCACTTTCAGAATACCATATCTAATAAATTTAACTATGTTGGGTGATAAGAATGAAAGACGCGTCCACAGTTTTGAAGTCGGAAGTGACGCTGCATTGTCATTACCGTACCATCTAAAGCTTATTAGTATATGTACCGAGATATTTTTCTGTGACAAAATCTATGATCCACATAGATTGCCCCCAGAAGATCATGGGTCGTCTTCACTTGTCATGAAACAGCCGTGGCAGGCAAACTCCACGATTAATAATATCTTCATTGGGATATTGTTGAATTATATCCGTTGCCCGTCTTGCTGTATAACTGATTCTTTTTTTTTAGTGCGGACATTTTACGAAGCTCAGAGCTAGCTTGAGACGAATTTAATTCTCTGTACTACATTCACACTCACACTTACATAAATGTCTACCAAAAGATAAACATAATATTATACGCTAATTGTCACTGATGCAGCTCTTTCACGCTGCTAAGGTGTAAAGCCAAAGATATCTGAACTTCGTCAAGACTGCCGAGGACATCTGTAGAGAAAGTATTATTTACTTTTTTGTTTGGATTTTATTTATGATACATCGCACGAGAGGCGGAATAGTAAGCGGTAAAGATAGATATTAAACCTAATGATGTATTCCCGTAATGTGATGACAAGAAACAATGATGGGCGAAATGCGCTCTACTTTATAAAAGAAATGGTATGTAAATTTTCACCAGAATTGAAATCAGAACCGAACGAAATAAACATTGGCTGTACACTGTACATTGAAGGCACAAACATTCTCCCCTCCCCCCCCCCCCCCCCATAACGACGGTCTTCAGAGACGGGAAAGGTTTTTTTTATTTTCGAAGAAGATCCATGGACCGTGCGATAACAATGCAAGGAATTTAGAACCTGCAATGAAAAGAAAAATACTATATCATGGTTACTGTTCGTAGACTTCACATGCTTACGTAGCAGTAATGCTGTCCTTTCGGCTCCAGAACCATTTTCAAATAATCTGAGATGAAGAACTTCATGACGGTGTTTTATTCGTGTATTTTACGGTATTATCAAATTAGTGGGAACGTGCGGTATGTTGCTTTTTTATTCCAATATGCATTATACTAAAGGGGGATTATTTAGAGTTAGACAGTAATTTTTCAGGCGAGTGAGGCACGGTGAGCGATTAACATACACTAAAGTGACAAAAGTGTGTGTGTGTGTGTGTGTGTGTGTGTGTGTGTGTGTGTGTGTGTGTGTGGAGCTAACGGCCGGTCGACACCCAGGTTATCAGCACTTACACACTGAGGTGACGAAAGTCATGGGATACCTCCTTATTTTCTTTTTCTCGCCGTAGTGCAGCAACACATCATAGCATGACGTCGTTAGAAGTCCTCTGCAGAAATATTGAGCCATAATCGTTCATAATTGCGAATTATTGTCGGTGCAGGATTTTGCGCATTAACTGACCTCTCAATTACGTTCCATAAATGCTCCACGGGATTCATGTCGGTCAATCAGGGTGGCCAAATCATTCGCTCCAATTGTCCAGAATGTTCAGAAATTTCGCATTGTCATTCATAAAAATTCCTTCGTTGTTAGGAAACTGGTCCATGATTGGCTGCAAATAGTCTCCAAGTATCCGAACATAGCTGTTTCTATTCAACGATCAGTTCAGCTGGACCAGACGACCCAGATCGTTCCACGTAAACACAGCCCACACCATTATGGAGCAAACTTGGACAGTGCCTTGTTGAGAACTTGGGTCTATGACTTCATGGGGTCCGTACTACAATCTAACACTACCATCAGCACTTAGCAACTGAAATTGGGACTCATCTGACCAGACCACGGTTATTCAGCCGTCTAGGGCCCAACTGATAAGGTCACCAGTCCATGACAGGGGTTGCAGGCGATGTCATGCTGGTAACAAATATACTCGCGTCGGTCGTCTGCTGCCTTAGCCCATTAACGCCACATTTCGCCGCACTGTCCTAAGGCATACGTTCGTCGTTCGATTTCTGCGGTTATTTCACGAAGTATTGCTTGTCTGTTCAAATGTTCAAATGTGTGTGAAATCTTATGGGACTTAACTGCGAAGGTCATCAGTCCCTAAGCTTACACACTACTTAACCTAAATTATTCTAAGGACAAAGACACACAACCATGCCCGAGGGTGGACTCGAACCTCCGCCGGGACCAGCCGCACAGTCCATGACTGCAGAGCCTTAGACCGCTCGGCTAATCCCGCGCGGCTGTTGCTTGTCTGCTAGTACTGACAAGTCTACGCAAATGCCGCTGCTCTCGGTCGTTAAATGAAGGCCATCGGCCCCCGTGTTGTCCGTGGTGAGAAATAATGCCTCAAATTTGGTAGTCTCGGCAGGTTCTTGACAATGTGAATGTCCGCAGTTTGAATTCGCTAGCGATTTCCGAAATGGAATGTCCCACGTGTCTAGTCCCAACTACCATCGGGCGTTCAAAGTTTGTTAATTCCTGTCGTTCGGCCATAATTACGTCGAAAAGCTTTTCACATGAATCACCTGAGAACAAATGACAGCTTCGCCAATGCAGTGCCATTTATAGCTCGCTTACGCGATACCATCGCCATCTGTGTGTGTGTGTGTGCAAATCGCTATTCCATGACTTTAGTAACTTCATTGAATAATTCTTTCGTGTCAATATATTCTGACCCTGTTGTTTCCAATATGCTACAAATGCAAAGAACACACCAGTTCGTAGAACTCAAGGTTCAGGCTGAACTCACCACGATCCTTTATTACTCCATTCTCCGTATTAGGATGGCAGTGAGTTATGCCTGTAAATAAATAACAGGTCGTTCCGGCAGTCGTGTGCGGACGCCTCGCAAACCACACAATTGTCACGGCACTCCTAGTTCTTTTGACGCGGCCGCCTGCAAATGAGCGGGCGGTGACCGGCACCATGCTCAGGATGTGAGTCACGGCGCAGCTGACTAACAGAACAGAGCGTCCGTCACAGGACCCGATTTTCGACGCTATTCGTCACGACACTGCGCGTCGCATTCAGATTAACAGACACTCCGGCTTGACGCACGTGTCTTCTGCATTTCTGACCTCTAGCGAGATGTGGTTCTAAAATCTTACGAAGTCGCACTGACGTACTTGGATAATTAATCTACAATCGAATTCTGTGGTGGATACGCCCTTCGAATCAGATGCGAGGGTCATCCAGGAATTAAATTTCCTTATATCTTTTTTTCTTTCGCTTGAGCCTTTTTCCCACAGGGACGCAAGGTAGGCACGGTTAATCGTATTTGGCAATGTTAGATTAAGGGGTGGCAAGATGCCCTTCCTGCCACCACCCCGTACCCCCGGGATGGAATTAGTGTACCCCCTATGTCAGCGACTAGTGTAATCCATGGAATAATGCAAAAGTGTTCAGGTGTCTGCGAGCCGTGTAACTGAAGCGGGACGTGGGGACCAGCCAGGTATTCACCTAGGGGGATGTGGAAAACAGCCTAAAAACCACATCCAGGTTGGCCAGCACGCCGACCGTCGACGTTAATCCACTGGGCGGATTCGATCCTGAGCCGGCGCGCCTACCCGAGTCCACGAAGCAGCGCGTTAGTGCTCTCGGCTAACGTGGTGGGTTAAATTAAATTTCCTTATATACACTGACGAAAACTCGCAACACCGAAAAGAAGTTGTGCGACGTAAACGATAGTCGGCAGGTGTTCTTCTACATCTGAAAAATACTGCCTATTCATATTTCACACCAGTCGCGTAACAGTGGAGCTAGTAGGGCCTCTATGAGGATACAGATAGGGTTTGCTTGAAATAAACGCTGTAACAGTCGTGAGCATAAATTTCCTTGAGATTGGACGTGGGAGTTGATGGCAGCCAGAAACGACTTTAAGTCGATAAATACGTTTTTATCGATTGAGTTTGAACGGAGTCGTGTTATAGGACTACGAGAAGCTCGATATTCTCTCTGCGATACTGTGTGAAGACTTGACAGCAAGGTCGCCACTGTACACGATTACTGTCAGCGATGGTCACAAGAATGTGCGATCGCAACAAGACCGCGATACAGACGATCTCCCGAGGGGGAATACTGTCGTCTTCGGCGTATGGCTCTGGCGCCTCGCACTGCATTTGCAGAAGCAATTTGAGCAGATCCGATCCCGACGCCTTAGCGTGCATTCCACTGATCCCAAACCACTATCACTAACGAGGTTGTGTCCGCCCCCGGTAGCTGAGTGGTCAGCGCAACTGAATGTCAATCCTAAGGGGGTTCCCGACTGGATCGGAGATTTTCTCCGCTCAGAGACTGCATGCTGTGTTGTTCTAATCATCATCACTTCATCCCCATCGAAGCGCAAGTCGCCGAAGTCGCGTCAACTCGTAGGACCAGCAGCCGGAGAACGGCCTAGTCGATGAGAGGCCCTAGCAACACGACATTTACATTTTACGACTTTTAGTGGTGTCAAACCACCACTACTAACGACTTTTAGTTGCGTCAGCTGGGAGTTCACTTTGTAGGGTGGAGTGTGTTTTCTTTGAATGCTGGTTCTGCCCGAGTCTCAGTGATGGCTGCGTGTTGATTAGAAGGGGACGAATTGAGCGGTTTGCAACCAACCTGTCTGCGCGTTACACACTGCGGACCTACACGTGGAATTATGGTCAGAGATGTTATTCCGTACGACAGCAGGAGCATTCGTTCTTATCCTACGCACCTTGACGGCAAATCTATATGTCAGTCTGGTGATTCGGCCTGCTGTGCTGCCATTCATGAACTGCGTTCTAGTGGGCGTTGTCCTACAGTATAACGTTCGCTCACATACCGCTGTTGTAACCCAACATGCTCTACAGAGTCTCGACATGTGCCTTGACCTGTTCGATCACCGGATCTGTCTCCAATCGAGGGCATATGGAACGCCATAAGACGACAACTCCAGCGTCATTCACAAATAGCATAAACCGTCCCCGTATTGACCAACCAAGTGCAACAGGCACGGAACTCCAATCCCACAAACTGACGTCCAGCACGTGTACAGCATAATGCATGCACGTTTGCTTACTTGCATTCAACATTCTGGTGGTTACACCGGTTATTAATGCTCCAGCATTTCACATTTGGAAAGGCTTATCTCGCGCGTACATTAATCCATGTTCTTGCAATATTACTCATTTAAATATGTTATCTAGACAAATGTGCTCACAGAATTTCATTACTCTACGTTAATTATTATGGGGTGTTGCGAGTTTTTCAATCAATCTTTCTTTGAAAAAGATGAATTATAGTTACGTGAAAAAATTTAATGGCAACGCATCATTACTAGTCTTTCCAGCAGAAACAATATATGATAACCTGGATTCATATTTTATTGACATTGTGACATATAATTTTATGCTAGGTATTCTGGAGTACTGACATGTAATGTCAAAGAAGTTAAATTATATTGCTTCGTATGAGGCGCAGCAAGAAATTGGAAGAGCGGCTGTCTTCACATCCGAGAAAGCAGTTAACGCCATCAAGTCGGCGTCCAGAGGGATGAAGAAGATATCCAGAGCATCAAGTTCTTGCTATGCCTGTGTTAAGTAACAATATAAAAAGAAGTGAAGACATAATCTGTACTGGAAAAACCATCA
Organism: Schistocerca nitens; assembly: GCF_023898315.1. NCBI lineage: Eukaryota > Metazoa > Arthropoda > Insecta > Orthoptera > Acrididae > Schistocerca > Schistocerca nitens. Next base: position 267,094,756 of record NC_064618.1, read on the forward strand.
GTCGGTCCTGAGATCTTGAAAGATGAAGATTGCTGCTCTGATCTTGTTATTACATTAGACGACTCTGTACGCATTGTGCGCTAATGATACTGTTATGAAGTTGTGAAAATTGATTGGAAGATGTCAGTGATCTCATTCATTTCGAAATTCTTGTAAACAGAATTTTTGGAAGAAGTGATGCTGGCAATAGTAATGACATAAAATTAACCTTTCAATTCTAAAAGTATGCGCCAGAGAACAAATGGACTTCGTTAATACGTTTGGCGGCAGGAAATCGATCTAAAGTGATAATTGCAACTGAAATTTTGGTGAGCTGGAACGTTGTAAACTGTTGAAATGAATGTTGGAATTTAAATACAATACGCATTTTGTCTGAAAGAAAGCTATTACGTACCGAAGACTGCGCACAAGTAGTGATGATCTCTGGCGAAAACAAAATGCACAAATTAAAAATAAAAAGAGCGAATACTTGAAATATCATGAGATTATAGCCACATATCTCTCTTATAAGTGAAGTATATTTACCACTGAGGGTCGAATATCTACAAGGAAACGGGCAGTGTGTTAGAAAGTGTTTTCAGAGAACAAAGATGGTGCTACCATCCGAATTGATGCTGCAATTAAACATAATATCTGTCGAGAAAATCAACTAACTCGGTTGCAGATGATTTAGAATTGGTTTGGAGGAATAACAGAAATTAACTAGTACACTAGAGACTTATACCCACATTCAGGACGCATAGCGTACACGAAACTGACAAAACTAAATTATATTGAGCTTATGTGGGATGCCATCTTCGTGAGCTGATGAAGAGTAGGTACGTCGCCTTAGATACCTACAGCTGGCTACATTACGAAGTTATCCCATATTAAGAAAAAAGAGATAAAGCTACGTTTAAGCTACTGTGCAGCATAATCACCAACAGGAAAGTCCATAGCTCGTGGTCTAGTAGTGCCGGCACGGTAGCTCAGAGTGTTAGGTCAGAGGGTTGGCTGCCCTCTGTAATAAAAAAACTGAGTTATGGGTCAATAATGAACTTCAACGGGCGTCAGGTGACGTCCGCCACAATTGAAACGAACAATAACGAACAAAAGGAGATAAAAAAAAGTATCTAGCGTTGCTGCCTCTGGATCACGGGGTCTCGGGTTCGATTCCCTGCCGGGTTGGGGATTTTCTCTGCCCGGGAATTGAGTGTTTGTGTTGGTCTCATCATTTTATTATCATCATTCGCAACAGTGGCTACATTGGACTGAGTAAAAAAAATTGGACTGTGTAAAAAGTGGGACTTTGTACAGGCGTTGATGACCGGGCAGTTGAGTACTCCCCAAACCAGATATCATCATCATCATCACCACCACCACCAGAAGCAAACGTTTGCTATATCGTGTACCAACTTTTCCACTCCTCTGTCGCAGAAGGTTGCAACATGGGAAAGGAATCCAATGCAACTACATCCGACTTCCTCCCTCAAACCATGAAATCTCCCTTGACATCTATCCCTCTTACCATCCTAAAGCCATCCGGTCTGTATATTTCTACGTCAGGGATTTCTCTCTGTGCTTCCTTTCTTTTTCTCTTCATTGTCCTGGCTGGACCTCCTTCCCAGTTATATTTAACATAACTGCCAAGGATAGCTACCAACGTGTCTGTCAACAAACAATGAAACAAGACAAAAACCCCAACGCCAGAAAACGATATGGAACCATATCGGTATTCACTGTTATTTAGGCAAACTGTGTGAAACATAAATCAACACATCAGGCAGAAATTACAACCACCGTCTTGAATCTTAGCCACTTGATCAATGCGCTTCATCATCGTCTAGAAGAAATGAAAATGCTTTTCTTCGCCGAGGTTAGAAGAGACGATTCCCTTGTCGATCACTAATTTCTCTGCGGAAGGGAGAGAACGGAATCAGGATTTAAACGTGAGACGGTTAGACGTTCGTATGCTTTTTTTTTGGGGGGGGGGGGGCGGCATTAATGCCACTGTAAAATTTCAACAGAATAAAAACTTCCCAAAAATCTTACTCCCACCTTCTCCCTCCCTGTCTTCGTGTCTCCCTCCCTCCCTCGCCCCACCCTCTCTCTCTCTCTCTCTCTCTCTCTTTCACGCACACACACACACACACACACACACACACACACACATACATACATACATACATATAAAAGAAACACATAGTCGCCCACAGAAATACTAAAACCATGTTCATACTCAGTCTTAAAACTTCTAACAAAAAAAAGAGAGATTCAATGTACTGGTCTCAAATAGGATAATAAATAAATGTGGCTAAATGATCACTGGGCTAAAAAGTATGAGCGAGTCACCGTGCAGGGCGTTCAAAGCCACAGTTAAAAGTTCTTAACCTCGAGTCGAGACGCCTTTTTTTAAGAATTTTATCGCACTCGTTTTAGCTGTACATTCAATATTTTCTTCGCCAAAATTACAGAATTTTTTGAATCTATTACTAACCAATATTGGCTCCCGTTGGAAGTACATGATGCTATGGGTACAGGTACAGGTACTGTAATAATTCGTATCTTAATATGTACCCACTTCAATGTGTTAGTTGTTTTTCTTTGGTTCCTGCAAACACATCACATAATTTACTACCTGATGTTTTTTGTATGGTCGTAACTGTTCGGTGTAGTGGACCTGTCAATACAGATTTTCGTTTTGTGTCCACGCTCTACACCTCAATACGTGACTGACCTGTCCTGCTGCCCCCTGAAAATAAATATTAATGGCTTGTGTCACATGTACTTGGAAGTACTAACCAACCTAAAAACATAGTACTCATAATAGTAAATACTGATGTAATGTTGTTCAGTACACTGCCCTCAGTCATTAATACAAATATCTGCACTTATACCACTGACACCTTGGATGTGGTAGCTAAGTTATTGTAGTCAGGTCTTGAAAATTGACATCAGGGAACAAAATTAATTACCTATGATATAAGATAGTGTTCTATAACTGGAAAAAGGTATAAACGTTTTCTTCGATGGTTGTGCAGTTTGCTACGACTATGTTCTGTCGTTTCCAGAAGAAGTGATAGGTATCGGGGGGTGGGGGGTTAAAAAGGACCGTTTCGCTGTGGACACCATCTATGTACTGTGAATGTGTGGAAATATGGCGAAGACCTTCATCTCTTCACAGATTTTAGGAATGCATGTAACAGCCTCCACCGGGAGAGCCTGATGAATTCCCTGACCGAGTTAGGAATACACAAGAAACTTGTGAGCCTAGTTCGAGTTTGTGTCACTAATTCAAAAGGTAAGTGTAGCTCGAAACCAAGTCACGGAGAGCTTTGACATAAACACAGGGCTTAGACAAGGAGATGCCGTTGTTCCAATATTGTTTAACCTGGCGCTCGAGATTGTAATAATGAGGAAATCTTTCCATAAGAACTTCGAGGGTATCAGGGTATATCGTGAGGAAATATCTCGCATTTGCCGGTGACGTGGCCCTGTTGGCGAGATCTAAGGGAGAACTGATGCGAATGAGTGGCAGCCTGGAGGTGACAGCGAGAAAAATCGGTCTCCTTGTGGATCAACAGTAGACCGAGTACCTGATCAAGAGCAGGACCTATGCCTAGTCAAGAGAGCCACTCCAGGCTCTGGTAGTCCGAACCCGATGTTATAAAATGGTTGATCTGAGCGTAATCTGTACAAAGGACGCATCATGTAAGGCAGAAATCAATGCTAGGATCCAAGCAGCAAACCAATCGTATTTCAGTCTGCTTCACCTTTTAAAATCGCGAAGTCTCCCAAGGAATTTCAGACTCCAGCTGTACAAAACACCGACCCCAACTGATTGGCTATATTGTTGTGGCGCTTGAAGTGTCCAGAAAAAATAGTTAAATAATCTTCTTGTTTTCGAGCGAAAAGTTGTACAGTCCGATACAAGATAAGATCACAGGAATGGATGATTCGGCATAATTGTTAGCTACATGAAATCTGCTACAGACCAAACATTGAAGGCCTATGAAATTCATGTACTGAACTTCCAGCGGAAGATGACCACTATGAAGACTAAAGGAAAGAGGGAGAAAAAGATGTTCAATTGTGTGTGGGACTTAACTGCTAAGGTCATCAGTCTCTAAGCTTACACACTACTTAACCTAAAGTATCCTAAGGACAAACACACACACACCCATGCCCGAGGGAGGACTTGAACCTCCGCCGGGACCAGCCGCACCGTCCACGACTGCAGCGCCTAGACCGCTCGGCTAATCCCGCACGGAAAAGATGGAGAGATGGATGCCGTGAGGACCTGACGCAGATCGGGATAGAGAGTGGCTGCAGGTAGGTGGCAGGAAACAAAATACAGTGGAAGAGGAGCCTCACAACTGAGCGCTTTCCTCTGGGTCGGATCGTGTGAAATAAAATAAGTACATCGCAACTCGATTCTCATCAGGATAACTAGATGTAGGATCAGCTGGGCACCAAAAATACCTATGGCAGCACGGTTGGCAAGCATTACCTGCTACCCAATGTATGCTGCTTTCGATCTTTCTGATGACAATATCGGTTAATTACAGAAATTTTTTTCTGTGGTTGCTTTTCTGAAAATATTATGCATATAATTATGAAGTCAATCGCTACATTCTCAGGAAACTGTCCGTTTATCCACACTCACGTGATCGTCAGCTAAGACAAAGGGCAGGCCATCATTTAGTTTACCTCAGCCATCTCATCCAAGTATAAAGTGTACTCAGCTAAAGTAAAGCGTACAGTGATATGATAGCCGCGCGCATCATAGATAGGAAGGTCATCTCACCGCATGCTGAAGTCACATGTTACTGCAATGTATCCTGTTCGGTAGCCGCTCAGAGCGACATCATCGCGTTAGATAATCGATTGAGGTACGGCGCTGCCAGATCGCGTTTCACCGACCACGGCTATTTCTCCCTGATGGCCAGCCACACTTCCAGGAACTGTTACGTAACTCTCTGACTCAAAAATTAGATACTAGCCTGCAGGGGAATGGCATGACGTATCAACTGATGTTCTCTGCATGGTTTCTTGACTGCTTGCTCATTTACCCAGATACCCACTAGCTCTGGCACCCGGCACTAAGATACATGCTTCCCTTGCTTCTGAGTAAGGTGTACTGTGTCAGGTAACTTGTGTACTGGTCTTTCGGAATTTTTTTTCGTGGTGCCCTATATGCTCCAGTACTTTCAGGATCGTATTTGGTTCTCCTCCAAGTACGGGACCATTAGAGACGTCGCCGAAAGATTGGCGTAGGAGGCAGAAAGAAATTAGCCGCCTGCTTATCAGAAGAAATAATCCTGGCAATAAGCAATTTATGGGCGATGGAAAACCGAGAACGAATTACTGAGATTAAAGAGAGTGTAACACAGGAGTCTTTCTCCCCTGTTTTTCACTGTGTACATCGGAGAAGAAATGCAAATGAAAGCTATTGTTTAGGAATGGCGTTAAATTCAGGAAGAGTAACTGTCAACGACAAGATACGCTAGTGACAGCGCTGCCGTCAGTAACGGTGAGAAAAGGAATGAACTGTCTACTGAGCACAGAACATAGATTAAGTGTCAGTCGATAAAAGACGCGAGTGTTGTGGTGTAGCAGAAATGATATTAATGACGACGCCAAAATTGTGAACCACGAAGTAGTCTAAATGAATGAATTCTGCCACTTTGGGAGTAAATAACTTCTGACGGACGAAGCACGAAGGACATTAAGAAGCAGATTAGCAGAACAAATAGAGGATTCCTGGTCAAAACAAGCATCAAACATCGGCCTTAATTTGAGGAAGGAATTTATGACTATGTTCATTGGATGCACGGCGTTGCACGGTAGTTGTAACATGAATACGAAAATGTGATGAAAAATAATGCTCCGAATTCTTTATGTGAAAATTCATATAGACTTTTAAATGAAATAGACTTTATTAACATTCTACATCTTTTTCTTTATGTGTACATACGAGAAACTATAATATTTGACTTTGTTGTGGGAACGATAAGCTCATCTCTGCCTGCACCGCTTCATCACTATCAAAGTGAATCCCTCGAAGGTGTTCTTTAATATTTTGAAACACTCTAAGCTCATTACAGACCTAGAGGTTAGCACAACCGTTTCCTTAACTGTGAACACGAACAGCCCAACACCGCACATTGCTGATGTCGATACAACCATCATGGTACACAGGTTTCATTTTACTATGCTTTTCAGTTGTAGGTACGTTTTTTGCGGTTAGAAACTCGATTGCAGCACAAAGTTTCTCACTCACCGACACAGTTGCACTACACACCGCCATGTTATACTCTGCAATTCGGAGCCCTCTAGCGACAGACGGTTGCAACATGCTTCAGCGAGATGGGAAAGTCGATCGAGTAGTATGCATGACATGTAATACTTCGATCGATACTGAGAACATAATAGCCGGCCGGAGAGGCCGAGCGGTTCTAGGCGCTACAGTCTGGAGCCGCGCGACCGCTACGGTCGCAGGTTCGAATCCTGCCTCGGGCATCGATGTGTGTGATGTCCTTAGGTTAGTTAGGTTTAAGTAGTTCTAAGTTCTAGGGGACTGATAACTCAGATGTTAAGTCCCATAGTGATCAGAGCCACTTGAACCATTTTTTTTCTTGAGAACAGAATAAAAAAAATTCGGAGATATTATTATTTAGCAAGCCGTCGTACATAAACCACTACGCACGTCATACACAACAGAGTGAAGGTTTCGTTTTGTCTTGTTAACTTGTTAGATAAATCAGACTTGAATTATGTAATTAATATAGAACTGACAGAGAAGACATGAAAGGGTAGCACGTACCTCGGGTGAAGTAGACGAAATGCGGCGAGCAGGTAGGTAATGGTGAACCAGTCGGAAGGCAGCGCTTGGAGTAAACAGAAGTGAATGGCGCTCGCAAGCGCGCCCAAGTTTGTACGATGAAACTCACGGAATGTCTCATATTTAAACTTCACAGATGCGTGTGGGTTGGAAGGATGTTGCGACTATAAAATGTAGTACATGTCGCTGGAAGTATCTGCGTGTGAGCGATTAACAAATGCCACAAATACACCACGGCGTCAGAGAAAAACTTACAACTATCTGTCACACATCACTGCAGTCAAGCCGGCCACTGAGGCCGAGCGGTTCTAGGCGCTTCAGTAGGGAACCGCGCTGTTGCTACGGTCGCAGGTTCGAATCCTGCCTCGGGTATGGATGTGTGTGATGTCCTTAGGTTAGTCAGCTTTTAAGTAGTTCTAAGTTCTAGGGGACTGATGACCTCAGATGTCAAGTCCCATAGTGCTTAGAGCCATTTGAACCGTTTTGAACTGCAGTCTACGGTGCTGTGACTTGTGTAAAATAACGGGACCAGTAAATCTTATTCTGTGCTAATATAATAACTAAATGAGCATCTGTATTTCAGTTTTTTAGCAGTAATCCAGGTTTGTTACCAGCATCTTGAAAGAACCGATGGTATGTTGGTGTTTCCTATGAAAGATACTAATTTCAAACAACTTTATAACAGTAACAGGTGTTAAGGTGCAATACAGCCTTCGAGTTCAGGCGAGGGACCAAAATATGAGAACAACAAAACGTCAACGTATTATCAAATCTAAAGCAATGAGGCAAAACAGTTGGCATTCAAAATATCTTCCATTCGTCTCAGAAAGGATAAATACAGGCCCTGTATCTTTTCAATGGAATCTTACACTATTCCACTTGCGAAATAGATGCAAGTTTAGGCAACGCTGGATACCGATTACGCACTCTTCTCTCCAAAGTAGTCCAGAAAGGCTCAGCAGCATTGACATCTGGTGACTTCAGTGGTTGGTGAAATAAGACAATCCATCCTCGAGCTCACAAAACAAGTCCCAAACGCTGCGAGTTGTAGGAACAGGGCCCCTGTCGTCTTAGAACACAGCATCATCATGGTAACAAAAATTGTATCACGGGATACATCTAATCAGCAAAAATGATCACTTAATCCCTGGCAACAATGCGACCTGTGGCCCAGGGAATACCAGGATGTATTTGCCCAAATCAACACCGAACCCGCTCCATGTTTCATTGTTGGCACATAAATTCGACAAGAAGTCGGAAACGGTGTGCAACAAGACTCATCCGAGCAAATGGGTTTCTCCCATCGCTCAATACTCCAAGTTTTACGACTTCAGAAACACGTCTTCCCGTTACGAGTATTCGCAGCACTGATGAGTGGTTGCCGAATTCCAGCTATCCCTGCAGTTTTTTGCTTATGGAGCCTCCTTCGTGTTTTATTTTAGTGCTGAAGGTTTCTCGAGTCGGACATTCGATTCTGCAGTCACTTTTGCAGTTGTCGTCCTGTTATTTTTCGTCACAATCCTCTTCAATGGCCGTCCTTCACGATCACTCAACACACAATTCCGTCCGCGCACTGTCTTAACGGATGGTGTTTCTCCGCTTTCCTTGAATCCATACATACCACATACCTGCATACTCGTATTTCAGGAGAGACGACGTCATAAACACTGAGATCCGTGAAAAACTGCCGCACTGTGCGTGACGTTTAAATTTACTACTTCTGTTCGAGTAACTCTATTTGCAACACATTTCTCATACAGTATCCACGTGTGATACTGAATGTTCTTACAAAACAATATTTTAATATGACACAGATCAGGTGATATGACGTCATAAACTCCGAGATGTATGAAACACTGGCACATCATGCATAACGCTTAAATTTAGTACTTCTTTGCGTTGACAGTATCCACATAAGCCTCTGAATATAGCTACACAAATACATGGTGAACGTTAATAAAACCGGCAAACTGCGGAGACGGATTTCTCACTGGAACTGGAGAAAAGAGGGTCCTATGAACAGTGTGCGTGCAATGACAACAGATCGTCCTCAAACATAGTACACGGCTGCATCGCGTCCATGACACAACATGTAATACTGTTATCGATATTGCCTCTAACGGTCTCACCTAACTTCTTTGCCTGATTTTACTTAATGTGATTTCTGTATAACTACACTCTTTGATGGAACATCGATGTTATATTTTATTCCGTCATGGGTGTGTGTGTGTCGTCCTTAGCACAAGTTAGTTTAAGTTAGGTTAAGTAGTGTGTAAGCCCAGGGACCGTTGATCTCAGCAGTTCGGTCCCATAGGAACGTACCACAGATTTCCAAATCGTACTTTATTCATTATTTATGATAATTTATGCAATTGTAATTAATCTATGAATGTAATTTCTAAAGAATGTGCTGTAAAAGAATGCAAATGTTATATTTTACTTGTTTAAGCATAGCGAAAGAAGGTTTGCAATCACGTAAAAAGTGGAGGGAGGTCCCTTCGCAAAGGAACTGGCTAGGCGGGAATAGAAAAGGTAGATCTGGCGGTTGAACTGCGAGGTTCCTATGTGACATGAGTCAGTCGGCGGCTAGCAGCCACCGAGTGAGCATCTTGTGAACTGAAAGAGGCGAGAAGAACTGCAAGATTATATAATATGGCCTCGGATGCGGAAGTAATTCAGCATACTTGTGTTAGTTCTGTACTATGAAAATCTTACGCTAGGAAGAGAATTTTCAGAACTTGTTGCACAGGAAGAGCCGTGAATACCTTTGCGGCCTTTTCTTGAACAGCACAGGAGATCGACACAGCCACCACCTCCAACTCAAATTATCAATTGAGCACTGTATAAATGCATGAAGCAGTTATGTGGTTTCGTTTGCAGAAATAAGTCTGTGTTCTGTGTCACTTGTACATAGGCAGGATCATACCCCATGTGTTACCATGAATCCGAATATCCTATTTTACTGAACTGAAAAGCAGTTCCCTTCTTTAAAGGAAATAATAAACTTTGAGAAGTTGTGAAGTTCATGATTATTTAGTGAGCATAACTTCTGAAACATTCAACGTAGTTTTTATAAACGTACAGTTAAAATTTCATCAAAGTACAGTTAGTAAGAGAAGATTTAAAATATTTAGTTCAAATAATTTTTATTATTGAAACAATAGTGTATACAATTTCATGTTTTATATAGTTAATAGTATTTCCCATATTGTGTTATGACTAAAGTGTTCAGCCTCGATCTGAGCCTATAGATAGATTAGTTTCTGGGTCCCCATGCTAATAGTTGAGCCAGATTTAAATGTTACAATACAGTAGCAGCAACCAAGAATAAGCAACTGGCTGCAAATATTTAAACTAGTTAGATTCAGGTATCACGTATTCCACTTGAGCTAGATAATACAAAGAACTGAAGGTTCCTTGAGAGTGCAAAGAAATACTCAGTACAAAAGAGACAATTATTTCCTAACTATTTCAGTAACAGTAATTTCCTAAAATAAACTGTTAAAACAATCTCTTCTCCAAGTCAGTAGTGCTCCACGTTAGTATTCATTTACCTATACTGATCATTGTCTTCGTGCTGTAATGTACCCATTGTAAGTGTTATTGACAGCCAGTTGTTGCCTAAACCTATTAATACACCTCCTGTGTAGTTCAAATCACTGGTACATTACTTGCTAAATTGTGCTATTGTCTTATATCTCACCAACTAAACAGAAGTCCAGTGTCAAGTAAGTCAATTCCAGTAGTTAACTTTCTTTTTGAACCATGACAGTACTGGGTACAAGAACCTTTCTTCGATTCCCGTTAATCTTGCTACTGTTTTCTTTAAACAGAAAGCTTTAAGGAAACAAAATTGGTGCTATACCTTACCACCGTCACGGTCACAAAATTAAAATCCTTTCGCAGGGGTAACATTATCTGGATATTCCTCCTTTAATAGTAACCGGTATTGTTATAAACAGATGTTCAAAGTGGCCTCCATGGGATGCAGTGCCAGTTCTGGTAAGGGTTGCTTCTTCGGTAAGGAGGGCTGATGAAAGATATCCCATAACTATGTTGGTCTGGTGCAAAAACCAGCGACAAAATCCTTCTGGTGGAGGGAAATCCGTGGCTGCAAATCCTTGCACTCGTTGTAGGTGATAGGGATCCTAGCGGTTGTCCCTCAGGATGCACATAATCGTACTTTGGTTTACATCATGTTGACTGACCATTTGCCAGGAGCTTATACTAGGGTTCGTCTCAATATCCCGTAGAAAACGGTCCTCCAGATCTGGTGTGCGCACAGACCGCCGTCGCGCTGCACGTTCGTCTGTCTGAAAGGACCCATGATCACACAAATGCCCAAAAAGGGCTTCGAATGTTGTGTGATGTGGTAGGTGGCTGTGAGTGTACTTTTTTGTTATAGCCGTACACCCCTTGACTGTTTCCAACCGCTTGACACTAGACAGGCACCATCTCGGCTTGTTCCCGACATGAACACCGAACCATTCTGCCGCCTGCAGTATGCTGCGTCAGTCACACAGCTTGCAACACAAAGAAACACATGGCACGTGGTCAGACGAACTGATTACTTTCTCCTCTGCATTTCTAGTCAGGAATCCGTCCATGGAGGTTGTCCATTTTATTAATGCGCACTCTGTATATCACTGTGGGACACGTAACTTCAAGAGATATAACATCATAAACACTGAGAAACGTGGGAAAAATGGCGCATGTGCACTAAGTTTTAATACATTTATTCTTTACTACTAAGACACTCCTACAGTCGAGTCAGCTTAAGAAAATCCCTGACTCCTGGGACTGTTTTTGGCAGCTTTCAACTGCGAGGTGCAAACGGCTGTAGGTGAAAACGATGGCCATCTATAGAAATATGAAGAGGCGTTGCCATAGACACGTTTACAAAATCACGTTGTAGACACGCGAAGCAGCTGCACCCAGCACTGTCCGGTACGATGTTTCTTAATTTGGGTACTGTACTTGTACGTTGGTACATTAAGTATATTTCTTTGTACGACTGTTTCATAATGTCAAATGAGTTTTCATGAGTACATGGAAATAATTTTTGTCAATACTTCATTACAAACACATTTCACTTTTGTCTTCATGACTAATAGAAAATTGGAAATACGAATACTCGAGCCAGTGAGATATAAGACTTCAATACGTTGTTTCTCGAAACGCCAAACATTTCGTCTCCCTTGGTTACGGAAGAACCCACCATGCATGTTGCAATCATTCCGCCGGGCTTCAATTCACTTAGCTCCAACATAATGCTCTCCCAAGCACACAGATCACTGTTGCGGCGACTACAGATACCTGCAACATATTGAGCACACTGCACACGTGCCGTTTCTTGGTAAATACAACAGCGCAACATGCAGGCGTAGCCACCATCAGCATTGACGTCTACATACACTGCGTTCAAGCATGCACTGCTCGCCAAGTTTCCATACTTTTGTTCAGCCCCTGTGAATATACAGCGTGGTCCACTGATCGTGACCGGGCCAAATATCTCACGAAATAAGCATCAAATGAAAAAACTACAAAGAACGAAACTTATCTAGCTTGAAGGGGGAAACCAGATGGCGCTATGGTTGGCGCGCTAGATGCTGCTGCCATAGGTCAAACGGATATCAACTGCGTTTTTTTAAACAGGGACCCCCATTTTTTATGACATATTCATGTAATACGTAAAGAAATATGAATGTTTTAGTTGGACCACTTTTTTCGCTTTGTGATGGATGGCGCTGTAATAGCCACAAACATATGGCTCACAATTTTAGACGAACAGTTGGTAAAAGGTAGGTTTCTTAAACTAAATTCAAAACGTAGGTACTTTTGAACATTTTATTTCGGTTGTTCCAGTGTGATACATGTAACTTTGTGAACTTATCATTTCTGAGAACGAATGCTGTTACAGCGTAACTGTAAATACCACAGTAATGCAATAAATCCTCCAAATGATGTCCGTCAATTTCAATGCATTTGGCAGTACGTGTAACGACATTCCTCTCAACAGCGAGTAGTTCACCTTCCGTAATGTTTGCACACGCTTTGCCAATGCGCTGACGCATGTTGTCAGGCGTTGTCGGTGGATCACGATAGCAAATATCCTTCAACTTTCCCTACAGAAAGAAATCCGGGGACGTCAGATCCGGTGAACGTGCAGACCATGGTATGGTGCTTCGGTGAGCAATCCACCTGACATGAAATATGCTATTCAACACGGCTTCAACGGCACGCGAGCTATGTGCCGGACATTCATCATGTTGGAAGTACATCGCCATTCTGTCATGCAGCGAAACAACTTGTAGTAACATCGGTAGAACATTACGTAGGAAATCAGCATACATTACACCATTTAGATTGCCATCGATATAATGGGGGTCAATTATCCTTCCTCCCATAATGCCGCACAATACATTAACTCGCCAAGGTAGCTGATGTTCCACTTGTTGCAGCCATCGTGGATTTTCCGTTGCCCAATAGTGCATGTTATGCTGGTTTACGTCACCGCTGTTGGTGATTGACGTTTCGTCGCTAAGTAGAACGTGTAAAAAAAATCTGTCATCGTTCCGTAATTTCTCTTGTGCCCAGTATCAGAACTGTACACGATGTTCAAAGTCGTCGCCAGGCATTTCCTGGTGCATAGAAATATGGCACGGGTGCAATCGATGTTGATGTAGCAATCTCAACAACGACGATTTTGCACTACTGATGTGCGGATTACCCGCGACAGCAGCTAATACACCTACTTGCTCATCATCATTTGTTGCAGGTCGTGGTTGACATTTCACATGTGGTTGAACACTTCCTGTTTCCTTAAATAACGGAACTATCTGACGAACGCTCCGGACACTTGGATGATGTCGTGCAGGATACCGAGCAGCACACGCCCGTTGGGCATTTTGATCACAATAGCCATACATCAACATGATATCGACCTTTTCCGCAATTGGTAAACAGTCCATTTTAACACGGGTAACGTATCACGAAGCAAATACCGTCCGCACTGGGGAAATGTTACGTGATACCACGTATTTATACGTTTGTGACTATTACAACGCCATCTATCACAAAGCGAAGAAAGTGGTCCAACTAAAACGTTCACATTTCTTTACGTACAACACGAATATATAATAAAATGGGGGTTCCTATTTAAAAAAACGCAGTTGATATCCGCTTGACCTATGGCAGCGCCATCTAGCGGGCCAACCATAGTGCCATCTGGTTTCCCCCTTCAAGATAGCCGAGTTTCGTTCTTTGTAGTTTTTTAGTTTGATGCTTATTTCGTGAGATATTTGGCCCGATATACAGGGTGTTACAAAAAGGTACGCCCAAATTTTCAGGAAACATTCATCAGACACAAATAAAGAAAAGATGTTATGTGGACCTGTGTCCGGATACGCTTAGTTTCCATGTTAGAGCTCATTTTAGTTACGTCAGAATGTACTGTAAATTTTCACAATCATCATATGTGGGCTGACGAGAATCCGCACGCAATTGTGCAATCACGTCATCAACACAGATTTTCTGTGAACGTTTGGGAAGACATTGTTGGTGATGTCTTGACTGGGCCCCATGTTCTTCCACCTACGCTCGATGGAGCACGTTATCATGATTTCATACGGGATACTCCACATGTGCTGCTAGAACATGTGCCTTTACAAGTACGACACAACATGTGGTTCATGCACGATGGAGCTCCTGCACATTTCAGTCGGTGACAGACAACAGATTCGGTGACCGAATATTGGTAGAGGCAGACCAATTCCATGGCCTCCACGCTCTCCTGACCTCAACCCTCTTGACTTTCATTTATGGGGGCATTTGAAATCTCTTGTCTACGCAACCCTGGTACCCAATGCAGAGACTCTTCGTGCTCGCATTGTGGACGGCTGTGATACAATACGCCATTCTCCAGGGCTGCATCAGCGCATCAGGGATTCCATGCGACGTAGGGTGGATGCATGTATCCCCGCTAACGGAGGACATTTTGAACATTTCCTGTAACAAAGTCTTTGAAGTCACGCTGGTACGTTCTGTTGCTGTGTGTTTCCATTCCATGATTAATGTGATTTGAAGAGAAGTAATAAAATGAGCTCTAACATGGAAAGTAAGCGTTTCCGGACACATGTCCACATAACACATTTTCTTTCTGTGTGTGTGAGGAATGTTTCCTGAAAGTTTGGCCGTACCTTTTTGTAACTCTCTCTCTCTCTCTCTCTCTCTCTCTCTCTCTCTCTCTATATATATATATATATATATATATATATATATATATATATATATATTGAAGCTCCAAAGGAACTTCTATAGGGATGCGTATTCGATCACAGACATACACTGTCCGATCAAAAGTATCCGGATACCTGGCTGAAAATAAGTTACAAGTTCGTGACTATCCCCATCAGCAATGCTGGAATTCAGTATGGTGTTGGCCCATCCTTAGCTTTGATGACAGCTTCCACTCTCTCACGCATACGTTCAGTCAGGTGTTGGCAGGTTTCTCGGGGACTGGCAGCCCATTATTCATGGAGTGCTGCACTGAGGATAGATACCGATGTCGAACGGTGAGGCCTGGCACAAGGTCGGCGTACCAAAGCATCCCAAAGATGTTCTATAGGATTCAGGTCAGGACTGTGTGCAGGTCAGTCCATTACAGGGATGTTATTGTCGTGTAACCACTCCGCCATAGCCGGAACAGCTACTCGATCGTGTTGAAAGATGCAGTCGCCATCCCCGAATTGCTCTTCAACAGTGGAAAGCAAGTAGATGCTTAAAACATCAATATAGGCCTGTGCTGTGATAGTGCCACGCAAAACAACAAGGGGTGCAAACCTCCTCCATGAAAAACACGACCACACCATAACACCACCGCCTCTGAATTTTACTGCTGGCACTACACACGCTGGGAGATGGCGTTCATCGGGCTTTCACCATACCCACACCCAGCCATTGGATCACCACATTGTGTACCGTGATTCGTCACTCCACACACCATTTTTCCACTGTTCAGTCGTTCAATGTTTCCGCTCCTTACACCAAGCGAGGCGTTGTTTGTCATTTACCTGCGTTATGTGCGGCTTATGAGCAGCCGCTCAATCATGAAATCTAAGTTCTCTCACCTCTCGTCTAACTGTCATGGTACTTGCAGTGAATCCTGGTTTAATTTGTAATTCCTGTGTGATGGTGTATGTGGATGTCTGCCTATTGCACATGACGACCCTCTTCAACTGTCGGCGGACTCTGTCAGTCAACAGATGAGGTCTGCCTGTACACTTTTGTGCTGTACATGCCCCTTCACGTTTCTACTTCACTATCACATCGGAAACAGTGGACCTAGGGATGTTTCGGATTGTGGAAATCTTGCGGACATACCTATGTCACGAGTGACACCCAATCACCTGACTACGTTCGAAGATCGAGAGTTACACGGTGCACCCCATTCTGTTCTCTCACGATATCTAATGACTACTGAGGTCCCAGATATCGAGTATCTGGCAGTAGATGGCAGCGCAATACTCCTAATACGAAAAACGTATGTTTTTGGGGGTGTCCAGATATTTTTTGATCACATAGTGTATGTAAAGAGGCCAGATACGGATCTGCGGTCAGCAACGCATAAGTATAAGGTAACAATTGTGTGGCGCCGTTGCTAGATCGGTTGCTGCTGCTACAATGGCAGGTTATCAACATTTAAATGCGTTTGAACGTGGTGTTATAGTCGGCGCACAAGCGAAGGGACACAGCATCTCCGAGGCAGCGATGAAGCGGGGAGTTTCCCGTACGATCATCTCACGAGTGTACCATGAATATCAGGAATCCGGTAAAACATCATATCTGAGGCCGAGAAATGATCCTGCAAGAAGGGGACCAATGACTATTGTAGAGAATCGTTGAACGTGACAGAAATGCAACCCTTCCGAAAACTGCTGCAGATTTCAGTGCTGGGCCATCATCAAGTGTCAGCGTGTGAACCATTCGACGAAACATCAACGATATTGGCTTTTGGAGCCCAATTCCCACTCGTGTACCTTTGATGACTGCACAACACAAAGCTTTACGCCTCGTCTGGGCCCATCACCACCAACATTGGACTGTTGATGACTGGAAACATGTTGCCTGGTCAGTGGTGTCTCGTTTCAAATTGTATCGAGCGGATGGAGCTGAACGAGTATGGAGACAACCTCTTAAATCCATGGACCCTCCATGTCAGCAGGGGACTGTTCAAGCTGGTGGAGTCTCTGTAACGGTGTGGGGCGTGGACAGTTGGAATGATATTTGGACCCCTGATACTTCTAGATACGACTCTGGCATGTGGCACGTAAGTAAGCATCCTCTCTGTTCACCTGCGTCCATTCATGTGCCGGCCGGTGTGGCCGTGCGGTTAAAGGCGCTTCAGTCTGGAACCGCGTGACCGCTACGGTCGCAGGTTCGAATCCTGCCTCGGGCATGGATGTGTGTGATGTCCTTAGGTTAGTTAGGTTTAATTAGTTCTAAGTTCTAGGCGACTGATGACCTCAGCAGTTAAGTCGCATAGTGCTCAGAGCCATTTGAACCATTTTTTTTCCATTCATGTCGATTGTGAATTCCGACGGACTTGGGCAATTATAGCAGGACAATGAGATACACCATACGTCCAGGATTGCGAGAGAGTGACTTCAGGAACACTCTTCTGAGCTTCAACACTTCCGATGGCCACCAGACACACCAGACACGAATCTTATTGAGCATTGTTAAAAAAAGTTCTCTTGGTTTGGGGCCGCTTTGTCAACAAAAAATTCCAACGTTTCAGAGACTATTGTAAGACGCCTTCCTCATTGTGTATCTCTAAGTGCTGAATGGACGCTAATTTAATTTTTTATATACCAGGAGTGCTGTCAATGGATATGGGAGTGAGGAGGAAGGGTATGTTTGCGAGGCTGGGCATCCAATAAGCACAAGGTTATCTTAATACAAGAGATGTATCCGTCTCAAACAATGCAATAAATCAGCGATGGCAGAACACGAGGAACAGTGCAGGAAGAAGATCGAGTTTCGATTCGTTTAGCCTTAGGAAGAAGATCAGACAGGTTATGAAATAGCCAAGCGACCCGACTACATTAATAGAGACGACGGGTACTGATTCCCAGCGTCTTGGCTGCCAGCAGTGACAGCTTTGCGGAAGGACAGCTCTCGCAAATCAACGGGCGTGCGGTAGGCCACAGCGGCGGAGGGTACACAGAGTGCTGAGGCGCCCAAGTCGTTACTAGGCAGTTGGTAAACAGCGCTACGCTGCAGCAGCCGCTCAGATTCCTGTTCGCCGATTTCCACCAATGACCAATAAAGGAAACTCAAATGGAAAACCTCCTATGTCCGCCAATGACAACACGCAACGGAAAGACCAATAAAAGAACACCTAATACCCTTCCTCCTCGGCCACATATCCAATGACAGGACTCCTCCGTAGTATGTAAGTTACCATATTATCGTCCATTCAGCAGTTAGCAACACACCCTGAGGAAGGCGTCTTGCGATAGTCGCCGAAACGTCGGTATTTTAGAGTTGACAATGCGGTACCAAACCCAGAAGAATTTTATTGAGAGTGACCACGGCCGCGGAAGCCTACGTTTACATTACTGAGCATATCTGGGATGCCTTGCAACGTGCTGTTCAGAAGAGATATCCACACCCTCGTACTCTTACTGATTTATGGACAGCCCTGAAGGCTTCATGGTGTCAGTTGCCTCCAACACTACTACGGACATTACTCTTCTCATTACTTCTTAAGTAATACAACCCAGTACGTTGTCCTCGATGGTGAGTGTTCATCGGAGATGAGGGTATCATCTGGAGTGCCCCATGGAAGTGTGGTAGGTCCGCTGTTGTTTTCTATCTACATAATTGATCTTTTGGATAGGGTGGATATCAATGTGCGGCTGTTTGCTGATGATGCTGTGGTGTACGGGAAGGTGTCGTCGTTGAGTGACTGTAGGAGCATACAAGATGACTTGGACAGGATTTGTGATTGGTGTAAAGAATGGCAGCTAACTCTAAATATAGATAAATGTAAATTAATGCAGATGAATAGGAAAAAGAATCGCGTAATGTTTGAATACTCCATTAGTAGTGTAGCGCTTAGCACAGTCGCGTCGATTAAATATTTTGGCGTAACATTGCTGAGCGATATGAAGTGGGACAAGCATGTAATGGCAGTTGTGGGGAAGGCGGATAGTCGTCTTCGGTTCATTGGTGGAATTTTGGGAAGATGTGGTTCATCTGTAAAGGAGACCGCTTATAAAACACTAATACGACCTGTTCTTGAGTACTGCTCGAGTGTTTGGGATCCCTATCAGGTCACATTGAGGGAGGACATAGAAGCACTTCAGAGGCGGGCTGCTAGATTTGTTACTGGTAGGTTTGATCATCACGCGAGTGTTGCGGAAATGCTTCAGGAACTCGGGTGGGAGGCTCTAGAGGATAGGAGGCGTTTTGTGTGTGTGTGTGTGTGTGTGTGTGTGTGTGTGTGTGTGTGTGTGAATCGCTACTGAGGAAATTTAGAGAACCAGCATTTGAGGCTGACTGCAGTACAATTTTACTGCTGCCAACTTATATTTCGCAGAAAGACCACAAAGATAAGAGAGATTAATGCTCGTACAGAGGAAATATACGCAGTCATTTTTCCCTCGTTCTGTTTGGGAGTGGAATAGGGAGAGAAGATGCTAGTTGTGGTACGAGGTACCCTCCGCCACGCACTGTATGGTGGATTGCGGAGTATGTATGTAGATGTAGATGTAGACACGTCGTGTTGCGGCACTTCTGCGTGCTCGTGGGAGCCCCACACGATCTTAGGCAGGTGTCAGTTTATTTGGCTCTTCAGTATATGTATATGCTTTAACTTATATAACAGGAGAGTAGATAAAGGAGGATGGTGTGGGGAAATCCTACTTTGTCACAAGCTCTGCTGTCGTGTCACATGACGAGCTGGCCCGCGAGCTTAATTAAGTATGTGAATCTGGTCCGCCGGTCGCCAAAAGATGACCAAGCATGCTCTATGCCAACAGTATGGCAGATTAAACTTCCTGGCAGATTAAAACTGTGTGCCGGACCGAGATTCGTAATCGGGACCTTTGCCTTTCGCGAGCAAGTGTTCTACCAACTGAACTACCCAAGCACGTTTCACGTTCCGTCCTCACAGCTTTACTTCTGCCAGTACACCGTCCCCTACCTTCCAAACTTTACAGAAGCTCTGCTGCGAACCTTGCAGAACTAGCACTCCTGAAAGAAAGGATATTGCGGAGACATGACTTTGCCAAAGCCTCGGGGATGTTTCCAGAATGAGATTTTCACTCTGCAGCGGAGTGTGCGCTGATATGAAACTTCCTGGCAGATTAAAACTGTGTGCCCGACCGCGACTCGAACTCGGGACCTTTGCCTTTTGCGGGCAAGTGCTCTACCGCTGTGAGGACTGGGCGTGAGTCTCAGTTGGTAGAGCACTTGCCCGCGAAAGGCGAAGGTCCCGAGTTCGAGTCTCGGTCCGGCACACAGTTTTAATCTGCCAGGAAGTTTCATATCAGCACACACTCCGCTACAGAGTGAAAATCTCATTCTGGAAGTATGGCAGATGGTAACAGTGAATTAGGCGGTGCGCCAAATCGCCCCGTACGCGACTCCGGCCATTAGCGCCTCGAAGCAGGTAACGGCACTTGGAAACAGTAGCCGGACATGGTGGTGCGGCGGCGACCTATTTCCGCCGCGTCGCGACGACTGACGGACGCCAGCCAGTGCAGGGGGCGTCTTGCCGTGCGGACAGCCGCGTCGGGCGCCGCCGCCACCAACGTAAACATCGCGCGGCGCTCCGCGTCTGGGAAAACACGCCGCTGGATGTGAATGATGCGCGATGTGTGTGCTCAGCGCCGTCCCGAGCCAACAAATATTTTGGTACAGTGCCATCGTCCCTCCTTCCGTGCCACCAGTGTTTTCCGTAAATAAATATGAATCCTTCGCGCCATTCTGTTTGTGTTGGGAAGCTCCGCTCCACCGCCTGCATTACCGAAGGCGAAAACAATAGGCGCTTAAGTCGACACCTGTTCGTCGGCACTCATTTCTGACAGTGCTCCTGCACGCGCCGGCCATTATTTGAGCAGTCCAGTGACATTTGTCTGTGGAGGCAGACAAGCTGCGTACAAGGGAACTGACGAGCCCTCTGGAGTGTCCCTAGGTATGTTGACGTGATGTAAGGTATGTTTGCATTACGAGCCGGTGACAAAGTAATCACAACATGGGTGTATGGTATGAGATTTCCGTCTGTCACGTACTGCAGTCGGTGTTAGCACATTAGAGGCCGTAAGCGCTAACCGTAGGAAGACGGTGCACTTTCAGCCGCTTGAGAAGCGGTACTCCTGAGGCGTTGGTTTTTCATTTTTTAAATTTTTTTCCTCTTCATTTATGTTATCACTCCGAAGAGAAGACTAACACTATAAAGAGTAATGCGTAGAATTCCATGCGTCAGTTTTCTCGGCTACAGTGGTAGTTCTACCTGTTTGTCATCGGATCAGTCCGCACCGCTTCACTTATTTGCAGATCCTTACATTTCACGACGACTTTCACCCAGAAGTAGATTAATACTCGTTATATGCTATATTGGAGACAGGCTAGTGCAGTCACATTGTCGATTATTGTTTCGTGCACATTTTTAGTTGTCTGTTTTCTTTTTAAAAATTGCTAACGTTTGGTTATATCTCAAGATTTGAATTATTTTATGTTTTTTTTTCTGCTGAATATAGCGATTATTTATTTATTTAACATGATATTATTAGGGTCATCGGGTCCTCCTTTGGATCAGAGTTTCATAGATTCAAAAATGATTCAAATGGCTCTGAGCACTATGGGACTTAACATCTATGGTCATCAGTCCCCTAGAACTTAGAACTACTTAAACCTAACTAACCTAAGGACAGCACACAACACCCAGCCATCACGAGGCAGAGAAAATCCCTGACCCCGCCGGGAATCGAACCCGGGAGCCCGGGCGTGGGAAGCGAGAACGCTACCGCACGAGTTTCATAGAACTGGTACCTTTCTTACATCATAATTACCTCAGAAATAACAATTTTAATGCAGTATAACAAATAGTATTAAAATAATTTGAGTGTCTATAGTGACAGTGTTAGTAAATAGTATTACGAATTAATAAAGTTAATATTGGTAGTACATTTACTACTGCTGGTGCTGCCACCACTAATAATGATTATAGTAATAATAATAATAATAATAATAATAATAATAATAATAATAATAATTTAGTTAGATGTGAATGTGTTGAGGTGAACTTCTTTAGCTAGAAATTTGCTATTTTATCATTTCCAGGCCTCCGGTATGTTCTGCCAGTCGTAAAAGGAGACGAAAAGAACAAACCACTAATAGGGCTAACCCCCCTTTTAGTGTGATTAGTTGGTTCAGGACATAACTAATGAATCCTCGGACAAGCGCTGTCATGGTCGGGGACGACGCTTGAACCCTATACCCGTCCACAATGGTAACGACACTGCTAGCCACACGGCAAATGATTTAAATCCAAATAGAGGTGTTTTGCAGGATATGCTTCCTGCAACCACTCTAGAAGGAAAACAAAGGCAGAGGATGAGATGGTCAGGTGAAGTTAACCGACACCTCATGTTCTGTTATTACCAAGCAACAAACTTAGGAACCAACACAACTGGATACAGGTCACAAGTATACACAAAATTTATTACCAGATACCCAGAATTAAAATTTTTACCAGAACAACGACTAGCTGATCAGATCCGTGTAATAATCAAAAATAACAGGATACCCCAGTCAGAATTAGAAAACATCAAACAACAAGTACAACAAATACTGGAACAAAATAATGTGCAATCAGAAGAAGAAGAAAATACAGTAATGGACTCAAACATCCCAGAGCAAACAAACAAAGAACATGCATCAATTAAAGAATCACAGGAAAACGAAACCTTAAGACAGCCACCAGAACAAGCACAAATAGAACATGAAGTGACACACATGTAAGATATGGAAGAAAAATTTCAGTTGACATATATAGAATACAAAGACACAAATACAGACATTAGACCATTCTTGTATAGACCACCAAATAACCCACAAGTTGAAACAACAATAACAACTATCAACACAATCATACACAACAAAATAAATGAAAATGCAACTATGGAAGAGTTACAACTACTGGTTTATATAGGAGCACTCACTACACTAAATATACACACTAGGTAGAGATCAGAACCAACCAACATACAGAAGAAACCCACAAAATCAGCATGGCAACACAGGCTACAGATCAGAATAGAAAAACTGAGAAAAGACATTGGACAGCTAACACAATTTATAAGAAATGAAATATCAGAAAAAAAACCGAAAAAGGTTAGGTAAAATATCACAGCAAAAAGCGGTAGAGCAATTAGATGAAAAGAAGCAGAAATTACAAGCATTGGCCAAACGACTTAGAAGATACAAAAAAAGTGAAAATAGAAGGAAACAAAACCAAACATTCAACACAAACCAAAAGAAATTTTACCAGACGATAGATAACACACACAATAAAATAGACAATCCACCAAACATAACAGACATGGAACACTTTTGGAGCAACATATGGTCAAACCCGGTACAACATAATAGACATGCATGGTGGATACAAGCAGAAACAGACACATACAAGATGATACCACAAATGCCTGAAGAGATAATTTTGCAACATGAAGTCACCCGAGCAATTAATTCTACGCACAATTGGAAAGCCCCTGGCAAAGATAAAATAGCAAATTTCTGCTAAAGAAGTTCACCTCAACACATTCACATCTAACTAAATGATTTAACAGTTAAACTGCAAACCCATACACATTCCCTGATACACTTAAACATGGAATAACTTATCTGAAACCTAAAGATCAAGCAGACACAGCAAACCCAGCAAAATATCGCCCCATAACACGCCTACCAACAATATACAAAATATTAACTTCAGTCATTACACAGAAATTAATGACACATACAACACTGAACAAAATTATAAATGAAGAACAAAAAGGCTGTTGCAAAGGAGCATGAGGATGTAAAGAGCAACTGATAATTGATGCAGAGGTGACATATCAAGCTAAAACTAAACAAAGGTCGCTACACTACGCATACATTGATTACCAAAAAGCTTTTGATAGTGTACCCCACTCATGGTTGCTACAAATATTGGAAATATACAAAGTAGATCCTAAATTGATATGGTTCCTAAACATAGTAATGAAAAATTGGAAAACCACACTTAATATCCAAACAAATTCAAATAATATCACATCACAGCCAATACAGATTAAGCGTGGAATATACCCAGGAGACTCATTAAGTCCTTTCTGGTTCTGCCTTGCTCTCAACCCAATATCCAACATGCTAAATAATACAAATTATGTATACAATATTACTGGTACATACCAACACAAAATCACACATATGCTATACATGGATGATCTAAAACTACTGGCAGCAACAACTCAACCAATTACTAAAGATAACAGAAGTATTCGGCAGTGATATAAATATGGCTTTTGGAACAGACAAATGTAAGAAAAATAGCATAGTCAAGGGAAAACACACTAAACAAGAAGATTACATATTGGATAACCACAGAGACTGCATAGAAGCGATGGAAAAAACAGATGCCTATAAATATCTAAGATACAGACAAAAATTAGGAATAGATAATACAAATATTATATAAGAACTAAAAGAAAAATATAGACAAAGACTAACAAAAATACTGAAAACAGAATTGACAGCAAGAAACAAGACAAAAGCTATAAATACCTATGCTTTACCAATATTGACCTACTCATTTGGAGTAGTGAAATGGAGTAACACAGACCTAGAAGCACTCAATACACTTACACGATCACAATGCCACAAATATAGAATACATCACATACATTCAGCAACAGAATGATTCACATTAAGCAGAAAGGAAGGAGGAAGGGGATTTATAGACATAAAAAACATACATTATGGACAGGTAGACAATTTAAGAAAATACTTTCTAGAACGAGCAGAAACTAGCAAAATACACAAAGCAATCACTCATATAAATACATCAGCTACACCATTGCAATTTCATAACCACTTCTACAACCCTTTAGATCACATAACATCAACAGATACGAAGAAAGTATACTGGAAAAAGAAAACACTACATGGCAAGCACCCATATCATCTAACACAGCCACACATCGATCAAGACGCATCCAACACATGGCTAAGAAAAGGCAATATATATAGTGAGACGGAAGGATTCATGATTGCAATACAGGATCAAACAATAAACACCAGATATTACAGCAAGCATATTATTAAAGATCCCAATACCACAACAGATAAATGCAGACTTTGCAAACAACAAGTAGAAACAGTAGATCACATCACAAGCGGATGTACAATACTAGCAAATACAGAATACCCCAGAAGACATGACAATGTAACAAAAATAATACATCAACAACTTACCACACAACATAAACTAATAAAACAACACGTTCCCACATACAAGTACGCACCACAAAACTTACTGTCAACTACAGTAGTCATACCACACAATATCCACCAGTACATCAACGCAATACAGCTACATCCAAACGTATATATACAACTACAGAAATCTGTAATTGTTGATACATGTTCAATTACCCGAAAGTTCCTAAAAGCAATGTAGCATATAGCGTACGGTTAAAAGGAAGTCACGCTTGATCAAGGTCCGCGTCACTTTCCATTTTTAACCAGACATAACGTCTGAGACAGGAAAGAGAAATAATAATAATAATAATAATAATAATAATAATAATTATTATTATTATTATTATTATTATTATTATTATTATTATTATTATTATTATTACAGTAAGATATACTAAAAGTAGCCGCGTGGGATTAGCCGAGCAGTTTAAGGCGCTGCAGTCATGGACTGTGCGGCTGGTCCCGGCGGCGGTTCGAGTCCTTCCTCGGGCGTGTCTGTGTGTGTTTGTCCTTAGGATAATTTAGGTTAAGTAGTGTGTAAGCTTAGGGACTGACGACCTTAGCAGTTAAGTCCCATAAGATTTCAAACACATAAGAACATTTTCGAACTAAAAGAATTTACACGCGTACAAAACAGATGTTTTCTAATACACACTATGTGATCGAAAGTATCCGGTCACCTGGCTGAAAATGACTTAGAAGTCCGTGACGCCCTCCTTCGGTAATGCTGGAATTCGATATGACTTTGGCTCTCCCTTAGCCTTGACGACAGCTTCCACTCTCGCAGGCATACGTTGAAACAGGTGCTAGAAGGTTTCTTGGGGAATGGTAGCCCATTCTTCACGGAGTGCTACACTGAGGAGAGGTATCGATGTCGGTCGGTAAGTCTTGGCACGAAGTCGACGTTCCAAAACAACCCAAAGTTGTTCTGTAGGATTCATATCAGGACTCTGTGCAGGCCAGTCCATTACAGGGATGTTGTTGTCGTGTAACCACTCCGCCACAGGCCATGCATTATGAAGAGGTGCGCGATCGTATTGAAAGATGGAAATTTGGTTTCTGCATGTACGGCTGCTGATGACCTAGAAAACGTATATAAGTAGCTGAAAATCGTAAATGATATTGAGCTACGTCGTTGTATTAACATAACGCGGCTGGCTGCGTCCTAGTGTACCTTAAATAACATAAAATTCTGTCCGCATTTGCTTGCTCAATTTACTTCTCTTGATTAATGAAACCATGTTCTTTTTTTTTTTTTTTTTTTTTTTTTTGCGATATGTGTGCGCCGTGCCCAGCTTTAGGTGAATTTAGAGAATGTTGCAGCAATGGCGGCCAACAATTAATGTACATATGCTATACTGAAAATGGCAATAAATCGGAGGAATTGTGGTTCACACACATATAAGCACTAAACGAATATTTTATGTTAACCAACAATCATTATATTCTATGATAACAAACAGAATTTATCACATCACAGATGTTTCCATCCATGTAACAAAATGTGATTGTACAAGTTTGCTCTAATTGTTCTATTGACTCCTACAGAATAAGTATTCGTTTAACGCTTGCAATCTCTGGCGTAATGAATGTCGTACACGCCGCAGTACATCTGGTGAAATGTCGCCGCAGGCTGCTACAATACGTTGTTTCATATCCTCTGGGGTTGTAGGCACGTCACGGTACACATTCTCCTTTAACGTACCCCAAAGAAAGAAGTCCAGAGGTGTAAGATCAGGAGAACGGGCTGGCCAATCACGTCCTATGAAACGCCCGTCGAACATTCTGTTAAGGGTCAGCCTAGTGTTAATTGCGGAATGTGCAGGTGCACCATCATGCTGATACCACATACGTCGACGCGTTTCCAGTGGGACATTTTCGAGCAACGTTGGCAGATAGTTCTGCAGAAACGCGATGTATGTTGCAGCTGTTTGGGCCCCTGCAATGAAGTGAGGACCAATGACGTGGTCGCCAATGATTCCGCACCATACATTTACAGTCCACGGTCGCTGTCGCTCTACCTGTCTGAGCCAGCGAGGATTGTCCACGGTCCAGTAATGCATGTTCCGTAGATTCACTGCCCCGTGGTTTGTGAAACCCGCTTCATCGGTAAAGAGGTAGAACTGCAACGCATTCTCTGTTAGTGCCCATTGACAGAATTGCACTCGATGATTAAAGTCATCACCATGTAATTGCTGATGTAGCAACACATGAAACGGGTGAAAGCGGTGACGATGCAGTATGCGCATGACACTACTTTGACTCAGTCCACCGGCTCTCGCAATGTCCCGTGTACACCATGTGTGGGTTCTTGGCAACAGCGGCTAACACACCAACTGCACCCGCTTCTCCTGTGACGGGCCTGTTACGGACCCGTTTGCGTGCTAAGACCATACCTGTTGCATACAGTTGGCGGTAGATGTTTTGCAATGTGCGGCACGTTGGATGCTCTCTGTCCGGGTACCGTTCTGCATACACCCTGCAGGCTTCAGCTGCATTTCGTCGACACTCGCCATAGATGAGTATCATCTCCGCCTTTTCAGAGTTCGAATACACCGTGATCACAGTTCCTACAACACTACACTATCACAGACTTCTGGTAACAAGGTGTACTACAGTTGGTCTGCGTGCGGAGACGAATGCAGAATAACAATAGCAGCAAGCGCTACATGCGGACACTGCGACAGCTAGACCAAACCACAACAGTGCACTACAGCCACACTCGTAAACACGGTCGTCATCGTAAACATGTCCCCGCAGATGCTGCTCGCCGACCGTGGCCCGTGTTTGTAACAACACGCAACTGAACGTCGGAGGTTTCAAGCGTCAACTTTAGGTTACAATATCTCTGGATGTAATTAACATTTTACAATGCAACAAACGGCACTGATTACGTATTTGTTTATATGTTCAGATTTGCTAACAAAACTAACGTGGTTCCATTTAAAAAACGTAGGTTTGTGTTAAAAAACATACTTCCGTGCATTTTTGTATGGTTTGTATTAAACAATTACACTAGCCCCTCTCCTCACGTTCGGTCAGTGGAATCGGTTTCGTCAGCATTTGATGTGGTTTACAAAATATATCCAGCGGTAACGTTAGGTGACTCACCCTGTATATACTTCCGTACAATATTTACACGAAAAATCATTTAGATGTGACTGTTTTCTTGCATCTAGTAGTGAGAATAAATAAAATGTATTTTGAAATTTCTGTTTCATCTATTTGTAAAATTATTCAATGAAAAGTGTTTCCTGAAATTTCGCTTTTTTCTGATGTTCAGTAGTTCATCAGGGTGAGAATTCACAGAAAAGTCATTGAAACCATGACACACTGCAAAACTGTTCGGGAAGGCACCGCCGAACAGTATTGTGATCAACTGAAATTCAGATTTTGAATCGGCAGCACCCAATCCCTGTCATTAGTGGACTTTGGCTTACGTGGGATGGAAAACTGGTCAAATCTTCGACAGCAACGAAGATAGCGATGCAATGTATTCACCTGCCGAAGCGTACAGGTCAACGACTGCTAGGGAGATGTTTGTCGGAAAGTGATCTGAAGATTCAGTCTCTTTCCTTTAGCGAATAAAAAGACAGACCAGACCAGACGTCACTATCAGGTGCGTAAAATCCGGCGAATAACAGCCGCTGTCAGCTGTCGTTAATTACCCCGCCTGGAGAGGCGGGCAACCAACAGGACACTCCGTAAGGAGCGCGCTTGGAGTGACCATTGGTACTGCGGCGGGGCGGCGGTGCGACGAAACGCTGACTTTTACGGCGGGCGGCCGCCTGGTTGAGGGCGTCGTGGCGACCTGCGTCTTTAATAAAGAGGCGGCCACACGACGCGCGGCTCCACTGTGGACGTCCGTAGTAAACTCGAGCCGAAGGTCGGCCGTAAAAGTCTCTATCTCGTCGCATTCGTCAGCCGACGTAAGCAATTGCTGTTGTCGTTCAGCCGTGCCTGTATGTGTGTTAAGAGTGCAGTTTACACACTATCACTGTTCCTTATAGCACCGGTGTATTTCAGCATGTTAACAGTCGCGTTATTTGTACCAGGCTGGTCTGACTGGCGCTGTAATACGTGGGAGGATCTAATTCTCTGTATGTTATCTGCTTGTGTAAGCATGAAGTAATACCAGAAAAAATTATAGGGAAGAGAAATAGCTAATGTGAGCAAAGGGTACACTATTTGACACAAAAGGCACCTATGCATTTAGGAACTAACAAGGCAAGTACACTATACGAGGAGAGTTCAGTAAGTATCGCGCCACGCACATATACACACTGAAGAGCCAAAGAAACTTGTACACGCGCCTAATATCGTGTAGGGCCCCCGCGAGCACCCAGAAGTGCCGAAACACGACATGGCATGACTCGACTTAAGTCTGAAGTAGTGCGGGAAGGAAATCACACCATGCATGATGTAGGGTAGTCCATAAATCCGTAAGAGTACGAGGGAGTGTAGATCTCTTCTGAATAGCACTTTGCAAGGCATCCCAGTTATGCTCAATAATGTCCATGCCCTTGGAGTTTGGTGGTCAGCGGAAGTATTTAAATTCAGAACAGTGTTCCTGGAGCCACTCTGTAGCAAATCTGGACGAGTGGCATGTTATATTGTCCTGCTGGAATTGCCCGAGTTCGCCGGATTGCACAATGGACATGAAATGTGAAACGTCTTTGTTCCATTGTGTCTAACTGTTGCTGTGTTTGTCTCTGATTTTGTTCCATTGTGTCTAACTTTTTGAGATTTTGTTCCACTGTGTCTAACTTTTTGAGATTTTGTCCCATTTGTCTCTGATTTTGTTCCATTTGTTGCATTAATTGCAATAATAATGTATTAGTGTCTGGTATCTGTTTCTCTATGCTTTTTGGCAGTGCATTTTCACCGGCAACATTCACATTTTGACAAGCAGAAAATGTGTCTTGACTCATTTGAGAAAACGGTGATGACCCAGAACCTGAATCTACAATATTTGCGAAATTGTGTCCTGTCATTTCGGATTCCTGAGGCGAGCTGTTGCCGACCGACCGATCGATAATGCTTCCCTGCTCACTAATTGTTTCACTGTCTACGCCATTGTTTGCCACCCGCTCCATTTCCCTATGCACAATTACCAAATTATTACTTTGAACATCAGTTAATTCATTACTCGGTGGCGCTAACACACTGCTTTCGTCTTCGCTGTCATTTCTCAGTTTACTTTGGAGCCTAGTGTTACGTTTTTCACACGCCATTATTGTCACAATATTTCACACGATAGCACAGAAAAGCACAATTTGAAGAGCAAAAATAAGAGAACACATTAACATAGCACTGAAAATAATATGTAGTTAATTGCAGCTGCGAAATACTTAGTGCAAATCTACATGCATGCCACAACTGTTTTACTGTACAACAATGAAAGACTGCAACTACAAAGGAGATTTTCTCTACAATTACGCGCTAGCAATAAACAAAAGCTACACTAATTACACAAACTACAAGAAAAAAAATCAGAAGATTCCAGTGAGGTATCCTCGGCTAAGGGTCGACATATGAAACGTCCCCTTTTTTAACAATTATACACGACTGTCCTTAAACTGGCACACAATATTTTTTTTAGCGCAACGCAATCTGACTTTAAATAATCTCTACAAGAGAATGGCCCTGACTAACATTAACCTGTACTTTTCACAAATCACTTACCTCACAAAAATCTTGGTTACTCCCACTACTGCAATACAGCAAGCGCCACTACTGCCAGCTAAATAAAAGATTTAAACTATGGAAGGCACTAACTACTGATAGGGATAGTTAGCAAATGAAAGATATTAATAGAGAACAAACGTTGTATTTACCTTAATAGTCATCATATATATATATATATAGCAGTTCATGACAAATTTCAAAACTCCGCCATCTCTCTCCCCACATCCACCACTGCTGGCGGCTCACCTCCAACTGCGCAACGCTACGCGCTGTTCACAGCCAGCTGCCTAACACTACAATGGCGAGTATTACAACAATGCAAAGCAGCCACAGACTGCACACAGCACAGCCAGTGATTTGCATACAGAGGTGGCGTTACCAATAAAAAGACCTAAACAGCCTACTTACAAATGATGCAGGTGATCAGACAGGATGCTTAAGTAAGTGTCACCTGCCAGACCCATATCTAGATGTATCAAGGGTCCCATATCAGTCGAACTGCACACGACCCACATCATTACATTGCTCCACCAGCTTGAACAGTCCCCTGCTGACACGAAGGGTCCATGTATTCACGAGGTTGTCTCCATACCTCTTCCAGTCCATCCGCTCAATACAATTCGAAACGAGACTCGTCTGACCAGGCGACGTGTTTCCAGTCATCAACATTTATATGTCGGTATTGAGGGGCCCAGGCGTAAAGCTTTGTGTCATGCAATCATCAAGGTTACAGGAGAGGGCCTTTGGCTTCACACCTGACACTTGTCGATGGTTCGGCTTTGAAATCTGCAGCAACTTGCGGAAAGGTTGCACTTCTGTCACGATAGACAATCGTCTTCAGTCGTGGTTGGTCCCGCTCTTGCAGATCCTTTTCCGAGAGCAGCAATGTCGGAGATTTGATGTTTTGCCAGATTCCTAATATTCACGGTACACTCGTGAAATGGTCGTACGGGAACACCTCACTTCATCGCTACCTCGAAGATCCTATGTCCCATCGCTAGTGCGCCGACTATACCACCAACTTCAGACTCATTTAAATCTTGATAACCTGCTATGGAAGTAGCAGTAACCCATATAATAACTGATATAACAACTGCGCCAGCCACATTTCGTCTTAAATAGGTGTTGCCGACCGAAGCGTCGTCTTCTGCCTGTTTACATATTTTTCAAGACAATCTCCGTTCACTGCGACAGCCTGAAGCCACTTTTCTGGGAGGGCGCGTGTGCTCTCGTGGTACCACTCTAGTGGTCGGCGCTGGACCGACGCCTTGCTGCATCAATAACCTCCGCACCATCCAAGTACTGCTTCCCGCGGAATGTATCCCTCATTGGGCCAAACATATGGAAGGTGCGAGATCCGGCCTGTAGGGTGTACGAGGAAGAACAATCCAGTAAAGATCTGTGAGCTCCTCTACGGCGCGCAGACTTATGTGAGAGCTTGTGTTGTCATGGAGAAGAAGACGTTCGTTTGCACTTTTGTAGCGACGAACACAGTCAAGTCGTATCTTCAATTTCCAGTAAACTTCAGAGTTGATCGTTGCACCATGAGAAGAGACTGTAGTGCTTGCAGCGGAACTTTTGTAAGGTTTGTTTTGGTTTCCTTATTTGTGTTTTTCAAGTGTAAATGTGTTTATGTTCTGTGTTTTTTTTCCTTCTTATGACTGCACAGGGCAGAAAAATATCACTTTTGTTTCCTTTAGCGTTCAGTACTGACAATAAAGCAATACGCAAAATTTATTTTCACCACTGCATAATTCAGTTCAAGTGCTGGTTCGGCTCCACCAATAACGATTTATTCGTAAACGAACACCAGCAGACCAGTGCTCTTGCTTCCTCTGTAATACGTAAGTTACGAATGCCCTCTTCACATGGACAAAATAAAATCTCCAATGCTTTTAATGTACCTTGTTGAGACCCATTATAAAACCCGATACATGACGTTAACAGTCACCTCCTCGTCTAGAGAACATCAATCTGACCAGTTTGTGAGGTATTTCTGACACTGTCAAAGGTCGTGCTGAGGTGTGTACACCGGTTCCCGTCCGACAGCCGAAGCTAAATATCTTCGGGTGTGGCCAGTATTTTGATGGTTGACCGTCCGGGTACACCGCATGCTGTTGATAATTATTCGTTTGCCTTTACGGCGGAGTGACAGAAAGGGCTGTGGCGTAAAGCCCCTGATAATCAGTCTTTGAGCCAACGTCCTGGATCGAACTCCGAGACTTTTCGCATTGTCTCATTCAGTCACGGCATGCGACACTGTTTATTGTGATCCTTTCTTCAGATGGGGAGATTAAGCTCGGCAGTCAGTGACGGTACCGGGTTTGACTCTTTCCCTTCCCTGACCATCGCTAACATTAACACGACACGACACGACATGACACTACACTACACTACACACACACACACACACACACACACACACACACACACACACCATTTCAGTCAGCTACGCTTACACACTGAACTCTCATACTTCGCGAAGGGAAGTTGCTTGCGGGCGCACAGTGTAGGAAAAAACCTTATCCAATTAGGCGGCTGAAACTTTACTTCATTTCTACTACTTAAAACAGTTGATGTAAGTGCTTGTGCTGTTAATAACAATGAACGAGGGAAATGAATGTACGAGGTGCGGCTAGAAAAAAACCGGACTGATGCTGGAAAAAACATTTATTTACAATTATTTACAATTTCATGTTATCTCCTTCAATGTACTCTCCTCCTCGGTCTCTACACCGCTCCATACGAATTTTCCACTGTTCATAGCAATGCTGCATATCATTTTCGGTAAGTCCATACATTACTTCCGTCGCTTTTTCTTTTACTGCTTCAACAGTCTCAAATCTAGTTCCTTTCAAAGCTGACTTGACTTTAGGGAAAAGAAAAAAGTCACAGGGGGCCAAATCAGGTGAGTAGGGTGGATGACCTAAGATGGTGAAACGTCCCCTTTTAAACAATTTTACACGACTGAGCTTAACCTGATACACAATATTTTTTAGCGCAACGCAATCTGACTTTCAAAATTCCCTACAAAAGAATGGCCCTGACTAACATTAAACTATACCTTTCACAAATCACTTACCTCACAAAAATCTTCGCTGCTCAAGCTACTGCAATACAGCGAGCGCCACTACTGCCAGCTAAATAAAAGATTCAAACTATGGAAGGCACTAACTACTGATAGGGATAGTTAGCAAATGAAAGATATTAATAGAGAACAAAGAATGTATTTACCTTGATATCATCATATATATAGCAGTTCATGACAAATTACAAAACTCCGCCATCTCTCTCCCCACATCCACCACTGCTGGCGGCTCACCTCCAACTGCGCAACGCTATGCGCTGTTCACAGCCAGATGCCTAACACTACAATGGCGAGTATTACAACTATGCAAAGCAGCCACAGGCTGCACACAGCACACCCAGTGATTTTCATACAGAGGTGGCGTTACCAATAAAAAAACCTAAACAGCCTACTTACATAGCCCCCATTCTCCCCACAAAAAATTTTACAAATTGTGTTGGACAGTGGCCAATACAGATTTGAAGAAAGTTTTCATAATTACAATAACAAAGATATCAAATGCACACACTTATTGATGCAATGTTGGTCAAAAGCTAAAATTTTCTCACAGTCCATAAAGACAGTCCTGATCATTCATCAAATTGCAGTGTTTTTCTCAAAGTCTGAGCAGTAAAAGAAAATGCACACGGAAGTAGTGGATTTCCATGCAGTCTTGAAGAAGTAGCGTTGTCCTTCCAACGGAAAGACAGTGCTGACTCTTGACATGCTGACAGGTAATGGGCCACAACAGAGCAAACCCACAGCGGAGTCAGTCGAAGTTTTGAAGAAGATTGGTAGGTAGGTCATCACAGAGCAGACCTACTGCAGTCCTGGTAGAGATTACGGTATTGGTGGGCCACCAGAGGTGCAAACCCACTGCAGTCCTTGTAGAAATAATGGTATTGATGGATCATCAAAGATGTAGACCCACTGTAGTCCTGGTAGAGATAATGGTACTGGTGGATCATCAAAGATGTAGACCCACTGTAGTCCTTGTAGAGATAATGGTACTGGTGGGCCACCAGAGGTGCAGACCCACTGCAGTCCTTGTAGAGTTGGCCAGCAGCCATCTGTTGCGACTGTGCAGGTGCACAATCACCATCGAAGAGTCTTGTGGATAATATAGCAAGTCCATAACCACCACTTGTGCACTCACAAAGTTTTTGGAATTGTCCTTAGAACCAGCAATGCTGTTATCCAGACCCTTGCTGAATTGTTAACACACGTGCAAACACTAACAGTCCCTGCTTGTCACATATTGTCCATATACTATGACCAACAGAAACGTGTGCAGTGAGATGTAACTTACAAGTTACTTAATTTGATGAACTGGTGTCAATTGCAATTTTATAACATGAGAATACAATAACAAAGATACAGAAAACATCATTAAAGAACATAACAATACAGATAACATTTGTAGTACAGGTTTTACAATAGAATAGAAATAAACATATACATCAGTGTTACAAAAATAGTGACATAAGTACATACATAAAGATCAGAATAAATTTTGAAACATCAACTTCACACATGAGCATTAAAATAAAACAAAATAAATAATGTCTAAGCATATTTACAAGGTAAATAACATATTATTAATGCCAATTATATTTGAGGATAACAGTATTCCTCATCATAGTGAATGTAGCTTAGTATTAGAAGAAGAAAAATATTCTATGAAACTACACAGAGACTGGAAGAAAACAAATACACAAGGGTACACAAACACATAGTGGGATAACACAAAAGGAAAGGACAGGGTTTGTTTTACTGCAGTATTTTGCATGGAGATCTCCCTTCGTTCATCATTATTCCCAAAAGTCCTATCTAAGCCTGTTTTCTGTATTCTGTTCACATCCTCTGTCAAAAATAGTTTTTCTCCACTGTACAGTATCCTTTTTTTTTTTTGCCAAACCATTTTCTGATAGCTTCTCAATGCATTTCTTATAAATTAATCACAGTTAGTTTCTTATATAGTCTACCCCCTCTTAAGCTAACTTAAATCTACTGAGCTCAGATATATATACCAAGGGACGAGGCAATGCAGCATCACATAAAACAATTAATATAAACAGCAATGAAAAAAAAACGCAGATTTGCGAAGCAAGCAGCATTAAGAAATTAGCAAAGCAATTGTAATATTACAACTAATCTAAGGCAATGTGCAGCAAACAATAAAAATAAATCATTAGTAAAACTGGCTTAACAGAATAACACAAAGTCAAATTCAATAACACTATGCCTGGCAAACAGCAGCAACTTATACCTAAACATGACATAGCTCAAGCAGAAAAAATATTACACTAAAAATGGCCATGTCTAATACCTATGTCACATCTTAACACTAGAGTGATGCATCACGAGAACTTACACTAGCAGATAAGTTACCAAATCGTAAAGAAATTGTTTATGCAATTCCTGTGAAGGGAAATGTCTTTTTATGCTCCCTCATTTTTTGGAAATATATCACAAAACTATTATTTACTGGATCTGGAGACAGAAAATATTTATATTAGTACATCTATAAAATTTTATTTTAACCAGTGCTGCAGTGCAGCTAGAAACTAGATACTAAACAAAATGAGTAAATAAATACATAAAGCAAGCCATATGGCATTTCTCTCAATGCTCGTAGATAGACACTTGTCCTAATCAGGTGTGCAGATGTGAGAATGTTTCCAAGTTATTATTAGCGTGTCGTATTTACGATGCTTTCTACAAACGAATGTCAATAGCGAGGATAATGGCCTCCCTTTTTTTTTTTCTCTACCTGTGCTTCCGGAAAGGCACACCCTAATGGCTTGTTCTCCAGGTGTCTGACACAGCTGTGTGCCCACGACACATTACGTGCAGGTGGTCACTGAACTTTCTTACCGAAATATTTACGACACCAGTTTCCGCTACAGTGACAGTCTCATATAAAAATATTTCACAGGTCAAGAATTTGGGTTACAAATCCGTAGAAACAAAATCCTATAAATATAACAGCGTCCAAAAAATTTTCGCCAGCATTGTGATTCATTTACGCATTTACACACATTTCCTACCTCTTAAAGTACGATTCTTGGTTTCCAACATCCTTTTTCACAAGTCAGTGTCCCTAACCGCTACTCATTACTCCTTACCTTATTACACATATATATATATTTGTCGACGCTTCTTTAATATTTCATTATATGAAATATGTAGCATAATCAAATTCCTCATATAGCATCAGCTTCTTGACCATAAACATACCTCAGCAGCATAATACACATCGTCGTCATAAAAATAACATCATAATACCTCAGTCAACTCTGAAAATCATCGTAGCTTCCTCCAATAATTTCAAAACCTAAAAAAATTCTCTGCTCATGTCAAAAGTGTCATCCGCCTCAAATGTACTTTAAAATCATGCTCCCTTACCAAATACATCATTCAAAGCTCTCATAGTATCACAATGGTTCCGAAAAAATATGAACAGTTCACAAAGTACGGACAAAATGCAATTTCATAAGTGTGAAGTTATTCAACTGTGTAATTACGTAAACATCTGTCACTAATGCAGTAAAAAAAAATGTTTATCTCTCAGTTAAATGATCAGATAGCTGTGTAATTTGTGTGTTAGAGAAATATGGTACCGATGTGTAAAGTTGTATAAGCAAATACCATATTAGCTAGGGCTCCTTGTGCGTGCCAAACACATGGTACACAAAGTAGGCGTGTACCCCCCTGAGGATAAATGTAATTATACCCTCAGGTGTTACAGATTACAGCAATGGAATGAAATGTATCACGGAAAACTTTCTTTGCAATTCAAAATCTCGAAAAATAAATGGCTTAAGTACAAAATTAATCTCTCAAATGCGTGTTCTGTAGCGCTAAATGTGCGTCTTGCTGTAAGATAATTCTGTGGAAGTGTCGTAGTTATCGTCCTCCGAAAGCTAAGTTCTGCAGAAGTCAATGTACTTACCTCATGATAAACAAAAGTGAAATGCTTTGTGTATGGATATCGTAGTTATTACGCTTATTGTTGTGATGAAGAAAGTACTGTACTGTAACGTATTGTTGTGCCACGAAAAAGGCTGTCTCATTGTTGCTATACCACAAAAGTTACTACTAAAACATGTTTTTCTTTCCAGAAGAATTCAGAAAACTGTGCAGATATAAAACAGATACACCGCAAAAGCAACATTGTAAATTGTCACTCATTAGTAGCGTCGTGATAAAATCGTGTAGCTGTCACATAAACTAACCACTGTGTCATCTGGTATCTCACAGAATGTACTTTAAATCCAGAATGTATTTTCAAGTAAACCGAAATGTTGCATTAAAATCTCATTAACAGTACTGGTAAATGTTCTAAGTATGTGAGCCTTATAGTCGTTACGTAATCGTGCAACAAACAAGCAAGAATGTACACACACAATAACACTGTGTCGTCTGCTCACTATAACAATGCATTCGTAATTTCTGTTTAAATAAGTTCTCTTGGTTCTTGACTGGATATATAACTTCAAACATTGTTGCATGTTAACAGTTTCTTAAGTCTGACAAAGCTTACTAGCAATGTAAAGCGAAAAGTTATATGGCAAAGACAAAGTTAAAAAGCAGATTATCTTTCAATAAACGGTTTTACATGTGAAATGTGGTGTAAACCTTTACTCTTCATAGTACTCCGAGTTTGAACTTGAATGCAATTGTCATGCGGTATACGTCGGTAAAGAATACTGAAATTTTTCTCAAGGTTAGCGTCTATGTTCTTTTTCCCTGAGCCAGCTGGCGCACGCAGCTGCCTGCTGTGCGGGTCATTGTCTGTCTCTTTGTTGGCGCGTGTCGTTATTGGGATTTGGAGACCTAACTTCTACAAATTCACCGTGACGAGAGGGCCCTGCCCTGTTTGAATCCCGCCAGTTCTGATGCAATTCAGGTCTGTCGTTACTATCATATCGTCTATCGTCATGTCGGTAGTTTCTGTGGTTTCTTTCTTGTCGGTTAAGTGGTGGAGAATTTCTCCCTGAATCGTAACTGCGCGCTGGACCGTTTCGTCTAAAGTTATTCTGTCTCTCGTAATAATAATTGTTTTGGTTCCCATATTGTCTGTTTCTCTGATTGTCTCTGTGATAGTCATTACCGTGGAGAGGTGATCTTTCCCTGTAATTATTACTACTCTGCCAACGGTTGTTATACGGGTGGTGTCTGTTTCGGTCACGATTTGTGAGAATAGCCTTGTCGCGTCCAGTTATTATTTCTTTCATCGCGGAATTGCGACGGATGTGATCTGTAATTGTTGTGCTCCTGCGTTCCGCGATTGTCAGTGTCAATTTCCAGTTCTTGTAACAGTCCCTGAATAGCTTCAATGTCGTCTTTGCAACGTCCTGCCAAAATAATATGTCGTAAATGTTCAGGTAATTTGATTAAGCAAATGCGGATGAGTTCTGAGGGGCTGTATGGGTTTGACAGGTATTGATTCTTGTGCAACATGTCTTCAAAATATTTCACAAGACTGGAAAATTCAGATTGTTCGAAATGTTTCATCATTATGATGCTATGTTTTACTCGGTCTTGTGTAGCTTGAGACCAATATGCTGAGAGGAAGGCATGGTAAAATTCTCCTTCACTGTGACAATCGTGAATGACTGATCGCATTCTTACAGCTGGTTCATTCTCTAAGTAGCCACACATAAATTCTAATCTGTGTTCTAACGACCAGTTGGGAGGAAAACAATGAGAGAATTGATGGAGCCACGCTTGTGGATGAATGTCGTTGCCAGAATTCTTAAATATTTTGAATTTACGTGTAGTAATGAACAGCTTATAGTCAAAATCATCATGTCGGCGAGTCGCATATCGGTCATTGTTAGGTCGTGTCGGCCGTTCCATCTCGAAATTCGGTGCACATTGCCAGTTTCTTTCATAACTTCCGAAATGCCCTGTGTTATTATTTTGCGTCTTTTCCGTATTTCTAAGTCCCTCTTCCCGTGTTGGGGCTCGAGTGTCCTCTGAAATACGTAATTCTTGTATTACCTGTGTCAGCTGATCTTGTACTTCCCGGATTTCTCTTTGGTGTTGCGTATTAATTTGATTCTGATTTTGTTTGAATTTCCTAATTTGTTCATACTCTGCTGTGTCAGTGAAGGCTACAGGTCTTGTGTCATTCAGATCATTATCTACCTTTGTAGATAAGTTAGTGACCTGATCCGAAAGTTCGGCTACTTTATCCGATAGTGTACTTATTTCCTCAGTGTGTTTTTCTGAACCAAATTCCAGAGTATCTACTGTGTCCTTTAAGTTTTCCTGAGTTTTTGCAAGTTGCGTAACCGAATCGGTAGATGCAACTGAGTCAAATTTAGCTTGCAAGGTCTCATGATTTTCATGAACAATAGTTTGCAGTTCTTTTATGGCTGCTTCGTGATTCTGTAATGCATTTTCATGCCGCGAAAAAATAGGTTGAAAATGCTCACAAATTTGTGTTTGTACGTCATTACAGTCTTTTTGACATTTCGATTCAATGTTATGTAACTCAGTAGTTAAATCTTCACGTGTTTGTTCACGAGTTTGTTCCAATGAGTCTAACTTTTTAAGATTTTGTTCCACTGTGTCTAACTTTTGAAGCTGTTGCTGTGTTTGTCTCTGATTTTGTTCCATTGTGTCTAACTGTTGCTGTGTTTGTCTCTGGTGTTGTTCCATTGTGTCTAACTTTTGAAGCTTTTGCTGTGTTTGTCTCTGATTTTGTTCCATTTGCTGCATTAATTGCAATAATAATGTGTTAGTGTCTGGAATCGGTTCCTCTATGCTTTTCGGCACTGAATTTGCACCGGCAACATTTACATTTTGACAAGCAGAAAATGTGTCTTGACTTATTTGAGAAAACGGTGAGGATCCAAAACCTGAATCTACAGTATTTGAGAGATCGTGTCGTGTCATTTCGGATTCCTGAGCCGAGCTATTGCCGACCGATCGATCGATAATGCTTCCCTGCTCACTAATTGTTTCACTGCCTACGCCATTGTTTGCAGCCCGCTCCATTTCCCTATGCACAGTTACCAAATTACTACACTCCTGGAAATAGAAAAAAGAACACATTGACACCGGTGTGTCAGACCCACCATACTTGCTCCGGACACTGCGAGAGGGCTGTACAAGCAATGATCACACGCACGGCACAGCGGACACACCAGGAACCGCGGTGTTGGCCGTCGAATGGCGCTAGCTGCGCAGCATTTGTGCACCGCCGCCGTCAGTGTCAGCCAGTTTGCCGTGGCATACAGAGCTCCATCGCAGTCTTTAACACTGGTAGCATGCCGCGACAGCGTGGACGTGAACCGTATGTGCAGTTGACGGACTTTGAGCGAGGGCGTATAGTGGGCATGCGGGAGGCCGGGTGGACGTACCGCCGAATTGCTCAACACGTGGGGCGTGAGGTCTCCACAGTACATCGATGTTGTCGCCAGTGATCGGCGGAAGGTGCACGTGCCCGTCGACCTGGGACCGGACCGCAGCGACGCACGGATGCACGCCAAGACCGTAGGATCCTACGCAGTGCCGTAGGGGACCGCACCGCCACTTCCCAGCAAATTAGGGACACTGTTGCTCCTGGGGTATCGGCGAGGACCATTCGCAACCGTCTCCATGAAGCTGGGCTACGGTCCCGCACACCGTTAGGCCGTCTTCCGCTCACGCCCCAACATCGTGCAGCCCGCCTCCAGTGGTGTCGCGACAGGCGTGAATGGAGGGACGAATGGAGACGTGTCGTCTTCAGCGATGAGAGTCGCTTCTGCCTTGGTGCCAATGATGGTCGTATGCGTGTTTGGCGCCGTGCAGGTGAGCGCCACAATCAGGACTGCATACGACCGAGGCACACAGGGCCAACACCCGGCATCATGGTGTGGGGAGCGATCTCCTACACTGGCCGTACACCACTGGTGATCGTCGAGGGGACACTGAATAGTGCACGGTACATCCAAACCGTCATCGAACCCATCGTTCTACCATTCCTAGACCGGCAAGGGAACTTGCTGTTCCAACAGGACAATGCACGTCCGCATGTATCCCGTGCCACCCAACGTGCTCTAGAAGGTGTAAGTCAACTACCCTGGCCAGCAAGATCTCCGGATCTGTCCCCCATTGAGCATGTTTGGGACTGGATGAAGCGTCGTCTCACGCGGTCTGCACGTCCAGCACGAACGCTGGTCCAACTGAGGCGCCAGGTGGAAATGGCATGGCAAGCCGTTCCACAGGACTACATCCAGCATCTCTACGATCGTCTCCATGGGAGAATAGCAGCCTGCATTGCTGCGAAAGGTGGATATACACTGTACTAGTGCCGACATTGTGCATGCTCTGTTGCCTGTGTCTATGTGCCTGTGGTTCTGTCAGTGTGATCATGTGATGTATCTGACCCCAGGAATGTGTCAATAAAGTTTCCCCTTCCTGGGACAATGAATTCACGGTGTTCTTATTTCAATTTCCAGGAGTGTACTTCGAACGTCTGTTAATTCATTACACAGTGGTGCTGGCAAGCTACGCTCGTCGTCACTATTATTTCTCAGTTTGCTTTGGAGCCTAGTGTTACGTTTTTCACACGCCATTATTGTCACAGTATTTCACACGACAACACAGAAAAACACAATTTGAAGAGCAAAAATAAGAAAACACATTAATATAACACTGAAAATAATATCTAGTTAATTGCAAGCGCAGCTGCGAAATACTTGGTGCAAATCTACATGCATGCCACAACTGTTTTACTGTACAACAATGAAAAATTACAACTACAAAGGAAATTCTCTCTATGATTACGCGCTAGCAATAAACAAAAGCTACACTAATTACACAAACTACAAGAAAAAATCGGAAGATTCCAGTGAGGTATCCTCGGCTAAGGGTCGACATATGAAACGTCCCCTTTTAAACAATTTTACACGACTGTGCTTAACCTGATACACAATATTTTTTAGCGCAACGCAATCTGACTTTCAAAATTCCCTACAAAAGAATGGCCCTGACTAACATTAAACTATACCTTTCACAAATCACTTACCTCACAAAAATCTTCGCTGCTCAAGCTACTGCAATACAGCGAGCGCCACTACTGCCAGCTAAATAAAAGATTCAAACTATGGAAGGCACTAACTACTGATAGGGATAGTTAGCAAATGAAAGATATTAATAGAGAACAAAGAATGTATTTACCTTGATATCATCATATATATAGCAGTTCATGACAAATTACAAAACTCCGCCATCTCTCTCCCCACATCCACCACTGCTGGCGGCTCACCTCCAACTGCGCAACGCTATGCGCTGTTCACAGCCAGATGCCTAACACTACAATGGCGAGTATTACAACTATGCAAAGCAGCCACAGGCTGCACACAGCACACCCAGTGATTTTCATACAGAAGTGGCGTTACCAATAAAAAAACCTAAACAGCCTACTTACAATGGGAATGTTGTGTTTTGCCAAAACGTCTTCACTGACAACGCACTGTGAGCTGGGGCATTGTCTTGGTGAAGGATCCATGACTTTTTTCTCCACAAATCGTTCCGTTTTCTCCGTACTCGCTCACGTAGGGTAGCCAGGACGCTAATGTAGTAATGCTGATTCACTGTTTGTCCCTCTGGTAACCAATCAATGTGCACAATCCCTTTCATGTCAAAAAAAAAAAAAAAACAATCATCATTGCCTTGAATTTCGATTTTGACATTCGTGCTTTTTTTTGTCGTGGAGAACCAGGAGTTTTCCAATGCATCGATTGGCGTTTAGTTTCGGGATCGTAAGTAAAAAACCACGATTCATCGCAAGTAATAACATTTTGTAAGAAGGTGGGATCACTTTCAATGTTTTCCAGGATGTCAGAACAAATCATTCTTCGGCGTTCCTTCTGTTAAATTGTGAGACACTTTGGAACCATTTTAGAACACACTTTGTTCATGTTGAAACTTTCATGAAGAATCTGCCTAACACTTTCCTTGTCAACTCCTGTTAACTCAGACACTGCTCTGATTGTTAAACGGCGATCTTGTCGAACAAGTTTACCGATTTTTTCAATGTTTGCATCAGTTTTTGCTGACAATGGTCTGCCAGTGCGAGTGGTGTCTTCGCGGCGATCTTTAAATCGTTTAAACCACTCAAACACTTGTGTTCGCGATAAACAATCATCGCCGTACACTTGTTGTAACATTACAAACGTTTCACTTGCAGATTTTCCTAGTTTGAAACAAAATTTGATGTTAACACTCAACATTTTCCGACGCACAGACAAAACGTCAAC
Source organism: Schistocerca nitens (assembly GCF_023898315.1). NCBI lineage: Eukaryota > Metazoa > Arthropoda > Insecta > Orthoptera > Acrididae > Schistocerca > Schistocerca nitens. The sequence continues at coordinate 267,139,127 of NC_064618.1, forward strand.
TACTTAAAACAGACGCCACGGGCAGACTGAGTGCAGGAGGCAGATGAAACTCGAGCAGTAGGCGGAGCGAGAGTCACGTGACAGGCCACGCGACTTTCAGCCTTATTGCATTCGTTTTATTGTTTCACCAGTACTAGTCCGGTTTTTTTCTAGCCACACCTCGTATACGTCTCGAGCCCGCATATCGAGTGTAACAGGTGAGGGCTTCTCACAAGGTCTTGTAATTAGTGCTGATTGACAAACGATAGGCAGTGCTTGAATATTTTTCCCAAATTCCGATGAAAATGTGGTATAATGTTAAGATTTCAGTTAGTGATCAGACATACGGAGTTATTTTAATGAAGTGGTACAAGGCATGAGCCTCCCAAAAGATCGTGCTTGTAATATGGAACCTCAGACGATCGACCGTATCCTGAGTGACTTTAGGAAGAATCCTAGCGGCAGCCCGAACACCTAAAATATATAATTAAATTAATTTTAGTGAAGAAAGGTTACTCGTCTGCATCGGTCTGTTGCTACATTCCTCCCTTCCTCAATTTTCTAATCACTTGCGGCAGGAATTTTTTCTGGTAGTGGCTGTGTTTCTTCTGATCTTCCACTTTCTTCCTCTGTTACTTCCTCGCTACATATGTATCACACCAACATAACGCAATGTAATACATGTTTGGTGTAGTAAATTACTTTCTCACCTCTGGACCAGTATAAAATGGAGTAAATATCGTTTGCTGAAGACAGTTTATCTATTTACATTCTTATTCGGCGCGAATCTGTCCTCAGTGTCTCTCGTTTCAGCAGTTGTAGTCTAGATTCCTAAAACCTGCTTCTTCCTCATTTCTAATATTCAACATTTTTGTTATTCTTTTGTTTATTTTAACAGTAGTTCTGTGGTATGCATCCTGGGCGTTGCAAGGAACAAACATTCCAAATGTTTCTTGATTTCACCTATGAATCTCAACAATGATAATAATTCCCCATCGCTGAATTATGCTCTGAATTTCTCTGTGGAGTATAAATTCATATTTATTGACAATATGAGCACACACGCACGCCTAAACGATTTATCAGGATGATTATACAGAGTAAGACCGCGAGTACTGTGCTTCTTTTTAACACGGTGAATGAATTAAAAGCTCGGTTTGAACAAAATCGTTTTATGTCCAACTAATTGACAGTGCTAATAAGGAGGAAAAACATACCATGTTTGAATCTAAACGACGCTACAATCCTCGGAAGCAAGTATGAATGGAATCGCTCCTCTGCACGTCTATATGCGCTGAAGTGCTCACACATGACTAGTTTTAAACGTGTGGTCGAAACTCTTTCGGATGCGAGATCGCACATTCATGAAAACACGATAGAATTTAGCAGAAGAAACGAGGCTATTAAACTGTTTAACAAGTTTAACGAAGCCTGCAATCATTAAAGGACAAAGGATGTTTCTCTAAGATGCAGTGCGATAACTCACATTTAAAATGTGTCTCCGGCTAGATCACTCCTGCCAGTTCACTGTGATTTTCGTTGCCAGGTCGATTCGTGTTCATCTTCGAACACCACGCTTTGGCACCAATGTTTTCTGAAGTCTCCTTCCCAAGTGAAACTTGGCCGAGCGGCTCTAGGCGCTTCAGTCTGGAACCGCGCGACCGCTATAGTCGCAGCTTCGACTCCTGCCTCGGGCATGGATGTCTGTGATGTCTTTAGGTTAGTTAGGTTTAAGTAGTTCTAAGTTCCAGGGGACTGATGCCCTCAGATGTTAAGTCCCATAGTGCTCAGAGCCATTTTAACCAATTGAAGCTTGTTAGATGGCAAGGTTCTTTTTTTTTTTATTGTTTGAGTAAATAACTCCAGCATGTGTAGCCGAGTAAATACGTATTTCCTGTTGTAAATTGTTCTTCCTCGATATTCTATTTTTCCTTCTCCACACGAAAGTACAATACATATTTTCAGCTAACTGCAGAATACTTATAATGGTTTCAGTTACTTCACGACTACACTGTCGAAGATCTCTTTTACTCTTTGAGAATTGCAACGCTTTTTTTTCCGCGTAATATCTTTCCTGAAGTTGTCTGCCTGCTTGATACCGTCATTAACAATGATAAAATATTGATAACCTTGTAAGTTTATAACTGGTTCATGAGATCGTTCAATGTTGCTGAACTTCCACGTTATATGCTTTCGCTGCTCAATTTGAAATTGTTACGCCAAGCACTAACAGATAAATCTATGTGACAATAGTTGATACCTTGTATCGAACTTAGTCGCATCGAGGTGTAGATATATTTATTCCCTGAATTCAGTGGCGCAGAGAACTGTGTTGTCCACAATTGATAGCCGCGCGTGGTAGCCGTGCGGTTTAGGGCGCCTTGCCACGATTCGCGCGGTTACCCCGTCGGAGGTTCGAGTCCTCCCTCGGGCATGGGTGTGTGTGTAGTCCTTAGCGTAAGTTAGTTTAAGTTAGATTAAGTAGAGTGTAAGCCTAGAGACCGATGACCTTAGCAGTTTGGTCCCTTAGGAACTTACCACAAATTTCCAATTCCCACAATTGATAGAGAAAAGGCCCGAACGAGGCAATCTTCTGAGATAATTATTTCGTGTGCCATTATTTGTATGCTGTATTGTAAACTCTAACAACGGTAATCTAATACATATTTAGTCGTTTGTGAACAATCTCACTAAATGCGACTGAGATATATAATTAATAATGTCCTAGTTATTGCCATTCTTCGCTGATCAGGTCTGTCTTGCTGAAAACAGGCTAAGTTGCAAACTTCTTCACATAAAAAATCTTATTACAATGACGTTTGTTGGCGTTTAAAGTGCGGCGTTCCTGAATTCGATACTGAGCTACAAAGGACTTCCTCGGGAACGTAACAGTAAGCTTCAATGCTACCTTAAACACTCTGTAAAATGAGCAGATCAAATGTTGCTTTCATTCCAGCAGATGCATAGGGACGAGAGCCTCCAGTATGAAGAACTTGTCAAAAGACAAGAATACAATACATATTAAAAGTAAAAACTGCTGCACTTTCCACAGATTCGAAGGGTAATGGTTCCCGTGAACATGGACTCAGTGTCAAAATCTTAAAGATATTTTCATTTAAATGTTAATAACAATGTTGTCTCAAAATATGTACACGGGGGTGGAATGGACTACGCGGGAAGAACCGCCTCGGTCGTCTAATTTCGTCTGGAGGTGAGAAGGTGCGCTCAGACTGACAAGTGTTTAACAAACAGGTATCGGTAATGGTTTAGTACCGTTGCGACTGTTGTCGCGCGCAAGTTGCGTAGTCTGACTATAAAAGTGAATGAATTCGCTGTTCTATTTTAACTTTCTGGACCATTTCCAGCTAAGGTCAGCCTGTCATTTCTTTCTTTCTTTTTTTATTTTTATTTATTTTTTATTTATTTTTTATTCGCCATAAGTATTTAGTTCACCTAAATCAACATATCTTAGCTACCTTTGTATAGAACGCAGCTGTAAAAGAGTTGTTTACGATGTTTACTGAATAAAGATGTTCAAATGTGTGTGAATTCCTAAGGGACCAAACTGCTGAGATCCTCGGTCCCTAGACTTACACACTACTTAAACTAATTTACGCTAAGTACAGTACATAAACCCATGCCAAAGGGAGGACTGGAACCTCCGCCGGGGGGGTTTACTGAATGTTTTCTCAATAGATATGCGTTTGGGGTGGCATTGTCTACTGGTATAGTCCGTTCTTCATCTGATGGGTTTCCTTTCTCATTTGCAGGTGGAACGTCATTATGTCCAGAAGACGGAGAGACAAGACTGGTTCACGAAAAACATGGAACAAGCTGTTGAATCGATGACAAACAAAGACGATGGCCCATGAAAAAGCAGCGAAACAGTTTGTCGTGCCTTTGGCTATTTGAAAATGATAGGTAAAAATGAGGAACGAGAATCCCCATTCAACAACTGACAAAATCTGCGCCGGCCGCTGTGGCCTAGCGGTTCTAGGCCCTTCAGTCCGGAACCGCGCTGTTGCTACGGTCGCAAGTTCGAATCCTGTTTCGGGTATGGATGTGTGTTATGTCCTTAGGTTAGTTGGGTTTAAGTAGATCTAAGTCTAGGGAACTGATGACCTCAGTCCCACAATGCTTAGAGCCATTTGAACAATTTGAACAAAATCTGCGGGAAGTATCAGTGTGTTTTGAATGAGGAGTAAGGCTTAGAATTTGCCAAATATCTTAAGGTTCTCGAAAAACGACGTTTTGATACGACTACAAAAGAACTGTGTATTAACTTGCAGAAAGGAACAGCTGTCAGCACCGTTTCCATAACGAAACGAACATGAGGGGAGAAGTTGGGTCCTTGGATTTCTGGTTCGCCATCCTGGCTTAAGTTTCAGGAAGCAGTGTTAACAGTGGGCGCATAAGTCGTGTGCTGACATGGATACTGAGAGCGATGGAAGTTTTTTAAGAAAAAGGTAAAGAAAAGACGTAGTGCATTTCGCCCCCTACATGTGGCGGAACGGAGTTGAAGATGTTTAGTTTATTGATACAACAAACGAAATATATTGTTTACTGTTATCTCCAGTTCCTAATTTTAGTGCAAAAATGTCTGAATAAACGGTTCCTAATTTTTTCTAAAAAGTTGTATCGGCATTGAGACTTCAGAAATTTGCTCCAAACGTTACGCAGGCCATTCTGCCCCGGTCGCTCCTAATACAGTGAGGGTTATATGACAATTTTAGGCTATTTCAGCCATGTATCATCAAATACATCACTAATTTTAGAATATTTATTTACATGGGGTTCATTACTACAATGAATTTGTACGGAAGTCTGATTGTACGTCAAACTTGTATTATTTGATGTTATTAATGACATACACACATCACTCGGTTCCACTAAGAAAATTAGGAAAACCTTTAGTTTACTCTTGAACTTAACTTTATTTGTAACTTAACTTTTCATTGCTGGTGGCAAGTTACTAAAAATGTGTGATCTTCATTAAAAGACTACTTTCTAGAAAAAAAACTTAAGTCTTTGTGAATGATGCCATCAACTAATCTGTTGGTTTGAAAAATAGATATATTTGAATGCCAACTTTCGTTAACGAATGGAGATACTGGGAAGATACAGTTAGTGTCCCTAGTTCCCCAAGTAAGACTCTGCAGGACAGTCTTGAGTTCACAAGACAAATAATACGTATTACGAGTTTCTGGACTCGGAAAACTGTAGCTTGGATTGGGGACTTACCTAAAAAAAAAATCTCATGTGACATTATGGAATGAATGTAAGCAAAGTAAGGTAGAGTATTTGTTTTTCACGTATGTTTGACAACACCTACAATGGGAACAGAAATTTGTTTGGGCGCTTCAGCAGTTCTGAGGTATGCTCCTCCGAGCTGAATTTATTACCAAACTTTAATTTCAAAAATTAAACATTATCAGCCTCTTCCACCGGATCGTCGTCATATTTTAGGCATATGCTGAAGGGGGGAGAAGAGAGGGGGGGGGGGCATTTCCTAGTTCTAAACAGTATATAGTGTTTTTCCAAAATTTTGTGACACATTGGCTAGGAACCATTTATTAAAGTCCAAGAAAATATCATTAAACAATCTTTCTAAGATTACATTTGTTTTGTAGTTTATTTGCAATTTTTGCATTATCTGCAAATAAAAGAAATTTGGCATTTAGTAATGTCACTGATGGGAGACGACTGATATAGACTAGTCTTTCTTTTGTGATTCTCCACTTATATTGTTCCCGCAATCTTTTGTAGTCGCCGTAAATAACGTTTCTGTTTCTGTAGCTCATCATCATTCCCTTGGGAATCTCGATCACCATTTTGCACTCTGTGAGCCCAGATAGAAATACTTCCTGGCGTTGCACTAGATGTGACATTATTTTGCAGCAAATAAGCTACTTTACTAATCTCATTCTGAATGATACTGACATGTAGCAGTTTCAATAACTAGCCGCTGGGCTGGTGCATAAGTTAGTAGCGTTTTTCCATAAGTTTAGTAAACAGAACAGATATCATAATACAGACATTGTTCATCAATAATATATTCTTCTTTATTATCTACAACAGTCTGTGAACGCTGAGATAACTTTTCGTTTCCTAGACAGTATAAAACACGTGGTTTGAGGCGAAAAACTTATCGGAACGCATTTTCATCTGGCAAGGAAGTCCCTATGAGGCTATTCGATAGACAGCGGAAAACGTAAGAATTTGAGTCTGGAAGATCAGGTTAATATGGTGAGCGTGGAATGACTTCCCAACGCAACTCCTGTGTAGTCTTCTCTGTCAGTCTAGAAGATGCGGGCGCGCGATATCGTGGAAAAGCATCACTTCACACAGTCTTCCTGGTCGTTGTCCCTGGGGTGCATCTGCAAGACGCCAATAAATGTCAGTAGTGATTGTTACAACTCGGAGAAGCAATTCGTAGTACGTCAGCCGTCAATGTTGCATTGCATTTATAACATTTTCTCTTGTGGGTGCCGGCAGGTCTATGTACAGGGAGTTGCTGCTTCGTTTCGGCTCAACACTTTCCTTTCCTTTCCTGACGCTAGGATAAAGACAACATTTGCATTCACAAGTAAAGATACAGGATAGGAATGATCGCTGTTGCTCACAACTCAGTTGATGACGATCAAGCAGAGATGAACAAATGTCCACCGGCTGATGATGATGTCGTGTGACTAGGGCCTCCCGTCGGATAGTCCGTTAGCCGGGTGCAAGTGTTTCGATTTGACGCCAATACGGCGACTTGCGCGACGATACCACCCGCTAATTTTTGTGGTATTGTCGTAGAGCTTACGGTACACCCGATTCCTTAACCTTCCCCACTGCAAGCAGATGTCGCACGATCGTGGAATGATTACAGTTCATCACATTTGTCAGTTCTAAAGTACACTAACGTGGATCATTGTGGATTAATGCATTTAAGAGATCTGCATCCAACCCTGAAGGTCTACCTGAACATCCTCCTCAAAACGAGGAACATTTTTCTTGCCGCGCTCTGTGCAGTGGCATTACCCCTTACACAGTGCAAATGTTTCTGGCTGCCTCCGTTACTGTCATCCCTCTATTGAACTCAAACAGAAGAGTAAGACGGAAATGTTTGGATCTCCCCACATGGCACTCTTATTTTGTGGCGACCACAGCTCCACTCACTATCTCAAAATTACAATGTGTAATTTTTTGGTAAGATCTTACGGGACCAAACTGCTGAGGTCATCGGTCCCTAAGCTCACGCACTGCTTAATCTGACTTAAACTAATTTACACTAAGGACAACACACACACCCACGCCTGAGGGAAGACTCGAACCTCCGACGGGGGCAGCCGCGTAGACCGTGACAAGGCGCCTTAGGCTAGGCGCAAATTGAGACGCTTATAGCGCGTGTGGCGCGACGCAGCGCAGCGCGTGTTTTTGTAACATCACAGGTTCAAATGGGACCGCGCAAATTGCGACGCGACGCGACTGGGACGCGACACGCGCCTGCGCCAGGTCGCGCGGCGTAGTGGTTGAGGCACAATTTCTCGCGCCGCGCGTCGCGCTTGCCTCGCTAGCACCGTGGGAAATTTGAGGCGGGGAGCGGAAAAGTAGCCCGGCCATATGCTCACATCGGAACGGCGCATATCAGCAGTGGTAATATTGACAATACGATAAATTTTGCCTTACTGTGTACTGAATTTTATTGCCTTTGGGCAGTGTTTCGTTTTTCGCCATTTAAACGCTCCAGCTTTCTTCGTTAGCACGTTATACTTTTCTATTATTTATATCTGCATAGTTTTTTTTTGTTTTTCTTCTGTCAAGAAAAATGTATACTTCAGTAACTGATGAGCCACTGGCCGCTGGAATTGTATCATGTGCCTCCGCGATGTCATCAGATCGCAAGAACAGACAGAGGGTAGTGAATAAGGAAGCAAGGAATATTATAAAATCATGTGATTAAGAAGCAAGGCAGGGAAGTAAGGCAAGGTTATATTCTCGCTGCCTAGTAAGCTAGCATATCTGTACTATCTGTTACAAAAACTTAGAAAGGGATAATCTCCACAGGTGTGATCCCTTTGTGCTTGTGGTAAAAACCGTCCAAGATCTGAAGTATAGAAGTTTCACTGTGATTAATCTGATATGGATATAATAATGTAATACGCCACACTGTACTACATGCATGTGAACAACATATTTCCACTGCAAGCTAGAAACAGTCGAAAAGCAGTCACAAATAACAATGTTTTAATTGGTTCGTCTTGATGAGAAAAAGCATTTCAATTGTTGCATGGACATTATCAGCATTAATAAACTAATTATACAACAACAAGCTACACAAATGAAGAAAATGGTCGGTATTATTACGAAAGTAGGAATATCCTAAAAGAGTGTTATGATTAGATATATTTATTTGTTGAAATGTACTGCTGACAAAGGCAAATCTACTTTCATGACAATGTTTTTCGAACTCCATCTCACAAGGCACACATGTCTAGCTTGTGCATTCCTGTCGGGCGCATTATCCTTCGCTGCTGACAATACACTGACCATTGTGTTGTGCGACAGACCAATTGTTTATTTTTCTCAATAACAACTATTTTATTCACGGTCACGCATTTTCAGTTTGGCAAGCCCTAGGTGAGTAAACAGTATCTGGCATGTGCCTATCATTCCGCCTGAAGGAACGCTCGTCATTATTTTAATATTGCTCAGATCAAGAGAAGGAATAAAATCCTTTGGTAAGTTTCCATTCCAGTCGCTCAGTGTTAAAAATACGATGGGTTACGGGGATTCCACCAAAATTCCAACAGAATTGCCAATCTGTTTTTGTGTGAGTTGTTAACCTTTTCTCATTCGAAGAAGCATCAAAAATGGTTCAAATGGCTCTGAGCACTATGGGACTTAACATCTGAGGTCATCAGTCCCCTAGAACTTAGAACTACTTAAACCGAACTACCCTAAGGACATCACACACATCCATGCCCGAGGCAGGATTCGAACCTGCGACCGTAGCGGTCGCGCGGAAGAAGCATCACCATTTATGAGTAAAGGCCACATTTCTCTTGGTGACTGGTTTAATTGTACTTCCTTTGTCACAATGTAATTTGCCCAACTCATCTCACAGCAGCTATTGAGACAGAATTCCGAAACGGAGGGCCTCATTAAACAAGTAATTGGCAATCACAGAGTTCAATAGCTTACGAAAAACTTCATAGTATCGGTCTGCAGTAACATAAAAGAAGAAATTTCATGTTTATTTTCATACTAGGAAGCTCTTGTTTCGCTAGCTGTCGATAACTCTTAAAAAATTAGTCACTGGAGTGAAATAAATAAAAAAAGAAGTTTAAGTAGTGATATATCGCCATAGATAAGAAAGTTCCGTGTGTTTAATAATTGGCAAAACACTCTCCTCCTTGTGTGCTATCATTCGCCAAACTTTCGTTTCGATGTTTCGAGCGGTTTAGGAGATACGAGAGATGTTGCGAGTATTTCATTCTCGCGGGCGTGAGATCGGAAGTGAGCGCGCTACGTGGGATCAATTTTCTCGAGATCGGAGGTTAGGCTACCCCGCGCGGTTGACAATGTGGAATCTCAAACTGCAACAGTGAACTACCAATAAAAAATGACAATCGATAAGCAAACTCATAGTAAGCGGAATACCAAAATGCAAAAGAAAAACGCTACGAAATTATGCGCCAACCTATTGCTAAGGAGGAGAAGTGGGGAAAGCGATTGGTATTCAAGCGTTTCGTCACTGAAGCCAAACGCCTGTGAGTGGTACAGCTTGCCTCGGTAATCATAGTGGACACACGACGACTGTCAAGCGTGACACAGACGGCTGCAGGGCGCTGGGCCAGCTCTGCCTACGGAGGCTGTAGCTGTCGCCTCTGCCACTGCGACGCACTGCCGACACGGGAGAACACGGACCACTGGCGCCACGCCAGCCGGCTGGCGCCACACGTCCACACACACACACACACACACGCACACACACACGCACACATACACATACACACACACACCACTTCATGTTGCAGCCGACCGGTAACTGCTCGGGATATCTCCTACGGCTGTCAGGCGTAACTGACGTAGCCCACGTTGGAACTCTTACTGTAGAACAAGGCAGGCACCTTCATGTGGACTGTGAGGTGAGCGACAAGATTTACGATCTAGTTCTGTGACAGCAAGTAGGTTGTCACATACCTGCATTTTGTATAAACCCACATTGAAGAATTAACACTTTTCTCTGCTAAGACCATGTTCTTTCAGTAATAAATGTAGCAGTCGCATCAAAATATGCTATCTGATCAGAAGTCTGCTACATCTATTAGTGGACGTTAATATGGGGTGTGCCCACTCTTCGCCTTTTTTGGTGGCTTGAATGCTGGAGACACTTTCGATGAAGTATCTGAATGTCTGCAGAAGAAGCGCACCCCACTCTTCCTCAAGAGCCAAATCCAGAGAAGGTGCCGGCCGAAGTGGCCGTGCGGTTAAAGGCGCTGCAGTCTGGAACCGCAAGACCGCTACGGTCGTAGGTTCGAATCCTGCCTCGGGCATGGATGTGTGTGATGTCCTTAGGTTAGTTAGGTTTAACTAGTTCTAAGTTCTAGGGGACTAATGACCTCAGCAGTTGAGTCCCATAGTGCTCAGAGCCATTTGAACCAATCCAGAGAAGGTAATGAAGTTTGATGCATGAGTTTGAAGTGAAGCCGGCATTGTATTTGACCCTAAAGCTGTTCCATCGGGTTCAAGTCGGTACTCTGGGCACGCAAGTCCATTTCAGGAACGTTATCATCCGCAAACCACTGCCTCAAAAATGCTGCATTATGACGCTGTGCATTATCATGCTGAAACAAGCACTCATCTTCAACGAACTGTTCCTCTACAGTGCGCAGTACACACTGCTTTAAATGCCTTCATATCCTTCCGTATTTAGCGTTTCTTTAAGCGCATTGAAGGGACCGCACCCTAATCACGATAAACACCCCATACCGTAACATTCCGGCCGCGGTGGCCGAGCGGTTCTAGGCGCTTCAGTCCGGAACAGTGCGATTGCTACGGTTGCAGGTTCGAATCCTGCCTCGGGCATGAATGCGTGCGATGTCCTTAGATTAGGTTCAAGTAGTCAAAGTTCTAGGGGACTGATGACCTCCGATGTTAAGTCCCATAGTGCTCAGAGCCATTTGAACCATTTTGAACCGTAACATAACTCCACCGCACTTCACTGTTAACACTACACCTGATGACAGCTATCGTTCTCCCGGCGTTCGCCGAACCCAAACCCATTTATCCGATATCCACAAGCTATAGCGTGATTCCTCACTCCAAATCTCTCGTTTCCAATCACTGTCAACTGTTCGGTTCGGACGCTCTTCACACCAACTCAGCGTCGCTCAGCAGTGACTATAGAGGTGTGTGGCCTGTGAGGAGCTGCTCCGTCAATGTAGCGCATTCTATTTAACTCTTATGCACAATGCTAGCTGGACTTCTGGAGCATTTTGGAACTCATGATTTACTACCTCCGCTGACTTAATATGATGTTTGCGTCCACTCTGAGCAATGCTCGATGGTCTCAGTCCTTCAGTACATGAGGTCTGCCAGCTGTTGGTTTACCTGTGGTTGTTTCTTCCATTTCACAATCACACCAGCAACTGTCGACTTGGGCAATTATATAAGGGTCCAAAATTCACTGATGGATTTGTCACTTAGGTAACATGCGATGACTCCTATGCAAGTTTGGGGTCTAGTGTTAAACAGCAATCCGATCATATGACAAGAGGAAGCACCTATTACCACGAAGCCTGCTTTACAGGAAATATGCTATGACATCTACAAATTATGAAATATCTACATACTGCCTGATTTCAGAACATAGCTACGTTCAATGTCATCTACAATGTAGAGCTTTCGTATGTTGCGTTCTAGTAATCTGATACTTTAACCATCGATTTGTAACCTTGTCGCAATTATTATGGTAAACAAAATTGAAAATCACACTCTTTTACTGACTAACACTTGGTAAACACGTAAAATATATACCGTTGTGATTGTGCACATTCAGATGACAGACTTATTTTTCTGCGACGCATTAGCTAAAGAGTGGACGAATCAGGTAAAGGACTGCTCACATTAATTACATAAGGGACAGTAACATTTGTGGTGCAGTTGCGCAACATCAGATAACTGATATGTCGATAAAAGAGGGTCTCAAAAGAGTGGGCAAATCTGTGTGCTGCTTCGTCTAGGCGTAGCTTATGGAATTACTTCAAGGAAGCCATTGCAACGGCCTAGAAAAACCCGTTTTCTAGGCAATTTTAGGGCGAAAGGAAAGGTAGTAGTTATTGAGCATATACAAACCTTAAAAAATGTTTTTCATCACCTCGGTACCGAGAGTTCCGGAACCTGTATAGAAAAGTTGACTTGAGATTAACATAAACATCATTTCCGCCCTTTTTATTATTCATGAAAACCACACACTGCATGTTGTACCACGGGACCTTTAGAGGTGTTGGTCCAGATCGCTGTACACACTGGTACCTGTAATACCAAGTAGCACGTCCTCTTGCATTGATGCGTGCCTGGATTCATAGTGGAATACTATCCACAATTTCATCAAGGCACTGTTGCTCCACATTATTCCACTCCTCAACGGCGATTCGGTGTAGATCCCTTAGAGTGGTTTGTGGGTCACGTCGTCCATAAACTGCTCTTTTCAGTCTATCCCAGGCACGTACGATACGGTTCATACCTGGAGAAAATGCTGGCCACTCTTGTCGAGCGATGTCGTTATCCTGAAGGAAGTCATCCACAAGATGTGCACGATGGGGGCGCGAATTGTCGCCCACGAAGACGAATGCATCCCCAATATGCTGCCGATATGGTTGCACTATCGGTTGGAGGATGGCATTCACGTATCGTACAGCCGTTACGGCACCTTCCATTACCACCAGCGGCGTACTTCGGCCCTACATAATGCCACCCCAAAACAGAAGGGAACCTCCACCTTGTTGCACCCGCTGCACCGTGTGTCTAAGGCGTTCAGCCTGATCGGGTTGCCTCCAAACACGTCTGCAACGATTGTCTGGTCAAAGGCATATGCGACGCTCATCGGTGAAGAGAACGTGATGCCGATCCTGAGCGGTCCATTCGGCATGTTGTTGGGCCCATCTCTACAGCGCTGCATGTTGTCGTGGTTGCAAAGATGGACCTCGACATGGACGTCGGGAGTAAAGTTGTGCATCATGCAGCCTATTGTGCACAGTTTGAGTCGTAACACGACATTCTACGGCTGCACGAAAAACATTATTCAACACTGTGCCGTTGCTGTCCGGATTCCTCCAAGCCATAATCCGTAGATAGCGGTCATCCACTGCAGTAGTAGCCCTTGGGCCGCTGACGCATGTCATCGACAGTTCCTGTCTTTCTGTATCTCCTCTATGTCCGAACAACATCGCTTTGGTTCACCCCGAGACGCCTGGACACTTCCCTTGTTAAGAGCCCTTCCTGGTAACAATGCGGACGCAACTGAACCGCGGTATTGACCGTCTAGGCATGGTTCAACTACAGACAACACGAGCCGTGTATCTCCTTCCTTGTGAAATGACAGGAACTGGTCGGCTGTCGACCCCCTCCGTCTAATAGGCGCTGCTCATTCATGGTTGTTTACATCTTTGGGCGGGTCTGAACAGTCAAAGAGACTTTGTCTGTGATACAATATCCACAGTGAACGTCTGTCTACTGGGATTCTGGGAACCGGGGTCAGGCAAAACTTCTTTTTTATATGTGTATTTAAATATATTACCAAACTTTTTTGTCGGAAAATGTGGGGAGTTTCGACAAGCAATATTTATTGTTAAGTCTAAGCCTGGAGGACTTCGTTCTTGCTACGTGAAGTCTGCATTGCACGTTTTACATTTTATGTGTTAAAAAAAACAGAGAAAACAGCAATAAAATCTATAATCCTACTGTTCAGTCGTAATTCACATTAAAATCCTGGTCACTGTCTTTCAGTTTCGTGGCAGACGCACTGACACCTTCCGACTGCTCTCAGGCTCATATCTGTTCTTCGTACTACTTCGACACCGCGTTGTTTACGATGTTTCCGTACCTTCCCTGTTCAAGTACACTTTCTTACCACTCATTCTTACTTGGGAGACAAAACCATATCTATAACATCACAAACTATCAAGAGTCGCCGGCCGAAGTGGCCGTGCGGTTAAAGGCGCTGCAGTCTGGAACCGCAAGACCGCTACGGTTGCAGGTTCGAATCCTGCCTCGGGCATGGATGTTTGTGATGTCCTTAGGTTAGTTAGGTTTAACTAGTTCTACGTTCTAGGGGACTAATGACCTCAGCAGTTGAGTCCCATAGTGCTCAGAGCCATTTGAACCATTTTTGAATCAAGAGTCAATACTGCACACAAAAATCAAGTTTCGATGCCAAAGAACAGTCTTTTTCGTACACGTACTGACGCTTGCTGACGTCAGTCTAACGTATTATTCTTTTTAAATGCTGCTGACTGTATCCAGACACTACAGGGGACATCGAGTTGGCGCAGGTAGTCCGTTTACGGTCATCCGAGACGCTGGAGGGTTAGCTCCGAATTCCATAGAACATTTTTTTTTTGCCGGTATTGGTCTCTTTCCCTCGTATTAAAACCATCTTTTAATCCAATAAAAATGATTTTTTGAAAATTCTACAGTGATGTTACACCTTAAACTGCGTCACATCCCATCGATTATAGGTCTGATTAATCTAGTAACAGAGCATAATCTCTAATCCCTTTTACTCCATAAATAGAGCGCCTACAACGAGAAAAGATAAGTGGGGGGAAAGGCACAGCCAATCACGCTACTTTTGATTATCAGTGGTATAGATTTGACATCAATAGTTTTCAGTCTGTGCCTACGCTTGCCTCAAGTTGCTTGTAACGTTATATAAGGCTAAACCATACGAATACCTTGCAGTTTGATTTCGATTACGATTCAGTGAAGTGATGTAGTGGCTGATATTTAAAACAGAACAGGCCCTCGTTCTACACTTAAACGGCAGCTGGCAGCTTCCAAGAAGACCTGTTGTGTTTCTGGTATACTCAGGTAACCAGTTTGGTGGGTTTCGAGGGTCGCCGTCTTAATGAAGTTGTTATTGGTAGGTTTATTTCTATTTACGACATACAATGTACCCCCTTATTTTCTCATTGCATCTAGATGTTCGGTACGTCTTGTAATAACTATACATTGCGAATATTAAGTAAGGGGAGAAACATGTAGTGCATCTTTGAAATGAGCTGTGATTTCGCGGCACATTTGAAGTTCCACCTCACTCGCCAGGCGGCGCCAAGGCAGGTGGTATCTGCTAGCTGCTGCGGAGGGCGGACGGAGCGTCAGTACTAAAGCTCACTGATCAAGGCAGCGGCGGACAGCAACACCGATGTCCACGAGCAAACGAGCGTGGAAGACTTTAGGAGTTTTATTCAAGGGTTGCGGGGGGAGGGGGGGGGGGTTGCGGTAATACGACCTTGGTTCGCTACCAAGCCACTTTGAACGCTGCATGTTTATCAGCGCATCATCTCGTTCTCTTATTGGTTGATTTAAAGTCGTCCATACCTGTTTTCGTGCCATAGTAAACAGAAGCTGGTTTCATCACTTTTGCGATGCTGATTATGACTTTTTGTGAGCTGTGAACTCTTTGAACTACATTGTAATTCTGCTTGATTTTTGCTCACATCAGCAATATTGGGTGGAGTAAATGATTCCTTATTTGTTTTTGTTTCATATAAAGCAGAAGCTGGTTTCATCGTGTGCTGTTATGTGAACTCACGTAAATTTCTTCCCGCTTATGTATCCGTGATGAATGATTTAAATGTGTTTTAAATATATTAATCGTATTATAGGCCTTTATCACATCTGTTTTTCATACTTTCTCACATTTATTGGAGGACTCCATGTTAGCAGCTTTTGACAGAATTTGTATTCAACTTCATTACGTTTTGTCACGGACTGTTTATGTAATTCTGCTTTGAACATTGTTGGTTCTTGCCACTGAGTATATTTCGTAATATTACTGATCAGTCCTGTCAGAAGATGCTGACATGGAGTTCTTCATTACATTCGAGAAATGGATGCGAACCAAAATAAACTGTAATACAACCCACTTAAATCTAGCAGTTCGCATGCGGATTCGTAGGCAAGTACAAATGTACAAGAGTTGATTGCACACCATGGGACGAAACCATTTTCTGTTTTATATGAAACAAAAACAAATATGAAATCTTTTAAGGCTCCCTTTATTGCAGATGTGAGTAGAAATCAAGCAGAAAGCAAGCAACATATTTACAATGCAATTCAAAGAATGCAACACTCATAGAAAGTCCTATCACGAACACAGTACAGCGAAACCAGTTTCTGTGTGATGTCATGTTAGGTGATTTTTAGGTTCTAACATGTGCTAAAGTGCACTTATTTCAACTTGATAAGCCGGCCGCGGTGACAGAGCAGTTCTAAGCGCTTCAGGTCGGAACCGCACGACTGCTACGGTCGCAGGTTCGAATACTGCCTCTAGCATGGATGTGTGTGATGTCCTTAGGTTTAAGTAGCTCTAAGTTCTAGCGGACTGATGACCTCAGATGTTAAGTCCCATAGTGCTCAGAGCCATTTGAACCATTTTTTCAACTTAATAATAGCCACGGTCAAAATTGCGGCATTGCATTCCAAAAATAAATAATTTTACGATGTCATTTACAAAATTTTACATGGCTGTGAACCCCAGCTAGGAAAAGGTAATTTTAGTTCTTCATTGAGATCTCTCGAATATATTGCTTTGCAATGTCACAAGAATCTTCAGATTCCAGGGCATGCACATTACTAGGAGACTACAACGGCCACCCATAAAGAATGAATGACAAATAGTCTCACCTAAATGTGCTATTGTAAATTAAAAATCTGGTTTTATGCGACATATTTTCTCTTGTTCAAAGTTCCCTGCCAGGCCACCTGGAGCGCTGTTGTCGTTCTCTCTTTCCTTATCGCGACATGTGCCTTGCAGTCTTACCTTTGGTGTTCCTTGATTTTGTGTGCGACAACAGGTTAGCTATCACTTGGAGCTAGTGTCGGTGAAGACTATGGGCAGCTGTTGGCTGACAACACAGTGAGAGAGAAGGCGAATTCACTGAGAGGACTCTGTACAGTGATATTTTGGTTCCCAAGTGATTGGTTCATGAGTCTTGTGTCGGACAGTGGATTGGTCGGAGCCTGAAGTCAGTGCCTGGTTAGAGGATGGGTGGCTGCTGGCCGACAACAAAACGCTGTTCCAGAACTTCTGCTGCGAGCAGTGGAACAGCCAGAGCTGGGAGCTGGGACCGTGGTCGGCTGCTGGCTGACACCAAACGGATAGCGGCGCCAAGTGCGCTGCGAACGAGCCGTCTAGTGTTCTCTTGGACTCAAGAAGTCTGCATGACTTTGCTGAGTAGCAGCAGACCACTTGCAGCGTGCTGCTTTCGAGGTGAGTTCCTATAGGTGGCTGACAACAAGATAGAGGTCCCAAAGGCGAAGCGGGATCGCTATCTTGCATGATTGTGGCATCATTGAACTCTGCTATTAGATGTGAGGCACTGGAGCGCATGATACCTCTAGGATGAGGGAAGTTTCTTGTCTGCACAAACTCTCTTAGTACGATATTCAGGAAATGCTCCCATGAGATAGGACATTGTCGAGCACCTACAGAGGCGGCAGAAAGAAGCTGCATTCTGCTGTGTACTTGGACACACGGGAGTTGAGGAGGGTAATGAAGCTAAAAGAGCAGTGAAAGAAGCCTGAGAGGAAAATAACAAAGTTCACCTTCTCCCTACAGGCTGTCGGTGACGGATGGCAAAGAGAGTGTTGGCTTAATGAGAAATAGAGCGGCGGGAAGTGGCCTACAACAAGCCGTGGACGGTCGAACCAGCTCTTCGATCACGGTGCTATTCCTTTCGATCTGCGACTATGGAGGCAATGGTCCTCACACGCCTTCGTATCGGACACTGCCCAATGACGCATATTTATTTCCTGCGGCATGAGGATCCACTGGAATGTAGTGTTTGCTGCGTCCCATTCGCGGTGTACGGTGTTTTAACACCGTGTGTTTCGTATCCTCATGCGACGGAAGCCTTTGGTCTACCGAGGGCCTTGCCCCTAAGGCGAAGACAACACAGTCTTAAGTAAACAACGTTTTGTGTGGCGTCAAGACTCTTGCTCAGTTTAACAGGATGAAGATTTAATGTGTTTTAGTATGGCAGACTCAACCCATTAGTTTCGCGATGAACCAGCCATCTGAATGACAACTACTGTTTTATGAATACTATTAACGTATGGCAACGGTATGAATATATCTTTCTGTGTCGGTATGTGTGTATGTGTGTGTGTGTGTGTGTGTGTGTGTGTGTGTGTATGTGTGTGTGTGTGTGTGTGTATGAGGGTGCATTTGTATGTAAGAGGAATCCGATACTTCGATACTTACACAATGTAAAATGTGATGTACGTAAGTTGATGTCACGCATGTACTTGAAAATGACACAAGGTTTAAATCAGCTAATCGAGCAAATTAAATGAAGAACATTAATATAGAGCCTACAGTGGACCATGTTTCATCTGTAAAATAATTAGAGGCTGCGGATCCACACAGAAACTAAATTCTAATATTTAACTGTTTCATGTCGCTCGGGAGGGATTTTGAGGACATCAAACTCGACCCCGAATTTCTGTGGATTCTGTGATCTAGAATCTAGTATTGTTGGCTCAGCCACGTTGGTATTATTAGATAGACCGTTTTACTCATAAACTCTCTTCATTTAATCGTAGATTTCAATTACTGTGTGTAGGCAGTGGTTAGGCCTAGTGCAGTTTAATTCTGCTGTTAGATGTATCACTAGTATTGGCCGTTCACTCATGAGACTTTGTTCTATTAATTGCGTGCTGTGATTTCTGTTCCGTATAGAGCAGCACTGACATTTGTTACTCACAAAAATTGTTCTAATTATTCTGAATTTATTTAGCAAGCATTTATATGCTGTTATCGAACGGTAGTCTTTTCTCTGACTAAGGCTTGTACTATACTCATTGCGCATTATTTTGTGGATTTTCTATTAAGTTTTTATCACTTCTGCGCAATTTTAAAAGAATATTTTGTCATTTGTTTGGTGTTTTGTTAATAGACGGGCATTCTGATACGAAACGCATAGTTCCCCACAACTCACTTCCACTCCTCAGCCGCAGCTGCTACTAAATACGTCCCACTAAGAAACAGAAACAAAAAAGTTTGAGCGAATGTATATCCGTAAAATCACGGTGAGTCAGCAAATATTGGTACGATAAGTGGTAATAATTTCTAGAATCTTACGGAAGGTTTTAAAAAAGGCCGCCGGGAATGCAATGTGAGCATTCACACGTCGCGTCATCGAAAGCCTCAGTCTTTCGAATGTTTCAGTCTGTAGACGAACAGCGTTACACGTTGTTCAACAGTCCGCTTATCGCTATTCGTCCAACACACACTTTTCTGAAGCCACAGAAGCAAACCTCACTGGATATTTAGTCTGGTGGTCGGGATGGTAGACGCAGTGGTAATGGCCGGAAAGGGCAGAATGGCACTATGAGTTGAATGAGCCTGTCTGTGAGAGTGACTCGGTAAATCTGTGCAGACTCTCGACCGTTTCCGTATGCTTGACCATAGACGAAAGCCATCTCGGCATGATCCTAGAATGAATAGACATTTGTATTCCGACGTAAGTGAAATCACACGACTTGAAACAAAGAAATTTATGTAGATCATAAGTGCCATCTACGTTGGTAAACATACGTTCATTACGCATCGAGTATATAGTTATCTTCTATGGTTGCTGTTGAACTTACTGACCGCCGTGACTGTTCCTCTAACAACATAGCTGTGAGATAAAGTCACAATGTCAAAATCTTGAAGAAAATCCGCTGTCAGTTACTTCTGGAGGTGGTTTATTTAAAACGCAACAATTTCAAGCTTCATGTCGCTTTTATGTGATTAGACGCAGTTTCGTTTTTACAGATTCGATGTTGGAGTTCGTCTAACAAAAAAAAAAAGGGGGAAAATTATGCGTTGTTCATTAACAAGACAAAAGTGAAAGCACTGAAAGTGCCAAAATGACAACAGTTGAATATACTAACGTACTTACAGATAAATCGAGTTTCCAAATGCTAACACCATATTCGACTTCAAAGCCGTTATTTGAAGAAGTACCATTTTTGGACATCTGTATCTACATATACATAAATACTCTGCAATTCACAATTAAATGCCTGGCAGAGGGTTAATCGAACCACCTTCAAGCTATTTCTGTACCTTTCGACTCTCGAACAGCGTGCAGGAGAAACGAACATTCGAATCTCTCTGTGCAAGCTCTGATTTCTCTTATTTTACCACTATGATCATTCCTCCCTATGTAGGTGGGAACCAACAACATATTTTCACACTTTGAGGAGAAAGTTGGTGATTGAAATCTCATGAGAAGATCACGCCGCAATGAGAATCGCCTTTATTTTACTAATTGCCACCATAATTCACATATCACATCCGTGGCGCTCTCTCCATTTCGCTGTAGTACAGAAGCAGCTGCCCTTCATTGAACTTTATGGATGTCCTCCGTCGATCCTACCTAATGCGGATCCCAGGGTCGCACACCGCACACCAGTACTCCAGAACATCACGGACAAGCATAGTGTAACCAGTCCCAATGGTGGATCTGTTGTTTTCTCAGTGTTCTGTAAGTAAATAGTAATTTTTGGTTTTATTACTCAGTACGTTGTTTATGCGATCGGTCCAGCTTAAGTTATTCGTAACTGTAATCCCTAAGCATTTAGTTGAATTTACAGACTTTAGATTTGTGTGATTTATCATGTAACCGAGATTCAGCGGATTCCTTTTGGTACTCATATGGATCACTTCACACTTTTCGTTAGAGCCAACAGCCACTTTTCGTATCATATAGGTATCTTGTCTGAATCACTTTCTAATTTGTTTTGATCTTCTGATGACCTTATAAGGCGGTAAATGACAGCACCATTTCCAAACAATTTAAGAGCGCTAACTCAGATTGTCTCCTAAATTACTTACGTATGTCAGGAACAGAGAGGGGCTACCACATTTCTTTAAGGAACGTCAGATATTATTTTTGTTTTACTCTATGACTTACCGTCAGTTATTGCGAACTGTGACCTGTCTGACAGGAAACCACGGATCCACGTACACACGTACACAACTGAGACGGTACTCCATAGGCACGCAATTTTATTAAAAGTCGTTGAGAGGTACGGTGTCAAAAGTCTTCTGGAAGTATAAAAAAATGGAATCAATACGATATTCCCTGTCAATAGCAATGATTACTTGAGAATAAAGGGCTGGATGTGTTTCAGAAGAACGATATTTTCTGAATACGTGTTCGCTGTTTATCAGGAAATCGTTTTCTTCGAGATACCTTAGAATGCTACAATACTGTTAGGTCTTCATGTTACAAAATCCTACTGCAAATCGACGTTAGAGGTGTTGCTCTGTATTACAGCGGATTACTCCCATTTCCGTTCTTGGGTATCAGCGTGATTTGTGTAACTTTCCAGTCTTCTGGTACGGATCTTTCAACAAGCGATCGGTTGTACACGATTGCTGCATATGGAGCTATGGAAATCAGCATACTCTGAGGGGAACCTGACTGGTATGCAAACAGGACCGGAGGCCTTACCTTTATTAAGTGATATAAGCTGCTTGGCTACACAGAGGATATTTACTTCTAAGTTACTCATGTTTGCTGTTGTTCTTGGTTCGAATTCTGGAATATTTACTTAATCTTCTTTGGTGAAAGAATTTCGGAAAACCGTATTTAGTAACGCTGCTTTAGAGGCACTGTCGTCGATAATATTAATATTGGTATCGCAGAGTGATGGTACTGTGTCTTTCCTGGTGCACTTTACATACGACCAGAATCTCTTTGGGTTGTCTGCCATATTTCTTGATAGAGGTTCGTTGTGGAAACTATTCACAACAACTCTGTGAAGTTCGCTCTTTCTTTCGGGCTTCTGTAACAGTTCATAGATCTTTAGGATTTTTAGTTTCTTTCGAATTTTGTATGCTTTTCTCATTGCTACTGCCTCGGTATCCACCCAAATCCTTTCAAAACATGAACCGTGGACGAAACGTGAATTCATATTACCCAACGTGTTTATGGTCGAATACAGAAATTATGGTCAAACAGATTATAGCTAAGAACACGGATGTGTAGAAAATAACTACTATTGTATGGTTGTACAACCACACTCTCAGTTATAATGTGTATCATAGTCACTATCGAACTATAATACGAGATAACAGAGATTATAGTGGCTTTTTCTTCACGTTACATATGCCCCTGTTATTGGCAACTATGAACATTTCTTTTTTCATTTCAGTGAGAGCAATATTTGGTACTTTATCTATCATGTAAAGCTAATTATTATAACATGCATAAATGTGGCAGTGAGTATAAAGTAATCTACATACATCAGGTGAACTTCGAAAGAATTTATACAAATCAGTAAGTCTGATGAAATTATCTAATATGCTAAGGTGTTCAGTTATACAAACTTTTTTATGATGTTGTTAGATAATGGAAAATTCGTGACTCAGTTTAGGTTACCAAAATTCCTTGTATCTAGAGATCAATAAATAGAAAGTCTGATGTTTCGGTGCAAGTGTATCCCTATACGTAGCAAGCAGCCGAAAACGCAGATGACTTTTCGGGTGGGACGATCTTCCTTTCATACCCTAGGGCGGAGGCTGCTTGTATGTTTTCACGTCTTGATTAAAGTAAACATCAATCACAAAACTACTATTTGATCTCATGCAGGTTTTAGTTACGACTATTTGGGTTGCCATTTGTCAAGATCAACTATTATCCATATTAGCTTAAGCAAGATGTTGTTCTACACATTTTTCTGTTCCATTTTGCCAGAAGATGATTTTATAGCATTTTTATCTCTAGTTCAGAAAAATTTCCATTTTTTTAATGAAAAGGAAGGCCGACAGAAGATGGAACTACTGAAATGAAATATGTCTGATTAGTAAAAAGACTAAAAAGACGAGTTTATGTAATAACTGATGTTTTCGTTCTGGAAAACAGAAACGCATAGACAAGCTGCTTACGAACACAGCATTGCAGTCTGTTTCAGTTCGAAATTCCCGAATAACTCTGATACGCTGAAATTCTCTTAGTGTCCTTACCAATCTCGAGTCACATGGTATCATAACGGTTTCGGCTCGCTAAAAAGTCAATACGATGATTAATGATGTGCATTCTACGTGAATGTGACATGTATTACGTGGAGCAGACTATTAGTCCAGTCGAGGTGATACGCAAAGAACATCAGTTAAGTACGTGACTGAAACAACCAAACAAACCAGCTGTAGCCCAGTATTTGAATGTAATCAAGAACTAAATGCATTAAAACGTGTATCTTTGAGAAGAAACGAAGAGTACGATATAGCTCAATTAAGAAGTACCGCCAAATAAGGCGAGAAGCAACTGAGTGAAATTTGTTTTACGTTATATAGGCACCGACACTCCGAACAATCCCGTACTGTAAGGAGCTTCAAAAGCAAACGCTGTTTGATATCTGAGCTCCCTCTTTTAGAATACAACCTTCACCAGGCTTCACTAACATGTTTTATCCGGGCTTTATATCGACAGCCACGTCTTTATTCATCGTTCTGTTCTAGCAATGACACCTATTGCTGGGTATGGTTTTTTCTACTCACGGACGGTCTTCGTTGCAGCATCATCAGAAGTAAAGATCTTGCATCCTGCGCTCAGCACTCGCAGTAGGGAGGACCAATGCTGTCAGCCCTTAAGAAAGATAATACCTCTGCTATTAACCTTGGCCCCAATCCAAAAGCAACCGAGTGGAATACAATTGCCAGAAAAGGAGTTTTTAGGGAGTAGTAAAGGAAGTAAGAGAATAGATACGATACAAAATGAAGAATAAAATATATAATCAGCATATAACAGACAGAATTGGACCATCACTTAGAACAAATGCCTAACGCAAAAAGTGCACTAGAGGGTCGAAATAAAGACAGTCGAAAAAAATAATAAACAGGGACGGTAGTTTCAGTTTAAAGAAGGCTTGGCATGACATCCCGCACACAGGTTTTTAAGACCTCGACGACCATCAACCATCAGAGCTAGGAAGTGCTGAGAGAATGTGCGTTTCAAGGAATATCAGTGTGGGTTCTGAAAAAGAAGAGAGCATTAAAGAGAGTAGTGGAAGTCGGGACATCCTTGTTGGAGTACTGGCAGCAAATGCACATAACAGCACAATTCGCAACAGGAAAAATGGTTCAAATGGCTCTGAGCACCATGGGACTTAACAGCTGTGGTCATCAGTCCCCTAGAACTTAGAACTACTTAAACCTAACTAACCTAAGTGCATCACACACATCCATGCCCGAGGCAGGATTCGAACCTGCGACCGTCGCAGCAGAATATTGTCCGTAAAATGGAAACAAAAACCCGACTAAACAGCCAGAAGCACATTATTAATAAATCACGCGGAGATGTGGTCAGATGAGATGAATACGTTGTAGTAAAATACAGTATTTTGACATGGGGCTACATCACGTTTCAAATCACCTGATGATGCTATTAGGGTGGCCCGAGGATGTGAAGTACAAGAAAAGAATTTTGTTTCCTAGGAGGTCATTGTTTGCCTAAGCCAGTATGCGTAGCCTGTGCACGTTAAGTGCAAAATATGATTAATATTTTTTTTTTTTTTTTTTTTTTTTTTTTTTAGGGGCATGGACCACAAACCGAAGTACTAAAGTTGAGTGAACGTAGTGTTCGTAGCACTGTCTATAGAAACAAGTTTTCATCCTGTTCTTTCCTTATTCGTATATTCTTTAAGTGTTTGGCTATATTCTGTAAGTAATGATCACGCAGGTATTTTGCAGGAGAGACGGAGCTGTCTGCCGTGTTTGCCAAGACCCCGCGTACGTCAGTATCAACATACGCCGCCGCCAACATCAGAGGCCGTATGACGGATTAGGCAGTCGCCAGAGCCGTTTCCTGCCGGCCACGTTCGCCAGACGTGTGTACAGAGCGCCTGCCCGCCGTGTTTACCCGTGCGTCGCGACGCAGCGACAGGCGACACGGACGCTGGCAGCCGTCCGTCGTCGACGAGCCGCGTCGTCATCGCCGCCGCCGCCGCCGCCGCCGCCGCCGCTGAAATAGACGCCCGGCGCGTGGCGTCTCACTCAGGAGGAGGCAATGGCTGAGCGGCTGCAGTGCGCTGCGTCTCCAGCCTTACACCGACTTCACGTGACAACCAGGATGCACTGCATATACGAGGGTCGTTTCATATACACTGAAGAGACAAAGAAACTGGTACATCTGCCTAATATCGTGTAGCGCCCCCGCGAACACGCAGAAGTGACGCTACACGACCTAGCATGGACTCGGGTAACGTCTGATGTATTGCTGGAGGGAACTCATACAACGAATCCTGCAGGGCTTTCCATAAATCCGTAAGATTACGAGGAGGTGGAGATCTCTTCTGAACAGCACGTTGCAAGGCATCCCAGATATGCTCAATAATGTTCACGTCTGAGGAGTTTGATAGCCAGCGGACGTGTTAAAACTCAAAAGAGTGCTCCTGGAGCCACTCTGTAGCAATTCTGGACGGGTGAGTTGTTGCACTGCCTCCTGGAACTGCCCAAATCCGTCGGAATGCACACTAGACATGAATATGAGCAAGTGATCAAACAGAATGCTTACGTACGTGTCACCTGCCAGAGTCATGTCTAGACGTATCATGAGTAGCATGTCACTCCAACTGCAGACGTCCCATACCATTACAGAGCCTACACCAGCTTGAACAGTCTCCTGCTGACGTGCTGGGTCCTTGGATTCATGAGTTTGTCTCCTTACAGCTACACGCCCATCCGCTCGATACAATTTGAAACGAGATTCGTCCGACCAGGTAACATATTTCCAGTCACCAACAGTCCAATGGCGGTGTTGATGGCCCCAGGAGAGGTATTAATCTTTGTGTCGTGTAGTCATCAAGGGTACACGAGTGGGCCTTCGGCTCTGAAAGCCCTTACCGATGTCGTTTCGTTGAATGGTTCGCACGCTGACGCTTGTTGATGACACAGCACTGAAATCTGCAGCAATTTGCTGAAGGGTTGCACCTCTGTCATGTTGAACGATTCTCTTCAGTCGTCGTTGGTCCCGTTCTTGCAGGATCTTTCTCCAGACGCAGTGATGTCGGAGATTTGATGTTTTACCGGATTCCTAATTTTAACGGTACACTCGTGAAATGGTAGTACGGGAAAGTCTCCACTTCATCGCTACCCCGGAGATGCTGTGTCCCAACGCTCGTGCGCCAACGATAACATCACGTTCAAACTCACTTAAATCTTGATAACTTGCCATTGTAGCAGCAGTAACCGATCTTACAACTGCTCCAGACACTTGCCGGCTGCAGTGCCGTATTCTGCCTGTTTACATACCTCTGTATTTGAATACGAATGCCTATACCAGTTTCTTTGGCGCTTCAGTGGATAATACACGGGTTGGCAGCACAACGGAGTGAATGAGGCGTCGATATTATTGATTATATCAGCTGTATGGTGTGAGGTCATCGTCGTTGTATCTCAGTCGATACGCGAACAAACAGAACCTCTGTCAGTTGTGACAACCTGCAGTTAATCATCTCGGGGCACAGTAAGTAGTTTCAAGAGCTCGCGTCAGAGTACCATTAGTTGCAATGGAATATACAGATCCAAGCTGTCTCTATAGTCGTCCATAATTGCGGTAGCGTTGTCGGTGCAGGATTTTGAGCACGACCGGGCCTTTCGATTGTGTCCCATAAGTGTTTGATGCGTGGTCAAATCACTCGGTCGAATTTTCCAGAACGTTCTCCAAATCAATCGCGAACGATTGTGGCCGGGGGATTTGGTGCGTTGTCACCCATAAACATTCCTTCATTGTTTGGGACCATGAATGGCTGCAAGTTGTCTACAAGAAGGCGAACATAGCATCACGCAGCCAGTGAACGAGTCAGTTGACCAGAGGACCCATTTCTTTCCATGTAAATATAGCCCACACTATTACGGAGCCACCACCAGCTTGC
This sequence comes from Schistocerca nitens, assembly GCF_023898315.1. Classification (NCBI taxonomy): domain Eukaryota; kingdom Metazoa; phylum Arthropoda; class Insecta; order Orthoptera; family Acrididae; genus Schistocerca; species Schistocerca nitens. The sequence continues at coordinate 267,166,250 of NC_064618.1, forward strand.
ACAGTGGCTTTCTGACAAGTTGGGTCTATTCCTTCGTGGGGTCTGTGCCACACTCTAACCTTACCATCAGCTCATACCAACTGAAATCCTAACTCATTTGACCAGGCCACGGTCTTCCAGTCGTCTAGGATTCAAATGATGTGGTCACGCGCCCAGGAGAGGCGCTGTAGGCGGTGTCCTGCTGTTGACACTGGCATTAGGATCGGTAGTCTGTTACCATAGCACATTAACGCCAAATTTCGCAGCACGACCCTAACACATACATTCGTCGTAGTTCCCGCCTGATTTCTGCGGTTATTTCACTCTGTGCTGCTTGTCTGTTAGCACTGACAACTCCACGCAAACACTGCTGCTCTCGGTCATTAAGTGAAGGCTGTCGAGTACTCCGTTACTCGTAGCGAAAGGTAACGCGTGAAATTTGGTAGTCTCGGCACATTCCTGACACAGCGGATCTCGGAATACTGAATTCCGTAACGATTTCCGAAATGGAATGTCCCGCCTGTCTAGCTCCAATTACCATTCCGCGTTAAGAGCAGTTAATTCCCTTCGTGCAGGCATAATCACTTAGGAAACATTTTCACATTAATCATTCCAGTACAAATGACGCTTCCGCCAATGCTGTACCCTTTTATACCTTGCGTACTCGATACACCTCTACCATACACCTCACAGAGGTTTGCAAACTATGTATGTAAATGTAGATGTAGATAGCTGTAACAGAGATTGTTGCCCCCTGCTCCCTGCGCTTAGAGATGGAAGGCACCGTGATATAAATCGAGGTTATCTCCAGCAAACGCAGTAGGACATTTCGAAGAAAGTATGTCCGGAGATCCCACGTAACTGCTCGCACTACCGCTGTAAAGCCAGCTCGGCCGCCTCGCTGAGCTACGAGTGGCTGTAAAGAGCGGGGCATATTCCACCTACCATATAACGAGACTCACGACCAGCGTCTAGTATTAATTCGGACGGGTTACTGAACGTAAAAGAATTTTTAGTCTACAGTAAAGTGCAGTTTACGGCTCGAAATTTATACAGTCTTCGATTATTGCTTCGTTTCTCATTCCGGACGCCTGCTTCGTATTACACTGCAGATCGCCTTGTAACTATGTCCCTCTCTTTGACTGCAGTGGTGGGTTTTACTGGAAAGCAAAAATAGTCAGCCAAGCAAGAAAAGTCTGCTGCTTTATTTCATTCCAGAAGTTTACAACCCCAATAAAGAAAACCTTCTCCGCGAATAGACTACTAACTCATAGCATTCAGAATTAGAGCGCTTGAACCCACAGCGCATTACTGCTTTATTAAATCACATTCTCGGACAGCCAGTATTTTAAAGATAAGATTAAACTTCTTTTATCTTGTTGCTAAGTGTATGTCATTAAAACAGATATGCACTTGACACTAAACGAAAAAGTTTAAAGTTTTATGACTCATAGTTTAAACAGTACGAGGAGCATTGACAAAATCAGTGATTAATAATGTGAGGAATACGGATGGAACGACTACAAAAGTAAATACTGTATTGCAGATGACAATACTGTATACGAAGAATAACTTCATCAGTTACACTTTTTAATACGACATTGTAACGCTATCCCGCACTGACGTATTTTTTCCATTGTCTGCATATGCTTCCGAACAAGGCAACAAACTCGCTAGTGGACCCCGATTGGCTTTTCAGCTGCTTAATCAGAATGGCTTTTCGTTGTCACAGATCGATGGCCTGTTCACGAAACGTATGCTTGTTGAGATATAAGTGTATTAGCTGATTGCGGGTGACTTCCAAGAGTATATATAGAGTGTGGTGTCATGCCTTTGTTACATAAGGCAAGGTAAGTAACACTGCGGAGACGGTAAAAAATCCACAGCCGTATGCCAACGACCTTAGGTACGGAGGTGAGAACAATCACAAAAACTAATCGTTTCAGCACCAAAATAAAAATTCGACGAAATGACGAAAATACACACATCAAAAAAAGTTTAGCATCACCTCGGTTGCGGGAGATCCGGAACCTGTACAGAAAATAGGAATAGAGATCAACATAAACATCATTTCCGGCCTTTTTATTACTCATGAAACCACGCATTGCATGTTGTACCACAATACAGCGAGACCTTCAGAGGTGGTGGTCCTGACTGCTGTACACACCGGTACCTCTAATACCCAGTAGCACGTCCTCTTGCATTGATGCATGCTTGTATTCGTCGTAGCATACTATTCACAAGTTCAAAAATGGTTCAAATGGCTCTGAGCACTATGGGACTTAACTTCTAAGGTTATCAGTCCCCTAGAACTTAGAAGTACTTAAACCTAACTAACCTAAGGACAACACACACATCCATGCCAGAGGCAGGATTCGAACCTGCGACCGTAGCGGCCGCGCGGTTCCAGACTGTAGCGTCTAGAACCGCTCGGCCACCCCGGCCGGTCGCAAGTTCATCAAGGCACTGTTGGTCCAGATTGTCCCACTTCTCAACGGAAATTCGGTGAAGATCCCTCAGAGTGGTTGATAGGTGACGTCGTTTATAAACAGCCATTTTAAATCTACCCCGGGCACGTTCGACTGGGTTCATGTAGGTCAGGCACATACGTGGAGTTGGTAACCAGGTCGCGGACGCTCTCAGCTGTGTGTTTAATCACTAGCAAGAAGAGCTACAGGGTCACGATCAGTTATTTGTAGGTGGGGTCCCATTCGGGAGGCCCTTCTCTCTGGTAAGAACATTGCGCGATACAGTTTAAGTAAATGTATGTTATGTAAGCAAGTTGGTAAGACCGGCCAGTACAAAATTTGTCTTACTCAGATGTTGGTGAACACAGTTTTCAAGTATTTTCATAACTCTCTTGGGGGGGGGGGGGGCATTTGGGGGTGGCTAAGACTCTGGGGAAGATTAGTCAGCAACTTACTTTGCCTTCCACGGGGCGTCAGGTAAGGAGGCTCGTCAGTCGCTGTGATTTATGTAAGATGGGGAAACCTATTGATGGCAGACGTATGGGTTTGTTACAGTCAGGGACGAAACAGAACCCTATGGATAAGTGTTTTATTGATTATGTCGGTCGCCTTCCTCGCACCAGTCATGGCAGTAGCCTAAATATATTTTCGTCGTTGTCGACGCTTTTAGTCGGTTTGTGTGGCTTTTTCCCAGTCGGGGAATCACAGCTAACCACACTATCCAACATAAAATATTTAGTGTCTTCGGCCCTCCCAAGACTGTGGTTAGCGATAATGCATCGGCTTTTACATCCCGCCAATTCAAGCGTTTTAATTTTGGAAATGGCGTTTGTCACGTGACAACAACTCCTTATTACCCTCTACCCTTCTTTGCCGATCGTTTTAACCGTAAATTGAAGGCGGCCTTGATCATCTACCATACTCGTTCCCCATCTAAATGGGAACAGTCTCTCCCGTGGCTAAATTTTGCCTTCGATTCTGCTCGTCATCAATCATCTGCGATGACCGCTGCCTCCTTGATATTTGCATATCCGATCAATTGCCCCCTTAGTAACTTGTGGCATATCAGTGACCTCCTGCCGCTCTCAGCTTATTAAATCCAGTTGGCATAAGGCTAGGATTAATATCCGGCGGGCGCATCAAAGGGAAAGGGCTCGCTATAATAAAGCTAGACGTCCCTTTCAAGGTACAGTAGGTGACACGGTGTTTCTCAAGAACCTTAATGTGGTTTACCAATCGGGGAGGGGAGCTAGGGGTAAGCTCGCCCCACGTTTTGCAGGTCCCTATATCATACAGGAGATAGCTAGCCCTGTCAATTTATTAATTAGACCTCCAGATAGCGGGAAAGTAACCGGAGTGCATGTCAGTCAAGTTAAAACCGGCGGTAGTTGAGGATTTTTCCCTCCCCCCTTAAAGGTGGGGAGTGGAGGGGAGTGTCTGTTTTGGAGGGGGAGATAAAACCGTGTCGTTTGCGACGGTTCCTGTTTTTCCCTTGGGTTACTCCTGTTTGGAGTTTCCGCGATTTCCTAGAGGGCGTTGCGGTGCCTTCGCGAGAACGCTGCTAGCGCGCCCGCTGGGAGGAGACGCTGTGTGTCGTGCCCTGGGCAGAGGAGGCAGTTGAGACGAGTGTTTGCCCCTGGACGACAGTTCTGCGGCGGGACGCTCGGTCCCTCTATGCTAAGTCTGGATGGGTCCAAAAACCCGGGGCGTGAGGACACAAGAGGCCGTAAATCTGTGGACAACGTTTGGTTTCCATTCATGGGCTGGGGAAGCTATGAAGTCAGTCTGCAGTTGCCAATAACCTCCGGAAGGTGGTGTAGTCACTGAAAGTAAGATTTTTCATCTAGTTAGTGCAATGGCCGTCGTGTGGCGGGACCAATCTCCCGGTGTTGTGGGAGCTATTAATAACTGTGTGGCTACGTTTCTCTGAGTTTGTGATCGAAACTCGCGTGTGTGTTACTGCCCCCTTATACATTCGTGCATTTGCGCTCCATACTGACTTAAGGCGTGCGTCGTAATGAAACAAAGAAAAACAAATTTTTTTTGGCTGTGGACCTTCTGCAAACAGTTGTTTTCCCATGGACGGCGTAGGTCACTGTCTGGATAAGCACGTTGTAAAATGTTAAATAACCTTTTCCTGTCTGGCGGAGAGATAGAGCCAATTACTTTTATGGATGTTTGAAATGCGAGATTATGTTAATTTTCGCCAACATCTTGTGTGTTTTACTAAGTAGGCATATTTAACTTAAGTCGTTATTGTGTATATATTCTTGTGTTACGGAGTTTAGTCCCCGTGGCATTTAAGTGCTCTATTTAATTATATTTAAGTTAGTGCTAGAGTTTCTATTTGGTAATCCGCCTAGCCACGACTAATGTCGGTTGCTCGGTCTGTCTGAAATGTTGGGCCTATTGAGTAGAGACCGTTGTTGACTTGCTCTCCACAGCTCCGAAGTCCCGTATTGATACTACGGCTGTAGTCCTGCTGGAATTTCATTTGCAGAAGTTATCAATTCTTGTGAGCACAAATAAAGCTACCTTTGCTTCTGTAATTTTCATCCGCTGGCCAGCAATCTTTGGTTAATTATTAAAAACCGCCAACCTAGTGGCTCGTGTTAGACGAGTTCCCTTTCCAGTTCGGGTAAATGTTTCAGGTAAATGTTTCCTCCTCTTGGTTTAGCCATCCTCTTTCACGAGCCACGCTGGGGTAATAGTCGCCCGAGTGTCTATTGCCACTCAATGTTCCAGGAGAATAAAATAAGAGGTTAATTATCTACTCCACCGTTATACTCAAGAAAGGCGAATTAGAGTAGTTCTGGATAACCTAAGCATTGTACAATGATAAGATAGACCTAGACTTGGAGAAATTGCTGTTTGGTAAAATTTAGCCTTCTGTGTCGGTAATCCGGCGTATTCCACGATCCAACATTGTTATAGAACTGAAATATTTGATTTTGATAAATTTGGTGTTAATTGCTTTAAATGAATCTTTAATTTGTGGTTATAATTCTTAATGAGTGATCGTCCTTAATGGTGTAACATTTAATGTACGTCTGATTGTTCCCTGTGTCACCTACTGACTTCATTCATAGACTGAAAAAGTGATCCTTGCTCAAGTTTATGGGACTTAATTAACCGTTGATCTTTATTGTTCATGATCTTAAAAATGTTTCTTAAAAAGGACTAATTTTAGATTCCTATTGTTTATTAAGTAATTCTTAAGTTATATGGCAAATATTACGAGTGCAATTATTCTCTCATTGTTACACTTGCTTGTTCTGTGGTTTACACTGAAGGGTGTGACAATAAATGCAAAATCTAAAGTGAAGCGTTGGGGCGAATTAATCCTTTCCCTTATCATTACCGTTAAAGATAACTGATTGTTTGTCGCTTGTTATTGAAAATGGTTGGGAGAATACTTTGATTGACCCCGTAGAAAGAGTACAGTCCTTAACATATGAAGTATGCATTTCCGACCATTGGTTCTCTATCTCAATATAATCGATTGTGAAGCCACTATCGTCTGTTTCTATTTTGCCCAAAATGTTTGAGACACCCCGTAGGTTTGGAATGTAGCCTTATGTCGGCTACAGATGAACGAAATAGAAAATTTAAATGCGGTGCTACAGTAGACGCATCGTTAGGGAACTATTGATGCGATGTGGCATCTATTTGGGCAGAACAGAATTTTATTTTACAACTTGGGTAAAATGTTAGTTTGATATCAAACATCCTGAAGCATCAAGTAGTAATTGATTGCTAATATAAGGAAGTATGGAGGAGATTGGTGGGGGAGGGGGAGGGCAGCAGCAGGAAGTGTCGCGCGATCAAGGCATGGCTTCAGTAACCGGGTCTGTGTTTCAACAGCTATGAAGAGATGATGATGATGATGATTATGATGATATTTGGTTCGTGGGGCACTCAACCGCGCGGTTATCAGCGCCCGTACAATTTCCCAATATTTACACAGTCCAATCTCGCAACTTTCACGAATGATGATGAAACGATACAGACAACACAAACACCCAATCCCCGAGCGGAGAAAATCCTCGACCCGGCCAGGAATCGAACCCAGGACCTATGGAGACATGATGACATCTGCACAATGAAAACTAGTATGGAGAGATGCATCAGACCAATCGTCGAATAGAAGATGACATAAATCTGGCAGGTGCCTGTAGGACTCGAGCAATGAGGGTTACGTAGAAACTTAATATATTTTATAAAATAAATGTACAATATGCGTGCCACAGAAACTCGGAAACGAGTTCCTGTATCATCTGGGAAGCTATATGGTGTAGTAGCCCTCTATCCCCCATCCACGAAGAAGGTTCCCATTCTTACCTGAAGGACATGCTTTTGGAGATGCAAGGGCTGAGAAGTTTCGTCCTCTAGAAATTTCTAGAACATTCCAGAACATTTGAGAGTACTCGAGGACATTCTAGAGTATTCAATAACATTCCAGAACTTCTAGGGCATTTTACAACACTCCAGAAAGCCCCGGAAAGCTCTACAATGAACTGGGACGTTCTTGAATTTTCGGGAGTAGTCTGGAATATTCGGGAAGATTTCAGAATGTTCGGGAACATCACGGAACCTCCCACATCATTGTGGAACATTCCACAACACCCCCGAATGCTGTGGAATGTTCTGGAACATTGTGGAGCAATCGAAGCCGATTTGGTATATTCTGTAATTCACCACTGTTGGGACTACCCAATGGCAGGGGTATATAAAGCAAGACCCGTGGTGGGTTCGAACGTCAGTTTCATGTAGTGAGGAGGAACCTAAAAAGTAGTGCAGTGACAGAATGAAAACAAACAGTGAACTGTGAGTATTGAAAGTGATACGGTGACTGAATATAAATTGAAAATAAAGTGCGAAAAGTGTGTGAAGTGTACTTAGTGTATTTGTTAATACAAAGTTGATTTAATTTATATTTTAGACACTGCCCAAACGTAAAAGAGGAGGAGAGCAGGTTCTGAAGCAAAAGGGCGGAAGAAAAAGAACAGCGAAAATGCGAAACAGACGAAAAGCGCGAAGCACGTTTTTGTTCCCAATGAGGGACAATGAGTACCGTCAGAAGCAGAGAAACAAAAGAACAACGAAATGAACGGACTGAAGAATCGAGAATTGCTACAGTTTTACACTTTACTAAGCGCTAGGAAAAACTATAAGCCGGCCGCGGTGGCCGTGCGGTTCTGGCGCTGCAGTCCGGAACCGTAGGACTGCTACGGACGCAGGTTCGAATCCTGCCTCGGGCATGCTGTGTGTGATGTCCTTAGGTTTAACTAGTTCTAAGTTATAGGGGACTGATGACCTAAGATGTTAAGTCCCATAGTGCTCAGAGCCATTTGAACCATTTTTTTAAACCTAACTAACCTAAGGACATCACACACATCCATGCCCGAGGCAGGATTCGAACCTGCGACCGTAGCAGTCGCGCGGTTCCGGACTGAGCGCCTAGAACCGCGAGACCACCGCGGCCGGCTCGTACTCAACTTGAAACACCATATCTATGTGTAGTAATCGCGCCTAGATATCTGTTGATGGATACATTTCGTAACGCGTCATAAGAGCAATAAAATCGTTCCTTGCCTGATGTTTGACTTTTCACTTTGCGATTCAGTCAACTTGATTGCAGAATTGCTGACTGCTTTAGTTTCATGTTTGACGTTGGAGAACAAAAGACAAAAGGAAAATATTTACGCTTGATATAATTACTTATTAATAATTTTCGGATTCTTTTGTCCTTTATTTGCACGGTGAAACCTTGCGGCTGTGTCGTCCGAACAAGACACAGCCAGGGCAAAAGCACCAGAGGCACAAAGATGCGAGCTGGTGCTAGAGTCATACAGACTCGCCGCTTGCGCGAGTTCCACCAGCGCCACGGGCGGCGCTGAGGATGAAGACATCGACTTCGCCTCGGACAATTGCCGGCTGAGAACAGTCCGCCAATGTTCGGACGACAATGGAGAGAAGCCTACTCGGGAGACAGAAGGGCAGCTCTCGCCGACTTGGTTATAGATCATCGTCCAAGGCTGACTTGGACAGGGAACGTCGTTTAGTTAACTATTAGAAGTGAACAGACAGTTGTAAATTGTATTTGCTAAGTACTGAGAAGTTTACTTACGATCATTTACTCTTAGCCATTGAGGGCCTTATATTACATGCAGTGTTACAGACTTTATTAATCAACAAGTCACAAAGGTAAGTAAACCTTTGTTACTAATTTGTTGGAGTGTTGTAGGACACTGGTTCTCCTATCCTGTTACCTGACCCTGGGGCACAGCTGTGTTACAGCGGGAGGGTGAAATTGTCTTAGCGGTGTAGTGCACCGGAAACAGTTTCACGAACTCACAAACTCGGCCTACCGTCAGGGGCAATTCTAGAAGTCAGTCAAGGCGGGGGGGGGGGGGGGAGGGAGGGGGGGAGAGAGGGAGCGGTTTAGGGAATGGAATATCGCTTAACAAAAGGAGTGTTGGGGTTCTCCACCGACAAATTGGTAAAATCTGGTATTTCTTAAAGTAGTTTTTGGTAACTGTTTTGGAGTTCAGGATAAAAATGTATATTAATAAATAATAAGACGGCCATTTTAAGTTAAATGATATTTATTTGTTTAGATAGTAAGCGATTTGCCGCTCTCATTCTTTTGTTAAAATGTATCCTTTAGAGTAATATATTCGCTGATTTCTGAAGTCATTTTATCCATAGTAATATGATTCTCCATTGGGGGGGGGGGTGTCTATAGCCCCCATAGTGCCCCCCTCTCCCCTTGCCACAGCCTCTACGTTAACAACATTGGCAAATCGTCCTCCACAGTAGTAGTAATGACGCCTTTACAAACCTGGCGGTGAGGGTTTACAAAACTTGCTTCTTACCAAATTGCTTTATTCTAGCCCAACGAGAAGTGTCGTATAGGTTTTGATTCACGTGTTTGCGAGTACCAGAATATGATGCAAATGGCTGTATGTTTTGACTGCACTGACCTGTAAGCTTTGTTGTTTTACAGCGCCAGGGAACTCCATAAACCTCAGTATGTGACACACATTTCAGACTGCTACGTCCACCCGTTGCTGAGAAAAAGGGTTTTCGGCACTCGGACAGATGGACAAGGCGATCCTGCAAGGGTTCGGTTTATACTGTATGAGAAGCGGAACCCTAAAAACGACAACAATCCATTTGGCAAGCCCAGTGCCTAAACTTATGGTGATTGTTTCCCGAGGAGAATGCCATATAATTCCTACTTCACCAATGAAGTTTCTGCTATTTTTGGAGACATCCTCATTACCTGAGCATCTGATGTATGTATGACGACAGCTTTCAGTCTCACGTTGACGCGTGCAACAGAAGAACACTGTCAGCCAGAGGACGGCGTCAGGCAGCGACAGCGCCCGTTCCTCGCAGGCCGCGGCCACGTGCAATGACGAGCGGAACGGCAAGCGTATAGTGTTGCAGCGAGTGACGGGGACACGCCGGCTCTCCGGCCCACGTCTGACGGCCGGCCGTCAGCAAATGTCAACAGCCGCCGACATTTGAAAGGGAGGCGGCAGCCAGCCCTAGGCTGGGCCTAACCCTCGGCCAGCTCATTGTGCCGGCGCGGCCGCTACACTGACTCACGCGGGCCCTCCCCGGCCAGCTTTTTTGATTAAATTACACGTTACAGTATTGGCTCATTGTTTGCGCAGCGCGGCGGGGCACCGCCGCCCGCCAGCTGGGGGCGGGGAGGCTGCAGCGAGAGCCCTTCAGTTATTGCCGGGGCTGCTCCTGACACACTGCCCCAGCACCCACCTCGTCCCGCCACACGACAGCCTCTTACTTGATGTACACGCCAACGTTTTCAGGCTGAAACATCCGTTCCGTTTGCTGTAGTCCCGTGGCCGTCAAGTGTTTTTCCTTAAAAGCTAGTATTGAGATTCTAAGGCGACACCTCGGGCCGCATAGGAGGGGTGAGGACTGGTAAAGTGGCCACTCAAAGACAAATTTAATTTTCCACCAACCCAAGATTACTGATAAAAGCTTACCAGTAACACACTTTGAACCTACATGTCATAAGATATTGTACCAAATCTTTTTAAACAAAAAAGAAAATACAGGATTTATCAAAAGTATCATCCGAATTGGCATGTCTGTGTACTATGAGATCAAAAGTATCCGGACCCCTGCCTGAAAATGACTTACAAGTTCGTGGCATCCTCCATCGCTAATGCTGGAATTCAGTATGGTGTTAGCCCACCCTTAACGTTGATGACAGCTTCTACTCTCGCAGGCAATCAGGCGCTTCATGGTTTCTTAGGGGATGGCAGCCCATTCTTCACGGAGTGCTGTACTCGGGAGAGACACCGATGTCGGTCGGTGTGGCCTGGCACGAGGTCGGCGTTCCAAAAGATCCCAGATGTGTTCTATAGGATTCAGGTCAGGTCCCAGTGCAATGGCTCAAATGGTTCAAATGGCTCTGAACACTATGGGACTCAACTGCTGTGGTCATAAGTCCCCTAGAACTTAGAACTACTTAAACCTAACTAACCTAAGGACAGCACACAACACCCAGCCATCACGAGGCAGAGAAAATCCCTGACCCCGCCGGGAATCGAACCCGGGAACCCGGGCGTGGGAAGCGAGAACGCTACCGCACGACCACGAGATGCGGGCGGTCCCAGTGCAGGTCAGTCCATTACAGGGATGTTATTGTCGTGTAACCACTCCGCCACAGACCGTACATTATGAACAGGTGCTCGATTGAGTTGAAAGATGCAGTCGCCATCGCCGAATTGCTCTTCAACAGTGGTGAGCAAAAACTGGCTTAAGGCATCAATGTAGGCCTGTGCTATGATAGATCCACGCAAAACAACAAGGTATGCGAGCCTCCTCCATGAAAAACAAGACCACACCAGAACACCACCGCCTCCGAATTTTACCGTTATCAATGCACACGCAGGCATATGATGTTCACCGGGCATTCGCCATACCCACACCCTGCCATCTGATCGCCACATTGTGTACCCTGTTTCGTCACTCCACACAACGTTTTTCCACGGTTCAGTCGTCCAAATGTTTACCCTCCTTATACTAAGGGAGATGTCGGTTGCCATTTACCGGCGTGATGTGTGTCTTATCAGCAGCCGTTCGACCATGGTATCCAAGTTTTCTAAGAAAATGGTTGAAATGGCTCTGAGCACTATGGGACTTAACATCTGAGGTCATCAGTCCCCTAGAACTTAGAGCTACGTAAACCTAACTAACCTAAGGACATCACACACATCCACGCCCGAGGCGCGTTGGTTCAAATGGCTCTGAGCACTATGGGACTTAACATCTGTGGTCATCAGTCCCCTAGAACTTAGAACTACTTAAATCTAACTAATCTAAGGACATCACACACATCCATGCCCGAGGCAGGATTCGAACCTGCGAACGTAGCAGTCGCGCGGGCCCGAGGCAGGATTCGAACCTGTGGCCGTAGCAGTCGCGCGGTTCCAGACTGAAGCGACTACAACAGCTCGGCCACACCGGCCGGCCCTTCTTCAACTGTCAAAGGTCTCTGTCGGTCAACAGACGAGGACAGCCTGTACGCTTTAGTGCTGTACGTGTCCCTTCACGTTTCTACTTCACTATCACATCGAAAACAGTGGACCTAGGGATGTTTAAGAGTGTGGAAATTTCCCTTACAGACGTATGACACGAGTGACACCCAATCACCTGACCACGTTCGAAGTCCGTGAGTTCCACAGAGCGCCACATTCTGCTCTCTCAAGATGTCTTACGACTACTGAAGTCGCCAATATGGAGTACCTGGCAGCAGATGATAGCACAATGCACATAATATGAAAAACGAAGGTTTTGGGGGTATGTCGATACTTTTGATCACATAGTGTAATTCTGAAACAAATAAATATGTGTAAACAACGAATTTGTTTTTTTATTATTAACGGGAAACTCCAAAAGCTTTTTTCATACCTCTTCATAGTTGTTCAATATTCCCCCCTTGAAATGCACGGCATGTGTCAATGGGGTATTCAAAATGTTCCCACACTGCAGCGAGCATGTCTTGAGTTACAGCTTCCACAGCACTTTTCTGCAATGTCTCAGTTCATTCATTGTTGTTGATAACGGGGGCACATATACAGTATTTTGTAAACCCCTCACAAGAAATAATCACATACAGTCAGGTCCAGTAACTTTGAAGGTCAGTAATGTAAGACTGAATCATTTGATCCAGTGCGACCGATCCATCCTTCAGTAATCGTTTGATTTTAAATTCCCGCCCTTCCAGATGCCACTGTGCGTGCCACCGCCTGATCCCTGTGCTGTAGGAGGGTCACTCTGAACAGTTATTACTGACCTGCACTGCGTGAAACGTAGAACACACAACGCTATCTGTTTTCCCGAAACCATTTTTACTTGAACTGAAGCGGGCGCACACTGCTGCTCCCTAACGGGAACCATGTAAAACTCGAGAGATTGGTCTTTCCAATAGTACGTTGTTCACGCACTTATCTCAGATAACATAATAGTTGTTTTTTCAATCGGATGATTCTTTTTGATGCACCCTGTATTATCTTGAAACTAGATGCATTTTTCTGAAGCCTTACGTAGTAACCAACTTTTCATACGTATGCTCGTACTTTGACCTGTGCCGTCAGGATACCATGTTTGTTTCGCTCACTTCCGGACATTTTCCATGCATCTTCGTAATCCTGCTTAAGATAAATATCGGGACGGTCCCTTCGGAATGGCACGGCCGCTTTCCTTCTCCATCCTTTCCTAATCTGAGCTTGTACTCCAATGACGCCGTTGAAGTCGGAACGTTAAAACACTAATCTCCTTCTCCTCCTCCTCCTTCCTCTTCACACCCCAATATCTGCGAAGAAGATCACGAAACTGCACCAGATCGTTTCCGATTGTACTTTTGTATTAGGCCAAATGTTACAGAACAGAGACGGTTTTTAATAACATAATTAATTAAAAATGCTGTGGAGGAATAACACAGCCGACATGTTGCACATAACTATTTAATACATTCACCTACGTTTCGACACCTCTAAGAATGTCTTCATCGGAATGGAAAGCCAAAAGCCGTAAGTTACAATGCGAGAAGGTAGTAGTCAATGATTAGAAGAGACACGCTCAAGCCAAAACCTAACAATTACAAACGTTCCAGGCTGAACGTATTTAATATTTAAGTTTTGAGTCGAGCGTGTCTAATTTATGTGAGTCTTCATCAGAATGAAAATTTACAAGCCGTAAAGTCACATTCCCTTCTCTCAATGTAACTTTACAGTCTTTAAATTTTCATTCCGATGAAGGCATCCTTAGAGGTGTCGAAACCTAGTCAATTCTATGTAACAATTATTTGGCACCGTTTGGCAGCATTTTTTCTCCTTTGAAACTTACATACGGTTGTTGAAAAAAGACTTGTACGAAACTGTAATTCAAAATTGTTACAAAGGGACGGAGTGGCGTATTTTTAGACAACATAGTTGTGCGGAGAATCAGCGCTTACTTTACTTATAATCAATTATTCAAAATGACAGTCACAAACGCATTAGTTTATTTTGCCGCCAACCGGTTTCAACCCACGATGGGATCATCTTCAGGGCAATTTACACCATTTGGTCGCTCGCTGGAGTCGTCACCTTGTCTGTGCACGGTTGGTAACTATGCACCGTGCACAGGCAGGGTGACGACTCCAGCAAGCGACCAAATGGTGTAAATTGCCCTGAAGATGACCCCATCGCTGGTTGAAACCGGTTGGCGGCAAAATAAACTAATGCGATTGTGACTGTCATTTTGAATAACTGGGAATGGCGTATGATTGCTTTGTATATAAAAAGGTTTAGAAGCCATTTTTATCTGTTGTATTAAGCGTGTTTTGGAAGTAACTAACTCTTATTGGAGTGAACACGTTGGGCTCTTTCTCCGATGAACAGCGTAGCCACTTTTCCCGATCGCACACCATGTCGGCATTAGACATCCACAGAAAAAAAACTAGAAAAGTGAAAAAAATAACAAGCAACTACATTTCTACGCTACAAGACATTTTTTATACATCGATTTTGTAAAACTCCCCGTACAAGTAAGGTAACAGGAGTAGTATAAATGACTTAGCTGACACTAAAAGATTAAAGAAAAGTTGTTACTAATAAACAGCGAGAAAAGTTTACTCGATCAATCTCGCTGACAGCCATGGTGATGTATATTAGAACTATTGTGACGATTTCTTGGCAAGCAGAAGCGCTGTTCAGGGCAAAAAATATGGAATGGCCACTTTCCCGTCTTGGCCACTTTACTAAAAATTCCACTGCTGATCTCACTTTTAACTGATAACCCACATAAATTAGTATCTTATATTAACAACAGTATTTGCAGCTTGAGACACGTTCACAAATGTTTCGAATGAGATTTTTCTTTTACTCATTACAATGACTTAATATGATCATTTATTACTTCCTACAAAAACGTACCACATATGAATCGGACTGTCTCTATAAAGCGCATTCACGAACCCATGTTACTTCCGTTTCACATTGATACCATAGCACCTGAACGGTGTTAGTTGAGCTCGCTCGTGAGTTGTCATCATTGGAAGATAAAGCATAAAATATAGCCCCTGTCACTCTTAGCCGGCCGTTGTGACCGAGCGGTTCTAGGCGCTTCAGTCTGTAACTGCGCGACCGCTACGGTCGCAGGTTCGAATCTTGTCCCAGGCATGGATGTGTGTGATGTCCTTAGGTTGGTTAGGTTTAAGTAGTTCTAAGTTCTAGGGGACTGATGACCTCTGATTTTAAGTTCCATAGTGTTCAAGGCCATATTATGTCACTCCTACACTGGCCGCCCCCCATAACACTCAGCTCCTGGCTTGAGCGACGAACTTTACATACCCCACGGCCTAGTTCACCAGAGCCAATTATCATCAAGCGTATTTTACAATACCACTGTCTCTGGAAATGTTTTTATTTGCTATGAGCAAGAAAACTATGTTCTTAAGAAGCTCTTAGGTCAGTTTCCTTTTTAGATTCGTTTGGTTCAAATGGTTCAGATGGCTCTGAGCACTATGGGACTCAACTTCTGAGGTCATTAGTCCCCTAGATCTTAGAACTAGTTAAACCTAACTAACCTAAGGACATCACACACATCCATGCACGAAGCAGGATTCGAACCTGCGACCGTAGCGGTCTCGTGGTTCCAGACTGCAGCGCCTAGAACCACACGGCCACTTCGGCCGGCATTCGTTTGGTGGTTTCTACATGCATCTTAGGTATCATAAAATATAGCTGAAAACCGTTGGCCTCGCGAACATTCTGACCGTGTGCGCAAGCGGGCCGCAATTTGACTACCTCTGCTGTAGTCGGTGTAGTGACACTAAATCTGACTTACTGCAACGAACCCTTAGAGGTTCCATGCCCTCATTTGCATGTCGCCTCTCATTTTCATCAGTTTTATTAATGTTTAAGACATTTCACGGTGGTAACAGGCCGAATAAGGTTATTGTATTGAGAGTATTTGTACTGAGAGCTCAAAATACTTTTCACTTGATTCCTATGCATGCTGGGTTGCTTCCTGGGTTGGCCTGTGGGAGGCGAGCACTATTGGACGCGGCACATTGCGTTTCCGGTTGGTGGCTGCACTTGTGCGAATACTAAGATGGTCGGACATCAATGGGCTGTAGCGCCTGGCGGAACGACTGACGTCGGTCGAGTTTCGTCTACTGTATGCAGGGCGAAACGACCTGCGAGACGTCTGTCGCCGCAGTTTATGTGTTTACCATGCCGGCGCGTCCGGAACGAAGACTACTGGCGACGTGGCCGAGCGGTTCTAGACGCTGCAGTCTGGAACTGAGCGTCCGCTACGGTCGTAGGTTCGAATCCTGCCTCGGGCATAGATGTGTGTGATGTCCCTAGGTTAGTTAGGTTTGAGTAGTTCTAAGTTCTAGAGGACTGATGACCTCATCAGTTAAGTCCCATAGTGGTCAGAGCCATTTGAACCTACCGGCGACGACTGACTGTATTGTCCTTATGATTCTGAGAATACTAGAGGACGGTGCCCTGCTGGGCACGAGTGTCTGGTGCCGATGGCCGGTGGTCTAGGCATGTTGTTTTCGTAGCCGGTCAAATGGCAAGTTCAGTGCCCTCAGCCAAATACCAGAGAAACTTAAACTGAGGCTAGTTGACGTCATAAATCCCTGCTCGAAATTGGAGGGAACGGTCGCTATTGGCGCGAATGATGTTCTGAGATAGTGTGGGGGAATTTTGGAAACAGCACTGAATGCTGATTAGCGGTTTTCGAGGGTAGTAGGGAGTTGAGCAACGTTAGCTTCGCTCCTGCTTTGTGCGGGCTCTGGCTTTCGGGATCTGATATTCGTTGGAGTCGGACGGTCTTGCGACTTCGTCGCACTTTTTCGGCAGAACTTGGAATTCTCGGACAGCCTTCGAGACCAGTGGTTGAAACAGAAGTCGGTGGCTATATCATCAGAACGCTGCCTACCGACGACCTGCTACAGATATCAGGATTGGTAAAGTATTCTGCGGCTCCGACACTGTAGGATCTATCAGTTTTATACTGAAGTCCTCAACAGCACCTGTGCTCGCTTTGCTACAAGTACACCTTGCTTGTTTCTCCATATGATCCCATTTGAGCTCTCACTACTAGTCGCGATACAGCAGTATAATCGGGAGAGTGATATTTGATTCATAAGGACCTCCAGTATGAGATTTTCACTCTGCAGCGGAGTGTGCGCTGATATGAAACTTCCTGGCAGATTAAAACTGTGTGCCCGACCGAGACTCGAACTCGGGACCTTTGCCTTTCTCGGGCAAGTGCTCTACCATCTGAGCTACAGAAGCACGACTCACGCCCGGTACTCACAGCTTTACTTCTGCCAGTATCTCATCTCCTGTGAGTACCGGGCGTGAGTCGTGCTTCGGTAGCTCAGATGGTAGAGCACTCGCCCGCGAAAGGCAAAGTCCCGAGTTCGAGTCTCGGTAGGGCACACAGTTGTAATCTGCCAGGAAGTTTCAGGACCTCCAGTCATTATTGTCAATCTATTGCATCAAAGAGAATAGGAGCCCCTTGTTGTCGAGCCAACTCTTAGTCTCATAATAGGCCTGTATGTTCTGATGAATAATTTTCATTGTAATATCTAATCCGCACATCATTTCGTAGATATATGCAGAATCTCATTTGCTGTTGTTTATTACGATAAAGTTCTCTTTTTTTTCTGTGAATAGATTACGATTCTTATTAAATTATTGTGAGTGTGCACGCACTTCTTATTATACCAAGCAGCAGGGTCCTCCATCATTTCCTTTCGTAACCGTTGTGCACATAATTAATTAGGTAGTTGGTTCAAAATGGATCTGAGCACAATGGGACTTAACATATCAGGTCATCAGTCCCCTAGAACTTAGAACTACTTAAACCTAACTAACCTAAGGACATCACACACATCCAAGCCCGAGTCAGGATTCGAACCTGCGCCCGTAGATGTCGCGCGGTTCCAGACTGAAGCGCCTAGAACCGCTCGGCCACCAGCGGCCGGCAGGTAGTAGGTAAGGAGGGGTCGAGTGCATGTCTCGTTGTCATGCAAAATTCGTCAGAATTAAAGAGGTGTAGACTCTTCTCCACCCCGGCACATCGCAACACCTCCAAAGGAATGACACAATTTTGACATGCAGACGGTGTATATCCTTCGTATTTTTGTGCAAATAATACATTAGTCAGATAACTAATCAAAGTGTATCACGATACCATTTTATACAGTACAACAGAGATTCTGTTTGGCATGGATTCTACAAGTCCTTGAAAGGTTTCCTGAAGTTAGTGGCACCAGATGTCTACGTACAGGTCAAACAATTCCCTCAAATTACGGGAAGTTGGTTTACGGGCATGCAGCTGGTGGTCGATATGTGTTCCATTGGTTACGAATCAGGCATAGTTTCTGGCCAAGACATCAATATGAGTTTACTATAGTGCCCCATAAAACACTTTAGCACAACTGTTACCTTGGAACACGGCCAGTTATCCTGCTGGAAGATGTCATGGCTGTAGGAGGTAGTCCGCAAGCATGTCCACGTAGATCACTGCTGTCGTGATGTCTTCGATTACCACCGCAGATGCCCTCACCGGACTGCATCTGAGGCGTGGTGCAGGTTTCGTGAAGGCGTTCGCACGATGACGGTGTGTAAGAACCCAGCCATCGACCTGGTGTAATAAGAAAAGCGATTAGTCCGACAGGCGACACGTTTCTAATGCCCCACGGTGAAAGCTCGATGATGCTGTGCCCACTGCAATCATAAATGACGATGTCGTCCAGTCAGTACAGAAGCACGTAGGGGTCGTTTGATGTGAAACTCCACGTTCTACAATGTCCTTTGAACTGTGTGATCCGAAACACTTGTGCCTGCACCAGCATTGTACTCTGCGTCAGACCTGGCACAGATCCCTGCCTGTCCTGGACTACACAGTGTCGTATCTTCCGACCTCCACATTTCGTGATGAGACGTGGTCGTAAAGTAGCATACGACCTACTCGTTATTTCACCATCCTTTAACCTGTTTCCAAAGGTGCTCACGACAGCAGTAAGCCGACAGACGACCAGCTTGGCCGTTTTAGAGATTCCCATTTCTAGCCATAGCTCCTCAACAATATGCCCTTTGTCAAAATAAGTGGATTTTCGCATTTGCGACCCGTATCTTCGCCATCATGACGGCCCATTCATCTCTCTACCCCTTACATTCTTTCCTTATTGTGCAAGTGCCCGTAACACCACCAGGAGGAATGCAACTTCGCGGTGGGCACTGGCCATAATGTTTTAGCTCATCAGTGTACTTCCACTGTTAGCGATGCCAACCGCCGTTGTTACTGCGTAATGCACGTTAATGTCAAACATAGACAAAGGTCACATTAATGTGGCTGGGCCGTGTACAAAGTACTATCACTGATTCGCCTCCTCGATAGTGTTTTGTTGCGTAGTGTGTTGAGTTGCTTGGAGGGTAACAGGTATATTCCAAGTCTTCTTGCCACCAAAAAAACATAACTGCAGCTTCCTTTTTTTTCAGTTCTTTATGTGGCATTTTTCGGACAAATATGTAAATGGCTACTTCAGTTGCTAATCTTTCGCGAATATAAACTGAGATAAAATGAAACTGTCAGAAAAGCTTAGGTTTGTTTGAACACCACAGTGCTTTACTAAATATGGCTGTATTGGAGGTGGCATACCGTCGTGTTACTCCGACTTTTGAGCTAACTTATGCAATCAGTGATAGGGAGGCCTACGTTTTAACGTGATATTATAACAACAATACGATTCCGCAATATTCACATTAATAAACATTTCCTGATCTACCGTATCTTCCTTTGTCGTCGGCGTTGTCGTTGTTGCCGTGAGGCACCGTTATACCAAGTGGAAAGGCGCGTCGATCTTAGAGCATGAGAAATGGTAACCTTAAGTCAATGACAACACACTACGGTCACGGTAGCACCTGATTCCAGAATAGCTGCAGTAGTTAGGATCTACGAGCTACCCCCTCTTGACCAGGTCCCCAAAACGTACCTCGTAACGAGATCCCTTCGAAGCATATTGTCATAAAGATCGTCTATAAAGGCTTCGTACAACGATAAGAAATGTTACAGTTTATGGAATAATAACAGATACGACCAAACTGTCTTGTTTCTTCTGTTTTATTTAACGTATCTTTGTTCACAGTTTTATTTCGCATTCATCACTCATTCACACTCTGATGTGGAGTATATGCGAATGCCTGAACCCTAACTCCCAAGTTCCATCGAAACCCTTTGATGAACAGTTTTGGTTGCTCGACACCAACAGTCGGTGATAATGATATAGTATTCTGTAATTGACTCTTCTAGTTTAGCCACCGCCTCCACGAATGTGTGTTAGGCGTAAGATAAAAAATGGCTCAAATGGTTCTGAGCACTATGCGACTTAACTTCTGAGGTCATCAGTCGCCTAGAACTTTGAATTAATTGAACCTAACTAACCTAAGGACATCACACACATCCATGCCCGAGGCAGGATTCGAACCTGCGACCGTAGCGGTCGCTCGGTTCCAGACTGAAGCGCCTTTAACCGCACGGCCACACCGGCTGACTTACCTCTTCTTATAGGATCGGCTACCTTACTCATTAATTTACTACATATTATTTCCAATAACACTAAACAGGTATCGCCGTTATATTTTATTTATATTCAAAAGCATGTTATTATTATTATTATGACCGACCAGATCGTAACAAATCGCGAGGCGTGCGTTTTTAACGATAGCTTTACACTCGCCCAACCTTTATTCATGCAATATTATATATGAATATACAGACAGGACCGAAAGATCGATCTCTCCACCGTAACCAATAGAGGCAAATACGCTATTCAAGTTCCGTTACATCAATCTTGACTCGTATTGTTAAACTGAGATGAAATAAATGATAAATGAGCTATTTGGATCCACGATATAGCTATTTAACACAGCCACTGAGAAGTGAGATAGTCACGAATTTTCATTTTGTGATCTTACATGTGTATCATTTGCACTGTTCCACTCAATCGTTAGTTTTCCGTTAGGCCTACTCCCGAAACACCAAGGCGAAGATCATAGCTGCGAAACCTCTTCCGAAGCTCTTTCCCAGCGTGTTGACGTGTCGCTGACGTCAGGAGTGTGCTCTTTTCACAGTGTCTGCAGCGTAGGCGACGTAGGGCTACCGCTGTGCTCCCAGGGGTCTCCGCTGTAATTGGACGTCGTCTTATCGGCGACCTCAGCCGTGCCAACCTGCCCCCTGGAGACACCGTCTTATTACTCCAGCAGCTGCTGCGATGTACCCAGACGCGTACTCCCGACGTCCAGGCGACGACCACAAACACTTCGACTTCTCTTTCGCAACAGAGTGAAAAAGTAATAGACATTTCTATTTCTTTCTCCCACTCTAATTATCCCACTTACCGCATCTGCGGCTGAAAACGAGGGGCTTTCAATAAGCAATGCAACAAATGTTTTCTCGGTCAGTTTAGGTTGAAGAGACGCGGAATTTGTTGTGGGGTATCGTGGAACGTTCCCGCTTCAGCCCCTAGATATAGATGGCGGAGCTATACGCTGGCTTCAAAATGGCGTCTATAACTGAGGTACGTTCCAAGCAGTGAGCTGTCTTTGAGCTTCTTTTGGCGAAAAGCCATGGCATCGCAGATATTCGTAGGCGCTTGCAGAATGTCTACGAAGACCTAGCCGTGAACAAAAGCACGGTGAGCCGTTGGGCGAGGCGCGTATCATCATCGCAACAGGGTCGCGCTGATCTGTCCAATCTCTCACTTGCATACAGCTGTAATTCCTACTACGTTGGAACGTGCAGACACCCTCATTCGAGGTGATCGAAGGACTACAATGAAACACCTCGCTGCTCAGCTGGACGTCTATGTTGGTACAGGTGACACACTCGCCCTAAGTTGAGGTACTTAAAGTGTGTGCCGGCTGGATTCATCGCCACCTGTTGTTGTGATCTTCAGTACTGAGACTGGTTTGATGCAGCTCTCCATGCTACTCTATCCTGTGCAAGCTTCTTCATCTCCCAGTACCTACTGCAACCAACCGCGAGACCGCTACGGTCGCAGGTTCGAATCCTGCCTCGGGCATGGATGTGTGTGATGTCCTTAGGTTAGTTAGGTTTAACTAGTTCTAAGTTCTAGGGGACTAATGACCTTAGCAGTTGAGTCCCATAGTGCTCAGAGCCATTTGAACCATTTTGAACCTACTCCAACCTACATCCTTCTGAATCTGCTTAGTATATTGATCTCATGGTCTCCCTCTACGATTTTTACCCTCCACGCTGCCCTCCAATGCTAAATTTGTGATCCCTTGATGCCTCAAAACATGTCCTACCAACCGATCCCTTCTTCTAGTCAAGTTGTGCCACAAACTTCTCCCCAATCCTATTCAATACCTCCTTATTAGTTACGTGATCTACCCACCTTATCTTCAGCATTCTTCTGTAGCACCACATTTCAAAAGCTTCTATTCTCTTCTTGTACAAACTGGTTATCGTCCATGTTTCACTTCCATACATGGCTACACTCCATACAAATACTTTCAGAAACGAATTCCTGACACTTAAATCTGTACTCGATGTTAACAAATTTCTCTTCTTCAGAAACGCTTTCCCTGCCATTGTCAGTCTACATTTTATATCCTCTCTACTTCGACCATCATCAGTTATTTTACTCTCCAAATAGCAAAACTCCTTTACTACTCTAAGTGTCTCATTTCCTAATCAATTCCCTCATCGTCACCCGACTTAAGTCGACTACATTCCATTATCCTCGTTTTGCTTTTGTTGATGTTCATCTTATACCTTCCTATCAAGACACTGTCCATTCCGTTCAATTGCTCTTCCAAGTCTTTTGCTGTGTCTGACAGAATTACAATGTCATCGGCGAACCTCAAAGTTTTTATTTCTTCTCCATGGATTTTAATACATTTTACGAATATTTCTTTTGTTGCCTTTACTCATCGCCACCTAACAGAAGATAAAGAAGAACAATGAAGATCCATCTGTTCGGAAATTCTTGCACGTTACGAGGCTGATCTTGACCATTTTTGTCGATTATCGTCACAGGCGATGAAATACGAGTTTATCATACCGAATTGGAAACAAAGCAGCAACCCATGGAGTGGCGCTACACCACTTCTCTTGCGAAGGAAAAGTTCAAAGCCGTACCCTCAGCCGGTGGAGTCATTGCTACGTTCTTCTGAGACTCTGAAAGTGTTATTCTGTTTGATGTCATCTCTCATGGCCCAACGATCAACGCTGAACTATATTGTGCTACGCTTAAGAAACTGAGGAAACGAGTTCAGCGTATTTGTCAAATGGCAACTACAAAACTGGTAACACCGGACGACGGTAAACTTTTGGTTTCAGACACATCAGCAACTTGCTTTTCTAAATTCTCTCCAGCCTCATTTTACTCTTGTGCTTATTCTCCTCTCCATCCAGTCGGTCTATTCAGCTGCTCCAAGTACATTCTGTGGTTTTATAATTTCATTCTTAATTGGTAAATTTCTTTTTGAAGCGTCTGTTACACATTTATTCAGTCGAATTATAACTGAGTAATCAGCCATACTTTTCTACTTACTCTATTAAATTCTTCCACTCGTTGATGAATTTTATTTGCACGAGAAGTAAAACAATGGGCTTGATATATGTTTCATTAACGTGTCTTCCAGTTTATTAACCTGATGATTCCTTGTAAGGCTGCTGGGAATGGCTGGTAATTCTTAATCATTTCCCTCTCAATTTTTTGTATTTAAGTTCAAAGATAGCTCACACGGAAGGCATCTATTGTCGATCGTTCAATGACCCAATAAACGATTTAATCATGATACGTGTGAGCTATTTATGTGTCCCCTGGTCGGCACCACAAATTCTGAAACTCGTTGCATCCTCGCTATGCATTACCAAACACGAAGTATCAGAAAGATAACTTCAACATTTTACTTGCGGGTTTCTTCTTTTAAACTGCACCGAAGAATGCATAACATCCAGACAAAGTTGCCCACCAGCTTCATACGGATCATACAATTTGACGTTAGAAAATAACACCGATATCACATGTAATAAGTTGGTCGAAATCTGGAAGTTGAGCGACAGACTAAAAGCGTACAACATCTGCAAGACAGTGTATGAAAATACACTGATGAGCCAAAACGTTAATACCACTGCCTGCCGCGATGTTGTATGTTTCCTGGTGACGCTCAGAGTACGGAACGCGGTAAGAGAAGCAGATAAGCGGAACAGAGACGAGAGGGAAATCATTCTAGCGACGAAAAGTGGAGCAATTACGGAAATCCGCCGAATTAAACGACTTTGACTAAACTCAGATTGTTAGGCCCCAGTGCCTGAGAGCAAGCATTCTGAAACGGTGAAGCTGGTCGGCTGTTCGCGTGCTACGGTCGTGAGCATCTGTGGAAAGTGGCTGAAGAATGCTGAAACCACGAGTAGGCGAAAAGAAGTTGGACGTCATCACAGAACATCTGGATCGGAGGCTTGCCCTCTCTGTAACGCAGGATAGGCGGCGATCTGTGGCAGACCTGACGACAGAGTGCAGTGGTGGTGCAGGCAGGAGTGCTTTGGAGCGCACCTTTCAGCGCACGGTGTCGAACATGAGATTCTGCAGCAGAGGACGCCTGTGTGTTCCCATGTTGACCCAACCACATCATCAATTATGATTACAATTGGGACGGGATTATCGAGATTGGACCAGGGATCAGTAGAATCGAGTCGCCTGGTCGGTTGAATCTCATTTATTGTTAAATCAGGTCTATGGTCGTGTCCAGATATGCCGTCATCCAGGCGAACGGCTCCGCGAAACACGCAGCGCGCCACGAACGCTGGCCAGTGCGAGCAGCATTATTTTATGGGGGCATTCACCTGGGCTTCCAAGTGAGTTGCGGTAGTAATCTAAAGCACCTTGAAAGCTGTGGTCTTTCTTCTGTAGTGGTCAATCCAAGGATTGGTTTGCAACAGCTACAATGGCAGCTTGTCTCCATTCTGTGCGTCTTTCAGCTTTTCTCTTCATTCCTTTATAGGTGTTACATCCCACATCTTTCACGATTTGATCCATGTACCTCAGTCGTGGTCTTCCTCTTGGTCTTTTTCCCTCGACAGATCCCTCTATGATTGTGTTCAGGAGTCCTTTATGTCTTAATAGATGGCCTGTAAATTGCACTCTTCTTTTAACAATGAAACTCCAGAAGCTTCTCTTCTCACCTGCTCTTTCCAGAACCACTTCGTTTGTGACCTTGTCGATCCATTTTATTTTGAGCATGCGTCCATAGCACCACATTTCAAAAGAATTTAGCTACTGCTGTTCCTCTGTCCCGAGAGTCCATGTTTCACACTCATAGCATGCCACACTCCACACATGTGATTTCAAAAATCTTTTCCTGGTTTCAAGGCTGATGCTCTTAGATGTTAATATGTTTTTCTTCTTGTTAAAAGCAGCCTTTGCTTGAGCTATTCTACTTCTCACTTCTGCCTTGCTCCTTCCATCCCTGGTAATATTACTGCCCAGATAAGTAAATTTATCAACTTGTTCAAGCAGTTCATTGCCTACATGAACTTGGACTTTCACTTGATCTTCTTTGTTGCATGCCATTACTTTTGTTTTTGCTTTATTAATTCTTAATTCTCATATTATATTCTTCACCCATAACTTTATCCATTCTATTCCGTAGGACTACAAGATCTTCTTCACTTTCAGCCGGGACAGCTATATCATCGGCATATCTATCTATTCGTTGGCCATGAATTACTACACCTGTCTGTGAATTTTCCCTTACTTTTTTCAGCGCCGCTTCAATGTATACGTTAAAAGATAACAGGGGATAGTGCGCAACCGTGGTCTACGTGAACATTATTCGCTGTAACCCCTTAAGCTTGATGTCTTGCTCAACAGCGATGGCATCTTCCAGCAAGGTAACTGTCGGTGTCACAAGGCCAGAATCGTGCGGCAGTGGTTTTGACGAACATTACAGTAAACTCACGTTGATGTGTTGGCCATCAAATTCGACTTATCTGAACCCGATGAAATCCAACTGGGCAACTGGGACGCTATAGGGTGCCAGCTCAGCGCCCAAACCAACCGTCCGTAAATCACGGGAAGTGTGTGACAGGCCACAAATCTCTGGGAACGTATCAAGTACTTTTTTAATTCATGACACGCAGAATCACTGCTGAATTGCTTTCCAGAAGTGGACCCACACGGTTTTAGTAGCTGATTATAATGTATTGGCTCATACAGGGTGTTTCAAAAATGACCGGTATATTTGAAACGGCAATTAAAACTAAACGAGCAGCGATAGAAATACACCGTTTGTTGCAATATGCTTGGGACAACAGTACATTTTCAGGCGGACAAACTTTCGAAATTACAGTAGTTACAATTTTCAACAACAGATGGCGCTGCAAGTGATGTGAAAGATATAGGAGACAACGCAGTCTGTGGGTGCGCCATTCTGTACGTCGTCTTTCTGCTGTAAGCGTGTGCTGTTCACAACGTGCAAGTGTGCTGTAGACAACATGGTTTATTCCTTAGAACAGAGGATTTTTCTGGTGTTGGAATTCCACCGCCTAGAACACAGTGTTGTTGCAACAAGACGAAGTTTTCTACGGAGGTTTAATGTAACCAAAGGACCGAAAAGCGATACAATAAAGGATCTGTTTGAAAAATTTCAACGGACTGGGAACGTGACGGATGAACGTGCTGGAAAGGTAGGGCGACCGTGTACGGCAACCACAGAGGGCAACGCGCAGCTAGTGCAGCAGGTGATCCAACAGCGGCCTCGGGTTTCCGTTCGCCGTGTTGCAGCTGCGGTCCAAATGACGCCAACGTCCACGTATCGTCTCATGCGCCAGAGTTTACACCTCTATCCATACAAAATTCAAACGCGGCAACCCCTCAGCGCCGCTACCATTGCTGCACGAGAGACATTCGCTAATGATATAGTGCACAGGATTGATGACGGCCATATGCATGTGGGCAGCATTTGGTTTACTGACGAAGCTTATTTTTACCTGGACGGCTTCGTCAATAAACAGAACTGGCGCATATGGGGAACCGAAAAGCCCCATGTTGCAGTCCCATCGTCCCTGCATCCTCAAAAAGTACTGGTCTGGGCCGCCATGTCTTCCAAAGGAATCATTGGCCCATTTTTCAGATCCGAAACGATTACTGCATCACGCTATCTGGACATTCTTCGTGAATTTGTGGCGGTACAAACTGCCTTAGAGGACACTGCGAATACCTCGTGGTTTATGCAAGATGGTGCCCGGCCACATCGCACGGCCGACGTCTTTAATTTCCTGAATGAATATTTCGATGATCGTGTGATTGCTTTGGGCTATCCGAAACATACAGGAGGCGGCGTGGATTGGCCTCCCTATTCGCCAGACATGAACCCCTGTGACTTCTTTCTGTGGGGACACTTGAAACACCAGGTGTACTGCCAGAATCCAGAAACAATTGAACAGCTGAAGCAGTACATCTCATCTGCATGTGAAGCCATTCCGCCAGACACGTTGTCAAAGGTTTCGGGTAATTTCATTCAGAGACTACGCCATATTATTGCTACGCATGGTGGATATGTGGAAAATATCGTACTGTAGAGTTTCCCAGACCGCAGCGCCATCTGTTGTTGAAAATTGTAACTACTGTAATTTCGAAAGTTTGTCTGCCTGAAAATGTACTGTTGTCCCAAGCATATTGCAACAAACGGTGTATTTCTATCGCTGCTCGTTTAGTTTTTATTGCCGTTTCAAATATACCGGACATTTTTGAAACACCCTGTATGTAATATCAAGAAAAAATAATGCTCAACTACTTTTGAGAACTGTAACTTTGTTTATCTTGATTGTCAAAGTCAGAGCGAGGAGGAGGAAAGAGTTTGGAAGAGGAATCAAGCAGGGCAAACATTCACTAATGACAAATGTTGTACAGGAAATGGCACTTACGTCCCCATGCAAACTAGCTTTATAATTATTAACAGGAGAATAAGGTCACAAATTTTCAAGTGTTTATAGTAAACTATACAGCTGTTATAATATCCGGTTCGCAGTTAGAGAATACATTTCATAATTTTTTAATAAGTTTTAATATACAAATTATAATTGTCAGGGACACTAATTTACCATGTTGTTAATACAATGAAATGTTGTGCGTACGTGTAGAAAGTACAGCGAATTCATTATAATCATGTAACGGATGAAGTGTACTGAAGTGATCCGAATGGATGCAGCTCGTGAGACTAAGGCTACGATAACTACTGGGATCAGTCCGATCCTTCCCTGGTTTTAAAAGTGGAATTAAAATCGATTCTTTCCAAGAACTAGGAAAGTCACCTGTCTTCCAAATTTCATTAAAAAGTTGAAGGAGGACTTCCTTTGACCGCAGATCCAACTGCTGCAGCATGCTATACGATATCAGGTCTGGACCAGGTGCAGTCCAACTCCCACAAAGAGAAAGGCTGGTTGTATTCCTCAGTGTTGCTTGAACGGAAATCAAAACCAGCCCTCTCCTGTGTACCCCGATAGCGATGAAATTCTGGGTCCTGGCTAGAATCGGCCGTAACAGTTTGAAATGATTCTGCCATTGCCCGGGCGATGTCTCTTGGAGATGTTAGGAGACACCCCCGCTCACGTATAGCTGCTACTTACAATTCTCGCAAAGATCGGCTCTGACTTGATCCTTGTTTAACAGATCTTGGCTGCACTCGTCAACATTTCTTTTGGGAACGGACGCTGATAACCTCGTTGTTGTGCACCCTAAAACACTAATTATCATCATCATCATCATCACGAATGGACGCGGGGGTATCCAGTCACTGAAGATGTGCAAACAACAAATGACATTAGAGGAAATCGTTAAGTGCAGTTAAGTCAATTCATGTACCTCCCGTCCAGCTATTAAAAAAAATTAAAGGAGTGACGCACTTGGGTTCTGTGGGTCGGGTTTTCGGTGCGGGGCAGGCCGGGGACTAGTTATGCTACTTGCAGATCAAAGGCCCGACAGATTCTCGGAAGTTATCGTCCTGAAGGTCACAACATTGGCACGGGAAAGTATCCACGGGTAGCAAGAACTTCTAACGGTCTTCCCGGGAGTGGTTAGCGTCGTCTGCGTGCCAAATTACATAACCGACATTATTAGAGAATTACAGCAATAATGAAAACTAGCATTAGAAGAATGAAATATAGTTTTCGTCAGAGACAAATCTGATCGTGACATGTAAAACAGTATTTAATACAAGCAAATAGTAACAAGTGATAGCAAAAGTAGACAGAGTGCAGGAGTGGCCGCCCAGTGTTGGATGGTGTTTCTTAAAGAAATGATGACCTAACAGAACTTTTCATCTGCTCAGGATTTTCTCTCACTTCCCCGGGAGGCGTCGTATGGTCACAGGTAACGGAGATTTTGTGGCACTCACTTGTCATGTAGGCTTGGTGGACTGTAAAAGACGGAGTAAAATGTCGTCTGGTATTCGGAAGCAGCGTTGAAACTCGTTGCTGCCCACAAAATTTAAGGCACGTTTATGTTTCTGTTATTACGGTGAAATATTTGAGAATAGAATTAATAAGGGTCATGAACATATTCGTTATGAGCGTATTAGACGTTGGTAAAGTTCGTCTGATGCTTTTCTACAGACGTTAGCAATATTAATACATTAAACTTTAATGAATGTAATCCCGTGTTTTATTACAGTCTGGGCGACTCAGTTGTAATGCGAATTTGAATCTAATTTTGCCTATTTTCAGCCATCTTGCACTTGTTGCGTGTTAGTCGTTGTCTACAGGGCAATCCTAGATATAGGAACATATACTAAGGCTTAAACCTTTTCTCATCCTAGTCACGTTTATTTATGACAAGACTTGTGGTTGGGAAATCCACAATGCTCCACTGACTCCATTGTCCCAGTGGTATTCAACATATTCCTTGGGAGAAAATGAGAAAATGGGATGATAACGTTCGGAATCGCCTGTGGAAACATCAGTTGCTATGAAATCTGGAGTCAGCCTGCGGGCGTGCTCAGATAGTCTAATGGTGAAGTAAGAAATCTTGGTCAGGGTACTGATCAGACATAAATTTACCCTTTATTACATCGACTCGTAGCTATAGTGGTCTAACGGGTAAAGTGTTAGACTCCAGATGTGGAGGTCCCAGGTTCAGTCCCGAATAGGAGTGGCTATTTTCTTCGTTCCCCTCCAGGATGACGCCAGGTTCACTCAGCCTGGTATCAAACGAGTGCTGAGGGCACAACAAAGTAAAGACATCAAGTTACCTTTTATTAGGAATGTCGGTGCACATAAAGACTGTGATATTATTTTCAAATATTATTTTCAAATAACAGAGCACAGCAATCAGTCGTTCTTTTCTTTCAGGTTCTATTAGACAAATCTAGATTTCAGCTCGTGACTTGCCATTATCAGTGCTAAAATATACAAGAAGTACATGGGCAGGCGAAGCTACAACTCCTGGCATAACTTATTGTTGTGTACATAGTTCCGTGTAGTCAGCGCGTACACAACTTTCCCACTAGAGCGCGCCCCGCTAAGCACAACAACGCAGGCGCAGCGCTCGTCCGTCTCCGCACAACGAGACGGCGCTGTCATAGAGACGGACGAAATTCTGCTTCGGCCGATCCGCCTATTAATATGTAACGCAGCCAATGAATTGCTGCTAACGTACAACCTTTTCTCCTCGCGGATCACACTCGCGCAGTGATACATGAAAGCGCGAGGTATTATAACGAGTGTACAGACCACCGATTAGTCAGTCTGCATTAGTCTGTACCAGTATGCATTAGTCTGCACCTAGTAAGATTACCATATTCCTGTATATAGCCATGAATATAAATGAACAGACACCTTGTCAAGTATCAAGGATATGTGAGAATAAGATTAACGTACCAAGACCAAAGGATCTTCAGATTGTCAATTGCAAACAGCATCCAGAATCATGTTACGTAATGTCTATCCTTTTTATTATTTTAATAAATGTGTGTGAAAATTAATCAAGTTCTGTTTAAAGCTGGTCACCGTCAATCTGCTACTCTAAGCGTGCAAGTGGCATTCCTATCGTCTGACATAATGGCAGAAGATAAACACGCCACGATAAGACCACGAGACATATTGCTGACACTCGCCTACTTCGTTAGAGCGACAAGTCAAATAATCTGATGGTGTGTGTACCGAAGATCTTACAGTACACACACATCACTTATATTGCTAATACATTACATTACATACCACTATTTCCTAGTATCAATGCATGTCCTAGTATGTCAGTCCCCCGTTGTTCGGGCTTTGGTCGCAGTTCGTTCTAGACTACCGTACAATGAAGGCAGGCTTTACGGAGAACACCTCAGTTGACTGTATGAACTACGTAACATATAACACTCAAAGAAAAGCAACTATGCCCTCTAGAAAAAATTCTTGATATTTGCATGGCAATAACACAAAATAAAACACCAGTAAAATTATTTACTTTCCTATATGACTTATTGGCACATTTAACAGTAAACATATAAAACATAAAAATTCCAGATTCACGCCTTGTAAGCCAATTTCTTTGTTACTCTTTAACACATATGTAACGTCAGATTGGTAACAATCTTTTAAAAAAATTATAAAATACAAAGAGGCACGCGCTGTATGATGCGACTGTTAGAATTGATTTGATTTAAATGTTTTTATCTTTTGTACTATTTCTCTTTATTTAATAATTGTGACATCTGGTTCCTCTTATTTACTAAATAGTTCACAGATGGCGTCAAATGTTAGCAGGATGAATAACTGGTGTGAAATGCAGTTTGTAACACCATAGCTCTAATACTCTACTGATTTATTTTGCCTTTTGCTTTGGTTTAATGTTATAACATTGAGTATCTGTAAATGTGTTTGAATCGATAACATAAAGTTGTATACTCCTTTCTTTGTTAAAACTTTGATGTTGTGGTTTGATTCTATGCAATGTAGTATATCTGTCATTTCAATACTTTGCCCTATTTGGACTGAACAAAACTTACTATATATAATTGTAATTTCTGTGTGAATAATTTTTTGTAGAAATGTCAATATGTGTAAATATTCTGTTTTATTTAATGTATTTGGTTGCTGTTATGTAAACTGCTGATCCTCACTTAGGGTTTTTAGTTAATTTGTATATAAAAGGTGTTGTGGTTCCCCTCGGGAACGGAACTGAGTAGCGCGCGCAAATTGTGGTTGGCCTAGGTGGAAAAGGTGGAACAAGAGTCAGTCGGGGACGAGCTAACAAACTGTGAACTGCCATGTAAAAGTTGCATATTGTGCTGGTTCCGAGAGAGGCTTTTTCTGCCACTTTCCAATGCCTCGGATGGAAGGACAGATAGCTGGAACGATTCTGGAAAAGGTATTCATCATCGTCACCAAGAAGGGACAGAGTCCAGCAATTCTGTCTGTAAATCCGCCTACCAACATGCAGTTGCCACCACATTGCGCAATCACTGTGAAGCAGTACTATAATAATGTACAGTGAAGGATCAGCTTACTGGGCGATTTAGTGTGCACAAATATAAGGTAACTTATAACTGAATTTATGTGCCTACCTTAATTTTTTCCGTATCATAAAACCTCTTAGGTTCCTCTCCGTTTGAACTAAAGTGATTACCGAGTGTCCCTACTGAAAGAACTTTAAAGACCAGTGTTTTGCTAATTAATACCTCTTGAACATAGTAAAAAGAAAGTTAATGTGGCAAGAGAGTGAGTTAAAGTAAATGATGCTTACTGAAAATAATTTTCCTCTTTAAACTGCTTATTAAAGTGTTGTTGCCAACTTCAAAATTAAAAGTTCGTAAGACTGAGGCTTATAAAGTTTTGCTTAATAAATGCTCACATTGCTGCCTGTTGTAAATCGCAGAAGGTGAGTCAGTACCTTGCAAATTTGTCGACATTGTGTCTCACTGTAGTAAAAGTCGTGAATTGCATTTATGCAAGGTTATATACTCGTTTGCTAAGTGTTTGTCTCTCTTGTGTATTGGAAGTGTGTATTAATAGTATAACAGGATCCACAGTTTGTCTATTGTGTTAATGCTAGGTAACAAGTAATGGGAAGACCACTATCTATGAAAACATTAATTTCTTTATTCAAAAGACAGTGAGAAGTAACCTGTTGATGAATTCCATATAACCTTCATTCTTAATAGAAAAGTATTTAGTTGAGAGAGACTTACCCTGTGATCAGTTCATAATTTTGCAGTGAACTACATTTATAATTTTATGTCAGCTAGGAAAATGTTTGAACAATAATACTGAACTTATGTCCAATTAATGATTCTGCAGTGAATATTAATAGTAACGTTATAAAGACCATTCAGTTTGAATAAGCCCTGGAAGTAATAGTGTGTTTCGTTATCTGTTATATTTTTGCAACTAGTTTGTGCTGCTCTAGCTGTTTGTTCCAACCTTAACGTTAACATATGCAGGTTTCAGAGTTCATTGCAATCGCGTTTGCCCAAGTCTAGGTTGTGTTTGTCCGTTAAAGTTACGCATACCTACTTTCTTAAACGAGAACGTTAACCTTTCTCATGCCTAATTAGGTTGGCGACCGTTTTCCTTAGTCTTTAAACAGTATAGCTAGGCAAAAATATTGTTTGTTACTGTTCGAATATTTACGTAATTCTGACTTTGATTTCCGATAAGCCACCTCCGTTACGTACAACACAACAATGTAACAATGTAACAATGTAACGTACAATGTAACAAAATTCCTCTCAGGGGGTAACACTGCTCTGTTGCTTTATACCATAATTGCTTTAATAAGATAGTTTTATTTCACGACCTGCTTCCAACTTTAAGGTTATGGTATAGCAGCAGCGGACGGTAGTGTTATAAGTTCTGTGCTACTTCAAACTGATGTTAATTATAAATGTAATAAAACCAACATGCAGAATTGCTATTATTAACAATGTACATGCATCTAAAGTAACATGCCAAGGAGAAAGTTCTTTAAGTTCAATGTTATTACCATCATACTCAGACAGTAATACGAGGTGCATTCAAGTTCTAAGGCCTCCGATTTTTTTTCTCCAGACTGGAAAGAGATAGAAACATGCGCATTGTTTTAAAATGAGGCCGCGTTCATTGTCAATACGTCTCAGAGATGGCAGCACCGTAGGGCAGATGGAATTTTACCACCAGCGGCGAGAATGAGAACTGTTTTAAATAAAATAGCGACGTTTTCCTTACTTGAACAGCGTGCAATCATTCGTTTTCTGAATTTGCGTGGTGTGAAACCAATTGAAATTCATCAACAGTTGAAGGAGACATGTGGTGATGGAGTTATGGATGTGTTGAAAGTGCGTTCATGGGTGCGACAGTTTAATGAAGGCAGAACATCGTGTGACAACAAACCGAAACAACCTCGGGCTTGCACAAGCCGGTCTGACGACATGATCGAGAAAGTGGAGAGAATTGTTTTGGGGGATCGCCAAATGACTGTTGAACAGATCGCTTCCAGAGTTGGCATTTCTGTGGGTTCTGTGCACACGATACTGCATGAAGACCTGAAAATACGAAAAGTGTCATCCAGTTGGGTGCCACGAATGCTGACAGACCACCACATGGCTGCCCGTGTGGCATGTTGCCAAGCAATGTTGACGCACAACGACAGCATGAATGGGACTTTCTTTTCGTCGGTTGTGACAATGGATGAGACGTGGATGCCATTTTTCAATCCAGAATCAAAGCGCCAGTCAGCTCAATGGAAGCACACAGATTTACTGCCACCAAAAAAATTTCGGGTAACCGCCAGTGCTGAGAAAATGATAGTGTCCATGTTCTGAGACAGCGAGGGCATAATCCTTACCCATTGCGTTCCAAAGGGCACTACGGTAACAGGTGCATCCTACGAAAATGTTTTGAAGAACAAATTCCTTCCTGCACTGCAACAAAAACGTCCGGGAAGGGCTGCGCGTGTGCTGTTTCACCAAGACAACGCACCTGCACATCGAGCTAACGTTGCGCAACAGTTTCTTCGTGATAACAACTTTGAAGTGATTCCTCATGCACCCTACTCACCTGACCTGGCTCCTAGTGACTTTTGGCTTTTTCCAACAATGAAAGACACTCTCTGTGGCCGCACATTCACCAGCCGTGCTGCTATTGCCTCAGCGATTTTCCAGTGGTCAAAACAGACTCCTAAAGAAGCCTTCGCCGCTGCCATGGAATCACGGCGTCAGCCTTGTGAAAAATGTGTACGTCTGCAGGGCGATTACGTCGAGAAGTAACGCCAGTTTCATCGATTTCGGGTCAGTAGTTAATTAGAAAAAAAATCGGAGGCCTTAGAACTTGAATGCACCTCGTATGTTAATGGCTGCTACATATTGGCAAGACAGCAGACACCACGACCACATCTTTGTTTTCTTTCCACACTTATGCGGTGACACCTGTCACTGGTACATTGCACAGTCCACCATGGACACCCACACTATCACTGTCCTGTACACTTCCCCTTCTGCTGCACCCACCATTACCTTCTGTGGAGTGCCTCTTCTATGATTCCCACATCTACTCCACCTCACAGTCTCATCCCCATCTGTATGCTCTTGCACCTGCTCCCCACCCGCCCCTCTCAGTGCCACCATTCCCCACTCGCCTTCCTACAACTTCCCCCACCAGACTCAGCGCCCGCCGCGCCACAGTCGCCACCACAGAGCGCCCAACCTCCATTCAAAGTGCCTCCATT
This sequence comes from Schistocerca nitens, assembly GCF_023898315.1. Classification (NCBI taxonomy): domain Eukaryota; kingdom Metazoa; phylum Arthropoda; class Insecta; order Orthoptera; family Acrididae; genus Schistocerca; species Schistocerca nitens. The sequence continues at coordinate 267,201,968 of NC_064618.1, forward strand.
CAAAGTGCCTACACCCCTCCTTCCAGTCCACCCTCTCCAAAAAACCTCCTACACGGCATAATGGTGATCTTACCTCCACCCTCCTCCAAAAAACCACCGCCTGCCCCTCTTCCATCTGATCCCCCCATGGACACAACCCCTCCTCCCACATCTGTAGCCTCTGCCCTGTATCCCTTCATCTTTGCGAACCCTGAACCTAAATTCCTAGATGCTCGCACCGTCAACCTCGAAATCTGTAAGAACACCACCAATGTTCCCATTGTCCCACATCCCTCACAGAGACTCCGTCCTCATCAAATCCCCCTCTCCCTCTTTCCACACTGATCTCCTCTGGAAACTTCCCCACATCACCTTTGGCCCACATGCATCCCTCACCCATTTCCTTACCTCCTCCTCCCTTCATCAGCGCCAACCTCCTTATCTTCTGCCAACCCTCACTGCTGTGAGCAGTGAGCATCCCTGTGGTCATGGAAGCAGGGGTGTTGGCAGAACTGAAGGCCCACCCTGCCCTGGAAATATGCTCGACTTACCAAATCTACAACATCTCTGGCCCTACTATCCTCATGCTTGTATTTACAGAGTCCACCTTCTCCATAGATCACCTCCTCACTCAGGGAGCCCTGATTTTCAACTGTTGCCAGCCTGTTGACCCATCCTGTTCCCCTCCTCAATCCTACCACTGCCAACACTGTCTCCTCTACAATGACAAAGAATACACCCCCACCTACACCCACCCTCCCCCTGTAAAGCCTCCCACTTTCTCAAACAGTGTCCTAACCTCGCTTCTCCTCCTTCCTGTAACACCTACTCCTCCAAACATAAAGCCAAACCGCCCCCAACCAATCCTGAGCTCACTGTCCCCGTTGGCGCCATTGACCAGCCCATCCACCCCAGCAATTCCCTCTGCCCTCCCCCTATGACTGAAGACATCATCTGGTTCCTGACCATCGTCCTGCAAATATCCACCCCTTCAAATGCCCCCACACCCTCTAACAGCTCTCCCTTGCCACCTGCCATATCTGCCATTTATATACTTATGCCACCTACTCAAACAATGGAGGCCCACTTTACTTTCATCCATCTAGAAACCCTTGTTTAAGCCCCTCTCTCATGGCCCCTCCACTCGCTCCCTCCCTCCCACTTTCTGGCGCATCAACAGTATTGTCACCCCTGCCTAAACGTTTGCTCTCTCCCTGCCAACAAATACCTCTTCTGGCATACCCTGTCCCAGCAACAGGTCGACTCCTTCATCCTTAATGAAACCTTCTCCAACCTCATCATGTTGTCCACACCTCTCCCTATCTCCTTCATCACATCAACAACCCCCTTCCCCTCGTATGAGGGAGGGTCACTACTGGCCATGTCAAGCATATCCTTGTGTGGCCACAATCCCTGCTCAATGACCTGACTGAACATCTTCTCATCAGCATCCTTTTTCCCTCCCTCACCATCATCTATGCTGTATGTCCCACAGCCCCTCTCCCCCATGACTTCATTTCCTATGTTGACAATACCTTCTCCACATACGTGATTGCTGCAAACCTCAACATCCACAGCCATGACCCTGCCACCAGTCAACAGTGGCATCAGTTCCTTGCTACCCTCTACGGTGACCTCATTCCTCTCCAACAGCACACCCATAACACCCATACTGAAAATCACCCCGGATGTCGTCCTTGCTTCCCCCAACCTCAGTGCTCTTTTTTTTTTTTTTTTTTTTTTTTTTTTTTTTTTTTTTTTTTGTCTACTGACTGGTTTGATGCGGCCCGCCACGAATTCCTTTCCTGTGCTAACCTCTTCATCTCAGAGTAGCACTTGCAACCTACATCCTCAATTATTTGCTTGACATATTCCAATCTCTGTCTTCATCTACAGTTTTTGCCCTCTACAGCTCCCTCTAGTACCATGGAAGTCATTCCCTCATTTCTTAGCAGATGTCCTATCATCCTGTCCCTTCTCCTTATCAGTGTTTTGCACATATTCCTTTCCTCTCCGATTCTGCGTAGAATCTCCTCATTCCTTACCTTATCAGTCCACCTAATTTTCAGTGCTCTTATCACCACAGATCTCCTCGACCCAATTGGTAGTGACCACCTCCTTCTCATCATCTCCTCTGACCATCTTCTGCCCCTGCCCTGCTGCCCTCCTGAAGTCCATCCATGACTACTGCTGCACTGACTAGGATGCCTACCAGGAACCCATTGCCTCACAGGTCGACTTGCTTACCTTCCGTACCTTTCACCATCTCACCGATGTCGCCCTTCCTCCAGAACACCATCACTGATGCTGTGGAGGGACAAGCTTCTGTCAAACTCATGCACCTTCACTGCCCTACGCTTCCTCCACAGGCCACCCTTCTTCTCTGTGAATCCCATAGGCCCTACCCCTCTTTCATCTGCACCCTTGACCAGGACACACTCCTCCACCTCTGGCAATTATGATGACTCATGTGAAACTTCCCCATGGCAAAGAAACGCTGGGACTGGCGCGAGACATGCACACACCTCAACTCCACCTCCCTGTCATCTCCTCCTAGTACCAGTCTGCCTTCCACCGCATTACTGGTATCCATTCTGCCCCACACTGCCCTCTTCTCCATGACAACCACCCCTTCCCTGATAAACTGAGTAAGGCTAAATGTAAGCGTAGGCTTCCGCGGCTGTTGTCTTCTTCAATAAAATTCTTCAGGGTATCAGACCGCATCGTCATAATTTAAAATGCGCGAACGTTTCGGCCAGCGTTGCAGCTAGCCTTCATCAGGGCCTTACGTTAACGTAAGGCCCTGATGAAGGCTAGCTGCAACGCTGGCCGAAACGTTGGCGCATTTTAAATTATGACGATGCGGTCTGATACCCTGAAGAATTTTATTGAAGAATGAGTAAGGCTAACCATTTTGTATTCCACATCTCGAAGGTCTTCTCCATTCCTGGTGATCCCCACTTTGATTACTCCCTCTTCCCCACCATCCTTGAACACACTGTTACATCTGTCCCGCCACTCGCCCCTTGGAACAATTACCCCCTCAGACATAAATACTCCCATCAGTACACACAACACCAAACTATTCTTCCACTCCAATTGCAGCACTGCCCCTGGTGAGGACAGTGTCACCTACCATCAGTTCAACGAATATTCCCTCCTTCCTAGCTGTCTTTGCTACACTGTATAATGTCCTCCTCACCACGGCCCTTACTCTGACCCATGAAAGGCTTCCCATGTCCTGCTGTTTCCTAAAGCCAACACCCCCCCCCCCCCCCCGACACCTCTTCCTGCCATCCCATCCGCCTCACCTCCAAGTTCAGTCAGGTCTTCGTGTCCATCCCCTCCCACTGTATTCATCGCTACCTTCATCAACACCACCTCCTCCCCCTTACCAATGTGCTTCTGGCCCCCTTCTTAGCCAACAACCAGCTCCTTAATCTTACCAATCTTCATTCCCTCCAACTTAATTCCTGTTACTCTGCTGTCTTTGTTTCCCTCGACCTCCAGAAAGCCTATGATGGCGTCTGGCATCCTAGGCTCCTCTTTAAACTCCAAGCCCACGCCGAACCCATCATCCTTCCTATGTCACTATCCACAATACCAACTACTGTACTTTCTATCTCAACACCAGCATGCCCCAAGGCTACGTCCTTAACCCCTCTCCTCTATCTCCTGTATACTGCCGATATTCCCGAACCTCCCGCACCACCTCAAATTTGCTGATAACATTTGCCTTCCTGGTCCTTTATCCTACCCTTCAACAGTCCCAATGTACCATTCAAACCCGTCAACCAGTTCACCACCTGGTACAACCAGTGGCTCCTTCATATCAACCTTCCCAGACCTAGGCAGTTATCATAGGTCATACCACTCGCTCCTTCTGGCTCCACGACTTTTACAGCACCATTTATGGTCATCCTATCCACCCCTATCCTGAAATACCTTGGCCTCACCCTCGACCATCACCTCACCTGGACTACCCATCTCCTCACAACAAACCCTGCCTCCTGTAACTCCTGTCTGGTAGGACATGGGGGCTGTATCCTTCCATCATCCTTCACCTGACAAATCCTTGATTTGCCCCATCCTTTGTTACTCCAGCGTTACTTGAATTTATCCACCCTAGAACACCATGCACTCTGCTTCATCTTCGGTATCTGCCTTCTGTCCCCCACGCGAATCCTCTATGACCTTATTCCCATCCCACATTTTCTTCTTTTCCCTTAACACAACCACACCCCGTACATCATCCACCAACTTGATACCCCGAGCCCCACAGAGTCTTCTATCCTCTCTACCCCCAGCTGGTTGCTGCGCCTTTACTGTTGTGTCCAGCACTCCCTCCATCTCCACCCTTCAGCTCCTTCCCCAATGCAACTTCCAGCACCTACCCCCCCAGGATGGTGCGCTTCCCCCTGATCTCTACCCCTCCTATCAACTCTAACCCAACCTTCTCCCCTCCTACTCCTCAGAGCTCCCTTCCCCCTCCTCTTCTCTTCCCCTGAGCGTTTTTCCTCCCTCCTACACCCCTATTCCCCTTCCTGTGCTCCCCTTCTGTGTCTCTGCGCTCCCTCCTGTCTTGCCTTCCCTCTACACCTCTCACAGCGCCCGTCTCCTGCCTCTTAGTGAGCCCCCTTTTTCCTTTCCAACCCAACCAGCCCCCTCTGCCACTGCACCCTCCTCTCCCCTCTCTTTCCCTCCTCTCAGGCCTTCTCCCCTCGTTAGGTCCCTCCTTGCACCTTTTATTCTTCATTGTGGGTGCTCCATCTTTTACATTGGTTTTGTAAGTGTCTTCGTTCTGGAGTGTTTTAATACTGTGGTCAACTTTTATCTTGTGCATGTCACTTACGTGTATTTTATGTGCTCCACGAATCGCCAACTGTGTTTTTTAACTTTATGTTGATCTCTTTAACTGTTCCACAATAAACGTCACTGTTCTAGTGTACGTTTTAGCACCCATTTTCTCCACCTATTATGATCTTATGTCCCTATTTTTATAGCCTATTATATGTGTAGTTGCCTCTCTTTTAAGTGTAATATCACCCGGCTGAAGAACGGCGGATTGTGCTGCTGCCAGCCCTCCATTGCCCATATGGTGTAGGGGAATGAAATCACAATAAAGAAAAAAAGGATTTATTTTATACCCCATGGGTCAAATTCTTCATTGCTTCCCAGCAATCACTTTTCAAACAGTTCCTAAACCGGCGCATTCGTCATGAGGACCATATCATTAACCAGGTTGTAGTTAACACACTTGTGACTGCTAAAGGTCTCCCACTTTTCTAGGAGGTCAAGGAATCTCCCCTTCTCACACTTAATTGCAACCTAACATTAGGTGTCAAGGTCGGCGACTTTTGTTTTAAGTAAACGAACAGCCATACACGATTTATCCGTGGTATCTTTTCTTCCCAACGTGACGTGTTCTCCAAACCTTGTCTCCTGCCTCCTTCCCGTTTGGGCAACGTAACAGGCCCCACAGTCTGGGCAATTATTTGTAGGTGTGAAGGATGGTGGAAGAATGCATTTTCCATGTCCAGATGGACAGGAGTTTCAGGAGGCGGAGTCCGTTGTGGTTTGGATCATAAGGAGGTGAGAGTCCAGGTGAGGTAACGTGGTCAAGATTCGGCCAATCTAGGCCTGCACTGCATTTTATAGGTACAAGAAGCTCAAGATAAAGCTGGCGGTCACAATCCAGCATGTAGCACTCATCAAAATGTGTATTTCTAAAAAGCTCACGCCAAAATACTTAGTCACATTTCCACATCAAGAATACAAACAGTCTAATGGCACAATGTTGGCGGAAATGTGAAGTGGTCCTAATGAGAAATGAGATTAGGGCTCTGTTTGTTAAAAAAGCAAGTGGTCAGTGATAAGGTTACATTTTCAACTTTCCAATGTATTTTCGTCTTTAACCTCCAACACCGTGCTGAATGGTGTGGATTTTAGGAACACAGCAGATAACGTGGTGCATAGAGTAAAGCAAAGACGTCATAATTAGATTACAAGGTTGGAAAATAAGGCAACAGTGATCAGTGATCATTGTGTATCAAAGGCCGGCAGAGGCGGCCGAGCGGTTCTAGGCACTACAGTCTGGAGCCGCGCGACCGCTACGGTCGCAGGTTCCAATCCTGCCTCGGGCATGGATGTGTGTGATGTCTTTAGGTTAGTTAGGTTTAAGTAGTTCTAAGTTCAAGGGGACTGATGATCTCAGAAGTTAAGTCCCATAGTGCTCAGAGCCATTTTTTGTGTATCAAAGTTTGACTTCTTCCCAAGAGTGTTGAATTCGACTAATGCTGCTTTTGGTCAGAGTGAAGTGGAAAAGCTTAGTTAGGGCATGAAGTGTAAGGTAAATAGGAAAGTGGATCGCAGGGCTATAAAAGACACGGTAGTCCATGTTGTTGTTGTTGTTGTTGTTGTTGTGGTCTTCAGTCCTGAGACTGGTTTGATACAGCTCTCCATACTACTCTATCCTATGCAATCTTCTTCATCTCCCAGTACGTACTGCAGCCTACATCCTCCTGAATCTGCTTAGAGTACTCATCTCTTGGTCTCCCTCTACGATTTTTACCCTCCACGCTGCCCTCCAGTACTGAATTGGTGGTCCCTTGATGCCTCAGAACATGTCCTACCAACCGATCCCTTCTTCTAGTCAGGTTGTGCCACAAACTCCTCTTCTCCCCAATTCTATTCCCTTGATGCCTCAGAACATGCCCTACCAACCGATCCCTTCTTCTAGTCACGTTGTGCCACAAACTCCTCTTCTCCCCAATTCTATTCCCTTGATGCCTCAGAACATGCCCTACCAACCGATCCCTTCTTCTAGTCACGTTGTGCCACAAACTCCTCTTCTCCCCAATTCTATTCAATACCTCCTCATTAGTTATTTGATCTACCCATCTAATCTTCAGCATTCTTCTTTAGCACCACATTTCGAAAGCTTCTATTTTCTTCTTGTTCCAACTATTTATCGTCCATGTTTCACTTCCATAACTGGCTACACTCCATGAAAATACTTTCAGAAACGAATTCCTGACACTTAAATCTGTACTCGATGTTAACAAATTTCTCTTCTTCAGAAATGCTTTCCTTGCCATTCCCAGTCTACATTTTATATCCTCTCAACTTCGACCATCATCAGTTATTTTGCTCCCCAAATAGCAAAACTCATTTACTACTTTAAGCGTCTCATTTCCTAATCTAATGCTCACCCGAATACCGACGGTAGCCCATACCAAGTATGTTACTGATTCGCTGAAAGTACCAAAACATGCTCAGAATAAGATTTGTTTACCGATTAATAATATTACTATGAGCGAGGTAAATAAACCTTTCCCTAGTTCTACAGTGGAGAAGAGAGTCGTTGCAAGTATTAATTGTAAGTTTTCTAAAGGCGACACCGTAGTTACTAGGGCGTACTATTGTGATCGTTGCAAACGATGTCTATACTGCTAAAACTCTAAAATTCTTTAATGAAATTAATATTAATCAAATCATAAAGATTTAAGGCTTGATCAGTCAAAAACCTGCAGTGAGATAATATCACCAAGAGAGGTACGGAGGCTAAAGATTATGAATCCCCTGGCACCTACACGTAAGGCACAAACAAAGGAACACAAAGATTGCTATCCGATACTCCCGTGGTGGATAGTAGTAGCTGTCTTTTTTATAAAGCAGCTGGAAAATGCCTGCGGTTTCTTAAAACCCGTTATAAGTTCTATAACAAATTTTCCATTAAAAGTAGTTTCCAACATACCAATAAAGCCGGCCGCGGTGGTCTCGCGGTTCTAGGCGCTCAGTCCGGAGCCGCGCAACTGCTGCGGTCGCAGGTTCGAATCCTGCCTCGGGCATGGATGTGTGTGATGTCCTTAGGTTAGTTAGGTTTAAGTAGTTCTAAGTTCTAGGGGACTGATGAACACAGATGTTAAGTCCCATAGTGCTCAGAGCCATTTTGAACATACCAATAAAACTAGAAATACACCAATAACTGATGAAATGAAATTTATTTCTCTGGATATCGTCAACTTATACACAAAAATACCTGTTGACAAAACTGTGCAGGTAATTCTGCGTAATTTAATGCAACAAAACAAGCTTTGTAAGAGGGAAACAGATGAAGTCATTTGGTTACGTACCATGATTTTGAAATTTAACTTCTTTAAAATTAATGGAGACTCTTATTCCCAAAAAGATAGTCTAAGTATGGGGAGCACTATATCTGGAATGCTCGCTGACTTATTTATCAATTGTCTAGAAAACTAATTCATTTCTAAAAATACATCATTGGGTGAGAAAACTGTGTACCACTTTAGGTGCGTAGATGGCATGCTGCTGTTAACGATGATGTCATCAACACTATAGGAGCCACTTTTAATAACCTGCATCAAACTATTATATTTACATCTGAGATGGAAAAAATAGATAAATTACTATTCTAGATCTATCAATTCGGAATGAAAATGTCAGGCACATATTTGGTATCTTTTGCAAAGTAACTTGTCGTGGTAGTATTGCCGATTTTACGTCAAACAACCCAGGTCAACATAAGAAGGCATTTTTCTATTATGCAATCAGTCGGTTGTTCAGAATTCCGTTATTGAAAGACGAACACGATGATGAAACGGCAATAATAAGGCACATTGTAAAAGAGAATAACTATCCACATGACTTTGTAGGTAGTATATATAAAAACATAGCTAATAAATACAAAAATAAGATGACCCTTTAAAATAATATGGCTTCTAAAGGAAATACTAAGTTTGTTAGTTTACCTTATTATGGAAAAAATAGTGCAACGATTGGAACTGTCTTTAGAAAGTACAATGTGACAGTGTCTTTTGGTACCAAAAATAACTTATGATGTATTTTACAACATATTGTATATACAAAGAACCTACTTCATACTTCTGGAGTTGATAAGATTGATTCCCGGACTGTGGGCACTGTTACGTTGGCCAAACGGGAAGGACGCAGGAAGTTAGGTTTGGAGAACACGTCACGTTGGGTAGAAAAGATACCATGGGGAAATCAAGTATAGCTGCTTATTTGTTTACAATGAAACATACGTTGCCGACTTGGACATCTAATGTGATGTTGTTGCATAAACGTGAGAAAGGCAGGTTCCTTTACCTCCTAGAAGAGCGCGGGATCGTTTGCCATCACAAAAATGTTAACTGCTACTTGATTAACAATCAGAACATTACCAAAAATGCATAGTTTTAGGAATTGTTTGGAAACTGCTCGTCGAGAAGTAACGAAGTGTTTGACCCCGGAGGTACGAACTGGCTGCTGCCGTCTTGCCAATATGTAGCAGCCATTAACATAATACTGTACACGTACGATGGTTATAACATTGAACTTACAGAACTTTCTCCGTGGTACGTTACTTTAGATGCATTTACATTGTTAATAACAGCAGTTCCGTATATTGGTTTTATGTATTTATAACTAAAATCAGTTTGAAGTGGCACAGAGATTAGTACTCTCTACATCTGTAACGGAACGGCAAGTCATACCAGCGCTCCATATTCTTGACATATGGTGTCATATATGAGCTATTCAGTAAATAAGAGCAACCACGTACCTAGCGCGTTGATTTTTAATGAAGAGAAAAATAGTACAAAAGATAAAACATTTAAATCAAATCAATTCTAACAGTCGCAGCATACGGTATGTTCCTCTTTGTGTTCGTAAATATTTTTTAAAAGAGTTTTTCCAATCTGAAGTTACATGTGTGTTTTAAATAATAATAAAACAATTGGCCCACAAGGAAAGAATTTGGAATTTTTATGTTTTGTATTTTTGCTGTTAAATGTGCCAATAAGTCAGATAGGAACGTAAATAATTTTATTGGGGCTTTATTTTGTGTTATTGCTATGCAAATTTCAAGTTTTTTACTAGAGAGCATAGTTCCTTTTCTTTGTGTGTTATATGTTACGTTGTTCATACAAAAAGCGCCATACAGTCAACGAGGTGTTCGTAAAGCCTGCCTTCGTTATACACTAATCTTGAACGAACTGTGACAAAAGCCCGAACAACAGGGGACTGACGTACTAGGACATGCATTGATACTATGAAACAGTGGTATGTAATCTAATGTAGTAGCCATACAAGTTGTGCCACGAGTTGTATCTTCGCCTGCCAATGTACTTCTTGTATTTTCTAACATTGATAATGGCTAGACACGAGCCGAAATCTAGATTTGCCTAATAAAGCCTGAAAGAAAAAGACGACTGATTGCTGTGCACTATCATTTGAAAGTGAAGACATTTGGATGTTGGTAGAGTGAGTGCATCGTAGTACCACGTCTCACTGCCTCCACACTCTTTTGTCCATTAACTTTCTTGTACATAAAAAACCTCTCGCCTGGGTGGAAGAGCAGCTACTAAGCTCTTCATTCTCTGATTCTTAACTACTTATCTACTGCAGTTCTTAGCAACTTGGGACAACTCAGTACTGCTTTGTAGCAGGTAACAATTTATAATTGCTGTCTGCAAATAAAGTTCTTGTATTACAATATCAAGTGGCGCTTTGAGCTCCTCTTCCATTAAGTGAATGTCTGAAATCATTTCACTTCTGCAATCTTACCTCCAAGTATTGAGCAGTGTATTCACCTTTCATACTGAATTGACGTATGAAAATCCTGACCTTTCGCAAATCTCAGTAAGTTTATAGCCCCTTCTGAATAACTTGTACGTGATGTTCGTATTGCTTACACAAGATTGGTATCATTATGTGGCCAGTCCCTGAAGAACTCAGTGTTCGTAGAATTACTGTACAGAAGGTTCCAGCGAACCGCACATAAACTGGAGCAATCCTCTGTACGTTTTAGGATTCAGAAACGTAAGCCAGTGGGACAGATTATGTGCCTCACAATTTCTTTCTTTCTTTCTTTCTTTCTTGGGGCCTCAGTCCCACGTCAAATGTCTGCGAGTCGTGTAACTGAGGCGGAACTCAGAGACCAGCCCGGTATTCAACCTAGCGGGATGTAGAAAACCTCCTAAAAACCACATCCAGGCTGACGTCATACCGGCCCTCGACGTTAATCCGCTGGGCGGATTCGATCCAGGGCCGGAGCGCCTACCCGAGTCCAGGAAACAGAGCTCTAGCGCTCTCGGCTATCCTGGCGGATTTACATGCCTCAGAATAAGGTTTTCCATATAGACTATGATATTCCTGCTCATCATGCGGAATATGGTTATAAGTCCAAAATTTCCTCATTAAGATCGCTCTTTACACAACACTTTTAATGGCTCCTCTTTCTCAACAATATCATTCAAACGACAACTTCTTTCACGGGATATTTTTAGAAACTGTGCTTAAGCTATTAACTTATCTTGTGGTACTTGTAACTGGAAAAGACAAATATTAAGATTCATGTCAGGAATTTGCTTACTGAATTAATACAATAGACCTTTCGAGTAGTTTAATCGAAGCTGATCTTAGTGAAGCGTTCTTTCTCTTTAGCACATGTAAATAGTTAGGTATGACAACTAAAAGGCATTTAAGGCCCGATACACATGTTTCACCACTGTGCGATGGAATAATATTTTAGGAATAGTTAGAACGGAGGCTACAATTGAGATAGACAAATAATTTACAGTGTATATGAGATCTTAGTGAAAATAATAAAAGCAGGGAATTTTGGGTAAATTCACACTAAGTGTATTTAACGTTAACATAACTGGAACTATTCCTCATACAGGTTTATAAATCTTATTGTTATTCCATCTCACATTCACTCTGTGAGTTAAACGCCGTAATGGGAGGCTTCCCAGGAATAGCATTAGTTTCGATCTTAGACTTCTAATTATCGTATTTATTAATTAATGGATAATTTAAGGTATAAATATTATAGACTGATCACTGAAATTGTTATCATTTAATAGGAACGACCTACTTTTCCTCTACCTTGAATCACACAGTTGTTGGAAGCTTCTTTCCGTAAGTTACTAGTTCTTTCGCGTACAGCGTGTACTTCCAGCTGGTCGTTTCGAATTGTGTGTGCACATACAGGCGTCCTCGATCACAGAACATTCTGTGGTTGCCCACAACAAACGCTGCTACTGTTCTCACGCAGGAAAATCGTTGTTCATACATTTTTAATGTCCTTGTGACTGTGTTAGCTCTTTTGCTGCGTGTATGACCCGCAATACTAAATAAAACAAAATATACAGTTTCCCGTTTTTCCAAAAGCGCATGCGGATTTGGGATTTTATTTATCAAAATTTCATGCACCTTTTGACAAAGTAGACTATGGTTTAAAATTTGTGTTATTTATGCGTTAACACGTTCTTGTAATATACGACTATTAAAAGAAATTTGCAATTGTCCGTAGCCCACTGCTACGGTTAGAAAACTTTTACATTTTTCCTTAATATAGACGACAAATACATGTTAAATTATAACTATCAGATTGTTTAAAATCTGATAAATGAGTTCACAGATTAATTCTTGGCGTAAAACAACAACTGTTATTGTTGATTTTTGTGACTGCCTTTGTTTCTTTTCCATTGGTGTCTGAGTCAGTTGTTAGTCGACCCCTACAGTCCCCCCTCCCCCTCCTACTAATATCGATTCCAAGTTTATATTCTTACGAAAATAAAATTAACAGATGAGTATCAAGATACAAAAACCATGTTTTAAAACCACATGCCTGTGGAATCCGAAATGTTAAAGAAAAATAAATGCGACACTTCAGATAGATATGTGTACTCATCTTGGTGCAGGATGATCTGGACCTGGTTCATTTCGCCCAGTAACTCGGCACGATTTGCTCCACACTTTTCGTTTTATTTTCTTAAGCCGCAAAACAGGCAGAAAGTCAGAGCACACAGTCTCCTAGACTAACCCAAAACTGAAAGATAACTGAGACACCACTGAGACATAACTGAGTCATGCAGCCACTGTTGCAATATAATTTATAATTTTTCTACACTCAACTCATTTATACATTATGTTGTAGTTTCATTTACGATTGATTTTTACAACAGAACACGTAAGTCAATATTTTCATCTAAAATTATTATCATAATTGTGTTTTATGAAGTGTCTTTCTTACATACATAAACACATATTTTTTATTTCCTGTCTCTCGTTGTGTTTGGCACAATAACTTTTACACTTTTGGAAGGTTTTAACACTTGACTACTCCTACCCACGAGGACACCTAATGATTGAAGGTACTAACTTTACTATATTCTAAAAGTCACCTTTTTGCAAAACGTTATATCGTATCGTACAGAACAACTAAGAACCTAGTATCTGTTTATTTTAATGTCAGATTATTAATTTTTGTAATTAGGAAAAGTAATTTCAGAGAAAAGCAGAAAGCTCTTATTAGCGTAAAGAATGTTTCCACTGAAATGTTTATTAGAATGCTGAACAGCTGAAAAGTCAAGCTTTAGAAAAATAGGTGTGTACCAAGTACTTAACAATACATCTGTACCATGTTCGACAATACTATTTACCTGTGGCAGTTACATGTCAGCTCCTAAAGTTAAGATTCATTTTTGTAGTTATCCATGAAACTGGCTCAGATACTAAGGATGGGTCCTCCTGATCTCGTAAGTGTAAGTGTGAGTCTCGTAAGCAGGTCCTGTATGCGCCTGTACCGTGTGAGTGGCTGTCACTGTGAACTGTTGTGTCACCTTTTTGTTGAGATGGATCGATAAGAGACGCAAGGAAAGGAGAGTGTCAAATCTAGTGTCTTTACAAAGAATACTGTTGTTGAATACCACAAGGGACGTGCCCCATGTAAATATTTCCATCATATGGACAGGTCACATCAATAGTCTGATATAGCTTCACTTCTTGACACTCAGCACAGATCTTGGGTTTTAAACAACTGCTCGTAATTATAAATTGCATGCCTTCGTCTCTCCTAATCTTGTTGACAATTATTTGTGTCCACAGTTTTATTCGCCACTGAGATTCGAATTGTTACCTGTGGAGAGAAATCAAGTGAATTAGTCTGCGATATCTGTCTTCCCTACGAAAACGGTTTGCGTTAGGTAATCTAGTGAGTGCAATAAAATAAAAAATAGTTCTTTAAGTGTGACACGGCTGCAGTGTCGCAATAGAAATTGGTATTTTCATTCAGAGGCACGTACGGGATTCGTTTACAACGTATACACAGTGAAAATGCCCTGAACACTATGATGTTTTATTATACATGATCTAGTTGTATGAAGAACATTGTTGCCTATTCAAGGGAGTCCGGCGACGTGATCATTGTTGTCAGATATTTACGTGAGATCTGCAGTAGGTCACAGAACCACCACCACATTGCAGCAAAATATTTTACACAGACACAGAATATGCCCAGGTCTGAAAGTCAGATGAAATGCCAGAGGATAGGTGATACGAAGGAATCCGCGACATGTTCCTCACTTTTCTTCTCTAACGATGGATTCAGTTTGTTAACATAGCATATGCCACTCTAAGAGAAAAGTACTGAATTATTTCAGTGGCTTAACACAAGAGATACAAAGTCAAAATTTCTCTGGGGTACTGACCGACTGAAGCGTCATCTTCGGGTTGATCACTGGTTGTTGATACTGCTGAAGCAAGTTGTAGCGATACCATTATCATGGTCGTTAATGGCAGCAAATCCATAGCTGCTGCCCCTCTAACTGTTCAAAGCTTTGTTCTCACGATATTGAATGCGTTGCTATGCTGTCTCCCCAGGAAGATGTATTCAATGGTGGTAGTAGCTTTCTCAGTCGGATAATTTGAGTGGTGGTTAAAAATGTCAATAGCTCAGCCAAGCTGTCGGATCCGTCGTCAATTAACAGCCGAAGCAACGCGTCGCCCTTTCCTTATATCTGCATACAGAGAGATGAATTCCACACACAGTTATACTCCATCGACTGGCAGTGGTTAAGCACCATTCCCTGAGCCATTCAGGAAGACGCAATAGATCAGTAAAAGTATACATTTATTCCTGGGAACCATGCCAAAAAAACCCTGCATGTGGTTTATTTTTCTTGGGCACTACTTCATCTGCTAGGAGGGCAATGCAACCGTGGTCTAGGGTTAGCATATTTGATTAGTAATGAAAGCGTCTTCGGTCCGGGTTCGAATCCCGCCACTGCTTAAATTCCGATTAATAATCAGCATTGGCGGCCGAAGACTTTGGGCATAAGAAGTCAACCTCAGTCTGCCAGCAGCCTTGTCAAAGACGTCTGAGAAGAGGACAGGTTCAGGGCACCCTCTTATCCTTGGGGTGGGAAACTGCCCCTAAGGGAGAGAAATCAGCAATGATCAGCGACATGGGGAAGTAACAGACAATGGAAACCACGTGTATCCACACGAAATATGGCCTGAAATTGAAAAAGGCTGATGATGATCTCTCCATTGGCAAAAGGTTCTGGAAGAGTCCCCTATTCGGATCTCTGGGAGGGGACTCCCATGGTGGAGGTGACCGTGAGAAAAAGAACGAAAGGATAACGTTTTACGAATCGGGGAGTGGAATGTCAGAAGTTTGAACGTGGTAGGGAAACTAGAGAATCCGAAAATGGAAATGAAAAGATTCAGTCTAGATATAGTAGAGGTTAGTGAAGTGAAATGGAAAGAAGACAAGCATTTCTGGTCAGATGAATATAGGGTAATATTAACAGCAGCATAAAATGGTACAACCCCGGAGTAGGATTCGTTATGAATAGGGAGGTAAGGCGACAGTTTTTTCCTATGAACCGTTCAGTGATAGGGTTATTCTTATCAGAAAAGACAGAAAACTAGGGGGATGCAAAAGGCAATGGAAACCACGTGTATCCGCAGGAAATGTGGCATGGAATTGAAAAAGGCTCGTGATGATCTCTCCATTGGCAAAAGGTTCCGGAATAATCTCCCATTCGGATCTCTGTGAGTGGACTGCCAAGGGGGAGGTGACCGTGAGAAAAAGATTGAATAATCGACGAAAGAATAACGTTATACGAGTTGGGGCGTGGAATGTCAGAAGCTTGAACGTGGTAGGGAAACCAGAAAATCTTAAAAGGGAAATGCAAAAACGCAGTCTGGATATAGTAGGGGTCAGTGAAAGGAAACGGAAAGAAGACTATCACTTCTGGTCAGATGAGTATAGGGTAAAGCAGGAAATATTATACCCCCGGAGTAGGATTTGTTATGAATAGGGAGGTAGGGCAGAGAGTGTTTAACTATGAACAGTTCAGTGACAGGGTTGGTCTTATCAGAATCGGCAGCAAACCAACACCGGCAACGATAGTTCACGTATATCTGCCGACGTCCCAAGCTGAAGACGAAGAGATAGAGAAAGTATATGAGGATATTGGAAGGATAACACAATATGTAAAGGGAGATGAAAATCTAACAGTCATGGGGAGCTGGAATGCAGTTGTAGGGGAGGGAGCAGAAGATAAGGTTACAGGAGAATATGGGCTAGGGTCAAGGAATGAGAGAGGAGGAAGACTAGTTAAGTTATGTAACAAGTTTCAGCTAGTAATAGCGAATACTATGTTCAAGAATCACAAGAGGAGGTATACTCCGAAAAGGCCGGGTGATACTGGAAGATTTTTGTTAGATTACATCATGGCCAGACAGAGATTCGGAAATCAGCTACTGGATTGTAAAGCGTGCCTAGGAGCAGACATAGATCACAATATAGTAGTGACGAAGAGTAGGCTGAAGTTGATTCAGTAAGAATCAATACGCAGAGAAGTGGGATACGGAAGTACTAAGGAATGACGAGATACGCTTGAAGGTCTCTAAGGCTATAGATACAGCAATAAGGAATAGCTCAGTAGGGAGTACAGTGGAAGAGGAATGGACATCTCTAAAAAGGACCATCACAGAAGTTGGGAAGGAGAATGTAGTTACAAAGGGGGTAACTGCGGAGAAACAATGGGTGACAGAAGAAATACTTCAACTGATCGATGACAGGAGGAAGTAGAAAAATGCTCCGAGCAACGCAGGAATACAAGTCGCTGAGGAATAGAAATGAAATAAATAGGATGTGCAGGTAAGCTAAGACGAAATGGCTGCATGAAAAATGTGAAGAAATCGAAAAAGCAATGATTGTCGGAAGGACTGACTTCGCGTACAGGAAAGTGAAAACAACCTCCTATGACATTAAAAGCAAGGGTGGTGACATTAAGAGTACAATAGGTTTCTTTATAAATAACTCTTATGATATCAATCACGATTTTCTTTATTTTACTTTTCACACGACGTCTTTCGGGAAATGATTCCAATTTTCAAGTGCGTTTTTTGTGTTTGTTATCCCTTTTCTAGGTGATGTTCTCGATGTGTGAGAGTCTGTTTCATTTCGTTGACTTTACTGCAATACATAAGAAGCACTCGATTTTTAGTAAGTTGTCGATCTATTGGTGAAGTTACTAGCGTAATTTAGAAGAAACTGTACTACAGTTTTCTTATGGTCCATTTGTGCAGATTCTCATACACACTAAACATCACACACACGTGCTGTACACTTTCAATATCGAAAATATCTTACATAATAAACAGTTACAAAGATATTCCTTTAAGTAGCCAACAGAGATAACATTATTAGTCTTCCACAGAGTATGATGTGCTTTTGTACATAGGTTATTTATCTTAACAATTTGGATCATAATTTACTTATATTGATTTTACAGTTGTGCCTATTTCTATGTGTTACTATTTTTATTTAAGTATGCTGTCGAAACATCTGAAGATATTCACTGATTCACTTTCAAGATCTTCGTTCAAAAATTTGTCTCCATATTTTCTGCAATGTGAATATATCTGCACTTCATCGACCAAATCCATTTTGAGTCTTTTATTTAGTCAGTGGAGTACTTTGACATTTTGTTCTATTTTTCTATATGGGTGTCCTGTATTATATACGTGTGTTGCTATGGCTGATGTAGTGTGTCTGTTGTGTGTGTAGGCTTTAATGTGCTCTGTGTACCTGGTGTTGAAATTTCGGCCTGTTTGTCCTAGGTAGAACACGGATCATTCCTGGCATGTTACCTTGTATATTCCAGAGCCTGAATATGGATCATGATTACACTTTATATTGTGTATTGGTTTTTGTTCTAGTTTATTAGATCTAGAAAACTCAATTTTTACTTTGTGATTTTTGAAAATAATTTGCAGTCTTCATCCTAGGCATATGTGAGATATTCGTAATATTAGTTTTCCATAGGTGGGTTATTGGCCAACATGGAGGACTGGGACTTTTCTGTAAGGGAGTTCCTCCTTTAGCCTTTGTAGATTCCTCTACCTACTACAAGGCAGCATTGCTGATTTTCGCCCACCCCGAGTATTTTATTTCCTCGGTACCCAACATATCTGATGATCTTTCCACTAATCGCCACCTGGGTAGGCGCCCGATGGGAGACCAGAAAACTCCGCAAACTCCACTCCATCCCCAACTGCCCTTCCTAATTTTAGAATCTGCGAGGCTCATTTCATAAATAATCTTGGATACTGTGATTGATGAGGATCAACAACTGTACGTTCAAGTGCAAACTACTACATGAAAAAAATCCGTTTAAAATTCAGTGATACGAGTAACTGTTATGGTCCACTTTCTCACTGAACTAAAATTTTTGTGAAGGTCGTGCGAGTGTTGAAAATTAACCAAGACCATTAATGCCTAACCATGAACAGGATAATGAAATGTGAAACTTGACTGTATATGCGAAAGATTGGGAATAAGTAACTGGCAAGAGGGAGCACAAGACAAGAGTATCTGGAGGAATCACGTGAGATCGGCGTGGGAGCTTCGAGTCCCCTAGTCGCCTACTACTACTACTACTACTGCTTTGCAATCTTCTGTGATACATTGCCAGTGTATGGGATCCTTGACATACATTCATTTTTCTCTTTTTCTTCTGTGGTGCAGTTTGCACATGGACCCTTCTTCATTTTGTCTAGGATTGTGTCAACCATGGAAGTATTGTGGCCATCGGCAACTGCAATCTTTTTCAGTGTGTTTATTTCTTGTTGCATGTTTTCTTGGTTCAATGTTATTTTAATTGCCCTATGTAGCACTTCCCTGTATCCTGCCTGTGGATGGACATTTGGATGACATGAGATTGCAGGGATTGTGATGTTGGTCACTGGGTGTTTTCTATGTCTTTTGAATGTGCTTATGGTGTTGTGTCTTGTAATATTTAGGTCCGGAGAGTTGATGCTTTTATTTTGTTCATGTTCCACTGTAAATATGATTTTCTCGTGTAGATTACTGAAGTAATTTAGGATGTCTGTGGTGTCTTTGGATCCCCTCTCACTAACAGCACTGTGTCATCTACATATCTCCGATAAAATTCAATTTTTCTTAGTCAAGGTTCTTGGCTGTTAAATAATTTTTATTTATGTATATGTAAGCTATGGTATCAGATAAACATGATCCCATTGCTAAACTATCTGGTTGTTTATAAATGTTGCCATTAAATGTAAAGTAGTTGTAACTTAGGCTCAGCTGAAGGAGTTCCCTAAATTCGACAATTTCTGTGCATGAAAGTTCCTTGTGTTTCATACAGTTCTCTTGTATTACTGTTACAGATTATTTCGTGGTATGTTTAAGTAAAGGTTGGTGATGTCAAGTGACGCAAACTGAGCATCTTGGGGGAGCTTTCTGGTTCTTAGTTCTTTAATTAGTATCATGCTGTTTCTTGTGGAATACGTTGCTTCATATGTATTATTTTTTCATCAGTATGTTATTCAGTTTTTGTGGTCATCAGTCTACTGACTGGTTTGATGCGGCCCGCCACGAATTCCTTTCCTGTGCTAACCTCTTCATCTCAGAGTAGCACTTGCAACCTACGTCCTCAATTATTTGCTTGACGTATTCCAATCTCTGTCTTCCTCTACAGTTTTTGCCCTCTACAGCTCCCTCTCGTACCATGGAAGTCATTCCCTCACGTCTTAGCAGATGTCCTATCATCCTATCCCTTCTCCTTATCAGTGTTTTCCACATATTCCTTTCCTCTCCGATTCTGCGTAGAACCTCCTCATTCCTCACCTTATCAGTCCACCTAATTTTCAACATTCGTCTATAGCACCACATCTCAAATGCTTCGATTCTCTTCTGTTCCGGTTTTCCCACAGTCCATGTTTCACTACCATACAATGCTGTACTCCAGCCTAAGAAACTTCTTCCTCAAATTAAGGCCGGTATTTGATATTAGTAGACTTCTCTTGGCCAGAAATGCCTTTTTTGCCATAGCGATTCTGCTTTTGATGTCCTCCTTGCCTAGGTAGCAGAATTCCTTAACTTCATTGACCTGATGTTAAGTTTCTCGCTGTTCTCATTTCTACTACTTCTCATTACCTTCGTCTTTCTCCGATTTACTCTCAAACCATACTGTGTACTCATTAGACTGTTCATTCCGTTCAGCAGATCATTTAATTCTTCTTCACTTTCACTCAGGATAGCAATGTCATCAGCGAATCGTATCATTGATATCCTTTCACCTTGTATTTTAATTCCACTCCTGAACCTTTCTTTTATTTCCATCATTGCTTCCTCGATGTACAGATTGAAGAGTAGGGGCAAAAGGTTACAGCCTTGTCTTACACCATTCTTAGTACGAGCACTTCGTTCTTGATCGTCCACTCTTATTATTCCCTCTTGGTTGTTGTTCATATTGTATATGACCCGTCTCTCCCTATAGCTTACCCCAACTTTTTTCAGAATCTCGAACAGCTTGCACCATTTTATATTGTCGAACGCTTTTTCCAGGTCGACAAATCCTATGAAAGTGTCTTGATTTTTCTTTAGCCTTGCTTCCATTATTAGCCGTAACGTCAGAATTGCCTCTCTCGTCCCTTTACTTTTCCTAAAGCCAAACTGATCGTCACCTAGCGCATTCTCAATTTTCTTTTCCATTCAACTGTATATTATTCTTGTAAGCAGCTTCGATGCATGAGGTGTTAAGCTGATTGTGCGATAATTCTCGCCCTTGTCAGCTCTTGCCGTCTTCGGAATTGTGTGGATGATGCTTTTCCGAAAGTCAGATGGTATATCGCCAGACTCATATATTCTACACACCAACGTGAATAGTCGTTTTGTTGCCACTTCCCCCAATGATTTTAGAAATTCTGATGGAATGTTATCTATCCCTTCTGCCTTATTTGACCGTAAGTCCTCCAAAGCTCTTTTAAATTCCGATTCTAATACTGGATCCCCTATCTCTTCTAAATCGACCCCTGTTTCTTCTTCTATCACATCAGACAAATCTTGACCCTCATAGAGGCTTTCAATGTATTCTTTCCACCTATCTACTCTCTCCTCTGCATTTAACAGTGGAATTCCCGTTGCACTCTTAATGTTACCACCGTTGCTTTTAATGTCACCAAAGGTTGTTTTGACTTTCCTGTATGCTGAGTCTGTCCTTCCGACAATCATATCTTTTTCGATGTCTTCACATTTTTCCTGCAGCCATTTCATCTTAGCTTCCCTGCACTTCCTATTTATTTCATTCCT
The DNA here is from genome assembly GCF_023898315.1 of Schistocerca nitens. Lineage (NCBI taxonomy): Eukaryota > Metazoa > Arthropoda > Insecta > Orthoptera > Acrididae > Schistocerca > Schistocerca nitens. Next base: position 267,223,383 of record NC_064618.1, read on the forward strand.
CAGCGACTTGTATTTCTGTATTCCTGATTTTCCCGGAACATGTTTGTACTTCCTCCTTTCATCAATCAACTGAAGTATTTCTTCTGTTACCCATGGTTTCTTCGCAGCTACCTTCTTTGTACCTATGTTTTCCTTCCCAACTTCTGTGATGGCCCTTTTTAGAGATGTCCATTCCTCTTCAACTGTACTGCCTACTGCGCTACTCCTTATTGCTGTATCTATAGCGTTAGAGACCTTCAAACGTATCTCGTCATTCCTTAGTACTTCCGTATCCCACTTCTTTGCTTATTGATTCTTCCTGACTAATGTCTTGAACTTCAGCCTACTCTTCATCACTACTAAATTGTGATCTGAGTCTATATCTGCCCCTGGGTATGCCTTACAATCCAGTATCTGATTTCGGAATCTCAGTCTGACCATGATGTAATCTAATTGAAATCTTCCCGTATCTCCCGGCGTTTTCCAAGTATACCTCCTCCTCTTGTGATTCTTGAACAGGGTATTCGCTATTACTAGCTGAAACTTGTTACAGAACTCAATTAGTCTTTCTCCTCTTTCATTCCTTGTCCCAAGCCCATATTCTCCTGTAACCTTTTCTCCTACTCCTTCCCCTACAACTGCATTCTAGTCGCCCATGACTATTAGATTTTCGTCCCCCTTTACATACTGCATTACCCTTTCAATATCCACATACACTTTCTTTATCTGTTCATCTTCAGCTTGCGACGTCAGCATGTATACCTGAACTATCGTTGACGGTGTTGGTCTGCTGTCGATTCTGATTAGAACAACCCGGTCACTGAACTATTCACAGTAACACACCCTCTGCCCTGCCTTCCTATTCATAACGAATCCTACACCTATTATACCATTTTTTGCTGCTGTTGATATTACCCGATACTCATCTGACCAGAAATCCTTGTCTTCCTTCCATCTCACTTCACTGACCCCTACTATATCTAGATTGAGCCTTTGCATTTCCCTTTTCAGATTTTCTAGTCTCCCTACCACGTTCAAGCTTCTGACATTCCACGCCCCGACTCGTAGAACGTTATCCTTTCGTTGATTATTCAATCTTTTTCTCGTGGTAACCTCCCCCTTGGCAGTTTTTGTACATAGTTTATTTATCTTAACAGTTGGGATCATAAATTACTTATATTGATCTTACAGTTGTGCTTATTTCTTTGTGTTACTATTTTTATTTAAGTATACTACCGAAACATCTGAAGAAATTCACTGATTCACTTTAAAGTTTTTCGTTTCACAGTCGCAGGCATTCAGAACCATTTATAATGGGTCAAATCAGATTAAGAGTACAACGGGAAATGCAAAGGAGAGAGTGGGTAGGTGAAAAACACGCGTGGAAAGCCTCTATGAGAGGGAAGACTTGTCTGATGTGATAGAAGATGAAACAGAGGTCGATTTAGAAAAGATAGGGTATCCAGTATTAAAATCGGAATTTAAAAGTGCTTTGGATTACCTAAGATCAAATAAGGCAGAAGGGATAGATAACATTCTATCAGAATTTCTAAAATCTTTGGCAGAAGTGCAACAAACGACTATTCACGTTGGTGTGTAAATGTATGAGTCTGGCGGCAGACCATCTGATTTTCGGAAAAATATCATCCACACAATTCCGAAGACTGCAAGAGCTGACAAGTGCGAGAATTATCGCACAGTCACCTTAACCGCTCATGCATTCAAGTTGCTGACAAGAACAATGTACAGAAGAATGGAAAAGATAACTGAGGATGTGTTAGATGACGATCAGTTTGGCTTTAGGAAAGGTAAAGGCACCAGAGAGGCAATTCTGACGTTCGATTGATAATGGTAGCAAGATTAAAGAAAAATCGAGATACGTTAATCGGATTTGTCGAACTGGAAAAAGAGTTCGACAATGCAAAATGGTGCAAGATGTTCGAAATCCTGAGAAAAATAGGGGTAAGCCATAGGGAGAGACGGGTAACGTACAACATGGACGAGAGCCAAGAGAGAGTAATAAGAGTGGACAACCAAGAACGAAATGCTCGGATTAAAAATTATGTAAGACAGTGACATAGACTTTCTCCCGTACCGTTCAATCTGTACATCGAAGAAGCAATGATGGAAATAAAAGCAAGGTTCTGGAGTGGAATTAAAATTAGAGGAGAAAGGATATCAGTGATACGATTCGTTGTTGACATTGCTATCCTGAATGAAAGCGGAGAGAAATTAGATGATCGGCTGAATGAAATGAACAATCTAATGAGAACAGAATATGGATTGAAGGTAGATCGAAGAAAGACGAAATTAATGAGAAATAGCAGAAATGAGAACAGCGAAAAACTTAACATCAGGATTGATGGTCACGAAGTAGATGAAGTTAAGGAATTCTGTTAGCAGTTTAGCACAGACATAAAGGGCGTTCCTGGCCAAGATAGGTCTACCAGTATCAAACACAGGCCAAGTCAGAAAATTAATGACTAAAAAAAAATACTCGGCTAAAAAAATTAAAAAAAAAACAAGGAAAAAAGCAAGTACTCGGCCGCACACGCACTCCTGTATAAAAAGTTCGATGCATCCCTACCTACAAGTGTAACTACTTTGCTTAGTCGGTTCGAGATATAGGCATTATTTGCTCACAAACTATTTAAAAGACGCTGGTATCCAGCTTTAACCTCTAAGGTGTGGATCTTGTCCTCCCATGAAAGCAGCCCCTTTCGAAAACTGGTCTTTTTTTTCTTTTTTATGCAGAACTTATGTTTATAAACGATTTACAGCTTTCAATTAGAAGTTGCCGTGGATTTCACTCTCCTCTGGAAACGACCCGATTCGCACCCTGGGTCATAATTTTGTGTTTTCTAATTTACATTTGTACTTACCACTTTTGTCTTTGTTATGTTGTGAAACTTGCAGTGATGTTAACTTGGCACTGTTCTAACAACTGCTGGCTGTCTGCTGCACATCTTACAGTGTTTTTGTTTTACATATAGAACTTACGTTAGAACATCGAAACATTTTATTGTTCTACTGCTGATATTGCAATTATGTTAATATGGCACTTTTTTAGCTGCTGTTGGTTGTATGGTCTTGACTGCCAAAAGCTAGAAATAATTAAAAAAAAGATATCTCCTTAAATTGTACTTTGCCGAATGAAATGAGAATCTTATCAGTGCTGCAACATTTTCAACCTAACTGCTCCATTTTCTGGCATAATTTCGAGACATTTCGAAGAAAGCCTTAAGGTGATTGCGCTTTGAGTATTCCCTGCTCTCCGACGAGGATACATACAAATGATACTCACCGTTCCTAGTACTCAGCGGTTTTAGTCGTTCATGTTCTCATTCGTGTAAGCATTTCTCCGAACGGGATGCTAACCTACAGAACCATTATCAACGTAGTGCATGCTCTCGCGTTTGTGCACAGAGAAAATTGTCAGAGCTACCTAATCGTTGAACAGCTTCCGAGCGTGCTCTTCTGTCGGCAATAATATCAATAGCGTGTATAGAGTTCAGTGGAGAATGCGATATCCTTCACAATACTCCAGTCGGTCCTCCGAGGTCTTCCTGGGCCTTCCCGCCCTCCACGTCGGCGCCTTCAGCTGAGGAATTCTCCGAACGGGACAGTGACGCCACAATATATAAATCACGGAGCGCGTCGCGCAGGGCAAATAAAGCAAGCCAGCTGGAGCCGCATGCCCGCATCATGCTCGATGGGATGGCCGAGGATTCCAAATGAGAATTAACGATCGCGCGGGCGATGATGAAGCACTTGGCGCCGCCGCCGCCGCCGCCGCCGTGCCTTTGAGCAGAACAAACCGCTCCGTGCTGTGCTGGGAAGTGCGTCCTAGGCGTCGACAGTCGACGGTCGGCCACGAGTGCGTCCGTCCCGCTTTGTTTCGCGTAATTAATAGCCCCGCCCGCCACGTCTGCCCAGGTAAACCGTTTCCTCTGCCGGCCGCGGTGGTCTCGCGGTTCTAGGCGCGCAGTCCGGAACCGTGCGACTGCTACGTCGCAGGTTCGAATCCTGCCTCGGGCATGGATGTGTGTGATGTCCTTAGGTTAGTTAGGTTTAAGTAGTTCTAAGTTCTAGGGGACTGATGACCACAGCAGTTGAGTCCCATAGTGCTCAGAGCCATTAGAGCCAAACCGTTTCCTCTACAACTCCTTCACAGTCAGTTCCAATATTTGGACTATGTGCGAAGTGAGGACTCATTGTTAGGATCATGTCCTACATACAGGCTGGCGCACGAAATGTGTTCCCATTTTGTTTTTGAATATAAACCTAATCGTCAATACAATCTGAAAGGAACATATACTACAATGAAGAGCCGTCCATGGAGATTTGTTCTAACTCAGCATATGCTCAATATGTCCACCATTTCTTTTCCTAACTTCCTTCAAACGAACACTGAAGTTAGTGATTACCCTACGGAATATGTCTTCTGTTGTGTTGGCTGAAGAGCCAACACCGTGTTACTAGAGGAGGCCGAAATGCACGCGTTTTAGCTCACGCAGGCTGACGTGAGGAGGGAAGATCCATACTGACGTGAGGTCAGGAACATGACAAGGAATTAGAATTCAGAAAGCGGACGTAATTAGTTTGATACTTAACTTTAATCCATTAATGATGAACGTCGCTCTTGACGGTACATGATTCACAATATTATCTGTCAGAATACATTCTAGTAACTGAACATGGCGCCTTGCTAGGTCGTACCAAATGACGTAGCTGAAGGCTATGCTGAACTGTCGTCTCTGCAAATGAGAGCGTATGTAGACAGTGAACCATCGCTAGCAAAGTCGGATGTACAACTGGGGCGAGTGCTAGGGAGCCTCTCTAGACTAGACCTGCCGTGTGGCGGCGCTCGGTCTGCAATCACTGATAGTGGCGACACTCGGGTCCGACGTATACTAACGGACCGCGGCCGATTTAAAGGCTACCACCTAGCAAGTGTGGTGTCTGGTGGTGACACCACATCTTCCGTAATTTCACTACAAGCTTGAAGAATAAGTCTTGTGAGCTCCATTAAATCACGTGGACGTTTTGGGAAAATTTTTTCCTTTAGGTACCCCCAAAGAAAAAAGTCACATGGATTGAGGTCTGGACTATTCGGGGGCCAATTTTGTCCGTCATTGAAGCGACCTGGAAACCTGAGTGAAATGATCCGCATGTCGAAATGCTCGTGTAAAAACTCCAACGCAGTGTTTGCAGTATGTGACCTTGCTCCATCTTGCATGACCCACTGCGTGTTGGAGGGCAAGACAGTAGCAAGAAGGTGTGGAATGAAGCTATTGCGAAGCACGCTCAAATAACTCTCTCTGTTCACAGTTTCTTCAAAGAAAAAGGGTCCAATAAGTCGTGACTTAAAATTGTTGCCCATGCTATAATCCTCGGAGCATAATGTTGTCGTTCGTGAAGCACTTGTGGATTTCAGTGGCCCAATAGCGTACATTTTGTTTGTTAAACACAACGTCTAAATGAAAATGCGCCTCGTCTGGAAACCAAACGTTGTTGACAGTTTCTTCCCTATCCTCCGCCCAGGGAGTAGTCTCTGCTGCTTCTGTTCTTCAGTGAGCTTCTGTGCACAGGTCATCTTGTATGGGTACATATGGAGGTCACTTTTAAGAATGCGTTGAACGGAGCTTCTGTATATTCCCAATTGCACTGCTGCCTTTCTACACGATTTCCCGGGACTTCTCTGTACATCAACTCGTACCGCTTCAATATTCTCTGGCGAACAAACAGGCTTAGGCCGAGGTCGCTTCGCCTCCAATACTGTTCCTTCCCGTACAAATTTATCGTACAACCTGTGGATGGTCTTCTTGCAAGGGGCCCATCGTGTGTTAAACTGTTGTCGAAAACGCCTCTGAGTCACAACAAGGCTTTTCGTTTCATGAAAAAGTAATACAATTGCCAATCGTTGCTGTGTCGTCAGTCTTCCATTGTCAGCCACTGCTGCTTACTAGTCTCCTAGCGGCAGTATCGTGAATTACACGTCAGTTCGTTACTCATTTGTTTTTCCAAGCTCTGCTAGTACTGCTGTAGAGATCCCAGCGGGATATCTGATGTGCGTCGTAAATTGTGAAAGAAACAATTGGTAACACATTTCGTGCACCACCCTGTATGACCCTTCTAGCTAGGCGAGTGTAGGCTAGAAAGTAAAGTTTCTGGTTATAGATAATTTTATGAAATTAATACCGTATTACACCGAGGTGACAAAATTAATCGGATAGCGATGCATACGAATGGCTACCGGCCACTGCGCATGCGCGCCGCACGTTTGCGCAAGTCGTTGGTGAAACTCAACACTCTCGGCGTGTTCCTACTTTGGCGACAGTAGATGCATGAGTTCCGAGGTTGTGTGTATTCGTAGACTATAGGCAAAGTGAAATATGAAGTGGGGAACGGAGAATAATGTTCGCTTTTTGGATGTCTATGCTTCGCATAGGTGTTTGTGGGATTTCAGTGATGCTGATTACAAAAACTGCAACATATTGCTGCCGCTGAGACCATCATGTGCGATGATAACATAGATGGTTTGACAATACCTGAGCTGCAGCGCAAAATTTATTGAGTTAGGATGCTCAAATGTGTGTGAAATCGTATGGGACTGAACTGCTTGTGCGGCTGGTCCCGGCGGAGGTTCGAGTCCTCCCTCGGGCATGGGTGTGTGTGTGTTTGCCCTTAGGGTAACTTAGGTTAATTAGTGTGTAAACTTAGGGACTGATGACCTTAGCAGTTAGGTCCCATAAGATTTCATGCACATTTGAACATTTGAACTTAACTGCTAAGGTCATCAGTCCCTAAGCTTACACACTACTTAACCTAAATCATCCTAAGGACAAACACTCACACCCATGCCCAATGGAGGACTCGAACCTCCGCCGGGACCAGCCGCACAGTCCATGACTGTAGCGCCCGAGACCGCTCGGCTAATCCCGTGCGGCTATTGAGTTAGGAGCACATATACAATTGAATTAAGAAAAATACAAGCAAGTGTAATTCTGGCTGTGGCAATGCCCTCGTCTACAAGACTAAAATCCCATCGTTCAAGTTGGCCAACTCTTTTTTAAGGAATATTGTTGAGGAGGGAAGGCTATACAGATTCAAGAAGCTCATTCTTTAAGAGAGTAATTTGCAATCCATTCTCTTCTCAATTCGGCCTGCTTCGAATAATTACTGTTGCTAATGTTAATAATTATTACTGTTAATGTTAATAATTATTGGTGTTAATGAAAAAGCGTCATCACCAACTAAAACCGTATCTTACAGCATGCCGAGTGTTATCGATTGTAATGTACGCAATATGATATGTAATTTCAGTTCCGGCGACAGTTTTTCATGCATTACAGTACTTTTATTCCTTATCGCAGAATTAACTCTATTTAGAAGAAACGTGAACAGTTCCGCTGACATTCGAAGATAGTTAAAAGAACTTCTTGGATCTTCCGTTGTAAATAATTGCAGCAAACAAGCTGAGAAACCGAGCTGACTTCTTTTCTTCATCCAATCACGAATCGAAACATGTTTCTTATTTTTTTTCTTATGCAGTGATACCACACAACAAGCTTTAACTACATCACAACTCGTGCGACGTGCAGGTACCAAAACTTTAATTTCAGACGCGACTCAGAGACCCACAAAACGATGAAACTGAAGTGTATACTGGTGTCTCCGTGTCTACAATCATATACGAAACCACTTGCGTGCAATTAATTCCACGCAACGAGTGGCGCAACCCAATGTCGCCGTGTAAACTAGGCTTAAGATATAAAAGGGCAGTACACGTGCGCAGCTCTCATTGGTGCTCAGGTGATTCATGTCACAAGGTTTCACTTGATTATAGGCTCACGACGGCAATTACCAGACCTTGAACGTGGAATGGTAATTGGAGCTAGACCAAAACTGACATTCCTTTTCGGAAATCGCTAAGAAAAACAATAATCCGAGATCCACAGTTCGCCGAGAATACCAAGTTTCAGGCATTGCTTCTCACCACGGTCACCACATTGGCTGACGACCTTCACTTAACGACCGAGAGCAGCGCGTTTGCGTAGCGGTATCAGTGCTAACAGACAAGCAATACTGCGTGAAGTAATAGGTGAAATCAATGTGCGACGTACGGTGAACGTATCCGTTGGGACAGTTCGACGAAATCTGGCGTTAATGGGCTGTGACAGCAGACGACCGACGCAAGCGCCTTTCCTAGGAGCAAGCATCACCTGGGCTTGTGACCATATAGTTTGGACCCTAGGCGACTGCAAAATCGTCGTCTGGTCAGATGAGTCCCGATTTCAGTCGGTGAAAACTGATGGTAGGATTCGAATGTGGCCCAGACCCCACGAAGCCATGGAGCCAACGAGGCTCTGTGCAAGCTGGTGGTGACTCCATAACGGTATGAGCTGTGTTTACATGGAACGGGCTGGGTCCTCTGGCACAACTGAACCGATCATTGACTGTAAATGGCTATGTTCACCTACTTGGAGAACGTTTGCAGCCATTCAACCATGAAATTTTTGATGTTGACAATCCGCCATGTCACCGGGCGACAGTTGTTCGCTACTGATTCGAAGAACATTCTGGACAATTCGAGCGGATTCTTTGGCCATCCATACCGCACGGCATGAATCCCATCGAACATTTACGAGACGTAATCGTCAGGTCGCGCACGAACTTCTTCACTTTCAACACTTTGGCGACTACGGGCAGCTGTAGGGGCAGCATGGCTCTGTATTTCTGCAGAGGACATCCAACGACTTGTTGAGTCCATACCACGTCGAGTTGGTGCACTAAACCTGTCAAAAGTAGGCCCGACACGATTTAAGGAGGTGTCCCAAGACTATTGTTATTTCGGTGTACTCTACCTGATAAATAAGTGAAGCGCCTAGAAGTGAAGGAGGAAATGAAATGATACTTCACAGGTTGAGGCGATATGTGATGTTATTCCAGTGATTACAAATCGAGTCAAATTCAAGAAGTACTCTGCAGCATTAGCCCCTCTTATCAGTATGACGTCGCACTCCCTGTGGCCTGGATGCATGGACTGTTTCATTTGGGACACCAATGTACGCTCTCCTGCGGCTAACTGGCTTTCAACTGTCGTAACTGGTCCTTGGCATCATTGACACAGGTACTAGGACGAAGTTGACGTCCGAGCTGATTCCACACATGTTCTATCGGGGATAGGTCTGAGGATCTGGCTGGCCACTCAACCAGTCGCAGACGGTTCACAGAGACACATGCCTGTCCTGCTGAATAATGGCATCATGATACTATAGCATGAGAGACAACAAATGAGGATGCAAAATCTCCGTAACGTATATACTGTTGTGTCGTCAAAGCCATCTCAGTCACTTGGTAAGCAAAGACACGACGTCTTCGTAGAAGTCAACGACTATGTTTGTCGTGCATATATGCAGACAGAAGCGACAAATGAAAATTTGTACCAAGGCCGGGAATAGAATGCGGGTCTTCTGCTCACTAGGCAGATCGGAAACCACTACGCCATCTTGGCACAACTGCATGGACTATCCTAGCACGCTTCCTTCTCAATCCAAATTCCAATTCACGCCTCAGACCACTTGGTATTCTACCTAAAATCGGAAGCATTGCAGAGGCTTACCAACTGTATTGGAATAGCACCTCAGCATCGAGCGAAACGGGGGATTCCACCTGAAACCCAGGATAGTGTAACTGCCTATTGAGCAGGAGACATGGGTTCGAATCAGGGCCTTGGTACAAATTTTCATCCGCCGCTTCAGTCATATATGTATATCACAGATGTTTGAGAGTTGAAAAGGTCTCTGGAACCGTATTGTTTCAATTAAACTTTTATTACTGATTTGACACATAGCCATACTCGTTTCAAAAAGCATTCAAAGTTTCGATACATTTTATTACGGCAAATGGTACATGCTTGTAGCAGATATGATTCTTATACACGGTACGTCCATGGAGGTTTGACGTATTACGTTCCAATCTTTAAATATTAATTTGATCTGGGGATGGTTGAAGGTTGAAACGCCTAATCAAGAAGAATGAAATGCGTACTTGACAGTAAAATTTTGTGTGTTAGCCCTCAGTCACTACCTTAGGACATACTCGATGGCTCCCCAAACCATGACACCTGCTACAAGACTCCTGAGCCTCTCCAAAAAATTGGAAGAAGGGCCACTTCCCGTGTCGGCGTACGCGTTGACAATGGCTCTCCAGGTACTCCAGAACAACTACTCATCGCTTAACACTGTGCGATGCCATTCAACAGCACCTCATGGTTCTCAGTCACGTTTCCACTCCAAAAGCAGTCGTTTGTGTCGTGTTGTTAACGGCAGCCGAAGCATGGTACCGAAACTCGCTAGTCTCCGACCAATGGTATGGGATGACACTACGTTGGAGGAAGTCGATTATGTGTTTTAGCATGACAGATGCAGTTGTGAATTGATAACGATGTGCTTGGTACGTAATTCGGCGATCATCCCTTGTGGTGGATAGACGTGGTCGACTAGAACCTTCAAGTCGAATATGTCCGCCCTCAGTTTTCCATGCAATATATCATGCCACTGTCGCGTCCGAAAGCCATTCCCATCCCTCAACCCCCACCCCCCACCCAAAATCTAGATACTGCAGAATTCGAGTAGCTGGCGAAAAGGAGACCAACATTTTAGGAAAAAAAGGAAGGTTGGGTTTAACGTCCTGTTGACATCGACGTCATTAGAGATGGAGCACAGGCTCGGATTGAGTCAGGAATGGGGAAGAAAATCAGCATTTGGGTGGAACGATTTAGGGAAATCACGGGGAACCTTAAGCTGGGTGGCCACATTTTAGCACTGCTCAAACTCCGTTAGACGCTGAGAATGCTGTCACACACTAGTATGTGACATCTACTTTCCTTCATAGTGACCACTTAATATGTAACGTTGTTCACCCTCCTTATATATACCGACAGGCCTGGTAACAGCAATAAATACGAAGAACAATAATACAACCAGATGGCCATTGTACAGGCCGCAGAAAACTGCAACCCTATCTTCTAGGTGCTTCACATTCTTTGCTAGGTGGTGTAGTTGTGACATTCATTTTGGAGCAAATACTTTCGCCTTCCTCGCAAACCAAACTGTACACAGAGATTCGACTTTGTTATCTCCAGTTTCTTCTTGGAAGAAGATGTAATTTGTAACAATAAATTACTATGTTACTAACTAGACAATTACAAACTCAATAAGCGGTCCATATAATAAAGATCTTACATAATCAGCCCACTGGATTTAGGAATGTCTGGACTGCGACACGAAACCAGATCCCAGTCCATAGTCACAACCGTATTCAATCATCCAACGGGTAGAGCTGACACGCAGAACATTCCAGTACACTCAGATATCAGCTTGAGTTTGGAGGGCTCTGAAATGGTTCAAATGGTTCTGAGCACTATGGGACTCAACTGCTGAGGTCATAAGTCCCCTAGAACTTAGAACTACTTAAACCTAACTAACCTAAGGACAACACACACATCCATGCCCGAGGCAGGATTCGAACCTGCGACCGTAGCGGTCGCGCGGTTCCAGAGTGTAGCGCCAGAACCGCTCGGCCACCAGCGGCCGGCTGAGTTTGGAGGGGCCCTTTGATTTATTCTCAGTGGCAGCGTGCTAACAAGGGAACATCCCCATCGCACCCCCCTCAGATTTAGTTGTAAGTTGGCACAGTGGACAGGCCTTGAAAAACTATACACAGATCATTCGAGAAAACAGGAAGAAGTTGTGTGGAACTATGAAAAAAATAAGCAGAATATACAAACTGAGTAGTCTATGTACAAGATAGGCAACATCAAGGCTAATGTGAGTTCAGGGGCGCCGTGGTCCCGTGGTTAGCGTGAGCAGCTGCGGGATGAGAGGTCCTTGGTTCAAGTCTTCCCTCAAGTGAAAAGTTTAATTTTTTATTTTCAGACTATTATCTGTCCGTCCGATGCGATCACTTTTTTTGGAAGTGGTTATCACATCCACAAGAAAACCTAAATCGGGTAAGGTAGAAGAATCTTTTTACCCATTCGCCAAGTGTACAAGTTAGGTGGGTCGACAACATATTCATGTTATATGACGCACATGCCGTCACCAGTGTCGAATAGAATACATCATACGTGTTTTCCTGTGGAGGAATCGGTTGACCTATGACCTTGCGATCAAATGTATTCGGTTACCATTGCAGAGGCACGTCCTTTCGTCTACTAATCGCACGGTTTTGCGGTGCGGTCGCAAAACACAGACACTAAACTTATTACATTGAACAGAGACGTCAATGAACGAACGGACAGATCATAACTTTGCGAAAATAAAAAAAGTAAAATTTTCGCTCGAAGGAAGACTTTTTTTTTCCATTGGGGACATGTTGAAAATGTGTGCCCCGACCGGGACTCGAACCCGGGATCTCCTGCTTACATGGCAGATGCTCTATCCATCTTTTTTTTTTGTATACAGGCGACGGTGGGGGCGCGGGGGGCAAAGTGGGCAGGGGTCGAAACCTGAGGCCTGGCCACAGTGTCCCCCCCCCCCACCACCACCACCGAGCCTGTGGTGTTTAGGGAAATAGGAGACACAGGAATCAACAGTAGTGGAAGGCGTTGTTATTTATTTATTTGCATGTGTTTTTGTAAGATTCACTAATATCATGAAATTATGGGAACAGATCGGCGAAAAAGAAAAGAAATATAAATTCTGGTTAAAGAAAAAGAAAGGAAAAAGGAAAAGCAAAAAGAAATAAAATCCGCGCAATCTGCGACGCGCTCTCCCATCCGCGGAGGTCAGAAGTAGAATAGATCGTAGGCGGTTGAAACTCAGACACCGCCAGGGGAGGAGCCAGGCACCCCCCAACTCAGTGGAGGTCGAACAAAGACCGCTCGAAGATAGTTAGCAAATAATGTTCGGTATCGTGGCGAGTTTTCGAGAGCTGCATGGGCTGTTCGTAAATAGGTCCAAAAGTCGAGGCGGGATTTAGGTCCCTCATGAAAGAGATAAGCGACCGCCCATCCTTTGACCCACGTAATAGCATGACATTTGGCGGCGGGAAAATGTCGGTCCTCCGGGTATAGAAACATTCGAGGTTCGATTGTGTCGGGTGGCACCCGGAGATAGCAGGCAATGATTTGCTGCACGAAGCGCCATACATCTTGCGACGAGGCGCATGTCAGACGGTGTTCATCAGTGTCCAGTTGCTGGCAAAGGAGACAAAGAGGGGATTCTGACAAGCCAATGTTGTGCAGGCGCTGCTTCGTGGCAAATTTCCTGTTGACTATGTGATACCACAGTGCCCGGACGTTCGTAGGGAGGAAGGGCTGGTGGACGGTAGTCCACACTATGAGCCACTGGATGGAGGGATGTTTGGTCTCCATCACATTCCGGGGAACACAGCGCAGCAACAGGCTGTAAAAATCCTTAGTCCTAGGTGGGCGTGTATCTGGGAGACTGGTATGTATGTAACTGTAGTCGACGAAAAAGGTCGAAATATGGGACAAATAAGGCACGATATGGCCGACAGACACCGGTGGTGAGGTGGAAGCTGGTAGGAGGACTTCAAGCGTGTTAGAGATGTACCCTGGCCCATCCACTGTTTTCTCATGGTACTCATGTACAAGGCTGCAGCTCGCATACGGACATTGACGAGCCCGACGCCACCATACCGTGAGGGCAGGGTAAGTGTCTCATAACGGACTTTAAACATCGAACCAGCCGTGAGATAATAGCCAAAAGCCGCCTGAAGGTTGCGCCCAATTGCAGTTGGCAGAGGGAGAACTTGCGCGATGTGAACCAATTTTGATGCCACATAAAGATTAATAAACTCAACCCGTTGAAGTGTGTCCTGGCGGCGCAAGAGGTTCTGGCGGACGTCGTTGCGGATGACGTGTAACAGGCGACGGAAATTCGTTGCCGCTGTGCGTGTTACCGTGGGGGTAAAGGTAATGCCCAAGTACCGGAAAGACCGCACAAGCGGCAGGGGTGCAACTTCACCCTCCTGGAGGCCTCGTCCAATGTGCATTGCAGAAGATTTGGCGACATTCATGGCACTGCCAGCGACAGCCCCATAACGGGTAATCAATTCGAGGACTTCCCGAATCTCAGAGCCGGAGCGAATGAGGAGGAGGAGGTCATCAGCATATGCCCGACAGCGAAAAGTGTGTTGGTGTAGGGTGAGGCCAGAGAGCTTGGTCGTCAAGCCACCAAGAAGGGGCTCAAGGGCAATGGCATACAGGAGGGTAGAGAGGGGGCACCCCTGCCGTATCGAACGGCAGATAGGTACCGGCTCTGCTAAACGTCCATTGACTTGGACACGTGAACGGGCACTGTCGTAAAGACGCCGGATGACGTCGAGAAACGGAGGGGGGATGCCCATTCGGGCTGCCACCGAAAACAGGAAACGATGACGCACTTTATCGAAGGCGCTGTCGAAGTCTATAGCGACAACCGCTGCCCGGAGTCTGCAGGCCGCCGCTATCGCAATTAAGTCGCGGCATTCCCCTGTGGCAGTCTGTATGTTAAACTGTCCGCCAGGCGTCGTTTGCTCTGGCGAGAGGATATGAGGGAGTGTAGTTCGGAGCCGCATTGCCAGTAAGCGCGCGAAAATGTTGTAATCGGCATTGAGTAGGGTGAGCGGTCTGTAACTCGTGACCATCGAACCTCGGGCTGATTTGTGGACCGGTATAATGATGCCCTCAGCAAAGGCGGGTGGGATTGCTTGGTCAGATGTCATCAGTTCTTGGTACATAGTCGTCCACCGTGGTGCCATGAGGTCCCGAAAGGTACGGTAAAACTCAATCGGTAAGCCGTCAAAGCCGGGCGATCTGTTGACGGCACCCTTGGCGATGGCATGGTTGACTTCGTCTAGCGTGACCGGCACTGTCAAAGCATCCGCCTCCGTGTGGGGGAGGGTGCGCGTGACGTAATGCAAAATGGAGTCGTCTGCTGCAGTTCCAGCGTCTTCATCACTATAAGTACGACGGTAGTGCTCGACGAATGCGTGGACGATGTCATTCTGAGTGGTCACCTGCGTTCCATGAGGCGTGGTCAGAGTGCTGATGATCTGCCGACGACGCCTTCGTTTGTCGGACACTATTTCATGCATGGATGGAATTTCTAAATCCGCGTGATCGTGGCGCCGCGTCCTTATCACGACCCCTTGCAGTTTCCGGCGTGCCAGCGCAATTATCTTCGCCTTAGTTCGTTGCCGTTCCAACTGGTTGTCCGGGGTTGGCGGTTGAGCATCCAGATCTCGGAGAGTCGCGTAATAGAAGTCAACAGTGGTGCGATGCCAGTCGGCCATGTCCTTCCCGTATCTCATCAGTGTCCTCCGGATCGCCGGCTTGGCACAATCCAACCACCACGTCAATGTCGAGTGGTAGCGGGGAAGGCGTCGTTCGCAGGCTGTCCACGTTTCAGTGACTTGTTGGCGACACGCCAGGTCATGCGAGTGTGAGGTATTGAGTTTCCATGGCGCACGGCTGCGCCATACTGATTGCGGCGGAAGGAGGACCGTACAGATGTAAGCGCAATGGTCGGAAAACGCCAGCGGCCATCGTTCGGCGCCCCGTATCGCAGATCTAAGAGTTTGTGAGACATATATCCTGTCTAGTCGACTTGCGGAATGACTGCTAAGAAAGGTATGGCCAGAAAGGTCGCCGTGTTGAACTTCCCAGGTATCGTGAAGCAGGAGGTCTCGCACCACTATACGTAGCTCCTGGCATGTAGTATAGTGGGGAATCTGATCTTTAGGATGCAGAACGCAGTTAAAATCACCTCCTAGTAGGCAATGGTCATACCGCCCTAAAAACAGGGGAGCGATTTCCTCGGTATAAAACTGGGCTCTTTCATGCCGTCGGTCGGTGCCTGAGGGAGCGTAGACATTAATGATGCGTGTCCCCATGGCAGTGAGTGCCATGCCCCGAGCTGATGGAAGGAAGGCGACATCGGTCACAGAAATCCCGTGGCGGACGTAGATGGCCACCCCGCGGCCCATAGGATCACTCGCGGAGGCGTGGGCGGTATAGCCATTGATATCCGGGAGACTAGCCATGTGAACTTCCTGCAGAAGGGCGAAATCAATATCCGAAGCCCAGAACATCTCCTGCATAAGGTGGATTTTCACCCTGGAAAGGATGTTGTTGGTGTTGATGGTTGCTATCCGGTAGGCCTGGTGTCGGATTGCTGGAGGCTGGTCCACTCCGCTGTCCGCGCAAGGGTGTGGGCGTCGCAGCGGAACGTTATCCCGCTGGCCCGCAGGGGAGTCTGGGGAGAGTATGATTAGTGGTGCGGCCGTGACGGCGCAGGATCCCGTAACGGGTCCTGCTCCTCGACCTCCTCCTCGTGCCACGCCGTGGAAGCGGAAACTGGTGTATCGTCCATTTTGCCTGCAGAAGATGTTGTAATTGTGCGTGGTGTAGTATCGCCTGTGTTACGTTCAGGATTTAGTTCAGCGTCAGCACGGGGCGCAGGCACACCGATAGATGTCTCCGCGCTCATAACGTCTTCGTCAGCAGTAGCGGGTTCTGAGGCCTCGTGCTGGTCGATGGTTACGTCCTCCTCGACGTGTAACGTCTCCTCTTGGCCGGAAACGGTGCGACGTCTTCGCTTGCGACGTTTCGGGGAACGTTGTTTCCTTGTGCGACCCTCCGTGTCAGACGACGCAAGGGAGTCGCGTCGTTCTGGCAGAAAGGCCGCTGTAGGAACGATGAGCGAGTCGATCTCCATCGTGTTTTCGAGGCCAGGGTCAGCGTCTGGTTGCGCCGGCATCTTCGGAGCGGCGTCGATGGCCGGCCGAGGCGGCGGGTCGTCCGAGGCGCTCTCCGTCGGTGTCGGGTCGGGCTCGTTGGTGGCGTCGTTTGTGGTGACCGGGCGACGTTGCAAAGCGGTAGGAGAGGCTAGAGCAGCGGCATAGGTCACCGGTAGCACCGTAGGTTGCGACGTGGGTGGTTCTTCGGCAGCTGGAAGTTGCGTAATACGCCGTTGTAGGCATTCGGATCTAAGGTGGCCTCCTTTACCGCACCCGGAACAGGTCCGAGGCTGGCCGTCGTATGTAATTATTGCACGGCATCCGCCAATCTGTAAATAGGACGGGACGTGGCTTCGGAGATCTATGGTGACCTGTCGGACCCCGTTTAGGACAGGATACGTCCGAAACTGTGTCCACTTCTCCGCAGTGTGGCCATGGACTGTGCCGTATGGGCGTAGTGCCGCGACGACTTCCTCAGCAGGAAGTTCGAATGGCAGTTCGAAAATGCGTATCGTTCGCATACCTAAGCCTGCGTGGTCGACGGTTACCTCCCCCACATTGCCATCAGCGTGACAGAAGCGGAGCCCCTGTTTGGTCTCACGTAGTATGCGTTCGCACGCCGCGTCGTTAATGATTTTCACATAGACCGTGCTGCTCACGATGGACAAATGTATGCCGATAATATCGGTCGCCGGGATCTTCACTTCCTCTCGCAGAAAACGCTCCACATCGAGTGCTTTGGGTCGGGCATAATCTTTGCAGAAAGTAAATCGGAGTGTTGATTTACGGTAACGGTTCGCCATGGATCGTACAAGGTAAGCCGGCACTTAAGCAACGGCCGTCAGAAAGTAAACAAGGCGAGCTCGCGCCGCACGAAGTCAACACGTACGCGTCCGCTCTGTTGCCCTGCCGAAGGCAGACTGAGTCTTGAACCAAGGACCTCTCATTCCGCAGCTGTTCACTCTAACCACGGGACCACGGCGCCCCTGAGCTCACATTAGCGTTGATGTTGCTTATCTTGCACATAGACTACTCAGTTTGTATATTTTGCTTATTTTTTCATAGTTCCACACAACTTCTTCCTGTTTTCTCGATTGATCTGTGTTCAGTTTTTCAAGATCTATCCACTGTGCCAACTTATAACTAAATCTGAGGGGGGTACGATGGGGAGGTTCCCTTGTAAGAGGTTTGGTATCGAGCTCTGATGTCTGTTAACGTGGTCTATGCTGCTCAGCTGTTTTGAACGTAGCACTTGGTTCGCGAGTACCGTTGTTAAGCGATAACCGTCTGAAAACGAACCAAGTCTTCCGTGACGGTACTATTGTACAAAACATTCTCGGATTTCTTGCCACGTGAGTTCAGCGTAGAAACTCAAGCTTTCGACGATTATTTCCATCGCCTTCGTCAGTCTAGGCTGCTGCTGTTGTGGCCTTATATAACCCATAGACAGCTTGTCATTGGTCAGCAATTACCCCCATTGCTGTCGCAGATGGTGTCAACTTCTGCGTTAGAGGCGCTGGCGCTTCCCGTAGTAGCGTAAAGATTGCGGCGAACATCTCTGCCTCGAAAGCTCGCTTCCACGCACCGCTAAGACGAAACAAAAGTTTTGTCCCAAGATCCGACGTACTAGGAGTCTGTAATTAAAGAAACTGCAGAAATAAGAATGTGTTTGAAACACTTCAACCATGATAGCGGATATAATCTTAGCAATCCATCGTAGCGAGCTCTCGATGACGAAAAGAGGGAGAGATATTCGTTGCAATGTTTACGCTACTTGTGGGAGCTAACGCCACCAGCGCAGACGTTGACTCCATCTGTGACAGCATTACATAGCTAACGAACAATCACAAGCCGTCTATAGTCTATATAAGGCCACCACAGCAGCGGTTTTTGGCAGTCTGTTGCTACTGAGAAGACGATGGAGGTAGTCGTTGAAAGCTAGAGTTTTTACACTGAAATGACGCGACAATAAGTAGGAGAATGTTTTATACAACTGTCTGAATACGAAAGTCGTCGTAAGCAGTCCGAAACATTTTGACGTAGAGATCCGTGGGCAAGCAGATCGGTTATACTGCAAGTAAAACGGCGCAATACGAATAGCAACTTCATAAGACAACAACAGTACCATTGTAGTCCCACGGCCATCGAATTTATAATTCGCTTTAGCTACCACTTCTGCCGCACTTGCTTGCGGCACGTTTTCTGCGTCAGCACAAAAATCCATCTCTTCGACAGCAGCTTGGTCTCTCACAAGCTATCGAAGTTGAAACACTGCGATACTAAACTTACGTCAAAGTGATCCTTCTGTGGGATGCCGGGGCCTGCCGCAAACACTACCGGTGTTGGGACAGCGAATCCCATTACTGGCTATACAAGTAGATATCTAGAGTAACCGTAATGATATTATAGACAGTATTGTTCTCCACCTCGACTTATAGAGTGATAAGCCACGGTAAATGATAACAGCCAAACTGTTGCAGGATAAAGATTTATTGAAACCCTTAACCATGGTTTCGGTATAGCAAAAATACACCTGAACAGGAAGATACTTCCATTAGCAAGAAACTTAACAACATAGCGGAAGTAAAAGAAGAAAAACAAACACTTATAGCTTTAAATATTTAAATACCATAAAAAATACCAAAGTATTACAAGCTCAAAAACTTTTAGTCACTTACTAAACTCACATCCTGCAGTGGACGTGCATAAAACAATCGTGCCAAAGACGTCGTCAGTAGTTAAAATTAAAATATCACCTCCATCAGTAAAGCACATTTATGAAGAGATACTCGATGCGAACACGGCATACTATTAGTACTTAGTCTTTGAACTAGCGTAAGAGGGTGTGGAATCACTAGGGCAGACAGTTTCACCAAGAGAGTGCACTTGTGGTATTTGCGAGACATTCGCGCACATTAAAACCCGGGATACATACTCATGCGCGTGAAAATTTTAAAGGTTATGCTACTTCAAACCCTCTATCTTAATAAATAAAACATACCAGAACCATTTAAAACACATGCATACAATAGAAAATATGAACAACAATTTGCCTGTGTGCTAGTGTCAAGCAGGTGAAGCTTGCGCTAAGGAACATATCCAACGAAAGAGGGCACTAGTGTTATGCGCGAGAATCTCGCGCAAATTAAAGGCTAGAATACATACTAGCGAAAACGAACAAAAAGGTTGTAGTAAATCGAAACCATCTGTCGTCACGGATAAGAAATGTAACAGTCATTTCAATGACACGTACTCATAAGAAACCGCGAACAACAATCATCAAAAATGCGTAAAATCCCAACAAGACAGGAAAGAAGCATCTCACCAGCATCAACAGATAAGGAAACTAGCTTCTAGTCAGCCAGACTGTATTACGTTAGAGCAAGAAGGGGTTTGAAACTATCCTAAAAATTTTTGTTTCGAAGTTGCACATGTTCGTTAGGAGTAAATCCCTCTTTTTGAGATAAACGTTTGAAAATTTCTAATTCCCCGTACAGGTCCAGTTTGTAACCATTACTCACTTCGAGTAGCAATTCTACGCCATCCAGTTTTCGTGGCGCATATTGTAAGTGCAATAGATGTTCATCAAACGTGGAATTGTACACGTTTTCCCCAATTTTACCTAGTGTGTGTTCTTTAGATCTTACTTTAAGGGGTCTACCTGCCTGTCCAATGTAATGGTTGGGGCAGTCATTGCAAGTAATTTTGTAAACTCCAGATTTAATGCCAAGTTCAAGCTTTTCTTTTATCTCAGCTATGTTGCTAAGTTTTTTGCTAATGAAGGTGTCTCTCTGTTCAGGTGTATTTAAGCTTCTGATGAACTTATATGTAGATATACCGAAATCGTGGTCAAGGATTTCTATGACTCTTTATCCTGCAACTGTTTGGCTGTTATCATTTACCGTGAAGATTTTCAACAGTTACTGCTTCAACCATGTTTAAAATTTTGAAAGAGTGATAAATACTACTAATGACCTCCATCGTCATAATCAGGTCGTACGCTGTGTTAGTGTGTGTAGGAAGGTGTACTTCTGAAATCTCTATGATTTTTCCCTCCTTTCCTGTTGTGTGGAAGGAACGATCATCACTAATACTACGTAAGAGCTCTAATATCTGAGATTTCCCCTTATGGCCATTTTGGGGAATGAAGTTGGGAGGAAGTAATATGCTGCCTGAATCTTCTTGAAAAGTCCGCTCTGGGAATTTTAACAGGATACCTTTCCGTGGTCCCAAAGACTTTCTTGCAGCGTCTCCTACTGGAGTTCGAGGAGCATCGCCCTAACTTTCTCCTGTTTACTAAACGAACTCGTTTTGGGACGCACCGCTCGTCTTAGCGTCCTGACGGATGAGCGATATTTAAAATAGGCGTGTAAAAATTTTTTGTAAGCAGCTTCTTCCGTGGGCCTTCATATTGCAGTGTTACGTATTATTCAATTATTTATCTGAACAAAACCGCATGAACCAATCTTCTTCATCGTCACGAAACCCAGTAACTGTATCCTATAAATTAAATTAGTCGCAAGTTCGGTTTATTTTCTTCTACAGGAGAGAGAAATATACCTGGTAGGGGCAATGTAGGGGTGACGGAGCAAAATAACTTCTTCCATATTTGCTGCCGTCAATGAACACAAAATATTTGTATGTGTTCGACACAGATGCGGGCAAGAGTGTTTTATCTACGGACACTTTTCACACTTTCACCTGTAGTCATTCTTTTTTTTAAAAGATAGCATTATTTTTTATGTGCTTCAGCCGTTTAATCAAATAACAAAGACTACTCTGAAAAAGTAAGGTTTTCCAAAAGTAAAAACATGATCCAAGATAGAAAATGATCATGTACCTAGGAATTTAAGAGCGCTGCAGTCGACAAAATTTTGTGAATACCGTATTTAGTCGCCTATATGTTACATTGTTACTCCACTAAACGCCAATAATCAGCAAGTGAAACTGAATTAAGCTGTAGTATTATCGGAAACGAGTTACAATTTAGCACATTTTGAAACTGAAGCTATTAGAAATTAAAAGAAACTTCCATTTACAGCACAGGTACAACTAGTAAGTCATTCAAGAAACGCATTTAATTTGTGAATATCTATTTTTCCACGTTAAAAGTCCTTATGCTTCTTGGTAGAAGATGTTGTACGCTTTCTATAAGTACGAGGGCGTCTTGAAAAGTAATGCCTCCAAATTTTTTTTATGTTATAAGTCTTAAAGCCTTTTAAGCAAAACAAACATTATTAACCTTTCCATCTTACTTCTTAGTGGTTTCGTATTTATTTCTCAACGTAGTTACCCTTGCGTCGAACACATTTCTCCCAACGAGAGACTAGTTTGTTGGTATTGTCACTGTAGAATGTTTAGATTTTGTTGACGGAGCCACTACCTCACCTCTGCTTGCACCCGTTCATCACTACCATGGCTCTGAGCACTATGGGACTTAATATCAGAAGTCATCAGTCCCCTAGGACTTAGAACTACTTAAATCTAACTAACCTAAGGACATCACACACATCCATGCCCGAGGCAGAATTCGAACCTGCGACCGTAGCGGTCGCGCCGTTCCAGACTGAAGCGCCTAGAACCGCTCGGCCACACTCGCCGGCTCGAAGACGTTTACATTTTGGACAAACATATAAGTTTGATGGGTCCAAGTCGGGACTGTATGAAGGATGATCGATGACAGTGAACCCCAAGTGTCGGATTGCTGAGGATGTCTCAGCGCTCCTGTGTGGTCTGGCATTGTCACGCTCAAGGAGACCGTGCTTCATGTGTGGACAAAATTTCCGTATACAAAACCCGATTACAGCGCTGTTACTCACCCACCCACATAGTTACGTCACACACCACATTGTTACAACCTACGATTCGGAGGCCTCTAGGGCTGCAAATTTGTAGACATGAGAATGAAGATGTGAAATGTTAATAACGCTTTTTTATTTAAAAAAATTTAAGACTGCTCATTTAAAAAATTCGGAGGCATTACTTTTCAGCACTCTCTCATAGTTTTAAAAATATGTAGAGGTTTACTTACCATAAAATTCGGTAACTGAAGAATTAACACTATGTAGTCTTAATATATGAGTAATACACAGTACTTAATGAGTAGAACTCTAACTATTACCAAATTCTGTACAAAACACAACTTCATGTCTAGTTACAACAAGAAATGTTGAAAATAGCAGAAACTGCCTATGGCGGTCTCTAGTCATAATTGTCCTAGGTACACTTTACTCTTGGTACGACGCTCTCCCCTAAAGAAGTAAAATCTTCTCAAAATTCTGAGTGGTAAAAATTTTGACCTCGCGCAATAACGTGAGAAAATTTTTCGCCTAAATCACTCTCCCGTTTTAGTCAAAATACGATATAAGACTTCCTCTTTGCAGCTCGTAGTATTATAAAGTACATCAGTTACCGCAGCTGACTTTCACATTACGGATGAATCTGATAAAGTCTGAGGTATTCTCTAACTACCCAGTAATAAGAACTGCCGACTTGCGATTAAAATCTGAACTGCCGACCTGCGATTAAAATCTGTACGTATCTCTACAAAATACAGCGGAAAGTACAATGAATATTTTTGTAAGTATAAAAATCATGGCTCACAAGTTTTACAATGCATGGAATCTCCCGGGTTTCTCCCAGCAGCGCTGGCTTCGGCAAACATGCAGCTAGCGACCAGATACTAGCGCAGCTCGCTATACGGAGGCGTCGTGCATTCTTCCGATAGTCGCTAGTAACATGAAAAAACAAGGGAATACGTTTTTTGTAGCTACAAAGCAAAGGCAAATTCCTACTTTATCTCATACATTGGGTCGGCGACTGTTGAAAAACAAATGAGCTAAGGACGCTGCAATATTTCCTGAGATGAAAACTCTCAACACCGTCAGGAACGGAAGCGATTAAATTTAAATTGAAACCCGCCATGTCATCTGAATTTAGTTAGCTGGAGCCTGATACCTCAGTCTTCGGGAGACAAAGTTTTAATGTGAGCTGGTTTTTGAATTGTGATCGACTTCCTAAACGTCATTACTCCAGATACGTTTGCACAATTCCAGGTATTTAAGTTAGATCACTACAACTAATGAGCTCTTAACATTCACTGAAGTACTAGACTAGTGGTAGATCACCCAGTTCGTCTACAAAGGTGCCGCCATCTGCCACCCTGTCCACCTCTTTCCGAAGTTCTTCTCTTGGTTCTCTCTCAATCTCCGTATTTCTTTACAGTATTTAGTTACTTTTGTTCATTCAACCACATTTCGTTACCACAGCTCATCCTCTGCTGCCAGGGAAGTATTATGCTTGCCACTTCATGCCATGTATGAATTTCAGCACTCCGTCTTCAAGTGATCTTATGAAGGTACTACTGGAAGTCTATAAGTACTCCTCACAATCCATGTCTGCAATTAGCCTGTCGTTGCAGTCATTATACACCTCACTCGCACTCTCAGTTTGTCAATCACTGACTGAATGTGCATGTGTTTCCACATTTTAACGCAATCGTTTCAAGTCTCACTGAGAAGCATTCCTCCTGACTAATATCATATATCTGTCAACACCTTCAATAAAGTTTAGCATCTAACTACACTTTAGTGAGTAGAGAATTATCATTCCTCTTTTTTACAATTTATGAGAGATAAATGATATTTAATTAATGTTCAAAGATTTAAAACTAACGTGTACCTTGTTTTTTCTAAACCCAAGAAATAATAAGTTAACGAAACAGTTAATTCTGTTTATTTCTAACCATCTGATTCTTTTATTTGTTTTGATGTTGCTCGATGAACACCATTAGTCACATTCCAATTTCATTTGGCTTCTCGCTTGAGTTTCCATTGCCAACGAAGTTCAAAATGTACTTTCGCATATGTAAGTTGTGACGAATGGAATAAATATTCTTAAGAATTTCCCGTAGTACCGCATACTTCCTTCTAAGACTTCCCCAAAATGCTTTCAATTTAAGATAATCAAAATCTATTTTCAATGAGTCGACTTCGTTGGCTCTAAGAAACTGTACTTCTCTTCAAATTCTAGTATACAAAAAGACCCTCCATGCTTTGAACATGGTCTTACAACGCAGTCATTTCAAAAGGTTAATCAAAGTCCGCTACCAATCACAAAATTTGTTACTTGCTTAAATTATTTAATCAAGCAGCATTTTCGAAGTATAAATATCATATTCAGACTTCATTAAATAATATAAGTTAGCGAAGAAATTTTGTTACTGGTAACGTCCTCTGAAAACCCGTTTCATATTCTGAAGCTGTCATGGTCGATTAACAATAAATACGGGATTAAATTTTTAAAAGTTCTGTAACTTTTTCAATGATTTTGCACATATGGCAAATAGATGATAACGAAATTTATCCCCCCAAGATATGTGCCGACTACTATGATATGTTGACAACAAAAGAACAAAAACTGAATGGAAATGTAAAAAATAAACTACAATTATCCATAACAATAAAATGAACGTTTCATTTGCAAACGGGGGTTTCTAAGTTTTTGAATTGCAAATTTAGAATCAGTGTGTATGAACAGCTTCGACTTACATAAGTGAGACACAAAGTAAGTGTAGCTGAGAGGGCGCTGATGAGAGAGAAGAGACAAGATAAGCAAGTACTTGAGAGAAGACGATGAAGTGAAAGATTTACTTATTTATGTAATGAAATGGAATGAATATGTGGGGGACTGTGGTTGTGTCAGTGGGTGGTAAAAAGACCAAGTAAGTTTTTTTCAAGACTCTGTGAAATAAGAAAAGATGGAGACGACGACCTAACAGATGATGGGCAGATAATATTAGAAGATACCCATTAGCAGCATGGATGGGAAGTCAGATAACTGATATTATTTATTTTCGTATGGCTAATAGAATACAGCAGTAAGTAAGTAGTAACACAAACAACGCATAAAAACAATGAATGGTCAATGTTACAGGCAACAAAATTATTAGATCTAAAAAGGAAGTAAAACACAAAATACACAAAAATACATAGAAATTATAGTAATAGTATCTAGTAATAGGTTTTTCAGAAGGAGAAGAGTAGACCAAACTCATGGTTGTATGTCCAAGTCCCTCAGCCAGCCAGAAGCATCTCCCTCCAGGAGGTGCAGCTCCTGCATTGTGCCAGGGAATCTCCTCGTAGGGCAGTCCATTGCGATATGATGTAGAGTTTGTGGATTTCCACAGTCGCAGTTGGGTGAGTCAGTCTGTCCCCATTTGTGCTTCCAGTAATTACATCTACCATAGCTGATAAAGACACTACATTAAATACAAGGTGTAACATTTTCCTATATGAGGTACTGTTGGTCAAAACTAGAAGAAGTTACGTATAATGAGACGTGTAGACACCAGTACCAGTCGAGGTACGGTCCGTTTCACTTGTTAACTGTAAGGTGCTGTATTTGGTGCTGTAGGCAGATTAACAAGTGCTATGTGTCACCGATTTCTCTGCGATGATGACGTTACCCTGGCATAAAGATAACGACTGCGGTTTATGCACCCCCTTATTTTCTGAAGATAGTGAGACAATTCCTCAACGCAATATGTCATCGCTGATAGACCGCTTGAAGGGGCCCGGTAATATGGCCTCCCGTTTCGTCAGAAAGTAATCCGTTTGATTTCTCTCCGTGGAGACGTTCAAAGGCGTTGGTGTACGGACAGTCCGTCGACAATACCCTGAGTAACAAACGTCATGGGATAGCGATACGAACATACATAGATGGCGGTAGCATCGTGTACACAAGGTGCAGGCGGAAGTTCACTGGTGGAGCTGTCGTTACTACTTAGGTGATTCATGTGAAAAAGTGTCCGACGTGATTGTGGCTGCCCGGCAATTAACAGAGTTGGCATCCGGAATTGTAGTTGGAGCTGCATGCATGGGACATTCCATTTCGGAAATCGTATGGGAACTCAGTATCCCGAGATCCACAGTGTCAAGATTGTGCCGAGAATACCAAATCTGAGGTACTATCTCTCACAGTGGTCAAAACACTGGCCGACGGCGTTCGCTTAATGACTGAGCAGCGGCGTTTGCGTAGAGTTATCGCTGCTAGCAGACAAGCAATACTGCGTGACATGACTGCTGAAATCAGTGTGGGAAGCAAGACGAACGTATTCGTCAGGACGTTGCAGCGAAATTTGGCGTTAAAGGGCGATAGCAGCAGACGACGGACGCGAGCGGCTTCCTTGACACCACGACAACGCCTGCAGCGCCTCTACTGTGCTCGTGACCATATCGGTTGGACTCTAGAAGACTGGAAACTGTAGCCTGGTCAGAAGAGTCCCGATTTCAGTTGTTAAGAGCTGACGGTAGGGTACAAGTGAGCCGAAGGCCCCACGAAACCATGGACACAAATTGTCAGCTAGGCACTGTGCAAGCTGGTGGTGGCCACTTTATAGTGTGGGCTGTGTTTGCGTTGGAATGGTCTTTTTGCTCTGGACCAGAAATGGTTATGTTCGGCTATTTGCAGACCATTTGCAGCCATCCATGGACTACTTGTTTCCAGACAACGATGGATGACAGCGCTTCATGTTACAGGCCCTCAAACCTCCACCACTAGTTTGAAGAACATTCTGCACAGTTCCAGCGAATGATTTGACCATCCAGATCGCCCAACATGAATCTCATCGAACGTTTGAGGGGTTTACTCGAGAAGTCAGTTCTTGCACAAAATCCTGCACCGGCAACACCTCCGTAATTATGGGCGGCTATAGAGGCAGCACGGCTCAGTATTTCTGCAGGGAACGTGCAGCCATATGTTGAGTCCCTGCACTACGCCGGGTAGAAGGAGGTCCGATAGGATATTACGAAGTATCCTGTGGTTCTTGTCACGTCAGTGTATGAGAACGTGGCATAAGCGTGTGGCCAATGCACATGCCACAATTCGAATGAAGCCAGGTGTATTAGAAAGAATAAGTGATTCAGTACGAAGAGTGGCTGAAGGATGCGTCAGGATGCGTGACAGCAAAATTTAGCATTGTCTTTAATGTCTGCTTCGTGTAACAAATCAAATGGCTCCGAGCACTATGGGACTCAACATCTTAGGTCATAAGTCCCCGAAAACTTAGAACTACTTAAACCTAACTAACCTAAGGACATCACACACATCCATGCCCGAGGCAGGATTCGAACCTGCGACCGTAGCGGTCGTGCGGTTCCAGACTGTAGCGCCTTTAACCGCTCGGCCACTCCGGCCGGCTTCGTGTAACAGGCAGACTGGAAGTAGAGGAGAGACTGGAACATATTGCAACAGGAATTGGTTTCCAGACAAATCATTATACGTACTTCTCTTCTGGAAAACCAAGTGGAACAATAGTGACATTAACCGACACAATATAGAGGACCCCAGCCAACAACTCCCAGGAATGCAGCTTCCTCGTAAAATCTGGTGCCAGCTTAACCGTGTGAGAACTGGACACGCGAGAACTAAATCCATGCTGTACTAATGGGGCGCCAATGATAAACCAATGAGTGACTGTGAAACTGATGAACAAACATTACCACATCCAGTGCAAGATTGCCCACTGCGAAGATTCTGTGGTGACTGGAGAGACTTCGTGTAGGCCAGCCCTGCTGCCATTAAATGGCTGTCACATATGGACATAACGTTTTGACAAATTGTAGCTGTGATTATATTTCAGCTTTGTTCAGATTTAATAATGACTGGTGTTTGTTCTGTTTACATTATTATGAATGTGTGTATATGTATATTTGTATTTATATGTTATGTTAAGTTAAGTAATTTTACGATGTCAGTACCGCACTTGCACTGGTAAAGCCATACGATAAATAAATAAATCTTCTGGTTTTGACCAGCACTACATTTCGAGAACTATATGGCAAATGTTTTAACCCTCTGTACAGTCTAACGAGACAGCAACAGAGATGATTAACATTTAACAGAACTAGGCGTATTAGTCATCGAGGATAGTCCGCGATCATTACTTACGAAGGCTGTCCACATCGTATTGCCACGTCTTTATTTCCACATGACCTGTTTCCAGATAGCTCCCCATATTCAGGTTCTTTTGTTACAGAGTAATCTCGAATATGGAACTGAAAGTTCAGTGTCATAATTCTGTCATGTTATAACATTAACAAACGATCTGACGATGGTCTGGTGGCGATCCGGAGACTGAATTCGGCAATTTTTATAAAAATTTAAAACATGTTTTAGAGCATAGAACCGACGGGGTTTGTTTTCTACACTTCATACAATTTCATTTTATCTTAATCTGCTTCCTCCTCCGGGACGGGTAATTAACCAAAGGCGGGAAATCACTTTTCTGCCTCCTACAGCTTTAACTTCTCACGGATTGCTCGGCTGCTGACTACGCTCGATTCTACATACTAGCATATTTTGAAAGCAGTCCATTCGGTGTCTTCATCAGAATAGAGATTTCTTACTTTCGGTGAAGAGGGCTCCTTGTTTGTTCGTAACACACAGGTTTCCCACGCCTGGACGCAGGCACAGAATCGGATTAGTGAGGGTGTCAATCAGCTGGTCGCGGCCACGTGCACACGTGGTCCCCTCGCTCGTCTCCCACGAGCCTCAACGGCGACCGCTCTAATCACTGCCGTCGGCCAGAAGCCGCGGTAATCGATAGCCCGGCAGCCGCCGCGGACGCTGTTTGAAATGGGATTACCGCCGCGGCCACAAACCGAGGACCCTTTCATCATCATCTGGCCCAGCAAACAGGGCCACAGAGTCTAATGAGCCGGCCCTCGCCTCTCCTCCCCCCCCCCCCCCCCCCCCTGGCCTAGCTTCATTACGGCTGACGAGCTACGTCCACGGCGCCCACGTCGCACACGGATGTCCCAGCACCTTCCCTTTCCGGACTCTGGTGGATGAAAAAGTCTTCCAGAGAGTCTTCATAACTTTATTCACGAGAAATTTCATCTTTCTCTCACTATATCTAGATTACTCTTGAAATTGTATGGAGGGCTGGATTTGGGGGTTGGTAAGTTGCTGGGCGTACAGGGCTTTTTATATCGTCAGTTTTTAACAAGTGAGATTTCTCTAATGGAACAAACATGAGACTATAAGAACACGCTCCAGAGGCACTAAAGACTGTTAACAATCATGTATATATACGGACTGAAGTGAAACCACAACGCCACCCTGGCTCCATTGTTTTGCGCAACTGCATCTGACTGAAGCAACTATGCCTGGGTTCCAGGCAGGGTTCAATACTGAGGTGCTATTCCATTACAGTTGGAGAGCCTCCGCAATGGTGTTCGAGTTTAGGGTGAATACCAAGCGGGCTGAGGTGTGAAAGGGAATTTGGATCGAGGACAGAGACTGTGCCAGGGCGGCGTACCGGTTAGTGCATCTGCCTAATGAACAGGAGACCCTGGTTCGAGTCCCAGCCTTGGTACAAACTTTCATTTGTTGATTCCAGTACGTATATACACGTCATACGTGTTTGAGAATTCAAAAGGTCGCTGGAACTATATAGTTTCACTTTGTTAACAATGATTTGGCAAAAAAATACGTGTTGAGCAATTCTTTAACAACAGAAATACTTAGCAAAACATTTCAAAGACATTCGACCAAAGAGGCAAAATCAGAGGCATTTGTTTCAAAAGACAGTTTCGAAAGACAGTTAATAAGGAGCTTCTGATACAGGAGTTAGAATAACCATCATTGGAATTTAAAGAAAAATCTGTAGATTCCAGAAAAATTTAACTCAGGAAATCTCTTAATACACTAAGACAATAAAAGTTATTAATGCATGACAATTTTTCAATGATTGAAAGAGAAACACAAGTGATTCAGATAGAAACACAAAATAGAAACAAACGTGTTGGTTATCTGATTCACGTACTTACAAGGAGTTGACATTTAACGTATTAACCAAGGTAGGGTAGCTGACTTCAGCTCGGGCCACGCATCAAACAGGTGCTTGCTTCAACTCAGACTCCAATACATATACAGGGTATACATTAAAATTATTTAACATGTACAAATTACAAAAATGGTTCAAATGGCTCTGAGCACTCTGGGGCTTAACATCTGAGGTCATCAGTCCCCTAGAACTTCAAACTACTTAAACCTAACTAACCTAAGGACATCATACACATCCATGCCTGAGGCAGGATTCGAACCTGCGACCGTAGGGGTCGCGCGGTTCCAGACTGAAGCGCCTAGAACCTCTCGGCCACATCGGCCGGCTACAAATTACAGATCTCACGCTGCCACTTGCACTCAGAACAAGAAGAACTGTCTCTTTAGCCCTCAAACGCAAACAGACTGCCAGCTTACAAATCTTGGAAAACAATGTGAACGCCTGATCATTCAGAATGAAATGCAGATACAATTTTAAACAACCAACGCTTTAATTCTGATAATTCATACGAGTTGTACACCACTGGAAGTACAAGATAAGTTACAGGTACAGATTTTAAAGACACCGTCTCTGTACATGATTAGGTGATAATTTAGTCGGTCAAAATGTGACCCCCTTTACAATTATTTCAAAAATACCTTGGGCACCATTCGTTTGCCAAGGATACTGATCCACTTTAAAACCCAGACCCAATAATGACCTTTAGGGAGAGATACACACGCTGTAGACGTACATCAAAGACAAAAATATCAGTTCCCATGGCTCGGGAAAGGCTTCTGAAAATCGCATCCAACACTTAAGCACACGCAAATGAGGTGCTCACCACTTCTATTGTGGACCCAGGAGGCACAAGGAATCCTATCAGGACCACATCGATCAACCAAGGCACCAGAAATAAGAACTGGAAGGCTCAGAAGACAGAGCCGGAATTGATATACGCACAAGCTTGCCTCAGCTTTCTTATCCCGCACAGGGGATCTCCACTGTATGTAGCCTCATTCTGAGAGTTACTCCTCGACATATGTTTAGCCAGCTGCAACAAACGACTTGAGATCAACGTAGCAGTGTGAAGTCAGACAGATAATACAACAGAATACGTACCGACTTCAGATAGTAACTTACACACGTCATCGTACGCTACGACCAGTCTGCAACAAGAGTGGCGCATTGTAAGAATAGAGTACGTGTACAGGTAGGGATGGGCTATGATCGCGCTTGAGAAACGCGCGACGTGAAGGCAATTTCTCGAGAATGTCGCGGGTACGCTCGAGACGTTGACAGTGCTGCGCTCTCTGAAAAATTGCGCAAACCTTCAGTACACGAAGCACTAAGCCGCAGCGGTCGTACTCGTCGTACGTACGTGCACGGAAAATTTTGAAATTCTATGATTGATGTCAACTGTACTACCGTAATTAATGTGTACTGAACTGTTAGTATATGTCTCATAAGACAAAAATCATAGAATTGTTTAAAACAAAGCGCAGAATTCGCATGAAACAGAAACTTTGTTCTTACAAAATAAATTACCTTGTACATTCTGCATGTATGCATGCATGCTTAAATGTAAAAGAGAAGTGCTATAACCTTTTATATACAGAAACTGCGTGCATGCGTTTACTTACTGAAGACAGGAAGCAAAAGTTGTTCAGCAGAAGGCATTTTTACATCCCACTGCTGCACTGCCGTCGATTTTTGTTTAGAAACATGATTTTATAAACCAATTGACCTTTTGCTCTGCTTCTTTGTTTGTTTATAAGTAGTCCTGTTTTCTAAAATATTCTTTCACTGGGAACAGAAGTTGCAGGTATTGCAAGATATTTCTTTGCCACGACAGCTAGACCAGGGTAACTGTTTTAATTTTTTTCCAGTAGTGTAAAGGATTATCCGTGCGTTGTAGGTACGGTTGTTCCAAATATCTTTCTACTTTTAGGTCTATGCTATCACAACCGCTTTTTATTAGATTTTTACTGGAAACCTCTTCATCGAAAGAAGCCCATAAGGAACTAATGGCGTTTTATACGAAATGGTACTCGTGGCTAGTGTCGTTAGCAGACGAATGAGTAGATCGTATGGTCTCTACCATGTTTGTGCACTCTGCAATTAGGCTTGCAGCGGCATTTTTGAATGAATGGGATTCGTAAATGGTAACGTTCAGAATCTTGGGTCGAGAACTGTGGCAAGGGCACTGTTTCTATTAATATTAGCCGGGCTATTAGTGAATTGTGCAGATGTTGCTGTAGCTGTTGCGCTGTCGTGGTAGCCCACTTCCCATTGCATACGGTTATGATTAGCTGTCTGATTATTGGAGTAGCTTTCGAAAGAGGTATAGTTTTTAGTTGAGATTTCACTTGTTACCACTTCAAATGGCTCCAGTACACATAAACATTCGCTCAAAATTCGCCACTCGTCAGCTGTGAGGTTCTCTACACCTGAATACAAAGATGATAAACAGGCTGCAATGCATTCCTTTTGCTCCTCTAGACTTTGTAGCATATAAAACGTACTGTTCCATCGGGTTTCGGTTTCCTGAATCAATTTATGAACAGATTTTTTTTCATTAGATCCTGTATCTCATGGAGTTTTTCATTAGCATTGCAACTTGTTTTAAAATCGTTAACAATTTTTCTGGCCTTTTCCCGCATTATGCAGAGCTCACTGTTGCTGTTCAAAGAACTTTTCGCAAGTAAATTGATGGTGTGTGCTAAACAAGGCACATATTGCATATCTATGTTGCCACTGTGAATAAGTTGTACGGCCGCCGTCATGTTACTGGCGTTGTCAGTTGTCATGCTTACAACTTTGTTTTCAATGTTCCATTTTCAAATCACGTTATCTAACGCCTCACTAATATTTAGCGCTGTATGCTTTTGCGGGAGACGGAATGTCTCGAGAGCTAAAGCTTTCAGGTACCAATTAGTGTTAATGAAATGACCAGTTACAGCAATATAAGCCTCACTATTGAGTGAGGTCCAAATATAAGTCGTTAAAGAAACACAAGTGGAGTCTTCCACGGCCAAGGTTACAGCCTCTTTCTGTTTATGGTAATCGTCCTCAATCAGGAGGCGCAACTTTTTTCGATTTGGTATCGAGTATTGTGGGTCCAACAGTGAAACAAAACGTCGAAAACCAGTGTCCTCGACGATTGAAAGCGGTTGAAAATCGTCTTATTATGGCCACTAGTGCTTCATCTAGCCGTTGTTGCATTTTACTTCCCTCTATGAAGAGAAACGTAAGATTTAGATCAATGCTCCTGCAAGGGGATACGTTATGCTCGACAACTAGTGCATTAAAATTACATATCGTATCGTGCAAAAGCTAGGATAGTATAGGTTTGATTTTGGGGTATGTTGTATGTTACCGGAGTACGATTAAAAAATCTATGTTTTTTAAGCGTGGCAGACCGCTTCGGACACTATCCGAACTTTTGCACGGAATCACCTTTTGTACCATACGTACCTAGATATTTTGTCTGCCTCGCACTATAGGAGGAATGAGCCTCTGTATCCACGGACGTTGCTGTTTTATTGCCCGATAAATTGTGCTGTTTAAGATGTCTAATCATGTCCGTTGTATTTTTTGATACATTACGGAGATTTTTACGACAAATATTGCAAGTAACGTTATCTCCATCATCCGTAAAGTATTGCCAGCGCCATGATGTTCGTTTTCGAGTGTCCATATTGATTTGAATAACAACTTTACTCGAATGAAACCTGAGACATACTAGTTACGAGCACAGCGAGCAGCGAGCGTGTTTGTCTAGCGGCGGCATTCATAAAACAACAGAGGCGCGGCGAATGTTGTCGCAGCCAACTGGCGGGCAGCGGCACACGCCGCCGAGCCGTTTCTCGTGAGCTTCTCGAGAATAATTGCTTGAGAACGAGAGGCTCGAGGAATTCTCGGTGCGCTCGAGTCGCCGCGCATCGCCATCTCATCACTGGTTACAGGTTTCCTGCAGTCACAATTCCGTGACGGCCTCTTGCCTGGATTAATCGTGGATCGATGCCAGAATATTGCCGTCCGAAGTCTCATATCCTTGCCTTCACAGAACAAGATATTGTGAAAATGGTTATCCAATGGTCTTCATCCATGTGACGCATGACCTAGGAAAACAGTGAAGATAATAGTAAATAAACAGCGCAACGTGTGAACAAATTCACGTGTCTGGTATCAAACAGTGAAGATTAATGACGATGAGCAACAACGTTGCCGTAACAAAAAATACTAGAGGCAATGCTCACCTTGTAACACTTTCATCCCGATGCGCTCTTTGACCATTTATTATTGTATACATACTTTCTTCTATCTGTATGTAAATTTATATGTACATGATGTATGAATTAATTTGTTTATTTTGCTGCATAATCAATTATGTATATTATGTAAGTATCGATGAGTAATCGCTGAGGGAATGTTACGGAAACGTTAGGTTTTTGTCAATGAATAAGTATCGTTGGAGTAGCGGCGTCTCTGGACGCGGAAGGATAAACGTCAGAGCGCGCGCTACACAGAGAGAGGACTCTGGTGTGAGACTTGGTGAAGTGCGGACGGATGGATGGAGTGCACTGTACTGGGGGAGTGATTATTTAGCGGCACGTGGCAAGTGATGAGCGTGAGCGGTGGAAATAATGGCCGCAGCAACATCAAGAACCCGCCACGCCAGTATCATTGCCAATAACTCCCGTGCTCGCTAATTATCATGGAAAGGAGCCAGCAGCAGTATCGTCGTCAGCAACTTCGTCACGGCGAGAATGGACTGAAGTAAGATAGCTGCACCACAGCTTATTGTCAACTAGTTTTGTAACGGCATTACTCAGCTTTGTGGTGTTTTGGGAGTGAATAATTACCATAGTTTAATCAAAACTGTTTACCCGTGGATCTCCAAAAATCATTCACCAAGTAGGTTCCTGTCCTGTCCTATTGTTACAATAATCCGAGAACCGTTTATGAAAAATGAAAATTGCAGTGCCAGTTAATTCTGCTTATGAACTAAATGATTCAGTTAGATTAAAGATTTGAACTTACAGCATTCAGTAATTTCAGTCTCACTAACTTTAAATTTGAACTTTAGTCTGAGGCGATGTAATTGTTGCAAATAGTAAATCAACTAATCAAATTAAAATGATTCCTGGCACTATGAACAAAAGCACTAACTAGAATTAATGAGTGAGTGGAAATATCAGTGATTATTGTAATTTGTTGTTAAGTTCTGCTTCACATTTGACTTGCAGTCGTGCTAAAGTATAATAATTACCTTTTGATACAATAATTATCAATTTCTACTTCTCCTGTTCAGAAGTCAGTACAGTTTCTTTTAATTATTTTTTGCCATTTTCCAAAATTCATATGAAAATAGTAGACGTGAGGTAGCGCCATTGTCACTTACAACAGTAAGTAACCATTAACATAAGTGTTATCTTGCATGTTTTCAAAATTTCAGATCTATTAGTTAATGATATTTAGAGTGCAAAATATTTTCTTTCTCGCTTTATTAAGTAACTGATTCAATTGTTGTTCCTAATGTGCGTGCAGCTCTCTGTTGCCGAGCGCATTCGAGTAATTCTTGACATTGACTGTTCGGCTCATTAATTCACCTGCCGAACAGAAATTTTGCCCAATTGGGCTGGCGACCGTATTTCTTTTAGCTATAATTATTTCAGTAACTCTTATTATTCTGTTCCGATCCACGTGGTACCCCTTCTCGTTAGCACAGTACCTCAATGATAGCACAAACTTTTCGAACAACCATACTAAATTTTACAGTAATTAAGTAGGCGGAATACGTTGTCTTAGAAGACATCTTATTGTTAACCTCCCCCTCATTTATCGACTTTATATTGAATCTTCGGAACGACAGCCTTTTCAAAATTTTATTCCAATTGTTTAGGCACATGACTACACAGTCATATATTTCTAACATAGTCGATAGAAGGGAAGGGGGACTTTACAACCTCTGCATTACTATTGCGTATATTGTCTGGATGAACATTAAACGACGACTTTTTGTACAAAGACTGGAAAGCTGTAACTAAAATACATTCTAAAAGCAATAAACTTCGTCCAATGAAACAATCAACCAAAACGAACTGTTTTTGTATAAACAGATGTTATAGTTTTAAGATTATTTTAGCTGTTATAGATATAAGTTAATATTTTCTTCTGAATACTCCATGTAGTTTTCTGTCACTACGATGATTTCCGCACACGCACAAACGGAACTGCTAATAATCTGTCAGCAGCATATGGCGAGATGGACTGGTAACGTGCCGGCCGCTGTGGCCGAGCGGTTCTAGGCGCTTCAGTCTGGAACCGTGCTGCTACTACGGTCGCAGGTTCGAATCCTGCCTTGGGCATGGATGTGTGTGATGTCCTTAGGTTAGTTAGGTTTAAGTAGTTCGAAGTCCAGGGGACTGATGACCTCAGATGTTAAGTCCCATAGGGCCTAGAGCCATTTTTTGACTGGTAACGTAACGGCTCTGAGCCGCGCTACAGAAATCATGACTGCGCATGCGCGCGGCTGTCCCTAGTCCCTACGACCATTCAAATGTGCCTGGTGCACCCGTCACAATCAAATTTGTGTTCCTTGCATTGGACGCCAATTTGACTTGTAAATAATAAGATGTGCTTTAGGGTGAAATGCTCGCCTGCAGGTGCGTCCTTTCGCCTCGCAAATCAGGGGGCATTTTACAGGCACATCTGCGGGAACAGCGGATTTTACGTACAAAGTATTTGAAACATGATAAATAAATGAAGTATCAGTTAAAAATTAAGTACTGTGAATCGTTGTATCGACTGTAGGATACAGCTGCATAGATAAATGTAGAATTACGTCCCTCAGTTGTTTTTTGATGTTCATGGCACCTTTTTATTTTAGAAGGGAGTCAAGATGGACGCTTTTATGCGATTACGGCAGGTTTATACGGCACGCCGCCATTATTTGTATGTTGTAGAGGCGCAATCATACAGTACTAGGCGCACTCACATATTGTTGCATACAGCAGTTGATTTAATGTAAGGCTTATTGTAAATTTATTGTTTATGTGTGATAACTGATTATAGTGATATAATGTAATCTACATCTACATCTGCATAGATCCTCTGAAGGCCACAGGACGGTGTGTGGCGGAGGGTACCCTGTAGCACTACTTGTCATTTGCTCTCTTGTTCCACCTGCAAACAGAGCGAGGGAAAAACGACTGTTTGTACGCCTCCGTATGAGCCCTAATTTGTCGTATCTTGTATTCGTGGTTCTTATGCACGATGTATTTTGGCTGAAGTAGAATCGTTTTATGTCAAAAGTCATCCTCAGCTATACTGCGTGTTGACATTGCGAAAGGTTCCTTTTTCATTAAATGGACATAAACAGTCCAGTAAGAACCATTTCTTCGGTGAATAAATGTCATCGAAGTCCGATAAAATAAGTTTTCAGTTGAAGACAAACTCACGGTCGAGTAAAAGAATCCGAACGAACCTTACACACAAAGCCATTGTCAAGTGGGCCAAACAAGAGTAATTTATTAACGAACATAATTATGCCAATAAGAGTGGCTCACTCCCTAGAATTTATCCATACACGAACCCATCAGGATTAATAAAAAAAATTAACCTGGCGACCTTGACAGGACACATGGAATAATAAATAAAATTGTGTGAAATCTTATGGGACTTAACTGCTAAGGTTATGAGACCCTAAGCTTACACACTACGTAACCTAAATTATCCTAAGGACAAACACACACACCCATGCCCGAGGGAGGACTCGAACCTCCGCCGGGACCAGGGACAAAAGGAAATATATTCCAAAGCTGATGTATGTTGGACGGTATGATTATTGCCAGAGAAACTTTTAAATTGCGCACATGTCCACCGTGAGATTCTGACGTCAAGTCTTGGTGAAATGGTGCCAACAATTTGAACAGTGCAGATAGATCTGATCGGGACAGAAGACTATATACAACAGCCATAGATGAAAATGTTCAGGAAGTCGAGGAACTGATTCACAGCAATAACAGATTTTCTGACGATGAGAATGTTTACAGAGCGGTTGTCAAGTGGCTACGCGATCAAGGATCGGATTTCTATCATAGAGGAATCAAACGACTGATAAGAGGATCCGACCACTGTTTATAGAGC
Organism: Schistocerca nitens; assembly: GCF_023898315.1. Taxonomy (NCBI): domain Eukaryota; kingdom Metazoa; phylum Arthropoda; class Insecta; order Orthoptera; family Acrididae; genus Schistocerca; species Schistocerca nitens. The sequence continues at coordinate 267,262,096 of NC_064618.1, forward strand.
CTATATGACTACGCTGAAAAATAGTTTCATGTATCCGTGTTACTATGAAATGTAGTGCAGCATTCAGTAAAAATTATTTGGCATGCTATAATAATGGAGAACTTTTGAACTTCCCTCATAGATACATATGGGAGTGGTAGAAGCCAGTTTGGAGGAAGATCAGTTTGGGTACTGGAAAAATGTAGAAACACGCTTTGCTCTAATCAGTTTCGGACGCATCTTACAATAACAATGTAATAAATATAACCCCCCATTTGTAACATCTGTACATTTACCAAACTACACTTCTTAAAATTCTGAAGGTATCATGGATAAAATACATTCAGCTCAAAATTAACTGAAGTTGTACAGAACGTAAACAGCAGCTACAACAGTCGGAAATGGAACATTGGCCGTTAACAGAGAAGTAAGTGAGAAACGATTGTAGCTAGAGGTCTACAGTACTGTGGATATCCACAATAATACTGACTTTGCAGATAAAACGCTGTGATGAAGCTTGTATCCGCCAGTGTATATGCATATATTCTCAATAATAATTGCTTTATGGCTAAGGGACAGTATTTCGATCTCTGTCTACTGTTGAATTACAAGTTATCGCTAACAATGATCATTATCGCTTAAGTAATTATCATACCGCAACATTATCGTGAATGAGAACTAACCTGAAAATGGTATATGCTTTGTTGACATACGCAAAACTAAAGATGGTGACACGGTTATTTTCCAGGTTTTCTCCTCAGTTGCATATGCGTTCCTCTTCTGTCGTACCAACAACTAACTTAGGTGTGAGTAATTTCTGTTTCGTTTATCGTAACAGACATCAGTTACATAATTACCAAAGGCTGCCACAAAGCGTGATGAATGCAGTTCTACGACACTCCATTCATTAGTATCTTCGCTCCATGGTGTGGGTAATTAAATATTACGTAAACAAAAATTTGTATAAAACTAGTCGATAAAGCATGTATTCCGTTAAATACATTCATAATCACACGCTTCAACGCATATTACATTCATAACATCAGCACGTTAACGTTATGGTGAATTAATGTGCATAGGATTAGAGAACTACATGACTAACATTTAACAGCGTGCAAGACCTCATTTGTCTTCCCAATGTTGAGGAAACATTACGCGTAACATTTAATAAATTGCATTTCAGTTATTAGACATAAAGTCGAAACTTAAGGAACTGAAGATTATGTTCTATTACTCTGAGGCGACAAAAAGTCATGGCATAGTGATAAGCAGGTAAACAGGTGGAGGTAACATCGAGTACTCACCGTAAAGCATGGCATTTCATTGACGGGGCTATCAGTAGTATTCAGGTGCTTCATTTGAAAAGCTTTCCGACCTTATTACGGTCACCCGACCGGAATTAACACACTTTGATGGTGAATGGTAGGTGGAACTAGACGCATGGGGCATTCCATTTCGGACATCGTTATGAATTCAGTATTCCAAGTCCCACAGAGTCAAGACTGTACCGAGAATACCAAATTTCAGCCATCACCTCTCACCAAGGACGACGCAGTGGCCAACGGCCATCACATAATGACAGAGAGCTGTGACGTTTTCGTAGAGTTGTCAGTGCTAACAGTCTAATTCCTAATTTGTGGTGGTAAGTTCCTATGGGACCAAACTGATGAGAGCCGGCCGGAGTGGCCGTGCGGTTCTAGGCGCTACAGTCGAGCCGTGCGACCGCTACGGTGGCAGGTTCGAATTCTGCCTCGGGCACGGATGTGTGTGATGTCCTTAGGTTAGTTAGGTTTAATTAGTTCTAAGTTGTAGGCGACTGATGACCTCAGAAGTTAAGTCGCATAGTGCTCACAAGGGAACCTCCCCATCGCACCCCCCCTCAGATTTAGTTATAAGTTGGTACAGTGGATAGGCCTTGAAAAACTGAACACAGATCAATCGAGGAAACAGTAAGAAGTTTTGTGGAACTATGAAAAAAATAAGCAAAATATACAAAATGAATAGTCCATGCGCAAGATAGGCAACATCAAGGCTACTCTGAACTCAGGAGCATCGTGGTCCCGTGGTTAGCGTGAGCAGCTGCGGAACGAAAGGTCCTTGGTTCAAGTCTTCCCTCGAGTGAAAAGTTTAAATTTTTATTTCCAGACAATTATCAATGTTCAGGTACTTACACATAATCAGCTTCGCTCTCCAAAATTCCAGGACATGTTCAGAATTGCTTGGACATATGCAGGATTTGACGGTCTACACAGGGAAAAATTTGAAAACGTTAAAAACAAATGTTTTGACAGAGCACAGGGAAAACCGTGCGACTGTGAAACTGTTGCATTCATTTGTTGCAGTTTATGTGACAAACTCTTATGTTTTCATCACTTTTTTGGGAGTGATTATCACATCCACAAGAAAACTTAAATCGGGCAAGGTAGAAAAATCTTTTTACCCATCCGCCAGATGTACAAGTTAGGTGGGTCGACAACGTATTCTTGTCATGTGATGCACATGCCGTCACCAGTGTCATAGTTAATGTGTCAGACGTGTTTTCCTGTGGAGGAATCGGTTGACCTATGACCTTGCGATCAAATGTTTTCGGTTGCCATTGGAGAGGCACGTCCTTTCGTCTACTAATCGCACGGTTTTGCGGTGCGGTCGCAAAACACAGACACTAAACTTATTACAGTGAACAGAGACGTCAATGAACGAACGGACAGATCATAACTTTGCGAAAATAAAATTTTCACTGGAGGGAAGACTTGAACCAAGGACCTCTCGTTCCGCAACTGATCACGCTAACCACGGGACCACGGCGCTCCTGAGCTCATAGTAGCCTTGATGTTGCCTATCTTGCAAGTGGACTACTCAGTTTGTATATTTTGCTTATTTTTTTCATAGTTCCACACAACTTCTTCCTGTTTTCTCTATTGATCTGTGTTCAGTTTTTCAAGGCCTATCCACTGGGCCAACTTGTAACTAAATCTGAGGGGGGTGCGATGGGGAGGTTCCCTTGTCAGAGCCAAACTGATGAGGTCATTGCTAACAGTCATACAACACTGTGTGAAATAATCGCAGAAATCAGTGCGGGACACACGACGAATGTATTCGTTTGGACAGTGTGATGAAATTTGGCGTTAATGGGCTATGGCGGCAGACGACCTTTGCCAACAGCACGACGTCACCTGCACCGCGTCTCCGACCTCTTGATCATATCGCTTGGACCGTAGACGACTCTAATACTATCGCCTGGTCAGATGAGTCCCGATTTCAGTTGGTAAGAGCTGATAGTAGTTTTCGCGTGTGGCGAAGCCCTGACCACACGTTCTCAACAAGGCAAACAAGGCACGGTGCAAGCTGGTGTTGACTCCATAATGGTATCGGATGTGTACGGATGGAATGGACTGCATCCTCTGAACCAATTTAACTGATCATAGAATGGAAATGTTTATGTTCGGTTACTTGGGGACCATTTGCAGCCAGTCATGATGTTCCAAAGCAACGATGGAGTTTTTATTGATGACAGTGTGCCATGCCACAGGCCCACAACTGTTTGAGATTGGTCTGAAGAACATTCTGGACGGTTCCAGCGAATGGTTTGGCCACCCAGATCGCCCGCCATGAATCCCATCGAATATTTATGGGTGATAATCGAGAGATCAGGTCGTGCACCAGCGACACACTTGCAAATATGGACCGCTATAGATGGAGCATGGCTAAGTATTTCTGAAGGGAACGTCAGACGTCTTGTGGAGTCAATGTTGTTAATGACAGTCAATGTTGTAACTAGCAAAACATGTATCATTAACAAGAATACACATTGTTTTGTGGTCAGTGGATAACAACTATTTAGGTAACTTTGGGTGTGAGAATGCTTCCAGAGTAGATTTGTGTCATCAAATATGAAATGGAAGTCTCTAATCCATATATTCGTTCAAAATATTATGTTTGTTACTGCTTGAGTGCACACGTGATCCTGTTTTATCTTTATTTGTTTCTACTGTTTGCGATTTCTCTGATTAAAGATATATGCAAATAAGCAACGCTTACCTAGTGACGTATTATGATGGTGGGAGGTGCTGCTATCTCTCAAGCTATATCCAGTACGGCGAGTCATCTTTCCTGAGTATCACGTAATTTGCCATTAAATTTATTCGTGAAGTTAAATGAATGATTGATTGCTGTAACATGAAGTTTCTGGAAATCAAATTACTGTAGATGGGATGGAGTTTAAATGCGCATAGAGACCGGTCACCTTCACATAACATCTCACACTGATTTTGTATCCGGCAAATAGATTATTGATCGAGTACTGTTTATTAACCACAACAGATTAGGCGTAATATGCTCTCACAGTGTTATTACTTACATATTTCTCGTTGCACGGCACAATTTATAAGAAGGACCTTTCAAATCGTAACATTCTCCCTTTGAATAATTGTTACACACCTTTAAACATGTTCTGTAGCAGTTACTTTTAAACAGTTCGACTCTGCGCTCTCTTTAAACCTCTTTCCCAAGAGATAATTAGTTTTTAGAGTCATCTACTGTAACTTTTACGTTCCTCTCAAGAGTTATGCTATCAAGTAGTTTTACATACGTGACTACAACTGTCTGGAATACTGTCCAAGTTCTACATTCACTGCAGACGACATTCCACACCTACAATTGATAATTACTGTCCTTTGCTATCACTTTTCTGCCTCTCTCGCAAATCGAGCTGTTAATCAATCCAAAACAAGTCTTCACTTGTTCCCCCAGACGCATTACCTGCATTCAACTGTCTTAGTCTCCCTGTAACCCCGGATTATAAATTGATATTAATTTCTCTGGACACTGTGGATCAATTAAAAACAGATACCTGTACAACATTCACAAATTTCAGGTAAAATAAATACTGGCATAACTAAACGTGCAAAGAGAAATTACGTCTCAAAAGGAATAGCAGTTTTTTAAATGTGGTGTGCCGAAACAATAGTTCAGATCAAATAGGTAGATTGGATAATTAACGAATAGTTATTTAATGAGACTGGCAAAACTTGTCTATCGGAAGAGATCAAACGCTTGGTAGGACGCCTCCCGATACATCGACTAATTTTGCTGGGGACAAAATTGTACAGGGAGGCCAAGAGGCGAATAGTAAGAAGGCGTAAGTGGGTGTAGGATTTTATCGAGCTGTATCTCGACCAACTACATAGCCGTACCGCAGTACAAAGTTTTGACGTCAGAGTAACACAATTCTGACACTATCGTTTTGCTGGGAGAACAAGGCACTACCGAGTAATCGTAGCTGGTTTGTGTTTGAATTATTTTAAAGGATCAGTGGGAATCATAGCTGTCACGTAAAAGCTGATACTCGTTGACGTCATATCAAAATACCACACCATGTATTTAAACGACAGCATTCGTATCAACTGGAGGCACAACAGCAAAGGAAACTCCATCTTCTTTAATCACTTCATCAGTAAATATTCTGTGGAAGAATTCCATTTCACGAAAAAACGTCTTCATCTGCTTAACATTTGAATTTTCTCTTTCTTAACGCTTTTACTGATAGTGCCTATTATGTACTGTTCCGTTCTTGACCTTTATTTCCCTGGATGCTATGTGTCCGAAGGTTATATGAGGTCTTGACATTTTCCTATGAATGTTCTCCCAAGAAATAGGTCTAGTATATGATACCAAAACATTTTATCCGCACAATCAGTGATCTTACATTATGCACAAATAAAAACCGAGTATTCGAAGCCTTTTTTTGTAAGAAATGTTTGCAGAATCATTTCTATTGAAGGAGAGAGATGTCGTTCTTTAGTTGTCAAATGTTTGAAAAATAATTGAGTTTTTTTCAGTTCTCAGCAATATGTACAATTCTGCATATAACCTTTTTTCAAGAATATCGTTCTCAATTTTGCTTCATTCACTCATAAGTTTACTACCAGTTCTAGGTCCGTAATCCTGAGACAGTACTCCATAATTTGGTAGAATGTTATACTGATATCTTATAGAAACTAGCTGTACGGCAATAAACAGCCTTTTAAACACGCTGCTAACGGCAATCAAGTAATTTACAACAATGCAACAGTTTAAATTTGTTTTAAAAACAGCTTAAATTAAAAAAAAACACACACAGAAGCTAGCAGTACGGCAATAACAGCCTTTCAAAACACGCCGTTAATGGTAATGAAGTACTTTATAGCAATACAACAGTTCAAAAAATATATAAAGAACAGTCTTAAACAGGCTAATAAAGTAAATACAGAACTTTGTTAATAAAGTACGGTGAGGTAGTGAAGCTACCAACACCGCCATTAAAAAAAAATCAAAGGTCTCAGCAAACACACGATTACTGGCAATAAAGGAATGGAGGAATTTAAAAAAGTTTTTAAACAAAAGTGTCCTGGAATATCATTAGAAGATAACATATGACGGACGTGTAAGGCGGCCACAAATCACCCACTCAGGGATGCTCAGGCTAGGCAGAATACTGACCAATTTAAATACGCCCGTAAACACAATTGCCGCTCTCAGGCTGGTCACGGCACCGACTTTTAACCAGCGATAACTTGTAATAAGATGGCTTAACTTGCTGACCGAATTAGAGCTAACCTCGTGCAAGGAAACATTACACTACACAGTCCTGAATGAGCGACCACATGTTCAACCAACAAGAAACATGAATTTACTCATGACACACGACAAAATAGGGAAACAATTAAACTGCCAAAACTACACCTCCCATCGGGCAGTAACGGGAGGAGGAGGAAAGATCACTGTCTTCAATTACACCGGTGCCGGGGACAGGAAACCCGATCGCCGGAGGCCACAAGGCAGAAGAAACACTGGTTACGCAAACTTATTACTTAATGGTTAAACCTTCCACTAACTTAACTTGCAATTATGCTGGAACAGGCAGTACACGACTTCCGATGGCCAGGATCCAGACATCCTACCGCGCACGCGTCGCCAGCGTACCCAACACGCCACGGTCACACGACAACACGTTCTGTCACCGGAGTTCACGTCTTCTCTGCAACGTTGACGGGTAGTGACCGCTCCTTCATGTGTTGGAACGGAGGACTTAAAGAAGCTTGTTAACGTCTCACCAAGGTGAAATGAACAACAACTACTCGTGGGGCGATTCTGTATATAACCAACTCGCGGGGAGCTCTTCCGTCAACTCCACCCGCTCGTTACACACAACCGACATACATCACGTGGCGACTCGGTACAACCGACCACCACTGGTCCCCGCTGGCGAGCCACACTGCCCTCCCGTGTCCACCAGAGTCTCTCTGCGCACAGCCCCTACTTCCGCGCCACCACACGAAGTTACCACCGGTCACAGACCTCACTTCCCCCATAGCAGTTTCCCGGAGGCAAACGCAGATATCGATAGCAGAGGAAAAAGACAACCAAGCAGCCACTTAATGACAGACAACATATCAAACAAACATGTCTGAGGAAGAAAAGGAAAACCAATGCAATCTAAATACAAGGTGTAGCACGAGAAGATACGCGGCTCACAGACAAATACGGTATTGCTTTTGGCTGAAAATGTATGACCCAGTAGTAGAGCTGGTGTATTATTACGGCGCTACTTTTATGAATTGTTTCGTCACGAATCCGGGAGATTTCTTCGATCTGCTTCTAAGAATGGGTAGACCATCCAAGTGGTATTCCCTACTCACTGTATAGGGATGTATAATGGGGCCCTTGCTTACTGCCACGGTATAAGCCTTCGAACAAAATGCAAAATAATAAGTTTGAATATTACTTTAGATTTTCAGCAGCTTGCAAATTCACTCTCACATTCTGTAACTGGGATGTAGACGTTTTCATGCGCGTGATCGCAAACTGCCTGCACAAATGAATAGTTAGATATAAATAACAAAATATTGTTCCAATGTATTATCTTCGTCATAGGAATCTTTTTCCGTCGTTCACTAACGGAAACTGTTTTCTGGAATTATTGCCAAGTTTCTTTAATAAGGTAGCACTTATTAATCAGTGAAACACGTTTTGTGCTCTTTTTTATGAGCTCTTTTTTTGCTGTTACGAACTAGATTATAACGGAACGAAGACACAAAGTTGCCACGTTCGGCCAGTTCACATGCATTGCACTCTACCGTTCATCTAAACATCCTAACGTGGAATACTACAAATAGCTTTAGTTTCCTCTTCAATATTCTCTAGTAATTACATATTTAAAATATTACTACTTTTTCAGACATCTTTTTCACGACAACAAATTACTTTTAGTGTTGTACGTTTAAGTAAGTGCTAACGTGTTTCCAAACACGTAATTTATTCAGATAGAGGAAAATTTGACTGTGATGGACTGGAATTCGGTAGCAGGAAAAAAGGGAAAAAAATATAGGAGAAAAATATGGACTAGGGGAAAAGAATGAAACAGGAACCTGTCTCGCAGAAATTTGCGCAGAACTGTAAGTAATCACCATGACAGAAAGTTTTATGCTTGGTAAAGACCAGGAGACACTTGGAGGTTTCATCTTGAATATGTAGTTATGAAACAGAGATTTCGGAACCAGACTTTAAATTTTAAGGCATTTCCTGTGGCAGATATGCATTCGACCATAATTTATTGGCTGTGAATTGCAGATTAAAACTGAAGGAATGGCAAAATGACAGAAATTAAGGATGTGGGACATGTATTAGTTGAATAAAAGAGAGGCTGAAAGAAAGAGAGATGAAATAGTGAAGTTAGCAGAGGATTAAATAGCTAGAAAGACAAGGCCTAGTAGAAATTCTTGGATATAACAAGATATATTGAATTTAGTTGCCGAAATGAGAAACTACAAAAATGGAGAAACGAAGCAGAGAAATGGAAATACACACGCGTAAAACATGACACCGACAGGAAATGCAAAATGACTAAGTAGGAATGGCTAGAGGGCAGACGTAAGAAAGCATGTATAGCTAGCAGCAGTAAAATTAAAGAACCCTTGGAGGAAACGAGAAACATCTGTATGAATATAAAGAGTTCAGATAGAAAGTCCGTAATAAGCAAAGAGGGGAAGCTGAAAGGTGGAAGGGATATATGGAAAGGCTATACAAGGGAAATGGAAGACAATACTCTAGAATGGGAAGACAAAGTATATGAAAATTAGTTGGGACGTATTTTACTGTGGGAAAAATTTGCGAGAGTATCGAAAGTGTGAAGAATAAGGGCTCAGGAATATACAAAATTCTGTCCAAACTATAGATAACCTTGGGAGAGCCAGCCATGAAAGAACTGTTTCACATGGTGGGCAGGATGTGTCAGACAGTGAAATACCCTCAGACTTCAAGAAGATGCATTAATTCTTCTTCCACAGAATGCATGTGCTGACAGGTGTGTATATTAGCGAACTGTCAGTTTCATAAGTCAAGGCTGCTAAATACTGACATGAATTACTCGTATTTACATAATAATGGAAAAAACTGGTAGTAGCTGATCTTGGGAAAGATCAATTTGGTTCCCAGATAAATGTAAGAACACATGAGGCAATACCTATGACTTAGCTTGGAAGTTAGGTTAAAGAAAGACGAAGCTCCACGTACACCATTTGCAGCTTTTGACAATGTTGACAGGAATATGCTTTTTGAAATTCTAACGGCAGGCATTGGTTGAGGCAATAAACTTCGTTGTGTCAAGCTGCACTTAGAAATCCTCTTCGCGAATGGGAACAGATATGAGACGGTGCACCACTGAGTGGAAAACTGCGTGTTTTTGCGTTACTGTGCGTTATGAGCAAGAAGCTATTACTGTGCCTGTAGTTGTAGTTTTGCTATAAATTTTGAAGCAATGTGATTGTGTACAGCTGTCAACAGTTATATCTGGGGAACTTATCGATGTGTTGCCAATCTCCATTTTGAACGGACTATTTTTATGTTGATTGTTCAAGTTATGAAAAAAAGTGGTGAGCTGTAGTAGCTGCTCACATTACACAGTAAGTCATCTTCATTTATCAACTAGTATTTAATATGAGCTTTCGAAGGTACCTTATCCAAAAAAAATTTCTTCAACATTTTGTACGAATATTTCAGCCAAAAGAGGGGATCAAAGATCAGCCTTCTAACTGGTTAAGCTGTCCCTTAGAATGGCAACTAATTTTGTCCTAAACAGGTCAGAGTTGCCAGTCTGAAGTCATTTAGTCCCATAGGGTTGACATTAGAGCTGAACATCATCTCCCCTACTGGTGCGCACGAACACAAACTGCAAACACCAAAGGATACTAATTTAGCACTGGTGAGTTACATAGATCTTTTAGCTTATGTACAAGACCCACTGAGTTAGAAATGCCATACTTTGATTTGAATTTAGACTTGATTTTAATTAAGGTTTCTGACTTACTAGCCAGTTTGTAAGATGGAACAGTGAATGATGATACAACTAAAAAGAAGGGTACACCTTATTTATGTAGTTTAGGAAGCCTATATGGTCTAACAGGCACTGAGTTCATGTTAGTTAATTGCTTTGACAGAAAATCAGAAAATATGCTTTTGCATGAATTGGTTACACGTTGAATAGCACCTCTGAATTACATAGTACGTTCTTCAGGAAGGGCTTGGAAGCATGTAGGATTCACACTTGTTCAAAAGTACAATACTGTTTTCCTTATCTGATTTTGTGGCACTGATATTTTACTGATGTAATTTCTTTTTAAATGCTTTGAAGGTGAGTAAATCATTATCCTGTCGGTGTTACACACAAATGTTTTGCTGTAGTGTCTCTAGCTCAAGCATACTCTATATCTACCTACATTACATCTAGTTGTTTTTCTGGTGGAGGATGGGAAGGAGCATATTAAAAACCTTTCTCAATCACATTTTCTTCATTCGTCGAGAGACCCAAGTCCGATAGCGTAATTACTGCTTGCGAAAACACATTTTTTTCAGTTTGTGTGTTAGAGTGCACTAACATTACTAGTCATAGTTAATTTCTTGTTCCCTTGCAAGAATACATATATCGGGAGTGTACTAAAATATATCATGAATGTATCATGAACAAAAGGTTATTTACCACTTATACAGAAACCAGACGACAATTATAAGAGTCGAAGGACATGAAGATGAAGCTGAGAAGGGAAAGAGACAAGGTTGTAGTCTACCCCCATTATTATCTAACCTGTACATTGAGTAAGAATTACAGGAAACAAAAGAAAAATTGCGTGAAGGGATTAAAATGAAGGGAGAAGTAGTAATAAGTTTGAGGTTTGTCTGTGACATTGAAATTCTGCCAGAGACAGCTAACGACTTAGCAGAGCAGTTGAACTAAATGTACAGTGCCTTGAAAAGAGGAAGCAAAATGGATGTCAACAAAAGCAAAATACGGGTAATGGAACGTAATCGAACTGTATAGGCTATTCTGTGAGAATTATATTAGGAAATCAGATACTTGAAATAGTAGATGAGTTTTTGTATTTGAGCTGTAAAATAGCTCATAATAGTAAAATATAAACGATAAAAATGCAGACTAGTTGTAGCAAGGAAAATATTTCTGAAAAATAAGAATATGTTAACATACAATATAAATTTAAGTGCTAGGAAGTATTTAATGGAGCTATTTATCGGCAGTGTAGCCATGTATGCTGGTGAAACGTGGATACAAGCATTTGAGATAAGAAGAGAATGTAAGAGTTTGAACAGTGCAGCCAAGGAATAATGCTGAAAATTAAATGACTGAGATCACGTAACCACTAAAGAATAGTTGAGAAAAGAAATTTATAGCACAACTTTGGTAAAAGAAGGAACTGGTTGGTAGGACAGGTTCTTTAAAATCACTTTGCTGTTGGAAGGAAGTATTAACAGTAACAATTGTAGACGGAAAACAAGAAATGGGTACAGTAGAACGTTCAAATGGATGTAGGTTAAAAACAGATTCCAGTGTTTCTTAACATAACTCTGCTAAAATAAATTATTTTGAATTATACAGGAAATTGATATGAATAGCCATTTTCCGAACAGCACAAAATCTTAAGTTCGAAGTATCAAACAACCGTGACTCAGAAAGAAATAGGAATTAGCAATTCCATATTCAAACTGCTTCTGGATTTGGAAATCGTTGTTGAAAAAGCCATAGCATAGAGTTATGTTTAATGTAACATAAAATCATGGTTTACATCGTAATTATTACTGTAATACTCGAAATAAATAGTTATTGTGGTGTAATTTAAATTTTAAAAAAATTTACGTTATATAAATGACTGCAGCAAATATCATATTTGAATAAGAAGTGTTACATAGTGTCAAGGTACACTGTCATGTTTCAATATTATGGCCTAAATGTGTAGCTAAGGATCTTATAAACTTCATTCAGGAACTATTGAGGAACGTTCATTCGGCACTGATTTGTTGGAAATTCAGTAAGTTGACTGTCAGAATAAGATCCACGGCGAAAATGTGTTGAACAATTGCTTGGCCTTATGCAAATATGTCAGTAAAAGTACCAGTCACTTTGATAGTGAACCAGCGCTTGTCAAAAATAGTTTTCTTCCTCTTTCGACATTTACGTCAGATGTGCCGAAATGTCAAGGGTGTTCGCCAGCTTCTAGGTATTCACGGCCCAGTTCGGTAAGTTTACTTATACAGATAACGTTCATTATTTCTAAGCCATGCTGTACATTATGCCATTTTTAAAGTAAAATACAGTTCCAGCTCTATGTTACACTATTCCCTCAATATAAAAATCGCGGACAAGTATAACCTTGTTAATATCCAACAATAAGATCAGCATGCCAACACGTCTCCCAACACCAAAAACAGGTAAGGGCCTTGCGAGACCGTTTAGGGAGCTACAGGGTAATCAGATTCACGCGGTATTAGCCTTCTACACGACAAACAGGCACCATCTAGTTTTCTCCGCGATAGAGGGAGCAGTGGTGGCTACGTTCTACTGTGCCGCTGAAAGGCACATGTTTGTAGCATTACAGCACAGCTGCCCTAAGTGGCCAATAATGTGTCTCACAAAGGCATTGCGTATGGCAGTGAAACATGGATTGTGGGAAAAGAAGCGAATCGAAGCATTTGGGATGTGGTGCTACAATTCTGCGCAGAATCGGAGATGAAATGAATATGTGGAAACACTGACAAGGAGAAGGGACAGGATGATAGGACATCTATTAAGACATTAAGGAATTACTTCCGTGGTACTAGAGAGAGCTGTAAAGGACTAAAACTGTAGTGGAAGACAGAGATTGGAATGCATCCAAAAAATAACTGAGGACGTAGGTTGCAAGTGCTGTTCTGAGATTAAGAGGTTGGCACAGGAGAAGAATTCGTGGCGGGACGCATCATACCAGTCAGGAGATTGATACCTAAAGAAAAAAAAATGTATCTGTGATGCTTTAACAACAAGAATGTAGATCCTCTGAAGGCCTCATTTCCAATATCTAGTTACCTGACTGGTTGCAACTGTAATTGATTGAAAATTCAGCCGTAGTATTCATGTGCAGTCCCATCCTCTTCATTAGAGTGGCAGCTGTATTCACGGACCTCAGTTATTTGTCGGAAACAATCATACCTCTGTCTTGCCACGCCGTTTTTATCCTCTACAACTCTCTCAAGTACCATGGAGGCTATCATTTGATGTCGTCACACGTGGCTTATCATGCTGTTACCTCTTCTTACCAACAATTTCTTCATAATTTTCTCCTTGCCGATTACGTGGAGAACCTCCTTGTTTCTTATCTAACTATTTTTCAACATCGTCTCGTAGCACCACATAGCATACGCTTCGAATTTCGTCGTCTCCAGTTCTCATGCAGTCCAAGAGTTATTGCCATAAAATCCTATGCTCCAAATGTACATCCCTCCTAAAGTTCAGATCATTGCATCATACCAACCGGTTTTTTTTTCGGCTAGGAGTATCCCCTCTGCTCTCGCTAATCTGCATTCTTCTGTATTTTATTCTTGTTGGCTACTTGAATCTTCGGGAGAGTGTGGATGATGTTTTTCCGAAAGTGTGAAGGTATGTCTCCAGGCGCACAGGTCCTACAGATCAACGTGAGTAGACGTTTCGTTGCCACTTCCCTCAATGAAACTAGAAATTTTAAAGAAATGTTGTCTATTTCTGCCGCCTTATCTGATAACATGCCTTCCAAAGCTCTGTCAATATGTGGCTCTAATAATGGGTATCCTACATCTACTACGTCGTGGTTGAAAATTACTATCACGAATTATGTACAAGTAAACCGCAGAAATTAAAAGGCTTTTACAAAAGTCGAGCGGCATGAAACGGGAGTAGTGGTTGAAAAGGGATTGAGACAGTGTTGAAGTATAGGCGCGATGTTATTCAAACTGTACATTTAGCAAGCAGTAAAGAGAAACCAAAGAAAAATTTGATGAAGGAACTAAATTTCAGGGAGAAGAAATAAAATCTGGTAGGTTTTGCCTCTGACACTGAAATTCTGTCAGAGACAGCTAAGGACTTGGAAGAGCACTTTGACGAAATGTCCAGTGTCTTGAAAAGTGAATGTAAGATTATTATCAACAAAACCAAAACATGTGTTGCGGAATGCAGTCGAATTAAATCGGGCGACGCTGAGGGAATTAGATTAGGAAATGAGACACTTAAGGTAGAAGATGAGGTTTGCTATTTTGGCAGCAAAATGACTGATTTTTGAATTACCGAAGATATAAAATGTGACTGGCAATGGCATAATCATTAGTCTCTTAGCGGCTAGGATAAACGGCTTGATGAGAAAACAGCTGGCTCTTAATAAATTTTTGAAATTAACTTTTAAGTCAAAGGGATTAAATTCATCTTTAGGACGAGAAGACCGTGTTTCTCGAGAACAGAAATGTGGACAGAATCGAATGTACATGTGTCAGGAAGACTTTTCTACAGGTATTTGTATTTTCAAATAACTTCCGGGAATTCAGCCAGGTAACACTTTCAGCGACCGCCGATATTTCGGCGGGAGAACACCCCGCCATTTTCAAGGCAAACTGCAACGGACAGGCGGCGTGCATGCAAATTTAATACCTCGGTTCTGCGACAGAAGCAGGAAAGATAACACACACACTGAACACTAGTGCCACCAAAGATGACCAAAGTCAGAGCTATCGATAGTGAGACTATGAATTCACAGGTGAGGCAGCATTGACTCTGTTCCTCTGTTTTTTGACAAGGGAGAGAGCCGGATTCCAAACAGAGTTTAAACAGAAACCTCCATCCCTGTTAACGAGGTTGCTCGCTAGTTTAATCTCAACTGCCTCCCTAATGACACTGTCCCAATAGCTGGACGTGCATGCCAATATCTCGGTGTTATTATATAACATGGGGTGACCAGTATCCAAGCAATGTTCGGCAATAGCAGATCTATTTGGCTGCTGTAATCGTGTGTGCCGTTTATGCTCAGTACATCTGTCCTCCACGGTCCTGATTGTTTGACCAATATATGCCATACCGCAGCTACAGGGAATACGATATACACCCGCCTTACGCAATCCAAGATCATCCTTAACGGAACTCAAAAGTGCTCTAATTTTAGATGGAGGTCGGAAAACACATTTCACATCGTATTTCCGTAAAATACGACCGATCTTATTGGACGTGTTTCCTACGTAAGGCAAAAAGGCAGTAGACTTGCGCTATCGACCAACTGTACATCGGGTGATTGATGATAATTCTATCATCAATCACTCGATGTACAGTTGGTCGATAGCGCAACGCACGTTCAATCTGTCTATCACTATAACCATTTTGACGAAATGTAACTTCAAGATGGGACAGCTCAGCTGGCAAAGTCTCAGCGTCAGAAACGTCATGTGCCCTGTGTACCAAGGTACGAAGTACCCCTTCACGCTGAGCCGAATGGTGACAACTATTAGCTTGTAAGTACAAATCGGTGTGAGTACGTTTCCTGTAGACTGCATGTCCCAATGATCCATCATCCTTCCTCCTAACTAACACGTCGAGAAAGGGAAGGCAACCATCCTCTTCCACCTCCATCGTAAAACGAATGTTCGGGTGGATCGAGTTCAGATGTTCTAGAAAGACATTCAAATTCTCCCTACCGTGAGGCCAAACAACGAAGGTATCGTCAACGTATCTAAAGAAACAGGCGGGTTTTAAAGGCGCCGACTCCAATGCACGTTCCTCGAAGTCTTCCATAAATAAATGTTGGTTAGGAGGAAGGATGATGGATCATTGGGACATGCAGTCTACAGGAAACGTACTCACACCGATTTGTACTTACAAGCTAATAGTTGTCACCATTCGGCTCAGCGTGAAGGGGTACTTCGTACCTTGGTACACAGGGCACATGACGTTTCTGACGCTGAGACTTTGCCAGCTGAGCTGTCCCATCTTGAAGTTACATTTCGTCAAAATGGTTATAGTGATAGACAGATTGAACGTGCGTTGCGCTATCGACCAACTGTACATCGAGTGATTGATGATAGAATTATCATCAATCACCCGATGTACAGTTGGTCGATAGCGCAAGTCTACTGCCTTTTTGCCTTACGTAGGAAACACGTCCAATAAGATCGGTCGTATTTTACGGAAATACGATGTGAAATGTGTTTTCCGACCTCCATCTAAAATTAGAGCACTTTTGAGTTCCGTTAAGGATGATCTTGGATTGCGTAAGGCGGGTGTATATCGTATTCCCTGTAGCTGCGGTATGGCATATATTGGTCAAACATTCAGGACCGTGGAGGACAGATGTACTGAGCATAAACGGCACACACGATTACAGCAGCCAAATAGATCTGCTATTGCCGAACATTGCTTGGATACTGGTCACCCCATGTTATATAATAACACCGAGATATTGGCATGCACGTCCAGCTATTGGGACAGTGTCATTAGGGAGGCAGTTGAGATTAAACTAGCGAGCAACCTCGTTAACAGGGATGGAGGTTTCTGTTTAAACTCTGTTTGGAATCCGGCTCTCTCCCTTGTCAAAAAACAGAGGAACAGAGTCAATGCTGCCTCACCTGTGAATTCATAGTCTCACTATCGATAGCTCTGACTTTGGTCATCTTTGGTGGCACTAGTGTTCAGTGTGTGTGTTACCTTTCCTGCTTCTGTCGCAGAACCGAGGTATTAAATTTGCATGCACGCCGCCTGTCCGTTGCAGTTTGCCTTGAAAATGGCGGGGTGTTCTCCCGCCGAAATATCGGCGGTCGCTGAAAGTGTTACCTGGCTGAATTCCCGGAAGTTATTTGAAAGTTGTATACGCCAGGAGAAACTCAGGTCTCACAGGTATTTGTATGTAATGTAGTCTTTTGATGAAGTGAAAAGTGGACAATAAACAACTGAGACAAGAAGAGAATATAAGCGTTTGGAATGTTGTGCTACAGAACAGTGCTGAAGATTAGATGCGTAGATAAAATAATGGGGAGCTGCTGAGTAAAATGTTGGAGAAAAGAAATTTGTAGCTTAACTTGACTAAAAGAATGGATTGGTTGATAGAATACATTACAAAACATGATGGGATCACCAGACTAAGAGGCTTGCAAAGGATAGGGTAACATGGAAAGCTGCGTCAAACAAGTTTCGGATTGAAGTCCACAATAAAAAAAACAAAACAAAAATACCTTCCACACAGACTCACATATCTTCTTCTAACACGTCAACACATATTACTAAGTATCCAATCTTTCCTTTGCATTTAACAGTTGAATTCCCGTTGTGCTCTTAATGTTGACGCCCTTGCTTTCAGTTTCATCGAAGGCTGTTTCAGTGTCGTCCATCCACCTCAAAAATAATACAAGATTAAACAAATAAATTCTCGTAAAACAATCTATTCGACATACATATAAATAAAATGATATTAATTTATATAAATAATGTTTGTACAATCAAAATTTGGAACTGAAGTTGTTGTTGATGTTGTGGTCTTCAGTCCTGAGTTTGATTCAGCTCTCCATACTACTCTATCCTGTGCAAGTTTCTTCATCTCCCAGTACCTACTGCAACCTACATTCTTCTGAATCTGCTTAGTGTATTCATCTCTTGGTCTCCCTCTACGATTTTTACCCTCCACGCTGCCCTCCAACACTAAATTGGTGATATATTAATGCCTCAGAACATATCCTACCAACCGATCCCTTCTTCTAGTCAAGTTGTGCCACAAACTCCTCTTCTCTTCAATTCTAATCAATACCTCCTCACTACTTATGTGATCTACCCATCTAACCTTCAGCATTCTTCTGTAGCGCCACATTTCGATAGGTTCTACTCTCTTCTCGTCCAAACTATTTATCGTTCATGTTTCACTTCCATACATGGCTACTCTCCATACAAATACTTTCAGAAACGACTTCCTGACACTTAAATCTGTACTCGATGTTAACAAATTTCTCTTCTTCAGAAACGCTTTCCTTCCCATTGCTATTCTTCATTTTATATCCTCTCTACTTCACCCATCATCAGTTATTTTGCTCTGCAAACAGCAAAACTCATTTACTACTTTAAGTGTCTCATTTCCTAATCTAATTCCCTCCGCATCACCTGATTTAATTTGACTACATTCCATTATCCTCGTTTTGCTTTTGTTGATGTTCATCTTATATCCTCCTTTCAAGACACCGTCCATTCCGTTCAACTGCTCTTCCAAGTCCTTTGCTGTCTCTGTCAGAATTACAATGTCATCGGCGACACTCTAAGTTTTTATTTCTTCTCCATGGATTTTAATACCTACACCGAATTTTTATTTTGTTTTCTTTACTGCTTGCTCAATATACAGATTGAATAACATCGTCGAGAGGCTAAGACTCTGTCTCACCCCCTCCCCAAAAAGTGCTTCCCTTCATGTCCCTCGACTCTTATAACTGCCATTTGCTTTCTCTACAAATTGTAAATAGCTTTTCGCTTCCTCTATTTTCCCCTGCCACCCTCAGAATTCGAAAGAGAGTATTCCAGTCAATATTGTCAAAAGCTTTCTCTAAGTCAACAAATGCTGGAAACGTAGGTTCGCTTTTCCTTAATCTATTTTCTAAGATAAGTCGTAGGGTCAGTATTACCTCACGTGTTCCAATATTTCTACGGAATCCAAACTGATCTTACCCGAGGTCGGCTTCTACCAGTTTTTCCATTCGTCTGTAAAGAATTCGCGTTAGTATTTTGCAGCTGTGACTTATTAAACTGATAAATCTGTAATTTTCACATCTGTCAACACCTGCTCTCTTTGGGATTGGAATTATTATATTCTTCTTCAAGTCTGAGGGTATTTCGCCTGTCTCATACATCCTGCTCATCAGATGGTAAGAGTGTTACCTGGACTGGCTCTCCCAAGGCTGTCAGTAGTTCTAATGGAATGTTGTCTACTCCAGGGGTCTTGTTTCGACTCAGGTCTTTCTGTGCTCTGTCATACTCTTCACGCAGTATCATATCTCCCATTTCATCTTCATCTACATCCTCTTCCATTTCCATAATATTGTCATCAAGTAGACCCTCTATATACTCCTTCCACCTCTCAGCTTTCCCTTCTTTGCTTAGAACTGTGTTTCCATCTGAGCTCTTGATATTCATACAAGTGGTTCTCCAAAGGTCTCTTTAATTTATCTTGTAGGCAGTATCTATCTTATCTCTAGTGAGATAAGCCTCTACATTCTTACATTTGTCCTCTAGTCATTCCTGCTTATCCATTTTGCACTTCCTATCGATCTCATTTTTGAGACGTTTGTATTCCTTTTCGCCTGCTTCATTTACTGCATTTTTATATTTCCTCCTTTCATCAATTAAATTCAATATTTCTTCTGTTACCCAACAATTTCTACTAGCCCTCGTTTTTTTACCTACTTGGTCCACTACTGCCTTCACTACTTCATCCCTCAAAGCTACCCATTCTTCTTCTACTGTATTTCTTTCCCCCATTCCTGTCAATTGTTTCCTTATGCTCTCCCTGAAACTCTGTACAACCTCTGGGTTATTCACTTTATCCATCTCCCATCTCCTTAAATTCCCTCCCTTTGGCAGTTTCTCCAGTTTAAATCTACACTTCATAACCAATAGATTGTGGTCTGAGTCCACATCTGCCCCTAGAAATGTCTTACAATTTAAAACCTGGTTCCTAAATCTCTGTCTTACCATTATATAATCTATCTGATACCTTTTAGTATCTCCAGGATTCTTCCATGTATACAACCTTCTTTCATGGTTCTTGAACCAAGTGTTAGCTATAATTAAGTTATGCTCTGCGCAAAATTCCACCAGGCGGCTTCCTCTTTCATTTCTTACCCCCAATCCACATTCACCTGCTACTTTTCCTTGTCTTCCTTTTCCTACTATCGAATTCCAGTTACCCATGACTATTAAATTTTCGTCTCCCTTCACTATCTGAATAATTTATTTTATCTCATCAGACATTTCATCGATTTCGTCATCTGCAGAGATAGCTGGCATATAAACTTTTACCACTGCAGTAGGCGTAGGCTTCGTGTCTATCTTGGCCATAATAATGCGTTCACTATGCTGTTTGTAGTAGCTTACCCGCATTCCTATTTTTTTAATCATCATTAAACCCATTCCTGCATTACCCCTATTTGATTTTGTATTTATAACCCTGTATTCACCTGACCAAAAGTTTTGTTCCTCCTGCCACCGAACTTCACTAATTCCCACTATATCTAACTTTAACCTATCCATTTCCCTTTTTAAATTTCCTAACCTACCTGCCCGGTTAAGGGATTTGACATTCCACGCTCTGATCCGTAGAACGCCAGTTTTCTTTCTCCTGATAACAACGTCCTCTTGAGTAGTCCCCGCCCGGAGATCAGAATGGGGGACTATTTTACCTCCGGAATATTTTAGCCAATAGGACGCCTTCTTCATTTAACCATACAGTAAAACTGAATGCCCTCGGGAAAAATAATGGCTGTAGTTTCCCCTTGCTTTCACCGTTCACAGTACCAGCACAGCAATGCCGTTTCGGTTAGTGTTACAAGGCCAGTTCAGTCAATCATCCAGACTGTTTCCCCTGCAACTACTGAAAAGGCTGCTGCCTCTCTTCAGGAACCACACGTTTGTCTGGCCTCTCAACAGCTACCCCTCCGTTGTGGTTGCACCTACGGTACGGCTATCTGTATCGCTGAGGCACGCAAGCCTCCCCACCAACGGCAAGGCCAATGGTTCATGGTGGGAAACTCAAGTTAATGTTTTAAAATAAAGTTTTCAGTGTCCATTGGCCCCTATGGAGCCTGCTTGGCGTAGATACCTCTGTGTTGAACAATGTGCTTCCCCTCCACACTTCTGCAAACTGATACGTTCGGATATGTGCGTCTGTAATGTCCCGGAAAAGCTGATGCTGTGAGCAATAAAAAATACCTGGTTACTGACTGTTAACATCCCGGCTGATTCTGCAGAGCTAGGTTTCCCTCAGAATACACCCCTATCAAAGCGTTCCTATTGGCTCCCGTCAAATTAGTCGTTGGATACTACGAGAACTCTAATGGGAATCCCTGGAGGGAAGACAGCAGAGAACTAAGATGAAACTAAGGTGTCTATGATCATCAAAACATATGTTGATTAAAAATGTTTCTACAGTGCGCTGTCTCAAACCACATTTATTAACATCTAGTTTTGTCACACAGCTAGAAACATGAACTGAAAATGAAAACTTATGTCATTAGTACAACTTAACATGTCAAGTAATAACAGAGGTTCGCCTCACACAACAAGTATGACGAAATTTGTAAGAAAGCAGGGTCTAATATAAGAAAGATTCGAAACGGACGAAAATAAAGACTGAGCAAGTAGAACGTAACAAGTTACAAAATATGTTTATGTAAGTGAAACGTTGAGGCGCGCTATTTCCAGGTCATCCCTCACTCTCTTGAAAAAGGAAAAAAAATTCGGTCGGCGCTCTTGATGTTAACAGCATGGAAGTTAAGTCCTAAGTACTTGAGAATCATGCATGAATTTAGACTAACGACACCAAAATTGAATCCGAAGCTAAATCAAATTTTTCTCCAGGATGTAGTACATTACTGCCATTTAAACGTCGAAATACCGTTCAAAGTGAATTATATCATGGTTAATATAAATGTGCGGTCATCAGTAGCAGCTCGGCTGCATGTCGAATGATATTGGCGTTGTAACGTAGCAAGATATTAACAGCGTGCATTGCTAGCCCTTACACTCAACTACAAATTCACAACAATGCCACCAGGTGGTAGCACACTACAGCAGACTTTTATCTACGTTCGCTTGGCATAAATCCCGCTAGGCAGTAGCGTACTTCTTAGATACGCGTGTTCATTCACTACACAGTAAAATTAGATCGGATGTCAGAACATGTTATAGTTATACTGATAGAAAAACCTGTTTGTGGGATTCTGAATGAGACATTTTGGATTTTATTATAGAGTGATCGATTTGAGGCACTGGTAACCATAAAGCATATCATTGTCGATTGTGAGACTGTAGCATTTATTCATGCATCTGACATCTGTTGATCTTATGGAGGGGCACTTTTATATGCACTACAGGTCCACATTGTACGTGCATCTAAACGTTCACGGGAAGCTGTCTCACTGGTTTCTCTGTTATTCACTTAAATATTGTGGGGTGACCTTGTTGTAGATAGTACTACTTGAATTTAATCATTTCCGCAAACAGCAGTTTGAGTTGGTTGTCTCACGGTGTACGAATCGGCTTTCTTGCGCAGTGTCAATACGAACTCTTTTGAACCTGTATTAAGCGTTAACAGAAAAGAAAAGCGTAAACTGTTGTGCTGGTGCAACGTAAGAATGCCTGATTTTCAGCCCAGAAGTTTATTCGTTAACTAATACGTGAATGAGGGCTCCTGTACATTTGTCCGAAGAAACAAAAAAGCACGAGAACACCCACTGACAGAAAAATGCGAAATGGAGAGCAGTGAAAGCTTACATTATTTCGTTCTTACCAAAAGCTGTACTTAATTATGAGCAAAACTATAAAATTTCCTAAAAACATTTCTTCCTTTTTTGAGACAAGTTATGCATTTTGCTATTATCATAACAATAACTCTTATTATTATTATTATTATTGACATTTGATGGATTTGTGTAAGTATGTTGATAAGCATAACTGTTATACAGCAGTTGCTATTAATTTCGCACTCTGATATTTAACTGAATTTAAAATTTTGTGAACACCAAGAATGTATTCATGCTACGTGCCGCCATTGCTACTTACTGAAACTGAGCAATGCATCCCGGCTATGATTTTAACCTGCATTATTAGCAAGAACCGTGGTAGCCACTGAAGATTTGAAGGTGCACTGAGTTATCATATTCATTTGAGTCACGTACAAAAAGTAATTGAGGAACAGATGGAGTATGCAGTTGTCGTAACGTCCCAGCAATGTGTACATTTAGACAGGAACGAGTATAATGTTCAGCTTTAGGATAATATTAATTTTTTTGTATCATTTATGGTTTTTGATTGGGCTCTCTGAGAATAGCACAGAAGCGAAAATCGCGATTGTGAACATATAAGTTTAACAACAGCCCGATAGGATATGTTGTTATTTCTAAAATACTGCAGAACTGTGGACGTAAGTAAAAAAATTAATACTGAAAGATTCAACAGTCAATGGCGTGACTGCGGCAAGCAATCTCGAAGCCTTTTATCGTACTGTAGATTCAGTCGAGAACCTAAATAAAAAAATTCACTTTCCTTCTGACAGTTAGTCGACCAGCTCTGTTGTAAATTGTTACCACTCTAATTGCTTAGCCTGCTAGGTTCGCTGACGTCTTTTGCTACAAGTCGGTTGCGTGCTAGTCTTTTCCATCAAGAAGTATAAAGACCACAGTCATAGTCGGATGACACTGCCTATTCGACTGAGCTGATGGCTTGTTACTAGCATGAGACCTCCTTGCCAGGAGTCCCCTTTATTTAATGACCATATTGTCAGGTAGACGAGAAAATGTGCACCAAGTGTGCCCTCGAACAAAAACCCAAATAATTACGTGAAACAAAACGTCAGTAGTGAAGGGCGGCATGAAGCTAGAGATAAAATACACTGTCCAAATGAGACCACCAGTCAGAAGCCTGAATAACCACATCTTGGGGCGCGAGACGTGCAGGAAAAGAGCCAATGAGGCTCTGGAAGTTACCGATGGGGATATGAACCAAGGTGACTCCAGTGCCGCCGACATCTGCGCTACGTTTCCCTGTTGAGGATACATGGCGCGAACAGCCCGATCGAGATGGTCTCACAGATTCTCGATGG
The DNA here is from genome assembly GCF_023898315.1 of Schistocerca nitens. Lineage (NCBI taxonomy): Eukaryota > Metazoa > Arthropoda > Insecta > Orthoptera > Acrididae > Schistocerca > Schistocerca nitens. The sequence continues at coordinate 267,286,233 of NC_064618.1, forward strand.
TGTTCACGTAGTTTGGTGGCTAGTGATTACGGTATACACATCCTGGTGCTCTTCCAACCACGCACGTACACCGCGAGCTGTGTAACACGTGGCACTGTCCTGCTGGTAGGTGTCATCGTGCCAAGGAGAAACACTCGGCATGGTACTTAAGGATAACTGTATACGTCTATCGGAATGACGAAAACAGCTAGGGAATGCCACGAATACTTTCCCCAGACCATAACGTTCCCTCGTGGCTACAGGATCTTTGCTTTTAGGCGCTTCACGCCGTACATGCCAAATACCATCTGAAAAAGCCTCCAGTCGCCGTTCAGTGGCGTGCTAATTCCAGCCTTCGTCGCCAATGAAAAGCAACCAGAAGGGGTACCTGATGTTGGAGGCTGCTGCAGAGACCACGGCAAACGTTCGCCGAATGGTGGTTGAAAAGACACTGTTGGGTCGGCCAGGGTGGCCGAGCGGTTCTAGGCGCTACAGTCTGGAACCGCTTGACCGCTACGGTCGCAAGTTCGAGTCCTGCCTCGGGCATGGATGTGTGTGATATCCTTGGGTTAGTTAGGTTTAGGTAGTTCTAAGTTCTAGGGGACTGATAACCTCAGAAGTTAAGTCCCATAGTGCTCAGAACCATTTGAACCATTTTTAGACACTGTTGGTAGCCCCTTGATGCCTCAGATTATGCCCTACCAACCGATCCCTTCTTCTTGTCAAGTTGGGCCACAAATTTCTCTTCTCTCCAATTCTATTCAATACCTCCTCATTAGTTATGTGATCTACCCATCTAACCTTCAGCATTCTTCTGTATCATCACATTTCGAAAGCTTCAATTCTCTTCTCGTCTACACTATTTATCGTCCTCATTTCACTTCCATACATGGCTACGCTCCATACAAATACTTTCAGAAACGACTTCCTGACACTTAAATCTATATTCCATGTTAACAAATTTCTGTTATTCAGAAACGCTTTCCTTGCCATTGTCAGTCTACATTTTATATCCTCTCTACTTCGACCATCATCAGTTATTTTCCTCCCCAAACAGCAAAACTCCTTTACTACTTTAAGTGTCTCATTTCCTAATCTAATTTCCTCAGCATCACCCGTCTTAATTCGACCACATTCCATTATCCTCGTTTTGCTTTTGTTCATGTTCATCTTATATCCTGCTTTCAAGACACTGTCCATTCGGTTCAACTGCTCTTCCAAGTCCTTTGCTGTCTCTGACAGAATTACAATGTCATCGGACAACCTCAAAGGTTTTTTTCTTTTCTTCTCCATGGATTTTAATTCCTACTCCGAATTTTTCTTTTGTTTCCTGTACTGCTTGCTCAGTATACAGATTGAATAACATCGGGGAAAGGCTACAACCCTGTCTCATTCCTTTCCCAACCCCTGCTTCCCCTTCATTCTCCTCCACTCTTATAACTGCCATCTGGTTTCTGTACAAACTGTAAATAGCCTTTCGCTCCCTGTATTTTATCCATGCCACCTTCAGAATTTGATAGAGAATATTCCAGTCAACATTGTCAAAAGCTTTCTCTAAGCCTAAAAATGCTAGAAACATAGGTTTGCCTTTTCTTAATCTATTTTCTAAGATAAGTCGTACGGTCATTATTGCCTCACCTGTTCCAACATTTCTACGTAATCCAAACTTATCTTCCCCGAGGTCGGCTCGTACCAGTTTTTCCATTCGTCTGTAAAGAATTCGCGTTAGTATTTTGCAGCCGTGGCTTATTAAACTGATAGTTCGGTAATTTTCACATCTGTCATCACCTGCTTTCTTTGGGACTGGACTATTATATTCTTCTTGAAGTCTGAAGGTATTGCGCCTGTCTCATACATCTTACTCACTAGATGGTAGAGTTTTGTAAGGCCTGGCTCTCCCAAGGCTGTCAGTAGTTAAAATGTAATGTTGTCTACCCCCGGAGCCTTGTTTCGACTTAGGTCTTTCAGTGCCCTGTCAAACTCTTCATGCAGTATCATATCTCCTACTTCATCTTCACCTACGTTCTCTTCACTTTCCATAATATTGTCCTCAAGAACATCGTCCTTGTATAGACCCTCTATATACTCCTTCCACCTTTCTGCTTTCCCTTCTTTGCTTAGAACTGGGTTTCCATCTGAGCTCTTGATATTCATGCAAGTGTTTCTGTTTTCTCCAAAGATCTCTCTGATTTTCCTGTCGGCGGTATCTATCTTACCCCTAGTGAGATAAGCCTCTATATCCTTACATTTGTCCTCTAGCCATCCCTGCTTAGCCATTTTGCACTTCCTGTCGATCTCATTTTTGAAACGTCTGTATTCCTTTTTGCCTGCTTCCTTTACTGCATTTTTATATTTTCTCCTTTCATTAATTAAGTTCAATATTTCTTCTGTTACCCAAGGAGTTCTACTAGCCCTCGTCATTTTACCTACTTGATCCTCTGCTGCCTTCACTACTTCATCCCTCAAAGCTACCCATTCCTCTTCTACTGTACTTCTTTCCCCCATTCCTGTCAATTGTTCGCATATGCTATCCCTGAAACTCTATACAATCTCTGGTTTAGTCAGTTTATCCAGGTCCCATCTCCTTAAATTCCCACCTTTTTGCAGTTTCTGCAGTTTTAATCTGCAGTTCATAACCAGTAGATTGTGGTCAGAGTACACATCTGCCCCTGGAAATGTCTTACAATTTAAAACCTGGTTCCTAAATCTCTGTCTTACCATTATATAATCTATCTGATACCTTCTAGTATCTCCAGGATTCTTCCATGTATACAACTTCAGTTGCGGTACTGGCGTGCAAATTCCACGAATCGTCGCCGACTAACAGCAGCCAGCATGGGTGCGAGGTGCCGGGGCTAGTAGTGTATTTATCACTAAATTCTACTAGAATCCACATGTGTAAATCATGCTCTAAGCCCCCCCTATTCTAACTCCGACTTTTGCTGTTGCACAAGGATAAAACAAATACGCGAACTGACTCTAATCAACCCTGCTAGTGGAGTAGAAGAGAGTTTGGCACCTGCAAGAATTTAATTTGATAAATAAGTTAAATAAACAAAGGTTTCATTAGCATAGTGAGGAATGATAGGGTTGCTCTATTGATTAACAGAAAGAAAGTTCTGTCCAAAATAACAATATGATTTATTAAGATTAAACGCAGAATAGTAAAAGAGACACAGGAAATATAAAACATCAAATTGGCTAAAATTGGAGATTCATACAAACACAGTAAAGGTGAAGTTGTCCCTAACTTAGATCGTGAGGTTTAAGACGAAGTGGTATGTGGAGCCAATTCCTTTCCACTCAAATCTCAAGAGAGACACACAGCTAACCCAATAGTAATTGCTGCTACTCGAAACTGAACAAAGTTAGAAAAGGATGAACAGGCGCGCTCTGCTGAGCTCTGATTATCACCTAGGAAAATCCCTATCTGCCGGTGCTGCGGACGTACATTACCAACAGTCTTCTTATCTCCCAGAACACGATCTGGCGTACCGCAGGCGAGGGCTGGGTGCTCCGACGTCCTCGACCGAAAGGCGACTGCTGACTACCCAGAGCACCCGCACAGGCCGAACACCGAACATTCCCGCCCCCACGACAGTGGCCGTGGTTACGTTCCAATCAGCAACTCGAAAACCGGCGGAAATTCCACTCCATTGCCGGAGCACTACCATTCCACCAATGGAGATTCTTGGCGCCAATTTCTGTGCTGATTTTGCAGAAAGTGCGGGAATTTTCCCGCCACAACTGCGTGGGTACACAAGTCATTCCCACGCCTCGCTGGTAGCTCGCCAGAAAGTGTTTTCGCAAAGTTTCTCTGAAGTAACGGAACCTCTAGCCCAGCCGCTACTTCACACCCCAGCGGGCGTGTCTCTTGACAATGTCGGCGTCTGAAAAGCATTCACTCGACTGCCTCACACACGTCGGCTTAACTCTCTCCAGTTCTACAGAGCCCGCCTGTCACCGGCCCACCCGGGTGACGAGAGACGCTGCGTGGGAAGTACGCGTGTTAAGGAAAAGCAACCCTCCACCGCATGCAACTAGAGAGGAGAATCGTAAGATAGAAATATGAGAGGGGGCTCATGCCACCTCTCATTGCCCCTACGCCATTTTAGATTGTAATTGGTGAGCGGTTGGCTCACTTAGGAGCAAGGTAGTGAGTCAATCGCCCAAGAACAATCTTACAAAGTGACTCCACATGCCGCACTCTATAAAGAAAATCACTGCAACTGAAAAATGCAGCTCATAGAGGGAGGATTATTTATGATGTAGCCAACTTCACCTTCTTAATATGGAACACTAACACTCACATCACACATCCATACCCAGGGAGCCCCTTCCAAACACCGATTCACGCAGACATTCACGCTCTAAACATGGCCCGGGCATCTGAGCCAAATATGGAGCAGTTTATTCTTTACAATCAGAGTTGGAGTGCTCCGCAATTAAATGCCCAAGATGTTACAACAATTTTTAATCATTAAACTAACCTGACCTCACTCACACATGATAATATTTAAGTTAACAATCTCTTTGTGAGTTTTCAGAATCTAGTTACAACCTCCGATTCATTCTGTCTCCCTGCAGCAAGAATAACCTTTACAAAATGTTCCCTGAACTGATGGTCCATTCACAATGACAGTGGTGGTATCTGCTTCAGTTTATGGGGACTTCAGGCACACTGTTAGCATACACACAACAATAAACACAAAATACAAAAAAACATGATGTGGAGAACAATACAGTAATCTGTAATAAGAATTACAGTGTAAAACACAAACGCATACAAGGTATAACATACATTACAGAAACAACATAAGAGAAAGAAATTTAAGAAAAACAAAAAAAACAAGGTTCATGGGGAATCAAATTGTGCGTGCACATTGCACAAAGTTCACGACTGTGCTGAGAATGAGGCACTAAATCACATTGTTAGAAATATCCGTGGCACTTCACAAATTCCACCGTACTGACATCACATAAGGCTAAACGTCGGGTGTAGTTGCTACGTTGTGGCAACAGCAATAGGGAGTTCTGGAGTGTCTGCAGTACGCTGTTGAGATTGTAGTCAGACCCACGCATATGATCACGGCAGTACGGTAGGAAGACACAGTGATAGGTTCTCCTCACGTCGATTAATTGTCTCTGAGATCTCCTTGTTGGGATACATCACTAGTCTAGGTCTCTTCTCTCGCTGGACAGAACTTTACGTTTCCCAATATTGCAGTTCGACGAGGGATGATGGCACGTGGAGTGACTCCACAAGTGTGTGAGGTCATCCATACAGGATCGAACTAGGAGCGACTATTGTTAAAAACTGCTCTCTAATAGAGAGGAGAAGTAAGACATGAGACCATACATTTGTTAGTGTGGCACGATACTGCTTTGTGTATGCAGATCGGCCAATGCTAGTGAGTTGTAAAAACCCAAACAGGTGAGTATAGAGCGTCCCTTTCTGTCCTGAGGCACATGAGGCGCAGGTTCTGACACGATATGTGATGTTCTTCGTGTACTCACGACAACGTGGTCTGCCGCAGGGAATCCCTCCAAGCGGCTGCCGCGTCCGGAGAGCTAGCAGGCTGTCGCGTGTCAGGGTCAACGGCCAGCCCCACTTTCGCTTGTGGCGGGGCGAGGGTCCCGTGTAATCCCTCAGGTAGGCAGCCGGGTGACAGCGTGTAGGACGGGACGCTCGCCCTCTAGCAGGTAGCCGAAGACCTCTTGTTTTTGCGCTGGCTGGCCTCTGCATTGCCACGTTCCTCGTCATCTGTACAATTCTTACAAAAGTCTTATGCCTAACTTTTTCCCATGACCTTCTATGTTATAATAAATTTACATAATGAAACATTGATGGTCTGTCATTTCAGACACTCTTATTTTACTTTTATAGTTATTAATCTATGGCAATCATTATAACATCTAATCTAGACATGGAAATAATTTATTTTGATATATGTGTAGAGACCGATCTCAGTATGTACATGGTGTGTGATAACTGATGCTTTGTAATGGATGAACAACTAAATGTGCGGGCCCGCACTAATATTACTATTAATTATATAGATCGACAGTAGACATGCTTCAAGAATTAACTACCATATCCCAACGATCTACATTCTACGTCTTTTAATTAAATTATGTTGTTATGCAGGTCTAAGTTTTACTGTGCTATAAAGAACATGCAACTACGCTACTTTCGCTCGCCCGTCGTCCCTCCATCTCGGGTCTGTGGTTTGGTGACCTGAAAAATAGCAACTCAACAGGCGCGCGCCACACTTGTGGTAGAAAACCCCCACAATATTAATCTAGTTATTGTTAAATCCTACAGTTTAACTTATCCTAGTATCGTACTTTCCCTTTTATTTATTTATTTATTTATTTTATTTATTTATTTATTTATTTATTTATTTATTTATTTATTTATTTATTTTATTTACCTTATACAATACCCTTACATAGTTCCTGTTACGCTGAGATGTCTTGCTGCTCGCCGCTATTGACGACAGTGATGTGCGCGCCGTACGACATGACCTCCGAGTTTTCATTACGCCTCACTGAAACTCCAGAGACTGGGTTAGCCATGGCTATACACGACAATAAATTTATAGTTGCAACTTCCTTCTCTATGTGAAGCGGTTTTCGCGATCGAAGTACACCTTTCCAGAAGCAATGTAATATGACCAAGCCAGGACTGGTTCCTGTTGAGGATTCAGACACCCAACACACGCCAGCTACACAGTATGTCACGAATATCCAAGTACAATTCCTTGGTGATTCATCTGTGACAAAAACGAGCAGCACGCTAAATCCCCAACCAGCACATTAGCATGGTAGGCTTTTATGCCCTCATTTCTCTCGTCTAGGGCACCATTAGAGTCAAATGCTCACAGGTTCACCCCGACTTGCAAGACAACGATACCGGCGCAGCTCTGCAAAAACTATACTGCCCATATTCACCCTCGAAATCGCGCAATATACCACAATCGTGCAGTGCACTGACGCGTGCCTGCAAGCATTGGTATGAACGTCTCACGAACTGGTTGTGGCCGCTATGGAGCGTATCACGACCTCTCAGAACGCTTCTAAGAGCACGTTCTTGTATGCGCCCGTTTGTGCGACGTCTCGTCACTCATCCTTATCCCTTAACATGGACACCAGATAGGAAAGGACAAAAACATTGCTCATGAAAAGGTAGTGTCTCCTACTCCATCGACATTGGAGATCGCAAACATAAACAAAAAGAGGATAGCAGCAGTAAATTCTTATGCAAGACAACGCAGCGTGTTAATACTTTAGCAATCTTAATCTATTAATGTAACAATTATTGTTCCCCACAGAAAGGTTCATATATTTGCTTATTCTACTATGTACACCACTTAAACTACTATTATTCCACGAACTTCTTTGTGTGAGAGATGTGGTGGAATCCTATGGACTAGCGCCAATCCCTTGTTAGACTCCCCCTCCTCTGACGTGCATTAGGATTTGCAGGTCTAATTTCAATCTCCTGGTTCTCCTGTTGTCCTTGATTTCGCTCTCTCCAATTACGGTCGCTTTGCCGTACGTTATTTCTCCTGTCCCAGATTCCTTGTCTAGATTGACCCTGTTTCCTGACGTTCTGGTTTCCGTGTCTCTGGTTTCCATAACCTTGAGTAGCGTAACCTTGATTTCCGTAACCCTGGTTTCCTAACTGACGAGTGCGATTTTGCGATCTGTTGTCGTCTTCCCTTGCTGGCCCGTGGTATTTGTTATTTTGCGCCTTCTTCCTGTCCTTTGCGTCTTGTTTATCGAAGACTACTTCGAGTTCGCGCAATAGACTCTTGAATGCTTCTATGTCCGATCCACACTTCCCGACAAGTGTCTGTTGATACCTAATAGGCAATTTGGAAAAGCAAAATTTAATGATTTCTCCGTTGCTATATGGACTATCTAAAAACTGATTCTTCTTGAGTAAATCATCAAAAAATTTGGTTGCGTTCTTATGCCCGGACACTTCCAGTTCAGGACAAAATATTATTTCCTCTTTAATCCTGTCTTGCGTTTCCTTTGACCAGTAGGTCCGCAGGAATGCATCAACAAATTCCTGATAGGTCCGACACGTCGCTGCCACACCCCGCATCTTTTCCGCGGCTTGGCCCTCGATGTGTCCACACATGAATTCTAATTTTGCGTGGGTTGGCCATGATGACGGTAATGAATTAGTAAACTGCGTCACCCAGCTCTTCGGATGCATCGACCCTCCATTATCTCTGAACTTTTGGAATTTTAGTATCGACAGGAAGTGATTGTGATCAAAATCCTGTCCGATCCTCGCACTGGTGTTGTCACTCGTTTCCGATACTTGCACGTCTGCTGAGTGTCCTGATCTATCTTGCTGATAACTGTGATGTGCTACCTCTGTATCACAGTGGCGGTGACACTCAGAATTCACTCTCCTAAGTGGGCTCCAATTATTGGAGCTATTACTAGGTGTTTCTGCGTGTGCATTGTTAGTTCCGCCCTCTGTCACTGGGCTAGAGCACGGCGGGCTTTTCCTCGGAGACACACTTCTGTGTACTCCATCATTGGTATCCGAACGCGCAGTGCTCGTGTGCCCGTTTCGCTCTAGTTTCGCTATCCGACTCTCTACTTCTTTCATTCGTTTCGTGATGTTGGTAACCGCAATATTACCTTGGGTTTTTAAGAACGCTAGGGATTTTGAGTGGGCTTGTGTCGCACGTCGCAAGCGACCTACAAGTTGAGAAGTTACTTTTGCGATTTTCATTGCCCCTGTTGCTGCCGTTTGGGCTAGGCCTGCTACTTTTTGTGCTACCATTGACAATTGTTTTGCTTCTCCACATTCTTTCTTTATTGTTAATAATTCCCCACGAATTTCCCCTATATGCGAAATTATTGCCTCCGTGTCCTTCTTACGCTGTTCGTCAGCTTCTTCCTTCTCCTTCTTACGTTGTTTCTCCTCTTCTTCCTTCTCCTTCTTACGTTGTTTCTCCTCTTCTTCCTTCTCCTTCTTACGCTGTTCGTCAGCTTCTTCCTTCTCCTTCTTACGTTGTTTCTCCTCTTCTTCCTTCTCCCTCTTACGCTGTTCGTCAGCTTCTTCCTGCTTCTTACGCTGTTCGTCAGCTTCTTCTTTCATTGATCGTAGGAAGCTCAGTATTGGGTTTACGTCATCTTCTTGATCCTCTTCAAACATGGGCGATGTAACTCTGGACACCTGGGCGCTAGAGCTCTGACGTGACCGAGCTGGCCTCTGTCTGCACTCGTTCGTTTGACTATAAACTTCTGCTACCGTCTCGACCTGTGTGCCTGTCTCTGTTTCATCCTCTACTTCACTATCATAATCACGGCCGCAACGCAGCTCTGAGATCGCGTCCAAATCACCTTCCTCATCAATGCCCCTGGCGTCCTGTCCTGCTAAAAATGTGCCCATCTCATCTCCGAACCTATTCCCGTCAGTAAACTGCCCCTTATCCATTATGCTATCCTCTTTTGTTTTAGCTTCGCCCGATAATAGTCGTGCCTTACTTCTCGTTATCATTCATAAAAACAAATTCATCTAAAATGCACAATAAAATTAATCTACTCCATATATTTTTTACACATAAACATAAAATTTCAACAACGCTGTTCCAACGCTGTAATCACAAACACAATTTGATGTGGTACAGAAACCGCACACAAATCCGACAAAGTGCGATGCGGTACAGACACCACATCAGCGAAACACAAAAAAAACAATGAACAAAAAATATATACACTGAAAACAAAAACTGTAGTCATGCGCCGCTACTTAAAACTAAACGCGGAACTACCAAAAAAAACTTGGGTATTAATCATTAAAAAAATAGAGAGAAAAAAAATTGAATGTTCCTACTAAGAATCCTGTTTGTTTATCAGAGATTCACAGGAAAGATCCGAGGCCAAGGGTCGCCATATTATGCGAGGTGCCGGGGCTAGTAGTGTATTTATCACTAAATTCTACTAGAATCCACATGTGTAAATCATGCTCTAAGCCCCCCCTATTCTAACTCCGACTTTTGCTGTTGCACAAGGATAAAACAAATACGCGAACTGACTCTAATCAACCCTGCTAGTGGAGTAGAAGAGAGTTTGGCACCTGCAAGAATTTAATTTGATAAATAAGTTAAATAAACAAAGGTTTCATTAGCATAGTGAGGAATGATAGGGTTGCTCTATTGATTAACAGAAAGAAAGTTCTGTCCAAAATAACAATATGATTTATTAAGATTAAACGCAGAATAGTAAAAGAGACACAGGAAATATAAAACATCAAATTGGCTAAAATTGGAGATTCATACAAACACAGTAAAGGTGAAGTTGTCCCTAACTTAGATCGTGAGGTTTAAGACGAAGTGGTATGTGGAGCCAATTCCTTTCCACTCAAATCTCAAGAGAGACACACAGCTAACCCAATAGTAATTGCTGCTACTCGAAACTGAACAAAGTTAGAAAAGGATGAACAGGCGCGCTCTGCTGAGCTCTGATTATCACCTAGGAAAATCCCTATCTGCCGGTGCTGCGGACGTACATTACCAACAGTCTTCTTATCTCCCAGAACACGATCTGGCGTACCGCAGGCGAGGGCTGGGTGCTCCGACGTCCTCGACCGAAAGGCGACTGCTGACTACCCAGAGCACCCGCACAGGCCGAACACCGAACATTCCCGCCCCCACGACAGTGGCCGTGGTTACGTTCCAATCAGCAACTCGAAAACCGGCGGAAATTCCACTCCATTGCCGGAGCACTACCATTCCACCAATGGAGATTCTTGGCGCCAATTTCTGTGCTGATTTTGCAGAAAGTGCGGGAATTTTCCCGCCACAACTGCGTGGGTACACAAGTCATTCCCACGCCTCGCTGGTAGCCCGCCAGAAAGTGTTTTCGCAAAGTTTCTCTGAAGTAACGGAACCTCTAGCCCAGCCGCTACTTCACACCCCAGCGGGCGTGTCTCTTGACAATGTCGGCGTCTGAAAAGCATTCACTCGACTGCCTCACACACGTCGGCTTAACTCTCTCCAGTTCTACAGAGCCCGCCTGTCACCGGCCCACCCGGGTGACGAGAGACGCTGCGTGGGAAGTACGCGTGTTAAGGAAAAGCAACCCTCCACCGCATGCAACTAGAGAGGAGAATCGTAAGATAGAAATATGAGAGGGGGCTCATGCCACCTCTCATGGGTGCATGAAACAGACGCCTGCTGTGGAAGCCCGTGCGCAGCAATGTGTACTGAGCGGCCTTTGAGGACACACTATTGGTAGCCTCTTGGTTGGCGATGGTGACATTAATGTGAGTGCATACGAGCGTAGGTCCATCGTGCAATCTGCACGGAGTGCCTCGCTATATTTTTCGTAGTTCTATATAATTTGTTACTACCTAGTTGATGAGAATATTATTTATAGATTGCGAATATTATAGAAAACAATTGTTAAGCATTCAATCCGCTGTAACCTCAAAGAAACCTCTATATTATGTTCTTTATATTACATAAAAAAGCATTAACAACTGTATACCAATAAGACAGTAACAATGAGAAATCTTTGCGATTAGATTCAGAAGCATCCGGCCCACCTTACATTTCAAGGCGGTCGGTTACACTGTACTGTTAATGAAATAAATAAGTATATTTGTCGTGAAATGCTAACTTAGAAAGACAGTTCCCCAACTCGTAACTCCACAGCCATGTTTACTATGGGTTTGGGAGGGTCAAAAACACTCTTGCCACTTGCAGAGTCAGCTTAAGGTGACCCACATTCACCGTTCTCGGAAAGCAACCCGGCAGTTGGAGCATCAGGAGGCCATACAGTCTCACGTACAGAAACATCTGGTGCTACTCGTATTTTCAACTTATAGATACAGAATATATGGAATCGCTTACTGTGTCGAATTCATTCACGAATTTGTTTGCCTTGGTACAGAATTTGTAGGATTAACACACTGGCATCAGAAAATAATCTATATTGGCTTGGCTTTGCCTATGTGTACGAGTAATGTTCTTGCATCTATGCTATCAGTTTCCGCCAGAATGTGTAGGATATTCGAACATTCGAATGAAACGTATCTCGTGAAAATATTTGACTTGTCACTAATTACAGCAATTTTTGATTTACAATTGCTGTCTCACCAAAGATCAATATTTTTCTGGAGACTGGTAAGACTGAAAAAAAAAAGCCATATGGATGACACTTTCTTTTTATTTACGACCTGCTCTACAGACCAACTTCAAAAGTCGGAACAAGGAAGACAAGAGACAAAAAATTACATACGTGTAACATAAACAATATCATCAAAGGAAGAATAACATCAAAACATCAGAATATCAAATTATGATGCAATCCTCACGTACCTGGAGCCGCGAGGAGCAGTTTGTGAGTAACAGTACGAACGAACAAAACTAACGCAATACTGAAAAGTATGCAGTCGAGAAAAAATTGTAAATTCGATTGATACGCGGCTGATCCCGGCGGAGGTTCGAGTCCTCCCTCGGGTATGGGTGTGTGTTTTGTCCTTAGTATAATTTAGGTTAAGTAGTGTGTAAGCCTAGGGGTTCAAATGGCTCTGAGCACTATGTGACTTAACTTCTGTGGTCATCAGTCGCCTAGAACTTAAAACCAATTAAACCTAACTAACCTAAGGACATCTCACACATCCATGTCCGAGGCAGGATTCGAACCTGCGACCGTAGCGGTCGCTCGGATCCAGACTGTAGCGCCTAGAACCACAAGGCCACTCCGGCCGGCTAAGCTTAGGGACTGACGACCTTAGCAGTTAAGTCCCATAAGATTTCACACACATTTGAACATTTTTTTTTTTTTCGATTGATACGTGTATAAACATTGCCTAGTACAGTGATTAAGCGTAAAGGAGATTCTTCCACAACAAATTATTTATCTTTAAATGAAAGAAAGTTCTTAAATTTGCTTTAACAGAATGAGGTATTGATGCAATTAATTGTATTTGTTAATTTCGCAATGTTTTTCGAAATTTTAAACAAGGAGGACAACGTAAGTTGTACGTTTACCATAAGTTAATGTCTGTTAATTCCAGTCGAACATTGATAATCAGATCGGTAACATTTTCATATGCATCGTCTGAGTACAAATGAGGGATTCGCAAATGCGCTTCCCTTTTATATCGTGTGTAGACGATACTACCGCCATCTGCTTAGATGTATATCGGTATCCCATGACTTTGGTCACCTCATTGTATGACGTGCAATATCCCAATCGACAAACGTAATAAAAATTTCGGAGGCGTTACTTTTCTGCACGCCGTCGACGATGCCGAGGAAAACCTGTGACTCCAGAGGCAAACGTCGAAGAAGAATCTGAAGATCACGAAGACGCTGCGATCAGCTTTAAATTGCTTGGTTTTCGAACAGGCAAAGATATCTAACCCGTAAACGTACGTAGTGATGATGAATAGCGTTCAGCATCGAAGTTCATGCTTATAGTGATCTGCGTCTCGCGTGCTGGACGGATGCTGACTCTCCGGAGATTGCCGTGAGCGGAAACGGCCGTGGGGCGCCTGCGGGCGCGGCTGTCAGGAGGCCGCTGACTGCTGACGCGACATCTGCGGCCGTCAGCGCCAGGCGCGCCCGTCAATCACGCCGCCGGAAGCCGCCGCCGCCGCCCCCGCACACCCGCCCCCTCGCCGCCGTGCCGCAGCTACAGTGGCGGACGCCGGCGCCCTTTGATGCGGTCTGGGCCCATGGCTGCCTCGGCAGGGGTCCGCCCGCCAGCTACAGAAAACAACGGGCGGAGCCGCCGCCGTGCGTGCACGCCCAACGCCGACTCCAACGAATCGTATCAAACGGAAGGGTAGCTGCGTTAATGAAGATGGTCTGACGTCCTCTAGAGGTTACGTAGAAGACTCGGAAATCTACGTCGTCACATATAAGCCATAAACTGCTGTTCTCCGATCAGGTCATATACAAAGACCCCTAAGGCTCAATCAAAATATAGGGCCGTCAAAGAAGTGAAATGGAATGAAGACAAAGATTTCTGGTCAGACGAGTATAGAGTAATGTCAACAGCAACAAAAAACGGTATAACGGGAGTAGGATTCGTAATGAATACGAAGGTAGAACAGAGAGACAATTATTGCGCGCCCGCATCTCGTGGTCGTGCGGTAGCGTTCTCGCTTCCCAGGCCCGGGTTCCCGGGTTCGATTCCCGGCGGGGTCAGGGATTTTCTCTGCCTCGTGATGGCTGCGTGTTGTGTGATGTCCTTAGGTTAGTTAGGTTTAAGTAGTTCTAAGTTCTAGGGGACTGATGACCACAGATATTCCCATAGTGCTCAGAGCCATTTTTGAACAATTATTGCGAACAGTTCGGTGACAGGTTTTTCTCATCAGAATCGACAGCAAACCAACACCGACAACAATAGTTCAAGTGTACATGCCGACGTTACTAGAGAAGAATATGAAGAGATAGAGATGGTGCATGAGGATACTCAACAGGTAATGAAGAATATGAAGAGATAGAGATAGTATACGAGGATATTCAACTGTTAATTCAGTACTGTAACACCTCAATTACCGAAACCCTAACAAACCACCCTTTGCTGTAAAAGAAGTAGGAAATTTAGTCATCCTGTCAGTGACGGCAGCTACTGACGACAAAATTTACACTTTTGGTAATTTTATCACCAGGAATGTCATGTAAATAATAATATTTATCAAGAAATACAGACTGAATGAAAGAATGTGATAGGATACGCAACAAAAACATCAAAGAAAGGAATGCAAAATAGTTAATAACGAAAGTTAAAGCCCAGATGGTAAACTGGCCAAAGATAATATTTACCATAGAAGAAAGTCGTAGCCGCATCGAAAAGGAAGTTCGATGTGACTACAATGTAACTCGGAAATGGAAATGTTAGCTTCAGTTGCTATCTAGTCGCTCTCTAGTGCTATTGAGACAGTAGCATGCATGTAAGCACTACTAGATTGTTTTAAGCTAATCGGGAGTTTGAAAGATTTGCGCCATAGACTGAAGTATTATTCAGAAGTCATACTGAAGCAAAGTCATCTTTACCGTTAGCAAGATAACGGGATAAGGAGATTCGCGACGAAATTAAATGGCGTGAGACTTGTGATGGGACTTAGCCTTCGTGATACTGAATAAGCACGAACATTCAAGGACATTGGAAAGGAAAGATTGCCGACAGAAAAACAATTATTAGTCTCGAGTAGGTAACAGACAAACGCAAATACGAAGAACGTACAATTGCGCCGAGTTTTCAGAAGTTGTCGTCAACGACAGGATTGCTGATGCAAATGGAAGCAAGTCTCTGAGTGAGAAATCGGTGTTCGTGCACAGCGTAGGGACAATTAATTACAAGGAACAATGAAATTGGATTCAAACTTCAATTCTTCGTGTCGCTTACATAATTCAATAGACATTGTCATGTGTATTAGTGAAAATTAATTGACTATTAGAATATTATGAAGTGAAAAGTGAATTCATGGTTATTTAACAGTGAACAGTCATCGATTTGTCCCAAGATTACGACGCATTACGAACATTGCTTAAGTATATGTTATCTCTGGAATTACGTCGTTTAGTTATTGAACACGCGACGTAGCGACGTCTTGAAGACGGAGTAACGATTTATCAACTTAACGTCCCCACAATTCCATAACATGGCTACGACTTGGCTGATGGATTGAAGATTCAAGACTTTATATTATTAATATTCAACATCCATTGTCTAATCAGGCATAATAAAAAGAAGAACTATAGTTACCCAGTTCGCGCAAGCTGAAAAGTCTGTCGTGGACTCACAACAAAACAAAACTGGTTTTCATCATTTCACGTCAAAGGAGTCATCGCGTCATCGAGTGGTCCAATTGCCGCGTTTATCAGTGAAGAAGCAAGAGCGGCCTACACATTCAGATGCGCAGCTCTATCGAAATATTGACATTAATCACCAAAGATGGTATCTGAAATATGACCAAACCACGCGAGGAGTTCGTGTTTTGCTACTAGTTACAGGGTGGCGTTGTCGTGAGCCACGGATGCCGTTCCACGTCATTCCGACTGGGACAACCGTCACCTCCGAGTCATGTCAACTCTAAGAAGACGCAGACGTCACAGTACGTAAAATGAGGTGAAAATCTATTAGTCATGGGTTGTAAGAATGTAGTTGTAGGGAAAGGCGAACAAGAAACCATTACAAGAGAATATGGACTTAGCAGTAGGAATGAGACAGGAGAAAGGCTAATTGAGTTCTGCAATAAATTTCAGATGCTAATAGCGAATTTCTGTTCAAGAATCACAGGAGGTATACTTGGAAAAGAGCGGGACAAGTGGGAACGTCATGGTCAGACAGAGATTCCAAAATCAGATATCGGAATGTAAGGTGTACCCAGGGACAGATATAGAATCCGCATAACAGCTTTTTAACTATGATGAACAGGCTTAAGCTAAAGAGGCTACACAACAAGAATCAATGCCCAAAGAAGTGGGGTACGGAAGTACTAATGAATCATGAGACACACTTGAAGTTCTAGGAGGCTAAGGATCTGCATAATCGAATAGCTCAGAAGGCAGTTCCTTTTGGAGAGGAAATGACGTCTCTAAAAATGGCAATTACGGAAGCTAGAAACAAAATCATAGTTACGAGATACAAGAAAGGTATCTCTGAGGGAACTAGGGGTAACAGACTAAATACTTCAGTTGGACGAAGAAGGAAGAAAATAGAAATATTTTCAGGGAAATTCAGGAATACAAAAATACCAGTCACTTAGGAAAGGAACAAATAGGAAGTGCTTGGAAGCTAAGACGAAATGGCTGCATGAAAAAATGTGAAGAAATCAAAAGAGAAATGATTGTCGGATGACTGACTCAACAAACAGAAAAATCAAAACAAATCTTTGGTGAAATTAAAAGCAAGGACAGTAACATTAAGTGTTCGGTGGGTTAATCCAACTGTTATATGCAGAGCAAAGAGTGGATAGGTGGAGAGAATGTGCTGAAGGCCTTTATGAAAAGGAGGACTAGTCTGATGACATGACGGAAAAAGAGACAGGAGTTGACAGGGAAGAGATAGGGGATCCAGTATTAGAAACAATATTTAAAAGAGTTTTATGTGACTTAAGATCAAGTAAGGCATTATGGGTAGACAATATTTCATCGGAATTTCTAAAATCATTCAGGTTGATGTGTAGAACGTCTGAGACTGGCGACACGCCGAGACTTTCGGAAAAACATCGACTGACTGTCATCAGGTTCATAAAAGTATTCGCGAAATATAAAATCATAAACATCAGGTACAAAACAATGAATTAGGCACTGTTTTCTTATCGTAATATAATTAACGATGTAATTCATCTCACGCCGGCCGCTGTGACCGAGCGGTTCTAGGCGCCGGTAACAGGTTCGAATCCTGCCTCGGGCGTGGATGTGTGTGATGTCCTTAGGTTACTTAGGTTTAAGTAGTTCTACGTTCTAGGGAATTGATGATCAGATGTTAAGACCCATAGTGCTCAGAGCCATTTGAACCATTTGAATTCATCTCACGATATGAAAACAGCGTTTAATTCATGGTTTTATCATGTGACGTTAACGGTTATATATTTCGCCTGGCATGGTGTGAATATTTTTATGAACCTTATGATGGTCAGTCGAGCGAAACTGATGGCGCAAATAAAGAATTTTACGAAGTGCTTAAGGCGGTAAAGAGGCATTTTTCAAATTTCAATTTGTTGTGCCACCTTGGGAGCATAATCATTTATATCGAACGAAGTATGGAGGACATAAAAGCACAGTAGCACGGGCGAATAGGGCACTCCTCGTTAATGGAAGTCTACTGGTTTCAGTTGTAGGCCTTCATTTCAGGAAGAAATATCTGAGTATATACATATAGAGTTCAGCATTGTATGTAAGACATTCAGAGATCTGGACAGAATATAATAGAAGTGTTTGAGATGTGGTGTATCAGAAGGACGCTAAAAATTGACACAAAAATGTACGTATCTGTCCTCAAGGAAATCCGCAGGGATGAACCATTTGTCCTGTAGTACAAGAATGGATAAATAAATAGTGTTGTGACGATTTGATTTGATCGAAGCAACCACTATTAATGCTTTGTGGACTCGCTTATAAGTTGCATGTTGGCGTATTCCTTGGTAACGAGTCTGGGGTCTCTTACACCTTACGACTGCGTTTAATGTGTATGCTTGCACATTTCTACATTACACACAATATTGAAAACTTAATGTGAGCGATAAACATTTATGACTTGTGTACTGTCGTGTATCTAATTTGAGATAGACAGCTGTAGTCCCTCGTAGTCTCGCTGGAGTTACCGTTTTCATAAAAGTTAGTGTTTTAATAATACTTCCCAATCTGTTCCTCGAGGTGCAGAATTAGAAATAAAGAGAATCACTACATCGTTGTGATTTTCACTCAACTGTTTAAACCGATGCGTATACACATGCAAATTTCAGTGTGTGTGTGTGTGTGTGTGTGTGTGTGTGTGTGTGTAGGTGTATGTACGCAGAAAAAACTACGTATTCAGGTTTATAGAGTGTTTGGAGGAGTTAAAAAGAAACATTTATACCATTTCCCCATGAGGAGTTCATGAATGTTTCGACGCTAGTGATGAAGAGACGGTGTTGGAACCGCCGAGTGATGAACATTGTTTTAGAGATGCTGCTGAAAATGTCGTCAGCCTGCAATTATGCGCCGGCCACTGTGGCCGAGCGGTTCTAGGAGCTACAGTCCGGAACCGCGCTGCTGCTACGGTCGCAGGTTCGAATCCTGCCTCGGACATGGATGTGTGCAATGTCCTTAGTGTTTAAGTAGTTCTAAGTCTAGGGGGCTGATGACCTCAGATGTTAATTCCCATGGTGGTTAGAGCCATTTGAACCATTTCTTTTGCAATGATGCATAACTCTCATCTGCGTGCTGTCTGTTGTCTAACACCCTTAAAACAAACAGCTAGCCCGAAACCGGTAATTGAAAATAAAGAATAGCGATCGAAGACTGAAACGCCATATTTTACTTAATGAACGATCGCGGAATTCCCAGTGAGACTACCATGCCTTGTTTTGATAAACAGGTATTTCACTTATAATGCCTGAAAGCTTCAGCCAAACGGCCAGCGTCTATCGGTGCCTCGTAAAGCATCTATGTAGGCATGGCGTCGGGAGAACATGGTTGCCAAGGTACTAGCCCACCCCACCAAATCCAACGATTGGGGAAAAAATTGCCTAAATGTTTCTATCATCAACGGCAAAGTAAAAATCACTGCGTAAATAATCAATGGCAAAGTATGGTGCGTCCCCACCGTGCTGGAACCATTATCGTGGCCTAACTGCTAGCGGGATATTTTCCACTTCCGACAATACTTCGTGGAGAAAGCTACGGTAATTTTGTCCGCCGAGTGTGTTAGACAGAAAATAAGGCCCAACCAGATGGTCCTGAACAGTACCATCTCACACATATATGGTAAATCCCTGTTGGTGGACGAACACACGCGTTGTCGTAGGATTTTCCAACTCCCATACCTAGCTGTTGTGGCTGCTGAGTATTCCTTCCCCTGTGAAGACCGCCTCGTTAGTTAACAAAACACTTATTTTACTGTCAGCTGTATTTACATTCTGTTATTGATACAATTAGTAAAATTCCATGCGTGAGAGGCGAGTCATAAGCTGTTAGGTCATGTACATTCTGATACCTGAATGGATGCCTGCCCATCTCGTGCAGGACGTACCATGCTTTGGCGCTGTAAATATTTAATTTCTTGCCTTTTGATCCTGTGAGGGTGCTCATTCGCTGTAAGCACAGCTTACTCAGACTTAACAGTGCGCAGAATGCAAGGTCTACCACTTTCCTGTACGTCTGATCTATGAGAAACTGTTTCACGCAGACAACCATCAGGTCTTTGAAATGTGACATCATTTGGTAAACTCTTCCGCGGAAATCGTTCTACATACAGGGGCCTTGCTGTTTGAGTCTTGCCCTCCCCATAAATTACATGCATGTAAGCTAACTAGTTTAGAGCATGATCGCCCATCAAGAACATGTAAATTTCAGGAGGAACTTCCATGTAAGCATAACATAACATAAACAATAATAATGTTTATCCAGTGACGTAGGCGGTGCTAGCAGTATTCAAAACTTACGTGTCCTAGAAGCCAGATGTAACTGCCCAGAAAATCAGATTCGAAAGTCAACATGTTGCATACGAAGAAGTCACAATTGTTGTGAACTTTGGCTAAGGTCCGGCTGGAGTGGCTGAGCGGTTCTAGGCGCTACAGTCTGGAGCTGAGCGACTGCTACGGTCGCAGATTCGAATCCTGCCTCGGGCATGGATGTGTGTTGATGTCCTTAGGTTAGTTAGGTTTAAGTAGTTCTAAGTTCTAGGGGACTGATGGCCTCAGAAGTTAAGTCCCATAGTTCTCAGGGCCATTTGAACCATTTTTTGGCCATCGGTGTCGTGCACATTATTCGGTCGATTGTATCGCTTCCTAGACGCAAGTTGCAACCCTCTACCGATAGACTTGAAAATTGGCAAATGTGATGAACTGTGATCATTCCACCACCGTGCGACATTAGCATGCAGTGAGGAAGCAAGTCAAGATCGTAAAAATCAGCGGGTGGCCAATATCTCCACCTCTTCTTGCTGGTCATAAATTGAGTCATGAACAACACCCACTGTACCTATCCCGTATCGTAATGGTTATGAGAAATGATGTGTTTATATTAACATAAGGAAAAGGATGGTTGAGCCCAAACAAAGCCGCGTCTCCCCATATAACGACTTGCCTGCATCCACGAAAGATAATGTCACACATCCGTTCGAATAGCTGTGGTCCACTAACCATCACTGCTGACATTTGTTGTCAACAATTGAGATTTCCTGCAGATGCAGTCCACGAACAACGACCAGGAAGGCTAGATGAGTGATGCTACTATACGATAATGGCCGCCCGCATTCTGCTAGACTGACAAAAAAACCTTATACAGGAGTTGGTTTGGGAAGTCATTCCGCACTAACCTTTTTCACCTCATGCCGTCAGAGTTTCACCTTTTCCGTTCACTATCTAACAACCTTGAAGGAACTTCCTTTCCGGGTGAACATACGCTCCAGACAAGACTCGACCAGTTCTCCGTCGCAAAAGCACGTGATTACTAAAAGCTACCCCAGAGCTGGAAGACAGTTGTAAAGAGTGAAGGAGAACATACACTACTGGTCATTAAAATTGCTACACCAAAAAGAAATGCAGATCATAAACGGGTATTCATTGGACAAATATATTATACTAGAACTGATATGTGATTACATTTTCACGCAATTTGAGTGCATGGATCCTGAGAAATCAGTACCCAGAACAACCACCTCTGGCCGTAAAAAGGGGCTTGATACGCCTGGGCATTGAATAAAACAGAGCTTGGATGGCGTGTGTAGGTACAGCTGCCCATGCAGCTTCAACACGATACCACAGTTCATCAAGAGCAGCGACTGGCGTATTGTGACGAGCCAGTTGCTCAGCCACCTTTGACCAGACGCTTTCGATTGGTAAGAGATATGGAGAATGTGCTGGCCAGGGCAGCTCGAACATTTTCTGTATCCAGAAAGACCCGTACACGACCTGCAACATGCGGTCGTGCATTATCCTGCTGAAATGTAGGGTTTCGCAGGGATCGAATGAAGGGTAGAGCTACGGGTCGTGACACATCTGAAATGTAGCGTCTACTGTTCAAAATGCCGTCAATGCGAACAAGAGTTGGCAGAGCCGTGTAACCAATAGCACTCCATACCATCACGCCGGGTGATACCCCAGTATGACGATGACGAATACACGCCTCCAATATGCGTTCACCGCGATGTCGCCAAACACGGATGCGACCATCACGATGCTGTAAACAGAACCTGGTTTCATCCGAAGATATGACGTTTTGCCATTCGTACACCCAGGTTCGTCGTTGAGTACACCGTCGCAGGCGCTCCTGTCTGTGATGCAGCGTCAAGGATAACCGCAGCCACGGTCTCCGAGCTCATAGTCCATGCTGCTGCAAACGTCGTCGAACTGTTCCTGCAGATGGCTGTCGTCTTGCAAACGTTCCCGTCTGTTGACTCAGGGATCGACACGTGGCTGCAGTATCAGTTCCACCCATGCGGATAAGATCCCTGTCATCTCTATTGCTAGTGATACGAGGCCGTTGGCATCCAGTCCAGCACGGCGTTCCGTATTACCCTGCTGAACCCACCGTTTCCATAATCTGCTAACAGTCACTGGATCTCGACCAACGCGAGCAGCATTGTAGCGATAAGATGAACCGCATTCGCCATACGCTACAATCCGCTCTTTATCAAAGTCGGAGACGTGATGGTTCGCGTTTCTCCCCCTTACACGAGACATCACAACAACGTTTCAGCAGACAACGCAAGTCAACTGCTGTTGGTGTATGAGAAATGTCAGCACGTTGTAGGTGTCGCCACCGGCGCCAGTCTTGTGTGAAAGCTCTGAAAAGCTAATCATTTGCATATCACAGCATCTTCTTGTTGTCGGTTAAATTTCGCGTCTGTAGCACGTCATCTTCGTGGTGTAGCAATTATAATGGCCAGTAGTGTATTGCTGATGACTAACGTCTCTGTTACGTATACCTGTGGTGTTTATTAAACCTACGGAAAACGGTACTAACTTATGCACTTACCCAATATATCCAAAAAAAATGTGTCAAATCTCTTCCATCATTTATAATACCCTTGTATATTTAATAACCAGAAACGTATCTACTATCACCTGAGAGGTAAGATGATCTTTAATGACTATGAAAATCACGCGAAAACACAACGAAGGTGAAATTAGAGATACTGGAGTACATACGGAAGCGCACCAAGAATTGTTCTTTTAGCGAAACATTTGCAACTGGAACGGGTAAGGACGGAGGGGGGGGGGGGGGCGGGGTGGAGAGTAACAGTGGTACGTAAAGTACCTTCCGTCAGACATCATTAGCTGGTCTGCGGAGTACAGACCTAGTGGCAGTACATGTTGTAGCCATTATTGCAGCTCCATTTGCAAACGTGTACCTGTGTCCCTCTGAAGTCCTCGTTGTGTTGAGCCGGAGGCTGGATTCGGTCGCAGACGTACAAGTTGGGCCACGTGGGCAGGCGCGGAGGACGGGCTTATTCCAGGCCGCTGGCTCCCCTGTCCTGTCCTCGGCGCTGTCTTACATTTGTCTAAAGCCGCGGCAGAGTTACGCCGCGGGGAAGAGGCGGCGTATGCGCCGTGTCTGATCGGCGATCTCGCGCGGATAATACGGCCCGGTGATTCAGCGCTGCGCGCGAGTTACGACGCTGTCCCTTGGCCCTGCTCCCCCGCGCCTTTATATATATTGGCTCCCAAAGTCCCCGTATCGAATATCTTTAACGGCTGGCCGCGGGCGAGCAGCGGGCCGACTCGGCGGTGTGTCGTACGACGCGGCGACAAATTCTTTGGCTCCGACGGGGAAGACGCTGTTGCTATCTCTGGAATGAGGGAGCGTCGCGTTGTGTCGGAAATATATGCTGTGTGGCGAGTTACGAGCTCCTCATCGATGTGAAACATGCCACATACACACGGCGAAGCGTAGTTTATGGGAGAGCTACGAGCAATAAACAAATATAGGAAATGCCTTCCAGAGACTTTTCTGGCTGTCTTCGCGCCGTGCTTCACACGTGACTGTCTTTAATCGTAAAATCTTGGGTCGAACTGTGGTAACGCCTCTGTTGTTGGCGCAGCGGGGCACTGCTCAGGGCGCGCAGCATTCATAAAAATGACAGAACGTCTGCACCGACTGTGTGATACGAAGTTCCAAAAGTTCAGAAGTAATAGTAGTGTAATAATAGTTTTAGAGTTTCTATAATTTTTATGTGTTTCTGAATATTGTACGCTGCTGAAATGCGTGCAATTAAGTTCTCTTGGTAATGAACACCTCGCTGTTAACATATTTACAGCCAAAACCTAATACTTTTCATTTTATTAAAAATGAAATTCCTCCAGCTGTACTTAAGATTTTATACTATTTACTTCGCTACTAGTTTCGACGTTGCGTTAACGCCATCTTCACGCCCGTAAGCTTTGATGAAATCTGTTGTGTGTGGTTCAGTCTATCAGTCCGCGGTGAGACCAACACGTGCTCCAAATGAATGACGGGCGAGTTACTAGCCGTCATCCACGTGGAGCACGTGTTGGTCTCACCGCGGACTGCTAGACTGAGCCACACACAACTGATTTCATCAAAGTGTACGGGCCTGAAGATGGCGTTGACGCAACGTCGAAACAAGTAGCGAAGTAAATAGTATAAAATCTTAAGTAGGGCCGGCCGCGGTGGTCTCGCGGTTCTAGGCGCGCAGTCAGGAACCGTGCGACTGCTACGGTCGCAGGTTCGAATCCTGCCTCGGGCATGGATGTGTGTGATGTCCTTAGGTTAGTTAGGTTTAAGTAGTTCTAAGTTCTAGGGGACTGATGACCACAGCAGTTGAGTCCCATAGTACTCAGAGTCATTTGAACCATTCTTAAGTAGGCCTACGGCTGGAGGAATTTCATTTTTAATAAAAATTATACCAGCTGTGTCACACCTTCATGCACTTTAAATATGGATGTACGAAGAAAAACAAATACATTCAGTTGGAACGCATCACTGCTGCGTGTCATTCGTTCAGACGCCTAATGGGCGCAATATATTTCGGTGAAAATCGTTCATCCTGTGACTCCAATAATAATGTGCACTGTGCAGAATCTGTCAATTACTTTTACATTACTCCCGTAGCCAGAGGTCCTTACTCTAGTCACAACTGTCTGTTACGGTAAGTGAAGAAAATTGTGTGCGCTATCGGCCTGCAAATCGTATGAACCGTACGCCGTACGTCACGTATACACATTTGAAGTAATTAGTTTACCGTACGAATCGTGCATGGATGATTCAGTCGATGCCGGTATGGTAGCTCAGAGTGTTCCGCCAGAGACAAAAAAAAAAAAAAAAAACTGACTAAACGAATTAGCGATCAACCTGAAGAGATGTCATGTGACGTCCGCCTACATCAAACGCAATGAACAATACCGAACAAAATTTAAGATAAAGTCGGTAAGAGCGTTGACGGAGGAAGTCAGGTTTCTGAGTTCAAGTCCCGTACCGGCACAGATTTTTAATATGCCTGAAAGTTTCAAATGATAACTACATTTGTACAGATCATATGTGTATAAATAAATTGTAAAGAAAATCTACATTAAAAGGACATCTGTACACAACATCTCGTCAGTTCTCTTCACACGATAACGTAGGATGGATGGAACGTACCATAGATGTACATCGGAATCTGATGATCTAATGTGCATTGGTGTCCTTTTAATGCGCTATTTTTTATTTTTGTTTTATATGGTTTGGAAAAGTATTTATAAAACTTCTCCTTTGTTGTTCTGTTGTCTGATATACTCTGTGATTATGGCTTCAGCCGAAACGTGTATGGAAATAAAAAGCGATAAAATCTGAACTCGTATCATGATTTTGTGTCATTTATCGACATATTTTAAATGTTGCTTTTTTGTTTTCCTTGGGCAATGATGGGGACCTATCCTAGACAAGCAATGACAGCAGCCGAAAACAATACTCAAGTTGACCAATGAACCATAGATCATTAATTATTATTGTTAACCCATCTGTAGTACTCGATCCGTATCTGACTTTAGCCCTGACTCGTAAAAGTGTAGACATTGCACTGTGTGTTTTCGTATGTTAATTGAAGAATGGATGCGGAGAACATTCTAAGGGCTATTTTTTTTAACAAAACGCGTTTTCAGCGCTATTGCGTTCTCGGTACTGCGTTCCACGTCTCTAGACTTGATCCACGTGCCAAAACAGGGAGAACGTCTTTCAGAACAGCTTGGTAGATGTCGCACGGTCTCTGTGTCCAGCTCCCTCCTCTCTGTGTCCATCTGTCGATCTCCTTCTCCGCCACTCTCTGTCCATCTCTCCCTCCCTCCTCTCTACTCCCTCCTCCCCCTCTCCCTGTCCATCTCCTCATACCTCTCTCTTTGCCACCTCCTTCTTCCGCTTCTCTGTCGATCACCCCGTTATCATCCCCTACTCTGTCCGCCTCCGTAGCGTAGCGGTAGCGTTACCGTCTACCACGTAGGAGAACCCGGGTTCACTTCCTGGCAGAGGCCTGGGTGTTGTGTGTCTTTCATTACCATTGGCTCGCTAGTCGCTGATATGGCTTCATCTAAAAAGGGTTTGCAATACGGCGGCCGAACTCCCCCAAATGGGGCCTCCCGGCCAAAAATGCCATACGATCATTTCATTTCATCCCCTACTCTCATACCAATGGATGCTTGGCGTTATTTACTACCATCGTATTTCTTTCCTAGTAGTAATACGAGTACCAAGTTTGGTTGAAATTGCTCCAAGAACTTAGTAGAACTTGTTGAAGATATGCACATGCCACATACGTTGCACACATATATGTCTCAATCTCTACTGTTTTACACCGTACGACTCTTAAGAGAATCTACATCTACATCAACATAGATATTTTGCTAGCCACAGTTAGGTGCGTGGCGAAAGTTATCCCGTACCACTAATTCTCATTTCCCCTTCTCTTCCACTCGCAAATAGAGAGAAGGAAAAACCACTGTCTGTAGGCCTCCGTATGAGCCGAAAGTCAGCTTCAAATGTCTGTTCTCTTAATTTTCTCACTAGTGTTTCCTGAAAATAAAGCCGCCTTTCCTCCAGGGATTCCCATTTGAATTCCCGAAGCATCTCCGTAACACTTAAAATTTGTTCGAACATACCGGTAACAAATCAAGCAGCCCTCCTCTGAATTGCTTCAGTGTCTTTCTTCAATCCGACCTGGTACGGATTGAGTAGTACTCAAGAACAGATCGCACCAGCGTCCTATATGCGGTCTCCTTTATAGGTGAATTACTCTTCCCTAAAATTCTCCCAATAAACGGCAGCCGACCATTTGCCTTCCCTACCATAGTTTTGACATGCTCCTGCCATCTCATATCACTTTGCAACGTTATGCCCAGATATTTAAACGACTTGACGGTGTCAAGCTGGACAGTAGTAGTACTGTATCTGAACATTACAGGTTTGCTCTTCCTACATTTTTCCACATTTAGGTCTAGCTGCCATTTATCACACCAACTGTAAATTTTGTCTAAGTCGCCTTGTATCTTCCTACAGTCACTCAACTTCGACACCTTACTGTACACAACGGCATCATCAGCAAACAACCGCTGATTGCCGCCCGCCCTGTTCACCAAATCGTTTATGTATATAGACAACAACTGCGGTCCTATCACACTTCCCTGGGCTACTCCAGACGATGTTCTTGTCTCTGGTCTTCGAGGCACTTACATATCTGTGAACGTATTCCATATGCTTGTACCTTCATTAACAGTCTGCAATGGGGTATCGTGTCAAATGCTTTCTGGAAATCTAGAAATATGAAATCTGCCTTTTGCTCTTCATACTTCTCAGCATATCATGTGAGAAAAGGGCAAGCTGAGTTTCTCATGAGCGATGGTTTCTAAAACCATGCTGATTCGTGGACATAAGCTACTTAGCTTCACGAAAGTTTATTGTATTCGAACTGTGAATGTGTTCAAGGGTTCTGCCGCAAATAGAAGTTAGGGATATTGGTCTGTAATTTTTTGGGTCCGTTCTCTTATCTTTCCTATATGCTGGAGTCACCTGCACTTTTTTCCAGTTGCCTGAGTGTGCTGGGCGAGATACGTCAAATGCAAGCTAGGTAATTGGAGAGTGCCTTAGTGTACTCTTTGTAATATCGAACTGGGGTTTCATCCGGACCTGCTGATTTATTTGTTTTCAAATCTTCTCTATGCGAGATATGCTTATTTCTATGCCGTCCATACGGGGGAGGACGTTAAATTTATCTGTGATATTCAACCGTGTGGCTTGATCTTTGATCCAGAAACACATTGAGAAAATTATTTGATTGCTGGAGTGCTAGTTGTCGCTGTCTGATTCATACAATGAACAGCAAACATATTAGAGAAACTGTATTTCATACTTTTGAAAGTCTTCTAAGTCAACTCAATACAGGAAATAAATACCAACATGACGTTTTCTACCATTTTTACGTCACTTCATCATATCCATGCTCACCCCCCTAGCAGTAGTGGAGAAAAGTACTCCTTCAGTGAAACTTACTGGCAGCTTAAAATTGTGTGTCGGACCAAGGTGCGAACTCCCGACACTTGCCTTTCTCGGAAAAGCGTTCTGCCAGCTGAACTACTCCAGCACGACTCACGACTCGTCTTGACAACCTTACTTCCACCATTACCTTCCTACTTACCTCGATACAGCGCTTTCCCACGAAAGGCGAAGTTCCTATGTTCGATACTCGGTCCGAGGCTCTGTTTTAACCTGTCAGGAAGTTTTGTCTCAGCGCACACTCCGCTGCAGTGTGAAAACAATATTCTACTACTACAGCATATTTATACAAATAACAAGTCATGTTTCCAGAGCGAAATTTACACTCTGCAGCAGAGTGTGCGCTGATATGAAACATCCTGGCAGATTAAAATTGTGTGCCGGACCGAGACTCGAACTCGGGACCTTTTCCTTTCATGGGTAAGCACTCTACCATCTGAGCTACCCAAGCTGACTCACGGCCCGTCCTCACAGCTTTACTGCGGCAGTATCTCGTCTCCTACCTTCCACACTTCACAGAAACTCTCCTGCGAACCTGTAAGTAGGCTGTTTATGTTTTCTTATTGGCAACGTTACGTAGCGCTCTGTATGAAAATCACTGGCTGTGCTGTGTGCAGTCTGTGGCTAGTTTGCATTGTTGTCTGCCATTGTAGTGTTGGGCAGCGGCAGCTGGATGTGAACAGCGCGTAGCGTTGCGCAGTTGGAGGTGAGCCGCCAGCAGTGGTGGATGTGGGGAGAGAAATGGCGGAGTTTTGATATTTGTAAGAATGGATGTTATGAACTCCTATATATATATATATATATATATATATATATATATATATATATATATATATATATATATATATATATATATAATGACTTTTGATGACTATTAAGGTAAATACATTGTTTGTTCTCTATCAAAATCTTTCATTTGCTAACTATGCCTATCAGTAGTTAGTGCCTTCCGTAGTTTGAATCTTTTATTTAGTTGGCAGTAGTGGCGCTCGCTGTATTGCAGTAGTTCGAGTAACGAAGATTTTTGTGAGGTAAGTGATTTGTGAAAGGTATAGGTTAATGTTATAGTCAGGGCCATTCTTTTGTAGGGATTTTTGAAAGTCAGATTGCGTTGCGCTAAAAAATATTGTGTGTCAGTTTAAGCATAGTCGTGTATAATTGTTCAAAGGGGACGTTTCATATGTCGACCCTTAGCCGAGGATACCTCACTGGAATCTTCTGACTTTTTCTTGTAGTTTGTGTAATTAGTGTAGTTATTGTTTATTGCTAGCGCGTAATCATAGAGAGAATTTCCTTTGTAGTTGTAGTTTTTCATTGTTGTACAGAAAAACAGTTGTGGCATGCATGTAGATTTGCAGCAAGTATTTCGCAGCTGCAATTAACTAGATATTATTTTCAGTGCTATGTTAATGTGTTCTCTTATTTTTGCTCTTCAAATTGTGCTTTTCTGTGTTATCGTGTGAAATATTGTGACAATAATGGCGTGTGAAAAATGTAACACTAGGCTACAAAGTAAACTGAGAAATAATAGTGACGACGAGCGTAGCTTATCAGCACCACTGTGTAATGAATTAACAGACATTCAAAGTGGTAATTTGGTAATTGTGCATAGGGAAATGGAGCGGGCGGCAATTAATGGTGTAGACAGTGAAACAGGTAGTGAACGAGGAAGCATTATCGATCGATCGGTCGGCAACAGCTCGCCTCAGGAATCCGAAATTACAGAACACAATATTGCAAATACTGTAGACTTAGGTTTCGGGTCCTCACCGTTTTCTCAAATGAGTCAAGACACATTTTCTGCTTGTCAAAATGTGAATGTTGCCGGTGAAAATGCACTGCCAAAAAGCATAGAGAAACACATTCCAGACACTAATACATTATTATTGCAATTAATGCAACAAATGGAACAAAATCAGAGACAAACACAGCAAAAGCTTCAAAAGTTAGACATCACACTTGAACAAACACGTGAAGATTTAACTACTGAGTTACATAACATTGAATCGAAATGTCAAGAAGCCTGTAATGACGTAAAAACACAAATTTGTGAGCACTTTCAACCTATTTTTTCGCGGCATGAAAATGCATTACAGAATCACGAAGCAGACATAAAAGAACTGCAAATTATTGTTCATGAAAATCATGAGAACTTGTAAGCTAAAATTGACTCAGTTGCATCTACCGATTCGGTTACGCAACTTGCAAAAACTCAGGAAAACTTAAAGGACACAATAGATACGATTTCATCACAAATGGACACACTGAAACTTGGTTCAGAAAAACACACAGAGGAAATAATTTCACTATCGGATAAAGTAGCCGAACTTTCAGATCAGTTCACTAACTTATCTACAAAGGTAGATGATGATCTGAATGACACAAGACCTGTAGCTTTCACTGACACTGAAGAGTGCGAACAAATTAGGAAATTCAAACAAAATCAGAATCAAATCAATACACAGTACAAAAGAGAAATCCGGGAAGTACAAGATCAGTTGGCACAAGTAATACAAGAATTACATATTTCAGAGGACACTCGCGCTCCAGTACGGGAAGAGGGGCATAGAAATACGGAGCAACCACAAAATAATAACATAGGACACTCCGGAAATTATGAAAGAAATTGGCAAGGCGCATTGAATTTTGAGATGGAACCGCCGAAACGAAATAACAATGAGCGATGTGCGACTCACCGACACGATGATTTTGACTATAAGCTGTTCATTACTACACGTAAATTCAAAACATTTAAGAATTCTGGCAACGACATTCATCCGCGAGCATGGCTTCATCAATTCTCTCATTGTTTTCCTCCCAACTGGTCATTGCAGTACAGATTAGAATTTATGTGTGGCTATTTAGAGAATGAACCAGCTGTAAGAATGCGATCGGTCATTCACGATTGCCACAGTGAAGGAGAGTTTTATCATGCCTTCCTCTCACCATATTGGTCTCAAGGTACACAAGACCAAGTAAAACATAGCATCATGATGATGAAACACTTTGGACAATCTGAATTTTCCAGTCTTGTCAAATATTTTGAAGACATGTTGCATAAGAATCAATATCTTTCAAACCCATACAGCCCTTCAGAACTCATCCGCATTTGCTTAATGAAATTGCCTGAACATTTAAGAAATATTATTTTGGCAGGACGTTGCAAAGACGACATTGAAGCTTTTCAGGCACTCTTACAAGAATTAGAAACTGACACTGATAATCGCGGAACGCGAAAACAGGAGCACAACAATTACAGGTAACATCCGTCGCAATTCCGCGATGAAAGAAATAATAACTGGACACGACAAGGCTATTCTCACAACACAAATCGTGACCAAAACAGACACCACTCGTATGACAACCGTTGGCAGAGTAGTAATAACTACAGGGAAAGATCACCTCTCCGCAGTAATGACTATCTCAGAGACAATCAGAGAAACAGACAATATGGGAACCAAAACAATTATTATCAGGGGAGACAGAATAACTTCAGACACAACAGTTCAGCGCATAGTTACCATTCAGGGAGAAATTCTCCACCACGTGACCGACAAGAAAGAAACTGTGGAATCTACCGACATGACGACAGACGATATAATCATAACGACAGACGTGAATTTCATCAGAACTGGCAGGATTCTAACAGAGCTGGGGCCTCTCGGCAAGGCGAATTTGTAGAAGTTTGGTCTCCTAATCCCAATAACGACACGCGCCAACAAAGAAACAGACAATGACCCGCACCGCAGGCAGCCACATGCGCCGGCTGGCTCAGAGAAAAATAACATAGACGCTAACCTTGAGAAAAATTCCAGTATTCTTTACCGACGTACACCGCATGACAATTGCATTCAACTCTGAGTACTATGAAGAGTAAAGGATTTCACCACACTTCACATATAAAACCGCTCATTGAGAGATAATCTGCTTTTTAACTTAGTCTTTACCATAAAATTTTTCACTTTACATTATTGTATGCTTTGTTAGACATAGAAACTGTTAACATGCAACAATGTTAGAAGTTAAATATCCAGTCAAGAACCAAGAGAACTTACTTTAACAGAAATTACGAACGCATTGTTATTGTGAACAGACGACACAGTGTTATTGTGTGTGTACATTCTTGCTTGTTAGTTGCACGATTACGTAATGACTATAAGGCTTACATACTTAGAACATATACCAGTACTGCTAATGAGATTTTAATGCAACATTTTGGTTTACTTGAAATTTGGTGTATCATGAGGTAAGTACATTGACTTCTGCAGAACTTAGCTTTCGGAGGACGATAACTACGACACATCCACAGAGATTATCTTAGAGCAAGCCGCACATTTAGCGCTACAGGACACGTATTTGAGTGATTAATTTTGTACTTAAATCATTTATTTTTAAAGATATTTGAAGTACAATGATACAAAGAAAGTTTTCCGTGATACATTTCATTCCATTGCTGTAATCTGTAACACCTGAGGGTATAATTACATTTATCCTCAGGGGGGTACACGCTTACTTTGTGTATCATGTGTCTGGCAAGCACAAGGAGCCCTAGCTAATATGGTATTTGCTTATACAACTTTACACATCGGTACCATATTTCTCTAACACATAAATTACACAGCTATCTGATCGTTTAACTGGGAGAGACAAAAATTTATTTTACTATATCAGTGACAGATGTTTACGATTTACACAGTTGTGTAACTTCACACTTATTAAATTGTATTTTGTCTGTAGTTTGTGAACTGTTCATATTTTTTCGGACCCATTGTGATATTATGAGAGCTTTGAATGATATATTTGGTATGGGATCACGATTTTTAAAGTACGTTTGAGGCAGATGACACTTTTGACATGAGCAGAGAATTTTTTTTAGGTTTTGAAATTATTGGAGGAAGCTACGACGATTTTGAGAGTTGACTGAGGTGTTATGATGTTATTATTACGATGACTATGTGTATTATGCTGTTGCGGTATGTTTATGATCAATAAGCTGATGCTATATGAGTTATTTGAGTATGCTACGTATCTGTTATGATGAAATATTGCAGAAGTGTCGACGAATAAGGTAAGGAATAATGAGTAGTGGTTAGGGACTCTGGTTTGTGAAAAAGGTTGTTGGAAACCAAGAATCGTACTTTAACAGTAATGAAATGTATGTAAATGCTTGAATGTATTACAATGCCGACGAAAATTTTTTGGGCTCTGTTATGTCAATAGGATTTTGTTTTTACAGATTTGTAACACAAATTCTTGACCTGTGGAATATTTTTATATGAGACTGTCACTGTAACGGAAACTGCTGTCGTAAATATTTCAGTAAGAAAGGTAAGTGACCTTGACGTAATGCGTTTTGGGCGCCCAGCTGAGAGGTAGGTGTCTGACAACAGAAAGCCTTTAGGTGGAAAGAAAAGGGGCCATTATCCTCACCATTGACATTCCTTTGTAGAAAGCATCGCAAAAACGACACGGTCGAACTTGAAAACATATGATTACACTGTGGAGCTCTTAATTTATATTATCTAGTTTCTAGCTGCACTGCAGCATTGGTTAAAATAAAATTTTATAGATGTACTAATATAAATATTTTCTGTCTACAGATCGAGTAAATAATAATTTTTTTCAAAAAAATGAGGGAGCACAAAAAGACATTTACCTTCACAGGAACTGCATTCATAATTTTCTTTTCAAGTACTTGGTAATTTATTTTGTAGAATAAGTTGTGGTGCACCACTTTCATTACATAGACATTACGATGTGAATATACATTTCCCTTGTCTGCATTGTTGTCTTTAGTGTAATATTTTTTTTCTGCTTGAGCTATGCCATGTTTAAATATAAGTTATTGCATTTTCTGCTGTTGTTTGCCAGGCATAGTGCTACTGAATTTTAATTTGTGTTACTCTGCTAAGCCAGATTTATTTTTCTTGTTTGCTGCACATTGCCTTATATTAGTTGTAATATTGCAATTGCTTTGTTAATTTCTATAACGCTGCTTCCTTTGCAAATTTCCATTTTTTTGTCATTGCTGTTTGTGTTAATTGTTTTGTGCTGCTGCATTGCCTCGTCCCTTAGTTTAGCATCTGAGGTCAGTAGATTTAAGTTAGCTTAAGATGGGGTAGGCCATATAAGAGAACAAGTTGTGATGAAGTGGAAGTAATTCATTGAGAAGCTATAAGAAAATGGTTTGGCCAAAAAAAAAGTATTTTGAAAGAGGATATGAAGCAAAAAAGTAGGGTTTAGGGACAACAGGTTTAGGTAGGATTTTCTTGGAAATAAATGATGAGGTAAGATAATGGAAAATAAATAATGAGGTAAGAAATATGTGAACATAAAAATACAGAAAGCATGCTTGGATAGGTTTTTTTTTGGTGGAAACAAATGTTGAAATAAGACAAAAGATCTATGGAATGAAGTTTTAGGTTGGACTGCAGTAGCAAATATTACACTGAAAACAAACCCTGTCCTTTCCTTTTGTGTTATCCCACTATTTGTTTGTGTACCCTTGTGTATTTGTGTTCTTCCTGTCTTTATGTGTTTAGCTAATAAGATTTATCTTGTAGAATTTTCTGATAATATGTTATTTTCTTTGTAAAGATGTTTAGACATTATTTATTCTGTTCTGTTTTAATGCTCATGGGTGAAGTTGATGTTTCGAAAGTTACTCTGATCTTTTATGTATGTACTAATGTCATAATTCCTGTAACACTGGTGTATATGTCTATTTCTATTCTTTTGTAAAGCCTGTTTTACTACAAATGTTATCTGTATTGTTATGTTCTTTAGTGATGTATTTTGTACCTATGTTATTGTATTCTCATGTTACAAAATCGTAATTGACACCAGTTCATCATATTATTAACTTGTAAGTTACATTTCACTGCACACATTTCTGTTGGTCATAGTATATGGACAAGATGTGAGAAGTAGGGACTGATAGTGTTTGCACGTGTGTTAATAATTCAGCAGGGGACTGGATAACAGCATTGCTGGTTCTAAGGACATTTCAAAAAAATTTTTCTGTGCGTGCACAAGTGGTGGTTTATGGACTTGCTATATTCTCCGCAAGAATCTTCGATGGTGATTGTGCACCTGCACAGTCGCAACGGATGGCTGCTAGCCATCTCTAAAAGGACTACAGTGGGTCTGCATCTTTGATGGCCCACCAATACCATTATTTCTACAAGGACTACAGTGGATCTGCACCTCTGGTGGCCCACCAATACCATAATCTCTACCAGCACTACTGTGGGTCTGCTCTGTGATGACCTACCTACCAATATTCTTCAAAACTTTGACTGACTCTGCTGTGGGTTTGCTCTGTTATGGCCCATTACCTGTCTGCATGTCAAGAGTCAGCACTGTCTTTCCGTTGGAAGGACAACACTACTTCTTCAAGACTGCATGGAAATCCACTACTTCTGCGTGCATTTTCTTTTCCTGCTGAGACTTTGAGAAAAACACTGCTATTTTACTGTGATGAACGATCAGGACTGTCTTTATGGACTGTGAGAAAATTTTACCTTTTGACCAACATTGTATCAATAAGTGTGTGCATTTGATTTCTTTGTTATTGTAATTATGGAAAATTTTATCAAATCATTATTGGCCACTGCCCAAAACAATCTGCAAAATTTTTTGTGGGGAGCATGGGGGCTATGTAAGTAGGCTGTTTATGTTTTCTTATTGGCAACGTTACGTAGCGCTCTGTATGAAAATCACTGGCTGTGCTGTGTGCAGTCTGTGGCTAGTTTGCATTGTTGTCTGCCATTGTAGTGTTGGGCAGCGGCAGCTGGTTGTGAACAGCGCGTAGCGTTGCGCAGTTGGAGGTGAGCCGCCAGCAGTGGTGGATGTGTGGAGAGAAATGGCGGAGTTTTGATATTTGTAAGAATGGATGTTATGAACTCCTATATATATATATATATATATATATATATATATATATATATATATAAAAAATGACTTTTGATGACTATTAAGGTAAATACATTGTTTGTTCTCTATCAAAATCTTTCATTTGCTAACTATGCCTATCAGTAGTTAGTGCCTTCCGTAGTTTGAATCTTTTATTTAGCTGGCAGTAGTGGCGCTCGCTGTATTGCAGTAGTTCGAGTAACGAAGATTTTTGTGAGGTAAGTGATTTGTGAAAGGTATAGGTTAATGTTATAGTCAGGGCCATTCTTTTGTAGGGATTTTTGAAAGTCAGATTGCGTTGCGCTAAAAAATATTGTGTGTCAGTTTAAGCATAGTCTTGTATAATTTTTCTAAGGGGACGTTTCAAACCTTACAGAACTAGCAGAAAGCATATTGCGGAGACATGGCTTAGCCACAGCCTGGGGGATGTTTACAGAATGAAATTTTCACTCTACAGCGGAGTGTACGCTGATATGAAATTTCCTGGCAGATTAAAACTGTGTGCCGGACGGAGACTCGAACTTAGGACCTTTGCCTTTCGCGGGCAAGTGCTCTACCATCTGAGCTACCCAAGCACGACTCGGGCTCCGTCCTCACAGCTTTACTTCTGCCAGTATCACGTCTCCTACCTTCCAAACTTTACAGAAGCTCTCCTGCAGAAGTAAAGTCATGTAACTAACAACTGTGGTTGAAATTTGAAGATTTGAATTCTGATTTTCCTACTATTCGCTCTGTATGGTCTTTCCTAGGTATTTTACGGTATTTTAATTGTTCCCAGTGAATTGTCTTCGATGGTATAATCGAATACAGTGGATCTCTTCTCACATTTATACAGAATACACTGCATCTATTTAGTTACACAGTCAATTTCGAATCCCTCCATCAGACGTCAATGCTCTATATGTCTTTCTGCATTCCGCTGCAGTGTTCTGGCTTTGCAACCTCCCTAAAAACAACAACATCTCGGTGAATAGCGACATACAGCTGCCACCGTTACCCACAAGGTCATTAACACTAATTGTAAAAATGAACGATCCTGTAAACTTCCTTGGAGCACTCCTGAAACTACCTTCGTATTTGTAATTTTCTTCTGTTACGCAAGACGTGTTGTGTTCTGTCTGCAGGGAAGTCTGAAATGCAGCCACAAATCTCATCCGATACTCAGTAAGCTCATGGTCTGTCTATGACAGCTTCTCTACCAGTCGCAAAGTTCCGGACGTGTTCGTAGGAAAGACAGCTCTGCTGACAAATCGAGCAAGCCCTTGGCATCGACTTTTGCGAAACGTGCGACGTGAGGTGCGTACAGAGAAAGGGCAGCGGCGCCCAGCCTACGGCCTGCAACCTGCAGCCTGCTCCGGAATCTGCCACACTTGCGACCGACGGACCCAGGCCACGCCTGCGCCGCCGCCGGATGAATAATGGATCTGCCGCCAGATGTTGCTCCCCGTCTCCGGAATATTAAAAGACAGCCAAATTGTCCGTCAGATATACAGCTGGCAACAGACCTGATGAGACGAGTTCACTACACAGCAGCCGACACCGAAGAACAAAAGCATTCCTTGGCGATTAAGGTCGTATTGCCTGACAGCCTTTCGATATCTACTCGTTTAGGTATGCATCAAACCCTTGCAACGAAATAGAAGACTTGGTACACGTACACTAAAAGGTATTTAGACACAAATTACTTCCTGAAGCGGATCGACGTTTTGTGCAGAGACTAGTAGCTGAATTTTAACGTAAATACTGTAAAATATTGCGCTGAAGCAGGTGAATATCTACTCTTGTACGATTACAATGCCGGTGACAAATCATTTGAAACAATAACCATTACAAAGATCTAGCGGTAAGCATCCAGTGCGGCCTACGCTATGTGACCAAAAATATTTGGACTCCCATTAGTGGTTGTTAATATGACGCAATAAACTTTCAAGGGGACACCTCCAAGTCGGACGTCTGATTCTCTATGCAGCCGGCACGAGAAAAGGTACTGATGTAGGACGGTGGGGTCTGGAGCGAGGACGACGTTCTAACTCATCCCAAAGGTGTTTCGTTGTGAGAGGTCAGGGACTCTAGCCAGACCTGTCCGTTTCACAAATTTTGGAAACAAACCTGTGCCTCACACATGCCGCTCTATGACAGTGTGACACATGCTGACACAATCACCGTCTCTGAACTGCCCCTGTACCGTACGCAAGACACAATGTTGCAAAACGTGTTCCCATTCTTCCGCATTTGGCGTTTTCTTAAGCGCTGTAATGGGACCAAACGCTAACCACGAAACACACCCCATAGCATAACACGACCTCCTCCGCACTTCACTGTTGCCACTACGCGTGATACCTGGTAACGTTTTCCAGGAATTCGCCTAACACAAATCCGTCCATCGGATTGACGCAGGGAATAGCGTCATTCTCAACTCCAAGTCACTAGTATTCACTGTGGTGAGTGTTTGTGTGTGTGTGTGTCGGCTCGATGGAAATGAATGTTCAAGTCTGTTTGACACAGGTCGGCGTCCGTCGGTCGCGACAACTCCGATATGTTACTGTTAAAACAAATTCCTCGGCTTGTTTGGTTAGTTTCAGATACTATATCCCTGTAACAGATATCCGCGTATCGATGGAGCAGCACGCCGTATTGTATAAGTGGGCCTCGCTTATAATTGAAGCAATGGTGTTTGAAGGATGTCTGTCTTATTTACTGCTGCACACAGCGACTGCACCACTCGGTACCGCAACAACTCCCTTTATGTGAAACAATAAACGAAATATTCTTCGCGTGTTCGCGACGGGCTTATGAGCTTACGCGGAACTTGAGAGCAGTAGTTTTTGACCGATTTGCAAATGAATGTTCAAACGTAGATAATATGATATCTCGAATTATAAGTCCCACCATTCAAGTCGATGCCACATTATAGTCTTGCGGGGAAGTTGATTCGTGAAGTATTATAGCCTCGTTAATGCGTTGCTACGGTGCTACTTCAACAGCTTCTACGTCGTAAATCCAGAGATAATGTATTCTCTAAATAACGTACAGAAAGCGTCGTAATACAATGTTCAAATACTGTTCCCTGTTAATAATGTCACTCAATCTAGCTTCGGCGTTCTATCAAGAAAATAATTATTCACAGTTACACAATAAAGTTCAATTAATTGATGTAGACTACACGAAGTATTAAAGTTATAACTGAGTTTATTGAACTTCTGTATTATCTGCACTGGAAAGCATATCGATCTGTCATTCAAGGAATTGAGGTTACGATTTACATCAGCAATTCTGACGTTGACTTCAGCTTCCGACAACACGGCGTACCCGTGAATTCTTCATGACTGCGTGTATATGTTGCCTACTCAAGTCTATTAGGAGAGTTTATGTCGGCGTCTGGTACATTCAATGCTCGTGACGATCACGACGACTAAGTGCCAGAATTGATTAAGTATCACATTAGTTACTTTACCTTAGCGTACAATATGTTCCCTTGTCTGGCTAAACAGTAACTGTTCTATCACCTTTCTTCACAACTTTGACTAATACATCAAGACGATACTTGAAAAACTTTAAAATTCCAGATCGGTCTGAAACAATCTAATAGCGGTCAATAAGCGTTCTTCTATCGCGACGTCTACAAGAGAGCGAATTAACATCACTATTGAAGTTTTTCATTGTAGTCGCAACGAACTTATAGCTGGAATGCGGCTACAATTCTTTTCCTGGATAAATGTTATCTCTACTCACTTTATCTCGTCTGGGTTTTACCCTTCATAAAGCATATATTTTGAATTATTTATTTAGAGTTTCATGCTTTGTAGATTGAGTGATCATCTGATAGTCTTCATTTAGTTCATTTCGTGAAATAGACGTTGTTAGTTCCCTAGTATTTCTGTTGGTAAAACTTTCAATAGTGTTAATATTTTGTGGCCAGTAGCTACCGTCAGGGTCAGGATAGCTCATTTTTATGTGTTTTGCCGTCAAAAGGGATGACATTAGAGGATCTATATTTGGGGTGTTATACCGGTTACCTACTTTCCATTGGCTTTGCTTTTTACGCCACCTTGGTTCAGCACTGACTACAGAAATTTGTAGCTAATAACTAACTGCTGGACCATTGTATACCATTCTCTTTAATTCCCTGCACACACTCATCGTGCTATCTGGACAGCTGGTAGCAGTTTTTATACAGGGAAGCGCCAAAGAAACTCGTATAGACATGCGTATTCAAATACAGAGATATTTAAACAGGCAGAATACGGCGCCGCGGTAGGCAACGGGTATATAAGACAACACGTGTCTGGCGCATTTGTTAGATCGGTTGCTGCTGCTACAATGGCAAGCTATCAAGATTTAAGAGGGGTTGAACGTAGTGTCAATATCAGCGCACGAGCGATGGGTCGCAGCATCTCCGAGGTAGTGATGAAGTGCGGATCTTCAATACGACCACTCCACGAGTGTACCGTGAATATTAGGAGTCCGGTGATAGATCAGATCTCCGGCATAGGTTTTGCCGGAAAAAGATCCAGCAAGAACGGGACCAACGACGACTGAAGAGAATCGTTCAACGGGACAGAAGTGCAACCCTTCCGCAGATATCAATGCTGGTCCTTCAACAAGTGTCAGTGTGCGAGTGTGGGAACCATTCAACGAAACATCATCGGTATTGGATTTCCGTGCGGAAGGCCCACTGGTGTGCCCTTCATGACTGCACGACATAAAGCTTTACTCCTCGCCTGAGCCTGTCAACACTGTTGATGACTGGAAACATGTTGTCTAGTCGGACGGGTGTCGTTTCAAATTGCATCGAGCGGATGGACGTGTACGGGTATGGAGACACCCTCATGAAAGCATGGAACCTGCGTGACAGAAGGGGACTATTCAAGCTGAGGTCATCAGTCCCCTAGAACTTAAAACTACTTAAACATAACTAACCTAAGGACATCACACACATCCATGCCCGAGGCAGGGTTCGAACCTGCAATCGTATCGGTCTCGCGGTTCCAGACTGTAGCGCCTAGAACCGCTCGGCCACACTGGCAGGCGGAGTGATAAGAGACCTCAAATAGGTCTTGCTACATAGGACTCTGACAGGTGACACGTACTGAAACTTATTTATTTAAATGAGTGTGTCTGTACTTAAATTACAGAATGACTGAGAAGATGAAACTTCTACGTTATTTTATTCTAAAACAGCTGAGTATAACTGAACGTACTGAACCTACTTTCTCTTTACGTTTTCTTATCGTGTCAACACTGACCCACAATATTCTAGTGCAACGCAATCTGACTGCTCAAAAAAATTACAACCTGACTTCAAATAATTAATTCAAAAGAATGGCCCTGACTAAAAAGAAATCTTAACAATAACCTATAAATTTCGTTAAGCACTTACCCCACAAAAATCTTCATTGCACGAACTACTGCAATACAGCGAGCGTCAGTACTGCCAGCTAAATAAAAGATTCTAACTACTAAAGCCACTAACTATCAATAGGCAAAGGAAAGATTTTGTTGCAAACCAAATAATGTATTTTTTACCTTAATAATGTGAGATCCAGTTCAAACACGAATTTAAATCGTCATTGACATTGTAAGTAGGCTGTTTATGTTTTCTTATTGGCAACGTTACGTAGCGCTCTGTACGAAAATCACTGGCTGTGCTGTGTGCAGTCTTTGGCTAGTTTGCATTGTTGTCTGCCATTGTAGTGTTAGGCAGCGGCAGCTGGATGTTAAGAGCGTGTAGCGTTGCGCAGTTGGAGGTGAGCCGCCAGCAGTGGTGGATGTGGAGAGAGAAATGGTGGAGTTTTGATATTTGTAAGAATGGATGTTATGAACTCATATATATATCATGACTTTTGATGATATTAAGGTAAATACATCTTTCATTTGCTAACTATCCCTATCAGTAGTTAGTGCCTTCCATAGTTTGAATCTTTTATTTAGCTGGCAGTAGTGGCGCTAGCTGTATTGCGGTAGTTCGAGTAACCAAGATTTTTGTGAGGTAAGCGATTTGTGAAACGCATGGGTTAATGTTAGTCAGGGCCATTTTTTTTGTAGGGATTTTTGAAAGTCAGATTGCGTTGCGCTAAAAATATTGTGTGTCAGGTTAAGCACAGTCTTGTGCAATTTTTCAAAAGGGGACGTTTCATAACATCTAGTACAAAGGTATATAATCATGAATAATATTCAATCTCCAAGTCGAACATGTACTGATCGTTAGCCTACGCTAACTCTTCAGACCTCTACCCTCAATCAGTGCTAACTTCTCACATCTAACATCCATCACTGCTGGCTGTTCACCTCCAACTGCCCAACAGTACTTCCATCACTGCTGGCGACTAACTTCCAACTGCCCAACACCACTGGCGATTAGCTTCCAACAGCGAGTCCGACCATCCACAGAGTCTCCTACAAACAAAGCGCAGTCAGAGATGCAAAGCGCTACACAGCGCTGCCAACACAGAAGCAGCCCACTTACAGTACGTAAGCATCCTGTCTGATCAACTGCATCCATTCATGTCCATTGTGAATTCAGACGAACTTTGGCCATTCGAGGAAGACAATGCAACATCCCACACGTCCTGAATTGCTATAGAGTGGTTCCAGGAACACTCTTCTGAGTTTAAAGACCTCCGCTGGCCACCAAACTTCCCAGATATGAACTTTATTGAGCATACCTGGGATGCCTTGCAACGTGCTTTTCAGAAGAGATCTCCACCCCGTCGTACTCTTAGGCACCGTTCATACAAAGGCGACATAAGCGATATGTAGAAAGAAATACATTGCGACGATATATTGCTAGGAAGATTCGTGGCAGCGGGCGATAAATCGACGCGACGTGAGTGACTAAAATGTGGTGTGAACACGAGTCTCA
Source organism: Schistocerca nitens (assembly GCF_023898315.1). Lineage (NCBI taxonomy): Eukaryota > Metazoa > Arthropoda > Insecta > Orthoptera > Acrididae > Schistocerca > Schistocerca nitens. Next base: position 267,329,172 of record NC_064618.1, read on the forward strand.
CTACTTCAGTTACAAACATGAGCTCAACTGAGCAAGACGTTGTAGTGAGAAAAAGGAAATTCTGGGTACATACCTAAAATCTTAGCAACATGCACCACAGCTCAACTGTTGTTTCTCGAGAGTTGTCTCGACATCAGTCAAAATTCAGGAAGTTTTATGGAATGAATCCTGAAAACTTTCATTTTCTGAAACGCCTAGTGTCACAAAAAAACGATACACCCTTCAGGGAGGCTATTTCTCCAAATGAAAAACTTCTAATTACTATAAGGTAAATAGAAATAAATGTAAAAAGTAGTAAATTGAGCAGTTTTATTTTTATAATGGTTTATAATATTTCACAAATTTTTCCAATTAGTTTCACTTTCTTGCGGCAGTGGGGTAATCGATTCAATCCCGACGTCGTTGTAATATTGCTCATGTTAGACTGAGTTTGTAAGATGTCATGATGGATGACGAACTCCAAGTATAAGGACTGGAACCAACTGAAACACTGGATTCCGCATTCTCTCGTTCGTCCTCTTCCAACAACTTACGTAAAAGAGACGTTGTTTGTATTTTGAAAATCCTCTTCCGATGCGTGCTACGGTTCTTGAGATCAGGTAAAAGAGGAAGAAGGAAATGCTGATCAACATCTTGGTCACTTTTATTGGCAGATTTTTCATGGTTATCCATTCTATAGAAGCATCATCGACTTGGTCTTTACCCTTTCGTTTTCCGTATTTCACTTGAGCTTTTACGAGCAGGTTTTTCAAGTAATTGCACGAAAGAAGCTTCGTCAGGCATTTCCTCTTCAACAAATGTGTCGCTTTCATCCTTTTGAGTAATATTGGACTACTCTATTGCTGTATCTTCAACGCGAACGTTGCCAGACGTATTTCCTCCTTTCAAATACGGTTGCAGAAAAGCTGAATTCTCAGTCAAATAAAACGTTTTCTTTGAATTCTGGCTAGCACCAGACTTTGGTGGTCTCAGCGAACGCACATATGCTATTCTGATATTCTTCCATTGCTCTCGACAGTTCTTTTCTGAAATACGATTTTAAAAAGTCGACATCAATAGGATTTGTTTTAAAATGTTGTTTAATAAAATGAAAACACAATGTTGTTCATACATATGAAAATACAGTGAGACTTATGCACCTCTTTAAGATTTAAAACCATCAATTTCGTTAATATATACGATATAGTTCCTGTTTTGTTTTTATTGTAGTGTCAAACTTGTTGAAAACGAAGACACAAAACTTTTATAACTTTTTCAGGTATCTAGCTACTGGAAGCAGTTTTCAGGGTCTTTCCCTGCCATTTTACAGAGGTAATTCAACTGTCAGTTACATTGTTCATTCGACTTGCGCTGCTATATGGTCTCACTTACAGCCGCTGTATATGCCGCAACCAACGGAGGAAACTTGGAGGCAAGTATCAAAACGTTATTGTGAGTTACGGAATTTACATAAATGTATCCGTTCTCTCGATGGAAAAAATTTCCGCATTCAGTGTTCCCCAAATACTGGGTCCACAGATTACAATTATAAAGGATTCTTTTCAATAGTTCCAGTAGCTTTGTCTGACGCAGTGGAGGTTGGAAACCATGGACGGAATAGTGACGGTGCTATGTTGCACAAATCAACACTCGGAGAATTAATAATAATTAGTAATTAGTAATAAATGAAGCAAAGTTCTTATAGCTGAGTTTTTAGAAAAGTTAGGTAGCGAACTTCTGATACAATTAAAAAGAAAATAGATCTGTTACACATATTGAAAATTTGACAAAAAGAATTCATCAGCCAGGGTGGCGAATGAACTGACTTCCGTGAGAGAGGCCGGACTGGCCTCCAACTCCTTTCATCTTAAACGCCCGCTCATTGTGACAGAGCTTAATACATGCAACGAATCACGCAGGCAGTCCGTTTACTACAGCATACAGAAATCAAAGTTACCAAAATGCCAATCACAGTTCACTACAGACGCCGTACAATTGCTGATGCACAACACAATTATTTTACCACTGTTCAGCAAAAAGTGACATGCGACAGGGTTATCTGAAGCAGAACACAAGTCCGGAAATTGACTTCTCGGAGCACTGTCACATAACTCTCAAAATAGAAGGAAGAACTAGTTCCTTGGCTAGCCCTCATGTATATACAATATTCACTGGGGCACCTCGCTCTTCGTACGACACCACACAAATCGTAACTTTGGGGCCATTATGTGGTCCACTTATTTCTTGCGCCACAATATGAGTTTTAAAGTAGTCCGTGGGCCTCTCGACTATGCTCGAGTTTAAGATTCACACATCGTGATATTTCAACATTTACGGTTTGTTCGTACGATCACATGGCATGTTAACTGGTAAATACTTTACCGTATCGATTGGAACAACAAGTTTACTGTCATTCTATCATTTTGCTTCAACAGTTAGAACAAATGAATTTCCTTATACGTGACAGACCAAAATCTCTTATTTATGTGGGCTACCATTCATTACTTTCGCAAAGTGTAGAAATGTCTGATGTTGGATTCTAATTACACTGCATTGCCTCACTATTCAATTTATTTCCCTGTTGTGACACTCGAGAACAGCACTGTATTGGGAAGAACAGCAAACGAATACGCCAATGATTAGGGAAAGAAATATGCATGAATACTCCTACTTGAATCATGCATGAATTCTGCGTCAGTTTCCATGCGCTTACCAAAGCAATTACTCTGACATATAATCTTCCCTGCAATCTCTCGACGTGCGGAATATTCAGTAACCTGTTCTCTGTAATTACAAGGTTGGTTCTGTTTGTACTTTATAATGGCTGCCGTGCTACGTTTTCACTCGACAACGACCCCCAAAATATATTCTTTGCGTTTTTTTTATTCCCACATGGTTTCTGACACGCTTGCTACGTTGCGAGTGCGTCACTGCGGAAACCTAAGTAGTCTGTATCTTGGTCCTTGGCGTTGATGGTCTTGTATTATAAAAGCTTAACCTAGGAGTGGAAGTAAATTGTTTGCAGGTCATTTCTAGTAAAGATGTAGAAACGATAATCGAATTGATAGCAGAATGTTGTATTAGTAGTTAATTCGCCCTTTCAGAAAATCTAATGTGGTGCAGTATGATCTAAGCCCAATGGGGCACAACAAATAGCATTGTTAACATGTGTTCTGTGCGTGGGTGATCACGTGAAACGCCAGAGAAATACATTGTCTGTTTTATCATGGCAGTCCACAGCACGTGCGCATAAGGTATCATTGAGTTTCCTGGGCTGTGATTGGTTCAAATGGCTCTGAGCACTGTGGGACCTAACATCTGAGGTCATCAGTCTACTAGAATTTATAACTACTGAAACCAAACTGATCTAATGACATCACACACATCTATGCCCAAGGCAGGATTCGAACCTGCGACAGTAGCGGTTCCAGATTGAAGCACCTGGAACCGCTCGGCCACAGCGGCTGGCCGGCTATGATTGGCTAGAGTTCGTGGACATGGACTCCAGAACTGGCTGATACTAAGAGGTGGTGCCTGTTCTAAGGATGAGCGTTTATCTGAGCGGTAATGTGCACTGAGAAAGACATAGTCATTTAATTGTGGGCTTGATAAGGTGCGGCACACACTGTGTCATGGCAATAACAATATTATGACACCGCTAAAAAGTATGGATATATTCGTTGCCCACAACTCAACGGATTCGTAAAATGATAACGATCCTCATTACAGTTGTGCTGAACGTAAATCAACGATGTACGACCGTGCAACATCTTCTACGAAAGAGACACAGCTATAGAAGATGCAGGTTGCGTGAACAGACGTTCGTGACGCGTATCTGACTTGTACATGTACAAATGATGGCCAATGTGGAACGTCACGCCGTTACAACCAGTCTACATCATTATGGTTTCGGCAGAACTATCGCATACAGATGTTGGAAACTGAAAAACAAAATACACAGTTGTTCTTCTTTATATTATGACTATCGGTTTCTGTCACAGTCCTATCATCCTCGATCATTTTTATCAAAGCGTAACATTGTCATGGCATATACTACCGTTATATACGGAGTGTCACTTAATTATACAAGTAATACACTTACAAAAGTGATTTTAACTGTGATTTCCAAAACTACAGTGATTAATCATTCTTGAAATGTCTCATCAGGTATAACATGTGATATTGTAACCATTTATTTCTGTCCTGCAATGCAAACATTAATGCACCTGCGACAACACTTAGTACCTTGCCTTCCGATGTAGACGCCCAGAGACCTTATATATCAAAATATTCTGACCAATAATATGTCGAGGACAGCACAATGCTATAAAATATGGCACAGAATCGTCAGAGCTACACTCTGTAGTAATACTCAGATTAATTCGTTATAATATCGTATTTAAAAACTATGCAAGTATAAACGTATTGAAATTAGAAACTTAACTAATACAAATGCAATGCATTTATATAAAAAAACAATACATAACTAAAAACAAACATTAGTTACCTTACGTACTGCTATTTTTCTATATTCTCTTTCATCAATTTTCGTCCATTCTTCTTCCTCCTTATCTTTTGCTCTTGAATATTCATGCAAAAGCATCCCACACTTCGCAAATGTTTAACAATTTTTTTCTTCATGGCAGATCCCCAATTCATCTTCTAACTCAGGCTTTGGTAGAGAATCTGTTTCTGAGAGCTCATTGTCAACTGAATCCTAATCCGACCTCTCTTCAAGTGCGTCTGTTAGTTCAGGTGGATCCCTCTCTTTCTTCGGTTTCCAGAATTTGGACATTAGACGCTGCAGACAAGGCTTCGTTCACTTTCGGTACGGGTAAACCATTATCCTTCTCCCGACTACTTCGCATAAAATCGTCTTTTAAATTATAGAGATTACCATATTACCCACCCGGTTATGGTTATTTTCCATGTACTAATTTCTCTGTATTCCATCCTCCTAGGTGCCTCTTCAGATGCTTCCTGCCCTACTCTGAACTGCTCGGATATACACTGCTGTCAAAAATGAAAGCAACAAACGAAAATTTTGCAAGAGTGCGTTTATTTTGCCACAAACAGTATAAACAGATGTTAGTAAGGTAGAAACAATCTAATGAATACAGAATTTAATCAACTGCAACACACCCCTAAATGGAGATAAAAACGTTCTTCGTTTCTTTTCCAACTTAACGAATTTGCACACACATTCTGACAACTGGTTAATGTGTTCAGCACGAGGTGTGGCCACCTCTGACACCAATACAGGCCTAACGACGACGGGACATGCTGTGAACGATGTCATCAATCTCATGTTGAGGCTACAATGCCCGTTCTTTCTGCAGAGCTGCTCAAAAGTCTTGGAGAGTGGTTGGTGGATGCTGACGTGATGCAACCCGTTTCCCTGGTGCGTCCCAGACAGGCTCTATGTAATTTAAATCGGCAGAGCGGGCTGTCATGTTTTCCGTCTCCAACAAAACATCAACCACCCATATTCTATGAGGTCGAGCAGTCTCTGCCCACAGCATCTCTCAATAACCGAGCTTCAGATCCCAAGATCTCCTCGCGGTACCTGACAGCAATTAAATCTTACTGATTCAAGTGTACAATTTCATGAAAAGGTGTTCGAGTGGTCAACATAATCCCTGGCCGCACCATTAGGGATCCACCTCGAGATCAGTGTCTTTCCATAATGTTTGGGTCCCTAAATCGTATTCCACGTGCCCTCCGGATGCGAATCCGTCGAGAATCACTTTCCAGACCAAACCGGGATTCGTCTGTGAAAAGAATATTTGCCCACCGTTCGACCGTCCAGGTTGCATCTTGACGGCTCCGCTCTAGACGTTCCCTTCTGTGAAGATACACCAAAGGTAAACAGACAGCAGTGGCCCACCAGTAAACCGAGCGAGGTAGAGGAGTAGTTAGCACATTGGACTCGCATTCGGGAGGACGACGATTCAAACCCACGTTCGGCCATCCTGAGTAAGGTTTTCCGTGGTTTCCCTAAATCACTTCAGACAAATGCCGGGATGGCTGCTTTGACAAGGCACGACCGATTTCCTTCCCCATCCACTCCTAATTCGATGGTATCGATGGCCTTGCTGTTTGGTCCCCACCACGAAAAGAACCAATCAAACAGTGAAGCCACTCTGCTGAAGCCTTCTGTACAACGTTTGCCTCGATAAAACAAGTCCAGGGGATACTGCGAGGTCAGATACCACTTACAGTGCAGTACTAAGGCGGTACCGTCATGCCCTTACAGCCAAGTAACTGTCCACTCTTTCTGATGTCACGCGTGGTCAGACCTGTCCTGGTCTCCGGGATACAATATCGGTCTCTATAAACTGTCGCCGGCCAGAGTGGCCGAGCGGTTCTAGGCGCTACAGTCTGGAACCGCGCGATCGCTACGGTCGCAGATTCGAATCCTGCCTCGGGCATGGATGTGTGTGATGTCCCTACGTTAGGTTTAAGTAGTTCTAAGTTCTAGGGAACTGATGACCTCAGATGTTAAGTCCCATAGTGCTCAGAGCCATTCTATAAACTATCGCCTCATCCGAGAAACAACAGAACGATTCACATTAAGCCATCGGGCCACATTAGTTTGCGACTCTCCTGCTTCCCTTCTTCCTACGGCCCTCCTCAACAGAAATTCTGTAGGCGTGTTCTCTGTCCCATACTGCAACGTCTGTGACTGTATACACAGCGATTGTGGATGTGGGACTACCCTGCAAAAACTACCCTGCTTGATAGGTGCCCTGACGTCAATGCTGGTGTGGTTGTCCGTTGATCGGAATGCTGTATTCCGTGCAGAACACGATTTTATCGACATCTGTTGACATTTAGAATGATTATATGGTGAATCAAACACAAGACGGAGAAATGGCAGTTTGCTGCTTTAATGCATCAGCATAAATTCAGGCTTCTTTTATTCCTGCCTCTAGTTCCTTCCTCTTACCTTCTTTCTCGGCCTCTAGTTCCTTCCTCTTACCTTCTTTCTCGGCACTCTCCATGTCTTTCTTTCCTTTTCGGCCTCCTCCTGTACCCTCCTAGCTTATTTTTGCTTCCCTCTCTTTCTTATCTGCCTCCAAATGCGCCAGCAAGTTTGCTAACAGATCCGTTAAATCTGTTCTGATTTCTTTCAATATCCATCTTTGTTTCACCCACACACAAATATTTCTCGTTTAAAATGTACATCCTTGAAACACTGTGATAGTCAAAATTATGTTGACCGCCCACCGCGATACTTGAGGCCACCTGATGGCGTGCTAGCACGTGGCGCACAAACAAAAATTTGTAAGCGGAGCATACACGGACAGTGCATCACCCTAGCGAAGATATGGGTTGCAAATAAGGAAATACAAGCGCCTTTGACAAAGGGCAGAGTATTATTACGCAAAGCCTGTAAACGAATATCTCGAAAACGGTGAAGCTGGTCTAATGTTCACGTGCTGATGTCGTGAGCAAATATGGAAAGAAACAAAACGACAGTGAAACTGCCCGAGGCGCTAAATGGTTGTACCTCACGATTCTTCACAGAATGGGATTTGAGCATTGTCTACTCTGCAGGGTAGGACAGATGGTGATCTAAGGCGTCTCTGCCGAAAGAGCGCAATGCTGGTGCATGCACAAATATTTCAGAGCACACCGTACATAGTACATTGTTCTACGTGGAGCTCTGCAACAGACCACCCGTGCGTGTTCACTTCTTGACCCAACGACATCGTCAGTGGCAATTGCAGTGAACACGGGACCATCGGAATTCGACGGCCGACCAATGGAAACGTTTTCGGCTCTTATGGTGAATCACCTTTTTGTTACACTAGGTCCCCAGTCGTCTCCAAAAACGCCGTCATCGAGGTAAACGGCGGCTCGAAACTTGCCACGGGCACAGGCTGGTTGGAGCAGTATTATGCTACGGGCAGACATTTTCCTGTGGTTGCATGGGACCTCTGGTAGTGATCGAATACACGCTGACAGCTGCCAACGACCTGATCCCTTCATTCCTCACAGCTTCACCGACTGTGACGTCATTTTCAGCATTGTAATTGTACATGTCAGAGCCAGAACCGTGCTATACTAATTTTAGGAGCATTATAGTTAACTCAGGCAACGGCCTTGCCACAGTGGATACACCGGTTCCCGTGAGATCACCGAAGTTCAGCGCTGTCGGGCGTGACCGGCACTTGGATGGGTGACCATCCAGCCGCCATGCGCTGTTGCCATTTTTTCGGGGTGCACTCAGCCTCGTTCTGTCAATTGAGGAGCTACTCGACCGAATAGTAGCGGCCCCGGTCAAAGAAAACCATCGTCACGACCGGGAGAGCGGTGTGCTGACCACATGCCCCTCTTATCCGCATCCTCATCTGTGGATGATACGGCGGTCGGATGATCCCGATGGGTCATTTGTGGCCCGAAGACGGAGTGCTTTTATAGTTAACTCACGTTAAGTCTTGGCTCTCTAATTCACCTGACGTTTATCCTATGGAACCAATGTGGGTAGTTATCGGGCACCATCACAAGTACACAAATCAGCGGCGCATTGTTTACGCGAATTAAATGACCTGCGCGTAGACTTCTATTGCCACATACCTCCATAAACCTACCAACAAACTGTCGGATTCCTAATAAGCGGAATCAGTGGTGTGTTTCGTCCCAAAGTCGGATAAACATGCTAGTAGGAATGTGGTCACAGTTTTTTGGCTCAGCAGTGTAAATTCCAATATGCCGGAGTTCAGCCCCAACTCTCCCACAAACAATATAACCGAGACTAGTGTTACAGTATCGACCAGCACTAGCCGACGGGAGGGTCCAGGAACTGTTATGTAACCGCTTGTTATCAATTTTATCTAAGTATGTACAGTATCACTTTAGGGCATGACTCTCATACTCACAGCACAATGTAGTTTTTCTCGATGGAATACATTTGATTTATTGAAATTTTAAAAAAAACTGTGTTTTTTCAAGTAAACTGAACTACCTGCTATTTTGTGACACTGACTGTCTTGTCTGCTAAGCCAGGGTTTTCCCTTTCTGAAGACACTGTAAGGAGCCAGTTACGATACTAACTGAAAACAGCTAGAATTGTATAATTTTGGAGCCGGCCGCTGTGGTCAAGCGGTTCTAGGTGCTTCAGTCCGGAACCGCGCAGCTGCTACGGTGGCAGGTTCGAATCCTGCCTCGCGCATGGATGTGTATGATGTCCTCAGGTTAGTTAGGTTTCAGTAGTTCTAAGTCTAGGGAACTCATGACCTCAGATGTTAAGTCTCATAGTGCTTAGAGCCATTTTTTGTACAATTTTGAGTACAGTGACAGAAACGATTTTCAGGGTGCGATCAGATAGTAACTGGGCTCATATTAATAGTGCAGCAGTTACGGATATATAGCCTTGTCGTTTAGGTAGCAGCAAAACTCGTTAAAGCAGTTTCCAAGTACAGTTGTATGTGCTTCAGAGGTCTGTCGAAGGTTCGACAAAGCATGCTTCCTTTACCGACCATGTAGTGACTAAAATGTAATCACCAGTCTTCTGACTAACAAGGGGACCGCACCCACTCTTCATCATCGGTTTCGCCCAGATCTACGGCATGTATAGGGCTCGGCCAGAAACGAAACTGACAGAAGTGGAAGCCCCGGATGGCAAGCTATTAGAAACAAAATATAATTTTTGGGCCAGGGCGGGCGAGTCCTGATCCATTTATGTTAGCGTAGTTTCCAGACAGCAGTTAGTGCAGCAGAAAGTGTACGAAAGGGTAATACGAGAGTCGTGAGCTCGAGTATAATATTTTCATAAAAGGAGTAAAAACGGAAAAGAAAATTTGGTGGATGCGTAAGTGGACAGATGTAGAAATGTCATGAATGCTTCACCTAAAATTGGGAATCTTGAAACAGCTTTACACTTTTTTTTATTGGGGTGCTATTAGGCGCAGGAGAACAATTTATATGTATTATTTGACTCGTGGGAAGGACAAAAAGAATCCACATTTACAGGATCTGATTTTTCGAGATGAAGGATTGCCGTTATGCAGCATTAAAGTGATTCTCCCCGAAACGCATTCGCTACTGCAACCCTGCGATGTCTGTTTCTGTCGTCAGGTAAAGAATTTGATCATAAAGCTTCAAAACTGCTCTTATCTCAGAGAGAGACAAAAAGAAACCTCATCCCGAGAATCCAGCATTAAAATACAGCCCATTGCCAATATTTGGCGTAATGATGCATTACGCGTGGTTTGCTGTCAGACTGTGGGATACGAGAGAACCTGAAACCTCCTGGCAGATTAAAACAGTGCGTCGGACCGAGACTCTAACTCGGCGCCATTGCTTGGGTGCTTGGGTAGCTCAGTTGTAGAGCACTTGCTCAGATGGCAAAAGGTCCCGAGTTCGAGTCTCGGTCCGGCACACAGTTTTAATCTACCAGGAAGTTTCGTATCAGCGCACACTCCGCTGCAAAGTGAAAATCTCAATCGGCCCCGATCCTGCCTTTGACCAACAGGAGGTCCTCTGCTTTCACATTGATTCCGTCCGCTGGGATGCGCTGGACCGTCTGCCTCTTATGGCTTCTCAAATTGCTGCGGCTACCTGCCGCGACCCTGTCTTGCGGCAGGTTCTCAACTATGTGGTCCACAGGTGGCCGTCCTATGTTACTTGTCGGATGCAGTCCGATTTCAGCCCCTGGCGCCACCTGTCACACAGGCTCTCCGTGGTCGATGATGTCCTTCTGTTGGCCATGGAGTCAGATGCCCATCTGGTGACCGCCCCTCCAGACCACCGCAGGCACTGGGGTATGTCCTGTATGAAAGTTTTGGCTGGCCTGCATGTATATTGGCCTGGCATCGATGGCGATATTGAGCGCCTGGTCCGTGGGTGCACTGTCTGTGCGTGTCACCAGGCAAGCCCCCCTCAGTCGTTTGCACCCTAGCCTGTGCCTCGCCGGCCCTGGGATTGTATCCATATTAATTTTGGAGTCCATGAGGTTACTCATCGTTGATGCCTACTCCAAATATCCATATGTTTTCCGCATGGCACCCACCACCACGGAGGCTCACTCATGGCCCTGGCCCAGGTTCTCGCCATTGAGGGCCTGCCACACACGTTGGTCTCCGATAATGGTCCCCAATTGACAGCATCCTCCTTCCACGACTCCTATCATGCCAACGGTATCAAACATATACATAGCCCCCCTTTCCACCCTTCGTCCAATGGCGTGGCGGAGAGGCTTGTCCGCACTTTTAAACACCAGTTGACTAAGGCAGTCAACACATCTCCAACCACGTCGGCCGTCACCCTGTTTTTGAGCACCTATCACACTTCGCCAATTGACGGATGCAGTCCGGCAGAGCTCCTTCATGGACGACAGCCGCGGACCCTGCTCCATTTGCTGATGCCATCCTCCTCCCGCCCCCACCCCCGGCCCTCGCAGCGGTATGCCCCGGCACGGCGTGTGGGCCCGAGAGTGCGAGCGCAAGGCAGTTTGGACACCCACCACGGTCGCCGCGGCCCATGGGCGGCGTGTGACGTCGGTGCAGACGTCGAAAGGGTTGGAGCGCCGCCATCATAATCAGCTCCGCCCGCTTGCCGCCACGGGACTCGCGGCGCCGCTTCTTTCCCTACCTCATCGACTCACCGCCCCTGCCCCCGGTTGCGATCTCCCCGCGGGCCTGCCGCCGTCCCTCTCCGCCTCCAGGTGGATCGGCGGCTCCCTTCCCTGTCCTGGACTCTGGTTTTGCTGTCATGGATACCTCAGGTGTCCCTTCCTCCCCGCCAATAGCGGTTGATGAGCCCAGCTCCTCTTCCCACCGCCGCCAACCTTGGCACCGTCCGGGGCATTTCCGCCCCTACGCGCAAGTTTCAGGGGGAGGGATCTGGTACCGCTCGCTGCGGAATTTGAATCCCCGCCAGACGTCATGGAAGTCGAAGACCCCTAGAGGTCTCTGCACCATCGCGTCGCAAGCTGTGGCGGCGCGCGCCTCCTAACATGCATTTAGCGTGAGGGCGCCACAGTGGAACACGTGGTTCCAGTGGCCAATCGCGGCGCCCCCGATAGAGTATTTTAGCACCTGCCTCTGGCTCAGCCAGGTGGGGTCTCCATTCTTCCACCATTCTTCACACCTACAAATCCTTGATACGCCCCATCCTTTGTTATGCCAGCATCGCTTGGATTTCCGCCCCTCCCCAGTTCTATAAAGCCCTCCAAATCCTCGAACGCCATACGTTCCGCCTCGCCTTCCGCATCTGCCTTCCGTCCCCCACGCGCATTCTCCACGACCTCATCCCCTTCCCCCACCTTCTCCTTTTCCTTGAACACATCCGCACCCTATATATGCTCCGCTGCCTTGATCCCCCTCACCCCCTGGTGTCTCCTTCCTCTCCACCCCCAACCAGTTGCCGCGCCTTTACCGTTGTGTCCCACCCTCTCTCCATCTCCACACCCTCCATCTACTTTCCCAACACAACTTCCACTGTCTACCCCTCCCGGATGATGAGCTTCGCCCTGATATCTACCCTTCCTACCAAATCTAACCCCATCTTCCTGCCTCCTCCTCAGGGCTCCCTCTCATCCCCCTCCTCCTGAGCGGCTTCCCCCTCCTACTCCCCCTCCATCTCTTGTGCCTCCTTTCAGTGTTCAAATGGCTCTGAGCACTATGGGACTCAACTGCTGAGGTTATAAGTCCCCTAGAACATAGAACTACTTAAAACTAACTAACCTAAGGACAACACACACATCCATGCCCGAGGCAGGATTCGAACCTGCGACTGTAGCGGTCGCGCGGTTCCAGACTGTAGCGCCAGAACCGCTCGGCCACCAGCGGCCGGCCCTTTCAGTGTCTCTGCGCTCCCTCCTGCCCTGTCTTCCCTCTTCCTCTCCCACCCCACGTGTCTCCTGCCTCTTCGTGAACCCACTGATGCCCCTCCTCTCTTCATCCCACCGTTTCTCCAGCTGCCCCATGCTCTCCCCTCCTTTTCCATTCTCTGTGACCTTTCCCTCGGCAGGTCCCACCTGGCAGTTTTATTCTTCGTCGTGTGTGCTCCAAGTGGGTTTTAAGTGTGTTCTTCCGAAGTGTTTTTAATACTGTGGCCGACCTTTAACCTGTGCATGCGCATTCAGTGTCTTCTCTGTGTTTTAAGACTCGCCAACTGTGTTTCTTAACTTTCTGGTGACTTTTTTAACTGTCCCCCATGAACATCTCCATGTCTGTGTATTTTTACTTCCATATTCTCCCCTTACTCTGTTTTGTGTTCCCCTTTCTTTATCTCCTTATGTATGCATCATTTTATACTTGTTTTAGTTGTCGTGTCACTCAGCTGAAGAGCGGCGGATTGTGCCGCTGACAGCCCTCCCCTGCCCATATGGGGCAGGGGAATGAAATCACAATAAAGAAAAAAAAAAAAAGAAAAAATAAAGCTCAGCCAGCTAATCTGACCTTGCGTACATCTCTGGACACATCGCCTCGTCTTAGACAACTTATTTACCTTCTTGTTCTGTATACGAGTGGACGTTGTTGTTAGGTTTTCTTGTGACTCCGTTGTTTCCTACTTGTTGTTGTTCGTTCTGTCCTTCGTTGGTCGTGTCTGTCCTCTCCCACTGTGTTGTTGTGCGTGGGCCACTCCACGGGCCCCGCCGCGCATTTCGTTACTTACACCCCGCGGACGCCGTTAAAGCACTTCTGTTGAAGATTTCCGACAGTCCAGTCCAGTTGTGTCACTGGAATTCGAATTTCAGCCTTCTTCGTCGAAGAATAGTAGTCGGCATGGGCACATGAACCAGAACCTGCTGCGGAGGCCCATTCGCAGCAAAGTTCGCTCAGTTGTCTTGAGGAGACACTATGAGTAGCTCCTTGGTTCACCTGGACAGTTAGTTGCTCACCAGTCGCTCGTCTGTTCGCCTATATACACCTCTGCTGCAGTTGCACTTCCCCGTCATCTATGTGTTGCACCACAGTAGCCTAGGCAGCAGCTTCGAATAGCGCCATTTTGCCATACGCAGTTTAATTAATTACAGCAGCATGCGTACCGGTTACAAACCGAGCCGTTTTGGAAATGCTTCCATCCTTGGTCAGAAAGCCAATGATCATGTCCTTCTGGACGTCAGATAAATAACTCCATTCTCGCATTACGACAAGGACTGAACTGTTGTCCGCATCCAACAGACATGCTATATATTCTTCACCACTAGTGTTGTCACCTGCCGCATGTGAGAGGTTATTGTACGTTGACGTTGAACATTAACGTGACTGACCGTGTAGTTATCTACTTTGGATGCCATGTCAGACTGTTCGTGGACGAAGCCACTGCGACACCCGAAGACAAGCGAACTGCAGAAAGGCCTGTAGAGGATTGGTTATCGATATGGTTAAAAATTGCTGGATGCAGTAACAGCGGGTAAACACGTTGAAGTAACTATCCACGACGAACGTAACTGGAGTGACAAAAGAAAAAACGTTGCGAGAAAAGCTAATGCAAGGCCAAGATTCATTTGAAGAATGTTAATGAAACGTATTACACCTATGAAATTTTTTTTTTCTCTACTCAGCGTAGGTAAAGAGGAGACTGTGATAACTCACACTGGTAGTGATGCAAAGGACTTTGAAACAGACGTTTGGTGGGGTAGATGACAGCAGACATCAGAAAGTGAACAGTCCGAAAGTTATCGTAAGCATGCACAGACAGTGCAGCGAGCGATCCGAATCGAAAAATGTAAACAAAGGCCAACGGAGCAATCTGCAATTGAAGGCTTCAGAGAATAGGGAGAAGAAGAGCGGGTCCACTATATTGAGAGGCACTCTCGAGTCAGTAGACCGCCCCAAGAGACATGACTGCGGCTGCGGTGGCGCCCTACACAGGACAAGCCGTGGTATGAAGCCCAAGTATCCCTGACCTCTCCTCCATATCGATACTCGAGCAGGGCGGGGTGTCCGAACCACTGTCGCATGTTAAGGAAGTGACTTACAAAATAAACTTCAGTATTACTCATCACCGTGGCACCTCTTACAGGCTCGATTAGTAGAAGAGATAGAGAAGATCCAAGTAAGAGAGACACGTTTCATCACAGGACAGTTTACGAAGCACAAGAACGTCATGGAACCGCTTCACTGGTAGATGCTGCGTTACGAGAAGTCGAATGGTGTCCCTGTCGACAAGTGTGGTGCTATTCTTGTATTTTTTATTTTTTTTGTCACCTCTGCTCATCTGATCAATGAATCACGACTGTGTGGCAGCGTGGGCAGTTTCCAATACTACCGCTGGCGTGAAAAACAGGGCATGTCTTTGCACCGAGATGAGGAACCTCTTTGGGGCTAGTGTGCTAAAACTCGAAAAAACATGTGGCAAGGAACAGTTTCCGGGGGAACACGGACGGTTTTCAACCGGTCACGTGTGAGCAGGTGCTAGCAATATTTTCACTCTTTTTTTGAAAATATTCGCAAGGTCTCGTTTCATATTGTCATAACGATAATTAGAGATATGCTGTGCCTACAGAGGGAGGGCGTATGGATGTTCTGTGTTGGTTGACAAAGTATACTTTTTGAATATATCTATGTATGTTACCGACGTGGCCGCACACGTAGGCAGGTGCTTAAGTAAATGTATCTCATATACAGGGTGTTTCAAAAATGACCGGTATATTTGAAACGGCAATAAAAACTAAACAAGCAGCAATAGAAATACACCGTTTGTTGCAATATGCTTGGGACAACAGTACATTTTCAGGCAGACAAACTTTCAAAATTACAGTAGTTACAATTTTCAACAACAGATGGCGCTGCAAGTGATGTGAAAGATATAGAAGACAACGCAGTCTGTGGGTGCGCCATTCTGTACGTCGTCTTTCTGCTGTAAGCGTGTGCTGTTCACAACGTGCAAGTGTGCTGTAGACAACATGGTTTATTCCTTAGAACAGAGGATTTTTCTGGTGTTGGAATTCCACCGCCTAGAACACAGTGTTGTTGCAGCAAGACGAAGTTTAATGTAACCAAAGGACCGAAAAGCGATACAATAAAGGATCTGTTTGCAAAATTTCAACGGACTGGGAACGTGCTGGAAAGGTAGGGCGACCGCGTACGGCAACCACAGAGGGCAACGCGCAGCTAGTGCAGCAGGTGATCCAACAGCGGCCTCGGGTTTCCGTTCGCCGTATTGCAGCTGCGGTCCAAATGACGCCAACGTCCACGTATCGTCTCATGCGCCAGAGTTTACACCTCTATCCATACAAAATTCAAACGCGGCAACCCCTCAGCGCCGCTACCATTGCTGCACGAGAGACATTCGCTAACGATATAGTGCACAGGATTGATGACGGCGATATGCATGTGGGCAGCATTTGGTTTACTGACGAAGCTTATTTTTACCTGGACGGCTTCGTCAATAAACAGAACTGGCGCATATGGGGAACCGAAAAGCCCCATGTTGCAGTCCCATCGTCCCTGAGTCCTAAAAAAGTACTGGTCTGGGCCGCCATTTCTTCCAAAGGAATCACTGGCCCATTTTTCAGATCCGAAACGATTACTGCATCACGCTATCTGGACATTCTTCGTGAATTTGTGGCGGTACAAACTGCCTTAGACGACACTGCGAACACCTCGTGGTTTATGCAAGACGGTGCCCTGCCACATCGCACGGCCGACGTCTTTAATTTCCTGAATGAATATTTCGATGATCGTGTGATTGCTTTGGGCTATCCGAAACATACAGGAGGCGGCGTGGATTGGCCTCCCTATTCGCCAGACATGAACCCCTGTGACTTCTTTCTGTGGGGACACTTGAAAGACCAGGTGTACCGCCAGAATCCAGAAACAATTGAACAGCTGAAGCAGTACATCTCATCTGCATGTGAAGCCATTCCGCCAGACACGTTGTCAAAGGTTTCGGGTAATTTCATTCAGAGACTACGCCATATTATTGCTACGCATGGTGGATATGTGGAAAATATCGTACTATAGAGTTTCCCAGACCGCAGCGCCATCTGTTGTTGAAAATTGTAACTACTGTAATTTCGAAAGTTTGTCTGCCTGAAAATGTACTGTTGTCCCAAGCATATTGCAACAAACGGTGTATTTCTATCGCTGCTCGTTTAGTTTTTATTGCCGTTTCAAATATACCGGTCATTTTTGAAACACCCTGTATAACTACCGTGTTCTGGGATGTTTCCTTTTGTTCCCCTTCATCACACTCCCTACTAAAGTGTGCCAGAAAATCAACTCCACGTTATTATCTGTAGAGGCACCAACGGCATCGGACGACAACAAAACATTTGCAAGTTTAAGTGTCAAATTTCCGAGAAATTTTGGCCAACATACACTGAAGGGCCAAAGAAACTGGCATAGGCATGCGTATTCAAATGCAGAGATATGGGAACAGGCAGAACACAGAGCTGCGATAGGCAACGCTTATATAAGACAACAAATGTCTGGCGCAGTTGTTAGATCGTTTACTGCTGCTACAATGGCAGGTTATCAAGATTTAAGTGAATTTGAATGTTGTGTTATAGTTGGTGCACGAGCGATGGGACACAGCTATGCCGACGTAGCAATGAAGTGAGGATTCTCCAGTACTATTATTTCATGAGTGAACCGTGAATATCAGGAATCCGGTAAAAGATCAAATCTCTGTCATCGCTACGACCGGAAAAAGATCCTGCAAGAACGGAACCAACGACAACTGAAGAGAATCGTTCAACGTGGTAGAAGTGCAACCCTTTCGCAAATTGGTGGAGATATCAGTGCTGGGCCATCAACAAGTGTCAGCCTGCGAACCATTGAACGAAACATTACCAATATGAACTGTTAGAGCCGAAGGACCACTTGTGTATGCTTGATGACTGAACGATAACAAAGCTTTACGCCTCGCCTGGGCCCGTCAACACCGACATTGGACTGTTGATGACTGGAAACATGTCGCTCAATCGGACGAGTCTCGTTTCAACCTCATGAATCCATGAACCCTGCATGTCGTCACGGGAATGTTCAAGCTGCTGGAGACTCTGTAATGGTGTGGGCTGTGTGCAGTTGGAATGATATGGGACCCCTGATAGTCTAGATATGACTCTGACATGTGAAACTGATCACCTGCATCCATTCATGACCATTGTGCATTCCGATGACTTGGGCGGTTCCAGCAAGACAATGCGATACCCCACACGTCGAGAATTCCTACAGAGACTCCAAGAACATCTCTCTGAGTTTAAATACTTCCGCTGGCCACCAAACTCCCCAGACATGAACGTTATTGAGTATATCTGGGATCCCTTGTAACGTGCTGTTCAGCAGAGACTTCCACCTCCTTGTACTCTTACGGATTTGTGGGCAGCCGTGCAGTATTCATGATGTCATTTTCCTTCAGCCCTACTTCAGACATTAGTCGAGTCCATGCCACGTCATGTTGAGGCACTTATGCGTGCTCGAGGGGGCCCTACACGATATTCGGCAGGTGTACCAGTTTCTTCGGCTCTTCAATGTATTGACGTTTGCAAATAAGTTGATTGCGATGATTACGACGAGAAAATCGCCGGAGTTAGAACTTTTACGTGGCCTTATGGACAGTTGTTTTTATCAGACACCAATCGTTCATCTTCGCTGCTGCGAGACGCTCCTGATCTACTGTTCAAGTCCTCATAGCTCTTTAGATACGCATTATGGAGCCTATATTAATTGGAAATTTTTTTTCTACTTTTCGTAATTACTACCACCCGTGTAAGTTCGTCGCTGGGTCGAACGTTCACCTCGAATATTGTAAACAGCACCAGCACTATTACACTGTGTTGATAGAACCCGAAATTACTTTTACACTTTTTGCGAATAAGATTCAAGTATGGAGAAGAATGATAGAATTACGTCACACAACATAAAGTTGGTTACGAAATATACAGGATGAACTAGAACACCACCAGTAAATTATCAGGGATACATTCTGAGTATTTTGGTATAAGCGACCCAAGGTCATCGGCGGCTCATTACAGACTAATAATATAATTATAATTTATTTGTGTTTTTACCGCAGTCGCCCTCGTTTCTGTAAAAACAGCTTCACAACAGTGAAAAAGCCTTTAATATGCAATAACCAAAAGGAAAAACACGGAGAAATGCGACAATCCTCACATGCAGAAGTAGTGTGAAGTGGTTCCCATCGCTGCGAGAACAGTTCACTATAGCGTCGTTATGTTGCTTTCCCATCGCATTCAGTGAGCCCATACACGATGTCCTTATCAGCCTATTGTTCATCAGTAAATCTATTGAATCAGTCGTGTATGACTGTTAATGTACAACTAACAGTGCTGCAAAAACAATCCCGAGCAAAATCGAGCGCTACTGAATGCAAAATTGAACACAAAGAGTGGCGTGTCAACAGGAACTACCATGAGTGAATGGATACTTTGTTTCGAAACGGAAAACACGTGCATAGCGTCGACATTTTTACTGCTGTGCACTATTCTTAAGGCAATAGAGCTATAAAGCTAATTGGGACGTGAAACGAAACGAAATGCATTAACTCTGTAACGAGCCAAGGAGACCGTTAGTCTCTGAAATCAAAATATTCATAAAGTAGCCCTGAACAACCTGTGAAAGGTGTCGCTGTCGCTCAGGCATTGCCGCAGTTGTAACCCCCGTTCCCCCTCAGATAACCGAAGTTGAGCGCTTCCGGGCATGGCTAACACTTGGATGGGTGACCGTGCTGTCTATCGAGCGCTTTTGGCATGTGGGGTCTACACAGCGTACTGTGAGGCAAAAGGAGGAGCTACTTGATTGAGAAGTAGTAGCTCCGGTCACAAAAACTGAAGACGGGCGGGAGAGCCGTGTGCTGAATACAATCACCACCATATTCGCATCGAGTGACGCCTATACCATGAGGATGACAGGGCGGTACCGTTAGGTTCTTCAGAGACCTGTTCGAACGGAGTTTTTTTAGTAGATTAACATTCTTCTTCCTTTCTTCTTTTTCTTCACTTAAAGGATTTAGCACCTCGTCTATTCCGATTGATCTATGTATCTCCTTCAAGACCTCCTACGATTTATTTTTTCCTTGTGGTTTGTGGTTCAATGATTTGCTTATTATTTTCCTTCTCGCAGCCTACCAATGTGCAGTCTTTTTACTCTGTTTTGTTTTATTAATTTTGGGGGCCAAAAGTGCAACTCATGCCAAGTGGGTTGGTAAAACCAACCTTCGTGAACGCCTCTATCCCTTCTTGCGGATCTACGGTCAAATCCTGCTACCACACTCTCGTTATATTCGCTCGACAATTAACTCTATACTGAGTGCAGCTAACAGGATATGGTGAAAAGCGAGTACCTGGCACCTTACAACGAGGTGACAGAGACCTATGGTGGCAGTGCTGGACGTGTAGTCATAAGGCGAGAGAACGTGTTGGTTGTCCAGGTGCTGCTGATTGGGGAGGCATAATGTTGCATAGCGGTACTGACCTGATCTGTGGACACTGTAGGCTCAGTGGTCAAAGTTAGTATAACACTGTACTCCTTCTTAAAGCCCATAGGTTCGCGGGTGCAAGAAGCCCTGGCTTAATATTTATGGAAGACAACAACGCAGTTGGAAAGAAGATATTCGATGAATGGAGTGGCCTGACCATTCACCTGACTTAATTCCCATCGAGAGCGTGCGGTATGCATTGGGGAGACGTATTGGATGACACCCATGCGCACCAGCGACCATCCAGCAATGCAGGATATGAACCACCCTTGGCTGTAGATTAAAATGACGGCAACGAACATTTGTACCGGGCCAGGACTCGACCCCAGATTTCCCTTTACATGGTTCACGGCCGTCTTAACCGCTTCGCATATTCACGCACGAATCGTAGCCATACCCAAAGTTCCATATCCCATCATCTCTGCATCACAATCTGCACTCGTACGTTCCATATATTCCCACCCAAAAAGGACATATTTATGGAGAGTCGAGGAACGGTACTGACGAATAAATACGCAATCGCGGTGTTATTAAGAGGTGCCATGTAATGGTCCTTCGGAGATGCATGCATGTCATATTTGATGATAACACAGGAAATTCTGTTTCACGCCATACAGCAGTTATCAAACCCGCTGGTTCAAGAACGGAACACCATACTATAAGAGCTCCTTACCAACCTTGTGATCATCATTTAGCACGTTACAGAGCATGGATTGCCATCCGTGACGAACATACATCCTATTAAGAACGATGTCCTGCCATGTGTAAAATCCAGGGACGCTTAGGAACTTCGGTGAGTTCATTGTAATTATTGTTTCTGAATAAAAGTGTTGTTTCTATTTGCTTCACTGCGCCTATCTTTCAGTTCTGTACCATGCTGCAGCAATTCTTTCCTTGTACGGTCTAAGAGTCATCTAACTACACCGAGGTAACAAAAGACATGAGGTGCCTCCTAATGTGGTATCGGGCCTCTTTTTACCAGGCGTAATACACCATCTCGACGTGCCATGTACTCAACAAGTCGTTGGAAGTCGCCTGCAGAAATATTGACCCATGCTGCCTGTTTAGCCTTCCATAATTGCGCGATACACTCGCGCAATTACGGAAGGCTATGCAGGGTATCGCACACGAACTGACCTCTCGATTATGTCCCGTGAAAATTCGTAGTGTATTCAAGTAGGGCTGGGTGGCCAAATCATTCGCTGGAATAGTCCAGATGTTCTTCAAACCAGTCGCGAACAACTGTGGCCCGGCGACGTAGTGCATCGTTGTTTGAGAACATTGGAATGGCTGCAAATGGCCTCCAAGTAACCGAACATAGCTATTTCCAGTCACTTCTCGGTTCAATTGGACCAAAGGAACCGGTCCATTTCATATAAACACCGCCCACACCTTGCACAGTGCCTTGCTTACAACTGGGGTCCATGTCTTCGTGGCTTCTGTGCCACACTCGAGCTCAACCATCAACACTTTCCAACTGAAATCGTGAATCACATGACCATGGCACGGTTTTCCAGTCATCTAGTGTCCAACCGATATGGTCACGCCCCCAGGAGACGCGCTGCAGACGATGTCGCGCTGTTAGGAAAAGCGCTGTGGTCGGTCATCTGCTGCCATGACCCATTAACGCCATATTTCGCCGCATTATCCTAAAGGATACGTTCGTCGTACTTCCCACATTTATTTCTGCAGTTATTTTATCCATTGTTGCTTGTGTGTCAGCACTGACAACTCTATGCAAACTCCGCTACTCGGCCGTTCAGCGAGTACTTGTTGGGCGGCGGGTGGAATAATATTGTTGTTGTTATATAAATATGTGTTTGAATGGAGAAACACTGCATTTCCCGGCCGATTAACCATATGTGCGGCGGCGGGTGGAATAATGTTGTTTAAAATGTTCCTATTATTTATGCTGTCTTTTGCCGTTCTCAACACTGGCTCTCTAACTACAATATTGACAACCAGAAAGTGATTAGCAAAACGTGAAGCCTGTAATTAGAATTCCTAGTGCCCACTTCATCTGAGAATACACTTATAGTTACAGCTTAGAGCTCTGAGGAATAAGGAGATTGTCCGGGATTTATAATCAAAAACGGTCGCGAAAAAAAAAGAAACGTTCTGTATTCTGAAAGTCACAGATGAAAACAAAATAATCCACACAATCTAACTAACAGAGCAGTTCAGAGTCTAATGCGCTGATGCCACTATACTGTCCAAATTAAATATTTAAATGAATGCTCGCCATAATTTGATGATTAGGTTCATCAAACGCCACGCTAAATAATTGGTAGAATGTCTGTCCCGCGGCGGCACGTGAAAATACGACAATACGCAAACTGAAGCTAGATAATGAAAATCATCCCAGAATTAACACTTCACTTGAAATGATTTCATGGTTACGCGTATCCCGAGTAACTTAATACGGCATCCGAGGCTGTTTGTAGCTATGATACCGACGCGACGCGACTCCCGACACATATGGCGTGCTATTCAGCGTCTGGAGAGAACTGGGGCCTTGCTTCCTCGCGCAGCGTTCTTATATATAAAGCCGCGGTGCGGACGGCTAAGGGAACGCCTGATCAAATCGGCTCTCCCGACTACCCGCTGGGCTAGTAATGCACCACATTAAGTTATTGAATAAATCATAGCTCCTTTTGCTGATGGCCGATGAAGCTCTCAATTTAAATGTGTATTCAGCACACAGGTAAGTAATCATAATAAAAGTTTGACGTGGCTAAGTTAAATATTTTGGGCGAGAGAATTAATTACACTGCACGCAGTAGACGAGCTCTGAACTGGCCCTTTGGAGATACGCTATCGCTATAGTTTTATAGGTATTCAAATGAAACTTCTCACATCCTTATGGTGATAGCGGGTCTCCATTCCACTTAAATATAAACATCCTAGCCTTATTTATTAGCCTACTTAATCTATCTTGCTTCCTTAAGTTTTGAGACGAAAACCAGAAAATCATGAATTTCCACTAAAATTTTAATTTGTGAAACCCGAAGTACTGTTTTTATTAAATTATTATGAAAGATGAATCTAAATATAAAATTTTAACTTTCTAGCTCTTTTCTGTTGCGCCAATGATTTTTACAGAAAAACGTCCAAATTTCGAAAATGGCTAAAGTTATCGAACTGATATTCAACACACATTAATTTAGTATTACTCCTGACATGCTAGAAACATTTCAGGTTATTTATTTGATTTTTAAAGTATTGCGCAACATTTATGACGTCAGAGCTAGTTACAGCGGACTGGCTGGCACACAATGGAAAGACTGATGTGAATTTACTACGGCATGAGTAGGCTGCTTCCCTATAGACTGTCGGCCACTGTATCGTCCGTGGTGAGAGGTAATACCTGAATTTGTTATTCTCGGCACAGTCTTGACACTGTGAATCGTGGAATATTGAACTCCCTAACGATTACCGAAATGGAATGTCCCAAGCATCTGGCTCGAGCTACCGTACCGCGTTCGGTTTCTGTTAATTCCTGTCGTGGGGCCACAATCACGCCATCTTTTCAAATGAATCACCTGAGTACAAATGAAAGCTCCGCCAATGTACTGTCCTGTTATACCTTATGTACGCAATACTACCGCCATCTGCATATGTGCTTGTCGCTGTCCCGTAACTTTTGTCACTGAGCCATGCTGCGGCTCGTATTGGTAATGTTTGTAGGTTGCCGCTCTCTAATGGAAGCCAGACGGTATCGTTTAGTTGGCATGGTTGCAATTGTTTGTCTTCTTCTCAAGTTGACTGGTACCACTCGCTTTTGCAAGCGTTGCCTGATCGCTAGTGGCAGCAGGTGTGGTTATGGATATGTAGTAAGTCTTGCTGTATCTCTGGGGCGACGTCGTTGATTTTCCAGATCGTGTGAGAGTGGAGAGTTCGGTTGGGGACTGAGGAGAAGCGAGGTCCGTGCAGTGCGGGAACACGCCGGGACCTCTGGCGGCACACATGGTCTGCCAGATGGAAGGCTGTGGTCACGAGGTTGCACGACTTCGTCGTAAACCGAAGCTTTAAGATGAGTGCATTTCAAACCAAGTAGAGAAACCTCCACCATTGTGATATCCCGCGATTCTCCAGTGACTTGGGTTCGTGTTGCTGCTCGTAGAGTCGCCGGGGCGAAAAGCAGCGATTGGAGTGCTTGGAGAAGGCGGATCTGATTAGCTTTCCTCAACTTCTTATTACTATTTACTGCGTTCAACTTGCGACAATTTTTTAAGTTCAACCAGCGGTAATTTTTCTTGCCTGGTGGTCGCTAACGCCCCAGTTACCTGCCCTGGGGGATAGTGTATGTAACGGCACCGTACGCTTCCTCGCCTTGCCGCTGCTGTCCCGCAAGGCGTGTAGTTTTGACAGCTTTAGTGATTGTATGCCGGTTGTTGATTCTTCTGCTCTGGTGTAAGGGCTTCAGCCGTGATTGTGGTCGCTTGCCTTAAAATCCTAATTTGGTATTTGTATTCTAGCAGTAAGCCTTTAAAACATTATTTGCTGCCATTCCTGGCGTCTGAAGCCGTCTGCTGTGTTTGTGGCAACTTACTTTTAATATTTCAATACATGTAATTTGTGGCAGCGAGTTTTAAACAATTCTTAATTTATTCCTGGCACGTAAGGCGTTGTGCCCAGATCACAGTGGCTTTCTTTTAAAACTTTATCAGTTGTATCTGTATTTAATGGTGATTTGCTAAATGGTAACTCACTGAAAACACTGTTATTTACACTGTGGTTTATTCCTTCATTAATAACGTGTGGCATTTTTTAAAACTTATTGTTGAGTCTGAAATTACTGATTTAAAATACACTAATGGCCTTTAAAATTGCAACACCACGAAGATGACTTGCTATAGACGCGAAATTTAACCGACAGGAAGGAGATGCTGTGATATGCAAATGATTAGCTTTTCAGAGCATTCACACAAGGTAGGCGCTGGTGGCGACACCTACAACGTGCTGACATAAGGAAAGTTTCCAAAAGATTTCTCATACACAAACAGCAGTTGACCGGCGTTGCTGGTGAAACGTTGTTGTGATGCCTGGTGTAAGGAAGAGAAATGCGTACCATCACGTTTCCGACTTTGATAAAGGCCGGATTGTAGCCTATCGTGATTGCGGTTTATCGTATGGCGACATTGCTGCTCGCGTTGGTCGAGATCCAATGACTGTTAGCAGATTATGGGATCGGTGGGTTCAGGGGGGTAATTCGGAACGCCGTGCTGGATCCCAACGGCCTCGTATCACTAGCAGCTGAGATGACAGGCATCTTATCCGCATGGCTGTAACGGATCGTGCAGCCACGTCTCGATCCCTGAGTCAACAGATGGGGACGTTTGCAAGACAACAACCATCTGCACGAACAGTTCAACGATGTTTGCAGCAGCATGGACCATGAGCTCGGAGACCATGGCTGCAGTTACATTGACGCTGCATCACAGACAGGAGCGCCTGTAATGGTGTATTGAACGACGAACCAGGGTGCACGAATGGCAAAACGTCATTTTTTCGGATGAATCCAGGCTCTGTTTACAGCATCATGATGGTCGCATCCGTGTTTGGTGACATCGCGGTGAACGCACATTGGAAGCGTGTATTCGTCATCGCCATACTGGGGTATCACCCGGCGCGATGATATGAGGTGCCATTGGTTACACGTCTCGGTCACCTCTTGTTCGCATTGACGGCACTTTGAACAGTGGACGTTACATTTCAGATGTGTTACGACCCGTGGCCCTACACTTCATTCGATCCCTGCGAAACCCTACAGGCCGGCCGAAGAGGTTGCGCGGTTCTGGCGCTGCAGTCTGGAACCGCGAGACCGCTACGGTCGCAGGTTCGAATCCTGCCTCGGGCATGGATGTGTGTGATGTCCTTAGGTTAGTTAGGTTTAACTAGTTCTAAGTTCTAGGGGACTAATGACATCAGCAGTTGAGTCCCATAGTGCTCAGAGCCATTTTTTTGAAACCCTACATTTCAGCAGGATAATGCACGACCGCATGTTGCAGGTCCAGTACGGCCCTTTCTGGATACAGAAAATGTTCGACTGTGGGCCTGGCCAGCACATTCTCCAGATATCTCACCAATTGCAAACGTCTGGTCAATCGTGGTCGAGCAACTGGCTCGTCACAATACGCCAGTCACTACTCTTGATGAACTGTGGTATCGTGTTGAAGCTGCATGGGCAGCTGCACCTGTACACGCCATCCAAGCTCTGTTTGACTCAATGCCCAGGCGTATCAAGGCAGTTATTACGGCCAGAGGTGATTGTTGTGGGTACTGATTTCTCAGGATCTATGCACCCAAACTGCGTGAAAATGTAACCACATGTCAGTTCTAGTATAATATATTTGCCCAGTGAATACCCGTTTATCATCTGCATTTCTTCTTGGTGTAGCAGTTTTAAAGCCCAGTAGTGTAAACTGTGTGTAACTATAAAAAGACTGTAACTGATTATGGCCCCGTCCACAACCGTAACGGAATCCTGCCTTCCATTGACTGACAACCAGGTTTCAGTCACCTATGTTGCTAGACAGTGACACGACAAGTGAAAGTCACTTTCCTCCTTAAGTTTTGTAGACGAGTGTGTGAATTCAGCGCAGCGCCAGTGCCGCCGTCGGCAGCCGGGTTCAGCGAACCTGCGGGTCTAATATTTAAGACGGCGCGGTACGGCGCGGCGTGGCTCGGTGTCCGTGTCGTATCCCATTACAGTGGAACAGGCGCTCCGCCATTAGCGTCCGCAGGCCAGCCTGAGTAACGGCGTCTGGCGGCTGCCCCGCTGCCCGCTCCTCGCTCCCTGGCGCACAGTGCGCGGCCGGCCGTGGCCGCGGAGCGGGGGCCCGGGTCCGCCCTGCTCCAGTCACGCCGCCACGTCCGTTAATTAGGGAAATACGACCGCTTGTTTTCCGGTGTGCCATCCCGATGCGCGTACAGAGCGCGCTCTCAGGGGCACGCGCACCTTATAGCCGTGTAATGCGTATTTATGCGGCGCTCCGCTGGAAGCAGGTTTCCCGGCGACGCGACGTTGCTCTTGCTGTCGTCGAGTCTCGTCCGGCCGGTGAGAACATCGGCTCGCCCTCCCCGCACTCGTGAGATGACTTTTTCTCCTCTCAGTACGTAACACTCTGTCAGAAGCAACGCAGTTGCCGTTGTATTCTATGCAAACTGTCTTCAAGTATAAAACACTATTTAAATTTGCTTCGATTTACGAATCAATTTGTCCTCACCCAATCGTGCCTTGTACAGCGTCTCTCAAAAATAACGCCGGATTTGATAAAAGAACGCCGGGTGTGATATTACGATAAATCGATTTTTTTTTTGTTTTACGGAGCAAACAAAACATACCATTGTATGCTCGGTATATGTTTAATACAACATTACTTCTCCAATTAATCTTAATTATTCTGTTGTTCCCTGTCCCTTCATTCAGAAAGATATTGATACAGCTTGGTCAACTTTCCTCCAGTTCGTAGTGAAAATCATCAGAGGAGCATCAGGATGATGAGAAGACCCTCCATAGTTTTTTCGGCAAGTTCAGAAATACGGAATGGCTTATATATAATCCCATCTCTTTCCAGAATGAGATTTTCACTCTGATATGAAACTTCCTGGCAGATTAAAACTGTGTGCCGGACCGAGACTCGAACTCGGGACCTTTGCCTTTCGCGGGTAAGTGCTCTACCAACTGAGCTACCGAAGCACGACTCACACCCGGTACTCACAGCTTTACTTCTGCCAGTACCTCGTCTCCTACTTACCAAACTTTACGGAGGCTCTCCTGCGAACTTACAGAACTAGCACTCCTGAAAGAAAGAACATGCTTGGGTAGCTCAGTTGGTAGAGCACTTGCCCGCGAAAGGCAAAGGTCCAGAGATCGAGTCTCGGTCCGGCACACAGTTTTAATCTGCCAGGAAGTTTCATATCAGCGCACACTGCGCTGCAGAGTGAAAATCTCATTCTGGAAACATCCCACAGGCTGTGACTAAGCCATCTCTCCGCCATATCCTTTCTTTCAGGAAAGACCACATCGGCCGGCTCAGCGATCCCTGTTAGGCCCATCTGCTAAGACCTCCTCACACCTTAAAAACGTTCGGGGATGGGTCTCACAAATGTTTTGCCTCCCAGCTACATTTTCCTAGTATTCTACCAACGAACAGAACTCTGCCGCTGGCTATCTGCGACAGAGTCCTTGTAATCATTCCATTTCATATACCCACAAGTTGTCTTACCCAGATATTAGTACGAGCTGATTAAGATTGTGACTTATTGACATTGTAATCACAAGACAGGGCTACTAAGTTATTAATTTCGTGAGTGTAAAAGGTAATATTTCTGATCTTCGCGAAGTCGCGTGTGCGATGTCGCAGCAGGTGGATCGTGGTGCGCACGTGGTCGGGGCAGCCGCTTCTTCCGGCAGAGCTTGCCCCGCCTTCGGTCCCATCGGTTGCTCCAGGCAATGGCAGGCGTCCCCGCGAGTAAGACAACTCAGGCCTCGGACCCGGTATACGTGCAGGAGACGAATCAACACAGTACAGGCCTGCAACAGACGCGCTCAACGTCGCCGGCGACGCTACCGCCGATATACAAACACAGGCCGGCCACTGTGGCCGAGCGGATCTAGGTACTTCAGTCTGGAACCGCGCGACCGCTACGGTCGCAGGTTCGAATCTTGCCTCGGGCATGGATGTGAGTGATGTCCTTAGGTTAGTTAGGTTTAAGTAGCTCTAAGTCTAGGGGAGTCATGACCTAAGATGTTAAATCCCATAGTGCTTAGAGCCATTTGAACCATTTGTACAAACACAGGCCTAGCCACGGCCCACTGGAGGGCAACAACCAGACGACGACAGCATGGTGAAGACTCCAACGAAGAAGTATTTTCGTCTTCTCACAGCAATGGAGGAATGGAAGAAGACCTCAACGTTGACAACTCACAAGACTCGGAATATACCACCGTCCAGTACAAGCGACAACACCGACACCGCTCGACACTAGAAGGAAATCCACTTAAACGGCAGGTGGAGGTGTGAACGATCAGCTGTTTTTAGCCTATCGACCCATAGGACATCGAGTGGGAGGCAGAAGCGACGGGACAGACATCTCCCGCCACCAACCAATCAGCGCCCGCGGCCAATACTACGCCGCCGCATGAAATTCCCCCGACCACAGTCTGCTACATGGATAATTACAAATGAAACGTTGAAGCATCATCTGAAGTGCTTCCTCAAAGCAATTTTCAGGGAGACAGAATTAAATATCACCTTGACAATCAAGAAGAGCATACACTGCTGATCCAGTTTTTTTAAACAGTTACCGCTGTTTACTCATCAGCGCTTGGAAATGAAAGCCGTCGTAAAACGATTGTCGGCACAGGTGACTGCGGAGCCGTTAACTGGACACTTCACGAAAAAGGATTCGCTTCACTGCGGGTGCATCAATACAAAATGGTTCAAGTGGCTCTGAGCACTATGGCACTTAACATCAGAGGTCATCAGTCCCCTAGAAGTTATAACTACTTAAACCTAAGTAACCTAAGGACATCACACACATCCATGCCCGAGGCTGGATTCGAACCTGCAACCGTAGCATTCGCGCGGTTCCAGGCTGAAGCGCCTAGAACCGCCCGGCCACTTCGGCCGTTGCATCAATACAAGAAACGCGATGAAAAAACGAATAATTTAATCCCATCTCCAGCTTTCGTCGTCAGATTACGAAAATCCAAGGACAATGATAAGATATATAACGTGAAGTTCGTCCTGTACACATGTTTCCGCATCGAAACCTACAGAGGTAGTGCAGGAGTGGCGCAGTGCAAGGGAGGCCAAAGTTCTGAGCCAATTTATAGCACCCTACCGGCAAAGTGAGTACGTTGCGTCGGAAACCATTTCTCGAGAGAATGTACGATGCGACACACGTCGAAGCCCACGTTGTCAACTGTGATGGTGAACTTTCTGCTCCAAGGCTCGGCTGTTACAAGTATCAAGAATTGCTTAGCAAAACAAAATCCAGGAAAATTAAGGCGCCAAAGAAGGCGCAACCGAAGCTAGTCTTAACAACACAACCAGCAGGGACACTTTCACCAGCATACACACCACCTACTGCATCGGCTCAACCGACACCGACACCACCAAGTACGTTTATTACACGTCGGAGATGTGCAACCAGGACCGATTCGGATGCATTCCACAAACCGATCAGATGTCGCAATTCTTCCTCTTGAAGACGCCAGCGTTCTAACTTCCCAAACCATTATGCAGGCGTTTTTTAATGGCGCTTACAGACATCGCACCGCTTCTCATCTCACTGCACTGAAAGATCACCTCCTTCCTTAGCTTGGTGGAAGGAATTATAAAGGCTTTCGTCGCGCGTTAAATGGGTCGACGGCAGTAAACGCGACAGAACAAGTTCTTTATATGGAACACTGATGGCCCTCGACTCAAAAAGACTGAACTTAAGGAATTTATTTCACGTCATTGCGTCGGAGTGGCTCTTCTCACAGAGACACACCGGAAAGAAAAGATCATCTTCTGTCTCCGCAACATGCAGATTTACCGAACAGGTAGGCCTGGTCGACGCGGTGGGGGAAGGTCGTTTGCATTAAAATCTCCACCAGACACCACTTGAGAACGTCATCAGTGTTCCAGACACTGCAGGCGACGGCAGTGACGGTCAACACCGCGGTGGGCAATGTACACTGGTGGTGGAATATATCAACCGCTCACTTCAGCTGATTAACGACGACTGCACATCAGCATTCGGCCGGTGGGGACTTTAACGAGAAGCACGATTCATGGCACGCACGGAAAACTAACCGCAAAGTCCGTGTTCTTTTCGACATGCAGTACGACATCAGTTGTGTTATACATAGCCCACGCGAACGCGCTTAAGTCACTTACGGCGTCAGACACACGATGTCCTAGACGATCTCCTTTCAGACCACTTACCAGTTGTGACAGTCATCGAAAGAGGGAGTCTCCCAGCCTCGCCGATCCGTCACACTGAGGTCGACCATGTTGAGTTCCGATCGTACCTCGAAAATAATATCCCACTGATCGAAACAAAAACGACGTGGATATCGCTGTTGAGGTACTGACAACTAAAATACGACGGGCCACCAAACGAGCTTCAGCCGTTATAGTCCTTCCGGAGCCCCATTTCGATCCATTCCCGCAGCCCTTGCCGGACTTCAAGGTACTAAGAAAAAGCAACTGTTTCGAAACCCAGCCGATAGATAGAAGGTGAAGCGACCGTCTCAAGACTTACGGCAACGCGTCGTGGAATGGCGGCAAGAGACTTGGGAGACCAGGATGTTCCAGTTTGTACTACGAACGCTTGACGAATGGCAACTGGTGAAAAACATCCGCCAACAGAAACCCGTGAAAGAGGCCATTATGAGCCCGGATGGACTCATATTCAATGCACTACAACAAGGGGAAATTTTCACCAGTGCTTATGTCCTCTAGATGATGGTTCCAGCCCGTGATAACCAAGTTTCCACCAGGAAAATGGACGCACACGACGAAAGGATCCACGATTTCGTATTACAGTTCCGATTAACGCCTATAGAGGATCAGGCACTGCTTACAACGCCTCGGGAGGTCGCAAGGCTGATACGAAAAATCAACAGTTCCAATGCAGTAGCAATGCAGAACTTAAGCACCTTCCGCGGAAAGCTGTCGTACTCCTGACGCGCATTACAAACAGCTGTCTCCTGCATGCCTACTCTCCTACGGCATGAAAAATTACGATGGTGCTTCCAAAACTCAAACCTTACGCAACCGTCGAATCACCGCCCAATCAGTTTGCTGCCGAAACTTGGTAAAATTCTGAAGCGATTGCTTTTGGAACGATTCAGGCAATGTTTCAATTAACATTATCAGGCCGGAAGAGTTCGGCCTTCAGTTATAAAGTCAGATGAACTGCAACTGATACGTGTAACCGAACACGTGCAACACCATTTCAGCCTCTGGCAGTCCACAGCGGGCGTCTTCTTTGACACTGAAGAACCTACGATAAAGTGTGGCAGGGCAATTTAACAGCTAAGCTGTGTTAACAAACCCCTCTCCCGGAATGTTATCTAAAACTGACGCACAGTTTTCTACAGCAACGGGCCTTCCTCTTTTCAGTGGACGGCAAACGTTCAGCACTGAAATCTCCTGCATTCCACAAGGCTCTGTTCTTTCTCTGTTACTTTTCAGCTTAAATGTCAGCAACCTCCAACGAATCCTCGCGTCGTATGCATTCTTTAGCCGAGGACAATGCGCTCTTTACTTCAGAAAGAAACCGACCACTTGATAATCATGACGCAATGCCAAATCGACAACATTAAATTGCGGGCGGTCGCGGACAAGTCAACCATCAATTCAACGAAATCGGCGGCAGTGTTTTTCACGAAAAAGCGGCTGCCAGTATTGAGAAACCGACTCCAAGTACTCAGTAAGCCCATTCCCTGGTCTCTTACCGTGACACTTCACCCACAAGAACGGAACAAAGCTACATATAAGAAGATGAACGTCTTACTTCTTTTCTTTACCAGGAAGGAACTCGGCTTCGGAGTGAAGTTTCAATTATATCACTCACGGTGCAACCAAAACTGATGAATGGGTGTGCAGCATGGGCACCATGTGCGCCACTAGTATTCGATCTCTCCAAAGACTCCAACACCGATGCCTGCTGTGGTCTCTGGGCGTACCGCAACGGACCAGGATATGCGAACTTCTCGAAGTTCTTAGCGAGCCATACCTCCTGAACAAGATCTAACATGCTGCCACGGTTTTCACGAAGATCAACGTGTCAAGGGATGCTGTGAGCCAGTTTCACTTGGTTGGCACCAGCCATGCGCAATGGTGGCATAAATATCGAGTGCCGAGGGCCATTGTGCGCTGGCACCCGCCGTAAAGACCAAAATCATCCAGAAGAACGAAGACAGGTGTCTGGACACCTCGAAATCAAGTTAACCCACGAAGGACTCCACATTCCATCTCCTAAAAACGTATTTTCCTTCCCTTGAAGTTCAAAGGACCCGTAAAATGCTGAATAATCCTCTCAACACGTAAAAATTATAAATAAAGCTCAGATACTCTGCCTTACCTTACACTCAACAAGAATACACTCTCGAAGACAGTCCGTCTAGAGTACCCAATATCCCACGCCTTCAACTCCCCATCTCCCCCCCCCCACCCTAAAAAAAGATTCCTAGCCCTTTGAAGTCTTACCAACATCTAAATTGACACTTACGTAGTTCCAGATAGCCCTTAACAAGTAATCCCGCGATTCTGTAAACGATCGATCACCCATGTACAGAATAGCTTAAAACTTGTGATTACTTTACAAATGGGTTAATGTGTTAAATATTAGCTGTTAAGTATCCAACCGAGGAAAAGCTTAAACAGGTTTGAAATTATGTTTAAAGTTTCTAGGAAGTCGCAAAGTGCTGTCGTTGTCCAAAAAAAAAAAAAAAAAAAAAAAAAAAAGAGGATTCAAATGGCTCTAAGCACAATGGGACTTAACATCTGTAGTCACCAGTCCCCTAAACTTACAACTACTTAAACCTAACTAACCTGAGGACATTGCACCCATCCATGCCGGACGCAGAATTCGAACTTGCGACCGTAGCAGTCGCGTGGTTCCGGACTGAAGCGCCTAGAACCGCTCAGACACACCGGCCGGCCATTGTCAAACACTGGATGAGTAAATTCTGGGTAATTTATGTTCCACTTCAATAAGAAGCTAGATTTTCACGCATCTTAGTGTTAATGACATCACATCTCCTGAATCATATGCAGTACAACGATACACTTCTGCAGGTACATTCATGGCAGTATCCGGACGCAGTCTGCAACATGTGTTATGAATACAGTTACTGGTAAAGAAGAAATAAAGTAATACGTCGTGGCTGATGCTGCATTTATACTGCAGGAGTAGCGAAAATGTAGTGAGCATAAACATTTTTCCGCTAATCGTTTTGTGGATGGTGTCAGTGAGATACAGTTACTTAAAAGCTTAGATTACGTGTAAAGTTTGTTGCAAGTCATTAAGTACTGTACTCATATTCTCAAATACGGGATAAAGATAGTTTGCGAATTTCTGCGGAGTGATTTACGATGGCTCAAGACATTCATACAGTTTATAACTGAAATACTTGTGTTAGTGTGTGGGACTATTCACATAAGATTGTACCCTGTCCTGTCGCATTAATGTGTCCACCTGCAAAAGACTGAATAACCACCTTTTGCAGTACGGACGGCTGCGAGACGGGCAGGAAGAGTGTGTGTTGTCTGTGAGATTCTGGAAGATACTGACAGGGGTGTGGAGCCGTGTCGACTCCAGTGCTTGGCCAGCTGCGCTGTGTTCCTCAGCTGAGAATCCATGGTGCGGTCAGCCCCATCGAGATGATCCTACAGATTTTGGATTGGGTTTAAATCAGGGGAGTTCTGTGCTCTGGGGAGTACGACCCAAGTACGTACACTACACTGCGAGCTTTTTATATTGTTGGAATTTTACGGCCAGGGGAGTACTAACTACGCGCGTACACTGCGAGCTGTGTGACACGTTGAATTGTCTTGCTGGTAGAGGACATTGTGCCGAGGAAAAACAAATAGCATGTAGGGGTGGACAAGGTTTACAAGAAAAAAATCTGTGTTGATTCATTGTTCCTTCTAGAATGACGAGAACGCCCAGGGAATGACACGAAAACATTCTACAGACTTTAGCGCTCCCTCCTATGTCCTGGACCCTCCCGACGATTGTTGTAGGGTGTTCACTTTCAGACGTTTCACGCCGCACGCGCCAAAGACCATCTGTCCGATGGAGAGTAAAACGTGATTCACCTGAAAAGGTTATAAGCCATCGCATGCTTTATCATAAATATAGGTGTAAGTGATGCTAAATCTTATTATCTTACATACTGAAATGTGTCATGTTCTCGACAATCTTCAAATTGTGAGCTACACCCTTAATTTTTGTATATGAAATTAGTGAGTTTACTCAAGGCGCTTTTGTTGCCATCTTCTGCTGCCACTTTCAGAACTCAAATTAATTACCAACTTACCTAATTTAGCACGATTGTACTCTGAATTACTGGTGTATCCATGTTTCACCACAATACAGTAGAAACAATGAACGACTGGGGGAGTGTGTATGAGGACAGTGGCGTATTTAAGTTTTCAAAAATAACGAAAAGTTTTCATTCATCCTTTTATAACTACAATTCAGCTGATGAATCATACAAAAGAAGACAAACATAAATCAGGAAAGGAATGGTGCTTGATTGGAAAGCATTCATTGCGGCTGAAACTATACAAGTTCTCCCGTGAATTAATTCCTTTAACAATGCAATCAGGCTTCGTTTATAGGAATCCATTGTGCGGCCAAATTCTATTCAAATGAAATCAGTTACGAGCAGGTACGCAACAAGCTATGGTTCACACAGACAGGGAGCTGTGAATGTCATTTAACTACACGTGATACGCCCGAAATGATATGCAGTTACCACCATAAGGTGCATACCATACATTTCTCCTATTAGAGAGAATCCTGATGTTCTCTATCAGGGAAGGACCAGAAGATGAAGAAGGCAAAGAAACACAATCACTTTCCACCAAGCGTCGTACAGGAGTCGAATTAGCAGGAAAAAAACCCGTCTCCACGCTGTGCAAACCAACTGAACTATCCTCCACTCATTGACTCTCTCCTGTTAAATGTTCTGCTGACCTGGTAGCGAATCCAGACAAGCACCGGTGTTCCCAGGCTTGGGGAGCAAGCCTCTGATTTGCATATCCTGAGGGGAGCCAATCAGTGACTCAAAATCTCTCTTGCTTAAAAAAGAAGACTTGAGACTAGGGAGGCGTCATTCTCATCGTAAGCATGACGATGTTTCAGCAAAACTGTCTACCTAGATGGGACCACGGTCCCGAAATAACAAAGAGATCTAATCTTTCCAGGCTGACCATTTCCAATTTCTGAAAGAAGGTAGTTAAGCTTCCCAGAGAGTTGCGTCAATATATGGTTTCTTTCTGCTCTCGACTTCGTGGCGTCAGGGAAGCTACAGTCTTGCCTGCATTAAACACGTGCAACTAGCGCTCTGATCGTATCGTCCTATCTTCTAACATGAGAATGTTTATAGTTGTAAGACGGTCCCACCGATTGAACAAAAGCTCATATTACAGCACCCTCTCTTAAATGCCTTTGTCCACCAACTTTCCGCCATCTGGCCACCTTCAAAATGGTCAATCACCTGGTCAAGGTAAAACGTTTTGCAATCCGACACCGTGCGGCTCTGACCCTAAGTGGAAAGAGAGAAATGCCACGGCCCAAGTTTCGTCTGCGTGTATAGTTCTCAGAGCGCTTCTCCCCTGAAACACTCGGATTGCAAGGTCGCTGAACACCACATTTATGACCCACAATCTATCTTTCTCCCCGTTCCCTGTCGCCTTCACTATGGCCCCTTGGGTGCAAGTTCTCTAAAGCCTATGGATGCAATTACAAGAACATTCTGCTCACAGTTACCTCACGTAAAAACGTCATCAGCCACACATATCAGACGTATTGATGGGGAACACGAAGATCATGACCTAAAATGTAATTATTAATCTGACCGACAGAGTAGTTAAAGTGAGAGAGTGGCTTGCCACCGTTCAAGGTCACCTTGCTCCCCTGAACAGACGTCCAGTTGCGATACTGACATACAAATTCCAGCATTCATCGCCAGTGAATGGCAATCAGAATGAGCACATGAACCAGCCGTCTTCTGTGGAGGCCAGTATGCAGGAATTTTCACTTAACGCTCATTGAGCATACACTGCCAATAGCCCCTTGGTTCATCCGGGTGGTCAACTGGTCAAAATTAGCGTCTCTGTCCGCCTGTACACATCTCCGCACCCGTTGTTCACCGCTGTCATCTATGGTCTGTGGTGTACCATAGATGCCTCGGCAGCGGTTTTGCACAGCGCCGTTTTGCCACGCACAGTATATCTTAACCACACCAGCATGCGAACAGTTTACAAACTTAGCCTTCTTGGAAATGCTTCCACCCTTGGCCCGAAAGCCAATAATCACACCCTTGTGGACATCAGATAAATCGCTCCTTTTCCGCATTATGACAACGACTGCACTGTTTTCTCCCCAACACGCTTTATATACCCTCCACTGCTAATGCTGCCATCTCCCGTCTTCCATCGTTATTCGACGTTGACTTCGAACGTTGACGATGGTTACATTGGTGTGACTGGACCTTGTACATCTTAATGAATAGATTATGACAGCTTTTAACTTTTTACATTCGGGCACTATTTATATGAAATTTTGAAATTCAAATTTCTGCTGCCCCTGGAAGCCGCTAGGTGGGCAACCTGCAAATTGGTCAGGCTTAAAACAGGGCCACAACAGAGCACTGGTCCCAACACATTTCCCTGGGGAAAACCTGAAGTGATATCTAAACCTCTCCATGTTAAAGTTCTGCAGCAAAGAGACCAAAAATCATCCGTGATAGCACTAGAAAGACTCTTCCCTGGGGAAGAGGCTTCTTTCGTCCGTCAAGTGTTGCTTCCCAGATCCGGGCGTCCGGTACTCCTTTAATTAAAACCGAGAGGCGTGCCGGGTGCGGCGGCCAGCCAGTAAATTAAACGCGACGTTTCTGGGCCGCCCCGGCTACGTGTCGCCGCTGGCCACATTTCCTTAATTAATAAACACCACGTCGCGTCGGTTGCCGCGCCGCAAGTGTCCGGCATGTAGCCACGCGCTTCTTACGCGAGTGTCTCAGATTAATGTAAATAATGCCTGTGCGAACGCGCAAGTTGCTGCTTCATCGTACCTGAAACATCACTGAAGCGAAAATTCGTAGAGTGGAACGACAGTGGACAAATGTAGCCGTCAAACGCTTCCACTTGTGTATACAAGTACTTCCAGGTAATAAAGCAATCTGATGGCTGTCAGACGAAATGGTCCACATACAATCACACCTATCCTCCCTACCCAGGACATGGTTCGTATAATATACTAATTATTTGGAGTATAAGAGCCTGCAATTCTAAATTCGATCCGACCTCAGTTTCAGAGCTGGTCTTTGCTAAATTACGTGGCTTACGTCCAGTAAATGTTTCTGCTTGCAGAGCTTTACACTACACTCCTGGCCATAAAAATTGCTGCACCATGAAGATGACGTGTTACAGACGCGAAATTTAACCGACGGGGAGAAGATGCTGTGATATGCAAATGATTAGCTTATCAGAGCATTCACACAGGTTGGCGCCGGTGACGACACCTACAACGTGCTGACATGAGGAAAGTTTCCAACCGATTTCTCATACACAAACAGCAGTTGACCGGCGTTGCCTGGTGAAACATTGTTGTGATGCCTCGTGTAAGTAGGAGAACGGCGCACCATCACATTTCGGACTTTGATAAAGGTCGGATTGTAGCCTATCGCGATTGCGGTTTATCGTATCGCGACATTGCTGCTTCCGTTGGTCGAGATCCAATGACTGTTAGCAGAATATGGAATCGGTGGGTTCAGGAGGGTAATACGGAACGCCGTGCTGGATCCCAACGGCCTTCTATCACTAGCAGTTGAGAAGACAGACATCCGCATGGCTGTAA
This sequence comes from Schistocerca nitens, assembly GCF_023898315.1. Lineage (NCBI taxonomy): Eukaryota > Metazoa > Arthropoda > Insecta > Orthoptera > Acrididae > Schistocerca > Schistocerca nitens. Next base: position 267,368,145 of record NC_064618.1, read on the forward strand.
CAGATCGTGCAGCCACATATCGATCCCTGAGTCAACAGATGAGGACGTTTTCAAGACAACAAGCATCTGCACGAACCGTTCGACGACGTTTGCAGCAGCATTGACTTCAGCTCGGAGACCATGGGTGCGGTTAACTTTGACGCTGCATCACAGACAGGAGCGCCTGCGATGGTGTACTCAAAGGCGAACCTGGGTGCACGAATGCCAAAACGTCATTTTTTCGGGTGAATCCAGGTTCTGTTTACAGCACCACGATGGTCGCATCCGTGTTTGGCGACATCGCGGTGAACGCACATTGGAAGCGTGTATTCGTTTTCGCTATACTGGCATATCACCCGGCGTGATGGTATGGGGCGCCATTGGTTACACGTCTCGGTCACCTCTTGTTCGCATGACGGCACTTTGAACAGTGGACGCTACATTTCAGATGTGTTACTACCCGTGGCTCTACCCTTAATTCGATCCCTGCGAAACCCTACACTTCAGTAGGATAATGCACGACCGCATATTGCAGGTCCTGTACGGGCCTTTCTGGATACAGAAAATTTTCGACTGCTGCCCTGGCCAGCACATTCTCCAGATCTCTCACCAATTGAAAACGTCTGTTCAATGGTGGCCGAGCAACTGGCTCGTTACAATACGCCAGTCACTACTCTTGATGAACTGTGGTATCGTGTTGAAGCTGCATGGGCAGCTGTACCTGTACACGCCATCCAAGCTCTGTTTGACTCAATGACCAGGCGTATCAAGGCCGTTATTACGGCCAGAGGTGGTTGTTCTGGGTACTGATTTCTCAGGATCTATGCACCCAAATTGCGTGAAAATGTAATCACATGTCAGTTCTAGTATAATATACTTGTCGAATGAATGCTTGTTTATCATCTGGATTCCTTCTTGGTGTAGCTATTTTAATAGCCAGTAGTGTACATTTTGTAGATATTTATTTCTTTATAGTAAAATTGTTTGTTCCTTAGGTTACCATTCCTCAGGTGATACCATAGACACGTTAAGAATTTTAAAAAGCATATTAAAATTTATTAAATTCAAGAATATTTCATATTAGATGTTTCCACCGAATATCGTAGACAGTTATTTGTTTAGCGCTAGTGCAATACACTGGTCCTTGATCAATATTCTTAATTTCTCCGTACAGGGCGTCGCATCTAAGAATCGTCTGGTGCATCTTCTCTGGTATTTTGGCAGATGTATGCAATTCTGTTTTTCCAATGTGTAGTTGTAGATAGCCGACTCTGAATACTATTGCCATGCTGCAGTTCTCCTGAGTCGGTGCTGGAGTACTGGTTCTGCTTCATATTTTAATGTCTTTGTTGATCCGAGGGGCGTCCAACAAGTAATGCAACACATTTTTTTTTTCTGAAAGCAGTTCGATTTTATTCAGAATTCCTATACACCGTATCATACCTCACTCTTTTGGCGACATAACTTTTTTGACATCATCTCTGTACAATGCGACGGCGTTGCGCCACCTTACTCGTAGGGTCTTCTGTTGGGCGGCGAGGAACGCTTCAGGCACACACGTTTGAGTACCCAAACTGGTGGACGAATATGACAGCGCTTCCAAAATAAACGTGCAACTGAACAGCTTGGCGCTTGAGTGAGACCTGTTGGGTGAGACTGTCCGCACGTTCCAATATTGTTGGAGTTGAAGCGGCTGGCCGGCACGCAGGAGATGGGTCAGGTTGGCGCCACGTTGTTGCGATGATGACAGACATTCCGTCCGACATGTCACCATGCTTTCCTTTACTGCCAGGTCTCCATAGACATTCTGCAAGTGCCTATGAGTATCTACAAAACTCTGGTAGTCTGCCAAAATAAACTCTACGACAGCTCTCTTCTTGGAACGGACTTCCGTTAGATGACATTTTGAAGTCTAACTGCAGCGTCACCATCTACCGGAACTTCGTGGAACCACAGGGGCTTAAGCGGGAATGTTTCAAGGTGTCCCACAACGAATTTCGCATTATTTCAACCAAAATTTGCCGAGAAAGAAACTGTGTTGCATTTCTTATTGAACGCCTCTCGTACATGTCGATAAACCGAATAACGCTCTAGACTAAATTGGGAGCTGTCTTTCGAATGGGCATATAAAATTCAGCTTTATAAATCATTTGGTCTGTAATGGGAAACAAGCCGATGCTTTCCGTAAAACAGACATGGAAGAATTGTAGCAGTTCTGACGTATCATGATCATTCTAAGGATTCTACTAATTTTCCTTCTCTTGCCTATTTTTGTCTACAGTACATTCTGTGTGCATTTTTTATAAAAAGTCAGAGGCAAACATATTACAATTCCCGAAGACTGTCCCATGTCTTTCAGTGTGATGCTCTAACCGACTGAACTGTCCATCAACGACTAACGCTTTCCACAGCTTCCATCTTTCCATCTATAAGTATCTACCTCCTACCTACCAAAGTCCTAAGAAGCCCCACAATACACTTTTCTGGAGCAAGACTGCTATAGATTGAGAGCTATCGAAGCCGGTCGGGTACACAGTTCTAATGTTATCGGCATGGGCGCTGATTGTATTTAGACGATAATGACATTTATTCTGTTGACAAGAAGAATTCAACACTGATCGAACTTGTTTACCATATTGAGACCTTGAAGGGCCACGTTACGAAGTTAACGTAAAAGTAGTTGCCATTAAAATGTCACCCTATCTGAGAATGTTTCTGAAGGGATGTTCTAGACGTAGATCAACTATGTTATAAGATAGCGTAACTAAATTTATCATATTATTGCCCACATCCTTTGTTGATAGTGTTATGAAGGCTGCAGAATTTCGTATAACAAGAAACTAATGTATCCAAAACCATAAACGAACCTCCAGTTCACTTCACACCACTAAAAGTACAGTTTAAAAATTTATTCCCTTGAAGCAATTGAAACTACTTCGTCCTTTGATTAATGCTATTCATTTTATCCTATAATTAAGTGAAGGACTAATCATCGTTGTCATTATCTTCTTCTTAATCTTCAATCATAGGTTAGTTTTAACGAATCTGTTCCAGCTTCAGATTTAGACCTCCACCGTTTCCCGGGACGACGTACGTCCTTTACCCCTTTGGTTATACTGGGTAGTCAAAAAAATCCTAGAAATCTCTTAAGGTTTTTACAGGGTACGTTGTTTTGAGAGATAATTGTTAAGAAAAAAATTCGATACTTTTCTCAAAATGGTTCAAATGGCTCTGAGCATTATGGGACTTAACACCGGAGACCATCAGTCCCCTAGAACTTAGAACTACTTAAACCTAACTAACCTAACGACATCACACACATGCATGCCCGAGGCAGGATTCGAACCTGCGACAGTAGCGGCCGCGCGGTTCCAGACTGAAGTGCCTGAACCGCTCGGCCACCGCAGCCGGCTATACTTTTCTCCGTTTCTGCGTTAATTAGCATTGAATCATTTTCTTTGCGCTCGCTAATTGAAGCGAAACGCCACATACAATTAGTCTCAGTGCTGTAAGAGACTGCTCAGCCTTTGGCTCGGGTTCGATCCCTACTAGGTTGCCACGTCCAGTTTTTAGGAGACCAAACAACGTAGATATTTGGCGACAACGTCTGTAGCAGGTCGCTTTAATTTGCGCACACAGTGGCCTGATTGCCTAACTTCAATGCTAAATGGCGCAACCTATAGAATTTTTTCTTAACAATTGTTTCTCATCACAACCTACCTGCAGTACCCTTACAAGCTTGTCAGACTGTTGTTGGCCATCCTATATACTGCAAATCCTTTTAGGATATCTGCCTTGTCGCTTTCTGTGTACATGTTCCTTCCTCGTCTGCTTAAGTGTGTCCATTTCTTTCTATTACTGCAAATGTTTTAAGCTCATTTCCAATATCTTCCTTTCTTATCCCATCTTCTAGTTTCCATCCTTTAATTTTTCAGCGGACTGTCATTTCTAACGTTACTATTCAATTTATGTCTACCGTGTTTCCTTTCCTAGCCTCATATATGTAAATAATAATGGAACAGCTAGTATTTTATAGACTTTGTTGCGTTTTTTTATTCGTCTTTTTCAAGTCTCAAACTTCTATTATGTATGTATACAGATTGAAGCAACGAATGAAAATTTGTACGAAGGGCGGGATGCGAAACCAGACCTCCTCCTCATTAGTCAGATCAGCTAACCACGACGCCACCCTGGCAACTGTATGGACTGTCCTAGCTGCCCCCCCCCCCCCCCCCATTCATCCAAATCGTCTTTCACGCCACATCCCACTTGGAAGTTCCCCTAAACTCGATCAGCATTTCGGGGGTTTCGTTGTTCCACAGGCACCTTGGATTTTTGCTATTTCATTCATTATATCTTTACCATGATCAAAAGAAAAGTAGTTAAAACGATTTACTTGCTAGATTATTTTGTTTTCTATTAGTATTCTCATCGCGCCCGTTTTTTCCTCGAATCCCATTTTTTTGTCTTTCTTAGAGATACTCCGAAATTATAATATGCACTAATTTCGTTTGCTTTAAAAATGTTTCTTTGTAATTCTACTAAAGTGGTTGTAATAGCCTGGTCGTCAGCATACTTTAATTTTTTTGAATAATGGCCCTTATCTAGTTTTATTCCTTTATTGGCTTTTGTTTCTTTTTTCCACTTTTTAACCATGTCATTTATATACAAACAGAATAAAATTAGGAAATGACTGCAATCTTGTTTAACTTCCTGATTAATTATAATGCCATACTTATTTACTTTGTTTCAGTTTTTATTACAAATTTGGTTTGGTTGTATAAATTTTTTATGACCCATATGAAGTGTCACGGAACTTCATTTTCTTGTAATACTGATCAGAGTCTTGTCCTGTTTCATCTCTCAAACATCTGGACGCAGTCCAAAAAGGTGTGTGAGTCACACTATTAAATTCTCTGAAGTTATTTATCAATATCTTCAGCGGGTGTTTGATGTAACTGTAATGAATACAAAAAGAGTTCGAAGATAAAAGTTTTACGCTAAGAAAATTCATCACTTTGTATGAAACAATGGTACCTTTCACAGGGCTCTCAAGTAAAATTATAAAAATATTGTATCAAAAAATGACATCGTTCTAACCCGAAGGGATGCAGTACGACATACCAACATAAAGAATCATTTGGTTATCTGAAGGGAGGTATCTCTAACACAATATTAGCTAATTAGTGAATCAGAGAAACAGCATTTGGTTTCTAGTGAATATCACGTCTGTGGTACACAGGACACACACAGGATACGCAATGTGCTAGAGTATGCATAGATAGATAACAGATTAGTCCCCTGTACTGCCAGGGAATTTTGCTTGGTGGATGGACTGCAACAGGGTGCACTGAGGCTCATAATGGAATTTGAGGAGCTGCGTGAATGAGAACCAACGGCCCCAAGGGATGGAAAGTCGGCAACGGCTGAAAGTAGAGGGAAGTTCAACCCTCTCACCTCCATAACGCATCCGCATCCGCGTGACGCCATATGGCAGAGGATGAAACGGCGGCCATTTGGCATCGCTTGGTCTTCGGGGCTTGATTGCACAGTCTAGTTCTCTTTTTTAATTTTTATGTTGACAAAAGTCCCTGGCCACCCGTTGTTGTCATTTCTAAAGGTGACGGCCGTTGTAAGCAACTGCCACTGTTAAACAGCATCATCTTTGGCAAAAGACTTACCATACAGTTCCCATACACTCAAGATGATTTATATTGTGGAGCAAACAATGGTTACCACGTTTTTATGCACATGGAAATATCGCTCTCGTACATCCCAAAGGCATCAATGAAAATCATTTTGAGGCTTTGAGCAGGACACGCTCGCCAACCTAACTGACTTTTTTTCGAACCACAATGTGATTGCCTTTCCATTAATATGATTTTCGCACTAATAAGGAAAATATTTTCTTGCAACTCTTTTCGTGTTGATACAGACATAACAGCTTAAATTAATTTTTCCATCGATCAAAGCTGTTAGTGTGAACACAACACTCTCGTCTAAATAAGTTCATCCGCGCTTATCTGAGTACCAATATTTCAGCTTCAAGCGCACTACCCCCTCAGGTTTTGCGTTGCTGCAATTAAAGCAGAAACCAAGAAGGATTGTTAGGGTTTAAAGTACGGTCGGCTGAGAAGTCATTAGAGACGAAGCATAAGCCGTATTTTTTTCTTTTGAATCAACCAGGCATTTGTCCCAAAGCGATATAGAAAAGCCACGGATAATCTTACTCCGGATGGATAGACAAAATATGAACCTCTACATTCCCAAATACAACTCTAGTGTCTTGAGCACTACGACTACTCATTCACTGAAGCTACAAAAGGGAGAGAGAATACCATGTCAGAATATCGAGGGATCATAATTTTTTCTGCACCTAGAAACTTAGCATTATCCAGTCACAGAGATTAAGATTCGCCATTGGGAAGGTACCACATCTAAGTGGCGAATCTTAATCTCTGTGACCACCATAAAAGGTAGGGATTAGTATAAAGTGACTGGTTGCGCAAAAAAAGACATTTAGAAAAAAACAAATTTAGCTAACTGAATGGAAATTTTATGTATGGCAAATCAAGGCTTTAATACTATATTGTTCGAATCAGGATGCGGGACAAGCGTGGCCGTTTTTGATTCCCGATGTACCTGTAATAGTCCAAACATAGCTATCTGACTAAAAGACGAAGGCGGTAAACGACTAGCCTCAAGGAAAAAACATTCTTTCAGTACCGGAGGTGTCTAATATCCCCCTTTAAAGATAGAGATCCTTCATTTGGTTGTCCCATCACGTAATCGCAGCATCACATAGAACAAAAATTTGTTAAATGCAACTGAGGAAGGAGACGACACCAATCGTTACATTTATGTCATACTAGCTGACTATGTGGCATTGTCCGAGTATATATTTATTCTAATCTTCCGTCAGTTCATCTCCTCCTTCCTCCTCTCTCTGCTCATCTCCACCTCTTCTCTGTCCATCTCCTCCACTCCAGCTCTCTTTATCCATCTCGTCCTTTTCCTTCTCTCTGCTGATTTCCTCCCCCCTCCCAACCCCCACCCCCTCTGCTGTTCATCTCCTTTCCCCTCTCTCTGCCTATCTCGTCCTTCTCCTATCACTGTAAACCCTTTCTCTTTCCTTTCTCTGTCTACCTCCTCTCTCTCTCTCTATTCCCCCATCCCTTTCTCTCTTTCCATCTTCTCCTCCCCTCCTTCTCCCTCGCTGTCTGTCGATCTCCCGCTACAGATTCTTTCTCTCCACATTATGACGCTGACCCAAATAGGGCGCAGTTGGTTCTAATCCCCCACAGTATTTCCTTCCAGAATGTAACAATATGTGTTCCGAATTTGGTTGAAATCGTTCCAAGGGTTTATATGGACTTTTTTCCAGTGGTTTTGGCAGCGTACGTAAGAATGAAATTATTTCACACGTATTTAACATATTCAACATGTGCCTGTACACATTTTTCAACTGTATCTCCTGCTAATTTCACACTGCTGTTTTGTTTTCACGCAGCTCAATTTTTATGACGTCATATCTCCTGAAATATGTGCTGTACTATAATGTAATTTTGTGTTACATTCAGTGTAATATTTTAATAGTGTATTCAAGATGTTTTGCGAACAGAATTACTAGAAAAGAAGTAATGAATTAAAACGTGAAGAATGATATGCCAGTTTTTCACTCATCTCAGTGTTCATGACGTCATATCTTCTGGAGCTATATGTGGTAAAATGATATATTTTTCCAAGTGCATTCAGCGGAATATGTGGATACTGTCTGCGAAATGTGTTGTGAAAAGAGTTAGTAGTAAAGAAAGAATAAACTAAAACGTCATGCATGATGTGGCTTTTTTCACGCACCTCAGTGTTTATGACATCGTGTCTGCTGAATTACATGTCGTACAAGGATTTTTTCTGGTACATTCAGTGGTATACGTGAACACAGTCTGCAGAACGCATATCGAAGTCAATTAGGAGTAAAGACAACTAAAACGTCATGCTTCACGGGGCATATTTCCTGCATGAACAGTAGAAACGTAGTAAATGATGAACTTTTTTCTTTCATCATTTTGTCGGGGTGGTCAGAAAGAAAAGTTTTCGTAAAGGTTTGAAATTATGTGTAATATTTGTCGCAAGTCTCTAAGTGATCTCATTTTCAAATATTGGATGACTAAAATATGAGTATTCGTGGGTGGTGGGCAATACTGCTTTTCTACTCGCACTCCTTTGAGAGGTAGGTGGTACGGTGGTACTTACCGCCCCCACAGTGATAATATCCAGACATAAAGTGATATGTGTACTAAGTCTGGTTGAAATCGATCCAGTGGTTTAAGAGGAGATGTGAAACATACACACATACAAACATCGATATTTATAACAATTAGCGGTCTCGTGTCATAGGACCGCTCATTCTCCCCTCTGCCCCGTCTACCGTAGTGCCTACGATGATCACAACCGCATCAGATGCGTAACCGTTGTGAATGTCTGATTGTTGGGGCAATAATGGTCGCGTGTTTTCTGCGAGTGTCGCCGTATGTCATTGATCCATAGTCCTGTCTTTACCCGGTGTGGAATATTTTCCTGCCACAAAGTCTGGTGTGATTCTCTGGATAATGGGCTGGACCTTGACATGTCTGCATGGAAATGCTCATCACTCGCGCCTAGATTGTCGGCAGTGCATCTACATCTACATTTATGTTCTGCAAACCAACGTTAGGTGCATGGAAGAGGGTACGTTCCGTTGTACCAGTTGTTAGGGTTTCTTCCTTTTCCATTTACGTGGGAAGATTAACTGTTTGAATGCCTCTGTGTGGGCAGTAATTATTTTAATACAAACAACCCAGTTGGCAGAACATCCGTAATTGAGCATTATAGCAGAGGTTGAAAATACTGCTTCAGTTGTAAATTACTTTATTTTCACACGACCGGTTTCGGACTGCTATAAGCCCATCCTCAGTTGCCGTAGCTATGCTGTGGGCATGGTACACGCGGCGTTCGGAAACCACAGCACAGCTACGGCAAATGAGGATGGGCTTATAACAGCCCGAAACCGGTTGTGTGTAAATAAAGTAATTTACAACTGAAGCGGTATTTTCAACCTCTGCAATTATTTTAATGTTATTCTCACGATCCTGTGTGAGTGATACTTATGAAATTGTAATATATTCTTAGAGTAATAATTTAAAACCGGCTCTTGAAACTTAGGAATAGTTTACATGTGTCTTCAAGAGTCTGCCATTTCATTTCCTTCAGTATCTCTGTGGGACTCTCCCACCTATTGAACAAACCTGTGACCATTCGTGCTGCCCTTCTCTGTATACGTTCAATATCCCCTGCACAAGCGAGGGTTGAGCGCTGTTCCCTTTATCACGCGTATGTTGACAAATGTTTGAACAGCGTTTTTATCACACCCGCTACTATAGTGCGTTTAAAATTAGTTGCGAGCTTTGACGTTTGGTTCATCGGAGGGGACGTGACGCCGTTGCCTAGGTAACACCAATGGCGAGCCGGCCATCTCTACCGATCCGACAGCTGCTCGGTTGGTAAGGCGCTACACTGTGGATACACATTACCACGTGGTGTCGCGCAATAGATGCATCTACGTTCGTCATCTCTCGTTGGGGAGTGGTATTTTCTGGCGCTGAAGTGTTATGCTGTCGTTAATAAAAACAGTACATCACGTCTTAAAACACTAGATTCGTAGTTAAAGTGGACGTTCAGGAGTACATTCACTGGCTGTGAAAATAATGTCCTGCTGCAAAATATTCCTCCGAATCCGACAATAATAATGGACATCGCGCCATACCACTATGCTGTGATGGATAACGCTACAGCAATGCAGAGGACGAAAGCGGATATTTGGTTCTTGGTATAAAGAAATTTCCACTAGAGAAAGTTTAACGTAGGGTGTATAAGGCGAAGTTAATGGAACTTGAAGTGCTGTACAAGCCAAAAACCCCACGGTACCACTTCGACAAAGTGGCTGATGCTAAAGGACGTAGTTTAATCAGGCTTCATCCGTATCACGTTAATTTAAATCCGATTCAGAATACGCTCTGTGAGGCTAAAATGCTAAAAGAAGAAGCCATTTGAAATGTTACGCCACAGGACAGGTCTCGAGTTGTCAGTCGTACCAAGAACGTCGTTGAGGAGAGATGGATTCACGAAGGACTACGGTGAGTTCTGAATAAGACATATCTTCTCTTGTTGCCATGTTAAAATCTGCTCCTATTGTCAACACATAGCACAGTTTACAAATATTCATCTCACTAACATTCTAATGCGGTTGAAATTGCGACAGAATCATACAATAGTGTATTATTACGCTAGTAATTGAGGGCAAGTCAGGTCCATAGTTTATGAAACATCCCATTCTCAGAATAAAATAAACGAGTAACTTTTTCGCTAATATTGTGACAAAACCCACAGCAATGCTCTATTCACCAGCTATCTTGGTCCTAAAACATTACATTATTTCATTGAAAAAATGCTTTATTATCGTGGCACATATGAAAGTTCCGCATATTAATCATATGGCGAAATACTCTGCTCTTTCTATGCCATTTTTTGCCAAAATCGTGTTTCGATGCCTCGAACGGTTTATGAGATACGTGTGATTCATGACTATTTCATCTGGCTTTTTCGCTGGCGCGTGCTTTCATGACGGAGTGGTTTTCTCGAAACTGCAAATGGCGCAAATGGCTCTGACCACTAGCGGACTTAACAATCTGAGGTCATGAGTCCCCTAGAACTTAGAACTACTTAAACCTAACTAATCTAAGGACATCACACACATCCATGACCGAGGCAGGATTCGAACCTGCAACCGTAGCGGTCGCTGGGCTCCAGACTGTAGCGCCTAGAACCGCACGGCCACTCGGGCCGGCTCGCTCAGGATTGGCATCATGTTCTCTTCACCTATGAGTGTCGCATATGCTTTCAACCAGACAATCATCGGAGACGTGTTTGGAGGCAACCCGGTCGGGCTGAACGCCTTAGACACACTGTCCAGCTCGACCAGAGTGGCGAGAATGTTCTCCAGAAATGAACCCTATGGAACATGCTTGGGATAGATTGAAACCAGCCACTCTGAGGGATATACGCCGAATCTCCGCTGAGGAGTGGGATAATCTGGACCAACAGTCCGTTGATCAACTTATGGGTAGTATGCCACGACGAATACAGGCGTGCTTCAATGCAAGAGGACGTGACACTGGGTATTAGAGGTACCGGTGTGTACAGCAGTCCAGACCAGCACCTTTGAAGGACTCACTGTATGATGCTACAACATGCAATGTGTGGTTTTCATGAGCAATAAAAAAGGTGGAAATGATGTTTATGTCGATCTCTATTCCAGTTTTCTGTACTGGTTCCGTAACTCTCGAAACCGAAGCGATGCCAAGTTTTTTTGATGTGTGCACTTGTCTTTTTTTAGAAACGCTTTTCTTCTTACTGCCAGTCAGTCATTTTGCTGCCGAAATAGCGAAACCTGTCTACAACTTTTAGTATCTCATTTCTGAAACTAATTCCTTGAGCATCGACTGATTTAGTTGCACCAGATTTCACTACTTTGGTTTTCTTTTCTTAATTCTCGTCTTCTACAGCGTTTTCAAGACATATCCTCTCCGTACAGGTGCTCTTCCAAATCTATTGCTACCTCTGACACATTTAAAACGTCATTACCAAAAGTTAAAGCTTTTATACCGTCTCCCTTAACTTTAAATCACTCTCCAAATGTATCCTTTGTAAGGTAGCAGGTTTTGCACCTTACATGATGCTCAATCATTACTAATACACCGAATAATAATTGATAATTGGCCCACCGGTAGGAGAGAATGGACACAGAAAAGGAAGTTGTGTGTGTCATGTCAGACTAACGAGATGGGCTCAGAGGCTGGAACACGGCCAGAACCCCTAAGGAAGGTGTTTATGTCATGTCAAACTGACGGGATGGCCGCGGCCGGATCCCTTTGTCGGCTGGCACCTCAGACCACCAAAGACGTTCGGAGAGGCTGGGCCATCACAACAACAATCGAGAAGGAGCTATATGCGAAAGAGAGAAAGACGATTTCGCGCCAAAGTGGAAAATTTGCGGAAGACTGTGACGGGATTGGCGCAGAGCGCATAGAGATACGTGTTAAAAGTTTGGCGGCAACAGTAACCGTGGGAGAATTCTGTGTAGTGGTTGGGCACAAACGGGCACGGATACATGGAAGTCTGTGTCGTGATTGGCTACCAACGCGCACGGATCCATGCGGCGAAGAACGGCCAGCTTTGCAAAAACTTTGAAGGGGGACTCTGGGATCGGCTGTGGACGAGAGCAGTCGCGCTGTCTCGCTGCCCTGCTTGGAAAGCGTGGAGAGAAGTAGGTTGGAGAAGTTACCGGCATTGAGTCCAGTGGTTACTCTCCAAGTCTGAATAGTTTAGAGCATACGACTCCACACACCTAGCATTATCTGTACCTCTGAGGAGAGAAACAGATTTGTACTAACTTGTGGTGTTCATATGCAATCTGAAGTGCACCTTTGCTGCCGCGCACTTGAGTCGACCAACTACTCTTGGCATATCTGCAAGTAGCTTGAGTACTGACTAGTGACGGACTCCGCAATTGAACACTTACGTACAGGAGTTTACGGGCGCAAACCACGTCCACGTTGGAGATTAAAGCCAAGCTCGCTCACGGGAAAGACGGCATCACGACGTTGGCTGGGCCGACCGTCGTAATCATCACGGAGAATTACGGTGATATTAGCAATCATCAGCCAAAGTAGGGCACTGTAATTCTAAATGAGTTCGTATTCCGCTAGCTCTTTGATTGGCGCTCTCTGAGTCTGTGTCCGTTCAGGCAGCACTGCAATTGAGTCACTTGCGGGTTCAGTGTTGACTTAAGTAGTTAGGAAAAGAGGATACATTGTGCCAACGATAGGCTAGTTAGGTTAGCAAGTGTATTGTATTGTCATGTTATGCTAGAAATATTGCTCATCTTGTTCTGAATAAATCTTAATTTGGTATCATATGCTAATCACCGAGTTATAGCTAGCAATCACCATATTTTTGTTTAATAATTAGAGTGTAATGATAATTTCGATGCAAATGATACTGGGGGCATAACCACTCGTTTAAACAGGGCCAACTTAAGTCAGAAAGCAAATCAAGGTCGACTAAGACTACCAATAGATATTCTTCAATATATCGATAATTTTACAATAAACCCCCCGTACGCTGCACCTTGATTTCCTTTTCTGCTTGCTCAATGTACAGACTGAATAACACCGGGAGCAGGCTGAAATCCTGTGTCACGCTTTCCCAACTATTTGTTTGTACTCATGTCCTCAGACTATTTTAATTGCAATCTCATTTCTACAGAAGTTATGAATAAAATATGACTCCTTGTATTTTATCCCTCAGAATTTGTGAGTGAATAACGCAATCATTACTCTAAACAGTTTGTCAAATGGTTCTTGCTTCAAGTTTGTCAAGAGCTTCAAGGGGACTATTGATCTGACGGCAAATATGTTAACTTACACAGATGAGTGTAAATTTATTCGTCCTCTCAGTACGTTAAGCAGACGGATCGCCACTTGCCTCAAAATGTTCTGTACCTATATGCTGTTTAACTGGGTGACCCGCTTACAGGATCGCTGTGTCTACTGCGGACCATAACCTGGCCGCTGTGATCCACTGTGCGCCCTGGGGGGAGTTTGCTGTCGGCAGATGGCTCTCTGTCAGATCAACAGGACGGCATATATGCAGTAGGAGCCGGACGGACAGGGGGTGGAACTGGGGCGGAAGGACGCGAACAAACACCATGATGTATTTATAAATACAGCCGCTAGCCGCGCGTCCCCGCAGACGCGTAGGCCCACGGGGTCTGAATTATTGGTCTCCGCTGCTGGCTACCGAAGCTGCCAGCCAGTATTCTCTCTTACTCTCCCTCGCTGCCTCCCTCTCCCACTCTCTCTGCCTCTCATCACATCAGTCCCTCTCCATTCATCACATATTAATTCGTCTAAGTAAATAACGTGGGCAGAGAGCACGGCACCGCGGCCGCTGCACGAGTGTGATTCGGTGTACTCGCCGCTGCGGGACAATCGGTGCGCAAACACTGTGCGGAAACTAATGACGGTAATGCGCCGTCCCAGCCAGTGCGATTCTGACAACCACTCGCCATCGTGTCGCGTAGGCACCAACTGTGTTCAATCTAGATATCAGTGTGGCGGCTCCTACTGAGCTAACTCGATCGCGAATCTCCCTAAGCGCCGCTCTCTCCACATCCTACTACGAAGGTACGACCGGTGTATCCCTCCACTGAGACTTTCCGTCGTGTGTGCAAGTGACATTTTACAGCTTTTATGGAAGGAAGTATTATAACAACTAAGGTCAACGTTCTCAAAATTAATACAGTTTTAAACGTGGCTGTTTCTCAGCAACCGTATATTAATTTCAGCATAGGAATCATACAGCCAACCGGTTGCAAATACCTGTTTGGTACATTCACCTAGGTTTCGACACCTCTAAGGATGTCTTCATCAGTATGAAATTTTGAGGAACCGTGAAATTACTTAGCAAGAAAGCAATGGTCAAAATTAAGAGCAAGACATGCGCAAATCAAAAAAATAACATAAAAGACGTTCCAGCCTTTGGCACGTGTTCCTACCTAGGAACAATATCAGACTTTTTTCAGTTGAGCGCATCTGCTCTTAATTCTGGACATTTCTTTCTCGCAATGTAATTTTAGGGTTTCTCAAAATTTCATTCTGACGAAGACATCCTTTGAGGTCTCGAAACATAGGTCAATGTACCAAACAGTTATTTGCAACCGTTGGCTGTATGATTCCGATATTGAAATCAATATTAACAGCTTCTTTACAGTTTAAGCTTTTCCATTATGGACATTTTAGAACACATGACTGTGTATTAATTAAAAGGAGATAATACAGATAACAACTAGCAGTCAATTGTGATATACTTGTTAACTTCGGTAAACTAGTTTTCGAGCCTCTTCAGACTCACTTTTAGATGGGGCACTCATTTTTATCTTCGAAGCTTGTTACTGGGTACTGGCTTGACTTCATTCCGACGCACAGGGCGCCAACTTGCTTTAAAATGTGAATATAATAGAAAAAAATGAATATAAAATACTAAACAACTACGTTATTTCTAAGTACTTCGGTCGCTGATTAGGAATCAGTTACAACATTCGAAGTGGTGCATCCAGTATGGCGGGTCAAAAATTATAAATTTAGTGCAGTCAGTAAAATTTACGGTATAAGGTTCTGTGAGGGGCTGATACCTAACTATAAGTAGAAACTGTCGTATTGAAATGTTTAATTCTCCATTCTGTATTTTAACAATCGAAATCACAGTCACAATCGCCGCTTGTGTCATTGCTCAGTAATTCAGATAATGTCAGAAAGGTTGAAAATATTTGTGACTGGGTAAAAAAAAAAAATCAAAGGGAGTTCCACAAGGTTCAGTTTTGAATCCACTCCTATTCCTTATACAGGGTGTTACGAAAAGGTACGGCCAAACTTTCAGGAAACATTCCTCACACACAAAGAAAGAAGATATGTTATGTGGACATGTGTCCGGAAACGCTTACTTTCCATGTTAGAGCTCATTTTATTACTTCTCTTCAAAACACATTAATCATGGAATGGAAACACACAGCAACAGAACGTATCAGCGTGACTTCAAACACTTTGTTACAGGAAATGTTCAAAATGTCCTCCGTTAGCGAGGATACATGCATCCACCCTCCGTCGCATGGAATCCCTGATGCGCTGATGCAGCCCTGGTGAATGACGTATTGTATCACAGCCGTCCACAATACGAGCACGAAGAGTCTCTACCTTTGGTACCGGGTTTGCGTAGACAAGAGCTTTCAAATGCCCCCATAAATGAAAGTCAAGAGGGTTGAGGTCAGGAGAGCGTGGAGGTCATGGAATTGGTCCGCCTCTACCAATCCATCGGTCACCGAATCTGTTGTTGAGAAGCATACGAACACTTCGACTGAAATGTGCAGGAGCTCCATCGTGCATGAACAACATGTTGTGTCGTACTTGTAAAGGCACATGTTCTAGCAGCACAGGTAGAGAATCCCGCATGTAATCATGACAACGTGCTCCATTGAGCGTAGGTGGAGGAACATGGGGCCCAATCAAGACATCACCATGCCTGCCCAAACGTTCACAGAAAATCTGTGTTATTGACGAGATTGCACAATTGCGTGCGGATTCTCGTCAGCCAACACATGTTGATTGTGAAAATTTACAATTTGATTACGTTGGAATGAAGCCTCATCTGTACAGAGAACATTTGCACTGAAATGAGGATTGACACATTGTTGGATGAACCATTCGCAGAAGTGTACCCGTGGAGGCCAATCAGCTGCTGATAGTGCCTGCACACGCTGTACATGGTACGGAAACAACTAAACAACTGGTTCTCCCGTAGCACTCTCCATACATTGACGTGGTCAACGTTACCTTATACAGCAGCAACTTCTTTGACGCTGACATTAGGGTTATCGTCAACTGCACGAAGAATTGCCTCGTCCATTGCAGATGTTCTCGTCGTTCTAGGTCTTCCCCAGTCGCGAGACATAGGCTGGAATGTTCCGTGCTCCCTAAGACGCCGATCAATTGCTTCGAACGTCTTCCTGTCGGGACACCTTCGTTCTGGAAATCGGTCTCGATACAAACGTACCGCGCCACGGCTATTGCCCCGTGCTAATCCATACATCAAATGGGCATCTGCCAACTCCGCATTTGTAAACATTGCACTGACTGCAAAACCACGTTCGTGACGAGCACTAACCTGTTGATGCTACGTACTGATGTGCTTGATGCTAGTACTGTAGAGCAATGAGTCGCATGTCAATACAAGCACCGAAGTCAACATTACCTTCCTTCAATTGGGCCAACTGGCGGAGAATCGAGGAAGTACAGTAGATACTGACGAAACTAACATGAGCTCTAACATGGAAATTAAGCGTTTCCGGACACATGTCCACATAACAGCTTTTCTTTATTTGTGTGTGAGGAATGTTTCCAGAAAGTTTGGCAGTACCTTTTTGTAACACCCTGTATATACAGGGTGAGTCACCTAACGTTACCGCTGGATATATTTCGTAAACCACATCAAATACTGACGAACCGATTCCACAGACCGAACGTGAGGAGAGGGGCTAGTGTAATTGTTTAATACAAACCATACAAAAATGCATGCAAGTATGTTTTTTAACGCAAACCTACTTTTATTTAAAATGGAACCACGTTAGTTTTGTTAGCACATCTGAACATATAAACAAATACGTAATCAGTTCCGTTTGTTGCATTGTAAAATGTTAATTACATCCAGAGATATTGTAACCTAAACTTGACCCTTGAAACCTCCGACGTTCAGTTGCGTTTTGTAACAAACACGGGCCACGCTCGGCGAGCAGCATATGCAGGGACATGTTTACGATGACGACCGTGTTTACGAGTGTGGCTGTAGTGCACTGTTGTGGTTTCGCCTAGCTGTCGCAGTGCCCGCATGTAGCGCTTGCTGCTATTGTTATTCTGCATTCGTCTCCGCACGCAGACCAACTGTAGTACACTGTGTTGCCAGACGTCTGTGATAGTATAGTGTTGTAGGAACTGTGACCATGGTGTATTCGAACTCTGAAATGGCGGAGATGATACTCATCTATGGCGAGTGTCGACGAAATGCAGCTGAAGCCTGCAGGGTGTATGCAGAACGGTACCCGGACAGAGAGCATCCAACGTGCCGCACACTGCAAAACATCTACCGCCAACTGTATGCTACAGCTATGGTCGTAGCACGCAAACGGGTCCGTAACAGACCCGTCACAGGAGAAGCGGGTGCAGTTGGTGTGTTAGCTGCTGTTGCCATGGACCCACACATGAGTACACGGGACATTGCGAGAGCCGGTGGACTGAGTCAAAGTAGTGTCATGCGCATACTGCATCGTCACCGCTTTCACCCGTTTCATGTGTCGCTACATCAGCAATTACATGGTGATGACTTTAATCATCGAGTGCAATTCTGTCAATGGGCATTAACAGAGAATGCGCTGCAGTTCTACCTGTTTACCGATGAAGTGGGTTTCACAAACCACGGGCAGAGAATCTACGGAACATGAATTACTGGTCCGTGGACAATCCTCGCTGGCACAGACAGGTAGAGCGACAGCGACCGTGGACTGTAAACGTATGGAGCGGAATCATTGGCGGCCACCTCATTGGTCCTCACTTCATTGCAGGGGCCCAAACAGCTGCAACATACATCGCGTTTCTACAGAATGATCTGCCAATGTTGCTCGAAAATGTCCCACTGGAAACGCGTCGACGTATGTGGTATCAGCATGATGGTGCACCTGAACATTCCGCAATTAACACTAGGCTGACCCTTGACAGGATGTTCGACGGGCGTTTCATTGGACGTGGAGGGCGCATAAATTGGCCAGCCCGTTCTCCTGATCTTACACCTGTGTACTTCTTTCTGTGGGGTACGTTAAAGGAGAATGCGTACCGTGATGTGCCTACA
This sequence comes from Schistocerca nitens, assembly GCF_023898315.1. Classification (NCBI taxonomy): domain Eukaryota; kingdom Metazoa; phylum Arthropoda; class Insecta; order Orthoptera; family Acrididae; genus Schistocerca; species Schistocerca nitens. The sequence goes on from NC_064618.1 coordinate 267,386,673, forward strand.
ACCACAGAGGATATGAAACAACATATTGTGGCAGCCTGCGGCGACATTACACCAGATGTACTGCGGCGTGTACGACATTCATTACTCTAGAGATTGCAATTGTGTGCAGCAAATGATGGCCACCACATTGAACATCTATTGGCCTGACATGTCGGGACTCACTCTATTCCACACCGTAATTGAAAACGGAAACCACGTGTGTACGTGTACCTCACCCCTCATGGTAATGTACATGTGCGTCTGTGAAAAAGACCAATAAAAATGTGTTAGCATGTGGACGTAATGTGCTGTTCCAGTCTCTTCTGTACCTAAGGTCCATCACCGTCCCCTTTGGATCCCTACGTAATTCGGTGCTCTCCGATACACACGATCGAACAGCGGAGGAGTGGTACTCAAGCGTCGACTTTAGGTTACAATATCTCCGGATGTAATTAACATTTTACAATGCAACAAACGGCACTGATTACGTATTTGTTTATATGTTCAGATGTGCTAACAAAACTATCGGGGTTCCATTTAAAAAAAACGTAGTTTTGTGTTAAAAAACATATTTCCGTGCATTTTTGTATGGTTTGTATTAACCAATTACACTAGCCCCTCTCCTCACGTTCGGTCTGTGGAATCGATTCGTCAGTATTGGATGTGGTTTACGAAATATACCCAGCGGTAATGTTAGGTGACTCACCCTGTATATAATATATATACAGGGTGAGTCACCTAACATTACCGCTGAACCTCTTGATAAGTATGGAAGTGTGATTACGCATGTCAATCACATCGCGATTACGGGAAGCATAGGGTTCACGCCTGAGCCTCAGGACGTGCGCTAGCAGCGCATGTCGGGTGTTTCAAGCGTCAACTTCGCGTCTTAATATCTCGGGATTTAATGGAAATATTGCGATGCAATCAACGCCATTGTGTATGTGCTTTGTCATGCTATGGATTGCTGAAGAAACAATATAGGAGGTTAAAAAAACATAAGTTTGTGTTACAAAACACATATGCTTTCGTTTTAGAATATTTCCAAATATATACATTCATGGACCCCAGACCTACATTGATACCGGTGAAAGTCGTTTTCCAATAGCCGTTATTGTTCCAGGGATATTTTGGGTGGACAAGATAGCTGGGACACCCTGGGACACTTAACATTCAACAAGCAAAACTGCTACTTTTTGCAGACGACACTAGCGCTATAACAAATGCCATCAGAGAGAAAATAACAGAACAGTTGGTATATGATACTCTCTGAACAATTATTAATGGGTTCTCGAAATGGACTCCCTCTAAATTCTGAAAAAATTACTACATTCAGTTCTGTACAAAAAACACATACCGACAAATAAATTAGCTCCTGAACAGGAGCTAGTACATAGAGTAGAACACCTCAAAATTTGTTACTGTACGTGTTGATGGAATCTTCATATGTAAGGAACTTATTACTGAGATTCTCAAACAATTAACTTAGGCAACTTTTGCTCTTCGTATAGTTGTTAATCTTGGAAACAAACGAATTAACCTCCTGACACATTTTGCACATTTCCCCTCAGTAGTGTCATAAGGAATAATTTTCAAGGGCAACTCATTACTTAGAAAGAAATTGTTGATTCCACAAAAGCGCCAGTAAGAATAAAATGGGCAGTCCACTCACGGACGTCATGTACGTACCTCTTCAAAGAGCTAGGCATTTTAACTGCGCCATCACAATACACTCATTCCCTAATTATTTTCGTCATAAATAATCCATCACAATTTGAGAAGAACAGTGATGACCATAACTGAAACACTAGAGGGAAAAGTGACCTTTATTATCCATTGTTAAAGCTGTCAGTGGCTCTGAAAGGATTTCAATATGCAGCAACAAAAATTTTAGGGCATTCGCCCAGTAATATAAAATGTATGACTGGTAACGAAACAAATTTTAAACTCCATTTCAAACCTTTTATTCAGCACAACTCCTGCTACTGCAACGAAAAATTTCTGCCTAAACTCTAGTAGCCAGTAAAAAAAAAGAAAAATAAAAAAAATTGTAGCATGCATAAGGCTGAATATAAAAATGTGTTCACTAATGTTAACACTGATCATGTATACGTGTCCTGCAAACTAACTTTTTCCACATCATTTCAATAAAAAATCATTCAAATGACCTTCGGAACAAATAACTAACTAACTATCGCTGTTAGAAAGTTCGCTATCGGGCTGTCCACTGTCATTTTCTGGACTCTCAAGATGAATGGCTCTGAAGATGCCAGAAGCAATGGAATACGACATGCATCTTTTTCTCACCGAAATATTTGCGGGTTAAATCGCGGCAACACTTGGTATCCTTATTCCGAGCTCCCTGCCCATCTTCATACATCTGCCCATCGGTAATGGAGCAGCTTCGATTATGTTATATCTGTGAATGAAATCTATGTCGATCGATGTCAGCCTCAGGTATTATTGCAGAATATTCTGAGCCCGGTGTAATTGGCATCTGACTCTCGAGAAATACACATTTTTGCTGTTCTTGATAGATACGTTTTACAAAATTGTTGAGGCTTTCGTGGCCACTTGTTGACAAACTGCCTATTGGCTTCTGTCTCGGGTTCTTCGGCCGACGTTCATCTAATGATTTTTCTGACGTTTCGCCAGCACGAGTGGCTGGCATTGTCAAAGCTTCACCCTCCATTGCCGGCAATGGAGGGTGAAGCTTTGACAATGCCAGCCACTCGTGCTGGCGAAACGTCAGAAAAATCATTAGATGAACGTCGGCCGAAGAACCCGAGACAGAAGCCAATAGGCAGTTTGTCAGATACGTTTTAGTTCTAGAGTTCGGTGCATAAAATTTTAATAGTTCTGTAGTACTTCGTGAAAAAGCAATAAAACTTGGGGAAATTTTAATCTTGTAAAAAAATTATTGGCCCAAATATCTCCCCAAGAATTTTACAGAAAACTCTAATGACATTTTTTAGGCAGATCGTAGTCTACTTCCTGAGGTAACTGCGATAATGAGGGTAGTTACAACCTATGAAGTACCATTCAAAGTATAGCAGACTTCAATGATAAAGCGCGACACTTAAACAAATTAAAATGGAATGTAAGTAGCATTCTGAGGAAAGCAAAGCAAGATACATTGTTAACTGTTGGTATAGTGAATGACAGCAACATGCCTGAAACAGCACTGAGCAATAAGAACATACTTAAAAGAACAAGAAATATAAAAAGGATGTAAGCAGATTAAGTTACTATGAGAAAAGGGTAGGGGCAGGACGGGAGGGGGGGGGCTATAGGGCAAATATGAGTCATTCAAACAAATGAAGCAGGTATGCATGATAAAGTATCCTGTATGAAATTACGAGATTGAAAGTAGGCTTCATAAATGGAAACAGAATTCTGGAGAAGTAAAACTTGGCTACGCGGCCGCAAGTAGCGTCTCAAAGCCTTCGAGGATATGTCTGCTCCCAGGCTGGAATGAAATTTTCACTCTACAGCGGAGTGTGCACTGATATGAAACTTCCTGGCAGATTAAAACTGTGTGCCGGACCGAGAGTCGAACTCGAGACCTTGGCCTTTCGCCTTTCTTTCAGGAGTGCTAGTCCTGCAAGGTTCGCAGGAGAGCTTCTATAAAGTTTGGAAGGTAGGAGACGAGGTACTGGCGGAATTAAAGCTGTGAGGGCGGGGCGTGAGTCGTGCTTGGGTAGCTCAGTTGGTCTACATAAGTCACGCTGCATGAATGTCGGTCGAGGATTATAACCGGGGGAGGAAGGCCCGCTCATGTTAGTTAAGACCATACAATGTCTAGGTGTTACGTTCCACACGGATGTGCAGCGGACGTGCAGCAGATAACTACCAACGCATATTGAAGCTGATGCGGACAATGGCGCTATTACAGAAATTAAGAGCGTTGGATATGATTCAGAGGGTGACTTATGTTAACGTATACCTAGCACCGAGACTCACTCACGTAGCGCATGACCTACCTTTAACGCGCACCATGGCATCACGGATTCAAGCAACTTTCGGAACCTACGTGAGTGTGGGACACCTGTTTAAGATCCAATACACAACGCTTACGCTACCACCTAGAGAGAGTGGACTTGGTCTAGTGAACGTATATTGAAAGGCACGGGCGTTATTCGTCAGTACGATTTTACGACAGTGGCGCGGCCAATTTCGCAATATCTCGGGTGCGTTGTGCGTTGGCCGATGTACTAGCGGCCACTTCAATGCTGCCCACAGTCAATGTGGGCCACATTTCACCAAAGATGCCACATTTCAAGTTTTTTTTTTTTTTTTTTTTTTTTTTTTTTTTTTTTTTTTTTGAGCTTAGCTGTGTCAGAGAATCGTTCCCAACAACACGACTACCGACGACGCGAGATGTATACCAACTCACTGCGACGGTACCCCACGAATACCCTGGAAAAGAAGTACCCAGACAAGAACTGGCGACCGATATGGCGCGTTATACGGAACGTTTACCTCCCAACGTCGGTAGGCTCAACATGGTATGTGGTGGTAAATAGGAAGTTCGCAAGGAATCAACGGCGGCACGCGATTCATTTGGCAGACACTGCAATATGTTTAGGCTGCGCAACAGTGGACACTGATGAACATCGTTTAGCATGTAATGGAACGGCTCCAGTGTGGCAATTGGCACAACAGATATTGGCGTTCCGGTTACGCTCCGGCCCTGACACAATTTCATCAGACACAGTTTTTATCCCCCCAAGAATCTTATTTTCCGGTCCTAAAAACCAATGCACTGACATGGGTACGGGGAATGGTGGTGGGCTACGTCTACCACGAATCGGAAAAGGACAAAATGGATTTTTGGCATTTTCTCCTGGGTGGACACACGAAGCTGCAACAGCACAAGAAATATGGGCAAGACTTCGCTAATTACTTGCGACTTACATTTACCGACCCGCCGGCCAGATGTGGTGTGACGGGTGAGAGATGAGATAGACGAAGAAGCCGAGATAGACATCGATCACACTTACGGACCCTTAGTTAACTTCGAGAAGACGACCCAGTCTTACACCAACGTCTGGAGAACGAGTCGATAGATGGCTCTCTTGCTCTATCGAACGTCGGGTCGTGAGCAGGTGTCACCCCCGACACGAATTTCATTTCATTGCTACAGGAGCATGTTTCTTTTGTATTTGTACTATCCGCAGTGTCTCCATGTCTTTCATTTGGACATTTGCAGTTTTATTCATTTCCTTAATTAATTAATTTTCTATTTAGCCACTATTTGTCAACATTTGGACATTGTAGACACTATTTATGCGGTAGTACAACAAAATGTGTGTCAGAAAAGGTTGTAAAGTCTGACATTGAAACAAAATAATAATAAAAAAAAATAAAAAAGAAGTGTAGCGTTGAAGTCTCAGTCTGAGCTTCAAATCACATTTACCCCATTTTTCTTACTTTAATACATTAAAAAAAAAGTTGGTAGAGCACTTGCCCGCGAAAGGCAAAGGTCCCGAGTTCGAGTCTCGCTGCGGCACACAGTTTTAATCTGCCAGGAAGTTTCATTGTCATATTTGTTCGCTGACTGTTTGAGAATTTCAGGTTCTTCCCATGAATCTAATCTCCTCCCTTTTACCTCCCTGCTCTGAATAACGATATCCTCTAAATTTCTAGATTATAATAAACTGTAAGTATACGATCTGCGAAGGTGGAATTGTATACATTACCACCTTTCGTTTCCAGAAGAAGTTCTATGTCTATCACCTTCAATGACCTACCTTTCCCACATACAGGAATCCACAAAATTATTGGCAGTAACTGTCCAGTTAATATACAGGACAACCAAATGCAAATGCAAATGGAAATAATTAGCACTGTTTACCTGAACCTGTTTGATCTTTACATGCCATATGACTTAACCGTTTCCGTCCCCCACATTTTTGCAATTTTTATTCGCTTTATTCTGTATTAATTATAGCTCTTAACTATTTTATTTACCGAATCAGGCTCTGGCTGCTCAATGTTGCTATGCGCACACTCGTCCTCGCAGTGAGCGCCACCTATCATAGTTCACCTACTGCCAGTGCCTGCATATCCTGTAACATCTCATGTCAATAGCCACGTATGTGTCAAACTGTCAGCTGGGTACAATGTCATGTGCGTTTTATTTCCAAAGTGTTGTGATAAAGCCATACTAAATGTCAGCTGGATTCAATGGCACTTGCGTTCCCTTTGAAAAAATTTACGATAAAACTCTGCATTATTGTGTTATTAAATTCACTTATGAAATTTTAATTGGTGATATTTTTGGTCGACGTGCACATTGTGCTAAACAAGAGCCTTTTGGCACCAACAACCTGTTTTGTCAATATATGATTCCACGAGTGAATATGCTCTACTCTAAAGAAAATTGTAATTTATTGTTTATAGGTTTTTGTTCCTTTTCAGGTTGACTTTTGTAACTACGTTGTAATAATTTTTTCAACAGGCCGATTTCCTTTTTGAAGAAGACCAATTTATATTTCTCGAAACCATGGTAAAGGGTTAATAATCTTTTAATTCTGCAATTGGTTGGCTGTTTTTTTACTCACACGAGGTTCCTACGTGCACCTTTTCTGAAGCACAGCAGTGTTCAAAATTCTAACTTCGTCTTGGAACAGATGTTCAGGGATTCCTCTTCTTCTGTTTCTGTTCATATCTTATCTCTGTGAATTCTGTGAAATACTTTTTCATAATCGATAAACGCTATGTGATTTCCAGATTAAATTCTCTCTTCTTATGTACTTCCATTTTTAGTGCGAAGCCATCGTCTATACACGATCTTCACTTTCGGAAACCTGCTTGTTTCTCCATTAGAACTGCGACCGAAATATTTCGATATTTCGTAGTCTTCTAATTATTATTGCACATTTTGTAAACAATATTCAGAATACTTATAAGCCTGCAGTTAGATGTGCTACTTATTTCCTCTTTCTTATAGAAATAACCTTTGCTGATATACGTTCCTGTGGTATCTCATATTTTACGCAAAAGATGTTAAAAATAATTAACAAATTCTCAGTAGAATTAATGCACAGATTAGCAAATAAATTCTAGAAGGTCTTATGTTTATAATTGTGGTAGAAAGGTGCATCAGAAGCATGAAAGGTTGTGGTGAAATTGAATACCAAGAGGGATGAAAAGGCAGTTTTACAGTCACCAGATGAAAGAACTACCCCTCAACTAAGATAGGAATCAAGCGATACTGCTTGTTTTATGTACGAAAGAAAAGAAACAAAACGAAGCGGAGATAGCGCACATCCGATATTCCATTGTCCTTTCATCGGGTTCCGCACCGTTATAAGAACGCGTGGAACTTCGCTGCAGTTCGCTGGATAACAATCGCGGGTAAGCGCGGTATTTCATTAGATCTGTTTTTATTATTCCCTGGAGCCACGGGCAAGGATCCAAGGCGCGGCGGTTTTAATTGCTGTGGTAATCTCTGAATCGCTACGAGCGGCTAGGTATCAATTTCACGGGGGGCCATCTGAGATGTGCCGGGGCCGATCTGAGCTGCAGTATAATAAACACATTGTTTTTACAGGTGTACGGCCGGCGAGAGTTATAGGCCAATATAATTCAGTTAGAGCCGGCGCGACCCGACGCCCTAACCTAGCGTGGTGCTATACGAGCAGCTAGAGGCGAAATGCAAGGCGCCACGGCGCACGGGCAGAGGGAGTGTGTAATTACACTCCGATAGCACCGGCTGTAAATAAAGCCGACTGCTCTGCTTGCCAGTTTTATGTTAATTTTCAATTAGACAGGGCAGACTGTTTCGTTTCTGACACGGCGGGTGCTCTCCATTCGAGTCACTATGATCAGATACTGGCGGGCGGGTCAGACGCCTTACAAGCCGCAGGTGGCTCTGCTGGTATCCTGTCAGGGTCACCATCGCTGAGAATATTCACAGCCCATTGTGTTGAGATAGCCTGACCAGGTCTCTACTGGAGTTAGGCATTCGTATTACTTAAGCACATCCTGACACGAACTGTAGTTTGGTTACTAGAATAATGGAGGCAAATAAGGCATCTAAGTATCATACCTCAAAAATAAAGGTTAAAAATGAAAATTCTTGATCGAATAAGCTGAAAACAAGCACAAGATCATTGTAACAATGTTGTTGGACTGGTCGGTTTATCAGATAAACACGGCGCAAGATCTCGGGAGTGTATGGCAAATTGAAATTTTCTAAAACCTTATGAGACTGCATTTGCAGCAGATGGTTGATATTTGGCACGTATTTAACCACAACAAGAGTGAGAAAAGAGGAAAAATGAGGTTAAGTTCGAGTTACCAGCTATGTAGTACAGAAATTCCTCTGTTATTTGCTAACTATCCTGAACGTTTCTATAACTACATCTACATCTATACTCCGGTAGTCACCATACCGAGCGTGGTCGAGGTTACTTTGTGTACCACTTTTACTTGCTGTTGTTTTGTTGCAGTCACATATCGTTTGCATGAAGAATAATTACTGGTGAGCCTCTGAGTGAGCATGAATCTCTCTCATTTTGTCTTAACGGTCCGTTCGCGAGATATACGTAGCAGGAAGTTTATTTTGGTTGACTCTTCTAGGGAGATACGCCGTATCAACTTTAGCTGTAGACCATACGTGATTGCCAGCACCTGTCTTGCAGCATCCGCCACTGTAGTTCGCTGAGCACGTGCGTGACGTTTTCATGCTGACAAAATGAACCTGTAGTAAGCGCGAAGACACCACACAAATGCTCATCCAACTCCAGGAGCAGACACTGCATGAGGAATATTCTGACCATGAAAAGGTCTCTTATTAAGGTTGTTGAAGAAGCATCGCAGGAACTGAAAAAAGAAACTTCGGAATTGGAAGCTTAATGATAACTATAAACTTCGTTGACAACATAGACTTTCTGGAGGAAATTTATAATCACCACATAGCCATCGAAATTTTAAGTTTTCAGTAGTTTTCCTAAATCACTAAAGGCATATCCTTCGCCAAGAAAGCGCCGATTTTCCTCCACATCTTTCCCCAAACATATGTTGCTCCTAACGACTTCGTTCTCGGCGGGATGTTAACCCTAATCATACTTCCTTCTTCCAGGAAGGAAGAATGTAACAAGCAGATTTAGGTAGTTACTTTGAAAAGGACACGGTCAGTTTAGTTTCCGACGCATTGCCGACCATCTCCCAGTCCAGTGACCCCAAAGCCGACGTAACAATAATTCAAGATTTTCTTCCTTTTCTACAACACGAAAGTGTTCAATGCTAACGACTGGTTTTGTATCATGTAATCTGAGTTTAACTCTAAGAAAATGTAGGATTGATGGGATAATGCGTGCAGGAACAGTGAATAACGAGTTTAAAAGATAAATACACTACTGACCATTAAAATTGCTACACCACGAAGATGACGTGCTACAGATGCGAAATGTAACCGACAGGAAGAAGATGCTGTGATATGCAAATCATAAGCTTTTCAGAGCATTCACACAAGGTTGGCGCCGATGGCGACACCTAGAACGTGCTGACATGAGGAAAGTTTCCTACCGAATTCCCATACACAAACAGCAGTTGACCGGCGTTGGCCTCGTAAAACGCTGTTGTGATGCCTCGTGTAAGGAGGAGAAATGCGTACCATCACGTCACCGACTTTGATAAAGGTCGGATTGTACCATATCCCGATTGCGGTTTATCGTATCGCGACATTGCTGCTCGCGTTGGTCGAGATCCAATGACTGTTAGCAGAATATGGAATCGGTAGTTTCAGGAGGGTAATCCGGAAAGCCTTGCTGGATCCCAACGGCCTTCTATCACTAGCAGTTGAGATGACAGGCATCTTATCCGCATGGCTGTAACAGATCGTGCAGCCACATATCGATCCCTGAGTCAACAGATGAGGACGTTTGCAAGACAACAACCATCTGCACGAGCAGTTCGACGACGTTTTGCAGCAGCAGCATGGACTATCAGCTCGGAGACCATGGCTGCGGTTACTCTACACGCTGCATCACAGACAGGAGCGCCTGCGATGGTGTACTCAACGACGAACCTGGGTGCACGAATGGCAAAACGTCATTTTTTCGGATGAATGCAAGTTCTGTTTACAGCATCATGATGGTCGCATCCGTATTTGGCGACATCGTGGTGAACGCACATTGGAAGCGTGTATTCGTTATCACCATTCTGGCGAATCACCCGGCGTGATGGTATGGCGTGCCATTGGTTACAGGTCTCGGTCACCTCTTCTTCACATTGACGGCTCTTTGAACAGTGGATGTGTTATGACCCGTGGCTCTACCCTTCATTCGATCCCTGTGAAACCCTACATTTTAGCAGGATAATGCACGACCGCATGTTGCAGGTCGTGTACGGGTCTTTCTGCATACAGAAAATGTTCGACTGCTGTCCTGGCCAGCACATTCTCCATATCTCTTACCAATCGAAAGCGTCTGGTCAATGGTGGCCGAGCAACTGGCTAGTCACAATACGCCCGTCAATGCTCTTGATGAACTGTGGTATCGTGTTGAAGCTGCATGGGCAGCTGTACCTGTGCATGCCATCCAAGCTCTGTTTGACTCAAAGTCCATGCGTATCAAGGCCGTTATTACGGCCAGAGGTGGTTGTTCTGGGTATTGATTTCTCAGAATCTATGCACCCAAATATCGTGAAAATGTAATCACATGTCAGTTCTAGTATTACATATTTGTCCAATGAATACCCGTTTATCATCTGCATTTCTTCTTGGTGTAGCAATTTTAATGGCCAGTAGTGTATTACACACGATATTGCCGTGTCTGTGTTTGTATGAAGTACGTTGTAATGTTCTTTCGGACATGCATACATCAATTGTGTCGTACTTCTTACAAACACGGGCAGTGCAATATCGTATTTATCTTCCGATCCGGGCTAGTGACTTTCGATTGAAAGTTACAGTAAGCAAGAACATTTGATGACGTATGGACGACGACATTGGGTCTTGCAGTGAAGCCTGCATGGATAGCCGAAACACGTCAGGTAACTGTTCGCGACAGGCGGGAAATTTGGGTTAGAATCACGGTCCGGGACAAATTTTCGAAATCATCATGCCATTCTACAATTATAACTTGCCCGTATTCGCAACTGTGAATACATTTTGTGGAATCCTGCGTTGACGTCAAATGTTGTGGGGTCTAGGAAATTTGCCTTATCAGATTGCTACGCAATCAGACAAATCGTATTAATGAGTTTTGTTATGAAATGAACAATAAGAATACGTAACTTTGACAATAACACAGAAGTGTCGTAAGCAAAGGGCGACATGTAAATAAGAAATCTCTCAGTATATACAATTCCTAAGTCACTGGTGTTTGAAGTATGTAATCTTGGTGCTGCTGTAGAAGTGGTCTGCCACCAGTCGGGAGTGGCGCTTATGTTCTCTTCACATACAGGCCGCTGCCATGGCATTGTCGTCCTAGAGAGGGACTGGCGTTACGGCGCTTGACTTTACGCCTCAACAAATTTTCTGAATAGAAATATTAGAATGACATAGTAAAAGAAAAGAAAAGAAAGAATGTTGTTGTCTAGGTAACAAGATTAAGAAGATGGCTGAAGAACAGATGTAGCAGGCCGGAGTGACCGAGCGGTTCTATGCGCTACAGTCTGGAACCGCGCGACCGCTACGGTGGCAGGTTCGAATCCTGCCTCGGCCATGCATGTGTGTGTTGTCCTTAGGTTAGTTCTAAGTTCTGGGGGACTGATGACCTCAGACGTTAAGTCCCATAGTGCTCAGACCGATTGGATTTGAACCAACAGGTGTATCAGAAACACAGTGGAGTAGGTGAGGAATATTTTCATAAATAAGAGAGCTTTAGTTATATCACGAACTGAAATGAATCGGTGAAACAGTTTCTCATACCTTATGTCTCGATCTTCACTCGTTCAAATTGTTAGACTCATGGTGAATAGTTGTTGGGATATTCGTTAGAGTCGATGAATGGCAACACACTTCTGTCCGCGTTGCATTCCCTGTACGCGGTCAAAACTTTCGATATTGTACCTCTTCAAACACAAAACATCTCGACTACCATGGTTACGGAAGCACCAACAGTCTGCCAAGATTCGAATTCACTTATCTGCGATAAACGTACTCACAACTACACAAAACACAGTTCTGACCACAACTGACATTTGCAACGTATTGAGGACATTAAAAGGTCACGTTCGCAGTCAAATACAATCTGCAGGCTTCACTAGCATCTGCATTTACGTTCAAACATGCATTACCTCCGTATTTTTGTCCAGTTCCTGAGTATCATACCACAGCGAAGTCACGATAGCATTGTACTTCAAAGCAGACTTAAACTGTGTGATGATCCAATTCTAACCCAAAATCTGTCATTTAGATTGGCTTATGCTTAACGATTAGTTATCCAACTACGTCTCTCGCACCACACTCATAGCTTTAGTTACGGCAATACTCTATCCCGCTTTCCAGATTTCACAGCAGTCCTTCCGAATACCCGGCTGGACTAACATTTCGAAAAATAAGTGTAGTCACCAAGGTATCAGGAGACACAAATCTCTAATAGCCAGCCAGATGCAGTCTCCTATGTGAGAGTAGGACACACTAGTGGAAGTGCAGTGATGAGAGTCCCGTGAAGCGCAAGGGCGCTAATGAGACATAATTCAATTAACCATCATGTGTTAGCACTCTGCGTTCTTCCCGGTGCTGCCTAGGAACGGCCGTGCCGAACGCGCGTTGAACGAAGGAGCAGGGTGACACGTCAGAACCCGGCGAGGAATCTGCAGGTTCAGACGTTGTCACTCTTGCAGCCCCGTCGCAGTAGGGTCCGGCGGCCGACGAGTCGTTGCAGGCCGACGTAGCTGTGGACAAGTTTCGCAGCCTCAGCGCTCTTGTTGAGTGATTCTGCGTTTAGGCTCGGCCACCAAAACCTCCGTGCCCTCGTTGTCGGTTGTCGAGATGGTGTGTAAGCAGAAGACCCAACAGTGACACGAAGGAAGTGCTGGGAGGTGGTCGAAGCATACAGCGCATTGTACACGTTACACAAGGGAGTTTGGCAAGTCAGTCACAGCTGAGTGTTGCCTGGAAAACGGGCACAAAATACAGTTTAAAGTGATGAGACTCTTGTCTCGTGCTTCAACGTATTGGGGTTTCATTAGACAGGAGGCAACGGTTTTAACAGAGACCAGGGGCTTACACTTTGAAGTCGGAAGGGTGGAGGGGGATTTGGATACCGAAAGAAAGCAAAGACGGATGCTTGACGCTTGTAGGGGTGCGAGAGTGGCAGTTTCAAACGTGGTGCTGCGCCGGCCCCTGTCGCCACCTAACGTCACAAGGTTTCGCGGCGAGGCCCACGAGAAAGAAAGGCCGCGGCGGATACTTCACGAAGGTAGTCCTGAACTCGCTCACTCGCTCTGCTCAGCAGACAAAATGCGTTTCTACACCTGTTAACTCGCAGCTGGGAGTGTAAGTACTTACGAGAATTGCATCTTCCACAGGAATCTGCTATTATGAACTCTTACTGATAAACAGTAGTACAGCAAAATTTTATTTAAGATCAATACTCGATATAAATGGTATAACGGCTTCTTTATAGCGTTTAGTCTCTTCTGCTTAACAGTACTCATTACATGCTGGAAGTGGTGCGTTATGCAACTGATAATCATTTTACGAGGGCAGTTCAATAAGTAATGCAACACATTTTTTTCTCGGCCAATTTTGGTTGAAAAAACCGGAAATTTCTTGTGGAATATTTTCAAACATTCCCGCTTCGTCTCGTATAGTTTCATTGACCTCCGACAGGTGGCGGCGCTGTACGGAGCTGTTAAAATGGCGTCTGTAACGGATGTGCGTTGCAAACAACGGGCAGTGATCGAGTTTCTTTTGGCGGAAAACCAGGGCATCTCAGATATTCATAGGCTCTTGCAGAATGTCTACGGTGATCTGGCAGTGGACAAAAGCACGGTGAGTGTTTGGGCAAAGCGTGTTTCATCATCGCCGCAAGGTCAAGCAAGACTGTCTGATCTCCCGCGTGCGGGCCGGCCGTGCACAGCTGTGACTCCTGCAATGGCGGAGCGTGCGAACACACTCGTTCGAGATGATCGACGGATCACCATCAAACAACTCAGTGCTCAACTTGACATCTCTGTTGGTAGTGCTGTCACAATTGTTCACCAGTTGGGATATTCAAAGGTTTGTTCCCGCTGGGTCCCTCGTTGTCTAACCGAACACCATAAACAGCAAAGGAGAACCATCTGTGCGGAATTGCTTGCTCGTCATGTGGCTGAGGATGACAATTTCTTGTCAAAGATTGTTACAGGCGATGAAACATGGGTTCATCACTTCGAACCTGAAACAAAACGGCAATCAATGAAGTGGCGCCACACCCACTCCCCTACCAAGAAAAAGTTTAAAGCCATACTCTCAGCCGGTAAAGTCACGGTTACAGTCTTCTGGGACGCTGAAGGGGTTATTCTGTTCGATGTCCTTCCCCATGGTCAAACGATCAACTCTGAAGTGTACTGTGCTACTCTTCAGAAATTGAAGAAACGACTTCAGCGTGTTCGTAGGCACAAAAATCTGAACGAACTTCTTCTTCTTCATGACAACGCAAAACCTCACACAAGTCTTCGCACCCGAGAGGAGCTCACAAAACTTCAGTGGACTGTTCTTCCTCATGCACCCTACAGCCCTGATCTCGCATCGTCGGATTTCCATATGTTTGGCCCAATGAAGGACGCAATCCGTGGGAGGTACTACGCGGATGATGAAGAAGTTATTGATGCAGTACGACGTTGGCTCCGACATCGACCAGTGGAATGGTACCGTGCAGGCACACAGGCCCTCATTTCAAGGTGGCGTAAGGCCGTAGCATTGAATGGAGATTACGTTGAAAAATAGTGTTGTGTAGCTAAAAGATTGGGGAATAACCTGCTGTATTTCAATGCTGAATAAAACAACCCCTGTTTCAGAAAAAAAATGTGTTGCATTACTTATTGAACTGCCCTCGTAGTAAGATTTTATTTTATTGTACGCTAGTACAGCCGTAACAAATTATAAATAGGTCCATGGACTTCTCATCATTATAGGACTAATTACAGTAAGATTCCATAATAGCAGATTCCAGCAGAAGATTCAGTTTTCGTGTGTACGGACACTCCTAGTTACGAGTTAAAAGGTGCAGAAACGTAGTCTGTCTGCTGATTTGAGCGACCGAACCAGTGCAGGACTACCTTCGTGACGTACGCGCCGCGGCCTGTCTTTCTCGTAGGCCTCGGTTTCGCGACGAGCCGGTGCTGCTATGAGCTTCCCAACTAACATTTCGCAATCACGTTTTTACATCTTACGACGATGGCGCAGAGTGTTTTATTCGAACTGACCCGGCTTGAAAACCAAAAAGATTTGATTTAGGCATGCAACCGCGAAAGTGTGTGAGAACAGAACTTAATAGCATTTTCAGATGAAACAAAAAGTGCTGAAATATGACTGGAAAAATGACAGAAGTGACGGAAGCTATCTTCTAAGTTTCATGCAGTAGGTGATGGTCTTTCTGCAGCATAAAGGAAGAATATGATGTCGGTCTGTATAGTCTCGTCACGTTATTTTTTTTTTCTTTTTATTTACTGCAGTTCGTGCATCGAGTTAAAGCAAAGGCTCCTCATTTGCTGTTAAAAGATGGGTCATTGCGTCAATGAAAGTGTTATAGATTTTTTTTCAGTAGGTTGTGTTGCATAGGTTGAGTGTATCATGTCACCCCAAAAAGCTACTGTAATAAATATATATTCACAGACACGTGACTAACTTCAAGCCATTGTTCTTATGTTCTGTTTCATTTCATCATCAAAAAATGATGGGCCAGAAATTCAGTTCTTTGTATTCTTAATATTTTAATCAACAGTACCAAATGTCTCTGAAATAAAAAAATAAATTCACATTTATGACGTTTCGTCAAAGCGCGCGCACAAAATACGCAGTTCCAAGTTTAACAGGAACTGATTGTTCTTACGAATGCTGTTGGCATTCAAAAATAATTCGTGTATGAAACACTGTTCTCTAAATACATTTTTAAAAACTTTTACAGCTAACAATAGCGTTCCACAGAATTTGAATTTGAAGCTACTGGGTAATTTTCAAAATTACAGCACACCGACACTTTCATTTCGTTTTTACTTTGTTTTCGGTTAGTCTCCGCTAATGATTCACCGTTTTCAAGAAGACCCCGAAATATCCGTTACACACAACGTAGCCCGCATCTCGTGGTCGTGCGGTAGCGTTCTCGCTTCCCACGCCCGGGTTCCCGGGTTCGATTCCCGGCGGGGTCAGGGATTTTCTCTGCCTCGTGATGGCTGGGTGTTGTGTGCTGTCCTTAGGTTAGTTAGGTTTAAGTAGTTCTAAGTTCTAGGGGACTTATGACCACAGCAGTTGAGTCCCATAGTGCTCAGAGCCATTTGAACCATTTGAACACACAACGTACTGAAATCGGATTCCGGATTTTAAGAGATTCTCAAAAAGTACTCTTCAACACTCTATGGTAATTATTTGTTCTGGATGCTGCCAAAAATAGAATTGGATGGAAATCATACGTCGAGTAACGGAATTGTTTACTTACGTAAGGAAACCTAGTAACAAGACAGCTATGCTCATTCCGCCAGTGACATCATTTAACGAAAATGCTAGTCTGATTCATGAAACTATCAGGTCGGAAGAGACCCTGTATCTCACAGATATACGTGTAATTATACAGAATTCTCATAGCTCGCTCTTCGACTCTGCTGTTGATTCCTCGCTCTTCCTACGCTCTTCGTGCTTTGAATTCATTGTAGAGAGATTTTGGGCCTGTGTGTGGGAGCTACTGCAGGCTTAAGCAAAGACAGGCGCGAAGATTTCTTTATGGAGATTTAAATTCTCTTATGGTGTATTGCTGTAATGGCTTCAGTTTATAAGCCTTACGCGACCAGTCGTCATGGATAAAGATACAGTAATTGATTGTTTTTCGGCAACAACAGAGCTCAAAGTTTTGCTATCATCATGTCGAGTTCGACAAGTGAGAGACACACCAGCCCTTCAGCAAACCTAACACGCTGTCGTTCCGTAAAGTACTTGACGCAGTTGCGATACTTACTCCAAGCAATCTATGTATGATGTTTCACAATTGGTATTACGGTCTTCTAGGTGCTGTGGAGGGGACATGATAGATAAAGTGTTCATAAGGAACCAATTCTGGGACATGTACCATTTAGATGGTAAAGAAAGTTCACGATCGGATCACTTTCTTTCAAATCTCATGGTTCAACTTACTTATACAACAGAAACAGTGAACTTTAATTTTTAAGAACATTTCTCGTAGATAAACCTCGATCTGGCTAAAAGTACTTTAAAAATGGATTACAAACAGTCTCAGTCGAAAGAAAAAAAACATTTATTTCAATGGCTACCGATTTTGGTCAGTACGTGTTATGATGGTATGCGGTGACCGTGAATGGAGCGGCTTTTGTAACTTCACCGGGCAGTGACGTTCGTGGAGTTACAACACCTGCTCCATTCGCCGCCGCCACCTATCATCATGGTATGAGGGTCTGAGGATGGTCAAAGACTGACCTAAACCGGTTACCATCGAAATAAAAGTTTTTGCTGTCTGTATTGTTTGTAATCCATTTATCAAGTACAATGAACTCTGATCTGTGTATCCTGCAGGAGCTGCTAGAAATGGCGACCGTGATTTTCATTGCACAAGAAATGCCTACAACACATCCTTTCATAGACACAGTCCATAAGCCATGCTGCACGTCAACCCTCCTAGTCGTGAAAGTATCAGTTTCCCGCAGCCGTTGTCGTAGTGGTATGTGATGGACTAAGGCGATCGGGAAAACGTTCCCGTTACAACCATTCAAGCATTACGTACTGCTCCGCGAAGCAGGAGACTTGAAAGTTTTCCAATCTTCAGACTTATTTCATATCCAAATGGTACATTTCTGGAAGGGGGTTTCTTATCAAAACTTTATGTGTTAAGTCCCGTCTGCAGTCCTGAGAAGCACTGTGTAAACCCTGCGGCCGCTCAATGACCGGTGTTACCCAGCGAGGTGGCGCAATGTTTAGCACACTGGACTCGCATTCGGGAGGATGACGTCCGGCCATCCTCATTTAGGTTTTTGGTGATATCCCTGAATCGCTGCAGGCAAATGCCGGCATAGTTCCTTTGAAAGGGTGCGGCAGACTAACTTCCCCATTCTTCCCTAAACTGATGGGACCGATGACCTCGCTGTTAGGTCCCCTAACCCAAATCAACCAATCCACCTAAATACCTCTTTCAAACCTGATATTCCTCATTTCCCAGTATTCTTAGCTGATGAGCGGTGATGCTAACTTATAAAGCCAGTCGCCAACCACCATAATAGCGACTTTCGCTATTCAAATGGTTTTCGCCTCACAATGGAATTCATTAGCCTCTTGATTCGGGGCTGCACTGAATGGCTTGACGAGGAATCAACTTTCTCTGAAAAAAATTCTAGAATGTAACTTTTGAGCCTGTAGCCTTAAATTTTTTCTCAGTACGAGACGACCGCACAATGGCTGCATCGATCACATTAACGTACTTAAGTAATTTGATATCAGAGTACGGTACCATAGTTGGAGAAGACGACTTTACTCATCAGTGCAAAAAGCGTTCACTAATCACGGTTCCAGAATTCATGGAACATTGGAGACAGTAGCTGATCTTTGAACAACAGTAGCAAATCAAACAAATCAGCTGATCAGTTCGTCCCAGCAGCAACAACAGACAATCGCGCCCACACTTTCGCCTCATTTCCATGGTTGGAGAATTTTACTATTTTCATGTAAGTAGTCTGCAACGGTTTCTGATACTCTGCAAGGCAAATTATGCCATGGATTCATCCTGCCAAAGAATTTGATTCCTTTTCTACTGTAACAAGCTATATCAACTGGTGCAAAATTTGGCACCATCATCAGAGCAAAGTAGCTCGCCGTATTCGGCAGTCAGTGATTTGCAGACGAAGTATTAGGGGTTCTAAAAGTCACACAATAGGCTTTGGTGATATGATTGTCCTCTTATCTCCTCAGCGAGAAATACGAACGAAAGTACTTTTATCATCCCATCCTTTTCTCCTTGAAGTGCTGCACTTAGTTAAATTACTTCAAATTTCTCTTTTTGCACATAAAGTGCTTCACAACAGCACTGCGGAACATACCAAGTCGACGCTGTGATCAGTTTTCAACAGGTGAACAAAATACCCTTTCTTTTTGAAACGGTAAAGAGCTAGCTGATGGAACAATAAGCGCTGGACATAATCTAAATGTATATATACTTTCAACGTCAATTTATTTACTATAAATAAAGAGTAACATGAAAGACCATTTAATATCTTGACAGTCTCTCCACTTAAAATTTTAATTAGAACCTATTAACCTTGAATGTTAAATTACAAACAAAAAAATTATTAAAAATTTTCTTAAAATTTCAATTCAGGAATATTAAAATTTTGTAACACAGAAAGAGACATATGTACTGGATTAACAAAACATATAATAAAGTAATCGCCTCTGAAGAGTAAAATAGGTTACCAAATAGGTGAATCGTATTAAAGTTCGTGTCATTCAGGCAAGCCAGATTTCTAAACGTGAAGGCCGTGTTTGAATGTGGTAGCAACAAACTACTTGTGGGTAGCAATTCTGAAAAACAAGAGCCTCCACGTAACCACTTTTAATTTCAACAATACAGCAAACCCACCAAAATCTTTAAAGACAAGAGCAATAAATAATAGATATAATAAATAGAAGTAAGTTCAACATCACTAAGTGAGCTACTTTTGTCGACAGAATTTAATCAGTTCACAAATAAACCCTCTTGCATGACAACTCTGACCATGACTAAGCAAGAAGTCACTCCTTCACTTTATCTGAACATAGCATAGTCAGGATGTGCGCGCAAAGTGTGAAAAATTCGAATCGCAGTGCAATTTTCGTGAGAACCAGGATGGCGGAACCTGATGGTACACTGCAGGGGCCAGAAGCCCTCACTAGCACAGGATAATGATAAGGCACATGCTCTCGAAATAAATCACATAAATTCCTTTAGAAAGATCGCAAGACGAAGCGTTTACAATTCAATCCTTGCAGCCAGTAGAGTACTTGGAGTCTCGGCTTCAGAAGTGCGGTCTCCCTCCAGCACAGACAGCAAGCGACGGCTCCTGCTGAAGTGCAGCAACCATACCGGAGGCATACACGGCCGCTCTACACCAACAGGCGAAGCCTCTCTGTGAACCAGACCCTCAGCCGTAAAGCAGAACCACAATGCTCGTCGCAGCCCACCGAAAGCCATTCTCCTTCGTTGCACCAGAACCCACTTCCCACTTACGCCAACGAAGGCAAGCAAACATCACTCCTCTATATGGAGCGCATGTTCACACCCTTATACAATTGACTTGCACGCCGCTGCCCCCCCCCCCCCCCCCCCCACGATGTGACACCGCAGCACCAGACAGCCGACAGCCGGTCAGAGACCATATTCCCACAGCGACAGCAATCGATGGTACCTACACCACGTCTTACTTTCCTGGGATACACTGTTACACGGTATTGTAGCATGTCAACGTGGGCATCTTGGTATACGTAATTCGTCCCCGAGGTACTACAATAAACACATCCGGCGACCCTGCCCGCACAGAGTCAGGAGGTGCTTTTCCAACAAGGGGCCCAGAGATCATGCTGCCGGGTGTCTTCGCAAACAGATGTCAACGAACTGACGAACCTGTTACCGTTGGACCGATTGACATGTAGATCACTCCTCATAAACTCAGATACGAAACAGAATCCTTCCTCCATGGCCCTAAAATAATTCGATTCCATCGTGAATTTCGAAAGAGGGATCATTTTCAGCCTTCATTAACGCATCATTCTTGTAAATAATAATTTGTGTTAGGCGCCCTGAGACGTCTTGGCATTAATTAGTTGCCATATAGCTCGTAGAAAACAGAGAGCGAAATTTTGTGAAATTGTAGTAACGATGATAGACTTTACCATGAGCATATGTGAGCTAAATGTTCTATGTAGAGGACGACATGAGTGGTGTACAATAACACAACTTACTCTTATTGTTTTCATTTAACTGAGCTTCAGCTTTCGCTGTTGATAGTTTTATACCGTAGTTTCACTTTAGCTTATGTGTAAACGGTCCTAAAGACATCCATTCTGTTACTGCACAAATTAATAAGAAGTAGAAATAAGAAAAAATTTATTAAAACTGCACCACATTGTCACCGGCTAAATCAAGTCACTTCTGAGACAGAGATGGAGGTAGGAATCTGGCCTGTATGTCGCAAGTGGGCCAAGTCGTCGACACATTACAAGACTGTCTCCCGAGTGAGGATACCCATTCAGCAGAAAGTAGACTGCGACAGAAGATCAGGGAAGCGACTCAAGCATATTCGTTAGCTCATACATCATGTTGCAAGAAACTCTATCTCTTTCACAAGAGCACACAGTGAGGAACTGACACAGCAGTTAACAACCTGTTAAGTGAATATAACAGAATAAGGAGGACACATGTGGTCATTACGAACCGAGTCTTGTGTCATAGTATCACATCAGGTCCCTTTGAATTTCTCATTTCACCATCTGTCATCAGGATCTGATCATTGGGATCGATGGAATTAACAGTAACAGCTCTCCAATCCACTATTATGATACTGTAATGAATCTATGTCCTATATGCTACAGCACAGTCTATGAACTATCCGAAGATGTGCTCCAGATGATGGCCTTGACCTGATGAACTTCATGCTCCTCATCGCCTACCATATACTGAGGGAGAAACCGACTGTCACATCATAGAGAGCTGCTACTATGGAACTTCAAAGCAGAAGCCAACGACAGGATGTCATGGGGTCAACATTCCTGTTCAACTCTCAGGTGCCTCCAAGCGTGGAAACAACCAGAGGTAGGGAGTATATCAACCTACCACATGACTCCTGGCACCAGTTCCATTACTGATGTTTCATCATGATTCACCATAGAATTCGGAGTGGGACCAAGGGCACTTCGGCCGTCAACATGAGAATCACTTCGTGCTAGGCAATGGAAAAACCTGCCCGCCGCAATCCCACCGTGGCGACAAGGTCGCAGACATCTTCTCCTGGGCATGCAACCGCTGAGCTCACTTGTCGGGCGTCGACTAGAACCCAACATACAGCTGAATGAGCAACAACCGAGGCTGGTGCAAAGAACGACGATTTGTAAACATTGCGTGTAAATGATTGAAATTTAATGATGTTTTACTAACATTGTTGATGCTTCACAGGTCCCAAACAGGTCCGTAGTGTCTCCACTCGGGCCTCTGTAATTCACGTGTAGGTTGAAATCAAAAATGAACAGGATCAGGGAGTGACAAGGAAGGACTAGGCCCCATTAACTATCATCATTTATCCTTCTGACAGCAATCTTTTATAGTAATAACAGGTCCCCTGTAAGAAAAACAGATAGAAAACTTCCAAGTTAATTTACCATGTTTAACTTACAGACTTGAAGGAGTTCACCTCAAACAAGATGGAAGAAATTGAAACCTTAACAATATGGGCCTTTCAAAAAATTTAAATTTAAATTTTTTTCTAAATAAACTACGCAGTTAACATAATTACAACTGAGTTCTAGATAAATTTCTTCAAGCTAGCTCAAATCCAAGCCATTAGGCAGATCCCCAAAGATAAATATCAACTAGTTAACAAGACATAACAATTCGCCATCACAGCTTACTAAAAACTTTTTGACTGCCCCTTATGAACTGTGATCTGACTCTATACCTTCTCCTTGGTACTCTTCGTAATCCGATATCGATATGTCTGTCCGACCTTGGTGTAATCCAGCTGGGACATTGCCGTGTCTTTGGTAGTTTCCAAGTATACACTTCTCCTCTTGTGATTTTTTAGCAATCTATTCGCTGTTACTAGCTGAAATTTATTGCAAAACGATAGTAATCTTTCTCCTCTCTCATTCTTACTATTAATCCCAATTTCTCCCGTGAAACACTACCCTTCGACTATGGGTTTCGGTCGCTCTATCCCTCTGACCTGCCATTCATCACCTTTTACCTTTCTACGGGCACAGTTTTCTGAAGTACACCCACATCCAAGTAATGTAGAAGTAGTTACACAGCAAATGTTTTTACATTTTCGAGCAAGCACAACACAATTATTCTAGTTTTTAAAATTCTAACCAAATAGTTTTTCTTTCTATGCACAGATCAATATGTCCTGTAGTTTTTTTTTTTTTTTTTTTTTTTTTTTTTTCTTCTGTGAGTTTCTTCAGACATGCACATGCTATACGGCTAGAGACTGTGTAACTGCTGATGAATGGATGTTTGGTACATTACGATACAGAATAATACCGAGCCGGCCGGTGTGGCCAAGCGGTTCTAGGCGCGTCAGTTTGGAACCGCGAGAAAGCTACGGTCGCAGGTTCGAATCCTGCCTCGGGCATGGATGTGTGTGATGTGCTTAGGTTAGTTAGGTTTAAGTAGTTCTAAGTTCTAGGGGACTGATGACCTCAGATGTTAAGTCCCATAGTGCTCAGAGCCATTTGAATAATACCGAAATTATCCAAAACATCACACTGCTAGGATGTTTCCCTGCGATGAATTAGTTCTCGTGTTACCAGCTTTGTAGATATCACTACGAGAGAGATATTTCAGAAATAAACCGAATTTTTACACTTAGAAAATGTTCAAAAGGCTATATTTATTTTCAGTTTATGCAGCGTGTTAGATACAGAATTTGGCACAGGTCACACATAAAAGAAGTCGCACAGCGAAATCTTGAATGGGATCTTGTCATGAAGTAGTTTCGAAGTTCGATGTTTCGTCTGAAGTATCTTACACAGAACGATTGGTAAACTTATACTTTTAAGCAAAACTTAGATTTGGATGTGTTTCGGGAAACAGATGACTGTTGCGACTGTGCATAATGACTACAGTGAACAATAAGTCCCGGTTGACGGTGTTTGAGAGGGTGCTTCAGGAGCATTTCTGGAGTAACGCCTTATGTAAAGTATGTAATGAAATGTCTTCAATATGTATTACACTAATACGCAGAAGATTAATTTAGTGCCATAAACGCTTTGAGTAACCCCGTTGCTCGTTAAATTCGTCTATAAGTCTCGCCGGCTCTTCTCACCTTCCCACTATCGATAGCTTCTAGCTGGCGTCACACCAGGAGGTACGTATTACTCCCCCGTGTGGTTATCGCTGCTCAGGCTAGGCTTCAAAATCGGCCTCTAAAGCGGCGTCGAAAGGCCTTGGAACAGCGCAGTGCAAAGAGTTTACTTTTACTCTTTACGCAGTGTGCAGCTGAGGCCAGCGGCACTGCTTGGAGCAACGGACACGTGATGTGGATCGGCACGACGTCTTCTACGGATGTATGGTGAAAGGTGGCTACACTGAGTCACAGCGCCAGAGATTGCGCCAAAGAGTTTTATTCCGCCGCCTCCACTGGCAGTGCTTGTTCAGAAGTTGCTGTGGGAAGTAGTAGTTCTGAGGTTTCCGTAGTTAGTGCTTGTTGAGAGGATGTCGATAGCAGTACTAGTTGTGAGCATGTCGTTTGCAGTTGTTCTGATGGGATAGACAGCCGATGATGTTCGATTGGGGATGTTGTAATGATCAGAGTGTATATTTCGTCAGTATATATGAAGGTAAAAAAACATTTTTTTTATTTCAAATTTCCTAACTAACAATGTCTCTTGGTCACAGGTTCAGTCAATAAAGCATCTGGCTTGTGTTCATGTATTATAGTGTAATTATGGTTTCTATGTGCAATCACAGTATTTCTGTTCTTTTTAATTACTTCATTGTAAATGACGTTTAAAGCATCTTGTCGTATTGAGGAAGAACCGTGCCAGATGTGTACGTTGAATCACACTTCCACACACAGAACAGTTACGCTTGTGCTTTGTTGTTTCGGAGTTTTTGTTTCGTAGCTTTTATAGTTGCTGGGGATTTAATTAATTAATTGTGTTAACGGAAATTTCCTTTCATTCTTTGTTGTTATTCTATGCAGTCAGATTGCGGAGTAATACTAGTCAGGGCCAACCGGTTACGAGACTGCGTAACCGGACAGACAGCGACTAAAATTAAAAATATTTGCATTATATATAATTAAGCCCCCATGCACGTGGCGACCGCTGCTTCAGATCGTCCCTTGGAATTCTTTTGATAGTAAAAATAGCAAACAGTAGTATTGTTGAAGTAATTTGTAGTTTAGTAATTGTAGTCTATATTGCATGTGTGGATTTGGTAATGAACATTTGTAGTTGTCTTGTCTTTCTTCTAATGGTATTTTTGCAGAATTTAATTTTTGATGTCTTGTATATGCGTTTGACAATTTTGTGCAATTATGAAGATTTCAATTGTTCGTTAATCGTGTTTGAGGGAAGCATTTCGTGTGAATGGTATTGTTGGTGATAAAGTGTCATATTGTGTGTAATTTTCGTATAGTGACGAGTTTTGTATGTTTTGTATATGATTACGCGATCGATGAAGAAGGCAAAAAGGATGGATAGTGAGAATGACGAAATTGTTAACATGGCGAACTCGCCAACACAGGAGAACAGTATGATGAATAATGAAGTAGAAAACAATTTAATAAGCAGGGAAAATAGTCTGGAACCAGTTCAAAATTTTTCACAATCAAAAAATTCACAGAATACGAGATTAACGATAGAAGATTCTGAAATAGTATCGAACACAGATAGCTTTACGGCTATGCCGAAGGAAGTTAGTTTTACGGGAAATGTTAGGGGCGAAAAGAATTTCGAACCAGTTAATATGGAGCAATTGATGAGTGCAATATTAAATTTGGGATCACAAGTAGGAACAATTAAAACAGATATGGGAACATTGGCAACACGGTTAGAAACTGATATGGGAACAACGGAAACACGGTTAGACTCACTGGGATCACAGTTAGGATCTGAATTAAAAACAATGGAAACACGGTTAGACTCACGAATAGGGACATGTTTCAAAAATATGAAAGATGAATTAAAGAAAGAAATTAGAGAAGAAGTACAACCGATTTTGAATGCTCACAATAATAGATTATTTTCAATAGTCATTAGACAAAAGGAACATGATAGAGAACAGGAAGAAAGTGATCGCGTGCTAGTACAAAAATTTTCAGAGTTAAATTTACAACGTGCACACGATAAGGAAGAAATATTTGAAAGAATCGAGGAATCAGTACCAATTGACAGAATAAATAACCTAACACAACAGTATGAACAGTTAACTACTAAATGTAACAATACCGAAACCCGAGTCGCGACACTTACGGAAGACGTAAATAAACAGAAAGAACTAATAGGTGACTTATCGGAAAGAGTTGAGGAGATTTAAGATAAACTGACAAGTCTTAGTTTAAATGGGGACAGAGATTCAGATGATACAGCTCCATTGCCATTTGCAGAAACCGAAGAGTACCAGAACATAAATAAACATGTTGAAAATCAGGGAAAATTTAATGAACGCGTTAAAAGGGAATTTGAGGCGTTACGAAAACAAGTCAAACAAATTGAAAGCGAAATCGTAGGAAAAGACGGTAGAAGAAATTTGGAAAAACCGATAGCAGCGGGTTTTGAAGATAATAATTTATTTCATTTACGAGATGCAACAAGAGAGCGCCAGGCGCGCGAACTTGACAATAATCGACATTCGGACTGGGACAGACGCGGTAGGTCTTTGTCGCCACGAGGCGAAAACTTTGGCTACAAACACTTTTTAACTGTTCGGAAATTTAAGATCTTTCGCAGTTCTAAGAATGACATACATCCATATTCATGGTTAGATCAATTTATGTACGCACTTCCACCAAATTGGCCACTAAGTCACAAACTGGAATTTATGTGTGAATATTTAGAAAACGAACCGGCGACGCGCATGCGCGCACTTATTAGAGATTGTAATAATTTAAATGATTTTTATCATGCATTTCTATCGGCATATTGGCCTGAAAACACGCAAGACAGAGTCAAACATAGTCTTATTATGCAGCGTAATTTTAAACAGTCTGAGTTCCGCACGCCGGCAGAATACTTTGAAGACATGATTCGAAAGAATCAATTCCTTTCCAACCCTTATAGCCCGACTGAATTAATTCGCATTTGTTTAACTAAGCTGCCACAATCGATAAGACAAATTGCTTTAGCCGGAAGATGTAAAGACGACATTGAGACTTTTAAGACTTTGCTACAAGAACTTGAGTATGACAATGACGACGGGACTTCTTGTAATTTTTTCAGTAACGGTAATCACAATAGATTTCCAAAGAGAAGGGATAATGATTGGAACGGACGTTATATGGGTAATTTTGAGAATGACAGACGAAACAGACAGGACAATAGATACCAGCCTTATGACAATAACAGACGTACTAACAGAAATTACACAGACAATTATAATAATTGATTATAATGATCAATCATACGGAAACAGTAATCGGTATCATCAAGACAGAAATTATTCATACAATAATAGAAATTCTTACTACAGAAATAACCAGGGTAGTAGATATAACAATAATTTCAGAAGTGACAGTCGAAATTACACAAGAAGCAGTCATGCAGATAGACAGGAAAATAGAAATTTTAATAACAGACACAACCAAGAATTTACATCTAACAGACAGGAGGGACTTAACTGGCATCCTCCGCGTGACAGAAATTCAGAGAGACAAGTGCAAATCGTAGAAATTGATCCGCGAAATGACGCGAATAATCAAAGACGTGACGCAAACAATCGACAATGACTTGTAGCTTCGGCTTCTGGCAGCAATATAGACGGTTCAGAAAGTAATGACACTACGACTTTACACTACGTACGCCTGGAAGACGTGAGAGACATTTTTCTACACGAAAAGGAAAATACTGTAGACGCATTTTTACATCCTGTTATTGAAGTATGTGTGGGTAAGAATAAATTCACTGCGGTTTTAGATTCTGGGAGCCCATTGAATGTTATTAGTGAATCAGTTTTTCGTATATGTGTAAGAACTATTGCTTGTCCTGTGTTACCTGCATCTAAAACTATAATTCGAGGAGCTATTTCTGGAAAAAGTGTGGAAGTCAAACAACAGACCAACCTAAATTTCATTTGTCAAGGATACGAATTTTCTGCTAATTTTATTATTGTTCCATTACTCAGTACACAAATTATATTAGGTATGGAGTTTCTTAACACACATAAGGCAATTTTAAACTTTAAAGAAGGAAGTGTGAATTTGACTGTTGCCGGAATGCCGAAATGTTAGAAATTTTTCGAGTGTTTAACAAAATCTGAATCAGACACAAAATGTTTAAGGTTTCTTACTTCTGATGTTTTCGCTGAGCATTATGACGAAAATGTGTTCATTCATGACAACGACAATAGATACAGAGACGCGATGGATGATATAATTAATAGCATTAATGAAAAGACTAAGAAAGCTGAAGTGCCAGATGACGTCGCAAGAGAAGAACTGCACCAAATTTGACTTCACATGCTACAGTATTTAGTCATCACACAGGAACTGTATAAGGCTTACAATATTTATTTGAAGTAAGAGAACACACACCATTTCGGAGGAAAACGTACGCTATTCCTTTGACTTACAGAGACAAGGTTAAGAGTGAACTTCAATACATGTTAGATCAAGGCATTATTGAGCCAGCAGTCAGTCCTTATACCAGCCCATTACACGTCGTTCTTAAAAAGGATGGGTCAATTCGTTTGGTTCTGGACTCCAGACATAAATATTATCATCATTCCTGAAACTGACCGTCCACAAAATCTAGATGAACTTCTTCAACATTTCCATGGAATTAAAGTTTTATCCACGATTGATATGCGCGCAAGTTTTTGGCAAGTAGAACTCCACCCTGATTGTAGAAAATACACTGCCTTTTTAGCCTTTGGTAACTGTTACCAATTTCGGAAATTACCGTTTGGACTTACTGTATCTTCTGCAGCATTCATTCGTAGTTTAAATGAAATTTTACCTGTTTATCTTCGTGACAATATTACTTCATATGTTGACGATATTCTTATTGCTAAACGTTCTTGGAGTGAGCATAACAAAATTTTGGATTCATTATTACGTATTTTTGCAAGAGTTGGCATTACAGTGAACTTGGAAAAATCTGAATTTGGTCGTTCTCAGGTGAAATTTCTTGGTCATATTATTTCTACAGAAGGTATTCTTCCTGATCCAGAGAAACTAGACGCTATTCGCAATTCTGCTGTTCCTTCTACAAAACGTGATGTTCGTAGTTTCCTTGGTGTCTGTAATTTTCTTAGACGCTTTGTTAGATTAGACAATTTGGCCACACCTCGTTTATGTGAACTATCTGGAAAGAATTCTAATTGGTGTTGGGATGAGGAAGCTCAATCAGAATTTGAACAACTTCGTGATGCTTTAGTTGCTGCTCCACTTCTTTCACATCCGGATTTATCTAAAGATTTTTGATTGGCGACGGACTCATCATACAAAGGCCTAGGTGCACACTTATTTCAAGAGATAGAAGAAAACGGCGTTGTAGTACAGAAAACTATTGCATTAGGAAGTCGTGTTCTCTCTAAATCAGAAAAGAATTATTCGATTACGGAACTTGAGGCTTTGGCTGTTGTTTGGGCTTTCACAAAATTTCGCATATTTTTGTATGGCAGACATACTAAGGTTTACACCGATCATCGAGCTCTGGAATTTCTTATGTCGACAAAATTAACTCATGGAAGATTGTCACGATGGGCGCTGTATCTACAGGAATTTGATTTTAGTATTGTTTACATACAGGGTACTTCAAATATTGTTGCTGACGCTTTATCACGTGCACCTATGGGTTTGAAACAAAGTGGTGAGGAGGACTGCAAGGAAAACAATTATTGTTTGATGTATATTAAAGGTGTTGCGTTTGACAATTTTATTTCTTCTTCGCTCCAGGACATCGCTAAGGAGCAAAATAAGGATCCAATCTGGAAGGACATTAAGGAGAAGTGGTGGAGAAAGGAAAGCGTAGCGATTAGACAGTACTATTTAGTTCACAATGATATTCTTTTTAAACGAAAATCGGTCGACAACTCTGTTAGGTTAGTTTGTATTCCTGATGAGTGGGTTAATAAATTGATTTGGTCTACACATTTCAGTTATGCACACTTTGCTCCCAGAAAATGCTTTCATAAATTACGAGAAAATTGCTACTTCAGTAATATGGAAAAACGTATTCGATCTGTTCTTGCCAAATGTAAATTATGTCAAAAGGCTAACCGCCAACTATTTCTCACAGAGCACCGTTGTTTCCTATCATTCCAGCGAAATTAAAGGAGATGGCTGCAGTCGATTTGTTCGGTCCAGTGGTTCGTTCTACTAATGGTTTTGCTTACATTTTGGTAGCAGTGGAATTGACATCAAAATATGTGTGTTTTACGCCTTTACGCAAAGCAACAGCTCGTTCAGTATCTAACGCTTTCATCAAACATTTTCTTAAAGAAGTGGGTCATGTTGATAAGGTTATATCAGATAATGGATCACAGTTTCGCTCTAAAATTTGGCTTCGTACTCTATGGAGTCGTAAGATTAAACCAATTTTCATTTCACTTTTTCACCCTCAATCTAACGCTTCAGAGAGATGGATGAAGGAAATCAATAAATTGTGTCGACTTTATTGTCATCAGAATCACAGAACTTGGGATCAGTATCTTCATATTTTTCAAAACATTCTGAATGAGCTCCCTAATGATTCAACTTCTTTACCGCCTATATTGATATTAAAAAATAAAGCACCGACAAATCGCATTTCTGAAATCGTTCCTTTTCCGCCTTCACGGAAACTGCGGCATTCTGAAGTTGTCAACCTGGCTCTACAAAATATTGCATCTGCAGCTGCTAGAAGAGAGAAATCAGCTAAACGTCCTGGTCGTTTAAAAACCTTGTCAGTTGGTCGAAAGGTGTTAATTAAGTCTCACTGTTTGTCTCACAAAGGAAAAGGCTTGTGGCGCAAATTTTTTCTGCTTTATAACGGTCCATATAGGGTTCGCAATATTATTCATGATAACACTGTCGAAGTAGAAACTCTTAAATCTCGGCGCTCTAAGGGAATACATCATATACATCATATACTTTGAGAAAGTAACAGTTATACGTAAACACACGGAGAATACAAGGATACCGCACCGTGCTCCGGCGGCGGCACATACTCAAAGCAACAGTCAAGTCTGCGCGCCGCACAAGGCAGTCGTTGACCGCAAACAATTACTTCCTACGTCACGCGTACCTACAGCTGATCGAGCGCTCAGTGCGAATGCACTGACAGCCGTAAACAAATACACAGTCTAATTTCTCTGAATCAATTCAGTATAAAGCTATAGTGACTTGATAAATTATGTTATTAACGTTCAGTATTTTTTAGGATACGGTTGTATAAAATATTTAAGAACTTCAGGTAAATTCTGTGTGTGTCCGACGTTAGGAGGACTTGCTATCGAGAAAATTTCAGGTAGAATGTAATTTCGAAGAAGAAACTAATAAACTAAAAAGGTAACTATTAATTGAGCTTATTTTTCAGGTAACATATTTCCACTTAGGTACGTACTTTAGACGTAATTTGCTGCTCGCTATTACGTGATTTATACTTTGTGCTTAATTTCATGTTCTATGAATTTACTTGTGAAGCGACGTGCTTGCGTACATTTGCTGATTTTGACAATGTTTTATTAATGAACAGGGTTGTTACTTGTGTATATTATGCATTGCTTGGCTGCTATTCTTTTTCACTGATGTCACTTTCTTTTTATTATGTGTCTGCTGTGCTAATTTATTTAAATTATAATTGTCACCTGATTAATTGTGCTGATATGGTTATGTATGTAATTACACTTTGTGATTTATCTGCTTGCGCCTTCATGTTTACTTATTAAGATTACATACGAACATTTATTTTCTTATGCTGATATGATGCTAATGACCTGTTTATTATGTAAGAAATATATTTGCTGCTTTGCGTATGGATTGCATATTTACACATTTCTGTTTTGTTGTCATAAGTACTCTTTAATTTGGTATATAGAAATGCTGATATACTGTGTACGAACATAGAGTTTAGGTTACACTATAATTATAGATTGTTTGCTTGGCAAAGCCTCGTTGTAGGAATTGTGCTGCATCCACTTGTTGACATTCTGTTCTCTACTGGTATATTTAATCGCTGTTGCATGTTTTGCTTACGCTCAGTGCCTCATATTTTAAAATAAGAAAATGAACTACTATAATGCTACGAACGACATTAGTACAAGAAACTTCATTGAAGTCACATGAGCTGTATAAGTTTATGTTAATAGGAAGGAAGCTAACGATATGACATACCAACACTAGGTTTAGACCATTGACAGTTATTACACTGCATTCTTCGTGAGCAATTGAAATATCAAGTGACACTTGACACAAGAAATACTCCACATGTTTGCTTCTGTTTTGCCATGATTATTGAAGTGGTGTACACACTGTGAAATATTACGATCATTCACACTTCGTACTCGTACTTACTTACCGAAAGTTATTCAAACTAAAGGCTGTTAGAGGTCGTGTATGCATTTCTTTTATTTAATGATGGTCAAGGTAACCAAAACGTATTTTATGATTCATAATGAGTAGAAGATTTAAGTCAGATGGATTACACAGAGGTTTTGTGTGGACATTATGTCTTCGGATTGTATGGGATGATGAATTGAAGTTTGCACAAGAATTTTATCTGTACTTGTTCGAGGAGACTGACTAGAGTTGCTATGGAAGTGAAATGATATTGGCGAAATGGTTTATATGTATCGACGTATTGAAGAGGTATTATTGAGGTATTGAGATTGTGTGAAGTTGATGATTATTGGAGTTTTGGTGGACAAGAGATAAGGTAAATGATGTTGATGATAAGGTTTATATGTATCGACGTAAGAGGTATTATTGAAGTATTGAGATTATGTGATGCTGATGGTTATTGGAGTTTTGGTGGATAAGAGGTAAAGTAAGTGAGGAGCATTTCTTTTTTTTTTTTTTTTTGTTGGTTTATATGGAACAAAGAGGATGAAGATGGCAGACTAGAACACTCAAGTAGAAGGAAGATTGTCTACACACACACTTTTTTTAAATCAATAAGCAGTATATACTTTTTTTTGGAGAGAGGAAGTATTTGTATATCTTGGCACACTGACAGTTGTTCAGCAATCATACATTTGATTTGGCTTGGCAAACATTGGTCTTGACATGATGACTATGACGTTGACTAACTATTATTGACTGTTGTACACTGTTGCCACTACTACTTGATACACATGTTAAACATCAAATTTTGACAGAATTGCATTTACACAGTTAACACTATTTAATTACAAATATGAGTGAGTGTGTTTTGTGTGTTTTCCTTTCCTAATCCCAAATAATTGGTACCGACCTATCTCCTAAATATTATTTTACTTGTTTTTTGCTGCTTGCACTGACACCCATAAATATTATAGCTTTACTGATATTTGTGTATTTGTAATATTTAATATGACAATTATCTGATATCATTTGTGTGTTTATTATTATTTGTATGTTTAGTGTAAGAGCATTGATAATAATTTTGTAAAAGCAATTGTGTGTGCATTAAAACTGTTGTTCGTGCTTGCACCTATCATCATTGATGGGTGCCACTTGGAAACGTTTAATTACTGCTGATAAACTCTGATGAACTGTCTCATTAGTGATAGTGAATATTGTGGACTGTTACCTGCACTTGTTCAACATGATGGGTGCTACTTGGAAATGTTTAATTTCTGCTGATAGACTCTGATGAACTGTTTGATTAGTGATAGTGAATATTATGGACTGTTACCTGCATTTGTTCAACATGATGGGTGCCACTTGGAAATGTTTAATTTCTGCTGATAAACTCTGATGAACTGTTTGATTAGTGATAGTGTGCCACTTGGAAATGTTTAATTTCTGCTGATAAACTCTGATGAACTGTCTGATTAGTGATAGTGAATATTATGGACTGTTACCTGCACTTGTTCAACATGATAGGTGCCACTTGGAAATTTTTAATTCGTGATGATAAACTCTGATGAACTGTCTGATTAGTTATAGTGAATATTATGGACTGTTACCTGCACTTGTTCAACATTGCTGGGTGCCACTGATGGAACTGCTTCTACTGACATAATGTCACTTATTGGTGTCTGCACCTGTTCAACATTGCTGGGTACCACTGATGGAACTGCTTCTACTGAGATGTCACTTGTTGCTGTCTGCACCTGTTCAACATTGCTAGGTGCCACTGATGGAACTGCTTCTACTGAAATAATGTCACTTGTTGGTGTCTGCACCTGTTCAACATTGCTGTGTGCCACTGATGGAACTGCTTCTACTGAAATGATGTCACTTGTTGGTGTCTGCCTCTGTTCAACATTGCGGGGTGCCACTGATGGATCTGTTGCTACTGAGATAATGTCCCTTGTTGGTGTCTGCGCCTGCTCGCCATTTCTTTGTGCCACTGTTGGAGCTGTTTAAATAATGCTGATAAATGTTATGAGACTGCTATTAGCACCTGTTGACCATTGCTGGGTGCTACTGTTGGAACTGTCAACTACTCTGAGGAGTGCTACTTGTTTATTGAACTATTGAAAGGGTTTTATGTGAATATTTCTATAAACTGATTTTTTGTGTATTTACTGTTTATGAAATGTTATGAGACTCTTACCTACACCTATTCGTCATTGCTGGTGCCATTGATTGAATGATACTTGTGTAAACTATTATGTAAAATCACATGAATGAAAGCTTTTGTATCCCTTACTGTATTTTATATATTAGGTTATTGAAGGGTCAGTGCAAAGCCAAAATTTATCTAGTTATGTGATATTTACTTATTAATATTATCTTATATTTTTGTCTGTTTCTTTTTGACGAATTTGGTGGTATTTTCACCACCAATGCTGGCAAAAATACCATCAAATTCTAGCCCGTGGAGGAGGGGCATATGAAAGGTGGCTACACTGAGTCACAGCGTCAGAGATTGCGCCAAAGAGTTTTATTCCGCCGCCTCCACTGGCAGTGCTTGTTCAGAAGTTGCTGTGGGAAGTAGTAGTTCTGAGGTTTCCATAGTTAGTGCTTGTTGAGAGGATGTCAATAGCAGTACTAGTTGTGAGCATAACGTTTGCAGTTGTTCTGATGGGATAGACAGCCGATGATGTTCGATTGGGGATGTTGTAATGATCAGAGTGTATATTTCGTCAGTATATATGAAGGTAAAAAAACATTTTTTTTTGTTTCAAATTTCCTAACTAACAATGTCTCTTGGTCACAGGTTCAGTCAATAAAGCATCTGGCTTGTGTTCGTGTATTAGAGTGTAATTCTGGTTTCTATGTGCAATCACAGTACTTCTGTTTTTTTAATTACTTCATTGTAAATGACGTTTAAAGCATCTTGTCGTATTGAGGAAGAACCGTGCCAGATGTGTACGTTGAATCACACTTCCACACACAGAACAGTTACGCTTGTGCTTTGTTGTTTCGGAGTTTTTGTTTCGTAGCTTTTATAGTTGCTGGGGACTTAATTAATTAATTGTGTTAACGGAAATTTCCTTTCATTCTTTGTTGTTATTCTATGCAGTCAGATTACGGAGTAATACTAGTCAGGGCCAACCGGTTACGAGACTGCGTAACCGGACAGACAGCGACTAAAATTAAAAATATTGGCGTTATATATAATTAAGCCCCCATGCAATGGATATGAAGATGATACCTCTCCTCGCTGCAGCACGCCGTGAAGAATGAGCTGCCATTCCCCAAGAAACCTTCCTGCACCGAATTGAACGTATGCCTGTTGAATGGAAGCCGTCATCAAGACTGACGGTAGGCTAACACCATATTGAATCCCAGCATTACCGATGGAGGGCGCCAAGAACTTTTAACTCATTTTCAGCCAAGTGTCCGGATACTTTTGATCACTTAGTGTATCGGAAGATGGCACCTGTTCTTTCGGATTGACTGCCGCGAGTAATGAGTATGGTGGGCAGGGGAACTATAAATGTAGTTTGTGGGCAGTAAGTTGGAAATGTGGGTCTCACGGGGAGCGTGACAGACGTAAGTCCCTGCAGTCGCATTGTCCTCTGTGTCCTCGATGGCTCAGGCGGATAAAGCGTCTGCCATGTAAGCAGGGGATACCGTGTTCGACTCCCGTTCATGGCACATTTTCGGCTTTCCTCGTTGATGTTTATCAATACCTGTAAGGAGCTAATGGTCTGGATTCTACCGTAATTTCATTCTTCTACGGATCGTCGTTCACTCTTCTTCGCCAGAAACGGGTAGGAGGTAAAAGTTTGGTTCGCCTATGCTGTGCGTAACTGGTTGTTCGGCTCTGCGCACCGATTTCCCGCTCCGCAAGCTGTTTTAGCAGATATTCTCGTTTATATTCATTGTGTCGTCATGCACGCTTCTGGTATTTGACTCTATGTGACTGCCCTGTCTGCTCTTATTGTTTTTTAAGTGACTTTTGTTAATCCGCTGGCCAGCGTTCTCTCTAAAAATTTGAATGCAACCTAGCACAACTCTGATGCAGATATCTAAACAGCGACATTTAGTCATGGGGGTTAGTGTGGAAACTTTGTGGATCGCCCCTTACAGTAAAGATGAAGACTGAAGGCTGAAGAATCAGTTTGGCAAGAAGTGGGATTCTGAGGTAATGAGCAACGGAAGGCAGTTCAGTTGAAGACGATTGGAAATACCTGCAAAGGGATGTCACAGAATTTGGAGATAAAACACAGGTACAAGGAAGGTAACTGCGGAATTACATTTTGAAACAGAAGAAATGCTTAAGCTAATCGACAAAAGATAGCAGTAGAAAAAATGTTGAGATAAAGGGAGGAATACAACAATATAAGTCACTTAGGAATGAAATAAGTAGGAGGTGCAGGGAAGTCCATGGAGAAATGGCTGCAGGATGAATGTGAAGGATGTAAACAGATACGGCTTCGGGAGAATTCATTCAGAGTATAGGAACGCAAAATAAAACTTCGGTGAAATTAAAAGCATGCATCAAGAGTGCAACGGGAATCACACTCTTCAACTGCGATCAAGACAGTTAAATAAAAATGTTGTGTTTTCAATCAAGACAATTAAATAAAAATTTTTTGTATCATATCATCGCTATCCAAATTGTTAATTTATGTTAAATTCTATCAAATTTTATTGCCCTCCTAAGAAGCCACGCTCTTCTCAGTCGGCTGAGGTGGCCGTGAGTTGGTACTATGATATGAGTACAGAGTTTTAAAGGACACAGCGGATCCAGTGGGAACCTAGACCTGTACTTGCTGACTGTTGATGGTTTCTTACAAGCTATATGGTAACTTATCAATGCCAAGAGGTCTCAGGGCGCCTAACAGAAATTATTCTTTTCACGAATGGGGCGTTCATGAAGGCTGCAAATGATCCATCTTTAGAAATTCACGATGAAATCGAATTAGGGCCATGAAGGAACGATTACAGTGACATGTCTAATGTTTCCTTTTTTTTTATAAAGTCGAGTGCTTCTAATATGTAAGTAAGAAACACCGGAAACAGAATTTTGTTAGAGGAATGATGGCATTCTTCAGTTTGGCAAGACTGCCCTCGCTGAGCTATCTTGCGTCAGTGCAGTCCCCCGCTGACCTTTCAAAAGGTCAATTACCAGGCACGCCTTCGCACTGCAGACACAAGGGTCTCCCAAGACATCGACAACAGGCACGTGAGGGCATAAAGATCACTCACCTCCTTCAAGCAAACCGAAGTTCTGGAATTTCGCAGTGTCCTCGGATCTTCAGTAGATCAGCAGCGATAGTATGCCACGTGATCGATACCTGTCCTATAACGTAAAACATTTGGCCCCGGTATTTCTCAAAGGCTGCCTCTTCACAGCTCATCTCACACATGCTTTCACTTCAACCGTTATCCATGCCGGCAATGGTGAATTAGCACATTAAAACGAAGAAACCACTCCTTCGTCCTCCATTTGAATCGTAACTTACTTTTCGAAAGCACTGTGTTTCAGTTGCTTCATTAAAATGAGAGGGCATTTCAGATGCGACTCAACTACTTGCTAAGTGCTTTACTGGCATCTAAGCTATTTAAGGAACAGGGAGGATGGAACATTAACAGATTCAAGATTCAACCCATAATCAGTGCAGAGCATATCCTCAAATTTTCTTCTGAATCGTATCACGTAAAGATTCTCATTCTTCTTTCGGATTATGACAGTCTGCCAAAATACGTAATGTACAGTTTATGTGGATTCAAATTACACGATGTGAACAGTTCTCTCATTCTCATTTCCTCTTCATGGCATCTATGACAGACAAGAAAGACGATTGTTAGATTAAACAATGAACGAGGAGATTTAAGCCCCATTATTACAGAGAAAAATTATGACTTACGAATTCACCAGTTTCGGTAGACCTAAATTATTATATAGAGTTAAGATGTTGCCTGAAATTTCAAATTGTGATAGTTTTTGGAGCAACATGTCGGTCATTATTTCAATGTGGTAGAACGCAATTTACAGAAATGTTTGCATAATTTTACACATATAATTTGTAACATACTTCTGGTTTCAGAAAAGACTCGCACTCTACATGCAGCGGAAAATAGTGGAAAGTTCTCTGCAAGTCACAGAATAGGCATTAAGTGAGAACGGAGTCCCATAGGTCCAGAGACTGTAACAACCTTACGAATCATTACTTGCAATGCGAATGTTGTCAGAAATAAGTGACACAAAAATTAAGAAATCTAGCATCCTTTGCTTACATTCTTTTCGTAATAAGATATTTTTTGGGGTAACTCATCGAGGCAAGCTAATGTTTTCCAAGTTCAAAAGCGTGTAATATTAGTTATTTGTGGTTCGAGCTCAACAACGCACTGAAGAAGTTTGTCCGAGGAACTGGGAATGGTAACTGCTGCTTATTTATTTGTTAATAAAATTCTTCATAGTTGTTATCCAAACCAGTAACTGAGTTCGTGAAAAGTGTACCATAAAGACGATTAACCTTCACAAAAATTGAAAGTGGCTTACCTCGGTCAAGATAGTGTCCATTACTCAGGAACACACATTTCCAAAAAAAATGCCAGCAACCATAAAAACTTTAACTGCTGGTAAAGATCAGTTTAAGAGTAGCCTACAGCATTCATTGATTGCCAATACCTTTCATTCCTTGGACGAAGTGATTGTAGAACCGACTGAGATGCACATATTATATTCAACAATGTGAATGTTACGCAAAATCTGATTTCTGTCCATCTTCAGCACAATAATGTGACCAACCTAAGTGTTGTAATTCAACAAACTGAACGTGTTCACTCTGTTATAACATGTAGAACTCGTAAGTGCAGTAATTGTATGTAAGTGATAAAAATAAATAATTATTAAAAATAAATAATTATTTTTCTTTACCAAAAAATTAATAAAGTAGTATCAAGGCTCACCGGATTATTAATATACAGGGTGATTCAAAAAGAATACCACAACTTTAAAAATGTGTATTTAATGAGAGAAACATAATATAACCTTCTGTTATACATCATTACAAAGAGTATTTAAAAAGGTTTTTTTTTCACTCAAAAACAAGTTCAGAGATGTTCAATATGGCCCCCTCCAGACACTCGAGCAATATCAACCCGATACTCCAACTCGTTCCACACTCTCTGTAGCATATCAGGCGTAACAGTTTGGATAGCTGCTGTTATTTCTCGTTTCAAATCATCAATGGTGGCTGGGAGAGGTGGCCGAAACACCATATCCTTAACATACCCCCATAAGAAAAAATCGCAGGGGGTAAGATCAGGGCTTCTTGGAGGAAATCGATTCTTTTAATCTTATCAGCTGCAGACACTGCTTGAACCAATTTCAGACGATAAGGTTTCATAACTAACCTTTTTCGTAGGACTCTCCATACAGTTGATTGTGGAATTTGCAGCTCTCTGCTAGCTCTGCGAGTCGATTTTCCTGGGCTGCGAACAAATGCTTGCTGGATGCGTGCTACATTTTCATCACTCGTTCTCGGTCGCCCAGAACTTTTCCCTTTGCACAAACACCCATTCTCCGTAAACTGTTTATACCAACGTATAATACACCACCTATCAGGAGGTTTAACGCCATACTTCGTTCGAAATGCACGCTGAACAACTGTCGTCGATTCACTTCTGCCGTACTCAATAACACAAAAAGCTTTCTGTTGAGCGGTCGCCATCTTAGCATCAACTGACGCTGACGCCTAGTCAACAGCGCCTCAAGCGAACAAATGTACAATGAAACTTAATAGCTCCCTTAATTCGCCGGCAGATAGTGCTTAGCTCTGCCTTTTGTCGTTGCAGAGTTTTAAATTCCTAAAGTTGTGGTATTCTTTTTGAATCACCCTGTACATTAGGAACATTTCAGTATGTCAATAAATTTGAAGCAAATAGTCTCCTTCAAAAAATGGGTATGTGAACAATGTAAAATAAGGAAAGAATCTCGCAGACCATGCATATCCATTCACGTGTGTTTTCAACACCATGCATCCTAGGGTTAAGTGATGGATAATTATCCAGTGTCTATACCGGATTACTATTATCTGTTTCCTCACCTCTGACGTGACTGTTGTTTATCTCCATATCTGTTGTACTGTCATGGAGCGGTTTGCTATTCCGCATATTCCGCATTATACTGTAGTAGTTTGGATGAAGGTAAGATTGTGTTACCTCGAAATGAACAAAGTTTTAGTTACGCTGTGACGCATCAAAACCGCTCAAATAATTGATGAATGTGTCGATTTGTTTAATAAAAGGTAATTACACTTCTTTCGATTTCATCTCGTGTCGTTCCGCAAAGCAGCGACGATAGAGCTAAAATAAAATAATTCGTATTTCAATTACATCAAGGTAGTAGCATTCAGTCCTCTCCTCTCACGGTCGGATAAATTTACAAGCTTTCGTTCTCAAAAGACTTCCAAGCAAATGAGTCGGTTCAGAAGTGAATATCGGAAATAAACGTGGAGAGCAAGCACTTTTCACGGCAGCTGTTCCGTCCGGAGACTTAATAAAACATACGCCGAAAGAGTCAGTCTCGCCGAAGCGAGATCGAAACGCGGCGCGGCAGTATTATATCTTACTTCCGACCGCACGCCGTGCTCTCGACAGATATATAAATTAGTTTAATATTTATGGGTCTTTATGAAATCGGAGCGGCTGTGAATTTACGGCGTCGAGGCAGTGCGGGCGCCACCCTCTGGCTCTCCGGGGGCGGCGCACTTAATAACCGGGGGCGGATGACAGGCCTGCCCCCGAGATGGATGGCGCACCTAATTGTAAAGCCAGGTGCGTCGCCACGGCCCCCATCCGCGCAGCCAGCGGCCGGCCGCACCGGAGCTCCGCAATCGCCCCGTGGATGATGTCCATCTCCCGCACAAAAAATGTGTCCATTACTGTCTAAAAAGTTGCGTGGCTGGGTGGTCCAGCTTTCAGAGAATATGTGACGGATATGAGTGGGTGGTGTAAAGTAGTATGTTAAACGAAGTCAAAGGCTGGTAGAAAAACAGAGGCTGAATATAGCAAAAATTCGTGTAATGCGAGAATTCCGTACAAACTGATTTATATATATAGATAGATCAACCACCGCTGGAATAAGAACGTCGACAGTTTTAGCATGTAATCCATATTGACACTGGAAAGACATACACTTAGCGATTCCTGAGAAAAAGGAGTCTTAACAGGAGAACAGACAGTCGGATAACAAAAGACAAGAAATTATTTTTTTCGTGTGATGTAATTACAGATTAACAATCTCAGAATTTGTTCCCATACTTCTACTGTGAAACCGTGCTTCTTGCGGAATATCATGATTCTAGATCGACAGGAAGTACCACGAAGGTTTCGACGAATGATTGCGACTGTCCAAGTAAGTGACAGAAATGGCCATATCTTTTCATTGCGTTGGCTTACAAGGTTAAATTTCTTGCACCACTAATGGACCGTATGTACGTAGTTGTAAATCTTGTAGGATTGGCAAACCCGAGTGACAAGTAGACGTGCATTGGTAGGAATGCGGAGGGAAACGTCACGAACGCACGACGTCGCTCCAGATAAAAAATCTGAAAGACTACAGTCTATTTCTGCCAGCTGAGATTGACGGTCAGTTGGACCTATTGAGACAGTATTGTACCAGCTACGAAATTAGCAGGCACGATTTTCATGTGTATACACATGCAAAAGGAATGTGTAGTTAAAATGTGTGAAATCTTATGGGTCTTAACTGCTAAGGTTATCAGTCCCTACGCTTACACGGTACTTAACCAAAATTATCCTAAGGATAAACAGACACACCCATGCCCGATGGAGGACTCGAACCTCCGTTGGGACCAGCCGCACAGTCCATGACTGCACCGCCTCAGACCGCTAGGCTAATCCCGCGCGACAGGAAGGAATGTGTGGGGAAACTGACAATTTGTGTCGGGTCAAGTAGCCATGGGGTAAATGCTCACCATGCTTCGGACACTGTAGCAACGGTCAAGGAAAATCGAGCCAGGGAAACCAAAATACACCAGCTGAGAAGGGCGATAAACAGGGACTGGAAAATGAATACTTACTCACTTAGATGACTGACTTCAATCGATATTCGATCAGTTTTACGTGAACTTGATGACACGCATATCATTTTAGGTAAAAAGCTGGAACAACAGTTACACTCCTGCCAATCGCGGAATGTACTCTCTTAACTCCTGCTGACATCGGACATCGCCCCGTGTTGAACCAGTGAGTGTCACAGTAATGTGAGATCAGTTCTCCTCATATTTTTGTTTACGTGGTTGCCTTAGAAACTGCGTATTCTCAAGAGCGGACCCTAAAATGGTTAAGATGGTTGCGGACGTAAGACATCTGCCCTTACCACCCCTCCCCCCCCCCCCCCCCCCGTCTCTCTGGTTCCCTGAAATATGTGGGAGCGGGAGAGGAGTGAGTGTAACAAAGCCCCCCCCCTCCCTTCTCCCAGAACCAGAACCGATACCTAGATACGTTATGCCACTAGAATCACCACCTTGTTGGTGTGAGGAGTTAGCAATCAAGGAACAAAGGTTTTTGAGCTGAATGGTGATATAAAAATTATTGGTCAATACAGTACTTCTCAACCTGGGTGTTATCGGCCACTCAGTGGACTTTTCACTTGCCGAGGGTGAAGCGAAACGAAAAGGAGTGGCTCGGGAGCAGCGGGGAAGCGGCTGTCCGGGGGGGTGGGGGCGGGGGGTGGACCGCAGTGAGCAGAGACTGAAATGAATAGAGGCTCTGCGAGTTGGGGTTGGTGGAGGTGGGTGTTCTATGTTTATTCTGAAAATTGTTCTTCTAGTTACTAACACACAAAAATAAATCATAATTGACTTCAGTTTCCTAAATACTTGTAACACAATGTACTGCGACATCCAGTATCATTGAGCAGAATGATATTTCGTGTACCAGTCAATTTCAAAATGAGACCAGAACAAGATTAAAATGGAATATGTACGAGGGTTGCCCAGTAAAGCACCGCGTTTTTTTTTTTTTCAGCCGAAAACAATGCTACGAGCAAAACCTTACCTATGTATTATTTGAAGTCTCTTGAGTGAGCGAGCCAAGTTTCCGTCAGTTCCAACAGATAGCATAGCTGCAGAACAGTTTCAAAGTGGCGTCTGTAGGTGATGTAAGTTACAAGAAACGTTCCGTCATTGAATTTCTGATTGCACAGAAAGAAACTCTGGGGAATATTCACACGCGCTTGTACAAAGACTATGGAGCATCTATCTGCTGTCGACAGAAGTACAGTTAGTCGCTGGGCACGGAGGGTGAGGTCATCAGAATGCGGTTCGGTGGAGCTCCACGATTTGCAGCGGTCGGGGCTGACATGTTGCAACGAGTCGATGTTATCATTCACGAGGACAGACTCGTTAAAGGATGCCATTCATGGAAGACATTTTGAGGACGATGGGTAGGCGATTCACACTGTGAAGCACTGACTCCGCTACAAGGACAAGAACTGGTACCGGCAGGGCACACACGTCATTGTTTCTCCTTTTCACGGAACGGGATGGATATTACGTGGAAAAATAGGGTGTGTAGAAACACCATTCTTTCGTGTGTGTCATTGTCATTATGTTCAATAAAGAACTGTTGAAGGAAAAAAAATGCAGTGGATTACTTTCTGGACATCCCTCGTATAGGAAGATGAAACAAGATATGCGCTCATCAGGTGTATGGGAGCCACTAACAACACTGAGCCATGTGATTCTTGTAAAACAACGTTGTTTATTATTATTACTATCGTCATATGTTAAAGAATAATGAGTAACTTCCATTTATTTTAATCTCTATGTTTCTAATAATTAAAAGTTGATTTATTCACTCTGTGAACAATTTTGTACCCATAATATTGTATCCACCATCAACTTAAAGAACATAAAATTTTGAAAAGATATGTTTCGTATTG
Source organism: Schistocerca nitens (assembly GCF_023898315.1). NCBI lineage: Eukaryota > Metazoa > Arthropoda > Insecta > Orthoptera > Acrididae > Schistocerca > Schistocerca nitens. Next base: position 267,431,158 of record NC_064618.1, read on the forward strand.
TCAAAGCAATGATTTAGTTCTAAAAAGGCAAGCTTGTAAAAAGTTTGTAGAAAATATTAAAAATAATTCTAGGACATATGAAAAATTTATCTTCATATAAAGGTAGAGCGTGTAACTTTTTTCCCTATATCCAGATATGGTAATGACAATGTTTCCTATTAAGGAGGATTTGCATGCAAAGTAATCTCTGTGCTTTATCTATGAAGACTTGTGGTAGCAATCGCGACAAAAGACTGGAGGAGGGGGTAGGTCATCGGTCACCATTCCAGGTATAACGTTACGCGTATTTAGGCGAGTTAACCGGGCGCTCAGTATTTTTACAAGGTAAGATGAATTCGTTGCATGGCTGAATGCTAGCGGACCCAGGGCACGGACGCGAGGCGGACAACACGGATATTTCACTGTTTCCAGCCACTCAGGGGCAGTAACGAGCAGATTCAGCGGAAAGGAGAAAATTCCGGTATGGTGAATCTGGAGGGCGCGTCGATTGCTTATGATGGCCGGCTGCGCTCCCACCAGCAGTAGCAAGCTTTGAGACAAACTGAAAGATGGTGTCTTCCTGCTCTTTCAGAGCCTATAATAACTTACACTCAATTATTGATGCAAATCGAAATAAACCTGCGATATCAGAAAAATGAGGCACATCCAGCGACACAACAATACATCAATACCTTGAAACGACAGACTTTAATATTTCACAGTGAAGAAACATTTCCACAATCCACATTTGAATTGACAACTTTTAATCACGCAATGCGATTTCTGCAGACGACATCTCAGATGATAGCACTGCAGTATAGCTATCAACGCCGCAAGCTACGTATCTTAATCTATTTTATTTATTCATTTACGACGTCTTTTCGGTCTATTTCATTATGCAAATGTTTGTCAGAACATTGCATCCATCTCAATTACCCAGCAAATAAATACAGCATGATTCCTCATGTCATACTTGTGTAATTATTTAATGAACAGTTTACTGTTTTGCCAGTAACTTTACATAAATGTTGATTCCAAGTGCTACTAAAACACTGTGCTAATTAACACTAGTGGGACCGGCGTTAGTTTGACAGGTGACGTTTACCTCTCTTTCTTTGATTAACTTATTAAATTAATTCAGTACGGTGTCTTTAAAAGTCGCTAGTGTATTTTTCTCATCCTTCTGATGTCTTATGCTTAATTTTTGTATAGAAACTGTAATTAATTAAAGAAAAAAGAATCGGAGTAAAGAATACTGCGTAAATTCAATAGTCACAGAAATTAAACTATGTTATTAAACTTCCACATCCAAATAAACATACACTTATAAAACACGATTTTTTGTCTCTATGACTTGCTCTAAATCCAAGCTCCAAACAGGACGTAAACGTATGTTTATTAGGAAGTACTAAGAAAAATTGTCATAAACTGCTGTTGCAGTTACGAGAAAATAACATTTTCTTTTTCTGTGACATGTTTTCAGTCAAAGCCACCATCTTTATCAAAATATTTTGCACACCCGTACTGAACACTGAACTATGAATTTCTATCAATGCAAACGCAGATTTTTTTGTTTTATTTAAACTTCTGCGTCCTCCTATCTGACAAGTCTTCCGCTTTGGTACCTTACATATATCAGCAGTCACAGTAAATGTATGAACAAGTCCTTTTCTTTATTATACATAAAAAGAGGTGATCTGGAAAGAAGTATTAACCAGATAACTTTTTTTCCTGTTGTCTCTCTGCAAGGGATACGTGCACAAGCTCCAGCAAGGTCTGAAACGTTGAAAATATCGTGCATGTTCCATCTGCGACAACCATATAGGACAGTGTACAGACGAGACATCTGATTCAGAATATTAGTACCAAATTTTATGGAATTGTACAATCTAATCGGATTTAAAACACCGATGCACCATGATAATGAGAGGCACTAAACTTCCGCACAACACAACAACACACTGACAGAGCACAGCAACTAAAGTATGTGCACGGTTCCTCTAAATAAAGTAAAACAGAAGGAAAAAGAGGGAACGAGATCACAAAAGAAATAAAATAATTTCAGCGGATGTAAAAATTTTTCATTACGCCTTTTAGAGACATGAACCCTAAAATACATCACACTGGTCAAAATAAACGGCTGCCGTCCTTTAAGGCAAAAATTTTTATAATTCATTAAGTTTTTGTAACACATATTAGAATTTTACAGAAATTATAAACCATCAAAGTACATTAAAAGTCATGACATGGAAACAGAAGAAAAAGAAGAACTTACTCTGTTTATTAACTAATAAACGACGCTCGCCACCCAGATAGATCTGTATGGTCCTTCTTGTGTTTAATGTGGTCAATTGCATGTGTTAACGAACACCAAAATTCAAATGAGAACCAAAAGCCGCTTATGTCAAGAAGCCATAAACAATTATTTCAATAATATTTAACGATGATTCTTCGTAATTAACGCGAGCGCACTTGCGAAAGAATACTGGCTTATTTACTTATGTAAAAACCTTCATTTATAATTATTGTAAATTACCTGAGTGCGAGAGGATGACTATAACGTTTTTTTATTTAAATACTGTTATAATATATTAGTTTAGTCCGGGAAGTGCTCAAGATGTTTTTTGGTGGTGATGGTCTTTCACCAATGCAAAAGTAGATGGGAGTCAAGTGGAGACTGGGACTTTTCGAATGAAGAGTTCAAAAGAGCGATTCTAGGAACTTATACGCGAGTCCTGGAAGAATGCAGACCTGCCTGTTGTAACGAGCGGTATTCGATTGTGGAGGTGACTGATTCTGGGCAGTGGACGGCTGCTACCATATTTTGCCTTCTGAAGGGGCTTACACTTCGAGAAGTTCGAATGAGCTCCAGAGCAGACCTCTAACTTTTGCCGCTTGATTTACGGAACTGAGATTACGCGGAGTATGAGTTACTGTTCTTTGCATCGCGTGTGTTAATTTGTGAATCATCATGTTGATTTTCAGCTGGTGAATATTTCGTGTATTGTGATTGTGAAATGGACTTCGTTTCCGCCCTATTTGCCCAAGAAATTCACAGTGCCGTAGACACTGGCGAGCAGATTGATGCCGTATTCCTGGACTTCAGGAAGGCATTTGATACGGTTCCGCACTTACGTTTAGTGAAAAAAATACGAGCTTACGGAATATCGGACCAGGTTTGTGATTGGATTCAGGATTTCCTAGAAGAAAGAACACAACATGTCATTCTTAACGGTTCAAAATCTGCAGATGTAGAGGTAATTTCGGGAGTACCGCAAGGAAGCGTGATAGGACCTTTATTGTTTACAATATACATAAATGACTTAGTTGACAACATCGGTAGCTCCGTGAGGCTATTTGCAGATGACACGGTTGTCTACAAGAAAGTAGCAACATCAGAAGACTCGTACGTACTCCAGGAAGACCTGCAGAGGATTAATGAATGGTGCGACAGCTGGCAGCTTTCCCTAAACGTAGATAAATGTAATATAATGCGCATACATAGGGGCAGAAATCCATTCCAGTACGATTATGCCATAGGTGGTAAATCATTGGAAGCGGTAACGACCGTAAAATACTTAGGAGTTACTATCCGGAGCGATCTGAAGTGGAATGATCACATAAAACAAATAGTGGGAAAAGCAGGCGCCAGGTTGAGATTCATAGGAAGAATTCTAAGAAAATGTGACTCATCGACGAAAGAAGTAGCTTACAAAACGCTTGTTCGTCCGATTCTTGAGTATTGCTCATCAGTATGGGACCCTTACCAGGTTGGATTAATAGAAGAGATAGACATGATCCAGCGAAAAGCAGCGCGATTCGTCATGGGGACATTTAGTCAGCGCGAGAGCGTTACGGAGATGCTGAACAAGCTCCAGTGGCGGACACTTCAAGAAAGGCGTTACGCAATACGGAGAGGTTTATTATCGAAATTACGAGAGAGCACATTCCGGGAAGAGATGGGCAACATATTACTACCGCCCACATATATCTCGCGTAATGATCACAACGAAAAGATTCGAGAAATTAGAGCAAATACGGAGACTTACAAGCAGTCGTTCTTCCCACGCACAATTCGTGAATGGAACAGGGAAGGGGGGATCAGATAGTGGTACAATAAGTACCCTCCGCCACACACCGTAAGGTGGCTCGCGGAGTATAGATGTAGATGTAGATGTAGATGTAGATGACTATTTTACTTGGAGATTTTGCTACCGTTCTCGTAACGCTTTCAATGCAACTTTACTACATTTAATATGGGTATTTTCTGTCCGAGTTTTGAATGAATATCGTAGGAATGGTTCCCGTTTATTTGAAATTTTCTTTCTTGAATAAACATTATTCAACATAATTCCCTGTCAATTACAGACGTTAGAACAGAATCCCTGTTATTAAATTATTCATTTATTTTTAATTTTACGTGTATTTTATGAACTCGAAATTCTAACCAATGCATAGAGTATTTGACTGTAGGATCTCAGCTACAGTTTATTATTTGCAGCGAATTAGCTGCGAGCCTTGAAAGCAGACGTGTGCAGCTCGACCCTGTGGCTAAATGGAGCTATCCTTTTTAAAGAGAGGCGTACGTAGCCCCAGTACCTAAAGTACGTGAACCTGCATGTAATGACGCAACTGGTTTGCTCGTATGGACTGCTGTTTTGAAGAGCAACTACACTCAGCAGTAACCTTTAATAAGTGTCACACTGGACAGCAAAGAGGAGATAAGTTGATGAAGAAAGTTGTAACCGCAGGATTAATCGACAGGCCGTTACTCCCCCCAGCCTGTTTAACCGAATCAATGCATTTACGTGTTACCGAGAGACCCCCATACTGATCGCATTGTTGAAAGAATTAGATTTTCCTGTCCTAATATTTACTTGTCTAATATTTGGAGAACGTTACTCAGGAACACCATCACCTCGTTCCCTGAAAGACAGATTCATTAGAGGCAGTCTTTCTCCGCTGCCATGTCGTTCCGTTCTGAGTCGACATAGCACTTCCCGCAGAAGGTAGAGCTGCAACGTTCCAGTCCCTGTCCAGCTACACTGTTAATCTTCGAGGACGTTTCAGTTACTACCATAACAGTGAAATCCATTGCTATACAGATTCAAACTAGTATTTATGAATAAAAACCCAAACTGAGGAAGTTTTGCTGTATTTATCCAGCATGTTAATCAATTTACTTCTTAGAGGCCGTAACCGGACAATAACTTCTGTCAAAGATGTTAACAGGCTGGCGAACGACTTTAAGAAAACACATTACAGGCGGAATTTGAAATGTGAGTACTCGTACAGAATTTTTTTAGTTATCACGTATGATCTCATTTTTCTCCCTTCAGTGACCTTCAAATATAACAAATCAAGTGCGGTTGGCACACTATTTCAACTTGTGACCTCCTTCATCGCAGATGTTTTGAGGAACATGCTGAAGTACATCTAGCAATAACTGTCACAAGAGCAGAAATATTCATCAAAAGTACAGATGAATATTATTATCTTCTATGGTCCCAGATAGAAGATCCACAGATTCACTGTTTCCTCAATTGGATGTTAACTTATTAATTTAATGAAATACAGTCATTTTTTTTTACGTAAAAGAAACAACTTCGACTGTAGATGTCAACACACCTGAAATCTAGCAAACCTAAAACAACTAAGACATGGATGTAACAGATTGCAATAGGAAACCCATCCCTGACCAGTAACTACCGTTGTGTTTGAAGCGGTTATATTTAAAGAGAGCAGTGTCTACGTCACCAGAGCTGAGTCAAATTGCCATTTTTGACTGACATTATTGATGGCTAAAGATAAAGTTCAAATAGAAACAACTAGTTTATCATTTTGAATTGCTTCCCTCACAGAATATTGATTCCTTTGGTACTGAATAAATATTTACAATTATTAGATTCATATGTTGCGCATGGTTAGAGCCTAGAAGTCATAGTCAATGGCACAAGTATATTTTCATATCATCGCGCTTCTAACAATAAGAGGATCGATTACACAGAAGTCTTGTAACGAAAAGGTTAAAGTGAAACCGACAAATAACAGAATACGATACTGTCATAGAGTTCTTTATGTCTTACGTGAAGAGAACAACTGTGGAAAATAAATATAGTCCGCCTAGCTGAGAATGAAAGTCAAGCATAAGACTTCCTTACACGCATATTCTGAGCAGTGATATTTACGTCTACGTACATATCTACTCCGCAAGCCACCACACGGTGCATGGCGTAGGTTTCCTAGTACCCCACTGTTCATTTGCTTTCCTGTTCCACTTTCAAATGGAGCGTGGGCGAAACGACTGTGTGTATGCCTCCTACGAGCAATAACTTCTTGTCTTCGCGGTCGTTACGTTGGTGGCCGTAGGATTATTCTGCAGTCAGCAGCAAATGTCAGTTCTCTAAATTTTCTCAATAGCTTTTCACGAAAAAAAATCATCTTCCCTCCGAGGATTCCCATTTGACTTCGCGGAGCATTTCGGTAATACTCGCGTGTTAATCTAATACACCAATAACAAATACAGCAGCATTCAACTGATTCGCTATCTTCCTACAATCAGATCACATGGACATCCCTAACACTACAGCAGTACTCAAGAAAGGGCCACACTAATGTTCTACAAGCGGTCTGCTTTGTAGATTTGTAGATGAGCTACAAGTTCTTGATATTCTGTCAATAAACTTAAGCGGGCCATTCGCCTTCCCTGCTACCGACCTTCCACGCTCGTTCCCTTTCATATCGCACACATTAGTGAACCCGTAAAAAGATTTCTCGAAGCAGACAAGGAGATTTGTGCACATCACTCGACTTTCTTATACTTGTTCCTTGCACATCTGTAATACGCAACAAGCCGAACGATTTAAAAAGATAATTGTATACACGCAGTTCATGATTTTGTCGGTTTACGGAAGGAGGCGTCGGGCGGTGTGAGCAACAGGTAATCATACGCATTCAACATTTAAAGCTCACTGCCGGACTCTTCCGAGTCCAGTAAGTAACTAGCAGGAACAAGAAGACAGACGCCTTTTCACCTGAGGAACTCTTAAGTGCGAGGCCAATAAAATACGCCAGTTACTTGTTACTTTCAGTAGACAGGAAACAAGAAGATAAGTTTACAGTAATTACTAATTCATTTTTATCTGATTACGTTATTTAAGCCTGTATATAATTGTATCATTGAATCGGTTTCCTTTCTAAATGTAACATTTCAACACAAAGGTAAAGATGGTGTTAGCATGGAATGGCAGACTTGAGCAAGGGAGATCTGAAAGAGAACAGGTTAGCAACTTTTCCCACATTGAATTATACACTCCTGGAAATTGAAATAAGAACACCGTGAATTCATTGTCCCAGGAAGGGGAAACTTTATTGACACATTCCTGGGGTCAGATACATCACATGATCACACTGACAGAACCACAGGCACATAGACACAGGCAACAGAGCATGCACAATGTCGGCACTAGTATAGTGTATATCCACCTTTCGCAGCAATGCAGGCTGCTATTCTCCCATGGAGACGATCGTAGAGATGCTGGATGTAGTCCTGTGGAACGGCTTGCCATGCCATTTCCATCTGGCGCCTCAGTTGGACCAGCGTTCGTGCTGGACGTGCAGACCGCGTGAGACGACGCTTCATCCAGCCCCAAACATGCTCAATGGGGGACAGATCCGGAGATCTTGCTGGCCAGGGTAGTTGACTTACACCTTCTAGAGCACGTTGGGTGGCACGGGATACATGCGGACGTGCATTGTCCTGTAGGAACAGCAAGTTCCCTTGACGGTCTAGGAATGGTAGAACGATGGGTTCGATGACGGTTTGGATGTACCGTGCACTATTCAGTGTCCCCTCGACGATCACCAGTGGTGTACGGCCAGTGTAGGAGATCGCTCCCCACACCATGATGCCGGGTGTTGGCCCTGTGTGCCTCGGTAGTATGCAGTCCTGATTGTGGCGCTCACCTGCACGGCGCCAAACACGCATACGACCATCATTGGCACCAAGGCAGAAGCGACTCTCATCGCTGAAGACGACACGTCTCCATTCGTCCCTCCATTCACGCCTGTCGCGACACCACTGGAGGCGGGCTGCACGATGTTGGGGCGTGAGCGGAAGACGGCCTAACGGTGTGCGGGACCGTAGCCCAGCTTCATGGAGACGGTTGCGAATGGTCCTCGCCGATACCCCAGGAGCAACAGTGTCCCTAATTTGCTGGGAAGTGGCGGTGCGGTCCCCTACGGCACTGCGTAGGATCCTACGGTCTTGGCGTGCATCCGTGCGTCGCTGCGGTCCGGTCCCAGGTCGACGGGCACGTGCACCTTCCGCCGACCACTGGCGACAACATCGATGTACTGTGGAGACCTCACGCCCCACGTGTTGAGCAATTCGGCGGTACGTCCACCCGGCCTCCCGCATGCCCACTATGCGCCCTCGCTCAAAGTCCGTCAACTGCACATACGGTTCACGTCCACGCTGTCGCGGCATGCTACCAGTGTTAAAGACTGCGATGGAGCTCCGTATGCCACGGCAAACTGGCTGACACTGACGGCGGCGGTGCACAAATGCTGCGCAGCTAGCGCCATTCGACGGCCAACACCGCGGTTCCTGGTGTGTCCGCTGTGCCGTGCGTGTGATCATTGCTTGTACAGCCCTCTCGCAGTGTCCGGAGCAAGTATGGTGGGTCTGACACACCGGTGTCAATGTGTTCTTTTTTCCATTTCCAGGAGTGTATTATGCATTGTGGTAGTACATATAAAAATTGTTTTCTAATTTTGAATTAGACAACAAAAGTTATAGAAAAGACAATAACTGAATAGATAACTAGTTCTCCTATCACTGGCCGATTATGGGATGTTAAGAAATACTAAGAAATACAACGAGTATCATCGGAAATCATCTTACATCATACACAATTTGGGAGGCTCTGAGTGCTATTACATACATGAGAGAAAAATAAGAAAAGTTGGAAGAGCTATTAAGCTGAAGAGGAAAATAAGAAATGAAAAGAAATAACAGACTGGGCTGAAGAACGGTACAGCTATTCGTGAATGCTTCAGTGAGCACCCAGAAAAGATGAAAGCAAAGCCAATATAGATCAGGAAACACCATAGATACCGCATATTTCTAGCTCTTGTAATAATGACGATAAGGGTGATTACGGTAGTTAGTTTACTGGTGTTAATATCACTATCTACATAGTGAAGTATCTAATGAGTTATGTTGCATCTGTGGAGAAGTAGGTAAGGACAATTGTGTTACAGGAGTTTTGGGTGCTCCACTTGGAACCATGCTGCATCTGGAGAGGACACCACAGATATTTGTTTGTACTGACTGCTTATCCAAGAAATGAACATTCCAAAAATCGTTAAAACGTGAAACCAAAAGTGCTGACATATTGCATCTATTGTTTAAATATATTTAAAATTCTAATTTCCTAACAGAAATTTTACAACTAATTTAAGTCTGTATTATTTTCACTTATTTGTATTGCATATTGGAATTTGCCTGCACAGCCCTAGCTCCTTTCATACATCGTGCACCCATGCTATATCTAAGTCACTTGTGGCTTTTGTCAACGGGTACGATCAGGAACACCTTGTATCCACCCTAGACCTTTGGCCGGTGACGGCCAAGAGAGCGCTGGCTATACATAGTTCGATTGGTCGCCTCGTATAGTTTGAAAGAGAAAAGTACAATTCGTGTCGGCTTTCGTCGTGAGCAGCACAATGGAGAAGAAGCAGTTCAGCATCTTGTGTTTCGTGTGTGGTATGGACGTATTCGACCAGGAAGTTTTAACAGAACTGTGAGATTGTACAAGTACGGAGCATTCGGGCTGCATTCACACTAGCGGAAGTCGCGAGAGCGTCGAAGCTGGATAATATTGTGTCCTTTTCGCTCTGAATTTCGCCTGTGACATGCCGTGCTTAATGTTGTGTCTTTTTTCTCGTTTTCAGTCGCTTCAAAACATGGGAAGCCCGTTATTCGTCTCTGAATTAACCATCTGTAAATTCAGGTGACTTACGAACGGATTCTTTCGCTCGCAAATCTTTTCTAAACAGTCTGTGAAATTTCAAATAATTTAGTTCCATGATGTTCGGAAGCAATGCTTGATATTCTGATTCGCTGTTTGCCCTTAAACATTCTTATAGCAGATGTGGTCACGTATTATAATGGATTTTTCATGCGTTTGAAGTTCGCGAATTCTTTATACATCCATTGTCTACAGATTCTACCACGAGTACCTTCAAGTCTAAATAATTAAAATTTGTCTCACACAAAACGTGTCCCACTCACTTGTTCCGCAAATTGCGCAGGCGTCGCGCTAGCCATGCTTGTTGTTGTTGTGGTCTTCAGTCCTGAGACTGGTTTGATGCAGCTCTCCATGCTACTCTATCCTGTGCAAGCTTCTTCATCTCCCAGTACCTACTGCAGCCTACATCCTTCTGAATCTGCTTAGTGTATTCATCTCTTGGTCTCCCTCTACGATTTTTACCCTCCACGCTGCCCTCCAATACTAAATTGGTGATCCCTTGATGCCTCAGAACATGTCCTACCAACCGATCCCTTCTTCTGGTCAAGTTGTGCCATAAACTTCTCTTCTCCCCAATCCTATTCAATACTTCCTCATTAGTTATGTGATCTGCCCATCTAATCTTCAGCATTCTTCTGTAGCACCACATTTCGGAAGCTTCTATTCTCTTCTTGTCCCAACTATTTATCGTCCATGTTTCACTTCCATACATGGCTACATTCCATACAAATACTTTCAGAAATGACTTCTTGACACTTAAATCAATACTCGATGTTAACGAATTTCTCTTCTTCAGAAACGATTTTCTTGTCATTGCCAGTCTACATTTTATATCCTCTCTACTTCGACCATCATCAGTTATTTTGCTCCCCAAATAGCAAAACTCCTTTACTACTTTAAGTGTCTCATTTCCTAATCTAATTCCCTCAGCATCCCCCGACTTCATTAGACTACATTCCATTATCCTTGTTTTGCTTTTGTTGATGTTCATCTTATATCCTCCTTTCAAGACACTGTCCATTCCATTCAACTGCTCTTCCAAGTCCTTTGCTGTCTCTGACAGAATTACAATGTCATCGGCGAACCTCAAAGTTTTATTTCTTCTCCATGAATTTTAATACCTACTCCGAATTTTTCTTCTGTTTCCCTTACTGCTTGCTCAATATACAGATTGAACAACATCGGGGAGAGGCTACAACCCTGTCTTACTCCCTTCCCAACCACTGCTTCCCTTTCATGTCCCTCAACTCTTATAACTGCCATCTGGTTTCTGTACAAATTGTAAATAGCCTTTCGCTCCCTGTATTTTACCCCTGCCACCTTTAGAATTTGAAAGAGAGTATTCCAGTCAACATTGTCAAAAGCTTTCTCTAAGTCTACAAATACTAGAAACGTAGGTTTGCCTTTCCTTAATCTTTCTTCTAAGATAAGTCGTAAGGTCAGTATTGCCTCACGTGTTCCAATATTTCTACGGAATACAAACTGATCTTCCCCGAGGTTGGCTTCTACTAGTTTTTCCATTCGTCTGTAAAGAATTCGTGTTAGTATTTTGCAGCTGTGACTTATTAAACTGATAGTTCGGTAATTTTCACATCTGTCAACACCTGCTTTCTTTGGGATTGGAATTATTATATTCTTCTTGAAGTCTGAGGGTATTTCGCCTCTTTCATACATCTTGCTCACCAGATGGTAGAGTTTTGTCATGACTGGCTCTCCCAAGGCCGTCAATAGTTCCAATGGAATGTTGTCTACTCCGGGGGCCTTGTTTCGACTCAGGTCTTTCAGTGCTCTGTCAAACTCTTCACGCAGTATCATATCTCCCATTTCATCTTCATCTACATCCTCTTCCGTTTCCATAATATTGTCCTCAAGTACATCGCCCTTGTATAGACCCTCTATATACTCCTTCCACCTTTCTGCTTTCCCTTCTTTGCTTAGAACTGGGTTTCCATCTGAGCTCTTGATATTCATACAAGTCATTCTCTTATCTCCAAAGGTCTCTTTAATCTTCCTGTAGGCAGTATCTATCTTACCCCTAGTGAGATAGGCCTCTACATCCTTACATTTATCCTCTAGCCATCCCTGCTTAGCCATTTTGCACTTCCTGTCGATCTCATTTTTGAGACGTTTGTATTCCTTTTTGCCTGCTTCATTTACTGCATTTTTATATTTTCTCCTTTCATCAATTAAATTCAATATATCTTCTGTTACCCAAGGATTTCTACTAGCCCTCGTCTTTTTACCTACTTGATCCTCTGCTGCCTTCGCTACTTCATCCCTCAAAGCTACCCATTCTTCTTCTACTGTAGTTCTTTCCCCCATTCCTGTCAATTGTTCCCTTATGCTCTCCCTGAAACTCTGTACAACCTCTGGTTCTTTCAGTTTATCCAGGTCCCATCTCCTTAAATTCCCACCTTTTTGCAGTTTCTTCAGTTTCAATCTACAGGTCATAACCAATAGATTGTGGTCAGAGTCCACATCTGCCCCTGGAAATGTCTTACAATTTAAAACCTGGTTCCTAAATCTCTGTCTTACCATTATATAATCTATCTGATACCTTTTAGTATCTCCAGGGTTCTTCCATGTATACAACCTTCTTTCATGATTCTTAAACCAAGTGTTAGCCATGATTATGTTGTGCTCTGTGCAAAATTCTACCAGGCGGCTTCCTCTTTCATTTCTTAGCCCCAATCCATATTCACCTACTATGTTTCCTTCTCTCCCTTTTCCTACTGACGAATTCCAGTCACCCATGACTATTAAATTTTCGTCTCCCTTCACAATCTGAATAATTTCTTTTATTTCATCATACATTTCTTCAATTTCTTCGTCATCTGCAGAGCTAGTTGGCATATAAATTTGTAATACTGTAGTAGGCATGGGCTTCGTATTTATCTTGGCCACAATAATGCGTTCACTATGCTGTTTGTAGTAGCTTACCCGCATTCCTATTTTCCTATTCATTATTAAACCTACTCCTGCATTACCCCTATTTGATTTTGTGTTTATAACCCTGTAGTCACCTGACAACAAGTCTTATTCCTCCTGCCACCGAACTTCACTAATTCCCACGATATCTAACTTCAACCTATCCATTTCCCTTTTTAAATTTTCTAACCTACCTGCCCGATTAAGGGATCTGACATTCCACGCTCCGATCCGTAGAACGCCAGTTTTCTTTCTCCTGATAACGACATCCTCTTGAGTAGTCCCCGCCCGGAGATCCGAATGGGGGAGTATTTTACCTCCGGAATATTTTACCCAAGAGGACACCATCATCATTTAATCATACAGTAAAGCTGCATGCCCTCGGGAAAAATTACGGCTGTAGTTTCCCCTTGCTTTCAGCCGTTCGCAGTACCAGCACAGCAAGGCCGTTTTGGTTAGTGTTACAAGGCCACATCAGTCAATCATCCAGACTGTTGCCCTTGCAACTACTGATAAGGCTGCTGCCCCTCTTCAGGAACCACACGTTTGTCTGGCCTCTCAACAGATACCCCTCCGTTGTGGTTGCACCTACGGTACGGCTATCTGTATCGCTGAGGCACGCAAGCCTCCCCACCAACGGCAAGGTCCATGGTTCGTGGTTCATGGTTGAATTTACCTTCCGTAATAAATTTTCAGCTATTCAACTAAGGCATCGGTATTGAATTTCTTCGATTTATATGGCAACGGAGAAAATTTTATTGCAAAATATTGTTTTTACCACATTGGCACTCTATTTTCAGCTTACTAGATAGTCATGCAAAGATGGGAAACGCATTTGTCCTGTACATTTCGATACTGTAAGGCGCGATTTTACTGCTCCTTGGGCGTGTATATCCTGAGATTTGCTGTTAATGATCTAGTAAAATACTCAATTGTGTCACTTCCATGTAACCCACCGCCACTCCTTTTCCCCGTTGCGCTTTGTATAGTCTTTGCTTCTTCGAACTCAATTTTCGAAATTAGATCGCGTTATTAATGGATTGTATTCAGTGTGTAGGATGTATTCCAGGGCGTAAACACAGTTCATAATATTGTAATAAGACTCAGGTATAGTCTCAAAGGGATTAGAAGTCTTACAATGTAAGCTTCCCATCCCAAGCGTAGATTTCCGCAGCGAGAGAGAACAATTACCCCATGGTATTTATTTATTTGCAAGTCAAGTTCCATAGGACCAGACTGAGGTCATGGAACGTATCAGTGCTTGAAATTACAACATAAAAGTAATAACAGATAAAAATAAAATGTTTATGAACCCGAAAAAGTCAATCTATAAGTTTAAGTAAACGCAATCAACAATACAAAAAGAATCAGCTTAATTCTTCAAGGAACTCCTCGACAGAATAGACGGAGTGACACATGAGGAAACTCTTAAGTTTCGATTTGAAAGCGCGTGGATTACTGCTAAGCTATTGAATTCGAGTGGTAGCTTGTTGAAAATGGATGCAGCAGTATACTGCACACCTTCCTGCACAAGAGTTATGTATCGAGGCAAACGGTGTAGAGAAGGCTTTGACAGAATGGCCTTCATTGTTGCAGACCTGCTGTATGTGTGCCTCTGATGCTTCTTCACAAAAGGAACGGTTAGAGTGGAGTCGTCGAGATGCCATCTGGACAGTCGAACAGTGGGAATGATCTTTTTACAGATGAATGCCGATTTGGTCTGGAGAGTGATTCTCGACGGATTCGCATCTGACGGTAAAGTGGAACACAATTTTAAGATCCGAACATTGTGGAAAGAGGCCGATACCGAGGAGGATTGCTAATGATGTGGACAGGGACTATGTTGGACATTCGAACACCTCTTCATGAAATTGTACGGGTGAATCAGAAAGGTTTAACTGCTGTCAGGTACCGTGACGAGCTCTTGGGACCTCATTTACGCTTGTTGCGAAGTGCGGTGCTCCCAGACGTCGTATTGAAGGACGAGAATGGCTCGATCTCATAGAGCACGAGTCGTTGATGTTTTCTTGGAAGACACTGCACACATGGTCTGGCCTGCTCGCTCTGTCGGTTTGAATCCCATAGAGCATGTCTGGGATGCACTAGAGAGACGGGTTGCATCACATTAACATCCCCCAGCCACTCTCCAAGACCTGAAAGCAGTTCAGCTGGAAGAATGAGCGTTATTGCCTCAACATGACATTGATGTTATTCACAGCATGCTCCGTCGTTCTCAGGGCTCTATTGCTGCCAGAAGTGGTCACACCCCCGTAGGAAACACATTAACCAATTATCGGAATGTGTGTGGAAATCTGATAAATTAGAAAAAAACGAGAACATTTTCGTCTACTGTTCTGCATGTAGCAGTTGTTTACGTTCAGTATTCTTTACGTTGTTTCTACTTTCCTATCACCTGTTTGTACTGTTTTGTGGCAAAATAAATCCAACCCTGCAAAATTGCCGTTTGTTGCTTTAATTTTGGTCACCAGTGAATAACTGAATAATACATTCCCAACAGATACTAGTACAACAAACAATTAGCAGATGGAAGGTATTGCCAGAGAAAGAAGTCGCCACTAAACTAAGGACAGAATGGACTGAAGAAAGAAAAAAAAAATCCACCGTGAAAAATTGAGAGTTGCTTGAAAATATAATAGCAGCTCTGCTTGACCTGATATCGTCCATTTGCACGTAATAATAATGATAATAATAAACATTTTTGTTAGGAACTTGAAATACTCAACAATGAACTTACCACTTCGTACAAATCCAGCCTTGCTCCGGTGTTTTTGATGGTTATTACGTCTTCCGTCGGCTGACAAAAAGCAACGCAGCAGCCTGTGCGTCTCCTGGCAAGCTCCGAGACGTCTGGCGGAGACTTTGTGGGAGCCAGAGCGCTGCAGAGCGGGATTAGGTTAGCGATTTGCGGCCGTGACAGCTCTGACAGGCGCGCCGGAGCCTCAATCCGGGCTGGAATTCGTTCCGGCGGGCAGGTGTTTGTTGTTGGGGCGGCGGCGGCTCCTCTGCCCTCCTCTCCTCTACTCTCGGAGCAGCGACTGGTTGGCGTCGGGCGGCGGCGGCGCGTGATAAATTATTAGCGCGTCCAAAATAAACTTGTTCATTTGCCGACCGAAACGAAGTCAAACGTAAGCATCCGCCGCCGCCGCCACTTTGCCGTAGAAGTATATAAATTGCCGCCGCGCAGCCAGTCACGAACTGTGAATCGGCGCGGCTCTTGCCTCGTCGCAGGCAGCGAGCGAGAGCGCACGCCAGGGAAGGTGCGCCAGACACCTGTCCATACCTGCTCGGTCCGCTCATTCCGCTGCCATCATCATATGTCTAGGCTGACAGAGACCTCTTGTTAAATGACAAGGCACTTTGTTCTCGGCCACAGCAGAGAAAATGCCTAACGAAAGAAAACAACGCTTTAGTTCTTCAGTTGACAACATGTTTGCTTACTCGCATTCACATTTCTTTGATATAATTCCATTATCATCGCACACGTCGTTTCACAGTGACGTGAAAACGAACAAGAGATAGTTTCATGAACGAACCTTGTATTAAGAGAAATGGGTCAACACAAATCCAAAACAAACTGTTTGTAAGATCGTTGTCCCTTATCTACTTTTGCTATGTTAAACTACACTACAGACCATTAAAATTGCTACACCAAAAAGAAATGCAGCTGATAAACGGATATTCATTGGACAAATATATTATACTACAACTGACATGTGATTACATTTTCACGCAATTTGGGTGCATAGATCTTGAGAAATCAGTACCGAGAACAACCACCTCTGGCCGTAATAACGGCCTTGATACGCCTGGGCATTAAGTCAAAAAGAACTTGGATGGCGTGTACAGGTACAGCTGCCCATGCAGCTTCAACGCGATACCACAGTTTATCAAGGGTAGTGACTGGCGTATTATGACGAGCCAGTTGCTCGGCCTTCATTGACCAGACGTTTTCAATTGGTGAGAGATCTGGAGAATGTGCTGGCCAGGGCAGCAGTCGAACATTTTCTATATCCAGAAAGGCCCGTACAGGACCTGCAACATGCGGTCGTTTATTATCCTGCGGAAATGAAGGGTTTCGCAGGGATCGAATGAAGGGGAGAGCCACCGGTCGTAATACTTCTGAAATGCAGCGTACACTGTTCAAAGTGCCGTCAATGCGAACAAGAGGTGACCGAGACGTGTAACCAATGGCACCCCATACCATCACGCCTGGTGATACGCCAGTATGTCGATGACGAATACACGCTTCCAATGTGCGTTCACCGCGATGTCGCCAAACACGGATGCGACTGTTATGATACTGTAAACAGAACCTGGATTCATCCGAAATAATGACGTTTCGCCATTCGTGCACCCAGGTTCGTCGTTGAGTACACCATCGCAGGCGCTCCTGTCTGTGATGCAGCGTCAACGGTAACCGCAGCCATGGTCTCCGAGCTGATAGTCCATGCTGCTGCAAACGTCGTCGAACTGTTCGTGTAGATGGTTGTTGTCTTGCAAACGTCCCCATCTGTTGACTCAGGGATCGAGACGTGGCTGCACGATCCGTTACAGCCATGCGGATAAGAAACCTGTCATCTAGACTGATAATGATACGAGACCGTTGGGATCCAGCACGGCGTTCCGTATTACCCTCCTCAACCCACCGTTTCCATATTCTGCTAACAGCAAGCAGCAATGTCGTGATGCGATAAACCGCAATCGCGATAGGCTACAATCCGACCTTTATCAAAGTCGGAAACTTGATGGTACGCATTTCTCCTCCTTACACGAGTCATCACAAGAACGTTTCACCAGGCAACGCCGGTCAACTGCTGTTTGTGTATGAGAAATCGATTGGAAACTTTCCTCATATCAGCACGTTGTAGGTGACGCCACCGTGCCAACCTTGTGTGAATGCTCTGAAAAGCTAATCATTTGCATATCACAGCATCTTCTTCCTGTCGGCTAAATTTCGCGTCTGTAGCACGTCATCTTCGCAGTGTAGCAATTTTAATGGCCAGTGGTGTAATTGAAATGTAAGAAAACGAAGTTAATATCACAAAGATGAGATTTTGGATGATTACCTACATGAAGACGTAATGATCCATGGTGTCTGGCGAGCTATCCGGTTGAGACGGGGACCTTATATAAAGTACACGTGAGTGTATCATCTGCTAGTTCATGTCTTGAAACTGGAATAATGAAACGCAGTTAAAAAGTATTATAGAGTGTGCAGTCATCTTCATTACCGCATTTCAAATGTTCGCTTCTTCGATAAGCAACCGCCGGCTGAAGTGGCCGTGCGGTTAAAGGCGCTGCAGTCTGGAACCGCAAGACCGCTACGGTCGCAGGTTCGAATCCTGCCTCGGGCGTGGATGTTTGTGATGTCCTTAGGTCAGTTAGGTTTAACTAGTTCTAAGTTCTAGGGGACTAATGACTTCAGCAGTTGAGTCCCATAGTGCTCAGAGCCATTTTTTTTTTCGATAAGCAACCACTGCAAAAATAGTCTTCGGTTGTCATCTCCAGTACATGCAGCACGATTCCGAGCCGAGCCCCCCCCTAACCAGCGTACCTCAATCACAATTCTTTGTCTTGTGCCACGTCTCCACAGATGCAGCATAACTCAGTAGGATCGTGTGGTTATTGGTTTTAAAGCGCCATTTAACTCGTTATTGTGATCCTCTTCATCATTACAAAAGCTACAAACACCTGATACCTACGATGACCCTATTGTTTTCCCCTTATGTACTGTGTATTAAACCGGTGACCTAGAAACAACGGTGAGGCTTCGTTACTGTGCGGTTCGGTTCGGCCCACAGTGGACTCCTCTCCCCGGGAACGACTGTAACCCCAATGTTTGTGTGGTAAAGTGATGATGGTGCACGCATACGTCGACACAGTGTTTGCGCTGCAATCGCCGACATAGTGTATCTGAGGCGGAATACGGGGAACCAGCCCGTATTCGCGGAGGTAGATGGAAAAACGCCTTAAAACCATCCACAGGCTGGCTGCCACACCGGACCTCGACACGAATCCGCCAGTCCCCGGCACGCCTGCCCGCTCGGGAAGCAGCGCGTTAGACCGCGCGGCTAGCCGGAAGGGCCTGTTTTCACCTGACTTCTGCTTTCCTTTTTGTTATTGTCTCTCCACTCGGTAACACACCCACCCATTTCGTTGTTTCTGTTCGTTCTTTACTTTCTTCTACATTTCAGTTTATTCCAGCCTCTTTCTCACGAGGGTGCGCATTTGTTTCAATTCAGTGCATCAGTATCCCAGCCCGTCATTACATGCGAAAGTGATCACTTTATCTATGTTGAATGGTTACATTTTGAATGTAAGCAGGGCAATGATACAATGAAATATAGGTTTTATTAACATATTCATGTTCTTGTTGTGGTCTTCAGTCCTGAGGCTGGTTTGATGCCGCTCTCCATACTACTCTATCCTGTGCAAGCTTCTTCATCTCCCAGTACCTACTGCAGCCTACATCCTTCTGAATCTGCTTAGTGTATTCATCTCTTGGTCTCCCTCTACGATTTTTACCCTCCACGCTGCCCTCCAATACTAAATTGGTGATCCCTCGATGTCTCAGAACATGTCCTACCAACCGATTCCTTCTTCTAGTCAGGTTGTGCCACAAGCTCCTCTTCTCCCCAATTTTATTTAATACCTCCTCATTAGTTATGTGATCTACCCATCTAATCTTCAGCATTCTCCATGTTGTGGGTTGGCAAGACCGCCAACCCACTTTGAGGAAGCCGAAAGGCACGCGTTTAAGCTCGCGCAGGCTGGCGTGAGGTCTGGAACAGGACAAGGAATTGAGACTAGCAAAAAACGTACGTATCTTCTGGAATACTTACCTTTAATCCATAATTGGTGAACATCGCTCTTGACGGTACATGTTTTACAGCATCAATAGTAACTGGTAATGGCGCCTTGCTAGGTCGTAGCAAGTGACGTAGCTGAAGGCTATTCTAACTATCGTCTCGGCAAATGAGAGCGTAATTTGTCAGTGAACCATCGCTAGCAAAGTCGGCTGTACAACTGGGGCGAGTGCTAGGAAGTCTCTCTAGACCTGCCGTGTGGCGGCGCTCGGTCTGCAATCACTGATAGTGGCGACACGCGGGTCCGACGTATACTAACGGACCGCGGCCGATTTAAAGGCTACCACCTAGCAAGTGTGGTGTCTGGCGGTGACACCACACTCCATAGAAAATTAATTAGCAGTAAGCTTACCTTGTAAGAACGTTACTTTACAAATATGAGAACTACTAAAACCAATACAATCGTTAAGCCCCGAGTTAGTGA
The DNA here is from genome assembly GCF_023898315.1 of Schistocerca nitens. Lineage (NCBI taxonomy): Eukaryota > Metazoa > Arthropoda > Insecta > Orthoptera > Acrididae > Schistocerca > Schistocerca nitens. The sequence goes on from NC_064618.1 coordinate 267,451,410, forward strand.
AAATATGCCTTGTTATGAATGAATTCATGAATCAATAATCAGTGTAACTCTATGTTTTTTTCTTTAAAGAAAAAGGAACATGAAAACTTATCTCACGGGTGAACAAAACTATAAAAACAGGAAAATCACAGCGCATTAACTTATCTAACACGGTGTAGTAAAACCGTTGGCATTCAAAACAGCCTCCAGCCCTCTCGCAATGAATAAATACAGGTCCTGTCTGATTTGCAAGGGAATATTATGACATTTCTCCTGAAAAATAGTGTTATGTTCAAGGCACGATGTTGGTGGTTGATAGCGATGCAAAAGTTCTTCATGTGCACACAAAAGCAATCCTGGACGATGCGAGGGCCTAGTCATCTTGGAACACAGGATCGCCACTGGGGTGCTAACATTGTACCAAAATGGCCACATAATCCTTGGTAGCGATTCTATCTTGCTAACTATGGCGCCCATAAAATACTGAAACGTGGCTGCCCCAGTAATCACCGAACCCACGCCACATTTTTCGTTTGGTAGTAAGTAGTCTGTATCGTGGGCTTGAAACGGCCTACGCCAGACATAATCTCGGCCACAAGTTGAAAACAAGAAGTATTCGAATAAATTATCTTCTTCCATTGCTCCGTAGTCCTAGTTTTATGGCTTCAGAAGTGTGATTTCTGGTTACGGGAATTTGATTCACTGATGTATGGTTTTCGAATTCCTGCTTGCCCTAAAATTCTGATCTTATGGAGCTAATGGAGCTACGCTCGTGTTCTTTTGATGCTGACAGGATTCGCAAGTGTGACATTCAGTTCTGCAGTAGCTTTTGCATCTGCCGCTTCTTATTTTTCGTCACAGTCCCTTTCAATTATCGCCTATCACGGTCACTCAGTACATACTTTCGTCCACAATGTGACTAGGCAGATGATGTTTCCTCCATTTTCCATGCATGCGGTGTAAATTCTCTATATGGTGCCTCTTGAAACACAAGACACTTCGGTTTCCTTAATTATGAAAGCACCAGCCATACGAACACCAACAATTTTCCCAAGTTCAAAATCACTTAGATTAGGCATAATGCACTTACATTTTCCATGCATGCGGTGTAAATTCTCTATATGGTGCCTCTTGAAACACAAGACACTTCGGTTTCCTTAATTATGAAAGCACCAGCCATACGAACACCAACAATTTTCCCAAGTTCAAATTCACTTAGCTTAGGCTTAATGCACTTACAACTATACATAACGCTGTTCTCGTGGTATCCAGAGATCGTGGAGCGACAACAAAGTTGACAACGCACATAGATGCCACAAACATTAGCGAGGTCGAGCTGCAAGCCGCAACGACAAATGTGAGGCGTTGCTGAAGAGCACACGTCCCTTCCAGCATCGCAGTGCCCTCACACAGCGGTCAGTATAGAGCCCAGGATGGAAGCGCTGAGAGCAAGTTCATGACGTCAACTGAAGCAGGCAACATCATAGAGTAGGACTAAAGAGTTATTGAAGTCTCAGATGGAAATGTGCTTTTGTAACTGTTGAACATAATATATCAAGAGGAGAGTTGTAATTGTATGCATTAAGTGATGTTTTAACAGCCAATAACAGTTATAAGTTACCAAGCACTCCTGTGGCAAAGGATTGTATCAAGTTAAGCAAATCTTTTTGTCATTCTTATATGAAGTGAAATTATATTTCGTATGTTGTATTTCAGGAGAGCCATGTCTCAGAGCAAAGAACCCATAATTATGGCTGTACCTTTACAGTGTTGTCTGTTCATAGAAAGTCTGACCACGATTGAAACTTGTACTGAGGACACTGTGTAGGTACCGTTCGTGGTCAGATACAACAACGTCACTTGCAGGCCTTGGTAGCATGTGCATTTATACTGAAGCAAGCATTTTCCACGATGTTTCCCCACCTTTGTCCGATCCCTGTACATTAAATAGCGCAAATAATAAATGACAGGCATACTAGGCGCAATTAAATATCAATGAATGTGAACATTACTCGAAAGTTCTTATCGAAAACTAATGCGTGTATTATCAGTTAATAGCCGACCACAGTGCACTGGAGATGGTGCCCCTTTCTGTAATCAAACTACACTCACACATGAAAATGACTAACTACTGGTAACACTTCTCCAAGCTATCTGAACGATAATGCAGTTCGACAGAATATGCCGAAACAATTACGTGGTGGTGAATACATCGACACAGTGTCGTATATAAATTAGTTTTGTAGAAGATGAACACATATACTACTCAGAACCTGCCATTGGAATCCTTCGCTGAGCAGCCGAAATGAAGATACCCCCACAGTTGAAAGTTCGCATCTAGACAACGGGATATTTATCACTAGAAATAGGTAAAAAGTAAATGATAACTGAATGACTTCATCAAGTGCCACAGCTGGATAGACAAATGTGATATTTAGCTGTATGTGAATACAGAAGGACCGCACATAAAGCACATCGCAAATTCGCAAATTACACATAACTGTTCGGTAAATTAAGAAAATGAAAGTGAGAAACAACAAATGTAATTTTCTGCACATTGACTGCGAATTAAGCAAGCGGAAGACATAAACCAGATGGGTGAGTGACGAAACAAAATGCTTAATGCTTCGGATTAAGTTACCAGAACACGACCCTGTAACCTGCTTCAAGTTACTGAAGTAATTATTGTGGACTTTTGTGGAAGTACACAAACTCTTATTACATATATTTCCACAGGTTTGTACAAATTAAAGTCTTATTGCAATACAGTCATTAACAAAACTTTATCCAGCCAAAATCGAACGAGTTCAGAGTCCAACAGCTCATGCCATTACCCGTCAACTTCCAGCTCACTCCTCCATAACTGACTGACACCGTTGTTGACAAACAGAAAGATATGGGATTTTACATATGAAGATATAAATGTATGGTCTATATAATCGATGTTATTCAGCCAAAGAAATAAATTAATTAATATTTCACAGAAAAAGCAAACATTGTTCAAATGGCTCTGAGAACTATGGGACTTAACTTCAGAGGTCATCAGTCCCCTAGAACTTAGAACTACTTAAACCTAACTAATCTAAGGACATCACACACATCCATGCCCGAGGCAGGATTCGAACCTGCGACCGTAGTGGTCGCGCGGTTCCAGACTGTAGCGCCTAGAACCACTCGGCCACCCTGGCCGGAAAAAAACTACTAATTTTATCTTTTTAAATAATTATGGGAAGGACTATGAATAATTGTAACACTGAACTTAATAAATCTTTGAAGTGCATTATAAATGTTAAAATAACTCTGTTTCTGATAAAATATTTAAATTTATATTAGTAATAGGCTTCAACAATGTACATTTACTAATAATTCTAGTAAATTACACAGCCTGTGATTCGACCTCTTTGGATCGTGATTTAAGTGGCGGGGGGTGTTGAACAGTTCCTTTACAGGTTAAATTTTTCGTATTTAATTTCTTTTTTAGAAATTATCCCCAGCGATATAACCCTGTATGGAAAGTCTGAACCACCTCTTATTTTTAGATCTTTTGGAGGGAAATACCCACCAATCAATCTTGCACAGCCCGATGTGACAATACTTCTTAATTTCGTCATTTTTATTAAACCATTTAAAAGACGATGTGTTAGTTACTACTAACAAATGGAAAGATGGATAAAGATACTCTTATAATACTTTGTCCAGACTAAATTCAGGTTCTGTTTCGTAATCCTCTGACCAAACGGAATCATTTGCATGTATGACAATGAGATTCTACTTGATTTTTATTTCAACATGGTTTTTCTGTATACTTTATTCCTTCCACTTCCATTTAACGCGAATCAATTCACAAAAATCCGATTTCTATGCGAACAGTTTACTGTTTAGTAAATTTACTGTTTAGTAAATTGTGAGGGGCTTCCCGTATAAATCGGATTCACTGAATTATCCACGTAATTGGCTATCAGTGTAACTGGAAATTGTGAAATACAAGTAATTAATTTGATTCTTGAATAAAAGATACTTTCTAATGTGTAACATCAAAGCTGCCATTCATTTACTTGCTAACTTGTTTCCGGCTTTCACCATTTTCACAAGCCATGTAGTTTGTAGTTAGGATATGATTGGCAAGGACAGTTTTATCTATGTCATCAAACTTAAATGTATCTGAGACCTTCATTACCCACCATGTCCGCCCCAACAGCTGAGTGACCGGCACGGCAGATCAGTGTGTTCGGTCAGAGAGCTAGCTGGCCTCTGTAATAAATAACTGAGTGAAAGGATCAACAACGAGCATCAATGGCTGTCATGTGACGTCCGCTACGACGAAATAGATCTAACAATAACGTGGAAAAAAGAAATAATAAGAAGAAGAAGTGGTAAGCGTGATGGATTGCAGTCCTACGGCCCGGGTTCGATTCCCGGCTGCGTTGGGGATTTTCTCCGCTCAGGGACTGCGTGTTGTGTTGTCTTCATCACCATTTCATCCCCATCCGGCACGCAGGTCGACCAATGTGGCGTCGAATGAAATACGACCTCCACGAAGGCTGCCGGATCTGCCCCGGCCAATGACGCCAAACGCTCATTTGATTTCCATTGCCACCATAATGTGAAACATGTGACAATTATATATTATAGTGGAGAGCTTGTCCTCACTGGATTACACAATTTGTCACGGTGGTTTACTCGTATTTATCATAGGTGTTATCATAATTTTAACCTACAAAATAAGTGGATTGTGAAAATGGGAGTAACTAGTTACGACGTAAATAAATTGTAGCTTTGGTGTAAAACATTTAAAAATATCCTTTCTTTAATATTTGAGAGCTGCAAGACGCGACGTACTGAAAACGTTTAAATGATTTATAAGTCAAGTCGCGTTTCTGACATAGAGCTTGTTTGACGCTATGGAAATGACGTCAGAAGTCACCGTAACAAAAGAAGCAACCTCAGCTGGCGGTGGGCAATTCTGGTGAAGGTTTTGGCACGCTAGCCATGGGTGGATCAAGCAGACGCTTTGACGACTACAGAGGTGAGTATTTTTAAAGACTGCTTTGTCTTTTCTTGGCCTAGTGTGAAGGTGGCAACACTGATGCAGCAAGATATTTGGGTGCATGTCACCAGAACCGATGTTTTTATTTTGGAAGCTAAATAACCAAATTTTCCGAAAAGCTTTTATTTGTTATTTATAAAGTTGAAAATTAGCTGAATCAAAATAAAAGTCGTAAACCAGCAACCTTGGACAAGTAAGGACTTTAATAAAAGTATATTGATATGAGTTGTAGATTTGAGAATCTGTTTATAATGGCACGATTTTTATAGATTACTATTAACGTTCCCCATCTTCGCACGGGTAGCTCCACCGCATCTGCGCCCAGACGTTTGTTGCACCGCTAATAAATTATATACACAGGCTTTCCACTTTATTAAGGTGTTCATGAAGATCGTATCAAAATACTAACTGTAGTTCCTGGGACTAGCCTTCACATACAGAGAAACGCGGCAACAGGACTAATTCATGATAGTTAACCAATTTGCTCGAAATATTAATAGATTACGTACACAAACCTGCCTCGTGACTCAGTCCTTTAGGGAAAACCGTATCAAAATTCATATAGTATTGCAGTTTCTGAGATTAGCATTCACTTACATTCATGTACAGACAGAAAAGCGCGCCAGGGGATTTTAATTCATCATAAATCTGACGATTTGCACGAAATACACAAACCTTGCTCGTGAATCTGTCCATTAAGGAAACCGTAGCAAAATCCCTGCAGTGATTTATGAGAAAAACTTCCCAATACAAATAGAAATCATCAGTTGCCTCCATGGTCAGAACGCGAAAGCAATTCGGAACACATGGTTTGGTCGCTCTTGATGGTCTTCAGTTAGGTGGCGAGGAACCTAGTGGGACCTTTGAGTACCCCAACCGATAGACGAATGTGTCACCACTACCAGTGGAGACGTCCAGTTGAGCAGCGAGGTTTTCGGTTGACATCGGTCGGTCACCTCGAATGAGAGTGTCCGCACGTTCCAACACTGCAGGCGTCACAGCTCTGAGCGGCCGGCCGGCACGCGGGAGATCGAACAGGCTTGCGCGACCTCAACAGACGCCCCACCCAATGATTCAAACAAAATGTTCGAATGTGTGTGAGATCTTATGGGACTTATCTGCAAAGGTCATCAGTCCCTAAGCTTACACACTACTTAACCTAAATTATCCTAAGGACAAACACACACACCCATGCCCGAGGGAGGACTCGAACCTTCGCCGGGACCAGCCGCACAGTCCATGACTGCAGCGCCTAAGACCGCTCGGCTAATCCTGCGCGGCCCCAATGATTCACCATGCTTTTATTCACTGCTCTGGTCTTCCGCCGAAAGAAACTCGACGATAACTCTCTACTTGGAACGCTCCTCCGTTACATACACCATTTTGAAGCTAAGTTTAGCGCCGCCACCTATCGGAACTTCACGAAACTGTAGAAGATGACGCAAGAATATTTCAGGATGTCCCACAACAAATTTCGATTTTTTCAATCGAAACTGACCGAGAAAAGAGTGTGTGGCATTACATATTGTATTATTTTATTTACTTATTTCATTAACAGTACAGAGTAACCCACCGCCTTGAAATGTAAGGTGTTTAGTCTTGCTAGTGTGTGCATGATTTTGGAGGCTTTGTCTATTGTCAATTTTACATGATGGTTGAAAGTCTGTTTTTCGTCTAGTTGCGGTCCGAGATAACGTGTAGCATGCTTCCTCCGTATGCTTGTATTATCTAATTTTAGAATTGGATGCCTCTGTAGTGTCCCTCTGAGCAGTAAATGTACAGTTTTGTTCTGAGCTATTTTTAATTTATTTTATTTTCATCAACTGTTAATTTTCTGAAGCAGTAGCGTCTCTAGTGCTGCTCTCGAGTTGACTGACACCACTACGAGTCGGTCATAGAATACTCCACATATATTCACTGTTTCCGGGAGAACTCTCACGAATCAGAACGAAATGTCACAGTTAGGAGACACCTCACTTCACAGTACCCAACATTACCGCCATAAACCTCTGCATATGACTTACGCTTTAAAACTCCATACCTGATCAGGTTTCGAAATTGAATCTTTGCCTCACGTGGATAGAGACGAAACTAAACCTCCATCTATGCTCTGAGGGCTTAGTGAGAGATCGACCTGCCAGTGACCGGTGCTCGTTCTCCCAGTGCCGGCAGCTACAGGCAGCCAGCTGCAGCTGCCAGCGTCTGCCTCGGCGTTTGGAGGGCCCTGCGACCCGCATTTGCTGGCGTGGGCGGTGCGGCGGTCCGGGCGGCGCTATCGGGCGTCCACCTGTTGGGCGAGTGGCCATTGTTCGGGGCGCGGTGTGGAGCGCGCTGGTCACGACGGCGGGCGCATACCTGTGCGCCGAGCGGCCGCCGCGCCGTCTGCAAGAAGCGCCCGCCGGCCTCCGCCGCTGGAAATGTGCCGGTCACGCCGCTCGCCTCTTCTTGCGGCGCGCGCCAGTTCGCTGGCCTCTTTCCGCCGCTTTTGTCTTTTCGGGCAGTGTTACTGAGTTGGCGCCGTCGTTACGACAGTAGTCCCCTACTCGGGAGGGTCGAGGTTCAAACCTCTCTCCAGTCATTTAGGCTTGCCACTGCTTCTCTGCATTAGAATTGATAAGTTCCCTTAAATCAACACGGATTTATAAGGCTGGTGCGAAACGTAGCTTGCCCTATTCCGCACGATTTTTTTTAAAAAAGAGGTGGAGCCCCTCCACGCCCACACCGGCATGATGGCCAACACAAAAGGTCTACTGCCATCTCAGCATAAGGGTTAGTATTCACTAAAGTGAGGTGTCGCAGGATGTGGCTACTGCGATGTTTGCGTACGTCTGGTTAGGATTAACCATTAATACGCGCTCATCTGGAGATAGATTGGTCGAAATCTGACGAAGGGTAGCGGTTTGAAGGGCAGAGGAAAAAAAGTGCCAAGGCAAGGGCCAAGGGAAAAAAGCCTCTGCGAAAGTTAGGTTGGGCGGCAAGAGCAGTAGCGGTTGTCTTGCTGCCTGCGATAGGTTGTGTAAGGATGGGCTTTGTTAGTAATGGGTATCATGCATGTCGATACCTTGACGTTGTGCGTTTGTGCTGCTCGGCGGCCGGCGCTGGGTGCTGGTACAGAGTCCTCGCTCAGCGTGAGCAACCTGCAACAGTTAGGTTTGTTATCGATCTTGCGTCCGATAGGTCATATACCGGAGGCACAGTGTGAGGGAATGTTGGCAGATTGTTTGTGCGTCTGTGGGCGAGCTCGTCGGTGTCCCTGCTGTGGCCTGTTGGTCGGCACTAATAGCAGCTGGTAGTTGCCAGTCAGTGTTGCTGATATGCAGGGGCTTGCCGACGTTTGGCGCTGTTTGCGTATGTTAGTTAACCATAGGTGGCTATGCCCTAGCTAGCAGTGTCTTTGGCCGCTTGTGTTTCCACCTGTGGTTGTGATGAATATTCCGCACGACATCCGGCGAACCATATATAAGGGAGAACAGACTGATTCCTGTTTCTACATTTCCAGACCGCTTTGCCCAACTTGTCTCCATATGAGCCGTTCCATTGATCTTGGGAAGCAACCATCGGTTTGCTACAATTCTTAATGACTCACATGTTCGATATGATTGTGCCTGGAGACAAAGAAGAACGAGAGTGCGTGATATTACAGCGGCATTTCAACGCCAAAGGAGAATGCCTCTTGGAATTTCAAATTCATAAATATGTTCTGTACGTATCTGTGTAATCCATTATCATGTATTCATGTCATATCTTTCCTGTGCCCACTGTCTGCTAGTAAGAATATGTGGTTCGTCTGCAGCTGGAAGTTCAGGTTTCCTTAGTTTCCAGGAGGTTTCTTTGAATATTAAGGACAATTAGCCAAGCTTCGTGTAGAGCTTTGAATACGTCTCGTCAAAGAAGCATTACTGTACCATTGTAAGGTTGGTACAGGTCGAAACCGCTTACGCTCTCTGTAACCTTCCGGGTTGCTGTGTAGACCACGGTAACCTGACAGGTTAGCTTTACTCTTCCCTGGGACGCCGCTGAAGGAGGATGCTCTGAGTAGTATGTAGGAGTTAGCGTTGCTTGTGTTTCCAGTAGTCACTCTAGTATGTGACTAATTATTTCAGTCAGGGACGGTATTAATTTCATTAGTATTAGTTTATTCAATGAGATCTTTTGTGCAACTGCAACTTGACGTGGACGAGAGGTGTCGCCACATGATGTACAGTTTTAGTTAGTTTCGTGTGTTATGTATGAATGTGTCTTGTTCTTTGTGCAATGTTTGTGTTTAATTTTATTTACCGTCCAATTTGTGTTTCGTTCCATCGCGGAGTATTTACAAAATTACTCTAGTCGTGTCTGAACTTAATATCAGTGTGCGTTACTTTTAATGAGGAAATAAATATATAATGTTAGTTACTGCTAAAGTCGTGCTATTACATGCCACAGCGCTAATTCGCTCCCCAGTCAGGAATATTCAAATCAGTCAGTTCGCACTTCCCCTTAATGATATTTCAATCAAATTTATCATGATTATTGTACATCCAATACATGTAGTGGCATTTTATTAAGTCAACATATGACCTGTATGGTGTCGCTTTTTTATCAGCTTAATTAATTAATATTTAAATACATTTAGCCCAATAATCAGAAATTTTGTGTTTCGTCCTTGTTCAAGACAAGCGAACGTATACTTTATTTGTATTGTCATTCTTGGGATTTAGGAAATCGGAAAACAGATGTATCGCAAAGATAATCCTACCAGTACCTTGGCCAAGTAAAAGATGACGTGTAACTTTCGAAGTCAGAAACCGCAGGTACTATTAAGGAAGACTCGAGTGTAAGCAACAGGTCCTCAGATATCTGTGGCTTGCTTTTTATGTAATAAACCCAGTACGTTGTCCCGGAAGGCGAATGTTCATCTGAGTCATAGGTATCGTCAGGTGTGCCCCAGGAACAGGTGATAAGATAGTTCTTGTAAGTTCGTAGACCTCCACGGCCCTGTCATTGTAAGCTAATAAAATAAACTGCCAATGTTTCGACCGACTTACTGCGGTCCTCTTCAGGACGGTTCACTGCCGTATTCTGGTGCACGTCTTGCTTCATACAGTGTTATTTTCGGTTATCTAGTGGCTGCCGACGTCGCATATCGGAGATGTCGTTGGACAATTTGAAGAGATTGTTATTGAGGGGTAGCCGTGCGGTAGTATTCCATTGCCTGGCGGCTGATTGGAAGTCGATTCTAGCAGGTGACGTGTAGAAAGTAGCGTACCGGCTGTCTGTTGTTTGTGCCACTCTGGTAAGTGATAAGTAGGCAAGTTCTGCTTGGTGATACGAGGGGTATAGCAGATCGGCAGCTTGCTTACAGGCGAGGCGTTAAGGCTATGTAGCAGTTCTCCCCCTCTAAAGGCGGAAAAATGCATGAAGATGCAGAAGGCAATGGAAACCACTGCATTAAAGACACATAATGTGTATGCACAGGACATGTAGCCTGTAACTGAAAAAGTGTCGTGATGATCTCTCTATTGCCAAAAGATTCTACAGTAGTCTCCCATTCTGATCTCTGGGAGGGGACTACCAAGGGCGAGGTAACCATGAGAAAAAGATTGAATCATGAACGAAAGGATAACGGTCTACAAGTCGGGGTGTGGAATGTCAGAAGTTTGTACGTAGTAGGGAAGCTCGAAAATCTGGAAAGGGAAATGGAAGGCTCAGTCTAGATACAGTAAGAGTCTCTGAAGCGAAATGTAAAGACAAGGATATCTGGTGGGATGGGTACAGCGACAGAAAATCGTATAACTGTAGTAGAATTCGTTATGAATCGGAAGGTAGGGAGGATAGTAAGTTACTATGAACGCTTCAGTGATAGGGCTACTCTCATCAGAATCGACAGCAAAACAACACCGATAACGGTAGTTCAGGTATGCATGCCGATGTCATAAGCTGAAGATGAAGGGATAGAGAAAGTATATGAAGATATTGAAAGGGTAATACAGTAAGTAAAGGGAGATAAAAATCTAATGGTCGTGGGGGGATGGATGCAGTTGTAGGGGGCTTGGGACAAGGAATGAGAGAGGAGAAAGACTAACTAAACACTGTAATAAATTTCAGCTAGTAATACGAATACTCTGTTCAAGAATAACAACAATTACATGGAAAAGCAGAGTGATACGAGGAGATTTCAGTTAGCTTTCATCATGGTCAGGCAGGGATTCCGAAATCAGATATTCGATTGTAAGGTTTACCAGGAGCAGATATAGACTCACATCACAATTTACCCGTAATGAAGAGTAAGTTTAAGTTTAAGAGATTAATAAGGGAGAATCGATAAGCAGAGAAGTGGGATGCGGAAGTACTAGGGAATGGCGAGACACGTTTGAAGTTCTCTGTGGCTGCAGATACATCAATAAGGAGTAGCTCAGTAGGTAGTACACTTGAAGAGGAATGGAAATCTCTAAAAAATGGCAATCACAGAAGTTCGAAAGAACAATATAGCTACAAACAAGGTAACCGCGAAGAAACCATGGGTAATAGAAGAAATACTTCAGTTAATCGATGAAAGAAGGAAGTACAAAAAGGTTCAGGGAAATTTAGAGATACAAAGTACAAATCGATCAAGACTAAAATAAACAGGATATGCAGGAAAGGTAAGAAGAAACGGTTTCATGAAAAATGTGAAGAAATCGAAAAACAAATGGTTGTCAGAAGGACTGACGCAACATACAAGAAAGCCAGAACGACCTTCGGTGATATAATACGCAATGGGGTACCATTAATAGTGCAATGAGAATTCCACTGTTAAATGCAGAGGAGATAGCGGATAGGTGGAAAAACTACATACCAAGAGAGCTTTGGAGGACTTAAGATCAAATAAGGCAGAAGGGATAGATAACATTCCAGCAGAACTTCTTAAATGATTGGGGGACGTGACAACAAAACGACTGTTCACGTTGGTGTGTAGAATGTGTGAGTCTGGTAATGTACCATCAGACTTTCGGAAAAATATCATCCACACAATTCCAAACACTGCAAGAGCTGACAAGTGCGAGAGCTATTGCACAATTAACTTAAAAACACATGCATCCCAAGTTGCTGACAAGAATAGTATACAGAAGAATGGAAAAGAAAATTGAGGATGTGTTACATCAGTTTGACTTAAAGAAAGGTAAAGGCACCAGAGAAGTGTTAGAACAAAGCTAGTTCTACCCCCAAAGTACCGTTATTCAAGATGACGGCGATGACGTCATCCAAGATGGTTGCTGTGAAGTCAATCAAAATAGCGGATTTTGGCGAGAAGTTTGAATTTTGGCAGGAAAGTGCCATGCCCACCTCCCCCCCCCCCCAGAAAAATGGCGCGAAGTTCAAATTCCAGCAGTACAATGCATCACACCACTTTTATCTGTACTAAACAAGGAAAATGGCGGGAAACAAGTACTTGTCTTAATTATTTAACCAATTTCAAGCAGGTGTGTTCTCCACTGGATCTGGACTTCTACTGGCTTAGTTCATATCGTCGCAACCAGAGGACGCCACTGTGACGCCAGGTGATGACGCAAGTAGCGTTATTCAAGATGGCCGTACTCAGTGTATTCACCACGAGCTCCAGACCCCAACTGGCTTAGTTCATATTGGTGCCACCAGGGGGCACTCTCCTGACATCAGATCATGACGCAAGTACTGGTATTCAAGCTGACGGCACCCAGTGTGTTCACCGCAAGCTCCAGAGCCCAACTGACGTAGTTCATATCGTGGCGACCAGAAGGCGCTACTGTGAAGTCGGGTGATGACACAAGATCATCTGCTCTCTCTCTTGCGCGTTACAACCGGACACGCGCCGCGACGGCGATACCCCAGCGAGCGACTGCTTACATCACAGCCTCAAGCCCGCACCTTTATACTTTCGCCAGACACAGTCTTCTGTATATATGTGGCACCAACACCGCTCATCTAACCTATCAATTGCCTAAGTAATTAATTCCCGTTCAATTATAATCATATTCAGTAAGTCAAATTACAATTTTACAATTTCAGTATTCAATGATCAAATGTGAAGTTCCACATTTTCCCACTATCAGCGCGGTGTTCATTCATGACCTAGCACCCCCTCCCCCCCCCCCCCCCCAATTATATTCTTACGGTAGTTTGGAAGCTCTCCACAATGCAGGCAAACTCTTCTACTTTCCTTATCTTATAACTGTCTTTTATTTCAAACCATCTAATGTTGTGTTATCCACCGTAAGAATGTGATTTACACCGTGCCATCTCTAGTTTCCTTTGAGATGCCCTGGATCAGAGCATCTCAATGTCAGTTTAGAACCTGACACAGGCTTGGATGTCATGGCAGAAAAAAAGGGAATGTTTGGCATTGTACCATATCGTGTTAGAAAACAGCATTTGAAACAAGTAAACAGGACAAGAGGGAGCGTCTCATACGATCATTCGCATAGAGTGTAGGTGCTCAGGCTTTAAAGTGGCCTCTGCATTGCTTGTACATATTTAATTGGATCGTGTCCACATAGGCATTTGCAGTAGCAGTAGCAGTTTGAGGTGAGGGATTGGAAGCTCCGTTAGGAATGCTTCGATGGCTGCACTCTGCGCTGTTCTGGGAAAGTATTGTGAAACCTGTTTCTCCGCGCTAGAGGTCCGCCGCAGTTATGCATCATTTCATCCACATTGATGCCTAGATGACTTGTAAATCGTATGAGCTTTTATAGTGCATAATTTTTCTATGTTGCGAGGGTAGAGAATAACGATGATAGCATGTTGGACTGATTGATTTGAATGAACAGGTATCTGTAGTACTTGTATCTAGTTTGGGGACATACCACATTGCGCGCATTTCCACCGAATGCTCAAAACACGGTCCTCTAGCAGTAACTCAGGTCGTTCTGTTTCTACACGGGTTTCATAAGGTGGTGGATATTTCTCCGACTTCTGCTCAGTTCCGACTTAAATTGGAACGAACACTTGTGGAAAGCTGTAGAAATGGCTGCGACTGCAAGATGTGTAGGGTGTCATAAAACCAGGTTGTAATTTTACTGCAGCAGACTGGTTCGCGGAAGGTGTGTCGTTTAGAGACATGGGACTGCAACATATATCATTCACTTGTGGGTGTGAGCCTATGCATGTATGTGCTTGAATGGAAAGACTTGATTCCAAATGATGGACATAATTTCTAACATACAGAGTAACACTAGAGATCTGGGAAGTTAGTGTACATTTTTTCTCCTTAGGACCTCAATCGGCACATCATCTACTACTACTGCTGTTTGTGCTCCTTCACAATCAGTCATCGCCTATAACTCGGCGGATAGATCGCGGAACCTCTGATATAGTCTCGAGACAGAATGCGTTGCAAATACTAAAGAATTATCTAGATGGGGCGGTGTGAGTTAGTCGAAAATACCTCTTACAATACACGTTCCTTAGCAGAATCACTTTCAAAGTTCATTGATTTTATGACGAGATTTCATCGTATTCGTACGATCACCATCAAGGTATTTGTCTGGAAAACACCGCTTTATTCAGAGGTAATGTCGTACCTCGATTTGTGAAGGGGACATAGCTTTTAACATGGATACTTGTGTGCGCCAGTAGAACAAAGACCGCTTGTGACAGTAAAGTGCAGTAGTTGTTTCTTTAACATCTGGTCGATTACGTCTATGAGAGGGTGGTAGGACTCACAGGAAGAACGTAAGAGACATGAACAAGGATCGTTGATTTTCGATCAGAATTATTTCGTATCGTAGGCAAACAGTTATTGACGAAGTATTATACAAAGTATTAGTGCTGGGTGCGTGATATGCTGTCATTTGAGCATGGGGATTGTAATGTTTGTTTATGTGTAAAGGAAATGACTATGTTCAATCGTAAGGTAGGTATGGGTTTGACTTGGGGTATCGTGATGGCAAGGGGAAGAGTATGTCCAGTAGTAAGGAAGGTGCAGATATTTCCATTTCCAGATCAACAGCCTTCAGCGGGCTGTATTTCCGATACTTCGCTCATTGCCGAATGCCATTCAATTGCGAGCGCGATCGTAACATTTACTTGTAAGTATAATGATAGAAGATATATGTGGTCAGTTTTCTAGAAATTTCAGTGTATGCTAAGTCTGTGGTGTTATTGATTCACGTTCGCCGTTAACGGCATCAGTCTCCCGAATGCAGTGGAGTTGGAGTGTTATTCTCTCCCATGTAATGTATAAGAGTTAACTTTGCAGTCCTCTACACGACTGAATAGCGAACTAATACTTAGTATGTGTTGGGCGACTTTCGTGATCAAGTGGAAATTTCAGAAGATGGTGCGTTTGCGGTGGAGCGTTATTCGCTCCCATGTAAATTGTTCCGTTCGCTCCTTCTGCACATTTGGCGCCTTTATTTAGTGGAGAGAAGATCGATTGTGGAGTGTGCATCTGGCATGTGGAAGACATTGTTGCCTGTTCTCTAGACATGGGACAGATCTTAGTTGGCTTTTAAATTATAGGGATGATTTGGAATGTGTTGCTTAAGCGAGATCGGTATTCGTGGGTGGAAATATTATTTTTAATGTGTTTCTTTCTAATTACTCAGTGGTCTAGAGCACGCTCCACATAGCTAAAGTTTCGGGTTTCTAAACAAATAATTTCCAGTGTATATCTTCGGAATTATGTTGCGCTAGCGATTGGTAGGCTACTGCTGTGTGATTGATATCGAGAAGTACAGCGAAACTGATACAATATTATGGTGAAAATAGGTCTGTTCACGTAATCCCAGAGTCTGGAGATGTCTGTAGAAACGCAAGCAAGCAGGCAGGTCTGGACCAGAAAGAGTAGCACATTTTCACCGATGGGGAAAGGAGTATGTCTTTGTACATCAGTTCTGAGAGTGACTTCGATTCACTGAGGTCTTTCTGATGTAAAATGGGTCATTTTGTATGGCGTAGGATATGAATTGTGTGTTTACTAGATCGATACAGTACGCGTTGATATATTGCTGAGTTGGAGATCGGTTTCACGCAGTAATATTCAAGCTCCTGGCCCTAGTGGGAGGAGAGTGTAAATGAGTAGGCGTGCTTACGTATTTGACGATATGTATGCCACTTTGCGAGGTTTAGTTGTCAGTGAGAAGTGGTGATCAGTGTAAAGTAGTTTATTACCGCTGAATGTCGCGTCTGTAGAAAGAAAGAAAACTCTGATGGTGCTTCGCTAGGATTGGGTAACATCATAACACATTGCCGGTGTGAGTGTAGGCGTATGATAATTTTTTCGGGCGCTGTACAGATACAAAATGTATATACATTCATTGCCTAAAATGTGTATCTAATGTATTGTAAAGTTAGTATGGCTTACATTGTGTAAAATGCATGTATATTGCATTGAAAAGTTACTATGGTTTATGTTATGGTACGACTAGAGAGGATGACTGTATGTCCTGTCGTGAGGGACATATAAATTGATCAGATTGATAACGACGAGGGAATGAGTGAGAATTTTTAAGTGGAAAATTATATTTGCTTTAAATACTGAAGTACAGTCATCAAGAGGAGAGATTATCTGTACACTGATTGGCGACAGACTGTAGCAGCAATAGTAATATTTAATTGTAGTTACAGTGGTAAATATGTTCCTTGCTTGCAATATTCTTGTGAGTCTGGTATGTATTTGATAAGGTGGAGACAATTTTGTGGGGATTATCTGTGAATGCAATTCAGCGATCTGTGTAATAAAACGGCTGAAAGCACCAGAAAGAATAGGTGTATGGTGCTTCTTCGATACCGGCGTCATAAGTAATTCGGCTGATAAATTCGATAAGAGCAAATCAGAATGCTCGATTCATTGACGTCGTTTGTGCTGGGATACAGGTGTCTGTACATAGTGGAGGGAACGTTTGCGCATGTTCATATCTGGAGGGGAAAGATGTTAGGAGGGCTGGGGCGAGTGCATTCGATGTTATTTTTGTAAGGAGGCTCTGTTAGAGTAGGAATTTCCATACATACAAGCTAGGACATGTAGAAAGCTAGCGTTAACTATTTCTGGGAGAATAATTCTGGAAAGGTCGAGTTGGCTATTATTTTTTTTTTTACAAAGCCATGTGACGTAAGATAACATTGGGAACATTGTTACATGGTGAGTTGCGACGCAGATGTTTCGCCAGGAGACGCTTCGTGAGCCATGCTGTGGCGGGTACACACAGCTGAACACGTCATGTTTGTTCCATTAGATGGAAGCAGACTGCACTATTCTGCCATCCGCGGTAAAGACAATGATGGCCTGAGGTGTCTCGAGTATGGGGCTGCATCTTGGAGTTCTGTGATATGGGTATAAGAGAAACTGTACAGACGCAATTTCCGCCTGCGTTCGGGGGCACGTCGTGGCTGAACTCTTGCCCGATCACGTCAGCATGTGTGTCTAGGTGAACACGTATTTGGATAGGAATTTCTCAGAAATGAAGTATGAATGAGATGTGACCCCTTATGCTTGTGGGACCCAGGCGGGGGGCTGTGCATGGTTTCACAGCTGACGGCCACGCCATGTCGTTTGGGCTGCCTGTGAACTCTACTGGACAGGGGTAGGCGGAGGGTGCTTGTGGGTGCTGATTGAATTATTTTGCGAACAGGTGTGTAGGCTGTCCTAGGAGTTATTTGGACAGTTTACGAGTGCTGAGGGTGTCTAGACATTACTGTGCTGAATTATTTAGGAGGAGTGTGAATGTCTGTAATTAAATTATTTGTGTAAATTAGGAGTTGTCTGCATGTCTGCAGAGTGTGTATTGTGAGCGCAAGGATGGAGAGTGTTTTGCCTCAGTGTGATAAATATATTCGATCTCTAAATAAAATGTTCGAAAGTAAGTAGCGTGGACTCCTTTCTTACTCTCCCCAGTTATGTAGGGCAGCCTGAGTAATTTAGCCTAATTCTCGCCCCTACAGATCACCATCTGGGATTAGGTCATAGGAGGGATGACAGTACGACCTGATGGCAGTAATGTGTACTATGTCAGTTGGACAGTAAATCTCGTGGTGGAGACACCGCCTACAAAATGACGACTTGTGTTCAGATCTGTTTCCACGCCATTTCTCCCCACCATCTTGTATGACGTCATGTGCTGTGCATGTTAGTACACGTTAGTACAGGTTACTGCACGTTGGTGCACATTACTACACGTTAGCCCGCCAACATGAGTCGGTAAGAGGAAGTGGTGCTGGGTTGAGGTTTGTGGTGGAGACATTAACTATTTGATTGCAACTCCAGGTGGGTGTGGCATTGGTGAAAATTGATTCCAAGTCCTAGGTTCTATGAAGTCGAATCACATGACTAATGCAGTAGCCAATAGGAGTGCAGCATTCTAGTGGTGGGGACTGCTAGGTTATGAATGAACACCACGCTGGTAGTGGGAAAATGTGAAACTTCTCATTTGATCATTGAATATTGAAATTGTAAATCGACTTATTGAATATGATTAAAATTGAACTGGAATTAAGTACTTAGGTAATTGATAGGTTAGATGAGCGATGTTGGTGTCACTTGTGTTCAGTTAAATTCGTTAGCATATTTACAGAAGACTATGTCTGGCGTGAGTATAAAGGTGCGGGCTTGAGGCTCTGATGTAAGCAGCCACTTGCTCGCGGAGCGCTGACGCAGCACATGTCCAGTTATAACGCATGCGGGAGAGAGAGCAGACGATCTTGTGTCATCATCCGACTTCACGGTAGCGCCCTCTGGTGGCCACAACATCAGCTAAGTCAGTTGGGCTCTGGAGCTCGTGGTGAACACACTGGGTGCTGTCATCTAGAATAACGCTACTTGCATCATCACCTGACGTCATGGTGGCATCCTCTGGTGGCGATGATATGAACTAAGGCAGTTGGAGTCCACACCCAGAGGAGAACACACCTGCTTGAAATTGGTTAAATAATAAAGACAAGTTCTTTTTTCCCGCCATTTTCCTTGCTTAGTAGAGATAATAGGGGTGTGACGCATTATCCTGCTGGAATTTGAACTTTGCGCCACTTTTCTTGTGGGAGGGGGATGTGGCACTTTCCTGCCAACATTCAAACTTCCCAGCAAAATCCGCCATCTTGATTGCCATCACAGCCGCCATCTTGGATTACGTAATCGCCCCCATTTTGGATAACGGTATTACGGGGTAGAACTAGCTTCGTTCCAACACTCAGAGAAGCAATTCTGATGCTGCTGTTGGTAATGGAAGCAAGACTAAAGAAAAAGGAAGACACGATCATAGGATTTATCGACCTGGATAATGCGTTTCACAATGAAAAATGGCGCAAGATGTTCGAAATCCTGAGAGAAATAGGGGTAAGCTATAGCGAGAGATGAGTCATATACAATATGTACAAGAGCCAAGAGGGAATGACGACCAAGAACGAAGTGCTCGGATAAAATAGGGGATAAGACAGGTATGTCGTCTATTGCCCCTACTGTTCAATCTGTACATCGAAGAAGGAATGATGGAAATAAAGTAAAGGTTCAGGATGGGAATTAAAATTCAAATGGTTCAAATGGCTCTATGCACTATGGGACTTAACATATTAGGTCATCAGTCCCCTAGACTTAGAGCTACTTAAACCTAACTAACCTAAGGACATCACACATACCCATGCCCAAAGCAGGAGTCGAACCTGCGACCATAACAGCAGCACGGTTCCGGACTGAAGCGCCTAGAACCGCTCGGCCACCGCGGCCGGCTATTATTAGGTGGCACACTTCCTTATGTACACATACCGTATTTTATCTCAGTACATTTTACTTAGTTTTTCATATCAGTTTTTCTGACAAAAGTATGTATATCTTTTCCAGTATCTTCTCCCTTTCAGATTTGAAATCGATCCTTGTTGTAATTTGGCCTTTATCTGTTAGTCTGTTAAGTTAAACTATACTAAAGGGGAAAAGAACATCGCAACACCAAGAACGAGTTGTGCGTCAGAAACGAAAGTTGGTAAGCCTGTTTCTACTCTGAAAGATGATGTCTCCATCAGTTATCACCACAGTAGCAAAAGAGTGGCGCTAGTAGCACCACTAAGACGATGCAAATTAGATTTGTTTTAAATACACATGTTTTATTTTAAATACATGTACGGTCGTAAGAAAACCGGGTATCGGACGCCACATGACACTACCGAGAGGGAAGACCACCGCATTCGGCGGATGGCTTTGGCCCATCGTGTCGCATCAGCAGCAGAAATTTGAGCAGCAGTCGGCACCACAGTGACACAACGAACTGTTACAAGTCGGTTACTTCAAGGACAGCTCAAAGCCAGGCGCCCTGTAGCGTGCATTCCACTGAACCCAAAGCACCGTCATTTCAGACTTCAATTGTGCCAAGCGAGAGCTCAGTGGAGGGCAAAGTGCAGTTCTGTTGTGTTTTCTGATGAAAGCTGGTTATGAGTCGGTGCTAGTGACGGCCGAGTGTTTATTAGTGGGCCAATTGAGGGCCTGCAACCACCCTATTTTCGTGCCAGACACACTGGACATACACCTGGAGCTATGGTCTGAGGAGTGATTTCGTATGACAGCAGAAGCCTTCCCGTGGTTATCCCACGAACCCAGATCGTAAATCTGTACATCAGTCTGGCCATTCGGCGTGTTGTGCTGCCATTCATGAACAGCATTTCAGCTAGTGTTATGCAACAGGTTAACACTCTCCCACATACCGCTGTTGTAACCCAACATGGTCTACAGACTGTCGGCATGTCTCCTTGGCCTGTGCAAACACCAGATCTGTCTTCAATCGTACATATATGGGACATCATCGGACGACAACTCTACTATCATCCACAAACAGCATTAACCGTCCCTGTATTGACCGACCAAGTCCTACAGGCATGGAAACCTATCCCAGAAACTGACACCCGCCACCTGTATAATATGATGCATGCACATGTGCTTGCTTGCATCCCATATTCTGACTGTTACACCGGTTATTAATAAACCAGCATTTCACATTTGCTACGACTGCTCTCAGGTTTACATTAACATATGATCTTGCATTGTTAGTTACATAAATATGTTACCTACACAAATTTCATTACCCTACATTAATTATTTTTTGGTTTTGCAATTTTTTTCCGTCAATGTTTTGTTAGCTGCTACTAGTAAACATGCAGTGGTTCAGTTCATTAAGGGAGAGAATACAGTAGGCACAAGCGTGTTTAATGTCTATATGACATGAGCGTTACAATCAGGCAGCCGTATTACGGATGGAATATTTTAAGAATTTCATTTGGTAGTAAACTGCGTAGTTGAACACCTTTTGTGATCTGAGGTTGATCAGATTCTCGGCTGAAATCTACCGCCGTTAATAAAAGTATTATATGATGCAATATATTTAGATATTAGAAAGTCTTTTCTGATGTTATTTGTCTGAAGCGCAGACGCATGGCATGGAAACGTGGACTAATGGAAGTGCAGACAGCAAGAGAATAGAAGCTTTTGAAAACTGGTGCTAAATAAAAATGCTGAAGTTTACATAAGTAGTTCGAGTAAATAATGAACAATCGAATGGGGGAAAGAAATTCATGACACGACTAATCGAAGGGTCGGCTGATATGACACAATCTGAGGCATCAAGGAATAGTCAATTTCTTAATGGAGAAAACGTTCGGGTAAATGGTCATGAAGACCTGCCTGAAACCGAGTCTTCAGATGGAGGGTAATAATAACAAAAGCAACAATATGATATGCGGGTGCATGCGAAACTTCGTCCTAGAGTAATTTACATTACATACGTGAGTGGGAGTGATGACGCTCACTTGATGAATTATAACAGAGATTCTCGGCAAGCTGGGCAGATTGGATCTCGGTGTAACGATAACCACATCTGCACTACTGCACACATACGTTCCTGGTGCGACGAGCACTCAGGAACACTGTAACACCTCGACTGGTCCGTTAAATCACCCACTCTTACTCCCCTAACTAATATCCGAGACTATATGGAACAGCTTGTGAAACGTAGCAATAAACATCCCTGCAATTGTCAATGAGCAGATTCATATCTGTGGTATCGTCCATAGATCACGGCACCACACCAAAGTCGACAGCACGTATCGATACCACAGACATGTCTCACTGCTGTCCGCAACAACGAATGGGAGGGGTTTAACAAGACAAGACCTCATACCGTCAATATACAGCCAAGCATGGAAGCACTCTGCTCATTTAGTGGCCACAGATCAAGCAGTCAATATTATCGATTAGGACCAATTAGTCGAGTCTCAGATAGGAATGTACTTTTATAAATGTTAAACATTGTACTTCAAGTGTAAAGATTGGTAATTAATAGTCAATGATAGTAGTAAATTGTCAATCACTCCTATGATAAAGGACTGTGTCAAGTTAAGTAAAGGTTTTTATTTATTCACATAATAAAGTGAACTAACATTTCATCTGTTGTAGTTCCAATGAGCCATTTCCCAGAGCATTCAAAGAACCCACAGTTATGGCAGGACGATTGTAGTTTCGTCTGGTCACAACAATACTTGAAAAAATTGTGGACTCGTTTCCCCGCAGAAATGAGGCCATTATCAGAGCTAAATGCAGTGTCACGCTGCAGTAGCGTGGTGTCCTCTGAGAATCGATCGGTCTTCGCCCGGTTTGTCTATTTCGTTTGGTGACAGAACCTCATGGCAGCCAAATCTGACGAGCCTGTATTTAAATGTGGCAGTAGATTAAGATAAAAATATCATAATATTATTTGATATAGGTCACCCTGTTAAGCAAAACAATGTTTTGTCGTAAGACTCATACACGTTTCAGTACCGGTGTGCAATAATCAATAGGTTTTCTTTATTCAAATCTCGGAAATGTGAACATGTTTGAAGTGATAACTAGTCTGCAAAAGTCAGGCCTAACGACAGATGTTACTCGACTTTGTGATTACTTTAATTTTACATTACCCTATTAAGCCCTATTGCAGGGCTATTTGTACGATATCAAGTGCTGATTGCCACTCATCTGCAATCACACGACGTTATGGTAAAAATTGTTGGCTGGTTAATACATCACCTTATGTTTAAAAGTAATTTTGTTGTGTTAAGATATTTCTCGCATATATTAGCTATTACTTACGTTTTACTTTGGAAGATCCATTCTCTTTTGGCGCTCTCACGAGTTTCTGAGAACCATACGTAAATCCTGCACAAATTTTCAGTATTTTGTTTGTAATAAACATCGGTGTTCACTTGTTCTCAAGTGAGTTTGGCCTCGAATATGAATTTAGTTTACATTCTAACACTCGTTGTGTGCGTGTGCGTGCGTGCATGCGTGCGAGCGCGCGCGCGCGCGCGCGTGTGTGTGTGTTTAACTGCTTGTGTTGTTTTGTCTATAAAGTTCCTTTAATGTGTTTAATAATGTGTCTAGTGTAGTGTATTCATTTATAACCTGTTTTTCTTCTGCTATTGCCTGCTGTATGTGGAAGCTGTAAGGGATATATCAAACTTTATAAAAACTACTGTGCTATATTAAGGAAAGTTATTAAAAAATCCAGAAGTATGTGAATCATGTCTGAAATCAGCAACTCTGATAATAAAATTAAAACAATTTGGAATATTATTAAAAGAGATACAGGTCAACCAAGAGCACAGGAAGCCAGTATTACTATCAAATTGAATGAAAACTTTACAAACAAAAATACAGAAGTTGAAAATATTTTTAATAATCATTTTGTAAATGTTGTGGATATATTAGGATCCAGGTGTTCATTAGAAGATGCTACGCTGTTAATGGAAGAGGCCTTTACAATGCAATTTGATACAATTGAAATCTCACCCACTTCTCCCTCTGAAATTAGGAAAATAATAAACTTGCTTAAAAGCAAAAACTCACATGGAATTGATGGTATTTCCAGCAAAATACTAAAAGCTTGTTCTCAACAAATAAGTAAGATTCTCAGCCACCTGTGAAATAGCTCTCTGGAATAGGGCATTTTCCCTGATAGACTGAAATATGCTATTGTTATAACTTTGCATAAAAAAGGGGATAAATCTCATGTCAACAATTACCGTCTAATCTCCCTTCTAAGAGCTTTATCCAAAATGTTTGAGATATTAATGTATTCAAGAGTAGCTTCACATATCTGTAAAAATGAAATACTAACAAAATGTCAGTTTGGTTTCCAGAATGTTTTTCAACAGAAAATTCCGTATATGTTTTCACCAATCAAATTTTGAATGATCTGAATAACCTAACACCAACCATTGGGATTTTTTGTGATCTCTCAAAGGCTTTTGATTGTGTAAATCATGAAATTCTGCTAGACAAGCTCAAGTATTGTGGCATGAGTGGGACAGTGCACAAATGGTTTAATTCGTACCTAACTGGAAGAGTGCAGAAAGTTGAAATAAGCAGTTCTCATAATATGCAAAGATCAGCACATTTCTCAAACTGGGGAACTATCAAAAATGGGGTTCCACAAGGGTCGGTCTTGGGTCCTTTGTTGATCTTAATATATATTAATGACTTGCCATTCTATATTCATGAAGAGCCAAAGTTAGTTCTCTTTGCTGATGATACAAGTATAGTAATCACACCTGACAAACAAGAATTAACTGATGAAATAGTCAATAATGTCTTTCAGAAAATTACTAAGTGGTTCCTTGTAAACGGACACTCACTGCATTTTGATAAGACACACTACATACAGATCCGTACAGTAAATGGTATGACGCCATTAATAAATATAAACCTTAATCGGAAGCATATAGCTAAGGTAGAATATTCAAAATTTTTAGGTGTGTCCATTGTTGAGAGATTAAATTGGAAGAAACACATTGATGATCTGCTGAAATGTTTGAGTTCAGCTACTTATGCAATAAGGGTCATTGCAAATTTTGGTGATAAACATCTTAGTAAATTAGCTTACTATGCCTATTTTCACTCATTGCTTGCATATGGCATTATATTTTGGGGTAATTCATCACTGAGGAATAAAGTATTTATTGCACAAAAGCGTGTAATCAGAATAATAGCTGGAGTCCACCCAAGATCATGCTGCAGACATTTACTTAAGGATCTAGGAGTATTCACAGTAGCTTCTCAGTATATATACTCTGTTATGAAATTTGTTATTAACAGCCAAACCCAATTCAAAAGTAATAACAGTGTTCATAACTACAATTCTAGGAGAAAGGATGATCTTCACAATTCACGATTAAATCTAACTTAGGCACAGAAAGGGGTGAATTATACTGCCACTAAAGTGTTTGGTCACTTACCAAATAGTATCAAAAGTCTGACAGATAACCAACAAGTATTAAAGAAGAAATTACATCTACGTCTACATGACTACTCTGCAATTCACATTTAAGTGCTTGGCACAGGGTTCATCGAACCACAATCATACTATCTCTCTGCCATTCCACTCCCGAACAGCGCGCGGGAAAAACGAACGCCTAAACCTTTCTGTTCGTGCTCTGATTTCTCTTATTTTATTTAGATGATCATTCCTACCTATGTAGGTTGGGGTCAACAAAATATTTTCGCATTCGGAAGAGAAAGTTGGTGACTGAAATTTCGTAAATATATCTCGCCGCGACGAAAAACGTCTTTGCTGTAATGACTTCCATTCCAATTCGCGTATCATATCTGCCACACTCTCTCCCCTACTACGTGATAATACAAAACTAAATGCCCTTTTTGGCACCCTTTCGATGTCCTCCGTCAATCCCACCTGGTAAGGATCCCACACCGCGCAGCAATATTCTAACAGAGGACGAACGAGTGTAGTGTAAGCTGTCTCTTTAGTGGACTTCTTGCATCTTCTAAGTGTCCTGCCAATGAAACGCAACCTTTGGCTCGCCTTCCCCACAATATTATCTATGTGGTCTTTCCAACTGAAGTTGTTCGTAATTTTAATACCCAGGTACTTAGTTGAATTGACAGCCTTGAGAATTGTACTATTTATCGAGTAATCGAATTCCAACGGATTTCTTTTGGAACTCATGTGGATCACCTCACACTTTTCGTTATTTAGCGTCAACTGCCACCTGCCACACCATACAGCAATCTTTTCTAAATCGCTTTGCAACTGATACTGGTCTTCGGATGACCTTACTAGACGGTAAATTACAGCATCATCTGCGAACAACCTAAGAGAACTGCTCAGATTGTCACCCAGGTCATTTATATAGATCAGGAACAGCAGAGGTCCCAGGACGCTTCCCTGGGGAACACCTGATATCACTTCAGTTTTACTCGATGATTTGCCGTCTATTACTAATATTAAAAGAATTTCTGAATGACAAGTCCTTCTACTCCAGAGAGGAATTTTTAGATATAAATTTTAAAAAAGAAAGTTGTTATATTGACTTAATTATGTTCTTAAATTAACTTAATTATGTCATGTATTGGAAAATTTGACTCGTTGCACGTCAATACGAAATATTAATCTAATCTAATCTTTCCTTAACGGCTGATGAATTTGAGAGAAACAGTTAATTAAAAAACATGCTTTTTATGAATATGAGTATATCTCAGGAATGACACAGTACTAATGCGATGAGACGATGAGCTTAGCAAATTCAGGCACATCAGTATATACACATATTTAACTCTTTTAGAATATTCAATCACTTGGGTTTTATACCTCTTTGCCATGGCCTGTTAAACTCTTTCGGGATATCACGTCCTGGTGGGCACGGAGCATCATCGCCGTTTGAAGGCTCGTTGACCATAAAATACTGTTCTGATTTCCACGTAAATAGCAGCAACAGATATTCAATGGAACTTCGCTAAAACGGAACTGCAGGGTCGGCTTGTGCAGAATAAAACGCTTCAACGACACGACTCGATGAGCAAGCGGCCGCTTTGCCTTCAAACTTCCCGATAGATCTGTTCGAAATAGATAAATTCATTAAATAAATTCAGTATGGTGACATCAAAACATCTGCAATAGTAATTGGCAGAGAACAATATTTATGAATGAAAGTATCTTTACTTCGTAAAAATACACAATACGGTATTTCGGCAACATTCGCTCTTAGTACAGCGAAGGATAAAACAAAGACAAAACATTGCGAGTAGGGACTCTCTGCTTCGTTCGAAAATTATTTGTTTCTTATAGAAAAAAAGGAATTTAGTTTTCTTACAGAGGTCTCTTTTTACGTTTGATAAACATAGTCTCTCAATTTATTTCATCACCTATTAGTTAAGTATCGAAATGGCTCTGAGCACTGTGGGACTTAACATCTGAGGTTATCAGTCCCCTAGAACTTAGAACTACGTAATCCTAACTAACCTAAGGACATCACACACGTCAATTCCCGAGGCAGGATTCGAACCAGCGTCCGTAGCGGTCGTGCGGTTCCAGACTGAAGCTCCTAGAACCTCTCGGCCACAACGGCCGGCTTAAGTATCGACATTATATTACTCGTTATATAAGACTTTTTATAAGTTGAAAATTTCTTCATATAGAAATGATTCTAATTATGAGACACGTTCAAAGGTTTATTCTGCTGTTACTTTATGGTATAGGTTGTGGCTGGGTTTTAGAATTTCTCAATCTGCTTCTGTTTCAGCTGAATGGTGGTTGTGGGCTATTACGTGTCGAGTACCTGTTCTGTAGACTATCTGTGGGCGTGTCCTGTGTTCGGAGCTTTTTTGCGTTGAGTTGTCTCTTCTGTGTTCTATCTGAAGTCTCTGTTTCTTTAATATGTTGCCTATTCTGCGAACAGTTTTACTATTTTAAGTGAGTACGTGCTATTTAATTGAGTATGTGTCGTTGTTCTGCTGGGTCTTCCATATCATCATTGTCTGTGTGGCTTTTGCTCTTCCGGGTTGTGTAAGGTCTTGTGTGTATGTTTTCATTTCTCTTTTCCATTTACATATTTCTTGGCTTAGTTTTTCTATATAACCGTTTTTCATCGTTGTGTTTTGTCTGCTGTGTAGTTCCGTTTGTTTATGCGTGTTCTGTTTAATTAGTAGAGCGTGAATCTAAAGCTTGCTTGCTTGTGTGCCAGTGGGTGGCTCGACGGATCGTCGATGGCGATGCTCGTGGCTGACGGTTTCCTGAATACTGTGAAGTGATGAGTGTTGTCGCTGCCGCTGAATTTCTCCTCTTGGCAACACGTCAGACTTCAAAAATTTTGGATGTCGATGACCGCCGGCTTGATGCTGCACTGTAGGCTGTATATTTCATAACAGTATTTAAACATAGATGTCCTAGTTAGACAGAGATAAAAAATAAGGATTTTTTTTAGTGACACCCGAACATGTTAGCCATAACTGTCACGTGCTGATAACGATCATTGTTTAGAAGGAAAAAATTGTCTTATTCATATTATTTAAACACAGATGTCCTAGTTAGACAGAGATAAAAAAATAAGGATTTTTTTTAGTGACACCCGAACATGTTAGCCATAACTGTCACGTGCTGATAACGATAATTGTTTAGAAGGAAAAAATTGTCTTATTCATCTTATTTAAACACAGATGCCCTAGTTAGACAGAGATAAAAAAAAATAAGGATTTTTTTTTAGTGACACCCGAACATAAGATACTGTTATTCACACTAAACAGTTCTAGTTTCATCCTTAAAACCAATCACAGCTACTGCAGTCATGACGGCGTACAGGTATAAAACCAACGGTCGCAGCCCGTGGTGAAGACATTCAGATCACTTAGTCATTGAGTTCGTAACTTCGGTCATCAGTCCGTGTATACACACTAAAATACATCATCTGTTGATTATCCAGCTTAAAATGACCTTAGAAACTATTTGTAACGATGTTTAGATAAGAAAAAAATTTGCGAATTTTTCTAG
Source organism: Schistocerca nitens (assembly GCF_023898315.1). Taxonomy (NCBI): domain Eukaryota; kingdom Metazoa; phylum Arthropoda; class Insecta; order Orthoptera; family Acrididae; genus Schistocerca; species Schistocerca nitens. The sequence goes on from NC_064618.1 coordinate 267,480,162, forward strand.
TAATAGACTGCTGCAGTTAAGACCGGCTCGACGAAACACAGTGATAAATGAAAAATTGAATAAAAATATGATGGTCGATTAAAGTAGTTCTAAATACAGAGGCAATGCTGGTGGGAAAGATAATTTAAGGTATAATTTCTGGTTTACATGTTTCTTGGTTTACAGTCTAGTTACCAATTCTCTTTATACGATATTTCTACACCTGACGGTAGATGACTAGGAAAGTTCTCGAAATATCATGTTAAGAGAAAATGAAAATTCTTTCGTCGATAAAGCCTGAGGAATCACAAGTTGGTTACGTACATAGAAAAAAGTTCGTACGTACCACAGCAACTTAGGAGGCACAGACATTTGGCGACATGAAGCGGTATCAGTGTTTCGCCATCTAAAAGGACGATAGGCGCCAAAGGTATCGATTTCGAAGCTGGCAGCGACTGATCTCCCCAGGCACAAGTAGGTCGATGTGGGGAGGAGCAGCCACTGAGTGCTGATGGCGTTGATGGATTGGTGAAAAAGCCAACGATCGGATACTGTGTCAGTGTAAGTGTGTAGACCACTCCGAGTGGTGACAGTACCAGCTGCAAATAAAAAAAGGTGGCGCTGAACTCAAACGTTAGGTAACTAAATTAAAGCCAGTCACTTATTAATCCATACACTCTTTAAGACAAAAAATTTCATAATAATACTTTCTTCTGGAACAGTTACATAGTAAAAGCTAGTTAAAATGTAAGCAAACAACTTGTTGTGATGATTGAAACTATAACACACACGAAAGTTTGAGCACTTTGCGATGCCACTATCCGAATGTACTGTAATATTTTTAGACCATGCGGCATCGGACGTCTGGAAAGCGGCTATCGCGTGTAATAAGCCTGAATAGCTTTGCTATGTAGTTCAGACTACTGCACGGAATTACTGAATAAATATTGGCGTTGGCGTACAAGAAATGGAATGTTAAATCATTTCTGATTTTCATTAACAAAAATAACCTCTTTGAAGTGACTGAACAGAATGCACTAAATGGTGTATGTTAATCACGCCTAGCAGGCGAAGAACATTTACGTAACACAATATACACACACATATGATAAACAACTGAACTTGCTGTAAGTTAGATTGATCCACACCAACTGTCAGTAATGATTTTAATGTTACAGGATTTGCATTGTACTGAAGGTACATTGAGTACTGTGGTGGCAATAAATTCTTTAATTGAATAATCAATGAACACTATAGAACTGATGGTTACTAGAGGTGTCAAAAACATTACTTTAGAATCATTTTGTTCTATTGAAACTGAATGAGTTTTTACGTTGATAATGTACTGAAAAGCCATCACATCTAGTTGAACTGTAATTAATGTGGCACAGTACCTGGAGTCTTCTGTCAGTTGTATAATGCGGCCTTTGTTGAAAATTTGCGGCGTTAACTCCGATTATATCCTCTTGTTGCATTAATACGCCGATACTCACGTAATATAGCCTTTTTACTGGTGTTGCTGCACACACAGTGATGGATTTGGGATAATAATGCCCGCATCTCGTGGTCGTGCGGTAGCGTTCTCGCTTCCCACACCCGGGTTCCCGGGTTCGATTCCCGGCGGGGTCAGGGATCTTCTCTGCCTCGTGATGGCTGGGTGTTGTGTGCGGTCCTTAGGTTGGTTAGGTTTAAGTAGTTCTAAGTTCTAGGGGACTTATGACCACAGCAGTTGAGTCCCATAGTGCTCAGAGCCATTTGAACAATTTTTTTGGATAATAATGAACTATTTTCTGTAAATAATTGATAACACTCATGGAATGCACTTTGGATCACAAACTTATTATTTCACTCAGACATTACACTGTAGAGAACTTGACTTGATAAATACATAAACTGGTTCGCTACGGATAAATGTACTTGTTATGGCGGCGGTATAAAATGCACTGTTCATAAAAACACTGTCGTACGATAACTACTAGTTCGTTGTTTGTGCTGGCGTGAGCTCATCAATGGATCTCATATGGTAGTAAGATCACATTGCAACATTAGCTGCAGACACTGGTCACTTCATACCTTGCTGCTGGTCGCTGCAGTCCGTCATAAATTACGCAGACTTCCACAAGGCGTGCCATGTGGTTTTTGAGCTTGAACAGCATCTATATCGCTCACAAGACGTCTCTGTCGAAATGTTGCATTCTGCAAACCTTATTGTCCATTTGACTTGCTGGCACACCATAAATCCAGTTCGTGTTTGTTGTAAGCTCACTTTTAACTGTCTATAAGCAACGTTACCGTACCGTACTTAAACCGTCACTTTCGCGCCGCGTAATCTCTGTTCTGCATCTGAACAATTCCAGAACACATCTCTCTCTACTGCCACATTCACGCGCCAACCTGCATTGTCCGCGTTCTCGGGGATTTCCCTCACATTTAAACATTAATTTACACTATGCCAAGTTCTCTATTTACAAATGGACATACCATAACATTACCATATTCAATTACAATCATTATATATATATATATATATATATATATATATATATATATATATATTACACTAATATTAAATTAATATTTTTACTATACATAATAATATTATCCTAGTTTAATGCTTCTTTATTTCGTCGTCCGACCGCAGCACTATTCAGATACTGTCTTACTCATAGTGCTATTTCATTTGACTGCCACCAGGCGGAAGCACCTGTGCTTTTGTTTGCGCAACTATCCAACAGATGGCATGAGCGTTCACTTATTCAACTGCTGCGCCTTGGCTATGCTTCGTTGTGGCATAACAATTTGCTTCTAAATTTGTTTCTTCTGGTTGAATGGTTCCTTCCGCCTTGTTTCTGAAACTTCTGTGGCGCCCTGTGAAGTGTCAATCGCGTCCAAGGTCAAAACCCGATATGTATGTAATACAAATTACACAATGTGATTGTCCTGTATACTCGATGGGAAGCTAGTTTTCACGAATCTGTATCAATCCCCTGCATTGTTTCACTGGTGAATGTCTAAATAATGGTCACCTTCCTCGCTTTGCCAACAGTTTTGCAGTGGTAACACCGGTTCCCGTCAGATCACCGAGGTTAAGCGCTGTTGGGCTAGACTGACACTTGTATGGGTGACCGTCTGTGTCTGGCGAGCGCACCTGGAAGGTGAGGTCCACTCATCCGTTGTGCAGCCACTTGAGGAGCTACTTGACTGAGAAGTAGCGGCTGTGGTCTCCAAGACTACGGGCGGGACAGGATGAGGATGACATGGCGGTCGGTCACTACCGTTGGGTCTTTCGAGGTCTGTTCGGACAGAAAGAGAGGAGGTTTCTCGCTTTAACCCACGAAAGAAGGTTACCGATGTCACTACACCTATACCATGAATAAACGTCCTGTAACAGTCCTACTGTTTTCAAAAGACTCTCACATTTGAATACTAGAATTGAAAGAGTATGTAGTGGCTACGACGCGGATAATCGCATGAAACATGAAAACAGTTTAAATTGAAAAAGGTGGGGGGAGAACACACAAAAATACAAATAGTTTCCACTAGATCAAACGGAATCTTTTGTCTTAAATCAGACCTCGCCCATTCCGGCTAATTCATTAACTGTTTCGTGGTTAACACTCACTCTACACGCATTTGTCAAAAAATTATGCTTACACTAACATTTTTATTTCTTAGCTTTCTTTATTGGTCGTCTTTTAAAAGTATCCCCTGAACCTAACTAGATCTATGTTTTCACTTGAACCTAGGATTTTCAAAGTTAAATTTTTATTTAAAGAGGGGAAAAAGTATTAGAAACAGCTCCAGAACCACATTTATTCTCATGACAATGATAAACATGATATACGGTTCATAAATTTACAACATCTAATTTGAAAATAACTTTGATGTATCACATACAAATGTTCTTTTTTTCGTTTTCATTTCACTTATTAAAAGTTATACTCAAATCAGCTGGATTACTGGGGAATTAGTAATGTTTCAAAACCACATCTCTAAAGGAAACATAGTTACTAACTTCAGATATTTTGAGACGGATGGGATGGTAATTTGACTAGATTTTTCGTAAAACAGCGCACTGTAGCACTTTTAACACATACTGCTCCATATGATCGCGCATACTGAACAGGGTTTCCCAGAAATATTGCGACAAATTTTCGAGCAGCTGTAGAGAGTGCCTTGAGGAACAAGCCGTTAGCTCCATCTCCACCACAAGCAGTCTTGGCAATCAGTCGCGATCACTGAATGATAAACAACATACCGAGACGTCAGCCTATGTTCCGTCGGCATTTGAAAGTGGAGTCTGCTGCTGACAGGATGACCTAGTAACAGGTGCCAGCGCCTGTAACTTCAACGCTCTATAACGTCGTTGGATGACGTTTCCGGACGCTGGTTCCTGCCCCCGATTTGTTCCTCAAGGCACCATCTACAACCCCCCGAAGTTTCGTGCAACATTTTTGGGTCACCCTGTACATCCTGCCCATGTTTCCTGGTATTTTTCACCAAGTTCCAAGAGCTCCTCGCTATATGACAACATCAGACAAACAAGTGACATAAAATCGCTGTGCTGGTTAAAGTTGCTGTAGCACATTCAGATCTCAACACCTCCTCTGATGTCTGAACTACAGTAAGAAGATGTCTTGCTGCTGACGAGCAGGAGCTATACCTTCCATTGAACGTCGTCTGAAGGCAAGTAAGTTTCTATATGTGTGTGTGTGTGTGTGTGTGTGTGTGTGTGTGTGTGCGCGCGCGCGCGTGTGTGTGTGTGTACCGGTGACCATGCAGCTCTATAGAATGAAATTACAATGAAATGAATACCCCTAGCTGCATACAGGCGTTGATATACGTCAACGGGGACAGTTGAAAATGTGTGTCCCGACCGGGACTCGATCCCGGGATCTTCTTCTGTGCAGGTGCACAAACAGTGCCCGAACTCTTACGGGAATCGGCAAAAAGCCGGGTGTAATGAGTACAATGAGCAGGGGCACTATGAACATAGTGCGGGACAATAAGTTGGGAATGTGGGTCTCACGGGAGTCATGCCAGAGATAAGTCCCTGCAGTCGCACTATCCTCTGTGTCCTCAGTGACTCAGATGCAGCTCAGCGTGTTCGGTCAGAGAGCTGCTTGGACTCTTGATAAAAAAAACTGAGTGGAAGGTCAACCAACGAACTTGAACGGATGTCATGTGGCGTCCGCAACGACCAATCACAACGACCCCCCCCCCCCCAAAAAAAAAAGACGTAGAGCGTCTGCCATGTAAGCAGGGGACCCCGGGTTCGAGTCCCGGCAGGGGCACACATTTCCAACTGTCCCCGTTGACGTATATCAACGCTTGTACGCAGATAGCGGTATTTATTTCATTGTAAAATCAGCTTTATGTTTGTGATGAAACTTCATATTTATTGTTAAAAACTTTAACTTTGCCTCCTTGTATCTAAGTTGGTGCTAATTCCAGTTGTGTAATGTTTCATTTTTCCTGGTGTTAATTAAACTGAACTCTTTTGCTTATTTGTCAAGATTGTTATAGTTGAAGACAGTATTTGCTGCTTCAAAGCCCCCATGTTTATTACCATGGAACAAATACAGGCAAAACTGGATCAGTATAACTTTACCAAGGCACTATGTCATGTTTGGTCTCTTATATTAGGTCGAATAGCTTTCAAACATCAAAGAATAACTATTTGATTTTGAACAATAAATAGTAGTACTCAGATCACAGTTCTTCTGTGATGCTTTTGCTTTGCTTACTCTTACAGAATTGAATAATTCTGGCAACCCTCCCATGAACCATAGACCTTGCCGCTGGTGGGGAGGCTTGCGTGCCTCAGCGATACAGATGGCCGTACCGTAGGTGCAACCACAACGGAGGGGTATCTGTTGAGAGGCCAGACAAACGTGTGGCTCCTGAAGAGTGGCAGCAGCCTTTTCAGTAGTTGCAGGGGCAACAGTCTGGATGATTGACTGATCTGGACTTGTAACATTAAGCAAAACGGCCTTGCTGTGCAGGTACTGCGAACGGTTGAAAGCAAGGGGAAACTACAGCCGTAATTTTTCCCGAGGGCATGCTGCTTTATTGTATGGTTAAATGATGAAGGGGTCCTCTTGGGTAAAATATTCCGCAGGTAAAATACTCCCCCATTCGGATCTCCGGGCGGGGACTACTCAAGAGGACGTTGTTATCAGGAGAAAGAAAACTGGCGTTCTACGGATCGGAGCGTTGAATGTCAGATCCCTTAATCGAGCAGGTAGGTTAGAAAATTTAAAAAGGGAAATGGATAGGTTAGTTAGATATAGTGGGAATTAGTGAAGTTCGTTGGCACGAGGAACAAGACTTTTGGTCAGGTGAATACAGGTTTATAAATACAAAATCAAATAGGGGTAATGCAGGAGTAGGTGCAATAATGAATAAAAAAATAGGAGCGCGGGTAAGCTACTACAAACAGCATAGTGAACGCATTATTGTGGCCAAGATAGACACGAAGCCCACGCCTACTACAGTAGTACAAGTTTATATGCCAACTAGCTCTGCAGGTGATGAAGAAATTGATGAAATGTATGATAAGACAAAAGAAATTATTCAGATAGTGAAGGGAGACGAAAATTTAATAGTCATGGGTGACTGGAATTCGAGTGTAGGAAAAGGGAGAGAAAGAAATATAGTAGGTGAATATGGATTGGGGGTAAGAAAGAGGAAGCCGTGTGTTAGAATTTTGCACACAGCATAACTTAATCATAGCTAATACTTGGTTCAAGAATCATAAAAGAAGGTTGTATACATGCAAGAATCCCGGAGATACTAAAAGGTATAAGATAGATCATATAATAAATAGTAAGACAGAGATTTAGGAGACAGGTTTTAAATTGTAAGACATTTCCAGGATCAGATGTGGACTCTGACCACAGTCTATTGGTTATGAACTGCAGATTAAATTTGAAGAAACTGCAAAAAGGTGGGAATTTAAGGAGATGGGACCTGGATAAACTGACTAAACCAGAGGTTGTGCAGAATTTCAGGGAGAGCATACGGGAACAATTGACAGCAGTGGGGGAAAGAAATACAGTAGAAGAAGAATGGGTGGCTCTAAGGGATGAAGTAGTGAAGGGTGCAGAGGATCAAGTAGGTAAAAAGACGAGGGCTAGTAGAAATCCTTGGGCAACAGAAGAAATATTGAATTTAATTGATGAAAGGAGGAAACATATAAACGCAGTAAATGAAGCAGGCAAAAAGGAATACAAACGTCTCAAAAATGAGATCGACAGGAAGTGCAAAATGGCTCAGCAGCGATGGCTAGAGGACAAATGTGAGGATGTAGAGGCTTATCTCACACGGGTAAGATAGATACTGCCTAAAGGAAAATTAAAGAGACCTTTGCAGAAAAGAGAACCACTTGTATGAATATCAAGAGCTCAGATGGAAACCCAGTCCTAATCAAAGAAGGGAAAACAGAAAGGTGGAAGGAGTACATAGAGGGTCTATACAAGGGCGATGTACTTGAGGACAATATTATAGAAATGGAAGAGAATGTAGATGAAGATGAAATGGGAGATACGATTCTGCGTGAAGAGTTTGACAGAGCACTGAAAGACCTGTGCCGAAACAAGGCCCCGGGATTAGACAACATTCCATTAGAACTACTGACGGCCTTGGGAGAGCCAGTCCTGACAAAACTCTACCATCTCGTGAGCAAGATGTATGAGACAGGCGAAGTACCATCAGACTTCAAAAAGAATATAATAATTCCAATCCCAAAGAAAGCAGGTGTTGACAGATGTGAAAATTACCGAACTATCAGTTTAATAAGTCACAGCTGCACGAATTCTTTACAGACGAATGGAAAAACTGGTAGAAGCCAACCTCGTGGAAGATCAGTTTGGATTCTGTAGAAATATTGGAACACGTGAGGCAATACTGACCTTACGACTTATCTTAGCATTTGTAGACTTGGAGAAAGCTTTTGACAATGTTGACTGGAATACTCTCTTTCAAATTCTAAAAGTGGCAGGGGTAAAATACAGGGAGCGAAAGGCTGTTTACAATTTGTACAGAAACCAGATGGCAGTTATAAGAGTCGAGGGGCATGAAAGGGAAGCAGTGGTTGGGAAGGGAGTGAGACAGGGTTGTAGCCTCTCCCCAATGTTATTCAATCTGTATATTGAGCAAGCAGTAAAGGAAACAAAAGAAAAATTCGGAGTAGGTATTAAAATCCATGGAGAAGAAATAAAGACTTTGAGGTTCGCCGATGACATTGTAATTCTGTCAGAGACAGCAAAGGACTTGGAAGAGCAGTTGAACGGAATGGACAGTGTCTTGAAAGGAGGATATAAGATGAACATCAACAAAAGCAAAACGAGGATCATGGAATGTAGTCTAATTATGTCGGGTGATGCTGAGGGAATTAGACTAGGAAATGAGACACTTAAAGTAGTAAAGGAGTTTTGCTATTTGGGGAGCAAAATAACTGATGATGGTCGAAGTAGAGAAGATATAAAATGTAGATTGGCAATGGAAAGGAAAGCGTTTCTGAAGAAGAGAAATTTGTTAACATCGAGTATAGATTTAAGTGTCAGGAAGTCGTTTCTAAAATTATTTGTATGGAGTGTAGCCATGTATGGAAGTGAAACATGGACAATAAATAGTTTGGACAGGAAGAGAACAGAAGCTTTCGAAATGTGGTGCTACAGAAGAATGCTGAAGATTAGATGGGTAGATCACATAACTTATGAGGAGGTATTGAATAGAATTGGGGAGAAGAGAAATTTGTGGCACAACTTGACGAGAAGAAGGGACCGGTTGGTAGGACATGTTCTGAGGCATCAAGGGATCACAAATTTAGCACTGGAGGGCATCGTGGAGAGAAAAAATCGTAGAGGGAGACCAAGAGATGAATACACTAAGCAGATTCAGAAGGATGTAGTTTGCAGTAGGTAGTGGGAGATGAAGAAAATAACACAGGATAGGGTAGCATGGAGAGCTGCATCAAACCAGTCTCAGGACTGAAGACCACAACAACAACAACAATTCTGGCAAGACTGGGTATCTATTTTTGAAAGTAGTGTGGGTTTCACAACTGCAAATATTTCATTAGTATACATGCAGAGTGGAATTTTCAGGTGTAATATCTAACGGCAAGTGTACGATATACTGTCTCAGAAACTGTATGTTGCTCTGAGGATGAAGAAAGTGCAGTGGGTAATACTTTGCAAGTAACCACAGACAAAAATAGAAAAGTGCCTACAAACACGACCGCAATATTCAGTTGTTGCAAAGCTCTATATTTATGACAGTCTTTCTTTGAGAATGAAATAAAATTTAGAGGCTATGGGTTCCTCACAATGAAACGTTATCATAAGAAACACGTTTCGTAAAGCTAATACGTTAATGGATTCAGGTAAATTATTTGTTTAGTAATTGTGTGGAGATATATGTTTTATTTAACATTATATGCTATAGAAACTGGGTAGCTCATGAATGTCATGTTCGGAGAAGCCTCACGAAAAGTGATATATTACTACCTTCCTTTGCTAGATGCAGCTGCGAAGCGCTTGTCAATATAAAGTACCTATACTGGTCTTAGACTTCCTCAAAAAATAATAACTTTGTGTAGAGTTCACGCTACATATACGTAACTAAATAATATTCAGGCCACAGCAAAAACAACATACATGCAGGTTAGCGATATGAGGGTCCTTGAAATTACCAGGATAAATTACAGGTATATGGAGCTCCTGAGATAATTCTGTGAGCAGGCAACAATGGGTGGCTGAAGACCTTATCACCAGCAAGATATCAGCCAAGAGAGGAACTCGCCAATGTGACACTATCTCTCCGATCTGTTCACCATTGAACTAGAAGATGTATTCAAATCACTTGACTGAAATAACAGAAAAGTAAGAATCAAAGACTCATGCCTGCACCATCTGCGCAGTGCCGATGATGTTGTGATCTTAAGTAAAAATTTGGGAAAATAAAAGAGAATAATCCAATAACGAACTCCTGTCTCTGCAAAGATTGGCTTGGAAATGACTAAAACAAAAATACTAAACCCAGACAACTAACAGCTTACAGTCGGAAACCAATCTACAGAATCTTTGGCCACAAGTTAAACCTGGGAAAAACAACCAAAATGCAGAAATTCCCAGCAGAACAGGACAATGCTGGGCAGCGTTCTGGAAATTAAGATTCATTCTGACCAACTGGGATACCCAAAATAAGCTGAAAGCTAGGATCTATAGGCTAATACTTGCGTACTCCGAGTTACAACCCATTTCTGGAAACTATGACTCTGATTAAGACAAATGCTTGTAAACTACAGCGTGTACAATAGGCGATGGAGCGACAGATGCTAGGAGCCAGCCTCAGAAAAAGGATTCTCCCAGAAGGTGAACGAGGACAAAGGTTGCAGACGTCCTACAGGGAACTGCAAGTCTGAAGTGGTAATGGGCCGAACACGTAGCTTGATAAGACTACAAAAGACGGACTCCTAGATTTCTTTACTTGATACCACGAGACCACAAGAGAGGCACAGGTGGAGAAGGCCTATATTCAGTAGCGAAGTGAGGTAGCCTGAAGAGGAAGATGAATTTTACGTCAGTGAAGAGTGCCGTTATAACTTGTTTGAGCATCTGTCAAGTCGGCAGAAAATCAATCCCAGTTTTGTTTTTATATACAGTCCTGTCTGCATGTGGAAGAGGTAAGTTGACGGTGACACTCTATGCAAAGGTATTGTTATGAGATAATGATTGCAGCAATATCTCTCATTTAATGTGAGATAATGTGTGGCGTATGTGCTCATTGTGAAAGTATCCAAAAAGTTGAAAACGTAGATAAAAGATTAAACAAAAGACACAGTCCAATACACAACTAACAGCTGAGAATCACTGTAGTGGAAATCGATTTGAAGTATGCCTAAGATGGTTATCTGTTTAATAATTTGAGTGAAAATTGATCTCTTAAATTACCTTCAGACTTCTCAAAGCACAATCCGCTCACCGATCAATTAATCAGTAGACAGCAAAAGTTATTAGTGTTGACAGGACATCAGAACACTTTCACAGAATATACGGAATATATATTCAACGTGTACAAGAAATTAAATGATGTTGGATGATGTTGAAAGGGACAACACAATAGGGTCCTAGTGGACGGCCTAGGCTTTGCGGACGACACAGTGAATGAGACAGAAGAATATGCAAACAAACAACTCGACAGCCTAAGCAAGATAGCCAAATTGATGAGACTGAGCCGGCCAAAGTGGCCGAGCAGTTCTAGGCACTTCAGTCTGGAACCGCTCGACCGCTACGGTCGCAGGTTCGAATCGTGCCTCGGGAATGGATGTGTGTGATGTCCTTAGGTTAGTTAGGTTTAAGTAGTTCTAAGATCTAGGGGACTGATGACCTCAGATGTCAAGTCCCATAGTGCTCAGAGCCATTTGAACCATTTGATGAGACTGAGGATTACCCACAACAAGTCAAAGACAATTAACAACCCTAGGAATTCAAAAGCACTAGAAGAATCCCTGTAAAAGGTAGAGAAATTTAATATATTGGAGAATACTGGGTGCAACCCTTATATTATTGTGTTGGTTGGTTTTTCTCTGGGTCGAACAATCTTCCCACAAAATGTGTGACAAACTTTACGACCTGATGTTTTCTATATGGTTTTAGGTGCACCACTAAGTGGCCTACGCCTATCAGTAAGACTAACCGTTTTGCATCTACGTGTTCACACTTTAACACCTGCTCAGGGAAAAATGCGCATAAATTGCTTGCTCTTGCCACACATACTTGGGGGTACTAACCAACCTAAAAACATATGACTTGTAGTAGCTATAATTATTAGTCTGCAAATGTCATAATAATCAGTACCCAATCGTCAGTCACCAATAGAAACATTTGCACTTATACTCATTATTCCATGCGTATAACAGGAAGAAACAAGAGTAGAAGCAGAATAACTGTAAGGATGAAAAATACCAGAGTAGCCTTATGCACTACTAGCGATTCATCTATGCACATTACAAAAATGGATGTATGTATGTGTGTATGTTTATACTCCACAGTCCCTCCTAAATCACTGCACTGATTTTAACTAAACTTGGTACAAACAACCCTTAGTATCAGAAAACAATTGCTGTGGGAGTAAGGACTACTTACCTATCACAGTTCAGGAGACATTAAGTTACAAACTATTAGATACATGAAAAATTGCCGCATCATACATTCGTCTAAATTTATTACTTTAGTGTTACTATCTCTACTCGCAATAAATTTCACAGTCAGTATCCACATATGCCGCTAAATGCACCTACAAAATTATATCATAGAACCGCAGATAGTTTATGATATATGACGTCTTAAATAGTGACACGCGTGAACAATTGCACATTGTCCACGACTTTAAAATTTATTACTTATTTGCTACTAATTCTATTCGCAATACGTTTTTCAGACAATATCCACATACTCCGCCGAATGTATCTACAAAATTATATCATCCTATGACTATAAATCAGGAGATGTGACGTCATAAACATTGAGATGCGTGAAAACCTGGAGCATTATGTAGGACGAATACATTTATTAATTCTTTGCTACTAATTCCATTTGCAGCAGGTTTCGCAGACAGTATCCACATATGCCACTGAATGCACCTCCACAAATGTACCACTGCACTACACATAGTGCGAGAAATGTGGCCTCATAAACACTGAGATACGTGATAAAATACATCATCCGTAAGTTTTAATACATTCATTCTTTAGTAAAAAGAAACAAAAAAATGGTTCAAATGGCTCTGAGCACTATGAGACTTAACTTCTGAGGTCATCAGTCCCCTAGAACTCAGAACTAAGTAAACGAGGCAGGATTCGAACCTGCGACCGTAGCGGTCGCCCGGTTCCAGACTCTATCGCCTAGAACCGCTCCGCCACCCTAACCGGCTACAGAGACACAACTTCACCCCAGTCAACTTAAAAGGAGATCCATGACATCCGGCAACGCTTTTTACAGCTTTCAATGGCGAGGCACAAACGGCTTTAGACGAAAATAATAGTCGTCTATAGACATACAAAGAGGCGTTGCCATAGAGACGTATATAAAATCGCGTTGTAGACACGCGGAGCAGTTGCATTCAGCGTACAAAAACTGTACACTTCTAACACAATTCATTTTTTGTTTAGATTTCCAGTAGAAAATTGCAACATGAATACCCGGGCAATGCCGGGGTTGTCAGCTACAGACGCTACCATCGTACACTATAACGCAACTGAGAGGAAAGCGGCACTAAGTGCACCTGAGACAGTAGGAAGATATGCGGAATAACTACAAAAAGAAGCGATAAAAATTTTGAGGAAAGTACTGTGGCGTAAAAGAGTTTGTGAGGGATGGATGCGAAGACCTAGGGAATGAATGTACCGAAGCATAAGGATAATACAGCAGAAATCAGACTGAAAAATGTAGGATTTGCGGGGCATGCGAAGAGGATGAATATGGGTAAAATGATGAAAAGAGTAGGAGAAAATTGGGCAGGATAAGGGGAAAGATAGGTTCCCAGAGAACTCGGCGAGAATTAGTTGGAACTGGGGATCAATCACCATTAGAGCAGACAAGAGAAGAGGATACTGAAAATATCGGGAGAAGAGCGGGCGAGAAGAGAAACGATGAATCCGTTCTCGGAGGAGGAGAAAAAGAAGAAAATACAATCTTCGTAGGACTACCCATGGTCCTACAGAGGGTGTAACTGAAGAAGCAGAAGATAATGCTGAAAGGACGAAACATTATAAATCATTTTTACTCAAAAATCTTTATGTCCCTGAAGCTCACCAATAACACGTGGCACGAAAATAAAACTAATTCACACGAAAAATTATCAACTAAATGTTTCATATAACTGCTTCATCTAAGTAATGCACGTTGGTCGAATAAGTTTCAGTAGTGTATCAAAGGAAAGAGGGCCGTAACACTGGAAGCTTCGAGCATTCTATCGGCTTGGCTGGCAGAAGTACTTCGCATGTGTCGCCGAGTGAGCGTGGGATACTTCCCGGTGGAAGTATCTGCCATGTATTGTCAATGCGAGCCACGAAGTCAGCTACTGAACTGCTTGTTGCCACATCGGTACGTGACTGCATTTTCCTCCAGCAGTCAGTATCCGAAGGTCGTAGCTTTAAACAAAAAACCTTTGACGCTAATTATTGATTAACCTGATAGTCAGTCAAAACATGGAAGGGGAACCTTCGTATGCAAATTATCTGTATTTGCTGGAGCCGATTGTCCCACATATATTGAACAATCACCCACTTGAATGCGTATGTGTGAAAAATATTCATTCGGTGTCGCGTGTAGTACCTTAATCCACACGTGCTAATAGCTTTGTGATACTATCATTCAGACCTCACTTCTCTCCTTGTTGTGCAGTTATTTAAAGCATACATCCAAGATGATATAGACCAAATTCGCGAAACAGCCTTTGAGGCGATCAAAATAAATGGGCAGAAGATAGACATGCTGGCTTACGCAGATGAATTTGCTGTGGTCACGGAAACGAAAGAAAATATTTTCTGTAACCAGTCTTGCATGAGAACAAACAAGCGAAAGACTAAAGTGATGGTATTCAGTGCGATGCAAGAACGTGAATGCGTAAGTATTTCTTGTAAGAGAGAAGTCAGAAGTGATTGAAGAATATACCTATTTGGGAAGCAGGATCACAAGGGATGGTAGAAGCAGTAAAAATATTGTGAGCAGAATTCAGCAACACAAAATTGCATTCAGTCTGAAAAAGACTTATTCACTAGCAAGAACATGTCTCGAAGCGAATCATGAAAGCTTTTGTTAGGAGTGTGGCCCTAGCCGGGTTGGAAACTTGTGCTACAGGTAAATAAGGAATCATACGGCTAGAAGCCTTGGAGATTTGGTGTTACAGAAGACTGGTGATCCGCTGTAGAGATAGCTAGCAATGGAGAGATGGCGAGAATAGTGCAAGATTGGAGATTTCCCTGGAGCTACATTATAACGCAGCCGTCGGGATTTAATAATTAATTATCCAGCTTTATTTAGATATGTGACAGAGACTGCATTGGACTACATAATGCCCTTTTATAAAAAAAAAATTGAGTACATACCGTACTAAAGTATTACTTTTACGTTCACCCACTGACAACTTGAAAACAGAAAGAAAACGCTGACTATAGTTGGGCTGACGTAAGTATTGCTAATGATGTAATATACTGAAGCACTGACTCACATAATAATATCGCATCGTAATGATAAAGAAAAAATCACCCATAATCTTACTCATTCCTGCACTAAATAACAATGTTATTAATACAAATAATAGTGTCCAATTAATAAATCTCTTAGTTTAAAGCAGTGATCAAAAGAGATGTCTGCGAAACAATATACAAACTTCGGGTCTATGCACGCTAATAGTATCCCATTCGTTATTTGAGCAACATAGCTGTACGCAACATTTGTATCTTGCTCGCCAATTGACATATATAGCGTCAGTGTAAAGGAGAAGTGAAGGACGGGATACAAATTTTAGTTGTGTCATCAGTGTAAAGGTGAAGTGAAGGACGGGATAAAATTTTAATTGTGTCGGGGGTTTCACCTGTTATATAGCAAGTACACATTCGAAAATGTCGTACTGATATTAGTGCTGTGAAACGAAAGAAGATCGACAGCTGAGAAATTTCTATTACGTACTTCACAACACGAAAATACACATATTGGTGGAATAAAACAGTGAAATATCAAAATAGTGAAATACCGTGAAAGAAGCAAATGGAAAAGTGAACTTACCACACGGAAATATCGAGGAATAACGGAAGCTCGCCTAGACAGACAGTAACGAAAATTACATACCCACAAACAGACAAATCCATTCCTATAAACGAAAATAATACACTAAAAATTGTTATACAATAACATACTAATACTCCAAATTATCTCAATATCATTACGAATAATTATTTTAATGTACAATGACAGCGCTTATCCGGAACACAGAACTGTTTTATTATCTATGCCTCGAAGTGAAGACATTACTATCTATGACTAATGTATGACGTCATTGGTCAAAGCCGACGGGTTGTATCCCCTGCTTCACTAGACCCCAAACTTCAAGTAACAAGTAGTAAATCTTTACGTTGATGGGTTGTTAAACAGCCAATGAAACTAGCAAGTGCTCTAGACTACATTTAATTTTCAAATTTGAAAAAATGAAAGAAAAGAGCCATCGAGAGACTGCACTTCACAGAAGAATATCGAACTTAGCTGGATTATTGCTGTACTAATGTGGGCAGTGCGTATTTTAACGACCTCTGCGTGACCTGTTAACATCTCGTCATCCAGAACAATAAATTTATTCTTTCCGCATTAACATTTGCCTCTGAAAAAACAACAAACCAGGCTTTTTATGCAGATAATACGTTTTGGTTCCTCGGCATTCCAAGGAACATGTATCACCACACTGCCAGCCGGCCACAGACTATTGCTTACAGTGCTGTTAACAATAAATGAAATCTCTGACTAACCAACGTAGTTCAATTACAGCCATAATCAAATGTTTTACATGGTTTAGTTCTTTTTATTACATATTTCTACTATTCTGTACTGTTTAACTTTCGAGAGATTTGACACAAAAATAATAATATCTGCAATTACTAGTTTGCCCTGACACAAAAATGACGTTTACGCAAACAGTTCCATATACTACTACGAGATGGCCTTACCGTTCACATTCACAGAACACTGTGGCATACATCAAACTATCTCAGACTGAATTATTAATTGAGATTAACGAATATGGGAACGAAAATTATGCTGTACCATTATGTCTTACTGTCTTGACTTAACTGTGTAATTACAATTGACAAACAGAAACAAAGAATCTCGTAGGACACAACAACACCACTGGAACAATAGCAGAAGGAGCTATACAGGGAAAGCTGGGGATGAGCAATGATGTCTTATATGCAGCACATTTTGAATCATTTGGAATGCACTGCATACAAGGACATGAGGAGGAAAGCAGGCTGAAGAGTGAAATGGCGTAGTGCAGGAAACAAACCCCAGGGTTGGATACTAAATAAAACGAAAAAACAAACAAACACACACACACACACTGAGTGAACATCACAACTTTTCTCCTAGAATTACATCAGGAGCCGCCCACATTCCTCCCAACTCTAGTTAAGACAGATACCACGAACCACACACAATGAACAGTAGTCGTCTCTCAGAAACTGACAAATAATGTGTCCGCCGCCAGATACGTAAGCTTCGGCGAGGCGTGACGAACTGTTCCACACCACCCTTCCCCTCTCTGTTCTTTTTTTATGTGCAGCATCCGCCTTCGTCGTTCCGACACCCAGGGAGACGCCGAGCCTTTAAGCTCATTTGCCTAGAACAAAGCATCTGACGCGATGCATGGCGGCTGTTTATACAGGAATGCCACTCTGGGAACATAACGAGGCGATCCCGCACTCTCTGTTCTTTATTTATTTTTTCTCCTCAAGGTGTGACGGAACTGTGAGGCAGCATCGACCTGAGCGTCTTGGCCCTCCCTGCTCCCTCCACACGTGTGAATTATGTGTGAGTGCGTGTGCGTGTGTGTGTGTGTGTGTGTGTGTGTGTGTGTGTGTTTGGTGCTGTATATTTCTGAGTGTTTTTTGTGGTTCCGTCTTGAGGGGTGACTGGCAGACAGCGTGAAGATTTAGGGGTTGGTGGAGGGTGGAATGTGAAGTAATGGGCTTTGACAGGGAGGTGGGTGGTGGATGGACGTTGTTAGGCGATACCCCGACAGCGTGTAGCATGTGTCTGAGGAGTGGCTCGGCCTTGATAAACGCCGGCACGCCCGAGGGTGCGGGCGGGGGTCCGCGGTCCCGTTGCAGCCCTTAACGAGAGGAGACGTTAAAAGATGTTGGAAAGCCGTAGGGGTGCGGTCCGTTTTGTGGCAGGCAGCGTGCGCCGTGTGACGTCTTGTTCTGGCGGATTCGCGGCGATTAAGGACCGTCACCTACCCCTAACGACGCGCTCGGATATCGTCTTCAGCACCCCCGCCTGCTTTGTCAGGACATGACATCTTGTACCGCACAAATTGTTGCTACATCAAACACGCAGCTCAAACAGGGGAGCAGAATCGTGTTACAAACAGCAAACGAGTAATCCTAACACTTGTGTAAATAAGGAGAAATATGATAGCTTTTTTCAGAATTGAAAGAAACAAGGGCAGAGATATTGTCAGCGCAATAAAAAAGAAACCTTTTGTGAATAAAACCGTCAAGAAGGCTTGATATCTTTCTTTAATTATTTTACGTCAATTCGGCCACTCTCATCAACTCACATTCCCCGATAAGGCATACGGTTTCAATGCTGAACTGACTCTTTCTGTGCAAATTCCAAGTTTCTGATAATGGCAAGAGCCGAAACGGCGCAGTAAGTAAAGAAATATACTAAGCGATCTAGACTATTTTATTCATAAAATATTCACAATGATAGCAAAGCTGGAAAACATTTCCTTTATTAATAAAAAATCTAGCAACAGTTACTCGAATGACTCTCGGATATAGAGAGGGATATTCAGAGAAGAAGAGGTCCCCTAAGCTTGTGTATTGTTTTTCATCCGTGACGTGCTTATACTTGTACGTATGGAGGAAAATATCCTTCGCAAATAACTCTGGAGGACTTATCGAAACTGCTTTTGGAGATACGCTCTTTTAACTTACATGGTATTTAAGAATCACCGTAAGGAACTCTGTCATAGGTCGATTGGTAAAGTGAATTAAAGTGACGCCAACAGAAATTGTGGCATTGTCACCCCGCGCCCTAGCGGTTTAGCCACCTACACCGGGAAGATCTTCTTCCTTTATATGTGTTGATTGGAACTCGAGTCATTTTACTCTCTCAGGACGAATCCCCGTGAGCGCAGGTTGTCAGGTTTAACTTTCTTGTCGGAAGGATGCCTCAGTCTGTGCAATCGGTATAATTCGTCGGGAAGACTAACAGTCAAAAAAAGACAATAGCGCACTTTCTGGTCACCTGGGGCTGCTCGTATCCTCGAAATATGTGACAAAATTCAGGTCACCGGGTGCCACGTATTAAGTTGACAACCGCTGTCGTGATTAATAACATCTCCCGCCAAACGTATTTCCATAGATTCCTTGTACAGAATCCAGACCCTGCTTATAAGAGGCGAGGGACATGAAAGGGAGGCAGTGATTGAAAAACCAGTGAGACAGGGTTGCAGTCTATCACCGATGTTGGACAGTCTGCCTCTCTCCCGTTTTGTTCACTCTTTTCAAAGAGGAATCGCTAAGCCAAATATAAATTCGGAAAAGGAATTAAACTTTACGAAGAAAAATAAAAATTCTTAGTCGATGGCACGGGCGTTCGGAGAGAGCTAGTGAAGGACTTGGAAAATTACTTGAGCGGAACGGATAGTGTCTTGAAAGGATATTATGAAGTGAGCTGCAGCTCACTGAATGTAATTTTAAAATAGCAGAAAATTAATTGTCTACACTAAATCATAGGAGAAAGAAATTATGTAAGCTATAATAGAAGCATTTATACATTAAGCACTACCTACACCTACATCCGTGCTCTGCAAATGTGTGACATATATTATGTTAACATCTACCTCCCTCCATCGCTTGCCATCACTGCTCTCTATTCACTTCATGGATGGCTCGCTGAAAGACTGTCGATATTCTTCTACATGACCCGCTTTCAACTTTAGCCTCATGGTCATTACAAGAAATATTTGTTGGAGAAATTAATGAATTTCTTGATTCATTTTTTATCGTGCACTATTTGAAATTTAAGAGCAAGGCTATCCGATATATAGAACGTCTTTCTTTAATAATAACTCTTTACGTCGCTAGCTGTACCCCGCAGTTTAACAGTTTCTTATAAACAAACATTAATGCCGAAACTCACTATCCACGCGCATGCGCCATCACAAACGTCACCACTTGAGGTACTGAGGTGCGAGCCACTTGCGGCCCAGCAAATTACGTGACGTTCGGAAAAGAAACAGCAGATTTTTGATACGACGGGAGAAGCTGGCAGAATACATGTCGCTCACAACTCACTCGCTTACTGAGGGAAAAACTTTTTACGCTTCTAAGTAGCGAACTACAAAACGTGGCACAAAAGGAACTGTTCGCGACATGCCTAACACAGAGGAGATCATAACTGGCTTGGTGTGTATATATCATAATCAAATCCAGACTCAGTAAAAGCCTACCACGTTCTAAACGTAAGGGCACGACGCCGTCATTGTGAGTCTTCAAGCTATGAGATACGCCCAACGCTTAGTTACTAAAATGCACGGGCTTCTATTGAAGTTTGGATTAAACACTTCGGGGATTGTGTAGCATTACATTCATTACGCTGAACCGTATTATGTACAATATATTAAAAAATAAAAGAATTTTCACAAGCACAACGCAGTTCAAAAGTCAAAGAGTAAACAGCTTTTTCTAAGAGAAATTATTTTTCCACGTTTCGTGTTACATTCTCCACATCAATAAATATCTTGTACTACACACTTGTAAAAGTTTCCTATGGGCTAATGAGAGGGTGCTGACTGAAAACATCACTATTACGTTAATATTCACATTTAGTAGGATTGCCAGGAATGTAAGTGCTCCAATAAAAACCATGTGATTGTTTTTGAAACTAGTTAGTTTCGTTGTCTTCTTTAATTAGCTCCACATATTAACGTAGCACAATTGCAGAGCAGTATCACTAGTTTCAGCACACTTAACACAGAATAAGTTGCATAAACGCTCTATAAGATGTGGTCATTTTGCTACATGATAATAATACTTTTTGTCTTGTCGACAGTGGTTTATTAACTTTATTACACCTTATACGTTTTGGAATTATGCCATTTTCAAAGGATCCACAACAAAAAGGGTATCAACGAGAAACATGATCATATTCAAAATAGTAAGCACACCATGACAGGTGAATGGAACTTAACACTTACCTAAAATACAATCCAATTTTTTATGGATAACAAAAAGCAGAATGAGTCTGTCCAATATAGATATAAACTGTCTCGTCAATCTTAATGTCATGGCGCGTAAGTGCAAACTGATAAGATTCATTCATGTAAGCATTAAGAAGAGAAGACTATCAGATAGTACTTAATGTATGTAGGTCATGAGATATAATTTTGGCGTAAAAAAATTTTGAATTTTGTGAGTACCATACAGTACTGACTAACCAATCTTCTTGTACCAAATTTTTTACCATAATAAAAATTACAATTTGGTTGACATGTTCCAAACTAGATTGCGCCGGCGTATAATGATGTTTTCAGCATTAATGATTAGTTATAGATCATACATAATATTGTACGCTAGCACAAGTGGAGTAAGCGTTTGAGATCTATTCGTTGGTGACTAGTAATGGCTCAAAGATAATATAATAGCAATGTATACCAATAAAATGTAATTACATACCATATCCACCATATAATGCCATAACTTAATTTAGTGTGTAGAAGAGACAAGTAGCACAACATGCAAGACTGTACAAGGTGTCTTACATAATCATTGCTGTTTATGTAAAGCAGCATTAGACAAATTGGAAATAAATATAAAAATTAAAAACTTGTAACCTTATGTCTGAAGTGAGTCAGTAACTGTTCAATGTGGAACAAGTTCCGTAACTGGTCATCTTAAGTACTCCATTAAAAACGATTGTTAGTCATCAGCATCTACACCATGTACGCAGAAACTATACACCAAAATAATTATTTTTCTTGTGGAATTTAACATACATTGTCTAACATATGCAAAAGGGTACATCACGGTGTAAACACCATAAGCTCACAGACGTTGTAAGTATTGAAACGAACAAGAACTTAAATTCAAAAATTTTTGTACAATATTCTCTTTTTTCATAAAAATAAAAGTAATTTGTATACAATCTCCTAACTATCGAAGCTCAGAACTACGATAAACAGTTTCATTATAGCTTACAGTGAATTTAATTAGCACAATTGCTTAGTATTATTTCTCAATCAGTGAAAAAGGAACATAATATTCCAATAAAAATCAACCAAGAAAAGTACTACTTTGGTCGTAGTGGGTCCTTCTGCTCCTGGATGTTCTAAACACCAGATTCTGAAGACGCAGTGCTGTCTGCCGATTCCGCCTTGCCTGGGTTACTCCATTATTGTGTTGGTTACCAGACGTTAGGTAAATGTTGCAAGAGTATTGGCCTGCCTTTAAACTGTCACTAGTTTGAGATGCGATCCGATTAACTGAATACAACTCTTGGCTGCCAGTCTCATCGTTTACGAAATTGAGCGACTTTCCCAGGTCGATCCTTGGAGCACTGTCTGAGGCCCACTTCTCTCTTGATTTGATCAGATGATGATGATTGTCAATAAGGCCTTCAGCTGTGAATGCAACTCGTCTTAAGAATTTTTAATTAGATAGTGTCTCTTAATACTGAAAATTTGATGATTGTCATTTTTTATAATATTTTAATATCGGTTGGAGAAGTTAACTCATTCTTAAGAATTTGCTATCTAAACCTTCAGCCATCAAATTGTTTTTTGAGTATTTCTATCAGGGCCTTCAGCCAACAAATAAGTTGAAGGGACAATGAATGCCATTTGTCTTAAGAATTTTTAATTGGATATCGTATCTTAATATTGAAAATTTGATGTTTGTCCCTTTTTTGTAATATTTTAGTGTTTCTTGGAGAAGTTAACGCGTTCTTATGAATTTGCTACCTAGGCCTTCAGCCATCAAATTGTCTTTTGGGTTCTTACTATCAGGGCCTCCAGCCAACAAATAAGTTGAATTTCTGATCAATAAGGCCTTCCTTCAGCCGTGACTGCAACTTCGTTAAGAAATTTTTTATTAGACATTGTGTCTTAACAGTCAGATTTGATAATTGTTCCTTTTATCAACTTTATTTGCAATTCTTTTCAAATAAAGTGTACGTGATTAAAAAAAAAAACGGAGCGACCAACGGTAACTGAGTACAGCCCCATCCACACTGAATCCTGCCTTTCCCTAAGTAACACGTCTCAAGTTTTTTCGCGTTTATTTTCAATTTAATTTAACTGCTTTCAGATAAAAAAAAAGAAAAAAGCTATGTCATATCGTTAAGATTGACGAGATTTTGTATATATATGACAAACTTTTCTGCTTTTTGTCATCCATATAAAATTGTGTTATGTTTCGGTAGGCGTTAAGTGTTATTCACTTGTCCTTGTTCACTTACGCATTATACTGTAGGCTCCTTGAGAATGGCGTAACGCGGAAAACCGTTAGATGTATTAATGTCATTAAAAAATTGGGATAGAGATAAAGAGTGTTATCATAGTGCATATTTAATAAGTTTTTGGTAACAACACGTATCTCTCTTTGTAAATGTACACACAAAAACTTGCGCTGAAATAGAAATGTCGTTACTGGCAGAATCAGGTTCCAACCCTGCTACCATTTACAAATATTGCGTACCACTTCGCTTGTTTGTCCCAAATGATGTCCACCAAATTTCCTAGGAACAGAGTACTGTATCGTCCTTACCGTTATTAATATGAAGTTATTAGTGTCGGTCTGTGAATTTGTGTGTACCGCGATAAAATTACTATGTGTTCCTGTTATTATGGTCGTCTAGCTGCAAGCGGGAAGGCTTTCTAGTACATGATTATCTTGAATAATTATTTTGTAAGTGGTATATCCGTTTGAATGTGCTGTTCACACAGTCATACTGTAAAGTCACACAGCCGAATTCCGCTTGATCTGAAATGATGCTTAGATTTCTTCAGAAAACAAATTTCAGAAAGTTTTTGTTAATTACTATCCTCAATAAGGTCTATATCGGCAAAGTAAGTAACCTTGAGGACGTTAATATACTGTATAGATTCACTCGTTACATTTAAGGAATTACACATTCACTTAAAAGGTTTGATCGTGAAGATCAACAGTCCGAATAGGTAACCTGA
This sequence comes from Schistocerca nitens, assembly GCF_023898315.1. Lineage (NCBI taxonomy): Eukaryota > Metazoa > Arthropoda > Insecta > Orthoptera > Acrididae > Schistocerca > Schistocerca nitens. Next base: position 267,504,114 of record NC_064618.1, read on the forward strand.
TAGTCTCACTGTAAGTAGTTTAGGCTTTTGTAAGTAGGCTGTTTAGGTTTCTTTGTTGGTAACGCCACGTAGTGCTCTGTATGGACATCGCTGACCGCGCTGTGTGCAGTCTGTGGCTGGTTGGACTCACTGTTGTAATATTCGCTTGTGTAGTGTTGAGCAGTTGGATGTGAACAGCGCATAGCGTTGGGAACTTTGGAGTGAGCCGCCAGCAGTGGTGGATATGGGGAGAGAGATGCCAGAGTTTTTAGAAGTCACTATAAGCGGACGACCTGGATGTGTGTCCGCCAGAAAAAGGAAATTTGTAAAGATGGATGTCATGAATTGTATGATGTATGATGGCTTTAGAATACTATTAAGGTAAATACATTGTTTTTTCTCTGTCAAAATCTTTCACTTGCTAATTATGCCCGTCAGTATGTAACGCCGGAAATGCATACCCTCGTATTTACATCTATTGTACTATAATTTTTTTTCCTTATTTTCTTACCTGAATATATGACGTTTCTGTGTTTTTGTATATTGTAATTGTTTTACTATTTGTATATATATGCATTTATGTCGATGTATAATTGGTTTTTTGTGTAAAGATTATTTGTATTTTTACGCTGGGTCTGGCCTAGGGAAACTATGCTATCGAACCATTACATCGATAGGTCGGGTGGAAAACGAAAGTGTTTAGGATCTTTGGTAGTGTTAACTCTGTCGCGTGGAGCGCGGGCAGAGGGAGTCTGGCTGGAGTAGTGCAGTGGAGCAGGTGTGTTGTGTGACGCTCCCGCGAGTTGCCGCGCTTTCGGGGTTTGGCAGCATGTAATTGCGCTCGACTTGCTATGATAGTTTCTGACACGGTGTCGCGGACGGGAAGCATTATCTGGCGCACATCAAGAGCCCGTTTCGCCTGGTGACCGTGTCGAGAAGGAGGCGCGCCAACATCCAGCTTCTGCAACAGCGACGGCCGACAATGAGTGACTGTCGCCACCTCCTCGATCGACGGCTTCAAACCTTCAGTCAACCAACAAGGAAGACTGGAAGCACGTAAAGTTTTAGAACTGTATGGCAGACCTCAGCTTTTAAAACTGTTCAAATCACAAAATTACAGCAACGTAGCATGAACCTTTGTTGCTCATTGTCCCAATTGCATTACCAAGCAGGGTCCCTTCCTTTTCCGGAATGAACCCGAGTGTCGTTGAAATTCAAACGCCAGCATTAAAGCAATATTATTCTATTTCACTGCTTTAATTTCAAAGGTCAGTTAAAGTATTCATAGCTGGCTACAATATTTAGATTACACAAGCACAAATTAAGAGTGCGAGTTTTGTTACCGTATTTTAGCTTACCTGTGACTGCAGGTACGTACTAAATTTTACTATTGTTAATTGTTCAGAATCATTTAATTGAAGTTCAAAGTTAAATCTCTTATTTCTAACTTGAGTAGATTCAAGTAGCTTTTGAAATGATTGTTGAGGTAGTCCAAGACTAACCGTATTTTACTGAATTTCGATGTGCTTCAGAAACAAAGCTCACTATTAACTTCAGTCACTAAATTAACTTTCGATTTTCCGGTTTTATTAATTCTTTTGCTAAATTAAGTCAGAGTGTAGCGAAATTTATTACTTCTGGCAAACTTTCAGTTTTCACACTACACGTGTCAACCTTCAGTTGCCACGCTTCTAGTGCTAATTATATGTGTAATAACCTTTCTTTTTCAGTTACTATAGTAATTGTCCATAGGACTGGCGACCGTAATTTCCCCCAAATCTCAAATATCTAATTGCCGCTAGTTAATTGTTAACGTAACGGCCGCACATTTACTTTCTTTATTAACTTTACCCCTTTTCAAAATTAATTTCCACCAGTTTCAATTGCATTTTTCCTTTCATTTAGATGTAACCCTTTCCTCCCTCTTTACCGACAGATTAACTTCGGTGACGATTGCTTTTCCCAAATTTCCATTAGGTACACGCGGTTTAATTTTTCACTGTCATTCAGGTCGATAAGTGAGGGGGAGGTTACAAGTAGTTAGTGCCTTCAGTGGTTAGAATCTTTTATTTAGCTGGTAGTATTGAAGCTCGCTGTATTGCAGTAGTTCGAGTAACGAAGATTTTTGTGAGGTAAGTGATTCATGAAAAGTATAGGTTATTGTTAGTCAGGCCCATTCTTTTGTAGGGATTACTGAAAGTCACACTGCGTTGCGCTAAAAAGTATTGTGTGTCAGTTTAGTGACGATCAGAATAAGTAAAGAGAAAACTGTCTGAGTGCTTTGAGTTTTGCTCAGCTCTCTGAAAATCAAATAACATAAGAGGTTTATCAGCACAGTCATTCATAATTTTTCAAAGGGGACGTTTCATAGAACTTCCATGTATACAGATCGACATCACTTACTTCACCTCTCTGAACCTTCCCTAATTCCTGTAATGTTCTGTTATTTCTTTTCTTACTCACAAGGCTTGCATGAACCTGTGAGGATCGTCGTTGTGCAATGATGAACTGCTATGTAGGCATTTGGCTGCGACGGAGACGAGTGAACGGAAAACTTTTAGAAATTGTCGAACGGAACATTGAACTTCAGACCGCTTGATTATATGAAGGCAACTCCGCTTAACGAAAGCATTCACACCTTTGTTTGTGCCGAAAAATCACAGTATCTAACACAGTCAAGTAAAAATGATAAAATAATTATGTTCTCGAACCCTTTTTGATTGAATGTAATTTCAGTGTTCAGTTAATGACCGATAAACAGCACGCACTTAACTTCAAGTAGGCTATCTTTCAGCAATTACATCAAATTAGCAGTTTTTTTCTAATGGCTCCCAACAATGCGCTTAAATGGAAATTCAGTACATGTCCTTCCATTACATATCTTCACTCCTTACTCATTAAAGTTTAATAACGAAGTACACAATTTCATTTGATACAAAAGAATATTCATCCCGCCAGAGAATTCATTGCGCTGATGAGCGTCTATGTCGTCTTATCTCTGACTGCTCGAAGCGCATTGCACTTTCATCCGTCTGACGCGCTTGCTCAACGGCTATATGAGCTCCTACCAGTCACTTGGGCGTCTAATTCCGTACATATCAACGTAAGGACACACTATTCGTAAACATTCATAAAGTTTGTAGAATTTCCGTACATGGTACAGTACAGTATCATCAAATCTCCTTGAGAGGTACTTATTGGCAAGTTGCCCGACGAGATCTGAGAGATAATTTCGCACTGAAGGCACGTCCTGATAGATTGTGAGAGGCGCCTACCGTTCTCATTACGTTAGTCTTCAATGTCCCTACTCACTAGAGCTCCTTCCCATTGATGCTACTTGCCGACAGATATACGAAATTTTCTAATTTTTTTATTTAGTCAGCCTTGAATCGATCTATTTCTCCCTTATAAATATTAGTAGTAATTTTTCTGTCAATCAGTAATTTTTTGTTCTTTCAAATACGCTAGGGTAACAACTGTCACAAATTATAATCCATCCAACTTCTGGACCTCAGTTAGGAGGCCTTTGTCACTATTGTCCCTCTCAATTTTCTTTAATTTTCTTGTTATTCAGTGAAAGCAACGAGCATTGCACGGTGCTCGTTTTCTGTTACAACGATTTGGTTTTATTAATTACGGAGAGTTTAGTACACTTCCCTAGAAATATCTATTGGTCGTGAGGTTGAGTTAATTCACAATTGAAGTCCCAGATTAGGAACTTTCAGTTTATTGTACACTCATCATTACTGCAATTACAAAATTATACACACAAATCTTCCGGGTGAATCAGTCTGTCTGTTAGTGAAAACAGTATCAAAATCCCTACACTAGTTCCTGAGATAGCATTCCTATACAGACAGAAAAACGTTTCAGGAACTTTAATTAATATGTGACTAAGTACTTGTAGATATTAGTAAAAAAAACAGCCGAAGCACACCTAGATGGATGTAAGAAATTGTGTTTTTGCGTGTCTGTGCCCTGAGGGTAACATATGTGTAAATTAACTCAAAACGAATCTAGAGAATAAACTTTGGTTATCACTAACCACAGAAAATATAAAATTTACCCAGAAAGGACTAAGCCGATGTGGATATCAGTAGGTATACCTGCGGATGTCCACAGTAAGTAATCTCCAACATTGTGGTTGGAAGTTAAATGGCGGTGCAATGATTTTCGTCTGTTTTTGCATTACAAACGATCGACGTTAATGGTTATTATTATTATTTTTTAAGCTTGCTACCACAAATGCATGTATATTCCTTAATGATGACTCATTTAGAAAGAGTCCGTTCATTTTCGAACAACTTCCTGCGTCTCTATCATATAAATGTAAAATTATTCCATTATTATGTATAAAAGTTTTGTTCAGTTCATACACTATATTTTCGAACTATTTCTCCTTGACACAACTGACTTCCACGGATTAGATCAACTCAGCGAAGGTGCTCACCATCAAGTCATTATTGTTACACATTGGGGATGAAGTGTTGCAACACTTGAATGTACAGCTTCCTGGAGACCGTAGACATGATGTTGATATCTTCAAGGGCTGAAGATGGTAGCATGCCCATCTTCCTGGTTTCCGCACAAATAAATAAACATATGGCATTCATCATACCAGAGGCTGCCTTAAGCGTGAGTTATTCCTGTTTCTAGTCCATTAACAGAAGCCACTTATAAAATCACCGAAACTCACAGAAGTGCACATAAATGTTGTTATAGGACATTCTGTCCAACCGGGACCTTCATTCTCTGACTCATGCTTGTGTATCACATACACAAAAATCCATGTTCGGTATAAAATCCCTGAAGTCACCAATGTTTCTCTTGAATATATTTACGGCGGTTTTCCTAGTAGATTTCGGCACTTAATATCCTACCCACATTACCTGTACGATAGTGTGTTGCATACCTGTCGGGTGTTACCTCATTTCTGTCCCTTTGTTGATGTAAGCAAGTAATATCTTAACAGATTCCACTATAAATCGGAAGCGCTGAGGCGTCTAGAAACCGAGTGAGGATATATGACGGGCTGTGTAGCCTACGAAACATTAGTATGCAGCCAGTACTCTTCGGTACGCGTCATTGTTCGGAAGTGAGGGAATTGTACAGTACATTGGGCATTGGAAACATAACGGAAGCTATGTGTAGGTGCTGCGGAACCATATATCATAATGCAGTGGCTACTCGTCTACGAGATCACCTTCAGAAGCGTTGAGTCTGTCCACAGTATATCAGACGTGTGGCTCGAGAACCATTTCTGAAATAGCTAATGACCCGTCGATGTCCATTATATTTGTGATCTCACCTGACGAGCAATTAATTCCTAGTACGTTACGTCATCAGTTTTATCGGGCACTCCTACAACAATTTCTGATAGACATTTGGATGAACTATTCGCTAGAGCTGTTTATGCTTGAGGTGCCTCGTCAGTGGCAGTGAACCAATACTGGAGAAACGCTTTTCATTTAATTCGTCCAGGCTAAGAGCCACCTAAAAATAATTCAATAGGAGCAGCGACGTCCGATGCTGAATATTAACGTTTTCACGCTGCTGTCACAGATAATGTTAAACGATCAAATGCTCCCGCTTTAATTTCTGATGGATGGACAGATGTGTCGGACATCAAGTGATTAATTTCGTTGTCACGACACCTGAACCAATTTTCTTGAAGAGTTTTCGTCCTGGTGGGTGCAGCTAAACACATTTTTTTGCCTCAAGTCTTATTACAATAACTGAAGAGATAGCGAACGAGACGTTCATAACAGTAATGACCGACAATGCAGACAAATTGCAGGCTGGCTGAGATTAATGGAAGAAAATTCCTTGCGTACAGTACGTGCAGCGTGTTCTTCTAACAGTATCAATCTCCTCATCAAATATATGGCTGTACCCGTGCTTCAGGAGCTATTTCCCTCAGTAAGAAAACAATCAGAATATTCAACTTCAGTCATATACCTCATGCTGTGTTGTAATCGAAACGGGAAGAAAAGTGGGAGTTTTGCTGTAACTTTGAAACTTCCCTCAACAACACTTTGGGCTGGAGCTTTAATAAGTTTTGACAGGCTGATACAGAACAAAGAGGCTATCCATTGTTTCCTCTTCAGCTCGTTTCGATAACACAGTAACAAATGCTACGTGAAAGGAAAAGATGTGGGAGAAACTTGAACAAGCAGGTCGCTTACAAAGACGAGTGTTTACTGCCATCACCGAGCATGAGGCAGAAAATGCCTTGTTGTATGTCATAACTTTATTGACACTGCAATAGAGGTGGACCTTCTAAAAACAGTAGTTCAGTGCTACCTCCAGGAGACCAAATACGTATTACATTTGCAATTACAAACACAACAAAATCCACCTGTAAGCCTATCCATACTGTGGTAACTTTGTACGATCCACAGTATGCTAGCCAATGTCGTTAAATTTAGAGCTTGGGATGATTTGTTGTGCTCAGATGGTATGTGGCCTGCGGCTGCAATTATTTCTCCTTGTACCTGGTGTAAAGGATAGTGTAGCAGTCAACCGCAGAGTTACCTCGCCTGAAAACTTCTCATGGTACCACCATCAACAGCCGCAAGCGAACACAATTCGTCGGCGCATGGGAGCATTGATAGTAAAGTTACAAACAGGCTTTCTTCTGCAACTGCCGAAAACTTGATTTTCGTACTATGGAACTTACGTTACGTAGATGACAATGAATCTCTGTCTTTAAAAACTTTAGGAGGCTCCACTGAGTCTACTATAATTCAGATCGAGGACACTGATAGTGATATGGACTAAAGTTATTTGTGATTATTGTTTTTGAATTTCTCAATAATTTCTTTAATTCGTTGTATTTTGTTTTGAAAAGCATTTTAAAAATTCTAATTAACTTCGCGAAAATTTCGGACAAAAGTGCTGTTATACGAATGATAAAAGCACGTTTACATGTGAGTAAAATAGTATTCATGAGTAGTTTTCACAATCATTCGTCATATTCCTTTTACATCATATCATCAAATGCATATCAGTATTAGTTGTTGTTGTTGTGGTCTTCAGTCCTGAGACTGGTTTGATGCAGCTCTCCATGCTACTGTATCCTGTGCAAGCTTCTTCATCTCCAAGTACCTACTGCAACCTACATCCTTCTGAATCCGTTTAGTGTATACATCTCTTGGTCTCCCTCTACGATTTTTACCCTCCACCCTGCCCTCCAATAAGAAATTGGTGATCCCTTCTTATCTCAGAATATGCCCCACCAACTGATCCCTTCTTCTAGTCAAGTTGTGCCACAAATTTCTCTTCTCTCCAATTCTATTCAACACTTCCTCATTAGTTATGTGATCTACCCATATAATCATTGGCGATCTTCTGTAGCACCACATCTCGAAAACTTCTATTCTCTTGAAACTTCCTGGCAGATTAAAACAGTGTGCCCGACCGAGACTCGAACTCGGGACCTTTGCCTTTCGCGGGCAAGTGCTCTACCATCTGAGCTACCGAAGCACGACTCACGGCCGGTACTCACAGCTTTACTTCTGCCAGTATCTCGTCTCCTACCTTCCAAACTTTACAGAAGTTCTCCTGCGAACCTAGCAGAACTTCTTGTCTAAACTATTTATCGTCCACGTTTCACTTCCATACATGGTTACACTCCATACAAATACTTTCAGAAACGACTTACTGACACTTAAATCTATACTCGATGTTAACAAATTTCTCTTCTTCAGAAACGCTTTCCTTGCCATTGCCAGTCTACATTTCATATCTTCTCTGCTTCGACCGTCATCAGTTATTTTGCTCCCCAAATAGCAAAACTCATTTACTACTTTAAGCGTCTAATTTCCTAATCTAATTCCCGCAGCATCACCCGATTTAATTCAACTACATTCAATTATCCTCGTTTTGCTTTTTTTGATGTTCATCTTATATCCTCCTTTCAAGACACCGTCCATTCCGTTCAGCTGCTCTACCAGATCCTGTGCTGTCTATGAAAGAATTACAATGTCATCGGCGAACCTCAAAGTTTTTATTTATTCTCCATGGATTTTAGTTCTTACTCCAAATTTTTCTTTTGTTTCCTTTACTGCTTTCTCAATATACAGATTGAATAACATTGGGGATAGGGTACAAACCTGTCTCACTCCCTTCCCAACCATCTTATACTGCCATCTGGTTTCTGTACAAATTGTAAATAGCCTTTCGCTCCCTGCACTTTACCCTTGCCACCTTCAGAATTTGAAAGAGAGTATTCCAGTCAACATTGTCAAAAATTTTCTCTAAGTCTACAAATGCTAGATACGTAGGTTTGTATTTCCTAAATCTGTTTTCTAAGACAAGTCGTAGGGTCAGTATTGCCTCACGTGTTCCAATATTTCTGCGGAATCCAAACTGATCTTCCCCGAGGTCGGCTTCTACCAGCCTTTCCATTCGTCTGTAAAGAATTCGTGTTAGTATTTTGCAGCCGTGGCTTATTAAACTGAAAGTTCGGTAATTTTCACATCTGTCAACACCTGCTTTCTTTGGGATTGGAAATATTATTTTCTTCTTTAAGTCTGAGGGTATTTCGCCTGTCTCATACATCTTGCTCACTAGATGGTAGAGTTTTATTAGGCCTGGCTCTCTCAAGGCTGTCAGTGGTTCTCATGGTTTGTTGTCTACTCCCGGGGTCTTGTTTCGACTTAGGTCTTTCAGTGCTCTGTCAAATTCTTCACGCAGTATCATATCTCCTATTTCATCTTCATCTACATTCTCTTCCATTTCTATAGTATTGTCCTCAAGAAAATCGCCCTTGTAAGGACCCTTTGTAGACTTCTTCCACCTTTCTGCTTTCCCTTCTTTGCTTAGAACTGGGTTTCCATCTGAGCTCTTGATATTCATGCAAATGGTTCTCTTTTCACCAAAGGTCTCTTTAATTTTCCTGTAGGCAGTATCTATCTCACCCCCAGTGATATGCGCCTATATAGCCTTACATTTGTCCTCTAGCATCCCTGCTTAAACATTTTGCACTTCCTGTCGATCTCATTTTTGAGACGTTTGTATTCCTTTTTGCCTGCTTCATTTACTGCATTTTTATATTTTCTCCTTTCATCAATTGAATATCTCTTCTGTTACCCACGGATTTCTACTAGCCCTCGTCTTTTTACCTACTTGATCCTCTGCTACCTTCAATATTTCACATCTCAAAGATACCCATTTTTCTTCTACTGTAATTCTTTCCCCCATTCTTGTCAGTCGTTCCCTAATGCTCTTCCTGAAGCTCTGTGCAACCTCTGGTTCTTTCAGTTTATCCAGGTCCCAACTCCTCAAATTCCCACCTTTTTGCAGTTTCTTCAGTTTTAATCTACAGTTCATAAAGAATAGATTGTGGTCAGAGTACGCATCTGCCCCTGGATATGTCTTACAATTTAAAACCTGGTTCCTGATTATCTGTCTTACCATTATACTATCTCTCTGAGACCTTCTAGTATCTCCAGGATTCTTCCATGTATACAATCTTTTTTTATGATTCTTGAACCAAGTGTTAGCTATGATTAAGTTATGCTGTGTGCAAAGTCCTACCAGACGCTTTCCTCTGTCATTCCTTACTCCCATTCCATATTCACCTTCTACATTTCCTTCTCTTCCTTTTCCTACTATCGAGTTCCAGTCACCCATGACTATAAAATTTTCATCTCCCTTCACTATATGAATAATTTTTTTTATCTCATCATACATTTAATCAATTTCATCAATCTCTTCGTCATCTGCGGAGATAGTTGGCATATAAACTTGTACTACTATGGTATTAACGGGCTTCGTATCTATCTTGGCCACGATAATGCGTTCACTACGCTGTGTGTAGTAGCTTACCCGCATTCGTATTTTTTTATTCATTATTAAACTTACTCGTGCATTACCCCTATTTGATTTTGTATTTATAACCCTGTATTCACCTGACCAGAAGTCTTGTTCCTCCTGCCACCGAACTTCAATAATTCCCACTATATCTGACTTTAACATGTCCATTTCCCTTTTAAATTTTCTAACCTATCTGCCCGATTAAGGGACCTGATATTCCACGCTCTGACTCGTTGGGCGCTAGTTTTCTTACTCCTGATAACAACGTCCTCCTGAGTAGTCCCCACCCTGAGATCCGAATGGGGGAGTATTTTACCTCCGGAATATTTTACCCAAGAGGACACCATCATCATTTAACCATATAGTAAAGCTGCATGCCCTCGGGAAAAATTACGGCTGTAGTTTCCCTTTGCTTTCAGCCGTTCGCAGTACCAGAACAGCAAGGCCGTTTTCGTTAGTGTTACAAGGCCAGATCAGTCAATCATCCAGACTGTTGCCCCTGCAACTACTGAAAAGGCTGCTGCCACTCTTCAGGAGCCACACGTTTGTCTGGCCTCTCAACAGATACTCCTCCGTTGTGGTTGCACATACGGTACGGCCATCTGTATTGCTGAGGCAAGCAAGCCTCCCCACCAACGGCAAGGTCCATGGTTCATGGGGGGGGGGGGGGGGGGGGTTGGGGGGGGCGGTGGCAGTATTAGTTATCTTTCTCATTATCACCATATTACAACATATTACCAACTGTTTCATTTTTGATGTCCAGCGTTATCCTCCTGTCTCTTAAAAATAAACAATATTTACAGCAAGATTGAAATTGTCTACGTTTAATTCAGGTTTTATTCGAAAATTGTTGATTTTCAATGTGAAACACAGGGATGTTGTAGTAAAAATAAAAAGAATACAGATTTATTATAAGATACAATTTCCAAAGAAACATAAAATTTAAAATAATATAAAAAACAAAATTATGTCAAACATTGCTTCAATACTTCATCAAACTCATATAAAACATATTTCCATTAATCATAAACAACTTGCACATATATTACTAATAACGGGGTACTCTTACCTTTGATCATGACGAAGAAGGTTCTATTGAGTACCAAATAACAGGGATCGATGACCTTTGTGGTGTGGCCCCTTCAACCGCCACAAACCAACCAACCAAGCACATAACAACAATAATTATATGACTCTTTTTTATGTTTGTGCATGTAAACTGTATTTGCTTCGAAAGCTAGTGATTTCATTATTGTACAAGAGCATAAGTTACGTGATGAACGTGTTGCTATAACTTATAAAATGCTCATTATATTGTGTAATGGTACAAGATACAGAATGCAGTAATGCTGAAAGATGTGCGATTTTAATTATGTGCAAAACAAATAATGAAACAAATGTAAGTCATCGGCTCCCAGTGTCTCTCTTACACATTGATTTATGTTTCTTTTCTAACGAATGTTATCATTACCTCCGGTAATCCTACCATTTAATACGTCATTTACGTACTGTACCAAAACCTACAAACCATAGTTTTGTTAGAGCGCCACTCTATATGCAACAATAAGTAACATCTGATGACCGTGTTTAACACTTCACTTGTGTTCCCAATATTCTGCAGAAAATTTCACACATTCGTTTCGTTAATTACGACAGGAAGTTAAAACTTCATGTAACAAGATTACGACAGAGTATATTGTATTAATAACACCTTCATTGTATTGTAAATGTACGAGGTGAAAGCGTCGTTTTTTCCACTTGCGTTGTAATTTATTTATTTAAACTTTAACAACTTGTTTCTGTTTTTTAACTCATTAACCAGTGTTTTTGCAATATAAAATAAGCCACTGCGATTCCGCATCGAAACTGGAAGACAGTGATGTTAATGTAAACTAATGGGGAAATAATTAACTAGAAAAAGGTGCTATACGTTTAAAAATGGCAACATATTCACATTAGGTTCCTTAGTGGCTTACAGCTGTTCTTGATGGTTTGCCAGATAAGGAGGTAAGGGGGGTGGTGGTGTGGGAAGAATGTGATATACGAACATTTAAACCCGACCAATGAACAAAAGTGAGGGCGGTCTAAAAATTTCACAGATTATTTGCTTATTCAGGGTGTATCACAGTTTTCATTACAAGCTTCTAGGAGTACCACAATCAAACTTCCCAGATACGAACGTTAACAGCTTCCAGCTGCCGTTGTTGTAGTGGGACGAAAATGGTATGTGATGACATAGTTAAAACAGGAACTGACAACGGCGATCTATTCTGTGTTTGTGTTCGTACCATGAGACGATAAATTTATAAGTGCTTCAATATTCAAACTTTTTCTGCATCCTTAACACTACGTTTCTAGATATAGGTTTCTTTTCAAAATTTTATCTACTGTGGATTGTACAACCCCTAGGAGCTTGTAATAGCGACAGTGAAACACATCATCGACATGGTTATTCAGCTGCCCCTACCGCGGTAGTCTTATGCAAACCCGCAATGTTACAGCTTTCCATAAATCACGTGCGCGATTTTCATTTTCTCTCACTCGCTATGCGCAAACTATCAGTCCTATAGAAAAAAAGAACAAGCTCTTTCTGTAGGAAGTGTAATTTAGTTAAATTTTATATGGAGATAATTCTTCGCTGGACAACAAAAGTGACCTTCAAACCCACCTCTATCCCACACTCGTCCCTCACCAGAAAGAATTTCTAGTTGTCACTGCCTCCTAACACTGTACAAAAGTGTCTGGCTACACGAAGTGTTCCCGGTATTAGGCCTTTCTTGGACTCTATTGATTGCGCTATTATGGCATTAACATAGTTGGCTAGTTCATTAACGTTATTACCTTTAACGTTCCCGTGAGGGTAATGAACGAGAAACCACTGTTGTAAACGTTACGCTAAAACTAATTACGTTGACCATTCTACCCCAACTTAACCCTTACAAACACAGAAATTTAGTAGTCAGAAGAACTGAGTAGGCTCTATCAATTTGACCTCCGCTTAGATCTTGTAGAATTTCCGTATGTTTGTCGTGCATCCACTTTTCTTTTTCAAATCTACGTTTCCGTGTAATTGCATTTTTTAAGTACAAAAGAGTAAAAAACGCAATTACACAGAAATGTAGATCTGAAAAGGAAAAGTAGATGCACGACAAACATAAGGAAATTCAACAAGATCTAAGTGGAGGTCAAATTGATAGAGCCTACTCTATAATTAAATAAATGCAGATAAAGACAAGAACAAAAACAAATATGGTAAAAAATAAAAACGGTGACCTCCTTTTCGAATTAGAGGATGCATGCGAAAGATGGAAAGAGTATATTGAGGAAGTAATTGAAGGAGAAGATATTGCTAATGAGGGGGAAATTATGGACGAAGAGAGCCGTGTGGATATCGACATGATAGGGCCACCTATATCTAAAGTGGAATTCAACAGTGCCTTGAATGATCTAAGTAATGGCACAGCGACAGGCACAGATAACATCCCAGCAGAAATACTGGAGGAAATTGGAGAATCAACAAAACAGTACTTATATAAACTTATTAAAGAGTACTATTGTAACGGCTCCATGTAAGCCGCTACATGGCTCGACCCCACAACTAAAGACACCTGAGTGCCTTTCCGACACTCAGGGAAGAGCCTGAGGATAATTAGTAAGATAGGGTTATTTAAATATAGACGATCATTTTAATATTAGATATGGTAACTGTCTGCAAAGTGTGAATGCGAACGTATGATGAGGTATGCGTGAGATGTCGGCTGTGGGTGTGCTATAGGCATAGTGGAAGTGTAGCCAACCTCGAATCTAGTAGAGCGCGACTGCACTGGACCAGAGAGGCATAAGCTCCACGCGCGTCATTAGCGCTCGTTAGGTTGGCAAATAACCGTGTGCGGTATCTCTGACTCCTTGCGGCCACGATGTGTGGACCCGGACGAGGGAGACCGTATCCGGGTTGTTGCTGGGAAGACCTGGGTGAGTAAGCACGCTCTGCTCTATCGCTCCGACAGTTAACGAAGATTTAGAATTCCATGTTCACTTTGAACTTGGAAGCAGCTTCCCTGCTGAGGAAAGCCACTATGGTATTTCCTAGAATCATCTCGGTTAGGAGAGATAGGGAGATGATTTCTTTTGCCAAGTAATTTCATGGGAATTTGTGTTCACTGCACTTGGGAGTGAACAAGCGCTCATTGCCGAGTAATACTCAAAATTGCTGAATTTGCATTTCAGTGTGAGTGTGAAGTATACATGTAAAGTGTATTTTATTTAAATGTGTTTATTGACTACTAATTGTGGAGAGATTGGTAACACATGGTCCGCAGACCCTGTGCATTTCTTGGTGAGAAGGTTCAGCTCGACGTAATCACATTCGTGATCGAGCTGGATCTTCTACGTAAATTCACGCGTGTGATTTAATTGTTCCTTCATAATATCCAGTAAAACTCGCGGAGTTAGTTAAACGTGAAGATGGGACTTGCCCGAATTAAAGTTACGTTTGGAACCATGTGCTCTCTCCCAATATTGTCCCACTTGGTGTATGGGAACCTTCCTCTTTTATCTGTTAGATAAAATGAATAGAGTGAATGTTAGTGTGTGTGTGTGTGTGTGGCTAAATGATGATAGAAATGTGCAGGCGGTAGTCATTGTCGATTCACGGCACAAAATGGTTCAAATGGCTCTGAGCACTATGGGACTCAACTGCTGAGGTCATTAGTCCCCTAGAACTTAGAACTAGTTAAACCGAACTAACCTAAGGACATCACAAACATCCATGCCCGAGGCAGGATTCGAACCTGCGACCGTAGCGGTCTTGCGGTTCCAGACTGCAGCGCCTTTAACCGCACGGCCACTTCGGCCGGCTTCACGGCACATGTTAGCCGGATGTTTAACTAAGTTTACTTAGACATGATACTATTTGTATCACGCCAGCATTCCGTGATAAGTGAGAGGGAATATTTGAGATGGTAATGTTTATTGAATAAATGTGATTGTGTTATTGTAGAAATATGTTACAGTGACTTCTCCCAGCCACACCATATTCCCTTATCACTTCACAGAATATTTGGTACGCGTATTTCAGTTAATCACCCATCTATGTCCCACTCATGGGCATATTTCATTTAATAACCTCTGTAAGGTGGTATTAAAACTTCATTATAATAATATTCTAATTCTAACTTGATCAAAACCACCGAATAAAACCTTAGTTTGAGTATTGATGCTTGTCGCTGCAAATGGCCGCCGGCGTCTTCTATAGTACAGGCCCCATTTATAAAATTGAGGATGCCTGCCGAGGGTGCGGAAAGCAAGGATCATGCATAATGACGACCCTTTAGCCTAGGATCTCGTTCAGTTTAGGAACCCTTTGTGATGCGGGGAGATTGCTAGGATGTGCTAACAAAATTAAATTTCCACAGTATTCACAATTCCTATTTGTGAATAGAACCAGCGTTGAGAATACGGCGTTGAATATACTGCGTTGCTTGTGATTTTATTTGTGTGATTTTGGGGGCAATTTTCTTGTGTGTATTTATCCATGTATTTTGGGGGAATTTCAAAGGTGTTAGGCTGCGTGTGACTAAATAAATGTGTTAGGTTGCGTGTGACCAAATAAATGTACTAGGTTGCGTGTGAAATTAACTTACGTTAAGCTACGAGATTTCGTCGCGATTCTTGCAGCGAAAGTAGGAAGTCTGTTTTCCGCGAGCGAAGCCGTTATTTAGGCACTTAGCCCGAAACGTAAGCCTAGTGTCCAGAATGGAGACACGTGCTCGCTCGAGGAGCGGTGCTAGGGAAAACCGGACGGGTGAGGAGGAAGTTATCCTCAATCAGGTAGCCGCGGAGAGAGACGAGGCAGGCAACGGGAATTACCAAGATTTCAGCGGCGCTACGGCGATGTTGAACTTGGAAAATGAGCAGGCCAATTCCACACCAAATATCGGGACTTCGGACCCGAGCGCGAGCGCAGATGAATTAGAGAATGCAACGAGTAGCCAAAATGCGCCGACCAATGCAGACACAAATAGTAACACGTGGATGACCGAATTGGTCAAAATGATGGAAAAGAACGCGAGAACGATCTTAAGCGGAGTAAATTCCATATTATAAGAATATAATAAAAGGCAGGAAGCGAAATTCGAGGGCATGATGTCCGAAATCGAAGGGGTTCGAAAGGACGTCCATGAGAAATTCGAAGTGGTTGGCAGTAAACTAAGCGCCCTCGAAAAGGAACAAAAAAAAGTTAGGATCGAAATGAAAACCCGCGGAGAAAAATTAGAAAAGGGGCTCCAAACTTTAAGGGAACGATGCATTACCGAAAAGAAAAAGTTAATAGCGCGAGTGAAAGCAGTAGAAGCAACGCAAGAAAAGGTTCACGAAAACAGTAGGGCAATTGTGGATCTTGAGGAAAAGATAGATACGGTTAAGACATTAAATAGCGAGGAGACAAAGAAAGTAAAGGAGGAGTTAGTAAAACTCGCGGAGAAGGTTGCGGACTCAACAATATCAGAGGGAAGCGAGAGTGCTGCAATTCTGAACTCGAGGGATAACGGGGAGATACAGGCATTGCGGAAATTTCAAGAAGGCCAATGCGAAGTCAATAGGCGGCAACGGACAATTACCAATGACATATGTGAACGCATGGCCCACGTGGAAAATCTCCTCACTCGCGGTGACGAGAGGGAGGACCATGTGCGCAAGGGCGCGTGCGAAAGCGAGGGACGCGATTCCGGACACGAGGATGATTACAAGGAGGCTAGCGAACGCAGAAATGTAGGGAGGTGTCGGGAACGACACCTAAAACCGTGCGCAGATCCATACCGGAGGGAAGTGGAAGGCTTTTACTATAAGCACTTTCTCTCCGTACGGAAGTTCGAAGGCTTTAGAAATTCTGTGAACGGAATCCACCCACGGGCTTTCTTGGAACAGTACCAATTCTGTCTTCCGCCCAGTTGGTCGGATGAGTATAAAATCGAGTTCATGTGCGGGCATCTTGAGGCTGAACCCGCAGTACGGATGAGAGCCATAGCGAGAAATTGTAAAACGGTGAAGGCATTTCAGTGTGAATTTCTCTCGGCATATTGGTCCGAAGCTGCGCAAGATCGGGTGAAACATCAGATAATGATGCTGCCGAGTCTTAGTCAATCCGGTTTCGCGAGTCCTGCAAGACTGTTTGAAAACATGTTGCAGAATAACCAATTCTTGTACAACCCTTACAGTCCGGGCGAATTGATAAGGCTGTGTATAATGAAGCTTCCAGCGCAGCTTCGCCATATCATATTAGCCGGGCGTTGTAAGGATGATTTAGAGTCGTTTAAATTACTCCTACAAGAATTGGAGTATGGTATAGGGCAATGTATACCGGAAAGGGTACAGACCGCAGGAGGAGAGGACGTAGGAAGAAATAGGAGAGTGAGTCGCGGCCGCAGTAAAACGCGGAAGCGTACAAGCTCACATGTAGCGGAGCATGCGAATACCAGTTTCCAGCCATACAAGGCGAATTGGAAAAATGGTAACAAGCATGGCTACTACAAAGCCCAGGGACACAATGGCCGGCACGACGGGCACGATAACCGGGATAAAGGTAGGAACAACCACGGGAATCGTGCGAATTCACCACAAAATAGGGGTGAAGGAATCGAACAGGCCACAGGAAGAAAGAGAAGGGAAAATATCACCGACGACGTAGAAATCAGATCGGCCGATCCACGGAGGAATGCTCCAGAACTAGGAGGAAAGCAAACATTATGACCTGTGCCAATCGAGGGAGACAACCTTAGTCGACCCCCGATAACGAATAACCGCGAGATAAGGTACATTGGTCAGGACGACATTAGGGAAACATTACTGGAGGAGCAGACGGATAACCGGATTTCGGCCGTCAGCCCAGTAATTGCGATCTCGGTGAAAGGAATTTCACTGGACTGCATAGTCGACACGGGAAGCCCGGTTTCGATCGTTAGTGAGGCCGCATTCTAGAAATGCGAGGAGACGGGAACTTTGCCGACTTTGCCGTTGCGAGGTACAAAGGCGAAGGGAGCGATATACGGGAAAAGTATAGAAGTCAAGTGGCAGACTAGGATTACGTTCCAATGCCAGGGCGAAGAGTTCGAGGCAAACTTCTTCATTGTGCCCCTAATGGACACCGCAATGATTCTCGGGATGGATTTTATGAGCACTCACCAGGCAATTGTAGACCTGGGTGGAGGCATCATGTCTCTGAACAGAGATGGAAACCCCGTAGAATTAAAGTTCAATAATTGGGTCCTATGGGACGGAGCGGAAACTAGCTGCCTACGAATTCTCACTTACCTGCAATTGCGCCCTGAGCCGGAGATCCTCATAAACTGTGTAAATGGCGTGAGTTTACCGTCCTCCACGCATGGAAAGGATGAGGTCTTCGAGCGAATAATTGAATAAAGCATGCCAGAGGATGCCCGTGTACGATTATTAGAAGTTCTGGGAACCATGAGAAAATATTCGCAGATGCACCGGGTGCGATAAGGAACTTCGAGTACAAATTCCAAATACGAGAACATAAAAGGTTCTTCGTCAGGCCATACCCGATTCCACTAGCGCATAAAGAAAAGGTCAAGAAGGAGATTGCGAAGATGTTAGAACAAGACGTTATAGAACGCGCCGTGAGTACATACAACTCACCACTCCTAGTAGTACCGAAAAGGGACGGATCGGTGAGGTTGGTGCTGGATTCTCGGCAAATAATTACGGTAATAAAGGCAGAAACAGACAGACCGGAAAGCCTGGAGCAATTATTGCAACGGTTTCATGGAGTGAAGGTGTAATCCTCCATAGACCTGCGAGCTAGTTACTGGCAAATCGTGTTGCATCAAGAGTGTAGGCAGTATACCGCGTTTTTATGCTACGGTAACTGCTACCAATTCAAACGGCTTCCGTTCGGGTTGAATGTTTCGGCGGCGGCGTTCATACGAGGCTTGAACAGCATCCTTCTGGAAGGCCTGCGTGAAAGAATTACGGTCTACGTCTACGACGTATTAATCTCGGAAAGTTCCTGGGAGGCACATAATGAAGTATTAAATCGATTATTAGACGCCTTCGAAAGAGCAGGAATAACTGTAAACCTGGAAACGTCGCAGTTCGGGCGCCAGAAGATAAAGTTCCTGAGACATATACACTCCTGGAAATTGAAATAAGAACACCGTGAATTCATTGTCCCAGGAAGGGGAAACTTTATTGACACATTCCTGGGGTCAGATACATCACATGATCACACTGACAGAACCACAGGCACATAGACACAGGCAACAGAGCATGCACAATGTCGGCACTAGTACAGTGTATATCCACCTTTCGCAGCAATGCAGGCTGCTATTCTCCCATGGAGACGATCGTAGAGATGCTGGATGTAGTCCTGTGGAACGGCTTGCCATGCCATTTCCACCTGGCGCCTCGGACCAGCGTTCGTGCTGGACGTGCAGACCACGTGAGACGACGCTTCATCCAGTCCCAAACATGCTCAATGGGGGACAGATCCGGAGATCTTGCTGGCCAGGGTAGTTGACTTACACCTTCTAGAGCACGTTGGGTGGCACGGGATACATGCGGACGTGCATTCTCCTGTTGGAACAGCAAGTTCCCTTGCCGGTCTAGGAATGGTAGAACGATGGGTTCGATGACGGTTTGGATGTACCGTGCACTATTCAGTGTCCCCTCGACGATCACCAGTGGTGTACGGCCAGTGTAGGAGATCGCTCCCCACACCATGATGCCGGGTGTTGGCCCTGTGTGCCTCGGTCGTATGCAGTCCTGATTGTGGCGCTCACCTGCACGGCGCCAAACACGCATACGACCATCATTGGCACCAAGGCAGAAGCGACTCTCATCGCTGAAGACGACACGTCTCCATTCGTCCCTCCATTCACGCCTGTCGCGACACCACTGGAGGCGGGCTGCACGATGTTGGGGCGTGAGCGGAAGACGGCCTAACGGTGTGCGGGACCGTAGCCCAGCTTCATGGAGACGGTTGCGAATGGTCCTCGCCGATACCCCAGGAGCAACAGTGTCCCTAATTTGCTGGGAAGTGGCGGTGCGGTCCCCTACGGCACTGCGTAGGATCCTACGGTCTTGGCGTGCATCCGTGCGTCGCTGCGGTCCGGTCCCAGGTCGACGGCCACGTGCACCTTCCGCCGACCACTGGCGACAACATCGATGTCCTGTGGAGACCTCACGCCCCACGTGTTGAGCGATTCGGCGGTACGTCCACCCGGCCTCCCGCATGCCCACTATACGCCCTCGCTCAAAGTCCGTCAACTGCACATACGGTTCACGTCCACGCTGTCGCGGCATGCTACCAGTGTTAAAGACTGCGATGGAGCTCCGTATGCCACGGCAAACTGGCTGACACTGACGGCGGCGGTGCACAAATGCTGCGCAGCTAGCGCCATTCGACGGCCAACACCGCGGTTCCTGGTGTGTCCGCTGTGCCGTGCGTGTGATCATTGCTTGTACAGCCCTCTCGCAGTGTCCGGAGCAAGTATGGTGGGTCTGACACACCGGTGTCAATGTGTTCTTTTTTCCATTTCCAGGAGTGTAGTTTCGGTGGACGGGATACAAACGGACCCGGACAAAATCAAGGCAATTGCGGAGTTCCCAAGACCCACGACTAAGCGACAACTAAGAGGATTCTTAGGAGTCGCGAATTTCTTTAAGAAATTTCTAAACCTAAGTGTGCTGTCCACGCCACGTCTTTGCGCGCTTACTGGCAAGAACACGATCTGGTACTGGGACGAGCCAGCACATAATGAGTTCGTGAGGTTAAAGAAAGCATTGGTGAATGCACCGATTCTCGCGCATCCAGATTTGAGTAGGGAATTTTATCTGATGACGGATAGCTCGTTAAACGGCCTCGGCGCGGTTCTCTTCCAAGGGGAAGACGAGAAGGATATGTTGACATGGAAGCCCGTATCTTTCGCGAGTAGAGTGCTGTCGAGGGCAGAGAGAAATTACTCGGTGACGGAACTCGAGGGACTCGCTGTCGTCTTTGCGTTTAGCAAATTTCGGTACTTCCTGTATGGGAGAAATACTAAAGTGTTCACCGACCATCGGGCATTACAATTTCTGATGTCGGCAAAGTTGGCCCACGGCAGGTTAGCTCGCTGGGTGCTGCATCTACAGGAGTTCGATTTCACAATTAAATACATTCCAGGAGAAAAAAACCTGATAGCAGATGCGTTGTCTCGGGCTCCGATAGGCCTAAAACACGGCATAGACGGTGACCTGGGCGAGAATAATTTCAGTATTCTCTACCTGAAAAACGTCACGTTCGAAAATTTTGTGACGATGTCACTAAAGAATGTCGGGCGCGAACAAGAGAAGGACCCGATACTAAAGGAGGTGAAAGAGAAGTGGAAGGACAGGTCCCAAGCTGCTATTCGGCAGTACTACCGAACAGAGAACGGAATCCTCTTCCGGAAACGGAGCATAGAAGATCCGCGATGGCTGGTGGTAATACCTGAGGAGCTAATAAATAAGCTAGTGTGGTATATACACCTAAGTTACGGACACTTCGGAGCACGGAAGTGCTTTCAGAAGTCACGAGAGGCCTGTTACTTCAATAACATGCTAAAGAGGATACAGCGGGTAATTAGAGTGTGTAAACCATGCCAAAGGACGAAACCGCCCACCACATCTGTTGCTGCACCGATGTACCCGATCATTCCGAGCAGGTTGCGAGAGGTCGCCGCGGTGGACTTGTTCGACCCAATAACTCGAACGAAATCTGGCTACGCGTTCATTCTTGTAGCCGTGGAGTTGACGTCGAAGTTCGTTTGCTTTACTCCGCTGAGGAAAGCAACGGGGAAAACGGTGGCGGCGGCATTCGCGAACGATTTCGTGCGCGAGGTCGGGCCGGTGAAACGAGTGATAGCGGATAACGGACCGCAATTCAGATCTAAACATTGGCTGCGGATGTTGAGGCGGAGGAAAATAAAGTCAAATTTTATATCCTTGTTCCACCCGTCGTCTAAGCCCGCCGAGAGAATTATGAAGGAATTAGGGCGGCTGTGCAGGCTGTACTGTTATAGGAAGCATAACACGTGGGACATACACCTAAAGGCGTTTCAGGAGATCTTAAATGAATTGCCAAATGCCTCCACGATGTTGCCACCAGTGTTAGTGCTAAATAATAAGGAGCCCCCTAATCGAATCCGGGAAGTCATACCCTGGCCGAAGGAAAGACAACCAAGACACAAGAAGGTCGTTGATCTCGCGCTGGAAAATATCAAGAGTGCGGCAGACCGGAGGCAAAAGGCGTACCAAAAGAAAACGAGAAAAATAAAATTCTTCATTGGACAGAAGGTGTGGGGTCGGTCACACAAACTGTCAAACAGAGGTAAGGGAATCTGCAAGAAGTTCCTAAGCCTGTACAATGGTCTGTACCGTGTGTGCCGTATCCCTCATCCGAACGCAATAGAAGTACAGACACTGAGGACGAGCAAATCGAGAGGGCTTCATCACGTATCAAACGTGAAACCCCTCATTGAATAAAAACTGTGGAACAATAGAATATAGGTAAAATAGATTTAGAGTATATTGTATATGTTGTGTGTAAAATGTATTAGGATAAATTGTATTCCGAGCAGTAAGATGTACCATGTGATCAATGAGCAGACAAGTCGCACATGAAAGTAAGGAGAGTAAGGACGAAATTACTCCAGAAGGAGATAAATATGTAAGGAGAAAGATTAATCCTTATCCAGAAGTTGTGTTACAGGGAGGAACGGTAACCAGAATGAAGAGGAACGATGCAAAAACTTCAAATGAGGTGTACAAAGGAAAAAGGGTGTAAGTTATCGTAGAAACCGGTTGTAGTGGGAGTAGCGGTAATTGTGTGTGTAGGATTTTGTTACTATAAGGCATGATTTGGTTGTTAATTATATGTGTCGTAGTTGTTACAATAGTGCATGTTTTGTAGTAAATTCTCTGTCATACCTGTTACAGTAGCGCATGTACTGTAAACTAGAGGGGAAGGTTGCCCTAAATGAGAAATTGTGGATGCGAAATGTGGGACGTCACAAGGAATGCTTGCTATGTAGCTAGTAAAGAGTGCCTATGTGTGTATGTTGCATTTATATGAGAAGAGTGAGAAATGAATGACTGAAGGACGTGGAAGTGTGATAAGTTAGTCTTAAGAATACTGTAGATCATAATCTAAAACAAATGGAATTCTAGTTCCATCCATTTCTTGTCCATCAGTAAAGAAAATATCGTAGATTAATGTTGATTAAAATATCCCTATTATAAAGCCACTGAGGGATCAAATAAGGAATAAAAAATTGTTGTAAATTGATAGGATAATGATTCATGTATGAAAAGGCGGCTAAATTAAAAGCCATGTTAAAATATCACGGGAAGGATAACGCCCATAAGGCACAGTAGGAGAAGGAGAGAGAGAAATAGAATCTGAGTAATGTAGGAAGACCTTATGGATTGCTGAGAACAGACGGGGACTGTGATGGAAAATTTGTCTGAAATGTATGGGTATAGCCAAGCTTCCCTGAGTTTAGATTAGCAACCAGGGGAGAATGCAGCCGAGGAGACCGGGTCGCCGATGCAAGCAATTAGCGGCTAGACGTCGGGCGAGCGCACGGCACTTGGGATTCCCTAAGTGACGGCCGTTGTCCGAGACTATGTCAACACGCACCGGAGGCGATTACCTGGCCTCCCACATGCAGGAACAAAGCGGTGGCTACCCAGGTAGCCGGCCGCAATCACGGAACAGACGAACAGCGAGCGGCGGTGACCTACATATGCCGACCGCCCACGCCAGCAGGTGACACGCCCCCAACTCTGAGGGCGCCGCACAGCAGCAGATGGTAACGGGCAGTCCGTATGGACGACCCGTGACGTGACGCGCTGCCACGCCTGGTAGACATCGTCACAAACAAACCCGGGATGGAAACTGCAGCACCCGCAAGAGGCGAGCTTGGCGTATCCAGGTCAGGCGTCGCGGTGCAGCAGATCAAGGAATGTGGACCGGTGCGCGCCAGGGGCGTGGCACCAGTGGCGGCATGTCAACAACGTCACCACCACACCTACAACGTCCGCAGTACCGATTCGAAAGGCATGTCAAACTCACCACTTGAGTCGGATATGTCGGGACTGCAGACGGAAGAGAGAGGCGAGTGACGTTACCGAGGGGGTGACGCCAGGAGTGTGGCTGTCGGCAATAATTTCGGATATGCTCACATATCGACGAGAGGTAGCCAGACGGGTCCGGGCGCTCACGATGCGCCACGCGGCGACGACTGCTAGGGGGTTGCTATTCTGCCCTGGAGGTCGACGCCCACCTGACGCGGAAACGCGTGCCACCACGTCCTGAGGCAGCCATCAACGCGAGGCAACATGGGTCCTGGGGAGCTGACAAAGGTGAGGGAGCGGCCTGATGCAAGGAGGCGGCCGACATGATCGACGGAGAGCCTGCAGTCGCTGACACCTGCAGAATAACTTCCTCCCCTGTCCTCCAAGTAGCCCAAAACTGTGGTCCTCCAAGTACCCCGATCCCATAGTGAAGTGCAAGGTGTTTGAAAGTGCCACGTACATTCAATATGTAGCGCGTGTGTTTACTTTTCAGCAGAACTGATTTTGCTTATATTATGGCTAGTTACTAAAGTAAATAGCGAAAGAGATAAAGAAAAAACTTTAACACGTCAATCCAGAAGTGAACGAACGAAATTGCTTACAGATGTAATGTGATTTACTGAAAATTTCTCTAACTAATACATTTTGTATGTTTTCTATGCTTCGCAAATGTTTCAAAGAGGGATACAAATGCGAAAAGACGCTAAGAATTTAAATGCCTACAAGCTTAATACCAACTTATCTATATGTGGTACGAAATTCAATTCATTATATAATTTGTTTCAATTGTGCAATTTCAAGAATTGTGTTTTGATAGACCTTGTGAAATATTTCAAAGTGGGACACACTGGCAACAGGACTTTAATAATTTAAGTGCCCACAATGATTTAAACGTCTAGTATATAAGAACTGATTATGTTTGTCGAAAAATTTAAAGTTTTCACTCATGTTACATTTGAAAAACGGATGCTTGGCCTAGATGATAGGTAAAATTTGTGTTAAATTGAAATATTAATGGTAAATTGTATATGTTTCAATGATGATGTTTAAGAGGGGCATAGGCCCATATGTTTATGTGTTAATAGCTGCATAACGCTCTCAGAAGGAGATAACCATGTGTGAGGGTTTTGAATGTTAAATTTTGTAGTCTGAATTTTGAAATTGAATACTACGTTCTATGAAACAGATGAGGAGGATGTGTAATAAACTCAGTAAAGAATCAGACAGATAAATGACACACCTCCGACCACTAGTTAAAAAAAATGGTTGAAAGTGCCCTTCCAAAAGCAAGGACACTTGCTGCCCATTTTTTCGTCAGAAGGGGAGGGTTATGTAACGGCTCCATGTAAGCCGCTACATGGCTCGACCCCACAACTAAAGACACCTGAGTGCCCTTCCGACACTCAGGGAAGAGCCTGATGATAATTAGTAAGATAGCGTTATTTAAATATAGACGATCATTTTAATATTTGATATGGTAATTGTCTGCAAAGTGTGAATGCGAACGTATGATGAGGTATGCGTGAGATGTCGGCTGTGGGTGTGCTATAGGCATAGTGGAAGTGTAGCCAACCTCGAATCTAGCAGAGCGCGACTGCACTGGACCAGAGAGGCATAAGCTCCGAGCGCGTCATTAGCGCTCGTTAGGTTGGCAAATAACCGTGTGCGGTATCTCTGAGTCCTTGCGGCCACGATGTGTGGACCCGGACGAGGGAGACCATATCGGGGTTGTTGCTGGGAAGACCTGGGTGAGTAAGCACGCTCTGATCTATCGCTCCGACAGTTAGCGAAGATTTAGAATTCCATGTTCACTTGGAACTTGGAAGCAGCTTCCCTGCTGAGGAAAGCCACTATGGTATTTCCTAGAATCATCTCGGTTAGGAGAGATAGGGAGATGATTTCTTTTGCCAAGTAATTTCATGGGAATTTGTGTTCACTGCACTTGGGAGTGAACAAGCGCTCATTGCCGAGTAATACTCAGAATTGCTCAATTTGCATTTCAGTGTGAGTGTGAAAGTATAT
This sequence comes from Schistocerca nitens, assembly GCF_023898315.1. Taxonomy (NCBI): domain Eukaryota; kingdom Metazoa; phylum Arthropoda; class Insecta; order Orthoptera; family Acrididae; genus Schistocerca; species Schistocerca nitens. Next base: position 267,530,046 of record NC_064618.1, read on the forward strand.
ATGCAAAGTGTATTTTATTTAAATGTGTTTATTGACTACTGATTGTGGAGAGATTGGTAACACGTGGTCCGCAGACCCTGTGCATTTCTTGGTGAGAAGCTTCAGCTCGACGTAATCACATTCGTGATCGAGCTGGATCTTCTACGTAAATTTAATTGTTCCTTCATAATATCCAGTAAAACTCGCGGAGTTAGTTAAACGTGAAGACGGGACTTGCCCGAATTAAAGTTACAGTTTGAACCATGTGCTCTCTCCCAATGTTGTCCCACTTGGTGTATGGGAACCTTCCTCTTTTATCTGTTAGATAAAATGAATAGAGTGAATGTTAGTTTGTGTGTGTGTGTGTGGCTAAATGATGATAGAAATGTGCAGGCGGTAGTCATTGTCGATTCACGGCACATGTTAGCCGGATGTTTAACTAAGTTTACTTAGATATGATACTATTTGTATCACGCCAGCATTCCGTGATAAGTGAGAGGGAATATTTGAGATGGTAATATTTATTGAATAAATGTGATTGTGTTATTATAGAAATATGTTACAGTGACTTCTCCCAGCCACACCATATTCCCTTATCATTTCACAGAATATTTGGTACGCGTATTTCAGTTAATCACCTGTCTATGTCCCACTCATGGGCATATTTCATTTAAGAAACTCTGTAAGGTGGTATTTAAACTTCATTATCATAATATTCTAATTATAACTTGATCAAAACCACCGAATAAAACCTTAGTTTGAGTATTGATGCTTGTTGCTGCAAATGGCCGCCGGCGTCTTCTATATTACAGGTCCCATTTATAAAATTGAGGTTGCGGAAAGCAAGGATCATGCACTATGAAGATGGAAAGAACTACCTACCGATTTTCTTAAAAGCAAAACAGTAATAATCCCAAAAAAGGAAATGCTCTGGACTGTGAGAACTATATAACTATCTCCATACTATCCCACACTTCCAAACTAATGTTAAACTTCATAAAAAATCAAATAAAAAAGAAAATTGTGGCAAACCTAGAAGACCAATTTGGTTTCAGATCCGGAAAAGGAACTAGAGAGGCAATACTAGCTGTGAGGATGGTATTAGTAAGACGAATTGAAGTTAATAGGAAAACCTGCTTGACCTTTATAGATGTACAAAAAGCATTTGACATGGTTAATTGGAAATTGTTATTCCGATCAATGAAGGAAATGAATCTTGACTGGAGGGACGGAAGATTAATCTGGAACCTGTATAAAAGGCAGGAAGCAGAGATAGAAGTGAATCGTGTGAAGAAGAAAGCAAAAATAAGGAGGGGAGTAAGGCAAGGGTGCCCATTATCACCATATTTTTTCGACTTATTTATTGAAAAAAACATTGTAAAATTGAAAAAAATAACCAAAGGAATTAAAATTAACGGGAAACGAATACACTGTAACCGTTTTGCAGATGATATAGTAGTACTTGCTGACTCAATAAAGCGAGTTTACGTTGTTAAAATTTGCCAAAATCCTAAGAGAATTTAATCTAAAAATAAATAAGAAGAAAACAAAAACTATGATAGTAGGGAAGACCAAAGAAAATGGTAAAGCTAATATTGAACTAGAAGATGATATTCTAGAGCAGGCTGAGAACTTCTGTTATTTGGGGAGCACAATCACTGACGACAATAAATGTATCACAGATATAAAGAGAAGAATAGCTTTGGCAAAGCAAGCTTTCCAAAATAAAAGGAATTTACTAACAGACAATCTTATAAGCCTAGAAAGTAGGAAAAAGTTTGCCAAAACTTTTGTCTGAAGTGTCTTAACATACGGATGTGAAGCTTGGGCTTTGGGAAAGGCAGAAGGAAAGAGACTGGAAGCAGTGGAAATGTGGATATGGAGAAGAATGACGAAAACAAGCTCGGTAGAGAGAAAAAGTAATGAACAGGTCTTAAGAGAAGTGAATGAGAACAGAACGCTGCTAAATAATATAGGAAGAAGAAAATCAAAAATGATAGGGCACATAATGAGAGACAACCAGTTCCTAAAGAATGGTTCAACTTGCTCTGAGCACTATGTGACTTAACTTCTGAGGTCATCAGGCCCCTAGAGCTTAGAACTACTGAAACCTAACTAACCTAAGGACATCATGCACTTCCATTCCCGAGGCAGGATTCGAACCTGCGACCGTAGCGGTCGCGCGGTTCCAGACTGTAGCGCCTAGAACCGCTCGGCCACTCAGGCGGGCACTAAAGAATGTATTTGAAGGAAAAGTTTTAGGGAAAAAACCAAGAGGCAGGCCAAGAGCAACGTATTTTAATAACATCAAACAAGATATGGAGATAAAATCGTATGAGGAATTGAAGAGGTTGACAGTGGAGAGAGGGACGTGGCTAAGTCGACAAGGCATAGCCTTTAGTTTATGATAATGAAGGCCTGACGAATACAATGAACTTAATGTTTATTTTGTGTTGTTAAAATTCACAAAATTGTTAGGTAAAAATTTACACGAACATCCAATCTGCTGTCGGCAAGTGCTCGACTAAGGCTGTGGCGTAAGGCCAGTCAATGAAGGCCAAGAAAGGTCGAATGTGGAAAATAATTCGTGTATTTGCAAATACTTGTACAATGGTAGGATGGAGTGCCATGAACAACATACTATAAATCCTGAACGGTGGAGGTTGAGTGTGGATGTGGGGGTGCGTTTGAAGTTCATTTTTGTATGTTTTCTTTGAATAACTGGAAAACTACTTCATCTAGTGAAAACGTATCACAGTAAAAAATTTAACTAATTTAAATTTCCAACAAAAATTCGTCTTCATATTTCTGTAGGACTAATAGTTTACGCATGATGGGTGAGAAAATATGAAAACGCTTGGTTTATGAAGGTCTCCTACAATATTGAGGGTTGCATAAAACGACAGCGATAGGAGCAGCTGAATCACTCTGTATGTGCGTATAATCTAAGAAAAAATGAACTAACAAAAATATTAAAATAAAAATTATTTAAAAGATACAGTGTACCAAAACTGAAATGTAAGTTACGATAGCTGACTTGAGTAGACGAAAATTCAGGACAAGCTGACGGACTGAAACGATTTATAACATTTTGAAATCCGCGGACACGGATAAAAGACCAGCAGGTGCGCGAAATGGAGTTACGGATGCGGTGCAGATAGCATTTTTCTTGAAACTTCCTGGCAGATTTAAACTGTGTGCCGTAGCGAGACTCGAACTCGGGACCTTTGCCTTTCGCGGGCAAGTGCTCTTAGTAGAGGAAGTTTCATATCAGCGCACACTCCGCTGCAGAGCGAAAATCTCATTCGAGCATTTTTCTTATCCGCGTAGACCTCTACTCATAGAGAGACCAGGGGCACGAGGACTCCATTACGAGGCCCTTGCGCCAGTGTGGCAACACCTGGCTAGGCGCGCTCGACGTGCTGAGGGGAGCATTTCCGTGCCAGAGGCGGCCCGGTGCATCCCCAGGGAGTGGAGCAGACGAAACCCGCCATCCCGCCACTTAGGAAGCGGCCACAATCGGCGGCGCGGTAATGCCAGAGAACGCCGCCAGCGAACTGGTTGTTTCGCTCAGAGGGTCGTGACAGCCGTAATAAGCGGCCCTTGCCGCCGGGCCACGCCAGAGCAGGTAGCGCTGATGAAGTTATTACGGCCGGCCGGCGGCGGCAGGTGCCACCGCGACAGCTCGTGTGTCTGCCATGAGCACGGAACACTCCCTATCTGGCCCACTAAGCGGCCCGAAGCCTCGGTATTCCTGACGAGGATGACCCCGTTGTCCACACGAGCACGCTTCCCTGAAGTGTGCTACACAAATTCCACCTACAGGAGTATTCATTTTATTTTTCAGTGATTCCTTACTAAGGTGTGGAGCTCCTCTTGACGTTTTGCCGTGTTTGCGTTGTATCTCTGGTGGACATCTTTGTCTACTCCTATTTTATAAATGACGGTGTGGAAGGAGAATTTTGGTAACAGCCGAGAAAGAGATATCCACCAGAGAAACGCAACAGGACGGAAAATATAAGTACTTTTATATGAATACGTGGTGTCTGTTCTTTCGGACATGTCCAAAAGAACAGATACCATGCTTTCATATAACGGTGATTGGCCTAGATGGCAATAGATCCACCTTCTTCAGTGCGGATGCACAAATACGTCCGACCTCTAGTGGGAATCTTTGAGTAGCGAGAGTGGAGCAAATAGACAAGAACTGCGTATAGGTGCTAAGCGGTGGGAATGTAGATCGGCCGTGAGGCGTGCCACGTTAGTCCGTGCAGATACGATAACGTATGTCCCGGTCGGCGCATTGATTGACCCACCTTCCTAATGACCCCAAGATCCCGGGTTCGAATCCCGGTCCGGTACACGTCGCTGATTCCACTTAATGTTTCTATGCAGCTGACATCAGTAGTCCTTTCCCTTTGCTTTCTTTTTTCCCCCGTCCACCTTCATTTTACATACAGATATAAGTACATTAACGTACATAACCACTACCTGCTAAATTGCACTTCAGAAATGCACAAAGAATTCTGTTCATGGCTACTTTGCGGATGACATGCTGTCAAGAACGATGAAAAATAGCACGAAAACTCGTCTATAACAACACAGCTTCACTAGTAACGTAATTCTCAGGTGAGCAGTAGAAACAAATCAAAAAAAGGCACTTGTTATACTTTAAACCCTACAGTACATAAATAATTACATAATTTACATTATTATTTACAGAAATAAAATTTGATCCAAAGAAGATGACATACAGGTGTCGAAAGAGGTCTAGGTGAATAAACAGAAATAAATAGTGTTTGCATAAGGCAGATTTTCAAAACAACCCAAATTTTGGAATATTCCTTACTTCGAGGCAGCAAGCGTGTTACCATACACAGTGGGTCCAACGTAACGTGAATAAACTAATAAAATGCTCAGAAGTATTGTATCACAAGCAAATATGTGAACGTTTGAGAGTACATTCAAGATGAGGGAATGAAAGATAGACACAATTAGTAAAATAGAAACAATCGGTTTGAAACTTGTCCTAGTATATAATTTGAGTGGTATCACTGAGAATTTTGCCTTCTATACGATGCGTGGTACTGTATAGATATTGTACGGCTATATTAATGTGACTACATGTTAAAAGCCTTAGTAACTACGTCTTTCAAGGCGCACCGCTGCCATACTTTGCAGGAAGAGAGTCGATGGGGTTCTGGAAAGTAGTATTTTCAAGAATGTGCCAGTGCATTGGCCAGCTGTGCTAGATTGCTCGGATGACGTGTTCTCACAGATTCTCGTTTGGGTCTAAATTCGGAGAATCTGGTGGCGAGGGAAGTACGGTAACCTCATCCTGGTCCTCTTCGAAGAACGCAACTCACTACAAGCTGTGTGACAGGTTGCATTGCCTTACCAGTGACGGTACAGGTAACAGGATTGGAAGCACCTGTCTCTTTGAAAAAATATAGCCCTATGATGAAAGATACCGTAAAGCCGCACCACACCTTTTCAGGATGAAGTGGTACTGGTTGATTTGCGTGTGGATTTTCCGTTGCCCATATTCGACAATTCTGTGCGTTGCCATATACTGTCAGATGGAAGTGGGCTTCGTCTGTCCAAAAACTCTTCCACGGCCAATCATTGTCCACTTCCAAGCGAGCAAGAAATTCTAAATCGAAGGTCTCTCTTACTGATAGGTCAACAGGAAGCAGCTCGTGCACATGGGTGATTTTGAATGGATAGCAAAGAAAGATGTTTAGTCGGATTTTACGCACCTTGCTCACGGGTATGTCTAACGTTCGGGCAATCCTCCATGCACTATACGTGTGCACACCACCACTCGTCTCCTCCTGCATTGCTGTGGCCATTGCTTCCATTGACGGTGAATCAAATCGTTTCCTGCCTCTACCAGGTTGCACACCGAAAGAACTCGACTTTTCGAATTTCCGAATCATTTTCTCCTGACCTACGGCTATCATCCGACCAATGCCTTTTTTTCAAACCCTTTAGTGTCCGGTACTTCTTGTAATACAGCTTTACAAGCAGAGCGCGATCCTGCATTGACACAGTCGTGGCGAACGTCGCAGACGGCCAAAGGAAGAAAGCCGTGTTTACACCAACTTCAATGGGTCGTGCGCATCACAGGAGTTTTCATTTACGTATTCTGCCACACACAGCGCCAGCTGCTGATCAATTTTCACACCATTTTTTTTCTTCTGCCATACGTTTTCCCCCTATCCTTCGACAATGGCTCTCCCGACCTCATCCAGCACTTGAGCTGGGTTCCTGCAACAATGCATCACTCGTTTCAACTAGTGACTAGCCCTCTCGATTGGGTCCATGTCAGCAGATCCAAACTCCATTTCACGTGACTGAGTACTCCTTCTAGGGAGATGTTCACGAGGTGTGCAACCGACTGTCAAAACTTTGGTCGTTGGGCTGGACAACAGATTAGAGCATCCTGTTCCAATACACAACAGTCCTCAAATTACCCTTGGAAACAACGACAAACTTCCAAAAACTGTGCATGGCTCTAGCACGAAACATGATCGACCAAAATCTTTGGCAACCCCATGCGACTGAATGCCTGGAACGTACCTTGGTAACAGGCTATCTGCACACACTCGCACAACAATCGTATAAGAGAAATCCTGCGCTAATCGGTGCAGAAGACGCCAGTGATCAAGATTTGAAAACAAGTGTTCCCTCACCCACTTGCTTCGAGCGCCACAGTATTGGAGTGGTTGTTCTAGTGTCCGTAACGGTCAGATAACTGGTCAGGTAGAGGCAGTCGCGTACGCTCTTGGTCCGCATAGCCCTCCCAATTTCTTAGAAAATGTCAACACGCAGCTCTCTTCCTTCCTCTTCGAGGTTCCTACGACCAGCAATTTGTACAAAGCGGTCGTCAGATTGTGTTGCTGACGGCGGGCGATTGCCCGGGTAGATCTTTAACATTATGTTATTCATTACTGCTGGATGCTCAAATCGCGACGAGGCGCTGTACTTTAATTAAATGCTCATAACCATTCATACCGTAAAGCCCGTCCACATCGTAGGTTTGCAGTTACCTTTCGATGCATATTGACAAACTGGAGAGTGTTGTCTTGTTCAAAACTGGAGTCACAGGTTTACGTTTAACCTCCAGCATACATGTGGCTGTGAGAAACAATTTCTGTGGTCATTAAACACTAAGAATCTTGAGTTGCGTTGAAAACAGTATAAATGCTTTAGCAGTTTATTTCATGAACGGTTCAACACACCGAAACGTGTATAAAGCAAACTGATAGTACCAAAAGATGGGAGAACTTTGTTCTACGTGTAACGCTTGGAGCAATTTCATTTGCTGATACAGAGAAGCAATTACCCTTACACGAAAGAAAAGAGATTGTTCGTATCAGTAACGAAATACTTACCATAACGTGAATGTGCACAAATGACTTTTGACCTTGAACGCACACTTGCGTTGTGTTAAGCTCCAGCCTTCTGCATGAACACAACGGCAGAAGACGAACGTTTTCCACAGACGTGTTCTTCTGCTCATTTGTTAGTCAAAGGCAATGAGAGTTCCTCCCCAGCCTCACGGAAAACGACTTACGTAAAAAGTATTGAGTAGTGGAAGAAAAGAAGGTTGAAGTGTTATGAGTCCAGCGTGTCCTGTGTAGGCGGCCAACACTACCTAAACTTGGTGGGTAAGTACATAAAGTTTCGGTGAATTCTCGTGCAGCTCCTCATCGTATCTATCATATACAAATTCCCTTCATCTCCGTATAACTACTGCAACCTGTATGTACTCGAACCTGCGTGCTGTGCTCAAGCTTTGGTTTCTATAATTTTACTCCCCTCCATTATCAAATTTACTCCCCCATGATTCTCAAGACGTGTACTATCTACACATGCCATTTTTGGGCTGCTTGTGATAGACATTTCTTTACTCGATTCGGTATTCCGATATTCGACGTGCGGGAGCGTTCAGTAAGTAATGCAACACTTTTTTCTGAAAGCAGTTTGATTTTATTCTGGATTCCAATACACCATATTATTCCCTACTCTTCTGGCTACGAAATCTTATTTTTCAACATAATCTCCGTTGAATGCGAAGGCGTTACGTCACGACGTTGGGGTCACGGTTTTACTTCAAACTTTTGACGCCTGTAGTAGGCCATTAAAACAAGATAATTTGCAACTAGTAAGGTGTACTACTCTGGCAACTCTGAGAAAATCACAAGAGAAATTTTACGTGTCCATGATGTAACTGATGTTCCTTTGCGGAGGTGCTGGCGATAAGAAGACATTGTGACCAATCCGACAAACTTCTGCCGCTTTTCTCCGCAGCGTCTTCCTTGACCCCCCTCAAAGTTGGGGTGTACGATGCCTACCTGTCACATGATGCAACACCCTTATCCACGTTCTCATGCATCGGCCAAAAACAAAAACAAACTTAAAAAAATGGAAGAAGACAGAATATGTTATATTTTGTTGTATTTAATGTTTTTCATTTTAATATTTTTTTTGTTTAACTAACAGTCATTTGTATATGTTTCAATGGTACCTTGAAGAACTCTTACATAGTGAATATGTATGTACTTTTAGTTTGTTCACTAAAAATTATTAAAAAAAAGGGAAAACAGGATCTGTTATATTTTGTTGTATTTAATGTTATTCTAATAATTTGTTTACCTAACACTCATTTGTATATGTTTAACTGGTACCTTGAAGAACTTTTGCTTTGTATATATATGTACTCTCCGTTTATTCAATAAAGATTAACAAAAAAAAAAAAACGCTAGCGAACTGATACTGCGGTATTACCCTGCCTGTGGGACGTGCTCATTAATATTCGATATTTGTAAGAGTTTATTTTCATTGCAGCAAAAGACATTCACATATTAAGAATGGTGCAATTACGTGATGGCTACTGGCTGTGTCTAACGTTACTAAAATTTTTCAGCGGAAGATCGTAAGGCTGCATGCCAGAGGACGTGACCGTGCAAATTGTCGCCATATTTTGGACTCTGAGAACAAGTCATTGGTATGAGGAACGCAGGAGCGCCATAGCGTCTTATCGTGCAGACAGCTGCAGCGCAATGACTACAGAAAGAATCGTGGCGAGATGGACTCGAGTTAACAGTGTGGCAGGAAGAGTAGGCATGGGTCTGGACCACGAGCAGGCCGTATGGTTGTCCGACTGGCTTGACGAATAGATGGATGACAACAGCTGTCCTGGCAGAGGCCATAGGCACAGTGTCACCACGGACCTCAGGTAGAAATGACTGGATGCTGTGTTGAGATAAAAAAAAAAAAAATGTGGTTAGCGTTCACACAGTAAGAGAAGATCGCGGACGAAGCGGTGGTCCGAATCCGGCCAATACTTACTTTCTAATCTATATTTTTTTCATCACTGGTCAGATTATTTAATTTATATGACATTTGAGAGGTAATATGATGAAAAGACACCAGGTGAATTTTCATGAAGTTGCAGTGAATGTCATATGCTGTTTGACTATTTACTATATTTACTTAAATTTTCAAGGGCGAGGGAAATGCCTAGAAAGCCCAAGCCGGACCTTGATAATAATGATACGAATGACGTTGTTCACAGTCAGTAATACAATAAGTCACAATGTGCCAGGGCACAAGCAATGTACAATTAATAGTCGGATGTGCTCTCGACATCACACGTCGCAGGATGGTATTTGTCATACAAATATGGAAAACATAAATCGAAGCTTCATGCAGTATTTTCTCATTGTATTACCTCTAAAAAGTTATGAGCAGTGACGAAAAAAAAATTATTAACTGAGCCTGAGTGGGAGTCGAATCGCTGACTCATACACGTTTGTCATACAAAACTTGAAGGCTAATCACTTGACACCCAGGAACTCTAACGTCCGGCATCTACGAACTTGCGATTTTCTCGAAACTGCCAGTGTAGAGCACCTTACTGCACGCACATTATGTTGTTTTAATGGCCTACTAATGGTGTACAACATCTGAAGTAAACCTGTGATTCCAACATCGTGGCCTGTACGCCTGCACTGTACTGCTCCACTTACCGACGTCGGAGCCAACATCTTGCCGCATCAATAATCTCCACGTCATCCACGTATTGCTTCCCGCAGAATGCATCGTTCATTTGGCTAAACGGCTCGAAGCCGGGAGGTTCGAGATCTGGCTGTAGGGTGGATGAGAACGGTCCAATGAAGTTGTCTGAGTTCCTCTAGGGTGCTCCGACTTGGGTGAGGCAATGGGTTGTTATGGAGAAGGAGATGTTTGTTTCCATCCTTCGATTAATTTGAATGAGAGTGTCCACACGTTCCAACACTGCCGGAATCACAGCTGCGTGCGGCCGGCTGGCACACGGTGTAAGTAGTCTGTTTAGGTTTTTATGTTGGTAACGCCACGTAGCGCTCTGTATGAAAATCGCTGACTGTGCTGTGTGCAATCTGTGGCTGGTTGGCACTGTTGGAATATTCGCTATTGTAGTGTTGGGCAGTTAGATGTAAACAGCGCGTAGCGTTGCGCAGTAGGAGGTGAGCCGGCAGCAGTGGTGGATGTGGGGAGAGAGATAGAGAGATGGGAGAGTTTTGAGAGCGGACGATATGGACGTGTGTCCTCCAGAAAAAGGAAATTCGTAAGATTGGATGTCATGAACAGATATATTATGACTTTTGAACACTATTAAGGTAAATACTTTGTTTCTTCTCTATCAAAATCTTTCATTTGCTAACTATGCCTATCAGTAGTTAGTGCCTTCAGTATTTAGAATATTTTATTTAGCTGGCAGTATTGGCGCTAGCTGTATTTCAGTAGTTCGAGTAACGAAGATTTTTGTGAGGTAAGTGTTTCACGAAAGGTGTAGGTTATTGATAGTCAGGCCCATTCTTTTGTAGGGGCTATTGAAAGTCAGATTGCGTTACGCTAATAATATAGTGTCAGTTAAGTGTTGATCATAATAAGTAAAGAGAGAAATGTCTGAGTACGTTCAGTTTTGCTCAGCTGTTTGAAAATCCAATAACGTAAGAGTTTTTCCAGCACTGTCATTTACAATTTTTCTAAGGGGACGTTACAACGGGAGATCGTACAGATTTGCGCCATTTTGTTGCGATGATGACAATCGCCGCTCCTAACGACTCACTGTGCTTTTGTTCACGGTCAGGTCTTCGTAGACATTCTGAAAGCGCCTATGAATATCTGCGATGCTCTGATTTCCTTCAAAAGATATTCGATGGCAGCTCTCTGCTGAGAACGCACCTCCGATACCGACGCCATCTCGAAGGCCACGTATAGCGCCGCCACCTATAGGAATTTTATCTAACTATAGGGGCTGAGGCGGGAATATTCCACGATGTCCAGTAATAAATTCTGCATTTTTCAAGCGAAAATGACTGAAAAAGATTGTGACATTGCTTACTGAAAGTCCCACGTATACATTTCTGCTTCAGCAGAAATTATTTTCTGTCAAATAGCATTCAGAATCAAATTATAGTCTAAACATATATTTCTTAATTACGCTGTAATCTTATTTGACGCAAATATTTCATTGTCTTTAAAAAATAAATATTATTAGTGAAATAGCTAAGCATAAATGGTGTCTGTGCACCTTCCAGCGGATGATTTATTACCGATTTACAAGAAGAGTGTACTGAATGAGTGAGAGAAAGAATGGCAATATTTCCGGACAACTAAAGGAAATTACCATGCGAAAATATCACCAATGCTACCATTCAGCCCTTGGTACAATGAACTGGCGTGTTCCCGCATATTTGCAGTTACCATAGCGCGGTTGAAGTTCAACCACGATCGGTCTGTACAACACCTACACCGCATAAGCACAGACACAAATCATATTTTTTAGGATTCATTAACAGGTGGGATCTAACATCAAAGCTGATAAGGAAGGTTGACAATGACCGACTTGTGTGTCAACATTCTTGACAACTAAAGACCTTGCACTGCCTATAGGACATTCCTCGTTTCTAATGGAAGTGAAAACAGATATATGAACTGTTCAAAATGGTTAAAATGGCTCTGAGCACTGTGGGACTCAACTGCTGTGGTCATTAGTCCCCTAGAACTTAGAACTACTTAAACCTAACTATCCTAAGGACATCACACACATCCATGCCCGAGGCAGGATTCGAACCTGCGACCGTAGCAGTCGCACGGTTCCGGACTGCGCGCCTAGAATATATATGAACTAAGTCGCGTAAGCTGAATAACTTAGTACGCTATTTCAAGGTGTTATGTGTTAACATGGGTTGTGTTTTTGTTTCATCAATCTATATTAGTTGCATATAATTAGGAGTCAGTTACGTGGATTGCTATATGTGAATATTCAAAGGCCAACTAAATGAAAAAATGGAGTCCATAAGTCTTCAGTAACAACGGGTTTGTAGAAATAATTCAAAATTAGAGGTACTCAATATCATTAGATGAGATGCAGTAGCTATGGCGTTTCTAAGAAAGATTAATTTGTCAAAATAATTAATAAATTTGCTTTTTTAAAAAAGAATTCCACCGTCACAGCTTTTGTTGGACAATTATTTTCAACTGTTTGATATACCTTGAAAATGAGTCAATTTGTGCTCTGTTGAAGAATCATCTGTACTGTACTTCACTACGAGGAATGTCAGCGTTATTCTCGTGTGGAATATTGTGCCACAACCTAAGTGAAAGTTCATTTATAACGATTTCCTAACGGCACTATCGATTATTTCCGAGCATTGACAAAAAAGCTAATTACCCTGAAACTTCTAGTTCAATCGACAGTTGCACAGGATTAATTTTGTTATTGCAAGTTGCAGCAGTAGTGCTAGATCGGAAGGCGTCGCTTCAAGTCTGAAACTATGGTCACGACTCTACCGCCTGTTATGTGCTATGGGAACTGTGGAGAGGCGTACACGCATCTCAGTAGTAAGAAGAAGTGTGATGTATATTGCAAGCAAAGAAGACCATGTACGTGTTGTTATCAAATGGAATTGATTTCCATTGTACCTTTGTTTCCCCTTCGTACGAGCCACAAAACTTCTCACGATCCTAGTAGCACGTTGTTCTGCCGTCGGCTTTAGCTAGATGGTCTGAATGACCCCAAACTGAAACAGCTTTTCAGCGGTGTTACCGCTGGTGCGTTGTAAGCCTTTCCCAAAGTATACACTTCTCAAATAGAAAATTTACATGTAACATGTTCGTTGCATTTCTGTCGCCGCGAAAAGTTAACCAAGAGTATTTGAAGTGTGTGACGAACTCAAGACGTTTGTCAGTAATACTGTGATTTGCTGCTGCTGGTTTGTTTCTCTTGTTTTTTTTTCATATCATAGTACTCTTGTTTACATCTGAAGAGAGGTGTTCATATGCGATAAATGTATTTGATTAACAATCATTCAGGGAATGGCCTTTTTTACACTGCTTGTCCCTCCCAATACTACGAATAATTTCAGGGTACAAACATAATTTTCAGCCGTGGATTCGCTTCCTATCAGATAGCAGTGAACACTGATCATTTAACCAGCAGCTATCTTTATGATTTCTGCCTTCTCCACAGCCTTAAGAGATATCACTAATTATTCACTATGAATAGTAACCATCATCTGACTCGTAATTGGCTAGTAATAGTGTGCGTTAACTCTGAAAAAATTTTATTAGCATATGCCGGTATGGTGAAGGTTACGTGCTCAACTCGACTTTCTTGAGTCTAGTACAGCACATTAATCTCCTAAAATATTTTTTGGACATTACTGTACAAGTCTACCGAAATTTACAGAACATGCTGCAGCCAAATTATCGGATGTAATCTTCAACATGGCCATTACGTGTTTCTTTCTACACTACTGGCCATTAAAATTGCTACACCAAAAAGAAATGCAGATGATAAACGGGTATTCATTAGACGAATATATTATACTACAACTGACATGTGATTACATGTTCACGCGATTTGGATGCATAGATCCTGAGAAATCAGTACCCAGAACAACCACCTCTGGCCGTAATAACGGTCTTGATACGCCTGGGCATTGAGTCAAACAGAGCTTGGGTGGCGTGTACAGGTACAGTTGCCCATGCATCTTCAACAAGATACCACAGCTCATAAAGAGTAGTGACTGGCGTATTGTGAGGGGTCACCATTCAACAGACGTTTCCAATTATTGGTGAGAGATCTGGAGAATGAGCTGGCCAGGGCAGCAGTCGAACATTTTCTGTATCCAGAAAGGCCGTAAAGGTCCTGCAACATACGGTCGTGCATTATCCTGCTCAAATGTTGGGTTTCGGAGGGATCGAATGAAGCGTAGAGACACTGGTCGTAACACATCTCAAATGCAACGTCCACTGTTCAAAATGCCGTCAATGCGAACAAGAGGTGACCGACACGTGTAACCAATGGCACCCCATACCATCACGCCAGGTGATACGTCAGTATAGCGATGACGAATACAGGCTTCCAATGTGCGTTCACCGAGACGTCGCCAAACATGGATGCAACCATTATGATGCTGTAAAAGGAATCTGGATTCATCGAAAATATGACGTTTTGCCATTCGTGCACCCAGGTTCGTCGTTGAGTACACCATCGCAGGCGCTCCTGTCTGTGATGCACCGTCAAGGGTAACCGCAGCCATTGTCTCCGAGCTGATAGTCCATGCTGCTGCAAACGTCGTCGAACTGTTCGTGGAGATGCTTGTTGTCTTGCAAACGTCCCAATCTGTTTACTCAGGGATCGAGACGTGGCTGCACGATCCGTTACAGCCATGGGCATAAGATGCCTGTCATCTCGACTGCTAGTGATACGAGGCCGTTGGGATCCAGCACGGCGTTCCGTATTACCCGCCTGGGCCGACAGATTCCATATTCTGCTAACAGTCATTGGATCTCGACCAACGCGAGCAGCAATGTCGCGATACGATAAACTGTAATCGCAATAGGCTACAATCTGACCTTTATCAAAGTCGGAAACGTGATTGTACGCATTTCTCCTCCTTACACGAGGCATCACAACAACGTTTCACCAGGCAACGCCGGTCAACTACTGTTTGTGTATGAGAAATCGGTTGAAAACTTTCCTCATGTCAGCAAGTTGTAGGTGTCGCCACGGGTGCCAACCTTGTGTGAATGCTCTGAAAAGCTAATCATTTGCATATCACAGCATTTTCTTCCTGTCGGTTAAATTTCGCATCTGCAGCACGTCAATTTCGTGGTGTAGCAATTTTAATGGCCAGTAGTGTATAAGGAACTTAGGTACATATTCTCACGAGTTGAGACCACACACACACACACACACACACACACACACACAAACACACACACACACACACACACACACACACACACAGACAAACACGCGCACACGCAGACACACACACACACACACACACACACACACACACACACACACACACACACACACACATGAAATCAGTTACACGATTGCAGTTTCCACCGCCGATGGTAAAACAAAATAACAGGTGGCACAGCTCAAATTGTTCAAATGGCTCTAAGCACTATGGGGCTTAACATCTGAGGTCATCAGTCCCTTAGAACTTAGAACTACTAAAACCTAACTAACCTAAGGACATCACACGAGGCAGCATTCGAACCTGCGACCGTAGCAGTCGCGCGGTTCCGGACTGAAGCGCCAAGAACCGCTCGGTCACAGCGGCCGGCGATGGGACAGTATCTGTGAAACTGGACTTGCCATTTCCACCACCGATGATAAAAAAGTAATTTTATTTTCAAGAAAATTGTAATCCAGATCGCACAGATGCTGTGACCCCGGACTTACATTCGAGAGAAAGAGATCCCAGCACCTCAGTGAGAGCTTCTACTGTGCCACTCCACCTGCAATGATTCTGACATTTCCTTCGTTCCAACTTTGTACGACTGAATGTGAATTACGGTGAAGAGAATGTAATCGATGAGAACATTCACACCGACAACTAGCAGAGAGCAAAAAGAAATAACAGGTGATACACCTGGTTCTGCTAATGAATGTATTTTACGATTTGTGTATGGCAGTGCCATACAATATAGCTCTAAGCACTATGGGACTTAACATCTGAGGTCATCAGTCCCCTAGAACTTAGAACTACTAAAACCTAACTAGCCTAGGGTCATCACACGAAGCAGCGGTTAGGGTAATGAATAAAGTACCGTAGACAACTAGATCGTTACATAGGAAGTTCAAGGTCGAAATGGACACACATAGCTGTGGAAAGAGAGCGTCTGCGTGTTCTTCAAGTGAACTATTCCGGTATTTGGTTCTGGCCGTTTAGGGAAAATTCACAGTTGTTATATCTCGATGAAAGGAAGGGGATTTCAACCTTGCTCCTCACGCATGCAAGTCCAGTGTTAGCTTTCGATTTAGCTTTAGATGGATATTTCTTACTAAGAGCCGCTTCCTATCATAAAATCTTTCTAGTCGCCTCCACCAGGTAAACGTACTAATCATCGTGACACCTTCTACACTCCTGGAAATTGAAATAAGAACACCGTGAATTCATTGTCCCAGGAAGGGGAAACTTTATTGACACATTCCTGGGGTCAGATACATCACATGATCACACTGACAGAACCACAGGCACATAGACACAGGCAACAGAGCATGCACAATGTCGGCACTAGTACAGTGTATATCCACCTTTCGCAGCAATGCAGGCTGCTATTCTCCCATGGAGACGATCGTAGAGATGCTGGATGTAGTCCTGTGGAACGGCTTGCCATGCCATTTCCACCTGGCGCCTCAGTTGGACCAGCGTTCGTGCTGGACGTGCAGACCGCGTGAGACGACGCTTCATCCAGTCCCAAACATGCTCAATGGGGGACAGATCCGGAGATCTTGCTGGCCAGGGTAGTTGACTTACACCTTCTAGAGCACGTTGGGTGGCACGGGATACATGCGGAAGTGCATTGTCCTGTTGGAACAGCAAGTTCCCTTGCCGGTCTAGGAATGGTAGAACGATGGGTTCGATGACGGTTTGGATGTACCGTGCACTATTCAGTGTCCCCTCGACGATCACCAGTGGTGTACGGCCAGTGTAGGAGATCGCTCCCCACACCATGATGCCGGGTGTTGGCCCTGTGTGCCTCGGTCGTATGCAGTCCTGATTGTGGCGCTCACCTGCACGGCGCCAAACACGCATACGACCATCATTGGCACCAAGGCAGAAGCGACTCTCATCGCTGAAGACGACACGTCTCCATTCGTCCCTCCATTCACGCGTGTCGCGACACCACTGGAGGCGGGCTGCACGATGTTGGGGCGTGAGCGGAAGACGGCCTAACGGTGTGCGGGACCGTAGCCCAGCTTCATGGAAACGGTTGCGAATGGTCCTCGCCGATACCCCAGGAGCAACAGTGTCCCTAATTTTCTGGGAAGTGGCGGTGCGGTCCCCTACGGCACTGCGTAGGATCCTACGGTCTTGGCGTGCATCCGTGCGTCGCTGCGGTCCGGTCCCAGGTCGACGGGCACGTGCACCTTCCGCCGACCACTGGCGACAACATCGATGTACTGTGGAGACCTCACGCCCCACGTGTTGAGCAATTCGGCGGTACGTCCACCCGGCCTCCCGCATGCCCACTATACGCCCTCGCTCAAAGTCCGTCAACTGCACATACGGTTCACGTCCACGCTGTCGCGGCATGCTACCAGTGTTAAAGACTGCGATGGAGCTCCGTATGCCACGGCAAACTGGCTGACACTGACGGCGGCGGTGCACAAATGCTGCGCAGCTACCGCCATTCGACGGCCAACACCGCGGTTCCTGGTGTGTCCGCTGTGCCGTGCGTGTGATCATTGCTTGTACAGCCCTCTCGCAGTGTCCGGAGCAAGTATGGTGGGTCTGACACACCGGTGTCAATGTGTTCTTTTTTCCATTTCCAGGAGTGTATATTGTCCGTTTTCCTTGTGACTCGATGAAAAAGGAAAAATTCTAGTTTCTTCTATCCACTGGAGAGTTACAACACTATCAATCTGATTTCACCTTGCCTTAAGTAATAACATCTAACAGTAACATATTCGTTTCGCCCCAGTATTATCCGTTTACATTACATACGGAAAACTATAGCTACGTGATTTTCCCCTTTTCTCAAGTGAACTTTTGCAGTGTTTGTATAAGTCAGTTAATTGCTAATCGGGATTTCAGTAAGAAAACATCAGCAGAGGATCCACCCGTTTGTAAGCGAAAGCCATTTAACAGCAAAGTAATTAGAGGGTGTGATGAAAACCTTCTGGAGAACTCCCGAGCGCGTAAAGCAACAAGATAGATGCGGGACGTTCTGTTTAGAAATTTAATTACAGAATACACAGGAGTTTAATCTGTGTCGATCCGGAAAAAAAGGAAAAGTGGGCAGTGCTCTCCCCCAGGGAACGGTGAAATACCGCGCTGCCGCATCGCAGACGAATGAGCACTTATATTTTTTCCGCGCGAATTGGAATGCCGTTGTAATGATGTGCTTTCAGCGACTTCACTCCCCGCGGTTTAAATAAAACATCAGAAGCGACTGCCGCCGACAGGATTATGGGCGACGAATAACAAAAACCGGCGATTGAGAGAGAGAGAGAGCGAGAGCGAGAGAGAGAGTGGTTAAAGGGAGGAGGAGGAGGAGGTACAGAGAATTAGAGGGTCTTTTTTCCACTCTCTGAGAACGTGCTGTCAAATGTCTAATGCAGCGTCCCGTGTTTGAAATTCATCTCATTAAACTCTGTAATACAAATTCAATTCATACTCGGGTTGGAACACGTATTGAATGATTCATTATTCATGACAGAACAAGGACGAAAGTTGATGGGTGAGGATCCGAACCAGCCGGGACTGGGGATGACACGACCAGAGGGACAACAACAGCGTTAAATTTCTCATTGTCGTGGAATGACGGCAGAAGATAGGCATTACTGCAGCAGAACGAACCCTCCCTCCCCAGTCCCCCTTCCTCCTCTCTGACTCTCAGCTAACTACACACACGCACACACACAGACACACACACACACACACACACACACACACACACACACACAGACCGTTGAGCGCTCGCGCGCATGCACACGAACGTGCTATCGTTCGGCATTCCGTTAACTAACGAGGACATTGTCTGTGCCCGTTCGCTGCGAGCAGCGGGGCAGGACCTTTAAAAAAAAAAAGAAAAGCCGGTGCCCCGCGCAATATTTTGAACAATGGGCGACTCATTAGAGGTGGCCATCTAGAGGCCTTACCAGTTTTTGCGGCATTCTGAGGTCCCGCCTTTGAGCCCCGAGCGGGCCGGCGTCTTTTGTAGCCGGCCCGTTGCTAGAGAGGCGACCGCTCGTTACCGCAGCGGGGTCTTTCATAAAAATCGCCCCATCAGCGACTCGCCGTCGCGATACGTGACCGATGTCAACTGACCGAGTACTCTCTGCAGTATTCAAAACAGGTCTCAACGATTGGCGTGACTAGTATTTAACCAGCTTGAAGTGCGCATGACTCTTTGTGCAGCGTATATGGACGCACAGTAACAAGCGGGTTGCCAAGTCTTTTTCCCTTTGATGTACTGCACTGAAAAACTTATGCGAATATCGTTGTTTTTCAGCTGTGCTACCACATCAAATGGTTCAAATGGCTCTGAGCACTATGGGACTTAACTTCTGAGGTCATCAGTCCCCTAGAACTTAGAACTACTTAAACCTAACTAACCTAAGGACATCACACACATCCATGCCCAAGGCAGGATTCGAACCTGCGACCGTAACAGTCGCGCGGTTCCGGACTGAAGCGCCTAGAACCGCTCGGCCACCGCGGCCGGCTGCTACCACATCATGTCTGTTCATTTCTTATACAGCCGAATATGAAATTAGTGGGCTTCATAGACCGTGTTGCTTATCTTCAGAGTCATTTATGAATATCTCGACATATTAAGAGAAAAAAAACGAGATTTCATTCTAATTTCTATCAATTAATGTGGGTAATTAAGAAAAAAATTCTTAGACGTCTTGCTTAAGGAACATTAGTTGCATGTTGAAGAAATAATAAATATTACACTGGATAGCCGAAGAAACTCGTACACCTGCCTAATATCGTGTAGGCCCCCACTAGCACACAGAAGTGCCGCAACACATGGATGACCTTGTGATTGGTGCAGGAACAGTCACAATAGCAACACACGTGCACGATGTACCGAGGTTCATGCAAAAGTTTTGATGATGTGTGTGTGTAAATTAAAAGTTATGCACAACTGCAAGAAGAGCCTTCGCTACGTAATTGTTGCCACTGATCTATTACGTCGCTCCAATATCTTCTCCTCAAATACGTCTGAGCCATTTCAGACTATTAGAACCGTAAAGGACTTGCCAATGTCGTAGGATCATTTACTGCGCAATATATTGCGTGTGTAAAACTTAAACGTACTCGGACGTTACTTATTTACCCAAATCATTATTACCATGACCAAGATCCTTTCCCTTTCATACTGACAACTGAATGTCACGAATCACACACGTAATACACACTGAAGAGCCAAAGAAACTGGTACACCTCCCTAACACCGTGTAGGGCCCCCTCAAGGACGCAGAAGTGTGGCAACACGACGTGGCATGGACTCGACTATTGTCTGAAGTAGTGCTGGAGGGAACTGACACCATGAATCCTGCAGGGCTGTTCGTAAATCCGTAAGAGGGATGGAGATCTTCTCTGAACAGCACGTTACAAGGAATCCCAGATATGCTCAATCATGTTCACGTTTACGGACTTTGGTAGCTGGCAGAAGTGTTCAAACTCAGAAGAGTGTTCCTAGAGCCACACTGTAGCAATTCTGGACGTGTGGGGTACCGCATTGTCCTGCTGGAATTGTCCAAGTCTGTCGGAAGGCAGAATGGACATGAATCGATGCAGGTGATCAGACAGGATGTTTAGTGCGTGTCACCTGTCAGAGCCGTATCTAGACTTATCAGGGGTCGCATAGCGCTCCAACTGCACACGCGCTACACCATTACAGAGCGTTCACCAGATTGAATTAGTCACCTGTTGACATGCTGGGTCCATCGATTCAGGAGGTTGTCTCCATACTTGTACACGTCCATCCGCTCGATACTATTTGAAACGAGACTCGTCCACCCAGGCAACATGTGTCCAGCCATCAACAATCCAATGGCGGTGTTGACGGGCCCAGGCGAGGTGTAAAGCTTTGTGTCCTGTAGTCATCAAGGGTACACGAGTGGGCCTTCGGCTCTGAAATCCCGTACCAATGATGTTTCGTTGAATGTTTCAAATGGTTCAAATGGCTCTGAGCACTATGGAACTTAACTTCTGAGGTCATCAGTCCCCTAGAACTTACAACTACTTAAGCCTAACTAACCTAAGGACATTACACACATCCATGCCCGAGGCAGGATTCGAACCTGCGACCGCAGCGGTCTCGCGGCTCCAGACTGTAGCACCTAGAACCGCTCGGCCAATCCGGCCGGCGTTGAATGTTTCACACACTGACGCTTGTTGATGGCCCAGCATTGAAATCTGCAGCAATTTGCGGAAGGGTTGCACTTCTGTCACGTTGAACGATTCTCTTCAGTAGCCGTTGGTCCCCTTCTTGCAGGATCCTTTCCCGGCAGGAGCGACGTCGGAGATTTGATGTTTTGCCGGAGTCCCGATATTTATTGGTACACTCGTGAAATGGTCATATGGGAAAATCCCCACTCCATCGCTACTTCGGAGATGGTGTGTCCCATCGTTCGTGCGCCGACTATAACATGTTGAAACTCACTTAAATCTTGAAAACCTGCTATTGTAGCAGCAGGAACTGATCTAACAACTGTGCCAGGCACTTGTATTATATAGGCGTTGCCGAACGCAGCGCCGTATTCAGCCTGTTTACACATCTCCGTGTCTGAATATCCATGGATATACCAATTTCTTTATTTTTTAGCGCTTCAATACATTCTCAAATTTCGTATGATTGGGATGATCTTGAAACTCATTTGAAAGCTAAGCATCCATTAGACCGATGGATTTTTGTTCTTTACTACCAATATGTTAAATTGCGTGCTTATTCGCTGGCAGTTTTACTTCCCGTACGATGATGTACTGGAGGTGACATTAATTTCGGTGCTGTCATTATGCTTGTAATAACACACTTATACACAGACATCACTATTTTCGTATGATAACGTACTGACAGTCCTACAAGGATCTTAACTTACGCCAGTATATTTTATCAGTTTGTCTTTTTCATAATCTTATTCTACACTCGTTGATCTCCATGGTATATTTCTGAGAGTAATTTCAACGTGCTTTCGGTTATTGGCTGTTTAACCGCCGAGCGTTTATCGGCGCATGCCCCTCTGGAGTTGTTTTCCTGCACTCTCCCTCATTCGGAGTGTAGCTACTGAGTTTTTGTCACAGATGCGCCAAGCCCTTGATTCTAGGTGGCCTTAATTCTTACATGTGGACATACAGACCGTTGCCAATAAATTTTATGTGGAGACAGCTTTCACGGAGTGAACTGCTAATGTGAACTTGTAAGTTCTACTTGTCCTATGTTGATATCTACAATGTTGTTTGTGACACTCCTACACTCTTTGTAGAGAGTAGCTTTTGTTAGACACGTAATATAGTCCCATGGAGTTATCGCATTGCTTGCAGGCCTGTCCTTCTGAAGGAGACGGGTTTAGATCAGTCGAAACCGTGGTTGGCTGTTTTTCATTCCTGTTGTTCTGTAACAGTTGCTGTAGTGCAGCATTGATCAAAATATTGAAGATCCATTAGGACTGAATGATTTACCAATTACCATACGAGAAACCTTCACTTTCTCTTTCATGTACGCACTTCTAGTGAACCTGTATTTTCCATTTTCCAATACCCTGCACCACGGTTCCAAAAGAAAAGATTTGTCTGCATAAAAATTGTTACTATAGTTCGCAAAATGGTTTGTCAGTATTCTTCTTCTCGAAAAAACTACCACCGATCACAGCCTGCCCTTACGGTGATAAACTTTTTGTTGGTGAGAATACGTCAGATAGCTCAGGTCCGTTAAGGGTCTCACAAGTCGAACTGGAGAATACCGTGGACTGGCGGTTCCTCTGCATACTTGTCTACACTATTATTGTACCTTAAACTGCTTAACGGTCGTCTGGCATTGCTTTCATCAGTCTCCAAAGCTCTCTGTTTCTAGCAGGGTTCAATCGCTTCGCCACTGTAGCGATTCATTCCTCTGCTGCAGTTATACCTTCTACATCCTACTAGCAGCATCTAGTCAAGAAGATCATTCCACTCATAGAAATAGCAAATTTGGAAATTTGTGGTACGTTTCTATGGGACCAAACTGCTGAGGTCATCGGTCCCTACTTAATCTAACTTAAATTAACTTACAATAAGGACAACACACATACCCATGCCCAAGGGAGGACTCGAACCTCCGACGGAGGGAGCCGCGCGAACCGTGGCAAGGTGCCCCAGACCGCACGGCCACACAACACCGCTGGAAACAGTATCTTCAGGTGTAAGAAGCAGGATTTAGCCTCCCTACAACATTCGCTATAAAAGTAATCGACCGTGACCAAATATAACTAATTATCGGGTAAGGCATAATTTCAGAAGAATAGAACCGAAAGCGTACAGCTGATGATTATTAAGAGCCACAGACATATTGTCCTGACAATGAACCGATGCAAATATGTGTAATTGTAAAGGTTAATTTTGATTATTTAGCCGAATTTGCTACCAGTTATGAAGCTACACTTTAGTGGAAACCTAATTATTAACTGCAATAACACAGCTGCCCTAAAGTGAACAATAATTCTGATGTTAATTAGCTCTGAATGAATTTGAACTTACTGAGCAATTAATGATATGTACGTGGGTGAAAACAGTTACCACAAATGCGGGAGCTCAGATGAATTTTGCAAGCTATCACAAAATGTTTGACGGTCAATTACTGTTACATTCAACAGTTTCGAATCACTTCAAATCCAAATTGACTGATTTATTGCCTCAAGTGATACGGTAACGATTAAGAAGCCCAACGTCATAACACTGTTCACTATGACCATGTTTCTTGCAAATAATCAATACTCACTATCCCAAAAAATAATAATTACATTTAAATGACAAGTTCTTTTTTAAAAATTGAAATTATTGCACTTGACTTCATCATTGTACGAGAAACATTCAACTCTTACTTTCCGCTGCATTCAATCCTTTTCTATTAAAGCCCTTCCTCTCCTTATACACTGAAGCGCCAAAGAGACTGGTGTAGGCATCCGTATTCAAATACAGACATATGTCAACAGGCAGAATAGGGCGCTGCTTTCGACAACGCTAGATATGAGAAGTGTCTGGAGCAGTTGTTAGATCGGTTACTGCTGCTAAAACGGCAGGTTATCAAGATTTAAGTGAGTTTAAAAATGGTTCAAATGGTTCTGAGTACTGTGGGACTTAACATCTGAGGTCATCAGTCCCATAGAACTTAGAACTACTTAAATCTAACTAACTAGGTTTAGGTAGTTCTACGTTCTAGGGGACTGATGACTTCAGATGTTAAGTCCCATAGTGCTCAGAGCCATTTTGAACCTAACTAACCTAAGGACATCACACACATCCATGCCCGATGCAGCATTCGAATTTGCGACCGTAGCGGTCGCGCGGTTCCAAACTGAAGCGCCTAGAACCACTCGGCCGCACCGGCCGGCTTTAAGTGAGTTTGAACGTGGTGTTGTAGTCGGCGCAAGAGCTATCGGACACAGCATCTGCGAAGTAGAGGTGAAGTGGGGATTTTCAAGTGCGACCAGTTCAGGAGTGGACAGTGAATATCTGAAATCCAATAAAACATCAAATCTCCAACATCGCTGCGGGCGGAAAGAGATCCTGCAAGAACGGGACCAACGACGACCGAAGAGGATCGTTCAACGTGACAGAAGTGGAACCCTTCCGCAAATTGCCGCAGATTTCAATGCTGGGCCATCAAAAAGTGTCAACATGCGAACCATTCAACGAAACATAATCAATATGGACTTTCAGAGCCGAAGGCCCATTCGTGTGCTCATTATAACTACAAGACACAAGACTTCGCGGCTCGCCTTGGCCCGGTAACACCGACGTTGGTGACTGGAAGAATGTTGCCTCGTCGGACGAGTCTCGTTCCAAATTGTATCGAGCAGATGGGCGTGTAGAGATATGCAGACAACCTCATGAATCTATGGATCCTGCATGTCGGCAGGGGACTGTTCAAGCCGATGGAGGCTCTGTAATGGTGTGGGGCGTGTGCAGTTGGAGTGATATGGGACCCCTGATACGTCCAGATACGATTCTGACAGGTGACACGTACGTAACCACTCTGTCTGATCACTTGTATCCTTTCATGGCCATTGTGCATTCCGACGGACTTTGACAATTCCAGCAGGATAATGTGACACCCCACACGTCCCACAACTGCTACAGAATGGCTCCAGGAATACTCTTCTGAGTTTAAACACTTCCGCTGCCCACCAAACTCCCCAGACATATTTGGGATTCCTTGCAACGTGCTGTTCAGAGGAGGACTCCACCCATTCACACTCTTACGGCTTTATGGACAGCCCTGCGGGATTCATGGTGTCAGTTCCCTCCAGCACTACTTCAGACATTAGTCGAGTCCATGCCACGTCGTGTTGCGGCACTTCTGCGTGCTCGAGGGGGCCCTTCAGGTTATTAGGCAGGTGTACCAGTTTCTTTGGCTCATCAGCGTATATTACTTGTATGATTCGTAACATTCAGTTGTCAGTATGAAAGGGAGAGGATCTTGCTCATGGTAATAATGACGTGGGTAAATAATTAACGTCCGAGTACGTTTAAGCTTTACACACGCAACACATTGTGCAATAAATGATCCTACCACATTGTCAAGTCCTTTACAGTTCTAATCGTCTGAAATGGTGCAGTCTTATTTGAGGAGAAGATACTGGAGCGACGTAATAGTTCAGTGGCAACAATTACGAAGTGAAGCCTCGTCTTCCAATTGTGGATAACTTATATTATACACACATCATCGAAACTTTTGCATGAACGTCGGTATGTCGTGGAGGTATGTTACCATTGTGACTGTTCCTGTACCAATCATAAGATCACCCATTTTGTTCTTCGTAAACATATACACAGTTACCACGAGCGCTTTATAAGGGAAATAATGGCGCATTCTAATGAACTGCAGTATTTCAGTTGAAAGCAAAGCAGCAGCAGGTGAAGTGAACAATAATCATACCACTGAGGACAATCACGACCTATGATCAGATCCGCTTTGTCAAAAACAAAAAAAAAAATGGTTCAAATGGCTCTGAGCACTATGGGACTTAACATCTATGGTCATCAGTCCCCTATAACTTAGAACTACTTAAACCTAACTAACCTAAGGACATCACACAACACCCAGTCATCACGAGGCAGAGAAAATCCCTGACCCCGCCGGGAATCGAACCCGGGAACCCGGGCGCGGGAAGCGAGAACGCTACCGCACGACCACGAGCTGCGGACCCGCATTGTCAACCAGGGAAATTGCTCGACGTATGCACCAGGGTCATAATGATGTGGTACGGACATGGAATCGACTCCAATTGACACATAGTGTTGCGGATTTACACCGCACAGGCCATCCACGTTTGTCACGCTCACAGGATTATCGATACACTGAGTCAAAAGAACATACCTTCTCTGCTCCAGAACTGAATCCGGCGTTCGAAGAGCTTACAGTAATTTTAGTATACGATTTCCTGATGCGAATCTCCATTTTCGACGACCGTAGCGAGCACAATGTTGCACACCAAACACCACTGGCTCCGTTACAGATAGGCCACAGATCATGCGGAACGGCAGCCCCAAATCGGCGTCTGGTGTTGTTTGCGGACGAAACTCGGATCTGTTTGTACACTCATAATCACAGAAAACCTGTTTGGACAAAACCCGATAATAATGAACGCCTCCAACACTGTGTCCCATATCCACAACAATGTGATGATGGTGTATGTTCTGGGGTGGAGGTTCATGGGGCCAGCATACACCTCTCGTGTTTGTTGTTTGGCACAACCTCTCTGCTCTGTGTTACACGGGCGATATTCTACAACCAATAGTCAAATTTTGGTGACAATTTCGTATTGATGGATGACAGCTTGCTTGCTCATCATGCTGTTCTCATGAAGACCGTACAGTGTGCATGGCTGCACAAGTTGGGATGTCAACAACGGTGACACTGTTAGGTGACCCCATTTACCACGGCAACGGCGTACCACATCATATAGGAAGAATCGGTTTGTAATTGTCCTTAGGCCAAGAACCGCTCAAAACGCAAAATAACATCGGTTTCTAATTGTCGTCAGAGTGACGGCATGAATTCCTCTTCTAAATTTACTGTGGTGTTTCTGACTGTCTGGGAGGAGACTGAGCAGTGAAACGTGTTACTTTTACACATAAACAAGAACGATCTATTACACTACTACACATTAAATCACAGTTTATATGTAATTCATGTCACACAGTCTGATACGGAACCTAGATCCTCTTTCTTTTATATACTGTATATGATAAGATACTGTCATCCCCCTTCCCTTCTGTGTGAGAGGATGAATGAGCAAATATATTTCTAGTTGCATGCTGGATGGTAGCATACAAGCCTGTCTGCTAGAGAACAGTAGGACCAACGTCGGAACAGGTAGCTACGCTTTCTAAAAGCAAAGAGGTTTCTATCCTTAGTATGGTCCTGTCCGTCCCTTGTCATGTTGGTATAGGAAGCTGCCTCTCTCGTCACTTCCGTTTCGTATACGGAAGCACCCTTGGTAGGAGCCCAGGTCAGTCTGTCTGCGGCGAGCGTCTGAAGTGGTAAGATCTCCGGCTAAGCGCGTGTCTGCTAAGTCTGTTGGACAATGGCACAAAGAAGAGCCATTAAGTGTCATCCTTGCCCAGGAATATCAACCTGGCGTGTCAAACGAGGATACCGCACGAATTTGAAAACACAAACATGGAACCAAATCGAGATGTACGTGACACGGGCCACCAAGAGAAACTTCATGAGAGGGCAGAGACGGCGGGATTGCAAGCAACAGATGGACAAAAATCCCTACTGACAGCTGCGGCGACGAACCCCTCCACCCCCACCCTTCCCTTATATTGTGCCTCAGAACAGTGGAACTGCTGAGTGTGTCAGTGAACAGGGATTATACGGATCTTAGTCCAATGCATATACGTGTGTTTCTGTCAGAGAAACTCTGACTCGCGTGTTTTGCAGGGGTCGATTTATTGGTGTTTATTAGACTGACTCTTGTATTTTGCAGGTGTTCTATTTATTGTTTCCTTTTTTAGACTTTGACTCTTGTATTTTGCAGGTGTTTTATTTATTGTTTTTTTTTAGATGTTGGCTATTGTACTTTCAGAGCTGTTTTATTTCTCAATGTTTGTTTTTGTGTGTTGTATTAGATTTGTGATAATTTGTTTCGTAAATTCATTCCTGTGGCATTGCTTTGGTTATCAGACAGCTATTCATGCTCATTGGACTGTGATCGATTAGCCTTTGCATGGGGCATATTTACAGTTGTGAACTCCATAAGGGTACCAATCACATAATTAATTGTAGTTTCAGTATAATGACACAGTGATCATTGTTTGCTAACTAACTGAAATATAGTAGATTGATTAAATTAGTGCCACAAAGTTATTTTAATTCTACAAATTATTAGTTTTATAAGATATAGAATTATTTTGCGATAATCACCTTATAAAACATCTTTTTTCTATCTTTTTTTTTTTTTGCCTTTGCGGATTGTGCATTGCAATGTTCTGCTTTATAATACTGATATTATTTTCGTGTTTTTTTTTAATTGCTGTGGCACCTTTGCTATTTTCATAAATTTTACTTGTTAATAAACAGTCATAAATTTTCCTGTGATCAGTTGGCTCTTGCAATGAGCAAATACTAGTGAACTCCATAAGGGTAACAACCAGAAATTGTTTTCATATTAATGAGATAGGAACCATTGTTTTTACTTGCTAACCGAATTAGGTCTACACTATCTTTTAAATAGGTGTCACAGATTGCTTTTTTCTCTTTGCAATTGGTAGATTCTAAAGATGTGTTGAAATTATTGTGTTTTACCAAGTAGCTGGTGACCTTTTGCCTTTTCTTTACAGTTTTGGTTTAAGTTAGGTGCGAGAAGCCGGCTTGGGTATGTCCTAGCATGGCCAGAAAATTCCCTGCACAGTCTTTTCCCGGAGCGTTGGGGTTATGAAAGGTCTGTGTTGGATTCCTTTCATGTTAATTTCTTAAATCTGTTGTCATTTACGGCATAAATACCTCTTCTAAATTTACTGTGGTGTTTCTGACTATCTGGGAGGAGACTGAGCAGTGCAACGTGTTACTTTTACACGTAAACAAGAACGATTTGTCACACTACTATACGTTAAAACACAGTTTATATGTAATTCATGTCACACAGTCTCATACGGAACCTACATCCACTTTCTTTTATATACAGTATATGATAAGATGCTGTCATCCCCCTTCCCTTCTGTGTGAGAGGATGAATGAGCAAATGTATTTCTAGTTGCATGCTGGATGGTAGCATACAAGCCTGTCTGCTAGAGAACAGTAGGACCAACGTCGGAACAGGTAGCTACACTTTCTAAAAGCAAAGAGGTTTCTATCCTTAGTATGGTCCTGTTCGTCCCTTGTCGCACCCTTGGTAGGAGCCCAGGTCAGTCTGTCTGCGGCGAGCGTCTGAAGTGGTAAGATCTCCGGGTAAGCGCGTGTCTGTTAAGTCTGTAGGACAATGGATTTCGTAAGTTCAGCCTAACTGAAAATTTAATCACCTTTATTTCAGGATTATCTCTAAAATATCTAATGTTATCTTAAAATGCAACGCAGTGTAATTCGAGTGTGAAGTTCAGAATCTCTTCCGGTAGCTGTTTTGTCACTACTTTGTGAGTAAAGTGGAACCACGTGTTGATCAGTAACTCTAACTAAGATCATCAATCCTAAATGCCAATGTGCGTGAGATTATAACGTCTCGTCTTGACAATATTTTTCAATATAGCATCCTTTCTTTATGTTCAACCCACGTGGGGTGTACTTTGTGAGACCAGTACCACGTGCTTATACAATTGTTTGGCCCATCAGGTTAATAGTAAGACGATAGTAACCATTTCGAGGTTTTTCTTTTGTAAATTGCGTTTCGATGTAATTTATTTTAATTATCAAAATTATTGTGGTGTTACACTCTTTGTGTAAACCAAGTTGACCACGTGAAGCATGTGGTGTAAGCATCAAAATAGCCCTCAGCTATTCTTTTCGGGAAGATTTCACGCCCGCATCTCGTGGTCGTGCGGTAGCGTTCTCGCTTCCCACGCCCGGGTTCCCGGGTTCGATTCCCGGCGGGGTCAGGGATTTTCTCTGCCTCGTGATGGCTGGGTGTTGTGTGCTGTCCTTAGGTTAGTTAGGTTTAAGTAGTTCTAAGTTCTAGGGGACTGATGACCATAGATGTTAAGTCCCATAGGGCTCAGAGCCATTTGAACCATTTGAAGATTTCACAGAGAGTTAGTACGAATTTAGTATACCAGTGTGTGGTAAATTCATGACGGACAGGATTGCGCTACGAACGTAACTTCTTTGGGTTAAATTTGAATCGGTTGGTTGTGGTTAATTTCCTCTTGCATATGTTTCAACGTTGTTCGTGTGTTATTTTATGAATGCAGTGTTGTATGTAGTCCCAATCTTGGCTCCCTATTTGATGTGTTCCGTAAGATTACAAACTCACATTTTCACAATCCTAAATAAGGCACCAGCTTATTTATGACTCGAGTTTAATATGCTGAGATTTCAATGATCAATGTTAAAATAAATTTCCAAATATAAACTGATTTATTTCTTTTTATTTAAATTCTCTTATATATCACCGGTTATCATATGACTATTAAAAGATTATAATTAATGTTAGTCTGGTTGGGAATTTGTTAAGCTAGCCTGGATACCTGGTGAAACAGTTGCTCAGTAATGCAACGTTAACTTCCCCAGACAGCTCACAGCTTTTAACCCACTTTTATGGTCTTCAACATCAGCACCGCTTGCAGAACGAATTAATGTAACAACATTACAGCGTTGACGCGATAAAGACTCTCATAGCATTTACCAGTGACGGTTTTATTTGCAGCTGGTTGAAGATCAAATTCTGACAGGAATGAAAGTGACATACCGCATATATGGGAAACTTGTTGTAAATCTTAATAGGCTACAACACCAAATCAAAACTAGCAGGAACATCGGACATGGAGCAGCAAAATGTTGAGGACAATGACATAAGTTAAAAGAGGAAGAATTACAGAAAATTCTTAATGCATTCACGGAGCCACATTGTATGTTGCAGCGTAACCTAAGTGCAACTACATTCAGATGCTAAATAATAGTGCACACATAGAAACTAGCCTAGCTTAACATCAGCGGCCTTCGCACTCTGTCTTCAGGCCACGAGTGGCCTACAGGGACCATCCGACCGCCGTGTCATCCTCCGTGGAGGATGCAGATAGGAGGGGCGTTGGGTCAGCACACCGCTCTCCCGGTCGTTATGATGGTATTCTTGACGGAAGCCGCTACTATTCGGTCGAGTAGCTCCTCAATTGGCGTCTCGAGGCTGAGTGCACCCCGAAAAATGGCAACAGCGCATGGTGGCCTGGATGGTCACCCATCCAAGTGCCGACCACGCCCGACAGCGCTTAACTTCGGTGATCTCACGGGAACCGGTGTAACCACTGTGGTAACGCCGTTGCCCCCCCCCCCCTCCACCACAGCCTTCGCAGATGTACATTTTACTCTGAGTTGAACTACACTTTCTCTCATGTTGGAAGTGAGAACAGGGGTTTCAGAGACAGCCTTCACCAACAAATACAGTGTGAATGACACATTGTTCACTTGAGTTCGTATCAGATCCTAATGCACGTTTCAGCAAGTAACAAATGATGATAACCATTTTCAGTGGTGCTTGACACTAATTTTTTAAACAGTGGCTGCATCCTCTCTTCAGTTGATGGTCTCTTGCACGTAAACGACTTTAAAAAGAAAACTACAAGACACTTTCCCCTTCGGGTTTGATCACTTGTCGAAAAACATAAACGTTGTGGGCAACACAATACGTGTATTTGTTATTACTCTAACATACCTCAATCTTGAAAATTTACATTATTTTATTTTGATATGTATTTTCTCTGGTTACGCAGTACACTACTTGCGATGAACATTTGTTTCAAGCATACAGACAATATTAGAAAGAACTTCAAGCAGAAGATGCACGTTTGGTCCTCAAAATACCAGAAAGGAATAACATCCAAATAACTGAACCACACACACCTACACCGGGAGAGCGGTGTGCTGACCTTACGCCCCTCCTATCTGCATCCTCCACGGAGGATGACACGGCGGTCGGATGGTCCCTGTAGGCCACTCGTGGCCTGAAGACGGAGTGCGAAGGCCGCTGATGTTAAGCTAGGCTAGTTTCTATGTGTGCACTATTATTTAGCATCTGAATGTAGTTGCACTTAGGTTACGCTGCAACATACAATGTGGCTCCGTGGATGCATTAAGAATTTTCTGTAATTCTTCCTCTTTTAATTTATGTCATTGTCATCAACATTTTGCTGCTCCATGGCCGATGTTCCTGCTAGTTTTGATTTGGTGTTGTAGCCTATTAAGATTTACAACAAGTTTCCCATATATGCGGTATGTCACTTTCATTTCGTTCTATAAGTGCTTGAAAGAAATCTGTGAGGAACAGTGACACTGCTTTTAGAAATTTAAAATTTGTGACATAAATGACAAAGTTGGAACGTACAAGGAAGGTGATTCAGTTATTGACAAACAAAGAATATACGAAAGAAATGACAGAGGTGAGAGGCTGGTTCAGCTTGCACAATACATGAAAACACCAATTATGAATACGTTCTTCAAGAATCATCCTAGTTGCCAAAGTACTTGGAGGGGTCCTACCTTTAAAGTGAAAACTGAAGTAGACTTCATTTTTACCGAGACTCCTCCGTGCTGAACATATTGAATACTAACAGTGATCATTCGTCAATAAGACCAAGATTTGAATTGAATACAAGAGATGAAAGACTGAAACTAATTAAAGGAAAAAGAAAATTTTTAATTTCAAAAATCTCGAAGAAAGGAAAGTGTAATTTTAAGAAAGACTTAAAAGACAACTGAAAAAAATGTGTAGCAGCTGCAGTAAGAAAGTTGCTAATCACAACAGCTGGAGAAGTGGGCTGCTTGTGTAAATCTTGAAACATACCAAAGAATCTGAGAGATAAGACGATAATTTTGATGGACAACAGAAAAAAAAGAAGAAGAAACAGACAAAAATAAGACAGAATATACGGAACTGTGCATGAAAGATGACATCAAGAAGTATGAAGAAGTTCGCTCAAAGTCAGTCTTGAAAGGAATCTAGTTCAAAAATAGCCACATAGAAGTTTATGATTGGAAAGAATCAGCTACTAGCGTTACGCACAGACCAAGGCCGAATTACAGACAACAAAGAAGTACTCGATATATTAAGAATTTGTATAGTAATCTTTACAGTAAAGTCAATAATGATATCTTAACCCTAGACGAAATGGATTGCTTTGTTTCCCGAATCCCAGAATTACTCCCCTCAGAAGTCAAACTTGCTATAGACAGCATGAAAAAAGAAACCGCTCCAGGTAACGATGACCTTTAAAGTCGATATTTTAAAGCTGACGGATGACGAATCTGTAAAGCACTTAGCTAAAATACACTATGTGATCAAAAATATCCGGACACCTGGCTGAAAATAACTTACAAGTTCATAACGCCCTCCATCGGTAATGCTGGAATTCAATATGGTGTTGGCCCACCCTTAGCCCTGATGAAAGCTTCCACTCTCACAGGCATACGTTCAATTAGGTGCTGGAAGGTTTCTTGGGAAATGGCAGCCCATTCTTCACGGAGTGCTGCACTGAGGAGACGTATCGGATCGGTCGGTGAGGCCTGGCACGAAGTCGATGTTCCAAAACATCCCAAATGTATTCTATAGGATTAATGTCAGGACTCTGTGCAGGCCAAGCCATTACTGGACTGTTATTGTCGTGTAACCACTCCGCCACAGGCCGTGCATTATGAAGAGATACCAGATCGCTGAAAGATGCAATCGCCATCCCTGAACTGCTCTTCAACTGTGGAAAGCTAGAAAGTGCTTATAACGTCAATATAGGCCTGAGTTGTGATATAGTGCCACTCAATACAACTAGGGGTGCAAGCCCCCTCCATGAAAAACACGACCACACCATAACACCACCGCCTCCGAATTTTACTATTGGCACTACACACGCTGGCAGATGGCGTTCACTGGGCATTCGCCATACCCACACCCTGCCATCGGATCGCCACATTGTGTACCTTGATTCGTCACTCCACACAACTTTTTCCCACTGTTCAATCTTTCAATGTTGACGCTCTTTACACCAAGCGAGGTGTTGTTTGGCATTTACCGGCGTGATGTGTGGCTTATGAGCAGCCGCTCGACCATGAAATCCAAGTCTTCTCACCTCCCGCCTAACTGTCATAGTACTTGCAGTGGATCCTGAGGCAGTATGGAATTCCTGCGTGATAGTATGGATAGATGTCTGCCTATTACACATTACGACCCTCTTCAACTGTCGGCGGTCTCTGTCAGTCAACAGACGAGGTCGGCCTGTACGCTTTTGTGCTGCACGTGACCCTTCAGGTTTCCACTTCACAATCACATCGGAAACAGTGGACCGAGGGACTTTTAGGAGTGTGGAAATCTCGCTTACATACGTATGACACAAGTGACACTCAATCACCTGACCACGTTCGAAGTCCGTGAGTTCCGCGGAGCGCCCCATTCTGCTCTCTCACGATGTCATGACTACTGAGGTCACTGATATGGAGTACCTGGCAGTAGGTGGCAGCACAACGCACCTAATATGAAAAACGAATGTTTTTGGGGGTGTCCGGATATTTTTGATCACAAGGTGTATTTTTACCCCTCCCGCCGGAGTTTCGAGTCCTCCCTCGGGCATGGGTGGGCGTGTTATTCTTAGCGTAAGTTAGTTTAAGTTAGTTAAGCAGTGTGTAAGTCTAGCGACCGTTGACCTCAGCAGTCTGGTCCCTTAGGAAATCACACACATTTTTTAAAAATATTTTCAAATTGTTTGCACAGCGCAAAATTACCAAGAGACTGTAATAAAGCGAAAATAATCGTAATACACAAGAGAGGTAGTACTAAAGATATAAAAAACTATCATACTATCTGCCTCCTGTCTACATTGTACAAAGGTTTGACTAGAATTCGGCTACCAGATTGAGCACTACACTTGACCTGGCCTAACCCATTGAGCAATCTGGGCTCCGTGCAGAGTTTAGTACAATCGACCACATCCTGATTCTAAGCAAAACAATTTGTAGAACAAATGCGTACCATTACCTATTTGCTCGCCTTCATAAATTCTGAAAAGGCACTCGATTCGATCAGTCACACATTTGTGTTTGAGGCTTTAACAGTGCAAGGAACAGCACAGTCCAATATTAATGTTTTATACAACATATACAAACCCTCCACAGCGTTTGTGAATGTATTTGAAGAAACCAATGAGTTTCTCATCGAAAATAAAGTAAAACAACGTAACCGTATATCTCCAAAACTATTTGCAGCAGTCTTCAAAAATGCGAAGTCTAAATTAGATTGGAAAACAAAGAGAATCCAGATCTGGAAAAGAGATTCAATAACCTGAGGTTACTGATAATATAGTACTGTTTGTAAATAGTATAGAAGAACTTCAAATACTGGTTAGTGAACTTGCTTCAGTCTGTTCTGAAGTTGGCCTAAAATGGCTGTGATGGTACAAAATCATGATGAATTATGGACACCGGAAGAAAATATATCTGTCAAAAAGAAGGCAGCTTCAAATGGTCATAGAATACATCTGTAGGGTCAACTCTTAAATATGAAAAGAAACCTAAAAATGGAAATATTTCGACGTGTTAAACAAGGCTGGTAGGCTAATGGAAAATACTCTCCTTTTTTGAAATATAAGATATCGGCCGAGTATTTGACCAATGTAAACTGCCAGGTATGTGAACTCATTGTCAGAAAACTAATAGTAGCTCAAAAAGGAATGGAAAGATCAATGTTGGGCTGCACAAAGGAAGACAGATCGAAAGCAATTGATATCAGGCAGACGTCAAAGGTCAGTGACATACCTTGAAACGACAGTGCACCGGTCATGTCGCTCGACGAAAACATGCCAGATAGTCAAAGCATGTAATAGCCCGAAGCCCAATTCACCAAAAAAGACCAGGAGAAAGACCACCGGACATTGGGACAGAAACTTAAAAAATACAGCTGGCGTGAACTGGCAAGAGATCTTATATTGCACGCCGACTCAAAGATGCCACATCAGCAAGTGATCGAATTGGTTGATGATGATGATGATGATGATGATGATGATGATAAAGGCACTAACTGAATTCGAGATCGTTAACCACAGCTGTCATTGTTGTGTCCCTGTATTCGTATAACGACAGCAACGCTGACTCTAATGGAAACATTAATGCAATAATGTGGAAGTGCACCACTAGTTCAGTTTTAAACTTAGGCAAGGAGAACGAAAAACGTAACATATGTCCCTGAATGCATAAACGTATCTTTGATTGGAAATCACTTTAACCCCACAGACAAGTACATCGTAACTAAAGCACTGTTTCCCTAAATTAAAGAAGTAATTTTCGATACAAGAAAATAGTATTCCTGATTTTTTTATGAGCCTAAGAAGTTCTGTCTTACGAGGTGCATTCAAGTTCTAAGGCCTCCGATTTTTTTTCTAATTAACTACTCACCCGAAATCGATGAAACTGGCGTTACTTCTCGACGTAATCGCCCTGCAGACGTACACATTTTTCACAACGCTGACGCCATGATTCCATGGCAGCGGCGAAGGCTTCTTTAGGAGTCTGTTTTGACCACTGGAAAATCGCTGAGGCAATAGCAGCACAGCTGGTGAATGTGCGGCCACGGAGAGTGTCTTTCATTGTTGGAAAAGCCAAAAGTCACTAGGAGCCAGGTCAGGTGAGTAGGGAGCATGGGGAATCACTTCAAAGTTGTTATCACGAAGAAACTGTTGCGTAACGTTAGCTCGATGTGCGGGTGCGTTGTCTTGGTGAAACAGCACACGCGCAGCCCTTCCCGGACGTTTTTGTTGCAGTGCAGGAAGGAATTTGTTCTTCAAAACATTTTCGTTGGATGCATCTGTTACCGTAGTGCCCTTTGGGTAAGGATTATGCCCTCGCTGTCCCAGAACATGGACACCACCATTTTTTCAGCACTGGCGGTTACCCGAAATTTTTTTGGTGGCGGTGAATCTGTGTGCTTCCATTGAGATGACTGGCGCTTTGTTTCTGAATTGAAACATGGCATCCACGTCCCATCCATTGTCACAACCGACGAAAAGAAAGTCCCATTCATGCTGTCGTTGCGCGTCAACATTGCTTGGCAACATGCCACACGGGCAGCCATGTGGTCGTCCGTCAGCGTTCGTGGCACCCACCTGGATGACACTTTTCGCATTTTCAGGTCGTCATGCAGGATTGTGTGCACAGTACCTACAGAAATGCCAACTCTGGAGGCGATCTGTTCAACAGTCATTCGGCGATCCCCCAAAACAATTCTCTCTACTTTCTCGATCATGTCGTCAGACCGGCTTGTGCGAGCCCGAGGTGGTTTCGGTTTGTTGTCACACGATGTTCTGCCTTCATTAAACTGTCGCAGCCACGAACGCACTTTCGACACATCCATAACTTCATCACCACATGTCTCCTTCAACTGTCGATGAATTTCAATTGGTTTCACACCACGCAAATTCAGAAAACGAATGATTGCACGCTGTTCAAGTAAGGAAAACGTCGCCATTTTAAGTATTTAAAACAGTTCTCATTCTCGCCACTGGCGGTAAAATTCCATCTGCCGTACGGTGCTGCCATCTCTAGGACGTATTGACAATGAACGCGGCCTCATTTTAAAACAATGCGCATGTTTCTATCTCTTTCCAGTCCGGAGAAAAAAAAAATGGAGGCCTTAGAACTTGAATGCACCTCGTACTAGACTACTATTTTCAGCCAAATATTATAACCTGACTTTTACTGTGGAGCGAAAAATCACACGTGTTTCTACAATTTTATCTGAGAAAGTATTCATGTCTAAGTGATACTGAAATGCACCTATGCTTTCAGAAATGGATAATTTGCGTCTCTTGTGTCACATATGTAGGACCTACAAACCATTTTTGCTAGTGTCAGTAGAATTAACAGTTTCACAAGTACAGGCAACTAACGCAGATTTATTTTGCTGCCTCCGGCAGTAAACGGCACGGTATTAATTAAATATCATTTAAACTTTCTGCCGTTTTCACCGATTTTCGGGTTGTGTCAGGTTATTGTGTCAGACTTCTAGGGCTGCTAACTCACATCACGCGGAACAACTTCCGTTGCAGGCTAAATCTTGCTCGCAATGCTATTTGTCATGGTTATGCCCCTGAGAAGCATCAGGTCATAGATACTCTGTGGCACATGTATGCCCTGTATGTTGTCTATAATCCAGTCATCTGCTCCATATGAGAGGGCATACGATCAGCAAAATACATTTCTGTGCTTCGAAACAATCATTCTTATGGTGTATCAGTTTACTGGGGTAGGTACTATGCAGCTCATCTGGTTACTTCACCGTTAGTTCAGTGATATCTTCACGTCTCTAGACCAAGGAATATTAAAGGATGCCTAGCATCGCCGGGAATCGTCAGTGAACAGTTTATCTGTGACAGAAGTTATTCCTCATGAAGTGATCTATCACCGCAAGGCGTTTGACGCAAATACTTCGTAACACTCTTTGTGAAGGTGGAGAACAAGACGAGGGCGCTTCTCAAGGACGCAGATTTACCGGAGGATGACGCTAAGAAATTGTTACCCCAAGGTCCGGTACCGCCTAGACTATATGGACTCCCGAAGGTTCACAAAGAGGGGGTACCATTACGCCCCATTGTCAGCAACATCAGGGCACCAACATACACTCCTGGAAATTGAAATAAGAACACCGTGAATTCATTGTCCCAGGAAGGGGAAACTTTATTGACACATTCCTGGGGTCAGATACATCACATGATCACACTGACAGAACCACAGGCACATAGACACAGGCAACAGAGCATGCACAATGTCGGCACTAGTACAGTGTATATCCACCTTTCGCAGCAATGCAGGCTGCTATTCTCCCATGGAGACGATCGTAGAGATGCTGGATGTAGTCCTGTGGAACGGCTTGCCATGCCATTTCCACCTGGCGCCTCAGTTAGACCAGCGTTCGTGCTGGACGTGCAGACCGCGTGAGACGACGCTTCATCCAGTCCCAAACATGCTCAATGGGGGACAGATCCGGAGATCTTGCTGGCCAGGGTAGTTGACTTACACCTTCTAGAGCACGTTGGGTGGCACGGGATACATGCGGACGTGCATTGTCCTGTTGGAACAGCAAGTTCCCTTGCCGGTCTAGGAATGGTAGAACGATGGGTTCGATGACGGTTTGGATGTACCGTGCACTATTCAGTGTCCCCTCGACGATCACAAGTGGTGTACGGCCAGTGTAGGAGATCGCTCCCCACACCATGATGCCGGGTGTTGGCCCTGTGTGCCTCGGTCGTATGCAGTCCTGATTGTGGCGCTCACCTGCACGGCGCCAAACACGCATACGACCATCATTGGCACCAAGGCAGAAGCGACTCTCATCGCTGAAGACGACACGTCTCCATTCGTCCCTCCATTCACGCCTGTCGCGACACCACTGGAGGCGGGCTGCACGATGTTGGGGCGTGAGCGGAAGACGGCCTAACGGTGTGCGGGACCGTAGCCCAGCTTCATGGAGACGGTTGCGAATGGTCCTCGCCGATACCCCAGCAGCAACAGTGTCCCTAATTTGCTGGGAAGTGGCGGTGCGGTCCCCTACGGCACTGCGTAGGATCCTACGGTCTTGGCGTGCATCCGTGCGTCGCTGCGGTCCGGTCCCAGGTCGACGGGCACGTGCACC
The DNA here is from genome assembly GCF_023898315.1 of Schistocerca nitens. Lineage (NCBI taxonomy): Eukaryota > Metazoa > Arthropoda > Insecta > Orthoptera > Acrididae > Schistocerca > Schistocerca nitens. Next base: position 267,570,079 of record NC_064618.1, read on the forward strand.
TTCCGCCGACCACTGGCGACAACATCGATGTACTGTGGAGACCTCACGCCCCACGTGTTGAGCAATTCGGCGGTACGTCCACCCGGCCTCCCGCATGCCCACTATACGCCCTCGCTCAAAGTCCCTCAGCTGCACATACGGTTCACGTCCACGCTGTCGCGGCATGCTACCAGTGTTAAAGACTGCGATGGAGCTCCGTATGCCACGGCAAACTGGCTGGCACTGACGGCGGCGGTGCACAAATGCTGCGCAGCTAGCGCTATTCGACGGCCAACACCGCGGTTCCTGGTGTGTCCGCTGTGCCGTGCGTGTGATCATTGCTTGTACAGCCCTCTCGCAGTGTCCGGAGCAAGTATGGTGGGTCTGACACACCGGTGTCAATGTGTTCTTTTTTCCATTTCCAGGAGTGTATTTGTTGGCCAAATACCTGACGGGAATATTAAGTCCTTATGTGGGTAAATGCCCTCATCACATCCGTAATTCCGTGGATTTTGTTAAACGCCTTGATAGCTTCAGGTTAGATGAGTCATATATCATGGTGAGTTTTGACGTCGTTTCCTTGTTTACGAGGGTACCCCTGCGAGAGTCACTAGAATTGATTAGTCAGAAGTTTGACGAGAAGACCACTGAACCTTTTAGGCATGTCTTGACTTCCACGTATTTTCTTTTTAATGGAGAATACTTCGAACAAACGGAGGGAGTCGCCATGGGTAGCCCACTCTCACCGGTGGTAGCGAATTTGTACATGGAGAACTTCGAGGAGGAAGCCCTGTCGTCATCCGTATGGAAACCTACCTGCTTTTTCCGTTACGTGGACGACACGTTCGTCATCTGGCCACATGGTATGGATAAACTCCTTCACTTCCTTACACATCTAAACTCCATACACCCCAACATCAAATTCACTATGGAGACTGAAACGGAGGGTAAATTACCCTTCCTTGACGTCTTGGTCAAGAGAAGGGCTGACAGCACCCTAGGTCATGGGGTGTTTCGGAAGACTACGCACACTGATCTGTATTTGCACGCTGACAGCTGCCACCACCCTTCACAGAGGAATGGGGTACTTAAAACTCTAGTACATAGGGCGCGCACTATCTCTGACGCAGAGAGTCTACCCCAGGAATTGGAACATCTGAGTACTGTTTTTCGAAAAAATGGGTACTCAGAGTGGCAGATTCAACGTGCTCTCCGCCCAACCACTGCAGCACAACCTGTTGAGATGGATGAAGTCACGAGGGAGGAGGTAGGCACTGCATTTATTCCATACACAGGCGCACTCTCGGGGAAAATCGCCCGCATTCTGAAGAAATACCGGGTCGGAACTGTGTTTTGTCCTCCAAATAAATCTCGTGCACTGGTGGGGACCGCCAAGGATGACCTCGGTTTGAGGAAGGCCGGCGTGTACCAGATTCCGTGTCAATGTGGCAAGTCGTATATTGGTCAGACGATGCGTACCGTCGAGGATCGATGCCGTGAACACCAGAGGCACACTCGACTGATGTATCCGAGCAAGTCGACGGTCGCTGAACATTGTTTGTCGGAAAATCACGCCATGGAGTATGACCGCACGAGGATTCTGGTACAGACGTCGAGATACTGGGACAGCGTTGTTAGAGAGGCCATCGAAATTCGCACCTATGACGACCTCATAAACCGCGACTGTGGCTATAATCTTAGCAAGGCTTGGGAACCAGCGATCGAGTTAACGAAGAGTACATCGAGCAAACGTATAGTTGTGACGACCACGGCGGACAGAGCCATCACACCGACGTCATCTCAGACGCCGTCGCAATCTGTTCCACCGCGCGACCGTGGCGCGGGGCGCGGACGGCGGAGGGAGCGCGCCGCGGGCGGAGGGTATTTAAATCGGCCGCCGCCGCGACCGAACCGAGTTCCCTCTGAGCAGCCTTAGCGTACGGATCTCCGTGCCGGCACGTTCACAGGAGCTCAGTCCGTCAGTTCACCTGATGATGGCGACATGTATGATCGCCGAAATATTGTGCCCGTTGGACACTATAGACCGGCAGCACACCCGTGGATATTTTGATTATCAAATACGCCGGGAGAAACTCAAGAAAAACTGAACGTATTCGTGCCGCAACATATGATCATGCATTGTCTTGCTGAAAAATGGCATCTGGGGTGATGTGCCGAAAAGGCACGGCTACAGGTCGCAGGATGCCTTTCACGTAGGTCACACTGATCACAGTGCCCTGGACACACACCAAGAGTTATTGGCGGTTGTACCAAATAGCACTTGAGCTGGCACCGTATGTCTTCCGTAAATGCAGTCACTGTGATTCCGCTGTCCCTGTCCGCAGGCGAACAAAATGCGGCCATCATTTTGAAACAGATAGAACCTGGATTCGTCCAAAGCTACTATCTGATGCCATTCCTGTCCCCTGTGACGACGTTCCATACAGCATTGCCGTCTAACATGTTTCTGCACAGTCGTGAAATGGAGGCGCAGAAGTGGGCCCATACCGTAATAAACGGTGACATACTGTCACCACTGATACTGTACGATGTGTTACAGTTGTAAACTCCCAACAGAAAAAATAATTATAGCATTCACATTCATTGTAACCTCCCAACAGTTTATTATTCCGTAACCTCGCAATAATAACGTGACTAACCTCTCAATAAAATTGTGGCTCACTTATAACCTTTCAATAATTGACTGTGAATTTAAACTGGTAAATTTTGGGACGTCAGCAGTGCTGCGTCATGGCCCAGAAAGATCATTCTGAATAAATTGAAAATTCTTATCTCAATGAAGTCGCCGGATAACGCATATACACTCCTGGAAATGGAAAAAAGAACACATTGACACCGGTGTGTCAGACCCACCATACTTGCTCCGGACACTGCGAGAGGGCTGTACAAGCAATGATCACACGCACGGCACAGCGGACACACCAGGAACCGCGGTGTTGGCCGTCGAATGGCGCTAGCTGCGCAGCATTTGTGCACCGCCGCCGTCAGTGTCAGCCAGTTTGCCGTGGCATACGGAGCTCCATCGCAGTCTTTAACACTGGTAGCATGCCGCGACAGCGTGGACGTGAACCGTATGTGCAGTTGACGGACTTTGAGCGAGGGCGTATAGTGGGCATGCGGGAGGCCGGGTGGACGTACCGCCGAATTGCTCAACACGTGGGGCGTGAGGTCTCCACAGTACATCGATGTTGTCGCCAGTGGTCGGCGGAAGGTGCACGTGCCCGTCGACCTGGGACCGGACCGCAGCGACGCACGGATGCACGCCAAGACCGTAGGATCCTACGCAGTGCCGTAGGGGACCGCACCGCCACTTCCCAGCAAATTAGGGACACTGTTGCTCCTGGGGTATCGGCGAGGACCATCTGCAACCGTCTCCATGAAGCTGGGCTACGGTTTCGCACACCGTTAGGCCGTCATCCGCTCACGCCCCAACATCGTGCAGCCCGCCTCCAGTGGTGTCGCGACAGGCGTGAATGGAGGGACGAATGGAGACGTGTCGTCTTCAGCGATGAGAGTCGCTTCTGCCTTGGTGCCAATGATGGTCGTATGCGTGTTTGGCGCCGTGCAGGTGAGCGCCACAATCAGGACTGCATACGACCGAGGCACACAGGGCCAACACCCGGCATCATGGTGTGGGGAGCGATCTCCTACACTGGCCGTACACCACTGGTGATCGTCGAGGGGACACTGAATAGTGCACGGTACATCCAAACCGTCATCGAACCCATCGTTCTACCATTCCTAGACCGGCAAGGGAACTTGCTGTTCCAACAGGACAATGCACGTCCGCATGTATCCCGTGCCAACCAACGTGCTCTAGAAGGTGTAAGTCAACTACCCTGGCCAGCAAGATCTCCGGATCTGTCCCCCATTGAGCATGTTTGGGACTGGATGAAGCGTCGTCTCACGCGGTCTGCACGTCCAGCACGAACGCTGGTCCAACTGAGGCGCCAGGTGGAAATGGCATGGCAAGCCGTTCCACAGGACTACATCCAGCATCTCTACGATCGTCTCCATGGGAGAATAGCAGCCTGCATTGCTGCGAAAGGTGGATATACACTGTACTAGTGCCGACATTGTGCATGCTCTGTTGCCTGTGTCTATGTGCCTGTGGTTCTGTCAGTGTGATCATGTGATGTATCTGACCCCAGGAATGTGTCAATAAAGTTTCCCCTTCCTGGGACAATGAATTCACGGTGTTCTTATTTCAATTTCCAGGAGTGTATATCTGCGCGTATAAGAAATTTTTCTGGCACAGCCCAGTGCAATGCTGGCCGCTAGATTTGTCACGTATACAAAGAAACAACTGACTTTTCTTTACGATAATCGGGATGACCATGGAACAGAGAAATTAGTAATTTCTTTAAATTCAGATGAACGATTGCAGAAAGTTTATAAAAATTATTATTATTAAAAGATTTCTTGAAACATTTACATGGGACTTGATATAACAATAGTACAAATTTAGTTTAACAAACTACATATGCGCGCGGCTGATTTTCACCTTATACTACATCGCTCAGGCATCGGCATCGCTCCCCACGACTGCTAGCTACTGCTACTACTACTGACACTGCTATTACTGCAGTCAACACCGCTCTCTGGTCTGAGATTCTCTTATAGCTTTCATATCGCAGGCAGCACGTGAGCAATCCATAAAAATTACATCTGCTCGACTGCGCTAGCAACAAATTCCTTAGTCGTGGACCTCTTACACAGTGTTGAGCTAGAGCCGAGGAAGACGCAGATCTCTCCTGCAATGCCATCCGGTTGAGGTGTCCATTTTCTCGTGATGCGACCTGACCCATCTCCTCGTGTTCTACGGCCTTCCGTGAACCATTCTGCACACACCCTTTGCACTGCCGAAACACTTCGTCCCATATGGGCAGCAATTTCCCAGACAGATGCATCACATTATCTCATTCCAATAATGCACCCTTTTTCAAAGTCACTGATTTGACGGTACAATTAGCGCATACGTCTGCGAGGCACCCTGCGCGCCAGCTCAAGTCCCACCGATCCATTACCTTCGGTTTATAACGACAACGAGAGCCGCAGGCACATTTTACCTGCAGGTGGTGTTGTGTCGCGATATCGATGTTGACATTCAACTCGCTGGCTGATATGGGTCAGACGAAAATCATTTCTGCTGCACATACTAATGTATATCCCTGTGTTCTATTTTTTCTGAACACGAGTATATTCAAAGTATACAGTTTAAAAAACAAAATTTTTATACTTTTACTTGTGGCTTTTGTTCTTATTGCAAATTTGCGCAGGAGCTACAGACTACAGCAGAATGTTCCGAGCATGCAGGTTTGGTCCACTCACAACAAGTAATTTGACTTTTTCTGTCTTTCTTCTCTACACAATCTGCACATCGTCTCGCTTTCTTAGCTCGTGGTTTCACTGCCCGGTGCTACTAATGAATTCATTGACTTATTCACCCCTGCTAGTTGCTTTCCGAAACTGATGATGACCGCCTGACATCTCGTTCTTTTATTGGTAGCCAGTATCATTATGTATGCACTCGTTGCAATGATTATGTTTCAGAAAACCACCAATGGCTATCGGCTCGTTTTTCTCTTCAAACTGTAGGATCCCGTCTTCTTGTCCATGGTAAAAATGCCGCTCTTTGTGGCATTGTATGTTATTACAACTTTAGGCTTCTTTATTTGTGACGATGACACGATTAGTTGGTCATGTGGCGAGCTAAGGACGGCAACAACTTTGTTTTACTTAGTAATATTAAGATTCTATCTTCATATCTAGCTGAAAATCAAATAATGTAGAGTATACGTCAAGTCCTTTAAGGTGTAATAACATCGGCAGGCAGTTCATCTTTATTTTTTCGGATAGGTCCCTCCAGTGTCAGATCTTTTGACAACAAATAATGAGTTAAATCGAGAGATGTGAAAAATCATCACAGTCGATGTTACGTGCAGACTTCCCAAGTTCATTCACCAGGGTTTTCATAACAATCTCTCCAATTCGCACGGCTCTGGTTTCTTCCTCCTTCTCCAAATACACTTTCATCTTCCAGCAGTAGCTTGTTGCACTTCCAAATATTTCCCAGATATTTAATCCGTTTCTACCAGGTTTTTATTGGATGTATTGTCGAAATGGACGGTGACCTCGAAGTGTGACCATCCGTTCGTCCACGGTCATACAGCATACTGAAATGTAGGCATCCCTAAGGGTAATTTCCCACATCTCAAAAACTTCTCGTGTTCCGGTTTATTACTTTACCTATTTTCACATCGGGCTGTTCTATTGTCAAAGCGCAACTCCCTCGGACTAACATGGAAGAGGTTGCAAGGCATAATTTCACTGAACAGTGGTCGGCTACTCTCAACATACCAAAGCTGACTGATATCTTCATTTCCTGATTTGTAAACTACTGGCAGGATCAGAACACCAAGCAACTTTTTCATTTCATGCATATCTATATCCAACCACTCCTCGTAAAGAATTTGACCTTTCTTGTTAATCCACATACAGACTTTGTGAATGAGGGGTACACGAACAACAGCATGGAACAAAATTCTTTCCTCACAGTTCCTAATCGAATAACTTGTATGTCCTTGGTCTTCATTCAATATAACCGTTTTGCTCCGCCTAAATTCCAGCGTGAGGAGCTGTAGCCCGCATTTCATTCCCATAACTAGAAAACAACAGCATTTCCACTGATTGCTCTTCTGCATCTTCTTAAATGGATTCTTCATAATCATCATGTTTGTGTAGTTCTGAGTTTTCAGAGATATCATCTGTCTCATTATCATCTTCATATTCCGAAGAGTGCTCCAACCACTCCCTTACCTCCTCATCTCATAGTATTCTTGTCTGTAACAAATGGTTCAAATGGTTCTGAGCGCTATGGGACTGAACATCTGAGGTCATCACTCCCCTAGAACTACTTAAATCTAACCTAACGACATCACACACATCCATGCCCGAGGCAGGATTCGAACCTGCGATCGTAGCGGTCTCCGTAACATTTTCAGTTTGTAGAACAGACAACTGTTATGATGTAATGTACTAAAATAAACATGTACTTTTCACAAGGAGAGCTGTTGACACTGAAACAATAACAGCAATTTTTCAGTAACTATATGTTTGTCTGCGCAGCGTCTGTTATGCCATTTGCCATTGTTATACCATAACAATGGCACTGAAAAATTGCTTCTAACCGCACGGGTCTACAGGCCCGTACGGGAGGAAACATACACCAACACTTTAACGCAAAGTCATATGTAAATTTATTCACTTTTTTTCCAAAATTATGAGCACCTGCTTAATATCGTGCAGGGCCCATGCGAGCACGCAGAAATGCCATAACACGACGTAGCAAGGACTCAACTAATGTATGAAGTAGTGCTGGAGGGAATTCACTCCATGAATCTTGAAGGACTGTCCATAAATCCGTAAGAGTATGAGGGGGTGGAGATTTCTTCTGAACGGCACGTTGCCAGGCATCCCAGATATGCTCAGTAAAGCTCTTGTCCTGGGAGTTTGCTGGCCAACGGAAGTGTTTAACCTCAGAAGAGTGTTCCTGGAGCCACTCTGTAGCAATTCTTGACGAGTGGCATATCGCATTGCACTGCTGCAATTGCCCAAGTCTGTCCGAATGCACAATGGACATGAATGGATGCAGGTGATCAAACAGGATGCTTTCGTACGTGTCGCCTGTCAGAATCGTGTCTAGACGTATCAGGGGTCCCATATCACTCCAACTTCTCACGCCCCACTACGTTACAGAGCCTCTACCAGCTTAAACAGTCCCCTGCTGACATGCAGGTTCCATGGATTCATGAGGTTGTCTCCACACCCGTACACGTCCATCCAATCGACACAATTTGAAACGAGACTCGTCCGACACAGGCAACGTGTTTCCAGTCATCAACATTCTAATGTTTGTGTTGACAGGCCCGGGCGAGGCGTAACGAATGATGTTTCGTTGAATGGTTCCCACAATGACACTTGTTGAGTGCTCAACACTGAAATCTGCATCAATTTGCGGAAGGGTTGCACTTCTGTCACGTTGAACGATTCTATTCAGTCGTCGTTGGTCCCGTTCTTGCAGGATCTTTTTCCGGCTAGAGCGATTTCGGAGACTTGATGTTTAGCAGGATTCCTGATTGAGCCGTGCTCCAGCTCCCGTTTGTGCCGTTGACAGGTTGGCATCGCGTGTTCGGATTGTGAGCTCTCGTTTTCTTAGTGCGTTCACTGGCGCCACTAACTTTGCTCGCTTTGTCTGTCCGTTAGTGGCAACACCGGCGTTTAGCGATAGCGAGTACTGTGGTACTATCTTTGGAGCGACCTCAAGTATATCCGGGTCGTCGTGTGTCAGAGTTCAGCTGGGGGGACGGAGCAGCAGTGAAGTCCGCACAGCCACTACTTGCCCCATCGCTGGCGCCAAATGTGTATTGCCCCGACGGAAGGATGTGGTCGTGAGAGTGCACGCCCACTTCCTGGACCGGATTAAGAGAGTTGAAGTTGAATGGATTGTTATATTCCAGTAGTGCAACCTTCACTAGTGTGTGTGTCTCCGTCCGTCGAAGTGACCTCATGGTAATAAGTAGTCAGTCGACGATTCATTCTGGGACCTTTCCGTGCCTGACTTGAGTGGGAACGACCGTTGGCTTGTCGTTCGGTCGGTCGTCTCAGCGGACGACGTGTATTTGGTTTTCCGACCGCTTCTGGCTCCTCTGTGTTTGTGTCGACCTGTAACTCGTTCTGTTGCTCCACAGTGACTGGTTTTAATATTGAGTTGTTTGTGGAATTGTTTTCGGGGATCCGTGTGTATTTTGTGTGGTTTCAATGAGCTGTCTGCGTGTTGGATTAAGCAGTTGGTTATGACGGGCAGCAGTGAGGTCCGCACAACGCCGGTACTCGGCGCCACCGCTGACGACACACGTGCACTGCTCCATCGAAGGAAGTGGCCGCCATGGAGTTCGACCCGGTTCACCTAGATCAAGTTGAATGGATCGTTAAAACCGAGTAGCGAAACCTCCACCATTGTGTGTGTCTCCGACCGTCGAAGTGACCTCATGCCATCAAGCAGTCAGTTGGCGGTTTTATACTCCGACGTTTACCTTGCCTGACTTGATTGACAACGACCGATGGTCGGTCGTACGGTCCGTCGTCTCAGTGGACGATGTGTGTCTGGTCTTTCGACCTTTTTCTGTGTTCTTAGCGTTCATATGTACTAGAATTTGGCGGAGCCAACTTGTGTAATTAAATGCTTGTCATTTGACGATGCTAACTGTTATTCTATCGTGGTATTGGTTATGGCATCTTAGGTTGATTTTGCGAGTGTGTTGGTCGGCGTTTAAGCTGTCCCTGGTTTGAGTTGCCATCCCGTTAAGTGAGCATAACTCTTGGCTGCCTGTCTTACCGCTTACGCAGCTGTAAGGACTTTTCCTAGGTCGATCCTTGGAGCACTGTCTATGGATCACTCATGGCGGGAACCACGGAAGCAGACCGTAGAGGAAAACAAGTTCACACCAGCACCATAGATATATAAATCGCCCTATGCTTTTTAGATCGTATAAAAATGATAATTTTACTGTTTTTTAATTCTGACAAGTACAGATTTTAACCTTGACATCTACATATTTTAATTAAGTATTTTTAATATAAAAAAAGTCTACTGAATACAGTATGTGCAAATGGGATGTAACAAATGTACCAGACGCCACCTGTCGGTAATAGTGTTATAATTAATATAAATTACGTGCACTCTGCCAACCAATTTTATGTGACGTAGCATGTGAAAGTTGCTGGATTTGGACGGGTTAATCCTGTAACTAAAATATCAGGTGTGTTCTGGTACATTTGATGTTGATTAGATAGGATGAAAAAGATTTGCTTTCGTGAAATAGTAAATTAGTATCATTATTTTTACAGATCTGAAGATGGTTCTGAATGAACCGAAACCGGTCATATGAATAAAAAAATTGCAATCAAGACGGATTTTAAGTAACATTATAAAATCACTGATTGCTGTTATCCCATAAGACATTATGTCTGTTTTTGCAAAGTTTGTGCCACGTCAGGCTTCGGGATACATTACGAAGTTCTTACGTGTTAGGACAAAGATAATGAAAGAAAACTTGAAAATAAAATTTAACAAAACATGCTTAGACGCAGGGATTACTCCTAATTACGCAAAAGTAAAAATCAGGAATATGTCAAACATAGCACAAATAGTAAAACGTAAAAGTGAAGTATTATGGATTAAAACTCAAATTCGAGAAGCATATAAAATGAAAGACAAGTTAAATAGAGAAGCTTTTAATCTTCACTTGATTTTAGGTGACATTTTATCTCCATTACAGTTCACATACGTAAGCAGAGAGATTGAAAATAGAATTGACAGGGAGCGAGAATTAACTCTAAACAGACATCAGAAGAAGCTTTTTAACCTAGGTGCAGATTTTAATATTGACAACGAAACGGCGTATAAAAAGTTGCATACTTTTTGTGAGAGGGTCGTGAACTTAACTGAGATAGAATTAACAAAGGATGAGCAGAACCTTTTAAATAAAGGGCTGCAATATAACCTAAATCCCGCAATTAACTCAAATACAATAAAAAAGACTGTCGCAGAAGTGAAAATTGCATGTGATATCGCAAATATGAATAGATACGAACAGACAAACACGGCAGTTAAAGTAAAGAAGTCGATTATAGATGAAATGCACTCTGCTCACAAGAACAGAAACGAACTACTAACTCTTAAGGGCTTGAATAAGAAGTTAGAATCACGTAAGGCTATCGTCACAAAGGCAGATAAGGGCGGCACTATGGTTTTAATACATGATACAGACTATATAGAGAAAACTGAAAAGTTCTTTATGGAAAACGGAATAGTAGAAGTCAAGAAAGATCCAACCAAGAAATTTCAAACAGAAATAAGGAAACAAATAGATAACAGTGTGTTTCTATTCACAGAGGAGGAAAAGTTTAAACTGAAAGTAATGAATCCGCGAATCCCCGAATTACGGTCACAAATAAAGCTCCATAAAGTTGAAAAATCGATTCGCCCAATCGTTAATAACACCAGAAAATGGCTCTGAGCACTATGGGACTTAACATCTGTGGTCATCAGTCCCTAACACCAGTAGCCCAAGTTATAAATTAAATAAAGAGCTAAATAACAGATTGAGGCGGCATATACATATCGTCGGACTTTCAACATTAGCAACAGCTACGAATTTGCCGAGCAAATTAAAGACGTACTTATACCTCAGAATGCGTCACTAGCTTCATTGGATATCACCAATCTGTACACAAACATTCCCGTAAAATAAACGATTGAGATCATTAAGAACAATCTCCTCACTCATGGTAAATTGGCACTGGGGGAAGTGATTGAACTAGTGGAAATGTTGGAACAAGTCTTGTCGTTCAATTACTTTACTTTCAATGGTAAAATTTATCAACAGAAATCAACATTTGATGTTGATTAGATAGGATGAAAAAGATTTGCTTCCGTGGAATAGTAAATTAGTATCATTATTTTCACAGATCTGAAGATGGTTCTGAATGAACCGAAACCGGTCATATGAATAAAAAAATTGCAATCAAGATGGATTTTAAGTAACATTATTTCTTTATTTGGTCTGATTGCGTCAATCGTTTAAAAATAATATTTTCTTTAAATTATTCCTATTGCTTGTGGCATTCAGCCTACAAATAATATTTTGAATTCTTTCTTAATAAGGCCTTCAGCCGCCAGTGTAGCTTGTGTTACAGTTAATTTTTTTTAATGATTGTCTTTCAAAAAATTATTTCCTTAAATAAAGTGTACATGTTTAATGTGCAGCCTACGGTAACTGATTAGGCCCCGTCCACACTTTTTCTTGAAATTCACGGTACACTCGTGAAATGGCCGTACGGGAATGTCCCCATTTCATGCTACTTCGGAGTTGCTGTGACTATAACATCACGTCCAAACTCGCTTAAATCTTGAAAACCTGCCATTGTAGCAGCAGTAACCGATCTGACAAATGCAGCAGACACTCGTTGTCTTATATAGGTGTTGTCGACCACATCACCGTATTCTGCCTATTTACATATATCTGTATTTGAATATGCTTGCCTACACCAGTTTCTTTGGCTCTTGTGTGTACTTACTAATGAAGAAGGTATTAAAGATCCTGGACGGCCGTCAAAAAATGTTCAAATGTGTGTGAAATCTTATGGGACTTATCTGCTAAGGTCATCAGTCCCTAAGCTTACACAGTACTTAACCTAAATTATCCTAAGGACAAACACATACACACATGCCCAATGGAGGACTCGAGCCTCAGCCGGGACCAACCGCACAGTCCATGACTGCAGCGCCTTAGCCCGCTCGGCTAATCCCGCGGGGCTGGATGGCCCTCTGAGGCCGGATGGTAGGTAAAGGATTAAGCACACATTTGGCACCTGTACTAGAATTTATTTATTACGTTTTTTTTTCTTTTATATTGCTTAAGACCTGGAATTTTTGTCGCTTAAACATATTTCTTCGAGTATCATTATTTTCCAAGTGAAATGAAGACAACAGCGAATTTTGTACATAACTTGTAAACACGCCACGCGCTATCTCTATATACCATTAGCTCTCTTCTATCCGATCCCTTAAAATGAATCTCGATCACTGAAAGAGCATCTGAGAATAGCCAATCTGGGAAGTATGTTTCATATCACTCATGCCTCTTCTCTGCAAAGGCCAGGCGACAGCAGTAATACCACGAATATTTTGTGTTTACCGCTTTATGCATTACTTTAGTTGAGGTTTACACTTCATTACCACTATGTCCTATAAACATTATTTGCCGTTGCGACACTCTAAAGCATACCTAGATTCCATTAATAGATTCGCAAATAAGCGGGAACAATCATTTGCTGTCGTTGGAATTCTATGAGGTGCAGCAAAATGGCACATCAGAGAAACAGTGCAATGATGGTGGGCGCACTGTCGGCATACAACACTTTCAGATATTTTGAACGACAGGCGTATAACAAGTAATGCAATACATTTTTTACCTGAAAGCAGGTTGGTTTTATTCAGTATTCCAATGTAACATCCTGCTCCCCGCTCCTTTGGCTACAAAACCGTATGTTGCAACGTAAGCTCCGTTCAGTGTGACAATCGTACGCCACCTTGTGTGCCCGCGTGTTATCACTCTACTCGTAAACATCGAAGCCAAAGTCTTGCAGCATCAATAACCTCCCCATTTTCGACGTACTGCCACTGACGGAGTGCATCCTCTATTGCACCAAACAGGTGGAAGTCGAAAGGTGCGAGATCCAGTGGAGGAAAGAGATGATGGATGAGGAAGAACGGTGCAATGACGTTTTGTAAACTCCTCTCAATGATGCGCAGACTTGGGTGAGGCCTTGCGTTGTCAAGGAGAAGGAGAAGATACTTTGCATTTTTGTGCATGCGAACACGCTTAAATCGTTTCTTCAGTTTCCTGAGGGTCGCACAGTATACTTAAGAGTTCATCGTTGCACCATGAGGAAGGACATCCAATACAACACCAATACATCCAATACACTTCAAAGTCCCAGAAAACTGTCGTCATTACCTTACCGGCTAAGCGTGCGGCTTAGAACTTTTCCACTCCACGGACTGCCTTTTTGCTTCCCGTTCAAAGCGATGAACCCATGTTTCATGGCCTGTGACGATGTTCGACAGAAAACTGTCACTATCAGCATCGTAACGCGCAAGCACTTAAAACAGATGGTTCTTCTCGGCTCTTTATGGTCTTCCATTAGGTGGCGAGGAAACCAACGGGCACACCTTTGAGTGAGTCAGCACTACCAACAGAGACGTCCAGACGAGCAGCGATTTGTTTCATTGTGATCCGTCGATCACGTCGAATGAGAGTGTCCGCACGTTCCGACTTGCAGGAGTCACAGCTGTATGCGGCGAGCTGGTACGCAGGAGATCAACAGTTCTGCACGATCTTGTTGCGACGACGGCAGATGCCCCGCGCAACGACTCATCGTGCTTTGTTCACTGACAGTTCTGCGTAGGCATACTGTAAGCAGCCTGTGAATATCTGCGATGCTCTGGTTTTCCACCAAAAGAAACTCAATGACAGCTCTGCTTGGGAGGCACCTCCGTTAGAGATGCCATTTGAAGGTTACGTGTAGTGTTGCCACTAATAGGAACTTCATGAAACTATATGGGCTGGAGTGGGGATATTCTAATATGTCCTACAACAAATATTGCATTTCTTCAACCGAAACTGTCCGAGCAGAAATATGTTGCATTACTTATTGAACGCCCCTTGTACTACGGTGGTGAAATAAAACACGTCAGTTACTCACAGACGAGTCATAAATTAAGGTACAGAAACGAAATTTTTATTTCATGATACGTTTCCTTCTGTTTTATTCTACTCGGAGCCCCAATTTAATTAGAAATTACTGAGAACGATCGAAACTTCCTGGCAGATTAAAACTGTGTGCGGAACCTAGACTCGAACTCGGGACCTTTGCCTTTCGCGGGCAAGTGCTCTACCATCTGAGCTACCCAAGCACGACTCACGCCTCGTCCTCACAGCTTCACTTCTGCCAGTACCTCGTCTCCTGCCTTCCAAACTTTACAGAAGCTCTCCTGCGAACCTTGCAGAACTAGCACTCCTGAAAGAAAGGATATTGCGGAGACATGGCTTAGCCACAGCCTGGGGAATGTTTCCAGAACGACAGTTTCACTCTGCAGCGGAGTGTGCGTTGATATGAAACTTCCTGGCAGATTTAAAAGTTTTAATCTGCCAGGAAGTATCATATCAGCGCACACTCCGCTGCAGAGTGAAAATGTTATTGTACTAAGAAAGATCGTTTTCTTAACACCTTTGTTATCTAAAGCACAGTGTTGTAGAAAAGCTGCCCCTCCGCTACCTTTCGTTCTTTTCTTCTTAAACCAGATGCTTGGCGTGCAGTTGCCACTACCACAGCTGTCAACTCTAAGAATGTGTTACTTACAGTTGCTTGTAATTAACTTATATGTTTCATCTAGATGAACAGACCGCTCCGGAACTGAGGGTTGAAAAAAATGAAACAAAGTTCTAGGCATTTATGATTTATTCACGGCTGACCAATTTACTGGAACGCTGTTTCCGTCTGCAGTATGTGTTTGTGAATGAGGAAACAAACCATTAAGAGTATGTTCGGCCAACATTATGTACACCTGACCGTTGCGCAGAAGCACCAACTGAAATCTGGCGAAGTACCAAAATACATAGATGCTAAAAAATGCTTTCACAACGGTTAATCAAAAGGAGGAGTGTTCCTGCCTTCGGCCGCATACTTGTCACAGAATACAGGTGATGAAGAATAGTAGAAAGGAAAGTAACGCCGTACCTGAAACGACATACTAGCGGATGTTTGAAAGAATTCTCTTAAGAAAGTTTATAAGGGAATGCTGAAGCAAAGAAGATATCAGAAGTAGGCTGGATAAGACTAAGGAAGCTTTCATCAAAGAAAGAGATGCTCTGGTATCAGGTATTGATACTTAAATGAGCAAGAAATTCCTGAAAGTGTGTGCGCGTGAAATCTGGAACTGCTTGTAAGTGAAACGTGGGCTGTTGAAGATCCGGAAGAAAAGAAACTAAAAACTTTTACAATTTGGTGCTTCCCAATAATGTTAAAAACTGAGTAGAGAGGTAGAGCATGAAATTTAGAAGTGACAAGAAGAATAGATGAGAAAAGTAGGATAGGGAATCTAACTTGAAACTGAAAGGAAATGTAAAAGAAAATAAGTACTGGCAGACGAAGGATAGAATGTACAGAACTGTTTATAATGTTCGTTGCAGTAAATGCTTAGAGAAAAAAAGTGTAGCGCAAATATGTAAAGACCTAATCGTAAGAGACAAGACTCCCATTCGTGAGGACGGATTTTCAAATTTATATGAAGTTACCCAGATTCACTTCCTATAAATGTTTGGATGTTCTCGTGAAAAAGTAGCCAGTTGTCTTTCCTAGGTGATATTAGATGTACATTTTGTTCCAGAAATTCCTAAGGAGTAAATCCACAAGTAAGCAGAACATGTCATAAAAGAAGTCTGCATAACCGATGGAAAGAGTTATGCTAAAGTCCCTTCCATGGATTCTTAATGAAATTGTCAGCATGCATGTGGAATATATCAAATAATCTTAAACAAATCTTCTTTCTACGGGTAATAAATAACCTGTCACAAAATTCTCAAAGGTGCATTGATAATTTTAGGCTCCTTTAGGCACACATCATCAAAGAGAAAATCAGTTTAGAAGACTTCTTTAAATTGCGCACATTACTGCAATGAAGATATGCAGAAGACAGACTTTAGATTGCACTTACGTTATACGGTATCATTAATAATACTTACATAAACTGTTTCTACTAATAAATTCGTCAGTAGAGTAGAAGGAATTGGTCTGCAAAAAATCCCTCAGGCTCCATGATCTTTATTAGTAAGTGTACTCTATGTGGCGGCTGTCACGTTATTGAAACTGTGCGTTTCTACGTAATGGAGAGACTTGTGGCCAAAGACATTAGAACTTTGTGATGAACATTCTTATTTCTAGCGTTGATTCCATGAACTGAGATGGTAGTTTCAAAAAGAGAGAAATTATTTATGACAAATTTGATTAAGAGACAAATACACTGGAAACAGTAGTTACCATCAATTGAACGTGTGCAGGATGTTCTTGAGTTCAATAAGGCGTATTACACGCTTTTACACTCGGAAAAGTTTAGCTTATCTTGCTGAATTGCCCCAAAAAATATTCATGTATGACACTGCTTAATGAAAGTAGGTGAACTACACCAGTTTCTTAAATTTTATATCACTTAGTCTGGCACACAAGCATCGTAAATAAACATTGATTTATTCGATCCACCATCTCTATGGTATGCTTCTTCGAAGTGAAAGTATTGTCAAGTTGGCATCCCGTCATATTTCGAACGTATTAAAGACACTCGTTCCCAATTATAGCTGGCGGTCCGTCTCTAAGGACCTCATTAGTGCCGGTAGGTTTAACATTTATCATCATTCCTCCCTTAAATTAGGAACAGATAAAGGACAACACCATACAAGTCGAAAGTCTAGTGACTACCAAAGAAAAATAAGGGGATGCTTTAAATATTCGTCTACTTGATTACTCTGCACTTAAGATCCTGGCAGATCGTTCGTCGAACCGACTTCAAGCTACTTCTCTACCGTTATACTCTCGAACAGCGCGCTGGGAAAAATAACACTCAAATATTTCCATGCCAGTTCTGATTTCTCTTATTGTACTATGAGGACCACTTCTCCCCTTACATAAGTAAGTGCTAACAAAATATTTTCACACTCTGAAGAGAAAGCTGGTGAGTGAAATTTCACGAGGAGCTGCTGCACTAATGACTTCGTAAGAATAAAGAGCTAGTTCCGTTTCACAAGACCCATTTTTTTCTGAATCTGTGTTGGTTGTTTCTCAATAAATCATTTTCTTCAAAGGTAATTCATAATGTTAGGAAGCGGTATATGTTACTAAATCCTACTGCAAATCTACGTTGGTGACACTGATCTGTAATTAAGCCGATTACTCTTGTTTCCTTCCTTGGGTATTTGCATGACTTGTGTAACTTTCCAGGCTCTAAGAACGGATCTGTCGATGACCAAGCGGTTGTACGTGAGTGTTAAGAGCAGAGCTATTGTATCAGCGTACTCTAATAGGAACCTGAGTGATGTGATGCTCTGGGCCGGAGGTGTTACCTTTAATGATCGAAGTTGCTTAGCCAAACCTGGGACTTCAGTCTCTAAGTTACTCATATTGGCAGTGATTCTTGTGTCGAACTCTGGAATATTTATTTCGTTCCCTTTGGTGAAGGAATTTCGGAAGCAGCCGACCGGTCTAGGGCGCTGCAGTCATGGACTGTGCGGCAGGTCCCGGCGGAGGTTCGAGTCCTCCCTCGGGCATGGGTGTGTGTGTTTGTCCTTAGAATAGTTTCGGTTAGGTAGTGTGTAAGCTTAGGGACTGATGACCTTAGCAGTTAAGTCCCATAAGATTTCACACATATTTGAACATTTAAATTTCTGAAGCCATCTTTAGAAAAATAGCTTTTGTGCACTATCACCAGTACATCACCACTGTTGTCGCACAGTGAAATTGCTGAATCAGTCTCGCAGCTTGTGTACTTTACACAAGACCAGAATGCCTTTGGAATTTCGGCCAAATCTATTAAAAGCATCTCCCATTGAAGTTCGCGCTAAATTTCGTTCTTCTGTAAAACTTCGACGATCTTAGGGGATTTGCGTGCTTTTAAATTTGGCATGCTGTTTTCGTTAGTTTTGCAACAGTGTTCTGGCCTGTTTAATGTACCTCGGACGAGCAGTCCCCTCTCTTTTTAATTTGTTTGGTATATACAGCACCAGTGAAACGTTTTAGATCACCCATCATAACTAAGGATTTGTGGTTAAACCAGGGACTTCGTTTTAAATCGTCTATTACATCGGCGCTCTAGTACTAAAAGAAGCATTAACATGTAAAGACTAAGAGCCTCTGTTGTGTACTTGGCTGGTTTTTCGCCAAGAAGGGCACAGGAGAGTATCCACGACAACACTGTCGTGCCTTTACCTAAGACGGTTTCACTCGAAAGTGCTCATTTCTTCTCCAGTCTGTGTAGAAAAGAGTTCGCGTTAGTTTACAGGACACTATGTGCATCTAGCAGTGTGTTTGTATTCCTGATCAGCTCCTTACTATATTACCTTTTAATGGGACGGAAATCAAAATCGTTCTCTAATTGTGGCTCTGCACCAGGAGGGTTATTTTTGTTAGATGGTAGCAACAAAAGTTGGCGTTGTCCGAGCTACAGAGATCTATACGCCGAAGCAGTTCAAGTAAATTGGTGCTAATGAAGCGCTTCGCGATCTGGAAGACCCCGAATACAATCATACACGGTAGATAAGTTCGTATGTGTGCAGAGTGAACGTAAGAGGAGTCGTACTGAACGTGAAATTCGTGGGGAAGTAAACATTATGCGAGCAGCTCGAATCGGTGTCTCAACGGTGCAACGCCGTCTCCGTGAACAAGGTTCAAATTGTTGCACAGCGAGCAAAAACTCTTAAGTAAGCAAACACAATAAGGCGGAACGATTGCAGTGGGCACAGAAACATACTCGTAAAAACTGGAGTTAGCAGGTTTTATTCACGGACGAATCTTAAGTATTTGGAAGCCATCGTCGAAAGTTTTATCGTCGACTTTACGGAGAACGTATGAAGAGCCCGTGTGTCTCGCCAAAGGCGTAGGTTGGTGAAGGGTCCGTCACGGTGTGGGGATGTTTTGTGGTCCATAAAATCGTTTATGTAGTGACAATTAATGGATTGGATATCATACGACACTGATCAACAACGTAGTTAAATCCAGCAAGAGACTTATCAGTCGACGATTTGTTGCAACACGACAGTGATCCCAAACGTGCTTCTATATTGTGCCGAGGTTTGTGAATAGATAAGAGAACTGTGGGACACTGGAGGACATGATTTGGCCAAGTCAGTAACGTAACTAAAATCCCCTTGACTTCTTATGGAATAAACATGACAGAGAGGTCAGAAAACTGAGGTCATCTAATGTTGAAGATCTATGGAATAATTGACATAAGCTTTGGACTTCATTGTCTGCTAAAATGTGGCAAAATCTTGTATCCAGAATGCCTAGAATTTGTGCAGCTATTTTGAAGGCAAAGAGAGAGTACTTTGAAGAGGCTAAAATCAAAACCATATTTGTACTGTACTTAATGATAGAGAGAGGCAATATTTATTTCTTTGGTCTATTTAGATTGTGCGGTGTGTGTGTTCACTGAAAAAAAAAATAGCTTTTCATTGTGGTTTATCGAAACTTTTGAGTGGTCCTCAATTTCCATCGATACTATTTCTTTGAATTTAAAGAACATTTGGTCCATGCTTACGTAGTTAGATTGGAAGGAGTGTACACTGTCTCTTAGGTAGGCGTCAAGTGAACTTTTATGTGATTTTCTGTGTAGTTGTATCTTGCGTTTATTTTTGGTGGGTTTGGATATTACGGTAATCGTTCTCGCTACAACATCTTTGTGGTCGCTAATCCCTGTATCCGCCATGACGTTTCGTATTTGCTCAGGACTACTTGTTGCTAAGAGGTCAAATATGTTTTTTCAAGCCGGCCGGGGTTGTCGAGCGGTTCTAGGCGCTACAGTCTGGAACCGAGCGACCGCTACGGTCGCAGGTTCGAGTTCTGCCTCGGGCATGGGTGTATGTGATGTTCTTAGGTTAGTTACGTTTAAGTAGTTATAAGTTCTAGGGAACTGATGACCTCAGACGTTAAGTCGCATAGTGCTCAGAGCCATTTGAACCATCTGCTTTTGCAACCGTTTACGCTTCGAGTGGGCTCCTGAACTAACTGTTCAAAATAATTTTCTGAGAAAGCATTCAGTACGATTTCACTAAGCTGTATGGCTACCACCGAGTTCAGACATGTATTTTCGTCAACATTTGTTCGTTAGACTGAAGTGACCACCAAGTATAATTGTTTGTATAAGAACTGCGAAATGTTCAGCAACTGAATCATTCGTATGTGTCGACGGTGGGGTAGGGCAGGGATGATCGAAAATGTTTCACTGGTGCTGCATTTACCAAACAAATTAGTAAGAGAGGGCAATGCTCCTCACAAGTCATACCAGTACCCAACAAAGGAAACAGGAGTAGTCCGCTTAATCACAGACCCGTATCAGGAACCAAGAATCAAACTCTAGCTGTAAGAGACTCTTCGACTCCAGGGCGAGGTCCTGGCCTGATACCAGCTGAGGTCAGATGATGTCAGCCAGCGTGAGCCAGCCGGTGCAGAGCGGCGAGGTCCGCCCGCTGGCAGACTCCTGCAGTAATTTCCGCCGCAATATCCGGCCGCGTCGCCTGCAGCGGGTATAGGGCGCCACCTAGACTGGTCACACCAATAGCGCTCCTGTCACGCCCGGAAATTCTTTTTCCGAGTCCAGCCTTTCGTCTGGGCTCTCAAGTCATACAGAGGAGAGAACGAAACACTGGCAGGTGGGCTATGTTCCTTTCACTAGTACCATCTCTTCACTGTTATCCTCTTCTCTCAGAATACACTTTCCTGGTACGCTATAAAGATACAATGCTCCCGTGAAACTATCAAAAATTAATTAAGGCTAGTAGGGGCTTGGATTCTGTGCCTTGTGTTTTTGTATGTTGGACAGAGTGGGTGCAGCGAGAGAACGGTGGCACCCGCAGATCAAAGATTTTCTCGGGAGTGACCACCCTGAAGGCCAGAACATTGCCTCTGACTGACTTCTATGAAGGGCAAGGAAACCTGACGGGTACCTAATAAAGAGTGCGTGTTAAACGCTGTCTCAAAAAATAAGAAACCAGACATAATAAAAATTATTTTAATGTCGTGCTAGTCGCGTATGCATAGGCATGCTGTATTTGTAATGTCAGTTTTATTGTAATGCTTTTGTTCCGCTTTATATTCGGGTATTAACTCAGAGAGTTGTTAATGTCGGCTTGATATCGTTTGACAGTCCATTCTTACGATTAGTGGTCAATGACCTACATATGTCTTTGACACAAAGTGCCACTTGTTTCAACCATGTGATCATATTTGCTGTTCTTTAATGTTTGCTTTATTATGTTATAACCCTTTCAGACGATCTGTCTAAAATTTAGTATGTATTCGCTGCAACTGAAGTATTTTTCCTCAATGTAAACCTCATATACGCATCCGTGAATGTTCAGGCTGTCCATTATGCACAAGAGCTCCCTCCCGATAGGCATCGCTGTAAAAATATCAACAAGTGAATGTAGTAGTTCCCAGCAGCCTTCGAACGCCAGAATTACGGATGTTGTTTGATAGTTAAACTCCACTATACACATGGATATTATTATTATTTTGCATAATAATTATTGAATTATCAGTTTATTTATTAAAAATTGAATATTTCAGAGTTATTTATTTTAGTGCAGGAAGAGAAGCCAAATGTTCAAAGTATGCACTGGAAACGGATACATGTATTTGTATAAATCATGCATCTAAAATCATTAAAAAGTCACCTAAGAGCATTAGAGCATAAATAAAAATTTTCCTTCGTCCAGAAGAAATTCAGTTCTGAAAGGGTTAAAATACTTCATTACACTGTATTTCTGTCTGCTCTACTGTACCACTTTTATTTTATGTAATTTGTGATCATAGTATATATGTTCATGGCTCCGCCAAGTTTACCTTGCGGCCACCTATCGGCAGTTTTGTCTTCATATCTCGATTTTATGGAACTCGCTTAGTAGTCTTAGTAGTCTGTCATCTCACGCAACACAACTGGTAAATGGCCTTTGTCCTTGCGCCCCCTCTCCATATGGGTAGGTAGGAATTGACTGTGTTAGCACTTCTGTTTAATGTCCCTTAGTTATTACTATCTAAAAATTATTTTGAATTACTATATATCAATTCGTTTGTTATTTTTTACTTTAGATTTCTGAAGATGGGAATAATTCCGTAACGCGTCAGGGTTACTTTGTGATTAATAAAGTCATTCTTCGCGTGCTCTATGATTTTTCATGCTACCGAGCCAGCTTAACTACAGATATACATATAAACCAAAATTAATTAAAGAAATTCACCAATAAGTGAATTTATTGTTCATAGAACAGAAATTGGAGCTTAAGATCGGGATAAGACTGACGGACAAAAGAAGACAAGGATTGAATGTATGCAACTACTAAGAATAAATCAGAATGTGCCATCTGCCATTGTTCTGTCTCAGTTCCTTAGGAGACGTAGTAGAGTTCACTTCTGTAGAAAATGAAATGAAATGATCGTATGGCATTGTTGGCCTTGAGG
This sequence comes from Schistocerca nitens, assembly GCF_023898315.1. NCBI lineage: Eukaryota > Metazoa > Arthropoda > Insecta > Orthoptera > Acrididae > Schistocerca > Schistocerca nitens. The sequence goes on from NC_064618.1 coordinate 267,592,930, forward strand.
CCCCATCCAGGGAAGTTTGGCAGCCGAGTGCAAGTCTTATTTCAGGCGACGCCACATTGGACGACATGCGTGCCGGTGATGGGGATGAAATGATGATGAGCACAACACAACACCTTGTCCACGAGCTTAGAATATCTCTAACCTGGCGGGAACTGAACCAGGGCCCGCTGGCATGGGTGGGGAACTCGTTACCACCCAGCTAAGCAGGTGGACTACTTCTGTCGGAGACTTAGTTCACTCGTTGCTAGCGGAGACTTGGTGACATTCATTCATAATGTGGGCTACCTGGATTGAAGATATATATGTAGACTGCCATGCCGTCTTGGTGACTGGTAGCGAAGTTAGAACTCGTTTCTGCCCTCATTTATGCAACTGTCTTTGCTGTTGGATCATGGTCTCTTGGAGTTTTTTAAATTATTTCCTACAGAACATCGAGCGGCCTTTTCAGTTTCAGTATCCACTGGCTTTAGGCCATTTTCAGGTGCTTACAACTGCAGGCAATAGATACGTCGAAGTTAGACAAACTGGTGACAAAAACACAAACCTCGGTTGATAATAAACTGAAAATTACTCATTTTCTGAAACCAAAGCAGCAGTCAATAGTAACCAAAAGAATAAGAATCAGTGTGAGCCTCTATAACTCGTGTCAGCCTTTGCTACAAACAGCATCTGTATGAAGTATGAATTCAACTTACACATCATAAAATAAATAGATAAACGCACACATACGAGTATTTCTGTTACAACTGAGAAATAATGACCCACAGAACAACAGTGAGACATTTGTTGTTACTACTAACACATTACACATGGTGATGTTTGTAATGCCATGCTAAAATTTTCCTAAAAGTATTAGTAACGTTACTATAATAAACGTTAATCTATGTAGTTGCAAAATGTTTGGCGTACCTAAGAAAATCAGCTTCCTTAGAGATTGTCTCACAGATTCAAAATGCAAAGCGAAATTCGGGAACCACACACGGAGTTCTTTAATATAATCATGGGGTTGAGACAACGAGGTGGTGTCCCACCGATACTGCTGAGACCCGCAGTCGATAAGATAAAGAGGCTTTTCAACGGAATATGGAAGGTATCGAGGTCGAAGGTGAGAAAATTACACATTTCGTATTGGTCGACGACGTGGCCCTGTTGTTAAAATCTTAGGAAGAACTGATGAGTGACAGCTTGGGGGCAGCAGCGAGAAAGATCGGTCGTACGGTGAATGAATCGAAGACTGAGTACTTCGTGATGAACAGGACTCACACCTATTCAGAGACGCACTCCAGTCACTGACATTCGGGAAGCTGATCTTATAAAAGCGTTAATGACATTAAGTACCTGGAGGGTGATCTTTGCAGAAGACATACGTTGTGAAACGAAGATCAAACCAAGGATCCAAGCCACACACCAATCGTACTTCAGTCTCATTCAGCTTTATAAATCTCTTGGTCTGTCTAGAAATTTCAAGTTCCATCTGAACAAAATATTGATCCAACCCGTAAGACGGTATGGCAGTAAAACATGCAGCATCCGGAAAAAAGACTTAATCTTCCCATTTTCATGTGGAATGTCTGGCATGCATTGTTGTGAACTGTATAAGACCTACAACATCCCACCAACCTTTTCATCTTAGAATAGCATTTACAGTCAACGATCTCAGTTATCTGCTGAATATATTCCAATCTCTGTCTTCCTCTACAGTTCTTACCCTCTGCAGCACCTTCTAGTATCACAGAACTTACTCCCTGACGTCTCAGCACTTGGCATATCATCCTATCCTTTCTCTCTTCAGTGTTTTCCTTATAACTCCTCCCTGCCTGTTCTGCGGAGAATCTCCTCATTCCTTACCATATCAGACCACCTAATTTTTAACATTCTTCCGAAGCACATCTCAAATGCTTCGAGCCTCTTCTTTTCCGGTTTCCCCCTGTCTATGTTTTACTACAATACAATGCTGTGATAAAACGTACATTACCGGAAACGTATTTCTCAAATTAAGGTCTATGTTTGATGCTTGTAGACTTCTCTTTGTTTGGAAAACCCATTTCTGCTTTTTATTTCCTCCTTGGTTTCCATAGTGCTGATTGTCCCCTGTATACATCCCGGGTCGTGTTTGCACCTTCTTTGTCAGGCTATATGGATGAAGTCGTATGTGATCTGTTCAATAAGATATTCCATGATGCTGGCATTGTCATTCCCCACTCGATGGGTTCCATTCATTGTAAGCCAGTTCGATGGTGGAGTAAGCCCACTGCCATCTCCATCCACGATGTTCCTCATGCACCCATCCTCCATCCATCTTATTACCTTTAAAAGTCTTCATGCCAAAGACTGTTACTTAATCAAACATAGCAAGACTTTGTCTCCTGTCTGTAGGTTGTCCTATCACTTCTTCATGGCTGTGGGCTACACACTGTATCCTCCAAGGTTGTGTGTGGCAATCTTTAATTCTGGCCCTGGCCTTTCCAGGTGGTCTCTGTACAGATGTATCAGTTCTTATTAAACACTTCATGACCCATTTTGCGGTGGCCTCCTATCCAGCCACCTCTCTCCTCCAGAATCAGAGGGCTGAAGCTTCCTGCTTATGTTTTACCCTCGCCTGGTATGATCCTACAACGCACCTTTTACTGAATGTTAGCTTCTTCTGATCCTTCTCACAATTCAGCCTTTGGCCCTGATTCCATCCATAACCATTTCCTTCAACACCTCAATCATCGACAACGACCATATCTCATGCAGGTGTTTAACGATATTTTCTTCCAACGCATTTTTCCCGCTCACTGGAGAGATATTACTGTGACTCCAGTCCTTAAGCCCAGAAAGGATCCATTGTCCCTTGATAGTTACCAGCCAGCCAGCCTAGCCACTATCCTGTGCAAGTTATTAGAAAACATGGTGGCTCATCGGTTCAATTAGGTCCTCGAATCACGGGACATTTCATTCCATTATCAGTGTGGCCTTTGGGACGGACGGCCTCCGATCGATATCAGCTTCAATTGGAAACTGCAGTTCGACAGGCCTTATCTCAACGCCTCCATCTTGTTGCAACTTTCTTCGATCTTCGTAAGGCCTGTAACACAGCCTGACGCAATCACGTCCTCTTTATACTCCTTGAGTGATCTCTTCGAATCCTCCTACCGACTTTTATTCGTCAATTCCTATCCTACTAGTCATTTAGAGTTCGGGTTGGCACTGTTCTCAGCATTCGAGATGGCTCCGTATTAAGTGTCCTTTTTCTCGTCGCTATTAATGTACTTTTGGCCTCTACCAGACCAAAGTTCACTTCTGAATGTGGCTGATTTCTGTATTTAGGCTAGCTCCCACTCAAAATGCCTTCCTTGGAGCAATAACTCCAGTATGCCATCTGGTGAGCTTCTACATACACACTCTCACATGTTTCTCAGTTCTATCCCCTTAAGTCGAAGGTGGTGCACTTCTGTCGTCGTACCCTTTTTTTCCTCTCTCCTACATTCTCTCGCAACCACCATCCCTAGGTGGTTCCTTGGTCCTGGATCTAGATGGATCTCTTCCAGGATCTGAAAGCCCCCCCACTTCAATGGTGTTCCATTGCTTGTTCTCAGTACTCTTACAGGAGTTTCAAGGTGCCATTATTTTTAACACTGATGGCTCTAAATACAACAGTCACGTGGGGTATCCCTTCACATATTTTACTAGCATGGAACGGCACCATCTCTTGCCTGACACATGCAGAATGGGTGGTAAGTTATTACGCCCTCTGTTTTAATAAAAGGTCCTCCTCTCATGGACACAATGAGTGGCCTTCAGGCTATCGCTCAGTGTTTTTCCTGCCACCCCTTGGTCTTTGCATTCACGACTTATTCTCTGGTCATAATGATGCTGCTTATTCGATTGATTCCTTTTGGGTTTCCAGGCAGTTATGTATGCCGGGTAATGAACTTGGAGATCACCTGGCTGAGGCGCCTGCACCTATCCCCGTTCTCTGTAACCCCTCTTGGGGCTTATTTACATCTTTACATCAAATCTCTTTTTGCTCGGCCTTGGGCCGACTCTTCGGAGGCTACCTCCCGTCCAATAAACTTAGTGCAATCAAGGAAACTCGCACCACATTGCGTTCTTCTCTGCCATTCTCTTCCGTCTTTGTATGGCCACTGTAGGCTGGCACATTGTTATTTACTCTGAAATGAGCAGCCCTCTCTTTGTAGCTGTTGGGCTCCCCTCATGGTGATCTAAATTTGGCAGGACTGCCCCCGCCTTTTGGCCCTTTACAGTAAATATGGCTTCCCACCGTCCTTCTATATTTACATCTACACGGATACTCCGCAAGCCACCGTGGAGTGTGTGGTGGAGGGTACACTGTATTTCCACTTGTCATTTCCCCTCCTGTTCCAATTACAAATAGAGTGAGGGAGAAACGACCATCTATATCCCTCTGTATGACCCATAACTTCTCGTATCTTATCTTCGTGGTCCTTATGCATAACGTATGTTAGCAGCGATAGAATCTTTCGGCAGTCAGCTTCAAATGCCGGTTTTCTACATTTTCTGAACAGCGTTTCTCGAAAAGAACGTCGCCTTCCCTCAAAGGATTCCCATTTGATTTCCCAAAGCATCTCCATAACACTTACGTGTTGCTCGAACCTACCGGTAACAAATCTAGTACCCCGCCTCTGAACTGCTTCGATGTCTTCCTTCAATCCGACCTGGTACTCAAAAATAGGTCGCACCATCGTCCTATATGCGGTTTCCTTTACAGTGAATCACTCTTTCCTAAAATTCTCCCATTAATCCGAAGTTGACCATTCGTCTTCTTTATCACAGTTCTCACATGCTCGTTCCATCTCATGTCGCTTTGCAACGTTACGGCCAAATATTTAAATGACTTGACACTGTCAAGCAGGACTCTGGTAATACTGTATCCGAACATTACAGGTTTCATCTTCCTATTCATCTGCATTAACTTACATTTTTCCACATTTACGGCTAACTGCCATTTATCACACAAACCGGAAATTTGGTCTAAGTCGTCTTGAATCTTTCCACAGTCACTCAACTTCGACATCAAGCCGTGCACCATGGCGTCGTCAGCAAACTACCGCAGATTGCTGTCCACCCTGTCCGCCAAATCATTTATGTATATATAGAACAACAGCAATCCTATCACACTTTCGTGGGGCACTCCTGACGAAATCCTTATCTCTGATGAACTCTCGCCGTCGAGGACAACATCCTGGATGGTATTACTTAAGAAGTCTTCGAGCCACTCACAAATCTGTGAACTTATTTCATATGCTGGTACCTTCGTTAATAGCCTACAGTGGGGCACCGTGTCAAATGCTTTTCCGAAATCTACAAATATGAAATCTGCTTGTTCCCCTTCATCCATAGTTCGCTGTATATCATGTGAGAAAACAGCAAGCTGTGTTTCGAACGAGCGATGCTTTCTAAAACCATGCTGATTCGCGGATATAAGCTTTTCAGTCTCAAGAAAGCTTATTATATTTCAACTTAGAGTATGTTCAAGGATTCTGTAGAAAAACTAATTTAAGAATATTGGTCTGTAATGTTGCGTGTCCGTGTTTTTTTTTACCTTTCTTATATACTGGAGTCACTCTTTTTTTGCAGTCACTAGCAGTTAGCTTGTCTCTGGTGTTTCCCCCTTCCCCGTCCTGTCCTTTCCTCTTCCTGCCGCCCTGACGGTCCTTGTACCTCTTTGTTTGTTTGCCCGTTGTCCCTTCCCTTTGATGGACTGTGCTGTTTTTGTTGTTTGTCCCTTGATTTCAGTCTCCTTCGATCTTGGGACCGATGTTCTAGCTGTTTGGTCCCTTCCCCCAACCAACCAACCAACCAATAATATGTTACTACCAACAATAATAGGTAGGTCACCGTACGGATTGGAGGAGCTACATTTTCTTCTTTTTGTTCTACATATACTCGTTTTGTCGTTAATCATATGTTATATCGTACTGAGAATACAGTATCACTTGGACACTGCAATTAACTGGCAACTGGCCAAAGATGGTAGTGCATACATTATGAAGTGTGCTAAATAATCCAAATTCTGAGCTCACTGGCAATGTTCCAACTCTACATGAAATCTGTTTGCAAAATTTGTTTGGTAGTGACGAAAATATCTTTTTGACACAAAGGTCCTACGGAGAATCCTTTTAGGTTTACCATAGAGTTTACATAAGGTATTACATTATTATATAACATGTTACTTAGGTGATGTCCTTCTTGTCGTCCGTGTTTGTGTACTGAACCTGAAGGCCGACTTCTTGCTTTCTATTACAGTAGATTCGGAATGTGGGAAAAAAAGGAACTAATTTGTTTACTGAGAAGTAATTGCATAACTGATCATCGTCAGCAACCTTGGATTTGTGATCTTTGTGGGATACTTAATAATGAATTCTTACCGTTTGAAAACTGTCGTCGGTAAATTGAAAGGCACAAGTGATACGGTATTCTATGTACTGTATTTTCATAACATGCTGTTTCTCCGCGCCGGCCGGAGTGGCCGTGCGGTTCTAGGCGCTGCAGTATGGAGCCGAGCGACCGCTACGGTCGCAGGTTCGAATCCCGCCTCGGGCATGGATGTGTGTGATGTCCTTAGGTTAGTTAGGTTTAATTAGTTATAAGTTCTAGGCGACTGATGACCTCAGAAGTTAAGTCGCATAGTGCTCAGAGCCATTTGTTTCTCCGCATCGCCGTGGCAAATAGCGAATACTCTGTTGTGCAAAACTTAAGGACGAAAGTAAGTCGGCCGGCCGAAGTGGCCGTGCGGTTAAAGGCGCTGCAGTCTGGAACCGCAAGACCGCTACGGTCGCAGGTTCGAATCCTGCCTCGGGCATGGATGTTTGTGATGTCCTTAGGTTAGTTAGGTTTAACTAGTTCTAAGTTCTAGGGGACTAATGACCTCAGCAGTTGAGTCCCATAGTGCTCAGAGCCATTTGAACCATTTGAAAGTAAGTCTCGCATCATGTGTCATTGCCGAGTAAAAGTAACATAGCACGAAGAAATCTGAACCACACAGAGAAAGAACTGCTGCAGTACAGTGCAAGAGGTAACGGGACGAAATACGCAATGAGACCAACACGAATGGCACGTCTGTTCAAAGGCAAAAATTGCACTGAAGTCACTGTGATATATGATGGCCGTTGGAAAATTATAAAAAAAATGGCTCTGAGCACTATGGGACTCAACTGCTGAGGTCATTAGTCCCCTAGAACTTAGAACTAGTTAAACCTAACTAACCTAAGGACATCACAAACATCCATGCCCGAGGCAGGATTCGAACCTGCGACCGTAGCGGACAATTATAAAAGACGGGGCATGGTTCCTCATAGGGTGTGTGATCACCACGGATGACAATCCATACACTGTATCGTATTCCCATGTTGTCCACAAGGTTGGTGAAGAGCTCTTGTGTTAGGGCATCCCATTACTCCAAGAGCGTGGTCGACTAGTGCTGGATGATCGTTGGTGCACTTAGGCGTGCTGCAGTACGTTTTCTCAACCCATCGCACACGTGCTCAATGGGATTTAAGTCGGGGGAAGGGGCGGAACAGTCCATTCGCCTAATATCCTCCCGTTCCAAGAACTCTCACCTGTGTTGCTCAACGAGGTCGCACATTCTCATTAATAAAAATGAAGTCACGGCTGAATCCATACCACAATAGACGCAAATGGGGATCGAGATCATTCTCGCAATTACGTCGACTGTTGAGTGTACCGTGTTGCAGGATTTAGAAGTCAGTATGTCCACGCAACGTTGTGCCTGCCGATACCATAACACCTGGACCAACAAAATGATCATATTCGACAATACGTATCTACCCTCAAGTGACAAGAGGTGGTAACGCAACTCTGGAAGATTGACTTACGTGTTCAGTGTATGTTCTCTGGCTGCTTTGTCTTCGAACAATATACAGTACAGAATGTGATTTTCACTCTGCAGCGGAGTGTGCGCTGATATGAAACTTCCTGGCAGATTAAAACTGTGTGCCCGACCGAGACTCGAACTCGGGACCTTTGCCTTTCACGGGCAAGTGCTCACCATCTGAACTACCGAAGCACGACTCACGCCCGGTCCTCATAGCTTTACTTCTGCCAGGCAAAGGTCCCGAGTTCGAGTCTCGGTCGGGCACACAGTTTTAATCTGCCAGGAAGTTTCAATATACCGTACAGTTTAAGTCACCTTAATTATAAGTTTTTTCGTAGACCACCAAATCGTTTCACGAGTCAGTCTCTATCATTCAAACATATCTGTCTCTGAAATAAATCATCTGCATATAACTACTTCGTTAATTGTGTCACATTCATGTCACAATTATGAGACTTCATACTAGACCTTTAATACGTCTTTCTACTACCATCTTCGTCACTGCACCAAGGAACGCCGGTATCCGTACACCTCAATTTTTTTCAAGTGCCTTCCGGTAACTACATAGCAGAACGGAATTTTATATATTCTGGCAATGTGGGAGTGAGTAGGCTGCCATAAGCAAGTGAGATGTACGCCATTACACCGATAAGACACTTGCCCTGTGAACACTTATATTACATCAGTAGTGAATCACATCATTTGATACTTTCCTTTTTAAGAGGTCAAATTCTCTGACACTAATGAACCACAACTTCTAATGAAGTCACATCATGTGATACTTTCGTCTTTAAGATGTTAAATTATCTGACAGTAATGTACCACGACTTCTAATGTATCGCGAACCGTGGCAGAACGTATAAACAGTGTGCTGACAGAGGCAGCTATCCTCAGTAGTCTTTCTACAGATCGAATTTACCTCATTCGACTTCACGTTGATACGATTAACGAAGGCTCGATGGAAAACATCACGGTTTCATTCCTGTAAATATCCTCGCAGTAATGGATCAAAGGACACTCCAGTTTGTCCGGTGCAATATCAGAAAAAAATTTACAAAGTACTCCAGTCGACTTGACGATTCTGTTTTTTGTTTTAGCAGAATATTTCGACATCTAACCTAGTCGTATATTTCGTATGTTGTAAGCAGTGGTCTTATTTATGTTCGCAGCCTGGACTCCAACCACAATTATTTCAAAGAGTAAAGATATGCAATGCAATTTATTTGTGTGAAAGGAGGCAATGAACTACACTGTCTTTGATATGGCGTCTATGATGTGGTTATGATGCTCATTTGTGTTTGGTAGAAGTTTGGTGTAGAGCTCCAGGTTAGAAAACAATTTCGACCTGTCATGTGCTGTTCCTAGTGTCATTTGGTTCCAGAACTGAAGGATCGCGTCTGTTTTCGTTTTACTTACTGAACTTAGTAACGTACACCTTAGAGCGTGTGTTATACGCAGGAGACGAGCATGCGGAAGTAACAGTGCTTTGCGCCAGACCGATCAGTTCATTATTTATGAGGCACTGCCACGCAATGGCCGAATGGAGTTCCTTGCAGACATGTTAGAAATAACCAGCAATTATTAATGTACAGCTACTAGTTACCTACATGAAGTCATTCGTGCAGACGTTTCAGAATTTCTAGCGGGCCGTGTAAACACGTGTTCTCTCAGAACCAATTTTTTATCAGTTGTCTTGGATTACTGACTAATGCGCGAACGTGCCTCAGTCCTGATAGTAAATGAATGTTGGTGATAACTCAACGTCTGGGCGCAGCCGGGTCTAAGTTTCTAGTCGTACGTTTATTTAAACGTTCTAACTTATTAGCTCCAGGAGCTGTGAGATGCCGCACGAGCCAGCGTTGATTTACAGAGTTAAGATATATATTTACGTGGCATGCGAGACGGCCACAACTCGGCCATATGTTTCGGCACAGAACCCAGTGGGAGCTACATCTTGTTTCTCGCAATGTGGATTACGTTCAGCAGAAAGAAGATATCGTCCTGTAACAGATTTCTGAGATTTTCATAGGGTGATTGTATACTTTAGATTCACCAGCCATATCAACAGCTTCTTTTCATTATACATATGACAAAGTCATCTTCGCCAGTAGTGTAATTAATAGTCTTTGGTTATAAGTTATGGTCTCATTGGTGTCCAAGTCACTGGAGACTTGGGAATAACACAGTTGGATAAGAATCGATCGTGGCTTTACATCCGCATCTATACTCCGGAAGCAACCTTCTGCCGTGAGATTCGTGAAATACTATCTGTTCCCCTTTTCCCGTTCCATTCGCAAACTGTGCGTGGGAAGACTTATTATTATCGCTAAAGCTCCGTATTAGCTCTCATTTCTCTTATTTTCTCGTTGTAGTCATTTCGCGAGACGTATGTTGGAGGAAGAGATGTATCCCCCGACTTTTTTTAGGAACGTACTCTCTCGAAATTTCAGTATCAAACCTCTCATGATGCACCGGCCGAAGTGGCCGTGCGGTTAAAGGCGCTGCAGTCTGGAACCGCAAGACCACTACGGTCGCAGGTTCGAATCCTGCCTCGGGCATGGATGTTTGTGATGTCCTTAGGTTAGTTAGGTTTAACTAGTTCTAAGTTCTAGGGGACTAATGACCTCAGCAGTTGAGTCCCATAGTGCTCAGAGCCAACCTCTCATGATGCACCACGCCTCCCTCGTACCGTCTCTCACTGGAATAGTTTAGCATCCACGTAATGTTCTCGCACTCTCTAAATGATTCCGTGTCGAAACGCGCAGCATTTCATTGGGTCTCTTGATATCTTGTATTAATCCAACCTAGTATGAGCCCCAGATTATTGATTAAGAATCGATCGAACAAACATATTGTTAAAACTTCTCTCGTGGATGAATCAAATTTCTTTGACATTCATCCTAGGACTCAGTACGACATCTGCCTTTCCTATTACACCAACAGAAAAAAAGATTGCGACACCAAAAAATAATTAATGTAGAGTAATGAAATTTCGGGAATACATTTGTGGTAACATATGTAAGTGATTCCCATGGCAAGATCACATGTCAGCGCGAGATACGCCATTACAAGTGTGAAATGCTGGTACATTTATAACCGGTGTAAATGGTACATTAATAACCAGTGTAACAGACAGAATGTTAAATACAAGCAATCTAGCGCCCATGCATTTTGTTGTACAGGCTCAGGTTGTTAGTTTGTCGGATGGAGTTCCAAGCCTGTTGCACTCGGTCTGTCAATACAGGGAGGGCTACTGCTGGAGTTGTCGTCAGAAGGTGTCCCACATGTGCTCCATTGGAGACAGATCTGTTGATCGAGCAGGCCAAGGAGACATGTAGGCATTCTGCAGATCATGTTGGTTTACAACAGAGATATCTGAGTGAGCGTTATCCTGTTTGAAAGCTCCCACAGGAGTGCTGTTCGTAAATGGCAGCTAAGTAAGTCGAATCACCAAACTGACGTACAAATTTGAGTCAGGGTGCGTTGGATGATCACGGGAGTTTGTTTGTCATGATTTTACTTTTATTTTATTTTTCGCATTGACGCGTTTCGGGAAATGATTCCCATTTTCAAGTGCGTTTTTTGTGTGCATTAATCCATTTCTGTTGATGTTGTCAATGTGTGAGAGTCTGCTTCATTTCGTTGACTGTTACTGCAATATGTAAGAAACACGCGGTTTTTTTAGTTGTGTATCGATTCTTTTGGTGAAGTTAGTGGCGAAATTTAGAAGAATTTGTACTTAAGTTTTCTAATGGTCCATTTGTGCAGAGACTCACACACACTAAACATCACACACAAGTTGTTGTACACTTTACACATCGAAAATATCTTATATAAACAAACAATTACAAAGATCTTCTTACATGTAGTCCACAGAGATAACATTATAGCCCTTCCACAGATTATGATATGCTTTTGTACAGAGGTTATTTATCTTAACAATTTGGCTCATCAATTACTTATATCGATTTTACATTTGCGCTTATTTCTCTTGAGAGGCACCCACATGCCTTGCTCTTACTGTGGCTTCAAGCAGTCAGGCCTGCAAGATGAGTGGTCTGCCAAGCGAGTGGATTCGTTCTTATTTATCGAGTCACATGAACTCTCGTACTCACAATTAAGTTACAAATTATCCACTTGTATGAATATTACGCAACGGATCACGCACATCAGACTGTTGGTAATTTACACAACTCTGACTGTTCACTACGCACTGGCAATACCACATTTTCTTTCTCATTCAACGGCTTTGAACAACACGTGCCCATCGCACTGAATATGAATGGCGCACACATTATAAATTCTGGGTATCATGACAACATACTATTCGAAGGAAAAGACCACCAATCTATTTCTTTTCACTATCTTATTTATTCCGATAAATTCTATAACCTAAACACACAAATTCTATAACCTATAACAATAACACATGAGAAATTCCGCCCAGTGGGCATGGCTTTACATTGGTGATTCTCTATCATATGGTCTCGTAATTCTTTAACGCTACAGGGCACTTTCTGGATAGGATGGTGGATCTTTTGCCATATCTCACACTTCGGCTCTCACACCCATCATTACGAAAATTTCCTCCAGACCGAGCGGTACAAAAAGGAACATGCATAACCCACTGCCTCTGAAACTATCTTCTTACTCTCCCATGCCAACCACACATACTTAAATTTCATGAAATACATCACACTGGCAACATACAATACAAAACAAGGAATAGTCACAGCGTTATAATCACATCACTTTCAGCTTTCCCACTTCAATTAATATTTATCCCAGTTTCACACGACACTGCCCCACTTCGTAATTTCTCTTTGCTACTATGAACTCTGGTGGATATATGCACGTCTTCCTGTGCAATGCAAGTCAAGTGGCGTTGCAGGATAGACGGCTGCCTCACCTTGCTTCTCTCTCAGAGTATTATAGTTTCAATCAAGCGTCACACGGAAACATAACACACAAAGTAATATTAAGAACATATTCATCACATACGCGAGTCCTCAACTGATACCATGGACGAGTATTTCTCTTTATCCTTTGTCTCATACACAGATTGAGACACACAGTACTCAGTGGAAGTACTCGTCTCTAATTTCAAGTCCTGCACACGCCATTTCTTAAATATTTCCAACTTATAGTACACACGCTAGTAATTCAGCTTAACTTAAGCACTCGGAAGTATTTCAACTTATTGCTATACGAGGTTTCATTGTGACCGTTGGCCACTTCCGAAGATTACTACGTTCCCCTTAATATTACCTGCCTGACATTTAATTCTCCCCACAAAAGTTCCTGAAATAGAGAAATTATTATTCCAAACTACTCTTAAGTATTTCACATGCATACCATGTCTCCACTCTTTTGTCTTTACGGAGCACACCTAAGACAGGTCTTACCAACACTAGATCCAGCGGCAGAGTGCTAAAACATGGCCGTTCTTCAGGCCCTCTCGCACCTCTGCCAAAGTGGATGAGCAGCTTGCTACCGTATTGGTCAGCCACATTTCAGGCGCTCAAAGCTACGGTAAATTTCATCTATTTGGTTCCACCAAAGGTGGCCAAAGGATCATCTCAAAGATGAGCATATATTCACATTCACTATCTGTGGTTAGCAGACGACCATACATTCTTTCATTTCACAGATCTCACCAAACTGGATGTAGGGATTTATTTTGTGGGAGTGCACATGTGATCAATTAAATAAACAAATTATCATTCTTTCCCACACTGGTATCTGGCTTCGCTGTATTAATTGAAATTGAGTTATTTTTACTAAAAAATATGTTGTTCTGACAAGAATAATGAACTATGTTGTACCTATTTTCAATGTCGGGCGGTAATGTACCCTTTCACCACCGGCTACCGATGCAGAAAAAAGATGGCACGGTACTATCCTTCCAATGCGAGGGTAGTTCCGAACATTTTTTTAAGAAAGCTGTATTAGAACAAACGTAGCAAGTCACCATAATAACCAGGAGGAGACCTTAGCCCCTGGTGACCTCAATAGACGACCAAATGCTGTTACTTTACCAAATTATTGACCCAGTTATTGCATTATTGTACTCTCCACATTCCGGAGTAACGTACACATACAAATTTACAACAATCCACATGACAAATAAAACATTACATAATACAAATAAAAAATAATGGTGAGATAAAAATTTGCTTAGTTACTGGGATCTTCGTTATTTTTATGAGTAATCCAAACTTCACTAATTCTAAAACAAATAAAAAAATACTTATTATACTCATGAAATTTTAAATAGCTTACTGTCCAAACACAGAGCACGTTATCTGACATTCATAAATTGCAGGGTAATAATCTTTACACAGCAATGTCTAAATACAAAACAAATTAACAATAGAAAAAAATTGCGTACACTAGTTACATGTAGAAGTCAGGCTCCATATCAGTACTCTAAAATATACATCAAACCTACAGGGAAATAAAACTGAGAAGAGAAACAATGAAATATACCACAAGTTACATACTGGTTACGTAATATAGTCAACCTAAGACATCATGTCATACCTCATTAACTATCATCACTTAAGCAATTGCCACCACTACTCGAATGTGAGTTTAACCTTATCCTTGTCCACCAGTACAAATACCTGTTGCTGAGCTAGTCAGTCCATCAACTTTGATCAATACACGCAGTAAATAGTTTAGCAATAAGTGCTTGAATCCATCAGTAGCTCTCATATCTCAGTCTACTGCTCATTTCTCTGTTGTTACACATTTAGACGACAAGAACTTGCATTTTGACTAGCCTTCGTTACACTTTAATGTGAAATATCACCAGTGTGATAATGCAAATAAGTGGCTTCAGTCAACACGCAAACAAGATCATTACTGCCCACGACATCAAAATGCATCAGTTAATTCCGATATTTGTTGTGCAATGCAAACTCTTGTCCCCTGTGACAACCTTACTGACCAATGCAACAAGAGCCGCTACATTACTATTACGACACTGGCTAATAATTAAAGCATCCTTGTACCAAATATTCTAATAACCATACTACGTGAACTTGATAACTCAGAACAAACCAAAAAAACACACTAACTATCCCAAACACATACGTTAATGAAATACAATTACACTTGCTGTCCCTTCAGGAATAAAACATATAAAAAAATGTACACAGTTAGAAATGCAAATACATTATTCCCTGTCTTGCGAGTCACATGGAATCATTTATTGTGTGATTTTCTTGGGGTCAAAAAGTTGCTGATAGTTTTCCTAGAAACACTGTCTCGGTTTCAAAGCTCTCCAATGGTTACCCGGACGAAAGTCTTTAAGTCACTCAAATCGGCATTTTGAACACGCACTGAACAGTAAAGTGTATCTCACATTAAACACAAATAGTCACTCTCAGAGTACCATGCACACAAATCTAGTCGTCCAGAAATGGCCCTGCAACTACTGTTATCCACAGTCCTGTCCTTTCAGTTCATGGTGTAATTAAGTCTTAAATTCCAACAAACAGCACTTATTCCCTCACCAATTAAAGAAATGTCTCCTACTACAAATGCGAATGTCAATGTCCCACTTTAGTTTCTTGCGTTCAGACAATAATTAGTCACCAAACGAGAACTGTCCTCTTTAAGTGTAACAAGCGTCCCACATGCAATTTACAAAGCACACTTAACAAGTCACTGCCAAACGTTTATGGATCCAACCGTTCAGTGGTCAAGACAAAACAAAACAATCGTCCTGTCTGCTAAAGACAAAATCTTTTCCACCACTCACACCGTGGAAACACCAGTCCTTCACTTTCCAACTTATTGAGACCTAAGAGCAGTCATCTTATTTCACAGCTCCACAGTCCAGTACTAGTTAATAGTTGCTGGTAACTAATGCCCGCTGGACTCTGCCGCGTGTCGTTCATTCTGCCTGCGCTCCGCCACCGCGCAAGCCCCGCACGAGCCATTGAGCAGAAAAAAACCACCCGCTGTTGCCTCCGCGGGATACTGTCTCTAGTCGTAAGGGTGGTGCAACTTATGACTGGCAGCCAGTGGTAGGTGCGTGTCGCCCCAGGCCGCTGACCTGTTGTAGTGGGCGCGTGGAGTGTACTCCGACCGACAGTGGAGTGGGGAGCGCAGCGGCTTTGTCACCTCTCCCATGGCGACGTCAGCTTGGCCTCCCACCAGCGGTATCGGCGCGTTCTGCGTAGCACCTCAGCGCTACGACACCCAATCAGTCAGACCCTTCCGTGCATCTCACAACATTACAGACAAATGATTACATTACAGACATTGATTACATGTATGATCTATTAGATACATTGATAATAAAAGAATCTTTGTTCTAAAAAACATAAAATCATACACCCTAGTTTTCTACACATTAAACATCAACATTTATCGCTTTTCTATATACAGCCCACACTTGTGCTACTGATTGTACCAGTCGTCCCTCATACAAAACATGAAAGTGTCAAAAAAGAAAACAAAAGGAATAAGAAACAATCTATACAGCTCATAATTGCAATATCAAATAGTAGACTACTCTAACATCCTATCTCAGTGAAAATATTAGAAACTGTTGATTCTAAAACTACAATATACAATGAACCTTTGTGCTTGTGACAGACTGAAATTAATACCCCTTGAAAGTGTTCTAACAAAAAAAAATAAGAAATAATCTACACAGCTCACAATTACGTACCACATGATGTTAAATAGTAAACTACTTTAACATCCTAACACAATAAACATTTTAGAAACTGATGACTCTAAATCTACAACATACATTGCACCTTTGTGCTTGGGACAGACTGAAATTAGTATCTCTTTACATATTTTACCTTTTATTATATATCACAACATTTCTAGGACATGTATGTACCATCCACATGATGTCAGATCCTGACCTGCCATCGAGGTTCATCCAAATCAAACAATAAAGCCCAATAATGTTTTAGTTATGGATCGGTAGCATCCCCTTTACAGTGTGTGCATTGATCACACTACTCTACGGCTCTCACTCAACTGACACCACATTTTCCTTCTCATTCAATCCATGAATACACCAACAGAATAGGTCTAGAAGTCAGCTAACCTTAACACCACCACACTCATGACAACATACCATACCTTTGCTCCCTTATACTCGTAACACCACCACACTGACGACAACTTACCATACCTTTGCTCCCTTATACTCAACCACATAACACATCAAGTTGTTTCAGAGATAGCATTCCAGTCTCCGATTACGTCCTTTCACTCTGGCACCTCTCTCCATTGGCTTACCTCTGCATTCACTTTACCGATTATTCATCCTGCTAAATAGAATTGCGACATTTCATCTAAGAACAAAAAATACACAAATTATTCATTCTGCAAAGTAACTGTACACATTCTTGGTACCGTTTTGATTAGTTATACTGTTACCAGGCTTCAACAACAACGACAAAAATTATTTTTTTCATATTGCAAATGTTAAGGTAAGAATTAGATTTACACTTATATTACATCTTACGTCAGTATTCCACAACGTTCACCATCTGGATCTCATACTCCCTTTATGTCCTTTCACGTTGTGCAGTTGTCCTCATCTCTTCAATCGTATTTCGGCTCTCTGTCCGTCCATTACTCCATCATTTCCTGGTCTTCCTTCGCCATTCGCATCAATCTCGGTTGCAGCATACACAGGCCTCTCTGTAACATACATCTAAGACATCTCCACATTGTTAATTCTACTCACCTTTATTTACCACTGCTTCACATCGCTTCTCTCCTTAAATATCACCTTTATCAACTACTATTTATCACGTCGCTTCTCTCACTATCTACCATCTTTATCCTCTCATTACAAATCACGTTGTTTCTGCTTGATCCTTATTCATATGACAAAAAATACGTACATACACCACTCTGTCGACTCCTGTTCATGACTCATTCAACCAGTCAATTCCGTCATACTTCCTGATATCCCGCCTGAAAATTCTTATGTTCGATTTGACCCTGCACAACGTTACACACCACAAACCAATACACTGACTATCTACCATAACTTGCCTACTTTCGATCTATCCTTAACTTTTCCGTAATTTGATGTTCGAAATGTGATGAAGCCCACGCGATTGTTTTCCCTTGATCGTCTCAATCAGTACAGCATTTTCATGGACAATCCGCCTCACTCTGGATGGTTCACTGTACACAGTAAAGAATTTGCTAGTTAGGAATCTGTGCTTACATGAAAATTAAATGTGTGCAGAGAATGAATATGCAAGCTGGGAGAAAGGTACAGCACAAGTGTTAGAAACTTTGGTGCTAGTGGCCTCTTTCCCTAACACCAGATTCCGAACAACCATACACAGCACTTCATTATAACTGTCACCACGACAATGACATACTATAGATCAGATGGCAGCTGATCTAAAAACTTCGATCACATTGCTGATGTTACCTGTAACAGCAGTGTAAACGTACCCTATTCCATACAGATCACAATGTTGACATTTTTACATTACGTGTTAAGTACCTACAATGGTCAAATCACACTAATTATACTGGACTCATTGGCATATTACATAACATTTTTAGCAACTGGTTTGTTTTGAGGAAACACTTATTTTACTTTAGTGTCCGAAATAAAAATTTGCAAATTTTGCTCTGAGAGACCAGCCTAACAGATGCCATTACTGGTGTTTTATTCTCCGATCAGAAGTATGGTATTTGCATTCCTACATATCAGTAGAGTATGTCTGCTACATAGACAATTTCCAGTGCCAGCGGCATGTGTTTTAAGGCAAGATGCTAAGGGCTGATATGTTGGATTAGTTTCTCCTATCCATCAATCCATTATGACAAGAATGAAATGCCAGGATTCCATCTCTCCTGTCATTCTGATAGTTTCTGCTGTTCCTATCCTCGACACTGGGTGACCTATGAGTCGTGTCTCCGTTCACGACGTTGCTCTCATTACCCAGTTCTTGTAACAAGTGCTGAAATGAAGCAGAATCGTCTAAGCCTCTGCCTGCTATCGCTATATCTCTGCACAATTTCACTGGCAACTTCGTTATACAGATCCTAATGAGCTCCCCACGTTCGTATGGCACATCCAAATATCTATTTCGTCTCAGCATTTCCTGATAGCACGCCACTGGATCTCTTATACCACCTTCGTTATAATTTGGCATCAGCAATATGCTTTGCTTAAGCTGGTCCTGCTTGCTTTTCGACCAGAATTCATTCAAAAACTTGTCACAAAATTTCTTGTAGCTACTACAGTCTTTAATAACTTCCTGCATTTTCGCTCTAGCCTCGTCCCTCAAATTATTACACACAAACTTCATTTTGAGGAGTGGTCCCCACGATGAAGGTAACGAATCTTGAAATTGAGACAGCCTTGGAGTATTCCCAGTGGGGTTTGCCACCTGTTTTATCCGACACAACCGTTCTTCTGACTCTCTGAATTCGTCTTCCTCTTTCTGCCTATTTTCCTTTTTTCAATTTATCTCACTCTCCGTCTGCAATCTACCTGGTGGTGTGTCACCTTCGCTACTGCACACTAATTGCAACTGTGCTAGTTCTTCCCTATGTTTCCTACTTATTTCTAATTGCGCCTCTTTAAGCTGTAATAGTGATTGTATCTCCTCCTGGTCGGTATAAACCTCTCGCTACACACTGTCAGAACCTGTCTCGCCTCTTATGCTGATCTTTTCTACAACTGCACTAATCTTATTCTTTCTGACCACTACCTCCGCACAGCGACACTTCCTGCTGGGTGACTTGAGATTCCACGCTGTCTAATGCCCCTTGTTTATCTGCAGTTAAGTCCTCCACTATCTCTTTGATTCGCTCATTTGGCAACACGTCACTAGGGTCTGTAATATCACTCTCTGTTGCAATTATTCGGACCTCCAAATTATTGGCTTTTTCTTTCACAGCGTCACATACTTGCTTCAACGCACCCAGATTCTTCTCCCCCTCATCTAACTGATTCTTAACTACGGGCAGACGCTCATCGATAATTGTGTGTAGCTTCCTCATTGCCTCATTATTTCCCTTGTCCATTGCCTCCAATCTTTCCTTACTATCTTTATCCATCACTTCCAATCTTTCCTTACTATCTTTATCCATCGCTTCCAATCTTTCCTTATTCACTTCCAATCTTTCCTTAGTCTCCCTATCTCTCTCCTTATTATCTTTATCCATCGCTTCCAATCTTTCCTTATTATCTGTATCCATCCTCTGTAAAAACTGCAGTAGCACATTGTCATTTGCTACTTTTGGTGCGCTCACCTCGTTTGCCTGAGAAACCGTAGCTTCGCTAAGGGTAGCTACACTTTCACTGCATACCTGACCTAGTCCCGGCTCGCCCGCGTCGTCGGGAAAAGCCCCCGGTTGTGGACAAAGCCCGCCGCTTAAAGGATCACCTAGCCGCAGTCCGCTGACCAGTTCAGCCCCTTCCGAGTGTTTGCTGTTCTCGCTCATTAACCCAAGGTCGACACGTACTTCCTGTTCCACTGCTACGTTCACCCCAGAATCACTCTCCTCCATGGTGACAACACTCTTCGACTGCGACCTAGTTACTACAGACATTACGCAAAAAAAAAAAAATTAGACAACAATCATCCAGCCTTGGACTATATAGCAATTAATTACATAAAAAAATAAAAGATCCCCACCAATCCAGAAAGAAATTGCAAACAAAAAAATTTTACTTCTTAGCACTATCACAATACGAGGTGTGCTAGAAATAAACCGGACTAGTACTGGTGAAACAATAAAACGAATGCAATAAGGCTGAATGTCGCGTGGCCTGTCACGTGACTCTCGCTCCGCCTACTGCTCGAGTTTCATCTGCCTCCTGCACTCAGTCTGCCCGTGGCGTCTGTTTTAAGTAGTTGACGTTTTGTCTGTGCGTCGGAAAATGTTGAGTGTACAGAAAGAACAGCGTGTTAACATCAAATTTTGTTTCAAACTAGGAAAATCTGCAAGTGAAACGTTTGTAATGTTACAACAAGTGTACGGTGATGATTGTTTATCGCGAACACAAGTGTTTGAGTGGTTTAAACGATTTGAAGATGGCCGTGAAGACACCAGTGATGACACTCGCACTGGCAGACCATTGTCAGCAAAAACTGATGCAAACATTGAAAAAATCGGTAAACTTGTTCGACAAGATCGCCGTTTAACAATCAGAGCAGTGTCTGAGTTAACAGGAGTTGACAA
Organism: Schistocerca nitens; assembly: GCF_023898315.1. Classification (NCBI taxonomy): domain Eukaryota; kingdom Metazoa; phylum Arthropoda; class Insecta; order Orthoptera; family Acrididae; genus Schistocerca; species Schistocerca nitens. The sequence goes on from NC_064618.1 coordinate 267,613,994, forward strand.
GGAAAGTGTTAGGCAGATTCTTCATTAAAGTTTCAACATGAACAAAGTGTGTTCAAAAATGGTTCCAAAGTGTCTCACAATTGAACAGAAGGAACGCCGAAGAATGATTTGTTCTGACATCCTGGAAAACATTGAAAGTGATCCCACCTTCTTACAAAATGTTATTACTTGCGATGAATCGTGGTTTTTTACTTACGATCCCGAAACTAAACGCCAATCGATGCATTGGAAAACTCCTGGTTTTCCACGACAAAAAAAAAGCACGAATGTCAAAATCGAAATTCAAGGCAATGATTGTTTTTTTTTTTTTTTTTTTTTTGACATCAAAGGGATTGTGCACATTGATTGGGTACCAGAGGGACAAACAGTGAATCAGCATTACTACATTAGCGTCCTGGCTACCCTACGTGAGCGAGTACAGAGAAAACGGAACGATTTGTGGAGAAAAAAAGTCATAAATGCTTCACCAAGACAATGCCCCAGCTCACAGTGCGTTGTCAGTGAAGACGTTTTTGGCAAAACACAACATTCCCATCTTAGATCATCCACCCTACTCACCTGATTTGGCCCCCTGCGACTTTTTTCTTTTCCCTAAAGTCAAGTCAGCTTTGAAAGGAACTAGATTTGGGACTGTTGAAGCAGTAAAAGAAAAAGCGACGAAAGTAATGTATGGACTTACTGAAAATGATCTGCAGCATTGGTATGAACAGTGGAAAATTCGTATGGAGCGGTGTAGAGACCGAGGAGGAGAGTACATTGAAGGAGATAACATGAAATTGTAAATAATTGTAAATAAATGTTTTTTTCCAGCATCAGTCCGGTTTTTTTCTAGCCGCACCTCGTATATTCCATAAGATAAATCTTAACAGCAAACCCTAACAGCAAAATCCTGGCAGGGTTGAAATTATGAGAGGCACCCACATGCCTTGCTCATACTGTGGCATCAAGCAGTCAGGCCTGCAAGATGAGTGGTCTGCCAAGCGAGTGGATTCATTCTTATTTATCGAGTCACATGAACTCTCGTACTCACAATTAAGTTACAAATTATCTTCCTGTATGAATATTATGCAACGGATAACGCACATCTAACTGTTAGTAATTTACACAACTCTGACTGTTCACTACGCACTGGCAATACCACATTTTCTTTCTCATTCAACGGCTTTGAACAACACGTGGCCATCGCACAAAAATGAATGGCGCACGCACACATTATAAATTCTGGGTATCATGACAACATACTATTCGAAGGAAAAGACCACCAATCTATTTCTTTTCACTATCTTATTTATTCCGATAAATTCTATAACCTAAACACACAAATTCTATAACCTATAACAATAACACATGAGAAATTCCGCCCAGTGGGCATGGCTTTACATTGGTGATTCTCTATCTTATGGTCTCGTAATTCTTTAACACTACAGGGCACTTTCTGGATAGGATGGTGGATCTTTTGCCATATCTCACACTTCGGCTCTCACACCCATCATTACGAAAATTTCCTCCAGACCGAGCGGTACAAAAAGGAACATGCATAACCCACTGCCTCTGAAACTATCTTCTTACTCTCCCATGCCAACCACACATACTTAAATTTCATGAAATACATCACACTGGCAACATACAATACAAAACAAGGAATAGTCACAGCGTTATAATTACATCACTTTCAGCTTTCCCACTTCAATTAATATTTATCCCAGTTTCACACGACACTGCCCCACTTCGTAATTTCTCTTTACTACTATGAACTCTGGAGGATATATGCACGTCTTCCTGTGCAATACAAGTCAAATGGCGTTGCAGGATAGACGGCTGACTCACCTTGCTTCTCTCTCAGAGTATTATAGTTTCAATCAAGCGTCACACGGAAACATAACACGCAAAGTAATATTAAGAACATATTCATCACATACGCGAGTCCTCAACTGGTACCATGGACGAGTATTTCTCTTTATCCTTTGTCTCCTACACAGATTGAGACACACAGTACTCAGTGGAAGTACTCGTCTCTAATTTCAAGCCCTGCACACGCCATTTCTTAAATATTTCCAACTTATAGTACACACGCTAGTAATTCAGCTTAACTTAAGCACTCGGAAGTATTTCAACTTATTGCTACACGTGGTTTCATTGTGACCGTTGGTCACTTCCGAAGATTACTACAATCCCCTTAATATTACCTGCCTGACATTTAATTCTCCCCACAAAAGTTACTGAAATAAATTATTATTCCAAACTACTCTTAAGTATTTCACATGCATACCATGTTTCCACTCTTTTGTCTTTATGGAGCACACCTAAGACAGGTCTTACCAACACTAGATCCAGCGGCAGAGTGCTGAAACATGGCCATTCTTCAGACCCTCTCGCACCTCTGCCGAAGTTGGGGAGCACCTTGCTACCATATTGGTCAGCGACATTTCAGGCGCTCAAAGCTCCGGTAAATTTCATCTGTTTGGTTCCACCAAAGGTGGCCAAAGGATCATCTCAAAGAAGATCATATATTCACATTCACTATCTGCGGTTAGCAGACGACCATACATTCATTCATTTCACAGATCTCACCAAACTGGATGTAGGGATTTATTTTGTGGGAGTGCACATGTGATCAATTAAATAAACAAATTGTCATTCTTTCCCACACTGGTATCCGGCTTCGCTGTATTAATTGAAATTTAGTTATTTTTACCAAAAAATATGTTGTTCTGACAAGAATAATGAAGTATGTTGTACCTATTTTCAATGTCGGGCGGTACTGTACCCTTTCACTCTGTTTTACTATTTTTATTTAAGTATACTATCGAAACGTCTGAAGAAATTCACTGATTCACTTTCAGTTTTTCGTTTAATGTTTTATCTTCATATTCTCTATAATGTGAATATATCTCCAGTTTTTCTAGCAAATCCATTTTAAGTCCTTTATTTAATCGGTGGAGTACTTTGACATTTTGCTGTTTTTGCAAATGGGTGTCCTGTATTATGTATGTATGTTGCTATTGTTGACATAGTGTGTGTAGGCTTTAATGTGCTCTGTGTAACTTGTGTTGAAATTTCGGTCCGTTTGTCCTAGGTAGAACATTGAGCATTCCTGGCATGTTACCTTGTATTACCCATATTCAGACTCTGGAAAAATACAGAAAAATACCATCCATACAGCCTCGAAGATAGCAAGGACAGATAACTACGACAACTATCGCACAATCAGATTAACGACTCGTCCCTCCGAGTTGCTGACAAGAATACTACACAGAAGAACGGAAAAGAAAGTTGAGGATCTGTAGATGGCGACCAGTTTGGTGTTTGGTGAGGTAAAGGCAGCAGACAGTCATTTATAACGTTGCAATTGATAACTGACTTAAGAAAATCAAGACAGGTTCAAGGAATTTGTCGATCAGAAAAATCTTTCGACAATGTGAAACGCTGTAAGATGTTTGAAATTCTGAGAAACATAGGATTAAGCTATACAGTAAGATGGGTAATAAACACCATGTACGAGAACGAAGACGGAACAATAAGAATGGCCGACTAACAACGATGCGCTGGTATCACAAACTGTATTGAAAGGGGATGTAGCCTTTCGCTCTTACTGTTCAATTATACATCGAAGAAGCATTGACAGAAATAAAAGAAAGGTTCAAATGTTGGATTAAAATTCGGGATGAATGATATCAGTGATAAGATTTGCCAATGACACTCCTGTTTACAGTGAAAGCCAAGAAGAATTAGAGGATCTATTGAATGAATGAATAAACAGTGTAATGAGTAGAATAAGGACTGGGAGTAAACCGAAAAATGACAAAACTAATGAGAAGTAGCAGATATGGGACTAGCGCGAAGCTTAATATCAAAATTGGTGATCACGAAGTAGTTGAACACACCGTGACGGAAGGAGGGCATGAAAAGCTGGCTAACAAAGGCTGCTGGAGCATTCCTGGCCAAAATATGTGTATTAGTATGGAACGCAGGTCTTAATTTGAGAAAGAAATTTATGAGAATCTGTATTTATAGCACAGCATTGTATAGCAGTAAATCATGAATAGCGGAAAAAACGGCAACGGAAGGAATCGAAAACTTCGCGATGTGCTGCTATAGAAGGAAGTCCAAAATTAGTATGGCTGATAAGGTCCATAGAATCGAAGACGAGAGGAAAACGCTGACAAAAAGCAGAGACAAGATGATAAGACAAGGGGGAATAACTTTCACAGTACTTTGGTTCAAATGGCTCTGAGCACTATGCGACTTAACTTCTGAGGTCATCAGTTGCCTAGAACTTAGAACTAATTAAACCTAACTAACCTAAGGACATCACACACATACATGCCCGAGGCAGGATTCGAACCTGCTACCGTAGCGGTCGCTCGGTTCCAGACTGTAGCGCCTAGAACCGCACGACCACTCCGGCCGGCTTCATAGTATTGGAAGGAGCTGTAGCGGAAGACAGAGATTAGAAAACAACTGTTGGCAGGCCGCTTAAAAGCAGTCGGGAGACAGATGACTTAAAAACACTATCATGCTGTTCTGTTATATCGGTACACTAAAATACACACACCTTTACAAGCGAGTATAAGAGTCTATGTGGCAAACATTCCAAAGATTTGAGTTGGTCTTAAAGTGTTTACTGTATGCATCTGTGATACAGCGTGGTTTCCTCGTTTTTGCCTGGAGAATCGGAGATCCAGCAATATATATAGGCAAACTTCCTTGATTAAAAGCATCCTAGGTATCTTAACAAGGAGGAGGAGGGTAAAAGGATCCAGTGCGGTGGAAGAGAAGGGATTGCCGTGCCTCGCGAGTCAGGACGCCACTTTTAAATCCTGTTTGCTTATGTATATCAGATATTCAAAACTAATCTCTTATTTGCAATTCTATTGGTAAATTTCGCAGTTAAACTCATTCTTAAAGAACCAAAGGCATCCCGAGATTGAATCGGCGAAGGCGCGGAAATTGCGTTAGGCCCTCAAGGAGCGAGGCGCCTCTCCTCTCCTTTGCGACACCGGCGTGCCCCGGCCCGCCTATATCTGCCGCAGTTATGCCCTCGGCGAGGCGGGGAGGGGGGAGGGGGGAGGGGGGGAGTAGAGGAATAAGTGTGGCTGCGGGGCAGGGGGGCGGCGGGGGATCGCAAATTGAGTTGTGTTCCTGAAAGATCAGCGGGCCCACGTCGCGCGCCGTCAGCAGAAACCGACGCTGTCTCTCCCAATGAGAGAGACTCGGCCAGATCTCGCCTTAATCGATGGGGGCAACTCGCCGACACCCGCCAATCTATGAGGAGTGCGTGGGGCCAGTAGCGAAATAAAAGGAAGGAATAGGAACCTTGTAATACGCGCTGTTTAAAACTGGTCACGAATTAAAGAGGCTACGCCTTCGTGCAAGTACACATTTTTTTGTTTCGTTTAATCCATAAAAATGTTTCACCTCAGCTACGGCATCCTGAGTGTGTTTCTCTGTTTTAGTGTTTCTGAAATACACTGCAGGAAAAAGTAGTACACCTGCAAAGACGACGTCGATTTTGTTCCTATGACAGCATATGCCATCTGGGGGATAGTAGATGTACTGACAAGGGTTTCCTTCATCTCGGGGCAGCAATTCGTAGTACACCACATCGTCACTGTTCCATCAGATACATAACATTATCTTATGTGGATGCGCGCAGACCCTTGTACGCGGAGTATCTGTTTTGTTTAGTCTCAGCCGGCCGCTGGTGGCCGAGCGGTTCTGGCGCTACAGTCTGGAACCGCGCGACCGCTACGGTCGCAGGTTCGAATCCTGCCTCGGGCATGGATGTGTGTGTTGTCCTTAGGTTAGTTAGGTTTAAGTAGTTCTAAGTTCTAGGGGACTTATGACCTCAGCAGTTGAGTCCCATAGTGCTCAGAGCCATTTGAACCATTTTGTTTAGTCTCAAATCTAGCTTTCTTTTCCTTACGTTATCAGAAAGACACCATTTCTTGTCACCAGTAACGATGCAGGAAAGAGTGGTCAGTGTTGTTCACGAGCCAAAATCGCTGATTTTTGGGATTTTGGATTAGAGCATGCGGTACCCACAAAGTTCCCCATTGCGTGCCATTGTCACGCAATGGTGGAATAACTGCAGTTCGTCACATTTGCCAGTTCTCAAGTACACTGACGCGTATCATTGTAGATTAATGCATTTAAACGATCTTCACCAAACCCCCGGTGCCTTCCTGAATGTATCCACCCCCGGTAGCAGAGTGGTTAGCGCGACAGAATGTCAATCCTAAGGGTCCGGGTTCGACTCCCGGCTGGGTCGGAGATTTTCTCAGCTCAGAGACTGGGTGTTGTGTTGTCCTAATCATCATCATTTCATCCCCATCAACGCGCAAGTCGCCGAAGTGACGTCAAATCGAGAGACTTGCAGCCGGCGAACGGTCTACCCGATGGGACGCCCTAGTCACACGACATTTACATTATTCCTGTACGTGGAAACCATTTTCTAGCTGTGCTCTGTCCAATGGCTTTCTCCCCATACAGGGCGCAAATGTATCTTGCTGCCTCCGCTACTGTCACCCCTCTATGGAACTCAGACAGAAGAATATGTCGCAAATATTTACATCTCTCCCCTTGGCACTACATTTTTTAGCGTCCACAAACCCAATCACTGTCTCCAAACGACAAAATGATAATGTGTAAACTCAATTAGCAATAGTGAACTATAAATAAAAATATGACAGTCGATAAATAAATCCATAGCAACCGGAATAATACCATCACGCAAAACAAAACGCTACGAACTTATGTACCAACCCTACATTTTATATATTTTGCACCAGTTTTGTAAAGACCACTAAAAAACTCTGAGTTTCCAATCACAGTTTTCTCCTGCCAACTTCACCTTGCTACTATGTCCCCGTGTGTGAATGAGTAAAAGTTCCTTCAAGACTTGGGTTTAACGAAAACTGCCATTTTTTTATAATTAGTACGTTTTTAATTTAACTAGGTGTCGATCCTCCAAAATCGGGAAAAGATACGTCACTACATATGTATTATCAGTATCTGCCCATCATCTCTTGGCTGCCCAAGCGTAACACATAAAATTGATATGATAATTTGCACACTCATTAACTACCGAAGTTTCTGAATTAGTTTTCTGCCTCAGATGCTCTACATCCTTTGCTCTGCCTCATGAAAAAGTTATGGCAACCCTTTAGAGTGTGACATCAATCCATGCAAACAGCATTTATTACACAGAGTCTGGAAAATCTAGTCCACCGAGTGCTCAGAGCAACAAACTTTTCATGATATCAGCTACGCTCACGTTGTCTTTAAAATCTCACGACTCCCAGTCAGTCGCTAGTCACCGTTTGTAATATCCACTGCAGCCCTATATCCGACCCATGCCCGGCTACCTCCATGTTTAATTGCACATACTTCGCGTCCACTCAGCTTCCACACCAGCCCATACCTACACTGCCCTTGCGACGCGCATGGCTTGAAGTGCTGAACAGTGTCAGTGAAAGTATTTAGTAATTTCGCTTCCATTGGCCCAGTGATCAATCCGTAAGCTTACTGATACTCCTTCTGTATGCGATCTATAATTGGATACGGATGTAGGCTCGCAGGAGATACGTTAAAGGCGTAGCTGTGATACAAGCAAACTGCTGTAGTGCCAGTTATTAAGCGACTGAAACTAAAAATAGTCTTGTATATAAACCAAATGTAAATTTTATACATTAATACTGTGAGGATTTATTGTACGTAGAATAGGCGTTAATATTTAACAAGCTCATGAAGGGTCCAGAGGCCATTATCACCTAAGAACTATCATTCTGAAAGGTTTCCTACCCCGAAGATGTATCAATGGAACCAGCCCCGCACTTACCTTAAGCTATTTAGAACCACGCAGATGTACGTTTGTTTACATCTACAGTCCGTGACATTCACGACAATAGGAGTACGTTCTTGAAAGTGATAAACGATCGCAACGAGCTGGTCGTGTTACAAATTACAGTGAAAGTATTTAGTAATTTCGCTTCCACTGGCCCAGTGATCAATCCGTAAGCTTACTGATACTCCTTCTGTATGCGATCTATAATTGGATACGGATGTAGGCTCGCAGGAGATACGTTAAAGGCGTAACTGTGATACAAGCAAACTGCTGTAGTGCCACTTATTAAGCGACTGAAACTAAAAATAGTCTTGTATATAAACCAAATGACCAAATGACAGCCAGGGTATAAAATGTAATTCTCCTTTACTAAACTCGTGACTGTGCCGTCCGAAATGAAGAAAACTTACTAAAATGTTTAACTCGCTAGTTGAAATTAACAGCTTCTTCCAGTCACTGTGAGCTAATTTTATTGATTACGTTGAACCTCGTCGTCACGCTTTCTTGAATTGTTCAGGTAAGGCTTAGCAGTGCATTGATTAAGATACTGGGCTTGCATCTGGGAGGTTTTCTGTGGTAATTATGAATAATTTAATATAAATGTCATGATGGTTCCTTTGAAATGGACAAGACTTATTTCCAACTCAGTTCAGATCTTTCTCCATCTCTAATGACCTCCTCTTCAACAGTGCATCGGCCCCTAATTTACTTTCTTCATTTATCATTGAGAACATTTCCATTAATACAGTGAAGCGCCAAAGAAACTGGTGTAAGTATGCGTATTCAAACACAGCGTCATATAAACACGCAGAATATGGCGCACCGTCGACAATGCCTATATAAGACAGCAAGTGTCTGGCGCAGTTTTTAGACCGGTTACTGCTGCTACGATGGCAGTTTATCAACATTGAAGTGAGTTTGAATGTGTTGTTATAGTCGGCAGCATCTCCGAGGTAGTGATGAAGTGGGAATTTTTTCATACGACCATTTCATAAGTGTACCGCGAATATCAGGAAACCTCCAAAACCTAAAATCTCCAACATCGCTGCTGCCGTTAAAAGATCGTGCAAGACTGTGCGGCTGGTCCCGGCGGAGGTTCGAGTCCTCCCTCGGGCATGGGTGTGTGTGTTTGTCCTTAGGATAATTTAGGTTAAGTAGTGTGTAAGCTTAGGGACTGATGTCCATAGCAGTTAAGTCCCATAAGATTTCACACACATTTGAACATTTTTTCAAGAACAGGACCGACGATGTCTGAAGAGAGTCGTTCAAAGTCACAGAAGTGCAGCCCTTCCGCAAATTGCTGCAGAGTTCAACGCTGGGCCTTCAACAAGTTTCGGCGTCGGAACCATTCAATGAAACATCATCGACACGGGCTTTCGGAGCTGAAGGCCCACTCGTGTACTCTTGATGACTGCACGACCCAAAGCTTTACTCATCGCCTGGGCCCGTCAAACCCGACATTGGACTGTTGATGACTGGAAACATGTTGCCTGGTCGGGCGAGTCTCGTTCCAAATTGTACAGAGCGGATGGGAGTGTACGGGTATGCAGACAATCTCATGAATACATGGACCTTGCATGTCAGCAGGGGACTGTTCAAGTAGGTGGAGGCTATGTAAATCTGTGGGGCGTGTGCAGTTGGTGAGATATGGGACCCATGATATGTCTAGATACGACTCTACAGGTGACACGTACGTAAGCATCCTGTCTGATCACCTGCATCCATTCATGTCCATCGCGCATTCCAACGGTCTTGGGCAATTCCAGCAGGACAAGTCGACACCCCACACGTCCAAAATTGCTATAGAGTGGCTCCATTAACAGTCTTCTGAGATTAAACATTTCCTTTGGCTACCACACTCCCCAGACACGAACATTATTGAGCATATCTGGGATGCCTTCCAACGTGCTGTTCAGAAGAGATCTCCACACCGTCATACTCTTACGGCCTTGTGGACAGCGCTGCAGTATTCACGGTGTCAATTCACTCCAGCACCGCTTCAGAGATTAGTCAAGTCCATGCCACATGCGGCACTTCAGCGTGTTCCGATATTAGGCACGTGTATCAGTTTTTTTGGCTCGTCAGAGCAAATGAATAGGTTTTCGTGGCTATTGGTAGTTGACGTAAATTTTCTGGGTACGTTACCGAGTCTATTGATTAGACTCAGAAGTTCATTGTAACAGTGGCCGGCGCGGTGCACATACCCAGAATACGTTCATGTTAACGGACGCTTTTATTATTTAGCATGCTTTGCGTTATTTCATGTAATACGTAATTGTAATGACATGATAGTACTGATAAGAAAGCGAGATTATTTCATTTACTATTTTACTGAGCTGCATTTTCTTGAGCTTTATTCTGTTAAACCTTATATCAAAATTCAGTGTTCTTTGGGAATGTAGGGGGAATGTAGCATGTAGTTTCATCGATGTGAGTTGTATTGGTCTAAAGTAATCCATGGGCTATAGCCTGTATCGAGGTCGATGGGCTGCTCAGAAGCATCGTAAGATAGCTAAATCATTGATTTTCTGTGGCAGCTGCACTCATGCAAATTTGGAGGGGGCAGGGGTATTTTGTTTATGAACTTACTGCTTCAGTAGACAAGTTTTTCTCCATAGATATGTGATCAGCCCACCTGACTACTATACTGGATACCAGGATTCAAGCTCCTGTACTGCCTGGGATTTTTTCCTTAATGGGTGTACGCAGCCACATGAAGCCAACTGTGCAGGTATTCGAAAGAAAAGTATCGTCTCAAAAGTCTCGAAAGCTGACAATGGCTGGGGGATTGTTGTGCTGATCCAATGTCCCTCGCTATAACATACCCAAATGACACTGTTGGGAGAGGATGACTTGGTGGCCAGTCGGCATTGTATCGTCCCCTGGGCCTGAACGCGGTGTTTGTATGTACGTATATATGTATGTCTGTTTGACATCGAAAATCAAATAATATGGTCTTCATGAGGACGGAATAAATGTTTATGTATCACTTTACACCTTTTAGATGTCTACCCCAACAATTACAACGCTTAAAAGTGGATAATAAACATCGATCTTTTATTGACCGTTTGTCTGAAACGGCTGGTGACTTTATGAAATTATGGTGTGGTGACAGGAATGGCGCCGAAAGTAGTTCAGAACTGGTGGTTGCTAATCTTCTACGGACTTTGGTAAAAGGATGACATCAGGTAAGATACGGAAAGAGACTCGCTGATGTACTTTTTTGCTGGACAGAATCGATACCACTCCCCAACGCCACAAGCACCTTACGACTATAGTGACATAGCATTTATCTGGATTTAAGGTACAATATAAAGCAACTGTGATGCCTTTTCCAAATATAGTTTTCCTCTGCATGCTTTCTGAGCGCTTACTGCTACATTGAACTTCTCTATTTCAGAGATATCGAGAGCTGTTCGCCGATGACATTGTAATTCTGTCAGAGACAGCAAAGGACTTGGAAGAGCAGTTGAACGGAATGGACAGTGTCTTGAAAGGAGGATATAAGATGAACATCAACAAAAGCAAAACGAGGATAATGGAATGTAGTCAAATTAAATCGGGTGATGCTGAGGGGATTAGATTAGGAAATGAGACACTTAAGGTAGTAAAGGAGTTTTGCTATTTAGGGAGCAAAATAACAGATGATGGTCGAAGTAGAGACGATATAAAATGTAGACTGGCAATGGCAAGGAAATCGTTTCTGAAGTAGAGAAATTTATTAACATCGAGTATAGATTTAAGTGTCAGGAAGTCGTTTCTGAAAGTATTTGTATGGAGTGTAGCCATGTATGGAAGTGAAACATGGACGATAACCAGTTTGGACAAGAAGAGAATAGAAGCTTTTGAAATGTGGTGCTACAGAAGAATGCTGCAGATAAGGTGGGTAGATCACGTAACTAATGAGGAGGTATTGAATAGGATTGGGGAGAAGAGAAGTTTGTGGCACAACTTGACCAGAAGAAGGGATCGGTTGGTAGGACATGTTTTGAGGCATCAAGGGATCACAAATTTAGCATTGGAGGGCAGCGTGGAGGGTAAAAATCGTAGAGGGAGACCAAGAGATGAATACACTAAGCAGATTCAGAAGGATGTAGGTTGCAGTAGGTACTGGGAGATGAAGAAGCTTGCACAGGATAGAGCAGCATGGAGAGCTGCATCAAACCAGTCTCAGGACTGAAGACCACAACAACAACAACGTTATTACTATTTGTGTGCCTAATCGTAATACATTGAAAAGCAGTGACACACATTAAGCCCTAATTTTCACAAGTAATTTGTCAATTGTTCGTAATTAAACGTAACTGGTAGTAGTTTTTGTCAGTGCTACCACAGAGCCGGCCGCGGTGGCCGTGCGGTTCTAGGCGCTACAGTCCGGAACCGCGGGACTGCTACGGTCGCAGGTTCGAATCCTGCCTCGGGCATGGGTGTGTGTGTTGTCCTTAGGTTAGTTACGTTTAAGTAGCTCTAAGTTCTAGGGGACTAATGACGTAAGATGTTAAGGCCCATAGTGCTCAGAGCCATTTTTGCTACCACAGATTATTATGAAACACACAACAACACACGATAATCAAATACTGTAAATCACTTTATAATTTTCATAGAGACTATGAAACAATAACGTGAACAGTGAACACGTGTAATGGCAACGCCAATTGATAACATCGTGTTTCACTCAGTGCTAAATATTTGTCTCACTAAACACAGCAATGAAAAAAAGAGAAGTGAATGCACGCAATCATTCAGTCGTGTCAGCACAGACAATTTCAGTATCGCTTCACAATCACACAACCCGAAATGCATGGTACAGTAATTAGAACAAACATTGCCAGCTACAGTGAACTGGTCCAACACAAATCGTAACTTCAGATATAAGCTGCTAAATGAAATGCAGCATGATTCTAATTGGAATGGTGTTCAATTCAGAAACAATAAACGTTGGATAGGTCTTCAATAACTACATCTGTAACACGGTGGCAATAATGGTTCGTGTGTATGTTACTGTTTTTGAGAACAATAGTATTACTTGCTTTCAAGGTCAAAATATTATACACTGAAGTAAAAAGATAGTTTAGCCTGAAATCGTATTCTGAAATTAAAGGTGTGGGTAAGAAAAAACTGCCTAATCTCCAGTCGAGGTTGCAGTACTCTGCCGATATGTTACCGTAGCACGTAGGATGTTTATAGTTCTGCCGCTTCCTTCAGTTCCGTATACCAGTGAACCCACGTTTTCTCAGTAAACTCGGAAGAGTAAGGAAGCACTACCAGCGCAGTGTAATCTGGTGGAAAAGGCAACGATGGATGCAACAATACAGGGAATTAAAGGAAACATTCCAGAAGGAACTTCAGGCGGTTAAAGTTCGAAGCTGGGGGAGGTACGTTATAAATCAACTAACTACTGACCCATGGGGAGTGCCCCAATGTTGGTGAGAGAGAAGATCCGCTCTCCAATGGTGATATCCACAGTCAGGCATGGGGGCAGGATGATGGAATCCTGACAGGAAACTGCTGGGGTCCTGTTGCCTGTTGCCTGTTGTCTGACGACAATGAGGAAGGGGAAACGGAGGGCCAGCGCCAAATGAGGACAGTGATCCTCTAAGATAATCAAATGACAGCTCAGTATACCCCTTCTCTGAAGAGCAGGTGGCTGCCCAAATAAAATCTTTATAGGAATAAAAATCTCCTGGGCCAGACGGCATTCTTGCGGAGATAGTACAGTTTCTAGCTGCTGAGTTGGTAACACCACTTACCAAACTATCGCATAAAACGAGTGCCTCAGATTGCAAAAATTTCCCAAAATCTGGAAAACAGCAAACGTGATAAATAGAGGTCTTCAAAAAGACCCAACTGAGACCAAGTCATGCAGAACGATATTTTTGTTAGACCTCTTCGGAAAACTATTTGAAAAATTGCTGGCCTATAGCCCGGATGTACATCGAGTGCTGTGCGGGATAAGTGAGAGGCAGTTAGGCTTCAGGCCTGGGCGGTCGGCGGTCGACGCAATCGCTCTCGCGGCCGACGTCTGTGACTCAGCCCCTACAAGTACACAATTGGCATCATGGTGAATATCAGTGGTGCCTTTGACCACCTGTGGTGGCCTTCGCTCTTCTCCTGTTCACGGGAGAAAGAGTGTCCCGGGCCGCTATAATGCTATCTGAGGAGTTATTGCGAGGATCGGGAGGTGTGGCTATCATCCCCTAGCGGGAGAGCTAGAAAATCGCTAGCAAAAAGATGCCCCCAGGATTCTGCGTTGAGCCCCTTCTTTTTGGACATCCACACGGAACGATTACTAGACAGCTTTCAACAGAATGAACATATGCTAGAGGTGATAGCCAACGCGGATAACCTCCTTCTGTTGGTGGGCGGCCGTAGCTGCGAAGACATCGAGCCAAAGATTCAGACGGCAACGGATATGTTACAACAATGGAGCCAAAACACTGAAATGAAAACATCACCAAATAAGCCAACCTATCTCCTGTGGAAAGGACATCTAATTAAGAACCCAACAGTTGGAATCGAGGGCTCACCAGTTCTCCGGCGACGAGAGGTGCATTATCAGGGAGTCATCATTGATGAAAGGTGGAGCTTCGCAAGGCACATTGAAACCGTAACCCAAAGGGCCCTCGGAGTGCTTAATAACCTCATATGCATTGGACACCAAAGATTTCATCACCCCCCCCCCCCCAAACTAATAAAGTTATACCACAGCAGTATACTAACATCAATAGTGTGTTACGGCTCGGGAGCCTGGGAACACAGGCTCACGATGGTGGTGCCTACCATGACGGTAAGAAGGGTACAGAGAAATATGTTACTAAGGTCAGTTGGGGCCTACAGGACTTCTCCGGGCTGGGCCTTGTTGGTAATAATGGGACTTAGCCCGCTTGATATCAAAATTAGGGAACAGGCAGCATGGTTTTGGGCGAAAAAGGGAGAGTTCGGAAAACAGGGTATATTCTGGGTATTCAGTCTGGGGGTAAGGGTGCAATCAAGGGAAGGGGTGAAGAGCAGTGGCAGGAAGCATGGGAAGCGAATGACACAGGTTGAAGAACTTTCCAATTCCTACCAGATTTCAAAGAACGATTAGTTTTGTGATACTTTAAGCCTACAAGGGGATTGTTCCATTATCTGACTGGTTATGGGCCCTACCCTTCATACCTGTGGCGGTTTGGGAGAACGGCTACGCCTTTTCGTGCGACTGTGGTGCACCGGAGACTGCTTCCGACCATGTGGTTTACGAGTGTCCCCTATACAAAGATGTAGCAGCTGCTGAGACAGCAACTGCCGAAGCACGACACTTTTACACTCCTACGACAGGTGGATACCTCTCGAGTATTCCCTTCGGAATATCTGAGGGACAACCGCGATTAACGACTAATAATAAAATGTACTCCAGTACCCCAATCCCATACCGCCTGGGCGTGGATAGGCCGACTGCCTTTACAGTTGAAATCGGCCACATCCAGGATTAGGCGGAGTGGAGTACAAACACACCGAATCAGAAAACGCACTGAAATCGACGTAGATTAGGTTTTTTCTAGTAAATAGGACTCAGACATAGGGAAACAAACAAAAGGAACCTGGAGCGAAATAGTGAAACGTCCTGGGCCTACCCAGTGCCAGGGGAACGCTCACCGGGGTTAGCTCGGTGGGTAAGGCCGTGCAAGGCAGGTTTATATCCGACTGCCACATCTGTAACGCTGCGGATAGTGTAGACGTTAGTTTTTAAGTATACCACTAGAGTAAATAGACAAATATCAATAGTAATGTACCTTGCCCATTGTAATTAACACTACTTGTAGTTTATTGGAAACCAGCTGCAAAAAACTCTTGTAATAATTTTAGGACCCACTAATTGCATAAGGTGGTGGGTTATTATGTATAATAAAATACTGAGAATAAACAATTAAAAAAAGAAATTCGGACGCATCACAATGCTGATATCGCCGCTTCTGTCTCATTTAAAATACTCTTGATCATGCCTCACTTCAACAGCCAATGGCAGAGCCGCTCAGTTAGGACTATCACTGGCTCACAAATATTTGCCTCGTTCGGAAAAAGTCAGAACTTCCAAATTACACATAGTTAGTCAATAAAACATTCTAAAAAGACTCCTGGCGCAGTGGCTGACTGAAATGCCGCCCCTATTGAAATCCAGTCGCCGCGGTCAGTAATAACAGCTGTCTCGGAACATCCAATCGTCCAACCTAGTCAGCCTTAGCGAGCAGACGATTCTGTGTTCAGTACGCCTACGTACTTGTCAAAGCAACCGTGTTATTAGTTACAAATACTGAGAAGCAAAAAATGATTGAAATGGCTCTGAGCACTATGAGACTTAACATCTAAGGTCATCAGTCTCCTAGAACTTAGAACTACTTAAGGGGCTCCGGAACGCCCTATACTTGCAATGTTAAAATAACGCTTATAAATTACATCTTTCCCCACAAAGTATTTGAGGTAGGAAGTTGAACTTTTTACAGATTATTTATTGGAATATGGGCTACAACTTAACACAGGAATTTTACAAAATTTTAGTTCAGTTATTAAAGATGATTTTTTTTTCAATTGTAATGAAAATTCACAACATTTTTTTGCAATTTTTTATTTATATATTCAAAAATATACAGTTTTTTTGGAAACAGGCTGTGTTAAATTATGCAGAAGGTACTGTGTAACATTTACTGAAAGTTTGAAACAAATATGTTTGGAAGATCCTTAGAAAACATGTAATTAGTATGAGAAAATAAAAGTTTTGGGAATCGAGCGACAAAGATTGGATTAACTTTTTAGTGCATTCCAGGTCCATACGATGGATTATCTTCATTCTCTGCAAACTCCTCCTCCAGCTTCCTCTTGTTCCTCCTCCTCTTTACTCTTGCTTATATTTCTAGACTCTTTACAGCCCTGTCTGCAGCCCGAAAGCGTTCCTTGTCTAAAGCAAGCATCGCTCGTACCATGTTAGAACCTATCTTCTTTCCCATATTTCTAAATACCTTGCACCTTACAATGTTGCCATCATTGAAAGTCGCAACAGCATCAT
The DNA here is from genome assembly GCF_023898315.1 of Schistocerca nitens. Classification (NCBI taxonomy): domain Eukaryota; kingdom Metazoa; phylum Arthropoda; class Insecta; order Orthoptera; family Acrididae; genus Schistocerca; species Schistocerca nitens. Next base: position 267,630,880 of record NC_064618.1, read on the forward strand.
ACACACCAAAGTGAAGTGTTTCTATTCCAACAAATACAGTCTTGGGGATTCTCGACCATATAACACTATTTACACTTTCATTGGGGTTTTGAGTTTTTCCGTGAATACACTTTTTCAACAGTTCAGGTGCTGCTAAGTCTCTGAAAATAGGTTTTATCACCTCATTGAACCAAGCTTCTTCTGTGAAGTATTTTCTTTCCCACTTTGACTGCTATTGGCAGGTGTACTTGAGAGGTTAGGTTCACTCACTTGGTTATCGTCTTTATTGTTTACAGTAATAACACATACCTTTGGCTTTCCAACATTTCTCCTTTTCTTAAAAGCCTTCAGAGGATTTCTAATAACTTTACTTTTACTCATTATTATACTTCAACAAAATAGAGACTCAAGAAACAGAATTAATTACGAATATTTTCGAGATAACGACAGAGTAAATAAACATGAAACAATCAACAATCACACCAGCGATATATATTGAACCATCACAGGTTAGCCACAACACATACTTTATCTCACATCACTAAAATGTACCTGATGAACACGGACGTTAATAATAACACCATTTGACAGCAGTTTAACAGCGCCACAGTGGGTCACGCCCATGTAGAACACATTTCAAAAAAAATTTAAAAATAGTTGTAGTCTTCGGAATTGAATAAATTATATATCTATTAAAAGGTAATAGTCTGCAGATTCAGAAAACGCAAAAAAGTAAAAATTGAACTTTTCATGATTTTGAGCCTTTCCGGAGCCCCTTAAACCTAAGGACATCACACACATTAATGCCCGAGGCAGGATTCGAACCTGGGACCGTAGCGGTCGTGCGGTTCCAGACTGAAGCGCCTAGAACCGCTCGGTCACAACGGCCGGCTACTGAGAAGCAATGGTCCTCTGTAAATAAAGCTTATACGGATACAGCACGTCTCTAACAATATCATCGCGCTAGCACACAGCACTGAAAGCTAAGGCTGGTAACGAAAAAAAAAAAAATATTCATTATCGGTCTGAAGTCATACATCGTTTTCCTGCTTCTGCCAACGTAGTTATTCCCGTCACCACCAGACGGAGATTCATTTTAGAGTGTATCATTAGTATCTGACCACATGCCAAAGTATATCCTTTCTCTCTCACTCTAACTCTGTCTGTCTCTCTCTGCTGTCTCCAAACCTTATCCAGGCTCCGAAAAGTGATGCTCTAAAAATTACGCTGACAAAAACTATTTTAGTAAATAAGAGCTATCTGAATGAATGGTTTTGAGGCGATGTGTACTAATAGGATTCTCTTGAGCTTGCAGCTACGTCATGTGGTTTAAAAATTAAAGAACTAATCATAACATGGCGTCTTCATTAATTAAAACTTCCGGGCTGAATTGCCGTGGTCCATATATAAAACTTCTTCTCCTTCCTGAAGTTTCGTTGCCTACTGCGGGCAACATCTTCTGACTCACCTCAGAAGATGTTGCCCGCAGTCGGCAACGAAACGTCAGGAAGGAGAAGAAGTTTTATATGTGGACCACGGCAATTCAGCCCGAAAGTTTTAATTAATTAAAGAACTGTCTAATGTCACACACACACACACACACACACACACACACACACAGACACACACCCACACACACGCACACACACACTTCAATCATATTAAAGTTAGGATATAAACATGTTAATTTAGTCATGTCGTATTTGCCCAGAGTTTGAAATGTTGAATATTTACGTATATCCGAACATGTCATTTGTTTCCAACAGCATCCTCATTTATTCTTCACCCTGGTGAGTAGTTGCCTGCAAGTGAGTAAACACAGCAGTAAAGTGGTACCTCAGTGGGAAGCTGAAAATGATGTAGTCGGTGTTCTTCTCCGGCCTTAGCCACAATGGAGTGTGCAGTCCCTTGTAGACAACGACGCTGTTGACTTATTCCTCCGTGGATCTCGAGAAATTTTCTGTGGAATGTCCCAAGAACAGAAAACCCTCACGCAGGGATGTTCTCCACTACAGCTGTTGGGATGGTCGATGGAACTCGTTAATCTATAAGCCTCTGATTTTCCAACCTCATCTTGATAAAGATCATTGTACGAAGCATGATCTTTCTGCCATGGAGGTTAGCTTTCTTAGCAAGACCGTCGACAATCTCCTTTCTTTGCACACCATAGTACCAACATAATACGCTAGTCATCTTGTCGGAATGGCGTACTTTTGTTATCTGTTTACCTATCTCACACAAAAGGTATCTGTTGGTATTGGGTATAATTCCGTATGGGCAGCAACGCTTTACGCGAGCATGACACAAATGCATCTTCATCTATGCTGTCAGTATTTATGGATCCCTCTGGTATTGTAGTAACCTCCTCTGTAGGCAGAGAGGCTTCCGGGGAATTTAGAATTGGCTTCTATGATGTGTGTTTAGCGACACAGTCTGAAGCACTTGATCCAACTGATGGAAGAGATGTGCATTTGAAACGTCCCCTTTTGAAAAATTATATACGGGACTGGGCTTAAACTGACACACAATATTTTTAGCGCAACGCAATCTGACTTTCAAAAATCCCTACAAAAGAATGGCCCTGACTATAACATTAACCTATACCTTTCACAAATCACTTACCTCAGAAAAATGTTCGTTACTCGAACTACTGCAATACAGCGAGCGCCACTACTGCCAGCAAAATAAAAGATTCAAACTACGGAAGGCACTAACTACTGATAGGCATAGTTAGCAAATGAAAGATTTTGATAGAGAACAAACAATGTATTTACCTTAATAGTCATCAAAAGTCATAATATATATAGGAGTTCATAACATCCATTCTTACATATATCAAAACTCCGCCATTTCTCTCCCCACATCCACCACTACTGGCGGCTCACCTCCAACTGCGCAACGCTACGCACTGTTCACAAGCAGCTGCCGCTGCCCAACACTACAATGGCAGACAACAATGCAAACTAGCCACAGACTGCACACAGCACAGCCAGTGATTTTCATACAGAGCGCTACGTAACGTTGCCAATAAGAAAACATAAACAGCCTACTTACACATTTACCCACTTACTTACAAGGTCAGTTTTTTCAGTCATTAGTTTCCTCATTGATTTGTAGCAACCCGTCACGAATTCCTCTCTTGTGGCAACCTCTTCATTTAAGAGTAGCACATACATCCTACATTCTCCAATTATTTATTGGATGTATTGCAATCACCGTGCTTCTCTGCGGTTTTCGTTATCCAAATTTCCTTCTAGTACTATGGAATTTTTTTCCTGATTTCTTAATTAATTTTTGGAGTCAGCAGTCTTTTGACTGGTTTGATGTGGCCCGTTACGAATCCCTCTCCTGTGCCAATTTTTTCGTCTCAGAGTAGCAATTGCAGTCTACCTCCTGAATTACTTGCTGGATGTATTCGAGTCTCTTTCTCCTTCTACAGTTTTCACCCTCTACAATTCTCTCTTACACCAAGGAAGCTATTCCTTCATGTGTTATCTTGTCCCTTTTTCTTATTAGTGTTTTGCGTATATTCCTTTCCTCGCCAATTCTGTGAGGAACCACCTCATTCCTTATCCTATCTGTCCACCTGATTTTCAACATTCGTCAGTAGCATCACATTTTCAATGCGTCGATTTTCTTCAGTTTCGATGTCGCACAGACCATATTTCACTACCGTACAATGGTGTGCTCCAAAAGTACATACCCATAAATTTCTTCCTCATGTTAAGGCCTTTGTTAGATACTAGTAGAATTCTCGTGGTCATTCTGTATGTGTACTCATCTGGCCCCGTTGCGTCCTGTATGACATATGAGGACATTATTATATTACGTTGTGATACCAAAGATGCTTCTGTGTTTGATCATATTGCTTTTTGCTATGGGCCTGTTTCAGCGTGACTGCAATGGTCAGGTTATCTCTGAAAAGTACATAGTTTGGTTCAATATTTCAAATTTTTAAGTAGATAATTTAATCTACTGTAGAATTAAGGTTTCTTACGTACATCAGCTACTCTTGATACCCACACGACATCGATGTATCAGTTGCTGTCGCATTATTTTATAATTTTTGTTAGAATAGTTATTTATGTGTCTGTCGAATTATGAAAGTTTAGTTTATGGCATTGTTTCGTGACAGCTATATTGACAATTCAATCAGCGATGTCATATGGTTACAGGCACATCGCTCCTTTGGTGTTCTCTCGGTTATATCCTTGTTCTTATTGGCTACATTATATTCCTTGTATGATTCGTGTTTGTGTGGTACTAGGATCACATGTAAGTTAATTCTATTGTCTTTTAGAGAATTGGTTGTGCCAGATAGTGCTGCGGTGTGCGAGCTTTGTAACAAAATCCACAAACATAACGGAGTACATGTTACCACGAAATTAAGACACCACTGTAAAGCATGCATTTACATAAACAACATCGGAAATTGTTAGACACCTCGCACACGACAACACTATCTGGCATAACGAATTTCATTAAGAAAATAGGATTAAACTACATATGTTCGGGGAACCACATAATCACGAACCACACAAGCAATATAACATAGCTGATAAGAACAAAGATAAGACCTAGAGATTACGTAAGAACTAAACTGCATTTAATCATATAATATTGCTATCAATACAACTGTCACGGAACATCATTATGAAATAATCTTTCATAATTCGATAGTTTTTTAAATAACTATTCCAAAAAAATGTACATCTCCTATAGTTCCAGCAGCAGCGAAGGAGCAAACTTATAAAATGGTGTGACAAGCAACAGAGACATCGATGTCATGTCGATATCAAGATCGTCTGATACACGTAGCATACCATAATTCTATAACAGGTTAGATCATCTACTTAAAAATCTCAAATATTGTACTAATCTATGTACTTTTACAGATGACCTGAAGATACCAATCTCCCCGAAGTAGGCCTATATTAATAAACAATATAATAAATCTCAGCAGCAACTTTCGTCTCACAACGTAACATGACAACGTTCTTACATCTACATCTACATGACTACTCTGCAATTCACATTTAAGTGCTTGGCAGAGGGTTCATCGAACCACAATCATACTATCTCTCTACCATTCCACTCCCGAACAGCGCGCGGGAAAAACGAACACCTAAACCTTTCTGTTCGAGCTCTGATTTCTCTTATTTTATTTAGATGATCATTCCTACCTATGTAGGTTGGGGTCAACAAATATTTACGCATTCGGAAGAGAAATTTGGTGACTCAAATTTCGTAAATAGATCTCGCCGCGACGAAAAACGTCTTTGCTGTAATGACTTCCATCCCAATTCGCGTATCATATCTGCCACACTCTCTCCCCTACCACGTGATAATACAAAACGAGCTGCCCTTTTTTGCACCCTTTCGATGTCCTCCGTCAATCCCACCTGGTAAGGATCCCACACCGCGCAGCAATATTCTAACAGAGGATGAACGAGTGTAGCGTAAGCTGTCTCTTTAGTGGACTTCTTGCATCTTCTAAGTGTCCTGCCAATGAAACGCAACCTTTGGCTCACCTTCCCCACAATATTATCTATGTGGTCTTACCAACTGAAGTCGTTCGTAAATTTAACACCCTAGTACTTAGTTGAATTGACATCCTTGAGAATTGTACTATTTATAGAGTAATCGAATTCCAACGGATTTCTTTTGGAACTCATGTGGATCACCTCACACTTTTTGTTATTTAGCTTCAACTGCCACCTGCCACACCATACAGCAATCTTTTCTAAATCGCTTTGCAACTGATACTGGTCTTCGGATGACCTTACTAGACGGTAAATTACAGCATCATCTGCGAACAACCTAAGAGAACTGCTCAGATTGTCACCCAGGTCATTTATATAGATCAGGAACAGCAGAGGTCCCAGTACGCTTCCCTGGGGAACATCTGATATCACTTCAGTTTTACTCGATGATTTGCCGTCTATTACTACGAACTGCGACCTTCCTGACAGGAAATCACGAATCCAGTCGCACAACTGAGACGATACCCCATAGGCCCGCAGCTTGATTAGAAGTCACTTGTCAGGAACGGTGTCAAAATCTTTCCGGATATCTAGAAATACGGAATCAACTTGAGATCCCCTGTCGAGAGCGGCCATTACTTCGTGCGAATAAAGAGCTAGCTGCGTTGCACAAGAACGATGTTTTCTGAAACCATGCTGATTACGTATCAATAGGTCGTTCGCTTCGAGGTGATTCATAATGTCTGAATACAGTATATGTTCCAAAACCCTACTGCAAACCGACGTCAATGATATAGGTCTGTAGTTAGATGGATTACTCCTACTACCCTTCTTAAACACTGGTGCGACCTGCGCAATTTTCCAGTCTGTAGGTACAGATCTATCACTGAGCGAGCGGTTTTATATGAGTGCTAAGCAGGGAGCTATATGACATATCCTTTCATTCAGTCACTTCTTCTTTACAGTGCTTTCCGTTCGTTTCTTTATTCGCCGATTCTGCGTGTTTTCCTACAGTTCATGATTGACTACTACACCACGTGTGTTCCAGCCACACATTCTCAGAATCTCTCTTTGTCAAATCGAGAGATACGCTTGATACAAACAGAGAACTTGTGCCCGGGAATGCCCTCACCGCCCGTGTTAGTCTACTTTTCATGCCCTCGTTCTTTTGTCCTTTAAGTGTTATTCTGCTTCCAAGGTAGCAGTATTTGTTAAACTCGTCTGCTTCACGGTCAAGAATTTCGAAGTTAAGTTTATCCGTAATTTCATTTCTGCTACTCCTCAATACTTTCATCTTACGTAATGTTAGAAGCTGAACACATGAATTAAAATTTGTCCCCCTTTTCCTCACTTTTGTTTACTCTCAGTCCATATTCTGTATACATTAGACCGTTCAGCTCACTTAACGGATCCTATCATTCTTCTTTTTCACTGAAGATAGAAAGTCATTAGCTAATCCTATGATTACTATTCTTGCATCCTGAATTTTAATTCCACACCTTTAGTTCTGTTACTGCTTTTCAGTATACAGTCGAACAATAGAGGTGAGATATTACATTCACTACACCCTTTTCAATCCATTCTTCTTGTTTCCTCTTGGAACTTGTACATGCTGTATATAACAAGTCTGCCCGTAGTTTTCCTGTTTTGTCCCAATTTAGAACATCTTGAACCATTTTACGCTGTCGAACGCTTGCTCTTGAGTGACGTATCCTAAGAAGACGACATGATTTAACACCTGCTTTCATTATAATACTTCATATCAGAGTTGGCTCTCTGGTGCCTTTACCTTTCCGGAAACCAAATTGATCATCATCTACCAGAACCTCAGTTTTCTCCTCCATTATTTCGTATATTATTCTTATTCGCAATTTCGATGCATGATCTATTAAGCTGATAGTGTGATATATCTCGCATTTATCTGGTCCTTTCTTTCTTATAGATTGTATGAACGGTATTTTTTGAGTATCTGATGGTATGTCCCCACTCTAATAAATGCGCATCGACTTGAATAGTTGCTTAGTTGCCGCTTCTGCCAGTGATTTTAGAAATTTTGTAGAAAATTTGTCTGTCCCTGCTGCCACATTCGAATGCAAGGCTTCCCAAACTGTGTTTATCTCTAATACTGTAGTCCTTATCTCTTCCACATCGGCTCCATTTTCTTCTTCTATGACATCAGCAGACAACTCCTCCCTCTTTATAGAGACCTACAGTGTACTCTTTGCATTCTCCTCTGAGTTCAGTAATAAAACTCACTTAGCACGTAGCACTCTTAATGTTGACATCCTTGTTTTTAATTTCACCAAAGGTAGTTCTGATGTTTCTGTGTTCTGAATCACTTCTTCCGACAAACATTTGCTTTTCGATTTCTTCACTTTTTTCTGCCGATTTTGGCCTGATATTCTTGCGTTTCCAATTTATTTCATTCATAAATGGCGTTTACTCGTATTTCTGTCTTCCTGAATTTCCGTGAACATTTTTGTACTGCTCTGTTTCCTCCATCAGTTAAAGTATTTCTTTTGTTCCCCAGCTTTCTTTGCTACTTTCTTCCTTATACCCATGTTTCTCTACCCAAGTTCTCCAGTTTTAAAGATGTCCATCCCTCTTCAACTCATCCGCCTGCTGTGATATTCACTATCGTAGTATCTACAGCGTAAATGAACTAGATGTGTACTACAAGTTTCACGCAAATGTTATTTCTAATTTTAAAGGTTTTGTGCACTGACGGCCACTACATTTGCAACACCGTATAACCACTATGCAATAAAAGTCAAATTGACATGAAGCTTGTCAGCTAATTCGCCACATCCATTAATCTCTCTGCACGAATTTTTAGCGAATAGTTGAATAGGACAAATATAACTTGTAACGTCTGTCTATAACAAATTAACTGCAGACTTAATGTGGCTGAGCAACGGGCGAGTGATTTACATATCAAAGACATGCCCGCTACAGCCTGTTAAATCCTACCAGCATTACCTGGTCTGTACATGTCCTGAACCTGCACTCCCTGGTGTTATATGCACAATTCTTGAACTACAAGATATCCCAAGGAAGATATTGCTTGGCGCGCAGATAAATATCAAACGGACTTATTAAAAAAAGACTACACTAACGACGCCTGGTGATCCCCAGTTTAGTTAATGTACGTCATTAGCAATTTTAAGTCAAAGATAAAACCGCAACGTACCAGAATTCACAGAACGGGCACTCAAGCCAGTAAGATTAAGTGGTCTTCCTCTAGCGTAAATCCGAGTAACTAGCGACATCGATGGGACTTACGAAATGCCAGGACAGTTCTACATCTTAGCACACCCATAATGGCGGCCAGAAAGTCGTCTGCGATTATCCACTACAACACTGCACTTGTACACAGCACGATGAGAAATGTTGTCCTGCTTAGCAGCAGCAATGGGTGAGGTGACGTTCTGTCCGTTAAGTAAGAGAGTGGTCGGCGTTACACACAGATGGTACACGATGTCGCCCCATTTCTTACACAGCCCAATAGACGGAACCTTTATCATAGAATGTCCGTAAAACCTTAGTCTACTTTGAATACTTTGATGCAGCTTACGCGTCGCGTTTTAAGCCTGCGTTTGCCCGCATCTCGTGGTCGTGCGGTAGCGTTCTCGCTTCCCACGCCCGGGTTCCCGGGTTCGATTCCCGGCGGGGTCAGGGATTTTCTCTGCCTCGTGATGGCTGGGTGTTGTGTGATGTCCTTAGGTTAGTTAGGTTTAAGTAGTTCTAAGTTCTAGGGGACTGATGACCATAGATGTTAAGTCCCATAGTGCTCAGAGCCATAAGCCTGCGTTTCTCCGTAGCCACTCCAAAGGTGGTAGGCATGTTTCTACATCTGGAAGATGGTATCTAGTCAAATGTCACGCTAGTCGCATAATATTGGTGTTAGTAGCACCACTGAAAGGATGTAAATCACGTTTGCTTTAAATTCATGCTGTAACGGTCATGAGTGTTAGTTACCTTTGGTACTCGACATGGTGAGTTGAGGTTAGTCAAAAATGCTTTTAAGCCGACAAATACGCCATTATCAACACGTCATTGAGTTTGGACGCGGTCATGTAATAGGGCTACGAGAAGCTCGATGTTCCTTCTGCGATATTGCAGAAGGACTTGGCCACTGTACATGACTGTTGGCAGTGGCCGTCACGGGAAGGGATGATCAGAAGAAGACCAGGATCTAGAAGACCAGTTGGCACTACCGAGAGGGAAGACCATCGTGTTCGAAACTTGGCTATGGGACATCGTTCTTCATCTGTGACAGAAGTCTGAGCAGCAGTTGGCACCACATTGACGCAGCGATCTGTTACGAATCGGTTACTTCAAGGACAGCTCCGAAACAGTCGCCCTGTAGCTTGCATCGCACTGAGCGCAAGCCACCACCGCTTGCGACTGAACTTGGGGTCACGTGACGGCTCATTGGAGGATAGAGTGGAGTCTGTTGTGTTTTGTAATGAAAGCTAGTCCTGTATCGGTGCCAGTGATGGCCGTTTGTTTGTTAGGAGGAGGAGGTCAGTTGAGGGCCCGCAAGCAACTTGTCTGTGTGCTAGACACACTGTACCTACGGCTAGAGTCATGCTCTGGGGCGCAATTCCTTATGAGAGCAGGAGCTCTCTCGTGGTTATCCGACGCACCATGACTACAGTTTGTACGTCAGCCGACCTGTTATGCTGTCAATCATGAAGAGCATTCCAGGGGGTGTTTTCCAACGCTACCACTGTTGTAACCAAACAAGCTGTAAGGAATGTCGACATGTTACCTTGGCCTACTCGACCACCAGATATACTCCCAATCGAGCACATGCTGGACATCATCGGTTGACAACTCTAGCGTCATCCACAAACAGCATTAACCGTCCCTGTATTGACCGACCAGGCGCAACAGGCATGTAATTGTTTATATTCAACATTCTGGAAGTTACACCGGTTATAATGAACAAGCATTTCACATTTGCAATGTTTTATCTCGCGCTTACAATGCAATACAATGCACCATGTCATCGTGCCACGGCTGTTCGCGACCGGTTTCAAGAACATTCTGGACTGTTGGAGCGAATAATTTGGTCACCTAGATCGACCGACATGTCTCCCATCGAACGTTTGTGGGAGATAATCGAGAGGTCAGTTCGTGCACAAAGTCCTGCACCGACAACGCTTTCTGCTCTAAAGGCAGAATGACTCATTAATTCTGCAGAGTACTTGATTTGTTCAATCCATGCCATTGTACTACGCCGAGAAAAAGGACCTTAGAATGTTAATCACTTAAATGTGTTACCTAGACCAATGTATTCTTGAAATTTCGTTTCTCTAAATTAATTATTTTTTGGTGCTGCGATTTTTTTTGTCAGTGTATGTCACAGAGCTGATAATTGTTGAATGGAATTGATAGTTTTCTCAGCGCTTCATATTTATAGTTGTTAAATTGTTGAGAAAATTTTTAGCAAATGAAGGCAGCGAACATACATATCTCAATTTCCTTCAAGGACTATAGGTTTTTTTTTTTTTATCGCTCTCGGTTGAATGTATCTGTCTGTCATACGGTGTTACCAATCGCGTCGCTTGGTCGTCAGGCACACCTCGGATAGTTTCACCTGTGAACGTGACATTTTATTTAATAGAGAGACTCCTTAGACTGTATTACAAGATAGACATGGAAACATCACCAGCCTGACTTGGTATTTTAAGGAGGAGAATGTGCACTTATGAGCAATAGATCTCGTGTGATCATTTGGGCCCTAATTCTGATAGTAACCAGTCATAACCTTCTGAAATTTAAACATGCAGACGCCTGTTTTCACTCGCTCCGCCCCACTGCAGCCGCTTAATGCCCGATCGCGAAGTAGTGAAGTATGTAGTGAGTGAGACATTTGTAAAGTACTGTTTAGACATTGGTAAAGTGCTTTGTTCATTGTGTCAAAGTGTGCAGTTTGTAACTTGTAGCTCGTGCCAGAGTTTACTTTGATCTGAACACTTTTATGAGGTGATTCACAAGTGCAACGTAAATGAGCGAAATTGAATGAGTCTCTGATTAGAGAAGTACAGTAGCACTATTTAGTTAAATACACAGCACTTGTACATTATTTTCTTTGGATTTAAAGCTGGCACTGTTAAAGCGACGAACATTCGCAGGAGATGCGCTGTTCTTCAGCGTAGTCGTCAACATTAAATTGTACATCGCAAATCATTAATTTCTTTTTATAACAATTCTTCAGTTGCTTACATTTATTCAGTTTGATTTTAAGGCCTTTAAATAGCTGCAGAACATCGATACAAGGACGTCGTTGAAACAATATTGAACGGATAAGCAGCTGTCCCTATAAAAATTTCCCACTATACGAACTAGACCTAATGTTCGACATTTTTTGGTCTCTGGTGATTGGGCTTTCACGCTATCAGCATAGTCAGCTATTTCCTTAATGTTATTAATTTAACCGCCGAACCCATTAGTGTACTGAGAGTAAGACGACTTTTTAAACCGTTACGCTAAAACGAATTACGTTCACAATTCGATGTAGACATAACCCTAAGGAGCACAGTAGTTTCGTAATCACAAGACCTGACGAATACAGCAATGTAATTGTTTATTTTAACCTGTTAAAATTCACGAATCTGTTAGGTAAAGTTTTCACAAACATCAGCTTCATAATTTGTAAGCGCTCGACTAAGCTGGTGGCGTAATAATACCAATCAACAAACACCAAAAAGGTATAGGGAATATCTCGTGTAGTCTGGCATTTTTGTCCAGTGGTAGGAGGGAGTATCACGAACAACACACAAGAAATCCTTACAGGAGAGGAATAGATGTGTGTGTGTGTATGTGTGTGTGTGAGTTGCGGCGTGGCGAGGGGGGGGGGGGGTTAGATTCGTGCTTTTTAACGTCATTTTTGTACGTCTTTCATGAATAAGTCGAAAACCCTTGCCTCCAGCGAAAACATATCCCAGGACAAATTGTAACAACTTTACATTTCCTACAAAAAGGTTCCGTTCATTTTTTCTGTAGGACTAATAGTTTACGCGTAGCAATCGAAATAATATGAAAATCTCGCACGTGGTTAGATATAATACTGCAGGTTGCATGAAATGACAGTGTTAGGGGCAGCTGAATCACACTGTGTATGGGAGGCTAACATATTACGTACTGTAATTATTATTTTTGTGTACAATTACATGTGTGCTTCAACAAGAGTTAATAACAAGTTGGGGAGATGTGTTCACCCTTCACTCCCCCATCCCCCTCCCGTCTTCTCAAACCTTCAACAACCCAAGAATAGGAGGATTCTACACTACTGGCCATTAAAATTGCTACACCACGAAGATGACATGCTACAGACGCGAAATATAACCGACAGGAAGAAGATGCTGTGATATGCAAATGATAAGCTTTTCAGAACATTCACACAAGGTTGGCGCCGGTGGCGACACCTACAACGTGCTGACATGAGGAAAGTTTCCAACCGATTTCTCATACACAAACAGGAGTTGACCGGCGTTGCCTGGTGAAACGTTGTTGTAATGGCTCTTGTAAGGAGGAGAAATGCGTACCATCACGTTTCCGACTTTGATGAAGGTCGGATTGTAGCCTATCGCGATTGCGGTTTATCGTATCGCGACATTGCTGCTCGCGTTGGACGAGATCCAATGACTGTTAGCTGAATAGGGAATCGGTGGGTTCAGGAGAGTAATATGGAACGCCGTGCTGGATCCCAACGGCCTGTAACGGATCGTGCAACCACGTCTCGATCCCTGAGTCAACAGATGGGGACATCTGCAAGACAACAACCATCTGCACGAACAGTTCGATGACGTTTGCAGCAACGTGGACTATCAGCTCGGAGACCATGGCTGCGGTTACCCTTGACGCTGTATCACAGACAGGAGCGCCTGCGATGGTGTACTCAACGACGAACCTGGGTGAACGAATGGCAAAACGTCATTTTTTCGGGTGAATCCAGGTTCTGTTTAGAGCATCATAATGGTCGCATTCGTGTTTGGCAATATCGCAGTGAACGCACAATGGAAGCGTGTATTCGTCATCGCCATACTGGCATATCACCCGGCGTGATGGTATGGGGTGCCATTGGTTACACGTCTCGGTCACCTCTTGTTCGCATTGACGGCACTTTGAACAGTGGACGTTACATTTCATATGTGTTACGACCCGTGGCTCTACCCTTCATTCGATCTCTGCGGAACCCTACATTTCAGCAGGATAACGCACGACCGCATGTTGCAGGTCTTGTATGGGCCTGTCTGGATACAGAAAATGTTCGACTGCTGCCCTGGCCAGCTCATTCTCCAGCTCTCTCACCAATTGAAAACGTATGGTTAATGGTGGCCGAGCAACTGGCTCGTCACAATACGCCAGTCACTACTCTTGATGAACTGTGGTATCGTGTTGAAGCTACATGGGCAGCTGTACCTGTAACGCCATCCATGCTCTGTTTGACTCAATGCCCAGGCGTATCAAGGCCGTTATTACGGCCAGAGGTGGCTGTTCTGGGTACTGATTTCGCAGGATCTATGCATCCAAATTGCGTGAAAATGTAATCACATGTCAGTTGTAGCATAATATATTTGTCCAATGAATACCCGTTTATCACCTGCATTTCTACTTGGAGTAGCAGTTTTAATGGCCAGTAGTGTAGTTATCGCCCCGCTGTACACGCTCTGGCATTTGGTGGTTACTTTGAGGAGGAGCGAAAGCTTAAAAGCTATGCTTTTAGAACGTCACAACTGCGCATTATTAGAATTAAGGCCTAAATTATCGCACTGGGTCGATTACTTCAGCTAATATCGTGCAAGACTGCTTATTTCTCCTAAAAACATGAACTCCGTTTGGTGGTGGTTTCTTTTGAGTGGAACCGAACACCAGCTAAATAGCTGATAATTACAAGGAATCAGTGACGTCCGTGGTAACATCTCAATATGTCTACATCTACATCTACATCTACATCTGCATGGATACTCTGCAAATCACATTCAAGTGCCTGGCAGAGGGATCATCGAACCACCTTCACAGTTCTCTATTATTCCAATCTCGTATAGTGCGCGGAAAGAATGAACACCTGTATCTTTCCATACGAGCTCTGATTTCCCTTATTTTATCGTGGTGATCGTTTCGCCCTATGTAGGTCGGTGTTAACAAAATATTTTCGCATTCGGAGGATAAAGTTGGTGATTGGAATTTCGTGAGTTTCTTTTAATGATTGGACTGATTTAGATTGGACTGATTTATCGTGTAACCGAAGTTTAACGAGTTCCTTTTAGCACTCATGTTCATGACCTCACACTTTTCGTTATTTAGGGTCAACTGCCACTTTTCGGACCATTCAGATATTTTTTCTAAATCGTTTTGCAGTTTGTATTGATCTTCTGATGACTTTATTAGTCGATAAACGACAGCGTCATCTGCAAACAACTTAAGACGGCTGCTCAGATTGTCTCCCAAATCGTTTATATAAATAAGGAACAGCAAAGGGCCTATAACACTACCTTGGGGAACGCCAGAAATCGCTTCTGTTTTACTCGATGACTTTCCGTCAGTTACTACGAACTGTGACCTCTCTGACAGCAAATCACAAATCCGGTTACATAACTAATACGATATTCCATAAGCATGCAATTTCACTACGAGCCGTTTGTGTGGTACAGTGTCAAAAGCCTTCCGGAAATCCAGGAATACGAAATCGATCTGAAATCCTTCGTCGATAGCACTCAGCACTTCATGTGAATAAAGAGCTAGTTGTGTTTCACAGGAACGATGTTTTCTAAACCCATGTCGACTGTGTGTCAATAGACCGTTTCCTTCGATGTAATTCATAATGTTCGAACACAATATATGTTCCAGAATCCTGCTGCATGTCAACGTTAACGATATGGGTCTGTAATTTAGTGGATTACTCCTACTACCTTTCTAGAATATTGGTGTGACCTGTGCAGCTTTCCAGTCTTTGGGTACCGATCTTTCGTCGAGCGAACAGATGTATAGATTGTTAAGTATGGAGCTAATGCATCAGCATACTCCGAAAGGAACCTAAGTAGTATACAGTCTGGACCAGAAGACTTGCTTTTATTAAGTGATTTGAGTTGCTTCACTACTCCGAGGATATTTTCTTCTATGTTACTCATGTTGGCAGCTGTTCTCGATTCGAATTCTGGATTATTTACTTCGTCTTCTTTTGTGAAGGCATTTCGGAAGGCTGTGTTTAGTAACTCTGCTTTGGCAGCACTGTCTTCGATAGTATCTCCATTGTTATCACGCAGATAAGGCATTGATTGTTTCTTGCCGCTAACATACTTCACATAAGACCAGAATCTCTTCGGATTTTCTGCCAGGTTTCGAGACGAAGTTTCGATGTGGAAACTGCTATAGGCGTCTCGCATTGAACTCCGCTCTAAATTTCGAGCTTCTGTAAAGGACCACCAATCTTGGGGATTTTGCGTCTATTTAAATTTGGCATTTGTTTCGTTTTCTTGTGCAACAGTGTTCTAACCCGTTTTGTGTACGAAGGAGCATCAGCTCCGTTGTTTGTTAATGTACACTCCTGGAAATGGAAAAAAGAACACATTGACACCGGTGTGTCAGACCCACCATACTTGCTCCGGACACTGCGAGAGGGCTGTACAAGCAATGATCACACGCGCGGCACAGCGGACACACCAGGAACCGCGGTGTTGGCCGTCGAATGGCGCTAGCTGCGCAGCATTTGTGCACCGCCGCCGTCAGTGTCAGCCAGTTTGCCGTGGCATACGGAGCTCCATCGCAGTCTTTAACACTGGTAGCATGCCGCGACAGCGTGGACGTGAACCGTATGTGCAGTTGACGGACTTTGAGCGAGGGCGTATAGTGGGCATGCGGGAGGCCGGGTGGACGTACCGCCGAATTGCTCAACACGTGGGGCGTGAGGTCTCCACAGTACATCGATGTTGTCGCCAGTGGTCGGCGGAAGGTGCACGTGCCCGTCGACCTGGGACCGGACCGCAGCGACGCACGGATGCACGCCAAGACCGTAGGATCCTACGCAGTGCCGTAGGGGACCGCACCGCCACTTCCCAGCAAATTAGGGACACTGTTGCTCCTGGGGTATCGGCGACGACCATTCGCAACCGTCTCCATGAAGCTGGGCTACGGTCCCGCACACCGTTAGGCCGTCTTCCGCTCACGCCCCAACATCGTGCAGCCCGCCTCCAGTGGTGTCGCGACAGGCGTGAATGGAGGGACGAATGGAGACGTGTCGTCTTCAGCGATGAGAGTCGCTTCTGCCTTGGTGCCAATGATGGTCGTATGCGTGTTTGGCGCCGTGCAGGTGAGCGCCACAATCAGGACTGCATACGACCGAGGCACACAGGGCCAACACCCGGCATCATGGTGTGGGGAGCGATCTCCTACACTGGCCATACACCACTGGTGATCGTCGAGGGGACACTGAATAGTGCACGGTACATCCAAACCGTCATCGAACCCATCGTTCTACCATTCCTAGACCGGCAAGGGAACTTGCTGTTCCAACAGGACAATGCACGTCCGCATGTATCCTGTGCCACCAAACGTGCTCTAGAAGGTGTAAGTCAACTACCCTGGCCAGCAAGATCTCCGGATCTGTCCCCCATTGAGCATGTTTGGGACTGGATGAAGCGTCGTCTCACGCGGTCTGCACGTCCAGCACGAACGCTGGTCCAACTGAGGCGCCAGGTGGAAATGGCATGGCAAGCCGTTCCACAGGACTACATCCAGCATCTCTACGATCGTCTCCATGGGAGAATAGCAGCCTGCATTGCTGCGAAAGGTGGATATACACTGTACTAGTGCCGACATTGTGCGTGCTCTGTTGCCTGTGTCTATGTGCCTGTGGTTCTGTCAGTGTGATCATGTGATGTATCTGACCCCAGGAATGTGTCAATAAAGTTTCCCCTTCCTGGGACAATGAATTCACGGTGTTCTTATTTCAATTTCCAGGAGTGTATTTGGTATAAATCTCTCAATTGCTGCCGATACTATTTCTTTGAATTTAAGCTACATCTGGTCTACACTTGTATTATTAATTTGCAATGAGTGGAGATTGTCTCTCAGGAGGGCGTCAAGTGAATTTTTATCTGCTTTTTTGAATAGGTAAATTTTTCTCTTATTTTTAGAGGATTTGGGGATTACAATATTCAGTCTCGCTACGACAACCCTGTGTTCACTAATCCCTACATCGGTTTTGATGCAGGTTGTTAACTAAGGATTATTTGTTGGTAAGAGGTCAAGTGTGTTTCCACAACCGTTTACTATTCGCGTGTGCCCGTGAACTAACAGCTTGCCACCCTTTTATCTGTTACTTTGCTACCTTGGCAGCAAAATAACGCATGACGTATGGGATATAAGGAGCACACCTCCGTATAGGGAGTATCAAACACAGGCCCTAATATGAGGAAGAAATTGTTGTGAATTTGTGTTTCGAACACTGCGTTGCTGTTGTTGTATTCTTCAGTTCTACGACTGGTTTAATGCAATTCGTCACGCTAGCCTATCCTGTGGAAGCCCCTTCTTCTCTGAATAACTATTGCAACCTACATCCAGCTGAACCTGCTTACTCTACACCAGCCTTAGCCTCCCCGTACAATTTACCCTCTCCACACCGCCCACCATCGCCAAACTAACAATTCCTTGATGCCTCAGGATGTGTGCCATGAGACGATCCCCTATCAATGATGAGAAAACTCGTCATGAAAAACATGTGGTTTGGATTCTGCTTTAAAATGGAGATACCCTTTTATCGGTAGGAGTACTGGAGTACGTTAGGGACATGAAGTCACCGAAGTGCCTCCAATCTAAAGTATTGCGATAGGTCACTGTTGTGTCTAGCTCATACAGCATAGACACAATGAGGTAGATAGGTGCACGCTAAACTAACGCAGACGGGCTTGAAGTTCTGGAACATGAGACTTATTAATGAATAAGAAGAAAAGTACGTAGATGTTACTTAACTTTTATTCTCTTGTTGGAATACATCTCTTGAATAGTAGTAAGCTATAAGCACTGATACAAATGGCGCCTTGCTAGGTAGTAGCTATGGACTAAGCTGAAGGCTATTCAATCTGTCTCTCGGCAAATGAGAGGAAGACTTGGTACGTCTGGTCGCAAGCTATGTCGTCCGTACAACTGGGGCGAGGTCTAGTCCGTGTCTTGTGACCTGCCATGTGGTGGCGCTAGGATTGCGATTACACAGTGGCGACACGCGGGTCCGACATGTACTACAGGACCGCGGCCGATTTAAGTTACCACCTAGCAAGTGTGGTGTCTAGCGGTGACACCACATTCCTCCCCCGCAAATCGGCGAACGGTCGTGAGATAAGGCTTCCGCCCGCCGTGGGGAGGACCCCATGTTGACGTATGCGAGGAGGTGGGGAGCCTAACAACAGGCGAGGCTGTGCCACCCGCACCCGGCCATTCGGTCCGAGGGGAGCTAGGAAACGCCTGCAAACCTAGTCCAGGGTGCACGTCAACATGAGGTGTATGCGCACGAAATGAGACAGGAGGGGCCGAAGGGTCGACCTCCATGTGGTCGGAGCACCCGACGGGCGAAGACGACATCTGGTCCGGAGCGGGCAAGAGGTCCATGGCGGA
The DNA here is from genome assembly GCF_023898315.1 of Schistocerca nitens. Classification (NCBI taxonomy): domain Eukaryota; kingdom Metazoa; phylum Arthropoda; class Insecta; order Orthoptera; family Acrididae; genus Schistocerca; species Schistocerca nitens. The sequence continues at coordinate 267,649,962 of NC_064618.1, forward strand.
GGACGGCTGGGCACGGGAAGCGAGCGGCGGCGCGTGACCCAGGGAGGCGCCAGGCGGCTGCAGCGAAGCGTCCGCTGTGGGCGGCGCCGGCGGCAGCTGCGGCGGCGGCGCGACGCCATGAGGCAAAATGGAAGGCAGCGTCGGTAACACCTGGGGATGAGGCGAGCCAGTAGATGGGTCCCCAAGGCGCTGACCTGACGGCACCGTCGCTGAAAGCAGACGGGGAGCGGCAGAACCCAGGCGACGACAGAGGCGCAGCTGATTGAGATGCCGACGCACCTCACCAGAGGCCCCCAAAACCAAATACATCGCGCGGCCGAGGCAGCGAAGAATGCGCCCTGCGAGCCAACGCTGTGAACCGCGATAGTTGCGATAATAGACAACGTCGCCAGGAGCAAAAACCGGAGTCTGCCGCTGCACAGGAACCTGATGCGGCGGATGCAGCAAAGACATCAAGGTGCGATGAGAACGACCATGAAGCAACTCAGCCGGCGAGCGACCATCGCGGGGCTGAGAGCGATATGATGACAAAAAGAGTAACAAAGCGTCCTCCCGAGAATGCGATTCTTTCAATTTCAACATCTGTGACTTGAAAGTCCGGACCAATCGTTCCGCGGCACCGTTTGACTGAGGCGAAAACGGCGCGGATGTCAGATGTTGAATACCATTGGCCTTGTAGAATGACAAATTCTGCGGACATGAATTGTGGACCATTGTCGGAAACAATAGTCTGCGGAAGACCTTCAATGCAAAAGATAGCAGACAAGGCTTGGATTGTGGCAGAAGACGTCGTGGAAGACATCCGGACAACAAAAGGAAAATTACTAAAAGCATCGACCACAACCAACCATCGAGCATTCCAGAATGGACCAGCAAAATCGATATGCAAGCGTTGCCAAGGGGAAGTGGCTTTCGGCCATGCAAAGAATTTCCGAGGCGGTGCGGATTGTTGTTCGGCACACGCCACGCAAGAGGAGCACATATTCGTAATCGCAGCATCGATTCCGAACCAAGTACAGTGCTGACGAGCAAGTTGTTTCGTACGCACTATACCCCAATGTCCTTGGTGAAGAAGCTTTAAGACAGAGGACTGTAACGAACGTGGTACTACGACTCGGGATTGATCATTATCGGAACGCAACAACAAAACACCACGTCGGACAAAAAGTCTCTCCTTGTGAGCAAAAAAACGACGAACCAAAGGATCTTCGATCCGTGACTTTGACAAGGGCCATTGCGTAGCAACAAAACGCAAAACAGTAGCAAGGACAGGGTCAGCAGCAGTGGCTGTAGCTACACGACGAAAATCAATCGGAAACGATTCGACCACGTCATCGGCTTCCGAATCAATGAACATGCAAGCAAGTTCGGAAGAATCGAATGCTTTATCCTCAGCAACAGGCAAACGGGACAACGCATCAGCGTTTCCGTGCTTAGCAGTGGACCGATACAAGATATCGTAGCGGTACTGCGAGAGGAAAAGAGACCAGCGAATGAATTTCTGCGCTGTACGCGGAGGTACAGGCTTGTTCGGATGAAAAAGCGATGTCAAAGGTTTGTGGTCTGTGATGATGGTAAAGTGACAACCATACAAGAAGTCATGGAACTTGGTAACACCAAACACGAGAGCTAAAGCTTCCTTCTCTATTTGTGAATAATTTCTTTGCGCAGATGAGAGCAATTTGGACGCAAAGGCAATAGGGCGATCATGCGAGCCATCTTTGTGCGCAAGCACAGCACCGATCCCGAAATCCGATGCATCTACCATCAACAAAAGGGGTTTTCGGGGATCGAATGGCGTAAGGCAAGTATGTGAAAGTAACGCCGATTTCAACTGGCGAAAGGCGCATTCGCATTCCATCGTCCAGACGAACGGAACACCTTTACGGCGTAAGCGATGAAGCGGAGCTGAAATGGAAGAAGCATTGCGCACAAACTTTGCATAATAATGAATTTTACCCAGCACACTCTGTAGCTGTTTCAAATCTTGCGGAGCAGGTAAGTCCTGTAAGGCACGGAGGTGCTCTGGACTCGGATGTATACCTTGGGCATTTATGACATGCCCCAGGTAGGGTAAGTCCCGAGCAAAAAACACACATTTGTCCTTCCTCAAGCGAAGACCATTTTGACGCAAGACCTGAAATAATGTTCGGAGATTGTGCAAATGTTCTGCCTCCGTCCGTCCTGAGATCACAATATCGTCCAGATAGTTCGCAGCAGTAGGGACCGACGCACAAATAGTTTGTAAATATTGCTGAAACAATGCAGGGGCGGATGCACACCCGAATGGCAGTCTTTTGAAGCGATACAAGCCAAGATGCGTGTTTACCACTAAGACGCGCTGGGAGTCTTCGTCCACAGGTAGTTGCAAGTACGCATCTGCTAGGTCCAATTTTGAAAAATATTTTCCCGGGCACAGTTTGTCAAAAAGATCTTCCGGGCGGGGCAAAGGAAAAGTAGCAGTCACAAGTTGTGGATTCACAGTTGCCTTGAAGTCCACACAAAGTCTCAATTTGCCGGAAGGTTTTGGCAAAATTACTAAGGGTGAGGCCCAGAGAGAAGCCTGCACACGTTCAATTACACCTTGAGATTCTAAATCGTGCAATGTTCTTGCGACCTCATCACGCAATGCGTGGGGAACATTGCGCGCTCTGAAAAATTTCGGTTGCGCGTTGTCTTTCAGTTCCAAATGCGCTTCATAGTTCTTAGCGCAACCAAGGCCCGGTGCAAAAATGTCTGCAAATTCTTCACAAAGACTAGAAACACTGGCGGAAGGCACAGTCTGATTCACTGATAGGACCTGATTTACTATAGACATATTAAACAATTGAAACAAATCTAAACCAAACAAGTTCACTGCACTAGAAGAACGAAGAACGTAAAATGACACAAGTTTCGTTTGTCCCTTGTATGTGGCAAGAAGGCTGCACTGTCCTAACACAGGGATCGGCTGTCCTGAGTAACTAGTTAACTTAACATTTGCGGCACGCAATGGCGGTTGGCCCAGTTGTTTGTACGTGTCGTGATTGATCAATGAAACTGCAGCTCCGGTATCGAGCTGGAATGGTATCACTTTGCCTTCAAAGTCTAAGTCCACAAAAAGTTTATTGTCCTGCTGACGACAAGAGCGACTGTCACGTGCAATTTGAACTGATACAGGTACAGAAGCACTTGCGACTTTACGGGATTTCCGGCGACGTCGACGCACACTTTTGGTGGGACGAACACATTCACAGTTAGCTAAAGTGTCACTGGACGGGTGGGAATGAACTACATGAATGTCCATGGGTGAAGGTCCACGAGCCTGATTGTCCTGGGTTTGATTCCGGCGCGAAGCAAAGGGCCGGGAATTTGTGTGATTGTCTGATCTAAGCTTTTTCCGGCAAACACTTTGTACATGTCCTTTCTTTCGACAGTAAAAGCAAATAGCTTGGCGTGACGGGCAATTTTCACGCGAATGTCTAGTTGCACACCGCGGGCATGATTTCACTGCAGTTGCTTGCTTACGCGGCGCACTTGTTTGCGAGCTAGGCCGCCGCTGTGCTGACAGGCGCGAGGGCCGCGTAGCGTCCCGTGCAGCGGGCCCGGCGGGCCGGTGAATGTGACACACGGCTGGCGAAGTTTCAAATGAGTCCTGAGCAAAGTCAAGTGTGTCTTGCCTATCCAATATGTCTATCACTTGTTGAAGGGAGGGATTTACTAGTTTCAAAATCTGTTCCCTTATGCGAACATCAGAAACGTTCTGTGCTATTGCATCACGCACCATAGTGTCTGAATAAGGAAGTCCACAGTCACATTCAAATGCACACTCCCTAGTAAGTCCTTGCAAAGTTGCTACCCACTCCCTATTAGTCTGACCGGCCGTACGTTTTGTACGAAAGAACGTATACCGTTTTGCAACTACATTTACTGTTTCTTTGAAATAGGCATCTAAAGCAGACAAAATTTCTTCGTAGGACAGAGTTGCTACGTCGCGTCGGGGAAACAATTTCACTATCACACGGTAGGTAGACACACCGACACAAGAAAGCAAAAACGGCTGCCGCTCTTTACCTTGTATTCTGTAGGCGGCGAGGTGAAAGTTGAACTGGCGAGACCATTCGTGCCAGGTCTCCTCGGCCGCCACGTATGGTCGAAAAGGAGGTGCAACAGCGTTTTGTGGCAGCGGTAGCGAAGAAGCGGCGGCTGCCGCATCGTTTTGCAGCGCACGTTGACCCTGAACGAGCTGTCCAAGGGCTTCCAATAACGCCTGCGTCTGCTGATTCTGCAAGCGAAAAAATTCGGACAGTACATCTGGAGATTGTGGCGAAGCCATGACACAAACGAATCAATACAAACTCTTTTACTCGTCGCCAAATAATGTTGTGTCTAGCTCATACAGCATAGACACAATGAGGTAGATAGGTGCACGCTAAACTAACGCAGACGGGCTTGAAGTTCTGGAACATGAGACTTATTAATGAATAAGAAGAAAAGCACGTAGATGTTACTTAACTTTTATTCTCTTGTTGGAATACATCTCTTGAATAGTAGTAAGCTATAAGCACTGATACAAATGGCGCCTTGCTAGGTAGTAGCTATGGACTAAGCTGAAGGCTATTCAATCTGTCTCTCGGCAAATGAGAGGAAGACTTGGTACGTCTGGTCGCAAGCTATGTCGTCCGTACAACTGGGGCGAGGTCTAGTCCGTGTCTTGTGACCTGCCATGTGGTGGCGCTAGGATTGCGATTACACAGTGGCGACTCGCGGGTCCGACATGTACTACAGGACCGCGGCCGATTTAAGTTACCACCTAGCAAGTGTGGTGTCTAGCGGTGACACCACAGTCACTGTGCTACCTGAATTTGTTACTATCAACCAAAATGCCATAAATTTCTATTTTCCCTCAGATGGTTCAGTACACCCTCCTTCACCATTCACTTTACCACCCTCCTTCACCATTCACTTTACCCATCTAATCATGAGCAATCCCATGTAGCGTTGCACTCAGTCAGATCAAAAATATCCAAACAGCTGTTAGTGGACATTAATATGAGGTGTGTCCATCGTTCGCCTGTATGACGGCTCGAACTCTGCTAAGGACACTTTCAATCAGGTGTCTGAATGTCTGTGGAGGAATAACAGCCCCATCTTCCTCAAAATCCGAAACTAGAGAAGGTACTCTGGATCCTGGAGTCTGTAGCGAAGTAGATATTCTAACTCATTCCAAAAGTGTTCCATTGGGTTCAGGTCGGGACTATCGGCAGGCCAGACCATTTCAGGAATGTTACTGTCCACAAACCTCTGCGCATAGGTGCTGTTTCAGGGGGGGGGGGGGGGGGGGCTTTTGCCATGCTCGTGCAGTCACCTTGTCCGAACAGTTTATTGCAATATTGTACAATGTGATTTCATTCGATTTTAGTAACCACCCACCACAATGTCCGACGTCCCCTGTACGTCAGCCTAGTCGTGGTTTATCTGTGGTTGTTCCCTCGCGTAGCCAACAAATCATTAAGAACATTTGGTGCAAGTGCTATGAGGAGGTTCTCGAGCACCGCCCCCCCCTCCCCCCAATTTCCTTTCCACCCCACTTTCCCAAAAAAATACAAATTTTTTACAATTATTTTTCTACACATATTTAGGAAATTCTGTGAACCGTAAGGCAGGTTTGATAAACGTGAAGCGTTTTTGAAAAATATTGCTTAAATGTGCGACATAAATGAAAAATATTGCATACGACAAATTAGATGTATCATTGTATTAAATGACCTGAAATTGTACATACTTTCTACAAACCTAAACGAAAAAGTAAGGGAAAGTACGACTAAATAGAAGGAAAATGTAGACCGTATGGCTGAAGAAAGACTCGCAGTAAAGGTTGTTAGTCACACAAGTAAGTGCAGTGAAGAAGAAATGTAGGAAAACTGCACAAGACACGAAGAGTTGTTACATAAAATTTGTCTAATACATTAAGGAGAAGATAAACTGAAAGTAAACCTAGATCTGTATTTAGTTAATAGCAGCGACTGTGTTTTAGTATGATGTAAGAGGCCGGCCCTGCGGCCGAGCGGTTCTAGGTGCTTCAGTTCTGAATTGCGGAACTGATACAGTCACAGGTTTGAATCCTGCCTCGGGCATGGATGTGTGTGATGCTCTTAGGTTAGTTATGTTTAAGCAGTTCTAAGTTCTAGGGGACTGATTACCTCAGAAGTTAAGTCCCATAGTTCTCAAAGCCATTTGAACCATTTTTTTTGTGTGTGTGTTTTACTACGACGCACGAAAAATAACGTATTTCACTTCTTCCTCATTAATAATTGAATAAATTATTATTTCGAAATAAAAGTAAAAATGGTTGTAATGAAGAGTTGAGAACACATTCCTTTCCCAGAACAGAGTTTTTAATGTAATTTTATTCGACATTGTCTTTGAGTGCAGAAAATTCATTGGCCATGTCACTGAAGTCAAATTTAACAGCTGTGTCGTGGTCTGTTGACAAGATAAATGAATCTGACCGTGTGCTTCGTCTGTCCTCAACTTATGTAGTTTTTTATCATCTTTAATTTGCTGAAACTGCGTTGACAAGACTCTGCAGTTACTGGAATTGTCATAAATATCTTCAAAGCTATGTCAATGCTCAGATAAACATCTCGTAGCACATTCTTGAAAACACTTCATAATATACAAATGGGGTGCCGTGTCAGTGTTCTTCATCACCTCTTACAATTGGAAATTGAAGTCCGCTATTTCGTTAACTAACTCAGCTGTAGCGATATTTAGCCGGCCGAAGTGGCGCTGCAGTCTGGAACCGCGAGACCGCTACGGTCGCAGGTTCGAATCCTGCCTCGGGCATGGATGTGTGTGATGTCCTTAGGTTAGTTAGGTTTAACTAGTTCTAAGTTCTAGGGGACTAATGACCTCAGCAGTTGAGTCCCATAGTGCTCAGAGCCATTTGAGCCATTTGATTTTGTAGCGATATTTACACTACATTTGGCACAAAAATGTGCAGTATATTTTTCAAAATAAGGTACAGAGCTATCATTTAAGGCGTATCCAACAGTAAATGAAATTGAGATGAAATGTTTCGTTATGCGTCAGATCTGTTTCCCGGTTTACTTACTACTATACGAGGGGCATTTAGTAGCTAATGTAGCTCATAATTTTTTTCTCGGCCAATTTCGGCTGAAAAAATGTGAAATTTTTTGTGGCACATCGATTCATGACGTAGTTTCGTGACATAGTTTCATGAAGGTGGCGGCGTTGTACGTACCCTTCAAAATGGCATCTGTAACTGAGGTGCATTCCAAGCAGAGAGCTGTCATAGAGTTTCTTTTCGCGAAAACCACAGCATCGCAAATATTCAGAGGCTACTTGCAGGATGTCTACAGAGAACTGGCTGTGAAGAAAGCACGATGAGTCGTTGCACGAGACCTCTGCCGTCACAGCAGCAAGGCGGCGCAACCCTGTCAGACAGATCTCGTGTGTGCCGGCTGGCCACATGCAGCTAGGACCATGATGGGGTTGTTCTGTTTGACGTATTTCGTCATTGTGCAACGATCAACTCTGAAGTTTGTTGTATTACCCTAAGGAAACTGAGGAACGACTCCAGCGTGTTTGTTGCCAGAAAAATGCAAATGAACTTTTTGTTCTCCATGACAATGCAAGGCCTCATACAAGTCAGCACACCCGAAAGGAGCTCACTAAACTGCACTGGACTGTTTCTCCTCATCCAACCTATAGCCTGGATCTCGTACCTTCCTACTTCTATTTCTTTGGAGCAATGAATATTGCACTCCGCGGGATGCGGTACTTGGATGATGGGGAGGCTGTGCAGCAGGACGATGGCTTCGACATGGACCAGTACTCGTAGTGTGGTACCAAGCGAGCATACAGGACCTCAGGACCTCACAGTAAGGTGCCGTAAGGCGGTCGCAGCGAACAGAGATTATGTTCAAAAATGGGGTTTTCTAGCCAAAAGGGTGTGAAATATGCGGCGGAGTGGATGAGGATTGTGGCGTAATTGTTTGATCACTGTCTCTCGTCGTACTGTGCACAACACTACATCCACCTACCTCAGTACGGCGTCTGATCACTCTCTGCATACGTAGATACTGTTCAGACGGCGATAAAAGCAGCGTTGAAGAAAAACACCATCAATACTTACGTTTGCAAAGTCCGCGTAAACTCTGGTAGCAAACTATCCTGTAATATAACCATTTTTGGGTGGAGGGCGATTGCTTCATCTCTTTAGAAAAATCTCAAAACTGTGCAACAAGTTCCTTTATTTCTTTAGGTTCAAAATAAAACTTGCCATCAGCCCGTATTTAATTAACGAAAAATATCACTGTCCTCAGCTCACAGTTCAGATTACCCAGTACACACACAAGGCAGCCAGGAATTTACTTAAGTCCAACCCGAATTATCACGCGATTTACAGTCATTACTCTGCTACAATATACGAGTTTCACATTCGGTCCTTTTTCAGTGGATATGTAATAAAGGAATTGCTCGACAAATATTCCATAGACGAATATGAAACATGCCACGCGGGATTTTACAAAGGCCGAAAGTCCAACGCGTTTCTCTTTCCAACAAAACAATCGAAAAACTTCCAAATTTCACAGAACTGTCCGTAAATGCAACTGCTATTACGGCCACACAATCTGGACGCGAGAAGCCAATTATTTCTTCATTTTACACGTAATAAAGACGGAAGCGTTCAACATGACCTGCAGGTCCGATAGCTGAGTAGCGACTGACTAATGCCGTTCCTTTCAGAGCCTATAAATACCGGCAATTCGAGGGAAATGCTTACCTCTGATTGGTAGTTCAAAATGACCAGCCAATCAAAACAATCCTTCGAGTTCTTTTTCGCGCTTAAACTGTCTTATGCCAATCAACATTCACAAATGCAAATATTAATAAAATATGCAAATATTAATAAAATGTTTAACAAAACCAAACAAAAAGAAAACTATTCTAGAAATAACTATAGAAAACTGTTACTCTGCAAATGGCTATTCTGGCTGCCTTCTTACAAAAGCAGGTACCCTTGGACATACGTCATCAGTACGGTGGGGAAGTTACATATTTCATTGCAACTTTCCCATGACATAGTTACGTAATGTTTAACATGAGATAATGTTGAATTTTTTCGTATGTCCCACGTACACACTCTCACTCTCATTTACTCACACACAACCCATTAAAGAAATACTGATCTTTTCTGAATTTTATATTACGAAAATAAAAATAGTTAACGTTTTCAATTACGAAAATTCAAAGAAATTGACCTAACATTTTGTTTTTAATTTCAGTAATGATTCCAAATTATACTAAAAGACAAACTATTATGAATCCTAACTGACTTTAGTCTTACAATTGTCGGTTTGGGGTATTGTAGGTAATTTTCTCTAATTTTGAATGTATGCCAGCTAGAAAGCCGAGTGTTTTACACAACCTTACTTTAAATAACAAAGCACAGTATATTCACTTTTAACTAAATTTAATAATATTTAATATAGTTTACTTTAGATTCTTAGGGGCTTGAATGTTCTGTCGCTTGAATTTACACAGGTACCGCTTCCCACAGCTAGGCTAGCGACAGATGCGAATGCGTCACGCTAAGATACAAGCGGCTGTTTCTATCACCGCCAACGGCTCCAAAGCAACGAGCCGTACTGAAAAGTAGTGCAACAAATGCTATTGCGTATTGACGGTGGTGTTACAAATAGAACGGTTTTTGGAATCCAGAATAAAACGAAACTGCTTTCAGAAAAAAAGTGTTGCATTACTTACTGGAAGCTCCTCGTATCAAGTACATTGAAGCACTCTAGCTCAAACAGTTTGACTCCACTCCTCACCTGGAAGACATTGACAATACTTAGGAGCCCTCGGTTAAATAACGTAAGTGCTTGAGTGCCAATTCGCCAACCTTTGATATTCCACATCACCTAGCGAAGTAGCCGTCATATGCTAACTGTATAGGCGGCACCGCTATGAATCAAACCTATTGTAGACGCATAGTCCATGAGACGTTTATCCGGCAGTGGACATTTATTTGTGACGGTATTTACACGAGATGTCAATGTGACAACATCGTGCGTTTACAATTTTGTGCGAAGGGAAAGGCTTCCTCTCGGAAACAGAAGATAGGAACCTGTAGGGCAGGAAAAGCTCTCCTGGTTAGTTCTTAAGTCATCTTTGTTGTTTGTTTTGCTTTTCTCAGACAGCTTTTTGGGCGCCTCTGTGCCTTCGGTCTTAGTGAAGCCGTATCTTCCCACGGCGTCGGTACTGCCCTGTTGCTGGGCCGTATCAGCCTGAAAACTGGTGGAACACAAAGCACCTGTAATACCGCAGAGACAGTATAGGCTGAGGAGAGTGAGACATGCCTTGCGCCACCCACGCGCCCTCTCAGAGTGGCCAGCACTCACGACAGGCGCTCAGCCGCGGGAATCGTGTTACGCGAACCAATTTCTTGGCCGCCTAACGACGCATTTCCATAACAGACGGGCAGCGAAACGCGGCCTGCTGCTTCGAGAGACGTTTACCGCCGCCTCGCCGTCGCCGTCGCCGTCGCCTTTTTTACGCCTTCTCTGCGGCCGCGGCGCGCGCGCAATTACGAATTCAGCAGCGGCGCCCCGCCCCGCGCCATCGCGCTATTAATATGAATAAGGCGGGCGGGCGGCCGCGGATGGATGGCCGCTCCTGACGTCAGGCGGGCGACGGCGCCTCCTCCAGCGTGGATAGCTCTATCAACAGCCAACAGCGTCACCGCCCGAGGGCTCTCCTGCGGCCAACGTCACTCTCCTCTGGCACATTAGCCGACAAGATACCGTTTCTGTCCTGTGATGTAGCCACGAGTCCACCACAATACTGACAGCATACATTGCGTAACAACTGACCAAGTGAGAGTAGGACACTCACACTGAGGGTTCTGAACAATCTTCATTATACAGGGTGGTCCATTGATAGTGACCGAGCCAAATATCTCACGAAATAAGCACCAAACGAAAAAACTACTAAGAACGAAACCCGTGTCGCTTGATGGGGTAAACCAGATGGTGCTATGGTTGGCCCGCTAGACGGCGCTGCCATAGGTCAAATGGATATCAACTGCGGTTTTTTAAATAGGAACCTCCATTTTTTATTACGCATTCGTGTAGTACGCAAAAAAATATGAATGTTTTAGTTGGACCGCTTTCTTCGCTTTGTGACAGATGGCGCTGTAAGTGTCACAAACGTATAAGTACGTGGTATCACGTAACATTTCGCCAGTGCGGACGGTATTTGCTTCATGATACATTACCCGTGTTAAAATGGACCGTTTACCAATTGCGGAAAAGGTCGATATCGTGTTGATGTATGGCCATTGTGATCAAAATTCCCAACGGACGTGTGCTATGTATGCTGCTCGGTATCCTGGACGACATCATCCAAGTGTCCGGACCGTTCGCCGGATAGTTACGTTATTTAAGGAAACAGGAAGTGTTCAGCCACACGTGAAACGTCAACCACGACCTCCAGCAAATGACGATGCCCAAGTAGGTGTTTTAGCTCCTGTCGCGGCTAATCCGCACATCAGTAGCGGACAAATAGCGCTGGAATCGGGAATCTTAAAAACGTCGGTGTTGAGAATGCTACATCAACATCGAATGCACCCGTACCATATTTCTATGCACCACGAATTACATGGCGACGACTATGAACGTCGTCTACAGTTCTGCCACTGGGCACAAGAGAAATTATGGGACGATGACAGATTTTTTGCTCGCGTTCTGTTTAGCGACGAAGCGTCATTCACCAACAGCGGTAACGTAAACCGGCATAATATGCACTATTGGCCAACGGAAAATCCACGATGGCAGCGAGAAGTGGAACATCAGTGACGTTGGTGGGTTAATGTATGGTGCGGCATTATGGGAGGAAGGATAATTGGCCCCAATTTTATGGATGGCAATCTAAATGGTGCAATGTATGCTGATTTCCTACGTAATGTTCTACCGATGTTACTACAAGATGTTTCACTGCATGACACAATGGCGATGTACTTGCAACATCATGGCGGTCCGGCACATAGCTCGCGTACGGTTGAAGTGGTATTTAACAGCATATTTCATGACAGGTGGATTGGTCGTCGAAGCACCATACCACGGCCCGCACGTTCACCGGATCTGACGTCCCCGGATATCTTTCTGTGGGGAATGTTGAAGGATATTGGCTATCGTGATCCACCGACAACGCCTGACAACATGCGTCAGCACATTGTCAATGCATGTGCGAAGATTACGGAAGGCGAACTACTCGCTGTTGAGAGGAATGTCGTTACACGTATAGCCAAATGCATTGAGGTTGACGGACATCAATTTGAGCATTTAGTCCATTAATGTGGTGTTTACAGGTAATCGCGCTGTAACAGCATGCGTTCTCAGAAATGATCATAAAGGTACATGTATCACATTGGAACAACCGAAATAAAATGTTCAAACGTACCTACGTTCTGTATTTTAATTTAAATAACCTACCAGTTACCAACTGTTCGTCTAAAATTGTGAGCCATATGTTTGTGACTATTACAGCGCCAACTATCACAAAGCGAAAAAAGTGGTCCAACTCTAACATTCATATTTCTTTACGTACTACACTAATATGTAATAAAAATGGGGTTCCTGTTTAAAAGAACGCAGCTGATATCCGTTTGACCTATGGCAGTGCCATCTAGTGCACCAACCGTAGCGCCATGTGGTTTCCTCCTTCAAGCTAGACAAATTTAGTTCTTTGTAGTTTTTTCGTTTGACGTCTATTTCGTGAGATATTTGGCCCGGTCACGATCAATGGACCATATTTTACAAATATTTTTCAATATAATACCCGTGTACACTAATACACGAGCGGGCTCTTAAATTTCGAGTCCAAGAAAGCGTCCACAGCATCAATCACTGCATCATCATTGTCAAACGGTCGTTCTTTCAGATCCTTTTTTTAGGTTTGGGAAAAGAATATGTCTGATGGAGTCAAATCTGGAGAATAGGTGGAAGACGTAACAATTCGAACCTGCAGTCACGCAGAGTTTCCAGTGTTGCGAGGGCTTTGTACGCCGGTGCTACGTCCTGATGATAAAGAATTCCACGCGCCAATTTTCCGCTCATTTTTTGCTTTATCTCTTCTCTCAAACGGTGCAGGAGGGTGCACTAGTATAATGCATTCATAGTTACTCCCTTTTCCAGGTAATCCACCGTAATTATCCCTTCTGCATCTCAGAAGACCAATCCCATCGCTTTACCGGCTGATTTTTGCAGCCGGCCGGCGTGGCCGAGCGGCTCCAGGCGCTTCAGTTTGAAACCTCGCGACCGCTACGGTCGCAGGTTCGAATCCTGACTCGGGCATGGGTGTGTGTGATGTGCTTAGGTTAGTTAGGTTTAAATAGTTCTAAGTTCTAAGGGACTGATGATCTCAGAAGTTAAGTCCCATACTGCTCATAGCCATTTTAACCATTTTGAAACAATCTGCGTAGTCCTATTAGACTGTTTGCAGATGATGCTGCCATTTGCTGTCTTATAAAGTCATCAGATGACCAAAACGAATTTCAAAATGATTTAGATAAGATATCTGTGACAATTGACCCTGAATAAAGAAAAATGTGATGTTACATACATGAGTACTAAAAGAAAACAGTTAAATTTCCGCGATAAATCGCACAGATCTTAAGGCTGTAAATTGCACTAAATACTTACGGATTACAATTGCAAATGACCTTAAGTGGAACGATCACATAGATAATGTTGTGGGTAGAGCAAACCAAAGACTGCGATTCATTGGCAGGTAGAGCAAACCAAAGACTGCGATTCATTGGCAGAACACTTAGAAGGTGCATCAAATCTACTAAAGAGACTGCTTTCACCACGCATATCCGCCCTATGCTGGAGTACTGTTGAACCGTGTGGGATCCGCATCAGGTGGGACTGACGGATGACATCGAAAAAGTTCAAAGAAGAGCGGCTCGTGCCTCGGACATGCCGCAGACATGATAAGTGAATTGGAGTGGCAATAATTAAAACAAAGGCGTTTTTCTTCTTGTGAATTTACAATCAACATTTTTCTCCTCCGATTGCAAAAAAATTCTGTTGGCACCCACCTACATAGCGAGAAATGATCATCACGATAAAATAAAATAAATCAGGGCTCGCACAGAAATATTTAACTACTCGTTTTTCCAGCGCGCCGTTCGAGAGTGAAACGGTAGAGAGACAGCATGAAGGTGGGTCCATTGAACCCTCTGCCAGGCACTCTATTGTGAATAGCAGAGAAATCACGTAGACGTAGATTTAGCAGTGCAGGTACGTTTCCATCTATCGTGGCGTTGCAGAATAATAAGCGATCCAAGCATGTGAACGTCACGAATCCCAGCCCACACGTTGATGGGGAACCGATGCTGATGAGACGCTTCAAATGTTCCTCGAGGATAGCCTGTAGCCCACATATGACGATTACGCATACTGGTAATGACATTTATAGAAAGGGTGCTTCGTCGGTAGAAAGACTGATGACAGAAATCCCATAATTTTGATACTCTGGTGCAAAAACCATCAACAAAATCCTTCCTGTAGAGGAGAATTCATTGCTGATAAAACAGGCCAACAATTTTTTTTTAAATATTTTGACTTTGATAGCTGTTCTTTATACATTTTTATAAGGTGAATACAAATCTAGCCTTAGATTCTTGTATCACCCATAGTTTTCGAGCAATATCCTTTTTATTATATAGTATATAAATCCTATGCTATATGGTAAACGGGGAAATTAATGAAACGCTTTGTTACAACATAAGCATGGTTTGTATTTACGGTAAACTACTTAAAACAATGATACGTGTTAATAGAGGTTTCACTTGTCAGCTGGCATTGGTTTGTATTTTCTTTCTCTTTTTTCTTTGAAGCTTCTTGTGTAGCTTTTTCTACGATGAGTCGCTTGCTGAACTTCTCGGCGAAACGACCAATAATAGTCCCCCATCATGTTGGTGTTCCAGCGATCTTGGTAGCGTTTTTCCATCACTTTAATGTCCTGGTGAAAACACTCTCCTTACTCCTCACTAACATCTCCCTTATTGTCCGGTTGACTGTTCAAATAATGAACTTTCAGGCTCATTAAACATCCTAAAGTTTTAAACTTCTTTGACGTTGTAACTATAATAGGAACATATTCTGGGTCCTTTTCATGTCCTAAGAACTTTGTAACGACTTGCTTGAATGATACCCATGCTTTTTTCTCATTTAAGGTCATTGTGGATTCAAAGTTAACATCAAACATAAATTTTCTAATGTCAGGTCCGACAAAGCCGCATTCTTTTAGTTTATCTTCTGAAAGGTGTGGTAACTTTTGGCAGATATACTTAAAACATGGTCCATCTTTAGGAAAAGCCTTTAAAAAATGTTTCATTACGTCTAACTGATATGTAGAGGTGGTAGGAGTACGTTTTTTGGGTCTAAAAGATTTTTACTTAGAATGTTCTTCTCACCAGGTTTTAGTGACTAACTCACAGGCCAGTCCTTTCCGCACCATTGTCGACCCCTAGCCCTACTGTCCCATTCACACAAGAAACATGGAAATTTGGTAAAGCCACCTTGCTGACCAAGGAGCATGCATGTTACTTTTAGATCGCCACATATCACCCAACCATAAGCAGAATAACATATTACATTTAGCACTATTTCTAGGTTTTAATAGCTTTCGCTCATATGTACAGAATGTCCAACAGGTATAGATGCATACATGTTACCATTGTGAAATAAAACAGCGTTTAAACTAGTATTGGATGAATCAATAAACAGCCTCCAGTCTTCCTTTTTGTATACAATACCAAACTCATTCATCAGACTGGGAATGTCTGAGCAGGACACTAAACATCTTCTTGTTGAAAAACCATGGAAAATTGTGCTGCTCTTTCTTTATATTCACGTATATGCTGGTTCCACCTGAAAATAAGTTCTTTTCTTGTAATCTAAAGCCAAACAATTCAGCTTTTTGTTTCGTTAAGCCCAGATCCCTAATAAAATCGTTAAGCTCCATCTGAATAAACAATTTGTGGTCTAGACTACCTGTATCTCAATGGAATTCATCTTCATCTGTTTAATATAAATCACATTGTACATCAGAAAAAACTTCTGTTGGAATAGAATTTAAATTATCTGGTGGTTCAGGAAGCGGCAAATCTACACCATGCCCTACTGGTCGGATGACTGACGGAAGATTAGGGTAGCTTATTACCTTCTTGTGTTTCTAATTATGACCAGCAATCATCGGAACGATTTCTTGGCTCACTCCATATCATACGAACAGCAAATCTAAGGGCTTTTTTCCCATTTTTGGACCATTTTCTCAGATCTTCAACACACACATAACATACCTTATGCGGCGCCCAAGATTTATCATGATCACAAAGTTTAGAGCCAAAGTATAATAGATAAACTTTTTTCACAATATCTGTAATGTTTCTTTGGTGTTTTTAATCACAAATTCACCACAAATATAACAAAAACTGTCAACAGAGTTTTACAACCAGGATTAGACATTGTCCTGAGCACATGTACAGGAAAGGGGAAAGAAAGTGAGGTTAGGTTGACAGTAAACACACCACCATCTGTTAACACATAAACAGAATCGACCTTTTTTTGCCAGCAAATGTTTTTCAGCAATGCTTCCAACGTCCTCTACATTCATTACACCTCTTATTAAATTATTTTAACTATACAAAAGCTGTTAAATTCTTTAAAAATGGCTTAATTTAATAAATTTAACTGTAAAATGTGAAGAAATGGTGGATGATAGTTTTTTAAGTATCATATATGGATTTGCCACCCTAAAAACATAAGAATAAGGTATTTTCAGCAGAAAAGTTTTTCATCGTTGGCCTGGGTTATTCTTGCATTCATTGTGGGTGATATGAATAGTAGCAGTTGTCAATCAGGATACACATAATCGTACTATTGCTTACGCAATAATGGCGGGCCTCTTGGATCTTGTACCAGAGTTCGTCTTAATGTTCTTTAGAACCCGGTCCTCCAGATCTAGTGTACACAGTTTGCCGTCCCCCTGCACTTTCGTCTGACTGAAAGGACCCATGACCACACAAACGCCCAAAAAAGGCGTGAAATATTGTGTGATGTCACCAGAATGAGATTTTCACTCTGCAGCGGAGTGTGCGCTGATATGAAACTTCCTAGCAGATTAAAACTGTTTGCCAGGCCGGGACTCGAACTCGGGACCTTTGCCTTTCGCGGGCAAGTGCTCTACCAATTGAGCTACCCAAGCACGACTCACGCCCCCTCCTCACAGCTTTACTTCTGCCAGTACCTCGTCTCCTACCTTCCAAACTTTACAGAAGCTCTTCTGCGAATCTTGCAGAACTAGCACTCCTGAATGAAAGGATATTGGGGAGACATGGCTTAGCAACAGCCTGGGAGATGTTTCCAGAATGAGATTTTCACTCTGCAGCGGGATGTGCGCTGATATGAAACTTCCTGGCAGATTAAAACTGTGTGCCGGGCCGGGACTCGAACTCGAAAGTCAAAGGTCCCGAGTTCGAGACCGGCCCGGCACACAGTTTTAATCTGCCAGGAAGTTTCTTATTGTGTGATGTGTTTGGTGTCTGTGAGGATACTTGTTTTGGTATAGGCGTGCAGCTTCTCGACCGTTTCCATTTTCTTGGCTGAATGTAAACATAATCTCGGCTTGTTCCTGCCATGAATAACGGACCATTCTGCTGTTTACAGTATGCTGCGTCAATCACATAGCTGCAACACATAAGGAACACACGGCACATGATCAGAGATACTTTTATTTGTCATCGACATCTACCATGGCAATGACGCATTTCGGACACAAGTTCATAGGACTTCTTTTTCCTCCATCTCCAGTCAGGAATCTGTTACTGCAGTTTGTCCGTTTTATTAATGTTCACTATATATGTATGTAAATGTAGGAAAAAAGTGCTGTGAATATATGGTTCATTCATCATGGGAATAGAGAATTTCAACGATTTTTACTGCTGTCAGCATCGATACTGGCAGCATATATTGGACTCAAGATTTCCATGGCCGTACCAAAATCTCTACAGTAGTTCCTCAGACTAGTACAGACACAGAAAATTAAGCGAACCCTGTATGTTCAAATGGTAAAAGATATTTTTATGTTATATTATTACAGTGGCCAATGGCCTTGCCGCAGTGGTGATACCATTTCCCGTCAGATCACCGAAATTAAGCGCTGTCGGACTTGGCTAGCACTTGGATGGGTCACCGTCCCAGTCTGCCGAGAGCTGTTAGCAAGTGGGGTGCACTCAGCCCGTGTGAGGCCAATTGGGGAGCTACTTGATTGAGAGGTAGCTATACCAGTCAGGAGAGCGGTGTGTTGACCAAGTGCCCTCCGTATCCGCATCTGGTGACTCTTACAAGCTGATGATGATACCGCGGCCGGTCGGTACCGTTGGGCCTTCAAAGCCTGTTCGGACGGTGTTTAATTGTTTTATTTTATTACAGTTAATAAGTTTCTGATTTTTTACTTTACTTCTACTGTGGAACCTGACGTGTTGCCAAATGTCATGATTCTTTACCAACGAGAAGGCCCCCGTAGGGTTTGATGAGCGAAATTTCGAGTATCAAAATGTGTGAATAAATGGCAGTATCTTCTGATTGTACAGACTTACAAGCTTAAAACTTTCACGCCGCCAAGGGACATAGAGCTTAGAATGTGACATAAATTTCAACTCGATATACCACGCTGTTGCAGAGACAAACGGTCTTAACAGACAAATAGACAGACAGACAAAGGGGTAAGAAATTAAAAAAAAAAATTTCCTGTGATATAATCACAGATTTATCTATTTTAGGATCTTTATTTGCACTGTGAAACCTTGCTTGTAGGCAAATTTCATCATTCTATGTCACAGAGAAACACGCTTAAGGTTTTCATGAGTGAGTTTTTAGGTATCAAAATACGCGAAAATATGGCCGTATGTTTTGATGAAAGTGACTTAGAAGCTTAAAATTTTTACAACGTCAAGGAATCATAGATCCTAACACACGACATAAATCGGAAATTGAGACGTGTAGGCTTTTCTGAGGTAAAGGGTTTTTAACAGTTGGACAGACATGCATGCAGAGAGATGGACGGACATGAAAGTGATCCTATATGACTTACGTTTTTACACATTAAGGTACGGAATCCTGAAAAGGTGCAGGAGGCGGAAGATACCGTCGAATGTCAATCTATCTTCATACACTTTCACACCATTGGCGGGTATGTAAATTGTTGGAGCCCCAACCCTCTGTAACAAGTGAAAGGACCGCCAGAGTGCACTGTGGTTGTTCGTGTTTAGTGTGGAAACAAGAGGTGTCAACACCATCACATTTTGAATGACCACTGTGAAGGATACAGGGATGCCACACACTAGTTTCAGATAGCATTACCACACAGATTTTGGCAAGAGGCCTCATTATGGGTGTTCATTTGGCCGGCTGATCGGATTGTACAATATCCTGATGTGTGGAGCCTTCAGATGTGACTGCGGTTCGGTGTTGGACTGCGTAGGAACCTGAGAATGGTATCGTTAGTCGTCAACGTTCTGGCCTACCATTTCTGACCACCAGAACGAAGAATTGTCCTAATCTACACCAAACATATCGTAATTTTGTACGTCTGCACCAGTAATGCACTCCCTGAAGCATTCTGCGTCATCCCGCGGCATTCGTCGGAGACTAGGGAATTATCGTCCCTTGCTTAGGCTGCTATTAACATCACAACACAAACGGCTGCGCCACCAGGAATCGTGGACTCCTCATGAAAGGCGTAGCATTGTGTTCAACCATGAATCATGGTTCTCCACTGCCCTGGATGACCAAAGCCGGCGAATATGGCGCCGATGTGGAAAGGTTCCGATTCTTTCAACGTCTTGGAGAACCACAGCGGTATTACTTATTGCGTGAAGGCGTGAGGTATCATTAGGTGTGAAATGACCACTGAGGGGACTCTAACGGCACAAATATGCGTCACCGACATCCTGCGTTTTCATTTGTCAGCTCTCATACAACAGTATCGTGGTGGCATTTTTCAACAGAACAATGCTCGCCCATACACGGCACCTGTTTCTGTGAACTATATACCTCATGTTGAAGTACTCCCGTGGCGAGCAGGAGTCCCATCACTGCCACCAGCCGAACATAAAGGGATATCGGACCAGTTTGGACGTCAAATCCGTCCCAGTGCTAGCATCCAGGACATCAAGGGCCAGTTAAAACACTTTTGGGCTGGCTTACCTCGGGAGAAGACACAAAGGTTATATGACTCGCTTCCCAGCTGAGTCAGTGGAGGCATCCAGGCCAGAGGGTGTGCAGTGTCATACTGATTAGTGGGCTCATACTGGCAATACATTTGTAAGTTTGGTCAGATTTTGTTTTATTATGGTGCTGTGGGTCACCAGAATATTTTTACTTGGAAAGTGGTCGCCTATTCAAAAAGGTCAAAAAACAATGCTCTATATGGTTCCTTCACATTTGACAGTCCCAATAATCTAACGAAGTCATACAGAATTAACTCTCAGTGGGAAAGAAAACAGTTTTCAAATATCTTTTGGCCTGTGCAGACAGTTTTTTACCAGGTTTAAATGCTGTCGCAATGTCACTTGGAGTTTCGAAAACAGATTTTCGAATTCTCGGTCCGAACTCATGATTAATTTCTTTTAAAACTATAAAAAGGTGGTGTGAAAAAACCGTTTTGAACATTATAAGCGAGGACAAAGAACTTATTCGTCTGATGATCCCAAAGGGCCTGACAGAACGGTTTTCGATATTGGAAAAACTTGGTGAGAAGATTTTCAAATCTAGTTCTGTAGAATGATTATGGTGCCAACCTTCACTTGAGAAACAATATAAGCAAGCTGCAGTGACTAGAACATAATCAATTGTCTTTGCAAAGGATTACGAATTTACTGAAATATGCCTGATACAATTGAGGATAGTTAGAGTTCAAATCCTGCTGAATTTAGTTTTAGATTTTTTCTCAGTGGTATGTATTAATGTAAATAAATTTGGTGAGAAATGGTATATTTTAAGCATTTATTTACGGATTGTCACTACTATGATGATTTTGTATCATATTACGTGTTGTTTATTGTTTTCAGTTAAAAAAAAATGTATGTGAATTGTTCTTGTTGTGGTCTTCAGCCCAGAGACTGGTTTGATGCAGCTCTCCATGCTACTCTATCATGTGCAAGCTTCTTCATCTCCCAGTACCTACTGCATCCTACATCCTTCTGAATATGCTTAGTGTATTCATGTCTTGGTCTCCATCTACGATTTTTACCCTCCACGCTGCCCTCCAATACTACACTCCTGGAAATGGAAAAAAGAACACATTGACACCGGTGTGTCAGACCCACCATACTTGCTCCGGACACTGCGAGAGGGCTGTACAAGCAATGATCACACGCACGGCACAGCGGACACACCAGGAACCGCGGTGTTGGCCGTTGAATGGCGCTAGCTGCGCAGCATTTGTGCACCGCCGCCGTCAGTGTCAGCCAGTTTGCCGTGGCATACGGAGCTCCATCGCAGTCTTTAACACTGGTAGCATGCCGCGACAGATGGACGTGAACCGTATGTGCAGTTGACGGACTTTGAGCGAGGGCGTATAGTGGGCATGCGGGAGGCCGGGTGGACGTACCGCCGAATTGCTCAACACGTGGGGCGTGAGGTCTCCACAGTACATCGATGTTGTCGTCAGTGGTCGGCGGAAGGTGCACGTGCCCGTCGACCTGGGACCGGACCGCAGCGACGCACGGATGCACGCCAAGACCGTAGGATCCTACGCAGTGCCGTAGGGGACCGCACCGCCACTTCCCAGCAAATTAGGGACACTGTTGCTCCTGGGGTATCGGCGAGGACCATTCGCAACCGTCTCCATGAAGCTGGGCTACGGTCCCGCACACCGTTAGGCCGTCTTCCGCTCACGCCCCAACATCGTGCAGCCCGCCTCCAGTGGTGTCGCGACAGGGGTGAATGGAGGGACGAATGGAGACGTGTCGTCTTCAGCGATGAGAGTCGCTTCTGCCTTGGTGCCAATGATGGTCGTATGCGTATTTGGCGCCGAGCAGGTGAGCGCCACAATCAGGACTGCATACGACCGAGGCACACAGGGCCAACACCCGGCATCATGGTATGGGGAGCGATCTCCTACACTGGCCGTACACCACTGGTGATCGTCGAGGGGACACTGAATAGTGCACGGTACATCCAAACCGTCATCGAACCCAACGTTCTACCATTCCTAGACCGGCAAGGGAACTTGCTGTTCCAACAGGACAATGCACGTCCGCATGTATCCCGTGCCACCCAACGTGCTCTAGAAGGTGTAAGTCAACTACCCTGGCCAGCAAGATCTCCGGATCTGTCCCCCATTGAGCATGTTTGGGACTGGATGAAGCGTCGTCTCACGCGGTCTGCACGTCCAGCACGAACGCTGGTCCAACTGAGGCGCCAGGTGGAAATGGCATGGCAAGCCGTTCCACAGGACTACATCCAGCATCTCTACGATCGTCTCCATGGGAGAATAGCAGCCTGCATTGCTGCGAAAGGTGGATATACACTGTACTAGTGCCGACATTGTGGATGCTCTGTTGCCTGTGTCTATGTGCCTGTGGTTCTGTCAGTGTGATCTTGTGATGTATCTGACCCCAGGAATGTGTCAATAAAGTTTCCCCTTCCTGGGACAATGAATTCACGGTGTTCTTATTTCAATTTCCAGGAGTGTAAATTGGCGATCCCTCGATGTCTCAGAACATATCCTACCAACCGATCCCTTCTTCTAATCAAGTTGTGCCACAAGCTCCTCTTCTCCCCAATTCTATTCAATACCTCCTCATTAGTTATGTGATCCACCCATCTAATCTTCAGCATTCTTCTGTAGCACCAAATTTCGAAAGCTTCTATTCTCTTCTTGTCTAAACTATTTATCGTCCACGTTTCACTTCCACACATGGCTACACTCCATACAAATACTTTCAGGAACGACATCCTGACATTTAAATCTATACTCAATGTTAACAAATTTTTCTTCTTCAGAAACGCTTTCCTTGCCATAGCCAGTCTATATTTTATATCCTCAGTTATTTTGCTCCCCAAATAGCAAAACTCCTTTACTACTGTAAGTGTCTCATTTCCTAATCTAATTCCCTCAGCATCACCCGACTTAATTTGACTACATTCCATTACCCCGGTTTTGCTTTTGTTAATGTTCATCTTATGCCCTCCCTTCAAGACACTGTCCATTCCGTTCAACTGTTCTTCCAAGTCATTTGCTGTCTCTGACAGAATTACAGTGTCATCGGCGAACCTCAAAGATTTTATTTCTTCTCCATGGATTTTAATACCTACTCCGAACTTTTCTTTTGTTTCCTTTATTGATTGCTCGATATACAGATTGAATAACACTGGGGATAGGCTACAAACCTGTATCACTCTCTTCCCAACCACTGATTCCCTTTCAAACCCCTCCACTCTTATAACTGCCATCTGGTTTCTGTACAAATTGTAAATAGCCCTTCGCTCGCTGTATTTTACCCCTGCCACCTTCAGAATTTGAAAGAGAGTATTCCAATTAACATTGTCAAAGGCTTTCTCTAAGTCTACAAATGTAAGAAACGTAGGTTTCCCTTTCCTTAATCTTTCTTCTAAGATAAGTCGTAGGGTCAGTATTGCCACACGTGTTCGAACATTTCTACGGAATCCAGACTGATCTTCCCCGAGGTTGGCTTCTGTCAGTATTTCCATTCGCCTGTAAAGAATTCGCGTTAGTATTTTGCAGCTGTACTTATTAAACTGGACGTTCGGTAATTTTCACATCTGTCAACACCTGCTTTCTTTGGGATTGGAATTATTATACTCTTCTTGAAGTCTGAAGTTATTTCGCCTGTCTCATACATCTTGCTCACCAGATGGTAGAGTTTTGTTAGGACTGGCTTTCCCAAGGCTGTCAGTAGTTCTAATGGGATGTTGTCTACTCCAGGGGCCTTGTTTCGACTCAGGTCTTTCAGTGCTCTGTCAAACTCTTCACGCAGTATCATATCTCCCATTTCTTCTTCATCTACATCCTCTTCCATTTCCATAATATTGTCCTCAAGTACATCGCCCTCGTATAGACCCTCTCTATACTCCTTCCACCTTTCTGCTTTCCCTTCTTTGCTTAGAACTGGGTTTCCATCAAAGCTCTTGATATTCATGCAAGTGGTTCTCCTTTTTCCAAAGGTCTCGTTATTTTCCTGTAGGCAGTATCTATCTTACCCCTAGTGAGATAAGCCTCTACATTCTTACATTTGTCCTCTAGCCATCCCTGCTTAGCCATTTTGCACTTCCTGTCGATATCAGTTTTGATACGTTTGTATTCCTTTCTGCCTGTTTCATTTACTGTATTTTTATATTTTCTCCTTTAATCAGTAAAATTCAATATTTCTTCTGTTACCCAAGGGTTTATACTAGCGCTCGTCATTTTACCTATTTGATCCTCTGCTGCCTCAAAACTACCCATTCTTCTTCTACTTCATTTCTTTCCCCCATTCCTGTCAATTGTTCCCTTATGCTCTCCCTGAAACTCTGTACAGCCTCTGGTTCTCTCAGTTTAACCTGGTCCCATCTCCTTACATTCCCACCTTTTTGCAGTTTCTTCAGTTTTAATCTACAGTTCATAACCAATAGATTGTGGTCCGAGTCCACATCTGCCCCTGGAAATGTCTTACAATTTAAAACATGGTTCCTAAATCACTGTCATACCATTATATAATCTATCTGATACTTTTTAGTATCTCCAGGGCTCTTCCATGTACACAACCTTTCAAGATTCTTGAACCAAGTGTTAGCTATGATTAAGTTATGCTCTGTGCATAATTCTACCAGGCGGCTTCCTCTTTCATTTCTTAGCCCCAACCCATATTCACCTACTATGTTTCCTTCTCTCCCTTTTCCTACTCTCGAATTCCAGTCACCCATGACTATTAAATTTTCGTCTCCCATCACTACCTGAATAATTTCTTTTATCTCATCATACATTTCATCAATTTCTTCATCATCTGCAGAGCTAGTTGGCATATAAACTTGTACTACTGTAGTAGGCGTGGGATTCGTGTCTATCATGGCCACAATAACGCGTTCACTATGCTGTTTGTGGTAGCTTACCTGCACTCTTATTTTTTTATTCATTATTAAACCTACTCCAGCATTACCCCTATTTGATTTTGTATTTATAACGCTGTATTCACCTGACCTAAAGTTTTGTCCCTCCTGCCACCGACCTTCACTAATTCCCACTATATCTAACTTTAACCTATCGATTTCCCTTTTTAAATTCTCTAAAATACTTGCCCGATTAAGGGATCTGACATCCCACGCTCCGATCCGTAGAACGCCAGTTTCTTTCCCCTGATAACGATTTCCTCTTGAGTAGTATCTGCCCGGAGATCCGAATGGAGGACTATTTTACCTCCGGAATATTTTACCCGAGAGGACGCCATCATCATTTAATCATACAGGAAAGCTGCATGTCCTCGGGAAAAATTACGGCTGTAGTTTCCCCTTGCTTTCAGCCGTTCGCAGTACCAGAACAGCACGGACATTTTGGGTAGTGTTACAATACCAGATCAGTCAATCATCCAGACTGTTGCCCCTGCAACTACTGAAAAGGCTGCTGTCCCTTTTCCGGAACCACACGTTTGTCTGGCCTCTCAACAGATACCCCTCCGCCGTGGTTGCACCTACGGTACGGCTATCTGTATCGTTGAGTCACGCAAGCCTCCCCACCAACGGCAAGGTCCATGGTTCATGGGGAGGGTATGTGAATATAAAGCGTAAATTAACCTTTTAAAAAGTAAACAAATACACAAAAAATAAATGAATAGTCCAATAATCATTGTTTGGATATTTCAAGAGCTGTGTTGAAAATTATCGGACAGAACATTGTGTACAGCTTATTTTGCAATGATTGTATTTCAGACACCAACTTTATTACTCTTAAATGTATATAGCGTGAAAGTTTCTTTAATTTATGTTGAAAAAAAGTTTTAATTTTTCGGAATTAATTAATCGTGTGGATATTTCGCAAAATTAGAATTATTACAAAATTTGATTGTACAGTTTTTGTATGAGAAACATTTTTTTTTTCCTAATGTCACCATTTCCAAGATATTCTCTCTATACCTCATATGCCACATTACTTTTCAGGACGTGTTTACCTCCTTAAAAGTAAATATATTTTGCCCCCTCTACACACCCGCCAAGTTTCATTAACGTTATTTTCTGACACTTGGGAATGTTGTAAATCAGGTGACAGTCGCACAGGAGGGGCGAATCACATCGGAGAAACTAATGCAGCGTGTTGAACAGTATCAGTAACAGTATGGTAGACATCGGGTAACGGTGGCGTTGAGTGTCGCAATTCCTAGAGCCGTGGTGACTTTGATTTTGCTCTCCATAGATTTTTTTTATCTGAGACGACAAGCCGTTCAGAAACAAATTTTTTGGAGTTGTAAGAAAATGAAAAACACTTACACTCGTCCTTATGATGTCATTCATTGTGTAGCTACCTGTTTCGACGCTAAAATGCATCTTCAGGCCTTAGTTGATGCATGAGTGGCCAACATAACTGATTTATGCAGACTATCTGTAACTGTGAAAGACATCTCTCTTGACGATTGGAGAGACTACATCACACTTACAGACAGTCTGCGTAAAGAAGTTATGTTGGCCAATAATGTTTCGTATATATGGATTGTGATAACCCATTCAGCATCACCTAAGACCTGAAATCGGTGCATTGAAGCGCCGAAACTGGTAGCTACACAGTAAAGGTCATCATAAGGTCGGCTGTAGACGATTCATTTTCCAACAGTGAACGGCCGTAGTCCCCCAGAAATCCAGTCAAAAGGATGGGCATAAAAAAATCCCTTGGTATCCAGGTTCCAGTGGACTGTATTCTGTGCGCTGTAAGTAGGCTGTTTAGGTTTTTTTATTGGTAACGCCACCTCTGTATGAAAATCACTGGCTGTGCTGTGTGCAGCCTGTGGCTGCTTTGCATTGTTGTAATACTCGCCATTGTAGTGTTAGGCAGCTGGCTGTGAACAGCGCGTAGCGTTGGGCAGTTGGAGGTGAGCCGCCAGCAGTGGTGGATGTGGGGAGAGACATGGCGGAGCTTTGTTATTTGTCATGAACTGCTACATTTATAAATGATGATATAAAGGTAAATACATTGTTTGTTCTCTATTAATATCTTTCATTTGCTAACTATCCCTATCAGTAGTTAGTGCCTTCCATAGTTTGAATCTTTTATTTAGCTGGCAGTAGTGGCGCTCGCTGTATTGCAGTAGCTTGAGCAGCGAAGATTTTTGTGAGGTAAGTGATTTGTGAAAGGTATAGTTTAATGTTAGTCAGGGCCATTCTTTTGTAGGGAATTTTGAAAGTCAGACTGCGTTGCGCTAAAAAATATTGTGTGTCAGGTTAAGCACAGTCGCATGTAAAATTGTTTAAAAAGGGGATGTTTCAGCGCGAGAGACGGAGAATTAACTGCTAGAGCTTGAGGAAGATGGGAAACAGCCATAAAGCGTATATGTTAGATGATGAGAAGATTGGGTACTGCCAGCAGGAACCATGGTTTCGAGATTAAGTCAGGACAGCCACCGCCTGCTCTGAGCCTCTTTGTGGGACTTTTTGGCACAGCACTGCTGACCTACCATCCGTCGCCAGGGGGTAGCGGGTCGCGTCTCATGTGCGACAATCTCCACTTACCTCGGCGGAGGACGCAAGCAGACCCCAAGACACTGAGAGCGGCTGATCCATAGAGGAATGCTGACGCAGCTGAAGTAGGAGAATGCCACTGACATCAGGACGTGGTCCATTGTCAGGCCGCAGGCTGTTGTTCGGCCTCAGGTCAACATTGCACGGTGTCTAAGCGTGCATCTCCTCGCCAGGGCAGAAGCAACCACCTGCGAGCCGATGTTGACCACAGTCGCCGGAGCGCTGCGTCATATTCAAGTTGTATTTCAACTCGAATGAAACATTTCTCTCAAGCAGCAGTGTATCACTGCGCCCATTGGCCCATCACTCTACCACTGAACATACAGAGCGCAGTCTGCACACTACAGTCTGATGTATAACAAAGGGTACTTCCTGTAGCGCTAGAAGCAATCCTAATATGAGGGTTTCTCATTTTATCTGTCCTGTTTTTACATAATTTCTTCAGAGTAGTAATTAAAACGAGCAAGCCACTGAAATGGCGTAAAACAGAAAGACATGTATCATGTGGTCAGACATTTCCAGATGGTGTCTCCTGGCCAATAATGTCATACGATCATTTCATTTTATTAAAGTAGTTATTTGAATCCAGAATTTGAATCATGTGATATGATATGAAACTGACGATGTGACTGACGATCGTGGGATACAATTATTAGAGGAAAATGCTTAATTGAATTGCCCACGCCCTCCCTGCCAAAGTCGAAGTCGTAGTTCTAGACTCTGCTTCCTGAAATCTAGTGGAACCAAGTTGTAGTTTAGGCTTCTTCCACTCTGCAGCAAAACGCTAAAATCGGTCACTTACTTGTTAATTAGCAATTCGTAGCTACATGTCTTAAGAATGAGAAACCTTAAATTGTGCTAATTTTTCTTTGTTTCTCCTAGACGTTGGCAGGTAAGACTTTCAACATGAATGTATTTTTGAGTAGCAAGGTTTAAGCTAAATGTTTATGACTAAATCGTTTCATTTAAACGTTTGGTTAAAGGTTTATTTGGTTAACAAAATGTAGGCTGCAGTTCGTAGACTGGATCTCCCTTCACTTGCTTAAACCTGGCTCTTTAATCTTTCATGTTTAAGGTCTGTTTGCATGAATGCACGCTCTTATTCCCTTGGAATTCCATTGCAGATTCGAAGGGAATAAGGGAGAAGGTTGATGAAAGAAAGTGGGGTCCTAAAATGACTAAAGCTACTGATGCAGTTCAGAAGAAGAAGGTGGTTTGGAAGAAGGTCAGTAAACAGTTCAGTGTTCCATAAGCAAAACTTACGATGTGTTAATGTTAAGGTAGTCATGCCAATTTGATTTTTGTACGTTATCGATGTACACATCAGAGATACAGCTAGTTACGTTACTGCTAAATTATCTTTGGTTTTGTCGTGGCACAGTCTTTGCCTCTGCCCAATCTGATACCGTCTTAGTCGAAGTGTGGTAGGTGATGGACGTATTGTGTAGTGCTATGTTACTTGTATCTCTTAGATGAAGAAAGCTTGATTATAAAGTTAGCATGGATGAATAAATGTATATATTAAAAAGAGAGGTCAAAATATGTTTTGAATGTATGTTAATATATTTTGGAGAGAAGAAGTTTTAAGGAAGGCTGTAGCATTGTGCACCCACTTTGTAGAAATGATTATTGGGAGCTAGTTGACTCCGTTCACTTGCTCAGTGCTGAGAGAAAGACAACCCCACCTCCCTGAGTCATGCACCAACATACTAACTGATTAATATTATACCGTCTTTAAGTCGATGTTCACTTTATTGAGCATAGTATTGTGCAGACCTATGTTATGCGTGAAGACCACGCGGAGTTTTACCCTGTTTTTTGAATATATACTTCATTCTAAAATTGTTGTTTCGAATATTATTTCTTAGGAATAGTTACTCTCCCAGCCGAAATGTTTATCATTACGCATTACCATATGTGTTATGCAATAGATGGAAATTTTATTTAGAAATAGAAATCTAGCGTAGCACCTGCCTGCTTGGAGTTTGTTCTTGTGCTTTCGAGAAATCTGCAACTATGGTATCAAGACGCGAGGTAAGTGTAAATTTTGATTAGGGCTAGGTAATTGTCTTACTTCATTTGTGCAATTAATATAAATACAAATTGCATTAAGCTTAGTTACAGTTCGGTTCACATTAAGTTCTGTTTAGTGAAAGGTTAGCGTACGAGTTTAAGCTGAATACTAGTTCGTGGGGACATAGTTTTGGTAATACGTAGGATTTTATAGAGTGGGAGGTTAAGTTGGGCTAAATTTCAGACGGAAACAAATATGGTGGGGAGCTTACAAATGGATTGGGAATGACAGCCAAACAGTTGCAAAATACAGATTTATTAAACCTTAACCACGCTTTCGACAGTTTTAAAACTGGCTTCCTCACGTTATCTATATCCAGTATGGAAGTCGTTGACTCAGTCTAGTACATGTATTTGTCATCCACTTAATTACCATTTAAAATACAGTATTTAAAAGTAGCAGCTCTTTACTCTAGACAGAGTCAACGATTCCCACATTGGATACAGATAATGTGAGTCTACGTTCAATAGCTTCTGGAGAAAACGGTTCTGAAACCGTCGAAATCATGTGCAAGGTTTAATAAACCTGTATTTTGCAACTGGTTGGCTGTTATCCTCAATTCATTGAAGCTCTTGCATGCATAGTTGCTGAAGCGCAGTCATGTCCGGAAACTTGCGATGACCAAAATGGATATGATATACCAGAGAAAGCAGCAAAAGCCGGCCGGGGTGGCCGAGCGGTTCTAGGCGCTACAGTCTGGAACCGCGCGACCATCAGGGTCGCAGGTTCGAATCCTGTCTCGGGCATGGATGTATGTGATGTCCTTAGGTTAGTTAGGTTTAAGTAGTTCTAAGTTCTAGGGGACTGATGACCTTAGAAGTTAAGTCGCATAGTGCTCAGAGCCATTTGAACCATTTTTGAAAGCAGCAGAACAAAATAAGCAGACCTATAATTGAAGAAGTTCTTGAAGAAGAGCTGGATTAGTATTTTGCTGATATGGAAGCTTTCTTCTTTGGGCTTACTAGCAATGACTTGTGAAAAATGGCAGTACAATGACCAGTGAAATAAAACTGAACAGCCTTTGAAGGATGAAATTGCCAGAGAAAATTGAGTTAGTCTTTTTCTTAAAAATCACAAAACCGAACTGTCAGAACGTCTGCTGCATCATTCTGCAGCAGGACTCCTCAGTTCTGTAAAGGGAACACAGAGAAATTCTACAGCCATCTGGAAGACGTTATGTTATATGTACTTCCAAACTAAATTACTTCTCTAATTTAATACCATTATCAAATTTTGTTTAGTGTTATTTTGTTTATTTTTAGAAGGAATCCGATTTAGGAAACTATTTTACAAACTAGCTAATTTTGTATGATTTTTGAAAAAAAAATTTCGACCGACATTAATGATATTTTCTAAGAATAACATGTGAAGGTGCACAACGTTATATACTAAACCTTACATTGCTGTACTCTATCTTTTTCTTAAATCAAAAAGTAAATGGAGGTGCGGTTTTGGGCATTTTCCTCTATATTTACACCTAACTTGGCGTAATCAAGCGTTTGTATCTTGAAGTACACAGAACTTTAACCCAGGGAAAATAAAATATTGTACACCATTGCCGGTGCACCTCCAGTGTACAAAGTTTCAATCATGTAACTTTCTGGCTGAGTTTCTAAGGCAGGGGGCGAAGCGCGTGACATTGGAAACCCGCCTACACAAACCACGCCCAAGCTGGCAGGTTTATTAGGCCAACGGTCATTAATCCGCCCCGTGTTGCGTGTGGTGAGCCGTACGTTACACGAGTGACTTAAATTATGTGTATGTTATGCTTTCTGGTATGAAACTTTATTCACAGTGTTGGGGAGCATGTAGAAGCGGCGATGAATCACAAGCTGACAAAATCAGAACCGTTTTTCGTAGCGTAATTTAATAAAGCAAATGTGCATCTTCCCAACACATATGCAGTTGTATCTAAAGCCGGTCTAGAAGAATTAGTTAAATTTCAAGAGCTGTGCTTGACTAGTATTACTCTACATTTCACTTATTAGAGACTTGGAGAGGATAGGTGATGAGTCGCACCGAAATTCCGAGGTATTTAGCAAGAAAACTTTGTGAGGTATCACATGCAATTCTGTGTCGGAATGAGTATCTTTAGGTGAATCAAATAACAACAGAATGTTTTAGGCGTCACAGTGCTGTCGTACTTAGGTCAGAGCCTCCTCCGTCCGCTGTAATCTTTTTGGTTCTGATCGGTAAAGTGAGCGCGCTTTCTTCAATTTATGTACCACCAAACTTCCCTTTCCCTTGCAAAGATGCTTTTTTCCGAAGACAACGGTCGTGAGTGATAGGAATCGTGGTAGGAGACTGCGACCAATGTACCTATCAATAATTTGTGTTTGAAACTAGATCGTGATGGGTTAAAACATAATTTCTTGCGTCTCTTGAACGCAATAATAGATACTAGCCTTAATTTATTGTCAGTTTATTAACTGCTTATGAACTATATCGAAGGACATACAAGTTATGGTTAAAATGCTCACTGACTGGCAACAATTTTAAGCGCTTTCTGCGGTTTAGAGAGAAAGAATATCTGATTTGCGAGCTCTGGCTCTTGATTTCTGTGCTCCAGAGGTTAAAGGAATGTTCACGACGCAGTCAGAACACGATGGTTTGGTGGTGTAGTGGGTTATAGAATATTAGTACAAACTTCGTGGAGCAAAACGTAGTTTAATGAATGTTGCTGAAATGTGACAACTATTACAGTTGTGTTCAGTGAAGTGAACATGGATCCAGCTCGAAGTTGTATGTGTTTCACCTTCGAAGAAATTATAAGCAATGGTTAAAACATTAGGAGTATAATGCATATTCCTCTGCTATAAGCAGAGTAGAAAGTAGATAGCTGGAAAGAGTACGCTGAACGCCTGTGTGACGGGGAGGATTTGTCCAACGACGTGATCGAAGAGGAAATAGGAAATGCAACAGATATAATTTACAGTATTAGAGTCAAAAGTTAAAAGAGCTTTGGAAGAGTTAGATTAAATGAGGCAGAACGATATATAACAGCCATCGGAGTTTCTAAAATCATTGGGGGAAACGCCAACCAAACGGAGTATTACAGTTCGTGTGTAGAATCTATGGTTCAAATGGCTCTAAGCACTATGGGACTTTAACATCCGAGGTCATCAGTCCCCTAGACATGGAACTACTTAAACCTAACTAACCTGCGACCGTCGCAGCAGCGCGGTTCCGGACCGAAGCGCCAAGAACCACTAGGCCATAGCTGCCGGCAGAATCTATGGGACTGGCGACGTACCATTAGACTTTCCGAAATACGTTATCCAATACAATTCCGAAGAGAACAAGGGCAGATGAGCGCGAGAACTATCATAGATCTTCTTAACATCTCACGCATCCAAGTATCTGACACGAACAATATACAGGACAATGGGAAAAAATTGAGGATCTGCTGAATTACGACGCGCATCCAGAAAGTAACTTCCCGATTTTGTTTCCTTTAAAGTAGACGTATTTGCCTGGGAAAGTTGCACATCGGTAACAGATCTATGGTGTGGCAATCAAATGCCTGCAACACAAGTTCCACCTGGTGCCAGGACTGGGGCAGCAGTGCCCCGAAATGACGTCTCTTATTCATTCTCTCACCGCCTGCGAGCTTCGCTCAGTGGTAAGAGTCCTTACTGCACGAAACGTAGCGTCCATCGAAATTCATCGTCAGCTTTGTCAGGTCTACGGGCAGAATATGATGAGCAAACAGATGGTGCGTCTCTCGCGTAGCCTTTTTTCCGAAGGCCGTCAAAGTGTCCACGATGAAATGCGCATCAAGGACCATGTTGTTGAGCTGGTGCGGCATCGCATTCTGAGGAACCGTCGCTTCACGATTAGGGATCTCATCAGCTATTTTCGCAGATACTGCGATCCTTGTTGTATGAAATTGTCACTAAGCACCTTCTGTTGAAGAAATTGTGTGCCAGGTGGGTACCGAAAAACCTGACACCCTAGCACAAAACGGAACGCATTGCATGATGGAGACGAGTTCCTCGAAAGGATTGTCACGGGCGATGGGACGTGGATTTCTCACTCGACCACGGACATCATGCAGCAGTCAATACAATGGCATCACAGTGGATACCCAGTCAAGACGAAATTCAAACACAGTGTGTCAGTGCAGAAAGTGATGTGCACGGTGTTCTGTGTCTGGAAGAGCATTCTGCTCATTGACTTCCTGCCCAGAGGTGAAACAGTGAACGCAGATCACTACTGTGAAACAATGCGGAAACTGCGACTTGCCATTCAGAAGGAGAGGTGTGGAAAGCTTACTGCAGGTGTTGTGCTGTCCCATGACAATGTTCGTCCCACACTTCTCGGCCCACATCAAAGAGAAAAGTTTAGCAAAAGTTTGGCTGGGAGCTGTTTGGCCATCCATTATACAGTCCTGATCTTGCACCCAGTGATTTTCATCTTTTCTTGCACCTCAAGAAATTCCTGTCCTGCAGCCAGCGTTTTGACAACGACGAAGAGCTGAAGACAACTAGTTCCATTCACAGGCGGCAGACTTCCACGACGCACGAACACAAAAGTTAATCCCTCCATATGAGAAGTGTCTCAATTTTTTGGTGACTATGTATAAAAATAGCTCAAAACATTGCTGTACCTGTTGCCAATAATGTAACTATGTTGTCTTTGTTTAAAAAAATAAAAAAAAACAAGGAAACTTAGGTACACCAGTGAACCAATACTGTGTTTCCGCTTTGTAATGGAAGCAATAAAGAAGAAAAATCAAAATACGCTCATAAGTATTCGTGAACATTAAATGGTGCAAGAAATTCGAAATTCTGGGAAGCATAATACACTGCATAGCCAAAGAAACTCGTACACCTGTTTAACATCGAGTAGGTTCCCCCCCCCCCCCTTCCGAAAGCACGCAAAGGTGCCGCATGACGACGTGGCAGGGACTCCAATAATGTCTGAACAAAGTTAGAGGGAACTGACACCATGAACCTGGCAGAGCTATCCATAAATCCGTAATAGTACGAGGGAGTGGAGGTCTCTTCTGAACAGGACGTTGCAAGCCATCCCAGATATGGTCAATAATGTTCATGTCTGGGGAATTTGGTGGCCAGCAGGAGAGTTTTAACTCAGAAGAGTGTTCCTGGAGCCACTCTGGAGCAATTCCGGATGTGTGGGGTGTCGCATGGTCCTGCTGGAATAGCCCAACTTCGTCGGAATGCACAATGGAGAAGAATGGATGCAGGTGATCAGACAGGATGCTTACGTACGTGTCACCTGCAAAAGTCGTATCTACAAGTATCAGGGGTCCCATATCTCTCCAATTGCACACGCCCCACACCATTACAGAGCCTCCACCAGCTTGAGCAGTCTCCTGCTGACATGCAGGTTCCGTGAATTCATGAGGTAGTCTCCATATCCGTACACGTTCATCCATTAGATACAATTTGAAACGAGACTCGTCCGACCAGGTGACATGTTTCCAGTCATCAACAGTCCAATGTCGATGTTGACGGGCCCAGGAGTGGCATTCAGCCTTGTGTCGCGCAGTCATCGAGGGTACACGTGTGGGCCTTCGGCTACGGAAGCCCATATCGATGATGTTCCGTTAAACGGTTCGCACGCTCACACTTGTTGATGGCCCAGAATTGAAATCTGCAGCAATTTGTTGAAGGCTTGCCCTTTTGTCACGTTGAACGATTCTCTTCAGTCGTCGTTGGTCCCGTTCTTGCAAGATCTTTTTCCGGCTACAGTGACGTCGGAAATTTAATGTTTTACCGGACTCCTGATATTCACGATACACTCGTGAAATGGTGGTACTGGAAAATCCCCACTTCATCGCTATCTCAGAGATGATGAGTCCCATAGCTCGTGCGCCGACTATAACTCAGCGTTCAAACTCACTTAAATCTCGATAACCTGCCTTTGTAGTAGCGATGTAACTACTGCGGCGGATACTGGTTGTCATACATACGCGTTGCCGATCGCCGCGCCGTATTCTGCCTGTTTACGTATCTCTGTATTTGAATATAAATGCCTATACAAGTTTCTATGGCACTTCAGGGTAGTATGCTACAGGAAAAGACGGGTAATATACAATATGTGCAAGAACCAAAATGGAGCAGTAAGGTTGGATTTGACGATGCGCTCGGATTAAAAAGAAAAGGTGTAAGACAGGTAGGCAGTCCTTCGTCTCTACTATTCAACTTGTAAATCGAAGAAGCAGTGACAGAAATAACAGGAAGGTTCAACAGTGGGATTAAAATTAGCAGAAACGGGAACAGAAACGTAACATCGTAACTGGGGATCGTGAAGTAGATAAAGTTAAGGAATCGTGCTACTTAGGCAGCAAAATAACTATGATGAAAGAGTAAGAAGGATACAGAAAGCAGACTAGCACCGGCAAAGAGGGCATTTCTGTCCGAGAGAAGTCTACTAGTATCAAACGTAGTCATTAATATGAGGAAGAGCTTTCTGAAAATGTAAGTTTGGAGCACACCATTACATGGTAATAAATTTTGGACTTTGGGAAATCCTCAACAAAAGTGGAACGAAGCTTTCTATAAGTGGTGCTGCTGAAGAATGAGAAGGTTCTTAGCAGAAACGACGAAGAAGGGAGTATATAGGAAACAACGACAAGAAGCAAGGACAGAAAGACAGGTAATGTGTTAAGACAGATCATGTGTTAAGAACTCAGAGAATATCTTCCATGGTACAAGACGGAACTGCAGAGGGTGTAAACTGTAGAGGAAGACAGAGACGGAATTACATCTAAAAATTAACCGAGGATGCAGGGTGCAAGTGCTAGTTTGAAATGAAGAGGCTCGTAAAGGAAATGAATTCGTCACAGGCTGCATCATATCAGTCAGAATATTAAAGGCTTAACAAAATCCTTGATCGTTATTTTTTTGTATTTTATTTCTTTATTAATTGCTTCGAACAATCACGATCTTGTGATCAGTCTATAACAGACCATACATATTCCTTCTGCATGTTCTACAACGATATGAAAGCTTGTAACGAATAACTTTGTGCCAATGACGTCATCTGATAATGAAACAGAGACAGGAGACGCTCTCCGTCCTGTTCAAGTTGTGGCTCCTCCTTCGATGAGGTTATCAATGATACAGAGGGGAGAGAAGGGGCTATTAGGTACAGGCAGCTCGCACGTAACGTCCTAGTTGCCCCCTGCCTGCGAAATGGCGCCACAAGAGGGAAACGGCGCCCGTCTGACGCAGTGTGTATCATTAGCGGAATTGTCCGGAGGTGCAAGAGATCATATCGGGAGCAACTGAAAGCACGGACGGCATTAGACTGCAGATCGTTAACTCAGGCACCAACGACGTCTGTTGCCTGACAGCTAAGACTGTTCTCGGTTCTTCACAGAGAGTAGCTTTCACCAACTGTGGCCTGTCAGCCAGGCTGTTGAACTGCCAACACAGTTCCTAGACTGAAATGAGATCTATTTTGGAGCCTTTGACGCACTGCGTTTCTGAGTAAACTTCGACCGAAGAATGACAGTGAATAGCAAAAAAAGTTTAAATGATCTTTCAGAAAAGGGAAAATCGGTTAATGACTTAAAAACTCTTCTAATGACGAAAGAATGTTCTTCACTAGAACCGGAATAAATACAGTAAGGTTCTAATTGACTGAAAGCAACGAGCATAGCAAAAGATTCAATACGCCAAGCGCAAATATTACAAACGCTTGGCGTATTTGAATATACAGACAAAAAGAGAAGTAAAGCTCACAAGCGCAGGAAAGTGTAGAATTTAAAGATAAAGACCGAAATGCTGAATATTATGGGAATACAACAAGAAATTTCTAGAAAGTTAATGACGTAAGGAGGAAAGAGCCTCTCTAACCTGTATCAGTTGTTCTCTCATTTTATCATCACCATGAAAAAGAATTTAACTACAGAACAGATTTCGACCTCTGATAAGGTGTTTTAAATTAATGAAAATTATTTCATGGATCAATGAGCAAATAATACATGATTTAGGATATAACAATAAATTAAACAGTTTCAGTCAAAGAATCATACATTTATTAACTACTATTTTATCCAAATGAGTTATGTAAAGAGATAGATCACTCAAAAAAGCTGTAACAGTTTGTTGCGAGAACGCCTCAAACAGCCACAATGCCAAAATGTTCAATGGACAGCAGTTAGCTTCCTGGGAGTTTCCAACACTCGCCCTTTATCGTGAGGCACTAATCTGCCCATTGCGGATATCAAATTACTAATATCACCATAGGTTAGTTTCCATAGTTAATTAGTTTTTCCACTACACATATAGTTCGTGCTTTTTGAATCATGTCATGCAACACGTCGCCTTTGTCTTAGTCTATATGTGATATAGCGCAAACCAACTCAGTTGCAGATGGCGAATAGTAAACATCCAACAAAACAAAGAAAGTGTCTGACCCACAATTCATTACACCACGAAAAATAGTTCACTTGAACAGATCTTAAACCATATGAAGAGTTTTGCATATTAATTCAGCTGCGACTTGTGATAGCAGCTTTCTCTGCCTCGTGATGACTGGGTGTTGTGTGGTGTCCTTAGGTTAGTTAGGTTTAAGTAGTTCTAAGTTCTAGGGGACTGATGACCATAGCTGTTAAGTCCCATAGTGCTCAGAGCCATTTGATAGCAGCTAGTGCACAAAACGCATGTGAACTTTTAACTCACAGAGACAACATCTTAGATCAGTGGTCGTCAAATGTTTTTGCTCAATAGCCAACACTGATATTATGGGGCGGTACCAATCTTATTAATTGATAACCTATGTGAATTGCGAGCTCCCAGTGGACTAGCTACACTTAGGGCATGATAAATTGACGCCGACTCCCAAGTGCCAATCGTTGAAAGTCGACACTATGCGGAACACTTGGTGTGACTGTTCTCTATTTCAGACTGCTGCCACGGCAGCGACCTCAAAAGTTATGAAACTGAAACTGCCTGACAAGATGTTATCGTCCTGTCTGTATGATCAGATGATTAGCTGATTAATAACAACCACTGTACTCATATTTAAATGCATTACGCAACTGAGACAGGACAAAAATGTTTACAGATATGTTTTAAATAATATTTTACTTAGTTTGATATATCTCGCTACAAATAAGCACCGCGTACGAAGATGACCGTCACCGCAACGCGTATTCGCGAATCGATGTTACTTCTGTGTCAAAATTTATACCGCAGTAGGTGAACGGGACCAGTTGTGTACGCCTGTTAGTTGTCAGTACTGGAAGATAAACGATAAAACGTTACCCCTCCCACATCGTCTAAGTGCTCAGTGGACGCGCTACTTACCCCTCTGCACACGAGGTAAGCGGCTAACTTTATTTAGTTCGCAGTCGAATTCACCAACAACAATTAAAATTAAGTAGATTGTTACTGAGCACGAAAGCTACACTCTTGAGAAGCTCCAAACGTTAGTTAACGATTTTGCATTCGGCTGTTAGCTGCTCGTATTATTTTAAAAGACGTTCAAAAAATGGCTCTGAGGACTATGGGACTCAACTTATGAGGTCATAACTCCCCTAGAACTTAGAACTACTTAAACCTAGCTAACTTAAGGACATCACACACAGCCATGCCCGAGGTAGGATTCAAACCTGCGACCGTAGCGGTCTCGCGGTTCCAGACTGTAGCGCCTAGAACCGCTGGGCCACTCTGCCGGCTTTAAAAAACGGCTGAGAACCATGAGCCACTCCAATACTTGTTTCGGGCCGCATGCGGTCCGCGAATCGCAGTTTGACAGCCACTGTCATAGATTACATTTTATTAAAAATGTATTTCAGACTGTACGTGGCGCTTCGAATGTCAATTCTGTGGAAACCTGTAAAACAATAAGGAGGCTACAAGTTATGTGCAAGGGCTCAAACCACAGTTCGTTGCACCACGTAAAACTGGCCTCTTGTAATGGGTGTGTATAAGGATGCTTTGATCTCAGTCTGTTCATATAACTTCACATAATAATTCAAGAACGATTTGCTTATGGTGATGAAAACGTACAAACATTTACTTATCCACTTCTCATTCTGTTCTTCACACCCAAATGAATGCACATTGTCTTACGCAGTTATGTTCTACGCACTCGTGACACTGAAGACTCTCCACACCTCCATCCAGACAG
This sequence comes from Schistocerca nitens, assembly GCF_023898315.1. NCBI lineage: Eukaryota > Metazoa > Arthropoda > Insecta > Orthoptera > Acrididae > Schistocerca > Schistocerca nitens. The sequence goes on from NC_064618.1 coordinate 267,689,949, forward strand.
CTTCGTTACAGCTCCACTGATTATTACAAAGCTCATCTCTCTCGCAAGTTATTGCATAAATTACATTCCTTGAAACTTTTCACACGAAGGTTCCGTTTTATGCACATACAATTTATTTACTCGAAAGTGATACTTTATTAAATGTGTAAGCACACGACTGCACAAAATGAAATATAATAATTCTATAGATGGCAGCTAGAGAACTTGTATAGAAAAAAAACACAAAATCTGATTTACACTATTAAAATTCCATCTTTGATTTGTAAGGGAAAAAAAAGGAAACACGGTATTATGCGACATACCTGACACGTGCATGACAGGCGTCAGACGGCCTGCCATCCATCGGCAGAACGGGTGAAGCAGCAGATGGTTTCTCCGCCGGGGAGAAATAACAACCGTGGATTCGCGCATGCGCGGAACGCAGCACTTCGAGAGGCCTTTCTGCTAGTTATTGTTTTCATTTGTTGTCAGCAGACGAGAAATACGTGAGCTATTGAGGACTCTTTTGGTTATTGCGTTAGCTATTCTACACGTTGATTAGTGAGTAATTTTTTATCAGTACAATAATGGAAAAGTAGTCTCGTTTTTCTGTGGCCCTAGAGAAAGTGGTATATCGAACGATAGCTTCTTATTATAGACATGGAACGAAACAAAGAAAGTACAAATGTGCTTATTGACGCATACAGCAAGGGAAGCTGCCTGTATGATCTTTTAGATATGCTGTTCCGTAATAGGGTACGTGTACAAAACTTACATCCTTAGTTTATGTGTTCTATGTTAATGTGCATATAATTTTACTTTCTATGTATGTACGTATCGCTTTAATTCATTGGTGAAAGTACCACACGTGTTTCAATGGATTCCTTCGTTTGTGTTATTTCAGCACGCCGGGAAGGATAGTGTTGAAGGAGTATCAACAAGAGTCAGAGCAGTTGTTCGGTCGCGACCATGAGGACTGAAAAAGGCGTTTTGCATCTTTGCGGTCCCAACAACTGTGAAAGTGCTTCCCCCATCACTGGCCACTTGTGCGAATCCCGTCATGTACAATTGGCAAGGCATTCCTAAATTCCTGTGGATCTCCGGGCGTCAACACTTTCGTTAACAGGGAGTACAAATCCCTGCCTTCGCCCCTCCTTCCTAGCCAGAGTCGAACCCAATTCCTACTCCCGGCATTACGCCGTCGTCCTGCCCTTCTCCTAACGGCTAAGGTGGACAGTGTCACAGAAAATGCTGCACAGATAATTGCGTTCTCCATATCCAAAATTCAGTGAAACGTAAACGTAGATAACCATTTGCTTTTACCAACATGATATAAAACCAACTCTTTAGTTCATGCCTCTGTATAATCATAACGTAATGTAATTACATCTGCGAAGAATGACAACTGCTTAGTAAATAGGAAGCTAGACCTCTTAGAATTTTCACTGTCAGCACCTTTACAAAAAAAAAATCCACTTTCATACTCAACGCCGTAACCGACGTAAACAAGCCTGTAGTTCCGAACATGTACCCTTGAGGCGCTAGTGCAGACTTAACACGTAAGGGTATCGTGCATAGGGCTATCGAAAAGTTGGCAGTTCCAGACTGCACGCTTGTGGCGCTCTTGCTGGCGTGTATGCGATGAATGTGTCGTGGAATACCGGCTTAAACGAGAGGCCCCACATGTCCTGTGACAAACTCAGCTCCTGCTGACGCTACATACTGGTAATTCATCTTGAGTAGGTCATATATAACACACACGAAATGGCCCACTTTGATGGTAGAACAGATACAAAGAGCACATAGATATTCATTTACCCACTTCTTAGTTTAGATTAGACGAATCTTTGATGAAGGTAGACTAAAACACCATTCGATAAGTAAATTATTAAAACTGGTTGGGTATCGGATGTTGACGGACAGCTAATGTAAAAATATTATTTGTTACCTAACGAATCGTACACAGCAAAGACAAGATCTTCCTTTTCTCAACAAATTAGTCGCCCTCACAAAAATCATGGAACTGAGAATTGATTGAAACAATAGCAAGAAGTAGGGAAAGAGCATGAGAAAAATAGATTACACTTCATTTCACGTAGATTACTCACAGTGACAAGTGTAAACACTATGCCAGGCTAAATAAAAATGAAGCCAATTTAAAAGGATAGGAGTAACTCTCACTTTTGCAATCAGATTGATAACCAAGTGCCGTCTGATTTTGGTAGATCAGGTGTAGTGTCATTTAAAGATAGCCCAAATTATATACCAACACGCTGATCACACCGTAGTGGTAACGATGTATGAATCTACCACTGATTGGTAAGACACTGCACTTTGCTATCGGCGATAACGACAGTGGGTCTTGTGAAGGCGTCATCAGACGAGTGCCTCAGAATTCAAGTCCAACCTCCCACATGCGAGAGAAACATATCTGCCGAGTGCAAACAGGTTGCACTTTTTCGAAAGTATCATCGACTCATTACAGGTTAACAACCACGACGCTACTGCAGGAAAGATGGTCACCAGAGGAAAAATAGTTCCTCTATGAAGTTGGGAAAGAATGTATGTTTTATACACCACATAGCCTCTAACGCCCTCCTAAAACACAAGCTGCTAGGGATCAATTATTGATAACTCGTACATCCGTAAGAATGGTAATTCGTGAAGTCTACAATAATTTCCGAAATCGGATTCTGGCGAAAAACCTAAGAGAAAATCAATAACAGGTATGGTCCAATGCAACAATGAAAGAAGTGAAACCCACCAACCGTTCCTTCGTGGATAAATCTAATGTAGAAACTGAAACCGACAGAATGCCGCCGGCCAGAGTGGCCGTGCGGTTCTGGGCGCTACAGTCTGGAGCCGAGCGACCGCTACGGTCGCAGGTTCGAATCCTGCCTCGGGCATGGATGTGTGTGATGTCCTTAGGTAATTTAGGTTTAATTAGTTCTAGGTTCTAGGCGACTGATGACCTTAGAAGTTAAGTCGCATAGTGCTCAGAACCATTTGAACCATTTACCAGAATGCCGTAATATTTAATTTGACATAGACAAAACTTTGATCACCGCTCACACAGACAACTGACGGATATTGAAATAAGCACTCTGTGGAATTGATAAGTAATTATAAGTAATCAAAACGAACACGGCACATGGATCTGATGCAATTCATTTCACAGTTTAAACTGAATAATGCGTGATATTATCCCTCTCCTAAATCGAAGGTCTCGACAATTTTTCGCAAACAGTGCCATGTTACTGGGCAAAAACGTTGGTCACGCTTGTTGAAAAAGAGCAAGGAGATGGATGCACAGAATTACCGTTAGCCTGTTTCAAGATTCTAGAGTATCCTGTAAAAGAGCCAGTATTAGCTCAAGAAAAATCACTCGCACTAAACACAGCCCGGAATGTCTTACAAATAGCAATTGCTGGTGGGAAGATCGATTCCAACTTCATATATATTATATAACATATTTCCAACTGAAAAAAGAGAAACGTTAGTACACAATATTTTCAGGAATACGTGACTGGTCAGATATTAATCTCTGACTGCACAATGTAGTTACGTGAAATTAGACGGCGAGGATTAGTACATAAAATATGACTGTTGGAACACAGACAGACATTGTTGAGAAGAAATTAGCTAGTTATCCAGAAACTAAAGCTGTATTTTTTGGGCCAGAATTACAGACTGGAACAAAAAATTTGGGCTTCAGATTCAGCGGGCCGGCTTTGAGTGTTCAAAGTCGGGTATCTGGTACATACCTTCACATGTTATAAGGCTATCCCGCTCATTCAAGTTGACAAGAAACAGGAAAACTGAGAGACAAATCCGTCCTCTTCTGTGTTATAGTCTCAAGGATTAATAGCTACCAAAGTTCATATTCAATATCTTGAATTTTGTGACAACTAGTTTCCAGTTACTAGAAATAAGAAATTATGAAGGCATCTATACACATGAAACTCATCGTGATAAAGCAGGTGATTCTGGAATGACGATGGCTATTAAGATTGAGCTTTTCCATTACAGGCTGTTTATTATATGAAAGTAGTTATGGTTATGAAAACTGTATTAATTTTAATGATAAACTTCCTACCATTTACTGCACTGCGTTATTCATCTGTTATAATGCAAACTAATGGCGAATTGTAATATTTAATGTTTAAAATATCTTTTGTCTTTAACTATCCAAACGGACATGTCACTATTAAAAACTGAAAGTCTTCAGATACGGAAATATAAAAAGTCATTTCCTAGAAATCATGATCAGCTGCCACCTTATCTTCCCTACCACTGATCTAACGTCTTCGTCCAAATTCATTGCGATTTTTTAAACGACACCTAATCCTCACAGACGCACCTCGTATATTTTGACGCAAGCATTTGAGCATAGAGGGTTCGACCATTTGCTTAAAAAGAAACTATTAACCATATCTTGGTAGCTGCGGTAGTGGTTAATCAATAATTAGCTGTTCTGTATCAGCATGGCCTCGACACCGTGATAAGACTAAATCTTCTTGCGTAATTTAAAACACCCAGAAAAAGGTAACTCAAAGATTCTGCAGATTAGTGTTCCATTTGCATTCACATAGGCCCACCACTGTCTTTTTTGTGTGACAGGAAAAGACGATGCACTGCACTTTCCTCTCTACAACGGCTGATACTGGGACGATGTGAATACCGTCTTTTGGAAAACTTAAACACTTATTGTTGAAGCACTTGTCCACCGGTTCATCTAGTTTTGATTCATTTGAAACTTTGTTTTCTGGATGTTTCAACTTTCACAAGCGGTATCGACTACAGGATTAGTCACAAGTTCCTCCAGGGCTTCAGAAGACAACTGTGCAAAAACTACAAGACGTGAAGAAAAATGACACATATCTGTGGAGAGCATCTCCCCAAATTACAATTTGTGGCCTAGTTGCACTAGGGTACCGGCATATCAGAACATGTAGGCAAATAACCCGCTCCATGTTGTTGCATCGTATTAGTTCACGCTTGCGATGAACAAATTTCCAAAGTAGGCTGCTTTTGGGCTTGTCCAGAGATTTGTGTCAGCGCCTTTAATGAACTGTTCGCACGTGTTAACGTTTGCCGCATCGCTAACGCTGCACCTGAGCACCTGTAACGTGAGTTAAAAACTTAGTGAAATGCTCTGTTCACTATAAGAGTCTGTTTTCTGTATATCTATAGTTTTCATGTAGTTATATTCTGCAGTTTTGGATGTACTTACGACGAATCTTTTACAGACTTCTTCATGTTACGTCTCCAACTCCATGCTCATTTAGTACAGTTAATTACTGATTAATTCCTACCATGGCTACCAAAATACACTTTAATCTTTCTTTCTAAGCAACTGGTCAGGAGAAATACGGTCAAATGATGTGCAAGGTATAGATACGATGTGCGTCTGCGAAAATGCACAGTCACATCATGTCAAAAATCAGTATGAGGTGGTATGAAGTTGAACAAATTGGTGAAAAAGTGATACGTGAAAAGTTGTGGAAGTGTAAACGTGAAATACTTTACCAGTACACTACGTTGGCGTCAAAGAACGCAGTATAAGATGACACGTTTTAGAATTTTGTGTTTGTGGGGGATAAACCTCAATATTTTTTAAGAAAGTTAAGAATACAGATAGGCTGTAATATATTTATTGTCCGTGATGTTTGCTAATTTCGACTGTTATTCATTTTCAACCACTCGTCACAAGCCTCAACCTTCACATCACTGTTCGCTAAATAACGAGGATGAGTAGGGAGAACAAACGTGTAATGTTTGGATGCGGTATTACTAGTGCCTGCTTGACACAGTCAATTCGTTTAAATATCTGGGTGTAACGTTGCAAAGCGATATCAAATGGGACGAGCATGTGAGAACTGTAGTACGAAAGGCAAATGGTTTATTGGGAGAATTTTAGGAAAGAGTGGCTCACCTCTAAAGGAGACCACATTTATCGTAGGGCGCTGGGGCGACCTGTTCTTGAGTACGACTCGAGTGTTACGGGTCTGTACCAGGTCGGATTGAAGGAAGTCATGCAGGCAATTTAGATTTGTTGCCGGTAGGCTCGAACAACACCTAAGTGTTACGGAGATGCTTCGAGAACTCCAGTGGGCATCTGTGGAGAGAAGGCGACGTTCTTTTTGAGAAACTCTATTAGGAACATTTCGAGATCAGCATTTGAAGTTGACTGCCGAAAGATTCTATGTCGCAAAAATGCACTGCGTGTGAGAACCGCGAAGGTGAGATACGAGGAATTATGGCTCATAAGGAGGGATAGCAGAAAGGCTGAATGAGTATATAGAGGGTGTATACAAGGGCGATGTACTTTAGGACAGTATTATGAACATGTAGATCAAGATGAAGTGGGAGATGATGCTGCGTGAAGAGTTTGACAGAGCACTGAACACGTGAGGCAATACTGACCCCACGACTTACCTTAGATGATAGATTAAGGAAAGTCAAACCTACATTTTTAGCATTTGCAGACTTAGAGAAAGCTTTTGATAACGTTGACTGGAATATTCTCTTTCAAGTTCCGAAGGTGACAGGGGTAAAATACGGGAGCGAAAGGCTATTTACAATTTTACAGAAACCTGATAGCGGTTATAAGAGTCGGGGGGGGGGGGGGGGGCATAAAAGGGAAGCAGTGGTTGGAAGGGAGTGAGACAGGGTTGTAGCCTATCCCCGATGTTATTCAATCTGGATTTTGAGCAAGCAGGAAAGAAAACAAAAGAAAAACTCGGAGTAGCAATTAAAATCCATGGAGAAGAAATAAAAACTTTGAGGTTCGCCTATGACACTTTAATTCTGTCAGAGACAGCAAAGGACCTGGAAGAGCAGTTGAACGGAATGGACAGTGTCTTGAAAGGAGGATATAAAATGAAGATCAACAAAAGCAAACCGAGGATAATGGGATGTAGTCTAATTAAATCGTGTAATGCTGAGGGAATTAGATTAGGAAATGGGACACTTACGGTAGTGATGATGGTCGAAGTAGAGAGGATATAAAATGTAGACTGGCAATGGCAAGGAAAGCGTTTCTGAAGAAGAGAAATTTGTTAACATCGAGTATAGGTTTAAGTGTCAGGAAGTCGTTTCTGAAAGTATTTGTATGGAGTGTAGCCATGTATGGAAGTGAAACGTGGACGATAAATAGTTTAGACAGGATGAGAATAGAAGCTTTCGAAATGTGATGCTACAGAAGATTAGATGGGTAGGTCACATAACTAATGAGGAGATACTGAATAGAACTGGGGAGAAGAGAAATTTGTGGCAGAACTTGACCAGAAGAATGGATCGGTTGGTAGGGCTCATTCTGAGGCATCAAGGGATCACGAATTTAGTTTTGGAGGGCAGCGTAGAGGGTAAAAATCGTAGAGGGAGACCAAGATATGAATACACTAAACAGATTCAGATGTAGGTTGCAGTAGGTACTGGGAGATGAAGAAGCTTGCACATGATAGAGTAGCATGGAGAGCTGTATCAAACCAGTCTCTGGACTGAAGACCACAACAACAACAACATGAAGGCATGTAGAATGTCGTTTTTCCCTCTTTCTATTTGCGAGTGGAACAGGAAAGGAAATGATTCGTAGTGGTACATAGTATACTCCATCAAGCTTGCCGAGTATCTATGTATATGTAGGTGTAGATGAAGTAGCCAGTACATATGTAGGGACACACATCACTCGACATCACTTTCATGTCGAGTGATGTGTGGCTTTGCATTAGTACTGGATATTTAGTCGAATCGGATGTGAAGCTTGAGGCTTGTGACAAGTACTTGCAAATAAATAACACTCGAAATTAGCTAATATGACGGACTATACATACATTACAGCGTGTTTGTATCATGAGTTTCTTCTGACTAGTTTCAACGTTTCAAACTGTCTGACGTCAGACTTTTGAAGGCCTGTGTCGTAAAATCTGTGACGGTAACTATACTCGGTGATTTGGCAGAGATTGCACACCGTCTACACTGGCGTGGGGAGCGCCTCTGATGACGCCAGCGGCCGGAACGACGCGTGTTAGTACCGCGGGGTGCCGCCGGCGCGGCGCGCCGGCCGTGTTTTTACGAGCGGCGCCCCGTAGCGGCGCAGAGAGCTTTGCTGTGTCCTCCTGTGGCCGCCGCCGGGGGACGCTGTGACGCCGTATCTCCACCTCCAGTTCCACCCCAGGGCTGTCTGGCAGCTGGAGACAACAACCTCACAGGCGACACAGCCGCCCACAGACAATCTTCTGGCACTATGAACTTTGGTATGTTACCCATGATTTCTGAGAATTTGAATGTTGTTGTTGTGGTCTTCAGTCCTGAGACTGGTTTGATGCAGCTCTCCATGCTACTCTATCCTGTGCAAGGTTCTTCATCTCCCAGTACTTATTAAACCTACATCCTTCTGAATCTGCTTAGTGTATTCATCTCTTGGTCTCCCTCTACGATTTTTACCCTCCACGCTGCCCTCCAATACTAAATTGGTGATCCCTTGATGCCTCAACACATGTCCTACCAACCGATCCCTTCTTCTAGTCAAATTGTGACACAAACTTCTCTTCTCCCCAATCCTATTCAATAGTTCCTCATTAGTTATGTGATCTACCCATCTAATCTTCAGCATTCTTCTGTAGCACCACATTTCAAAAGTTTCTCTTCTTGTCCAAACTATTTATTGTCCATGTTTCACTTCCATACATGGCTACACTCCATACAAATACTTTCAGAAATGACTTCCTGACACTTAAACCTATACTCGATGTTAACAAATTTCTCTTCTTCGGAAACGCCTTCCTTGCCATTGCCAGTCTACATTTTATATCCTCTCTACTTCGACCATCATCAGTTATTTTGCTCCCGAAATAGCAAAACTCTTTTAAGAGTCTCATTTCCTAATGTAATTCCCTCGGCATCACCCGACTTAATTCGACTACAGTCCATTATCCTCGTTTTGCTTTTGTTGATGTTCATCGTATATCCTCCTTTCAAGAGACCGTCCATTCCGTTCAACTGCTCTTCCAAGACCTTTGCTGTCTCTGAGTGAACTACAATGTCATCGGTGAACCCCAAAGTTTTTAATTCTTCTCAATGGATTTTAATACCTACTCCGGATTTTTCTTTTGTTCCTTTACTGCTTGCTCAACATACAGAGTGAGTAACATCGGGGAGAGGCTACAACCCTGTCTCACTCCCTTCCCAACCACTGCTTCCCTTTCATGTTCTGTACGCTGGAAAACTTCAAGAATCACAAAAGGTGGTGCAGCTGTCTGGACTGAATTTCGCCCGACGTCGGTGTTACGCCAGACGCGTTCGACGACAGAGAAACAGCAGTCATATTATTTGTATTGTTTTAAATGATCGGACGAGCTGGATGTCGTCAGCCTTTGATGGAACCGCCCGTTGCCGTCTACTCTGTGATTGAGACTGTATCCTTAACCATCGCGCGCAGTGCAAGCTTTGGCACGTATATCTCGACGCCTCTTTGCAGTCTTCCAGACTTCGCGGGGAAGGCCTGACTGTAGTATGAATCGGGTCTTGCTTAGTGACATATATAGAAACACTAGTAGTCTATCAACAGGCGATGAGGAGGGAGACACTCCAAAAGAGAAACCGATAAGGTTTGATGAGATCTATTTATTGCTAGGCTTCACGAGAGCTACAATCTACGGCGAAGAACGTCCACAGTGTGTAAATTGTTTAACCAATTTAGCTGCCGACAGCATGACACCTAACAAATTAGAGCGACATCTTGAAACCAAACATCCTGAATCAACAGGAAAACCAAGAAATCTATTTGTCAGGTTTACTAAATGTCTTATTGTCAACCGATAAGAACTTTGCTAAAACAACGAATGCACTTCTAAGGCCCTTTTAGATTCTTACCACATATCGCATAGAATTGTTGAAAGCAAGAAACCACGCACGTTTGCTGTAACTGTGGTTTTACAGCAGCGTTTGACACAGTATCAACAATATATGGTGACTCATTTGCTCAACAGCTCAAAAGTATTCTTGTATCTAATGATAAAGCGCGTAGGAGACATTTCTAACGATTTGCCCGAGCAGTTAATGGATAAATTGTGTAACAACTCATCGGCATTACAAGTGGATGACGTGACTGATATTCATAAAAATGTTCATTTGATTGCTTATGGTCGTCTCGTTGATGGGTTTAACATTCGAGACGGAACGCTTGTCTGTTACCCGATACTGAAAACAGCAACAGCCCAAATCCTTTTTGAAATCATCAGTACTTTTTTTTAATCAAAAGGGATATCACGGAACAAGTGCACTGGAGTATGCACAGATAGAGCACGCTCAGTGTCTGGAACTCGTGGAGGACTTCAAACTGTAGCTCCGATGCAGTATGGACACACTGCATGGTACATCGGTAGCCTCTGGTCGCTAAAGAACTTAGTCCACCCGTTTATCAAGTGCTGTAACCGGTATACAAACATAGTTAGTATTATTAAGGTAAAAACTATAAATTCGAGGCTTTTAAAATTATGTGAGGAGATGGGTGCTTTGTTTCTTAGTATTGCTCAATGGCTTTCAAGGGGTAAAGCATCACAAAGAATGTTTGAACCGAGGACTGAGGTCTGTTTCGTAAAGGATAAAAGTCACTCGCAGGCAGGATGTTTCAACAACGGAGGGTTACTGTTGAAAACGGCTTACCTCACTGAAATTTTTGATAAAGTAAATATTCGTAACACTTCACTTCAAGATAATCAGACAACAGTACTACACAACTGGCCATTAAAATTGCTACACCACGAAGATGACGTGCTACAGACGCGAAATTTAACCGACAGGAAGAAGTTGCTGTGATATGCTACTGATTAGCTTTTCAGAGCATGCACACAAGGTTGGCGCCGGTTGTGACACCTACAACGTGCTAACATGAGGAAAGTTTCCAACCGATTTCTCATACACAAACAGCAGTTGACCGGCGTTGCCTTGTGAAACGTTTTTGTGATGCCTCGTGTAAGGAGGAGAAATGCGTACCATCACGTTTCCGACTTTCATAAAGGTCGGATTGTAGCCTATCGCGATTGCTGTTTATCGTATCGCGACATTGCTGATCGCGTTGGCCGAGATCCAATGACTGTTAGCAGAATATGGAATCGGAGGGTTCAGGAGGGTAATACGGAACGCCGTGCTGGATCCCAACGGCATCGTATCACCAGCAGTCGAGATGACAGGCATCTTATCCGCATGGCTGTAACGGATCGTGCAGCCACGTCTCGATCCCTGAGTCAACAGATGGGGACGTTTGCAAGACAACAACCATCTGCACGAACAGTTCAACGACGTTTGCAGCAGCATGGACTATCAGCTCGGAGACCATGGCTGTGGTTACCCTTGACGCTGCATCACAGACAGGAGCGCCTTCGATTGTGTACTCAACGACGAATCTGGGTGCACGAATGGCAAAACGTCATTTTTTGGGATGAATACAGGTTCTGTTTACAGCATCATGATGGTCGCATCCGTGTTTGGCGACATCGCGGTAAACGCACAGTGGAAGCCTGTATTCGTCATCGCCATACTGGCGTATCACCCGGCGTGCTGGTATGGGCTGCCATTGGTTACACGTCTCGTTCACCTCTTGTTCGCATTGACGGCACTTTCAACAGTGGACGTTACATTTCAGATGAGTTACGACCCGTGACTCTACCCTTCACTCGATCCCTGCGAAACCCTACGTTTCTGAAGGATAATGTGTGACCGCATGTTGCGTCCTGTACGGGCCTTTCTGGATACAGAAAATGTTAGACTGCTGCTCTGGCCAGAACATTCTCCAAATCTTCACCAATTTAAAACGTCGGGTCAATGGTAGCCGAGCAACTGGATCGTCACACTACGCCAGTCACTACTCTTGATGAACTGTGGTATCGTGTTGAAGCTGCATGGGCAGCTGTACCTGTATACTCCATCCAAGCTCTGTTTGACTCAATGCCCAGGCGCATGAAGGCCGTTATTAAGGCCAGAGGTGGTTGTTCCGGGTACTGATTTCTCAGGATCTGTGCACCTAAATTGCGTGCAAAAATGTAATCACATGTCAGTTCCAGTATAATATATTTGTCCAATGAATACCCGTTTATCATCTGCATTTCTTCTTGGAGTAGCAATTTTAATGGCCAGTAGTGTATCTTGAAATCAAAAAGTAAAGGCGTTCCTAAAGAAAACAGATCTGTGGCAAAATCTAATGTATATTGGCATGCTGGATACGTTCCTTGCTCTAGTCTCACTGTCAGAGGACAGAGATAACCCGATACTTCCAACGTTGATAAAGCCTGCATTTGTTACAATCTTGCAACACTAAAAGTTCACTGGGAAAAGTATTTCAGAGACTTCTTTGAGAAATTTAACTAGTCTAAAAATCCACTAAAATCCTACTGGATCGTCATGTCAATCAACGAAAGAGCAAGGACAACAAAATAGAACAGACTTGGGATAATTCACTGAAGTGTAAATTTAATGAAGAGTCTTTGCTGCAGTTTTGGATACATAACTGTAAGAAAATCCCAACGCTAAGACAAAATGCAATGACAACAACATACTTGTGCGGGAATGACTTTTCAGCTGTAGCATCTATGAAGAGTCGAACTAACGTTCGAAGATAAATGCAAGCAAAGAACTTCAAGTGGCTGTTTCTGCTATTACACAACGTCTTGAGAAACTTTCTTCCCGAAAACATCACATTGAAATTCGTAATTTAAATTTTTTAAGCTTTTACAATCCTTATAGACGTAATTGTAAATACTGTTCTTGTCACAGTTTTTGGATAAATGAAAATGCGATGCACAAAAAACAATGTGTTCTATATTTTCGTTATAATAATTCATTCAGTTTTGCTTTCTGTTGTGTAAGATCCTTCTGAACTGAATTTCGTAAAATAGCGCATAAGGCGATGAAAATATAAAAATGCAAATTCTGAAGATGGCAGGGGTAAAACACAGGGAGCGAAAGGCTATTTACAATTTGTACAGAAACCAGATGGCAGTCGAGGGACATGAAAGGGAAGCAGTGGTTGGGAAGGGAGTGAGACAGGGTTGTAGTCTCTCCCCGATGTTATTCAATCTGTATATTGAGCAAGCAGTGAAGGAAAGAAAAGAAAAATTCGGAGTAGGTACATGGAGAAGAAATAAAAACTTTGAGGTTCGCCGATGACATTGTAATTCTCTCTGAGACAGCAAAGGACTTCGAAGAGCAGTTGAATGGTAGTGTGTTGAAAGGAGGGTATAAGATAAAAATCAACAAAAGCAAAACGAGGATAATGGAATGTAGTCGAATCAAGTCGGGTGACGCTGAGGGAAATAGATTAGGAAATGAGACACTTAAAGTAGTAAAGGAATTTTGCAATTGGGGGAGCAAAATAACCGATGATGGTCGAAGTAGAGAGGATATAAAATATAGACTGGCTATGGCAAGGAAATCGTTTCTGAAGAAGAGAAATTTGTTAACATCGAGTATAGATTTAAGTGTCAGGAAGTCATTTCTGAAAGTATTTGTATGGAGTGTAGCCATGTATGGAAGTGAAACATTGACGATAAATAGTTTGGACAAGAAGAGAATAGAAGCTTTTGAAATGTGGTGCTACAGAAGAATGCTGAAGATTACATGGGTAGATCAGATAACTAATGAGGAAGTATTGAATAGGATTGGGGAGAAGAGAAGTTTGTGTCACAACTTGACTAGAAGAAGGGATCGGTTGGTAGGACATGTGTTGAGACATCAAGGGATCACCAATTTAGTATTGGAAGGCAGTGTGGAGGGTAAAAATCGTAGAGGGAGACCAAGAGATGAATACACTAAGCAGATTCAGAAGGATGTAGGTTTAATAAGTACTGGGAGATGAAGAACCTTGCACAGGATAGAGTAGCATGGAGAGCTGCATCAAACCAGTCTCAGGACTGAAGACCACAACAACAACAAGATCCTTCTGAACTGAATTTGGTAAAACAGCGCATAAGGCGATGAAAATATAAAAATGACTATTTTTATTAATAAAATAGTCTTGGTGGAGGGTGGGGGTTGATATTATTTTTCCTGGTGAAGGGGTTCCCAGAGGAAAATAGTCTGAGAACCCGAAGACCATTGGGCAGGTGATGCTGAGCGGTTTTTGGGGCTACCATGCTTTGGTGCTAGCACACCGTGGTCGGAAAGAGCTAGCCGTTACAGAAGCTTACTACCACCCAAAATTGTTGTTTCTTTGGGATGTCAGATTTTGCCTCAGCCTCGTCTCCTCCTGAAATCGCGCCAAGCCGGTCGGAATGGCCGCGCGGTTCTAGGCGCTACAGTCTGGAACCGCGCGACCGCTACGGTCGCAGGTTCGAAGCCTTCCTCGGGCATGGATGTGTTTGATATCCTTAGGTTAGTCAGGTTTAAGTAGTTTGAAGTTCTAGGGGACTGGTGATCTGAGCAGTTAGAGCCATTTCAACATCGCGCCAAGAGAGCTACTCTTCTTCCCTCTGAAGAAGAATCCAATGCGTGAGGAATATTTTCTGCCGATTTCCGAGATTGAATGTTTTCTGAACAATCAAAAACAGACTTCTAGAACCAAGAACGCCACTAAGACGTCCTTCTTTAGGAAAAATGTGTCCCTTTGTCCGATGTATAGAGAAAGACAAACATAAAATTTCATGTTCCCAGCTTTATTTTTTTAACTTAGAAATTAAAACCTAATGACTACTCCTCCCAAAGCATGAAATGGTCTGGCAAATTTTGTCTGACCATTCTTTTCCGTTATTATCGGGACTTACGGTAGTGACTATATGTTGTGGATCTTCTCCATCTTCTCTTCCAATTACAGTTTGAGCTATATTTGAGGCTACATTGCCATCGAGATTGACGTCTATGTACCTTCCTACCTTCAGATATATTTCGTGTCTCAGTAAAAATGTATAACGTATTTTAGAACAACGTGTCTTGGTTAACTCATAGTCTAGAATGTTTCTAGAATTTTGACGTAACTCCGGTATGTGTATTGATTTGATTATAGAAATGTTCCTTTCCTACGGGGAGGCCGTTCTCATAGCACAGAGTATCAGTTTCTGAATGTGAGAGAAGCGTTGCCACACTGAACCATAAACAAATATCAGGTTGAATAAATTGTCATCTGAATCCCGTTTCTCTCGTCACTAATTTCATGCAATGTACAGCAAAGGCAAGGAAGTTCAGATCGGCTATTCAAACGGCGATATAAATTTTAGCCTGTAACTTTTCTTTCCAAAATTCAGAAATTGTAACGTTCATTTCTCAAGAACTGAATGGAAAACCAACAAAAGTTTTATTTGAAGTGCAAAGCCGCTTTAGGAATTGAGAAAATATAAAGCAATTAAACAATACACGAGGAGCAATACAGTCCAACCCGACAAGAAATTCCAATACAGAAAGGCACTTTTCTTTATGTTTGACGGAAACTACGTGTTAGTTGGTTGACTGCTTCTCGTACTGATCGTGTGAATGATGGCACTTTATGGTCTTGACCTTATTAGTTTCTTCGCAACTGTAGCACCTTTACCCGATCCTTAACTGCTGCTTGTCGCCAATCTAATCTCGTTTGCATATTTCTGAAATAGTGAAGCAAGATTTTATTCTGTTTTATCACACATATATAAAATGAATAGCACATCACAGCAAAGAATTATTTACTGGCTGAAACTAACAAGCATACTTTGATACCTTTAACTTCGCTTTACTGTCATCTTCCGTCGGGTGTAATATTATATTAAGAACTGCGCAATGAAAATAATTTTTCGTGCCATATGTGTAATATTATTTTTACTATCTGAAAGGCCTCTTCAACGGCAAATTTCGAACATACTTCTGTACATGTGCCCTTGTTCCGGATTTATAGCTGTTCTTGTTTCCGTACGAAATTTCATTTCCACAGCACAGCTGAAATTAGACGGATCAAAAGTAATACTTTTTATATCAATATTTTTATGTTCACGATGCTCATTTTTTCACTCATCTTAGGATCCCACTGAAAATAACATCAATATATGAGTACAAATCATTTGCCAGACTCTTAAGAATATTATACCACCATTTTCCAGCCCTTTTCTTGAAAGAGCCGTTGTACGATTCAATCAGCATTAATTTAATTTTCACACCTCCTACTCCATATTTCATCCTTGTCGTAATCATCATCGTCTTCTTCTGCTTTACACAGGGTCGACGTTTCTGGCAAGTTTCTTCCACTTTTCCCGGTCTTGATCGTCGTCCTCCGTCAACTTTTTTCCCCACTGGCCCTTTCGATGGCAATCTGCCCACCTCCTTACACGACTGCCTGTTTTCGTGGAACCTTCGACTGTCATCTCTATCATCTGCTTACAACATTAGTCTCGTCTCTCCTAAGTTATTTCTATAGCACTGGAGTCTTAGACATTTCGACAACTTTTACTGTTCTTAACATTTTCTGATGTGGCTTATGGTCCATTCTGATGACTCTACACATCACCTCAACATCTTCAGTTTGTCTGTGCTATCTATAGCACTGTTTCTTAATCGTTTCCCATGCCTTTGCTTCGTATAATATGCCTTCCCTTGACTTTGACATATACTGTCCGTTTTTTTTGTTTTTTTGTTTTTTTTTCATAGAGGATTCCACATATCCTTCGCCACTTTCTCCAGCCAACTTATACCCCATGATCTAGCTGTGAATCCAGATTTCCATTATCTTTCAAAGTTGATACAAGATATTTGAAGTGCTCTACCCGTTGCTTAGGACTGTATCATATTCCTCGCTTCCTAACTAAAATTAGTCCATTTTCCTTTTGCTGATTTCAAGCACTCCGTTCTTCAGTGCCTGCCTCCAGTCTTCCAGTTTTTATCCCACATCATCTTTACTGGTGCTGCACAAAGCAACATCGTCTGCGACCAACATGCACCATGGTGTTTGATATCGACTTCGTCCTGACAGGACGTCCGTAACAAGGGCTAAAATGTATGTGCCGAGCTCAGATCCCTGACGCAAGCGGACGCGAACTAGTATCCGTTATGTCATGCCTACACTGCTAGTTCGTGTTCATGTTCTTTCGTACACACCTTGCACGAGGAGTACATACATCTGTGTTATTAGCTTCTTTCTCATACATCTCTATATTTCTTGCCGTGGCACTGTTATACCCTTTCTCTAGATCTAAGAAGACCACATGTAATTTCTGAATCTTTTCTCGATGTTTTTGCATGAGCCGGCGGAGTGGGAAAATCGTGTCTGTTGCTTATTTTCTTGACGTAAAGCTTAACTGTTGCCCTCCTACTGATGTTTCGTAGCTTGAGTCGTTTTTCTATGTTCTTCTCTCAGACTAATGGTGTGTGAGAGCAGTTTATTTCCTCTATGATTTGCACCGTCTTTCATATTACCTTTCTCCTTACACATGGGCAAAATTGCCCTTTCTCTCCATTCATCTGGCGTCCTTCCTTCCTCATAGATCTGTCTCATCAAGTCCCATAATAAGTCTTCTCGTACTACAAATATACATCCAAGACTGTAGAGGGATTTCGTATGGTCCAGAAGTCTTCCCAGTTTTTCTTCCTCTGAGACAAAAAGAATTCATCCCATGCAGTATTCTTAGTGGCGTCACCCTCTTCTGAGACGGTTAAGGGGGTTTTCTTCATTGAAGAGTTTCTCATTTTTTCCATCGTTCCTTAATCATACCCTGATATTGGGGTGTGGATTCCGCTTCAATCTTTACATAGTAATCTGAAGAAAGTACTTGATTACTTTGTTTCTGGTCTTATCTACCCAACAAATATTTTGTTACCCCCACTTCTGTCTGCAGTTCGTGACAGACTTCCTTCTATGCAGTCAACTATGCTTTTCTAACTGGTACTTTTGCCTTCTTGCTTACTAGCTTCTATAGTTCTTTATCCGTAGCTGTTGCGGTTTAATGTCTCATCTTCTGGGCATTTCATTTCAGGTTATTTTGTCAGCGGGATCACCGTTCCCTGAGGTTTCACACGAAAATTTTTGAGCCATTCTTTTTTTAATTATGCATCCATTTAGCTTCCAACTATTTCATATTTCATCACTCATAATTTTTAATCTTTATTTGTATGTAATTCATTCACAGTTCTTGTTAGTTCAGCCGGCAGTTACAGGTACATCTAATGTAATTGTTATGGAACCCTTGTGAATGTTCTCCAGGTTTACCTGAATGAAAAAAAAATTATATAATACACCATCTACTAGCGACAAGTATTTATAAAGTGCTCTGTAAATCTCAGGTACAACACTGCTGCTTTAATTCTCCCAAAGTAGCAATGAATTACTTACGCTACGATTCAACACTCTTTTGAGAAAAGTGATTTTTCCTCGAGTCTCCCAGTAAAATATAAAGCCAGGATTATTCAAAATAAAAGGTCAAACGTATAAATGATTGAGGTCTTCATGTAACTGTGGAACAATAAACCTATTCAAAGAGAGACTGCAGGTAGATATCAACGTTCCCGCTGGTGAAAATACAGTGTAACAGGTAACAGGGAATGAAACAGAAATTGCCCGAATGAATTGGTACCAGCCCATCGTACACCTCGCCGCTCGGCCAGCCTGCAATTTAGCGTGTACCGCGGAGTGTAATTAATAATTCTGGAAATAAAGCATTTACGAAGCGGCTTAGGAACAGGGACAGGTCAGCAGAAAAGTCTCTCAGTTATTTACTGGCAGCCAGTGGGCGAGAGGTGGGGTGGTGGGGAGGGGGGGGGGTGATGTGCGGCGGTGGGGGGAGAGGTGATGTGGTGGGGGGAGTTGCAGCCATGAAAAAAATAGAGCATCGCCAGTGGACTGCCGATTCGACCCATACGTCACGCCGTGCGTCGCGCGAAATAATTAAATTAGGGGGTGGCGGGATGAGTGGCGCGGGGTGGGAGCGATATTGCAACGTGTGGTGTGGTGTGGCGTGGTGTGGTGCGGCGCGGTGCCTGCCGGCTGCCGGCTGGCAGTAATTACAAAGCGCTGACGGAGCCGTGGCCAGCCAGCTATCTGCGCGACGTCTGGCGCCTGCTGCCGTGCCGGCGCCCAGAAAGCTGCTGCTCGTTACAGGCCCCGCCGCCCGGATTCATCTGCTCAGACCACTGAGCCTCCCGCAGCATTCGCATGACCTTCTATCCACACGATTATTTTTCAAGCTTTTAGTCCCGTGTGTGCGTGTTTCACCTCGACCAAAGTTTCGTGGGCGTCACAGGAGTCTGTACTGTTAGATCACAGTGAGCTCCGTTAAAACTACAAAGAAATCCAAAGTTTTGTCATTCTATTTTATACACACCAATTACTGGCAAGATGCAGTAGTTTCTACACTACTGGCCATTAAAATTGCTATACCACGAAGATGACGTGCCACAGACGCGAAATTTAATCGACAGGAAGAAGATGCTGTGATATGGAAATGATTAGCTTTTCATAGCATTCACCTACAACGTGCTGACATGAGGAAAGTTTCCAACCGATTTCTCATACACAAACAGCAGTTAACCGGCGTTTTCTGGTGAAACGTTGTTGTGATGCCTCGTGTAAGGAGGACAAATGCATACCATCACGTTTCCGACTTTGATAAAGATCGGATTGTAACCTATCGCGATTGCGGTTTATCGTAACGCGACATTGTTGCTGGCGTCGGTCGAGATCCAATGACTGTTAGCAGAATATGGAATCGGTGGGTTCAGGAGGGTAATACGGAACCCTAACGGCCCGTATCACTAGCAGTCGAGATGATAGGCATCTTACCCGCATGGCTGTAACGTCTCAATCCCTGAGTCAACAGATAGGGACGTTTGCAAGACAACAACCAAATGCACGAACAGTTCGACGACGTTTGCAGCAGCATGGACTATCAGCTCGGAGACCGTGGCTGCGGTTACCCTTGACACTGCATCACAGACAGGAGCACCTGCAATGGTGTACTCGACGACGTACTTGGGTGCACGAATGGCAAAACGTCATTTTTTCAGATGAATCCAGGTTCTGTTTACAGTATCATGATGGTCGCATCCGTGTTTGGCGACATCGCGGTGTACGCACATTGGAAGCGTGGTATGCGTCATCGCCTTACTGGAGTATCACCAGGCGTGATGGCATTGACGGTAATTTGAACAGTGGACGTTACATTTCAGATGTGTTACAACCGGTGGCTCTACCCTTCATTCGATCCCTGCGTAATCCTAAATTTCAGCAGGATAATGCACGACCGCATGTTGCAGGTCCTGTACGGGCCTTTCTGGATACAGAAAATCTTCGACAGCTGCCCTGGCCAGCACATTCTCCAGATCTCTCACCAATTGAGAACGTCTGGTCAATGGTGGCCGAGCAATTGGCTCGTCACAATACGCCAGTTACTACTCTTGATGAACGGTGGTATCGTGTTGAAGCTGCATGGGCAGCTGTACCTGTACACGCCATCCAAGCTCTATTTCACTCAATGCCAACGCATATCAGGGCCGTTATTACGGCCAGAGGTGGTTGTTTTGGTTACTGATTTCTCAGGATCTATGCACCCAAACTGCGTGAAAACGTAATCACATGTCGGTTCTAGTATAATATGTTTGTCCAATGAATACCCGTTTATCATCTGTATTTCTCCTTGGTGTAGCAATTTTAATGGCCAGTAGTGTATTTGGTGTTGACACGCAGAACAGCACTTACCACCATATTTTTTTTGTTTTTGTTTTTGTGGTACTGTCCGACCACTTGATTCATTTAGCTCCCCATGCTTCGCTATCCTGCGAACGCCTTTTCATTTCAGAATAAAGGACATTCAACAACCTAGATCCCATAACATACTTCTTAATTTAAGACAACTAGTCTCAACAGTCCTTGCTGTCAGCTTCAGGTCTTAATAATCTTTTTGTAGTGTAACATGTTCATTTTACGTTGAACCTCATGCAAAGTTGTCACGTGGATGAAAGTAATCACGTTATAAAACGTTTGTCATAACTAAAATATTTAAAAAACGCAAAAGGCCTTGTCCATTCATATATCACTGCGATATGCTTGGTAAATTACAAAAACACGGTACACAGTAGCACATCTTACATGAGCTGCACATATTCTTAACAGTTGTAAGGGTGCGGGTTTTGTTTTTGCTTATTCTTGAATTGAGAACAACTGTGTGAGGTGAAATGACAAGTTTAATGACGCAATATTTCTCACCAAATTACACAACAGTGTTAAATATTAACACTCTAAAAGAACATTAATCTTAAGCACAATATTACGAAAGTTTAATTGGAAGTTTTTTAAATTAATCCTAAGTACAATAATATCAAAGTTTAATTGAACGTTTCTTTACAAACTCGCTCCTACACATACGTTATGATGTTGGTCAATACTACGAAAATCGTCCGATTCCGGTTCAAAGTTCGGTACTATTTAGGATGACAATCAGTCTGCACTGTTTATCGTCCATGTCTTACGTATGTACAAGACTACACTCAAAAAACGTTAAGGAAAGACAAATTGAGAATTTAGATTAGAAGAGAAGTATAACAAGCTAACTGAGGTGGTTATGTCGACTGTTCGCGTAAAGCGGGTATTCGAGTTCCTGCATTGAACAAATTTTCACTTGTCGCCATTGAATTTAATTCAGTGCCGAATTGCGGCCGAGATCTGCAATTCTCGCAAACTCAAATATTTAAATTTATATTCGATTTTACCATTTTTCTCTTTTCCAGAAATGCTCTTCTCGATATATTCACTATGTACTTTATGTCCTCTATATTGCGGCCACCAGCATTTATTTTGCTGCTCAAAAATCAAAACCCATCTACTACTTTTAGTGTCTCATTTTCTAATCTAATTCCCTGAGCATCAGCTGATTTATTCGACTACATTTCATTGGCCTTGTTCCTTTTGCTACTGCTTATCTTATAACCTAAATTCAAGACGCTAGCCACTCGGTTCAACAGTTCTTCCAAGTTCTTTGGAATGTCTGACAGAATTATGACGTCGTTGATAAACCTCAAAATTTTTATTTCTACTCCTTGAACCGCTTTGCTTTACTTCTTGTACAGACTGAATAACCTTGAGGATAGGCTACAACGCTGTCTCACCCTCTTCTCAACCAATGCTTCTTTTTTAGATTATATGATTCTTATAACTGCAGTCTGGTTAATTTACAAGTTGTAAATAACCTTTAACCCCTGTATTTTACCGCTGCTACCTTATGGGACTTAACATCTGAGATCATCAGCCCCCTAGACTTAGAACTCCTTAAACCTAACTAACCTAAGGACATCACACACAGCCATGCCCAAGGCAGGACTCGAACCTGTGACCGTAGCAGCAGCGCGGTTCCGGACTGAAGCGCCTAGAACCATTCGGCCACAGCGACCGGCTGCTCGAGTCAAAATTGTCAAAAGCCTTCTCTGAATCTACAAACGCTATGAACATGTGTCTGCCTTTCCTTGACCTGTCTTCTGGGACAAGTCGTGGGGTCACTATTTTGCTTCGCAGATTCCTACATTTTTACTGAAAACAAACTGATCTTTCCTGAGATCGTGTTGAACCAGTTTTCCATTCGTCTGTAATAATTCGTGACAGCACCTGCAACCGTCAATCTGTTACAGCTCTTTAGCTCTCTTTGTTTCTTGCTTCCATACTTCTGCGTGGATACGCACTGCCTGACCGTCTGAGATGACGGTGATTAAGGCACAGGACTCGCCTCCTGGAAGACTGCACCGCCAATACGTCGACAGCCGTCCGGTTTCAAATTTTCCGTCATTGCTGCGTGAAGTTTCTAGTTAAACTCATCATAGCCTACCTCTGTCAACAGCTCGAGTTTTTTCTCATTTTTCGTCCTGGAGATGATTTTTATTTATTTGCTTAAGTAACTAATGTGTTCTGAATGATTTTGCCTTGAATAAAATACAATTTCATTTTTTTAATCATAAATGCTTCGGTAATGTTTCACCATCATTGCCGACCAGAGTGGCCGAGCGGTTCTAGGCGCTACAGTCTGGATCCGCGCGACCGCTACGGTCGCAGGTTCGAATCCTGCCTCGGGCATGGATGTGTGTGATGTTCTTAGGTTAGTTAGGTTTAAGTAGTTCTAAGTTCTAGGGGACTGATGACCTCAGAAGTTAAGTCCCATAGTGCTCAGAGCCATTTCACCATCATTGCTGTATTTCCCATTACTTTTAAGTTGGACAGTAAGCAAACGTTACTAGATAGGTATAGTGAATTGTGGTCATTACGTTCAAAAAACTTTAAGAAAAATATATACTTAAAATTTAATGTTTATTTTGCTGTCTCAATTGCACTTGAAGTTTTCTCTTACTACTGGTTTCGATCAAAGCTGAAGATCCCGCTCCTCGTATGCATGTTGAGCTAGAAATCATAATTCCTTTTACCTTCCCAGTTTCTTGTCTTCGTTTTCTTTTAATGTAGTTTCTTAGGTAATATGAAGTTTGAAAATTGCTGAATCTATTTGATACCAACAGGATTAAGATGAACTGCGGAGCAATGTTGGTTGTAGCTAAGATATTTGAGAACAAATCTCTACATATTGACAGTGTGGCAGCTTTGTACGTCTACATACTGAGTGTTTTAGATAAAGCATTTTGGCCTGTAACTAATAAAATAATATGTGAAAGAATATTTAAGTAAACATATCAATTACGAAACGGAACTCTTTCTGCGGAGTTACGATATAGTTCATTTAGTCATTTGTGAGAGAGTTACAGCATCGAGTTATAATTTTTCAAACAGAACATCATTTTCTCAGTGATATAGTTGATATATTTAAACCAACAATATACAAACCCATTTAGATTACATTTGTATTAGTTTAATTTACGGAGCAGGAAACTTACAAAGTATTAGTGGACAACGCAACGTGCTGTAA
Source organism: Schistocerca nitens (assembly GCF_023898315.1). NCBI lineage: Eukaryota > Metazoa > Arthropoda > Insecta > Orthoptera > Acrididae > Schistocerca > Schistocerca nitens. Next base: position 267,713,768 of record NC_064618.1, read on the forward strand.
ATAATGCGCTGTGTTCAGATGGGTACTCTGGTGGCGGAATATTCATTCAAGTGAGGTGTTCAAAGGAGTACCCGTTTTCCGGAATGCATAGTTTAAAGAGCCTCCTATTTGACCTGCTGACGAGATCTAAAGTCGCTGGTGTCGCGTAACCACAATAGCCATACATTTCTGCACGTTGCTGTGGTCTTTGCGGATTGTGTCATTGGCCAGTATTCAAACGTTCCGAGTCTCCGGTTCTATTCCAGTTACTGTTAATTTTCTTATAAAAATCATTAGCAATCACGGTGGAAGACTTTCCATACAGGGAGTCAACTTCATTCAGCCAAAGGCCTTGTCAAGGAAGAAGGAAGAAAGATTGAGTTCCGTCGACATCGAGGTTATTGTAGACGGAGCACAAGCTCAAAGGATATCAAGGATCGGTAAGTAATTCGGCCGTGCCCTTTTACATGAAGCATCCCGGAAATCTCCCTGAACTATTTACAAAAATCACGGAAGAGTTGAATGCGGGTGGCTTAATGCGGGTTTGAACCGTCGTCCTCCCGAATGCGAGTACAGTTGTGCTAACCATTATTCCACCTCCCTCGGCACAGCCTTGTCAAACAAGGTGGAGGAAACTGCTCCTAAGTGAGGGAAGAATTAGCAATAATCAAGATCAAGAGGACCCTATGCAACGCAATGGAATCCATTGAATTAATGGCACATAATACGCCAGTAGAATTCTTCAGGGCATGGGAGCGCATTGACAATATACAAAATTCTCCGACGTTTCTGCCACTGTGCAAATGGCCTTCCTCAAGCTGTTTTGCTTACCCTGAAGAATTTTGCCGAGCGGTTCTTGACGCTGCAGTCTGGAACCGCGTGATCGCTGCGGTCGCAGTTCGAATCCTGCCTCGGGCATTGATGTGTGTGATTTCCTTAGTTAGGTTTAATTATTTCTAAGTTCTAGGGGACTGATGACCTCAGAAGTTAAGTCCCATAGTGCTCAGAGCCATTTGAACCATTTTTTGAAGAATTTTATTGACCATTTTTACACATAATGTATATCCTCAAGGCATGTAACCTCGAACTGAAAAAAAAAGTCATGGTGATCTCTCCATAAGAAAAAGATTCCCGATTAATCCACCTTTCAGCTGTCCAGAAGGTGTCTGCCAAGGTGGAGGTGACGATGACAGAAAGACTGAAAAACCAGAGAAAGGATAATATTCTATGAGTCGGAACGTGGAATGTGATGGTGAACATCATAGTAAATCTTGAAAATTTGGAAAGGGAAGTGCAAAGACTCATCTATATATAGTAGATTTCAGTAAAGTCAAATTGAAAGATTAGGATTTCTTGTCAGAAGGATATAGGGAAATAGCAACAGCAGGCATAAATTGTTTAACGGGAGTAGGATACTGAAGAGATAGGATATGAAAGGAAATGACAAATAGACAAGGTAATCCAGTATCAGGGGAAAGAATAGAAGACAGAGTTACGGGAGAATATGGGCTTGGTAGTTGGAATGAGAAAAAATGAAGACTGACACTGAAATAAATTTTAGCTAGCTACAGTGAATGCCCAGTTTAAAAATTACAGAAGTGGTTCTTGGAAAAGGCCCGGAGACATGGATATGTTACAGCTGAATTACATCATCTTCAGACTAAGATTCTTCGGCTTGATATTGGATTGTGAAGGCATTCCCGGGTGCAGATATGGACTCGCATCACAATTTAATCATGATGAAGAGTAGGCTGAAGTTCAAGAGAATCGTTCGGAAGAATCAGTGTTTGAAGAACTGGAATAATGATATTCTGAGAAATGATTATATTCTTTTGGAATGCCCCAAGGGGAGTACTACAATTGAAGAGAAATGGATGTCTTCAAAAAGAGCAATCACTGAAGTCGGATAGACAAACATCAGTAGACCGAATGTAATGGCGAAGAAACCTTTGGTGAAAGAAGAAGTACTTCAACAAGTCGATGAGAGAAGAAAGTACAGTATTTTTCAGGGAAAGACAGGAATACGGGAATAAAAGTCATTAAGGAACGAAATAAAGAGAAACTGCGGAGGAGCTAAGGGAAATGGTTGCGTGAAGAGCGTGAAAATGAAATGATCAGTGGGAAGACTGATTCAGCATACAGAAAACTCAAGACAATCTTGGGCTGAATTACAATGAAGGGCGGCAACAATGAAGGGCGGCAACATTAAGAATGAAGTGAGAATTCCACTGCTGAACTCAGACGATAGAGCGCACAGGTGGAAAGAGTACATTGAAGCGATCTATGGGTGGGGTGAATTGTCTCACACGATGGAAGAAGAAATGGGAGTCAATATGAAAGGCATAGGGGATGCAGTATTAGAGTAAGAGTTTAAGAGAACTTAGGAAGACTTGCTATCAAATAAGGCAGGAGGGATAACACTATTTCGGATTCCAAAATGTTTGGAAGAAACTTCTAATATATTTTCAGGTGGTGATGTCACAGAAATCTAATATATTTAAAAATTTCCTAATACCACCTTCAGCTGCAGGTAACGTTCTCTATTTACTCATACAGTTTTAGTCGTCTGGCCATATCAGGTTCATAAAAGTATTTACAGAATCACGGTAGGTGAAACACAAAATCATTATCGTCAGATGATAGAACCATTAATTATAACACAGTTGTCATGCCACAACACAGATTACATCGTCAATCTATAAAAACTGTGCTAGGTGGTGTACTCACTCGTGTTACAACTGTACACTACATAGCAATGTTTTTTTAGACTGACTATGTAATTTATATTACGATATGATAACAGTGTATCATTCACAGTTTTATCATCTGATGATAACGATTTTATATTTCGTCTGACATTATGCTGTGAACACTTGTATGAACCTGATGATGACCAGACGACGGAAAGTGGTTGTGCAAATAAAGAATTTTACCAACAGCTCAAGACGGTAATATGAATTTTTCAACGAAACGTAGTTTGTAGAATCTATGATATTGGAGACGTACAATCGCAGTTACTAAAAAAAACGTTATTCACATGATCCTGAAGATAATAAGGGCAAATAGTTTAAAGGAATCCGTTCTTTCCGTATCCTCTTCATAATTTTGTATTTCACCTTACTTACTGTTGTTTTATTCAATATTTTTGTCATGTACATTTCTGTCAGTCACCTGTCGATGCTTGGAGGAGGATTTTCTGGTGGAGAGTAGGCTTTATTTTATTTTGTATTTAGTTATTGGGGTCAGCAGTCTCATTCCTTTCCTTTCCATATGCCAAATCCCAGTGTAGTCACCTGCATGAGATGAGAAAATGGCGATCTTTGGCTGCCTGACCGATCCACGCTGGCATGTCGATGTGTCATGTACCAGGATGTCGAAAGTTTAGCGTCTGCTTTATCCAAGAAAAGGACTCGGTGGTAGAAGAGGCAACCGAAATTCGCTTGGTAACGAATTTAATTTATAGAGATAGCGTCTTCAGCTTGGATAAGTCATGGAATCCGACACTTTCCGTAATAAACTGGCAAAGATATCGCCACAGTGGAACGTCTTTGCAAGTTGAGAGTGAATAGCTTCATCACCCATGGTAGTGACGGACTGGTGTATCAATTGCGTTTTTCCTTTTGTCACGTCACAAAGTGTAGGGCTTAACAAATTAGGATCCAACACGGCCCTTGCAGATGCATTTAACCATTTGTCCGTCCACGATGTGAGATACGGTACGTGAAACTTTGCCTAGTTTGTTAACTGTAAGCGTGTCAACAATGCTCACGACGAGGTAATATGTTACAGTTCGAATCACTCCATTTCCAGTGGTAACGAAGGCCGCGCAGGATTAGCCGTGCGGTCTGAGGCGCTGCAGTCCAGGACTGTGCGGCTGGCCCCGGCGGAGGTTCGAGTCCTCCCTCGGGCATGGGTGTGTGTGTTTGTCCTTAGGATAATTTAGGTTAAGTAGTGTGTAAGCTTATGGACTGATGACCTTAGCAGTTAAGTCCCACAAGATTTCACACACATTTGAACATTTGGTAACGAGGGAAAAAATTAAGACTCCCCCTTTCGTGAAGCAAGTCTGCTTGGGCTTGCAGCACGAAGTAGTCGCAATATATATATGCGCAGCTAACGTCCGAAGTGCGAGAACTATGACAGAATCAGCTTAACACTTAATGCATCCATGTTTCTGACAACAATAATATACAGAAGACTGTAAAAGAAAATTGAGGATCGGTTGGATGGCGATCAGTTTGGCTTTAGGAAAGGTAAACCAACAGGGAGGTGGTTCCAACGTTGCGAATGGTATTTTAACAAGACTTAAGAAATGTCAAGACCACTTTCTAGGATTTGTTGACCTAAGCGTTCTACAGTGTAAAGTTATGTAAGATTCTCGAAAGTCAGAGAAAATAGGAGTAGTCTATAGAAAAGGGCAAGTAATATACAATATCTACAAGAACCAAGAGGGAACAGTAAGAATGGAAGACCAATAACGAAGTGACCTTATTAAAAGAATGTAGGACAGGGATATAAGCTTCCGCCCCTACTGATAGAGTAAGCAATGGGGAAAATAAAATAAAGATTCAATAATGAGATTAAAATTCTTAGTGAAAGGATATCGACGACAAGATTCGCTGCTAGCCAAAGCGAAAGTGAAAAAAGTATTACAGCACTTATTCAGGGGAATGAATATGTGCTGATAACAGAAAATGGACTGAGAGTGAACAGAAGATAGAGGAAAGTAATAAGGAGTAGCAAAAATGAGATTACGATAAGCATAACACCAAAATTGGGGACCATGAAGTAGTCGAAGTGAAAGAATACCACTACCTGGGAAACAAAATAACGGAAGACGGACGAACACGAAAAGCTGCCTATCGCACACAAAAAGGGGATTAATTGCCAAAAGAACTCTCCTTGTATCAAACGTAGGCCTTAATTTGAGGAAGTGATTTCTGATAACGTACGTTTGGAGCAAAGCATCGTGTGACAGTGACTCATGCACTGTGGCAACACCGTAAAAGAAGAATTTGTGATGATGCCGAGTTCAGAATCAGTCTGTCGAGAAATATCCAAAGCGGTCAAGTTAGCTGAGATTCATGGACAAGATGAGAAATGAGCAGCGAGTGCTCGCTCCTGATGCATTTTTAGTTCTAATTTCCACACTTTTCTACAAAACGCCATAGTTTTTGTTGTACTTATCTAGAGGAATTTGCTGTGAAATATGCGCAAGACGAGAACTGAGCTACGAATGCCCGCCGTTGGCACATTTTTAATTTTAATTTCTACACTTTTCTACAACAAACACACATATCATCCAGTAACTTCCTCTGAACTCACGGAAATGTGTACTCTTCTCTGGGGAATACAAGCTATGCTGTGGACAGGTAAACACACTGTCATGTTTAGCTCGCCGTGCGGATATGAAATCTTGCTCTCTACTGCTGTGTGTCTCGCAAAAAAGAGTTCCTGCGCCAGATCATAAAAAATAAATGCCACAGCCTCATAGCCCCCAGCGACAACTAGGAGAGGAAGCGCATACAACAGGTGAGCTTCTGTAAATTAGGGCAAACTACTCGTGTGTGCATAGTCTGGTTGTAATCAGTAGTACGGGAGAAAATGAACATTCTAGGGAGAAGCTGTAATTTTGTTTGCTGTTTGTATATATTGACTGTGGTGTCACCGCCAGACACCACACTTGCTAGGTGGTAGCCTTTAAATCGGCCGCGGTCCGCTAGTATACGTCGGACCCGCGTGTCGCCACTTTCAGTGATTGCAGACCGAGCGCCGCCACACGGCAGGTCTAGAGAGATTTCCTAGCACTCCCCCCAGTCGTACAGCCGACTTTGCTAGCGATGTTTCACTGACAAATTACGCTCTCATTTGCCGAGACGATAGTTAGCATAGCCTTCAGCTACGTCATTTTCTACGACCTAGCAGGGCGCCATTATCATTTGCTATTTATCTTGTGATGCATGTACCGTCAGACCGACGTTCACCAATTATGGATTAAAGTTAAGTATTCCAGAAGCTACGTACTATTTTTGCTACTATAACAACCGTGTCCTGTTCCAGAGCTCACGCCAGCCTGCGTGAGTTATACGCGTGCCTTTCGGCTTCATCCAAACCCCGTGGATTGGCTCCTGCCAATTCACAACATAGACACAGTCCGGAAATTACTTTTAGATAGCATTTTACTGTTGAAGCTGTGACTTCCCATCGTCTGAAACCAACAGTTCCTCAGTTCAAAAGGTTTTCATCTAAGTTGTCAGTGCAGGAAAAGATTGGCGTATGTGAAGCCTTATCGATTTGACATCTTTTCTGAATTAGCACTAAACTGAAACTGCAACCGAGATAGCTAACTGATGCCTTTTCGGTGACATTCGACTCGGAGGCAGTCGATTCGTGTCCTGCTGGTGGACTAAATATTCACCGCCTCTATTTGACCAGCAAGTTGAAGAGAACTGGTGACGTAAAATTCCTGATCACCGGAATTGGTGCCAGATTCGTGGAATTAATTCTAAATCTCTCCGTAATGGCTCATAGAGTCGGACCATGTGACACTGTTGATGGCGGTCCGTCCATGGATCTGTAGAACCGAACGGAAAAACACCTGGGACATTCGTGTCGGTAATGCAGTGGGCCCTAGCAAACCTAAATTTACTTCTGGAGGAGGTCGAGGAGATACTACAACACGCACGAAATATTACACTGGCGTGGCAAGGAAATTGGTGTGGGCCTGCGTATTCAAATAAAGACATTTGTAAACAGGCAGAATACGGAGCTGCGGTCAGCAACATCTATACAAGTGTCTGAGGCAGTTGTTAGATCGGCTACTGCTGCTACAATGGCAGGTTATCGAGATTTAAGTAAATTTGAACGTGGTGTTATAGTCTACGCAGGAGCGATGGGACACAGCATCTCCGAGGTGGCGATGAAGTGGGCATTTTCCCGTACGACCATTTCACGTGTGTACCGTGAATATCAGGAATCCGGTAAAACATCAAATCTCCGACATCCCTGCGGCTGGAAAAAGATCCTTGAAGAACGGGACCAACGACGACTGAAGAGAATCGTTCAATGTGACAGAAGTGCAACCCTTCCGCAAATTGATATTTCAATGCTGGATCACCGACAAGTGTCAGCGTGCGAACCATTCAACAAACCATCGTCGGTACGTGCTTTCGGAGCCGAAGCCCCACTCGTGCATCCTTAATGACTGCGCGGCGCAAAGCCTTACACCTCGCCTGGGCCCGTCAACACCAACATAGGTCTGTTGATGATTGGAAACATGTCGCCTGGTCGGACGAGTCTCGTTTCAGATTGTATATAGCGGATGGACGTGTACGGGTGTGGAGACAGTCTCATGAATTCATAGACCCTGCATGTTAGCAGGGAACTGTTCAAGCTGGTGGAGGCTCTGTAATAGTGTGGGAGGTGAGCAGTTGGAGTGATATCGGACATCTTATACGTCTCGATACGACTCCGACAGTTGCCACGTACGTAAGCATCCTGTCTGATCACTTGGATCCATTCATGTCCACTGTGCGTTCCGACGGACTTGGGAAATCCCAGCAGAACAATGCGACTCCCCACACATCCAGAATTGCTACAGAGTGGCTCCAGGAACACTCTTTTAAGTTTAAATACTTCCGATGGCCACCAAACTCTCCAGACATGGACGTTGCTAAGCATATTAGGGGTGCCTTACAACGTGCTGTTCAGATGAAATCTCCACCCCCTCGTACTATTGCGAATTTATGGACAGCCCTGCAGGATTCATGGAGTCAGTTCCCTCCAGCACTACTTCAGACATTAGTCGAGTCCATGCCACGCCGTGCTGCGACACTTCTGGGGTTCGCGGTTCCTCTAGACGACATTGGGTAGGTGTACCAGTTTCTTTGGCCCTTCAGTGTATATCACTTTATAAAAGCTGCAACATTATAAAATACATGTCCACAGGAATGTCACTTATGTATTTGTTACTGTCACGGAATACTAGAATTCAAGACATGATACAATATAGAATGTTGGTCTCATTTCACAGTACAATGACAATAGGGTGAGCTATGCTATTCTGAATTCTATTACAGCTCGCACTGCTGGGGCTGAAGCGAAACGACGCTTCGTGCTAAGCCAGTGCTTCACAACCCTTCTTAGACCATTACCAATGAATGCAGTCAGACATTAGCTAGAACTTCCGTCCTCCGCCACCCTGCCATGTGTTTCCCTACCCTCCTCACGTTGTCACCAACTTAAGCACGTAGCTAAACCGTAGAATGAAAGACGTTTCTTGCAACAGTTTTATTTCTAAAATGATAAATGATATTTAGTTTGCTTGTGTGTGTGTGTGTGTGTGTGTGTGTGTGTGTGTGTGTGTGTGTACCTGTGTGTGTCTCTCTCTCTCTGTGTGTGTGTGTGTGTGTACCTGTGTGTGTGTGTGTGTGTGTGTGTGTGTGTGTGTGTGCGTTGAATGACGAAGGTAGTGCATCGTGAGTGCTACCCACAACTCCTTCTCAGATAAGGAAGCTAACCATCCACAGTGAGGGTAAATCCTTGTTACAAAACGTACTTTCCCAGCATTACTGCTCTCCATTGAGGCACTTGCTTGACCTGCACACAGTAACCCCACTTAAAATCAAACAGGTTCAGATGTGTGCACTACGCTTATTGTTTTCAAATCACTTGACTGCTGCATTCCTTACATCTATAGCAGCCCTGACGAAGTTACTGCCATGTCGCGTTGTACATTAACTCATTTATCTGTCTCGAAGCGAGTGATGAAGCAGTTTCTGGACTGCGGCAGTTACTGTCTACCACATGAGAAGACATTTTCTTGAGATGTTTAGCATTCGTTACATATATGCCTTACCTTTATCATAAGTGATGTACAGAACAAAGCACAACATAGGTTGTGGGCGCACTACGTGAGAAACCTGTAACGTCCACCGCATTAATGCTTCTAACTGAGAAAAAGAAATTATTGATAACTTATGTAATCATTATTAAAATCTTACGTAAATGTAATAACAGTAATGACCTTTTCAGACTAAATTAGTTTCGTGATTGAAACAGAATCAAAACGCTTAGTTTTTACCCCTTCAGAAAATTCATTTTACCCCTGAAGGTGTAATTACCCACAGGCTGTAAACCGCTGTCCCAAGCGATAATTGCAGGGTGGGCTGAGAGGCACTATTCACTGATGTAAGTACTCTTCCGGCAACAACGGCGTAGTGAACTTCTTAAGGGCGTGAATACGCCGATGTCTCTCGTTCTTTGCTGCATCAGGCAGCGACAACCCTTACTTGTGGTTCCGTAGTGAGGTGCCGCCACTGACACAGGACCTTGTTCTTTGGACGACTCCAAAGGATGCAGGTGTCAAAAGCCCAACGGTCATTTCCAAAGAAATAGGCTGAGTGCAGCCCTCGGGTTTTTACCCTTTCCCTTTTCTCATCGTGGTATACTAAACACGTTTCCAAATTGTACTCGTTTCCATTATTGTCACCTATACTCACCTACACTTGAGAGACAACTCCCAAACAGCACGAGGAATAGGGTCACTGAACGCGGTGGAGGAACATCCTTTCTGTGTCCCAGGCAACAGCGACTTTTCCTTCTTTACTATGTAATGACTGAATCATAAAGGAATCGCCAACAAAACAAATAATAAATCATCTTGGTAAGAATTTTAACAATTGGAGCGTAGAAACCTAGATGGAGACGTGCAATGCTTGGTGCTTCCACCAGATCAATATGAGGTCGCGCGCATTAAGAAATCGATTTCCAGCTGGTTGATTGCGAATTTCGGGTAAAAATGCAACACGGTCACGTACGATCTATAAGCAAGCATCACTAACACAGTATAAACAGGCCACCAGCTGACGAGCAGGGCAGAGTTCAACCGTTCGGCAGTTCCTGCCAGCAGGTAAGCCTCGGGTGTCCATCGGCCAGCAGAGGAAAATTATGTGAGTGGAGGAGTCTATTCATTTAAGCTGATACACTAAGAAGCATTCTTGCACGTAGGTACCTCTGGGCTGTGGGTAGTTAATATGTTATGGCTTACTTGTACTTATTACTGATTGTCACATACAGTGTGAGTGCTCTAGTAATTTGAGTATGTAGCAAGCCCCATTTATGTTCTACGCTCATTGAAATTATGAGCCAGTGTCTGTGCTCTGCGGCATGTTCATGTATACTCTGGAAGAAGCAATAAAACCAGACCAAGATACCAACCAGAAGCTCTTTTCATCATTTCCACCTCCCTAGCGTGATATCCAAGTCTTTCTGTAATGTCTCCCACCACACAGACCTGATAAACCTTAGCTAGACCCTGCCGCCGACTTATTCCCTTCCACGAAGCCGCTGGCGTGCCAAAGAGTCTACAGACCTGAAAAATTCCACACCGCTTCCTATTCGACTGAGGGATTCTCTTAAGTATTTTGGGATCCCAGTAGGGTTACGACAGCTGAAACTCAATTACGAAGAACTCCGTAGCCATTAATACATAAACACGGAAAAACTTTCAGGACCTTTCAGAATTACACGAACCACACAAACGTGAACCGAAGACCTTATGAACAAATGCAAATGGCTAGTACGCTGATAAATACGCCATATGATCAAAAGTATCCGGACACCCTTACGTATTGTGGAAGTGATGGCCAGATGTCAGAGAGGGAATCCCGCCGGTATAAGAGGAAGCAGGGATTCATAATGGCTCTGAGCACTGTGGGACTTAACTTCTGAGGTCATCAGTCCCCTACGCTTAAAACTACTTAAACCTAACTAACCTAAGGACATCACACACATCCATGCCCGAGGCAGGATTCGAACCTGACCGTAGCGGTCGCGCGGTTCCAGACTGCAGCGCCTAGAACCGCTCGGCCACCACGGCCGGCAAGCAGGAATTAATGTCTCGCATTAAACAAGCAGTAACAGCAGAACGCGTTAGTCACGTCAGCTCTGTGACTTCGAACGTGGGCTAGTCATTGGATTTCACCTTTGTAACAAGTCCATCATGGACATTAAACCTTCCAAAGCAGCCCAAGTCGACTGTTAGTGGTGTGAGTGTGAAGTGGAAACTCGAAGATGTAGCCAAAGCTGAGCTAAAGCCGTCGAGCACTGCGAGGGGTGGTTGCAACAGAACGATTATAGTCAGCGGAGGAAATCACTCCTGAGAGTTACCATCAGTGCAGCTAGTACAATGTTTATGCAAAGGGATTTAAAATGAACGAACTACAACGGTCGGTCTAGCAGCTCCTCATAAAGCCACACATTTCTGTGGTCAGTGTTAAGCTACGAGATTTGAGAGAATTTACGTTGCACCGTAACATCATGAGCTTCAACAAATTATCATTTTTGAACAAGATGGTGCATCGCGACATTGGGGACTGCCTGTCCCTGTGTGCCTAATACGTCCACACTGTTGAACTGGAAAAGGATGGCCAAGTTTCCTAGCCACCTCATTCACCAGAGACCACTACCGTCAACTTCGTTCTGTGGTATTATGTTAAATACGTCGCCTACGGAACAATAGTACGGGACATCATTAATTTCAAGCAGACTGTTCCTGATGCCATTGCCACTATTGCTGACGGCCTGATACAGGGAACATGCTAAGAAATCAAGTACCTTCCTGATGTGCTTTTTGCTGCTAAATGCCCATGTAGAGATTTATTAACTGAAGAAATATATATACCTTAATTTGTAATAAGTTTCACGTATTTGATTTTTCGTTTACTAATGTAAAATGTTTTTGAATGTGTAAAGAAACTTTATGGACACCCAGCAAATTCTTGTAACGTTTTACTTGTTAAAAATGTTTCATTGAAACTCTCTTCATCGCAGAAAGTAATAACAAGACTGACCGGATTAGCCTGCTAAGAACCATCACCAGAACCAGCAGAAACGTAACTGTGTAACATATCACAGTAATGGACGCAACATTAAAACACTGGGTTGAGCTTATCACTTGTAACTAGTTGACCTTGTTATTACTATCTCCGATCAAGACAGTTTTAAGGCATCTGGGAGTATCAGATCGCGTGCTCCATTTACAGTGTCTAGCTTCATGAAATGTTGCTTGTTGTTCGAAAGAGACGTACAATAATCAAAGAAATACGTCTGGATGAAAAGCAAAGGCCTATTGTCCATATACAACGCCTACTTCCAGGTATCCAAGCAAGAGACGTAGAAGGACAAAACGGAAGAGGAAGAAAAAGAACAGGAAAATATAGCAAAAAAAGTGTATCGGGCAACGGTCTCCATTTTCCAGCTTAGATCGATTGGAGATCTCATGTCGTGCTCAAGCAGTGAGTGACGATGACCCAGGCGACCGGCACAAAAAGGCATTACGATCTACACTGAGGTGAAAAAAGTCATGCGATATTGATATGTACATATTCAGATGGAGGTAGTATCGCGGTCACTAGGTATAACAGAGCATTGCAGAGGCGAAAGTGTCATTTGCAAAATGTTCAAATGTGTGTGAAATCTTATGGGACTTGACTGTTAAGGTCATCAGTCCCTAAGCTTACACACTACTTAACCTAAACTATCCTAAGGGCAAACACACACACCCTTGCCCGAGGGAGGACTCGAACCTCCGCCGGGACCAACCGCACAGTCCACGACTGCAGCGCCTGAGACCGCTCGGCTAACACCGCGCGGCTGTCATTTGCACTCAGGTGATTCATTCGAAAAGCTTACGACCTGATTGTGGCCGCACGACGGGAATTAGCAGACACTGAACGCGGTATAGTAATTGGATTTGGACGCACGGCACATTCCATTTTGGAAAATGTTACGAAATTCAGTATTTCGAGATCCAAGGTGTCAAAAATGTGCCGAGAATACCAAATTTTACGCGTTACCTTTCAGCATGGACAATTAAGAAGCCAACGGCTTTCACTTAACGATCGAGAGCAGCGGCCTTTACGTAGAGATCAGTGCTCACATAAAAGTAATACATGGTGAAATAACCGGAGAAATCAATGTGGGGCGTATCCGTTAGGACAGTAGGGCGAAATCTGGCAGCAGACGACCGACCCGAGTGCCTCTTCTGACAACAGGACATCACCTACAGCTCCTCTGATTATACTGGTTGGGCCCTAGATGACTGGAAAACATCGGCCTGGTCCGAAGAGTCCCGATTTCAGTTGGTAAGATGGATCAAATGGTTCAAATGGCTCTGAGCACTATGGGACTTAACATCTGTGGTCATCAGTCCCCTAGAACTTAGAACTAATTAAACCTAACTAACCTAAGGACATCACACACATCCATGCCCGAGGCAGGATTCGAACCTGCGACCGTAGCAGTCGCGCGGTTCCGGACTGAGCGCCTATAACCGCTAGACCACCGCGGCCGGCAGTTGGTAAGAGCTGACGGTAAGGATCAATTGTGGCGCAGACCCCACGGATTCATGGAGTTGTCAACAAGACAGTGTGCAAACTGGTGATGACTCCGTAATGGATTGGGCTGTATATGCATGGAATGAACTCGGTACTTTGGTCCAACTGAACCGATCATTGACTGCAAATGGTCATGTTAGGCTACTTGGAGGTCATTTGCATCCATTCATGGACATCATGTTCCCAAACTACGATGGAATTTTCATGGGTGACAATGCACCATGTCACCGTACGACCGCTGCTCACAATTTGTTCCAAAAACATTTTGGACAATTCGAGCGAATGTTTTGGCCAACCAGATCACCTGACTTGAATCCAATCGAAAGTTTATGGGGCATAATCGTGAGGTCAGTTCGTGCCGAAAACGTTGCCCTGGCAACCATTTCACAATTATGTATGGCTATAGAGGCTATAGAGGCTGAGTATTTATGTAGGGGACGTCCAACGACTTGTGGAGTGCATGCCACGTCGAGATGCTACACTGTGCCGGGCAAAAGGAGGCCCGACACAATATTATCAGGTATCCCGAAACCTTTGTCACCTCAGTGTAATATCAAACTGAACTTACCGTTCCAGGAAGTAACAAAACCGCCTATACGCATGGTTCTTACTGTTTGTTCAGTTTCTCACCACTGCGTTACAGCCGCACTTTCAGACTGCTTGAGTAGACCACAAATATCTCGCGAAACTTCTTCCAGGTAGTGCTAGCTGTTCGGCAGGTAGGCCGCGCCTTCTCTCCGGGGTGTTACGGCAGAGGCGAGGCGAGCTGAGGTGACCGGCCGGTGGGACGCCTTTGCTGTCTCCCCAGATTAATTCCGAGTGGTCCGACAAAAAAGTTGCCGGCTCCGGGAAGGACGGTCCACGCTAATGCCGCCGGATTAGGCCGCCAGAGGCCTCTGCGTGCTCGCAAATGAAAGAAAAACACTTTTAATGTCCCCGGCGCCCACTCATCCCCGCGTGCGCTACATCTGCCCTTATCGCACCGCACCGCTCTAATCCAGCCTCGTAAACTCCCTCTAACGAATATATTAGGAATCCCTTACGTTACTTATGCAAGCTTCCTCTGTAAAAGGACCGCGCGCGTACAGATAAAATTTTAGCAGCGCGAGCGGTAGAGAGAGAGAGAGAGAGAGAGAGAGAGACAGAGAACGTTCCAGGATGGTAGGGTAAAGGGTAAAACTTCGTGTCCGGGACGAAGGGAGGGAGAGATAATCCCGTAATTAAGTTCTTTTATCTCTTGTATGCTTGCGGACATCCAGATGGTCTTAGCACAGCGAGTAACAGATTGTTCAGATACTGATAAATTGCTGCTGAACAGCTCAGAGAAGGAAAAATGAAGCATGAAAAATCACTAAAGAGCTCGTCATTGCGTACCCACTTTTGAAGACTATGTTTAAAAAGTGACTTAATTTCCTTCCCATTTAAAATACAAAAATCATTTTCGGTAAGTTGTTGTATGAGTAGATTAGACGAAGAACCTACGCGTTGACCAGTACTGAAAAATGCGTGGGTAAATGTTCTTCTCTGTTTTTAGGTATCTTAACATGTATGAAAATAGTTTTGCTGTATCTGCTTATGAACATGTAAAATTACGTTTTAGTTGGATAAGAAATAAATGAATTTTTACCTCACAACTTCTGTGTTTTTTTTCTTTCAATTCTGTTCCCGCTTCGACAGTGTACGGTTTTGTATCCACATGCTACATCTGTGGTTTTCTTCAGGAGATATAATTTTAGACATGTGTGCTATGTACCTTGGGAAGGTTACACGGTCACGTGCCTCCTGCTCCCATAATACAATTTGTGCTATATGATAGGCGTAATTCCATGCAACCATTCTATATATTTTGTTACCTTCCATCTTAAACTTCACCTCCTTAATAGCACTCATCTTCTGCGAAACAAATGTCATTTGAGAGATGCACAGCCTTTATGTACATACACATACATAATACAATAGGGGATAGGGTTTACGGTAAATAACAACAACAAAGACATATGGTGATTAATTTCTTTCTTGGTTCATTCGGTTCACACAAATACAATATAGTTCTTGAGGTACATATAATTCTTGAGGTACAATGAAGTTTTTGAGGTAAAATATAGCATTCTTGAGGTATAAATTGATTCTGCTGTTCCATTGCACAAATACTTTTAACTTACTCGCTACAACACAAACACTGGTTGGAATTTTTTTTAAAGCTACGCTAAAAATCTAATGCATGGATACTTTCTTTACAACAACTTAAGTCCACAGCCCTCAGTAGAATAGCTTTTACAATAATTTTGATGGACTGTGCATGCTTAGAATCTAATTCCAACAGTCCACGATAGCAAAGGTTTTTGCAATAACAATTCTGATGGACTGTGAGCTACATACACTTAAAAACTATTCGGACTTGGATGGCTAGTGGTAGGTGAAAAACTTAAAAGCTATTCTATTTACAAGACTCACATGGTGCATGGACATATATATTTGAGGTTACACAAATGTTGCAGATGAAAAAATAAATCAATATATTAATATATTTTTCTTTTTATGTCTTTTAATATTTTTTTATGCTTTTTCTTTCTTTCACACACATGGTGTGCATAAGTTTTTGTTCTTTTTCTTTTTATCATTTCTCTTCCACACATTCTCTCTGTGTATGTATATACATGTGTACATAGTACACAAAAATATTTACACCACACACACAGAGAGAGAGAGAGAGAGAGAGACAGACAATTACTTATGCTGTGATACTACAAATCTGCGGGCTCTCTCTCTCTCATTCTCTCTCACTATCACTCAATCAGTCCTCCACCCCTTCTATCGCTATAAGTGAGTAGTGTATGAGAGAGTTTCAATCCCATTATCACAAATGACCCTTTTATCGTCAAGAGGTGACTGACCGATTTTGGACTGTAGCACAGTGTACAGCTCTTGTCCTCTCGATCGAATAATGGTCTGCCATACCATATGCGGTGGCTGCGGTGCAGCACCTTAAACACCGCTACACACGCACCGTAAATATTCTTCGATAGAGAGGGCTCTCAATGCCATACAATGCACACACTTAGCCTGCCTTTGGGTGGCACCTTGCAATGTGCCATATGCATACGTTTTTGTGCGTAGACCTACAAACTCCACAATAGGCAATCCATTTGCCTCGTCCTTCATAAGACCATGTATTAGGACATATCGAATTCATTACCATAGCACCTAATTACTTCATATGGATCACTGTTCTTCACCCAATATATGAAGCTATCTGTATCCTTATACATGTAGAGTTCGTACAGGTCTAGTATGAACATTCCCACATCAATAGGTTTCGTAAGCTCTACTGTAATCTTCGCAATCTCCATAGCAACAAAGTTCTTATTGAATATGGTGACCCGCTTAAAATTTGGTCAAGCAATGCATTTTCTTACACCATAACGTCCATCCCATTCGGTCTAATCAAAATTTCTCGTAGTTCCCTTACATTCTCCATTGTTTTACCGAAAATTGAATTATTCATTAATTTATAAAAATCTTTCTCAAAGTCACGCATCGTGGAAACTCTCTGTCTCATATTCAAATCAATATACTCCTTCAACCAGGGAGACTGCCTGAAGGAGATAGCCCAGATGATTCCAACCAGGTCTATATCCAAGCTGAGATACTGCTGGAGATTATGATAATTAATGATGTATCCCTGCTTATCCCCCAGCATTGCCATCAGTTTTGGTATGAAGCCTCCTCGCAGAACTAGTTTCTCTGGACACAGCGGCAAATCAGCATGTGCATCATGCAAACTACTAGGGTATATAAGTTCTGCCTCCACTACATACCCTATATCAGAATCAGCTGCCGTTACCCCCAAGATTTTTGCACCTGATCCCTTGAATTCGACTTTGGACACCCATCGAAACTCACCAATCAGCAGTGATTGCTGCATGGCATGCCCGTATAAGTTGTTTATGTCCAGGTACATTATGTAAGTCGAATCAAGGGATGTATTGAACCTGTCACCCATCCATGGGTTATTGCCTTCACGTGGCTATGGACACATTGGCAAAGTCCCTCACGGATCCCTTGCTCAAAGAAAAGAAGCATGTCAGCATCAGTCAATAATTCAATGCTGCACTTCGTTTTTTTGAGCATTGCGTCCCAAGACAACCAGGTGCTGTGAAATAAAAGGCAGGATCCAGAGAATATGTGGTCATGCAGAAACTCCAGAATTTCTCAAGAACGTCCACAAGCTAGCACACGTCGGTGTCCACGTAAAGCTGTGTACTCTCCTAAAGTTGAAATAGTGAATTCCCGCCAGATATTCCCGGCATTCTCACACTCTGCCTCCGTTATGGCATCGCCTTTAAGGTTGCTGGAGGATGCAGTTATGTCGGGTTGCCTGGTTTCGTTGAGTTTCGCCTAACTATCCAGATACTCATATGGGAAAACCCCCTTATCCTCGTCAGGAAATGCAGCTTGAGTGATATCCACATCCCCTCAAGGTAGAGTTTCAACGAGTTTCTGGAGTGGCACCTGCATAAAACGTATCATATCAACGAAGCAGAGCATAATTCTTGGCATCATTCGTTTGGAGAATGAAATGTATTTGCTGACGCTCTCAGGTAGAACACTGACCTGATCTTTCTCCAAACTAAAATCATTCAAGTGCTTAACTAGAAAGAGAGTGTCATAACCCACTTAGACTGTGGAAGAAAACGGGTATGTCTCTTTGTAGCAAATTGCATTTGTAATTGCACTATGAAATTTCTCCATAACATGACAGTGGCAATTACAAGATGTTTCCACTTTTCTATCTAATGGTATCCCACAAATATGACAATCACCCCATGAACCATGGACATTGCCGTTGGTGGGGAGGCTTGCGTGCCTCAACGATACAGATAGCCATACCATAGGTGCAACCACAACGGAGGGGTTGAAAGGTGGCTACACTGAGCCACAGCGCCAGAGATCGCGCTAGAGAGTATTGTTCCGCCGCCTCCACTGGCAGTGATTATTGATAACTCGTAGTGGGCAGTGCTTTGGGAGAACTCGTGGTAGTCTGTGCTGAGATGTCGTAGTGAGGAGTGTTTGTTGAGATGAGCTAGTAGGCAGTGCTTGCTGAGATGTGATACTGAAAAGTTCTTGTTGAGATGTGATAGTAGCGAGTCGGTGTGGAGAGATTGTAATGTCTAGAGTGCTTTTCATCAATATAAATTAAGGTAACAAACTACTTTTCTTTTCTTTCTCATTATTTCAATGCCCTGAATAATGCGTCATTACAGGTTCAGTCAACAAAGCATCTGGCTTGTGTTCTTGTATTAGAGTGTAATTCTGGTTTTCTTGAGTAATTATGGTATTTCTATTTTCTTTAATTAATTCAGTATAAATGATATTTAAAATTTCTTGTGTTGTTGAAGAAGAACCGTCCCAGATGCGTACGTTGAGTCATACTTCCACACACAGAACAGTTACACTTGTGCTTTGGTTTCGTAGGTTTTATAGTTGCTGGGGACTTAATTAATTAATTTTGTTAATGAAAATTTCCATTTCATTCTTTGTTGTTGTTCTATGCAGTCAGATAGCGTAATAATACTAGTCAGGGCCAACCGTTTACGAGACTTCGTAACCGGACAGACAGCTACTAAAGCAAAAAATTACAATTATTTGCATTCTATTTTAATTAAGCCCCCATGCAGGGTATCTGTTGAGAGGCCAGACAAACGTGTGGTTCCTGAAGAGGGGCAGCAGCCTTTTCAGTAGTTGCAGGGGTAACAGTCTGGATGATTGACTGATCTGGCCTTATAACACTAACCAAAACGGCTTGGCTGTGCTGGTACTGCAAACGGCTGAATGCAAGGGGAAACTACAGTCGTAATTTTTCCCGAGGGCAAGCAGCTTTACTGTATGATTAAATGATGATGGCGTAGTCTTGGGTAAAATATGCTGGAGGTAAAATATTCCCCCATTCGGATCTCCGGGCGGGGACTACTCAGGAGAACGTCGTTATCAGGAAAAATGAAAACTGGCGTACTACGGATCGGAGCGGGGAATGTCAGATCCCTTAATCGGGCAGGTAGGTCAGAAAATTTAAAAAGGGAAATGGATAGGTTAAAGTTAGATATAGTGGGAATTAGTGAAGTTCGACGGTAGGAAGAACAAGACTTTTGGTCAGGTGAATACAGGGTTATAAATACAAAATCAAATAGGGGTAATGCAGGAGTAGGTTCAATAATGAATAAAAAATAGGAGTACAGGTAAGCTACTACAAACAGCATAGTGAACGCATTATTGTGGCCAAGATAAACACAAAGCCCACGCCGACTACAGTAGTACAAGTTCATATGCCAACTAGCTCTGCAGATGACCAAGAAATTGAAGAAATGTATGATGAGATAAATGAAATTATTCAGGCAGTGAAGGGAGACGAAAATTTAATAGTCATGGGTGACTGGAATTCGAGAGCAGGAAAAGGGAGAGAAGGAAACATGGTAGGTGAATATGGATTAGGACTAAGAAATGAAAGAGGAAGCCGCCTGGTAGAATTTTGCGCAGAGCATAACTTAATCATAGCTTACACTTGGTTCAAGAATCATGAAAGAAGGTTGTATACATGGAAGAACCCTGGAGATACTAAAAGGTATCAGATAGCGTATATAATGGTAAGACAGAGATTAAGGAACCAGGTTTTAAATTGTAAGACATTTCCAGGACTCTGACCACAATCAGTGGTTACGAAAGGTAGATTAAAACTGAAGAAACTGCGAAAAGGTGGGAATGTAAGGAGATGGGACCTGGATAAACTGACTAAACAGAGGCTGTGCAGAGTTTCAGGGAGAGCATAGGGGAACAATTGACAGGAATGGGGGAAAGAAATACTGTAGAACAAGAATGGGTACCTTTGAGGGATGAAATAGTGAAGGCAGCAAAGGATCAAGTAGGTAAAAAGACGAGGGCTAGTAGAAACCCTTGGGTAACAGAAGAAATATAGAATTTAATTGATGAAAGGAGAAAATATAAAAATGCATTAAATGAAGCAGGCAAAAAGGAATACAAACGTCTCAAAAATGAGATCGACAGGAAGTGCAAAATGGCTAAGCAGGGATGGCTAGAGGACAAATCTAAGGATGTAGAGCCTTGTCTCACTAGGGGTAAGATAGATACAGTCTACAGGAAAGTTAAAGAGACCTTTGGAGGGAAGCGAGCCACTTGTATTAGCATTAAGAGCCGCGATGGAAACCCATTTCTAAGCAAAGAAGGGAAAGCAGAAAGGTGGAAGGAGTATATAGAGGGTCTATACAAGGGCGATGTACTTGAGGACAATATTGTGGAAATGGAAGAGTATGTAGATGAAGATGAAATGGGAGATACGATACTGCGTGAAGAGTTTGACAGAACACTGAAAGACCTGGGTCGAAACAAGGCCCCGGGAGTAGACAACATCCCATCAGAACTACTGACGGCCTTGGTAGAGCCAGTCATGACAAATCTCTACCATCTGGTGAGCAAGATGTATGAGACAGGCGAAATACACTCATACTTCAGGAAGAATTTAATAATTCCAATCCCAAAGAAAGCAGCTGTTGACAGATGTGAAAATTACCGAACTATCAATTTAATAAGTCACAGCGGCAAAATACTAATGCGAATTCGTTACAGACGAATGGAAAAACTGATAGAAGCCGACCTCGGGGAAGATCAGTTTGGATTCCTTAGAAATGTTGGAACACGTGAGGCAATACTGACCCTACGACTTATCTTAGAAGAAAGATTAAAGAAAGGCAAACCTACGTTTCTAGCATTTGTGGACTTAGAGAAAGCTTTTGACAATGTTGGTTGGAATACTCTGTTTCAAATTCTGAAGGTGGCAGGGGTAAAATACATGGAGCGAAAGGCTATTTACAATTTGTACAGAAACCAGATGGCAGTTATAAGAGTCGAGGGGTATGAAAGGGAAGCAGTGTTTGGGAAGGGAGTGAGACAGGGTTGTAGCCTATCCCCAATGTTATTCAATCTGTATATTGAGCAAGTAATAAAGGAAGCAAAAGAAAAGATCGCAGTAGGTATTAAAATCCATGGAGAAGAAATAAAAACTTTTAAGTTCGCCGATGACACTGTAATTCTCTCAGAGACAGCAAAGGACTTGGAAGAGCAGTTGAACGGAATGCACAGTGTCTGGAAAGGAGGGTATAAGATGAACATCAACAAAAGCAAAACGAGGATAATGGAATGTATTCGAATTAAGTCGGGTGATGATGAGGGAATTAGATTAGGAAATGAGACACTTAAAGTAGTAAAGGAGTCTTGCTATTTGGGGAGCGAAATAACTGATGATGGTCGAAGCAGAGAGGATATAAATTGCAGACTGGCAATGGCAAGGAAAGCGATTCTGAAGAAGAGAAATTTGTCAACATCGTGTATAGATTTAAATGTCAGGAAGTCGTTTCTGAAAGTATTTGTATGGAGTGTAGCCATGTATGGAAGTGAAACGTGTACGATAAATAGTTTAGACAATAAGAGAATAGAAGCTTTCGAAATGTGGTGCTACAGAAGAATGCTGAAGATTAGATGGGTAGATCACATAACTAATGAGGAGGTATTGAATAGAATTGGGGAGAAGAGGAGCTTGTGGCACAACTTGACTAGAAGAAGGGATCGGTTGGTAGGACATGTTCTGAGACACCGAGGGACCACCAATTTAGTATTGGAGGGCAGCGTGGATGGTAAAAATCGTAGAGGGAGACCAAGAGATGAATACACTAGGCAGATTCAGAAGGATGTAGGTTGCAGTAGGTACTGGGAGGTACAGGATAGAGTAGCATGGAGAGCTGCATCAAACCAGTCTCAGGACTGTAGACCACAACAACAACATTATACAAATCTTCATTCTCCTTCGATTTGGTCATGGGAACGTTACCACTGTAGACCCTGTCAACCTCCCATGAAAATATTTTGATCTCATAGAGCAGGCAAACCACAGGTTTATCCACGACAAAAGATTTGTAATGGTTATGAATGGAATCATAGGACGATACAATTTGGTACACTGCCACATATGGTAGGTGTTTCTCTGTAAAGGTGGTATGTGAGGATGTAGGGTCACAGGAGCGAGCATGCATTCAAAGTCAGCGTACACAACAAACCACTCCTGGTGGTGAGCATTCTTGAACTTAATGAATTTGTTTTCCTCAGTGGGCATAATAACACGTACTGGATCTTTGGAAACAGAGACTACTAGATGCATCGTTAATAACTTGTCTGAGGAAAAGGCATTGAGACACCATAAGCCAATAGCTGCTTACCATTATTATTACTCAGTTGGGCGGAAAGGAGTCATGGCATGTCATTGATCCAGACATAGTGATAATTTCACCTTCAGAGAAGAGAACATGTTTACATGCAGCTCACAGTCACTGGCAAATGTTGGCAAATGGAGGGAGGCGACGACAATGTGCTTGCCTTGCTTATTTTGATTCTTTTCTCCAGGCCATAAACATAAATCGATATGCCGGTATTCTGCGCCTCAAATTTAGGTGTGTCCGGGATCTTCACGGGGAACTCTATACCATCAAAGTTATAGCACCCGCGAATACAATCACCTACAAGGTATGTACTCGGACACTCGGGATAATCTCTGTAATTGTACTGTCTTTCGCAAGCCAGGATTGACCACGCAAAACAATCCTGATCTTTTCTATTTTCGACATTAATGCATACCTGATTATTAGCTATATATTTAGGGAGCTTGATGTAGCTTAACTATCCATCCACCGGATCATTGACATATGCATGGATGTCCCGGTGTAGTATTCGGCTGAGAACCTTAGCTGACCCTCTGATCTCCCTCTCGGAAATATGAGCCAGTATAGCACACCATCCCCCCCCCCCCCCCCCAAAGATAATGAAGAGTTGTCTCTTCTACACCAGACTCAATTTTTGGGGGGGAGGGGGGGTGATGGTGCGATAGCTCGATTCAAAGCACCGCACTGCATTTAATGGCAGGATACCGTGGATCATTGACTACCTTGAGGAGCTCCAGGAAGGCACACTCTTAGAAAACCAACAGAGTCATGGTACCTTCCTGTTGGGTTCTCTATCCTGGTGAATGATATTCGCTCCTCAAAAGCGTTTCCAATCGCTGCATACTCTAACAGCGGTATGGTGACACTGACCTGATGTCCTTCACTAAAAGAATGGGAGAGGTAACAGCCACTAGCCATAGGATCTTCTCTGTTACTAATACTATAACTACAACTAGTCGATGGAGTTGGTGAGGTGGACATGGGTGTGAGCTGTACCTCACTTGATTAGCGAGGACATGACGGCAGAGGAGGAGCAGGAGACACTGCAGAACTGGGCTGCTGCCAGCAGCCTGGTTACTGCAGCCCTAAATCGCTAGGTTGAGGGAAGGTGGCCCATGGACAGCAGTGGCGTTGGCGGGGGCGGCAGTGGCCGCATCCCGTGCAGTGACTAGTGGCGCCCTTATAGGTGAGGCGTGCCTTACCAGGAGCCACCTTGGTGAGGAAGACAGTTTAGCCATCACCAGTATCCATTCAGTGCGAAGTAGCGCTGCAATCAGAACAGCTAGTCTTGGCATCGAATCAAAGAGCTCCTGAATACGCTGCTGAGGATTACGCTGTAGAGTGATGTCTAGGCGCATCCACGAAGCATCAACTGTGGTTGCAGAAGGACCTCAACGAACAAGTTACCAACCCACCATTTTCCAGACATCTTCGGTGGGCGATATGTCAGGCGAACGGATAGGCCAGGGAAGCAGTAGTACCTGTCGTTCTTCAAAGAAGGCTTGAAAATACCTCGCCACATGCGAACGGACGTTGTCCTACTGTAATACGCCATGTGAAACGGCTTGTAGGAGGTCAGTATCTCGGGGTGTAAAACTTCCATCGTTTAGCGGTATCTGTTCACATTGCCCTTTGCCCTAAGGAAGTGGGAGGGGAGATAGCGTGTTATAAGAAATGGCACCCAAACAATTACATTTGGTACTTGTCAGCTATGCCGCTCAATAATATAGTCTGCCCTATTTCGTTAACCAAGGCGGTCTCGATCTCGAATGCAGCCATCACCGTAGGACAAGTTGAAGCGGGACTCACCGCGAAATACTACATTTAGCAACGTAGCACCCCAGTCCAGCCCGCAGAAGACGGCAAACAGATATGTCAACACACGTTTCAGTGCCCCAACGTCGTGCCAGCACTGTGGCCGAGGCTGTTCTGTCCTTTAGGACCAAGCGGACAATTTTGTCGTCTAACACACTTTTGGCCCCGGTTCTACATACGCCTTACTGTTGAAGCAGCATGCTCTGTACGAGCTGCAACATCACGGAACGACAGATTCGACTCCCAGAGACCACTCACTCTGCCCGGTTCGAACGCTCTCACATGCCAGTACTCCACCCTGTGATATCGGCAAGGCACAATGGCGCATGGTTTCACGTTTCCACTTCGTATGATGACTCCGCATCGACGGAGCTTTGCGTAACAGTGGCCTTCCATGTCATATAAAACAGGGCGCTATTGAGCCTAGGTGCACGCCACCACTCTGCCTTTTAAATCACTAATTATGGTTCCGCTGTTATAATGTACTCTTATAGCGGCTCGTTGCAGACCATTGCTTCTGAGTGTTTCACTTTTTACAAAGAGCAGTGTACGTATGTGGCGATAGATGCGTTACACTGATCAGCTCTTGCAGCTACTGTATTTTACTTTAACTACAGAGGGCAGTATTTGTAACTCCTTATAAAGACGAGTATTAGGAATACTAGTTACATAAATGTAACTGCATTACAATTGCTTTTTAAGCAAATAATTCCTTTCTAAATTGATCATGACTATCGTTTACGAAACTGCTTAATATCTCTGAAGAGCTTAATCCAAAGCAACTAACATCTTTCCATTTCAAACTAAGATCTAGAAATAACGATATGCCTTCTATATTAATGACAATAATTGAGTCGTTTCTCTGTGTGTTAACTATTAATTACGTTGAAACAAACAGAACATTCGCAGGTAGTTTTTTAAGTTCCCTTACTGTATTTCATTAATGGACAGTGCGTAGACTGTGTTGACGAATGATTTACTGCATTCGTGCGCTATGTGTGACACTGCAGTGGCTGTTTTCCAGGTGGACTGCATTATTTATCTAACTGAACATCATACTTATAATCATGACCTTAAATCTTAATCAGTAATCCACCTAATGTTGAGTGTCTCACGTCAGTTGTGGCCACAAGTATCCCAGGGTACTGTACTAAAGACCCTTGTCTCCACAAGAGTTTTTCCAATTCTTCTTGAGCATGCACTTACTCGAATTACAATTTAGCAACATTCATTGCTCTTCACTAGCGCCATCTCTTCCCACAATAAATAACACAACGACTAAAAAAAAGGAGTCTGCTCTGAAAGCATTCCAAATGGATTCTTAATTAGCCAACATCCTTCACAGAAACAGAAAAAACTGGTGCCCCTTTGAGTGGTAAATGTTCCAGTCAGACACAGCTCCACCTCATCCAATGTGCAATGTTGCTCATCCTGCAGGTCGAACAACAACAACAATAACATCAACATTGCTTCAAGTAATGTGCATACGCCTCCTACGGTACCATAGCTCTTCCGTTATTTATAATCAGTTGCCAATTTTCGCAACATACAGATATCTTTTCTAAATTGTTTTGCAGTTTGTTTTGATCTTCTGATGACTTTATTGATGACTTTAGATTTGATGGATTTATTGTGTAACCGAAGTTTAATGGATTAATTTTAGCAATCGTGTGGACGACCTCATGTTTTTCGTTATTTACGGTCAACTGCCAATTTTCGCACCATACAGATATCTTTTCTAAATCGTTTTGTAATTTCTGATGACTTAATTTGTCGATAAACGACAGCGTCATCTACAAACGACCTAAGACGGCTGCTCAGATTGTCTCCCAAATCGTTTATATACATAAGGAATAGCAAAGGGCTTATAACACTACCTTGGTGAACGCCAGAAATCACTTCTGTTTTACTCGATGGCTTTATGTCAATTACTATGAACTGTGATCTCTCTGACAGGAAATCACGAATCCAGTCACATAACTGAGACGATACTGCGTAAGCATGCAATTTCACAACAAACCGCTTGTGTAGTACAGTGTGAAAAGCCTTCCTAAATCCAGAAATACGGAATTTATCTCAAATTCCTAGTCAATAACATTCAACACTTCATGCGAGTAAAGAGCTAATTGTGTTTCACAATAACGATGTTTTCTAAATACATGTTGACTGTGTGTCAATAGACGGTTTGCCTCAATGTAATTCATAATGTTCGAACACAATATATGTTCCAGAATCCTGCTGCATATCACCGTTAATGATATAGGCCTGTAATTTAATGGATTACTCCTACTACCTTTGTTGAACATTGTTGTGACCCGTGCAACTTTCCAAACTTTGGGTTCGGATCTTTCGTCGAGTGAACGGTTGCATATGATTGTTCAGTACAGAGCTATTGCATCAGCATACGCTGAAAGGAACCTAATTGGTACAGAGTCTGGATCAGAAGAACTGCTTTTATTAGGTGATTTAAGTTGCTTCCCTACTCCGAAGATATTTACTTCTACGTGACTCATGTTGGCAGCTGTTCTTGATTCGATTTCTGAAATATTTACTTCGTCTTCTTTTGTGAAGGCATTTCGGAAGGCTGAGTTCAGTAATTCTCCTTTGGCAGCACTGTCTTCGGCAGCATGTCCATTGCTATCGCGCAGAGAAGCGATTCTATTTCTTTAAATTCAAGCCACATCTGGTCTACACTTATATTGTTAATTTGGAAGGAGTGTAGACTGTCTTTCAGGAAGACGTCAAATGAATTTTTATCTGCTTTTTTGAATAAGTATATTTTTCGTTTATCTTTGGAGGACTTGGGGGTTACAATATTCAATCTCGCTACGACAACCACGTGTTCAATAATCCCTGTATCAGTTTTGATGCTCGTTATTAACTCAGGATTATTTGTTGCTAAGAGGTCAAGTGTGTATTCACAACTGGTTACTATTCGCGTGGGCTCATGAACTAACTGCTCGAAATAATTTTCAGATAATGTATTTAGCACAATTTCGGATGATTTTTTAAGCGTACCTCCAGAGTTAAACATGTATTTTTACCTCCAGAGTTAAACATGTATTTTCGTCAGCATGTCGAGGGTGAATTAAAGTCACCACCAACTATAATCGTAAGTGTCGGGTACGTGTTTGAAATCAAACTCAAGTTTTAATAGAACATTTCAGCAATTGTATCATCTGAATTGGGAGGTCGGAAAAGGATCCAGTTACTATTTTATTCCGGTTGCCAACAATGATCTCTTCCTGGCAGATTAAAACAGTTTGCCGAATCGAGACTCGAACTCGGGACCTTCCGCGGGCAAGTGTTCTACCATCTGATCTACACAAGAACGACTCACGACCCGTCCTCCCTGTTTACTAGTTCGAGTCTCGGTACAGCTCTCAGTATTAATCTGCCAGGAAGTTTCAAATAAGATCGTATTAATGTAACGAAAATTTCGCCGTGTAGCGAGTATAGATATTCGTCATTCATTATCGTCGCAAGAAATAAGGTTGCAACAGTTGTACTCCTCACCTGGCTGTTAAGATTTTAAGGCACGCTCTTCTTTTTTCATGTGGAGGAAGGGGAAGGGACCTGGTTGGTTACACTCGAACGTTTTCTGGGCAAAGCACCTTCTCAAACGGTGTCTCCTCGTACACGAAAGTTATCCGCTTTGTCACAACGCGGGCTAATGTGAGTACTGGGCGCTCATGACGGATGGTGACGGAAGAGGAGTGCAACGAAAAATAAGAGAACGACACTGCAGAACTTAATGTCTCACTCGTCGACGCTGTCAACACTAAAACTATACTAAAGGAGCTCCATAGGCCTACGCTGGAAATTCCAGGGCGATATGGAATTCCAGAGCTACGACTCAGGGATGTAAACGCCTGCAACAGGAAAAAGTAGTGCTGAAGCCGTTAACACCTGGACTAAGAAGGAATGCAACAAGCCGATTTGGCCCGATGATTTCTCACTGTATTGTTCAAATTTTAGTATATGTATTGCTGAAGCAAGTGCGGTCTGATGACTCTTGCTACATACTTTTCCAATAGTGAAATATGATGGGAGTTCGGTGACGATATGGGCCGCGTGGATACTCTGCAAGGTCGCAAATCAGGACCACGCCATGTTAAAATGTTTGTTTCCCAATGGTAAGGCTCTGTTCCAAGACGATTAGGCCCCATTTCACACAGCTCGCATGACCCAGGACTGGTTTTGTGAGCGCGAGGATGAATCGTCACATCTCCCCTGACCATCACGACGTACCACTTTCGAATATTTTTGCAGCACGAATGGTATAGGACTGCCTTGAAAAACACACAGGACTCGAATTTATCCATTTAGGGACGAAAGAACGCTGTTTTCAATTGGCAGATGTTTTCCTAAAAAAATTAGGCACGGTAATGTGTTATTTTTTGGGTTTCCATTTTTTTGTCCACCCGATATGACAATATGTAAGTAGGCTGTTTAGGTATTTCTGTTGGTAACGCCACGTAGCGGTCTGTATGAAAATCACTGACTGCGCTATGTGCAGTCTGTGGCTGGTTGACTCACGGGTGAAATATTCACTTGCGTAGCGTTGGGCAGTTGGATGTGAACAGCGCGTAGAGTTGTGCAGTTGGAGGTGAGCCACCATCAGTGGTGGATGTGGAGAGGGAGATGCCGGAGTTTTGAGAGGTTACTATAAGCGGACGATCTGGAAGGTGTGTCCGCCAGAAAAAGGAAATTTTTAAAGATGGGTATCATGAATTGATAGATACATACATGATGACTTTGGAACATTATTAAGTTAAGTACATTGTTTGTTCTCTATCAAAATCTTTCATTTGCTAACTATGCCTATCAGTAGTTAGTGCCTTCAATAATTAGAATCTTTTATTTAGTTGGCAGGGAGTAAGACAGGGTTGTAGCCTCTCCCCGATGTTATTCAATCTGTATATTGAGCAAGCAGTAAAGGAAACAAAAGAAAAATTCGGAGTAGGTATTAAAATCCAAGGAGAAGAAATAAAAACTTTGAGGTTCGCCGATGACATTGTAATTCTGTCAGAGACAGCAAAGGACTTGGAAGAGCAGTTGAACGGAATGGTTGGTGTCTTGAAGGGAGGATATAAGATGAACATCAACAAAAGCAAAACGAGGATAATGGAATGTAGTCGAATTAAGTCGGGTGATGTTGAGGGTATTGGATTAGGAAACGAGACACTTGAAGTAGTAAAGGAGTTTTGCTATTTGGGGAGCAAAATAACTGATGATGGTCGAAGTAGAGAAGATATAAAATGTAGACTGGCAATGGCAAGGAAAGCGTTTCTGAAGAAGAGAAATTTGTTAACATCGAGTATAGATTTAAGTGTCAGGAAGTCATTTCTGAAAGTATTTGTATGGAGTGTAGCCATGTATGGAAGTGAAACAAGGACGGTAAATAGTTTGGACAAGAAGAGAATAGAAGCTTTCGAAATGTGGTGCTACAGAAGAATGCTGAAGATTAGATGGGTAGATCACATAACTAATGAGGAGGTACTGAATAGGATTGGGGAGAAGAGGAGTTTGTGGCACAACTTGACCAGAAGAAGGGATCGGTTAGTAGGACATGTTCTGAGGCATCAAGGGATCACCAATTTAGTATTGGAGGGCAGCGTGGAGGGTAAAAATCGTAGGGGGAGACCAAGAGATCAATACACTAAGCAGATTCAGAAGGATGTAGGTTGCAGTAGGTACTGGGAGATGAAGAAGCTTGCACAGGATAGAGTAGCATGGAGAGCTGCATCAAACCAGTTTCAGGACTGAAGACCACAACAACAAACATTGGCGCTCGCAGTATTGCAGGTGTTCGAGTAACGAAGATTTTTGTGAGGTGAGTGATTCATGAAAGCTATAGGTTATTGTTCAAATGGCTCTGAGCACTATGGGACTTAACTTCTGAGGTCATCAGTCCCCTAGAAATTAGAAAAACTTAAACCTAACCAACCTAAGGACATCACCCACATCCATGCCCGAGGCAGGTATCGAACCAGCGACCGTAGCGGTCGTGCGGTTCCAGACTGTAGCGCCTAGAACCGCTCGGCCACTCCGGCCAGCAGGTTATTGTTAGTCAGGGCCATTCTTTTGTAGGGATTGTTGAAAGTCAGATTGCGTTGAGCTAAAACATGCTGTGTGTCAGTTCAATGATGATGAGAATAAGTAAATAGAAAACTGTCTGAGTACGTTCAGTTTAACCCAGCTGTCTTTGTATCAAATAACGTAGAAGTTTACCAGCACAGTCATTCATAATTTTTCTAAGGGGAAGTTACAAATAATAAAACGGTGCCTGGCGTCACCAGGAAGCGGCAGCGAAAGTTGTTCCCTCTGAGGTGATCTACCATCCCTAGACGTTTGGTGTAACGAATTTTAAACATCCTGTACACTGGTATATTGAGAACGTGTGTCACTTAAGGAGTACGGTGACATGTTTTGTAGCTTCAATGTAGGGATGACAAAACTGTTGAAAAATTTCTACTAATGACACTCAATGAATATGCCTGACATTTCAAGAAAATTTATACAGAAAAATCAAAGGATTTGTTTTGAGGAAACAATGTATGAGAAATCTACACCAACAACCTATAGTTGCGAGGTGCCAGTCGTGAGCATCGACGTAACTGGTGGATTAAATGTGCAGTGGCAGGTGGAGTTTCAAGCAGTCAGAATGCTCCTCATTTTTCTGTTTCTGATTAAGATTCACGAAATGGATGAAGAGGAAAAGACCCTCATAAATGAACGACGGGCGCCTGGCTTATAAAATCTTTAGGTAAGAGGGGCAGGGATTGTCTAGCAATAGAATTAATACAAAAAGTCTATTTATGGCCTAGCTTCTCTACACTAACAGACAAACACATAGAAAGTTGCCTATAAAGAAAGTGTATATTCGAAAACCGTCAACATTCATGTGATAGTATTAAGTTGTATGCACATACATTGCACACCTATGATTGGGCCTCTGAGTACTGTGAAATTAAAAGATAAATATTGTCTGCAAGAATCAGGCTTTAATCTCCCTTCACCAATCTTGGGGAAATAATTGCATTGGCCACGCTGCCATAGTGGGTGCTAATCATGCATGTAAAGGAATTGATGGTATGTACTTCACACCGAAATGAGTTCTCACGTGTGTGCATGTACATCTAGATTCATTACAATGATGTTCATCCACGAATCGCCAAGAAATGTGAAAAAAGACATTAGCACAGTAAACTTATCCTCGTTTACTTCGAACCACGAACGTACGTTGCGAGCTGCGTGACACGTTGCATTGTCCCGCTGGTAGATGCCATCGCGCCGAGGAAAAACAAACTGCTTGCAGGGTGGGTTATGCAAACTTGTGTTAACCCATAGTGCCTTCCAGAATGATGAGATACCCCAGGGAATGCCAAGAAAACAGTCCCCAGACCATAACGCTCCTTCCCCCAGCCTGAACCATTCGGACGATTGTGCAGGGAGTTTGCTTTCAGAGGTTTCACGCCGTACGTGCCAACCGCCAACTGCCCGATGGAGCATAAGATGTGATTCACCTGAAAATGCCACCTGTTGCCATTGAGTGGACGTCCAGCTACTTTCGTTGCCGATGAAAGGCAGTCAGCATGAGTGTATGAACCATGAGCCTGGTGTGGAGGCCCATGCGCATCAACGTTCGCTAACCAGTCGTTGAGAAGACACTGCTGGTCGCCTCTTGGTTCATCAGGATAGTCAGTTGCTCAATAGCTGCACCTCTGCTCACCCATACACATCTTCGCAGTCGTAGTTCACCGCTGTCATCGGTGGCCCAAGGTGCACCGCAATTTGTCTCTACGCCAGCTCTACTTTGCGCCATTTTTCCATGCAGAGTGTATTTTAAGCATGACGGTAAGGGAACAGCTTAAAAACTTATCCATTGCGGAAATGCTACCGTCCTTAGACATCAGATAAATCACTCCGTTTCCGCATTATGACAACGTGAAAGGTCTCTGTTGGATTCCTTTCATGTTAATTTCTTAAATCTGTTGTCATTTACGGCATAAATTCTTCTTCTAAATTTACTGTGGTGTTTCTATCTGGGAAGAGATTGAGCAGTGGAACGTGTTACTTTTACACATAAACAAGAACGATCTGTCACACTACTACACTTTAAAACACAGTTTATATGTAATTTATGTCACACAGTCTCATACGGAACCTACATCCGCTTTCTTTCATATACTGTATGTGATAAGATACTGTCATCCCCCTTCCCTTCGGTGTGAGAGGATGAATGAGCAAATGTATTTCTAGTTGCATGCTTGATGGTAACAGACAACCCTGTCTGCTAGAGAACAGTAGGACCAACGTCGGAACAGGTAGCTACGCTTGCTAAAAGCAGAGAGGTTTCTATTCTTAGTATGGTCCTGTCCGTCCCTTGTCATGTTGGTATAGAAAGCTGCCTCTCTGGTCACTTCCGTTTGTATCTGTTAAGCACACTCGGTAGTGGCCCAGGCCGTCAGTCCGCGGCGAGCGCCTGAAGTGGTGAGATCTCCGGCTAAGCGCGTCTCTGCGAAGTCCCTAGGACAATGGATTTCTCAAGTTCAGCCTAACTTAAAATTTAATCACCTTTATTTCAGGTTTAGATCAAAAATATCTTACGTTATCTTAAATTGCAACACAAGTTTAGAATATCTTCCAGTAGTTGCTTTGTCACTACTTTGTGAGTTAAGTGGAACCACGTGTTGAGGATCCGTAACTGTAACTAAGATCATCTATCTTAAATGCGAATGTGTGTGAGATTATAACGTCTCGACAGTATTTTCCAAATATAACAACTTTTCTTTATGTTCAACCCACGAGGGGTGTCCTTTGTGAGACCAGTACCACGTGCTATTACAATTGTTTGACCCATCAGGTTAATAGTAAGACGAGAGTAACCAGTTTTTCTTTTGTAAATTGTGTTTCGATGTAATTTATTTTAATTATCAAAATTATTATGGAGTTACGCTCCTTGTGTAAACCAAGTTGACCACGTGTAGCACGTGGTGTAATCATCAAAGCAGCCCTCAGCTATTCTTTTCGGGAAGATTTCACAGAGAGTTAGTATGAATTTAGTATACCAGTGTGTGGTAATTTAATGACGGTCAGGATTGCGCTACGAACATAACGTATGGGTGAAAATTGAATCGGTTGGTTGTGGTTAATTTCCTGTTGCATATGTTTCAACGTTCTTCGTGTGTTATTTTATTAATGCAGTGTTGTATGCAGTCTCCCAATCTTGGCTCCATATTTGATGTGTTCCGTAAGATTATAAACTCACATTTTCACAATCCTAAATAAGGCACCACTTTAGTTATGAATCAAATTTAATATGCTGAAAATTTAACGGAACAATGATCAATGTTAAAATAAATGTCTAAATATAAACTGATTTATTTCTGTTTATTTAAATTCTATTTTTATATATATATCACCGGTTGTCGTAAGAAGACTATTAAAAGATTATAATTAATGTTAGTCTGGTTGGGAATTTGTAAGCTAGACAGGATACCTGGTGAAACAGTTGCTCAGTAATGCAAGGTTAACTTCCGCAGATAGCTCACGGCTTTTAACCCACTTTTATTGTCTTGAATACCAGCACCGCTTTCAGAACAAATTAATGCATCAACATTGGAAACGACAGCAATTTTTTTTTCCAGCTCACCCGAGACGCTTTATAAACCCTCCATTGATAATGCTGCCATCGGTCGCCTGTGAGTAGTTTTTCGCATGCTGGTGTCGTACCAGGGTGGTGGGCATATTAATGTGTACTGGACCGTGTGTAAGATAACGCGATTCCCATCTTAGTTCAGCTTGACGCATTTCAAATTTTTGTGAACCATTAAAAGACACAAAGGATCGAACTATTTCCTTACCTATTGTGACGCCAACTTTTTGAGCCCTTTCCTCACTTCATCTCCGAAATTCTAAGAAATTATTCGAAGTTGTTTTTTAAGAAGGTACAGGGTGAGTCAAATGAAAACGTTAAATATTTTTTTAATATTATTTATTGTGCAGAAGTGGTACAAAACGGTATCACTTTTCAACATAATCACCCCCACCCTCAATGCAAGTCCTCCAGCGCTAACAAAGTGCATAAATTCCTTTAGAAAAAAATTCTTTTGGTAGTCCGCGCAACCACTCATGCACTGCGTGGCGTACCTCTTCATCAGAATGGAACTTCTTTCCTCCCATTGCGTCTTTGAGTGGTCCAAACATATGGAAATCACTTGGGGAAAGGTCTGGTGAGTATAGTGGATGAGGAAGACACTCAAAATGCAGGTCTATGATTGTTGCAACTATTGTGCGGGCAGTGTGGGGCCTTGCATTGACATGTTGCAAAAGGACACCTGCTGACAGCCATCCACGTCGTTTTGATTTGATTGCAGGCCGCAGATGATTTTTTGGGAGATCTGTGTATGATGCACTGGTGACAGTGGTCCCTCTAGGCATGTAATGCTCCGAATGACGCCTTTTTCGTCCCAAAAGAGTCAGCATAACCTTCCCTGCCGGTGGTTGTGTTCGAAACTTTTTTGGTTTTGGTGATGAGGATTGGCGCCATTCCTTACTCGCTCTCTTCGTTTCCGGTTGGTGGAAGTGAACCCAGATTTCGTCCCCAGGAACGATTCTTGCAAGGAGGACATTACCTTCTCGTTCAAAGCGCCGAAGAAATTCTTCACACGAATCAACACGTCGTTCTCTCATTTCAGGAGTCAGCTGCCCTGGCACCCATCTTACAGATACTTTGTGAAACTGGAGCACATCATGCACAATGTGGTGTACTGAACCATGACTAATCTGTAAACATGCTGCAATGTCATTCAGTGTCACTCGGCAGTTTTCCTTCACTATGGCTTCAACTGCTGCAATGTTCTGTGGAGTCACAACTAGTTGTGCCTGACGTGGACGAGGAGCACCTTCTACTGAAGCTGAAGTCACACCATTTGCGCACTGCCTACTTCATTCGTAGACTTGCTGCTGTAACAAACATGCATCACCGTACTGAACCATCATTCGTCGATGATTTTCAAAAACCGAACAACAGAACGCTGTTCTTCCCTGGTGCAGGTCGCAAGTGGGGAGGCCCTCTTTATACTGATACTGCGACGGTATGCGTACATCTGTACTATGCTGCCATCTACAGGCCATTCTGCACGCTGTTTGTAACACGCTTACCAACATACAGGATAACGGCCAGAAATTTCGATTTCTTATTACAAATTTAAGGTTTTCATTTGACTCACCCTCGTAATACACCAAGCAGCTACGATTTTACGAAGTTTATTAGCAGACCGATTTAGAACCTTTACAGCACTTTTATCAATGTTCTGTACTAAGTATTGATCTTGAGTTTGAAAATCACTCTTTCGTCACTGTTTGATTGCAAATAAATTTGTTTTAATAGATTTTGTTCTTCTCGTGTGGAGAGAAAATAAGAAGAAGAAGCATGTTTCTTCAAAGATCTGTACTAAGCTCCTGTGTTACAAAACATTCAAAAATTACATACAAATCCCAAAAAATTCTAAGGGAAATGTATTACATGTTGAAGCTAATGTTCGAGTCGCGATGTGGATGTCTTTGCAGCATGTCGTTCACTCCTCTATAAAATAAACTGCAAAGCAAAGAACGCAATGCAAGCTGCCACTACGTAGCACTGCAAAAAGAGGTAAGTAATATCCACTTTAATAACAACTGTCTTCAAAGAAAGCTTCGTTTGACTTGTGAAACATTTGTGTAAAATATCTGATACCCATAAACAAAATCTTTGTCAACATTCAATAATAGGAACTGTATCGTTTGTAATGAGTAGAATTTAACTACACAGCCCCGACATTTGTTTTCTGCGTAAATTTATTGATTAATAGACTGCAGAAAATGTACATGCCCTTCATTCAGGTAACTTTTTTCCTTTTCTCGCCTCGGCCAAGCCCCGCACCCTCTTCAATGGCTACATCAACAATTGTGATGTACAACCCAATAGTGCTCACGAGTCGAAATGGAGACTGTCATGTTTCTAATTTAAGAAGTGTAGCCACTCAGTTCTTCCATTATCCCATAATTTCGATCCAGTAATACATTTCTCCTGTGCCTTTTCTTTTAATATTTGTCACGAGTGGCTAGCGCCTGAGATAAATGAAACTAAATGAGGGCTTAGCAAAGGGCGTAACGAAAGGCCTCAGAATATTTACGGCGTCGTTCTTTCCAAAAATTAATAGCGGGCTGCGTACAGGAACAACGTAGGTGTAATCTCTACACGTGCCGCACGCGAGACCGGCCTCTGAGAAAAGTGGTAACATGTGTTGTCGCAACAGTCATCCGGCAAAGCCGAGAGGCCCCGAAGCGTGAGCGGGGATTTATTACTGTACATTCCGGGGACACGGAATCCCGAGTTTGTGTGAGAAACATAATGCGGGGTATCTATGACAAGTTTAAGTGTTAATATGAGTAATACCTCATAGAGTGGATATCAAAGGCCTACGTTTCCGCCTTGACATACGACGCACGAGCACACGCAGTGGCTGAAGCTACAATATAAGACTTTCTCCGTTTCGGCTTGACCTCCCGCGTCCCCTGGCTCGCATAATTTATCATGGCGGACACGCTTTACTACGAAGAATGTGGCGGCGAGGAAGCGCGTTAGACATGCTAATTCATCTGTGGAAGTGGCGTCTCCTCATGCATTAAACAACGCGGGCTCGGTCTTGTGTTGGTATCGCCGGGCCTCGAGTATCCCGAATAAAGTGAACGACTGTCGCACCAGCTGGGCCCACGGCGAGAGCACTAGATGTCACTAATTACCATTTTCGTGACGTCACCGTGGCACGAGTTACTCTGGACGTGGCTTCAAATGACTTGCAGGTGCAACGGTTACGTAATATAAGCTGTCGGAACCTATTACTTCACTGTTAATGAAATTCCGATATGGTTAGTTGCTGTTAATGAACTCTGAGTCACAATCATTATATAGAGAATAAACACGATCACAAAATAAAAAATGAAACACTGTAGAATGGCTGAAGCTTATCGCGTTGTGAAAATAGACATTTCATTGATGGCAGTGTTAACTAAAGGTTGTCAATCTTTCTTTGCTTTTTCCTACGGTTAATGATCCCTATACGTCACGACGGATAACCGTGACGAAGGATTTCATCTTGACAATGCTTGGAAACCGCTTATTTCACACCTTCGTTCGGAAAGAATTTTTGCATCTTCACTTCCGACAGATGTTACCACTTTTAAAGATTAATTATTTATTTATTTATTTACAAGCACGGTGGATTCGCAGCAGCACTATTTTGTTTGCACTCTGCGCTTATATGTTTATCTTTGCTATATACATCTTATCTATGACTAGCGCAGTAGTGGCGACTTTGATATCTTTGACACATGTGCTTGCGCTTTCAATCCTCAGCAGCTTTGTATCACGTGACTCTCCGTATAAATAGGCACGCGCAAACGCTACGAACTCATTCTCTGACTCGCCTTGAAGATGGCTGGGAGGTTTCTAGTAGAAATATCGCAAGAAGAATTGTAGCTGTCCCGAGTGCTCGCCCGAAAGATGATGGAACACGGTACTCCTTATTTAAATTCAGAGAGGTATAGCATTTACTATTCGAGATTATCCCGTAGTTTCGTGTAATTTTCTTTTGATTTGGGGTATTTTAGAGATCATGCAATGTTCACAGAAAAAATCGTTAGGCCTTGAGTCCGGTAAGTAACTATAGGTCTACTCGTATGTTAGCCATGATAAGTATGCAGGTTCGGGTTTATCAAGTAGACTGACGATCATATGTTAAATTTAGGTTGAAATGTGGAAACACTACTTAAGTTGCGTCTCTGATATTTCCTGTGGCCCTCTGCCATCACGTGTGACTAGATTAAATGCTGGTTTATTTAAAAAATGGTGAGTACACAGGTCCCGCATTGCTAAATGAGCTGAATCTTCAGCGTGTTAACCTAAGTTATGTTTTCGGAGAGTTATGTCAGATTTAGGTAACAGTACGATAGCTTTGTTAGCCGCCATTACATGTTTCTTTGTGAGTTTGAATATAGTAGAGGTGTACTTTTGAATGGGATAATGACCTGCATGTGTGATTGGTTCCTGGCCGTCAATGGAATGTATATTTTTGTACCGTTGTGTCTGGAGACACCAGTTTTTGGGGTACACCGACACATTCCACCCAGCACATCTGTATCTTTCCTTGACTACTGAATTAATTGTTGCATGACATAAGAGTATGGTACTGCATCAAAATGTAAAATACTATACTGGAGAAACGAACTTTTCCGCCACAGTTACAGTGCTCTCCTTGTGGGTCTAGTGGTGTAGACCCAGAAGAAGGCCACTGTGACTGCAGTCGAAAAGATGGTTTCCCAACACAGTTTTTTACATTATGATGTGATACTATACACACAAAACGTTTATGTCGTCTGACTCTAGACGCAAAAGCCTACACAGTTATATCAGTCCTTGCATGTTTCCTCAAAGTAATTTGTCTATATGATTCTAATCTGTGGTGTCCATATAATCCACCATAACCCACCAAACCAGACTGCATCTGCTTAAATATTGCGCATCGGCCCTTTACAATTGAGTATTTCATGTTAGTTAAAGGATTATAGCGCAATGCAAGTGTGCTAAGCCACAAGGCAAGAGCGTAAAGCTACAAGACAACGTTATAATGAACCCATCTTTTAATTAATTGCGTTACCCAAACCTCCATGCCAGCACCCTTTCAGAACAGCACCCTTTAATAACGAATAGTATCAACTTGAGCTTAAATATAAGGAAGACTGCATGTTAACATTAGGAATATCTTTCAGTACCCGTTTGCACTAGGGAAATTCATGTTTAAACATGTTATTGGCTAATCCGTTCCAAGTAACGCATCCATGTATTATTAGATAGAATACAAATTCCCAAAGAATGTGTGGATGAGTCTTATTACAGTATAATAACAGGACATATTCAAGTAGGTGTCCCTGAACTCGCAGAATCAGTGGGAGTCTCTCAAACTGCCCTGTCATGTCAAATCAAGAGCCCACAGTCAGCAATGATGTCGGTAACTATCTTATCAATTTTATACAGTGTCCTTGATATGTGTCTATGAGAAACATTTTAGTCTTCCTTGACAGCCAGTTTTTGGTATTAGAATATTACTTGATGCCCCTAACTTACATCCATTGTAAGATTGTGCTACATATACTGTAACCATGCATTTGGGGCAGTATCCAATTGTAATAGGAGACATTGGGACAATTTGTTACAATTTCGTTTGATGCTTCTCTGAAACTGCATAAAATGGCAAAGTTTGAGAAATTCGTTACACTTTATGGAGTAACAACCAGTCGCATGTCGTGAGCATCGTAACATGTGGGGTAATTTCTTACAACTTTCACCATTTTACTAAAATATGTTACATTCAGATGTTAAAACTACTATTCAGTATGTTATTCATCTAAGTGTTTAGTAGTCTCCACTGTGCGATAACAGAAGAAAGCATTATCCGCAGAAGATAAGAAAGGTTTTGTAAAGCAGGATATAACTTTTACCCTGGCGTTTGGGTGACTAAAAAGAAGCGAAAGTGGGTAACTGAAAGCACTCCAGCCCTCGCTTCATTCCTCGCTTCGTATGAATCAATTTAATTCAGATTTTAACACAGCTGTTCAGTATGCAAGTGTCATGTAGTTTCCACTCTGTGAGTGCATGCTAGTCCTCGTCAAGTGTGTGTTAACTTAAAAGTTAGATCAGTGGTTGAACATGCTTGTTTGTATTGTTTTAGAACAGATCTTTACACATTTTCACAAATATTATAAGCAGCTTCTAGTTTATTTACAGTACGAATGTCGGAGTGTTGGGATCAACAAGTGAAACTTCACCTGTTACTAGTGGCAATAAGCGAACTGTATGTATCTTGGTAATACTGGCAATTTGGACATGTTAATATTTAAATTGAGGGTCCACTATGCATTGCAAGTACCCTGTAAGTAAGATCAGTAGTGCCAATTGTTGTGTACTTCATACACAACGGTAAGGAGAGGTGGGCAACAGAATGGTGCAGCAGTTGTCATCATATGAAATCTGGACAGGAGCAGAAATGATCAGCGAACTAAACAACACAGCAGATAAAAGATTTGTATGTTGTATGTTAACTGAGGACCTAGAAACGACGGTGAGGCTCCGTCCCCGTCGCAGCTGCAGTGGTCCACAACCCCACGACGACTACCGCAGTCCACTTCACTTCTCCGCCGCCCCACACCGAACACAGGGTTATTTTGCGGTTCGGTCCATGGTGGAACCCCCCCCCTCAGGGAACGTCTCACACACACCAGACGAGTGTAACCTCTATGTTTGCGTGGTAGAGTAATGGTGGTGTACGCGTACGTGAACTTGTTTGCACAGTAATCGCCGACATAGTGTACGTGAGGCGGAATAAGGGGAACCAGCCCGCATTCGCTGAGGCAGATGGAAAACCGCATAAAAACCATCCACAGACTGGCCAACTCACCGGACCTCGACACATGTCCGCCGGGCGGATTCGTGCCGGGAAACAGGCGCTCCTTCCCTGTTCGGGAAGCCGTGCGTTAGACCGCTCGGCTAACCGGGCGGGCAACACAAGGTTTACTTAACTTGTATTTCTCGAAGAGTCCAAAGACTCATTATAGATAATACAGCAAGAATTATAGTCCAACTCACACAATAGCAACAAGGATGAGGTTCTCTGTACTAAGAACGAATGAGGGTGTCGTAGCGAAGGGGCTCCAAGTGCTAGTGGGCTGCGTGGCTGCCGGAAGACATCCTAAACTGCGGTGCCATAGGGTGCTCGTAGTCGAGAGCCACTGTAGGCATGCGTGCACCATTGGTTCCGCTAGATCCCGTGCGACCACTATCGGCGTCGTGCGGAACCGTGCAATTCCGTTGCTAACTTTGAGGTCCATGGGGTGGTACTCATACGTGATATCATACGAGAAATGAGCTTTTCTATTTTTCTATTATACAACAATGATGATACAACAAATAATGCCATGTGTATTTATAACTTTACAGAATAAATTTTTATGTACAGGCTACTTACAATTAAAGTTCCGCTAGGTGATAGGGTCACCACGAAAAAGGAGTGATCGCAGGACAGTGAAAGTTTATGCGAACATTTGTTAAGGACACAGGGAAGAGAAATAACGAATAAACCATTGAAAGAAACACCTCTTCATTTCAACATGAGAAAGTAACGTTTGTTAATTGCCGTAAATGTTTACATTCGAGATTATAGACGTTGCACAATGTGACGACCATCTGCATCCACTACAGCCTGGAACCGCACTGGAGATATCAATTCAGAATCGTTCGCAGCACTTTTCGAATGGTGGTCCATGGAATGACTCGTGCACTACTTAACGATTGCACACTGCATCCAGCGCTCCCATCCATGGAAACAGTAACTTCTTCAACACTTTGCGGTGTAGCTGCTCTTCGGTCTCTTCCAGGACCAATTCCCAAAGCGTCAGTTAATTCGAACTTCCCAATGATGTTCTTGTCCCATGGTGTGAGAAGAGACCTCTCTGTATTCCTTTGATGTACTGATAGTGGTGAAGATCAGCAGCACTATTTCTGTTGTTTTAATAAGACAGCTTTACGAGTAAAACCGTAGTCACCTTGTCCAGACCCATGTTGCTGTCGGCAACGGTAACGCACAGTGATGCTTGGGATTCAACCTTACGTCGCCGTCCCAGTGTCGGCGCCTAGCGACAAGTCATGACACTAACGTTACTAATGACGTAAATCCTGCAGCACACAGCCTGATCATCATTCCCTTTAAAGTTAAGTACCCTTACGGTAAATAGTTTTACTTCTACACCGGCTCAAGTAGCGAAAGACTAAATATAGCCACTCTGTATTTTGACAAATAACCTTTGCAAATTTTAATAAATAAGGCAGGCAATTTCATTTCTGTGCAACGATCGAATTTTCTTTCCTGACCAGAGACTTTTATGGAACCATACCCATCGTTGTCCTTGGCACAGCCAAATCGAGCAGCCGCCATATTTGTTTATGTAAGTGATCACAAAGATAACATGTTGTGTATGGTGCTTTTCGAAATTATACCTGTATATTGCACTTTAAGAGAGACACCAAATAAAGGATCTCAGCAAAACACATAAAGTTTGGTATGGATTGTTCCCCTAAAATATCGGAAAATGTCCCTTCGTTAGATTAACGTGTTACACAACTCAGCCGGCCGAGTGGCCGAGAGGCTCTAGGTGCTACAGTCTGGAACCGCGCGACCGCTGCGGTCGCAGGTTCGGATCCTGCCTTGGGCATGGATGTGTGTGATGTCCCTAGGTTAGTTATGTTTAAGTAGTTCTAAGTTCTAGGGGACTGATGGCCTCAGACGTTAAACCGCGTAGAGCTCAGAGCCATTTGAACCATTTGTTACACATTTTGGTAGATGAAAGAATTTTTATTTCCCCTCGGAAAATGCCTGGAAGTTCGTCAGTGGACGTGTCATTGGATTGTAACCTGTAAATTACAACAATGAATGTCAATATCTTTACGTATTTCGGATGGATTTTTCTTTATCATCTGTCTTCTGACTGGTTTGTTGCGGCCCGTTACGAATTCCACTCTCATGCCAAACTTTCCATCTCAGAGTAATAGGACCGAGCGAGGTGGCGCAGTGGTTAGCACAGTGGACTCGCAATCGGGAGGACGACGGTTCAATCCCGTCTCCGGCCATCCTGATTTAGGTTTTCCGTGATTTCCCTAAATCGCTTCAGGCAAATGCCGGGATGGATCCTTTGAAAGGGCACGGCCGATTTCCTTCCCCATCCTTCCCTAACCCGAGCTTGCGCTCCGTCTCTAATGACCTCGTTGTCGACGGGACGATAAACACTAAATCTCCTCCTCCTCTCCTCCTCAGAGTAATACTTACAGCCTACCCTCTCAATCATTTGCTGGATGTATCCCAATGCCTGTCTTTCTCTGCAGTTTTTACCCTCTACAGCTCCCTCTAGTACCATGGAAATTATTCCCTGATGTCTTAACATATGTCCAATCATCCTGTCCCTTATTCTTGTCAGCGTTTTCCATATATTCCTTTCCTCGTAGATTCTGCGGACAGTCTCCTCTCTCAGTACCTTATCGGTCTATCTAATTTTCAGAATTCTTCTCTAGCATCGCATCTGATCTGTTATACCTTCCGGTTTTCCTATAGTCCATGTTTCACTGCCATACAACGTTGGGCACCAAGCGTATATTCCTAGATAACTCTTCCTCAAATTAAGATCTATGTTTGATATTAGTAGACTTCTCTTGGCCAAGATTGTCTCTTTTGCCACAGCTGGTCTGCTTTTCATTTCCTTGCTCCATCCATCATGGGTTATTTGGCTGCCTAGGAACCAGGTTCGTGATGTCAATCATGATGTTCAGTTTCTCGCTTTTCTAATTTCTGCCACTTCTCATTACTTTCTTCTACTTCTCATTATTTTCTTCTACTTCCCATTACTTTCTTCTTCGGTTTACTCTCAATCCATATTTTGATCTCATTAGACGCTTTATTCCACTCAGCAGATCATGTAACTCTTCTTCACTGTCAATGAGGATAGCAATGTCATCAGTGAATCTTGACATTGTTCTCCTTTGACCTTGGATTTTAATTCCACTCTTGAACTTACTTTTATTTCCGTCTTTGCTTCTTCGACTTATAGACTGAACAGTAGGTGCCAAAGACTACATCCCTGCGTTACACAATTTTTACTCCGTTCACTTAGTTCTTGGTCTTCCATTCTTTTGTTCCCTCTTGGTTCTTGTATATATTGTATGTTACCGATTTCCCCTGTGGCTTACCTCTATTTTGCTAAGGATTTCAAATATATTGCACCATTTTACATTGTGGAAAGCTTTTTCAGGTCGACGACTCCAATGAGCCGGCCGGAGTGGCCGAGCGGTTCTAGGCGCTACAGTCTGGAACCGCTACGGTCGCAGGTTCGAATCCTGCCTCGGGCATGGATGTGTGTGTTGTCCTTAGGTTAGTTAGGTTTAAGTAGTTCCAAGTTCTAGGGGACTGATGACCTCAGACGTTAAGTCCCATAGTGCTCAGAGCCATTTTTTTGACTCCAATGATCTTGTTTTGATTTTTCTTCAGTTTTGCTTTCATTATCAGCCAC
Source organism: Schistocerca nitens (assembly GCF_023898315.1). Lineage (NCBI taxonomy): Eukaryota > Metazoa > Arthropoda > Insecta > Orthoptera > Acrididae > Schistocerca > Schistocerca nitens. The sequence goes on from NC_064618.1 coordinate 267,758,397, forward strand.
AAGGATAGAACTGCCTCTACTTTATATTTTGACTAAAGTTCAGTCTTGATCACGTCATGTATGTTTTAATGATACAGGTAACCGGTTTCGGTTCTTTCTACAAAACCATCATCAGACCTATGGCTCCTTAGGATGGTAGGCGGAGCTCTTCTCGCTGCTACGCCTACCATCCTAAGGAGCCATAGGTCTGATGATGGTTTTGTAGAAAGAACCGAAACCGGCTACCTGTATCATTAAAACATACATGACGTGATCAAGACTGAACTTTAGTCAAAATATAACAATTAATTGATCACTGCTTTCCAAAAATGTTTACCAAAATAGCCTCTACTTTCCTGTTACGTTTCCTAAAGCCATACTGAACGTCATCTAACAGATCTATAGTTTTCTTTTCCATTCTTCTGTATATTATTCTAGTCAGCAAACTGCATACATGAGCAGTTAAGCTGACTGTGCAATAATGCTCGCACCTATCGGTTCTTCAGAATTATGTGGGCGACGTTTTGTCTGAAAGTCTGGTAATATATCGCTAATCTCAAACATTCTACACACCAAAGTGAATAGTAGTTTTGTGCCACTTCCCCTCACTGATTGCAGAAATTCCAGTGGAATGTCGTCTATCCTTCTGCCTTTTTGTTTTTACATCCAGCATCTTCTAAATTATGATTCTGGACCCCCTATCGACTCCTGTTTCTTCTTCTATCAAGTCATTAGGTAAGTGTCCGGCCCCGGTAGCTGCGTGGTCAGCGTGACAGACTGTCAATCCTAAGGTCCCGGGTTCGATTCCCGGCTGGGTCGGAGATTTTCTCCGCTCAGGGACTGGGTGTTGTGTTGTCCTAATCATTATCATTTCATCCCCATCGACGCGCAGGTCGCCAAGTGGCGTCAACTCGAAAGACCTGCACCAGGCGAACGATCTACCCGACGGGAGGCCATAGCCACACGACATTTCATTAGGTAAGAGCGCCCTGTCATAGAGGCCCTCCCTGTTTGTACTCTTTTCACCTATCCGCTCTCTCTTCTGCATTTCACAGTGGAATTCCCACTGCACTGTAAGTGTTACTGCCCTTACTTTTAATTTCACCGAAGGTCGCTTTCTCTTGTTTATAGGCTGAGATAGCCTTTCAGCCAATCATTTCTTTTCGCGTCCTTCACATTTCTGACGTAACCATTTCTCCTTTGCTTCCTTGCGCTTCCTATTTATTTCATTCCGAGTGACTTTTATGTCCGTATTTGCGTATTTTCCTGAGAATTTCTTACTTCTTCTTTTGTCAAGCAATTGCAATATTTCTTCTGTTAACCAAGATTTTTGCACAGTTACCTTCCTTGTACCTATGTTTTTTTTTTTCTCCAGCTTCTGCGACAGCCCTTTTTAGAGATGTCCATTCCTCTTCAACTGAACTAGCTACTGAACTATTCATTATCGCAGTATCTATGGCGCCAGAGAACTTCAAGTCTATCTCTATAGTCCTTAGTACTTCCGTATCCCACTTATTTACGCACTGATTCTTCCTGACTAGAGACACTTCATGCTAGTCATCATCATTACCAAATTGTGATCTGAGTGTATCTGCCCCTCGGTACGCCTTACAACTGAATATCTGATTTCGGAATCTCTGTTTAACCATGATGTACTCTGATTGAAATCTTCCTGTATCTCCGGGCCTTTTCCAACTGCCTCCTCCTTTTGTGATTCTTTGGTAGAGTATTCGCCATTACCATCTGAAATTTACAGTAGCACTCAATTAGTCCCTCTCCTCTTTCATTCCTACTATCAAGTCGACATTCATCTGAAACTCTTTCTTCTATTACTTACCCTACAACCGCATTTCAGTCCCCCACGACTATTAGATTTTCGTCTTACTTTACGTACTAAATTACCCGTTCAATATCGCCATATACTTTCTGTATCTCTTCATGTTTTGCTTGCAACGTTGGCATGTATAGCTGATTTATGGTTTTCTTTGTCGGTTTGCTGTCGATTCTGATGAAAACAACCCTGTCACTGAAATTTTCACGTGAACTCACTCTCTGTACTGCCTTCCTATTCAAAAATAATACCACTCCCGTCACACCATTTTTTGCTGTTGTTGGTATTACCCCATACTCGTCTAATCATGACTCCGTGTCTTCTTTCCATGTCACTTCACTGACACCCATTATAACCAGACTGAGCCTCAGCAGTTCCCTTTTCAGTCTTTCTTCCTTCCCTACCGCATTCCATGCCCCTACTCGTAGAACGTTATCCTTTCGTTGGTTATTCCGTCTTGGTCACCTTACTCATGGTAGTCCCCTGCCGGAGATCCGAATGGGGCACTACGGAATCTTTTGCCAATGGATAGATCACCATGACACATTTTCAGTTACAGGCCTGTGGATACACGTTATGTGTCCGTAATACGGTGCTTTCCGTTACTTTTTGCATCCTCATGCCGCTGATCATTGGTGAGTCTTCGGCCTTTTAGGGGTATATTCCCACCCCATGGGCAACAGATTGCCCTGAACCTCTGTCCGCTCCTCCGCCGTCTTAGACAAAGCCGCTGGCACAATAAGGGTGACCTCTTATGCCAGCAGTCTTCAGCCGCCATTGGTGATGATTGTTATTCAAAATCTAAACACTGGCGGGATTCGATCCCAGAACCGAATACGTTTTATATATTAATCAAATACGCTACCCCTAGACCAGGTGTGCACAGCATTGAAAATTGGTAGATCTAGTAATACCATTGTGGAACATAAAGTTACGAAGCCCTCAGTCACATGTCGATCTTAACTTGATAAGTGTCACTAGTACTGTCAGTATCTCTTCGTATTTTTAACACTTAATACACATAAGTAATTGAAATGAAAATAATAAGAGCCCACAGTCATGTTTTAGACTTCAGCTGCATCTTAGTTTGCTTTGTTGTTAGTAATTTTACCTATTTTTGGTATACACTAAAGCGCCAAACAATGTGTATTCATATACAGAGACATCTAAACAGGAGTAATTCGGCGCTGCTATCGGCAACACCTATATACACTACGTGATCAAAACTATCCGGACACCTGGCTGAAAATGACTTACAAGTTCGTGGGGCCCTCCATCGGCACTGCTAGAATTCAGTATGCAGTTGGCCCACCCTCAGCCTTGATGACAACTTCCACTCTTGCAAGCATGCTGGAAGGTTTCTTGGGGAATGGCAGTCCATTCTTCACGGAATTCTGCACTCAGGAAAGGTATCGATGTCGGTCGGCGAGGCCTAGCACGTAGTCGGGGTTCTAAAACATCCCAAAGGTGTTCTATAGTATTCAGGTCAGGACTCTGTGTAGGCCAGTCCATTGTTATAGTAGTGTAACCACTCCGCCACATGCCGTGCATTATGAACAGGAGCTCGATCGTGTTGAAGGATGCAATGGCCGTCCCCGAATTGCTCTTCAACAGTGGGAAGCAAGAAGGTGCTTGAAACATCAATGTAGGCCTGTGCTGTGATAGTGCCACGCAAAATAACAACGGGTGCAAGCACCTCTATAAACTACCGACCACACCACAACACCACCGCCTCCGAATTTTACCGTTGGCACCGCACTCACTGGCAGATGACGTTCACCGGGCATTCGCCGTACCCACACCCTGCCGTCGGCTCGCCGTGATTAGTCACTCCGCACAACGTTTTTCCACTGTTCAATCGTCCAATGTTTACGCTCCTTCCACAAAGCGTGATGTGTGGCTTATGAGTAGCCACCTGTTATAGTACTTGTTGTGGATCCTGCTGCAGTTTGTAATTCCTGTGTGATTGTCTCTAGAGATGTCTAGCTATTACACATTACGACTCTCTTCAAGACTCGGCGATCTCTGCCAGCCGACACACGAGGTCGGCCTGTAAGCTTTCGTACTGTACGTGTCGCTTTACATTTCCACTTCACTGTCACATCGGAAACAGTGGACTTAGGGATGTTTATGAGTGTGGAAATCTCACGCACAGACGCAGGTTAAATCGGTTACTTCTGCTACAATGGCAGGTTATCAAGACTTAAGTGAGTTTTAACGTGGTGTTACAGTCGGCGCACAAGCGATTGGAGACAGTATCTCCGAGATAGCGATGAAGTGGGGATTTTCCCGTACGACCATTTCACGAGTGTACCGTGAGTACTAGTAATCCGGTCTAACGTCAGATGTCCGGCGTCGCTGTGACCGGTAAAAGATCCAGCAAGAACGGAACCGACGACGACTGAAGATAATCGTTCAGCGTGACAGAAGTGCAACCCTTCCGCGGTCTGCTGCAGATTTCAATGCTGGGGCATCAACAAGATCCAGTGTGCGAACCATTGAAAGAAACATTATCGACATGGGCCTTCGGAGTCGAGGGCCCACTCGTGTACCCTTGATGACTGCACGACACAAAGCTTTACGCCTCGCGTGGGACAGTCAACACCGACATTGGACTATTGATGACTGGAAACATGTTGCCTGGTCGGACAAGTCTCTTTTCAACTGGTATCGAGCGAGTGGACGTGCACGGGGACGGAAACAACCTCATCAGTCTGTGTATCCTACATGATAAGAGGGGATTTCAAATGTTCAAATGTATGTGAAATCTTATGGGACTTAACTGCTAAAGTCATCAGTCCCTAAGCTTACACACTACTTAACCTAAGGACAAACACACACAGCCATCCCGAGGGAGGACTCGAACCTCCAGCCGCACAGTCCATGGCTGCAGCGCCTCAGGAGGCGGCTGTTCAGGCTGCAATGGTGTGGGGCGTGTGCAGTTGGAGTGATGTGGGACCCCTCATAAGTCTAGATACGACTCTTACAGGTGAGACGGACGTAAGCATCATCTTCGATTAACTGCATCCATTCATCTCCATAGTGCATTCCGACGGACCTGGACAATTCAGAAGGACAATGCGAGACCCCACACGTGCTGAATTGCAACAGAGTGGCTCCAGGAACACTATTCTGAGTTTAAACACTTCCTCTGGCCACCAGTCCCCCAGACATGACATTATTTAGCATATCTGGGATGCCTTGCAACATGCTGTTCAGAAAAGATCTCTTTTATTTGGCTCTTCATTTTATGATACAGACGTCTTTTATGTATGGAAACAATAAAAATATACAGACGTATTTTATGTGCCAAGAATGCCTTAACTTGTAAGTTACACTAGTAAATATCTTTGTACGTATTTTAGAGAGATGATGCAGATCTTTTGTAGAATCCGATGTGATAAATGTACACAGTCGTGTTGTAGGTGTCAAGAATATGTTTACCTCTGAGTCAAACTAGTAGTATCTACATCATTTTGATCTATAATACAGACATAATGGAGAAAACTACACTGGAAAAACCACCTTTTCGGGCACAATTACAATGGCCTTCGTACAAACTGTAAATTACACGTTTCATGTGTTTTTGACACATGTCTTAACCCATACCATAGAAGTGTAAATTACATGTTGTGTGAAATTAAGCGTTGTGTATGTGTTTCCGTGAAGTCAGCAATTTCTAGGAGAAGTCCAGGTGTGTTTTCTGCTGACAAAGCTGTGTCAGGCAACTGACTACATGGCAGCTCTGAGGATACTGATTGGCTGTTTCGCTATTAACGGCATAGTAAAATGCTAGCCCGTGATTGTGAGATCTAAATACGTGTTTTCACTTGGATGATCGCTAATTGACAAATGGGCATGGCTTAAAACGGAGTTTTAAATGACGCGAAGTGGGATACATCATGACAGGTTGATTGGTTTTAATGTCTGGTAAACAACTGCGCTTGGATTGGAGGAGAGGAGAGGTGAGGGTGTGTGAGGGGAGTGGCGTAATTACGTCATTCATCCAAGGTTCTTGATGACGTCATGCAGTCAAGATCATGATGAAGATGCCCCTGCCCCAGCATGAATGCAACTCAATGATCAAATTTGTCCCCGAATCCCCATTGCCTTCCGACGTACCTGGTTAACCACACCTCTCGCCACCCGACATGGTGCTTATTAAGTTAAGCAGCCGAGTGAACTCCGACTGCTGATCGCTTGCATGTAACTGCGCTGTTGCCTTCGGGAACAGAATGATATAATCATTTAATTAACATCACATTTTGAACGATTGCCTATAAAGGCAGCGCTTTGTTCCAACGGATCAGAACAAACAATGCAGAGTAATTATGTGGAACACTAATTAATTCTAATCTTGAAATGAAATGAACAGGCTTATTAGTGATGCTGTTTGGCGTCCTGCTTTACTTGAATAAATTAATGGTGCAACAAAAGACTTCAAACGATACAGTAATTACAGTTCCGAAGTTATGTAATTAATTGATGCTACAGAATGCCTTGTAAATTTGGAAATTTTTAAATATATCGTAAGTGTAGTGTTGTCAAATTTTATCAGTTGATTGTTGCTTCAAGCCAGCCATTTCCTAGGCAATGTGAGACAAAGCTTCCAATATTCACATGACGCTCCCACTATTATCGATTGACCGTGGACGAATATTGACGTAACCATTAAAAGATTACAGGACACCAGACGTCTATCCCACATCCTAGAACATCTAAATTGATCCCTGTTTATCAAAAACTACCCTCAACATCTGACGCTAGCTTGAATTAGAAAGGACAGGGAATGAAACCGGCTGTAGTCTTTTCAGTTTGATATTTTTGCCTCATGCTGCTTAGGGAATATCAATGGGTGGACGGGGATTTGAAGTATCACAATCCGTTAACTTTCGTAGTTTTTTAAGTAGTATTTTAGGTTGTTGCTTCCTCGTTTGTAGCCTTCGCTATCGATTAGACGCTCAGTTGACCACAATTTCATTCTGCTGCTGAGGCACTTTCATTTGTCACCGACGAAGATTCAAGACAATTGAAATTACTGGTCTCTTGTTCTGAGGTTCGGCATATCGGAAGGACGCAAACTGAGAACCACCCTTCCACTTGTGAAATATGTATTATTTTAAAAAGCGATAAAATATTTCCATTGCCTCGGTTGTTTCAAGTATCACTCAGTGTAGTTATATTTAACTACATTATATACTCCCGAATGCGAGTCCAGTGCGCACACTACTGACAGGCGTAGCACGCTAATGATTTTTATAAACATGTGTTACAGCAAACGAGATCGTTATCCAACAATTATATTCAGGGCATCCATTAGTGCCTGCCTAGAACCATTTGTTATTATAAACGGCAGCAGTCTTACAGCTATCTTTTCTTTTTATGACTTGTGCCCATTCCTGAATGCCATCTTGTAAATAAACTACGAAATGGTAGTTTAGACGAGTTGGTCGTTTCAGAAATTCTGCGTCACACCACAGAAGTCAGAGAAGCTTCATGTCTTCCAGATGTTGTCCTCCAGCTCATATTTCCTGGCTATTAGTCCTTATGAATGCCACAGAAAGTCAACCCAGACCTCACTAACTATTTGTTCCTGAACAAGAACTCCAACAATTTACGGCGATTGTCTTGGTGCCTCACTAAAACTCCAATTCGTAATGTTCTGTATAATCAGTGGGGACATGTTCCGGAGGAAGATCAGTATGGACAATGAGCACATCGTATTGTGAAACTGCCCATAAAGGAGGAAAAAAACAGCGAAGATCCATTGTATTGAGAAATAAAACGTAAAGTGAAGTACATGTTACATATACAGAGGTAAAAGTTACGCAGCTAATGAATTATCCTTACACAAAATCTAATTTTTTCCATACACTGATTCTATTCCTGAGGCATCTTTTTACATTTTTCTCGGATCAGAGGCTGAAGAGAAATGAGAAACTGAAGTTTTAAAAAAGAAGGATGAAAAACAAGGAATTTTATGTAGTGACGAAAGTACGAAGAAGTACGAGTCTGACCATTGTAATGCAATAGTGGAGAAAAAAATGGAAGAAAGGATTGTAAAACATGGGGTTGGCGAAGAAGAAATGAAAGACTTTGTAGCTCTGCAGTCACTGAATGTGGTGCACCTCTTTTCAAAACTTACAAGCGTGGCCATATAATTATATATATTAGATAAGATAGTCACACCGAAAGACATCATTTCAATAACATTTTGGTCAGAATAAGAATGGAAGACCCCCCCATGAACCATGGACCTTGCCGTTGGGGGGGAGGCTTGCGTGCCTCAGCGATACAGGTGGCCGTACCGTAGGTGCAACCACAACGGAGGAGTATCTGTTGAGAGGCCAGACAAACATGTGGTTCCTGAAGAGGGGCAGCAGCCTTTTCAGTAGTTGCAGGGGCAACAGTCGGGATGATTGACTGATCTGGCCTTGTAACATTAACCAAAACGGCCTTGCTGTGCTGGTACTGCGAACGGCTGAAAGCAAGGGGAAACTACAGCCGTAATTTTTCCCGAGGACATGCAGCTCTACTGTATGATTAAATGATGATGGCGTCCTCTTGGGTAAAATATTCCGGAGGTAAAATAGTCCCCCATTCGGATCTCCGGGCGGGGACTACTCAAGAGGACGTCGTTATCAGGAGAAAGAAAACTGGCGTTCTACGGATCGGAGCGTGGAATGTCAGATCACTTAATCGGGCAGGTAGGTTAGAAAATTTGAAAAGGGAAATGGATAGGTTAAAGTTAGATATAGTGGGAATTAGCGAAGTTCGGTGGCAGGAGGAACAAGACTTTTGGTCAGGTGATTACAGGGTTATAAATACAAAATCAAATAGGGGTAATGCAGGAGTAGGTTTAATAATGAATAAAAAAATAGGAGTGCGGGTTAGCTACTACAAACAGCATAGTGAACGCATTATTGTGGCCAAGATAGACACAAAGCCCATGCCTACTACAGTAGTACAAGTTTATATGCCAACTAGCTCTGCAGGTGATGAAGAAATAGATGAAATGTATAACGAGATAAAAGAAATTATTCAGGTAGTGAAGGGAGACGAAAATTTAATAGTCATGGGTGACTGGAATTCGTCAGTAGGAAAAGGGAGAGAAGGAAACATAGTAGGTGAATATGGATTGGGGGGAAGGAATGAAAGAGGAAGCCGCCTTGTAGAATTTTGCACAGAGCATAACTTAATCATAGCTAACACTTGGTTCAAGAATCATGAAAGGAGGCTGTATACATGGAAGAAGCCAGGAGATACTGACAGGTTTCAGATAGATTATATAATGGTAAGACAGAGATTTAGGAACCAGGTTTTAAATTGTAAGACATTTCCAGGGGCAGATGTGGATTCTGACCACAATCTACTGGTTATGAACTGCAGATTGAAACTGAAGAAACTGCAAAAAGGTGGGAATTTAAGGAGATGGGACCTGGATAAACTGAAAGAACCAGAGGTTGTAGAGAGTTTCAGGGAGAGCATAAGGGAACAATTGACAGGAATGAGGGAAAGAAATACAGTAGAAGAAGAATGGGTAGCTCTGAGGGATGAAGTAGTGAAGGCAGCAGACGATCAAGTAGGTAAAAAGACGAGGGCTAATAGAAATCCTTGGGTAACAGAAGAAATATTGAATTTAATTGATGAAAGGAGAAAATATAAAAATGCAGTAAATGAAGCAGGCAAAAATGAATACAAACGTCTCAAAAATGAAATCGACAGGAAGTGCAAAATGGCTAAGCAGGGGTGGCTAGAGGACAAATGTAAGGATGTAGAGGCTTGTCTCACTAGGGGTAAGATAGATACTGCCTACAGGAAAATTAAAGAGACCTTTGGAGAGAAGAGAACCACTTGTATGAGTATCAAGAGCTCAGATGGAAACCCAGTTCTAAGCAAAGAAGGGAAGGCAGAAAGGTGGAAGGAGTATATAGAGGGTTTATACAAGGGCGATGTGCTTGAGGACAATATTATGGAAATGGAAGAGGATGTAGATGAAGACGAAATGGGAGATAAGATACTGCGTGAAGAGTTTGACAGAGCACTGAAAGACCTGAGTCGAAACAAGGCCCCGGGAGTAGACAACATTCCACTAGAACTACTGATGGCCTCGGGAGAGCCAGTCATGACAAAACTCTACCATCTGGTGAGCACGATGTATGAGACAGGCGAAATACCCTCAGACTTCAAGAAGAATATAATAATTCCAATCCCAAAGAAAGCAGGTGTTGACAGATGTGAAAATTACCGAACTATCAGTTTAATAAGTCACAGCTGCAAAATACTAACGCGAATTCTTTACAGACGAATGGAAAAACTGGTAGAAGCCGACCTCGGGGAAGATCAGTTTGGATTCCGTAGAAATGTTGGAACACGTGAGGCAATACTGACCTTACGACTTATCTTGGAAGAAAGATTAAGAAAAGGCAAACCTACGTTTCTAGCATTTGTAGACTTAGAGAAAGCTTTTGACAATGTTGACTGGAATACTCTCTTTCAAATTCTGAAGGTGGCAGGGGTAAAATACAGGGAGCGAAAGGCTATTTACAATTTGTACAGAAACCAGATGGCAGTTATAAGAGTCGAGGGGCATGAAAGGGAAGCAGTGGTTGGGAAAGGAGTGAGACAGGGTTGTAGCCTCTCCCCGATGTTATTCAATCTGTATATTGAGCAAGCAGTAACGGAAACAAAAGAAAAATTCGGAGTAGGTATTAAAATTCATGGAGAAGAAGTAAAAACTTTGAGGTTCGCCGATGACATTGTAATTCTGTCAGAGACAGCAAAGGACTTGGAAGAGCAGTTGAACGGAATGGACAGTGTCTTGAAAGGAGGATATAAGATGAACATCAACAAAAGCAAAACGAGGATAATGGAATGTAGTCAAATTAAGTCGGGTGATGCTGAGGGAATTAGATTAGGAAATGAGACACTTAAAGTAGTAAAGGAGTTTTGCTATTTAGGGAGTAAAATAACCGATGATGGTCGAAGTAGAGAGGATATAAAATGTAGACTGGCAATGGCAAGGAAAGCGTTTCTCAAGAAGAGAAATTTGTTAACATCGAGTATAGATTTAGGTGTCAGGAAGTCGTTTCTGAAAGTATTTGTATGGAGTGTAGCCATGTATGGAAGTGAGACATGGACGATAACTAGTTTGGACAAGAAGAGAATAGAAGCTTTCGAAATGTGGTGCTACAGAAGAATGCTGAAGATAAGGTGGGTAGATCACGTAACTAATGAGGAGGTATTGAATAGGATTGGGGAGAAGAGAAGTTTGTGGCACAACTTGACTAGAAGAAGGGATCGGTTGGTAGGACATGTTTTGAGGCATCAAGGGATCACAAATTTAGCATTGGAGGGCAGCGTGGAGGGTAAAAATCGTAGAGGGAGACCAAGAGATCAATACACTAAGCATATTCAGAAGGATGTAGGTTGCAGTAGGTACTGGGAGATGAAGAAGCTTGCACAGGATAGAGTAGCATGGAGAGCTGCATCAAACCAGTCTCAGGACTGAAGACCACAACAACAAGAATGGAAGTCAAACATAGTACTGCAGAGCAAACAATGCCATGGATATTCACCCGGTTCAGTGCCCGATATTGATAGACAGTAGATTCAAATTAAGAACGGTAAATACGAGTAAAAGAACCATTCACTGAAGTAGAATAATGACAATGTGAAGAAAGCAAAAGAAAAAAATGGAGATTTTTCCGAGCAAGTGAGTACCTGAAAAGCGAGCGTGATGACTGTGTGGCAGGGTATGGCCTCAGGATGGTACTGTGTATCGAAGCCAATAGCCGTTAGGCAAAATAAAACAAAAAGATGTGACTGCAGATTAATACATATACTGCTTTAGTACTATATTGGTCGCTGTTTCACCACAAAATGTCGGGATTATGTAAAAGTCTTGAAGATAAATCTTAGGGACTGAAATATAATTAAGTTTGTAAATAGGATGGAAGAAGTCACAAAAACATGACAGAGACGAAAAAGCCATAACTCAAAAGACATTCAAGCTTTTAGATAAAACAAGTAAATATAAATATTTATCACTTAAAGAGATGATGAATTAGAAATGTATGCAGCTTCACTCGGAAATGAAATAATCAGAAAAATGCCAAAAGTAGAGAGAATGAAAATGTTGATCCAGCGAGAAATATGAAGAAAAAAGACTCGTGAAAACGAATAACATTTGAGATAACCAATCTTTGCACTGCTACATCAGAAATAGAACGCGCACACACACACACACACACACACACACAAACAGACAAGCACACATCATCATTCACTCACACGTGGAAAGCCTATCAATGCATAAAGTAGGTAATGGCCAGGCAAATACTGAATGACAAAGACACCGGCCTCCTGCGTTCTGAAGTTGCTGTTTCCAGTGCAGGCTAATTATGTGTATTCCGTAGTACAAGAAGTGCGGCTAAAACATTGTCATTTAGAGTGTCTTTTAAGCATGACTTCTCTAATATGTTCTTCTACAGCAAGGACTAAATAAAAAGTTAAATATTATATTTTAGTTCATTATGATTCTGTGATATTGACTAAGCCTTATTTCAACACTACTACCAGCATTATTTTAACTTGTGTTAATGTCTCTGGCGTCGTTTCTTGCCGACTCTACCAACGTCTTTTCTGGATGTAGTCATACAGTACCTCTGTGTTAGGTACCCACTTGTAGAGTACCAATGCATACCACTGAAATTTTCATAGAAAAAATTAGAGAACCAGTCAAATAATTCATGCTATAGGAAGCGAATTATTCTAATCTACAGGATGAGTCACTAACTATTGCCACCAAGAATAACTCCGAAAGTATGATAGGAGCTAAAAAGTTTGTGGGACAAACGTTGCATGGGACGATGGGGGCCACAATATGACGCAGGTTTTTTGTTGTTAGCTGGGGTCGCTTCAGATATATAAAGGTAAACTTTGTTTTTTTGAATGGGATGCTATAGTTTGGTATTTATTTCCTGATAGCGGCTATCGAGACGAATCTAATGATGTGTAACAGTAAGGTCTTTGAAGGTTAACGAAGGTCACAAAGGTGGCATGAACGTCCATTTACAGAAAGTGTTCGAAGTGATAACCATTGGTATTAATGCAGTGCTTCAATCGTTCCCGGGTTCGATTCCCGGCGGGGTCAGGGATTTTCTCTGCCTCGTGATGACTGCGTGTTGTGTGATGTCCTTAGGTTAGTTAGGTTTAAGTAGTTCTAAGTTCTAGGGGACTGATGACCATAGCTGTTAAGTCCCATAGTGCTCAGAGCCATTTGAACCATTTGCTTCAATCTTCTTATCATGGATTGAGTGGAATTCCTTATCACATCGGCAGTTATCGAAGCACATACTCTGACAATTCTTTCTCCCATATCTTCAGGTGTAGTTGGAACAACTTTATAAACAATGTGTTTTACGAATCCCCACAATAAAAAATCCAGACGCGTCAAGTCTGGCGAACGAGCCGGCCACGACACATCTCCTCCGAGTCCAAACCAATGATTTGGCAATTTTCTCTGCAACTCATTTCAGCCCTCGGCGAAAAATATCCTGGACACCCATCGTGTTGATACCACATTCTGTTCCTTGTTCATAAAGATACTTCTTCCAATAACAGACCTAGCGTTTCTTGCGGGAATGTGGTGTGCTTCCTATCATTTAGATTTCCTTCGGTGACGTCATATTATGGCCCCCATTGTCCCATGCAACATTTGTCCCACAAACGTTTCAGCTATTATCATAGTTTCGGAATCGGTGGCAATAGTGACTCACCCTCTATAAAGCAACTCTTCTTTTATATTAAAAAACTAAAAACTCGCCTCGATTGCGAAAAAAGCACCTACAGTTAACCTAGGTTTCGGCGTAGATAATTACACCTTCTTCAGAACAACAATAAAACCCACAAGTGCCTAAGAAAACCTTTGTGAATAATTAAAAGAACATCATAGCTATACATTTATAAACGAAAAAAAGGAAAACACAAACAGTACATATGTACAAAGTCAAAACCACTACTTAACTTAATGGTGTACGCTCCACCTCACACCGGCCTATGTTCGATGGGCCATGACCTGCCATAAACTGCAGCTACAAATAGTCGCTCACTTACAAGCCCGACCCGCTACCTATGCACATGCGCAAGACAAGGGAAGTTACTTGAAAGCGCATGCGCATACGAAGACGAGAAAGTTTATACATGGGTCGGGGCTAAATAGCCTATATATTCCCAACCGTGGATCAACGTATATCAAAAAATGGAATGGATAGAATAAGTTGATCCACGGTTGGGAATACATGGGCTATTTAGCCCCGACCCATGTATAAACTTTCTCGTATTCGTATGCGCATGCGCATTCAAGTAACTTCCCTTGTCTTGCGCATGTGCATAGGTAGCGGGTCGGGCTTGTAAGAGAGCGACCATTTGTAGCTGCAGTTTATGGCGGGTCATGGCCCATCGAACATAGGCCGGCGTGAGGTGGAGCGTACACCATTGAGTAGTGGTTTTGACTTTGTACATATGTACTGTTTGTCTTTTCCTTTTTTTTTCGTTTATAAATGTATAGCTATGGTGTTCTTTTAATTATTCACAAAGGTTTTCTTAGGCACTTGTGGGTTTTATTGTTGTTCTGAAGAAGGTGTAGTTATTTACGCCGAAACCTAGGTTAACTCTAGGTGCTTTTTTCGCAATCGAGGCGGGTTTTTAGTTTTTTAATATGTTAACCAACGATTGCTGACGCGCTGCGATGTTGAAGGTTCTTCACCTCTTCTTTACCACAGATGACAGAGGTCACGGTCGTGACGTTCCCCTTATTGCTAGTGAATTAGGAAAACCTCGAAGAACAGTAAATGTACGAGTACAGTTTTATGTAGAGTACAAGGTAATGTAAACTGAGTGCAGACGTTCAACAGTCTCACCTGTCTCATTCTGAATATAGCTATGTCTCTTGTTTTTGAGAAGGCATAGCGGAATTACAGGTTCATTTTTTTCATTCTTCCCCTCGTCGACTGTTCCAGATCTCTACTGGTTGCAGAACTCAAATGTTTTCATCCAAACCATATGCAGATAGGTTTGGGGCACAGGAGTACCCAGTTAGGAAAATTTGTGAGGGGGTATCCAGTTCCAGAGTGTGCCTTATATCCACGAAAACATTCTGAAGTTATGGGTCAAATTTACCAACGACAACTACGTTAATTTGTTGTTCGGACAGCATTCACGCAGGTAAGAATATGTGACGTCGTAAGTCTTCTTGCAGTCTTAATAGCAAGTAGAAATACGTAAAATACTGACTACAGGGAGATTATCTCCTTCGTTGATGTACTGACCGAAGCGGAAACCTGTAATGGTTCTAAATCGTATAAATTAATATTCAAGAAATAACAGGGATTCTTTTATCATGGACTATGGCTAACATGTTGTAAATAATGTCAAATTTGGAAATTGAGCATTACGTTATAAACAGTCATTTTTAAGTGGAGTGAGTATAGGAAAACTGGTCTAAATGTGGCATTTCCCAATTGTTACCACTTAATAATATTTGATGTACTGTTTGTCAAATAATTGCAATTGGAACTGTACTTTTTATCATTTCCAAGGCTAGTGCAAATACAGGTTGTATCAAAAAGAATGACTCGAGTTTTAAAAAATCATAACTATTACGTTATTTGAGATATGTGCGTGGAGAACGTACTGTGGGAAAGAGCAAACTCTCGAGTTTTACATGGTTGCCGTTAGGTAGCAGCAGTGTGCGCCCACTTCAGTTCTAGTAACTTCTTTATATGAAGGCTGTGGTTTTCAGCTATATATTCCTTGACATCATGTTCATGTTAAAGGTTTGGATGTACTGTGTAAACGAAAATGGCGGTATTCCACATGCATCTAGGGGTTTGTAAATATTGAATTGTAAAGATAATACGCTCTAATTGATAAAGGAAGACTTGCAGAGAAAAACATTGATAAACTCCAGTGTTATTATGTAATGGCATTACGGTACAGCCCATATGACCTACAAGTAATGAAAAGAGCAGTGTGGATTACATTTTTCCACAAATCATCCTCTGATGACATCGCCCAAAGACTTGTCTTTGTCCATCGAGTGCTGATTCACGGTACAAGTACTGCAACGCTCATGCAGCAGGTACAAAGGAACAATTTAGGCTCAAGAACAGCATAACATCTACAGCCATGGAAGCTATTAATCAGTTTATAAAGATTCAGCTCATCCTGACCTTTCCAAATGTCTCCATGGTCGAAAGGAACCCCCGAATGAATTTTTCGATAATGTTATTCCTACCGGAATACCTAAAAGATGTGCTTGTGGGAATGAAAACTCCATATGTGAGTGTTTGTGAAGGCATGATATTGTTCAATGGCGGTAACGAGGATAGAATTAGGGTACTAGAGCAACTTGATAGCTCTGAAGCAGCTAACATGCTGCAACTATTTGCATCGATTTAGAATCTTGACAGACCAGCGTGCAGCAGGAGAAATGACTACAGAGGCTACAGTGAGGAAGAGAGGAAAGCGTCTAGTCTTGCAGGTATAATATTATTGGGCTCAAAAGAAGAAATTAATGTTTTAAGCTGGTAATATTAAATTCGTTGTTATTCTACTAGTGTGTGTAGTATTTCTGTTTGTATGTCTGTGAATGACAATATCCCGAGCGGCGTCGGTTACTCCCACAGCATACGTAATCTCGTACATGTAGACCAATTACTCTAGTGGTGTAGAAGCAGCTGCCGAATCCGACTGTGCCGGCCGGAGTGGCCGAGCGGTTCTGGGCGCTACAGTCTGGAACCGCGCTACCGCTACGGCCACAGGTTCGAATCCTGCCTCGGGCATTGGTGTGTGTGTTGTCCTTAGGCTAGTTAGGTTTAAGTAGTTCTAAGTTCTAGGGGACTGATGACCTCAGAAGTTAAGTCCCATAGTGCTCAGAGCCATTTGAACCAGTTTTGAATCAGACTGTTGCCTGTAAAATTCTTGAAATGCAAGAGAAATAAAACTTCTATAGGATCCTCTCGAACTGGAATACTGCCATTCGTATTTGATCATTCGATGATTGTCTGCGAGTGAAATGAGCCCGTTTTAACAGAGAGAACTTTCTCTATTCTTTTGATCGTGTTATTGAAGCAGGTTCTTCAGCAAACATCGACCACCAACTGTTCGAAGTCCTATAAAAAAAGGTTGTCGTACTTTGCGGTTCATCATTAAAAAAAACGCGAAATTACCTTTGAAATGCAAAAGACTGTGTTGTACCTGTTACTAAATTCCACATTAACGTTACATATCGCTTGTGAATCTCAAAAAACCCAAATTATACAATATGGTGGCAAACAATGACTGTTCAATTTTGGAACACAACCTACGACCCGCTTAGAGACCGAAGTGATGACACTTTCTGCTGGACCTGACCATCATTTTTCAGGACAATGCTCAAGCACGTACAGTGCAAGTTGGTAGTAATTAGTTTGACTGATGGGGCTGCTAAGTGCTACAGCACCTACTGCACTTCCCTGACTCAACCCCTCGTGAGTTCAACTCGATTTCTAAACTGAAGGAAACACTTCATGGCATTCGCTTCAGAACTGCTACAAATTCGTCGGGCAATAGACCGCGCCGCTCGAACTGTCAAAACAACTGGCACTGCAAAGAGTATTCTACGACTTCCACATCGCTGGCAACGGGTTATACACAATGCTGGTGACTACTTTCAAGGCCAGCAAAACACGTATCTATTTTTTACGAGCTGTAAATAAGTACACTCCTGGAAATTGAAATAAGAACACCGTGAATTCATTGTCCCAGGAAGGGGAAACTTTATTGACACATTCCTGGGGTCAGATACATCACATCATCACACTGACAGAACCACAGGCACATAGACACAGGCAACAGAGCATGCACAATGTCGGCACTAGTACAGTGTATATCCACCTTTCGCAGCAATGCAGGCTGCTATTCTCCCATGGAGACGATCGTAGAGATGCTGGATGTAGTCCTGTGGAACGGCTTGCCATGCCGTTTCCACCTGGCGCCTCAGTTGGACCAGCGTTCGTGCTGGACGTGCAGACCGCGTGAGACGACGCTTCATCCAGTCCCAAACATGCTCAATGGGGGACGGATCCGGAGATCTTGCTGGCCAGGGTAGTTGACTTACACCTTCTAGAGCACGTTGGGTGGCACGGGATACATGCGGACGTGCATTGTCCTGTTGGAACAGCAAGTTCCCTTGCCGGTCTAGGAATGGTAGAACGATGGGTTCGATGACGGTTTGGATGTACCGTGCACTATTCAGTGTCCCCTCGACGATCACCAGTGGTGTACGGCCAGTGTAGGAGATCGCTCCCCACACCATGATGCCGGGTGTTGGCCCTGTGTGCCTCGGTCGTATGCAGTCCTGATTGTGGCGCTCACCTGCACGGCGCCAAACACGCATACGACCATCATTGGCAAGAAGGCAGAAACGACTCTCATCGCTGAAGACGACACGTCTCCATTCGTCGCTCCATTCACGCCTGTCGCGACACCACTGGAGGCGGGCTGCACGATGTTGGGGCGTGAGCGGAAGACGGCCTAACGGTGTGCGGGACCGTAGCCCAGCTTCGTGGAGACGGTTGCGAATGGTCCTCGCCGATACCCCAGGAGCAACAGTGTCCCTAATTTGCTGGGAAGTGGCGGTGCGGTCCCCTACGGCACTGCGTAGGATCCTACGGTCTTGGCGTGCATCCGTGCGTCGCTGCGGTCCGGTCCCAGGTCGACGGCACGTGCACCTTCCGCCGACCACTGGCGACAACATCGATGTACTGTGGAGACCTCACGCCCCACGTGTTGAGCAATTCGGCGGTACGTCCACCCGGCCTCCCGCATGCCCACTATACGCCCTCGCTCAAAGTCCGTCAACTGCACATACGGTTCACGTCCACGCTGTCGCGGCATGCTACCAGTGTTAAAGACTGCGATGGAGCTCCGTATGCCACGGCAAACTGGCTGACACTGACGGCGGCGGTGCACAAATGCTGCGCAGCTAGCGCCATTCGACGGCCAACACCGCGGTTCCTGGTGTGTCCGCTGTGCCGTGCGTGTGATCATTGCTTGTACAGCCCTCTCGCAGTGTCCGGAGCAAGTATGGTGGGTCTGACACACCGGTGTCAATGTGTTCTTTTTTCCATTTCCAGGAGTGTACTTGCCACTGTTAGAGTTCCAACTCTCGTACCTATCCGACGCTATCGGTTCACAGTGTGTGTAATAGGTCGTAATGCAACTCTGGTCATATGTGCAGAGGGACAGACGGCCACTTTCGTCCACGGACCCTAAAGAAATCGCAGAACGGCCACCCGGCTCTCCTCTACCTGCACTGGCACCCACCAGTATCCTGGCTCTGCCGTAGACCACCTAAATTAAGGCTAACAGTACTGCAAAGAAAACACGCAGAGTCTCACGCCAAGGATGATTAGAGTTCTCAGTTCTCGTTACATTACCCGGAATGAACTTATTCAGCCTCCTCCCATAGAGATATAGTAAAAATTGTGATAAAAATAGCAAACATGAGAGGGGACAGACTACAAAAGGCATGTCACGTCTCTACAGTATGCTATGTTCGATAGGGTTGGCCGGTAAAAGTACTTCAAGTCACCTCTTTGCCTCATGATATCAGAGGGCAACAGTGCGTGTACAGTATAATAGTATGAATAATTGAGTAAATTTGTAGATGATTTAGATCAAAGAGCTGACAGGTCTGGCAACAACAATGATTATAGCTCAGGAGGCTCGAACGGAGATCGGTAACACATCTGAGGATGAGTCTGTCTTTAAGGTGTTCATGACCATATGTATTCAGGGGGTGAAAGATTGGAGAATGTTGTGGCCAGGGCAAAACTGGATCACAGATCAGGATAGACAGGAAAACAGGTGGCCATATATTATCAACAAACTACACACGAGTTCTTGAAACAGACAAGCATAAACTAGCTGCGATAGCTCTAGGCCGTTTTCACATGGGACGAGGCAGCTGACATCGACATCGACGCGGACGCTATAACTGCACGAGGCATAACGCTGCGTCACATTGGACGTGCCGCTAAATGCCATTATCCTCTGTACCTTGGTGCTGCGCTACAGCAGCGCTCCCCAGTGGTTGATGCCGGCTCTATCTGGCTCGCAAATCCTATGTTACCTCTGTTAAAACAC
The DNA here is from genome assembly GCF_023898315.1 of Schistocerca nitens. NCBI lineage: Eukaryota > Metazoa > Arthropoda > Insecta > Orthoptera > Acrididae > Schistocerca > Schistocerca nitens. The sequence continues at coordinate 267,778,399 of NC_064618.1, forward strand.
GTTTTTCCTCCCTCGTCCATACACTAGTCATGTTGCTCTGTCCGTAGTACATTTAAATAAAACCCTCTGTATCCACTAACATATCATAAAGCAAAAAGACAAGTTCCATATACAGTCAGTAACGACGTCACCACATAAGATTTACTTTAAAAAAATAAGATACATATTTAAAATAGCCTTCCACTTTTTAGATAAAAATAAGTTCACCGTTCTCACCTTTACTAAAACCTTAAGATCATTTCTTACTAGACCACTGCTTCTATTCTATAGCAAAATCTTTAGAAGAAGTGAAGTACAAAAACTGAAAGAAGATAGCGCAAGATATCTTGCTGCAAGTAGTGCAAGCTCTCTTGTAGAAAATCCGGTCGAAGAAACTCACTACTGAGAGAATGCGAACTTGTATTTACATAAGCTCGAGTATTAAGAAAACACTTCCACTAAATTAACAGAAAAGTCCCAGAATATTTTAGAAAACACGAAGGTAAATAAAAATAATTCAACATAGCGAGACACGAACTAGCCACATGCCACACATATTGCTTCGTAGCTCCGTGTCTCTATTCGTTGCACCATGCTAAACTTTCTGACCATATGACCATGCTTCGTATGTCACCACGTCCTGAAGGCTTTATAGCTGTTATGTTTTAACTGAGATTTACTTATGACACGATGCAGGAATACGGGATTAAGTGGTAAGATGTCATACCAAGGAAAGCACGGTTTGCACAAACAACTTCATTTGCTTAGCCTTATCCGAAAGTAAGGATTGACAACACAGAATTTCTCAAAAGACAGATATCATTAATAATAGCACAACAGTTCATAAGCAATGGAAGTCTTCAGACAGACAACTAAATTAAATAAATAGCATACACTTGTTAGCCGAACCTCGTGCAGAAATTAAATTCGTCAGTAGGAAAAGGGAGAGAAGGAAACATAGTAGGTGAATATGGATTGGGGGGAAGGAATGAAACAGGAAGCCGCCTTGTAGAATTTTGCACAGAGCATAACTTAATCATAGCTAACACTTGGTTCAAGAATCATGAAAGGAGGCTGTATACATGGAAGAAGCCAGGAGATACTGACAGGTTTCAGATAGATTATATAATGGTAAGACAGAGATTTAGGAACCAGGTTTTAAATTGTAAGACATTTCCTGGGGCAGATGTGGATTCTGACCACAATCTATTGGTTATGAACTGCAGATTGAAACTGAAGAAACTGCAAAAAGGTGGGAATTTAAGGAGATGGGACCTGGATAAACTGAAAGAACGAGAGGTTGTAGAGAGTTTCAGGGAGAGCATAAGGGAACAATTGACAGGAATGGGGGAAAGAAATACAGTAGAAGAAGAATGGATAGCTCTGAGGGATGAAGTAGTGAAGGCAGCAGACGATCAAGTAGGTAAAAAGACGAGGGCTAATAGAAATCCTTGGGTAACAGAAGAAATATTGAATTTAATTGATGAAAGGAGAAAATCTAAAAATGCAGTAAATGACGCAGGCAAAAAGGAATACAAACGTCTCAAAAATGAGATCGACAGGAAGTGCAAAATGGCTAAGCAGGGATGGCTAGAGGACAAATGTAAGGATGTAGAGGCTTGTCTCACTAGGGGTAAGATAGATACTGCCTACAGGAAAATTAAAGAGACCTTTGGAGAGAAGAGAACCACTTGTATGAATATCAAGAGCTCAGATGGAAACCCAGTTCTAAGCAAAGAAGGGAAGGTAGAAAGGTGGAAGGAGTATATAGAGGGTTTATACAAGGGAGATGTACTTGAGGACAATATTATGGAAATGGAAGAGGATGTAGATGAAGACGAAATGGGAGATAAGATACTGCGTGAAGAGTTTGACAGAGCACTGAAAGACCTGAGTCGAAACAAGGCCCCGGGAGTAGACAACATTCCACTAGAACTACTGATGGCCTCAGGAGAGCCAGTCATGACAAAACTCTACCATCTGGTGAGCACGATGTATGAGACAGGCGAAATACCCTCAGACTTCAAGAAGAATATAATAATTCCAATCCCAAAGAAAGCAGGTGTTGACAGATGTGAAAATTACCGAACTATCAGTTTAATAAGTCACAGCTGCAAAATACTAACGCGAATTCTTTACAGACGAATGGAAAAACTGGTAGAAGCTGACCTCGGGGAAGATCAGTTTGGATTCCGTAGGAATGTTGGAACACGTGAGGCAATACTGACCTTACGACTTATCTTGGAAGAAAGATTAAGAAAAGGCAAATCTACGTTTCTAGCATTTGTAGACTTAGAGAAAGCTTTTGACAATGTTGACTGGAATACTCTCTTTCAAATTCTGAAGGTGGCAGGGGTAAAATACAGGGAGCGAAAGGCTATTTACAATTTGTACAGAAACCAGATGGCAGTTATAAGAGTCGAGGGGCATGAAAGGGAAGCAGTGGTTGGGAAAGGAGTGAGACAGGGTTGTAGCCTCTCCCCGATGTTATTCAATCTGTGTATTGAGCAAGCAGTAAAGGAAACAAAAGAAAAATTCGGAGTAGGTATTAAAATTCATGGAGAAGAAGTAAAAACTTTGAGGTTCGCCGATGACATTGTAATTCTGTCAGAGACAGCAAAGGACTTGGAAGAGCAGTTGAACGGAATGGACAGTGTCTTGAAAGGAGGATATAAGATGAACATCAACAAAAGCAAAACGAGGATAATGGAATGTAGTCAAATTAAGTCGGGTGATGCTGAGGGAATTAGATTAGGAAATGAGACACTTAAAGTAGTAAAGGAGTTTTGCTATTTAGGGAGTAAAATAACCGATGATGGTCGAAGTAGAGAGGATATAAAATGTAGACTGGCAATGGCAAGGAAAGCGTTTCTCAAGAAGAGAAATTTGTTAACATCGAGTATAGATTTAGGTGTCAGGAAGTCGTTTCTGAAAGTATTTGTATGGAGTGTAGCCATGTATGGAAGTGAGACATGGACGATAACTAGTTTGGACAAGAAGAGAATAGAAGCTTTCGAAATGTGGTGCTACAGAAGAATGCTGAAGATAAGGTGGGTAGATCACGTAACTAATGAGGAGGTATTGAATAGGATTGGAGAGAAGAGAAGTTTGTGGCACAACTTGGCTAGAAGAAGGGATCGGTTGGTAGGACATGTTTTGAGGCATCAAGGGATCACAAATTTAGCATTGGAGGGCAGCGTGGAGGGTAAAAATCGTAGAGGGAGACCAAGAGATCAATACACTAAGCAGATTCAGAAGGATGTAGGTTGCAGTAGGTACTGGGAGATGAAGAGGCTTGCTCAGGATAGAGTAGCATGGAGAGCTGCATCAAACCAGTCTCAGGACTGAAGACCACAACAACAACAACATCATTTCTTAAAAAAACTAATCTCGACATTTAATAAAATAAAAACATTCAGTAAGCGTTAAGTTCTCACACGACTATTTGTATTACTTAAACACAGTCCTGAGCTGTGGACGAAACAAGCCTATTGGAGCCTTGGAACAGTGATAACAATTGGCCATGATAACAAATGACGCAAAACACAAAGATAATTACATAGTTACAACCTTAACTAACACAAGCAGTAAGATATGGCAACAAAAACAACAGGTGAAATGGTGTAGGCGGCTCGCGAACTGAGTTGGTAAATTAAAACATAAAACACTGCTCTGATTTAAATAAAAAAATAAAGAAAAACAAAAAAACACAAAAAATAAAGTTGTTATAATAACTTAAGTGTGTTGTTAAATTAACCTAATTATGTCATGTATTGGAAAATTCGACTCGTTCCACATCATTACCAAATATCGTATTCATGATCCATGGAACTAGTATTAATCTAATCTAATTTAATCTAATCTAATCAACAGTCAGCAGCCGACACAGAGGAGGATGACTAAATAGTAAAATACTAGCGATGAAAGGAAGTTCCGTATCATTTCTGGAGGAATCTGAAGCAAGTTTAACATAAAGTTCTCACCGTATAGTTATTCTTCTGTCATAGTCCTGGAGTAACGGAATCATAGCCTTCAATGTCGTGTGCCAAAGATATTATAAGACCCACTGAAATCCAATATGACGTCCCCCAGTTCTGTACTGAAAAGAAAGAAGGAATGCATGTGACGTAGATGGCGGTGCTCCATCTCACTGATCCTCACTTAAATACGTGTTCGTTCTATCTAATGTTTTTGATGTTGCTCTGCAATTTCTGAAAGCCTCTGCAGCGAGCTATTTCCACACTATGACGTCAGAAATGCGGCATGCTCGACGTTGAAGTTCGAATGTACATTCCGTGTAACGACGGCTTGAGGGCGCTGGAACTCCGACACGTGCTGGTAGACGTCCCCCTTCTGACACGCGACATGACGCGGTCTCCTCACAAACAAACAAAATTGAAATGCGATTTCTTAGTGAAAAACCCTCTTCATAATCTAGCCTTGCGTGCAGAATGTAGATGGTATTACTTGTACTTTGCGTGGTCGTGTTGAAATGCCAATCATACACTATTGGCCATTAAAATTGCTACACCAAGAAGAAATGCAGATGACAAACGGGTATTCATTGGACAAATATATTATACTAGAACTGACATGTGATTACATTTTCAAGCAATTTGGGTGCATAGATCCTGAGAAATCAGTACCCAGAACAACCACCTCTAGCTGTAATAACGGCCTTGATACGACAGGGCATTGAGTCAAACAGAGCTTGAATGGCGTGTACAGGTACAGCTGCCATGCAGCTTCAACACGATACCACAGTTCATCAAGAGTAATGACTGGTGTATTGTGACGAGCCAGTTGCTCGGCCACCATTAACCATACGTTTTCAATTGGTGAGAGATTTGGAGAATGAGCTGGCCAGGGCAGCAGTCGAACATTTTCTGTATCCACAAAGGCCCGTACAGGACCTGCAACATGCGGTCGTGCATTATCCTGCTGAAATGTAGTGTTTCGCAGGGATCGAATGAAGGGTAGAGCCACGGGTCGTAACGCATCTGAAATGTAACGTCCGCTGTTCAATGTGCCGCCAATGCGAACAAGAGATGACCGAAACGTGTAACCAATGGCACGCCATATCATCACGCCGAGTGATACGCCAGTATGGCGTTGACGAATACACGCTTCCAATGTGCGTTCACCGCGATGTCGCCAAACACGAATGCGACCATCACGATGCTGTAAACAGAACCTGGATTCATAAAAAAAAATGACGTTTTGCCATTCGTGCACCCAGGTTCGTCGTTGAGTACACCATCGCAGGCGCTCCTGTCTGTGATGCAGCGTTAAGTGTAACCGCAGCCATGGTCTCCGAGCTGATAGTCCATGGTGCTGCAAACGTCGTCGAACTGTTCGTGCAGATGGTTGTTGTCTTGCAAACGTCCCCAACTGTTGACTCCGGGATCGAGACGTGGCTGCACGATCCTTTACAGCCATGCGGATAAGATGCCTGTCATCTACATCTACATCCACACTCCCCAATCCACCTGAAGGTGTGTGGCGGAGGGTACCCTGAGTACCGCTATCGGTTCTCCATTCTATTTCAGTCTCGTATTGTTCGTGGAAAGAAGGATTGTCGGTATGCTTCTGTGTGGGCTCTAATCTCTCTGATTTTATCCTCATGGTCTCTTCGCGAGATATACGTAGGAGGGAGCAATATATTGCTTGACTCTTCGGTGAAGGTATGTTCTCGAAACTTAAACAAAAGCCCGTACCGAGCTACTGAGCGTCTCTCCTGCAGAGTCTTCCACTGCAGTTTATCTGTCATCTCCGTAACGCTTTCGCGATTACTAAATGATCCTGTAACGAAGCGCGCTGCTCTCCGTTGGATCTTCTCTATCTCTTCTATCAACCCTTTCTGGTACGGATCCCACACTGCTGAGCAGTATTCAAGCAGTGAGCGAACAAGCGTACTGTAACCTACTTCCTTTGTTTTCGGATTGCATTTCCTTAGGATTCTTCCAATGAATCTCAGTCTGGCATCTGCTTTACCGACGATCAACTTTATATGATCATTCCATTTTAAATCACTCCTAATGCGTACTCCCAGATAATTTATGGAATTAGTTGCTTCCAGTTGCTGACCTGCTATTTTGTAGCTAAATGATAAGGGATCTCTCTTTCTAAGTATTCGCAGCACATTACACTTGTCTACATTGAGATTCAATTGCCATTCCCGGCACCATGCGTCAATTCGCTGCAGATCCTCCTGCATTTCAGTACAATTTTCCATTGTTACAACCTCTCGATACACCACAGCATCATCTGCAAAAAGCCTAAGTGAATTTCCGATGTCATCCACAAGGTCATTTATGTATATTGTGAATAGCAACGGTCCTATGACACTCCCCTGCGGCACACCTGAAACTACTCTTACTTCGGAAGACTTCTCTCCATTGAGAATGACATGCTGCGTTCTGTTATCTAGGAACTCTTCAATCCAATCACACAATTGGTCTGATAGTCCATATGCTCTTACTTTGTTCATTAAACGACTGTGGGGAACTGTATCGAACGCCTTGCGGAAGTCAAGAAACACGGCATCTACCTGCCAACCTGTGTCTATGGCCCTCTGAGTCTCGTGGACGAATAGCGCGAGCTGGGTTTCACACGACCGTCTTTTTCGAAACCCATGCTGATTCCTACAGAGTAGATTTCTAGGCTCCAGAAAAGTCATTATACTCGAACGTAATACGTGTTCCAAAATTCTACAACTGATCGACGTTAGAGATATAGGTCTATAGTTCTGCACATCTGTTCGACGTCCCTTCTTGAAAACGGGGATGACCTGTGCCCTTTTCCAATCCTTTGGAACGCTACACTCTTCTAGAGACCTAGGTACACCGCTGCAAGAAGGGGGGCAAGCTCCTTCGCGTACTCTGTGTAAAATCGAACTGGTATCCCATCAGGTCTAGCGACCTCTTCTTTTTTGAGCGATTTTAATTGTTTCTCTATCCCTCTGTCGTCTGTTTCGATATCTACCATTTTGTCAGCTGTACGACAATCTAGAGAAGGAACTACAGTGCAGTCGTCCTCTGTGAAACAGCTTTGGAAAAAGACATTTAGTATTTCGGCCTTTAGTCTGTCATCCTCTGTTTCAGTATCATTTGGTCACAGAGTGTCTGGACATTTTGTTTTGATCCACCTACTGTTTTGACATCAGACCCCAATTTCTTAGGATTTTCTACCAAGTCAGTACATAGAACTTTACTTTCGAATTCATTGAACGCCTCTCGCATAGCCCTCCTCACACTACATTTCGCTTCGCGTAATTTTTGTTTGTCTGCAAGGCTTTGGCTATGTTGATGTTTGCTGTGAATTTCCCTTTGCTTCCGCAGCAGTTTTCTAACTCGGTTGTTGTACCACGGAGGCTCTTTTCCATCTCTTACGATCTTGCTTGGCACATACTCATCTAACGCATATTGTACGATGGTTTTGAACTTTGTCCACTGATCCTCAACACTATCTGTACTTGAGACAAAACTTTTGTGTTGAGCCGTCAGGCACTCTGTAATCTGCTTTTTGTCACTTTTGCTAAACAGAAAAATCTTCCTACATTTTTTTAATATTTCTGTTTACGGCTGAACTCATCGATGCCGTAACCGCTTTATGATCGCTGATTCCCTGTTCTGCGTTAACTGTTTCAAACAGTTCGGGTCTGTTTGTCACCAGAAAGTCTAATATTTTATCGCCACGAGTCAGTTCTCTGTTTAACTGCCCAAGGTAGTTTTCAGATAAAATACTTAAAAGAATTTCACTGGATTCTTCGTCCCTGCCACCCGTTATGAACGTTTGAGTCTCCCAGCCTATATCCGGCAACTTAAAATCTCCACCCAGAACTATAACATGGTGGGGAAATCTACTCGAAATATTTTCCAAATTATCCTTCAGGTGCTCAGCCACAACAGCTGCTGAGCCAGGGGGCCTATAGAGACATCCAATTACCATGTCTGACCCTGCTTTAACCGTGACCTTCACCCAAGTCATTTCACATTTCGGATCTCCGTCAATTTCCTTCGATACTATTGCACTTCTTATCGCTATAAACACGCCTCCCCCTTCACTGTCCAGCCTGTCTCTGCGGTATACATTCCAATCTGAGTTTAGGATTTCATTACTGTTTACGTCTGGTTTCAGCCAACTTACTGTCCCTAGTACTATAGGGGCGTTGTGACCGTTTATTAATGAGAGCAGTTCTGGGACCTTTCTATAGACGCTCCTGCAGTTTAGTATTAGCACATTAATATTGTTATTACGTGTTGCATTTTGCCTACTCCTACCTTGCCGCGTCTCTGGAGGCGTCTTGTCGTGCCTAGGGAGGGAATTCTCTAACCTAAAAAAACCCCATGTGCACTCCACACGTGCTCCGCTACCCTACATTTCTCCACCCGATAGCGGAGGTCGAGAAATTTGCAACCCAGATCTCCGGAGAATCGTCTGAGCCTCTGGTTTAAGCCTTCCACTCGGCTCCAAACCAGAGGACCGCGATCGGTTCTGGGAACGATACTACAAATAGTTAGCTCTGATTCCACCCCGCGAGCGAGGCTTTCCGCCTTCACCAATTCCGCCAACCGCCTGTACGAACTGAGGATGACCTCTGAACCCAGACGGCAGGAGTCATTGGTGCCGACATGAGCAACAATTTGCAGTCGGGTGCACCCAGTGCTCTCTATCGCCGCCGCCAGGGCCTCCTCCACATCTCGGATGAGACCCCCCGGCAAGCAGACAGAGTGAACACTGGCCTTCTTCCCCGACCTTTCCGCTATTTCCCTAAGGGGCTCCATCACCCGCTCCCAATAACTAATAAATCCCTCCCCCCGTGTGCCTGCTCGGACCTTGCTGAAGGAGCAGCCCCATGTCCACTCACAGGCAGAGCGGGCGATGCCACACGGCTAGCCTCCACATTTACCCTCCGCCTCGTGCGCCGCGAACGCCGCTGAACCCGCCACTCCCCTTGGGGAGAGGGTGGCCCAACCGCGCCCGGTACCCTCGAAGATGTCTCGACAGCAGGGACAGTGGGTGTACCATGCGACACCAGACTCCCCACTGCCACTACACTCCGAGGCACCAGCCTGAAGACGGCTGACCGCGGCCATCAACACGCCAGCTCCTCCTGCGTCCGTACACAGCAGTCACACATCCTATCCATCCTAAGGAATCAATTTACTGTGGAGAGTTAATCAACTTTTAACTAGACTGCTAATTCACTAAAGGCGGCTGATTGTTGACTAAACTGTGATTGCTAGCCACTTCTTGTAGAAAACAATGAAAATAGCACTACTGGTCTCTGGACTGTATTCAAATCCAACACTAGCACTACTGGCACTGTGGCTGACTAAAGGGACTCTCTCTGACTGTATTCAAAACAAACACGAAATCTATGGAACAATATTACTAGCACTCGACAATTAAAGCTTACCATCACTGTTGGTGATACTAGGCCGTTGGGATCCAGCAAGGCGTTCCGTATTACCATCCTGAACTCACCGATTCCATATTCTGCTAACAGTCATTGGATCTCGACCAACGCGAGCAGCAATGTCTCGATACGGTAAACCGCAATCGCGATAGGCTACAATCCGACCTTTATCAAAGTCGGAAACGTGATGGTACGCATTTCTCCTCCTTACACGAGGCATCACAACAACGTTTCACCAGGCAACGCCGGTCAACTGCTGTTTGTGCATGAGAAATCGATTGGAAACTTTCCCCATGCCAGCAAGTTGTAGGTGTCACCACCGGCGTCAACCTTCTGTGAATGCTCTGAAAAGCTAATCATTTGCACATCACAGTATCTTCTTCCTGACGGTTAAATTTCGCGTCTGTAGCACGTCATGTTCGTGGTGTAGGAATTTTAATGGCGAGTAGTGTATTTGTTTCCAAGCATGCAGTGGTTGGACTTAATCTTTTGTTTCTGATTTGGTAGTAGTATCTGACCGTCGTACTTTCGTTTTTCATTGAAGCATCCAATGTGTAACCCTGATTGGGAGATGCATACGACTATGTCGCCCGTCGCGGCTGTTCTTAAAATTGTACGGAGCAAAGCCTACATTACGAAATTTTTATTCGGCCAGTTGTTAACACCATCGACATACTTGGAGAAATGCATGATACACACTGTGCTGTCTTACAACATGTTTATTCAACACCGGTTTCGATCAAGGACCACATTCACATTAGTTTAATATCACTATTCTCATGTTTTCGAGTCAGTAATGGCGTATACTTTCCTAGTTAAACGGCATTTATGACATGTGAAGTTCTTACAGTTGATATTTTCCACTGCGAAGCCGGTCCATGATCGAAACCGGTAGTAAAAAATATCCAGGGTGTTTGAAAATTCCCATTACGAACTTACAGGACTTGTAGAGGGGAGTGAGTCGTAATATTTTGAATAGGAACCGATGTCTGGAAACGCACCGGTCTGCTCTACGACAGTATGAGTTTAGATGTTTGATTCACCCTCTTCTACTCGAAGAACTGAATTAGGTGTCACGTAGTAAAACTATTAAGTAAGAATTTGAAAGAAAACATAGCAAAATATCCATATGTCACTTATTTTATTAACACTGGATTACGTGTTCACAATATTCCAAAGCAAAAAAGAACCAAGCATACCGCAGACACAGAGAAGTACTCATGCATTACAACAGCTGCTGTTACAGACATTGTATGTATGAAGCATGTTTTGGTACGCACTCTCCATTCCACCTGGCGTATCTTCAGCGGCCAGAACTCGTGTCAGCAGATCTTCCTCTGTTTCTACAGGACTCTTCTAAATTAAACTTTGCAGGGCAGACGTTAACTGACATCAGGTGACCGTGGAACGTGGTAAGTTCCAATGGGACCAAACTTCTGAAGTCATCGCTCCCTGTGTGACGTAGTACCCGTCATGCTGTCTGTCCTATAGTATACCAGAACATGCAACTCGGAGACTTCTCTCTTTCCCGCTATGGATGTCGATGAGTTGTGCATCTGAACTGAAACCCACGTAGAAATAAAATGGTACGTTTACGGACATGTGTTCCTATTTAACATATTATGTACCCACTCCCTTCCACAAGTCCTCGTAACGAGATTTCCGAACACCCTGTATTGCGAGAGAGCACAGTGTGTATCAAGCATTTTTGCAAGCCTACATTTCGTTTCCTCCAAGATCCACTGCATACGACGGAAACCATAGGACAGATCTACAATGACATACACGGGGAATCCAAAGGTAAGAATTTTTAACATCGTGCAACCCTGTCAGCAACTGTGATAATTGAACATGTAACACGTCAGCCTCAATTGCAAATAGAAACCAATCTTTACCTAGGTTTCAGCGATAATAATTTGGGCTTTTTTAGAAACCAGTGAAACGAAACTATTGCATGCCAACGTTTGGCCATGTGAAGTATAAGACCGGCGCAGCTCTCGCGGCCTACCGACCTCGTCCGCGCAGTGGGGCCTGGTGTTCCTCTTCAGTCCAAGTAATATAGATTTATGACTGATTACTACGGTGCTACAGTTTTATACTTGACATGGCCAAACTTTGGCATGCAACAGTTTAGTGTCACTGCCTTCTAAAACAGGTCAAATTATTTTGGCTGAAACCTCGGTAAAGATCGGTTTCTATTGCAACTGAGGCTGACGTATTACATGTTGAATCCAAAGATGAGTTTCGGTGTCATAGTAGCTACTGTTTTTGTGAAGACTAATTGTGACTCTTCAGATAATACATTTTTCTGTATCCAGAGGGAGCACGCAAAAGCAATTTCCTGTTCGTTGTGAATGTGTGCTTCACCCTACGTTCGAATTCACCCGGCAAAGGGCACACTCGCATTCCGCGGCTACTTTTTACTGTTGCTGTTGTTGGCAAATAGAACGACAAAACATATGCATGTCGACACGAAACGTAGCGTCCACACGTGTCTGGACGCTGAGTTGTGCTCTGCGCCTGCCACGCTTTAATTTCCGGGAGGAAGCGGCAAGTATGCGGCGTGAATGAGAGGAACAGGACAACAGGTCCGCTGCCGGGAGACGCGACGGGAAAATGAAATTCAAAATAATAAGGTTACCCAATAAGTGCCCTCCTAGTATATTGTGTGATATTATGGAGACAACGAAGTTCTGGGCGCCAGTATTCATGGCAGAAAACAAAAATAAATGTAAATCTCCACCTACATACTCCGCAAACAAATATACAATTCGTTACTGACGGTACTTTGTATCAATGCTACTGATTATGCATCGTGGTCCATCCGTGTGATGAACGAGTCTCTGTAGGTGCCTAAACTACTCTTGATAGCGCACGAGACACACGGCGGTGTCAGTGCCACATTAAGTGGGCTGACTATAACAGCAAGACATGTCAGACGAGTACTGCAAGTGGACATCAACACACATTGTGAATGTTACGACCACTCACCTTGCATCTTATAATCAGGCAACAAAAGTCATGAGATACCTCCCAATGTCGTGTCGGACCTCCTTTTGCAAGGCATAATGCAGCAACTCGACGTGGCATGAACTCAACAAGTCGTTGGAAGTCTCCTGCAGAAATATTGAGACATGCTCTCTAGCCGTCCATAATTGCGGGAGTGTTTCCGGTGGAGCATTTTGTGCACGAACGGATCTCTGGATTATGACCCGTAAATGTTCGATGGGATTCATATCAGTGGATCTGGGTGGCCAAATCATTCACTTGAATTGTCCAAAAGCAATCGCAAATATCTGTGGCACGGTGATATCGCGCATTGCATCCAGCTTGCACAGTGCCTTGTTGACAACTTGGATTCATGGTTTCGTGGGGTCTGCGCCACACTCGAACTCTACCATCAGCTCTTACCAACTGAAACCGGTACTTATCTGACCCGGTCACGGTTTTTCAGTCGCTTGTGGTTCAATTGTGTTCAAGAGCCCAGGAGAGATGCTGCAGGCGACGTCGAGCATTTAGCAAAGGTACTCGAGACGGTCATCTGCTGTCATAGACCGACAACGCCTAATTTCGCCGTACTGTCCTAATGGATACACTACATTTGGGAAAGCGTTGTGGAGGCAGTTATTTCACACAGTGTTGCTTGTCTGTTAGCACTGACGACTCTATGCAAACGCCGCTGCTCTCGATTCTTAAGTAGAGGCCGTCGCCATTTCGTTGTCAGTGGTGGGAGGAAGTACCTGCAATTTGGTATTCTCGGCACACATCCGACACTGTGGATCTAGAAATACTGAATTCCGTAACGTTCTTCGAAGTGAAATATCTTATGCGTCAAGCCCCAACTACTATCCTGCGTTCATCTACAGGTACATCTACAAAGATACTCTGAAAATCACATTTAAGTGCCTGGCAATGAGTTCATCGAACCACCTTCACAATAACTCTCTATAATTCCAATCTCGTAAACAGTGGTGAAAAAATGAGCACCAATATCTTTCCGTGCGAGCTCTGATTTCCCTTATGTTATTATGATGATCGTTTCTCCCTATGTAAGTTGGCGTCAACAAAATCCTTTCGCATTCGGAGGAGAAAATTTGTGATCGAAATTTCGTGGAAAGATACCGTCGCAACGAGAAACGCCTTTGTTTTGATGATGTCCAACTCAAATTCTGGCCTGGCGGGGTGGTCGAGCGGTTCTAGGCGCTACAGTCGCAGGTTCGAATCCTGCCTCGAGGATGTATGTGTTTGATGTCGTTAGGTAAGTTAGGTTTAAGTAGTTCTACGTTCTAGGGTACTGATGACCTCAGAAGTTAAGTACCATAGTGCTCAGAGTCATTTTTAACCAAAATTCTGTATCATTTCAGTGACACTCTCTCCCCTATTTCGAGATAATACAAAACGTGCTGTTCTTCTTTGACCTTTCTCTGTGTACTCCGTCAGTCCTGTCTGGTAAGGATCTCACATCGTGCAGCAGTATTCTAAAAGAGGACGGACAAGCGTAGTGTAGGCAGCCTCCATAGTAGATCCGTTTTATTTTCTAAGTGTCCTGCCAATAAAACGGAGCCTTTCGTTAGCCTTCCCCACTACATTTTCTATGTGTTCGTAGCAAAAAAATGGTTCAAATGGCTCTGAGTACTATGGGACTCAACTGCTGAGGTCATTAGTCCCCTAGAACTGAGAACTAGTTAAATCTAACTAACCTAAGGACATCACAAACATCCATGCCCGAGGCAGGATTCGAACCTGCGACCGTAGCGGTCTTGCGGTTCCAGACTGCAGCGCCTTTAACCGCACGGCCACTTCGGCCGGCTGTTCGTAGCAATGTAAGTTGTTGGTAATTGTAATTCCTAGGTATTTAGTTGAATTTATAGCCTTTAGATTTGACTGATTTATCGTGTAATCGAAGTGTAACGGATCCCTTTTAGCACTCATGCGGATGACCTCACACTTTTCGTTATTTAGGGTCAATTGCCAATTTTTTCACTACACACATTTCTTTTCTAAATCATTTTGCAATTTGTTTTGATCTTCTGATAACTTTACTAATCGATAAACGACAGCAACCTAAGATGTCTGCTAAGACTATCTCCTAAATCGTTTATATAGAAAAGGAACAGCAAAGGGCCTACAGCACCACCTCGGGGTTGCCAAAAATCAAAGCTTGTTAATTCCATTCATGCGACTACAATCACGTCTGAAACCTTTACACATGAATCATCAGAGTACAAGTACCAGCTCCGCCAATGCGCCGCCCTTTTATACCTTGTGTACGCAATACTATCACGATCTGTATACGTGCATATGATAAAGTTTGTCACCTCAGTGTAAGCTTTCTAAGTGGCCTCCTAGGAAAGTGTTTCGGAGACAGTTTTTCTGAGTATTAGTATTCAAGGCAGAAAACAAAAGAAAAATAGACCTCAACCTACATAGTGCGAGAACTACTTTACAGGCCATGACTGAGGGTACCTCGTACCAAAATTAGTGATTATCTATTATCATCTGTTCATGTAATGAACAAGTTTCTGTATGTGCGTAAATCACTCTAATGTTATTCTTTCGATCCTATGCGATACATACAGTGGCTGCAGTGTAACATTTCCACTCGTCCTTGCTACCGAAAACGTGATGATGTGGGCTGGTTTTAACAGCTAGACACGTCACACGAATATTGCAGGTAGATATATACAATTTAAGTACACGTCGTGAATGTTCTGTCCAATCATCTTGGGTTTTATTTAGCTGTGTCTCTTAATCAGAAGATATCACACGCGGGTGGACCTGTTGTTGGCACTCTCCTTGACTGTAACGAGGATCGCTGAACATAGTCTTCTAGACTTCTGGCAATGTACACTGAAATAATTTTTTTGGTGCTGCTGTGATACGTTTTACTCATCATAAGCAATACCATCGAGCAATGTGTACCACTCGTAATCTCAAACATTAAAATAATAACACACAGCTGAAACAGAATAAAGCAGACTGCCGTCATGTGCACATCTTAAACACAATGCGCCACTACCCTCTCGTTGATGCCACTTCTTTGTGTCAGACCATTCTGAAGTCTCTGTTCTCGAAACTAGCCAGTCATTGGCAGGAAAAGACAACGCTTCCTTAGAAAGGCTTGCTCAAAACAACCAATGGGAAACGAAAAAATGAAATTTACCAGTGTTTCACGTGGCTGTCGACCAAGCACCCAGCACATGATCACGGTATAATACTTGTCAAGTTTTTATTTATTACAGTTACCATACAGCGTGTTATTTGACTGGAATTACTGACTCCCAATTAACAAGATTTGCAGATTTCAGCATAAGGCCAATTAGCCAAAACTATTAGAGAAGCATAATGGTGGTAGCGATTACTGAACCCCACTGTGTAACTAATTAACTAATTACATGTCACACGACTTTGTCGGAAATAACAGTGTAAGTTGTTCTTTGCGTACTGTTGTTGTGGAGCGCTACGTTGACCAATTCGGATTGAAAAGTTTCCTCATTCCTCTCTGGCTGGACAGAAAGGGAGATTTGCTTATCTCCTGTGTTTTAAAGTTGATTCGATGTGCCCGTTGGCTTTCTTTTCTGCCCGCCACAGATCCTAACATTGGAGCAACGAGCAGGGCATGATATAATGGTATTTTGGAATATCTCAACGCCATTGCAATTAAACTCTCAAAATAAAGAGAGTCCACCTGACTTTTATTTCTTTCAATCACAAAATCATAAATATAAATAGTTGTTATAATCAGTCTAAAAGCACTGTCTTCATCAAAGACCATGGATTCTAATTGTTACTTATTGAGCACCACCAAAGCTTACAACATACTTCCGTACGCTTTCGATGACTATACAGTACCGTACACGAACTTTTTCCGAGGCAATTCAACAATTAATTCAGTTTCTCGAGAACTTGTTAACTGTAAACAGTGCACACGCCTTACTTCTCAGAATACTAGTCGAAGATGGTGTTTACAAACGTTTTCCAAGGCTGGTTTTAGCTTTATCTTAATCTGAATACAAAATCTCGAACCTTTCTTTATATTTCTCTGTTGATCCATCATGGACAGGGGACATCAGCTGGTTACATAATTATCAATTTCTATAAAATTCTCCAACAGCCGTGTAACTAAGGTGTTATTTTATTTTACTTTCCCGATAACCAGTTTCTCCATTCCAGTATGCCATCTTCAGGCCCCACATGCATCTCTCAAAATAAGCGATAATACCTTACAGGGCCATACATTCCTGGATTTCGTGAATTCAAATCGTTTCACAAGTCCTTCATTCGAAGACTTCGTGCGCTTCGAATGAAGCACTTGTGAAACGGTTTGAATTCACGAAATCCAGGGATATATGACCCTGTATGGCATTATCGCCTATTTTGAGATATGCATATGAGGCATGAAGATGTCATAGTGGAATGTCTACGGTGGATGTCGTCAAAATAAAATAAAATAATATCCTGGTTACACAGATTTTGGAGAATTTTATTGATATTGACAATTTCATTTATTTCGTCACTGCTTCTTTGATGTACACTCCTGGAAATGGAAAAAAAACACATTGACACCGGTGTGTCAGACCCACCATACTTGCTCCGGACACTGCGAGAGGGCTGTACAAGCAATGATCACACGCACGGCACAGCGGACACACCAGGAACCGCGGTGTTGGCCGTCGAATGGCGCTAGCTGCGCAGCATTTGTGCACCGCCGCCGTCAGTGTCAGCCAGTTTGCCGTGGCATACGGAGCTCCATCGCAGTCTTTAACACTGGTAGCATGCCGCGACAGCGTGGACGTGAACCGTATGTGCAGTTGACGGACTTTGAGCGAGGGCGTATAGTGGGCATGCGGGAGGCCGGGTGGACGTACCGCCGAATTGCTCAACACGTGGGGCGTGAGGTCTCCACAGTACATCGATGTTGTCGCCAGTGGTCGGCGGAAGGTGCACGTGCTCGTCGACCTGGGACCGGGCCACAGCGACGCACGGATGCACGCCAAGACCGTAGGATGCTACGCAGTGCCGTAGGGGACCGCACCGCCACTTCCCAGCAAATTAGGGACACTGTTGCTCCTGGGGTATCGGCGAGGACCATTCGCAACCGTCTCCATGAAGCTGGGCTACGGTCCCGCACACCGTTAGGCCGTCTTCCGCTCACGCCCCAACATCGTGCAGCCCGCCTCCAGTGGTGTTGCGACAGGCGTGAATGGAGGGACGAATGGAGACGTGTCGTCTTCAGCGATGAGAGTCGCTTCTGCCTTGGTGCCAATGATGGTCGTATGCGTGTTTGGCGCCGTGCAGGTGAGCGCCACAATCAGGACTGCATACGACCGAGGCACACAGGGCCAACACCCGGCATCATGGTGTGGGGAGCGATCTCCTACACTGGCCGTACACCACTGGTGATCGTCGAGGGGACACTGAATAGTGCACGGTACATCCAAACCGTCATCGAACCCATCGTTCTACCATTCCTAGACCGGCAAGGGAACTTGCTGTTCCAACAGGACAATGCACGTCCGAATGTATCCCGTGCCACCCAACGTGCTCTAGAAGGTGTAAGTCAACTACCCTGGCCAGCAAGATCTCCGGATCTGTCCCCCATTGAGCATGTTAGGGACTGGATGAAGCGTCGTCTCACGCGGTCTGCACGTCCAGCACGAACGCTGGTCCAACTGAGGCGCCAGGTGGAAATGGCATGGCAAGCCGTTCCACAGGACTACATCCAGCATCTCTACGATCGTCTCCATGGGAGAATAGCAGCCTGCATTGCTGCGAAAGGTGGATATACACTGTACTAGTGCCGACATTGTGCATGCTCTGTTGCCTGTGTCTATGTGCCTGTGGTTCTGTCAGTGTGATCATGTGATGTATCTGACCTCAGGAATGTGTCAATAAAGTTTCCCCTTCCTGGGACAATGAATTCACGGTGTTCTTATTTCAATTTCCAGGAGTGTATAAATTGAACAGTAGGGAGATAAAGACTTCATCCCTGTATTATACCCTTTTTAATTGTATCACTTTTTTTTATCATTCAGTCTTATTGTTCCTTCTTGGTACTTGTACATATTGGTTATTACCCTTCTTTCCCTAGCCCTTAGTCCTATTTTTTTCAGAGTTTCTAACTCTTGTCCCGTTTTACCCTGCTGAATACTTTTTCCAGATTGACAAATCCTATGGAGCTATCTTGATTCTTCCTCAGTCTAGCTTTCGTTATCAACTGGAACGTCAGAACTACCTCTCTGGTGTCTTTACATTTCCTAAAGGCAAACTGATCGTCATCTAACACATCCTCAATTTTCTTTTCCTCTCTTCTGTGTATTATTTTTGTTAGCAACTTGAATGATGAGTTGTTGAGTTGAATCTGCGATAGTTCTTGCACTTGTCGGCTCCCGCTATCTTCTGAATTGTGTGGATGATATTTTTCCGTAGGTCTGTTCTTATATCGCCACTCTCAAACATTCTACACACCAAGGTGAATAGTCCTTTTTTGCTACTTCCCCCACTGATTTTCGAAATTCCACCCCGTCTGGTTAAGTCCTCCAGAGCTCTTTTACATTCTGATTTTAATACTGCATGCCCTATCACTTCCCTATGACTTCTGTTTCTTCTTCTGTCACGTCATCAGGTAAGTCCTCCCTCTCACAGATGTGTTCAATGTGCTCTTCCCGCCTATCCACTCTCTCTTCTGCATTTAACAGTGGAATTCCCCTTGCTTTTAACCTCCTCACAGGTACTTCTGACTTTTCTGTCTGCTGAGCCAATCCTTTCGACAGTCATTTCTTTTTCGATTTCTTCACTTTTTCATGCAGCTTTTTGCGTAGATTCCCAGCACTTCCTATTTATTTCATTCCGAACTGACTTGTATTTCTGTATTTCTGAATTTTCATGGGCATTCTTTGTACTTCCTTCTTTCGTCTTTCTATTGTCCACGATTTCCTCGCAGTTATCGGCCTTGTATCTATGTGTTTCTTTCTAAATTCGGTGATTACTCTTTTTAGAGATGTCCTCTTCAGCTGAATTTCCTACTGAGCTGTTCATTATCACAGCATCTACGGCTTCAGGGAACTTCAAGCGTTTCTCTGAATTCCTTAGCATTTCCGCATCCAACTTCTTTGCGTGTTGGTTCTTCCTGATTAGTCTCTTAAACTTCAGCCTAATCTTTGCCATAACTAAATTGTGTTCTGAGTCTATATCTGCCACGGCGTACGCCTAACAATCTACGAGAGTCATTCAATAAGTAATGCCCCACATTTTTTAAGAAGCCATTAATATACATAGACCAACGTCCTTTCTGGTGCTTCACATTTGATGTTTGTTCGTTGCGCCGGCGAAGTTTCGAACCGTTCTGGTAGATGGCAGAGCTTTAGTACAGAGTCAAGATAGCGTCTACATACGACTCACATTAGAAGCAGCGTATTGTTATTGAATTCTTGTGTGCAGAAAAAGAAACAGTGGTGAATGTGGTGTCACCGCCAGACACCACACTTGCTAGGTGGTAGCCTTTAAATCGGCCGCGGTCCGTTAGTATACGTCGGACCCGCGTGTCGCCACTATCAGTGATCGCAGACCGAGCGCCGCCACACGGCAGGTCTAGAGAGACTTTCTAGCACTCGCCCCAGTTGTACAGCCGACTTTGCTAGCGATGGATCACTGACAAATTACGCTCTCATTTGCCGAGACGATAGTTAGCATAGCCTTCAGCTACGTCATTTGCTACGACCTAGCAAGGCGCCATTACTAGTTACTATTGATGCTGTAAAACATGTAACGTCAAGAGCGATGTTCACCAATTATGGATTAAAATTAAGTATTCCAGCAGCTACGTACGTTTTTGGCTATTCTCATTTCCGTGTCCTGTTCCAGACCTCACGCCAGCCTGCGTGAGCTTAAACGCGTGCCTTTCGGCTTCCTCCTAGTGGATTGGCTGTTTTGCCAATCCACAACAGTGAACATCCATACAAGTTTGTGTGCAGTATAGGGCGATGCCGCAGTTGATAGGGATACAGTTGGGCGATTGGTAACGAAAGATACAGCCTCAGTAAATGAAGAAACAGAGTACCATGATCAGCCACCCTCGGGACGTACCGTCACAGCCACTGCTCCAGATATGCTGAATCGTGCGTATGCCTTTATTCGTGCCGACCGGCGCATCACAACTTGACAATTAGCTCTACAGTTGTCGGTTAGCAATGGAAGTGCGTCTGCAATGATCGACACTTCCGAATGTTCAAAGAGATGCTAACGATGGGTTGCACGAATGCTCACAGAGGGCCACAAGATTCAAAGAAAGGCCATTTCATCCGAATTGTTCTAGCGTTTTGAGACCGACGGAGAGGCCTTTCTCTCACGGGTCGTTACTGGGGACGAAAGGTGGATGCACCACAATGCGATGCCGCAAAATCTTATTTCCATCATATTGATTTAATTGTGTTTTGAGGATAGAACTGCAGAACTTATGCACGAAAGGTGTCATAAAATTATTGAAATAAAAATGTTGAGGTCTAATTTCAGATGTCTCCTCTTTCCGCATGCTTTCTTAAGAACGAATATTTACACAGGACCCAATTCCTCCCTCAGTCATCTGAATGCTGTAACAGCACACAGTCAGTTCTAAGCAAGCCACTGTGGGAATAGCACGGCACAAAAGCAGATCTTCCTCCCTTTTGCAATCACTTAACAGGATCACGCTGAGCTGTCGAGATCAACTCAAATACATTTCGGTAAATTAACAATTGTGATTGGAATTTCGACCTACGAATATTCATTACTCTGACATAGTTTAACACGGTACCAATTACAAATAGTGTAACTACCCTACCTCAAGGGAATGCGAGTTACTTGTGACAGGCGTGCGACTTCATTTGTTCTGCCTTGATGTAGCTCCACGATGTCACATGTGGTTTAAAGTGGGACCCTGTTCCCACTTTAAGTTTTATTGCCTCAAGCCTGCTCATTATTCACGACTTTGATAAGAGTGAAAAGCACTTTTGAAACATATTAGTGTTCACTTTGGAAATTTCTTGCACCTAATCTCTGGGGCAGAAACCCTCTTCTTCTATCGCTACGCATACTCTGGGATGTAAGTTTTGTAGTTCTACTCAGGTAATGTACTCTTTTCTCAATCTTATCAGCAAGGAACATTTGAGTATCGTCCTATAAAGAACTTTGAAATGCTTTCCCTGTCGCGATTGGTTAAATGCAAAAACCCAGTATACTCCGCAAAACAGTAAAAAAGAAGTATTTCTCGCCAATGCAGTTCTCTGTTCATTATTTGCTCCTTGGTTACAAGTAATTGAAGAAACAGTAACTCTTGCGATCAGTGAAAATTTTGAGAAGATTCACTGTGTGCCAGTATGGTGTGAATACGTTTATCACCTGCTTCACATTTTCAGTGTGCTACGGCAACAAACTGGGGCGAAACCATGAAAAATTTCAACCACCAAATAGAGGAGTTTGTTGGGTAGGTAATAAGTTGACTTCTGGGAGTTATTAATTTTACACGGTAAAGATTGGTGACGTACGTGGCTGTGGATTAAATTAAAGTAAGAAATTTTGGAACAAGCAAAAATCTTGTATTTTATTTCTGTTAAGATGTGTATCGAGTTTTTACTTTCCTTCATTTACGTCAATAAAAATTAAATTGTTGTCATCAATACGGACTGCATTTTATTCTTCATTTGTGTGGCCGTATTGTCCGCAGTTGCCGTACAGTTCGTGAAATGTTTTCGTTCCATTGTAACAGTTAAAAAAAAGTGCTTGTTTTTTTCGTCAGATGCATTTCTCTTGATTAAGTGGAAGCGTCATCAGTGGTCTGTAATTAAAGATATTTACCATCTGATTTGTTTTTAAGATCGAAAAATAGTTCCTTAACAATTTGTTGGTTTTTGCTTTCGGTAATTTCTGCTTGTTTTGTAGCCTGCGACAGGAAATACCGTCTGCTAGCACGTCTTTGGCGTCTTTCTTCATTCGCTACTGATACTTGTAGTCTAATTTTTCGCTGCTTTGCAGAACTACGAATTATTTACGTTCTTCGCAGCACACTTTTTCGTACACAACTGTTTACGGTTTATTTTTATACTTTCACAAGTTAACTAAACCACAGCAACACATACAACCTACACTACCACAAGAAAATGGCGTAACATAACAAATTCACAAATAAAATAGGTAACATACTCAAAAAACAAGCCATAAACATTGATTACAAAAAACAACTCAGTACAAAAGCACATCCTGAAACTGAAATCAAAACGAGACAGATACCAACAATCCGGAGTGTATTAGCTCATCTGTAGAGATTGTGAAAAAATAAACACTGGATTGACTGGGAGGACGTTTGACAAAAGATATAAAGAACTCATCACGGAAATTTGTTACAAATCATTCAGCATTTGCAGATAATCTAAAGCAGGAGTACCACTGGCCAAGAAGTATTGAAGGAGGTCTGTGCATCATAAGAATCAGTAATTTCCACATACACAAAGCATTAATGGTATTTTTAGGTACGTCTACAATGCATACTATGTCATCCACGTAGATGATGAAGACACAATAAGAAAGAAAAGCTACAACGTCATCTACTAGTACAGGTACATGGATGTCTTTGCATGACAGATGAACCTAAAAACTGCAGAAACTACAGCAAGACATAATACTGTACACGAAATCATAAAGTTCACACACTCATCTTCCTAGACGTAATCATAAGAAAAGACAATCACAGACAAATTTGACATGTACAGAAAACCCACAACAAGTGACACTATCTTAAA
Source organism: Schistocerca nitens (assembly GCF_023898315.1). Lineage (NCBI taxonomy): Eukaryota > Metazoa > Arthropoda > Insecta > Orthoptera > Acrididae > Schistocerca > Schistocerca nitens. Next base: position 267,801,571 of record NC_064618.1, read on the forward strand.
CGCAATCTCAGACCAAACGCAGAATCAGAAACAGACTGCACGCAGATACATGTAAAACACATTGAACAGGATCCCCCTAAACATTTCTGATTACAAGAAAAAGCTAGCCATTATAAACAAATAGCATTAAAAACGGACATAAAACAATGGTAGACAGACTAAATAGAAAAATAAAGACACAAATAATAAAAAAATCTAACCAAAAACAAATTAACCAAACCAAACCAAGGTATACAACCTCCACCACCACAAGAAAATGACATGCAGTGACCTATCATAAGAAATCCACCCTTAAAGTAGGTAACATATTCAAACAAGGCATGAACATTGTTTAGAAAAAAACAACTCAGTACGAAAGCACATCCCGAAAATGCAATCAAAAGTAGACAGTTAGCAACCATCTGGTATCTATTGCCTCATTTCCAGAGACTGTGAAAAAATATACATTGGAGTGACAGTAGGATATTTGATACAAGATATAAGAACTCATTAGAGCAATGAAATACGCTACCTATCATTCAATATTAGTAGATCATGTAAAGCAGGAGTACCACAGACCAAGAAATGTTGACGAGGATCTGAACATCTTAAGAATCAGTAAAGACACACACCTCCTCATTTTCCAAGAAAATTCGCACATACACAATGCATTATCACAAAATAAACAGTTGATCAATGCCCAAATAAATATTGGACACGAGACACTGTAGAAAATAATTGAAACAATCACATGAAAATGAAAGGAGCCTTTTCCGTCCATAACTCTCTCTCTCTCCCAACCACCCTCCCCCCCCCCTCTCTCTCTCTCTCTATCTCTCTCCCTCTCTCTCTCTCTCTTTCTCTCTCTCTCTCTGCCCCCCCCCCCCCCTCTCCTCACCACAGTTTCATTTCACTTCTTGCTCCTCACATTTTCCTCCAACTCCCAACTCTTTCTCCATCAGACTATTATGCACTATGTCCATTCATCTTTGTTTCTCCCTCCCCCAGATATTCACCAAAAACTAGAAAACACTCAATCACTATCCCTTCATCACTATTATACAGTATATAAATACACAGCTACATAATTAAATACAATAACACACATATAGGTACTACAAAAAAGTATATGTCAAAGGCAAACCATTGGCAAAGTTGTCAGTACTATAAAACACAATTCACACGTGAGGCACACAAATAAACAGTAAATAGAGATGTACGAAAAAGTGTGCTGTGAAAAAAGTAAATAATTAATAGTTCTGCAAAGCAGCGAAAAATTAGACTACACTTATCACTGTCGAATGAAGAAAGAAGCCAAAGAGGTGCTAGGAGATTTCCTGTTACAGGCGAGAAAACACGCGGAATTTATCGTAACTGAAAACCAACAAACTGTTAAGGAACCGTTTTTCGATCTTAAGAACAAATTTAATTATCATCATCATCATTTAAGACTGATCATGCCTTTCAGTGTTCAGTCTGGAGCATAGTCCCCCTTATAAAATTCCTCCATGATCACCTATTCAGTGCCAAAATTGGTGCCTCTTCTGATGTTAAGCCTATTACTTCAAAATCATTCTTAACCGAATCCAGGTACCTTCTCCTTGGTCTGCCCCGAATCCTCCTACCCTCTACTGCTGAACCCATGAGTCTCTTGGGTAACCTTGCTTCTCCCATGCGTGTAACATGACCCCACCATCTAAGCCTGTTCGCCCTGACTGCTACATCTATAGAGTTCATTCCCAGTTTTTGTTTGATTTCCTCATTGTGGACACCCTCCTGCCATTGTTCCCATCTACTAGTACCTGCAATCATCCTAGCTACTTTCATATCCGTAACCTCAACCTTATTGATAAGGTAACCTGAATCCACCCGGCTTTCGCTCCCATACAACAAAGTTGGTCGAAAGTTTGAACGGTGCACAGATAACTTAGTCTTGGTACTGACTTCCTTCTTGCAGAAGAGAGTAGATCGTAGCTGAGCACTCACTGCATTAGCTTTGCTACACCTCGCTTCCAGTTCTTTTACTATGTTGCCATCCTGTGAGAATATGCATCCTAAATACTTGAAACTGTCCACCTGTTCTAACTTTGTTCCTCCTATTTGGCACTCAATCCGTTTACATCTCTTTCCCACTGACATTCCTTTCGTTTTGGAGATGCTAATCTTCATACTATAGTCTTTACATTTCTGATCTAGCTCTGAAATATTACTTTCCAAACTTTCAATCGAATCTGCCATCACAACTAAGTCATCCGCATATGCGAGACTGCTTATTTTGTATTCACATATCGTAATCCCACCAAGCCAGTCTATTGTTTTCAACATATGATCCATAAATAATATGAACAACAGTGGAGACAGGTTGCAGCCTTGTCTTACCCCTGAAACTACTCTGAACCATGAACTCAATTTACCGTCAACTCTAACTGCTGCCTGACTATCCATGCAAAGACCTTTAATTGCTTGCAAAAGTTTGCCTCGTAGAACAGACAATAACTTCCTCCTAGGAAACCAGTCATATGCCTTTTCTAGATCTATAAAGCATAGATACAATTCCCTGTTCCACTCGTAATACTTCTCCATTATTTGCCGTAAGCTAAAGATCTGGTCCTGACAACTTCTAAGAGGCCTAACCCCACACTGATATTCATCCAATTGGTCCACAACTAATACTCGCACTTTCCTTTCAACAATACCTGAGAAGATTTTACCCACAACGCTGATTAAAGAGATACCTCTGTAGTTGTTACCATCTTTTCTGTTTCCATGTTTAAAGATTGGTGTGATTACTGCTTTTGTCCAGTCTGATGGAACCTGTCCCGATTCCCAGGCCATTTTAATTATCCTGTGTAGCCATTTAAGACCTGACATTCCACTGTATTTGATGAGTTCCAACTTAATTTCATCCACCCCAGCTGCTTTATTGCACTGCAATCTATTGACCATTTTCTCCACTTACTCAAATGTGATCCTATTTCCATCATCATTCCTATCCCATTGTACATCGAAATCTGAAACATTACTCATCGTATTTTCACCAACATTGAGCAACTCATCAAAATATTCCCTCCATCTGACCGAGGAATCCACAGGATTCACCAGCAGTTTTCCTGACCTGTCCAAAATACTTGTCATTTCCTTCTTACCTCCCTTTCGAAGACTGCTAATTACACTCCAGAATGGTTTTCCAGCAGCTTGACCCAAAGTCTCCAACCTGTTTCCAAAGTCTTCCCAAGATTTCTTCTTGGATGCTGCAATTATCTGTTTGGCTTTGTTTCTTTCTTCAACATAACTTTCTCTGTCTACCCGAGTTCTAGTATGTAGCCATTTTTGATACGCCTTCTTTTTCCTTTTACAGGCTGCTTTGACTGTGTCATTCCACCAAGCTGTTTGCTTCATCCTACCTTTACACACTACTGTTCCAAGATATTCTTTAGCCACTTCTAGTACTGTGTCCCTGTACCTTGTCCGTTCCTTTTCCAATGACTGTAATTGACTACATTCAACTAACTGGTACCTTTCTGAGATCACTGTTATGTACTTGTGCCTGATTTCCTTATCCTGAAGTTTCTCCACTCTTATCCTCCTACATATGGACCTGACCTCCTGCACTTTCGGCCTTACAATACCAATTTCACTGCAGATTAAATAATGATCAGTCTCATCAAAGAATCCCCTGAATACACGTGTGTCCCTCACAGCCTTCCTGAATTCCTGATCTGTTATTATATAGTCAATGACAGATCTGGTTCCCCTGCCTTCCCAAGTATACCGGTGAATGTTCTTATGTTTAAAAAAGGAGTTTGTGATTACTAAGCCCATACTGGCACAGAAATCCAAGAGTTGTTTCCCATTCCTGTTGGCCTCCATATCCTCTCCAAATTTACCCATAACATTTTCATGCCCATCTGTTCGATTTCCAATCCTGGCATTAAAATCACCCATGACAGAACACTGTCCTTGTCCTTTACTCTAACAACTACATCACTGAGTGCATCATAAAAACTATCCATCTGTCCCTTCACAATGCTGATATACTGACACAATCCTAATTTTCTTGCTAGACACTGTCAAATCTATCCACATCAGTCGTTCGTTTACATACCTTATTGCAACTACGCTGGGTTCCATTTCTTTCCTGATGTAAAGCCCTACACCGCACTGTGCTATTCCTGCTTTGACTCCTGACAGGTATACCTTGTATTCTCCCACTTCCTCTTCTTTCTCACCACTTACCCGAATGTCACTAACAGCTAAAACGTCCAGCCCCATCTTACTTGCAGCCTCTGCCAGCTCTACCTTCTTCCCAGAGTAGCCCCCATTGATATTAATAGCTCCCCATCTCATTACCATTTGTTTGCCAAGTCGTATCTTAGGAGTCCCTGGTTTGTCAGTTAGAGGTGGGACTCCGTCACCTCCAAAGGTCCGAGGCATTTTGCTCTGATTGTTGCCAGCATCATATTTAAAGTACCAGGGAAGCAGGTTGCTAGCCTTACTTGCCCCGAGTCCCATTGAGTTTTACCCCTAACGGTTGAGGCACTAACCGGTGGATTTGGTAGTCTTTGCCGTGTGAGCACAAAGGTGACCACGACTCAGAATATGTCCGAGATGCCCAGCCTTATTCCAAAGTAACTGGTATCCCGACTGTCGGGACCACTTACTTGGCCACTCATACGTTTAATTATAAATACTTTAAATTACAGACCACTGATGATATTTTACCTCAGTCAAGGGAATCGCGTCTGGTGAGAAAAACACACGTTTTCTTGTGATTGTAATGACGGAACGAAAATAAGCTCAGGTACTGCACCTTGATTGCATAGGTGTCCTGAGCAAAATAACAATTTATTTCAGCACTATGTCTCCGAATCACAATCAGACACGTAATCCACAAGTAAGAGGCATTTACGTTCCTTAGGCAGACAGTAATTTCTTCTTCCCGCATGCTTACTATATATATCACAAACCCATTGTCATTCTTTGACATACTTTGGCGGCACGGCAGCATGGTATTCGCTTGTGCCTGACTACGCATTTGTTTGAATCGGAAGGTGCAAATGGAATCAAATCAAGAAAGACGTAGTGTATCTTGCAATGGAGTGACGGTATGCTGCATCACGACATCGTACCAAAAGACATCAACTGAGGCAGAGACGTCTAAGTTGTATCAGTCGAAAAGAGCTTTGCCGCTGAAACAGGAGATCACACTCGCTTATTATTTCAATAATGTCTTTTCATTAGCGACTCTAGGTGTAATTCTTACAAAAAGTACAGCAGCAGAACACTAAAGAATGCACGCAAGGGTGTACTTAGCAAGGGGCAAAGGAACGCAGATCCACCCCCACCCACACACACACACACACACACCCATCCACACACACACACACACACACACACACACACACACACACACACACACACAAGAAAAACATCTACTGTAACCGATCTCGGATCCTATACCGTCAAATGCACAGACGTAGCAGTTTATAGAATATCGCTGACGAGTAGCAAATGTACACAGAGCAATTCGTTGTGGAATCTCTGAATCAGTACACTATTCATCGATCAACTAAAAGATGTTCCCTAGTCCCAGTTCAGATTCTGGGCAAGGACGTGAATGTAGATTAACCTTTCCGTGGCTAAAATTCATGTCGCATATATTTAAAGAATAAAAGATCAAAAACTGTCTTCCTTTCTGATGAATGACACTCTTTCACTACCAAAATATTTTTGTGTCCCATGAAGATTACTAGATCCATGGTTTCATGTGAACCTAAGATTTCCAGAGTCAGTTTTTTCATTTCAGGTTGAATTTATCAGGATGGCAACTGTGTAAAAAGTTTAACAAATCAGTACCAAAAGCGCACCTATTCTCCTGACAATGAAGGATATGAGAAATGTCCACAAGTTTTCAACATAACTTTTGACGATGACTTTGGGATACTACACACAAATATTTTCTACTACACACAGGTGTTGCACAAACAGGCAGAATTACTAAGCGTGTAGTAGTGTTTCAAAACAATGTATATGGTGTATAAGAAAACATAATTAGTTCAGACATTCTTGGAATTTGAAAATTTTATAGGATTTTCGTGAAACAGACACACTACTAACACACGACGCGGTATTTGATCGCTCTCAGCCTTCTACATACCCATTTCATGTTCCGTAGTATTCTTCTGCAAGTTCCGAAAGCATTTCACTTCATGGAAGCGTTAGGCAGGTATGAGATATTGACGTCCCAACGCTGAACACCGTGTATTACTTTGGTGGAAGATAGGTATCCCATCAACGACGAAAGGGTTAATTCAATTTCTGATGATTTCTCGTACATTAGTTGTTCTTCCAATAAGATACAGGTACAGGAAATAAAATATTTCGAAAGTATTAGACCATTAAAATTGCTACAGCGTGAAGGTGGCACGAAGCTAATGTTAAACTGGAATGAGATTATAACTGGTTTGAAATTGGTTCAACGTGCGTCGATACGTAAATTATTAGCATTTCAGGGCAAACAAACGAACTAGATAGTGGTGCTGCCATCTAATGAACACAGTGGCGCAAATAAAAGTGACCTTGACGAATGGATACGATAGGACGGTCCCAGAATGATATTTTCACCCTGCAGCGGAGTGTGCGCTGATATGAAACTTCCTGGCAGATTAAAACTGTGTGCCGGACCGAGACGCGAACTCGGGACCTTTGCCTTTTGCGGGCAAGTGCTCTACCAACTGAGCTACCCAAGCACGACTCACGCTCCTTCCTCACAGCTTTACTTTTGCCAGTACATCGTCTCCTACCTTCCAAACTTTACAGAAGCTCTCCTGCGAACCTTGCAGAACTAGCACTCCTGAAAGAAAGGATAAAGCGGAGACATGGCTTAGCCACAGCCTGGGGGATGTATCCTTTCTTTCAGGAGTGCTAGTTCTGCAAGGTCCACAGGAGAGCTTCTGTAAAGTTTGGAAGGTAGGAGACGATGTACTGGCAGAAGTAAGGCAGTGAGGACGGGGCGTGAGTCGTGCTTGGGTAGCTCAGTTGGGCGAGCACTTGCCCACGAAAGGCAAAGGTCCCGAGTTCGAGTCTCGGTCCGGCACACAGTTTTAATCTGCCAGGAAGTTTCACGATAGGGCGTTAGTGTATGCATATCACCGCACCAGCCTTACCTCCAACAGGATCAAGCAAACTGTCCATCCAGCCGGCCGAACCTTGGAGCACATTTCCACAGTCTTGGCGCCTGATAGAGTTGTTAGCAGAGGTCAGTCCGGTCGCGGCCCCTAGCTGGCCACCCGGGCCACCTGGTTTGTCAGTATGTGATTGCTTTGTGTGAGCAGCCCTCCTGAGGTGTATTCCGACAATCCTCATAGTCTTCAAGAACTGCAGCAGAACATTTCGGATGGAAATGCAGCAATTCCGGAAGTCCACCTGCAGCATCTTACTGATCAGAGCCCAAGAGTGCCAAAAGACAAATGGTGGTCACTTTTAAAATCTACTATAGTCAGGCTATAACTGTATTTTATGTCCACTGCTGTGTTCCTTTGCATCCTGCAACTCTGTTCTCCAGACCACTTTTATTTGCCCCATGCTGTGCATAACATAAAGATTTAGCAACGGTTCTCCATTCAATAATCGCAGTTGAATGTTCGTTGTTCGTGAGTAAATCTTGTTATAAGACGTGTAAGAGAAACGTCTGCTAACAAGTGTCAGAATGCGACAGCGACACGGTCCTTACCAATAAAAACTCCGGATTGCCCTTCCATGATATTGTCACTCATGTTGATCGGGATCCCATGACTGTCACGATGATGTAGAAATGATGTGATGAGAAAGGCCATAATGAACGCCCGCAGTAGCTCTACGACTACACGCAACTAGCGCTGAAGAGGACAGAAACTGCTGACTCAGCCATTCTTGGTCGTACAGCGACTTCAGATACCTGTAGTCAGGAAATGGGCTAGTTTGCCACAGGAGACTTATCTACATGAACGATGCGACGACGTGTCCAACAACATGAGCTGTCAGCATAGCGACTGTCGTGGCTTCCCTTGAAGTGGTAGCATAAAGAGGAGTGCCTACAATGGTGCGCCGAATGACAACACTGGGCTCAGTAATGAGTCCACGGTGTCTTTTCAGACGACATGATAGTACTTTGCCTCTAATGAATATATCGGTGTGTGGATTACTTTGGAAGAACTAATGGCCGGAGACAGCATTCTTCATCGTCAAACTTGCCCGCACCTGGCTTGATAATATGAGGATTTTAATGTCCCCCCTCCTTCCTACATTCATCTGTTGTCCACATCAAACAAAGTTCTGTGCAAGTAATTAATAACCAAAGTCTACAGATTTGAAAGGAGCGAAGATTACAATAAACTTCCTAGTTTACTTAGCTTTTCATGTTGAGTTGGCTCCAGTTCTTCTTGTCTAGGGGTCTGATTCTTGAAGCTGAAAATGTCACATCAGGTCCTCCTAAATAAATTAGAAGATTGTTGTTGCAGCTTTTTTTATGTAAACATTTTTTCATGCATTTTAGTATATCATACAGTATTTTGAATTTTCATAAACAAAGCCGTAATTACATTGGTGGCAAAAAAATACATCTGATCACATCAGAGGCAAGCTTAAGACTCTCACATTCCGCGGAAATAACAATATTCCAAAGGGTTTACAATTTTTCTTAACAAGTGAATATCTACTAGTTTCCGTTACATTTTTAATTTCGATTGTTATTTCCTAAATGAATCCAGAAATAAATGAAGTAAACAGTACAGGATTGCGTAATTAATAATAGAAATTTTAAGTGTGCTAATAATTCGTAATTTCAAATGTTTCTAAAAAAATAAATTTAACTGTAAATTCAGAACTACTACTTATCGTTTATAACATCGAAACTAAAATATTTTATAAAGTAATTCCTTTTCATAAATTTTAGCTTGAAATTTAACATACTGTATATGAAATTATATGAAAGTTTTCAGAGAAGCAACTGAGATAAACTGACCTGTCCAACATTAGAAAAATAGTACTGGTATCGACAACTACTGTTGAGGAAAAGTAATGCTAGAGGAGGAAGTCCCGTTACAGGTGGCACTGGTTATACAGGATAATTACCTCTAGATCGAATAGTCAGCAGTTTGACAAGAGACGTTAAATTTCCAACATTTGTCCGTAGCTTAGTCCTCAGCGTCGCTGGTGCAATCGGAACACGCCGTTTCAATTCGCGGTACTGCTAGAGATTTCTCCTTAGAGAAACACAACTGGCTCTTTATATTCAAGAAGTAATGAGTCCTATCAACAGGGAATGTCAAACTGATTTCATATTTTTAGATTTGGAGAAGGCTTTCGACACCATTCTTCACAAGCGTCTTCTAACCAAACTACGTGCCTATGAAATATCGCCTCAGTTGTGCGACTGGATTCGTAATTTCCTGTCTGAAAGGTCACAGTTCGTTGTATTAGACGGAAAGTCATCGAGTAAAACAGAAGTAATAGCCGGCGTTCCCCAAGGAAGTGTTATAGACCCTCTATTGTTCCTGATCTATATTAACGACATAGGAGACAATCTGAGTAGCCCTATTAGATGCAGATGATGCTGTCATTTACCATCTTGTAAAGTCATCCGATGACCAAAATGAATTGAAAAATGATTTAGATAAGATATCTGTATGGGACGAAAAGTGGCAATTGACGCTGGGTAAAAAAAGTGTGAGGTTATTCATGTGAGTACAAAAAGAAATGCACTAAATTTCGATTACGCGAAAAGTCATACAAATCTTAGGGCTGTAAATTCAACTAAATACTTAGGGATTACAATTACAAATAACTTAAATTGGAACGATCACATAGATATTGTGGGTAGAGCAAACCAAAGATTGCGATTCATTGGGAGAACAGGTGCAACAGGTCTACTAAAGAGATTGCTTACACCACGCTTGCCCGCCCCATTCTGGAGTATTGCTGTGCGGTCTGGCATCCACATCAGGTGGAACTGACGGATATCGAAAAATTTCAAAGAAGACCGGCTCGTTTTGAACTATCGTGAAATAGGGGAGATAGTGCCACAGACATGATACGTGAATTGGAGTGGCAATCATTAAAACAAAGGCGTTTTTCGTTGCGACGGGATCTTCTCATGAAATTTCAGTGACCAGTTTTCTCCTCCGATTGCGAAAACATTACGTTGGCACCGACCTACGTAGGGAGAAATGATCATCACGATAAAATAAGAGAAATCAGGATTCGCACAGAAAAACTTATGTGCTCTTTTTCCCGCACGCCGATCGAGAGTGGAACGGTAGAGAGACAGCTTGAAGGTCGTTCATTGAACCCTCTGTCAGGCACTTTATTGTGAATAGCAGAGTAACCACGTCGACGTTGATGTAGCAGTCCAGGTACGTTCCCATCTATAGCGGCGTTGTAGAATAATAGCCGTCCGAGAATGTGATCGCCACGAATCCCTGCCCACATGTTGATGGTGAACCCATGCTGATGAGACGCTTCAACCATTCCTCAAAGATTGTCTGTAGACCACATATGAAGATTACGCATACTGGCGATGCCAGTCTAGTAAGGGTGCTTCGTCGGTAAAAAGACTATGACAGAAATCCCATAATTGCGATAGTCTGGTGCAAAAAATCCTTCCTGTAGAAGGGAATCACTGCTGATTACACAGGCCAACAAAATGTTTTTTTGAAAAACTCTTTATACTTTGATAACTGATATTTATAGATTTTTATGAGCAGAATCCAAATCTAGCCTTAGTTTTTCTGTATCGCCCATAGTTTTCGAGCTATATGCTGTTTAGTATTGTTTTTGTTGTGGTCTTCAGTCCTGAGACTGGTTTGATGCAGCTCTCCATGCTACTCTATCCTGTGCAAGCTTCTTCATCTCCCAGTACCTGCTGCAAACTACATCCTTCTGAATCTGCTTAGTGTATTCATCTCTTGGTCTCCCTCTACGATTTTTACCCTCCACGCTGCCCTCCAATACTATATTGGTGATCCCTTGATGCCTCAGAACATGTCCTACCAACCGATCCCTTCTTCTGGTCAAGTTGTGCCACAAACTTTAGTATATAGTATAAAAATCCTATGCTATACGGTAAACGGGGAAATTAATGAAACACTTTGTTACAACATAAGCATTGTTTGTATTTACAGAAAGCTACTTAAAACATTGATATGTGTTAATAGAGGTTTCACATATCAGCTGGAATTGGTTTGTATCTTCTTCCTCTTTTTTTCTTTGAAGCTCCTTGTGTAGCTTTTTCTACGATGAGTCACTTGCTGAACTTCTCGGTGAAGTGACCAACAGTAGACCACCATCATGTTGGTGTTTCAGCGGCCTTGGTAGCGTTTCTCCATCACTTTAATGTCCTGGTTGAAACACTCTCCTTGCTCCACATCTCCCATATTGTCCGGGAAGTAATCAAGGTGAGTGTGCAAAACGTGAGCTTCCAGGCTCATTAAACATCACGTAGATGTAGATGTATATGTAGATGTACACATAGAGGGGGAGACTGGAACGAAATGCACCAAGCCTTGCGATGCTGCCTGCTGAGGTCCTCGACTGAGAAGCGAGTGCAGTATGTACCCGTACGACTCGGTTGGCCAAGCAGTCGTTACTCTAGGTCTCCTGATTTGTCTCGGTACAGAGGGTGTACGATTGGCCTGTTGTGGCGTACCGGTTACCCGCATCTGTCATGTACGATCAATTCGACTCGGCCGGCCGGAGTGGCCGTGCGGTTCTGGGCGCTACAGTCTGGAGCCGAGCGACCGCTACGGTCGCAGGTTCGAATCCTGCCTCGGGCATGGATGTGTGTGATGTCCTTAGGTTAGTTAGGTTTAATTATTTCTAAGTTCTAGGCGACTGATGACCCGAGAAGTTATGTCGCATAGTGCTCAGAGCCATTTTATTTTGAATTCGACTCGATACCGAGGTCAGAGCCGTTTGTGCAGGCAGAGATAGCAGCTCTGTGCGCTAAATTTCGTAACATTTGTCCCACCAAATCACCTACAGATTGTTCGCCCCCGGTAGCTGAGTGGTGAGGGCGACATAATGTCAATCCTAAGGGCCGGGGACCGATTCCCGGCTGGGTCGGAGATTTTCTCCGCTCAGGTACTGGGTGTTCTGTTGTCCTAATTATCATCATTTCATCCCATCGACGCGCACGTCGCTGGCTTGGTGTCAAGTCGAAAGACTTGCACCTGGCGAACTGTCTACCCGACGGGAGGCCCTAGTAACACAACATTTACATTGACATTTACCTACAGATTTAATCATCTATTCGTCCGAATAAATACGCACAGTTAATAAAATATCGTTCCTGGCGTAGCGGTTTAAACGACGAGCATTGTAGGTACCTGTCAGCAATCATTGTCGCTCTCCTCACGTCGGCAATCCCTATCAAGCCAGGAGAAGAGCGGCCCGCTCCGCGGCGCGGCGTGATGCGGCCCGCGGCCCGCGGCCATCGAGTGCCGGCCGCGCCGCGCCGCCCCACTGACTTATCGCCCATTGTTCGGCGCGCACAGCGCCACGCCTCGCCGCCCCCGGCTGGTGGCGACGGCGCCGCTTATCCCTCTTGTCACCGCGGGTGACGGCAATTTGCCGGCCGTCTCTCCACTCGGGCACGTCGCCGGAGCAATAAGCGCTTAATCAGCCTCGCGGTTCCTGTTATTATGGCCCCTGGACACCGGCGGTTTGGTAGTTTATTTCGAAGCTTCTCTCCCATCACAAGCTTGGGAACACACGTGGGGGACATTCTCGGCACACTCTTGTAAGACCTCGGTCGAACCGATAGGTAACACCCGTAGTATCTGAATTTACAATAGCAGATGATGTTGGTTTATGGGGCGCTCAACTGCGCGGTCATCATTGCCCCTTACACTAGCAGAAATAATGTTACAGTACAGGCCGGCCAGAGTGACCGTGCGGTTCTAGGCGCTACAGTCTGGAGCCGAGCGATCGCTACGGTCGCAGGTTCGAATCCTGCCTCGGGCATGGATGTGTGTGACGTCCTTAGGTTAGTTAGGTTTAATTAGTTCTAAGTTCTAGGCGACTGATGACCTCAGAAGTTAAGTCGCATAGTGCTCAGAGCCATTTGTTACAGTACAAATGACTGAAAATGTCATAAAAAATAACATTTTTATAGGTCTCTTCATCTCAATATATTTTTTTGCGCCATCAGTCTTTTGACTGGTTTGTTGCGGCCTGCCACAAATTTCTCTCCTGGCCCTAACTCTTCGTTGCAGAGTAGTTCCTGCCCCCAACGTTTTCAATTATTTTTTTGGATTACTCAAATCTGTCTCTACAGTTTTACCCTCTACAGTACCATGGAAGTTATTTACTGATGTGTGATTACGTAGGCTTTCCCGCCGTCTCTTCGGGTTTGCTGCCGGATCCTAAAATCTACTTGACTCGATATTTCGGCGATCTAGCTGCTCGCCATCTTCAAGAAATACTGCTTCCGCTGATGAGTCCCGCTGAGAACTGACGCCAGGCTGCAAATCGACGTCCTACATAGGCCACCGTTCAGTATACGGGTGTCCGACGCGGACAGCTTAACCCAAGAACTTGCGCATTTGATGGCTGTTTTTAAGGAAAATGGATACTCCGAGAAGCAGATTCGTCGGGCTATAGAGTTTGGTCCATCTCCGGAGGTATATGAAGAGGAACATAGATCGGTGGCCTTTCTTCCTTATGCTGGAGGCTTATCGTTTAAGATTGGACGAATTTTAAGGAATTTTAACATTAAGAGTGTGTTCCGTCCACCTTCTAAGATCAGGCCTCTGCTCGGCTCTGTGAAAGATGATTTGGGGCTTAGGAAACCCGGTGTGAACAAAATTCCATGTCAATATGGTAAAGCTTACATTGGCCGTTCGATTCGCACAGTGCATGAGAGGTGTGTTGGACATCGCCGTCATACGAGGCTACAACAGCCGGAAAAATCGGCAGTAGCAGAACACTGCTTAAATGAGGGACACAGTATGAGATTTGATGAAACTGTGATAGTTGCCAAATTTCCGGTTTTTGGAACAGTGTCTATAAAGAGGCGATCGAAATTAGGTTGGCTGATAATTTAATCAACAGAGACAATGGGTTTCCTCTTAGCAAGACGTGGAATCCCGTATTATCTTGCATCAAAATTAAACGTTCTTCGGGGCGGCCCTGAGTGCGATATATCGTTGCCAGCAGTGTTCCACTACGGGCGGCGCCACCTCCCTGTCTTGGAGGGCAGTATCCGTGATGGGCGGCGCATGCGCCGTGTACTCAACCGTGCCCTATATAGGACGTCGATTTGCAGCCTGGCGTCAGTTCTCAGCGGGACTAATCAGCGGAAGCAGCATTTCCTGAAGATGGCGAGCAGTTGGATCGCGGAAATATCGAGTCAAATTGATTTTACGATCCGGCAGCAAACCCGAAGAGTACCCTTCTTCTTATCAATGTTTCCCATATCTTCCCTTCTTCGCCGATTCTACAGAAAACCTCCTCATTCCTTATCACGCTACCTAATTTTCCAGGTTCTACCGTAGCAGCACATCTCAAACCATTTGATTCAGTTCTGTTCCAGTTCTCCTACCGTCCATTATTCACTACCACACAATACTGTGCACGAAACATACGTTCTCAGAAATTTCTTCCTCAGATTAAGATCTATATTTGATACCATTCTCTTGGCCAGGAAAGCAGTCTTTGCCTGTGCTAGTCTGCTTCTTATGTCATCCTTGCTTCGTGCGTCATGTGTTATTTTGCTTCCAAGGTAGCAGAATTCCTTAACTTAGTCTACTTCGTGATCACTGGTTTTGATGTTAAGTTTCTCGCGATTTTCGTTTCTGAAACTTCCTATTACTTTCATGTTTCTTCGGTTTAATTTGTAACCACATTTTGCAGTCATTAGAATATTCATTCCATTCACCAGATAGTGAAATTCTTCTTCATCTTCACTGACGTCACAAACGTCGTCAGTGAATCTTCTCGTTGATATCCTTTCACCTTGAATTTTAATCCCACTCTTGAATCTGTCTTTTATTTCCGTGACAGCTTCTTCGATCTGTATATTGAATAGAAGGGGCGAAAAAGTGGATACCTCTCTTACAGCCTTTCTAATCCGAGCACTTCTTTCTTGGTATCCCAATCTTATTTTTCTGTCAACGGTCTTGTACATATTCTATATTACCCGTCGGTACCTAAATCTTACTCCTCTGTACTTCAGAATGTGGTACATGTTACACCAGTTTACACTGTCGAACGCTTTTTCCGGGTAGACGAATCGTATAAACGTGTTTTGATTTTTCTTCAGTCTTGCTTCCATTACCAAGCACTTCTCTTGACCCTTTACCTTTCCTGCAGCCCAACTTATCGTCATCTAACAGATTCTCAATTTCTGCCTGTATATTATCCCCGTCAGCAAATTGAATCGAAAGAGCATTATAAAAATTCTATTTGTAAAATAGAAATTTGTAAAATAGAAAAATATAGATTTCCGATCTTTTTATTGCTTGTGAAAAACCACACATTGCATGTTGTACCACTATACAGCGAGACGTTCAGAGGTGGTGGTCCAGATTGCTGTACACATAGGTACCACTAATACCCAGTAGCATGTTCTCTTGCATTGATGCATCCCTGTATTTGTCGTGGCATACTATCCACTAGTTCATCAAGGCACTGTTGGTCCAGATTGTCCCACTCCTCAACGGAGGTTCGGCGTAGATCCCTCAGAGTCGTTGGTGGGCCTTTTCAATCTATCCCAGGTATGTTCGATAGGTTTCATGTCTGGAGAACATGCTGCCCCCTCTACACGAGTGATGTCATTATTCTGAAGGAAGTCATTCGCAAGATGTGCATGATGGGGGTGTGAATTGTCGTCCATGAAGATGAATGCCTCGCCAATATGCTGCCCATATGGTTGCACTATCGGTCGGAAGATGGCATTCGCGTATCATACAGCCATTATGGCGCCTTCCATGAGCACTACCTGCGTACGTCGACCTCACATAATGCCATCCCAAAACAGCAGGGAACCTCCACCTTGCTGCACTCGCTGTTCAGTGTGTCTAAGGTGTTCAGCCTGACCGGGCTGCCTCCAAACACGTCTCCAACGATTGTCTGATTGAAGACATATGCGACACTCATCGGTGAAGAGAACGTTATGCCAATCCTGAGCGATCCAATCGGCATGTTCTTCGGCCCACCTGTACCGCGCTGCACGGTGTCGTGGTTGCAAAGCTTGACCTCGTCAAGGACGTCGCGTGTGGTTGCGCATCATGCAGTCCATTGCTCACAATTTGAGTCGTAAGACGAGGACCTGTGGCTGCACGAAGAGCATTATTCAACATGGTGGCGCTGCTGTCATGGTTCCTCCGAGCCATAATGCGTAGATGGTGGTCATCCACTGCAGTAGTAGCCATTGGGCGGCCTGAGCGAGGCATGTCATCGACAGTTCCTGTCTCTCTGTGTAACTCTTCCATGTCCGAACAACATCGCTTTGGTTCACTCTGAGACGCTTGGGCACTTGCTTTGTTGAGAGCCCTTCGTGGCACAAAGTAACAATGCGGCCGCGATCGAACCGCGATATTGACCGTCTAGGCATGGTTGAACTACAGACAACATTAGCCGTGTTCCTCCTTCCTGGTGGAATGACTGGAACTGATCGGCTGTCGAACCACCTTCATCTACATCTACATCTACGTCTACATTTATACTCCGCAAGCCACCCAACGGTGTGTGGCGGAGGGCACTTTACGTGCCACTGTCATTACCTCCCTTTCCTGTTCCAGTCGCGTATGGTTCGCGGGAAGAACGACTGTCTGAAAGCTTCCGTGCGCGCTCTAATCTGTCTAATTTTGCATTCGTGATCTCCTCGGGAGGTATAAGTAGGGGGAAGCAATATATTCGATACCTCATCCAGAAACGCACCCTCTCGGAACCTGGCGAGCAAGCTACACCGCGATGCAGAGCGCCTCTCTCGCAGAGTCTGCCACTTGAGTTTATTAAACACTTCCGTAACGCTATCACGGTTACCAAATAACCCTGTGACGAAACGCGCCGCTCTTCTTTGAATCTTCTCTATCTCCTCCGTCAACCCGATCTGGTACGGATCCCACACTGATGAGCAATACTCAAGTATAGGTCGAACGAGTGTTTTGTAAGCCACCTCCTTTGTTGATGGACTACATTTTCTAAGCACTCTCCCAATGAATCTCAACCTGGTACCCGCCTTACCAACAATTAATTTTATATGATCATTCCACTTCAAATCGTTCCGCACGCATACTCTCAGATATTTTACAGAAGTAACTGCTACCAGTGTTTGTTCCGCTATCATATAATCATACAATAAAGGATCCTTCTTTCTATGTATTCGCAATACATAGGCATTGCTCATGCATTGTTGTTTATATCTTTGGTTAGGTTTAGTGACATCTCTGAACAGTCAAAGGGACTGACACAGTATCCACAATCAACGCCCATCTTCAGGAGTTCTGGGAGCTGGGGTGATGCAAAACTTTTTTGGATGTGTGTAATTAACAGTGAGTCCGCAGCTGGTGGTCTTGCGGTAGCGTTCTCGATTCCCGCGCACGGGGTCCCGGGTTCGATTCCCGGTGGTGTCAGAGTTTTTCCCTGCCTCGAGATAACTGGGTGTTGTATCGGCTTCATCATCATCATTCATCTCCATTACGGTCGGAGAAACGCAATGTCCAACCGCCTCCGCTAGGACCTTGCGAGTTTCCCGCATCGTCCCCTACGCTCCTCGGAGTATGGAATCTCATCATCATCATCACTTAACAGTGAAATAGCGACGAGTTGAAAGTATTCGATAATAGAGGCAAAAATATCCTGTAAACATGGGTCTGCAAATGAGCCGTCTGAGTGATAATTGCAAGTGTGGTAACGAACCGTTACTTACGTCACGATGAAATATTGTCAGTCAGCAAAAATTTTTTTGAAAAGAAAACTTTTCTATTAAGTCCCCTTGTAATTGGGCTCAAATATCAATTTTCAGCGATCCACAAGGAATATTAAGGTACTTCGTAAAAGCATTTTGTTCTCTAGTAAATTAATAAAAACCACGTAGACCCTACACAAAGAACAGAAAACATGAAAACATTACAATATAATGATGCACGCCAATGGCCGACAGTATAACGTACATTTTTTGAAAGATATTTCCGCTACTTGACTGTACAGGCGCCATTGTTTTATATTACTAACATGATTTCGGCTTTAAGTCATTATCAAGTACAACACTGAAAAAATATTTGCACAAATGCATAGAAAGTGAGAAGAAGCAAAATTTAATATCATTACGCCATTCCAATGTCAGCTTAAACAGTATCGCAATAATACTTCTTACACGTTGGTATAATTAGACTTTGTTAAGAGAAGTCATCGTCAAGATCTGTTACTAAATTGAGTGTCCTAGTGTATAGATAGTACAAAATCAAAAAAAAAGAAGTCGCAGAATGATAGCAAATAGGTGACAACCTAATTCCTGTGTTGACATGAGCTTAAAGACTATAAGCTCAGGTCAATGCATGAATTAAGTTGTCTTTAATTTTTCTCTTACTTAGTGTAAGCTCAGACCTAGTATAACCACGAGAGTCTATTGTATCCACTACAGGTTATCCCTCGTCCCCCTCACCAGTAGTTGCCTCTCTTTGCTGTTACTTCTCATCCATTATACATTATTTGGGACTTGCTGTAACTATAATTCAACCATACTTTTAAATACATGTATGTAATGTTTTAATACTTCATACTCTTTATATTACATTTTATTTTGTATATAGTTTAAAAATGTCAGAAACCTACATATCTTGAGTATCCTGTACTCATCTTTTCTATACTTTACATTATAAAACTACATATCATTAGTACTACAATAAGTATGACCTGCTCACCATACCTGATTTTAACGTTCCCATGTTTAGGATATACTTCCATACTTTAGCATTTCTGACTTATGTTGTTATGTGAAATACGTAACTTTGTACTTTCTTTAGTACATTGTTATTTTCACTTAAATGAGTTCTTGTATACATGCTAGTTATGGCTTAGCATGTCACATAGGATTAGTGTTTCGTACCTTTTCTTGGCCTGTATGAAGCAAGTTTAACCAATTCATGAACTTTGTAACCTTCGTATTTAATTAAATTAAAGTAAGTTTAATTTTGGCCGCCCGGTTGGCCGTGCGTTCTAACGCACGGCTTTCCGGGCGGGAAGGAGCGCCTGGTCCCCGGCACGAATCCGCCCGACGGATTTGTGTCCGAGGTCCGGTGAATCGACCAGTCTGTGGAGGGTTTTTAGGCGTTTTCCATCTGCCTCGGCGAATGCGGGCTGGTTCCCCTTATTCCGCCTCAGTTACACTATGTCGGCGATTGCTGCGCAAACAAGTTCTCCACGTACGCGTACACCACCATTACTCTACCACGCAAACATAGGGGTTACACTCGTCTGGTGTGAGACGTTCCCTGGGGGTCTCCACCGGGGGCCGAACCGCACAATAACCCTGAAAGAGTGGTTGGGTGTGGGGTGGCGGAGGGGTGAAGTGGACTGCGGTAGTCGTCGTGGGGTTGTGGACCACTGCGGCTGCGGCGGGGATGGAGCCTCTCCGTCGTTTCTAGGTCCCCGGTTAACATACAATACAATATAATACAAATTTAATTTATTTACTTATTGTATGCCTTCAGTAATTGTACAATACAACCAAAGAGACTAATCTTTGCACTTAGTCCTCTGACACATGGCATTTGCTACAGATTTTTCTTACACAATTACAATTGATATACTCTTATGTTCACCCCTTTACCTGTCTGTCCACTCCCCCATTTTCTACCCTCCCCCCCCCCCTACTTCAATCGGCCGTTCCTAACTTTATCTGTTAGTCCCACCTCCTGTAATTAATTCTTCCCTATATTGCACTGATTGTCCTGATGGTGACGTATCACTCGAAAACCGGTTGGTGTAATAAATAATAAATATTATATTGCAATATTAAACCAGTGGTTGTGTGTGTTCCATTCATAACTTTCCTTTATAATCATCATCGTTTCTTTGGTCCCTCCTTTATTCCACCCCCCCCCCCTCCATCTACATCCCACATTTCACTATTTCATTGATATTTTCCCCACCACTTACTGGTGTCTTCCCCACCCACTTCATCCCCATTTCATGCCCCCTACCCCCACTGCCCCCCCCCCCACCCTTATCACCCACTACCCGTTTTGATAATTCTACTTTGATCTTATTGAAAACTTTCCCGTTAACTCCCTAGCACCATTCCTATACGCTTCATTCTCGATTCCATTCGTTGGGAGAATTCTCACCCATAAACGGAGGTAGCTTTCATAACATTCATTTGTCAAATACTTGAATATTGCTCGTCAATCTAGGTCACGTACCAGATAGGATTCATAGAAGAAATACAAAGAACAGCAGCATGTTACGTCACAAGTTCGTTTGGTATGCATCAATGCGTCACGACGCTCATACAAATTCAGCAGCTTATGCTGCATGACGGTGTTGTGGATCATGGTGTGGTTTTACTACAAAAATTCGGAGAGCGTATGTTCCTAGAAGAATCAGTCACTATTGTACTTCCTCCTACATTATTCTGCTCAAAGATAATGAAACTAAATTTAGAGAGGTTGGAGCTTACACGGAAGTTTAATAACATTTCTTCCCGAGCACCATATTCCAGTGGAATAGGTGACGGCGAAAGTGACAGTGGTATGTAAAGTACCCGCCGCCACACACCAGACTAAGTATTGGACTAGACTGAAATGGCCTGCCCGGTAAAGATGAAGCTTTCTCTTGAAATGAAAAAAAAATTCTCTAGTTTATCTCAATAATTAGTAATTGCACATATCAATTTACAAAAATGTTTACTTAACAGAAAGGGAATATTTATACTGCAGAAAGAACCTGACTCACAACATGTACTTTATCACTTAAACGGCACAATTTTGAGAAAATGAATTGCTAATGAATAAACATAATTTCTAATGTAGTGGTAAATCGTGTAATATCAGGGCTACAGAAAAATGAGAAATTTTAGAGGAGACAGCTATAGGAAAAACAGTCCACGAGTGTACTGCCTGTCCATAGCGTCCAATGGGCACAATATTCCGTTTATCAGACATGTCGCCATCGTCAGGTACGCTGACGAACTGAGCTCCTGAGGGGGGGGGGGGGGGGGGGCGGCCGTCTTAAATCCCCTCCCCCTGCGAGGCGTTCTCTCCGCGGTCCGCGCGTCGGCGGTCGCTGAGACACATAGTGACTAGTGGATAAAATATTTTGTTGGAAGCGAGAGTTCTATCGTGCAGACTTTACGGAGACCAGACGCTGGTTAATGAGCCGTGATTGTAAATGAGCATCACACATTGATCTGAATGATTCTCTAAATTCGTGTTGTGTTTCAGTTTCCGCAAACTCATTTATAACTGACTGTTTCAACAATTGTTTCGTGTAGGAATTTGCTACTCTCTGACAGTGACGATTGTTCGACGTGCAGAGTTATTGAATTATGCAATCACTGAGAGATTAGTGTGGTTGTTATGGTTGTAAAAAGGTTAGTTATTTTCACTCTGAGGAAGAGAAGAACCACTAGCGACCACTGGCATCTCCCTGGCACCGACGAATTGTGGATGTCATAATTGATTAGTCGTACAGTGTTAGTTTCGCCCACTCATGGCCAAGATCTTATCTCATTTACCCAAGCAAGTGAAGGCTTTACCATTACTTACTTCGTATGTGGGTGCGTGTGTGTGTGTGTGTGTGTGTGTGTGTGTGTGTGTGTGTGTGTGTGTGTGTGTGTATGACGATTTAGCAATTAAAGCAGGAGAAGAGAGAAGCTCGTGATCGGCCTATATCTAAAGAGGTTTCATTTTGCACCAGTTGTTTAAATGGCATGCAAAAAGTGATGTTGGTACGGTAGGTTCTTTACTTTCTTTTTTTTTTTTTGTTTACATTGTTCTCCAATGTCGTATCGTTTCATTGTGGATTACAACTTGCTGTGACTCGTTCATCGACTTCACGTGTATTTGAAATTCAAATAAATTAAAGGTCTGTTAAACTGAAAGAAAGACGTTTTGACTCTTAATTTCAAGAAAGAATTAAAATTACCCCCATAACAGAAATAAAAAAACTTTTTCTCCCTAAAGAAAGCAACGGAGTTATTTGAATTTGAAACAATAAAACTTAATTAAAGGAAATAGCACTGAATATTATCAAACAGAGATGTTCTTTGACGCTCATAATTAATCATACGAAGTAACTAAAGCTCAGAGTTTTAGTCGTGCAACATTATATCTGAAATAATATTATCAGAAAATACAGGGTGTTTCAAAAAGAATTTACGTATTTCGAATGCGTATATTTATTAAACTTTAAGACACACGAATACGGAACTTTACACACACGTTTACGAACCTCTCAAGTTCAGATTACAGATGTTGAGCATGTCCTCCACCAGTGACACGAACAATATCACATCGATACACAAGTTCTTCCCATATTCGGGCAAGCATGTCCTTCGTCACTGATGCTATGGCAGTACGGATCTGGTTCTTCAACTTTTCCAGGTTCTGTGGGAGAGGTGGTACATATACGTTGTCTCTGATGAAACCCCACAGGAAGAAGTCAGAGGATATCAAATAAGGAGACCGTGGAGCCCAGCTGAAACATGTTAAGTCGCCAGCTCCCTGACAACCAATCCTAGGGTTCGGTAGAGTTTCATTCAGATACTCACGCACTTGGCGACTCCAGTGAGGGGGTGCCCCACCTTGTTTAGAAATGAAGTTGTCTTCGTGCAGCCTCGGAAATAACCAGTTTTGTGACATAGCGAGATAGTGCTGAACGTTAACCGTGTTTCCATCAAAAAGAATGGGCCGTAAACAGAAGATTGGGATATCGCACAAAACACATTGACTTTGGGCGAATCTCGTACATGTTCAGTGGCTGCATATAAGTTCTGTAGTCTCCAAATTCAAACACTGTGTTTGTATACCTGACCACTAACATGGAAAGTCGCTTCATCACTGAACACGATGCGCTGTACGGAAGTGTTTTCACTGTCAATAGCATCAAGCATCTCGTCACAAAACGCCACACGTTTGCGTTTGTCATCAGGACGGAGTGCTGGTAACAGCTGTAACTTGTACGGCTTCATAACCAACCGACGTCTCAACACACGCCAAATTGTTGTTGTTGGCAGTTGCAACTCCCGACTGGCACGACGAGTTGATTTCGAAGGACTACGTTGGAAAGCAGTTTGAATTCGTGCAACATTTTCTTTAGGAACACCAGGGCGGCCACGACTCTTTCCTTTACGTACACATCCTGTGTCTAGGAACTGTGGATACCATCTACGAATGTTCCATCCATTCGGAGGATCAATTCGATACCTCACTTTGAAACGTCCTTGTACTTCGGAAACTCGAAAACACAAAAGATTTCTGCTGCGAAGTAGCCATTTTAAACATGACGGTTACCAAGCAAAACAGAAGACAACTGACATCTATCGGCTGTTAATACAAACTAGACTATGTCTTCATTTCTCCAGTAGCTGAGCCGAGGCGCAGCGATCGATAGTTTGGACAAAATAATACTTTGTAATACGTATATTCTTTTTGAAACACCCTGTAATTTCTAATTAAAGTCAAGAAATTTTCAAAGGAGTTCGTTTATCTTACAGACAAGAAATGCAAAAAGGAATATAGCTGCTCTATTTATTTGAAGTTTAAATAAATAGACGTATAGCAAAGACATTAATTTTATTTCGTGAATGAAACAAACACGTGGGCAAAAAAAGAAGAAAGAGAGCAGTACATACTTAGGCTGTGCGTTGTTTTCAAACAAGAGTGGGCGGAGCCTGCCGGCATTTTAAGTAGCCCAGAATACTAGCAGACTACTGTTTACGAGCGCTTCTTGTACATTATTTCTGTCGTGTGCGCGCTGCAGCTGTTTTAAATAGTAGAATATATAGAGTGACTTCATGGGGAAGTGTCACCGCGGTGAACTATGTGAGTACGAATGCGGTGAACTTAATGGTTTAGGCTGGTTAAGATGGCAGACATCGGCTTCAAGTTTGTAACTTAATGCCACCTCCCCTCTTTCTTTTACCTCCATGAACAGAAACAATTTATAGCGAGAGAATATTATATCACTGACTGAGCGACCAGTTACATCTCAGGATCTCAAATTTAGACTGATACAATTTATGAAAATTAGGTATCTTCAGTCAACCTGTGTCATAAGTAATTAGTGATTCCTTTGACATACCGGATAATAACGAAGGATCCTAGGTGGACGGTGATTGCTGTCTTTGTAATCAGTTATGAGATTTATACTGATCTACGTCGTTTTAATGCAGACAACGATGATACGAATGAATGGATGTCGCACGTAGACGCACTTTCTGCCTGATGTATTTTAAGAAAGTTTATTTATTAAGAAGGTAGCTCCCGAGTGAGTTGCTACTCTCATACCGGGCGCCTCCCCAGGTGGCCGATAGGGGAACGCTCATCAGATATGATGGGTACTGAGGAAATAAAATACTCAGGGCGGACCAAAAGTAGCAAAACAAGTCCAGGAGCGACAGTTCCCAGAATGGGCGACTTCCAGGACAGCCAAAATCCACCAAGCGACTGCCTTGGATCAAGCGGCTTGGCGGTCAGCGTCTGTTCACAGATTGTGCGGCTGAATCACCTTCCTCTACAAATCACATTTGTAGTTGTAATCTCGGAGACTTGTCTCCACACAGGAAAGATACATCCTTGAAAGTTCAAAACATGGAAAGTTCTTTTAGTCAAAATTCCCCGCCTGCCAAAATAAGACAGGAAAGATTGCCATCGGATCCGGGGGGCAATCAACCAAAGGAACTTACGGATGAATCGGAGCATCTGAATACACCGAAGCAAACACTGAGAACCAACACCTTTACAAACTTCGCCACGATAAACATAAACTCACTAGCTAAGGTTGGAAAACTCAAAACTCTACTGGACACTGCCATAGAGCAAAGGATAACAATACTCGCCATACAGGAGATGAGAAACACAATGCGGGAACCATACGAATCACAGGGATTCAGAATCTACCAAGGAATCCCTGGAAAGAGAGTAATGAAAAATGTACCACAATTCGGAACAGGTTTCATAGTGAAAAACACAATAATAAATTCTGTCAAGGAGTTCAAGGCCTACACGGATAGAATAGCAACTCTGACCATCAGGTCCGCAAACAAGACGTACACGTTAGTCAACGTGCACGCACCCACAAACGAGAAGAACAGAACTGACCCGAAACATGTAGAGGGATTCTGGAATCTGCTAGACCAAGTCCTCACTAATGTTCCATCAAACCACACTAAAATCGTAATGGGAGACTTCAATGCGCAGATAGGAAGAGAGAAAAGGTTCAGGAACATTGTTGGGGACTGGCCGGCACAAAAGAAAACTAGCACGAATGGCAGAAGATTGATAGAAATTTGCAGAGAACACAGAATGGTGATTAAATCGACCAGATTCAAAAGAAGACCACACAAGAAGAAAACGTGGAAACACACTGATTGGAAAAAGGGCGAATACCAACTTGACCATGTCTGTATGGACAAAGACCATCACAGAGAAATCTACAACGTTAAAGTTCTGAGGGGAAAGGACCTGGGCTCTGATCACTACCTGTCCAAAATAAAAATCAAGATAACACCGGCTGGAAAAAAGAAAAAAAGAACCAACCGGTTGAGACGAACCCACGACCAAGCAAAAATACAAAACAACACACAATACGCAATGAAAACAAACACAATCCAATCAGACACGGAACTGGAAGAACTGACAGAGAAGTTGAAAACAATAGCCGCAGAAATAGCACAACCCGAAAAGAGAAAAAAACACCAGTGGTGGGACAGAGTGTGTGAGGAGGCAGTCGACAAGAGACATGAAGCGTGGAAGAAATTCCAAAATAACAAAACTGACGAAAATTTTGCAACGCTGACCCAACAAAGGAAAATAACTCAAAGAACGTTAAGAAATAGCAAAAGAAAGTATCATCACGGACTGCTGGACCAAATAGAAGATAGCTTTGCCAAAAACAACTCACGGCAATACTATAGAACATTTAGGGAAAAAACCAAAACCTTTACACCACCAACCCTCATGCTCAAAAACAAAGAAGGAGTAACGGCACACAACGATGAAGAAAATGCCAATATTATGGCGGAAAGCTTCCGAAATCTTCTGAACTGCGAAGACCCGATCAATATACTCGACATAAATACTAACACAGAAGTCAGGACACCGGAAGAGAACATACAAGCACCATCAATATCAGAAGTGGAAATAGCAATTAAACAATTAAAAAACAACAAAGCTAGCGGAGAAGACCAACTAACGGCAGAGCTATGGAAGTACGCCGGAGAAAACGCAGTGGCCAGCCTCCACAAGAACATTCAAAAGATCTGGAAAGAGGAGAAATTACCGACAAGATGGACAACAGCGATAATATGTCCCATCCACAAAAAAGGGAGTAAGACAGACCCAGGCAATTATAGAGGGATCTCCCTACTGGACTGTACGTACAAGATTCTCTCCAAAATAATTTATAACAGGGTCAGAGACCAACTAGAAAAAGAACTGGGAGAGTATCAGGCGGGATTTAGACCGGGAAGAAGCTGCCCAGAACAAATATTAAACCTAAAGCTAATCATCGACTACTACAAATCAAGAAACAAACAACTAGTGATCTCTTTCATCGATTTCCAAAAAGCCTACGACAGCATACATAGAGAATCTTTGAAGAAGATACTGAGAAATTTAGGCTTACACCCCAAACTGATCAAAATGATTGGGCTTACACTGGAGAACACAACCTCTAAAGTCAAATTCAGAGGAGCAACCTCAGACGCGTTCGAAATTAAAACAGGATTAAGACAGGGGGACGGGCTGTCCCCAATTCTGTTTAACTGTGCACTGGAATATCTGATGAGAGAATGGAGGAAGATTAATCCAGAACTAATAAAAGTAGGAACAAAAATCAAAGTAAACTGTTTAGGTTTTGCGGACGACTTAGCGCTATTAGCAAACAACATAAAAGAGGCAAGAACGCAAATTGAGACACTAGAAGAGATAGCTGGGAAAATTGGACTAAAAATCTCGTTCCAAAAGACCAAAATCATGGTCAGGGATCCTCTCTGCGTTGATCACATATCAATTTTCAACACTAAAGTAGAACTGGTGAAAAAATTCAAGTATCTAGGGGAAACAATAACACACAACAATAACGAGAAAATAAACTGGAAAGAAAGAACTGACAAACTGAAGAAGTCTCTATTCACAACTCAGAACATATACAATAAGAGATGCCTATCAACAAAAACCAAAATCAGACATTACCAGACGGTGATTCTCCCGGAAATACAATACGCATGCGAGACAATCTCCGGACCGTATAAAATAGGAGAGATAGAAGCAATAGAAAAAATAGAAAGAAGGATAGTAAGAAAGTGTATAAACAAGAAGAACCTAGTGGAAGGCCAATGGAGAATAATCCCAAACGAAACCGTCTACAAAACAATCACTCCACTAACAGAATTCTTCAGAAGGAAAAGGATATCATTCCTGGGACACATACTGAGAACGGAAGACACTAGACTAGCTAAACGACTGATCGACTTTTATTGGAATAAAAAAATCAAGTCAAACTGGGTGAGAGAAGTGCAGAAGGACATGGAAGAACTAGGAATCTCGAAGGAGGATCTTGTAACAAAATCACAGAAATACAGCGAATGGGTAAAAACAAACACAATAACACTCACGCACAAACCAAGGCAGAGACGAAATGTGGTGTATTCAGAGGAGGAAAGAAAACGAAGATCGGAACGGCTCAAAAAAATATGGGCTAAAAAGAAAGAAGAAACAGCCAAACAAATGAAACGGCTAAGGACGACTACAAGATTTGAACTAAAGTGATCCAATAGGGTCGTAAAAGCAATAAATAAATAAATAAGAAGGTAGCTTATGATAAAGGAATTATAGATATTCATAATGTTGGTGAGACTTACGGCGTGTTACTACTGAAAGTGTGGTGCAAGTAGCCTAATTTATTATATGTAAAGAATTCAGGGTAATTAGTGGTTATTGTAACGGTATACGCTACGTTTGTATACATTGGTGTGCCACCTTGAACTGTAACATTAGGATCTGTCCAAAATTTGGGATTTTGCGTGTACAAAGGCTGCACGAATACTGGAATCTCTGGTCAC
Source organism: Schistocerca nitens (assembly GCF_023898315.1). Taxonomy (NCBI): domain Eukaryota; kingdom Metazoa; phylum Arthropoda; class Insecta; order Orthoptera; family Acrididae; genus Schistocerca; species Schistocerca nitens. Next base: position 267,829,814 of record NC_064618.1, read on the forward strand.
GGTCGTTTCAGCACCGTACGCGGAAGTAATTGTTTATGTGGCTTTAATAAGTTAATGAGTAAAACTATCTTGAGCAGGAACGGAGTAACCTTAAGCGAATAACCAGGGCATTTGCACACATTTGTAATTTCACCGTGAGTAGTAACAGTACAATGTGTCACAGTGTAAGAGGTAACGTATAGTCTGCTACTTAAATCGTAGGTGATATTCGTTGTAAGAAGCTTTTGCTGGTAACAGGCGTGGGTGGCTAACCGCTTGTGAAGTTAAATTACTGCCCGAATTCTGCTCCACGTAAAATAGTATAGGAAATAGCTTACCGATTGAGTATTGAGCCGCTAACAGTATTAATAGAGCACAAGGAGTGAAGTTATTAGGATTCTCGCCTCTGCATATTAACAGTGAGTGGCGACAGTTTACTTCACAAAAGCATTAGAGTTGTTCTATTACATTAGAACTTACGCGGAATAATTACACGGAGGGCCACGTTGGGCAAATCTCGATACTCCTCATCACATACTAAAAAATGTATTTCATTGCGGATACCGTCATCTATCGCTTAGTATCCAACATGATATCTGGAGAGCCAACATTCATACGCTTCGCCTCCAGGCAGAGCTACAATAGCTTCACAAATAATGCGAGTCGTGTTGGAGAAACGGGGCACACCTCGTCAGCAGAATGGGTTCCGGCTCGGCCCGTGTGAGAAGGCGGCAGGCAATCAGTGAAGACGCGGTGGGGATAGTTACGGAAGAATGCGCGTGGGAGGGACCTGTTCCCGTGTTAAAGCGAGCCGTCACACTCCCGGAGAACGGTCCCGCTTGGAAGCGCTAAAAAGTAAACAGCCGCGTCAGATTTATGGTTCACACATGGTCCGTACTTCCAAATATTTACAAATAACGTCCCTCACCTACATATGGTATTTGAAAGCTGAAATTAGAATGCAGTGTAGTAGCTAACACCTACTGGTTTTTCTCTGTCACACTACCGCGAGAAGCAGTTGCTGCATGCAATGGGTTCAATTTGGATCGAAACCGCGTGTTCAGACACTATGTGGCTACAATGGCATCGAAACGGAGTATGGCAGAGAGGAGTCCGAAATACTAAACTCCTTCTTGCAAAACTGTTTCGCTGAGAAAGATCGAACTCCGGATTCTCTTTTGTATCTTTTCACGAACTTCAAAATGACAGATACCGAAATAAGTGTCTATGGGATAATAACAGCTGAAAGCGCTCAACAAAGGAAATCTCCGTTTATCTGATTGGATACCGAAAAACTGCTCCTCTACTAGGAGCAGTGTCCTTTATGTCGCTGTTCCTAGTAGTTGGAAAAACGAACAAGTCAATGAGTTCTCAAATGGTTCAAATGGCTCTGAGCACTATGGGACTCAACTGCTGAGGTCATCAGTCGCCTAGAACTTAAAACCAATTAAACCTAACTAACCTAAGGACATCACAAACATCCATGCCCGAGGCAGGTTTCGAACCTGCGACCGTAGCGGTCTTGCGGTTCCAGACTGCAGCGCCTTTAACCGCACGGCATCCGTGTTCACAATATACATAAATGACGTAGTTGAGGACGTCAGATGTTCCAGGACGCTTATCGCGGATGATGCTGTTGTACACAGAGAAGTCACAATGCTAGAAAATTGTAGCGGAATGCAGGAACATCTTGGTGCAAGGACTTGCAGTTACTCTCAACATAAACTAATAAATGTAACGTACTGCCCATACGTAGGCTATATATATATACTTCCTTACTTACTTATCGCTGATGGACCCAGAAGGATCACGCAAAGCTTTCTGACGTCGTTTCTTCCATACTTCTTTCATTCGTTCTCCATGTTTTCTTTTTCTTTCTTCTGTCCATTTTGTTCCTGGTCTCTTTAGTGCTTCCTTCTCCGACAATACATTCCACTTTTCCACCTTATTTCTAAAAGTTTTTCTATCTTTGACATCTTTAAGATCAATATTTGCTTTTTGTAAATCTAATTTTACTTGGCTAATCCATGGTGTTGTTGATTTGACTTTTTCTATGCAAGTGAGAATTCTGTTGGTGAGTCGTGTGGGGGGGAAGTCTAGTGACATGTCCATAAAATTTTAATCTTCGCCTTCTTATGTCTGCTGCCAGGTTTGATATAGTTTCTGTGCTTCTTCTTGATTGTATCCGGTATCCTTCTTCTGTTAATTTTGGACCTAAAATCTTTCTCATAATTTTTCGTTCTTCTTTTAGTATTTTTTCTAAATCACATTTTGTGTGGAGTGTGAGCGTTTCACTAGCATATAGTGCTGCTGGCTTAATTACTGCGCAGTAGTGTCTGATTTTTGTGTTCGAGGAGATGCATTTTTTATTGTATATTTCATGTGTCACACCATATACTCTCTTCATTTTCTGTTGTCTGATCTTCTGTGCAACTTTCTCTCCTCCGGTTGGCTCCAAAATTTCACCTAGGTATTTAAAATGTTTTACTCTATTTATTTTTCCATATTTTGTGTTCAAACTGTGTATATGGAATTTCGTACAGAAAAATTCTGTCTTTTGAAACGAAATTTGTAAACCTACTTTATCCGCGCATTCCTTAAGGATCTCTATTTGTTTGGTGGCGATTTCTTCATCATCTGCAAGTATGGCCAAGTCGTCCGCGAATGCTAAACAAGATATCTCCACGTTGTCTTTGGTTCTACCAAGATGGATTGGTTTCCAGTAGGAATGGTTTTTTAATTATTTTTCCCATTCCTTAATGACTTTATCCAGGACTATATTAAACAGAAGTGGAGATAGCCCGTCACCTTGACGTACTCCAGTTTTTACGAGAAAAGGTTCAGAGATTTTTCCCCTGAATTTAACTTTAGATACAGTGTCTGTCAGTGATTCTTTGATAAGCCTTAGTGTTTTGGAGTCAAGTCCAAGTTCCTCTAAAATGTTAAACAAAGATTGCCGGTCAATTGAGTCATAGGCTTTCTTAAAATCTACAAATGTACAAATTATGGGGGCATTTCTAATTGCTTTGTGTTTTAATATTTTCTTTAAATTAAATATTTGTTCTATGCATGAGCGACCGGGGCGGAAGCCTGCTTGATAATCACCAATTTGGCATTCCAGCTGCTCTTGTGTTCTTTTCAGCAGGCATGTTGAGAGAATTTTGTAGGTGACTTGTAAAAGTGAGATTCCCCTGTAGTTATTGACATTTGTTCTGTCTCCTTTTTTATGTAACGGGTGAATAAGGGCACATTTCCACTCCTCTGGTAATTTTTCTGTTTCCCATATTTTTGTTATTATTTTTGTGAGCTCTTGCAACGTCTTTGGTCCTAGGTTTTTTAGTAGCTCTGCAACAATGCCATCTTCGCCAGATGTTCTATTATTTTTTAAGTTTTTAATGTGACATTTGATTTCTTCCTGTGTTGGTGGTAATGAATCCGGTTGAGCGTTGGCACAGATTTCTTTGGGAAACCTTATATATATATATATATATATATATATATATATATATATATATATATATATATATATATACTGTACAACTTCACGATTTCAGAACAGTCCTGAAACCTGAAAGCACTCACACCCATCAAACATCTTTTGTCTGCGATTAATAGTGGAACAAAAGAAAAGGCAGTCGCAGATACGGCAGATGCCAGACTTTTCGTCGGGAAAATCCTCAGTAAGTGTAGTCCAACCTTAAAAAAGGTAACTTAAAAATCCTCATTCACCCAATATTTGAACATTATCCATCAGCCTGGATCCATCAGCTGAAGCACTGAGGATGGGGCCAGGTAATTAAAGTCAATGAATTTGGGTGGCGAGGTATCATTTATTGAATGAGCTATAATAAATAGCGTAAGCGTGCTGCGCCGCGAGACACAATAGACATATGACACTTTTTTAAAAAAAATCATAGTCACCAAGCCTCTGTAAACAGCGATGGGAAGTTTTTAAAGATCGTTCAGTTTCTCGACGACCGCAATCCGCTCTCTGGTCATGGAGCCATTCGATAACTTCTTTGAGAACTTCTTCATCGTTGGAAAATCTCTTTGCCTTAGACGTTCTTCCAGGTCGCCGAAAATATGTAAATCTCATGATGCAAGATCTGGAGTGTATGGCGAATGCTTCAAAGCTTACCATCGAAAAATGTTGAATCAAAACTTGTGTTATATCTTCTGGTAAACCTTCCGGGATGTAAGGTCGTGGTCCATGAAACTCTTCAGCTCCTAACGTTTCGTCCAGAGCTGCGCTGGACATCTTCAGAGGGGTGTTTCTCCTCCAGTGAGTCTTGCCGACTGACGGGTCGGACGTCTGAAAGCGACTTATATATCGTAGAAAGTGGGCGTGACCAGAGTTACACGTGATATGCAGAGATAATCTTTGTCAGAGATAAAACTTAACTATCGATCGTAATCTCGTCACGGATAAAACTGTCTAGCAATTCTGTAGTGCTACTGTCCTAATATCACTAAGTTTCATGGTCTCTTCTTTCCGATTAAAATTATCCCTATGTTTATATATTTCAATTGCTTCTCTACAAAGCTGTGGGTAATAGTTCGTCGTCGTAGATAAAATTTTTGTTTCGGAAAACCTCACTTGATGATTTCCTGACTGAAAAGTGTGTTCTGCTACAGCCGATTTATCTGTTTCTCCTAATCGGCAAAGACTTCTGTGTTCTTTTAACCGTGTATTTACGTTTCTTTTTGTTGTTCCAATATAAACTTTTCCACATGTACACGGAATTTTATATACGCCACTGGCTGATAGAGGAGCGCGTTTATCTTTTACAGACCGGAGAACATGACAAATTTTCTTCGTTGGTCTAAAAACTTAAAATCTTTCCAATCTGATCCGTTACTTTCTTTATGAAAGGGAGAGAGACTGTATTCTTCCATCGTTTTTCGGGCTTGTCCTTAGGCTTTTTGTTGTTTGGGTGCAGAATTCTGCTTACTTCTTTCTTTGAGTAGCCATTTTTCTGAAAAGCGTGCTTCAGATGTTTTAATTCGACGTCTAGATACTCCGGAGTGCAAATCCGTCTGGCTCTGTCAACGAGACTTTTAATCACACCTCTCTTTTGTTGTGGATGGTGGTTAGAGTTTTTATGTAAGTATCTGTCTGTGTGCGTTATTTTTCTAAAAATCTGTTGTTTCAATCTTCCATCTGTCTGTCTCATAACTAAAACATCCAAAAACGGTATTTGGTTATCATTTTCTCTTTCCATGGTAAACTGGATTCTTGGATTTATATTATTAAGGTAATCAAAAAATTTATCTAAGGCTTCTCTACCATGTGGCCAGACCACAAATGCATCGTCTACATACCGATATTTGGTTATCATTTTCTCTCTCCATGGTAAACTGGATTCTTGGATTTATATTATTAAGGTAATCAAAAAATTTATCTAAGGCTTCTCTACCATGTGGCCAGACCACAAATGCATCGTCTACATACCGATACCAGCGAGATGGAACAATCTCTCTCTGAGAGATTTAAATGCAGATGAAGACATAGTGATTGTTCCTGCTGATAAAGGGAATGCTACTGTAGTTTTAAATACAGAAGATTATCAAAGCAAAATTTTGAATCTTTTAATGTCAGGACAATACAAAACACTTACGAAAGATCCTACAGCCAGCGTACTACGGAAAACAAATAATCTGATAAAATCGGCCACTTCTATTCAAAAGGAAGAAAAAAGAGCTTTATTGAAGACTGAAGCTATGAGTCCTAGACTCTATGGCCTGCCCAAGGTACATAAGAGGGACCTTTCTCTGAGACCGATTGTTAGTGCTAACAATTCTCCTACGTATGAAATAGCAAGATATCTAGCAACTCGTTTACATCCATATATTGGAAAAACTGACTCATATATAAAGGACTCAACTCATTTTATAGAGAAAATTGAAGGTTTAATTCTGACTCCTGAATATATTTTAGTGAGTTTTGATGTAGTGTCTTTATTTACTATGATTCCAGTTAACGAAGTTATGGATTTTATAACAGATATTTTTCCAGAAGATCTGACTGCTCCTTTCAGACATTGTCTTACTTCCAGTCAGTTCCAGTGGAATAATGAATTTTATGAGCAACTTAATGGCGTAGCAATGGGTAACCCATTGAGTCCTGTAGTAGCTAATTTCTACATGGAGAAATTCGAACAGTCAGCCTTGGAAAAAGCAGATAAGAAACCATCTCGCTGGTATCGGTATGTAGACGATGCATTTGTGGTCTGGCCACATGGTAGAGAAGCCTTAGATAAATTTTTTGATTACCTTAATAATATAAATCCAAGAATCCAGTTTACCATGGAAAGAGAAAATGATAACCAAATACCGTTTTTGGATGTTTTAGTTATGAGACAGACAGATGGAAGATTGAAACAACAGATTTTTAGAAAAATAACGCACACAGACAGATACTTACATAAAAACTCTAACCACCATCCACAACAAAAGAGAGGTGTGATTAAAAGTCTCGTTGACAGAGCCAGACGGATTTGCACTCCGGAGTATCTAGACGTCGAATTAAAACATCTGAAGCACGCTTTTCAGAAAAATGGCTACTCAAAGAAAGAAGTAAGCAGAATTCTGCACCCAAACAACAAAAAGCCTAAGGACAAGCCCGAAAAACGATGGAAGAATACAGTCTCTCTCCCTTTCATAAAGAAAGTAACGGATCAGATTGGAAAGATTTTAAGTAAGAATGATATTAGACCTGTTTTTAGACCAACGAAGAAAATTTGTCATGTTCTCCGGTCTGTAAAAGATAAACGCGCTCCTCTATCAGCCAGTGGCGTATATAAAATTCCGTGTACATGTGGAAAAGTTTATATTGGAACAACAAAAAGAAACGTAAATACATGGTTAAAAGAACACAGAAGTCTTTGCCGATTAGGAGAAACAGATAAATCGGCTGTAGCAGAACACACTTTTCAGTCAAGAAATCATCAAGTGAGGTTTTCCGAAACAAAAATTTTATCTACGACGACGAACTATTACCCACAGCTTTGTAGAGAAGCAATTGAAATATATAAACATAGGGATAATTTTAATCGGAAAGAAGAGACCATGAAACTTAGTGATATTAGGACAGTAGCACTACAGAATTGCTAGACAGTTTTATCCGTGACGAGATTACGATCGATAGTTAAGTTTTATCTCTGACAAAGATTATCTCTGCATATCACGTGTAACTCTGGTCACGCCCACTTTCTACGATATATAAGTCGCTCTCAGACGTCCGACCCGTCAGTCGGCAAGACTCACTGGAGGAGAAACACCCCTCTGAACCCCTCCCCAGGGCCCCCTTTACCTCTTTCCTCCTTCTCCCAGAGCGGATTTTCCTCCGTCCCCCCCCCCCCCCCCGAGACCCTGCACCCCATCCTTGCCTCTCTCCTTCCCACATCTATCCCTACCTGGCCCTCTGCCGCGCGCCCCCCGCTCACCTCCCCCATCTCTTCCCCTCCCTCCAAGTCTCCCTCATCTCCTAGCGCCTGGCAGATCCTCTGTATTGCTCTTCATCAGTGTGCCACGTCAGTGTTGTTTAGTGCTGTGACTCGTGTGCGTCAAGAGGTGTGATTTTAATTGTGTCCTGCCTTGAGGTTCGCCGTCAGTGTTACGTTATGTGCTATGCCATCCGTCGCTACCTTTATGCTCCAGTCATACTGTGCCTTGTGTTCTTTTAACCATCGCAGTGTGTGGCTCTTTGTGTGTGCTACTTTTAAACAGTTTTTTATCTCCATTTTACAGTCACCCCGTTTTTTTCTATTGCCTTCCATGATGTTCCCCTTTTTTATATCTATGTTCACCTTTTTCTCTCCTTTGCTGTTTTTAAATGTCTTCTATTGTTTTGTTCTATGTCTTTCGGCTGAAGAGCAGCGCCTATGCTGCTGCCAGCCCGCCCCGATGGGGAATTGAAATACAATAAAGGAAAAAAAATACTCTGAAGATGTCCAGCGCAGCTCTGGGCGAAACGTTAGGAGCTGAAGAGTTTCATGGACCACGACCTTACATCCCGGAAGGTTTACCAGAAGATATGTCATCCGGTCGTGAAAGCCTTCATACTAAAAACTTGTGTTGTGCTGCCGCTTGTGGTGCTTCAGTATCGTGCAGGAAACAATGCCTTTGCTTAATTTTACACGCCTCTAGCTCATCATGACGTTGTGCAGCGATGTTAGTTTCGCACACTACGAAGCAGCATTAACGGTACCGCCCTTTACCATAGACTCTGTCTACACAACTCCTTCACAGTCGAAGAAAATGGTGAACATGGCCATCTCTGCTGATGCCTCAACTTAGCATTTCTTTTTGTGCAGGAGGGGAGGAGCCTTTCCATTCCACAGACCCGCCGTCAGTTGCAGATGTGAAATGATGGATCCATGTTTCTTGGCTCGCAATGATGCCGCTTAGAAAATCAATCCCTTCCACGGTGTAACGGATAAGAAAGGGCACACAGGTTTCTTTGTGTGAAGGTCACAGTGAACACGTAAACCAGGGCGAGCACAATTTCCGACACTGCAGACGATCTCGGACGATGTATTTAGCACTGCCTGTTGAGGTGCATCTGCTGAGCATTGACATCTGCTGTTTTTATTATTTTATTTCCCCAACTTTCCGATTCGTCTTCTATTAGATCCCTTTCCCCTGATTCCGTCAACTGTTGGATAAAGCTACCTTTGAAACCTCCAACAACCTTTGCGTTCTTTCAGATTATTAAGGATCCTATCTCTTAAATTTCCTAAGTTTTGTAATTTCTTCAGTTTTCAGCTACAGTTCATAACCAAAAAATTATTGCCAAGGAACACAACAGTCGATGGAAATGCTTCGCATTTGAAACACTGGTTCTGGAACCTCAGTTTTACCATTAAGAATTCTCTTTGAAATTTTCCCGTGTCTCCAGATCTCTTCCACGTATATGACGAAATGACTTTATTAACTGTGCTCTAATGACACCTGCCACATAATACGACTGTTGTTGCCCGAAAATGTAGTATTTAGCAGCGTGAGCAACACCACAATCGTTATTAAATTCTGACCTTTGTTGTGGTAGGGTTGTTAGAATGCCAAAGAGCAATCACAGGTTGATAAGTGAGATTAATATTCAAGGTGACAGTATATCAGCAGTAAGAGTCACTGATAATAGTGTTATCCTCTGTGAATGTGAGGAAGAATTACTGGGCCTTGAATGTAATGCACAGTCTACTGGGTACGGAATATGAACATGGAAGGCAAAAATTGTAGATGGAGGCAGAGGTTGCAACGTAAAAGTACATAACACAATGTGAGTGCATTAGATTTGAAAAGCCCCTTAGAAAAATTTATGAATTACTGTGTTGGTAAACCCCTTGCGTTATTTGATTTTCAAACAGCTGAGCAGAACTGAACGTACTCAGACATTTCGCTCTTTACTTACTCTGATCAAAATTAAACTGACACACAATATTTTTAGCGCAACGCAATCTGACTTTCAATAATACCTACAAAAGAATGGCCCTGACTAACAATAACCTATATCTTTCACAAATCACTTACCTCACAAAAATCTTTAAAACGTCCCCTTAGAAAAGTTATTGGATTATTGTGCTGATAAACCTCTTACATTATTTGATTTTCAAACAGCTGAGCAGAACTGAACGTACTCAGACATTTGTCACTTATTCTGATCATCACTAAATTGACACACAATGTTTTTAGCGCAACGCAATCTAACTTTCAATAATCCCTACAAAAGAATGGCCCTGACTAACAATAACCTATACCTTTCATGAATCACTTACCTCACAAAAATCTTCGTTATTAGAACTACTGCAATACAGCGAGCGCCAATACTGCCAGCTATATAAAAGATTCTAAGTACTGAAGGCACTAACTACTGATAGGCATAGTTAGCAAATGAAAGATTTTGATAGAGAACAAACAATGTATTTACCTTAATAGTATTCAAAAGTCATAATATATATAGCAGTTCATGACATCCATTCTTACAAATTTACTCTTTCTGATGGACACACGCCCAGATCGTCCGTTCTCAAAATTCCGCCATCTGTCTCCCCACATCCTCCACTGTTGGCGGCTCACCTCCAACAGCGCAACGCTACTCGCTGTTAACAGCCAACTACCCAACACTACAATAGCAAAATCCAACAATGCCACCCAGCCACAGACTGCACACAGGACAGCCAGTGATTTTCATAAAGAGCGCTACATGGCGGTGGCGTTACCAATATAAAAACCTAAATAGCCTACTTACATAGCCCCCATTCACCCTACAAAAAATTTTACAAATTGCTTTGGACACTGGCCAATACATATTTGAAAAAAATTTTCATAATTACAATAACAAAGAAATCAAATGCACACACTTATCGATACAATGTTGGTCAAAAGCTAAAATTTTCTCACAGTCCATGAAGACAGTCCTGATCATTCATCACAGTAAAATGGCAGTGGTTTTTTTTTCTCAAAGTCTGTGCAGTAAAAGAAAATGCACGTGTTGTCCTTCCAACGGAAAGGCAATGCTGACTCTTGACATGCAGACAGGTAATGAGTCACAACAGAGCAAACCCACATCAGAGTCAGTCGAAATTGAAGAATATTGGTAGGTAGGTCATCACAGAGCAAACCCACTGTAGTCCTGGCAGAGATTATGCTATTGGTGGGCCACCAGAGGTGCAGATCCACTGCAGTCCTTGTAGAAGTAAGGGCACTGGTGAGTCAGCAAAGGTGTAGACCAACTGTAGTCCTTGTAGAGATGGCCAGCAGCCATCTGTTGTGACTGTGCGGGTGCACAGTCACCATTGAAGAGTCTTGCGGATAATGTAGCAAGTCTATAAACCACCACTTGTGTACTCACAAAGTTTCTGGAATTGTCCTTAGAACCAGCAATGCTGTTAACCACTCCCTTGCTGAATTATCAACACACATGCAAGCACTAACAGTCCTCTTTTTTTCACATATTGTGCATATACTATGACCAACAAAAATGTGTGCAGTGAAATGTATGCTTACAAGTTACTTAATTTGATGAACTGGTGTCCATTACAATTTTATAACATGAGAATACAATTACAGAGATACAGAAAACATCACGAAAACACAATAATAAAGAAAACTTTTGTAGTAATACAGGCTTTACAAAAGAATAGAAATAAACATATACATCAGTGTTACAGGAATTATGACATAAGTTAATATATAAAATAATGAGAATAGTTTTCGAAACATTAATTTCACACATGAGCATTGAAACAGAACAGAATTAATAATGTCTAAACATCTTTACAAAGTAAATGACACATTATTAATGAAAATTATAGTTGAGGATAACAGTATTCCTCATCATAGTGAATGTAGCTTAGTACTAGAAAAATTCTACAACATAAATCGTATTAGCTAAACACATAAAGACAGGAAAAACACAAATACACAAGAGTACACAAACACATAGCAGAATAACACAGGAGGAAAGGACAGGGTTTGTTTTCAGTGTAATATTTGGTACTGCAGTCCCACCCAAAACTTCATTCCATAGATCTTTCGTCTTATTTCAACATTTGTTTCCACCAAAAAAATCGTATCCAAGCATGCTTTCTGTATTTATATGTTCACATATTTCTTACCTCATTATTTATTTTCCATTATCTTACCTCATCATTTATTTCCAAGAAAATCGTACCTAAACCTGTTGTCCCTAAACCCTGCTTTTTTGTTCATATCCTCTTTCAAAAATACTTTTTTGGCCAAACCATTTTCTTATAGCGTCTGAATGCATTTCTTCCAATTCATCACAACTCGTTCTCTTATATAGCCTACGCCATCTTAAGCTAACTTAAATCTACTGAGCTCAGATGCTAAACTAAGGGATGAGGCAATGCAGTAGCACAAAACAATTAACACAAACAGCAATGACAAAAATGCAAATTGGCAAAGCAAGCAGCAATAAATATAAATTAGCAAAGCAAATGCTACATTACAACTAATATGAGCCAATGTGTAGCAACAAGAAAAATAAATCAGTAGTAAAACTGGCTTAACAGAGTAATACAAAGTGAAATTCAGTAACACTATGCCTGGCAAACAGCAGCAAATGCAATAACTTATATCTAGTCATGACACACCCACAAGCAGAAAAAATAGTACACTAAAGACAACAATGCAGATAAGGGAAACGTATATTTACATCTTAATGTCCATGTGATTAAAGTGGTGCACCACAATTTATTCTACAAAAGAAATTACCAAGCACTTGAAAAGAAAATTCTGTATGCAATTCCTGTGAAGGGAAATGTCTTTTTGTGCTCCTTCGTTTTTTTTTTTTCAAGAACATCATACAGTTATTATTTATTGGATCTGTAGGCATAAAACATTTATATTAGTACATCTCTAAAATTTTATTTTAACAAATGCTGCAGTGCAGCTAGGAACTAGATATTAAACCAAATAGGCAAAGCAAGGCGAGAAACGTCATTCACTAGCCATATGGCATTTCATAATGCAGTAAACAATCTTTCAACTAGCAAGACAATAGATGTGAAATGTTTCTCATTATTTCATTTCAGTAAATATCATAAATTAAAAACTCTACAGTGTAATCATGTTTTCAAGTCTGAACGTGTCGTACTTGCGATGCTTTCTAGAAAGAACTGTCAATATCGAGGTTAATGGCCTCTTTTTTTTCTCCACCTAATTGCTTTCATTTGTCAGACAACTATCTCTCAGCTGGGCGCCCAAAACGCATTACGTCAAGGTCACTTCCATTTCTTACCGAAATATTTACGACAGCAGTTTTCGCTACAGTGACAGCCTCATATAAAAATTTCACAGGTCGAGAATTTGCGTTACAAATGTGTAGAAACAAAATCCTGTAAATATAATGGTGTCAAAAAATTGTAGCTCGCAGTGTGATACATTCACGCATTTACAGACATTTCATAACTCTTAAAGTACGATTCTTGGTTTCCAACATCCTTTTTCGTAAACCAGAGTCCCTAACGTCTAATCATTATTCATATACATATAAACACGTAATCACATTCCTCATATATGGTAGCATCATCTTATTGATCATAAACATACCTCAACAGCATAATACACATCGTCATCGTAATGATATCATAAAAACTCAGCCAAATCTCAAAAACGTCATAGCTTTCTGCAATAATTTCCAAACCTAAAAAAAATTCGCTGTTCATTTCAATAGTGTCATCTGCTCAAACGTACTTTAAAAATCATGATCACATACCAAATACATCATTCAAAGCTCTCACAGTATCACAATGGTTCTGAAAAAATATGAAGAGTTCATAAAGTACATACAAAATACAGTTTCATAAGTGTGAAGTTATCCACCTGTGTAACTGCGTAAACATCTGTCAGTGACGTAGTAAAAAAAATGTTTGTTTCTCTGTTAAATAATCAGGTAGCTGTGTAATTCTGTGTTGGAGAAATATGGTACCAATGTGTAAAGTTTTATAAGCAAATACCATGTTAGCTAGGGCTCCTTGTGCTCGCCAAACACATGGTACACAAAGTAAGCGTGTATCCCCCTGAGGATTAATGTACTTATACCCTCAGGTGGAATGAAATGTATCACGGAAAACTTTCTTTGTAATTCAAAAATCTTTAAAAATAAATTTTTTAAGTACAAAATTAATCACTCAAATGCGTGTCCTGTTGCGCTAAATGTGCGTCTTGCTGTAAGATAATTCTGTGGAAGTGTCGTAGTTATCGTCCTCTGTAAGCAAAGTTCTGTAGAAGTCAAAGTACTCACCTCATCATAAAGAAAAGTGTAATGCTTGCGTATACATATCATAGTTATTACGTACCTTATCGTGATCAAGAAAGTACTGTACTGTAACGTATTGTTGTGCTATGGAAAAGGCTGTCTCATTGTAGCTTACCACAAAAGTTACTACTAAAACATGTATTACTTTCCAGAATAATACATAAAAACTGTACAGATATAAAACAGATACACCGCAAAAGCAACAATGTAAATTGTGTCACACATTAGTAGCGTCGTGATATAATCGAGTAGCTGTCAAAGAAACCAAATACTAAGTCATCTTTAATCTCACAGAAAGTACTTCAAGTAAAGAATGTCTTTTCAAGTAAACCAAACTGTTGCATGAAAATCTCATTAGCATTGCCGGTATATGTTCTAAGTATGTGAGCCTTACAGTCGTTACGTGATCGTGCAACTAAAAAGCAAGAATGTGCAAATAACAACACTGTGTTGTCTGTTCACTATAACAATGCATTCGTAATTACTGTCTAAATATGTTCTGTAGCTTCTAGACTGGATAGTTAACTCTAAAACATAGTTGCATGTTAACAGTTTCTCAGTGTGACAAATTGTACTAGTAGCGTGAAGTGAAAAATTTTATAACAAAGACTAAGTAAAAAAAGCAGATTATCTTTCAACAAACGGTTTTACATATGAAATATGGTGTAAACCGTTACTCTTCCTAGTGCCCAGAGTTTCAACTTCAACGCAGTTATCAAGTGGTATACGTCCGTAAAGAATACTGGAATTTTTATGAAGGTTAGCTTATGATATTTTCCTCAAGCCGAGCCGACGCACGTGGCTGCCTGCGGTGCGAGTCATTGTCTGTTAGCTTTGTTGTCGCGCATCGTTACTGGCATTAGGAGACCTAACTTCTACGAATTCGCCTTACCGAGAGGGCCCAGCCCTATTTGAATCCCGCCAGTTCTGATAAACTTCAGGTCTGTCGTTACGATTATATCGTCTGTCGTCATGTCATTAGACTCCATAATTTCTTTCTTGTCGGTCACGTGGTGGAGAATTTCTCCCGGAAGCGTAACTGCGCGCTGAACTGTTGCGTCTGAAGTTATTCTGTCTCCCTTGATAATAATTGTTTTGGTTCCCATATTGTCTGTTTCTATGGTTATCTCTGTCATATTTATTACTACGGAAATGCGATCTTTCTCTGTAACTATTGCTACTCTGCAAACGGTTGTCATACGGGTGGTGTCTGTTTTGGTCATGATTTACGTTGTCAGAATAGCCTTGTCGTGTCCAGTTATTATTTCTTTCATAGCGGAATTGTGTCGGATGTGACCTGTAATCGTTGTGTTCCTGATTTCGCGGCCTGCGATTGTCAGTGTCAATTTCCAATTCTTGTAACAGTCCCTGAAAGCTTCAATGTCGTCTTTGCAACGTCCTGCCAAAATAATATGTCGTAAATGTTCAGGCAATTTGATTAAGCAAATGTGGATGAGTTCTGAGGGGCTGTATGGGTTTGACAGGTACTGATTCTTGTGCAACATGTCTTCAAAATATTTCACAAGACTGGAAAATTCAGATTGTTCGAAATGTTTCATCATTATGATGCTATGTTTTACTCGGTCTTGTGTAGCTTGAGACCAATATGCTGAGAGGAAGTCATGATAAAATTCTCCTTCACTGTGGCAATCGTGAATGACCGATCGCATTCTTACAGCTGGTTCATTCTTCAAGTAGCGACACATAAATTCCAATCTGTGCTCTAATGACCAGTTGGGAGGAAAACAATGGGAGAATTGATGAAGCCATGCTTGTGGATGAATGTCGTTGCCAGAATTCTTAAATGTTTTGAATTTACGTGTAGTAATAAAAAGCTTATAGTCAAAATCATCATGTCGGCGAGTCACATGTCTGTCATTGTTACGTCGTTTCGGCGGTTCCACATCAAAATTCGGTGTACCTTGCCAGTTTCATAATTTCCGAAGTACGTCGTGTTATTATTTTGTGGCTGTTCTGTATTTCTACACTCCTGGAAATGGAAAAAAGAACACATTGACACCGGTGTGTCAGACCCACCATACTTGTTCCGGACACTGCGAGAGGGCTGTACAAGCAATGATCACACGCACGGCACAGCGGACACACCAGGAACCGCGGTGTTGGCCGTCGAATGGCGCTAGCTGCGCAGCATTTGTGCACCGCCGCCGTCAGTGTCAGCCAGTTTGCCGTGGCATACGGAGCTCCATCGCAGTCTTTAACACTGGTAGCATGTCGCGACAGCGTGGACGTGAACCGTATGTGCAGTTGACGGACTTTGAGCGAGGGCGTATAGTGGGCATGCGGGAGGCCGGGTGGACGTACCGCCGAATTGCTCAACACGTGGGGCGTGAGGTCTCCACAGTACATCGATGTTGTCGCCAGTGGTCGGCGGAAGGTGCACGTGCCCGTCGACCTGGGACCGGACCGCAGCGACGCACGGATGCACGCCAAGACCGTAGGATCCTACGCAGTGCCGTAGGGGACCGTACCGCCACTTCCCAGCAAATTAGGGACACTGTTGCTCCTGGGGTATCGGCGAGGACCATTCGCAACCGTCTCCATGAAGCTGGGCTACGGTCCCGCACACCGTTAGGCCGTCTTCCGCTCACGCCCCAACATCGTGCAGCCCGCCTCCAGTGGTGTCGCGACAGGCATGAATGGAGGGACGAATGGAGACGTGTCGTCTTCAGCGATGAGAGTCGCTTCTGCCTTGGTGCCAATGATGGTCGTATGCGTGTTTGGCGCCTTGCAGGTGAGCGCCACAATCAGGACTGCATACGACCGAGGCACACAGGGCCAACACCCGGCATCATGGTGTGGGGAGCGATCTCCTACACTGTCCGTACACCACTGGTGATCGTCGAGGGGACACTGAATAGTGCACGGTACATCCAAACCGTCATCGAACCCATCGTTCTACCATTCCTAGACCGGCAAGAGAACTTGCTGTTCCAACAGGACAATGCACGTCCGCATGTGTCCCGTGCCACCCAACGTGCTCTAGAAGGTGTAAGTCAACTACCCTGGCCAGCAAGATCTCCGGATCTGTCCCTCATTGAGCATGTTTGGGACTGGATGAAGCGTCGTCTCACGCGGTCTGCACGTCCAGCACGAACGCTGGTCCAACTGAGGCGCCAGGTGGAAATGGCATGGCAAGCCGTTCCACAGGACTACATCCAGCATCTCTACGATCGTCTCCATGGGAGAATAGCAGCCTGCATTGCTGCGAAAGGTGGATATACACTGTACTAGTGCCGACATTGTGCATGCTCTGTTGCCTGTGTCTATGTGCCTGTGGTTCTGTCAGTGTGATCATGTGATGTATCTGACCCCAGGAATGTGTCAATAAAGTTTCCCCTTCCTGGGACAATGAATTCACGGTGTTCTTATTTCAATTTCCAGGAGTGTATATCCCTCTTCCCGTAATAGAGGGCGAGTGTCCTCTAAAATACGTAATTCTTGTATTACCTGTGTCAGCTGATCTTTTACTTCCCGGATTTCTCTTTTGTGTTGAGTATTAATTTGATTTTGATTTTGTTTGAATTTCCATATTTGATCGTACTCTACTGTGTCATTAAAGACTACCGGTTTTGTGTCATTCAGATTATCATCTACCTTCGTAGATAAATTATTTAGCTGATCCGAAATTTCAACAACTTTCTCTGATAATGAACTAATTTCCTCCACGTGTCTTTCTGAACTAATTTTCAGAGTATCTACTGTGTCCTTTAAGTTTTCCTGAGTTTTTGCAAGTTGCGTAACCAAATCGGTAGATGCAACTAAGTCAATTTTAGCTTTCAAAGTCTGATGATTTTCGTGAACAATAGTTTGCAGTTCATTTATGGCTACTTCGTGATTCTGTAATGAATTTTCATGATGCGAAAAAATAGGTTGAAAAAGCTCACAAATTTGTGTTTTTACGTCATTACAGACTTTTTGAAATTTCGATTCAATGTTATGTAACTCAGTAGTTAAATCTTCACGTGTTTGTTCAAGTGTGGTGTCTAACTTCCGAAGATTTTGTTCCATTGTGTCTAACTTTTGAAGCTCTTTCTGTGTTTGTCTCTGATTTTGTTCCATTGTGTCTAGCTTTTGAAGCTCTTTCTGTGTTTGTATCTGATTTTGTTCCATTGTTTCTAACTTTTGAAGCTTTTGCTGTGTTTGTATCTGATTTTGTTCCATTTGTTTCATTAATTGCAATAATAATGTATTAGTGTCTGGAATCTGTTTCTCTATGCTATTCGGCAGTGCATTTGAACCGGCAATATTCGCATTTTGACAAGCAGAAAATGTGTCTTGACTCATTTGAGAAAACGGTGAGGACCCAAAACCTGAGTCTACATTATTTGCAATATTGTGTTCTGTCATTTAGGATTCCTGAGGCGAGCTGTTGCCGACCGATCGATCGATAATGCTTCCCTGTTCACTACTTGTTTCACTGTCTACACCATTATTTGCCGCCCGTTCCATTTCCCTATTCACAATTACCAAATTACTACTTCGAATGTCTGTTAATTCATTACACAGTGGTGCTGATAAGCTAAGCTCGTCGTCACTATTATTTCTCAGTTTACTTTGGAGCCTAGTGTTACGTTTTTCACACGCCATTATTGTCACAATATTTCAATCGATAACACAGAAAAGCACAATTTGAAGAGCAAAAATAAGAGAACACATTATCATATCACTGAAAATAGTATCTAGTTAATTGCAAGCGCAGCTGCGAAATACTTGGTGCAAATCTACATGCATGCCACAACTGTTTCACTGTACAACAATGAAAGACTGCAACTACAATGGAGATTCTCTCTACAATTACGCGCTAGCAATAAAGAAAAGCTACACTAATTACACAAACTACAAGAAAAAATCAGAAGATTCCAGTGAGGTATCTTCGGCTAAGGGTCGACATATGAAACGTCCCCTTAGAAAAATTATTGAATTACTGTGCTGATAAACCTCTTACATTATTTGATTTTCAAACAGCTGAGCAGAACTGAACGTACTCAGACATTTCTCACTTTACCTATTCTGATCATCACTAAATTGACACACAATATTTTTAGCGCAATGCAATCTGACTTTCTATAATCCCTACAAAAGAATGGCCCTGACTAACAATAACCTATACCTTTCATGAATTCTGACTTTCAATAATCCCTACAAAAGAATGGCCCTGACTAACAATAACCTATACCTTTCATGAATCACTTACCTCACAAAAATCTTCGTTATTACAACTACTGCAATACAGCGAGCCCCAATACTGCCAGCTATATAAAAGATTCTAAGTACTGAAGGCACTAACTACTGATAGTCATAGTTAGCAAATTAAAGATTTTGATAGAGAACAAACATTGTATTTACCTTAATAGTATTCAAAAGTCATAATATATATAGCAGTTCATGACATTCATTCTTACAAATTTACTCTTTCTGATGGACACACGCCCTGATCGTCTGTTCTCAAAATTCTGCCCTCTCTCTCCCCACATCCACCACTGCTGGCGGCTCACCTCCAACTGCGCAACGCTACGCGCTGTTAACAGCCAACTGCCCAACACTACAATAGCAAATTCCAACAATGCCACCCAGCCACAGACAGCACACAGCACAGCAGTGGTTTTCATAAAGAGCGCTACATGGCGGTGGCGTTACCAATACAAAAACCGAAACAGCCTACTTACATCTTCATTACTCGATGTACTGCAATACAGCGAGCGCCACTACTGCCAGCTAAATAAAAGATTCAAACTACTGAAGGCACTAACTACTGATAGGCATAGTTAGCAAACGAAAGATTTTGATAGAGAACAAACAATTTATTTACCTTAAAAGTGTCAAAAGTCATAATATATATACCAGTTCATGACATCCAGTCTTACAAATTTACTGTCTCTGATGGACACTCGTCCAGATCATCCGCTCTCAAAACTCCGCCATTTCTCTCCTCACATCCACCACTGCTGGCTACTCACCTCCAACTGCGCAACGCTACGCGCTGTTAACAGCCAACTGCCCAACAATAAAATGGCAAATTCCAACAATGCAAACCAGCCACAGACTGCACACAGCACAGTCAGTGATTTTCATATAGAGCGCTACATGGCGTTACCAACATAAAAACCTGAACAGCCTACTTACATAGCCCCCAAGCTCGCCACAAAAAAATTTTACAAATTGTTTTGGGCAGTGGCCAATACAGATTTGAAAATTTTTTTTCATAATTACAATAACAAAGATATCAAATGCACACACTTATTGATACACTGTTGGTCAAAAGCAAAAATTGTACTCATAAAGACAGTCCTGATCATTTATCACAATAGTAATTACAGTTTTTTTTTTCACAAAGTCTCATCAGTAAAAGAAATTGCACACAGAAGTAGTGGATTTCCATGCAGTCTTGAAGAAGTAGTGTTGTCCTTCCAACGGAAAGACAGTGCTGACTCTTGACATGCAGACAGGTAATGGGCCACAACAGAGCAAACCCACAGCAGAGTCAGTCGAAGAAAAAATCAAAATGGTTCAAATGGCTCTGAGCACTATGGGACTCAACTGCTGAGGTTATTAGTCCCCTAGAACTTAGAACTAGTTAAACCTAACTAACCTAAGGACATCACAAACATCCATGCCCGAGGCAGGATTCGAACCTGCGACCGTAGCGGTCCTGCGGTTCCAGACTGCAGCGCCTTTAACCGCACGGCCACTTCGGCCGGCTAGTCAGTCGAAGTTGAAGAATATTGGTAGGTAGGTCATCACAGAGCAGACCCACTGTAGTCCTGGTAGAGATTACAGTATTGGTGGGCTACCAGAGGTGAAGACCCACTGCAGTCGTAGAGACGGCCAGCAGCCATCTGTTGCGACTGTGTAGGTGCACAATCACCATCGAAGAGTCTTGCGGACAATATAGCAAGTGTATGAACCACCACTTGTGCACTCACAAAAATTTTTTTTTGAAATGTCCTTATAACCAGCAATTCTGTTAACCAGTCCCTTGCTGAATTATTAATACACGTGCAAGCAATAACAGTCCCAACGTCTCCTCTACTGTGCATATACTATGACCAACAGAAAAGTGTGCAGTGAAATGTAACTTAATTTGAAGAACTGGTGTCTATACAATTATAAATTTTCAACATAAGAATACAATTACAGAGGTACAAAATACATCATTAAAGAACATAACAATACAGATAACATTTGTAGTAATAGGGGCTTTACAAAAGAATAGAAATAAACATATACATCAGTGTTACAGGCATTATGACAGATCTAAATACATAAACTAATGAGAAAAATTTTAGAAACATTAATTTCACACATGAGCATTGAAACAGAACAGAATTAATAATGTATAAATATCTTTATAAAGTAAATAACATATTATAAATGCAAATTATATTTGAGGATAATAGTATTCCTCATCATAGTGAATGTACCTGAGTATTAGAAAAATTCTACAACATAAGTCTTGTCAGATAAAAACGTAAAGACAGAAAAAACACAAATACACAAGGGTACACAAACACATAACGGAATAACACAAAAGGAAAGGACAGGGTTTGTTTTCAGTGTAACACTTGGTACTGCAGTCCAACCCAAAACTTCATTCCATAGATCTTTCCTCTTTTTTCAACATTTGTTTCCACCAAAAGAAATCCTATCCAAGCATGCTTTCTGTATTCTATTCATATCCTCTTTCAAAATAGTTATTCTCCACTGTATACTACTTTTTTGGCCAAACCATTTTCTTATAGCTTCTCAATGCATTTCTTTCCCTATTCTTCATAGTTAGTTTCTTGTATAATCTACTCCCTCTTAAGCTAACTTAAATCTACTGAAAAATGGCTCTGAGCACTATGGGACTCAACTGCTGTGGTCATAAGTCCCCTAGAACTTAGAACTACTTAAACCTAACTAACCTAAGGACAGCACACAACACCCAGCCATCACGAGGCAGAGAAAATCCCTGACCCCGCCGGGAATCGAACCCGGGAATAAATCTACTGAGCTCAGATATATACATACTAAGGGATGAGGCAATGCAGCAGCACAAAACAATTAACACAAACAGCAATGACAAAAAAATGCAAATTAGCAAAGCAAGCAGCGGTATATCTAAATTAGCAAAGCATTTGCAACAGTACAACTAATATGAGCCAATGTGCAGCAACAAGAAAAATAAAGCAGTAGTAAAACTGGCTTAACAGAGTAAAACAAAGTGAAATTCAGTAGCACTATGCCTCGCAAACAGCAGCAGCAAATGCTGTAACTTACACCTAAACATGGCAAGGCTCAAGCAGAAAAAATATTACAGTAAAAATGGCCCTGTTTAATACCTATGTCACATCTTAACACTAGAGTGATGCATCACCTTGACTTACTCTACGAAACAAGTTACCTAGTCATTGACAAAAATTATTTATGTAATTCCTGTGAAGGGAAATGTCTTCCCCCCCCCCTTTTTTTGGAAGTAGATCATAAAATTATTATTTACTGCATCTGTAGGCATAAAATATCTATATTACTACATCTATTAAATTTTATTTTAACCAATGCTGCAGTACAGCTAGAAACTAGTTATTAAACAAAATAGGCAAATATATACAAAGGAAGGTATGAAACATCATTCACTAGCCATATGGTATTTCATAAGGCAGAAAAAAAATCTCTTAACTAGAAAGACAGTAGTCATAATCAGGTGTATAGACATAAAATATTTCTCGTAATTCCATTAGACATTTCAGTAAATATCATAAATTAAGAGCTCCACAGTCTAATCATATGTTTCCAAGTAATAGCGTGTCATATTTGCGATACTTTCTAGGAAGGAATGTCAATAGCGAAGTTAACTGACTCTTTTTTCTCCACCTAATAGCTTTTTATCCAGGCAGCTGGGCGCCCACAGCTGCATTACGTGAATGTCACTTAACTTTATTACCGAAATATTTACGACAGCAGTGACAGTCTCGTATAAAAAAAAAAATTCACAGGTCGAAAAGTTACAGTAGAAATGTGTAGAAACCAAATCTCAGGAATAGCTTTGTTGTGATACATTCACACGTGGAAAAACAACTCATAACTCTTAAAGTACGATTCTTGGTTTCCAACATCCTTTTTCACAAACCAGGGTCTCTAACTTCTGTTTATTATTCATATACATATAAACAAGTAATCACGTTCCTCATATACAGTAGCATCATCTTATTGATCGTAAACATACCTCAACAGCATAATACACATCTTCATCCTCATAATAACATCATAACAGATCAATCACATCTCAAAATCGTCGCACCTTCTTTCAATAATTTCAAGACCTTCAATAAAGTCATCTACCTCAAACGTACTTCAAAAATCATCATCCCTTACCAAATACGACATTCAAAGCTCTTATAGTATCACAATAGTTTCGAAAAAATATGAACAGTTCACAAAAAAGTACAGACAAAATACAATTTCATAAGTATGAAGTTATCCAACTGTGTAATTACGTAAACGTCTGTCACTGCTGTAGTAAAAATATGTTTGTCTCTCTCAGTTAAAGGATCAGATAGCTGTGTAATTCTGTGTTATACAAATATGGTACCGATGTGTAAAGTTGTATAAGCAAATACCATATTAGCTAGGGCTCCTTGTGCTTGCCAAACACATGGTATACAAAGTAAGCATGTACCCCCCTGAGGATTAATGTAATTATACCCTCAGGTGTTACAGATTAGAGTAATGGAATGAAGTGTATCACGGAAAACCTTTGTATCTTTGTAATTCAAAATTCTTTAAAAATAAATGCTTTAAGTACAAAATTAATCACTCAAATACTTGTACTGTAGCGCTAAACTGTGCGTCTTGTTCTAAGATAATTTCTGTCGTAACTTAAGGGTAAAAAAATGTGCGAAGTGACGTAATTATCGTCGTCCGTAAGCAAAATCCTGTAGAAGTCAATGTACTTACATCGTAATAAAAAAAAGCGAAATGCTATGCGTATAGATATCGTAGTTATTACGTACAGTACCGTGATCAAGAAAGTACTATACTGTAATGTATTGTTGTGCTACGAAAAAGGCTGTCTCATTGTAGCTATACCACAAAAGTTACTACTAAAACATGTTTTACTTTCCAGAAGAGTTAAGAAAAACTGTGCAGATATAAAACAGATACAGCACAAAAGCAACAATGTAAATTGTGTCACATATTATAGCGTCGTGATATAATCGTGTAGCTGTCAAATAAACTAACCACTGTGTCATCTGGTATCTCTCAGAAAGTACTTTAAATAAAGAATGTCTTTTCAAGTAAATCAAAATGTTGCATTAAAATCTCATTAGCAGTATATTGTCTAAGGATGTAAGCCTTATAGTCGTTGCCGGCCGCGGTGGTCTCGCGGTTCTAGGCGCGCAGTCCGGAACCGTGCGACTGCTACGGTCGCAGGTTCGAATCCTGCCTCGGGCATGGATGTGTGTGATGTCCTTAGGTTAGTTAGGTTTAAGTAGTTCTAAGTTCTAGGGGACTGATAACCACAGCAGTTGAGTCCCATAGTGCTCAGAGCCATTTGAACCTTATAGTCGTTACGTAATCGTGCACCTAACAAGCAAGAATGTACACACACAATAACACTGTGTCCTCAGTTCGCTATAACAATGCATTTGTAATTACTTGTCTAAATAAGTTCCCCAGGTTCTTGACTGGATGGTTATCTTTAGAACATTGTTGCATGATAAGAATTTCTAAGTGTGACTAAGAGTACTAGTAACGTGAAGTGAAAAATTTTATAGCAAAGACTAAATTAAAAAACAGATTATCTCTCAATAAACGGTTTTACATGTGAAATGTGGTGCAATCTTTTACCCTTCCTAGTGCGCAGAGTTTCAACTTCAAAGCAATTATCATGTTGTATACGTCGGTAAGGAATGCTAAAAAATTTTCTCAAGGTTAGCGTCTATGTTATTTTTCTCTGAGACAGCCCGCACACGTGGCTGCCTGCGGTGCGAGTCATTGTCTGTCTGTCTGTTGGCGCGAGTCGTTATTAGGATTAGGAAACCTAACTACTACAAATTCACCTTGTCGAGAGGACCCTGCCATGTTTGAATCCCGCCAGTTCTGATGATCTTCAGATCTGTTGTTACGATTATATCGTCTGTCGTCATGTCGGTAGATTCTATAGTTTCTTACTTGCCGGTCATGTGGTGGAGAATTTCTCCCGGAATCGTAACTACGCGCTGAACTGTTGCGTCTGAAGTTATTCTGTCTCCCTTGATAATAATTGTTTTGGTTCCCATATTGTCTGTTTCTATGGTTATCTCTGTCATATTCATTACTACGGAAATGCGATCTATCTCTGTAACTATTGCTACTCTGCAAACGGTTGTCATACGGGTGGTGTCTGTTTTGGTCACGATTTACGTTGTAGGAATAGCCTTGTCGTGTCCAGTTATTATTTCTTTCGTCGCGGAATTGCGTTCCTGTTTTCGTGTCCCGCGATTGTCAGTGTCAATTTCCAATTCTTGTAACAGTCCCTGAAAAGCTTCAATGTCGTCTTTGCAACGTCCTGCCAAAATAATATGTCGTAAGTGTTCAGGCAATTTGATTAAGCAAATGTGGATGAGTTCTGAGGGGCTGTATGGTTTTGACAGGTACTGATTCTTGTGCAACATGTCTTCAAAATATTTCAGAAGACTGGAAAATTCAGATTGTTCGAAATGTTTCATCATTATGATGCTATGTTTTACTCGGTCTTGTGTAACTTGAGACCAATATGCTAAGAGGAAGGCATGATAAAATTCTCCTTCACTGTGACAATCATAAATGACCGATCGCTTTCTTACAACTGGTTCATTCTCTAAATAGCCACACATAAATACTAATCTGTGCTCTAATGACCAGTTGGGAGGAAAACAATGGGAGGATTGGTGTAGCGACGCTTGTGGATGAATGTCGTTGCCGGAATTCTTAAATGTTTTGAATTTACGCGTATTAATGAACAGCTTATAGTCAAAATCATCATGTCGGCGAGTCGCATATCGGTCATTGTTACCTCGTTTCGGCGGTTCAATCTCAAAATTCGGTGTAGCTTGCCAATTTCTTTCATAATTTCCGAAGTGCCCTGTGTTATTATTTAGTCGCTGTTCCGCATTTCTAAGTCCCTCTTCCCGTGATGGAGCGTGAGTGTCCTCTGAAATACGTAATTCTTGTATTATTTGTGCCAACCGATCTTGTACTTCCCGGATTTCTCTTTTGTGTCGCGTATTAATTTGATTCTGATTTTGTTTGAATTTCCTAATTTGTTCGTAACCTTCTGTGTCATTGAAGGGTACGGGTCTTGTGTCATTCATATCATCATCTACCTTTGTAGATAAGTTAGTGAACTGATCCGAAAGTTCGGCTACTTTGTCCGATAGTGAACTGATTTCCTTAGTGTGTGTTTTCTGAACCAAGTTTCGGAGTGTCCGTTTGTGTTGAAATCGTATTACTGTGTCCTTTAAGTTTTCCTGAGTTTTTGCAAGTTGCGTAACCAAATCAGTAGATGCAACTGAGTCAACTTTAGCTTGCAAGGTGTCGTGATTTTCATGAACAATAGTTGGCAGTTCCTTTATGGCTGCTTCGTGATTCTGTAATGCAGTTTCATGACGCAAAAAAATGGGTTGAAAATTCTCACAAATTTGTATTTTTACGTAATTGCAGACTTTTCGACATTTCGATTCGATGTTATGTAACTCAGTAGTTAAATCTTCACGTATTTGTTCAAGCGTGGTGTCTAACTTTTGAAGCTGTTGCTGTGTTTGTCTCTGATTTTGTCCCATCGTATCTAACTTTTGAAGCTTTTGTCCCGTTTGCCGTATTAATTGTAATAACAATTCACTGGTGTCTGATACATGTTCCTCAGTGCTTTTCGGCAATTAATTTGCACCGGTATAATTCGCATTTTGACAAGCAGAAAATGTGTCTTGACTTATTTGAGAAAACGGTGAGGACCCAAAACCTGAATCTACAGTATTTGCGAAATTGTGTCCTGTCATTTCGGATTCCTGAGGCGAGCTGTTGCCGACCAATCGATTGATAATGCTTCCTTGTTCACTAATTGTTTCATTGTCTACACCATTATTTGCAGCCCGCTCCATTTTCCTATGCACAATTACCAAATTACTCGTTTGAACATTAGTTAATTCAGTACGCGGTGGCGCTTAACACACTGCTTTCGTCTTCACTGTCATTTCTCAGTTTACTTTGGAGCCTTGTATTACGTTTTTCACACGCCATTATTGTCACAATATTTCACACGACAAAACAGAACAGCACAATTTGAAGAGCAGAACAAGAAAACACATTAACATAGCATTGAAAATAATATCTCGTTAATTGCAAGTGCAGCTGCGAAATACTCGGTGCAAATCTATATACATGCCACAACTGTTTTACTGTACAACATTGAAAAACTACAACTAAAAAGGAAATTTTCTCTATAATTACGCGCTAGAAATAAACAATAGCTACACTAAGTACAGAAACTACAAGAAAAAATCAGAAGATTCCAGTGAGGTATCCTCGGCTAAGGGTCGACTTATGAAACGGCCCTTGGAAAAATTTATGAACTTATGTGCTGATAAACCCCTTGCGTTATTTGATTTTCAAACAGCTGAGCAGAACTGAACGTACTCAGACATTTCGCTCTTTACTTATTCTGATCAAAATTAAACTGACACACAATATTTTTAGCGCAACGCAATCTGACTTTCAATAATACCTACAAAAGAATGGCCGTGACTGACAATAACCTATATCTTTCTCAAATCACTTACACAAATCTTCACTACTCGAACTACTGTAATGCAGCGAGCGCCACTACTGCCAGTTAATAAAAGATTCAAACTACTGAAGGCACTAACTACTGATAGGCACAGTTCGCAGATGAAAGATTTTGATAGAGAACAAACAAATATATTTACCTTAATAGTGTTCAAAAGTCATTATATATATATATATATATATATATATATATATATATATATATAATCATTTCGTGACATCCAATCTTACAAATTTACTATCTCTGATGGACACATGTTCAGATCATCCGCTCTCAAAACTCCGCCATTTCTCTCCCCACATCCACCACTGCTGGCGACTCACCTCCAACTGCGCAACGCTAGGCGCTGTTAATAGGCAACTGCCCAACACTACAATGGCAAACTCCAACAACGCAAACCAGCCACAGACTGCACACAGCACAGTCAATGATTTTCATATAGAGCTCTACATGGCGTTACCAACATAAAAACCTGAACAGCCTACTTACAGATTTAAATACAACTCTGGGATAAAGAGAGAAGAGGGAAATATAAAGAAAACGAGGACACCATGCAGGTGTTCATTCGATGTTTGTTATGAACATTATGCATCGAAATATCTATTATTAAAAGTGATTAGGCCATGAGAAGCTATGACCCTTCATCCGTTGTTCACCTCCCATGATACTCTAAGCGTATCGGTGCCTTAAAGTACAGTGAATGGTATGTATTTTGTGTGTGTACTGTATTTAATAAACATCCTGGGGGCCCACAACATTTCCTCGTTTAGGACAAATATTCTTCCTTAGATGATGATTCAACAGGAAAGCTTTCGGAGTATTTGAAAATCTGAGTGAAGTGAAAAATTGACCAACCATATAATTTCGTGAAGTGCTAGTGCTTAATGATGTCAAGATGGCAGAAAACGTTTACTGCATGTGGTCATAAGCTAACCAAATTATGCAATGTCCCTTACATACAATTACATAAATTCTTTGAGGAATTTGATATATTTAAATAATTTGTTAGGTGTGTCGACTATCTTCTATGTCTGTTTGTTATGGATTGTACTGCATGGACTAACCCAGGAACCTGCTTCTTCTTATCAATTTGGTATCTTATACCTTATTTTATAAATATCGTTCTTCAGTAAATTTTTCTGTATAGGGTGTATCCAAAAGGATTCTATAATCTTGAAAACTCGTATTGATTCATTCATTTAACATAAAGAGATGGTTTTGATCCATTTTATAGCAAAATACAACGAGTTTCTTACCATATTCATAAACAGATTAAAAGTGACTACCATTGATTATAAGGCATACATCCCATCCGAAGTCGTTTTATTGCCTAATTCGCTGCATCATCTTAGGTGTGACTTGTGCAGTTGCGAGGTAGATTCTCTGAGCTGTGCTAGAGAAGGGGACAAGGGTGGAACAAACAAGGTATCCTTGATGATTTCCCAAAAGAGATGTCAAGTCCAGCGAACGGGGACACGCAGTTGTTGAATCTCAGTCCTTTCACTTACGTGGAATTCGGATATTTAGGAAATCCCAGACGTCTTACTAAACAGTCAGAACGTGATCTATTGGCCTTCAAAATGATACCAAGAATACGTCGGCAGTTTGTACGAATTTTCAAGTCTGTAAGTCCTATGAATAGGTTTGTAAGAACACTAATTTTGAATGGGCTTTCTGATAAACCCTATATACCAAAGTATTTGTTAGAGTTCACAATGCTGCTCCTTTACTGTTTCAATTGTTGTTATCTCAGCGCTTCTGGTGGAAGTTTTCATAAATAAATTTTTCTCAATTATTTGGCTAGTATCGCTTCATAATTCACTTTACTGATTCACTTATTATTTTATTCTGCCACCATCATGTCTAATGACTGAAATTTCACAGTTACCATTATTTCTATTGTCGACATTTCATTTCGGTTTTGGAAACATTATCAATTCTAAATCGGTATTAAACATATTCATTCTTAACTGATCTCGTGTGAGCTCACTTACACCAAACCTCTGACACTTATTCATATCTTAATGGATTAAAATGGTATTGTGCACCCGAATAAAATATATTTCTAATCCAATGATCCGTGTCGATTCCATCGAATAATACACTTGTTGAAACTCCCGATTCCCAGAAAAAAAAAAAGTTTTCGTAGTTCTTGCTTCAAAATTTTCTTAGTTGCGACATAATTTTAAAAGGCCTTTCATCCCCTATTTCACCCCTTTAGGAGTGGAATTTCGAACAGATCAGTTTTAAACTTTGCCTACAGTATAAGTTCAACAACCCCTCCAAATTTCATATATCTTTCCTTAGCTGTTACAACTGGGCGTTGACGAGTCGGTCAGTCAGTCTGGCCTTATTTCACCCCCTTGGGGATTGAATTTCCAAAAGCAGTGAAACACATATTTTTTCATTGCCAACTGGAAATCCAAATACCAGTTTTCAATGATGTAATTTTAAAAATGCTTTCAAAATGTAATATTTTCATAAAACATTTCACCTCCTATTTCACTCACTCAGAGATTGACTTCCCAAAAACAGTGAAAAGAGAATTTTTTATTTCCAAAAGAGAAACCAAATACAAATTCTCATAGATTTAGCTTCAAAAATACTTCCACAACGAAATATTTCCATGGAAACTTTGATCCCGTATTTCACTCCCATAGGGGTTGAATCTCCAAACAAAGTGAAACATTAATTTTTTTTATTAGTGACCGAGAAGTCAAATAACAGTTTTCATAGATGCAGCTTTAAAATACTTCAGTAGCTGTTTAATAATGATTTTTTTTTTAATTCACACACCATTTCACACCATAGTGGCTAATTTTCCAAAAATGCTGACACACCTAGTTCTTCATTTCTGCCTTAGAAACCAAACACCATTTTTCGTAGGTCTAGCTTCAAAATTGCCTTAATAGTGACATGTTTTAAGAAAACTATCCAGCCCCTATTTAACCCCCATATGGATGGAATCTCGAAAAATTCCTTCTTAAACGACATCTACAGTGTAAAATCAACTCCCTCTGCAAATTTCACGTTTCTGTCCTTAGTGCTTTGGGCTGGACGATGATCAGTTAGTAAGTGAGGCAGTCAGTTGGGACTTTGCCCTTCAAATATAGTAGACAGAGAGCTCCGCGCTCAGTCTATTGGATTTCTGAAGCCTTAAGACGCGCTTCTGTCGAAAATAAGCAGCAACTTGCGTGCTTGCTGTGACATTGGAAGCCAGGGGAAGAGCCATTGTAGATATTTTCCATCAAATTACTGGGATTAACGTTTCTTGCGAGAAGGTAGCAACACACGTTCGTGACGTCAATAGCTACGAATGTGTGCCTTTCGGTGAATCATTTCCCCGTCTGATACAGAAGTTATAAGTGCACGGCTCGTAAAATATGCAACGTTCATCGCCCAGTTTTATTTGGTCGTCTTTCGAGCTCTTCCTGGAGATTACCAGTTATAATCTTCTTACTGCTCTCGAAATACAAGCGGGAATCCAATATAGCGCTTCTATCGAATAATTTATATTTCCAGTAGGAGAACGCTCGCAGCAGCTGATGACGCTGTTCGGCGGTTACAGAAAGAATAGCAACTTGACTTCCTGAGCGCAAAACTATAGAGTATAAATCGTTTTCATCCATTTACGATATTAGTATATTTATGTTACCAAGTTCATCTTAGCAAAGATGTTGTTAAGGAGCGATTTCATATGCTCTTAATGATTTCTTTCCGTAGAGGTGCTCTCCGACCTCCTTATCTCTCCCCCTTCCTACAATCTCCCTCTCTCTCTCTCTCTCTCTCTCTCTCTCTCTCTCTCTCTCCGTGTGTGTGTGTGTGTGTGTGTGTGTGTGTGTGTGTGTGTGTGTGTGTGTTTGTGTGTGTGTGGTTAGAGATTCCTATGAATAAATTTGGCTTGTAATGTTCACACGATGCGAGATGATGTGGAAAGTATCCATATCGCACGTAGCTCTGTCATAAACAAGAAGGGACTCAGAGAATTACTTTATGAATAAACTGCATACAACAAATATGCATGGATGACCATGTTGTGAGAGGCATGAAAGTATCGTAAAAACAGTGCACTTTAAAAAAGTAATATTTTCACACGGGAATGTCAGTTTTTCCATAGGGCTTCTTAGCTATGTTTTCCCACATCAGATTATAGTATCAAGCCAGATAAGCATTCAACGTTACAAAATAGTACAAAGCGCTATGAATTCTGTAGTCTCCGAGTTACACTCGTGTTAATCATAGCCTGCAGGATCTCGTAATTGAGTCCGGCGATGAACGCCTGACGTGACGTTCGATATTTTGATCACTTTTCGCCATCTTATGCACAGCTGTCTTGGCTACGTGCAGAAAAACCCCAAAAGGATACAGGTAAGTAGTGGGGCAACAGGGGTGCCAACCCAAAGTACCGTTATCCAAGATAGCGGTCGTGACGTCAGCTGATGATGCAAGTACTGTTATCCAAGGTGGCGGCTTTTGACGGAAAGTTTGTATTTAGGTGGGAAGATAGGTCAATTGGGCAACCTACACTAACCTATCCCCCTCCCCTCACCCAGAAAATGGCGGGAAGCTACAATTCCATCAGGACAATGCAACACACCATGGCTACCTCCACTAACCTATGATAATGGAGGGAAAAAAGGGTACTTGGGCTACCTCCACTAACCTAAGTCACCCGACCGCCACCTCTTCCTATGAATTGGTGGGAAAAGGACTCGGCCTGTGCTGGACATAAGTCTTTATTACGCATGCATTCTTTATTTAAACAGTTAGTGGCAGTACCACCATCAAGTGTTTTCACCATGTCGTCCGGAGTCCAACTGACCTAGTACACAGTACCGCCACCAGAGGACACTGTCATCCTTTCAGTGACATAATCCAAGATGGCGGTTCGGGGTGGGGGAAAATGGCCTTAACCGATAGGAACCCTTAATCCAGTCACGTGTTATACTTCAGCCAGAAGGACGGCAGTATCTGGTATCGTCATTGGAGGGGATATAGGACAGGCTCAGCAGCTCTGGGACCTCAGTCTTGCTCAGTCAGTCAGCAGCAGCAGAAGAAGAAGTACCATGAAGCATCAACATCAGTCGCAATGCAAGACGGCCCTGCAGAGCAGGATCGCAATGCAAGACGGCCCTGCAGAGCAGGAGGAAACGGAAAAGTAAGTATCCCACATCACTCACATCTGTCTCTGTGGTCAGCATTATTATCATTACTGTTATTGTTTGTGTTCGCGTCTTGGTCCTTGTGTAATGCTTCCTCATCTTTGTTCAGCAGTAGCCCTCGACGCATCCAAGCCCACAGGGTTGAGCGCGAACATGCCAATCTCTGCAACGTTCGGACCTGCAGCAACCTCGACCGCCATCTTGTCGAGACCTGCAACGACGTGTGGATCTGCAGCACCAACAACCTCCAGCACGTCTGAACCTGTAGCGACGACGTGGAATACAGTAGTGCACATAGCCCACTTGCTGGAGGAGGACAAGGAGCTGCTGTTGTCTGTCCCTCTCATCGAATTGCGTGATGAAGACACGCGATCTGGTCCCAACATATCGAACGCTGCTGATGGTCCTAAACAACAGCAAGATCGAGGACAGTACTGGTCACCAACATATGACCAATCCTAGCAGAACATCCCTGTGCTAGTGGAGCCACAGAGTGCAGATGCTGTGGGTAAGAAGACCTCGAGTGTCCCCTGACTTTCAGTTCCCCATACTATTTAACTCCCAGAGGAACGAAACGTGTAAACGTTGGTATAGAAGCAAATCATGTCTGGGGCTTGCATGCGAGATAGAAATTGAAAATACACCGCCAACCGGAGTGACCGAGCGGTTCTAGGCGCTTCTGTCCGGAACCACGCGGCTGCTACGCCCGCAGGTTCGAATCCTGCCTCGGGCATGGATATGTGTGATGTCCTTAGGTTAGTTAAGTTTAAGTAGTTTAAAGTTCTAGGGGACTGATGACCTCAGATTTAAGTCCCATAATGAACAGAGCCTTTTTTTTTTTTTTAATACACCAGGGCGTGTTAAAGTGCCAATTTCCGAGTTCTAATGGGACGAAATATGTCGAGCAGAGCGCTACATCAATCAGCAGATCACTACAGAATATTATCCAACTCGTTCTCTCCCAGACATTCGCCTTACTTTTGTGACACTACGTATTACAACAGTGTATGATGACTGTGCACTATGTTTGAAATCAGGTGATAACTGTGTTTATCTAAGACACCCCTTGGTTATGAAGTTATACGATCTGGATACTGCACTACGTCTTGCTTTGGAGAGATTGAACTGCTGATTGCCAAGCACTGACTCTGCATACAATGATGTTGTAAACTTCCTACATGTGCATAGTGTACATGTTCATGATTTGAAGCAGCACCTTTGTTGACACAGGAATGCTGAACCGAAAGAGAAACAGATTAAATGTGGATGTGGAAAATCTGAGTACTGCGAGGCATGCATTGGCTTGAGGGAGATACGCGCGGAATTTATTGTATGTTAAAAAGCTCTCTTTGGGAAATACTTTACAGGTGCGAAGAAGAAAATACAGAAAGCGTCTGATGATTTTCTTGAAATACTACATCCTATGTACGATATTTAAATAAATAAATAATGTACGTATATATATTCTCAAACCGAATTTGTGTTTTATTCATACCTCTCTCATTATAGTCAAGGTACTACGCTAATTAATATTTTTTCAATTCTACAGCAGTTATTCACGTAAAATAATCATCAAGTAACTCTTCATGGGTAAAATATATACATATGTATATACACCGGATTTCTCTGTGTAACCAATATAGTGCAGTCGGTTATGTGATGGAGCTATAGTGGTTACACATACGATTACTGTCCCTTCAAGTGTATCTTTCTATATAAGCCAACTACTTGTCAGCACGTGGCTTAGTTAGTTTCATGGCAGGGTGGGTGAAACATCCTCATCACAAGGACTTTGTTGTCAGTGACTGGTCCTGTGAAGATGCAAAAGAACACCTGATGAAGAAGAAGAAGAACGAAATTCTCCTTCCTGATAACATACAAGCAATTATTGCAGGTCGATCCAGTTGTGGGAAGACGCTGCTAACACATGTAGGTGGACTCCCATTTGAATATGTTTGTGTATTCTCAAAAACATTGTTTCAACCCAAGTATCAGCTACTGCAGGTAATACTGCGCAGTATAGATGTTGTTACAAACATGACATTCGGTGAAAGTGGTGATATCCCTCCACCTGAAAAAGCAAAGCCAAACACTGCCTTCATATTTGACGATGTTGCTGTGGAAAACCAAGACCAGATTCGAAAATACTTCTGTTTCGGTTGTCATATGGGTGCTGATGTATTTTATCTAAGCCAAACACATTCCAGGATCCCGAAACAGTGGGTTAGGGATAACGCAAACCTCATTATAGCCTTCGAACAAGACCATCTGAATTAGAAACACATTTACCAGGCACATGACGGAAGTGACATGTCGAACAATGATTTTGTAAACATATGTGCTGATTGCTGGAATCATTCACAGTACGGGTTTCTCGTTATTGATAAAACAAGAAAACTGAGTGAAGGTAGGTACAGGCGAAACTTTCAAGAGTTTCTGAATATATAGCATGGTAAGAAAGAATAGCACATCAATATAAGCTGCACCATGGACAAATTCACACGCATGTCTAGCTCTCAACCCGAGAGAAAGTGTGTTCACAGACAGAACATTCGCCTGTACATGGATGTGAAAAATCAGGCTATTGTGTATGAAGTTGGAGGTATGCGCAGGGAACTAGAGACGTATTTCCAGACTCTTCTGAGAATGGTGAATGCGTTAAATTAGTTAGTTAATGAAGTCGGTAAGAAAGTAACAGACTTAACTGAAAAGTTCGAGGCTATTGAGGGAAAAATAGACGTAGAATTCCTTGTTGTTGAGAAGGGGAGCAGGTACATAGTAAGGGGAAGGAGATGAGCGGATATATAACGTCTCAAGCTGCGGAGATGGCTGATTAGTATATACCAAGATGTCAACGAAGCACAAAGTGATTCAAGTGTGGAAAGCAGCTCGTGAGAAATTACGGTTGCTGAGGTTAGGCAAACACTAAGAGAGGCCTTTAAGCCGGTTACTGAATCTCTCCGACAGCTCTCAGCAAAAACAAACAGACACGATAACGATGGTGTTGCCATTGAGGAATTCATTATCCGTCAAACCCCTGGTCAGACAGATAGAACATTAGGCACAGCAGGGGAAGACCGCACACGTTGGGTATGAATCGTATAACTGTAACTGGTGACACAGTACAGATTGGTGATAGGCGGTTTGAGAGAACACCTGGCTTAAATAGTTTTCCTGAGACCTACCAAAAAACTTATAATTTATTCAGCTAACGATATGGAACATAGCGTGAAATACTGCACATGTACATAAGATCGCGAAAAGCCTGAGCCACAAGAAATACAAAACCATTATAAAACCAATATTTGATGGCGAAAACAGCAACAACAACAAAAACAGCTGCAGCAGCGGTGATGGTATTGACATTGAGCATAAAGCAGTGAACATTAGAATCCCGCAGT
The DNA here is from genome assembly GCF_023898315.1 of Schistocerca nitens. Classification (NCBI taxonomy): domain Eukaryota; kingdom Metazoa; phylum Arthropoda; class Insecta; order Orthoptera; family Acrididae; genus Schistocerca; species Schistocerca nitens. The sequence continues at coordinate 267,865,946 of NC_064618.1, forward strand.
GTATATATTATGACGACCTCAACGAGCTAATAGATCGACTACGGGCGCTGCTGCTGTTGTTGTTGCTGTTTTCGCCATCAAGTAATGGTTTTATAATGGTTTTATATTTCTTGTTGTTCAGGCTATAATAATAATAATTATAATAAAAACTACAGAGGAATATGTCATATGGATACTTACTTTACCGTTTCCTCCAGCTCTGCAGGGCCATCTTGCATTGCGACTGCTGTTGATGTTTCGTGGTGCTTCTTCTTCTGCTGCTGCTGACTGACTGAGCAAGACTGAGGTCCCAGAGCTGCTGACCAGTCCTATATCCCCTCCAATGACGTTACCAGATACTGCCATCCTACTGGCTGAAGTCTAACACGTGACTGGATTATGGGTTCCTATTGTTTCGTGCCATTTTCCTCCAACCCGAACCGTCATCTTGAATTACGTCACTGAAGGGATGACAATGCCCTCTGGGGGTGTTACTGTGTACTAGGTCAGTTGGACTCCGGACGACATGGTGAAAACACTTGATGGTGGTACTGCCTCTAATTGTTTAAATAAAGAATGCAGGCATAATAAAGACTTATGTCAAACACAGGCTGAGCACTTTCCCTGGCAATTCCTAGGAAGAGGTGGCGTTCTGGTGACATAGGTTAGTGGAAGCAGCCATGGTGTGTTGCATTGTCTTGATGGAATTTGAAGTTCCCGTCATTTTCTGGGTGAGGGGAGGGGGTTAGGTTAATGTAGGTAGCCTAATTGACCTATCTTCCCACTAAAATTGAAACTTCCCGCCAAAAGCCGCCTCCTTGGATAACGATATTTGCGTTGTCAGTTGACGTCCTGACCGCCATCTTGGGTAACGGCGCTTGCGTCATCCAGTGACGTCACGGCCGCCATCTTGGATGACGTCATCAGCTGAATTCACGGCAGGCTCTATAACATAAAGCGCCTTAGTCACATTTTCCCTATCTTTATGACCCCAAAAGTTCTGGTATGTGACAATGTCCTAGCTTTTACGTCCAGTGAATTAAAACAGTTCTTCTTTACCAGCGTTATTTTTCATATAACCACCAACCCCTAAAATTCACTGCCCTCCTTCACAGAGGGTGTGAAGGGCAGTTGGCCTTGACCATCTATCATGGAAAGTCGCAGACTTATTAATTTGGCATTTAACACAGACATGTATGAGACTCATAGGACAGATCCCTCCAACTTTTGTTTGCATTCCCTGTTAACTAGCTGTATTCCTAACTGTGTTCAGTTAATGACCGGATTCCTGAAGATAACGATCCTGATGTCATTAAGAAGAATTGGGTATCTCCAAGAACTGACATCAGACTTACACACTGGAGAGAGACCACCTGGTACAACAAGGGCAGGTGTTCGATCTCACTGTGGCTGGGAGACAGATTCAACTTGAAAAGCTTTTGAGCGCAAAGCAGGGGGGACAGAAGGTCGCTTCTAAGATGTTGCCATCGTTTGTGGGACCATACAGAATGGCCCGAATCACATCCCAGTAAGGGTTGTGAGTGCAGGACCCCTCCACCGGTAAATGGGCGAGGAATCATTTCATCTAACTGTAGGTCACGACTTGGAAGCAAGATGCTGAGGAACCCTCTCATACGTTGCCACTCCCGCTCCAACTGGTTCCAGCTTAAGGAGGGAAGGATCGTGGCATGTGCGCGCGGCATCCTTCGCACTCAGTAATCGGTTTTACCTGTCATGTGTATGTTTCTACCGAATTGCAGAGGGCGTGTAAGCACCGTCAGATATTGATATAGGGGTGGGCTCCATTACTGGGAAGGATAGTTACTTGCTGGCAGTGTTGTGAACACGTATGCTAGAAGTTCAGTTTAGCCTGAGATGTGTAAGTGCTCTGTTGAGGAAACGTAGCTGGAAGGCGGCTTCCTGGTCTGTGGAGTGTTTTTCACGGCCTCATGCCAATTGGAGTTTATTGTCAGCTACTATAGCACTGGAGGAAATGAGTCTCCTCAGGAAACGTTGCGCGCCCATATAATAATAACGAAAGATCGTGTAGGCTTCGTGGAAGGCAACGGAGTCAGAAATAGCAAGTGAGTCGAAGTACTTGATATAAAATTATTTGCAAGGAACAATGGGCTATTATAAAGACATCATTCGACCTCAGCAAACAAGTCGATGTAGTAGACTGAAATAAAATGTTCAAACTCCTGACTTAGCATGAGGTGTAAATTGGACATTGGACATTTGTGTTAAGTTCTATGGGACCAAACTGCTGACGTCATCGGTCCCTAGGCTTATACACTACTTAATCTAACTTAAACTAACTTACGCTAAGGACAACACACACACCCATGCCCAAGGGAGGATTCGAACCTCCTACGGTTGGGGGATGGGGGTTGTGAGGGGGGGGGGGGGCTGTCAAAACGCCCCAGACTGCACGGCTACCGCGCGCGCCTGTGGTGTAAAGATAAGGGAGTAGTCTAAAACACGTACATAATTCGAGTAAAGTGGTATGAGCTCTACTAGTTCTTAATGGTAATAATGATAATGCTCTTTGACTGCTACTCATCAAAGACTTCACATACGACTCCCAAGAGGACACACGCGACGACTTTTAAGTTTTTACAGGTGTACCGTACATGTAGAAGGACTCTCGATCTGGCCGCCAAGACCAAAGATTGAAAGGTATATAAAATGTAAATTAATTCAAGTTTTGTAAGAAAGTATTATATTGAACCAGAGATGGTCAAATGTAGTATCGGTTGTGTAGTAGCGTCGCTACTTAAGAGCGATCGCTAATTCAAGGTGTTATGGGTAACGTGTTAAGAGTAACTTTACATCGAGATATGTATGGAGAACTCTCAAGTGTAAAGACGTGTATCTGATGTTTGCTGGATATATACTTACTTGCTACGGTCAGTAATGATTTTTTCATTTGTAAGATACTATGATATTTGCTAACTTTGAACGGAATCTCAACACAAGTTGTAAATAATTAAGGCAGAGAAAATTGTTTTATTAGTAATGCTATGCGCGTATTCATAAGTGTTGATTGAGACAATGTATAGCACTCTCGTCCAATAATTTTGTAAAGCTAATTGTTAATATACAATCAGTTTATTTAGTATGTTAACTGTGAATATTATTAATTTTCAGTGAGTCAAAATACAGGTTTTAAAGTTAACGTCACATTGTTATTTACCCCAAGTCAATACCAGTTTCCAGATCCATATCATTTTTCATTAACTATTTTTCTCAATAAGTTAATGTCAGTTATATTCGATTTAATTAAAATGTATGCTAAGCAGCAGCCTTGCACACTAGTTTTTTGCTAACTATACAATTTAAAGTACTAACAGAGACCAGTGCGAGAAACGTTAACATTGCGCAAATAAAGGAAAGAAATTTCATTCTTTCGGGGATAGCATTCATCAAGCACAGGGACCATTCTTTTCAATCTGATCAAGCTTTGTTTTGCTACCAGGGCCAATTTCATATCAATAGTGTTGCATCAGATTGAGTTTTTGTGTTACGTACATTCATGCAGTTTTGGTTTGGTTTAAAGTTATTGACAGTTTACATTCCCACAGGTAAACGAAATTTACATACTCGTAGTCAGAAAAGTTCAATACAGGGCAAAGCGTATAAGCGACGAGATAAAATACACGTAGGGCACAACCAAATGAAGACTGGTGTAAAAGTTACCATTTGGAACAGCCCTTTTTTAACCAAGCAGAACTGACTAGGTGAGCACGTTTCAGAACATTTCCTGCTGCTGTGGCTTGTACCGCCAAGTTGTACTGTAACATACAGTGCAGTGTGATTTAGTGCTCTCTGCGGAACTTCACTCCCTATTGGTGTGCATCTGATTGTTCACTTGGTGTTTGTTACTGGCACCGACAGACTGAAAAGAATTGATTAATTATTTATTGCTTGGTGTTAAATTGCTCCTCCCCGTTAATTTGTTCCTGTTATCTCGGGTCGGAATGAAATAGTGTTTTCACAAGGTTTAAATTATCCGTTTATTCGGCTGAGAATCGGATTGTAAGAAGAGAATATATTTACGTGGTACAGATGTTCTAAAGTTGTTCAGTGAGTCTAACCGTTTATAAGACATTTATTATGTGAGTATTGTAATTTGTCTAAGTCCATTCTGTATTTTTTCCTTAGTTCTGTTAGAGTAGGCTTCCACATCTGCGCTGTTCCATGCAATTTTCAACCTAGTTGTACAATGCTTGTACCAGGTTTCCATGGACTTGTTGGTTTATTGTTCAAGAATAATTAATTACTTGCGTTAGATAATAGCACTACGGTTTACGCTTATTCTTATTTATGCGGCTTAAATTATGTACTAGATTTGTGAAAGATTATTTGAAACATATTTCTGGGCGCAGGCAATTCAATGTGTAATCCTACAAAACTCTGAAGAGCTACAACTTTTAGTTTTTTGTGCATTTCTTAAATGTATTCTATTTATATGCTTTAAGAGTTGCAGTAGTGCGCTATTTAGCCAGCCCCGTGCAGAAAGGTGAAAGGCACATCCAGTACTGTGAACTGGTTTTGGGTTTGATTCCTGCCCACACTCGGTTGATGTACGTATTGTAGTAACTGGACATCTGATGGCATTTATAATAGCATTGTAAAGTTTTGGGTCACCATTTGTATCTTTTCATTTAATGCGGGCATTACTGATGGATTTCAACAAATTTGTTTTTTTGAATTGATGATTATTTGATGGCCTAGCCACTCCAAAAGCACGACTGGCTTATTAGCCATTCTCCAATGGGCAAATTAGAACGGAAATTATCTGTGATTAAAAATGCAAGGTGTAATTCAACTGACTGTGATATGATTTGTATGTTAAAGATGGATTAGAACAGCAATAATAGTGCAGATGAGATACGTATGTTTGGAAACGTATATCCTTGACTGGAAGTACAGAATAGTGTGCACGACTGCTGAATTACTAGCACGCGTAACATAGACACTGCATTAACGACAAAAAAAAACAACTAAATACGAAAATTATGAGCAACTGGAGGAAAATTTGCACTTCCGAAAGTCAAAAGATTTCGACCGAAAAAGCAGAAGGGTTCTGTTCAACATCGCACCACGCTCTCAGCTGGTGGGAGCAACACATCTTAGTTTTGTGATAATAAACCTTGCATTGAGTACTGCTCTGTGCTGTTTCGGATTTGCTTTTCCGGCACTGGTAATTGCACGTTAACAGTAATACACAGCAGTGTGACAGCCTTCCTGGTGAAGGTTGGCTGATATGCAGCCCGAATGCAATGGAAGAGCGATACGACATCGCTTTTCTGTGCTGTTCTTGCGGTGGTAATCGCTCACTGGACATAGGCTCCTACGAGGAACCAAATCATTCCCCGTTATAGCGACTGCATATTTTCGTGGTTTTTCACGAAAAAAAAAGATTATTGGGATAAGAAACCGAACTTTATCACTCCCTAATGAAACACAGGAGACCATATTTCCTTAATACTCCCAGAACTTCTTCCCAGTGTTTATCGGTAGAGTTCAGGTTCACGCTGTACAAACGCACAAACACATTGAAACACGTATGTTGTGTGGCGGCGATGGCGAGGCATGATAAAATCTTTGACCAGAGAACCTAGTCTGTGCTTGACCGCGCGAGAGTTCAGTTGCGAGTTTGAGTTCGAGAGTAGTAGCGCATGCGAGATGACGTAGTCTGTGGTTGAAGCGCGCGAGAGATAGTCGCAGTTGTGTGTGAGGAGTCGGCGGGCGTCGACATGGCACTCTGGTCAAGATTCGGGACAAGGTATATATTTTAAATAAGGTAATGAAGCAGCATTGCGCACATTTGATAATGTAATGTAAGTTAACTGTAACTAATTTGTTCAAGAATCGCCCCAATAATAATTTTTGTTTTCAAACCAAGTACTTTAACAAAACAAACATTTCATTGAAAGAATATTTGCCTTCCATATTCCTTAAAGAAAAGTTTCCCTTAAATTCAAGATTTTTGCAATGTATTTCCTTCGAGCTATGGCGAAAAATAAGAGCAGATCCAGTTTTACTGAGGTAAGAATTTGAGTTTAATCAGGGCCTAAAGATCGACATTTCGGTCTATTTGCGCTTTCATCGTCACTGAGATTTTATTATCACTGAACTGACTTTCATTTTTCTGAGGGACTTATACTTGGGTCAGATTGCTGTTTTTTTTCATTTAATTCTCATTGTCATTAAATATAATTACGGGGAGGCTACACTTAGCTCTATGTCTATTCTCATTTAAAATATTGTCTTAAATTTCTCTGGGGAGCTTACACTTGGCTCCATTTCTATTAAATATTGTCTTTGAAATTTTTGTGGGGAGGTTACACTTGGCGACATCCAGTCCAGGATCGTATTTCGTTGAGAATCTTCTGAAACGTAGCCAGATATCTGCTCTTATTTGCATAAATATAATTAGCATTTGGCGCTACGCTTTTACTAATTTGTGAATTTCTTTCCTCAGATCATCGGCAATTCTTTGGTCTGTTGTATTTTTGTTTGTTGCTTTTTGCATTGTGCTTATTTTATTTGTGAATAATTGTGACTATTATGAAAATGCCGCGAAAGACCGTGAGTAGTACAGGGTGATTCAAAAAGAATACCACAACTTTAAAAATGTGTATTTAATGAAAGAAACATAATATAACCTTCTGTTATACATCATTACAAAGAGTATTTAAAAAGGTTTTTTTCACTCAAAAACGAGTTCAGAGATGTTCAATATGGCCCCCTCCAGACACACGAGCAATATCAACCTGATACTCCAACTCGTTCCACACTCTCTGTAGCATATCAGGCGTAACAGTTTGGATAGCTGCTGTTATTTCTCGTTTCAAATCATCAATGGTGGCTGGGAGAGGTGGCCGAAACACCATATCCTTAACATACCCCCATAAGAAAAAATCGCAGGGGGTAAGATCAGGGCTTCTTGGAGGCCAGTGATGAAGTGCTCTGTCACGGGCTGCCTGGCGGCCGATCCTTCGCCTCGGATAGTTGACGTTCAGGTTTCATAACTAACCTTTTTCGTAGGACTCTCCATACAGTTGATTCTGGAATTTGCAGCTCTCTGCTAGCTCTGCGAGTCGATTTTCCTGGGCTGCGAACAAATACTTGCTGGATGCGTGCTACATTTTCATCACTCGTTCTCGGCCGTCCAGAACTTTTCCCTTTGCACAAACACCCATTCTCTGTAAACTGTTTATACCAACGTTTAATACACCACCTATCAGGAGGTTTAACACCATACTTCGTTCGAAATGCACGCTGAACAACTGTCGTCGATTCACTTCTGCCGTACTCAATAACACAAAAAGCTTTCTGTTGAGCGGTCGCCATCTTAGCATCAACTGACGCTGACGCCTAGTCAACAGCGCCTCAAGCGAACAAATGTACAACTAAATGAAACATTATAGCTCCCTTAATTCGCCGACAGATAGTGCTTAGCTCTGCCTTTTGTCGTTGCAGAGTTTCAAATTCCTAAAGTTGTGGTATTCTTTTTGAATCACCCTGTATATCGCGAGGTATTATGAAGGAAATAAGCGAATTAAATAACTTCACCAATAGTACTAGTGACACGCAGTGTAATGATGACAATCCTGCGTTCACTGACAATCAGTGTGTTCCAACCACTCATGATGATTTTTGTCTTAATGATGAACAAACGAACTCGGTTATGTCCTCTGTTGATTTGACGACAATCGATGACGTGGGACGTTCTGTTGTAATGAGCGCTGCCCAGCTTAACTCACCCGGTGTGGAAAATTCAAGTAACGTTCAGACAAATTTCTCTAATGAAAATGGCCAGTGTACTGAAAGTACGACGGATCCATTTAATTCCGAAATAATGTCTGACGGTGTACAACCGACTGACAAACCTTTTTGTGAATCTCAGAATAACCAAATGGTTACGGAAAGCGAGACAATTCCAGGTACACCACTAAACAACACGAAGAATAGAAATGATAATTTTGTGTCGAATCCAATTATGGCATTTTTGCTACAAATGAACAAACAGTTCAGTGAAAAATTAGACAATCAGAGTAAAAAATTAGACGACAATGATGAAAATCTCAAACAACTTAGTGAACAGGTCAAACAACAGAACGAAAAACAAGACAAGCTAAATGAAAAATTAGACAACAATTCCAGGCAGCTTAGTGAACAAATTAGAGCCGTTGCCGCGCAGTGTCATGACACAAAGGAACAGTTACGCGAGGAAATTGAGGCTTGTTCAAAGAAAAGTAGCGAAGAAATTAGATCTGTTGCTCAAGAATTAAGGGATATGCAAACAGTTACAACAGAAACACTTAGGGAAGAAATTAGCGCAGTCGGTAAACAATGCTCTGAAAAAGCTACACAATTACGCGACGAGTTTAAAGCAATGACAGGAGAACTTTCGCGTACAATGGACGCAAAGATAGACGCAAAATTCGACCAACAGAACTCTCAAATTAATGAACGTCTTAGTCTTCACATACAAAACAGTGATACGCGTTTCCGCAAATTCATACAGGATCAAAATAAAGTAAAACGACAAGTAATGGAAACAATCACTGCACAGAGACAAGAAGACAAACGTAAAATGTTTGCGAAAGCAAAAACATACGTAGACAACAATATTGCTACAGTGTCCGACGAAATTAATTCCATCAAACAGTCGAACACAGAATTACGTGACGAAATTTCGGATCTTAAATCGAAAACAGACACATACACAACAGATTTTCAAACAGTGACTGACAGACTCGAATAATTAGAACTAACACAGGATTGCGATGTCGTCAAAGCTGACGTTAAAAAACTGAACGAAACTACACGTAAATTGCAAAAACAGATTAATAGTACTGACACTAAAAACGATGATCAGGTTAAAATACTGACTGAAAAATATGATGAATTGGCCAGTCGTATTGACGTTATTGAAAGTACTAATGACAATAAATCAGACGATACTTCACCGGTTTCATTTAACCAAACACCTGAATTTCAAAATTTACAGCAGACGATTAATGAGATCGATTCGTCTAATAACAGCTTACGTAGAAAGTTGTCAAGTTTACAACAAGAAGTAACAGAGATGAAAAGTATTTCAGTTAATAACACATCACAGCAGACGCCACTTTTCGAACATTTGCCAGACTCACGCAGTGCGTATAATTTAGGTAATCAACAGAGAGTATATGACTTAGATTCTGAACAGACGCATACAAATAGATTTTCTTACAATCCTGATCCTGTTCCATCATACAGAGACGATAATTTTGATTACAAGCATTTTCTGTCAGTGAGAAAATTTAAAGTGTTTAATAATGACAGAGAACAGATACACGATTTGCACCGTATATGACAATTTATTTTTGTATTTTCATCAGCATTGCCTATAATGCAGAAACTGGAATTAGCATGGATACAACAACTTGCTTTTGAAATTTTACCACCATTGCCTGTAACGCAAAAGCTAAAATTTATTTGCAGTGCGTAATAGACCTCAGGGGATTCATTACGCTTTAATGAATATGTGCCGTAGCGTGCATAGGGCCCCGAGCTGTAGTAGTGCTCTTTCATCTTTAGTTTTCTGCACTGCTGCCTTCTCTTCTACTATCCTTTATATCTATCAAAACAGCTCTTTAACTATTGCTCTATCTAGGATTAAGAATGTATAATGAAAACCCGATAAGACAAATTTATACCGAAAGTGACATTTTTTCATTAGACGCTCAAGAAATGACAACCACGAGAATTTTAGTATCAGACAAAAATTTAATCATCAGTATGTGTAAAATTAACAGCAAACGCATTTTTTGGTAACAATAGACGTTTTTCACCACAACAGCATGAAAGTCAGCCACTTAGCATACGTAACCAACAATGCAGTCTACAAGGTCAACCAAACTTTAATGTTTCGCCGCGTGCACGTATAGTCTCAGCTACAACAAATAGTAACGCACAGCAGCAAGGATATGAATACGTATAGAAAACACACTACTTCAACTCGTATCGCAAATGCACCGTATAGAAATTACTATCATGACAGACGTAAAAATGATGAGCACAATTTTCAGCGTACATTTAATAACAGTCGATCTTATCAGCAGCAAGAACATCAGCAACAACATATTATCATGAATGAACCAGACAATAGGTGTCATCCATAGCGTAATACGTCAGGAAGAAATAATAGAACAGTACAAATAGTTGAAATGCCACAGCATCCTCCCGAAAATAATAACACGTCAGATAGAATTTGACCAGATACAGTACAGATTGCATATTCCAGTAACGCAAGCAATACCTTTGACACGCAGAATCTTGTTCATGAGAATGTTACTTGAAACATGCTTTGTTGAATGCACCACTTTTATCGCACCCAGATCTTACCAGAAATTTTTCCATTGCCACCGACAGTTCCAACACCGCTTTAGGCGTATACATTTTTCAGGAAATTGAAGACGACGGCTCAACAGTAATTAAAAACATTGCATTTGCAAGTCGCATTCTGTCGCCTGCTGAACGAAATTATTCCGTTACAGAAGTTGAAACATTATGTGTTGTTTGGGCATTTATGAGATTTCGGCACTTTCTTTATGGCAGACATACCACCGTATACACAGACCACAGAGCGATACAATTTTTGCTTTCAGCTAAATTCACTCATGACAGATTAAGCAGATGGAAACTTTATTTACAGGAATTTAATTTTACGATTGTTCACATTCCCGGCACACAAAGTATTATAGCAGACGCACTATCGCGTTCTCTTAGCAACAATCAGCAAGACGTGGCAACCAACTTCTGCAAAGCAAATTTCAGCGTTATGTACAATCAGCAAGTTGCATTTGAAAATTTTATTTCATCGTCATTACAGGACATAGCAGAAGAGCAAAGTAAAGACAATGTGTGGAATGAAATGAAGCACCTTTGGCAAGATAAGAATAATGTTACGATTAGACACCATTACACTATACGCAATGACATTCTGTTTCGCCGCTCTCATCCTGACAGCAACAATTGGTTATTATGCATTCCTGAGGAACTGGTTAACAAATTAATCTGGTACACTCATTTAAGTTATGCACATTATGGAGCCAGAAAATGTTTTCTTATACTGAGACAGAACTGTTATTTTGCCAACATGGGGAAACGTATACGACGAGTTTTAGCGTCATGTAAAATTTGCCAGAAAGCTAAGTCAGACACCACTTCGCATATTCCTCCATTATATCCCATTATACCTGTTAAATTAAGACATATGGCCGCAGTAGACATTTTTGGTCCAATTCCGAGAACTAACAGAGGTTTTTGCTACATTTTTGTCGCTGTTGAACTCACTTCAAAATTTGTTACTTTCACTCCGTTACGCAAAGCTACTGCTAAAACTGTTTCGAAAGCATTTGTAAAACATTTTCTATTTCATGTAGGGCATGTGATGAGAGTAATTTCCGATAATGGATCACAATTTCGTTCTGCTATATGGACACGCATGTTACGAGCTAGAAACATTTCTCCGATCTATATATCCAAGTACCATGCTTCTTCGAACCCTTGTGAACGATTAATGAAAGAAATTGGTAAACTGTGTAGAATATACTGCCACAAAAGACATGTTGATTGGGACACACACATATTCTCATTCCAAGATGTAATTAATTCCATTCCAAATGAATCCACTATGCTATCTCCGTCTGTTATACTGAAAAACGTTGAACCACCAAACAAAATTAAAGAATTAGTAACATTTCCTACATCTCGTCGATTACGACACCACGAAATAATTGACATTGCGCTGAACAACATCAAACGTGCCGCAGAGCGCCGGAGAAGACAACAAAAACAGGTTTGTACGCGCCGAGACTTTCACATTGGACAGAAGATATTAGTACGAACACACTATTTATCCAATAAAATAAAAGGTAAGAGCAGTAAATTTGAACTTCTATACGCAGGTTCATATCGAATTCACAGCATTCCTCACCCCAATGTTGTACACGTCGAAACTCTGAGAACCAGAAAATCGAAAGGAAACCACCATTTATCCAACATAAAACCCTTTATTGAGTGAACATACTTTACGATTTATCACACTGTAATCCTATTTACTAATTTTTATGATCATTTCTGTAATTATATTCACGTGACTAATTATTGATGACTATCGTATTTTTTCTTGGCAAGTGCCCGGCAAGGTAAGGTTAGCAGGTCGCTCTTCTTGTCGTTACACATCAGACCGTGCATATTTTCCAGATGAACTTACACATTTTATGACCACTTATGCAATTATATTTATGTGACTAATTATTGATGAATATCGTATTTTTTCTTGGCAAGTGCCCGGCAAGGTAAGGTTAGCAGGTCGCTCTTCTTGTCGTTACACATCAGACCGTGCATATTTTTCCAGATGAACTTACGCATTTTATGAATAATTATGCAATTCTATGTAATGACGTATTAATTTTATCAAATTCTCTCTCCATTAAAGTCTTTAATTCTCACCTCTAAGGTATAACACACCATTTGACTTTGACATTTTTGCCCTATGATATCTCAACATCGTGACTATTTTACATTTTTCTTTTTTTCTGCTGCATTGTGATATTCTCTGTACATTTTTGCCTCTGAACACTGTCTATGCCTTTGACATATTACGTTTTCTGTCATGTTATGCTGTATGCTTAATTATGTCACCATTAACCAGTCATTATTTAGTGGGTATATGATTTAAATGCAAGACATTACTCTTTGTTCATCAATTTCAGAAAGAAATGATGCGTAAAAGAAATAAATTAAACAAAAATGGAATTTCACATACGGAATAAACGAAAGAAGATACAAAAACCTTATGAGGAAGAGTAAATGGATCAGAATTAACAAGCATTAACAACAACATTCTATGCACATCGTATAATAGCAGTCTTAACTAATTTTTTCTTTCAGAATACAAGGCGATTGATGAAGGCTGTCAGACAGAACTACACATCTTAGTTTTAGTGATGAAATATGCTAGAGATAAGGAATAGTTGTGTAATGAATAATGAAGTGATTTTTTGCAGATGATAATGAATGCTGATGAAGAGTAATGATGAAGAATATGAATAATGAAGTTTTTCTTTACAGGTGATGATAATAATGAAGTTACGATAATATGAATAATGAAGTTTTTCTTTACAGATGAGGATGATGTTGAAGTTTATGTATTTATGCTATATAGTTATTTAAGTATTTGTTGCAGTTTGTTTTGACAGTATGTTTTATATCGTATGGTATGATGACTGAAGGTTTTAGAAAGGACAGCTGTGGAACACATTTTTATACACATTTCACTACCTGTTAATTCGAAGTTCACTACTTTTCAGCATAGTCTGCGTTTCTTCTTTCAGCTCAATAATCCATTTTGTATTTTTTTTCCAGGAGAAGCCTTTCATGATAGTTACTAAACTTGTTACTTATTAAGCCTATACTAGTACTTGCATTTTTTTTTTATTTTACCCAGTTATGTCACATCCTTGCTACAGCTGACTCATGACGAATGACGTTACACATTTTTCATTTACAGGAACAACCCAGAAGCAATTTTTTTTTCTTTTTCTCTTCTTGCTTTTCCTTATAATTACCCAAAGCAATGCATTGCTAACTAACTAGCACAGAAACAAAAAAAATGTATTACCAGTCCCAAATAATGCTACTAGTTTAAGAGAATTCTGAGTAATACTGATCAGCTCTGAATAGTATGTCACTTCAGTAATGACTTCTTAATGATATAAAAAAATATATAAAATAATGCTTTGTAACTGGCAAATAACTGGCACTGTTTATTGTAATGAGACTACTTATAATGCCCATGATTATTAATGCTATGACTGTAATTAACTGGTTTTCAATCATGACTTCTTAATGGTGTGTATCACCAGTTTCAAATAATGCTACTCATTTAAGAGAATTCTGAATAATACTGAATGATGAACAATGTTTTATACTATTCAATACTTGCTGACCATTAAGTGCCGATAATTAATGTAACTAAATGAATTATGTTATTAATTACGCCATTAATTAGCTCCTGTTTTCAATGATGTCTTTTCATGTTTTGGTAACTGGCTAATGAGTGCCAATAATTTGTATAACTCAATGAATTATGTTAATGCTATGCCAATAATTGACTCTCCTTTTCAATGATGACTTTTGATGAACATTATTCTGTCATACTAAATATGCTTAGTGACTGGCCAAGGACTGCCACTGTTTATTGTAATACGATTACCCATGATGCCAATAATTTAATTTTATGAACATTATTCTGTAATACTAAATACATGGTACAGAAATGTTCAATAACTGGGCTATGAATGCCGCAAACTACTAATGTAATTCTCAATGAAGACTACTATGTGACTTAATGTCCTTCACCTTCTGACCTAACTACCTGGAATTACTGTAATATCCATTTGTCCTGTCCATCCTCATGATCATGGAGCACTATATTTGGTTTTTGCACTAATTCTACGTTGGTGTGCCTTGTAAGAGCGTGGTGTTGACACGACATGCTGTCCACCACCGTGAGCGATGAAGACGTTATTATGGTCCCACTGTTTGGTGTACCTGATGTACTGCCAAAATGATAACAGGGAATATTACTACGACATTTCAGTGTCTTGGATACGCTGATAAATACTTCTGGGAAAAGAACTGCAAATTGTCTCACTTGGTGTTGTACTTCTGTGGAAAGATATGGACTTTCAGTGCAGCTGCGTGCAACTTAAGTGCTACAACCATGATGCAATCCTTCCTATTCCTTCCCTAATTCTTGTAAAATGAAAAAGTCATATACAGTGCGTGTGCACTTCCTTTTCTTTTGTTAATAAGATCAGTTATCCTGAAATTACTAAAGACTTCTATAGTGCATGTGCACTTTATTACACTCCTTGATTTGTTTGTTTGTTGTAGAAAAATACTAGAGAGTACTACAGCCCGTGTGCACTTTTGTCATTTGTCAATATGATTTGTACTCATTAGGTTTATTTGTCGTAAAATTATTAGAGAGTTTTTCAGTGCGTTTGCACTTTATGCCATTTGTACTCATAACGTATATATTTTGTGGTTTTCTGATATGTTCTGTACTACAGTGCGTGTGTATTTTTGCCGTTTATTAATATATTTTCTGATTTGCTGATATATTCTCAACTGCACTGCATGTACACTCATGTCACTTGTCAAAATGATTTTTTACCTTTGCGTTTATTTGTTATGGAAATGCTAAAGAGTTTTTCAGTGCATGTGCACTTATGTTATGTGTTAATATGTTTTCTACTGAACTTCAGTGCCTGTGCACTTTTC
Source organism: Schistocerca nitens (assembly GCF_023898315.1). Lineage (NCBI taxonomy): Eukaryota > Metazoa > Arthropoda > Insecta > Orthoptera > Acrididae > Schistocerca > Schistocerca nitens. Next base: position 267,881,279 of record NC_064618.1, read on the forward strand.
TCATTTTTCAATATGATTTGTACTCATTCTGTATACCTTTTATGATATGTTCAATACTTCAGTGCGTATGCACTTATGTCATTTGTTACTCATTATATATACATTTCGTCATTTGCTGATATGTTCTGAACTGCAGTGCATGTCCATTCATGTCACTTGTCAACATGATTTTTTGCCATTCTGTTCTGAAAATGCTAAAGAATTTTTCAGTGCGTGTGCACTTTGTTATCTATCAAATAATTTATATATACATTTCCTGATATGTTTTGTACTTATATTTTGTCTTTGTCTGAAACGTTTTGTACACGGTGCATGTGCACCACATTCAATTCATGTACTACATCTGAATATTCTGTAAATTGTAAAAGATGATTAATTAAAGAAATTTTTGCCCCCCCAGTGGAGGGTTGTGAAACACGTATGTTGTGTGGCGGCGATGGCGAGGCATGATAAAATCTTTGACCAGAGAGCCTAGTCTGCGCTAGACCGCGCGAGAGTTCAGCTGCGAGTTTGAGTTCGAGAGTAGTAGCGCATGCGAGATGACGTAGTCTGTGGTTGTAGCGCGCGAGAGATAGTCGCAGTTGTGTGTGAGGAGTTGGCGGGCGTGACATGGCACTCTGGTCAAGATTCGGGACAAGGTATATATTTTAAATAAGGTAATGAAGCAGCATTGCGCACATTTGATAATGTAATGTAAGTTAACTGTAACTAATTTGTTCAAGAATCGCCCCAATAATAATTTTTGTTTTCAAACCAAGTACTTTAACAAAACAAACATTTCATTGAAAGAATATTTGCCTTCCATATTCCTTAAAGAAAAGTTTCCCTTAAATTCAAGATTTTTGCAATGCATTTCCTTCGAGCTATGGCGAAAAATAAGAGCAGATCCAGTTTTACTGAGGTAAGAATTTGAGTTTAATCAGGGCCTAAAGATCGACATTTCGGTCTATTTGCGCTTTCATCGTCACTGAGATTTTATTATCACTGAATTGACTTTCATTTTTTTGAGGGAATTAAACTTGGGTCAGATTGCTGTTTTTTTTTCATTTAATTGTCATTGTCATTAAATATAATTACGGGGAGGCTACACTTAGCTCTATGTCTATTCTCATTTAAAATATTATCTTAAATTTCTCTGGGGAGCTTACACTTGGCTCCATTTCTATTAAATATTGTCTTTGAAATTTTTGTGGGGAGGTTACAACACAGAATGACGCTAACTGATCGTGTTGAAGCAACAGTTGGAGCTGTCAACAGATCCATCTGAAATACTGAAGAAAATTTTACATAATTAATTGCCAAAGTGTGGCAGGTAGAATGTAATAGATGCAGGTCACCAGGAAAGTAGAGAACAGTCAAATGTTTGAAAACCTGCTGAACTGATTTGCTTATCAACCATCAAGCATCCGAGTTAGCTTCACCGCTGACCAGCCATATGTGACAGATGTCTTACCTCAGACTGTCGGTGTATATCTTTACTTCGACAAACAAAAACGGTGGTGAGGTTCTTGAACAGAACTACACAGTGTGGAAACATGCTAAATCTCACACAGTACTTGTTCTGACGTTATGCGCCTTAGTTATTGTCTAATGTGAAACGATACTCTTCAGACAAGCACCTATCTCATCCTGCGAGCGCAAATAAAGTATTTTATTCTATCCATTAGGAGGACTAGGTCGGCGGTGTCTAACTTGCGATCTCTCGCCCGATTTATTGTACTTTAGGACGTAATGGTCACTGAACGTGGACGATAGTTCCGGTTTAGATGAAGGAAAAAGAAAGAGGGAGGGTGGATTAATAGGAGTAATGTAGAGGTTGAGAGGACGGAGCGGTAGAGTGCAGTCGGGCGGCGAGAGCTACGCAGTTCGGCGATTACGCCGGTAAGTGCGTCATAAAAATGTCACCCGATCCGCGAAGAAGTAACGCCCGCCGTCTTCGGCGACTGCCGCTTTTCCCTGGCGGGAAATCCGGTGGATGACGAGAGCGGCCTGCAGGGGGCCCCGGCAGTCACTGAAGGGAGCAGATGAGCCCCCCGTGATGGTTCTTTGCAATGGATGACGTAGACACTGAATGACTTTCATAATGATAAGAATAATAGAGAGACTGAATGAATTTCATAATGACAAGAATAACATAGACAAGGAACGAATTTCATAATGACAAGGATAATACAGAGAAGAATGGCAAAGAAAATTGAAGATGTGTTACATGTTGATCAATTTGGCTTTAGGAAAGGTAAAGGCACAAGAGAGGCAATTCTGACGCTGCAGTTGATAATGGCAGTAAGACTAAACAAAAATCAAGACACGTCAATTCGATTTGTCGATCTGGAAATAGCGTTCGACATTGTAAAATGGTGCAAGATGTTCGAAATTCTGAGAAAAATAGGGCTAAGCTGCAGAAAGAGACGTGTAAAATACAACACGCACAAGAGCCGAGAGTGAATAATACGAATGGACGTGCGAGAACGATGTGTTCGGATTAAAAAGGGTTTAAAATAGGGATGTAGTCTTTCGCCCTTACTATTCAGTCTGTACGTCGCAGAAGCAATGACGTAAATAAAAGAAAAGTTCAGAAGTGGAATTAAAATTCAAGGTTAAAGCTTATCAGTGATACGATTCGTTGATGACATTGCTACCCTGAGTGAAAGTGAAGAAGATGGTTCAAATGGCTCTGAGTACTATGGGACTCAACATCTGAGGTCATAAGTCCCCTAGAACTTAGAACTACTTAAACCTAACTAACCTATCACACACATCCATGCCCGAGGCAGGATTCGAACCTGAAGCGCCTAGAACCGCTCGGCCACAGCGGCCGGCGGTGAAGAAGAATTACATCAGTTGTTGAATGGAATGAACGGTCTAATGAGGGCAGAATCTGGACTGAGGGAAAATCGAAGAAAGAAAAAAGTAATGAGAGGTAGGAGAAATGATAACAGCGAGAAACTTAACCTCAGGATTGAGGGTCACGAAGTAGATGAAGTTTATGCAGCAAAATAACCAGTGACGGACGTGAAAAGCAGACCAGCAATGGCAAAAAGGGCATTCCTGGCTAAAAGAAGTCTACTAGTATCAAACATAGGCGTTAATATGTGGATTGTCTGGAGCACTGCCTTGTATGATAGTGAAACACTGTGTGAAAACCGGAACAGAAGAGAATCGAAGCATTTGAAATGTGTTGCTATAGACGAATGCTGAAACTTACCTGGACTGTTAGGGTAAGGAATGAGGAGGTTTTGCGCAGAATTGGAGAGGAAAGGAATATGTCGAAAACACTGACAAGGAAAAGGGACACAATGACAGGACATCTGTTAAGACATCAGGGAATGACTTTCATGGTACTAAAGGTAGCTGTAGAAGGCAAAAACTATAGACGAAGACAGAGACTGGAATACATCCCGCAAATAATTGATAAGGACATTGGTATGAAGTGCTATTCTGAGATGAAGAGGTTGGCACACGAGACGAATTCGTGGTGGGCTGCATCAAATTAGTCAGGAGACTGATGACTCAGAAAAAAAAATTCATTCCATCCATGATGTGTCCATGACTCGACGGGCTAAAATGATAAAATATTTGACTCTCCCCGTGCAGTAATCACGAAATGTGCGAATGTAAGGGCTATGGACTCAGTGACATATGGACGTCTGGCTCGGTCCTGAAGGCGAGCTCCGATAGCCGAAGTGGTTAGGGCGAGTGCTAGCGACGCACGCGAAATACTATTTCGAGTCCTAGTCTGGCACAAATTTTCATGTGTTGCAAACACCTGACGCCAGTCCAGATTCGCTAAATGCGAATCCATTTCGTAAAATGTAGCAGTCATCATACCCTCAGTTTGGTAGCTCTAGAGGAGATAACCAACCATGAATGGCTTCAGCTGGATGTGGCACAGCTAAAGCAACTGGCGGTCTCTCTTTCTCGTCGAATGGGGGCCATTATAACTGCTACAAGTGTTACGTGGTGTTAGCGTGATGTTTACTAGGCATGATATGGTATTTATTAAGGAAGCAAAAAAAGTTAGAATTAGAATATAACTCCATAGGAAACATATAAGAATTAATTTTCCTAGACAGAAGCGTATTACTCACAAGGGAACCGCCCCACCGCACCCCCCACAGATTTAGTTATAAGTTGGCACAGTGGATAGGCCTTGAAAAACTGAACACAGATCCATCGAGAAAACAGGAAGAAGTTGTGTGGAACTATGAAAAAAATTAGTAAAATATACAAACTGGGTAGTCCATGCGCAAGATACGCAACACAAGGATCATCTGAGTGTCGGAGCGCCGTGGTCCCGTGGTTAGCGTGAGTAGCTGCGGAACAAGAGGTCCTTGGTTCAAGTATTCCCTCGCCTGAAAATTTTACTTTATTTTCGCAAAGTTACTATCTGTACATTCGTTCATTGACGTCTCTGTACACTGTAATAAGTTTAGTGTCTGTGTTTTGCGACCGCACCGCAAAACCGTGCGATTAGTAGACGAAAGGACGTGCCTCTCCAATGGGAACCGAAAACATTTGATCGCAAGGTCATAGGTCAACCGTTTCCTCCACAGGAAAACACGTCTGATATATTCTATACGACACTGGTGACGCCATGTGCGTTACATGACAGGAATATGTTGTCGACCCACCTAACTTGTACTCTTAGCGAATGGGTAAAAAGATTCTTCTACCTTGCCCGATTTAGGTTTTCTTGTGGATGTGATAATCACTCCCAAAAAACTAATGAAAACATAAGACTTTGTCACATAACCTGAAAATAAAAAATTAAACTTTTCTCTCGACGGAAGGATTGAATCTAGGACCTCTCGGACCGTAGCTGCTCTCGCTAACCACGGGTCCACGGCGCTTCTTGCCTCCCATTGTCCTTGATGTTGGCTATCTTCACATGGGCTACTCAGTTTGTATATTTTACTAATTTTTTTCATAGTTCCACACAACTTCTTCCTGTTTTCTCGATTGATCTGTGTTCAGTTTCCCAAGGCCTATCCACTGTACCAACTTGTAACTAAATCTGAGGGGGATGCGATGGGGAGGTTCCCTTGTCAGTACCAACTAGAAAGTAGAAGTTTCTTACCATCTACATTGGGTAAATGTATGCCAAATCAAAGAAACTAAAATCGAAAATAAGAACCAGCTAAAAGAAATACACTGTCAGTTTACCTTAGGAAATACGTTGTCAGAGTACCTTGGAAATACATTGTCAAAGGGCCTTATTATCTTCTAAGCGAAATTCGACAAAATTACGAAATTAAATAAGATGTATGGAGTAAATTGACACTGACGAAAAATAAACAGGTCAAAAATAAGTTTATTCAGTGTTCGCGTTCTCATAGAAATTCCCACTATACGAAAGTATGTGTTCAGTAAATGAATTGTAGAAGAAAGAAGTTGATGCACTTTAAATATGATATTACAGAAAAATTATATTAATGAATAAATCCGAACGTTAAAAACAGTATTTTCGTGTTCTTCACGGGTGCACAACTCCATTCATAACAAAAGATTCTTAGTTTGCAGGAAGCATCAATTGTCAATAAATGCTTAGCGGTTAGAATAATGACAAGAATGGTGGGCTAAGTCTAAAATGTAGGCTGTGGGATGGAAGGAAATCTTGACCCACCTAAGAAAATTCTCTCTTTCCCACCACTACTAATACCAAAATTATTGTAGCATAACTAGTGGCGCCCGTCCAGTTTGGAAAGAAGTTACTGCTTTCATCGACTTCAGCAGAGAGACTAAATAATCACCTTAATGCCTCTTGATGATAATGCCAAGATGTCGTCATGGAGAAGAATGAATGTCGAGTCTAAAATGTAAGGTCTAGGGAACATGGAGAGTGCCCTTCTCCACACTTCCATGCAACGTACTAGTATTCTCCTTCTCCATTTCAAGCCGGCCGGTGTGGCCGTGCGGTTCTAGGCGCGCCAGTCTGGAACCGCGAGACCGCTACGGTCGCAGGTTCGAATCCTGCCTTGGGCATGGATGTGTTGTTATAGCGTCAACATTATTCATGATTTTCTCATTCCTTTCGGTTTCTCTTTTCTTCCTTCCACCTCACCTACCGATCTTGCCATAATGTTCTCGTACTTTCTTCAGTGAGTCAGTTAGTTCTCCACATTTCATAATTTCTGAACTACCGCCATAAATTTCTGCTAGATGTCATTATTCACATTCTGTAAGAGCATAAAGAGGAAATTTGCTACCACGGTGGTAATAACACTGACTGTAAATAAGGGCTTTCATCACTATATCAATAATTTTTCAGTTAATGAAGTACACTACCACTCAGTTGCCAATTTTCATTTTTGTATTTTTAAATTTGTTTTTCCCAAAATCGTCATGCAACATGTGGAGATTCACAGAGAAAGACACAGTTGTCTGCAATATTTAATTACTGTCAAAGAATATGATACACGGCAGTACCAGTGACTGACGGTAACATTGAAAACATTCAGGATTGTGCATGGGTAGTACGAGAGTCGGCTGTCACCTCTGAGCCATCTCGCAGAAGGCCTGTTAGTGGGAGGTGATGGTCAATAGATCACGGACACAGTGTTTTTCCTCACTCCCTACGGTGCTTAAAGATTCATGGGCACACAGATAGGAGCTCCTGTGGTGCTCGCCAACAATTTACAACACAATACGAAAAGCCGGCCGGTGTGGCCGTGCGGTTCTAGGCGCTTCAGTCTGGAACCGCGTGACCGCTTCGGTCGCAGGTTCGAATCCTGCCTCGGGCATGGATGTGTGTGATGTCCTTAGGTTAGTTAGGTTTAAGTAGTTCTAAGTTCTAGGGGACTGATGACCACAGATGTTAAGTCCCATAGTGCTCAGAGCCATTTGAACCATTTGAACCACAATACGAAAGCAATGTTCTGACAGAAAGCGTTACTGCGCACAAAAGTAGAAAGCAGAGTTTTATCCGGAAGGCACCAAATGTCACAGATGAACATCTTGAAAATCGAATGGAGACTTTCATTTTGGGCCTTTTAACACCTGAGACATCACTGTATGTGTTGACTCAAAAAAAAAAGAAAAAAAGAAAGAAAAGGCTATGTAACATATCAATTACAGGGATCATCTCACTAAAGTTTAAACGGAGAAGACCTCTTCATTGGTCACAGGAAGAGATGGAGAGAGAATGAAGCAATTATTATTTGTGTAGGATGGTAGAAGAAACGTTATTGGTTAACCAGACAGAGAAAAACCAAGGGAAGGGGACTAACGTGTTGTAAGTGACATTTTTACCGTTCGGCGCTCAGAAGATCTGGAGCGCAGTCAATCTGAATCCATGAAGAGATGGAAAACACAGCAGTGCAAGGTTTCTTTATATTAAAAGTAATAGGTGATGTATTGAGAGACGTAGAAGAACTTCGGGATGATTTGCACTTTGCCGTTGATGAGATCGTTGGTTCTGCCAATGACTAATTTTGCACCCACTTTCACTTACATCTACAACACTATGGCGAGATCAAGACAATGCTCTAAAGTGATATACGATACTGCTCTGCCTCATTTATTCCGAATTACGATGCAATGTTCATGAATGCACGCCCGATGGAACAGGCAGTGCGGGGCCTACAGCCTTTATGAATTACATGAAATGCATTCGCAGTTACGAATAAGGGCAACCATTAGCTGCATGACAATGGAAATTTATGCCACTTATCGCAAGCGGTCGCCTTACCACTTGGTTATATGAGCACGACTCGTGGCGTGACCGAAACTTCCATATGTCATCAACCATGTGTTTGGCTGTGGCTGTGGGTCATAGTCCGACAGCCAAGTGTCAGCCGGCAAGGTAGCTCAGCGTGTTGCCCCCTCTCTACCCACCTGTATGCCATTGCCCTAGAACCCCTCATAGGGGGCCTGACGACCGAGCTCTCTGGCGTCACCCTTCTGCAATAAACTTTTCACTGTCGGGCATACGCAGATGACATCCTCCTTCTCATCCGTTCCGGCTCTGAGATTCGAACAGTCCTCGAATTGATTACACGTTACGTGGCTGCTGCCCAAATCTTCTGCGACGTACATTGGGCGAGGGCTCCAGGAAGGTGAAGTGGCACCCCTGCCGCTCGTGTAGACGTTTCGGTTCCTGCCCATTAGCTTTACCAAAAAAATGTTCAAAAGTTTCGAATGTGTGTGAAATCTTATGGGACTTAACTGCTAAGTCATCAGTCCCCAAGCTTACACCCTACTTAACCTAAAATATCCTAAGGACAAACACACACACCCATGCCCGAGGGAGGACTCGAACCTCCGCCGGGACCAGCCGCACAGTCCATCAGTGCAGCGCCATAGACCGCTCGGCTAATCCCGCGCGGCTTAGCTTTACCCCCACTGTCAGACCCTCAGCGGCAACCAATTACCGTCGCCTATTACACGTTATCCATAACGGCGATCACCTGAACCACCTGCGCCACCGGGACACATTTCAACGCGTCTATTTTCTTCAACGTTATGTGGCATCAAAATTGGTCCAAGTAGTGGCGATTGGGCTCAACCTTCAGGGAGCCCTTCGCTATTCTCGTACAGTTGGTTCGATGTTTAAAGTCCGTTATCAGACACTTACGTCCCCACCGGGTGGTGACCTCAGACTCGCCAACATCCGTATGCAAGCTACAACCTTGGACCGGATGGGGCATATCTCTAACACGCAGCTTGCTTGAGGTTCTCTTGCCTGCGTACACCTCACCACAGGTGCTGTGGATCACATCGTGCCACATTTGTCTCATATTTTGACCATTTTCGTCGACTACAGTTACACACATACCAGTCTCTCAGATGTGCGTCCGCCCAGAACGAAGGACTTTTACATCCTACTGTTGCACCGTGTTGCTCGTAATGTGCTGGAGACCAAATATCCCTCCATCAAGTGGTCCATAGTGTGGAATACCATGCACCAGCCCTTCCTCCCGACAGGTCACCGGGCAACGCTGCATCACGTAGTCAAAAAAATTTGCCACAAAACAGCGACTGCACAACATTGGTTTGTCTCATTCCCCTCTTTGTCTCCTTTGCCAGCAACTCGACACTGATGACCACTATCTGACCTGCGCCTCTTCACACAACTTCTGGCTATTCGTGCAGCAAATCATTGCCATCTATCTCCGAGTGCCACCAGACACGATCGTACCGCGAATGTTTCTATACCCAGAGGACAAACATTTTACCGCCACCAAGTATCATACCATTACGTGCGTCAAGAGGTGGGTGGCCGGTTACCTATTCCATGAGGCACCTAAATCCCTCCTCTACTTCTGGACCTATTTACGAACAGCTGAGGCAGCGCTCGAACACACACCACGGTACCGAACATTATTTGTCAACTATTTTCGAGGAGTCCACTAAGTTGGAGGATGAGGATACCTGGAGCTGAGGGTACCTACCCCTCCGCCGGTGGTGTCTAAGCCGCCTATGATTGATTCTACTTCCTATCTCCGCGGATGGGAGAGCGCGTCGTAAATGCACTGATTTTATTTATTTAATTTATTTTTTCTTTTTTCTTTTTCTTCCCTTTATCCATTGTTTTATTTTTTATATGTGCATGACATATGTTGCATATAATTTCATAATAATAGCGAAAATTACAACAAAAAATGAAAACAAATAAACAAAATCAAGCCTTCCACTTCTGCTGATTCCGGTGTCTCCCACTTCACTGTGCTCCACAACTTCGGTGGCGGTGAGAGGGACACTGTGGCCAGACCTTGGGGTTCGACCACTGCTTACTCTCTACCCCGTTAGCCCCCAACGGTCCACGCGTAGGGGAAAAAAAAGAGAGAAAGAGAGGCTTGTTCGGTCGGAGGCTTAGCTGCCCTCTGTAATAAAAAAAAAAAAAAAAAGTTGAGTCAATGGATCAACGCTGAACTTGAACTGGTGTAATATGGGCGTCCACCCCGAACAAATGCAACTAATATTAACGAACAAAATGAGAGCAATAAAAAGAATTGGTAAAGCGATCGCTCGATCGCTCGCAAAAAGGGTAAACCAGGGCTGGAGACCCAATCCAGTACAAATTTTCAGTCATCAGTCAAATATACAGCTGATGGTTGTCCGTATTCGCAACTGTGAATACCTTTCATGCATTTCGTAATGGCTGTAATCGCCGTAGTGCCTCCATATCCGAAGAAACTTTTCATCGAAATTTGGAATAACACAGGCACTGAAATATCGTATGTATCAAGAGACTATGAAGTAAAATGTCTCCCCAGCACATGAATACACATAATGGATGTACGAGTACAGGATGTAGACCCATGGCTGACGACATCTGGAAGTTTGGATCTAGCCATAAGCCGTGGTTGGATAGCCATGTGGTAAGAGCCGGCCGGGGTGGTCGAGCGGTTCTAGGCGCTACAGCTGAAACCGCGCGACCGCTACGGTCGCAGGTTCGAATCCTGCCTCGGGTATGGATGTGTGTGATGTCCTTAGGTTAGTTAGGTTTAAGTAGTTCTAAGTTCTAGGGGACTGATGACCTCTGAAGTTAAGTCCCATAGTGCTCAGAGCCATTGGAACCATGGAGTAAGGCGATTGCTTGCGACAAGTGAGATACTCGTGTTGGAGTCCCAGTTCGGCACCAGTTTTCATTCTCTTGGATCGGCTGCACAGTTGACGATGGTCCATATTCGCAACTGGGAATACATTACAAGTACGTTCTGAAGCAGTCGGAGAATGAGAACCAAGCTACCTAGCTCTCAAGGCTGCAAACCTTCAACAAAAACAGATGGAATTTGAAGTTAAATTCAAGGCGATTACATCAAGGTCGTTTATTTTTACGCAGCTTAAGAATAGTTTTGTACGACTCACTATCAGCTCTTAGTGCTTCTGTGAAAATAATTGTACGTATCAAAAAGTGTTTACTCTGCCTTCGAGTGCTAGGAGATTGATGCGGGCGTTTGTTAAATTACGACCGGAAGCTTTGTGTGACAGTGTCAGCGAAGCAGTTCACACTGAAGGGCTTAGTGGTGAGGAATTGTGCGGGGAGGGGTATGCGGTGAGGGGTCGTCATAAAGGCGCCGTGCGGTCACCCGCGCGCCGCCAGCGCCATTACCGGCCGGAACGGGAAGGAGGAGGGGTGGGGCTGTGCTAGAGGGTGCCTCACCCCACCCTGCCCCCACCGGATGCAAGGAAATCGCGGGGTGGGCTGCCATTCCGCCGTGGCGCGTTTATGAGCCGTCGGATCGTTTAATGCTGCACAATGGCCGGTCCGCGGAAGGCCATTTATTAAGTGTTAGTCACACTGCCCTACGGCTTCTTTACGACTGCCAGCCGCGGCCGCTACAATACGAATGGTAAACACTACCCCTGCACACGCCTGTCACAGCTGTTTACGGACGACTTACACTTGCTGCGCGACAGAGTGAAGTGACGTGCACAAAGTAGCAAATTTCGTACTGTCTCCAATGCTCACAATACCTGTATATGGATGATAGACAGCCGTCTAGAGTTTCGCAGCAATTTAATGTACAGATTAAACTGGAAGTCCGCACGTTCTTATTATTTTGTTAGAGTTCCTTTTTCTTTCGACGTAGTTATTATGAGCAATATGAACCATAACATACGAGTGTTGAACACATAAGCGTCGCAAAAACAATGACAGAAGAAAATCACTCGCCAAAAAATAATTAGTGTACAGTAATGAAATTTTGGAAATAAATTTGCTAGGTAATATACACTACGGTCCACTAAAATTGCTAAACCAAGAAGAAATGCAGATGATAAACGGGTATTCATTGGACAAATATATTATACTAGAGCTGACATCTGATTACGTTTTCACGCAATTTGGGTGCATAGATCGTGACAAATCAGTACCGAGAACAACAACCTCTGGCCGTAATAACGGCCTTGATGCGCCTGGGCATTGAGTGAAACAGAGCTAGGATGGCGTGTACAGGAACAGCTGCCCATGCAGCTTCAACGCGATACCACAGTTCATCAAGAGTAGTGACTTGCGTATTGTGACGAGCCAGTTGCTCGGCCACCATTGACCAGACATTTTCAATTGGTGAGAGATCTGGAGAATGTGCTGGCCAGGGCAGCAGTCGAACATTTTCTGTATCCAGAAGGGCCCGTAAAGGACCTGCAACATGCGGTCGTGCATTATCCTGCAGAAATGTTGGGTTTCGCAGGGATCGAATGAAGGGTAGAGCCACGGGTCGTAACGCATCTGAAATGTAACGTCCACTGTCCAAAGTGCCCTCAGTGCGAACAAGAGGTGACCGAGACGTGTAACCAATGGCACCCCATACCATCACGCCGGGTACAATGCCAGAATGGCGATGACGAATACACGCTTCCAATGTGCGTTCACCGCGGTGTCGCCAAACACGGACCCGACCATCATAATGCTGTAAAAAGAACCCGGATTCATCCGAAAAAATGACGATTCGCCATTCGTGCACCCAGGTTCGACGTTGAGTACACCATCGCAGGCGCTCCTGTCTGTGATGCAGCGTCAAGGGTAACCGCAGCCACGGTCTCTGAGCTGATAGTCCATGCTGCTGCAAACGTCGTCGAACTGTTCGTGCACAGGGTTGTTGTCTTGCAAACGTCCCCATCTGTTGACTCAGGGATCGAGACATGGCTGCACGATCCGTTACAGCCATGCGGATAAGATGCCTGTCATCTCGACTGCTAGTGATACGAGGCCGTTGGGATCCAGCAAGGCGTTCCGTATTACCCCACTGAACCCACCGGTGTCATATTCTGCTAACAGTCATTGGATCTCAACCAACGCGAGCAGCAATGTGGTGATACGATAAACCGCAATCGCGATAGGCTCCAATCCGACTTTTATCAAAGTCGGAAATGTGATGGTACGCATTTCTCCTCCTTACACAAGGCATCACAACAACGTTTCACCAGGCAACGCCGGTCAACTTCTGTTTGTGTATGAGAAATCGATTGGAGACATTACTCATGTCAGCACGTTGTAGGTGTCGCCACCGGCTCCAACCTTGTGTGAATGCTCTGAAAAGCTAATCATTTGCATATAACAGCATCTTCTTCCTGTCGGTTAAGTTTCTCGTCTGTAGCACGTCATTTTCGTGATGTAGCTATTTTAATGGCCAGTAGTGCATTTCAATGACTAACACTGCAATATCGCAGGTTGAGGTAAGCACATGGGTAGCCGCCAGAATGCTGAATCCAAGCAAGGTGCCGGATGTCAGTTTGTGGGTGGAGTTTCATACCCGTTGCCCTTAGTCGGTCAGTACAGGGACGGTAGGGCTGGAATTGTCATCCGGTGATGTCCCATATGTGCTCGACTGCCGTCAGAGCTGGTGATTTGATGATCAAGTTGGCCAGGGCAACTTGTCGATGCCCTGTAGATTATGTTGAGCTACAACAGCGGTATGTGCCTGAGCGTTATCCTGTTGGAAAACACCACCTGGAATGCTGTCCATGAATGGCAGCACAACAGGTCGAATCACCAGACAGACGTACAATTTTTCAGTCAGGGTGCGTGCGATAACCACGAGAGCGCTCCTGCTGTCATACGAAATCGCGACCCAGACTATAACTTCAGGTGTAGGTCCTGTGTGTCTGCACACAGACAAGTTGGTTGCTGCCCCTAAACTGGTCTCCTTCTAACCAACACATGGTCATCACTAGCACCGAGTCAGAAGCAGCTTTCATGAGGAAACAAAACAGACCGCCACCCTACCTCCCAATGAGCTCTCGCTTGACACCACTGAAGTCACAAACGGTGATGGTTTGGGTACAGTGGAATGCACGCTACAGGCGTTTCTCTCGGAGCTGTCCTTTAAGCAACCGATTTGTAACGGTTCGTTGTGTCACTGTGGTGCCAACTGCTGATCAAATTCCTGCTGCAGATGCAGTACGAAGCCCCATCACAGGTTAACGTAAACACATGTGTAACCACCAGAACGACGAATGCAAGTACGCAAACGTACAAGTATTGTGTAGCCATACGCCCAACACGCTCCGTGGCCGTCCGGAGTTCGATCTTCTTGCGACCCTACGTTCCTGTGACCACTGTTGCCAGCAATCATGCTCAGTGGCTACATTCCTGTCAAGGCTTACTGTAATATCGCAGGCGGAACATCCAGTTTCTCGCAGCCCTATTACACGATCTCCGTCAAAGTCAGTGAGGTGTTCATAACGGCATCTTAATCGCTTTAATGGCATTCTTGTCCAACATCAATTGAGCACGGTCAGTCTCAAAGCTAAGCTAACGCTCACGGCTTTTACAGCGTGTATTTAAAGTAAACCTATTTTGCGTCCTCATAGTGGTGCAAGTAGCCCCACTCTTATGTTACTGGGACGCAATTTGAATAGGCATCATCTTTCAGATGGAGAAATACGCGTACCAGCTTTCATTTATGTTACACAACTCCTCCGTGGTGATTCAGTTTCTTTTTCCGTCGGTGTAGATGTTTTATTTCGTATTTGGAAGTTTTTTATTTTTTTTATTTTTTTTAGTAGGATGACTTGGAGTTACAGCGTCTCCACAGCTAAATCAACACCATACTTTTGCTTGTTGAGAGTTGTTATATTTGAAAATATTTACTATAGACTATAGTTTTCCGTTATTAAAAACAGTGTATTCCAAGTAACCACGCTGAAGTTTGATGATATTTTTATCTGTTATCTGGGGTAGCGTCTTTTATTGTAAACAGTATTTAAGGAAATGCGTACAAAACTCGAACTTCACTCACCCAGCATTTTAGAAGTTTTTCAGTCAGTGTTAACTACACCATCCATGTTCGGGAAGGAGATGCCAGTGCATCATGTTGTACACACACACACACACACACACGAAGTCAAGACTTCCAACGCACAATTTACACAAGAATAATGAATCTCAGTGACATCCAGTAAGGTCAGCAAGCATTAGTTAAGCACATACTGCGCACAATGGTTACATCGGAAACAGAAATGTAGCAAAATAAGCCAATAACATTCGCTGAGTTTGCTTATAGTGTAGCGTTTCAACTTTTTAGGTTCCGCAAAATCGAAAGCATTAGAGGGGGTTTAGTAACTGATATTTATTAGAAAACAACATTAATCACTGTTTTTCGTTTGGGAAGCTTAATGCATTATTATCTTTTCTCCTACTATGGTGGTTGGCGAAGTGAACAATTACTGAAAAACTTCTAAAAGATATTATTTAATTTACGTTCGAACTGGACCTAAAACAGAAACTAACGAAAATCTACAGTATCCAGAAAACAACGACAATTGTATTTTTTTCAAATATGGTGCATGATACTTTAGCATTTCGTTCAATGAAATGGCAGTTAGTGTAGTGAACGGTGGCTGAAAAAGTTCTAAAACGACGGGTTTTTAAAGTCCGACTTTCATACCCTTTGTTCCTTGAACATTACTTGTAGTAACAAATGCTCCCCCACATTATAGACACCAGTTTCACTAAAATTCATCGGGTTTTACTGAGAATATAGTGATCTTAATAGCGCAAAACTGTAGTATAGGCAAAAAAAGGTTTATATCTCCCTCAGAAACATTTTTATATATGGTGACACTATTAACAAACAAAAAAGAATATTAATTTAGCTATGGAGGTGCTCTAACTTCAAATTTTTTTTTCAAAAACATTGTAATACGAACTAAAACCAAGAGGAGCATTTTGCTAACATTTGTTGGCGGCAGCCATAATGTCAACGCACATATTTACGTGCATAGGCGTATTGCTCAAATAGCTATATCACAAACAGAAAGTAAGGACATAACTTAAAAAAGTTGAGAAACTGACTCGATGAGCTGATATGGCAGCAAAATACTGAGCTACTTGTAAGGTGTGAGAGAGGGTAGGGGAAGGGAGAGAAAGGCTGTGGCATTGAAAGGGGATGTAGCTTAGGAGAAGGGAGAGGTATAATGACATCACGTGTTCGCCCCTGCACATAGGCAACCCGACGGTCAAAGATCAAATTTTATCCAAAGAGTACATTGCCCTCCTCCAATGGTCCAAAGCATAAACTCTCTTTTATTCACTTCATATCCCTCAAGGGGCACAGAGACTCCAAGACTTACGTGAATGTTTTAATTGCACGTTTGACGAAAGATTTATTTTTCGTTTGACAAATTAACAACTTCTTGATTTTTCTTTTCATTGTACTTTGAAAACTCACGTCTTGCCCAATTTAATGATTCTACATCAAATGGAAGTACACCCTATAGGTTTTAATAAGAGAGTTTTCGAGTAGAAAATTTTTTGAGGAAATGGCTTTGTCTTTTGATTGCAATGACTTAGCCAAAGCCACCACTGCCTCTGGGACGGAATACATGTATCAGTCTGCCCGTGTTTGAAGAAAATCTCGTGTTCAAACGTGATAAGTTTTCTAAATGTTAGAGTAACATTTTAATACTGTAATATTATTGAATATTTTCCTGTCTCTTTTTATGTTGTGGGCTAATAAGTATACCAACCTCTTAGTGGAGAATGTAACTGTGGCATTCTTTTCCATTTTTAATACATTAACAGCTTTTTTGTAAGGCGTGACCCAGACGTAGGATGCAAGAATACATTTTTCTTTTTTTCCTGTATTACAATTGTTTTCTTTGTTGTTGTTATATTTATAGGGTGAGGCTAAAGTTTCAGTTATTTTGGTTAAGCGGCCTTTATTTATAGCTATACTTTTTATTGTGTTTAATTCTTGCCTAAATTCCTATGCTTCTAAATTTAGAAAGTATTCTCTGTGTAACATAGCCCTAGAAGCTACATGTTTTCATATAGTTCCATGCAGTTTCCTATATGGGTAACATTCGCAACTTTAGAACTGTTATGGAACGATGTAATATTTAAAAAAGTTGTCGATAAAATTGTCAATACAATGATGTAACACAAGCTTAAGTTCACAGTCAAAACCTTCGTAAATGGGATGGGTACTGTTTCGAAGTGCGAGCCCCACGCAGCGATTCGCGTTCAGATTTGACGGTGTTTACGTGTCATTGGAGATGAAACTCCACTGCGATAGCTGCCCTTGGCCATGATTGCTTGCAACTTTGACGAAAAATGAATACAGCAACGTTAAAAGCAAATTATGCGTCTACTGCTGAGAGTTCTTTATTCAAGAACATACTCACCGCGGCGTCAGTTACAACAGTTTCTCACTCATCTCTGACGCTCCCGTTCTCTCCAAGAAGATATAATACAACGCTGACCTTCACGTACCGGAAGGTTTCGCCACCTAGACAGACGTTTCAACTCTATTATCAGTTTAAAGAAAGCCACAACACATAATGGATGCTGCAAATCGTCATTTTTCTCTCGTGTTAACAGATGTCAGTAACTACTAAATGTATGACTATAAAAGATATTCACATGTAAATGAACGCTGCCTGCCTGACTATAAAATAATTCACTGATTCACAAAAAGTAAATAGCACCAGCAGAAGACATCGTCGGCTATCAATGTAACTTCGTATTCGTACACATTGTCGGCAGATTTGTAAATAATGAAAGTTGCAATTCTCTGTGAAAGGTAGAACAACCACAAGAGTGTTCGTTTTCCGTGCTTAGTGTTGTTACGAAGCCTGGTAGGTTTATAAAGGACGTGAACAACGTCAGATGCTGAGTGACCACTGTGAAGGGAACAGAAATGCTGCGTACTCGTGTGACAAGCGTTATCAGCACCTGGCAGATACTAACATCGGGTCTCCAGCCGAACATAACGTCATCTTGACACACAGCGGTCCACCTGGACGCCATCTTCATGTTAGCCGTCACACTAACTCGCCGGAACTCAAATCAAACTGCAGCGGCGGCCCCTTTGAAGGGGTATTCCACGATGATCCGCTGCGAACGGTACTGACCTAGCGCGACAGCCATCTAGCTGTACAACAGGCGAAACTACTAAAAAACGGCATAGGATTTTTAATATTTTCTTATAGATTTGACATCCCAAAAACAGGAAAAATACTCAAAAATTTCCATCGCATAGGTTTTATGTATATTGCAGTATTTATGTTCATTAGTAATAAACCTATGTGTTTTTTAACTTTATAATTATTAAATATTATATCAATTATGATTGATAAACTTCAATTTAAAAATTTACAATGTTAACTATTCTTTTGCAGGCTTTACCGTGAACTCCTGGGCACCAGAAGCAAATGCAAACATTCTTATTGTTCAGTTTTATCGTGTTGCGAAGTCAAATGACGATTTGTATCTGCCATTAAATGAAGAGAAACTCTCAGTAGACGTATTGCTATTGAACTGAACAGTGCTGTTGTTTCTGTCTAGTCACAGTTACAAGAGGTTTTGTTATTTCTCCAGTTTTTGTTATTATTAAAATTCAACAGAGAAACAAAAATGATTTTGTGAGGGAAGTTTATTTTGCTTAATTTAAATTAAAACTTGGTGATCAAGATAAACCATGCGCCCCGCATAAGGTGTGTAGAAGATGTTAAGATCTTCGTTTGTGGTTTTGCGAGGTGCCAGGGCTAGCAGTGTATTTAACACTAAATTCTTCTAGAATCTTCATGTGGAAATGATGCTCTAAGCCCCCCCTTTTCTAACTCCTACTTTTACTGTTGCACATGGATTAAGAAGAAACGTCAACTGACTGTAATCGACCCTGCAAGTGAAGTAGAAAAGAGTTTGGCACCTGCAATAATTTAATTTGACAGAAATTAATTTTATAAAGGAAAGTTTCATTAACGTGGAGAGAAATGAAAGGGTTGCTCTACCGATCTACAGAATGAAAGTTCTGTCCAAATTAACAATTTGATTTATTATGACAAAATCAAAATAATAAACAAAACACATGAAACATTTACAATACGTCAAATTGGATACTCAAATAAATATTGTGAAGGCGAAGTTGTCCATAAACTAGCCTGTGACATTTATGACCAAGTGGTATGTGGAGCCAATTCCTTGCACTGAAATCTTAAGAGAAACACCCAGCCAACCCAACATTAATTGCTGCTACAGTAGGGAGAACTCAGATAATGAACACCCAAGACAGAACAAAGTTAGAAAAGATGAACAGGCGCGCTCTGCTGAGCTCTGATTATCACCTAGCAAAATTCCCTAATCTGCTGGTGCTGCGGACATACATTACCAAACTGTCTTCTTAACTGCAAGAGCACGATCTGGCATACAGGAGGCGATGGCTGGTTGCTTCGACATCCCGTCGTGGTGATGATAATGTCGAGAGTATAGCCCTAAACTAATTATCCTGGTCTGGTTGTTCCTGACTAAAGACTTCCTAGCAATACAAATGCGCCTCTGAGTGAGACAAAGAAGACTCGCTACACAATCACTGATGGTACAGTCAGTGATTTTAACAAGTGAAGTCACACAGTAACTCCGATAGAGTCAACTTTAGCCAAAACTGCTCAAGACGGACAACATAGGCCGCTTGTACACAGAACGCTCAATTGCCTACTGTACTCGGAAAGTTAGTTGAAGTCGAAACTTCAGCAACTTCGTAAAACAGTTACAATTAAGGGGATACGGAATCGGATTTTGGGTTAAAAAATCGAATTTTTTTTATTGGCGTATTATATTCTGCCATGTTTCCTCTTTAAAATGACGTATCATACATAGCTCTACTACAATTATAACTATTTTATTTTTATATATTTGTGAGATCGGGTATTGCGCTTTAGTTATACACGTCTCTCGTGGCTGACCATGAACTTTTTGGCAGTACCTTTAAAGTGACATGAATTCAAATATCCCGGTTTCCAGCGACTATTTATACACTAGTTGCCCGAAAATGTTTCTCTCTGGTTTCCTCAAGTTACTCTTTGACTTTGTGGCGGGACTGTTTTGTAAACAGTGTGATATAAGAAAGTAGTTGTTGTTGAGTTATTTCGTATTTAGTGCTTCATTTTTCGCAGTGAAAATGCCTAGAGCTAAAGCAAAAGTATTTAAAAAGCGTGTGAACTGGCAAAAGAAAAGAAATAATGATTCATTAGCAAAGCAAAGCAGTTCATCATCATCACTGTTGGAAAATGTGAATCCACTTGTTACTGATTTGCCGAACGAACTTACACCAAATGAAAACAGTGCTTCTCATAAAAAACTAAGAGATTTGGAAGAGAAATATAATTTACTTGATAGAGGGAATGAAGTTTTTGAACTCATTGATACGAATATATTGTGTGAAGCTCTTGAAAACAGTTTGTGCTGCAAAAAATGTCATGGAAACGTTTCTCTGAAAGTAGAATCCCATGTTGGCCTGGCTGCCCAGTTTAATTTAATATGCAGTGTTTGTAAATACAGCTGTAAGTTTCCAAGTTCGGTTTCAGTAACTGTAAATAATGGATACAAGAAAACTGAACTTTATAGTGTAAATATTAGGTTAGTTTATGGATTGCGAGCAATTGGTAAGGGCAAAGCAGCTGGTGATATGCTATGTGGTGTTCTAAATCTTCCAAGTGCACCTTCAAAGTTTGAAGCTTACAATTATGTACTAGGATCTGCAGTTGAAGATGTAGCACAGAAGTCAATGCAGGTTGCTGTGGAAGAAGCAGTGGAAGAAAATGACGGCAGTCGTGACCTCACAGTGGCGTTTGATGGCACGTGGCAGAAAAGGGGCCACACCTCCAAAAATGGTGTTGTAACAGCAACTAGTGTTGATACTGGCAAGGTTATTGATGTTGCAATAATGTCTAAATACTGTAGGTGCACAGGCAGGCTGAAAAATGAACACAGTGATGACTGTATTGCTAATTATTATGGTAGTAGTGGTGGCATGGAGGTTGCTGGGGTGAAGAAAATTTTTCATCGCTCTTCACAGTGGTATAATGTTCGCTATGTCAAATATCTGGGAGATGGTGACTCTAAAGCATTCAAAGAAGTTTTGGAAAGCAAACCATATGGGAACAGTGTAAATATAAGCAAACTTGAATGTATAGGACATGTGCAGAAGAGAATGGGTGCCAGGCTGAGAAGGTTAAAATCAGTTATGAAAGGGAAAAAACTAGATGATGGGAAAACCTTGGATGGCAGAGGAAGATTGACTGATTCCATAATAGACCACATTCAGAACTGCTATGGCCTTGCAATCAGGCAAAATACAGGCAATCTTGAAGAAATGAGGAGAGCTATATGGGCTTTATATTTCCACACCGCATCCACGGATGAGCATCCACAACATGGTTTGTGCCCCAAATGTGAAAACAGCTGGTGTAAATACAATAGGGGACTAACAACAGGAGAGAAATACATTCACCACCACAGTCTACCATCAGCCATCATGGCAGAAATAAAGCCCATTTTCAGAGATCTGGCTGACAGAAGTCTTCTGATGAAATGTCTTCACGGAAAAACGCAGAACCACAACGAGTGCTTGAATAGTGTGATATGGCATCGTCTCCCAAAAACAGTGTTTGTCGGAATTAATACACTACATTTTGGTGTGTATGATGCTGTGGCAACCTTCAATCTTGGAAATATAACTAAATGCCAGGTCCTTCAAAAGTTGGGTATGTGTGTTGGTTCCCGTACGGTACGTGCTATGTTCTTTTTAGATCAGCACAGACTAAGGCATGCTGATAATATAATCAAGACATTAGTGAAAAAAGCAAGACAGGTGCAGAGGGGTGCCAAAAGAAGACTTGAAGATGATTATGAAGACTGTGAAGGGGGTATTAGCTACGGATCAGGAATGTTTTAATCTTCTTTCTCCGTTTCCCGTAAGTTTACTTTTTACTTCATCTAGGAACATTATCTCAGGTACTGGTCAACCTAGAAGTCTGAAATTTTTATGACGTAGTGACATAGGTCCCTATTACATACTGAAACAACGATTTTTTAATTACTTGATTTACAAAAGACTTAGGGGTGATAGTCTAGTAAAAAGCGATGGAAAAAATTTACTTAAAAATAAATGTACAATATCTCTGTAAGAAAATACTTTGACAATAAACTGTTGTTTCAGTATTGTTGTAACATATGAATGCACATACAGTAAAATTTTTACCTCTCTGTCTCCAGTAGTTTGTGAGAAAATGTTCCCTATAGTAGGCATATATTAACATTGCGGGGATAGGTGATTCCGTATCCCCTTAAATGAAAGTATATTAGACAGCCAATGGAAGGCAGGCTGTCCAGAGCAGCGAGAGCTCAGTCTTGTAACCTACTCCGACTGAAAGGCGAGAGCTGACTCCCCTCAAGAGCACACGTAGAAGCCAAACAGAGAACATTCCCGCCCCCATGACAGTGGCTGTGGTTAAACATTCCAATCAGCAACTCGAAAACCGGCGGAAAATTCCACTCTGTTGCCGAAGCACTACTATTCCACCAGTGAAGATACTTGGCGCCAATTTCTGCGCCGATTTCGCTACGTCACGGAGCTATCCCCTGAGCAAGCCAGTCACAGTTACCATTTTGCAGATAACGCGGGAATTTGCCCCATGACTGCCTGGGAACACAAGTCATTCCCATGCCTCGCTGGTAGCCTGCCAGAAAGTGTTTTCACTAAGTTTCTGCGAAGTAACGAAATCTCTAGCCCAGCCACTCCGTCAGGCCCCTGTGGGCGTGTCGCCCCCACTCTTATAACAAATTCGGCGTCTGGAAAGCATCCACTCCACTTCCTCACACCCGTCGGCTTAACCCCTTCAAGATCAGAAGAACCCGCCTGTCACTGGACCACCCGGGTGACGAGAGATGCTGCGTGGGAAGTCCGCATGTGAAGGAATAGCGACTTTTCACCACATGCAATTAGAGATGAAAATCGATTTACTCAGAGTAAGATAGAAATATGAGAGGGGGCTCATGCCACCTCTCAGTTTAAGGGCAAGAAAAAAGCATTTCACTTTGGAATACCTATGATATGGGGTGAGCAGAAAAGCCATACCACTGATAGCTACTTCTGTTCAGTTGACGTAAAGGGATTCAATTCAAAAAACAAAAGAAGCATAAGTAATCCTAACCCTGACTCAGTTATACGTCCAGTGTTCCGTAGCTCTGAAATATCCCACAGCGACCTTCCAGTTTGGATGAATACCCCAGTGAGTTGGAGGACGAAGTTACATTACCTCCTCAGGGTGAATAAAGCTCAAATCTTTCTTCATACGAAGATGAAGACCTCAACTAGGTTCTCAAAGTGAGCTCAATGATCTAGTAAGAGATTTAGGTCTTTCGAAAGATGCAGCCGAACTGTTAGGTTCCAGATTAAAAAAATAAAAACCTTATATCATCTGGCACCTCATTTTCGCGGTACAGACACCGAAAAAGAAGAAGTTTCCCAGTTTTTCTTAAGAGAAGGAAACATGGTATTTGCAATGGTGTGGATGGACTCATGCATTGCTTTGATTTGCAGAATGACTCATATGAATGGTGCCTATTCATTGATTCAACCAAAACTAGTCTTTAAGTAGTATTATTGCACAATGGAAATAAATTTGCATCGCTTCCGATGGGACATTCTGTGCATATGGACGAAAGCTATAAAGATTTGGCCATTAACATGGAAAAAATCAAATATCAGGACAACCAATGGATGATTTGTGGAGACTTCAAAATACTCACGATGTTTTGGGTCAGCAGGCAGGCTATACTAAATACCGATGCGTCTTATGCTTGTGGGATAGTAGAGCCAGAGAACAGCACTGGACTAAAAGTTATTAGCCACCCCGAGAAATATTAAAACCTGGAGAGAAAAATGTTATCAATACTACTTTGTTACCACCAAAAAAGGCTTCGTTGCCCCCTCTCCATATGAAATTGGGGTTGATGAAACAATTTGTAAAATCTCTGCAAAAAGATGGGGGACTGTTTTAAATATCTATGTACAAAATTCTCGAAGCTGCCAGAAGCAAAGTTGAAAGAGGGAGTTTTCACTGGCCCCGACGTAAGGAAACTTTCAACCGACACCCTCTTTGTGGAAAGTATGAATGAGAAGGAAAAAGGAGTTTGGGTTATCCTTCAAGCATGTAGTGTGAAAGTTGTTGGGAAATACTAAGGATCCTGTCTACAAAACCATTATTCAACGGATGCTAACAGCATACGAAGTTCAAGGCTGCAGGATGAGCTTGAAGGTCCATTTTTTACACTCCCACATAGACAGTTTTTCTGAAAACTTGAGAGCTTACAGTGAAGAACAGGGAAAGCAGTTTCACCAGGATGTCCGTGATATCGAGAGACGGTACCAAGTAGAACGGGCTGTCACTAGGCTTGCTGACTACTGTTTGATGCTTAAGCGGGAAACTAAAGATGGAAATCGGAAAAGGTTTCATAAAAAAACATGAATAAGTGTAATATTTTTACCATATGTCCCACAATAATGTTTCATTGGTTGTAAAAAAATATTATGTTTGCTAATTTTGAATAAACGAGTGCTTTTACCAATTTCTTGTGTTTGAATTTGCAAAAAAACGTTATGTGATAGAAAAAGATTGACATAACTTCTGAAATCAGGGTATTCTAAAACATATAATTCAGTAAAAATATCTCATGCAGCAGAGTTTTTTTTTTTTTTTTTTTTTTTTTTTTTTTTTTTTTTTTAAAGACGTATGTTATCCGCGCGCTAGAATAGACAGCAGTTCTAAACTGCCGTCAACCGGCGCATTTGCACTCGCGCATACGTAGAAGGGCGTGCCGCAGTGCTTTCTGATTGTTATTTGGTTATTGTTAGGTGGCTGCTGACTAATTTCAGATTTTCGTCTTGGGGATTTTCCGTATTTTTTTTCAGTAAGTACGTTTTTATAAATGCAGATTTTTTGTGGCCGGTAGACTTCATTTTTTTGTACCAGCTGTTTGAGAAAGCATTGTTTGTATTGGCTGATGGGTAAAAAAAATGGAGCAAAGAGGCCTTGAGCGTCTTAATTCAGGCACATAGCGGGGAATGGTGTATGTATGACTCGCTGTATCATAACAACGTAAGTCGGCAATCGTTTATTTCTGAGTAATATGCATATAACGTTACACAGTGATTTTCGATTTGTATCGTAATGCCTTGGATTACGAAAATTCATGACTGATTTGATCGCGTCTCTTGCTTTATTTCAGCGTGCCAGGGAAAAGAAACTGGGGTGAAGGCGAGAGACTCTGTGCAGCTTCGCCCAGTGCGACAGACGAGGACTACAAAACTCTGGTACATATACCGGTATATTCCAGACACGGAAAAATAAACCAAGTGCATCTTTATGTACTGATCCTTTAACGCTTTTCAAATTACAGTGCGTACATCCACACCAACTGTTGAAATGGTGGGCTGTCCTATTCTGTGACTAAAAGCCAGCCTCTTGAAAGATTCCCCATTCGCCAGGAAACGTGACGTTACAACCAGCCTGCAACATAAGAGGCAGCTATCGGTATTTCATCAGTGATCTAGGTTGGTATGATCACACAAATTATAAACGTATGCTTTAATTCTACCTTTCGAGAAGGTGAGATAGCCTCCCTTATCACTGTGTCACACTTGCTAATTCCATCTTCTATCATAGACAGTAATTTCTCGAAACAGGCCATGTCCATCCTCACGAAATTCCGAAATTCTTGCGGATCTTTGGGCCTCAGTTCTTTCATAAACAGTGAATATATTCCCGTGCCTTCCTTCCTTCTTTTCAACCAGGGTCGAACCCAACAACTTCTGGCTTTTCGTTTTCGTCGTTGTTCTACCCCAATCCAAAGATTTACTGCCACTGCCAGGACAACAGCTCCAAAGGCAAGTTGGTCCTCCATGTGCAAAATGCTGCACAATTGTAGATTTAGATACACATATACCTGTGTAACTAAGTGTCGTGATATAAAACTAACTGTTGCGTGTAATTCAGAACAATAGTAACCTAATAATGAGAATAACAATTATGATAGTAATGATAAAAACAGTTTTTTTATAAAATAGGAATTTTTAGCTCACGGAAATAATTTGAACGAATGATGTTCCAATATGTGACATGTTCGCTCAACTGTTTTGCAAGGTAGAATGAACGACTTATCAACAGATCACACAGTTCTGTTTTCATCTCGCGCGTTATTACCGTCTACTGCGCATGTGCGCCATGTGTTTCCCGCGCGGATTGTGTACAAATCGACGTGAACCAGGTTGTAGTTTCAGATCTGCACGCTTGGACCTGTAGGTCCACCGCACAGGCGCGAACGTAACTGCCTTCTAGCGCAAATTACGACAGCGCATGAACGGTGAAAAGTGGTGGAAACGATAAATCGATATCGATTCCTCGTGATTCCTCTAGCGCAAAGCACGACAGCGCAAAGATGGTGAAAACCGGCGGAAATGATAAATCGATTTCGCGTGTTTTTACCACTGGTGCACTCTCCTGCTTTGCCCTAGAGGGCAGTTGGGTACGCTCACGCGCAGTGGACCTACAGGCGGTGTATAAAGGAACCGCCGCTGCGGTTTCATTTCAGTTGCAGCGAGTTAGTGCGACGGTTAATCACTGGCGTCCTTGTATTCGATCCTGTCATATGAAGTAATTCGAAGGTTGATGATATGAACACTGTGTATAGCTGTGCGGCACCTCGAACTTAACCAAGTTTCACAAAAAGAGAATGAACCGTTTCAAGTATTACTTCCACCCTGTTTTCATTAGTAGATACTATAGCAAGACATTTCTAATGTTAATCTGTGAATTAAGCAAAGTCTGAAGAGCTCTGTACAACATACAATTATCATTGCAGTGTTTCAACTGATAGTGCAAAATCCCATTTTTACGCCTCTTAAAATAATTTGTGTAAATTTTACTTTCTGTAAATCTGTTAGATTCCAGAATGAATAACTGCCAGCTTTGGTTATTTGAGCAGTACTAAAAATTTACTCACTTCTGGATTCCTGTATCATGATTGTTGTTGTGGTCTTCAGTCCAGAGACTGGTTTGATGCAGCTCTCCATGCTACTCTATCCTGTGCAAGCTTCTTCATCTCCCAGTACCTACTGCAACCTACATCCTTATGAATCTGTTTAGTGTATTCATCTCTCGGTCTCCCTCTACGATTTTTACCCTCCACACTGCCCTCCAGTACTAAATTGGTGATCCCTTGATGCCTCAGAATATGTCCTACCAACCGATCCCTTCTTCTAGTCAAGATGCGCCACAAAATTCTCTTCTCTCCAATTCTGTTCAATACCTCCTCATTAGTTATGTGATATACCCATCTAATCTTCAACATTCTTCTGTAGCACCACATTTCTAAGGCTTCTATTTTCTTCTTGTCTAAACTATTTATCATTCACGTTTCACTTCCATACATGGCTACACTCCATACAAATACTTTCAAAAAAAATGGCTCTGAACACTATGGGACTTAACTGCTGTGGTCATCAGTCCCCAAGAACTTAGAACTACTTAAACCTAACTAACCTAAGGACATCACACACATCCATGCCCGAGGAAGGATTCGAACCTGCGACCGGAGCGGTCGCGCGGTTCCAGACTGTAGCGCCTAGAACCGCTCGGCCACTCCGGCCGACAAATACTTTCAGAAACGACTTCCTGACACTTAAATCTATACTCGATGATAACAAATTTCTCTTCTTCAGAAACGCTTTCCTTTATTAATTTGCTGATTGTTTGGATTATGTGTGAATTTTAAGAGAAACTATTGTTTCAAGCACAGGTTGTAAACTTGTTAAAATTGAGAGAATATTAGTAAATGAGCAAATGTTAATGTAGCTGTGACTCAATCAGTCGGTTCTGTCCTTTCTTATCCTCTGGCCTTAATCAATGCTGCATTACCTAGCACTTATTTATATTCCATTAAGATGTTGATTTCTGATTTACTAGACACAGTCATGGCAAATTAAAATTGTATGATTGACCAGAATGTAAACTTTACCTTTCACGACCCGCCCTAACAGCTACACTTCTCAGGACGGACATTTTGGAGAAATGGAGCAGCCATAGCCTATGGGATTATTCTGAGAATGGATCTTCCACTATTCAGCGATGTATGGTTGTTCCTGGCAGGTTAAAATAGTACTGGACTGCGATTCGAATTCAAAACCTCATCTGACGCTCTAAATGCTCTTAGTGTCTGAGATATCCAGGTACTTGCATCTATTTTTCAAACAGTTCAAAAGGAGTCTAGCATAGCTTGCTGGAAGAAAAGATATTGTGGAAAAATGGCCTACTCACTACAAAATTTAATATACTTTTACCGCTGATGAGTGTCTGAAAAACCTATTCTAAGCAGACTTCGCCAGAAGATGATGTGTAGGAAACTCATCGAAACGTTGCGACAAGACGACGCCTCCACTCGGCTGAAAACCCGAGAAGAATTCATCAGTGGAATACGCCGAGAAAGACTAAAATCGCATCTACTTTAAGCATTTTTCAGCGAAATAAACAGCCTCATAATGTCGCTTATAAAACTTAAATTTTTTTAGGATAACAAAGGAAGAGTCATCCCTTCCAGCTGTTGATGCGAGGCAGATGAACGAATGTAAAAGAAAACAGAGGTTTTTCACTGAATTTGTAATCTATTTTTGTAAATCAGGTTGCCTGTCAGCGCAAGGGTCCAGTTGGACACTTTCATATAGACACTGAAAGGGTCTTTCGAGTCTCGAATCGACATACGAGCATATAATAATAGTAGATGACACTAACATAAATTTTCTATACAATTCTTATTCGAGTGTGAACTTTAAGCGGATTCTTTCTTCTTTAGACGTGTTGCTCCTTCAGCTTGCTCCCATCCATTATACAAATAGTAGTCACGCTCTCGTACACTGAAGCGCCTAAGAAACTGGTATAGGCAAGCGTATTCGAATACAGAGATATGTAAACAGGCAGAATACGGCGCTGCGATCGACAACTCCTATATAAGACAACAAGTGTCTCACGCAGTTGTTACATCGATTACTGCTACTACAATGGCAGGTTATCAAGATTTAAGTAAGTTCGAATGTGGTGTTATAGTCGGCGCACAAGCGATGGGCCACAGCATCTCCGAAGTAGCGGTGACGTGGGAATTTTCCCATACAACCATTTCACGAGTGTGCTGTGAATATTAGGAATCCGGTAAAATATCATATCTCAGTCATCGCTGCAGCATGAAAAAGATCCTGCAAGAGCGGGACCAACGGCGACTGAACAGAATCGTTCAACGTGACAGAAGTGCAAACCTTTCCACAAATCTCAGTGCTGGGCCATCAACAAATATCGCATTAGCGTGCGAACCATTCAGCGAAACATAAGGGGTATCGGAGCCGAAGGCCTTCTCGTGAACCTTTGATGACTGCACGACACAAAGGTTTACACCTTGCCTGAGCCCGACAACACCGACATTGGACTGATGTTGACTGGAAATGTGTTGCCTGGTCGGACGAGTCACGTTTCAAACTGTATCGAGCGGATGGACGTGTACGGGTTGGACACAACCTCATTAATCTATGAAGTTGGAGTGACACAAGATCCTTGATATGTACAGATACAACTCTGACAGGTGACATGTACGAGGTGCATTCAAGTTCTAAGGCCTCCGATTTTTTTTCTCCGGACTGGAAAGAGATAGAAACATGCGCATTGTTTTAAAATGAGGCCGCGTTCATTGTCAATACGTCCCAGAGATGGGAGCACCATACACCAGATGGAATTTTACCGCCAGCGGCGAGAATGAGAACTGTTTTAAATACTTAAAATGGCGACGTTTTCCTTACTTGAACAGCGTGCAATCATTCGTTTCCTGAATTTGCGTGGTGTGAAACCAATTGAAATTCATCGACAGTTGAAGGAGACATGTGGTGATGGAGTTATGGATGTGTCGAAAGTGCGTTCGTGGGTGCGACGGTTTCATGAAGGCAGAACATCGTGTGACAACAAACCGAAACAACCTCGGGCTCGCACAAGCCGGTCTGACGACATGATCGAGAAAGTGGAGAGAATTGTTTTGGGGGATCGCCGAATGACTGTTGAACAGATCGCCTCCAAAGTTGGAATTTCTGTGGGTTCTGTGCACACAATCCTGCATGACGACCTGAAAATGCGAAAAGTGTCATCCAGGTGGGTGCCACGAATGCTGACGGACGACCACATGGCTGCCCGTGTGGCATGTTGCCAAGCACTGTCGACGCGCAACGAAAGCATGAATGGGACTATCTTTTCGTCGGTTGTGACAATGGATGAGACGTGGATGCCATTTTTCAATCCAGAAACAAAGCGCCAGTCAGCTCTATGGAAGCACACAGATTCACCGCCACCAAAAAAATTTCTGGTAACCGCCAGTGCTGAAAAAATGATGGTGTCCATGTTCTGGGACAGCGAGGGCGTAATCCTTACCCATTGCGTTCCAAAGGGCACTACGGTAACAGGTGCATCCTACGAAAATGTTTTGAAGAACAAATTCCTTCCTGCACTGCAACAAAAACGTCCGGGAAGGGCTGCGCATGTGCTGTTTCACCAAGACAACGCACCCGCACATCGAGCTAACGTTACGCAACAGTTTCTTCGTGATAACAACTTTGAAGTGATTCCTCATGCTCCCTACTGACGTGACCTGGCTCCTAGTGGCTTTTGGCTTTTTCCAACAATGAAAGACACTCTCCGTGGCCGCACATTCACCAGCCGTGCTGCTATTGCCTCAGCGATTTTCCAGTGGTCAAAACAGACTCCTAAAGAAGTCTTCGCCGCTGCCATCGAATCATGGCGTCAGCGTTGTGAAAAATGTGTACGTCTGCAGGGCGATTACGTCGAGAAGTAACGCCAGTTTCATCGATTTCGGGTGAGTAGTTAATTAGAAAAAAAATCGGAGGCCTTAGAACTTGAATGCACCTCGTACATAATCATCCTGCCCGATCACCTGCAGCCATTCATGTCCATTGTGTATTCCGACGGACTTGGGCAATTCCAGCAGGACAATGCGACAACCCACACGTCCAGAATTGCTACAGAGTGGCTTCTGGAAGTGTCTTACGATTTAAATACTTACGCTGGCCACCAAACTCCCCAGACATGAATATGAATGAATACATGTGGGTTGTCTTGTAAGTTGCTGTTAAGAAGAGATCTCCGCCCCCTCGTACTCTTACGGATTTATGGACAGCCTTGCAGGATTCGTGCTGTCAGTTCCCTCCAACACCACTTCAGATGTTAGTCTGTTCCATGACACGTCTTGTTGCGTGCTCACTGGGACCCTATACGATATTAGGCAGGTGTACCAGTTTCTTTCGCCGTTCAGTGTATATTTGCAACGAAATCCACAAACACAGTGATTTGTATCTCTCAAAGATCTGCTCATGACTTAATATTCATGGCGCACTTGCTAGATTGTTCCAAAAAGAAACCGCGACTAACTACATACCGAGACTTCAGTACAGGACAGTATCTGAAACAGGTCAGTGTTAGACACAAGCACTACAAAGTTTCGGGTCGCATGCGCACTGCTCAAGCGTGTTTCGAACTAAGAAATAAGCAATCATACACTGGTTACGTTTTAATGAAATATCTATAAGATCTCCCACTGACGGTGGGTACCACTGAATAGTTTAAATCAGGCAAATGCCTCTGTAATAAAGTGTGTACACGAAAGTGTTGAGTCTCTACAGCCGGCCGGAGTGGCCGTGCGATTCTAGGCGCTACAGTCTGGAACCGAGCGACCGCTACGGTCGCAGGTTCGAATCCTGCCTCGGGCATGGATGTGTGTGATGTCCTTAGGTTAGTTAGGTTTAATTAGTTCTAAGTTCTAGGGTACTGATGACCTCAGAAGTTAAGTCCCATAGTGCTCAGAGCCATTTGAACCATTTGAGTCTCTACAGCTCACGTAGTACATAAAATAGATACTAACAGTTTCGTGAGCAAATAACAGGAAACTATAAGGATGGAAACTCATGAAATGGCGACACAACCACAGTACCTGAAAAAACTGAATGTCCGTCACATTCACGACAAACAATTTCAATGCGTCCGACTTACTCACGTACCATAATTGTACAACGTATTCGTTCCAAGCATACACAATGACAGTGCGACGGATCCCGGTCTTTGCCGCTTAGGCACAGGCAAATAAACACGCGGTCCCTCGGCGAACGTTACTTCACTGTCAGCGACCACTTCTTCTTACTCACGATACTGATTCCAACTCACCAATGCTGTAACCTCCCACCCCCATTTTTCAGTGCTGCACTTGCACGGATAAAGACTTTTCTTTGTGAGAGAGGTCTCAACCAGCGTCGATAGGGAGTATGATCAACCTATAATAACAATTCGGGTATTGCAGGGTAGGTCATAGTGCCGAACATGGAACAATATTTAACAATCAAGTCTTGCTGTAAAGTGATTCAAACTGTAGACTTGCTGAAACTTCCTGGCAGATTAAAACTGTGTGCCCGACCGAGACTCGAACTCGGGACCTTTGCCTTTCGCGGGCAAGTGCTCTACCAACTGAGCTACCGAAGCACGACTCACGCCCGGTACTCACAGCTTTACTTCTGACAGTACCTCGTCTCCTACCTTCCAAACTTTACAGAAGCTCTCCTGCGAATCTTGCAGAACTAGCACTCCTGAAAGAAAGGATATTCTTCTGTCAGAAGTAAAGCTGTGAGTACCGGGCGTGAGTCGTGCTTCGGTAGCTCAGTTGGTAGAGCACTTGCCCGCGAAAGGCAAAGGTCCCGAGTTCGAGTCTCGGTCGGGCACACAGTTTTAATCTGCCAGGAAGTTTCATATCAGCGCACACTCCGCTGCAGAGTGAAAATTCTCATTCTGTAGACTTGCTGATTGGCAGATGTAACTAATCGCAACAAGATTGCTGCCATGAGGGCAATGTGCAATGCCTGTAATGACTAAGGTAGAAAATCCTAATCGCCGTAGTCCTTTTCAAACCGTTGGACATTTTTGTCATCTCTTGAGAATGTTGTCGCATACTCAGGGAAATTGTCGTTGGGAGTAGACGAGGTATTGTTAGCCTAGGAAAGGTTCTAGCGGAGGCGATATGCCTTCGTCCTAAGTCAGCTGTGTTCGTGTGCAGAGTGAATGATTGACATGCATCATGATACAGCGAGTTGTAGGCTTTTGTTCTGTTATGGTCGTTCCACTGCAGTGGAAATATGAAACGCCACAATGAAAGCTTATGGGGAACATAGCGCCCACTGACCATAGTCGAGCACGAGAGGTACCCTCCAAAGCTTGATATTTTTTTCGCCATTTCCCAAGACAATATCTACAACACGTTTTTTTTTTTTTTTTTTGTGGAGAAGACCATTGTAGGTATCACCACTCCCTGTCGGCCTTCGGACTCTACTTGTTGCTCTTTCTTCGTCACTAGTGTATGAGCGTTCCATCTGCAACAGTCCTTTGTAACTGTTTCCAGCTATTTAAATACTTGATTTTGCGTAGCAACGTCAACGACGCCTTTGCTTCAGTGGTCAAATTTTGCAGTCTTCTAGGAAATATTTGTCTGGCGGATATTGTTCACAATGTTCACTGCTGTTGTGAGATTACAACATATTACTCTGATCTGTAGCAACATATGTGAAATGGCTTCAATAATTTTAGAGCCTAAAAGACTTGTGACTAGAAGAAGTTATGCGTGTGGTGAACGAATTTCCTGTTAACAAAGTGTTCTTGCTAACTAACGTTTGCCAACAGAACTAAAGACTCCAATTTTATTCCATTTTATTGATTATCCAAAAAATAGTTAATCAATAAAATGGAATAAAATTGGAATCTTCGGTCGGGCTGCAGTTGGAATCGGTTGCTGAATCAGATTCATTAGTCTCTTTACGACAATAACGTACGAGCATCTTAGCTGCTATGATATTGATTTGCATAGCAATAGCAAGTCTTTCGATAAAATATTTAACCACTTGACTTTGATAGATGTCATTAAAGTATTAATCGACTGTAAAATAATGTCATATCTTTGCTCTCGCTAGCTGTTATATGTGAGCGAGCAGTGGTGTTGTAAGCTGTATCGCAGGGTTCGGTTATCGTCTTCGTTGTGCGCGTAGGCGCAGGAGCAGGTACTGGTTAGCCGTGTTAAAGTGAGGAAGCAATTTATAGATGTATTTAATTAAGATGATTATGTAATGGTAACTGACCTGAGAAGGAGGAAGTGTAATGGAATCTTTTATTTATGTGAAGAGGAATTATACGATATTTTTTTAAATCACTCTTTTATTATTGCAGCGCCATTTTTCACTTACCATTCTCTTACAGTTTTTAGCCCGCATCTCGTGGTCGTGCGGTAGCGTTCTCGCTTCCCACGCCCGGGTTCCCGGGTCCGATTCCCGGCGGGGTCAGGGATTTTCTCTGCCTCGTGATGGCTGGGTGTTGTGTGCTGTCCTTAGGTTAGTTAGGTTTAAGTAGTTCTAAGTTCTAGGGGACTCCTGACCATAGATGTCCCATAGTGCTCAGAGCCATTTGGACCATTTTTTTTACAGTTTTTAATTGATCATGGTTTTTTCAGAAGTAGAAAAGGATCCAAGTGCGTTCCCAAAATACTTCGATTTGCAACTGACAGAGACCAAATTGTACTTCACGAGTGTCTATGTGCAGATATAGTAATTTTCAGACTTAGCACAGCGGCGCGCAAGAGAAAGTAGTACTGCAACGCGTTATCCAGATTTGCGCAGAACAGAGATGAGCACTAAATATTTTGATGTTTCTTTTTACTCAATCGGGGCCAAATTATGTCATTCAGAGACAGGTTTTCTGTGTTGTGTATCAGTTTTAGTTCTGCGATCTGTGATCAGTTTTGTAAAACTAATTATCGCAGGTTTTATGCCAAACTGCATTATTCATGCAGTTTATACTGTTCAAATTTTTGCAGCCAGATTATTCACTTTACCAGTATTAAAGGCTTTCCTTCTCATTACGACAGTTCAATTTTCGATTACTATTCATTATTACTTCTGCACAGCTCTTATTATTCAAAACAGAGTACCTCAGTCTTATTTTTATTATTTAAAGAGAACTTTCAGCTTTACTCAGGAGTAGCATTTCAAGGCGTAAAATATTTTGCCGCTTGACTTCAAACACCAGTTACATCTCAAGACCACACAAGAGCAGACCGCACTGTCTGTATAATACAGCAGACAAATATTCTGTTGTACTGTTTACAACTGTAAGATAAAGATTCAACTTTAAACTGCCAGTCAAAAAATGGCTGTGAGCACTATGCGACTTAACTTCTCGGGTCATCAGTCGCCTAGAACTTGTAACTACTTAAACCTAACTAACCTAAGGACATCACACACATCCATGCCCGAGGCAGGACTCGAACATGCGACCGTAGCGGTCGCTCGGCTCCAGACTGTAGCGCCTAGAACCGCTGGCCGCTGCAGCCGGCAAACTGCCAGTCAGCACCTCATTTACGGTAAGTGATTTTGATCACCATTCAGAGGCACGTCAACTGTCTCTCAAATCTATTTCTTAGTTTTATAACAATCGTTTCACAAAACATTTGACCTTTTCTTCCAACGACTTTTTTTTTCCAGGTCACCACCCAATTCCACGGCTCGGTGCTCCTTTTGTGCTCGTTTAATAACGCCCGCTCCTGCCAGCTTTCCTTATTCGTATAAATAACTCAATAATGTTACCCAGGCGTAAAAGAATTACTTACTAGCGTGCGGGAATAACTGTTTAGGGCTTCAGGTCTTGTGGTCACTCGCTAAATTCATTGCATCCGAAAAGTCAGCGATTTCAATCTCCATAAAGACTGGCAATGGCAAGGAAAGCGTTTCTGAAGAAGAGAAATTTGTTAACATCGAGTATAGATTTAAGGGTCAGGAAGTCATTTCTGAAAGTATTTGTATGGAGTGTAGCCATGTATGGAAGTGAAACATGGACGATAAATAGTTTGGACAAGAAGAGAATAGAAGCTTTCGAAATGTGGTGCTACAGAAGAATGCTGAAGATTAGATGGGTAGATCACATAACTAATGAGGAAGTACTGAATAGGATTGGGGAGAAGAGAAGTTTGTGGCACAACTTGACCAGAAGACGGGATCGGTTGGTAGGACATCACAAATTTAGCATTGGAGGGCAGCGTGGAGGGTAAAAATCGTAGAGGGAGACCAAGAGATGAATACACTAAGCAGATTCAGAAGGATGTAGGTTGCAGTAGGTACTGGGAGATGAAGAAGCTTGCACAGGATAGAGTAGCAAGAAGAGCTGCATCAAACCAGTCTCAGGACTGAAGACCACAACAACAACAAATTTTATGATGCGTATATGAACAAAAAAGCCATCAACATCCTAAGCACTCATCTCTTGTTTATAATAATATGTAAATAGCAACAGTAAACCTGATAAATATAATTTCCGTATCAATACATATAGAACATATGTCATTCTGAATGTTGGCATAGACTATGTAACTTTTGACAACGTTAACTGGAATACTCTCTTTCAAATTCTGAAGGTGGCAGGGGTAAAATACAAGGAGCAAAAGGCTATTTACAATTTGTACAGAAACCAGAAGGCAGTTGTAAGAGTCGAGGGGCATGGAAGGGAAGCAGTGGTTGGAAAGGAGTGAGACAGGGTTGTAGCCTCTCCCCGATGTTATTCAATCTGTATATTGAGCAAGCAGTAAAGGAAACAAAAAAAAAATTCGGAGTAGGTATTAAAATTCATGGAGAAGAAATAAAAACTTTGAGGTTCGCCGATGACATTGTAATTCTGTCAGAGACAGCAAAGGACTTGGAAGAGCAGTTGAACGGAATGGACAGTGTCTTGAAAGGAGGATATAAGATGAACATCAACAAAAGCAAAATGAGGATAATGGAATGTAGTCAAATTAAATCGGGTGATGCTGAGGGGATTAGATTAGGTAATGAGACACTTAAAGTAGTAAAGGAGTTTTGCTATTTAGGGAGTAAAATAACTGATGATGGTCGAAGTAGAGAGGATATAAAATGTAGACTGGCAATGGCAAGGAAATCGTTTCTGAAGAAGAGAAATTTGTTAACATCGAGTATAGATTTAAGTGTCAGGAAGTCGTTTCTGAAAGTATTTGTATGGAGTGTAGCCATGTATGGAAGTGAAACATGGACGATAACCAGTTTGGACAAGAAGAGAATAGAAGCTTTCGAAATGTGATGCTACAGAAGAATGCTGAAGATAAGGTGGGTAGATCACGTAACTAATGAGGAGGTATTGAATAGGATTGGGGAGAAGAGAAGTTTGTGGCACAACTTGACTAGATGAAGGGATCGGTTGGTAGGACATCACAAATTTAGCATTGGAGGGCAGCGTGGAGGGTAAAAATCGTAGAGGGAGACCAAGAGATGAATACACTAAGCAGATTCAGAAGGATGTAGGTTGCAGTAGGTACTGGGAGATGAAGAAGCTTGCACAGGATAGAGTAGCATGGAGAGCTGCATCAAACCAGTCTCAGGACTGAAGACCACAACAACAACAACATATAATTGATATATACAGTATTAACGTTTGATAGTGAATGTAACTTAATTCCACGTGTATAATACGGACACCTATTAGTGAGTATTAATATGGGTTGTCTCCACTCTTCGTTTTTATGACGGTTGAACTCTGCAGGGGACGCTTTCAGTGACGGATCTGAATGTCTGTGAATGAATGGCAGCACGTGCCTCCTAAAGTGCCGAATCCGTAGTACTAATGTAGGACGCTGAGTGCTGGATCGACTTCGACATTCTATCTCATCCTAACGGTGTTCCACTGGATTCCGGTCCAACTTCCGGGCAGGCCAATCCATATCAGGAATGTTATTGGCCACAGACCATTGTGTCACAGATGCCGCAGTATGACAAGGTGCGTGGTCCTACTGATACAATCACAGTGTCTGGACTACTCCTCTGTAGAGTGTGGTCATATCCTTCCATATGCAGCATTTTCTTAAGCGCATCATCGTAGCAGTCACTGCTGGGACTGCACCTGAGGTAAGAAACGCTGCCTAGGAATTCGCCAAACCCAAACTTTTCCACTGGATTGCCACAGGATATTTCAGAATTGATACTGCAGATCATACGTTTCCACTGATCCACTGATGGGTGGCGTCGCTCTTTATATAACCTCAAGCGTTGCTTGGCACTAACTACAGAAAATGAGCTTCTCTCGACCATTGCACTCCATTCTTTTTAACTTCCTGTACACAGTTTCGTGCTTGTCGGATTGCTGATAGCAGTCAGGAATTCATGAGTGATTCCTTCCGCTTATTTCATGCTTTTTTTTTACCTTCCGCACTGGACGAGTCAGTACGTGAGGACTGCTTGTTCTTGATTTACCTGTAGCTGTTTCTCCTCGTTTCCACTTCACATTCACAAGTACAGTCGACTTGGATAGCTTTAGAAAGAGTTAAAGCTTGATGAATGTTGTTCCTCAGATGACATATAATGACTAGCCCCTGAGCTTTCCTGACTGAATCATTCTTCTGGTACAGATTTTCTACTTACAACACTCCCTGTCTCCATTTATACTGGTGCCTCCACCTCTTGTTACTTCTAGTTGTCATTTCCGCATTACAAGGGGGTATACGAATACTTTTGGTCAGATACTGTCACCTAAGATCAAATTTTTCGAAAATACAAGTGATGACCAAAGAAAATCTCCACTACAACTTGCGCTCTTTCAACACTAGTTTAAGTCATTTTATTTGGTATGTTTATATCCTGTAAAGCACATGGGATGTCTTGTCTGTAGCAAAGTGTGTCTAGTGCTGTGTATTTAACATAACTGGGGAATAGAAACATTGTTTTAATGAAATGCCTTGTACACTGGTATTACTCCTGTGGAATCATATAACTGCAGTTAATGCCATCAAGTCAACCTTACAATTTTATGATGTCGTTACGTTTATTCCTTACCTGTTTCGATCTTTTTCTGTCGCGCTACAGTTACACAACGACCCCTACCATGTTAGGAACTGCCAGCAACTTCCTGTGATCATTCCTACCAGTAACTAATAAAAGTGTAACATGCAGGCATCTTTCACAATGAGCAGCCTCGACGATGTGTAGGCCATAAGGGGTTGCCGAGATAACTGGGTTGCAGTCAAGCTTGTAGGTCCTAGATCAGTTATATGGCAGGAGTTGGTTTTTATGATAGGAGTTACTTTCTTTGTTATTTGGTTGTGTGAAAGATATGTTAAAAATTAACTCTTTACTTGGTTGTTTCAAATTATTTAATTCACAGTCACGTTATTAAACTAACATATTATAGATAAGTATATTGACGTGATGACCATTCTCCCTTTAGCTATACGGAAAGTGGTCTGCTAGCTGTATACGATTGTGTTACATTTTGATAACAAGCAACAGGAAAAAGATATGCCTCATTCTGTTGATAATCTTTAGAGAGCACATTTATTTTGCTCGATTTAAATGTAAGACATAATATTGTACTAACGTGATTCTAATTCCAGAATAGTCAGATGGTGATAATTACAACCCAGTCTATGCTCGTACTTTTTTCACTGTACTGTAAATACAGAATTATACAAACTCAAAAACGTTAAATTTTTTACAGTCGGATTTATCATCGATGGAAGACTTTGTACATTCTGCAGCTGAGTCATTTCAGTGCGAAATTATACCCGGCTAAGATATTAAATTCGCTTTGTGATACGTAACATGTAACTTATCACACCATTTCGTCTTCCCCTGTCCATCCACCCCAAGGAACTGAAAGTGAGCGTGGTAAGAAGAGATAAACAAGTTACTACGAAACAGAACGTCGAGGGTATCAAACGTTGGGAGAGCTACTCTTGTCGACAGTTGTACGACGCAGTCAACCGTGCTCTTTACGTATTGCTGTCCTCTGGAACATTCGGAACTGAGAGCGCCTCTTGGGCCAAGAGGTGTTATTTAGTTCAACGACGCCCTATTGCTACCGGTCACGTGACTTTATGCGAGGCGAGGACACTAGTTGTTTAGATATCGTATGCAATGATCGTATGCAATCTAGTCGTTTCAGATACGAGTGAACAGTTTGAAATGTGGATAAAATATTAATCTGGAAGTTTTCCGTCGAATGATAATCCAGCAGTGAGTGATTAACCGGTTTATTCACGGAGTTTGTGTGTAATGCCACACTAAATCAGTGGACGAATCAATACCGTCATTATTTGCAGGTAGCATCCACTTGCGAGCTGTACTACTACCTCAACAGTTATTAAGGTGGCTGTGAACTTTTATAAAGTGGTAGTTCAATTTGGAAAAGCAATACAGCAATGGCAGACTTGAGTGAGGAAATGGACATGAATCTGACTGTTGCTGTCAGCGCAGTCGACTCTCACCACTGTTGCGATGTGAGCTATTTACGATCTCAATAAACGACGTAGATGGTATAAATTGTTCTACTTTCAAAGCAACCTTCCCACTTCAATTGAGGAATTCGTAAAGAGAAAAGATACTCTTTCGCTTACACAGCCTGGTTTGGTACAAATTGTGACTCACTTCTAACCGACCCTTCCAAATCTTTGCGTGACTGTTTCATTAAATAATCACCAAAATTAGCGGATGGATGGTGACAACGTGTCTGTATCATCTTTTATTTCCGATGCTCACAGTAGGTACACCCCAAAGACACGAAGTTTATAATCCCGTGGACAACACATGGCAGCTTGTTGGATAAGGACACATGTAAACGTGCCAATGGCACATGTAAACGTACCAAGCAATGAAATGGCTAATGCAAATATGAAGAAAGCCATTTCGGTGGCAAAGAAGAAAACCGACTAGTACAGTCTGGGTGCTTTATCCCCGAGATACAGTGTGTCATAGAAAAGAGTAGAACAAAGAATGGAGGAGCTCGCAGGCTACAAGGAGGAGGCAGTTCTGTATGATAATACCAATAATACCGACAGTATCTTGGCTGCCATGATCTCAGCTGTGAACGTGAATTCTTAGTCATTGTAGTACAGGGTGATCCAGAAGTCCATCAACATTTAAAACGCACTAATTCACGCAATAATGTAGGTAGACAATTAAAGACTGACACACATGCCTGAAATGACATGGGGTTTTATTGAAACCGAAAACGAGTACAAAATCTGGCCAACAAGTGGCGCTGGACAGCAACACGTCAGTGACACCGCACGAGAACCGGATATAAAATGAGCTGTAGTGAGAGAGGGAGTCGGATCTGTGGTGTCACCGCCAGACACCACACTTGCTAGGTGGTAGCCTTTAAATCGGCCGCGGTCCGTTAGTATACGTCGGACCCGCGTGTCGCCACTATCAGTGATTGCAGACCGAGCACCGCCACACAGCAGGTGTAGTCTAGAGATACTTCGTACCACTCGCCCCAGTTGTACAGCCGACTTTGCTAGCGATGGTTCACTGTCTACATACGCTCTCATTTGCCGAGACGACAGTTTAGAATAGCCTTCAGCTACGTCATTTGCTACGACCTAGCAAGGCGCCATATTCAGTTACTGTTCTGAACAGATAATATTGTGAGTCATGTACCGTCAAGAGCGACGTTCATCATTAATGGATTAAAGTTAAGTATGAAACTAATTACGTCCGCTTTCTGAATTCTCATTCCTTATCATGTTCCAGAACTCACGTGAGTATAGTTGTTCCCTCCTCACGCCAGCCTGCGTGAGCTAAAACGCGTGCATTTCGGCCTCTCCTCGTATCACGGCGTAGGCTCTTCTGCTAACACAAAAGGATCATTCCTAGCTTGGCTGATAAACACGTGCTGGAAGGTATGACTCTTATGCAGGATGGCGCTCCGCCCCATATTGCTATACATGTGAAAGATCTCTTGTGCACATCGTTTCGAGAATCGCTTGCTGAGCCGCCAGGTCCGTGAAGCTTGGCATCCCAGACCCCTGACCTCAGTCCGTGTGATGGATGGTTGTGGGGTTACCCCAACTTGCAAGTCCACCGCGATCAGCCGATCTCATTAGGGATGCTAAAAGACAACACACGATGGCAGTTTCTCACCGTACCTAGTGATATGCTGTGCAGTGCTGTTCACAACATTGTCCGTCGACTGTATGTGTTTTTGATGAATGATGGTCGACATGTTGGACATTTGCTATAAATAACATTGTCTTCACTAAAAATCAGTTGTTACAGTTAATATTGCTTTTGTATCATATGAAACGCCATCTGTTAGTCATTTTGTTCATTTTTTTTTTTTTTGTTTCAATAAAACCCCTTATCATTTCATCCATGTATGTCGATTTTTACCTCTCTACGCACATTATCCCCTTACATTTTGAATTTTCAAATGTTAACGGGCTTTTGGGTCACCCTCTACACCGCATTATGTACAGTCGACGTCGCATCATCTCCTCTGTTCTAATGTGGCTAGACGAGGTTCTAAACCACATTTCCCTTGGCTTCATAAACTGAACGGGGCAACGGCCTTGCCGCAGTGTATACACCGGTTCCCGTGAGATCACCGAAGTTAAGCGCTGTCGGGCGTGGTCGGCACTTGGACGGGTGACCATCCAGGCCGCCATGCGCTGTTGCCATTTTTCGGGTTGCACTCAGCCTCGTGATGCCAATTGAGGAGCTACTCGTCTTAATAGTAGCGGCTTCGGTCGACAATACCATCATAACGATCGGGAGAGCGGTGTGCTGACCCCACGCCCCTCCTATCCACATTCTGCACTGTGGATGACACGGCGGTCGGATGGTACCGGTAGGCCATTCGAGGTCTGAAGACGGAGTGCTTTTTTTATTCAAAAACTGAACAAATTTGCTAAGAATGTTACTAGGAAGCACTAGCCTTTTGAAACATCAGTTACCAAACTCAGTCCCCGTTCTGTTATCACCAAAAATGTTTTATTTTCTTAAAGATAAAATGTAGGAGTATAGGACGTAATATGGCTTTTCAGTCGAAGCAAAAGTAAAAAGAGACATTCATCAAATAAAAAGCGATTACTTTAACTCCTCCATTTTCGTACTAATTGTCGGATTAATGTTATCATGAGTTTACTTCTTATGCATCATCTTAACATATTTTCTTCATATCTATTGTGTATATTGGTAGCTGCATGGAATCAGCCAAAACCAAACAACAGAACGGAACAAACCAGTCAATCAGAGCACAAGGTCGTATGTGTCAGGGATAAAAGAGGAACACAGCGTCGTCTTTTTCAAAGTAATCGCCTGGAAATTCGCCTTAAGCAATGTAGAGAACTCTCCAAAAAAATCTGTATGTGGATCGTCGGAGAGGGTCGAGCGCTTTGTGACGACGTCAGCTCACTCATGCCTGAAATAAAATGACGCCAGTGTTTACTGTCAGTCACCGACACAAACCACACAAACCACACTTACCACAGTGCACGGTAACTTAACGGCATCGGCGTTTGTGCTTCATATGTACACAAGGCGCCCTTAACTATGCGCCGCTGGGTCCATGCCAAGAATGTTAAGGCGCGGCTGGCGCAGTCCATGAAATCGTAATTCTTGTCTTACGTATTTATGGCCCCCATCAATCTGTAAGGTGGGAGTGGACTTTTAATTACCCACTGACAGGTAAAAAGCGGTATCACAACCAATTACGCGTTCATATTTCATGATTGATAATCCCGTTTTATTGCCAGGATTGAAATCGTTCTTTAATTTTGTATGATTGTTAACGACGACAGACCTACATTCGAAGCATGGATAATCGTTTGAAAGCTATTATGCCACAGACCTCGGGTGCCGACGGATGTTACCCTACCACTGTTGAAAAAATTGTTTGCTTCCTTAGCGCTGAATAACATGATGTGAGCTTAATAACGTGATATGACAGACGCGCGTTAAGGTATGTACACGAAGAAAGAGATTAAGCGCTCCGGTTGATACCGTATTCATCATTCTGTTTTATTATTCCACGAATACAGCAGTGTCACGCTCTGTGGACCGGTAACGGCAAGTTCACGATGCATGTTTCATCAGAACTCCTCAGCCATTCCTGTACACGCATACTAAATGCCAAAATAAATAGTCATAGACGAGAGTGGCGAAACGGTAAAATGTGAAATAAAAACGCAAATAGACATGAGAATTACATGGCCGAAAACAAACAGCAACTGTATTTATTCAGGAGTGATTGTTATTACTCTGAAGGCAACGGGAAATTGTATGGTGAAGCGTGTTGCAGGGTATACTAGTGGTCTAGCTGAGTTCAAGGCCCGTCCGACCAGCCTTTTCAAACGTTTCAGTGCTTTCCAAACATCATTCACCGCCAATTCTCATCTACCTCACAGCCGATATCCACCTATCCCTCTCCTTATCACCTGTCTTTGTAGTTCAAATTACAACAGGCCCAACAAATATGTTACTGTTGGAGCCAAAAATATAAAGCCAACGAAAACTTCGAATTATACTTTATAGACATGAAAATGAATGTAACGCATAGATATAGAAACCGCTAAGGAAAAATAATAATAATCCAAAATAAGCAGGTAGTGTTCCAAAAGACGGTGTTTTCAAGAACCATCTTACCCAGATTTTCTGCCGGAAATTCTGGCTATCGGTAAGGAAGAAGCAAGTAAGGAACAAGTATAACCTTTAAATACGAGAGAAACCACCGCAAATAACTTAAAGTAGTATTCAGTACCAGGAGAACTAATTATCAGACCTTGTAGACAAACTAAATATTCACTTGGAGAAGTCGTGGTATTGATGATTTTGAATCCTTGCTTGTGTTTAAAAATGGTTTAAATGGCTCTGAGCACTATGGGACTATTGGCAAGGGATTTGAGATTGATTCCGTATTTCTGGATTTCCGGAAGACTTTTGACACTGTACCACACAAACTGCTTTTAGTGAAATTTTGTGCTTATGGACTATCGTCCAACTCATGTGACTGGATTCGCTATTTCCTGTCAGAGAGGTCACAGTTCGTAGTAATTGACGGAAAGTCATCGAGTAAAACAAAAGTGATTTCTGCCGTTCCCAAAGGTAGTGTTATAGGCCCTTTGCTGTTCCTTATCTTCACAAACGATTTGGGAGACATCTGAGCAGCCGTCTTAGGTTTTTTCAGATGATTCTGTC
The DNA here is from genome assembly GCF_023898315.1 of Schistocerca nitens. Taxonomy (NCBI): domain Eukaryota; kingdom Metazoa; phylum Arthropoda; class Insecta; order Orthoptera; family Acrididae; genus Schistocerca; species Schistocerca nitens. Next base: position 267,926,104 of record NC_064618.1, read on the forward strand.
ATTTATCGATTAACAAAGCCATTAGACGATCAAAACAAATTGCAAAACGACCAGAAAAGATACCTGTATGGTGCGAAAATTGGAAATCAACCCTAAATAACGAAAAGTGTGAGGTCATCAACATGAGTGTTAAAAGGAATCCGTTAAACTTTGGTTACACAGTAAATCAGTCAAATATAAAGGCCGTAAATTCAACTAAATACCTAGGAATTACAATTACGAACAACTTAAATTGGAAGGAACACATAGAAAATGTTGTGAGGAGGGCTAACCAAAGACGGCTTTTTATTTGTAGGACACATAGAAAATATAAAGATCTAAGGAGACTGCCTACACTACGCTTGTCCGTCATCTTTTAGAATACTGCTGCGTGGTGTGGGATCCTTACCAGATAAGATTGATGGAGTATATCGAAAAAGTTAAAATAAGGGCAGCACGATTTGTATTACCGTGAAATAGAGGAGAGAGTGTCTCTGAAATGATACAGGATTTGGGCAGGACATCATTAAAACAAAGGCGTTTTTCGTTGCGACGGAATATTCTCATGAAATTCCAGTCACGAAGTTTCTCCTCCAAATACGAAACTATTTTGTTGTCACCGACCTACATAGGGAGAAACGATCATTGTAATAACATAACGGAAATCAGAACCCGCTCGGAAAGATACAGGTGTTCATTCTTTCCGCGGGCTATACGAGATTGGAATAATAGAGAAATCTATGAGAATTCGATGAACCCTCTGCCAGGTACTTAAATGTCATTTACAGAGTATCCATGCAGAGTATCCATTATAGAAATTTAAACGATGCCGGAGGCCAATTTAAAGCCAGATACAGTGGATCAAAATTATGTTCACGGACGCTCCCAGATTAACAGCTCTGTTCACAAGTAAATTGTGTTTATAATACATTGAAAGGGGTGAAAGAAGGATGTACTCTCTCTCCACCTACACTTAGTGCTTACTAATTTCCGGAACAACTGAGATAAAATATAATGTATGCTATGTTACGTAGATGATATTGGTGTGGTCATGGAGGTGAAAGAAGATCGAGACAAGCTCCTCAGCACAATGGAAAGGATTTTCTGCAATCAATATGGTTCAAATGGCTCTGAGCACTATGGGACTTAACATCTATCGTCATCAGTCCCCTAGAACTTAGAACTACTTAAACCTAACTAACCTAAGGACATCACACACATCCATGCCCGAGGCAGGATTCGAACCTGCGAACGTAGCAGTCGCGGCAATCAGTATGGTATGAGCAGTATGGTATGAGAATAAAAAGACGAAGATTAATGTGATAGTATGCAGTACTGTAGAGGAACATGAACCTCCAAGTATGAGAATTGGGAGAAGGAGATAGAAGTGAAAGGGGAGTTGACCTTTCTACGAAACACGAACACCAGGGACGGCAGAAGCGGGACAGAAAATTTGAGCAGAATAGAGCAGACGAAAACAGCATTACTCGCCAGCAAGAAGTTTGGAGTTTTGCTCTATGCGGATGTGAAACTTGAACGATAGGAAATCAAGAGAGTAAAATGCTAGAAGCCCTAGAGATTTGGTGCTACAAACATTAATGAACAGTTGGAGAATTAGAGTTAGCCATGAAGAAATGCTGAGAAGAGTACAGGAAACAAGATCTGTCTGGCGGCACAAGCAAACACGAAGACATAGGAATCGTCGGGAACGATAAAATATGTCATACATGCACCAGATTATGAATAATGTTATATTCGCTACGTATGCGCAAATGAACAGGATGGCGGACAGAAGAACTGCCATGATGTACTGTTGCAAACCAACGTGAGGACTGGACGTTAAAAAAGAGCCGGAAGATGCTGATTGAGGCTGCGTGGCATGGAGACAGAACGGCTAAAAACATACAAAAACAAAAATCACAAGAAATATGCCTAAATAATAATTGAAAAGAATGTGGCTGGTGGGTATACTAAAAGGACTGCATCTGATTAGAAGTCTGCAACTTTAATAGTGGCTACTATTTATTTACAGCTCGTACAAAATAGATACGTGCTTCAAAGTTTTACTGACCTTCAAAGTAGTCACCAGTATTGTGTATAACCTGTTGACAGCGACGTGGAAGTCGTAGGATACTCTTAGCAGTGCCAGTTGTGTTTACAGTTCGAGCGGCGCGGTTTGTTGCCCGACGAATTTGTAGCAGTTCTGAAGCGAATGCCGTGAAGTGTTTCCGTCAGTTTAGAAATCGAGTTGAACTTACGAGGACTTAAGTCAGGGGAGTGCAGTAGGTGGTATAGCACTTAGCAGCCCTATCAGTCAAACAAATCAGTAACCGCTTGCACTGCACGTGCTTGAGCATTAACCTGCAAAATGATGGTCAGGTCCTGCAGAAAGTGTCATCACTTCTGTCTCTATGCTATTCATTTCTGGAACACAACCTACGACCAGCTTAGAGATAGAAGTGATGACACTTTCTGCAGGACCTGACCATCATTTTGCAGGACAATGCTCAAGCACGTACAGTGCAAGCTGTTACTGATTTGTTTGACTGGTAGGGCTGCTAAGTGCTACATCCACCTAATGCACTCCCCTGACTTAAGCCCTCGTAAATTCAACTCGATTTCTAAACTGAAGGAAACACTTCACGGCATTCGCTTCAGAACTGCCACAAATTTGTCGGGCAATACACCGTGCCGCTCGAACTGTAAACACAACTGGTACTGCTAAGAGTATCCTAAGATTTCCACGTCGCTGGCAACGGGCTATACACAATGCTGGTGACTACTTTGAAGGTCAGTAAAACTTTGAAACACGTATCTCTTTGCTACGAGCTGTAAATAAATAGTTCCCACTATTCAAGTTCCAACCCTCGTAATTGGATTTTTTGATGATAAAGTATTCAATCGTTATTGATGTATTTTTACCGATGTTTTAATTAACAGAGATTAAACCATGGCGTTTAAGATGAAAGAAGGTGCTCGTAGAAAGATCAATACGAAAAGAGATGATAATTACAAGCAATTTTATGTTGTAGCCGAAAGAGAACTTTCTGCTGACGTAGTCAGTTAGGTGTCGGTCGTGTGTTTATAAGAGACGAGAAAAGCGGTTAATATCACTGGAATAGTATCCCAACACCTTTGAGATGAAGCTAATCAAGGAGAGATGTAAATCAACTACAGTTAGTCCTGGAAGACAGCCTGCATCTCTACTAAGCTTTCAGGTATCCCTCCACGTCATTGTACGGATTCGTCCCGGTAACTCGGTTGCTCCGTCCCCAACAGCAATTCATTTCAGAGATAACTGTTCATTTGGAATGTTATTGTCTGGTAAGCAATAGAGTTTTCACTCCGAGTTATGTTTGGGGATTTTTTCACAAAACAGGTACTAAGTATTTCTATGAATGTACGATATTCTGTATGGCTCGAATTCTCGTAAGAGGAGAAGATGGATTCTTTGGCACCAGTGGGTTCTCGGTTACAGATGAGCCTTGGAGAGCACGAGGTAATGATGTTGCTGTGTTCTTCAGTCCGACGACTGGTTTGATGAAGCTCTCCACACTGGTCTATAGTGTACGAACTTCTTCATTTCTGCATGACTACGGCAACCTACATCCATCTGAATCTGCTTGCTGTATTCGACCCTTGATCTCCGTTTACTGTACCTCCCTCCACTCCCAAGCCGCCCCCTACATACACACACACACACACACACACACTTTCCTCCACACCAAACTGGCGACTCCTTGATCTCCCAGGATGTGTTCTAGCAACTGATCTCCTCTAACAGTCAAATTCTGTCATTAATTTCTTTTTTCCCCATTTCGGTTAAGTACCTCTCCATTATTCGATCTACCAGTCTTATCTTCAGCACTCGTCTGCAGCATTAAATTTCAGAAGCTTCTATTGCCTTTTAGTCTGTACTAGTTGCCATCCGCGTTTCGCTTGTGTAAAAGGCTGCACTCCACACAAATACATTCAGACTTGCCAACACTTACATTTTTATTGATTTTAACCAGTTTCTCCTTTTCAGATATGCTCTTCCCCAATTACCAATCTAGATTTACTGTCCTCTCTACTTCGGACACGATGAAGTTATTTTCTTGCCTAAACGACAAAACTTTACTCCTTCTAGTGCCTCATTTCACAATATATTGCTTCAGTCAGGAGGAAAGGTAGCTTACATACTTTGAGGCGTGATAGTATTAATGATTCTGAACAAAAAACTTCATATGGACATATGCGCTATTTCTAATGGTTTCCGTACGCCTTTCTTGAATAGTTCGGAAACCGCACCCTCTAGCGAAGACGTGTCGCAGAATAAAACTGCATTAAATTTCCTACAAAAAAATGGCCCCAATCGTTTTTTTCCTAGTACTAACAGCGTGCGCGAAGAGAGCACGAGAATATCGAAAATATCACGCGACACGCATGCGTTGTAGCTTAGGTAGTTTTTGTAGGCCAGTTTGAGGTAGTTTCCCGACTTGATAGACCAAAACTGTTCCGTGCCAAGTTTTTGATCTCATCTTCCTCTGCACTAATGTGGTACGTAGTAAACAATGACAATTTTTGAATAACACAGAAAATAAACAACATTGTACAAAATGTGTTCTTGCTCGGAATCCATTCGGAATATGGCATATTACCCATACGAAGTTTCTTTGTCAGAATCACTATCACCGTTCAAAACATGTACCTTTCCTCCTGATTAACCAAGTAATTCCTTAAGCATCGCGTGAGTTAATACGATTCTATTCCATTTCCATTGTTTTACCTTTGTTGATACTTGTATCCTCTTATCGAGACGCTATCCGTTGCGTTCAACTGCCCCTATAAGTACGTTACTGGCCGTGACAGAATTAATATGTTATGGGCAATCTTCATAGCTTTCAATAGGTAATATGGAACGAAAAAAGAAAGCTTGCAGAGCGTAGTTTTGCTTTTTACAAATATAGTGGCGTGACAGGATATTGACTAAAACCTGTGCTGCACATGTGCTCACATGTATATGACGATATAATTTAATAAGTTTTTGAGGAAAGAAAATGTAACAAATATCACATCGACGGGAATGGTTACCTTACGTACTGGCGCAAATCTGTTGTATTCTATTTCTTGTCGTGGACAGGCACGGGATAAGAAAAAATAACATTCACTCGCTGATTGATTCAGTAGCATTTTTAAAAGCAAAGCCATTTTCTCGACATTCGTATATTCAGCATACCGTTGTTGTTGTTGTTGTGGTCTTCAGTCCTGAGACTGGTTTGATGCAGCTCTCCATGCTACTCTATCCTGTGCAAGCTTCTTCATCTCCCAGTACCTACTGCAAACTACATCCTTCTGAATCTGCTTAGTGTATTCATCTCTTGGTCTCCCTCTACGATTTTTACCCTCCACGCTGCCCTCCAATGCTAAATTTGTGATTCCTTGATGCCTCAAAACATGTCCTACTAACCGATCCCTTCTTCTAGTCAAGTTGTGCCACAAACTTCTCTTCTACCCAATCCTATTCAATACCTCCTCATTAGTTACGTGATCTACCCACCTTACCTTCAGCATTCTTCTGTAGCACCACATTTCGAAAGCTTCTATTCTCTTCTTGTCCAAACTGGTTATCGTCCATGTTTCACTTCCATACATGGCTACACTCCATACAAATACTTTCAGAAACGACTTCCTGACACTTAAATCTATACTCGATGTTAACAAATTTCTCTTCTTCAGAAACGATTTCCTTGCCATTGCCAGTCTACATTTTATATCCTCTCTACTTCGACCATCATCAGTTATTTTGCTCCCTAAATAGCAAAACTCCTTTACTACTTTAAGTGTCTCATTTCCTAATCTAATCCCCTCAGCATCACCCGATTTAATTGGACTACATTCCATTATCCTCGTTTTGCTTTTGTTGATGTTCATCTTATATCCTCCTTTCAAGACACTGTCCATTCCGTTCAACTGCTCTTCCAAGTCCTTTGCTGTCTCTGACAGAATTACAATGTCATCAGCGAACCTCAAAGTTTTTACTTCTTCTCCATGAATTTTAATACCTACTCCGAATTTTTCTTTTGTTTCCTTTACTGCTTGCTCAATATACAGATTGAATAACATCGGGGAGAGGCTACAACCATGTCTCTCTCCTTTGCCAACCACTGCTTCCCTTTCATGCCCCACGACTCTTATAACTGCCATCTGGTTTCTGTACAAATTGTAAATAGCCTTTCGCTCCCTGTATTTTACCCCTGCCACCTTCAGAATTTGAAAGAGAGTATTCCAGTCAACATTGTCAAAAGCTTTCTCTAAGTCTACAAATGCTATAAACGTAGGTTTGCCTTTTCTTAATCTTTCTTCTAAGATAAGTCGTAAGGTTAGTATTGCCTCACGTGTTCCAACATTTCTACGGAATCCAAACTGATCTTCCCCGAGGTCCGCTTCTGAGAGTTTTTCCATTCGTCTGTAAAGAATTCGCGTTAGTATTTTGCAGCTGTGACTTATTAAACTGATAGTTCGGTAATTTTCACATCTGTCAACACCTGCTTTCTTTGGGATTGGAATTATTATATTCTTCTTGAAGTCTGTGGGTATTTCGCCTGTCTCATACATCTTGCTCACCAGATGGTAGAGTTTTGTCATGACTGGCTCTCCCAAGGCCATCAGTAGTTCTAATGGAATGTTGTCTACTCCCGGGGCCTTGTTTCGACTCAGGTCTTTCAGTGCTCTGTCAAACTCTTCACGCAGTATCTTATCTCCCATTTCATCTTCATCTACATCCTCTTCCATTTCCATAATATTGTCCTCAAGTACATCGCCCTTGTATAAACCCTCTATATACTCCTTCCACCTTTCTGCCTTCCCTTCTTTGCTTTAGAACTGGGTTGCCATCTGAGCTCTTGATATTCATACAAGTGGTTCTCTTCTCCCCAAAGGTCTCTTTAATTTTCCTGTAGGCAGTATCTATCTTACCCCTAGTGAGACAAGCCTCTACATCCTTACATTTGTCCTCTAGCCATCCCTGCTTAGCCATTTTGCACTTCCTGTCGATCTCTTTTTTGAGACGTTTGTATTCCTTTTTGCCTCCTTCATTTACTGCATTTTTATATTTTCTCCTTTCATCAATTAAATTCAATATTTCTTCTGTTACCCAAGGATTTCTATTAGCCCTCGTCTTTTTACCTACTTGATCCTCTGCTGCCTTCACTACTTCATCCCTCAGAGCTACCCATTCTTCTTCTACTGTATTTCTTTCCCCCATTCCTGTCAATTGTTCCCTTATGCTCTCCCTGAAACTCTCTACAACCTCTGGTTCTTTCAGTTTATCCAGGTCCCATCTCCTTAAATTCCCACCTTTTTGCAGTTTCTTCAGTTTCAATCTGCAGTTCATAACCAATAGATTGTGGTCAGAATCCACATCTACCCCTGGAAATGTCTTACAATTTAAAACCTGGTTCCTAAATCTCTGTCTTACCATTATATAATCTATCTGATACCTTTTAGTATCTCCAGGATTCTTCCAGGTGTACAACATTTTTTTATGATTCTTGAACCAAGTGTTAGCTATGATTAAGTTATGCTCTGTGCAAAATTCTACAAGGCGGCTTCCTCTTTCATTTCTTCCCCCCAATCCATATTCACCTACTATGTTTCCTTCTCTCCCTTTTCCTACTGATGAATTCCAGTCACCCATGACTATTAAATTTTCGTCTCCCTTCACTACCTGAATAATTTCTTTTATCTCGTCATACATTTCATCAATTTCTTCATCATCTGGAGAGCTAGTTGGCATATAAACTTGTACTACTGTAGTAGGCATGGGCTTTGTGTCTATCTTGGCCAAAATAATGCGTTCACTATGCTGTTTGTAGTAGCTAACCCGCACTCCTATTTTTTTATTCATTATTAAACCCACTCCTGCATTACCCCTATTTGATTTTGTATTTATAACCCTGTAATCACCTGCCCAAAAGTCTTGTTCCTCCTGCCACCGAACTTCACTAATTCCTACTATATCTAACTTTAACCTATCCATTTCCCTTTTTATTCTAACCTACCTGCCCGATTAAGGGATCTGACATTCCACGCTCCGATCCGTAGAATGCCAGTTTTCTTTCTCCTGATAACGACGTCCTCTTGAGTAGTCCCCGCCCGGAGATCCGAATGGGGGACTATTTTACCTCCGGAATATTTTAACCAAGAGGACGCCATCATCATTTAATCATACAGTAAAGCTGCATGTCCTCGGGAAAAATTACGGCTGTAGTTTCTCCTTGCTTTCAGCCGTTCGCAGTACCAGCACAGCAAGGCCGTTTTGGTTAATGTTACAAGGCCAGATCAGTCAATCATCCAGACTGTTGCCCCTGCAACTACTGAAAAGGCTGCTGCCTCTCTTCAGGAACCACATGTTTGTCTGGCGTCTCAACAGATACCCCTCCTTTGTGGTTGCACCAACGGTACGGCCATCTGTATCGCTGAGGCACGCAAGCCTCCCCACCAACGGCAAGGTCCATGGTTCACCGTTATAAGGAATAAACAAATATCTAGCAGTAGAATCTGCCATACGGAGATTCATTCATAAAATTGTGGTTTTCCTTCCCAGCAAATTAGTCAGTGGGAAAAACAGACGCAGCTCAAATTACTGCCATCTGTCTCGGTATTTGTGGTTTGTGTCGCCATCCTCGATGGTGGTGAAGGGGGGCGGGGGGGAGGGATGGGAGAGAGCAAAAATAATAGCATTGATTTGTGGTTTCTGTTGATCGGAATCGACAGGGTAGCGACAAAAACACTGATTGGATGACAACCGGAAAGCGCCATAAGAAAACGAAAACAAAAGCTGCTTCTGCCTCACGTCTCCGGGGAGAGGCGCTTGTCACACTTCAATCAGGGAACGTGATTACGGGTGGGGCGACCGCACAGTTACCTGGACGCAGAGGAACTGCCTCTGGGACTCGCAGCTGCTGACCGCCGCCTGAGGATGTCGCGAGCATCCGCCGAAACTGCGGTCGCCTCGTAAATGCTGCCAGATAACCACTAGCTTCATCGAATCTATTGACTTGCAAACGTAAAACAGAATGTTTGCCCTATTCTTACAGTAAACAGTACTAGACAAAACAAGAAGAAAAGTCTTGTAAACATACCCTCGCAAGCAACTAATTACTGACATATGGGCCATTTTACGTGCGTCGTAAACGGTCAGTAATCACTGGTGTGGCCTGTCTTCCTGTTGATGTTAGTCGCTCATTTCTTACTATGTTTGTCTATGTACATACTCCTATCTCGTGTTGTTGTCAGACACAGCTATTACAATAGTCTTGTACATCTGGACTATCATTTTGAGTTGCGCTGCCATCAGACCTAGATTATTGATGCAGTGGAATACGAATGGCATGAACAGTGAAAGGGGATCCCTTATTGCAGGCAGGGAATGGTAGCAACGATATTCCACGATGGTTAAGCCAACATGCGATGCACGTCGAACAACTTACTGAACGCTGCATTCCATCTGAAAATATACACAGTGTTAAAAAAAAGTGTTGAATACTTTGAGAGGTGATAGTACTCACCGAAACAAGAAAAATAAGTCCAATAAACATGGTTCCGGAAACGCATACTTTCCGAGATAAACACTTGTTTATAGGAAGAACTGCGTGATGCTTGGTTGCCGATATTAGGACAGTCGTTGCATTGGCGATCTGTCAACTATGTCGACAGGGTATTATGACGTCTTACAGTACTCTGCCTATCATTAAGTGATCTGAAGTGAGTCGTATGGTTCGAGTCGTGTTATACGCTACATTAGTTTGCGTCATGTTTGAGTGCCTTATTGTACAGTACTGTCAACCCTGGCTACGTAATATGGTGTCTTACCTTCTTCCAAATGCGGATTCACTTATGTGTGTACTTGGTTCAAATGGCTCTGAGCACTATGGGACTAAACGTTTGAGATCATCAGTCCCCTAGAACTTAGAACTACTTAAACCTAACTAACCTAAAGACATCACACACAACCATGCCCGAGGCAGGATTCGAACCTGCGACCGTAACCGTCGCGCGGTTCCAGACTGAAGCGCCTAGAACCGCTCGGCCACATCGGCCGGCTATGTGTGTACTGTCATTGCGCATGTTGCACGTATACATGGTGTAATATTACATTTTCCATCTTCCATCGCTTGTTAGCAATGGAAGGCTACTGCTCGACAAGTGAAACAGGGGATATGATATTCTGCTATCGTTTAGCAAATGGACGTAGCCTGTGTGCCCGTACTCTCTACGCTGAAAAATATCCACAGCGAGTGTGCTCTCTGATACGCTGTTCAGCAGACTTTTACTGAGTCTGAGGGACACAGGTACTCTTGCACCTAGGAAGACTGACAGTGAAAGGCCCCACACAGTCCTCACGCCTAACATGGAGGAGTGTGTGCTACGTTCGGTCGAAGAAACCCCTGCGACCAGTGTGCGACGTTTACTAGCAGCTGAAGACACGTATCACTCTCTTATCTGGGGGGGGGGGGGGGTAACTTCTTGCTGTACCCACATCCCCTACAATGCCTGTTGCAGAAGTGTGCCGCAGATCCACTGTTCACAACGAAGATTTTATTTACCAATGAGGCAGGGTTCACAAGAGATGGTGTTGTGAATTTCAATAACCAGCATGTATGAGTAGATGTCAATCCCCAAGAAATTCAGGAAAGAGGGCATCAACACCGATTTTCAGTCAACCTATGGACAGGTGTACTTTCTTTTTATTGAGTCATCAGGCTTCTGACTGGTTTGAAGCAGCCCCCTAGGAATTCCTCTCCTGTGCCAAGCTCTTCATCTCAGAGTAGTTTTGCACTCTACGTCCTCAACTATTTGCTAGATGTATTCCAGGCTCTGACATCCTCTTCAGTCTTTGCCCTCTACAGCTCCCTCCAGGACCAAGGAAGTCATTCCCTAATTTCTTATGAGATGTCCTACCATACTGTCCCTGCACCTTGTCAGTGTTTTCCACATATTCCTTTCCTCTCCCATTCTGCGCAAAACCTGCTCATTCCTTAACTTATCGGTCCACGTAATTTTCAACATTCGTCTGTAGCACCACATCTCAAATGCCTCGATCTCTTCTATTCCGGTTTTCCCGCAGTCCACGTTATACTACCATACGATGCTGTGTTAAAAACGCACTTTCTCAGAAATTTCTTCCTTAAATTAAGGTCTATATTTGATACTAGCAGATTTCTCTTGGCCATGAATTCCTGTTCCCTGTATTAGTCTGCTTTGTTATCCTCCTTGATCCATCCGTCATTGTTTATTTTGCTACCTAGGTAGTATATTTCCTTAACTTCATCTACTTTGTGACCATCAATCTTGATGTTAGCTTTCTCGCTGTTCTCATTTCTGCTACTTCTCATTACTCTCATCTTTCTTCGATTTACTCTCAATCCCTATTCTGTACTCATTACACTGTTCATTCCATTCAGCATATCATGTAATTCTTCTTCACTTTCTCTCACAACAGCAATGTCATCGACGAATCCTATCATTGACATCCTTTCACCTTGAATTTTAAATTCATCCCTGAACCTTTCCTTTATTTCCATCATTGCTTCTTCGATGTACAAATTGAACAGTAGGGGCTAAAGACTACATCCTTATCTTACACCATAATTAATCCGAGCGCTTCGTTCTTGGTCGTCCACTCTTATTATTCCCTCTTGGCTCCAGAACATATTGTGTATTACCCGTATCTCCCTATAGCTTACCCCTATTTTTCTCAGAATTTAGAATATCTTGCACCATTTTATATTGTCGAACGGTTTTTTCAGGTTGACAGATCCTTTGAATGTGTCTTGATTATTCTTTAGTCTTGCTTCCCTTATCAATCGCCAAGTCAGAATTCCATCTCTCGCGCCTTTACCTTTCCTAAAGCCAAACTCATCGTCATCTAACATACCCTCAATATTCTTTTCCATTCTTCTGTATATTATGTTTGTCAGCAAGTGGATGCATGAGCTGTTAAGCTGATTGTGCGATAATTCTCGCACTTCTCAGCTCTTGCGGTCTTAGGATTTGTATGGATCATATTTTTCCGAAAGTTAGATGGTATGTCTGATGGAATGTTATCTATCCCTTCTGCCTCATTTGTTCTTACGTCCTTCAAAGCTCTCTTAAATTCTGCTTCTAATACTCGATCCCCTATCTCTTCTAAAACGACTCCTGTTTCTTCTTGTAACACATCAGACAAATCTTCCCTTTCACAGTACCATTTCCACCTATCCGCTCTTTCTTCTGTATTTAAGTCGAATTCCCGTTGCACTCTTAATGTTAACACCTTTGCTTTTAAGTTCACCGAAGGTTGATTTGACTTTCCGATGTACTGAGTCAGTCATTTCGACAATCTTTTCTTTTTCGATTTCTCCACATTTTTCGCGTAGCCATTTCGTCTTAGCTTCCCTACACTTCCTATTTATTTCATTCCTCAGCGACTTATATTTCTGTATTCCTGAATTTCGCTGAACATTTTCGTACTTCCTTGTTTCATCGATAGACTGTAGTATTTCTTCTGGTACCAATGGTTTCTTCGCAGTTACCTTCTTTCCAATTTCTATAATGGCACTTTTTAGAGATGTCCATGCCTCTTCAACTGTTCTGCCTACTGAGCTATTCCTTATTGCTTAGATAACGTGAAGCGTGAAGCGTAACTCGTCATTGCTTAGTACTCCCGTATCCCACTTCTTTGCTTGTTGATTTTTGCTATCTCTTTAACTTCAGCCTACTGTTCATCACTATTACATTGTGATTTGAGTCTATATCTGCTCCTCGGTACCGCTTAAATCCAGTATCTGATCTGGGAATCTCTGTATAGCCATGATGTAATCCAATTGAAATCTTCCCGTATCACCATGCCTTTTCTACGTGTACCTCCACCACTTGTGGTTGTTGAACAGTATATTTGCTATTATTACCTGAAATTTATTACAGAACTCAATTAGTCTATCTCCTCTCTCTCATTCCTTGTCCCAGGCCCATATTCTCCTGTAACCTTTCTTCCACTCATTCCCCTAAAATTGCAGTCCAATCCCCCACGACTATTAGAATTTCTTCTCCCTTTACGTATTGAATTACCCGTTCATTATTCTCATATACTTTCTGTATCTCTTCATCTTCAGCTTGCGATGCCGTAAAATATGCCTGAACTGTCGTTTTCGGTGTTTGTTTGCTATAGATTCTGATGAGAACAACCCTATCCGTGAACTGTTCACAGTGACTCACTCTCTGTTCTATCTTCCTATTCATAGCGAATCCTACTCCTGTCCCGACATTTTCTGCACATGTTGATATTACCCAATACTCACCTGACCAGATATCTTTGTCTTTTTTCCATTTCACCTCCTAGAGTACCTAGATTGAGCGTTTCCATTTCCCTTTTCAGATTTTCTGCCTTCTCTATCACTCTCAAGCTTCTTACATTCCACTCAATCTTTTTCTCATGGTCACCTTCCCCTTGCCAGTCCCCACCCGGAGATCTGAATGCTGGACTATTCTGGAATCTTTTGCCAACGGAGAGATCATCATGACAATTTTTCAGTCACAGGCCACGTGTTCGGTGTATACAGGTTTTGTGTCTTTAATGCAGTGGCTTCCATTGCCTTCTACATCCTCATGTTATTGATCATTGCTCATTCTTCCGCCTTCAGGGGCAGTTTCCCACCCCAAAGACAAAAGAGTGCCTTGAACCTCTGTCCACTCCTCCACCCTCTTTGCAAGACAGAGGGTGACTTCCTACGTCAGAAGTCTTCGGTTGCCAATGCTGATTATTATTCAAAATTTAAGCCGTGGCGGGTTTCGAACCCAAGACCGAATAGGTTTTGATTAGTAATCAAAGCCACTACCCCCCTTTTTTTTGCTAACTCTACACCCCTTTTTTATTTTGTTTTCATTACAAAAGAAATAAAACAAAACCATAGCCATCCCTATGGGGCACCGCCACTTGTGTCCCTGCAAAACAGAAATGAACTCTTACCTCTTCAGGCGTTGCTTTCATAACTGTACGTAACCACCCCCCATCGAAAATGTGTAGAAACTACACTATACGGGACTAACGTGTATGCGTCAACCCACAAAAACACTATGAAAGGAATGGGGGAAGGGTATTTCTAGTAGGGTGCCGAAGGTATTTTTTTAAAATTGTTTTTTTTTATTTTTATTTTTTTTCATTTTTTTAATTATTTTTTTTATTTATGTAGATATCAATGTGCGAACAGTCATGGTTAATCAAGCCTGGAAAACTAAAACAGAATCAAGACACTATCGAAGAGATAAACATAAATAACATTAAAATAAAGCCACCACTTCGTAGTTAGGCTTCCCAGCGACTGCGCCCACTGATAAAGATTGTTCAATATATGATCGTTTGCTGTTCGTTCTGACCTCATCTACCACTGCCTGGAACATTCCAGCTACACGGCGGGCTGTGAAAAGCACTCCAGAGGTAGTTTGCGAAGCATTGTCGACATCTGGTATGCCCGGAAATAGCATGATGTCTTTCTTGTAAATAGAGCCAGAAGTCAAGTAAATTCTTGTGTCCGTCACGACAGAGGTAATGGACCGCATGTCCACGTATCCAGGTGACAGAGTTGGTTCGCGTCGTGGGGTAAAATGTCTCATCCGGAAACAATAACGTGCGTGCAGATATATGCTCTGGCCTAACTCGGAAGAGATAAGCCAGCATATGCCGCACTAGGTGCCAAACCACAGCTGAGGCGGTGCTCGTCCGAATCTACTTTATTACAACCAACACAATTGGGAGATACTGCCATGTGAATATTGTAGAGACGTTCTTGCATCACCAGCTTCCCATTAACGACTACGTACCATTGGGAAAGAACATCGGAATCAAGCATGGCATCGTGTACAGTCTTCCACACCACGCGCCACCGTACGTCAGCATATTTTAGTTCGACCACATTTAGGGGGCGGCCATTCGCGGTGTCGTGAGCGCTACACTGCAATAACTTTGTTCTAAATAGAAACGCCCTATATACTCGTAAAAGAGGGGCGCTGGGATGTCCTGTAATGGCACGGGCGCTCTTAGTGAAGCAGGTCGCAGCGCCGTCAGAAGCAGACTCGTGAGGCTCGTAGGACAACGGCGCAGCAGACATAAATGTGAGCTAGCATAGAGGGCAATGGCCCTATCATGGACGTTTACTAGGCCGAGACCACCTTTTTCCTTGGGGAGGGTAAGAGATACGTATCTGATCTTCAGTAACATACCAGCGGTGACGAAGTATCCCACGCTGCCATAATGCTACGAGCCAAGCGTTTCGGAATGGGTAGCGTTTGGGCGACATGCGGTATGCGGGACGCTAGGTATACATTGGCATAATACGCCCGCTGAACTATGTCGAGGGATCGCTAGCGCTGATTTGCAATTGCGGCCCTAATTTAGTGAAGAAGGCTTCGATAATTGAGCGTCGTCGCGCGTTGCATGTCGTTCATTAAATCTAAGCCTAAGCAGCGTACTGTATCACTGAAGCGTAAGGGGGCAATGTGTTCCTGCGGTAGCCCAATCCCGATGCTCAAGGCGACGGACTTGTCAACGTTGATTTGGCTACCAGAAGCTGTACCGTAGGTTGCAATCCAGTCCAAAGCCGCATCCATGTCGTCAGCTCCATGTATGACGATCATCAAATCATCCGCATAGGCGGTGCAGCGATAGATGGAGCCGCCGAACTGTATCCCAGTGAGCCTGTCTCGGAGACCACACAACAAAGGTTCTAAGGCCAATGCAAATAACAATGTTGATAATGGACATCCCTGTCGTACTGATCGGCGGATCAGCATGGTTGCCGTCAGTCTTCCATTAACAAGAACTCGAGAAGTAGCACCATGCAGAAGGCGTGTCAACACTGTGATAAAGGGGTCGGGGTATTCCATGCGCCGTAGAACGGCCGTGAGGAAAGTGTGGCCCACACGGTCAAAAGCCTGGCTAAAGTCGATAGACGCCAGGGCTGCCGGCAAACGTCTCACCCGTGCAAGGGAGATGAGATCTCTGTAACGACATAACGCTGTTCTGATGTTGTTGTGTCCCCCCAAGGACGTCTGATCGCTGGACAGGACGTGCAATAGCGTGCCGCGAATACGTTCTGATAGCTGCCTCGAAAATATCTTGAAGTCGCTGTTCAATAACGTTAAGGGGCGATAATCGCGAACATGATTCCGTCCCTTCGACTTATGGATGGGGACAATCAGACCTTTCAAGAACGGTGCAGGCAATGTTATACCCGGGGACATCAATTCCTGACAAATTTCAATCAAACACGGTACTAATAGTTGTTTAAAGGCTCGATAGAACTCTAATGGTAATCCGTCGATTCCTGGTGACTTATGGGGAGCACCTTTACGAATGACGTCGAGCACTTCCTCTTCTGTCACGTCTCACAGTAAAGTCGGTACCATGTCTGGTGGAACTGTACCGTGGACATGTGCTGAAACGGTGTCTACCGTCGACATATCAGGGAGCACTGCTGAGTAACGTTGAGCGTAATGTCCATAGAAGGCTTCTGCTGTATCTGCTTGTTCTACCACGTGTCGACCGTCGTCCGTTATCATGTCGGTTACCAGTGCCCTACGGCACCTCCTGCGTTCGAGGAGCACGTGGTGCATATATGGCCTTTCTGATTGTATCATGTCTGGTGCACGCGACCGTATAACAGCGCCCTGTAAATGATGGCGTGCTAAGGAGACGAGCTGCGCTTTCGCGCGATTGACTGTGATCTGCCTGTCAGGTGAGGGCTCCATAGCAAGACATCCCCGTAGGTCGGTGTAATGAAAGTTTTCCGTGCTCCTCCTTCATGCCGCTGCTTCCCGGCCGTAAGCCATGAAGCCTAAGAGCAGGCTTCGCACATTCAATCCACCGACTGAGGGTCGATCGGTAACGACCACGACGCTGTAAGGACGCGTTCCACGACTCTTCGATAGCACCTTTACATGCCGGCTCGTCCAGGTGGGCGACGTTCAGTTTCCAGGGGGGCCTACTGCGCCACACACGTGTAGGGTGGAGGGCAAATATAGGCTGTGTGGTCGGTGAATGCAGTGGGTCAGAGCTCTGCTCCTCTCGTCGCCGTAGAAAGGGTGCTTGTGACATAGATCCTGTCTAACCGACTTGATGAATGACTTGTATAATGGGTGTAACCAGGAGCTGGGCCATGTATGTGGCGCCACGTGTCGATCAGGTGGAGATGACGCACTAGCATTTCCAATTCTGCAAACGGGACGTGATTTGGCTGCTGGTCAGACGGCCCATAAATAGAGGCGTAATATCTTCCGAAAAAAAGCGGGCCCGATCTCTCCGTCTCCCTGATCCTGAAGGGGCATATATATTGATGATTCGTACACCGTTGACAGTTACTGCCATGGCTCTTGCACTCGGTAAGTACAGTACGTCCGTAGCCGCCAAGCCGTCCCGTAGCAGGACAGCCACACCATAATCGGTAGAAGAGGCGTGGGAGATGTGGGCGGTATATCCGTAGAAGTCAGGGAAACTAGCGACACATACTTCCTGCAAGAGGGCCACGTCGATGTCCGCCACATCGAGCATGCGTTGTAGCATTGTCAGTTTGTGTGGTGCCCTTATCGCGTTGATATTGATTGTGGCAAGGCGAAAAGTGTGCTGCCTAGCCTCTTCACCTAGGGTAGACGCCATGGCAATCGAGGATAACCGCAAGAGATGCCAGACCCACCGAACCCGTTACAAATTATGAGTCTTTCACGCTAGGAGTGGCATCCCCAATGACACCCCCTTCCCTGTCACCCGTGCCCTCTCCAGGAAGTTCCTCAACATCGTCCGACCTCAGTGGGTGCAACGCGATGCTGTGTAGCTGATCGACACCTAAATTTCTCTCACGCACGTCGTCTTTGGTAGAGATAGAGCGCCATCCATACACGCGATCTGCTGCATCTGTTGTGCAAGAAGTAACTGGGCACTCGTAGTATGGGGAAGTGAACCGTCTACACCACTTAGATCCGCAACAGGTGCAGCATCCATGCCGTCTGACGAGATGTCACCTTCTTGACCGGCCCTGTGTAGGAGGCAATCGTCAGAAGGGGTCCGCCGACGTCGCTTGCGTCGTCGAGGCGAACGTTGCTTTCGAACGTGGACATCCGTACCCGAATGCGGGAGACAATCCAGCGTCGTATCACCTTCCGCTAGGAAAGCCGCGGTCGGGACAATGTTCACGTCCAAGTCCATCTCGTTCTGATTGTTATGTTGCGTCTGGATTCCGTGGGACTGTTGCTGCTGTTGTTGCTGCGGAGGGGGCGACATATGGGTTGGCATCTGGGGTCCTTCCTCTTCCTCCCTTGGTCCTTCTGACGTCGATGGATGTGCCCGATCGCCCGTGTCGTCCTCATCCATGGTGGGCATCGTTGTCTGAGCGTACGTGAGGGGCAGGATTGTCGTCCCCGTCGGGGAAACGGAGTCTCCCACTGGTGTCTGCGTGATTCTACGTTGTCAGCAGCTCGATCGCACATGGCCTTCCTGCCCACATCCGGAACAGGTACGCGGCTGACCGTCGTTCATTATGATTGCACGACAGCCACCGATGTTCAAATAGGACGGCACATGTTTCTTGAGCTCAAGTTTAATTTGGCGCGCACCATTGTAGACCTTATACGTCGAGAAAGTTTGCCACTTTTCTGCAAGGTGACTGATGACATTGCCATATGGTCGGAAGGCGTCCTTGACAACTTCCTCTGGCACATCGAAGGGGAGCTCAAAAACCCGTACAGTCCTTAGGCCCATGCCTGCATGATCCACCGTCACTGCACCGATGTGCCCGTCAGAATGTTTGAATCTGAGTGAGTTCGAGTATTTAGACACCACTGTCGCGCAGACCTCTGCACTGGTCATTTTGACATAAACCACGCTCGCAGTTATAGAAAAATGTATTCCGATGACAGTCGCCGGGTCTAAACGTAGATCGTCGCGAATGAACTGTTCTATTTCATAGGCTCGAGGACGCGCGTGATCTGGTTGGAAAGTAATTTTCATCGTATCGTGACGCTATGTGTGTGCCATAGTCGCACTGAACTTGGAACAAATACAACTCGCGCCGCGAGAAGGTAAACACAAGCAAGCGCTCACGGTCGCGCACGGCGGGGCGCAGCGGACGTCCTCGCCCCACTGCAGCCGAAAACATACTGACCCCTAGACCACGGCTTCAATATATTAACGAATGTTATCCGTGCTATCAGCAACGACAACTAGGACCCATTATCTGGACTTTTACATTAATGTATTGCCTATCTTGCTGGAGGCTGTGCCATTGCAACAACGAATAAAAATGTGGTTCTTGCGTAGTGGGGCACCAGCACAGTTTCGTCGCGGTGTGTGCAGATATTTGACACAGACATTTCAGGATCGGTGGGTTGGCCAGATTGGTGCGCAGGGGTTGGGGGGAGGGGGACGCCCTTGCCTACTCGCTCCCCAGACCTCAGTCCCCGAGACGTTTGGTTATGGGGACCCTGGAAGGAATTGGTCTACGACACGCCAATCAATGATGTGCCGATACTAAAGGGTCACATCTTCAATACGTGCCAGCAAGTACAACAACAACCGGGTATACGTCAAGGGGTGCGTCACTCCTAACGCCAGGGGGGGGAGGGGAACATTGTCATGAATGGACGCCACACTTAACACCTCCCGTTAACGCGAGTTTATCGCAGAACGTATGCATTTCCGAACCCATATTTATTGGAATTATCAGTCATTACGCATTTCCGGATGCATGTATATTAGACTTAATTTTCTTGTTTCGATTAGTACAAGCACCTCTCAAAGTTTTCGACACATTTTTTTGAACACCTTACCGCTTGTCTTCGTGGTTGCCAAACCCTACTTTTACCAGCAAGTTCGCCTGATCTCTCCACACTTGAAAACGTTTGGAGCACTATGGGCGGGACCAACCAGCTGTGGTTTTGACGATCTAACGCACCAGTTGGCCATAATTTGGTACGATATCCCTCAGGAGGACTTTCAACAACTCCGTCTGTCAATGCCGAGCCGAGTAATTGCTTGCACTAAGGGCCAGAGTTGCACCAAGCGTTATTGTCTTGCTCCGCCTGTAAAGCTCTTTCTGTTGAATAAATCATCCAGTTTTTCTTACTCTGTAATCATTTTTTTGTCTGCAAATGTACAACACATCTACGGATTTCAGTCCCATTTGGACAATTCGTTCATAGTGCGTCGTTCTTTTTCTAAAAAAAAAAATGAAATTGTCTCTGAAAGTTACCAAACAATTTTAATTTCTACACTTCAGTTATCTTTGGTATAGGAAAAAGTATAGCAACCAGTGTTCATCTTCATGTTCCTATCCCTGTACAGAGGGAGCGAGTGAAACTTCTTGCTGTAAATATCTTCTAATTCGTCAGTGTTATTGGCTTTGACGAAAAGTTGGCAAGACTGCAAATAGTCAGTGTGTCCACAGCTTCAAAGTTATGAAACATGTTTACCTAGTCAGGTCTACTCTGCAGCATAAATACGGCATTGTTCCATTACAAACAACAAATTTCATGACTGTTTATATGCGATAACAGGATTACCAAAACGCAATAGTCATTACTTCATGAGCCATTCGAGACTACAATTAAAGTTAAAATATACTGGAAATACACTCCTGGAAATTGAAATACGAACACCGTGAATTCATTGTCCCAGGAAGGGGAAACTTTATTGACACATTCCTGGGGTCAGATACATCACATGATCACACTGACAGAACCACAGGCACATAGACACAGGCAACAGAGCATGCACAATGTCGGCACTAGTACAGTGTATATCCACCTTTCGCAGCAATGCAGGCTGCTATTCTCCCATGGAGACGATCGTAGAGATGCTGGATGTAGTCCTGTGGAACGGCTTGCCATGCCATTTCCACCTGGCGCCTCAGTTGGACCAGCGTTCGTGCTGGACGTGCAGACCGCGTGAGACGACGCTTCATCCAGTCCCAAACATGCTCAATGGGGGACAGATCCGGAGATCTTGCTGGCCAGGATAGTTGACTTACACCTTCTAGAGCACGTTGGGTGGCACGGGATACATGCGGACGTGCATTGTCCTGTGGAACAGCAAGTTCCCTTACCGGTCTAGGAATGATAGAACGATGGGTTCGATGACGGTTTGGATGTACCGTGCACTATTCAGTGTCCCCTCGACGATCACCAGTGGTGTACGGCCAGTGTAGGAGATCGCTCCCCACACCATGATGCCGGGTGTTGGCCCTGTGTGCCTCGGTCGTATGCAGTCCTGATTGTGGCGCTCACCTGCACGGCGCCAAACACGCATACGACCATCATTGGCACCAAGGCAGAAGCGACTCTCATCGCTGAAGACGACACGTCTCCATTCGTCCCTCCATTCACGCCTGTCGCGACACCACTGGAGGCGGGCTGCACGATGTTGGGGCGTGAGCGGAAGACGGCCTAACGGTGTGCGGGACCGTAGCCCAGCTTCATGGAGACGGTTGCGAATGGTCCTCGCCGATACCCCAGGAGCAACAGTGTCCCTAATTTGCTGGGAAGTGGCGGTGCGGTCCCCTACGGCACTGCGTAGGATCCTACGGTCTTGGCGTGCATCCGTGCGTCGCTGCGGTCCGGTCCCAGGTCGACGGGCACGTGCACCTTCCGCCGACCACTGGCGACAACATCGCTGTACTGTGGAGACCTCACGCCCCACGTGTTGAGCAAATCGGCGGTACGTCCACCCGGCCTCCCGCATGCCCACTATACGCCCTCGCTCAAAGTCCGTCAACTGCACATACGGTTCACGTCCACGCTGTCGCGGCATGCTACCAGTGTTAAAGACTGCGATGGAGCTCCGTATGCCACGGCAAACTGGCTGACACTGACGGCGGCGGTGCACAAATGCTGCGCAGCTAGCGCCATTCGACGGCCAACACCGCGGTTCCTGGTGTGTCCGCTGTGCCGTGCGTGTGATCATTGCTTGTACAGCCCTCTCGCAGTGTCCGGAGCAAGTATGGTGGGTCTGACACACCGGTGTCAATGTGTTCTTTTTTCCATTTCCAGGAGTTTACATGTAATCTTCACTATGAATGAGCATAGAAACTAAACTATAGTGCACTATTTGCTGTGAATTATTTTCATGTTTGTCGTATGAAGAATAGGAAGAAAATCCTTTGATGAGTTTCCATTTCAGTCGTTCCCAATTAAAATTACGACTGATTACAGCATTCTGCCAAAACTGCAACACAATTGGCGATTTAGTTTTGTCTGAATTGTTAACCTTTTCTCGTGTGAAATAGCATAATTAACTATAAGTAACAGCTACATTTCTCTTTTTGACAGGTTTAATTATGTTTATTTTGCCAGAACTCAGTATAGTTTGCACAGACGCACCTTGCAAAAGCTATAGCAACAACATTTTGAAATACTGCCTCGTATTAAACAAGCAACTGGTGATCAGAGAGATCACTGCCCTACGGTAGACCGTAGCTCGTGGTCTGGTTAGAGTTGCTACCTGTGGATAAGTGGGTCCTGGATTCTACTCCCTGCCTGGTTGCGGCTTTCTGCGCTGGAGGACTGCGTGTTTGTGTTGTCCTCATCCTTTTATCACCATTCAGGAAGTGGATAGACGGGAAGGTGAAAAGATTGGGAATTTGTACGGGTGCTAATAACCACGCCGTCGAGTGTCGCACGTACCAAAGTCATCATTATCATGATCATCACTTCCGGAAGACCTAATTGCGACAGTTCGCTGTAACATAAGAGAAGAAATTTCATGTTCATTTTCATACTGCAAAATTCTCTTTTCACTAGCTGTCAATGACTTATTAAAAACTACAGTAAAAAAAATTTAATAAAACTATAGTTTCAGCTCCATCAGCACAGACAAGAAAGTTCCACATGTTAACCATATGGACTAATACTCTCCTCTTTGTGTGCTCTCATTTGACAAAGTCTCATTTCGATATCTCGAACGGTTTAGGAGATATGACCTATGTTATGAATGTTTCATACTCGCACCTGTGTGATCGGAAGTGTACGCGCTATGTAAAATTCATTTTCTCGAGATTGGAGACACACTGCTCCTCCCTAGTCTAAAGAAAAATTCGATACGTTAGCTAAATTTCATAAGCAGCAACGTTTGCTGTAAGATGCACAATGCGCAAAACCACAGTGACCCCTGTTTTTCATTGCAAACTGCCGAGTCTTGCTTAGTGTCTTACTTACATGTGAATATCATAATAAGAATTACCATTACAGAGATGGTGGGCATTTCACCATGAAGCCAACCTATAAAGTTGTAAGCTAAGTAACAATCCTTTTTCTTTACCGAATAGTTTCTGCAAAATCGTTTGAGAAAGATTTGCAGTGTGCGTGCCGCAATTCTGTCAGTGCAGCACGTCGGAGCTGCGCGCCGAAAGCAGGCAAAGAATGTCTCGTTCATTCCAGCAGTGAGAGCGCGAGAGAGCATGCGAGTCCGCGCCGCCACCAGCCGCCACCATGTGCTGCCTGATTAAACGACAAGCGGATAATTTCCGCGCTGCTTCAAGCTGCGCAGGTAACCCTCTTTCCTTCTGTGTTCCCCCTATAAGCGGGAAATACGGGTTCGAATCTCGATTGGGTACAAATTTTCGTCTGCTTCCATTGAATTATTTCAATGCCCCACAGCACCAAAAGTCAGAAATTTGTTTCGTGAAATCATATGTTTAGGTGCAAAGGAAAATTGAGGAGATCGACTGGAGAGTATGGAAATCTCACTTTGTGCAAGCATTGTCACCACAAGAGTGTGATGTTAGGATGGAGTTTTTCTAAATCCAAGTTGCGATTGATGGAAAAGGAATCTGAGTACCAGTAAAAATCTGTGGTCAGGCGAAGCCGTCTTCCATGTGGGTGGGTTCATAAATCGCCATCACTGTTATTATTGGGCCACTGGCAAAGCAGTCCTGCAGCTGCAACTGAAAATTTGTAGGCATGTCCATCGTCGACAGTGTGGCGTGGTATTCGTGATGATACTTATATTCGTCTGTACATTCTTCGGGAAACAGCGCATGCAGTGAGGTATGTGCACTTGCTGCGAACTGTAGTTCATGCCATTGTTATAAACTGGAAAGATATGGACAATATGCAGTTGTGCAAGATGACGCCCCTCCCCATATTGCATTGATTTCGTGATACGACTTGACAGTGCCTTTCCAGGCAGTTTTAATCGACGTCAAGGAAATGTTGATTGGGTATCAAGAAGTGCAGATATGACACCATTAGACATCTTTCTCTAGGGGTATTTGAAAAAGAACGTGTAAGCCAGATCATCTTGCTACTCTGGAAGCAGTGACTAGGAAGGAGTGGGCGCGCTTACCAAACGGTATGTTGCACTGGTCTATAACGATCGTTGTACCCCGACTATGACGGTCTACTACTATATCCAGCCCGTATACTGAACTATGAAAAGGCAACGATCGTAGTACGTGACAAACTGAATCTGCACAAAGAAGAGGAATATGGACTTTTTAGAAAGTCTCTGACAGAAAATAGGGAACCATCTCGTAGAGAGCATGCTACGTTACAGAGCATGCTACGTCGCTGTGCAGGAAGTGTGGCTGTTAGGGGTACTATATGCCCTGTTAACAGCTTCTTTCTTATAAATGTGTTCAAACGGTTCAAATGGCTCTGAACACTATGGGTCTTAACTTCTGACGTCATCAGTCCCCTAGAACTTAGAACTGCTTAAACCTAACCTAAGGACATCACACACATCCATGCCCGAGGCAGGATTCTAACCTGCGACCGTAGCGGTCGCGCGGATCCAGACTGTAGCACCTAGAACCGCTCGGCCACTCTGGCCGGCTAGAAATGTGTATCCTAGCTGCTAGAAGTTTTCTGATATTTTTATGGGCACTGTTTTACGCCATATGTTCGATACGATGATATGTCCTCATTACGTGGTTACGCCTTACTTTTGGACGCTAATGTTCATACGCATGTGAGACAAAAAATTTTTTCCCATCCAGTGCAAGATCACTTTACACTACTTTAAGCCAAAATGCACAACATTCTAAGGATCCACCTACAGATTACAAAAAATGCCGTGTTTGATTTGCGGGTACAAAGAATTTTGAAGACAAAATAATTTTTGTAAGGTGCTTACGTCGCCAGCTGGCACTAGCGATTAATTTCGAGGTCAAACCAGCCTGCATCGGCGTGAAGTGTCCATTGTACAGAGACAGCGTCGTAAGTTTTATTGCTGAACCAAAGGCAACTAATCAAATACTCATAGTTTGGTGACCTCAGAACAGTGGCGATTACCCAGAACCCTCGCTATGTGTTCAATATGTCAGTGAAAACTACATTTACTCCTCAGACCGGATATTTCGTGCATATTCTCTTAAGAATGGTAACTTTGAACCTCTGGGTGTCTGCAACGGATAATGATATAAAAACAAAAGTTTCAAGTCCCGAGATCATCATCTGGAGAACATATGGTAAAAATTTCTACAATTTTCCGCGAATACAAATTATAGTAGTGGCCATTCCCACAACTGGCACTCCTTGTAGACCAAAATCATGGTTTTTCAGGGTTTTCTCATAAACCGCCCATGAACAAATAGTGCTTTTATAAACTGTCTAAGGCTCACGCATTAACACTTAATGCAAGAGAGCCAACGAATTTTCTCAATTTGCTTGGGCTGGAGGATGTATGTAATGTTTAAATTTGTACCCTGTACAGCAGGGTACCTGCAGTACGCCCGTTCTTCCGATAAGTACACAATAGGCCAAGAGCTATCCAAAACACTTGACCTCTTATCTCCAGATTAATAGAACTCGAGATATGACCCTCCACCCCTCCCTTAAAATCGTATTTTCGCGCTCGGACCGATCGACACAAGTGAAATTATCACGTAGCAAGCTTTATGATAGCTGTATAACGAAATAAAATTAGGGACTTAATAGTTGATAACCTTGCATATTCTTGAAATAATATTACAGACAATGTGCCTCGTAGCAATGACTTCATACCACTCTTTAAAGAAAAATTGTTGTAACTACAACAACTCTGGAACGAGTCCAGAACTAATACAAAGCAATTATTGACTGATTCATTGTCCAAACTTTTCTTGTTTCGTCAAGACAAAGGCAAGTTGTGTATTCCAACGCATCGTATTCACATGAGTCTTACGGATACTGAATTCCCCAGAGCTCGAAGATGGGTGGGGGCTAGGACGTTCTTAGCATGAAGTAACTTTTTTCAAAATTATTAATAATAGGATTTTTCCCCACATGTCTCTTTTCTTCAATCACTCAGCAAGAATTTAAAATCAGTATTCTCCTATCTTTATACACTATAAGACACTGTAAACGATGCACCACGAAGGAGTTATCCGAATAGGTCGAAAATTGGTAGTGATGTAGACGGGAAGAAAAAGAAATGATTGCTGTGTCAAAGAAATTGGATGAATCATTCAAGGCAAAGAGTTACACAAATTGAGCAAGTTAACAAGTCATTGGTGCACCTCTGGTCCTTATGCAAATATTTATTCGGCTTGGCATTGATTGACAGAGTTGTTGAACGTCCCCTGAGGGACATCAGCCAAATTCTGCTCAACTGGCCGTTAAATCGTCAAAATCCCGAGCTGATTGCAGAGCCCTTCCCACAATGCTGCAAACGTTCTCTATTCCGAAAGGATCTGGCGAACTTGCTAACAGGTAGAATTTGGCAAGCACATAGATGAGCTGTAGAAATCTCGCAATGAGCGGATGGGCGTTATCTTAATGAAATGTAAGCCAGCATGTTTTAGTGAGGAAAAAAACGACGTATGTAGTTGGACAGTTACAAGCTGCATCCTAATCATTAGCTGCAACGGATCCCAGTGACGGGGAAAGCAGCAGTGTTAAAGGTTAAATGCGCCGTTAAGATCATGTGAGAGCTACGAGAATGCAGCACAGTCATATTTACACCCAAGATACGGGTAGCGGAAGTAGGAGTAGTGTACATACCACTACCCTCACAAGGGTAGAGCTTTCACACGCTATAAGAAGTCGGCATACGGAGCATTCGGACAGTTGCAGTGGGGTGGGAGCAGTAGCTTCGTCCACACACCTCAGCTAGTCATGTAACTCGAATTTGTAAACATCTCTAAGCAGCACCACAGAGTTATTGTAGCTATATAGAAGACTATGGTTTTCACCCACAGCAGTTAGCGCGGCCGGCCACGAATTTCTCTCCTGAGCCAACCTCTTCATCTCGGAGTAATACTTGCAACCTACTTTCTCAATTATTTGCTGGATATAGTCCAGTCTCTTGTCTTCCTCTACAATTTTTGCCCTGTATGGCTTCCTCTAATACCACGGAAGCTATTTCGTGATGGCGTAACAGATGTCTTACCGTCCAGTCTCTTCTTCTTATCTGTGTTGTCCATGTATTCCTTACCTCGCCGATTCTTCAGCAAGCCTCCTCATTCCTTACCTTATCAGTACACCTAGTTTTGAACGTTTTTCTGTATCACCACATCTCAAATGTTTCGATTCTCTTCTTGTACAGTTTTCCCACTGTCTATGTTTCACTACCATACAATGATGTGCTCCAAACGTACATTCTCAAAAAGTTCTTCTCAAATCAAGGCCTGTGTCTGATAATAACAGACATCGAAAGGCCAGAAATACCCTTCTTGCCAGTGCTAGTCTGCTTGTGATGTCCTCCTTGCTCCGTCCGTCATTGGTTACTTTGCTGCTTAGGTGGCAGAATTCCTTAACTTCATCTACTTCATAATCACCATTCCTGCTTTTAAGTTTGTTGTTGTTCTCATTTCTGCTAATTCTCATTACTTTCGTCTTTCTTAAGTGTTTCAGACCTGAACATGATCAGTCCCGTTCCATCAGATATATTACATCAAACTTGTAACGTATGAATCGTCCCCTTCGAAGAATTATACATGACTATGCTTTAACTGACACACAATATTTTTAGCGCAACGCAATCTGACTTTCAAAATTCCCTACAAAAGAATGGCCCTGACTAACATTAAACTATACCTTCCACAAATCACTCACCTCACAAAAATCTTGGTTACCCGAACCACTGCAATACAGCGAGCACCACTACTGCCAGCTAAATAAAAGATTCAAACTATGGAAGGCACCAACTACTGATAGGGATAGTTAGCAAATGAAAGACTTTAATAGAGAACAAACAATGTATTTACCTTAATAGTCATAATATATATAGCAGTTCATGACAAATTACAAAACTCCGCCATCTCTCTCCCCACATCCACCACTGCTGGCGGCTCACCTCCAACTGAGCAACGCTACGCGCTGTTCACAGCCAGCTGCCTAACACTACAATGGCGAGTATTACAACAATGCAAAGCAGCCACAGACTGCACACAGCACAGCCAGTGATTTTCATACAGAGGTGGCGTTACCAATAAAAAAACCTAAACAGCCTACTTACATAGCCCCCATGCTCCCCACAAAAAATTTTACAAATTGTTTTGGGCACTGGGCAATACATATTTGTTAAAATTTTTCATAGTCGTAATTACAATAACAAAGAAATCAAATGCACACACTTATTGATACAATGTTGGTCAAAAGCTAAAATTTTCTTACAGTCCATAAAGACAGTCCTGATCGTTTATCACAGTAAAATAGTAGTGTTTTTCTCAAAGTCTGAGCAGTAAAAGAAAATGCACACGGAAGTAGTGGATTTCCATGCAGTCTTGAAGAAGTAGCGTTGTCCTTCCAACGGAAAGACAGTGCTGACTCTCGACATGCAGAAAGGTCATGGGCCACAACAGAGCAAACCCATAGCAGAGTCAGTCGAAATTTTGAAGAGTATTGGTAGGTAGGTCATCACAGAGCAGACCCACTGTAGTCCTGGTAGAGATTACGGTATTGGTGGGCCACCAGAGGTGCAGGCCCACTGCAGTCCTTGTAGAAATAATGGTACTGGTGGGTCATCAAAGATGCAGACCCACTGTAGTCCTTGTAGAGATGATGGTACTGGTGGGTCATCAAAGATGCAGACCCACTGTAGTCCATTTAGAGACGGCCAGCAGCCATCTGTTGCGACTGTGCAGGTGCACAATCACCATCGAAGAGTCTTGCAGATAATATAGCAAGTCCATAACCACCACTTGTGCACTCACAAAGTTTTTGGAATTGTCCTTAGAACCAGCAATGCTGTTATCCAGTCCCTTGCTGAATTATTAACACACGTGCAAACACTATCAGCCCCTACTTCTCACATATTGTCCATATACTATGACCAACAGAAACGTGCGCAGTGAAATGGAACTTACAAGTTACTTAATTTGATGAACTGCTGTCAATTACAATTTTATAACATAAGAATACAATTACAAAGGTACAAAATATATCATTGAAGAACATAACAATACAGATAACATTTGTAGTACAGGCTTTACAGAAGAATCGAAATAACATATACATCAGTGTTACAGGAATTATGACATAAGTAAATAAATGAAATAATGAGAATAGTTGTTGAAACATTAATTTCACACATGATCATTAAAACAAAACAGAATAAATAATGTCTAAACATCTTTACAAAGAAAGAAACATAGTATTTGAAAAACTCTACAACAGGAAAAACACAAATATACAAGAGTACACAAACACATAGCAGAATAACACAGGGGGAGAGGACAGGGCTTGTTTTCAATATAACATTTGGTACTGCAGTATTTTGCGAACAAAACCTTTTTTGTTCTTGGAGATCTCCCTTCATTCATCATTATTCCCAAAAAGTCCTATCTATACCTCCTTTTTGTATTCTAACCATATTTCTTTCAAAATAATTATGGCTCATTGTACAATACTCATTTTGGCCCAAAACGTTTTCATATAACTTCTCAATGCATTTCTTCCAATTCATCACAACGCAGTCTCTTATATAGTCTACCCCCTCTTAAGCTAACTTAAATCTACTGAGCTCAGATGCTAAACTAAGGGACGAGGCAAAGCAGCACATAACAATTAACACAAACACCAATGATCAAAAATACAAATGGCGAAGCAAGCAGCATAAATTACAACTAATATAAGGCAATGAGCAGCAAACAAGAAAAATAAATCTGGCTTAGCAGAGTAATGCAAATTAAAATTCAGTAGCACTATGCCTGGCAAACAGCAGAAGCAAAGGTAATAAATTATATCTAAACATGACAAAGTTCAAGCAGAAAAATCTTACACTAAATATGGCCATGTCTAATACCTATGTCACATCTTAACACTAGAGTGATGCATCACAATTTATTTTAGAAAAGAAATTACCAAGTACTTGAAAAGAAAATTATGAATGCAGTTCCTGTGAAGGTAAATGTCTTTTTTGTGCTCCCTCATTTTTTTGAAAAAATTATTATTTACTCGATCTGTAGACAGAAAATATTTATGTTAATACATCTATAAAATTTTATTTCAACCAATGCTGCAGTGCAGCTAGAAACTAGATATGAAACAAAATGAGTTAATAAATACATAGAGCAAGCCATATGGCATTTCTCTCAATTAGGCATTTTAGTAAATATCATAAATTAAGAGCTCCACAGTATAATCATATGTTTTCAAGTTCGACCGTGTCGTTTTTGCGATGCTTTCTACAAAGGAACGTCAATAGCAAGGATAATGGCCTCCCTTTTTTTTCTACCTGTGCCGCTGAAAGGCACACGCTAATGGCTTTTTTTTTTTTTTTTTTTTTTTTGGGCGGCTGTCGCCTAGCTGGGTGCCCACGATGCATTACGTGTACGTGCGGGTGATCACTTAACTTTCTTACCGAAATATTTACGACACCAGTTTCCGCTACAGTGACAGTCTCATATAAAAAAATTCACAGGTCGAGAATTTGCGTTACCAATGTGTAGAAACAAAATCTTATGAATATAACAGTGTCCAAAAATTTTCGCCGGCATTGTGATACATTCACGCATTTACACACATTTCATAACTCTTAAAGTACGATTCTTGGTTTCCAACATCCTTTTTCACAAGTCAGAGTCCCTAACCACTATTCATTATTCCTTACCTTATTACACATGTACATATTCGTCGACACTTCTTCAATCTTTCATCATAATAAATAAGTAGCATAATCAAATTCCTCATATAGCATCAGTTTATTGATCATAAACATACCTCAACAGCATAATACACATCGTCGTCGTAATAATAACATCATAACACCTCAGTCAAATCACAAAAACGTCGTAGCTTTCTTCAATAATTTCAAAACCTAAAGAAAATTCTCTTCTCATTTCAGTAGTGTCATCTACCTCAAACGTACTTTAAAAATCATGATCCCATACCAAATACATCATTCAAGGCTCTCATAGTATCACAGTGGTTCCGAAAAAATATGAACAGTTCACAAAGTACAAACAACATACAATTTCGTAAGTGTGAAGTTATCCAACTGTGTAATTACGTAAACATCTGTCACTGACGTAGTAAAAAAAATGTTTCTTTCTCTGTTAAATGATCAGGTAGCTGTGTAATTTATGTGTTAGAGAAATATGGTACCGATGTGTAAAGTTGTATAAGCAAATACCATATTAGCTAGGGCTCCTTGTGCTTGCCAAACACATGGTACACAAAGTAAGCGTGTACCCCCCTGAGGATCAATGCAATTATAACCTCAGGTGTTACAGACTACAGCAATGGAATGAAATGCATCACGGAAAACTCTTGTATCATTGCACTTCAAATATCTTAAAAAAAAATAAATGTTTTAAGTGCGAAATCAATCACCCAAATACGTGTACTGTAGCGCTAAACTGTGCGTCATGCTGCAAGATAATCTCTGTGGAAGTCTCGTAGTTATCGTCATCCGAAAGCTAAGTTCTGCAGAAGTCAATGTACTTACCTCATGATAAACAAAAGTGAAATGCTTTGCGTATAGATATCGTAGTTATTATGCTTATTGGCGTGATGAAGAAAGTACTGTACAGTAACGTATTATTGTGCCACGAAAATGGCTGTCTCATTGCTGCTATGCCACAAAAGTTACTACTAAAACATGTTTTTCTTTCCAGAAGAATTCAGAAAACTGTGCAGATATAAAACAGATACACCGCAAAAGCAACATTGTAAATTGTCACTCATTAGTAGCGTCATGATAAAAATCGTGTAGCTGTCACATAAACTAACCTCTGTGTCATCTGGTATCTCTCAGAAAGCACTTTAAATTCAGAATGTATTTTCAAATAAACCAAAATGTTGCATTAAAATCTCATTAGCAGTACTGGTAAATGTTCTAAGTATGTGAGCCTTATAGTCGTTAGGTAATCGTGCAACAAACAAGCAAGAATGCACACACACAATAACACTGTGTCGTCTGTTCACAATAACAATGCATTCGTAATTTCTGTTTAAATAAGTTCTCTTGGTTCTTGACTGGATATTTAACTTCAAACATTTTTGCATGTTAACAGTTTCTTAAGTCTGACAAAGCATACTAGAAATGTGAAGTGAAAAGTTTTATGGCAATGACAAAGTTAAAAAGCAGATTATCTTTCAATAAACGGTTTTACATGTGAAATGTGGTGCTATCCTTTATTCTTCATAGTACTCACAGTTTGATTTGAATGCAATTATCAGGTTGTATACGTCGGTAAAGAATACTGGAATTTTTTTTCTCAAGGTGAGCGTCTATGTTATTTTTCCCTGAGCCAGCCGGCGCAGGTGGCTGCCTGCGGTGCGAGTCATTGTCTGTCTCTTTGTTGGCACGCGCCGTTATTGGGATTAGGAGACCTAACTTCTGCAAATTCACTTTGACGAGAAGGCCCTGCCCTGTTTGAAGCTCGCCAGTTCTGATGGAATTCAGGTCTGTCGTTTTGTCGGTAGTTTACACAGTTTCTTTCTTGTCAGTCACGTGGTGGAGAATTTCTTCCTGAATCGTAACTGCGCGTTGAACTGTTGCGTCTGAAATTATTCTGTCTCCCTTGATAATCATAGTTCTGATTACCATATTGTCTGTTTCTATGATTGTCTCTGTCATATTCATTGCTACGGAAATGCGAACTTCCTCTGTAACTATTACTCTGCCAGTGGTTGCCATACGGGTGGTGTCTGTTTTGGTCACGATTTACGTTGCAAGAATAGCCTTGACGTGTCCAGTTATTATTTCTTTCATCGTGGAATTGTGACGGATGTGACCTGTAATTATTATGTTCCTGTTTCCGCGTTCCGCGATTGTCAGTGTCAATTTCCAATTCTTGTAACAGACCCTGAAAAGCTTCAATGTCATCTTTGCAACGTCCTGCTAAAATAATATGTCGTAAATGTTCAGGCAATTTGATTAAGCAAATGCGGATGAGTTCTGAGGGGCTGTATGGGTTTGAAAGATACTGATTCTTATGCAACATGTCTTCAAAATATTTGACAAGACTGGAAAATTCAGATTGTTCAAAGTGTTTCATCATCATGATGCTATGTTTTACTCGGCCTTGTGTAGCTTGAGACCAATATGCTGAGAGGAAGGCATGGTAAAACTCTCCTTCACTGTGGCAAT
This sequence comes from Schistocerca nitens, assembly GCF_023898315.1. Taxonomy (NCBI): domain Eukaryota; kingdom Metazoa; phylum Arthropoda; class Insecta; order Orthoptera; family Acrididae; genus Schistocerca; species Schistocerca nitens. Next base: position 267,959,600 of record NC_064618.1, read on the forward strand.
CGTGAATGACCGACCGCATTCTTACAGCTGGTTCATTCTCTAAGTAGCCAAACATAAATTCTAATCTGTGCTCTAATGACCAGTTGGGAGGAAAACAATGAGAGAATTGATGGAGCCCCGCTTGTGGATGAATGTCGTTGGCAGAATTCTTAAACGTTTTGAATTTACGTGTAGTAATGAACAGCTTATAGTCAAAATCATCGTGTCGGCGAGTCGCATGTCGGTCATTGTTACGTCGTGTCGGCGGCTCCATCTCAAAATTCGGTGTGCCTTGCCAATTTCTGACATAATTTCCGAAGTGCCCTGTGTTATTATTTCGTGGATGTTCCGTATTTCTAAGTCCCTCTTCCCGTGTTGGAGCGCAAGTGTCCTCTGAAATACGTAATTCTTGTATTACCTGTGTCAGCTGATCTTGTACTTCCCGGATTTCTCTTTGGTGTTGCGTATTAATTTGATTCAGATTTTGTTTCAGTTTCATAATTTGTTCGCTCTCTTCTGTGTCATTAAAGACTACCGGTTTTGTGTCATTCAGATTATCATCTACCTTCGTAGATAAATTATTTAGCTGATCCGAAAGTTCAACTAATTTCTCTGATAATGAACTAATTTCCTCCATGTGTCTTTCTGAACCAATTTTCAGAGTATCTACTGTGTCCTTTAAGTTTTCCTTGAGTTTTTGCAAGTTGCATAACCGAATCGGTAGATGCAACTGAGTCAATTTTAGCTTGCAGGGTCTCATGATTTTGATGAACAATAGTTTGCAGTTCCTTTATGGCTGCTTCGTGATTTGTAATGCATTTTCATGCCGCGAAAAAATAGGTTGAAAATGCTCACAAATTTGTGTTTTTACGTCATTACAGAATTTTTGACATTTCGATTCAATGTTATGTAACTCAGTAGTTAAATCTTCACGTGTTTGTTCAAGAGTTTGTTCCAATGAGTCTAACTTTTGAAGCTTTTGTTCCATTGTGTCTAACTTTTTGAGATTTTGTTCCACTGTGTCTAATTGTTGCTGTGTTTGTCTCTGGTGTTGTTCCATTGTGTCTAACTTTTCAAGCTTTTGTCCCATTTGTTGCATTAATTGCAATAATAATGTGTTAGTGTCTGGAATCAGTTCCTCTATGCTTTTCGGCACTGCATTTGCACCGGCAACATTTACATTTTGACGAGCAGAAAATGTGTCTTGACTTATTTGAGAGAATGGTGTGGACCCAAAACCTTAATCTGCAGTACTTTGCAAGATTGTGTCCTGTCATTTCGTATTTCTGAGGCGAGCTGTTGCCGACCGATCGATCGATAATGCTTCCCCGTTCACTACTTGTTTCACTGTCTACGCCATTGTTTGCAGCCCGCTCCATTTCCCTATGCACAGTTACCAAATTACTACTTTGAACGTCTGTTAATTCATTACACAGTGGTGCTGGCAAGCTACGCTCGTCGTCACTATTAGTTCTCAGTTTACTTTGGAGCCTAGTGTTACGTTTTTCACACGCCATTATTGTCACAATATTTCACACGATAACACAGAAAAGCACAATTTGAAGAGCAAAAATAAGAGAACACATTAACATAGCACTGAAAATAATATGTAGTTAATTGCAGCTGCGAAATACTTGGTGCAAATTAACATGCATGCCACAACAACAATGAAAGACTGCAACTACAAAGGAGATTCTCTCTACAATTACGCGCTAGCAATAAACAATAGCTACACTAATTACACAAACTACAAGAAAAAATCAGATTCCAGTGAGATATCCTCGGCTAAGGGTCGACATATGAAACGTCCCCTTACAACAATTTTACAAGACTGTGCTTAAACTGACACACAATATTTTGTTAGCGCAACGCAATCTGACTTTCAATAATCCCTACAAAAGAATGGGCCCTGACTAACATTAAACTACACCTTTCACAAATCACTTACCTCACAAAAATCTTCGCTACTCAAGCTACTGCAATACAGCAAGCGCCACTACTGCCAGCTAAATAAAAGATACAAACTATGGAAGGCACCAACTACTGATAGGGATAGTTAGCAAATGAAAGACTTTAATAGAGAACAAACAATGTATTTACCTTAATAGTCATAATATATATAGCAGTTCATGACAAATTACAAAACTCCGCCATCTCTCTCCCCACATCCACCACTGCTGGCGGCTCACCTCCAACTGAGCAACGCTACGCGCTGTTCACAGCCAGCTGCCTAACACTACAATGGCGAGTATTACAACAATGCAAAGCAGCCACAGACTGCACACAGCACAGCCAGTGATTTTCATACAGAGGTGGCGTTACCAATAAAAAACCTAAACAGCCTACTTACACGTATTCTGTGGATGTATGGCAAGTGGATCCATTCAGTATAGCCCACTATACAAGTGCCAAAAATTCCTGAACGCCAACAATTCCTAAACGAAGAGATTTATGCAGTCTATAAGTGGCACAATCAAGGGTGAGAGAAACGCAGTAACTTTGTAGTCAGTCACTAACCAAGCACCAAGTGAGCACAACACGGTTATACTGCTTTACAACACTGTCAACGAAACGACTGACAGCAGCGAGGTGCCACATTTACCAATCTCATCCCTATTCCACCAACACTGCTTAAATAACTGACAACATCATCAATTACGAAATAAACACTTTTCAATCATTGTTTATAGGAACATACTTTACATAGCGCAGTTAACGACAGCAAAGAAGTACTCACTTAATAAAGTGAAAGTAGCTCCACTACAGATACAAACACGAGACACGAGTTCAGTGAAAATGATTTCTCTACTCATAAAAAAGAACTGAACATGAAATGTTGGCGGGTATAGTCTGTCTGTGAACAGAAAAACGAGCAGTGGTAGTAGCGTGTGAGGTCTTCTTTCCCAGAAGAAGGCTCCAACCGCCGTAAAAGGTGACTAAGAATCAGTTGCTCCTCTAGCAGTGAAGTTTTACGTAGATTCTGTCCATATGCGCTTCTTGCCTTAGTACGTATTATTAGTAATTTCTATCTCTATTCCATATAGTATTAACGCACTACGTGGAAAATACCCCTCCCCTCCACCCCCCACCCGTTCGTGTCTATGCACTGCCTAGCCAGTGATTCATACAGGGAACTGCGGAGGGACCAGTAAGACTTCGTGAAACACCCTTAGTTACCTGCTGTTACGTAGTGGGATAGAGAGAGTGTGGAATCGCCTGCTAGCTCTTCAATTTGCACGCCTGAGGAGGAGGAAAGTGCATAACCACAATCCAGTGACCGGTTTTCCCTCACCCATATACGTTTCACCCCACTGCACTCCTTTCATACTGTCACATTTTCAGAACCCAGTTTATCCATTAATACCTATGTACTGCACTTGAAGTTTGTGTACACCTTTAATATTTGTTCTTAAACCAATTCATATATCAATAAACATTAATTTTTAACCATTAAAACACTATTTCTTATTATGAAATGTATCGCAAATTACGAATTCGATATTACATCAGCTGTATGGTTTACTAAATTAGTACCCGACCGGTCCTCGAACCCGGATTTCCCGCTTATCGCGAGCGGGTGTCTTAACCACATCGACTATCTTTTTCTATTTATTTATTAAAAACATGTATTTATATTTTAGGGCATAAATATGGCCATTACTTCGTAAGACTTTCACAGACGTAAGAAAACCGTACAGCAACACGTGTCTCATGTCAACAGGACAAACGAAGATCTACGACAAGTTCTATGATCAAACACTGGAACCCCACACTACACATCTTTTTCGTCGCTATAAGAAAAGCAGTTGGTAGCATTTGATAATGCTTGAAATGTTCACGCCATTTTTGTAAGTACATGTAAACAATGTGGTACTCTTAGGTAGTACACTATTACACACAAAAAAGGTACAGATTTAATGGTCAGAAACAACAGAACACATTGTACTGCCACGCAATCACAAAACGGCTTTACAGATGCGATATTGTATTCTTGAAACCTTTCATTACCTAACACTTATATAATTTGTCACGCCGATTAGAAAAAGCGTGCCTGTAATTCACATAGTCAGTCGTGTTATACTCCTCTCAGTGCCTAACACAAAGCCATTGGAACCTCATCCAGATGATTTTTCTCTTCTTGTCTTTTTACAGATATTAGAAACAGTTATCAACTTTGTAAGATAGGCATACATTTATTACTGCATACAGCGTTTACAGACATGTGGTTAGGTTTAGGCCTATTATGGAATCAGGACCACAAAGATGTACCACCGGAATATGACAAACTTTTCAGGCTTTCGTAACATATCTATTTCACCACTAATAAAAAAATATTTTTAAGGAAAGTTATTAATGGTGTATCTTATTCTTTAAATGTTCTTACCATCATCTCCAAATACATTTAAGCAATGGAGTATCCGTCGGTTGTACACTACTACAAAATATTGACAGAACACTCAGTTCCATTTAGAATGAACAGAAAAATGCAAGCTACTGGAAATGTTAAGACCTCTTCGAGTATAGTACACATTCTATTCCTCAAAAAAATAAAGAAAGAAAAGGATTAGCAGTCTAAAACAAGAGCTCAAATTCTATTTCCACCCAATCACTAAAGGCTTATAAAATTCAGTATGAAAATTTTTGAAACAGTTCCTTATCCTCACTTGCTTTCACCAAAGAAGTAGTCACACCAAAAAGGAGAAATGTGACTGTACTTCACATATTCATTAGAGTTCCATTTCTCCCTGTGTCTAACACAAGCCATTTCGATATCATTCATGTCATTCTGTGTCGGAGTACCATTATTTTCTAGTCACTGTCGCAGTGACTCTTCGTCCAATGGGTCCAATGATTCGTCTGTCCAGGATACAGTATTTTGGTCTCCAGTCTTTTCTAGCAGCACGTGAAATTCCTTCGCATGCAACACAGAGATTGGTGTGATTTCACTGTCTTTTTTTTTCATTCTTATGTTTCTTGATACAGTATTACTGACTGGAGTGACGATTTCTTAACTCAGCTTCTTTACTGTTTGCCGAATCTGTTTTGATCGAAGTGCTGTTGGTTTGTGCTTGCTCAATGTATTATTTTGAAGACGTAGCTGTGCATCAGTGGTTATGGTCTCACGTCCAGTTTCCACGGCTTTTTTCAGCATGGTGCCTTCATCGGTCGTAGATTCATCGTCACATTTATTTTCTGTTTGTTCAGAATATCTAGTTTCACTGTGTTTTAATTGTTCTTCACATTCACTGACGCTTGCTGCCACATCCATGTCGTCTTTAAATTCCAGAGACACATTTTTATATTCCTGATACTGTTCGGTGGTAGTATCGATGACAGTAGCTTCGTCAATTAATTTACTTTGTTTGCTATGCTTCTATCCATTCCTGCGGTAGTTTCATATACGCTGCTGCTATCTCTAAAGTCTCTTCCTCCTTCATAGGCACTTCCTATATGTCATCACCGGTGCTGATACCACGTTCTCGATTGAGTTACGTGTATTATCAGCTTTTTTGCTCTTGTAATTTTCTCATTGACATTTCTCCCTCTGCCAGGCTCTGATGCATGCCTATGTCATTGCACTAATAGGACTTCTCTCAATACGCAGTTGTACAGAGCGGCTACGGTTACAATTTCCCGTTAGGTACTCAGTGGAATTGCATAGGGAGCACGTGCAGGGATAATTTTCATAAACACCATACGCCCTATGACAGCATACAGTCCCGTAAGAGGGTTTGTGCTTTTGTAATTCTACTTTATCTGCTCGATTGCCATTGGGCTTGTCATGCCCGATGATTTATGGTACTATAACCTGTCCGTAAAAATTAGGCACTTCTGTGAAACTTTCGAGCAGCACCCTGGATGAAAAATTACAGACACTCACAAGCCCAGACCTGCGCATGTTATTCATACTGTGCTTACAGAACCATCATCATGCTTAAAGTTTACGGTGCCGTTGGTGTTCCTGACTCTTCTCTCTCTATTTTCGGCAGCTATACATTTTGTATACATACTATTCGCGTCACTATTAGTCTCAATGTCTATCACCTCCTCATCAAGAAACTTTACATAATTAATTATCCATTTCCGAATTGCGAGACGGGTAGGCTGTTTGGTGTGCCATTCTTCCTCCGCAAGGAAGACTTATGACGTACAGTTCCGTAGGAATTTCCCAATAGTATCGCTTGTGCTACTGGGTATAAACGATATTCTACTGGCATAAACGATACCACGCAGTTAACAATCGCTCCGCTGCGCGCTACCGCAGTGGACTTAACTTCCCGCACCGGTCCACATTTCAATTTGCCGTAGCCTCTACGTCCCATAATGCCCGCACACTATTCGTGTAATTGCCGCATACGGGGATACAACGTTTTTCTCGTTAGTTTGCCATCCTTTGGCGATGCATCGAACTACACATACACTGTCAAATCCATACACTGCACTAACAACTTTTAATAATTTGCGATGCTTCTGTCCCCTGCAACGTGGAAAGTATTATTCACAGAGAAAAAATGAATAGGATCTTTTTTTTTTATAAGATTTAATTGACTTCAACTTTGCACTATAGAACAGTTTCGTTCAAAGAAGCGGTTTTCGAGTTATTCAAAGAAAAAAAGAAATTAAAATTGAACTTTCGTCGTTGGGAGAAATGTGTTCGTCATCAGGGTGACTATGTTGAGAAATAACTATGTAGATACTGAAAGCGATAGGGAGCTGGTGTTGAGTGGTAAGGTGCTGGATCGAAATAAGTTTACTTAAATTTAAACAAATCTCCTTTATTTAAACAGGCAGGGAAGTTCACAGGTGTAAAATACATCAGATAATAACATCGTATACCATCCGAATTTATTAATACGACTTTACAAAAGAATGCAAGTGCCAAAAGTCAAACCAAAGAAAGGAAAACTCAACCAGCAATTTAAAGAAATCGACATTACGTAACATTGCCAACCAGATTCACTATCACACTTGAGAGAAGCAATAGTTGGCACCGCAAATCTGAGCGCCCGTTGACAACAGAATTTATTATAATGATTTACACAAATCGCAGGTGGAAGAATTTAATAAAACGAGCAAAACGTTAAACAGCAACTGCCCTCCAAGATTTACTGTTACAACCTAACAAAGCAACTATTGGCAGAATTTTGTAGAATACTCAACGAACAAGACAGCAACTGCCAGCAAGATTTATTATTACAACTCAAGATAGGAAAAATTCTGGCAGAAGCTAATATTAATAAAAAGGTTAATGAGCAAAACAGCAACTTTCAACGAGATTTACTATTACAGCTTAAGCAAATCAACTCTTTCCACAATTTAACAGAATGGTCAATGAGCAAGGCAGCAATTGCCAACAGGATTTATCATTACAGCTTAAGGAAAGCAACTGTTGGCAGAATTGAATAAAATGATCAATGAGCAAAACAGCAATTACCAACAAGATTTACTATTAAACTTAAGTAAAGCAGCTGTTGGCAGAATTTAAAAAAGATCAGTCACAATATAGTTAAACAGCAACTGCCAACCAGAGAACCATTTATTTAAAAAATACACTGAAATATATATAGTTTAGTGTACCACTAACAATTACACTGAAAATTAAATCTTATTCAGAGTGGGGTGTCCTACAAAATTCTGTAGCAAATATCTTTACTAGAACCGCCCCAAGAAGGCCTTTTTAAATAATGAAAAACAAATAGTACACGCCTTCGATCAAACAACTTCCTACAGAAGAGGTACTCAAAAGACTTGTGTAACCCAAAAAAATCAGTACTGTTATCCACATGCTTAAACAGTACCACAATCCGTCCGTAAGATGGGACTGTTAGACGGTAACGGAGACAAAACTCAAACAGAAATTTGACTTAGGAATGGACCAAATGGATCTAAGCACTGTCCCGTAGTGCTCAGAGCCATTTGAACCATTTGAACTTAACATCTGAGGTCATCAGTCCCATAGACTTAGAACTACTTAAACCTAACTAACCTTAGGACATCATACACATCCATGCCCGAGGCAGGATTCGAACCTGCGACCGTAGTAGCATCGCGGTTCTGGACTGAAGCGCCTAGAACCGAACTGTCACAGCGGCCAGTTTTGACTTGGGGGCACTAGACAAAGAACAGCTCATCAGCTTAACTAGTTTCTTAGTTTCGCTGCATTAGAGCAGCGTATGGACAGCATACAGCATTTGGTAGCAAGTTGTCCATCTGTTTCAACAGAGGCATTATTAATTATATGCTAGCCCCGTTCCGGTGCTCATGAATACACAAAATGAACAGACAGGATTACAAGATCCCCTTCCCGTAACACACGAGGCACAAATGAGCAATAAGATTGAATTTACCATCTATACATACACAGAAGAGACCACCTTGAGGTTAAGGGACCGCTCGTCCAAGGTACAATAAAGAACAATAAATAAGACTAACTACCACGCGGGCCGGAGTAGCCGATCGGTTCTAGGCGCTACAGTGTGGAACCGCGCGACCGCTGCGGTCGCGCGCTTCGAATCCTGCCTCGGGCATGGATGTGCGTGATGTCCTTAGGTTAGTTAGGTTTAAGTAGTTCTAAGTTCTAGGGGACTGATGACCTTAGAAGTTAAGTCCCATAGTGCTCAGTCATTTTTTAACTACCACGTTGCAGGAGTGACTCAAAGTACATGCGGCTTTGCCGTTTGAACACAACCACACTTAACACCACCCGACTTGGCCTAGGAGCTCCAAAGATACCGTAAAATTAATAAGAAACAATCGATAGGATATCATTTAATAGCCAACCTGACGTAGCCAGTTCATTGATTCTACCGTGCTTTTGACAAGTTTTTGAGTAACCAGGAGGGCTAGCACACAGAAAGGTCCCAGATGTGGAGTGGGATAGGTGGGGAGGACTTAATAGGAGGGATAAATATCGGGGCGGATCTCATTGTTTTGGAGAGAGAGTTCGTTGCAGCTGCTTTGAGGCAGGATATGAAATGTGTGTAGATGTAGGGATGGAGGGATTAGATTGAGAAAGTGCAGAGCAGATGATCAGAAGGGATGAATTGGGGTTATTGGAATCTAAATGGCTCTGAGCACTATGGGACTTAACTTCTGAAGTCATCAGTCCCCTAGAACTTAGAACTACTTAAACCTAACTTACGGACATCAAACACATCCATGCCCAAGGCAAGATTTGAACCTACGACCGTAGCGGTCGCGCGGTTCCAGACTGTAGCGCCTAGAACCACTCGGCCACCCCGGCCGGCTATTGGAATCTAGTTTGTGGATAGTACACGAGGTGTTGGTGAGAAGAGGTAGGAATTTGATAAGATGGTGCGGGTCAACGTGGGAGATGGTAAACAGATGCTGAGATCGAGGCACATTGCATAGTGTTGAGGATATGGAGGGACTTACGGAACTTTGGTAGGGCGGAAGTCCATGCAACATTTGCATAGCAGATGATAGGTAGGATCAGGGTTTTGTAGGTATGGAGAACAGTGGATGGATGTAATTCCCAAGTTTGGCCTGTTAGCAGCTTCAGGAGTCTATCGTGGGCTTTCTGCTGAATGGAGTGTAAGTAGGTTTCCACGTTAGTTACCAGTCGAGGGCTTGTCCGAGATAATTTAGTATGTTAGTTAAGTGGATAAGACACTCGTAAATGGAAAGGTAGAAATCGTGGAAGCAGAATGTGCTAGTGGTTCGGCTATAATTATTGCCTGGGTTTCGGAGAGACTGATTTTGAGGAGCCATTGATTACGCCAGGAGATATACTGATTTTAGGGCACTCCTGGCACCAATGGCAGGTACAGGAATTGGTATTGTTAATAGTGATAAAGGATGATTGATTAAATAGGAAGGATACAATAAGGCGGACATAATTAATTGGAAGTGCTTATGTCTGGAGTTTGAAAAGGAGACTGGAATAACATACACGGTCGTACGCTTTTTGTAGGTAAAGAGAGACAAAAAAGAGGATGTACGGGAGTTGAGTTGGTGGTGTAGTAGATGAATGAGGTGCAGGAGAAGAAACTAGGATGGAAGCAATACTGGTTAACTGGAAGAAAGTGGCGTTGGTTGAGGTGTTGATGGATGCGTCCGGAGAGGATTGACTCCTAGACCTTGCTGAATGCTCATGGGGCGACAGGTCATTGCCTGCCCGAAGTGACTGAGAGGTCTGCCCACCGCATCACAATGGACTCGCATTCAGGAGGAAGACGGTTGAAACCAGTGTCCGGCCATCCTGATTTAAGTTTTCCCTAAATCGCTCCAGGCAAATGCCGGGATGGTTCCTTTGAAAGGGCACGGCCGAACTCCTTCCCCATCTTTCCCAAATCCTATGGAAACGATGACCTCGCTATTTGGGCCCGTCCACCAAATCAACCAATCTGCCGGTCGCGGCTATCCATAAATCGCACGTCAAAGCGTACTGCCTACCCTCTGGCGGCAGATACACCGCTCGTTGCACAGCCACAACCAGTGGTGATACCAACCTGAGGAAAAGTATACGGCACAGACATTGAAAGGTCTGTGTGTAAATTTTCGCAGTAATTTTTCTTTTTTTGGATGCCTGGAATCGGGCTCGTAAGATTTCTATTGCTTAGACCTACGCGCGCAGCCTCGGCAAAGAACCTGCGCTACCCAGAGATTAGTTAGAAGTGATCTTCGCTCTGCGAAGATGCGCGGCATATTTATTTGTTGATTGTGAGAAGAGGAGACAAGAGGAAACAGTTCAACTTCGGTGTTAGATGTTATAACCTCCCCACAGAATAATAAAGAATGAAAAATAGGAAAATGGAGCCAAGTGTAACCTCCCAACAAAAGTCGCGACCAGAGCACACAGCCGACGCATGCCGACTCCCTACGACTACCGTATCCGACTGACTACTACTGCAGACTAGCGCAGACTGACTTCTACTGTCGACTCGCGCAGACTCGCGACAAGCAATAACTAACAATAAACTACTCTCTGGTCAGAGATTCTGTCATGCCTCGCCCATCGCCGGTGAAGCATACACCTTACAATGTGAATAGTCGCTTTTTGGTTGGGTAGCGGTAAGCAACAAATAATGGAGATTTTTCGGAATTATTTATGATTTAATGGAAGATTTATCGTGGAAAGAAAAATAATTAATTTTTTAGGTTGGTACGATTATGCTCTTTGTGAAGACTGGATTACAGGTAATGATTAAGTTTGTTTTATTTGCGGCAGCGTTTTGAAAAGGCACCATTCTTGGTTCGTGAGACATCCAGATCAGGAATCTTTTTGCTTTTCATTTTTTTGCTAGGATTTGTCGATCTTTGTGAAAGAAATGGAGTCAAGAATTACATTTTGGATTTTTGTTTAAGGAACGATTATACGCTTGAGGTTTATTTTTTGTAATTCTCTGACTGTAGTTACGTGAGTTCAGAGAGAGCTGCACTATTATTGAAGTTTCGTTATATGTCACTAAGTGAAGTGATATGAGATTTCTGTTGAGTCTACTTAACCCAGAGACATTGTCCACATCCCAAGAGTCAATTACTTTTCCATTTATTTAAAATCATTACCAAAAATTATGAAACAGGAATGATAATGTCTTTCAAGAATGCATTGCACCCTTGCATATCTCAGTAGTTAGATTCTGCAGCTCTGTTATCGAGACGCGCTGTGGCTATGAGAGCAGTTTGCACAGCGTTATGGAGTGCGATCCAGGCAAACCAAATAGTGTAGAAAACAGATTCTTTCTTCAATTCAATTTCACACTGATCAACTTTAGTTTCAATGTAACTGGTTTTTTAACAAAGTTCATAGCTATATTTTTGACAGCAAAAAATTCAGACAGGGCATGATTTTCTAAGAATTTTCGCAGTTAGAGTTCTCTATGCAATCTCGCAGTTCAGTTTTGTCACCAGCAGATAGTGTTACGCGAGCATATCAGTTTTAAGGTCCCGTGTGCCCACCATTCAAAGCAGGAAACCTAAAGTTTAGCATTTAACAGACAATGTAAAATTGGAAACACAAACAACATTACCGATACACTTTCACTAAAATGACTTCACTTGGCGATATTCCTTTTACGTTCGGGCGTAGGGGAATTTTCTGAGGGATTTTTTTTCCCTGATTTTGGTCGCTGTTTGCTTGTAGTTTTCTTTGGTGCTGCACTGTTTACTAATCGTTTGTGTTTCATTACAGTACGCTGATTGAAATAAAATTACAAGATGACAGAAAAGTACCTGAAATAAAACAAAATGACATCAATGATTCTGCAGCAATGAATGTAATGACACGCATGAAAACAGAATCAAGCAACATCTCTACAAGAATAGAAGAAACTGCAGAAACACAGGCACAATTAAAACGTCGGTTTTCTCAGATAGTGGCTGTGGTTGACATAAAATTTAAATAAAAGATACGTACCGAATAGAGAAAGCTTCAGTTAATGAAAAAATTAGTAAAGCAGTTTGTAGCGCTGATGTCGCAGATTGCAGCGCAAATCACTAAAGCATTCAGAATATATACAGGATATGAAAACAGAAACAAATAGAATTGACACCATAGGAAAAGAACAATTTGAAACACTGAAGGTACAGATCGATGAACCTTCAAACACAGTTGAACAAATCGAAGTAAATAGAGACGATCACTCAGCAGACACGCAATCAATACAGTTTAAAGAGATCGAAGAATTTCAATCTTTAGATCGCTTTAAGGGCAGATGACGGTAAAAAACAGCACAAGCAAGAAATCAATAGCATACGCACACATCTACGTGACACTGGAAAGCATTTAACACAAGAAAAAGATGCACATGATTGTAGTGAGAGCTATCAGAAACGACAAAAATATTTCGTGCAAGAGCAAGATTTTGGCCGACTTAAAAGTGAACAGGACTTTGAAAATGGACGCGAACATTCCCATACGCATTTCAACGGACAGAACTTAACAAGATCCAACAGATTTCACTAAAATATTTTTTATCGGTCAGAAATTTAAAGTTTTTCACACTGGCATCAATGATTTACATCCCTTAGATTGGATCCAACAGTCTAGCTTTTCTTTACCGCCAGACTGACTAGTTAGTGATACATAAGTTAGAACTAATTTGCGGGTTTTTGGAAAATGAATAAGTTATGCGGACGCTACCCATAGCAAGACAATGACAGTCGGAACCAAGGACGGTTCAGCTCATTCAGTGACAACAGAGACAGAAGATACGGGAATAACCAGTAGTACCAAAAACACTGTCAGGGACATAACACTTTCAATAGACTACCACAGCATGACCACCAACAAAAAAAAAAAAAATACAGAATTTTATCGTAACAACCAGCACTGTCATAATTCAAGAGGCAGCATGAACAATCCTACACAACATAGTAATTTTGGAAACTATTACATACAAAGGAATAACAATTTGCATGTGCATAGGCAGCAGCCATACAATCACAATCATCATGACAACAGACAACAAAACCACATTTTCCGAGGAAATGACAGATAAGGGAATACAACAGGAAAATTTTGTTTTCAGTGAGCCGGACAGTCGTTCTCACTCACGAGCATTTAATTCTATTAATACAGACCCGAGACGAGCTGTACAAATGCCTGAAGTCTCGCAAACTATTTCATAGCGACGCGACAGTGGCATACAACAATGACCAGAGGACAAGGCTACAGAAGGTTTACACACAGACAACACAATGTACTAACAATCCCACCGACACTACTGAAAATATTATTTTGGCAGACATGAGGGACATATTGTTACAAGAAAAAGAGGAACCTCAAAAACAAATTTATGATCCAATTATCAGCATTCAAATAGCTAAATGTAATTTAAACGCAGTTTTAGATTCAGTCTCTCCAGTTTCGTAATTAGTTATGCAGCATTCAATAAATGTAACTCAGATGAAACTTTTTTTTTTTTTTTTTTTTTTTTTCCTCGTTCCACTGCTAACAACATAGATTATACGTAGATTATACTTGGCACTTATTTCTTAAACATTTTGCATCTGGGATGTGATAGTATGTATTTTGGTTTCTAGAATCCGAATATACCTTTCAAAATGTTCCAGCACGTACCAGTTTTGACTTCTTAAACGTTTCTTATTTTTCCTATTCAGTGTTTCGCTTTTTGCTGTTCTTCTGTCTTGATGTTTAATCGTTTGTTTTTGGTTTGCAGAGGAGACCTAGAAGATCTACAAATCGTCAGTAAATGGTTGGTGTGGTAATCTAGTGGTGTGAAAGAGATCCTCAGTGAGTGTTTCCTGTGAAAGATAGTGCAAACGTTTTTTTGTTTAGAACTTACACTAAGGAAAACGGCAACTAGTAAATCTCGTAGCTGTCTAAACACCCCAACAACTTTTGTTATGTGTGGGAAATTCACTTCAAAAGCCCAAAGAAAACCAATCACTGATTTGGTTGAGAAGGCATATAATTGTATTTTGATTGTCCTGTTGGTGATCAAGATAAAAAATTTTGCTCCTCGTATTGCCTGCATAAACTGTACTACAACCTTAACCGAATAGTTGAAAGGAAAACGCTGAGCCATGCCATTCGCTGTTCCGAAGGTGTGGTGTGAGCCTTATGACCATTATTCTGACTGTTACTTCTGTCTTACAAATATTTCGGGACATTCAAGTGAAACTAGACATAAAATAAAGTGTCCAAATATATCTTCAATGCATATGCCTGTGTCCCATGACGGCATTTCATTGGCATCATGGCCGGCCGGAGTGGCCGAGCGGTTAAAGGCGCTACAGTCTGGAACCGCACGACCGCTACGGTCGCAGGTTCGAATCCTGCCTCGGGCATGGATGTGTGTGATGTCTTTAGGTTAGTTAGGTTTAAGTAGTTCTAAGTTCTAGGGGACTTATGACCACAGCAGTTGAGTCCCATAGTGCTCAGAGCCATTTGAACCATTGGCATCATGCCCACTCACACATACAAAATAGAACTCATTTCAAACGTTCTGAATGTGTATTTTTGTTTCACTTAATTGTACCAATATTCCCTATTACCATTCTTTATTCTGCTGTGTATCTAGGAAATGTGACGTCATAGATAAAAACTGATTTTACCAATCTATTCAGCACCCCAAAATTAGGTAAATCCATCAATTTACAAACCAGATGCAGAAAAAAAGTTTAAATTTGTTCTTAATTAAAACGAAGAATCCGATCGATATAAACATCAAGCCATTCGTGAAATTGCAGTTTTTTAGGCCTCATCAGTTTTCTTCAACGTTTCAACGTTTGTAGCTCTGGACGCTACAAAATTATCTCAGTTAAGTGGTAAAAATTCAAACTGGTTTTGGGACGAACAAGCACAAAATGAAAAAATAAGTTGAAACGAGCTTTGCTAAATGCACATGTATTTCACATCGTGACTGACAACTAAAAGACAGCTCTTGGCGTTCATGTCTTTCCGGAAATAGAGAAAATTGGTGCTATTGTTACCAAGAGCATTGCATTTCCCAGCCGTGTTCTTTTCGCTTCTGAACGTAATTTTTCGATCACAGAATTTGAGGCATTAGCGTCGTTTGAATTTTTTCAAAATTTTGATATTTTCTATTTTGCAAACATGCTAAAGTACACACAGGCCACCGCGTGCTACAATTTTTGATGACCACCAAACTTTCTCATGATCGCTTGAGGAAATGGGCATTATACTTACAGGAACTTCATTTCTCTGTTTTACACATTTCTGGAAAACAGCATATTGTTGCTGACATCTTTTCCCTATCTCTTGGTAGCTCATAGATGGTTCAGCAGTTTTCAGGTATATTCAGTCCCATGATGGTCGATCGTTTAGGTTTTCATTAGATCTTGGGAAAAATAAGACAACGTGGAGTTTGTCTGTCTATACATAAGGATACAGGTCGGATAGTAGGGAAGTGACAGTTACTCAAACAAGGGAAACCGAGATCTAATCCATGCAATGGTTTTTTCGAGTCTGCTCTTGACAGCAGACATATGGACCACCTTTTTGTCAGCTATGTGGGACCGCTTCCATACACCGGTAGGGAGCAGGGGAGGGATCGTAATATCCTGGTGGTGGTGGATGGATTCTCCCGTTTTAGCTGGTTGTTCACAGCTGTGTGGTCCCTAGTGGTTAGTCAGTACATCACCTTCCTAAAGTCTTTGCGGTTTTTGGTCCCCCCAGGATCTCGGGAAGTGATAACTCACTGGCTTTTTCCTCTCAAGACATCAGAGCATTTTATTTCAGTCATGGGATAAGACCTTCTTTTACCTAGCACATGAACAGGAATTTGAAAGCCACCCTGACAATATTTCGAGGTAAGACTCAAAACTGGTGAGGGTTTCCTATTCTCTGATTAAATCTGGCATTTAATACTGCTCATCATGAATCTATCAAGGCCTCTCTAGCCTCAATAATCCTCGCCTATCCGATGAACTCTCTTTCGGCTGGCCTTTGGACTACTGACAATTTGCCTCCTGAGTGAGTCACACCTCAGCCAGTGTTAGATAGTTGGGAATGAGAGAGGTGCAACATACAGTTCGCACATACGCTTCAGGCACTTAGCTACAATCAATCGGCGGCGCGAATTCAAGGGGAAGGATAGAGACCTCGTATTCGTGCTCGGGTTTCATGTCGGGGCTAAGGCCGGAGCAACGGCATCTAGTAAATTGGCTCACCGTTTGTTAGTCCCTGTAAATTCTTAAGCTTTCTGTAATGACTCAAATGGCAAAATCACAAGAGTAGTCAGGCACTTTCTCCCGAATGTGCTGACTGCCCGCCAGGACGTCAATGGGTTTGAACGGGGTAAATTGAGCTGTGGCGGCTCTGTCCCTTGTATATTTCTGCTCTGGTTGGGCATCATTGTCTCGGTAGGGTGGAGTGCTTCCGGTGGCGCCATCAGTGCTCACTGAAGAAAGGAGGGAACGGAGGTGGAACAGCAGGGTGAGTCGACGTGGCATGGCTTGAAGCTATAGTTTCCTTCAGAGGTGTGTCCGTTGCCAAAGCTTAAGATATCTGTCGGCAGTGTGAGCTAGTGCATTGAAATAATGGCTTATTACAGACACAATCAACTGCTTGTGGGAAGGATTATGAGACTGGTTTGCATTGAATACAATCGCCTGTTCTAGAGACCCATGTCTGTTAGTAGGGGCATCGTACATTAGTCTAAGTTCTGATTCAGAGACGATTTGGAACTGATTTGCCCTATGGAAGCAAAAGATGGCATCCTTACCTTTTACGTTAAGGAATTTCACACATGTTTCTTTGTTTCTGATTTTTCCTTTCTTTGAGTTTAAGCTGTTGGTACTGAAGTACAGGGGTGTTGTTGAAACACACTTGTGGCTTGAGCTGGTACATAGCAACTTAATGTTTCAGCTGCCTGGTTAATAATTCTTTTGCTATTTTCGAAAGTTTCGATCGCTGTTAGAATATTTTTCTTAAACTGGTGAATACGAAGCAGTCATGTGAGCTGCCTGCTTAATAACTGTTTTGCTATTTTTTAAAAATTGTGGCACCTCTTAGAATATTTTTCTAATGAAACTCTCATACAGTGAAGGATCGTAACATTTTTCTGCTCAGTTATGATTATTACCGTTAAAATTGTGGCAGCTGTTGGAATCTTTCTATAATTCAATGAAGGAAACTATATTTAAAGGGCAGTGATTACTGCAGCAGCTGTGTAAGGCCCAGGTCCGTCCATTACGGTCACCTAATCCTATATTCACACCCGAAACCCACCGTATCACCAGTTAACTTACGTCATTTAGCAGTCATGGACCTGTATGTGTCTGTTCCAACAAGCAGTATATTTTTTTGGCTGTAGAACTTACATCCAAATTTGTCTCCTTTACACCACTTTGTAAACTGGCTGCGAGAACCGTTTCTGCAGCATTTACCAAACGATTTTTGAAAAGAAGTAGGACATGTCGACAAGTTATCTCTACCAGTATACCTAAATTTCATTTGGCTCATTGGATACGTACATTGAAAAACATAAAAAAATTACACCAGTTTTTATTTCCCGTTACCACACTTCTTCCAACCTGTCCGAAAGAATCATAAAGAAACAGGAAAATATGCAGACTATATTGTCACAAAAAGCACACAGAATGGGATAGATATTATATTCAAATCTTACAGGACACCATAAATTGTTTACCTAACGATCCCACACTTCTCTTTCCATATTTGGTACTGAAAAAAAAAAGCCTAACAAAATCAGAGAAACTGCACCTTCTCCAAAGCCACAATGCTTAAGGCGTCATGAAATCACTTAAATTACTCGTACAATCATAAAAGGGGCAGCAGAGAAGGGAAAACAGCTACAGAAGAGGAGATGCAACAATAACGAATTCAAAACAGGTCAAAAAATTTTAAAAATTCATTTAAATCTAGAACAGACCATTGCGTATTCGCCGAATAGCTCACCTGAATACGGCAGAAGTCGAAACATTGCCCACAAAAACATCTCGTGGTCTACCACATTTGCAGTGTAAAATGTTTCGTAGAGTAATTCTTTGAATGCTTGTTCTTTTTGCTCGCGGTACATAGCATACTCATGTTGTGATACATGTAATTTTCTCATTGGTGATAGGACTGTTGTAAATATGTGGAAGTTAAGTAATGAGTCATTTCATCCTACGTATGTGTATATTGTAATTATTTCCCTTACATAAGGTAGCAGAGGTTATCATTTCTTTGTATTTCTTTCACTTTATGTATTTTGTATATGTAATTTACTTTACTGTTACAGATATAAATCACACTGTCACTAATAATGAAACTTCCTAGCGGTGTGTGTCACGAATACTCTGGGAAAACTACATTGCAAAACAGAAGCACCAAATGTTAGCCGAGTAGAAACGTGGCGTGGCACGAAACTTGAATGTTCAATAGTAATATCGGGTACTGTGTAAAGTAATGGGATTTTATTACAGGCTGATACACTGAATTATGCAAAAATTGGACGGTATTGGGCAAATATTGCACAGTACACAATTGTGGAACAGGTAGAGATTCTTTCGTTGGATTTAATATATTTTGTTACTAGTCGAAGGATGATTCTTATTTTCAGCATAGAGCACTGTACGGAGTAAGAACTATGAGCACATCACACACAAGCTTTCTTGAGTTATAAACAGCATGTGATGGCAGTAAATACGAGTTTATGATTTTTGATTCATGACATGATGAAGTTTATGATTTTGTAGATTGCTGAATTATGTTCTTGAGGAGATATGGTTTAACATTTCAGAAGATGTGCAATGACGTTAGGGAGTATTAGGGATTAAGTGATGATTTATTCGTAGTGAACACTTTGAGTTGTTCTGATTTAATGACTGGTGTTGGGAAGAAGAATTCTTACGAATGGATATAAGATGTTTGGGAAATTTGCTACTTTATTGTATACACTGTGATAGAACTTTCTGGTCTGTAAGCGTTTTTCTGTGTGAATAGCGATGCTTATGACAGATGAGACATCAGTTTATGTGCTTGATTTGACAGTCGTTTGGCTTTACTTGTCCTGACAACTTTTCTTTCTTACTTAACAGGTTAATGATATTTTTTAATTTTTCTGCTCAACATATTAAACTATATTTAGCGTAATTATTCTTTATCTTACGTACATACAGCTTAAGGCATTTTTTGTACCAGTTTGTCTTTCTTACATTTGGGTATGCTAAGCATTTTTAGATGAAAATTATTAGTGACCACATTTTAACTTTCATTATGTTTTGTGAAGGACTGACGTCATACTTTAATGTAGTTAATTTCCTTTTACCGGTACAACAATAATTTTGTGCACAAACCTTTCTCCGTTTCTTCCTTTCTTTCAGTCACTGTGCTGCTCAATAGTTGCTCGAGCTAGAATTTTTTGTAGGAAATATTATGATTTATTGTTACTGTACACCGTAAGCATGATAACCTTAAGAAATCTGTTACTTTTGTATCTATATTTTGATACATATTTGTTTGAGGATGCTCTGATTTATATTCTCAGTTCATGTCTCGTACGCCTAACATGTTTTACTCACGTTATATAACACAGAACTCCGTATAACGCTGTTGTAAATAAATTCATTTACACGTTGTTATGCAATCTTTGTCAACTTTACCGTGCACTGGTCTTGAATGCCAGAGTGACACAGAACAACAGGGATGTTTGAAATGAGTAGTGGCAGCCATGAGCAGATGGCAGCACTGCGGGCTCGTGACAGCGAGTAAACAGTACAGCATTTCAGTAATCATGGATCAGTGGAACGGACAACAGCGTATGTTAGCCCTAAAAATATTTTATAAAAACAATGATAGTTTGGTAGCGGCGCAGAGGGAGTTTCGACGTTTTTATAATTTAGGACGTCATGACGCCGTTCCGTTGAAACACGCGATAAAATGTTGGATTAATGACTGTGAACAAACTGGATCTGCCCTCAAGAAGAAACCAACAGGACCACCAAGAACTGTACATTCTCCAGCGAGCATTGGTGATGTACCCGAGTCTGTCTTATGGAGCCCACGGCGTTCAATTCACCAGCAAGCTGCAGTGGTTGGAATGTCCTAGAAGAGTGTTCACAGAATTCTTCGTCTTGATTTGAAATTAAAGCCATACAAACTACAGATGATGCACCAATTGAAGGACAACGATTGCCGGTTACGATAAAGGTTCTGTCGACAAATGGTAAAAAAATAAACAATGACGATGAATTTCTAAACAAGTTTTGGATGTTAGATGAGGCACATTTTCACCTCACAGGTTATGTGAATAAACAGAACTACCGTTACTGGGCAAACACAAATCCTAATGACGTACGTGAGTGCCCTTTACACGCTGGTAAAGTGACAGTGTGGTGTGGTGTTTCATCGCACGGGATTGTCGGGCCGTATTTCTTCGCAAATGAACAAAGAAACACAATAATTGTCAATGGCGATCGTTACGTGGAGATGTTACCAACTTTCGTTACACCTGCATTGAACAACTTCCCAAACGTTCAAGAAGCCTGGTTTTAAAAGGACGGCACTCGATGGCATATGTGCGAGAATTGCTTGGCAACCGTGTGATCTCACGATTCCGTAACATTCCCTGGCCGCTTAGATCGCCAGATTCATCCGTTTGTGATTATTTTCTTGTGGGGCTACCTCAAGAGTAAAGTCTACATGACTCGACCAAGAACTCCCGATGAGTTAAAACAGAGAATTCGGGATGCAGTTCACAGTATCCCAGCTGAGACGTTGCAGCGGTCAATGAGGAATCTCAACAGCAGATTTCACGAATGTATTCGTATAGGAGGACGCCATCTAAAGGACGTAATTTTTTTAAAAAATGATTAATGCCATCAATGTCTCGTAAATGGCAAAGTTGTAAGGTTTCAATTACTATGAATACAATTTCTTTCCTTCATCACTTCTAGTTTTATTGGATTGTAAAAATGTTCCCGTTTTTCTGTGTTACCCTGTATTTACTCATTTGTAACAATGTTTGTCCTTCTGTACTACGATGGGTCAGAACATTCATGGAATTATTTAAGCATACTCTTCCGCACTGTGATTATTTTTGGTTTGTGGGATGATGATGAAGATGAAATGATGAGGACAACACAAAAATCCAGTCCGCGGGTAGGGAGAATCCCCAGCCCGGCTGGGAATCGAACCCGGGACCCCGTATCCAGAGGCAGCAAAACTAGCCACTAGACCACAAGTTGCGGACCTTCTGTACTGTGAGACACATGAACAAATGGAGTTATCTTTACAATATCGATTTATTAGGTCGCTTCAACTGTATTTATGCAGTTATTTCACAGGCATTTTACAGTACTGTTGTGGGAGACATTGGCTCTGAGTTGTCAGTGGAATTTTTATGGAGAAATACTGAGTCTGTTCTTAGCCTCCTCACTAATGAACTGAAAAAGTCTTCGACAAAACATGTTTACTTCAAGGCACATTTCGACGTGTTTTCTTTAGTGGCGTACTGGTTACACTCAAGTTAAAAACGATTTTCACTGAATATATAGAATTCAAAGATGGCAACGTAGTTTTCGCAATGGTATGAAAATGTGACATTTCAGGGAAGTTTTACCTTTACGTTAATGTGAACAGTCGAGTTCTGGTTAGTAGAGATTTTCGGGAATTATATTATGGATTAATGGAAGATTAATTGCGGAGAGAAAAACGGTTGATGCTTACGTTGGTACGATTGCACCCTTTGTAAATAATGTATTAAGTTACGTGTAAAGATTAAGTTTATTATATTTGCGGCAGCGACTTGATAATACAGCCTTCTTGGTTCGTCAAACATCCAGGTCATGAATCTTTTTTGTTTCTCATTTTTTTGCTAGAATTTATCATTCTCTGTGAGAGAAATGGTTTTAAGAATTAGATTTTGGTATTTTGTTTAAGCAAAGATTATTCATGTGGGTTTAATTGTTCTAATTCTTAGATTACAGTTATGTGATATCAGAAAAAACTTAACTATTATTGAAGTTTCGTTAAATATCATTAACTCAAACGACACGGGACTGCTATTGCGTTCATTTAACGTAGAGTCATTTTCCACATTCCAAGAGTCAATTAATATTCCATTTATTTAAAACAATAATATCAATGTTTTTAGAGAATGCGTTGCACATTTTAGTATCTCAGTAGTTAAATTTTACAGCTCTGTTATCGGGACGCACTATGGCTACGAGAGCAGTTTGCACAGCGACATCCACTGCGACCCAGGTAAGCCAAAGGGTGTAGCAAACAGATTCCTTCTTTAATTAAATTTCGCAGGAACCAGTGTAGCTTCAAAAGCAATCAGTTTTCAACCAAAGTTCATAGTCAGATTTTTTGACAACAGTATGTTTCAGACAAGGCATGATTTTCTTAGAATTCTCTCTGATTTCTCCAGGCTTTCTCGCAATTGAATTTTATGTAAGGTTTGATATGTACACCATTCTAAACACTACTTTGCAGTGTAGACAGAAACAATTTAGAAGCATCCGTTATTACGACAGAACAAAAATTTGCGACTGACAGGAACAATTTGACCCCACGCTGCATCGCTCCAGCTAACCCGCTACGGCATTACAGAACAAAAACTTGCGACTGCCACGATCTATTAGACTTCACGTTGTTCTTCTCTAGCCGACCCTGTATGTTATGCGTTGACTCGAGCTACTTGGTTTGCAGTAAGAGAATGATGATCACACTCCACACGTAGTGTGTTTTGATGTCGCTTCGAGATTCTTGCGGTAATGGTTAATCGAGCAGCGTTACGCAGTCAGATTTTGTGTTAAAAAAATCGGGCTCTCAGACGGTGGAACGATTCGAGAAGCTTTCGGGTAGGAAGCCATGTGCCAGATAAGAATTTACGAGTGACGGATGTTCCGGGAGACCCGAGAAAATCTCGACAACAACGAGCATCCAGGGTCCGTCAGCGTCCCAAACGCACGGAAATGTGGAGAAAATGGTAAGAGTTATGATCTAGGATCGAAGCCTGAGCGTGAGAATGATAAGAGTATTGGAAGACCCCGAAATTCAGTGGTTACCACATTCTGATTGACGAATTAGGGATGAGAAAGGAGTGATCTGAAAAGGTCATCACCTCAGTGGATGTCCAGTTGCAGTACTGGGGTGCAAATTCCAGCCTTCGTCGCCAATGAGCAGCAGCCAGCATGGGTGCCTGATTCGCAGGCCAATACACAGCAACGGTCCATGAGGAGACTCAGTTTGTAGCTGGTAGCCGCTTGCTTTATGCGGCCTGTCAGTTGCTCTACAGTTGCAAATCTGTTCACACGTACACATCTCCGACGCAGCTGTTCGCTCGTGTTATCTATGGCGCGTGGTGGACCACAGTTGCCTCCGCGCCAGTTTTGGATAGCACCATTTCGCTATGCACGGTGTGCTTTAACCACGGCGATACATGAACAGTTCCCAAGATTTCGGAAATGCTTCCACCTTTCGCCCGAAATTAATGATCATGATTTTTTGGGACGTCAGAAAATTGCCCTTTTCCGCGTTAGAGTAACGACTTGCATTGTTTGCCGCGTCCAACCGACGCGCTACTAATTCTGCCACCGGTGATCTGTGAGTGGTTATTGAACGCCGACATCGAATGTAGGTGGTAGTCATATTAATATGACTGGACCATTTTCATCACCATATTGGCCCAAGTTTAACCTTCTCGACCTACCTTACAAACATTCTCAAGACGGATAAAAGAGCAGTGCGTTGGTCTTCACAATGGTTTGTAAGTCCTCACATCATCATGTGAAGGAGATACAGGGAACTGTATTATTTAATATTTTCTTTCGTAGTCTTAATACAGGGAATTATTATTTAATATTTTTTTCGTAGTCTTGATCGCAGTGAACTTAAAACTACTATTTGCTGATAACCACTTTCGGATCTATATTTATAAATTATACGGCGCAGCAATCAGTCGTCCTTTTTTGCAGGTTTTATTTGGCAAATCCAGATTTTGGCTAGTGCCTAGCCATTATCAGTACACTATTTTCTAGTCTCAATGCTTGTCAGTTCCCTGTTGTTCGGACGTCAGTCACAGAAGCTTTCGAAATGTGGTGCTACAGAAGAATGCTGAAGATTAGATGCATAGATCATAACTAATGAGGAGGTATTCAATGGAATTGGAGAAAAGAGAAATTTGTGGCACAACTTGACTAGAAGAAGGGATCGGTTGGTAGGGTGTACTCTGAGGCATCTGGGGATCACCAATTTATTATTGGAAGGCAGCGTGGAGGGTAAAAATAGTAGAGGGAGACCAAGAGATGAATACACTAAACAGATTCAGAAGGATGTAGGTTGCAGTAGGTACTGGGAGATGAAGAAGCTTGCACAGGATAGAGGAGCATGGAGACCTGAATCAAACCAGTCTCTGCAGTGAAGACCACAACAACAACAACATTTCAACAGTGGTACAAGTCCATTAGCTCCACTTTTCTGTTCATAATGGTTCTGAAACTAATAGTCCAAACAAACAGAAAGAAAGGTTCATCTCTAGCAAGAAGCCATATGCTTGAATATTTGTGGTATGTCAACTGCAGATTTTTCAGCGCTCGTTTAACTTTAGGACTCTGTATCTCAGAATGAACAAAAATGGACTTGTACCACTATTGCAATAAGCCCATCATATGTACGCGACTGTAGTCGGCAGGGCGTGATTAACGTGCCGGGAAAGGAGACTCGAATGAGGTAACAAACGCGTAGGAATCCACAGCTCGGTGTTTACTTCACTGCATGCAAACTTACTGTGAAAGGAGTATAGTCAGCGGTCTGGAGACACCATGTTTTACAATGTCTAGTAACGACGCTCTCGATAGCTTCGCGACGTAATTGCGCCGCCCTAGTTCACCGACTCACCGCATTATTAGTGATCTATTATTGCGGTCTGGCTGCTGACCACCGCGCGCGTGAATCACCCGAGCATCGGCGGCGGGGCGTTTCAATCAAAATGATGGCTTCCTTCCCGTAGCGAGCGCACACGGCGCGGGCGCGCGCCCTTTGTTACGGGAGGCGATATTTTTTTCCATTGTCGGGCGCGCTGGCAGGCGACCCTCTCGGCAGAGCGCAGGGAGGCAAGAGGCCAAATTGCCGCCGTTAATAACGCGGCCAGTCTAGCATCGCCGCCGCGCGGTCATTCCGGCGGCAGGGCGCGCGGCTACCTGGCGCCGGTCGCCGCGATTGAGACGTTCCCCGGACAACGAGGCGGAGCGCGTGTTTATCCCCATCAGGCGCGACGATCGCCGGCTGCAGCGGGCAGGGCCGCGAGTGCGTGCGACGCATGTTAATTGCCGAGCATCACGGAGCGCGGCGCGGCGCAGCTGCCGCCGCCGGTGTCGCCTCGGCTAACGAGGGCCTCCCCTTGCGTGCGTGCGTGTGTGTGTGTGTGTGTGTGTGGACGCCCGGGCTGGGCCGGCCGAGCAGGGCCCGAGATGCGGCAGATAGGCCGCGGGCTACCGTGCCGGCGAGGCCCGCCTGATGAAGACATTATCTGCGGCGGCGCTGGCGGCAGGTGGCGGAGGACGCCCACCCAGACCGACACCCTCATTAGCCGCAGCGGCGCGAGACCTCCACACACGTGCATACTCTCGCTCTCTCTCTCCCTCTCTCTATCTCCGCCTCTCTCTCCCTCCTCTCTATCCCCTTCCTTCTCCTCCCCCCTCCCCCTCAAGCCACTCATCTCTCCCCCTTTCTCTCTCTCCCCTCTCCCCGGCAGAGAGATGAGATTCTACCGGCAGGTGCGTGGGACAGCTCCCCTTTCCTTACGCGGCCCTGTCTCTGCAACACGATAGTCTTCTGCTCACTGACAAAGAACTGCTTGCTCTAAAAAACCTGATTTCCTGTCAGATAAGTCACAGTTCGTAGTACTGAAAGAAAGTCTTCGAGTAAAACAGAACTGACTTCTGGCGTTTCCTAAGGTAGTGTTATAGGCCCTCTGCTGTTCCTTATCTGTATCAACGATTTAGGAGACAATCTGAGCAGCCCTCTTAGGTTGTTTGCAGTTGCTGCTGTCGTTTACCGACTAGTAAAGTCACCAGAAGATCAAAACAAGTTGCAAAACGATTTAGAAAACATATCTGTACGGGTCAAAAATTGGCGATTGACCCTAAATAACGAAACGTGTGAGGTCATCCACTCGAGCGCTAAAAGGAATCCGTTGAACTTCGGTTACGCATAAATCAGTCAAATGTAAAGGCAATAAATTCAACTAAATACCTAGGTATTACAATTACGATCAAAAAACAATCCTGTTGGCAGAACATCCGCAACTAAGCATTATAGCAGAGGTTGAAAATACCGTTTCAGTTGTAAATTACTTTATTTTCACACGACCCGTTTCGAACTGTTATAAGACCATCCTCAGGTATCGTAGCTGTGCTGTGGTCCCCGAGCGCCGCGCGTACCAGGCGCGTTGTGCTGCTTATGAGCGCAGAACCGGGACTCCCTGTTCTAGGCTCATAGGCAGCACACCGTGTCTAGTACACGGCGCTCAGGGACCAAAGCACGGCTACGACACCTGAGGATGGTCTTATAACAGTTCGAAACGGGTCGTGTGAGAATAAAGTAATTTACAACTGAAGCGGTATTTTCAACCTCTGCAATTACGAACAACTTAAATTGGAAGGAACACATAGAGAATATTGTGGTGTAGGCTAAACAAAGACTGCGTTCTATTGGCAGAACACAGCAAATGTAAGAGCTACTAAAGAGACTGCCTACACCACACTTGTCCGTTCTCTCAGAAGACTGCTGCGCAGTGTGAGATCCTTAACAGATAGGATTAACAGAGTACATCGAGAAAGTTCAAAGGAGAGCAGCATGATTTGTGTTATCGAGAAATAGCACTGCTCATGAGTGAAGGACATCTGAGGCTCTTGTTAATACTCGTATTTCTCTATTTATAGGTAGAATTGTCCGATTATCTACATCTAGAAGTTGAGATCCATCGTTTTCTAGATCCTGCTCTGGTTTTATATAAGTGTCAAATTCTACGTCTATAAAGTCTCAATATTCATATCTTCAATATCATTGTCGTCCAATTGTTTTAATTGTAATTATTGCCTCTACTGTCACTGACATGATACATCATTTGGGACAGACATCGTTAAAACAAAGGCGTTTTTCGTCGAGGCGAAATTTTCTCACGAAACTTCAATCACTAACTTGCTCTTCCGAATGCGAAAACATTTCGCTGACACCGACCTACATAGGGAGAAACGATCATCGTAATAAAATAGGGGAAACCAGAGCTCGCAGGGAAAGATATAGGTGTTCGCTGTTTTTCTCGCGCTGCTCGAGATTGGCATAATAGAGAATTATTGTGAACCGTCTGACATGCACTTAAGTTTGATTTCCAGAGTATCCATGTAGATACAGATGTAGATGAGGGAAGGTAGCCGTGTGACGTCTTCGACGACTGATATTTCGACACGAGAACAGGGCGTCATTTTCAAGGCACTAATGCATAGAGAGAGCTCTGCGCTAACAAATTTAACCCTGTGGCGCATAACCGATAGTGGTCGCTTCTTTGGCGTTTTCAAACAGTCAGCAGCGATAGCTCGCTACTCGTGTTGTGTGCTGCATGCCTTCGCAGCTGTCCTCTACAGTCAGAATCATGCTCCACAGGATTAAACCCTCGGTAGGCGGGGCTACGCCTACCAAGAACAACATTACGGTTTATGCAGAAAGAAGGTACACAACGAGCGCCACCACACAAACAAAGTTGACCAATGTCAGAAGTTACTGACGCGTCCCGGCACAGGTCCAATACACCAAAACAGGCTTGCTAGGTCTTGGTTGGGGCAGTCGAAAAGTTGATGACAGTGTCATTCTTTGGTATTGTTTTAATTACTCTAACCCACCCTTATAGCGAAGATAAGAGGGAGTAGAAACTCCGTACCTGCTTAGGATGGTGTAGGCGACTGGTGGCAAGGAGTGATCTGCAAAAGTAGCAAGATATTAATTTTCTTTAAAAAGATTTATTTCTTTTTAAACGTAATGACTTCTAATATACGACCATCTTCTCGTAGTCTCAATGTCTAAAGGCTCTACCACTAGGGCGTCACTGCCCACTGCATACTCGGTAAGGATACTAGACACTGGAGCTGCACACTGAAGCCTGAATGTTGTATCCTTTTCTATCGTTCTCAGTTGGCTCCGGTTACACACGACCTTATTCATTATCTTTCTGAAACGTTACAAGTGATCGACTTATTTCTAGTTTAACATTCCTGATTCAGCTTTGGTATCTTTCTGTCAAGCTTCACTGGATTTTTCCTAGCACGAGTTTGAACCTCAATCCTCGGTTCCTTTAGCGAAGTGAGAAATGTTAGCCTTACCCTGGCGCACTGAGAGACCTCCAACAGATAACTAGTTGTCACATTCTATGTGTCTTTCCATACCGTCAGGTACTCGGACTGCCTTGCATAATGAGCCCCGTTTTTTCTTCATGATTTGACATATACTTTAAAAAATGGTTCAAATGGCTCTGAGCACTATGGGACTTAAGTTCTGAGGTCATCAGTCCCCTACAACTTAGAACCACTTAAACCTAACTAACCTTAGGACATCACACACACCCATGCCCGAGGCAGGATTCGAACCTGCGACCGTAGCGATCGCGCGTTTCCAGACTGTAGCGCCTAGAACCGCTCGGCCAACCCGGCCAGCTATACTTAAAATAGTTCAAGATGTTATCGATAGTGAATATTAATTACGAATGCGTGACCAAGTACCGTTAACTCCATCTTTCTCTTGTCTGAGCAGGGAGAGAACAGCATTCCAAGCAAAATTTCAGCAATGTCTTCCGTCTCTAGTTATAAGGCGTCCTGCTAATTTGGCTCAACAGCTTCGTTAATAACGATATCCAACAGCAAGAACTGAAAGTTAGAATCTCTGTGCTGTTACATTCCACGGGATGACCAGTACGAAGAGCTTATCAGTACTCTGTCTTTCATATCTACATTTGCATCAGTGCTCCGCAAGCTAAGTGACGTTGTGTGGCGGAGAGTATCTCTGGTACCATTAACTGATCATTCCTTGCCATCTCCATTCGCGAATGGCGCATGGGAAGAATGATTGTCAGTAAGTTTCACTATTGGCTCTAATTTCTCGAATGTTCTCTTCCTCGTCATTTCGGGAGATGTATTTGGGACGAAGTATTGCGTTGTCAGACTCTTCCCGGAAAGTAATCTCTAGAAATTTCGGTGGTAAACCCCTCTGTGACGCACAACGCCTCTCTTCTAGCATCTGCCAATGGAATTTGTAGAGCATCTCATTAACGCTCTTCGCCAACTAAACAATTCCAAAATTCTTCCTACGAAACTTAGTCCGGAAACTACTTTTCCCATTATTTGTTTTATGTGATCTTTTCACGTATAGAAGCTCTGGACAGTTCCTACTAGATATTTTTGGTATCCTACATGTATCTACATCTCTATCTAATCCATCCATTGTGTCGGTGGTCTTCCTCCAATCTTTTCTACATCTACATGTGTATCTGTATCTATAGTCCGCAGGCTACCTTGTGGTGTATCTGTATCTATAGTCCGCAGGCTACTTTGTCGTGCATGGCGGAGGGTACCCCGTGAACCAATATAAGTCGTCACCTTCCCCCTCCCCCCCCCCCCCCCCACATACACACACATACTGCCTTTTCCTGTCGCAGGAGGAACGATTGCTGGTAAGTCTCCATGTGGGTTCGAATCTCTCTAATTTTATCTTCATGCCCTTCCCGCCAGATATACGTGAGAGGAAGCCATGTACTCTGTCCAGCCACATTAATGTACCACCAACCAAAAGCTTGAATAACCAAATTTTGAAGTGCGGACCGCTGCGACACGTGCAGGAATAGAGTCGGAGCGGTTCTGGAAGGTGCAGGCAGGGATGTAGAGTCATGCCGACTCCGATGCCGTGGCCATCTGAAATAGGATTCTCAGTTGAGGGTCCATGGCGCAAAACGGTCCGATCGACATCGTCCCAAAATTCTCGATTGAGTTCGAGGTGTTTGGTGGCCAGGAGAGTACGGAAAACTCAGCCTGGTACTCTTCGAATAGTGCACGTATACTGCGAACTGTGTGCATATTGCATTCTCCTTCTGTGGATGCCATCGCGCCGAGGAAAAACAATCTGCATGTAGGGGTGTACATGGACCTCCAGTATAGATGCATACACTTGTTGGTCCATTGTGCCCTGCAGAATGACGAAATGACCCAGGGAATGCCACGAAAACTTTCTCCAGACCATAAGAAACGTGATTCATCCGGAAAGGCCACTGAGTGGACGTCCAGATGCGGTAGTGGGAGCCCAGATTCCACCTTTCGTCTCCAATGAACAGCAATCAGCATGAGTGCATGAACCAAGTAGAGGCCCATACGCAGTAACGTTCGTTGAACTGCCATTGAGGAGACACTGTTCGTAGTTCCTTGGTTCATCTGGGCGTTCAGTTTCTCAACAGTCCCATGAACACATCTCCGCAGCCGTCGTTCATCCCTGTCATCTACGCCCGCATCTCGTGGTCGTGCGGTAGCGTTCTCGCTTCCCACGCCCGGGTTCCCGGGTTCGATTCCCGGCGGGGTCAGGGATTTTCTCTGCCTCGTGATGGCTGGGTGTTGTGTGCTGTCCGTAGGTTAGTTAGGTTTAAGTAGTTCTAAGTTCTAGGGGACTGATGACCATAGCTGTTAAGTCCCATAGTGCTCAGAGCCATTTGAACCCTGTCATCTTACCCATGGTGCACCACAGATGCTTCGGCGCCGTTTCTGGATAGCAACGTTTTGCCATACACAGTATACTTTAACAATGGCACCACGTTAACAGTTTACAAAGAGCCGCTTCGGAAATGCGTCCACCCTTGGCTCCAAAATCAATGATAATGATAATGTTAATTTAGACTTCAGATAAACCGCTCCGTTTCCGCATTACGACAATGATTGCACTGTTCTCCGTACCCTGCGGTCACACTTTATATACCGTGCGCTGCAAGTATTGCCACCCGCCGTCAATGAGTGGTTATTGTTTATTGACGTCGAACATGGGCGGAGGTCACATTAGCGTAACTGAACCTTGTATTTGTTGACTTTTCTAGCAATGTACGCTCTCGGGTCTGTAACAGTAAACCACACCACACGCAGAATGCACTCTTGCACCGTTTGCCACTGGAAATGGTTAATCATCTCTCTGACTTTCAGTCCCATTGCTAATCTTTTCTTTTATTTCCATCATTGCTTCCTACGTAGAGTGAATGAACAACAGGAGAGAAAGACTGCGTCCGTATTTTACACTCTTTCTAGCGAGAGCACATTGTACTTGGTCTTTAGTTCTTAGTGTTTCCTCCGATGTTGTTCTACATACTGTACAAAAATAGTCTGCCCTCAGAATTTCAAACATCTTGTACCACTTTACATTGTCACATGGTTTTCCTATGTCAACAAATAATATAAAAGTTCTTCGAAGTTCCTTAACTCTTGTTTCCAGGTCGGAATGCCTTTCTGATGCCTTTACTCTGCCCGAAACCAAAACTGATCGTCAGCTAATCGATCCTCATTTTTCTTTTCTTTAAATGCACCCAAAGAGGGAAAACCTCCCGCAAGTGGAATGGCTTGAATACTTGTGAGAGCTGGATCTGAATGTCAGATACTGCAGGCACTGAACATAGGAGAAATAGCATCCTCGGTCAGAAGGAGAGTATCTAGGAGAAATGGTTGGACTGCCGATAATTTTAGAATTATCTGTAACTTTTAACTAGTTTAAATTCAATAACAAAACCTACTTTCATAATATGGGTTTAACCACCACTAATAACTTCATGGAGACTCTTGCAACATTATTGCAATGACTTGGAAAATAAACATTTTCAGTTGTATCCGAATATCTTTGAGAATATGCTTTATTTAGCACAGATGGGCCAATGAAATCATAATTGTTGAATAATTATGGTCGCAAAAAGCTGTATTAATCAATTTACTACACAGTCGCTTTCAGTCTTCAGGTGTCTATTTACAACGAAAAACCAAGAGGCGCAGTGAGTCGTTACAAAAACAGTCGAAAATGTAGTACTCAGTATTCATAACTTACAAAGAACTTAGACTTTCACATCTTAATCAACTGTGTTACAACCCATAACCACTATCAAGTATCATTCAACAAACCAGTATCTCCATTCACCCAAAAATCAGGAACACATATACCGTACAGTGAATCTGTGGCGAAGCACATAACAACACTGACGTAGCACTTGATAGTCCTGAATTCGTCGTCAAACACTACTCTGGTAGGAAGGCACACTACACGGAGCCGAAGGACAAAAAATGTTCAAATGTGTGTGAAATCCTATGGGACTTAACTGCTAAGGTTATCAGACCCTAAGCTTGCACACTACTTAACCTAAATTATCCTACGGACGAACACACACACCCACGCCCGAGGGAGAACTCCAACCTCCGCCGGGACTAGCCGCACAGTCCATGACTGCAGCGCTTCAGACCGCTCTGCTAATCCCGCGCGGCATCGAAGGATGCTCTGTAATTTTTAACTCCTGGTAACAACTTGACATATGGTATCTTACAATCGTGGAAACTCTCACAAAATGAAAAGAGTAAGTGGAAACATGCAGACATCATTATGTCGTCTCGATCTTTCAACAACCCCTTTATCAAAAACTTAAAAAATATTGTAAATACAATGCACGGTCGTACGACTACAACAGTGTACAAGAAAAAAATGTACAGAAAGAATGAAATCATCACCTTGACGACCTTCTAAGAACCTTTAATGTTCACGTACAGACAAACAAATGATTAGAATTTCAGAAAAATTGGATGATTTATTTAAGAGAAGGGGATCACAAACAGAGTAAGTCAATAGCATGCTGGACCACTTCTTGCCCTTAAGGAAGCAGTTATTCGGCCTGGAATTGACTGATGTCCTCCTGAGGTATATCGTGCCAATTTCTGTCCAGTTGGGGCGTTAGGTTGCATGGCTCTGTCCATAATGCTCCAAATGTTCGCAGTTGGGGAGAGATCCGGCGGCCTTGCTGGTCAAGGCAGGGTTTAGCAAGCTATGTGCGGCCGGGCATTATCTTGCTGAATGCAATACCGGGATGGCTTGCCATGAAGAGTAACAAAACGAGGAGTAGAATATCGTCGACGTACCGTTGTGCTGTGAAGGTGCCCCGAATGATAACCAAAGGGATCGTGTTATGAAATTAAATGGCACCCCAGATCACCACTCATGGTTGTTGGGCCACATGGCGGTATTCCACGTTGGTATTCCACCACAGCCCGGGGAGTCTCCAGGCATATCTTCGCTGATCATCGGGGTTCATTTCGAAGAAGACAGTTTTGGACAATTTTACTCCAGTCAATGAGATCTCAGGTCGAAAAAGTGTCTCGGGACACCCCGGGGAGCAGCAGCACACCAACCTAGCTATCGACCAACATACGGCCTGGACTACCAGCATTGATGATCTGGGGTGCAATTTCTCTTCACAGCCGGATACCTTACAGCACAGCCGTACGTCTACGATATTCTACGCCCCGTTTTGTGGAGCTTTATGGCCGGCCATCCTGGACTTCCGTTTCAGCTAGATAATGGCCGGGCGCACACGGTGAGAGATTCTATTGCTTGTCTTCGGACTTGCCAAACTACCTTCGCCAGAAAGGTCGCTGAATATCTCCCCAACGGCGAACGTTTGGAGCATTATGTGCATGTCTCTATAACAAGCTTGGGGTTTTGACAATCTAACGCGGCAATTAGAATTTGGCACAATATCTCTCAGTAGGACATCCGACAATACTATCAATCAATGCTAAGCAGAATACCTACCAACGCAGTATTGACTTGGTCAATTTCTGAAGATCTGGCTTATTAATAAATCATCAAATTTTCCTGAAATTATAATTATTCGTTTATCTGTACATGTACATCACATATACAGATATCCATGTCATACCGACAATACCTTCTTGGTGCGCCGTTTTTTTTTTCTTAGAGTGTACTTACTTCTCGATACCTACATATGAATGATAACCAATCCTACACTAATAGTGATCTTGAGTAACTTAAAATAAATTTTAAAACTTTAAGAAGAATAAAATTGAATAACCATGTACTATAAGGAAACCAACACTCAAATGTACATACCTCGTAATCGTCCTGTAACTTCTCAGTTAAATGTTCCACCATAGCATTAAGTCATATGGAAACATTAACACACGGTAAGTTTCAGTATCAGAATAACAGCAGACAACAACACTATACCTTCAACTTAATCAGAAGCCGGCCGCGGTGGTCTCGCGGTTCTAGGCGCGCAGTCCGGAACCGTGCGACTGCTACGGTCGCAGGTTCGAATCCTGCCTCGGGCATGGCTGTGTGTGATGTCCTTAGGTTAGTTAGGTTTAAGTAGTTCTAAGTTCTAGGGGACTGATGACCACAGCAGTTGAGTCCCATAGTGCTCAGAGCCATTTGAACCATTTTAACTTAATCAGAAACTATCGCACTCTAATAAGAACACTATGAATACAATGCACCATCTCGGCGTCTTTCACGGTGATCACTCAACACATGACGCTGTTCACGCCGCTGGGGCGACACTAATGCATTCTGGTGGCCGCCCCACTTGTCGCAAAGAATTGCGACTCTGTAATCATTTACATATCCGCCGGTGGTGAGTATCTGTACCAAGTTACGTTCACGTCCTACAGTTCCTCCGCTTTGCACAATTTTTTTTTTTTCGTCAGGCAATGGAGAGTAAGAAGAAGCTGTTTTCGAAGAGGAGAACGGTAGTGTATTGAAGTGAAGGAATCAGTTCAAAGTCGGTTTGGTATAACCAGGAAGTATTTGGAATGTAGGACCACAGGAAGTTGGTAAATATAAAATTGATGGGTAAAGCAGAAAAACTGAGCGAATCCGGAAGTTTGTGGAAACTACTGTCAGACAAACTGTCAGGTAAGTATAGTAGCCGAGGTAGGAATACAGGGAAAAGAGTATAATTAAACCATTTAAGAGAATGATCAGATGGAGCAAGCACATAAGAGCAAACGCATTACATAACCGTTGGTAGCAAGCGTGTTATTTTCCTTATAGTTTAATACCCAATAATTCTAGCAGGTGCAGAACTGGCAATTAAAGGTATCGTCAGTTATGACTGGCATCATGTGATTCTTTAATTACCAGAAGTCTAATTGATGATAAAACAATTCAAACGACACTTGATTTAATTAACGCACGCATTCGCAATGGCGTATTATTTTACTGTCTTTTATGAGGCATCTACAGTCTCTGCTGCGATTTTAACAAATTGTAGTGAAAGCGGAAGTCACGGGTGTTAATTATCGTAAGGGACAAATTAAAACACTGGTGAAAGGAAATCTACACTGTTCGTGTCATACCTTCGTGTAGTTTGCTGGATACCTGGAAGTAATATGTGGCACAAAATGTATTTGTCAATGGAAGTAGCAAACAGCGATATGTAATTTGAGTCACCCAGTATGATAATAAAAGTGTCAGTTCTGGAACAGATATGGAAGAATGTACTACATTTTCTAACTGTCTATTCTCTGAGAAATTTTAGTTTTATTTTATTTTACCCGCATGTGTAAACGAATATAACGCGAAATTTCCTACATTACTACACAGTTAGAAATTAAACTTTGTTATTTGCGATGTGTAGCACAGTAATATACGTATTAAATAATTAGAAGAATAAACGCAGAAGAGAAACATTCTTTTTTTTTCAAATAATTTCCCCCGCTAATACCACTTGACGCCGGCCAGAGTGGCCGAGCGGTTCTAGGCGCTACAGTCTGGAACCGCGCCACCGCTACGGTCGCAGGTTCGAATCCTGCCTCGGTCATGGATGTGTGTGATGTCCTTAGGTTAGTTAGGTTTAAGTGGTTCTAAGTTCTAGGGAACTGATGACCTCAGAAGTTAAGTCCCATAGTGCTCAGAACCATTTGAACCATTTGAACCACTTCACTTTATCGTTACACTCGACTGAGACCCTTTTCTTGTAAACTAACAAATACTTTGTAGATTTTTTGCTATTTTTCTGTCAGTACTTCACACAATGTCTACTTATATCTGTCCTACTGTTTTATGACGAATGGAAGGGTTTTATGTCTCATCTAAGTTACCTGTAACTAGTCGAAAGTAAATATATAGCACTTCCCTATACGATGTTACAAAAAAGTATTCCATATATTGAGAGGTGGTAGTATGGACGAAGACAGGGAAATATTGTCTAGTGAACTTCTAGTTGTCTTTAAAATACATGCGATAAGAGCTAGGCGCACTTGTTCAGCTTCGCTACTGTGAAATACGTCTAATCTACTGCAAAATCTTAGCTGTAACGAACGACATACAGAAAGCAGTAAACAAATGGGAAGACCTAATTCTGTTAATGTACGACCTTCACTTGTGACCATTGCTAAAGGAGGTGCTTCCTATGCTGGCCATTCACATTAAGAAGTACTTCTATCCAACGTCATGCAGAATCATAAGCTTTCTGAAAAACTCTGTGTTAGTCATGAATGCGCTGGCATCAATTGATGATGCATTCTTCATCATCATTAATGGGGATTTCATACAATAATGGTTTCAATGGCCCCACAAAAGTCCAAGGGAGTAAGATCGGGGCAGACGAGCTAGCGAACACACTACACCTCCGCACCCAGTCCATTGACCATTAGATGTCTGTGTGGTTTTTTTCCTAAGATATGGGAGAAAAGGGACTGGTGCTCCACCACGCAACGAACCACATCTCCAGCCGTTGTTAGAATGATACCTCCTCTAGCAGGACAGGCAAGGCATTTGATAGTCAAGTGGAAGGCTGCGGTTTGTCCCGCTGGCGATACTTAAACGACCTCTAATTACCATATCCAAGTTAAGGGCCAGAACCAACAACCTACTAGACTAATAAAGCCACACACCAATTACCGTTCTGCAAGACCTATACGTGTTTCACAGCGTACTTAGAACTGCAACCATGTTCAACTTCATTTACGCTGAAGTGTAACCTCATATGGAGACTAACAGCCAAATTCAGCAATGAGCCGTTTTAACTGGCATAATATATATCGGGCATTAGCTCCAGTACAATTCGGAATTGTATTAAGTCTGAACTGCAAATAACAGCAACCGACAGTTTGAAAAGAGAAAAACCATCACAACAGCATTTATACTACATCTTTCATCTTCAGGTGGATACTCAGTTACAACCTTACTTAAAAACTTAAAAATTCAGCGACTCTCATGTAAGCCTAATATGCAAACCTGCTGAAGAACAAACAGTCAATACAGGCGCCACAGCCTTGAGACGTATTAGAAATATTTGGTGAACAACGTAATTCCGAGTGCGCTGTAGTATTACCACGAGCAACATCACCCTACTGCTATTCACTAACACGCAATTTAAGGAAATACTTGCAACCATAGGCAAGCCACTTCAACCGATATTCTCGTAAGGAAATCGATGCCATTCCCTGTGACTATTACTAACACCGACAGACCTTTACACTGTAAAGTGACAACAAAGTTTCGTCAGCACGCAGGACTTAATAGGTGCCTGATTAATAAGCGAAGCACTTAAAACCTCATAAATATTTGAAGAACAAGTGCAGCAACGATAACCAAAGCTTAACAAACATCAAACGAATTCATCTGAAGGAAAAATACGCAAGGATAACAACGCAACATGAAGAGTGGTAAATTCTTAGTCCCTGCTGACACTCCCACAACAACGGCTAACACCAGCAAACATATCATTGAACCTACAAACATCGACGGCCGGAAGCTTGTCCAGGTAATCAATGATCTCAGACCACACATTTCTTCAAAAGACATTGACCAAAAACAGCAGAAAATAAATTCACACTTAGCAACTTTCAAAGACAACAACGTGTCGGTGGCCTATCTCAAAATCGCACCACCGCGAAGGTGACG
The DNA here is from genome assembly GCF_023898315.1 of Schistocerca nitens. Classification (NCBI taxonomy): domain Eukaryota; kingdom Metazoa; phylum Arthropoda; class Insecta; order Orthoptera; family Acrididae; genus Schistocerca; species Schistocerca nitens. The sequence goes on from NC_064618.1 coordinate 267,997,956, forward strand.
CCGGCGCTGCCTTGCTAACGCTAGAGGCCACTGCCCCCTTGCCCAGTACGCAACAATTCGAAGTAGCGGGTCTTTTAAATTAATGCTGTAGCCCATCACGGCTGAAGGCGAAAGACAAACTCACGGAAAATGCCATACGTCATGTACGTAAGGTTCGTCTAGGCCAGGGCTTCACAACATACGTGCTCGCGGAGCAAGCTGTGAGCAGCAAGGCGCGAGCACGGAGCAGCGCGAGCACGCTACCCCCACTACCGGACCAGAGCGGAGAGTGGGGAGAGTCATGTGAGGCACACAACAGCTGCCGCCAGTCAATGTAAATCCGCGGCCACCTGCTGGGATATCACTCACGAATTATACTGCGACAAATGAAACAAATAAGGGAGAATGTACACGTGCCAGATAATTTTATTAGCTTAGTGTAGACCTCTACATTCGTATTAATTTGTGAACTGTTACACAATAAAAAGGTGTCACTGAAGTGTGGGATTCTCGGTTATCTTGTACTTTTTGCCCTTTACAATTGCGTTTATGTTCGGAGTAATTGTTCTTGTGCATTGTAGGCGCAGCGTGCAGTTTAAATTACGATCAGAAAATGCGTTTCTCAGGCGCGTCTTGTTACATTTCATTGCAGGGAACAGTTGTTCACAAACATACGTGGAACCGAACATTGATATTATTGTAGCCGCCAGTTTGTGCAAACGAGGAAATCTATGCTGAGGGAAGTCTCTGTAGAATTCCAAAATGTTTTTCTTGTTCTGAAATTTGTCTCTGTATTCTCTGTCACACTGCAGGTCAATAATTTCTAGTTGCAGCTCAGCACGAATCTCTTCAATATTCGCTGAATATGGAGAGGAGAACAGATCAAAATCACTGTCTAGTGCTGTCAGATCTTGAAAGCGTTGATCAAATTCTTCCTTAAGGGCAACTAAACTATGTGAATAACGTTCACAGTTTTTGTGAACATCTTGCATGGATGGTAATTTAGGAAAATGAGGTAGATTTCCTGTTTTCAGCTGACTCACCCAAAGTGTCAATTTCATTTTAAAAGCTCGTATTCGATCGATGTTCCGCTGCAACTACCAAACATTCTTTTATTAAATCGCCATCAGTGAAGGGGCGCAGGGATTTTGCTAAAAGCAAAGCAATTTTGTAATTCACTCTGAGAGCTGCCTCAGTTGATTTTTCTTCGTCGTCCAGATCTTCTTCGGATAGCTTCCTTTTAAGTTTAATAACTTCTTGTGCACGATCTGGTCCATCACATTTTCCACTTCCGTAGTCTTTCACGTGGTATGACATATAATGTCGCTGCAAATTAAATTTCCTAAAAGAATTCAGCGTTTTGTGACGTACTAAACATTTTGCAACTTCATCTTTTTCTGTAAACAGATACAATTCCTCCCAATGGGGTTTGAACTGCGAAAGCATGGTTGGGGTTACACAACGGCGACTTGACATGATTCTTAACCAGCGAAGTGACTGTTAGAGCTGATCGTAGTACTTTAAACGTTACACAGTCGGTGCGAATTCAACAGGCATGCTGCGGCCCTATTCAAACGTGCGCGCGCATTTCCCCTCCCTCCCCTCCTACCCTACTCCGCGACCTTGCACCTGCTCGCGAGCACATGCCTGAGCAGACGCGAGTACTTGCGCTCAAAACCGGCCAGTTGTTAAGCCCTGGTCTAGGCTATTGCCAATAACTGCGCCCGTATGTTAATTTCAAAATCGATTCCTACTCCTTGCTCCTTCAACTGCGTACGTATTCTCATCAGCCCACACATATTGGTTATGACAATTGACACTTTCATCTCGCGTGAATCTATCAGGTCTGTAAGCAGTATCTTTACCAAATCTTTGTAAGAGCGATTGGCAGAACTGCATTCTGGAATGCTGCCTATGGCTGAAAAAGTTGGATAAGTTGTGCAAGATACGGGTACAGCACCTTTCGTTCAGGATCGCCCAGATTAGAGGATGACTAGCCCCAATACATGTTGAAATCCAGCGTACAGTAGCTCCAGGTTCTTTTTTCACTCGTTACAATCCCCGGTCCTGTACAAGACGCGTAGGAATCGTGCGAGTTCTGCCACGATCCGCCGATGTTGGAGCTACAGAGCCAGAGTCTGTTAGTCACTGTAGAAAGTGGCTAAATTTTTGTGAAGAGGTAGCCTGAGTTATGGATATTTTTCGGTATACACGACATGGAAACGACGGCTGCTTCCACTGCAAGAGCCTAATATAAAATCATGTCTTACATATCCCGTCTTGAATAATGGAGTTCCATTATGCTGTAAATGCATTACGATGTTAAAGCACTTCACAGACTTATCAAAACACGAACTGGTTCTATTAGAACTAACGTATCCGCTGCAGTTGCCCAGAACTGTGAAAACGGTTCTCTGTAACAACACTAACAGATGTTTAATGCTGTATACCAATGTTTATGTGTTCGTAGGTTGGCAGCGCTATGTAGCGCTCTGCATTAATAACTCTGACAGCGCTATGCGCTCTGTGTAGGAGACTCTGTGGCTGGCCGCACTGTCTGTTGGAAGTTAACAGTCAGCGATGATGGAGGTGAATAGCCAGCAATGGTGGACGCTGAGAGTGAGAAGGCAGCAGTGATTCATTGCCGTCTTTACTGTAATATTTTTTCTGCTTGTGCTTTCACATATTTAGGTACAAGTTATTACATTTGCTGCTGCTATTTGTCAGACATTGTTCTACTGACTTTGTATTACTCCGATAAGCTAGTTTTACTACTGATTTTTTTTTTTTTTTTTTTTTTTTGCTGCATATTGCCTTATATTAGTTGTCGTGTTGCATTTGCTCTGCTAATTTAAATATGCTGCTGCTTGCCTCGCCACTTTACATTTTTTTTGTCGTTCTTGTTTGTGTAAATGTTTGTGCTGCTGCATTGTCTTGTTCTCTAGTTTATGTATCTGAGCTCAGTAGATTTAAGTTAGTTTAAAAGGGGGTATGCTTTATAAGAAAATGAGTTGTGATGAGTTGGGAAGAAAAGCATTGTGAAGCTATAAGAAAAGAGTTTGGCCAAAGAGTATTGTATAATGAGGAACAATGATTATGCTGGGTAGGATTTTCTTGGAAACAAATGATGAGGTAAGAAAGATACGAAAAAGAGGTACAAAATGCTCACCACAAGTACTGCAGTACTAAATGTTACACTGAATACAGACCCTGTCCTTTTCTTATGTGTTATTCCGCTATGTATGTTTGTGTACCCTTGTGTGTCTGTGTTCTTCCTGTCTCTGTGTGTTTACCTGTCAAGTTAATTTTGGTAGATTTTTTTTCCTCTAATACTAAGCTGCATTCACTATGATGAAGAATACTATTTCCTTAAACCTAATCTGGTTTTGTAACATATTCTTTACTTTGGGAAGATGTTTGGACATTATTTACTCTGTTTTGTTTTCCTTAATGCTCATGTGTCAAATTAATGTTTCTAAGGATATTCCAATTTTTCATTTATTTACTTATGTGACAATTCCTGTAACACTGATGTATATGTTTATTTTTATTCTTTTTGTAAAGCCTGTATTACTACAAATGTTATCTGTATTATCATGTTGTTGATCGATATGATGTTTTCTGTACCTTTGCATTTGTAATCTTATGCTGTAAAATTGTAATTGTATAGACACCAGTTCTTTAAGTTAACAAAATAGTACAGGTACATTTTACTGCACACATTTCTGTTGGTCATACTATATGTATAAAATGTCAGAGGTTATATGACTGTGTTAGTGCTTGCACGTGTGTTGATAACTTAGCAAGGGACTGGTCAACAGCATTACTGGTTCTAAGGATATTGCAAAAACTTAGTAAGTGCACAAGAGGTGGTTTACGGCCTTGTTATATTATCCACAAGGCTCTTCAATTGTGATAGTGCACCCGCACAGTCGCAACAGATGGCTGCTGACCATCTCTACAAGGACTAAAGTGGGTCTGCACCTCTGGTGGCCCACTACTACTATAATCTCTACAAGGACTACAGTGGGTTTGCACCTTTGGTGGCCCATTACTGCCATAATTTCTACAAGAAATACTGTGGGTCTGCTCTGTGGTGATCTACCAATATTCTGCAAGACTTCGACTGACTCTGCTGTGGGTCTGCTCTGTTGTGGCTCATTATCTGTCTTCATGTAAAGAGTCAGCACTGTGTTTCCGTTGGGAGGAAAACTTTACTTCTTCAAGACTACATGGAGGTCCACTACTTACATGTGCATTTTATTTTGCTGCTCAGACTTTGTGCATAAAACTGTCATAGACTACTCTTGTGATGAATGATTAGGGCTGTCTTTAGAGACTGTGAGGTGAATTTTTTTATTTGTTGGCCAACAGTATATTATTAATTGTGTGCATCTGATCTATCTTATACCGCTAATATGAAATTTTTTTTAACAAATTAGTCTTGGCCACTGCCCAAACTATTTTCTAGAATTTTTTGAGAGGAGCAGGGGGCTATGTAAGTAGCCAGTTCATGTGTTTTCATGTTGGCAGCGCTGCATTAATAAATCTGACAGCGCTGTGCGCACTCTGTAAGAGACTCTGTGGCAGATCGCACTAGCAGTTGGAAGTTAACAGTCAGCGGCCATGGAGGTTGGAGATGAGCAGCCAGCAGAGATGGAAGTTGGGAGTGAGTAGTCAGCTGTGATGGAGGTTAGAGGTTAATAATTAGCAGTGTTGGAGGTTTGCAGTATTAGTGCGAGCAGACGGTCTGAATGTATATCCATCATTGAGATTTATTACTGACGATTTTATAATTTTTGAAATGGTTGTCACATTCTTAAGGTAAATACATTGTTTGCTTTGCCACACAACCTTTCCTTTGCTAACCTCGTCTCTATCAGTACTCAGAATCTTTTATTTAGCTGCATTATTGGTGCTTGCGGCGTTGCTGTAGTTCGTGTAATGAAGATTTTTGTGAGGTAAGCGATTTATGAAATGTATGGGTCACTGTTAGGATTTCTACTAATTCAGGGCCATTCTTTTGTATTAATTATTTGAAGTCAGGTTATCAAATTTAAAGCAGGCAGATCGCGTTATCCATGAATATTGCGAGTAAGTAATGAATAGGAACAGTTTGAGTCGTGTTTGTCAGGGCAAATTCAGTAGGTCAGTGTTGAAATGATAAAGATAAGCAAAGTGACAGTACGTCAATTTCACTCAGCAGTTTAAGCAGGTTCACTTGCATTCAGTTTCACTCAGCAGTTTCAGAATAAAATTAAGTAGTTTCAATGCATGCGGTATCCGTGGACAATAAGAGCGGAATGTGCCCTCATTTGTTTGCACTGCATTCTGTATATTGTTAATACTACCTAGGGACAAGGCCAAACAACCGTATCGTTACGTCACAGCCAAGCGGTGATCCTAATATAAAGCCGCCAACACCAAAAGAACTGTATGGCTCATAAAATTAGCCATTTTTGAGTTGATATTTGACTAAGATTGGTTAACACAGAAAACACATACAGTTGTTTATTTGGAAATGAGGCAAAAATTAATACAAACACGAACCTGCGAGTAAATTCGTGCGTAGCATCTACAACATGCTTAGCGCACAGCTAAACAAAGCTGCTGACTATTTTTTTTAAAAAAAAAGAAAGATTATTTTCGTGCGTATGAACTGTTAGGAACATCTGGGGCTTTTTTAAATTTACAGTAGTCGTTTAGTAAAACATTCACACAATTCAAAATAATATTTGATATAAAAAACACAGTCATGGAAATCACAGTTGGTTGTATTCACACGATTTCCTGTTACTAGTACAACTTCAATAACAAATTCTGGGACTAGAATTTTGTGAAATGAAATTCGTTCTGAATAGACCTCAACTTCCAAATGATTATCAGTCACAATATACACTAAGTTATGAGACTACATAGATATATCGACATGCATAAAAATAATACAATCTTCTTTCACTACTCTCACCAAATTCTTCTGTAAAGATATTACATTAACTCTATTTTTTTCGTCTTAAAAGCTGTTGTATGAAATTGTTTTTTAATACTCGTGCCTTTCTACGCTAATCTAGATGCTTTCCAGCATTACTGCTGCCTCCACCTTGCTTCTTCTTACTTCTGGACTCTCTATGGATGGTCCTCCAGCTTGAGACAGGTAGACTAGACAGATCACGAAAATGCTTGGAATGACATCTGAATCGAGCCGTGGTTTTGGAACTGGAGTAAATACGGTTTATCTGTCTTCGGCAGATACTTCCAAAATAGCTTTGCTCGCTTTGAAACGACTATGATGTATCTGAAAAATGAGCAGCGAAATATTCCATCGAAGTCATCTGGGAAACAATTATATAACATAATCTAAAACATGCATTAAGAAATTACATTCAAAATTAAAATTACCACTGAATAATTATGAAATCCTCCCTTGAAATTGAGTGGAGGCATTTCTGTATCATTGCATCCTCTTTAAGAAATTGAACACATGAACCTCGTTTCCTGTTGTGTAATTTCCATTATCTTTTGGTAAGCAACACTTCATAACCGTAACGAAGATATAACTGCATAAACGTATATTATATTGCCTTCAGCTCACTCAAACACAGATTAGTAACACACACTACGATTTCTGCGTACCTAAATAACAATCTGTTAAAATCATATAACACAACGAGTTTATCATAGCCAACACACTCTTCATACAACACAAGACAGCTGATGACTTTCGCCGCTTCATGCTGACATCACAACTTCGAGATTTCGCAGTTGTTCAGCCTTTCCTTCTAGGTAGTGTTGATGTCGTTGGTAACACCTTGTAGCAAAGAGCTTGTAAGAGAAGTGTTTCACAGTAACAAAAATGAACAAGTGCTTACAGCTGTTAAGGTATGCATTTTAGAGCCCACATTCACTAGATATTCTTATCTCGACTTGGTCCATATTACAACCTCTCTAAATATGGAATAATTTTCTCTAACACACTGTATAACAGGATACACAAACTGTTCAAAATAAAACAGTGGGACCATCACATTTTGATCAACGGGCATGCGACCGCTCTCCACATTTCACGTCAAACTGATTTGCATGCTAAGCAGTCTTAGGAAGACCATTACGTTTGCTGAATCTGTTTTTTTTTTCATAAATATAATAATATGATGAATGTTAACTCCCATATATTCCTGTTTCACACTGAAGACGCCCCAACTTTCACTGTTCCCGCGACACTGGCGGTAATAGTATCTTGAAATTTATAAGCGTAGCAAGAGAAATTTAAGTAAACAGCTTTGTACCCAACTCTGGGTGCGTTTATACCCATACAATGTCACACAGATCTAAAACTTCAACTACTAACTGAGACGGCAAAAATACGAGGAATATTTAGTTTAAGCCGCCACGGCGTTATGTTTTTTTCCCGTGGCCGTCAGGGCGTGTGTGTGCCCGCGTCACTGGCGGCGACACCTGCCGTTTGCGTGTGGTTTCTTGTCGGCTGAAACAAATTCGAGATGTCTTAATTCCATGTAATGGACCAGGGCCTTCTTGTCGGCGAGATAATAAGAAGTCACGCGAGAGCTGCATCCGGTTCACTTCAGAAAAGAAAAAAGAAACGGAAGAGGTCCTCGTGTTACTAAATAGTAGACGCTTCGTCATAAACTGCTTGTGCGTTTGCAGTCCGGGTTGCCTCGAGGGGAAAAAAGCGAAACAGGTTGTCTGTCGATAAAGACTGCTGTTAACAACGTAATGTGTTAGAAAAACTTGGCTGTCTATTACATCATCTCTGTGAATTAGATTTGGATTGTTAATATGTTTAACAGGACACAAAACGTAGGCAGACTTGGAGCAGTAGAAAATACTTTTTTTTTAATGGAAATATGTTAGCATCGAACAAAAATTTCAGTATCTGGAATTTTTTTATATTTGAAAGAATTTTTCTGGCGTGGTGCGTTATACTGAGGTAAAAAGCGGACAGCAAACTGTACATAATAGAAGGATCCGCAGGAATTTCGTTATATGTGCGTTATTCCACGGCATCAGGCATATTTCTGTGGCTAACGTTTCATCTGCTTATGCTGGAGACGTCAAAGGCTAGAAGGACTCCGTTGCTTCAAGCTCAGAAAGCGAAACTGTTTGGACATATAAACAGTTCCGCTTGTCTCCAGAGTATTTAAAGAATGTGAACTGTTCTAATGCAACATTATGAACAGAGATTTTTGATCAAATCTCTTCTTTCCCTCGTAATGCGGTGATGTTTTTGTTGCAGTTATACCTTACAGAAAAGACGCTTAGCAGGTGATGGGAGTTCTGCAGGTCATCTCCTGAGGTTGTTAAAATTGGCTGATCACGCGTAAGTTACTTACTTAGTTAACTGGTTATTTATGTAGTTGGTTACATGTTCCATAGGTCATATTCAAGATAAACGATACGGTGCAGAATGTGTCAGCAGAACAAAAATAGACCACATACCATGAAAAAATGAAAAAAATACTTACATACGTACATGTAGACATTCACAAGCTTTTCTGCCTAAATGACTAATTATTCAACTTCAGGAGTCCCTCTATTGTATAAAATAAATTGGCAAGGAAAAACATCCTTACATTTGTGTGCACTTCTGCTGCCTTATTACAATGAGTAAATCTTCATACGGTTTTACAGCTGCGTATTTCACCCCTTTTGAAGCTATATTTATTTAACGGTGATGCAGGTAATTTTTCCTTCTATTGTTGTACTTCTGAATATCTCTCTTGCTCAAATGGATTGCTCACAATAAACTTCACAAGTGGATAAATGTGGTCGTACTGTAATGGTGTGGTTAATATTGCCAGTAGCTTAGATGCTTAAAGGGCTCCAGACCACACTTACATCTCCTTACTTCCTTTACTGCAATGAAAATCTTTTATCTAAGTGAAATGTTACGCCGTAAATTATCACATAAGACAATGATTGAAAATACGAGTATGCAGAATATTTTAACTCGCTGACTTTAATATAGCCAAAGCTGGAAATTTTTCTCGCAGAAAAAGTAAAAGAAACTACATGTTTCGACAGGTCTACTATATGGTTTTACTTGTTTTTCATCATTACGCACACCTATACGGAATATAAAGTGCTTATTTCTTGTTAGTACACGGGGCTATTGAGAGGTGTGATTCTTTCTTTTTCTCTTCTTCGATTCGTAGTGCAAACATGAATGAAATGTGTTGTTTCAACGTTGAAAGCTAACTACCGTGTGCAATATCAGTTTATAACATTCACAAAACAACGTTTACCATTTTCTCTGTCGATGGTTCCTTGCTCAGGTTTACAACAGCGCTTGTGTCATCTGCAGATAGGACTGATTCTGCCTCACGATTGAAATAAAATTGTATATAAGTAACATAAACACAGAAAAGTAATGGTCAATGATCGAGCCCTGATAGGCTCCAGTTGTAATTTGACCCCATGCAGATGACGTGGCGCATGTCTTCGCAGTGCTCAAACAGCCAGATTAACTTTCATCATTCTCGTTCTTAAATAAGAACTAAACCATAGATGTGCTGGAAATGTTTTCCATAAAAACTTATCTCCTCTAAATGTCTTCAAGAAATCACAGAAGATCCCAGCCGGCGACACAGTACCTTTTCAAAATTCTATTATATGCACAGTAAACTCATAAATATGTGTCTCAGCAGAGTGGACGTACAAACAGTGACCGGCTAGGTATTCCATTCTTACATAAATGGGTGATAAGCCTGAATAAGTTACCTACTCAAAACTTGTAGAACATTATGTAAGAAATGAAACTTAGTGACAGTGGTTGACATCTTTGAAGTCACCCTTCTCACAGAACAGCCTGTCAGTAGCAATGTTTCATCTGGCTTACAAAACACCCTGAATTAATGATGCGTTACGTAATTGACTGAACATTACATGATAAAGACACACAACTTTTTAGTGTCTTATTGTAGACATTATCCAAACTGTATCGACTTTTACTTTTTTAGAATCATGATACTCTGCCTTATTTCAGATGGGGAAATGAGAAATCTCCATCTCGCTTTTTCAGTGTATGCTTTTACTTTCTCTTCTGAACAATCGGAACCACTTTTCTCACATATTTTATTAGAAACATCTGCTACATATAAACTGTCTTTTGCGATGCTCCTATTGTCTTTAACAGGAAATAATTTCATATCCCATGGCTACTTTTCCTGTCTTCTTTTAACAACATGTCATATTCATTTGATATTATTGGGTTGGTTCTGAGCACTATGGGACTTAACATCTGAGGTTATCAGTCCCCTAGAACTTAGAACTACTTAAACCTAACTAACCTAAGGACATCACACACATCCATGCCCGAGGCAGGATTCGAACCTGCAACCGTAACGGTCTCGCGGTTCCAAACTGAAGCGCCTAGAACCGCTCGGCCACACTGACCGGCCTTGATATTATTGTCTGATGTGAAAATACTAATTTTTTCAGAGTTTTTCTTCATTTGTTACAGTACTGGTTGTAATATGAAAGTACTTCTGGATGATTATTTGATCTTGCTATTTTGTACACATCTCCTATTCGTTCTGAAGATATTCTGATACCTCTAGCTATCGAAGGTTTTTGTAAAGATTTCCGCGAATTGCATTTCATTGTCATTTCCGGAAAATTACTTTGAAAAATGGATAAGAAGGATATTGTTTATTCCAGGAGTGCTAGTTCTGCAAGGAGAGCTTCTGTGAAGTTTGGAAGGTAGGAGCTGTGAGGACGGGGCGTGGGTCGTGCTTAGGTAGCTCAACTGGTAGAGTACTTGCCCGCGAAAGGCAGAGGTTCCGAGTTCGAGTCTCGTTCCGGCACACAGTTTTAATCTGCCAGGAAGTTTCATGTCAGCCCACACTCCGCTGCAGAGTGAAAATCTCATTCTGGAAATAGGAAGACTCATCATATGTCAATGGTATGTGGACGTAGAAAGTAACTGCGAAAAGTGCTGCATTAAAGCCCTGGAAAGATTATTCACCTAGAAAATAAAGAGAGAAATTGACCTAAATAGGAGGAAAATTCAACACCGATTAGTAACATAGTGGCGCAGAAAGCAGTTGAGGAAACTACTACAGTACATAGTATGTGTATGCGCACGAAATGTAATCTCTAGGTAAGAAATAAACATGAGTGGGAACTCATTCTGGAAATCAGTTGAGGAAACTACTCCATTACATAGTATGTGAATGAGCACGAAATGTAATCTCTAGATAAAAAACAAACATGAGTGGGAATTCATTCTGAATTATTTCTCGGTTCGGATCTCCAAGACGGAACAGCTAAGAAGGTCATGTCAGTGATTGAAAAATCAATTAAAAGGTGACATTCTACGAACAGAAGCACGGAACGTCAGAATTATTAATGTGGTAGGGAAGCTAGAGAATGTGAAAAAGGTCAAGAAAAAACTGAAATAGATATATTAAGGGTATTAACGGAACTAAATCGACAGATGTAAAGGTAATATCCGTAGTACCATAGGGAAGTGTGATAGGACCGTTGCTGTTTACAATATATATCAATGATCTAGTAGAAAGCGTCGGATGCACTTTAAGGCTATTTGCAGATGATGCAGTTGTCTATACAAAAGTAGCAACGCCAGAAGGTATTAAGAATTTGCAGAACGACCTGTAGAGAATTGATGAATGGTGCAGACTCTGGCAGTTTACCCTGAACGTAAATAAATGTAACATATTGCACATACACAGGAAAAGAAATCCGCTACTGTACAGCTGCACTGCTGATGACAAACAGCTGGAGACAGCGTCTGCCGTAAAACGTCTAGGCGTAACTATCCAGAGCGACCTTAAGTGGAATGACCATATGAAACAGATAGTGGGAAAAGCATATACCAAACCCGGATTCATCCGAAGAATCTTAAGGAAACGTAGCTCATCCCCGAAAGATGTGGCTTATAAGGCGCTTGTTCGCCCGATTCTTGAGTATTGTTCATCTATCTGGGATTCCTATCAGGTAGGACTGATAGAGGCGATAGAAAAGATGCAACGAAGAGCGGTGCGTTTCGTCACAGGATCGTTTAGCTGGCGAGAGAGCTTCACGGAGATGCTAAACAAACTCCACTGGCAGAAGTTACAAGAGAGGCGTTGTGCATCACGAAGAGATTTACTATTGAAATTTCGGGACAGCACTTTTCAGGAGGAGTCAGACAACATATTGCTTCCCCCCACATACATCTCGCCTATTGACCACGAGCAGAAAATTCGAGAAAGTAGAGCTAACACAGAGGCTTACCGACAATCATTCTTCCCACGCACTATCCGCGAGTGGAACAGGTTTGGAGGGATCAGATAATGGTAGCGAAAGTACCCTCCGCCACACACCATTAGGTGGTTTGCTGAATATAATGTAGATGTAGAAGGTTAAGACATCTGGTCAGATGAATGTGGGGTGATATCATCAGCATCAGGAAATGATGTAAATGGAACAGCATAGGTTATAAATCATGTTTTCCAGACAGATTCAGCTGAGGCTATAAAAGACTCAGAGCTATTGCAAGTCATTGTTTCAACGTATTTTATGCCCCAGAAAACTACATCTGTCAACTGGCTTTTAAATAATCTCTGAACAGACGAGAAACACTTTTCACATAACGTAGCCATTCCCCAGATTTTTGCCGCATCCTTACATTTCCCCCTTGTGATTTACAAGTTTTTCTTAAATTAATGTATTGACAAGTGTTTCTTTGTGGATCAAAAATTGTTTTTTTTTTATCCGATGAAATAGTAATAAGTGTATGGCATTCATGTCAGTCCAATATACTTTTCAATAATGCATAAAATTAAGACGTGGGCTTCTGAAATGGTCGACGAACTACAACATTTCTCATCCGATTTTACTCACCCGAATATTACGAAATTTTGGGCGATTGAAAATAATTTTCTTTAAGTGCCTTCCTTGCATTATTCATTAAGTCTTATGAAATAATGTACAATCACTTTTTCGATTCAGATAACAACTGAAAACAATCTTACAAACGTGTCATTATGACTATAGTTCTTTCGGGTAATCAAAATAAGTACCAGGATAAACGATGATCTAACGGTACTTAACTACACTCTCATTTGGAAATGTTCAAATACTAATAAAACCTAAGTAAAAAACAGGTACAGAGCCGGAGAGAAATATATGTATCTGTTTAGAAATCAAAAATACAGCCATGAAAATTTACTTAATAACTGGGAGATATACTTTACCAAATTAAGCAAACATTCGGCATATTGAAAAATGTAATTTAAGAAAGGAAATTTTTTGAATGAAGTTTCTGAGGTAAACAGCAATAATTTGTAGAAGGTATGAAGGAGGTCAAAGAAAAGAAAACCTGAAGGTGGATATTCAGAAGAGAGCGAGAGTTTCGAGGAAACAGTAACAAGAATACGATAGAATATACTTAACTGAACAAAACTATCTGTAAATGTCTCTATTGCTTTTCTTCAAAATATTAATGTTTTCAGTTGTTAGATTATCAAATTTTCAATCTTTCTTCTCACAACTATAGTGACCAATTTGCATAAAAATTTTGCAGCGTCACTTAGGCATGTAGTCATTACATAAAATACAAAGGGCAGAGACAGCATATTTATAGTTGAAATAAAGCTTACAATGACCAGTGCTGCTGGTGTTAATAGAATACTAGGAAAAGACGATTGAAAGTATGTGGCGTCATCTATATATTTAAACGTAGATACTAAAGTAAATACTTGTAAAAACTATAGATCAGCTCCTCTCATGCCTCATAAAATAATATGATACAGTATGTAACAAAAAAGTTAAGAGCAGAAAAACAATTTAGACTGCGCTTCAAGGATGTAGCTACACAGTAGGATTACAGAGGCATTATGTGAAAGAAGGTACATCACGCCGCAGTAGTCTCAACTTTATACATAATACCGTGTTGTGTTAGGACTACATAACAGGTCTTGACGGATGAAACCGGAATTTGGTTGCAATAATTACACGTCTGTTGTTTGAAACTAATAAACAATATTTTATTCAAAATTATCTCCCATGCTATTTATACATTTCTCCCAACTCTCTTGCAGGCTATGAATGCCACGCCAAAAAACAGTTCTTCTTTTCAAGTGAACGAGTCAGCAAGCTATATTCGTACATTTTCATACGAACTGAAGCGTTGTTCAGCGAGAGCGTGTCCCAGTGATGCAAACAGTTCATAATCAGACGGAGCCAAATCGAGAATACGCCGCATAGCCTAGTATTTCCCGTCTAAACGCCTCGATCGTTTCCCTGACCCGTTTTGCTGTGTGTGATTGGACGTTATCATGGAGCAATGTGGCTCTGTGTTGTCTTTTTCCATAATCGGTCGTTTTTCAAGTGATACTCGATTTAAATAGATCATTTGCTTTTGCTAGCGATCAGTGTTATGGGCTTCATCAGGTTACTGCAGCTCACGATAGATGACACCCTTCTGATCCCACCAGACACAGAGCACTGTCTTCTTTCCAAAGTGATCTGGTCGTGCAGTGGATGTCGATGGTTTGCCTGGATTCACCCATGATTTACGACGCTTAGGATTCTCGAAAAATATCCATTATTCATCACCTGTCACTATTCGATGGAAAAACGAATTACTTTTGTATATGGCGAGCAGCATTTCACAAATGGTCTTTCGATTTGCTTGCTGTCTTTCATTCCGTACATGCGGAACCCAGTTTCCAATTCTCTGCAACTTTCCCGTAGCTTTCAACCGAAGAGAAACGCCTTTCTGCGTCACATTCAGTTGTTCCGCGAGTTCTTGTTATGTTTGAGTATCATCTTCATCCAATAAGGCCTTCAATTCGTTGTCTTCGAACTTTTCGGTGGATTCCCGCGCTCTTCGTTTCTCACTTCAAAATCACTTTTGAATTCTTAGGACCACTCGAAACACTGTTTTCCCAAGCGCCTGTTCGCCGAAATCTTCGACACTCATTCAATGAGATTCTGCAGCAGTTTTCTTCAAATGATAACAGAAAACCAAGACTGTCCGCAAGTCGAAGTTCGTAGGCACAGAACTCGACATGTTTACGGGTTTTAAACAGCTAGCGATGCACGGAACTTGCTTTACTGAGTCTTGACATTCGTCGTCAGCCGATACAGGGAGCAGGTGGCGCTGTAGAGGAGGTCTCATGGGCTCTACACTGACGGCCAGCACCATCTACAGAGATATACCGGTTTCATACTTGTACACGTGGTATATCGAATGCGAAGGCGAAAAGAAAGCTGAAAAGGACGATAAGTGAAAAGCTGTACATCACATCGTAGTTGTCACAACTTTATACGTAATTCCATGTAGTGTTATTACCATACAAATCGGAAGTAAGGCGATTTAAAAGAAAAAAAAAGCTGGAAAGCATGATACGTGAATGTAAGGTGATTTGAATAAGAATCTACGAAAATAAACAGCATTACAGAGCTATAATTAAATTACCACGACTCTGAATGTAGGAGTAGGTGAAGCAGTCCAGGTGACGTCAGCAGTCGCATGAGTTCAGGCTGAACATTCGCGACACTATGTTAGTGTACTGAAGAATATGCAAGCTTATTCCGTAATGGTGTTTCAAACTTTCAAGGATGACTGACATGAGTAAATTTATGAATCTGAAGTAACCGAGCCCTGGTCCGAAAACGACACAGTCGAAAGTTACTAGCGAAAATCGTTCTTATACCTTTGACAGTGGACTGCATATACCGGTACTGTTGTTGCTTAAGATTTGAGGTTAGTATCTATATGATGTGGTAGTACCGACCAAAACAAAACCTCTAGTAAACATTCCATATTTTGGGGGAAGCATTATGAACCGAAACAAGGAAAAAACATCTGATAAATATGGTCTCTAAAATACATACCTTAAGAGCTATGGGTATTTGTCCAGTAGCAGTTTCATAGTGGTGAAGATGAAGAAGATCTTAAGGTACGTATTTTAGAGCATATGTTAACTGTAAATTTTTTCTTAGTTCATACTAACACCTCTGAAAGTTTCATACCATACAGTCTTAGCAACAACAGTACCGCGACGTGAATTCCACTGTCAGAGGTATCAGAACGATTTTGACTTGTAGCTTTCGCCTCAGTCGCTTCAGGACCAGGGTCCCTTTACCTCTAATAGATGCATTGACGTTTCTCAACCATCGCTGAAAAACTGAAATCGTCACGGACTCACCTAATGTACAGGAACATCACAGATTACATTAGACTTCATCTTTGTAGTGAAACGTTCAGAACTAAAAGAGATACGAGGAAAAGAAATTACATAACACTAGAACTATTCTCAATAGGCTTTCCAGGTGTTCTCAGATTACTCACCCGAGGAAACGAAGAAGGGAACCGTGCTCATGGCACTTTTCTGCGCCATCTAAGTTTTGTGGATGACGACATGTTTGCCTATGGTGCAGACATATTTCAGCATCACGAAGAATTTAAGTTAACATTGTATCAACACATCGCCCCCTTCTTCCTCCTCGCAACTGTCTGGCCTCATTCCACTGCCTGGAAGCCTTTTAAAGTTAAGCCTCCACAATACAAAATCATTGCTTAAATTCGATAGTCATTTTCCCGTTTCTATATCACATATTCAGCACCTGGTTCGTCCTGATACATGGAAACCGCAATCTCGTAAAAATATTACATGAATATAATCAAACATGGAACGCAGTTGGACATACTAGTGTCTCGATAATCATACTGACTGTGCTACTCTAGAGCGACAAATTATACTAAATAGAGGCATGGATTGGTCAACAGCGATTGCATGAGGACCAACATACACTGATGTAGCAAGACATTGTAACCATTGCTTACAGCGAGTCTGCATGTCATCTGGTGGGGCTATGGACACGTGACGCGGTCCGATTACATATGAAAATTCAATACCGCACGAAATAAGACATGTACGAATTGGCACGATTTCTTGGAATGACGTTAGGTTTTATTGAAAGCAAAAAAGTGCACAAAATGACCAACAGATTGGTATTTAACATGGCCGATGTTCTTTACAACAAATGCTCAAAATGACGCCCTCATTCATCAAATAAACTTGTAGCCGAGAGACAAAGATGTGAGCATAACAGAAGATTTCGTGACAAATTGCCATCGATGTGTTCTTTCTAGGATCGCTAATGAGATCGGACGATAGTGGTAGACTTGCGGCTGCAGATACGTCCAAAACCAATAATGACACGGATTGAGGTTGTCAGGGAGGCCAATCATGGCGGAAGTGGTGAATCAGCATGCGAACCTTATCAAACGATGCGCGCAGGAAATCTTTAACACGTGTAGCAATATGGGATGGAGCGTCATCCTGCATAAAAGTCGTACCTTCAAGTAGGTGTTTATCAGCCAGGCTGTGGATGATGCGATTCTGTACGTACCTCGCACCCGTCACGCTGGCAATTTGAAGGGCAGCACCCCACTGTCCAGTGCCATCTGTTGGCCCGTTTGTGCGGTTAAAGGCGCTGCAGTCTGGAACCGCAAGACCGCTACGGTCGCAGGTTCGAATCCTGCCTCGGGCATGGGTGTTTGTGATGTCCTTAGGTTAGTTAGGTTTAACTAGTTCTAAGTTCTAGGGGACTAATGACCTCAGCAGTTGAGTCCCATAGTGCTCAGAGCCATTTGAACCATTGTTGGCCCGTTTTTTCACTTGTTTCTGGTTTCAATAAAACTCCATCTCAGTTAAGGCGGGTAGGACGTCCAACGGGCCGACTTGGAGCAGGAGAGGCACCACAGGACATTTTATTTTCTACTGTCTACACTTTTACAAATAAACTCATGAAACTTTGTCAGCATGAGCAGGAAGGATTCAGGATTCACACTCACAGCAGTGGAAGTGCAAAAACATAATAAAATAAATTTTTTTAGATACGAAATTTCATCATTTTTTTCACTTACTGTTGGCTGCATTTGTTGCTATAGCTACATTTTTCTTCATAAGTAAGAGAGATTCTTTGATGAATTTTCCACAGCATACAAACCATACTTGCAGGTGTATGAAACTCTAGAATTTTCCAAATCTATTAAAAACTATGGTAAAAATTGAGATAATTAACTACAAAATTTGATTTTTTTTCTAAACGTAAAATTTAAAACGTAACAGCTCATTCATTTTTTCATAAATTAAATAGATTCTAGAGTTTCAGACACCTGTAAGTATGGTTTCTATGCTGTGCAAAATTCATCGAACAGTCTCTCTTACTTATGAAGAAAAGTGTACCTATAGCAACAAATGCAGCCAATAGTAAGTGAAAGAATGATGAAATTTCACATGTAAAAAAATTATTTTGTTATGTTTTTGAACTTCCGCTGCTACGAGTGTGAATCCTGAATCCTTCCTGGTCATGCTGAGAAAGTTTTATGAATTTACTTGTAAAAGTATAGACAGTGGAAATTAAAATGTTTTGTGGAGCCTCTCCTGCTCCAAGTCGGCCCGTTTGACGTCCTACCCCCCTTAAGGCACATGTGTCAATTTTTACGATTCTACCTAATTATCCCGTGAATTAGTGCATTTTCAAATGTTAACGGCCTTTTGGGTCACCCTGTATATAAGAGGATCAGAGACGATGACGATTCATCCTAGCAACGATATGGATAGTAAATGGGGGAATCGACTGATACAAGGGACTTAGACAAAGAACAGGTTGTTACAGAGTAGTGCCTGACAGCAAGCATCTCAGAAACGACCAAGCTGTTCTGTTGTTCGCTTGCTACTGTCGTGAGAATTTATGAAAAGTGATTGAATGCGGCTGATATTATCAGTTTCTTTCCTTTCTCCCCCCTACACATTGAGGATTCCGCATGGTGTATGTTCTTTGTCTCGAGCACATTTACGATCGACATCCAGCGGGAATCTAAAATTATCGACACGGAGGAGATGGACGGAGCCTGCGAACCAGTGATAGCGCTAGGTGGGAATGTGGGTTGGCCTAGGAGCGTTCCGAGATAGTGCGTTTATTTGCGATAACCACTGTGCCTGCTTAGCGCCGTCGTTAATGCAACTGCCCAATTAACAGGAGATCCAGGGTTCGATTACCGATACGGCGCACATTTTTCACCCGTCGCTGCTGATTCCCCATAAAGTCCCGACGTAGTTAATACTATTATTTCCTTACCTTTCCTTTCTCCCCATCCACCTTTAATTTACGTAATATTTTAACTTAGACGTGAAATAAATGCCGAAACGGGAAATTCTCCAACAGATGCGAGGTTAATCCCAAAAGTAAGGTCTCCTATTTTTATTTTTAAGTACAGAAGTCTGTTTGTGTGGCAGTTGGTCAGACTGTTATGAAGAGTGCTTCACGCGCTGTGTGTAAACATGCGCACGCCGCGCTGAGGCGCTGTCTTGGCTTGGCAGCCGCTGAGAATGGAGCTCCCGTTGGATGTTACCGCCAAGTGCGAATTGCGCGCAATTCTTCGGTATTTGAACGCAAAGGGCACTGCGCCGATTGAAATCCATCGCCAATTGACGGAAGTGCCTGATGAGTCGTGTATGGATGTTAAAATTGTTCGTAAGTGGTGTAGAGAGTTTGCAGCTGGTCGGACCGAAATTCACGACGAGCAAAGGAGCGGGAGACCGTTAGTTTCTGAGGAGACAGTGTTGAAGGTTGAGCAAAGCATGCGTGAAGATCGGCGGATCACCCTGGATGACCTCTGCACGTTGGTTCCTGAGGTTTCCCAAAGCACCGCTCACAGAATTTTAACGGAAACATTGAACTACCGGAAGGTGTGCGCAAGATGGGTGCCACGCATGCTGACTGACGACCACATGCGGCAACGATTTGATCCCTCCCTCGCTTTTCTTCACCACCTTGCAGCCGAACAGGACAACTTTCTGGACTCAAAAATTGTCACGGGTGACAAAAACCTGGGCATACCACTTTACACCTGAGACCAAGCAACAATCATGCCAGTGGCGGTATCCTTCTTCGCCAAAGCCGCGGAAATTCAAACAAACACAGTTTGCCGGTGAAGTCATGACAACCGTTTTTTGGGATCGGAAAGGGGTACTGTTGGTCGACTTTATGCCCATTGGAACCACAATTAACGCTGACAGGTACTGTGAGACACTGAAAAAACTCTAACGGGCAATTCAGAACTGGAGAAGAGAAATGTTGAGAAAGGGCGTACACATTCTCCATGACAACGCTCGCCCACACGTCGCTCATCAAACCGTTGCTCTCCTGCAACAGTCTCAGTGGAACATAATCACCTACCCAGCCTGTAGTCCTGACATGGCGCTCAGTGACTGTCACCTGTTCCTTAAATTAAAAGAACATTTGGCCGGAAAGCGATTCAGCTCCAACGACGAGGTAAAAGAAGAGGTTCATAACTTTCTGAACAGCATGGCGGCGAGCTGGTACGACATGGGCATACAAAAACTGCCACAGCGTGTACAAAAATGGATCGACAGAAATGGTGATTGTCGAAAAATAGCTAAATGTTCAAGCTGTAAACTGATGTAAGCCTTAAACAGGTGTACGTACTTATAAAAAAATAGGAGACCTTAGTTTTGTGATTAACCTCGTACATTGTTCCCAATAAGGTGCCGCCAGCTCATTTCCCAGCTCACTACGACGCCTGCAAGATTCCAAGTTCTAAAATAGAATCTCAACGGGCTGCTCTGACTACCTGCCAGAGAAGTTCTAAAATAAAAAAAAAGAGAAAATAACAGGTAGAAGAACGTTCAACGTCATCGTGTGGAATATGGAAACTCTGCCTCAATACAGGTATTACAGGTCAGCAATAACTATTGCTCCATTTGAATTAGGGTGTTCTCCAGTAACAGACAGTATACTGCGATCCATTTCGTCTTATTCGCCATGATTGTATAGTAATGTCTTGCCAGCAGCAGGACTACTACAGACCGAAAATATGCTTGTTTCTTCGGCACAGCGACAACTATAAGTGGCACACATTGTATAATTTTTGAAAATTCCCGTACACTGTTGAAATTTTCTAGAGCTTTTTGTTATATCAACGCACTCGCGAACTATGGCATGCAAGACAATCCTCAGAAAATAACTGCCAGTCATCGCCAAAGACGATAGCAAACTGATGAACAGTTTCGGGAACCACATTTTTTGAAACGTAAGGTGTGGTAAAAGTCTCTTTGATAATGCAATTTGGCATCCTCATGGACTATGACTATGGGAGTGTAAACCGAAAACTGATTGACATCACAAATGATAACGTCCACAGTTTATGTATTCATGGATAAATGTTAAATTATTCTGCCAAGCTTGCGTCGGTAGAGTACAACAATATGAGATTCTAGATTGTCTTTTTTTGTTTTTATTTTAGTATATTAAATTTTTTCTACATGTCTTTGACTTGTAAGTATCTTCACTGTGTAATGATGTATCGCTGAAATGTCTTCGGTTTATGGAAGTAACATTCTGCTGTCGAACGCTTCTCCTAGTGTACGATGTCATTTATTACTCGCGAATTCACAAACGTAACTGTGTGTGTGTGTGTGTGTGTGTGTGTGTGTGTGTGTGTGCTAGCATTTATCTGCGTTCGGTTGTGAAGCTAATATACTTTGTGTGTACAGTCAACTTTGGTACTTTTTTTTTTTTTTGCTCATTACGTGAACATTGTTAAACTGCATGATTTTTGCTGATTAGTCGACTGTTTGGGCACCGTTTACTCACGCTGATTTGCTAATTATCTGTTATGTGTTTTACTTGTGTACACAACTGTTTTCCAACAACAAAATTAAAAAGGTGGCTCTTTGGCACACACACAAAACTGACACATCCATACAGAAGTTTCGGCGTTAAATCTACCGGCGCACGTAATATTCAGCGTTAGCTATTTCTGATTGAATTAATTCCGTTGGGTTCATAGTTCTGCTGTAAAAATAAAACCACAATGCATTTTTCTCATATGTAACAGACAGTCATATTTAATAATTTTTCTTATATCAAACAGTGGTTAGTTTCATGCATATAATTTTCATTCTCAGATTATTAGTCGTAACTAGTCTACCATGGAACACACAACGTAGCAGTATTGCTCATAAATGTTAATGCGCAAAACGGAATGCTCTGTAAAGATAACTGATAAAAAAAGATGATAAATTATTATTTATGAGTACTAGGGCAACAGACGTTGTAGGTGCAAAATGAACAGTAAGAATACAACAGAGAAAAGAGAAAGGTTTTTCCTTGCATACATTTAGTACTCAGAACGAACTGTCAGTGGTTCATAAAGGACACACAAGCGGTTTTATTGTTTCATAAACAGCAATGCCGAAAGAAAGTGTATGATCGTTCTATTTACAGTATAAATACGTGAATTCGATGGTTTTCCGAATATCGAGATACTATCCGTACTGTACTCCAAGGCGATGCATCATAGAATGAAAGCCAGCATGTTTATGGGTCTACAGGTGTTGAGAATTCGTCGGTATTACTATGTCTGCGGTGGCAGGTTTACTATAAAAATTGAAAGTATGAGTACAGTCAATGACGTATATGGTTAGATGAAAATAATGTATGCAGTTACCCCCAAACTCGGTTGTGAATTTTATGCTGTTGTGTTTAGAATTTACTTGCTTGAGGAATTTCTGAAGTTGTCTGGTAGTACCTGTCAATAAGCACAATACATCATCAGCATGCCTAAACTAATATCCAACCTTGAAAGAGAGTAGATTAGTTTCCAGAAACTGTGTTTCCAAATTGTCAAAAATGGTTCAAATGGCTCTGAGCACTATGGGACTTAACTTCTGAGGTCATCAGTCCCCTAGAACTTAGAACTACTTAACCCTAACTAACCTAAGGACATCACACACATCTATGACCGAGGCAGGATTCGAACCTGCGACCGTAGCGATCGCGCGGTTCCAGACTGTAGCGCCTAGAACCGCTCGGCCACTCCGGGCGGCTCCAAATTGTCCATGAAGATTTCAGCAAGGATTGGATTGAGGGTGTGGGAGTCCCATGCCTAGACCATCCAACTGTTTATATATCCTATCATTGAAATGGAATTGATTTTGTGTTAGAGAAGTTTTTGTAGCTAACCTTATGTCTTGTGTGACAACCAGGTTGGCTCCTGCTTCATCTAGTAAGTCTGTGAGAATGTTTAATCACTCCTGAACGGGCAATCAGTGAATATGTTGCCAACCTCAAAAGAAACCAGCTTGGCAATTGGGGAGATCTGCATGTCTTTTAGCTTATTCAAAAGGGCAACTGAATGAGGGATCCCATGACTAGGTTTGAACTTGGTTTTTGTCTTGATAAGGTCATTTACATCTCTCGCTACTTTCTAACTTGGATCTGAGTATGAAGACGCCACAGGGTGGATTGGGATATTATCTTTACCGAGTTCAGGGAGGTGATAAAATCTGGGAACTACAAGATTCATTTTGGTGAAGATGTAGGCACCAGAGTCTGATGTGATAGTTTTAAACAGTTTGTTAACACTTCTAATTTTATCATTATAGGAGTGTGTGAAGGGAGAAAGGAAGTGTCACATCACATCCACAACGGAAGGAAGCTGAATTGTCCTGAACTAATGCAAATTAATTAACAAACGTCTATCAACTCCAACTTAGTACTGAATGACCGCACAATGTTCCCTTACTCACCACTTCTAACTTAAGATACTACTCACAATATCATCCAGACCATGTTGTAAATCCCCCCTCTAAATCATATGCCCCATTTCCTTTATTTCAGTCACTATAATTTCTTTCGTTGTATTAAAAAATTTACTTTTGTGAATCACAACTGCTTCACTCACCTGCTTAATATCACTATTATACCTTAATTGTTTGCAATTTAGGAACTATTAAGGACAAGATTATTTTCGAAAATATATCGAATGTTTGTATTTCAGTTATGTTCTTCTATGCACAACAGCTGTAATTTGTCTATAGTTCATTAGTTGATGTGTCACATATGTTATCTCAATTAAGTAGTCCTACATCGCATTTACACTGAATCAATCTCACTTGCTTTCTTCCTAATTCTAACATTTTTCATCTCTAGAAAAGGAGATACTCTGTACAAGCACTACTTTTAAATCTTTGATCCAAAAAAATTTCATTGACCACATGCTTATCTTTGTACACGACGATGGCGTTATCAGCCGAAAAACGGCGCATGTAACCAATAATAAATACTGTAAAAAATTACACCAGTGTTGTGTGTGTTTCATTGTTAACGCATATTAATAGTGCCACTCTCCTTCTCTTGTTGTTTTTGTCAGATGTCAAGCGCAGATTTCATTACTCGCTGGAGTATAGCCAAACTGTGAACGGCCTTTGCTGCCCTAGCGGTTCTTTCTCACCACCTTTAAAGAATAAAACAGCCTCATAAGATTTAAAGACCCAAGAAAAGAAGGGCACAAACCGAAAAAAGTTTTAAGTGAGAGGAATACCGCAAGACGATGCTCTTCACCATAAAACCAGCGTGGCGAGCCACTACGGTTCACACGGTCCTCCTGGAAGAATGCCACGGTCCGTCCAGTCGTCCCCATAGACGCCACGTTTCTCCCTGTGACTTTCACACGGTTTATGCCCTTTGACCCACTTATATCGAAGTACACTTCGCTGCTCTTCACAAATTGACGAAAGTAACGTGCATACCATATTCGTTTTGTAATTCAGGCTTCTATCGCTAGAACTGTACATGAAAACAAAATACTTTCTTCAGCGTTAACTTCAAACTACACTGAAGATCCACTGCAATTGGTACGCCTGCCTAATATCGTGTAGGGCCGCAACACGACGTAGCATGGACTCGACTTATGTATGAGGTAGTGCTGGAGGGAGCTGAAACCTTGAATCCTAAAGGGCAGTCCATAAATCCACAAGAATACGAGGGGGTGGAGATCTATTCTGAACAACACGTTGCAAGGCATCCCAGAGAAGCTCAATAATATTCAAGTCTGGGGAGTTTGGCGGCCAGCGAAAGTGTTTAAACTCAGAAGAGTGTTTCGGGAGCCACTATGTAGCAACTCTGGACGTATAGGGTTTCGCATTGTCCTGCTGGAATTGCCCAAGTCCGTCGGAATGAACAATGGATACAGGTGATTAAACAAGATATTTACGTCGTATCACCTGTCACAGTCGTACCTAGACATATCAGGGATCCCGTATCACTCCAACTGCACGCCTCCCACATCATCACTGAGCCTCCACCAGCTTGAACAGTCCCCTGCTGATATGAAGGATCCATGGATTCATGAGGTTTTCTCCGTAACCGTACACGTCCATTCGCTTGATACAATTTGAAACGAGACTCGTCCGACTAGGCAACATGTTTCCAGTCGTCAACAGCCCAATGTCGCTGCTGAGGGGTCCAGGCGAGGCGTAAACCTTTGTGTCGTGCAGTCAGCAAGTGTACACGAGTGGGCCTTCGGCTCTGAAAGCCCATATCGATGATGTTTCGTTGAATGGTTCGCACGCTGACACCTGTTGATGGTCCAGCATTGAAATCTGCAGCAATTTGCAGAAGGGTTGCACTACTGTCGCGTTGAACGATTATCTTCAGTCGGATTTGGTCCCGTTCTTGCAGGATCTTATTCCGGCCGCAGCGACATAGGAGATTTGAGTTTTACCGTATCCCTGATGTTCACGGTACTCTTGTGAAATGGTCGTACTGGAAAATCCCCACTTCATCACTACCTCGGAGATGCTGTGTCCCATCGCTCCTGCGCCGACTATAACACCGCGTTCTAACTCACTTAAATCTTGCTAACCTGCCATTGTAGCAGCAGTAACCGATCTAACAACTGCGCCAGACACTTGTTTTATATACGCGTAGCCGACCGCAGCGCTGTATTCTGCCTGTTTACATATCTCGGTATTTGAATACGTATGCCTATACCAGTTTCTTTGGCCCTTCAGTGTATATCGTGAAATTTCACAATCCAGTTGCAATATCAGGGGAGAAAACAACTGTTATGCGTTACTTTCCGATGCTATTCGCATTTATAGGGCAGCCTCTTATTTTTAAAAAAGTTGTCTCTTGTTTTAAAAACCCTAAAGCCAATTATATTCTTGTATGTCATCCGTTCCGTCACGTTGATTTCTAGGCATTTCCCCGAACACTTATGTTTATGTTTTATTACATTTAGTGCCTTAAGATGACGCTCGCGTGTATCTAAATTAGTTTACGTTATTTCAGTTCAACGACCATGTCTTTGCATTAATCCCATTGTATCCCATCCAGTACACGTGGGTTTAACCTATTTACTCGCTTTCCATAGTTTTACTTTACAGCTCCTTTTACTCCTCCCTTATTTTTATTACGTTAGATACTGTGCGGATGCAAATGCTGTCTTATATGTGTACACTGTTATTTATCGTGGCGTTTATAATTTTAATCTCAACTTAGCTTCTTCTGCTAGGATGTTTTTGCTCTGTAATATGAGTCTATACAAGGATACCAGTCCTGACAGTTTGCATCATTCTCCTACCACACCTTATCTCTCGTCTCATTGCTCGAGTTTTAGATATATTTTATATATCATCCGCACCCAATGTTTTAGTTATGTTTTTGTCTTATATTTTTTTTAATCTGACCCACTCAGTCATGTTATCTTGTAAGCATTTCTGCTGATTCTCTACGTCTGCACGTGATTATATGTGCATTTCTGTTCTGTATCGATCTTGAGAACCACACGTACGTAAGCGTACGAACCAGTCAGCCCCCGTTTCCCACTGTTTTGCGGCTGTTTACTTCGGTTCCCCACCTCTCTGGCTCCTAGGTCAGTCGATTCCGCCGCTACGGTCAGCTGTCTTCTGGGCCATCTGCACGTATCACATCCGTGTCGTGCTGTTCAGGCGGTGGTTGCTAGTCCTACGCGTGAGTTCCGTTATTTATTTATGTTATTGTTGAGTTTATTTCTGTGTGGAACCTTTCCAGACGTTAGCGTTATGTTCCAGTCCCATGCGTTTGTTGATGTGTGTGAGTTTCAGCTGGCCCGACAGCCACACATTTATGTTCTCATATTTGTATGAGTACACCACTTTCCACATTGTAGCTTTCTTTTTATTATCTTAACTCCATAGTACTTGTACGTCAATATCCCTCCACCAGTGTACAGTTGGTGACACCTCATAATGCTTCAAGCTTCCAAATTGGTCCTGGAATAAATTAAATATTACTGCCAACTGAATCGGATTTTTATTCTGTAAACAGGTTCCCCAGTTGCGGATGTTCACCTGCTGAAATATTTTCTTCTTATAAGTATGACGTTGCACTCTTGCTGGTCTGGATACACGCACTGACTGGATTGAGAACGGTGTCATGAAGGGGTTGTTGTATGCTCTCCTGTGACAAACTGATCCACGACTGTTGTAACTGGTCCTTAGTACCCAGGATACTGGCAGAGCTGTCCCACATTCGCTTCATCGGCAGTGCTGTAGTTGGGATGGTACAGCGTATCCCCTAAAATTCAATCTCATTGTAAGCGTACCGGCCAAACTTCCATTTTAAATCTGTAAAAAATATCCCAATTGTAAACTGCCGAATGGATTTCAAAAATGGTTCAAATGGCTCTGAGCACTATGGGACTTAACATCTGAGGTCATCAGTATCCTAGAACTTAGAACTACTTAAATTAACTAACCTAAGGACATCACACACATCCATGCCCGAAGCAGGATTCGAACCTATGACCGTAGCGGTCGCGCGGTTCCAGACTGAAGCGCCTAGAACCGCTCGACCACACTCGAATGGATTTCAGAAAGAAAAATCGGAAATGGTTATTAACTTGTTCAGAGTTATCTCGCGGCAAAGCATTCGGAAGGACGGCGGTTCAATCCCGCGTCCGGCCATCCTGATTTAGGTTTTCCGTGATTTCCCTATATCACTTCAGGCAAATGCCGGGATGGTTCCTTTGAAAGGGCACGGCCGATTTCCTTCCCCATCCTTCCCTAACCCGAGCTTGTGCTCCCTCTCTAATGACCTCGTTGTCGATGGGACGTTAAACACTAATCTCCTCCTCCTCCTCTCGCGGCAAAACCACGAACTAAAACAGAAGCGAATATTATTCTCTTGGACTAAGGCTTGTTCAACCGGTCAGCTGTATAATACATCCTGAGCTGTTGGCAGAAGAGTCAGCTTTGCTTCTTTTAGCGGTAAACACTTGGATGCATGTGTTCAGTGCCACTCTGTGCCATTGTTTGAACTGAGTCTGTGCTGTTAGGTACTTTTTGTGCGAATTGTGTGTGTGTGCGTGCACGTACGTGCATCATAATTTCAAAGTAATAATGAGCTTACTTAACTGGTTAAACAGTGGCAAACGAAAAACTCCAAATGATAACAGGTAAGTTGAAGAGAACAGTGCTAGCTGTACCAGCCAGGTCTTCGAAAAGAACCACCATCTCAAAGGACAAAGATTTTGAGGAGCAACTTAAGAATGAAGGTGAAAATTCAATTATTCCTTCTGCCCAAGTGAGTTTAGTGATTCTAGATTATCCAGAATGCTGGTCCATGCCTCAGCACAACTACTTTAAAACTGAAAACAGCTGGCTAGTAATATAAAACAAAACTCTTCGTTGCTTTTATTGTGCTGAAGCTAGCAGGCATGGTTGGGGATCACAGCAAGATTCAGGATTAAAACCAGCTAAAGATTGCGTTGATGGGGAAGTTACTTATTTTAGAAATAGTAAAATAATGCAGTAAAATAGTTTAAGTAAGAAACATACGTGAACATAAAAAATCAGAGAGTCATAAAATCGCAGAGCGGGCTCAGGTTACTGCTGAGAGGAAACCTTCAGAAAGAGGAATAGATAAAATGTAAGTCTATCAGTATCATATTACAAGCAGACTGTTTTCAACAGCATATAAAGAGGCAAAGCTAGGAAAACCATTCATTGATTTTACAATGGACATTCAAGCCCAGGAACTTAACTGTTTGGATTTGGGAAGAGTCTTACATTCAAAGTTCAGGTGTACCAACATTACTGATCACATCTCTACGGAAATGGGGAAGAAAATAGCTAATCTCCTTATAAAAAAATAATATTAAAATAAGTTTTACGGTAGAGGAGTACGCTACTTGCAGTAATTTACCAGTAACTGGATTGTGTTTGAAATGTGCCATGTCAGAAAATACTGAAGTTCATATATGTTTTGGGACCTCATTGAACTTAAAGACACGAAATCCAATTCAGTCTGGTATGCCACCTTGCAGAATCTGAGTTCGTACGGTTTTTCTCATTTTTACCACAAAGGTAGGTTTGTTGAATTTTGAAGTGGCGTAGCCTCTGTAATGTTAGTAGAGCTGCTGTGGCGCTACAGAATATGCTTTCTATGTTGATTTTTTGGCACGGTGCTAACCACAGACTCGAACTAGCAGTACATGACACGAGAGATGAGGTTGAAGGTCTTACTCATTTCCATTTTTTCTTTGTTAAACTGTATTCTAACTGTAGCATGTCGCCTGAAAATGAAACCCGGCTTAGAGAATGTGCAGCAGATCTTGGCGAAACACGAAATAAAGTTGGGAATGTATTTACTATCTGATGGAATGCATCAAGTGCTATAACTGAGAAATCTGTTTGGAATAACTATAGATCTCTTGTAAATCATTTCACAGAAGCTGCTGCTGATAAGTAGAGGGATTCCACAGAAAGGCCTAAATATGGAGGCCTTCACAAAACTTTGACTTCCTTTGATTTGCTACAAATTTGGCAGTTGTATACGATGCTCTAATTGAGCTCTCAGAATTATCTTTGCTCCTTCAAAGAAGAGACATGACTATTACCGAAACTGACAAGTCTATAAAGAGTAGTATCCGGACACTGGAGTCCATGGCATCTTCTCCAGTTGCTCGCGCTGAGGACGCAACTACAGCAGCTAAAGACGAAGCCTTTAAAGACATTGAGCTACAGAATAACCACAAAGGTTTTCAAATAAACAGTGACCAGTTTTATCAATGTCTTGCTGAAAATCTCAAACAAAGATTTGTTACCAATCCTAGCCAATATCCCATATAGGTTCCCAGACCGAACAAAGAAGCACAGAAAATGAAAGGAAGCAAAAGAATGAAATATTGTTCAAAGATCTTGCTCTTGTAGCGAGAAAGAATTGGCTGCAAGATACTGACATAACTTGTGGAGATAGGAGTTTCTCTAGTATGTGAGGTTTTCCGACTTCAAGACTAGAGAAAATCCGTTCAGGCATTCAGGGAAAATGTGGACACGAACATACTACCTAAGGATCTTGAACAGTTACTAAACGCCTGAATGCGAGAGAGCATTTAGTGTTTTGAATGACATTCACACTAGAAAAAAAAGGGGAAGTCTGTTGTTAGAACGAACCGGAAGATTAATTTTCCTAAGAGCCATTGAAAAAAATTTAATCCGAAATTTACGTGCAGTCTTGGCTCAGATGAAGAAGAAGATGAGTTGGTTCAAATGGCTCTGATCACTATGAAACGTAACATCTGAGGTTATCAGTCCTCTAGACTTAGAACTACTTAAACCTAACTAACCTAAGGAGATAAAACACATCCATCCCCGAAGCAGGTTCCGAACCCGCGACCGTAGCAGCAGCGCGATACCGGACTGAAGCGCATAGAACCTGTCGGACACAGAAGATCAGTTGAAGAAACAGTGTGCCGATAATGTGACCCGCTCCACGATGTCCACTACGAGTCTATCTGGAACCTCTGTAAGTGATTTTTTGGTGAGTACTGTCTAAATTTTTTTCCAGTTACAGCATCGTCTATTGGGGACGTATCTGTGTATCTTTCCGGTTACAAATGTGCCTCAGCTTCAAGTAGACAGTTCACAGAGAAACGTGTCGTGTGTGGACGAACTTTGTCCTGTTGAAAACTGGCACTGAGATACTGTCGCATAAGAACATTGAGGACGCTCGATACTTACGTGATGTACTGCTGTACCGTCAGGGTTCCCTCAGTGACTGAATACATACCCGATGACTCCTCCCACTACACCACTACAACCCCCACAGTAACAGCAATGTGTCTCTCCAAATCACTGGGACAGTGGGACCGCTCTGGTCATCCAGAGTCGTGCAGAACCGCGATTCATCGCTAAACACAATGCGGCACCATTCGTCAGCAATCCACGCCTAATCGTCAGGACACCACTCCAAACGTTGCCATTTGTGTTGTGATGTAAACGGCAGTCTACTAGTAGGATGTTAATTCGCTAGTCCGGCTGCTGCTGGACTCCCACTACGTCCAATCGACGCTACGGGATGGGGCAAAATGATACTGAATGTCCCTTACTTGTTCTCGGATGACATGTCAGATGTGATTGGGTTACGATGAGCTTGGTGCGCCGGTTCGGCGATCCTCCCTTGTGAAGGTGAGTGGACGACCGTAACCTTCAGCATGGTCATGTTTGGCCTCACGTTTACTTGCAGTCCAACATTGGGCCACTGTTACATCTGAATGTGGATACTGTGGGGTTCCACCAGCCGACAAATGTGGAGACCCACACTGAGGCGTATTTCAAACTCTGTCACAGCAGTATGCAGCGTCTCCGAGTCCTTCACAGTGATCACTCTACATCTGACACATTTATGCCCCTAATATGCGCTACAAAAATGGTTCAAATGGCTCTGACCACTATGGGACTTAACATCTGAGGTCATCACTCCCCTAGAACTTAGAACTACTTAAACGTAACTAACCTAAGGGCGTCACACACTTCCACCCCCCAAGGCAGGATTCGAACCTGCGACCGTAGCGGCCGCGCGGTTCCAGACTGAAGCGCCTAGAACCGCTCGGCCACACCGGCCGGCTAATATGCGCTACAATTCCTGGTAAACACTAAACACGAATAAAACTTACTATCGCTTACATACTCATTGGTGGCGTGTATGTGCTCAAAGTACATTTATATCTGACCATGTATTCTGTGGTGTCACCGCCAGACACCACACTTGCTAGGTGGTAGCTTTAAATCGGCCGCGGTCCATTAGTACATGTCGGACCCGCGTGTCGCCACTGTCAGTGATCGCAGACCGAGCGCCACCACACGGCAGGTCTCGAGAGACTGACTAGCACTCGCCCCAGTTGTACGGACGACTTTGCTAGCGACTACACTGACGAAGCCTCGCTCATTTGCAGAGCAGATAGTTAGAATAGCCTTCAGCTAAGTTAATGGCTACGACCTAGCAAGGCGCCATTAGCCTTACATAGCAATTGATACTTACTGTATAAAGCATGTCTCATCAAGAACGATGTATACAACAAGGATGGATTAAAGTTAAGTATTCCAAAAGCTACGTACTTTTCTTTATAGCATTCATTACGTATCTTGTTTTATACCTCACGCCATCCTTCGTGTGTTTATAGCGTGCATTGCGGTCCCCTCAAATCACACTGTGTCGGCACTTCTGTCGACACATCATATTCTGTCTTCTTCAGTTCTTTTGTCAAGGCATTGTAATTCTGTTAAAGAGATTTGTATAGTGGAAATAATAATAATTATATCACTTCGAGACTGTCTTGTATATTTTCACTGACAAGAAGAGACAGTGTCTTGTAAGAGAAAGAAAGTGCTTCAATCATTTTTACTCAGTAATTACGTTTAGTACAATATTCCCAATTCTGCTGGTTACCAGGGCTATGAACCGAGCGAGGTGGCGCAATGGTTATAACGCTGGACTCGCATTCGGGAGGACGACGGGACAAACCCGCATCCGGCAATCCTGATTTAGGTTTTCCGTGATTCCCCTATATCGCTTCAGGCCAATACCGGGATGGTTCCTTTGAAAGGGCACTGCCGACTTCTTTCCCCAGTCTTCCATAATCCGTTTGGACCGATGACCTCGCAGTTTGGTCCCCTCTCCCAAACCAACCAGGGCTGTTGGAATTCGGGGAAATGAGCAAGTAGTTTAAGCGGCCTGCAGGGAACATGTGTGATAATGTGCCGTCTGACTGTACGCTAGCTTACCGCTGTTGAGCCCAAATCCGTACAACTGTGCCAAGAGGAGTAGCTGGCAGCGAGGAACAATAAACTACAGCCGTTGAAGTCAACTACCTGGCTATGACGTACTTCATACTAGTCTCACTAGTGGGATGAAATGAATCTGCCCCTTCTCCGAAAAGAGCACTGTTCCCTGACACATGGCTTCATACTGTGTGCCTGTTGTGTGCAACACAACGTATCACATTTTAACTGCCTGTTGTGACAGGAGGGCAGGAGCAAATTTAGGTCAGATCAACATTTTAACTGCAATTATGTGGTGGCAAGAGGGAAGAAGCAAATGTAGACTGGAATGTATCGTCTACTTCAGCTAATGAAGAGGTCAGCGTCGGAAAGCTCTGTGTTCACGTGTAAGCTTTTAGGCTGGAGATTTTAGTGTGTTGCAGATTAGCCTGCTCATCTGCTTTATTCAAGCGATCAGCCAGCCTAAGCTGCCTTTTCCATTTTTATTACAAGGTTTAGGTCTGACGAAACTCATGATATTTGTACGTCTGTGTGAGTGAGCACGCGCATATGCTTTTCCATATTATAGCGTGCTTTTCTCTGTATTAACTGTAGTTTAACTTTTGTTATTCTGTGACTTTTACACATATTCGTATCATAACCTAGGTTGTCAGGTATTCGGTTTTTTACCGAATCTTTAGGTATTTCAGTCCCGTGTTCAGTACGGGAGGTATTTTTAGAATTCCAGTCATCTCACTATTTTAGATGGATTATACGAAGATATTCGTATACTAAGAAAAACTTTGAAACAATTACAGAACATGGCTTCTATATCCACAAAGTCGCTTTCGTGGAAAACGTTTTTAAATAGAAGGAGGAACGCCTAATACAACCCGGCCGTAGTGACTGAGCGGTTCTAGGCGCTACAGCCTGGAACCGCGCGACTGCTACGGGCGCAGGTTCGAATCCTGCCTCGGGCATGGATGTGTGTGATGTCCTTAGGTTAGTTAGGTTTAAGTAGTTCGAAGTTCTGGGGGACTGATGACCTCAGGAGTTAAGTCGCATAGTGCTCAGAGCCATTTTTGAAGCCTAATACAAAACATATTATCAAAACGATTATAGCATTTCCATGCAGCAATGATTGTGTGTAAAGTCTTCGGCGTGGTCTAGCGGTTCTGGCGCTGCAGTCCGGAACCGCGGGACTGCTACGGTCGCAGGTTCGAATCCTGCCTCGGGCATGGGTGTGTGTGATGTCCTTAGGTTAGTTAGGTTTAAGTAGTTCTAAGTTCTAGGGGACTTATGACCTAAGATGTTGCGTCCCATAGTGCTCAGAGCCATTTGAACCATTTGAACCAAAGTCTTCGGAAGCGTGAATCATTTTTTTTTTTCTGTAGAAAATGTTTACTGAACATCAATACAAATACTGTCAGTCTTACAATGTGAGAAGTATGCACAACTACAAACAGTACATAAAATGCATTCTTCAAACAGTTGTGTATGAAACATTGTTGCTTACAGAAAACGAAAATGATTCTTAAACGCAGTCTTTCACATACATAACACCTCCACGATGAGAGCAGAGAAATGAAGTGTTAAATTTCTTGAATAAAAGAACAATGACAGTACAAAAAATAATCAATCAATCAATTCAAAACTTAGTTTGTACACCATCAATGGATTATTCACTGCTCCATCTTCTCTCCTCTCTGCTGTTGCTGGTTGGTAACTGCTATAACACGCGTCTGCACAACTTGTACTACCCGCTCACCGCCCTCTGCTGGAGGGAGAGCCTTCTGTGGTGCCGCGATTGTGAGAACATCGTCCGATGACACCTACGTCTGCACGTCTTTAGTCACTACGTCCTTCGTCCTTGTTTTTTTTTTTTCACTGAGCTCAGCATATACTTTTGCCAGGCAATGATCAGTAATTTTGTCAATTTAATTTGCCAACACTAATCATAGCGCTTTAGAACAGTCACTAAGAATTTTACTGTTATACGCCCAAAACACGTCAACATCATCTTCTGCATCATTTCTGTTGTGGATACGCATAATATTCACTAATTTTCACGTTATGCTTGTCACTGATTTGAAGTGTGTCCTGCGTTACTTCCTCGGGATATTAAAGCTTTTTAAGCGGTGATGTACGATGCAGCACTTTACTCCCCTTTCCAGTCACCGTTTGGGCCCATTGATAACTCTAAATGCGGTCGCCGACACTACTGTATACAATCTGATTCATACTGTTAAACTAACTTTCTTTTTTACAGTCAGATTAAAATCACTGTTCATTTCACCGCACGCAGCCTATGCTGGCGACCGCGACGAATGGCCGGGCGAAGAACCGCCGGCCGCTTATCCGCGTGACCGGCACGCGCCTAAGCGCCCCATTGTTCACAGCTTTGTTGTGGGACCCCCGCGACCGCGAAACACGCAACCGCGGACAATGTAAGTGGCGCCTTAATCCCCGCTCCGCCCCACATTTATCACCGGCTACACCGTGTCACCCAGAAAGAAATCAGCTCGCTGCTAATGTTCCGACTACATATGCCGAGAGGTCAGGGACAAATAATGGCTGCTACAGTTTTCGTCGCAGAGCCACGGGCTGCGGTGTTTATTAAGCGGCGCGCATAAAACTGGATTAAGAAAACACAATGTCGCGGCGCTGGTGGGAGGCCAGGGTGGCTTTCGGGTCGCTCCCCTTCCCCCGGGCACACGGGTGCTGCAGACAGAACAAAGCGACGCACGCCGAGTCAACACGGGGCCCGCGCCGTTTACCGCCCTGTAAATGTAGCCTATTTGAATCACAAACCCCGCTCCAATCACACCGGCCGACTAACACCCCTGTCGGAACAGCTGCTCACCCTGCCCAGTACAGCGCTCGCTGTCGAGTCAACAACTACGAAGCCGCGTGGAACAATTTCAGAACCCCGCCGAGCGGCAGAAATTACTTCCTGCATCGAAGTTATAACCTACTCTTTTGTGATAGGACAAAGCTTGTTGGATTTTAATACCTCCAGCAGCCCTCATTGGAAACAACGGTGTAGTCTGCTCGACTAATTTTTAGTACCTTGAGAACTCAAAAGAAAGGCGAATTGCAGAGGACAAGCAAAATAATGTGAACACCTATACTTACTTGGGAATGATTTATTAATAAGGAGTTGGACCCCCATTTGCCCGTAATACAGCTGAGATTCTTCTTGGAATACCGGCATACAATGATTGCGTAGTCTCCAGTGGAAAGTCATGCCACTCTTCGATCAGAACCTCTTCTAACTCCTGTAGTGATAGGCAGGTATCCGTCAGCTGTCGCAGGAGTCCGCTGATGTTATTAGAATGGTAACAGCTAGAATCTTGCGCACATGTAAGTCACCTAAAAGTAATCTATCACAGGCACAAAGGAAGGCACTGAGGGGCATCAACGCAGATGAAAACATCATCGTGCTTTCTGCAGATAAAGGAAACGCTACTGTCGTAATGAAGAGTAAAGATTATCATGAAAAAATCATGGACATTTTGGATCCCAACAATTACAAACAATTTCAGAAGGATTCGACATCGAGGATTTTAAAAATGACCAATCAATTGGTGAAAGCGTCTTCCCTCTCTTCAGTCGACGAGAAGCAACTCTTTAAATCAGAAGCTTACTAGCCCAGACTCTGTGGGTTACCCAAGGTACATAAACCACTCGCGCCTTTGAGACATATAGTCAGCGCAATAGGGTCTCCCACCCATGAATTAGCTGAACACCTTGCCTCATGTTGGTGGAACTGACAGACTTGTTAAAAATTCATATCACTTCATCGATATTATTAAGGAAATTAGTGTGGGCCCTAATGATATCCTGGTCAGTTTTGATGTAGTGTCGTTGTTTACCATGATTCCGGTGAATGAAGCGATCAAATGTATAGCGAACATTGTTCCCAGTGATATTTTGGCATTATTCAGACATTGCCTTACAACAACTTATTTTCAATATAACGATGTTTTTATGAACAGATTGCCTATGGGAAGTCCTCTTAGTCCGGTTGTGGCTAACTTGTTCATGTAGAAGTTTGAATAGCGGGCGCTTCAAACAACTAGAAAAAGACCAGCCAGATGATATCATTATGTGGACGATACATTTGTAATATGGACCCATCGGGCAGAGGAACTGGATGCCTTCCTGTTACATCTGAATTGTATTAATCCAAGAATTCAATTCACTATGGAAAAGGAAATCGATGGTCGCCTGAACTTCTTAGATGTGACTGTAATCAAACGAGAGGACGGATCATTGGGTCATAAGGTTTTCAGAAAAGACACACACACTGATCGTTATCTGCATAAAGATTCTAACCACCACCAAAGACATAAAAGAGGGGTGATTAAAACATTGATAGACACGGCGCACAAAATATGTGAACCGGCTCACTTAGATGATGAGATTGAACACCTTAGAGCGACCTTCAAGAAGAATGGGTATTCCAACAGAGAGATAGATCGTGCACCACGCCCTAGACTGACAACCAGGACGGACGAGGATCGACACCAACCCAAGGGGAGAGTGTTCTTACCTTTTATCAGTAAGGTCACTGATCGCATTGGAAAATTTTTAAGCAAGTACGATGTGGAAACTGTTTTCAGACCCACCACGAAAATAAAAGAATAAGATCCGCAAAAGATAAACGACAGCCTCTAGCTACAGCAGGTGTCTACAAAATTCCTTGCAGCTACATTCCAGTAACTTGCAAGCCCGCTTTCGCATAATTAATATAGATACATGAGCGTGTGCTGATCAAGTGCTACATTTAATAATTAATATGTTAAGGGTCTGAAAGGGACCTTGTCAAAAGGTTTGAGGATGGGCCTGAATCACAGTTGAGTATGGTTACCAGTGACATCGATTAATATCATGGTTAATAATTTTTTGTATTTATTCTAAACCTAGTACCAGAAACTTCCGCATTTATTTAATTATGTTCAACAAGAAATGGCAGAGACCATGGGATTAATTGTTAGTTCATATGATAGAATAAGGTCTGTTTGAAATACCTATGGCAGTTTGTGGTGCTATGTAGAGAATAAATGAAAAAATGTTTAGGCGATATATTAATCAGTGTCAGTGGTATTCACAGCCGACTGGGACAGGGACTGCGTCCAGTCTGAACAGTACATGGAATTCTTACAATAACTGGTAATCTGCAAAACGCACGTCTCACGAAATTATCACAAATGGTTAAGGGATCTGGTCATCCAGCTATAGCAATACTTATTTATGTGCTGGCCAAATTCTAAATCTGTATATATTTAAGACTTTTATCGGTACTTATTTGTACAGATTGCGGCAAAGGCAATGCTTGTTTACATTATGTGCCGTTGTTGAACATCACCACTGACTGACAAACGTGTTGTCCACAAAACTCCGTCAAACCCTGCTATCCTCATATCTCCGTGTCCACATTTCTCCGGCACTCGATACTAGAGACAGAGCATGACGCCTTTATGGTGAAACCATCTTGATCAGCTGACGGGTGGTGGACTGGTGGCATCCACATGCAGGTGACATCTGGGATACTGTTTAGTTTATCTTTTCCTTAGCTGTAATATTTTCACTAAAGGTTCCTCTATTACAGTAGTGAACTCTTGTGCAGCGTTTGTTCTCAGCGAAATATGCGTGAACAGACGTAACATTTTATCACATAAATAGCTTCAGAATTTAAAAAAAAAATTGTGAATCACTTTTCGAAATTAACCCAGTGAATTTAAAAGCTGAAGCTAAAGAGTGATATCGCTACCAAACAGATGCGAATGGTTTTCGCTTTGAGAGTATTTATTTGGATCTAAATGTTACGAGATGAATGATAAGGGCCTTTATATTCTTATCTCGTAACAACACGCACGGAAATGTGTGACATATTTATTTCAAAGGTCTTTCTTTTCTCTATTCAGCATTGTAACTTGTTATTACGTAATCTCAAAACCATTTAGAATTCTCCCATTGATAAAGTACGGAGGAATGTTTGGAGCCTTGCTTTGAGAACATAGAATTTTAAGTCAAACGAATGCGCAAAGCTTGCAGCGAACGCATTTCAGAACACTCGAAGAGACATTTCCATGAGTTGAACTGTTGTGCTGAAAAGGAGCTGTTAGCTCCGTGACCTTTAATTAAAACAGAGAAATGTCTGCTTATGTAAAGCAGACGAGAAAGAGGCAGCGATCCAGATGTTACAGGCCACTGCAGGCGTATGTCTCTTTCTCACCCCACCTCTTTCACTACTGGAGTGGTCTTGTCGAAGCAAGAGTTCTCTCTGGAACACTGGAGCATTACCGCTAGCCAGTTTCACGGGATGAGTCTCTTTGCGAATTCCATGGCATGAAGTCACGCGCACTTCCAACAATTTTCGCACAGGTGTGGTATGCGGATGGACATTCTTCTGTGAATTGTTAGACGAGACGGACGCAACAAGCATCGAGCAACTTTACTAGCGCGCAGTCTGAAGTTTGGTAATTTGTTTCCGTCAAGTTTCAGCTATTTAACTCGCGGAGTGTAAATGTAACAGTCTAGTTAACGAGATATTAAGTTTTCATGGCCGCAGTTTAGTCTCCTGATTGGCTCGTAATTCTTATAATTTTTTTGTAATAAAATCTTACAGCACTCGCGAGGCAAAATTCGCCTCAGTCCGTAGACACGTTTTCTGAACGACGTGTGTAGCGGTTAACTGCCGCTCCTTGTTTACGGAAATTCCGGAAGTAAATCATGTTGTAATTCCAAAAGAGTGTTGTTCCCTCCACGTGTGGCAGCACACGATTCTTGCTTTACGGACAACTTTTGTAACAATATCATTATAGAGTGTATGTCTGCTGCATCATAACATTTCTGCCTTCTGTCTTGCATTCCTGTACACATTCATTGCTATAAAATGATACTGAAATGCACGTGACGGAGTATAAATATCCCCTGTGAAAGTTTAATTGATGCTCTCAGTGTGCTTCCTAGTGGGATCCATAGTAACACAATTTGTACTGTCTTATTCATATGTGCGATAACTTTCTGTAGGCATGCATCTGCGTTATACACATGCTGGTCAGTGCAAATCGTATTTTCCACTAACGAGATCACTGAGCTGTAAACTGCAAACATCGATCGTTTTGCTACTTTTCTGTGAATTGTGTGTACCTTCCTAACGAATTTTTGAATATACGCCTGTAAGAAACGTCAGAGCGCCTTTATCTTTCCGGCTACAAAATGATTCTAGCTTCTTTAAAGCATCCCCTTTTTTATTTCATAAATACAAATTATATGCTTTCTACACGTGCAGTGCAGATCTGAAGTACGTTGCAGCTTTGCTGGAACTCCAGCTGGTAAGTAGAATATCAGTCAGATCATAATCGTGTCTCATTAACCATTTCTAGTGTATCTGTAACCTCAGCCTTCCTGCTCAGCCTTCCTGCTGGATTGCGATGTAACTGACCGTGATCGCATATGCCTAATGAAATTTTACAGTGAATAAGTCTATCGTTACCGAAGGCAAACAACACCGGTTAGTTGGAGGAAAAGTGTTCAACAGACTCTTCTGAAGGAAGAACCTGTTCTAAATTTAAGCGAAATTTAGATGATAATTTTGAACTGGCAGGAATATAGTGCAATCGCTCACGAACCGCACAGGGGGTAAAACGTTACCGCGTAATATTTACTACAAAAATCACTGATAAGACAAAGAAAACACTGATTAGCTAAAAAAAAGGTTTAATTAAACGGTCGCTAGGGCAATGAATCTCCAGAATCTTGAGAAAGGTAATGGCAAAGAAATTTAAGCAAATAATCACTGGCTTGGCAACTGAAGGTTGTCACGCTTTTCCACACACAACAGTTCACGAGAAAATAAATTAATCAGAAAGAACTGAGTTTGTGGTTACTTATTCTGAAATACTAAATTTTGAAAGTAACATTAAATGAATTAATGGTGAAATAAACTATTGGCTTAACTTGAACTTTGTTATGTAAGAAAATAACCTTCAGTAACGTCAGTGTAACGTAATGCAAAATTTAGAAATAGACAAGCAATTTACTTTTGATTATTGAAAGATTGAACTGAATTTACTTTAAGCAAATGAGAAATTGGTTTTACTTCTAAAACAACAACAATAGCATACAAACCAAGCCATCAGGAGTCACTCGCTAAGCTAAATACAGAATAAATGAATTCGTGCCCTCTTAATTTGTACTATGTCTTTGGTTATTAATTTTGCCAGTGAAGTTTTACTTTACTTTAAGTAGCTGTGTTGTGCAATACAAGAATGAACAGTTACTGTGACAGAAAATTAAACTGAAACTGGTCTTTAGCAAACACACTAACTGGCAGTAAATAAGTAATCACTTTTCATATCCTTGCAACACTCGGTGATTGCTTGGAAAGGAAAGGGACCCTGCTTAGTAATAATGTCTGGACAATGACAACACAGGTGCCCTACAAGTTTTAATTGTTGCAAGTTATTATTCAAGTTATTCATACTTCGTGAAAGAAATGTTGCAGGGCAATGCATTAACAGTCTCACGGTTTTGTAGCTTTGCAGACGACGAAGAATATAGCCGATGACAATGCTGAGCTGCCGTTGTTGCTGCTGCTGCTGTTCGATGAGAAGAACCCCGAGTTGTCTCCAGAGCCACGGATTATTATGGGACACGAAATAGTTGCAACTGCAGCTTCCTCCGCCTGTCTACTCCTACCGTGCTCTCGTCAATACTTCCGGGTTAAGGAATCAGGCGCGTCTACATTGCCGCGAGCATAGCTGCACACCGCGGCGGCGGAAGCGTCCAACAAACACTTCCGCACTCTTTCATGGCTCAAGCTGCCTTGCTTCGTCTCTACTCGCAACGCGACAGAGACTCTCCATACACAGAGATAAACAATGGCACAGCTACTACCATTTCGTCGTTGCTGTCGATACATATCAATAAATTTCCCTTGATTACTACTCAGCAATTTACAGTTTTTTCATTATAATTACAATTAATTATGTGCAGTCAAAAATAAATACTCTAGTACGTCGATTACGTAAGCTTTCTGTAACTCAAGCTTCAGAATCAAAAGGACAGTGCAAATTATTAACGAATATTAGACGGCGAAAAGTTTGGATGGTGCAGAAGGTATTTTATATGCATTTTTTGGTGTTACTTATTGCGGATACGAGTATTATTACAAGGTAATATGAGTACTTAATAAATGGAGATGAATGCGTTAAATGAGTTCAGTAGACGCACAGGTATTAAGTGTAAAAAAGTTGCGTTAATATTATTATGCAGTTTATATGGTGACGTAATCCATAACCGGCTGACAATAACTCAGTTGTTCTAAGAAATTAAGTAACATTTCCAAATTGTGATAGCTTCAAGTAAAATCACTGTAGCTCTTTTAAAGGCTCGGGCCAACGAAAGACAAGAATACAGTAGCAATCATAACAAACAGCTTGGAGTGGATTTTCGGCGATAGTGATTTGCGGAAAGAAGCGTTAAACCATATTTTCTCATCTCCTTTAGTACGTGAAACAGTCACATAGATAGACACTGTTTAATCATCGGCTTTCAGCCTCAACGTAAGGTCCGTCGGGTCACATGCGATCTCAATAGTGCGGCTGGGCGAAATGACGCCGCGTACTGAAGGTGTCAGTGGAATATCTTTGAATATTTTGGTCAACGTTTTCCAGTTCTCCTGCTCGACTGTGGAGTTTTTCTGAATAGTATGACAGTTCTGATAAATTTGCTGATCTTCCGTGGACCCAGTACGTTTTCGGGGGAAGAGACGAAGTTAATGGTTGGGAGGATCCATTGGCGCGCTTCGGTGTGCAGGGGGTGGGGTTCGACTGCTACAGCCTAAGCAAAAAAACAAAAAAAATTAAAAAATAAATAAATAAAAAATAAGGAAACTAAAATAAAAAATTGCGTAACTTGTAAGCTAAAGCTAGCGAATCATAGATCTGTCGTGTTGAGAAATTACGTTGGTACAACCAATAGTTCGACAAATGTAAATGTTCGAAGTTAATAGTTTCTCCCAGGGCCGAAAAAGAAATAGTCGCATAAACAAAGGGTCAATGAAAGTGAAACAAGCTCAAGCTCGTGCTGCCAGAAGCAATCTCATCAAACAAAGAACGGGTTAAAATGTAGCGTAGCTGACAATGTAAAATAAAGAACATTTGTCAGGTAAAAATTGTGTGTCAGTCCCCACTCAACCTGATGGCCAGTGTGGTGTGCTACTGTAAGACCTTCGGTGCACACACCATCAGATTATTTGACTTGTCGCTCTAACGAAGTAGGCGAGTGTCAGAAATATGTCTCGTGGTCTTATCGTGGCGTGTTTATCTTCTGCCGTTAGGTCAGACGATAGAAACGCCACTTGCACGCTTAGAGTAGCAGATTGACGGTGACCAACTTTAAACAGAACTTGATTCAATTTCACACACATTTATTAAAATAATAAAAATCATAGGCATTACGTAACTTTATTCTGGATGCTGTTTGCAATTGACAATCTGAAGTTCCTTTGGTCTTGGTAGGTTAATCTTATTATCCCATATCTCTGATACTTGACAAAGTGTCTATACATTTCTCTTCATGGCTATGTACAGGAATATGATAATCTTATTAGGCGCAGACTGAAACTTGACTATAGACTGGTACAGACAAATGTAGACTGGTACAGACTAATGCTTACTGACTAATCGGAGGTCTGTAC
Organism: Schistocerca nitens; assembly: GCF_023898315.1. Classification (NCBI taxonomy): domain Eukaryota; kingdom Metazoa; phylum Arthropoda; class Insecta; order Orthoptera; family Acrididae; genus Schistocerca; species Schistocerca nitens. Next base: position 268,041,516 of record NC_064618.1, read on the forward strand.
ACTCGTTATAATACCTCGTGCATTCAGGTATCGCTGCGCGAGTGTGATCCGCGAGGAGAAAAGGTTCTACGTTAGCAGCAATCTCATTGGCTCCATTACATATTAATACGCGGATCGGCGGAAGCAGAATTTTGTCCGTCTCTAAAACAGCGCCATCTCGTAGTGCGGAGACGGACGAGCTCTGCGCCTGTGCTGTTGTGCTTAGCGGGGCGCGCTCTAATGGGAAAGTTATGTACGCGCTGACTGCGCGGAACTATGTACACAACAGCCAGTATCACTTAAAAAAAGAAAATTCTTTTCTTCTTTCTTCACTTGTTTCGTGCCGTTCCGAAGTAGTGAATCCTAGAGAAATATACTGTATTCCTTTTACTCTCCGTCTATGATAGATAGGGATTCCTGTTGTAACCTCCGTAACCTCGGAATAATAATGGCAACCAACCTCTCAATAAAAATGTGACACATATATAACTTTCAATAACTGACTGTGAATCCATCTAGAGGGTTGGATCCCCTCCTTCGAAAGCGTCAGATTGCATAGCCTGGGCTACTCTCAGTGTGGAATCTCCGTCTTCGAAGATTGTGTCTGTCTGTCTGTCTGTCTGTCTGCCCGCCTGCGCGCCCGCCCGCCACTTGCTGCTGTAGCTATTCGTCCGTCCGTCCGTCCGTCCGTCCGTCCGTTCGCCTGCCTGCTCGCTGTCCGTTGCCGCCGCCGCTGCTGCTTGCTGTCCGTCCGTCTGTTCGTCGCCGACCATCGCCGCCGCCGCCTGCTGCCCGTCCGTCTGTCCGTCGCCGTGCGTCTGCAATGAGTACTCCCACCTCCACTGTCATCTACACCTCCCCCTCCCCCTCTCCTTCTCCCACAGTCACTTCCTGGAGTGTCGCCCCTGGCCTCCCTCCTTACACCTTCTCTCCGCTTCCCCCACTTACCCATCCCCCTATCTCCTCCCCTGCTGTATACCCACACCCTCAACAGCTCCCACTACTACCCCCACCCTCACGTACGCCTCTGTTGACGCGTCTGCTGCCGCCCCTCAGGTGGTCGGCTTCCCCTCTCTCACCCACCCCGTCGCTTCGTCATCTGCATCTCCCACACGCATCACGTCGCGCCGAGCCACCATCGCCACCACTGAACAGGCTGCTTCTCCCGGCGCCTCCACTACGCCACAGGGATCTGCCACCCGCCACCTCCCTCTCCTCCCCGTCCCTCTCCCCTCCTCCCAGCCTCCAGTCTCCAAAAAACCCCAAAAGCGCGTCATTACCGACTCTGCTCCCGCCACTTCCCACAAAAAATCAACACCCCCCCTCCCCCTGCCGTCTCCATGGACACTACCCCTCCTCCTGCCACCCATACCTCGGCCCCCACCCTCCACACCTTTGTCCTGTCAACTCCCGATCCTAAGTTCCTCGACGCTCATACCCTCATCGTGGAGATGAGAAAGTACTTCCCAACTCATTCCCCGCAGGGACTCAGTCCTTATCGAGTCCCCGTCCCCATCCTTTCACACAGACATCCTGCGAAAACTCCCACGAGTTATGTTTGGCCCCCACACCTCTCTGACACCCCTCCTTTCCACTTCCACTCCTCGTCAGCCCCAGCCTCCACGTCGCCCCCCCCCCCCCACCTACACTGCTGTGATCACCAAGCTCAGCCCGGTGATCACAGAGGATGAAGTGTTGGCAGAACTGAACTCCCATCCGGACTTGGAAATCTACTCTGCCCACCGTATCCACAATGCCTCTGGTCCCACCTACCTCATGCGGGTATTCTCTGAGTCTGCACCATCCATTGACCATCTCCTCACCCAGGGTGCCCTCATATACCACCGTCGCCACCCTGTTGAATCCTCCAAATCCCCTCCCCAATCCTACCGTTGCCAGCGGTGCCTGATGTACAATGACCACCTGACTCCCATTGCAAAATCCCCCCCACCTGTCCCCATTGCAAGGCCTCCCACTTTCTTAAGAACTGCCCCAACCTCGCTGCTCCACCTGCCTGTAATACCTGCAATGGCCCCCATCCCACCTACTCCCACAAGTGAAAAGCTAAACCCCCTCCAGCCACCCCTGAGCTTACAGTCCCAGTTTGTCCCGTCGATCCCCCTGTCCATCTCAACAATTCCCTCCGTCCACCCCCCACAGCCGAGGAAATCATCTGGTTCCTTACCATTGTACTCCAAAACATTCACCCTTTTCAGCGCCCCCACACCTCCCAACAAATCTCCCTTGCCGCTCGCTCCGCTTTCCACCTGAACACCTTCGCCACTTACTCCCACAACCAAGCCCACTTCACCTTCACCTGCCTCGACACCCTAGTTTAAGTCTCTTCCCTTCTCTCTCCTCCCCCCCTCCTTCCCGCCATGGTGTGGCACGAGTATCACATCCTCTTCCAGAACATTCGCTCCTTCCACTCCAACAAATACCTCCTCATGCACACCCTCTCCCACCACCAGGTCGACACCTTCCTCTTGAACGAAACCTTTCTCCAGCCCCACCATTCTATCCACACCTCTCCCTCTATCCTCCACCGCACTGACGCTCCTGGTCCTCGTGCGCAGGGTGGAGTCGCGATTGGCCACCTTAAGCATATCCCCGTCCGGCCACAACCCCTCCTCAATGACCCCACTGAACACCTTATCCTTAGCGTCTTCTTCCCCTCACTCACCATTACCTGTGCCATCATCTATGTCCGCTCCACTGCTCCTCTTCCCTATGATTTCATCTCACACATTGACCGCACCTTCTCCACCTATGTGATTGCCGCCGACCTCAACATCCATAGCCGCACTCCTGCTGCCCTTCGGCGGTGGCATCAGTTCCTCTCCACAATCCAAGGTGACCTTGTTCCCCTTCCCCTGCACACCCGACCCGAAAGTGACACCACCCCCGATGTTGTCATTGCCTCCGCCAACCTCCTTGGGCGTATCGCTGTCGCCGTCCTTGACCCCACACGTAGTGATCACCTCCCTGTCCTTCTCACCATAACGTCCGCTCACCGCCCCCCTCCGGCTCCGCACCCTGCACCCCATCCCAAGGTCGTCCATGACTATCACCATGCCAACTGGGATGCCTACCAGGACTCCATCTCCCCCCAGGTCGAAAGCCACCCCCTTACCTATCACCATCCTGACGACATCTTCCACGCCTCGTCCTTCCTTCAGACGGTAATTACTGACGCCGTGGAGGCCCATGTTCCTACTAAAACCATCCACCCACACCGTCCCACTCTCCCTCCATGGGCTGTCCTCCTCCTCCGTGAATCCCGCCGCCTCTATCGCTCCTTCCTGCGCACTCGTGACAGGGATACACTCCAACGCCACCGGCAAATACAGCGATATGTACGGAACCTTATTACAGCAACGAAACGCTGAGACTGGCGCCAGACCTGCACACGACTCAATGCCACCCTCCCTATCAACTCCTCCAAGTACTGGTCTCTCTTCCATCGCCTTACTGGCTCCCTTTCCGCTCCCCACTACCCTGTCCTCCATAACGATCGCCCCCTTCCTGACAACCTCAGTAAGGCCAACCACTTTGCTTCCCACCTTTCCGAGGTCTTCTCTATCCCCGATGATCCCCACTTTGATTATTCTCTTTTCCCCACCGTCATGGAACGTGCCGATACCTCGGTCGCTCCACTTGCTCCTAGTCTGCAGTACTTGGAGCAGTTGCCCCCCTCCGACATAAACACTCCCATCACAGCACAAGACATTAAACTCATCCTCCGGTCCAAACGCAACACGGCCCCTGGTCACGACTGTGTCACTTACCGTCACCTTCGAGAAAGCCCCTATTCCTTCCTGACTGTCCTCGCCCATCTCTATAATGTCATCCTCTCTACTGGCTTCTACCCTGACCTGTGGAAGACCTCCCGCATCCTCTTATTCCTCAAACCCAACAAACCCCCTTCTGCCACCTCTTCCTATCGTCCCATCTGCCTCACCCCCATCTTCAGTAAGGTCTTTGAATCCATCTTCTCCCACCGTATCCATCAGCACCTTGGTCAACACCACCTCCTCCCCCTTACCCAGTGTGGCTTCCGACCCTCCTTCTCTGCTGATGACCAACTCCTTAACCTTGTTCACCTTCTGTCCCTCCAGCTCAACTCCCGTCCCTCCGCCATTTTTGTTTCCCTTGACCTCCAAAATGCCTATGACCGTGTATGGCATTCCGGTCTCCTCTTTAAACTCCAAACCTTCGCCCTGCCTATCAATTTTGTCCGTCTGGTCACTTCCTTCCTCTCGCACCGTCCTTCCTATGTCACCCTCCACAACACCAACTCCCGTATCTTTTATCCCACAGCTGGTGTTCCCCAGGGTTCTGTCCTCTCCCCTCTCCTTTATCTCTTGTATACAGCTGATATGCCCAAGCTGCCCCCACCAGTCCACCTTCTCCAGTATGCTGATGACACCGCCTTCCTGGCTCTCTATCCTACCCTTCAACGATCTCAACGTACCCTTCAAACCCACCTTCACCAGTTCAGCACTTGGTGTAACCAGTGGTTCCTCCGTCTCAACCCCTCCAAAACCCAGGCAATCATCACAGGCCGCACCACTCGCTCCTTTCGCCTCCACGATTTCTACCTCACCCTTTATGGTCGTCCCATCCAGCTCACCCCCACCCTGAAATACCTTGGCCTCACCCTCGACCAACACCTCACCTGGACCCCGCCTCCGCCTTCTGAAAGTCCTGTCTGGCCGGACATGGGGATTGCATCCTTCTACCATCCTCCACACCTACAAATCCGTCATCCGTCCTATCCTCTGTTATGCCAGCGTTGCCTGGATCTCCACCCCCACCCGCTTTTACAAGGCCCTCCAAATCCTTGAACGCCATGTGCTCCGCTTTGCCTTCCGTATCCGCCTTCCTTCCCCCACACGGCTCCTGTATGAACTGATCCCCTTCCCCCACCTCCTCCTGTTCCTCCAACATCTTCACATCCTTTACATTATCCGCAGGCTTGATCCCCCCCACCCTCTGGTTTCCTCCTTCCTCTCCACCCCCCCCCCCGCCCATTGCCGCGCCTCTATCGCTGTATCCCTCCCTCTCTCCACCTCCACACCCTCCCCCTCCCGGATGACGAACTTCGCCGTGACATCTACCCTTCCTTCCAACTATGACCTAGCCTTGTTCCCCCCCCCACCTCCCCAGGGCCCCCTTTTTCCTCTTCCCTCCTTCTCCCAGAGCGGATTTTCCTCCTCCCCCCCCCCTCCCCTGAGACCCTGCACCCCATACTTGCCTCTTTCCTTCCCACATCCCTCCCTACCTGGCCCTCCTCAGCGCGCCCCCCGCTCTTCTCCCACATCTCTTCCCCTCCCTCCCTTCTTCCGGTCTCCCTCATTTCCTTGCACCTGGCAGATCCTCCGTTTTGATCATCGTCAGTGTGCCACTTCAGTGTTGTGTTTAGTGCTGTTTTTCCTGTGCGTCAAGAGGTGTGATTTTAATTGTGTACTGCCTTGAGGTTCGCCGTCAGTGTTTGTTATGTGCTACGCCATCCGTCGATACCTTTTATGCTCCAGTCATACTGTGCCTTGTGTTCTTTTAATTGTCGCAGTGTGTGGCTTTTTGTGTGTGCTACTTTTAAACAGTTTTTTTATCTCCATTTTACAGTCACCCCGATTTTTGGCTATTGCCTTCCATGATGTTCCCCTTTTATATATCTATGTTCACCATATTCTCTCCTTTGTTATTTTTAAATGTCTTCTGTTGTTTGTTCTATGTCTTTCGGCCGAAGAGTAGCGCATATGCTGCTGCCAGCCCGCCCCGATGGGGAATTGAAATACAATAAAGGGAAAAAAAAAGACTGTGAATCTAAACGTAAATTTTGGGCGTCAGCAGTGCTGTGTTATGGCCCTGAAAAATCATTCGAAATAAATTGAAAATTCTTACCTCAATGAAGTCGCCCGATAACGCGTATGCATCTGCTCCTATAAGAAATTTTTCTGGCGCAGCCCTGTGCAATGCTGGCCACTAGATTTTGTTATGTATAAAAAACAACTGAATTTATTTACGACAATTGGCATGACTGTGGATAGGAGAAATTAGTAAAAAAACTTTAAATTCAGATGAATGACTGTCAAAAGTTATCTTTATAAGAAAGATTATTATTGAAAATGATTTACATGTGACTTTGATATAACAATAGTACAAAATGAGTTGTTGAAAATTACATATGTGCGCGGCAATAAATAATAATAATTGTTGCTTTTACCTTATACTACATCGCTCAGGCACTGTCATCGTTCTGCACAACCGGCCTTGGTAATTCCATATAGGACACAAGTGCGCTCTGTGAGCTATACAACTAGACAACTGCTCTCTAACAAGGGAACCTCCCCATCGCACCCCCCTCAGATTTAGTTATAATTTGGCACAGTGGATAGGCCTTGAAAAACTGAACATAGATCAGTCGAGAAAACAGGAAGAAGTTGTGTGGAACTATGAAAAAATAAGCAAAATATACAAAGTGAGTAGTCCATGGGCAACATAGGCAACAATAAGGATAATTCGGGCCTACGAGCGCCGTGGTCCCGTGGTTAGCGTGAGCAGCTGCGGAGCGAGAGGTCCTTGATTCAAGTCTACCCTCGAGCGAAAAATTTAGTTACTTCATTTTTGCAAAGTTATGATCTGTCCGTTCGTTCATCGACATCTCTGTTCACTGTAATAAGTTTAGTGTCTGTGTTTTGCGACCGCACCGCAAAACCGTGCGATTAGACGAAAGGACGTGCCACTCCAATGGGAACCGAAAACATTTGATCCAGGAAAACACGTCTGATATTTTCTATGTTGTCGACCCACCCAACTTGCATAATTGGCGAATGGGTGAAAATATTCTTCTACCTTGTCCGATTTAGGTTTTCTTGTGGATGTGATAATCACTCCCAAAAAAGTGATGAAAACATAAGAGTGTGTCACATAAACTGCAACAAATGAATGCAACAGTTTCACAGTCGCACAGTTTTCTCTGTGCTCTGTCAAAACATATGTTTTTCACGTTTTCAAATTTTTCCGTGTGTAGACCGTCAAATCCAACATATGTCCAAGCAAATCTGAACATGTCCTGGAATTTTGGAGAGCGAAGTTGATTATGGGTGAGTGCCTGAACTCTGATAATTGTCTGAAAATAAAAAGTTAAAATTTTGTACTGGAGGGAAAACTTGAACCAAGGACCTCTCGTTCTGCAGCTGCTCACGCTAACCACGGGAACACAGCACTCCTGTGCCTACGTCATCCTTGATATTGCTTATGTTGCCCATGGACTACTCAGTTTGTATATTTTGCTTATTTTTTCATAGTTCCACACAACTTCTTCCTGTTTTCTCGACTGATCTGTGTTCAGTTTTTCAAGGCCTATCCACTGTGCCAAATTATAACTAAATCTGAGGGGGGTGCGATGGGGAGGTTCCCTTGTAAGATCCACCTGGCCCAACCGCCCGACTGCGAGCTGCCACTACTACTGCTGCCAACACTGCTCTCTGGTCTGCGATTCTATTGTAGCTTACACGTCGCAGGCAGCACGTGAGCAATCCATCGAAGTTACATCTGTTCGAGTGCGCTAGTAATAAATTCCTTAGCCAATGACTTCTTACACTGTAACCTACTCAAGTACAATTTTCAGTGATACCTTTGCTTCCTCGTGTGCCCCTTCTGACAAAAATTTAATGGCATTCCATATAACCACACCTGCCCATTATGAGAACATTCCCAGCATCTATAATGTGTGAACCTGCTGTGCCATGCTATGTAGTAAAAACAGCAACGCATGCACTAAAAGTTGACGGATCGGCAGGTTACAATGAAATGAGGCGGCCATTCCCTTCAGACCAGCGAGATGAAATAACCCCGCGCTCAGGACTAGAATGCTTTCCTGCGCCTGTGGGTCTTTATTTTGCACGACCCCAAGAATGAAACGTAACACTTTAACGAAAAAGTACGGTGGGATAATCGCTACCACTACCTCACACGTCGCTGCCTATATCCAGTCTGGGCTTCCAGCTGAAGAGTGCCTTGGCCTGTGTGCATTTCTACGTGCTTGCTCACACCGACAAGAGAGCTTCCACACTTAGACGCATGAATCTTTGAATCTTTGACGTCGGCTGTCTTTTCGAGAACTACCATTCATGCTGTTACGTTTACTAGTTGTATGGCCACGATGAAAGGTGACACATGTAAGAAAGAGATCAAAGTACTCCGATGTGGTCACCTTCCTCAATGAGAAGGAAGCATCAAAAACTCCACGTCTTATTTTAAGGAGAAAAAAATCACCCTTGCTAGACATCAGTCTCAGTAATCGAACCCGTGCAAAAACTTGGGCCATAATTCTGATGGTATGGAGTTGTAACCTTCTGAAGATACGGATTATGAACTTCTCGGCGCAACGTTTGTTTGTCATTAGCTCCACCCCACTCCAGCCGCCTACAACCCGAAAGCGAAGTACTTACTGCACTGCGGTGTGAGTAACAGGTTTGTCAAATAGTGTTTTGACACTGGTAACATGCTTTGTTGATTTCTGTCAAAGCGCGGTTTCTAACTTGTTGCTAGTGCCAGAGATCTCATTCCTTTGAACATTTTTACGCTGCGATTCACAAACGCGGTGTAAGTGAATGAACTAATGAGTTTGTCATTAAAGAAGTAGCGTAGCGCAGCTTAATTGTTAATTGTTAACATCACTGTTGTGCATTTGTTTCTCTGAATTTTAAAGCTGACCTTGTTTTAAGGTGAAATACATTTGCAGGAGATGGGATAGTCATTAACGTGATTCTTATGATTCAACTGCAAATCTAAAAAGATTAACTTCATTTCGTAGTTACTCTTCAGTCTCTTCGGTTTATTAATTTTGAGACATATATTCACCTGCAAAATATTAATACGGCAATACTGTCAAAACAATAATGAACTTAATAATATGTGTTTGAGTTTGACATATTACACACTTATATTACTTACTGTTTTTCGCGTAGAATAACACGTATCTCGAACAAGATTTCAGAACAGGTTGGGCAAATGTATACACCTGCCCCCGCCTCCACCCTCTTCTTAGCCTGCGTTCAATGTCCCACGAACAGGAGAGCTTTGGTTATCATTCCGCTGTACAGTAGTTGGCGCTAGGGCATTAAGCGGCTGAAGGGGGGAGGAACGAGTGACAAACATCCGTTTCACTCGAAGTTTAAAAGCTGTAGTTTCAGGAGGTCTTAACTGCGAGCTGTCAGAATAGTCCCCGAATTTTCGCGTGAATCGATTGCTAAGACTGATACCTTGCAAGTGTTCTCGTTTCTCTTTAAAATATGAGGTCGAGTTGGTGATGTTCCATTGTGAGTGCTATAACAGTGATTCATTTGCAGAGTTAAAATGGCTCTGAGCACTATGGGACTTAACATCTGAGGTCATCAGTCCCCTAGAACTTAGAACTACTTAAACCTAACTAACCTAAGGACATCACACACATCCACGCCCGAGGCAGGATTCGAACCTGCGGCCGTAGCAGTCGCGCGGTTCTCATTTGCAGAGTATTTATTTCGGTTCTAATTGGGCCGCTGTATTAGTATCGGCTTCTAAACAAGGAAAATGCCATCTCTGAGTCGTGATTGAAACAATTTGTCACTGGTATTGGATGGACTAGGTTACTGATCCGAACAATCAGAGTCTGCGCTTCGCCTGCCGCTCAATCCATCCGGCGCGGCGAGTATCGTCTTTGTGGTTATCAGAACGTCAGCGAGGTCGGAGTCTGATGGGGTGCAGCCAAGAGGTTTACACAGCAGAGAGCGCCGAAGCCGCTGTTTGTTGGTTCAGGTCGCGGCGGCTGCCGGGCGTACAGTTACCGCCCCCGAGATGAGATAGTGTTTCCTGGAAGGCTGCCCGGGGCTCTGCCCCACTGACAAGAGTCAAACAGCGCCAGCCCTGCGTCCGGGAACCGCTCAAGCGCGCAACACTGTCAGCGTCAGGCAAGGGTCCATGCTGCACTGGCGTAATTACTGAAATGGAACTGAACGAATGTGTAATTGCATTTCTATTTCGTCCCAAAAGATCGTCGGCACATAAGAAGGGGTGTTACACCACCTTACGATTTCCCTCATTGAACGTCAGCACGTAATGCACTTACATTGCCTGGCAGAAAAAGTGAAGCACCCAGAAGGGCAGGAGGAAACAAAATGAAACATCGCCGGTAGACAAGGTTTATGATACTATTTTTGTGATTAAATCGAGTGAAATTTACAAGGAACTTGGCCATATGAGTCGACTTATTAGTATAACGTTGCACATCCTCTGTCCTGGATGCATTAGTCCGGTTGGCAAGCGTGTCATGAAGACGTTGTATCCTGTCATGAGGCTAGCGTGATATTCTTTATACTGGGACTGGGACTTCGAAGAATCACAACAGGAGAAGGTTTACTCGGTAAAGGCCGAGAGACACTGGAAGATTTCCGTTGGATTGCGTCATATACAAAGATTCGCAAATCGGATAGTAGATTGTAAGGCGTACACAGGAGCAGATATATACTCATATCACAATGTAGTAGTAGGGTGAAGTTTAAGATATTAGTCAGGAAAAATCAATAAGCAAAGAAGTGGGATGTGGAAGTACTAAGGAATGAAGATATACGCTTGAAGTTCTCTAAGGCTTAAGATTCTGCAATAAAGAATAGCTCAGCTGAAGAAGAATGGACATCCCTAAAAGGGCAATCAAAGAAGCTGGAAATAAAAACACTGGGACAAAGAAGGTAACTGTGAAGAAATTGTGGGTAACAAGAAATTATTTTATTCATGGCTGTAATTTTTAGCAACTGTAGTAATGTTTCTTCAGTATAAGTTTCAGTCATCAGTTGCAAATAAATTTTATCTGTAACTGATGACTGAAGTTCATCCTGAAAAAAATTTTTGTTGATCGATGAAAGAAGGAAGTACAAAAATGTTCATCGAAATTCAGGGGTACAGAAATACAAATCGCTGAGGAATGAAATAAAAAAAAGTGCAGAGAAGCTAAGGCGAAATGGCTGCATGAAAAATGTGAAGAAATCGAGAAAGAAATGGTTGGCGGATGGAGTCAACATATACAAAGTCAAAACAGCCTTCGGTGAAATTAAAAGCAAGGGTAGTAACATTAACAGTGCGACGGGAATTTCACTGTTAAATATAGACGACAGGTCGAAAGATAGGTGAAAAGAGTACATTGAAGGCCTCTGTGAGAAGGAAGACTATTCTGACGTGATAAAAGCAGAAACGGAGCGAGACAGAAGACAGTTCATACACAAATGCCTCGTGTGGACGAGTATTTTGTTGAAAAATGGCACCAGTACCCTCTAGCAGCAGAGGTAACACATGACGACGCTGGACGTTAGTGACAAGCCGCTGTGCCGTCGGCGTTCCTTCAGTCACTACCAGGCGTGACCTGAAGACATACCCAATTGCTCCCCGCAGCACGATATCAGGAGTAACACCGCTCTGCCTCTCCAGAACAACAGAATAATGGGACCTTTGCCCACGTCGCTGTCATATCCGCTGACGATAGTCATCCGGGACTATGCAAAACTGCAGTTCATCACTATACATAAAGCGATGCCGTTCGTCGCCAGTCCATGCTTCACCCACAGGCACTACTCGAAATGCGTTCGTTTCTGTTGTGGTGTTAATGGCAGCATACGCAGTCTGGCTGCTGGTAGCTGCGACCGATGCCGCGGGATGTCACACAATGTTGCAGGGTGTCCATTTCTTGTTCTGGGATGGCAGGCACAGTTGTGAAGAGATTACGATGTGTTTCGTGCACAGAATGACGCTCCTCCCTTGTGGTGATGACACGTAGTCGAATTGAACCTTCACGACGAGTGTGCCTGCCTTCACGATCCTCATGCAGTCCAATATTGGGGCCACTATCACGTCCGATGTCCTGCAAATCTAGATATTGCTCGTCTCGACTGGCCAGCCAATGGAGACCCACAATGAGTGCCCTTTTAAACTCTGTCAGGTGCTGACAAGTTTGTCTCACACGAGCAAGTGCTGTTTCGGTGTCATTCATACACTACTGGCCATTAAAATTGCTACACCACGAACATAACGTGCTACAGACGCGAAATTTAACCGAAAGGAAGAAGATGCTGTGATATGCAGGCCGGCAGGTGTGGACGTGCGGTTCTATGCGCTTCAGTCTGGAACCGCGTGACCGCCACGGTCGCAGGTTCGAATCCTGCCTCGGGCACGGATGTGTGTGATGTTCTTAGGTTGGTTAGGTTTAAGTAGTTCTAAGTTCTAGGGGACTGATGACCATAGATGTTAAGTCCCAAAGTGCTCAGAGCCATTTGAGCCATTTTGTGATATGCAAATGATTAGCTTTTCAGAGCATTCACACAAGGATGGCGCCGGTGGCGACACCTACAACGTGCTGACATCAGGAAAGTTTCCAACCGATTTCTCTTACACAAGCAGCAGCTGACCGGCATTGCCTGGTGAAACGTTGTTGTGATGCCTCGTGTAAGGAGGACAAATGCGCACCATCACGTTTCTGACTTTGATAAAGGTCGGACTGTAGCCTATCGCGATTGCGGTTTATCGTTTCGCGACATTGCTGATCGCGTTGGTCGAGATACAATGAGTGATAGCAGAATATGGAATCGGTGGGTTCAGGAGGGTAATACGGAACGCCGTGCTGCATCCCAACGGCGTCGTATCACTAGCAGTCGAGATGACAGGCATCTTATCCGCATGGCTGTAACGAATCGTGCAGCCACGTCTCGATCCCTGGGTCAACCGATGGGAACGTTTGCAAGACAACAACCATCTACACGACAGTTCGACAACGTTTGCAGCAGCTTGGACTATCAGCTCGGAGACCATGGCTGTGGTTACCCTTGACGCTGCATCACAGACAGGAGCGTCTGCGATGGTATACTCAACGACGAACCTGGGTGCACGAATGGCAAAACTTCATTTTTTCGGATGAAGCAAGGTTCTGTTTACAGCATCATGATGGTCGCATCCGTTTTTGGCGACATCTCGGTGAACGCACATTGGAAGCGTGTATTTGTCATCCGCAGACTGGCTTATCACCCGGCGTGATGGTATGGGGTGCCGTTGGTTACATATCTCGTCACCTCTTGTTCGCATTGACGGCACTTTGAACAGTGGACGTTACAGTTGAGATGTGTTACCACCCGTGGCTCTACCCTTCATTCGATCTTTGTGAAAACCTACATTTCAGCTGGATAATGCACGACCGCAAGTTGCAGGTCCTTTACGGGCCTTTCTGGATAGAGAAAATGTTCGACTGCTGCCCTGGCCAACACATTCTCCAGATCTCTCACCAATTGAAAACGTCTGGTCAATGGAGGCCGAGAAACTGGCTCGTCACAATACGCCAGTCACTACTCTTGATGAACTGTGGTATGGTGTTGAAGCTGCATGGGAAGTTGTACCTGTACATGCCATCCAAGCTGTGTTTGACTAAATGCCCAGGCGTATCAAGGCCCGTTATTACGGCCAGAGATGGTTGTCCTGGGTACTGATTTGTCAGGATCTATTCATCCAAATTGCGTGAAAATGTAATCACATTTCAGTTCTAGTATAATATATTTGTCCAATGAATACCCGTTTATCATCTGCATTTCTTCTTGGTGCAGCAATTTTAATGGCTAGTAGTGTAGTTATCCCTGAGTACCTCATGCAGTTCTCGCCCCTTATACATCCTAATAGACGTGGTTATTGTTGTTGTGGTTTTATGTCCCGAGACTGGTTTGATGCAGCTCTCCACGCTTCTCTATCCTGTGCAAGCTTCTTCATCTCCCAGTACGTACTGCTGCCTACATCCCTCTGAATCTGCTTAGTGTATTCATCTCTTGGTTTCCCTCTACGATTTTTACCCTCCACGCTGCCCTCCAATACTAAATTGGTAATCCCTTGATGCCTCAGAACATGTCCTACCAACCGATCCCTTCTTCTAGTCAAGTTGTGCCACAAACTCCTCTTCTCCCCAATCCTATTCAGTACCTCCTCATTAGTTATGTGATCTACCCATCTAATCTTCAGCATTCTTCTGTAGGACCACATTTCGAAAGCTTCTATTCTCTTCTTGTCCAAACTAGTTATCGTCCATGTTTCACTTCCATACATGGCTACACTCCATACATATACTTTCAGAAACGACTTCTTGACACTCAAATCTATACTCGACATTAACGAATTTCTCTTCTTCAGAAACGCTTTCCTTGCCATTGACAGTCTACATTTTACATCCTCTCTACTTCGACCATCATCAGTTATTTTGCTCCCCAAATAGCAAAACTCCTTTACTACTTTAAGTATCTCATGTTCTAACCTAATTCCCTCAGCATCACCCGACTTAATTCGACTACATTCCATTATCCTCGTTTCGCTTTTGTTGATGTTCATCTTATACCCTCCTTTAAAGACACTGTCCATTCCGTTCAACTGCTCACAGACGTGGTAACAACACTAAAACGGAATAAAGCCAGTGTTCTCTGATGGTCGTTCTACCTGTCACAGGAAATTAGATGTCTAATCATTTACGTAGCCGCCGCTGGTGTGTACATGTACCAAGTTACAGTGGAATCCGAGCATCTCTTGTGAATGCTTCACTTCTATTGTTAGGCTGTGTGTATTGCAAAAGTATCAGTATTACGTACCATTGTCATAAGATGATACCATATGATAACGTAGAGAGGAATACATATCTCGAAATCCATTACGTTTCGTCCTAAGTTTCTGTGTTACAAGGAAAGTCTAGGCTCTTGTGAAGATACTGTAGTCGTTTCCGTATTTGGAATGGTACAGTGGCTGTTATGGATTAGGGTTCAAATTTTTGATACCAAGCTTGTTATAACACAGTTTTCTTTCCTTAACAATGGGGCAGGGGTGGCGCACGTACTTGTTGACTGTTGTCGGTAGGCGCCAGCGCGTCACATCGCTAAGCCGGTGGCCACGGCGTAGTTAAATGCAAGCAGTCTGCATCGTAGAAAAATATTTAAATCTGTTGATGTAGATTGTACCGGTATAATAATAGTTCAGTGGTAGATGTGGCACATGACTGGAATAATGTTCGTGTTTTTTACTGATGTGAAAGTACAACAAATAAGAATTAAAAATTACGACTACGACCTGTGATTCATAAGTTCCCAGGTAAAATGGGTTACTATCCATCCCGATGTATCGGGACCGTCACCATTATGGATCTTCTTGTCCCGACAAGACATAATTTTGTCCCGACATTGCAAAATACTGTTACGAGCTTGGCTCAAGTACTGAGAAAAAGCCATGTATTAACGCAACGTTTAAATGCAGCATCAGTTAGTTTTATTTATTACAACAAGTTTGTGTTGACAAGATCGTCTCACAGACGGCGTTGCGTGTTGCGTCTCTTGCATCGACGGTGCAAGCACCTTCTAGATCTGCGCCTAGAAAATACGAGACTTCTCCAGCAGCACGGGGCTGGAACTTCTTAAGCAGCGCCACGCGAAAGAATCAGCAGTTCCCATTTGAACAGCGACGTGATAAAACGATTCTTTTTAAACGTAATACGAACAACGAGTGCAAGTCAGTAATGTTTGAATTGTTTACAGCGGGTATATAGGGCGTGAAGTGTATAGTGACATGTACTTCGCTAAGTAAGGTGTTACTATCGACTGTTTACCGTCTAACAAAAATAGCTTACGAAAATGCCTAAGGATTGAAAGAGAAACTGACAGTTTTCGGATGATTGCACTAAAGAGTGGTCTTTTGTCCAACAGGACGTACAGAGCAGGAACCGTTACGTGAGATTCGTGGCTGTTTCATCTCAGTAACTCGCGGAGGTAAGGCAGATGTGATGCATCACATTTCCACGAAAAATCACACAAATATATTCGCGGTAGCATCGACATAAAAGCCTATTTCTACTTTCATGGTGAAAGAAGATACCCAGGAGGTATTGCTCGTTGCTGCTGCAGAATAAACAACAGATTAGGAGTCTAAAATTCTCAACCATCATCAATCCGTGAGTTGTCTTCACTGTACCGTAAAACTGAAGTCTGCAGTGTATCCAGACTTCAAAGTCGCCGCAAAGAAGTCTACAGCCTGGACCAAAGCTACACCGATTGTTAAAAATATTCTCGTACCACACACCGTGTCAGAATGCATAGAACAATTGCAAAAAGATTTGTTTTACGGCATAGGCAACGACGCATCCAACCATAAAGCTGAAAATACAGGGTGATCAAAAAGTCAGTATAAATTTGAAAACTTAATAAACCACGGAATAATGTAGACAGAGAGGTAAAAATTAATACACATGCTTGGGATGACATGGAGTTTTATTAGAAACAAAAAAAAACCCATGTTGCTAGACGCGTGAAAGGTCTCTTGCGCGCGTCGTTTGGTGATGATCGGGTGCTCAGCCGCCACTTTCGTCATGCTTGGCCTCCCCATACCTCAGTCCGCGCGATTATTGGCTTTGGGGTTACCTGAAGTCGCAAGTGTATCGTGATCGACCGACATCTCTAGGGATGCTGAAAGACAACATCCGACGGCAATGCCTCACCATAACTCCGGACATGCTTTACAGTGCTGTTCAGAACATTATTCTTCGACTACAGCTATTGTTGAGGAATGATGGTGGACATATTGAGCATTTCCGGTAAAGAAAATCATGTTTGCTTTGTCTTACTTTGTTATGCTAATTATTGCTATTCGGATCACATGAAGCACCATCTGTCGGACATTTTTTGAAAGTTTGTATTTTTTTGGTTCTAAAAATACCCCATGTCTTTCCAATGTGTCAATTTGTGCCTCTCTATCTAGATTATTCCGTGATTTATTCACTTTTCAAATTTATACTGACTTTTTGATCACCCGGTATGTTTCTTTAGTTGTTCTATACTTATCTGAAACTGACGGAATCCAACAAAGCTATTGAAGTTTGATTCGCTGGATAACGAAACATCGAAGACAACTGTAAAGTTTTGTCTAGATTCTTTAAGAGAAATGCAAATTCCCTTAGATAAATCATTCGCTTTTTGTGAAGACAATAACAATACCAACTTCGGAGGGCTTCATCGACGCAGACACCGGAATATGTTTTAACAAATTAAGGAAGAATTAGGAAACAAATGTAGAATGAATTTAATGTCCTGCCCATTTTCTCCCCAATACTATAACAATCGCTGCCGGTGTCTTAAACGCGGTAAGAGCAGAGAAGCTGACAGAGTTCTGCTTATACGTTGATGTGTCAATCATTAAAATCTTCTATCTCACTCAAAAACAAGTTCGCTGTTGTTAGTGCCTGCAGTTGACAGAATTCTTAAGCTTTCGATTCCGTCAGAACAAATTTTTGACGCCGGAGACAGGCCACATGAAATAATTTCGGATTTTTTTAGTAGTTCGATAAGTTTAATTCAGTTCATGTCTCTGTAGTCATACATGGCTCTGTTTGAAAAAAAATGTAAAAATCGTGTGGAAGAATAAAGTCTCGATGGTTGAAATAAGAAATGTAATAATCTATACTTAAATACGTCTGAATGAAAGGAAGACTGCCAATTTTATTGGAAAGCAAACAAAGATTAATTTGAACAAATTAAAGTATGAGAACCCTTGCCAAGAAATAATCAATTTGATTTCGGAATTTGAGGAAACAACAATGGCTTTCTATACCTTAGAATTTGATTACTTAGGGAAATTGGCTTTTTTTAATACAAATCAAGTGCTTGATTGGATGACGCTATCTGGAACCCCAGGCTGGGTGAAAATTGAAAACATTATTTTACACCTGACCAAAAATGGTGTCAAGACTTCAGGCGACATTTGTTTTCAGGAATATATGTATCTGAAGAGGTTTTTAGAAACTAAGGGAGACTCGGAAGAATGGAAGTCTAAAAACTCCTTGGAAGAGAAGTGGATTTACGTTCTTGAGGAAACCGAAAATCCTGAACAGAAATGCCCATTGTTAAAATTACGCGACTATTTGTTTTCTATTCCCGAACACAACGCCAGTATTGGAAGAGTACCTTCGCTGATGTCGGTGCTGTGGGCTGATGAAAGAAATCGACTGCTGCAAGGGACTGTATAATCAACCGTACAAGCCGCGCGGGGTAGTCGCGTGGTCTGGAGGATCTTGTCTCGGTCCGCGCGGCTTCACCCGCCGGAGGTTCGAGTCCTCCCTCGGGCATGGTTGTGTGTGTCGTCTTTAGCGTAAGTTAAAGTTACATTATGTAATGTGTAAGCTTAGGGACCGCTGACCTCAGCAGTTTGGTCCCATAACAACTTACCACAAGTTTCCAATTTCCAAAAATGGTTCAAATCGCTCTGAGCACTATGCGACTTAACTTCTGAGGTCATCAGTCCCCTTGAACTTAGAACTACTTAAACCTAACTAACCTAAGGACATCACATACATCCATGCCAGAGGCAGGATTCGAACCTGCGACCGTAGCGGTAGCGTGGTTCCAGACTGTAGCGCCTAGAACCGCTCGGGCACTCCGGCCGGCTCCAGTTTCCAATTTCAATACTATGTGACAGTTGATCCACAAACTGACCTGCGTGGAGTTTTATAAAAACGTAAATTGGAAAAAGTCTTTCTGAAAAAGGAAATATCTCGAAAAATATGGTGTACCAACCACTTCTGCCGCAACTAGTTCCATTTAATTGTGTTCAAAGTAAAAAGTAATTACATCAAAAAAATTTTTTTACTTCATTTTTACACCCTCATCTCAGAGTATCCCGACGACGTCCCATCTAGATATGGCAACGCCACCGAGAGAAGGAAAAGAAAGTAATAGCCCTTCTCATCCCCTGTGTGAGTTTCGCTGCCATCGAGAAGACGATGGGAAGCTTACAGCCCATGTCAAGTCGTTTCAGAGGAGCTTCTGTGAACTCTTCGGATGAAGTGGGTGAAGGATAACACTCAGAGGAAATGGAAATTCTTCAGCAATGGCTGACGGTGATTACGTGGCCGCGTACAGATTCTCGAAAAACTTGTGGTCGAAGTCGGTGTCGTACGATCCATTTTTTATCAGTTACAATCGTTAATACGCTCAAAAATAAATACAGTCTGTAACTTCCTGGTAGATTAAAACTGTGTGGCGGACCGAGAATCGAACTCGTGACCTTTGCCTTTCACAGGAAACTGTTCTAGCTGCCAAGCGACCCAGGGACATCTGACAACTCTGCAAGGTTTGCAGGAGAGATTCTGTGAAGTCTGGAAGGCAGGAGATGAGATACTGCTGGAAGTAAAGCTTTGAGGGCGAGATATGAGTTGCGCTTCGGTAGCACAGCCCTTAGTGACCTTACCCACGGAAGGCAAAAGATGCGAGTTCGAGTCTCGGTCCAGCATACAGTTTAAATCTGGCTGAAAGTTTCCTGTCATCGGAGATTCCGCTGCAGAGTGAAAATTTTGTTCTAAATACATTCTGCATCTTTAAGTCCGCCATCTAACAGATTTCGAGACACTGGAGTAGTTTTGATGAACTCTCATGTGAACCTGGGGAGGTACGCCATCGCTCGCTGGGGTGATAGCGGAAGGATCGATGAACATGAGGATCTTCGACAGCTCTTAATCTATTCTCGCTGCAGACTGTACGTCATTTTTGTATAAAAAATATTATCATTTGAAGGGACCTAAAGATGAAACAGTAACCTGTAATAACACAATTGTTGCTACCGCTCTTCCGTAACTGATTGTTTTTTTTTTTATCTCATGTGACACTTCATCACAGGGAAACAGGTACTCTCATGAACATTATACGACTATAGTCAACTACACGCAACCGATGTAGGCACTGAACACACTACTACATTCTTAAAAAGTAAGTATGAGCGAGCATTTTCATGTAAAACAATTCTCTTCACGAAGTTTCATGGAAGAGTAGTACTTCTTGTGGAAACGAGTTCAACATCAGGAAAAAGAAACAGTGAGAGAATCAAACATATTGTCGGAAACTCTTCAGTGAATCACCATTACAATTAATTGGCGGATGGCTCAGTGGATACTTGTCAGTGTCGCGTGGAGTCTCAGTGGGTTAGTGGACCCAAGTCCAAAGTTTCAGGGTTCAGTCACCAGAGAGAGCTGGGATTAATGTTATCATTTATGGCTATTTTAATTTCAGGCAGTGATTTATGAATGTGAAACACGCAAGCAGCACCGTAGCTTATCGTTCACGGTTGAACTGTAATCCCCTCTATAACTGACTGGATAAGTCAGTTAAAACGACAGAGCAAGGGAAAGACGTACCACTTACAATAGATACATATCTAGTAAAGCATTGCCATATTCATATCCACCTTCAGGTTGAGGACAGCTTTATTGTCTTAAATACACATATGGCGGCTGATAGCAGTCACTACCGCAAATGACTTAAACTGGAACTTCTATTCTGAAATCTGACCTAAGTCTTGATATAACGCAAATTTAGTAGCCTAAGTTCATTTAGGTTATGTGTCCACTGGTTGCGTAAATACACAACAGAATGTCGCACGATGATATGCGTTATGCAATCGCCCGACAACGCCACGTCCTTTACTTACGATGTCATCCGACTAAATCTGTGCAGTCGACCTTATTGCTAGTGAGGTTGTCATTTCTGATTGTTTATTAATCTAGATCACTTTGTCCATTGTTTTTTCAGTAGCGTCTGGTGTGGCATTTGGGGGGAAGGAGGGGGGCAGTGTATGGCTGGAAATCGAAATCATTGATGTCTTCTGCTGGTTTTCTTCTTTGTGGTTGACTGTATATCACAGCCTGTATAGGATGCAGATAGATTTGCATCAGTTATGTGTTACGCAAATAGTGTGAGAGGCTTTTATATGACAGTTGATCACTTACAATTTCATCATCTTGCTGCTTCAGTTGCATCACTGGTGTATTGGAGGAGCTGTTGGTTGACATTATACTGTTGCACATTATATTTTGTCAATGATTGCCAACGTAATTCACTGCACAAATTGCTTCGATGTTACAAACACTACACAAGATGGCGGACTGTAGCATGTGAGTCTGTATCGATTATCGAGGTTTTGTATCGATATTCTTGGTAATGACGGATTTGTAGACAATTATTTACATTGACGTATCTTGAATCTGTTGAGTTAGCACTGGCTCAAGACTGTGGAAGATTTTTGAGTTTTTGAATCGGTTATTTCATTAAGAATGTTATCTCTATGCTTTGTGTTCTGTATGAAAATTTCAATTTCTTCCATGATATCCATTCTTTTACTTTCTCCTATTTTGTGTAAAATTTCGAGGTTGTCTTCGATTTTGAAAAGGTAGCCTGTGTCTTCAATGTGAGTTGCTACTGCTGATTTGTTACATTCATCAAGCCTGTAGCAGTCTAAATGTTCTTTGAATCGGGTTCTGAAATTTCTGCCTGTTTGGCCGATATAATATTTATTACATTGGTTGCAGGTAATTTTGTAAATGCCAGATGCATCAATACTTGTATCTGGTGCTTTTATATCGTGAATAAACTTCATACTAAGGTTGTTGTTGGTGCTGAAGCTGATTTTTACTTCTGTAGTTTTGAATAGTCTTGCTAACTTGTCAGATACTATTTCAAGATATGGCATTTTTACATATTGACTGTTGGGGCACTGTCAGTTGTGAGTGTAGTTTGATGTTGTTTGTTCAGTTTATTTTTTATCTGTTGTGACATGGTATTAATTAGAGAAGTTTTGTTTTTATAATATCGAAACAATTTGTGCTGTGAATTACGTTGGCAATCAGTGACAAAATATAATGTGCAACAATGTAATGTCAACCAACAGCTCCGCCATTACACCAGTGATGCAAGTGAAGCAGCAAGATGATTAAATTGTAAGTGATCAACTGTCATATAAAAGCCTTTCACACTATTCTCGTAACACAGAACTAATGCAAATCTGTCTGCATCCTATACAGGCTGTGATATACATAGCCAAACACAAAGAAGAAAACCAGCAGAAGACATCAATGATTTCGATTTCTAGCCATACACTGCCCCCCTCCTTTCCCCCAAATGCCACACCAGTAGCTACAGAAAGAACAATGGACAAAGTGTTCTAGATTAATCTAGTTTAAGACTGTATATTTTTAAGTAACATTTCTCTATGTATGTATAAACGCCTGAAGATCAACAGAACATGTTCGAAACGCGTTGAATTATGTTAAATTAAGCATAAAATAAAAAGTGACTGCTAGCAGAAACTTGAAAGAAATAATTGTCATTTCTTTCTACGATGTACTTCTTATTTACGTGATGGACACAGCAGAGCTTGCTAGATGAAGAAACGAAAGACGAAAACAAGGATGATATCTTACGCAATGATATACTTATGTGAAATAAAATGTTGTGATGGGGCACTCAAGAGGACATTAGCAATCGTTTTACAAGACGGTTAATTTTGTGTTAGCTATAATTACCGGAGTAGATTACTTGTGTATACCTGCCTTCTAATTAAACTTAAAACCGTGTTTTACTTTTTCTCATTATTATCATTTCAAAAGTCCGCTGGCTACATACGATCTACAATCAATTGGAATTTAACATAAACTTGTGAAATTCCTTCAGAAGGGTTCCAATAAACGACTTGGCAATTAAGCCCCACTTGCAGGCGTGGCATGTGACATTAGCGGGTCCTAACGCCTGCCTCAGTTAATTTTTACTTACGACACTTTACAGAAAACGGTATGAGATCTCGTCAGATTATTCATGCCCCGTAACATCAGCGACAATTATTACCGCTTTGATTCTTTAAACATAACACAAAACTCTTTTAAGAATTTTGGGTGCAGTAGGGAAAATTACTTTACAGAGTGACGATGTTACAAACTTTCACGGATGATGGAGAAGGGTGAAGTTATCAATTTGATGTAAGGGTCCCTGGTTTGGAAACGACCGGTTCGAAAGTTGTAAGCGAAAATCACTGTCATACCTCTGACAGTGGAAAATGTACAGGTACCGTTCTTACCAAAATTGTAGAGTTGGTAACTTACAGAGGTGGTAGCGTGGAACAAACAAGGAAAAATGGGCTCCAAGATGTATATCTTAAGACTTGTGAGCACTTTTTCGTCTTCATACTGTCAAACATACCTCTTCTTCTGCAACATCTTTGGTTTCCATATTTTTGGAGGAGGTAATATCCACCCACACAAGAAAATATGGTCCAGTAAAACTGGGCTGTAAAATGCATACCGTAAGTGCTATGGGCACTTTTTCAGTAGAAAAGATGTGTTTCACAGTAGGGGAGATGAACAAGTGCTCATAGCTCTTAAAGTATGCATTTTAGAGCCCATATTCACTGGGCGTGTTTCCCTTGTTGTGGCCCATTCTACAGTCTCTGACAGTTGCATACCCTACATTCTTAGCAGCAACAGTACCGGTGTTAGTATTCCGCTATCAGAGGAATTGCAACGATTTCCTCTCATAACTTTCGACTCGGTTGTTTGCGGAACAGGGACCCTTTTCTCAAATGCAAAAATTTGCTCTTTCCCATCACCCATGGAATCACCCTGTATCTTCATTGATCACTAAACTCAAGAAAGCAAAGAAAATTGCCTGTCTCTTTTAATTACATTACTAGCTCCTCTTGGCGAGCGGTTCTGGGCGCTACAGTCCGGAACCACGCGGCTGCTACGGTCGCAGGTCCGAATCCTGCCTCGGGCACGGATATGCGTGATGTCATCAGGTTAGTTAGGTTTACGTAGTTCTAAGTCTAGGGGACTGATGACCTCAAATGTTAAGTCCCATATTGCTTGCTATTGCCTCCTCCCACAACCAGGAAGTTAATACAAGAGGTAGGATTCTACCTACGTGTCGGTCAAAGAGCCTGAAGATGGCGTTATGTGACGCTGAAAATAGTAGCTTAAAAAAAATAAAACTGGAAATTTAGCCGGCTGAAGCTGTTTTGATATCACATTTTATACTGAATAGCCGAGGTCCCGCTACCATCTTGTGTAAAGATGGGCTTACAGAGACAGTATAAAGGTTACATTCATTTCGGAGTGTGCTGATAAAATAGTTCCATTTGCAGGATTTACACACAGCCGCTGGCTAGACGGAAGATTCCTACCTAAAGAACCCTAAAGAACGAAAGGAAGTAGGAGTAATCCGCTGAATAACAGAATTATATCGTTGGTATAAAGTAGCATTTCGAACATATACTGTGTTTGAACATCACGAAATATCACAATGAAAGCGATCTATTAATAAATATCCAGCACGACTTCAGAGAATATCGTTCCCTTGAATCATCGTTGGCTTCTTACCCACGCAGTATAATGAGTGCTATTGACGGGGGTCCTCAACTTGATTCCACATTTCTAGATTTCCAGAAGGCTTTTGACGCCGTTCCATATAAGCGGATTCTAATTAAAGTGCTTGCCGATAGACTAGCGTCCCAGCTGAGCGACTGGATTGGTGACTCCGCACCGGAAAGGTCAAAGTTTGTAATAACTGACAGGATGTCATAGTGAAATTGAATAGAAATCTGGACTTCACCAAGGAAGTCGTACAGGCCCTCTGCTGTTCTTAATCCACGCCCTATATATAACCGATTTGTGAGACTATGAGAGCATCCCTCCTAGATTATTTGTGCATTATGTTGTCGTTTGCAGTCTAGTAAAGTCTTCGTAAAGTCAAAACGAGCTGCAAAATGATTTAGACAAGCTGTCTGCAATAAAAATTCCGAAGTCTTCTATGTAAACATTAATTAATTATGTTAAATACAGGCCGGCCGGTGTGGTCGTGCGGTTCTAGGCGCTACAGTCTGGAACCGCGCAACCTCTACGGTCGCAGGTTCGAATCCTGCCTCGAGCATGGATGTGTGTGATGTCCTTAGGTTAGGTAGGTTTAAGTAGTTCTAAATTCTAGGGGATTGATGACCTCAGATGTTAAGTCCCATAGTGCTCAGAGCCATTTGAGCCATTTGAATGTGATCCATGTAATATTCTCTGCTAACGTTGCCGCATAGATCGTTAAATTGTACTGGCAGTTCATTGCTTTGCTGCTGAAGGCTAAAACCGATTTCGAAGATACGACTCAAGCAGCATAAGTTTCAGTAGTCATGGGATACCGATATGCACATATACAGATGCGTGGGACATTCCGCTTTAGCGGCGTTAGGGAATTCGGTATTCCTAGATCCACAATGTGATGAGAACACCAAATTTCAGGCATTATCTCTCATCACCACCCGACTACCTTCACTTAGCGACCGAGAGCGACGGCCCTCGGTAGAGTTGTCAGTGCTAACACACAACTAACACTGCGTGAAATGACCTCAGAAATCAATGTGGCTCTGACGATGAGCGTATGCGTTAGGACAATGCTACGAAATTTGACGTTAATGGGCTAACAGCGCTACATCAGTTGCAAAGCGTGTTCTGGGCTCATGACCATATCGGTAAGACACTACACGACTGGAAAACCGTGGACTAGTCAGATGTTTCCTGATTTGAGTTGGCAAGAGCTGATGGTAGGGTTGGAGTGTGGAACACACCCCACAAAACCATAAACCCAGGTTGTCAACAAGGCACTGTGCAAGCTGGTGGTGG
The DNA here is from genome assembly GCF_023898315.1 of Schistocerca nitens. NCBI lineage: Eukaryota > Metazoa > Arthropoda > Insecta > Orthoptera > Acrididae > Schistocerca > Schistocerca nitens. Next base: position 268,067,011 of record NC_064618.1, read on the forward strand.
CTCCATAAAGGTGCGGACTGTGTTTACAAGGAAGGACTATGTCTTCTCGTGCACATTCGGCTACTTGGAGACCATTTGGAGCCATTGATAGAATTTTTATGGATGACAATGCGGCATGTCACCGGGCCCCAATTTTTCGCGATTGGTTTGGAAAACATTCTGGAAAATCAAGCGAATGTTTTAGCCACCCGGATCGCCCTACATGAATCCCATCGGACACTCATCGGACGTAATGGAGAGGGCAGATTGTGTACCGGCAACACTTTCGCAATTGTGTACAGCTATAGCGCCAGCAGAGCTCTATATTTCTGCAGCGGAGATCCAAAGATTTTTTGAGTCCATGTCTCGTCGAGACACGATATTAGGTGGTACCATCTCAGTCTAAAATTACACTTCAGTCCGCCCCAATAGCTGAATGGTCAGCGCATTGGAATGCCAAGCACGGAGCCCCGGATTCGATTCCTTGCTGGGGACGGAGATTTTCTCCCCTCAGGGACTGGGTGTTGTCCTGTCCTCGTCATTTCATCCCCACTGTCGATGCGCAAGTCGGCCAGTATGGCGTCGCACTCAATAAGCCTTGCAGTTGGCGGCCGAACTTCCCGACTGAAAACTCCCGGCCACTGACGCCATAAGCTCATTTCCATTATACACTACTGGCCATTAATACTGCCACACTAAGAAGAAATGCATATGATAAACGGGTATTCATTGGACAAATATATTGTACTAGGACTGACATGTGATTACATTTTCACGCAATTTGGGTGCATAGATCATGAGAAATCAGTACCCAGAACAACCACCTATGGCCATAATAACGGCCTTGATACTCCTGGGCATTGAGTCAAACAGAGCTTGGATGGCGTGTACAGGTACAGCTGCCCATGCAGCTTCAACACGATACCACAGTTCATTAAGAGTAGAGACTGGCGTATTGTGACGAGCCACTTGATCGGCCACCATTGACCAGGCGTTTTCAATTGGTGAGAGATCTGGAGAATGTGCTGGCCAGGGCAGCAGTCGAACATTTTCTCTATCCAGAAAGGCCCGTACAGGAACTGCAACATGCGGTCGTGCATTATCCTGCTGAAGTGTAGGGTTTCGCAGGGATCGAATGAAGGGTAAAGCAACGGGTCGTAACACATCTGAAATGTAACGTCCACTGTTCAAAGCGCCGTCAATGCGAACAAGAGGTGACTGAGACGTGTAACCAATGGCACCCCATACCATCACGCGGGGTCATACGTCAGTATGGCGATGACGAATACACGCTTCCAATGTGCGTTCACCGCGATGTCGCCAAAAACGGATGCGACCATCATGATGCTGTAAACAGAACCTGGATTCATCCGAAAAACTGACGTTTTACCATTCGTGCACCCAGGTTCGTCGTTGAGTACACCATCGCAGGCGCTCCTGTCTGTGATGCAGCATCAAGGGTAACTGCAGCCATGGTCTCCGAGATGATAGTCCATGCTGCTGCAAACGTCTTCGAACTGTTCGTGCAGATGGTTGTTGTCTTGCAAACGTCCCCATCTGTTGACTCAGTGATCGAGACGTGGCTGCACGATCCGTTACAGCCATGCAGATAAGATGCCTGTCATCTCGGTTGCTAGTGATACGAGGCCGTTTGGATCCAGCACGGCCGTGCGGGACTAGCCGAACGGTCTCAAGCGCTGCAGTCATGAACTGTGCGGCTGGTCCAGGTGGAGGTTCGAGTCTTTCCTCGAGGATGGCTGTGTGTGTTTGTCCTTAGGATAATTTAGGTTAAGTAGTGTGTAAGCTTAGGGACTGATGACCTTAGCAGTTAAGTCCCATAAGATTTCACACACATTTGAACATTTTGATGCAACACGACGTCCCGTATTACCCTCCTGAACCGACCGATTCCATATTCTGCTAACAGTCATTGGACCTCGATCAACGCGAGCAGCAATGTCGCGATAGCATAAACCGCAATCGCGATAAGCTACAATTCGACCTTTATCAAGTCGGAAACGTGATGGTACGCATTTCTCCTCCTTACACGAGGCATCAGAACAACGTTTCTCCAGGCAACGCCGGTCAATTGCTGTTTGTGTAAGGAAAATCGGTTGGAAACTTTCGTCATGCCAGCATGTTGTAGGTGTCGCCACCGGCGCCAACCTTGTGTGTGTGCTCTGAAAAGCTAATCATTTGCATACCACAGTATCTTCTTCCTGTCTGTGAAATTTCGCGTTGTAGCACGTCATCTTAGTGGTGTAGCAATTTTAATGGCCAGTAGTGTATGTAATATGCATTTGAAGATGCGTCTTCAAGCCGTGAAACTGGTAGTGTGATCAATTAAAACTATGTTTTACCAGTTGTCAGCTGTGTTTTCGCTCGTCATGCCTTGCTTACACTATACGAAAGGGCGAAACGATCTGCGTAACAACAATGTTCCCTGCGAGCACACGCGGGTGGTCGGCATCGCAGGTAGCGGAATTCCAGTGGACTGGCGGCCAGGGACGTCTACGGGAGAGTGGACTCCTGCGGCCGCGACGCGGCGTCCTCTCTCGAGGCTCCACGGTACTGGCGGCGAGTGCCCGTGGAAGCGGCGGCCACTCGCACGAGGCAGAGCAGAGCAGAGCGCGGCACTTGGTGTGCCGGCCACGCCGTTCCGCCCCCGGCCAGCTGGCTCGCCGCACTTTACAGCGGCGAAACAAACAAACCCTAATTGCCCAGGGGAAATTCACGCAGCCGTATATATCGGGCATGCCGGCGGTGGCGCCGTCTGTGCCGGACTGCCGCTTCCCTCTCCCCCTCCCACCACCCACTGCCGCCGCCCTCCCCGTGACGTCCCAGGCGTAACGTGGCAGCGGCGCTTCTTCACCGCGATCTACGGCCGCTCCACGCGCCGAGACAGGAGCAAGTCCCTCCGAATAAGGGAAACCTCCCCGTGCTTCTGACACGAGCAAGGTTGACCTGGTTTATGGAAACTGCTTTGGTAATACTTTGACTGATTGCCGTATGCTGAGGTCTCCCAAATCTCGAAAACGGCTTTGGTGCTGTATTCACCAAATACAGGGTGTATCAAGAAGAATCATCTGATTTTTAAAAAAATCGTAACTGTTACTTTATTTGAGGTGTGTGCTTGAACAGTGTACTGATGGAAAGAGTAAACTCTCGAGTTTGACTTGATTTCCACTAGGTAGCAGCAGTGTTCTCTCTCTTTAGTTATACGAGGGCTATCCACAAAGTACATTACGTTTTGGAATTAAAAATAAATAAAGTATTGGAATTTTTTTTATTATATACAGATGAAAGCCACACTTAAATACTACTTTTCTACACAGTTGCCATTTAAATTAAGGCACTTATCGTAGCGATGGACGAGCTTGGAAATTCCTTCGTCGTAAAATTCGGCCGCCTGCGCCTTCAACCACGTGGTTACCTCTTCTTGAAGCAGTGCGTCGTCATCAAAACGCTGCATAGCCAACCACTTCTTCATTGCCGGGAATAAGTGGAAGTCGCTCGGTGCCAGGTCGGGACTGTACGGCGGATGAGGAAACAACTCCCACTTAAAAGATTCGAGAACTTCACGAGTGGCATTTTCCGTGTGGGCCCGGGCGTTGTCGTGAATCAGCAAGATCTTTGAGCCCAACTTTCCTCTGCGCTTGTTTTGTATTGCTCTTCTGAGGTTGTGCAGAGTTTGGCAATACCTTTGAGAGTTTATTGTAGTGCCTCCTTCCAAGAAATCCACAAAAATCACACCTTTCCTGTCCCAAAAGACAGTCGCCATCACCTTCCTTGCCGACATTGTCTGCATGCATTTCTTGGGTTCTTGGGGGGGAATTTGTGTGCCCCCACTGCATTGACTGCAATTTTGTCTTGCAGTTCACATGCTTAACCTATGTTTCGTCACCAGTAACGATGCGATCGAGTAATGAGTCGCCATCTTTCTCGTAAGCGTCCCAAAACGTTAACGCTGCAGCCATTCGCTGATTTTTGTGAATCTCTGTCAAGATTTTTGGTATCCATCTTGCACAAAACTTGTGGTAACCAAGCTTTTCGGTAATGATTTCGTGCAACAAACTTCGTGAAATTTGTGGAAAACTCATTGAGAGTCCCGTTATTGTGATATTACGGTTTTCACGGACCGCGGCATCGACTTTTTCGACAAGTTCGGCAGTCACTATGCTGGGTCTTCCACTTCGCTCTTCGTCGTGAACGTTAGTTCGGCCATTTTTAAATTTTATGACCCATTGACGCACTCCACGTTCAGTGATTATGCTGTCCCCATACACTTCACAAAGCTGCCGATAGATTTCTATCGGTGCACAGTTTTTTGCAGTCAGAAACCTTATTACAGCACGCACTTCACACTTCGCGGCATTTTCAATTAACGCTGACATTTCAAACTGTCACAGTAACTCAACGGAGTACAGCAAGAACCTCTCACTAGCACGGCAGGATGCCGACTGAGCGGCGGAATGCCATGACACCAAGATGGCCGCGCTAGCCCCGCCCCTAACGGACACAAACGAAAACATAATGTACTTTGTGGATAGCCCTCGTAGTAAAAATGGTGTCAGGACAACAGAAAGCGTTCTGTGTTCCACGTTTTGCGCAGTGCGGGTCAGTAATAACCGTTCGGCGTGAATGTCGTACTCAAAGTAGGCTATTTAGAATTTTGTGTTGGTAACGCCACGTACCGCTCTGTATGAAAAGCACTGACTGTGCTGTGTGCAGTCTGTGGCTGGTTGGCATTGTTTGAATATTCGCTATTGAAGTGTTGGGCACTTGGATGTGAACAGCGCGTAGCGTTGTGCCGTTGGAGGTGAGCCGCCAGCAGTGGGGGATGTCGGGAGAGAGATGGCGGACTTTTGAAAGCAGATGATCTGGACATGTGTCCATCAGAGACAGTAAATTTGTAAGACTGGATCTCATGAACTGATTATACTGACTTTTGAACACTATTAAGGTAAATACATTGTTTGTTCTATATCAAAATCTGTCATTTGCTAACTATGCCTATCAGTAGTTAGTGCCTTCAGCAGTTAGAATCTTTCATTTAGTTGGCAGTATTGGTGCTCGCTGTATTGCACTAGTTCGAGTAACTAAGATTTTTGCGAGGTAAATGATTCATGAAACTTATAGATTGTTGTTAGTCAGGGCCATTCTTTTGTGGGGATTATTGAAATTCAGATTTCGTTGCGATAAAAATATTGTGTGTCAGTTTAGTAATGATCAGAATAAGTAAAGAGAGAAATGTCTGAGCACGTTCAGTTTTACTCAGCTGTTTGAAAATCAAATAACTTAAGAGGTTTTCCAGCACTGTCATTTACAAATTTTTCTATGGGGACGTTGCAGTACTAGGTTTGGTGCGAATCCTCCCATAGCACAGAGCGTTAGACGATGGCATGAATAATTCTGAGAAACAGGTTGCTTGCGTAAAGGCAAATCACCGGGCCGTCCCCGAGTGTCAGCAGACAAAGACGTCGAACGATTCCCCCTTAGATTCACAAGGAGTCTTCGCCGTGCAACTCGACAGCTCAACGTACCCCCGATGTCCGTCTGGCGTGTGTTGCGTCGACGTTTACTCATGAAACCATACAAAATTAACCCCTGCAAGCCCTTCGTGAAGGTGACAAACAACAACGTGTGGAGATCAGTAGTTTCGCTCTCGGCAAGATGGAGGATGACAGTTTTCTCCCGCGCCAAGTACCGGGTGATCAAAGAGTCAGTATAAATTTGAAAACTGAATAAATCACGGAATAATGTAGATAAAGAGGTAAAAATTGACACACATGCTTGGAATGACATGGGGTTTCATTAGAACCTAAAAAAAAAATACAAAAGTTCACAAAATGTTCGACAGATGGCGCTTCATCTGATCAGAATAGCAATAATTAGCATAACAAAGTAATTCAAAGCAAAGATGATGTTCTTTACAGGAAATGCTAAATATGTCCACCATCATTCCTCAACAATAGCTGTAGTCGAGGAATAATGTTGTGAACAGCACTGTAAAGCATGTCCGGAGTTATGGTGAGGCATTGGCGTCGGATATTGTCTTTCAGCATCCCTAGAGATGTCGGTCGATCACGTTACACTTGCGAATTCAGATAACCCCAAAGTCAATAATCGCACGGACTGAGGTCTGGGGACCTGGGAGGCCAAGCATAACGAAAGTGGAGGCTGAGCACACGATCATCACCAAACGACGTGCATCTGTCGGACATTTTGTGAACTTTGTTTTTTTTTTAGGTTCTAATAAAACCCTATGTCATTCCAAGCATTTGTGTCAATTTTTACCTCTCTATCTACATTATTCCGTGGTTTATTAAGTTTTCAAATTTATATTGACTTTTTGATCACCCTATATTTAGTGAGGAGACAACATTTCATTTAAATGGGAAGGTGAACCATCATAATGTGAGAATATAGGGTACGGAACCATCACATGAAGTTGTACAACATGAGAGGAACTCTCCTAAATTGAATGTGTTTTGTGCAGTTTCATGGGATAAGGAGTCCATGTTTCTTTGCCGAGAACACTGTTACAGGAAGCACATATCTCGATATGCTTGAGAACTTCCTTTTCCCACACTTGGAGAGTGATTCGAACGACTTCATTTACCGTGACGATGGGGCACCGCCACCCTGGCTTCTGGAAGTGCGGGAATTTTTAAATCAAAGGATTACTGAACGATGAATCGGTCGCACTGGACCAAATAATTTACCCTTACATTACTTGCCTCCAAGGTCACCGGACCTGACTGTATGTGATTATTTCTTGTGGGGGTTTATAGAAGACTATATTCCTGTGCCTCCTTTACCAACAATAGTGAATGAACTGAGACATTGCGTAACAGCGGCTGTGGAATCTGTAACTCAACACATGCTCGCTGCGTTGTGGGAATAATTTGAATACCACATTGACATATGTCGTGCATCTCAAGAGGGCATATTGAACACCTATGAAAATATATGGAAAAAAAGACTTTTTCAGTTTCCCGTTCATCAAAAAACGAAATTCATTGTATATTTTTATTAGTTTCAGAAATATAGGCGTTTGAAATCGGATGATTCTTTTTGATACACCCCGTATACTTGGCGGGTGACATAACTATGATATTTGTTTATTTATTAATCACAGTTTCAATTAGCTGCCAAGAGACTCACATTATACATGGTGTTCGGGGTCTAGTTATACATCCCGTGATCTTTGCTACTTTAATATAACCCAAAATCCGTGTGTAAGTTGTTTTTTCTCGGCATTTAATAGTCTTCCCGCAAATATATCACTTAATTTACTGTCTAATTTTTTTGTCGTATTTGACAGAAGTAGTAGAACCTCGTGGCTGGACTTCCTGGGCGTAAATGGGGGTGGTGTTATTTTATCTTTATTTCCGAATGAGAAGGGTGTTGGACACTATAGCTGGAGTAGCGAACGACGAAAGTTGAAGTTAAAATCGTTCTGTGCACTTGAGGGCACGCATTCTCCGACGGCCAATGAGCGTTCAGTGGTGTTGTGAGCGTCCTACTGTGAATATCGTAGCCGATGTGAGCATTAAACGTGATCGCAGCGAGTTATTTAGTGAATTTTTCTTGAATTTGTTGCGAATTGTCATCGTTAATGGTGTAAGCAAGAGATCGACATAAACAAGCGATAGACATTATATTTGTGATACACGCTTTCTTCAAGCGCTTAGTGCGTATATGTGCGTACCGTTACTGTCACTTGGAAGTAGCAACAATGCACCTCCATTTGTGCCTCGATTTACGCGAACCGCCGTCGTTTGTGAATCAGACTATAGGTTCCTCGACCCGCCGAAGGTACTGGTCACTTAACTACATTTCATTTTATGTTAAGTACAGTTCCAGTGGACTCTGGATTTCTGTGACACAACGTTGCATAACTTTTTCTTCTTTTCTTGTTTATAAACATACATTATTTTGTCATGTCACTGGGGTGCCTCGATGCTGGCGTGAGGAATTCTGATTCTATGCCACCTCTCAGGGGCGACAGACCTCACGTGATCAAAGTGTCTCGTAGTGCGCCTTGGTGCTTCAACGGTGCGAACTGTTCCCTAATGGTCTTCAAGTGCAGTTCCTGATGGAGATCGCTGATCCTTTACCCATGTACATGCTCCAAGGAATAACCGTAGGCGATTGTTTTGTGTGGTTTGCCGCTGTTTCAGACTTCCGTTGCGGTGAGGCATGTTGGCATCTCACTATCCTTTAAATAATCAGTCCACCTAACTGAGTAGGTTTCAGGTTACCTGCCCCTTCACTCTGCGATGGTAGATACTGGATTAGCCGACGAAAACAGCGTTGACGAAAATTCGACTAAATACCTACCACGCAAAGGCCTCAGAGCTCCAGTGTATGGGCTGTAGCTGAAAGTTAAGCTATCGAGCGTTCGGGATTATGGCAAAACTGTCTAAAATTTCCTTTAAGTTGGTTTGTTGTCTTTAAAACACGGAAAATGGCTATCAGTTCCGTATTTAATATCCTGACATCAATTATGCACTGTTACGGATTGCCTGTTACAAGTTCACACCTGAAATCAGCCAGAAGATATTTAGTCCGACCAGATATTTTGAACGTCCTAGTCACTGACAGAAACCAGATGGCAGTTACAAGAGTCGAGGGACATGAAAGGGAAGCAGTGGTTGGGAAGGGAGTAAGACAGGGTTGTAGCCTCTCCCCGATGTTATTCAATCTGTATATTGAGCAAGCAGTAAAGGAAACAAAAGAAACATTCGGAGTAGGTATTAAAATCCATGGAGAAGAAATAAAAACTTTGAGGTTCGCCGATGACATTGTAATTCTGTCAGAGACAGCAAAGGACATGGAAGAGCAGTTGAACGGAATAGATGGTGTCTTGAAGGGAGGATATAAGATGAACATCAACAAAAGCAAAACGAGGATAATGGAATGTAGTCGAATTAAGTCGGGTGATGCTGAGGGAATTAGATTAGGAAATGAGACACTTAAAGTAGTAAAGGGGTTTTGCTATTTGGGGAGCAAAATAACTGATGATGGTCGAAGTAGAGAGGATATAAAATGTAGACTGGCAATGGCAGGGAAATCGTTTCTGAAGAAGAGAAATTTGTTAACATCGAGTATAGATTTAAGTGTCAGGAAGTCATTTCTGAAAGTATTTGTATGGAGTGTAGCCATGTATCGAAGTGAAACATGGACGATAAATAGTTTGGACAAGAAGAGAATAGAAGCTTTCGAAATGTGGTGCTACAGAAGAATGCTGAAGATTAGATGGGTAGATCACATAACTAATGAGGAAGTACTGAATAGGATTGGGGAGAAGAGAAGTTTGTGGCACAACTTGACCAGAAGACGGGACCGGTTGGTAGGACATGTTCTGAGGCATCAGGGGATCACCAATTTGGTATTGGAGGGCAGCGTGGAGGGTAAAGATCGTAGAGGGAGACCAAGAGATGAATACACTAAGCAGATTCAGAAGGATGTAGGTTGCAGTAGGTACTGGGAGATGAAGAAGCTTGCACAGGATAGAGTAGCATGGAGAGCTGCATCAAACCAGTCTCAGGACTGAAGACCACAACAACAACAACAACAGTCACTGACCCATGCTACTTGCGATTTAACACATTCAGCCGTTCAGTAGGCTTCTAGTAAAGAAATGCTCGCCATAATGTCTGGTAATCTGCATGAAACACGTCACGCGGAGCTTATGTACGACAAGAAAAGTTCACAAGCGAATATCTCCTAAAATAAACTACTGACAAAGCTCAAACTTTCACAAAGTACTCAATACTGTAGTCGCTTTTCGTCATGGACATAAGAACCTATCACATGCTCGAATTTCCTTATTTTGGGACAAATGTGATCTGCGCAGTTTAACATGGGTGTTTGTTTTCCAGAAGACGGGTCCCGAGCGACAATATCGACTCATAGATCTGTCGCACAAAGCCCTACACAAGAGCGCGGGAAACGCTGAATTCCTATTGGCTATTATGTTAAGCGGCTAACTGGATTATTTCGAGTACTCTTATACTCGCGGTATTTCTAATTTCAGCCTATCAAATTACCGCAAGTAATCTAGACTAGAAATCTCGTATTTCCGAACCTAAATAAAATGAAATGAAAAATTACCATTTGTTTCCAAAAGCTAAATTACTAATAAATTTAATACTCAACGTCCATACTGGCTGCCTTTTACAAAATCAGGCTCACGCGGACTTACGTCAGAAATACCCCCGTTGCACAGCAACTTTCTCACGCATACCATTCACATAATGTTAATAAAATACCACGTTCTCACTTTACTTATATTCTCAATTCATCCGCTCAGTCTCTCAAAAACACTCACACAATCAAAATACGATGATATAGCAGTTTTCCAAAGTACTTTTAATTACGTCAGAAATCTTTGTTACACAAACTATAGAAAATTCCAGAAAATCAGATTGTATGAACCTACCTCTTGGTTGTAATTTCAGTTGGTACTATAAATGAAATACATTACAGTTCCTAACTCAGTTTCACAATGACAACACGGCTATTATGTGTTTTGGGTAAAAATTTATGTCTCTGGAAGTACTGAAATTATTGATTTGAAATTTTAATACGAGGGCCGTTCAGAAAGTAACCTCCGGTTGATTTAAAAAAATACACCAAGTTAAATAAAAATATTTTAATATATACATCTTACAACTACATCTTTGCACTATTTTTCTACATAGTCTCCATAGCGATTGAGGCACTTATCGTATCTCTTCACAAGCTTTGAAATTCCTTCTGCATAAAAATCACCCGCTTGTGCCTGGATCCAGCCTGTGACCGCATCTTTGAGCTCTTCGTCGTCATCAAACCGCTGTGACCCGAGCCATTTCTTCAAATGCATGAAGAGGTGATAATCACTTGGCGCCAGGTCTGGGCTGTAAGGTGGATGGTTGATAACGTCCCACTTGAAGGACTCAAGAAGGGCTGTTGTTCTGCGAGCAGAGTGAGGACGGGCGTTATCGTGCAAAAAAACGATACCGGAAGTCAGCATACCACGGCGTTTGTTCTGTATAGCCCGTCGTAACTTCTTTATTGTTTCACAGTACACGTCTTGATTAATGGTCGTACCACGTTCCATGAATTCAACCAACAACACCCCTTTGGCATCCCAAAACACCGTTGCCATCAGTTTTCTGGCAGAAAAATCTTGCGAGGCTTTTCTTGGTTTGGTAGGCGAATTTGAATGTGCCCACATCTTTGATTGTTCTTTTGTCTCAGGGTTCACGTACTTAATCCAGGTTTCGTCACCGGTCACGATTCTGTTTAACAATGGTTCTCCTTCGTCCTCATAACGTGACAGAAAGTCTAATGCAGAGGCCATTCTTTGAGTTTTGTGGTGGTCGGTAAGAATTTTGGGCACCCATCGTGCACAGAACTTACGGTAACCCAATCTTGCTGTCACTATCTCGTACAAGAGAGTCTTAGAAATCTGTGGAAAACCAGTAGACAACTCCGACATTGAGAAACGTCGATTTTCACGAACTTTTGCATCAACTGTCTGAACGAGTTCGTCAGTCACCAATGATGGTCTACCACTCCTCTCTTCATCATGAACATTTTCTCGTCCACTTTTAAATAAACGTACCCATTCACGGACAACTCCTTCACTCATAACTCTTGGTCCGTACACGGCACAAAGCTCACGATGAATAGCTGCTGCAGAATATCCTTTGGCTGTAAAAAACCTTATGACAGCACGCACTTCACATTTGGCGGGGTTTTCTATTGCAGCACACATTTCAAACTGCCACAAAAACTAAACTAGCGCAGGTACGACGTTCACTCGACCACGGCTTGATGCCGACTGACCTGTTGAGTGCGTGAACGCACAGATGGCGTCGCTACTCCCCCCACAACCCGCACTGTGACCAATCGGAGGTTACTTTCTGAACCGCCCTCGTAGAATGGTTCGTTATCCATAGAATTTGGTATAATAAACATGAAAAAGATCGACTAACATTTAATAGTACTTCTTCACAGCGAGTGTGTGTAACGTATTGCACGCAGTGTTAGGCACGTAAGTAGGCGGTGTCATCTGTGACAGAGTGTCATCTGTTCTCTCCTCCCGCCTCCACGGCAAGCTATGTTTTCAGTGCAGGTTGACGCAATAATTTGCTACGTTAACAAGTGATCCCGCAAGAGGACTATTCATATAAATTGATGGCAGGATCTTTGTTCAGAAGAGGTGTAGTCTTGTCCTCACGTTCAGATGTTGACTTGACAGCTGTGGGTATAGTTGGTGAAACAGGTACATGGTCCTGTTGCGTTTTCCCTGAAATTCGTCCTTGCCTGATGTTTTCTGTACAGTCGTAACTGCACCGCGAAGTGGACTAAGCCTCTCGGGGTAGACTATTCTTTTGCCTTCACACGTCCACACTTCAGTACGTGACCTGTCGCACAGGAGGAAATGAACTTTAATGTCCTGCTTGTGCCACCATTACTAACCAATCTAAAAATATATTGCTCATAATAGCTATTATTATTAGTCTGAAAATGAAGTAAACACCGACATAATGCAGTTCAATACATTGTCCTCAGTCATCAACAGAAATATCTACACTTTGAAATATGTCCCCTTAGAAAAATTTATGAATTACTGTGCTGATAAACCTCTTACATTATTTGATTTTCAAACAGCTGAGCAGAACTGAATGTACTCAGACATTTCGCTCTTTACCTATTCTGATCAACACTAAACTGACACACACTTTTATTTATTTATTCGTTCGGTATATACAAGGCAAATATTACAGTGTCATTACAATCCACCAGGAAATTACAACACTACACAATGCTACTTATAGTTTTGAGCCAATCTATGGCTAGGTCAGGCAGGTAATGTATGTCCTTCAGTTCACCACTATATCCTACCACTTCACACACCAGTAGGTGGTCCATTGTCTGGATTTCACCACATTCACACACGGGACTCTCCGCAAGTCCCCACTTATTCATTAGATGTTTGCATCTTCCCACGCTTGTTCTAAGGCGATTTAAGGCAACCCAGAGCTTCCGAGGGAGATCAAAACCATTTATCTTCTAGCTGGGGTCATCGATAAGCTTTTGGTTCTTGTGTGTCCCTTTGCGCCATGATTCCCCCCAGGCTAGCTTTGGGTCGAAGTCCTGTAATTCCCTGCCAATCTTCCAAAAGGGGGACCTAGATTTTAGCCTGTTAATGGGTGATAAGTCTTGGTGTATAGGAGTTCTGGATTGTGTACGATCTTCCTGTATATTCTTGAGGTAGCCATGGAGCGCCTTATATCAGGGGGTTCTATGTTGGCAAGGACTGGGAGCCAGTCACATGGGGTAGCCTTAAGTGTGCCTGAGATAATTCTCATCGTCTCTTTCAATTGGGTGTCTACTTTATTTACATGCGCACTTTTCGCCCAGACTGGTGAACAATATTCAGCCACGCTGTACACGAGGGCTAATGCTGACGCACCCCCATGATGTTCCGGCCAGTTTAGACATAATGGCATTTCGAGATTTTAATTTCTGTTTGGTGTCTTCCAGATGGGAGCTAAACGTTAGTGTACGGTCTAATTTTACTCCCAGATATTTGGGCTTATCTTCATGTCTGATATGCCGGTCATTCAGGGAAAGCTGTAGTTTCCTGCTTGAAGCTCTGTTATTAAGGTGCATTATGGTACTGGTCGTTTTATTGGGGTTGGGATGCAAATGCCACTTAAGGTAGTAGGTGTTCAGCGCTTCAAGGTCCGCATTCAATGTTTTTTCAAGATCTCCGAAATTTTTGCTTTGGTATGCGATGGCCAGATCATCCGCATACGCAAATTTACGCGACCTGGTGCTCGGCATATCAGATATGTATAAATTAAAAAGGGTCGGTGCCAGGGCTGACCCCTGCGGCAGGCCATTGTTTATGACCATGCTTTTGCTGCTCTTTCCATGGAGATAGACCTTGATCTTCCTACCTGTCAGCATATTTTTTTGTAATGTGTACGTCTGATTGCATTTGATAATTCGAGTAAGCTTGAGCAGTAGTCCTTCGGTCCAGACGGTGTCATAGGCAGATGTAAGATTTATTAATACCAAGCCCGTTTTCAGCTTGTTCTGATAGCCTTTCTCTATATATGTTGTAAGGGACAAAACTTGTTCACAACAGTTCCTTCCCACACGGAACCCTGCTTGATAGTCCGGGAGGTTCGCCTCAATGTATGGTGCTAGTCTGGCCAGTAATATTCTCTCAAATAGTTTGTAAGAGGTACAAAGCAGTGAGATCGGTCTATAGTTCTTTGGATTATCTCCATCCTTCCCTGGTTTCAGTACCGCTATTACCTTAGCTTCTTTCCATAACTTCGGGAGTGTACCTGATTTAATGCATTCTGTGAAGAGCTTCGTCGGGTCCGGCTGCTTTCCCTGTTTTCATTAGTGTTAGGGCCTGGGTAATCTCCTCGACGTCTACTGCTTTGACAATATCTAGATTAGTTGGATTATTGGCTGATTCCTTGGTTAGGTTCCTGGAGATCCTTTTCTTCTCCTCAGTCTTCAGGCGTATTTTGGAGGTCTGTTTCATGGCAGTCGCTATTTCGGATGGGCCCACACCCGCAGCCGATCTTCGTGGTGTTGTGGCACCACCCAGTTTCCGTAGTAGACCCCATCTCTTCCTGCTAGAATGGGTAAAGTCCAGATTCTCCATTGCCATCTTCCACCTGTTCCTACGTTCCTCGTTCATAGTGTTCATCAGTCGTTCTGCAGTCTCGTCCTCCCCACTCCTCTCATACTGCTCTAACAGTGACTCGCACTCCTCTGACCAGCAAGGAATGTATTCCCTCTGGGCCCCTCGGGGGATAGCCTTTAGGGCCCCTTTATATATCAGGTTAACAAACCTTTGGTAGTTCTCTGGACTTGGTGGTATTCGATTTATTGTCTTGTCAATAAAAGATTTATATTTCCCCCAGTCTGCTTTTCTCAGATTCCACCGAGGAATCGGGGGGCTCTTTATGATCGGGATGGAAAGGCCGATCTCCACAATAATCGGGAGGTGTTGGCTCCGTGGGAAAGCTTCGAGGACTCTTCTTGTAGCTTGCATTGGTACGCCCGTTGCGCCGCGTGTGACAAAGGTCAGGTCAGGTGTCGTCTTTGTGCCCCATACTTTTGAATTAAAGGACGCTCTGTCCTTGGGATCAAACAGGAGGTGTAGGTCCCGGTTGTCAGCCCAGTCACTTAGTCCAACGCCTTCCGGAGTGGATCTCTGATATCCCCATCTGGTGTTCTGGGAATTAAAGTCGCCGGCATAGATTGCTGGATGATTAGCTTGCGGTAAGATTCCTATAGGCCATAGCTGCGAAGGTGGTTTGTAGACATTGTAGATTGTCATATCTCCCAGTTTAACGCCTATTGCGTGTGGAACCGATTCCACATTGTTCTCGAGGTTTCCTAGAAGCTCATTTTTCAACAGGGTCGCCATACCATGTTTGTCGTATCCTGAGTATCCCACATTGGTGAATCCTGGTATGCATAATCGTTCGATGTTTTCATCCGTCAGGTGTGTCTCCTGCAAGAGTAAGACACTTACTCTTTCTCTTGTTACAATTTTTTCAAGGATTTCTCCTTTCGTCCTTGTCTAGCCTTCTACACTCCTGGAAATTGAAATAATAACACCGTGAATTCATTGTCCCAGGAAGGGGAAACTTTATTGACACATTCCTGGGGTCAGATACATCACATGATCACACTGACAGAACCACAGGCACATAGACACAGGCAACAGAGCATGCACAATGTCGGCACTAGTACAGTGTATATCCACCTTTCGCAGCAATGCAGGCTGCTATTCTCCCGTGGAGACGATCGTAGAGATGCTGGATGTAGTCCTGTGGAACGGCTTGCCATGCCATTTCCACCTGGCGCCTCAGTTGGACCAGCGTTCGTGCTGGACGTGCAGACCGCGTGAGACGACGCTTCATCCAGTCCCAAACATGCTCAATGGGGGACAGATCCGGAGATCTTGCTGGCCAGGGTAGTTGACTTGCACCTTCTAGAGCACGTTGGGTGGCACGGGAAACATGCGGACGTGCATTGTCCTGTTGGAACATCAAGTTCTCTTGCCGGTCTAGGAATGGTAGAACGATGGGTTCGATGACGGTTTGGATGTACCGTGCACTATTCAGTGTCCCCTCGACGATCACCAGTGGTGTACGGCCAGTGTAGGAGATCGCTCCCCACACCATGATGCCGGGTGTTGGCCCTGTGTGCCTCGGTCGTATGCAGTCCTGATTGTGGCGCTCACCTGCACGGCGCCAAACACGCATACGACCATCATTGGCACCAAGGCAGAAGCGACTCTCATCGATGAAGACGACACGTCTCCATTCGTCCCTTCATTCACGCCTGTCGCGACACCACTGGAGGCGGGCTGCACGATGTTGGGGCGTGAGCGGAAGACGGCCTAACGGTGTGCGGGACCGTAGCCCAGCTTCATGGAGATGGTTGCGAATGGTCCTCGCCGATACCCCAGGAGCAACAGTGTCCCTAATTTGCTGGGAAGTGGCGGTGCGGTCCCCTACGGCACTGCGTAGGATCCTACGGTCTTGGCGTGCATCCGTGCGTCGCTGCGGTGCGGTCCCAGGTCGACGGGCACGTGCACCTTCTGCCGACCACTGGCGACAACATCGATGTACTGTGGAGACCTCACGCCCCACGTGTTGAGCAATTCGGCGGTACGTCCACCCGGCCTCCCGCATGCCCACTATACGCCCTCGCTCAAAGTCCGTCAACTGCACATACGGTTCACGTCCACGCTGTCGCGGCATGATACCAGTGTTAAAGACTGCGATGGAGCTCCGTATGCCACGGCAAACTGGCTGACACTGACGGCGGCGGTGCACAAATGCTGCGCAGCTAGCGCCATTCGACGGCCAACACCGCGGTTCCTGGTGTGTCCGCTGTGCCGTGCGTGTGATCATTGCTTGTACAGCCCTCTCGCAGTGTCCGGAGCAAGTATGGTGGGTCTGACACACCGGTGTCAATGTGTTCTTTTTTCCATTTCCAGGAGTGTATATTGAAGTGGCACACTCTCACCATCTTCGTGGAGTCATTCCGCTTCTGAATCGTTTGCCTTCTTGTGGGCCGGGAGGCATTTGAGCGTCCGGTCGCCGGAATTGTGTAGACTTCTTGCCGTTGCATTTTACTGCAGACAAACTATATTGCGCTAAAAATAGTGTGTGACACACACTATTTTTAGCGCAACGCAATCTGACTTTCAATAATCCCTACAAAAGAACGGCCCTGACTAACATTAACCTATACCTTTCACAAATCACTTACCTCACAAAAATCTTCGTTACTCGAACTACTGCAATACAGGAGCGCCACTACTGCCAGCTAAATAAAAGATTCAAACTGCTGAAGGCACTAACTACTGATAGTCATAGCATATGAAAGATTTTGATAGAGGACAAGCAATGTATTTACCTTAATAGTGTTCAAAAGTCATAATATATATATATATCAGTCCATGACATCCAATATTACAAATTTACTCTTTCTGATGGACACACGTCCAGATCGTCCGCTCTCAAAATTCCGCCATCTCCCTCCCCACATCCACCACTGCTGGCGGATCACCTCCAACTGCGCAACACTACACGCTGTTAACAGCCAACTGCCCAACACTACAATAGCATATACTCCAACAATGAAAACCAACCACAGCCGTCACACAGCACAGTCAGTGATTTTCATATAGAGCGCTACGTGGCGTCACCAAGATAAAAACCTGAACAGCCTACTTACAACTTATACCCCCTACACCCTGTATTATAATTAGATCCATTTCCTATTGGATTACGGTAATGGGCCTTGCTGCTACTCTCTTTATAGCAACATGATAGTGATATTACAATTCGTTTCGTTGTATGATTGGCCACATAACCCTTGAACATGCTTCGTCAGAGTTGTGGCATCTTCACGGATGTTTTCTTTTAGTATTGTCTCTTTACACTATACGTGCTCTGTTCCACCTGGGGCTAATCCCAGGGGGTTGCCCATTCCTGTCGGTGGGGAGGTGGTCCTGTGCTATCTCCTGTGTGGTTACCACTACCTTCGAAAAGGCTAACTATTAAGTTAAATTCACCCGCCACCATTATGAATATGAGCAGTGCCCGGCACCCTCTCAGTACCTGATGAGAGCGGTCGAAGAAACTACGGCTGCAGCGCGGCATGATGGTCTTCCTTTTGGTATCCTGTGTGGTATTTGTAATACAGTTTCGGTTTTCTCAGCTGTGTGGCGATAGTCTTTTTATGTGTAAAAAAAGATATATTGATTAATGTCACTGTTTCTAGTGTATTCTGTGGATCTGATACTAAAATTTTGTCTTGTTTGGCCAATACAGGAATTATTACAATTGTTACAAGGGCTCACTAAGAACATACTTGAAGAATTGAAGATACATGTATATACGAGAGACTATCCACTTAAAATACTAAACGAACACGCAGATTTTAAACATAAATACTACCTGGAAAACTTATTCACGTACTAGATCACAAAGAGGGATAGTACATATGGACAACAAAACATACTCAGACCAAAAATACAATTCACAGCAAAATCTAGTCTCCGAAATGTTGCATAGCTACTTCCACTTTGTAAACATATAGCATCATAGTAAACCAACTACCGAATAAGTGTCAAAATGTATTCAATACGTTTACAACCTCTATGTGTCGCGTAATCGCTACGAATTAGATAACGACAGTTTCGTATAGATACAATATAGATGTCAAATCAAACTAAATGTAAGTATCAATGTATAATTCCAATGTATAGAAGTGCACATGGACAACCACAATATTTATAGGTAACCTCACCAATGTTGTATTCCCAGGTTACTTGATAGTGGCCGGCCGGTGTGGCCGAGCGGTTCTAGGCGCTTCAGTCTGGAACCGCGCGACCGCTGCGGTCGCAGGTTCGAATTCTGCCTTGGGCATGGATGTGTGTGATGTCCTTAGGTTAGTTAGGTTTAAGTAGTTCTAAGTTCTGGGGGACTGACGACCTGAGATGTTAAGTCCCATAGTGCTCAGAGCCATTTGAACCATTTTGAACTTTATAGTGGCAAAAAAGTCGAATCAACTGCCTTAAAGAATATTACACTTAATGCCGCTAATCTGAACCTTTCGTTTTCAAAAAATTCATTCTTACCGTGATGTGCAACCATTCAATCTAAACACAGAAATAACTGATCGATTTCAATAGTTGTTAAATATTATTCTGATATTACATTTATACATTTTTTACCTGTGGCTCTGTGGAACTAACTCATCTATCAAACGCAGGAACAGAAGTGAGGCTAGTCATGTATGAAGTCTGTTGAAAGCATTTGTTTACTACTGATTTATTTTAGCGATACTGTAACAGGCTTAGTGATACATTTCAAGTGCTGGTTATACACAAGAAGTCAGGCAATCCTTCATATTAGCATCAGCTTGAAAGCAGTATTCAAGCGTATTAGCGCAGGATCGACAGTGTTATTTAGGCAGGCAAGCAGGCGTGATTTTGCATTTTAATAAAACCGTAATAGTATAACCGACAATTCAGCGGAATGAAAGCCATGTTAAATACTCTAACGAAATGAGGTAAAGGAAATATCAGTCAATGAACACGTAATACCTATGTAAAGAAAGAGGTAGTTTCACTTTTATTGTTTGAAAAAAAAAAGAATTGTTCATATCAAAAATTAAATTACTTCTCATTCCAGTTACATGTGATTTTCTCTTTTTCTGGTTTATAACTGAAGCGGTAGGCACGTACAACATTCCTTAGAAATTTCTAAAATCACTGGCGGAAGTGGCAACCCAGTTACCATTCAAGTGAGGCTGTAGACTGTATAAGAATAGAAACATACTATCAGACTTTCAAAAAGATATAATCCACAAAATCCCCAAGACGGTAACGGCAGATTAAGTAAGAGAATCGCAATATTAGCATAACAGGCCGTGCATCGAAGTTGCTGACAATAATAATATCTAGAGGAATGGGAAATAAAGTTGAGGAAGTGTTAGATGTTGGTCTGTTTGGCTGTAGGAAAAGTAGAGGCAGTTCTGGCGATGTGCTTGATAATGCCAGCAAGACTTGATGGAAATCAATAGATGTTTATGTAATTTGTCGACCTAGAAAAAACGTTCGACAGTGTAAAATGGCCGGCCACGGTGGCCGAGCGGTTCTAGGCGCTTCAGTCCGGAACAGTGCGACTGCTACGGTCGCAGGTTCGAATCCTGCCTCGGGCATGGATGTGTGTGATGTCCTTAGGTTAGTTAGGCTTAAGTAGTTCTAAGTTCTAGGGGACTTATGACCTCATCTGTTTAGTCCCATAGTGCTCAGAGCCATTTGAGCCAGTGTAAAATGGAGAAATTTTCGAAGGGTGTCAGACACGGATGTTGGCTTTCGTTCCTATTTTTCAGTATATGCATCAAAGGAGTAATGAAAGAAATAAAAGAAAAATTCAGGAGTGGGGTTAAAATTTAGGGTGAAAGAATATCAATAATAAAATTCACTGATAACATCACTGTCCTCAGTGGAAGTGAAGAATAATTGCGGACCTGTTAAATGGAAGAATGGTCTAATGAGCACACAATGTGAACTGAGATCAAAATGAAGTAAGACGGAAGTAATGAGAAGTGGCAGCAGTGAGACTAGCAATAAACTCAACATCAAAACTGAGAGCATAGACTTCCACAAAATTAAGAAAGTAGCATAAATGAAGGAATTCTGCTACCTTGAAAGCAAAATAACTCTTGACGAACACAGCACGGAGGACGTACAAAGCAGACTAGCACACATAGGGCATATGTCGCCAAAAGAATTGTACTAGTGTCAAACATCGCCCTTAACGTGAGGAAGACATTTCTAAGAATGTAAGTTTCAGGCACAGAATTGTGTGGAAGTGAATCAAGGATCGTGGGAAAACTGAAAGAGGAGAATGACAGCGTTGGAGATGCGGTGCTACAAGAAAGAAATCGAAAATTTGGTGGACTGATAAGATAAGGAATGAGGAGGTTCTTCACAGATTAGGCGAGATAAGGAATATGTAGAAAAAACTGTCAAGCAGAAGAGACAGTATGATAGGGCACAGGGGGCCGTAGACAGTGAACAATGTAGAGAAAGGTAGGAATTGGCATATACGAGGTGTGGCTAGAAAAAAACCGGACTAGTACTGGTGAAACAATAAAACGAATGCAATAAGGCTGAAAGTCGCGTGGCCTGTCACGTGACTCTCGCTCCGCCTACTGCTCGAGTTTCATCTGCCTCCTACACTCAGTCTGCCCGTGGCGTCTGTTTTAAGTAGGTGACGTTTTGTCTGTGCGTCGGAAAATGTTGAGTGTACAGAAAGAACAGCGTGTTAACATCAAATTTTGTTTCAAACTAGGAAAATCTGCAAGTGAAACGTTTGTAATGTTACAACAAGTGTACGGCGATGATTGTTTATCGCGAACACAAGTGTTTGAGTGGTTTAAACGATTTAAAGATGGCCGCGAAGACACCAGTGATGACACTCGCACTGGCAGACCATTGTCAGCAAAAACTGATGCAAACATTGAAAAAATCGGTAAACTTGTTCGACACTTTCCTTGTCAACTCCTGTTAACTCAGACACTGCTCTGATTGTTAAACGGCGATCTTGTCGAACAAGTTTACCGATTTTTTCAATGTTTGCATCAGTTTTTGCTGACAATGGTCTGCCAGTGCGAGTGTCATCACTGGTGTCTTCGCGGCCATCTTTAAATCGTTTAAACCACTCAAACACTTGTGTTCGCGATAAACAATCATCGCCGTACACTTGTTGTAACATTACAAACGTTTCACTTGCAGATTTTCCTAGTTTGAAACAAAATTTGATGTTAACACGCTGTTCTTTCTGTACACTCAACATTTTCCGACGCACAGACAAAACGCCAACTACTTAAAACAGACGCCACGGGCAGACTGAGTGCAGGAGGCAGATGAAACTCGAGCAGTAGGCGGAGCGAGAGTCACGTGACAGGCCACGCGACTTTCAGCCTTATTGCATTCGTTTTATTGTTTCACCAGTACTAGTCCGGTTTTTTTCCAGCCACACCTCGTATGCAACAAATAAGCGCGGTCGCTCGGTGCGAGTGCAACTGTGTAATAAAGAGGTTGGCACAGGAGAAAAAGTTGTGGCAGACTGAGTCAAAACAGTCGAAAGAATGACAGCTAAAAAAAGAGACTGTTATGAATAAAGGTTTTCAGAAATAACTGCAACCAACCGTCTTTTGTGATATTCAACTATAGCCGGTTTCAGTTGCGCCCCCCCCCCCCCCCCCCCACACACACACACAAACACACGCGCACATTAGCCCCTCCTTACTCGCCCCTTCCCATCCTCCACCATCCCTCACAAATCCTCTTCCTCTGACAATCGCCTCTCTCCCTCAAACTGCACACGCATAGAGCTTCCCAATACCAACTTCAAGAACGCCGACGTAACTTAACTTTATCATTACATAAAGATACCAACGTGCAAAGTTATGATGTCTACGACGTAACTAATGTTAAACGAAATTTAAGTACTAATAGTGTAAAAGAAATGTTATCGGAACTTTACACATTATAGAGTTTGTAAATTGCAGATGTAGGTTTTGTATTAATGAGTGCTTGGCACTTTCGAAATAATGACTATAATTAAAAAATGCGAGTGTCGACAAAAGAAAAGAAAAAAAAGAAAAGAAAATCTTTGCTTTAGCACTAAGTCCTTGAACATTACTATCACACCTGTTGGTTTTAAATAGTCTTCACGGGTTTGCCGCGCGGGATTAGCCGAGCGGTTTGAGGCGCTGCAGTCATGGACTGTGCGGCTGGTCCCGGCGGAGGTTCGAGTCCTCCCTCGGGCATGGGTGTGTGTGTTTGTCCTTAGGATAATTTAGGTTAAGTAGTGTGTACGCTTAGGGACGGATAACCTTAGCAGTTAAGTCCCATAAGATTTCACACACATTTGAAAGGGTTTGCCGCCGGATTGAGTCGAGCAAATTCCACAATATTTTCTCGGAGCCACTGTCCGACATCTTCAGGTGGTTGAACCTTGCTGCTGGCTAGGTACAGTCAGCTGTACCTAGCCACCAGCAAGGTTCAACCAGCTGAAGATATCAGACAATTGCTCCGAGGAAATATTGTGAAATTTGGATAACGCCATCCGGCGGAAAACCCGTGAAGACTATTTACAACATATCCGCCGGGAAAGCTTGAAGAGTAACACACCCTTTGGTTTGTTGACATACTGTACAGCATGTGTAGTTTTTGCTTGTGGTAAAGTTTCTGCAGTGCTAAGTAATCAACATAACTGGAATACATTATGTTTTCCAGAGCGATCTGTGCATCAAGGTTTTCACCAGGAATACATCAACGGTAAGTAATACCTCCAAATAGATCTTATGACGTAAATAATACCTCGCCGCGATCAGCGCTAGCTTGTTTCGTTTTTCCTACCTTGCCACAGCTACACAACGGCCGCCGCAGTACTACAAAAACTCACTAAAACTGTCTGTTACCTCATGATGAGTGGCTGGGCGACTTGCAGGCATTGTTGTTCTGAAAAGCAAGAGATTAATCTGTTGCCTAACAAAAAGTAATTCTTTGGTGGGTGATAATAGATGAAATCAACGCCCAATGTAGTCGGGTAACTGAGTCTTGCTCGTCCAACAATAGTCGTTTCGAGTACCGTATGGTTCAGCCTGTACCGCCGCCAGACACAGCAGCTGGCGCCCATGTATCGCCCTCGGGCTCCGCCTCCCCTAACACGGAGGGCCTAAATATTTACTAGGCTGGCGCAATTGCTTCCTTGGCCGTGACTGGGTCCTGTACGCTTCAAGAAATAACCTGCTGTCTGTGAAAACTGTAGCACCGAGAAAGAGCTGCTTTTAGTTTGAAAATGTAAGACGCTTCAAAATATCATAATACAATTTAGACTCTGTTTCTGTGATTGCAGAAAATTCTAACAAAACAACATTTTTGGTATTTTGTTTAACTACCAGGCATTTTCCATCACAGCTGTGGTATCTTCAGTTCAGGTAAAGTCATCCGCAGTAATGATGACATGCTGTATTGATACAGAGGTGTGGCTGACTTCTTTTGGCAGCCACTGGGCACAGATAGAACAAAGAAAGTAACAATACAAGAAAAAAATCCGTGGAGATTCCACAACTGTGACGAAACATGTTCGAGGGTTACATAAAACAAAAAAATAGTTCTTGCCAGAAGGCGGACTTTCTTAAATTCATTATAAGGCACACTAAAGTATTAATTTCTTGCAGTTTGAAGTTCTCACGGAGGCTCCGTGATTCGCAGAAGCCGCATAGCCGTTTTGAAAGTGTAGCAGTTTGAAACTTAATTGTTTCTCGTAATTCCGAGGAATTATACAAATGGCTTTCCATGTGTTAATTATTATAGCAGATCTGCCAGCTCATTCATACATTCATTCCAGTACGTTCTATTCCTTTTTTTGTGGGTAAAATATTCACTTTGCGACTTTATTACCAACTCTTCCGTTCCATCTAAGAATCAAGCGGCGTGATCATCACTCATCTTTGGTATACGTGCTATTTCTTGCAACAGCTACTTTGATTGAATCCCGGTGTACTCTTGAACTGAGGAAAGCAGCCAACAAGAAAGTAAAGATAAGGACAGTTATTGTATACCACCTGCTTTTAGAACTTAGCAACTACGTGTTTTTCACTTGAGAGGTGGCATGAGCCCCCTCTCATATTTCTATCTTACGATTCTCCTCTCTAGTTGCATGCGGTGGAGGGTTGCTTTTCCTTAACACGCGTACTTCCCACGCAGCGTCTCTCGTCACCCGGGTGGGCCGGTGACAGGCGGGCTCGGTGGAACTGGAGAGAGTTAAGCCGACGTGTGTGAGGCAGTCGAGTGAATGCTTTTCAGACGCCGACATTGTCAAGAGACACGCCCGCTGGGGTGTGAAGTAGCGGCTGGGCTAGAGGTTCCGTTACTTCAGAGAAACTTTGCGAAAACACTTTCTGGCGGGCTACCAGCGAGGCGTGGGAATGACTTGTGTACCCACGCAGTTGTGGCGGGAAAATTCCCGCACTTTCTGCAAAATCAGCAC
Source organism: Schistocerca nitens (assembly GCF_023898315.1). Classification (NCBI taxonomy): domain Eukaryota; kingdom Metazoa; phylum Arthropoda; class Insecta; order Orthoptera; family Acrididae; genus Schistocerca; species Schistocerca nitens. Next base: position 268,092,120 of record NC_064618.1, read on the forward strand.
AGAAATTGGCGCCAAGAATCTCCATTGGTGGAATGGTAGTGCTCCGGCAATGGAGTGGAATTTCCGCCGGTTTTCGAGTTGCTGATTGGAACGTAACCACGGCCACTGTCGTGGGGGCGGGAATGTTCGGTGTTCGGCCTGTACGGGTGCTCTGGGTAGTTGGCAGTCGCCTTTCGGTCGAAGACGTCGGAGCAACCAGCCCTCGCCTGCGGTACGCCAGATCGTGTTCTGGGAGATAAGAAGACTGTTGGTAATGTACGTCCGCAGCACCGGCAGATAGGGATTTTCCTAGGTGATAATCAGAGCTCAGCAGAGCGCGCCTGTTCATCCTTTTCTAACTTTGTTCAGTTTCGAGTAGCAGCAATTACTATTGGGTTAGCTGTGTGTCTCTCTTGAGATTTGAGTGGAAAGGAATTGGCTCCACATACCACTTCGTCTTAAACCTCACGATCTAAGTTAGGGACAACTTCACCTTTACTGTGTTTGTATGAATCTCCAATTTTAGCCAATTTGATGTTTTATATTTACTGTGTCTCTTTTACTATTCTGCGTTTAATCTTAATAAATCATATTGTTATTTTGGACAGAACTTTCTTTCTGTTAATCAATAGAGCAACCCTATCATTCCTCACTATGCTAATGAAACCTTTGTTTATTTAACTTATTTATCAAATTAAATTATTGCAGGTGCCAAACTCTCTTCTACTCCACTAGCAGGGTTGATTAGAGTCAGTTCGCGTATTGGTTTTATCCTTGTGCAACAGCAAAAGTCGGAGTTAGAATAGGGGGGGCTTAGAGCATGATTTACACATGTGGATTCTAGTAGAATTTAGTGATAAATACACTACTAGCCCCGGCACCTCGCATAATATGGCGACCCTGCCAGGATCTTTCCTGTGAATCTCTGATAAACAAACAGGATTCTTAGTAGGAACATTCAATTTTTTTTCTCTCTATTTTTTTTAATGATTAATACCCAAGTTTTTTTTGGTAGTTCCGCGTTTAGTTTTAAGTAGCGGCGCATGACTACAGTTTTTGTTTTCAGTGTATATATTTTTTTGTTCATTGTTTTTTTTGTGTTTCGCTGATGTGGTGTCGGTACCGCATCGCACTTTGTCGGATTTGTGTGCGGTTTCTGTACCACATCAAATTGTGTTTGTGATTACAGCGTTGGAACAGCGTTGTTGAAATTTTATGTTTATGTGTAAAAAAAATATATGGAGTAGATTAATTTCATTGTGCATTTTAGATGAATTTGTTTTTATGAATGATAACGAGAAGTAAGGCACGACTATTATCGGGCGAAACTAAAACAAAAGAGGATAGCATAATGGATAAGGGGCAGTTTACTGACGGGAATAGGTTCGGAGATGAGATGGGCACATTTTTAGCAGGACAGGACGCCAGGGGCATTGATGAGGAAGGTGATTTGGACGCGATCTCAGAGCAGCGTTGCGGCCGTGATTATGATAGTGAAGTAGAGGATGAAACAGAGACAGGCACACAGGTCGAGACGGTAGCAGAAGTTTATAGTCAAACGAACGAGTGCAGACAGAGGCCAGCTCGGTCACGTCAGAGCTCTAGCGCCCAGGTGTCCAGAGTTACATCGCCCATGTTTGAAGAGGATCAAGAAGATGACGTAAACCCAATACTGAGCTACCTACGATCAATGAAAGAAGAAGCTGACGAACAGCGTAAGAAGCAGGAAGAAGCTGACGAACAGCGTAAGAGGGAGAAGGAAGAAGAGGAGAAACAACGTAAGAAGGAGAAGGAAGAAGCTGACGAACAGCGTAAGAAGGAGAAGGAAGAAGAGGAGAAACAACGTAAGAAGGAGAAGGAAGAAGCTGACGAACAGCGTAAGAGGGACACTGAGGCAATAATCTCGCATATAGGGGCAATTCGTGGGGAATTATTAACAATAAAGAAAGAATGTGGAGAAGCAAAACAAATGTCAATGGTAGCACAAAAAGTAGCAGGCCTAGCCAAAACTGCAGCAACAGGGGCAATGAAAATCGCAAGAGTAACTCTTAAACTCGCAGGGCGCTTGCGACGTGCGACACAAGTCCACTCGAAATCCCTAGCGGCCTTAAAGACTCAAGGTAATATTGCGGTTACGAACATCACGAAACGAATGAAAGAAGTAGAGAGTCGGATAGCAAAACTAGAGCGAAATGGGCACACGAGCACTGCGCGTTCGGATACCAATGATGGAGCACACAGGATTGTGTCTCCGAGGAAAAGCCCGCCGTGCTCTAGCCCAGTGACAGCGTGCGGAACAAACAATGCACACGCAGAAACAGCGAGTAATAGCTCCAATAATTGCAGCCCACTTAGAAGAGTGAATGCTGAATGCCACTTCCACTGTGATACAGACGTAGCACATCACAGTTATCAGCAAGATAGATCAGGACACTCCGCAGACGTGCAAGTATCGGAAACGTCTGACAACACCAGTGCGAGGATCGGACAGAATTTTGATCACAATCACTTCCTGTCGATACTCAAATTCCAGAAGTTCAAAGATAATGGAGGGTCGATGCATCCGAAGAGCTGGGTGATGCAATTTACTAATTCATTACCGTCGTCATGGCCAACCCAGGCCAAATTAGAATTCATGTGTGGACACATCGAAGGCCAAGCCGCGGAAAAGATGCGGGGCGTGGCAGCGACGTGTCGGACTTATCAGGAATTTGTTGGTGCATTCCTGCGGACCTACTGGTCAAAGGAAACGCAAGACAGGATTAAAGAGGAAATAATATTTTGTCCTGAACTGGAAGTGTCCGGGCATAAGAGCGCAACCAAATTTTTTGATGATTTACTCAAGAAGAATCAGTTTTTAGATAGTCCATACAGCAACGGAGAAATTATTAAATTTTGCTTTTCGAAATTGCCAGTTAGGTATCAACAGACACTTGTCGGGAAGTGTGGATCTGACATAGATGCATTCAAGAGTCTACTGCGCGAACTCGAAGTAGTCTTCGATAAACAAGACGCAAAGGACAGGAAGAAGGCGCTAAATAACAAATACCACGGGCCAGCAAGGGAAGACGACAACAGATCGCATAATCGCACTGGTCAGTTAGGAAACCAGGGTTACCGAGATCAAGGTTACGCTATTCAAGGTTATGGAAACCAGAGACACGGAAACCAGAACGTCAGGGAACAGGGTCAATCCAGACAAGCAATCTGGGACAGAAGGAATGACGAACGGCAAAGCGACCGTAATTGGAGGGAGCGAAATCAAGGACAACAGGAGAGCCAGGAGATTGAAATTAGACCTCCAAATCCTAATGCACGTCAGAGGAGGGGGAGTCTAAGAAGGGATTGACGCTAGTCCATAGGACTCCATCACTTCTCTCACATAAAGGAGTTCGTAGAATAGTAGTAGTGTAAGAAATGTACATAGTAGAATAGGCAAAGATATGAACCTTTTTTCGGGGAACAATAACCGTTGCATTAATAGATTAAGATTGCTAAAGTGTTAACACGCTGCGTTGTCTTGCATAAGAATTTACTGCTGCTATCCTCTTTTTGTTTATGTTTGCGATCTCCAATGTCGATGGAGTAGGAGACACTACCTTTTCATGAGCAATGTTTTTGTCCTTTCCTATCTGGTGTCCATGTTAAGGGATAAGGATGAGTGACGAGACGTCGCACAAACGGGCGCATACAAGAACGTGCTCTTAGAAGCGTTCTGAGAGGTCGTGATACGCTCCATAGCGGCCACAACCAGTTCGTGAGACGTTCATACCAATGCTTGCAGGCACGCGTCAGTGCACTGCACGATTGTGGTATATTGCGCGATTTCGAGGGTGAATATGGGCAGTATAGTTTTTGCAGAGCTGCGCCGGTATCGTTGTCTTGCAAGTCGGGGTGAACCTGTGAGCATTTGACTCTAATGGTGCCCTAGACGAGAGAAATGAGGGCATAAAAGCCTACCATGCTAATGTGCTGGTTGGGGATTTAGCGTGCTGCTCGTTTTTGTCACAGATGAATCACCAAGGAATTGTACTTGGATATTCGTGACATACTGTGTAGCTGGCGTGTGTTGGGTGTCTGAATCCTCAACAGGAACCAGTCCTGGCTTGGTCATATTACATTGCTTCTGGAAAGGTGTACTTCGATCGCGAAAACCGCTTCACATAGAGAAGGAAGTTGCAACTATAAATTTATTGTCGTGTATAGCCATGGCTAACCCAGTCTCTGGAGTTTCAGTGAGGCGTAATGAAAACTCGGAGGTCATGTCGTACGGCGCGCACATCACTGTCGTCAATAGCGGCGAGCAGCAAGACATCTCAGCGTAACAGGAACTATGTAAGGGTATTGTATAAGGTAAATAAAAAAAAATAAATAAATAAATAAATAAATAAATAAATAAATAAATAAAATAAAATAAATAAATAAATAAATAAAAGGGAAAGTACGATACTAGGATAAGTTAAACTGTAGGATTTAACAATAACTAGATTAATATTGTGGGGGTTTTCTACCACAAGTGTGGCGCGCGCCTGTTGAGTTGCTATTTTTCAGGTCACCAAACCACAGACCCGAGATGGAGGGACGACGGGCGAGCGAAAGTAGCGTAGTTGCATGTTCTTTATAGCACAGTAAAACTTAGACCTGCATAACAACATAATTTAATTAAAAGACGTAGAATGTAGATCGTTGGGATATGGTAGTTAATTCTTGAAGCATGTCTACTGTCGATCTATATAATTAATAGTAATATTAGTGCGGGCCCGCACATTTAGTTGTTCATCCATTACAAAGCATCAGTTATCACACACCATGTACATACTGAGATCGGTCTCTACACATATATCAAAATAAATTATTTCCATGTCTAGATTAGATGTTATAATGATTGCCATAGATTAATAACTATAAAAGTAAAATAAGAGTGTCTGAAATGACAGACCATCAATGTTTCATTATGTAAATTTATTATAACATAGAAGGTCATGAGAAAAAGTTAGGCATAAGACTTTTGTAAGAATTGTACAGATGACGAGGAACGTGGCAATGCAGAGGCCAGCCAGCGCAAAAACAAGAGGTCTTCGGCTACCTGCTAGAGGGCGAGCGTCCCGTCCTACACGCTGACAGTCACCCGGCTGCTTACCTGAGGGATTACACGGGACCCTCGCCCCGCCACAAGCGAAAGTGGGGCTGGCCGTTGACCCTGACACGCGACAGCCTGCTAGCTCTCCGGACGCGGCAGCCGCTTGGAGGGATTCCCTGCGGCAGACCACGTTGTCGTGAGTACACGAAGAACATCACATATCGTGTCAGAACCTGCGCCTCATGTGCCTCAGGACAGAAAGGGACGCTCTATACTCACCTGTTTGGGTTTTTACAACTCACTAGCATTGGCCGATCTGCATACACAAAGCAGTATCGTGCCACACTAACAAATGTATGGTCTCATGTCTTACTTCTCCTCTCTATTAGAGAGCAGTTTTTAACAATAGTCGCTCCTAGTTCGATCCTGTATGGATGACCTCACACACTTGTGGAGTCACTCCACGTGCCATCATCCCTCGTCGAACTGCAATATTGGGAAACATAAAGTTCTGTCCAGCGAGAGAAGAGACCTAGACTAGTGATGTATCCCAACGAGTAGACCTCAGAGACAATTAATCGACGTGAGGAGAGCCTATCACTGTGTCTTCCTACCATACGGCCGTGATCATATGCGTGGGTCTGACTACAATCTCAACAGCGTACTGCAGACACTCCAGAACTCCCTATTGATGTTGCCACAACGTAGCAACTACAACCGACGTTTAGCCTTATGTGATGTCAGTACAGTGGAATCAGTGAAGTGCCACGGATATTTCTAACAATGTGATTTAGTGCCTCATTCTCAGCACAGTCGTGAACTTTGTGCAATGTGCACGCACAATTTGATGCCCCATGAACCTTGTTTTTTTTGTTTTTCTTAAATTTCTTTCTCTTATGTTGTTTCTGTAATGTATGTTATACCTTGTATGCGTTTGTGTTTTACACTGTAATTCTTATTACAGATTACTGTATTGTTCTCCACATCATGTTTTTTTTGTATTTTGTGTTTATTGTTGTGTGTATGCTAACAGTGTGCCTGAAGTCCCCATAAACTGAAGCAGATACCACCACTGTCATTGTGAATGGACCATCAGTTCAGGGAACATTTTGTAAAGGTTATTCTTGCTGCAGGGAGACAGAATGAATCGGAGGTTGTAACTAGATTCTGAAAACTCACAAAGAGATTGTTAACTTAAATATTATCATGTGTGAGTGAGGTCAGGTTAGTTTAATGATTAAAATTGTTGTAACATCTTGGGCATTTAATTGCGGAGCACTCCAACTCTGATTGTAAAGAATAAACTGCTCCATATTTGGCTCAGATGCCCGGGCCATGTTTAGAGCGTGAATGTCTGCGTGAATCGGTGTTTGGAAGGGGCTCCCTGGGTATGGATGTGTGATGTGAGTGTTAGTGTTCCATATTAAGAAGGTGAAGTTGGCTACATCATAAATAATCCTCCCTCTATGAGTTGCATTTTTCAGTTGCAATGATCTTTTTTATAGAGTGCGGTATGTGGAGTCACTTTGTAAGATTGTTCTTGGGCGATTGACTCACTACCTTGCTCCTAAGTGAGCCAACCGCTCACCAATTACAATCTAAAATGACGTAGGGGCAATGAGAGGTGGCATGAGCCCCCTCTCATATTTCTATCTTACGATTCTCCTCTCTAGTTGCATGCGGTGGAGGGTTGCTTTTCCTTAACACGCGTACTTCCCACGCAGCGTCTCTCGTCACCCGGGTGGGCCGGTGACAGGCGGGCTCGGTGGAACTGGAGAGAGTTAAGCCGACGTGTGTGAGGCAGTCGAGTGAATGCTTTTCAGACGCCGACATTGTCAAGAGACACGTCCGCTGGGGTGTGAAGTAGCGGCTGGGCTAGAGGTTCCGTTACTTCAGAGAAACTTTGCGAAAACACTTTCTGGCGGGCTACCAGCGAGGCGTGGGAATGACTTGTGTACCCACGCAGTTGTGGCGGGAAAATTCCCGCACTTTCTGCAAAATCAGCACAGAAATTGGCGCCAAGAATCTCCATTGGTGGAATGGTAGTGCTCCGGCAATGGAGTGGAATTTCCGCCGGTTTTCGAGTTGCTGATTGGAACGTAACCACGGCCACTGTCGTGGGGGCGGGAATGTTCGGTGTTCGGCCTGTACGGGTGCTCTGGGTAGTTGGCAGTCGCCTTTCGGTCGAAGACGTCGGAGCAACCAGCCCTCGCCTGCGGTACGCCAGATCGTGTTCTGGGAGATAAGAAGACTGTTGGTAATGTACGTCCGCAGCACCGGCAGATAGGGATTTTCCTAGGTGATAATCAGAGCTCAGCAGAGCGCGCCTGTTCATCCTTTTCTAACTTTGTTCAGTTTCGAGTAGCAGCAATTACTATTGGGTTAGCTGTGTGTCTCTCTTGAGATTTGAGTGGAAAGGAATTGGCTCCACATACCACTTCGTCTTAAACCTCACGATCTAAGTTAGGGACAACTTCACCTTTACTGTGTTTGTATGAATCTCCAATTTTAGCCAATTTGATGTTTTATATTTACTGTGTCTCTTTTACTATTCTGCGTTTAATCTTAATAAATCATATTGTTATTTTGGACAGAACTTTCTTTCTGTTAATCAATAGAGCAACCCTATCATTCCTCACTATGCTAATGAAACCTTTGTTTATTTAACTTATTTATCAAATTAAATTATTGCAGGTGCCAAACTCTCTTCTACTCCACTAGCAGGGTTGATTAGAGTCAGTTCGCGTATTGGTTTTATCCTTGTGCAACAGCAAAAGTCGGAGTTAGAATAGGGGGGGCTTAGAGCATGATTTACACATGTGGATTCTAGTAGAATTTAGTGATAAATACACTACTAGCCCCGGCACCTCGCACACTTCCCTAGCTTTTGGAACTGTGTATTACGTAGCTTGGCGAAAACAGGTAGTCTCAACTCTGTTCTTGTAAACGCGAGGACCCATTTGATCTAATCGTAAAAAGTTTCTCTTATGTCTAACAATTACGTGCAATTACTCACGTATAGTATAACGTGTGCCTCTTTCGTCGGAATTATTCAGCTGGCACTGTTGCTTCGCTTTGGACTGCTACGCTTTGTTGCCCACTACAGCCTACTTTCCCCGTAGACTACTATATGTGGGTATTGTTTGAAAACACTGCGGTACGCTTAAGAGCTCTCCAGATATGTGAATCTACATGAAATCAATTAAGATTCAGAGAAGTTCTAACACATTTCTGTAGCTAGTTCTAAGCGACGCTTGAGGTGGCGTTAAGAGCAACACCACAGGACAGCGGATGGCTGGAAACCAGTGATTTGGAGTGTCGAATCACGTAATATCCTGTATTAGTCTTGTGGACGGGCCTGGATTTGGCGAATATCTGGAGAACATTACCTGCCATCATGTTCAGTGCCAACAGTGAAATGTGGAGGTGGGTGTTTTGCAGTATGGAGAGTGTTTTCCGTGGTTGTTGTGCTTCAGAAAACGCTAAATGCGGTAGGATATGAACACATTTTACGGCATTATTGATAGCATGCCGAGGACAAACAGCTCCTTTACTGTGCAAAAATGAAGCTTAGATCGTCATGTGATGTTGGTGAGGCGAGTTCTGCTGCTGTGTGATAAGGCCTCCTGACATATTAACTAAGAAAGTGCTTGAAAACATAGTAAATGGGTGTTTGTGAGAAGGTTTGATGTTACCCATAATCGATATGAGGTCGTGGTTGTAAAAATCTGTGTTAGAGTGTCTGCTCAACCACCGATTTATACTGAAAATAAAAACACTAGAACTTACACGTTTTCAGCCTCAAGCCTTCATCATGGTCTGTGGACAGTAACATCCCTGAAATGGACTGAACTGCCTAAAGTCGCAAAATGACACCAACTGAACATGTTAGCGAGGAGATACACCGTGACTTAGCTCCAGACCCCAATATCCAGCATCATTACCTTCTCTGGTTTCTGCTGTTAAGGAAGAATGGGCTGCCATTCCTCAAAAAATGGTTCAGCTGGCTCTGAGCACTACGGGACTTAACATCTGAGGTCTACAGTCCCCTAGAACTTAGAACTACTTAAACCTAACTAACCTAATGACATCACACATCCATGTGTCCGATGCAGAATTAGAACCTGCGACCGTAGCGATCGCGCGGTTCCAGATTGAAGCGCCTAGAACCGCTCCGCCACGAGGGCCGGCTGCCATTCCTCCACAGTCATCCTCACACCCAAATGAAAGTGACCCCATGACATCCAAGCCGTCACAAAGGGGAAGGATGGATACACATATTAATGGTGGCCGGATACTTTTGACCAGGTAGAGTGTACCTGTCCACTCGGACGCTAGATTCTTGGAGCCACTGAGATAGTGCATGGTATTGAATACTCAGATTCTACATTCTTTGGGCAGTTCTGATATCACGGATAACACAAGCAGTAATATCGCTGAATGCTAAATCGCACTCACGACGGTGCACGATGCTTCTGGTATCCAATCCTGATTCGTGCCAGTAGACAGTTCACCTTCTTATATAAAGCATAACACGAACTCCTCACGAAAAAACAACATTCAAATACAATTTCTAAATTAAAAATACACTACGTGTTCGCATACGCAAATGATTAGGTAGGAATAACACCATCTACGTTATGCTTGCTAGGAAACATTTCGAGTCAAATTGACGTACAAAGCACATCGGCGTCATGGTATTGTGATTTTAATGGTCATAAATGCACCCTGCTGCTATTCAACTTTTACTTTACAGAATCGTTACCGGATATTGGTGAGACGAGTTCTGTTTATGTGTGGTGGGGCCTCCTGGCGTCATAAGTAAGAATGTGGATGAAACGATGGCAAGTGGAAGTTTGTGGGAAGGTTCGACGTTATCCATAGTGAATATGTGGTCGGGTCTATAAAAATCGGTGTTAAAACGCTGGCTCTACTACCGACTTATAGTGCAAAAAACACTAAAATTTAGGCGTTTCCAAGCTCAAGCCTTCATCATCAGCATTACTGTGCAAGAACCTCTAAAACCTCCTTAGCTAAGGTAGAATTTACAAAAGGAAGTCGATAAATACGAGAGATATCCTAGCTACACAGGTAACACCTGGATAGCGAACTACGTCGCCTCAACCGATATGTCCTTTAAGTTAAAATACAATGAACAAATGGTTCAAATGGCTCTCAGCACTATGGAACATAACATCTGAATCATCAGTCCCCTAGAACTTAGAACTACTTAAACCTAACTAACCTAAGGACATCACACACATCCATGCTCGAGGCAGGATTCGAACCTACGATCGTAGCAGCAGCGCGATTCCGGACTGAACCGCCCAGAGCTGCTCGGGCACAGCGGACGGCTGCAATGAACACAGCAACGCTTTTCGGCTTAACAATTTAGAGAAGTCAGCCGTAACCATGCGTATTCATGAAACTGGTGACTGTGTTGGCAACTGATGAGGATCTCGCTATTTTGCATGTAAAAGACGAAAAAAAGAAACTTGATGTACTAGAGCAATTGGACATTCCTATACAAAGCACGGTAAATCATAAAACATTGTATGAACTGCTTAAGGGTAGCACAAATAACCTTTTTTTAAAACGTTTCAGATCTAGTTCGACAATTGTAATTATTCAGCGGTCTTACTGTATATCGTTAACTTTCTGTTCAGGGTGTGAATTTTCGGGCTACCCTGCATGGTACATCACTTCGTTTCTTCCGTACCTCCTTGATTTCACATTTACACTCACGTAGAGCACACTCGGATTGCTTCTGTATCTGTCGCTTTCAGAAAGATACACGGACTGTAGAGGGATAGGGCTGCTACTGTGACGGTGCTGATGCCCGTGCACATCACACGCGATTCGGTTTCAGTCTGTGTTATCAATTGGCATTGATTAGGATGTACATGTATAGAAGAAGCTGCTGCAAGGGAAATAACCACGATATTTCATGTTCGTTGTTCTTGTTTATACACTGCTGGAAAAAATTTACTACATCTGGCCAGGCGACGTCGATTTTGATCCGATGACTACATCTGCCACCTGGCGTATAGTAGATGTGCCGATAATACACTACTGGCAATTAAAATTGCTACACCAAGAAGAAATGCAGATGATAAATGGGTATTCACTGGACAAATATATTATACAAGAACTGACATGTGATTACATTTTCACGCAATTTGGGTGCATAGATCCTGAGAAATCAGTACCCAGAACAACCACTTCTGGCCATAATAACGGCCTTGATACGCCTCGGCATTGAGTCAAACAGAGCTTGGATGGCGTGTACAGGTTCGGCTGCCCATGCAGCTTCAACACGATACTACAGTTCATCAAGATTAGTGACTGGCGTATTGTGAAGAGCCAGTTGCTCGGCCACCGTTGACCAGACGGTTTCAATTGGTGAGAGATCTGGAGAACGTGCTGGCCAGGGCAGCAGTCGAACATTTTCTGTATCCAGAAAGGACCATACAGGTTCTGCAACATGCGGTCGTGCATTATCCTGCTGAAATGTAGGATTTCACAGGGATCGAATGAAGGGTATGGCCACGGGTCGTAACACATCTGAAATGTGACGTCCACTGTTCAAAGTGCCGTCAATGCGAACAAGAGGTGACCGAGACGTGTAACCAACGGCACCCCATATCATCACGCCTTGTGATACGCCAGTGTGGCGGTGACGAATACACGCTTCAAATGCGCGTTCACCGCGATGTCGCCAAACATAGATGCGACCATCATGATGCTGTAAACAGAACCTGGATTCATCCGAAGAAATGACGTTTCGCCATTCAGGTTCATCGTTGAGTACACCATCGCAGGCGCTCCGGTCTGTGATGCAGCGTCAAGCGTAACCGCAGCCAAGGTCTCCCAGCTGATAGTCCATGCTGTCGCAAACGTCGTCGAACTGTTCGTGCAGATGGATGTTGTCTTGCAAACGTCCCCATCTGTTGACTCAGGGATCCACACGTGGCTTCACGATCCGTTAAAGCCATGCGTATAAGATGCCTGTCATCTCGACTGCTAGTGATACGAGGCCGTTGGGATCCCCCACGGCGTCCCGTATTACCCTCCTGATCCCACCTATTCCATATTCTACTAACAGTCATTGGATCTCGACCAACGCGAGCAGCAATGTCGCGATACGATAAACCGCAATCGCGATAGGCTACAATCCGAGCTTTATCAAGTCGGAAACGTGGTGGTACGCATTTCTCCTCCTTACACAAGGCACCACAACAACGTTTCACCAGGCAACGCCGGTCAACTGCTGTTTGTGTAAGAGAAATCGGTTGTAAACTTTCGTCATGTCAGCACGTTGTAGGTGTCGCCACCGGCGCCAACCTTGTGTGAATGCTCTGAAATGCTAATCATTTGCATATCACAGCATCTTCTTCCTGTCGGCTAAATTTCGCGTCTGTAGCACGTCATCTTTGTGGTGTAGCAATTTTTAATGGCCAGTAGTGTAGTTTCAACGTCGTCTGCCAATAGACAGCGCAGTAGTGTAGCTACCAGAGCACCATCTGTGTCTACCCGTCAGTAGGGAATGCTCACAGCCAGAAAGCCAGAAATCTTAGAGTGGTGCAAACGAGCGAAACCAGTATGCAAACATGCCACGTAGATGCACTCGTGCTTGCTGCAGCCAACTGAGCGCATCCGAAAGCGGTCAAATTGTGTCCTTCAGAGTGGCGGGATGCTTCTTTCGGTGAACTGCCACACAGGCAGCACGTGCTACGTCAGTTGTTCAACGATACTGGTATCAGTGTCCACATGAACGTTCTCACACCTGTAGACTAGGCTGTCGAAATCCATGCAGCACAGACGACTCCCAGGATCGTCGTATTGTAAGGACAACAGAGGTATATTGTACAGCTACCATGGCACCGATAAGAGTGCTTATGAGCCCACATGTTTCAGCACGAACTGTTGCGAACCGGTTATTAGCAGCGGGAGTACGGGCGCACACACACCTCTAGACCGTCTTCCATCCACGCCATACCGTCGATGTGCACGGCTGGACTGGTGCCGTCAGAGGATCACTTGGAAGATGGAATGGCACACTGTGGTCTTCTGTGATGAAAGCAGATTCTGTCTGCATGCAGGTGATGGTCATTTGCTCATGCGATGTAGTCCTTGTGGGCGCCGTCTTATAGAGTGAATTCGCCCAAGACATACTGACCCCACCTTAGCCTTATGGTCTGGGGTGCGATAAACTACAGCTCTGGTTCGCGTCTGGTGTTTCTGGAGGGGACGTTAACCAGCATTCGGTACATAAGAATGTGTTAGACCCGTTATTTTGCCGTTATGGCAACAGGAATGTGGTGGTGTTCTTCCAACAGGATAATGCTCACTCACACACTTGCCGTGAAACTCAACGTGGTCTGAAAAACGTGCAGCAACTTCCCTGGTCAGCACGATCTCCAGACTTATCTACAGTCGAACACGTGTGGGATATGATGGGACGAGAAGTGATGCGAGTCTTCAACCAACAATTCTTACAGAACTACATGAACAGGTTAAGCAGGCGTCGCAAAACGTATCCCAGGACAGTGTTCGCCATCTGTACGACTGATTGGATGTCAGAGTTACCACCTGCATTGTCGCCCGTGGAGAATACACGACGTACTAATACGGGTGCCGGCCGCTCTGGCCGAGCGATTCTAGGCTCTTCAGTCCGGAACCGCGCGACTGCTACGGTCATGGATGTGTGTGATGTCCTTAGGTTAGTTAGGTTTAAGTAGTTCTAAGTTCTAGGGCACTGGTGACCTTAGCAGTTGAATGCCATAGTGCTCAGAGCCATTTGAACCATTTGAACCATAGTGCTCAGAGCCGTTTGAACTAATAAAGGTGTATCAGCATGGGTCGATACTCGGCACCTCAAAACCGCTTGTGCTGTCGATCTGTAAATTTAATCATTTCATGTACTCCATACGCACGGTTTAAACAATAAATCTCTAAAAGGGTGTACTAATTTTTTACACTTTAAATACGTGGCTGAACACACCCTTTAATGTTGCGAGAAGGTGCTGAAAAAATGGTTGAAATGGCTCTGAGTACTATGGGATTTAACTGCATAGGTCATCAGTCCCCTAGAAATTGGAACTACTGAAACCTAACTAACCTAAGGACGTCACACACATCCATGCCCGAGGCAGGATTCGAACCTGCGACCGTAGGAAGGTGCTCACAATGTGGTTCTAGGAATTAGAAAATTGTAGTATTTTATTCAGAAAGAAAACGTTGGTAGGAGGATTTATTTTGGACTGGCAATTGGGATAACCTACAGTCGGTAGGATGAGACTGGATAGTGAACAAAACTTCCTGCGGAATGATGTGGAATGTGCGTAGATAAAAGGAAAACGAGATTCGCTTGCCTAGGTGCGTCAGTAACATAGTGAGTGTGGTGGAAATGGTCACGAAACGATAAAATAAGTGCGGCTGCCAAACTAGCGTTGTGCCCTTTGTAACGAGCCGTGGTGGGCGGCATTAGAAGGCGCCGTCGCTGGTCGACCTGCGAAGGCGGTGACGGGCGACGCCTACGTAAGTGGGCGTCACAGCACGCCGCGTCCACACTGGCTGGGCCGTCCCGGATGCATAATGGGCGCTGTAGCGGGCACAATAACCTCTGGTTAACAGCGCGATGACACAAGTCGGCCACCGCCATCCATATGCATGGGAAGCGCCCGCACGCCAGACCGCGCCGCGCCGCGCCGCGCCGCTGCGGTTCTCCCCCAGCCACTCCTGGCGGCGAAATTTCCATACAACACCTCGTGGTGTCACAATTACTGCTTCGACGAAGAGGCGACGTGGCGTGGAGCGCGCTTTTACCGACACTCACCCGTACGTAAACAAAATACCTGCGCTCGTTCGTCGATTAGCAGCTTATCGGTATATCTGGAAATCACTCGCACCCGGAAGAACGGCGGTTCATCTGCATCTGCACTACTGCTCGTGAAAATTGCAGCACACCGTAGGTCTCTAGAAGAGCGTAGCGGTCCAAAGGGCACAGGTCATCCCCGTTTTCAAGAAGGGACGTCGAACAGATGTGCAGAACTATAGACCTATATCTCCAACGTCGATCAGTTGTAGAATTTTGGAACACGTATTATGTTCGAGTATAATGACTTTTCTGGAGACTAGAAATCTACTCTTTAGGAATCAGCATGAGTTTCGAAAAAGACGGTCGTGTGAAACCCAGCTCGCGCCATTCGTCCACGAGACTCAGAGGGCCATAGACACGGGTTCACAGGTAGATGCCGTGTTTCTTGACTTCCGCAAGGCGTTTGGTACAGTTCCCCACAGTCGTTTAATGAACAAAGTAAGAGCATATGGACTATCAGAACAATTGTGTGATTGGATTGAAGAGTTCCTAGATAACAGAACGCAGCATGTCATTCTCAATGGAGGGAAGTCTTCCGAAGTAACCTGAAGATGACCTGAAGAACGGCCATGTTTTCAGCATTCTGGCGCTGGATCTTGTGTTGGTAAGACCTGTCTTAGGTGTGCTCCGTAAAGACAAAAGAGTTGATAGAATGGTATGCATGTGAAATACTTAAGAGTAGTTTGGAATAATAATTTCTCTATTTCAGGAACTTTTGTGGGGAGAATTAAATGTCAGGGAGGTAATATTAAGGGGATCGTAGTAATCTTCGGAAGTGACCAACGGTCACAATGAAACCACGCGTAGCAATAAGTTGAAATGCTTCCGAGTGCATAAGTTAAGCTGAATTACTAGCGTGTGTACTATAAGTTGGAAATATTTAAGAAATGGCGTGTGCAGGACTTGAAATTAGAGACGAGTACTTCCACGTGGTGTGTACTGTGTGAGTCTCAATCTGTGTATGAGACAAAGGATAAGGAGAAGTACTCGTCCATGGTATCAGTTGAGGACTGGCATGTGTGATGAATATGTTCTTAATATTACTTTGCGTGTTATGTTTCCGTATGACGCATGATTCAAACTATAATACTCTGAGAGTGAAGCAAGGTGAGTCAACCGTCTATCCAGCAACGCCACTTGGCTTGCATTGCACAGGAATACGTGCATATATCCTCCACAGTTCATAGTAGGAAAGAAAAGTTACGAAGTGGGGGAGTGTCGTGTGAAACTGGGATGAATACTAATTGAAGTGCGAAAGCTGAAAGTGATGTGATTATAACGTTGTGACTATTCTTTGTATTGTATGTTGCCAGTGTGATGTATTTCATGAAATTTAAGTATGTGTGGTTGGCATGGGAGAATAACAAGATAGTTTCAGAGGCTGTGGGTTATGCAAGTTCCTTTTTGTACCGCTCAGTCTGGAGGAAATTCTCGTGGTGATGGGTGTGAGAGTCGAAGTGTGAGATGTAGCAAAAGATCCACCATCCTATCCAGAAAGTACACTGTAGAGTTAAATAATTACGAGACCATAAGATAGAGAATCACTAATGTAACGCCATGCCCACTGGGCGGAATTTCTCATGTGTTATTGTTGTAGAAAATGTAATGGTGTGTTTAGGTTATAGAATTTATCGGAATAAATAAGATAGTTAAAAGAAAATGATTGGTGGCCTTTTCCTTCGAATTGTATGTTGTCAAGATATCCAGAAATTATAATGTGTGCGCCACTCATATTCAGTGCGATGGCCACGTGTTGATCAAAACCGTTGGGTGAGAAAGAAAATGTGGTATTGCCAGTGCGTAGTGAACAGTCAGAGTTGTGTAAATTACTAATAGTCAGATGTGCGTTATCCGTTTCCGTTGCGTAATATGCAAACAGGAGAATAATTTGTAACTTAATTGTGAGTACTAGAGCTCATGTTACTTGATAAATAAGAATGAATCCACTCGCTTGGCAGACCACTCATCTTGCAGGCCTGACTGCTTGATGCCACAGTATGAGCAAGGCATGTGTGTGCCTCTCAGTGGTACACGTCGGTTTTCGAAGAAAGTTTGCGCATTTCTCGTCACTTGTCGCCGGGGATTTCCCGGCTGAAACTGTGGTCTCGATAGCTACGATGCCACAGTGTAGGTACAAGTTCTTAGGTTGGCACTACGACACCTACACCGACGACAGCGCCCTCTAGCCGGCGCTGTGCAGCTCTACGAGCACCGCTCCAGATTCTGCCCATTTGATCAAGAGCTGATGACCAAGCAACTTAGCTTCTACTTCCGAAGGGGACTACCCATAACAGACTTTGCCTTCGTTACTTCAATGATAGTTTGTCCTACTACTCGTAACTGTTAGCTTTGATACATGAACGGCTCCGGACCTACACCCTCATCTGTACGCAAAGTAATACCATAATTTGCATATGTTCATGCACCAGAAAGAGCTTTAACCTATACGCAGTACCAAAGTACTTCACCTTTTCCTGCTCCTACTCGCCTCCTTCACTTTCGGCCTATTTTGCAGAAGCATTTCACAGGAGCAGATCCAAGCGCCGCCTATCCAGGCGGCATACAAAAGAAATATGCATACAGGAGGGGCTGTGTCTTTGGCTCTAAATCCTGCTTGATGTAGTGCTTTCTGTTCAGCATGTCGTCAATTCGTAGAAGGCGAGATTGTATTTCACAGCCATATATTCCCCTATGCCAGTCAACAGTGCAGTATGCCCGATTAAAATTCACGAAAGTGGTCATCCCTGTAGGGCAAGTTTGTTGAGGTGTTGGTGGGTCCACCGGAATCCGACGCCATGGCATATGTGACACCAGTCCAGCCCTGGGCGGACGGCGTCGAATCGTCGACGCAGACATGTCCACATCAGTTGCCGTCCTCCAGCATCGAGCCAACACTGTGGGCCAAGTTGTTCCGCCGGTTATAGTCAAGCAGACAAGATAGCGGTCGTCGCACACTGTGGTCACATTGTGTGGTCTAGGGCCGGCTCGTTGTTGTGCACGATTCTCTTCTACACCTGTTCCACACACGCATCACTGATGTAGCAGCATGACCCGTACGAGCAGGAATGTCACGGTACGTCAATCCCATTTCACAGAGACGAGTCATTCTGTATATCATTATGATTATGCACCCTACGATGTCGACGAGGCATACCGTCACTTGATAACACTTTTCCACTTCGTTTGACGGCTCTGCACTGACTGTGCGCCGGCCGGGGTGCCCGAGCGGTTCTAGGCGCTACAGTCTGGAACCGCGCGACCGTTACGGTTGTAGGTTCGAATCCTGCATCGGGCATGGGTGTGTGTGATGTCCTTAGGTTAGTTAGGTTTAAGTACACTCCTGGATATTGAAATAAGAACACCGTGAATTCATTGTCCCAGGAAGGGGAAACTTTATTGACACATTCCTGGGGTCAGATACATCACATGATCACACTGACAGAACCACAGGCACATAGACACAGGCAACAGAGCATCCACAATGTCGGCACTAGTACAGTGTATATCCACCTTTCGCAGCAATGCAGGCTGCTATTCTCCCATGGAGACGATCGTAGAGATGCTGGATGTAGTCCTGTGGAACGGCTTGCCATGCCATTTCCACCTGGCGCCTCAGTTGGACAAGCGTTCGTGCTGGACGTGCAGACCGCGTGAGACGACGCTTCATCCAGTCCCAAACATGCTCAATGGGGGACAGATCCGGAGATCTTGCTGGCCAGGGTAGTTGACTTACACCTTCTAGAGCACGTTGGGTGGCACGGGATACATGCGGACGTGCATTGTCCTGTTGGAACAGAAGGTTCCCTTGCCGGTCTAGGAATGGTAGAACGATGGGTTCGATGACGGTTTGGATGTACCGTGCACTATTCAGTGTCCCCTCGACGATCACCAGTGGTGTACGGCCAGTGTAGGAGATCGCTCCCCACACCATGATGCCGGGTGTTGGCCCTGTGTGCCTCGGTCGTATGCAGTCCTGATTGTGGCGCTCACCTGCACGGCGCCAAACACGCATACGACCATCATTGGCACCAAGGCAGAAGCGACTCTCATCGCTGAAGACGACACGTCTCCATTCGTCCCTCCATTCACGCCTGTCGTGACACCACTGGAGGCGGGCTGCACGATGTTGGGGCGTGAGCGGAAGACGGCCTAACGGTGTGCGGGACCGTAGCCCAGCTTCATGGAGACGGTTGCGAATGGTCCTCGCCGATACCCCAGGAGCAACAGTGTCCCTAATTTGCTGGGAAGTGGCGGTGCGGTCCCCTACGGCACTGCGTAGGATCCTACGGTCTTGGCGTGCATCCGTGCGTCGCTGCGGTCCGGTCCCAGGTCGACGGGCACGTGCACCTTCCGTCGACCACTGGCGACAACATCGATGTACTGTGGAGACCTCACGCCCCACGTGTTGAGCAATTCGGCGGTACGTCCACCCGGCCTCCCGCATGCCCACTATACGCCCTCGCTCAAAGTCCGTCAACTGCACATACGGTTCACGTCCACGCTGTCGCGGCATGCTACCAGTGTTAAAGACTGCGATGGAGCTCCGTATGCCACGGCAAACTGGCTGACACTGACGGCGGCGGTGCACAAATGCTGCGCAGCTAGCGCCATTCGACGGCCAACACCGCGGTTCCTGGTGTGTCCGCTGTGCCGTGCGTGTGATCATTGCTTGTACAGCCCTCTCGCAGTGTCCGGAGCAAGTATGGTGGGTCTGACACACCGGTGTCAATGTGTTCTTTTTTCCATTTCCAGGAGTGTAGTTCTAAGTTCTAGGGGACTGATGACCTCAGAAGTTAAGTCCCATAGTGCTCAGAGCCATTTGAACCATTTTGAACTGACTGTGCGCGGAGCGACATTGACCTGTCCTACCACCCCAAAGAGGGCGCTGCTGGACCTACCTGCAATCAACCTCTCTTCTTATTAATCACTTGTTATACTTCCAGTATTCTACGATTTATGAGTGATTCAGACCAGTCCTCCTGGATGAAGCAGTTTTCCCAAGGAAGTAGTGTACATCTGCACTCAGCAAGACACCTTATAGTGTGTGGAGGAGAGTACTGCAGTTACCACAGTCATTTCTGTCCGCCCTTCGGCTTGCGAGTAAGGACTACCTGTATCGATAAAGATCCATACGAGTTCTGATTTTCTCCATGTGGACATGTCGCAAGCCAACGGTTTTGCTCGGTGGTAACATCGGTTCCCGTCAGATCACCGAGATTAAGCAGTGTCAGGCTGGGCTACCACTTGGATGGGTGACACTGGTGAGCAGAACTCAAGAATCGGTACACGAATATTTATTACGAGACTTATACTCATTTTCAGAAAAAAACGGAACATCTTTAACGATTAGAGATAGGTTGTTCATGTTCACAGGACATGTACATTAGTATATCGGCAGAAATAGTTAGAATTTGAACCACGTCCGCCCTCGGGTTCAAGGTCAACATCGATATCGCGGCGCAACACTGTCTACCGATAAAATGTGCCTGCAGCTCTCGTTGTCACTACAAACCGAAGGTAATGGATCAGTGCGACTTGAGTAGACGTGTAGGATGCCTCGCAGACGTTTGTGCGGACCGTATCGTCAAATCAGTGAGTTTGAAAGAGGGCGCATTATTGGCATGAGAGAATGTGATACATCCATCTGGGAAATCGCTGCTCGTGTGGGTCGAAGTGTTTCGGCTCGGCAGTGTAACGAAAGCTCGTAGAACACGACGAGATTGTTGAGATTGCACCATCCATAACCGCCCCCCCCCCCCCCCCCCCCGTGAAGATCGACACCTCATCCAAATGGGATTGCACGACAGATATGCGTCCCCCTTGGCTGTGGCGCAACAGTCGAGCAGTGTAACACATCGTACACGTTTATTACGGCATGGGCTACGAGCCCGTCGTCTACTTCTCGGTCTACCTTTGACGAACGTGCAGAAACGATTTAGACGGTAATGATGTATGGAACTACGTCACAGTAATGACATCAGATAGTGTTTTCGGACGAATCCGGGTTCTGTTTTTGTTTGAAAATGATGGCCGCATTTTGGTTCGCCACAGACATGGGGAGCACCATCGCAGTGACATACATCGAGGCCTTAGGGTGTGGGGATGCTATTGAGTACAACCACAAAACAGTTGGCGCGTGTCCAGAGCACTGTGACCAGTGTGGCCTAGGTGAATTACATCCCGTGATCAGCAGCCATACCCTTTCTGCACAACACCGCAGACACCATTTTTCATCATGACAATGCGCAACCACGAGCCTCCTTTATGTCAGTATTTCAGCCTTTTGCCCCGGCCCGCCAGATCACCAGACTTGTCGCCAACCGAAAATGTGTGGTATGTGGTGAAACGACGGTTGCAGCGCTGTGACCCAATGGCAGACACCACCAACTTTGGAACCAGGTGAGTGCAGCAAGGATGGTTGTACAAGACGCCATACGCGTCTTGTGCGCCACGATGCCATTACGCATGGAGCAAGTTATCGGACCCGTGGCGAAACTTATGCCAACGAGGCAACAGGACACATGCTGAACCGAGGTGACTGAAATGCTAATCTTTTCTGTAGAACATACTAATGTACATTTCCTCTGAATGTGGACGTCCTATCTTTAATCGTTCGAGGTGTTCTGTTTTTTTCTGAACATGCGTGTGTTTCGTGGACGAATTACATTTCTGTAAGATCCTTCCGATGAAGATCAGCCTGGCGTCTGTTTTTCCTAGAACTAGCTTTATGTGATCATCTCACTTCATGTAGCCCCAGACACTTACCGCCAGGAATTTCACGGTTGTTACTATCTCGTCTTCTTCATATAAGCAATACTTTACATTTGCTACGCCGAGTTTCATCTACCGCTACCTGCAGTAATCGTCCAATTTTTGTCAGTATTTCTGCATGTCGTTGCACTCTTCTACCTTCCGAACATTCCTATACACATTAGCATGGTCCGCAAGCTACCTCATGGTGCCTCTGACGATATTTACAAGACAACGGCCGAATATCACTCCCTTGTGGTGCCCAAGAAATTCGACATCTGTCGATTTGGACCTGTTACAAACGACGTCTAACTCCGCATCCGGATGCCCAGATTTAAGATCTCCATGGGTTCCGTTAATCACTTAATTCAAATACCGAGCTATTTTTTTCGAAAATGACACGACTGGTGTCCTCCTCCATCCTGGCCTAATAGGTGCTGGTGCTCCGGTTGCAGTGACCTCGTAGCCATTACATATTAAACCCTAATTTTACGTTTATTTTATGTCTCAGTCCCTCTCTGGTCGTTTCCATCTCGTTCCCAAACTGTACTCTCTAGTGTGGATTACTTCCCACAGTGTGTCTCCGGTGGCGACTGGCCTTATCCGAAAAGAAAAGTTCAAACCCAATTTCCTTCCCGGCCCGAGTGGCCAAGTGGTTCTAGGCGCTACAGTCCGGAACCGCGCGACCGCTACGGTCGCAGGTTCGAATCCTGCCTCGGACATGGATGTGTGTGATGTCCTTAGGTTAGTTAGGTTTAAGTAGTTCTAAGTTCTAGGGGACTTATGACCTCAGCAGTTGAGTCCCATAGTGCCCAGAGCCATTTTTTTGAACCAATTTCCTTTGAATAATGGAGTATAATGTGCTACTTAAAACCTGTCTCCCGATATCCGTGACTCTTGACGCAAACATGTATGGTGGCACATTCACCGGCGGGGGAAGGGGTGGTGGTGTAGGCTGTTCGCACCTTGCTGGTGGGAGAAATTTTCTCTTTCAGTGTTTGATTGGCAAGGGAAAAAGAGTTGGTGGGGTAAATTTCTTCATCACCAGATTTTGCTCCAGTGAAATGAAATAATTTCCAGACGGTTCCACAGTATCTCATGGGACAAAGTCATCGGTCAGACGAATGGGAGCGCTAAACTTCGCGGTACATTCTGTGCTGTCAGAGAACAGTGCGTTATGTACAAGCACGGGATTTCACCCTCTCCTTTCAACGATAATCAAAAACACGGACACGATGCTACACTCCATACTGACTACCCATATTAATCTACTCACAACAGCCACACCTTAGACACAACACTCACACATCGCAAAGAGAGATTACCCGATCTGATATCCCACTCAACAATACAATACATTTAAAATCTTACTACTTTATAGTATTCATGTCGCCTACTGAAGAACTGATAAATTCATAAATTATTTTGCTGGGCAATGAACATATGCGAGTTATGTGGTAAGGACGTTTAGAAAACTCGGATCACTAGATAATTCCAGGTTAATGACGCAATTATTTCTAACAGTGTACAGCTACCGTCACCTCTTCCAGTCTACACTGAAGAGCAAAATGAACTGGTATAGGAATGCGTATCCAGATACAGAAATATGCAAACAACCAGAATACGGCATAGCGGTCGGAAACGCCTACATAAGACAAGAAGTGTCTGGCGAAATTGTTTGATTGGTTACTGCTGCTACAAAGGCAGGTTATCAAGATTTAAGTGAGTCTGAACGTGGTGACACAGTCGGCGCACGAGCAATGGAACACAGCATCTCCGAGGCTGCGATGCAGAGGCGATTTTCCCGGCTGTACCGTGAATATCAGGAATCAGTCTTACTTCCCACAGTGTGTCTCCGGTGGCGACTGGCCTTATCCGAAAAGAAAAGTTCAAACCCAATTTCCTTTCCGGCCCGAGTGGCCAAGCGGTTCTAGGCGCAAATCTCCGACATCGCTGCTACCGGAAAAATATCCTGCAGCAACGAGACAAACGACAACTGAAGAGAATCCTTCAACGTGACAGAAGCGCAACCATTCCGCAAATTGCTGCAGATTTCAGTGCTGGGCTATCAACATGTATCAGCCTGCGAACCATTCAACGAAACATCGCCGATACTGGCTTTCGGAGCCGAAGGCCCACTCGTGTACTCTTGATGACTGCACGACATAAATCTTTATCTCACGCCTGCGCCCGTCAACACCGACATTGGACTGTTGATGACTGTAAACATGTTGCTTGGTCGCACGAGTCGTTTCAAATTGTATCGAGCGGATGGACGTGTACGGGCATGGAGACAGCCTCATGACTCCAGGCACCCTGCATGTCAGCAGGGGTTGTTCAAGCTGGTGGAGGCTCTGTAATGTTGTGGGGCCTGTGCAGTTGGAGTGATATGGGATCCCTGATGCGTCTAGATACGACTCTGACAGGTGACACGTACGTAAGCATCCTGTCTGATCACCTGCATCCATTCATGTCCATTATTCATTCCGACGGACTTGAGCAATTGCAGCAGGACAACGGTACACCCCACACGTCCAGAATTGCTACAGAGTGGCTCCAGGAACACTCTTCTGAGTTTAAGCACTTCTGCTGGTCAGCAAACTCCCCAGACATGAACGTGTTGTTCGGAAGAGACCTCCACGCCCTCGGTCTCTTACGGATTTTTGGACAGCCCTGTTGGATTCATGGTGTCAATTCCCTCCAGCACTAGTTCAGACATTAGTCGAGTCCTTGCCACGTCGTGTTGCGGCACTTTGTGTGCTCGGGGGACCCTACACGATATTACACAGGTGTACCACTTTCTTTGGCTCCTCAGTGTATTTCCCAGTTCCATGAAATTACCATCACACACAGTAACACTAATACTGTAAGTAGGCTGTTTAGGTTTTTTTAATTGTTAAAAGGGGACGTTTCATATGTCGACCCATAGCCTAGGATACCTCACTGGAATCTTCTGATTTTTTCTTGTAGTTTGTGTAATTAGTGTAGCTTTTGTTTATTGCTAGCGCGTAATTTTAGAGAAAATCTCCTTTGTAGTTGTAGTTTTTCATTGTTGTACAATAAAACAGTTGTGGTATGCATGTAGATTTGCACCAAGTATTTCGCAGCTGCAATTAACTAGATATTATTTTCAGTGTTATGTTAATGTGTTCTCTTATTTTTGCTCTTGAAATTGTGTTTTTCTGTGTTGTCGTGTGAAATACTGTGACAATAATGGCGTGTGAAAAACGTAACACTAGGCTCCAAAGCAAACTGAGAAATAATAGTGACGACGAGCGTAGTTTGCCAGCACCACTGTGTAATGAATTAACAGACGTTCAAAGTAGTAATTTGGTAATTGTGCATAGGGAAATGGAGCGGGTTGCAAACAATGGTGTAGACAGCGAAACAATTAGAGAACAGGGAAGCATTATCGATCGATCGGTCGGCAATAGCGCGGCTCAGGAATCCGAAATGACACGAGACGATCTCACAAATACTGTAGATTCAGGTTTTGGATCCTCACCGTTTTCTCAAATAAGTCAAGACACATTTTCTGCTTGTCAAAATGTGAATGTTGCCGGTGCAAATGCACTGCCGAAAAGCGTAGAGGAACAGATTCCAGACACTAATGCATTGTTATTACAGCTAATGCAACAAATGGAACAACATCAGAGACAAACACAACAAAAGCTTGAAAAATTAGACACAATCGAACAAAATCAGAAACAAATGGAACAAAATCAGAGTCAAACACAGCAACAGCTTCAAAAGTTAGACTCCACGGTTGAACAAACACGTGAAGATTTAACTACTGAGTTACATCACATTGAATCGAAATGTCAAAAAGTCTGTAATGACGTAAAAACACAAATTTGTGAGCATTTTCAACCTATTTTTTCGCGGCATGAAAATGCATTACAGAATCACGAAGCAGCTATAAAAGAACTGCAAACCATTGTTCATGAAAATCATGAGACCTTGTCGGCTAAAATTGACTCAGTTGCATTTACCGATTCGGTTACGCAACTTGCAAAAACTCAAGAAAATTTAAAGGACACAGTAGATACTCTGAAACTTGGTTCAGAAAAATACACTGAGGAAATAAGTACACTATCAGAGAAAGTAGCCGAACTTTCGGATCAGTTCACTAATTTATCTACGAAGGTAGATGAAAATCTGAATGACACAAAACCGGTAGTCTTTAATGACACAGAAGAGAGCGAACAAATTAGGAAACTGAAACAAAATCTGAATCAACACCAAAGAGAAATCCGGGAAGTACAAGATCAGCTGACAGAGGTAATACAAGAATTACGTATTTCAGAGGACACTCGCGCCCCAATACAGGAAGAGAGACATAGAAATACGGAACAGCCACAAAATAATAACACAGCGCATTTCGGAAATTATAAAAGAAATTGGCAAGGTGCACCGAATTTTGAAATGGAACCGCCGAAACGACGTAACAATGACCGATATGCGACTCGCCGACATGATGACTTTGACTATAAGCTGTTCATTACTACACGTAAATTCAAAACGTTTAAAAATTCTGCCAACGACATTCATCCACAAGCGTGGCTCCATCAATTCTCTCATTGTTTTCCTCCCAACTGGTCATTAGAACACAGATTAGAATTTATGTGTGGCTATTTAGAGAATGAACCAGCTGTAAGAATGCGTTCGGTCATTCACGATTGTCATAGTGAAGGAGAATTTTATCATGCCTTCCTCTCAGCATATTGGTCTCAAGCCACACAAGACCGAGTAAAACATAGCATCATAATGATGAAACATTTCGAACAATCTGAATTCTCCAGTCTTGTGAAATATTTTGAAGACATGTTGCACAAGAATCAGTACCTGTCAAACCCATACAGCCCCTCAGAACTCATCCGCATTTGCTTAATCAAACTGCCTGAACATTTGCGACACATTATTTTGGCAGGACGTTGCAAAGACGACATTGAAGCATTTCAAGGACTCTTACAAGAACTGGAAATTGACACTGACAATCGCGGAACGCACGAGCACAACAATTACAGATCACATCCGTCGCAATTCCGCGATGAAAGAAATAATAACTGGACGCGACAAGGCTATTCTCACAACACAAATCGTGACCGAAACAGACACCACCCGTATGACAACCGTTGGCAGAGTAGTAATAGTTACAGAGAAAGATCGCATTTCCGTAGTAATGACTATGACAGAGACAATCATAGAAACAGACAATATGGGAACCAAAACAATTATTATTATCAAGGGAGGCAGAATAACTTCAGACGCAACAGTTCGGCGCACAGTTACGATTCAGGGAGAAATTCTCCACCACGTGACGGACAAGGAAGAAACTACGGAACCTACCGACATGACGACAGACGATATATTCGTAACGACAGACCTGAATTGCATCAGAACTGGCGGGATTTAAACACGGCAGGGCCCTCTCGTCACGGTGAATTTGTAAAAGTTCGGTCTCCTAATCCGAATAACGACGCGCGCCAGCAAAGAAACAGACAATGACTCGCACAGCAGGCAGCCGCGTGCGCCCGCTGGCTCCGAGAAAAATAACATAAGACGCTAGCCTTGAGAAAAATTCCAGCATTCTTGACCGACGTATAAAACATGACAATTGCTTTTCAGTTGAAAGTCTGCGTACTATGAAGAGTAAAGGATTACACCACATTTCACACGTAAAACCGTTTATTGAAAGATAATCTGCTTTTTTTTTTAATGCAACATTTTGGTTTACTTGAAAATACATTCTGGATTTAAAGTGCTTTCTGAGAGATACTAGATGACACAGTGGTTAGTTTATGTGACAGCTACAGGATTTTATCACGACGTTACTAATGAGTGACAATTTACAATGTTGCTTTTGCGGTGTATCTGTTTTATATCTGCACAGTTTTTCGGCATTATTCAAGAAATTAAAACATGTTTTAGTAGTAACTTTTGTGGTATGGCAACAATGAGACAGCCTTTTTCGTGGCACAACAATACGTTACAGTACAGTACTTTCTTCATCACAACAATAAGCGTAATAACTAAGATATCTATATGCAAAGCATTTCACTTTTGTTTAGCATGAGGTAAGTACATTGACTTCTGCAGAACTTAGCTTTCGGAGGACGATAACTACGACACTTCCACAGAGATTATGTTGCGACAAGACGCACAGTTTAGCGCTACAGTACACGCATTTGAGTGATTAATCTTATACTTAAAACACTTACTTTTAAAGATTTTTTAATTACAAAGAAGGTTTTCCGTGATACATTTCATTCCATTGCTGTAATCTGTAACACCTGAGGGTATAATTACATTAATCCTCAGGGGGGTACACGCTTACTTTGTGTACCATGTGTGTGGCAACCACAAGGAACCCTAGCTAATATGGTATTTGCTTATACAACTTTACACATCGGTACCATATTTCTCCAACACAGTATTACACAGCTATCAGATCATTTAACTGAGAGAGACAAACATTTTTTTTACTACATTAGTGACAGATGCTTACGTAATTACACAGTTGAATAACTTCACACTTATGAAATTGTATTTTGTTTGTACTTTGTAAACTGTTCATATTTTTTTGGAACCATTGTGATACTATATGAGCTTTGAATGATGTGTTTGGTATGGAATCATGATTTTTAAAGTACGTTTGAGGCAGATGACACTTTTGACATGAGCAGAGAATTTTTTTTAGGTTTTGAAATTAGAAAGCTACGACGATTTTGAGAGTTGACTGAGGTGTTATGATGTTATTTTTACGACGACGATGTGTATTATGTTGTTGAGGTATGTTTATTATCAATGAGATGATGCTATATGAGGAATCTGATTATGATACGTATGTTACGATGAAATATTGAAGTGTCGACGAATATGTATATGTATAATAAGGTAAGGAGTAATGAATAGTGGATAGGAACTCTGCTTTGTGGAAAAGGATGTTGGAAACCGAGAATCGTACTTTTAGAATTATGAAATGTGTGTAAATGCGTGAATGTATCACAATGCTGACGAATATTTTTTTTTGGACACTTATATTTATAGGATTTTGTTTCTACAGATTTGTAACACAAATGCTTGACCTATGAAATTTTTATATAAGACTGCCATTGTAGCGAAAACTGCTGTCGTAAATATTTCCGTACGAAAGTTAAGTGACCACCTGCACGTAATGCGTCGCGGGCACCCACCTGGGCGACAGCCGCCCGAAAAAAAAAAAAAAAAAAAAAAAAAAAAAAAAAAAAAAAAAGGCCATTAGCCTTCCAGCGGCACAGGTAGAAAAACAAAAAGGGAGGCCATTAACCTCGCTTCTGACATTCTTTTGTAGAAAGCATCGCAAAAACGACACCGTCGAACTTGAAAACATATGATTACACTGGATGCCTAATGAAATGACGAGAAATATTTTTATGTCTATACACCTGATTATGACTACTGTCTCTCTAGTTGAGAGATTTTTCCACTAACTTATGAAATGTCACATGACTATTGAATGATATTTTTATGCTTTGCCTTTCATAGTTGCTTATTTCATTTGATATCTAGTTTCCAGCTGTGTTGCAGCATAGGTTTTATATGAAAAAAAAATTTATTTGCTAATGTGGACACTTTCTGTCAACAGATCTATTAAATAATTATTTTATGACCCACATTCTTCGAAAAAGGAGCTCTTGGAATGGAAAGACCAATAAGAAGGGACTAATAACAGGAACTGCATACATAATTTTCTTTTCAACTACTTGTTAATTTTTTTCGTAGAGTAAGTTTTTGTGATGCATCACTCTAGTGTTAAGATGTGACGTAAGTTTTAAACATGGCCATTTTTACTGTAATATTTTTTCTGCTTGAGCTATGTCATATTTAGGTATAAGTTGCTGCTGTTTGCCAGGCATAGTGTTATTGAATTTGACTTTGTATTATTCTGTTAAGCCAGTTTTACTAATGATTTATTTTTATATTTTTATTGTTTGCTGCACATTGCCTTAGATTAGTTGTAATATTACAATTGCTTTGCTAATTTCTTAATACTGCTTGCTTCGCAAATCTGCGTTTTTTTTCATTGCTGTTTATATTAATTGTTTTATGTGATGCTGCATTGCCTCGTCCCTTAGTTTAGCATCTGAGCTCAGTAGATTTAAGTTAGCGTAAGAGGGGTAGACTATATAAGAAACAGATTTGGCAAAAATGAGTATTGTGCACTAAGAACTAACTATTTTGAAAGAAATATGGTTGGAACACAGAAAAGAGGTACAGATAGGACTTTTTGGGAATAATGATGAACGAAGGGAGATCTCCAAGAACAAAAAAGGTTTTGTTCGCAAAATACTGCAGTACCAAAAGTTACACTGAAAACGAACCCTGTCCTTTCCTTTTGTGTTATCTCACTATGTGTTTGTGTACTCTTTTATATTTGTGTTTTTCCTGTCTTTATGTGTTTAGCTAATAAGATTTATGTTGTATAATTTTTCAAATACTATGTTATTTACTTTGTAAAGATGTTTAGACATTTATCTGTTCTGTTTTAATGCTCATGTGTGATGTTGATGTTCCAAAAGTTATTCTGATCTTTATGTATGTACTTATGTCATTATTTTTGTAACACTGATGTATATGTTTATTTCTATTCTTTTGTAAAGCCCCTATTACCGCAACTGTTATTTGTATTGTTATGTTCTTGAATGATGTGTTTTGTATCTTTGTTATTGTGTTCTTATGTTATAAAATTGTAATTGACACCAGGTCATCAAATTAAGCAACTTGTAAGTTACATTTCACTGCACACGTTTTTGTTGGTCATAGTATATGGACAATATGTGACAAGTAGGGACTGTTAGTGTTTGCACGTGTGTTAATAATTCAGCAAGGGACTGGATAACAGCATTGCTGGTTCTAAGGACAATTCCAAAAACTTTGTGAGTGCACAAGTGGTGGTTATGGACTTGCTATATTATCCGCAAGACTCTTCAATGGTGATTGTGCACCTGTACAGTCACAACAGATGGCTGCTGGCCATCTCTACAAGGACTAAAGTGGGTCTGCATCTTTGATGATCCATCAATACCATTATTTCTACAAGGACTGCAGTGGGTCTGCACCTCTGGTGGCCCACCAATACCGTAATCTCTACCAGGACTACAGTGGGTCTGCTCTATGATGACCTACCCACCAATACTCTTCAAAACTTCGACTGACTCCGCTGTGAGTTTGCTCTATTGTGGCCCATTACCTGTCAGCATGTCGAGAGTCAGCACTGTCTTTCCGTTGGAAGGACAACGATACTTCTTCAAGACTGCATGGAAATCCACTACTTCCGTGTGCATTTTCTTTTACTGCTCAGACTTTGAGAAAAACACTGCAATGTGATGAATGATCAGGACTGTCTTTATGGACTGTGAGAAAATTTTAGCTTTTGACCAACATTGTATCAATAAGTGTGTGCATTTGATTTCTTTGTTATTGTAATTGTGAAAAAAAAAATTTAACAAATATGTATTGGCCAGTGCCCAACAAAATTTGTAAAATTTTTTGTGGGGAGCATGGGGGCTATGTAAGTAGGCTGTTTAGGTTTTTTTATTGATAACGCCACCTCAGTATGAAAATCACCGGCTGTGCCGTGTGCAGTCTGTGGCTGCTTTGCATTGTTGTAATACTCAACCATTGTAGTGTTAGGCAGCTGGCTGTGAACAGCGCGTAGCGCTGGGCAGTTGGAGGTGAGCCGCCAGCAGTGGTGGATGTGGGGAGAGAGATGGCGGAGTTTTGGAAGTTGTCATGAACTGCTCTATATATATATATATATATATATATATATATATATATATATATATATATATATATATATATATATGATGATATAAAGGTAAATACATTCTTTGTTCTCTATTAATATCTTTCATTTGCTAACTATCCCTATCAGTAGTTAGTGCCTTCCATAGTTTGAATCTTTTATTTAGCTGGCAGTAGTGGCGCTCGCTGTATTGCAGTAGCTTGAGCAGCGAAGATTTTTGTGAGGTGAGTGATTTGCGAAAGGTATAGTTTAATGTTAGTCAGGGCCATTCTCTTGTAGAGATTATTGAAAGTCAGATTGCGTTGCGCTAACAAAATATTGTGTGTTGAAAGTCAGATCGCGTTGCGCTAAAAAAAATATTGTGTGTCAGGTTAAGCACAGTCGTGTATAATTGTTCAAAGGGGAAGTTTTATGTATAAATTATTAAAAGGGGAAGTTAAGTTTAAATACTATTATCATCCCATGTATTTACAGTGAGATGATTCAAGTCACGCGATATGGATATGCACATATAAGATGGCAGTGGTAATGCGTAAACAATGTATAAAAGGGGTAGTGCATTGGCAGAGCTGTCATTTCTACTCAGTCATGTCAAAAGATTCCCGGCGTGACTATGGGTGCACGACGAAAATTAAGACTTTGAACGCGGAATATTCAAAAATGATAAAATGTGTGTGAATTGCTAAGGGACCTAACTGCTGAGGTCATCGGTCGCTCCTCTTACACACTACTTATACTGATTAAACCTAACTTATGCTAAGAACAACACAAGCACCCATGCCCGAGGGAGGACTCGAAGCTCCGGCGGGAGGGGTCGCGGAATCAGTAACATGGCGCCTCTAACCGAGCGGCCACTCCGCTCGGCCAAACGCGGGATAGTGGTTGGAACTAGACGCATAGGACATTTCATTTCGGCAATCGTTAGGGAATTCAATATTTTGAAGTCTTCAGTGTCAAGACTATGCCGAGAACACCAAATTTCGGGAATCACCTCTCACCACTTGTAACTGACGGTCTTCACTTAACGACAGAGGGCAGTTGCGTTTGCGTAGAGTTGTCAGTGCTAACACACAAACAACACTGCGTGAAATAACCGCAGAAATCTGTGTGGTACGTACGACGAACGCATCTATTAGGACAGAGCGACGAAAATTGTCGTTAGTAGGTATGGCAGCCTTACAGCACGACATCGCGTGCATCGCCTCTCCTGGGCTCGTGACTTCATTGGTTGGACCCCAGAAGACTGGAAACCCGTGGCCATATTAGACGAGTCCCAATTTCAGTTGGTGAGAGCTGATGGTAGGGTTCGAATGTAGCACAGACCCCTTGAAGCCACGAACCCAGGTTGTCAACAAGGCACGCTGCTGGTGGCTCCATAATGGTGTGTGCTGTGATTGGGTCTCCTGGTCCAACTGAACCGATGTTGGACTGCTTGAAGACCATTTGCAACCATTCGTGGACATCATGTTCCCAAACAACGTTGAAATTTTTATGGATGACAGATCGCTGTGTCACCGAGCTAAAATTGTTCGTGATTTGTTTTAAGAATATTGTGGACAATTCGAGCGAATAATTTGGTCGCCGAGATCGCCCGACGTCAACCCCATCGAATATTTATTGGATATAATCGAGAGAACAGTTGCTGCAAAAATTCCTGCACCAGCAATACCTTCGCAATAATGGATGGCTATAAAGGCAGCATGGCTCAATATTTCTGCAGGGGACTTCCAGGGAATTGTGGAGTTTATACAACCTCGAGCTGCTACACTAAACTGGACAAAAGGAGGTCCGACTCGATATTAGGACGCATTCCATGACTTTTGTCACCTCAGTATATTTAGTCCCCACTTAATGCTACGATACATATATTTTTGGACTGGGTCCGCCTTTAGCAAAACATAGTTTTGTTTTTCAACCTAAACATATGTCACTGCACTTGCAGCATCTTCAGTGAGCTTATACTTTATGGCTGTTAAAGATAAAGAATGTTCTTTGCTGTTTGTACACTTGTAAATATTGGTTTTTAAATCGTAATTACAGATATTTGAAAAAACACATAAGATTATGAATTCATACCTTTTTACCACATGGTGTGGTTATCCTGATGTTTTATGTTTCTTCAGTGACAGTTTTGTTTCACAGTTTGTCATCTGCAAGCACTTACGCCTTAATGTAGACAAATTACTTAAGCCAAAATTACGATTTGAAAATTGTTATGGCTATCCCTGAAGTTAATTAATTCTGTGTGTATGTGTGTGTGTTTGTGTGTGTGCTGTGTGTATTTATATTATGTTTCACTTATGGTTTCTTTTTCCTCATCTTTATCTCTGTCAAACGCTATATAGTGAGTGGTCACTGTCACTGTTCCACTGTTTACCAGCTGTAAAAACAGACATGGCTGACCGTGGAACAATTGAAGGTGTAAAAAGATGATGGCTGATGGTGGAACAGTGTTCCTGGCAGTTGTTCTGAATCTTACAGAGGTGTCTGTGCATTTTGTTTGTTCGTGTGTGTGTGTGTGTTTGTGTGTGTGTGTGTGTGTGTGAGAGAGAGAGAGAGAGAGAGAGAGAGAGAGAGAGAGAGAGAGATAGGGGGACAGTAGGATGAGGAATTTTCAGTATTATTATTGTTATTAATTTGTGTGTGTGTGTGTGTGTGTGTGTGTGTGTGTGTGTGTGTGTGTGTGAAAAGAGAGAGAGACAAAGAGTGAGTGTGACAGTAGGTTTGAGGATTTTTGCTTTTTTGTGTTTGTGTGGGGTGGGGGCTGGCGTGGGGGAGTGAGAGCTCTATAGGTTGGTCTTGTCTAATAATTCTTGGAGTGCAGAGAACAGAGTTTAATTGCAGATAGCTGTGTGTTCATTTATCACTTCTCTTACTTCCACTATGGCTTTTTGTATCTGATAATTTTCTTCAATTATAAGTTTTGTGGGACTGTTGTTGCATTTGAGAATTTTCAAATCAGTATTGATGTTTGTTGAGTTATGTTTATTGTCCATAAGGTGTTCAGCTAATATGGAATGACCGCTGTTACTTTTTAATGCTCTCCGTGTTCTGTGTATCCGGTATTAAAGTTTCTGCTTTGTAGTCCTGAGATGTTAGTTGCTAAATACCAGATATGTTTTGTTTGTCTGTGCTTGTGTTGGTTGTCCTTAGTTTCCTATGTGGTGGTGGTGGTGGTGGTGGTGGTGGTGGTTAGTGTTTAACGTCCCGTCGACAACGAGGTCATTAGAGACGGAGCGCAAGCTCGGGTTAGGGAAGGATTGGGAAGGAAATCGGCCGTGCCCTTTCAAAGGAACCATCCCGGCATTTGCCTGAAACGATTTAGGGAAATCACGGAAAACCTAAATCAGGATGGCTGGAGACGGGATTGAACCGTCGTCCTCCCGAATGCGAGTCCAGTGTGCTAACCACTGCGCCACCTCGCTCGGTATTTATGTTGAGTTGTCTGTCCTGTAGGCTATTTTTAGTGTTTGTTTTTAGAGTATGTTGCCTATTCTGTGGACTGCTTTGTTGTTACAGTCGAGAGTGAACCACTTGTTTGTCGTTGTGGGTGTTTCTTATTCATGTGAGCTCATATGTGTGTTCTGTGTGTTTGTAAGTTGATGAGGAGGCTTTTGTTTTTGTGCGTTGGGTGTCCTTTTTAATTTTGTTTTAATGTTGTGCTTCAGTTTATCTATAGTGTTTGTGTCATATCCATTCTCTGCAGCTATTTGTCTGATTGTCTGTAATTCATTCTTATAGTTGTTTTCAATGAGTGGAGTTTTGTTCAGTCTGTGTAGCGTATATTAGAAGCCGGCTTCTTGAAGCATAATTGGATGGTTAGAATCTTTGTGAATGGGTGTGCTGGTGGCGGTCACGTTCCTGAATATGGAGAACTGGTGTTGGTTTAACTTTTTGTCGTATTTTGTTTCTGTGGTGAATTTTATTTTTGGGTGTACTTTGTTCATACCAATGTGGAGTTGTTGAATGCGACTTGGTGTTTCATATAGATGGCATATGATGTCACCTAAATAATGATACCAATATATTACCTGGTATTGTTTGGTTCTTACTATAGTTTCAAATTTTTTTTCATTGTGATTGAGAAAAATGTTGGATAGGAGTCCTCTGACTGGTGACCCCATTGGAAGCCCCTCTTCTTGTGAGTAGAACTGATTGTCAAATGAGAAATAGTTTTGCTCTGTGATTAGTTCTAGAATGCTAGCTATTTCTTTTACATGGGGTTTGGGAATTTTGTCTTGTTCGTCTAATTGTTGTTTGATGATCTTGATGATCTGTGGTGGGGATATTGGTGTACAGGTATGTGATGTTAAATGAACTAAGTGTGGCTGTAGTGGTTATGTTGACGTCTTTGATATGTTGTATAAGCTCTTCAGTGTTGTGTTGGCTTCCGTTATTTGTGTGTACATTAATGTTTCTGTAAGTATGTGTGCATTTCTCTGGCTAAGTGGAATGTGGGTGCACTTCTGAAATTGACAATGGGGCGTATCGTAATGCCGTCCTTGAGGAGCTTTAGTAG
The DNA here is from genome assembly GCF_023898315.1 of Schistocerca nitens. Taxonomy (NCBI): domain Eukaryota; kingdom Metazoa; phylum Arthropoda; class Insecta; order Orthoptera; family Acrididae; genus Schistocerca; species Schistocerca nitens. The sequence continues at coordinate 268,128,118 of NC_064618.1, forward strand.
GCTGTTCAGTTTGGGTGCTTGGGGGTTATTTTGTTTCAGCCATTTGGCTTTCTGATTAGTGAGATAGTTTTTAGGAGTGTTAGTGTGTTTTTCCGGTATCTTTGTGTTGGGTCACTGGTTAGCTTTGATATATTGTTGCTTCCAGAAATTTTAAGGTTTTTTTCCTTGTATGCGTCCTGTTTTATTGTTGTCATGGTGCTGCCCTTCACTGATTTCGTAATGAGTGCCTGTGTTGGTTGTCCTTAGTTTCCTATGTGTTGAGTTGTCTGTCCTGTAGGCAGTGTGCGATTTGTGCTTTTACCAGTGAGGGGGGATGTCTTAGGGGATTAATGTAATTATATATGTTACTAGCTTGCACCGTGGCGTTACCCATGGTTAAACAGTTAGTTATAAATAGATATTAATGCCGAAACTCACTATTCGCGCGTGTGCACTATCAGAAAAGCCATTCCTTGTTATATCTTTAAAAGTACATTATAGGTAAAGCTTAATTACAAAATCATCTACGTACAGGTATACGAGAGGAATTCAAAAAGTAAAGGCACATTTGTGGAAAGCTGTACTTATTCTGATGACAGAAAAATGAAACATGCTTTAATTTTCTACGTAACCTCCCTGGACTTCAATGCAGTTTTCCCGACTTTTACGAATTTATTTATTTCATCAGGAAATACGTTTATCGCTTGCATCTGTAACCAATTTTGCACCGCAGCAATGACGTCTTCATCACTTTCAAATCTTCTTCCCTGTAGTGCTTCCGTTAAGGGTTCAGGCATGTGAAAATCGCTTGGAGCCAGGTCTGGACTGTATGGTGGATGTTCCAGCACCTCGAATCTCAACTCCTTTATTGCGTCGGCTGTCCGTTTGGCAGAATGTGGGTGAGCGTTATCTTGCTGCAAGATGACACCTCTTCACAGTTTTCCACGACATTTGGAAGGCTATTTTTAGTCCTTGTTTTTAGAGTATGTTGCCTATTCTGTGGACTGCTTTGTTGTTTTTAATGGTTCAGATGGCACTGAGCACTATGGGACTTAACATCGGAGGTCATCAGTCCCCTAGGACTTAGAATTACTTAAACCTAAGGACATCACATACATCCATGCCCGAGGCAGGATTCGAACCTGCGACCGCAGCGGTTGCGCGGTTCCAGACTGAAGCGCCTAGAACCGCTCGGCCACCATTGTTTTTAAGTATGTAATTTATTTTTCTAGAGGTTTTTTCTAGAGGTTTTTATTCCTGTCAATGCTTTTGCTTTCCTTTATTATGCATATTATTTCTTCTGTGACTAGTTGTCTTGTCAGACCTGCATTGAAGTTTGGGGACTGTTTCTTTCTTGTTGTTCTATGATGTACTCACTTTCTGTGGTAAGATTCTCTACTGTCTTGTGTGTATTGTGTGTGTTGACACTGATTTCGAGCCTTTTTCTAGAAAATTTACTTCTTGGTTAGTTAGTTGTATGTCAGTAGGTTGACCAGACGTTTGTAGAATGTGTGGTTTGCTTGCTTTCTATTTTTATGTGTAAAAACTGTGTTCTGTGTATCTGGTATTAAAGTTTCTGCTTGTCTGTCCTATATAAACTGATTTGCAGTCCTGACATGTTAGTTGGTAAATACCAGATTTGTTGTGTTTTGTCTGTGGTTATGTTGGTCGATCTTAGTTCTCTCTGTGTTGATTTCTTTCTAAAGGCGGACCCCATCCAGAAACGCCGGCCGGATTGGCCGAGCGGTTCTAGGCGGTTCAGTCCGGAACCGCGCTGCTGCTACGGTCGCAGGTTCGAATCCTGCCTCGGGCATGGATGTGTGTGTTGTCCTTAGGTTAGTTAGGTTTAAATAGTCCTAAGTTCTAGGAGACTGATGACCTCAGAAGTTAAGTCCATAGTGCTCAGAGCCATTTTTAACCATCCAGAAACATATGTATTGTTACAGAAAACACGGGAAAAATGGGCTTCAACCCCAAGATGATTAATGCAACGAAATAGCCCATGATCGTGTAACAAATTTATAGTAGTAGCCTTACGGAAAAAAAGAAAAATAAAACAAATATAAAATGAAGAAGATAGTTGCGATAACGGAGTGTTCTTCACGATTAATTTGCCCTTCTGGAACCACTTCACAATGTTCTCTGGCAACTGATTTCATGTTCTCTCTGAGATAAATTGTGCAAAATTAATCCTCATCACCATTATTTTTTCTGTTCCAGCTTCCCTTGATGAGTAGCTACGAAGAAACTAATGTCGGTCGCTACTGATTTTGACTACCATTTGTAGCTGAAGAGGATTAAACATTCAAAGTATCAGATGATATGTTTTGCCCATTTCGCACCTCATATTGGATGCACTTCTCGGTACCGTTCGTATATGCTTTTGATAGCTTTTAGCACCCCTGTGTAAACTTTACCAACTGTGCAGGACTATTTTGAAACTCTTCCTCTTATCTGCTTCGATGAGCCCGTTGTTAAACGCTGACGCTGCAAGGCACTACGAGTCCGAAGTGCTTTCCACTTCTGTTCGGTGTAATACGGGACCTCGTTTACGGCTAACGAGGCAGCTGCTCTCTCCACACACAATCACGCGTATTGCCGCTAATAATCGTGGAAAGTACTGGAATATCTCTTAATTTTATTGGTACCACTTTAACGATTGTCTGGAGAGCAATTTGGTTTGGAGTTTTCGATCCGTTTCCGCTCGTAAACTGATTACCGGCTTCGCTTCGAATTCGAGTCGTGCTACACTTCGGCTGCCAGCTGTTTACGTTTGATCCGTTATTTCATTACTCTGTGTAATGCACTAGATCTTTGATGTAAAACTGCAGTCGTTAATTTAGTCCATTACGTACTGCTGAACAAATAGTTACCTTGCAAGTATTCCCGTAGATCAGGAGCTGATGCCGCCGAGTCAGAGATCGCCTGAGCTAGTGCGTTTATTCACCGACGTTTAATCAGCGCCATTAGACTGAAATGAGCCGTTTTTTAAAATTGCCGTGTTCAAACAAGCAACAAAGTTTAACGATGTTTGTAACTTCGAATGGATGAAACTTGTAAGGGCAAATAGTCGTTAGCATTATTTGCATTTAGCATTTACGTAACCCGTTTATTGCGACCTGTCTAGAGCGTTTATACGTAAGTGTTTTCACGATTTATGAACTCTAAATTGAAATAAATAATATTCTTCTACCCCTGCAGTTTTTTTAGAGGAGAATGTTGCTGCTGCAGGATACTGTACCTGTTCCATGTTACCGTATAGTGACTGATTTTAGAATCACATGAAGCCACGCACAGAAAATAAATTTTCCATTGTAGTATATTGTGTTTCTCGAGAAAAGACACAGAGAAATTATTGGAGTCATTTTTTTTTATAATCTATTGGTAGCGTCGGGACAGTAGTCAAACTGTGTAACTAACCTAGTTTCAGCGACGCTGACAGCAGTCATGCCGTACATTTGTTTATGCGAAGTTCCATTAGGCGGGGAGTTTCCGTCGAGTAACTTATCCTGCAACACGCCGGCCGCTGTGGCCGAGCGGTTCTAGGCGCTTCAGTCCGGAACTGCGTTGCTGCTACGGTCGCAGGGTCGAATCCTGCCTCGGGTATGGATGTGTGTGATGTCCTTAGGTTAATTAGGTTTAAGTAGTTCTAAGTCTAGGGGACTGATGACCTCAGATGTTAAATCCCATAGTACAAAATTGTTAAGGCTTTCGTGGCCACTTGTTGACAAATTGCCTATTGGCTTCTGTCTCGGGTTTTTCGGCCGACGTTCATCTAATGATTTTACTGACATTTCGCCAGCACGAGTGGCTGACATTGTCAAAGCTTCACCCTCCACTGCCGGCGGTGAACTGGAGCCGATCTCGCGGCCGAAGACTATATGTACATGGCGCGCCAACGTCCGAGGGCTTCTCCGCGGTCATTTCCGGTGCGGTTCTCCTCTTGCTACCTGCGACGGTCGTTCACTGCAGTACGGGAAGAGCCAGGATCCGTTTACCTTAATGCTTTCCTCTTTCTTGTTGAAACTGTTCGTGTTTTGTATTTCTACAGCTTCTCTGAACAAGCACGTTTGATAGTGCTTCTCTACAGCCCATAGAGCTTAGTCATTTGAACCTGCAATGCAGTAAAGATAAACATTATAAGTAGCTTCTCAGCTCCACAAAAATTCCCCAAATTCTTGTGCCAACTTTTCGAATCACTATGTTCCTGGTGAGCTGCTTCAGGATATGTGAGTTTATGTTATTCTTAAACAATGAATTCAATATAATTAGATTAGAAGTGGTAAATGGTAGTACGTGATAGTGTTTACTTTGAGTGTTGCACATTATCAGGCGATACTAGGACATGGAAAACATGCATACAGGAATAGATACCACTGGATCCATCTGCATCGTTGATAATTAATTATTGTACCTTAAAAAAAAGCAGTGTATTATTCTTAATGGATTAAATACCGTGACATTGTAAATGAGAATAAATTTATTTTCTTTCCTTCTATGATCTTACAACTTTTGGTGTGTGTGTGTTGTGTTTGTGTGTGTGTGTGTGTGTGTGTGTGTGTGTTTGTGTGTGAATTCCTAAGGGGCCAAACTGCTGAGGTCATCGGTCCCTAGTCCTGTAGATCAGTGGTCAGTGCGACAGAATGTCAATCCTAAGGGCCCGGGTTCGATTCCCGGCTGGGTCGGAGGTTTTTCTCCACTCAGGTACTAGGTGCTGTGTTGTCCTGATCATCATCATTTCATCCACATCGACGCGCAGGTCGCCGAAGTGGCTTCAACTCGAAAGACCTGCACCCGGCTAACGGTCTACCCAAAGTGAGGCCCTTGCCACACGACATTTCCATCGGTCCCTAAACTTACACACTACTTAAACTAACTTAAGCTAACTTATGCTAAGAATAACACACACACCCATGCCCGAGAGAGGACTCGAACCTCCGGCGGGAGAAGCCGCGCAATCCGTGACAGGGCGCCTCAAACCGCACGACCACTCCGAACGACTTTTGATCCTTAGACTAACGTTTCGGTCTGCTATGACCATCATTAGCAGTGTTTTAAACATGTGATCGCTGAGCGGAAACAGTAGTCTAATGGCCAAAAGTCTTGTGATCATAGACAGAAATAGAAGAAATTTATCCTACACTTCCGGGATCATTGTATATTCGAGCCTGTGTCACAGCCTGTAATTTAATAATGTCCGTCAGCTGAATTGCAAAGTTTCATTCGCGAAGTTGAAACGTTCAAACATTGTTGCATGTTAACAGATTCTAAGTCTGACAAAGCATACTAGTAATGTAAAGTGAAAAGTTATATGGCAAAGACAAAGTTAAAAAGCAGATTATCTTTCAATAAACGGTTTTACATGTGAAATGTTTTGTAAACCTTTACTCTTCCTAGTAGTCAGAGTTTCAACTTGAACGCATTTATCATGCGGTATACGTCGGTAAATAATTATAAAATTTTTCTCAAGGTTAGCGTCTATGTTATTTTTCTCTGAGTCAGCCGGCACACGTGGCTGCCTGCGGTGCGAGTCATTGTCTGTCTCTTTGTTGGCGCGCATCGTTATTGGGATTTGGAGATCTAACTTCTACAAATTCACCTTGTCGAGAGTGCCCTGCTCTGTTTGAATCTCGCCAGTTCTGATGCAATTCAAGTCTGTCGTTGCGATTATACCGTCTGTCATGTCGGTAGTTCCTGTAGTTTCTTTCTTGTCGGTTAAGTGGTGGAGAATTTCTCCCTGAATTATCACTGCACGGTGGACCGTTGCGTCTGAAGTTATTCTGTCTCCCGTGATAATAATAGTTCTGGTTGCCATATTGTCTGTTTCTACGATTGTCTCTGTTATAATCATTACTACAGAAATGCGATCTTTGTCTGTAACTATCACTCCTCCAGTGGTTGTCATATGGGTGGTGTCTGTTTTGTTCACGATTTGTGTTGTGAGAATAGCCTTGTCGTGTTCAGTTATTGTTTCTGTCGTCACGGAATTGTGACGGATGTAACCTGTAGTGATTGTTTTCCTGTTTTCGCATCCCGCGACTGTCTGTGTCAATTTCTAATTCTTGTAAGAGTCCCTGAAAAGCTTCAATGTCGTCTTTGCAACGTCCTGCCAAAATAATATTTCTTAAATGTTCAGGCAATTTCATTAAGCAAATGCGGATGAGTTCTGAAGGGTTTGAAAGATATTGATTCTTATGCAACATGTCTTCAAAATATTTGACAAGACTGGAAAATTCAGATTGTTCAAAGTGTTTCATCATCATGATGCTATGTTTTGCTCGGTCTTGTGTAGCTTGAGACCAATATGCTGAGAGGAAGGCATGGTAAAATTCTCCTTCAATGTGACAATCGTGAATGACCGATCGCATTCTTACCGCTGGTTCATTCTCTAAATAGCCACACATAAATTCTAATCTGTGCTCTAATGACCAGTTGGGAGGAAAACAATGAGAGAATTGATGGAGCCACGCTTGTGGATGAATGTCGTTGCCGGAATTCCTAAATGTTTTGAATTTACGTGTAATAATAAACAGCTTATAGTCAAAATCATCATGTCGGCGAGTCGCATATCGGTCATTGTTACGTCGTTTCGGCGGTTCCATCTCAAAATTCGGTGTACCTTGCCAATTTCTTTCATAATTTCCGAATTGCGCTGTGTTATTATTTTGTGGCTCTTCCGTATTTCTATGTCCCTCTTCCCGTATTGGGGCACGAGTGTCCTCTGAAATACGTAATTCTAGTATTATCTGTGTCAGCTGATCTTGTACTTCCCAGATTTCTCTTTGGTGTTGCGTATTAATTTGATTCTGATTTTGTTTGAATTTCCTAATTTGTTCGCACTCTTCTGTGTCATTATAGACTACCGGTTTTGTGTCATTCAGATTATCATCTACCTTCGTAGATAAATTATTTAGCTGATCCGAAAGTTCAACTACTTTCTCTGATAATGAACTAATTTCCTCCATGTATCTTTCTGAACAAATTTTCAGAATATCTACTGTGTCCTTTAAGTTTTCCTGAGTTTTTGCAAGTTGCGTAACCGAATCGGTAGATGCAACTGAGTCAATTTTAGCTTGCAAGGTCTCATGATTTTCATGAACAATAGTTTGCAGTTCTTTTATGGCTGCTTCGTGATTCTGTAATGCATTTTCATGCCGTGAAAAAATAGGTTGAAAACGCTCACAAATTTGTGTTTTTAAGTCATTACAAACTTTTTGACATTTCGATTCAATGTTATGTAACTTAGTAGTTAAATCTTCACATGTTTGTTCAAGCGTGGTGTCTAACTTCTTAAGATTTTGTTCCATTGTGTCTAACTTTTGAAGATTTTGTTCCATTATGTCTAACTTTTGAAGCTTTTGCTGTGTTTGTCCCATTTGTTGTATTAATTGCAATAATAATGTATTACTGTCTGGAATCTGTTCATCTATGCTTTTCGGCAGTGCATTTGCACCGGCAACATTCACATTTTGACAAGCAGAAAATGTGTCTAGGCGTATTTAAGAAAACGGTGAGGATGCAAAACCTGAAGCTATAGTATTGGCAAGATTGTGTCCTGTCATTTCGGATTCCTGAGACGAGCTGTTGCCGACCGATTGATCGATAATGCTTTCCTGTTCACTAATTGTTTCACTGTCTACGCCATTATTTGCCGACCGCTCCATTTCCCTATGCACAATTACCAAATTACTACTTTGAACATTAGTTAATTCATTACATGGTGGCGCTAACACACTGCTTTCGTCTTCACTGTCATTTCTCAGTTTACTTTGGAGCCTAGTATTACGTTTTCCACACGCCATTATTGTCACAATATTTCACAAGACAACACAGAAAAGCACAATTTGAAGAGCAAAATAAGAAAACACATTAACATAGCACTGAAAATAATATCTAGTTAATTGAAAGCGCAGCTGCGAAATACTTGGTGCAAATCTACATGCATGCCACAACAAGAATGAAAGACTGCAACTACAAAGGAGATTCTCTCTACAATTACACACTAGCAATAAACAATAGCTACACTAATTATACAAACTACAAGAAAAAATCAGAAGATTCCAGTGAGGTATCCTGGCAGGGTCGCCATATGAAACGTCCCCTTAGAAAAATTATACAAGACTGTGCTTAAACTGACACACAATATTTTTAGCGCAACGCAATCTGACTTTCAGTAATCCCTACAAAAGAATGGCCCTGACTAACATTAACCTATACGTTTCACAAATCACTTACCTCACCAAAAATCTTCGTTACTCGAATTACTGCAATACAGCGAGCGCCACTACTGCCAGCTAAATAAAAGATTCAAACTACGGAAGGCACTAACTACTGATAGGCATAGCAAATGAAAGATTTTGATAGAGAGCAAACAATGTATTTACCTTAATAGTCATCAAAAGTCATAATATACATAGCAGTTCATGACATCCAGTCTTACAAATTTCAAAACTCCGCCATTTCTCTCCCCACATCCACCAGTGCTGGCGGCTCACCTCCAACTGCGCAACGCTACGCGCTGTTCACATCCAGCTGCCCAACACTACAATGGCAGACAACAATGCAAACTAGCCACAGACTGCACACAGCACAGCCAGTGATTTTCATACAGAGCGCTACGTAAAGTTGCCAATAAGAAAACATAAACAGCCTACTTACAAAGTTAAGCACACCATCGAAAGTATTACATTTGATTATCGTAGAATGTTATGTTACGTGTTACTGGTGCAGGCCTTAAAAACCTCGATTCATAAAATCTTTTTTACTGTACATGACGAGTGAAACATGTTTCAGAAAATTTAAAAATTTATTAGAAGAGAAATCGTAAGAATATTAACGAACATCTCTGGGGAGTTCATTTTTCTTAACTGACATGATCAGTGAAATATTTTGCAGCAATTTGAGTAACTTTACCCAAAGACAGGAATGAATATACTTATACATTCCTTCCCGTTTATTTTTCTGCGAAAATAGGAAGTCTACAATTACGAATAAAATTTATGTAAGCCAAAATTCAGTAATAATACGTCGCCTGCAATGTATGATCCTGGGAATATCTTTGGAGCAATAAAGTCAGAGAATCTTTCTACTTTTCCATAGCTACAAAAGTTGCAATACGACGAAAAGGATGTTTTTAACAGCAACATGTTTTCTCGTTCCATTAGCTTAATTCAATGGGAGCTTAAGAAGAATCTGTAATTTAAAATCTGTAATAATAGGTGACGAGAATATTTCATAAATGTAGCTACGAAGGAAGTTTACAGAAGAAAATATCTCAAAAATGTTAGCCCTGTGAGCCAACGTAGTGAACACAACGAAGAGGAAATGTATCCACTCATTCACGCCCATTGCATTTCATCGCTTACCGCCGCTGCATTTCGGCGGGACGTGTTGGCAGAATATAAAGTAGCACTACAAAGGCCGCAACACCTATCACACCTATCACACTTAGGCATAAAAGCGTTTCTGTACAACCTAAACAAAGCAGATAGTTTTATAATAGCAGACATAATGTGTAAAGAGAGATAACAGTGAAGTTAGACAGTTTAACTGATTATTTGGGGCAATCCCAGTTACAATATACTACAGGCTACTGCTCGTTTCTTCAGACCTCATCAGCGTATCACACGTTTGTCGCTATGTATGGCCGCTCTAGCATTAAAATAGGGAAGTTATAAAGAGATTTTAATATTGAGGCCGATAAATACGCTGTCTAAATTCAAAGATTACACTGTAACCAAGCTGAAAAGTTCTGAAGATGGCCCATAAGAGCCGCATACAGTAACTGGCTACAATAAATCGCAACCATGACTGAATAAATAATCATTTTTAAGGAAATTCTACGCTGTTGCAAGTTTCAGTCCTTTACTTCTTTTAATATGTGCAACGAGAGTTCAACTGTACAATGCAGAGGAGAGAGCGAAGAGATGGAAAAAGACACAAAATTCTCTGTAAGGGGGCAGACGTGTCTGATGTGATAGAAGAAGAAACAGAAGTCGATGCAGAAGAGATTGGAGGTCTAGTATTAGAATCAGAATTTAAAAGACCTTTGGAAGCCTCAGCATCGAATAAGACAGGAGGGATACATAACATTCCCCCGGAATTTGTAAAATCGCTGGGGGAAGTGTTAACAAAACATCTATTCACGTTAGTGTGTAGGATGTTTGAGTCTGGCGATATATTGTCCGACCTTCGGAAGAACATCATTCACACAATTCCGAAGATGGCAAGAGTCGACAACTGCGAGAATTATCGCACAGTCAGTTTAACAGCCAATTTATTAAAGTTGCTAACAAAAGAATATTACACATCAAATTGAAAAGAAAATCGAGAATGTGTTAGATCCTGATTATTTTATTTCTTGGAAAGGTAACATTCTGAAACTGCGGTTGATAATGGAAGAAAGATTAAAGAAAAATCGTGACACGTTCACAGGATTTGTTGATGTGCAAAAGGTGTTGGAGAATGTCGAGTGGTGCAATTCTGAGAAAAACAGGGGTAAGCTATAGGGAAAGAAAGGTAATATACAATATGTACAAGAACCAAGAGGGAACAATTAGAGAGGAAGGCCGAGAATTAAGTGGTCGGATAATAAAGTGCTTTAGACTGGGATATAGTCTTTCGCCCGTATTGTTCAATCTATACATCGAAGAAGCAATGACCGAAATAAACGAAAGGTTCAACAGTAAATTAAAATTCAAGGTGAAAGGATATCAACGATAAGATCGATGATGACATTGTTATCTTGCCTGAAAGAGAAGAAGAATTGCAGGATCTACTGAATGGAATGAAGTCTAATGAGTGCAGAATATGGACTGAGAGTAAATCGAAGAAAAACGAAAATAATAAAGAAGTAGCAGATATGAGAACAGCGAGAAACTTGACATCAGGATTGGTGATCGCCATGAAGTCAAGAAATTCTGTTGCCTGGATAGAAAATAATCAATGACGGACGGAGCAAGGAGCACATAAAAAACAAACTAAGATGGCAAAAAGGGAATTCCTGGACAAGTGATGTCGAATTTGAGGAAGAAATTTCTGAGAATGTAAGCTTGGAGCACGGCGCTGCATGATAGCGTAACATGGACGGTTTGCAAACCAGAACAGAGATGTGGTGCCACAGAAGAATTGAAAATTGGGTGGACTGGTAAGTTAAGGAATGAAGAGATTCTGCAGAGAATCGGCGAGGAAAGGAATGTATGGAAAACAGTGACAGGATGGTAGGACATGTGTTAAAACATCACGGAATATCTTGCATGGTAAAAGAGGGAGCTATAGAGGGTAAAAACTGCAGAAGGAAACAGAGCTTAGAATACATCCATAAAACGATTAAGAACGTAATTGCAAGTCTATTCTGATACGAAGAGGCTGACGCAGGAGAGGAATTCGTGGCGGTACGCATCTAACCGGTCAGGATACTGAAGACCTCAAAGAAGAAAAAACAGACTTCTTTTAATATTCATTAGAAACGTGGGACGGTAATATGACAGGTAAGGGATGCGCTGGTGCGGACGAGCATAAACTAAACAAACTGCAACGTATTTTTCTTCTTGTTGGGGTACATGTAGTTGGCTTGGCAATACTACTTTGCACCTTGCTTACTTCTTGGTGTTTATCTGAAGCATCATCACAATAAAGTTTAATTTCCGAACGCCGCAGGCAAGTCAGCAATAAAAGAGTTTTAGCTCAGACGAACCACCATCTCGTTACGGACTACTTTTCCTTGACTGACGATCTCCCGTCTACGGTCCTAACTTTCCGCCGCCTAATGTCTCATATGCAGTACAATACAATCGCTCTCTCTTATCTCTACAAAGTGAACATCGGCTACAGCGCTCCACAATCACCGCGGTATATTCTTGCGTGCCTTAACAATACGTAGAAAAACGGGTCATCTCATTAACACTACAGTAAGACAAACAGCGACACTTCATCGGCTCTCAAAGAACAATGGTACACAGTAGCCGTTCGTTATAAGCTTGCGTTGCGTGTGACGACATATTAAGTCGACCGTGTACCCTAATGGCAGCAGCGTCGGTATCTTGATTCATTACTGTGATGACTCACGTGACGCGTTACAGGTCTTTGGCTTAATTATGTACATCCTTCACCATCCGTACCCAAGTCACGCCTCTCCCCCCTCACTCTTCCCTCCCCCCCCCCCACCCCCCACCCCTCCGACCTCCTTAGCGACATTAATGTGAAAGACAATAATATATATATATATATATATATATATATATATATATATATATATATATATATATATATCTTCACTGTTCACATGGCGACTGCAGTAACTATAAATTAATAGAGTAACAGCCCAAAGACAGGAACCGCAGGTACGAACTTAGTAATACTCAGGTTCCACAGCCCTTTAAGCGTATTCAAGGTTAGTGTGCGAATATGAGCAAAAGAGGGGCTAAAGTAAGTGAATTCCTAAGGTAAATAGTTACTTTTTTATCGCTACTAACAGCAAATGAACAATGAATTCAAAAGAAACGAGTACATTGTACGTCGTTTCTGGAGAAGTTTGACGAAATGTTATAGAAGAGGAAACTAATTAATTTCGGACTTCTGCAAAAGTTGTGTTGATGTCTATCGCCATTTTGTAAAAGAAGAAACGAGTAAACAAAATTATCCTTCGTTTCTGTGGATTAGATGAAGTGGCGGCTGTTAAACATCCCTCGTATATATTCGAGCTCTCTGTAGTCACTTAGGAGAATCAGTGTGTAAAAGCCAAATTATTTATTACGCGTTACGTTTTCACAAATTCACAAAAATTCGCTTCTCTTTGTTAATACACAGATTAACCAGCCTGAAGTATGAAATATTTAATAACGAAGCACTCGAATTATGGAAGCTTTTGGAAACGCTGCATTAGACACGCTGAGGGTCCAGTGGGTCTTCATAGATATACTGTATGCTTAATATTGAGTAATTCTGACGAAGAGAAAAAATAAACAAATTTGATTCCTATTGTTAATTAGCGACCAGTCAAGACTGTAATCCCACCGGGATTCAAAAGTGGACCCCGCAAAATTTTGACCTCAAATTGAGAAAACGAAATTTCATGTTTCAGCTTATTTACGTTTCCATTCTCCCGATAGCTGTAGCTAGCAGACTAGTGGTCTCTGTCCTGTCTTCTATTATTTTTATACAAAAAATATTCTGCAAAACACATTATGGAACAAGAGCACTTAGGTAATTTACAAAACCATTTGTGTGTAAAGAAGTAGGATTTAGAGCATGAAATAGAATTCTAAGCTCAGAGAGCTTGGCAAGAACTGGGCTTAATAATTCAGTAAATCTGCTTCCATGGAAAATAAATTAGTAATAATGTAACGTGCAGAGGAATACTACGATCTGCACCGCGAAGGTGCTGAAGCTTATTTTGTGACTTTTAGTTACAGTAGAAAGTAAGTAGATGGGAAATTATGAATAGGAAATGTAACAAGGGAACGAAAGGTAGAGTGCAGTTTATCATTCTATTAGATTTATGCCTCAGCTCTGTCATTTGACGTCAGTATACTACATTCAACTTTTTGAATTTCGATAGAGAAACTGGGAAAGTACATCAACATTGGGAAAAATAAATAAAAAGGAAACAGGGAGAAACATGATAATGTATGTAGCAGTGTAAGAGCAAGAAAATGAAGTATATATTGACCCAGCCGCGTTCTCTTGTGTGACTGGAAAGGCAATGAAGAGGAAATTCTTACCAATGTCAAATGGAGCGACATCCTCAAATCAGTATATGATGAAGTGTGAAAGGAGCACAATGGTCGACCTCCAGAAAAAGAGTTTGTTGTACCGAGACCTTTCTTCTTGTACTGTACACGCAGCTACGTCAGTGACTTGTGAGGCGGACTAGTTGGTTGAAGAGGGACGTGCAGACGGTAAAGCTTGTTCTACACTGCACAAATTGATCATAGCTTAGGAACAACAGTAGCTCGTCCGCCATGACGAAATGGATTGTGCTGTTGGTGTTGACGTCCGGACGTTACAACGGGCTTGGACCTGCCTAAAAAAGCGATTCCACGATGGATGGTATGAACTCGATAATGTTTGTATGCTATTGTGTTGGCTCCTACTGACCAGATACGACAAAAGCGTCAACTACGATTGATGTGTGAACTCCACTGTCGACGTACTAAGTAACAACCTCCAATTTTTACGAAAGTCTGGCTTCAACCTGTCCTACAGTAATGGCCGTATATGCTACCAAGGTTCCTGCAATTTGGCAGCTTTCTTTTCTGAGCAGCATAACGGACACATGCGCAATAAGGTATTGTGGGACGTAATCTGATACATGTCATCTCGCTTCTGCAATCTGAAGAAAAACTGCTATACCTAAGACATTTTAGACCCGTAAGTACTGCCCCTTCTTCGAGCCACTGCACATGTCTTATGATCAGTAACACGAGGTGAGGAGTATAGAAGCCATCTTTGAAAAACAATGAGTACCACTGCTATCCTGGATAGTGTTTCTCCCTCACATACCTCCATTTGTAAATATCTGGGAAAACTCGTTCCTCGAAGTAACCGACGGCCAGTCTCGATGATTTGTGGACTGACGTATGAAATACGTGGAAGGAAATAAACTAGGAACATATTCAAGCTTTCGTTGATACCATTCTATGATGTTTAAAAACTTGACTGCACGGCACAGAAAATTAACGTAATGAATTCTCATAATTTGAGATTAGCTGCACATGAGTAAGCCTAATCGTTTATGTATTGGCTTGATACGTGTACTAAAACTGATTTGTTAAAACATTCCGTGAGACGAAGAGTAATTTTACAGTTTTTGACTATGTCATGTGTATTACAGGATTCAAAGATGAGCCAAAATTGTATGATCATCTGCCAGAAAGAGTGATGGTTCACCTTTGGGAAATGGCAAAACTTCTGCATGGCATGGATTCGACAAGTTGTAAGTAGGTTTCTGAGTTTATGTGGCACCAGCCACGCAACTCCCCTAAAGGGTGGTCCTGTGGTATGAAGGTGCAGAGCTGGCAACGATAACGTCACAAAGGAGGTCCATCCGATTCAGATAAGGCAAATTTGGTGGTTAAGCCATTAATGTGAGTTCATTCAAACAATTGTAGCACGATTCTGGCACTGTGATACCGACATTAATCCACGCTCCAATCCCGACGGTCCCTTGCCCATTGTAACCGTAACTGACGTAGACATTGGATCGATATGGGAACACATAGGTGTCGTTTGCTGTAGAGCCCATACTCAAAATTGTGTCTGCACTAGTACTCTATCACCATATCTGCCACTGATCGTCGCCTATTCTGCTTTACAAAGCAGGTAGGCTTTCACCCTCGGTTAGAAAGCATGGGCATCCAACAGCTTGTCGTTTGTTAGTGGTTGCACTTGTTTCAACCACTTTCTATTGACGCTCCTGGCAGCAGCAGACACGACCGCCGTTTCCGAGTTGCTCGTTCCCAGTCGCCAGCCCATAAAAATCCGTCATTTATCAAGGACGTTTATGTCAGTTAATTTCTCATTTGCAACCCGTATCGTCGCTGGAAACGAATGGGATTGCCTGCTCCAGTTATACACTTTCCTTACCACGTACCGAGCGAGATGGCGCACTGGTTAGCACAGTAGACCCGCATTCGGGAGGACGACGGTTCAAATCTACGTCCGGCCATCCTGATTTAGGTTTTACGTGATTTCCGTAACTCGCTTCGGTCAAATCCCGGGATGATTCCTTTGAAAGGGAACCGCCGACATCCTTCTCGAACCTTCCCTAATCCAACGGGACCGATGACCACGCTTTTTGTTCCCCTCCACCGAATCAACCACCCAACCTTACCGCGTTATGTCCCTGCAACGCCACGTTGTAGCATTCAGCCTCGCGATGGACAGTGGTCAAAAGTTTTGGCTAGTCAGTGTACACTGCCCGGACCTCGTACATGCTCGTAATCGAGATATGTAAAGCCATACAAATGTATTTCATTACATGTGTACTATGGCTATAAAAGTTATTCCTGAAAAACAAGTACCAAGCAATGTTTCGTAGTCTCCCACAGCCTGCGAGACGCTTACAGAATGTGATTTTCACTCTGCAGTGTGGTGTGCACTGATATGAAACTTCCTGGCAGATTAAAAGTGTGGCTGTGGCTAAGTCATGTCGCCGTAATATCCTTTCTAAGTAGTGCTTGTTCTGCAAGGTTCGTAGGAGAGCTCCTGTGAAGTTTGGAAGGTAGGAGACGAGGTACTGGCAGAAGTAAAGCTGTGCTGACTGGGCGTGAGCCGTGCTTAGGTAGCTCAGATGGTAAATCACTTGTCCGCGAAAGGCAAAGGTCCCAGGTTCGAGTCTCGGTCCGGCACACAGTTTTAATCTGCCAGGAAGTTTGGCACTCAGTTTGTTCAACGCGTGTCTCGTATGAGTATGGGGAAGATCCTGGCTCAGTTTCGTTGTTCCTGTTAGCATCAAATTTCTTATTCATTTTGCTTTCTACACACAGCAAGTCACTGCCTGATGATTATTATTAGTATATCTAATTTGTCTTCTACCAGCATTTGATACATGTATGCTCTGAAGATGGTTCTGTATTCCAACCGAAACTAGCTAGTTGCGTTTCAATTGCTTTATGTAAGTGCAACATACTCAGTAAAATATTTTTTTTTAAATATCTCTTAAAATTTAAGAAAACTTTAGATTCATCGAGTCCCATGGGTTATGGCCAACGACAGCGAATTGCCAGTGTCAACACGCGACGCAAAAGCCACAGACACCGTAACTGCACTTGCCCACAAATTAAGTTGGGCGTACAGGAAGTGATGAAAGCACAAAGCCTGAGCCGGCAATTAAATATCGAGTGGGAAAGAAGAGCACTTTCACAGTCACTGAGGAACGAGTGCTGCTACAGCGGCGGCTTTCGGGAGAGCAGTCGACCGGAACTGCAAGACCGGCAGAGCGGAGCGTGAGGCCGCGCCACCGCTGGAGCTCAGCATTCCTGGAAGAGATTCCAGCGGCGAGGCGGCCGCACCTGAGATAGGGGAGTGGCTGCGGTCCCCGGCCAGGCGCCGGGTGGGGCCTAATCTCGTTCGGCGCGCCCCACGCGTCGCCGCCGCATCCGGTGGCTAGGCGACGACGCTGCGAGCTGCCACCGAGGGCGCTCGACGCCTGTAACACTGCTTATCCTAAGCTTTCTGCTTCACTCCACGTTTCCTGTCGTCAATCTAGAGCAGCTCTGCTTTTACTGCCTAGAGCAGTGGTCGTCATATTGCAGCCCGCGGGCCCCACGCTGCGTGATTCAAATACTGCCGTGGCCCGCCATTATCAGCCATGTTTTATAATAATACAGGGTGAGTCAACAACAACTTTACAACTTTGGAATGATACAGAAATTTATTGAAATAACTTACAAGAATCGATAAATGTCTCATTTTGTGGTAATTTCCTAGAATGATTGCCCATCGAAGTCGCTTGGTCCAAACGATACATATCGAACGTGCGACCGTAAATCGATCATTCGATAGAGGTGGCGCGCGTTATGACTATGTTTACGGTGTTCGCTACAGCAACGACAAAAGAAGAGCGTTAAAAAAATACTTGTAATTGCAAAGGAAGCGACTTACCTTACTCGTCGGTGTTGGCATCATGTGAAAGTCCATTACGGTGGTCTGGATGGATAATTTTAAAGAGTCGAATCGTGTATTCTTCCTGATACTCGTACGTTTTCCTCATTGTCCGCGATGAAATTGTAAACGGTATTTCAGCATCGAAACCGTTCTTACGAAGTTTGACACACTTCGCACCACCACAGTCTACACAGCCCCTTCTTTCCTCGTCCGGTAGTACTCCAGATTTGCGACAGAAAGTCGAACAATTTTCTACATTGTATAAACATGGAATTAGATTTTTCCATGTGAGAGAATCCGCCGAAGAAACGTAAAGAACACCAGACATCCCACTCACTAACGATATAAATTGTCTGGGATTCCCTAGCAACTCACAAATAATTCGTGGAGGTATGTAATTTAGAGTAACTAACGACGGAAAACAGATAAAAATGACGATCACAAATAATTGATCACAACGCCCGCCACCAGAGTCACATGATCGATTTACGATCGCACATTCGATATGTATCGTTTGGACACCGTGACTTCGATAGGCAATCATTCTTGGAAATTACCCATTTTGTAGCAAATTCTAATACTTGATCCCCTGTCTCTTCCACATCGACTCTTGTTTCTTCTCCAGTCACGTCATCAGACAAGTCTTCCCGTCATATAGGCCTTCCATTAACTCTTTCCACCTATCCGCTCATTCCTCCACATTTAAAAGTGGAATTCCCATTGCATTCTTTTCTACATGCTGAGTCAGTTCTTCCGACAATCGTTTCTTTTTCGATTTCCTCACATTTCCCAAGCAGCCATTTCGCCTTAGCTTCCCTGTGCTTCCTATTTATTTTATTCAAAGTTACTTGTATTTCCGTATTCCTGAATTTCCCTGAACATTTTTGCACTTCTTTCATCGATCAAGAGAAGTCTACTAGTATCAAACATAGGCCTTAGTTTGAGGAAGAAAATCTGAGGAAGTACGTTTGGAGGCAGAGCATTATATGGTAGTCAAAAATGGATTGTGGGAAATCTGGAACAGGAGAATCGAAGCATTTGAGATGTGGTGCTACAGAAGGATGTCGAAATGTAGGTGGATTGATAAGGTAAGAAATGATAGAAATGAGGAAGTGCTCCGAAGATTCGGCGAAGAAAGGAATATAAGGAAAACACTGACAGGAAGAAGGGACAGGGCATGAATTAAGACATCATGGAATAACTTCCATGATACTAGAGGAAGCTGCAGAGGGTTAAGACTGTAGAGTAAAAACGGAGAATGGAATACCTTCAGAAATAATGGAGGACATAGGTTGCAAGTGCTTCTCTGAGACGAACAGGTTGGCGCAGGAGAGGAATTCATGGAAGGCCGCATCCAGCTAGTCAGGAGACTGGCGGCTCAAAAAAGAAAAGAGAGAGAGAGAGAGAGAGAGAGAGATCTTGACCAGGGATCCAGGGATGGCATCTTTGCCAGCGCTAATCTGCTTTCTGTCTTCTTGCTTGCTCCACCATTGGTTATTTTGCTCCAAATGTAGCAGATTTCCTTAACTTCGTCTACTTCGTGATCACCAGTTTTGATGTTATGCTGCTCGCTATTCTTATTTCCGCAACTTTTCATTACGCGTCTTTTTCGGTTTTATTTTCAGGCCATAATCTTGCACTGTATTACACTCTCGAGCGCTTTTCCCAGGCCGACAAATTCTGTAAGTAGGCTACGTCTTGATTTTTCTTGTTTTGATCCCACTAACAGCCGCAAAGTCAGAACTGTCTTTGGGATGCCTTTACCTTGCCTAAAGCCAAACTTTCTGCCATTTATCGCTTCCTCAATTTTCTTTTCTATTCTTCTTTATATTATACTTGTCAGCTACTTGTATGCATGAGCTGTTACATTTTGTCAGTTAACCACGGTTTCTATTGCACTAAGGCAATTGTGGTCAATTGACAAAATTTTGTGCAACAGAAGTGACTGTATATACTTCCCGTAATTCCTGATATAATTTGAAAATCGTAATGATTCTCAGGAACAACTGAGGATCACTTAAGAATTCTTCATTACACTGTCATGTCTCGGCCCACGCTTTGGGGACCATAGTGTTATGTTTGCAACTCTTATTTAATTTAACTCACATTGAGACTTTAAAGTTATAGTAAATAGATTTATGGAGTTAGTAGTGTCAAAGGGAATTAATTGTTGAAAGGGAGTTAAATTCTTGATTTCCCTCACACATTTATATGAGTACTCCATAGCGCTTTTGGCAATATTTTTAGAATCATATGTTTGCCCCTTTGGCTGTTACGTTTGGGTCACCCTGTACTTCAGATATCATTCTTATTTTAGCAAATGCTTCACGGTACCGTGCTCAGAGGCCATACCTGTCAGTTGGGATACAAACTCATTCGCAACTTACAATCGGAGAAAGTGAAATTGTTGCAATAGCATAAACTACAAATAAGTCGTGTGGACCATTTGTTAGTGATATACGCAGTATGATAATTTATTTCTATAATAATAATCTGTCTTGTTCCAGAATTTTAAATACCTGGTAACAACAAATTCAGCACCGTTTTGTGACAGAAACTGCAGTAGGTGCAGATAATATCAGAAATATTTTCTTAGTGTTAAACTATCCCCCACTGCAGGTAGGCATAACACACCTACTGAAAATATCGCTAGTAGACGGCGTAATTGAAGATCTGAGTATACTTTCAGATATTTGTTTAAGAACACAGTTCCACTTAAACTGACGGTTTACATTTACTAATAAAATGTAAAATGTCTGTTACATGTAGAGCAATTTAATTAGGATCAAGCACAATATTGTAATATGGTAATTCTACTTTAAGAAGCACAGCAAGCAGGCACTTTTTTATGTATATTTATTTACACCAATACGCATTTCGAGCTTTCACTCATCTTCAATTGTCGCCATAAATATTTAAACCTTCAGTCAGCAAGCTATTAAAAATATCGACTGCAGTTTGGGTGCTGCAACTGCCCCGTGCAAAATAACACTTTTATTTAACAACCGCACTTCGCAAGTTGTATGGTTACAATATACACTCCTGGAAATTGAAATAAGAACACCGTGAATTCATTGTCCCAGGAAGGGGAAACTTTATTGACACATTCCTGGGGTCAGATACATCACATGATCACACTGACAGAACCACAGGCACATAGACACAGGCAACAGAGCATGCACAATGTCGGCACTAGTACAGTGTATATCCACCTTTCGCAGCAATGCAGGCTGCTATTCTCCCATGGAGACGATCGTAGAGATGCTGGATGTAGTCCTGTGGAACGGCTTGCCATGCCATTTCCACCTGGCGCCTCAGTTGGACCAGCGTTCGTGCTGGACGTGCAGACCGCGTGAGACGACGCTTCATCCAGTCCCAAACATGCTCAATGGGGGACAGATCCGGAGATCTTGCTGGCCAGGGTAGTTGACTTACACCTTCTAGAGCACGTTGGGTGGCACGGGATACATGCGGACGTGCATTGTCCTGTTGGAACAGCAAGTTCCCTTGCCGGTCTAGGAATGGTAGAACGATGGGTTCGATGACGGTTTGGATGTACCGTGCACTATTCAGTGTCCCCTCGACGATCACCAGTGGTGTACGGCCAGTGTAGGAGATCGCTCCCCACACCATGATGCCGGGTGTTGGCCCTGTGTGCCTCAGTCGTATGCAGTCCTGATTGTGGCGCTCACCTGCACGGCGCCAAACACGCATACGACCATCATTGGCACCAAGGCAGAAGCGACTCTCATCGCTGAAGACGACACGTTTCCATTCGTCCCTCCATTGACGCCTGTCGCGACACCACTGGAGGCGGGCTGCACGATGTTGGGGCGTGAGCGGAAGACGGCCTAACGGTGTGCGGGACCGTAGCCCAGCTTCATGGAGACGGTTGCGAATGGTCCTCGCCGATACCCCAGGAGCAACAGTGTCCCTAATTTGCTGGGAAGTGGCGGTGCGGTCCCCTACGGCACTGCGTAGGATCCTACGGTCTTGGCGTGCATCCGTGCGGTCCGGTCCCAGGTCGACGGGCACGTGCACCTTCCGCCGACCACTGGCGACAACATCGATGTACTGTCGAGACCTCACGCCCCACGTGTTGAGCAATTCGGCGGTACGTCCACCCGGCCTCCTGCATGCCCACTATACGCCCTCGCTCAAAGTCCGTCAGCTGCACATACGGTTCACGTCCACGCTGTCGCGGCGTGCTACCAGTGTTAAAGACTGCGATGGAGCTCCGTATGCCACGGCAAACTGGCTGACACTGACGGCGGCGGTGCACAAATGCTGCGCAGCTAGCGCCATTGGACGGCCAACACCGCGGTTCCTGGTATGTCCGCTGTGCCGTGCGTGTGATCATCGCTTGTACAGCCCTCTCGCAGTGTCCGGAGCAAGTATGGTGGGTCTGACACACCGGTGTCAATGTGTTCTTTTTTCCATTTCCAGGAGTGTATTACTCGTTAGAAACACTTACATTCTCTTCCTGTTAATGTTGCTCCAGTTTTTCCCAATTAGCACACATACTTTTTCTTAATGTGTAGCACTAAGACAGCGCAGCGTCCACCATGTCTCCGACCGACATGTTAATTTACATCGGAAAATTTTGTCTGTGGTAAAAGTTTCGTATTACTTACAAATAGAACCTGTAAGCTAATGCTGGAGAAGCCACCAGAGACTACAGAGATGCCAGTTTCAAACCGATACAAGCTCAGAAAGCTAAATTGTTTATACGTATCCACACAACTGTCCGCTGATGACGTCATCAAACCACTGCCAGGGAAAGTCGAGTCGCGCCGACGTATGTTACGGAGCTGGTAGTGGAGGAAAGTTGACGCTAGTTGATCTACCTTGTACTAAAAACCACACTTGTATAATTTACATCCTAATACTTTTCTGTTAAAGTTGTTTTCGCGCTTTTAAATTTTATTGGGCTTTCTGTACTACCTAGCATTACCTAACATTGATTTGATTTGATTTTGGCAGGGAAGCTACAAAAAACAGCTTTGGTCTGATCCGCTACTGCCCTCACCGAAAGCGAGTTTATTGTGCGGTATGGCTCCCTGTATATCTAGTATAGTATTTGTATGAAGTGTAGCCATGTATGGATGTGAAACATGGACAATAAGTAGTTTAGACAATAAGAGATTAGAAGCTTTCGAAATGTGGTGCTACAGAAGTATGCTGAAGTTTAGATGGATAGATCACGTAACTAATGAGGAGGTACTGAATAGAATAGGGGAGAAGTGGAATTTGTGGCCTACTTGGCAAGAAGAAGGGATCAGTATTAGGACATGTTCCGACGCATCAAGTTGACTACCAGTTTAGTACTGGAGGGCACCGTGGAAAGTAAAAATCTTAGAGGGAGACCAAGAGGTGAATACACTAAGCAGATGCAGAAGGATGTAGGTTGCAGCAGTTACTTGGGCTGAAGAAGCTTGCAAAGGATAGAGTAGCACGGAGAGCTGCATCAAACCAGTCTGTGGACTGAAGACAAAAACAGCAACATATCTATTAAAGCCAACCAATGCCCTTAAATAGTGCGCGGAACCCCTTTACCAGTTCTTTGCTAGACACAGTTTCTTCAGGTCTAGTTGTCCCGAAAATATTGTGTCTCCAATGCCGTGCACTCGAAGATTAGGTGTAATGCAGTTTCTTCACTCTCATCACAGATCTTGTATTTAGGGACTTCTTCCACTATACCCATTGTATGTAGGTGTTTTTTGAAATTCCAATGGCCAGTCAACAGTCCAACCATGAGGTTTTTTTTTTCACTATACGACTTAACTTCTGAAGTCAGCAGTCGCCTAGAACTTGGAACTAATTAAACCTAACTAACCTAAGGACATCACACACAACCATGCCCGAAGCAGGATTCGAACCTGCAACCGTAGTGGTCGCCCGGCTCCAGACTGTAGCGCCTAGAAACGCACGGCCACTCTGGCCGGCCAACCTTGAGTTTAATCTTTCCTGTTCAAGCCTAGGATTATAGAGCTTCTTTTAAAACACGGCTTTGGCATCATTACCTTACCATGTTTTTGTTTATAGACCTTGGTCCAGTATTCTATTTGCTGTTTTCTAAGCCACTTCCGTAGTTCTAGTCTGATCATAGCCTTGGTGATTGTCAGGACAGGTTCCGGTCCAATGAATGGAGCCTTTGCCCCCATCCTGGCCAGTCTGTCGGCTTGTTCATTGTCTTTGGTCCCTGAGTGGCCAGGAACCCACACTGGGTTTACCCTATTGCTTCCGCTAGCTCCACCCGAGCCCTGTGACATTCTGCAACAACCTTAGATCTTGTTGCAGAAGCTGTCAATGATTTCAGGGCTGCCTGTCTGTCTGAATAGATGTAGACGCTACGGTCCTTGTAGCACCTATGCATATACTCCTCCACACACTCCCTGATTGCAGTAATTTCAGCTTGGAATACGGAGGCTAGTTTTCCTAGAGAGACGATGTCCTCCAGTCTTGGCTGAACCCCGTACACCCTGGCCCGAGCGCCTTTGTCTGATTTCGATCCTTCAGTGAACCAGAAAATGTCCCCCGTACGGTGCCGAACTGTATCCCATTGGTCCCCGCTTCCAATTATTATACTGTAAGGCTTGTTGAAGCAGTTGAGAATTATTATATTATCGGCTGGCATTTCTCCAGCCATTCCTATATTTACCTCACTCACTATTTTAATGTGTAATTCTGGATATGCCAATGAGACACAGTTATTACCTAGCATTATAATGACTGGTTTGTGATAAAACCATACCATTGGTGAAACGAATTTGGTGGAGCCCTGGTCCAAGTGAAGAGTTTTTATTTCCGATTTTTCCGTGTTTCTAAGACGACAGTTGCTCCTGCGTTTTTTAAGTCAGGCTTTTATGCTTCTTTTTGTGGTTGCTGCAGAAACTCCCCCACATGTGGCCCACAGAGACCATCCGACCACCGTGTCATCCTCAGCTGATACGGATACGAGGGGCGTGTGGTCAGCACGACGCTCACCCAGTCGTTATGATGGTTGTCTTTGACCGGAGACCCTACTATTCGGTCGAATAGCTCCCCAATTGGCATCACGAGGCTGAGTGCACCCCGAAAACTGGGAACAGCGCATGACGGCCCGGATGGTCACCCATCCAAGTGCCGGCCACGCCCTAAAGCGCTTAACTTCGGTGATCTGACGGGAACCGGTGTATCCACTGCGGCAAGGCTGCGGCCTGGTTGCTACAGGGATGGACAAAATATGGAAACACTACAAGGAAATGCTTGAACATAAATACCTGAACATAAATACAGGAGCTAGCCAAGCCCGCAGTTATGCTGTTGTGTTTGACCACGAACGGCACCTGTGAAAACTCCTCAATACGTAGCAAGCGTGATCAGCTCAGAGTTCTGTCTAGATGTGAGTGCATTATTTTCGAACTAAGTTAATTCCAACGCGGGCAAATTGTTGGTGTTTGTATGGAGACGCTTCAGTAACCAAGGTAGCCGAAGTGTTTGGTGTTTCAAGAGGCACCGCGTCTACGGTTTATACCCCCATACAGGGAAAGCGGAAAAAACATCAACCCATACATCACAACGCGGACGAAAGTGTATGTAGAGTGAACGTGACAGACGGTCACTAGCACGACTGTAACGAAAAATAATAGGACGACAGCTGCCAAAATCACAGTAGTACTGAACGTCGTACTCGCGAAACCTGTCAAGCACCTAAACAACACGTAAGGAGCTTCATAAGGTGGGAATTGCTGGACGTCATGCAATTCCAGAACCACTCATCGCTGATGACTGTAACAGCATAACACCGTGCCGAGCCATAATATTGATCTATGGAGCAAACGATGGAAGTCCTTAGGTCGGAAGAGTCTTGTATCAACTATTTCCAACTTCTAACCCAGTTTACGTTAAGACTGAAACATGGCGGGAGTAAGGCGACGATATGGGCAGCCTTATAACGGTTTACACGGGCCCCATTGTTACTCTGTAAGGCCGCTACATTGCCAAGGATTATGTGACCAGTTCGGCTGACCAACTCCATCCAAAGGTACAGTGTTTGTTCCTCTGTTGTGATGCTGTGTTCCAAGACAACATGGCGCCTGTTCACATAGCTCGCATCGTCTAGGACTGGTTTTGGAGGACGAGAATAAATTGTCATAGAATGCAGCACCTCCCTTGGTCACCACAACCACCAGGTATCGGTGTTATTGGAACCTTTGTGATATACCTTGGGGAAAAGGATGCTTGATCGCAACCCATCTCCATCGTAGTTACCTGGACTCGACACTATCTAGCCGAAAGAATGGTATAAGGCTCTAGTATAAACGATGCAGGGATTCTGCTTATCCCTTCCGAGACGACTGGAAACTGATTTGAATGCGAGCAGGATTCCCATATCGTATTAGGCACTGCAATGTGTCGTGCTTTTTTCGTTTCCTTATTTTTGTCCAGTCTGTTGATCGTTTGTGCAAGGAATTTTATGAATTCTACCCGAAAAGCAGTCGGGCTAGGCCCTTTGCAGTTTTCAAATATTCACGCATCTATTACTTTGGTTTAAACACTGTGTCATTAATGATTTTAGGCAGTGGTCTGATGACGTCATGAGCAGATCGACAAGCAGTTTGGTTTGCTGGTCTTATTTCAGTTTGAAACCGGTATCGGAGTCTTTATAAACTCTGTTGATATGTCCAGCATTAGTAGACATACATTAGGTATAGAAATGCGTCTTGCTTCACGGGCTAGTAGCCATTAAACGAAAGTCACCAAAAACTTTCTGATCAGTTTATTATGGAACCCACTCATCATCATCATCACCATCATCATCATCATCTTCTTCTTCTTCTTCTCTTGTGTGTTCACCGAAAGGATTCTGCTGCTCCTTTTGTAACCTCCCAACTTAACTTGTTTCTGTATGAAATTTAGGCGAACTTTACCTCCCACTCTATAAAAGTCTACATATTACCAAAACTATGTCCCCACAAGCTGTCATGCCACTTAAACTCATGTGCTAATCTTTGACCAAACAGAACCTGATTTGAACTGAACTGTAACTGATCAGTGTGCAACTTGTCT
Source organism: Schistocerca nitens (assembly GCF_023898315.1). Taxonomy (NCBI): domain Eukaryota; kingdom Metazoa; phylum Arthropoda; class Insecta; order Orthoptera; family Acrididae; genus Schistocerca; species Schistocerca nitens. The sequence continues at coordinate 268,154,755 of NC_064618.1, forward strand.
TTATATTAGCTGCGAAACTGAAGTAAAACAATTAGCTGGCCCTAATCAAAATTTCCACTTACCTCGCGTATTGACAACATTTTTGCCGATTCCTCGAAAGCACAACAGCAAACTGCAAGCAGGCAGCGGCTAGGCTAGATTTGTATTTCTAAGTACATAATCAAACTGTTGGATGTGGTAATGCTTAATGACAAATAGTGGAATGGGGAGAGTACTATTCCCTATGAAACGATTTTCCAAGACAACGATTTTAGAATGAAGAATGTATTCAAAAAGGCAGAGTTAAACTTCGAGTGATCTAAAACATAACAGGCCGGCCGCGGTGGTCTAGCGGTTCTGGCGCTGCAGTCCGGGACCGCGGGACTGCTACGGTCGCAGGTTCGAATCCTGCCTCGGGCGTGGGTGTGTGTGATGTCCTTAGGTTAGTTAGGTTTAAGTAGTTCTAAGTTCTAGGGGACTTATGACCTAAGATGTTGAGTCCCATAGTGCTCAGAGCCATTTGAACCATTTTTAAAACATAACATTGGTCTGAAAAATACTTTGCTAAACAAAGTCAACAGTGAAACTTCCTGGCAGATTAAAACTGTTTGCCGGACTGAGACTCGAACTCGGGACCTTTACCTTTCGCTGGCAAGTGCTCTACCAGTAGTACAGCTGTGAGGACGGGGCGTGACTCGTGCTTGGGTAGGTCAATTGGTAGAGTACTTGCCCGCGAAAGGCAAAGGTCCCGAGTTCTAGACTCGGCCCGACACAGAGCTTTAATCTGCCAGGAAGTTTCATATCAGCGCACACTCCGCTGCAGAGTGAAAATCTCATTCTGGAAAGTGAACAATGATTTAAAAATGGTACAATGTTAACAGAGAGTTTCTTTAAGAATCAAACAGCCTAATTAATTAATAAGTTAATGCATCACTCAGGAAGTAAGGTGGTCTTTCTCTGAGCTCGGAGCAAGTTAACTAGCTGACATTAACCATTCCTAGCTGCGCAGTGCTGCACTCTTATCTTACACTTCTTCTCTTAAAAATTACTGACGTTATTCAAAATATATACTCTCTGCGCTTTCTGACATATAATTGTTCGTCCTTGCTGTCCTTTACGATCAATCTTTCTTCATCTAACAGATACAATCGCAAGTCCACATAGCACTATTAAATACACTCCTGGAAATTGAAATAAGAACACCGTGAATTCATTGTCCCAGGAAGGGGAAACTTTATTGACACATTCCTGGGGTCAGATACATCACATGATCACACTGACAGAACCACAGGCACATAGACACAGGCAACAGAGCATGCACAATGTCGGCACTAGTACAGTGTATATCCACCTTTCGCAGCAATGCAGGCTGCTATTCTCCCATGGAGACGATCGTAGAGATGCTGGATGTAGTCCTGTGGAACGGCTTGCCATGCCATTTCCACCTGGCGCCTCAGTTCGACCAGCGTTCGTGCTGGACGTGCAGACCGCGTGAGACGACGCTTCATCCAGTCCCAAACATGCACAATGGGGGACAGATCCGGAGATCTTGCTGGCCAGGGTAATTGACTTACACCTTCTAGAGCACGTTGGGTGGCACGGGATACATGCGGACGTGCATTGTCCTGTTGGAACAGCAAGTTCCCTTGCCGGTCTAGGAATGGTAGAACGATGGGTTCGATGACGGTTTGGATGTACCGTGCACTATTCAGTGTCCCCTCGACGATCACCAGTGGTGTACGGCCAGTGTAGGAGATCGCTCCCCACACCATGATGCCGGGTGTTGGCCCCGTGTGCCTCGGTCGTATGCAGTCCTGATTGTGGCGCTCACCTGCACGGCGCCAAACACGCATACGACCATCATTGGCACCAAGGCAGAGGCGACTCTCATCGCTGAAGACGACACGTCTCCATTCGTCCCTCCATTCACGCCTGTCGCGACACCACTGGAGGCGGGCTGCACGATGTTGGGGCGTGAGCGGAAGACGGCCTGACGGTGTGCGGGACCGTAGCCCAGCTTCATGGAGACGGTTGCGAATGGTCCTCGCCGATACCCCAGGAGCAACAGTGTCCCTAATTTGCTGGGAAGTGGCGGTGCGGTCCCCTACGGCACTGCGTAGGATCCTACGGTCTTGGCGTGCATCCGTGCGTCGCTGCGGTCCGGTCCCAGGTCGACGGGCACGTGCACCTTCCGCCGACCACTGGCGACAACATCGATGTACTGTCGAGACCTCACGCCCCACGTGTTGAGCAATTCGGCGGTACGTCCACCCGGCCTCCCGCATGCCCACTATACGCCCTCGCTCAAAGTCCGTCAACTGCACATACGGTTCACGTCCACGCTGTCGCGGCATGCTACCAGTGTTAAAGACTGCGATGGAGCTCCGTATGCCACGGCAAACTGGCTGACACTGACGGCGGCGGTGCACAAATGCTGCGCAGCTAGCGCCATTCGACGGCCAACACCACGGTTCCTGGTGTGTCCGCTGTGCCGTGCGTGTGATCATTGCTTGTACAGCCCTCTCGCAGTGTCCGGAGCAAATATGGTGGGTCTGACACACCGGTGTCAATGTGTTCTTTTTTCCATTTCCAGGAGTGTACGTCCATCAATTGCCGTACTTCAACTAAGACTGTGTCAGACTCCGTAGAGGCAAAGACTGTGCCACGACAAGACGAAAGATAGTTAAGTCAGTATTAAACTACTACACTGACTAAGGTTTGATGTTTGACACCTTAGTCCGCAGTTCGCATTAACCATTAGTCTAAGACAGAAATGAAACTGTGAGAGTTGCGTGGAGATGACATTGAGTAATCATGGAAAAGAAGTCATCCTAGTAGAGGTTTAAGTCCTCCAAATGAAAACTTTTTTTCCAATAAAATTGTGCGATTAGTTTCCAGCGCAGACGTCAGCGAACAACATGATCGATTTTCTTTGCAGCACAGCAACTACCTTCTAGTATTGCGACCATCATAAGTTTTCAAATTAAAGCGAGTATGTAACATTAGAGAGCAGACGGAACACGCCTGCTCATGCGTTCACATATATGCATGTGCCCCACACACACACACACACACACACACACACACACACACACACACACACAAGCTCCTAGTGGCTACTGGCGAAGTAATTACTGAATCCAGTGGGCCGTTCTATCGGTTTGAGATCACCTTTGAAGTTGAAACGGATTCAGTAAACACAGAAGTTTTATTCGGAGAGCCTTTTGCTAACCTCAGTGACGAAAGAGAAACAAGTAGGAACTCTGCGAAAAACGACCGACCGGCGAGCGAATCTCACTTTACGTTGTAGCAGTCTGTTTGGGCGGCGGAACGGTAGATGCGAGTATTGGCAGAGGTTGGCCGATGAACGGGAAAGCCGTTCTCGATATCCTTGCTCGCTGGCGAGTCAGAAATGTTTCATTAAATACCGGATTCTCCGATAGCTGCGGCCTCAAAAGCTCCTTTGCGTCAAACGTACTGCCGTGTTTGTTTGAAACGCTGAGCTTTACTGGCAAATTCATTTCATTTGTGTTCCTTTTTTTACCGATACAAGAGTTTTCACCTTTTTTAATTGAAGAGATCCCTGTTCTTCACACATGCGTACTTTTACATCTCACATCCGTATTCGCAAGCATACTAGCAGGACAAAAGTCAGTTCCACTCTTTCTCATAATCTTTGGACAGCAGTGCATTATGTTGCAAGCCTATTCATTTTATTTTGCAGTAATATTTCCTCTCGGTGGGCAAAACGTTACGAGGTGTTTCAGACGAACGTAACACTGTAGCTAATGAAGAGCGAAATGATATTTTTAGTGATGAAAATAATAATCTTTTAGAAAGGTAGGAGACCAGGTACTGGCAGAAGTAAAGCTGTGAGTACCGGGCGTGAGTCGTGCTTCGGTAGCTCAGATGGGCAGTTGGCCTTTGGCTGTGCTGCGGTGAGGACGCGCTGTTTGTGTTCCTGCCGCGGAGCGAGCGCTTGTGTTGTTTACATCGTACTCGGCCGTTTCGCGCGTGCCGTACTCAGCATATAGATCACCATGGCGCACCAATACAGAAAATCGACGCTCAAATTTACGTTCCGCAACGAATTTGCACGGCCCAAGGCACTCGAAGTCGAACGATTTCTACGAGAAGAAGTTAAAATCCCGGCGACCGACATTCTCGGCATTCACTTGTATGGACAAGTGTGAGTAGTATCGTATATGTCAAGTGTGAGTAGTATCGTATATGTCAAGATCATCAACGACGCAACATGCGAACGGATCCTTCGGGACACGAAACAGGGCCTCCGTTTCTGCCATGCTGATGGCAATGTGGGGACTGTACACGTCGATTATTCTGGCATGGGACTTCGCACGATCAGAATTTTCGAACTTCCTTTCGAATTACCGGCGGAGGACGTCGTGACAGCGCTGCGCCCCTACGGCACGGTCCATGATCATATTGCGGAAAAATGGACGCAATTCCAGACATATCCTGTGCTGAATGGAGTCCGCCAGGTCCGAATAGAACTTAAAAGACATGTACCTTCATATCTGACTATCGGTGGCTGCCGTGCCATCGTCATCTACGATGGGCAACCAAAGACCTGCTCTGGTTGTGGGAAGGAGGGTCTCCAACGTCGAATCACGCAACTGCCGCCGGCTGACGCCGACCCGCCATCGCAGCCGACGCTGCTTCCCGTGACTTATGCAGCAGCCCTCACGACAGCTACCACTTCACCACGACAGCCGACATCAACTGTTGGGTCGCGGCTCCACCCTCCAATACAGGGCGATGACGACACACCCGTTCCACAAGCTACGGATTCAATTCCGATGCCGCCGCCCCCGTCGACGGATAACAACATACATGACGATAGCATGGCCGTAGACTCGCTTATTGTGCCTACAGCTGCCTTTGTGCCGGAACGTCGGGAATCTTTGCCGTCGTCTGACACAGAAGGACACTCCAGGAAGCAACGCTCCCCGAAGCGACGGAAGCGGAGGCGTAGAGCAACTTCCGAACGGGATGTGACGCAGCCTCCAGAGGACGAAGACTCCACCTTCAATGACGACGCTACCACAGAGGCAGCCGCGATTTGCTGCAGTGTGGCTCCACCGAACGGAACTGAGGACAAACCACATATACCTACAGTGGCAACATCGGATGCCGATATGCAGGACAGATGCTGCACACCACCTTCTGGAGTGCAAGCACCCGTGCCGAGTCCTGAGGACGCTAGGGAAGCAGATCTTGCATTGAGTTCCCCCGACGTGGGCGGATGACCACGACGACGACGGAACCATGCAAGTTACGCCAACAGGGCCCACGCCATTGGCGCCGGCTCTCTAGAAAGGACGGCAGGTGAGGTTTGTGGGGATGCGGAGGTGTCAATAGAGTCAGAAGCGCCATAGGCAATTCCAGTCTTAATGGATAACTTAACACCTGCGGTTCGGCAACAAGCATATCGTATCGCCACGCTTAACCTCAACACGATACGAACGGCAGTGAAGATCCAGTTGCTGCGTGAGATGCTTCGTTCTTCGGATGTTGACATTGCCCTGTTGCAAGAAGTGTATATAGCGGCCCTCCCCGTTTTCTACGGTTACATGACACATATGTCACCGGCGGACCGGAATGGCAGCGGTACGGCAATACTAGTGCGCGACGGAATTGCCATCGAAGAAGTGACTTACCTTCCGTCAGGAAGGGGGCTGGCGATCACAGCACTGGGCACACGCATCATTAACATCTACGCTCCATCAGGAACTGACCAACGCCGCGAACGATCGCTGTTCTACTCGGAGGATATCGCCCCCCTCTTCATCAGCCGCTACGATCAATATATCTTCGGCGGCGACTTTAACTGTGTGCTCCACCCCAAAGACCAAGTCCCACACTTCTCGACCTGTCAAGAACTTCGGCTCCTGGTTCGTGATCTGCTTCTCACTGACACGTGGGAGACAGTGCACGGTGACCGTCCCGGGCCGACATACCTTACTAGTCACTCAGCCAGTCGCCTAGACCGCATTTATGTCTCACGAGCTCTAGCGCCGGGAGTATTGGACGCCGAACGTTGGCCGCTTGCCTTCTCCGATCATAGCGCTTTCATATGCACACTCACTCTACAACAGCAGCGAATATGGCGCAGCCGAGGACCATGGAAGCTGAATGTGGCACATCTTCAAGACCCGGAATGCCGTCGAATTATCGCCAACACATGGCTGGATTGCGAACGTCGTCTTCCCCGATATCCTTCGACTCTAGCATGGTGGGTGGACTGTGCAAAACCAGCGTTTCGGCGTGTGCTAACTCAATTCGGTAAAGATATCGCAGCTTGGCATCGTCACACATTGGACTTTTATTACACGATGCTTCGCGAACTCGACGGCCAACCACCATCTCCAAACCGACAAATGGAAAGCCGCCGAATTAAAGGTCAAATATTGTCTCTTACGAGGAAACGTTTGGAGGGGGTCGTCGTGCGATCGCGACGTCACGACCGAGCGGAAGGAGAAAACCCGTCTATGCATCACATCGTGCTCGACAACCGCCGACGCCGACAGCAGCTGATCACGGACCTCGTATTGCCAGGTGGTAGGGTCGTACTGACTCAGGCCGCGGTTACAGAAGCCTTTGCAGATCACTATCGCCAGTTTTACGACGAGGTGAATACAGAGGAAGAGGAAGCGGACGATCACGACATACTGCACCACGTGTCGCACACCCTCGACAATGCAGCAGCGGCGACGCTGTTAGGTGGAATTACACGGGACGACATCGAGGACGCGCTTAACAAGGGAGCACTCAACAAATCTCCCGGGCCAGACGGACTGCCGCTCGAGTTTTATCGGACTTTCCGCGATCTAATGATGCCCCGATGGATCAGCATGTACCAAGAACTGATGACCCCCGGTTCCTACGTGCCACCTGCATTCGTGGAAGGTCTCCTTATACCGATACACAAGCCTTCCAGAGGTCGGACGGTCGAGGACTACAGGCCCATTACAATGCTCAACTCGGACTATAAAATCTTCGCCCGACTACTCGCCAGCCGCATAAAGCAGGTTCTGCCCCTACTCCTCTCAATGGAGCAAACGACACAGGGCGGAGTGACCAACATGCAAACGGCAACCAGCGAATGCAGGGATTTAATAGCCATCGCCACATGCTGTCGCCTTCGAGCTGCTCTGATCTCCATTGATTTCGACCACGCCTTTGACAGAGTTCACCACAAGTTCCTTCTGTCCGTTATGGCCCGCATGGGCTTCCCGCCTGACTTTCTCGACATCTTTCAGCGCCTTTTCCGTGGAGCTGCATCCCGTGTACTGGTGAATGGACGGATTGCGGGTCCCTTTCCGATCCGACGGTCAGTTCGCCAAGGATGCCCACTCTCCATGATCCTTTACGCGATCGCACTCGAACCACTTGTCGGAGGGTTGAAAAACAGGCTCTCGGGAATGTCATTGAGGGATCACACCTTTCACTGCAGGATATATGCTGATGACCTTCCATTACTTGTCCGATCTGGTGACGAGGTACGATCGGTGATACAATGGATCAATCGATATGGATTGGCAGCGGGCAGCCTCATGAATGTGGCCAAGTCGGCAGCGATGCCGATTGGGAGAAATCTACTGGAGGACGCTTTAGCCCCACTCCCACTAGTTAACAAGATCCGGTTCTTGGGCATAACATTTACACAGGATGTGCGCCGCACGGCTGCAATGAACTATGCACGATTACTACAGGCCATACGCACCGAAGTTCGCCGGAACTTACTTCGACGGATGGATCTCCTACAGCGTGTGGAATACCTCAACCTTCACGTGGCGACTAAGATGATCCACATGGCCCAGGTCCTACCGATATCGACAGCGATGGCACACAGACTGCAAGCAGCGTTTGGATATTACCTTACCGCCGGACACCTATTCAAAGTCCGCTACGAAACACTCACCCTCCCTCCGCGTGATGGCGGACTGGGACTTATAAATGTACGAGCAAGAGCTACAGCGTTATACTTGTGCACAATGATGAAATTGTGGACCCACAAAGATGCTTCCCTTACGGGACGTCTGTTAGAGGAATTGCTGCCGCCGTCTCTTCTGCCACCTGTCACGGTTGCGCACATTACACCTTCACTCTCGCACCTCTCGGCATTTATTCTTGAATATAGTTACGTGCACCCAGACCTTCCCAACACTCGCACTCCCAAGGCGAGAGACGTTTACAGACTGCTGCTAAGGTCCATACCTCGGAATGTGATTGAGAGGAAGAGCCCTACGACCCTATGGCCGGCAGTGTGGAGAGCGGTCCAGAAGCCGTTCCTCCCCACGCGGGTACGAGCCGCGTGGTACCAGGTGGTGAACGGGAAGGTTGTAACACGACAACGGCTGCACGCTATTGGGATGACGGATTCCCCCCTTTGCCCACGTTGTCACCTCGTGGATACTGACGAACACCGTTTAACATGTGGATCGGCGTTAGAGGTATGGCTGCTAGTGCAGAAGATCCTCGCCTGCTACCTACGTATCGCGCCTCGCACAATTGAGCCACGGCTCCTCCTTTGTCCAGAGGATACTTATTTCCCACCTGCGAAGACTCACGCTCTCACATGGTTTAAAGGCATGTCCGTATACTACCTCTTTCGCGATGATGAGAAGCTGGTGCTTGATTACTGGCAATTTCTCCAGGACAGTCATAGCACACTTGAGTGTACACCCCGATACCGACAGCTATTTGCGAACTATTTGCGCAGTGTCTTCGACAACCCCCCTCACAGTTGGGGAGTACCGGGCAGAGGATGACCGCCGACATGGGGCTCCACACGCCGCGAAATGTTGTAACAATTTGGAACATGGAATCTGTACGCCGAGGGGCCATGCACATGGAATGGCGTGCGGGATTTGGTTACATTTTTCTTTCGTTATTATTTATCATCACACTATTAGTTTCAATTTCTTTTTCATGGTTTAGAAGGAACTCTTGTTCTGTTGTTGCTACGGCTGTAATTTTCTAATTTTGTTTGCTGTAACTGAAAGACGCCTTTTGTAAAAAAAAAAAAATAAAATAAAATAAAAAAAAGTGGTCTAGCGGTAGCGTCTTTGATTAAAAAAAAAAACAAAAAAAAAGTGGCTACCGTCGTTCCTGCTTAACTTTGATTCCCGTGTTCGAGACCATATTGGGTATTTTTATTATTATTTTTTCCTGCCTCTCTATCAGAATTATCTACGAATGTTTTTTTCTAATTTATGTTGAAATAATGTTGTCATTATTCGCCAATTAACTTTATGTGTAATTAATGAATTTAAAAAAAAAGATGGTAGAGCACTTGCCCGCGAAAGGCAAAGGTCCCGAGTTCGAGTCTCGGTCGGGCACACAGTTTTAATCTGCCAGGAAGTTTCAATAATCTTTTAATCTGTGTCTTTTATGAAAATTAATCTTTATTTGTTATTGAACGTGTACCGCTGTTAATTCCCTCAATTTTTGTAGTGTAGAACATAATGTACTACGTAAACGGATGATAAATTTTAATGGATTCATATACATAAAAGATAATTCTTTGTGTGTGTAAACCAAGTCATTTAGCTTTTCGGTCAGTTTTCGCATTTTAAATACATGAAAATGCAATTTACGTTTCAAAACATGTAGTGTTGACTGCCGAACGAAAATGATTAGTAATTGAAGCTAAAACGGATTACAGAAAATTCCAAATTATCATTTACATCTGTACTCCGCAAGCCGCCGTATGATTTGTGGCAGAGGCGGCATATTGCACCAAATTCACCTCTGCCTCCTCCCCCTCTCCACAATTTCTTCTCCAATTCGTCTATGGTATTGTACGAAGAAGGACTGTCGATACCCAAAGACACATGTCCAAATATTTATAATTTTACCGATGTGTTATACCGCTAGATGTCTGTTCTATGATGCAACATGTTACTTGCTTCTCATATGAAACTGACCTATGACTTCTATTAGTAAGACACTCGGCGACACTTATCGCCTTTCCTGTAGTGGTTCCTACATAGTCTACAATTATACATCTACATCTACGATTCGTAAGCCACGTTCCTGTGAGGCGAATGGCACTTCTGATACACTACCGTTTCCATCTTTCGCTGCTCCATTCGCGAATGTTGCTTGGAAACTGTATGGTGTAATACGTGTCTCTCCTAATAGCAGTATCTACGAAGCTGAACAGTAATCAACGTAAGTGCAGTTTTGGTTAAGCGTAATATCGTTGTTCCATTATGTACAGGTAGATAGAACACCTTACAGTCGCTAATTCTTCCGTACACAGGCTGCTTTCTTTCTAACGCCCCCCGCCGTCCTTTCATATGCCGTTATTCCGTGCACTCATCTGGTCTTACACCGGGAGAGTGTGTGGGAGCAGTTCCTCCAGCATCACCGGTTCCCCCCGGGGAAGAGTCTTGTGACAAGTCCCCTAGTGTCCCATCGTTGTCGGGCGTTGCAGGCGCCGTAGCCTACTCATTAGCCTGTTGCCGTCGATCGGACTTCTCCGCTGTTTCTGGAGCATCGTCATCGGAAGGTCGTGTCGCCGTCCCGCTGGCCACCCTTGCATCCACGCTAGGCAGTTCTTCTGCATCCAAAGTCGTCTGCTCTGCACCCGAAAACGCCTCAGAACTATGTGCTGCATCAGATTGGTCGTCCTCCACTGTGAGGCGGTGCTTCTTCCGGCGTTTTGGTGATCGCTGTTTTCGTTGCCGAGCCTCGGAATCAGAGGTCAGCATGGCCTCTAGTTGGTCGCGGGGGACGTCGAAATCGTGCGCCGTCGAATTATCGACATCTGTAAGTGCCTTATCTGAAGGGGCCGCGAGCGGCACCGAAGAGAGGGCGTTCTGTGACTGCTCCAGGCGGTCCAGCGCAACGTCGTTCTTCCGTGGCTCGCCACTATCTGCCTCTGTCTGTGCGTTCCGGTATGTTTCTGTCTCGCGGCCTACGTCATCGCGTAATGCGGCGACATAGGTCATGGGGAGCACAGTCGGATGCTGTGTGATTGCTGAATCATCCCATCGTTGATTACACTCAGAACGTACGTGTCCCTCCTTCCCTCACCCAGAGCACGTCCTCGGTTGTCCGTCGTAGATGACAATCACCTTACAATCAGCGCTGTACAAGCAGGACGGAACATGATTTCGGAGTTCGGTCCGTATTTGTCTGACGCCATTGAGGACAGGATACGTTTTGAAACTCGCGCATTTCTCAGCCACATGGGATGGGACCGTTCCGTAAGAACGCAGGGAGTCTGTCACAAATTCTTGTGGCACTTTGAATGGAAGCTCAAAGACGCGGATCGTTGGTAGTCCCCTGACGGCGTGTCAACTGTAACCGCTCCAGCATTCCCGTCCGAATGACAGAAACGAAGTCCTTGTTAGTGTCAGAGCAGTAGTTCGTCACATGCCGCTTCATTGATGAGCTTGACATAGACCACGCTGCTGACTATAGATAATTGTATTCCAACTATAACGTCAGTTTCGATTTTTACCTCGTATCGTAAATAACGTTCTATCTCGTAAGCCTACGGTCGAGCATATTCGTTAACAAAACTAAATTTCAGTGTCGATCTGCGGAATGACAAGGCCATGATTCACCTTCTCACAGTTTTAATTCCGCTACTACCTGGTCTCCTACCTTCCAAACTTCACAGAAGCTCTCCTGCAGGCCTTACAGAACCAGCACTGCTGGAAGAAAGAAGTGTTAGCTGCCACGAAGTTTCATATCAGCGCGCACTTCGCTGCAGAGTGAAAATTTCATACTGGGAAATAACATTGATTCAGCCCTCAAAGACTTTACAAAACGACAGCGAAATTAAGTGACAACTTCCTTCTGCCCGTAAGTAAGTTTATAAGAGCACAGGGAAATAAAACAACTTGTTTCTGCAAGTAAATAACTTAATAAAAGGGCACTAAAATAAAACTGGACAAGCAAAGTGACTTACTATCATTAACTATAATTCGCTACTACCGACTTTTATCGCATCCTAGACACAAACTGAAAAGACAAAACATCCACATGAAACTACATTACTGTACCAACCACAAGAGAAATGGAAAATAAGCAAACATACAAGAAATTATCGCTAATACACAGTTATTGAACAACTGCCTCGCCAGGAGTTCAGTTTCACAATATAAAGGGTTCACAGTATGACCCCACAAACCCACCCTGCAAATACACGTGACAACAGATTTTCCACAGTCAAATTCCTCGTGTCGTCCCATGCTTCTTTACGCACAATTTGAACCAAGCTAATTTCAGCTATACTAGCACACACCGCCATGCAGTAATCTAGTCAGCCAAACTGTGACAACTGCGAATGCTTCTTCTTTTTCTCGTGGCTTTGTCTTGCATCGGTGCTGGGTTGGCGTGGTTATTAATCGTAAAGACATGGTTACTCTATGGGGTGGCCAGAATCCATTCCTCTCGCAATCCCGTTAGCCCCCGGGATTGAATATGTGTACTTCAACTGTCTGCGCGTAGTAAAAGGGAGCGAAAGTTTTTTAAATGTTTGTGAATCATGCAACTGAGGTGGGACTGGGGATGTGGGATGTGGGAAACCGCCTAAAAACCACATCCAGGCTGGTCAGCACACTGACCCTCATCGTTACTCTGCCATGCAGTTTCGAACTGGGGCTGTGACGTCTCCCCGTCCCAAAAGCAGCTCTTTAACTTGCACGGTTGTCTGGACGGGTGGACAGCATCAATTCTTGTCAATAGCAAACTTAATTCACGAAAGCACACATCAGTTTACGCTCTCCACTATCTCGCCATAACCAGGCTCTCCAGCATAATTTGACCGAGCGAGGTGGCGCAGTGGTTAGCACACTGGACTCGCATTCGGAAGGACGACGGTTCAATCCCGCGTCCGGCCATCCTGATTTAGGTTTTCCGTGATTTCCCTAAATCGCTCCAGGCAAATGCCGGGATGGTTCCTTTGAAAGGGCACGGCCGACTTCCTTCCCCATCCTTCCCTAACCCTATGAGACCGATAACCTCGCTGTTTGGTCTCTTCCCCCAAACAACCAACCAACCATCCAGCATAATTGGTCCCTTACTATAAGCTACCAGCTTCTTGTCTGTGCTGGCAGGAAGACATCATCCACTACCTTAGCTCGATGATGTCTGCGTTACAGCTGAGTGCGGCCCACAATGACTAGTGGAGATTACTGCTGCTGTTTCCACGCTGCTTGCCGCTCTACGGCACACTTCGTTCCAGAGTCTGTGTTTCGTAGCCCGCCCTGCCTCCGACTGTGCCGCACGATGACTCTTTGGACAGCGCACCACACATACCCTGCCACCATCACACTATTTACCGCTACTGCCACCACTGCCTCTAGCTCCGGCTTAAATTGAAGTCGGCGCTTCCGCCAGGTACTGCAGACTCCAACCACGGCGCGGCGGCACCAGAGCAAGCCTCGGTGAGGCCCTGCCTCTGCGGACTTGTCTCCACATGCGCCACAGAGCAATATTACTTGCAAGACTAGGACAGAACACATATGAAGTAGCGTACTTCTGATCTATTTGAACATTCATGGTGCACTCTGTGCCGAAGAACTGTAGCCCCAACACCACGATCAAGGGCACTGCAGACTGCCAGAGAGCTCTCGTCCAGTTTTGTGTAGCTTAACCACAAGCCGTGGTGGATGAACTGAACCAAGTTATGAGGTGCTGTCGTCGACACTACAGAGCCACAGTCTGCACTAACGTTTGGTGTTCTAGTCGTTTAGGTTCTCCTCACACCTTGCGGTTAACTCGAGACACCTTGTTTTCCGGTTCCATGTAATCGTAGTGTCTCCTGATGATTTGTGTTTTTGATTATATCGAAGATCCCTTTACTCATGAACGTAAGATACATAACTTGAAGGTGTAAAATTCTATGCGAAACTAGCGGTGCCACGAAAAAAGCGAGCAAATTATATGAATTTTTACGGAAAAAATCAGGTATATTAAGAGGACGCACAGAGTTGTAGAACATTATCAGGGTGCGAGAATTCAAAGTGGCACCATGTGTTACAAATAGTAATTCAAATATACTTTTCAACGTATTAGGGATACGTTCCATTCACGGAAAAAGTTCATTTAAAGATAGGTCAGAAAATTCTCTGTTTTTGAGTCATTCATGAAAGTTTATTGAAGAGACAACGAATACGGTCTCCCAGCATGTCTGGCAGCCGCTGTCTGCGAGGACTTCATTCACTCCCCACGTCTCAATACATTATGAGCCCGTCCAAATAAGAAGAGACATGTGGTTTAGACATAATGAGTCTCCAGTACATATTACTCTCTTTGCTCGAAATGAACTGACAGCTAACTATCATGACAAATTGATGGGGAGAGGAGAACAAGTTCCATGAGCTGCACATTCTCCTAACCCCAATCCTTTGGCTCTTTATTCCTCGGGGTACCTTAAGCGATGGCTTAATACAGCAGAGAACCAGAATGCCAAAATTATTTATTGACGTGTCATGGAAGCCTGGGAAACCATCAGACGCAGCCAGGGAGTATTCGAACGGGTGCGACAGTCCATGACTCAACCAGTGCATGAGCTGATGAAGCAGGAGGAGCTCATTTTGAATATTTATTATGAATTTCTGGGTTGAAAATAGTGCGTCACTAATGTTTTGAACTTGAAGTCTCATTCAGGTTTAATTTCCATTCATAAACTAAGGATTTTCCGGATGTATTTGTATGAAATCTTTTTTTTGTTTCTGTGTATATAACCTTTATACAAAATTTGTAAAGGTATTGTTGAATCAGCCTGTATACGAAGGTGCGATGAAAAGTAATGCCTTTACATTTTTTATGTGAACAGTCTTAAAGTTTTGTTTTGAAAATAAAACGTACGCTATTAACGTTCTACATCTTTATTTCTTATGTCTACATATTTATTTCTCAACATAGTCGCCCTGGCGACGAACACATTTTTTCCAACGAGAAATCAGTTTGTTGATGCCGCCACTGTAGAATGTTTGACTTTGTTGACAGAGCCATCTACTTGCTCCGCTTCCTCAGTATCAAAGTGAAGTCCTCTAAAGTGTTCTTCATGTTATGGAAAGAAACGAAAGTCGGATGGGACGAAGTCGGGACTGTATGGAGGACGATAGATTACAGTGAACCCAAGGCGTCGAATTTTTGCAGTTTCGTAGCGCTCGTGTGTGGTCTAGCTTGACCATGCAGAAGGAGAGTTTTGCCTATGGACGAACGCTTCAAACTGGAAACTCGATTACACCACGCTGTTTCTTACGCACCACATGGTTACGTACACCCCCCCCCCCCCCCGTGTTACACGTTACAGTTAGCTGCAAAGGTATGGCCCGCATCTCGTGGTCGTGCGGTAGCGTTCTCGCTTCCCACGCCCGGGTTCCCGGGTTCGATTCCCGGCGGGGTCAGGGATTTTCTCTGCCTCGTGATGGCTGGGTGTTGTGTGCTGTCCTTAGGTTAGTTAGGTTTAAGTAGTTCTAAGTTCTAGGGGACTGATGACCATAGCTGTTAAGTCCCATAGTGCTCAGAGCCATTTGAACCATTTTTTGCAAAGGTATGCAAATGTGTACACATAAAGAATAAAGGTGTAGAATGTTAACAGAGTTTGTTTTATTTAAGAAGCTTTAAGAGTTTTAATATAAAATTTCGGAGTTGTTACTTTTCAGAACGCCCCAGTAGAGAACGCTGTAATGAACTTCTGGTCAATTTTACCGCAGTCTTCCACCGGTAAAGAACACGTAGAAGAACATAACGCTCTGCTCCATTAAAATAAATGCTCGCTATATGACCGAGTATCGGAACGGGAATGAATGGCCAGAGCTCCTGAATATGCCTTATGGTATCATGGAACTCAGTTCGAACAAGACGCAGGGAAAGTTGGGAAAAATGGGGAAGCTAAGGAAAACGCTTGATAACAATGACAATTTTTGATGTTGGGACTTTATTTTTGTGAAAGATAAACAAGGCATGAACAAAACATATGAACTATGAAGACTTAATTCTGATGGTTTAAATTATATTTAATATAACTCAGCAGTCATACGACCAGAAGCCCTTTATGTCATGGATTGTCTTTCCATGAACCGGAGACGTCTGATGGAGAAATTGGAAGTCAGAGAGAGGAGAATCCTCAGGAAGATCCTGGGACCGGTAGAAGAGGATGGGGAATTCAGAAGGCGACATAACTCGGAGCTCTAAGAACATATCGAGAGGCTCTCTGACTGTGCTGGAAAAAGAAGGGTACCTTTCTATAGCCATGTTGCAAGATTGCCTCCAAACAGATTGACCAACCGTCTCTTAACCTTCTGGCAAAACAAGAGGGTTCGCACCACTTGACTGACAGAAACTGAAAAAGACATTAAAGAACTGGCAATAACTGATCTACAGAACAGACAGTCTATGAGACTGAAGGAAGTCCGATGATTTCAGGAAGAGCCGCGAAGGAAAGGTACCCCCTGGACAGAAGAAATGAAGGTGTTACATCGGCAGAGGATGCGACAGTACTGGGCAAAGATCAAAGCCCAAAAGTTGAACAAGCATGGTGCAAAGTAGGCCCAATCGAAACAAGAAGAAGATGACTCAGCACTGTGTAATATGTGGTTATACTACATACCTTGGGGTAAAAGTAGGTATTCTTTGGGGCGCAACCGGTTGCATTTCAACGGTTACATTTTCCCTCTGAGGCATCCGACGTACCAACACTCATTCAAGGCATCTTCAGTGCACCCTGTACAATCTTCATGGCCCCACTTCCCACACTTTAAATACTTCATCCAATCATCTGATTTTCTGGCTGGCGAGTGGGTCTCTTTGCAAAGAAGACAAGGCGTTTCATTCTCATCTTCAGAGGAAATATTTGTTTCAGATATTTTCAAACTCGTCTGAGTCTTTTTTATGGTATAGACCCAGACTCCTTGATCACGGCACATTTTCCGCTTCACCTGGTTGATGAAACAAAAAATGGTTCAAATGGCTCTGAGCACTATGGGACTTAACATCTGATGTCATCAGTCCCCTAGAACTTAGAACAACTTAAACCTAACCAACCTAAGAACATCACACACATCCATGCCCGCGGCAGGATTCGAACCTGCGACCGTAGCAGCCCCTGGTTGATGAAGCCCCTTCGTTATGAGGAACTGGCTGTACAGTCTCCGGTGATACAGCGAATGAAGACTGTGTTTGCAGATCAATTGATGTACCAGGATGTGGAGAAAAAACAGTAATTGGCTCCGTTGTGTTCTGGGAATCCGGCATTATTCTTTCCCTAGTATCTATTGGTGCAAAATCATCTTCCCCAAATGCATTTGCATTAAACGGGAAAATACCAGTCTTTTTATACCTGATACGTCATTCTGCATTTTTGATGTTCTAGTACGAAGTTGAGTCAAATGAGAACCTTAAATTTGTAATAACAAATCGAAATTTCGC
This sequence comes from Schistocerca nitens, assembly GCF_023898315.1. Classification (NCBI taxonomy): domain Eukaryota; kingdom Metazoa; phylum Arthropoda; class Insecta; order Orthoptera; family Acrididae; genus Schistocerca; species Schistocerca nitens. Next base: position 268,172,158 of record NC_064618.1, read on the forward strand.
GCCGTTATCCTGTAAGTTGGTAAGCGTGCTACAAACAGCGTGCAGAATGCCCTGTAGGTGGCTGCATAGTGCAGATGCACACATACCGCCGCAGTACCAGTACAAAGATGGCCGCCCAACTTGCGACTTGCACCAGGGAAGAACAGCGTTCTGTTATTCGGTTTTTGCGTAGTGAAGGTGTGTAACCTATTGAACTTCAGCGACGGATGAAGGTTCAGTACGGTGATGCATGTTTGTCACAGCAGCAAGTCTACGAATGGAGTAGGAAGTTCTCAAATGGTGTGACTTCAGTGGAAGATGCTCCTCGTCCAGGTCAGGCACAACGAGTTGTGACTCCACAGAACATTTCAGCAGTTAAAGCCATAGTGAAGGAAAACCGCCGAGTGACACTGAATGACATTGCAGCATGTTTACAGATTAGTCATGGGTCACCACACCACATTGTGCATGATGTGCTCCAGTTTTAATGTGTCTGAAAGATGGGTGCCATGGCAGCTCACTCCTGAAATGAGAGAACGACGTATTGATGCTTGTGAAGAACTTCTTCGGCGCTTTGAACGAGAAGGTGATGGTTTCCTTGCAAGAATCGCTACTGTGGACGAAACCTGGGTTCAAAACCTGGGTTCACTTCCACCAACCGGAAACGAAGAGAGCGAGCAAGGAATGGCGCCATTCCTCATCACAAAAACCAAAGAAGTTTCGAACAGAACCATCAGCAGGGAAGGTTATACTGACTCTCTTTTGGGATGAAAAGAGCGTCATTTGGGAGCATTACATGCCAAAAGGCGCCACTGTCACCAGTGCATCATACACAGATCTCCTTAAAAAACCATTTGCGGCCTGCAATCAAATCAAAGCGACCTGTATTGCTGTCAGCAGTTGTCCTTTTTCAACATGACAATGCAATGCCCCACACTGCCCATACAACAGTTGCAACAATCACAAACCTGCATTTTGAATGTCTTCCTCATCCACCATACTCACCAGACCTTTCCCCAAGTGATTTCCATATGTTTGAACCACTCAAAGACGCAATGGGAGGAAAGAAGTTCCGTGTTGATGAAGAGGTACGCCATGCCGTCCATGAGTGGTTGCGCGGATTACGAAAAGAATTGTTGTTAAAAGAATTTATGCACTTTGTAAGCGCTGGAGGACTTGCATTGAGCGTGAGGGAGATTATGTCGCAAAGTGATACAGCTTTGTACCACTTCTGCACAATAATTAATATTTTAAAAAATATTTAAGTTTTTCATTTGACTCACCCTCGTATATATGCAGTTCCGAACAACTGAGCGGTTTCTCACCGGATAGCTGTTAAGCCATGTCTTAATTTCCTGGCCGTATAAAGCGCTTAATGGTTCACAGTTTCAAGCCCATACCCGATTATACCCCAGCTTCCCCTAATGCTACTACCGTGATGCATGGTGTCGAAACGATAGAGCGAAGCACGAGAAATGGCGCAGTGATTCATTCCCAGCCTGGTTGTCATGATTTTGTTTTTATATGGTCTCCCAAAGTGGACCAATGCGAAGCCCCCCCCCCTCCCACTTTTCCCAATTCCAGCAAGCGCTTCATGTGTAATGGAACTCCTTGTCGACAAGACGTTAAACGCTGTCTTCCTTGCTGTAGAGGGAACATCAGAGTATTTAAACTCCAGTGAACGACGAGATCTTGAGAGTTGGTTACAGAGTCTCTCAATCGACGAAGATGGAGAAGAAATCAGTCGTGTCCCTTTCAAAAGAATCATCCTGTCATCGACAAGGGAATCTTGAGGCCCTGTAGGGATTTGAAACCTGATCTTTCCGCATGTTATTCCGATGTCTTATTGACTGACGGCCTCGCTCTGTTAATGTGAAGCGACGACACGCAGTCCAATCGCAAAGCTGGCAACGGCGGGTCGTGAAGCTTCGTCTCGAGATTTGGTATGACTCGTCTATTACTATAGACTGGATGAGGGATTTCTGGTTGCGACAATCACCAATCTCTGCTCCTTGCTGTGAAGGGTATGGAACACCACTCTGCCGTCTGTAGCTGCTGCTGTGTTCCACTGCGCACAGACTGATTTGATGCAGCTCTCCACGGAACTCTCTTCCTCTCCACAAAAATTCTGCAAACTAAATCCATTTTAAATGGCTTACTGTATCCGTCCCTTTGCCTCCCTCTTCAATGTTAACCCCTTAAATTTCACCCTATTGCAAAATTGACATTTCCTTCATTCCTCAGACTCTGTCCTAGTAACTGACCGCTTCTTCTTCTCAAGTTGTGTCTTAAATATCCTTTCACCCCAACTCAGTTCAGTATATCCTGATTTGTCACTTGATCTACCCATCTAATCTTTGGCATACTTCTATATTATCACATTCCAAAAGCTTCTGTCCTCCTCTTCTCTGAACCGCTTACATTCCACGTTCCACTTACGTACAAAGCTTCATACACTATACATTCAGGAAAGACTTCTCAAGTGAGGTAACAGTCGTCATGGGACACCTCGTAATAGCCCCCTTTTGCCCGGCATAGTGCAGATACTCCATGTGTCATGGACTCAATAAGTCGTAAGAAGTCCCCTTCAGAAAACTGAGCCCTGCTGCCTCTGCAGCCGTCGATAATTGCGAAAGTGTTGCCAGTAAAGGATTCTGTGCACTAACTGACCTCTCGATGATGACCCGTAGATGTTCGGTAGGTTTCTTGTCGAGCGATCTGCGTGGCCAACTCATTCGCTTAAATTATCCACAATGTTCTTCAAATCAGTCGCGAGCAATTGTAACCCGGTAACGTGGTGCACTGTCGTGGGAATGTGAAGCCCATGAAAGGCTGCAAATGGTCTTTAAGCAGCCGAACATAACCATTTCCAGTCAAAGATCTGTTCAGTTGGACCAGAGGACCCAGTGCTTTTCATGTAAACACAGCCTACTCCATTATGGAACCACCATCAGTTCGTACTGTGTCCTGTTGACAACTTGTGTCCCTGGATTCGTGCGGTGTGCACCACACTCGAAACCCATCGTCAGCTCTTACCAAGTGAAACAGAGACTCATCTGACCGAGTCAGGATTTCCAGTAGTCTAGCATCCAACCCATATGGTCACGACCCCAGGAGAGGCGTAGCAGACGATGTCGTCTCGTTACCAAAGGCACTCGCTTCAGACATCTGCTGGCATAGTCCATTTACTCCAGATTTCTCCACACTATCCTAACGGATATATTCGTCGCATTTTCTGCATTTATTTCTCCGGTTATTTCACGCAGTGCTGCTTGTCTGTTAGCACTGACAACTCTACGCAAACGCTGCTGCTCTCGGTCGTTACGTGAAGGCCGTTGGCGACTGCGTTGCGAGGTGAAGCGTCTGAAATTTGGTGTTCTCGGCACACTCTTGACTCTGTGGATCTCGGAAGGTTGAATTCCAGAATTATTTCCGAAATCAAACGTCCCATGCCTCTAGCGCTAACTATCATTCCAAGTTGAGAGTCTGTTAATGTTTATCATGCCGCAATAATCACGTCGGAAACCTTTTCACGTGAATCACCTGGGTACAAAACACAGCTCCGTCAACGCACTGCCCATACCTTGATTACGCGATACAACCGCCGTCTGTATATGCGTATATCACTGTGACATTTCTTTTGTCACCTCAGTGCACATTTATATTGGTCATTAATAAAGCCCTCTAATTCAGAAATGCTTTCCTTACCAAAGCTATTCTACATTTTATATCCTGTCTGCTTCACCCACCGTCAGTTATTTTTCTCACCAAATATTAGAACTGATCTACTACTTTTAGGGCTTATTTCCTAATCTTCTTTCTTCAGCATCGCTCAGTTTCATTCAGCTACAGTCCATTAGCTTTGTTTTATTTTTGTTGATGTTCATATTATAATTTCTTTTCAAGGCACTGTCCATTCCGTTGAACGGCTTTTTCAAGTCCTTCACTGTCTCTGACAGAATTACAATGTCACAGTCAAACTTCAAAGTTTTTATTCTTTCTTCATAAACTTCTACTCCCTCGACAAATTATTTCCCTTAGTCCTTGCTCAGTGTAAAGATTGAATAACATTAGGAATAAGCCGCAAAAATGTCAGAACAACTGCTTCCCTTTGTTGTCCTACGACTCTCGTAACTACAGTCTGGTTTTGCACAAGTTGTTACTTTTCTCTACGAATATTTTATCACCGCTACCTTCAGAATTTCTAAGAGTGTCTGCCAGTCAACAGTATCGAAAGCTTTCTCTCAATCTGTAACAGCTGTAAATGTTAGTTTGCGTTTGTTTCACATATCTTCTAGGATAAGCCGTAGTACTGCCGCGTGTTGCTGCATTTCTTCGGTACCCAAACAGATCTACTCCGAGGTCGGCTTCTACCAGTTTTATCATTCAGTTGGTGTCATTGTGTTACTATCTTTAGCTACTGAATTCATTGTTAGACAATACTCACATTTTCTGCTATTGCGGTTGTCAAACATTTCAGTTGGCTGCATTCCCGTAAGTTATTTGAAATGTTATATGACGGGAAAAGCTCAAGTTCCGTATTCACACCTGTCAGAACTCAACTCCTTTGGTACTCGACTTATTACATTCTTCTTGAAATCTGACGGTATTTTGCTTGTCTCATTTAGGGTGCAAAGGGTATAACTGCAGGTATTTTTACATGTGAACATATCAGTGTGTTGATTGTTTTTTCTCTGTGTCGAACAGTCTTCTCACAAACACGTCACAAACTTTACAAATTTTTCAGCATAGTCGTCCTGCACCAGTACATAGAGTACTCTTCTCAGTACAGACTAACCATTCTGCGTCTCGGTGTCCACACTTCAACACCTGACCACTGACAGAAGGAAAATAACCACTGTCGGCTTGCTCTAGTCGCATGTGCGCGGAGGTACCAGCAAACCTCAAAAGATATGCCTTGTAATGGCTTTAGTTTTAGTCTGCAAATGACCTAAATTCTGACGTAATATCATTCAGTAAACAGTGCTCGGTCACCAAGAGAAATACCTTTACACCCTGTATCTCTTGCACGCCAGGTGGTGTAGTTTTCTTATGGCTGGATCTCACAACGATCTCAATAATTCTGAGGTTCAAATGGCTCTGAGCACTATGGGACTTAACATCTATGGTCATCAGTCCCCTAGAACTTAGAACTACTTAAACCTAACTAACCTAAGGACAGCACACAACACCCAGCCATCACGAGGCAGAGAAAATCCCTGACCCCGCCGGGAATCGAACCCGGGAACCCGGGCGTGGGAAGCGAGAACGCTACCGCACGACCACGAGATGCGGGCAATAATTCTGAGGAAATGAGGTCTTATTTCCAGTTAGGCCTTTTAATGTTCTCTAAATTCTTCTCACTGTATCATATCTCCTAACTCTCTACTTCATCTTTCCGTTTTTATAATAGTGGCTCCTAGTACAAGTTCCACATCTACAATGTAGCGCCACAGAAACTGGTATAGGGTTGCTATTCAAATACTGATATATGTAAACAGGTAGGATACGGCGCAGCGGTCAGCAACGCCTATATAAGACAAGTGTCTGGCGACGTTGTTAGATCGGTTGCTGCTGCTACAATGGCAGGATATCAATATTTAAGTGGCTTTGAACGTCGTGTTATACCCGGCGCCGAGTGATGCGACACAGCATCTCAGAGGTACCAATGACGTGCGTATTTTCCCGTTCGACCATTCCACGAGTGTACCGTAAATATCAGGAATACGGTAAAACATCAAATCTCTGACATCGCTGCGGCCGGAAAAAGATCCTACAAGAAGGGGACCAACGACGACTGAAGATAATCGTTCAACGTGACCGAAGTGCAACCCTTCCTCAAATTGATGCAGATTTCAGTTCTGGGCCATCAACAAGTGTCATCCTCCGAACCATTCAACGAAACATCATCGATATGGGCTTTCGGAGCAGAAGGTCGATTGTGTTCCCTTGATGACTGCACGACAAAAAGCTTTACGCTTCGTCTGGGACCGTCATCACCAACACTGGACTGTTGATGACTGGAAACGTGTTTCAAATTGTGTACCCTTGATGACTATACGACACAAAACTTTACGCCTCGTCTGGGACCGTCATCACCAACACTGGACTGTTGATGACTGGAAACGTGTTGCATGGTCGGACGAGTCTTGTTTCAAATTGTGTACCCTTGATGACTATACGACACAAAACTTTACGCCTCGTCTGGGACCGTCATCACCAACACTGGACTGTTGATGACTGGAAACGTGTTGCATGGTCGGACGAGTCTTGTTTCAAATTGTGTACCCTTGACGACTATACGATACAAAACTTTACGCCTCGTCTGGGACCGTCATCACCAACACTGGACTGTTGATGACTGGAAACGTGTTGCATGGTCGGACGAGTCTTGTTTCAAATTGTATCGAGCGGATGGACGTGTACGAGACAATCTGCATGTCAGGAGGGGCCTGTTAAAGATGTTGGATGCTCTGTAATGGTGTGGGGCTGTGCAGTTGGAGTTATATGGGACCCCTGATACGCCTAGGTACGACTCTGACAGGTGACACCTACGTAAGCATCCTGGCTTATCACCTGCATCCATTCATGTCCATTGTGCATTCCGACGGAATTGCCCAACACGACAATGCAACACCCCGCACGTCCATATTGGCTCTGGGAACACTCTTTTGAGTTCAAACACTTCCACTGCCCGCCAAACTCCCCAGATATGAACAGTATTGAGCACACCTTGGATGCCTTACAACGTCCTGTTCAGAAGAGATTTCCTCCTCCCTCGTGCTCTTGCGGTTTTATGGACAGCCCTGCGGAATTGCAGCACTACTTCAGACCTTACAAGGGAACCTCCCCATCGCACCCCCCTCAGATTTAGTTATAAATTGACACAGTGGATAGGCCTTGAAAAACTGAACACAGATCAATCGAGAAAACAGGAAGAAGTTGTGTGGAACTATGAAAAAATAAGCAAAATATACAAACTGAGTAGTCCATGTGCAAGATACGCAACATAAAGGGGAATATAAGCTGATGAGCGCCATGGTCTCGTGGTTCGAGTGAGCAACTGCGGAACGAAAGGTCCTTGGTTCGAGTCCTCCCTCGAGTGAGAATTTTACTTTCTTTATTTTCGCAAAGTTACGATCTGTCCGTTCATTCATTGACGTCTCTGTTCACTGTAATAAGTTTAGTGTCTGTGTTTTGCGACCGCACCGCAAAACCGTGCGATTAGTAGACGAAAGGACGTTCCTCTCCAATAGGAACCGAAAACATTTGATCGCAAGGTCATTGGTCAACCGATTCCTCCACAGGAAAACACGTCTGATATATTCTTTACGACACTGGTGACGGCATGTGCGTCACATGACAGGAATATGTTGTCGACCCAACTAACTTGCACACTTGGCGAATGGGTGAAAAGATTCTTCTACCTTGCCCGATTTACGTTTTCTTGTGGATGTGATAATCACTCCCCAAAAAGTGATGAAAACATAAGAGTTTGTCACATAAACTGCATCAAATGAATGCAACAGTTTCAGAGTCGCACATTTTTCCCTGTGCTCTGTCAAAACATATGTTTTTTACGTTTTCAAATGTTTCCATGCGTAGACCGTCAAATTCTGTATATGTCCAAGCAAATCTGAACATGTCCTGGAATTTTGGAGAGCGAAGTTGATTATGTGTGAGTGCCTGAATTTTGATAATTATCTGAAAATAAAAAATTAAAATTTTCACCCGAGAGAAGATTTGAACCAAGGACCTGTCGTTCCACAGCTGCTCACGCTGACCACGGGACCACAGCGCTCGTAAGCCAACGATCTCCTTGATGTTGCCTATCTTGCGCATGGACTACTCAGTTTGTATATTTTGCTTATTTTTTTCATAGTTCCACACAACTTCTTCCTGTTTTCTCGATTGATCTGTGTTCAGTTTTTCAAGGCCTATCCCTGTGCCAACTTATAACTAAATCTGAGGGGGGTGCGATGGGGAGGTTCCCCTGTAAGTAGAGTCCGCGCCAGGTCGCACTTCTGCGTGCTCGCGGGAGCCCTAATCGATATTAGGCTGGTGTACCAGCTTCTTTGGCTCTTCAGTGTATTTGGTCTCAGATCTGTCGATTGGATTACATAAGCACGTGTCCACTCTTTGTCAGGGTACTAAATTTGTAGAAAAATAATTGCATTAATGGAAAGAACTTACCGGTTTACAGTGGATAGCTTCGTCGGTGTTGAAACGGCTGTGCTTCCGCCGTGTTGAGCTCTGCGTTCACCGCGGCACCGCCCTAGCCGCTGGATCGTTGACTCCTCGCACTGGCCGCACTCGTGCCGAGTGATATATACAGATGGCGCTAGCAGCTTTCCAGCGCGCGCTATTTACGGGACTGTTGAGCTGCAAATAAAGGCATTAGCCGCCGATTGCCGTGAAGCAGCCGCCATCGGCTGGCCCCTCGCGGACACGCCCCCGGTGTCTCGCTGGTCTGGGCTGGCCCGGGCAGGGGAAGCCAGTTAACCGTTCACCCCCGAAAAATGTGTTGCTGTGCGGCCGCGCGGATTAGCGCGGGAAGCCGTAAATGGCCCATGTTAGCTGCACAGGGGAGAGCAGGTCCGGCCGTTCACATGCATCATTGATGGCAGTCCACAGCCCACCAGCCAGCGCAGTTTCCAGCCGTACGAGGGAAACGTAAAAGTGGCCGTCGAGGGTGAGCAGTGTGCGAGCGCCGAATTCGCGCTACAGGCGAAACGTGGGATACTGGCAGTATTTTTCAGACAAAAAGTTAATACTGACGGACTGCTTTTACGTTTTTGTGTGCTCACGCAGGCTGGACGCAAAATATAAGTTCACCGCACTTAAAAAAAAAGTTACATCCTTCGTATTCGTGTGTTCATAACATTGGCTGCACGAGGAGCTGGATTTAAGAAACATCAGTATCCTTCCAGTCTGGCATAACAACAGGACTACAAGTGCAGTCTAGATATAGTGAGCATTTTTTTAACTCGTTGTTTCGAGATATCCTAGACACTTATGATTGGATCACAATGTGTAGACCTGTAATGTTTCAGCCGGCCGGGGTGGCCGAGCGGTTCTAGGCGCTTCAGTCTGGAACTGCACGACCGCTAAGGTCGCAGGTTCGAATCCTGCCTCGGGCATGGATGTGTGTGATGTCCTTAGGTTAGTTAGGTTTAGCTCTAGGGGACTAATGACTTCAGAAGTTAAGTCCCATAGCGCTCAGAGCCATTTTTGATTTGTAATGTTTCAAGCAAAAAAATGGTGAAATCTGGACCCAGTCAAATAATGCGGTATATGGAGATTCTAATGTTGTGTAGTATGGGTCTCAACTTGCGAAACCCATGCGCCATGAGCGCCCACTGGATTCGAGGCCGCTAAGGTGAAATGACTGATAAATACTGTTGTAAGTTGGCGTTATGTGTAAGTTGCGTGAAGCTTACTTCGAACAAGAATATGCTATCTGCCGTTGAAATCAACGTAAAAGATTGGGTCGCCACCAACACTAGCCACACGACAAATAAAGGGTTCGGACGAATCGGAAAATTAATTAATTTAATCATGAGAAAAAAGACTTATTAGAGAACATTCATTGTACAATCACTCGTAAGGAATGGGATGTAATTACTAGTTTGGTCCAGGCATTGTTCATGTGAATCAAATAATAAATAATGCGTGAACACTGTGCATAAGAGCAGCTAGCAGCAGCGCTCCTGAAAACAACATCAGTTCTAAAGAATTTGTTTTAAATAAAAAGGGAACGCTAATTATTGGACCTGTGCGCATGGAAACGCTATGGATGGGTTAACAAGGAAACTACAAGGTAAATGGCGTAGGTAACAGAGATGTAACAACGGTACACAGGATAAGATTGGTGGAAAAATTGTTTATTCCTTAAAACATTGATGTAATGCATCTACACAACTGCTGTTGCCTGGTAACTAAGTACAATTTATTGTGAAACGGCACACGACTCACGACACACTCGTGTGCCCACGTAGTTTGCGGAGACACATTTTCTACATACCGTGGCCAAGTTTTAACCACATTAAACCACGCAGCCATTAACAATTAAAATATTTCAGAAGGCACATTCGAGTAGACAAAGGGTGGTGGCAGTGGGCCAACGAACTCTAATATTAAACCAACGGACGTAAGGTAAATGAGACACAGAAAATTCATGGAGAGGCAAAATTATAAGGTTCAGGAAAGATTAGAACGCCTACAGGCGCAGTTGCAGGTAGACAAACATTCACACTGAACCGAGGGCGCACTTCTTACGTATGCAACGCCTTTGTGTTACGTTCTTCTTACGGATCAAAGTCTGCATTAGGAATCAAACTGAAAGTCTGCAGAAGCCTTGCATTCCTTGCTGCGACAAGGTTAAACAACCTCTATAAGACGAGACGCGAGAACAAAAGTTAAGAGCTCCCTTCTCGCTAAGAGACGACGCGCCACACGGTTAAGCCAACTCACCGACCTTCGAAGAGACTCGGCTGCCGACCCTCGGCGCGCTGGAAGCAGAATGACCGTCTCACACACTCCAACGTCTCCCACGCAATTCCGTGGCCAGGAAAACCCAGAGATGAGGCTTCCGCCACCAACCTAACACCGGTAACTTTCATGCAAGGAGAGCAAACCTCTTTGGCTACCTGAAAACTACAGGGGTTGCTCATTCTGTACGACTACCGCTGATTTTCTGCAGCAGACTGAACCACCGTATAGCAACATGAAACACATCACATTCATTCACTCACGCCTGCCAGAGAGTTTTGTATCACTGGAAAGTAAATAAAATGATAATGAAAGGGGACTACAGGGCCCTTTCAGTGTGACATTACTGTTGCATATTGTCGTTGTTGTTGTTGTGGTCTTCAGTCCTGAGACTGGTTTGATGCAGCTCTCCATGCTACTCCATCCTGTGCAAGCTTCTTCATCTCCCAGTACCTACTGCAACCTACATCCTTCTGGATCTGCTTAGTGTATTGATCTCTTGGTCTCCCTCTACGATTTTTACCCTCCACGCTGCCCTCCAATGCTAAATTTGTGATCCCTTGATGCCTCAAAACATGACCTACCAACCGATCCCTTCTTCTAGTCAAGTTGTGCCACAAACTTCTCTTCTCCCCAATCCTATTCAATACCTCCTCATTAGTTACGTGATCTACCCACCTTATCCTCAGCATTCTTCTGTAGCACCACATTTCGAAAGCTTCTATTCTCTTCTTGTCCAAACTGGTTATAGTCCATGTTTCACTTCCATATTTCGCTACACTCCATACAAATACTTTCAGAAACGACTTCCTGACACTTAAATCTATACTCGATGTTAACAAATTTCTCTTCTTCAGAAACGATTTCCTTGCCATTGCCAGTCTACATTTTATATCCTCTCTACTTCGACCATCATCAGTTATTTTGCTCCCTAAATAGCGAAACTCCTTTACTACTTTAAGTGTCTCATTTCCTAATCTAATCCCCTCAGCATCACCCGATTTAATTTGACTACATTCCATTATCCTAGTTTTGCTTTTGTTGATGTTCATCTTATATCCTCCTTTCAAGACACTGTCCATTCCGTTCAACTGCTCTTCCAAGTCCTCTGCTGTCTCTGACAGAATTACAATGTCATCGGCGAACCTCAAAGTTTTTACTTCTTCTCCATGAATTTTAATACCTACTCCGAATTTTTCTTTTGTTTCCTTTACTGCTTGCTCAATATACAGATTGAATAACATCGGGGAGAGGCTACAACCCTGTCTCACTCCTTTCCCAACCACTCCTTCCCTTTCATGCCCCTCGACTCTTATAACTGCCATCTGGTTTCTGTACAAATTGTAAATAGCCTTTCGCTCCCTGTATTTTACCCCTGCCACCTTCAGAATTTGAAAGAGAGTATTCCAGTTAACGTTGTGAAAAGCTTTCCCTAAGTCTACAAATGCTAGAAACGTAGGTTTGCCTTTTCTTAATCTTTCTTCTAAGATAAGTCGTAATGTTAGTATTGCCTCACGTGTTCCAACATTTCTACGGAATCCAAACTGATCTTCCCCGAGGTCCGCTTCTACCAGTTTTTCCATTCGTCCGTAAAGAATTCGCGTTAGTATTTTGCAGCTGTGACTTATTAAACTGATAGTTCGGTAATTTTCACATCTGTCAACACCTGCTTTCTTTGGGATTGGAATTATTATATTCTTCTTGAAGTCTATGGGCATTTCGCCTGTCTCATACATCTTGCTCACCAGATGGTAGAGTTTTGTCATGACTGGCTCTCCCAAGGCCATCAGTAGTTCTAATGGAATGTTGTCTACTCCCGGGGCCTTGTTTCGACTCAGGTCTTTCAGTGCTCTGTCAAACTCTTCACGCAGTATCTTATCTCCCATTTCATCTTCATCTACATCCTCTTCCATTTCCATAATATTGTCCTCAAGTACAGCGCCCTTGTATAAACCCTCTATATACTCCTTCCACCTTTCTGCCTTCCCTTCTTTGCTTAGAACTGGGTTGCCATCTGAGCTCTTGATATTCATACAAGTGGTTCTCTTCTCTCCAAAGGTCTCTTTAATTTTCCTGTAGGCAGTATCTATCTTACCCCTAGTGAGACAAGCCTCTACATCCTTACATTTGTCCTCTAGCCATCCCTGCCTAGCCATTTTGCACTTCCTGTCGATCTCATTTTTGAGACGTTTGTATTCCTTTTTGCCTGCTTCATTTACTGCATTTTTATATTTTCTCCTTTCATCAATTAAATTCAATATTTCTTCTGTTACCCAAGGATTTCTATTAGCCCTCGTCTTTTTACCTACTTGATCCTCTGCTGCCTTCACTACTTCATCCCTCAGAGCTACCCATTCTTCTTCTACTGTATTTCTTTCCCCCATTCCTGTCAATTGTTCCCTTACGCTCTCCCTGAAACTCTCTGCAACATCTGGTTCTATCAGTTTATCCAGGTCCCATCTCCTTAAATTCCCACCTTTTTGCAGTCTCTTCAGTTTCAATCTACAGGTCATAACCAATAGATTGTGGTCAGAATCCACATCTGCCCCTGGAAATGTCTTACAATTTAAAACCTGGTTCCTAAATCTCTGTCTTACCATTATATAATCTATCTGATACCTTTTAGTATCTCCAGGATTCTTCCAGGTATACAACTTTCTTTTATGATTTTTGAACCAAGTGTTAGCTATGATTAAGTTATGCTCTGTGCAAAATTCTACAAGGCGGCTTCCGCTTTCATTTCTTCCTCCCAATCCATATCACCTACTATGTTTTCTTCTCTCCCTTTTCCTACTGACGAATTCCAGTCACCCATGACTATTAAATTTTCGTCTCCCTTCACTACCTGAATAATTTCTTTTATCTCGTCATACATTTCATCAATTTCTTCATCATCTGCAGAGCTAGTTGGCATATAAACTTGTACTACTGTAGTAGGCATGGGCTTTGTGTCTATCTTGGCCACAATAATGCGTTCACTACGCTGTTTGTAGTAGCTAACCCGCACTCCTATTTTTTTATTCATTATTAAACCTACTCCTGCATTACCCCTATTTGATTTTGTATTTATAACCCTGTAATCACCTGACCAAAAGTCTTGTTCCTCCTGCCACCGAACTTCACTAATTCCCACTATATCTAACTTTAACCTATCCATTTCCCTTTTTAAATTTTCTAACCTACCTGCCCGATTAAGGGATCTGACATTCCACGCTCCGATCCGTAGAATGCCAGTTTTCTTTCTCCTGATAACGACGTCCTCTTGAGTAGTCCCCGCCCGGAGATCCGAATGGGGGACTATTTTACCTCCGGAATATTTTACCCAAGAGGACGCCATCATCATTTAATCATCCAGTAAAGCTGCATGTCCTCGGGAAAAATTACGGCTGTAGTTTCCCCTTGCTTTCAGCCGTTCGCAGTACCAGCACAGCAAGGCCGTTTTGGTTAATGTTACAAGGCCAGATCAGTCAATTATCCAGACTGTTGCCCCTGCAACTACTGAAAAGGCTGCTGCCCCTCTTCAGGAACCACATGTTTGTCTGGCCTCTCAACAGATACCCCTCCGTTGTGGTTGCACCTACGGTACGGCCATCTGTATCGCTGAGGCACGCAAGCCTCCCCACCAACGGCAAGGTCCATGGTTCATGGGGAGGTGTTGCATATTACCTAGCAATATTGTTTCATTTTCTGTCACTATTTGGTGGATGCATTATTGAGAGGACTGGACATGTGGAACCGAGAGTAAGGCTTTGCGTTTTTCCCCACGGGGATAGTGCACTCGCCGTGTGGTCCCAGGGTTCTATTCTCGGCAGTAGGCAGCCAGTGAATATCAGTAGGACAAACGAACCTCCCCAAAGAGACGGGCAGTCTTTGCAGAAGTCAGGCTGTGGCCTGCTTCAGGCTTCTGTGAGCAGAGCTGGTGCCTGGCCTAGCTGAGATAATCTGGCGCCGCGTCTTCACTGCCATCCACAGAGAATAACTGAGTTTGATATTTTTGCCTTTTCTGCCCTGTCAGATCGAGAGAAACGGTTGCTTTAACGCCAATATTTTTCCCATCCAGTCGAATTCAGTTCTCTTGGCGCAAACTAGCCTACCCATCGAGGAGACACTGTTACAGCCTGATGACAACCTTCTATTTGTTAATGTGCGTTTTTTATGCCAAGAATGGGAAATTCCTGCTGCAGTGTCCTGTTTGTCCACGAATAAGCGATATTCTCATCCACCACATAAGCAACAGCGATATGTTATCCCCTCCGTACGGTATATTTCAAATCGTTAGGCAGCTGAGGGCCTCATACTAAGATTCTTGGCTGGTATGCTCCTGGCTTCCATGGGCCACCGCCTGCTACTCATTGACACGCACCATAGCCGTTGCTGGGGAATAGGAAGGGTCACACCTGCGATAGCATGATCCACATTCTAGGCAGCTCATTACTTGCTTATTTTGCCACGAAACTTACATTATATTTTAGTTTGTGGCTTCTTGTTGTAGCGTTAACTTTGAGCGGGCTGCCCAGATGAGCAGATCTCGTTGCGCTATCTCAAAACAGTCTTCCACACCTTTTCATATTTCCCCACAGCGCTGGAATCTTTTGTAATTTGATTTGAGTTTTAGAGAACTTTCTTCTCCGTTAAGTCTATTGTGATTTTGGTCAGTTATTAGAGCAAATACTTATCTGTTAATTTCAGTCTTGAGTTAGATTTCCTCCTCCTTTAAATTATCCTACAGCCATTACTTGGTAAGGTGACCCATTAATGTTAAGTGTAACCCCGTGTACACCTAAGCTTGTTTTCGCACTTTGACTTATGTTTGAGCAATATAGCCAAACGCTCGTTAGGCAGTGAAGTTAACGGGTATTGCACTCGCTCGTCTGATTATAAATCTGTTTATTGACAGGAGAGGGCTGCGTCGATTTTCCTTAGGATTACAAGCTTTCTTTGTGTTCCTTTATGACTTTTTAGCTAACAATCTTGCAGTATTCAGACATAATAAGCAGCAACATGGCATACCGCCAGTCATTCAGAGATTTTTAAGTATTTTTGTTCGTCTCCCACTGGCTGTCCAGAGCACGCCTTGTAAGAAATCGTTGCCTTTTCTGGCCTCTGATTGGCTTGTCTTCCAGGACAGAGACTCCATATCGGCGTGATACGAAAAAGATGGCATCAATCTAAGGGTATACGTGTGCGGGGAAAGATGCACATAGAGCTAGAGTCTATTTCAGCCTGTTTCAATCTGTGTCATTATTTTGAAGTGGTTGCGACCACAAGTGGTACATCTAGGATAACAGCTCTTGTCCTAAGCAAAAAGTCTCACAGCATCCCTGAAAATTTAATTCAGTACACACTGCTAATAGTCAAGCAGCCGATGTGTTGTGATCCTCAGGGCTATCAAGGGACCTACTACCTACGACACCTTCCCCATAAAGCACAGAAGTGTAGAACACGAAAGGTGAACTGAATGAACATTTGTGACGTGTACCTGAGGCGTACATGTACAGCTACAAAGCCGAAGTGAAATGCCTGGCTCTTACAACCAGTCGATATCATCACATTTTCGGCAGTGATGACAAGTGGAATCGTTGCAGTTTGTCTAAAATATTTAAGAAATATATTGCTCCCGAACGGTCTTAATGCGGCAATGTGATGTTACAGTATTCACTAAGATCACATGGACATGTCGAAAGTTGTCAAGCATCAATGGAGCCACTTCAATTAAAAGTACATGTCAGCTCACCTAAAAAATCCACTCCCCCGTTTCTAAGTATTGCACTCCTCAAGCTTACTTCATCCCTTGCATGCAGTTACAAGCTTAGCGCTTCTTCAGTCGACTGTGTAAGTGACTGCGATCGCGAGAGCCTAATCAGATCATAAAATCAAGGCAGCCGTTTTCCAAACAGTAACTGTTAGAGGTAATCATGTACAAGTTACTTTCACCACTAACTTACACAATTTTCTTCTTACTTACAAGGGCCGTTCAATAAGTAATGTCACACATGTTTCTAAAAAGCCATTAATACACATAGACAAACGTCATTGTTGATGCTTCACATTTGATGTTAGTTCTGTGCGCCGGTGAAGTTTCGAACCGTTCTGGCAGATGGCAGAGCCGTAGTACAGCGTCAGAATGGCGTCTACATAAGACTCACGTTACATGCAGAGTGCTGTTGTTGAATACTTTTGTGCAGAAAAAGAAACCGTGCTGAACATCCGTAAATGTTTGTGTGCAGTGTATGGCCATGCTGCAGTTGATAGGAGTACAGTTGGGCGATGGGTAAAGAAAGTTACAGCCTCAGGAAATGCAGAAACGGAGCTCCATGCTCACCACGCTCGGGATGTTCTATCACAGCCACTGCTCCAGACATGCTGAATCGTGCGAAGGCCATTATTCGTGCCGACCGACGCATCGCAACTCGAAAATTGGCTCTACACTTATCGATCAGCATTGAAAGTGCGTCTGCAATGAGCAAGACTTTCGGATATTCAAAGAGGTGATCACGATGGGTTCCACGAATGCTCACATCGGACCACGAGATTCAAAGAAATGGCGTTTTAAGACCGACGAGAGGCCTTTCTGTCGACAGGGAACACACTTTAAAGATGACGAGAATGTCAGTCATGCAGTGAAAACATGTCTACGCCCGCAGGACAAGAACTTTTACCAGCAGCTAATACATGCTCTTCCACAACGTTGGCGTACGGCCATAGAACGTGATGGAAACTACATAGAAAAATAGGACATGGGCAAGACATGTTGATGTATATTGTCACCAAATTTTGACTCTTAACAATAAATATGTTCAGAAGAAAAAAGTATGGTGCATTACTTATTGAACGACCCTCGTAATTTTTTTATGTATAACATGGGCACTTCATTCTGATTTTTGTAAGTTAGCGGTGTCCACGTCAGAGAGAAAGCAAGTTATGTTACTCATGGAGGTATAAGGAGGGGAGGTGCCATGACGTCACAAACTTGAAGCCGACAGAAACCGAGCTCCGCCATTGCAGTTTGGTCAGAAGACTCGTTTCCGATTGTGCTACTGTCTAGAGCTGCTGAAGGTTTTTTCATTTTAAAATGCCGGTTTGCGTTGTTTACGGGTGTACTAACCGTTGGAATAGTGCTACCAAGTTAAAAGGAATCACGTTCCATGCGTAAGTGGCCCCGTTCGTAAAATATTGTCGTTTATATTCGTGAGATGTGCGGCCTTGTTTACGTTTTGTGAAACTGTTTTCTTCTTATTTTATTTCAGATTTCCGATCAATGAAGCTCGAAGGGCTCTGTGGGTTCATATGCTTATTTTTCTTGACAAAGCACAAACGATGTTTGTATTTACAAATGAAATTTTGTATAAGTGTGTAAACGAGTAAGAAATATCATCCGGTATGTAAACTAGCATAGCTTTCGGGTTCTGCTTTCAGTTTACATCGACACAAATACAGTAAAAGGTGATTTGAGTTTGAAAAGAGCTTTGTACACTGTTATTTTTCATCATTCGAAGTTCGTATCCAAAAGAAACACTTAAGTTAACGAGGCCAAATCAGTTGTATTGCTGGGGCAAAAACGCATTAAAAACAAAACGAAAACACCTGAAAAAGCTATTCTGACGTTGTGTTATGCATGTAAACATTGTAACACTCATCATCTGAAATTATTTCGCAGACATAACGTTAAATATGAAGAACACGCAATTCTAACAAGAGCTCTGTCACTGTTTTGACCAATCAAACATGGCGGCCCACCGGCTTCAAACAGACGTACAGCAGACGGCCATAGTGCCATCTCCCCTCCTTATACCTCCATGATGTTACTGGTAAACAATCTATGGTCTTATTGTGGCACTGTCTTTGCCTCTGCGCAGTCTGCTAAGTTCTTGGTAGGTGATGAATATTCTCAGTAGTGCTGTGTTGACTTGCTCAAATTAGGTTCTGTTTGGTCAAAGGTTAGCACACCGTTTAAATTGGATAACGGTTTGTGGGTACATAGTTTTCGTCATACATAGACTTTTATAGAGTCGGAGGTAAAGTTGGGCTCAATGTCATACAGAAACAAATATAGTGGGGAGGTGACAAACGGTCGTCATAAAGTAGAGAAAATCACTTTCTGAATAACCCAAAGCAAATCAGTGAATTTATTTCTAAATATAGCCAGTTAGTTATCAGAGCGCACCTTACATGAACGAAGATGTTTTAACAATGTGTCTCGAGCACGAAACTAACAGAACCTCTTTTCTGCCTAACAAAGAGATACATCAACTATGATTTTCAATTACCGATGAGAATCAAATGCAATGGCTTGGAACATAAATTTAGGCAATCGTTCTAGGAATGATTAAATGGTGATCTCCCTATTACAATCTAAATTCTGTTACGTCGCGTAACGGTTATGTGTACAGGAAAAGCTAATAAAAATTCCGTCACTTCTCATTTGCTTCTGTATGTAATCAAGGTATTCAACTAAATGAAAAACAGTTTGTTTTTTGTCGTACGCATATAATGATTAAGCTCCTACTACAGACACTAAGGAAACGTTGTTAGCTATACCCTCCACTAAAAATTTTCCGTTTTCCCAGAGCAAGCGCCACCATACATACGCATGTATATGACGAACAAACGGATATAAAACACCACAACACAAAAGAAAGACAATGAAAAACACACAGGAGACAGGTGTAAACATAATATACAGTAAACACACACATTCAAGACACATTGAAAGCGCACTGAAATGTGTGCGAAAACGCCGAAAGCACGACTCAGGTGGATCACAAAATCGCAAATAAAACCAAATTCCAATTTAACCTTGCAAACATCCCTTCCAAAAAGCTGGTTCTCACCTAACAGCGACATGATAACAAAAACTGTGATATACTAGTTTATCTAAAATCATTATATTAACGCAGATATTATAATATACGAATATGTAGTTTCGCGGCGATATATATTGATAAAATTTTCTCGGGCCATTATATTAACGCAGTTATTATAATATACGAATATATAGTTTCGCGGCGGTATATACTGATAAAATTTTCTCGGGCTTTCAGCCGCGTCCAGTGGTTTGAAATCCATGAGCTTTCGGTCGAGTTCTCCTCGACCATGGTCAAATAGTTACAGTCGAATGATTGCTGCTGTCGGTCGTATATAGACGCGCTGCCTTTAGTGACGTCACTCGTGCTCGCTCCAGTTCCATATATGGTAATGTCTTTATTGCGCTCTAGCCGCTCCCGCTTCAGTTTTCCGATGGCCGGATTCCAACCTGTCCACAGCTGCAGTTAAGACTTGCGAGATATCCTCACTCTTCATGTGGAATGTAGCAGTTTCAGTTTTAAAGAAGGCGGTTACTAACAGGTGTGAATACTATTGAACCACCAGTATCTTAAGTCGTAATTGGAAAATAATGACACGAATTATTTATAGAAAAATGTAAAAAAAACTGCAAGAATCCGACCTCGAGGAAAATCGGTTGTTGGAGAAATGTGGGAAAGCGCGAGGGAAAAATAATCCCATGCTTGCCTAATAAGATATGTTCAAAAATGGTTCGAATGGCTCTAAGCACTATGGGACTTAACATCTGAGGTCTTCAGTCCCCAAGAATTAGAACTACTTAAAACTAACTAACCTAAGGACATCACACACATCCATGCCCGAGGCAGGATACGAACCTGCGAGCGCAGCAGCAGCGCGGTTCCGGTCTGAAGCGCCTAAACGCTCGGCCACAGCGCCGACGATAAGATAGGTACAGGAAACATAAACCTACGTTATTAACAATTGTAGGTTTAGAGAAATCTTTTGAAATGTTCACTAGTACACATTGTTTGATATTCTGAAGGTAATGGATATAAAATACAGTGACCTAGAGGTTATTTGAGCTAGTACAGAAACCAGACATTGTACTAAGAGGTCAAGCATAGTGAAATGAAGCCCAACGTCAGAAGGGAGGCAGACGCCGTTGTGCTATCCCCAATTTCATTCAATCTGCACACCTAACAAGCAATAAAGGAAGCCAAGGACAAATTTGGAAAGGGAATTAAAATTGAGGGAGATGTTTTCCGATGACATTTAACTCTGTCAGAGACAGCACAGGACTTGAAAGAGCATTTGAACTGAACTGATATTGTTTTGAAAATAAGTTATAAGATTCAAACTGACAAAATTAAAGTAGATCAGATGATACTGAGAGACTGAGATTAGAACATAAGCCGCTAAAAGTGAATGAGTTTTTCTATTTTGGCAGCAAAAAATTGACAATGGCCACAGTATGAAGGATATAAAATGTACACTGATTATAGCAACAATAGCATTTCAGAAAAAGAGGAATTTACTAATATAAATGTAAGATTTAAGACGTCTTTTCTGAATTTTGTCTGGAAAGCAGTCTTGTATGGAAGTGAAACATGGACGATAAGCAGCCTAGACAGGAAGAGAGTAGACGGTTATGAAATGTGGTGGAATAATGCTAAATTCTTGATGGGGAGATAGATTGACTAATGACGAGGTACTTAATCGAACTGAGAAAAAAGGAATTTGTGCCACAACTTGACTAAAAGAAGGAATACGATGATGTGACGCTTCTTGATACACCAAAGAATAATCAGTTTTGCAGTCGGGGTAAGAGTGAGAGGTAAGAAATTTGGAGGGAGACCAAGGCATAAATACAGTAAGCAGTTTCAAATGGAAGTTGGTTCAAATATTCATAGATGAAGGGGCTTACAGAGGATAAATTGGCATTGAGCTGTGCTTCAAACCAGGCTCCGGACGAAGAGTGCAATAACAACAACAGCTTTTGTGCATACGCTTTGGCGTGGCATTGTACATCTTCATGCGTTTGCCGCTACCAGGTTTCCAGCATTTACAAGGAGATCTTTGTACATATTTAATATCCTCTGACAATCGTGTTTGATACGAACGCAAGCGTGTTTTGTATTCAATCTACCTTTGTAGTCTGTATTTTCCCGGTATCCCAGGACTGAGCCGAAGTTCCCACACTCTTCACCTACAATATTTAGCCTGTGCTATTATTCCACATAGTATCATACAAATTGTTACACCCAAACGAAAATATAGAAAAACAGAAAACACATTACCGTGCCTAATAGTGCGTAGTGAACCCGTTGGCATTCAAATGAGCTTCCAGTCGTTTCGAAAGAGGTAAATACAGATTCTGTAAGTTTTTCAAGGGAATCTTAGACCATTATACCTCAAAAATTGTGGCAAATTCAGGTAACGATGACGGTAGGTAGTGATCACCCACCCTTCTCTTCAAAGTAGACCACAAAGGCTTAATAATATTGAGATCTTGTGACAGCGGTGCCCACGGCAAGGTGCCACAATTCCTCCTCGTCCTCACAGAACCAGTCCTGAGCAATGAGAGTGCATGAACAGGGGGTTCATCAACTTGGAATACAGCATCACCATTGGGGAACAGCCGCGCGGGATTAGCTGAGCGGTCTTAGGCGCTGCAGTAATGGACTGTGCGGCTGGTCCCGGCGGAGGTTCGAGTCCCCCCTCGGGCATGGGTGTGTGTGTCTGTCCTTAGGATAATTTAGGGTAAGTAGTGTGTAAGCTTAGACACTGATGACCTTAGCAGTTAAGTCCCATAAGATTTCACACACATTTGAATATTGGGGAACAAACACTGAACCATGGAATGAACCTGCCTGAACCTGATCAGCCAAAATGGTCACATAATTCTAGGCAGTATGGCCACCGTCCAGAACAACCATGGAGCACATTGAATGGCACCATATGGCTGCCCAAATTAACGCTGAACTCCGCTATATTTCACTCTTGGAATGAAAGCTCAGTCAGAAGTTGGAAACAGTGTGAAACAAGACTAATACGACCAAATATTATCCTTTCATTGCTTCAAATTACAGATTCTGTTGCTTCGGCAACACTGTTTGCTATTACGGGCACTTGATCTCACTGGTCCTGATTTGGTCCGACACATATTCCACTCCTGTGCCAGTGTCATCATCTCGAGGTGTATTTGCAGCCTAGGTCCTCTGTTATCTGTGGCATACATTCCTATATCTTCTTCCCCTACAGCGTTTCTCCTTACGGCTCCCTCGAGTATGAAAATACCCCCCCCCCCCCTCCTTGCCATTGTCCTTCACATGTTCCTCTCCCTGTAGATTCTGCGGAAAACCCCCTTGTCTCAAATTTTCTCAGCCCACCGAACTTCTAGCAGCCTTACATAGCACCACATCTCAAACACTTCGATTACCTTCTTTTCCGGAATGAGATTTTCACTCTGCTGCGGAAGGTAGGAGACGAGGTACTGGCAGAATTGAAGCTGTGGGGACGGGTCGTGAGTCGTGCTTGGGTAGCTCAGCTTGTTCGGCCAGAGGGTTAGCTGCCCACTGAATTAATGGATCAACGACAAACGGAAACGGGTGTCTTGCGACGTCTGCCCCGAGCTGACGCAGCGTATGAAAACGAACAAAATGAGATTTTAAAAAAAAGGGTGGTGGAGCACTTGCCCGCGAAAGGCAAAGATCCCGGTCCGGCACACAGTTTTAATCTGCAACGAAGTTTCATCTTCTTTTCCGGTTTTCCCAAAGTCCTTCACTTCGATACAACACTGTACTCCAAATGGGCATTCAGAGAAATTTGTACTGCTGTCTCATTTATAGAAATATTTTTAAATACCTATAGTACTTCATTAAAGTTTATATTAGTTAAAGAAATATGTTTAACCCTAGTACATATATTTGGTCAGGAATGCCCACTTTTTTTGTGGTAGTCTGCTTTTTATGTTTATATATTATGATATCCGTCATAATAAGTTATTTTGCTTCCAAGGTACCAGAACTTCATTAAAGTCTATATTATTTAAAGAAAAATGTTTAACGCTAGTACACTTTTTTAGTCAGGAGTGCCCACGTTTTGTGTGGTAGTCTGATTTTTATGTTTATATGTTATGACATCCGTCATAATACGTTATTTTGCTTCCAAGGTGCCAGAAGTCCTTCATTTCGTCTAATTTGTGATTTCCGATTTGAATATTAAGTTTATCGCTTATGTCTTTCCTGCTACCTCTTATTATTTTCATCTTTCTTTAGTTTACTCTGAACCGTTGTTGTGCTCATTAGACTATTCATTCTATTCAGTAGGCCCTGAAATTCTTCCAGCCTTTCCGTCATTGTTTATTCGATGTGCAGATCGAACACTAAGGCGAAAGACTGAATCACTGTAGTTGCTGGAACCCCACTGTTGTGAGCGTTAAGCTCTTCATCAGAGTCGCTAAGCACGTATATGCTAATTAACGGTATTTAGATTCAAATTTGTGATATTCCTGAGGAGGCCTTTTGTCCCGATAATTAGAGCGCTAGTTTCAATTTTTAATGCGGCGTTGCATATTCATGGTACAATTTTTCATTTTATTTTTTTCTCATGAGTTCCTTGCATGTACTTGCGTGTACTAAAACATGAAGAACACGAACCTTCTGAGTTGCAACTTCTAAGAGGTGTGCTCCATCCCACATGAGTCATTTCCACAACTAGAGTTTTTATGAAGGCCATGAATTTTTTGAGTAATTTAGAAGAAGATGTCCACGATTCCCCTGATGAGCGAAAATGAACGATTCCGCTTGCGACGGATGGTGTACGAATAGTGTGTCGCAGAAACTCGTCCTCATTCATCATGAGTTTGTATGAGTTACTACATTTGTCGAAGATGCAATTAGCAAAACATGTGTACTCGTTTATTGCTGCACTTTACCGCACTCCTTACCTCTGTTACCGGCCTAAAGTTGGTCAATGCTTAGCAAGCAAGGTTTAAAATTGCCTCTGTATGTCTACCTCGGTCTCTACGGGTCAGTTCATTCCAAACGTCCATGCCCGAAATTCCTTCACCCCTCCTCTTCATCCCATTTCCTGTCCCTCTCTTGCCGCTAAATGAATTAGTTCTTTCTTTGAGCGTATAGCTTCCATGCTGAAGTTAAACCTTAATAAATAAGAGTTAATGGAAGTAGAGAATACGTATAATTAAATACAGTTTATTAGAACAGTTAAATATGCAAGTTTGTAAGTATTATATTCGTTTAGCACGAAAGTGCCAGATGATTTTCAAGCAACGCCACTTGCATCATCTAAGGCGGACACAGGTGTCACTGTCATGAAAAATAGCACAATAGACGTAATAATTTTTCTTTTGTTCATCAGATTATGAGTTTACCTTGAGCAAATACGTCGAAGACTGGCTGTTACTTACTGCGATGAAACGTGTATGTAAAACTCCATAAATATATATCCTGAATAGTGTCTACGATTCACACAACAATTACATGAATTTAGGTTAAATCAACAATCGAGGTCGCAATAATATTTGTTTATTATGACAGGTTCGGCTCATGTTAAAGCCATCCTCAGATTTTTTGGGTTCCCTATGGCTCGTTCTAGCAGCTCCTCTGTTTTTCACATGACAACACGATGGTACACTCACTTTAGTGAAGCTGACATAAGAAACTTCGAGAAATATTACCCCTACATTTCGTAACTACGGTATCCACAGCGGAGGGGCGTACACTGGCAGGGAAAGTAGCTGAAAACTGCGAATAGAAAGTCAAGGAAGGACAGATATCGTACGCAAACTTTTTCTCTTGGGGATGAACCTGAGTACGTCTGCAGAAGATTTCAAGCGAAATTCATTCTGTGGGATGTTGAACTTCGTAACTGAAGATATTATGGCGTAATAGAAATTTTTTAAAGAAACGGATGTCCCTGACATCCAGAAGACATAGGAAACTCTGTTTTCTTGTTTCCAATGCTTTATCTTATCCGATGACCTCTATCCATCAAGAGAATTTCGTATTGTTGTTTTGGACATCTCATTAGTGTAGAGGAAACTATTAGGACTCAGAACTTCCGAACTGTGTCCAAACTGCAAACATCTTGTTCCCTTTAAACGTTTCTAAAACACTTTATACCTGGCTTGCAAATGAATTCTCTTATTGCGAGAAAGGGAATTTAAATAATGTAGTACACTTGTTTAAAAATATTTCTATGAATTAGAGAGCAATTTAACGCATGTATTCGATTTGTGATACTAAAGCTTAGAGTGGAGCTTATTAAATCAGTTATTAATGAACTGTACAACACATACATAAAGCAACACGGATAAGCACAGGGTGGCCAGGAAGTCTTTGGTTGGTTGGTTGGTTTGTGGGAGGGGACCAAACAGCGAGGTCATCGGTCCTATCGGATTAGGGAAGGATGCGGCAGGAAATTTGAGGTGCCCTTTCACAGGAACCATGCCGGCATCTGCCTGGAGTAATTTAGGGAAAATCGTGGAAAACCTAAATCAGGATGGCCGGGCGCAAGTTTGAACCGTCGTCCTCCCGAATGCGAGCCCAGTGTGCTAACCACTTCGCCATCTTGTTCGGTCTAAAGTCTTTGCACAACTGTCAATATTAACTTCAAAAGACCTGTAGAACTTACAAATTCTTTGGTTAGTGTCAGATGAAAGAATAAATCACCAAGTGCTTGTTAAGATGTCAATAAATGTCAATAAACTTCAACACGTGTGCCGTTTGTTGCTCGAAGAATGTCTGATCGATATTCGATTTGACGCCATACGATTAACAACATTCTCTGTGTAACACCAGCAACAGCATCTTTTATACTTCTCAATGTATTCAGATCATGTACTTCTGTAGCCCCACAAAACGAAATCTAAAGGCTTTCTGTCTGGTGATCTCAAAGGCCAGGCAGTGGGGCCATGACGCGCAATCCAACTATTAGCAAATGTTTTGTAACGTTCTTTTAAAAAAATAAACGTTAAGATTACGTTGCATGAATGTCTGAACTGTGGAATGGGCACAAAACTCGGGTTATCGTGTAGCTTGTTGTATCTGCAAGTGGTGTGCTTACTATGTGTTACAGTTGGCAAAAACTCTACACGAACAGTTTGGGTAATGTAACTTCCAATACCGATAGAGAAATACAGTCACTGCCAAATACATTCAGCCTCTTAGGCACTGAATCCTCTGACCCTGTTCAAAACTGATAACTTCGATCCCTGTGCACATAACAAATAAATTAAATTGTCTTACCTCTAAAGCAGCAACGAAATAACGCGATATATTATGGTCCCTCATGAAAAACAGTCCGCAGCTCGTAGTCTCGCGGTAGCGTTCTCGCTTCTCGAGCACGGGGTTCCGGTTTCGATTCCCGATGGGGGTTAGCAACTTTTACCTGCCCCGAGATGACTAGGTATTGTTGTGTCGTCTTCATCATCATCATTCATCCCCATTACGGTCGGAGGAAGGCAAAGGCAAACCACCTCCATCTTGACCTTGCCTGGTACGGCGGTGCGGGTCTCCCGCATCATTCCGCCACTCTCTATCCAGAAGAATGGGACTTCATTTCCATTTACATGAAAAACAAAAATATGTTAGCTACAG
This sequence comes from Schistocerca nitens, assembly GCF_023898315.1. Taxonomy (NCBI): domain Eukaryota; kingdom Metazoa; phylum Arthropoda; class Insecta; order Orthoptera; family Acrididae; genus Schistocerca; species Schistocerca nitens. The sequence continues at coordinate 268,199,031 of NC_064618.1, forward strand.
GCTCAGCAGTGTGCAATGCTGACCCTAATACTTGAAATGCACATGAAATTCTTTTGGCTGATAAAGGAGAACATTTAAGAATATCTAAATTCTTTAAAAAATATATGACCTAGACAAGGAGGCGGTACTGATTACGGTGAATTACTGACACTGTGCTTTTTTAGCAAAATTATATTGAAAGTTAAGTTTGGCTTTCCAAAAACATCTGATAGTTGAAGTTACATTCAAAAACAATGAGGTTTAAACATCAAGTATTACGTAACGTCGTTAAACCAGTATAAATGCAAATCATCAAATTACATATAGCTCTGTTAACAAATCTTAGAAGAAACTTCCTGGCAGACTAAAACTGTGTACCGGACCGAGACTCGAACTCGGGACCTTTGCCTTTCGCGGGCAAGTGCTCTACCAACTGAGGTACCCAAGCACGACTCATGCCCCGTCCTCACAGCTTTACTTCTGCCAGTACCTCGCCTCCTACCTTCCAAACTTAACAGAAGCACTCCTGCGAACCTTGCAGAACTAGCACACCTGAAAGAAAGGAGTGCTAGTTCTGCAAGGTTGTGCATTAAACCGCACTACACATTCATTTTAGGGGAATCGCTAACGTGGTCTAAGGGAGCTTGTGGAATTCACGAACTTTCTATCCTCACATTGTGCTTCTTAACTTTTCCTGATTCGTGGGAAGTGGTTTCATCTGAAAAACAAATTCCTTGAAAATATTGCTGGTATCGATTCGTTCTAATATCCCAGTCGAAAAAGCTGCGTGACGAGTTCCAGCATCTGGTTGTAGCGTATGTATTATTTGGAACTTGCATTTATCAAGATGCAATCTGATGTGTAGAAGTCTTCGCACTGTGGTTCTAGGAAACCGTAATTCACGAGGTGTTCGTCATGGAGATTTGGAAGGGCTTCGTAAGAACGCCTGTTATGTAGCTCGTACACATTGTCCACTGAACGAACGCCGCCCTACTCGCTGAAGATCCACCACACTACCGGTCTGTTTGAACTTTACGTACGACGCAACTGTCGTCGAAAAATTTGCTGCACAGTAAATGGAGATTTTGTAGCGTGATACCGCTGGATACACTGCGCATTCTCCTCGTGTGACGCCATTTTATAACGAAAACAGTTGTAGTGCTCTCTGGTTAGCTTCTACCTGCAACAAAGATGTGTGAACAAACTCGATGATTTATTCTTTTATTTTTTACATATGACACTTATTTAAGTTAGATAGTTCACTAAAATAAACACTGATATTTGTGCGAAGACCTTAGGTCTACCTGCACAACAGAAGTATTTCACGCGTACGTCATTCAGGAGCATATTCCATACAAATTTCCGCCAAATAATATGTTAGTAAACTTTACGACCATTTCCTGTATGATTCCACAAATCATAAATCATTCTCACTTAATTACCTACTATTAACAATTTTTTAAACTGTTGAGTAGTATAAAATCGCCGACCTCAAACGAGACTCCAGCATGAATACCTCTAAGAGTCACGTGACAAGCAATTTTAAAAATCGAAAACTGGTAAAGGTTAAATGTGAATAAATGTGTTGTACCACACATGTGGGGACCCGTGGTCTACGAGTAGCTCTATGACTAGTAGTGGGTTCCAGGTTCGAGCCCAGCCGCTGCTTAAAATTTAAATAAAAATCATGAGCAATGGCAGCCAAAGACATAAGAAGTCACCTTTACTCCGCCAGTGACCTTGTCGAAGAGGGCAAAGAAGCGGAGATACGTTCAGGACGCTCTCTTGCCTTTGGTGTGCAAAACTGCCTCAAGAAAGCGGCACAGTTAGCAATGATTAACGATGCGGAAGACAATGCAAACCACTGAGATAGAGACACATAACGTGTATCCACAGGACGTGCGGCCTGTAACTGGAAACGTGTTATGATGATCTCTCCATTGGTAAAAGATTCCGGATTAGTCCTCCATTTGGATCTCCGCGAGAGTACTTCCAAGACGGAGGCGATCATGAGAAGAAGATGGAATAACCAGTGATCGGATCACTTTCTACAAGTCGGAGCACGGAATGACACAAATTTGAACTTAGTGGGAAAGCTGGAAAATCTGAAAAGGGAAATGCAAAGGCTCAACGTAGATATAGATAGGTCAGTGAAGAGAATTGAAAAGAAGGTAAGGGTTTCTGATCAAAGTGTATGTAGTGTAGGTTGTGTAATATCAACAGCACCACAAAATTGTATAACGGGAGTAGAATTCGTTATGAATAGGGAAGTAGGGCAGAGTGTGTGTTACCGTGAACAGTTCAGTGACAGCGTAAATATCATCAGATTCGTCAGCAAAACAACGCCGCCAACGATAATTCATGTAGACAAGTTGACGTCGCAAGCAGAAGAAAAGATAGATGAAGTTTATGAGGATACAGAACGAGTAATTCAGTATGTAAATGGAGATGAAAATATAAAATCATGGGGGATTGGAACGCGGTTGCAGGGAATGAAACAACAGAAAGGGTTACAGGGGAATATGTGACAGGCACTAGGAATGAGAGAAGAGGAAGACTGAGTCCTGCAATGTACACTCCTGGAAATGGAAAAAAGAACACATTGACACCGGTGTTTCAGACCCACCATACTTGCTCCGGACACTGCGAGAGGGCTGTACAAGCAGTGATCACACGCACGGCACAGCGGACACACCAGGAACCGCGGTGTTGGCCGTCGAATGGCGCTAGCTGCGCAGCATTTGTGCACCGCCGCCGTCAGTGTCAGCCAGTTTGCCGTGGCATACGGAGCTCCATCGCAGTCTTTAACACTGGTAGCATGCCGCGACAGCGTGGACGTGAACCGTATGTGCAGTTGACGGACTTTGAGCGAGGGCGTATAGTGGGCATGCGGGAGGCCGGGTGGACGTACCGCCGAATTGCTCAACACGTGGGGCGTGAGGTATCCACAGTACATCGATGTTGTCGCCAGTGGTCGGCGGAAGGTGCACGTGCCCGTCGACCTGGGACCGGACCGCAGCGACGCACGGATGCACGCCAAGTCCGTAGGATCCTACGCAGTGCCGTAGGGGACCGCACCGCCACTTCCCAGCAAATTAGGGACACTGTTGCTCCTGGGGTATCGGCGAGGACCATTCGCAACCGTCTCCATGAAGCTGGGCTACGGTCCCGCACACCGTTAGGCCGTCTTCCGCTCACGCCCCAACATCGTGCAGCCCGCCTCCAGTGGTGTCGCGACAGGCGTGAATGGAGGGACGAATGGAGACGTGTCGTCTTCAGCGATGAGAGTCGCTTCTGCCTTGGTGCCAATGATGGTCGTATGCGTGTTTGGCGCCGTGCAGGTGAGCGCCACAATCAGGACTGCATACGACCGAGGCACACAGGGCCAACACCCGGCATCATGGTGTGGGGAGCGATCTCCTACACTGGCCGTACACCACTGGTGATCGTCGAGGGGACACTGAATAGTGCACGGTACATCCAAACCGTCATCGAACCCATCGTTTTACCATTCCTAGACCGGCAAGGGAACTTGCTATTCCAACAGGACAATGCACGTCCGCATGTATCCCGTGCCACCCAACGTGCTCTAGAAGGTGTAAGTCAACTACCCTGGCCAGCAAGATCTCCGGATCTGTCCCCCATTGAGCATGTTTGGGACTGGATGAAGCGTCGTCTCACGCGGTCTGCACGTCCAGCACGAACGCTGGTCCAACTGAGGTGCCAGGTGGAAATGGCATGGCAAGCCGTTCCACAGGACTACATCCAGCATCTCTACGATCGTCTCCATGGGAGAATAGCAGCCTGCATTGCTGCGAAAGGTGGATATACACTGTACTAGTGCCGACATTGTGCATGCTCTGTTGCCTGTGTCTATGTGCCTGTGGTTCTGTCAGTGTGATCATGTGATGTATCTGACCCCAGGAATGTGTCAATAAAGTTTCCCCTTCCTGGGACAATGAATTCACGGTGTTCTTATTTCTATTTCCAGGAGTGTATTTCCGATGGTAATAGTGTATACTCCAATACTAGGTGTAGTAGGAGAAGACCCAGAGACGTGGGGATCTTCCAGCTGGTTTACATCATAGCCAGGCGGAGATCCCGAAATCAGATAGTGCGGAGTAACAAGAAGCAGACACAGATCATAATTTAGTAATGATGCATATTACTAATGATTAACATAATTATATGGAAGACTCATTGTGAAAGGAACTGAGTTCCTTCAGTACTGAGGAATGAGGAGACGATTTTCATGTTCGTTAAGGATGTGGACACTGCAATAAGGAATACCAGAGTAGGCCGTTAAGTTGAAGAGGACAATCACAAATATTAGACTGTTAGACATGGATACAAGAAGGTAACTCCGAAGAAACAATGGGATAACAGAAGAAATACTTGAACTGATCGGTGAAAGGGGAAGTACAAAAGTGTTGAGGGAAAGACGGGAAAATAGCAATACAAATCACTTGGGAATAAAAAAAAAATAGTAAGAGCACGACAGCCAAGGGGAATAGGTGCAGGAAAAATCTGAAGAAATCGAAACAAAAATGATAGTCAGGAGGATTGACTCACAATATAGAAAAGTCAAAAGAACCTCTAGTGAAATTAAAAGCGAGGATGGTAACAGTAACAGTATTAGTGCATGGGAATCTACTGTTAAACGCAGAAGAGAGAGTAGATAGGTTGAAAGAGTAGACTAAAGGCCTCTATGATGGGGAGCACTTGTCTGATGATGTGCCAGAAGAAGAAATTGTAGTCGATATGTATGTCATAGAGCAGCCAGCATCAGAGATAAGCGTCAAGGAGAAGAAATTTCTAAGAATGTACGTTTGGAGCCCGACGTTGTATGGAGTGAATGGAGTGTGGAAAACGGGAACAGAAGGGAATCGATGAGCTTGTGGTGTGGTGCCAGAGAATAATGTTGAAAATCGGATGGGCCAATGATGAGGACATTCTCCGCAGAATCGGCGAGAAAAGGAATACACGGAAAACACTGACAAGAAGAAGACAGGACGGTAGGACGCCTGTTAAGACATCACGGAATAACTTCCATGGTACCAGAGGAAGCTGCAGAGGGTAAAAAGTGTAGGGTGAGACAGAAACTGCAAGACATCCAGCAAATACTTGAGGACGTAGGGTGCATGTGCATCATCGAAATGAAGAGGTTGGTCTAGAAGCAGAATTCTGGGCGGGCAGCGTCAAACCAGTCAGAAAAATGAAGAAGGAAAGAAAAGCAGTCCATATCAATGAGAGGTAGGGATTACGGAATTTCTCAAACACAGTCCGAATATCCTCAGGGTTTCGTTTTGCGCATTTCCGCCCCTTTCTATGTTAGGAGCTTCCAATTCTTTCTCACAATTTCTTCTTTTTCTTCTCATTCTTCTTTTTCTCCTCATCCTCCTCTTATCCTTTTATCTCCTTCGCCTTTCCTCTTCCTCTTTTCTTTTGTCCTTCCTCATTTTCTTCTACCACGACGAAGCTGCACCCTCACACAAACACTCGCCCTGGCTGCCACACCATACTTACTCCACAGAGCAACTTTGCCTTGCGTGGGCATTACGCCGTCAAATACGCCCTTCCAACAAGGCGCTCAAGCCGATTTACAAAAACTACCTTCTAAGAATCTGTTCGCGGTGACTGAGGCTGTGAATAAGGCAAACTCACTGCTGTGTCTTTCCTCTCGAAGGTGCTCCTCGCACAGCACCGTGCAAGAAACCCTGCAAAGAAAAGGGAGAAGTTCGTGGCCAGTTGAAGCGTTGAGTGGTCCCCGAAGCGTGCGCTGATGGAACTGTAGCACGCAGTCGCTGTTCGAATCCATGTCGGGTCACAGCTTACGTTTGTAACATACAATATACATTAGGATAGCCGCTGTGGAGTGTGTGGTAGAAGGCACTCTGTACCATATTAACTATTTCGTACTCTATTCCATTTGTATAACTAAAGAAGTGAAAAGGTGTATATGCCTTTCTATCTTCGATGGTCTCTCTTATTCTCATGAATACGCGAGATCTGCAATAGTGGCAACAGAATAGTCCAGCAGTCTATGTCAAACACTGGTCCGGTAAATTTACTCAACAGTTTCTCCAAGAAGGGATAACCTTCCTTCGAAAGTTATTCTTTTACATTCGTAGAGTACCTCTGGCATGCTTTCATATAAGCTACACCGATCTAAGGCAATACTGGCTGCGGGTACATGAACTCTTTCAATATCGCATGTCTTGTCTACTTGATAAAAAATGGGAACGCTGATGCACTAGGCTAACTATGGTAGGAAATAGACTAAGCGATGATATCAGTGTTAGTTGCTGTGACAAAACTATACATACGTGCTGATTATCAACATAAAAATAATTATGACTGACAGGATTTGCCGCAACTGTGAACCGGAAAACAAACAGCCTCTCTATTGTCACGTGTCTTTCTGCTGCCGACAATGCCCGACCACATGCTGATACACCAAATTTTACTTCTTCAATAATTGAAGTAGAAGAGTTTGATCGACCTCTCCATGAAGCGCATAAAGCACTTTCACCTTATTTCTGATAAGAAATGCGAACTTTCAAGTCAGTCGGTCAAGTGCACTGCACCGTCATGCCGTGGATCGACAGACGGCAGTCTTTTTTTTTTTTTTTTTGCAGAATAGGTCAGAAAGCTGCCAAACCGTTGCTAAAAATGTCTTAATTCCTTTGGCGAATATTTTGAAAAATAACCAGAATGTGCATGCAGTGTCTGTATACAAAACCTTTCTCACACTCCCACAAACTAACGAACATGTAGTGGGAAAAACAAGCTTTTATCAGCGTCTGTGTGATTCCCGTGTCTGAGTATTTTAGCTGCATTCAGCTGGTTGTAACGGCTTTTACCGACAATCGTACTAGCGACTGTAATGGAGAGGTGTAAGTGTTGAGGCAGCCTAACTCACCGTGTGCAGATTACCCTGAAAATATTCATCCAGTATTTGAGAAATATTTTCTAAACTTTTTCTCGCTTACACGTTTAATGTCGAATATCTAACACATTAAGTCATTTCTGTAGTTATCAGAAATTTGCAGCTGTTTAATTAGGGGAGAACGATTCCTTAAAGAGTAGGGAGTTTACTCGTGTTTCGCTAAACTAATAATTTTCCAAGTGCATAATTTTTTCGAGTTAGAGTCATAATCTGAAAGAGCTTCTCCAAGTCGATTATACCTATAAGTTGCAAGTTGCTAGAGGGAAAGCAGTTGAATCACATGCTGTCGGACAAACAGAGTAAACTTGGTGTTTCCTGCGATGCCAACGCAACCGTATTACCGCACCCCATTGTCTCAACGAAACTTCCTTCACTTCGAACGCCTGATTCTTTTATCTTATTTCCAGTTACTATCCGAGTATAGGCGGCAAAAGAAATCTAATAGTATAAAATATTGGTCTTAACTAAAACGTCTGAGATGTGGTCCTATAGGATGATGTTGAAAATTAAGTGGATTGTTAACGAATGAGGAAGTTCTCCACGGAATCGGCGAGGAAAGGAGCATACGAAGACCACTGACTAGCAGAAGGGACAGTGTACCGATAGCTGGTGATGACATTAAATGAAGTGAACATTTTTATTTGCTGAAATATTTGTGACTATACGCAAAGACGTCGACAGAGCCGTGCTCAAAGAACGAAGAAACTAAAATTAATCTAAGAGTAATGTCGATAAGATCGGCATAGAAACTGTTTAACAGTAAAGAAACTCATTGTTCTGTGTAATTGGCGTGAAAGTATTTTATTTGTCAATCGCGGTACAAGGACAAAGAATTCAGGAATACACTATTATGCTTCTCTTGTTGTGGACTGCACGCAACGGTCGGGCATTGAACATTGTAAGTCTGTAATAATTTAATAATTGTTAAAATGTATTATAGGAAAAGTTATTACCGTTTCATTTAAATAGACCATCCTTTCGCATGCAGTAGTAGTAATAACTTTTCTTATTTTCAGTGACTGCAGCAGCACGGAAAGATCGCGTTAATAAAAGTCATTGTTCGCCGCCATTACCGGACGTAACATTTCTTCTAATATTTTCACAGCGTCTCTCAGGCGTTTGCGACTGAGAGTGTATAAATAATTTCTTTCTGAAAGGCCTTACATGAATATATTAGTAAGTTAAAGAGATTTGCAGTATTTATCGGTATTTGTGGACTATCAGTTCAGTGATTCAAACAGCTCGCTTCAAGGCTATCGATTACCATTTCAGTGGCAATATTTTTTCCTTATAATGAGACAAGAATATTTCGCCACGCAACACCCGTGAAAAATAATATTTTTTCGTGCTTGACGTTTATCAGAGGTACCCTGGGATTTTCAGCTTTTCGATAGGTCACGTAAGCATTTTACGCAAGGCACCTCAGGTCACGATTCCGTAGTAAGGCTATGCGCCGTTATTTAAAACAAACGTTATTTAATTAAGTAATCGGAGCAGATTTTGGAAATTTGTTGAAAGGTCTTATGGGACCAAACTGCTGCGGTCATCGGTCCCTAAGTTTACACACTACTTTTTTTATATTTTATTTTTAAAAAGAAAAATAATCTTTATTCTGTCCAATAGTTTCATACATCATAACCGACCACCTTATACGTTAGTGGGTCTTAAATCTACATTACATTTTATAATAATATTAGCAGCATTTTTACTTTTTTATTTCTAGTTTTTAGTGAAATTACTTGCTATAGGAAATGATGAGTTAGATGGTAAGATCCACTGTCTAGTCTTAACTAACTACACACTACTTAGACTAACTTACGCTAAGGACAACACACACACCCATGCCCCTTCCACCAACCTCCGAGGGGGGGGGGGGGAGGGGAAGCAGCCGCGCGGACCGTGGCAAGGCGCCTGAGACCGCTCGGCTACTCCGCGCGGCCCCATTTTGTAAACGAAATTCTATCGTTTCCTGTAGTGTATATTCCTCTATATTACGTTTTAGTATAATGTTACCCCTTTACGATAGATGCCATAAAACCAACACATTTGGGCACCAGTACAACAGGATGATATGACATGTGTGAAGGCATCAGGGAATAACTTCCTTGCTTCTACAGAGAGGAGATACGCTGTAGCGGTAGCCGGAGATTGAAATATAGTCATCGAATAAGTGAGTACATTGGGTACGAGTGGTGCTCTGAAATGTAGAGGTTGGTACTGGCTAGCAAGTAGTGGCGGGCGCATCAAACCAGACAGATTGGTGAGCACAAAGAACGATCGAGACAATTTCTTAATGCTGAACAAGCTAATGCGCGGAACTAGAGTACATTCTAGAACTGTTGTCTTTTTGTTACCACAAGTAAATAACTGAAAAGGCACCTTATTACTCTTACAAGGAATGCGAATGTGGACTGTGTCTTTTCCTGGCTTTCAATTGTATAACACAAAAATTATGGGAATTTATAACTTTTATTTAAATATTTCCAAGAATTTAAGCAAAGGCACATTGCATTTTAGCATTAACTTACAAGTGTGTAATTGGAAGCTTGCTGATTTCTAGCTGTAACAGGTAGCTAAAGAGATCCTAACATAAAATTACCCTTGCCTAAAATACTCAACAGTTAATGAAAGTCACATTCATATCTAGCAAGGCTGGACGGGAGGAGTGGAGGGGAAAGGATGAAACAAGAAATAGGTCGATAGAGAGTGGAGGTGGTGGGGGTGGGGGGGGGGGGTTAAGAACGTAGCCACTCTACATGACTTCTGGCAGCGATGGTCGTGGGAATGTACGGTCTCAAGAAGACCAGCTCCGGACTTCCACGTGGCGCTACCGAGGGAGAAGACCATCGTGTTCGGTGTATGGCTCTGGTGGAGCTGCAGCAGCAATTTTAACAGCTGTTGGCACAACGATGGCAGAGCGAACTGTTACAAATCGGTTACTTCAAGGACAGCTCCAAGCTAGACGCCCTGTAGAGTGCATTCCCCTGGTTACGCGGTATCAAGCGAGAGCTCAGGGTGGAGGGCAATGTATAGATTTTTTGTGTTTTCTGATGAAAGTTGGTTATGTCTCAGTGCTAGCGATGGCCCTGTGGTGGCTAGGAGGAGGCCAGCTGAGGCCATGCTTCCAACCTGCTTGCTAGACCGTCTCGACCTACATCTGGAGTTATGGTCTGGAGCGCGATTTCGTATGACAGCAGGAGCACTCTCGTGATTATCCCGCGCACCCTGACTGCAAATTTGTACGTCAGTCTGGTGATCCGATCTGTAGTGCTGCCATTCATGAACAGCATTCCAGTTGGTGCTTTCCAACACGATAACGCTAGCCCACATACCGCTGTTGCAACCCAACATGCTCTACAGACTGTCGACATGTTGCCTTGGCCTGCTCGATCGCAACATCTGTCTCCAGCCGAGCACTTCTGGGACATGACAATTCCAGCGTCATCCACAAACTGCATTAACCGTTACTGTATTGATCGACCAAGTCCAACAAGCATGAAACTCCATCCCACAAACTGACATATGGCACCCGTACAGGACAATGCATGTACCATTCAACACTCTCGCGGCTACACCAGTTATTCGTGTACCAACATTTCATATTTGCGATAGCTTATCTCATTTTTACATTAACCTGAAATCTCGCAATGTTAATCACTTAAATATGTTACCTAGACAAATTTCCATAAATTTCGTTACGCTACAGTAATTGTGGTTACATTAAATGTGAACGCATCTCTGCACAGAGATTATATATGGGAGCCAATTTTGTTCAGAGGTTACATTAACATTAATTTTGTTCAGATGTTACAATATTTAAAATTCATTTAATTATTATTTCCAGGGGGAGTTTACGCTTGGTTCATCATTTTAATTATTATTTTGTGTGGGGAGGTTACACTGGTTTCCTGCCAGGATGCAGGGTCGGCATGGTTAATCGGATTTGGCAAGGTTAGTTTAAGGGGTGGCCGGATGCCCTTCCTGCCGCCACCCCATACCCCTCGGGACGGAAGGAGTGTAGCCCAACTGTCTGCGTCTAGTGTAATCTATGGAACAGTGCAAATGTGTTCAGATGTCTGCGAGCCGTGTAACTGAGGCGGGACGTAGGGACCAGCCCAGTATTCACCTAGTGGGATGTGGAAAACCGCCTAAAAACCACATCCAGGCTGGCCAGCACACCGGCCTCCGTCGTTAAGACGCCAGACGGATTCGATCCGGGACTGGCGCGCCTACCCGAGTCCAGGAAGCAGCACATTAGCGCTCTCGGCTAACCTGGCGGGTCTCTTTCGAGAAAAAAAATTCTGTGGATTATTTTGCATGGTGAAAGATGCAAATATGTTCAATTTTTCTTCTTACTCGACCGCTTTGTGTGGAAGAGATGTACTTCACTGAAGTTATTTAGATTCTTTACTCTCTGTACGAAACGTAGAGAGTGAACATCAGTGTCCCAAGATGAACTTGACGAAGAACTTGGGAGATGATCCCCGGCCCAGAGGGCCTTACGCAGCATCCTTGCTGCAGCGATAGGCTTATCGCAAGAGGTTTTCGACTAGGCAGTTATCAGCGGGAGCGTAGACGCGTCCGGCGCATTGTGTAAATATATTTAGGAGCGTGCCACGAGCCGGGGCTCATTGTCCGCCGGCCGTGGGAAAGACCAATACGGCGGCGGGGGTGGGGGGCTGGGGGTGCCTAATAACACGTTGCCAAGCGGCAATCTCCGCCCCCTCCCCGCCCCACACTATGGGTCCCTCTATCCTCTACCTCGCAGCCTCTCCTCCCGATTACTGCCGCAGGCGATTTTTCGGCCGTTCGCAGCATAACTGTTAATTACTATACTTTTCGGCCGTTGTGGGAGGCTAATTGTCCTGCAACAAAATTTTTGGAGTACTATCGTTTCTGATCTTTGACTTCACTTTGTCCTATAGTGACCGTACATTTAGCGAAACAGTTAAAGTCCCTGCACAGTGTACGTGATAGGGTACTTCGAAACGGCCAACATAACCCATCGGTACTTGAACTGTCTGCAGGTTTGCCATGCTGCTTTGACAGAGTTTTGAGGAAGAGCTCTCATTCATTGATTTATATAGCTTTCCTAGTGCTCTTCCCGTTCTGCAGCAGGCACAATGTGTTCCATTATCCGGCAAATTTATTTTATTTTGCAATTACCTGACATCTGTGAGGGGCGATTGAAAGTTATCAGTGTTGTCGTCGTCTTGTGAGAACATTTTATTAGCCTTGACCCCTAGTATTTATACTTACATAACTACGTTCAGTAAATTAATTTGTCATCTTCATCTAGTACAAGGTAGTACTATATCGATCTTTATACTTATAAGTTTTTCCACAGCTGTGTTTTACAATTTAACTTACACTGAAGGCATAGTCAGTTGGAGGGGGAGGATCGAAGAGAGGAAGAGGCAAGTACACAAGTGGAGAGGAAGTGGAATAAAATCGAGAATTCCAGTGAGAAGGATTAAGATTCCAGGACATCATAAGGAAGCCATGGGTATCTGATCATACATGGCAGGAGACTGAAGAAAGTAGAGAAATAAAGGTTTTGATCAACCAGTGTAGGGACGATGAAGTAAAACATTGCCTTAGGGCAAGGTACAATGAAGTTCATTGGCAAGTGAAGACAAATGCTAGAACTGATAGAAGAAATCGCGTAGAACAGCTTGCAGAAAGAGCTCAAGAGACAGCAGAGAGGGGCTATTCGAAAGAGCTATGTAATATCACCAAACAGCTGTCCCAGTAAAGCTTTAACGAAAGTAAGCCAGTGAAGTCGAAAGAGGATGAACTGTTGACCAACAGCGAGGAGCAGCTAAAGCGATGGAAGGAACATTTCAATGAGGTATTAAATATGACCCTGATCCATCAAGAAGAACAAGAGGAAGAGGAACTACACCATCAGGAAACGCCTGCACTCCAAATCAGTACTCACCCTCCTAACAAGAGCGAAACTATCAAGGCTCTTAAAAGCTGCTAGAATAACAAGGCACCTGGTGCAGATAGTGTGGTGGCGGAAATGCTCAAGGTAGATTATGAAGTAACAGCAGATGTGTTACTGCCTCTGTTCCAAGAAATTTGGAACAAAGAAACCTTCCCGGAAGATTGGAGGAAGGGAATCCTTATCAAGCTGCCCAAGAAAGGAGGCAGCAACTGGCGTGGTATCACACCTTTGTTAATACTCAGTAAAGTATTTTCAACTATTATGGTTTTAAACCGTCTCAGAGTGCCCATGGATACTAAGCTCAGGAAAGAACAGGTTGGTTTCAGAGAAAACAGATTATGCACAGATCAAATCAACACATTGAGGATCATTATTGAGCAGTCCATGGAATACTGGTCTCCTTTGTATCTGGCTTTTGTTGACTTTGAAAAAGACTTTGATAGGGTGCAACGTGAAGCCATCTGGAAAACAATACACAATGCAGAGTTACAGAGTACCTCCGAAGATCGGCAGTATCGTGCAGATGATGTACAGAGAGTATACTTGCCAGGTGAAACGTGATGGAAATCTCTCAGAACCATTCACTTTAAATTCTGGAGTAAGGCAGGGTTGTTTGCTTTCACCACTGATGTACTTGCTGACATTAGATGGTGTCATGAAGAAGGTAACCCGAGAGAAAAGGAGAGGTATACTCTATGTGATCGCCTGGAGGACCTGGACTTTGCGGACGACATCTGCCTGCTGTCCCACACTTTCAAGGGTATAAGTGAGAAGCTTAAGGAATTAGAAACAGTAGCTCAGAGAGTTGGATTAAAAATAAACAAGGCTAAGACTAAAGAGCTTAGCATGAACAGTAAGAATAAGAATGCACTAGCTGTGAAAGAAGAGGAGATTGAGCAGATGAAGAGCTTTTGTTATCTGAGAAGTATTGGTTCCAAAAATGGAAGGGTGACAGAGGACGTCGAAAGTAGGATCAAAAAGGCAAAAGGGTCTTTGCCCAGCTGCGATCAGTTTGGACATCTCGTAAAATATTGTTGACGGTATAAAGCTTAGAATATTTGACTCAAATGTAAAATCTGTTCTCTTTTACGAGTGTGAGACGTGGAAGGTGACAGCACAAATTAAAACAAGAGTACAAACCTTCATCAATAAATATTTGAGGACTATACTGGGAGTACGCTGGCCAAATGTTATCTCAAACCAAGAACTACGGCAACGCACCCAACAACAGAAAGCCGAGATAACCGTAAAAGAAAGGGAATGGAGATGGGTTGGACACACCCTGAGAAGAGGCCCACAACATATTTCAAAGCAGGCTTTGGAATGGAACCCACAAAGAGCAAGGAGGAGAGTCGGACCGACTTCGATCGGGCGCAGGACTGTTGAAGCAGAGGTGGCAGCTGTTGGCCACTCCTGGAATAACATCAAGATGATGGCAACAAACAGGGTCAGATGGAGAGCTCTTATATTTGCCCTATGCTCTACATCGGAGTAAAAGGAATTAAGCGAAATAAGTCAAGAAGACATCATGTTACGTAGTGTTCTGCGCCATACCCCAAGGGAATGTAATAGGACTCTTACTGTTACCAATGCATATAAATGATCTAGTAGAATGCGTCGGAAGCTCTTTAACGCTGTTCACAGAGGATGTGGATCACAATAAGAAAATAATAACGCCAGAAGAAAGCAACGATTTGCAGAAGGACCTACAGAGAATTGAGAGTGCAGCGACTAACAATTGATCCCGAAGGTAAATAAATGTAACAAATTGCATATATGTAGGAAAAGAAATCCACTACTGTACACGTATACCGTTGATGACAAAGTGCTGGAAACAATAACTACCATAATTTATTTACGACTACGGAATGACCAAAGAACACAAATACGAGGGACACTCAATAAGTAACGCAACACATTTTTTCTTGGACAGTTTCGGTTGAAAAAATGCGGAATTCGTTGTGGAACTTCGTGGAATACCGTGCTTCAGCCCCTACAGTTATGGAAATATTTAACATAAGATTCAAAGAAAAACGGTTGAGTTTTCTCCATTTCCTTTGCGTCTGCAAAGTATATTAGTGCGTCAAAGAATTCGTTATGGCACAGATGTCGCTGTTGTAAGAGTGGGATGCTATGAAATATATCATATGAATTGGTAGAGATGTCTTGAAGTGGATTTATTCCCTAGCAGAAACTAATAATCTGGATCGAACTAAGATATGAATGAGTTTAACTACCACAAGATTAACGCCAGAGAGGTAAACAAAATTATCTTACATTCTGCCTGCCGTTTTAAGAAGAAGGAAAGATACCTTTACCGGACACGCTTACGAGCCGCGTAGTCGAGGCAAGCTCTTTGTCACATTCTACGGTTATTCCAACAACTTTACAGGGTGTTTCAGTAAGAGCGTGTAAAAATGTAATACGATATAGAAAATGCTCCACTGAGCGATTTGAGGTAGGGAACCTGGGGTCGAAGAAGCCAGCTTAAGGAGATACGGAAGTAAACTTGTCTAGCGCTTTGTCTAGCAGTACTGTTTTCCACCTTATTTATCGCAAACATGCATACAAGTTTACGCGTACTGCGCTGTTTGTTTACATGTGTCTTCTTTATTTCTTGCAAGGAAACGAGGAGGAAGAGTCTGATTACCAGGAGATCATGTGCAGTTTTTGTTTGCTTTACTTGTCCACAAGGTGGCTCTGTGGTATCGTATTTACATCGCTCCATCACAGAAGGTGCTCTGAATCAACGACAGACCCATTCATTGCTAAGTGCTATTCAGAGACGTACAGTACAATGTAATGGAGCAGTACCGGTACAGTATTTCCTGGTCGCTTGATTGCAAGGGGAATTCCTATTCCATGACCTGCGAGGTCACTTAATGCGATGTTTACTATCTTTGGCTCGAAAAAAGCATGTTATCTGGGAATTTTTGTCTCAGGATGTGTTATAAATTGTAAGACGTATGCATTGCCGGCGATGGGTGAGGCATGGCAGAGTCTCTGACCAGAGAGTAGTATGTCGTTAGTTGTTGCTTGTCGCGAGTCGACGTCAGTCGGCAGTAGTAGTCAGTAGTCTGCAGTAGTCTTCAGTAGTCTGCGGTAGTCGGCAGTAGTCGGCGCGTGTCTGCAGTCTGCTCTGGTCGGGACTCTGGGGGATGAGTATTATTGTAGAAGGTAAAGAAGCAGCCTTGCGCATATCTAGTAATGTATATTAACTGTCATTAATTTGTTTAAAAAAATGCCGCCAATAATAATTTTTATAATATAAAGTAATTTTTTAAAGAAAAGCATTCATTTCAATTTAAAGATTTTCTTTTAAAAAAAATTAATGACAGTTAATATACATTACTAGATATACGCAAGACTGCTTCTTTACCTTCTACAATAATACTCATCCTCCAGAGTCCCGACCAGAGCAGACTGCAGACACGCGCCGACTACTTCCGACTACCGCAGACTACTGAAGACTACTGCAGACTACTGACTACTACTGCCGACTGACGCCGACTCGCGACAAGCAACAACTAACTACATACTACTCTCTGGTCAGAGACTCTGCCATGCCTCGCCCATCGCCGGCAATGCATACGTCTTACATAACCCTCCACTGGGGGGGCAAAAATTTGGCAGCGATGGTGAGTCAACTGGACTTGCCATGAGCAACAAATTTTTCTTAATTAACTAAGTTTACAATCACAGAATATATACATACATACATATATATATATATATATATATATATATATATATATATATATATATATATAAGTGCAGAACATGAAATAAAATATAGTGCACATGCACTGAGTACAGAACATATCAAGCAAAGACAAAATGTATACGCAATGAATACAAATCATATTAACAAATGACAAAAGTGCACACACACTATAGTAGAGAACATATCAGGAAATCACAAAGTATACGGAATGAGTACAAATCATATTAACAGATGACATAAAGTGCACACGCACTGTAGAAGTCTTAAACATTTTTACAACAAATAAACATATCAAGGAGTGAAATAAAGTGTACACGGACTGTAAAAGTCTTTAGTATTTTTACATAACATATTATGGAGTGAAATAAAGTGCACACGCACTGTAGAAGTCTTTAGCATTTTTACATAACATATCATGGAGTGAAATAAAGTGCACACGCACTGTATAAGTCTATCATTTTACAAGAACTAGGAAAGGAATGGGAAGGATTGCATCATGGTTGTAGCACATTAGGTTGCACGCAGCTGCACTGGAAGTCCATATCTTTCTACAGAAGCACAACACCAAGTCAGACAATCTGAAGTTCTTTTCCTTGAAGTATTAATCAGCGTAGCCAAGACACTGAAATGTCGTAGTAATATTCCATGTTATCATTTTGGTAGTACATTAGGTATACCAAACAGTGGGACCATAATAACATCTCCATCGCTCAAGGTGGTGGACAGCATGTCGTGTCAACACCACGTTCTTGTAAGGTACAACAACGTAGAATTAGTGCAAAAACCAAATATAGTGCTCAATGATCATGGGGATAGAAAGGACAAATGGATATTGCAGTAATTTCTGGTAATTAGGTCAGAAGGTGAAGGACATTAAGTCACATAGTAGTCTTCACTGAGAATTACACTAGTCTAACAACTGATTTGAGTAATTGGTGGCACTCATCGCCCAGTTACTGAACATTTCTGTAGCATATATGAAGTATTACAGAATAATGTTCATAAGTTATCTGTTTACAGAGAACATTGGCACTCATTGGCCAGTTACAAATCATCAGAAGTCATCATTCAAAACAGGAGCTATTAAATGGCATAGTATTAACATAATTCACTTAGTTATAGTAATCATTGGCACTCATTGGCCAGTTACAAAACATATAGCAAGTATTGGATAGTACAAAACATTTTTCATCATTCAAGTGACATATCACATATTTAAAATAATTATTGGCACTCATTGGCTAGTTACAAAGTATTTTTATAATTTTATAAAACCTTATTCACTAGTATTCAGAAGTTATCATTCAAAATGAGAGTCAATTATTGGCATAGCAATTATAGAGTATAACAAAAATATTACTTACAGATATTATTGGCATAGTATTTATGCATTATTACAAAGCATCATTCAGTATTACTCAGAACTAATCATGCCAGTGACATAGGACATATTGAAAATGTGACATGCTGTAACTATTATTCAAGGTTTGTGACTAGAAAACATTATTCAGTATTACTCAGAATTCATCATTCAAATGACATATTACTCAGAACTTATCATTCCAGTGACATAGGACATATTGAAAATGTAACATACTGTAACTATTATTCAAGGTCTGTGACTAGAAAACATTATTCAGTATTACTCAGAATTCATCATTCAAAGGACATATTACTCAGAACTGATCATTCCAGTGACATAGCACATATTGAAAATGTAACATACTGTAACTATTATTCAAGGTCTGTAACTAGAAAACATTATTCAGTATTACTCAGAACTCTCTTAAACTGGTAGCATTATTTGGGACTGGTAATATATATATTTTTTTTGTGCTAGCAATGCATTGCATTGGGATCGATAATTAATTACTGGGGCATAGCAATATTTGCTTTTGAGTTATTGCTGCAAATGAAGATGTGTAACGTCATTCGTCATGAGTCAACTGTAGCAAGATTATGAAACAAATAGAGTATATGTGATCACATTCATGAATGACACACACAAATGGGTAAGAAAAAATGCAAGTACTAGAACGGGTTTAATGATTAACTGCTTATAGTGTATTAATTTCGTGAATAATTTCTCCTGCAAAAAATACAAAATGAATTATTAAGCTGAAAGAAGAAACGCATATTATGCTGAAAAGTAGTGAATTTCGAATTGACTGGTAGTGAAATGTGTATAAAATATATATGTTCTCTAGCTGTCCTTTCCAAAACCTTCAGTCATCATACCATGCGACATAAGACATACTGTCAAAACGAACTGCAACAAATACTTAAATAACTACATAGCATCTCTTAACTAACAGTAAATATATAAACTTCATCATTATTTTCATCTGCAAAGAAAAACTTCATTATCCATATCACTATAACTCCATTATTATCATCACCGTTAAAGAAAAACTTCATTATCCACATCATCATAATTCCATTATTATCATCACCTGTAAAGAAAACTTCATTATCCATATCACTATATTCTTCATCATTATTCATCACCATTCATTATCATCTGCAAAAAAAATCACTTCATAATCATTATACAACTATTCATAGTATAGAGTTCCTTATTTCTAGCATATTTCATCACTAAAACTAAGATGTGTAGTTCTGTCTGACAGCCTGCATCAATCGCCTCGTATTCTGAAAGAAAAAATTAGTTAAGACAGCTATTCTACGATGTATAGTATATTTTTATTAATGCTTGTTAATTCTGATCCATTTACTCTTCGTGACGAGGTATTGTATCTTCTTTCGATCATTCCGAAGGTGAAATTCCCATAATTTATTTCTTTCTTTCTGAAAATGACGAACAATGATTGATGTATTGCGTTTAAATCATACACCCATTAAATAAAAACTGGTTTATAGTAACATAATTGAGCATACAGCATAGCATGACAGAAAACGTAATATGTCAAAAACATAGACAGTGTTCAGAGGCAAAAATGTACACAGAGTATCACAATGTAGCAGCAAAAAAAAAAAAAAAAATGTAAAAATAGTCACGATGTTCAGATATCATAAGGCAAAATGTCAAAGTCAACTGGTGTTTGTTATATTTTAAATGTTTCATAGTGCATGCAAACAAAACAGGAAAACAATCATACATTCATGAGAAATGGAAAATGTGCACTGTCTGATGTGTAACGACAAGAAAAGCGACCTGCTAACCTTACCTTGCCAGGCACTTGCCAAGAAAAAATACGATAATCATCAGTAAGTGTTCATGTGAATATAATTGCATAAGTGGTCATAAAAAAAATTAGGAAATGGCATTACAGTATGATAAATCATAAAGTATGTTCATTCAATAAAGGGTTTGATGTTGGAGATATGGTGATTGCCTTTGGTTTTTCTGGTTTTCAAGGGTTCGACGTGTACTACATTGGGGTGAGGAATGCTGCGAATTCGATATGGACCTGCATATAGAAGCTCAAATTTACTACACCTATTCTTTCCTCTGTTGGATAAATAATGTGTGCGTACTAATATCTTCTGTCCAATGTGAAAGTCACGGCGTGTACAAACCTGTTTTTGCTGTCTTCTCCGTCGCTCTGCGGCACGTTTGATGTTGTTCAGCGCAATGTCAATTATTTCATGGTGTCGTAGTCGACGAGATGTAGGAAAGGTTACTAATTCTTTAATGTTGTTAGGTGGTTCAACATTTTTCAGTATAACAGTCGGAGATAGCATAGTAGATTCATTTGGTATGGAATTAACTACATCCTGGAATGAGAGTATGTGTGTCCCAATCAATATGTTTTTTATGGCAGTATATTCTGCACAGTTTACCAATTTCTTTCATTAATCGTTCACAAGGGTTCGAAGAAGTATGGTACCTGGATATATAGATCGGAGAAATGTTTCTAGCTCGTAACATACGTGTCCATATAGCAGATCGAAACTGTGATCCATTGTCGGAAATTACTTTCAACACATGCCCTACATGAAATAGAAAATGTTTTACAAATGCTTTCGAAACAGTTTTAGCCGTAGCTTTGCGTAACGGAGGGAAGGTAACAAATTTTGAAGTGAGTTCAACAGCGACAAAGATGTAGCAAAAACCTCTATTAGTTCTGGGAATCGGACCAAAAATATCTACAGCGGCCATGTGTCTCAGTTTAAAAGGTACAATGGGATGTAATGGAGGAATATGTGAAGTCGTGTCTGACTTAGCTTTCTGGCAGATTTTACATGACACTAAAACTCGTCGAATACGTTTCTCCACGTTGGTAAAATAACAGTTCTGTCTCAGTATAAGAAAACATTTTCTGGCTCCGTAATGTGCGTAACTTAAATGAGTATACCAGATTAGTTTGTTAACAACTTCGTCAGGAATGCATAATAACCAATTGTTGCTGTCAGGGTGAGAGCGGCGAAACAGAATATTATTGCGTACAGTGTAATGGTTTCTAATGGTAACATTATTCCGATCTTGCCAAAGGAGTTTAATCTCTTTCCATACGTTGTCTTTACTCTGCTCTTGTGCTATGTCTTGTAATGATGACGAAATGAAATTTTCAAATGCAACCTGTTGAATGTACATGACGCTGAAATTTGCTTTGCAGAAGTTGGTTGCGATGTCTTGCTGATTGTTGCTGAGAGAACGGGATAGTGCGTCTGCTACAATATTTTGTGTGCCGGGAATGTGAAGAATTGTAAAATTAAATTCCTGCAAATAAAGTTTCCATCTACTTAATCTGTCGTGTGTAAATTTAGCGGAAAGTAAAAATTGTATCGCTCTATGGTCTGTGTAAACGGTGGTATGTCTTCCATAAAGAAAATGCCGAAATCTCGTAAATGCCCATACAACACATAATGTGTCAAGTTCTGTAACAGAATAATTGCGTTCAGCAGGTGACAGAATGCGACTCGCAAAGGCTATGTTTTTAATTACTGTAGAACCATCTTCTTTAATTTCCTGAAAAATGTGTACGCCTAAAGTGGTGTTAGAACTGTCGGTGGCAATGGAAAAATTTCTAGTAAGATCTGGGTGTGATAAAAGTGGTGCATTCAACAAAGCATGTTTCAGATTCACTAATTCAGACTATTGGTTTTTCATGTAAAATTATGTCTCAGATGTCGTCTAAAGTAATAACATTTTCGTGAACAACATTCTGCGTGTCAAAAGCATTGCTTGCGTTACTGTAAGATGCAACCTGTACTGTACTTAGTCAAATTCTTTCTGACGTGCTGTTATTTTCGGGAGGATGCTGTGGCATTTCCACTATTTGAACTGTTCTGTTATTTCGTCCTGACGTATTACGTTCAGGATGATATCTACTGTCTGGTTCATTCATGATAATATGTTGTTGCAGATGATTTTGCTGCTGATAAGATCGACTGTTATTAAACGTACGCTGAAAATTGTGCTCATTATTTTTACGTCTGTCATAATAGTCATTTCTATACGGTGCATTGCGATAGGAATTGAAATAGTGTGTTTTCTGTACGTACTGATTCCCTTGTTGCTGTGCATTACTATGTGTTGGGGCTGACGCTATACGTGTAGGCGGCGAAACATTAAAGCTTGGTTGACCTTGTACATTACATTGTTGGTTAGGTATGCTAACCGGTTGGCTTTGTTGCTGTTGCGGTGAAAAACCTATATTGTTACCAAAATGTGTTTGCGACTGCTGAAAATTTTTGTACATACTGATGATTACAATTTTATCTGTCATTAAAAATTACGGCGGTAGCTGTCATTTCGGGAGTGTCTAAAGAGAACTGTCACTTTCGGTAAATTTGTCACATCAGGTTTTCTTTACTCATTCCTAATTCTAGATAGAGCGATAGTTGAAGAGCTGTTTTAATAGATATAAAGGATAGTAGAAGAGAGGGCAGCAGTGCAGAAAACTAAAGATGAAATAGCACTACTACGGCTCGGGGCCCTGTGCATGCTACGGAACATATTCATTAAAGCGTTATGAATCCCCTGAGGTTAATTACGCGCTGCGAATAAATTTTAGCTTCTGCGTTACAGGCAATGCCGGTGAAAATTCAAAAGCAAATTGCTGTATCCATGCTAATTGTAGTTTCTGCATTACAGGCAATGGCAGTGAAAGTACAAAGATAAATCGACGTATCCAGCCCAAAGCGTGACTCTGTGTTCTGTCATTATTAAATACTTTAAATTTTCTCACGGATAAAAATTGCTCGTAATCAACGTTATCGTCTCTGAATGTGTGAATAGGTTCAGGATTGAATGACAATCTGTTTGTCTGTGTCACTTCGTATTCTATGTCGCGTGGTCTCCGTAAATTACCTAAGTTACACTGGCTGTGTGAGTGTGACAAATTTTCGGAATGTGCCGTATGCTGTGACGTGTTAGTGACTGAAACATTTTTCATTTCTGTCACTTTAATACGTTCGTCAATTTGGCTGATCTGTTGTTCAAATTTCTTATCGACTTCTGTATCCAGAGTGCGTGAAACTTCTGCTGACATTAAATTAAACTCGTCGCGTATCTGTGTCGCATTTTTAGAACATTGTTCAGCGACTGCATTAATTTCATCTCTAAGTGATTCTGTTGTCGCTGCATCTGTATTACTTAATTCTTGTGCAACAGATCTAACTTCTCCACTACTGTTCCTAGCACAAGCCTTAATTTCCTCACATAATTGTTCTTTCGTGTCGTGACGTTGCATGGTAACAGCTGTAATCTGTTCACTAACGTGTTTGTTCTGTTCGTTAAGGTTGTCGTGTTTTTCGTTCGACAGTTTGAAACTTTCATTAAATTGTTTGATCGACCTGTCATATTTTTCATTGAGTTGTTTGCACGATTCATTAAGTTTGTCGTAATTTTCATTAAGTTGTTTGAAATGGTTATCTAGTATTTCATTCCGCTGTCTGGGACTTTCATCAAGTTGTTTGGAATTGTTGTCTAGTTTTTCAATGATTTGTAGTATTAATGCCACAACTTGATCCAAGCCAGTATTACCTACTCCATTCTCTGTGCTGTTTGATGGCGTACCTGCAATTGTCACGTTTTGTGTAACCATTCGATCATTTTGTGATTCTTGAAAATGATGTTTGCTAATCGGATGTGCACTGTTGGTCACTACACCGGAATTAAGTAAATCTGTCGTATTTTGAGTACATTGTTCATTTTCGTTAGAAATAATTATCTGTTCATTACGTAAATTTTGCAAACCGGGTGTGTCAAGCTGGGCAGCGTTCATTGTAACAGAACGTGCCGCGTCATCAATTGTCGTTAAATTGACAGACGAGACAATTGAATTTATTTGTTCATCATTAGCATTAATATCAATATTAGTGATCGGTACACACTGATTATCTACAATTAGGGGATTATCATCATTACACTGAGTGTCGCAAATACAATCGGTCAAATTATTCGAGTCGGCTATTTCACTCATTACACATCGCGATGTACTGGTAACAGTTTTTCGCGGCATTTTTCACAAATCACAATTAAACACAAAATGAAACAAAGACAATGCAAAATGCAACAAACACAATTACAAGAAAGAGCAACAAATTGTCGATGATCTGTGAAAGAAAGAGTGACAAATTAGTAAATGCGTTGCGCCAGATGCAAACTACATTTAAGTAAATAAGAGCAGATATATGACTAATTATCAGAAGATTCACAAAGAAATACGATCCTGGCCGGATGTCGCCAAGTGTAACCTCCCCAAACGAAAATGTTATTTAAATGATGAACCAAGTGTAACCTCCGCACAAAAATAATAATTAAATGAATTTTTAAAGTATTGTAACCTCTGAACAAAATTAATTTTAATGTAACCTCTGAACAAAATTGGCTCCCATTTATAATCTCTGTGCAGAAATGCATTCACATTTAATGTAACCACAAAATTCAATTCCTAAACCCGAAAATAATTAAAAAAAATTTCAGTAACCTGGTAAATTTTATGACGACAGCAGCGCTGCCCCTCGGCCCTGTATTCTGAATAAAAAAAGGAAAAATTCTTACCTCAATAAAAACTGCTCTTATGTAGAAATTATTTGGCACAGCTTCCTGCAATGCTGGCGTATATATATATTTTTTTTGGATTCTTGGAAGGAATCATCATGCATTGGAAATATTCTTTAAATTGAAATGAATGCTTTTCTTTAAAAAATTACTTTATATTATAAAAATTATTATTGGGGGCTTTAAAAAAAAAAACAAATTAATCACAATATACATTACTAGATATGCGCAAGGCTGCTTCTTTACCTTCTACAATAATACTCATCCTCCAGAGTCCCGACCACAGCAGACTGCAGACACGCGCCGACTACTGCCGACTACCGCAGACTACTGAAGACTACTGCAGACTACTGACTACTACTGCCGACTGACGTCGACTCGCGACAAGCAACAACTAACTACATACTACTCTCTGGTCAGAGACTCTGCCATGCCTCGCCCATCGCCGGCAATGCATACGTCTTACAAGATACAAATGTCAAATTTGGTCAAAATGTTTATTGATATTTCCTCTACAAACTGGAATTATTTTCGACCGGAAATGTCGAAGAGCAACGGCGGAAATGCCGTCGAAACGAAACAAAATTTCGATGGAGACCTCCACGTGCGGTACGTCACAAGTCAGACGGCTCGTCTGAAATGAAAATTGAGTTGACGTTAGCGAAGTATTTATGATTCTTTAGGAGTTGTACCTCTCTTAAGTTATTTGGACCATAGGAAACAAAATGGCGGCCATATGAAAAAAAATAGTTTTTTTTGCATCGATTTTTCGATTTCGACGGCCAAGTAAAAATATTTATAGTTGATGGATCGGAATAAAAGTGGTACAACTCCTAGACAATTTAGTAAGTTTTGTCGGAAACAAAGAATCATGCCAATTGGTTCAGTAGATTTGAAGTTACCATACAGCGCGATAAAAAAGTGTCATTTGGATAAAAACGCATTTGAAGTTTTGACTACATATAAATGCAATATTATGTAACTTAGCGTTCAGCGTTCCGGGTCCATAAACTAATCCCTGCTCTTCGCACCAGAATTCAAATGCTTGGGGGCTAACTTCGAAACACACGCGTTCAAACTTTCTTTTGAATTTTGTGTGTTTCCTCCCAAGCACCGGTACAATAACTCGTCCTCCGAAAGAAAAATAATGGTGCGTGAGAAAGGCCAATTTCAGGCAGGTGTACGTTTTTGTTCAACTGCGAATAACAAACATTTCCGTTCGGTATTCGGAAAAACCGTTTCAGGGGTGTATTCTAAACACTTTTATGGATCCAAAAATGCAATTAAAAAAACATTTTTTGAACCAAAAGATAGTAAACCTCCCCTTAACCTGAATCCCTTGACTATTTCATATGGGGATATCAAAGTCACTTGCCCATAAGACCCAAGTTGATATCGGGATGGAATTAGTTGCCAGAATTGTAGCTGTCAATGATGTGGCTCGAAACACACCAGGAATAATCATCAGGGTGCGTCAAAAGCTCGTTCGCCGACGTCATGCTTGCTTTGGGCTTGATGGTAGTCAGTTTCAGCACATTTTGTAAGATACAGTACACACGGTTAGTTCATTGTGTCATTGGTGGTATCTGCAGTCACGAAATTCTCTTTGTGCCATCCTCTTCATCTCAGAATAGCACTTACAATATACGTCCTCAATTAATTGCTGGATGTATCCCAATCTCTGTCTTCCTCTACAGTTTTTGCCCTTTACAGCTCCCTCTGATACCATGGAAGTTATTCGCCTATGTCTTAACCGATGTCATATCCATTCTCCTTGTCGGTGTTTTCCACATACTCCTTTCCTCTCCGATTCTGCGCAGAACCTAATCATTTTTTACCTTATCAGTGCACCTAATTTACAACATTCGTCTGTGGCATCTCAAACGCTTCGATTCTCGTTTGTTCTGGTTTCCCAACAGTCCATGTTTGACCTTTATACAATGCTGCGCTACAAATTTACGTTCTCAGAAATTTCTTCCGCAAATCAAGACCTATGTTTGATATTAATAGACTTCTATTGGCCAGTAATGCGCATTTTGCCATTGCTAGTCTGCTTTTGATGTCCTCCCTGCTCCGACCGTCATTGGTTATTTTGCTGCCTACGTACCTGAATTCCTTAACTTTATCTACTTAGTGACCATCAATCCGGATGCTACGTTTCTCACTGGTCTCATTTCTGCTACTTCTCATTACGTCGTCTTTCCTCGATTTACTCTCAATCCATATTCTGTACTCATAAGACTGTTCATTCCATTCAGCAGATCCTTTAATTCTTCTTCACTTTCACTCAAGATAGCAATGTCATCAGCCAATCGTATCACTGATATTCTTTCACATTAAATTTTGGTTCCAGTCCTTAACCTTTCTTTTATTTCCGCCACTGATTCTTCGATGTACAGATTGAACAATAGGGGGTAAAGACTACATCCCAGTCTTACGCCCTTTTCAATCCGACCACTTCGTTCTTCATCGTCCACTCTTATTATTCCCTCTTGACTCTTTTACATATTGTATATGACACGTCTCTCCCTGTAGCTTACCCCTGTTTTTCTCAGAATTTCGAACATCATTTTACATTGTGGAACGCTTTTTCCAGGTCGACAAATCCTATGAACGTGTATTGATTTTTCTTTAGTCTTTCTTTCATTATCAACCGCAACGTCAGAATTGCCTCTCTCGTGCCTTTACCTTTCTTAAAGCCAAACTGATCGTTATCTAACATACTGTCAATTTTCTTTTCCATTCTCCTGGATGTTATTCTTATAACCAACTTGGATGCATGAGCTGTTAAGCTGATTGTGCGATAATTCTCGCACTTGTCAGCTCTTAACTAACATAAATAAAATAGTACAGTGTAATGTAATTTTATTCCTATTAGCTCCTTAAGCTGGTTTTTCCGACACCAGGTTCCCTACCTCAAGTTGTTCAGTGGAGTATCCTGCATGTCCTGTTAAATTTTTGCACGCTTTTACGGAGACGTCCTGTATAAACACTTAAATCGCAAAGCTATTACGTTTATGTGCGAAAAAAAACTCGTTTGGCTTAGCTAGCAGCTTTATTGTCGTTTATTCTCTCACGTTAAATATCTTTCCGGATGTTATGTCCTTACATACCCGTGTCGCTGGTCAATGTTAGGCATTTGAATACAAATTAATGGCGCTGCTGTTCATGTAATGTTCTTCTTTACCACTGGACAACGAAAAATACAATATGTCCACACAGGCAAATGAGAATCTCCTTCACGAATGTGTAGTAGGTAAAAACGAAGGAGAACATCCAAACTGATTGAAGGACCTATCTCCACACGAAAAATAGTTATTGTATGTCCTTTGTCGACTCTGCTAGATAGGCTTATTTAGTTTCTTAATGGTTCGATTGTATCAGTTCCTCGATGAGAAATCGTTAGCTCGCCTACCTATGCCGAACCTCTCTGCCGTGGGCAGGCCCGTAACCTGATTAAGGCAGTGAGTTATTTCTTTTAATATTAGCTGCCGATGGGAAGCGTTAAGTGATTTACTGCATTTCATTAGCAGCGGGCGATAGCCACGGACGCCAAATTATGCCTCCTCCTATCGGGCCGTTTGTTTCGTGCTTCCACGTTCCAGAAGAGACACGATAAATACTACAGAGACGTAAAATTATTCAACTGCAGTTTGACACCCTTATATTACAATTATTTCTATATTACTCTCGCTGTTATTATGAAACACAAAACAGAGTTCCTATAATTGAATCCTAATACCTCCACTAACTTGAAAGAAAAGAAGAAATATTTCGCAGTTTAAGAGAATTCCAAGAACTGCTACGTTTGCCCGCCGCTGTGGCCGAGAGGTTCTAGGCACTTCAGTCCGGAACCGCGCTGCTGCTACGGTCTCAGGTTCGAATCCTGCCTCGGGCGTGGATGTGTGTGATCTCCTTAGGTTAGTTAGGTTTAAGTAGTTCTAACTCTAGGGGACTGATGACCTCAGATGTTGAGACCAATAGTGCTTAGAGCCATTTGAACCATTTGAACTGCTGCGTTATTTATCGATCTACTGTGAATACATACCTTTTTATTTCGGTGCAAGTTATGAGGGTAATCCCAAAAGTAAAGTCTCATATTTTTTTATAGGTACACAGACTTGTTTATTTCTACAATGGTTTACATCAGTTTAGAGATTGAACATTTAGCTACTTTTCGACATAATCAACATTTCTGTCGATGCATTTTTGTAGACGCCGTGGAAGTTTTTGTATGCCCGTGTCATATCAGCTCGCCGCCATGCTGTTCAGAAAGTCACGAACTGGCGTGATTGTTGCTTGGTCTCAGGTGTAAAGTGGTATACCCAGGTTTCGTCACCCGGTGACAGTTGAGTCCAGAAAGTTGTCCTGTTCGGCTGCAAGGCGGTGAAGAAATGCGCGGGAAGTATCAGCTCGTTGCCGCATGTGGTCCTCAGTCAGCATGCTTGGCACCCATCTTGCGCACACCTTCCGGTAGTTCAATGTTTCCGCTAAATTTCTGTGAGTGGTACTTCGGGAAACCTCAGATCTTCACGCATGCTTTGCTCAACCTTCAACACTGTCTCCTCAGGAATTGACAGTCTCCCGCTCCTTTGCTCACTAAACCACTTACGAACATTTTTGACATCCATGCACGACTCACAATACACTTCCATCAATTGGCAATGGATTTCAATCGGCGCAGTGCCCTTTGCGTTCAAAAACCGAATAACTGCGCGCAATTCGTACTTGGTGGTAACATCCAACGGGAGCTCGATTCTCAACGGCTGCCAAGCCAAGACTGAGCGCCTCAGCGCGGCGTGCGCATGTTTACACACAGCGCGTGATGCACTCTTCATAACAGTGTGACCAACTGCCACACAAACAGAGTTCTGTACTTATAAAAAAATAGGAGACCTTACTTTTGGGATTACCCTCGTATATATTGACGAGAGGATCTTTTTTGTGAAACAGAATAGTCTTATGTCTATGGCCTACGTGTTATTAGAACGGTACAATATTACACCAGTTTATGTTCTGTTCCGAATTCGTTGCTACACACACTGACGGAATAACAATCGGTATATCAAGAAGGAGCTGTGCGGTATAAACGGAAGTAGGTAGGCGTGTTTCTACATATGAAAGATGTGAAACGTCCCCTTAGAAAAATTATACATGACTGTGCTTAAACTGACACACAATATTTTTGGCGCAACGCAATCTGACTTTCAATAATCCCTACAAAACAATGGCCCTGACTAACATTAACCTATACGAGGTGCGGCTAGAAAAAAACCGGACTAGTACTGGTGAAACAATAAAACGAATGCAATAAGGCTGAAAGTCGCGTGGCCTGTCACGTGACTCTCGCTCCGCCTACTGCTCGAGTTTCATCTGCCTCCTGCACTCAGTCTGCCCGTGGCGTCTGTTTTAAGTAGTTGACGTTTTGTCTGTGCGTCGGAAAATGTTTACAGAAAGAACAGCGTGTTAACATCAAATTTTGTTTCAAACTAGGAAAATCTGCAAGTGAAACGTTTGTAATGTTACAACAAGTGTACGGCGATGATTGTTTATCGCGAACACAAGTGTTTGAGTGGTTTAAACGATTTAAAGATGGCCGCGAAGACACCAGTGATGACACTCGCACTGGCAGACCATTGTCAGCAAAAACTGATGCAAACATTGAAAAAAATCGGTAAACTTGTTCGACAAGATCGCCGTTTAACCATCAGAGCAGTGTCTGAGTTAACAGGAGTTGACAAGGAAAGTGTTAGGCAGATTCTTCATGAAAGTTTCAACATGAACAAAGTGTGTTCAAAAATGGTTCCAAAGTGTCTCACAATTGAACAGAAGGAACGCCGAAGAATGATTTGTTCTGACATCCTGGAAACTCCTGTTAACTCAGACACTGCTCTGATTGTTAAACGGCGATCTTGTCGAACAAGTTTACCGATTTTTTCAATGTTTGCATCAGTTTTTGCTGACAATGGTCTGCCAGTGCGAGTGTCATCACTGGTGTCTTCGCGGCCATCTTTAAATCGTTTAAACCACTCAAACACTTGTGTTCGCGATAAACAATCATCGCCGTACACTTGTTGTAACATTACAAACGTTTCACTTGCAGATTTTCCTAGTTTGAAACAAAATTTGATGTTAACACGCTGTTCTTTCTGTAAACATTTTCCGACGCACAGACAAAACGTCAACTACTTAAAACAGACGCCACGGGCAGACTGAGTGCAGGAGGCAGATGAAACTCGAGCAGTAGGCGGAGCGAGAGTCACGTGGCAGGCCACGCGACTTTCAGCCTTATTGCATTCGTTTTATTGTTTCACCAGTACTAGTCCGGTTTTTTTCTAGCCACACCTCGTACCTTTCACAAATAACTTACCTCACAAAAATCTTCGTTACTCAAACTACTACAATAGAGGGAGCAGCACTAGTGCCAGCTAAATAAAAGATTCTAACTACTGAAGGCACTAACTATATATATATATATATATATATATATATATATATATATATATATATATATATCAGTTCATGACATCCAGTCTTACAAATTTTCTGTCTCTGATGGACACACGTCCGGATCATCCGCTCTCAAAACTCCGCCATTTCTCTCCCCACATCCACCACTGCTGGCGGCTCACCTCCAACTGCGCAACGCTACGCGCTGTTCACATCCAGCTGCCCAACACAATGGCCAACAACATTGCAAACCAGCCACAGACTGCACACAGCACAGCCAGTGATTTTCATACAGAGCGCTGCCTGGAGTTACCAATAAAAAAAACCTATACAGCCTACTTACAGTTGGTGTATATCCAAATTTCAAACCAACAGCATAAGTTAGGCACTAGTAGCGCCACATGCGGATGCAAGTCAGGTTTGCTCTAAATACCCGGTCGTCAACTTGAGTTACCTCTTAGACTGGAGGTCTTGAGTTGATGTTAGTCGAGAAGACTTAGGCGACAAAGACTCCATTATCAACACCTCACTAAGATTTAACGAGGTCATGTAACAGGGCTACGAGAAACTGGATGTTTCTTTGCGATATTGCATAAAAACTAGGCAGGATTGTAGGCCACTGTACATACTGCTGGCTTAGGTGGTGACGAGAATGTGCGGTCGCAAGAAGACAGGGTTCTGGACGGCGCTGTGGCACTACCGATAGCGAAGACGTTCGGCGAATGGCTCTGGCGAATCGTTCTGCATAACTGCAGCCTAACAGCAGTTGGTACCTCAGGAAGACGACGAACTGTTACAGACCAGTTACTTTAAGGACAGTTCCGATCCAGACGTCCTGCAGCAAGAGTTCCACAGACCCCAGACCATCGCCATTGGCAGCTTCCGTGGTGTCAAGCGAGAGCTCATTGGAGGGCAGGATGGAGGTCTGTTTTCTTTCTCGACGCCAGGTATGGCCGTCTGTTCGTTAGAAGTAGTCCACTTGACGGACTGCAACCAACCTGTTTGTGTGTTAAACACACTGGAACAGTGGTCGTCAAACGCTTTTGTTGAAGAGCCAACAATGACATTGTGGGGCGGCAACTACGGGCCCATACGTACCGTTCTTATTACTAACTGGTAATCTACATGAATTAGTATGTTATGATCCCCCAATTGATTACCTATGGAAAGGTTGCGATATGTTGCCTGCTGACCCACAAGTGCTAATCGTTAGAAGTCGGCATCGTTCCGAGTACTTCGTGTCAACAACTGTTCTATGTTTCAGAATGCTACCACCCTCAGAGACTCCAAAGTCATGACACAGTAATTGTCTGACTAAGGGGTGGTGTGTTGTGCGAGCAGATAATGAATTGATTGATAACAGTAACTGTATATTTAATGCATTATGCAATATGCGACCAGATCACATATATTTGCTGAATGTTTTGAATATCTTTCTCCTAGTCATTACGTTTTATTACAACAGCCTTAATTTAATTTCATATTCCTTGCCATAAAGATGAAACGCAATTTGAAGACGACTGTCTCTATACTGAGGTAACTAAAGTCATGCGATAGCGAGGTGCACACCTACAGGCGACGGTAGTATCGCGCACACAAGGTGTAAAAGGCAGTGCATTGGAGGGACTGTCACTCGTACTCAGGTTGTCCATGTGATTGTGCCCGCACGACGGGACTCTGAACGCAGTATTGTATCTGGAGCTGCACGCTTGGGTCATTCGAATTCGGAAATCTTTAGGGGATTCAATATTGCGAGATCCACAGTGAGAAGACTGTGCCGGGAATACCAAATTTCAGGAATTACCGCTCACCACTTTTACCACAGACAACGCAGTGGCTAACGACCTTCACTTAACGACCGAGAGCAGCGGCGTTTGCGCAGAGTTGTCAGTGCTAACAGACAAGCAACAAACAGTGAAATAACCGCAGAAATCAACGTGGGACGTACGACGAATGTATCTTTTAGCACAGTGAGGTGAAATGGTCTGTGGCAGCAGACGTCCGACGCGAGTGCCTGTGCTAACAGCACGACATCGCCTGCAGCGCCTCTCCTGGGATCGTGATCACATTGGCTGGAGCCTAAACGACTGGAAAACCGTAGCCTGGTCGGATGTGTCCGGAGCTGCTATGAGCTAACGGAAGATTGGAGGGTGGCACAGACCACACGAGGTTGTGGACCCAAGCACTCGACAAGGCATTGTGCAAGCTGGTGGTGACTCTGTAATGGCAAAGGCTGTGTTTATACGGAACGGACTGATTCCTCTGGTCCAACTGAATCGATCACTGACTGGAAATTATTATGCTTGGCTAGTTGGAGACCAGTTTCAGCCATTCGTGGACTTCATGTTTCCAGCATGGCTCAACATTTTTCAGGGGGCTTTCAATGACTTGTTGAATTCATGTCACATCGAGTTGGTGCCCCATGCCGGGAAAAAGAGATCCGACACGATATTATGAGGTATCCCACGACTTCTGTCAAATCATTGTATAATGCGCATTTACGAATCTATGTCACTTCTGCTCGATACGTGTGCTATGGCAGTTTCTCGGTAGAAGGCACACACAATCAACAGTTGCCAGCAGAGGAAGAAACAAAATAAAGCATCCCCCTCTCACATCCTCTAACCTGGCAGTGAAGAGTTGCTTACCCTTTCGTTCCTGAAGTTAGCGGCCAGTTTTATTTAGCTCACTTCCGTGTTCACCAAGACCAATTACAATGAAGCACATCTTTCAATATTGCTGCCTCTGTAAGTATTTTTATTTGTTACTGATTGCGAGCAAGAGAATTACACTCTTAAGAAGCTCTTAACGCTAGTTGCTGTTTTGGGGTTCGGCTGTTAGCTGCTAGCTGCATATTAATATAAAATACGGCCGCGCGAATACTTGATTCGAGCCGCATACGGCTCGCGGGCCGCAGTTTGACGACCAGTGCACTGGACCCACAGCTGGAGTTTTGGTCTGAGTTTCGACTTCATATGACAGTAGGAGCACTCCCGTGGTTACCCCACACAACCTGGCTGCCAATTTTTATGTCCGAATGGTGATTCGACGTGGTGTGCTGCCATTTATAAACAGCTTTCCAGGAGGTGTTTTCCAACATGATAACGTTAGCCCACATACCGGTGTTGTAACTCAACATGCTGTACGGAGTGTCCACATATATCCTTGGCCTGCTCAAGCACGCTATCGAGCTCGTGTGGAACATCATGGCACGACAACTCCTGCGCCATCCACGACCAGCAACCGTCCCTGTATTGAATGACTACGTGCAACGGGCGTGGAACAACACAAACTGACATTCGGCATCTGTACAACACAATACATGTACGTTGCATGCTTCTATCGACATCCTGACGGTTACATCAGTTATAAATGTACCAGCATTTCACATTTGCAAAGGATTACCTCGCGCTTGCATTAATCTGTTATTTTCCAATGCTAATCACTTAAATATGTTACCTAACCAAATACATTCCCGTACTTTCATTCCTCTACATTAACTGTTTTTTGGTGTCGCGATTTCTTTCCGTCAGTGTAGTTTCAGAGCTATGAAGTTACAGGTTAATCCACGGCATGCCTACCCATTTATCTATTTTAAGAACAAATGATGTTAGATATAGCTTTCTGAAGTTAATTCCATTGGAAAAAACTACGTCACCGAATTGTTTTGCCGTAAATAGAAGTATCCCCTTTTAATACAGTTTCACTGTGTGCGATCTATGGCTTATGCGTTTCCTTTTTTTTTATCTATGTCCTCTGAAATCAGTGGCCACATATAAAAAACTGTAGTAGTTATCGAAATATAACTGACGATAAGACGCATTCTTTATATCTCGTGTGTATGTGAAAGCTGTTCCTCCTCCAGCACAAGTTTTCTCTCTTGATACACAAATTTGCTACCTGAGCGTCAGAAATAGTCGACACGTGAATGGGAGCTTACGTGAGGCTCATGAATTATTATCTTACGTATAGAAATATCCTGCACTTCATCTACACTTCGTCAGTACATTACACCAGAGCTTTACAGAAATCAAATCAGGAAATCAAATTATTGTTTGTAAATTTTAAAGACGTGTCAATCAGATTTTATCTGTTGAAGGTCCAAGAGAATTTTTCACGTACGTTTCATGTTACGAATGTCAGATTTCTGCTTGACTATGCGATATTAGTGATAAATGGTATTGTGTGTTAGGAGCTGAATAGTATTAAGCTATAAACTGGCTATTACGTTACAGCTGTTGCTGCTCTTCGCTGCCAAATTTGTCATATCATTTAAATTAAATATCCGTCTCTAACGTTGTACTTATGTAATTAAAAAACACTAAAGTTTTTACAAATTATATCCATTGTAAATGAAATTATAAGTGTGGCTTATTTTATAGTTTTCCGGATAGGGGATATGAGGAGGGATTGGAAGAGTAACCCAAGTTTATCCTCTGGTACCTTGTAAAAGTTACCACCAGTAAGCATCGGTCATTTACTGTGTTAAGATAATCTTATGTTTCTCTACTGCGAGGACTGCCATAGAAGATATCGAAATGTAATACTTTCTACTAAGAAAATTTCTGTTTGTGGTCAGGAGTAGCAATACGTCTTGAAACGATTAGAAAGAGATCAGACTGAACCTTGAAAGATTCTCAGAATGAACAGCAGTGTAAGGTGAACGGTTTACATCTGTCAGCAAATTTCGCAATGGCTCACACACTGCTGCATTGTGGAAGATCCACCCTGGAAAACAACCCCTAAGTTGTGCTTCAGCCTCAGTTTCGAAATATAGAGTACATTCTTCCAGGATCGCTAGTGCAAGATTGGAAGCAGAAGAACCCTGAAGTTCAGCAGCTAGGAATGAGCTACTGACAGAATTGAAACTGTCATGGAGGTGGGTGAGGGTGGGGGTGGGGGAAAGGGGTTATGAGTCGTGCCTCAATAGTAGCGCTGGCCGATTCCCCGTCTGATACGCGGTTTTATTCAGTCACGAAGTTTTATAAGGCATGCCATGTGAGGACTCGTATGCTGAGAATGAGATACTCGTATATAACAGCAGACTTTCAAACGACTATTCTTCATCGTTGATGGACTACCGTCAATCCCGAAGAAACAGCAAGTGTATTTTATTGTAGAAATTCAGCTGCGTAATGTTCTCAAAGACACATTGTTATACAGTAACCGGTTCATATATGACAAAGTGGTGTCCTTTACCTCAGCTACAACTTAAGGAACAATCATGTAAACGGTCGCAGGTCAATCATTCCTGATCAGAAACCGAAGACTGGGCGCGGAGTGTCTACTGTGTATGTGAGTACTGGATGGATCTGACTTTTTTTGAATTTATTCTTGCTGTTTATGGCTTATCAGTAGTATTAACCTCGGGCATTGTGCTTGGCTATTTGATGAGTCGAATTTACTTTTCTCTAAGCCACTTTCCTCCATACTAAACCTCTAGTTGCCCACCCGGCTAGCCACTCGGTTTAACACACTGCTTCCCGAGAGGGAAGGCGAGCCGGTCCCCGGCACGAATCCGCCCGGCGGATTAGTGTCAAATGGCTCTGAGCACTATGGGGCTTAACATCTGAGGTCATCAGTCCCCTAGACGTAGAACTACTTAAACCTGACTAACCTAAGGGCATCACACACATCCATGCCCGAGGCAGGATTTGAACCAGCGACCATAGCAGCAGAGCGGTTCCAGACTGAAGCACCTACAACCGATCCGCCACCTCGGCCGGCAGGATTAGTGTCATGGTCCAGCTTGTGGATGGTTTTTAGGTGGTTTTCCATCTGCCTCGGTGAATGCGGGCTAGTTCCCCTTATTTCGCCTCATTTACACTATGTCGGCGATTGCTGCGCAAACACTGTCTCCACGTACGCGTACACCATAATTACTGTACCACGCAAACATTTGGGGTACACTCGTCTGGTATTAGACGTTCCCGGGGGGGGGGGGGGGGGGGGGGTCCGCTGGGAGCCGAACCGCACAATAACCCTGGGTTAAGTGTGGGGCAGCGTTGGGGTGTGTCGACTCCTGTGGCCGGTTGTGGGGTTGTGAACCACTGAGGACTACAGAGGGATGAAGTCTCTCCGTTGTTTCTAGGTCCCCAATTCAATACGCAATACACAAACCTCTAATTACTAACTAATCACTGAGAAACGCAAGATTTATCGACACCATTAAGGAGCTTACCACGAAATGCACCAGGTCCTCTGCACTGTTTCATTTTATATTGCTCATGAGACTTATGCCTTCTCCTCTGTCGAAGGCACATGTTAACACTCTTTAACGACTTTTTATGCGTTCCATAACGCTGGATTACATTCTTGTACTGTCTCGATGAAAGATAATCAACTTGTTGAGCTATTACCCGGTCTGATCACGAAATAACAAGCCTAAGTCTAGGAAGCATAGTTAGTTCATATCACCATCTTTTGGGAGACCGCGGAGTAAGGATGACTGCTTTCTAAAATTACTGACCATCGATTGAAATGTAAGCAGAGAGTGATTGTAATGTTTAGACTTTAGTATTTAATAATAATTTGACAAGTTTCGGGTTGTGTGATTGCAAATGAAATTGTCAGTTTATTTAGGAATGGTGTGCAACCAGTTGCTTTTTTAATGTTATACGATCTATAGTATCATTAAATAGTTTTCTAGCCAATGCATGCTCATCATCATATGGTGGTATCACAGGAACATCGTTTTTTAGAGCATGTATAGCTAAATTTAGGAATAGTTAACGAAATGTGTACGCAACGAAAACATCTTTATGTTTTAGGATACTTACATTGCTGGCGTATGGGTATCCATGAGAAATTCATTTCGATGATCTACGTATTGGCAAGCTTAAACACGCACAGACACAGACACACACACACACACACACACACACACACACACAGACACACGTGCGCGTGCATACAGTACTCAGGCCCACTTGATTTTACAGTAAACAAATACTGAACGTAAATGTAAAGAGTGTGAGAATGCTACTTAGCATATTGCCATGTTTGTCATGAGGATCATTAAATTTCGGACTAAAATATTGTTGTTGTTGTGGTCTTCAGTCCTGAGACTGGTTTGATGCAGCTCTCCACGCTACTCTATCCTGTGCCAGCTTCTTCAACTCCCAGTACCTACTGCAACCTACATCCTTCTGAATCTGCTTAGTGTATTCATCTCTTGGTCTCCCTCTACGATTTTTACCCTCCACGCTGCCCTCCAATACTAAATTTGTGATCCCTTGATGCCTCAGAACATGCCCTACCAACCGATCCCTTCTTCTGGTCAAGTTGTGCCACAAACTCCTCTTCTCCCCAATCCTATTCAGTACCTCCTCATTAGTTATGTGACCTACCCATCTAATCTTCAACATTCTTCTGAAGCACCACATTTCGAAAGCTTCTATTCTCTTTTTGTCCAAACTATTTACCGTCCATGTTTCACTTCCATACAGGGCTACACTCCATACAAATACTTTCAGAAATGACTTCCTGACACTTAAATCTATACTCGATGTTAACAAATTTCCCTTCTTCAGAAACGCTTTCCTTGCCATTGCCAGTCTACATTTTATATCCCCTCTACTTCGACCATCATCAGTTATTTTGCTCCCCAAATAGCAAAACTCCTTTACTGCTTTAAGTGTGTCATTTCCTAATCTAATACCCTCAGCATCACCCGACTTAATTCGACTACATTCCATTATCCTCGTTTTGCTTTTGTTGATGTTCATCTTATATCCTCCCTTCAACACACCATCCATTCCGTTCAATTGCTCTTCCAAGTCCTTTGCTGTCTCTGACAGAATTACAATGTCATCGGCGAACCTCAAAGTTTTTATTTCTTCTCCATGGATTTTAATACCTACTCCGAATTTTTCATTTGTTTCCTTTACTGCTTGCTCAATATACAGATTGAATAACATCGGGGAGAGGCTACAACCCTGTCTTACTCCCTTCCCAACCACTGCTTCCCTTTCATGTCCCTCGACTCTTATAACTGCCATCTGGTTTCTGTACAAATTGTAAATAGCCTTTCGCTCCCTGTATTTTACCCCTGCCACCTTTAGAATTTGAAAGAGAGTATTCCAGTCAACATTGTCAAAAGCTTTCTCTAAGTCTACAAATGCTAGAAACGTAGGTTTGCCTTTCCTTAATCTTTCTTCTAAGATAAGTCGTAAGGTCAGTATTGCCTCACGTGTTCCAGTATTTCTACGGAATCCAAACTGATCTTCCCCGAGGTCGGCTTCTACTAGTTTTTCCATTCGTCTGTAAATAATTCGCGTTAGTATTTTGCACCTGTGGCTTATTAAACTGATTGTTCGGTAATTTTCACATCTGTCAACACCTGCTTTCTTTGGGATTGGAATTATTATATTCTTCTTGAAGTCTGTGGGTATTTCGCCTGTCTCATACATCTTGCTCACCAGATGGTAGAGTTTTGTCATGACTGGCTCTCCCAAGGCTATCAGTAGTTCTAATGGAATGTTGTCTACTCCCGGGGCCTTGTTTCGACTCAGGTCTTTCAGTGCTCTGTCAAACTCTTCACGCAGTATCGTAACTAAAATATTAACAAGCGTAAATAATGAACGCAAGCGAACAACACTGCAAGCTGTACGTGTGTCCATACCTTGGTAATATACGTCTAATATGCATCAAATAAGTTACAGATGAACAAATGAAGTTAAATATTTGTTATGGGTGAACGAACTGGTACCATGTATATAGGATGTAGATGAAAATGGAAAGCTTTAGCTGTGTGTATGATATGAGGTTGCCCTACAGAGGGAGACGGTGAACATTGAAACGAAGCGCGTAGGTGGAAAATTGAAGCAGATGTGAGCTGAAACTAGAAATTTTAACAAGTATTGTGTATCT
The DNA here is from genome assembly GCF_023898315.1 of Schistocerca nitens. Taxonomy (NCBI): domain Eukaryota; kingdom Metazoa; phylum Arthropoda; class Insecta; order Orthoptera; family Acrididae; genus Schistocerca; species Schistocerca nitens. Next base: position 268,238,926 of record NC_064618.1, read on the forward strand.
AACGCGCTACAGACTATAAACATACACAAGTGACTGCGCTCTTTCATTTACCTATCTCTGTCTTGAAGTAAACACAAATCAGCCTTTTCTCCTGAGATGACGCAAATCTGTTCAATATTTTAAGAACCGTCAAAATAATACAATGCCGACGGTTTTTCTTTCCTCGGGCAGAGAAATTACAGTGGCTGTCTCTGAATGTTTAAAATTCTAGAGCTAGCACCGACTTTCACCATCAATCTTCAAACATTTTTGAAGATACTGTAGAAAAACACGCACAGTTCCAACAAGAACTCATTCACTCATCTGTTACTTGAGGCGTAGTGTGCAGGCGCTAAAGACTTGGTTGGTCTCGTTGTCGCGCGCCCTACTAAAAATAACTTCCACCGTTATTAAACATCTGGCACTTCATTAAGAGACAGGAACTACGCAACGTCAACCCATCTCCATTAGATGCCTGCCGGTTCATTCCACAAGTCACTGATGAATGGGGGACTGTGCTAGAATGATTAGGTAGACTGCATCAGCTCGGACTATGGCGATGTGACGCTGTTACTAAATTCAGTTGATCTGAAAGGGAGAAATGGAAGGAGCATGTGAAAACTGTGGTAGGGAAGGCTTATGGTCGACTTCGGATTATTGGGGTAATTTTAAGAAAGAGTTGTTCACCTGTACAGGAGACCGCATTTAGGACGCTGGTGCGACCTATTTGTGAATACTGCTTCAGTGTTTGGGGTCCGTACCATGTCGGATTGAAAGAAGACATCGAAGCAGTTCAGAGGCGGGCTGCTAGATTTGTTACAGGTAAGTTCGAACAACAGGTAAGTGTTACAGAGATGCCTCGGGAACTCAAATGGAAATCCCTGGAGGGAAGATGACGTTTTTTGCGAGAAACAAAAATTCAGGCAATCGGTATTTGAAGCTGACTGCCGTATGATTCTACTGCAGGCAACATATACTGCGCGTAAGGAAGATAACATGTGAGAAATTACAGCTCATCCGGAGGCATATAGGCAGTCGCTTTATCCTCGCTCCTGTTTGCGAGAGGAAGAGGGTAGGAAATGATTAGATGTGGTACAGTGTACCCTCCGCCAAGCACAGGACTGTGGCTTGTGAAGTATCTATGTAGATGTAGATCTGGGTTGAAATCTTTGTTCAGCCATCCAGATCAGAGGTATGCTTTTCGTAAATCATTTTAGTGTAAGGTCGCGTGTAACTTCCTGTCCTGTTCTTCACTTCCAGTCAATATACCTCCTCTAGTGACTTCGGCGCGACATTAAGTCCGAACCTTCTATCATCTTTTTATGAAAGTTCTAATTTTCGATTGCGAACCATGCGAATACTGGGCCTGCTCGTGACAAATAACGTAAGTAAAAAGAGGCGAAAACTTTTAAGCACAACGTCAGCTATTTTTCAAACAGTCAGCACCACCTAGTACTACTGGAAGCATGCTTACCGATCCCACTGGTAAATTCCATTCCCCGCCGACGCCGGAACTTTCAAAAAGCAAATTCGTCCAACTACTCTAAAAGCCTTGATAAGCTCTCATGTTGAATTGCTCCCCTGAGCAATAACTATGGCAGACTTGTGGGTGCAGAATTAAGCACACGAAAGAAGTTTATTTCCAGAGGTTACAGGAAGGACTACATTCCTGGATGGTCTGAGGTTAGTGAAAAACTATACGAGGGCTTCCTCTCAACTGGAGAGCGACAGATAGTAAACGAACCGCTGCGTAGTCTTCACGGTACACGCAGCCAGAATTGGCGGCAATATTGAAAAATTTTACTTCGTTCTTGTAAGAACATGAAACGCCCACAGTCGTCCTTATGATGTCACCTACGCTATGGCTACCACTTTCGGTGCTTCAGTGCACCGTCTTCAGTTCACTGTAGATCGATTCTGCTGCCGCCAACACACATTTCGCTTAGTGAAGACGAAGATAAAATACGAGAAATTAATAGCTCACTCGGAGGCACACTCGTTTTTAACCTCGCTCTATGTGAGAGTGGAACGGGAAAGGAAATGTCTAGTAGTGGTACAACTTTCCCTCCGCTACGCACCGGACAGTGGCTTGCGCAATATGTATATAGATGTCATTAATCTAATCGAACTGGTCTGATAAAGACTTCCTCAAGTTTCCAGTAACTTTCTTGTAGTCATTTTGGGTAAACGACATCACGAAATTCTTCAAACCATTTCTCGGGTACTTCTGGGTTGGGTTGTTTTGGGGGAAGAGACCAAATAGCGAGGTCATTGGTCTCATCGGATTGGGGAAGGACGGGGAAGGAAGTCGGCCGTGCCCTTTCAAAGGAACCATCCCGGCATTTGCCTGGAGCGATTTAGGGAAATCACGGAAAACCTAAATCAGGATGGCCGGACGCGGGATTGAACCGTCGTCCTCCCGAATGCGAGTCCAGTGTGCTAACCACTGCGCCGCCTCGCTCGGTCGGGTACTTCTCCTCGCCTCCTTCGCTGTGGGGGAACTCATTTACCTACTTTTTTCAACCAAGTTCTTTCATTCCTACTTCCAAAACGTTTGCAAGAAAGTGTACGCTCCGTTTCAGTGATCTCTCCTACTGTCCTCGCTCTCCGCATGTTGGTATAGTATTATGCACTGCACGATTTATCGATGAAATTCACTGCTTCTACTCTAGAAGTCTATTCCCACCGCGGGTACACTTTTGCGAATTTCTGCTTTATAAGTGGTAATAGACTTAAAATGACCTGATGGATAATTCGTTTTGCGATCCTTGCTGAATGACTACTCCACAGGACACAGCTGAGTTGACATGTTCCACTGTGATCTTGATCGATCTTACTGCTTAGAGTAGGCTTCCGTTTTTTTTGAAACAATGACTCGGTCAAAAAAATGTCCATCACTAAATACGTTCCCCGTATACCAATCTTCCTCACCACCGCCGCTATCTGCGGATCACTCTCAGTTACATGCATCTGCAGGGATCTCATTAACAAAAATGTACATTTCATTACCTAAAGTGGGTACCAAAAGTGGGTTAACGTTCCTGTAAGTACGCTTGATATCAAAATAAGAGTGGGCATTCAAACGCAACGTAGCATCCTGATCGATAATATTGTATTATTGTCAACTTATTTGGGTATAATATGCAACCAGAAACTTCCTTTTTTTAATTTTGGTATTATGTATATTTGTACGATTAATTAGTATTTAAACCACTGCAGACTCATCATCAGATGGTGGTTTTACAGGAGCATAATCTGAGCCATGTCCTGAACTGCACTGCCTCGTGGTATCCATGTCAAATTTGTTCTGATGACGTATTTTTTGCAGATTATACACAGTCATACACAGTATTTAGCTACCTAACATTACGTTCAACTGCCTCATGGTGTCCAGGACAAATTTTTTCTCACAGTGTAAATTTTTTGTTATACAGACGTATGCACACTATTTAGATACCTAATATTATGCTGGCGTTCCTCGTGGTACCCACGACAAATTTGTTCTGATAATGTAAATTTTGTGTGTTATACGCATACACAGACAGTACTTAGGTTGCTAAATAGCTAAATACTGTGTATATGTGAGTTTATAATTCGCAAAATGGATCCTATTAGAACGAATTTATCGTGGCTACCAACAGACAGTGCAACTGAAGCATCGTAAAAGAAAGTTTTAGTTTCATGAGTTTTTCGTTAGCATTATTTCCGTTATTTCCGCTAGCAACACGACCACTGCGCCTAGGTGCACATGGTCCAGATAAAGTTTCTGTAACACCTCCATCTGATGATGAACCTGCGGTGGCTTGAAAACACACTAGTGGTACATAAAATAAATAATAGGAAAATTAAAAAAACAACACTGGTTAGATATTATACCCAGACGAATCTCCAGTTTAAATTATAGTTGCAGTTCACCATCCACAGTGGATTGTCGTGAGCTCTGTATTAGATATAGTACCCGCACAACTGAAAACAAACAAAGATACGCATGCGTAGAAAAGATAATCGACTGAAAGTTATCTCCAGATATTCTAAAAAAGTATGTTGCTAATTTTTAAAATGAAACTGTGTTAGAATCGAAGTGGGTAACTTCTGATGGTCCAGCTCACATTCGTTCAAAAGTGGTATCTGTAAATTTGTAGGTTGAGCGTTGAAGATAATGAAGTGCACACACGTAATTAAAACGAATACGCAGCTCTTGGGTCGATGTTCAATACAGTTAACGTTACTCTGATTTACAATATTTTAGGTAAACTAAGTAGTGCGGATAAAAGCACGTTATAAATATTACAGCTGCGTAAACATTTACAGTAAACTATTATTTACCGTCAGAGTTATTTGCATCCGGTAACTACGTTAGGTACCGTGTAAATCAGAACTGAATGTTAGAGCCTCAGAGATGTTGTGTTCACTGGCAGTGTAGCGTTTGACTGTGCCAGAGTGGTATCACCGAGCAAACTGACGTTAGCGTAGTGTCCAAGAAGTATCGGACACTGCTGAAGAGGCAAATAAAGCTTACTGAAATGTAATTTTAGAGATGTTAAAAACAACAGAAAGGAATATTTTCCGTCGAGCTAAATGGTGACACTAATCGTATTTGTCGTGTTTTAACGCTTCCCTAGCCACAGCTTCGTGATACTTTGCCGACTTTAATTGTATACTTAGGCTTTCAAAGACTTCTTCTGTCAGCGTTTTTAGAAGTTGTCTTATTAATAGGTTGGCAGAATTAGATCACCGAGTCAAGTCACTGAACTTCCGTATGCTGCCAGGGAGTATGTCAGTGTCGGTAATGGTACAAGCGTATTAGCGAAATCATTTCATTTCTCTGTAGCCTTTCAGCGTCAAGTTGCCCGTTTCCTAGACCACAAGCGGCGTAGCTGCTTCTCCGATTACAGTTTTTCTGCGACCTTCTGGTACCAGTGCCATCTCTGATGACAGAAATCCCGTAGATAGATGCGTGGGATACTAACGGGAGCCTCAAAAGATAGATACAACTTTAAGATATTCACATCACATCACATCACTTTAAGACAGGGCTTCACAACATACGTGCTCGCGGAGCAAGCTGTGAGCAGCAAGGCGCGAGCACGGAGCAGCGCGAGCACGCTACCCCCACTAACGGACCAGAGCGGAGAGTGGGGAGAGTCACGTGGGGTACACAACAGCTGCCGCCAGTAGATGTAAATCCGCGGCCACCTGCAGGGATATCACTCACGAATTATTACTGCGACAAATGAAACAAATAAAGGAGAATGTACACGTGCCACATAATTTCTACCATCTGTAGACACTGAAACTAAAGAATTTCACGACAATCCTATATTTTCAACACTTTCTTCAATACTACTTAAAATATCACCTCCGGTTGTAGTGTTCTTCATGGCTACTACATCGAGGAGCTCCTCCCTCACCTGAAGATCTCTGTTAACACCTCTAATAAATATGGCAAGCTGCGCTGTTCCAGTGATATCAACACTTTCGTCCAGAGCTAGAAAAATGGTTCAAATGGCTCTGAGCACTATGGGACTTAACATCTATGGTCATCAGTCCCCTAGAACTTAGAACTACTTAAACCTAACTAACCTAGGGACAGCACACAACACCCAGCCATCACGAGGCAGAGAAAATCCCTGACCCCGCCGGGAATCGAACCCGGGAACCCGGGCGTGGGAAGCGAGAACGCTACCGCACGACCACGAGATGCGGGCCTCCAGAGCTAGAGAATAGGCCATAAGATCTTTACAGATATTTGCAAACTGGCTCTGGACGTCGTCTGCCATGTCCTGTATGCGACGCATAATGGTCATGTTAGATAATGGCACAATCCAAACTGTTCAACTTGAGATGGACACAGATGTTCCGCTGCAACTACCAAACATTCTTTTATTAAATCGCCATCAGAGAAGGGGCGCAGGGATTTTGCTAAAAGCAAAGCAATTTTGTAACCCACTCTGAGAGCTGCCTCAGTTGATTTTTCTTCGTCGTCCAGATCTTCTTCGGATAGCTTCCTTTTAAGTTTAATAACTTCCTGTGCACGATCTGGTCAATCACATTTTCCACGTCCGTAGTCTTTCGCGTGGTACGACATACAATGTCGCTGCAAATTAAATTTCATAAAAGAATTCAGCGTTTTATGACATACTAAACATTTTGCAACACCATCTTTTTCTGTAAACAGATACAATTCCTCCCAATGGGGGTTGAACAGCTAAAGCATGGTTGGGGTTACACAACGGCGACTTCACATGATTCTTAACCAGCGAAGTGACTGTTAAGAGCTGATCGTAGTACTTTAAACGTTACACAGTCGGCGCGAATTCAATAGGCACGCTGCGGCCCTATTCAAACGTGCGCGCGCATTTCCCCTCCCTCCCCTCCTTCCCTACTCCACGACCTTGCACCTGCTCGCGAGCACGTGCCTGAGCAGACGCGAGTACTCGCGCTCAAAACCGGCCAGTTGTTAAGCCCTGCTTTAAGATATTCACATCATTTTGGGCTTATGTGGCAAACTATCTCACAAAGTTTCCATTCCATTCAGCCAACATGTGTGTTTGAATCGTATGGTTGAACGCACAACATCCAATCTGTATTCAAGTTCTATCCACATTCGGCGCAACATATACGCATCAACTATTGCAATGGCAGCAACGATTCGGTTCTTAAAGTCATTTTTGTTTGACAGGCATTTGGTAGCTCTGTCCTTGACTCACCCCAATAAACATATGTCCATCGGAGTAATGTCGGGTGACCTAGGAGACCAGGGAACTGGACGATCCCTGCTAGTCCAGCGACCTGCAAACACCTCATGTAGAACATCTCGCACAGTCTGAGTCCAATGTGGTGGTTGACAATGTCGTTGGAAAACGAGTGTGTCTTGGTGAGCTGCCAGTTGTGGCAACGCAAACAGTGTCAGCATATCAAGATAACTGAACAGCCAACCGCATCCGTGCTGTGTCGGCTTCACTGGTTGGACGTCATTCAGTATGATGCTTCACATCAGTGCTTCCTATCTGCATAAAATTCCTGTTCCACTGGCGTATCAATGTCCGCGATGGTGGCTGCTTCCTACAAGACGTTTGGAAGTTCCTTTGTACCTGCATGTCTGATTTTGTCCATAAACCAATCTACATGCTGAGCCTTTCCTTGAAACTTTGTCGTTCTAGGGGCTTCAGTCCGGAACCGCGCTGCTACTGCGGTCGCAGGTTCGAATCCTGCCTCGGGTATCGATGTGTGTGATATCCTTAGGTTAGTTAGGTTTAAGTAGTTCTAAGTTCTAGGGGACTGATGACCTCAGCTGTTAAGTCCCATAGCGCTCAGAGCCATTTTTGAAACGTTGTTATTGTAGTCCACTGACGACAATCTGAAATACACGCAAACAAAACATAAGACAAACATGGTGTGAATATCTCAGCGAGTTTGGGTGTTATAATACGCTGAAGTTGTAGAGTACCTTTTGTACACCCTGTATTTTCGCTTCGTAATACATAATCATATTTTTGCTCGTGAGGCCACATTGGGCAACATCAGTTTCGTCAAAATTGCGATATTTAATGAGGCGTCGATGTTCTGTGCAGCATTCTGAAATCCTCCCAATGTTAGTACCACCACTTTCACAAGGAATTTTACAAGTCGCAGAAACAATGAGAACGAAGGTGTATTCCACCAGGCGATTTTCTCGTGTGGTCGGTAAATGGATTGAATAGTGTCTGCTCAAGACTCTGTTTTATTTGATGTACCTCCGAAGAAAGGAAGCTGTGGTATAAGCTGATCACCTTGTGATGATTAGTATTTCTATGGTTTCTATGATTAACTTAACACAGTACTTCGTTCACTGTAGACATCCTTCTGGAACACCTTTTTCAGATATCTCGAAATGCGGGTGGTCTTGTTAGGCAAACTTCTCCTTTCGGGCCGGATGATGAACATTTGAAACTTGTTTATAACAAAGTTTTGTTTTGGTGTTATGAACTAAAAATTGAAATGAACTGAACTGGCTTCCAGTTCTTAGCTTCGTGTGTGACTGTGTTGTTATCTTCAACAATGCAAGTGGTGTACTTACACAATACTACCTGATAGAATGAGTCACCAAATGCCTGAAACTGTATAACTTTACATCCATACTGCAACTAATTTCTACAAAATTAATTAGAAAACCAAAGCTGTATGCTAGAGATACAGTATTTCTGTACTGTGAAGTGCAGTGAACAAAGCTACAATGCATGACGTCGCATTACGTGACTTCCAGTACCAACACACAAAGATAACACAATAAAAACGCTGCACAAATTTGCAAACCTAATTTTGAAAGAGTAAATACCCAAAGTGTTTGTATAAAATTTTTCTGTGATTCTACGTCCGCAAACTAAGTAAAGAAAATTCCAAATGATACATTCGCAAATCTAACGCTGCTCTTTAATTATGAGAATGTCCGCATAAAGCCGACCGGAGTGGCCGTGCGGTTCCAGGCGCTACAGTTTGGAGCCGAGCGACCGCTACGGTCGCAGGTTCGAATCCTGCCTCGGGCATGGATGTGTGTGGTGTCCTTAGGTCAGTTAGGTTTAATTAGTTCTAAGTTCTAGGCGACTGATGACCTCAGAAGTTAAGTCGCATAGAACCATTTGTCTGCATAAGGAATGAGATCTGAACTGAATTTTACCTAAACTGAACCCGACAATAATCTGAAAATGCAATGCTTAACTGTGATTGACCTCGTGGTCCTGGCTGCAATGTAAAACTGGCCCTAACAAATTTTTGTGGCTTAGCTGTAGCAACGGAAACTCGGTACTGCTCGAAAATAATGAACATAAAAAATAAAGCGCAGCAGCAGAGTAGCTAGAAAGGGAAGAGAGTCTTATGCAGTGCGATGCAAGGACATGCAGCTATTCCAAGTACATTAAGGTGACTTTAGTCACTGTGTTCCCAAAAGAGAAATACGACGGCACGAAATTAAAAATTCAAATTTTCATGAGGAGCCGGTTTAGGATATTGCATTCGCTGATTGATGTAGAAGAGAGACTAGCACTCAAAAACTATTCTGGAACTCTGATTTCCTCCATAAAAATTACTACTCTCTTTACAAAAATTACTTCATATTAAAATATGTCTCTGCCACGAAATTAATTATTGATATCATAAAGGAGTGCAAGCTATGTGAACAAATAGCTTCTACTTAATCACATCTCGGCAATCGAACTAACTGACCAGCCGGCCGCTGGTGGCCGAGCGGTTCTGGCGCTACAGCTGGAACCGCGCGACCGCTACGGTCGCAGGTTCGAATCCTGCCTCGGGCATGGATGTGTGTGTTGTCCTTAGGTTAGTTAGGTTTAAGTAGTTCTAAGTTCTAGGGGACTTACGACCTCAGCAGTTGAGTCCCATAGTGCTCAGAGCCATTTTTTTTTTTTAACTAACTGACCCGAACCAACACAGAAAAAATTCTACTAAAACCTCCCGTTTTTTAAACACACAGTAAGTTACTCACAAGGGCACCTCCCCACCGCACCGCCCTCAGATTTAGTTATAAGTTGGCACAGTGGATAGGCCTTGAAAAACTGAACACAGATCAATTGAGAAAACAGGAAGAAGTTGTGTGGAACTGTGAAAAAATAAGCAAAATATACAAACTGAGAAGTTCATCGGAAGACAGGCAACATCAAGGACACTTCGAACGCAGGAGCGCTGTGGTCTCGTGGTAACGTGAGAAGCTGCGGAACCGAAGGTCCTTGGTTCAAATCTTTCATCGAGTATAAAGTTTAATTTTTTATTTTCAGTTTATGTGAAAACTCTTATGTTTTCATCACATTTTTGGGAGTGATTATCACATCCACAAGAAAACCTAAATCGGGCAAGGTAGAAGAATCTTTTTACCCTTTCGCCAAGTGTACAAGTTAGGTGGGTCGACAACATATTCCTGTCATGTGACGCACATGCCGTTACCGGTGTCGTATAGAAAATATCAGATGTGTTTTCCTGTGGAGGAATCGGTTGACCTATGACCTTGCGATCAAATGTTTTCGGTTCCCAGTGGAGAGGCACGTCCTTTCGTCTACTAATCGCACGGTTTTGCGATGCGGTCGCAAAACACAGACACTAAACTTATTACAGTGAACAGAGATGTCAATGAACGAACGGACAGATCATAACTATAGGTGGAGCAGAAGTAGAAGAAACTTTTTTTATATATACTACAGAATATACCTAAATTGAAGAAGAGGGAAAATTTTGTCATATTACATAAGAGAAGCAGAAAGGATAGTGTGAGTAATCAATAGAATTTTATAGGCACAAAGTAAAGGAAATCATTGTAAAAAAATATCTAATAATAATAATGAGTAGTTGGCACTTTCCACTAAGTAATGCTTGTTTCCTATTCAGTATAGTACAAATAATGGAAGAACTAAGGACCTCTCATTCAGCAGCTTATAAAGGCACATTTGCATGCCGTGCGTGAGTTTCCTCGGAAACGCGAAATCTTAATTAAATAATTAATCTCTGACAAATAAATAAAGCCTACGGCACAGAACTGCAGCGCTATGTCGCTGATAAAACAAGAACACAATTAGGATACTCTTATGTTTCTTTAAGAAGGAAGAGGTCTTGGACAAGTGGTGCGGGAAGCTCGTATATTTTATTGACTGGCACACCGCCATATTTCATGTTGTATAAGAACACTGCGAGTTGCAATCTTTCTAGGCACTCGTTTCTGTAAAGAATTTATATTTATGAAAGTAAGTAGAATTATTTAACTGTAGGCTTATTCGTTGAATATATCTGATTTAACTAACTGTGTAAACTTTTTATGTTTAGTAGACAGTCACCTCTGTACGACGTATTGACATGGCTGGCAAATTATTCTAATATTGAGATTTAGATTTGAGTCCGCACCTACCGCAGCAGTCTTTGGAAACTTTAAATACGAAGTCCGATTATTTGAGTCTTATTTCACGGTCGACTACGAATAACATTGCATTTACGAAAAAGCCATTGTCAAGCGTCTGACACCAAATAATTAAACGTCCACGTTCCAGATAAGCAAATATTAATTACAACCAATCACTATCATACAGATAGAATAATTAATATTTTATTCTATTTTATTTTATTTATTTTATATTGGCGACTGCGTGTCGGACTTGTTATTTTGTCATTTGTTACATTGTTCTCTTTGTTTCATGTGAAAAATCAACTTTCTGGACCTGGACTTGACTATATGAGAAATAACAAATATCTGAAGATATTTGCCAATTATAAAATTTTGCGGGAAGACGCAATGAAGCTTCCAGCAAAATAAGATAAGACGCAGCATCTTTGCATTGGCAGGCTTGACCAGACGCATAATTCAGTGTATTAGCTCTTCAGTAGATTCTGTAGTATTTCTTTCGCGCGTAGCAGTTTTCAATGATAAATTTCATTCTCAGTACTTTTCCTTAAACAATAACTTCTGCAACAATACCAATACACGAGTGTACAATATGGCCGACTTCTGTACGATACGTTGTAACATGGACAGCAGCCATTAACAATAATCCCATATTCAGTTTACATTTATAAATTAACCAACAGCCATTGTTGCTACGAGCGATTCATGCTCAACTGCATTTTATTTTAAAACCAGTGTCAAACATTATTTTCTTGAAACATATATCACGTGTGGCATGGTCATAACTAGAAAACAATACGCAAAGATGGAACAGCAAAGACATACTATTCAGACACAATCCGACTCGGACGAGAGACAAGTGTTAGAAAATGACTTTACGACAGCAAACGGTAGTGACGATTCATCAAATATTGACGCAAGTGTTAACGGAAATTTTGACAATAGGCCGTCCACCACAAAAATTTCAAAGTCTCAGTTAAAGCCCATGTTAATACATGACGTCACGTCTAATGACGCGGCGGGGGCAGAGACCTTGCAAACAGTAAACATTGCCAACATGTTACAAATGCTAATGAAACAGAACGCGGAAAACATGGCAACCTTAAAGACACAGACACAGACACAAAATGACGAAATTAAATCTGATCTCATAGCAATCAAGACAGGTAATGACACTTTATGTAAACGTGTAGAACTTATAGACGCCACACTGACCAAACAGATGACTGAACTCAGTACGAAATTTTCCAAGCTTAATACGAGACAAGAAAAGACTACAAATGACGTAGCACTTTTACAGACACAAGTAAAAAACCTTAATGTCACGTGTGAAGCTCTTACTGAACAAATTCAAAACATATCCTTCAGTACACGACAACCTTGAAAAACGAATTACTGACGTGCAGAATAAATTTGACAATGTTGAACGACACCTGACTGACATCTTACAATCTGATGCCACAGCTCATTTTCAAAATATTAATAAAGAATTTCATGATTGGGTAGAGAACAAAGACAAACATTTTGATAGATGCATACGTGAAATTTTACCAACAATTGTGCACGACTCCGTAGCGGAATACATCAGTAATAACAAACAGCTGATTAGTGACGCAGTACAATCCGTCACTGCACCCATGAGACAATTCACCGATCAACCACAGTCTGAATGTAACGAAAATATCAGTCAAAATGTACAGTTCAGAAACCAATATACATTCGAGTATGACGCACACATACCGCACACGACAAACACACAAGAACAAAACACACTACGACTACAACACATACCACGACGTGCAACCACAAACACAAGCTATTATCATGGTAAACCACAGCAACATTATCGTAATTACTCGCCAGCTGAACATTGCAGTAATTACAGTGGAACAAATCCATATCATAATGCAAAGGAAGAAGAAAGCTTAATAAAACACAGGCAATTTCAGGCTTTTATCCCAGAAAAACGAACCATTCATCCGGTGATTTTTCTTAAATCTTTTAGTAACGCATTTCCACACACTTGGAGTGACCGGAAAAAGGTTTCATATATTGTCGGTTACATCCAAGGCGATGCAGCTGTCTGGGCATACAGTCAAGCTGACGTATGTACCACGTACAGTGAGTTTGAGCGTGCCTTTCTGAACAAATTCTGGTCGCAATCCGTCCAGGAGCGACTCAGAAGACAAATTTTAGAACCTGAAACTTTCAACAGTAAAAATGGCAACTTACGCAGATATTTTGAAAAATACTTGAACATGGGACATTTTTTAGACGAACCAGTAGCAACACGTGATATACTCCGTGCGTTGAAGGCCAAATTGCCTTTCAACATTAAAGAAAAACTCTTACATATTCCGGATGACGATCCAGATTATTTTTTAACAGCTTTAGATTCGGTCGACATGTTACTAGAAGATCAGCGCTTCGCGCGGCAAAACAGCAGCCACAATGTTTATACTAGTGGTATGCAAAACATGCAGGCTTGCCAACTCAATTCTGGCGCGCCCACAGTTGGATACGCGGTACAGCAAAAACAGCAAACTCACATGCCGTCTCAATACGGAAATCAAAATCAACACGCGTATTCCAATACAAACAACAGTTACAACAGTAATAACACTCCATGCGGCAATCCATACAAAAGGCACCGCGGTAATAACAACAACGGTAACAACGGATACAAATGTAACAACAAAAACACAAACAGAAATAGAAATAATAATAACTACGAGCCAAGACAGCATCAAGGCTGGACTCGTAGCGATCAATACTTTTATTCAAACACTGCTATACCACAGCAGCCACCAGGACAAAATTGGAGCATACCTTACGACCGACAGGTAAGTCATAATGCGCAACAGCAACAACAACCGCAAAAGTTTGGAGATCACAACAGGCAATATCCGAATGTGAATATAATAGAAATGACACCTGACACACAACCTCAATCTGTGTCAGTACCTAATACAAATGCTAATCCAACAAACTAGAAACAGTCACTTCTATGCCCCGGGTCGTGGCTGAAGAATTCTTGGGGGGGCGACTTCAATGTTAATCAGTTATTTGACACCACAATTGAACAACAAAATAATGATATGCCTAATAATTCAAAACAAAAACTACCTGTTTTATTTATAAGATACAACCACAATGACAATATATCAGATGAACTTTTGCAAGACAGTACACAATGTCGTTCAAACACAAATGAAATTGTTTTAGCATCTACTACTGGTGTAGTAGGTGGGATTCCAACTACTATTATCTTAGATACAGATGCAGCTGTGAGCGTTTTGTCTTTTAATTTCTATAAAAAGATGTGTGAATTGGAGCCTGTGCCTGAGTTTCCTGCCCAAAACTGTAATATAACTACTGCTCTAGGTAATAAGTCATGTAGGGTTACGAAGCAAGTTTTTGTAAACATTAAAATAGGGAATGGAACCGTACAATGGCCATTCCTGGTTGTACAAAACCTTGTGACAAATTGCATATTAGGAATAGATATTATGAGCGAGAAGGACTGCATTATAGACTTCTCCAAAAGTAAATGCATTTTAAATGATAAAGGCAGTGTAATTATTATTGATTTGGACAGGAGAACTCTAAAGCATGACAAACACTGTACAGGGTACAAGGTTCAGTTAGTACTTGACAATGACATTCAAGACACGCACACACACTCATCTGACACAGAGATAATGGACTTGAAAACATTGCTTGATCATAAGATAAATGAAGCTACAGCTCTCAGTGTGCATGAACGTATGAAACTACAGGAAGTGCTATCCAAATATTTACAAGTTTTTACCAAACGATTAGGTGTTATCAACACGTATGTGAACAAGATTGAAATTAAGCCTCACAAGATCTTCTACCACAAGACATATAACGTACCGTTATCTCAACGACCTGCTGTGTGGCAAGAACTAAAACAAATTACAACATAGATAATAAGTAGTATAGAAATTTTCATTTCAGCTGTACCAGTGACGCAGTTGAAGACAGAACTTTTCTTTCAACGCCGCGGCACCACCGAGAAGACGGAATATTAAAGTAAAATTTATGATTACGTAGCAGTGAATGATATATTAATTTTTCACGGAACATTTGTGACTGTAGGTACCACTGACTTGGTATGACACCTGACGAACCGACAGACGTCATCTGTGAAGCGATCTTTTACTTCGAGAAATAGATTAGACGCACATCTCTCAGCAAGAAAAGCATCTACCAGTAGCCAAGGCCACACAGACACTATACACACACGCACAAAACGCGAGGAATCGAACAGTTTTCCGTCTCTTATTATTTTGAATATTTATTGAGTAGTGAAAACGCCTGGTCTTGCCTACTGATGTAATGAATGTTGTGTCTAACCTATCTTAATTTCAGATGACATCACAAAAAACATCGATAAAATCCCAGCAAAACCGTTAAAAACATCGATAAAATCCCAGCAAAACCGTTAAAGAGGACGTAATTATCTGCAATTCATGTAATCAAATGTGACACAATGTAATAATTTATAGCTATGTAATGATGATGTAAACATGTTTATGTGTAACTGTATTATGTTTATGCAAAGAAAATGTGACGTGTATATGTATGATTACTTATGTTTTTTTTTTAAATAAAAAGATGTATAATGTAACTGTTACTATGTGAAAATTTGAACAATAACGAGTTCCAAAAAAGCATTGCATAGTGAACCACTGTTCACGGACATTAACGTACATTACTAAGTCTGCAACTACGCAGAAACCTATGTGAAAGAAACTGTTAATGACATTCAACATGCATCGTACCTTTGTAAACGCGATGAACGATTTCTTTGATAAGTAACCACGAACATTTAGGTGAGCTATATTTAGCAAAAAAAAACTGAAAATGTGAAGTGCGTAATTGGTGCATCGTCTAGTGACATTACTACAGTATCTAACTTCAAGATGTTAACTGGATTAAATGGTCACAACGTGCCTGTCCAGAAAACAACACGACGAGTGGAAGAATTTTGGTTGGAACTTCAGGGAACGGAATGTTCTCGAAATGTGACGGACACACTTACCTGGACTGTCCAAGGATCGACGCCAGCTATGTGCCGTCCGAGGTTCTGCAACCAAGCTTCCAAGGAATATCGAAAACGAACTGCATATGGACCAATTACTCGACGGGTCACGTCTGATCTGTAATAAACAATGCTTTTTGTCACAACGAACTGCATCACAACGACTATAATGGAAATAGGAAATGGACATGCTTATGTATCAATCACGTTGTTATACAGCGATGTTACTGTGATAAAAAAAAAAAAAAACTTTACCACGACGACACTAACCTGTGAAAAATTATTGTGCAGCAGATGATTATAAACTGTAATAACGACACGATGTGTATAGGTCAACGCACCTGAAACAAAAAGACATTTTTCTTTGAAGCATTTCATTGCAATACTATGTAACTAAGAACATTCAACAATCTAAAGTTGTATTGTATTATAACAAATATTGTAATTTTAAAACTAAGTTACCTGTCATAGAATGTAGTCTTCATATGTAATCTTGGTGGAATATTTTCTTTGTGCAACGACTAAGAAATACGCGCGCACACGAACAATATGAACTGCAATACTGTGCCGCGTGATCTAAATTAACGATATAACGGCAGTGCCGGAGTCACACTGACGCTTCTGCGCATGTGCGCCCTCTATTTTGCCAACATAAGAACTTTTACGGCGCACGCGCGTCATTCAAATTTTGTATATAATATACAGTATAATGTAAGTCATGTAAATAGTTGTAGATAACTTAGATTTTCTAGTGCCTTTAGGTGAATTGCTCGCCTGCAGGTGTGTCCTTTCGCCTCGCAATTCAGGGGGCAATATAAAGGCACATTTGCATGCCGTGCGTGAGTTTCCTCGGAAACGCGAAATCTTAATTAAATAATTAATCTCTGACAAATAAATAAAGCCTATGGCACAGAACTGCAGCGCTATGTCGCTGATAAAACAAGAACACAATTAGGATACTCTTATGTTTCTTTAAGAAGGAAGAGGTCTTGGACAAGTGGTGCGGGAAGCTCGTATATTTTATTGACTGGCACACCGCCATATTTGATGTTGTATAAGAACACTGCGAGTTGCAATCTTACTAGGCACTCGTTTCTGTAAAGAATTTATATTTATGAAAGTAAGTAGAATTATTTAACTGTAGGCTTATTCGTTGAATATATCTGATTTAACTAACTGTGTAAACTTTTTATGTTTAGTAGACAGTCACCTCTGTACGACGTATTGACATGGCTGGCAAATTATTCTAATATTGAGATTTAGATTTGAGTCCGCACCTACCGCAGCAGTCTTTGGAAACTTTAAATACGAAGTCCGATTATTTGAGTCTTATTTCACGGTCGACTACGAATAACATTGCATTTACGAAAAAGCCATTGTCAAGCGTCTGACACCAAATAATTAAACGTCCACGTTCCAGATAAGCAAATATTAATTACAACCAATCACTATCATACAGATAGAATAATTAATATTTTATTCTATTTTATTTTATTTATTTTATAAGCTGTTCACACTAACCACCCGACCACGGCGCTCCTGTGCCCATATTATCCTTGATGTTGCCTATGTTGCCCATGGACTACTCAGATTGTATATTTTGCTTATTTTTTTATAGTTCCACGCAACTTCTTCCTGTTTTCTCGACTGATCTGTGTTCAGTTTATCAAGGCCTATCCACTGTGCCAACTTATAACTAAATCTGAGAGGGGTGCGATGGGGAGGTTCCCTTGTCAGAAACATGAAATGCAGCATTACCTGAAAAACTTCACTTCTCTCATATCAGTTTTTACCAAATCATACTTCCAAAATTCAGCATCCTCTGCACCTGATCTCTGCTAGCAATTTCAAAATCGCTTAGTAAGCTGATCAACATCCGACTCACTCCCTTATGACGCACAGAATGCTACTGCCAACGACACTATTGCCCATAACCAAAGATCAGACTGCTTGTGCTCAGCACCTCTGTGGCTCCGTATGTAACATACACTGTTTAAAGCCTGCATGTCGAGATGTCATTAGTTGATATTTAATATTAAATTGTACAGAGTTGCGCTTTTGATAGATCATTATTGTGCCGTAGCACTGAAACGGTATATTTTCGTAGCACACAAATCTTAGCTCTAAAAACACCAATTACAGGAAACTTAACCTACCGATTGGTAGTTTTCTCTCATTTTATTATAACAAATCAGCGCTAACACAATGCGTTTTCGAGAGCAGTTTCCTGGTACTCGATGAGAAAGAAAACCTGCCAAATGCAAAGTTTAACGCTATACAATATAGCGACACCTACGTTCTGCTTGTGACGTAAAACGATGTTGCATCTCATTGGCCACTTTCTTCTCCAAGAGGCAAAAATCTGACATGCCAGATTCTTTATTTCGCGCTCCGCAGTGTAGAGGAACGTGGAATTCCAGGCTGACGTCACCAGCTGCTCATCCACACAAGATCTGTCTCGTGAGAGGAGCTTTTAACACACAGAGTCACAACGACGCTACGCGCAAAACGAGAGACGGAAAGTAGAATGTTTCTCTCAGCATACAGCCGGCCGGGGTGGCCGAGCGGTTCTAGGCGCTAAAGTCTGGAACTGAGCGACCGCTACGGTCGCAGGTTCGAATCCTGCCTCGGGCATGGATGTGTGTGGTGTCCTTAGGTTAGTTAGGTTTAATTAGTTCTAAGTTCTAGGAGACTGATTACCTCAGAAGTTAAGTCCCATAGTGCTCAGAGCCATTTGAACCATTTTTTGTCAGCATAGTACATAATACATATACATAATATAAATACATAATACATATACATTAAATCCAAATGAACTTTGTACATACTTAGTATAGAATCTTTGCTTTATTCTTTCTTTGCTACAGCCTTTATCCCGCATTGTGCGCAGCGTCGGCAGGGTTAAGTACGGATTTGGCATAGTGAATGTTTAAGGGGTGGCCGGATGCCCTTCCTGCCGCCACCCCATACCCCCTGGGACGGAATTTGTGTACCTCACCTGTCTGCGTCTAGTGTAAATCGTGAAATAGTGTGAATGTGTTTCAAATGTCTGCGAGTCGTATAACTGAGGCGGGACGTGGGGACCAGCCCGGTATTCACATAGGAGAATGTGGAAAACCGCCTAAAAACCACATCCAGGCTGGCCGGCACACCGGCCGTCGTCGTTAATCCGCCGGGCGGATTCGATCAGGGGCCGGCGCCCATACTCAATTCCAGTAAGCAGCGCATTAGCGCTATCGGCTATGCTGGCGGATATAGTATAGAATGGAAGATCAAAATACAGTTGACTCATGCATTAGATAGCATATTACAGTGTATGTGGTACCCGGACGCCGACCAAGTTGTATTGTAAATATTGTGTAACAGTGTTGTAATTTTAAGGTGAAATAGTAATGAAAGCATTGCATTTTGTTTCGTATGCAACTGCAAGTGGAGCTGAGCTTAGTAGCTGATCGCACCGGCTCCTGACCTACGTACTTCTCAAAGAGGAATAAAGGTAGGGTTATGCAGCAACTTTTACCTTTCATCTCGTCTGTGCCAGTAGTCAGTCGTATTAGAAGTCTTATTAGCTTTGATAATGCGCAGCCTTGCTGTCTGTTCTACTAAGGAACTAGATTTCATTTGCCATCGTTTCTCGGTGTAGACAGAGACAGTACACCAGGTATTCCATCATTAAATGCTTTTTATATGAACAAGGAAAGTGAATCGTGGCCTCAGACGCGCAGACCGCTCCTGAAAGCTCAGTGCAGGCGGAGATACGTGTGACGGAACAGGTGGCGCAGACCAACTGTGCGGCAGAATCAGAAGCTAACTAAGTCGCTCGGACAGAGTGAGGAAGGCTTGCCGCGTTTGACAGCCTGCCCTGCGCTTCTGCTTGGTCCTTGTGGTGGTGGTTAGTGTTTAACGTTCCGTCGACAACGAGGTCATTAGAGACGGAGCGCAAGCTCGGGTTAGGGAAGGAGTGGGAAGGAAATCGGCCGTGCCCTTTCAAAGGAACCATCCCGGCATTTGCCTGAAACGATTTAGGGAAATCACGGAAAACCTAAATCAGGATGGCCGGAGACGGGATTGAACCGTCGTCCTCCAGAATGCGAGTCCAGTGTGCTAACCACTGCGCCACCTCGCCCGGTATTTGCTTGGTCCTTGTGCTGTGCCTCATTCGAGTGCTTGCTTTAAAAAAGGCCGGGAGAACTGTTCTACTTCTGCTCTGTCTCTGCTGCGAGCAGCGTGCGGCGGGTCTTAGAGATCTCGACTATGGAGGCAAGTGTTTACTATTTAGCTTAAAACTACACTACTGGCCATTAAAACTGCTACACCAAGAAGAAATGTAGATAATAAACGGGTATTCATTGGACAAATATATTATACTAGAACTGACATGTGATTACATTTTCACCGAAGCCATGGTCTCCGAACTGATAGTCCATGCTGCTGCAAACGTCGTCGAACTGTTCGTGCAGATGGTTGTTGTCTTGCAAACGTCCCCATCTGTTGACACAGGGATCGAGACGTGGTTGCACGATCCGTTACAGCCATGCGGATAAGATGCCTGTCACCTCGACTGCTAGTGATTCGAGGCCGTTGGGATCCAGCACTGCGTTCCGTATTACCCTCTTGAACCTACCGATTCCATATTTTGCTAACAGTCATTGGATCTCGAACATCGCAAGCAGCAATGTCGCGATACGATAAACCGCAATCGCGATAGGCTACAATCGGAACTTTACGATGGTATGCCCGCATCTCGTGGTCGTGCGGTAGCGTTCTCGCTTCCCACGCCCGGGTTCCCGGGTTCGATTCCCGGCGGGGTCAGGGATTTTCTCTGCCTCGTGATGGCTGGGTGTTGTGTGATGTCCTTAGGTTAGTTAGGTTTAAGTAGTTCTAAGTTCTAGGGGACTGATGGCCATAGCTGTTAAGTCCCATAGTGCTCAGAGCCATTTGAACCATTTTTGAACGATGGTATGCATTTCTCCTCCTTACACGAGGCAGAGGCATCACAACAACGTTTCACCAGGCAACTTGTCAGCACGTTGTAGGTGTCACCACCGGCGCCAACCTTGTGTGAATGCTCTGAGAAGCTAATCATTTGCATGTCACAGCATCTTCTTGCTGTCTGTTAAATTTCGCGTCTGTAACATGTCATCTTCGTGGTGAAGCAATTTTAATGGCCAGTAGTGTATTTCGGCATTCACCGAACAACAACTGTGAGCTGCCACTCGTAACTCATATCCTGGGTGCGCTCCCGGACTGCCACATTCTATCGCCGCGCGCCTGTACCAGCTGGAGACTAGCAGCTGGGCGCGTGGCGTCTGCGCCCGTTCCCGGTAGGGGCGCTAGCAGCGTGGCGCCGGCCCACGGCTGCGTTGCCCTTGTGCGTGTTGCGTGCGGCGTGCGAGTGTGTGGGAGCTGCAGGCAGTGCCTCGTCGACATGGCAGGCGATCGCGGGAGTGCTTCGTGCGCGCTGCGAACGTAACCTCATCCATGACGTCCGACGCAGTCGCAGCCGCCGCCGCTGTCGCCGTCCGAGGGAACGCAAGTGAGTACTTGGCGCCAGCCCACACACCGGTTCTCCCACGTGCTCTCCCCGCCAATGCGGCCTTTGCGCATGCGCCGACTTGCCTAAGAGCTACCTGGTAAACGTAAACATTCCACCGTTACGAATAGCTGAGCGGTACCCGGAGTACTTGCACTCTGCTAAGCTAACAGGTGTAATGGCACATCCCTCCTTGATCTCTCCCTGCAGAGTGCACTATGCAGAGTAAACAATGCAATTAGTAGGCGAACTTTTCTTAATACGCGTCTCCCTATCCTTCCTCCCACCCTCCATACACCAGGTATTTATAATTAAAGCGCATCTACTCGCGGAGGTCCAGGGTGGGCTGTAATTATCGTATGACAACGAAGCTTGGTAGATATACTAACGCTGTAGCGGAACCAGTTTACGCTGGAAAACAAATAGCCGGCGGCGGTGGCCGTGCGGTTCTAGGTGCTGCAGTCCGGAACTGCGGGACTGCTACGGCCGCAGGTTCGAATCATGCCTCGGGCATGGATGTGTGTGTTGTCCTTAGGTTAGTTAGGTTTAAGTAGTTCTAAGTTCTAGGGGACTGATGACCTAAGACAGGGGCGGGCAGGAATTCTGCACGTGTGCGTTGCACATGCACGTGTGCAGTTAACAGGTGTTCTGCGTGCACACAGGGGCAAGCTGGCCACCCGCTTCTCTCCACTCCCTACCATACCGTCTCTCCGCTTCTTCCTCTGTAACGCGTTTTGTTTCCTAGCTTGTTTTATTGAATGAGGGAATAAGGTTAGTAGGAGTGCTTGAAAGTAATCATCGTTTGAACTAATGCCTTTTACCTACGATACGTTTTATTTAATTATCACAGGTGGAGTTTACAATACGTTTAATGTCTGGAACAAAATTTCTAGCCCGCATCTCGTGGTCGTGCGGTAGCGTTCTCGCTTCCCACGCCCGGGTACCCGGGTTCGATTCCCGGCGGGGTCAGGGATTTTCTCTGCCTCGTGATGGCTGGGTGTTGTGTGCTGTCCTTAGGTTAGTTAGGTTTAAGTAGTTCTAAGTTCTAGGGGACTGATGACCATAGATGTTAAGTCCCATAGTGCTCAGAGCCATTTGAACCATAATTTCTACACACAGACAAACGCAAACAGTTACGTAAATTTTCATTACTGGTGTTTGCTCTTAACCGAGACTTACTAATTTTCATAACAGAAAAAAACTCTCACAAACGTATGTCGAGCCAAACGTTGACATTATCTTCGCGGCTTCGCGATGGAGACGAGGAAACTTGCTGTGGAAAGTCGTGATAAAAATCTATCACACGTCTTGCCAAAAGGAACCTGTCTCTCAGACGAGAATTACGCTGTAGACCTATTAATTCCATTTGCAAACTGGGATGAATATCATCTACAGAAACAGCAGATTGTCTCGAGAACTATTCAAAACCTTTGGATAAGTAAGATATATCCCCAAATCGCTTGAGAAATTCCTCTTTTATTGCACTAAGAACGGCAACATACTGAAATTTATTATAGTGGCGTTCAATATTAAACTTCCGCTGACCAGCGAGAATACTGTCACATATTATACATTTCCAAATTTCACGTTTTTGCACAGAGAAAAAATGATTCTCCCATTCCTTTTAAAAGATAGCAAATCTCCAATTCACCGTTTCCTTGATTCACTCTGCATTTTCCGGTTCTTGAAATACAACGTTCACTACGTAGTGGTCGCTTCGCTTCAACTTCCGCAGCTTAGCCTGGCACTACACTGCCGCAACCTGCCGGCTGTCGCCACAGCCCCATTCGACGATTGCACGCGAGCAGCACACGTGCAGCGCTGTGTGCTCATGAGCCGCGTGCAACGTTTGCCCGCTCCTGACCTAAGATGTTAAGTCCCGTAGTGCTCAGAGCCGTTTGAACCATTTTTGAACCAAAACAAATAAGCTCCAGTTGTGGTCACCACGTGCCAATCTGGCGCTGTACATTGTTTGGATGCCGTTACGAGATCCACGCTGTCATTTGACAAGCCATAACGTGAGTGAGCAGTATGGCCATCGAGGAGACCGTGCGTTGTTAGCGAACTGTTTTATGTGAACGCCAGCAGTCACAGTGCTGCACTGAGAGACTATCGACTGAAAGGTCTGTGAAAAGGCGTGATGTCATTAAATGCTTTAAGGAGGATAATAATACGGGTGAGTCTGGTGCCGCACCTGTAAGAGGAAGGCGATCTATTCCGGTGGAAGTTATTGACGAGGTTGCTGTTCCTGTAACTGATCATGCAGCACGTGCCCCAGGTAGTGCTAGTGCTCGTACCGTGTCACGAGAATTGTCCATCCCTTGGTCAGCAGTACGGGTTTATTTTACACTGGTACCCGTACAAGATCCAGACATTCCAGCTTCTGAACCTCACGAACCGTAGCAATGTTCTGAATTTCTGGCAAGGATCGAAGTTGACGACATGTGACCGGACAATATTCTGTGGAATAACGAGGCACATGTAACAGTACAGGATGCAGTAAATACACACAACTACCGAATTTGCGGCTCATTAAATGCGCGTGTTGTGAACGAAGAGACGTACTACACGTGTCTGGTGTAGATTCACAAGTACTTTATTCACTGTCCGTTCCTCTTTGAAGAGAATACATCCAGAGGACCTGTCAGGTGTACCGTGACGTGTGCACGTTATCGACACCTCCTTGTACAGCATATGATTCCTCCTTGGGAGGCGCAGAACTATGTGGAAATCATTGTTTTCACTAAAGATCTGTTTGACGCAACCTCCCACAAATATTATTTCCAGACCTGTTCAAGATGCTTGGCCTGCAACATCACCTCAGCTGAATCCTTGTGACCTTCAACTCAGGGGATATACAGGGTGAGTCACCTAACGTTACCGCTGGTCATATTTCGTAAACCACATCAAATACTGACGAACCGATTCCACAGACCGAACGTGAGGAGAGGGGCTAGTGTAATTGTTTAATACAAACCATACAAAAATGCACGGAAGTATGTTTTTTAACACAAACCTACGTTTTTTTTAAAATGGAACCCCGTTAGTTTTGTTGGCACATCTGAACACATAAACAAATACGTAACCAGTGCCGTTTGTTGCATTGTAATATGTTAATTACATCCGGAGATGTTGTAACCTAAAGTGGACGCTTGAGTACCACTCCTCCGCTGTTCGATCGTGTGTATCGGAGAGCACCGAATTACGTAGGGATCCAAAGGGAACGGTGATGGACCTTAGGTACAGAAGAGACTGGAACAGCACATTACGTCCACATGCTAACACCTTTTTATTGGTCTTTTTCACTGACGCACATGTACACTACCATGAGGGGTAAGGTACACGTACACACGGGTATCCGTTTTCAATTACGGAGTGGAATAGAGTGTGTGTCCCGACATGTCAGGCCAATAGATGTTCCATGTGGTGGCCATCATTTGCTGCACACAATTGCAATCTCTGGCGTAATGAATGTCGTACACGCCGCAGTACATCTGGTGTAATGTCGCCGCAGGCTGCCACAATACGTTGTTTCATATCCTCTGGGGTTGTAGGCACATCACGGTACACATTCTCCTTTAACGTACCCCACAGAAAGAAGTCCAGAGGTGTAAGATCAGGAGAACGGGCTGGCCAATTTATGCGTCCTCCACGTCCTATGAAACGCTCGTCGAACATCCTGTCAAGGGTCAGCCTAGTGTTAATTGCGGAATGTGCAGGTGCACCGCCATGCTGATACAACATACGTCGACGCGTTTCCAGTGGGACATTTTCGAGCAACGTTGGCAGATCATTCTGTAGAAACGCGACGTATGTTGCAGTGCTCTCCGATACACACGATCGAACAGCGGAGGAGTGGTACTCAAGCGTCAACTTTAGGTTACAATATCTCTGGATGTAATTAACATTTTACAATGCAACAAACGGCACTGATTATGTATTTGTTTATATGTTCAGATGTGCTAACAAAACTAACCTGGTTCCATTTAAAAAAACGTAGGTTTGTGTTAAAAAACATACTTCCGTGCATTTTTGTATGGTTTGTCTTAAACAATTACACTAGCCCCTCCCCTCACGTTCGGTCTGTGGAATTGGTTCGTCAGTATTTGATGTGGTTTACGAAATATATCCAGCGATAACGTTAGGTGACTCACCCTGTATACTGAAGAGCCAAAGAAACTGGTACACCTGCCTAATATCGTATAGGCTCCCCCGCGAACACGCAGAAGTGCCACAACATGACGTGGACTGGACTCGACTAATCCCTGAAGTAATGCTGGAAGGAACTGACACCATGAATCCTGCACGGCTGTCCATAAATCCGTTAGGGTACGAGGGGGTGGAGGTCTCTTCTGAACACCACGTTGCTAGACGTCCCAGATATGCTTTATAACGTTCATATCTGAGGAGTCTGGTGGACAACAGAAGTGTTTAAACTCAGAAGAGTGTTCCTGGAGCCACTCTGTAGCAATTCTGGAAGTGTGGGGTGTCGCATTGTCCTGCTAAAATTGCCAATGCACGATGGACATGAATGGATGCATGTGATCAGATAGGATGCTTAGTTACGTGTCACCTGCGAAAGTCATATCGAGACGTACCAGCGTCCCATTTCTAACCAACTGCACACGGCCAACACCTTTACAGAGCCTCCACCAGCTCGAACAGTCCCCTGCTGACGTGCAGGGTCCATGGATACGAAAGCCCATACCGATGATATTTCGTTGAATGGTTCGCACGCTAACACTTATTGATAGTCCAGCACTGAAATCTGCAGCAATTTACGGAAGGGTTGCACTGCTTTCGCGTTGAACGATTCTCTTCAATGGTCGTTGGTTCCACACTTGCAGGATCTTTTTCCGGTCACAGCGATGTCGGAGATTTGATGTTTTACCGGATTCCTGATATTCACGGTACACTCGCGAAATGGTCGTACGATAAAATCCCCACTTCATCGCTATCTCGGAGATGCTGTGTCCCATTTCTTGTGCGCCGACTGTAACACCACTTTCAAGCTGACTTAAATCTTGACAACCTGCCATTGTAGTAGAAGTAGCCGATGTAACAACTGCTACAGACACTCGTTGTCTTATACAGGAGTTGCCGAGCACAGCGCCGTATTCTGCCTGTTTACATATCTCTTTATTTGAATACGCATGCCTGTGAAACGTTCGGTCGGTAACTGATCTGAAGGCCAGTATCCAGAACATGTTTCCCAGTCTTCTCCGCAACTGCTGCTGTTGATCTCGTCGTTTTACGATGCTGCATCTCGCTGATGTCTCCGGTGCTCACTTCGAACAAATTGTGTTAGTGCCGGTTAATAATAAAATCGAAATTATGCCTTTCTCACTTGCCTGACGTTTTTTGTCCATGTCCTGTTCCTAATGCATTACATATGGAAACATTTATACTCGTCTTTCCTGCATTCACAGCGACAGATTTGTACCTGGTGGCCAAAACTGGAACTAATTCTTTTCAACGTAATCGATCACGGTGCAGCGAACTATAACATATAATAAATTTCGTTACAGTACGATAATTACAGCCCACCTTGGACCTCTGAGGGCAGATACACTTTAATTATAACCATCCGATATATGCCCGCCTACAAACTATACACGAAGTTGTTTGGATCCGTAGAAATTACTCCGTAGTTAGTGAACCTAAAGTAGAGTTTCGCCATCTTCTCTACTTGAAACTTGTTAGTCGTCTAACTGTTACTATCGTCCGAGTACAAATGCTATACAAAACTCATTCGTACTTTGAATCTCCATTAAATATGGTTCCATAAGTCAGCACGGTTTTGCAAGCAACACCTATAGCGGAGACGTAAGTAAAAACATCATTAATATCACTGTTGATTCCCGAGGCATGCTGGTATTAAAGCATGCAGAACCAAGATCAGCTTCTTTGAATCAAGACTGGAATTTAATGTTAGCAGTGCTCTGAAGAAATTATACACATTTTGTTTTTTTTTTTTTTCTGAGAACCACACTAATACGGTAGAAATAAGTGTGCAAACAAATTTGACAATCACTAATTGCGATACGTTTAGTAGTGCTAAGCACATGCCTGTATGTACGCCCAGCGCATTCTCAAGAGAATTATGGTGACAGTAATATCGTAACCGTGAGGAAAAACATAGCAGTGTGAAATGAGAACTGACCAACCTAATTTCGCTTTCCTTTAACAGGTCTACTGTGAACGGATCGGTACTACTAGCATCTGTCGCTAAAATGTTTTGTAAGTAAGCAAGCCGTGTATCTATATATTTTGTCATCCAATAAAAGAGGGAGAGATGGGTGATACTACTGTGCTCCCTCTGTCGCTCTTATCTGCGTGACCAGTAGTTCAACGGTCTATTTGCCTAGCGAGCGCTCGCCGGCCCTTGTGCCTCGAGTGTACTTCATGAAACTCATATTCACATTAAGACCAAAAAAAGTACCGGTCAACTAATTTGATTTCCTGTGGAAGAAGGTAACTGGTATATCTAACGTTTTCTAGTACGACTGCTCAACAATTATTTGTGAACACATATGTTGCTCTAAATGAAAGTGGTTCATGAGTGCGAACGTGCCGGCCGGTGTGGCCGTGCGGTTCTAGGCGCTTCAGTCTGGGACCGCGTGACAGCTACGGTCGCAGGTTCGAATCCTGCCTCGGGCATGGATGTGTGTGATGTCCTTAGGTTAGTTAGGTTTAAGTAGTTCTAAGTTCTAGGGGACTCATGACCACAGATGTTAAGTCCCATAGTGCTCAGAGCCATTTGAACCATTTGAAGTGCGAACGTCACTGCGATTTCAGGGATGAAATCTGTTGAACCACTAACACCGAAACAGCAGCAAGAACCTTTTCATGTCAAGCATACCGTATAAAATAGCAGGAATTTGGCAATTTCCATGTAGTTATCACAAAGGTTTCTTAGCTATATTTTCCACAGATAAACTTAGAGAACTAAATTAGATCGTTTCAAGATCCTTTGTGAAAGCCCCAGTCTGTTTTGCGCACCCCTTCCACCTAAGGTAGTACTCCGCAACACAGATCAAAGAATTAGTTTGTTTCCATAGACGTATAGTGATGGGTCAGCTGATAACGTCGACGCGGAAATAGATGTCGGTGCTGATGTCAGTGGATAAGTAGAAAGCGCAGATGCAAAGCTTAACAAGCCACATTGCGGCAGACACAGAGTTAAGTGATGACGTCGCTAACCGCTAACCACTTGTAAAAATATCGTGTGTGTGTGTATGTGTGTGTGTGTGTGTGTGTGTGTGTGTGTGTGTGTGTGTATGCGTGCGTGTGTCTTACCGAACGTCTGGAGTTTTTATACTGCTCCTCTAAAGTTGATGACTAGCGTGCATCTGTTTTTCGACAGTTTAATGATCAATGTTACTTACACCTATTTGTCCCTGTTTATGTGGCGCTAATCATCTTACTTACCTGTCTATGTGGCGCTGACGCATAATAGTAGAAGCGTTTCAGAAATTAACGAGTAAAAGCCTTGGCAAGCCACGTTTTTGCCGATGCGCTAAGGTTTAACTGAGCAGACGCAGAAAACAGCGAACAGAATCTACGATGCTAAATATATCAAAACGGAGTTGTACATCTACGTACCACCTGCATATCTAAAGCTTAATGCGAGGAAACAACCCATAAAATTACGCATTGAATTTTCTCTTTTTGAGTGAGCTGAAGGGCGATTTGTTTAAGTGTGGAAACCATTCAACAGCAAAGATCGCATAATTTTTTTTTGTTTGTTTAAGGCAACCGGTCGTCTTAAGTAAAAGACAACTGATCTTTGCTGTTGAATGGTTTTTCAAAATTACACATGTAGGAACAGAAAACAAAAACAATAATCGAAAGCGAGAGGTGACCAAAAAACTTCAACTATCTGCCCACACAAAATTCGATGACTGTCGTCTCCCATCGTCGTGGTGGGAGCAATAAACGGCCTGCTGTGCAGTTACTGTATGATGCGTGGTCATAAACGCTGACGCCATAGACATACAACTCACTTGACTCCGTCTTAAACCGCCACCAGGGAGAAGCACAACGTCACGATAACTGCTTTCTGCTGCTCTGTGAACGTCGACCAGCACTATACAAATCCAACTTATAATCAGTCATGTACCGTATTGGCCTCCTCAGCTGAACGGCGTCGCCACGGTAGCACAGCGTCTTGGGTCAAAGGGCTGACCGCCATCAGCAATTAAAAGAAAAAGTGAAATGAAGTATTTAACGATGGACTTGAAGTGATATCATGCAACGTCCGCCGGAATAAGAGCGACTTTACAATAAGCAAGCCTAAAATATTGAAACTAGATTTTCTCGAAAACGGTTGAGAGTTGCGTCTTCCTGCTTTGTTTGTTTTATTTTGCTTCAAAGCGCAAAAAACAACTAGGGTAATACGCGCCTATGTCAAAACTATAGAACACGAACACACATAGGGTTCTGTGTACGTATGTTGAACTCCTAGTCGTGTCCTATATCCCCTGTCAATAAGAACGAAGTCGGTGAGGGGAAATTCGTAGTCCCCTTTTGAGTACAAACGGTGCATTAGATGTACTTATTAGCTAGCAGTATTATAGACGGAAGTCTATGGTTATCGTGTGACACACCGTCGTTGTTGGGTTGATGGCCAGTTCTGCGTGCAGGTGAGTTCCGTGAAAGTAAGAGCCATTTGGATTTTGCTAAATCGCACGCTGTGAGTGTGATTTATTTGTCTCATACAGAAAGTGGTCTAGTTTGTAATACACTGTGAAGGTGGCTAATTTGTTGAAGCCATTTCTACAATGGAAGTCACATTGTTATTTTTTCTGTGTGAGTGATCAATTTGTATTATTGTACAGGAGTTTATTGAGGCAGATGCGCAGGTAGTTTTGTAGAGCATTAGCGGTACCTTGTCGCAGTGGCTAGCTGGCGGTAGTAGCAGACCAATATTCAAGTGAGTACTATGGGCACTGAGGTGATAAAAGTCATGGGGTAGCGATATTGACATATACAGATGGCGGTAGTGACGCGTACACCAAGTATAAAAGCCGGCCGCTGTGGCCGAGCGGTTCTAGGCGCTTCCATCTGGAACCGCGCTGCTGCTACGGTCGCAGGTTCGAATCCTGCCTCGGGCATGGATGTGTGTGATGTCCTTAGGTTAGTTAGGTTTAAGTAGTTCTAAGTTCTAGGGGACTGATGACCTCAGATGTCCCATAGTGCTCAGAGCCATTCGAACCATTTAAGCCATACTATGTTGTGCTCATTTGAAAACGTTTTGCTCGTTTATTTGAAGCTGTTAACCTCAGTCCAGGTTATTTCCTCTCTTTTTGTCACAGACTATACAGCGTAGTAGTGAGGTGTGAGCGTCCATTTCGCATAGCGCCGCCTCTCATTGAATGCACCACAAAATCGTTTCTGGCCCTAAAAGCGCAGCAAAGAAGTATCGTCTGTTTTCGTCACTGGCTCACTGAACCTCCCACCGTCTGAACCCCTCACCGTCCCCTTCTTCAGGTAACTCCCCTCCCCCACCAGCCCTCCCACCTCCCGCCGTGCTTCCTCAGCCACTATCTTGGCCGGAACCGCATACTGGAACAGAGCGCCGTATACCTGGACGCGACCCTAGATAAGAGCCAGGCTTGGTATCTTAACGATGAGCACAGGCGCGTGGTGGGTGGACAGAATGAGTCATTTCTGCTCCCTGCCAAACAAGACGTCCACGCAAAAGGACCTTGGACCTGAACTGACGAGACGCGCAGTTCGCAGCGGTCTTTTTGGATAATGTGACAGGCTGCTCCGTCACTGAACTGAATTTGTAATGGAACGTGATCGACGCCTTCATATGCGGACAGAATGTGTTGGCTTAGAGAGGTATACGTGGCATTAAAATCTCTCGCCTACTGGCTAGATGATGATGATAGTGGTGGTTGGTGGTTCAGAGCGCTCAACAGCAGACTCATCAGCACTCCTGCTTGAAATAAATATCAACACCTATTGTGAAAAATCTATTAAAAATTAACAATAAATGTAATTTAATTCTTTTCTTTCTTTGGGACATTCACAGCTGTGATGTGAAACGTTTATGTTTAAAACATCAGCTACAGTTTTAGATAAAGTTAACCGGACTGAATAGGAGCACAGAAAGTCGGTCGAAACGGCGGCAGTTTAGTTGTTTTTGTCGCTTACAATGACGCGACCCAATACACAAAAGTATTTTGTTCAAAACGACACCCGCTGTGAAAGCCTACAAACTTATACCTGCTAAAGACGTACAGTTATTTATTGGTTGAAGTCTCTACTCTACCAGGTTTCAGAGACTCAGCCCCAAATTCACCTATACCTGTAAGTTACAATTAAACAATATTTCTAAACAAAAAGACCAAAACAGGCCAACATTACTAGAGAAAAGAGGTAACTGGGGTCACATAAACGCTCTCCATTGACCATACCAATGAACAGTAGGACGCAGCGTCCCTGTCCAAGCTGACTTCCCAGGCAACACATCTGCCGTACATGGGATCTGATGAGATGGAATATCCAAATGTACTCGCGCAAAAAGTACTTCAAGTTGATCTGACGTACGTACCCTTGTCCTGAAGGTACCGTCGAGAGGGCACCAAGTCTAAGCTTAAACAGCTGGAGCCAAATAAGACGGCCTGTGGGAGGCCACGAGCAGCACTTAGGAAAGGCCAAACCAATCAGATGTATTCATTGTTACAGTTAAGTTTATCTGCGTTTTGCTTTCCAGTGACAGTGCTACATAAGCATTTGATCGGTTTGGCCTTCCGCAAGGGTAGACACCTTAAGGGGAGCCGGAGGTGGTCAAATCCAAAAAAAATTACGATTTTTTTTTTGCTACCGAAAATTAATTGGAACATTCCTCTTTAATGTAAACTTTTAATTATTGTTCTACTCGCCCTAGAAGTGGAGTTATTACCATTTTCCCCCACGCCTGCAGAGGAAATGGGCGGCCGCTGAATGCATCTAACACCCTCTCGTGACTTCCTGGCGAACTGCTTGGGATTTTCTCGGCCTCTTACGCATACAGCACCTAATGTTACGCATACAGCGACTGTGGAAGGGTTGGCTACATTGTTTCCTGTGACAAATATTACCCGTATTTCCTTACAGCTTACTCCTATTTTCCTCAGAATTTCGAACATCTTGCTCCATTTAATATTGTCGTACACTTTTGTTCTGGTTACGATGCCACGTTTTAGTAACCGTGTATATAAGAAGAGGAAGAACGTACGGAAAAGAAAATTAACACTAATACCAAGTTGCGATACTACAATGATAAGAGCGCGGAGCATCGTCTCTTTGCTGTTTACCGTTTCGAATTAGTTCAGTGTTGCGCCTGTTGTTGGTAGTATTATACTTCTTGTGTAAAGTGGGTAATATGCAGTATGTACAAGAATCAGGAGGGAACAATAAAACCAATTTTTCATGACTTAGCACAGCCAGAATTGTTACACAAATGTCTACACGGAAAGACGCAGAATCCTAATGAGAGCGTAAACAATTTGATTTGGAAAGTGATTCCTAAAAGGGTGTTTGTAAGCATAAAAACACTGCACTTTAGCATTTATGATGCAATAGCAACCTACAACCAAGGGAACAGTGTGAAGTTCTGAAGGCATTAGGATTTACAGCTGGGGTGAACACTGTACGAGCACTAAGAAATAATGACAGCGAAAGGATAAGAGGAGCAGAAAGAAGAGAAACGCATATGAGGTATGATGGAACAACAGGCCAGAAAAGAAGACAGAAGAGGAAGCTTTTGGAGGATGAAGAAGAAGACCCTGATAATCCATCCTATAGTGGAGGAATGTATTGAGAAACTTTGATAGCCATTTCCCATAAATTAGAATTTTTCGAATATAAGGAACATTTTCTCAAAATCCACTCAAGCTAGAGAGATGAAATTTTTATACAGCACTCCTAGTGGTCAAACTTACATTGTAACACAGCCATTTGGCAATATGTTCAGTAGCTTCATTTCAGTTTAATTATAAAGCAATTATTTGTAAAAAAATTTCGGTCATTAATAAAAAAAATAATTGGAAGGGAACTAGAAAAGATACTCCAAAATCCCTCTTTCATAACTGCAATACTAAACCACTCTTTATGTAAAAAAATTCAAATTCTTCTATTTGGTAGTTTATTCATAAATGTTCCTCAAAATTAGTGAATTTAACATGGGCAGCGTAGGCACCTCCGGCTCCCCTTAAATAGTTTTTAGCCTGCTATTTTCAGCTTTTGGCCTCCACAGAGCGTCTTATTTGGCTTTATGTGGTTTACTTAGACTCTGTGGCCTCTCGCTAGCACTTTCAAAATAAGGGTCAGTTAAGTTAGTTACAGTGGAAAGATGCTTTTTGCACCGGCACAGTCTAATGATCTATCTGATGTACGGCAGATGTGTTGCTTTGGAAGTTAGCTTGGACAGGGACGCTGCGTCCTACTGTAGAGAGGCATGTTGAATGAAGTTAACTTTTTTTGTTTTTTTTGTTTTTGAGTCAACAGTCTTTGGTTTGATGCGGCACACCACGAATTCATCTCTTGTGCTATCCTTTTCGTCTCAGAGTAGCACTTGCAACCCATGAGTACGTCCTCAATTATTTGCTGGATATGTTTCAGTCTCTGTCTTCCTCTACAGTTTTTACACTCTTCAGTCCCTCTGGTTCCACGGAAGTTATTCCCCAACGAATTAACGCAATATGTGCTCTCATCCTATCCCATCTTCTTGTCAATGTTTTCCGCATATTCTTTTCTTCGGATTCTGTGGAGAACCTCCTCATCCCATGCCTTATCAGTCCACCTAGTTTTCAACGTTCTTCTGTAGCACCACATCTCAAATGTTTCAATTCTCTTCTATTCCGGTTTCCCCACAGTCCATGTTTCACTACCGTACCATCCTATGCTACAAACGTTCATTCTCAGAAACTTTTTCCTCAAATTAATGTCTGTGTTTGATACTAGTAGACTTATATTGGCCAAGAATGCCCCTGTCTACGATTTACTCTCAATACATGTTCTGTACTCAATAGACTCTTCGTTACATTCAACAGATCCTGTAATTCTTCTTCATTGTCAATGAGAATAAGCGTATCTTGTCACTGGTATACTTCTACTTCGAATTTTAATATCGCTCTTGAAGCTTTCTTTTATTTCCATCATTGCTCCCTAGATGTACAGATTGAACAATATGGGCGAAAGATTACATCCTTGTCTCACATCCTTTTTAATCCGAGCACTTCGTTTTTTGTCTTCCAGTCTTACTGTTTATTTTTGGTTCTTGTACATATTGTGTATTATCCATTATTATCCATCTTTAACTGTAACTTATACCTACTTTTCTCAGAATTTCGAATACATTGCACCATTTTACATTTAAGAACGCTCTCTCCAGGTCGACAAATCCTATGAACGCGTCTTTAGTTTTTCACGATCTTGCTTCCTTTACCAACCGCAACGTCAGAACTGCGTCTCTGGTGCCTTCACCTTTCCTAAAGCCAAAGTGATCCTCGTCTAAGAGATTCTAATTTCCCTCTACCAATGTTTTTCTAACTTCTGTTACTGCCCTTTTTAGAGAGGCCCATTCCACTTCAATTGAACTGCCTGCTGCTATAGTCATTATCACGGTATCTATTGCCTAACAGAACTTCAAGTGCATTTCCTTAGTACCTCGTTATCCCACTTCTCTGCGCATTGATTCGACCTGACTGTTTTCTTAAAGTTTATCCTATTCTTCATCATCACTAAACTGTGATCTGCGTCTGTATCTGCGCCTGGATACGACGTACAAACCAGTATCTTATTTCGGAATCTCTGCCTGACCATGATGTAATCTAGGTTAAATCTTCCCATATCTCCCGGCCTTTCCCAAGTATACCTCTTCCTCTTGTGATTCTTAATGGAGTATTCGCTATTGCCAACTGATATTTACTGTAGAACTCAGGAAGTCTTTCACCTTTCTGATTCCTACTAACAAGCTCGTATTCTCCCTTAACCTTGAAGTACTTGTTCAATATGCGACCCCAGTTATCTCTTTTCTCTAGCACTGTTAGCTGGTTACGTTAAAACTGCCTGTTGCAGGACTCGCCCGATTTACCGGCTACCGACGTCTCGCATGAACATGATCGGAAGCGAAGGTCTCTCTCCCTACGAATCGGTATTAGCACCTTAGTATACTGGTTACGTCAGATCTATGGCAGCATGTGGTACATATTCGACCAGAAGGTATGTTCATCACTGAAAGTGTCAGTAGCTGTAGTGCACTCATGAGCATTTAAACCAGAGATAGGTGTTATGTTGAGGAGAATCAAGTAACTGAACTGTCACACACTGTAGAGGCCGTTGGGCCTACAGTCCATTATAGGACGAGACTCGCGATAGTGGCATCTTGGACACAACCACATCGTGGGCGCCCGAGTTTGGTCTGTTCCTCGAGCTCCAGACTCAAGTCTGTCCCCGAATATTTCGATTTGAGGGAAGGGTTGGTGCAGGAGACGAATTCGTGGCGGGCCGCATCAAACCAGTCAGAAGACTGATGACTCAAATAAAAAAAAATCAGAATGAGATTTTCACTCTGCAGCGGAGTGTGCGCTGATATGAAACTTCCTGGCAGATTAAAACTGTGTGCCCGACCGAGACTGTGTGCCCGACCGAGACTGTGTGCCCGCGAAAGGCAAAGGTCCCGAGTTCGAGTCTCGGTCGGGCACACAGTTTTAATCTGCCAGGAAGTTTAAAAAAAATCACTTTTTATTACAGTGATAACGACGTATAAAACAAAGTAAAAAAAATAATATGATACAGGGACGCAGAGAGACACCTGACATTACCAGGTGTTTACTCCTGAAGAATTTTCTGCGATCAATCAGTACGATTTCATCTGTCACCCAAGGCTTGCTT
The DNA here is from genome assembly GCF_023898315.1 of Schistocerca nitens. NCBI lineage: Eukaryota > Metazoa > Arthropoda > Insecta > Orthoptera > Acrididae > Schistocerca > Schistocerca nitens. Next base: position 268,275,271 of record NC_064618.1, read on the forward strand.
TTCTTACTCTTTGTGACTTTTAGTTTTTTTTTTTTGGCCCTCTTCATTTTCCATAGATTTGACTTAGTTCCATGTGCCTGTAATATTATGTATATGTTTGACTGGAAAATTTAATTTTGAACAGGATACCCTTTGAATTTCGTTCCTCAGCACTGTTTCTTCGAATTGATCGATCCCCATTTGACTGCTTCGTTGCAACGTGAGTCAGTTTTCCATTTTAATGCTGACTGTGGCTAGTAAAAGGATGTGATCTTAGTTAATATTGGCCGTAGGATGTGTCCTCACACTTCTTTCTGGAATTCCTGAAGCGCCTGTTCACGAGGATGTAGTCAATTTGACCTTCTTCTCCTGTTGGGTCTTCCACATAACCCTAGTCTGGATTTTATATGAAGTGATTGTGACTACTGTTACCCCTCATTTACTACATCCTTTTTTAGCTTGGGGTGAAGACAATGTTGGTTATTTTATTCCCGCGCTCCTCATTTTCTGCTTAGTTGTATACCTGAGAATGCGAAACCATTTGTTTCACAGGATAATTTGACGGCTGTTGTTGTTCTTCATCGATCAAGAAGTATTCCTCCAGCCGTGGCTGCCCGGGGTATAAAGTGGTCTGTAAACATGGAACAGTTAACAACGTAATCATCACTACTCATCATCATTATCATGGATTAAATTAGAGGAACCTTTTCCGGCCTCAGCATTAATCAGTAAGATTTCATCTGTCACCCAAGGCTTGTTTTCTTAATCTCTGTGACCTTTAGTTTTTCTTTGCCCACTTCATTTTGTATAGATTTCACTCAGTTCCGTGTGCCTTTAACATCATTTGCATGTCCAACGCTTCCCGGGGCGCGCTACTGCGCTACTTCGGCTTCGCCTTTGGGTATACACACAGTATACTGCCAAAATTTTGGGATATCTATCTTGTTGCGTTCTGTCTACATGTTTCTTCAATTTCTGTTTAAATGTGTGGATTTTCTTCTGTTCCCGCAAATATTTTAAGCTCATTTCTAATATCATACAATGAAGGCTTTCACGACGGGATCGTACTGTTGTTGATAATTCTGCCGGGTTATATGGCCGTGGTCCATGGAATTCTTCTATTCCTAGCGTTTCGTCCAATACTGCGTTGGACATCCTCAGAGGTATGGCTAGTCCTGCTGAGTCCTGCCGACTGACGAGTCAGGCGTCGGAGAGCGGCCTAAATACCGAGGAAAGTGGGCGTGGTCTAGCCTGCACATAGTAGCAGAGAGAAAACTAGTCAAAGATATAATGTAACTATCGATAATACTCCGTCATAGATAAAAATACTTATCGATTCTTTAACGCCACTGTCCATATCTCGCTTAATTTCAAGGCTTCTTCGTTTCTATTAAAATTATCTTCATGTTTATGAATTTCAATAGCCTCCAATACAGTCGTGGATAATAGTTCGTGGTAGCACTTAAAACTGTAGTTTCAGAAAACGTAGCTACATGGTCACCTGACTGAAGTGCATGTTCCGCAACGGCCGATTTATCTATTTTTCCCAGTCGGCAAAGACTTTTATGCTCCTTTATCCTCGTATTCACTCTTCTTTTGGTAGTACCAATATAGACCTTGCCACAAGTACACGGAATTTTATACACACCGCTAGATGATAGACCTTGTCACAAGTACACGGAATTTTATACACACCGCTAGATGATAATCTAGCGGTGTGTATAAAATTCCGTGTACTTGTGGCAAGGTCTATTATATTGTTACTACGAAAAGAAGTGTGAATACGAGGGTAAAGGAGTATAAAAGTCTTTGCCGACTGGGAGTAATAGATAAATCGGCCGTTGCGGAACATGCACTTCAGTCAGGTGACCATGTAGCTAAGTTTTCTGAAACTACAGTTTTAAGTGCTACCACGAACTATTATCCACGACTGTATTGGAGGCTATTGAAATTCATAAACATGAAGATAATTTTAATAGAAAAGAAGAGGCCTTGAAATTAAGCGAGATATGGACAGTGGCGTTAAAGAATCGATAAGTATTTTTATCTCTGACGGACTATTAACGATAGTTACATTATATCTTTGACTAGTTTTCTCTCTGCTACTATGTGCAAGCTAGACCACGCCCACTTTCCTCGGTATTTAGGCCGCTCTCCGACGCCTGACTCGTCAGTCGGCAGGACTCAGCAGGACCAGCCATACCTCTGAGGATGTCCAACGTAGTATTGGACGAAACGCTTGGGATAGAAGAATTCCATGGACCACGGCCATATAACCCGGAAGAATTATCAACATCATTTCTAATATCTTCGTTACATATTCCGTCTTCTAGCTTACATCCTTTAACTGATCTGAGAAGTTTCACTTCTAACGCCACTATTCGGTTTATGTTTTCCTTGTTTGCTGTCCAAGCCTCAGATCCCTAAACTAGCAGTGGAACCGCTAGAGCTTCTTTAGAATTTCAGTTGCGTGTCTTTAATTTTAATTTTGTGTAATTTTTTTTATTGTTCCAAAGATACCTTAAAACTGAATTTTCTCACGTTGAGAGGTGTGTTCCACTTAGTAAAAACTTACTAAAGCCAAGATCACATAAATATTTCTTTATTCACAACAACTGGTTTTGCTTTCATCTTCTGATCTCCAAAAATTTTTTTTATAAAACGTGTTCATTTTGAGTTGGAGCCTCATGCCTAGTTGCCATAAAATAAAGCACTTTATACGAAGGTTTGTCATAAATAAAACATTTACAATCTAAAAGTAACTTGTGGACATGGCCGTGTCCATGTTACCGCTACATGTAAGGACACCGCGATGTGCACAAGTTGCTTTTCGATTGTAAATGTTTTATTTATTACAAACCTTTGAATAATGTGCTGTATTTTATCCACCAACATGATAACTTGGCGGGAAGTTCCTACTCAAAATGAACACGTTTTATAACAAAACTTCTTGAAAGCCTGAAGATGACAGCAAAGTCTGTCGAAACTGGTTGTTATAAATAAAGAAATATTTAGGCGATTTTGGTTTTAGTTTATACTGAAATGTTGCTGTTTTATTATTTGTATCTTTATAATAACGAACAGAAATTTCCAGGCAGTTTAATGAACTACTTGTTCGTAATTCACTATTTTTGAGCGCACATGTTGTTTCCCTCAGAATGCCATTACTATTGTCTTGTCTACACACATTTTGAAATTATAGTTTTGGACAATGTTATTTAATTTAAATATTTCATTGCAACTATTCTTCTGAATTGGCTGTTATTGTCTAGTCGTCGACATACATTAATGTTTTTATGTAATGGTCCTTATCGAGTTCTGTTCATTTGTTCTTTGTTATCCCATCAGACCACTTTTTAATAATGTTATTTATATATAAATTGAATAAAATTGGAGAAAGATTACAACTTGCTTAACTCCTTAGTTAATTAAAATTCCATTCTCACTTAATTTGCTTCCCGTTTTAATTACAAAATTACGAGTGGAATTCTAAATGCTATTGGCCTGGTTGTTTGAAGATACCATCATAGTACGGTTACCAGAGTTTGTCTGTACTGCTTTGTTCCAAGTGGATTGCCGTAACATGCCTTTCTATCAGATCTGTGTACTCCTCAAGGGCTCTTAATCATATCCCTGTGCCTGGAATCTCCTTCCAGTTTACCAAAAATTCTTTTTGATGGAATGAATGAATGTCCGACAACAGGGAAAATCTTCTCATCACTTTTAATATTTTAAGAGCTTCAAAAATCAAACAGCGCGATAACATTCCAAACACTCCTTTATTCTTATTCTGACAGCCACAACCGTCACGATTTAAACGTAGACCCTATTGTTGAAAGATCCTCTAAAGCAGGGTTCCGTGATCTGTGATGTAGTGCTGAAGCAATTTTATTGCACCCTTTGCGATACTCATTTCTTCTTCTTGTGACTTTACTGAAGGTTATTCTACTTCTAGCAACTCGCTTTCCATTCTATCACTCAACATATCTCAATAAAGTAAAATCCGATAAAGAGTATTAGTAACAGAAGAGCAGAACGCCTGCATTATCATACGCATTTATTGGCAGGCTCAGCAGAGAGCAAATGAGAACCTGAGAAGCTGTTTCCTTCAGAGAGTGAAGAAAAATATCGTCTTCGCTCGCTGCACTTCCCTTGCTGACTGCAGCATAAACATTAATTTTTATTCCCAGAGAGAAGAGCTCACTGCAGAGGTAGGAAAATGTAGCTGATGTTGTATCTGCAAACTCAACGACAAGACGGTAGCCTTAAGAACTGCGGTGAATATACCGGCTTTTGTATCTGCACTGGAATGCTGCTAGCTTCGCAAGTGCATGGTTATTGCACATACTGCACTTTGCCATCAGCGCATTTTTCTTCTCTCGTTTTAGAGGGCTTGTAGCGCCTTTTGAATCTCATATTATAGCGACATCTGTCTGTCGTAAAGTAAAGAAGGCTGGGGGATGAAAACCCCAAAACCGAATATTCTGTGACGCGGTTTTTTCTGCTGATCCAGTTATAGCGGATACAGGTGACGGAGACTGACAACGGCCGGGAAAGCGGTATGTTCCACACCGTATCCGGTGACGTAATTAGTGGCAGATGACATGGCAGTCGGTAGGTGCCAATGGGCCCTCTAGGGACTGTAGACGGAGTTTACGCTTAGATAAGGACATACACAAACCTCTATCATGAACCACTCCACCAGCCAACTTACCAAAGTCTCCACAGTAGTTCCTGAGGTAAGCCTTCAGGCCCTGGTAGTGCTTGCTGCGTACCCCGAAGCAAACGCCAAGGCGTACACAAGCTGGATCCACATTCCACTATTATGACAGCCGAGCTGATTGCCATTTTAGAAGCCCTACTATTCCACACCAGAGTCGTAGTTATCATCTCTGATAATTCAGCCGTACATTTCATTAGAAATCATGACAATAGATGTACGAACACCATAGTTGCAGCAATTGTGGATGTTCTGTTTCGGGTGCATAGGAACTATCGCAACATTGTCATGGCATGGATGTAAGGCCACTACGGGATATCTAAAAATGAAACAGTAGACGGGATAGTAAAGCAGGCGTCTCTTCGTGGACTAATTAGATGTGAGAAAATCCTATGCTTAGAAACCGGTTGTTATCGGACTGGCTAGAGGAATGGTCGCGGTTATATAAACTCAAAGGTGTCATTACGCACGAGTTCACCCCACCAATCTAAGAGTACCATAGTATAATAAGACAACTTCAAGGAGTTCCACGACAATTACAGCACGGCTGAAAATCTAATCACTGGAAGTTCTGCCTCGTGATGACTGGGTGTTGTGTGATGTCCTTACGTTAGTTAGGTTTAAGTAGTTCTAAGTTCTAGGGGACTGATGACCTCAGAAGTTAAGTCCCATAGTGCTCAGAGCCATTTGAGCCATTTTGTGCGATTTTTTCATCAGTGCCTATATCAAGATATAGCTCCATTCGCTGCTAATCTAATGATCTTGGTACATAGAACACGAGAGGAAGGCCAAAGCCGAATTAGGACTATATCCCTACGTGCTACAATGCAGAATATGGAACGCTGAGCTTGTCAATGTATGTCACTATGTACTAGTTATCCGTATGTCCGCCTGCTTAGCTGGGTGGTAACGTGCTCGCCTCCCATAGAGAAGCGGGCCCGGGTTCGATTCCCGACCGGGTTGGAAATTTTCTCCACTCGGGGAATGGCTGTTGTGTTGTCCTCATCATCATTTCATCCTCATCACCGGCGCGCAAGTGGCCCAATGTGGCGTCGAATGAAAAAAGACTTGCACTTGGTGGCCGAACTTCTCCGAATAGGGGCCTCCCGGCTAACGATGCCATACTGTCATTTCCATTTTTACCTATCTGATGAGTCTGAAGAGGGTAAAATACCTGTACGTATGAAACACAAGTCTAGTTCTTGTAAACTGTTCTCACAGGACATACCAAGAACATTTTATTGTTAATTTAAATATATATTGTCATTAATGTTGTAACATCCCAACAGATTGTTTCCGTAACCTCGGAATACAAATGTGTCTAATCTCTCAATAAAAATGCGACTCTTATATAACCTTTCAATAATTAACTGACTGTGAATGCAAACTGGTAATTCTAGACGTCAGCAACGTTGCGTCATGTCCCTGAAAAGTCATTCTGAATAAACTGAAGATTCTTACCTCAATTATGTCGCCAGATAACGCGTATATATCTGCTCCTATAATAATTTTTTCTGGCACAGTCCAGTGCAATGCTGGCCACTAGATTTGTTATGTATAAAAAGAAACAACTGATTTTTCTTTACGATAATCGGGATGATCATGCATAGAAGAAATTAGTGAACTCTTTAAATTCAGATGAATAATTGTCAAAAGTATCTTTATAAGAAAGATTATTATTAAACGATTTTTAAAAACATTTACATGGGACTTGGTATAACAATCGTACAAAATCAATTGTTACAAATTGCATATGCGCGTGGCTATAAATAATAATAAATTTTGCTTTTACCTTATACTACATCGCCAGGCACAGCTACCGCTCTCCACGACCGGCCCTGACAACTCCGTACAGGAAACAAGTGCTCTCTGTGAGCTATACACCTTGACAACTGCTCTCTAAGAGCGACCTGACCTAACCGCCCGACTGCGAGCTACTACTGCCACTACTGCCGCCGACACTGCTCTCTGGTCTGCGATTCTCTTATAGCTTACATATCGCAGGCAGCGCGTGAGCAGTCCATCGAAGTTACATCTGCTCAAGTACGCTAGTAATGAATTCCTCAGTCATGGACCTGAATTCGAAGTATTCCAGGTGTGAAACAACGGCAGTTTATCGTTTCTTATTGTGTTAATTATAGGATTTTTATAGTGTCTTCCCAGTGTGTATCTTGTTCACTCGTTTTTATATACTCTGATTGTAACTCTTACTTTATGACGAATCACTCCTTTATTAATCCTTTGCTACATCGTACCAGGGTACGACTTAAATAATGTGTACCCCATGATTGTCAACTCCAATGGTAATATGACATTTCTTTTGATTAGCTGGCTGAATGGACAAGCTTAGAAAAAAAAAAAATAAGGATTCACATACAGACGCTGCGAACTTTAGTTTGTAGCGTGTAGCGATTACATTTAATGACAACATGCTCGTGAGTAGCTGTCAGCCCACAAACACGAACTTGACTTTCCCTGCTACGTACCCTTTTCAAGTGGTTGGGATTTGGGCCTTGTCTAAATACATTGAAGAGCCATAGAAGCTGGTACACCTGCCTAATATCGCGTAACCCCCCCCCCCAACCCCCCCATTCCTCCCCCCGACCGCAAGCGCGCTGAAGTACCGTAAGACGGCGTGGCACGGACTCGACTAATGTGTAAAGTAGTGCTGGAGATCTCTTGTGAACAGCACGTTGCAAGGTATTCCAGATACGCTCAATAATGTTCAGAAATGGTAAGTTTGGTGCGAGCGGAAGTCTTTAAACTCAGAAAAATGCTCCTGGAACCACTCTGTAGTGATTCTGGACGTGTGGGGTGTCGCATTGTCGTGCTGAAATTGCCCAAGTCCGTCGGAATGCACAATGGACATTAAGGGATGCAGCTGACCAGGCATGATGCTTACGTACGTGTCACCTGTCAGTGTGTGTGTGTGTGTGTGTGTGTGTGTGTCTGAATTCCTAAGGGCTGTCAGACTCATTTCTAGAAGTATCAGGGGTCCCATATCGCTCCACCTGCACATGCCCCACACAATTACAGAGCCTCCTCCATCTTGAACAGTCCCCTGCTGACATGCAGGATCCTTCACCACGTTCAAACTCACTTAAATCTTGATAAACTGCCTTTGTAGCAGCGCAGTATTCTGTCTGTTTACATATCTCTGTATTTGAATTTGCATGCCTATACCAGTTCCTTTGTATCTTCAGTGTAAAAGGCGAACCAAACCTCTTGGGTAAATATGTCCATGAACAACGTTGTCAATGTGACTGTACCACGACGCTTTACTCTGCGGTCAACTTTGCGGCCCAGTGGTAAGAACTTACAAACGAGCTTGTGCTGCCGGCAGGTGACCAGCCGAGCAGGGCATCTGTGTGCATTGTACACAAAGGGTGCTGACGCCTGATTATCGAGAGAGCATTTCCCACTGCTATAAATGGACGCTGAATACGTACTGTGTAGGTACGGACGGATAGGTACTGGGGAGGGGGACCGTGGATATAGCTCGGCATCGCCAGTGGCATTACACTGAGCGACCCAAACGGTGCAAATGAACGCCGACTCGCATCGTCAGGCAGCAAGGAAGTTTGGCCGGCTAACGCCTGAAAACGGTTGCCGGGTGTTGTCCCGATTCAGCAAAGCGCGCGCTTGCTGCCTGCCCGCACCTTGGGCCGGCTAAACCGCTCACGCAACCGGTGTGGAAAGGGGCCGAAAGGCTTTCAGTGCACGGAGCTCGGTTTCACGGGCGCCCCGGCCTCTTGCTTACGTACGCGAAAATCGCGCGGATCAAAGACGAAACGGCAAGCCCTTCCCGGCCGCCTGCTTTGATTGAAGTTGGGAGCACTGATTGGTGGGAGGAGCGGCCAGGCATTTGCGTAAAACGGTGCGTGAAATACTTGACGGAATTCTGACGGCACGGGCTATACAGTATATCGGCTGCTCCCTCGTCCGCATCTGTGTTGCGCGTAAAACAGCAAACACTGCGGCGTGCGGCTAAATCAAAGGAATTCGACGCGAGCTGCCGAGCAGAAAACACTCCTACGGCTTTACGGGTCGGGAACGCGCTTCGGGCAGACAGCCGGCAACCTGGATTATCGGCTGAAAACTGCTGCTGAAGTAATCCTTATGTGAACCGACGTTCCTCATTGAACGTTTATCGTGCACCCGCCTATAGGGAGAAATCTGCATAGACGAGAGTGCGAGCACTGGTTCTTTTTAAACGTGCATTACAGTTTTTCGTTTCCGAAATTCGACATACCGTGAAAAGTTTTATTTTTAATTATTTTCATAATTAAAAAAAATTTCAAGCTGAGCCTCTATTGACTTCATGTCAACACCCAACGACATTGCAAGTGTCTCGATCTTGTTCATCTGCCGGCTTTGGCATCCTGCCAGTATCTCCTGACTTCATCAGTTTTTTTTTCTTTTGCTTCTCTGGTAAAGGCTCTCTCCATCTCTGAGTTCAGCGTAAAACACTAATAGTTCTTCGCAACCCTTCTGAAACCATCCCTGCCCTTTCTTTTATTTTCGACAACGAACGTCTCTTGCAAACATCTCAGAGCTTAGATCACTTCAGTTTTAGAAAATTTCAAAGTTCTTCTTGAGACGTTCGTTATAAAGGCATGTGCCCGTAGAACTAATGAATCAACACAATGACCCCTGCGACTTCGTCTATATTTCAATAGATGACGCTTCATTCGTGCAAAATACACTCCTGGAAATGGAAAAAAGAACACATTGACACCGGTGTGTCAGACCCACCATACTTGCTCCGGACACTGCGAGAGGGCTGTACAAGCAATGATCACACGCACGGCACAGCGGACACACCAGGAACCGCGGTGTTGGCCGTCGAATGGCGCTAGCTGCGCAGCATTTGTGCACCGCCGCCGTCAGTGTCAGCCAGTTTGCCGTGGCATACGGAGCTCCATCGCAGTCTTTAACACTGGTAGCATGCCGCGACAGCGTGGACGTGAACCGTATGTGCAGTTGACGGACTTTGAGCGAGGGCGTATAGTGGGCATGCGGGAGGCCGGGTGGACGTACCGCCGAATTGCTCAACACGTGGGGCGTGAGGTCTCCACAGTACATCGATGTTGTCGCCAGTGGTCGGCGGAAGGTGCACGTGCCCGTCGACCTGGGACCGGACCGCAGCGACGCACGGATGCACGCCAAGACCGTAGGATCCTACGCAGTGCCGTAGGGGACCGCACCGCCACTTCCCAGCAAATTAGGGACACTGTTGCTCCTGGGGTATCGGCGAGGACCATTCGCAACCGTCTCCATGAAGCTGGGCTACGGTCCCGCACACCGTTAGGCCGTCTTCCGCTCACGCCCCAACATCGTGCAGCCCGCCTCCAGTGGTGTCGCGACAGGCGTGAATGGAGGGACGAATGGAGACGTGTCGTCTTCAGCGATGAGAGTCGCTTCTGCCTTGGTGCCAATGATGGTCGTATGCGTGTTTGGCGCCGTGCAGGTGAGCGCCACAATCAGGACTGCATACGACCGAGGCACACAGGGCCAACACCCGGCATCATGGTGTGGGGAGCGATCTCCTACACTGGCCGTACACCACTGGTGATCGTCGAGGGGACACTGAATAGTGCACGGCACATTCAAACCGTCATCGAACCCATCGTTCTACCATTCCTAGACCGGCAAGGGAACTTGCTGTTCCAACAGGACAATGCACGTCCGCATGTATGCCGTGCCACCCAACGTGCTCTAGAAGGTGTAAGTCAACTACCCTGGCCAGCACGATCTTCGGATCTGTCCCCCATTGAGCATGTTTGGGACTGGATGAAGTGTCGTCTCACGCGGTCTGCACGTCCAGCACGAACGCTGGTCCAACTGAGGCGCCAGGTGGAAATGGCATGGCAAGCCGTTCCACAGGACTACATCCAGCATCTCTACGATCGTCTCCATGGGAGAATAGCAGCCTGTATTGCTGCGAAAGGTGGATATACACTGTACTAGTGCCGACATTGTGCATGCTCTGTTGTCTGTGTCTATGTGCCTGTGGTTCTGTCAGTGTAATCATGTGATGTATCTGACCCCAGGAATGTGTCAATAAAGTTTCCCCTTCCTGGGACAATGAATTCACGGTGTTCTTATTTCAATTTCCAGGAGTGTACTTCTGAGATGCCAACAAACAGGAGGGCATTTCAAAAAATAAGCTATACATCATTATTACAGGGCAAGTAACTGTTATTGGATGTTGAACTTCAAAGTGAGACAGATACTTCTTCTTTGATTTAACTAAGTCATTTGATTTTCCTGATCACAAAATATTACTGCCGAAGATGTACAAGTAGAGAGGGAGATATATGGGTGCTATGATAAACCCCTTCCATCGGAAATTTCTCTCCTTCGTATCTCCTCTGTCTTACCACAGATGACGTGTCACTGATCTCATTTGTACTAAGATATCAAGATAAGCGAATTTCCTCTTACTGAAACGTATGTTCCAATTAATGTTTACCATGGTGCACTCTTCTGTGGTCATCAGTCCCCTAGAACTTAGAACTACTTAAACCTAACTAACCTAAGGACATCACACACATCCATGCCCGAGGCAGGATTCGAACCTGCTACCGTAGCGGTCGCGCGGTTCCGGACTGAGCGCCTAGAACCGCTAGACCACCGCGGCCGGCGGGACTGATGACCATAGCTGTTAAGTCCCATAGTGGTCAGAACCATTTGAACCATTTGAAGAGGACCACAATTTCGGTGGTTTTTTTCTCACGATACCCGTACCGAAAAAATCACCTATCTTCGTTACCTCACATAACATCTTGCTGCTGCTGTCTTCTCAACTGCTCGAAGAAGAGCTCAATATGATGGATTCAAAACCAGAAATATTACAGCTGGACCATTATGGAATAAGCAGAGTAGCTCAAAAGTGATCCTCCTCTTACTTCAAGTACAGACGGCAAAAAGTAATTCTCCACAGTATTGAGAATGGCTGTGATGTGGAATCTAACTGGGCACTGTTAAGTGTGTGTGTGTGTGTGGGGGAGGGGGGGGGGGCTTGCCCCAGCTGTCAGTGCTGGGACCATTCCACTTCTGTTTCCTATATAAGGCCTTCTACTTGACAAATGATTCTAAAATATTCGTGTTCGCTGATGACACTAGTTTGGTAATGAAGGACGTTGTGTGCAACATAAACGGTGTATCAAACAGTGCAATTCAAGACGTAAGTTCATGGCTCGTCGAAAGTAAACTAATGCTAAATGACAAGACTCAACTTTTACAGTTTCTGACAAAGAATTCTTTTAAAACTGACATTCTGATTAAGCGGAATGGGCTTATGATTACTGAGTCTGAACAATCAATACTCCCAGATGTTCAGGTAGTTGTCAAGCTGTCATGTTAGGCCGACATTCTCCACCTTGCACAAAAACTTAATGCTGCTACATTTCCCATTAGAGCGGTGTCTAAAGTAAGTGTTGACACAACGTGAAAACTAGCCTCCTTTCTTAATTTCGTCGGTCTTGACATATGGTGTTATATTCAGGGGTAACTCTCCCCGTTCGCCAAACGTACTTTTGGACCAGAAACTTGCAGTTCGAGCAATATGTGGTGTAACATTACGAAGTTTTTGTCAACCCCTGTTCGGGAGTTTGGGAATTCTGATGCCGGCCCTTAAATATATTGTTTCTTTATAAGGTGTCAGGCATATCCAACACTTTCCATGAAAACCCTGACATGATAAGCAAATCCAGCAGTATGTCACATAGCTCCGAATAAATCGTGACATTAAATTAACCAAAGTAATACGAGTAACGAGTGAGCAAATGGAATACCACAGACTAACACAAGAATGCCTAAATGCATGTCATACCTTCCCACCGTGAGACAGACGCAGTTCCGAGGGGAGAAACGAGAACAGAAGCCGAGAGCGGAACCGTGTTAAGTTAGAAGGCCCTACGATAAGGGACGGACACCCACGTCGCCAGCTAACCGCTAGGACCACCACCACCCCCAGCCCATGTTAAAAGCTAGAGCCCTCCAGAAGAACAGTATAGATCATACGATAACACAAAAAGGACCACAACAGCTGCAAATTTTAGCGTGAGACTTTTTCGCGTCTCTGTTACGTTGCAAACTTTAAAAACATTGCCCCACCACGAAAAGTATAACGTTTCTCATTGGATAGACATAATCTTTGTAGGCGGAGCTTAAGGTTAACATTGAGACCCTGATTGGTCAGATGAAAACACAGCCAGATAGTTTTTTTAAACCAACTTCGGTAAATTGTCGTAAGGAGAAGTTAGGAGGGAATTGCTTCCGAGACGGCGATGTGAGCGGAGCTGTGCTGACCGCCGCCCCCCGACGAACACCTACAAGGTAATGAACGCACGCGATGCCGCATAACAGCGCATAAAGCTTCACTCAGAACTGCAGAAGTCTCATCTGTTACACCCCCCTTTTTGCGTAATACTAGTGTCGATCGTCAATTAAAGCTCATGGTGTTCACATTTGCAGCTTGAAGTAAAAATCTCAAACGCGATGATTTTTCTGTTATATAGTTATTGAGAAGCCACATCAGCCACTGTAATTTACGACAAGTTAGATAAGTAATTAAAGTTCAAATGGCTCTGAGCACTATGGGACTCAACTGCTGAGGTTATTAGTCCCCTAGAACTTAGAACTAGTTAAACCTAACTAACCTAAGGACATCACAAACATCCATGCCCGAGGCAGGATTCGAACCTGCGACCGTAGCGGTCTTGCGGTTCCAGACTGCAGCGCCTTTAACCGCACGGCCACTTCGGCCGGCTAATAAGTAATTAAAGATAATTGAGGGTCACTGTAGACCATTTTGATAGTTTTCTCTCTTGTGAAACTTAATTTAAAGCTAGATTATAGATGTGATATGGCATAGGTCATCCTTCGATCCATTATAGAACTTGGAAACCCACTCAGGGAATATTCGTTCACGTTTTTGTTGAACGCAGTTGGTTTTTATCATCCTGTATTAAAACATTTTTTTTATCAATAGTGCAGTTTATAAACAATGTTTTGTGAGTAGAAAAAAATTTCCAATGGTAAACTTAACTGCTTTTTCGACGTTATTTTACCAGCTAACTAAAAATAGGAAAGCCTTGAACCCCTTCCACTAAATTTAGTTAGTATTAAGATTCTTTTACAGGGAGTGCAGTGGAGCTGACGCTGAAATCATTAAGTATTTGGTTATATCATCGCCAGTCTCACTGAACTCTTCTGAACTCAACATGTCATGTGTGGTCTGACGTCTCCTTACCAGCAACAGGTCCCAGGTTCAAACTAGTCAATTCCCTAAAAAACACGCTCAGAGTGTCGTTGCGCGAATGTGGTAGGGAGACACGATATAGAACAAACAGACACCACGCAGAATGTTAGATCTTTAATGTCGTTAGTTGTTAACAGTATGAGCTTTGTTCTCAAGAATCAACAACTTTCAGTCAGTTAATATGAGGCAGAAATCCAATTGTCATTGGGATCATACCTCCGGGGTCGAGTAGTGTGCTGCATCCACTTTCATGAAGCCACCACAAGCATTAAAATTGTTAGTAGTAATCCAAGCACTTTCAACTGTATACTGAAAAGTTTCCTCGTGGATTACTCTTTGTATTATGTCGGGGAATTCCGGGAAATAGTTAAGCACATTCCTGCGTTATATACTGAGATGACAAAAGTTATTGGATACCTCCTAATATCGACTCGGACCTCCTTTTTTTATGCGTAGTGTAGCAACTCAATGTGGCGTGGATTCAACCAGTCACTGGAAGTCCCTCTGCAGACATATTGGCTCATGCACCTGTACAGCCGTCCATACTGGCGAGAACGTTGCCGGTGCAGGATTTTGAGCACGTAAAGACCTCTCGATTATGTCCCATAAATGTTCGATAGGATTCATGTAGGGCGATCTGGGGGGCCAAATCATTTTTTCGAACAGTCCAGCACGTTCTTCAAAGCAATCGAGATCAGCTGTGGCCCGGTGACATGGAGTCCATGAACGGCTGCAAATAGTCTCCATGTTGCAGGATATAACCATTTCCATTCAATGATCGGTTCAACTGGACCAGAGGACCCAGCCCATTCCACGTAATCGCAGCCCACACCATTATAGAGCGATATTTGTTAGAGTTTTCAGGGCGAACAGACACGCAACACTGCGTGAAATAATCGCAGAAATCAATGTGAGACGTCTGACGAGCTTATCGGTTAGGACAGTACAGTGAAATTAGGACCTCTCCTGGACTCGTGACTGGAAAACCGTGGCCTGGTCAGATGGGTCCCGATTTCAATTGGTAAGAGCTGATGGTAGAGTTCGATTGTGGTGCAGACCCTACGAAGCCCAAGATGTGAACAAGGCACTGTGCAAGCTGATGATGACTCATCTGACCAGGCCACGGTTTCCCAGTCGTCTAGGATTCAATCATTATCCTCTCGAGCGCAAGAGAGGTGCTGCAGGCGATGTCCTGCAGTTAGCAAAGTCAGTTGCGTCGGCCGTGTACTGCCATAGCCCATTAATGCTAAATTTCGCTGCACTGTCCTAACGAATCCTTTCGTCGTACGTTCCACATTGATTTCTGCGGTTATTTCACGCAATGGTGCGTGACTGTTAGACTGACAACTCTACATAAACGCCGCTGCCCTCTATCGTTAAATGAAGGCCATCGGCCACTGTTGTCCGTGATGAGCGGTAATGCCTGAAATTTCTTATTCTCGGCTCACTTTTGACAAAGTGGACCTCTGAATATTGAATTCCCTAACGAACTGCGAAAAGGAATGTTCATTGCGGCTACCTGAAACTACCAAGTCTGTTAATTTCAGTAATGAGGCCATAATTACTTCGGACATCTTTTCACAAAGGATCATCTGAGGAGAAATGACAGCTCCGCCAATGAACTGCCCTATTATACCTTGTGTACGCGATGCTATCGCCATCTGTATGTGTCACATCGATATCCTGCAACTTTCGTTAGGTTAATATAAACTTTCAGCTTGTCATCTTCGAAGGATTCTTATACATTTCATTTTATCTACTAGCTGAGAAACCCGTCGTTGTCCGAAACGTCCTGCGCATGGAATTTATTTTTCACCTATAAAACTTCTTTGTATTTATAGATTGAAATAGTATGATTGAAGACGGGGACGAAGAGCTTGTCTGCTTCCCTAACACGGTAGAGAGCCACGAGAAATGGCAGTACGGAAAGCAACAGACACTAAGGTCTAAATGGCTCTGAGCACTATGGGACTCAACTTCGGAGGTCATTAGTCCCCTAGAACTTAGAACTAGTTAAACCTAACTAACCTAAGGACATCACAAACATCCATGCCCGAGGCAGGATTCGAACCTGCGACCGTAGCGGTCTTGCGGTTCCAGACTGCAGCGCCTTTAACCGCACGGCCACTTCGGCCGGCTTACTAAGGTCTACTTCCGCTACATGTGGTGTCTGGCCTTGTACTTCGTTTATGGTCATGGCATAACGTAAACTCCCCAGGAATTGTACACGTTTAAAGCGAAATAGTAAATTTTAAGGAATAAGCGGGATCTAGGGTACAAAAGTTCGCTCGCCTGCGTCATTTGCTACCAAAATGCTTCTATGATGTTACCCTGGAGGCAAGTAACTTTAATCCTCTTTGAGCGAAGTATTCTGAGGAGCGAGATAATGCATGACGTTCTCGAGCAGAATTACGTCGCTCCTCGCTTTTGGAAGAAGTTTCCGAAGAGCGAGTCAAAACATGATGTTCTCGAGCCGCAGCAAGTTTCATCTCACGACCTTCATTGGATTCTTGAGACCAGATAGTTCTCTGTCTTTCTCGTGGTTTTGAGAAAGACTCGAATGTGTTCTACGCATTTTTTCTCGTAAAAAAAAAGAAATTAAAACGCTGTGAGTAGGCACTCAAATTACAAAGCGAACTTAGCGAATTCATTTCTTTTTCCTAACAAAGGATATAAATGAACCCTTTCAAAAGAAGAAAAGCAATGTCATTAAGTTTTTAATACATGACATGCAATCAGTAAATCCGTATAGACTGGGCCAAGTACATTAGCTGTTAGTTTGCATTTGTAACGGTAAAATTTCGGCGTTGCGGCGCTTAATTTTGTGACTGACGTAATCTTCCGAAAATACATCTGTCACTGAGTTAAAAATAAAACAACATCTGCTATTGGTTCTCCGGTGTACTACAAATTAACAGTGGCATCTATTGGTTCTTTGACGTACTACATCGTGATGATTAAAAATCCGAAATACTAAGCTGAACAGGCGATTCCGGATAAAATAGTAAATTACGATACCTTTCATTCTGCGTCCAGTTTTTGATGAAATAAAGCCTATATGTTGCCCCCGAGCTACGCTCAAGTTACCTATAGAAAACCCATAAAAATTCATCTGGTAGTTTTGGAGATTAGCGTGTTCAAGCAGACACATAGATATGAGTGTTTTACAGTTTTATTATTAGTATAGCTATAACTTTTCTGATGTTAGTTTCATGTACTGACTCGTTACGTTACTACCGAGAGTTGCTCTTTAGTTTCGTCCAATGGCACTCTACGCTAACAATTAAAAAAAAAGAAGGACACTCCTTTACCACGTAGTCTCCGGGTCTATATAAACAATGGTTGGAACTTTCTACTAATTTCATCGTTGGAAAATCTCTTTCACCACGGATGTTCTTTCAGTTTGCCGAAAAGATGGAAATATTGCGGTGCAACATGTGGACTTCTCGATCCGCATCTGTGCCGCATTATTCAGACTGTTGGCACCATTACACTTCGTTTTAATTGAAGAGTTTTAGGGAAGTATAGCTCATCCACAAAGGAGACCGTGTATAGAACGCTTCTGCGACCGATTCTTGAGTACTGCTCGAGTGTTTGAAATTTCGGCGAGGCAGATTAAAGGAAAACATCGAAGCAGTTCAAAAGTGTGATGTTAAATTTGTTACTGATAGGTTCGAACAACATACGAGTGTTACGAAGGTGCTTCGTGAAACCAAATGCGAATCCTTTGAGAGAAGAGGATTATTTTTCGTGAAACGCTGTTGAGAAAATTCAAAGACTGGCATTTGTAGCTGACTGCATAACGATTCTGCTGCCGGCAAAGAGAAATTAGGACTCGTACAAAAGCATGTAATCTGTCTTTTTCCGTGTCTTGGAAGGTATGTATGTAGATGTAGAGATAGATGAAGGCGACATTGCATTTGGTCCATTCGTATTTCAGGATGATGTCTGTGGTATCGGTTCGCTATGCCAACTTTGGTGTGGCAACGCTATCTCTGTATGATACCACAATAACAACAAGTGCTTAATAAACACAAACCTAAATATCTCAGAAGCTTCATTGTGAGTAAATATTAGCAACAGCTTTAAAAACCTATATATTTTCACATTCAACTACGTAAACAAGCTTGCAGTTCCGAAGATGTTCCCTTGTGGCGCTGGTGCAGGCATACACATAGGTACCTCGTATAATAGGGTTAACGAAAGAGTTTTCTGTGGTCAACCCAGATCGCTTAGGACACATTCTGAGACGGTTCCTTCGAAACGGACGCGACCGATTTCCTTTTCGGTCCTAGTCTAATCCGAGCTTGTGATGGTTTCATCTTTCACTTGGTCCGGTTGTTTGCTGTCATAGTAGTGTGCTCGAAGTGAAGCGTCGCTGGTTTGCACGCGACAATGTTCTTCAATGTTTTCAGAGCAGTACATAATTTTCATATCAGCTGCCTCAACTTTTACTGATTTATTGCACTTTTATAATTTTTTTTATAATTCTTGGGCTAACTAAATGGTTTTGGTAGTCATATCAAAAGGAACATTCTTTACTCTTGAGACACATAGCGCTGAACTTGTCATGGAAAATTCCTACTTCTGCATTATATGTATTAGCAATTGCGAATATGAACAACCATCAGCTGTAGAATGGAATGGCGACAGTGAAAATTTGTACTAGATCGGGCTTCGAAACCGGATCTCCCGCTTATCGCGAGTGGTAGCCTTAACATTTTTTTTTTTTTTTTTTTTTGTTGCGTTTGGTCTGGGCGGACGTCACATGACATCCGTTCAAGTTGATCGTTGATTCCTTTACTCAGTTTTTTTTTTTATTACAGAGGTCCACCGCCTCTCTGACCGAACACGCTGAGCTACCATGCCGGAAACAATTAGGCTATCCGAGCACAACTTGCGGCTAGACTCAAACTTCCTTATATCGTCAACCATGCGTCGACAACCTATACTCGTACATTGCAAACATTTTACTTGAAAGCCGTTTGTTCGTTGCCGGCGGATAAGTAGCATATTGTAGTGCCTGTGTAATGCATACATGTCTAAAGGATCATTTGGTCTGGCCGTGAATCGTGTTCGGATAGCCAAATGGTAAGGCGACAGCTCGCCATAAGCGGGAGATCCGGGTTTGAGTCCCGGTCCGGCACAAATTTCCACTGTCGTCATTTGATTCTGCAGCTGATGGTTGTCCGTATTCGAAATTTCAAATACACTCCTGGAAATGGAAAAAAGAACACATTGACACCGGTGTGTCAGACCCACCATACTTGCTCCGGACGCTGCGAGAGGGCTGTACAAGCAATGATCACACGCACGGCACAGCGGACACACCAGGAACCGCGGTGTTGGCCGTCGAATGGCGCTAGCTGCGCAGCATTTGTGCACCGCCGCCGTCAGTGTCAGCCAGTTTGCCGTGGCATACGGAGCTCCATCGCAGTCTTTAACACTGGTAGCATGCCGCGACAGCGTGGACGTGAACCGTACGTGCAGTTGACGGACATTGAGCGAGGGCGTATAGTGGGCATGCGGGAGGCCGGGTGGACGTACCGCCGAATTGCTCAACACGTGGGGCGTGAGGTCTCCACAGTACATCGATGTTGTCGCCAGTGGTCGGCGGAAGGTGCACGTGCCCGTCGACCTGGGACCGGACCGCAGCGACGCACGGATGCACGCCAAGACCGTAGGATCCTACGCAGTGCCGTAGGGGACCGCACCGCCACTTCCCAGCAAATTAGGGACACTGTTGCTCCTGGGGTATCGGCGAGGACCATTCGCAACCGTCTCCATGAAGCTGGGCTACGGTCCCGCACACCGTTAGGCCATCTTCCGCTCACGCCCCAACATCGTGCAGCCCGCCTCCAGTGGTGTCGCGACAGGCGTGAATGGAGGGACGAATGGAGACGTGTCGTCTTCAGCGATGAGAGTCGCTTCTGCCTTGGTGCCAATGATGGTCGTATGCGTGTTTGGCGCCGTGCAGGTGAGCGCCACAATCAGGACTGCATACGACCGAGGCACACAGGGCCAACACCCGGCATCATGGTGTGGGGAGCGATCTCCTACACTGGCCGTACACCACTGGTGATCGTCGAGGGGACACTGAATAGTGCACGGTACATCCAAACCGTCATCGAACCCATCGTTCTACCATTCCTAGACCGGCAAGGGAACTTGCTGTTCCAACAGGACAATGCACGTCCGCATGTATGCCGTGCCACCCAACGTGCTCTAGAAGGTGTAAGTCAACTACCCTGGCCAGCAAGATCTCCGGATCTGTCCCCCATTGAGCATGTTTGGGACTGGATGAAGCGTCGTCTCATGCGGTCTGCACGTCCAGCACGAACGCTGGTCCAACTGAGGCGCCAGGTGGAAATGGCATGGCAAGCCGTTCCACAGGACTACATCCAGCATCTCTACAATCGTCTCCATGGGAGAATAGCAGCCTGCATTGCTGCGAAAGGTGGATATACACTGTACTAGTGCCGACATTGTGCATGCTCTGTTGCCTGTGTCTATGTGCCTGTGGTTCTGTCAGTGTGATCATGTGATGTATCTGACCCCAGGAATGTGTCAATAAAGTTTCCCCTTCCTGGGACAATGAATTCACGGTGTTCTTATTTCAATTTCCAGGAGTGTACATTTAATGTATTTGATAACGGCTGTAGTCGCCGCAGTGCCTATTTCTTTGGAGACGCATGCATTCTTGTCTGAACGAACGAACATTGCATCGTAAGTCGGAATAACACAGACACCGCAATATCACAATCCTATATGTGTTCCGAGTTGAGGAACGTTTCTTCAGACACTGCCGCTAAGCCAAGGAGAGCATGAGGAAAGTAATGATATGCGAGTGTGCCTGTATCCATCGCTCGCTTTCCGCTGCGATAAGAAGCTTGACCTACGCAAACGGATGTATACTTCGCCGCCACCATGGCGCGTCGTAAACCCATCCTTGATAGTACCGACTAACCTCACAAGCACGTAGGCTCACACCGTCCTCGGAGTCTTCGCCTCTCCGGCCGTTACCAAAACTGAGTCGCACTACATTACCGGTACTAAAATCAGCGTGTGCACGCCCTTTTCAGAGTCGCCGTTTTCAGCGCGTGACATAATGATACAGGAGAACTGAGTGTTACACGTATGTTTGTCCGAAAGCGGTAGAAGTAGTGGAGCATTTTGTCTCGGTGACAGCAAAGCGGCAAATGATCAAGTTGTGGAGACCGAGTTAGACAGCTGCACTTCTTCTGTGTGAGAGCAATGGGAATCCAGCGAAGCCGTGTTTCGGAGAGAAGCGGACAAGTAGTAAAAGTGGCTGTAGAAGACGAGATTTTACATCAAAATGGATTGATGAACACATCACTTGCTCGCCTTAGAACTTCATCTGAATCGTTAGCCAGTGTTCGAACATTGGTACAGCCCTAGCAATGTTAGGTTCACGATTTCAAAGCGTAAGTATCTCACTTGCACTGCATGCTCAGCTGCAAAACCTAAGAGGCTTCCAGCTATGATGAGACTCATAAAAATGGACAGTTTGTTGATGATTATACACAAGAATTTTCTATCTAGATTGTTCTTTATTTCCTCTAACTGCCATCGTGAGATCAGTAACTGAAAGTATCGATGCAACGTATATCGTGAAACAGTAGATGATCTTAACGAGTTAGCGTTTGTACTCCGTTCAGTGATGTACTATTTGATGTAATACGTTGTACCGATTATTTAAATTATTACTGATTAAAAAAAATGAAGTGCGATTCAGGCATAATTTTTTCGTGAAGTGCTTTATCGTCGCAGACGTCTACAAAGGTTTCCTGTCTTTCACTATCAACATTGCTGATTGGTTACAAATCGTTTGCTCTGGCGACCTCACTTCCTTCTTTAAACATCTAGTCCAGAATATATGTGAAACAATGCATGTAAACCAATGTCGAAGTGGAACAACTGGAGAGATTGCATGAGTTTTGATTAGTCACTGCCACTGCTTGCGAGTAGTATTAGATCAGGACAGTGAAAAAATAGTTTCAAGTGATATTCTTCCACCAGTTCAGAGCTGATCTAAATGTCATTAGAATAAAACACTATCAAATGTTGTCCGGAATGTTCATGCTCTTGTATAACCCATTTACGTAATAAATAACCTCTCAAGAAGATTGGAATTTAGAAAACAGGCTAATCAGTTGCTACATGCAACCCATATAACTGGTAACGTGAGATTTTGGACACGCATATAATTTATCTAGACCCTCATTTCCGATAAACGAATTTAAATTTGATACAAATACTGTGCAACGACTGTTACCACTCACCAAAGCTGGTTCTTAACATATAAAAGTTGTTACACTGGTATGTAAATTTAAAACTAATGTCTTTGTGTCATTTGAGTTGTATCTCTATTAAATGTCATTGATCCGAGTCTTTGCAAAGGCCTGACACTTCAGGCTCTACAGTACCGTTAAAATATTTGCCCCGTCATTAAAATCTGCTTCTGTAGCCGTCAGTAACTCATTCAAATTTGATACCTGTCGACGCGAACGTAGCTAGTTCAGATCCATTGATAGTATTTGGTTGGCAAATGTCGATAGTTGGTGGCGTACAGATTTCGATTACCATCTCACTTAAACAAATGTTATTGCAAGACAAATTTTCCGGATTATGTAGATTATTTTCTCCCTAAAATGATGGATTCAAAACGAGTTAATAAATAAGGCAAATGAGGTACTCGCGGAAGTAAAGCTTTTAGGGTGGGTCGTGAGTAGTTTTTGGGTAGCTCAGTCGGCAGAGCACTTGCCCACCGAAGGCAAAGTTCCTGGGTTCGAGTCCCAGTCCAACACACAGTTTTAATTTGCCAGGAAGTTTCAAGAAGTATATACCTTCCTACAATGTATATCTCGCAAAATCGCCACTTTCACAAATTAGATAATTTATACAAAGCCATACCGACCATTTTTCTTCTGGCTCATCATTAGTACCAAACCAGTATTAGTAATGCACCACATTGACGAATGGTGATGAGAAGAAAACTATTCTTGCCAATTACGCGACAGAGCAGCTCCTTGTGAGAGGTCTACGACGCTATGCCCTGCCATTGTTTTATAGAGTTACTCATGGAGCGTAGTGGTCGTCTCCTTAGTGTGTAGTGACTTGCCAAAAACTTCGTTTCAGTATTTTCAACAGAGAATGGAATATCTGAAATGTCGACATTCTCGCTGTCGACTGCAATTATTGTTTATTTCCCATGCCCACTAATGGCCAGTATACAGTATCCCATTGTCAAGCGGTGGCTAATGCATGAGGACAAACAACCAAGCATCCCAGCCACTAGCATATGGCGGGAAAACATAAAACTTACAAGTGGTCTTTGTGTTGACACGACCGAGAATAACGCCTCCACACGCACTAAATTGCTTACTTTACTGCCTGCTTGACGATTGCCGGGTGCTTTGATTACTTTATAACAGTTGACTGGTACTGGTTAATGTTCACATTTCTGCTACTGCTTTTGAACAGTTTTATACGAATTTTACGCATGACTATATGTCCGCCACGTGGACGCTTTATCGTCTCATCAAATTTCCACTTATACTCCGTTCAAGCTACACTATCGGCAAACTCGGTTGCAATGTTATTGTCACCGCTACAGCTTCCTGTCACGGTGCACTACCGGGCGTCAACCTACACATACTCCATATCGTCTCCCATCGAAAGTTTTGTCGACAACCCCTCCAGATAACTAAATCCGTCCCGATATTTAACCATCCTATCACTATAAATCTCAGCCAACCACCCCTTCTCGCGTCGAGGCTCACTCTTCCCTCAACATCTTTCTGTATCGCTTTTCCTCTCGCTTTCCTCTCGTTGCCTGCGTTTCTGTTTTTGTCCTGCTTTCCTTCACACATCCCATACACTCCTCCTCTTCTGTCTTTCCACACAACACTTACCTTCAGCTTCAAAGGCACTACACAATAGATCTGTATACTTAGACTCACAACTCTACACTTCTCGAACCGCCTCCTCCCACAGAAAAGAAAGGTTACTCCAATCCAAGTCCTTCAATTCTTAGTGAAAGTGCTGTGCTGCGTTTTAAAAAGTCATGGATTCTGCAATGAGTTTTAAATGTATTTTGTCCTTTAGTTTCACCTTTTATTTTCGTAGTCTATTTGTATTTAAATTAAGAAACAAGAAATTCAACAATTTAATTTTATGTAAAAACACACAACAAATCCATCTTTTTGATAGCTTTAAAAAAAAAGCATTTGTAAGTACTTCACTTTTTAATTATGTTATTTCGTCTTCATATATATTTTAAACCTCTTGAATGAAAAGCAGGAACAAAAAAATGCAAAGAAAATCCAAAGCCAAAACATGAAATTGTAAGTTCATATTCTAAACAATAAAGTGCAAGTAATTCATGTACATAAAGACTTATGTTTGAATTGCAAATTGTTGAAACTAAAAACAATGGTGAAGAAGAATAAAACAGATTACAATCATCAATGTTAAACATAGGTAACGTAAAAGTAACGTATCAAGCCAGAAAAGGGATGAAAATACAGAATGCAGTAATAATCGATAATATTAACAGAACACGAAATACTTGTAATGCCTGTTTATAAGCACAGACAAATGAAGCCTCGGAAACATATGAACAGAAAAGAAACAAAATGAATAATTTAATAAAAACGTAGTGAATCCTGCGAAATATTCACTGCTAATGTTGATCACGCTATTCACAGCAGGCAGAATACACTTTTTAAAATTATGAAACATGTGAACAAATCAAAAGGTACTGCAAACATTTATGTAAAACAGAAAATCTGTGGATACAGCATTATAGAAATTTGTAACATAATGAAAAAAGTTATTGTATAGAAACTGATAATAACTCTGTAAGGCAAATAGACATAATAGAATTTAAAGGAGCCATGAATGTAACACAAACAGGAAGCTGCTGGCCTACATGCAATTGATAGTGAAGTAATCAAATGTGGAGGAATAATTTTGGAATTTTGCTTTCTTTGCTTTTCAAATATGTTTTGAAAGAACTGTTCCATATCTGAAGACTGGAACATAGTTGAATTTATCTCTGTATTTAAAAAAGACAATAGGAAATATATAGGAAATCATAATTTACTAAATTCAGGGTATAAAATTAACAGCAAAATTCTTAATCACTGTCACTAACACAATAACATCAGAGCAACAAATCAGGCATTAGGAAAGGATGTTTGTGTAATGATAATATGTTTATAACAAAACAAATTATCGAAAAATTCAGAAACTTGGCTTAGAAACTTATTTAGCATTTATCGATTTTGAGAAAGTGTTTGATAATGTAAAAAGATCCTTTCTGTGGAAAATATTAGAAATTAAATATTTTTCTAGACATCTTATTAATACTATAAAGAGTCGATGTGTGAATATGACAACAGTTATAAGTTCAAGCTCGAAAATGTCAGGTAAAATTTTAACAAACCATGGTGTTTGACAAGGGTGTAGTCTATCATCCACCTTACTTAATATACAAATTGATGACCTACTTATAAAGTGAAAATATGAAATACAGTTATGGATTAGGGATTAAAATAGAATCTATCATACCACTAAATACTATATGCTGATGATCAGGTAATTATACAGGAAACAGAATATAATTTACAAAGAGTAGCGTACAGATTGAGCCAAAATGCAAAGTACTACAATTTAAGTATATCTGAGTATAAGACAGAGATAAGGGCAGCCATATTCAGATCTGCAAGATTACAAAAATAAAAAAATAAAAACAGTACACTGTTGTAGCTGTAATCGTAGATTAACGATTTTACGTCGTACCCTTAGTGTACAGGTTATGAAATTTTATTTTTGACTGCTCTAAATTCTGACCACTGATTTCTCAAAAATAATAATCAATCAGAAAATTTTAGAACAAATATCCCACTTCCATCATCTAATATGTTATATTAGTTTTAACTATCACAAAGAAATTGCGAAGATGGTTAATAAATTTTAAGTTATCTGCAGAACATCTGGAAGGACTTTTGGAAGGAAAACAAGACAGAAAACGCAAATTATATTCTATATGTTATGTTTGTACCTACTCTTGTATCTCGCTCCAAATCATGCTCAGTAACCAAATATTTAAAAAATCACATATAGAGGCAGCAGATCTGAAATTGAAGACATATGTAAGGGGCTGAAAGAAAATTGAAAATGTAAGAAGTAAAACAATAAGGTCAGATTTAAAAATCTTCTCAGTTAAACAAGACTGAAGAAAATAAAATAAAAAGGAAATTAGATAACCAAAAGCAAAAGGGAAACTGCTGTCCTTCAACTGCAAAGAGAGAACTAGGGAGGCATTATAAGAGGTGGATGGATGGTAAGAGACCGGAACAGATGATTGTAGCACCTATTCCTCAGAAGGAGTCGATGACGTAATTTTATGTTTGCCTGCCATATCGTCATAGGTGGGCAGCTATTTTCTTTACCCATGCACGTAAACTACAACTTCACGATGGAATAATGACCGAAAATGGCCAATTGTGAAAAATAAACAATAATTACAAATACCTGACATTGTCAGCTGAAGAGCGATTGTGAATTCAGTATAAAGAAAGCTTCAGATGAGTAGTATTTATTGCCTTGCGTTTAAAGACACTGTATTACCAGTTTCCACAGGGCAAAGCTGCCATCTTCAGATCTGCAAGGTTACAAAAATAGTACACTGTCGTAGCTGTAATCGTACATTAACCATTTTACTTAAGTTCCTTTTGATGTACCCTCAGTGTACTTTTTTTTTTTTTGCTTGAGTATAGCTGCTCTAAATTCTGACTATTCAGAATCAAATGTTTTATTTTTGACTTGAGCAGAGCTACTCTAAATTCTGACCATTGCTTTCTCGCGATGTAGTTTTACGGTTTCTCACGTATGTCTAGCTAGGACTGATATTGTTCCTAGCTAGGCACACGTAACAAGGCTGGAACGTGTTTTATTATATTTTTTACTTGAACATAGCTGCTCTGAATTCTGACTATATCTTTCTCGCAATGTAATTTTACGATTTCTCAAAATTTCATTCTGATGAAGACGCCCTAATAGGTGCCGAAACCTAGGTCAGTGTACCAAATAGTTATTTGCAATACGTTTGCTGTATAATTCCTATGTTAAAAAATTATATATTGTTGCTGAGGAACAGCCATGTTTAAAACTGTAACGTAAAATTACCTTCGTAAAAGTTGTCAGAGTTGGAGGCCAGTTATCTTTTGGGTTTATAGAGTAGTAGGGATAAGTGCCACCAGGTGGCAGCAGTCTCATGAATAATAGTCATTATTTTCTAGGTTTTTTAAACAATACATACGTATACGTAACAGTACCTGACAGAATACGTGCCCGCCCTGTTGGCCGTGCGGTCTGACGCGACGGCTTTCCGGGCGGGAAGGAGCGCCTGGTCCCCGGCACGAATCCGCCCGGTGGTTTTGTGTCGAGGTACGGTGAACCGCCCAGTTTGTGTTGGGTTTCTAGGTGGTTTTCCATCTCCCTCGGCGAATGCGGGCTGGTCCCCCTTATTCCGCCTCAGTTACACTATGTCGGCGATTGCTGCGCAAACAAATCCTCCGCGTACGCGTACACCACCATTACTCTACCACGCAAACATAGGGTTTACATTCGTCTGGTGTGAGACGTTCCCTGGGGGGTCCACCGGGGGCCGAACCTCACAATAAACCTGGGTTTGGGTGTGGGGTGGCAGGAGGGGTGAAGTGGACTGCGGTAGTCGTCGTGTGGTTGTGGACCACTGCGGCTGCGGCGGGGACGGAGCCTCTCCGTCGTTTCTAGGTCCCCGGTTAACATACAACACAATACAAGGTGACAGAATATAATGCGAATCACTTATAATGAAAAATAGAATTTGAGTCATGTAATAATTACAGTTGTCTTTGAAGTCTTTTGAATTACTGTGGTATCTACCAAAAGGGAAGTGATCGAATATGAATTACTAGAGGTGACCGTGTTATGTGAGGACGTTTGGGCTTATATACGGTTCCGTGAATATTGCAGTTCATGGAATTGTGCAACAACCACGCAGTCAGCGATCGCAGTTAGTGCAAGTTGCATTTCTCTTTCCATACTGGGCAAGCTGTGCGCACCAGATGCGGAGTTTTGCGCTGTGTTCTGAGGCGACCACAGCCGATGAAACCGTTGGCTAGCGCAGTGCCGGGTTATCTCGCGCATTCCGCTGACTAGCCAGCACAGCACCGCGCCTCGGGGCCACTCGACGCCGGCATTCAGTCGGCGCGCCGGCCGGTGCCCAGGGGGAAACGGCGGCGGCGGCGGCGGCGGCACATACATCAGCAGTCAGCAGCCAATCAGCCACCACTCCTCCGGCCACGCGTAATTACTGCGTAGGTTGCAGACGCACAAATCAGCGCCGGCGCCGCAGCATTCCCGTTACAACCTGTTGGGGACGGCGGGGTTCCCAGCGCTCAGCACGGTAAACACGGGCCTAAGCTGCGGGCTCAAGGCGAATTCCGAGGGACTCTCACCGAGAAAACAATTTGCTCTCGTCAGTTTCTTTTCCTAAGTGCACAGTAATTGGTGCCTCGGTCATCATACGTTTTTTGGAATTGCAGCTCGGTATTCTCCTTCATCGGCTGGTGTTCGGTAGGTCCTAATAGGCGAAGGGTTGCAGTCGTTTGTGACGACCTATCACAGTTGCAGTGTTTCACATCAATGATGCATTAAAGTCTCATCGTTGATCAGATCTGAAACGGTTAGGAAATCAATAGGCTCGGGACCTCTCTCTCTCTCTCTCCTTTTTTTTTTTTTTTTTTTTTTTTTTTTTTTATAGGACTACAGTGAATCACAGAAACGCGAGCATTGAAAATTGATTGGTTCAAATGGCTCTGAGCACTATGGGACTCAACTGCTGTGGTCATAAGTCCCCTAGAACTTAGAACTACTTAAACCTAACTAACCTAAGGACATCACACACATCCATGCCCGAGGCAGGATTCGAACGTGAGACCGTAGCAGTCGCACGGTTCCGGACTGCGCGCTTAGAACCGCGAGACCACCGCGGCCGGCGAAAATTGAAAAATTAACATTTTCGTAACGGTTGAAAAACAAACAAATATGCGTTGTTGTTCTCCTAATATCTGTTCATTTTCAAACGGTCTTCGGCTTACTGGGCCGTCGTCAAGAAAGAAGTGACTAGCGTTCAAACGGCTCTAAGCACTATGGGACCTTACATCTGGGTCCCCTAGACTTACAAGGGAATGGTCAGACTTGTCATGTCGAAACCTGTGTTTGCTTTTTTTACCACTGTGAGTTAACATTGCAAGAAGTCTGTATGCAGAATTTTAGCTGCTGGCATGACCTGGAAGTCTGTAAACAATTTTACGAAGTAAGACATTATTGTCGCATGGTTTCCTCGCTTATAACTGCCTCTTGTACAACCCTGACCTCTCTCGCTACGTTATACCAACGCCATCTAGGGACAAGGTGGCGTTAGCTACGCGACGCTCTCTTGCCACAGCAGTGAGAGAGCTGATTTCCCCTGTGAAAGCGATCGTATGATAATTAAATGGTTCAAATGGCTCTGAGCACTATGGGACTCAACTGCTGAGGTCATTAGTCCCCTAGAACTTAGAACTAGTTAAACCTAACTAACCTAAGGACATCACAAACATCCATGCCCGAGGCAGGATTCGAACCTGCGACCGGAACGGTCTTGCGGTTCCAGACTGCAGCGCCTTTAACCGCACGGCCACTTCGGACGGCTCGTATGATAATTAAACATTCGTTGACAAATATGGCTGATATGTTATCTACAACATTCTTTCCAAATAGCTATGAAATAGGCACAAATAAATATACGGTTTAGAACACGTCCAAATTTTATTTCTTGTAACTACCGCAAAAATGCGAAATATTGATACAATGTTCAAAACATAGGTTTTTTGTGCACCAAGAACATACAAGCAAAGACGGCATATGACAGCCCTGCGAGTCACAGACGTTGTTACATGTCCGTAGACATAACTGGGCTGGTGTTAGGAATGAATCTAGTATCAGTATATTTCGAGGAGTGCCACGCATATTTAATCAAATTCTGAAACCGTGTGGAGGAAAATTGATAATGTACTACTGACTGCAGCTTGAGAATATTGTCACGGTAATAGACAGGAAATTGCAGTAATCTGCACACAATAATTTTCTCTGCTAGTTTTCTGTAAAATGCTTTCCACTGACGGAAAAATTCTCTTTCTAAAGGTTGAATAACGTTCGTCGTGCCGGGTAGAATCTGAAGTATCTCTACTTCTTTGTCAGGTTGGGCTCGAAATACAGCTTTTAATGAATCAGGCCTTTTATGACCTGACCATGAATCTAGAAGGAGAAGAGATTTGTTCCCGCAGAACAGAAGAAAAGCATGACGCATAAAAAGTGTAACGTTTTCATTTCCCATTTTTCCAGACTTCGATGCGCAGTTTGCGCAGAACATTGTGCTTTTGACACGTGGTCCTAAACGTCCAGTTGGTCCTTCAAGACACACGTATAGTTTAGGCAGCAATGAACCATCCGGACTAATTATGGGCATTATAGTGTATGAATGGGTGAGTGCAGTCGTGGACTGCGCAATCGCCTCAATATGTTTTTCCCCTTTGAATGACAGTGTTCTTTTCGCACGCATTTCTTTTAGAAAACCTGACTGATCTGCATTGTACACGTACGATTCACTAAAACTAGCGATCTCATTTTTTGCATTCGTAAGAAAAGCTTCTGTCATTTCGATTTGTGTCACTCCATTTTCCGACCTATTTCTCAATACAAATTTTGTTATTTTTCTTGCCACAATTGTATGTGATCTTTTGAAGCGACTAATCCAACTTTGAGAAGTTGTAAATTCTTTAGCGCCCATCGCGTTGGCAATCTCTAACGCCCAATCACGCAAAGTTGTATCGCTGACACTAAATGACTATTGTCTGGCATCGGTAAATAGCTCAAAAAGTCGCGCATTTATCTCCGTCGTAATTTCCAGTGGACTCTTACGTCTTCCAGCAACTTCCTTTTTCCATCTATACAATTCACGTTCAGAACGGACAAAGCGATACTTATTTTGAACAGTACTGAAACGTAGGCGTTTCTTACCACTTTCGTTCAACCAATACGTCACCTCTTTTTCTTTGTCTGATAAGGTAATTGTAGATGCTGGTGTTACTTTCGGAGATAATTGATGATGGTACGTGGCACTATCACTCGAAGAGTCTTCATGAGTGCAACTTCCGTCGGTGTCTTCGCCGTCTGTAGATTCACAGTCTGCAATATCGAGTGTTTCAGTTGTTTCTAGCCACATCTCTGCACCATTTACATGCTCGTCTAGAAGTTTAACAACCATGTCGCACAACACATAGTTTCACGCATGTTTCCTGTTGATTGCTTCATTTGGCGTCTGTGGTATATCTCCATGGCAAGCAGCAAAACATTTACGGGGTTCGCCATCACCTGTGAGGGGAGATTGAATGTTGACCGTAAAGTGGCTTGCGGAGTATAGATGAACATCTCTAACCAGTTTCAGGACGGTATGTTTCGAAATACGTACCAGAAATTAAAAGGACATACATGCCACAGAAACGAATATTCGCTTCCCCTTTCCACCAAAACCGTGCGGCGATATTCCTCTTTAGTAAACGCCGCTATAAGACGGCCGCTCTTCCCGACCATGCGCACAACGCTCGCGACTCGCGATTTCCAGGGGTGGCCAGCCGTCACTGCAAGCGCCAAGCAGGAAACTCAGCCATGTTCGTGATTTTTTTTTAGGTGACTTCCAGTTCATGTCAGCAGCTACAGTTTTGCATACGGACCTTTTGCACAGTTAAATAACAGTGCTAAAAAAGAGCAATACATGTTTCGGCATGACAAGTCTGACCATTCCCTTGTTAGAACTATTAAATCTAACTAACCTAAGGACATCACACACATCCATGCCGGAGGCAGGATTCGAACCTGCGGCCGTAGGAGCAGCGCGGTTCCGGCCTGAAGCGCCTAGAACCGCTCGGCCACAACGGCCAGCGACTAGCATTCACAAGCGACACTAGTATGTAGAAGCCAAAATACTACAGACAATTATACTATCAACACATAGTATATTCGGTTCGTAACATTAGCTGAGAAAGGTCAGATCGAACGCACATCACTCATGTTATGCACCAAGTATATTGAATTATAATGTTAAATTTATATTTACATGATGGATGGTGTCACACACACAGTACATCACGAAAACACGCAATATTAAAATGTGCGAGTTGTATGAAAATAATACTAAAAGGCTGTGGGAAAAAAACAAAGTACCAATAGCTTCTAGAACTGTGATTCCCAACCTTTCTTAGACCATTACCCCCGAGTGCAGTCAGATATTAGCGAGTATCCCTGCCTTCCCCCTCCCCCCCTCCCACCACCACCCCACCCTCCCCCCTAGCCCGCCCCCACTGCCCCACATTATCACCAACCTTAGCACATAACTAAACTTTAGAATTAAAGACTTTTCTTGGAATAGGCTACTTTAATTTTTAAAATGATGAAAGATGAATTATATTTAGTGTGTGTGTGTGTGTGTGTGTGTGTGTGTGTGTATGTGTGTCTGTTAGAATGAATAACGAAGGTATTGGTGGTGCATCGCAATGTTACCCACAACTAGTCCTTGAAAATGAAAGCTAACTATCCACTGTGAGAGCAGACACTTATTACAAAACATGCTTCCCCAGCATAAATACTGTCCATTTCTTGACCTGAACACTGGAACCCATTTAACATCAAACAAGTTCATATGTGTGCATTGTACTTACTGTTAGTAAATAGCTACCTACGGGATTGTGAACCACTGTGTGTCACAGAATATGATTATTTCATCTATTTTTCCTTTCTTCTAGGGCACAAACCATGATAACAGTCATTTTACACCTCTCTATATTTATAACACTAACGAATTACAGACGCTGGATGCGAACCGGGAAGTGATTTAACTTAATGGGAAACGCTGGAGATTTGTGCCAGACTTAGATTCGAAGCCGGGTCTCCCACTTACAAGGCAGATGTGCTGACCACTGCACGATCTGCACACAGTGGTCATCGCAACTGCTCAGAGTAGCCTAGCACATCTCCCGTCAGGCACAAATTCTCAACTTACTCATTCAGTACTAATGTAGTGCCTCTTGCCTATTAACCTCATTACTGGAATTTCGACGATCCCATAAGAGTTCGAGCCTGGTGAGTATCTGCACTGAAGTGATCACTGGCCGAACCCGCCTCAGCTACATATGTGGTGTGTGTTCTTTTGAACACGTCCGATTGATCAGACACCATTTCGATTCTGCAGGCACTGTGGGTCAAGACACAAGGGATTTAATGACCTGCCAGTTGGTGTTGATTTAAATCAGTGGAGGAAGTTGAAAAATTGTGCTAGACCAGGATACGATACCTATGTGGTCGGCAGTAGTCAGCTCCTCTTCTTAGTAAGCAAGAGACCAGGGTTCAAATCCCACTGATTTAAATCAATGCCCACTAGCAGCCAGTATGTGTAATTCCTTTGGATCTTAATTCATAGTAGCTGGTGGTCCAAAAGAGCAAACACTATATATATAATTTTACAGTTCTTTCTGCTTTTGAGTTCCACAAATTATGTGTCATTAGAAGAGCAGCTCTTCTATTCTGTACAACTTCACTCTCCACTATATGGCATCACATAGTCTCCCAAGTGATTTTGTAACCTTTAATTTCCGTTTTGCTACAGTTATCGTGACTATATCAAATTTCTTTAATTTTAGTTATTTTAATTTAATTTTAGATTTGTCTTCTTTGTTGTTTAGCCCTCTTACATTCCACGTACCTACATTAATTGTTTGTGAAACACCAGGTCTTTTGACCTTTTCTTGCCTCGTCCGTCATCTTTCAAGTCCGTCTGGTTTTCTCTGTATGTGAACTATACAGTTAATGATGGATGTGCTCTGAGTAGGTTACCAGCCTATAGTAGATTAAGTTACGTGATGGGGCAGCCACTATGAGGCATCGTGATCCTCCCGGCTTTTGTCCGGGGTTTCTTTCCGCTAGATGAGCTGCTTTCTCCACCGTTTCGGAGTCTCATCTACGCTGGATTTAATCCCCGTCCTGGACTAGGTAGGATTGCCTCTTCCGTCGGCTGAACCGTATTGAAGCTCCTCTCTTCCGCCGTCGGTGCAGTTGATTTCGTCATAGTCAGTCTGACAAGGGGACTGTTTGATTCCTACCAACATTGAGTCAGGTCAACCGTGGGTTTTTAAAGCAATGTTACTCCTTCCCTTCCTCCTTTCTGAAATGGGCTTATAATCGGCTACAGCGCGATTGAAGATTACGTATTTTGAATTTGTAGCCTGGCACTTGTCCATTCAGCCATCGATTCAAACAGTTACCAATAAAAAAGCATTTTTTAGCTGTGTTTAGTCCCTCAAAATGGTAAGCATCTAAGAAAGAACATGGTAATATTTTTCGCGACATTCGATTTCTTTCCTATATTTGAGGCAATAAATGTCCTTAAAGTGTTTTGTTTGAATAAAAATTCTATTACTGTAAACAGATCAGAGACCTGGATGAAAAGTATTTTTCCACATAAGCTAATCTTGAAACAGTGTGAGTCGTTTCTAGTTAACGTCGGTAATTTTTTATTTTAACTGTCTTTGAACCAAAGTGTACTTGATGAGGCAACTCAGTAATATGAACTACTTGCGTAAGCTGAAAACAGTCGCCAGGAATAAACAAAACGGGAGACTAGAGTTGTTCCCGGGTTAGTTTCTGATATTCCGTCGATGTAGTTCAGTGGCTGTAGTTCCTTAAAACTATTTATTTTTCCTCAGCTCGCCGTGCTGATACTTTCCCCTTTGCTCGCACCAGGTACTATAATTCGAAATGTTGACGCTCTGTTATGGTTGGAATATGAGTTTAAAGTCATCGTGTCTATTCCGCGTCCCGGCGTGTGTATAGTTTAGTTGAAATTTCTTTTCTGGAATTAAGAACAATAAAAGCTGTAGAGCTTTATGGCCGAGAACTTAAAGCATATAGTAATGATTTCTCAATAGGCGAAACATGACAGAATAGTGTCGTAAATTTCAGGTGTGAACAAATATGATTGTGATGTCAGTTAAGGGGACTGAAATTTCTAAGAAGTTTCATAAGAAACGATAATAACCTACAAAGAAGGTCACACACAAAATCTTCGTTTAACCATTTCCTCGAGTCGATCAGGAACGCTTACTAGGTAAGATTAAAGGAAGAGAGAGAAAAAGAGTCAAGTAGGAGGTAAACGTATCGTCAGAAGATTGTTCAATCAATTTGAGGATTTCAGATACACCACAGAAATGGTCAATCCTTCCAGATGATGATACTACGAAGAAGGCGATGTGCAAAATGTAGAGCTTTCCTCCAAAAAACCAAACAAAGATCCGACAGTCCTCTGTCAGTCAGGAAACGTTTTAGACCCTCACCCCGCACCCTTTAAAATTCGCGTATTTAGCGAGTGCCTATTTTGGAGGAATTTCGGAATATGCAGAACAGTATCAACAAATAATTATCTTCTGGGGGGAAATCCGCGAATGAAGGGGGAAAGAGTTGGGCGGCAATGGAAGGGGAAATATTATTTTAAAGAAATATTTAAATGACATGTAACAACGAGAAATAAGCGTTACGAAGAATTTGTTTCCTGAATGTGGTAGTTTCGATAACCTTCCAGACTATCAGCCTCATTTTCAGCTTTCTATTTCCTATCGCTTAATTTAGATTTATTTAGGAATCAAATCAGCATCATGTTTTCTGGTCAGTCATATGTTAATTAAGATGTTAGGAGCTCTAATAAGACGGATACAATATTTACTACCACGCCTGTGATCACTGTCAGTAAATACTTGCCCGTAGGATCGCGTAGCGACATTTATTGATGAGTATCTCCAAAACGATGTATTCGTTTCACAGAAATACACATTGCATACTTACTTAGACTCGTAGTAGCTCTTGCGGGTTACGCACGTTTCTCACGTAAGGAAGGAAGGAAGCTTACCGGCTGAACGTAATCGAATGTTCCGCTCTTTCCCGTTCTAGTTACGCCCCGACGCTGATTTTCACACAGTATTAAATTTCAGCGCCGCATCAGCTACGTTCAGCTCGATTAAGCGTCCAGCCATTGTTCTCGTCTTCCTCATGTATTCTTCAACAGGACCAATGACAGGGGGCCCAATTCGTCTTGCATTCCATACACTTATAAACAATGTTCTCTTTTGCAAATTATGCGTGTACATGTTTCGCTAAAGGAGCAGTCGCACTAACTTGTTGTGTGGGATAACTTGCTAAAAACAATGACTTCTTGTCTATGTAATTGTCTATAATTTTCTCCAGTACTTTGGAAAAATCACCTATTATATTTAAATCTACAGAACAACGTTATTTCACAGTTCTACAGTATCAATCAGTTACGGAGAAACAATGAGAGAGAACCTGGAAAGAACAAAACAGAATAACACGTAATTAAATTGAAATTACGTTTCAAGGCATGTATGTGTCACCAGATACCATTGTAACAAGATAAACTGCTCCATTAAAAAAACTATATTTCTCAAACGAGGACAAGAATAAAACAATAACCGTACGTCCAGTAGTAGACGAAGTCAATGTAATGCGTGGTCACGAAATTATTCCATACAAATTAATAAAGCTT
This sequence comes from Schistocerca nitens, assembly GCF_023898315.1. Taxonomy (NCBI): domain Eukaryota; kingdom Metazoa; phylum Arthropoda; class Insecta; order Orthoptera; family Acrididae; genus Schistocerca; species Schistocerca nitens. The sequence continues at coordinate 268,311,961 of NC_064618.1, forward strand.
AAGGGATGTAATTGAAAATTTCGTTTTCTCTGAAGAAATACACTTTAGAACATTTATCAATTAAAACTTCCTATAACGGGCTCCCACGGTTTTTTCGCTCTACGAAAATTATGTCACGATTAAGTTTTCAGTTTATATTTTGATATGGGCACACAAGCGTATTTGTAGGATGTTCGAATAGAAGACAAATCATCTTGTCGAGAAATCGTTTCAGAATTCGTACAGATAAAGTTAGGAAATCACAGCACCTTATGATGGAGCAGTAGAGTTCCGAAACGCTAGTTTAATTTTTTTCTGTTGCGTCAGGAGAGTCAGTGAAGAGTTTCTCTTAAGGGTTGTCTTTGGAGATTAATGTAGGACCGCGGCTGCGGTGCATTGTGAATGGTTCGAGACTCATTTCGTTAAACGACCGGAATAGCAAGGTCACATTCCTGATGTCTGGGTGTAAGGTTACGAGAGAAGGTGTCACGTGTATTGAACTTTTTTTAAAAATTTGTTGTGGTCTCTGTTTCTGTGGTCGATGTTAGGCTGGGGGTGATGCAAATTAAAATGTTGAATTTACGGTGAACAGTCATTGTGGGGAACTTTTATGTGGAATCGCTGGAAGCTGTTCTGCGGAACGGATGAGTACATGGTGTGAAGATTGTGCCCGTGCATAGATTTTTTTTGGGATTGTTCCTGAGTCGTGACATAAATTTTCGGGATTTTAGATGAACTACCGGCTTCTATAAATCCCTGCAGTCGCGCTATCCTCTGTGTCCTCGGTGGCTCAGATGGATAGAGCGTCTGCCATCTAAGCAGGAGATCCCGGGTTCGAGTCCCGGTCGGGGCACACATTTTCATCTGTCCCCCGTTGACGTATGTCAACGCCTGTAAGCAGCTAAGGGTGTTCATTTCATTGTAATACCGGTTTCTTGTTGCTAGATGTCGTTTGTATAAACTGAATATATGATGGCCCCCACAATAGGGCCATGAGGTGTTCTGGCTTCTATTGGCCTCGGCTTTCTGTTCAGTTTCTCGATTAATACGCAAAATGTTCCGCTTGTCAAAACCGAGGAATGTTTACCAAGTGTTGTGGGTAGTTGAATATAATTAATTTGTAAATGAGACCTCGATTCCACACTTTATCGAAAGCTTTTAATGTCAAGAAACACAGTTCCAGCGCTGTGTTTGATGTACTGGGCTGAGCCTGTGTATTTCCGTGACATAGTATACGGAAATCGGGAGACTGATCGCGGATGTAGCTAATCCAGCCCTGCCTTAGGTAGGTCGCTGATATACCAACTTATTTGACATCCAGAAAGGGAATTGAAACTTCCTGGCAGATTAAAACTGTGTGCCCGACCGAGATTCGAACTCGGGACCTTTGCCTTTCGCGGGCAAGTGCTCTACCAACTGAGCTACCGAAGCACGACTCACGCCCGGTACTCACAGCTTTACTTCTGCCAGTACCTCGTCTCCTACCTTCCAAACTTTACAGAAGCTCTCCTGCGAACCTTGCAGAACTAGCACTCCTGAAAGAAAGGAAAGTTTGGAAGGTAGGAGACGAGGTACTGGCAGAAGTAAAGCTGTGAGTACCGGGCGTGAGTCGTGCTTCGGTAGCTCAGTTGGTAGAGCACTTGCCCGCGAAAGGCAAAGGTCCCGAGTTCGAATGTCGGTCGGGCACACAGTTTTAATCTGCCAGGAAGTTTCATATCAGCGCACACTCCGCTGCAGAGTGAAAATCTCATTCGAGAAAGGGAATTGTTATTGTTCCTCATGTCAAGCTTACGTATCACTCGGGCAGTGTATAGTGACGGTCGGCCGCCAGCCTAAACAAATGAGGACTACGGCCAGTAGTGGGGAGCGGTGCGGGAGGGAGGGGGTGGGGGGCGTGGTAAGCACCGCCTCCCTCTCGCAGGGCAGCCAGCCTACACCCGTGCTCTGTGCTTTAGCGAAAGCAGAAAATCCGAAGGATAGTGAATGCCGAAACTAGTGAAGAAATCTGTTGCTACGAAGTGCGCAACAGTTATCAGAAATATTATGAAATAACAAAGGACACAACTTTTGATAGAAAACCAATGTAATTAAATATATCCAACATTTACGTTTGGCATGAAACGGTTTGACGATTTATTTTAGTCACTTTCAGTCACTCTCGGGGGTTTTGGTATGTGAAACTCATTTATCAGCTGTGTCCGTGACGGACGATCTTTCATGTTCCACTGTGTCTGTATTAGGAGAGTCCTCACTGGAGCCATTAGCACGTATTATGATGTCCTCGGCTGCAGTTATTACGTCATCGCACCTGCTGTAATTATGGTCCACCTCTTGCACTTTTCTGTACTACCTTTCGCAGCAGTTTGGAGTAGCAGAAGTGAAGGCATCGTGTTTCAGTTTCTTGAGATTGGCTGCAGACATGTCGCCAGAGACGTTGTTCTCCCTCATGTACCGTTTAATTTTCGCCCAAGCAAGCTCAGCGGCAGACGAATCACGGTGTGGCCTGCACACTTAGCCATTTCATCTGCTACATCCATCTTTTCACTTTGTTTATTCGCCTGCGCCACAGCATACAGTTAAGCGCTTGTCATGATGTCATTGTATTTAACTTTCCTTTATCGCAGCCATTGTGTCATAGCAACCCTTGGGTAATATTTTGATGGTGTTTTAACCACCTGCCTACAGTGAGCCTACAGTGATACGATGCATTGCCAATAACAGTGACAGAATTTGGCGGAATGTTTGGGAGCACCATCTCCGAAAACCACTTCTCGAAATTCTCAAAGTTCATTTGGCCATGATAATCTCCTTGCACCGATTTCGCCCAGAACTTTAGCTCCTCTTGCTTCACAAACCCGTTTTTCGAACCAACACTTGCCATTTTCATTCTTCTGGAGGCGCTTCAACAGGCCATAACACCAAATACATCTTGTGGCCTCTGCCATCATTTGCCGCATGTCAGAGGGCTGTCAACCCACGACTCGTCAAGATAAAAAATATTTTGTTGATCTTCTCTAATTTTACAATTTTCCTCATGTGTGCAAGGAAACGAGAAGAACAATGTCACCACGTTCTAGCAAGAGATTTCGTTTGTTCAATAGGATTTCCAAACGAATCCCATTTATTTAAATAAAGTTTTTAATGAGGTACTGCCTTATCGCCAGTTCATCTTTTAACACAGCTCTAGAAGTTTTGTGACGTTAGGAAATACTCTGTTGTCTGTAGAACTCTGCAATGGTACGAGGTGTATTCAAGTTCTAAGGCCTCCAATTATCTTTCGCCGGACTGGAAAGAGATAGAAACATGCGCATTGTTTTAAAATGAGGCCGCGTACATTGTCAATACGTCCCAGAGATGGCAGCACCGTACGGCAGATGGAATTTTACCGCCAGCGGCAAGAATGAGAACTGTTTTAAATACTTAAAATGGCGACGTTTTCCTTACTTGAACAGCGTGCAATCATTCGTTTTCTGAATTTGCGTGGTGTGAAACCAATTGAAATTCATCGACAGTTGAAGGAGACATGTGGTGATGAAGTTATGGATGTGTCGAAAGTGCGTTCGTGGGTGCGACAGTTTAATGAAGGCAGAACATCGTGTGACAACAAACCGAAACAACCTCGGGCTCGCACAAGCCGGTCTGACGACATGATCGAGAAAGTGGAGAGAATTGTTTTGGGGGATCGCCGAATGACTGTTGAACAGATCGCCTCCAGAGTTGGCATTTCTGTGGGTTCTGTGCACACAATCCTGCATGACGACCTGAAAATGCGAAAAGTGTCATCCAGGTGGGTGCCATGAATGATGATGGACGACCACATGGCTGCCCGTGTGGCATATTGCCAAGCAATGTTGACGCGCAATGACAGCATGAATGGGACTTTATTTTCGTCAGTTGTGACAATGGATGAGACGTGGATGCCATTTTTCAACCCAGAAACAAAGCACCAGTCAGCTCAATGGAAGCACACAGATTCACCGCCACCAAAAAAATTTCGGGTAACTGCCAGTGCTGAAAAAATGATGGTGTCCATGTTCTGGGACAGCGAGGGCGTAATCCTCACCCATTGGGTTCCAAAGGACACGACGGTAACAGGTGCATCCTACGAAATTGTTTTGAAGACCAAATTCCTTCCTGCACTGCACTCCGGGAAGGGCTGCGCGTGTGCTGTTTCACCAAGACAACGCACCCGCACATCGAGCTAACGTTACACAACAGTTTCTTGGTGATAACAACTTTGAAGTGATTCCTCATGCTCCCTACTCACCTGACCTGGCTCCTAGTGACTTTTGGCTTTTTCCAACAATGAAAGACACTCTCCGTGGCCGCACATTCACCAGCCGTGCTGCTATTGCCTCAGCGATTTTCCAGTGATCAAAACAGACTCCTAAAGAAGCCTTCGCCGCTGCCATGGAGTCATGGCGTCAGCGTTGTGAAAAATGTGTACGTCTGCAGGGCGATTAGGTCGAGAAGTAAGGGCAGTTTCATCGATTTCGGGTGAGTAGTTAATTAGAAAAAAAATCGGAGGCCTTAGAACTTGAATGGACGTCGTATTCCTCATAATTAACTTACTAAAGTCGTCGGCTTATTGAGTATCTCTGCGTCTCTTCCTAAGTGAAACAACATAAAAATAACGTAATTCTAATTCAGCAGCTTCCTAGTTGGAAGCATTCTTGAATATAAACAGCTTTACACTTGTACAGTACAACTTAGGACTAGAACTGACATTTTCTTTCCTGGAGTATCATGGACAGGAGCTTGCAAAGTTTCTAATCCCCTCTACGGTTCCGACAATTATGGCGGTGTAAGTGGGAGCTCACTTGCGGGCCTGAGTAATAGGGTGTAGCAACGTTTTGCTTTTCTATTCCACGCAGCAGCACTCCAGCACATTATGCATCATTTCCATTTTAGGGGTAAGGGGAATCATACTCGAACAGCGTGATGGACCTGCAGTAGCGTCTTCACTCTTTTCACAATACAAGCAACAAATAACGCAAAACACGACGGAGAATACAGGAGGCATTCGGTAATAGTTAGCAGTGCTATAAAAGCGGTGGGATAGGTCCGACCTCAACCGGTAACTTCAGCAACCGTGGATCAAAACACCCCTACCTAAAACTGCCACGATATAGTGTCTGAACAATACCAACAGCGTGCAAAACTCCTACTACGATTATATTTTCTCTACTTAACCTTTATATAACATCTTTTTTAAAAAGTTGTGTGGAGCTGAACAGATGAAGCATAAAACGTACAGATTTAGGCTGTCCCTTAAATTAACTTCCAAAAAAAGCATTTACAATGCACCAACAATAATATAATCGTACTTATTGCATAGGATATAAAATGTAGACTGGCAATGGCAAGGAAAGCGTTTCTGAAGAAGAGAAATTTGTTAACATAGAGTATAGATTTAAGTGTCAGGAAGTCGTTCCTGAAAGTATCCGTATGGAGTGTAGCAATGTATGGAAGTGAAACGTGGAAGATAAATAGTTTACAAGAAGAGAATAGAAGCTTTCGAAATGTGGTGCTACAGAAGAATGCTGAAGATTAGATGGGTAGATCATATAACTAATGAGGAGGTATTGAATAGAATTGGAGAGAAGAGAAATTTATGGCACAACTTGACAAGAAGAAGTGGTCGGTTGGTAGGACATGTTCTGAGGCATCAAGGGATCACCAGTTTAGTGTTGGAGGGCAGCGTGGAGGGTAAAAATCGTAGAGGGAGACCAAGAGATGAATACACTAGGCGGATTCAGAAGTATGTAGGTTGCAGTAGGTACTGGGAGATGAAGATGCTTGCACAGGTAGAGCAGCATGGAGAGCTGCATCAAACCAGTCTCAGGACTGAACACCACAACAACAACAAAGATACGAGCTGCTTGAAACACACAATACCACGGACGCAGGCTGTGATGGACATTCACCTGGGCGTCCATGGGACCTGTGGCAGTAATCCACTATGACAGTTGTCGACTACTTAAACAGTACTGCGGAGCATTTGCATCTCTACATTCTTGATGTATTCCCCTATAGCGATGGCACCTTCCGGTGGGATAATTGTCCCTTTGAAAAGGCCAGCTTCGTATTACAGTGATCTGAAAACACTAACAATGAAGAGACAGTGATGTCTTAGCCACCTCCTTCGCCGGACGTAAACCATCTGAGACTCTATCGGGTGCCAGCTAAGGGTCCACAAACCACAACCACGTCTTGAGCGGCTTACCTCCGGAAACCTACCAACACTTGTCTAATTCACGCCATGGAGAATTACTACTCTATTGGGTTCCAGAGGTGGTCTGTTGAGCACGTCATCATATAGTTTTATCTCATCAATGTGTGAGAAAAACTGAAGAGAAAAACTGCATCAAACCAGTCTCTGGAATGAAGACCACAACAACAACAACACCACTTATGTCATCGGTGTATATGTTCGAAATATCTGTTACCAGTTACTTTACTTTTGTAAATTCACCGCGAGTTTGGTAACAGATATACTCATGTGGTTTCAGTGAGAATCGTACAGTGAAATTTGTAACCATAGCAGGACTGTACACTGAGGTGACAAACTACATGGGATACATTATAATATCGTGTCCTGGCGTAGTACAGCAACTCGACGTGGCATGGCCTTAACAAGTCCCTGGAAGTCTCCTACAGAAATCGTGTGCGATGCTACCTCTGTAGCCGGCAATAATTGTGGAAGCATAGCCGGTGCAGGTTTTCGTGCACGAACGGACCTCTGGATAGTGTCCCATAACTGTTCGGTGGGATTTATGTCGGGCGATCTGGGAGGCCAAATTATTCTTTTCGGTTTTGTCCAGAACGTTCTTCAGTCCAATCGCAAACACCTGTGGCACGTGACATGGTACAATGTCACCCATAAAAATTCCATCGTCGTTTGGGAACATGAAAAACACCAATGCCTGAAAATGGTCCCCAAGAAGCGGAACATAACCACTCCCAGTCAATGATCGGCTCAGTTGGACCAGAGGAACCAGTCCATTCCATGTAAACACAACCCACACCATTATGGCGCCACCAACAGCTAACACAGTTCCTTGTCACCAGCTTAGGTCCATGGCTTCGTAGATCTGCGCCACACTCGAACCCCTACCATCAGCTCTTATCAACTGATATCGATACTCAGATGACCACGCCAGGGTTTTCCAATCGTCTAGTGTCCAACCGATATAGTCACAAGCCCAGGAGAGGCGCTGAAAGAGGTACTCGCATCGTTCGTCTGCTGCCGTACCTCATTAACGCTAGATTTCACCGCACTGTTCTAACGCGTACGTTCATCGTACGTGCCACATTGATTTCTGCAGTTATTTCAAGCGATGTTGCTTTTCTGTTAACACAACGCAGTTCCACTGCTCTCGATCGTTAAGTGAAGGCTATCGGCCACTGCGTTGTCCGTGGCGAAGCCTGAAATGTGATTTTCTCGGAACACTCATGATACTGTGGATCTTGGAATGCTGAATTCCCAAACAATTTCCGAAGTGGAATGTCCCGTTGTAACCTCCCCACAAAATAATTTAATGATGAACCATGTGTAAACTCCCCACGGAAATAATAATAAAAAATGAATTTTTAAATATTTTTACTTCTGAACAAAATTGGTTCCAATTCATAATCTCAGTGCAAAAATGCGTTCACATTTAATGTTCCCACAAAATTCTTTTCTCATTTAATGTTAAGTTCGAAACAGAAAAATTCCTAAACACCAAAATAATAAAAAAATTCAGTAACCTGGTAAATTTTATGACGACAGCAGCGCTGCGCCACGGCCCTGCATTCTGAATAAAAAAGCAAAAAATTCTTACCTCAATCAAAACTGCGAATATATCTGCTCTTACATAAAAAATTTTCGGCACAGCTCCGTGCAATGCTGGCCTATGCTTTGTCATTCATGAAAGAAAAGATAATCCATTGAATAACATCTTTAAATTGAAATGAATGCTTTTTTTTAAAAAAAAATTACTTTATATTATAAAAATTATTATTGGGGCATTTTTTAAAAGAAATTGAATGACAGTTGACATACATTATTAGATATGCGCTAGGCTGCTTCTTTACCTTCTACAATAATACTCATCCTCCAGAGTCCCGACCAGACCAGACTGCCGACACGCGTCGACTACCGCCGACTACTGCCGACTCGCGCAGACTGCTGAAGACTACTGCAGACAAGCGCAGACTAGCGACAAGCAACAACTAACTACATACTGCTCTCTGGTCAGAGACTCTCCTAAGTCTTGCCTGTTGCAGGCAGCGCATACATCGCATACCTCTTACACCGTGTGTCTAGCTCCATCCACCATTCCGAGTTCAAATGGTCGTCGTACAGTAATAATCACGTCGGATACTTTTTTACATGAAGATCCTGAGTACAAATGACAGCTCCGCCAATGCACTGCCCTTTCATATCTTGTGTGCGCCATATGTATATGTGCACTCCGTTATGCCAAGACTTTTGTCAGCTCAGTGTATATGGAAATTATCGAAGATGTCGATCGTTTATTTTGACCGAACTTCAGACGGCTGGGGAGTTTTTCAGGATTTAATTATACCAGCTCCACTAAATTAAAAGAGATTCGCGTTGTGTTCAATGCGAGTAGTTGAGTACCGAACATGGGAGCGCACCAGTTCAAGACATCTATATCTGGGAGGACCTTAGTTCACATCCCCGACAGACAATCCAAATTTAGGTTGTCGATGACTTCCCTCAATCGCGTAAGACAAATGACGAGATGGGTCCTTCACCAACCAAGACCTCATGGGGCGTTAAACCTCAATAATTCCACTCCTTCTAATTGGATGTATTATCTTACTCAGATTTTAAACTTAGTTTCGCTCATCATAAAGCAAAGGCATTCTGTTTTCTACTGTGTGTTCATCACCATCTTTTATTTCTTACATTGATAGGCAAAAAAGAATGTAGATATGTAAGTGACCGTTAATTTTTATTTTCTTGCGACCACACTCGTTTCATATTTTTATGCTGCGGCCTTATAGGTGGCAACTGATTAAACAAAAATCATGAAAACAATTTGTTGTGGTACTTATTTTAACCCTACCTGGGCATTTTGGTAACTATTCCATGTGGTAATGAGATTGTTATACTATTCACCTTGAGAATATAATCTGCATAATTACGTTTATCAGATATACTGAAGCGCCAAAGAAACTGGTATAGGCATGCATATTCAAATTCAAATACAGAGATACGTAAACGGGCAGAACACGGCGCTGCGGTCTACAACGCCTGTAAAAGGCAACAAATGTCTGGCGCAGTCGTTAGATGGGTTACTGCTGCTACAATTGTATGTTATCAAGATGTAAGTGAGTTGAACGTGGTATTATAGTCGGCGCACGAGCGATGGGACACAGGATCTCCGAGGTAGCGATGAAGTGGAGATTTTCCCATACGACCATTTTACGGTACTGTGAATACCAGGAATCAAAAAAATGGTTCAAATGGCTCTGAGCACTATGGGACTTAACATCTGAGGTCATCAGTCCCCTAGAACTTAGAACTACTTAAACCTAACTAACCTAAGGAAATGGGAGATACGATACTGCGTGAAGAGTTTGACAGAGCACTGAAAGACCTGAGTCGAAACAAGGCCCCGGGAGTAGACAACATTCCATTAGAACTACTGACGGCCTTGGGAGAGCCAGTCATGACAAAACTCTACCTTCTGGTGAGCAAGATGTATGAGACAGGCGAAATACCCTCAGACTTCAAGAAGAATATACTAATTATAATCCAGAAGAAAGCAGGTGTTGACAGATGTGAAAATTACCGAACTATTAGTTTAATAAGTCACAGCTGCAAAATAATAACGCGAATTCTTTACAGACGAATGGAAAAACTGGTAGAAGTTGACCTCGGGGAAGATCAGTTTGGATTCCGTAGAAATGTTGGAACACGTGAGGCAATACTGACCTTACGCCTTATCTTAGAAGAAAGATTAAGGAAAGGCAAACCTACGTTTTTAGCATTTGTAGATTTAGAGAAAGCTTTTGACAATGTTAACTGGAATACTCTCTTTCAAATTCTAAAGGTGACAGGGGTAAAATACAGGGAGCGAATGTCTATTTACAATTTGTACAAGAACCAGATGGCAGTTATAAGAGTCGAGGGGCACGAAAGGGAAGCAGTGGTTGGGAAGGGAGAGAGACAGGGTTGTAGCCTCTCCCCGATGTTAATCAATCTGTATATTGAGCAAGCAGTAAAGGAAACAAAAGAAAAATTCGGAGTAGGTATTAAAATCCATGGAGAAGTAATTAAAACTTTGAGGTTCGCCGACGACTTTGTAATTCTGTCAGAGACAGCAAAGGGTAAAAATCGTATAGGGAGACCAAGAGATGAATACATTAAGCAGATTCAGAAGAATGTAGGTTGCAGTAAGTACTGGGAGACGAAGAAGCTTGCACAGGATAGAGTAGCATGGAGAGCTGCATCAAACCAGTCTCAGGACTGAAGACTACAACCACAACAACATTCTAAGACATCACACACATCCATGCCCGAGGCAGGACTAGAACCTCCGACCGTAGCGGTCGCGCGGTTCCAGACTGAAGCGCCTAGAACCACTCGGCCACACCGGCCAGCTATCAGGAATCCGGTAAAACATCAAATCTCCGACGTCGCTGCGGCCGGAAAAAGATACTGCAAGAAATGGACCAACGATGCCTGAGGAGAATCGTCGAACCTGACAGAAGTGCAATTATTCCACAAATTGCTGCAGATTTCTATGCTGGGCCATCAATAAGTGTCAGCATGCGAACCATTCGACGAAACATCATCGATATGGTTTTGCGGAGCCGGAGGCCCACTCGTGTACCCTAGAGGACTGCGCGACAGGAACCTTTAGGCTCCTCCTGGTCCCGTCAACAGCGACGTAGGACTGTTGACCACTGGAAACATGTTGCGGGGTCGGACGAGCCTCTTTTCCAATTGTATCGAGCGGATGGACCTGTATGGGTATGGAAATAACCTCATGAATCCGTGGAACCTGCATGTCAGCAGGGTACTGTTAAGAAACGCATTTCATAAATACATTACTCAACAATGGTTATTATTCGATTAGCTCTTCAGAAACTGCAGCCTCTACGCCCTGTCGTGTTGTAAATCTGCAGTCACAGCTGCCCGTTACGCATTTTCGTTGTTGGTCTACAGGGCAACATCTGGAGATTCTATCTGCATCTACAGTAGCACTTGAGTAAACTATTGCTTCCTCTCTTCACGTCTCTACATATATAAACAAAGAAGTTTGTGAGCATTAACATTCCTATTTTACTTATCATGGGCGCTAGTGATATTACGATCCTAATCCTTTTGCATTCTCTTGTCATTTCCTGTACTGATATGTCTGTGATACGTTTCGCCGCCTGATAGTAGTAAGGTGCTGAGCGAAAATAAAATAATGTGTGGAGCAAAATCAGGCTCTTCATCCGGAACCGCGCGACTGCTACGGTCGCAGGTTCGAATCCTGCCTCGGCCATGGATGTGTGTGATGTCCTTATGTTAGTTAAGTTTAAGTAGTTCTAAGTTCTAGGTGACTGATGACCTCCGATGTTAAGTGCTCAGAGCCATTTGAACCACTAGCAAAATCATTTATTTATTTTCCTCAGAGGTCGGTTTTTAATTCACAAAATCACTGAATACTTGTTCGTACCCACAATTTACTCAAGCACAGGAATCCATGTAACACCGCGCACGGCTCAACAATACTAGATTTACTGTCGGTTTACTCACAGTAGGTCTCCTAATGTTTGGTAGTAAACTGTACTGATACTTATGACACACTGTGATGAAAGTTGGTCACAGTGTCAGTAACATGGGTGCAGGATTCACATTTAGTGTTGATTTTGGGCAAATTGTTTGACGGTGACCTGAGGCTCCTTGACGACTCGCATGCCTTTAGTATACGTTCATTACTACAGCCAGCATCACATCACTGTCAATTCATCGTCGTGTAGCTGTAGACCTCTTGGCGGAAAATAGCGTTTACAGTGTGTACGATAATGGAAAGCAAGTTATCAACAATGATACCAAAGAGGTCAACAGCTTGCATGGCACCTTTGTTGTACACTCCTGGAAATGGAAAAAAGAACACATTGACACCGGTGTGTCAGACCCACCATACTTGCTCCGGACACTGCGAGAGGGCTGTACAAGCAATGATCACACGCACGGCACAGCGGACACACCAGGAACCGCGGTGTTGGCCGTCGAATGGCGCTAGCTGCGCAGCATTTGTGCACCGCCGCCGTCAGTGTCAGCCAGTTTGCCGTGGCATACGGAGCTCCATCGCAGTCTTTAACACTGGTAGCATGCCGCGACAGCGTGGACGTGAACCGTATGTGCAGTTGACGGACTTTGAGCTAGGGCGTATAGTGGGCATGCGGGAGGCCGGGTGGACGTACCGCCGAATTGCTCAACACGTGGGGCGTGAGGTCTCCACAGTACATCGATGTTGTCGCCAGTGGTCGGCGGAAGGTGCACGTGCCCGTCGACCTGGGACCGGACCGCAGCGACGCACGGATGCACGCCAAGACCGTAGGATCCTACGCAGTGCCGTAGGGGACCGCACCGCCACTTCCCAGCAAATTAGGGACACTGTTGCTCCTGGGGTATCGGCGAGGACCATTCGCAACCGTCTCCATGAAGCTGGGCTACGGTCCCGCACACCGTTAGGCCGTCTTCCGCTCACGCCCCAACATCGTGCAGCCCGCCTCCAGTGGTGTCGCGACAGGTGTGAATGGAGGGACGAATGGAGACGTGTCGTCTTCAGCGATGAGAGTCGCTTCTGCCTTGGTGCCAATAATGGTCGTATGCGTGTTTGGCGCCGTGCAGGTGAGCGCCACAATCAGGACTGCATACGACCGAGGCACACAGGGCCAACACCCGGCATCATGGTGTGGGGAGCGATCTCCTACACTGGCCGTACACCACTGGTGATCGTCGAGGGGACACTGAATAGTGCACGGTACATCCAAACCGTCATCGAACCCATCGTTCTACCATTCCTAGACCGGCAAGGGAACTTGCTGTTCCAACAGGACAATGCACGTCCGCATGTATCCCGTGCCACCCAACGTGCTCTAGAAGGTGTAAGTCAACTACCCTGGCCAGCAAGATCTCCGGATCTGTCCCCCATTGAGCATGTTTGGGACTGGATGAAGCGTCGTCTCACGCGGTCTGCACGTCCAGCACGAACGCTGGTCCAACTGAGGCGCCAGGTGGAAATGGCATGGCAAGCCGTTCCACAGGACTACATCCAGCATCTCTACGATCGTCTCCATGGGAGAATAGCAGCCTGCATTGCTGCGAAAGGTGGATATACACTGTACTAGTGCCGACATTGTGCATGCTCTGTTGCCTGTGTCTATGTGCCTGTGGTTCTGTCAGTGTGATCATGTGATGAATCTGAACCCAGGAATGTGTCAATAAAGTTTCCCCTTCCTGGGACAATGAATTCACGGTGTTCTTATTTCCATTTCCAGGAGTGTATTTGTTGATCTCAACATAACGGAAAACTAACATTCTGGCCATGTTTACGTAGTGTTGTACAGTTATAGAGCGGTCTTCGCCCTGCAACACGTAATATACTATTACTAACACAAAGATGTGCTGTAATAAACTTCATTCGACTGGACAGGCATCTCTTGTTAGTTCAGAGGTCGGAGAAGGAAAGGGTATACCATCTCTATTACGATCACAAAATTAAAACCTTATTGAGTTCAAACCAACCTTCGAGTTGACGATAATATTACCTTTATGGCATAATCATTCTTGTCGCCCCTGTACTGGAATCATTAATGTTGATGTAGTACGTGCGTTTCGCGTGCTTCGGAACCCTAACTACCTTAATGTACTGTAAACAGTGTGTTCAATAATATTTCTCGCTTTCACAGTAATGTATTTAATAGCGCCACAGATCACCACCTCTTCTGTTTGGCGCTGCCGGAAAACCTTCAGCGCCCTTTGGTGGTTAATGAATGTCCAACACCTTGACGACTACTTGTTTCCTTGTCATTTAAACATTTTTGATGTTAACACTGTTGATTGCACTCGCGTTTTTAACGAATTTGACTGAAAGCATGATACTTTTTGCAGTCAAACTAGCCATCGAGTGCAGTTCACTTTGCAGTGCATAATGAGGGGTAAAAGTGCTCATCTCTTTAGCAGTCTGTATCGTCGGTATCAGTGGTTGCGATCGTGTTAATGTCTACCTACTAGAATTCTATTTATTAAATAACAGGCCAATTGAAGGAAATCTAAAATGGGGGTTTCGCAAGCACTTGGAACCAATTCGTTTGAAAATTTCGTCACTGTGTCGACAGGACGATAATTTAACACCCGTTGGAATCTTAAATGATGGGAGTCTAGCTGCAATAAAATTTTGCCCATATTTCTCGTGTAATGTCTAAATCAGTTTACAGTAATGTTAAGATTACTCTTGGAACAAGGTAACGACGTATGCTCTACAGCACTGTTTGGACTAGGTGAACAGCCATTCTATTTCCGGCTCTGTGTGCATTTTCAATGTAGTTTACATCTGAATCACTATTGCCAAAGCCACCGTACAGTGTGTGGCAAAGACTGCATAATGTATCATGTCAATCTCATAACTTCCTCTGTTTTGTCTGCTATGAAATGGTTTCTTATACGTCTCACAGTTATGATTTTCTTCTACGATACTTTAGCTCAGCGTCTCATAGTGCCATACTGCAATTCCGAAGGTCCTGGAACTTTGGGATTTTCTCTACCAAGTGTCGGTTTTTCATTTCTAGAAATGAATGCATGAAAAAGTTAAGTTGCACCGCGTTTCGGAATTCACCTTATGGTCCTGACTGGGCTGATGCTCCCTACCATGACTTCCTCTCCTGTACCAAGATCTCCATCTTAGAACAGTACTTGCGCCATTTGTTGAATACATTCCAACCTCTGTCTTTAACAACAGTTTTTATCCTCTATAGTTCCTTCCAGTGCCACAGAAGTTATTCCCTGATATTGTAACACATTTCCTGTCATTCTAACCCATTTTGCTCTATACATTCCGTCTCCCGAAATTTATACAGAGAACCTCTACAATTCTGATAAGTTCGACTAATTTCCAATATTATTTAGTTTGCAAACGTAAGGTTATGGTATGAAGATTAGCATCTCCATAACGAAAGTAATGTCAGTGGGAAAGAGATATAAACGGATTGAGTGCCAAATAGGAGGAACAAAGTTAGAACAGGTGGACGGTTTCAAGTACTTAGGATGCGTATTCTCACAGGATGGCAACATAGTGAAAGAACTGGAAGCGAAGTGTAGCAAACACAAAGCTAATGCAGTGAGCGCTCAGCTACGATCTACTCTCTTCTGCAAGAAGGAAGTCAGTACCAAGACTAAGTTATATGTGCACCGTTCAATCTTTCGATCAACTTCGTTGTATGGGAGCGAAAGCTGGGTGCATTTAGGTTACCTTATCAATAAGGTTGATGTTACGGATATGAAAGTAGCTAGGATGATTGCATGTACTAGTAGATGGGAACAATGGCAAAAGGGTGTCCACAATGAGGAAATCAAAGAAAAACTGGGAATGAACTCTATAGATGTAGCAGTCAGGGCGAACAGGCTTAGATGGTGGGGTCATGTTACACGCATGGGAGAAGCAAGGTTACCCAAGAGACTCATGGGTTCAGCAGTAGAGTGTAGGAATAGTCGGGGTAGACCAAGGAGAAGGTACCTGGATTCGGTTAAGAATGATTTTGCAGTAATAGGCTTAACATCAGAAGAGGCACCAATGTTAGCACTGAATAGAGGATCATGGAGGAATTTTATAAGGGGGACTATGCTCCAGACTGAACGCTGAAAGGCATAATCAGTCTTAAACGATGATGATGATGATGATGATTTAGTGTACCACATCTCGAAAGCTTCAATCCTCCCCTGTTCATTGGATTCCATATTTGAAGTTCCTTATACCTAGCAATATTAATCCGCCCATCGGTATCATTTATTTTCCACGGACCGACCTATAGCACAAAGGGACAGTGTATGTTATTTCATAAACCTGTCGACACTCCGCTAATACTGTTTCTTGTCACCTACCGCGAAGAGTCTCTCTTGTGGGTCCGTGACCCATTCGGCTTTCAAACTAAGTTCAAAATAACTTTGGTTGGATACTCGGATCATCCAGTGTAGCACAAAACACTTTTTTGTATCATACTTTTATTTAGCCTTACGTCTAGTGTTGAAGGCAGTTCAGTATTGACAAATAATCACAATATACACGGAACGGGAATCATTACATCACTAAAATGATTTACAGTATCCTCTGCCTAACTTTTCTCATACTTACTTCAGACAGAACTGTCTAAAGTTGAACAACTTAACTAGTACCTCCACTATTGCATGAAGCTTCGGAACTGAATCCAGTTGACGTCGACTTCTTGTCGCGATATTTTGACGGACAGCCATCCTGAGGTGAGTGTTTTGCTTTGGGGATTAAGAGTTCACATTCCTATATTTGCAGGGGTCTAGCTGCCACAACCTGTCACAAACTACGGTCGTCGTTTGAATGTTGGTGCACTGGGCACGTATGTCTGACCGAGACAGCCTTGCAAAGAAACCCATAGTTTGTGTTAAGAGATAATGGATACTCTCCACAACACATCAGCGCAGCTTTAAGGAAGAAGAAACGTGACGACCGCAAGATCAAGAGGAGAAGGAGCGGTTAAAGTCCAGGACGTTCCTCCCGTTTGTCGGCAATATTTCGTCGAAATTGGGCAGAATATTAAGAAAACATCAAGTCAAAGTAATCTTCCACCCATTTACAAAGATGTATGCTGTGCTCGATTCGGCAAAGGCCGACCTGGGATTGCGGAATGTTGGACTCGGGAGAATACCTTGTAAGTGCGCCAAAGCCTTCATTGGTCAGGCAACGCGCACAGTGTGTGGAAGTTGCGTTGAACGTTACCGCCACACACTAGTTTCGCAGCCCAGAAAGTCAGCCATGGCTGAGCATTGTATCTCCACAGGACATTCCATGGGTTACTCTACAATGGATTCAGTTGGATAAGCCGTGGGACACGATGATTTCATTAATATATTGGGAATGAAAACATTTAATGATTAATGACATGACCAATGAAAGTTTTTTTTTATGGGGCGCGAAACTCGACAGAGGTTGCTCATGTAGTAGCTGTCTTTACGCGTCATTTTCCTGTTTAAAGTTTGTGATGTGACCTAACAATCTCAATCATTGTAATTATGTTTTCATGTTTGTATGTTAGCGCCTAAGTGTGTATTGTCTCCTGTCTGAAGAGCGGGTTGAGTGTACCGCTGCGCCCCCCCCCCCTCCCCCCAGCCCATGTGGGCAAGAAAGAATGAAATCACAATAAAGAAAAAGAAACCTATCAATCGTCAGTGTAAAACCTCACTTGAAAATGGCAGTATGGTTGTGAACCGCGACACCATGGCAAGAAGTTATCGGCTGCAATCCCGAAACTTAATGGAACACTGTTTAAATTGCGAAAATTTCAAGAACTGTAATATTTTCACTGCTTTTCGAGAAGCCGATACCTTTGCAGCCAATCTCACCACTGCCTTGGCATCGATATTGTCATAACTTCGAACTTCGTGCATCCTCGTA
Source organism: Schistocerca nitens (assembly GCF_023898315.1). NCBI lineage: Eukaryota > Metazoa > Arthropoda > Insecta > Orthoptera > Acrididae > Schistocerca > Schistocerca nitens. The sequence continues at coordinate 268,329,600 of NC_064618.1, forward strand.
GCTCTCGTGAGTGATCGGTTTGAAACTCGTGGTGCCTCCAAAACGCAGCTGCAACTGCGATCAGATCTTGCGTCGAATGAAACCAATGTAGGCACGACGGATCACATCGCTTCACATAATCGCCTAACATCGGATCGCGAGAAAGCCGGATCTAATCTAGGTGTAGTCTGATGAACAAGAAAACGGGAAGTGGCAGAAACACAGCGGACAGTTAGGCTCCATTAGCTCCGCTGCCAAAGTAAACACTAACGGCGGACTCCTCCAACGCGTACCAAAATATGTCGTTGTCGCTGAAGCAAAGCCGCCGGGCGAGCATCTGTGTAAACGGCCGGTCGACCGGCGTTATTACCTCGGCGATAAATCGCAGACCAGCGCTCCCGGGGGCAGCAATTACATTCCATTAGCGGCGGCGACTTCGTCTCTGCCGCGCGCTGCGACAATTTCCCGGCCACGCGGGGATTTTCATGGGTCGCTAATTTCGGCTCGCCTCGCGCCCGAGGAAGAAGGGAAAGGGATTTGAGGAGAACGGAGAGGAAAACAGGCAAAAAAAAAGGAGACGGGCTCGAAAAAAGTACGGGGTTTATTACGGGATGTAGAATAAAACTCGTTTCGTAGGAAGTGGCTCATAAGGATTTCCTACGCGACGTCGGCCGGCGGGGCATTCGTTTTGCGGAACGGCCGCCCTAAGCGACCTAACTGCTACTTTGTGCGCGCCGGCTAAACAAGGAAATAACTTCTTTCCATGCGTCGCGAGTGCTGTTATTACGAGGCACCGCGTTCGCGCGTGTGCTGATTTACTCGGGACAGCGAATTCTTCTCGTCGGTGCCGCGGTTTGCGACCGCCGTACTGGGGGAGATGGAGTAAACAGAACAACCGTCCATTCTTCATTTGTTAAGCTCAGCCTTTAATTTCAGACGGTACTCTGCTGACGGACACTTCCCAACCCTATTTTTTAATCTTACACTCCTGGAAATGGAAAAAAGAACACATTGACACCGGTGTGTCAGACCCACCATACTTGCTCCGGACACTGCGAGAGGGCTGTACAAGCAATGATCACACGCACGGCACAGCGGACACACCAGGACCCGCGGTGTTGGCCGTCGAATGGCGCTAGCTGCGCAGCATTTGTGCACCGCCACCGCCGCCGTCAGTGTCAGCCAGTTTGCCGTGGCATACGGAGCTCCATCGCAGTCTTTAACACTGGTAGCATGCCGCGACAGCGTGGACGTGAACCGTATGTGCAGTTGACGGACTTTGAGCGAGGGCGTATAGTGGGCATGCGGGAGGCCGGGTGGACGTACCGCCGAATTGCTCAACACGTGGGGCGTGAGGTCTCCACAGTACATCGATGTTGTCGCCAGTGGTCGGCGGAAGGTGCACGTGCCCGTCGACCTGGGACCAGACCGCAGCGTCGCACGGATGCACGCCAAGACCGTAGGATCCTACGCAGTGCCGTAGGGGACCGCACCGCCACTTCCCAGCAAATTAGGGACACTGTTGCTCCTGGGGTATCGGCGAGGACCATTCGCAACCGTCTCCATGAAGCTGGGCTACGGTCCCGCACACCGTTAGGCCGTCTTCCGCTCACGCCCCAACATCGTGCAGCCCGCCTCCAGTGGTGTCGCGACAGGCGTGAATGGAGGGACGAATGGAGACGTGTCGTCTTCAGCGATGAGAGTCGCTTCTGCCTTGGTGCCAATGATGGTCGTATGCGTGTTTGGCGCCGTGCAGGTGAGCGCCACAATCAGGACTGCATACGACCGAGGCACACAGGGCCAACACCCGGCATCATGGCGTGGGGAGCGATCTCCTACACTGGCCGTACACCACTGGTGATCGTCGAGGGGACACTGAATAGTGCACGGTACATCCAAACCGTCATCGAACCCATCGTTCTACCATTCCTAGACCGGCAAGGGAACTTGCTGTTCCAACAGGACAATGCACGTCCGCATGTATGCCGTGCCACCCAACGTGCTCTAGAAGGTGTAAGTCAACTACCCTGGCCAGCAAGATCTCCGGATCTGTCCCCCATTGAGCATGTTTGGGACTGGATGAAGCGTCGTCTCACGCGGTCTGCACGTCCAGCACGAACGCTGGTCCAACTGAGGCGCCAGGTGGAAATGGCATGGCAAGCCGTTCCACAGGACTACATCCAGCATCTCCACGATCGTCTCCATGGGAGAATAGCAGCCTGCATTGCTGCGAAAGGTGGATATACACTGTACTAGTGCCGACATTGTGCATGCTCTGTTGCCTGTGTCTATGTGCCTGTGGTTCTGTCAGTGTGATCATGTGATGTATCTGACCCCAGGAATGTGTCAATAAAGTTTCCCCTTCCTGGGACAATGAATTCACGGTGTTCTTATTTCAATTTCCAGGAGTGTAGTTAGAGCTCATTTCAGGCTGTTCATGCTTCTTCAGTTCTGACCACAAGATATTATCCATATTTTTCATATTTTTATCTTTTTGTCAAGAGGTGATTTATACGGTCCACCTCCAATTAACAGGTCAGTGGATCACGGAAGACCAGTGCCTCCCAAGACCTTGCTTTTCCCTTGCTAGCACAATCTGAACTAATCAGCCAGCCTAATTATGCCAGTTCATTAGCTGCTGGCAGTGAAGTAGTGACTTCTATTACGAAAACACACGTTAATGACCGGAGCCCATGCAATGCAATGGAACTGGCTCACGGCAGATAATTTTCGAATGGTCAGTGGACATCGCTAATCGCATAAACCCGGTCGAGGAATTACATATGTTTTGGCGATTAGTAAGGAAGATATAAGTTTTAACGTCCTGTCGACAGCAAGGTCGTTAAACACAGAACACAAGACCCGATTGGCAAACGGAGGGAAGGAAACTGGACGTGCGTTTCGACTTCAGTGATTTAGCAAAGTCACGGAAAATCTATATCTGACTGTCTTCTTTTATTTTCTTGCGAGAACAATCACAGAACGTTAGAGAATCGTTACCAGTTTCGACCTACCAGTGGCCATGAGACTATCTATACACAAAAGTGAGACAACAAGGATCATTATCTATTATATCTACATGTATGCTGTTTGGTTGTCTGGAATCTCCTTCAAAACCCCTCAATCGATCTCAACCAAACAGCAGGCTTCACGAGTATCAGCACTCTGGAGTTTATAACATCCTCGCTCCAATAGTAGAAGAGATACGAACAAAAATGTGTTCCTTGTTTAGCCTCGTGCAGAGGCTGCCTGCATGACAGGCATGTTGTGTGGAAACAGTATCGGTCTGCTTTGTAGGGCAGCCTACATGTCAGGGGCAAGAAACAGTTTCCCGGGCACTGATGTGTACAGTGCCCTGCATGACAGGCATTGTGTGCTTCCTTATGACCCTGCTTTACATGGTGGCTTGTCAGACAGGGCAAATAAATGTTTCTGAAGCCCACGATGTATAGCCTACCCTGTATGACAGACATGTTGTGGGAGCAGTATTCACGTGCTTTATGAACTGCACGTCAGCGGCTACATGTGCGGATGAGCATAACTGTAAACAGGTTGAGATGGGTAGACATGATGGACAGAGCGAGGTGGAGGAGGAAATGAACTGAGAGAGGAGGGAGAGATGCATGAGGCATGTGGAAGGTATAGAGAGGTGATGGGCAGGTGCAAAAGGAAGAAGGGAGCTGAAATGGACAAGCAATGTACTCACATGTGACAGCATTATCTGCACCTGGAGGTTTGAAAGAGGCCACATTGTGGAATCATGCAATATCCAGATTTGTGGACAGTCACAGTGACCCTACGTTGGACTGCATAAGGATGTGAGTTCATGTATACTCATCGTCAAGGTCCTGGTAGACCACATCTCGCCATGAAAACAAAGGATGGCTGTGATATGCTTCCCATCTGTACTCCACATTCAAGAGCAAATAATGGACTTACTGCAACATCCTGTCTCATCCTACAACACTACTCAGAGACAAGCAGCAACCAGACTGGGGAGTTACTGTCCCATGTGTATGCTGCCAACAACACCACAATACAAAGTCTGCTTTTTGAGTGGTACTGTGACCAGGAAACATAGACTGCTGGTAACCCACGTCGCACTGTGTTCAGCAATGAATCACGAGTGTACGCTACCACAGATGACCTTCGTCGGCGAGTATAGTGGTAAAGTCGGGAGATGTCCCATTCTTGTAACGTTACAGCAATGTTACTCCCGGCGTCAAGGTGTGAGGAACCAGAGGGTACGATTTCAGGTCATGGGTGGTAGTGATTGAGAGCAATCTGACCCACAACGGTAGAGGAATCATGGCTTCTTTGGGCCACCTCAGTGAAAATTGGTTTAAAACTTCTGTTGTTGTTTTCGAACTAAGATATAAATGTATAAAAATGTTATTCGAACAGCTGTTTTTGTGTAAAAGGCAAAAAAATTTTAACCAAAAATAGCAAAATACGATAAAAATTCTTCTAAGACTTTCAATTCGAGATGCTAGTAAACGTGTTGTGTAGTACGAGCCATACAGAAAGTTATATGATTTTAAATAAAAAGGTGTTTCTCGTGGTTCACAAGCAAATATAACATTTTTTTATCAAAAATACAATATAATAAAAAAAACTGAAGTAAAACCTTACAACAGAAATGTAACTTTGCTATCGAAAGCAGTGTTTTTGTTCCTTCACTCGACACAGGCTAGATAAAAAATACCTCATTATAATACAATGAATCTTCATTGTCTGCAAGAAGTTCATGTTTCGTGCCCTTACATTGTTCACATTTGAATCAGTTTTTTCTCAAAAAAAAAATCCCCAGAAAAGATATTAGTTTGAAAACCCTACCTGGGTTGTCGTAGATGTCTGCTGAATCCCTAAAACAGATTTTGATCTCCTTATCAGTCTAGTTCTTAGCACATTAAAACGATTGATAGCAACCCCTTCAGTCGTTTTGCCCTCCAAGACAAAGGAAACTGCCTGCTTCATTCCAGTCTAAGAACACTCCCCTCGATCCTCACTGGCAGGCTTCTTTTTGAGCCTTGGTATTGCGCTCTAAAACAAACAAAAATATTTAAATATATGGCCCATACCACCCGACAGTGGTACGACCCATGCTACTCGACTTACATTGTACACTAAAACGTGGTGGAAACAACGGCAAACACGAGAAATATCAAGGAACCCATACTTCCCACCGGGTGCTAACAGCCATTGCTCTATGTAACGGACATCCTACGTCCCCATGTGTTACCTTTCATGCATCATCTCACGGTGCCATTTTCCAACAGACAATGCTTGTCCGCTCATGGCACATGTTTCAATGAACCGTCTGCATGGTATTGAGGTACTCCTGTGGCCAACAAGGTCTGCATATTTGTCAAATGGTTCAGATGGCTCTGAGCACTATGGGATTTAACATCTATGGTCATCAGTCTCCTAGAACTTAGAACTGCTTAAACCTAACCTAAGGACATCAAACACATCGATGCCCGAGGGAGGATTCGAACCTGCGACCGTAGCGGTCACGCGGTTAAACACTGAAGCGCCTAGAACCGCACGGCCACACGGGCCGGCAATCTGTCCCTGATAGAACATGTCTGGAACCAGCTGGGACGTCGACTCCGTGCCAGTGCTAGGACGCAGGATATCAAGGAACAATTACAATAGCTGTAGGCCAGCTTGTTTCAGGAGAGTATACAACGGATTTATGAAACGCTTCCCAACCGAATCACGGTGATGCGTCATTCCTTTCGACACATCGGAATTAAACACATAACCAGTTTGCAGTTGTCAAACACTTCTTTATTAGAAACACACGCTGTTAATAAAAGCAAGAGTAACACTATTATAGTAAAAGGCACCTGGCCTATAGAACCAGCAGCAGTACTCAGATTGAAACATTAATGCATTTAAATGTGGCAGACCCAGATCTGTCAGAATTTACTCAGGCAATATTCACTAATTAAAACAATGTTCAAAAAACCCCATTAGTAAAATTTAAATGACATAACTTAATGCTTCGTGACTTACATAGGAACTGGCTTCCCATGGACTGATTTTAATCAATTGTAACAAATTGAAGTATTATCCGATTAATGCACTCGGCTAACCTTCCCTTTAGTATTACTCACAGGTACGAGGTTAACATACATTTCACGGCCAGCGTATGATAATAGCATGTTAAATAGTCTTAACATGAGGCCGTTTGAATTCTTTCAAAATCTACTCAGGCAATTTTCACTAATTAAAACAATGTTAATTAATCAAATTTAACTGACATGACTAAAGGCTTCATGACTCACATAGGAACTGGCTTACACAACCCATATCAAATTCTAAAACTGCTTCCATGGACTGATTTTAAGCAATTGTCACAAATTAAAGGTATTATCAGATTAAGACATTCGACTAAGCTCCTCTTTAGTATTACTCACAGCTACGAGGTTCACATACATTTCATGGCCAGAATATAATAATAGAATATTAAATAGTCTTAACATGGAGCCATTACAATTTTTACGTTGATAATTAGTGATGGACGCGAGCAGACCGAAAGGTGCTACCAGATAGAGGAGATTCACGGACGAGAAGGTGAAATGGAGCTGTACTCAAGGTTGGGTTACAATTAAACTTTCAGAAAACCACAACGCTCCACCGGAAAGATGGAACTGCACGCCACTAACAACGTAACCACAGACATCTACATCTACATCCATACTCCGCAAGCCACCCAACGGTGTGTGGCGGAGGGCACTTTACCTGCCACTGTCATTACCTCCCTTTCCTGTTCCAGTCGCGTATGGTTCGCGGGAAGAACGACTGCCGGAAAGCCTCTGTGCGCGCTCGAATCTCTCAAATTTTACATTCGTTATCTCCTCGGGAGGTATAAATAGGGGAAAGCAATATATTCGATACCTCATCCAGAAACGTACCCTCTCGAAACCTGGACAGCAAGCTACCCCGCGATGCAGAGCGCCTCTCTTGCAGAGTCTGCCCCTTGAGTTTGCTAAACATGTCTGTAACGCTATCACGCTTATCAAATAACCCTGTGTCGAAACGCGCCGCTCTTCTTTGGATCTTCTCTATCTTCCCTGTCAACTCGACCTGGTACGGATCCCACACTGATGAGCAATACTCAAGTATAGGTCGAACGAGTGTTTTGTAAGCCACCTCCTTTGTCGATGGACTACATAAAGGACTCTCCCAATGAAGGTAAAATGGAGCTATACTCAAGTTTGGGCTACAATTAAGCTTTCAGAAAAACACAACGCTCCACCGGAAAGATGGAACTGCACGCCACTAACAACGTAACGACTGACATGTACATCTTCCACCGTGAAACCCGATCGGAGTTTGCGGCAGACAACATTCTGGCGCATCAGATAGACCAACATATCTGCCCAAGTGATTATAAATAAACCTTTAATTATACACGACACCAATGAACCGAAGTCTGACTAACCTAGATGAGCACTTGCCCAGTAACGGCTCTTAACATTTGATTAGCCAGTTCTCTAGAACAGAGAAATAAAATAATAATACAGGAACAGGAAGTAGGAAGTTATTTCGGCCCGCTCTTGAACGTCAGACACAGGTACATTTGGCATTACCTCTAGCTACGCATTAAGCACGACTTAATGTCTTATTTGTTGTGCGTAGCTAGTAGTCCCTTAAATACCGTCAACATATCAGGCGCCCAGACCAAGTACAGTGACATATAACTGAAACAACCAAGATAGTTCTCACAAGGGAACCTCCCCATCGCACGCCCCCTCAGAATTAGTTATAAGTTGGCACAGTGGATAGGCCTTGAAAAACTGAACACAGATCAATCGAGAAAACAGGAAGAAGTTGTATGGAACTATGAAAAAATAAGCAAAATATGCAAACTGAGTAGTCCATGTGTAAGATAGGTGACAATTAGGTGGGTGTAAACCGATGAGCGCCGTGGTCCCGTGGTTAGCGTGTGCAGCTGCGGAACGATAGGTCCTAGGTTCAAGTCTTACCTCGGGAGAAAATTTTAATTTTTTGTTGTCAGACAATTATCAAAGTTCAGGCACTCACATATTATCAACTTCGCTCTCCAAAATTCCAGGACATGTTCAGTTTTGCTTGGACATATGCAGGATTTGATGGTCTACACACGGAAAAATTTGAAAACTTTAAAAACATGTTTTGACAGAAAAAAATGGTTCAAATGGCTCTGAGCACTATGGGACTCAACATCTTAGGTCGTAAGTCGTTTTGACAGAGCACAGACAAAACTGTGCGACTGTGAAACTGTTTCATTCATTTGTTGCAGTTTATGTGACAAACTCTTATGTTTTCACACTTTTTTTGGAGTGATTATCACATTCACAAGAAAACCTAAATTGGGCAAGGTAGAAGAATCTTTTTACCCATTCATCAAATGTACAAGTTAGGTGGGTCGACAACATATTCCTGTCATGTGACGCACATGCCGTCACCAGTGTCGTAGAGAATATATCAGACGTGTTTTCCTGTGGAGGAATCGGTTGACCTATGACCTTGCAATCAAATGTTTTCGGTTTCCATTGGACAGGCACGTCCTTTGGGCTACTAATCGCACGGTTTTGCGGTGCGGTCGCAAAACACAGACACTAAACTTATTACACTGAACGGAGACGTCAATGAACGAACGGACAGATCATAACTTTGCAAAAATAAAGAAAGTAAATTTTTCACTCTAGGGAAGATTTGAACCAAGCACCTCTCGTTTCACAGTTGCTCACGCTAACCACGGGACCACGGCTCCATTAGTTCATGCTATCCTTGATGTTGCCTATCTTGCACATGGGCTACTCAGTTTGTATATTTTGCTTAGTTTTTTCATAGTTCCACACAACTTCTTCCTGTTTTCTCGATTGATCTGTGTTCAGTTTTTCAAGGCCTATCCACTGTGCCAACTTATAACTAATTCTGAGGGGGCGTGCGATGGGGAGGTTCCCTTGTCAGTGCTCTCGGGTATTCAATTAAGGTGAACAGAACCCACCAAGAAACATTTCGACAACTCCTGTTCGTTCACTTTGAGTAACATGTAACAGACGCGAAGGAAATCTGTCCTTCAAATGTCCAGGAAATTCCAATCACCGTCGGCAGCGGATCTGCATTCAAACGGCTAAACACGCCGCAGCAGCTGCCCACGCTCCTTCGTCGTACCGACTCGGTCACTCGCCAGCGCCACACGTCAGTGTCGCTCACACGGCTGGTAGCCGAACGCAAGCCCCTGCAGAGCGCGCGCGCCGCAGTTAAACAGACGTCCGCCAAAGATGCGAAGAAGACCAGCAGGCATCGAAAATCGACTCGCCACGATCGGGATGACAATCGATGGACACTGGTGCCAGCAGCGCACCAGCTCACACGGCATGCGTGCGGCCAGAGAGGGAGCAAATTCATGCTCACAAGTGGGCTGAAACAGTCCAGTTGCTTGTAAATATGACTCGGTTTCGTAATTTTTGAATATCATCAAATATCGCCTGGAGTCGTGAAGTTTCATTTCGTATCCTCATTCTCCTCTGGGTGCTTTAACTTTTTTGCCAGCCAGTGCACTAACACGTCTAGTTTCACGAGGATGGAACCGATAGTCGGCCGTGACCTTATACACAGCCAGTCACCTTAATGTGACCACTGCCAGCGTTCGACGTCAACGTGGAACAACCATTCACACACAACAGGTGGCAGCACTAGCAGTGGATAGAATATGAAACATGTAAGGGGGGGGGGGATGCGGAAAACAGTGTAGTCATTGTCGTAGTGCGGAAACGGAGCGCTTTATCTGATGTCCAAAAGCGAACCATCATTGGGCCAACGGTGGAAGCATTTCCGAAACGGCTAAGTTTGTTAACTTTTCTCACGCCGCCGAGGTTAAAGTATACAGTGCATGACAAAATGGCGCTACCCGAAAGCGGCCCCGAGGCAACTGTGGTATACCAAGGGTCACAGATCACAGGGGTGAACGCCTGCGAAGATGTGTACGGATGAATGGGCGTGCAAATTTTGAGCAACTGACCGCCCAGATGAACCTGGTGGCTACCAACAGTGTCTGCTCAACTACCGTTCAGCGAAACGTTACTGCGTATCGGCCGCTCCCACGCTAACTTGGTTCATGCAGCTATGCTGATTGCTGTTCATTGGCGACTGAGGCTGGAATTTTTATGTCACTACCGCGTCGGGTGATGCTGAGGGAATTAGATTAGGAAATGAGACACTTAAAGTAGTAAAGGAGTTTTGCTATTTGGGGAGCAAAATAACTGATGATGGTCGAAGTAGAGAGGATGTAAAATGTAGAATGGCAATGGCAAGGAAAGCGTTTCTGAAGAAGAAAAATCTGTTAACATCATGTATAGATTAAAATATCAGGAAGTCGTTTCTGAAAGTATTTGTATGGAGTGTAGCCATGTATGGAAGTGAAACGTGGACGATAAATATTTAAGACAAGAAGAGAATAGAAGCATTCGAAATGTGGTGCTACAGAAGAATGCTGAAGATTAGATAGGTAGATCACATAACTAATGAGGAGGTATTGAATAGAATTGGGGAGAAGAGGAGCTTGTGGCACAACTTGACTAGAAGAAGGGATTGGTTGGTAGGACATGTTCTGAGACATCGAGGGATCACCAATTTATTATTGGAGGGCAGCGTGGAGGGTAAAAATCGTAGAGGGAGACCAATAGATGAATACACTAAGCAGATTCAGAAGGATGTAGGCTGCAGTAGGTACTGGGAGATGAAGAAGCTTGCTCAGGATAGAGTATCATGGGGAGCTGCATCAAACCAGTCTGTGGACTGACGACCACAACAACAACAACAACCGCAGCTGTACGCCCACTGAGTGGCGACAGGTGGCCTTTCGAGATAAATCACGTTTTCTGCTCCGTCGGACATAGCCTGTTGGCGTGTAATGCGTGAAACGTCTGAAAGCAAACACCCTGCAAAAATCGTCGGAAGGGAAATATTTTCGTAGCATTTCCTGGGTAATCTCGTCATTCCGGAAAGCACAGTGGATCAACACAGGTACGAATCTGTCCTTGAGGACCACGGATAATGTCCACCACTGCGTGCAGTTTGTTTCTTCTCGAGATGGCATTCAGCAGCAGGGCAATGGAACCTGTCACACATCCTGCAATGCACGTGCGTGATTCGAGGAGCACCAGGATGAGTTTACGGTACTTCCCTGGCTACAAAACTCCCGCATTTAAACATAGTAGAGAATCCTTTGGACCACCTCTCTCGAGCTGTTCGCGCCGTGGATCCTCAACAGAGAAACTTAGAGCAGCTGGCTGCAGCGCAAGAGGCGTCTTGACTCCATATCCCTGACCGTAACTTCCATCACCTCACCAACTCTCTTTCCGCACGTCCGCGCTGCAAAAGCTTGCTATTCAGGCTTTTGACAGTTGGACATATTACTGTGACTCGACAGTCTACTTGGAACGATCCAGGCGTAAAGGTAAAGTAATTTCATGAATCGACGGAAAACCCAAATTAGGATGAAGGGATGGAGATTGGAACATCCACCATTCTGCATACACAGCAGGTTTCTTTAATGCATACTAACTTGATTGAGTAATCCCTAGTGTCAAATTTATTTAATAATCTACAAAGCTAGTGCTACACTATCTATTTATTCGTCACTTAGGACCACTTCACGCCCTACACACACATTAAGCGGTTCTAGGCGCTACAGTCTGGAACCGCGTGACCGCTACGGTCGCAGGTTCCAATCCTGCCTCGGGCATGGATGTGTGTAATGTCCTTAGGTTAGTTAGGTTTAAGTAGTTCTAAGTTCTAGGGGACTGATGACCTCAGAAGTTAAGTCGCATAGTGCTCAGAGCCATTTGAACCATTTGAACACACATTAAGTCATGCTGTAGCGCTACAGACAATATTATCTGACATACAGGAACATAACGATGATGTTGGGCTTCGATTTTTTGCACTGTGACTTCTCGTCTGCTTGCCTGAAAAACTGAGTTAGATGAGTAAGGTGTCGAACTCAGAAAGTGGATAAGGTGTTACTATTATGCATTTACAGAGTTTTGGAAGTAAGGTTTCCCAGAATAGGAAAAGACAACATTATAATGCGTAAGCGTTGTGGCAAGTGAAAGAGATATTTCACTATTTCCGTAACATTTTTTTCCAAACCCGTACTCAATGTTATCTACCTTACCTGTCAGTACATAAAGTTCGTTGCTCAACAGGATATTTTAACTGCATTTTTAAATAAGTTCGTTTTACTAGCATCTTTAAACTCCTTTGCCAAATTATTTCGCAGTTTAGTTCCTTGGAAGAAAATGATGTTTATAGTTTTATTTTTTCATTCTTGGTAATGTAAATTCAATCCATAACTTGATCCAAGGTCACGGACAGGACTATTTGTGCACTAATTATCAACCTAATTTTCGATGTGCATAACGGATTGGAAAATGTAGTCAGAGGATGTAGTTGAGATACCCAATGTTTTGAACAGGTTTTTAGTACGATTATTTCTGATTAATATTCTTCTGTTCTGTAGTTATGTGCATTTGTTCCCCAGAAAAGGAATCCCACAGCGAAGAACTGACGGTACGTGTGAATACACGGCTCTTACACACTCATGACAAGACTCGACGGGCATAACATGCTGACAGCATTCTGTTTGCTAGTATCACGGCATGTTCAGCCCCATCCAACAGAGGATCAACATTCATTCCTAGAAATTTCGTGTTTGTTGCTCATAACGGAACCTTCTACATTTAATTTGACAGTGTCAGTTTTCTTCGATCTGAGACATATGGTGGCGTTTTTCTTTAAATCAATATAACGCCGACCCCGCGACTAACACTATTGTGAAAGACATGTACGAGTATCAGAAAGAGTAGCGGTCCTAATACGCTACCTTGAGGAACTCCTCCACTAATATATATTGGTTCTGATCAGTATTCACCATACAGTTCAGTCTTGCTTGAGGTTTGATCTTTGCACTCCATTTGCTAGGTGCTGCAGTCGGTTCCGCCAGGTTTCCATCGCGTTATCAATATATAAGTATAGGTGTAGTATAGTAAGTACATATCGGAGCTATGGATAGCCGGTTATTTTAATGGGCGTCCAGTGCATTAACAAGACGACATTTCGACCGCTGGCGATCCACAGGCGGTCCACTGTCCCCAAGACCAACTTAGGGGACGTCCATCAATTTGTAACCTCCACACTACATTCGTTTCTGTAGAAATACGGCCCAACTTTACCTCCCACTACATAAAAGTCTACATATTACCACAACTATGTCCCAACAAACTGTTATCCAACTTAAACTCGTATGCTAACCTTCGACTAAACAGAACCTAATTTGAACTGAACTGTAACTGGTCTGAATACAACTTGTCGTCGTACTAAATTTGCAAGTGAAGTAAAAAAAAGTATCCGGACCTAATCAAAATTTCCACTTACGTCTTGACAACGTTGTTGCAGATTTCTCTAAAACGCGATAGCAAACGGCAAGCATGCACCGGTACAACATTTTCTACTGCTAAAAAAAATTTCCAATTTATGATAAACAGTAGGGTGGAGACAGTAGCTATTCCTATGAAATGATATTCCAAGACAACGATTTTAGAATGGAATACATATTCAAAAAGAGAGATTAAAACTTCACGTGATCTTCACACATAAGGCCGGTATTACACTATCAAATTTCTTTGTCCAATATCTTTGTCCAATATCTTTGTCAAAGATATTTGATAGTGTAATAGGGATCTTTGACAAATGTCGTCCAATATTTGATCAAATCTAGGCCGAGGCCGTATATTTGATCAAAGAAATCGCTTGTCTTCTGTTCACTGCAATGCGATATGCTACCACGCGGAGCGCTAGCATCGCTGCAGCGTTCTGTCGTCTGTAGTGTTTTTATAACCATTGCCGGTAAATACAATTGGTATGTGCCGACAACTACAGAATTAATAGAGATGTCTGAAGCTGATGAGGCGCTTTACAACGTGAGGCACCCTGAATACAAAAATAGATTAAGAAGATTGGAGACCTAACCTGACCTAACCTAACATAACCCTCTCCTGTAGCAAGGAATCGGAGTGTTATAGTGAGCCTGTCTTCTGAAGATGTAGCAGTTCTTAAGTGAAAATTGTGCTTTGTGATATGAGGATACACTTCATTGAGCACATACAGCAATGTATGCTCATCCATTCTTAAGTAATTGATGTACGACTTGACGTCTTCCACTGTAAGCTCACGTAACAAGTTTTGTTGAATGCTTTTATCGTGTCGTCGTAAAACCCACGGCTTCACCCAGATTAGATTAGTTTTTCGTTCCATAGATCCGTGCTGAGGAGATCCTCGTGGATGTGGAACATGTCGATTTTTTTAAAGCTGAAATAAAAATACTAATAGTATGAATAAATACAATACATCATTTGTTTCTATTAAAAATTTCGCCAACGGAGTAGAAGGAGTTGGCCAGTAGTAAGTCTTTCAGGCTCCTTTTAAACTGATAAACTGATCTTTATTTCTAACTAAATTTTTTATGTTTCCTGGCAAATTATTGAAGATGAGTGTTCCTGAGTAGTGGACCCCTTTTTGAACTAAAGTAAGTGCTTTTAAGTCCTTGTGCAGATCATTTTTGTTCCTGGTATTGTATGTATGAACTGAGTTGTTTGTTGGAAAAAGAGATATATTATTTACGACGAATTTTATTAAGAAGTAAATATACTGAGAGGCAGTAGTTAGTATACCCAGTTCTTTGAAGAGGTTTCTGCAGGAGGTCCGTCTCCACAAATAATACGTATTACACGCTTTTGGACCTTGGAAACTTTTGTTTGACTTCAAGATTTAACCCAAAATATTATCCCATATGACATTATGGAATGAAAGTATGCAAGCTTTTTCATTTTTATGTTGCCTATGTCTGCTAACACTCGAATTGCAAATACGGATTTGTTAAGGCGTTTCTGTAGTTCTGTGGTGTGCTCCTCCCAACTGAATTTATTATCATGTTGTAATCCCAGGACTTTTAAGACTGTCAACCTCCTATGTATGGTTCCATTTTTTCCCCCCCCACTTCTTTTCCCCATGTGCACACAATGCAATTGGAGTACGTAGAACTGCTGCGGTTAATAACAAGTTGTTGTCAGCCATCTTGAACTTTGACGAAAAATTTGATGACAGTGTAATACCCCTTGTAGCGCTACGTCAAAGATCTTTGTCAAATATATTGGACGGAATATTGGATCACATCTTTGATCAAATCTTTGACAAAGAAATTTGATAGTGTAATACCGGCCTAACATAGGTCTGAACAATACCAGCCTTAACAAAGTCAACAATGATTTAAAGAGGGTACAATATTAACAGAGAATTTCTGTAAAAATCGAACAGCTTAAGCAATCAGTATGTTAATGCATGACTCAGGGTAGTGGGATGGTCTTTGTATCAGCTCTGAGCAAGTGAACAAACTAACTGATAATAATCGTTCTGAGAAACTAGCTGCTCAGTGGTGCAGTCTTACCTCAAGCTTCTTCTCTTCAAAAAATAATAACATTATTCAAAATTTATATTCTCTTCGCTTTCTAATATGTACATCTTACTCATTCTTGCCGTCCTTTACAATAAGTATTTCTTCGTCTAACAGATACAATCACAAGTCCACACAGCACTACTAAACACGTCCATCACCCACCACATTTCAAGGAAGAAAGTATCGCAGTGCGCAGAGGTAAAGACTGTGTTACGATACCACCAAAGATTGTTTAACAGTAACGTAATTTTCCCTCTCTCTGAAGTGCACATCGATACCATACAAAAATCGAAATGACATGACTACCTCACAAATTAAGTAATGTAATTTCTTTAAGATATGGACACCGCCTCCACTCTTTGTGAGATTTGGTGAAATGTGGTGAGACCTCCCCCTCACACCCCCCCCCCCAGCCTTTTCCCTCCCCTCCCTCCCCGTCAAATGACGTTGACCCCGTAGTCAGGTAAATAGTTAAAAATGAAAACTTATTTATTTGTTTTAAATGTGGTTGAATCATATGATTACATACACTACTGGCCATTAAAACTGCTACATCAAGAAGGAATGCAGATGATAAACGGGTATTCATTGGACAAATATATTATACTAGAACTGACATGTGATTAAATTTTCACGCAATTTGGGTGAATAGATCCTGAGAAATCAGTATCCAGAACAACCACCTCTGGCCGTATTTAACGGACTTGATACGCCTGGGCATGGAGTCAAACAGAGCTGGGATGGCGTGTACAGGTACAGCTGCCCATGCAGCTACACCACGATACCACAGTTCATCAAGAGCAGTGACTGGCGTATTGCAACGAGCCGGTTGCTCGGCCACCATTGACCAGACGTTTTCAATTGGTGAGAGATCTGGAGAATGTGCTGCCCAGGGCAGCAGTCCAACATTTTCTGTATCCAGAAAGGCCTGTACAGGACCTGCAACATGCGGTCGTGCATTATCCTACTGAAATGTAAGGTTTCGCAGGGATCGAATGAAGGATAGAGCCACGGGTCGTAACATATCTGAAATGTAACGTCCACTGTTCAAAGTGCCGTCAATGTGAACGAGAGGTGACAGAAACGTGTAACGAATGGCACACCGTACCATCACGCAGGGTGATACGCCAGTATGGCGATGACGAATTACGTTTCCAACGTGCGTACACCGCGATGTCGCCAAACACGGATGCGACCATCATGATGCTGTAAACAGAACCTGGCTTCGAAAAAATGACGTTTTGCCATTCGTGCACCCAGGTTCGTCGTTGAGTACACCATCGCAGGCGCTCCTGTTTGTGATGCAGCGTCAAGGGTAAGCGCAGCCAAGGTCTCCGAGCTGATAGCCCATGCTGCTGCAAACGTCGTCGAACTGTTCGTGCACATGGTTGTTGTCTTTCAAACGTCCCCATCTGTCGACTCAGGGCTCGAGATGTGGCTGCACGATCCGTTACAGCCATGCGAATACGATGCCTGTCATCTCGACTGCTAGTGATACGAGGCCGTTGGGATCCAGCAAGGCGTTCCGTATTACCCTCCTGAACCCACCGATTCGATATTCTGCTAACAGTAATTGGATCTCGACCAACGCGAGGAGCAATGTCGCGACACGATAAACCGCAATAGCGATAGGCTACAATCCGACCTTTATCAGAGTCGGAAACGTGATGATACGCATTTCACCTCCTTACACGAGGCA
The DNA here is from genome assembly GCF_023898315.1 of Schistocerca nitens. NCBI lineage: Eukaryota > Metazoa > Arthropoda > Insecta > Orthoptera > Acrididae > Schistocerca > Schistocerca nitens. The sequence goes on from NC_064618.1 coordinate 268,346,792, forward strand.
TCACAACAACGTTTCACCAGGCAACGCCGGTCAACTGCTATTTGTGTGTGAGAAACCGGCTGGAAACTTTCCTCATGTGAGCACGTTGTAGGTGTCGCCACCGGCGCCGACCTTGTGTGAACGCTCTGAAAAGCTAATCATTTGCATATCACAGCATCTTCTTCCGTAGGTTAAATTTCGCGTCTGTGGCACGTCATTTTCATGGTTTAGCAATTTTAATGGCCAGTAGTGTAGTTTTTCAATCTGTCGATTTATATGCTGACTATAGAATTCTTGTAGCTGAACTTTAGCTTACCTTACTTCCAGAAACGATTGAATTCTTGCTCGCATGTTTGCTTCGAACTGTCGGCATGCTGGTAAACATATGCATTGCAAAAGTTTTGGCGCAAATTCATGTTGATCACAATAACATCAGCTTTATATGCATTGCATAATATCACAACAGACTCACAGAGTGACACGCAATGATTTCGACCGGCGCGGCAGTGAAATCTAACACTAGTGTGGTACATTTTCAGTTCGAGGAATCCCTGGCACGCACACATGTAAAGCATCCAGTACAGGTCAGAGGGTCATGAAAACCGGTGGGTACTTTAATATTATCTATGCTCAGAATTTGGTGTATAAAACAAAATGTTTTCCTTTATAATAATGTATATTATCTGAGTTCCATAGTTTGAGGCGTAGCTCCGTATAACGATCCTGCCTTTGAGGCGGTTAAGTGGGAGATGTGTCTCAGAGCTGGAGAGTGACAGATGGTGATGTGAGACTGGACGCGCACGTAGTTTATGTATCAGCCGATAGAGGACAATATTGGATAAGAGGACTGTGTTTTAGCTTCGATTGTGCCCAGTAGAGTGCGCTAAAGTAACAGAATGTTTTTCATAAACTGTTCTAGTATTTTCATAAAGTGTAATTATTTCTTTTTGTTTATGTAAACTGTTATAAATGTGTTTTAGCAGTATGAATGATGCGTGAGTGTGGTTTAAGGTTGATATGAAGATAATTGTTTAACGAGTTATGAAGTAGGATTTAGTGTGGTAACATTTCGAAGAAGTATGGATATGGACAAAGGGGATTTTTGTAGAATAGATTTGTAAAGTGACTTTATGGTAAAGGGAAAGTTAATTCAGTTATAAATAACAATAGTAAATAACTTTATGCAAAAACAAAACTTCAGCATATTAGATAATTACGTCGGTAAAAAGTGCAGTCGTTAGGTTTACTATTTTGCGATTGGTTATTGATGAAAAGCGCGGACTGACGCGGGAGAATGTTGTTTTGCTATTGGCTTTTGAATAAACTGACCAATGGTAAAGCAATATTCTTCGCGCGCCTTTCTCTGCTGATAGAGTAGACTTAGAGTATTCTAGGGAAGAGTGGGAGCCTAGCCATGAAACAGCTCGGACGTGTATAGTAGTAGTTCGATGGAAACGATATGTTTCCCGATCTAGCAGTGTTTCATACATCAAAAGTGTGGTAAAGTGACGGCATAATTAATCCGATGGGCGTGTAGAAATTTCGGAATTTTTAAGTGAATTTTGTGACGAGAAAATACATATATTCCGCGTGGCGTATTGAGCAGGTCGGTGGCTAAAAACTGTGACTGCATTAGGTACCGACAGGCTTAATATTTGGCAACCATTCTCAATCAAAAACAATCAGTATTTTTGTAGCTATTACGTTTTCGGGAAATGCAACACCATAAACTTGCGAACGTGAATGAAAGGGATTGTGAGTGACTGTGTTAAGACTATCACGGGCTTGGCAGTGATACTTGTTCACCTAAGTTTCAGAATATATTAATTGAGGACAAAATTTCCAACCTTTCATTTCTTGTGAAAACTTTCTCCCGAAACGTAGATTAGTGACGTTAATTGCAGCCTGGTTCACGTCGAAGTACAGTATGTTTCGCTCGGCTTCCCTACTGATGAAATGCTGAGACAATGTTCACAGGTAGGTGCAGGTACGTAGTAAAGGGACGGAAGGAACCGCGCCGCCGCAAATTGACATGTACAATACCAATCTGAACCTTGACGTAATACTAATTTCGGGGTAGATGGCCGATGTTAACAAGAAGAATTGGAGAGTTCCTACGATAACTAACACCTATGAGAGTAGTCGGACAGGCATTAAATACAGGGTGTTTCAAAAATGACCGGTATATTTGAAACGGCAATAAAAACTAAACGAGCAGCGATAGAAATACACCGTTTGTTGCAATATGCTTGGGACAACAGTACATTTTCAGGCAGACAAACTTTCGAAATTACAGTAGTTACAATTGTCAACAACAGATGGCGCTGCGGTCTGGGAAACTCTATAGTACGATATTTTCCACATATCCACCATGCGTAGCAATAATATGGCGTAGTCTCTGAATGAAATTACCCGAAACCTTTGACAACGTGTCTGGCGGAATGGCTTCACATGCAGATGAGATGTACTGCTTCAGCTGTTCAATTGTTTCTGGATTCTGGCGGTACACCTGGTCTTTCACGTGTCCCCACAGAAAGAAGTCACAGGGGTTCATGTCTGGCGAATGGGGAGGCCAATCCACGCCGCCTCCTGTATGTTTCGGATAGGGTGTTCGCAGTGTCGTCTAAGGCAGTTTGTACCGCCACAAATTCACGAAGAATATCCAGATAGCGAGATGCAGTAATCGTTTCGGATCTGAAAAATGGGCCAATGATTCCTTTGGAAGAAATGGCGGCCCAGACCAGTACTTTTTGAGGATGCAGGGACGATGGGACTGCAACATGGGGCTTTTCGGTTCCCCATATGCGCCAGTTCTGTTTATTGACGAAGCCGTCCAGGTAAAAATAAGCTTCGTCAGTAAACCAAATGCTGCCCACATGCATATCGCCGTCATCAATCCTGTGCACTATATCGTTAGCGAATGTCTCTCGTGCAGCAATGGTAGCGGCGCTGAGGGGTTGCCGCGTTTGAATTTTGTATGGATAGAGGTGTAAACTCTGGCGCATGAGACGATACGTGGACGTTGGCGTCATTTGGACCGCAGCTGCAACACGGCGAACGGAAACCCGAGGCCGCTGTTGGATCACCTGCTGCACTAGCTGCGCGTTGCCCTCTGTGGTTGCTGTACGCGGTCGCCCTACCTTTCCAGCACGTTCATCCGTCACGTTCCCAGTCCGTTGAATTTTTTCAAACAGATCCTTTATTGTATCGGTTTTCGGTCCTTTGGTTACATTAAACCTCCGTTGAAAACTTCGTCTTGTTGCAACAACACTGTGTTCTAGGCGGTGGAATTCCAACACCAGAAAAATCCTCTGTTCTAAGGAATAAACCATGTTGTCCACAGCACACTTGCACGTTGTGAACAGCACACGCTTACAGCAGAAAGACGACGTACAGAATGGCGCACCCACAGACTGCGTTGTCGTCTAAATCTTTCACATCACTTGCAGCGCCATCTGTTGTTGAAAATTGTAACTTCTGTAATTTCGAAAGTTTGTCCGCCTGAAAATGTACTGTTGTCCCAAGCATATTGCAACAAACGGTGTATTTCTATCGCTGCTCGTTTAGTTTTTATTGCCGTTTCAAATATACCGGTCATTTTTGAAACACCCTGTAAATACAACAACGCTGAAACATGAGTATGCTCTCCTCACTAGCATGCAACTTTTCGCAGTCCGGAAAATAAGGGCTCACGTCGACACATCGAATCGACGTCACTCCCCGAGGATTATAATGGAACACTCGTTAACAGCGATCGACTGATATGAAATTAGCCAAAAGCTCTATGCACTTTCAAAAAAACCATCCGTCAACACTGTCACAACGACGTAACCTATAATCAGTATTAGGAACAGTATTAATTAATATTCTATTACCTAGCACTGCCAGCCGGCCGAAGTGGCCGTGCGGTTAAAGGCGCTGCAGTCTGGAACCGCAAGACCGCTACGGTCGCAGGTTCGAATCCTGCCTCGGGCATGGGTGTTTGTGATGTCCTTAGGTTAGTTAGGTTTAACTAGTTCTAAGTTCTAGGGGACTAATGACCTCAGCAGTTGAGTCCCATAGTGCTCAGAGCCATTTGAACCATTTGAACCTAGCACTGCTGAATTTTTGTATGCACCAATATCACTAACAAACGTTTACTACTGGTGATAACAAGACCTAAGTTTCATTTGGCTGATTCCACCACAATGCTGTCGTCTGCTTAAACTTTCTGTAGGATATGCACTCGCACAAATAAAAGTGACGACCTTCTAGTACGAAACCAAATTGACAAACACCAATAGAGTACCATTCCGGATCAACGTGAGCATACACAACTTTGTGCAATAATCCCACAGGCTTATTATACTTTCATTAAATATTAAATATTTGAATGTCATTAGTTTCTGATGAAGCAAGGATATTATTATTACGTCTTATTTACATTCCGTTGCGAACCAGCGACTGTATTAATTGCAGACTGAGAATTCATCATTTTATTCCAGTGTTCCAAATCTATTGCGAACCTACACTTTCATAATGTTGCTTCTCTTTAAGTATTTGTACGGTATAGCTAAATCTTTCGTTTTCTACGTTTACATAATATTATATTCTTGGTCCAATAAATGGGATTAACTTTATTTTAATTAACTTTCCCTAAATCGACTCTAAGAAAATCACCTTTTCTCTCTCTTTCTTTCTTCATTTTAGTCTCTGTATCTAGTTCTTTCTCTTTACTGAAAGAATGAAAACGTTTTTTAATACTTTCTCTGTACTACAAATGACGTACGCAGAACACGTTTTTAAACTTCCACATAGTTAAACAACTTAATTTTTGTCTTGAAAATCTCAATGGTCACAGTTTAAAATTGTTGGTTCAAGTGCTGTTTATAAACTATTCCCCTTGGAATAGGAAAACAAACTGATAAAAAAAACTAGTGTCACCGCCACTTTGTATTCCATTTTAAGATTTTAGCAAAATTCAGACCTCTTCAGGCGTTGACATTCGCGTACACACTACACCTTGAAGTTACAACACTTAAATCGTACGAGATAATCACCGTTTGTCCCTCCTTTAAATGGTTCTTGATTGGATCGTTTTCTGCTCTGACTATCAAAATATAGGAAAATAGTCTGCTTCCAAAGACAATCGCGATATACGGTACAGTATATTAACGTACTAAGACGTAAAGTGGCGTCGTCCGGACCTCAAAAGTACAAGTCTCGCCTCAGTCGGTGGTCGTGGGGTTCTCAAGCGTTGTTCAAATACCTTAGAACACGCCATAATAATAATAATCCTAATTGGCCGATACTCACTCGGTATTCCTTTACACCCACTACCATGTCAACTCAGTCACCTTCTATGGTGCACGCGATCAACACTAAAAATTATCGAAAATATTGAATAGTTAGCGGATGAGTTCTCCAACAGGCACACAAATACCTAACCAAAGAAAAGAAACCTCCGCTACATCTAACAGCCGGTACGACCAACAATTCTTCAAAATTCATCAACAGATCTACCATATAATCGCAAACGGTATTTCCGTATTCCACAGTACGTAGCGTTACACGGACGCCCACCTAGCTATCTTCCAAATCTAAATTATCATTTGCTCATATAGCAATAGTGTTCGGCTGCCACGCAGACACCATCACTTCTCAGTAGTAATCCAATCGATTAAACTCCCAACCTCAAGACTGGCTTCTGAATCTTGAACAATTTAATTTCAATTAACATGTCGGAGTATATAGTTACTGATGACGAACGAGAATTCACAATCAAATTATGACACGTCAGTGTCCTGTTATGCACCACTACAACCGACCGTTACCCGTCTGCGTCATAACAGCGACTATTCACGCTTTCTTCCTCGGGGATCGAACTAAGAACCAGTTATCGAACAATCTTAGAACGGTGATTATCCATTGTACACGGTAACTTCACTCATCGTAGCCTTCGGTAACGTTCCTGTCTGCAGTAGTTGTAGCGTCGCTTACTCGCGCTGCTACCCATTCGCTCTGGTGTCCGCGATCAGCTTTCCGTCAGCTTTTTCTCTCGGTCTTTAGATACTATAATTTGACAAAGGAGTATACATTAAATCATATCTTTTACAAAGTTTAAACATCCATTTTCTTGTCGAGACTAAGTTTAGTCGACTCTATTACGTAATGCGAAACGAAAAAATCGCAACAAAATTTTTTAGCACACTACAATATGTAATTGGGTTTTACTTGTTTAAGTGAAACATAACTTTTAGGTAGAGCTTTGAAAGTAAAATAAATCATTGTGATGTGCATTTGGTATAAGAGACCTTATGGAAGCTGTAGACTTAGTAATGGTAATGGTATTTATCCGTAGTCCGCCTGTGTAGGAGAGTGGTAACGTGTTTGCCTACCATACAGCAGGCCCGGGTTCGATTCTGTGCCGTTTTGGAGATTTTTCCGCTCGTGGAATGCGTGTTGCGTTGTCCCCGTCGTCATTTCGCCATCACCGACACGCAAGCCGCACACTATGTCGTCACCTGAAATAAGACTTGCACCCGGTGGCCGAACTTCTCCGCATGGCGCCTCCCGACCAACAAAGCCACACAATCATTCTTTTTTTTTTTTATTCATCCCTCGGTCACTTTCAGAAGAATATTACACGGGTCGTGGTTTTACGATTTATCAAATAAGAAAAACGTAATTCATGTATACAGGCATTTACACACGGTTAGTGGTCCAGTTTGACGAAGGTGGGACAACAGATGCTCTGGCGCGACTTGATTGCAGAAATCATTCCGGTGTATGGCTGAAGTGATTTAGCGAAACGTAGTTGTTGTTATTGTAGTAAGCTTGCATCCCATCAGTGTTGTTCTTTCCACGACGTCAGAACCTGGTACAGAGGTTGGCGATGAACTGCAAGTGATGACGTGGCTTCATTAATCACAGAATATTGTCAGCACTGAGGATATAATCGAACACCTGGACACCCATAAATAATTTGCCCATGAAAATCGCGAGCAAGGCATCTGCCATCATTTACTTGCGCCTACGTCAGTGATGCTGTGAGTATGTTTAAGCATAGCTATACCTAAGAATCAGTTCATTTAACTGGACCGGCCGGAGTGGCCGAGCGGTTCTCGGCGCTACAATCTGGAACCGCGCGACCGCTACGGTCGAAGGTTCGAATCCTGCCTCGGGCATGGATGTGTGTGATGTCCTTACGTTAGTTAGGTTTAAGTAGTTCTAAGTTCTAGCGGACTGATGACCTCAGAAGATAAGTCCCATAGTGTTCACAGCCATTTGAACCATTTTGAACCATTTAACTGGTAAACATTAATCTCATTAGACAGACAAAATATTGTTACTGGATGCTACAGAGATTACACCACGTAACGACGAACGTGATCGAATGGCTTGGTTCAAATGGCTCTGAGCACTATGGGACTTAACAAATGGTTCAAATGGCTCTGAGCACTATGGGACTTAACATCTGTGGTTGTCAGTCCCCTAGAGCTTAGAACTACTTAAACCTAACTAACCTAAGGACATCACACACATCCATGCCCGAGGCAGGATTCGAACCTGCGACCGTAGCAGTCGCGGGGTTCCGGACTGAGCGCCTAGAACCGCTAGACCACCGCGGTCGGCGAACGTGATCGATTCATAAATGTTACCCGTAATATAACATATGCTTTCACAGCCGATGTTTACTTGTGTTAAAAAAAATGTAACAGAAGTACTACGCATCTTATTTATTTGGAAGTCGATTGTAGCTTTCATTTCCTACCCAATACTATAAGGCACTTGTGAATTAACTTCATGTAGACAAATGATGCCAATTGTGTGCGACGCATTGTGCTACGATAATAAGAAGGAAGCGCATTGAATGAGCGTTAAGATAAAACTATTATTTGCTTTTTGTTGTATTGATCTAAATGTTCATCTTCTGTAGATGGGGTGAAAGTAACTGCAACCGATAAAGATTAATTCTTTCTCATTTAGTGCTTGATGGAACCGCGCGACCGCTACGGTCGCAGGCTCGAATCCTGCCTCAGGCATGGATGTGTGTGATGTCCTTAGGTTTAAGTAGTTCTATGTTCTAGGGGACTGATGACCTCAGATGTTAAGTCCTATAGCGCTCAGAGCCATTTGAACCTTTCTTTTTAATTTAGTGCTTGATGTTCTCGTAAGTTAATGCTCTTTTCCTAAAACGTTTCCTCAAGCTATGGAAAGTTAGGTACATTCAACGGGAACAAGAACAACACGTATGGACGAGACGTAAGGAGCAACCGTAAACTGTAGTGGGTTCGTGAACTTGAGTTTCCACAGTGAGTGGATGAAGGACAGCGGAGAACGGCACAGCAGTCCTGCAGTGCTGGCAACTTGAGCGGTGGTGAGTCACGGTTTCGCGTCACATTCCCGTCAGGGCGAGGACGAACGCCCGCCGCTCCCGTGGCGTCGGCCTAACAAAGAATCCGCCCAATCGCCAACAGACGCTACGTGTGCCGACTCCCTCATAACGCGCTTCCGTGGCGCGCTAGCGCAGGCCGTTCTGGGAGCCGGCAGCTCGCGTGCACACACAAACAGCAAAGCAAGCTCCTTTTTAGGTAGCTCCACAATCTAGCACCGAAAGTATCGCCTGCTAAACACGCAGCGCGACATGAAAGTAGAGTATCGCTATAACCTACCGGTATCAAGTAACGCAGAGTTTCACGATATTCGACTGGTCTACCATGACCGTGGGGGGGGGGGGGGGGGGGGGACAGTAAGTGCACGTGCTTACAGGAAAGCAACGGCGACAACGACGTAAGTGTATTTCTGTATACAGCACATTACATGCATTCGCAACTGCGAATACGGGCAACTATCAGGTGCAGAATGGAATGAAGACAATGAAAATTTGTGCCGTATCTGGACTCGAACCCGGATTTCCTGCTTGCCGCGAGCGGTCGCCATATCATTAGGCTATCCGTGCATGACTAACGGCCACACCCAAATTTCTATATGTCGTCAACCATGCGTCTAGAATCGGTGCTGTTCTCGTACGTTCATTACGTATTTTCCCGTACGGGTGAGACGTTCGGTTGTCCGGTGTCGGCGGACAAATATTATACTGCATGAGTGTCCAGAGGAACTTCGTATCGCAGTTCAGATTAACACAGGCACTGCAGTATTCTTTATACAGGGCAAACCCGAACTCTATTGACAAAATTTTGGACGTTTTTCAGGGATATTTGCACACTACTGGCCATTAAAATTGCTGTACCAAGAAGAAATGCAGATGATAAACGGGTATTCAATGGACAAATATATTATACTAGAACTGACATGTGATTACGTTTTCACGCAGTATGGGTGCAAAGATCCTAAGAAATCAGTACCCAGAACAACCACCTCTGGCCGTAATAACGGACTTCATACGCCTGGGTATTGAGTCAAACGGAGCTTGGATGGCGTGTACAGATACAGCTGCCCATGCAGCTTCAACACGATACCACAGTTCATCATGAGTAGTGACTGGCGTATTGCGACGGGCCAGTTGCTCAGCCACCATTGACCAGACGTTTCTATTGGTGAGAGACCTGGAGAATGTGCTGGACAGAGCAGCAGTCGAAATTTTCTGTATCCAGAAAGGCCCGTACAGGACCTGCAACATGCGGTCGTCCATTATCCTGTTGAAATGTAGGGTTTCGCAGGGATCGAATGAAGGGTAGAGCCACGGGTCGTAACACATCTTAAATGTAACGTCCACTGTTCAAAGTGCCGTCAATGCGAACAAGAAGTGACCGAGACGTGTAACAAATGGAACCCCAAACCATCAAGCCGAGTGATACGCCAGTACGGCGATGATGAATACACGCTTCCAATGTGCGTTCACCGCGATGTCGCCAAAAACGCATGCGACCATCGTGATGCTGTAAACAGAACCTGGATTCATCCGAAAAAACGACGTTTTGCCATTCGTACACCGAGGTTCGTCGTTGAGTACACCATCGCAGGCGCTCCTGTCTCTGATACAGCGTCAAGGGTAACCGCAGCCATGGTCTCCGAGCTGAGAGTCCATGCTGCTGCAAACGTCGTCGAACTGTTCGTGCAGATGGTTGTTGTCTTGCAAACGTCCCCATCTGCTGACTCAGGGATCGAGACGTGGCTGCATGATCCGTTACAGCCATGCGGATAAGATGCCCGTCATCCTGACTGCTAGTGATACGAGGCCGTTGGGATCCAGCACGGCGTTCCGTATTACCCTCCTGAACCCACCGATTCCATATTCTGCTAACAGTCATTGGATCTCGACCAACGCGAGCAGCAATGTCGTGATACGGTAAACCGCATTCGCGATAGGCTACAATCCGACCTTTATCAAAGTCGGAAACGTGATGGTACGGATTTCTCCTCCTTACACGAGGCATCACAACAACGTTTCAGCAGGCAACGCCGGTCAACTGCTGTTTGTGTATGAGAAATCGGTTGGAAACTTTCCTCATGTCAGCGCGTTGTAGGTGTCACCACCGGCGCCAACCTTGTGTGAATGCTCTGAAAAGCTAATCATTTGCATATCACTGCATCTTCTTCTTGCTGGTTAATTTCGAGTCTGTAGCACGTCATCTTAGTGGTGTAGCAATTTTAATTGCCAGTAGTGTATTTTGAGATATGGGAACCGTGGTCTGCGGCAGTGACGCGATAAGTATATTTCGTTTGATTTCGCACCCCCAGTATGCAACTGATTTACTGAAAATACCTGCATAACAGTGTAAATGAAGACGGCACGCCGGCCGCGGTGGCCGAGTGGTTCTAGGCGCTTCAGTCCGGAACCGCGCGATTGCTAAGGTCGCAGGTTCGAATCCTGCCTCGGGCATAGATATGTGTGATGTCCTTAGGTTACGTTTAAATAGTTCTAAGTTGTAGGGGACAGATGACCTCAGATGTTAAGTCCCATAGTGCCCAGAGCCATTTGAACCATTTGAAGACGGCACACGCAGTGTGTCTTGTTTGAAAACAATCGTGTCCCATTGATACAAGGTATTTACTGTCGACAACAGTAAGGTCCACATTATCTTTGCCCTTGTCCGAGAGTATAAGTTCCATGTTAACAGTAATATATAGCAGTATCGACAGGTTTGGTGACGAAGATTTGCTGATACGCACTGTGTATATAGCGTCAGAGAACTCACTGGGAGAGTCGCTCAGCGACGCTATGGTAAACTGTTCCCGTGATAGGGGCAACAGGAGCATTTCAAGTTACGAGGGGTGGTCAATAAGTAATACAACAATTTTTTTAATCGGCCAATTTCGGTTTAAAAAATGGAGAATTTGTTGTGGTCCGTCGTGTAATATTCCCGCTTCAGCTCCTATATTTACACAAGGTTCTGATTGTTTGGGGTGCTTTATATAGCCTTCAAAATGGCGTCTGTAACGGAAGTGCGTTCCAAACAGAGTTGTCACTGAGTTTCTCTTAGTGGAAAACCAGAGTATCACAGATATGGATAGGCCGTTACAAAATGGCTGCGAAGACCAGGCAGTGAACAAAGGCACGATGAGTCGTTGGGCGAAGTGTCAGTCGTCACCACAGTAAGGACAAGCAAACGTGTCCCATCCCCCGCGTGCAGACCGGCCGCACACAGCTGATACTCCTGCAATATTGGAAAGTGTGGACACTCTCATTCGAGGTGATCGACGAATCACTCAAACATCTCACAGCACAACTGGGCGTATCTGTCGGTAGCGTCGACACGCTCGTCCACCAGTTGGGGTAGTCAAAGATGTGTGCACGCTGGGTTCGTCATCGCCTAACAGAAGACCATAAAGAGCAAAGAAGGACCATCTGTGCGGAACTGCATGCACCTTACGTAGTTCATCATGAAAACTTTTGTTCGAACACCGTCGCAGCCGATGAAACATTGGTTCATCACTTCGAACCTGAAACAAAACGGCAGTCCGTAGATTGGCGCCACACAACCTCTCCTCCGAAGAAAAAGTTCAAAGCCGCACCCACAACCGGTAAAGTCATGGCGACGACCTTCTGGGTCACTGGAGGTGTTATTATTTTTGATGTCCTCCCTCACGGTGCAACAATAAACCCTTGAGTGTACTGTGCTACTCTAGAGTCTCCAGTTGTGAGCAGGAACTATACAACGTTCACTTAAAAAAAGTTTCGAAACTCATTTTTTCCTGCCGTATAATCGACGTCAGCACACTAACTCTGATGGTAGCTTGAACTAACAGCTATAAACAAAAGACATGTATTGGACCACACTGTTGCGAGCCAGTGTCCACAGTGTAGTTAGGTGTTCATCATAATCTGCAGCATGTTATGAATAAGAGAAAAATGTTGTGCAAAATTTGTCCGACACACCCTGACTTCTGAACAAAGATGACACATGGACGCCTGCTGTCAAATGTAATGTATTGCGAATACACAGAAAGAAGGATCCTTTATTGTATGCTTATATGATAGCGGAACAAACACTGGTAGCAGTTGCTTCTGTAAAATATCTGGGAGTATGCGTACGGAACGATTTGAAGTGGAATGATCATGTAAAATTAATTGTTGGTAAGGCGGGTGCCAGGTTGCGATTCATCGGGAGAGTCCTTAGAAAATGTAGTCCATCAACAAAGGAGGTGGCTTACAAAACACTCGTTCGACCTATACTTGAGTATTGCTCATCAGTGTGGGATCCGTACCAGGTCGGGTTGACGGAGGAAATAGAGAACATCCAAAGAAGAGCGGCGCGTTTCGTCACAGGGTTATTTGGTAAGCGTGATAGCGTTACGGAGATGTTTAGCAAACTCAAGTGGCAGACTCTTCAAGAGAGGCGCTCTGCATCGCGGTGTAGCTTGCTGTCCAGGTTCCGAGAGGGTGCGTTTCTGGATGAGGTATCGAATATATTGCTTCCCCCTACTTATACCTCCCGAGGAGATCACGAATGTAAAATTAGAGAGATTCGAGCGCGCACGGAGGCTTTCCGGCAGTCGTTCTTCCCGCGAACCATACGCGACTGGAACAAGAGAGGGAGGTAATGAGAGTGGCACGTAAAGTGCCCTCCGCCACACACCGTTTGGTCTCTTGCGGAATATAAATGTAGATGTAGTTGTAGAAGTAGACTGAAATGCAAAACGCGAACAATTCTTTTCTGGAAGAAATCATCACAGGTTACGAGACTTGTTACCATCAGTACGAACCTTACCACAGGACGTCCAACTGTGGAAATTCACATCAAAGGTCAACGCTTTGACGGTATAAACGACATTCAAGGTAGTGTGACACGCGGGTAGAACATCCCATAGAAGGACTATTCTAACAGTTTCACATGGTTATGTGAACGTTCTACGCACTGTACTCGAGTAGCGTGTGGGGGGTGGGGGGAAAGAAAGAGAGAGGCTATGCAGAACAGTTGAAGGTTTAAAACCAACGTCTTATCTTTTCTGGAAACTTCTTGGTCTGTCGGTGTACACCAAAATACAATTAGATCCCTTAAGGTTGATGTAGGACTAGTTCTTATGAATGTAGAAGATCCAATTTCCTTCCCCATCTTTGCCCACTTCTAACCTGCTCCGCCTCTGATAGCGTCACCATACTGACTAAGTTAGACCACAGTATCCATTTCTTCTAACTGTCTCGCAGGCAACGAGATGCTTAATTCTAATTTTCAGTTCTATGGCGGATAACATAAAAGTGAACTTGAATGTACACCAAATTTTCGGAATCTTATATTGAAACGCATCGAATCGCTTAATTTTGGTAGGATTTCATTTTGTACCAATAATTTTCGGCAGGACTAAGATTTTAATTGAGTTAGTGATTCAGACGAATAAACGTTGGGGCCAGAAATAAATATCAAATTGTCAGCAGAACCTTGATGTTCTCATGAAAATTAGTTGTTTCAGTACTACATGGCAGGACATATGGTATGGATAGTTCCGATGCCACAGAGTACGTTGGCACTACGAGAGCAGACGATCTTCGCCGACCATTGCGCCCTCTATGCGACGTTGTGCAGCTCTACGAGCGTGGCTCCACTTTCGCCCAGTTCATGAAGAGCAGACGACCGAGAACCATCGCTTTAGCTTAGCTTGCTATTGAGACTTTCTTATCTGGACTTTGGCTTCGCACTTACGTGCACATCTGTACAAAGTTACGTAAGTATTTACATATATTCACGCACCAGCCACAACCTCTTTTACTTTACTTGCAGTACCATCGTGCTTCATCCACCTGCTCCTAGTCGCTTCCTTTCATTCGGCCTCACTGTCAGCTTTCAGGAGCAGACCCACGCGCCGCCTTCCATGGGGGATAAAAAAAGAAAAGAACCGCCACTATTAACAGTAATGTGACATATACCTTTCCTGCCTTTTTAGTATAACTCCATCAGAAATCTTGCCTGAAATGTCGTCTATTCGATAGTTAAGTACAACTATTGAAAGGTGGCTACACTGAGCCACAGCGCCAGAGATCGCTAGAGAGCATTGTTCCGCCGCCTCCACTGGCACAGTGTGTGTTGAGATGTCGTAGTAGTCAGTGCTTGTCGAGGACTCGGGGTAGTCAGTTCGTGTTCAGATGTGCTAGTAGAGAGTGCTTGCTGAGATGTGATACTGACAAGTTCTTGTTGAGATGTGGTAATAGCGAGTCGGTGTGGAGATATATTGTAATTATGAGAGTGATTTTGGGCAATATATGAAGGTAACGAAACTTGATTTATTTTTTATTATTTCCATGTTTTAAATAATGTGTCATTACAGGTTCAGTCAACAAAGCATCTGGCTTGTGTTCTTGGATTAGAGTGTAATTGTGGTTCTCTTGAGTAATTATGGTATTTGTATTTTCTTTAATTAATTCAGTATAAATGGTATTTGAAATTCTTGTCTTTTGAAGAAGAACCGTGCCAGATGTGTACGTTGAGTCACACTCCCACACACAGAACAGTTACTCTTGTGCTTGTTGTTGCGTTGGTTTTATAGTTGCTGGGGACTTAATTAATTAATTGTGTTAATGAAAATTTCCATTTTATTCTTTGTTATTGTTCTAAGCAGTCAGATTGCGTAATAATAACAGTCAGGGCCAACCGTTTACGAGACATTGCGTAATCGGACAAACAGCTACTAAAGCAAAAATTAAAATTATTTGCATTTCTTTTCATTTAATTAAGCCCCCATGCACGTGGCGACCGCTGCTTCGGATCGTCCCTTGGAATTTTTCTGATTGTAAAAATAGTAGACAGTAGCATTGTTGTAGTAATTTGTAGTTTAGTAATTATAGTCTGTTTTGCATGTGTAGATTTGGTAATTGTCATTCTTATAATGGTATTTTTTCTCTGAATTTGATTGTTGTCTTGTATACGCGTTTGACAATTTAGTGCAATTATTTCAATTGTTCGTTAAGCGTGTTTGAGGGAAACATTTCGTGTAAATGGTATTGTTGGTGATAAAGAGTCATTGTGTGTAATTTTCGTACAGTGACGAGTTTTGTATTTTTTGTAAATGATTACGCGATCAATGAAAAAGGCGAAAATGATGGACAGTGAGAATGACGAAATTGTTAACATGGCGAACTCGCCAACAGAGGAAAACACTATCATGAATAATGAAGTGGAAAACAGTTTAATAAGTCGGGAAGATAGTCCGGAACCATTTCAAAATTTTTCTCAATCAGAAAATTCACAGAATACGAGATTAATGACAGAAGATTCTGGAATAGTATTGAACACAGATAGCTTTACAGCTATGACGAAAGAAGTTGGTTTCGCGGGAAATGTTAGGGGCGAAAAGAATTTCGAACCGGCTATTATGGAGCAGTTGATGAGTGCGATATTAAATTTACGATCTGAATTAAAAACAGATAGGGGAACAATGGAGCAGTTTTGATCTGAATTAAAAACACAAATAGGAACAATTAAGACAGAGATGGGAGCAATGGGAACACGGTTAGACTCACAAGGATCTGAATTAAAAACAGAGATAGGAACAATTAAAACAGAGATAGGAACAATTACAACTGAGATGGGAACAATGGAAACACGGTTTGACTCACTGGGATCACAGTTAGGATCTGAATTAAAAACTGAGATAGGAACAATGGAAACACGATTAGATTCACGAATAGGGACATGTTTCAAAAACATGAAAGATGAATTAAAGAAAGAAATTAGAGAGGAAGTACAACCGATTTTGAATTCTCACAATAATAGATTAATTGCAGTAGAGATTAGACAAAGGGAACAGGATAGAGAACAGGAAGAAAGAGATCGCGTGATAGTACAAAAATTTTCAGAGTTAAATTTACAACGTGCACACGATAAGGAAGAAATATTTGAGAGAATCGAGGAATCCGTACCAAATGACAGAATAAATAATCTAACACAACAATATGAACAGTTAACTACCAAATGTGTCAACACTGAAACCCGAGTCGCGACACTTACGGAAGACGTAAGTAAACAGAAAAAAAAATAGGTGACTTATCGGAAAGAGTTGAGGAGATTTCAGATAAATTGACAAATCTTAGTTTACATGGGGACAGAGATTCAGATGATACAGCTCCATTACCATTTGCAGAAACCGAAGAGTACCAGAACATAAATAAGCATGTTGAAAATCAGGGAAAGTTTAATGAACGCGTTAAAAGGGAAGTAGAGGCATTACGAAAGCAAGTCAAACAAATCGAAGGTGAAATTGTAGGAAAAGACAGCAAAAGAAATTTAGAATCACAGGTAGCAGAGGGGTTTGAAGAAAGTAATTTGTTTCATTTACGGGATGCAACAAGAGAGCGCCAGGCGCGCGAACTTGACAATAATCGACATTCAAACTGGGACAGACGCGGTAGGTCTTTGTCGCCACGAGGCGAAAACTTTGACTATAAACACATTTTGACTGTTCGGAAATTTAAGATCTTCCGCAATTCTAAAAATGACATACATCCATGTGCATGGTTAGATCAATTTATGTATGCACTCCCACCAAATTGGCCACTAAGTCACAAACTGGAATTTATGTGTGGATATTTAGAAAACGAACCGGCGACGCGGATGCGTGCACTCATTAGAGATTGTAATAATCTGAATGAATTTTATCATGCATTTCTATCGGCATATTGGTCCGAAAACACGCAAGACAGAGTCAAACACAGTCTTATTATGCAGCGTAATTTCAAACAGTCTGAATTCCGCACGCCAGCAGAATATTTTGAAGACATGATTCGAAAGAATCAGTTCCTTTCCAACCCTTACAGCCCGACTGAATTAATTCGCATTTGTTTAACTAAGCTGCCACAATCCATAAGACAAATTGCTTTAGCCGGAAGATGTAAAGACGACATTGAGACTTTTAAGACTTTGCTACAAGAACTTGAGTATGACAACGACGACGGGACTTCTTGTAATTTTTTCAGTAGCAGTAATTACAATACATTTTCAGAGAAAAGGGATAGTGATCGGAACGGACGTTATTTGGGTAACTTTGAGAATGACAGACGTAACAGACAGGACAATAGATACCAGCCTTATGACAATAACAGACGTTCTAACAGAAATTACACAGACAATTATAATAACGGTAATTCGTACCGCAATGATCAATCATACGGAAACAGTAATCGGTATCATCAAGACAGAAATTATCCATACAGTAATAGAAATTCTTACTACAGAAATAATCAGGGTAGTAGGTCTAACAATAATTTCAGAAGTGACAGTCGAAATTATACAAGAAGTAGTTATGCAGACAGACAGGAAAACAGAAATTTTAATAACAGACACAACCAAGAATTTGCATCTAACAGACAGGAAGGACCTAATTGGCATCCTCCGCGTGACAGAAATTCAGAGAGACAAGTGGAAATAGTAGAAATTGATCCGCGAAATGACGGGAATAATCAAAGACGTGACGCAAACAATCGACCATTACTTGCAGCTTCGGCTTCTGGCAGCAATATAGACGGTTCAGAAAGTAATGACACTACAACTTTACACTACGTACGCCTGGAAGACATGAGAGACATTTTGTTAGACGAAAAGGAAACTAATGTAGACGCATTTTTACATCCTGTTATTGAAGTATGTGTGGGTAAGAATAAGTTCACTGCAGTTTTAGATTCTGGGAGCCCATTGAACGTCATTAGTGAATTAGTTTTGCATATATGTGAAAGAACTATTGCCTGTCCTGTGTTACCTATTTCTAAAACTACAATTCGAGGCGCTATTTCTGGAAAAGGTGTGGAAGTTAAACAACAGACCAACCTAAATTTCATTTGTCAAGGATACGAATTTTCTGCTAATTTTATTATTGTTCCATTACTCAGTACACAGATTATTTTAGGTATGGAGTTTCTTAACGCACAGAAGGCAATTTTGAACTTTAAAGAAGGAAGTGTGAATTTGAATGTTGCCGGAATGCCGAAATGTTTGAAATTTTTCGAGTGTTTAGCAAGATCTGAATCAGATACAAAATGTTTAAGGTTTCTTACTTCTGATGTTTTCGTTGAGCATTATGACGACAGTGTGTTTATTCATGACAATGACAATAGATACAGAGACGCGATGGAGGATATAATTAGTAGCGAAGAATTAATTAATGAAAAGGTTAAAAAAGCTGAAGTGCCAGATGACGTTGCAAGAGAAGAGCTGCACCATATTTTGACTTCACATGCTACAGTGTTTAGTCATCACACAGGAACTATACAAGGCTTACAATATTTATTTAAAGTAAAAGAACACACACCATTTCGCGGAAAAACGTACGCTATTCCTTTGGCTTACAGAGACAAGGTTAAGAATGAACTTCAATACATGTTAGATCAGGGCATTGTTGAGCCAGCAGTCAGTCCTTATACCAGCCCATTACACGTTGTTCTTAAAAAGGATGGGTCAATTCGTTTGGTTCTGGTTTCCAGACAGATAAATAATATTATTATTCCTGAAACTGACCGTCCACAAAATTTAGATGAACTTCTTCAACATTTCCATGGAATTAAAGTTTTATCCACGATTGATATGCGCGCAAGTTTTTGGCAAATAGAACTCCACCCTGATTGTAGAAAATATACTGCTTTTTTAGCCTTTGGTAACTGTTACCAGTTTCGGAAATTACCGTTTGGACTTACTGTATCTTCTGCAGCATTTATTCGCAGTTTAAATGAAAATTTTACCTGTTTATCTTCGTGACAATATTACTTCTTATGTTGACGACATTCTTATTGCTAAACGTTCTTGGAGTGAGCACAACAAAATTTTGGATTCATTATTACGTATTTTTGCACGAGTTGGCATGACAGTGAACTTGGAAAAATCAGAATTTGGTCGTTCTCAGGTGAAATTTCTCGGTCACATTATTTCTACAGAAGGTATTCTCCCTGATCCAGAGAAACTGGACGCAATTCGTAATTATGCTGTTCCTACCACAAAACGTGATGTTCGTAGTTTCCTTGGTGTCTGTAATTTTCTTAGACGCTTTGTTAGATTGGACAATTTGGCCACACCTCGTTTATGTGAACTATCTGGAAAAAATTCTAATTGGTGTTGGGATGAGGAAGCTCAATCAGAATTTGAACAACTTCGTGATGCTTTAGTTGCTGCTCCACTTCTTTCACATCCGGATTTATCTAAAGATTTTTGTTTGGCGACGGACTCATCATACAAAGGCCTAGGGGCACATTTATTTCAAGAGATAGAAGAAAACGGCGTTGTAGTACAGAAGACAATTGCATTTGGAAGTCGTGTTCTCTCTAAATCAGAGAAGAATTATTCGATTACGGAACTTGAAGCTTTGGCTGTTGTATGGGCTTTCACAAAATTTCGCACATTTTTGTTTGGCAGACATACTAAGGTTTACACCAATCATCGAGCTCTGGAATTTCTTATGTCGACAAAATTAACTCATGGCAGATTGTCACGATGGGCGTTGTATCTACAGGAATTTGATTTTAGCATTGTTTACATACAGGGATCTTCAAATATTGTTGCTGATGCTTTATCACGTGCACCTATGGGTTTGAAACAAAGTGCTGAAGAGGACTGCAAAGAAAACCATTATTGTTTGATGTATATTCAAGGTGTTGCGTTTGAGAACTTTATTTCGTCTTCGCTCCAGGACATCGCTAAGGAGCAAAATAAGGATCCAATCTGAAAGGACATTAAGGAGAAGTGGAGGAGAAAGGAAAGCGTAGCGATCAGACAGTATTATTTAGTTCGCAATGATATTCTTTTCAAACGAAAATCGGTCGACAACTCTGTTTGGTTAGTTTGTATTCCTGATGAGTGGGTCAATAAATTGATTTGGTACACACATTTTAGTTATGCGCACTTTGGTCCCAGAAAATGCTTTCATAAATTACGAGAAAATTGCTACTTCAGTAATATGGAAAAACGTATTCGATATGTTCTTGCCAAATGCAAATTATGTCAACAGGCTAAGCCGCCAACTGTTTCTCACAGAGCACCGTTGTTTCCTATCATTCCAGCGAAATTAAAGGACATGGCTGCAGTCGATTTGTTCGGTCCAGTGGTTCGTTCTACTAATGGTTTTGCGTACATTTTCGTAGCAGTGGAATTGACAGTAAAATATGTGTGTTTTACACCTTTACGCAAAGCAACAGCTCGTTCAGAATCTAATGCTTTCATCAAACATTTTCTTAAAGAAGTTGGTCATGTTGATAAGGTTATATCAGATAATGGATCACAGTTTCGCTCTAAAATTTGGCTTCGTACTCTACGGCGTCGTAAAATTAAACCAATTTTTATTTCACTTTTTCACCCTCAGTCTAACGCTTCAGAAAGATGGATGAAGGAAATTAATAAATTGTGTCGTCTTTATTGTCATCAGAATCACAGAACGTGGGATCAGTATCTTCATATTTTTCAAAACATTCTGAATGAACTTCCTAATGATTCAACTTCTTTACCGCCACTATTGATATTAAAAAATAAAGCACCGTCAAATCGCATTTCTGAAATCGTTCCTTTTCCGCCTTCACGGAAACTGCGGCATTCTGAAGTTGTCAACCTGGCTCTACGAAATATTGCGTCTGCGGCTGCAAGAAGAGAGAAATCAGCTAAACGTCCTGGTCGTTTAAAAATTTTGTCAGTTGGTCAAAAGGTGTTAATTAAGTCCCACCGTTTATCTCATAAAGGAAAAGGCTTATGTCGCAAATTTTTTCTGCTTTATAACGGTGCATATAGAGTTCGCAAAATTATTCATGATAACACTGTTGAAGTAGAAACTCTTAAATCTCGGCGCTCTAAGGGAATACATCATATATCTAACGTTAAAATTTTTGTGGAATGATATAATTTTGAAACATTTTTGTGGAATGACATACTTTAGAGAAACTAACAGCTACATGTAAACATGCGGAGAGTACAAGGATACCGCGCCGTGTTCCGGCGGCGGCAGATACTCAAAGCAACAGTCAGTCTGCGCGCCGCAGGAGGCAGTCGTTGACCGCAAACAATGACTTCCTACGTCACGCGCCTACAGCTGATCGAGCGCTCAGTGCGAATGCACTGACAGACGTAAACAAATACACAATCTAATTTCTCCGACTAAATTCTGTATAAAGCTATAAGGACTTCATAAATTATGTTATTAACGTTCAGTATTTTTCAGGATACGGTTGTATAAAGTATTTAAGACCTTCAGGTAAATTCGGTGCGTGTCCGACGTTAAGACGACTTGCTATCGAGAAAATTTCAGGAAGAATGGAATTTCAAAAAAAAAAAAAAAAAAAAAGTAATAAATTAAAAAGGGTAACTATTAATTGAGTTTATTTTTCAGGTAACATAATTCCACTTAGGTACGTACTTCAGACGTAATTTGCTGCTTGCGATTACGTGATTCATACTTTGTGCTAATTTCATGTTCTATGAATTTACTAGTGAAGCGACGTGCTTACGCATATTAACTGATTTTGACAATGATTGACTAATGAACAGGGTTGTTATTTGTATATATTATGCATCGCTTGGCTGGTATGCTTTTTCACTGATGTCATATTTTTCTATTATGTGCCTGCTGTGCTTATTTATTTAAATTATAATTGTCACTTGATTTATTGTGCTGATGTGGTTGGGTATGTAAGTTATACTTTGTGATTTGTCTGCTTGCGCCTTCATGTTTACTTATTAAGATTACATATGAACATTTATTTGCTTATGTCGGTGTGATGCTAATGACCTGTTTATTGTGTAAGGCATGTTTGCTGCTGTGCGTATGGATTGCATATTTGCACATTTCTGTTTTGTTGTCATAACTACTCTTCAATTTAGTGTGTAGAGATGCTGATATACTGTGTACGAACATAGAGTTTGGGTTACACTGTGGTATTGGTTATAGATTGTTCGCTTGACAGAGCCTCGTTGTGGGAATTGTGCTGCATCCACTTGTTGACATTCTGTTCTCTACTGGTATATTTACTTGCTATTGGATGTTTTGCTTACGCTCAGTGCCTTATATTTTAAGATAGGAAAAAGAACTGCTATAATCCGACGAACGACATTAGTACAAAAAACTTCATGGAAGTCACATGAGTTGGAGGTTTTATGGAATCTGTATAAATTTATGCCAATAGGAAGGAAGCTAACGACATGACAGACCAAAACTAGGTTTAGACCATTGACAGTATTACACTGCATTTTCGTGAGTAATTGAAATAGGAAGTGACACTTGACACAAGAAATACTCCACATGTTTGCTTCTGTTTGCCATAATTTTTGAAGTGGTGTACACACTGAAATATCACGATCATTAACACTTCGTAATCGTACTTACTTACTGAAAGTCATTCAAACTAAAGGCTGTTACAGGTCATGTATGCATTTCTTTTATTTAATGATGGACAAGGAACCAAAATGTATCTTATAATTTATAATGAGTAGAAGATTTGGGTCAGATGGATTACACAGAGGTTGTGTGTGGACACTGTGTCTTTGGATTGTATGGGATGATGAATTGAAGTTGCACTAGGATTTTGTCTGTACTTGTTCGAGGAGACTGACTAGAGGAAAGAGTTGTTATGGAAGTGAAATGATATTGGCAATAAGGTTTATAGGTATCGACGTATTGAAGATTTATTATTGAGGTATTATTGAGATTATGTGAAGTTGAAGAGGTATTAGTGAAGTATTGAGATTATGTGAAAGTAAATGAGGAGCATATTGTTTTTGTGGGTTTATATGGAACAAGGAGGATAAAGATGGCAGACTAGAACACTCAAGTAGAAGGAAGATTGTCTACACACACACTTTGTCAAATCACTAAGCAGTATATACTTTTTTTTTGAGAGAGGAAGCATTTGCATATCTTGGCTCACTGACAATTGTTCAGCAACCGTACATTTTGATCTGGCTTGGCAAACATTGGTCTTGACATGATGACTATGACGTTGACTTAACTATTATTGACTGTTATACATTGCTGCCACTAGTACTTGATACACATGATGAACATCAAATCTTGGACAGAGTTACATTTACACAGTTAACACTATTCAATTACACAGTAGTACTTAATGTGGATGAAAGATGAGTGGATGTGTTTTGTGTGTTTTCCTTTCCTAATCCTACCCACCTATCTCCTAAATATTATTTTATTTGTTGGTAGTGGCTTGCACTGACACCCATAAATATTATAGGTTAACTGTTATTGTGTACTGTAATAGTTAATGTGACAATTACCTGATATCATTTGTGTGTTTATTATGATTTGTATGTTTAGTGTAAGAGCATTGATAATAATTTGTTAAAGAAATTGTATGTGCATTCAAACTATTGTTCATGACTGAACTGTCTCAGTAGTTATGGTGAATAGTATGGACTGTTACTTGCACTTTTTCTACATGATTGGTGCCACAAGGACATGTTTAATTTCTGCTGATGAACAGTGTGATTCGTGATAGTGATAGTCCATAAAGACTGCGGTCAGCACCTGATCAACATTGCTGGTGCCACTAATGGACTGCTTCTACTGAAATGGTGTTACTTGTTGGTGTCTGCACCTGCTCAACATTGCTGGGTGCCACTGATGGACTGCTTCTACTGAAAAGATGTCACCTGTTGATGTCTGCACCTGCTCAACATTGCTGGGTGCCACTGATGGATTGCTTCTACTGAAATGAAGTCACCTGTTGCTGTGTGCACCTGATCAACATTGCTGGTGCCACTAATGGACTGCTTATACTGAAATGGTGTTACTTGTTGGTGTCTGCACCTACTCAACATTGCTGGGTGCCACTGATGGACTGCTTCTACTGAAAGGATGTCACCTGTTGATGTCTGCACCTGCTCAACATTGCTGGGTGCCACTGATGGATTGCTTCTACTGAAATGAAGTCACCTGTTACTGTGTGCACCTGATCAACATTGCTGGTGCCACTAATGGACTGCTTCTACTGAAATGGTGTTACTTGTTGGTGTCTGCACCTATTCAACATTACTGGGTGCCACTGATGGACTGTTTCTACTGAAAAAATGTCACTTGTTGGTTTTTGCACCTGTTGACCATTGCTGGGTGCTACTGCTGGAACTGTCAACTGCTTATTCTTGAGCTATGGAAAGCGTTTATATGAATATTTGTATAAACTGATTTTTTGTGTATTACTGTTTGTGAAAAGTTATGAGACTCTTACCTGCATATATTCGTCATTGAGGACGCTACTGATTGAACTGTTTAACCACATAATACTTGTGTAAACTATTATGTAAAGTCACATGTATGAAAGAATTTGTATTGCTTACTGTATACTATATAATAGGTTATTGAAAGGTCAGTGCAAAGCCAAAATTTTATCTAGTTATATGATATTTACGTATTAATATTATCTTTCATTTTTGTCTGTATTTTTTTTTGACGAATTTGGTGGTGTTTTCACCACCAATGCTGGCAAAAATACCATCAAATTCTAGCCGTGGAGGAAGGGCATATGAAAGGTGGCTTCACTGAGCCACAGCGCCAGAGATCGCTAGAGAGCATTGTTCCGCCGCCTCCACTGGCACAGTGTGTGTTGAGATGTCGTAGTAGTCAGTGCTTGTCGAGGACTCGGGGTAGTCAGTTCGTGTTCAGATGTGCTAGTAGAGAGTGCTTGCTGAGATGTGATACTGACAAGTTCTTGTTGAGATGTGGTAATAGCGAGTCGGTGTGGAGATATATTGTAATTATGAGAGTGATTTTGGGCAATATATGAAGGTAACGAAACTTGATTTATTTTTTATTATTTCCATGTTTTAAATAATGTGTCATTACAGGTTCAGTCAACAAAGCATCTGGCTTGTGTTCTTGGATTAGAGTGTAATTGTGGTTCTCTTGAGTAATTATGGTATTTGTATTTTCTTTAATTAATTCAGTATAAATGGTATTTGAAATTCTTGTCTTTTGAAGAAGAACCGTGCCAGATGTGTACGTTGAGTCACACTCCCACACACAGAACAGTTACTCTTGTGCTTGTTGTTGCGTTGGTTTTATAGTTGCTGGGGACTTAATTAATTAATTGTGTTAATGAAAATTTCCATTTTATTCTTTGTTATTGTTCTAAGCAGTCAGATTGCGTAATAATAACAGTCAGGGCCAACCGTTTACGAGACATTGCGTAATCGGACAAACAGCTACCAAAGCAAAAATTAAAATTATTTTCATTTCATTTAATTAAGCCCCCATGCACTATTCGCCCACTTTCCAGTGGCAATTAATGAGTGACGTATCTGCTATTTAAAGGTAGATGACTGTGTACTTTCTTGTCTATAAAATTCTCATTCTTTGTGATCCCACAATTTGCGAAATGGCTTCATTTGTTTCTTAAGGGGACACTTGCCTTCGTCCTGCCATAATCAGTTCGATACAAAATTACCTGTCAATAGCTAGCTAACTTGCTTATAAATATGACGTTTGTTACAAAAACATTTGGTAAGAAATGTAGAAGCATGGTTTAGCCTACTATGTTCACAACTCTGCTGCTGATATCAAACGAAAGAACGTCCCGTCGACTCCCAGGGCATTAGAGACGGAGCACAAGCCCGGATGGTATCAAGGATGAGGAAGGAAATCGGCTATGCCCTTTCAAAAGAAACATCCCGGCATATGCCTGGAGTGATTTAGGGAAATCACGAAAAACCTAAACATGGATAGCCAGACGCGGGTTTGAACCGTCGTCCTCCCGAACGTGAGTCCAGTGTTCCAACCACTACACAACCTCGCTCGGTGGAAGAACACTCGACAGATCACCTTAACACTGGAGTTATTAGGTAATACCTTTCAAGCAAGATAATCAAATTTAAAGACACGTCCTCGCTCACAGGACGTTGGACGAAAATTGTTTCTGGTTTCGTAGACTGAAGCTCACAATGGTTAAATTACAACTGGGCAGGATTTACGAGATAGTCAAAGCTCTCTTTTTTGGTAACCTATTAAATTTATACATTTACCCAAGTCTTTGATAGCAGATATCATAAATCACTGCCAATGACGCATTGCTTTTGGAAACATGTGGTTTCTGGAGAGCCTCGCGTATTTTATGTATCGTTATAACGACTGCCGAAAGGACGCGCGTATAAGAGGTTCCAGCACTTTACTTCATCTTATCGGATGCCTAATCGTGAATAAATTGCATCTTAGGACCGGCGCAATAAACAGCAATTCTATGGGAGATCGTATCGAGTTTCAAACGTTTATTCTTTTGCAGGTGAAAGGAATACGGCGCGTTTCGTACGTGTTTTCCGCGCCGCACGCCTCGCTTCTTATTTGCATGACACGAAACGGCGCCGGTAATTTATGCGGGGAGGCTTTATCTGGCATCTAATGGCCGCCCTGCTGGTAGGAAGTTCCTCGACCGCGGACGGAAACAAAGTGTCATTGCGCGCGGGGCGTGCGTTAGCGTCGGAAATTTGAAGAGCTGCCTGTGCGCATGCGCACGAGAGGGGGACGCGGCAGCGCTGCTAAGTGCGCGCGACTCAAGTGACGCAATAAAGATGGCCATCTCTGAGCGTCGTAGCAGGCGTGGGAAGTTCGCGAGGGAACGATTGGCATTACTGAGAACACGAGGAAAGGTGCCCTTTAGTGCTAGCAGCACGCAGATCCCTGTGAAGGCAGCGTGTTGCAAAAATAAATGAGATGGGAGCGACATATCTCCAGCCGTTGTCCAAGTCCTTAAGGTGTGCTGTTCTCTGCAAGGCACCTTCTACTGAACTTTTGTGACATTTTTTTTATGGGTCAGTGAGGGGTGACTTCCTTCCTCCTTTTTTCTTAAGTTTAGTTACATGTTTATGTTGTTGTTGTGGTTTCAGTCCGATGACAAATAAGTTTTATATAGCTCTCCGCACTAGTCTATCGTTTTCAGGTCTCTTCACATCTGCATAAAAATAGTGTTTATTGTATGACTGCATTATTCCGGAGCAAGCTCTAGAAGCAGTCACGCGCGTTAACTGTCGTGGAATATGCATACGAAGCGATTTTAAGTTAAACGATCACATGAAACGAATCGCATAGAAGGCAGATAACAGACACTGATTCAATAGAAGAATCCTCAGTAAGCGTCATCCACCAACGAAAGAGGCAACTAACACAAAATCCTTGCACAGCCGATACTTGAATACTGCTCGTCAGTCTGGGACCCGCAATACGCACGATCAAAACAAGAGAAACATATTTCTCACAGATTCGTTGGGGAAGCTCGAAACTGTGACGGAAATGCTGTCTAACTTCAGTGCCAGACGTTACTAAAGAGCTGTTACACATCACGGTGTGGGCTACTATTAAAATTCGGTGAGTGTACTTTCCTAGAAAAGTCAAGCAATACATTGCCTCCTGCAACGAATATTTCGCGATAAGACCATGAAAGTAAAATTAGGGCGATGAGAGCTCGGCAACAACCTTTCTTCCCAAGTAGTCTTCGCGACTGGAAGAGGAAAACGAGGAAGTGAGTGATACACAAGGTATTCTCCACCAAACAGCACAGAGTGATTCACTGAGTACAGCTGTAGATGTAGATAAATACTGCGACTTATATCTACTTTAACCTTCTTACTGCAGTGAAGCCTTGTTCTTTCTCTACAAACTTCGCTCGCAACACTTCCTTCCAATACCAAATTAACTATTCCTTGATGCTTTAGCATGGGTCTCAACAACGTACAACTTCTTTACGTCAATTGTCCAATGGAGTTGGTTTTCTCAGAAATTCTATACAGACTTGGTCTACCCATCTTCAGCAGTCT
Source organism: Schistocerca nitens (assembly GCF_023898315.1). NCBI lineage: Eukaryota > Metazoa > Arthropoda > Insecta > Orthoptera > Acrididae > Schistocerca > Schistocerca nitens. The sequence goes on from NC_064618.1 coordinate 268,374,922, forward strand.
TCTGTAACTCAACATTTCAGAAGCGTTTGTGCAGCTGTCTTAACTGTTTAGGTAACGCTTGACATCTACCTGAAGCTTGGTTTGAACAACACAGTGCCTTTCCAGGCAAGCTCCTAATGAGAGGTGGTACGATGCCTTCCTCCTATATTTGAACCGACTAACCCTGACAGTTACAGGGTGAACCACAGTCTTACCGGCACTCCGAACCACGGTGCAGATCCACATTTTTAATGAACATTGCGAAGGATGAAAGAAGTAAACGAGATAAATAGCCTAGCATTGTCCATTACGACCCAATTGGGTAGTGTCGTACAAAGGCTCAGAAGTTATAGAATTGCATATATCCCTTTTCACTTCTACCATCTCTTGCAGTGTTTGTTAATGTGCAAAATTCCTAGGTCCATCGTGGTTCGGTAACCACAGTAAACTGTGATTTGAGTATCTGATCTACAGTACTCCAACAACCCTACGCAATGCGGGATTGTTCACTAGATGTCACCAGAGATGGACCCGTCAGTCTAAAACGAGATGGGGAGTATTGTGCTGCCAGTGGAAAAGCAGTAAGAGCAGAATCGACAGGTACGGAGAGCTTACTAACATCGAGCACACCGAGCGAGGTAGCGCAGCGATTATCACACTGGACTCGCATTTTGGAGGACGACGGTTCAAACCCGCGTTCGGCCATTCTGATTTAGGTTTTCTTGATTTCCCAAAATCACTTCAGTTAAATGCCGGGATGGTTGCTGTGAAAGGATACTGCCGACTTTCTTCCCCATCCTTCCTAATCCTATGGGACTTGCTGTTCGGTCCCCTCCCCCGAATCAACCAACCAACCAACATCGAGCGTGGGCTGATCATTGGACTTCACCTGCGTAATAAATCACCACGGACAACGAAACCCTTCTCAAGGTGTCCGATTCAGCAGTTGGTGATGTGCGTATGAAGAAACGCGAAGGAACGCCCACAGCTAAATCAAGATCAAGCAGACCTTACGCACTAATGGATGGTACCGTCGAGCGTTGTGGAGAATAGTTGTAGAAAATCGTATGAAATCATCAGAAGGAGTTAATCGTCCAGCTAGCACAATGACTGTTCGCATGTAATTAAAAATAATGGGGTACAACGGTCGAACAGTTCTTTAGAAGCCACACATTTCTCTAGTCTGTGCTAAGTGACGCTTGAAGTGGCGTAAAGAGCTACGCCACTGGACGGTGGATGAGTGGAAAATAGTGATTGTAGTGATGAATTACACTACCCCCTGTGGCAATCCGATGGAAGTGTTTGGGTTTAGCAAATGCCTGGAGAATGTTACCTGCCATCACATGTGAAGCACGGTGGAGATAGTGTTACGGTACAGGCGTCTTCTTCGAGGTTAGGTTGTGGTCCCCTATCGCACTTAACGCTATATACAGACACATATGGACACATGTTTACAGCACTTTGCAGTGCTTAATGTGGAGGAACAGTTCGGAGATGATTATTATTTGTATCAGTATGAGAATTCACCCAGCCATAAAGTAGCATCTGTGATGCGTTGATGTATAAACACAGTCCTGAAATGGACTAGCCTGCTCCGCATCCCGACCTGAATCTAATGGAACGTCACGGGGATGAACCAGAAAATCGACTTCGCTTCAGACTGCAGCACTGAAAATCATTACGTTTTCTGGTTTGCGCTCTTAGAGGAGGATGGCCTGCCATTCCTCCACAGATACTGAAACACCTCATTGAAAATGTCCCCATTAGAGATCAAGCCGTCATAATGGTGAAAGGTTGTCACATCCAGTATTACTTCCCACTTACAGGTGTCCAAATACACTACTGGCCATTAAAATTGCTACACCAAGAAGAAATGCAGATGATAAACGGGTATTCATTGGACAAATATATCATACTAGAACTGACTTGTCATTACATTTTCACGCAATTTGGGTGCATAGATTCTGAGAAATCAGTACCCATAACAACCACCTCTGGCCGTAATACCGGCCTTGATACGCCTGGGCATTGAGTCAAACAGAGCTTGGATGGCGTGTATAGGTACAGCTGCCCATGCGGCTTCAACACGATACCACAGTTCATCAAGAGTAGTGACTGCGTATTGTGACGAGCCAGTTGCTCGGCCACCATTGACCAGACGTTTTCAATTGGTGAGAGATCTGGAGAATGTGCTGCCCAGGGCAGCAGTCGAACATTTTCTGTACCCAGAAAGGACCTTACAGGACCTGCAACATGCGCTCGTGCATAATCCTGCTGAAATATAGGCTTTCGCAGGAATCGAATGAAGGGTAGGGTCACGGGTCGTAACACATCTGAAATGTAACGTCCGCTGTTCAAAGTGCCGTCAATGCGAACAAGAGGTGACCGAGACGTGTAACCAATGGCACCCCATACCATCACGCCAGGTGATACGCCAGTATGGCGACCACGAATACACGCTTCCAGTGTGCGTTGACCGCGATGTCGCCAAACACGGATTCGACCATCATGATGCTGTAAACAGAACCTGGATTCATCCGGAAAAATGACGTTTTGCCATTCGTCCACCCAGGTTCGTCGTTGAACACACCATCGCAGGCTCTCCTGTCTGTGATGCAGCGTCAAGGGTAACCCCAGCCATGGTCTCCGAGCTGATAGTCCATGCTGCTGCAAAAATCGTCGAACTGTTCGTGTAGGTGGTTGTTGTCTTGCAAACGTCCCCATCTGTCGACTCAGGGCTCGAGACGTGGCTGCACGATCCGTTACAGCCATGCGGATAAAATGCCTGTCATCTCGACTGCTAGTGATACGAGGCCGTTGGGATCCAGCACGGCGTTCCGTATTACCCTCCTGAGCCCACCGATTCCATATTCCGCTAACAGTCGTTGGATCTCGACCAACGCGGGCAGCAATGTCGCGATACGATAAACCGCAATCGCGACAGGCTACAATCCGACCTTTACCAAAGTCGGAAACGTGATGGTACGCATTTTTCCTCCTTACACGAGGCATCACAATAACGTTTCACCAGGCAACGCCGGTCAACTGCTGTTTGTGTATGAGAAATCGGCTGGAAACTTTCCTCATGTGAGCACGTTGTAGGTGTCGCCACCGGCGCCAACCTTGTGTGAATGCTCTGAAAAGCTAATCATTTCCATATCACAGCATCTTCTTCCTGTCGGTTAAATTTCGCGTCTGTAGCTCGTAATGTTCGTGGTGTAGCAATTTTAATGGCCAGTAGTGTACTTTTCATCGGACGGGGTACAACTGACTGAATAAGTTCAAAATTCGGAGGAAGGCAGGGGCACGCCACGTCGCCTGGTGAAGCAGGATGGCGTACAAACCGACTTCCTGTTTGATGACAGCTTCAGCTGTTATTTTTTCTACGATAATCCCCGTCAAGGTCCGAGGAACGGAATCTGATGCCGACTGTAACGTTTCCGTCACTTAAAATATTTCAAAACGGGAGCTGATAAAGAAGAAGCAGAAACGCGACCGCGACCTACCAGCATAGCCTCAGAACTGGCCAAAGGCAGACACTAAGCAGAACAAAGCAGTACCGCTCCGCGCAGCGCTGTGCTGGATGTTTCCGCTCGATATATCGCTGCTTCGGCCACCTCTCAAAGGAGGCAGCCGCGCGACAGTACTGTCGCTTTGTCGGCAGCGGCGCGCTTTTGCGCCTTCCTCGCCGCCCACGACTAACATGTGCCGGTTTCCGTAACTTCTTGCCTGAAAGCCGCGTCCACAAGGAACACGTACCGCCACGTAGCGGGTCGCCACCGCCACGCAAGCGTGGCGCGTCCTGTGTGCGCAGTAAACCGCACCGCTCTGGGCAACAACGAAATGAAGACGTTACGCCCACTGCCGGTACGTCAAAAGGAACGGCTCGTTCGTGCGCGCTTTGTTTGAACGGGATTTCTCACTAGCGAGCCAAAACAAGACGTTAGTGCTCCGCTGCCCTGATTCCGTTATTTATAGATATTATGTCGTGGCCTGCCCGTGACTGTAACTTCTAGACTAGGGATGTATTAATTAATAATATTCCGTCTTCAGTCACAATATTTTTATTTTCTGATTTCTGTCCAAAGCCTTTTTCGAGAACTCCTTTTTCGAGAACTGTAGACATAATGGGCACTGTATGTACTTCAGTTTTTTATCACATTTAGAAAAGTTTAGCACTTTTATGACAGTACTGCATGTGGAATCATGTCTTAATAACCGCTGAGACATTAAAATAATACAGATCACCATCTACATCTACATATATACTCCGCTAGCCACCAAGCGGAGTGTGGCGGAAGGCACAATTCGCGCCAAAGTCATATTTCCCCCCTCTGTTCCACTCGTGGATCGTGCGAGACAAAAATGACTGTCTGAAAGCCTCAGTACGAGCTCTATTTCCCTTATCTCTGAATGATGATCATTTCGCGATTTGAAAGTTGGTGGTAATGATATATGCTCTACATCCTCGGCGAAGATTGGACCCTTCTGTTTAGAGCGTCGTCTATCTGCAAGTGTGTCCCACTTCAAACTTTCTATGAGATTTCTAACGCTCTCGCGATGGCTAAATGTACCAGTCACGAATCTAGTCGCTCTTTTTTGGACCTTCTCAATCTCTTGAATCAGACCCAACTGGTAAGGATCTCATACAGACGAACAATACTCTAAGACTGGACGAACTAACGTATTGTAAGCTATTTCCTTTGTTGAAGGACTGCGTCGCTTCAGGATTCTACCAATAAACCACAGTCTAGAGTTCGCCTTACCCGTTACTTGTGTAATCTGATCATTCCATTTGAGATCATTTCGAATAGTCACACCCAGATACTTGAGTGTTGTTACCGCTTCCAAAGACTGATCATTTATTTTGTACTCTTACACTAATGGGGATTTTCACCTTGTTATACGCAGTAGGTTATACTTACTAATATTGAGAGATAACTGCTAGTCATTACACCACGCATTTATTTTCTGTAAATACTCATTGATTTGTTCACAACTTTCGTGTGATTCTACTGAAACGTCCCCTTTGAACAATTATACACGACTGTGCTTTAAACTGACACACAATATTTTTTGCGCAACGCAATCTGACTTTCAGAAATCCCTACAAAAGAATGGCCCTGACTAACATTAAACTATGCATTTCACAGATCGCTTACCTCACAAAAATCTTGGTTACTCGAACTACTGCAATACAGAAGGCGCCACTACTGCCAGCTAAATAAAAGATTCAAACTATGGAAGGCACTAACTACTGATAGGGATAGTTAGCAAATGAAAGATTTTAATAGAGAACAAACAATGTATTTACCTTAATAGTCATAATATATATAGCAGTTCATGACAAATTACAAAACTCCGCCATCTCTCTCCCCACATCCACCACTGCTGGCGGCTCACCTCCAACTGCGCAACGCTACGCGCTGTTCACAGACAGCTGCCTAACACTACAATGGCGAGTATTACAACAATGCAAAGCAGCCACAGACTGCACACAGCACAGCCAGTGATTTTCATACAGAGGTGACGTTACCAATAAAAAAACCTAAACAGCCTACTTACACTACTTTCCTGTAGACTACAGCATCATTTGCAAACAGTCCAAGGCCGCTGTTAGTACCATCAACCAGATCGTTTATGTAACTCATAAAAAGCAGAGGACCTATTACGGTGCCCTGGGGCACACCTGAAGTTACTCTTTTTTCTGTTGTTACTCCGTTCAGGACGACATACTGCTCCCTTTCTGTTACAAAACTTTCTATCCAACCGCATGTGTCATTGCATAGACCGCAAGCGCGCACTTTTTGTAGCAAGCGACAATGCGGAACTGAGTCGAACGCCTTTCGAAAGTCGAGAAAAATGGCATCAGCCTGGGAGCCGGTATCTAGGCTGAAACCGATCATTTTAACATCGTACCATCGCGATCTGGACTGTTTTTTCACTGACTTTATATAGATTACAAGATGGTTGCTTCCCGAAAATATTGCAAAAAATCCTTCTATGGAACAACACCACAAACGCTTCGATTCTCCTTTACTATAGGGATTCACTTCCATACAACGCTGTCCTGCAAACATATACCCTCAGAAACTTCTTCCTGAAATGATGTGCGATAGATGATACAAGCAGTCTTCTTTTGACAACAAAAGCCATCTTTGGCTGTGAGTGTGCCATTTATGATTTTGCTTCCAAGACAGCACACTTTCTTCGCTTTGTCTACTTTGTGGTGAACAGTCACTGAGCACAGAATATGCACTGAGAGGAAACTGAAGGAAGTCTAAGGAAATGTAGTAAGGAAATTGTATTTACCAGAAAATTAACGCGCGGGGTAGCCGTGCGGTCCGGGGCGTCTTGTCATGGTTCGATCGGCCTGCCCCGTCGGAGTTTCGAGTCCTCCCTCGGGCATGGGTGTGTGTGTTGTCCTTAGCGTAAGTTAGTTTAAGTTAGATTAAGTAGTGTTGTAAGCCTAGGGACCGATGACTTCAGCAGTTTGGTCCCACAGTCCTCACCACAAATTTTCAATGAGAAACTTAACGGCGCTCACTAATGTTATTCCTCAACTCGGCATTACCTTAGTCTTCCTTCACCTTCCTCTCAACACATATTCTCTGCTCAATAGACTTTTCATTACCCTTCAGCATGTTCTGTAAGTCTCCTTCACTGTCACTGAAGATGGTTCCGTTATCAGCGAAGATTATAATTCATATCCTATTGATCACTGATGTCCTACATAAATCAGTTAAAGGCTAAACTCCCCGACTTCTCAGTTGTGGTGTCACTCGCTGAAGGCGTTTCCTACGCTCCTGCACCCTCCAAGTTTATGATAAACAATTACCGATGCAACACTTGCAGTTTTCAATTCCCTCTTCCATTTTGTTGAACTAGAACAGTAAGTAAGTACGGATGGCTTAGTTATTTTTGTTGTTCTTAAATTCTATTACCAAAGTGAATCAAGTATCCTAGTAAAAGTGATCCACGGTGAATGAAACTACTACTGCTACTACTACGGTTGCTACTACATTGACGAGCGCTCACACACTGGAACGTAGATGCGAACCTGTGAACATTCTGCTCCGATGTACGCCGCTCTGCACCGCCCGTCGAAGAGCAGCACGTCCGGTGTGGACGCGGTTGTAGGCTTGTGCAGAGGCCTCTGTGTTATTTTGTGGTAGGCTTCTGCAGAGGCATCTGTGTTATTTTGTGAAAGCCGTCTTATAACGGCTATGCTTCAAAAATTTTGTCCACTTACAGACGGAAGTCGTAGATGCAGTGAGCTGCTGCATGCACCAGTCTACGGCGCACAGAGCCGAAGTATCGAAAGCCTATACCATCATACACAATCCTCTGGCCACTATACGGTGCATTGCGGAGGGTACCTAGCATTACTATTAGTCGTTCTCTTTCGTGTTCCATTCGCTACTGGAGCGATGTAAAAACGACTGTCTTTCTACACTACTGGCCATTAAATTTGCTACACCAAGAAGAAATGCAGATGATAAACGGGTATTCATTGGACAAATATATTATACTAGAACTGACATGTGATTACATTTTCACGCAATTTGGGTGCATAGAACCTTGGAAATCAGTACCCAGTACAACCACCTCTAGCCGTAATAACGGCTGGGCATTGAGTCAAACAGAGCTTGGATGGCGTGTACAGGTATAGCTGCCCATGCAGCTTCAACATGATACCACAGTTCATCAACAGTAGTGACTGGCGTCTTGTGACGAGCCGGTTGCTCGGCCACCATTGACCAGACGTTTTCAGACATCTAGAGAATGTGCCGGTCAGGGCAGCAGTCGAACATTTTCTTTATCCAGAAAGGCCCGTACAGGACCTGCAACATGTGGTCGTGCATTATCCTGCTGAAATGTAGGGTTTCGCAGGGATCGAATGAAGGGTAGAGCCACGGGTCGTAAAACATCTGAAATGTAACGTCCACTGTGCAAAGGGCCGTCAATGCGAACAAGAGGTGACCGAGATGTGTAACCAATGGCACCCCATACCATCACGCCAGGTGATACGCCAGTACGGCGATGACGAATATGCGTTCACCACTATGTCGCCAAACACGGATGCGACCATCATGATGCTGTAAACAGAACCTGGATTCGTCCGAAATAATGACGTTTTGCCATTCGTGTACCCAGGTTTGCCGTTGAGTACACCATCGCAGGCGCTCCTGTCTGTGATGCAGCGTCAAGGGTAACAACAGCCATGGTCTCCAAGCTGATAGTCCATGCTGCTGCAAACGAACTGTTCATGCAGATGGTTGTTGTCTTGCAAACGTCCCCATCTGTTGACTCAGGGATCGAGACGTGGCTGCACGATCGTTACAGCCATGCGGATAGGATGCCTGTCATCTCGACTGCTAGTGATACGAGGCCGTTGGGATCCAGCAAGGCGTTCCGTATTACCCTCCTGAAACCACCGATTCCATATTCTGCTAACAGTCGTTGGATCTCGACCAACGCGAGCAGCAATGTCGCGATACGATAAACCGCAATCGCGATAGGCTACAATCCGACCTTTATCTAAGTCGGAAACGTGATGGTACGCATTTCTCCTCCTTACACGAGGCATCACAACAACATTTAACCAGGCAACGCCAGGTCAACTGCTGTTTGTGTATGAGAAATCGGTTGGATACCTTCCCCATGTCAGCACGTTGTAGGTGTCGCCACCTGCGCCAACCTTGTGTGAAGGCTCTGAGAAGCTAATCATGTGCGTATCACAGCATCTTCTTCCTGTCGGTTAAATTTCACGTCTGTAGCACGTCATCTTCGTGGTGTAGCAATTTTAATGGCCAGTAGTGTATATGGTTCAGTATGAGTCTTGATTTCTCCTTTCTTGTCATTGTGATACAAGCGCAATGTGAATGTTGGTGGCAGTATAATATATCGCAATCGCTTGTTCTCTAAATTTTCTCAAAAGCCTTCTTCCCTCCAGGGATTCCCATTTGAGTTCACGTAGCGTTCCCGTCGTACGCCCGTGTTCATCGTATCTACCAGTAACAAATCTAGCAACAGGCCGCTGAAGTGATTCGATGACATTGTTTAATCTCACCTGGTCTGCAGTTGTAGTCGAAGAGTGTTGGGGTAACTGAATTGGGACTCGTTTTTTCTGCTGCTAAATCCACAAAGGTTTCATAGACACCAACTGGACAGCTTCACAGTCTGCGCGTTTAAAGAGGTGTCTGTTAATCTGTCCAGTGATTTTACATCAGTAACGCAAACTTGTTCAACAGTTGGGATGATTATTTCTACTGTTCTGAAGAAAGTTTCCCCACAATTTTATCGCCCTGTGATTGCTAAGATTCCTCGGACAAAGATTAAAACATTTCGATGGCGAATTTCTTAACATTGTGACGTCGTAGACCTAGTTCTTGATTGCCTGGACTTGACAGTCTACTAACTTCTCTGGCGCTCATGCTAATTTCTAGATAAAGATACTACAGATGATTTTCGATTGGTGAACGTTGTCAACAATAAATACATTTACGAACTGTGGTTGACAGAATGCAGAGAGTTTTGCCGTTGTTACCTTGACGAAAAAAAAAAAAAACAGCCTTTGTAGTAGTCATATCATTTTCTAGTACAACGATTCCAAGCTAAAACAGAATAATCTCTTGTCTAGGGTGCCGACATGGTAGCACAGCGAGTAGGGTCAGAGGACTGGTTGCCCGCTGTACCCAAAAACTGAGTTAAGACTACGCACTTGACGTCATGTGACGTCCGCCCATATCAAATAACGAAAAAAAAAAAATCGGTCCCATGTTTGAATCTCACCACTGCTTGAATCCTGAGTGAAAATCATCTGCAATGGCGGCCGAATACATCCGGCGTTAGAAGTTTTGTCTACGGACTTGTCAGAGAGGGCGGAGGAGCTTTTAGAGGTTCGGGGCACTCTCTTGCCCTTGATGTGGGAAAGAACAAAGAACTCCTAAAAGGCAGAAGACTCAGCGAAGATCAACGGCGCGACGATGCAGAAGGCAATGAGTATCACTGCATTAAAGACAAGTATTGTATATCCACAAGGCATGTGGTCTGCAAACGAAACATGATGTTCTCTGCGTTGTCAAAAGATGCCTGATAAATCCCTCATTTGGATCTCCGGGAGAAGACTGTTATAGCGGAGGTAACCATGAGAAAAAGATAGAATACCCAACGGCGGTTCGGAGCTTGACATGTCAGAATCTCGAACGTATTAGGGAAGTTATAAAATCTGACATGGGAAATGCAAAGGCTCAAACTAGATATAGGCCTATTGCTCGTTTCAGTGAGTGGAATGCGAAGGAGATAAGCATTTCTGGTAATGTTAACAGCAGTAGAAAATGCTATAACAGGGGAGGGGGTAGGATGCGTTATAAATAAGAGAGTAGGGCACATTTCTCCGGTAGGACTGATCTCGTCAGATTCGACAGTAAGCCAACGCCAACAACGAGAGTGCAGGTGTACAAGTCATCGTTGCAAGAAGATGAACAGATAGAGAACGTATATGAGGATATTGAAGGTAATTCAATAAGTAAAGCAAGGTGAAATCCGTAATCAAAATAACTGCTCTACAAAAGCGATCGTGGCTGTTTATAGCTTTTAATTCTGTTTTCAGAGACTAACTGGGTTCCGCAATAAATTACAGATAGTAATAGATAACATTTTACAGGCTATGTGATCGCGTTGTCAATATAGGAAATTTTCCAACGATTCTGTCACTGTTGCCAATGGCCTTCCTTTGTTTAAGAAAAACAACCTGAGTAAGGCCATTTGCAACAGTGAAAGGAAGGAGAATATTATGTACTGACAATGCATCCATATGCACTGAGTAATTTTACTGACAGTGACAATAGCCGCGGAAGCCTACTCTTGCAGCTAATACTCTGTTCAAGAATTACTAAAGCAGGAGATATACTTGGAAAATACCCAGAATAACGGGGAGATTACAGCTGGATTACATGAAAGTCACACACAGATTCCGAAGTTGTGCAGTATATTCGACTGCAAGGCGTACCCAGAAGCAGATGTAGACTCAGATCACAATTTAGTAGCAACGAAGAGTACTCCGATGTTTAAAGAGAATCGTCCGGAGACGTCAGTAAGGAAGGAGCTGGTATACTGAAGTACTCAGAAATGGCGTGATGCGTTTGAAGTTGCCCAAAGATGTGGATACTGCGACAAGGAATACCAGAGTAGGCAGTTCAGCAGCTCGCTCAAAAGAATGATCACAGATTTTGGACAAACGTAAGTACAAGGAATGTAACTGCGAAGAATCTTTGGTTAACAAACAGATACTTCAAGTGATCGACGAAAAAAGAAAGTACTGAAATGTCTAGGGGAAAACAGGAATACAGCAAAATAAGTCACTAAGGAATGAAATAAGTAGGAAGTGCAGGGCAGCCAACGCGAAATGGCTGGAGGAAATATGTGGAAAAATCGATAAAGAAATGAGCGTCGGAAGAACAGACCCAGCATATATAAAACATTCTTTGGTGAAACTAAAAGCAAGGGTGGTAACCTTAAGACTGCAGTGGGAATTCCACTGTTGCTCTCAGAGGAGAGAGCGAATAGGAGAAAAGATTACATTGAAGGCTTCTATGAAGAGGGGGACTCGTCCGATGATAGCAGAAGCAGTTGGAGTCAGTATGGAGGACATATGGAATCCAGTATTACAGTGATAACTGAAAGACGTAAGCCCAGATAAGGCCTAAGGGATACACAACATTCCATCGGAATTTCTAAAATCACTGGGGGAAATGGCAACCAAAAACTCTTCAAACTGGTGCGCAGAATCTATGAGACTGACGACGTATATGCGGAAATTGCTCGTATTAAAAAGATGTAAGAACGTAAGGCAGTCTTTCGCACTTACTGTTCAATCTATTCATCGAAGAAAATTCGAGGTTGAAGGATATCCATGATACGATTCGCTGATGACATTGCTATCCTCAGTGAAAGTGAAGAACAATTACAGGATCTTTTACACGGGCTGAACGGTCAAATGAGAGCAGAACATGGAATGAGAGTAAACAGGAAAAATATAAAAATGATGAAAAGTAGCAGAAACAAGGATAGCGAGAAACTTAACATCAAAATTTGTGATCACGAAGTAGAAAAAGTTACGGAATTTTTCTCTTTTGAAGCCAAATTACCCATCACAGAGGAAGCAAGGAGGACATAAAAAACTCACTATCACTGGCAAAGAGGGCATTTGTGACCAAGAGAATTCCGCTATTATCAAACTTAGGTCGTAATTTGAGGGTAAGATTTTTGAGAATGTAAGTTTGGAGCACTGCATTTTTAGTGGACAGTAGGAAAACTGGAACAGAAGGTAACCGAAGCGCTTGAGATGTTGTGCTACAGAAGAATGTTGAAAATTTCATAGGCTGATAAGCTAAGGAATAAATAGGTTCTCCGCAGAATCGACGAAGAAAGAACATGTGGAAAATACTGACAAGAATAAGGGGAAGGACAAAAGAACATGCGTTAAGACACCAGGGAATACCATGCATTGTACTAGAGGGAGCTGCAGAGGTTTAAAGCTGTAATATCGACAAAGGGAGAAATTTGAAGATTTCAGCAAAATAATACTATTGACAACTGAATTCAAGGTGAGACGAAGTTTCTATTGGAGTTTCATCTGACAGTTACCGAAGGAAAACTAGAATATAACCTGTCTCCGTGTCAAGTAGCCCTATGCATAAAACACACTCGATATCTAGCACGCTACAATGCTGTTATTGATGCTGATGATTATGATGTCCAATATTAAAATTTCTGAAAAATATTCAGTTAAGGATAATATGATACTAGTGTATTCGTTTTTTCATTTCTGCAACAGGTGCTAGAATAAATATTGTCTTTAGAGAAAAACTAAAAATCCAATGAGAGGTTTTCCTTGTGATACGAGGCAGCCTTGAATTCGGTAATCAGTTTTTCAACGTCATTTAATGATATTTTCATCATCAAGTGCATCGAAGGACCAAGAAAACTCCCTCCAAGTACGAAAAGTTGAAACCTGCAGTCAGAAAATTGTAGTCTTCTTTCGGTTCAATTACAGTGTGACAGAACTTAACAGGTAATCAGAAGCAAAACTGTTGACCATTAAATTTCCGATTTTCTTCAGGAGAATGGTAATTGAGTGTTTCATATACCACTGTCGAACCACTCCTTAGCCAGCTGTAATAACCTCATTGTCGACAGGACGGTACACCTTAATCGTTTGCAACAGTGGTAGAAATTATTAAGCGGTTTTTTAAATATATGCTTTGCATTCGGAAGTTTTGCGTTACGATTTTATTCAATCGTTGTAACTCGTAATGCATTACAGAATCCGACAGCACCTACCCGATTCCGTTGGAAGGAGGACGATCGGAAATGCTGTTGACTCGACCGTTCTTCGTCGCAGAGAGGGCTTCCACGGACTTTGTCTCCGCAAAAGCGATTGAATTTCCAGTTTGGGGAAAGGCGCTAAGCTCCTAATGGACGTTTGCAGTTCGCAACTTAAGTTTCCCGTCTAGCCGCCCGCTCTCTAAAGTCGCCGATGCAGTTTACGTCGAAGTCCACTCTACACGGGACATGACTGTTTCCTTTGTTTTCGTAGAATAAACGTCCTTCTTACCTACTCGACTCCCAAATGAAATTCGAGCGGATTACTGTTATATGTTTCCCTTTTAGTCCAGGAGGAAAAAGACGCAACCTGTGTCGTACTGGGCAGAGGAGAGAGTCAATATTAGACTCGCAATGTGGACTCATTTTAAATTAAAAAACATGTGTTTTGGAGCGTAGGCCCAAATTAATACATGCAGTGCTTCATTGTTGTTCTGCATATAGGCTCCAAGGTATTTCTCTGTCAAACTGTCATCAGTCAGATGTTTGTAACCCGCAATAGCTTCAGTAACTTTGCTTCTCAGTGGTGGCTTATGATCAGAAGTGTCCAGTGCCCCGTTCATCTCAGTGTGTATCCATTTACACCAACTTTTAGTACAGTAATAGTCCTGCGGATTGTCATTCTCTGAACTTTCGTTATAAAGTTTCATCATAACCGCTTTTTCATCTCACTTTCGTCGAAAGACATCTGGTGGGCAACAACAACTCCCACATCGATATTTTCTTCTACCTAGAATGTTACAACAGATTTATAGAGAAGGGGATATTGATCGGAGTCGCAAACAGCCCAAGCACTGAGAGCGGCTAGAGGGGGCGTATGCAAGCTTCCATTGAAACTTGATTTTTCGGGTGCAAAGAATATTTTCCCGAGAAAATCTTTTTGGCAACATATACTTCAGAGTGCCTTCTCTGGATTTAATGAAGACCTGTGTTCGGTGTTCAGATGAAGACAGAACTTGAACACAAATTTATAAGTGAAGATATTCCAAATAATTATAGCGTCTCATCGGAAGTTCATTTGGCTTGCATTCCGCCTTCGCTGCTTTTTGATGATACCTAAGCACCATGCCAAAAACTGTGAATAATCGAGATGTAACCTTGATGAGCACCTAAAAGGAAACCTATAGTACTCCAGGTACAATTCAGTAGATTGTTATATGAAAGAAGAATTGGAAACAGTTTTGTGTCGATTTTTCTCTCCAAAAACTTAATGTAACACAATGGCCATTTATAGTTCTTTATTTTTCTTCCAGATAAATTTCATGCTCTTTTCCTTTTTCACTTACATTGTTTTGTTTTCTCATCTCTTTATTACGTGTTTTCTATCACTTCTCCTGGTTGTTCAACTTCTGTCTCTCCTATTTCTTCCGTCAAGTCCATCGGCCCCCATTTCAGCGTTACCTACTTGTTGATTATATTGCTCTACTCTCCTACTGTCAGCTGTTTGTTCCCTGACGAAAGCATTACGGTTTCTATACTTTCCGTCTCTAACATTACTGAATATTAGATTCTGTAGTAAATTTAACATTTACAGTAGCCCTGGCAGGAACAATGACGCTACTCAAAACTGCAGTAAGTGAGAAAATTCGATTTAAAGAGTTCTGTAAAACGTAGACTGAAATAGTATAAGCCTCCTTTAAATGTCAAGTAAATGTTGTTGGCAGTAAATTCCATTAAACATTTTCGTGTACGTTGGGACACTTCTAATGTATTTTGCAGTGACACAAATTAAATATTGTCCTTTTTTAACTTGTGTTACTTATCTTGCCGGGGTGCGATTTGTAGCATGATGAATATAAAAGATAAATAACGACGAATGCCACGCTGCACTTAAGAGAGCAGCCTATGGCCCTAATCTTGCGAGGACAGATAATTTTTTAAATTAAATTATTACTTAAAAGAACAAGGTATGTACTACAGGCACGACCTTCAGTCGGAAATAACAACATCCGGTAGGATGTTGCAGTGATTCCCTACCAAACCGCTGAAGTGTAGCCTACGTCCAATTGGCAGTGAGGGGGCATCAAGATGATGCCGTCCGACAGCATTCCTAGGCGTTTTGGCTTTATAGCGCGTCGCGGTTTCTGCAAAGGGTCTTCATATCGGTGAGCATTAATTTTGGTTCCACGCACGAGAAAATCGGTAAGTAGAGGGCGCTGCAGTTGATGACTGTTATGACCGGAACTTCTGTGAACATCTGTGGATCTGTTTGGCGGGGAAGATGTGGGACGTTTCTGCTGTTGACTTTGCTGTTTGCTCCTGGGCTGATGGACCAAATCATCCTGTTGAACGGTAATGCCCGCCCCCACGCTGCCAATCGGACGAAGACTACACTTGAGCGATTTGGTTAGGAAACACTGAAGTACCCTCCGTACACCCTGGATCTTTCACAGTGTGATTTTCAATCTTTGGCGACGTGGATATAGACATGCGTGGGCGTTGGTTTCAGTCGGTCAGAGAAGTGCTAGAGTAGGTCCGGTTGTGGACCCATCACTGGCCGACCGCGTTCTACGAAACAGGAACTGATCGTCTCAACTCCCAGCGGAATAAATGTCTTAACGCGTGTGGTTGTTATTTATGAATAGAACCATTCCATGGTCCCGTTGTGGCGCGTGCTCGGTTTTCATTTGACTGTCTTTTATAGCAACCCAGAAACGAGAGGCGCTTATAATGAATAAAAATGTATGCTAATTATCCATACAGTACGGTAGCACATGTGGCTTTGTTTTGTCTTGTTAATGGTCGATCTTTCTCATATAATATTCAAGAATGGAGCATCGTGCGTACAAACCTGAGAACTGATAACTGTCGTAATCCGCTTTGTCCTATGGTTACTGTCGTTTGAGAAGTATATGGAGGAGGTATAAGAACCTCATAAACAGATTCCTTGAATGTACTCAGCTGTCTTTTGCAAGAAGAACATCTTTCCTTCAGCGGTTCACAGGTATTTTTCTCCACCATGTACTTAGCACTTCCGCATGCTACAGGGACTACAACTCGTATTCGCAGAAGGCAAAAGAGCCCCGGATCAAATTGTGACACAATATGAGTGAATGGACGGTGACAGAATACAGATTTCAGCATGTATTACATCCTGTTTGATGAGAATTCGTCTTTGGAGACAACATCGATGGGAGAAGCTATTATGAACCGAAAACATAAAACTAAAACATTTAAATGCAAGATGGTTTCTATAATATGTTTTAAAATGAGTTGACAGTAAAATTGCTACTTAAAGAGGGCTCGTCAACTAACTTGACTTGAAACAGGAGAAGGCTGCTGATCATCCACTCCGTCGCGGTGATTCTCCCAACATTAACCAATTAACAAACAAGGTACATGTGCAGGTTAGGAATATCTTACTATTAAACTTAAATGAAATCGAAATAGCTGAAATTCTTTTATTTCAGTGTAAAAAAAAAAAAAAAAAAGAAAAGTTCGACGAATGTACCAGTCTGTCTGTATAAAACATCATAGCTGTCGCATGGTACCACCGGTTTAAGTGTTATCCCACATAAAGCTGTACGTTAACAGCTGTACAGCGATGAGTACTCGTACAACGCGTCGTAGTTTTTGTGCACTACATATAGTAATTAGCAAAAGGAACGTTACTTTGTACCGTTTCATTGCAAGCAGTTCGTTTATTACGACAAATATACTCTGAAACATGTACGTTTGAAATAAGATCGACATTACGTAACTGACGGCAGTCTGAAACACAACTGCTAGAACGGGAATAGCATGGGTACGTGAATTTTATCTCGTCGCTTATGCTCTTTGCCCTGTACTGAACTTTTCTGACTGCGAGAATGTAAATTTAATTTGGCTGCGAGAATGTTAAGTGCTAATAACTTTAAAATAAACCAAAATTTCATGAATTTACATAACATAAAAACTGAATCTCATGCAACACTAATGATTTAAAATATGCCCTGGTAATAAAACAAAACTTGATCTCCCTGAAATAATAAAATTTCTTACCTTTATCTGCACAATGGTAACGCTCATCGTCCTGCTCTCTGTTCGTATGTATGGTAAGCAAACAGCTGTTGCCCAAGGCTATTGCTTAGCATACATTTCAATTAAATCGAATATGACTGAGGCAATAACTTCCTAAGAAAAATAGTTCATCAAAAATGACTTGGATCTGGGAACTGGTATTGGCTTTGGGTAAGTAACGGCCACGGTCAGAATTTGAGTCGTGCGGTTAAAGGCGCTGCAGTCTGGAACCGCGAGACCGCTACGGTCGCAGGTTCGAATCCTGCCTCGGGCATGGATGTTTGTGATGTCCTTAGGTTAGTTAGGTTTAACTAGTTCTAAGTTCTAGGGGACTAATGACCTCAGCAGTTGAGTCCCATAGTGCTCAGAGCCATTTGAACCATTTTTTTCAGAATTTGAAACAAGAAAAAAATAGAACATTGTGCGGCGTCCTACAAGACAAGAGTAAAATATATCGGAATATGGCTCATAAAATGTTCAGAAGCCAGTATACATTGTTACGGACTAAAAGCCTAAAACACAGTCAAAAAAAATTTTCAAAATATGTATAAAAGAAACTTACTGATATCATCATCATCAGTTATCTGCTATATTAGCAGGTCCTTTGCCTCTACATTTTCTGCGATCCATTGCTTCCTTCTTAAGGCTGCTGTATGTTGTACCGTCCATCATGTCATCCAGTATCTGGAATCTCTTGCTTCCTCGCTTCCTTTTCCTCTCTACATAACCTTCTAAAACTGTTTTTATCAGTCCGTCATTCTTTCTTAATATATGCCCAATCCAGTTTCTTTTTTTCTCTTTATTACATCTAGTAACTGTCTTTTCTCTCCCACTCTTCTCAGTACCTCTTCATTTTTTACTCTGTCCATCCAACTTATTCTTTCCATCTTCCGCCATGTCCAGATCTCAAAAGCCTCCAGCCTTTCTTTGTCTTTTTTCCTCATAGTCCATGTTTCAGCGCCATATAGAAGAACACACCATACAAGACATTTTATGAGTCTCTTTCTGAGTTCTCTGTCCAGACCGCTGCAGAAGATTCTCCTTTTCTTATAAAACGCCTCTTTTGCCATTGCTATCCTTGTTTTAATTTCTGTGGTGCACTCCCAGTCGGTGTCTATCCTGCTTCCAAGATACTTAAAATTTTGCACCTGTTCTAGTGTTTCTCCATTCAGCACAATTTTTATTTCCTTATTTCCTCCTATTGCCAATACTTTTGTTTTATTTGTGTTAATTTTCATTCCATATTTTTTCCGTTAGTTGCAATGGTGTCCACCAAATCCTGTAATTCTTTTTCCCCTGTGGCTAGAAGGACCATGTCATCAGCAAATCTCAAGTATCCTTCTCTTCTTCCTCCAATTTCTACTCCTTTGTCATCTAATGAGCATTGGTCAATCATATTTTCCAAGTACAGGTTGAAAAGAGTAGGTGATAAACAGCATCCTTGTCTTACTCCTTTCCCTAGTCTGATCCAGTTTGTACTTTCTCCTCTCACTTTAACTGAAACTTTTTGATTAAGGTATAATGAGTTTATAAGTATTCTGGTTTTCCAGTCCACTCTCTTTTCCCTCATAATAGTCGCCAGCTTGTCCCAAACCACATTGTCAAATGCCTTTTCTAAATCGATGAAGCACATATATAGGTCTCTTCCTTTTTTAATAAACCTTTCTCACAAGATTCGTAGGAGCCCTATTGCATCTCTGGTGCCCGTATTCCGTCTAAAGCCAAACTGCTCCTCGCCGAGATTCTCCTCTATTACTTTTTCTAGTCTTTTATTAATTATTCTGAACATCACTTTGGCTGCATGTGAAATGAGGCTGATTGTCCTGTGCTCGCTGCATTTCTTGGTTCCTTGTTTTTTCGGTAACGGAATCATTACTGTTGTCAAAAAGTCCTCAGGCCATTCACCACTGTCATATATTTTATTACATAACCTCAATATTTCTCTTATTCCATTGTGGTTCAAGCATTTTAGTATTTATCCCGGTATTGTATCTGTACCTACTGCTTTGCCATTTTTCATTGCAGCAATGGCAGACTTTACTTCTTCCATTATGATGGTCGGTCCTTTCTCTTCATCACTTACACTGTTGTGTGATTCAAGTTCCAGAGTTTCAGGTTTGCTATTTGTGTCATATAGCTCTTTTATATATTCTTCCCATCTCTGGAGGACATCGTCACGATCTTTGTACACTACCTCTTCGTCTTTACTCAAAATTTCCATAGTAGCACTTCCTGCTCTGTTTTGTTCCCATGTCATAGTCTTTACTCTGTTGTATAGTAAGTCGTATCTTCCCTTCCTGTCCAGTTCTTCAATTTCATCACATTCCTCTTTTAGCCATTTTTTCCTAGCCTGCTCTGTTTCTCTTCGCAGTTCGTTATTTAACCTTCGGTATATCTTTCTTGCATCATCAGTGTTCTTGTTTTTCAATTTTCTTCTCTCCTCCATCTTGGAAATCATTTCTTGTGTTACCCATGGTTTTTTTGACCTTTTCCCTTTTACATATCCTATATTTTGCTGTCCTGCTTTAATGATTCCTTCTTTCAGCATATTCCAGTAATCGTTGGCATTATCAGGTGGTTCTTTGTCTCGTAATGTGTTTAGAAAGTCCCGAGATAGAATTTCTGTAATTTGTTCTTTGTTGGACCTTGTCTTCTCTAAATCCCACTTCTTCACCATTGTCGCCTTTTTCAGTTTTTTCATTCTTATTTCTATTTCTGCCATAAGTAAGTTGTGGTCACTATTAATATCTGCACCTGGTAATGTGGGCACCTTCTTGATTCCATTCCTTCTTTCTTCTACCAGTATAAAATCGATTTGGTTTCTGTATTTATCCCCTGGTGATTTCCAAGTGTAGAGCCTCCTCTTATGGTTCTTGAACCATGTGTTTGCCGCTATCAGCTGCCTTTCCCTGCAGAAGTCAATTAACCATTCACCTCTGTCATTTCTCTTTCCAAGACCATGACTGCCTACTATGTTTCCCTCTTTCTCTTCTCCCACAATGGTGTTCCAGTCTCCCATTACTATTTTGCAGCATTTTTTATTTTCGTCCTTTATCCTCTCTATTACACTGCACATTTCCTCTACAATTTGGTCATCATGTTCTGAAGTTGGCATATACACCTGGACAATCAGTAAATCTTTTTGTGCTCCTTTCAGCCTTACACCAATAACCCGGTCATTTGCATAGTTTACATATTCCACACATTTAGCCAAATCCTTTGTCATAATCATTCCTACTCCATTAATTCCTTTTACTTCTCCTCCTGAGTAGTAGAATACATATTCATCTGACTGCGACTCTCCATGTCCATTCCATCTTACCTCAGAAACTCCTACGAGGTAGGATTCTTTTCCATCTCTCTTTTAAGGTTTTCTAGTTTTCCTGCTTGTAGCAGAGTTCTGACATTCCAGGTACCAATTCTCGTTTTGATTTTTTGCCCTTTCAAGTTGTCCCCCCCGGAGATCCGAATGGGGGACTATTTTACCTCCGGACACTGATTTAACATGAGAGGAAGCCATTTTTTGTGCATAAAATGGAGACTGCATTATGCAGGGAAGATAATCTGCGGTGGTATTCCGTTGCCTTCCGCAGTTCTGGAGGCCGCCCCTAACATGGGATACAGACGCCTTTTGCAACCGCCCGCTCCGGGTCAGACGCTGCATGAGAAGTATAGGTTGGAAAATGAAAGACCCCTAGCCCTCGAAGCCTAATAGCGTCAGGGTCGGAAAAGAACAAGAGCTGGCTGAGGGTGGCCAGATAGGAAAGATAAAAGTGAGGAGCCTGGCATAAGTAAGTGGAAGCAATGCCAGGACTCAGGTCGGGGCCCCGTGGTCGCCAGCCACGTATCACTAAGTGTGACTCCCTGAGGTGACTTACTGATACAGAAGATGCTAAATACACGGGAAATTGCGTGTAAAACTCATGAAAGCTCTATCAGGTAGTTGCCTTTGAAAAATTTTCTAAAAAGGCTTCGTGCGGTGTCTGATAACACACGTCACATCGAGAATAGCCAAGAAGTTTTCACAAGCAAATAACCGATATAGTCTCACAAGAAGTGCTTATATGTGCATAAAACGGGGATCAAGCCTACGTATATGCATCACACAGCAAATATGTAGGAGGCGCAATTTCTCATGTTACCGGCTGTGCACTTAGTACCTCTATAGAAACGTACAAAAAGTGTAAAGCTAGCATACGCAGCCCACTGCAGATCGTGCATGTAGGTGATGGGTTGCAATAGCCATTAGATTTCCAGATATAATCACAAAGAGAAACATTACAAAGAGTAAAGCCTTATAAAGATCTTGCTTAAAATTGCAGGTTAAATGTTTATACAGATGGGTCGTAAATAAACGAGAGAAAATTGTAAGGTGGTCATGTCATTTGATTTTTGTATATCATCGATGTGCACATCAGAGAGAGAGAGAGAGAGAGAGAGAGCAAGTTATGTTACTGTTAAAAAATCTTTGGTCTTGTCTTGGCACAAGCTTTGCTCTGCGCAGTTTGATACTTTCTTAGTAGAGGTGTGGTAAGTGACGGATTTTGATTAGGGCCAGATAATTGTTTTACTTCAGTTGCGCTTTAACATAAAGACAAGTTGATTTCAGATCAGTTAAACTTCAGTTCAAATTAGCTTCTGTTTAGTCAAAGGATAGCGTACGAGTTTAAGTTGGATGACAGATTGTAGGGATATAGTTTTAGTAGTCCGGAGACTTTTATAGAGTGGCAGGTAAGGTTGGGCTAAATTTCGGACAGAAACAACTATAGTGGGCATATAACAAAATAAACTAAAAAAAAAGAAAGTATAAAAGTAAATACTGCTGTGGCGCAAACGAATAAAACCTGCACGAGGTAACCAAGAGAACCAATTTCTCAGTGGCCTTACAATATTATGGCTAAAAATCATTTAACTACATCCCCTCCAGTCAGAACTGTGTCACATACGCCGTAAATAGCATCATATTATAGTCTGTACCCTCAGAAAGTAAAACAGAATCAGTAATACCCTATCTGGCTGCTGATAACTGATTCGTAATACGAGGGAGGATCGGAAAGTAGCGCACAATAGCTTTTGCAGCTCAAATGTTGAAATGTCACGGCGATATTGTTTGAAACTGCACTATAGAGGGTATTCTGTTTTCATTTGCAGATTTGGCGGAAGAAGCTTGAAGTATGTAACAAACAAGGCGCGCATGTTACTGTCGTCAACTTGCGAAGAGCAACGAAGTGTTGTTCGATATTTGTGGTCCAAAGGGCATTAGCCGAAAGAAATTTACAGGTTCGTGCGAGGCGCATGTGGGGACGACTGTATGGACCGTAGCAATGTCTCCAGGTGGTGTGCATTCTTCAAGGTGGCCCGTGTAAACATTATTGATTCGCCATGCTCCGGGCGGCGGGCAACAACTGCAACACCACAGAATGTCGGAGTCATTGACGCAGCAATTTTGAACGACCGGCGTGTGCTGCTGCAAATAATCAAATAATATCGGAGCATTTCAACCATTGTAAGATGTAGTTTGTGATACGTTCAAACTTGGTAAAGTTATTGCTCGTTGGTTGCCTAAGAACCTGACAGACTAGCACAAGGGCCAACGCCTGGTGACGAGCTTGGATCTCTTAACGCGTTGCACCACATAAGTGCACGATTTTCTGAAAGGAATCATCACGGCTATGAGTCGTTGGCCTATCACTATATGCCCGAAACCAGTCATGCCTCTGTGGAATGGAAACATTCTGGTTCCCCAGTATGTAAAAAATTCAGTGACTCAGCCTTCTAGGAATGTGCTCGTGACAATGTTTTGGGATATGTGTGGTGTGTTACGTGTTGATTTCGCTGAACATAAGATGACTGTGAGTACTGCAGCCTACATTAAAACTTCGGTTAAGTTGCGTCTTCCCTTCGTGACAAACGCTCAACATTAATGCTGACGCTGTCAAACTTCTTCGTCACAGTACTCGCCCCCATGTAGCTCCACCTGTGCGTAAGAAAATCGCCATTTTTTGGGGGGTGGGGGTGGGGGTGGTGAGGTTTTCCAGCATTTACCATACGGTCCGTAACTTGCACCGTCGCATTTCCATCTGCCTGGTCCCATGAGGAAATTCCTGGCTGGCCAACACTTCGCGACAGATGAGGAAGTGAAATCAGCAGTCCGCAGACGGCTACACTCCAACCAAACGGACTTCTACGAACAGGGCATATTGAAACTGATATCACAGCGGGAGAAATGCGTTGAGAACGTTGATAACCATGTATGAAAGTAGGTAAAAGTTGTAAGTTTTTGATTTTGTAACCAGTTAAACTTTCTGGTAATAAAATTATGTGCGTTACTTTCCGATGTTTCCTCGTATATTCCCTCAGAACAATGACTGATAAAAAATCAAAAGCAAAATATATAAAATTGCATCAGTATAAAGGATCGAACGTCGCGTATACCAGTTAAATAAAACAGTAGCTCACACATGAGCTACTGCTGATTGTTGACTGCTGTTTTCTCGGATGCACTGCACGTCAGGAGGTTATGGTTAGGTTAGGACATGCGTTAAAATTCAGGGCTACAAATCGCGTCGTCTGCCACAGCTCAGTCATTGGTCACTTAAAATCAAGTGTCGACAGAGCATCTCCCGTTTCCGTCATGCGCCGGCCGCGGTGGTCTAGCGGTTCTGGGCGCGCAGTCCGGAACCGCGCGACTGCTACGGTAGCAGGTTCAAGTCCTGCCTCGGGCATGGATGTGTGTGATGTCCTTAGGTTGGTTAGGTTTGAGTAGTTCTAAGTTCTATGGGACTGATGACCACAGATGTTAAGTCCCATGGTGCTCAGAGCCATTTGAACCATTTTTTTCCGTCATGCGTCGGGGCAGCCGCTACCAACATATCCCCGCGCCCATGTACACTACTGGCCATTAAAGTTGCTACACCAAGAAGAAATGCAGATGATAAAACGGTATTCGTTGGACAAATGTATTATGTGATTACATTTTCACGCAATTTGGGTGCATAGATCCTGAGAAATCAGTACCCAGAACAACCACCTCTGGCCGTAATAACGGCCTTTACACGCCTGGTCATTGAGTCAAACAAGCTTGGATAGTGTGTACAGGTAGAGCTGCCCATACAGCGTCAACACGATACCACAGTTCATCAAGAGTAGTGACTGCGTATTGTGGCGAGCCAGTTGCTCGGCCACCATTGACCAGAGATTTTCAATTGGTGAGAGATCTGGAGAATGTGCTGGCCAGACCAGCAGTCGAACATTTCCTGTATCCAGAAAGGCCCGTACAGGACCTGCAACATGCGGTCGTGCATTATCCTGCTGAAATATAGGGTTTCCCAGGGATCGCATGAAGGGTAGAGCCACGGGTCGTAACACATCTGAAATGTAACGTCCACTGTTCAAAATGCCGTCAATGCCAACAAGAGGTGACCGAGACGTGTAACCAATGGCACCCCATACCATCACGCCAGGTGATACGCCAGTATGGCGATGACGAATACACGCTTCCAATGTGCGTTCACCGCGATGTCGCCAAACACGGATGTGACCATTATGATGCTGTAAATAGAACCTGGATTCATCGGAAAAAATGACGTTTTGCCATTCGTGCACCCAGGTTCGTCTTTGAGTACACCATCGCAGGCGCTCCTGTTTGTAATGCAGCGTCAAGGGTAACCGCACCCATAGTCTCCGAGCTGATAGTCCATGCTGCTGCAAACATCGTCGAACTGTTCGTGCAGATGGTTGTTGTCTTGCAAACGTCCCCATCTGTTGTCACTAGGATAGAGACGTGGCTGCACGATCGTTAAAGCCATGCGGATAAGATGCCTGTCATCTCGACTGCTAGTGATACGAGGCCGTTGGGATCCAGCACGGCGTTCCGTACTACCCTCCTGAACCCACCGATTCCATATTCTGCTAACAGTCGTTGGATGTCGACAAACGCGAGCAGCAATGTCGCGATACGATAAACCACATTCGCGATATTCTACAATCCGACCTTTATCAAAGTCGGAAACGTGATGGTACGCATTTCGCCTCCTTACACGAGGCATCACAACAAGGTTTCACCAGGAAACGCCGGTCAGCTGCTGCTTGTGTATGAGAAATCGGTTGGAAACTTTCCTCATGTCGGCCGGCCGAAGTGGCCGTGAAGTTGTATGCGCTGCAGTCTGGAACCGCGAGACCGCTACGGTCGCAGGTTCGAATCCTGCCTCGGGCATGGATGTGTGTGTTGTCCTTAGGTTAGTTAGGTTTAACTAGTTCGAAGTTCTAGGGGACTAATGAACTCAGAAGTTGAGTCCCATAGTGCTCGGAGCCATTTGAACCATTTTTCTTTTCCTCATGTCAGCACGTTGTATGTGTCACCACCGGCGGCAACCTTGTGTGAATGCTCTGAAGAGAATCTTCTTTCTGTCGGTTAAATTTCGCGTCTGTAGCACATCGTCTTCGTGGTGTAGCAATTTTAATGGCCAGTAGAGTATTAGCAGCATTTGTGAAGCGCCCCGCTGTGTTTGTGTGTCACCTGTGACATAGCGGTAGCCAGCAGCCGATGTGGCAAGATCACAGCGGTAAGTGACAGGCGTCAACTATCAAATCTCATTCTGGAAACATCCCCCAGGCTGTGGCTAAGCCATGTCTCCGCTATATCCTTTCTTTCAGGAGTGCTAGTTCTGCAAGGTTCGCAGGAGAGCTTCTGTAAAGTTTGGAAGATAGGAGACGAGATACTGGCAGAAGTAAAGCTGTGGGCACCGGGCGTGAGTCGTGCTTCGGTAGCTCAGTTGGTAGAGCACTTGCCCGCGAAAGGCAAAGGTCCCGACTTCGAGTCTCGGTCGGGCACACAGTTTTAATCTGCCAGGAAGTTTCATATCAGCGCACACTCCGCTGCAGAGTGAAAATCTCATTCTGGAAACTATCAACTGATTTTAAACGGACTATAGATACAACTTAATACACATTCTGTCCAACAAAGCATCATAAAGCAGATAGTTTGCTAGATATGTTAGCAGTACTATACAGGGTGTTACCAAAAGGTACGGCCAAACTTTTAGGAAACATTCCTCACACACAAAGAAAGAAAATATGTTATGTGGACATGTGTCCGGAAACGCTTACTGTCCATGTTAGATCTCATTTTATTACTTCTCTTCAAATCACATTAATCATGGAATGGAAACACACAGCAACAGAACGTACCAGCGTGACTTCAAACACTTTGTTATAGGAAATGTTCAAAATGTCCTCCGTTAGCGAGGATACATGCATCCACCCTCCGTCGGATGGAATACCTGATGCGCTGATGCAGCCCTGGAGAATGGCGTATTGTATCACAGCCGTCTACAATACGAGCGCGAAGAGTCTCTACAGTTGGTACCGGGGTTGCGTAGACAAGAGCTTTCAAATGCCCCCATAAATGGAAGTCAAGAGGGTTGAGGTCAGGAGAGCGTGGAGGCCATGGAATTGGTCCGCCTCTACCAATCCATCGGTCACCGAATCTGTTGTTGAGAAGCATACGAACACTTCGACTGAAATGTGCAGGAGCTCCATCGTGCATGAACCATATGTTGTGTCGTACTTTTGAAGGCAAATGTTCTAGCAGCACAGGTAGAGTATCCCGTATGAAATCATGATAACGTGCTCCATTGAGCGTAGGTGGAAGAACATGGGCCCCAATCAAGACAACACCAACAATGCCTGCCCAAACGTTCACAGAAAATCTGTGTTGATGACGTGATTGCACAATTGCATGCGGATTCTCGTCAGCCCACAAATGTTGACTGTGAAAATTTACAATTTGATCACGTTGGAATGAAGCCTCATCCGCAAAGAGAACATTTGCACTCAAAATGAGGATTGACACATTGTTGGATGAACCATTCGCTGAAGTGTACCCGTGGAGGCCAATCAGCTGCTGATAGTGCCTGCACACGCTGTACATGATGCGGAAACAACTGTTACTCCCGTAGCAATCTCCATACAGTGACGTGGTCAACGTTATCTTGTACAGCAGCAACTTCTCTGACGCTGACATTACGGTTATCGCCAACTGCACGAAGAATTGCCTCGTCCACTGCAGGCGTCCTCGTCGTTCTAGGTCTTCCCCAGTCGCGAGTCATAGGCTGGAATGTTCCGTGCTCCATAAGGCGCTCATCAATTGCTTCGAACGTCTTCCTGTCGTGACACCTTCGTTCTGGAAATCTGTCTCGATACAAAAGTACCGCGCCACAGCATCAAATGGGCATCTGCCAACTCCGAATTTGTAAACATTGCACAGAC
Organism: Schistocerca nitens; assembly: GCF_023898315.1. NCBI lineage: Eukaryota > Metazoa > Arthropoda > Insecta > Orthoptera > Acrididae > Schistocerca > Schistocerca nitens. The sequence continues at coordinate 268,402,558 of NC_064618.1, forward strand.
TGCGAAACCACGTTCGTGATGAACACTAACCTGTTGATACTACGTACTGATGTGCTTGATGCTAGTACTGTAGAGCAATGAGTCGCATGGCAACACAAGCACCGAAGTCAACGTTACCTTCCTTCAATTGGGCCAACTGCCGGTGAATCGAGGAAGTACAGTACATACTGACGAAACTAAAATGAGCTCTAACATGGAAATTAAGCGTTTCCGGACACATGTCCACATAACATCTTTTCTTTATTTGTGTGTGAGGAATGTTTCCTGAAAGTTTGGCCGTACCTTTTTGTAACACCCTGTATAAAAGGAGGTACAATTCATAAAAGTTTACGCTATGAGTCATCGGAAGTAAATACCATCGTCGGAGACCGGAAACGCCTGTATCCTGCGAGCGCTACTGTACTTGGGAACGCATGAGGTGTACTCTCGCGTGTCACACTCAGGTTCGTGCCCCCAGGTGGGCAGTGAGACTGTCGCCTCTTTGGCACTGCATTCGGCTCGGCGTCGGCTGTGGCCCATCCTGGGACCCATATCCCATATCCCGGCCGGCGGCGCGCTCTTCTGCGTCACGCACTGATACGGCAATCCGGGGCCGCGCGACGGCTCGCTCACGCAATGCGTTCGCTTCCCTTGTTGTCTCGCGGGGGCGGTAACGGAGCGGCGGCACGCAGCTCTTCCCGGTTAAATTTGCAATACGTTGTCGCTGTAGGGGCGCTGGAAATGGTCGCGGGCGCGGCTGTAAACGGCGGCGTCCTTGCGTGAGGTTGCCGAGAGCGGAGTGGGGAAAATTTTTCCGCTGACGTGCGTATAAAATGAGCGCACCCGGAAGAGGAGTCGGGCGTTCACTGCACCAAAACGCAACGCTGTTTATTATACCTCATCACGAGCACTGTACACGTAAACATATTTTTTTCCTTTTTTTGCGAGAGTGGTCATAATAATACGACACAGTGTGTGGAGGAATTAAAATCCATGGAGAAGAAATAAAAACTTAGAGGTTCGCCGATGACATTGTAATTCTGTCAGAGACAGCAAAGGACTTGGAAGAGCAGTTGAACGGAATGGACAGTATATTGAAAGGACGGTATAAGATGAACATCAACAAAAGCAAAACTAGGATAATGGAAAGTAGTCGAATTAAGTCGGGTGATGCTGAGGGAATTAGTTTAGGAAATGAGACACTTAAAGTAGCAAAGGAGTTTTGCTATTTGGGGAGCAAAATAACTGATGATGGTCGAAGTAGAGAGGATATAAAATGTAGACTGGCAATGGCAAGGAAAGCGTTTCTGAAGAAGAAAAATTTGTTAACATCGAGTGTAGATTTAAGTGTCAGGAAGTCGTTTCTGTAAGTATTTGTATGGAGTGTAGCCATGTATGGAAGTGAAACGTGGACTATAAATAGTTTAGACAAGAAGAGAATAGAAGCTTTCGAAATGTGGTGCTACAGAAGAATGCTGAAGATTAGATGGGTAGATCACATAACTAATGAGGAGGTATTGAATAGAATTGGGGAGAAGAGGAGCTTGTGGCACAACTTGACTAGAAGAAGAGATCGGTTGGTAGGACATGGTGGTGGTGGTGGTTAGTGTTTAACGTCCCGCCGACAACGAGGTCATTAGAGACGGAGCGTAAGCTCGGGTTAAGGAAGGATTGGGAAGGAAATCGGCCGTGCCCTTTCAAAGGAACCATCCCGGCATTTGCCTGAAACGATTTAGGAAAATCACGGAAAACCTAAATCAGGATGGCCGGAGACGGGATTGAACCGTCGTCCTCCCGAATGCGAGTCCAGTGGGTAGGACATGTTCTGAGACATCGAGGGATCACCAGTTTAGTATTGGAGGGCAGCGTGGAGGGTAAAAATCGTAGAGGGAGACCAAGAGATGAATACACTAAGCAGATTCAGAGGGATGTAGGCTGCAGTAGGTACTGGGAGATGAAGAAGCTTGCACAGGATAGAGCAGTATGAAGAGCTGCATCAAACCAGTCTCAGGGCTGAAGACAGTGTGTGTAGTAGGATTTTTCATAGCTCATTCTACGTAACTACACAACTATTTTTAACATAATAACTACGTGAGAGAGGCTGTTACCAGCAGTAACGCCAGCGTAGACAGCAAACGTACGAGGTGCGTTTGGTAAGTATTGCAGCTCTTTTTTTCTCGGTCAATATCGGTTTTAAAAAATGCGGAATTTGTTATGGGACACCGTGAAATATTCCAGATTCAGCCTCTATAGTTTCATGAAGTTGCGAAAGGTGGCGACGCAGTTTTTAGCCTTCAAAATGGTGCATTCCCAGCATACAACTGTCATCGATTTTATTTTGGCGGAAAACCGAAAAATCACAGCATCGCAGATGTTCATAGGAGCTTGTAGAATGTCTACGGAGACCTTGCAGTGAACAAAAGCACACTGAGTCGTTGGGTGTGATTCTGACATCATTCCAACAATGTCGTGCAAACGTGTTCGATCTCCAGTTTCCGGGCGGCCGCATGCCGCTGTGACTCCTGCAGTGTTGGCGCGTGCGGGCACTCATTCGAGATGATCGACGGATCGCAGTCAAACACCTGCAAACACTGCTCAACTGGAAGTTTCTGTTGGTAGTAAAATTTGTGGTAAGTTCATATGGACCAAACTGCTAAGATCATCGGTCTCTAGGCTTAAACACTACTTAACCCTGTGGCGCATGGTGTCTACTACAGTGGACAGCAGTTAAAGGTCGCTTCTTTGGGATTTTCAATCAGTCCTGGGGCTGCAAATGCACACGGTTCATTGCAGTGGGCATTCCCTAATGGTGTTGTGTCCTGGATGCATTTGCAGCCTCATGACTGCTTGAAAACGCCAGAAAATTGACAAACAAGTTGTCCATTGCAGTGAAATTCATGCACCACAGGGTTAATCTAACTCAAACTAACTTACGACAACGACAACACAAACACCCATTCTCGAGGGAGGACTCGAACCTCCGACGAGGGTAGCCACGAGAGCCGTGGCAAGGCACCTTAGGCCGCACGGCTACCCCACGCGGTCTGTTGGTAGTACTAAGAAACTCGTACACCAGTTGGGTTCCTCGAAGCCTAACACAAGGCCATAAAGAGCAAGGGGCCATCTGTGTGGAATTGCTTGCACGTTACATGGCTGATCGTGGTCCCATGCGGGCATACAAGTCCTCCCAGTAATGTGGCGTGAGCCTCCACATTGAACGGGGGTTATGTTTAAAAAAAGGGTTTTGTAGCCAAAAGAATGAGGAATAACATGATGTACAAGAATCCTGAATAAAACCAACCCACTTTCGAAAAAAAAGATGTTGTAGTACTTGTTGAACCCCACTCGTAATACAAGTAGGAGTTTCGGTGCTGACGCAGATCTACGACGACAAACTTCCCAAATGAAGAAGTAACTGGCTCATATTCAAAGAGAATACAGGTCGCTCTTCTCTGTAGCACGAACAGAGATGTTGAATCTATACCAAAGTTGCTACCACAGCAAGTCTGCAATCAGTTTTAATTTCCATTAAACTGTAGATGCCCGGACGTCGAAGGACCCACTTATCTAGTTAGAAAGTATAAGTAAACCAAATGTTCCTATTATAACATCTGCTTATATGCTGAATACATCAATTCCATCCAGGTTGCTGCATTGAAATTCCGCATCTTTCGCAGAGTTTTAGGGGCAGTTCCCAAGCGGGGCGATACGGTACGCAGTGTGGCCCGTGATACGACGCAGAAGCTACACGCATAGGTGGAGCGCATAAAAAAGTAGCTGTGGCAGCTTAAATTGTTCACAATGGGACCACAGTGAGGCGCACCGACACGTATCTCTAGCATATCGCCCGGCAGGATGCTCCACACACCTTGTAACCTCCCCACAAAATAAAATAAATAATATGAATATGATTCTAATTTAGTGTAACCTCTAAACAGAAAATATTAACATAAATAATATTCACGTTTAGTGTAAGCTCAAAACAGAAAAATTCCTAAACCTCTCAACAGTAAAAATTATAATTATGTCGTTCACATTCAGTGTAATGTCCCAATAAAAAATGAATTCAGTAACCTGGTAATAAAACAATGTAACTAACCTCTCAATTAAATTGTCGCTCACTTATGACTTTTCAATAATTCACTGTGAATTTAACCTGGGAATTTTGGACGACAGCAGTGCTGCGTCATGGCCCTGAAAGATCATTCTGAATAAAAAAAGGAAAAATTCTTACCTCAATGAAGTCGACGGATATATCTGCTCTTACAATAAATTTTTCCGGCAGAGCTCTGTGCAATGCTGGCCGACCTATCTGTCATTTATGAAAGGAAGCATCTGATTTTTCTATTGCAATAATCGGGATGATCATGGATGGCAGAAATTAGTAAATTCTTTAAATTGAAATGAATGGTTGTTAAAAGTTACTTTTTATAAAGAAGATTATTATTACGAGATTTTTAAAACATTTACATGCGACTTGAGATAACATTACTACATATGCGCAAGGCTGCTTTTTACCTTATACAATAATACTCAGGCTCCAGCATTGCTGCACCACGACCGGGCCAGCCAACACGATACACCAGACGAAACCAGAGCAGACTCCAGACTAGCAACAACTTACTGCTACAGCTACACAGTTCCTACTGCAGGCAACACTGTCTCTGGTGAGAGACCTTGCATATCGCAGGCAGCGCATGAGCAATACATCGAAATTACATCTGCTCGGACCTCTTACATAACCCTCCACTTGGGGGGAAAAAAATTTGGCAGCGATGGTGAGCCAATTGGACTTGCCATGAGCAACAAATTTTTCTAAAATCTACTTAATTAACTAAGTTTACAGACACAGAGTATATATATATATATATATATATATATATATATATATATATATAAGTGCAGAACATGAAATGAAACTGAGTGCACATGCACTGAGTACAGAACATATCAAGCAATGACAAAATGTATACGCAATGAGTACAAAACACATTACCAAATGACATAAAGTGCACACACACTGTATAGTTTTTCACCATTTTACAAGAACCAGGATACGCAATGAGTACAAAACATATTAGTAAATGACATAAAGTGCACATGCACTGTATATATTTTTTCCATTTTACAAGAACTAGGATACGCAATGAGTACAAAACATATTAATAAATGACATAAAGTGCACACGCACTGTATAATATATATATATTTTTTACCATTTTATAAGAACTAGGAAAGGAAAGGGAAGGATTGCATCGTGGTTGTAGCACAGTAGGTTGCACGTAGCTGCACTGAAAGTCCATATCTTTCTACAGAAGCACAACACCAAGTGAGACAATCTGAAGTTCTCTTCCCTGAAGTATTAATCAGTGTAGCCAAGACACTGAAATGTCGTATTAATATTCAATGTTATCATTTTGGTAGTACATTAGGTACACCAAACAGTGGGACCATAATAACATCTCCATCGTTCAAGGTGGTGGACAGCATGATGTGTCAGCACCACATTATTGTAAGGTACACCAACGTAGAATTAGTGCAAAAACCAAATATAGTGCTCCATGATCATGAGGATAGACAGGACAAACGGATATTGTAGTAATTTCTGGTAATTAGGTCAGAAGGTGAAGGACATTTAGTCTTACACTAGTCATCATAGAGAATTACACTAGTCTATCAACCGATTTGAGTAATTGTTGGCACTCATTGCTTAGTTACTAAACATTTCTGTACTATGTATGGAGTATTACAGAACAGTATTCATAAGTCATCTGATTACTCTAAATATTGGCACTCATTGGCCAGTTACAAACCATATTTATGCATTGTTCAGAAGTCATCATTCAAAGCAAGAGATTATTAATGGCATAGCATTAACATAATTCATCTAGTTATAGTAATCATTGACACTCATTGGCCAGTTACAAACCATTTTATGCATTATTCAGAAGTGATCATTGAAAGCAAGAGTTAATTAATGGCATAGCATTAATATAATTCATCTAGTTATAGTAATCATTGGCACTCATTGGCCAGTTACAAACCATTTTATGCATTATTCAGAAGTGATCATTCAAAGCAAGAGTTAATTAATGGCATACCATTTACATAATTCATCTAGTTATAGTAATCATTGGCACTCATTGGCCAGTTACAAACCATTTTTATGCGTTATTCAGAAGTCATCATTCAAAGCAAGAGTTAATTAATGGCATACCATTTACATAATTCATCTAGTTATAGTAATCATTGGCACTCATTGGCCAGTTACAAACCATTTTTATGCATTATTCAGAAGTCATCATTCAAAACAGGAGTTAATGTGTGAAGCATTAAGCTACTGGTATTCGTATATGATATCTTGTAAGTGATATAAGACAAATTTAAAAATATAAAAAAACAGTGGCATTCATTGGCCAGTTACAAAGTATTCATATACTTTTATAAAACATTATTCAGTATTATTCAGAAGTCATCATTAAAAATGAGAGTTAATCATTGGCATAGCATTTATAGAGTATAACAAAAATATTATTTACAGAAATTATTGGCATAGCAGTTATGCATTATTAGAAAACATCATTCAGTAATACTCAGAATTCATCATTCAAGTGACATAGGACATATTTAAAATGTAACACACTATAACTATTACTCAAGGTCTGTGGTTAGAAAACATCATTCAGTATTACTCAGAACTCATCATTCAAGTGACATAAGACATATTTAAAATGCAACACACTGCAACTATTACTCAAGGTCTGTGGTCCAATAATACATAGACATAATGTATTCAATACATCTGAGAAATCTGCATTATATTTAGTACTATAAATATCGCTTAAACTAGTAGCATTATTTGGGACTGGTAATACATTTTTTTGTGCAAGCAATGCATTGCGTTGGGATCGATAATTAATTGCTGGGGCATGAAAATATTTGCTTTTGACTTATTGCTGCAAATAACGATTAATAACGTCATTCGTTATGAGTCAGCTGTAGCAAGGTTATGAAACAAGTAGAGTATATGTGATCACATTCATGAATGACACACACAAATGGGTAAAAAAATGCAAGTACTAGAACAGGTTTAATAACTAACTGCTTATAGCACATTAATTTCATGAATAGCTCCTCCTGGAAAAAATACAAAATGGATTATTCAGCTGAAAGAAGAATCGCATATTATGCTGAAAAGTAGTGAACTTCGAGTTAACAGGTAATGAAACGTGTACTCAATATGTATGTACTCTAGCTGTCCTTTCCAAAACATTCAGTCATTATACCATGCGATATAAGGCATACTGTCAAAACGAACTGCAACAAATACTTCAATAACTACATAGCATTTCTTAACTAACAGTAAATATATAAACTTCATCATTATTCTCATCTGCAAAGAAAAACTTCATTATTCATATTACCATAACTTCATCACTATCATCAGCTGCAAAGAAAAACTTCATTATTCATATTAGCATATTCTTCATACAACTATTCATCATCATTCATTATCATCTGCAAAAAAGACACTTCATTATTCATTATTCATATTACCATTTACTTCATACAACTATTCATAGTATAGAGTTTCTTATTTCTAGCATATTTCATCACTAAAACTAAGATGTATAGTTCTGTCTGACAGCCTGCATCAATCGCCTCGTATTCTGAAAGAAAAAAAATTAGTTAAGACTGCTATCATACGAAGTGTATAGTATATTCTAGTTAATGCTTGTTAATTCTGATCCATTTACTCTTCATCACAAGCTATTCCATTTTCTTTCGTTCATTCCGAAGGACAAATTCCCATTTCATAGTAATCCACTGTGGTTTGTTTAATTTATTTTTTTACACGTTATTGCTTTCTGAAAATGATGAATAAGGATTAATATCTTGCATTTGCATCATATACCCATTAAATAAAAACTTGTTTCTAGTGATATAATTAAGCATACAGCATTGCATGACAGAAAACTTATTATGTCAAAAACATAGACAGTTTTCAAGTGCAAAAAATGTACACAGAGTATCATAATGTAGTAGTAAAAAAATGTAAAATAGTCACGATGTTGAGATATCATAAGGTAAAATGTCAAAGTCAACTGGTGTTTGTTATATCTTAAAGATTTCGTAGTGCATACAAACAAAACAGGAAAACAATCATAAAGACACGAAAAATGGAAAATGTGCACGGTCTGATGTATAATGACAAGAAAAGCGACCTGCTAACCTTATCTTGCCGGGCACTTGTCAAGAAAAAATACGAAAATCATCAGTAAGTGTTCATATAAATATCTGCAAATGGCATTACAGTGCGACAAATCATAAAGTATGTTCATTCAATAAAGAGTTTAATATTGGAGACATGGTGATTGCCATTACTTTTTCTGTTTCTCAAAGTTTCGACGTGTACTACATTGGGGTGAGGAATGCTGCGAATTCTGTATGGACCTACATATAGAAGCTCTAATTTACTGCATCTACTCTTTCCTCTGTTGGATAAATAATGTGTGCGTACTAATATCTTCTGTCCAATGTGAAAGTCACGGCATGTACAAACCTGTTTTCGCTGTCTTCTCCGGCGCTCTGCGGCACGTTTGATGTTGTTCAGCGCAATGTCAATTATTTCATGGTGTCGTAGTCGACGAGATGTAGGAAAGGATACTAATTCTTTAATTTTGTTAGGTGGTTCAACATTTTTCAGTATAACTGTCGGAGATAACATAATAGATTCATTTGGTATGTAGTTAATTACATCCTGGAATGACAGTATGTGTTTATCCCAATCAATATGTTTTTTATAGCAGTATATTCTACATAGTTTACCAATTTCTTTCATTAGTCGTTCACAAGGGTTCGAAGAAGCGTGATACTTGGATATATAGATCGGAGAAATGTTTCTTGTTCGTAACATACGTGTCCATATAGCACATCGAAACTGTGGTCCAATGTCGGAAATTACTTTCAATACATGCCCTACATGAAATAGAAAACGTTTTACAAATGCTTTCGAAACAGTTTTAGCAGTAGCTTTGCGTAACGGAGTGAAGGTAACAAATTTTGAAGTGAGTTCAACAGTGACAAAGATGTAGCAAAAACCTCTATTAGATCTGGGAATCGGACCAAAAATGTCTACAGCGGCCATGTGTCTCAATTTAACAGGTACAATGGGGCGTAACGGAGGAATATGTGAAGTCGTGTCTGACTTAGCTTTCTGGCAGATTTTACATGACGCTAAAACTCGTCGAATACGTTTCTCCATGTTGGCAAAATAACAGTTCTGTCTCAGTATAAGAAAACATTTTCTGGCTCCGTAAGGTGCGTAACTTAAATGAGTATACCAAATTAATTTGTTAACAAGCTCGTCAGGAATGCATAGTAACCAATTGTTGCTGTCAGGGTGAGAGCGGCGAAACAGAATATTATTGCGTACAGTGTAATGGTTTCTAATGGTAACATTATTCCTATCTTGCCAAAGGTGTATTATTTCTTTCCATACGTTGTCTTTACTCTGCTCTTGTGCTATGTCTCGTAATGATGACAAAATAAAATTTTCAAATGCAACTTGTTGAATATACATGACGCTAAAATTTGCTTGGCAGAAGTTGGTTGCGATGTCTTGCTGATTGTTGCTGAGAGAACGGGATAGTGCGTCTGCTACAATATTTTGTGTACCGGGAATATGAACAATTGTAAAATTAAATTCCTGTAAATAGAGTTTCCATCTGCTTAACCTGTCATGTGTAAATTTTGCTGAAAGTAAAAACGGTATAGCTCTATGATCCGTGTAAACGGTAGTGTGTCTTCCATAAAGAAAGTGCCTAAATCTCGCAAATGCCCATACAACACTTAATGTTTCAAGTTCTGTGACAGAATAATTGTGTTCAGCAGGGGACAGAATGCGACTCGCAAAGGCGATGTTTTTAATTGCTGTAGAACCATCTTCTTCAATTTCCTGAAAAATGTGTACGCCTAAAGCGGTGTTAGAACTGTCAGTGGCAATGGAAAAATTTCTAGTAAAATCTGGATGTGATAAAAGTGTTGCATTCAACAAAGCTTGTTTCAGATTGACAAATTCAGACTGCGCTTGGCTATCCCACGGCCAAATAGCGTATTTACCCGTCAATTGGCATAATCTAGGGGTGTCTAAAGCAGAGTAATGAATAAATTTACGAAAAAAGTTAATTAAACCCAAAAAGCTGCGTAGTTGTTTCTTCGTCGTAGGAACAGTAATGTCACGTAAAGCTTGAAGTTTTTCCGGGTCAGGCGCAATGCCTTCTGCTGAAATTACATGTCCAAGAAATTTTATAGAAGTTTTGCCAAAGTGCGATTTGCTAAGATTAACTGTGAGCCCTTGTGCACGAAAAGTTTGCAACAGCTGTTCAAGAATCAGATTGTGTTCAGACCAGTTAGCTTCTGCAATAAGAATGTCGTCTACATACGTTGTGATTCTGTCTCTAAGTTCTGTCGGAAGTATAGTATTCAAACTGCGAATAAATGCAGCTGAAGAAATTGTTAGACCGAACGGTAATTTGCAAAATTGATAACAGCAGAGAAATGCTGTGTACTTTCTGCATTTCGGATGGAGCTGAATTTGCAAAAATCCCGATTTCAAATCTAATGTGGAATAAACAGCAGTACCATGAAATTTCTGTAGAAGTTCTTCTAGTGTCTGTGGGCGATCTGTTTCATTAATAATAAGGTCGTTGATATGACGCGAATCAAGTACGAGGCGAAGTGAACCATCATTTTTCTTAACAATATGGAGCGGGTTTATGTACGGACTAACTGCCGGTTCAATAATACCTTGGTCAAGCATAGCTTGCAATTCTTTCTTAACTTGTTCTGTGTGAATATAAGGAATGGGATAATGTTTGGCTTTAAATGTGTCGTGCTGTTTAACTTGAAATTCATACATAAAACCGGACATAGTACCAGGGACGTTGTCAAAAACTGGAGCTTGCTGTAAAAGAATATTGAGTAGTTGAGTACGTTCGTCGTCTGTATTTGCACTGCTCTGTTTAACTTTATCAGAAATCATTTGCATAACGTCATAGTCGGCTTTGTCTGGTGTATTGTAGTTGTGAACATACGTATCTGTAATCAATGTGGAATGACAGTTTATGTTACGTGATGCAGAAATGACCTCTGTCCGATTAATTGTTTGTTCTTCTGCAGATAAAGAGTGCTGAAATTCCAATGCCAGTTGTAAATTTTCGTCCTTAACATGAAACAGGAATTTTGAAAGTCAATAATTGCGTCGTGTTGTACTGGAAAATTCGTACCTAAAATAACGTCTGTTGTCAATAAGAGATCAATCCAAATATTTGAGTGAAACGTATGACCTGCAATACAAAACGATAAGTGTGTCTGTAATTTTACATCTACTCCTTTACTAGATACTGCTCCTTTTACTTTAGTTTTGCCTAATGGTAACGTAGGACAGGTATTCTTTTTGTTACATTCGTTGAAAGTTTCCTCATTTATAACTGACATAGGTGATCCAGAATCGATTGCTGCTGAAAATTTGGATAATCCAATCTTTACTTCAATGACAGGGTGTGAAATGGTTTTTTGAATAACTGGTTTTTCCTGCAAAAGAGTGTCTCGGATGTCGTCAAAAGTAATAACATTATCGTGAACAAGATTCTGTGTCCCAAAAGTATTGCTTGCGTTGCTGGAAGATGCAACCTGTACTGTATCTAGTCAAATTCTATCTGACGTGCTATTATTTGCGGGAGGATGCTGTGGCATTTCGACTATTTGTACTGTTCTGTTATTTCGTCCTGACGCATTAGGTTCGGGATGATACCGAATGTCTGGTTCATTCATGATAATCTGTTGTTGCGGATGATTTTGATGCTGGTAAGACCGACTGTTATTAAACGTACGCTGAAAATTGTGCTCATTATTTTTACGTCTGTCATGATAGTCATTGCTATAGGGTGAATTGCGATATTAGTTGAAATGATGTGTTTTCTGTACGTAGTTATTTCCTTGTTGCTGTGCGTTACTATTTGGCGGAGCCGACGCTATACGTGTAGGCGGCGAAACATTAAATCTTGGTTGACCTTGCACATTACATTGTTGGTTAGGTATTCTAACCGACTGGTTTTGTTGCTGTTGTTGGGAAAAACCTCTATTGTTACCAAAATGTGGTTCCTGTTGCTGATAATTTTGACGATACTGATAATTAAAATTTTGTCTGTTATTGAAGTTCTGGTGGTTGTCGTTCCTGGAGCGTCTATTACCTTTGCTATTGAAATAGCGTGGCTAATCGTAATTACTGTATGTTGGTTCCCCTTGGTTATGACGTGAAAAATTTTTGCTTATGAAGGAATAATCTGATTGCTGAACTTCCAAAAGCTGTAACAGATCTCTAAATGCCGAAATATTTTCTTTCTGCTGACCTGTTAAAAGTGATACTCTTAACGATCGTGGTAATTTAGAAATACATAATTGGATAAGTGCAGATTCACTGTATGGCTCACGTAAGTACTGGTTTTGTTGGACCATGTGTTCAAAAAATTCCGTGACAGTGGAAAAATTTGAGTTCTAATAATTCGGTAAACTAATTAATTGATCCTTGATTCCGCGCTGTGTCGTCTTCGACCAATACGCTGACAGAAAAGCATTCTGAAATTCTTCTACCGAATAGCATTGTCTCGCGATCGGTCTCATACGAGTTGCCGGTTCACCTTCCAGAAAACTGCAAATAAATTCAAGTTTGTGTGTTACGGGCCAAGTTGGAGGAAAAGCAAAGCTAAATTGTTGTATCTAATCCAAGGGGTGAATCTGTGTTCTGTCATTTTTAAATACTTTAAATTTCCTAACGGATAGAAAGTGCTTGTAATCAAAATTTTCGTCTCTGAATGTCTGAAGAGGTTCAGGATTGTATGCTAGTCTGTTTGTCTGTGACTGTTCGGAATCTAAGTCACGTACTCTCTGTAAATTACCTAAATTATACTGGCTGTGTGAGTGTGAGAAATGTTCCGAATGTGGCGTATGCTGTGCCGTGTTCGAGGCTGAAATATTTTTCATCTCCGTCAATTCGTGCTGTAAAGTTGCCAATTTTCTACGTAATGTATTATTGGACGAACTTATCTCACTGATCGTCTGCTGTAAATTTTGGAATTCGGGTGTTTGATTAAACGAAACGGGTGACGTATCGTCTGATTTGGTGTCATTATTACTTTCAATAACGTCAATACGACTGGCCAATTCATCATATTTTTCAGTCAGTAGTTTTACCTGATCATCGTTTTTAGTATCACAAGCATTAATTTGTTTTTGTATTTTACGTGTGGTATTGTTCAATTTTTTAACGTCTGCTTTGATGGCATCGGGATCCTGTATTAGTTCCAACTTTTCAAGTCTGTTGGTCATTGTCTGAAAGTCTAATGTGTGTGTGTATGTTTTTGTTTTAAGATCGGTGATTTCATCTTTCAATTCGGTGTTCAACTGTTTGATTTCGTCCGATACTGTAGCAATATTGTTGTCTACGTATGTTTTTGCTTTCTTAAACAATTTGCGCTTATCTTCCTGTCTCTGTGCAGTATTTGTTTCCATGACTTGTTGCTTTACTTTATTCTGTTCCTATATAAATTTACTGTAACGCGTTTCACTGTGGTGATTAAAACGTTCGTCAATTTGACTAATTTGTTGTTCAAATTTCGTGTCTATTTTCGCATCCAGTGTGCCTGAAAGTTCTGATGACGTTAATTTAAACTCGTCGCGTAACTGTGTTGCGTTTTCAGAAAATTGTTTAGCGACTGCACCAATTTCATATCTAAGTAATTTCGTTGTGGCTGCATATGTATTACTTAATTATTGTGCGACAGATCTAATTTCTTTACTACTGTTCCTAGCACAAGCCTTAATTTCCTCACGTAATGGTTCTTTAGTATCGTGACATTGCACGGCAACGGCTGTCATCTGTTCACTAAGTTGTTTGTTCTGTTCACTTAGGTTGTCTTGTTTTTCATTCGACTGTTTGGAATTGTTGTCTAGTTGTTTGTACGAGTGATTAATTTGTGGCAATAATGCCATAACTTGATCCATGCCAATATTACCTGCTCTATTCTCTGTGCTGTGTGATGATGTATCTGCATTTGTCGCGTTTTGTGTAACCATTTGGTCATTTTCTGATTCTTGAAAAAGTTCGTCAATTGGATGTGCACTGTTGGTCACTACACCGGAGTCAAATAAATCTGACGTATTCTGACTACATTGTTCATCCTCGTGAGAAAAATTTATCTGTTCACAATTCAGATTTTGCAAACCGGGTGTGTCAAACTGGGCAGCGTTCATTGAATCGGAACGTGCCGCGTCATCAATTGTTAAATTTACTGTGGACATAATTGAATTTGTTTGCCCATCATTAGAATTAAAATCATTACTAGTGATCGGCAGGCACTGATTATCTGTAATTAGAGGAATATCACTATTACACTGAGTGTCGCAAGAATTATCGGTCAAATTATTAGAGTCGGCTATTTCACTCATTGCACATCGCGATGTACTGTTAACAGTTTTTCGTGGCATTTTCACTAATCAAAATTAAGCACAAAATGAAACAAAGACAAAGCAAAAATGGAACAAACACAATTACAACAAAGAGCAATAAATTGCCAATGATCTGTGAAAGAAAGAGTGACAAATTAGTAAATGCGTTGCGCCAGATGCAAACTACATTTAAGTAAATAAGAGCAGATATATGACTACTTCTCAGAAAGTCACAAAGAAATACGATCCTGGCCGGTTGTCGCCAAGTGTAACCTCCCCACAAAATAAAATAAATAATATGAATATGATTCTAATTTAGTGTAACCTCTAAACAGAAAATATTAACATAAATAATATTCACGTTTAGTGTAAGCTCAAAACAGAAAAATTCCTAAACCTCTCAACAGTAAAAATTATAATTATGTCGTTCACATTCAGTGTAATGTCCCAATAAAAAATGAATTCAGTAACCTGGTAATAAAACAATGTAACTAACCTCTCAATTAAATTGTCGCTCACTTATGACTTTTCAATAATTCACTTTGAATTTAACCTGATAAATTTTGGACGACAGCAGTGCTGCATCATGGCCCTGAAAGATCATTCTGAATAAAAAAAGGAAAAATTCTTACCTCAATGAAGTCGACGGATATATCTGCTCTTACAATAAATTTTTCCGGCAGAGCTCTGTGCAATGCTGGCCAATATACCTCTCATTTATGAAAGGAAGCAACTGATTTTTTTTCTTTTGCAACAATCGGGATGATCATTAATGGGAGAAATTAGTAAATTCCTTAAATTGAAATGAATGGTTGTTAAAAGTTACTTTTTATGAGGAAGATTATTATTACGAGATTTTTAAAACATTTACATGCGACTTGAGATAACATTACTACATATGCGCGAAGCTGCTTTTTACCTTATACAATAATACTCAGGCTCCGGCATTGCTGCACCACGACCGGGCCAGCCAACATGATACACCAGACAAGACCAGAGCAGACTCCAGACTAGCAACAACTTACTGCTACAGCTACACAGTTCCTACTGCAGTCAACACTGCTCTCTGGTCAGAGACCTTGCATATCGCAGGCAGCGCATGAGCAATACATCGAAATTACATCTGCTCGGACCTCTTACAACCTCTGTTGTATGATACACACTTCGAGTCATCAGATGTGCCTAAAAATGTTCTATGTAAATGAAGCAAAGCTACGTCGGTCTTTCTACTTAGTTTTCTAGTAACGCTTTTACTTTTTGCGCACAAAATTAAACATCACAGTTATAGATCCACTTTTCTCATTCAGTTCTAAGGAAACAGTTTGGTAAAAAAATAAAAAGAAGAAGAACACTTGCTTGCAATTTATAGTCTCACACCACAACTTTTCTTTTCGCTGATGCCCGTAGTTACTGCGATACTTGGCAAATAACTAAACCAACAGGTATATAACTGAATCAGTTTCAATCTGCACAACAAATTACGATTAGAATCCTCATCTGCCCCTGAAATGTTTTCCAGCTTAAAAGTCGGTTTCGAAATCTATGTCATACCATTACATAATGAATCTATAACCTCCCGGAGTCTGTATACAATATTCTTTAGAGATTCTTAAGCCAAACATCAGCTGTAATTAAACTGCGCTCTGTGTAAAATATCACCAAGCAGCTTCCTCTTCTATTTATTTGCTAATTAACCATTATTGTCACTAACACACTGGCAGAGTAGTTCAAATATAAGAATTTCATATAAAAATAATGTGGAGCAACTCCCAGGTATTTGCTGTAATAAATAAATACCTAAGGCATAAAAAAAATGTACTATCATTGTAGCAAACTGTATTTAGGGACGGCAAACACATTTGTTAAAAGCTGTTACGGGAGCCTAATACGTTGTTTTTCTGGAGCGATCTATTTTCTAAATGTTGCCGACTATATTGAGCGTTTCAAAAGAAATGACCTGATTAACAACTTCATATTTATTTATGGAAAAATATTAGAAAATGGAGACAGATTGCAAAATACCCACAAAATCTTAAAACATTTGTTATGATGTTACAAATGCTCTAAGTCGACCAGCAGCAGTACGGACAACAGCTAGACGACAGGTAAATTCGCCATAAACTATCTGTAAAATGTCTATACAGACAGGTGTCACTGTAGCTCTTATTCTATTCTTCAGCTCATTTATGTTACGCAGTGAAGGGCCGAC
Source organism: Schistocerca nitens (assembly GCF_023898315.1). Taxonomy (NCBI): domain Eukaryota; kingdom Metazoa; phylum Arthropoda; class Insecta; order Orthoptera; family Acrididae; genus Schistocerca; species Schistocerca nitens. Next base: position 268,419,254 of record NC_064618.1, read on the forward strand.
GAAAACACTTTCTATCACAGATCATTACAAGGAAAAAAGTAAGTTACGTGGGGTCATGTCTGGAGTAATATGAAATCAGGAACGTAGAGCAGTTTTTTGGGATCCCGTGCGCCCTATGCAGGGGTGAGGCAGCAGCCTATCACTCAAGAATTGCCATACAATGTTGTGCCATTGTAATCGAGCTCCATCTTGTCAGCCTACTAAATCATTTAAGTCCTTCTCATGTTGTGGGAAAAGCAAGGCCTGTAGCATTCAGTGCTAGCTAATTCCAGCCAATGTGTCTGCCTCGAAAAAGAGGAGGCCATAAACTTTTTCGCAAGAAATGGCACAAAATATGTTCCCTTCAGGTGAGTCTTTTTCATTCTAAAGAACTTCATGAGGATTCTGAACACGCACGTTCTGTCAGTTCACTTGGCTGGCAACATGCACTGTAGCTTCAGCACTGGGAACTAACCGTGATAAAAATCTCTCGTCTCCCATGCCTGCCAGCAATTCATTGCTTATGTCAACACGTGTTCTTTTGTCATCAACCTGAAGAACTTTCACTAATCTGTGCATGGTTTATACTCCAGACGTCACCTTAACAATCGAAGTGAGAAATTCGCGGACTTTCGCACATCAGAAGTGCAGGGGAGTCCTTGATTCTTTGTTTTCGCATAAACTTTCTTTCTCTTTAAACTAACGATACCAACGACGTATGTTCACTTGGCTGGCAACATGCACTGTAGCTTCAGCACTGGGAACTAACCGTGATAAAAATCTCTCGTCTCCCATGCCTGCCAGCAATTCATTGCTTATGTCAACACGTGTTCTTTTGTCATCAACCCGAAGAACTTCCACTAATCTGTGCATGGTTTATACTCCAGACGTCACCGTAACAATCTAAGTGAGAAATTCGCGGACTTTCGCACATCAGAAGTGCAGGGGAGTCCTTGATTCTTTGTTTTCGCATAAACTTTCTTTCTGTTTAAACTGACGATACCAACGACGTATGTTTTTGCAGCAAAGAAGGATCATTCCCAGAACGCCGACGAAAAACATACTGGACCGTAGTTACTGACTCACTCTTGTTACCCTGTAGTACGCAAAATGCCTTTTTTGGCCATCTTTTTGCCATCTTGTTTCAGATTAACTACACAGAAGCGTGGACTGGCGTCTAGCGGCAATTCTCTAAAACCTAGGCCACGCCCATTCGATCAACACACATTTCCTGTCCGGCAAGGCCCCTGTTTCGTAATTAAGCCACTTTTAAAATTAGGTTATTCTGTTTTATACACCTGGTATAATGAGATTGTGTATAATCATGAATGGTAATTTATCGAACCTGTTGACGGTATAACAAGAAAATTTAAATAACGAAATGATGAAAGAGGACGTATTAAATAAAATAACTTTAAGTAATGATCAACATAGTAATAATCCACTGGATTCAACAACAACACTGAATGGAAACGTGAATGGCAAGCAAGCGGCTAAAACCACGAATTTAGCCGAACTGTTAAAATACAAAGCTTACATCTTCTTAGGGAGGTATGTGTATATCTCAACAGATTCCGGACTAGGCTAAGTATGTGCAAATACAATATGCACAAGTACCCTTTGCACTGACAGAACGTTTGACTGTGGTGACATTCACACAATGAGCCATATTGTGAGTGAGTGCTGTAACCGCCGTTTCCCTGGTGATATCAAGAACGTATATGAGGCATCCGACAAGGCGCTCCATTAGATTGAGTCTTCCGACATTGAATTATTACATAGTTTCTTTTTTTCAAATACGCAAAACAGTTTTGCAGTTGTGACTGATGCACACGATAATAACAAAACCAACTTCATCTTTCCTGCATATAGTTTCATGGTACAGTTAATCATGAGCACTGCTGTGCTTGCAAGTCATGCTGTCTCCGAACTACATACAGTCTAGTAATTTGGTAGTTTTACATGGTAAGTTTTCTGGGAGTTTTGAAAAGTTGTATTTTTTTTTTATTTTGACCTGCTGTTAACGAATTTCAACTTCGCCACCTTGTATCTTTGCCGCCAGCGCCGCTGAATTGCAAAAATGGCGACCGATAATTCTTTTTGGACAATGTCTTCTTTCCGACTGATTTTACGATGTAAATATTTGTGTAATAAATTAAACTAGAGAACATTTCTTATAATTCATACTTTTCTTGTGTAAAATGGGTAGTTTTAGGACACGAGCGCCGCAAAGGATATACTAACACGCGTTTTGGCCAAAAAACGCATTCATACAACACCAATAAGTAAAGTGACGCTTTTTTTTTCTTTTTTGTCATTTCGTAGGAAGCTTAATCTACATGTATTGCGCTATCACGAAATTTGCCTCATGCTCCTTTGATCCCCTATCCTTGATGGATAGAATTTTTCCAGTTCATCGTCTTCAGTAGCGAGTGAATCGTTGGATATAGAAAAATCTTCCACGTTATCCGCAGTAGGATCATCAGTTTCGTTGAAATAATTTTATTACTCGATTTCGTCGTACATTTGGTCGAGAAAAGTCTTCCTCTTCATAGATATCTCGCTAAGGTCGCAGGTTCGAATCCTGCCTCGGGCATGGATGTAAGTGATGTCCTTAGATTACTTAGGTTTAAATAGTTCTACGTTCTAGGGGACTGATGACTTCGGGTGTTAAATCTCATAGTGCTCAGAGCCATTTGTACCATTTTTTTTTCATAGCTATCTTGCAGTGGAACTTTCGATTCGCCACAGATACCACTGCAGTTCGTGGAAATAACGGATTATTTTAACCCAGCCTTTCTACGTATATACCCTGTATTTCAGAAGCAAACCACAGGAATTATATTGGCTCTGAAGGCGATCACAATATCGTCACCATATTTCTTGAGGAGCTGTCCTTTCACAGTTTTGGCCATCATTTCATCCAGAGAAAACTGACTGTCTTCAGAACTCTGCCCGAGGGAAGAGTAAATATACTGCACTGCAGTTCGATCTCGTTTGCATACAGACCTTTTTTTTTAAAATTTTCCCGTCGGTGGCGCATGGTAAAATTTTATTCGTGCACGAGTTGCGATACTGTGCATCGGCTGCGACCAAATCACTGACATGCTCAACAATCACTCGACCCCAAATTTCATTACGAGCTAACAAGTTCTTAAATGCTGTTTCTCATCGAAAATTTACACACGCTGTACACAGTATAACAACTGATTAAGCTCATCTGCTTTTGTTTCGCAACAAACTCTGCTGTTATCTTAAACTTACTTTTGTTCGGCCTAATGGCAGGTCTTGCCTTGGGGGAATCCTCGTCAGAGAGGTCCACCGTATGAACGTCTTGGGAAGTGATTCCAGTGGTGGTTTACAGTTGCCTCCCACTGATGAAGATGAAATGATAATGAGGACAACACAACACCCAGTCCCTGAGCGGAGGAAATCTCCGACCCAACCGGGAATAGAACCCGGGCCCCTTGGCGTGACAAACCGCCGCGCTGACCACTCAGCTATCGGGGCGTGCTGTTACCTTAGCAGCGCACAAAATCCAATGATCTCTTTATGAGAATGCTGGAATAGTGGACTGCAGATCTGAATCGGAAGATAAAACCATCACTTCCTCTACCCAAAGATGCAGAGAGTGATTTCTCATTATTATACAGTTTTCGACACACATCGGGAACCAGTATCGATCTCAGTCCCTCCAAGAGTTTTCCCTTGTTGTCCCTTTAAGTGTTTTCCGTTGTTGTCCTTTCTTTGAACATCTGTCTTACGAAATGTCGCCAATTCCTTTTTCATCACGTAAGTCACCTGACTTTGCAGCAATGGGTTTTCAGGAATAAAACATTTAACTTTCTTAGAAACCATGGCTCAAAAAATGCGAAAAACACAGTGGAGCAACAAGGGATCAGACGGTTCTGTTTGCGTTTCGTGCGCTATTACTGTCTACTGCACGTGTGTGCCAGGTATATCCCGCGTAGATGGTGTAATAGGTTGAAACGTCCCCTTAGAAAAATTTATACAGGACTGTGCTTAAACTGACACACAATATTTTTTAGCGCAACGCAATCTGACTTTCAAAAATCCCTACAAAAGAATCGCCCTGACTAACATTAACCTATACGTTTCACAAATCACTTACCTCACAAAAATATTCGTTACTCGAACTACTGCAATACAGCGAGCGCCACTACTGCCAGCTAAATAAAAGATTCAAACTACTGAAGGCACGAACTACTGATAGGCGTAGTTAGCAAATGAAAGATTTTGATAGAGAACAAACAATGTATTTACCTTAATAGTCATAATTGACATCCAGTCTTACAAATTTCAAAACTCCGCCATCTCTCTCCCCACATCCACCACTGCTGGAGGCTCACCTCCAACTGCGCAACGCTATGCGCTGTTAACAGCCAACAGCCCAACACTACAATGGCCGACAACAATGCAAACTAGCCACAGACTGCACACAGCACAGCCAGTGATTTTCATACAGAGCGCTACGTAACGTTGCCAATAAGAAAACATAAACAGCCTACTTACATAGCCCCCATGCTCCCCACAAAAAATTTTACAAATTGTTTTGGGCACTGGCCAATACAGATTTGAAAAAAAATTTTATAATTACGGTAAGAAAGATATCAAATGCACACACTTCTTGATACAATGTTGGTCAAAAGCTAAAATTTTCTCACAGTCCATAAGACAGTCCTGATCATTCATCACAGTAACATTGCAGTGTTTTTCTCAAAGTCTGAGCAGTAAAAGAAAATGCACACGGAAGTAGTGGATTTCCATGCAATCTTGAAGAAGTAGTGTTGTCCTTCCAACGGAAAGACAGTGCTGACTCTTGACATGCAGACAGGTATTGGTCCACAACAGAGCAAACCCACAGCAGAGTCTGTCGAAATTTTGAAGAGTATTGGTAGTTAGGTCATCACAGAGCAGACCCACTGTAGTCCTGGTAGAGATTACGATATTGGTGGGCCACCAGAGGCGCAGACCCACTGCAGTCCTTGTAGAAATAATGGTACTGGTGAGTCAGCAAAGACGCAGATCCACTGTAGTCCTTGTAGAAATAATGGTATTGGTGGGTCATCAAAGGTGCAGACCCACTGTAGTCCTTGTAGAGACGGCCAGCAGCCATCTGTTGCAACTGTGCAGGTGCACAATCACCATCGAAAAGTCTTGCAGACAATATAGCAAGTCCATAAACCACCACTTGTGCACTCACAAAGTTTTTTTTTTTTTTTTGTCCTTAGAACCAGCAATGCTGTTATCCGGTCACTTGCTGAATTATTAACACACGTGGAAACACTAACAGTCCCTACTTCTCACATATTGTCCATATACTATGACCAACAGAAACGTGTGCAGTGAAATGAAACTTACAAGTTACTTAATTTGATGACCTGGTGTCAATTACAATTTTATAACATAAGAATACAATTACAAAGGTACAAAATACATCATTAAAGAACATAACAATACAGAGAACATTTGTAGAATCGAAATAACATATATGTCAGTGTTACAGGAATTATAACATGAGTACATACATAAAAGATCAGAATAACTTTCGAAACATCAACTTCGCACATGAGCATTAAAACAAAACAGAATAAATAATGTCTAAACATCTTTACAAAGAAAATAACATAGTATTTGAAAAATTCTACAACATATCTCTTATCAGATAAACACATAAAGACAGGAAAAACACAAATACACAAGAGTGCACAAACACATACCACAATAACACAGGAGGAAAGGACAGGGTTTGTTTTCAGTGTAACATTTGGTACTGCAGTCCAACCCAAAACTTCATTCCATAGATCTTTCGTCTTATTTCAACATTTGTTTCCACCAAAAAAATCCTATCCAAGCATGCTTTCTGTATTTATATGTTCACATATTTCTTACCTCATTATTTATTTCCAAGAAAATCCTACCTAAACCTGTTGTCCCTAAACCCTACTTTTTTGGTTCATATCCTCTTTCAAAATACTTTTTTGGCCAAACCATTTTCTTACAGCTTCTCAATGCATTTCTTCCAATTCATCACAACTCGTTCTCTCATATAGCCTACCCCATCTTAAGCTAACTTAAATCTACTGAGCTCAAATGCTAAACTAAGGGACGAGGCAATGCAGCAGCTCATAACAAATTAACACAAACAGCAAGGGCAAAAAAAAAAAATACAAATTGGCAAAGTAAGCAACAATATTACAACTAATATAAGGCAATGAGCAGCAAACAAGAAAAATAAATCGGTAGTAAACTGGCTTAGCAGAGTAACACAAAGTCAAATTCAGTAACACTATGCCTGGAAAACAGCAGCAGCAAATGAAATAACTTATATCTAAACATGACATAGCTCAAGCAAAAAAAAATATTACACTAAAGACAACAATGCAGACAAGGGAAATGTCTATTCACATCTTAATGTCTATGTCATTAAAGTGGTGCACCACAACTTATTCTACAAAAGAAATTAGCAAGTACTTGAAAAGAAAATTATGTATACAATTCCTGTGAAGGGAAATGTCTTTTTTTGTGCTCCTTCGTTTTTTTTCTTAAGTACATCATAAAGTTATGATTTACTGGATCTGTAGGCATAAAATATTTATATTAGTACATCTATAAAATTTTATTTTAACTAATGCTTCAGTGTAGCTAGAAACTAGATATTAAACAAAATGAGCAATCTCTCAACTAGAAAGACAATAGATGTAAAATGTTTCTCATCATTTCATTAGGCATTTTAATAAATATCATAAATTAAAAGCTCCACAGTATAATCATATGTTTTTAAGTTTGAGCGTGTCGTATTTGCGATGTTTTCTACAAAGAAATGTCAATAGCGAGGGTAATGGCCTCCCTTTTTTTTTTACCTGTGCCTCTGAAAGGCACACACTAATGGCTTTTTTCCAGGCGACTGTCGCGCAGGTGCCCACGACGCATTACGTGCAGGTGGTCACTAAACTTTCTTACGGAAATATTTACGACAGCAGTTTCCGCTACAGTGACAGTCTCATATAACAATATTTCACACATCAAGAATTTGCGTTACAAATCTGTAGAAACAAAATCCTATTGATGTAACAGAGTCCAAAAAATTTCGTCGGCATTGTAATACATTCACGCATTTACATACATTTCATAACTCTTGAAGTACGATTCTTGGTTTCCAACAACCTTTTTCACAAACCAGAGTCCCTAACCACTACACATTATTCCTTACCTTATTCTTCGACGCTTCTTCAATAGTTCATCATAACAGATACGTAGCATACTCAAATAACTCATATAGTATCAGCTTATTGATCATAAACATACCGCAACAGCATAATACACATAGTCATCGTAATAATAACATCATAACACCTCAGTCAACTCTCAAAATCGTCGTAGCTTCCTCCAATAATTTCAAAACCTAAAAAAAATTCTCTGCTCATTTCAATAGTGTCATCTACCTCAAACATACTTTAAAATCATGATCCCATACCAGATACATCATTCAAAGCTATCATAGTATCACAATGGTTCCAAAAAAATATGAACAGCTCACAAAGTACAGACAAAACACAATTTCATAAGTGTGAAGTTATCCAACTGTGTAATTACGTAAACATTTGTCACTGATGTAGTAAAAAAAATGTTTGTCTCTCAGTTAAATGATCAGATAGCTGTGTAATTTATGTGTTACAGACATATGGTACCGATGTGTAAAGTTGTATAAGCAAATACCATATTAGCTAGGGCTCCTTGTGCTTGCCAAACACATGGTACACAAAGTAGGCGTGTACACCCTGAGGATTAATGTAATTATACCCTCAGGTGTTACAGATTACAGCAATGGAATGAAATGTATCACGGAAAACCTTTGTATCATTGTACTTCAAATATCTTTAAAAATAAATGTTTTAAGTACAAAATTAATCACTCAAATACGTGTACTGTAGCGCTAAACTGAGCATCTTGTAAGATAATCTCTGTGGAAGTGTCGTAGTTATCGTCCTCCGAAAGCTAAGTTCCGCAAAAGTCAATGTACTTACCTCATGATAAACAAAAGTGAAATGCTTTGTGTATAGATATCGTAGTTATTACATACATTACCGTGATCAAGAAAGTACTATACTGTAACGTATTGTTGTGCTACGAAAAAGGCTGTCACATTGTAGCTATACCACAAAAGTTACTACTAAAACATGTTTTACTTTCCAGGATAATTCAGAAAAACTGTGCAGATATGAAACAGAAACACCGCAAAAGCAACACTGTAAATTGTCACTCATTAGTAGCGTCGTGATAAAATCGTGTACCTGTCACATAAACTAACCACTGAGTCATCTGGTATCTCACAGAAAGTACTTTAAATCCAGAATGTATTTTCAAGTAAACCAAAATGTTGCATTAAAATCTCATTAGGAGTACTGGTAAATGTTGTAAGTATGTGAGCCTTATAGTCGTTACGTAATCGTGCAACTAACAAGCAAGAATGTACACACACAATAACACTGTGTCGTCTGTTCACAGTAACAATGCATTCGTAATTTCTGTTTAAATAAGTTCTCTAGGTTATAGACTGGATAGTTTATTTTAAAACATAGTTACATGTTAACAGTTTATAAGTGTAACAAAGAGTACTAGAAATGTGAAGTGAAAAGTTTTATGGCAAAGACAGTTAAAAATCAGATTACCTCTCAATAAGCGGTTTTTCATGTGAAGTGTGGTGCAATCCTTTACTCTTCATAGTACTCAGAGTTTGAACTTGAATGCAATTATCATGCGGTATACGTCGGTAAAGAATACTGGAATTTTTCTCAAGGTTAGCGTCTATGTTATTTTGCTCTGAGCCAGCCAGCGCATGCGGCTGCCTGCTGTGCGAGTCATTGTCTGTCTCTTTGTTGGCGCGCGTCGTTATTGGGGTTAGGAGACCTAACTTCTACAAATTCACCTTGTCGAGAGTGCCCTGCTCTGTTTGAATCCCGCCAGTTCTGATAAAATTCAGGTCTGTCGTTACGATTATATCGTCTGTCGTCATGTCGGTAGATTCCACAGTTTCTTTCTTGTCGGTCACGTGGTGGAGAATTTCTCCCTGAATCGTAACTGCGCACTGAACTGTTGCGTCTGAAATTATTCTGTCTCCCTTGATAATAATAGTTCTGGTTACCATATTGTCTGTTTCTATGATTGTCTCTGTCATATTCATTACTACAGAAATGCGATCTTTCTCTGTAACTATTACTCTGCCAGTGGTTGTCATACTGATGGTGTCTGTTTTGGTCACAATTTGTGTTGTGAGAATAGCCTTGTCGTGTCCAGTTGAAAGGTGGCTACACTGAGCCACAGCGCCAGAGATCGCTAGAGAGCATTGTTCCGCCGCCTCCACGGGCTGTCATTATTGAGATGTGAGAGTAGTCAGTGCTTGTCCAGGACTCGTAGTAGTCAGTTGGTGTTCAGATGTGCTAGTAGGGAGTGCTTGCTGAGATGTGATACTGAAAGGTTCTTGTTCAGATGTGGTAATAGCGAGGCGGTGTGGAGATATATTGTAATTATGAGAGTGATTTTGGTCAATATATGAAGGTAACGAAACTTGATTTATTTTTCATTATTTCCATGTTTTAAATAATGTGTCATTACAGGTTCAGTCAACAAAGCATCTGGCTTGTGTTCTTGGATTAGAGTGTAATTGTGGTTCTCTTGAGTAATTATGGTATTTGTATTTTCTTTAATTAATTCAGTATAATGTTATTTAAAAATTGTTGTGTTGTTGAAGAGGAACCGTGCCAGATGCGTACGTTGAGTCACACTCCCACACACAGAACAGTTACTCTTGTGCTTGTTGTTGCGTTGGTTTTATAGTTGCTGGGGGCTTAATTAATTAACTGTGTTAATGAAAATTTCCATTTAATTCTTTGTTATTGTTCTAAGCAGTCAGATTGCGTAATAATAATAGTCAGGGCCAACCGTTACGAGACTTCGTAACCGAACAGACAGCTACTAAAGCAAAAATTAAAATTATTTGCATTCTACATTTTTATTAAGCCCCCATGCACGTGGCGACCACTGCTTCGGATCGTCCCTTGGAATTCTTCTGATTGTAAAAATAGTGGACAGTAGCATTGTTGTTGTAATTTGTAGTTTAGTAATTATAGTCTATTTTGCATGTGTAGATTTGGTAATTGTCATTCTCATAATGGTATTTTTTTCTCTGAATTTGATTGTTGTCTTGTATACGCGTTGACGATTTAGCGCAATTATTTCAATTGTTCGTTAATCGTGTTTTTTGGGAAACATTTCGAGTGAATGGTATTGTTGATTATAAAGAGTCATTGTGTGTAATTTTCGTACTGTGACGAGTTTTGTATGTTTTGTAAATGATTACGCGATCGATGAAAAAGGCAAAAATGATGGATAGTCAGAATGACGAAATTGTTGACATGGCGAACTCGCCAACACAGGACAACAGTACGATAAATAATGAAGTTGAAAACAATTTAATAAGCAGGGAAAATAGTCCAGAACCCTTTCAAAATTTTTCTCAATCAGAAAATTTAGAGAATACGAGATTAACGATAGAAGATTCTGGAATAGTATCGAACACAGATAGCTTTACAGCTATGACGAAGGAAACTGGTTTTGCGGGAAATGTTAGGGGCGAAAAGAATTTCGAACCGGCTATTATGGAGCAGTTGTTGGGTGCAATATTAAATTTGGGATCACAGTTACGATCTGAATTGAAAACAGATAGGGAAACAATGGGATCACAGTTACGATCTGAATTGAAAACAGATAGGGAAACAATGGGATCACAGTTACGATCTGAATTAAAAACAGAGATTGGAACTTTGGCAACACGGTTAGACTCACAAATAGGAACAATTAAAACTGAGATAGGAACAATGGAAACACGATTAGATTCACGAATAGGGACATGTTTCAGAAACATGAAAGATGAATTAAAGAAAGAAATTAGAGAGGAAGTACAACCGATTTTGAATTCTCACAATAATAGATTAATTGCAGTAGAGATTAGACAAAGGGAACAGGATAGAGAACAGGAAGAAAGAGATCGCGTGATAGTACAAACATTTTCAGAGCTAAATTTACAATGTGCACACGATAAGGAAGAGATATTTGAGAGAATCGAGGAATCCGTACCAAATGACAGAATAAATAATCTAACACAACAATATGAACAGTTAACTACCAAATGTGTCAACACCGAAACCCGAGTCGCGACACTTACGGAAGACGTAAATAAACAGAAAGAACAATTAGGTGACTTATCGGAAAGAGTTGAGGAGATTTCAGATAAATTGACAAATCTTAGTATACATGGGGACAGAGATTCAGATGATACAGCTCCATTACCATTTGCAGAAACCGAAGAGTACCAGAACATAAATAAGCATGTTGAAAATCAGGGAAAATTTAATGAACGCGTTAAAAGGGAAGTTGAGGCATTACGAAAGCAAGTCAAACAAATTGAAGGCGAAATCGTAGGAAAAGACAGCAGAAGAAATTTAGAATCACAGATAGCAGAGGGGTTTGAAGAAAGTAATTTATTTCATTTACGGGACACAACAAGAGAGCGCCAGGCGCGCGAACTTGACAATAATCGACATTCAAACTGGGACAGACGCGGTAGGTCTTTGTCGCCACGAGGCGAAAACTTTGACTATAAACACTTTTTGACTGTTCGGAAATTTAAGATCTTCCGCAATTCTAAAAATTACATACATCCATGTGCATGGTTAGATCAATTTATGTATGCACTCCCACCAAATTGGCCACTAAGTCACAAACTGGAATTTATGTGTGGATATTTAGAAAACGAACCGGCGACGCGGATGCGTGCACTCATTAGAGATTGTAATAATCTGAATGATTTTTATCATGCATTTCTATCGGCATATTGGTCCGAAAACACGCAAGACAGAGTCAAACACAGTCTTATTATGCAGCGTAATTTCAAACAGTCTGAATTCCGCACGCCAGCAGAATATTTTGAAGACATGATTCGAAAGAATCAGTTCCTTTCCAACCCTTACAGTCCGACTGAATTAATTCGCATTTGTTTAACTAAGCTGCCACAATCCATAAGACAAATTGCTTTAGCCGGAAGATGTAAAGACGACATTGAGATTTTTAAGACTTTGCTACAAGAACTTGAGTATGACAACGACGACGGGACTTCTTGTAATTTTTTCAGTAGCAGTAATTACAATACATTTTCAGAGAAAAGGGATAGTGATCGGAACGGACGTTATTTGGGTAACTTTGAGAATGACAGACGTAACAGACAGGACAATAGATACCAGCCTTATGACAATAACAGACGTTCTAACAGAAATTACACAGACAATTATAATAACGGTAATTCCTACCGGAATGATCAACCATACGGAAACAGTAATCGGTATCATCAAGATAGAAATTATTCATACAATAACAGAAATTCTTACTACAGAAATAACCAGGGTAGTAGATACAACAATAATTTCAGAAGTGACAGTCGAAATTACACAAGAAGTAGTTATGCAGACAGACAGGAAAACAGAAATTTTAATAACAGACACAACCAAGAATTTGCATCTAACAGACAGGAAGGACCTAATTGGCATCCTCCACGTGACAGAACTTCAGAGAGACAAGTGCAATTAGTAGAAATTGATCCGCGAAATGACGCGAATAATCAAAGACGTGACGCAAACAATCGACAATGACTAGCAGCTTCGGCTTCTGGCAGCAATATAGACGGTTCAGAAAGTAATGACACTTCGACTTTACACTACGTACGACTGGAAGACATGAGAGACATTTTGTTAGACGAAAAGGAAACTAATGTAGACGCATTTTTACATCCTGTTATTGAAGTATGTGTGGGTAAGAATAAGTTCACTGCAGTTTTAGATTCTGGGAGCCCATTGAACGTCATTAGTGAATCAGTTTTTCGTATATGTGAAAGAACTATTGCCTGTCCCGTGTTACCTATTTCTAAAACTACAATTCGAGGAGCGATTTCTGGAAAAGGTGTGGAAGTTAAACAACAGACCAACCTAAATTTCATTTGTCAAGGATACGAATTTTCTGCTAATTTTATTATTGTTCCATTACTCAGTACACAGATTATTTTAGGTATGGAGTTTCTTAACGCACATAAGGCAATTTTGAACTTTAAAGAAGGAAGTGTGAATTTGACTGTTGCCAGAATGCTGAAATGTTTGAAATTTTTCGAGTGTTTAGCAAGATCTGAATCAGATACAAAATGTTTAAGGTTTCTTACTTCTGATGCTTTTGTTGAGCATTATGACGACAGTGTGTTTATTCATGACAATGACAATAGATACAGGGACGCGATGGATGATGTAATTAATAGCGAAGAATTAATTAATGAAAAGGTTAAGAAAGCTGAAGTGCCAGATGACGTTGCAAGAGAAGAGCTGCACCATATTTTGACTTCACATGCTACAGTGTTTAGTCATCACACAGGAACTATACAAGGCTTACAATATTTATTTAAAGTAAAAGAACACACACCATTTCGCGGAAAAACGTACGCTATTCCTTTGGCTTACAGAGACAAGGTTAAGAATGAACTTCAATACATGTTAGATCAGGGCATTGTTGAGCCAGCAGTCAGTCCTTATACCAGCCCATTACACGTTGTTCTTAAAAAGGATGGGTCAATTCGTTTGGTTCTGGATTCCAGACAGATAAATAATATTATTATTCCTGAAACTGACCGTCCACAAAATTTAGATGAACTTCTTCAACATTTCCATGGAATTAAAGTTTTATCCACGATTGATATGCGCGCAAGTTTTTGGCAAATAGAACTGCACCCTGATTGTAGAAAATATACTGCTTTTTTAGCCTTTGGTAACTGTTACCAGTTTCGGAAATTACCGTTTGGACTTACTGTATCTTCAGCAGCATTCATTCGTAGCTTAAATGAAATTTTACCTGTTTATCTTCGTGACAATATTACTTCTTATGTTGACGACATTCTTATTGCTAAACGTTCTTGGAGTGAGCATAACAAAATTTTGGATTCATTATTACGTATTTTTGCACGAGTTGGCATGACAGTGAACTTGGAAAAATCTGAATTTGGTCGTTCTCAGGTGAAATTTCTCGGTCACATTATTTCTACAGAAGGTATTCTCCCTGATCCAGAGAAACTAGACGCTATTCATAATTATGCTGTTCCTACCACAAAACGTGATGTTCGTAGTTTCCTTGGTGTCTGTAATTTTCTTAGACGCTTTGTTAGATTGGACAATTTGGCCACACCTCGTTTATGTGAATTATCTGGAAAAAATTCTAATTGGTGTTGGGATGAGGAAGCTCAGTCAGAATTTGAACAACTTCGTGATGCTTTAGTTGCTGCCCCACTTCTTTCACATCCGGATTTATCTAAAGATTTTTGTTTGGCGACGGACTCATCATACAAAGGCCTAGGTGCACATTTATTTCAAGAGATAGAAGAAAACGGCGTTGTAGTACAGAAAACTGTTGCCTTTGGAAGCCGTGTTCTCTCTAAATCAGAGAAGAATTATTCGATTACGGAACTTGAAGCTTTGGCTGTTGTATGGGCCTTCACAAAATTTCGCACATTTTTGTTTGGCAGACATACTAAGGTTTACACCGATCATCGAGCTCTGGAATTTCTTATGTCGACAAAATTAACTCATGGCAGATTGTCACGATGGGCGTTGTACCTACAGGAATTTGATTTTAGTATTGTTTACATACAGGGATCTTCAAATATTGTTGCTGATGCTTTATCACGTGCACCTATGGGTTTGAAACAAAGTGCCGAAGAGGACGGCAAAGAAAACCATTATTGTTTGATGTACACTCAAGGTGTTGCGTTTGAGAACTTTATTTCGTCTTCGCTCCAGGACATCGCTAAGGAGCAAAATAAGGATCCAATCTGGAAGGACATTAAGGAGAAGTGGAGGAGAAAGGAAAGCGTAGCGATCAGACAGTATTATTTAGTTCGCAATGATATTATTTTCAAACGAAAATCGGTCGACAACTCTGTTTGGTTAGTTTGTATTCCTGATGAGTGGGTCAATAAATTGATTTGGTACACACATTTCAGTTATGCGCACTTTGGTCCCAGAAAATGCTTTCATAAATTACGAGAAAATTGTTACTTCAGTAATATGGAAAAACGTATTCGATCTGTTCTTGCCAAATGCAAATTATGTCAAAAGGCTAAGCCGCCAACAGTTTCTCACAGAGCACCGTTGTTTCCTATCATTCCAGCGAAATTAAAGGAGATGGCTGCAGTCGATTTGTTCGGTCCAGTGGTTCGTTCTACTAATGGTTTTGCGTATATTTTCGTAGCAGTGGAATTAACATCAAAATATGTGTGTTTTGCACCTTTACGCAAAGCAACAGCTCGTTCAGTATCTAATGCTTTCATCAAACATTTTCTTAAGGAAGTTGGTCATGTTGATAAGGTTATATCAGATAATGGATCACAGTTTCGCTCTAAAATTTGGCTTCGTACTCTACGGCGTCGTAAAATTAAACCAATTTTCATTTCACATTTTCACCCTCAATCTAATCCTTCAGAGAGATGGATGAAGGAAATCAATAAATTGTGTCGTCTTTATTGTCATCAGAATCACAGAACGTGGGATCAGTATCTTCATATTTTTCAAAATATTCTGAATGAACTCCCTAATGATTCAACTTCTTTACCGCCTACACTGATATTAAAAAATAAAGCACCGACAAATCGCATTTCTGAAATCGTTCCTTTTCCGCCTTCACGAAAACTGCGGCATTCTGAAGTTGTCAACCTGGCCCTACGAAATATTGCGTCTGCGGCTGCAAGAAGAGAGAAATCAGCTAAACGTCCGGGTCGTTTAAAAACTTTGTCAGTTGGTCAGAAGGTATTAATTAAGTCTCATCGTTTGTCTCACAAAGGAAAGGGATTGTGTCGCAAATTTTTTCTGCTTTATAACGGTCCGTATAGAGTTCGCAAAATTATTCATGATAACACTGTTGAAGTAGAAACTCTTAAATCTCGGCGCTCTAAGGGAATACATCATATATCGAACGTAAAAATTTTTGTGGAATGACATACTTTTGAGAAACCAACAGCTACATGTAAACACGAAGAGAGTACAAGGATCCCGCGCTGTGTTTTGGCGGCGGCACATACTCAAAGCAACAGTCAAGTCGGCGCGCCGCACAAGGCAGTCGTTGACCGCAAACAATCACTTCCTACGTCACGCGCCTACAGCTGATCGAGCGCTCAGTGCGAATGCACTGACAGACGTAAACAAATACACAGTCTAATTTCTCCGAATAAATTCTGTATAAAGCTATGATGACTTCATAAATTATGTTATTAACGTTCAGTATTTTTCAGGATACGGTTGTGTAAAATATTTAAGACCTTCAGGTAAATTCTGTGCGTGTCCGACGTTAAGACGACTTGCTTTGGAGAAAATTTCAGGAAGAATGTAATTTCAAAAAAAAAAAAAAAAAGTAATAAACTAAAAAGGGTAACTATTGATTGAGTTTATTTTTCAGGTAACATAATTCCACTTAGGTACGTACTTTAGACGTAATTTGCTGCTTGCGATTACGTGATTCATACTTTGTGCTAAATTTTATGTTCTATGAATTTACTTGTGAAGCGACGTGCTTGTGTACATTTACTGATTTTGACAATTATTGATTAATGAACAGTGTTATTACTTGCGTATATTATGCATCGCTTGGCTGCTATGCTTTTTCACTGATGTCATATTTTTCTATTATGTGCCTGCTGTGCTTATTTATTTAAATTATAATTGTCACCTGCTTAATTGTGCTGATGTGGTTAGATATGTCAGTTATACTTTGTGATTTATCTGCTTGCGCCTTCATGTTTACTTATTAAGATTACATATAAACATTTATTTGCTTATGCTGATATGATGCTAATGACCTGTTTATTATGATAGATAACATATTTGCTGCCTTGCTTATGGATTGCATATTTACACATTTCTGTTTTGTTGTCATAACTACTCTTCAGTTTAGTATATAGAAATGCTGATATACTGTGTACGTACATAGAGTTTAGGTCACACTATTGTATTAATTATAGATTGTTCGCTTGGCAGAGCCTCGTTGTAAGAATTGTGCTGCATCCACTTGTTGACATTCTGTTCTCTACTGGTATATTTACTCGCTATTGCTTGTTTTGCATACGCTCAGTGCCTTATATTTTTAAGATAAGAAAATGAACTGCAGTAATTCGACGAACGACATTAGTACAAGAAAGTCATAGAAGTCACATGAGCTGAGGTTTTATGGAAGCTGTATAAATTTATGCTAATAGGAAGGAAGCTAACGACATGACAGACCAAAACTAGGTTTAGACCATTGACAGTATTACACTGCATTTTCGTGAGCAATTGAAACAGGAAGTGACACTTGACACAAAAAATACTCCACATGTTTGCTTCTGCTATGATTCTTGAAGTGGTGTACACACTGTGAAATATTATGATCATTCACACTCCGTAATCGTACTTAATTACTGAGAGTTATTCGAACTAAGTCTGTTAGAGGTCATGTATGCATTTCTTTTAT
The DNA here is from genome assembly GCF_023898315.1 of Schistocerca nitens. Lineage (NCBI taxonomy): Eukaryota > Metazoa > Arthropoda > Insecta > Orthoptera > Acrididae > Schistocerca > Schistocerca nitens. Next base: position 268,436,840 of record NC_064618.1, read on the forward strand.
TTAATGATGGACAAGGAACCAAAATGTATCTTATAATTTATAATGAGTAGAAAATTTGGGTCAGATGGATTACACAGAGGTTGTGTGTTGACACTGTATCTTCGGATTGTATGGATGATGAGGTTTGCATTAGGATTTTATCTGTACTGTTCGAGGAGACTGACTAGAGGAAGGAGTTGCTGTGGAAGCAAAATGATATTGGTGCTGAGGTTTATATGTTATCGACGTATTATTGAGGTATTGAGATTGGGTGAAGTTGATGATTATTGGAGTTTTGGTGGATAAGAGGTAAAGTAAGTGAGGATGATTAAGTGATGATGATTGGAGTTTTGGTGGATAAGAGGTAAAGTAAGTGAGGAGCATATTCTTTTTGTTGGTCCATATGGAACAAGGAGGATGAAGATGGCAGACTAGAACACCCAAGTAGAAAGAAGATTGCCTACACACACACTTTGTTAAATCAATAAGCAGTATACACGTTTTTTTAAGAGAGGAAGTATTTGCACATCTTGGCTCACTGACAGTTGTTCAGCAACAGTACATTTTGATCTGGCTTGGCAAACATTGGTCTTGACATGATGACTATGACGTTGACTTAACTATTATTGACTGTTATACATTGCTGCCACTACTACTTGGTACACATGATGAACATCAAATCTTGGACAGAGTTGCATTTTCACAGTTAACACTTTTCAATTACACAGTAGCAATAATGTGGATGAAAGATGAGTGGATGTGTTTTGTGTGTTTTCCTTTTCTAATCCTACCCACCTATCTCCTAAATATTATTTTATTTGTTGGTAGTGGCTTGCACTGACACCCATAAATGTTATAGGTTTACTGGTATTTGTGTATTGTAATAGTTAATGTGACAATTAACTGATATCATTTGTGTGTTTATTATGATTTGTATGTTTAGTGTAAGAGCATTGATTATATTTTGTTAAAGAAATTGTATGTGCATTCAAACTATTGTTCATGACGTAACTGTCTCAGTAGTTATGGTGAATAGTATGGACTGTTACTTGCACCTTTTCTACATGATTGGTGCTACAAGGATATGTTTAATTTCTGCTGATGATCTGTGTGATCAGTGATTGTAAAAAAATTATGGACTGTTACTTGTACCTTTTCTACAATATTGGTGCCACTAGGACATGTTTAATTTCTGCTTATAAACTCTGATGAACAGTGTGATCAGTGACAGTGTATTTTATGGAACTGCTTCTGCTGAGAAATGTGACTTGTTGCTGTGTGTACCTGCTCAACATTGCTGGGTACCACTGATGGACTGCTTCTACTGAAATGGTGTTACTTGTTGATGTCTGCACCTGCTCAACATTGCTGGGTACCACTGATGGACTGTTTCTACTGAAAAGATGTCACCTGTTGATGTCTGCACCTGCTCAACATTGCTGGTGCCACTAATGGACTGCTTCTACTGAAATGGTATTACTTGTTGATGTCTGCACCTGCTCAACATTTCTGGGTGCCACTGATGGATTGCTTCTACTGAAATGAAGTCACCTGTTGCTGTGTGCACCTGCTCAACATTGCTGGTGCCACTAATGGACTGCTTCTACTGAAATGGTATTACTTGTTGATGTCTGCACCTGCTCAACATTGCTGGGTGCCACTGATGGATTGCTTCTACTGAAATGAAGTCACCTGTTGCTGTGTGCACCTGATCAACATTGCTGGTGCCACTAATGGACTGCTTCTACTGAAATGGTGTTACTTGTTGGTGTCTGCACCTACTCAACATTGCTGGGTGCCACTGATGGATTGCTTCTACTGAAATGGAGTCACCTGTTGCTGTGTGCACCTGATCAACATTGCTGGTGCCAATAATGGACTGCTTCTACTGAAATGGTGTTACTTGTTGGTGTCTGCACCTGCTCAACATTGCTGGGTGCCACTGATGGATTGCTTCTACTGAAATGAAGTCACCTGTTGCTGTGTGCACCTGATCAACATTGCGGGTGCCACTGATGGACTGCTTCTATTGAAAAAATGTTACTTATTGGTATTTGCACCTGTTGACCATTGCTGGGTGCTACTGCTGGAACTGTCAACTGCTTATTCTTGGGCTATGGAAAGCGTTTATGTGAATATTTGTATAAACTGATTTTTTATGTATTACTGTTAGTGAAAAATTATGAGACTCTTACTTGCACATATTCGTCATTGCTGACGCTATTGATTGAACTGTTTAACCACATAATACTTGTGTAAACTATTATGTAAAGTCACATGTATGAAAGAATTTGTATTGCTTACTGTATTTTATATATTAGGTTATTGAAAGGTCAGTGCAAAGCCAAAATTTTATCTAGTTATATGATATTTACGTATTAATATTATCTTTTATTTTTGTCTGTATTTTTTTGACGAATTTGGTGGTATTTTCACCACCAATGCTGGCAAAAATACCATCAAATTCTAGCCGTGGAGGAAGGGCATATGAAAGGTGGCTACACTGAGCCACAGCGCCAGAGATCGCTAGAGAGCATTGTTCCGCCGCCTCCACGGGCTGTCATTATTGAGATGTGCGAGTAGTCAGTGCTTGTCCAGGACTCGTAGTAGTCAGTTGGTGTTCAGATGTGCTAGTAGGGAGTGCTTGCTGAGATGTGATACTGAAAGGTTCTTGTTCAGATGTGGTAATAGCGAGGCGGTGTGGAGATATATTGTAATTATGAGAGTGATTTTGGTCAATATATGAAGGTAACGAAACTTGATTTATTTTTCATTATTTCCATGTTTTAAATAATGTGTCATTACAGGTTCAGTCAACAAAGCATCTGGCTTGTGTTCTTGGATTAGAGTGTAATTGTGGTTCTCTTGAGTAATTATGGTATTTGTATTTTCTTTAATTAATTCAGTATAATGTTATTTAAAAATTGTTGTGTTGTTGAAGAAGAACCGTGCCAGATGCGTACGTTGAGTCACACTCCCACACACAGAACAGTTACTCTTGTGCTTGTTGTTGCGTTGGTTTTATAGTTGCTGGGGGCTTAATTAATTAACTGTGTTAATGAAAATTTCCATTTCATTCTTTGTTATTGTTCTAAGCAGTCAGATTGCGTAATAATAATAGTCAGGGCCAACCGTTACGAGACTTCGTAACCGAACAGACAGCTACTAAAGCAAAAATTAAAATTATTTGCATTCTACATTTTTATTAAGCCCCCATGCACAGTTATTATTTCTTTCATCGCGGAATTGCGACGGATGTGGCCTGTAATTGTTGTGTTCCTGTTTTCGTGTTCCGCGATTGTCAGTGTCAATTTCTAATTCTTGTAAGAGTCCCTGAAAAGCTTCAATGTCGTCTTTGCAACGTCCTGCCAAAATAATGTGCCGTAAATGTTCAGGTAATTTGATTAAGCAAATGCGGATGAGTTCTGAGGGGCTGTATGGGTTTGACAGGTACTGATTCTTGTGCAACATGTCTTCAAAATATTTCACAAGACCGGAAAATTCAGATTGTTCGAAATGTTTCATCATTATGATGCCATGTTTTACTCGGTCTTGTGTGGCTTGAGACCAATATGCTGAGAGGAAGGCATGGTAAAATTCTCCTTCACTGTGGCAATCGTGAATGACCGATCGCATTGTTACAGCTGGTTCATTCTCTAAGTAGCCACACATAAATTCTAATCTGTGTTCTAATGACCAGTTGGGCGGAAAACAATGAGAGAATTGATGAAGCCACGCTTGTGGATGAATGTAGTTGCCAGAATTCTTAAATGTTTTGAATTTACGTGTAGTAATGAACAGCTTATAGTCAAAATCATCGTGTCGACGAGTAGCATATCGGTCATTGTTACGTCGTGTCGGCGCTTCCATCTCAAGATTCGGTGGATCTTGCCAATTTCTTTCATAATTTCCGAAATGCCCTGTGTTATTATTTTGTGGCTTTTCAGTATTTCTATGTCCCTCTTCCCGTATTGGAGCGCGAGTGTCCTCTGAAATACGTAATTCTTGTATTACCTGTGTCAGCTGATCTTGTACTTCCCGGATTTCTCTTTGGTGTTGCGTATTAATTTGATTCAGATTTTGTTTCAATTTCCTAATTTGTTCGCACTCTTCTGTGTCATTAAAGACTATCTGTTTTGTGTCATTAAGATTATCAGCTACCTTCGTAGATAAATTATTTAGCTGATCCGAAAGTTCAACTACTTTCTCTGATAATGAACTAATTTCCTCCATGTGTCTTTCTGAACCAATTTTCAGAGTATCTACTGTATCCTTTAAGTTTTCCTGAGTTTTTGCAAGCTGTGTAACCGAATCGGTAGATGCAACTGAGTCAATTTTAGCTTGCAAGGTCTCATGATTTTCATGAACAATAATTTGCACTTCTTTTATGGCTGCTTCGTGATTCTGTAATGCATTTTCATGCCGCGAAAAAATAGGTTGGAAATGCTCACAAATTTGTGTTTTTACGTCATTACAGACTTTTTGACATTTCGATTCTATTTTATGTAACTCAGTAGTTAAATCTTCACGTGTTTGTTCAAGCGTGGTGTCTAACTTTTGAAGCTTTTGCTGTGTTTGTGTCTGATTTTGTTCCATTGTGTCTAACTGTTGCTTTGTTTGTCTCTGGTGCTGTTCCATTGTGTCTAACTTTTGAAGATTTTGTTCCATTGTGTCTAACTTTTGAAACTTTTGCTGTGTTTGTCTCTGATTTTGTTCCATTGTGTCTATCTTTTGAAGCTTTTGTCCCATTTGTTGCATTAATTGTAATAACAATGCACTGGTGTCTGAAACAATTTTCCTTAGTGCTTTTCGGCAGTGAATTTGCACCGGCAACAATCACATTTTGACAAGCGGAAAATGTGTCTTGACTCATTTGAGAAAACGGTGAGAACCCAAAACTTGAGTCTACAGTATTTGCAATATTGTGTTCTGTCATTCCCGATTCCTGAGGCGACCTGTTGCCGACCGATCGATCGATAATGCTTCCCTGTTCACTACCTGTTTCACTGTCTACACCATTATTTGACGCCCGCTCCATTTCCCTATGCACAGTTACCAAATTACTACTTTGAATATTAGTTAATTCATTACATGGTGGCGCTAACACACTGCTTTCGTCTTCACTGTCATTTCTCAGTTTACTTTGGAGCCTAGTCTTACGCTTTTCACACACCATTATTGTCACAATATTTCACACGATAACACAGAAAAGCACAATTTGAAGAGCAAAAATAAGAGAACACATTAACGTAGCACTGAAAATAATATCTCGTTAATTGCAAGCGCAGCTGCGAAATACTTGGTGCAAATATACATGCATGCCACAACTGTTTTACTGTACAACAACGAAAAACTACAACTACAAAGGAAATTCTCTCTACAATTACGCGCTAGCAATAAACAAAAGCTACACTAATTACACAAACTACAAGAAAAGAGGGTCGACATATGAAACGTCCCCTTTGAAAAATTTATACATGATTGTGCTTAAGCTGACACACAATATTCTTTAGCGCAACGCAATCTGACTTTCAAAAATCCCTACAAAAGAACGGCCCTGACTAACATTAACCTATACGTTTCACAAATCACTTACCTCAAAAAAATATTCGTTACTCGAACTACTGCAATACAGCGAGCGCCACTACTGCCAGCTAAATAAAAGATTCAAACTACTGAAGGCACGAACTACTGATAGGCGTAGTTAGCAAATGAAAGATTTTGATAGAGAACAAACAATGTATTTACCTTAATAGTCATAATTGACATCCAGTCTTACAAATTTCAAAACTCCGCCATCTCTCTCCCCACATCCACCACTGCTGGCGGCTCACCTCCAATTGCGCAACGCTATGCGCTGTTAACAGCCAACAGCCCAACACTACAATGGCCGACAACAATGCAAACTAGCCACAGACTGCACACAGCACAGCCAGTGATTTTCATACAGAGCCCGCATGTCGTGGCGTGCGGTAGCGTTCTCGCTTCCCATGCCCGGGTTCCCGGGTTCGATCCCCGGCGGGGTCAGGGATTTTCTCTGCCTCGTGATGGCTGGGTGTTGTGTGCTGTCCTTAGGTTAGTTAGGTTTAAGTAGTTCTAAGTTCTAGGGGACTTATGACCACAGCAGTTGAGTCCCATGGTGCTCAGAGCCATTTGAACCATTTGAACCATTTTCATTCAGAGCGCTACGTAACGTTGCCAATAAGAAAACATAAACAGCCTACTTACATGGTCTACGTGAGCCAGCCTGTAGTTACGGATATGCACGCTTGAGGCGCTGGTGCATAGGCGCACGGTTTACACGCATTGTGTAATAGGGGCTTAACGGACTCTGTACACTCAACTATTGGCGCCTCATAACACGACCCAGCAGTCCACCCTCGCAAGCCCTGCCCTGGCACCTCTGCCTCGAAGTCGCACTAGCCACACACTGTGAGCCACCACACGTCCTGGCAGCCTGACCACACTTCCACTTCTCGGGCAATCATCAAAGTTAAAGGAGTGACGCGACTATGTATCGTAGCACGGCTCAATAGGAATTTTTTTCTAATTAAATTTATTACGTAACTATTTCCTTCGTAAAATGAGTGAGAACGGAGATATTGTCAAAATATTGTTTTGGGGCTCTATTTTTCCCAATATGAGGGCACGAACGGCGAAGATACGAGGTGGCGAAGACAAAATTCGAAAAAAACGACATCAAAAACTATTAAAAAAATACGTATTTCCCAAACTCTCCGAAAATTTAACACGTAGCCCCCATTGCGAGCTGCAAATGACTGTACTAACAGAGAACATAAGAAAGATGATGGGAGAGATGTCAGTAACTACTGACCTGTTTGATTGCTGACATCATTTTCTAAAATTTCAGAGAAGATGGTGTATTCTGGAATAGAATCTCACCTGAGCAACAATAATATCCTCAGGTAATCACAGTTGTTCTACTGAGAATGCTTTTCATGTCCACTCGCCAAATTTTACAAGCAATAAGTAATAATGAAGATTGGCATTTTCTGCGACCTATCTAAAGTATTTGACTGTGTGAATCACAATATTCTCCTCAATAAATTGAAGTTTCATGGAATTGATATTCTAGCCAACCATTGGATAATGTCATATCTAACCAAATGAATGCGGAAAGTTATTCAATCGATGTAGTCCATGGACATTATTCTGACTGGGGAGAAATGTATGGAGTTCCCAAACACTCAGTCTTGGATCCTCTATTGTTCCGTATATATGTAAAAGATCTTTTTGCGGATGACTCTAGTATTGTAATCAATCCAAGCATATGTACAGAAACAAAAGAAGTAGTAGACATTGTTTTTAAAAGTATCATTGACTAGTTCTCTGCAAATGGTCTCACTCTGAATTTTTAAAAAGATGCACCATATTGAGTTCTGCACATCTAGGGATACCACACCGGTGAAAAGTGTTTTCTTTAAAATAAATAATTTCTGTAGAACTACTAAAGGATTTTTAAGGCCACATCTATGACAACTGGTATTTGTGTTCTCCGTTAGAAACAAATTAATTGACGTTTCAGTGTTTCTGGAAGTTCAGACCCAAAGGGAGTGGAATAGGGGATGGAAATTTTTAAGAAACTATTTAATTACATTAATTACACTAGAAATTGAAGATGCATTTAAAACTGCTGCAACTGCATCTTCTAACGCCCCATTCCGAACCAAAATGGTATGTTGCTTTCAGAGAGCCAGTGCTTAAGCGCTCGTCGTTGGGTTCGCATACGTAGGTCCGTTTGGTCACTGGTTATCGCTAATGACTATCACTTCAGACGGAAACGCCAATTCTGCGCACTGCCTCGACACCACGGAAGACGCTTGCCGCTGCCGTGCTGCCGCGCTGTGCTGGGAAACCGGCCCGAAGACAACGCGCTATAATGCGCGACAGAGGGAGCCCTCAGCCGTGAAGCCGCTGATGGCCATCGCCGCAGTGCGGTGACCGCCCGTGATGGAGGGCGGGGCAGGCAATCTTGCGGCACTTGGGCCGGCCGGCCGCGTCAAAGCCTGGGCCAATCTGCGAGACGGGCGCTCGCAGCTGCTCGTTATGCGCCCGTAACGAGCCGAGCGTTTGAGGGGGCGTGGAGCGCCCACCGGCTCCAAATTGGTACCGGCTGGGCCGCGGCCAGCTGATGGGACTGCAGCTGCAGCTGCCGGCACGCCAAGCGCGCTCCCGCCAAAGGTCAAGTTCACTGCCGATCTGATACTGCCAAAGGTAGCCTTGCAGAAGTGTCCGTATTGTAGCGCCGTGATTACAAAACTCTCCTGAACTGTGACGAGTACGCTGTGAGTTAACGAGCATTGCGCTCTCATTTAAATATATGGCCGAAAGAGTCAGCCTATAGGAATTGTGAAACAAGCCCTGTCGCGTGCCAAAAAGGGCGCAGATTCACCACGGATGGGGAAACTCACAGGCGTCTATTGAGACCGAAGCGCTGTAGTGTGCGAGTGAGAGAGACGAGAACCTACGTCATAGGGAAACCCAGTAGAAGCCTTTTGTGGGCTGGGAAACGTAGCAGTGTTAAATATGGCGGATGTAAGATCGGCCATAAAGGGAAACATTTATGAAAACAATGATAATTAATGGAAACCCTCAGCTGCCAACAGGTGTCGTTGATATACCTCAATGGGGACAGCTGAAAATGTTTGCCCCGACTGGGACTCGAACCCTGGATCTCCTGCTTACATCGCAGACGCTCTATCCACCTTTTTTTAAATTTTTTTTTATTTGTATACAAAAATAGGCAGTTCACAAACACTAAATGAAATGCATCCTCTGAAAAAAAAAAAACAAATTTAAAGGAACAGGGATGTTTTTTTTTATTTATTTATTTATTTTCAATAAAGATCACGCTATTAAAAGGAACATGTAGATCATTTCATGGTATAGTATGTGCATTACATACTGAGTGGTGAGAGAAGCGTGAGGTGCCGGCCGCGGTGGTCTCGTGGTTCTAGGCGCGCCGTCCGAAACCGTGCGACTGCTACGGTCGCAGGTTCGAATCCTGCCTCGGGCATGGATGTGTGTGATGTCCTTAGGTTAGTTAGGTTTAAGTAGTTCTAAGTTCTATGGGACTAATGACCACAGCAGTTGAGTCCCATAGTGCTCAGAGCCATTTAAACTTTTTTTTTTTTTTTTTTTTTTTTTTTTTTTTTTTTTTTTTTTTTTGAAGCGTGTTATCAGCTGTCAAATGTGCACACGGACTGCACCCGGCACATCCCAACTGCGTGGTGGGTCGAGGAAGACTGCCTGAAGATAGTTGGCAAAGGTTTTCCGATAGTGTGACCATCTATGAACCTCATTGTGGGCTTGCTGCAAGAAATATCAAAAGTCAACTCACGACTTGGCAGCATCCCCATAGAGGTACGCGATCGTCCAACCTTTGACCCAGATGATCGACTGTGATTTAGTCACCGAAAAGTAGTCACTCTCCGTATGTAAGAAGGAAGCAGGTGTAATATGTTGCGGGGTCACACTGGGGTAGCAAGCTACCATCTGTCTTCCTAGAAGCCAGACGTCCTCCACCGCGATACAAGTTAAGCGGTGATGGTCGTCATCCACTTGGCGACATTTCGGGCATAGTGGAGTGTCCACTAGTCCAATTGCATGGAGCCGTTGGTTGGTGTTGAACTTGCCACAGGCGACAGAGAACCACAGTGCCCGAACGAAGGTAGGAAGGAATTTTTGGTGCACATGTCTCCAAATCTTGGGCTAATGCAACCTGGGGTGTTTGAGTTCAATGACATTACGACTTATCCGTCGTAGCAGCCAAACATAAAAATCCTTCACACATGGCGGTCTCGTGCGTGGAAGCTCGTCTCCGATACAACTAAGTTCCACGATAAATGTTGATACTTGCGTAAAATGTGGCGTAATGTTGCCCACCGCCACCGCAGGTGGGAGGGACGTTGGAACCAGGAAATCCAGTAGGCGGGATATAAGGGAATCACCCCCGCTACGCCATTGCTTGTACATCGTGGCTAGAAGGAGCGCCGTCGCTCGGCAGTGAACATTCGTAATTCCGAGTCCCCCCTTCTCCGTAGGGAGCGTGAGCGTTGCGTATCGCACCTTGAGGGGCGATCCAATCATCACAAAATAGCCTAGTGCTGATTGAAGTCGACGTCCGAGCGTGAGTGGTAGGGGCAGGATCTGCAAAATATGCACTATTCGAGAAACCACATAATTATTCAGATACTCGACTCGCTGCAAAGGATCAAGGCGCCGTAGGAGATGTTGTCGGACCATGGTACGTGTTGTCTGTAAAATACGTCGGTAGTTAACTGCCGCAGTATGTTTTACAGATGAGGTAAAGTCTATGCCGAGATAGCGGAATCGGTGTACATAAGGAAACGGACTGAGTTCTTCCGGCGTAAGGCCCCTTCCAACCGGCATTGCCGCCGATTTGTTCATGTTCACTGCACTACCCGCCGTCACACTGTGGTCCAACAACAGTTTAAGGACCGTCTTCACCTCTGCCTCAGAACGAACGAGCAGCAGGAGGTCGTCCGCATAGGCACGACATTTGAAGGTGTAGCCCGTAGTTCCATCCCAGAAAGAGAATTTGTTAGCCTCCCAATTAATGGTTCCAACGCTATCGCGAACAGCAACATCGAAAGAGGGCAGCCCTAGCGAATGGATCGTCGAATTTGAATGGGCCCTGCTATACGCCCATTAACGTGTACCAAGGATTGTGCGCCCCCATAAATCTTTCTAATGAGACCAGTAAAACGGTCTGGATATCCCATTTGTTCCAGTAGAGCGTACAGATAGTTATGGCGCACCTTATCAAAAGCACTGTCAAAATCAGCCGCCACCATCGCCGCTTTAAGCCGGCACTCCTCCGCTGGCGCTATCACATCACGGCATTCGCCAGTAGCTATTTGCACATTCACAGATCCACCCGGTGTCGTCTGTTCTGGAGAGAGGACGCTACGAATTCACATACGACATCGGGACGCTAGCAACCGTGCAAAGATCTTATAGTCGGCATTAAGCAGGGTGATGGGGCGATAATGTGTGACACGCCCGGGTTGCCGGGTTCGATTCCCGGCGGGGTCAGGGATTTTCTCTGCCTCGTGATGACTGGGTGTTGTGTGCTGTCCTTAGGTTAGTTAGGTTTAAGTAGTTCTAAGTTCTAGGGGACTGATGACCATAGATGTTAAGTCCCATAGTGCTCAGAGCCATTTGAACCATTTTTTTGATAATGTGTGACCATAATTCCTGGCTTCGGTTTATGTACTGGCTATCTGAGCCACCGAGGGCACAGAAGATAGCGCGACTACAGGGACTTATCCCTTATACGCTTCCCGTGAGACCCACATTCCCAACTCTCCACAACCTACATTCGTAATGTTCCTAAAGGATATTTGCCCATTCACTCATTACTCGCACCAACTAAGTTGGCTCAAGATGGATAGAGCGTCAGCCATGTAAGCAGGAAATCCCAGGCTCGAGTCCCGGTCGGGGCACACATTTTCAACTGTCCCCATTGAAGTATATCAACAACACCTGTTGGCAGCTGAGGGTTTCGCTTGATTATCATTTCTTTCTAGAGAAGCTTCATGGTCATCATTGGTATCTGTTCTTTCGGAACAGTTACTATTCTTCATTTACGAAAACTGTATAATTCTGGTAATGCAGGGAATCAAGCCACAGTAACTTTAATCTCCCATCCTCCATAAAACTTCATGGTGATCCCAATAAAACTTGAATATTGATCGTATCTATAATAGTTTAGGATTTACTGTTGAAGTGAAATTAACAAGTTTTGTAACAAACACCTGATGCTAAAATCTGAACGTTTTGGTCGATCTTAACGATCGACATTTCATATATAGGCGCATAATTAAAATGACAAATGGTGTAAATATCAACTCTGTAACTTTATTTGTTTAAAAGATATAGTAAATTTAAATTATCTGTATTTTCAGGTAAGCATCAGATCATCATTTCCTCCACACAAAACACATTGAAGGATGACAGCATGCCCTCTTATTGAATCATCAGGTAATAGAATATTTGTTGTAAAGTTTAGTGCATAATAGTTACTTTTGTTGTTTATTTACTTATCAGAAAGCACATTGGTGCAAGGCTACTGGTAGTGGCATTCAAGCTAAGGAGGAAATTGTATTGGTTTTATGTAAAAGAATGTCACGTTTACTATGTAATGGACATTATTGTTACTTTATTTAGAACGTGAAAGTGGACAACCTTTGATTATTTAAATTTGTTAAAATATGAAGTAATTTAGGATAAGCTGTAGCTAATCAAATGGACGGCTTCAGGAAAGGGGACTGCGCTAGTGAGTTCAGCGAAGATGTTCGGCGCGCGGGAAACGCGGCCGGGAACGAGTAGAGACAGTGCTGGTGCAGACGCGAAAGTGGACAGTTCGGCTGGAGACACCCGAAGGGTACAATTCGGACTGAGACGCGAAAGCGGACAGTCGGTCTTTAGGCAGCTAGGAAGTGAAACGACGTAGAAAATGCCGCGTTTTGTGGTATCGCGGGACTTAGTCTCTGTGCGGTGTGAACTCTTAACTTTTCGCGTAAATAACGTATTTCGCAATGAGATTGTGAATGATCGAACTGTGGCAAATAATTATGCGCTCGAGTGTAACAGTAACTTTAAATACGACCACTTCCGCTGTTAGTTTGCTTTCTGAATAAACACTATTTTAACTAAATAGCAACTGTGTGGCCTATATCACTTATGGGTCGTTAATTGATTTCCCGATATTATTATTACTGTTATTATATGTTATGTTAACTCTGTATTTGGCAAACTTACCATCAGACAGACAATTTAACCAAAGGATCACAAGTGTCTAATATAGGGCGTATAATGCGACACGCGCTGTTCAACCCCTAGACGAGTACGAGCCAAGACATTTCGACGAAGAGGAACCGCATGTGAACCTGAACATCTTTGGGATGTTAGCTCGCAACGTAGCCTTTACTTGTGATGCATAAAAAAAGCTACTTGTTTTGAAAACACTTTACCAGACCGAGGTTCGAAACTGCTTCTGCTGAAAACGCAACTCACGAATTAGCACAGGAAAGGTATTCGCAATTGTAAATATGAACCACAATCGGCTGTATATTAGACAGATGACAGTGAAAATGTAGTCAGACTGGGACTCGACCCCGTATTTCCCCCTTTATGCGAGCGGTCGCCTTAAGGGCAGATGTAGGGAAAAATTGCGAAAAAAGGAATTTTTTCTAATTGCGTATACTTTATTACACTGATTCTTTAAGAATAACATCGCAAAGTTTCATAATAGAATTATGGCTTGAAATACGTTTTAAAGAAGTTTGTTTGGGCATCTGCACCTGCCACGCCCCCGCTTTCTATCCTGTGATCCACACCTTCTCTACGCTAGAAACTTTTCGTTCACATAATCGAAACGAACTTGAGATGAGTCTAGAAGGCTGTGAGAAAGATTATCTATGGTTGTGCATTTGTGTGGAACCTTTTTTTTTTTTATTGCTACTCGCCACAAACTTATTTCAGTTCTTAGTTTTGCATATATCAACTTGTTTTGCTCTAAATGGGTCGTAACAGTGGACGCTTATTCAAAACATTGAGGAAATGTCAAATTTCACGTGTAAAGTGTAAAGAACAATTTTCGACAAAGCCACAGAGTTCATCGAAGAAGAAAATTAGTGAAACAATTTATGATGCTCTGTTCGGTGCCAGAGACGAGTTTTCCTGTGTATTTAGGTTAAGTGACTTAGAAATACGTGCTCGTCTGATTAATGTTTCATGTGCTTGTGGCAACTGTGTGTATATGGGAAAATACAGAATACAAATGAGAGCTACAGTTACCTTATGTGGAGACGTGGCCCAAAAGCAGTATTTGTGTCCTCAATTGTTGTGAAGAATCTGCAAGTGACGTCTGTCTACTGTTCAATAGTGGAAATGTAGGTAGGATTAAGTGCCTGTGGAGACTAGGCTTTCATTCGGTTGCACTAACACTGAAAATACTCGGAGGCATCACTGAAGTAAAGTGCGACTGAATAAAAGTTCAGACAGCAGAAGAAAAAATGCAAAAGTTGGCTATGCAAAAAAGGCAGGAGAAGAGATCACTCCAGGAAGACGAGAAAGAAAACAAAGATTGTCGATAATGACAGCATTATTTACTAGAGGTATAGCAATATTTTCAAAAACTGAAATAAAAACTTTAAATGCGAATTGCCTGAGTTTTTGTGCTATAATGTACCGTTTCTCAGGAACTTGGAAAGCAAACATCCTGAAATTTGGCATTGTTCTTAAGAATTACTTGCTGAGTAACCATGTGCAGCACTTTTCTGTTACCTTTTCTCTGAGAAAAGTTGCTCTATAACATATGAGAAAAATAGAGCATTCTCGGGCAACACAAAGCTAACAAATTAATTTCAGAACAACTACGACCTTAAACAAAAAGCTGTTCCACAGCAGATGTAAACAGTGAAATTTCAGTTTTATTACATGATTAGTTTAGGAGAAAAGGTATATTAGAGAAACAATGGTACTTAAAAATTTAAATCCTTATAAAATGTATATCTATGCGCATTTTAAAACAAAAATTGAATAGAATATCAAGCATTATTTTATGCATAACAGTCTCAAGCTTTACTACTTTAGCTTTAATATTTTTGGAGACATACATGTTTAAATACAAGAATGTATTTCGTTCTACTTCAGTCCCTAAGCACTTCGGCTATCCGTGCACGACTCACGGCTAGGTCAAGAGGTTCATTAGTCTGCGTCCATGTGTCACAACATGCACCCGGACGTTACACTAGTACATGTACATTTTCGTCCTGAAAGGACATACTGTATTTACTGAGCGCCGAGGGCCTGGTATGGAGAATACAGTGCCTGTGGTAATAAGAAGTACGATGCAATGTTCTTTCGGTCATGCACGGACTTCGTAACGAATTAGTCCGAAATATCGGCTCAAGCTTCCAATGTGACTTTCCATTACTTCTGAGTTCCGCAGCCAGAGTGTCTCACATGGGGTCTGTGGAAACAGCACCGCTGGTGAAACGGCTATGTGTAGGGTGTAGCAACGCTCTTGTTGGTGCTTCACATTTCTTTTACATGTACAGTACGTATGAGAACTCCTGATATCCCTAGGATAAAAGCAGTATATTTTATCTTTGGTAATTAGTTTGAGTTCCGACATAAAGTCGTTCAGGATGCCTGCGACCATCATGTGAATATTGGTCGCGTCTTTTCGCCGGTTTATTTGATCGTTAATAACAACAGTCCTTTTGTTGTTACAATTTATTCGGTCCATAAAATTACGAGAATGCTACCGTAACCACACTTTTTCAGCCAGTTACCAACTTACAGAGGATGGTTACGGCTAAATTCCCCTAATGTTGTAGATCGGTTTGTACGTAGTAAGAACATGGAGATTACCAAAAATCCATTTGTTCATGTGTTTCGGGCGTAGCCCATCATCAGGACATCAAATAAAAGGAGTTAATACAATGCTTCCTGTTTTAAGTCCTTTTATCCTACGTTCTGATGATGAGCTATGCCCAAAACGCGTAAACACAATTCTTAACACCAAGTAGACTGTTGTTACTAACGATCAAATAAAGCGGTGAAAAAGACATGCGCAGTATCTATGGTAATTTTGCTGTACAAACAGTAGGAACTTATCTAAGAAAGTGTCTGATAGCGACGTTTCGTCTCTAAATACTGGAGACAATATCAGAGACTATAAAAACGAAACTAATCAAACTCAAGGAATTTCAGTAGACCAAACTATTGACTCGTACGCACGCAACGTGACGACTTTCACCCCTGCCTGACACCGTGGAGTCGTTCTGACGTGTCTTATGGAGAATGCAGTGTTGGACAGTCGGCAGTGTTAGCTTTATTTAGCACAAAGGTTCGCAGTTCTTCCGCAACACTTATGGGAAAACTGTATAGTGCTACTAGAAGCAGTTCTCTAATTAAAGACTTTTCACTTACTGTGCTGCCTACACACAGGTATTTATTCTTACCGACTGCTGTAAGTATTATGATAGTAAAATAATGTATCTCAGTAGATCCTACTGCTAACCACTGTAAATGAGTTGGATTTAAAATAAAAAAAGCTCAGGTCCCTATGGATGAGGTATATAATACGAAGATGTAAAAAAAATTCTAAACGTTTGTTCAGGTCCAAATAAATTTCGTACTTTCATTTTGATTACATATTTATTTATTCGTTTGGTGTGTAGTTTGTACGTAATACTCTTTACGAACATGTAGCAGGTTCACGATAAAGAGGTGCAGTAGTTTCAGATCATTTCGAGCGATAATACTGTACAAACTACTTACGAGAAATCATCTTTATTTGGGTATTCTGTTTCGTTGTACTGAACTTATGTGTCGAAGTAAAGGAGTAATAACGATACAATGAATGTGGTGATTGAAGGCATTTTGGAGCGGAATTTAAATAGTTCCTAAATTCTTCATTATGCTGATGATTATGATGACGACGGTTATACATAGATCAGAGTGGCTGATAACTGACGTTGATTAAAAAAATTAATTTTAGTAAACGCCTACCCATATGACAGCGGCTGTTACAGTTCAGACATCGATGACAACGAAACAAGCAGTGGATGAAGACACAGAGAAAGTATATGACGATAGTAAAAGGGAAATTCAGTAAGGGAAGAAAATTTAATAATCATAGGAGATTAGAACGCTGCAATAGTGGAGGGAAAAGGAGAAAGGGTTACGGGAGAATAAAGGGTTGGTTGTAGGAATGGGATGGTTCTGCAATATATTTCTGCTGGTAATACTTGGGAGAGGCCTAAAGACACATTATGTCAGGCAGAGATTCCGAAGTCAGATATACAGGGTGAGTCACGTAACGTTACCGCTGGATATGTTTCGTAAACCACATCAAATACTGACGAACCGATTCCACAGACCCAACGTGAGGAGAGGGCCTAGTGTAATTGTTTAATACAAACCATAAAAAAATGCACGGAAGTATGTTTTTTAACACAAACCTACGTTTTTTTAAATGGAACCACGTTAGTTTTGTTAGCACATCTGAACATATAAACAAATACGTAATCAGTGCCGTTTGTTGCATTGTAAAATGTTAATTACATCCGGAGATATTGTAACCTAAAGTTGACGCTTGAAACCTCCGACGTTCAGTTGCGTGTTGTAACAAACACGGGCCACGGTCGGCGAGAAGCATCTGCAGGGACATGTTTACGATGACGACCGTGTTTATGAGTGTGGCTGTAGTGCATTGTTGCGGTTTGGTCTAGCTGTCGCAGTGTCCGCATGTAGCGCTTGCTGCTATTGTTATTCTGGATTCGTCTCCGCACGCAGACCAACTGTAGTACACCGTGTTACCAGACGTCTGTGATAGTGTAGTGTTGTAGGAACTGTGACCATGGTGTATTCGAACTCTGAAAAGGCGGAGAAGATACTCATCTATGGCGAGTCTCGACGAAATGCAGCTGAAGCCTGCAGGGTGTATGCAGAACGGTACCCGAACAGAGAGCATCCAACGTACCGCACATTGCAAAACATCTACCGCCAACTGTATGCAACAGATATGGTCGTAGCACGCCAACGGGTCCGTAACAGGCCCGTCACAGGAGAAGCGGGTGCAGTTGGTGTGTTAGCTGCTGTTGCCATGAACCCACACATGAGTACACGGGACACTGCGAGAGCCGGTGGACTGAGTCAAAGTAGTGTCATGCGCATACTGCATCGTCACCGCTTTCACCCGTTTCATGTGTCGCTACATCGGCAATTACATGGTGATGACTTTAATCATCGAGTGCAATTCTGTCAATGGGCATTAACAGAGAATGCGTTGCAGTTCTACCTGTTTACCGATGAAGCGGGTTTCACAAATCACGGGGCATTGAATCTACGGAACACGCATTACTGGTCCGTGGACAATCCTCGCTGGCTCAGACAGGTAGAGCGACAGCGACCGTGGACTGTAAATGTATGGTGCGGAATCATTGGCGACCACCTCATTGGTGCTCACTTCATTGCAGGGGCCCAAACAGCTGCAACACACATCGCGTTTCTACAGAATGATCTGCCAACGTTGCTCGATAATGTCCCACTGGAAACGCGTCGACGTATGTGGTATCAGCATGATGGTGCACCTGCACATTCCGCAATTAACACTAGGCTGACCCTTGACAGGATGTTCGACGGGCGTTTCATAGGACGTGGAGGACGCATAAATTGGCCAGCCCGTTCTCCTGATCTTACACCTCTGGACTTCTTTCTGTGGGGTACGTTAAAGGAGAATGTGTACCGTGATGTGCCTACAACCCCAGAGGATATGAAACAACGTATTGTGGCAGCCTGCGGCAACATTACACCAGATGTACTGCGGCGTGTACGACATTCATTACGCCAGAGATTGCAATTGTGTGCAGCAAATGATGGCTACCACATTGAACATCTATTGGCCTGACATGTCGGGACACACTCTATTCCACTCCGTAATTGAAAACGGAAACCACGTGTTACAATATCTCCGGATGTAATTAACATTTTACAGTGCAACAAACGGCACTGATTACGTATTTGTTTATATGTTCAGATGTGCTAACAAAACTAACGGGGTTCCATTTAAAAAAAAGTAGATTTGTGTTAAAAAACATACTTCCGTGCATTTTTTTATGGTTTGTATTAACCAATTACACTAGCCCCTCTCCTCACGTTCGGTCTGTGGAATCGATTCGTCAGTATTTGATGTGGTTTACGAAATATATCCAGCGGTAATGTTAGGTGACTCACCCTGTATATTGTAAGGCGTATCCGGGAGCATACACGACTTGAATCACAATGTAGTTACGATGAAGAGTAGACTGCAGTTTAAGAGGATCATCCGAAAGAAACAACGTGGGAAGACGTGGGATACAAGTACTGAAGAATGATGAGGTTCGTTTGAAGTTCTCCAAGATAATGCGATAACGAATATCACAGTAGGCTGTTCAATTAAAGAGGGATAGACGTCTCTAAATGAGCAATCGCAGATGTCGGACACACAAACGTATTTTCAAGAAAGGTAACTGCGAAGAAACTTTGGATATCTGAAGAAATACTTCAACTGAGTGACTAAAGAAGGAAGTGCAGAAATGATCAGAAAAAATACAGAAACATAGATCAATTATAAATAAAATAAACAGAAAGTGTAGGGAAACCAAGGTAAAACGGCTGCAGAAATCGAAAAAGAAATGATCGCCGTAATGACTGATTCATTACAAGTAAAAGTCAAAACAACGTTCAGCGAATTTAAAAACGAGGGAGTCAACACTAAGAGCGCAATGAGAATTCCACTGCTAAACGCAGAGGACAGAGCTAACGGGTTGAAATAGTGCACTAAAGGATTCTTCGAGGACGACCAAGTGTCCGATGACGTGACAGAATAAATGGAAGTCTATACGTAAGATATAGGGAATTCGATATTAGAGTCAGTGTTTAACAAAACTGCGGCAGACATATATCAAACAAGGCAGAAGTAATAGATAACATTCCTTCAGAATTTTTAAAAATCGTTGGGGGAACTGGCAACGAAATCGCTGTTCAAGTTCTATGTAAGAGGATTCGCTGAAAAGTATTGCCTCCGAATTTTTTATGTATAAGCCTTTCAACTTTTTAAATAAAACAAACGTTATAAATATTCTACGCCTTTGTTCTTCATGTCTACATATTTATTTCACAACGTCGTCACTCTGGAGACGAGGGACCAGTTGTCACTGTAGAACATTTGACATTATTGGCGGAGCCACACCCACTCGTCTGCTTGCACCGCTTCATCATTATCAAAGTGAAGTTCTCGTAGGTGTTCAATAAGTTATGGAAACTGATGAAAACCGGATGTTCCAAATCGGGACTGTGTGGAGGATGATCAGTTACAGTGAACCCAAGGCGTCGGATTGCTGCAAATGCTGATGCGCTCGTGTGTGGTCTGGCATGGTCATGTTCAAGGCCATGGTACTCCATGTGTGGACGAACTCTTCTCACACACCGATATAGTTAACGTTACACACCGCCATGTGTACCGTTACCATTTGGAGCCCTCCAGCGGTAGAGGACTTCAAATATGTAGAAATGAAGAATAAAGATTTAAAATGTTATTATTATTTGTTTTATTGAAAAAGCTTTAAGAGTTTTCGCATAAAAAATTCGGAGGCTTTACATTTCAGCACGTCCTCTCGGAATTTATGACACTTGAGGCATACCATCAGACTTTTCGGAAAAGTGTCAGCCGTACAATCCCGAATACTACTTGGATGGATTACGGCAAGATGTATCGTACAGTCAGCTGAACATCTCTTGCATCCAAACTGCTGACAAGAATTACAGGAAAAGGTGGTTGGCGGTTTGATCGACGACGAAAAACAAGACACGATCAAATGATTATTCGACCTAGAAAAAGCGACAGTGTAAAATTGGTCTGAGGTCTTGGAAATTCTGAGAAAAAACAGGAGGGAACTATAGGGAAAACCAGCTAATATACAAAAGTTTCTGACCTGATGTGCCATAGCAGTCTTCGGTATTGTATGGGTGATATTTTTCCGAAAGTCTGACGGTATACCTCCAGTGTCATAAATTCTGCTTGAGCGTGCTAAAACTTAATGCCTCCGAATTTCTTATGTGAAAACTCCTAAAGCATTTTAAATAAAATAAGCAATATTTACATTCCTGGATTAAAAATGCTGTAAGATGGGAATGCAGTCTTTCCGGCGTTTCTGTCTACGCTATGCATCGAACAAACAATGACGAAAATTAAATTAATGGTTCAAGAGTGGGATTAAAATTCAGGATGAATGAATATCACTTATTAGACTCGCTGATGACTTTGCTGTCCTCAGTAGAAATGAATAAGAATTACAGGACGCGTGGAAAGAAATGAACATTACCTAAACCCTATCTACGCCTTACCTACATAGACTATCATATAACCAGTCTACTTACAGTAATTGTTTAGCAGTGCTCTTGGAATGAAGGTAAAGCGAAGAAATACGAAAGTAATAAGGAGTAGCAGAAATGAGATTAGCTATAAACTTAACATCAAAACTGATGACTTTTAAGTAGGTGAAGTGAAAGAGTTCTGCAAACTTGGAAAAAAATAACACATGACGGACGAAAGAAGGAGGCATAAAAAAACAGGCAAAGGGAATGAGAGGAATCCGTCGCGATCTGCATCAAACCAGTCAGCAGAGTGATGACTCAGGAAAAAAATCTAATTGCGTAGATAACACTTATTTAATTCTTGAGAATCGTAGAGACCGTAAAAGTGGGTAACTTTATGAAACATTTACCACTAATTGTATCATAACTTATATAAATATGTGCTGCGACATTCAATTTTATCGTTTAATTTTGTTGACGATAAAGTTTTTTTGTGCACTGAGATATTCAGAATAAGGAATATTAAATGTCATAAGTCCCCCCTCCCCTCTCCCCAGCTCAGGACAACTTTGTGACGTGAAGTGTATGAGAGGGAGAGCAGAGTTACACGAATCTCTCAAAAGATGGGTTCACCTATCGTTTCTCTGTGACATATCGTTATAACGTTGTTACAAATTTGCACAGTTTAATGAGTTTGGTCATACGTATCAATACACAGAAAAAAATTTGTCACAATGTCTGCCAGTCTGGGAGATTTGTTTTCCTAATTTTCTTAAAATCGAAATAATTACAGGCCTTTTTTCATTGAATGAAAATAAGAATGAAAAAATCTAAACTATATTAATCAATGTAAGTAAAACAAAATGACACGCTTATTTACGCCTCTGTTGAGTGGGACCGCGTGAGAAAAAAGAAAACAGGTCGAAATACTTACATTAAACACAGTATCCTCTAAAAACAGGGTAATTATAAAAAACTGTTGGTAGCTTATTCACAGATTCAGTTGGTATGAGAGAAAACAGTCATGATATATTTAATACAATTTCCTGAACAACTGTGTATTATATGTAGAAACAAAGTGGTAATGCTAAATAAAACTTTTTCTTATTTACCAAACCATTCGCAAGCGCCCATACTTTCATTAATCGGTTTTGTTTTCTACAATCTCAGTTTTTACACTTGTTTCTGCACGTATGAGAACTGTCAGAAAGTTACCCCTACAATCTACAGAAATAAATCTTTTCGCTTTTTAATTGCTGATGAAAATTATCACAAAATTAAACTCTTATACAGAATGGTCTGCACATGTGACATATTTATATCAGCTTACCTACAGTTAGTCGGCTCCTTCAAATTAGTCGGCAGTAGCAGAAACATTCTAAAAAAACTTCAACAACCTTTTCCACCTGCAAACCAAATGACTTTGTGGCCAGCTCAGATGTAACGATTATATTTATAGTTTCCATCATTAATAGTAGCACTATGCAGCAGAGCTGTTTAGTGTTGAACCGAGTTACAGTATTTCGGAATAAAAAGCTAAGGCCTGCTGTTGTCACAAAGTAATACCAAAGTCACAAATTTCCCCTCTTTTACGGTATTCTATAAGGAAATATGAAGAATTTTCATTCGTAACGACCTATTACAGAAAAACTGCAAAAGTTCCAAAACAGTGTCTGCCACTCTTCCACATGACTACATGCTCTCTACGGATGGAAAGAAAAATGAAAAATGTAGCCGTGTAATACGATAACAAATATATCCAGATGAGAAGTATAAATTAAAGCTGAAACCACATTCACAGAGGAGCCGGGCCTTTGATGTAGTCTCATCACAAATTACTTTCATCACGATGTGCACAATAATTTTTAGGGATGAAAAGAAATGAGGAATCGGAGCGCACTTTTTCCCCAGCATCCGATCCGAACGCTCGCCACACCGGGCTGTTTCATAACGGCACAACGGTACGCGTGTATTACGTAGTGACCAGGGGCTTGTTTCGTTTGTAGTACAGTGCCGTTTTTCTGCCGTTTGCATATTTTCATCGAATTTAATTACTTTCATGACATGATCCTCTGTGTGTTTAACGTTTGACATTATTGCGTTCATTAACCTACACGGATGTCCGACATGCATAGCGGCGCGTCAATTTTTAATTTAATCCCCGTTATTTAATAGAATCGAATGACGGGGGGGATAATTGTAATCGTGTTGCCATGTTTTGCCGTCTGTTCTCTCTTTAGTGCTCTGTGGCCGTCGGCGCACGCGTAGCGCACCCAGGGGAGACTTTGCCACCCGCTCCGCACAAAATAACTAATGAAGGGATTACAATGCGTCCCGTAACTGGAGCAGCCGGCGGCACCCGAGACGCTCCTGCTCCTGCTCCAGCAGGAGGAGGTAGAATTCAAAAAAATGTATTTTGGAAAAGGATTCTGCCTTGCGCGAACGTAATTTTCTTCTTTTATACCTGTACATGTTTCGGTGGAGTTCCACCATCGTCAGTGGTTTCATTTTATTTTCTTCGTAGCACATACTGATGTTCGTGTACCTGTCAGACGCCTGCAGTACGGCTGAGATTTTGCTACTGTATGTCAGCTGCAACTAATAAGCATTTCTCAATAAGAAAGCCGCGCGGGGTAGCCGCGCCCTCTAGGCGCCTTGTCAGGGTTCGTGCGGCTTCCCCGTCGGAGGTTCGAGTCCTCCCCCAGCCATGGGTGTGAGTGTTGTCCTTATCGTAAGTTAGTTTAAGTTAGATTACGTAGCCTTGGGAGAGCCAGCCCTGACAAAACTCTACCATCTGGTGAACAAGATGTATGAGACAGGCGAAATACCCTCAGACTTCAAGAAGAATATAATAATTCCAATCCCAAAGAAAGCAGGTGCTGACAGCTGTGAAAATTACCGAACTATCAGTTTAATAAGCCACGGCTGCAAAATACTAAGACGAATTCTTTACAGATGAATGGAAAAACTGGTAGAAGCCGACCTCGAGGAAGATCAGTTTGGATTCCGTAGAAATGTTGGAACACGTGAGGTAATACTGACCTTACGACTTATCTTAGAGAATAGATTAGGGAAGGGCAAACCTACATTTCTAGCATTTCTAGACTTAGAGAAAGCTTTTGACAATGTTGACTGGAATACTCTATTTCAAATTCTGAAGGTGGCAGGGCTAAAATACAGGGAGCGAAAGGCTATTTACAATTTGTACAGAAACCAGATGGCAGTTATAAGAGTCGAGGGGCATGAAAGGGAAGCCATGGTTAGGAAGGGAGTGAGACAGGGTTGTAGCCTATTCCCGATGTTATTCAATCTGTATATTGAGCAAGCAGTAAAGGAAACAAAAAAAAAATTCGAAGTAGGAATTAAAATCCATGAAGAAGAAATAAAAACTTTCAGGTTCGCCGATGACATTGTAATTCTGTCAGAGACAGCAAATGACCTGGAAGAGCAGTTGAACGGAATGGACAGTGTCTTGAAAGGAGGATATAAGATGAACATCAACAAAAGCAAAACGCGAACAGTGGAATGTAGTCGAATTGAATCGGGTGATGCTGCGGGAATTAGATTAGGAAATGAGACGCTTAAAGTATGAAATGAGTTTTGCTATTTGGGGAGCAAAATAACTGATGATTGTCGAAGTAGAGAGGATACAAGATGCAGACTGGCAATGGCAAGGAAAGCGTTTCTGAAGAAGAGAAATTTGTTAACATCGAGTATAGATTTAAGTGTCAGGAAGTCGTTTCTGAGAGTATTTGTATGGAGTGTAGCCATGTATGGAAGTGAAACGTGGACGATAAATAGTTTAGACAAGAAGAGAATAGAAGCTTTCGAAATGTGGTGCTACAGAACAATACTGAAGATTAGATGGATAGATCACATAACTAACGAGGAGGTACTGAATAGAATTGGGGAAAAGAGAACTTTGAGGGACAACTTGACTAGAAGAAGGGATCGGTTGGTAGGACATAGTCTGAGGCATCAAAGGATCACCAATTTAGTATTGGAGAGCAGCTTGGAGTGTAAAAATCGTAGAGGGAGACCAAAAGATGAATACACTAAACAGATTCAGAAGGATGTAGGTTGCAGTAGGTACTGGGAGATGAAGAAGCTTGCACAGGATAGAGTAGCATGGAGAGCTGCATCAAACCAGTCTCTGGACTGAAGAGCGCAACAACAACAATTAATATGTAAGCGCAGGGACTGATGACCTCAGCAGTTTGGTCCCACAGAACTTACCACCAAGTTTTCCTCTACAGGAAATCGCTTATCTTGAAAGAAGGTGTTAGGTCTAGTATGAAATGTTGCTGCTTGACTTTTGTGCTTTGTTAACGCTATTTTATCCTGGTTTCGGCTGCCAGCTCTGTTATGCCAGTTATTTCTTGATATGTAATTATTTTTTAAACTATCTTCTCATCGATTTTGAGGAGATGTTACTTGTTGTGGGCTTTCGAAATTGGCCAGTTTTTGTATTTGTGATTGGGGGTGGGGAGAGGGGTTGGCATAAGAGTGGGGAGAATGGTTCTGGAAATTGTTTTTATTATTTTTTGTGGTTAAACTAAACATAAATGGATGACAAACCGTAAGGTAAAAACCATTTCCAAAACGTATTTGTTTCAATGTAGATCTGAACAAATAGTCAATTTCAACCAAAAGGAGTAAAGTTTAATTCGTGTACATTGCGTTACCTTTGTTTTATTTTTGCTGATGTTCGTTTTATAGCCTCATTTCAGGACACCATCCATTTCATTCAACTGCTCTTCCAAGTTATTTACCACCTCTGACGTAATTATAATGCCACTTCAAAGTTTCTGGAAAAAACTACTTTCTGTTTAAGGAGATGATGATTCTCTTATTAAGAAGTTTTTTATTTAATTTTGAACACTCAGCTTTTTATGAGTTAGAAATAACCGGATTCGGCATACAGTGGCATCTTCAGAATCTACAATAGAAAAATGAAAAGCCTATATTACGACTAAAGCCAAGTACAAATATTTTCTGTACGTATACTTGTGAGCTAATTAATGTCCTATTAACATAATACTCCTACCTACAGTTTTAAATATGTATATACTGTTTCAATGAACTGTATTCTACTTTAATATTTTATGAATAACTGACTGAAATATTATTGCAATATTTGTCATATTTTATGGTTTCCACAAGTGAAGGTTGCCTTATGGAGTACCCGCGCGTGTAGCGGAAAGAATAGGGTTCAAAATGACTCTGAGCACTATGGGACTAAACATCTATGGTCATCAGTCTCCTAGAACTTAGAACTACTTAAACCTAACTAACCTAAGGACAGCACACAACACCCAGCCATCACGAGGCAGAAAAAATCCCTGACTCCGTCGGGAATCGAACCCGGGAACCCGGGTGTGGGAAGCGAGAACGCTACCGCACGACCACGAGATGCGGGCGAAAGAATAGGGAAGGAGTAGTACACCTAGTTGTATGTGCATAATTCCCTGATTTCCGATATTATGTTTATCTGACAACGGATAAACATTTGTTTAGCAAATTCTGCCCATATTTATGATCGACATGTACTTTAATTCCACTTTATTTAGCTCACAAGCAGACCTAGTGAAAATATTTTTACTGGTTTCAGGTCTTAATACAAGCTTTTCATTTCTCTCTTGTATTATCCGAAGTTGACCATTGTAGGCCGAAAACATTTATGACTGTGTAATAAAAAAGTGTTTCTGTCAAAAATCAAAGACTCTGTAAAAACTGTTTACTCGAGGTTTTCATTTTTTTCTCCATGAACTTCACTCCACTTCTCAAATTTCTCCTTGGTTTCCTTTACTGTCTGTTCAATGGACAGATTGAATTACATGGGCAAGAGGCGACAACGTGCCTCATTACCTGTTCTATTATTCCCTTTAATGCCCTTCGACTCTTGTAACTGCCTCCTGGTTTCTGTACAAATTGTATTTTATCCCAGATGTCCTCAAAATTCCAATGAGTGTAGTCCAGTCAATATTTTGAAAAGGTTTCTCTCAATCTACATATGCTATAAACATTGGTTGCATTTCTTCAACCTATCTTCTAGGATAAATCGTAGGGTCAGTACTCTCTCGCGCGTTCCTGCATTTCTCTGGAACCCGGATTGATCTTTCTCGAAGTCGGATTCTATCAATCTTCTGTAAATAACCCGTGGACTATTTTGCCATCATGGCCTATTAAACTAATGATTCAGAAGTTTCTCTACGTCTCAGAACCTCCCTTGTTTTGAACTAGAATTATTACATTCTTCCTGAAGCCTGAGGACATCTCGCCTGTTTCATATATCTTTTGCGCCAGGCGGAATAATTTTGTCACGACTTACTCTCGCAAATATCTGAACCCTTCCCAGGGCATGTCGTCTACTGCAGGGGACCTGTGTCGATTTAGGGCTTTCAATGCTCTGTCATAATCTTCGAGCAGCACCGTGTCTCCCTTCTTCTTTCGTTTACTTTTTCTTCGTTTTCTGTAATACTGGCTTCGTTTCCTCTCTGTATTTCTTCCACCTTTCATCCCTTCAATCTGTTTTTACTAATAGCTGACATCTGTGCTCTTAATATCCATACAGCTACTTCTCTTATCACGAAATTTTTGTGTACGCTGCATCTACTTTTCTCATAGTCAAAATGGTTCAAATGGCTCTGAGCACTATGGGACTTAACATCTGTGGTCATCAGTCCCCTAGAACTTAGAACTACTTAAACCTAACTAACCTAAGGACATCACACACATCCATGCCCGAGGCAGGATTCGAACCTGCGACCGTAGCAGGCACGCGGTTCCGGACTGAGCGCCTAGAATCGCGAATCTCATAGTCATGCAGGCTTCTGCAGTCTTGCATTTTTCGTCTAGCCATTTCCGCTTCTCCAGTTTGAACTTCCTGTCTGTCTGATTTTTCAGATGTCCCTATTCCCTTTTGCATAATTCATGTGCTGCATTTTTGTATTTTCTCCTTTCAACTATTGGATGACGCACATTCGCAGTCTATAGTTTTGAACCTCACAGAATACAGCGTTTATTTTGCTGGTGTGTGCTTGCAAAGGGACCGTCGGTCTTGTTAATGACGGATTTCGGTCCCTAGTTTCCAAGAAATACTGCAGGTACCTCCTATACCCATACCGTTCGTCAAGTTCCGTAGAAACGAGAGAAGCGCAGTGGTTTAAAGTTCACGGCTACGACTATGGTGGTACGGAGTCAAATCTTACATGTACACTTTTTATTTTTTCCAGCTTCATCGTACAGGATATCATTAAATAGTATGTGTCATGCAAAATTCAATAGTATCGTCTTCGACGCAATAATTTCATTAATAATCATTAGAGCAAACTTTGTTGACATTTGCATTCGGTTTGTTCCAGAATAGATTACAGAATCACCTTACTCGCTATCACTTGCATTTCTTGTTGTGTTAGAACAGAATTCTGGACGGCATTTGTTGTACAGGCAAGAGAAACAGATTCGTATAGCACCAAGAAGATTTAATGAAAGCTAGTGACTAGCAGGCACACGGATCTTGCAGAAGCAATACCAGAGGACACAGTTCTTTTGCATTCCAAAAGATTGTTCCTTCTTCGATAAACTTCGATGCGAATCACGCTTGTTTAATTATTCCTGTGAAAGCAGATGAACTAAATTGATGCAGAATCAAATAATGTATTCCTATGGAATCTTCCCTCGAAGCGATTTCTCTATTAGTTCTTAGCAGCCGGCCGCGGTGGCGTAGCGGTTCTAGGCGCTCAGTCCGGAACCGTGCGGCTGCTACGGTCGCAGGTTCGAATCCTGCCTCGGGCATGGATGTGTGTGATGTCCTTAGGTTAGTTAGGTTTAAGTAGTTCTAAGTTCTAGGGGACTGATGACCACAGATGTTAAGTCCCATAGTGCTCGGAACCACTTGAACCATTTTTGAAGTTCTTAGCAGGACGGGAATATTTTGATTTTTTTCTTTTTTAGTATGAAAATTTTAACCTGACTGTAAAGGTAAACATCACACGTTGGACTAATGCGAACTGCTAGCAACCTTAGCCGTTGCGCTACGCTTGCTTCGTAACGTCACGGTTGCAGAAAGTACCTATTAAACTTTAACGTCGATTTTCCTGGAAACCAGTGGCCGTCGCCACTACCCATGTACTCAGTACAGGTGTCTCTAAAACATACTGGAGACTCATCAAAACCCTCAGCTAGCAAGTCTGATGGTCTCCTTGTTAGTGCCGGTTGGTGTTCACCTGGAAAGAACACTTCGTTTGCGCGATTAGCGGCCCTTAGCTCCCATAATTTAGTCTGAAAACGATTGTTATTATGTGTATTTGTGTTATTAACTATGGGATCATGAAGTCATCATCATCACTTCCTTTGGGCCTCTGTCCACTTCAACGTGGGGTCGGCCTTGCTACTATGCATTTGGCGATGTCAGTGGCGGGGGGCGGCCAGATGCCCTTCCTCTCGCCACCCCGTACCCCCCGCGACGGAATTAGTGTACCACAGCTGTCTGCATCTAGTGTAAGCCATGAAATAGTGCAGACGTTTTCAAATCTCTGTGAGCCGTGAAACTGAGGCGGGACTTGGGGACCAGCCCAGTATTCATCTAGTGGGATGTGGAAAACCGCGTAAAAGCCACATCCAGGCTGGCCAGCATACCGGTCCTCGTCGTTAATCCGCCGGGCATATTCGATCCGGGGCCAGCGCACCTATACGAGGTGTGGCTAGAAAAAAACCGGACTAGTACTGGTGAAACAATAAAACGAATGCAATAAGGCTGAAAGTCGCGTGGCCTGTCACGTGACTCTCGTTCCGCCTACTGCTCGAGTTTCATCTGCCTCCTGCACTCAGTCTGCCCGTGGCGTCTGTTTTAAGTAGTTGACGTTTTGTCTGTACGTCGGAAAATGTTGAGTGTACAGAAAGAACAGCGTGTTAACATCAAATTTTGTTTCAAACTAGGAAAATCTGCAAGTTAAACGTTTGTAATGTTACAACAAGTGTACGGCGATGATTGTTTATCGCGAACACAAGTGTTTGAGTGGTTTAAACGATTTAAAGATGGCCACAAAGACACCAGTGATGACACTCGCACTGGCAGACCATTGTCAGCAAAAACTGATGCAAACATTGAAAAAATCGGTAAACTTGTTCGACACTTTCCTTGTGAACTCCTGTTAACTCACACACTGCTCTGATTGTTAAACGGCGATCTTGTCGAACAAGTTTACCGATTTTTTCAATGTTTGCATCAGTTTTTGCTGACAATGGTCTGCCAGTGCGAATGTCATCACTGGTGTCTTTGCGGCCATCTTTAAATCGTTTAAACCACTCAACACTTGTGTTCGCGATAAACAATCATCGCCGTACACTTGTTGTAACATTACAATCGTTTCACTTGCAGATTTTCCTAGTTTGAATCAAAATTTGATGTTAACACGCTGTTCTTTCTGTACACTCAACATTTTCCGACGCACAGACAAAACGTCAACTACTTAAAACAGACGCCACGGGCGGACTGAGTGCAGGAGGCAGATGAAACTCGAGCAGTAGGCGGAGCGAGAGTCACGTGACAGGCCACGCGACTTTCAGCCTTATTGCATTCGTTTTATTGTTTCACCAGTACTAGTCCGGTTTTTTTCTAGCCACACCTCGTACGAGTCCTGGAAGCAGCGCATTAGCGCTCTCGGCTAACCTGGCGGGTCACATATGGCATGATGAAGTAAAAATACATAAACCGTGAAATTCCTGCAGTTAATTTCTTGACTCTTATCTTAGAGAGCAGAATTAGGATTTTCAGCCTCTGGAGTATTCATCACCAATGCTAATGAAGCTGTGCTGTGACCCGACGATCCATTTCTTGCTTGCCACTGACAAAGAGGAAAGCCAGATGACAACGTAACATTATCATCGGGCAAGAGTAGTCCGTGAAAATATTCAGTAATTTGCCACGCCGGAAATGAGTTGCTGTTTTTCAGCATCGTATTCTCATGTCCACGTGCAAGACTGCGTATTTTCCGGGAACAAAATGCCTCCTCGTATTTATCGGACAGCAATAGCAGGAGACAGCAGTTGCCAAGGATAGCAGAGGCGCCTTTCGCACGTGAACGCGCCGTGAAGGTGTGCCTCATTGTGGCTGTCGTGTGGAGCAGCCTCGCGGCCTGAGCGCTGTCGGATTACACGGTCCACGAAATGAGGCGGACGAGTGGCCCCCCGCCTGTCACTCGGAATTATCGACCGGGTGGCGGGTCGACTCGTCGAGATGGCGGCTCTCGCACGTTCAGGATCTGATCCCGTCGACAGTGATGAATCGACCAGGTCTCGCTCGCGCCCGACTTGCCCTCGGCGCGACAGCGCGATGGCACGACGGATGGTGACTGCACCAGCTGGCCCAGTCGGTAGAACTGGAAACGTACGCACGCGGTGTTCAGTGCACGGCTTGTAACATCCTTTTTTGCGAGTTACAATAAATTTGAAAAAGTTTATTCAAAATTTTGCGAGAGACAATATTTTTTCGTCTTTCCAGAAATGCCTTCCTCAGCTGTCACATATATATTTCACACATATTTATATAGATATTTCATCCGTATTTCTTCCAAATTTCATTCTACAGTTTCATTTACATTGTAAGGAAACTTTTAATTCTGCCTGTAGCTGATTCTCGTTCCGAGAAAAAAACTGTCGTTGGCAATTCAACACTGTCTTGCACGGAAGGATCCACAGGGAAGTTATTGTTCTGCACAGGCTATTGAAGTTTATTTAAAAATTAAATGCTTTTGTGCTATTAATAAATTTCGCCCCCATTTTCCAACTATCTCCGACACACTGAAAAACTGTTGGTTGGTTAATTCGGGGGAGGAGACCAAACACCGATGTCACCGGTCCCATCGGATCAGGGAAGGTGGAGAAGGAAGTCGGCCGTGCCCTTTCAAAGGAACCATTCCGACATTTGCCTGAAGTGATCTGGGAAATCATGGAAACCTATATCAGGACACGTGTTTGAATCGTCGACCTCCAGAATACGAGTCCAATGTGCTAACCATTGCACCACCTCGCTCGGTGAAAACCTGTAGTCACATATGTTATGTTCCACATATTAGCGTGGAGGAAGCGCCACGTGATGCTGTCCATAACAATGGTTACTTATGAACGTGGTGGTAACGGTCACAACTTTTACGGACGTGAATTCCGTTGAGCTGTGTTGGATCCACTGTTGTATACGTAGCAGAAACGACAGACGTTGTACAACGCCAGCAGAGTTCTGAAGTGATTGACCACAGCTAGATCTGAATAGGAACGATAGGAAAGGAAAGAACACGGAAAAAAGATGTGAAAATACGAAAACTATTAATGAGGTCGAGAGATTCGGAAATAGAACGATAACAACCACATGGCCGCAAGAACAATGAAGAGTTCGCTGAGCTGACTGACAGTCAACCATGACTTAACGAACAAATGACGCTTCCATGATATATTGTAAACCGAAATGAAATAAAAATAATACAGAGTTTGCAGCAGACATCCTACAAAGTTTGAAACTTGATGGAAAAATCCACAGACTTCCAACAACATCACTTACTAATAAAACTTTAACATACGAGCGCGAACTATACCCTGTATTCAACAACTCAAATGTCAGGAAAGAACCCAGATAAATTCGTCGGAAATTCTAGACACAAGCACGGAGGGATAGGTGGGATAGTGCCGTCGGTGAAGGAACCTAAGGTGGTTACAGGAATTAAAAGGACACAAGAAAGAAAGTGTTCACAGGGGAAAACAATAAAATTTAATCACTGAACTCTGCGTGGTCCATTAGAGTCCCATTAGAGTCCAATCTCGCCTACTACAACGATAACAGAGAGAAAGGCCGGTTTTGTACTATGAACTGCGGCTATACTGGGCACGAAGGGAAACGGAAGAAAGGAAATTAAATCGCTACAAAAATAGAAGCGGCGAAGAAAGAAATAAATCTGATAATGTACGATGATTACAGATATAATTTAAGGAAGTGAAGGAGGAAAAATGAGATTTTGGTAACTTGGCTTTGTGTGATGAGAGGAATCATTCTTGACATTATTGTGAAAGTGTTACTACAGTAAGATAACTAGTGATATAATCCAATTAATGCGAACGTCTAACATTCCTGAGAAACTAGCTTAGTGATTATATCATATATCGGTCTCCCCCAAAGAGATAGAATACCATAGAGAGGCAACGCCGCAGCCAGACCCAGATAAGCAAACTGACCTACATTCCGCCATGTTTCCAGAAGTCGAAAGAAGGGGGTGCGGGACTAGACAGTGCTTAGGGAAGTTACGAAATTGCAGTTGCTTATTTTTAACAGTTATATCCAGAAACAAAATTACCTTTGAGTGAAGTATACTAACACTTTATAGCTATCGTTTAAGTACTTTTACCCTAGAAGGTCAATAGCGGAGAATTTACTAGTAAATCATACGGTATATAAAGTTTAGTTTATGATCTATCTTCGTATATTTAAGTACACCGTTTTCTACAGAAATATTTCGAAGAATGACAAAGGTTTCAGAGACGAACGTTCTTCAGAAAGATTGCGTTAGTTCGGACTGTATGTACCATTTATTTAACATTCGAAACAAAAACTGTGTTGCACTGAGAGAGGAGACACCACCCCACACAACAGGTATACTGCGGTTTAAGCCTCTTAGGCCGTCGAATATGTAATGAAATTTTTGGATGACAGTAAGCTTAATAAAAATAATAGCAAATAAACTATTTTGTCTTTCTTATGAATCAGATTACCCCGCTTATGTATAAATTTTGCACAGTACTGGCCACACCTCTCGCATTTTTCGTTGTTTATTTACGATATATTTACATAATACGCATCATAACACTTCGTGACTTTCCCATTATGTAATATACGTTTTCTGAATTTACCTTGCAGTTCTACAGAGCGGTTCAGAAAAATGTAGACACTCTTTTGTAGTCAATATTAATGGAACCAAATGACATACCATTACAATGCTTGCACGGGGGAAAGTTATTTTATGTGTTCAAAGTGACACCCATTAGCAGCCAAACAATATCGACGCCGCTGAACTATTAACCGAACTACGAATGTCAGTGTCGCCGTTGTGATAGCCGCACAGGGCCCCCGATGGTTTCTCGTAACTCGTTCAGTGTAACTGACTCCTGTTGATAAACTTCATTTTTCAAGATCCCCCATAGACAGACATCAAGGGGTGTTAGGTCTGGAGACCGTGATGGGTAATCAACAGCTCCTCTTGGACCTATCCATCTTCCAGGTAGATTTTTATCCAAGTAGGCTCTTGCAACTCTGTGGTAGTGAGGCGGACCGCCACATTTTTGTAGGAACAATCTTTCACTGCCAAACACCTCTCGGATGGCAGGTAGAATCGATGCTTGCAGCATATGAAGATACACTTCACCAGTTACATTACCTTCGAAGAAGAATGGGGCAATCAAACCGCGCAATGACAGACCACACCACACGTTAACACCCGGTAGACTACCATGGTTGTCATAGTGAACTTGACGATTTTCAGGAGCCCAGTACACGCAGTTGTGGCGATTTGCAGTACCGTTCAGATTGAATTGTGCCTCGTCAGACCAGATAACAATTCCTGCAAACCGCTCATTCTAGCGACGGTTGCCTTCAAACCACTCGCAGTACTCCATCCTTCGATCAGAGTCGTCCTCGTTCATAGCGTGCAGCGATCTTGGAATGTAGAGTTTCCGCTTTGCAGCCTTCAGAATTCGTCGTACGTTTGGTCGGTTTATCCCGCTTTCACGAGCGCCCTGCTTCACGGATTTTTGAGGTTGTTGTTGTTGTGGTCTTCAGTCCTGAGACTGGTTTGATGCAGCTCTCCATGCTACTCTATCCTGTGCAAGCTTCTTCATCTCCCAGTACCTACTGCAACCTACATCCTTCTGAATCTGCTTAGTGTATTGATCTCTTGGTCTCCCTCTACGATTTTTACCCTCCACGCTGCCCTCCAATGCTAAATTTGTGATCCCTTGATGCCTCAAAACATGTCCTACCAACCGATCCCTTCTTCTAGTCAAGTTGTGCCACAAACTTCTCTTCTCCCCAATCCTATTCAATACCTCCTCATTAGTTACGTGATCTACCCACCTTATCTTCAGCATTCTTCTGTAGCACCACATTTCGAAAGCTTCTATTCTCTTCTTGTCCCAACTAGTTATCGTCCATGTCTCACTTCCATACATGGCTACACTCCATACAAATACTTTCAGAAACGACTTCCTGACACCTAAATCTATACTCGATGTTAACAAATTTCTCTTCTTGAGAAACGCTTTCCTTGCCATTGCCAGTCTACATTTTATATCCTCTCTACTTCGACCATCATCGGTTATTTTACTCCCTAAATAGCAAAACTCCTTTACTACTTTAAGTGTCTCATTTCCTAATCTAATCCCCTCAGCATCACCCGACTTAATTCGACTACATTCCATTATCCTCGTTTTGCTTTTGTTGATGTTCATCTTATATCCTCCTTTCAAGACATTGTCCATTTCGTTCAACTGCTCTTCCAAGTCCATTGCTGTCTCTGACAGAATTACAATGTCATCGGCGAACCTCAAAGTTTTTACTTCTTCTCCATGAATTTTAATACCTACTCCGAACTTTTCTTTTGTTTCCTTTACTGCTTGCTCAATATACAGATTGAATAACATCGGGGAGAGGCTACAACCCTGTCTCACTCCTTTCCCAACCACTGCTTCCCTTTCATGCCCCTCGACTCTTATAACTGCCATCTGGTTTCTGTACAAATTGTAAATAGCCTTTCGCTCCCTGTATTTTACCCCTGCCACCTTCAGAATTTGAAAGAGAGTATTCCAGTCAACATTGTCAAAAGCTTTCTCTAAGTCTACAAATGCTAGAAACGTAGGTTTGCCTTTTCTTAATCTTTCTTCCAAGATAAGTCGTAAGGTCAGTATTGCCTCACGTGTTCCAACATTTCTACGGAATCCAAACTGATCCTCCCCGAGGTCGGCTTCTACCAGTTTTTCCATTCGTCTGTAAAGAATTCGCGTAAGTATTTTGCAGCTGTGACTTATTAAACTGATAGTTCGGTAATTTTCACATCTGTCAACACCTGCTTTCTTTGGGATTGGAATTATTATATTCTTCTTGAAGTCTGAGGGTATTTCACCTGTCTCATACATCGTGCTCACTAGATGGTAGAGTTTTGTCATGACTGGCTCTCCCGAGGCCATCAGTAGTTCTAGTGGAATGTTGTCTACTCCCGGGGCCTTGTTTCGACTCAGGTCTTTCAGTGCTCTGTCAAACTCTTCACGCAGTATCTTATCTCCCATTTCATCTTCATCTACATCCTCTTCCATTTGCATAATATTGTCCTCAAGTACATCGCCCTTGTATAGACCCTCTATATACTCCTTCCACCTTTCTGCCTTCCCTTCTTTGCTTAGAACTGGGTTTCCATCTGAGCTCTTGATATTCATACAAGTGGTTCTCTTCTCTCCAAAGGTCTCTTTAATTTTCCTGTAGGCAGTATCTATCTTACCCCTAGTGAGACAAGCCTCTACATCCTTACATTTGTCCTCTAGCCATCCCTGCTTAGCCATTTTGCACTTCCTGTCGATTTCATTTTTGAGACGTTTGTATTCCTTTTTGCCTGCTTCATTTACTGCATTTTTATATTTTCTCCTTTCATCAATTAAATTCAATATTTCTTCTGTTACCCAAGGATTTCTATTAGCCCTCGTCTTTTTACCTACTTGATCGTCTGCTGCCTTCACCACTTCATCCCTCAGAGCTACCCATTCTTCTTCTACTGTATTTCTTTCCCCCATTCCTGTCAATTGTCCCCTTATGCTCTCCCTGAAACTCTCTACAACCTCTGGTTCTTTCAGTTTATCCAAGTCCCATCTCCTTAAATTCCCACCTTTTTGCAGTTTCTTCAGTTTCAATCTGCAGTTCATAACCAATAGATTGTGGTCAGAATCCACATCTGCCCCAGGAAATGTCTTACAATTTAAAACCTGGTTCCTAAATCTCTGTCTTACCATTATATAATCTATCTGAAACCTGTCAGTATCTCCTGGCTTCTTCCATGTATACAGCCTCCTTTCATGATTCTTGAACCAAGTGTTAGCTATGATTAAGTTATGCTCTGTGCAAAATTCTACAAGGCGGCTTCCTCTTTCATTCCTTCCCCCCAATCCATATTCACCTACTATGTTTCCTTCTCTCCCTTTTCCTACTGACGAATTCCAGTCACCCATGACTATTAAATTTTCGTCTCCCTTCACTACCTGAATAATTTCTTTTATCTCGTCATACATTTCATCTATTTCTTCATCATCTGCAGAGCTAGTTGGCATATAAACTTGTACTACTGTAGTAGGCATGGGCTTTGTGTCTATCTTGGCCACAATAATGCGTTCACTATGCTGTTTGTAGTAGCTAACCCGCACTCCTATTTTTTTATTCATTATTAAACCTACTCCCGCATTACCCCTATTTGATTTTGTATTTATAACCCTGTAATCACCTGACCAAAAGTCTTGTTCCTCCTGC
Organism: Schistocerca nitens; assembly: GCF_023898315.1. Lineage (NCBI taxonomy): Eukaryota > Metazoa > Arthropoda > Insecta > Orthoptera > Acrididae > Schistocerca > Schistocerca nitens. The sequence continues at coordinate 268,474,284 of NC_064618.1, forward strand.
CACCGAACTTCACTAATTCCCACTATATCTAACTTTAACCTATCCATTTCCCTTTTCAAATTTTCTAACCTACCTGCCCGATTAAGTGATCTGACATTCCACGCTCCGATCCGTAGAACGCCAGTTTTCTTTCTCCTGATAACGACGTCCTCTTGAGTAGTCCCCGCCCGGAGATCCGAATGGGGGACTATTTTACCTCCGGAATATTTTACCCAAGAGGACGCCATCATCATTTAATCATACAGTAGAGCTGTATGTCCTCGGGAAAAATTACGGCTGTAGTTTCCCCTTGCTTTCAGCCGTTCGCAGTACCAGCACAGCAAGGCCGTTTTGGTTAATGTTACAAGGCCAGATCAGTCAATCATCCAGACTGTTGCCCCTGCAACTACTGAAAAGGCTGCTGCCCCTCTTCAGGAACCACATGTTTGTCTGGCCTCTCAACAGATACCCCTCCGTTGTGGTTGCACCTACGGTACGGCCATCTGTATCGCTGAGGCACGCAAGCCTCCCCACCAACGGCAAGGTCCATGGTTCATGGGGGGGATTTTTGAGGTAACATAGTAAAATTTTGCAAGAAATCAGCGCCGCAAGCTGGACATAATGATTTTTGTAGTCGGCCACATCTTTTCTTATACACGTCCTCAACAGTACCGTCGGCTTCAAATTTATTCCGAATACGATAAATTGTTGTACCAATTGGTGGCTGAGTTTCGTACGCATTACGCCATTGCCATTGCACCTTAATGCAGACTTGCGTTGCTTAAACGACAGTCTTACTTCATTCATTGCATTTGCGTTAAGTATGGCAGGTCAGTCTGTCACCACAACTAATATTTCAGCGATGAGAAAGGGAGGAAGGGGGCGGGGGATTCAGTATCACACTTTAGATCCATGACTACCCATCTACATTTCGATTTCAGAATTACAGTATCAGATTAATTTACCCTCGCACAGTCTACTTCAGCGCGGAAAGAAGGTTAGCACTGGTCGTAATACCGTATGTATTTTTTGAAAATCCAGATTTCAGCCAACAGCGCAGCTGATATCTAGATCTGCAATAAAATACATATGGTATTACGACCGATGCTGATCATTTTTGCCCTGGACTGCATCGAGGTCGTGGGATACAATTACCTCCATGGGATAAAGCCAGATGAACTTTTTACTTTGTTTGCGCGATTATTTAAAATTATAATTTAGAATATGAAACTATCTATTGTAAATCCAAAGTTTGGAAAATGACTATCCAAAGAGCAATTTTAACTTCACATTTTGGCTGGTGTTTTAATGTGAAGTTATAATTTAAAACAAGTAATTATCTCTTCACAGGAAATTACAGCAAAACGACCAGCATTGGAGTAACGCCTATTGCAACTGTCAAAAACTAAATCATAGAAAAAAGACATAATTCGTCATACCTTCCATTCAGCAACTAAGTATTCAGTCACAAAAAAAAATAAAAAAATAAAAATAAAAAATAAAAAAAATAATACGATCTTGTGTTCCAGACGTTTTCAAAATGTTACGAAGTGTGATGCAAACCTTCATTCGGATCCTCGGAATGATGTATGGTTCAAGGTATTTGGCATCGAGCACATGAATGAAACAAACTCTGTTACACAAGTAAACAAACACATTACTGTACACAAAACACAGCACAATTACAGAACATATGCAAAAATTATGACATCAACCATCAATCCTCTTTCGAGATATGTGAGTGCATGTATGCTCTGAGCACATGGCTGGTACTATTCCGAGAAGAATTTCAGTAACTGTGTGCCTTATAAACCATTCGCAAACTGTCTTAGACTCGAAACAACCGCAAAATGTCTTCACTAATATGGCACCTAATAGTGCGGCCTGGCCCCGCAGGAAGCGCTGAAAAATGCGCCACAGCCTCTCTGTTATTCTCTATCTCTTAATTCTTCTCCCTACATCACAAAACTCACTCTTACTCGCGCCTTGGTAGCTCCGCGCTCAGCACGGCGGAACGCTAACCGAATGGGCCCGGGTTCGTTTGCCGGCCGTGTCGGAAATTTTCTCCACTCGGGGACGAGTACGACGCTGGCCTCACGTTCCTATCGTCAGAAATGACCTTTCACTGTTGAGCTGGCGGTATGGGCACGTCCCGAAAGCCAATAAAAAGAGAAGAAAAACTTTCTATTATGTAAAGCGTGATTATAACTAAACTTTCGAACCAATGTAGAAATAACACCAGTGGTCAGAATGACGTCAAACTGTAGCGGAATACCCGGCCAGAGTGGCCGAGTGGTTCTGGGCGCTACAGTCTAGAACCGCGCGACCGCTACGGTCGCAGGTTCGAATCCTGCCTCAGGCATGGATGTGTGTGATGTCCATAGGTTAGTTAGGTTTAAGTAGTTCTACGTTCTAGGGGACTGATGACCTCAGAAGTTAAGTCCCATAGTGCTCAGATTCATTCTTTGGAACGGAATATTATCGGAGAAGGGGGAAAACGTATAGCAGAAGAAAAATAAATAGTTACAAAATGTAGCAATAGATGGCGCTGTAAGCATCATAAATTAATAGTGGTCGACTTTTTTTTTTTTTTTTTTTTGGTCATCAGTCTACTGACTGGTTTGATGCGGCCCGCCACGAATTCCGTTCCTGTGCTAACCTCTTCATCTCAGAGTAGCACTTGCAACCTACGTCCTCAATTATTTGCTTGACATATTCCAATCTCTGTCTTCCTCTACAGTTTTTGCCCTCTACAGCTCCCTCTAGTACCATGGAAGTCATTCCCTCATGTCTTAGCAAATGTCCTATCATCCTGTCCCTTCTCCTTATCAGTTTCTTCCACATATCCTTTCCTCTCCGATTCTGCGTAGAACCTCCTCATTCCTCACCTTATCAGTCAACCTAATTTTCAACATTCGTCTATAGCACCACATCTCAAATGCTTCGATTCTCTTCTGTTCCGGTTTTCCCACAGTCCATGTTTCACTACCATACAATGCTGTACTCCAGACGTACATCCTCAGAAATTTCTTCCTCAAATTAAGGCCGGTATTTGATATTAGTAGACTTCTCTTGGCCAGAAATGCCTTTTTTGCCATAGCGAGTCTGCTTTTGATGTCCTCCTTGCTCCGTCCGTCATTGGTTATTTTACTGCCTAGGTAGCAGAATTCCTTAACTTCATTGACTTCGTGACCATCAATCCTGAGGTTAAGTTTCTCGCTGTTCTCATTTCTACTACTTCTCATTACCTTCGTCTTTCTCCGATTTACTCTCAAACCATACTGTGTACTCATTAGACTGTTCATTCCGTTCAGCAGATCATTTAATTCTTCTTCACTTTCACTCAGGATCGCAATGTCATCAGCGAATCGTATCATTGATATCCTTTCACCTTGTATTTTAATTCCACTCCTGAACCTTTTTTTTATTTCCATCATTGCTTCCTCGATGTACAGATTGAAGAGTAGGGGCGAAAGGCTACAGCCTTGTCTTACACCCTTCTTAATACGAGCACTTCGTTCTTGATCGTCCACTCTTATTATTCCCTCTTCGTTGTTGTTCATATTGTATATGACCCGTCTCTCCCTATAGCTTACCCCTACTTTTTTAAGAATCTCGAACAGCTTGCACCACTTTATATTGTCGAACGCTTTTTCCAGGTCGACAAATCCTATGAAAGTGTCTTGATTTTTCTTTAGCCTTGCTTCCATTATTAGCCGTAACGTCAGAATTGCCTCTCTCGTCCCTTTACTTTTCCTAAAGCCAAACTGATCGTCACCTAGCGCATTCTCAATTTTCTTTTCCATTCTTCTGTATATTACTCTTGTAAGCAGCTTCGATGCATGAGCTGTTAAGCTGATTGTGCGATAATTCTCGCACTTGTCAGCTCTTGCCGTCTTCGGAATTGTGTGGATGATGCTTTTCCGAAAGTCAGATGGTATGTCGCCAGACTCATATATTCTACACACCAACGTGAATAGTCATTTTGTTGCCACTTCCACCAATGATTTTAGAAATTCTGATGGAATGTTATGTATCCCTTCTGCCATATTTGACCGTAAGTCCTCCAAAGCTCTTTTAAATTCCGATTCTAACACTGGATCCCCTACCTCTTCTAAATCGACTCCTGTTTCTTCTTCTATCACATCACACAAATCTTCACCCTCATAGAGGCTTTCAATGTATTCTTTCCACCTATCTGCTCTCTCCTCTGCATTTAACAGTGGAATTCCCGTTGCACTCTTAATGTTACCACCGTTGCTTTTAATGTCACCAAAGATTGTTTTGACTTTCCTGTATGCTGAGTCTGTCCTTCCGACAATCATATCTTTTTCGATGTCTTCACATTTTTCCTGCAGCCATTTCGTCTTAGCTTCCCTGCACTTCCTATTTATTACATTCCTCAGCGACTTGTATTTCTGTATTCCTGATTTCCCCGGAACATGTTTGTACTTCCTCCTTTCATGAATCAACTGAAGTATTTCTTCTGTTACCCATGGTTTCTTCGCAGCTACCTTCTTTGTACCTATGTTTTCCTTCCCAACTTCTGTGATGGCCCTTTTTAGAGATGTCCATTCCTCTTCAACTGTACTGCCTACTGCGCTATTCCTTATTGCTGTATCTATAGCGTTAGAGAACAAACGTATCTCGTCATTCCTTAGTACTTCCGCATCTCACTTCTTTGCGTATTGATTCTTCCCGACTAATGTCTTGTACTTCAGCCTACTCTTCATCACTACTATATTATGATCTGAGTCCATATCTGCTCCTGGGTACGCCTTACAGTCCAGTATCTGATTTCGGAATCTCTGTCTGACCATGATGTAATCTAATTGAAATCTTCCCGTATCTCTCTGCCTTTTCCAAGTATACCTCCTCCTCTTGTGATTCTAGAACAGGGTATTCGCTATTACTTGCGGAAACTTGTTACAGAACTCAATTAGTCTTTCTCCTCTTTCATTCCTCGTCCCAGCCCATATTCTCCTGTAACCTTTTCTTCTACTCATTCCCCTACAACTGCATTCCAGTCGCCCATGACTATTAGATTTTCGTCCCCCTTTACATACTGCATTACCCTTTCAATATCCTCATACACTTTCTATATCTGTTCATCTTCAGCTTGCGATGTCGGCATGTATACCTGAACTATCGTTGTCGGTGTTGGTCTCCTGTCGATTCTGATTAGAACAACCCGGTCACTGAACTGTTCACAGTAATACACCCTCTGCCCTACCTTCCTATTCATAACGAATCCTACACCTGTTATACCATTTTCTGCTGCTTTTGATATTACCCGATACCCATCTGACCAGAAATCCTTGTCTTCCTTCCACTTCACTTCACTGGCCCCTACTATATCTAGATTGAGCCTTTGAATTTCCCTTTTCAGATTTTCTAGTTTCCCTACCACATTCAAGCTTCTGACATTCCACGCCCTGACTCGTAGAACGTTATCCTTTCGTTGATTATTCAATCTTTTTCTCATGGTAACCTCCCCCTTGGCAGTCCCCTCCCGGTGATCCGAATGGGGGACTATTCCGGAATCTTTTGCCAATGGAGAGCTCATCATGATACTTCTTCAATTACAGGCCACATGTCCTGTGGATACACGTTACGTGTCTTTAATGCGATGGTTTCCATTGCCTTCTGCATCCTCATGTCGTTGATCATTGCTGATTCTTCCGCCTTTAGGGGCAATTTCCCACCCCTAGGACAAGAGAGTGCCTGAACCTCTATCCGCTCCTCCGCCCTCTTTGACGAGGCCGTTGGCAGAATGAGGCTGACTTCTTATGCCGAAAGTCTTTCGGCCGCCAATGCTGATTATTTATCAAAATTTAGGCAGTGGCGGGGATCAAACCCGGGACCAAAGACGTTTTGATTATGAATCAAAGACGCTACACCTAGAACACGGGTACATGGTAGTGGTCGACTAGAATTGACAAATGAATCATACAAGGTGTATGTTTGGCGTTAAACAAACTGAACTACTCAGTGTCCATGGCTGTACAGGTATGAATACTGTTAGTTACGTAAGCCCATCCACCACAGCAAGGTCATACCAATCGGATGGGAAAAATCGGTTTTTAATTCTCCTGAGGCCAAAATCCGATAAAAAGCATCACTCACATCGGTTTTTAATTGTCCTCAGGCCAAAAAACCGCATAACAAGCATAAATCAAAATCAAATCGGATAATTAATTTCCTTGTGACTGGCACAAAACATGTTCAACATGCTATCCACCGTTTTCTGCAACAAGTTGAAATCGTGATTCATAATGTGATGCGCAATGCGTGCCTTCAATGCAGCTAAGTTTGCTATCGGAACACTGAACACAACATCTTTCAGATAGCCTCACAGCCAGAAAAAAAATGGTTCAAGTGGCTCTGAGCACTAAAGGACTTAACATCTATGGTCATCAGTACCCTAGAACTTAGAACTACTTAAACCTAACTAACGACACCCAGTCATCACGAGGCAGAGAAAATCCCTGACCCTGCCGGGAATCGAACCCGGGAACCCGAGCGTGTGAAGCGAGAACGATACCGCACGACCACGAGCTGCGGACCGTACCCAGCAGTCACAAGGATTAAGATCAGGTGATCGGAACGGCCAGGCTGTAGGGAAATGGCTGCTGATAATCCTATCATTTCCGAAATGGCGCTTCAGCAGCTGCTTAACTGGATTTGCAATGTGCGGAGTTGCACCATCTTGCATAAAAATGATCCCATTCATACATCCACGCTGTTGGAGAGCTGGAGTGACGTGGCTGCGCAAAAGACACTAATAGCCCCTATCAGTGACGGTACAGATAACAGGACCGGAAGCACCTGTATCTACGAAAAAATGTTGCCCTATGATAAATGACGCCGAAAACCCGCACCACACAGTGAACTTTTCAGGTAAAGTGGTACTGGTCGATTTGTGCCGATTTTCCGTTGTCCATATTCAGCAATTCTGTGAATTGACATATTCTGTCAGATGGACGTGGGCGTTGTCTGTCCACAAAATCTTCCACGGCCGATCATTGTCCGCTTTCATGTGAGCAAAAAATTCTAAAGCAAAGGTCTCTCTTGCTGTCAGATCAGTAGGAAGCAACTCGTGCACATGGGTAATTCTGAATGGATAGCAAAGATGGATGTTTCGTAGAATTTTACGCACCGTGCTCACGGGTATGCCCAATGTTCGGACAGTTCTCCGTGCACTACACTTTTGCACACCACCACTCGTCTCCTCCTGCATTGCTGTAGCCACTGCTTCTACTGACGTCGAATCAATTCGTTTCCTCCCTCTACCAGGTTGCACACTAAAAGAACACGTCTTTTCGAATTTCCGAATCATTTTTTCCAGACCCACTGCAGTCATCGGACCAACGCCTTTTTTTCAAACCCTTCAGTTCCCGAACTTCTGCAGAGCGACGTGTGCACAGTCATCTTATTGTAATACAGCTTTACAAACAGAGCGCGATCCTGCATTGAGACTGTCACGGCGAACGTCGCAGACGTGAAAGGAGGAAAAGCCGTGTACCTGGCGTGTTTATACCAACTTCAATGGGTCGTGCGCATGACAGGTGTTTTCATTTACGTATTCTGACACATATAGCACCATCTACTGACCAATTTTCACACTATTTTTTTCTTCTGTCATAGTTTTCCCCCGTCTCCGATAATATTACGTTGCAATTTGACGTCATTCTGACCAGTGGTGTTATTTCTATTGGGTTTTGAAAGTTTAACTATAATTGTAATCACCCTGTATATCATCAACAAAATTTTTGCATGCCCGCTGTAGTTTGTGATACTATCACAGCTGCCCCTATCATGTAATGATACACACACACACACACACACACACACACACACACACACACACACGCAACAACAACAATTTCGTGTCGCCGTTTCAGTTTAATTACCTTTTATTCACGCAAGCCCTCAGAACATAACTGCTAGCAGGTGACCTCTCTTTCTGTATCTCCTAGAGGCAGGCAGAATGAAGAAATGAATAGATGGTATGCTGTTCTGTTCCAGCGTTTATGATGTCTTTCCCTCCTATATAAATCATTTATTCTATTGTTGAGGCAGACAGTCATAAAAGGATTATAATTCCGAGATATCTGGTAAAAGGCGACGTGCAAAGATTCCAGCACGCCGACCCACAAACTTTACGGCACAGTTACGGCTCCGAAACGACGTACAACTCTGGCCTATATCTGTAACGCAATTGGCGTCCCCAGTTTTGAGCTCGTGATGCAAACACGCGAGTCTCGCCCACGTACGAGGATTGCCCCGGCACGCAATTCACGTGGCTGTTAGGCCAATGGCGAGGGCAGCAGCGACAACAACATCAAGAACGCGGCCAGAGGCGGGCATAACGCAGGGGTTATCGCGCTTGTTTATTCGGCGGGGTCCTCCCTAAAACTCGGCCGCGCCGTCACGTCTCGTCCGCACTGTGCTCCAGTGCTGTGCAGCGGCGGCGAGTTACAGCGCCATAACAATCCCAGGCTGCCCTCATTAAAAAGGGAACCCGGGGCTACCGTCCCGCTACCGGCAAACTCGCCAGCGATTAAGTACGGCCTCGCTCTTCCAGTGCTTTTCTGTCTCTGTTTGCGCGCGTGTGTTTGAAAGAGGGAGAGACAGAGAGAGAGTTGGGGTGGGATGGCCTGCCGGAGTTGTCGAGAGGAGAAGAGGAACTAAAAATAAATAAATAAATATGTATATAAAGCGAGATGAATGTGGCTCTCATCGAGTTACTCGGCATTGTGTGGATATTTTCTGCCAGATCTGCAGCTCGTTTCTGCCACAAGAACGTGTGTTTTGGAAGTATGGTTCGTTTCATGTGTAAACATATCCTGCTTCATGTTGTGGACAATTGTGAATGGATCTATACTGCCACACATAAAAGTAGAGCACCCAGAACGGGAGAAGGATTCCAAATGAAACTTCACAGCTTGACAGAGTATATAAGTTATTTTGGCAATAAAATTGGTTCCAGTTAACAAAAATCTTGGCAGTATGATCCTACTTATCAGTATGTCGTTGGATCCCGCCTGGCTTTGACGAGTGCACTGATTCCGTTGGGAACGGTGTCATAAAGCCGTTATTTATTTCTTCTGTGCTATTTTTCTAAAAAAAAAAGTTTGAGGATACTCTGACATTGAATATAATGCAGCGAAAATTACTTATAACTGAAGCATGAGAAAGCACCCGTCTGCTTTTAGTCATGACCTCATCAACATTTCGAACTACAAAAAAATTGGTATCGGACTCTTCAGTTGAGTTTACAGCTCAAATGAAGCAGCTGATACCGAGAAACATCCGTACAAGAGAATGTGGTATCGAACACTTCAGTTTACATCACCTCAAATAAAGCATGCGATTCCCATCAACCTCTGAACAATAAAAGAAAAGAATGTTCAAATGTGTGTGAATTCCTATGGGACCAAACTGCTTACGTATATCGCTTCCTAGACTTACACACTACTTACACTAACTTACGCTAAAGACAAAACACACACCTACGCCCATCAGATGCGCTTCAGGCGAATCCCAATTGCCAGAGGCTGTTCGAATCTAGAGAGTTTCTTCTGTCTGCAAGGGACTTTCAGGCGTTTTGGAAGACAGTTCTGTTGCCGGTAGCGTTTTCGTTCATCGGTGGTATTGGGTTCAGTTACGCGAGAGTTCTGGCTGTGATGAGAGTGAGATGTCTTGATCTTAGTCTTTTTCAGTCCGCACAGAAAACATAGTTCAATAGTGGAATGTCGGTGTTTTCAGCAATCTTCTGGTATTCACGTATTAAGGCGCTCTTCCGTTTGGTATCATGATGTGGAATGTGGCTCAAGATAGGTAACCGGTATGTGGTTCAAATGGTTCAAATGGCTCTGAGCACTATGGGACTCAACTGCTGAGGTCATAAGTCCCCTAGAACTTAGAACTACTTAAACCTAACTAACCTAAGGACAACACACACATCCATGCCCGAGGCAGGATTCGAACCTGCGACCGTAGCGGTCGCGCGGTTCCAGACTGTAGCGCCAGAACCGCTCGGCCACCAGCGACCGGCAACCGGTATGTGGAAGTAGATACTATTGACCCTCTAACGATGTGTATGGGCTAGTTCTGTTACAGATCTATCTGTTTTTTTGCGTGTGAACTATTAAGCCAGATAGGTGTACAGTACTCACCTGACGGCGCGTGACCAGTAGCGCTGAGCCCTTGTTGTGATTGTACAAAGGGTACGAGGAATATTTTGCCGTATAACTCTATTTCTTTAAATTTTTTTCGAAGTAATTTCCGCCACATTGAATATACCTCTCCATCCTTCGAAACTGATCCCTAAACCAGTTCTCCCAAGTTGCTCTCGGGAGTAACGCACACTCGTCGTCCCAAGCCCTTCGGAGGTCCTCATCACTCGAGAACTGCACTCTTTTCAGCTTCATTTTCACATGTGAGAACAGTGCAAAGTCACAAAGAGCAAAGTCTGGACTGTAAGGAGGATATTCAAGAAGTTTCGGTTCTGTACTCCACAAATATTCGGTGCATGCTTTGACGCGGTGAGTTGGAGCAGTGTCGTGCTGGAGGAACCAAGTGTCCATTCTTGACTTTGGTCGTGGTTTCTTCAAAGATTGGATGATTCTTGACAGGCACTGCTTAGTGTATCATGTAGCTATGACTGTCTTCTATGTGTCCAAAACAGCACCCTCCACAATTCCACTTGATTTGAAAAAAAAGCAGGTATCATTTTTTTTTTCTTTAGTGATCACGATTTTCTGACAGCTACGGGTGTGTCGTCATCTTCAAAGACCCAGACTTTGTTTTGAGTCTTAGTCGGCACATCATAATGGTACAGCCAAGTCTCGTCACCTGTCACGATGTTGATCACTTATTGAGAGTGTCCCTTAGAAATTTTCTTTCATGTTCCCCATGCAAATTATCTTGCAGAATCGAAGGAATTGTTGGCGCATTTAGCCCTACAATATCCTCTAACTGCTTATAGGTGTCTCGCCTGTCTTCGTCTAGCATTTTCCTCCTAATGATCGTGTCCTTCCCACCCTCTAGATTGAAATTTCGTCTCTGGAATTCTCTGTACCATCTGAATATACCTTTACGACATGGACACACATCACCGAGTGCAAGCGCTATTTGTTCAAAGCACTGGTCTACGTTTAAACTCCTTCGAAGGTGCACCGCAAAACTGCCCGAAATCTCACTTTGTGACCACGGTTCTGTACTCCACAAATATTCGGTGCATGCTTTGACGCGGTGAGTTGGAGCAGTGTCGTGCTGGAGGAACCAAGTGTCCATTCTTGACTTTGGTCGTGGTTTCTTCAAAGATAGTGTGTCTGGGATTGTTTCTGCTGTAACCAAAAAGTGCTTTGAAGACAAAGTTATAAATGTACTGCCCTGCTAGTGAACAGCTGCGCCCACAGACTTGGCACAGCGGCTACAATAAAAGTGTGAACTTTTCTCAGAACACAGCATCAATCAGCCTCCTGCGACTTACTGTTGCGTCGTATTGCAAAACATTCCTAGTATCCTTTGTCTTGTAAGACAGCGCCCAATCGCAGAAAAGGCGCGCTCACTCTGAAAGTTCCAGAAGTCAGCGATAAGTAATGCGTGCAATATCGATACGTCATGACGTCAGAGACTGCAGTACTCGGTACAATTATCAGCCGACAATATTTTACTGCAATGATCGTGTCTAATGATTGTTTATCAGCCCTATTAGACTTCACACAGTAAAATCCGTTGCTACTTTTGTTTATGCGGGATATTCCCCGTCCAACATAAAGTACTGGATTCTATTACTCAAATGCAGTAGTGGAAATCAGCATAAATGCAAGTTTCTACGGAAATAATTTACAATGCGTGAAGCAACATGCATCGAATTTCTTATGCAAGTAATAAAAAAAAAAAAAAAAGCTCCGTCTTTAGGCCACAAGTGGCCCTTCCGGGACCGTCCGGCCGCCGTGTCATCTTCCGAGGAAGATGCGGATAAGGAGGGGCGGGTGGTCAGCACACCGCACTCCCGACCGTTAGGACGGTATTCTTTGACCGAAGCCGCTACTAATCGGTCGAGTAGCTCCTCAATTGGCATCACGAGGCTGAGTGCACCCCGAAAAATGGCAACAGCACATGGCGGCGGGATGGTGACCCATCCAAGCGCCGGCCACGCCCGACAGCGCTTAACTTCGGTGATCTCACGGGAACCGGTGTAGCCACTGCGGCAAGGCCGTTGCCTATGCAAGTAATAGATAAAATATAAATAATCATGTCGCAATTACGCAGTTTCTTTCACAACGCGAGTAACAAAATAAGGCGTTCGCTTTTAATGGGTGGAAAATGGTATAAAGGCATACACTGTCCTGTTGTATTGCTGCACAGTTAGTACTTTTACCAATTTCTTTTCTTCCTAATTACCTCAAAACTTCTCTTCGACATTCATTTCGTTAGGGTTTGTAGTTCTTGCGGTGAAATTGTCGGCCGCTCTTCTCACGTCGCTCTTTTCAGCTCACATACGGACTCAAATTGGCTTTAAATGTAGTAAACACGCCTTGAAAATATTTCCCAAACGTTTTCGGTGCGGCTCAGATCCGGGCTGCGTGCAGATCAGGGCAGTACATTGATAACTTTGTCTTCAAAGCACTTTTTGGTTACAACAGAAACAATCCCAGATACACTATCTTGTTGAAACGTTAAGCTTTCCTTCCCTAGGTCCTCATGCATTCTGATCAGTTCTGTCTTTAATACATCACTGTAAATATTAGAGTTAGTAAAATAATACGTAATTTATGTTTAGCTCAGAAGGCTGCCAAAACCATAACCCTTCCACTACCAAAATGTCTACTGCTCTGTTCTCAAATTACGTCAATAATACTGAAATCCATCCAGCCCATCTAAACCTCTTCTCATCACTGAATATCACTTTATTTCAGTTTGAAGTCCATGACATACGTTTTTCAGCTAATTAAAATCTAGCGTGTTTATTTTTGGGCTTTAGAGCAGGTTTCTGCAGTTTGTTTCTTCAATATCTCTCATGAAACAAAATTTGTCGTACATGCTGGCAGTTACTGGGGACTATAAATCACAACACGTTGAGGTGAATAACGGTTTGTGGCCCTTGCTTTGCCCAAAAGTAACCGTTTCCATGCGTCAGATAATTTTATTCTTTGCCCAAATATTCCGTTCTGTGTATATAGTGAGCCCAACCTAACGAAATTATCAGTCACTGCACTTGAATGGTTCAACTTCTTGGCGATTTGACGAGTACAGGGTTCCATTTCTTTGTACGTCCCGATCACATGACAACTGTTTCGGGTCACAATCGTGGTTAGTCTGTTTCCTACCTGTAGTAAAGGCATGTATGTACACACTAACATCGCAGACAACCGGCTGCCTTCATGCCGAGTACCACCTAACGTCAGCTACATCTTTGACGCCTTGCTGTATACTGTACTATTGTTATTAAATGAGATACCATTTGACTGCATTTTCCGGCATACTGAATGGCATACTGTTGCATATACACTTTGTATAAGTATTCCGATCGACAAAGTAAGTTTTCCTACAAATTCCGAAGTCTCTATATTGATTTCCACTACTGTATTCCTCGAACGAACCACATATTTGCGATGATACTCCATATGATCGTAATGTGGTCAGCAGTATTCGAAGTGGGGTAGTGTCGAATGCCTTACTGGAATACAGAAAGTCGGAGGCAAAATGTTCACCTACAGTTGGATCTACTGTTTGCCGTCAGTTGTGTATGAACAAAGTTAGATGTATTTCACACAAGTTCGTGTTTTTTCGTGCATGCATGCTCATTCTTCGAGAGAAAGATTCAGCAATAACGTGGAGAAATTCCTGTTAAAAAAATTATTGATAAACAGTCTAGGACGGAAGCTTTTCGTCATGCAGAGAGTAACGAATATAAGTGCAGATACTTTTATACAGGGTACAAATTTTAAGCTGACAAACCAGAATAACTCGAAAAAGTAAGCTTCTCACGAAAAAAAGTGTGGAATCCAAAGTTGATTATTCTCGAGCGGGACGTCTGCTGGTGCTAAAATTAGCCCGCCACCCTAGCCCCCTGGGGGTGTGGCGGGAGGCAACTTTAAAATTTAAAATGGGAACCCCTATTTCTTATGGCAGAATCAGATTTTACATTTTGTCTTAAATATTTGTTTTGCTTCTTGGTAGTTGGCGCTACAATTCAAGAAAATCTATGTTCTCATTTTTGCATAGAAGATGGTTACGAATATATAAAAAATACTTATTTACTTATTAAATTTTGATTCGCTTAAACAAAAACTCTCCCTCTCGCCCCATTGGGTGGGGTTTAGGAGAGAGGAATTAGAGTTTTACAATTTTCGACCCAAATATTAATTTTTTTCCGCAGATTCGGATTTGTTTTGTTTGTTTCGTGGTCATGAGGCCACACAACTTTTAATTATCAAACAAATCGTCTGACTAGCTAACTAACTAATCAAACATCCTACGAAGTAAACAAGTAGTTTTTATTTATCCGTAACTATTTTCCAAGCAAAAATAAGAACATGGATTTTCTTGAATTACAGCGCCAACTACCAAGAATCAAAACAAATGTTTAAGACAAAATGTACATAGTTTTTTTATGAAGAATTTGATTCTGCAGTAAAAAATGGGGGTTCACATTTGAAATTTTTAAGTTGCCTCCCGCCCCACCCCCACGGGGCTTGGGTGTCGGTCTAATTTTAACACCAGCAGATGTCCCGCTCGAAAATAATCAACTTTGGATTCTACACATTTTTTCGTGTGAAGCTTATTTTTCGAGTTATTCTGGTTTGTCAACTTAAAATTTACACCCAGTCCTGAGACTGGTTTGATACAGCTCTCCATGCTACTCTATCCTGCGCAAGCTTCTTCATCTCCCAGTACCTACTGCAACCTACATCCTTCTGCGTTGGTTACTTTTCTCTGTGCCAAACAGTCTTCCCACAAACACGTCACAAACTTAACAACCTGATGTTTTCTGCATGATCACACAGCGAATACGCCTGTCAGTATAGACTAACCGTTTTGCGTCCACACGTCCACGCTTAAGCACGTGACATGCTACCTAGGGTAGAGTAGACATTAATGGGTTGTTCTTGCCAGAGTACTAGGTGGTACTAACCAACCTATAAACATAGACTTATAATGGCTGTAAATCTGCAAACGACATAAATACTTACGTAATGTTCAGTACACCGTCGTCACTCACCGACAGAAATCTCTGCGCTTATACCAGTTACACCCTGTATCTCATGTATACAATCTCGCACACACAGCTTTCACGCTCAATGCACAAAAATGCAGCTTTGAGTAAAAATCCGACAAGAACTTGCACATTCTTGTAGGATTTCCAAGAACTCGATAATGACGTAGCTCGGTGCGCGTGTAATTTCGAGATCGAGCCGTGTCGCTGAAGTAAGGCCAGAGAATACTTTTGCCTGGCGGACAGAGGGCTGCGGAGAAGGTGGAGGTAGGGGCGGGATAGTGGGTGGGACGGCTCGCGTGTCGGGAAGCTCGGTCACGAACGCCGGGAACACGTGACGATAGTATCAACACCGTCCGCCATAACTCAGGCGCGGAAGCGAAACGGCCCATTCGGCATTCAGGCCAAGTCCGTTTCTGTGTAAATTGAAATAATGACGATTGCCGCCCGCAAGTGCCGCCGGCGACGCACTTGGCTCCCAGCACGCACAAACGCACGCACGCGCGTAAGGGGGCGTAGAGGAAGGCGGTCGTACTGTGGCCAGGACGGCGACCGCAGCAGTCACATCGGTCGGAGCCGGCGCTTGTCACACCAGCTCCTAACCTGTGGTGAGTACTGCATTATTATTATCCTGTCCACAGCCGAGTTGTTATTCCACAGTTGCTGAGTTGAAACCACAATCGTCGTCACTGCTGTCGTCTTCGTTTCTGCGTCGTCGAGATAGCTACTACATACTACTGGATGGATCTTTTTTAATTGTTTGTTTATTTTGCCTTTAGGCAACATTAACCAGCAATGTTTTATTAACTGTACAGAGTTAACATTAAACTTTAACTTAAAGTAAAATAACAGTGGTCCCGGCGGAGGTTCGAGTCCTCCCTCCGGCATGGAAGTGTGTGTTTGTCCTTAGGATAATTTAGGTTAAGTAGTGGGAAAGCTTAGGGACTGATGACCTTAGCAGTTAAGTCCCATAAGATTTCACAAACATTTGAGCATTTTTTAAAATAACATGGTAAAATTAACTTTATGGACATCATATATCTACAAGTGTCCTTACGCTACAGGTTCTATGTATAATTTGTACAATTCGATATCGGAATACTTAAAAGAAGCTGGTAATTATACAGAGATTAACTTGGAATTATAAGTGCACGTGCCACAACTAATCTCATGGAAACAGCGGGCAAAAATAATGCGTTCTACCTATATCACTGTACTAGCTAACAAAACCGGCATTGCCCGGGTATTCATTTTGCCAGTTTTCTATTATAAACGGAAACAAAAAATGAACTGTGTTTGTAGTGCAATGTCGAAAACATTTCATTTCATCTATTTGTGGAGACACCTTTGACATTATGAAGTGGTTGTACAAAGAAAAGTGCATAATGTATAAATGTAAATGACCATCTGCTTCGCGTGTCTACAACGTGATTTTGTAAACATGTCAATGGCAATTCCTCTTCATAGCCCTACTGCTATTGCTATTGCATTTGGCAGTTGACAGCTGTCAGAAGCGTTGCCAAGAGTAAGAGATTTCCTAAAGTTGACTACCGTAGTCGTGTCTTAGCAGTAAAGAACAAATGTATTCAAACTTCATGCGTTATGCGCCAGTTTTTCACGCATCTCAGTGTTTATGTCTTCATATGTCTTGAATTATATGTCGTACAATGACATATTGGTGCAGGTACATTTATAAACATCTATGGATACTGTCCGCAAAATGTATTGCGAATAACAGAGTTAGTAGCAAAGAAGTAATAAATTTAAACGTCATGCACGATGCTGTAGTTTTTGAAGCTTCTCAGTGTCTATGACGCCGTATCTCCTGAAAAAATGGCTCTGAGCACTATGGGACTTAACTTCTGAGGTCATCAGTCCCCTAGACCTTAGAACTACTTAAACCTAACTAACCTAGGGACAGCTCACACATCCACGCCCGAGGCAGGATTCGAACCTGCGACCGTAGCGGCCACGCGGGTCCAGACTGTAGCACCTAGAACCGCTCGGTCACTCCGGCCGGCTATCTCCTGAACAATGTGTAGTAACATGACGTAATTTTATAGGTGCATTAAGCATCATATGTGGATACTGTGTGGGAATTGTTTTGCGAACAAAGTTAGTAGAACAGAAGTAATAAATTTAAAAATGTATGATGCGGCAGTTTTTCAAGCATCTCATTGTTTATGGCGTCATATCTCCTGAACTATTACACTTAGGTCGTTCTTTCCACGACAGCGATTGCTGCCTGACAGTAAGGGATATGTGTACCAAGTCTGGTTGCAATCGGTCCAGTGGTTTTGGAGGACGTGTGGAACACACACACACACACACACACACACGCACACACACATACATACATACACATATAGACTTTTATATATGTATTTATATTCGTATGGAGACTCAGATTATTGCTACTTTGTACACTTTTTAAATTGAGAACTTGTATGTGTATCTAGACTAAAATTATCTTGAATAGGATACTCCATATGAAACGACTGTAAGAATAAATTTGTGCGTGGTGTGATCTCCTGATATACAGGTACTTCCTGGAGCAGTGGTCAGTATTCAATGATATGACAGGAACGATCATTCGAAGCAAAAACAAAGGACAGAAAATATCTAAAATGCATACCTGAAGAGCTGTGAGCTCGTCTTCATCTTTTCTTTCCATATTTTGGGAGGAGGTAGTACATACCAAAATAAGAAAAAAAAGTCTAGTAAATATGGGCTCAAAAATGCAAACCTTAATAGCTGTGAACACTTATTCAGTATAAGAGATGTGTTTCACAGTAGCGAAGATGTGCAAGTGGTCATAGTTCAAGACATGCATTGTTTCTTGTTTTGGTCCATACTGCCACATTTCAAAATACGGAATGCAAGGAACTTGCAGTAAAAGAGATTTGTTTCGCAGTAACGAAGATGAAGAAGTGCTAATAGCTCTTAAGGTACGGTATACATTTTAGAGACTACGTTTACTACACTATTTTTTTATTTTGAATAATCGATAGTGTCATATCCCTGAATAATGATTATTTCTCCTGTTGTAGGATTTTCATGTATTTTCTGTCATTGTAAGTAACTGACCTTTACTGTTTTACTGTACTTGGACAAAGATGCATGAACGCGCTGCACGAGTAAAGAATAACTTCTTTGACTTTGTGTTTAATGTAATCTGCGGTGCGCTTGGTCGCCAGTCTGTTGTGCAACACTGCTGCATTCTTGTTAGAGGCGTAGTAGCGAGCAGTTGAGTTTTAGAGAAAGGGATCTGATATTTATGAATCTGAGAAAAATTATCTGGAATTCTATATATTGTTGTGGTTGTTGTGGTCTTCAGTCCTGAGACTGGTTTGATACAGCTCTCCATGCTACTCTATCCTGCGCAAGCTTCTTCATCTCCCAGTACCTACTGCAACCTACATCCTTCTGGATGTGATTAGTGTATTCATCTCTTGGCCTCCCTCTACGATTTTTACGCTCCACGCTGCCCTCCAATACTAAATTGGTGATCCCTTGATGCCTCAGAACATGTCCTACCAACCGATCCCTTCTTCTAGTCAAGTTGTGCCACAAACTTCTCTTCTCCCCAATCCTATTCAACACCTCCTCATTAGTTATGTGATCTACCCATCTAATCTTCAGCATTCTTCTGTAGCACCACATTTCGAAAGCTTCTATTCTCCTCTTGTCCGAACTATTTATCGTCCATGTTTCACTTCAAAAAATGGCTCTGAGCACTATGGGACTCAACTGCTGTGGTCATAAGTCCCCTAGAACTTAGACCTACTTAAACCTAACTAACCTAAGGACAGCACACAACACCCAGCCATCACGAGGCAGAGAAAATCCCTGAACCCGCCGGGAATCGAACCCGGGAACCCGGGCGTGGGAAGCGAGAACGCTACCGCACGACCACGAGATGCGGGCGTGTTTCACTTCCATACATGGCTACACTCCATACAAATACTCTCAGAAACGACTTCCTGACACTTAAATCTATACTCCATGTTAACAAATTTCTCTTCTTCAGAAACGCTTTCCTTGCCATTGCCAGTCTGCATTTTATATCCTCTCTACTTCGACAATCATCAGTTATTTTGCTCCCCAAATAGCAAAACTCATTTCATACTTTAAGTGTCTCATTTCCTAATCTAATTCCCTCAGCATCACCCGACTTAATTCGACTTCATTCCATTATCCTCGCTTTGCTTTTGTTGATGTTAATCTTATATCCTCCCTTCAAGACACTATCCATTCCGTTCAACTCTATGTATTATGGAATTGAAAACTTTTTATAAAGGTATTTTATTGAGCAACTGAGTTTTGGAGAAGGGGACCTAATATTTGTGAATCTGGGAGAAATTATCTAGAATTTTTTTATTATGGAGATGAAAACTTGTTTATAAAGCTCTTTATTGATGCAGAAGATTTTTGGAGGAATAGTTCACTGTTAACTTATGCAAGAGCAAGAATGAAACGTTCGTTTGCCAGAACTATCAATGGAAGGAAATCTTTGTCCGTTAGAGAAATAATAATGTTCATGATTAGTGTTAATGTGATCTCTGTGTTTTCACTGCGTCTCAAATTACGGTATTCGTTAATATATCTGTAATTTTTGTAATGAAGGAATTTCGTAACTGTTAGAGTCTTTTAATGTTGTACAGCCTGTTTTCACAATAATCAGAGTTTAATTTTTCAAGTGCGCTTCTCTTTAACGTAAAACCTTCCTCCTTTTTGTGAAGTTTAAAATATTTTGTCGTGTGTGCATTGCACCTTACGCCACACTCAGTCACAGATTGTTTCTGACGAGCAAAGAAAAATTTAGAGGAATTATGTTTCTTTAGCTGCTTAATTTGCTGAATTCACTTTCGTTTAGAGAACGTCAGTACACCAGACACAATGCAGTATGCTTAACACGGGGTAAGTCACTTTTATTTCAGGGCAAATCTGACTTTACATTCTTGTGAGTAACTATAAGTAGTCAGAATTTCCAAATGTGCCAAGTAAGCAAATTAATTTAGAATGAACATTGCTGGTTATCTTAAAGAGCTATTTTCTACTGTATTGAGCAGTATTTTATTTTGTGACTATTTCAAGTCAGATTGCATTTCATTATCATCATCATAATTTTTGTGGGCCGTTGTCCCACTCCAGTGCGCGGTCGGCCTTGTTACTATGGATTTGGCTATGTTACATGCCCTTCCTGTCGCCGCTCTGTCCTCCCCTGGACAGAATCAGTGTATTCTTCTTGACGTATTCCAAACCTAATGTCAACTCTTATGTTTCTGCTGGCAACATTTATTGTTTCTGCTGGCATCTAATGTCGTTTTTTTTTTTTTCCGCCACTCACGTATTCCCTAGCGTCACAACTGTATACACCTGGTTCGCGTAGATGGAGTAACTAAAGCGAACACACATAATTATGTAGCTTCCTAACTGTTTTTAATTTCATCCGCTCTCACGATGATATGTTATTCATTTGTCACACCTATATTGCTTACAAGCTGGTAATGGGGCGTTACATTACTTCAAGCGGCAAGTACCTAGGTGCTTCACGTTGTCTAAGGAGAACTGAAGTAATTTTGACATTTATGTTATGGAAATATCGCAGCGAAATTTTGATACTTCATGGAAATCTTAACTTTTAATCTCTCCCAGTTACTTCGGTATCATGAAACTAATAATACGTCACGCCTCTGCTAGTACAAAAAGCTGTCATTAACAGTTTACACGAGATGCAACTGTTTGTGTGAGACTCACCTAACGTTCAAATTACTGACTGCTGGTTGCCGCGTCACATATAAGTATCGAGTCTAAGTTTCTGCATTTCTTCTAATAATCTCTTCTACGCAATAATGCTTACATCGTGCTCCCGTCTAATGTGCAACACTAGATATTTGTCAGAATAATTTGAAATAATTAAAAGGTATATAATGAGTATGGCTTCTAAATAACGCATATCAACACTTCTCGACATTTAATAGTTATGTAAAGATGAGTAAAGACACTGAGTTGGTGATAACCGCGTGAACTGTGCAGATTATATAATAACTGTACGTTACGAGAAGTTATATATAGGTGTCATGTGTCACAGGAATGGCTATAAAAATTCATTCTCTTGGAAACGACTTTGTCGGATGTAGTTAGGTCAGTCTGGTTCTAAAGTCAGTGTAAAAAATTAGTGCACTAGCACATTTTCTATGGGGCGATATTAGTTACTTAAAAATGATAGCAGTTACATGGACCATCTACTGACAAAGCGAGGAGTACCTTATAGCCTACTACTGCTGATGTCTTCATTTCGCCATTTAGAATAATTTCAGAAACATTGGTCATAATAGTAAAATCGACATGCTGTTTTCTATAGTTTGGTTTGGCTGCAATTAAATCAGTGGTTCACTGACCAAATGTGTTACGCTTTCATGGTTGTTAATGGTGCTGTCGGTGCAGCTATTGTATGGCAGCATAGGGAATAATAAACCTATATCAGGCCAATGATATGCGGAAACGGAAGCATGCTATTCCGTTGCAGTGAGGTTTGAATTTGCTTCGAGAAATTCCTGCGCTGGAAGTACCCGGCTTTAACGTCTTCCTTCCCGTACGACACAGTGCTTGTTACCGACCTTAGTAGTCTTACTGTGCATAATAAAAAGGAATTCTCTTATGCTTAATTGCCTAACTCCAGTTACAGGTCTATCACGGTACGGAAAGCTAAAGTTGAAAATAGCGTCACATTACTTTAAAGCTGTGTACTCAGGATCACAAACATGCATAAGAGAAACAGACTACCTACTTATTTGCAGGATGTGGGCGAAATAATATCTTTAAAGTGGAGTGTGCTCATGCCATGTAGGAAGCTAGTTATTGAACAGTGGAAAGATATAATACAGCACTTCTGAATTCAGAAATTTCGTTTCGGAAGTATAATACTGTTTCCTTGAAGTAGAATAACTAATGAGCTCCGCTAAGTTCTAATGTAATCGGGAAATTAGTGCTCAGATTACGGATAACACTGTTTTGCCACTGGTACGACCCAGTACCTCGACGTAACAAAGTTTCCCTGAATATATTCCAACGTCAGTCTAGCCTAACTAATGGCACAGGTGGGACGTAATACAGAATTAGTTGGATCTCGACGCCCGCTTTCAACACGCACGGCTACGACGTTCTCATGACAAATGAGACCTGGTGGACAAAGTCATGGGAAATATTTTGAACACTGCGTTCGCGTGTCAGCTCACTTCTTCTTCAACAAAGTGAGTTACGTAAACATAAATTACAAAAATTACATATTCTTAGAACTACATTTGCCTAACATTCACTACGTTTAGTAACTCTCTAACACTTAGAGTAGGGATGGGAAAAACCGACCAGTTAAAACCGATGCCGATTTTTGGTTCTGAATAGCTGGTATGGTCTCTGTTATAACATGTGTTTTTCATTTTCTTATTACCGAGTAAAAAAGAACGAAATATCAATTAGCAATAGAAGCTGTGCTAAAAGTTTTCGTTTTTAACTAAATCTTCTTAAAAAAGAGTAAATTTTATTCTTAAAATTTGCTTCGGTTCGAAATATTGCGTTATTGCAGGAACTGCGAAAAACCAACAGTGTTATTTTAATAACAATTCCATGAGAAACGACGAACAAATACATGGTATATGAATTGATAACGATAATGTCTCTGTGGCAGTGTGTCGTGGCTTAAGATACGCTTGTACCTGCAGTGTACAAGAGTTGTCCCCACCTGGTCTATGAAGTAGTTTCTCGCTGTTGTAGCCGAACGCCTGTATCACAGACTGGTGCTGACCTTAGTCTGGAAATATTTTTACGAAGTGACGTAGCAATGAAGTACAGTGCTTCATTTGCTTTAAAAGATGTAAGATTTGTCTACCATTTTTATGGAATAATAAAAGAGGAAGCACATTATGGTAACAGTAATAAATTAAAAACTTAACAATTCATTCATAGTAATACAATAAAAATAGAAAGGAGCTGATCTGCTGCCTATGTTTACATAATATACCTTAATCTGCTTGTAACACTTGAAAACGGACAAATTATCAAGAAAAATAGAGTTCTTCACTCTGTAGCACTGACTAATCGTCAGGCACAAAGAGTGATTTGATCCCCGATTCCAACATGACTTTTGAGCAGAGTTTCAAAAAAACTAGAATCACTGGGAGAATACCAGTGATTTTTTTGAAGTATTCGTTCGCTTAACCACTTTTCGAGGAAAGCAGCGGACTGTGGACGGACTAAGTTCTCTTTTATTTGCCTGTTTAACCTAATATTTTGATTCTCTGCATCTTCAAACTGACATAAACAAAGATTTTCAATATTTGTTCGATTTCTACGTTCGTTACGGAAAATAATGGGAAGAAACAACCGAAAATCGGTTATTTTCAGCAATTTTAAAAGACAGGTTAATCTGCCGTGGAAAAAACTGACATAACCAAAAACCATTGTTTCAGCGATAACCGCTATTCTTAATGTACACCGCTTTTTAACGAGTATCGAAGTGGACCCTTATTTGATTAGTGAACTACGGAATTTTTACGCTCAGGATGGTTTACGAGGAATGGTCTTACCATTTTCAACGTGTCCCTCCACAGCATGTCCCTCCCTAGAACCTTTAAGCCTTTGCCTAAAGTATTATTTCCCATATTAAACTTATTTTTCAAATGTTAACATCAACATATTCATTTTTTTTATTACTGTCTTGTTCCGCTATTTATTTTATATTACAAACCAGAAGTTCTCATGATCAGAGCTCCTTCTGTTTGAGCTAAAAGAATTGGTTTTACTAGAAGAACATGCCGTAAGTAGACATGTTGTTGTTGTGTTGGTCTTCAGTTCGCAGACTGGTTTGATAGAGTTCTCCATACGATGCTAGATGCTGTTCTTTCAAGCCTCTTCATCTGTAACTACTACCACCTACATCCTTCTGAATCTGGACCTGAATACTGCTGCTAACCCGTGATCTCCCTCTACAATTTGAACCTTCCCCGTCCCACCTTACCACCACACACACATACTTTCTCTCTCTCTCTCTCTCTCTCTCTCTCTCTCTCTCTCTCCCCTCCAGAACCAAACTGACGATTCCTTGCTGCCTCAGTACGTGTGCTATCAACCGATCCCTTGTACTCGAGTTGTGCGGTACAATACGGTTACTAAAGACAGATAACCGTTACAAACGACTCCGATTTCATTTTACCTTTGCCATTAGGCTTTTATTTTTTTCAAGCCGATGTTTTATTGAAGGATTCGGTCTTGATTTTGTTGAGTACTTTATTTTCGGTCTCTCTTCTTGTGTACGAATAGTAGCGATCTAAATAAACAGATCGATTTGAAATATATGCGTTAGAAAATTTTTATTGGGGCCGGGGCTGTTCCTCAGCTAAGTAACGTAACATGACATGGTACCACGGTGCATTAGCTTTTTATGTTTGACCGTGCCTTATTCTGTCACGTATTAGCTCATTTTATGCTTCTGAAGAAGGCTAGATTACCCTAGCTGAAACTTGGGTAAAGACCAGTGACATTTCGCAACTGAGGCGGATTTTTGACGCATTGAGAGTTTTTGGTTGGACTCGTTTTAAACTTTCGTTACGTAAGATCACCGCTAGAGCGCAGGCCTGAACTACGACGGCTACGATGCTGCTGGCTTAGGAGATCAGTGTCCTGTAGCCATTACCAACAAATGCTTTGTGTACTATGCTTTGTTTGAGTAGAGCGTTGTTCGTTGTTTAGGTTTTTTTTTCTTTTCCAATGAGACTAATCCTTGTCCATTACGGTGTTTGAGTAAAATTCTCACAACAATGTAGCAATTATGCTTTCGCAAAAGTTGAAAACGCTGTCTGCGAGATGGAGACAGTGTTTGTATCTCCGCAACTTTACTATCTCCTCGGGCGGTCGAAGCTGACCTTTATTTACGCTCGCGGCCGACTGCCACGTTAAACTGTCCGCACTACACCACCAGTAACGCTCTGCTACCAACACTAAAACGATCTGTCTGAAGTACAGCGCACAAGGTGCTTTTATTTGGTCGACAGCAGTACCAGGAGCCAGCTGGAGATAACAGTATCATTCCGTTCCTCTCAGGAAACCAGCCACAAAGCAAACGTGTGGCTATAATAGCACATATCTGTTCATGCAGAGCGTTTACATGCTTGAGGGCAAACAGCCACACACACACACACACACACACACACACACACACACACACACTCACTCACTCAAGAACACATACATTTGCTTTCAGATTGATGTTTACCGGACATCAGTGTGACAGCAATTGTTAAGAGCAGATTTTTGGCGTTAATAGAGCTACAAGGACGTCGAACATAGCCAGGAAAAAAGAAGACGATGCAGAAGTATACATGTACGTGGTCTGATCAAAAATTCCGTAACTTCATCCACAAAATTTAATACGCTTACCTTTTACGTATTGTGCATGGTCTCCGATATACATGGTGTCCCACTGAAACCGCCCTGATTTCAAAAACCAGGAAAAAAAACCACCGTAGATACGACAATGAAAAATGCATCACATTGTAGAGTATATCAAAGAATACCTGTACATGTGAACCATTTGCAGCACGAAGAATATAGAGTCTATATTCAATTTCTTGCCGAGTTCTTTGTAACATTTTCTCTGTTGTCGCAATCGCATTAGTGACACGATGTATCAGTGTAGAAATGTCGTCCACTTTGGTCACACACACATGGTCCTTCACTAATTCCCACATAAAGAAATCAAGCGGCGTAATGTTAGGTGAATGTGATGTCCAGGCAGTGGGTCCTCCACGTCCGATCCAACGGTTGGGAAATTTCCTATCCAGGAATTTGCTGACAGCTGTTGCCCAATGCGGCAGAGCTCCATCTTGTTGAAAAATGGTGTTGGGTTGCATGTCTTGTATCTGAGGGAACACAAACTGCTCCAACATGTCCAGATACACTGACCCATTCACTGTTTGTTCCTCAAAGAAGAACGGTCCAACAATCCTGTCGTGCATCAGCCTACACCAGACGTTTAGGGCTATCACGAACATGTTCAATAACAACGTGTGGATTTTGCGAACCCCAAATCCGAACATTTTGGATTATTAACCCTTCTTGATAGATGTAAGGTCGGCTCATCTGAGAAGAAACATCTTTCCAGGAAGCTGGCATCCATATCAATACGCTGCAGCATATCCTCGGCAAATTGTTGTCGCCGTGATTTGTCGTTCGGCGTCAGATGTTGCAGAATTTGCACTTTGTAAGCACAGATACGAAGACGGTGCTGAACTACAGGATGCAATGTTGATTGGGGTACATCAAGTTGCCTAGATGCTTGACAAATTGACTTACGTGGGCTTCTGAGAAACGTTTGTCTGATGTGCTCCACTGACTCTTCTGAAACTCCGTAACGTGCACCGCCAGAATGTTTCAGAACACTTCCTGTTGTCAGAAACTTCCTTTATCATTCCTTAATTGTTTTCACATCAGGCGGATCACATTCATACACTCGACGATAATTTCCTTGCACAGTAATCTGTGATTTTGTTTCTGCAAACGACATTACGGCTTACGCGCGCTGCTGTGGAGTCGCCATTTTCACTTCATGGGACCATGCTGCAGTCTGGCGACGATACTTGCCACTTCTGACACGGGAATATACACTCCTGGAAATGGAAAAAAGAACACATTGACACCGGTGTGTCAGACCCACCATACTTGCTCCGGACACTGCGAGAGGGCTGTACAAGCAATGATCACACGCACGGCACAGCGGACACACCAGGAACCGCGGTGTTGGCCGTCGAATGGCGCTAGCTGCGCAGCATTTGTGCACCGCCGCCGTCAGTGTCAGCCAGTTTGCCGTGGCATACGGAGCTCCATCGCAGTCTTTAACACTGGTAGCATGCCGCGACAGCGTGGACGTGAACCGTATGTGCAGTTGACGGACTTTGAGCGAGGGCGTATAGTGGGCATGCGGGAGGCCGGGTGGACGTACCGCCGAATTGCTCAACACGTGGGGCGTGGGGTCTCCACATTACATCGATGTTGTCGCCAGTGGTCGGCGGAAGGTGCACGTGCCCGTCGACCTGGGACCGGACCGCAGCGACGCACGGATGCACGCCAAGACCGTAGGATCCTACGCAGTGCCGTAGGGGACAGCACCGCCACTTCCCAGCAAATTAGGGACACTGTTGCTCCTGGGGTATCGGCGAGGACCATTCGCAACCGTCTCCATGAAGCTGGGCTACGGTCCCGCACACCGTTAGGCCGTCTTCCGCTCACGCCCCAACATCGTGCAGCCCGCCTCCAGTGGTGTCGCGACAGGCGTGAATGGAGGGACGAGTGGAGACGTGTCGTCTTCAGCGATGAGAGTCGCTTCTGCCTTGGTGCCAATGATGGTCGTATGCGTGTTTGGCGCCGTGCAGGTGAGCGCCACAATCAGGACTGCATACGACCGAGGCACACAGGGCCAACACCCGGCATCATGGCGTGGGGAGCGATCTCCTACACTGGCCGTACACCACTGGTGATCGTCGAGGGGACACTGAATAGTGCACGGTACATCCAAACCGTCATCGAACCCATCGTTCTACCATTCCTAGACCGGCAAGGGAACTTGCTGTTCCAACAGGACAATGCACGTCCGCATGTATGCCGTGCCACCCAACGTGCTCTAGAAGGTGTAAGTCAACTACCCTGGCCAGCAAGATCTCCGGATCTGTCCCCCATTGAGCATGTTTGGGACTGGATGAAGCGTCGTCTCACGCGGTCTGCACGTCCAGCACGAACGCTGGTCCAACTGAGGCGCCAGGTGGAAATGGCATGGCAAGCCGTTCCACAGGACTACATCCAGCATCTCTACGATCGTCTCCATGGGAGAATAGCAGCCTGCATTGCTGCGAAAGGTGGATATACACTGTACTAGTGCCGACATTGTGCATGCTCTGTTGCCTGTGTCTATGTGCCTGTGGTTCTGTCAGTGTGATCATGTGATGTATCTGACCCCAGGAATGTGTCAATAAAGTTTCCCCTTCCTGGGACAATGAATTCACGGTGTTCTTATTTCAATTTCCAGGAGTGTAAATTCTTTGAGATGCTCTACAATATAGTGTGTTTTTCATTGTCTTATCTACTGTGGTTTTTCTCTCCCGGATCCTTGAAATCATGGAGGTTTGAGTGGGACACCCTGTACTCTCCTTCACAATTGAGAAACCGCTCCCAAACGCCGTTTCATTTCCTGAAGCAGTCTTGCAGCGCCTCCTGCTGGGTCTCGCGGAGCACCGTCTGCGAATTTTCTTTTATCTCGTCTATCGTTGCAAATTTTCGTCCTTCCACAGGGGTTTTCAACTTCGGAAATAAAAAAAAAAAGTCCGCAGTGGTCAGGTCGGGACAGTACGGAGGATGAGGGAGCACAGTGATTTCTTTTTTTTTTATGCGATAGTCACGCACCTACAGGGAAAAATGTGCGGGTGCTTTATCGTGATGCAGGAGCCATGTACTGTCTCGCCACATTTCATGCCGTTTGTTTCTCACATCTTCTCGCATGCATCGTAACACGCCCCGATAGTAGTATCGATTAACGGTTTGTCCCGGTGGCACGAATTCATGGTGAACTAATCCTTCAAAGTCAAAGAAAACTGTTAGCAAGGTTTTGGCACTTGACCGGAGACCTTTTTCTGGTCTCGGAGAATCTTTCTCAATCCATTGTGAAGATTTAACGTTGGTCTTAACATCAGGAGCGTAACCCACTACTCACCACCAGTTACGATTCTCTAAAGAACATCTCATTCTCATTTCTGTGATCCAAAAGCTATTTACAGATCGCGATGCGGAGGTCTTCCTGGTCTGGACTCACGAGCCGTGGGACGAACTTCGCCGCAATGCTGTGCACTCCAAGATGCTGTGTCACGATTTTATAAAATGATCCAACTGAAATGTTACATATTTCTGCAATCTCTCGGACCGTCAGTGTTCGTTTAGCACGCACAATTTCGTTGACGTTCCTCACACGAGAGTCATCAGTAGACTTCGAAGGGCGTCCTGAACGAGGGTCATCTTTATCTTCCAAACCGCCATTTTTAAACCGTGTGAATCATTCGCAACACCGAGTACGGCTTAAGCAGTCATCACCATCGGTTTCCTGCGTCATTTGGTATGTCTCTGTAAAGGTTTCCTTGAGTTCCATGCAAAATTTAATGGAGACACGTTGCTTCTCTAACTCTGACATTTCGAAGATCGCAAACTGTGCGACAAAGCGTTCTACTCAATAGAGCACTGAACAGAAACTAACAGACATACAACAATAGAACTTCCGGCAGTTACACATTAAACACAGGCGTGTGCAGGAATGCCAACCGCATTTCGCTCTAACACACCACTGGCGCGAAATTACGAATGTTCC
This sequence comes from Schistocerca nitens, assembly GCF_023898315.1. NCBI lineage: Eukaryota > Metazoa > Arthropoda > Insecta > Orthoptera > Acrididae > Schistocerca > Schistocerca nitens. Next base: position 268,503,899 of record NC_064618.1, read on the forward strand.
GGAATATTTTGGACAAACTTCGTATCTAAGTATGTACAAAATCATGTTGTTTATTTCGGGTTTGCCATTATTAGCAGCAGCGGGTGACCAGATGCTCTTTCTGATGTGACTACTTCCCCAATGGACTGGATTCGTGTACCTCATCGGTCTCTGTCATTAACTCATGTGCAACTGTGAGAACGTTTTCTAAATACGAATCGTATAACCGAGGCGTGCCGTGGTTACCAGCCTCGTTTTCATCTAGTCGGGTGTAGGAAACAGCTTTTCCACACCAAAGCTGGCCGGCGTCTGGCCTCTGTCGTTAATCTGCAGGGCGCATTCGATCCGGGGCTGGGGCCCTATTCTATATCTTTCCGCCATTTTGCCATTCGGTTCAGTACGCGAGTGCACCGAAGGGTGTTTTTTTTTCGAAACAGAGCCCCAACATTATTCAGTAAGCATTTCCTAGTGAACCAAAACGCTGTTGTCAGTTCTCGCGCCAACCAATGAAAAGCAATCTGCCTCAGATCGGCGCAAGCGCACTGCAGCATGAACTCGAAGCGGCTAGCAACCGACAAAGGCATGCCATTCTTCACAGTGCCAAAAAGTGTGGTTAGAGAACGTAATACTGTTCAAATTTCACCGACCACACGCTTCCATGAATGCATGATAACGATAGAATATTGACTGTGTTCTGGAAACTGTCGTAAATGTCACATTATATGGGTTTATTCTCATTCACATCGACATCTTGTTTTGGATTTTACGTTTCGGAATATGAGGTAGAAGTGGAGTGTAGTACCAAAATGTATAAATACGTTGTACAAACACCCGAAAAATTGGTCATTTTTTCTATTTTCCGTCGTTCCTTAGTTGCTTCAAAATTCATTGAGGTACGTCCCACGTATGCAACTAATTGAAGGCAGTTTGTTTATTGCCATACGCGTTTCGCTTCCCTTATTAGTGACGATGCTTTACAAATAAAAGAAGGGAAACGCATATGGGAATAAACTGCCTTCAATTAGTTGCATAGACGTAACACATCTCCACGAAACCGAAAAATTGTTTAAGGGAGTGCCAAAGTATAAGAAGATGCAGAGAATGTGGTTGTAGCTCACTCCTAGAGAACCAAATGATGAAGTAGCCTCCTTCTCTATATGATATATCAACGATTTGGTTCATAAAAACAAAATTAAGAAAATCGCCTTTTCGAGAGCGTGTGGCGAGTGCAGCTATAGAAGTTCGATGTAGTTTATAACATGCATCTGACGAATAAAAATGTTTCATATATGGTGGTATAGTCTGAAAATATTGTGGCGGGAACCTTTCACCTCTGTCTACCGTTGTTAAGGATTCGATCGCAGATAAATACTTGTGACAAGCTAGAGTATAAAGACGATTGCTGATCGTTTCATTCGCAGTAATTTACGTTGTCCTCTTAGATTCCTGTCTGACCACACTCTCGGAAATCGCTATGTATTCTGAAAAAAACCGCGAATGATTTGTGACAAGAAGTAGTATAAATGTCACTGTCAGTTGTTTCACGCACAGTATTTTCATCTTTCATTTCTTAAAAATATGGAAGTCACGAAAAGGGAGATACTCGTTACAGAGAAAGCGTGCTCTTACGTGTAAATTACGACGAATATTTCAGAAAAATGCTTAACTTTGACAGTTAACGAAGTAGCAGAATGTGATGCAAACAGGAAGAGGAAATAAAATTTTCGCACTCAGCAATATACAAACCTACACGCTCTGCCATGGGAGGTCGTCGCCTAACCAACTTCGCTATGTTGTTGGCGCTTTATTTGATGTAATTACATTCGAGAGAGACGCAGGCTGACTTCGTTGCCGAATGATGTGTGCGTAAGCCGTAAATGCATGAAATTTTGGAAGATTTCCTCTATCAGACTTCACAAAATTCCTTTGCATTGTTACTTAAAAGTTTTAAACGCGTTTCGATCATTAATAAGTGAAACATTTCCGGAAAATAGTACGGGAAGTCACTAGTAATTTCAGTTAACCATTCATGTAATATACGTAAGCAGAGCCGACGTCTTGATATTTAATTATCTTTAAACTCTAAATTGCATAAAAATAACAGGTATTTTGGGAGAATATTGACCGTTTGTTTTTTTTATGTTGTAATTATTCACAGTAACAACTTGACCTAACCATATTTCTAACAAAAGAAAATAGTCTATTATGAACTCACTTTCTAACAGGACGCGTCCTGTGGTGAATCTTTAGTAACACAATCATTAAATTCAAAGATAAAACCGCTCAATATGCTTAAAATAACAAATTATAGGTGTAAATAAACCACAGCTAACGGAATGACAGGGTCATACCGAAATCCAAAATCTCTCGGTACAGTTGTCGAAAAATCGGCGCGAGGACCATTTGGTAACAGGTCTCAGAAGCTTAGTGAATATGAAATTCGGATAAAGAAACGAAAATGACGTCACTACCGAGACTAATCTACTGCACCGATCGATATGAATGATATAGAATGGGGCCCCTGACGAGTCTCCATGTGCCTCGGAAACATACCCGCCTCGGAAACAAATTCTTAAACGCCTTTGGCTATCCGAGCGGCTTGTAATGAAACTGTGCTCACTCTTATATATTTCGACAGCTCTGCAGACTTTCCTTCTGTGACTTACTTTCTCTAGCAAGCACGTGTATATTCTTAAAATCTATAACCTGGTTACTTACTTCTACGAAAACGTTTTCAGCGATCCGGGATAATATTTGCTTTATTATAATTAAAGTCCTGGATCACTAGTTTATTTGGAAGCAGGTAATTAATTTCGGTCGGTAATGACAATATTCAGATTTCAGTAGAAACGTGTAGCATTGTACATACCACGCCACTGTACTGTGTCTCTCTTCATTTGCAGTATGTGCGCTTTAACGATGCCCTTTACATACCACAGTTTTATTTGTTTGACGAAGCCGAAATTGCTAATGATTTTGACTGCATCGTCACATGTAAATGCGTGATACGTATAATGCACCATGTTCGTTCTCAAGTCTGAAGATGGTCATTACCCACCGGAATTAAATACCTAACAACAAATAAACTGTGATGTAAGATTGGAATTTTAATAAAGTTAAGAGATTTATATTCTGCAGTTTGCTAATAGTGAATCTGTTAATTTCAATTCTACGCTAGTTTTGCTGGAAGTTTAATTGTGACTCCCCGTGTGGCAAAAAAATCCGCCAATGTTATAGTCAAGTCGAATCGACCGGATGTTAGTGTAAAGAGAAAAGCACGGGACGACCAAAACTGTCGGAAGCGGATGTTGACCGTGTCGGAGCATCTTACCTTCGTAGTCGTAACAAGACTGTTCGGAAAGCAAGTCTTGAACTTCAGTTTCCAAAGACATCAGTGGGGAGGGTCTTACGAAAACATTACACATGCGTCCAAACTGGTTATGGTTGGTAGATGCCTTAGACACCAGATGACAATGGTACGCGTTACAACATTGCAAGTGAAGTGTTGCAGCGTTAATATGACTTCCATGATCGCGTGGTGTTTAGTGTTGTGGCAACTTTTCATTTTTCATCTAAGTGGGATGGTAAGTATCTATAGTGTTCGTATGTGGGTGTCGGAACATCCTCATGAACGTGTACAACATGAGAGAAATTCCCAAAAATTAAATGTTACTGCACTGTTTCCCGATGTCAAGCCTATAGAACAATTTTTTTATTTTTCACCAAAACTACCGTAACTTGTGTGACTTACATGGATATGTTGCAAGAATGGCAATTTGCCAACTATAATGTGAACCTGAAAACTTCATTTGGTAACAAGATCGAGCCCCCCCCCCCCCCCCCCTTTTGGTATATCGTTGTATGAGAGCGGCTGTGCTTCGCAGTTTCTGGCCGTTGTATTAGTCGTAACAGTGAATACGAAAGAGCTTTTTTCTGCTGGCCTCCACATTCACCTGACCTCATGCCATGTGGATTTTCTTTCGGGACTTAATAAAAAATCTTCTTCACCTTCCGCCACAACCTAATGATTTGCTAGAGCTGAGACACAGAATTGAAGAGGCCATATTTCCATTACTCTCGACTTGTTAATCAATGTGTTGGAAGAACTGGATTTTAGGTTGGATGTGTGCCGCAAAGTTAAAGTTCAACTGTGATTCCCCACAGAAGAAAATCTAGACTATTTTACCGTCAGTGTGATGTAAATTTTTTTGTAAATAGTCTAAATTATTCTGTTATATATCCCAGCAAATGGAACATTTTTGGACACCCTGTATTTTGCCACAATCACACGTCGCTTCATACACTCCTGCAGTACGGAAGTGGTTAAGCACGTGCGTTGTAGGTCGGAAGAAGTCTCTTATCATGAGTTATCCCTACAGCAGTGTTCTGAAAAATTCTTCCTATGTGGTATGTTGCTCTAGTCGCAACCGTTAATTTTACAGAAGTTGTTCCCTTGCATTTCTGCTCTTGTCCCTTCTCAGTACTTCACTGACTGACGCTGCGCTCATTTATACATTACCTTGCATGTGTGCATTTACGGATGTGGAGCGCTCTCAGACAGGCAACACAACATGGTCTTCCGAGAGTGCACAAAGGCACTGAAGTTGACGTTGGGATATTTGAAAATTTATTGTACACTGTGCGACAGTCTTACTGCAACGCGTACGATAACGCTTGGAGGTGAGTGCGTTTTTCAGTTGACACTTTGTAAAACGCAACTTGTAATGTTTACTAACAGTTGTACAAGTGTGCACATGTAAATTTAATAACATATTAAATAACACAGAAAGTACGCTGTAGTGTCGAAGAAACTGATATAGGCATGCGTAGTCAAATACAGGAATATGTAAACAGGCAAAATACGGCGCTGCAATCGGCAACGCCTTCATAAGACAACAAGTGTCTGGCGCAATTGTTAGATCGGTTATTGTTACTATAATGGCAGGTTATCAAGATTTAATTGAGTTTGAACGTGGCATTATAGCCAGAGCGTGAGAGATGGGACAGCATCTCCAAGTTAGCGATGACGTGGGGATTTTCGGTACGACCATTTCACCAATGCGGTAAAATATCAGATCTCCGACATCGCTGCAGCCGGAAAAAGATCCTGCAAGAATGGGACCAAGGACGACTGAAGAAAATCGTTCAACGTGAATGAAGTGCAACCCTTCCACAAATTGCTGCAAATTTCTGTGCTGGGCCATCAACAAGTGTCAGCGTGCGAACCATTCAACGAAACATCATCGATATGGGCTTTCGGAGCTGAAGGCCCACTAGTGTACCCTTGATGACACCACGACACAAAGCTTTACTTCTTGCCCGGGGCCCGCATCTCGTGGTCGTGCGGTAGCGTTCTCGCTTCCCACGCCCGGGTTCCTGGGTTCGATTCCCGGCGGGGTCAGGGATTTTCTCTGCCTCGTGATGGCTGGGTGTTGTGTGCTGTCCTTAGGTTAGTTAGGTTTAAGTAGTTCTAAGTTCTAGGGGACTGATGACCATAGATGTTAAGTCCCATAGTGCTCAGAGCCATTTTTTTTCTCGCCCGGGGCCGTCAACACCGACATTGGACTGTTGATGACAGGAAACAGGTTGCCTGGTCTGACGAATGTCATGAATCCTAGCACCCTGCGTGTCAGCAGGGGACTGTTCAAGCTGAAGGAGGCTCTGTAATGGTGTCGGGCGCGTGTAGTTGGAGTGATATGGGGCCACTGATATGTCTAGAGGCGTCTCTGACAGGTGTCACGTACGTAAGCATCCTTTCTGATCACCTGCATCCATTCATGTCCATTGTGTATTGCCGCTCGGGGTAGCCGCGCGGTCTGCATCGGGCAGGGGTGTGTGTGCTGTCCTTACCGTAAGCTAGTTTAAGTTAGATTAAGTAGTGTGTAAGCAGTTTGATCCCATAAGATTTTACTACAAATTTACATTGTGCATTCCTCCGAACTTGGGAAATTCCAGCAGGATAACGCGACACCCCACATTGCCATAATTACTACAGAGTGGCCCCAGGGACACTCTTCTGAGTTTAAACACTTCCACTGGCCACCAAACTTCCCAGACATGAACATTATTTGAGCATATCTGGGATGCATTGCAATACGGATTTATGAACAGCCCCGGAGGATTCATGGCGCCAGTTCCCTTCAGCACTACATCAGACATTATTCGAGGCCATGCCACGTCGTGCTGCAGCAGTTCTGCGTGCTCGTGGGGGGCTACACGATATTAGGCAGGTGTACCAGTTTCTTTGGGTATTCGGTGTAGATATCAATGTACATTAATTGTGTTCTATCTCGGAAACAATTGGGAGCAGGGCACATACTCACATGAGGATTTTTGCTTCAAATGGGCGTTATTGTCATATTGACCATTCCTCCTGCGACTCCTTGTATACACAATAAATTAGTTGCAGGTTTCGTTGTTGTTGCACTGTGTAAGCTCACAGTGCCATGAAGTTTTCCAGCAGTGGGTGACCTAGCCAAGGTTAAGCCGTCACATAAAGCAACGAGGCGATAGTTGTTCAGGGCCGGGAAAGCTGTTAACCTGGCGCTTTACGGCTGCAGCAGGTGACTACGAATCACCGTGTGAGACCGCCGGCGAGCTGAGCCGCGCGGCGTATTGGGCGTGTAACGCCCGCTTGTCAACAGGGCGCCGACGCGTAAACGGCGCGGCCGCCAGTGTAAATTGGTTTCTTGATTGCTCGCGTCTGCAGACGCGGGAGACGACCGACGGGCTCGGCCGGGAATAAACTCGTTACGGCATTGCTGTCGCGCTGTGGGGCCTGCGCTGCGTGACGCAAGGTGATACGCTCCACCAGAAAGGTGTGTAAGCACTCTCCGGACTACAATTGTGTCCGGAGCGCTCATGGAGCATTCCAGGTAATGGACACTTCGCTAACCAAGAGAAGTGGTTTTACGACTTCCTTCAGAGCTGATTGTACTCTGCGCAACAGTCCATTAATACTGTACAATGGGTTTGTTTCACAATGGCATGACGTAGTAAAAGTGATTAACTTTAGTTGATGTCCACTATCAGCATCACAATACCTGGTGGCTCAATAGTGCACGCAGACTCACTTAGGCGAATGTCGGGTGGTATTGGACATGTAAGCTTCTTCGAATTGTAATGTTTTCTGAATGTTGTACCAGACCATTCGTCGCACTAAACAACACTATACCGAGGAAAGCCGTGTAGCAGACTACACTTTGTGGTGTCACCGCCAGACACCACACTTGCTAGGTGGTAGCCTTTAAATCGGCCGCGGTCCGCTGGTATACGTCGGACCCGCGTGTCGCCACTATCAGTGATTGCAGACCGAGCGCCGCCACACGGCAGGTCTAGAGACACTTCCTAGCACTCGCCCCAGTTGTACAGCCGACTTTGCTAGCGATGGTTCACTGACAAATTACGCTCTCATTTGCCGAGACGATAGTTAGCATAGCCTTCAGCTACGTCATTTGCTACGACCTAGCAAGGCGCCATTATCATTTGCTATTTCTCTTGTGATGCATGTACCGTCAGACCGATGTTCACCAATTATGGATTAAAGTTAAGTATTCCAGAAGCTACGTACCTTTTTTGCTAGTCTTAATACCTTGGCCTGTTCCAGACCTCACGCCAGCCTGCGTGAGCTTAAACGCGTGCCTTTAGGCTTCCTCTCATTGTGGGTTGACGCTCTGGCCAATCCACAACACACTTAAATTCGGGAGGACGACGATTCAAATCCGCGTCCGACAATCCAGATTCAGACTGAAATGGGTGCATTATAATGGCTCTGAGCACCATGGGACTTAACTTCTGAGGTCATCATTCGCCTAGAAATTAGAACTAATTAAACCTAACTAACCTAAGGACATCACACACATCCATGGCCGAGGCAGGATTGGAACCTGCGACCGGAGCGGTCACTCGGCTCCAGACTTTAGCGTCTAGAACCGCACGGCCACTCCGGCCGGCGGTGCATTATATTTTTAAAATATTGGCACCTCTTGTTGCCCATGAAAGATCTTGAGCAGGGTCGTCACGGGAAAGGTGGGTGTTACATTTTGAACCTCCCCACATCATATGTGGGGAAGTTATGTTTTGATGTGCTTACTTCTGCTCGGAAGCTGAACAAAAATACGGGTAATACTGATGAGCCGGTGTAATATTTCTGGCTTTGCAGCCATGATATTCAGAAACAAGAATCTCTTCTTAGAGCAGTTGAGAAGGCAGCAGTGGGAAGATGAGGTAATGTGGTGTGAGGTACCAATGACGGATAGTTTGTTCGGTGCGGGTATCGTGAGGAAGACCGCCTAAACCGTGAATTTATTTGCCTTTCACATAAAAGCATCTTCCAATAGCAGGCTATCATTCCATCATTTCAAAAGTGTTAATTAACAGCAGAATAATAAACAGTTGTTAATGGAAAGACAGGCAAAGCACTTCGGAGATCTTCGGATCGCTCCTAACTTTGACGGCGGGCGAAGTGGTTCGGCTGTAAGGTCAGAGCTGGTACGGCAGTCTCGGAAGACATGTTGTCTGCCTTGGTCGGTATCGGTTAAGAACTTAACTAGCAATCTCTGGTTCTTTGGATATGTAATTGATAACAGTTTCATAGTAATTACGCAAATACGCAGTTCATTGTTTTGCTTAATGTCTATGAAGGTGCGAAGAATGGAAATTGCTTGTCATTCATAAAGTGGAATAATAGCGCAGTATCTCGTATGCTCCTAATAGAAAGAGAGTGGCATCGCGTATAAGCAGCCTAACCGAAAGCAAACTAATTGAAAATTTAATTATTTGTACAGTATAAGTTCCTCGCTAAGAGTTTATTACAGCCTTGAGGTAAAGGTTTCACGACCTACGCTCTGGGTTCTGGCTCTGAGCACTATGGGACTTAACATCTGTGGTCATCAGTCCCCTAGAACTTAGAATTACTTAAACCTAACTAACCTAAGGACATCACACACATCCATGCCCGAGGCAGGATTCGAACCTGCGACCGTAGCAGTCGCGCGGTTCCGGACTGAGCGCCTTGAACCGCTAGACCACCGGCTGCTCTGGGTTCTGTGCAGGGAACAACTCCTATAGAAGACTGCAGGTTGGTGAACACTGCTTTAAAAAAAAAAAAAAAAAAAAAAAAAAAGGCTCAAATGGCTCTATGACACTATGGGACTTAACTTCTGAGGTCATCATTGAGGATGTGCTAGATGACGATCAGTTTGGATTTAGGTAAAGTACAGCAACGAGAGAGGCAATTCTCACGTTGCTGTTAATAATGGAAGCAAGATCAAAGAAAAATCAAGACACGTTCGTAGGATTTGTCGACCAGGAAAAAGCGTTCCACAATGTAAAATGGCGCAAGATGTTCGAAATTCTGAAAAAAGTAGGGGTAAGCTATAGGGAGAGACGGGTCATATACAATATGAACAACAACCAAGAGGGAATAATAAGAGTAGACGACCATGAACGATGTGCTCTTATTAAAAGGGGTGTAAGACAAGGATTTAGCCTTTCACTCCAACTGTTCAATCAATACATCGAGGAAGCAATGATGGAAACGAAAGGTTCAGGAGTGGAATTAAAATTCAGGGTGAAAGGATATCAGTGACACGATTTGCTGATGACATCGCTATTCTGAGTGAAAGTGAAGAATTACGTGATCTGATGAACGGAATGAACAGTCTAACGAGTACACAGTATGGACTGAGAGTAAATCGAAGAAGGACGAAGGTAATGAGAAGTAGTAGAAATGAGAACCGCGAGAAACTAAACAACAGTATTCATGGTCACGAAGTAGATGAAGTTAAGAAATTATGATACCTAGGCAGTAAAACAACCAATGATGGACGGAGCAGAGAGAACATCAAAAGCAGACTAGCCATGGCAAAAAAGACATTCCTTGCCTAGAGAAGTCTACTAATGTCAAATATCGGCCTTAATTTGAGGAAGAAATTCCTGAGAATGTACGTCTGGGGTACAGCATTGTATGGTAGTGAAACATGGACTGTGGGAAAACCGGAACAGAAGAGAATCAAAGCATTCGAGATATGGTGCTACAGACGAATGTTGAAAATTAGGTGGACTGATAAGGTAAGGAAGGAGGAGGTTCTATGCAGAATCGGAGAGGAAAGGAATATGTAGATAAAAACACTGACAAGGAAAAGGGACAGGATGATAGGACATCTGTTAACACGAGGAACTGACTTCCATGCTAGTCGAGGGTTGTGTAGAGGGCAAAACTGTAGAGGAAGACAGAGATTGGAATACGTCAAGTAAATAATTGAGGTCGTAGGTTGCAAGTGCTACTCTGAGATGAAGAGGTTAGCACATGAGAGGAGTTTGTGGCGGGCCGCAGCAAATCAGTCAGAAGACTGATGCAAAAAAAAAGTCAGAAGACCGCCTTCTGCTGTCCTAGTGTTTGAATGAGTTTTGAGACGTGGACGTGTACGAGGACCATCGCCCCGAAGCATCGGACGCATTACATACGATGATACTGCTAATCGCCTCGGCTTATGAGGGCTATAAAGCTAAGTAGTTATGATGACGTAAATTTATTTCCACTGAGATGGCACACCACTGTAGATCACCTTTCAAAGTAGTGTCTTCCAGTATTTGGTACCTAGATGATGTCAGTCATCTCGCGTTATTTATATTAGATCGCGTAGCCATGAAAAGGGCAGATTTGGGCAATTGATCAGTAATATTAGTTATAAAATTCATTGTATCTCTTTATGTCCATTGGACATTGATATATAAACATTTGTGATATAGAAAGGCGTTTTAATCTACAATAAATGTATAATAAGAAACAACATTTATCACTCTGTAGTTACTACTTCCCTTAACCATCAATTTATATTTTATGTTGTAATTTATATGTTAAAGACTAAGAACGAGGAAATAATATCACAGTAAAGAGATCCTAAGATCTGCTTCAGGGGGTAGTCAGACAGGGCAAAATCTTCATTTCACGTCCAGTATTTTCCATTGCGCACATTCACTTTTACACCCGCCTGGAGTAGCATCTTGGAACATGTTGTCACACACACTGAAGATGACTACATAATAGTTGCAATCTAAACCTGCTGTTCTTTTCTTTATTATCTAACAGTTAGTTCTTATCTGCATGTATTCGGTACACCCAGGTCAAAATCATCTCTCAGACTAATTTAAATTTCCAAACATATCTGGAGTTACTTAAAGCATGTAAAAACATTGGTGCCAGTCCAGTTTAACCACTAACTTGTCAGAAGACCAAAATGTAGACACGTACACAATGTGCACAAAGCCCGTTGCACATAACCCTTCAAAGTAAAAACACATACTTTCGTAATTGGCTAGTCCTCTATATGAGGTTATTCAAAAACGGTTCCATCTGTTACACTTGAAGTAATCATACAGGTTTTTTATCTCTGTTCTCGCTCTTGTAGAAAGAGGTAATTAACATTATCCACCTGCGTGGGAGATACACACGTAAAATGTGTTCTAGCACACGTATAGTGGCAATTATTGCTTCGGGTAATGTTGGCCAAAGTATTTCCTACCTTCAAGGCTACTGTAGAGCATTTCGTACTGCGTAAAATAAAAATCTGAAATCGTTGTACTGGCTGACTGAAGACTTTATGGCGACTTCAATTTGAGGTTGTCCGATTTTACCAGTATATTCTTCATATGACATTTTGGGACTCCCTGAAAACGAACGTGACAAAAAACTTTAACAATCGATGCAAGACAGATTTCACAAGCACGCTATCCAGCACACGACTTCTTGTCGCAAATCTGCAATTTGTAGTTCCAAAGTACGTTTACTGTTTTTCCAAAACAGTTAAAATATTTGGAGCTTTAAATCGAAAAAAATACTGATATGATAAAGGTCGTTCTTCATCTTGTGTGGCAGTACAAACAGGCACTGTAGGAATAAATAATTTTGAAATTTATTCATTTGCTCTTTCCACAATATATAAAACTCATACTTTATGAATTTTCTGCGTGTCTCTCTTTACGATAAAAAATTCGGTTAATTTCATAGCAATTAAAAAGCTAAATTTGTCTTCAACGTATTTGATTTGCATACCATAGTGCGCTATTAGGCCCGGTCCTATTGGAGATGATATGTGCTTGATGTCATGTAATTACAGGGAGAACATGGGATTTAATGTGGACTCCTAGCCAAAGTGCCGCTTGGCAGTTTTCACAGTGACAATAACCGAGAGATGTGTTAAGTTTGGATTTTTTACCCACTGAGTTACCAGGTGACACCTTTATACTGTGCCCTATAACGAGAGATGTTTGGTCTCTTTTGTCCACGAATACCGATCGACATCTTATTGTTACTTTCGTCCTCACCAATTTTTCTGTTTAATTATAAATTGAAAGTACAATATGTTGTATGTTCTACATTATTAATTTACTTTATTAATCAGTTACCGGCTTAGAAGCAGACTTCAGTTGACTATCGTCGTGAAAGAGGGTAAAACATTTGTAACAACGTGAGCTTACACATCGAGAGTAAGGTACGAACGTATCGTGAAAGCCATCTTTGACAGTTTTGTGGTATTGCAGTTGAAAACTGTAAACAGTAATTGAAAATGAAGGGTAAAAATTACATTAAAAGTCCCAACAAAATAGAATTAGTATGTGACAAGAATACTGCAGAAGAACTTGGGGTCAATACTTAAGCTGTACTCCATACATTATGTTGGTACAACTGTCTGTGTTCAATTCTGTTTCTGTTATGTAATACGTCTTCAACCAGTTCCTCAATCCTCTTGTCACATGCTAATTTTATGCTTCTTTATACCATTTTGGAAAAGGCACTGTGAACCACAAGATGACAGCAATATGTTGCATGCATCTTATGGTTGACACTCGCAAACAATGCGACTACTTCTGAAGAAGGGTGCTAAGTGCCAGAAACCGGTCAAGGAACTAAAATTTCTGTTATGCATATGGCTCCTGATTATTTCTATATGTACGACTATAGTTGATAAAGATATGTAAAATACAAAATTTTTTGAGATTGTTATAGTTAAATAGGCACTGGGGTTTCGAATTTTTCGTTAATGTTTCTCTGGTTTGTTCCATTTATACATATTTACTATTTAATTTTGACATTTTTGATTGTTTTACTGTTGTACTGTCAAAAACGAGTTTTACACGGTATCGTGGTTTTCATTCAGAATTGTGAAATTGTTCTACCAAGAAAAACTGAACGAATGGTTAACATTTAAAAGTGAACTTAATTCAATGATGGAACAAACACCAGGTGGTGACCCTTTCGAATTAACATTAATATTACACAACATATAAATACTGTTAAATTTTCTCCACAAACATTGGCAGCATTACATATAATTAAATTTGCATTTTTTGTTTTGAACATCCTACATATTTAGCATAGAAATTAAAATATTGGCTTCTGATGCAACACAGTGCAATATTACCAACATTACATAATTTTACGCAGTTTGATTTAGGCACCGATCGTTCTCGTTTTTATGTTAACATGGATTTTTGATAACATTGTTCACGAGAAAAGAACAGGAATTGTAACTATACGCCATTGCGAAAAATAACAACCTACGATTTTTATCATGTATTTGTCGCTTCTGTGACTCGTACAAAATTATTTTTGACACCAATTTGTTCTGATGAATCTGTAATAACTAAGTCTGTAATTCAATTGTGTCTTAATTATATAAGATCCAAAAGATGGGGGGAGGGTGGGGTGGGGTCATGACACACCCTTCCCCAAAGACAATCGAAAGGACTGTACTAACTAGTGATGTAAGCAAATTATTATGCTTATTTTGAAACATTTTACGAGGGTTAGATATTAATTAGTGGCAACTATTAATTCACAACCGATACAAAAGAGTTACATGTATTCACATGTTACTGTCCTTCAAAGAAGTCACCTGTGTTGTGAAGAACCCGTTGCCATCGATGTGGAAGGCGTAGTATACCGTTAGCAGCCTGTTCTGTTGATGGTGCGAATGGAACGGTCTACTGCCTGTCGAATCTCTGGAACAGTTGTAAAGCGAATGCCACGAAGTGGTTCCTTCATCTTCGGAATCAAATCAAAGTCACAAAAACTTAAGTGCGAGGAGTATGGTGGATGGTACAGTACTTCCCAGTCGCATCGAGCGAACAGAGCAGCCACAGCTTGCGCTGTGTGCGGCCGCGCATTGTCGTGCAAAATGATGGGTAGGCTGCGTAGAAAGTGTCGCCGCTTCTTCCGCAAAGCTGGTCGCAGGTGATGCTCCAAAAACGAACAGTAATACTGTGCTTTCACAGTCTGCCGTGGAGGAACGTAATGCGTTAGGATAACACCATCACCATAACTTTCACCATACTGGGGCTCTGACGCACTTTCGACTTTCGCGGCGACCCATAATGACGCCATTCGTTGGATTGTCGTTTCAGTTTTGGCTCGTACGATATGGCCCAAGTCTCATTCAGTGTTAGGATACGGCGTAAGAAAGCCTTACCTTCGCACTCATAGCGCTCCACGAGCGTTTGAGCAGCGTCGTAAAGCATCCATTTCTGAATTTCCGTCAACTCATGCGGAACCCATCGTGATGCAATTTTTCGCATGCCCAGGCGTTTCTTCAGGATGCGAAGCACAGTCGTATGCGCTAATCCGGTTTCGTGGGCGATCACTGTCCACTGACGCGGCAACAGCATGCACTTCTTCTTCAGAGACGCTAGGACGACCTGCCCGATGCATGTCTGCCAGTTTGCCGACCTTTGTTGAAGGCTTTAACCCAACGTGCCACTGTTCTGTACGGCAATGCTGATACCCGCATGCCTCTTGAAGACCTTGATGACACTGTCGTGCTGTACGACGTGTGGCACATTCAATCTTGATCCAACTCCGTTGTTCCTGTGACACCGTTACGTTAGACCGCTCGCTCACAAGTGACTGTGTTTCCCTCGATTGTGCGCACGCCGGTGACGTGGGACGGGCGAGTCCATTTGCTCGGAGGTAAGGTAGGTATGCCAACAACGTGTGCTATCAGCGAAAATAGTAGACTCCATTGCATAGTATCTCCACAGCAGTGTTGCCACTATTTAAGTTCAAATGGCTCAAATGGCTCTGAGCACTATGGGACTCAACTTCTGAGGTCATTACTCCCATAGAACTTAGAACTAGTTAAACCTAACTAACCTAAGGACATCACACACATCCATGCCCGAGGCAGGATTTGAACCTGCAACCGCAGCGGTCTCGCGGTTCCAGACTGCAGCGCCTAGAACCGCACGGCCACTTCGGCAGGCTATTTAAGTTCCAACCTACGTATAAAATGCTAGGCATGTGTGGCACTTTAAATTTGGGTGTGACTGTAAGTTACATTCGGGGGAGTAGGTGGGGAGAGACCCCACCCCCTTCTCCACACCGACCCTGGATTCACGGCTAGAGTAGGGTGACCAAATTACACTCCTGGAAATGGAAAAAAGAACACATTGACACCGGTGTGTCAGACCCACCATACTTGCTCCGGACACTGCGAGAGGGCTGTACAAGCAATGATCACACGCACGGCACAGCGGACACACCAGGAACCGCGGTGTTGGCCGTCGAATGGCGCTAGCTGCGCAGCATTTGTGCACCGCCGCCGTCAGTGTCAGCCAGTTTGTCGTGGCATACGGAGCTCCATCGCAGTCTTTAACACTGGTAGCATGCCGCGACAGCGTGGACGTGAACCGTATGTGCAGTTGACGGACTTTGAGCGAGGGCGTATAGTGGGCATGCGGGAGGCCGGGTGGACGTACCGCCGAATTGCTCAACACGTGGGGCGTGAGGTCTCCACAGTACATCGATGTTGTCGCCAGTGGTCGGCGGAAGGTGCACGTGCCCGTCGACCTGGGACCGGACCGCAGCGACGCACGGATGCACGCCAAGACCGTAGGATCCTACGCAGTGCCGTAGGGGACCGCACCGCCACTTCCCAGCAAATTAGGGACACTGTTGCTCCTGGGGTATCGGCGAGGACCATTCGCAACCGTCTCCATGAAGCTGGGCTACGGTCCCGCACACCGTTAGGCCGTCTTCCGCTCACGCCCCAACATCGTGCAGCCCGCCTCCAGTGGTGTCGCGACAGGCGTGAATGGAGGGACGAATGGAGACGTGTCGTCTTCAGCGATGAGAGTCGCTTCTGCCTTGGTGCCAATGATGGTCGTATGCGTGTTTGGCGCCGTGCAGGTGAGCGCCACAATCAGGACTGCATACGACCGAGGCACACAGCGCCAACACCCGGCATTATGGTGTGGGGAGCGATCTCCTACACTGGCCGTACACCACTGGTGATCGTCGAGGGGACACTGAATAGTGCACGGTACATCCAAACCTTCGTCGAACCCATCGTTCTACCATTCCTAGACCGGCAAGGGAACTTGCTGTTCCAACAGGACAATGCACGTCCGCATGTATCCCGTGCCACCCAACGTGCTCTAGAAGGTGTAAGTCCACTATACCCTGGCCAGCAAGATCTCCGGATCTGTCCCCCATTGAGCATGTTTGGGACTGGATGAAGCGTCGTCTCACGCGGTCTGCACGTCCAGCACGAACGCTGGTCCAACTGAGGCGCCAGGTGGAAATGGCATGGCAAGCCGTTCCACAGGACTACATCCAGCATCTCTACGATCGTCTCCATGGGAGAATAGCAGCCTGCATTGCTGCGAAAGGTGGATATACACTGTACTAGTGCCGACATTGTGCATGCTCTGTTGCCTGTGTCTATGTGCCTGTGGTTCTGTCAGTGTGATCATGTGATGTATCTGACCCCAGGAATGTGTCAATAAAGTTTCCCCTTCCTGGGACAATGAATTCACGGTGTTCTTATTTCAATTTCCAGGAGTGTATTTTCGGTGAAAACCGGGGCACATTCACCCGGGTGCCAATGGACACCTCATTCCTCCTGTACCCAGGTTTCTTAATTTTAAATATTAATGTTTTGTTGATTCATTTTGTTAACCCAATTATTATAACTAATAAGAGGATACAAAAGATTGATATAATCTATATTATCTGTATAATTAACGACATTTAATAAACGTATACAGTAATAAAGAAATGTATTACGATTTTACAAAATTTTACAGCCATTCAACTTTTAATCAATAAATATTGACATGGGCTTTAATATTACTGAGCACTTGTAGATGGAATTGACTGTCCTTGGAGAAAAGGGTATTTTTCACTGCCTCCAGCCTTCTTGATCATGTCTTTGTTCTTTGAGACACAGTGATAAAACTCGGCACAATCAATTTTGTAGTTGTACAAGATCTGCAGGATTGCTTCAAGAGAGTCCACCTCCATTCTGTTTCTTTCATCAGTCCATTGGATATTCATGAACGAAAATATTCTTTCCACTTTGGCATTATGGGCTGGGATTGCAAATAAATGCCTTGCAATTATTACCAACTTAGAGTAATGCTAAAGACAGTCACAGCTTTTAAAAAAACTCACCCACTTCTCATGACATTCCAATGGTGGTTTTTTTTTCATCATTCCACTTGTGAAGGCTTTCTTCAACAAAATTTGTCAGTATGCCGAACTGATCAAAGAGAATGGAATCATCGATTTCAATCTCTTTACTCTTAAAATTAGAAACTGTCTCTTCAACACTTTCCCATTTTGGTACTCTCTTAAGTAACATTCAATCAAACACCGGTGATGAGGGTAAATATGAGGCGCTCCACTTGCTGAGATATTCTACACAAGTGTCATAAAACTTGTCAACTTCTTCTCTAAAACTTCTATCCGCTGCTCCTGATACTTCTGCTCTTTTAAGGACACATTTAATATTAAAAGAAATGAACTGCTGTTCTCTCCTCTTAGTAACAATTTCCAGACTATTTTTCAAAACATTATTTACCTCTATTACACTTTTCGTGCTTCCCTCAATTTCCTTTATCCCATGCTGCAAAGTGCTAAGCTGACTGTGAATGAACCATAAGTAGGCTTCACTTAAAGGGTTACTGAAAAACTAAACCAATATTTTGGGGGCTTTGTCTTCATTAAGGAAAAAATCTTTTAACGGTTCAAACAGGCGGATTACTCTTTCAACTGCTGGAAACAGTGATAAACAGCGAGTTTTCGAGTGACACATTACATTCATATATTCAGTTCCCACATAATCACAGAACTCCTTAAGCCTCTCTGTTCTAACAGTATATATGTAAAAGTGTGAGTATACCTTCATGACGATAGTTTCAACATCACAAATAAACTGTCAGCAGATGTCTGCAAGCTATTGTGTAAAACATGTGCAGGGCACCCTATGCCTTCAATGTTTTCATGCAATGTTGCCTTTAATTTGGTAAATACGTTGCATTTGCCTTGTCTTTTTAAACCACCAAAGTTTGTGTTGGTGTTGTCTTCACAAAATGCCACACATTTATTTTTCTCAAGATCAAACATTTCGATAGTATTCATACAAAATCTTGAAATTTCGTCAGATGTTTCATTAGGTAGGGAACTCACCTTCAAAAGTTTGGTCTGAATTCCCTGATTAATATCGAAAAACTGAACAACAAACGGAAATATTTTAGTGGCCTTATGATTGCTGGCATCAGTGGATGTCCCGTAGAAAGAAGACTTTTTGATGTATTCAAGGCTTTCCTTTACACTCTGGGGACCAATAACTCCTTTCACTAGGGCTGACACTTTAGTTCTTGCTGAACTAAACTTTTGTGCAATGGAAGAATCATTAAACATAATGCTGTTAAGCTTATTAGTACAATCACTAGATCTATAAGTTTGGTGATGTTTCACCGTGTGGTAGGCTAGTGTAAGCTCGGCTGCTCGAACTTTCGTCTCTTCACTTGACTGATGTTTCACAAAATTATTTTGTAGAATTTTACTGCAGCTCGGTGCACTGTATCTGTTAATGTGTTTCTTTGATCTGATGTGATCAACTATGTCGGAACGTCCACCATGACTTATACTAATAAAACAGTTACATACGGAACACTCTGCTTCGTGATCAAAATGACCTTTCTTAATGAACTTCCATTCCTTGGAATAACAGTCACTGAACTGGCAGGCACGTTTCGGCATTGCGTTTCACAGTACTGCAGCAATAATACCGCTAATATGAGAAAAAACTATTGCAGTTTGTCTGACAAAACATCAACTACTACACTGTTCTGACAATGAGTGTGTGAGTAAGTGGCGCGACAATCGGACGGTTTCATAGCTCTGTTACAATAATACAACTTACTACTTGTTGGCCAAAGTACCGCTCAAAGTAAATTATTGCCTGAGTGTATCAATACTGATACGGTGATTACTAGTATGGGACAATGGAGGTTTTAGACAAATAAGCTAAAATATATTAATTTTTTGTGTTGTATTTCCTTTAATATAGCGAAATCCCAAAAATTTGAGAAAGTTTCAGGAAATGTATTTAAAAACTGAATTCCGGGACTTTTGAGCGTCCCGAAACAAATTTCCAAGACACCGGGACAATCCCGGTTTTCCGGGACGTTTGAAGAGCCTAGGCTAGAGTCAAAATGGTTCAAATGGCTCTGAGCACTATGGGACTCAACTGCTGTGGTCATCAGTCCCCTAGAACTTAGAACTACTTAAACCTAACTAACCTAAGGACATCACACACACCCATGCCCGAGGCAGGATTCGAACCTGCGACCGTAGCAGCAGCGCAGCTCCGGACTGGAGCGCCTAGAACCGCACGGCCACTACGGCCGGCTAGGCTAGAGTCATCTACATTCAACATGAAGAAACATATGAGGCGCTAGTCGACATACTGTATATCATGTGAAATTCGTCGTAGGCGCGTGACAATAATGTTTTTGTACATTGTCTTTTCATATCTACCAAAACCAAAGCCTATATATAAGTGTACTTTAATTTCTATACGACTGCAGAACATGTTTTAGTCCGCGAACGTTGTGTACACGTCATTTTTACTGACCTGCCGGTGAAATGGGATTTGTACTGCGAGCTCGATTTTAAGAACTGCTATTATGTTTGTTATTAGCTCTCGGTAATTACAATCCGAACAGAACTGCGTGCTTTGCTCTGTTAATGTAGATTCCACCGTAGTACTAAAGCACTTATTGCTTCGTCTCCTTCACGACTGCGGCACACAATTCCCGGCTAGAACGTTACATTATCGGAAACGGAACGCTGCTGTTCTATTGACACAGAATTCGCGATGGCTCTGAATACCAAACTCCTTTCCGGTTTAGAGCCACACTGGAAAAAAAACCGCTGTTCTCTCTCGTTATCTCAATATATTCAGGGGCCGTTCCGTCGAATAAATCCCGCGGAATAAATCGTAGTAAACGTCTTTCCAATAACGACCTAGATATCTGATACACGCGAAAACACAGCAATGCCTCTCAGACTCGCCTAGCTGCGTAGCAGCACTTTCGTTGTGATTGTTACACGTAGTCGTGAAGTTGACTGTCGATCAGCCGCGGGATGGAAACAAGGCGCGCATTCCCGGCGACCTGCATCGCTGCCTGTCCGCAATGGCTTCTAGGACACACGACGAGAGCAGCTGCAATCAGCCGGCAAAGCGCGGAGGCGGCAGCTTGCTGCTTGCTTGTCGCTGCTCGCAGCGAGCGACGGCGCGGCGTCACGTGGTCGATGATGTGTCAGCGCGGGAGAGCCGCCGGTAACGCAATTGTGCCATGAATTACCCACTTGACCCGTAGCTGCAGCTGACGCGCCCTGCCCACACAGCGCGGACGGCTTCTGTCTGGCTGGCGCGGGATCACACGGGTATTATCCACCACCACGCCTCGCGTATTCACCCTGCCGTGCGCCGCGGCGGCTGTAATCGCTTAGCACCGTACTGTAGGCCCATTAAAATCAGGTTTAGATATGATGGAAGTTTTATACTGCACAATCTCGGAGCATAAGGCCGGGTAGTACCGAACGCGAAAAATATTTCGAAATTATAATTTTTTCTGAAGATTACATTGGACCATTCTTCATACTAAACAACAATGCGATACGTTAGGTAATCCATATACGAGGTGCGGCTAGAAAAAAACCGGACTGATGCTGGAAAAAACATTTATTTACAATTATTTACAATTTCATGTTATCTCCTTCAATGTACTCTCCTCCTCGGTCTCTACACCGCTCCATACGAATTTTCCACTGTTCATAGCAATGCTGCAGATCATTTTCGGTAAGTCCATACATTACTTCCGTCGCTTTTTCTTTTACTGCTTCAACAGTCTCAAATCTAGTTCCTTTCAAAGCTGACTTGACTTTAGGGAAAAGAAAAAAGTCACAGGGGGCCAAATCAGGTGAGTAGGGTGGATGATCTAAGATGGGAATGTTGTGTTTTGCCAAAAACGTCTTCACTGACAACGCACTGTGAGCTGGGGCATTGTCTTGGTGAAGGATCCATGACTTTTTTCTCCACAAATCGTTCCGTTTTCTCCGTACTCGCTCACGTAGGGTAGCCAGGACGCTAATGTAGTAATGCTGATTCACTGTTTGTCCCTCTGGTACCCAATCAATGTGCACAATCCCTTTGATGTCAAAAAAAACAATCATCATTGACTTGAATTTCGATTTTGACATTCGTGCTTGTTTTTTGTCGTGGAGAACCAAGAGTTTTCCAATGCATCGATTGGCGTTTAGTTTCGGGATCGTAAGTAAAAAACCACGATTCATCGCAAGTAATAACATTTTGTAAGAAGGTGGGATCACTTTCAATGTTTTCCAGGATGTCAGGACAAATCATTCTTCGGCGTTCCTTCTGTTCAATTGTGAGACACTTTGGAACCATTTTTGAACACACTTTGTTCATGTTGAAACTTTCATGAAGAATCTGCCTAACACTTCCCTTGTCAACTCCTGTTAACTGAGACACTGCTCTGATTGTTAAACGGCGATCTTGTCGAACAAGTTTACCGATTTTTTCAATGTTTGCATCAGTTTTTGCTGACAATGGTCTGCCAGTGCGAGTGTCATCACTGGTGTCTTCGCGGCCATCTTTAAATCGTTTAAACCACTCAAACACTTGTGTTCGCGATAAACAATCATCGCCGTACACTTGTTGTAACATTACAAACGTTTCACTTGCAGATTTTCCTAGTTTGAAACAAAATTTGATGTTAACACGCTGTTCTTTCTGTACACTCAACATTTTCCGACGCACAGACAAAACGTCAACTACTTAAAACAGACGCCACGGGCAGACTGGGTGCAGGAGGCAGATGAAACTCGAGCAGTAGGCGGAGCGAGAGTCACGTGACAGGCCACGCGACTTTCAGCCTTATTGCATTCGTATTATTGTTTCACCAGTACTAGTCCGGTTTTTTCCTAGCCACACCTCGTACATTTCCAAAAATGAATGTACATCTGTACAGGGCGTTGCAAAATCTCAGCTACAAACTTCTAGGACTTGCAGAGGGAGTGAGTACATTGTAATTTGAATAGCAACGTTTCCGTTCTACGACGGTTTCAATAAACATATGTAAAGCGTCGACATCTGTTGAGGAAAAGAGTAAAGTCGCAGAGTTGCTTGTCCTGGTACCGACAGGGTAGACGGGACGACGTGTACTGTGCCCCTGGACGTCTGTTAGAAAATATGGTTTTAGCGTGATGGTGCACCACCTCACTCCTCAAGTGCGGTTCGGAGACATCTCAACAGGCGATATGGTGAAACATGGATAGGCCGAAGTGGTCCAATTGCGTCAGGCCCGGATCTAGAAAGGGGGATGGACCGGGGTGTCCGCCAAGGGTAAAAATTTCAGAGGGAGCCAAATTCATAATCTTGTAGAAAAAACCTTGTTCCACAAAGCGCCTATCGTCCAGCGCACGTTCCTCTACCGATTATTCATATGATTTTGACACGCATCCCAATGGTTTTTGAACATGTGCAGCACTATGTTTTGTTTCATTCTAGCTTCTTCAGCTATTTGTTTTATAGTTTTTTAATATTATTCTGTGCCGCGCGGGATTAGCCGAGCGGTCTAAGGCGCTGCACTCATGGACTGTGCGGCTGGTCCCGGCGGAGGTTCGAGTCCTCCCTCGGGCATGGGTGTGTGTGTTTGTCCTTAGGATAATTTAGGTTAAGTAGTGTGTACGCTTAGGGACTGATGACCATAGCAGTTCAGTCCCTTAAGATTTCACACACATTTGAACATTTTGATTATTATTCTGTGCACTATCAAAGGTGTTTATTACTTATGTCACCATCTAGAAAATTGGCACTTGAGCATATGTCTCTCAATTCTTCCTCTTTTTAAGAATCTGACTTTTGTCGTGTTCTATTTTATCGCTTTTTATTACTGTAACGCCTTTTATACATTATAAGCTCATTACAGACCTCAATTATAGTATCCCCCCTTTATTTTACGATGTTCAATTAATCATTGAAAACTAGTGTATGCCTACATTAGCGACATCTGGTGAACGTACAACACAAACGTCTTGTGGCTACTTTACGGCAGCTTGTTTTGAAAAGTAGCGCTACTGCAACGTGACTCGTGCATATGCTGCTATTTATATATATTTGACGATGCTGGTACTGATTTTGCATTTAACATTTGACGATGCCACTATGGCTGCAGTACATTAGGACTTTGTTCTTGTAAAACAGGTATGCGTCATCATACTTAAAGCACACAAATGCATTTATATATGTCAGTAGTACTTTTCGTTATGGTCTATTTATTGTTTTTAAGCTGTAGCCAATCTGCGAGTGTATTTAAGTTTTTCCCATTTTTTGCTGCAGATCTTATGATGATCATTATAGACCGAAACAGGTAATCTGTTAGCAAAACGTTTGTGATCATAGACGTAAATTAAAGGCAACTTACTTTTGAACACATTCTTAGTTGATTTTTAAACGAATCGTAAGCTGATTTTTGGATGTGTGCATAGTGCACGTGATGTCTCTGCCGAATAAACCCGAACGGGTGAATGCCAGTTGCCGTTTGCTTATGTGGTTGATTGGGTAAGCGAATGATCAGCGTTGTTCTAATTTTTAGCTGAATCCTTAGATTTAGATTACCAGATTGGAAATAAACGTCTAATAGGAATAACAGGCAAGAAAGATTATATATTATCATCTCGATGTATCCAAGAAAACGAAATTGTGACAGAAAATTTTTGCCAGATCGCTACACTACCAGTTGTACAGTCCCCAGTTAGCAGCCGCTTTAAATTATATTCTAGGAACAGGGCGGTAAACGCGTCGCACGAACACATAATAACGCCTAACCGGAGAATAAACCTGTTATTCTAGCAGGGTTAGTGAAGTTAAACGGAGACTAAATTTTGACAATGGCAGGAGTGGTTTCATCATTAGTGACGATGTCCGCAGCTCGTGGTCGTGCGGCAGCGTTCTCGCTTCGCGCCCGGGTTCCCGGGTTCGATTCCCGCCGGGGTCAGGGATTTTCTCTGCCTCGTGATGACTGGGTGTTGTGTGATGTCCTTAGGTTAGTTAGGTTTAAGTAGTTCTAAGTTCTAGGGGACTGATGACCATAGATGTTAAGTCCCATAGTGCTCAGAGCCATTAGTGATGACAAGATTGTTTGCTAGAACGAAGAAATTACTGTATATGGAAAACATGATGATTCCAAATTTGTATAAAAATTTTGTGCTACTAATTTTTGATTTCATGCTTGAGAAACTGGAGCGGTTTAATGAAATGAGAAAACGATTTCCTAACATAAAACTTTATGCTGGTAGTAGTCCTAATAGGAGTTTGAAATTGGTATTTCGTTAATTGTGATTGTCGTGCTATTTATGTAACTGAGGTACATAAAAATGACCATTTGTGCCTCAATAGTCTCACTTATTTGGGTGTGCTACAACTGCTGCAATATTAGAAAGGCCTATTTCGTTTTATCTGGCACACAGTGACAAAATAGACGTAATCAAATCGAGAAACCACACCAGTCTTGGGTGTTGTTCATATTAACAGCTTTTTCAGTATTAGCCAGATTTTCTGATTTTTCGTGCAGCAATACGTTTGCCGAATTTTGATGGGGTAATAGATTCTTTCATAGGAAGGAAAGACGCTGTGTAAAGCTGTAGCAACATTAGAGAGGAAAAATGCTGGGACCTAAAGATTGAGGCCAAGTGTACTGTCATGCATGTCTCTTGTCTTTACTGGTTTCATGTTTCCTATATTTAGTTTTATGTTATTAGAGTTATGAGAGTTATACTCACTAAAAAGTGCAACTTTTCTGAAGAGTCTTATTCTCCCTGTCAGAAATAATCCAACGCACTGTTAATTGTGATTCTTTCTTTTTAAGGGGTGTAAGATGTCACACCAGCCGACCGGAACCAGGTGAGGCACCACAGGACATTTTAATTTTCACTGTCCTGACTGCAGGTTTGATGGCTTCCATTACAAAATATACACGTTTGAATTCCACAAAGCGAAATTCAGTGACTTGCAATAGAAGAATGCTGTGTGAAGAAACGTGGCACTGCTCTTTGAAACACTTAAGACCGAATTACATGTCTTACATTACCTCGAATATTTTTATATATCAAACTCTCAGAAATACACACATCAAATAAAGTTTTGCATCACCTTGGTTCCGAGAGTTCCGGAACCTGTACAGAAAATTGGAATAGAGATCAACATAAACATCATTTCCGCCCTTTTTATTGCTCATGAAAACCACACATTGCCTGTTGTACCACCATACAGCGAGACCTTCAGAGATGTTGGTCAAGATTGCACTACATACCGGTACCTCTAATACCCAGTAGCACGTCCTCTTGCACTGATGCTTGCCTGTATTCGTCGTCCACAAGTTCATCAAGGCACTGCTGTTAGATTGCCCACTCCTCAAAGTCGATTCGGCGTAGATCCCTCAGAGTGATTGGTGGATCACGTCGTCCATAACCAGCCCTTTTCAATCTATCCCGGCCTTGTTCGATAGGGTTAATGTCTGGAGAACATGCTGGCCACTCTAGATGAGCGATGTCGTTATCCTGAAGGAAATCATTCACAAGATGTGCACGATGGGGGCGCGAATTGTCGTCCATGAAGACGAATGCCTCGCCAGTATGCTACCGATAGGTTGCAATATCGGTCGGAGGATGGCATTCATGTATCGTACAGCCGTTACGCCACCTTTCATGACCGCCAGAGGCGTACGTCGGCCCCACATACTGCCACCCCAAAACAGCAGGGAACCTCCACCTTGCTGCACTCGCTGGACAGTGTGTAAAAGGCGTTCAGCCTGACCGGGTTGCCTGCAAAAACGTCTCCGACGATCGTCTGGTTGAAGTCATATTTGCCACTCATCGGTGAAGAGAACGTGATGCCATTCCCGAGCGGTCCATTCAGCATATTATTTGGCCCGTCTGTACAACGCTGCATGGTGTCGTGGTTGCAAAGATGGACCTCGCCATGGACGTCGGGAATGAAGTTGCGCATCACGCAGCCTATTGCGCACAGTTTGAGTTGTAACACGACGTCCTGTGGCTGCACGAAAAGCATTATTCAACATGGAGGCATTGCTGTCAGAGTTCCTTCGAGCCATAATCCTTAGGTACCGTTCATCCACTGCAGTAGTAGTCTTTGGGCGGCCTGAGCGAGGCATGTCATCGACAGTTGCTGTCTCTCTGTATCTCCTCCATGTCCGAGCAACATCGCTTCGGTTCACTCCGAGACGCCTGGACACTTCCCTTGTTGAGAGCCCTTGCTGGCACAAAGTAACAATGCAGACGCTATCGAACCGCGGTATTGACCTTTTAGGCATGGTTGAACTACAGACAACACGAGTCGTGTACCTCCTTCCTGCTGGAATGACTGGAACCGATCGGCTGTCGGACCCCTTCAGTCTAATAGGCGTCGCTCTTGCAGGGTTGTTTACGTCTTTGGGCGGATTTAGTGCCATCTCTGAACAGTCAAAGGCCGTCCGCTGGTGGCCGAGCGGTTCTAGGCGCCTCAGCCTGGAACCGCGCGACCGCTACGGTCGCAGGTTCGAATCCTGCCTCGGGCATGGATGTGTGTGATGTCTTTAGGTTAGTTAGGTTTCAGTAATTCTAATTTCTAGGGGACTGATGGCCTGAGATGTTAAGTCCCATAGTGCTCAGAGCCATTTGAACCATTTGAACAGTCCAAGGGACTGTGTCTGTCATACAATATCCACAGTCAACGTCTATCTTCCGGGGTGAGGTGTGTTCAAATGGTTCAAATGGCTCTGAGCACTATGGGACTCAACTGCTGAGGTCATAAGTCCCCTAGAACTTAGAACTACTTAAATCTAACTAACCTAAGGACATCACACACATCCATGCCCGAAGCAGGATTCGAACCCGCTACCGTAGCTGTCGCGCGGTTCCGGACTGTAGCGCCTAGAACCGCTTGGCCACTCCGGCCGGCGGTGATGTGTGTATATGTGTGTATATCAGAATACTTTTTGTTTTAATGAGCTTTCGGATCGTGCACATACATTCTTCTCAATAGTGCAATGTCAGTTATGACGACACGAACGTGAGGACTACACAACTCCCAGTCCTCGAGAGGAGATCTCTGACCAAGCCGGGAACCAAACCGGAGCCGTACGGGTAGCAACCACCCGCGCTGACAGTATCAGAGTACGTGGACTCTGGAATGTAATTCACCTGACTTTTAATATTTGTATCAGACATATCTTAATTCTGACAGTATATAGATAGCTAATAATGGTCTTGTAAAGTTAAAATGATTTGTTTGGAGTATTAAAGTACTATAGCAACTGAGCATTATAGAAGGAGGATTAGTGTATCTTTTCCCAAAGTAGCTGTTTTTCTTGAAATACACATACATAATCTAAAAGTAAGTACAGTAATTAGCACTAGTCGTAATTTGTCGCTAGTGTAGTGTAGGCCGGCCAGTGTGGCTGATCGGTTCTAGGCGCTACAGTCTGGAACCGCGCGACCGCTACGGTCGCAGGTTCGAATCCTGCCTCGGGCATGGATGTGTGTGATGTCCTTAGGTTAGTTAGGTTTAAGTAGTTCTAAGTTCTAGGGGACTGATGACCTCAGATGTTAAGTCCCATA
Organism: Schistocerca nitens; assembly: GCF_023898315.1. Classification (NCBI taxonomy): domain Eukaryota; kingdom Metazoa; phylum Arthropoda; class Insecta; order Orthoptera; family Acrididae; genus Schistocerca; species Schistocerca nitens. The sequence continues at coordinate 268,531,869 of NC_064618.1, forward strand.
GTGCTCAGAGCCATTTGAACCATTTTTAGTGTAGTGTACGGAAGTAGCCAGAAGCGCCTACTTCTGCCTGTTGAAGTATCCCTTTATTCATTCCACATCCCTAAAGGCTCTCCCTGGTGATGTAATTAACAGACTACGATGGGTGAACGCGTTATTCTGGAGTACGTTATCCGCATATGAATGTGTTGGTATAACACAGGTATCTAGTGACTGAAAATGAAGTCATAGTTTTTTTAGGAATGGATACCAAATAAACAAAAAACAAAACCACAGCTCAGTGGAGACTAAGAGTACGTTATCCGCATATGCATGTGTTGGTATAACACAGACATCTGGTGACTGAAAATGAAGTCATAGTTGTTTAGGAATGGATACCAAATAAACAAAAAACAAAACCACAGCTCACTGGAGACTAAGTAATACGAGAATAGTATTTCTAGTTCAGTTTTGAAAGCAACATTACAGAAATTGTACAGTAATTATAGTACAGTAATTACTGCAAGATTCGTTCTCCATTTTCCCCGTAATGTAAAATAAAAACTGAAACAATAGTGATAACGGACCTTTGAATGTCAGTAATACTTCAGCACCGACTTACGAAAAGTTAAATAGCCGGTTCCACTTCGCACGTCCACTCTAACCTTCAGATAATCAACAGTATCTATCGAAATCTCGAAAAGCCCTGAATAAATCGAAGCCAAGAACCACCCATTAATTCAAAGCTCCGATACTTTAATTAAACGTTGCAGTTTTTTGCGGCCGTTGTTTGCATGTTTGACAAATTTATTTTTTGGGCATTAGGCAGGGATTCAAGGCGTATTTATATGAGTTGCAGTTTCATCTTCCTATGCTGATGACATCATCAGAGATTACAACGACCCGGAAAGCACTTGAACTAAACTCCGTCCGAACAGAACTGAAAAGGCCCAATGGTACCGGCCGGGAGCGTCACTGGATGCGGATAGCAAGGGCCTTGTGGTCAGCACACCGCTCAGTTTCCGGGACCGGAGCCGCTACTTCTCAATCAGTTTGCCTCACAAGAGTGCACCCCGCTTGCAAAGAGTGCTCGGCAGACCGGACGGTCATCCATCCAAGTGCTAGCCCAGCCCGACAGCCCTTAACTTCGGTGATCTGACGGGAACCGGTATTACCGTTGCGGCTAGGCTGTTGACCCTGAAAGCAGTTACAGTCTCAAGAAAGGTCAGCAATACCGAAGTGTGCATACGTATCCACGCAACTGTTGGTTCGTTACGTCATCAGATCGCTGCTTTTCGCTGAGTAACACAGACGCTTGTAGTGGGGAAGAGTTCAGGCTCTTTGCTTTATTTAGCAGCGAGGCCTCCAAATTGTCCAATTTTATTCCTTCTTCCATTCCATTTTCCGTGCTTTTGAATTTTTGTTGCTTCTCTGTGCATCCTAGCAAAGCACCGAATTCGAGAAACTAATTCCGTTGTCCCGTGGTCCCGGTGCATGATATGCTATTGCCGCTTTATCCGTGTTGCCCACACGACAAGTGCTGTTGTCTTCCTCAGGGATAATGTTAATGCTTCTTTCCTTTCGCACAAGAGACCGCATGTGTAGAAGATTTTATATGCTCTCATTGCGGAAGCAGCAAGCGTACGTTCTATGCAGGGTTGAAATATTCGCGCACCTGAATTTTTGGTTCAAACAGTGTCAATGCGGTGGCGTCGAGGTTCTCTACTGGTGCGACCTGTTCCTGGTTTTACGAATGGAAGGAAAAATGCCCCTTTTGTTGGTTCTTTCTTTAGAAGCTCCAGATGTTTACCATGTAGTGTCCAATTTGTCTCTTCGTCAGAGCAGTTGTTTCTTCTGAAGGTATTTATTAAATGCCCGAGCTCTCCTCCAACTAGTGTGGCTCACGGTGTCTTTTAGATTAGACCAGTAATGTTCAGATCAATTCTCTTTTCTGTTTGCGACGGTGACTGCAAATTCTGTGAGGGTATGTATCAGTGCGTGTGGGCTTTCTGTAGACTTTGTGACATAAAGTTTCGGCGTTGTAGCATCCGACAGTGTCTCCAGCATTGCAAGATGAAAACATCCTGTAGAAAAATATGCATTGGACCACAGCCTGATGCTCATCAAACAAAAAGCACCAAATACTTCTTTCCCACTAACGAAAATCGGAACGGCTTAGTAAAAATTATTTGTTAATCACGACTAGTTTCATAATGTAATAATCACATCCTTAGGAGCCAAACTGTTGATCATTCAATGAATACTATGCTTAAAATCTCCGTAAGGGTAAACAACACAAGTACTCTGTCTTCCTGCACAAAAGTGGCGTCATAAAAAAGGCAACCGACATCAATAAGCCAAAAAGAGGAACAAGAGTAGGACGTAACCTGGACATATGCAGTATCTATTCTCACGTACTGCGGCTTCCCCATTACTACTAAATATGGTCAACGAGTATATGCCCGGGTTACATCTTGCTCTTGTTCATCTGGTTACTTTATTACTGAAGACTGCTTATTTTATGATGTCCGTTTTGTGCTGGAAGACAGAGGATTTCTTACGGGGATTTTAAGAACATTATGTATTGAAGGATCAACTGTTTCTCACCCGAAGATGTGACTATAATCTGTTGAAACAAGTCATGATTAATAAATACACTCCTGGAAATTGAAATAAGAACACCGTGAATTCATTGTCCCAGGAAGGGGAAACTTTATTGACACATTCCTGGGGTCAGATACATCACATGATCACACTGACAGAACCACAGGCACATAGACACAGGCAACAGAGCATGCACAATGTCTGCACTAGTACAGTGTATATCCACCTTTTGCAGCAATGCAGGCTGCTATTCTCCCATGGAGACGATCGTAGAGATGCTGGATGTAGTCCTGTGGAACGGCTTGCCATGCCATTTCCACCTGGCGCCTCAGTTGGACCAGCGTTCGTGCTGGACGTGCAGACCGCGTGAGACGACGCTTCATCCAGTCCCAAACATGCTCAATGGGGGACAGATCCGGAGATCTTGCTGGCCAGGGTAGTTGACTTACACCTTGTAGAGCACGTTGGGTGGCACGGGATACATGCGGACGTGCATTGTCCTGTTGGAACTGCAAGTTCCCTTGCCGGTCTAGGAATGGTAGAACGATGGGTTCGATGACGGTTTGGATGTACCGTGCACTATTCAGTGTCCCCTCGACGATCACCAGTGGTGTACGGCCAGTGTAGGAGATCGCTCCCCACACCATGATGCCGGGTGTTGGCCCTGTGTGCCTCGGTCGTATGCAGTCCTGATTGTGGCGCTCACCTGCACGGCGCCAAACACGCATACGACCATCATTGGCACCAAGGCAGAAGCGACTCTCATCGCTGAAGACGACACGTCTCCATTCGTCCCTCCATTCACGCCTGTCGCGACACCACTGGAGGCGGGCTGCACGATGTTGGGGCGTGAGCGGAAGACGGCCTAACGGTGTGCGGGACCGTAGCCCAGCTTCATGGAGACGGTTGCGAATGGTCCTCGCCGATACCCCAGGAGCAACAGTGTCCCTAATTTGCTGGGAAGTGGCGGTGCGGTCCCCTACGGCACTGCGTAGGATCCTACGGTCTTGGCGTGCATCCGTGCGTCGCTGCGGTCCGGTCCCAGGTCGACGGGCACGTGCACCTTCCGCCGACCACTGGCGACAACATCGATGTACTGTGGAGACCTCACGCCCCACGTGTTGAGCAATTCGGCGGTACGTCCACCCGGCCTCCCGCATGCCCACTATACGCCCTCGCTCAAAGTCCGTCAACTGCACATACGGTTCTCGTCCACGCTGTCGCGGCATGCTACCAGTGTTAAAGACTGCGATGGAGCTCCGTGTGCCACGGCAAACTGGCTGACACTGACGGCGGCGGTGCACAAATGCTGCGCAGCTAGCGCCATTCGACGGCCAACACCGCGGGTCCTGGTGTGTCCGCTGTGCCGTGCGTGTGATCATTGCTTGTACAGCCCTGTCGCAGTGTCCGGAGCAAGTATGGTGGGTCTGACACACCGGTGTCAATGTGTTCTTTTTTCCATTTCCAGGAGTGTAGTTTTGAGGCAGATGTAGAGGTTTTCATCAGTTGAAATGTATTATCAAACTTGTGGTTGCCCGTCGTACCAAGTGATTTGAAAATACTTTGTACTTACGTAACAGGAGTTCGAGTGTATATACAATTAACTGGTGGTAAACTGCGTCGGAAGATTCTATTCTTATTCGGGCAACAGCCGAGTAATCAATACGAGTAATCATAGAAATAAATGTCCTTTGATGTCACTGGAGTCTTCACATTAGTCATTAATAGCCGTCTAGACGTGTTTATAAGCGGATTTTTTGGGAATGGAAGGGGATATGAAAAAAGTGTGGTTAGCATCTTCCTCATAAGACATACACCCTGAGTAGGGCGGTGAAGCGAAGTCGACCAAGATGCTGCCGGACAGCTTATGAGTAAAACAGTGTGTGGTGTGATAACTAGAACTAAGCTACGAAACATGCAAGAGTTATGCGATGGTTGTACCAGGAGACTGGAGACAATGCGCAAATCGTGTCGGTCTTTGCGCGGATTACGTGATATCTGCTGTAGTTTTGTTGGGTGGTTGATGTCCTTCGTTTTTCCTGGTACAGCTGGTATATTGTACGTATGTAGACAGAAGAATACTCACAGACGTGACAGTGTTGACGCTGCGCTTTTGAAAAGTGAGCATATTGACACACTTGAAATGTTAAATACGAGAGTGTGACACACACAATACAAAATTAGAATATAAATAGAACTCTACATGAAATATAACACACAAAACCAATGGCACAACCAGACGCTTGATACTTAAATATAAACAAGCTGTTTAAATAAATTCGTTTGCGCATGGGTCCACAGCTTCGAGATAGTTTTCAAAAGACAACATTGTCCGTTATGGGCTGCACAACTTTCAGTTCATGTACTAATGGCCAGTTTCGCCTTTGTTAATCATTAATTTCTAGCAACATTCACAAACTGCAGTATTCTCCACACAAGCATGGACGGGACCTTTTCCACGCCAGCGATTCATACTGTCAGCAGGGAAGAAGATCGAAACTGGTCATCCAAAAAATAAAAAGTGACTTAAATGCGATAACGACTGTTTTCATTAAATAAGTTGTATCAATATACTCTTAAACTACTCACTGTTAAAACAAAGTCAAATAAGAACAAGAAACAGTTGAACCTCTAAAGTAACGTTAAGCATTACTATTTAGTTCAGAATCTGAAAGGAATTTTTGTAGATAAAAATATAGAACCGCGCCTCCCAAATATGAACAAATTTATTCTGCATAAGAAAGACCTGCTATGACACTCTGGTGCGAGCTGCCGGAGATTGTGGTCATGTGTGCGTGAGCTGTACTTGCTTGTGTGAGATAATGCGTGTGTTGCCGAAAGCTAATGTGTAAGTGTCTTTTAGTTATGCCTGTTTGCAACTTAATGAGCCGTCTTTGCGGTAAATAGCAATGTATATTTTCCTTACATTGTTGATATTTGAACCTGGGGTTTCCACTGTTGCTATGGCAATAACTTACGTAATATAGATGTTGTCTCTTTTTTTCGGACATGTAATAGTTGTATATTACAACACACCAATGCTGACACGTAGTTAAAAAACAGAAATCTCCAATATTCACTGAGCAAAGGCAATCCACTCAATTGTGCATACTCTGTAGTTCAAAGTTAAAAACAGTAATACAGAACATAGTATATTGTAAGATTCACTCTCTGTTTTCTGGACAATACAAGTCGCTTTATGCAGTAAAAACGCTTGTGTGGAAACTAACGTATCGACATTGTTCAGCGCCCAAGTTATTAATCACGAATTCAGTGTTTAATGACTTCCTAGCTCCTGAAATGCTATGACAACACCGCAACTCTATTCACAGAAAATTAATTTAAAAAATAAATTTTATTCATTTCGGCAGTGTAATAGTGAATAATTATTAGTTACTAGTGAAAGAAATTAACTGTGTTACTGCAGACGTGCTCGGATAGCTGAAGTGATTAAGCCGACCGCTTGCGATGAGCGGAAGATCCGAGGTCGAGTCCCGGCCTAGCTCAAATTTTCACCTGTCGCAAAAAGTTAATGTCAATCCATATTAACAAAATGGGAATAATACTGCAATGTTTACCGCGGCTGGTATCGTCAGAACAGTGTCTGTTCCTTGAGATACACACCTGTGTCTGAGGATATTTTAATGTGAAGAAACAGGCACTGTATAGATTACAAATATTGTAACCATCAATGAAGATTTATTGCCGGTATTCTTCAAACAAAACTGACTGCAAACCCACGTTAATATTTTACGGCGCAAACTGCCTTTCTTTGTAAATTAGTTAAATTCTGTCGATGAACTTCACTTGTTCAATGACCATCGGAATGTCAGGATTCGGAATAGGTTTAGATTATAATAGAGACAATGATGACTGCACAAGATCTTTAAGCAAACATAAATACGTTAGAGTAATGACTGCATTGTAATCGAAATTTTCACAACGCCATGGCACTACCGTATACCTCTAATATGACTCGAAACGAGTTGCTGTTGTTTCGCTGCAATGTAGCATTGCTAGCTAGATACGCTGTTTGCTCTGCATTATCGAATTATGTGAGTGTACCTCTCCACTCACAATGTATTAACACGCACCTCGCATAAACTACCAAATACCATCCATTCCATATTCCGAGCTCACACTGCTATTTCCACGTGCAGTAATATTTGCAGCCTCTGCTGCTGCTGCTCGTACTGGAATAACATATACGCTTACTCCCGCCTCCTGTGCTGAAATTGCTGAAATTGCTGACTAGCGCGCCCCACTCACTGCAGATTTTTTTTCGATAGTTATTCGAAAATACTTCCTAATACAGACGTTAAAATATAGACAAAGGTCCTTGACATGTCCAAGCACTTTAAGTAAACGTACAGATACATAAAAAAGAATCAATACATTGCGATACTGTAGGAATTAATATTCCTTTCTGATATTGCCGAGGTATCGATACAATTTTAGATATAAGTAATGATAACAAATATCATGACCGAGCGATGTGGCGCAGTAGTTAGGACGCTGGATTCACATTCGGAAGGTCAACGGTTCAAAGCCGCATCCCGCCATTCTGATTCAGGTTTTCCGTGATCTCCTTGAGTCGCGTCAGGAAAATCCCGGGATGGTTCCTTTGAAAGGTCAAGGCCGACTTCCTTCCCCATCCTTCCCTATTCCGATGGGACTGATGACCTTGCTGTTTGGTCCCCTCCCCCAAATCAACCAACCAAGCAAATATATGCATCAAGCAGCTCTGGTTCACAATCTCTCTTGCTCTATCCGCCAAAGTTTTTATGACGCATCGCGTTTGTTGTGGGTAGTGGTTCGAATCCCAGTGTAGGTAACGGTCTGTGTGGTTGTGTTTTCGGTAAACTGTGTGGCCCAAGCTACCATCTACCTTCTTGAAAACTGCAGCCGAATTAAAACATCTCACCACCGCATTGCTCAATAATGGTTATTCGTTCCGTGAGGTGAAAAGAGCGTTAACACCACCGCGTAGAAATCAAAAATGGTTCAAATGGCTCTGAGCACTATGGGACTTAACTTCTGAGGTCATCAGTCCCCTAGAACTTAGAACTACTGAAACCTAACTTAAACTCAGGACAGCACACACATCCATGCCCGAGGCAGGATTCGAACCTGCGACCGTAGCGGTCGCACGGTTCCAGACTGTAGCGCCTAGAACCGCTGCGCCACCCCGGCCGGAGCGTAGAAATCATAGTGATGCTCAAGCGCTGGTGAAATAGAAAGTTTTCCTGCCATTCATTAAGGACGTGACTGACGGCATACGAAAAATATGGAGAATGCGGAAAATCGCGGTAGTTTACACAAGGATGCCTGCCAACCGCTGAAAAAAAGGTGGAATTTATAGGGTTCCGGGTAGTTGTGGGGAGGTGTACGTGAGTACTACAAAAAGAAGTGTCAAAAAACGACTCGAAGAGCACACGGGCAATTGCAGAAGAGGGGAGATAGACAAATAAGCTGCTGCGGAACATGCTTTACAGCCACGAGACCATCACATTCATTTTGGCCGGACTCAAGTACTTGCAGCCACAAACGGATACCACGAATGACTATACAGAGAGAGGCCATAGAGATTGTAGCACACCCCAGGAATTTTAAAAGGAAGGAGGAGGGCGTGAAAATGAATGGAATGTTGACGTCGGTGCTGAAGAAGAACCGTGGGATGATAGTACGTAACCGTGGGATGATAGTACGTAACAGCGGACGACTGCAGTCGACAACGGGCAATTGCACTCGCGTATTGTCCGCAGCTCGTGGTCGTGCGTTAGCGTTCTCGCTTCCCGCGCCCGGGTTCCCGGGTTCGATTCACGGCGGGGTCAGGGATTTTTCTGCCTCGTGATGGCTGGGTGTTGTGTGATGTCCTTAGGTTAGTTAGGTTTAAGTAGTTGTAAGTTCTAGGGGACTGATGACCATAGATGTTGAGTCCCATAGTCCTCAGAGCCACTTGAACCATTTTTTGAACCACTAGCGTATTCAAAACATGTGACGTCACGTCACTGCGCGGAAACGGAATTTTGCTGTAGTCAGTAGCGAGCCAGGTTGTGAATAGGACGTTCAACAAAGCTACGATCCCCCTTGAAAATGTCCTCCACAGATGGGGACGAAACGTCCGGTTTTGAAGTGAAATCCCTTAGTCTACGGCATAATACCCCGAAACATTTTATTAACTTTGACAATTCCGGTCGTGAATGTTAACACTTCACAGGAAGTTATATTTCGTTCCACAGTAAAATTTGTTTTAAAAATGCAAAATAATTTGCGAATACAACTTCCAGATTACGTCAGCGCATCTACGAGTTGAAGCTAAGGACTGATATCGTTACCAAGTAGATGTGAATAGTCTTGTATTTGACAATACGGTTTATTTGTGTCTAAATATTATGAGTGGAATCGTAAGGATCATTATATATCTGTCTCGTAAAAGTGCATTGGTCCTCAGATGTAAATAGCACAGGGTGTCCCACTCAAACCTCCCTTATTTCAAAGACCAAGGAAAAAAAAAACTACAGTATATACGATAGTGAAAAATGCACCACATTGTAGAGCATCTCAAAGAATTTATTTATTTATCATCAGTACACCTCTAAATTTGAACCATTTGTAGCACGTAGAATATCGATTCTATATTCAATTTCTTTCCAACGTCTTTAAAACATTTCCTTTGTTACTGTTGCAATCGCATTAGTGATACGATGTCGCAACGTAGGAACATCGTCCACTTTGGTCGCATACACGAGGTGCTTCACGAATCCCCACATGAGGAAATCAAGCAGCGTAAGGTCGGGTGAATGTGGTGGGTCCTCCGCGTCCGATCCAACGATTGGGAAATTTCCTATCCAGGAACTTGCGAACTGCCGTTGGCCAATGCGGCGGAGCTCCATCTTGTCGAAAAATCTTGTATCTGAGGGAACACAAACTGCTCCAACATGCCCAGATACACTGATCCATTCACTGTTTGTTCCTCAAAGAAGAACGGTCCAACAATCCTGTCGTGCATCAGCCTACACCAGACGTTTAGTTTAGGGCTATCACGAACATGTTCAATGACAACGTGCGGATTTTGCGAACACCCAATCCGAACATTATGGCTATTTACCCTTCTTGATAGATGAAAGGTCGCCTCATCTGAAAATAAACATATTTCCAGGAAGCTGGCATCCATATCAATACGCTGCAGCATATCCGCAGCACATTGTTCTCGGCGTTGTTTGTCGTTTGGCGTCAGACGTTGCTGAATTTGCACTTCGTAAACACACTGAAACACGTATGTATTCATTACCAGCGATGGCGAGGCATGACAAAATCTCTGACCAGAGAGTTATTTATCGTTGCTAGTCTGCGCTTGACCGCGCGAGTCGTCAGTTGGATAGTAGTAGCAGTCTGGAGCAGTTGCATGTAGCGAGTCGGCAGGAACAGTTGCACTCTATCTGCAGTAGTAGTCAGTCGGCAGTAGTGTGTGGCGAGTGGGGAGAGAGAGTAGTCGGTTGGAGAGCAGTAGCAGTCTGGAGCAGTTGCATGTAGCGAGTGGACGGTTGTACTGAGCGGGCGTCGGCATGCATCGACGGCGTGCTGTTCTTCCGAATCTGGTCAGGATTGTGGTGGACGATGTGTATTATTGTAGAAGGTAATGAAGCAGCATTGCGCTCAGCTAATAACGTATGTTAATTGTAATTAATTTGTTCAAAAAATGCCCCAATAATAATTTTTCTATAAAGTAACTTTTTTAAAGAAAAGGATTCATTTCAAGTTAAATAATATTTCCCATGCATTCCCTCCAAGAATCAGAATTAAATATGGGGCAGCATTGCACGGAGCTGTGCCGAAAAATAAGAGCAGATGTAGGTGCAGTTTTACTGAGGTAAGAATTTATCAGGTTTAATTATTTTTCAGGGCCGAAGGTCAGCATTGCTGCCCTTATAAGATTTATCAGGTTTAATTATTTGTGTTGCGATGTTACATTCAGTTCATGGTTCATTATCTAATTAATATTATTGTGTGGGTTTTAGGTCAATTTGCATTTATCAATTTTGTGGGGAGTTTACATTTGGGCCATTGTTATTCTTTAATTTTGCAAGGAGGTTACGCTTGACTCATTTTTATTATTCACTTTTGTGGGAAGACAACATTTGGCACACATTTTTTTTTATAATCATTGATTTTCAAATTTCTTGCGGGGAGGTTACAACACATACAAAGAGATGGTGAACGGCACGATGTAATGTTGATCGAGGTAAATCAAGTTACCTATGTGCTTAGCGTGGGCTTTGAGAAACGTTTTTCTGATGTCCTCCACTGTCTCTTCTGAAACTCTGTAATGTGCACTGCCAGAATGTTTCAGAACACTTTCTGTTGCCAGAAACTTCCTATACCATTCCCTAATTGTTTTCACATCAGCTGGATCACATTCATACACACGACGATAATTTCTTTGCAGAGTAATCGGCGATTTTGTTTCTGCAAACCACACTACTGCTTGTGCTCGCTGCTGTGGAGTCGCCATTTTCACTTCGTGCGACCGTCCTGCACTCTGGCGACGACACTTCGGCCCGTCTGACGCGGGAATATAAATTCTTTGAAGTGCTCTACACTGTGGTGCATTTCTTGTTGTCGTAACTGCTGAGGTTTTCTTTGAAATAATGGAGGTTTGAGTGGGACATCCTGTATAATGAATAACGAAGATCCTTCAGCGAATGTTACCTGACGCACTATCAACATTTTCTCAGCGATCAACGTTGTCCTGAAACTGTTTCGATATCTGTACTGGATTAAACAAAAGTCATAAAACATAAAACTTTATTTTGTATAAAGACCAGATGTTATGAACAGAAACAGACGACATTAGTAACGTGTACAATAGAGGAGTCTTCACAAAACTAAACGCTTCCCGCCAAGAAACAGTATACTGCCTTCTACTTGTGTGGAAGCAGTAAACTAAATGGAACGTTCAGCATTGCAGCGCGGCAACAATCGTAAGTATCGAAAGTATAGTAAGTATCTGTGACAGATGTGGAAGGGAAATCAGCAGTCTGCAGGTGGCTATATCCAACCAGACTCCTACGAACAGACATCCAACCAAACAGACTTCTACAAACGGCGGATATTGAAACGTGTACCACGATGGGAAAAAAATGTTGAGAACGTTGGTAACTATGTAGCAAAGTAGACAAAAGATGTAAGTTCATGTGAGATTTTTTCTTTTGTTACCTATTAAACTTTTTGGTAACAAAATTATTGTAAGTTGCTCCCCGATCTCCCCCCTTGTATGCTGCGTGTCCACACTTGGCTCTTATGACTCTGCTGGGGGACACTTTCAGTGAGGTGTTTGAATGTCAGTGCAGGAATGGTAGCCCATTATTGCTCAAGAGCCAACACCAGAGAAAGTAGTGATGTGGTGCGATGTGGTCCGGAGCGAAGTCGTCGTTCTGACACATTCCTAAAGCGCTGTTGACCACACACCATTGACCACAGACACTACTTTACGACAGAGTACGTTTTTATGCTGATGCAGTCATCGTCTCCGAGCAGTTCCTCTGATCTTCTTTCTACTTTTACGAATTTAGCTGCAAATAGCTTATTTCTTGTCTTTTTACATTGGTTCACGACAAGCTTGTTTCGGAATTAGTGTCTTTCAAATGTTCCCGGTTCAAATGGCTCTGAGCACTATGGGACTCAACATCTTAGGTCATAAGTCCCCTAGAACTTAGAACTACTTAAACCTAACTAACCTAAGGACATCACACACACCCATGCCCGAGGCAGGATTCGAACCTGCGACCGTAGCAGTCCCGCGGTTCCGGACTGCAGCGCCAGAACCGCTAGACCACCGCGGCCGGCAAATGTTCCTGTCGACATAACATTTATGTATCATTTTATTCTACACCTGTGTAACAGTACCATGAGATTTTAATCTTATACTAACGTCTAGATGGAGTAACGACCATAAAGCATCCTGGGGCGTAATTTCTTTTATTTACTACGTTGTTAATGTAAGTCAAGCATTTACTTCCTACAGGAATTTCGTGTTTTTCGCAGCTGTCAAATGACAGATCCTCCCATTGATACATCGTGTTCACAAATAAATTATATTTCAGACAGTCAGAGGTATTTTATTGTGAAGAGAACGTATCAATGGAACGATCAGTCATTTCATAATTCTAAAAAAATAATACGAATTTTTTATAGAACGTAAATACTTTACCTATATTAACAACGTAGTAAACAAAAGAAATTACGTTCCAGGGTGTTTTACGCACTTTACCCCCTCTAGACGTAAGTATAATGTAAGTTAGAAATCTCATAGTTCTCTTACATATGTGTAGTATAAAATAATACGTAAAACAATGTAATGTCAACAGGAAAACTTGAAAACGGAAAAATGCCGGAACAATCTCGTCGTGAATCTATGTAAAAAGGACGAGAAATATACTATTTGCTGCTAATTTTGTAAAATTATAAAGACGATGTCGTATTATGACCTTATGCAAGGTAAGTATCCAACAGAGAAGACGTGTTCTTCTGATGTACGCAATACGCAGTGCTATAAAATGTGTTTATATCCTTCCGCATTTAGCATTTTCTTAAGCACGATAAGGGGCCCACTCTCTTACCACGGAAAACACCATCCGTACCGCATTACAAACGCCTCGGTACTTCACAGTCGGGACTACAAATGGTGGTGGGTAATGTTATCTAGCCATTCGCCAAACCGACACTGCGATCGGGTTGGCACTGGATATATCGTGATTTATAACTGCAAGTCACTCTTTTCCAGTCATGCGCTGTCCAGTGCCGTCGCTGTTTACAGCACCTAAAGCGTCGCTTACCACTGACTACACACAAGTGGGGCTTCTGAGGAGCTGCTCACCAGTTGTACCGTATTCTATTCCTTTGAATCCCTACGAACAGTCATTGTGCCAGATGGGCTGCTGGTAGCAACTCGGAATTCACGGATTATTCTTTCTGTTGATTTCGTGTGACTGCTCACAGCCACCCCCCGGACTGTCCGTCAGCATGCGATGCCACTATCCGAATGTACTGTAATAGTTTTAGATCATGCGGCATCGGACGTCTGGAAAGCGGCTATCGCGTGTAATAAGCCTGCTGAATAGCTTTGCTATGTAGTTCAGACTACTACACGGAATCACTGAATAAATATTGGCGATGGCGTACAAGAAATGGAATGTAAAATGAATTCTGATTTTCATTAACAAAAATAACCTCTTTGAAGTGACTGAACAGAATGCACCAACTGGTGTACGTTAATCACGCCTAGCAGGCGAACAACATTTACGTAACACAATATACACAAACATATGATAAACATTTGAACTTGCTGTAAGTTAGATTGATCTACATCAACTGTCAGTAATGATTTTAATGTTACAGAATTTGCCTTGTACTGAAGGTACATTGAGTACTGTGGTGGCAATAAATTCTTTAATTGAATAATCAATGAACACTATAGAACTGATGGTTAATAGAGATGTTAAAAACATTACTTTATAATCATTTTGTTCTAATGAAACTGAAAGAGTTTTTACGTTGATAGTCTACTGAAAAGCCACCACATCGAGTTGAACTGCAATTATTGTGGCACAGTACCTGGGGTCTTCTGTCAGTTGTATAATCCGGCGTTTGTTGGAAATTATATCCTCTTGTTGCATTAATACGCCGATTCTCACGTAATATAGCCTTTTTACTGGTATTGCTGCACACACAGTGATGGATTAGGGTAATAATGAACTATTTTCTGTAAATAATTGATGACACTCATGGAATGCACTTTGAATCACAAACTTATTATTTCACTCAGACATTACACTGTAGAGAACTTGACTTGATAAATACATAAACTGGTTCGCTACGGATAAATGTACTTGTTATGGCGGCGGTATAAAATGCACTATTCATAAAAACATTGTCGTACGATAGCTACTAGTTCGTTGCTTGTGCTGGCGTGAGCTCATCAATGGATCTCATATGGTAGTAAGATCACATTGCAACATTAGCTGCAGACACTGGTCACTTCATACCTTGCTGCTGGTCGCTGCAGTCAGTCGTAAATTACGCAGACTTCCACAAGCCGTGCCATGTGCTTTTGGAGCGGGAATAGCAACTATATCGCTCACAAGCCGTCTCCGTCCAAATGTTGCATCCTGCAAGCCTTGTTGTCCATTTGACTTGCTGACACACCATAAATCCAGTTCGTGTTTGTTGTAAGCTCACTTTTAACTGTCTATAAGCAACGTTACCGTACCGTACTTAAACCGTCACTTTCGCGCCGCGTAATCTCTGTTCTGCATCTGAACAATTCCAGAACACATCTCTCTCTACTGCCAAATTCACGCGCCAACGTGCATTTTCCGCGTTCTCTGGGATTTCCCTCACATTTAAACATTAATTTACACTTGCCAAGTTCTCTAATTACAAATGGACATACCATAACATTACCATATTCAATTACAGTCATTATATACACTCCTGGAAATTGAAATAAGAACACCGTGAATTCATTGTCCCAGGAAGGGGAAACTTTATTTACACATTCCTGGGGTCAGATACATCACATGATCACACTGACAGAACCACAGGCACATAGACACAGGCAACAGAGCATGCACAATGTCGGCACTAGTACAGTGTATATCCACCTTTCGCAGCAATGCAGGCTGCTATTCTCCCATGGAGACGATCGTAGAGATGCTCGATGTAGTCCTGTGGAACGGCTTGCCATGCCATTTCCACCTGGCGCCTCAGTTGGACCAGCGTTCGTGCTGGACGTGCAGACCGCGTGAGACGACGCTTCATCCAGTCCCAAACATGCTCAATGGGGGACAGATCCGGAGATCTTGCTGGCCAGGCTAGTTGACTTACACCTTCCAGAGCACGTTGGGTGGCACAGGATACATGCGGACGTGCATTGTCCTATTGGAACAGCAAGTTCCCTTGCCGGTCTAGGAATGGTAGAACAATGGGTTCGATGACGGTTTGGATGTACCGTGCACTATTCAGTGTCCCCTCGACGATCACCAGTGGTGTACGGCCAGTGTAGGAGATCGCTCCCCACACCATGATGCCGGGTGTTGGCCCTGTGTGCCTCGGTCGTATGCAGTCCTGATTGTGGCGCTCACCTGCACGGCGCCAAACACGCATACGACCATCATTGGCACCTCGGCAGAAGCGACTCTCATCGCTGAAGACGACACGTCTCCATTCGTCCCTCCATTCACGCCTGTCGCGACACCACTGGAGACGGGCTGCACGATGTTGGGGCGTGAGCGGAAGACGGCCTAACGGTGTGCGGGACCGTAGCCCAGCTTCATGGAGACGGTTGCGAATGGTCCTCGCCGATACCCCAGGAGCAACAGTGTCCCTAATTTGCTGGGAAGTGGCGGTGCGGTCCCCTACGGCACTGCGTAGGATCCTACGGTCTTGGCGAGCATCCGTGCGTCGCTGCGGTCCGGTCCCAGGTCGACGGGCACGTGCACCTTCCGCCGACCACTGGCGACAACATCGATGTACTGTGGAGACCTCACGCCCCACGTGTTGAGCAATTCGGCGGTACGCCCACCCGGCCTCCCGCATGCCCACTATACACCCTCGCTCAAAGTCCGTCAACTGCACATACGGTTCACGTCCACGCTGTCGCGGCATGCTACCAGTGTGAAACTAGGATAATATTATTACGTACAGTAAAAATATTAATTTAATATTAGTTTAAAATGTATATATATACATTTTTTAAACTAATATTAAATTAATATTTTTACTGTACGTAATAATATTATCCTAGTTTAATGCTTTTTTATTTCGTCGTCCGAGCGCAGCACTATTCAGATACTGTCTTACTCGTAGCACTATTTCATTTGACTGCCGCCAGGCGGAAGCACCTGTGCTTTTGTTTGCGCAACTATCCAACAGATGGCATGAGCGTTCACTTATTCAACTGCTGCGCCTTGGCTATGCTTGGTTGTGGCATTACAAGCACATGAGGTCTTCCTAGCTGTGAGTGTTTCTTCCCGTTTCCACTTCAAAGTCACATCACCAACACTCGGTTTTGGAAGCTCTAGAAGGGCTGAAATGTCACTGATGGATTTGTTATGTAGTTGACATCCAGTGACTTGTTCACGTTTGAATTCTCTGAGCTCTCCTGAAGACCCATTCTTCTTCTCTACTGACAATACAATACTTCCGACCTACTTTTATACTAGGAGGTCAGCGCCCGCCTCTTGTAACATCTAGTGGTCAATTCCACATTAACATGGGGGTGTCCGGACTCTGTTGATTAAACAGCGTCCTGGTATCGCGCGCTTCTTTCTCTCCCATGTTAAGTTTTGAAACCAATGCCTAAGTCACCTGAGGGAATGTAAAAAGTCTAGTATCTCTAGTTACGCAATATGCAAAGAGAAGCCGACATTCACAGTTGTTATCATTTACATTTGAAATCGAGCACTGATTTTAACAATTGAACAACTTGTTTGTTGTATTGCTATTACACATGTAGTAGTGCAGATAGAGAAATGTCTCTGAATTTCTGAGTATCAGTGCTACGGTTGTCGTTTTCGATTTTGCCTGGTGAAACGGTAACCAGCAGTTGAAATACTATATTGACAGTTCTTCTTATTGATTCAGTGAATTCTTGTATTGCGTTTCTTAGCAAGCCATTTAGTTTAATATTTATGAAAAATCCGCCTCGATTTCACAAACTACCTGGTGTTTACCTAGGTTTCAGTGTGGGTAACCACGCCTTCTTCAGAACAAATGTAAAACAGCTTGCCTAAATAGGCATAGTCAAAGGCTAAAATCAACACCCACAGCGGCAAGACCCCATATTTTTTTTGTTTACAAATACACGGTACATACGTACCGAGTCATTAATATTACTTATCTCAACCATGTGGGTGCTGCCATGGTCACAGGCTCTCCACCGAACTGAGGCACCGCAGGCTGCTCACAAGAGCGGCTATCGAAATCACTGCGCATGCGCGCGGCCAGGAAACGCTCTTCTTATGCATGGGAGCGGGATTACAAAGTAAACACGGATCGGGACCTAACTGATTGCCAAAAGTTGTCGCACAAATAGCAAATTGAGCAAATGATAAAAGCGATGATGCCAGACGTCTTAAATTGGCGAGAGATCTGGAGAATGTGCTGGCCAGGGCAGCAGTCAAACATTTTCTGTATCCAGAAAGGCCTATACAGGACCTGCAACATGCGGTCGTGCATTATCATGCTGAAATGTACGGTTTCGCAGGGATCGAATGAAGGGTAGAGCCACAGGTCGTAACACATCTGGAATGTAACGTCCACTGTTCAAAGTGCCGTCAATGCGAACAAGAGGTGACCGAGACGTGTAACCAATGGCACCCCATACCATCACGCCGGGAGATACGCCAGTATGGTGATGACGAATACACGCTTCCAATGTGCGTTCACCGCGATGTCGCCAAACACGGATGCGACCATTATGATGCTGTAAACAGAACCTGGATTCATCCGAAAACATGACGTTTTGCCATTCGTGCACCCAGGCGTCAAGAGTAACCGCAGCCATGGTCTCCGAGCTGATAGTCCATACTGCTGCAAGCGTCGTCGAACTGTTCGTGCAGATGGTTGTTGTCTTGCAAACGTCTCCATCTGTTGACTCAGGGATCGAGACGTGGCTGTACGATCCGTTACAGCTATGCGGATAAGATGGCTGTCATCTCGCCTGCTAGTGATAACGAGGCCGTTCGGATCCAGCACGGCGTTCCGTATTACCCTCCTGCACCTGCCGATTTCATGTTCTGCTAACAGTCATTGGACCTCGACCAACGCGAGCAGCAATGTCGCGATACGATAAACCGCAATCGCGATAGGGTACAATCCGACCTTTATCAAAGTCGGAGACGTGATGGTACGCATTTCTCCTCCTTACACGAGGCATCACAACAACGTTTCACCGGGCAAAGCCGGTCAGCTGCTGTTTGTGTAAGAGAAATCGGTTGGAAACTTTCGTCATGTCAGCATGTTGTAGGTGTCGCCACCGGCGCCAACCTTGTGTGAAGTTCTGAAAAGCTAATCATTTGCATATCACAGCATCTTCTTCCTGTCGGTTAAATTTCGCGTCTGTAGCACGTCATCTTCGTGGTGTAGCAATTTTAATGGCCAGTAGTATATATGCTCGTGAAATTTCAACATTGCACTTGCAATACGAAGAGATAAATATTATCCTCCTCCGTAGTAATGTCCATTAATATGTGTCCGTATACTTTCGATCGGATAATCTATGTTCAACGCATCCTGGTGATACAAGGGATATGAGGAAGGGATGCGAACGTAAAGGAACAAAGTCCAAATTCCCGTTGGAAGTGGTATAGCTGTCTCAGTGAACCCGCATTGAACGAAAGCCTCGCAGTGTACTCAAGAGGTAGTGCTGCCGCTGAAGAGTTTGCGCAGACAGACAGGGGGAGAGCTGCGCCAACAGTGCCCACCAGACGGAGAATCTGTCTGCCATTGTCCGGTTATAGCTCCGCGGAGAGCGGCCGGTGCGTCTCGTGTCGCTTGCAGGTAAGACGGCGTAAAAAGGTCTGAGAGAGACTGGGATACGAGAGTAAGTAGAGCCCGCCGCCCACGTGCGGACAGCCGGACGTGGAGACCACACCGGCGCTCCGCGAAGCGGACGGCAACTCCGTGGGCGCCGCCTCTCTCCCGTACGTACGCGTGTGCGTGCGTGCGTGTGTGCGCGCGGGCAATAATCGTGGCGTGGTGACTCAAGCCGAGTGGTCCGATGAGTTATGCGTCGCCGGGCTGACAGCTTGGCAGTCTTACCTGAGAGCCGCGTCGACACACACGCACACACACACACACACACACACACACACACACACACACACACACGGGGCTGACGGCGCCCACGCGCACATGCCGGGCAGTCTTGAGCGCTGTGAAGGGCGTGGCAGCGCGGCCGCTATTATGAGGGCCCGGCCTCGAGGGATCCTACCGAGCCGGCTCAGCCGTCGCACAGACAGCAGAATCGCTGTCCACGTCGGGAATCAGGATGTCTGTCGCAGAGTCTCGAGTTACGGCGGCCGGCCTAGAATTTCAATTAGTTTTTCGATTAAGTCTCGCAGCGGTCCCTTCTTGCCGACGTACCTGCTCCGTGCTCTACCCGTCTCTCTCTCTCTCTATCTATCTATCTCTGTGCAGTCCTCTTTTCACCTGCTCTGTCGCCCCCTCCTCTCCTGCCTCCATCTCTCTCTCTCTTGCTCTCACTCTTTTGCCAAATCCACTTCCACTCTTAATGTGCCTGGCGCCTGTAGATAATTTCCTTGATGCGACAGCTCTAAGCCCCTTGTAACTCCATCTGACTGAACTCTGGAACTGCAGATACTAAATTGTCTTCAACGTGAAAGACCAAAGCTACCTGAAGTAATAAAAAATAAATGTAACTGCCAGTCTACAGTTTCCGTGCAGTTTTATGGAGTCGTTTTCGGCGTGCTGTACGAGAGATAAGGCTGTCTTTTTATTCGCGTATCATAAACGCAGCTTGTGATTTTCAATAGGAAGAAATACCGGTGTTTACTAAAAGGAATTAACAACTACTCTGAATTCTAACAGAAATCCTTGCATTTGCCTCATCGCCACTCTTCAGTTCCTTAAGGTATTTCCAGATGAAAAATAAGGGGGGAGGAGGGGGCGGAGCAAACAATCCTCATGTGAAACACAATGCCTCATTTTTAACAGAAGCGTATTTCTCGCTTTCTCGAATTCTTTCTTGGATCTGATCTCAGTACTGAGAAGCAATGGAGATCTTTAGAGACCGGTCGCGGTGACCGAGCTGTTCTAGGCGCTTCAGTCCGGAACCGCGCGACTGCTACGGTCGCAGGTTCGAATCCTGCCTCGGGCATGGATGTGTCTGATGTCCTTAGCTTAGTTAGGTTTAAGTAGTTTTAAGTTCTAGGGTACTGATGATCTCAGATGTTAAGTCCCATAGTGCTCAGACCCATTTTTTGAGATCTTTAGAGTTACAACTGACGATCAACAAATTCTTTACACATTTTACGGAATGTATATTGTTTTCATCCGTCCAATGTATATTTAATTACGAAACTTTCATTTCCACCGCTGCATTGTGGGAATGATTTGGAAAAAAGTATTGCACAGTTTCCAGACGTTCTGAATATTCATCTCTGATTGTTCATGAAATCACACCATCTATCACATACAGTTTTCACTGAAATGTTGCTCTGGTTTCACTTTTTAACAGTACATTTCTAATTCTCAAATAGGCACACTTTCAAATAGGCACACTTTCCAAGTCAAGTTCTTAGCTAAGAGTTAACCAATCGAACACTGTTAATTCATCGTACTGACTCATATATTTGCTAATGTAATACCTACAAAAAAAAAGCAGTCATGGCTTTTGTGAATACATTAAGAAGCATTACATTTATAGATGCTATATCTTACTTTCACGGGAACGATGTTCTTTTTAGCCCTCTCATGCCGACTTGACACTTGACATTTCCACTACAGTCTCTTTTCACCTTCATTGCCCAATATTTGTGTGTGCAGGTAACTGGAGACACTATGAAGAAACGATAGGTATCTTTCAGCCAGAGGATTTTTCCAGGAAAAACTAATTTTTGTGGGGATATTAGTTTCAGACATGATGTAAGATGTAAGAGCGTCATATGTCTGCAAAATCCTTTTTATTGCTGTTGTGATAGCTACCTCGTCTTACAATGAGAATGTATTGTCTTATTTTCAGTTTTTACAAAATTACAAAATTCGACCAGTTTTGTGCTCCCAGGTTTTGTGCTCCGCTGAACTGAAAAAAAGGGGGTATACGTTCTGGACAAAAACTTCCACATCCATCTCCAGAATGCATGAAACAATCCTAACTCTATTAAGTATAAAATGGCATGAACAGCCACTTCCTAAAATGTGGTCCCTCAGTCATTTCATGAGTTTACTGAAGGCATTGTTCGAACCAGATGGCTATAGTCTCCCAAAGTTGAAATTGACGTTACCACCGCCAAATTCAACACACTTTTGTGTCGTATTGTTTTTCTAAAGCAGTTCCAATATATAGTTGACTACAGTGTCTAACAATTCGTTTGGAGGATTAGACGTGTCAGAAGTTTAGCTTGCATGTGTCACCCATGGCTGGAGGAAAGAAATCAATAAATACAGGAAAAAGTTTAATAGTGGCATGGTTGCTTGCATCAGTAGCAATACTAAGAAAATTAACTTCTTCCGATTGAACTTGTAATTGATCTAGTCGGACAGGGGTTAATACATTGCTGGCTATTGCTTCACATTTCGGTCCAGCACAAGAAAAGTTTCCAGTAATTTAAGAATCATCGAAAGTCTTTCCAACCATTTTGTTGGTACAATCACTACCGAAGCACAGCTAACACTACCGAACAACAAAACCCAAGACAAGTGGTTCCCAACCGGGGGTGTGGGGGGGGGGGGGTGTAATTACCCCTTGATGGGTTAGATGAGATCTTCTGAGAGGTAAAAAAAAAAACCGATTCGATTCTGTTTCAGTCACGAAACTAGATTATTTTCATTTTTCTCTCACTTTTGTAAGACTCTGCTATTGATTTTATATGTTAGCAATAAAATATGTTTTCTCAATTAGTAGCATTAATGCGGTGGAGGTTACAGGTTCCTCACATCGTCCAACCACTACACACTTATGTTTTGCTTTGACCCGTATACTGCTGATGATAAAAGTAAGACATATACGTAACAAATGCTTAATATCTCAAGAAAATATCTTCTCCAAATTGTAGACAATACCTCCAGTGGTCCAGAAATTGCTTTTACTCGCTTCGAGACAGATAAATGAGTTAACTGACAGCACGACACCGGTTGAGAAGTGGAGTGTACCAATCAAGTGATTTAAGAACGTATAGTGGACACATTTTAACCTGGTTGATTTTAAATGGGGTTGCAGTGTGCAGGTCAAGCAAGTGCCGCAATGCAGACGAGTAATGCAGGGGAAGCATGTTTTGTAACAAGCGGCTCCTCCCTCACTGCGTATAGTTAGCTTCCTTATCTGATAAGAGGTTGCGGATAGTACTTGCGAGGCATCACGAAATCCTTCATCATTCTAAGACACACACACACACAAATTAAATGTCGTTCACCTTTCTCATTTTAAGGATTTGATTAGGTGCTAACGTTGGTGATAGGGAAGGGGTGGGGAGGAGAAGGGGCAGCAAATGGCACGGGGTATCAGCTAACGTCTAATTGTACTCACAGGTAATAGTCTAAGAAAGGTTGGGAATGACTGCCGTAGATAGAACCGAGACTCTTGCTCTGTTGTGCACTAATTTCATTGCAATAGAGATACAAATCTAACTGGGCAAATACGGCAAACTGTTCCGGCGTAACAAGTGCTGGCACGAAGATCAAGAACGACACAGTAGAGAGGGCTGTGAAACGACGTCAGCCAACAGCACGCTGACAATGACGTCACCACGGCTGGAGCGGCCCCTGTACGAAGAGAATAAAAGCGACGCGCCGCCTAGCCTCGGCCGCACTAGAAGAGAGGACTAGAAGACTCGCACTAGAAGAGCCGCACTAGAAGCGCCGTGACTTGTAATCCATATTAACTGCTTACATGGACATTTTATACATTGAAGGACGCTAATTATTTGCATGTCGCCAATTGCTTGCGACACCACCTCGTACACTATGTGATCAAAAGCACCCGGACACTTGGCTGAAAATGACGTACAAGTTCGTGGCGCCATCCATCGGTAATGCTGGAATACAATATGGTCTTGGCCCATCCTTAGCCTTGATGACAGCTTCCACTCTCGCAGGCAAACATCAGGTGCTGGTAAATTTCTTGGGGAATGGCAACCCATTCTTCAAGGAGTACTGCACTGAGATGTATCGATGTCGGTCGGTGAGGCCTGGCACGAAGTCGGCATTCCAAAACATTCCAAAGGTGATCTATAGGATTCAGGTCAGGACTCTGTGCAGACCAGTCCACTACAGGGACGCTATTGTCGGGTAACCACCTCACCACAGGCCGTCCATTATGAGCAGATGCTCGACCGTGTTGAAAGATGCAATCGCCATCCCCGAATTGCTCTTCAACAGTGGGAAGCGCTTAATACATCAATGTACGCCTGTGCTGTAATAGTGCCACGCAAAACAACAAGGGGTGCAAGCCACCCGCCCCCCCTGGAAAACACGACCACACCATAACACCACCGCCTTCGGATTTTACTATTGGCACTACGCGCACTGGCAGATGACGTTCACCGGGCATTCGCAATACCCACACCCTGCAATCGGATCGCCACATTGTGTACTGTGATTCATCACTCCACGCAACGATTTTCCACTGTTCAGTCGTCCAATGTTTACGCTCCTTACACCAAGCAAGGCGTCGTTTGGCATTCACCGGCGTGATGTGTGGCTCAAGAGGAGCCGCTCGACCATGAAATCCAAGCTGTCTCACCTCCCGCCTAACTGTCATAGTACTTGCAGTGGATCCTGATGCAGTTTGGAATTCCTGTGCGGTGGTATGGATGGATGTGTGCCTATTACGTATTACGACCCATTCAACTGTGGGCGGTCTCTGTCAGTCAACAGACGAGGTCGGCTGTAAGCTTTTGTGCTGCACGTGTCCCTTCACGTTTCCACTTCACTGTCACATCGGAAACAGTGGACCTAGGGATGTTTAGGAGTGTGGAAATCACGCGTACAGACGTAGGACACATGTGACACCCGATCACCTGACCATGTTCGAAGTCCGTGAGTTCCTCGGAGCGGCCCAGTCTGCTCTCTCACGATGTCTACTGACTATTGAGGTCGCTGATATGTGGTACCTGCCAGCAGGTGGCAGCACAATGCACTTAATATGAAAAACGTATGTTTTTGGGGATATCACGATACTTTTGATCACATAGTGTACATACGAAAGTTAAGTATTGTCCCTTCACTTACTGTAAGAAACTCAGTTAATATGAATTGCATGTATGTTGTCTAGGTATCCGAGATAGCAGATACCTAGGCACCATATAAGAGACGAGGGGGCAGGATCCCACACAAACGAAATGCAGTAACTCTGTAACGAGCCGCCGGAGACCGCGGATCCCTCATATGAAAATATCCAGAAGATATATCTAAGTAACCCCGGAAAGTTTTTCGGTGTAATTCTGGTTCATCCTGTACACGCTACGTCTCCAGTGAGGATTTTTAATTGATTGAAGCCATTTTTGTAACTGATTTATGTACTATATAAAATGAATGTGGAAGCATTTACCGAAACAATTGACGAAACTTTTAAATTACCAGGTGATGCCGCTGTCTTCTAAATATAGAGTGTTTTTAGGCGGTACTAATGGCAGTCGTTTCTATTTACATAGTGTACCAAAATATACAGGATTCCTAGAATTTACGGGACTATTACTTCGTTTAGAGTTAGCAAAGCACACGTTTTAACCTAGCTTTTGTCTCAGAGGCAGCTATGATGTAAAAGCATTACGATCTTGGAAATGTGGTGTTAGCAAAGCACCCGGTACCCGGTTTATCCGGATTCCAACCGGTTTTTAATTCTCTATTTCAATCCACGGTAGCGTAAAACAGTAAAAAAATAAGTTTTGGACTTACATGTCAAGCTGTTGATGTCAAGTGTCATCTGGACGACTGAAAGTAAAACCGGGCATAAATTGGGAGAGGTAAAAGAATACCTCAGGCGATCGTCGACTGTCGTGGCATAGCGACTGACCTTCAGATTCGATCCTCTAGAGTAGCGTACCACGCATCGAGTCGGCCGTGGTCGTGGCGTCAGCATTGATACTACCTGTTGTGATTACCAGAGGACGTTTCGAATAAGCGTAAAGATAACGATAAATGCAACTTTTAAGAATATTTCCTGAATGAATGTACATTTTAAAGAGAAGGAAGAACCGTATACTAGGCAGAATGCCCGATGTACAGGTAAGTTTCAAATATGATCAGGTGCACAAAAAGAATGAGTGCAGAGAATGCAGCTTTGCAGCTTCACATCTCGCGTCTTGCGTCCATGCGTGACCGGTATGTTATATGTAGCTTATTACTAGTCTCATTTTAAGTTTATTAACTTCTAGGTGCTTCGCACGGTGGCACATCAGATACCACGGATCATGTTAATGCCGAAAAGCACAAAAAAGTGAACAAGTACGACGCACATCGCGAAGAACTGGTGATTTCTTCCAGCAAACCTACAGTGAAAGTGATCTGTAGATAGCATCAGTTGCCGCACTCTGTGGATTTCATACCGTAAAACCCCACCAGAGTTTTAGCTCGATGGATTGTACCAACAAAATGGTTGGAAAGACTTTCGATGGTTCTGAAATTACTGTAAACTTTTCTTGTGCAGTACTGTGGATAGGTTTACTGGTGCAAAGGTGGTTGGTATGTACCGCGAGTATCGCTTCCCTGAATGCAGTGGAATTCTGGCATAATGACTCTATGCTTAGCTCTTTCCACAGCGACAGCATCCGCACCACGGTACTACTGCCTCTCATGGATCTTGCATTTCTCTGGTTTGTGCGTTATTCGGTTTGATTGTTGCATATAACAGGCGTCAGCTCTGTTGTGAACGTACTTTTACAGAAACAAGACTGAATGCAGTAACAAACCGAATAAATCTTAATTGTATTACGAATGAAAATACACACGACACTGATGTAATATTCTACGATATTAATTACTTTACAAACCGATTTTCAGCTGTTATGCCATCATCAGGTGCATAGATTACATGTTGCTGTGAAATTTTGTAAGATCTAGGATTTTAAACTAGTCCATCACAGAGTATCTCACTAGGTTTCCAGAGATGACAATTCGTAATTGGTGGGTTGCCCAGAAAGTAATGCACCATGCACCGCATTATTTTCGTCAACAGTTCTTTATTGAACATAATGAGAATTACACACACGAAAGAATGGTTTTTTTATCTACACACCCTATTTTTCCATGTAATTTCCATCCTGTTCTATGGCCTTCCTCCAGCGCGAAACAAGGCCGTGTATGCCCTGTCAGTACCAATCCTTGTCCTGGTGGCGGAGAAAGTGCTTCACTGTGTGAATCACCTCCTCATCGTCCTCAAAATGTGTTCCACGAATGGCATCCTTTAATCGTCCAAAAAAGTGGAAATCCGAGGTGTCTAGGTCAGTTGTGACAGCCTTCGATGGTCTCCCCGATCGCTGCAAATCGTGGAGCTCCGCCGAACCGCCTACTGACGTCTTCACCGTCCGTGCTCCACAGACTATGGACAAGCGTTTGTGAATATTCCCCACCGTTTCTTTCGCTGCAGTAAGAAATTCAACGTTGGCACGTGCTCGTAACGTATATCACCTACAGACACCATTATGAAACTGTCCTGCAGCTACACTATCTGCCAGAAGTGACGGAAACTAGGCGTGCTCACTCTGGAGACTCCAAATAATATGTACGTACGTAACGTTTCACAATGGTAGCATTGTTTTCGGCTGAGAAAAAAAATGCGGTGTTCTACTTTCTGGACACCTCCCGCATTTGGTTTAGGACTAAAACGAGAGCAACTATGTTAGTGAAAGTCCTGTGTAAAGTTATTGAACTTAAATAAAATATGTGACACATTGAACAATAAACTATATATTAAAATAAAACAATTGTTCTGAGACGAAAATAAACTTGGATGACACGTTCCAAGCTTATGGTTGGACAAAGTAATCTTATCTTTAAGAGATCCAGTATTACAAACAGATAGATAGACAAGTGAGATTATGCAGGTAAGTGAAACAGCTGTGATACCACAAAGTAAAAATTTTAACATATATTTATCTTAGTAACCTGTCGTTGTACAACGGTGGAAAACCGATTTATAAAATAACAAATATTGTAGAATATTACATTAGTGTTTTCATTTACAAAGTGCAAAGTATGCTGCCAACAACCGACGGAAGTGTCAGTCAGTTCAAATCATAAATGCGTCATTACTCTGTAACGAGCTGCCGGAGTCTGTGCGTCGCTTATAAAACGAGCGATCAAAAAGTTTCCTTTCGAAGACCGTACAGTCCAGAGCAGTATGCCAATCAGGCAAAATCTCCTTGAGCATTGGTACGATCGTCTCGCCGACACACGATGTTGACGATACCCGTCTGCTAAAATCTCGTGTCCTGCTGCGTGAAGAAGTCCGTAACTGCCTGCTCGTCGGACAGCAATCGTCGACACTGCAAGGTCTTTTTCGAGATACCGAAGGCGTGACACTCGCGTGGGGAGAGGTCAGAACCATGGGGCGGGGGCTCGAGTGTCTCTCACTTGATTTGGCGTAATGGACGAGGCTGGCCTCCCAGGTAGACCGGCGGTCTTCGACAGACATGCTGCCCCATACACGTTCTTCAATCTCCGATGGATGTCTAAGAAAGGAATAACTTCACGTTGGTCCTATGTGGAAGCATTTGGTAATGTAGTGCTTATACAATGCGGTGACAAAAGTCATGGGATGCTCCTTTTTCCTAGCATAGTGCATCAGCTCCATGTGGCATGAGCTCAGCAAGTCGTTGGAAGCCCCGTGCATAAATAATGACCATGTTGCGTCTATAGCCGTCCATAACTGTGAAAGTCTTGTCGGTGCAGGATTCTGTCGATTGTGTCCCACAAATGTTCGTGGGATTCGTGTAGGGCGATCTGGGTGAAACGCCCGCTAAACCTGCTGGGCAGAACAGGTGATTAGGATTGTGGAAAGGGCCAAACAAGGTGTCTGTCAGGTTCACTCAAAATTGTAATTTATTGTAATTAATAACACCTTTACACCAAAACGGCACATAGCCAAACCTTTAGAACCACGAGTTTCAAAAAGGCAAAAATTTCACGGCTGAAGGCCTCCAAACAAGAAATCTTTAAGCAAAACGATAAATCTCAAGTGATAAAAACATGCAGTTAAAATTGCAAATAAAATAAATGGTTTAAATGGCTCTGAGCACTATGGGACTTAACTTCTAAGGTCATCAGTCCCCTAGAACTTAGAACTACTTAAACCTAACTAACCTAAGGACATCACACACATTCATGCCCGAGGCAGGATTCGAACCTGCGACCGTAGCGGTCTCGAGGTTCCAGACTATAGCGCCTAGAACCGCACGGCCACCCCGGCCGGCGCAAATAAAATAATAGACATATATATACACAGCGAGGCTGAGAGCCTCAAGGGAAGGTACAAACGGCTGAAGGCCCACAACAAAATTTTCAAGATTTTAAAATAAATCACCATAACCTTTCAAGGGCAGAAGGCTCCAATGTCTCTTTTTATTTGTTTTTCTTTTTATTTTTTTAGAATAAGGATTTAAGTGGCTGAAGGCCCACAATTGATTTTCCAGAATTCAAAAATACATAAAACCCGTTAAAAGCAAGAAATTTTAAATTATTGGCTATGATAGATTTTAAACAGACAATTAAACACCAGTGAGGAGGATAATACAGAAAATGGCACTCAGAAGCTGCCATGGAGGTCGGTCTGCTCTGGTGCACTTAGGTGAGACAGATGGTGAGCCTAACTACACTTGATCCATTCGGAACCCAACCAGGGGACAGCCACGGACCGACCGACAAAACGACTTGCTTGCCACCAATCGGTACATGAGAACTCAAACACAAAAGGTTACGAACGTGATTATCCACAATGAAATATGTATTAACCTGTCAAAACTACACACCATGTTTGACAGCGACAACAGGTGAGGAAATTACGCTACTGGCCAGGGCGGGTAACCAAAACATTAACGGCCACAAGGCAGAAAATTCCGCTGGTGCACCTGAATTGTAGTCAACCAATATAGTTAAGTGCACTGCATGGCGGCTAAATTTCAGCAATAGAAACTCTCGGTGTTGCTCACAGGAAAACCTCCCCACAGCAAACCACCAAAACGAACCACACAACATGAATGGACGTGGCTTAGGTAGTCGAAACCACTACTCAACTTTGACGTCCTGCGTCGGTGAACCACGAAGCTCGTAGCGATCGGACAGCTCCACACATGCTCCGACACTGTGCAGGGACCGGCAGCGGACCCAGCCGACTGCACCGCGTGGAGATAACTTCCCTGGTCCGCAGCAACCGACCGACTCACAGCAGAATGCCGACCACATTTAAATAGTCGTCAGTGGAAATAAGGCAACTACACACTCAACCTGACAAACACTTTCATGAAGACCTGAACGATACCCAACGGTAACTAAAGCACAGACGAAGACAAATCTGGAGTCTATGCACACACACACACACACACACACACACACACACAAACACACACACACAGCCGACGCATGAACGATCAGCTAGCCAAAACGCGTCAGCCGACCGACGATCCAGCAAGACCGTGGCCCGGCTCAAGTGATGCGTGGCGAATGGTCGGGCGAGTCATGTAGACCTCACTGCACCAACCAGACTGCACTATTGCCAAATTGCAACTCCCCGACTTACAGGTCCGGACCGCCCTCCAGACGCTTTCCAACTCACTGGCAGACCCGAAGTCTCAACCCGAACTGCCTACGACCAACAACGACCGGGAAATAAAGTAGTACAGCAAAGACAGTACGAAAGGGGATATACCGATACGCACTGCTAGCGCCGGTCACAGTCAGGCAAAGCAGCAACTCAGTGACCGTAATAATTCAAATTAACGTAGTGACGCCGAAGTACGTTAAAAAGAGGGTGTAAAATACATGATTGGGGGGGGGGGGGGGGACACGAGCCACGAGCGGCTCACTGGATGGCCAAATCATTCCTTCGAATTGTCAAAAAAAAAAAAAAAAAAATGGTTCAAATGGCTCTGAGCACTATGAGACTCAACATCTTAGGTCATAAGTCCCTAGAACTTAGAACTACTTAAACCTAACTAACCTAAGGACATCACACACACCCATGTCCGAGGCAGGATTCGAACCTGCGACCGTAGCAGTCCCGCGGTTCCGGACTGCAGCGCCAGAACCGCACGGCCACCGCGGCCGGCTTCGAATTGTCCAGAATGTTCCTCAAACCAGTTGCGAAAATTTCTAATAAGGTGCATTGTCATCCATAAAAAATGCATCGTTGGCTGGGAAGAATAACTCCTTGAATGGCAGAAAATGGCCTGTAAGCAGCCGAACATAACCATTCCTAGTCAGTTCAAATGGCTCTGAGCACTATGGGACTCAACTTCTGAGGTCATTAGTCCCCTAGAACTTAGAACTAGTTAAACCTAACTAACCTAAGGACATCACACACATCCATGCCCGAGGCACGATTCGAACCTGCGACCGTAGCGGTCACGCGGTTCCAGACTGCAGCGCCTAGAACCGCCTAGAACCGCCTAGAATCGTCCTAGTCAGTAATCGGTTCAGTTGGACCAGAGTACCCAGACCCTATCAAGCAAAACACAGCCCACGCCATTATGGAGCCACCGCCAGCTTGCAAAATGCCGTGTTGACAACTTGTGTCTATACGTGGGGTCTGCGCCTTGCTCGAACCCTACCATCAGCTCTTGCCAACTGAAATCGAGACTCATCTGACCCAGCCACGGTTTTCCACTCAAAATGGCTCTGAGCACTATGGGACTCAACTGCTGTGGTCATAAGTCCCCTAGAACTTAGAACTACTTAAACCTAACTAACCTAAGGACAGCACACAACACCCAGCCATCACGAGGCAGAGAAAATCCCTGACCCCGCCGGGAATCGAACCCGGGAACCCGAGCGTGGGAAACGAGAACGCTACCGCACGACCACGAGAGGCGGGCGGTTTTCCACTCGTCTAGGGTCCAACCGATATGTCTCGAGACAAGGTGAGGCACTTGTTGCGCTGTCGTGTTGTTAGCAAAGGCACTCGCGTACAACGCCTGCTGCAATAGCCCAGTAACGTCAGATATTGCCGTATTGTCTTAACGAATACGTTTTTCGTGCGTCGCACATTGATGTCTGTGGTTTTTTAATTACGCATTGTTGGTGGTCTGTTAGCAGTGACAAATCTTCTCAAACGCCGCTACTCTGGGTCGTTCAGAGACGGCCGTCGGCCACTGCGTTGACAGTGGTGAGAGATAATGCCTGAGGTTGGGTATTCTTGGCACACTCTTGATACTGTGGATCTCGGAATTTTGAATTCACCAACGATTTCCGAAATAGGATGTTGCGTGCGTCTAGCTCCAACTACTACTCCGCGTTCACAGTCTGATAATTCCCGTGGTGCGGCCATAATCACGCCGCGAATCGTTCCGCGTGAATCACCTGAGTACAAAGACAGCTCCGCCAATGCACTGCCCTTTTATACATTGTGCGCAGTATACTACTGCCATATCTATGTGTGTATGATGCTACCTCACGACATATGTCTGCTCAGTGTATACCCACATTGGAGTGGCACTACGTTGTATACATGCTGCAGTAACGCCCTCAAACGGAAACGTATTGATCGTCCCTTATAGCACAGCACCTGAACTCCTTCTCAAAGTTTGTCGGTGGAATTCTGGTTCTCAGTGTATAGCCCATATCTTTAGAACGAAAATGTGTTTCCGACTGCGGTCGCGCTTGCCCACGCACGCTTGTCCTCAGTGAATCAGAAGAAAGATCAGTGATTTCTTATTTTACTATTTATTTGTACCGATTAGCCTTATTTCCTCTATTTCTTGATTCCACCTTGACTAATCAAACTTCTGAACTTTGACTTAGGGCCTTTGATCTTCAGCTTTCGAGAGTGAACTGTACATGCCTTTCACAGGCAGTCCGCCACCAGCTGAGCAGATCTTACAAGATACAATCATGCACGGTGGTGAGATGAGATTCTGACACAAGACATGGGTGGGGGGGGGGGGGAGGAAACTATATCACTCCAGTAGACATCAGGCTTATACCGTGTAACACGGCCTCTAGCCTTGATAATGGCCACAATTCCGCGAGGAAGAGAGAGGTCATATCCCATAGATATACTAAACTGCGGTGATGTTGATGGTACGTTTCACCTGCTGTTCCAAACAATACCAGACGTATTGTATGGCATTAAGAGGGGGTGATTTAGCGCATGAGTCCAAACGCGATAGAGTGCCTGATAGTTCCGCAAACCGGCTACGTACTAGTGGAGCCTCTTGATGCTGCTGTTGGCAGGGTGTCGAGAGGATGTGCAACATAATCACCTGGAAGATGCAGAAGGAACATAACGCTTGGTCGTCGAGAATGTTGACATAAACATGCTAATTCACGTCCGCGAAATTTGAATGAGAGAGCACAACTAACGGTACCTGAAACACCCCCAAAACATTACAGACTATCTCCAGCAGAAACTACACCCTCTGCACGCCGTTGTTTAAAAGCCTTCTTAGGCCGTCGCATCATCTGAATCCCCTCCCCCCTGCCCGGTGTCCGATCGTTACCACTGTGCATGATTGCAACCATATGTGGCGCTGTGAGTTGTAGCCTTTTGTGATATACCCGACTGGTAATGTCCATTACATGATGCAGCTTCCTTCGCACTGTCCGTTCGGAGTAAGATTAAGAGGGATCCGAATTTAGTGACAGCAGACACTCCTGTCGGGCTTGACACCGTCTTCATTGGCAAGGAAGCCAAGGATGGCTAGGATGTGACACTCGTCTCTGGTCTTTGTCGGTTAGGACATTTTTATCACCACTATTCTTGCGCCTTGTTTCACAGCTGCGAGAAGTACACCATTTGTTACCCGTACGCAAACAAATCAGGCACTTTCATTCAAGGTGTCATTCTCAGCACATTCAAACACATAGCGCATTTCTTTCACGTCTCCTCGTCGACTTATCTTTAATGCGCTGTTCCATACAGTCGACAGGCACATTCACACCACTTCATTGCTGTCAGTTATGTCAGCAGTGTAGGGTCAGATTATCAGGTGGGACCAGTTATACAATACTTCAGGGAGGCCAGTCCATTTCAGAAATGTTACTATCCCCAATCACTGCCTCACAGATGCTTATTTATGACAGGGTGATACAATCATCAACTCCGAACTGTAAACATTGGACGATTGACAAGTGGAAAAACGTTGTGTGCCGTGACGAATCACGGAACACGATGTGGCGATCTGATGGTAGGGAGTGGGTATGGCGAATGCCCAATGAACGTCATCTGCAAGCGTGTGTAGTGCCAACACTAAAATTCGGAGGCTGTAGTGTTATGGTGTGGTCATGTTTTTCATGGAGGGGGCTTGTTGTTTTGCGTGGCACTATCACAGCACAGGCCTACATTGATGTTTTAAACACCTTGTTGCTTCCTACTGTTGAAGAGCAATTGGGGGATGGCGATTACATTTTTCAACACGTTCGATAATAATGCACGGCATGTGGCGTAGTGGTTACACGACAATAGCATTCCTGTAATGGTCTGGCCTGCACAAACTCCTGACCTGAATCCTATAGAACACCTTTGGGATCTTCTGGAACGCGGACTTCGTGCCAGGCCTCGCCGACAGACATCGATATCTCTCCTCAATGCAGCACTCCGTGAAGAATGGGATGCCATTCCCCAAGAATCCTTCCGGCACCTGATAGAACGTATGCCTGCGAGAGTGGAAGCTGTCATCAAGGCTAAGGGTGGGCCAACACCATATTCAATCCCAGCATTATCGATGCAAGGCGCCACGAACTTCTACGTCATTTTTAGCCAGGTGTCCAGTTACTTTTGATCACATAGTGCATCTTGTATTTTGTAGAAGGCGAACAGTACAAACAAGGAGAAAATATGCAGAGAGATGTAATTTAAATCAATTGTTTTACGCATACACTTATGTGCAGAAAATTTCTTTATCCATTTTGTTCTCCCATTACCAGTTTAGTACTCGTTATGAGTATTTTTTCCATAACGACACGATCACGCACCCCTCCCCCCCCTCTCTCTGTCTGTCTGTCCATCTCTCTCTCTCTCTCTCTCTCTGTCTGTCTGTCTCTCTGTCTCTCTCTCTCTCTGTCTCTCTCTCTCTCTCTCTCTCTGCCTGCCTCACAAAATAACAGCAACTTACATATTCAACACCTTTATAGTAACTTTTAACAGAAAGCACAGTATTTGATAAGATGGCCTTGCTGGCACAACATTGATTTCTTATTCAAGGCGTAGTGTCAGGAATAGGCAAATGCGAATCTAAAGGAAAAACACAACGAGCTAGTCCGAGATATAGGCCTATGTAATGATACATAATTCCACGTGCTTTCTGAATCGTCACTATATCAGTGGACAGGAGAGATTCGTCTACAGTGTTGAGACAGGCCAATAATTGCGTTAAAACCCGAGCTCAGTTTAACATGACCATAGAACACCTTCCCCTGAGCGAACCCTTCCCACTCTCTCTCTCCATCTCTCGCCCTCACGAACGTCGACGTCACACGCTAGCCCAACCGAAGAAGTCAATAAATAAAGCTCTGCAATGTTTGGTCACGTCAAACAGAATGGAGAGACTGTTTGCCTCCACTGCTGCATATTAATTGATTTCGTTTAATTATGACGCAGTTACCATCCGTAAACAGAATCACAGTGTTTGCAGAACCAATAAACGCTCGTTCCGGCGTCCGCTGCGTAACATGGTGCAGGCCAGACCAAACCTGCTCACGCCTCTGCCTAGCGTTGGAAAATGTTTGTCCGTATTCGGCAACCGCAACTATCTAACGTCATTACTTATGCTGAAGCTCGGCACGCGGTAATAAACATACATTTGGCAACTGTCGACATTTATTTTCCTTCCACGGGTTTCCTTCTCTTTATTCTGTAGTCATCAGCCCTATTACTTCCTTCGTGCTGTACTGCACTTCCTTCTGTACTGTACAATTCTTTTCACGTCTCCGTTTTGAGGTGTTGCTCCTTTGTGGAACTACAATATTTGTATTTGTGTTTGCTTTAACAATAAATAAGGGTCAAAAAAATGGCTCTGAGCACTATGGGACTTAACTGCTGTGGTCATCAGCCCCCTAGAACTTAGAACTACTTAAACCCAACTAACCTAAGGACATCACACACATCCATGCCCGAGGCAGGATTCGAACCTGCGACCGTAGCGGTCGCGCGATTCCAGACTGTAGCGCCTAGAACCGCTCGGCCACTCTGGCCGGCAATAAATAAGGTTCGTAGACTATAAATGTCTAATTTCGAAGCTCTATCAGCAGCAGCAGCAGTGTTTACAGACTAAATTGTAGGAATTCAGCCGGCCGGGGTGGCCGAGTGGTTCTAGGCGCTACAATCTGGAACCGGGTGACAGTTACGGTCCCACGTTCGAATCCTGCCTCGGGCATTGATGTGTGTGATGTCCTTAGGTTAGTTAGGTTGAAGTAGTTCTACGTTCTAGCGGACTGATGACCTCAGAAGGTAAGTCCCATAGTGCTCAGAGCCATTTGAGCCATTTGTAGGAATTCATGTCCGCCTATTAAGCAAATAACTGTTATTTATGAAAGCCAAAACATGCTTCAGCACCTTTTTGCCATCATCACGAGGTACTGTTATTCAGTTCCGTAAAAAGCAAAAAAAAAAAAAATTATCTTCTAATTATTTTAATTAAATTTAGACTTAAAAAACAGTTTATATCTATTGCCGCTATTACCTTATTTTCTGCATAACTGGATTCTGTAGGAACCTATACCGGTAGCTTGTCATCTGCAACTAAATTGTGTTACTGTGAGTTTGGATTACGAATTGACTCATAATTTTACCTATAAATCTAATTCATTTGCGCAGAAATATTTTGCAGTTACTTACAGTTATTATCGAGGTATCCGTCCTCATATAAACGCTCCTGTGTCGTGGGAATGCACAGCGAAACACGTTAAATATTTTTAAGGGACTCGGCTCGGAAGTTAGATTTTTGCAATTCGCAAAGAGAATGTTTACGTTGCTCCTGTGTCGCTTTTGATGTTCACTTGTTTTCATATCAATGCGGCGCCAAATTAGACTTTCTTCATTCTCTCTCTCTCTCTCTCTCTCTCTCTCTCTCTGTGTGTGTGTGTATGTGTGTATGTACGTGCGTGTGTGTGTGTGTGTGTGTGTGTGTGTCTTAGTTTTATCTGTTGAATCTACTTTTTCGCATCGGTCTTGTTATGTGCCAGACAGTGGTGTGTAAATTACGTAGGGCATTGTGACGACTACTGTGAGTCAGGACCGACACAAACAAGGAAGGAAAGAAGTTGCAGCCGACCGGAATCCAAAATGATATTTGCATAACACTTGCATATTAATGTAACACTGTTTCTTAAAATGAAAGAAACGTAGCTCAACTTTTCGTGATGAGGTTGCTTGATTTGCTTCCTGTGTCTCTTACATGCAATTACTTTTACATTCTATTGCTACTCGCAGAACGCAGGCTAAGTATCGTCTTCTTATTACTCAGTACCCATGCTCTCTAAGTCTGCGAACACCAATGTGTGGCGCTGCCAGCTCTTTCCATTGGTGGCGGGTCAGCGACTTCTTGATGCCGTTTCGCGGTGCTGCGCTGGTCGAAGTACAGTCTATGGTTATAGGACTGCACTCAGTGTATGTAATGTAATTGTTTATGAACTGTTTTCCATCTGCTAGTGCCTTCTTGTATGTGGACACTTTTTCTATTGTAAGTTTGTGTTATAGGATGTGGTTGTATTGTAGTATTTTTAAACCTGTTTCTGTTTATTTGGTTGTTGATTTTGCACTACTAAGTGGGCATCAAATTATCTTGAACTGTTATTTTTTGGGCTGTGAGGTGTTAAAAGTATCTTGTTATAAATTTCCTGCATACATGCCACACATATAAGCAAAACACCTATAAAATAACGTAACTACGCCAAGAAGTTAAACACAATCAGTGGTACAGAGCGAGGTGGCTCAGTGGTTAACACGCTGGACTCGCATTCGGGAGGACGACGGTTCAATTCCGCGTCTGGCCATCCTGATTTAGGCTTTCCGTGATTTCCCCAAATCGCTTCAGGCAAATGCTGGAATGGTTCCTTTGACAGGGCACGGTCGACTTGCTTCCCCATCCTTCCCTCATCTGATGAGATTGATGACCTTGCTGTTTGGTCTCCTCCTTCCAAATCAACCCAACCAAACAATCAGTGGAGAGTGGTTATGATACGCACTTGAAAGAAGCTACAATATAAAATAAGCAAAATGGTAGTGAATGTGCGCGCATAGCATATGCACCTAAGACCATGCACAACAATACAGTGCAGCCCAGCGCACAGGCAACAGAGAATTTCACATTTCAAATAAATCTACAGTCGTCGTCATTTGAAGACGTTGACCACGAAATTTGTGGTTTCATTTTAACTGTTGCACCGAGTTGTTCGGTCGGTGGCAGAATTCTCGAGATCCTTCGGCTCATTGTTATGCCGAATTGCACGGCTTTACTGTCTGTTAACACAATATCACATGCAAGGAGATGAAGTGCTACCAACATATTTTCTACAGGTGTGAAGTCGAAAAACTATCTGAACATTCTGAGACTGTTTTAGATAATGTGGGAGACTATATTGCTGCTAATTTATTTGTCTTTTAGGTTTATATGCTGTGTTCAATAAACTAAATAAGAATCGCTATGTAATATGCACTATACCAATACAAAAAAGTTACAACTAATCATGATAAAGTTAGGAAAAACGTCTTTTTTAGTAAAACAAAGTGTCCCATGTTGTCGCGATTAAGCATGATTACACAACCTGTCGGCTCGAAACGGCCTATGTCTACGTTCATTCCACAGTCGTACTGAAGCAGTGTTACAGGATTACCACGAAAGCATACAAATGTAGTAGTAGGGCCAGATACATAACAAAATCCAGTTAATAGATCATATTCTGTTACAAGTAAGTCATAGCAGTTGTCAGAAGCAAAAAAAGCGTGCACTAACAACTGTGCAATTCAGCATGTTTTTCACATTTAGATCTACAAGGTACAGATCAAAGACACTGACAAAACTTATGTGGCAAAAGTTGTCTTTAAGATTGCTTTCGTAATTGTCGATCTGCCGGTCATCGAAGAGGTAAAAATGCTGTCTTCAGCGAGATTAGAATCGGAAACTAAAGCACTTTTTCACCTGAAGGTCGAATGATTGACCACTTTTTTTAAATAATTTAAGTTACGTTTATTTGAAGCATTAAGACTGAATACACAAAGTGGCAATATTTTTGTGTGCACAGCCAAGTACTCAATTTATTGCAGTGGCGATTGAATTCAGTCTCTTAGAATATCAGGAATGAGTTTCTACAACACGTATCAAGTTTTCACAACCTCAACACAGAATGAGAAGATAAACCAGATCGGTATCAGTCTTTACATTAACTAGGAAGCTTTACTTATTGACAGTAATATACACGCATCTTAAACCGGATACACAAGTGTGGTGAAGTACAGTTATGGGAAAGCGAAGAAATTTTATTTCCCATTTTACGAGTAAATTAGGAACAATTTATAAACTGTCTTCAGCTATTCACATCAGATTGCATCTCAGATACTAGAGCATCTGTACCAGCCTCAGTATTTAAACATAAATCAGTTACACAAGTACTTTATTCGCCGGCGGTAGTCTCCTTGTCAAAATACCGAGTTTTGAACTGGAGGGTTCTTAATAAATAATTTTTAACAAGACAACGAATTGTTGTGATTGCTTTTGAGAGAAACTACAAAAGCCCGCATCTCGTGGTCGTGCGGTAGCGTTCTCGCTTCCCACGCCCGGGTTCCCGGGTTCGATTCCCGGCGGGGTCAGGGATTTTCTCTGCCTCGTGATGGCTGGGTGTTGTGTGCTGTCCTTAGGTTAGTTAGGTTTAAGTAGTTCTAAGTTCTAGGGGACTTATGACCACAGCAGTTGAGTCCCATAGTGCTCAGAGCCATTTGAACCATTTTTTGAAAATTCTGATATGAGAGTCACGCCAGAGAACACAGTACTAGAGTTGTCTGAGTTCTTGTTGAATATTGTACGAGGGCGGTTCAGAAAGTAACCTCCGATTTGTCACAGTGCGGGTTGTGGGGGGAGTAGCGACGCCATCTGTGCGTTCACGCACTCAACAGGTCAGTCGGCATCAAGCCGTGGTCGAGTGAACGTCGTACCTGCGCTAGTTTAGTTTTTGTGGCAGTTTGAAATGTGTGCTGCAATAGAAAACCCCGCCAAATGTGAAGTGCGTGCTGTCATAAGGTTTTTTACAGCCAAAGGATATTCTGCAGCAGCTGTTCATCGTGAGCTTTGTGCCGTGTACGGACCAAGAGTTATGAGTGAAGGAGTTGTCCGTGAATGGGTACGTTTATTTAAAAGTGGACGAGAAAACGTTCATGATGAAGAGAGGAGTGGTAGACCATCATTGGTGACTGACGAACTCGTTCAGACAGTTGATGCAAAAGTTCGTGAAAATCGACGTTTCTCAATGTCGGAGTTGTCTACTGGTTTTCCACAGATTTCTAAGACTCTCTTGTACGAGATAGTGACAGCAAGATTGGGTTACCGTAAGTTCTGTGCACGATGGGTGCCCAAAATTCTTACCGACCACCACAAAACTCAAAGAATGGCCTCTGCATTAGACTTTCTGTCACGTTATGAGGACGAAGGAGAACCATTGTTAAACAGAATCGTGACCGGTGACGAAACCTGGATTAAGTACGTGAACCCTGAGACAAAAGAACAATCAAAGATGTGGGCACGTTCAAATTCGCCTACCAAACTAAGAAAAGCCTCGCAAGATTTTTTCTGCCAGAAAACTGATGGCAACGGTGTTTTGGGATGCCAAAGGGGTGTTGTTGGTTGAATTCATGGAACGTGGTACGACCATTAATCAAGACGTGTACTGTGAAACAATAAAAAAGTTACGACGGGCTATACAGAACAAACGCCGTGGTATGCTGACTTCCGGTATCGTTTTTTTGCACGATAACGGCCGTCCTCACTCTGCTCGCAGAACAACGGCCCTTCTTGAGTCCTTCAAGTGGGACGTTATCAACCATCCACCTTAGAGCCCAGACCTGGCGCCAAGTGATTATCACCTCTTCATGCATTTGAAGAAATGGCTCGGGTCACAGCGGTTTGATGACGACGAAGAGCTCAAAGATGCGGTCACAGGCTGGCTCCAGGCACAAGCGGGTGATTTTTATGCAGAAGGAATTTCAAAGCTTGTGAAGAGATACGATAAGTGCCTCAATCGCTATGGAGACTATGTAGAAAAATAGTGCAAAGATGTAGTTGTAAGATGTATATATTAAAATATTTTTATTTAACTTGGTGTATTTTTTTAAATCAACCGGAGGTTACTTTCTGAACGGCCCTCGTATTTGTGAGTAAAAGTTGGTTAAACTGCCGTCAGTAATTTCAGTACTAAACTGAAATAAGTTCAGTCCACTAATTCAACCAGCGCTCCCTTGTTCGAATGATGGCTAAGGCATAGAATTCGCAATGTTAATGGCGACGTACACTACGCATTCTGTTCGAAAGAGCTTCCTACACACAGAACCATAAATTTGCTACGTCTGTGTCATCCCTCAAGTGAGAATAAATCAGGTTATTTAATCTAAGCCGGCCGGTGTGGCCGAGAAGTTCTAGGCGCTTCAGTCTGGAACCGCGCAACCGCTACGGTCGCAGGTTCGAATCCTGCCTCGGGCATGGATGTGTGTGATGTCCTTAGGTTAGTTAGGTTTAAGTAGTTCTGAGTTCTAGGGACTGATGACCTCAGAAGTTAAGTCCCATAGTGCTCAGAGCCATTTGAGCCATTTAATCTAAATGACAAGAAAAAAAATAGAATGAACTTACCAGGATCATTATGAACCAAACCAGGAACAAAATCGATGGCCACATGGTTGCCAAACGTATTCTACAATGTTGCCAGTTCTCCCTTGGACTAGCGACAAGCAGACAGTATTAGCTCAGCCAATGTGAATCCTAAGCTGTTCGTACTGAAGACAACAGCAACATAGCTGCCAAATGTATTCTGCAATGCTACCAATTCTGCATTTATGCTAGCGACATGCAGACAACGATTTCTCAGTAAGTTTTTATCTATTCGACAACAACGACAACAACAACTTAGTTGCCAAACGTATTCTACAATGTTGCCAATTCTCCATTAGACTAGCGACCGGCAGACAACGTTTGTTCAGCAAATTTTGGGCTATTCGTGTTAAAGACGACAACAACGAAGACAAAAACATAGTGGCCAAAGGTATTCTACAATGTTACCTATTCTCCATTAGACTAGCGACTGGCAGACAACGTTTGCTCGGCTGATGTGAATCTTGAGGTGTTCGTGTGTGTGCGTGTGTGAATTCCTAAGGGACCAAACTGCTGAGGTCATCGGTCCCTAGACTTACTCACTATTTAAACTAACTTAACGCTAAGGACAACACTCACACCCATGCCCGAGGGAGGACTCGAACCTCCGGCGGGAGGGGAGGTGTTCGTGTCAAAGGCGACAACGACAGCATAATTGCCAGTTATCCGTTACACTTTTTGTCCAGTCTTCTGACTGCTTTGATGTGATGCCACGAATTCCTTTACCAACCTTTTCATCTCTAGCACTTGCATTAGACTAGAGACAGGCAAACAACGTCTGCTCAGCTGATGCGAATATTGAGTTGTTCTAACTGAAGACGACAACAGCGTGTAGTTGAGCGTTACAGCGTTCGAATGAGTTTAGCCATGTATCGTCGAAAAAAAAAGGGGGGGGGGGAGAAGAAGACATACGTATAGCTGTGTGGTGTAAGTAAGTGAGGAGAACTTTGTGTGTCCCCAGCCGCACCGTTAGTTAATGTGAGAGCGTCACAGGTGTCCAGCCAGGAGACGGCGCCGCGGCAGGTGTGTGCTGGGGACGCTCGCTGCTCTACACGGGAACGCTCTCGGCCCGCATTACTCACGCAGGGCGGCGGCCGCGTCATGGCGCCATCCACCCCCACCCCCCACCCCCACCAACATCAGCCCGTCCCACACCACACCTCACCACACCACTCAGCCAGCTGCACTATCACCACTCTCCCAGTCTTGGCCGCCTAAAAATCCCCTTCCCGTCAGCACAGCATATTGGCTTCTTTCCCAATCAGCAGACCATCTACAGAAGGCGAACACTTTGGCCACGGACGGAAAAGTGAGAAGAACTACTAGCAAGTAGGGTAAAGTGCAACAACTTCGTTCTTGTTAAGATTCCGTCCTTCAAACGCTTAAAACAGAGAAATCATGAAGGATCACTTTGTTGTCCGTTTATCCGTTCAAAAATTTTCAAATGTGTGTGAAATCTTATGGGACTTAGCTGCTAAGGTCATCAGTCCCTAAGCTTACACACTACTTAACCTAAATTATGCTAAAGACAAACACACACACACCTGTGCCAGAAGGAGGACTCGAACCTCCGCCGGGACCAGCCGCACAGTCTATGACTGCAGCGCCTTTGACCGCTCGGCTAATCCCGCGCGGCTCCGTTTATCTGTCTGCTAAACTGTAGATGGTCCCTTTTCTCATGAACGGGTATATGTATCAAGTTGAAATTTATGTCACAAACCGTATACAATGCTCCCATGGCAAGTAAAAATTTAAGATTTTACGTCAATGCAGTCTAAAGGTACGGCCATTTATGACATATACTTTGATATCCGCAAACTCACTTGGCAAAACCTGTAGTTCCAATTGACCTAGAATTGTGAAATTTGGGATGAAGCAAAGGTTTACAGTACAAGTAAAGGGGAAAAAAGTACGAAAATGGTTAATTTGAAATTATATCAAATGGTTCAAATGGCTCTAAGCACTATGGGACTTAACATCTGAGGTCATCAGTCCCCTAGACTT
Organism: Schistocerca nitens; assembly: GCF_023898315.1. Taxonomy (NCBI): domain Eukaryota; kingdom Metazoa; phylum Arthropoda; class Insecta; order Orthoptera; family Acrididae; genus Schistocerca; species Schistocerca nitens. The sequence continues at coordinate 268,575,194 of NC_064618.1, forward strand.
AAACTACTTAAACCTAACTAACCTAAGGACATCACACACATCCATGCCCGAGGCAGGATTCGAACCTGCTACAGTAGCAGCAGCGCGGTTCCGGTCTGAAGCGCCTAGAACCGCTCAACCACAGTGGCCGGCTGAAATTATATCACAAGAAACAATTTTCTTTTGTCGTTTTATCCGTCTGTGTGTCCGTTTGTTAAAGCCCTTTTTTATTAGGAACGTGTAGATGTAACATGTTGAAATATATGATCCACACGAAAAATTTAAGCTTATATGTCATACAGTCAAAATATACGGTATTTTATGTCACATACTTTAATATCGCGAACTCACTAATTAAAACTTATAGCGTACTTCCCTTTGACCTAGAACCATGAGATTTGGTATGAAACAAGGTTTTACTGTAAAAGTAATGGAAAATAAAGAAAATTGTTAAGATGTGATCATGTTACACGAAACAAATTTTTTTGGTCATGTTATCTGATTGTCTGTCCGTCTGTTAAACCACTTTTTTCTCACGAACGGCTATGCCACATACGAAATCCTGCCGTCCCTTGGCGGTGTAAGAGTTTGAAGTATCTGCGTCAATGGAATCAAAATATACGGCTATTTATGTCACATATTGTGATATCTTGTCAGTATCGATATCGATAACAGGCAAAAACGGACTCAAAATAACCTCATTCAGGTGTCCTCATCGACCTCCTGTGCTGGCGGCGCTGAATCAAGTCAGAATTTAGCGGTGTCCCAAAGCGGAAATTCTAGTTCGTCTATTACGAAACTGGCAACTCAGTTGAAGGTAAATACTGAATTCTAGATCAGCTGCGAGACAGAGGAATCACCGAGACTGGTAACGCCAAACACTGGTGTCCCAAAACATTGTGACCACTGGCCAACGCTAGACTGAATGCCGCCCAGTGACGCTGCGGCCATGTGACGCGCTAAGGAAAGTGTATAAAGGGCGTAGAGTCGCACGGGGAATCATTCTTGCGACGATGCAAATTAGGTAATCTTCTGACTTTAGCGACTTTGACAACGGGCAGGTTGTTATGGTCTGCCGCATGTGAACTAGCATCTCGCAAACGGCGAAACTGGTAGCCTGGTCCCGAGCTGCTGTCGTGAGCAATTATACAAAGTGGTTGAAGGACGGGAAACCATGAGTAGGCGACATGCTGTTAGACATCCACGTCTCGCAACGGAGATTGGAGGCTTCATTGCTCTGTAAAGCAGGATAGGTGGCGATCTGTGGCACACTTGACAGCCTAGTAGTACACCGTTGGGGAACAAAGTTCAAAATGGTTCAAATGGCTGTGAGCACTATGGGACTTAACATCTGAGGTCGTCAGTCCCCTAGAAGTTAGAACTACTTAAAGCTAACTAACCTAAGGACATCACACACATCCATGCCCGAGGTAGGAACCTGCGACCGTAGCGCAGTTCCAGACTGAAGCGCCGAGAACCGATCCGCCACACCGGCCGGCAGAGGAACAAGGGTTTCGGAGCACACCGTTCACTGCACGTTGTCGGACATGGAGTTCCTAAGCAGACAATCCCTATGTGTTCTCATGCTGAGCCAACTACAGGGTGATGCAAAACGAATACCACAACTTTAGGAATTTAAAACTCTGCAACGACAAAAGGCAGAGCTAAGCACTATCTGTTGGCGAATTAAGGGAGCTATAAAGTTTCATTTACTTGTACATTTGTTCGCTTGAGGCGCTGTTGACTAGGCGTCAGCGTCAGTTGATGCTAAGATGGCGACCGCTCAACAGAAAGCTTTTTGTGTTATTGAGTACGGCAGAAGTGAATCGACGACAGTTGTTCAGCGTGCATTTCGAACGAAGTATGGTGTTAAACCTCCTGATAGGTGGTGTATTAAACGTTGGTATAAACAGTTTACAGAGAATGGGTGTTTGTGCAAAGGGAAAAGTTCTGGACGGCCGAGAACGAGTGATGAAAATGTAGCACGCATACAGCAAGCATTTGTTCGCAGCCCAGGAAAATCGACTCGCAGAGCTAGCAGAGAGCTGCAAATTCCACAATCAACTGTATGGAGAGTCCTGAACGTCAACTACCCGAGGCGATGGATCGGCCGCCAGGCAGCCCGTGACAGAGCACTTCATCACTGGCCTCCAAGAAGCCCTGAACTTACCCCCTGCGATTTTTTCTTATGGGGGTATGTTAAGGATATGGTGTTTCGGCCACCTCTCCCAGCCACCATTGATGATTTGAAACGAGAAATAACAGCAGCTATCCAAACTGTTACGCCTGATATGCTACAGAGAGTGTGGAACGAGTTGGAGTATCGGGTTGATATTGCTCGTGTGTCTGGAGGGGGCCATATTGAACATCTCTGAACTTGTTTTTGAGTGAAAAAAAACCTTTTTAAATACTCTTTGTAATTATGTATAACAGAAGGTTATATTATGTTTCTTTCATTAAATACACATTTTTAAAGTTGTGGTATTCTTTTTGAATCACCCTGTACATTGCCAGTTATGATTACGGTGGCTACACTGTTATCGAGACTGCAGCATGCATCAAAGGTTGGACGAATCTTATATCTTGATACGAGCTGCTTGAAACACGCAATACCACGGACGCAGCCTAAGGTAGACATTCACCTGGGCGTCCATGGGACCTGTGGCAGTACTCCACTATGACAGTTGTCGACTACTTGAACAGTACTGCGGAGCATTTGCATCCCTTCATTCTTGATTTATTCCCCTATAGCGATGGCACCTTCCAGTGGGATAATTGTCCCTTTGAAAAGGCCAGCTTCGTATTACAGTGATCTGAAAACACTAACAATGAAGAGACACTGATGTCTTAGCCACCTCCTTCGCCGGACGTAAACCATCTGAGACTCTATCGGGTGCCAGCTAAGGGTCCACAAACCACAACCACAGGTCTGTAATTTATGTGATCTGTGCGTAGACGTCTTGAGCGGCTTACCTCCGGAAACCTACCAACACTTGTCTAATTCACGCCATGGAGAATTACTACTCTATTGGGTTCCAGAGGTGGTCTGTTGAGCACGTCATCATATAGTTTTATCTCATCAATGTGTGAGAAAAACTGAAGAGAGTTTTGAAGCTATCCTCAGCAGTTCCCACTTCCTCTCAGTTAACGACGGACACATTACAGTAAGTGCTCAATTACATCCTATAACAGTAAAGTATCAGGAAAAGTGCTACTATGAAACACTACATATCTCAAAACAGCAGAAGACAAATAAATGATCAGGACTGTCTGAAGATGGTAGCAAGCCGGCTTGCCGAAATATCGCACTATTTGAACAATAACTTTTTGCTGACCACCTAAGAACATTCTGAAATCTTTATGCGACAGGAAAACCTAAAATCGCCAAATATTTAATGGTTAATCAAACAATAATCTCTTTTACTTCGCTGTACACTGCTGAAGAAATCTGTTGGTGAGCGAACTGACTTGTCCCACCGGGTTTCGTCAGTTCGTCTCTATCTGTCTTTCGGCTTCACATTATTCATATACTCGTATTATGTGGTCTTTCCAAGACATACCGTTTTGTGCGCGCCTTGGTCTGCTACTGTTGCAAACTAAAAATACAAACGTTCGTGTGTTACATTTGCTTATATTGAGGTCAGAAGTCAACACATCCTCTAGCCGCTCTCTCACTGCTCACTCTTCTGAAACCATTGGCTGCTAAAAATAGCCGAATGCTGACATTTAACTGCACACCCATTTTATACCTGTGGCTTCTTCTATTTTTCTACGTTTCTTGTGACACAATTAAATGAACATTTCAAATTGCTATAGCCGGTTTCGATCAGCCACTGATCAATAATATCTAACAAGTACCAGTCTATTCAATGATAAAAAGTGTAAAATCATCACGTAATTGTTCGGCAAATTTTATAGATTATGCAATGTTTCTCAGTTTGTTTCCCCCTTTCATCTGTTGACAGTCTGAAGACGACAACTGGCTCGTCGAAAGCGGTTACAGGATTGTGAAATCCGCTTGTGATTTCGTAGTTAGAAATAAAAAAAAAATTAAAAGAAAGAAGGCAGTCCAAGACAGTATGTTGTTCCTCCACAGAGTCTTGTCTCAGAAATATTGCTGCTGGGTTCCAATTTGCCAGATTACGTACCTGGCCGGAGTGGCCGAGGGGTTCTACGCGCTACAGTCTGGAACCGCTCGACCGTTACGGTCGCAGGTTTGAATCCTGCCTCGGGCATGGATGTGTGTGATGTCCTTAGGTTAGTTAGGTTTAAGTAGCTCTAAGTTCTAGGGGACTGTTGACCTCAGAGGTTAATTCCCATAGTACTCAGAGCCATTTTGAACCAGATTACATAAACAAGGTAAAGAAATGCAGTCTGATAATAAGGTCGGGGCAGGAAACGTAGTGAGGAAAATTTTACAAATAACCATAGCTCTGAAATACCCCATTGAGGAACAACTACCGACGTTATTCCGGTAAATGAAGCTGTTAGTCTGGGTCTGGCCACGCTGTTTCGTCCGATTATGCTTCTGTTGCTGTTGTGTTTGTTGTGGTCCATTTTGTAGCGGTGTCGGAAGCAGAAATTTCGAGCGTTTGCTCTAAAAATATGATTCGAGAGGAAAAAATGTTAAATTTATGTTTACCTTTTTCCCCACCGTCTTACTTCATGCTGACTAGTCTACTGTACTTCTGAGACTAAAAGTTCATTCATGCTCTGTGTACATTAAATTAAAACGTGTCGCCTTTAGATCTTCGCCGGCCGGAGTGGCCGTGCGGCTCTAGGCGCTACAGTCTGGAACCGAGCGACCGCTACGGTCGAAGGTTCGAATCCTGCCTCGGGCATGGATGTGTGTGATGTCGTTAGGTTAGTTAGGTTTAATTAGTTCTAAGTTCTAGGCGACTGATGACCTCAGAAGTTAAGTCGCATAGTGCTCAGAGCCATTTGAACCATTTGAACCTTTAGATCATCTAATTAATAACATTGCATCTTAGCGTCACATGTAATCACACTCCGGACTTGTTTCTTGATTACAGCTTATTATCTTACCAAATCAAGAGCATTGCAGTAGTTTTAACTGTTATGGCAGTAGGTATTTCTCTTTTTATTTAACCTAATTTGATTATGTGGACCATATTGAGTTGAAACGCCGTGGTGTTAAGGAGAAAGGGAAATTAGGCAGCAGAAAGCTGTTCTTTGCTAACAACCAGGGAAGACATTAATGTATGTGACCAGAGCGAAGTAATGTGAGCCGTGCCACAGGGTGCTGTTGTGGGTTCGTTGTTCTTCTTGATATACATCAGTGATCTGCCACAAAACACGAGGGACGATTGAAAAAATTTTCTCTTTGTAGATCACACAAGGTTCACTGTGAAAGACGTGGAATGTAATACAAATGCTGTAATAGAGCAGCTGGTAACATTAGCACGTATAAAGTTACTATGGATATGAATTTAAAGTTTAATTGAAGTTTGCTTAGCTTTGACTTTGCTGCCGAAGCCACTGTTGCAGCTAATTTAATTTGCAACTGTGCACACTAGCATAACAGATATTAGCTGAGGCAAATTAGCGTAATTACTAGATAATGTCCGCCTGTTATGCAAAACACTTTATTTTCATATAGACCCGAACACGTTTCAGCACATGTGTGTCATTGCCAGTGGGTTTTCTTTATTCGAATCTAAAAATTTGAACATGTTTTAAGTGACAATTAATCTAAAAAAATAAGGCCTAAACAGTATTGTTTGTTGTTGTTATTACATTAATTTTACGTTATAGAATTATGCAGGACCCTTTGTATGTTATTGGCTCTGGTAGCTTGTGATCTGCAACTAAATAATGTTAATTTGAATTAGGTGGGCCAGTTAATACATTATATATGAATGTAATTTCCTCGTATAAAGGTATTTCGCGACTTAAATATCTTCAACATTTCGCGGCCCTTAAAAGCAACTGTATAAATATTAATTTTAATTTTAATAATCAACAGCCTCAGTTGCACCGTTTACCTATAATTTACCTAGATTTCAGTCGGGATTACCCAACCTTCTTCAGAATAACAGTAACTACCGTTTGTCCATAGTGGACATCGTCAAGCTAAAACTACAAATTCATAAATTATCGTCAGACTATAAAACTTACCTGGAACTGCCTCGGCCCCACTTCGCGACCGCGATGGGGCAGCCACGAGTGCTGTACTGGACAAACGTTAGTTACCATTATTCTGAATAAGGTTGGGTTATCCCGACTGAAACCAAGGTAAATTTTAGGTAAACGGTGCAACTGAGGCTGTTGATTATTAAAATAAAAATTAATATTTCGCGACTCTATTTGCGATGACTTATGTTTAACTTCCGCAAACCCTTTTTTCAAGTGCATTCCCGTGTGTTGCCGAAAAGCACACAAAAGCACTACACGTATGATGCACAACTTCGTCTGTAAATAACACTTTTCAGGTTGGGAAATATGCATTGTAAATGTCGTGGTGTGTCCAGCTCAGTTAGCGTTCACTTGTTCTCAAGTGAGTTTGGCGCCAAATTTGAATGCGTTAGCGGAAGGAAAGCAGATTATCAAATTGAACTTTACAGGAAAGGTTCAAATGGTTCAAATGGCTCTGAGCACTATGGGACTTAACATCTATGGTCATCAGTCCCCTAGAACTTAGAACTACTTAAACCTAACTAACCTAAGGACATCACACACATCCATGCCCGAGGCAGGATTCGAACCTGCGACCGTAGCAGTCGACAGGAAAGGTGACAAATATTTAAAAACACACACACACACACACACATATATATATATATATATATATATATATATATATATATATATATATATAGCGCAAACTGGACTGGATACATTACAACATTTAAAATGTGTTTTAGCAAAGACGAAAAGTGTTATTTACAAACATAGTTGTACATCATACATGTAGTTTTTGTGTGTATTTCTCAACAACTCATGAGGATGCACATGAAAAACGTTTTGCGAAAGATAAACGAACTAATCGCAAATATAGCGGCGAAATACCTTACTGCAATAATGTTCAAATCCAAATTACGTTCAAATCCAAAGTAATGTATTAACTCGCTGATCAAATTCGCATTACCATCATGTTGCAGATCAAGAGTTACAAGGACCCGATAATGTACAAAGGGTTGCGAATAATTCTATAACGTAAAATTAATGTCATGACAACAACAAATAATAACTGTTTTAGGCCCAATTTTCGTACAGTAATTAGTGCTTAAAAAGTTTGCATTTTACAGATTTCAGTCAAGAAAATCCACTGACACGAATGTGCTGAAGCATGTTTGGGTCTACAAGAAAAAACACGTAACAGACATACCTTATATTCAGTAATGCTATCTGCAAACACAGCCAATACAAGAGCAGCAAAATTAAATGATGAAGTTAGTTTAAATGGACATACTTCCACGCGGTTCTCTCTGACCAGCTATCGCTTCTGGCCGTAGGTCCAGAGTGGTGTTATCCCGACGGTTGTTATATGGAATATTTGGCTCCATTCGACACCCTGTACCCTGTTCTGACGTTATTCTTAGGTCGTTTCTCTCTAACCTGCAGGATTACGAAATGAAGCAGTTGTCGGTCAGTCGGGCCCAGAGGTGCAGCCGGCGAGGACTTCGTGGGGCTATGAGTGGACGTAACGCGCACGGCCGGCGACCCCTGAGGAATCCGGCGGAGGGGTCAGGGGGTGCATCCGTCATTTTCGGGCCGCAGCCCCGCAGAAGAGAAGCGGCGTACACGGAAACGCTCTCAGGCGGCATTACTCAGCCGGAGACGGGTGCAGATCACTCCTGGGCAGGACGCGATAAACATGCCCCGCTGGGGACGGAGGGACTGCCTTTTTCCCGCATCGCTGCTCTCTGCGTGGAGTGGTGGCAGAGGGGCTGAACGCGCTCACCGACCAGAGCGGTGCGATCCCTCCCTCCACAAGTGGATCGCGGCACAACTTCTTCCTTGATCTGAGGCACAAGGGGAAATATACATCAGTTTGTCTCCTGGCACGTGCATATGGCATTCACACCGGGTCGACAGTATCCAGGGCGAAGTTTTGCATGACGAACAAGTAGAACAAATAGGTCAAGTTTCTCATTCCCATTAATTAACCGTGTTTGCGAGTTCAATTTGTGCATGAAAGCTTCTGATGCCAGACGAGACTGAGGTGAATCAAGGTGTTAAATACAGTGCTATGCAGTGAAGAGCCAAAGAAACTGACATCGATATGTTGTAGAATTATGGAACATGTTTTTTGCTCGCGTGTACAGGAACCAGAAGGCAGTTATAAGAGTCGAGCGGCATGAAAGGGAAGCAGTGGTTGGGAAAGGAGTGAGAAAGGGTTGTAGCCTCTCCCCAATGTTATTCAATATGTATACTGAGCAAGCAGTAAAGGAAACAAAAGAAAAATTTGTAGTAGGTATTAAAATTCATGGAGAAGAAGTAAAAACTTTGAGGTTTGCCGATGACATTGTAAATCTGTCAGAGACAGCAAAGGACTTGGAAGATCAGTTGAACGGAATGGACAGTGTCTTGAAAGGAGGATATAAGATGAACATGAACAAAAGCAAAACGAGGATAAAGGAATGTAGTCAAATTAAGTCGGGTGATGCTGCGGGAATTAGATTACGAAATGAGACACTTAAAGTAGTAAATGAGTTTTTCTATTTGGGGAGCAAAATAACTGATGATGGTCAAAGTAGAGAGGATATAAAATGTAGACTGGCAATGGCAAGGAAAGCGTTTCTGTAGAAGAGAAATTTGTTATTATCGAGTATAGATTTAAGTGTCAGGAAGTCGTTTCTCAATGTATTTGTATGGAGTGTAGCCATGTATGGAAGTGAAACATGGTCGATAAATAGTTTGGACAAGAAGAGGATAGAAGCTTTCGAAATGTGGTGCTACAGACGAATGCCGAAGATTAGTTGGGTAGATCACATAACTAATGAGGAGGTATTGAATAGAATTGGGGAGAAGAGGAGTTTGTGGCACAACTTGACAAGAAGAAGGGACCGGCTGGTACGACATGTTCTAAGGCATCAAGGGATCACAAATGTAGCATTGGAGGGCAGCGTGGAGGGTAAAAACCGTAGAGGGAGACCAGGAGATGAATACACTAAACAGATTAAGAAGGATGTAGGTTGCAGTAAGTACTGCGAGATGAAGAAGCTTCCACAGGATAGAGTAGCTTGGAGAGCTGCATCAAACCAGTTTCAGGACCGAAGACCACAACAACAACAACAACAACAACAACATGTCGTTTCCGGAAACCCAGAATCTACTCTGTAGGAATCAACATGGTTTCCGGAAACAGCGATCGTGTGAGACCCAATTCGTTTCATTTGTTCACGAGACCCAGAAAATATTAGAGACAGGCACCCAGGTGGATGCCATTTTCCTTGACTTCCGGAAGGCATTCGATACAGTTCCGCACTGTCGCCTGATAAACAAAGTAAGTGCCTACGGAATATCAGACCAGCTGTGTAGCTGGATTGAAGAGTTTTTAGCAAACAGAACACAGCATGTTGTTCTCAATGGACAGACGTCTACAGACGTTAAAGTAACCTCTGGCGTGCCACAGGGGAGTGCTATGGGACCATTGCTTTTCACACTATATGTAAATGACCTAGTAGATAGTGTCGGAAGTTCCATGCGGCTTTTCGCGGATGATGCTGTAGTATACAGAGAAGTTGCATCATTAGAAAATTGCAGTGAAATGCAGGAAGATCTGCAACGGATAGGCACTTGGTGCAGGGAGTGGCAACTGACCCTTAACATAGACAAATGTAATGTATTGCGAATACATAGAAAGAAGGATCCTTTATTGTATAATTATACACTCCTGGAAATTGAAATAAGAACACCGTGAATTCATTGTCCCAGGAAGGGGAAACTTTATTGACACATTCCTGGGGTCAGATACATCACATGATCACACTGACAGAACCACAGGCACATAGACACGGGCAACAGAGCATGCACAATGTCGGCACTAGTACAGTGTATATCCACCTTTCGCAGCAATGCAGGCTGCTATTCTCCCATGGAGACGATTGTAGAGATGCTGGATGTAGTCCTGTGGAACGGCTTGCCATGCCATTTCCACCTGGCGCCTCAGTTGGGCCAGCGTTCGTGCTGGACGTGCAGACCGCGTGAGACGACGCTTCATCCAGTCCCAAACATGCTCAATGGGGGACAGATCCGGAGATCTTGCTGGCCAGGGTAGTTGACTTACACCTTCTAGAGCACGTTGGGTGGCACGGGATACATGCGGACGTGCATTGTCCTGTTGGAACAGCAAGTTCCCTTGCCGGTCTAGGAATGGTAGAACGATGGGTTCGATGACGGTTTGGATGTACCGTGCACTATTCAGTGTCCCCTCGACGATCACCAGTGGTGTACGGCCAGTGTAGGAGATCGCTCCCCACACCATGATGCCGGGTGTTGGCCCTGTGTGCCTCGGTCGTATGCAGTCCTGATTGTGGCGCTCACCTGCACGGCGCCAAACACGCATACGACCATCATTGGCACCAAGGCAGAAGCGACTCTCATCGCTGAAGACGACACGTCTCCATTCGTCCCTCCATTCACGCCTGTCGCGACACCACTGGAGGCGGGCTGCACGATGTTGGGGCGTGAGCGGAAGACGGCCTAACGGTGTGCGGGACCGTAGCCCAGCTTCATGGAGACGGTTGCGAATGGTCCTCGCCGATACCCCAGGAGCAACAGTGTCCCTAATTTGCTGGGAAGTGGCGGTGCGGTCCCCTACGGCACTGCGTAGGATCCTACGGTCTTGGCGTGCATCCGTGCGTCGCTGCGGTCCGGTCCCAGGTCGACGGGCACGTGCACCTTCCGCCGACCACTGGCGACAACATCGATGTACTGTGGAGACCTCACGCCCCACGTGTTGAGCAATTCGGCGGTACGTCCACCCGGCCTCCCGCATGCCCACTATACGCCCTCGCTCAAAATCCGTCAACTGCACATACGGTTCACGCCCACGCTGTCGCGGCATGCTACCAGTGTTAAAGACTGCGATGGAGCTCCGTATGCCACGGCAAACTGGCTGACACTGATGGCGGCGGTGCACAAATGCTGCGCAGCTAGCGCCATTCGACGGCCAACACCGCGGTTCCTGGTGTGTCCGCTGTGCCGTGCGCGTGATCATTGCTTGTACAGCCCTCTCGCAGTGTCCGGAGCAAGTATGGTGGGTCTGACACACCGGTGTCAATGTGTTCTTTTTTCCATTTCCAGGAGTGTATGTTAGCGTAACAAACACTGATAGCAGTTACTTCTGTAAAATATCTGGAAGTATGCGTACGGAACGATTTGAAGTGGAATGATCATATAAAATTAATTATTGGGAAGGCGGGTGCCAGGCTGAGATTCATTGGGACAGTCCTTAGAAAATGTTGTTCATCAACAAAGGAGGTGGCTTACAAAACACTCGTTCGACCTATACTTGAGTATTGCTGATCAGTGTGGGATCCGTACCAGGCCAGGTTGACAGAGGAGATCCAAAGAAGAGCAGCGCGTTTCGTCACAGGGTTATTTGGTAAGCGTGATAGCGTTACGGAGATGTTTAGCAAACTCAAGTGGCAGACTCTGCAAGAGAGGCGCTCTGCATTGCGGTGTAGCTTGCTGTCCAGGTTTCGAGAGGGTGCGTTTCTGGATGAGGTATCGAATATATTGCTTCCCCCTACTTATACCCCCCCCCCCCCCCGAGGAGATCTCGGATATAAAATTAGAGAGATTCGAGCACGCACGGAGGCTTTCCGGCAGTCGTTCTTCCCGCGAACCATACGCGACTGGAGCAGGAAAGGGAGGTAATGACGGTGGCACGTGGGTTGCCCTCCGCCACACACCGTTGGATGGCTTGCGGAGTATAAAAGTAGATGTAGATGTAGATGTGGATGTCTAATATCATGTAGAGCGCCTGCGAGCACGCAGGAGTGCCGCATCGCAACGTGACATGCACTCGTCTAATGTTGAAAGTAGTGATCGAGGGAACTGACACCATGAATCCTGCAGGGCTGTCCATAAATCCGTAACAGTACGACGGGGTGGAGATCTCTTCCGTACAGCACGTTGCAAGGCATCCCGATATACTCAATATTGTTCATGTCTGAGGATTTGATGTCGAGCAGGAGCGTTTAAATTCAGAAGAGTGTTCCTGGAGCCACTGTGTAGCAATTCTGGACGTGTGGGGTGTCACATTGTCCTGTTTGAATTGCCCAAGTCCCTCAGAATGCACAGTGGACATGAATGGATGCAGGTGATCTGTCAGAGTCGCATATAGACGTTATCACGGGTCACATATCATTCCAAATACACACGCCCCATACCATTAGAGAGCCTCCACCAGCTTGAACAGTCCGGTACTGACATTCACGGTCCATAGATTCATCAGGTACACGTCCATCCGCTCCATACAATTTGAAATGAGACTCGTCCGACAAGGCAACATGTTTCCAGTCATCAATAGTCCAGTGTCGCTGTTGTTGGCCCCAGGCGAGGTGTAAAGCTCTGTGTCGTGCACTCATCAAAGGTAAACGAGTCGGCCTTCGGCTCCGAAAGCCCATATCGATGATGTTTCGTTGAATGGTTGGCACGCTGACTCTTGTTGATAGCCCAGCATTGAAATCTGCAGCATTTTACGGAGGGATTGCACTTCTGTCGCGTTGAACGGTTCTCCTCAGTCGTCGTTGGTCCGGTTCTTGCAGGATGTTTTTCCGGCCGCAGCGGCGTCAGATATTTGATGTTTCACCAGATTTATGATATTCACGGTACAACAGCACGTTCAAACACATTTTGATTTTGATAACCTGTCATTGTAGCAGCAGTAACCGATCTAACGACTGCGCCACACACTTGTCTTATAAAGGCGTTTCCAAAGGCAATGTAGTATTCTGCCTGTTTACATATCTCTGTATTTGAATACGCATGCCTATACCAGTTTCTTTGACACTTCGATGTGTATGAGGGGCAGCCAAATGTAAACGAGAATGTTGGGAAAATAACAAGTAAACTTTTAATTATTTCAAAAGAAATCACCACAACTTTTAATACTTTTGTCCCACTCTGAGATCACTCGGTAGATGCCTTCATAGAAAAATGTTTGCTGTTGACTGCGGAACCATGATTGTAACCGGTCGTGCACCTCTTCGTCCAAAACAAAAGCGAGTTCTAGATATTTTTTATTTCATTTTTAAATGATAGCTTTCGCTTCTTCTGTGCTGCAGTATTTTTTCTGAAATTACAAGAACTGCTCCAGAAAAGTAAGGTTCTTTCGAAAGTCAAAAAATGTTACGAAATTTCTTATAATATAGGCGTGTTCCTAGAAACAAATATTCTACTCAGATTTAAAGATACTGCAGTCGAGAAACTAATTCATTCAAGAGCTTTATCTTCATTATTTCCCTGATATCTGGAAACGTCTATGACTGTGTTACATACGTAGCCCTCTTATTGGTGCGGCGACAAATGGGAAGCGCACAATCCTGCTGACGACCATGTTATTCTATCACAAAGAATTACTGTATTTTTTACGTATTTCTGATTACTTATAGATCTTTCAAAAACTCATCTGGAAAATTCAGTTAACGCAGACCTATCTTCCAAATACAAGGTTTGCCAGAGTGTCAGAGATGGGTTTAACGATATTCTGTAAATCACTCTAATTTATTTCTGTCGTTTTTTTCTTTCTTTTTTTCTTTTTTTGTCTCGCGGCTAGTTCGAAAAGGGAGAGAACCGTCACAAATTAAATCAGACGAAGTGCCAGCAATGGCAGCTGCGCTAAGCACGGATCCACACGTCGGGCGGCGGTCTCGGCTGTTAGTTCCAGCAAGAGGATGTCATTAGGGGGGCGCCTGGAAACGGGCCGTGGCCAATCCATGTTATCGGCTGTCTCGTTGTACAAGCTGGACGAATTGTGTAATTTCGTGTAGGCCGACTTATTCACGGAAATCTGCTCTGGTAACAGGTCAGCGACTGATGTTTGATTACATGCACGGTGTTTCAAACGTGTAGGGGTGATACATCACGTCATGGGCAACAACGTTTGTTACAGACAAAATGTTCGCTGATGCATCCCATTGATGCTAGACGTCCTTTAGTATTCGCCGGCCCAGACATGACGAGATTTCACCGAACTAGCAGGGTCTGGTAACCATGTGTGCTGCGCAATACCCACGCCAATAAATTGCTAGAGCAATTTGCAACAAGAAAATCTAAGCCCAGGAACTCTTAATTTTTACGGGCCTACGATATTTCATCTTAGAAGATAGATTAAGGAAAGGCAAACCTACGTTTCTAGCATTTGTAGACTTAGAGAAAGATTTTGACAATGTTCACTGGAATACTCTCTTTCAAATTCTGAAGGTGTTAGTGGTAAAATACAGGGAGCGAAAGGCTATTTACAATTTGTACAGAAACCAGATGGCACTTATAAAGAGTCGAGGGGCATGAAAGGGAAGCAGGGGTTGGGAAGGGAGTGAGATAGGGTTGCAGCCTATGCCCAATGTTATTAATCTGTACATTGAGCAAGCAGTAAAGGAAACAAAAGAAAAATTCGGAGTAGGTATTAATATCAATGGAGAAGAAAAAAAAAAGTTTGAGGTACGCCGATGACATTGTAATTCTGTCAGAGACAGGAGTGGACTTGGAAGAGCAGTTAACGGAATGGACAGTGTCTTGAAAGGAGGATATAAGATGAACATGAACAAAAGCAAAACGAGGATAATGGAATGTAGTCGAATTAAGTCGAATGATGCTGAGGGAATTAGATTAGGAAATGAGACATAATAGTAAAGGAGTTTTGCTATTTGGGGAGAAAAATAACTGATGATGGTCGAAGTACGGAGGATATAAAATGTAGATTGGCAGTGGCAAGGGACAGCATTTCTGAAGAAGAGAAATTTGTTAACATCGAGTACAGATGTAAGTGACAGGAAGTATTTGTATGGAGTGTATCTACATATGAAACTGAAACGTAGACGATAAATAGTTTGGACAAGCAGAGAATAGAAGCTTTCGGAATGTGGTGCTACAGAAGAATGCTGAAGATTAGATGGGTAGATCACATAACTAATGAAGAGGTATTGAACAGGATTGGGGAGAAGAGGGGTTTGTGGCACAACTTGACTAGAAGAAGGGCTCGGTTGGTAGGACATGTTCTGAGGCATCAAGGGATCGCCAATTTAGTATTGCAGGGTAGCGTGGAGGGTAAAAATCGTAGAGGGAGACCAAGAGATGAATACAGTAAGCAGATTCAGAAGGATGTCGGTGGGAGATGAAGAAGCTTGCACAGGATAGAGTAGCATGGAGAGCTGCTTCAAACTAGTCTCTGGACTAAAGACCACAACAACAACCCTATTTCATACTGGACAGTTAACTCGATTATGGGCAATACACAGGGCACAGGCTGGCTGGAGGCTGCCTGCCTCCGCCACTCTCACGGGCATAAACGAGACAATAGGACCCCTAGCGTCACTGGGAGCATTAGCGAAAGTTTTGTCTCCAAAGAAAGTTTCTTCCCCATGACGTCATGTATCACGTGGAGACGTTGGGTGTAAAGACTTTGAAGGATGTCTCAAATATGGGCTGTAAAATGTGTACATGAAGAGTTATGATCATTTCCCCATCTTTACTGTGGAACAAATCTCTTCTACTGCAAGCGCATTGATTTCCATATTTTGAGACGTGGTACTATGGACCAAAACTAGAGAAAAATCCAGTAAACATGGGCTCAAAAGTGCGTGCCTTCACAGCTACGAGCGCTTGTTGATCTTCGCTAATGTAAACACATTTCTTGTGCTGAATTAAATACATTGACGAAAAAATATCCCAACACCAAAAAATAATTACTGAAGAGTAATGAACTTAGTGTATACATATGTCTAGGTAATATATTTAAGTGATTATCATTACGATTTCACAGGTTAATGTCGGCGCGAGGTGCGCCACTGCAAATGGAAATGCTTGTATATTAATAACCTATGTAATCGGCAGAATGTTGAAGGCAAGCATGCAGAAGCGCATGCTTTGTGTTGTGCAGTTGCCGGACGTCAGTTTGTGGAATGGAGATCCACGTCTGTTGCAGTTGGTTGGTCTACAGGGTGGTCCATTGATCGGGACTGGGCCAAATATCTCACGAAATAAGCGTCAAACGAAAAAACTACAAAGAACGAAAGTTGTCTAGCTTGAAGGGGGAAATCAGATGGCGCTACGGTTGGCCCGCTAGACGGCACTGCCATAAATGGTTCAAATGGCTCTGAGCACTATGGGACTTAACATCTGAGGCCATCAGTCCCCTAGAACTTAGAACTACTTAAAGCTAACTAATCTAATGCCATCACACACACCCATGACCGAGGCAGGATTCGAACCTGCGACCGTAGCGGTAGCGCAGTTCCAGACGGAAGCGCCTAGAACCGCTCGGCCACTCTGGCCGGCGGCACTGCCATAGGTCAAACGGATATCAACTGCGTTTTTTTTTTTGTTTTTAAATAGGAACCGCCACTTTTTAATACATATTCGTGTAGTACGTAAAGAAATATGGATGTTTTAGTTGACCACTTTTTTCGCTTTGTGATAGATGGCGCTGTAATAGTCACTGACATATGGCTCACAATTTTAGACGAACTGTTAGTAACAGGTAGGTTTTTTAAATTAAAATAGAGAACGTAGGTACGTTTGAACATTTTATTCCGGTTGTTCCAATTTGATACATGTACCTTTGTGAACTTATCATTTCTGAGAACGCATGCTGTTACAGCGTGATTACCTGTAAATGGCACATTAATGCAATAAATGCTCAAAATGATGTCCGTCAACCTCAATGCATTTGGCAATACGTGTAACGACTTTCCTCTCGACAGCGAGTAGTTTGCCTTCCCTAATGTTCGCACATGCATTGACAATGCGCTGACGCATGTTGTCAGGCGGTGTCGGTGGATCACGATAGCAAATATCCTTCAACTTTCCCACAGAAAGAAATCCGGGGACGTCAGATGCGGCGAACGTGCGGGCCATGGTATGGTGCTTTGACGACCAATCCACCTGTCATGAAATACGCTATTCAATACCGCTTCAACCGCACGCGAGCGATGTGCCGGACAGCCATCATGTTGGAACTACATCGCCATTCTGTCATGCAGTGAAACATCTTGCAGTAACATCGGTAGAACATTACGTAGCAAATCAGCATACATTGCACCATTTAGATTGCCATCGATAAAATGGGGGCCAGTTACCCTACCTCCCGTAGTGCCGCACCATACATGAACCCGCCAAGGTCACTGATGTTCCACTTGTCGCAGCCATTGTGGATTTTCCGTTGCCCAATACTGCACATTATGCCGGTTTACGTTACCGCTGTTGGTGAATGACGCTTCGTCGCTAAATAGAAAGCGTGCAAAAAATCTGTCATCGTCCCGTAATTTCTCTTGTGCCCAGTGGCAGAACTTTACACGACGCTCAAAGTCGTCGCCATGCAATTCTTGGTGCATAGAAATATGGTACGGGTGCGATCAATGTTGATCTCAACACCGACGTTTTTGAGATTCCCGATTCTCGTGCAATTTGTCTGCTACTGACGTGCGGATTAGCCGCGACAGCAGCTAAAACCCATACTTGGGAATCATCATTTGTTGCAGGTCGTGGTTGACATTTCACATGTGGCTGAACACTTCCTGTTTCCTTAAATAACGTAAGTATGCGGCGAACGGTCCTGACACTTCAAATGGTTCAAATGGCTCTGAGCACTATGGGACTCAACTGCTGAGGTCATTAGTCCCCTAGAACTTAGAACTAGTTAAACCTAACTAACCTAAGGACATCACAAACATCCATGCCCGAGGCAGGATTCGAACCTGCGACCGTAGTGGTCTTGCGGTTCCAGACTGCAGCGCCTTTAACCGCACGGCCACTTCGGCCGGCGGTCCTGACACTTGAATGATGTCGTCCAGCATACATGTCGAACAGCATACATAGCACACTCCCGTTGGGCATTTTGATGACAATAGCCACACATCAACACGATATCGATCTTTTCCGCAATTGGTAAACTGTCCATTTTAACCCGGGTAATGTATCACGAATCAAATGCCGTGCGCACTGGCGGAATGTTACGTGATACCACGTACTTGTACGTTTGTGACTATTACAGCGCTATCTATGACAAAGCGAAAAAAGTGGTCCAACTAAAACATTCATATTTCTTTATGTACTACACGAATATGTAATAAAAATGGGAGTTCCTATTTTAAAAGCGCAGTTGATATCCGTTTGAGCTATGGCAGCGCCATCTAGCGGGTCAACCATAGCACCATCTGGTTTCCCCCTTCAAGCTAGACGAGTTTCGTTCTTTGTAGTTTTTCCGTTTGATGCTTATTTCGTGAGATATTTGGCCCTGTCTCTATCAATGGACCACCCTGTATACAGGGAGGTTTAATGGTGCTTGTGGATGACGCTGTAATTGTCGTCTGACAATGTCCCATGTGTGCCCGATTTGCAGACATATTTGGGTATCAAGCAGACCAGGCAACATTTCGACACTCTGCAGAGCATGTTGGGTTGCAACAGCGGTATTATCGCAAGTGTTACTCTGTTGGAAAACACCCGCTGAAATGCTGTTCATGAATAGCAGCACAACAGGTCGGATCACCAGACTGGAGTGCGGATTTGCAGTTAGGGTGTATGGGATATCCACGAGAGTGCTCCTGCTGCCATACCAAATCATACCTCAGACCATAACTCCAGTTGCAGGTCCAGTGTGTGTAGCACGCCGACATGTTGGTTGCAGACCCTCGACTGTTCTTCTAATTGATAGACAACCGTCACTCGCTCGAAGGCACAATTGGCTTTCACCAGAAAACACAACAGACCTCCACCCTGCCCTCCAGTGAGCTCTCGTTCGACACCAGTGAAGACGCAAACGGCGATGGTTTGGTGCCAGTGAAATGAACTGTACAGGGCGTTCTGGGTCAGAGCTCTCCCTAAAGATGTGCTGAGAAACAATTGCTAAAAAAAATTCTATGTGTTGCACCATGCCAGAGTTAATTAGCGTTGCAGTTAGTGAATCGCCGATTTGGTCGCAGATTCAAGCGGCCCACCATAATCAGTTAGTGTCAGTTGCTCTTACAGCGTAGATGATAGTGCACGAGACTGCTCCGCCTTTGACGCAAGTTGGGTCCTTAGTACCGTCCCAAGTCCAATTTCTGTATCGCTCTATTATCGTGGTTTTAGGAAACCAAACGAAGCACGCGTTTGGCGACACCCTGGCTGGCGGATCGCATGAATTTCTACGCCCAACGGCCTGACTGGCTGTCTTTAATGCTAATTATCTCGGACTTGGCGCATCACATCGAATTTCTTTTTACTATTATTTTTCAGCACAAACTACCATGCAACATCCATACAAGCTTCCTGTGTGTGTGTGTGTGTGTGTGTGTGTGTGTGCGCGTGTGTGTGAGTGTGAGTGAGTGAGTTTGTGTGTGTTTGCTTGTATGTAGAGTGAACCCAAACTGCACGGAAAATATTTGGAGCTGCTTCAGGGATATTTCCTGAGTATTTTGCGTTGTGGGACCTGTGCTCTCCTGTGAATAATAATTATGATATATTCGGTTTGTTACTCCAATTATCTTTGTTTCTGTGAAAACTCCTGGACGATACTCGTGCAATATGCAATCACCAAAACGTATAAGACATAATACAGAGTAATGGGGCAACCCTCAGAACCCTTACACACTATCGATAAGGACACGTTTTGTTTTCCGGTAGTACATGCTGAAAAGCAATGCCTCCGAATTTGTATGTGATAATTTCTGAACTTTAAATAAAGCAAACGTTATTAAGGTTCTGCATCATTAGTCTTCATGTCTACATATTTGCAGCTCTCTGCTGCTAGAAGGCTCGAAGTAGTGATGTGTATCAAAACAGTGTGTAAGGCTAAGAAACAGAGTACTGTAATCGAGTTTCGAATTTGAAAAGTTCGTCCACACGTAGAGCACCCTCTCCTTCAGCACAGCAGTGTCACACCACAAACGAGCGCTGTGACGTCTGCAACAATCCTACTCCTAGGGTTTACTCTCATCGACCATCCTCCATGCAGTCCAGACTTGGCCCCATCAGATTTACATCTGTTTCCAAAACTTAATGAACACCTTCGACAGTGAAGAAGCTGTGCAAGCAGAGCTGAGGTTGTGGCCCCGTCTGGCTCTAAGCATTATGGGACATAACTTTTGACGTCATCAGTCCCCTAGACTTAGAACTACTTAAACCTAACTAACCTAAGGACATCCATGCCCTAGGCAGGATTCGAACCTGCGACCGTAGCAGCAGCGCGGTTCCAGACTGAAGCGCTTAGAACCGCTCGTCCACAGCGGCCGGCTCTGACGGTATCAATAAATGGGTCTCTCGTTGGGAGAAATGCCTTCGTCGCTAGAATGATTATTTTGAGAGAAAAAAATGTAGACGTAAAGAATAAAGATGTAGAATGTTAATACAATTTGTTTTATTCCAAAAGGTTTAAGAGTTTTCACATAAAAAATCGGAGACTTTACTTTTCAGCACGCCCTCGCAATTATGCGTTAACTGTGGTACTCGTAAGTAATATGCATAGGTTTACTGATGAGAGGAGTTGACCGATAAATACGTCGTGTATGGATTCACTGAATGCAATGGAAGATCGAGACAACTACACTATGCTGGGCTGTTCCCGCACCGACGGCAACCTGACTGCCATACTTTTGTATGTGAGCGTTGTTGCATTACTCTGAGGTGCGTGCTGTACGTTTTCTCATTGCGTTCTCTACAGGTTTCACTGTTGTGAAGGTAATTACACAGAAACAAAGGTGACTGCGGTAACAAAACGAGTTAAGTCTGTGTGTGTGTGTGTGTGTGTGTGTGTGTGTGTGTGTGTGTGTGTGTGTGTGTGTGCGTGCGTGGAGCGAGAAATAGATCAAATAGTATTCAACAGGGTGATTCTTATTAACGTTCAGAAACCCCCGCAGCAACTTAATGACGCTGAGACTAGTAGTTTAATAAAAGACATATGGGGTCGCAAATGTCGGTAATTACCTGAAAAATGGGTGAGAAATGTGCAACAGGTGACGTCACCAGATGATCCATCGCACCGTACATGCAGAGGTTGGGCTTGGGCGTGAAGGCATCATTGAACGATGCAGTACATGCATTCGAGCGAACGGTGCAAATTTCGAACATCTTTTGTAAATGTGGTCCTTTGTAAACGTACGATGGCAGTTCAATAAGTAATGCAACACATTTTTTTTTTCTGAAACAGGGGTTGTTTTATTCAGCATTGAAATACACCAGGTTATTCCTCAATCTTTTAGCTACACAACACTATTTTTCAACGTAATCTCCATTCAATGCTACGGCCTTACGCCACCTTGAAATGAGGGCCTGTATGCCTGCACGGTACCATTTCACTGGTCGATGTCGGAGCCAACGTCGTACTGCATCAATAACTTCTTCATCATCCGCGTAGTGCGTCCCACGGATTGCGTCCTTCATTGGGCCAAACATATGGAAATCCGACGGTGCGAGATCGGGGCTGTAGGTGCATGAGGAAGAACAGTCCACTGAAGTTTTGTGAGCTCCTTTCGGGTGCGAAGACTTGTGTGAGGTCTTGCGTTGTCATGAAGAAGGAGAAGATCGTTCTGATTTTTGTGCCTACGAGCACGCTGAAGTCGTTTCTTCAATTTCTGAAGAGTAGCACACACTTCAGAGTTGATCGTTTGACCATGGGGAAGGACATCGAACAGAATAACCCCTTCAGCGTCCCAGAAGACTGTAACCATGACTTTACCGGCTGAGGGTATGGCTTTAAAATTTTTCTTGGTAGGGGAGTGGGTGTGGCGCCACTCCATTGATTACCGTTTTGTTTCAGGTTCGAAGTGATGAACCCATGTTTCATCGCCTGTAACAATCTTTGACAAGAAATTGTCACCCTCAGCCACATGACGAGCAAGCAATTCCGCACAGATGGTTCTCCTTTGCTCTTTATGGTGTTCGGTTGGACAACGAGGGACCCAGCGGGAACAAACCTTTGAATATCCCAACTGGTGAACAATTGTGACAGCACTACCAACAGAGATGTCAAGTCGAGCACTGAGTTGTTTGATGGTGATCCGTCGATCATCTCGAACGAGTGTGTTCGCACGCTCCGCCATTGCAGGAGTCACAGCTGTGCACGGCCGGCCCGCACGCGGGAGATCAGTCTTGCTTGACCTTGCGGCGATGATGACACACGCTTTGCCCAACGACTCACCGTGCTTTTGTCCACTGCCAGATCACCGTAGACATTCTGCAAGCGCCTATGAATATCTGAGATGCCCTGGTTTTCCGCCAAAAGAAACTCGATCACTGCCCGTTGTTTGAAACGCACATCCGTTACAGACGCCATTTTAACAGCTCCGTACAGCGCTGCCACCTGTTGGAAGTCAATGAAACTATACGATACGAAGCGGGAATGTTTGAAAATATTCCACAAGAAATTTCCGGTTTTTTCAACCAAAATTGGCCGAGAAAAAAAATGTGTTGCATTACTTATTGAACTGCCCTCGTAGAAGTTACAAAATTATTGTCCTCACTGCTAAAAGTTAAAAGATGTTCTCATATTGTATTTCTTTCCTGCTGACCCTTCGTTTTCTGACATTATTTAGTAAAGAAAAGGTAGTCATTCACTGGTATAGTAACGACATAGTTCGGAAGCTTGTACTCATTTACTTGCGACGCAGGACGATAGGTTTTTCCTGTACTGTACTTGACAATAAACCAGCGAAGACCGCGAGGCCGGTAAATAAAATAATAAGTCTAACGTCGTGGTAAACAAATAACTGTCTAATGCAATGGCGCCCAACATCGATTACACCATTACTCCTGAGTGCAATAAGACATTAGCTAGTGCCCCCTCCCCTTTCTCCTTCTGTTGCCCCCACCTCCCCACATTATCACCAAATTTATCACCTAACTAAACTGTAGAATGAAAGGCTTTTCTTGGAACACTTTATTTTTAAAAATAACTAAAGATGGGTGATATTTAGTTTACACGTGCGCGCGCGCGCCTGTGTGTGTGTTAAAATGAATGACGAAGGAATTCATGGTGCATCGCAAGTGCTACCTGCAACTCCTTCTCAGATAAGAAAGAAACTATCCACAGTGAGGGAAGACACGTGTCACAAAACATACTTCCCGTGCATTACTCCTCTCTGTCGCTGCATTTTCTTGACCTGGTCGGCGAAATGCCACTCAAACACAACCATGTTAAAGTGTGTGCACTACACTTACTGTTCGTAAATCACTTGCTTACTGCACTCGTTACTTCTGAACTAGCAGGAACTGTAAGACTTTCAGGTCGTTAATCCTTTTTGTCTGACCACAGCCACTTATAGTAGTAGTAGCAATAACAAAACAATAATAATAATAATAATGCCATTTACAGCACTATAGTAGCCCTTCTGTAGTTACTGCTGCGTCTTGCTGTCAAGTAATTCATTTATCTATTCCGAAGCGAGTAATGAATTAATTTCTGGACTACTACAGATATTATCTACAACTTGGAGAACACATTTTCTTGAAATATTTACCTTGTGTTACACATGTGTCTCACTTCTATTATCAGCGATGTACGGGACAACGCACAACGTATAGCGTAGAGAGTGGACTACGTGAGGAACCTGTAACTTCCACCGCATTAATACTACTTATCGAGAAAAAGTAGTTATTATTAGCTTATACAATCAATATTAGAGTCTTACAAAGTTGTGGTAATAGTAACGATCTTTTGAAAATAATTTAGTGTCGTGACTGAAACAGAATCGAATTGTTTTGTTTTGTAGCCCTCAGAAAAGTTCATTTTACCCCTCAGGGGGTAATTAGCCCTAGGTTGGGTACCACTGGTCTAACGCAATGCAAAAAATACTTACGGCCAGACGCAAAAGTCGAACCCTGAGCTCCACACGCTAAAATCGCGAACGTGGGCCTAGAATCACCACACCGACGTGAATGCTTCGCCCACTTTTTGGGCGTTTCCCGATATTTGCGGCCCTTTGTGCCTTATAGTAAATTACTTAGTGTCATGAACGCCATTTAGGAGGATTTTAAACGTCAATAAGTTGATGAATGATGGAAAGCAGGTGGTCGTACGTGGTGAAGACATTGTATCGAATCGCTACTTGTGTTTTAGCGAACTGAATGGAAAAATACAGCACGAAGTTATAAACTGACTTCTTCTGTTCGTCGAAAGAGGAAGACTAGATTTCACTGCACATTACCTGATAAAGGAATAAATTTCTCTAAATTTTTTTCCAAAACCGTGTAACAGAAGGACATTATATGCTCGAACACCAACGATCCAAAGACTAACAACGTCTAGAGCTGCCTTTTACAGCTTTTACTGCTTATAATCTTTGAACAACCTCTCCACAAAATTCGTTTACACTTCAAAACAAATTTCTATGCAATATTCCTGAACGTATAGATCTACTCAATCGGCGCTCTGAACTCAGTACAACTGTAGCATACTGGATTGCTTATTTTGATCCAAGTTTCAGTGCTTCTTGCTTTGTCAATAGCAGTATTATCTTGCCGAAGCAGATAGTGAACAATTCCGCTTTGTTGCTGCAGCTTTGGGAGCATTATGCTAGGTTAGGTTAGTTAGGTTAGTGTTGTTTTAACGTCTCGTCGACAACGAGGTCATTAGAGACGGAGCGCAAGCTCGGGTTAGGGAAGGATGGGGAAGGAAATCGGCCGTGCCCTTTCGAAGGAACCATCCCGGCATTCATTATGCTACAATGTGCGGCTTAATAAACACTTGTGTCAACAACTGAAGACCTAGTCTGGACAAGAACACGTACTCACTTTTCATAACATGTTTTGTTAAAACATTGTCGAGGTCACAGCTATATTGAATAACGTTTCCCAAATTTCAGTCAGTAGCTGTCGTCAGATTTTGGTACTATCTTCCGATAAAATTATCTAGTTACGTATACACTGTACGTAAAATACTCCAGTGTTGGCCTATATCACAATATTTGCCTTCAGAATTTATAACTGCCGATAAAACTCTTCGCCCACGGAAGGAGACAGGCATTCAACTTCGATTCCACGGCAACTCCCTGCATTCGAAAATAATTTTTCAGATCACTGCTAATAACAACCCTGTCATAAAAAAGACAGAGAGAGAAAACAAAAAAACTGACCAAATCGGCGACTGTAGTCCCATACTTGTGAAGACGCTGGAACAATTTCTACGAGAGCCGAAGAGACCCCTCGATTGTTCCACTACAAAACAACTCCTTGAAATTGCTGAACGCTTAGGCATTTAGCCAATCAGATGGATTGATGTTTGCCTCCAGTATTGCTGTAGGCACCTGTTTGCGGCATTCTGACTTCTGGCAGAGTTACCTACATTTTGCCTCGAACAGAATTTTCCCTCTCACTCTATGGCTGCCCATATACTTATATATTTTGTGTGTCTGTGGGGAAATCCAACTGTATTAGAGAAATTGGAAGTATTGTCGCCACTGAACTGTGGCCAATTCGATGAGTAGCAATCCTCAGCCATACCCCGCTGTGGCTTGTGCAGAAAAAAATACGTACGTGTGCACGGTTTGTTTCGACAATAGCAAAAATAATTTTCCAACTGCGGTGGTCTCATGCACCATGATTAATGTCCATAAAACCGCTGTTAGAATTAAACCCCACATCTGGTAATTAATACTACAATCGTTCATCCTAAATCGCACGGAAATAATGTTTTACGTACCTTAAGGGCAGTTCAGATATTTTTACATTCGAATTGAGGCACTGCGTGCTACGAGTTAACAGTCACTATCATTTTACATTTTTAGCTCTTGTCCGTCTGCCAGCTTTTATGTGCTGCCAGTATCTGTTCAGCCCATCACTCATTGCCTTCTTCTGGTCTTCTGACAGAGGCCCCTTCTTCTTCTGACTTGGTTCCTCCTAGCTTAAAACCCCGGTTGTTTTCCACCATTTTCTAAATTCAGTCGTATCCTACATTTTGTCTTCTGGGATACTTATTTCTTAAGGATGTTTGCCACTTTCTTAGACCATCTTTTTGCCTTGGGTCATATGAAATTTCCTTTGTTAGGCGATCATCGGATATTCTGAAAATGTTCACACAGAATAACCACATTTTCTCTCAAATCGTTCATGTTACCGGTTATGTTTCTCTGTACAGTTCCTCATTTGACTAGATACATATGTGTCCATTAATCTATCTATTGCCTAAAATCTTTCTGAATATCCTGTGATTTCTTTTATGTGATACGTCGACTGATCCCCGTGTGTTAAGAGTCGAGACCTCTGAACCCGCTAACATTTTCCCAATGTTGGGAAGTCAGGCTCTGCCTGCCACCAGCCTAGGTAAAGGGTGAGTAGCAGAGGAGTAACACCTCTCCAGAAAACCTTTGTCCCGCTGATCCGGCTAGTAGGACCTCGTGAAGATTCCTTGCCAGGAGTAAAGATGAACATAGTCATCGGTTCTGGAGGTCATTGGTTTCCAACAGTAAATAAAGCGGATGAATTGTCTTCAAGTTCCGGGGCTCGAAACCAAAGTTCTGTTACCGGGAAGGAGCAATGCTGCCGCCATCTTTCTGAGAAGTCAAGCTGTGTAGTAGCTGACGACACTTTTACTTTATTTTCTATGTGTTATGTTCATATATGTGGGCAAGGGTAGGCGAGAGGGGGTACTAGCCTCCACTGGAATTTGGAAGTATTGGAATTCTCACAACATTTTTCTGGCAACAATTGTCTGCCGTTTGTTTGGTCGTCTCTGCCTTTTGCTTGGTTGTCAAGTAGACTCCGTGCAATTATGGCGTTTCATTGGCGTGAAGGCGGTTTCGGTCTGTCTGTTCCTCGCAGAGAGGTTATCGACTGCGGAGAAGGACTGATCCAATAAGCAGCATAAATAAGGAAGTCGAATACTTGCCCGTCGTCCGTCGTCATTCACAAGGACAACTACTGCCCATATGGCACGAGTTAATCACAACAGTGTTTTAGCATTATACTTTGTTTAAAACTGTGAATAAAGAAGAAAGACATGTAGCGCCTTCCTGAGTCCAGGTTCAGTTTTACACGGATACAGAGATAATATAGTGCATTGTGTTTAGTATGAAAGAAAACTAGCGTTCTACGGATCGGAGCGTGGAATGTCAGATCCCTTAATCGGGCAGGTAGGTTAGAAAATTTAAAAAGGGAAATGGATAGGTTAAAGTTAGATATAGTGGGAATTAGTGAAGTTCGGTGGCAGGAGGAACAAGACTTCTGGTCAGGTGACTACAGGGTTATAAACACAAAGTCAAATAGGGGTAATGCAGGAGTAGGTTTAATAATGAATAGGAAAATAGGAATGCGGGTAAGCTACTACAAACAGCATAGTGAACGCATTATTGTGGCCAAGATAGACAAAAAGCCCACACCTACTACAGTAGTACAAGTTTATATGCCAACTAGCTCTGCAAATGACGAAGAAATTGAAGAAATGTTTGATGAAATAAAGGAAATTATTCAGATAGTGGACGAAAATTTAATAGTCATGGGTGACTGGAATTCGAGTGTAGGAAAAGGGAGAGAAGGAAACATAGTAGGTGAATATGGATTGGGGCTAAGAAATGAAAGAGGAACCCGCCTGGTAGAATTTTGCACAGAGCACAACTTAATCATAGCTAACACTTGGTTTAAGAATCATGATAGAAGGTTGTATACATGGAAGAACCCTGGAGATACTAAAAGGTATCAGATGGATTATATAATGGTAAGACAGAGATTTAGGAACCAGGTTTTAAATTGTAAGACATTTCCAGGGGCAGATGTGGATTCTGACCACAATCTATTGGTTATGACCTGTAGATTAAAACTGAAGAAACTGCAAAAAGGTGGGAATTTAAGGAGATGGGACCTGGATAAACTGAAAGAACCTGAGGTTGTACAGAGTTTCAGGGAGAGCATAAGGGAAGACGTGACAGGAATGGGGGAAAGAAATACAGTAGAAGAAGAATGGGTAGCTTTGAGGGATGAAGTAGTGAAGGCAGCAGAGGATCAAGTAGGTAAAAAGATGAGGGCTAGTAGAAATCCTTGGGTAACAGAAGAAATATTGAATTTAATTGATGAAAGGAGAAAATATAAAAATGCAGTAAATGAAGCAGGCAAAAAGGAATACAAACGTCTCAAAAATGAGATCGACAGGTAGTGCAAAATGGCTAAGCAGGGATGGCTAGAGGACAAATGTAAGGATGTAGAGGCTTATCTCACTAGGGGTAATATAGATACTGCCTACAGGAAAATTAAAGAGACCTTTGGAGATAAGAGAACCACTTGTATGAACATCAAGAGCTCAGATGGAAACCCAGTTCTAAGCAAAGAAGGGAAGACAGAAAGGTGGAAGGAGTATATAGAGGTTCTATACAAGGGCGATGTACTTGAGGACAATATTATGGAAGTGGAAGAGGATGTAGATGAAGATGAAATGGGAGATACGATACTGCGTGAAGAGTTTGACAGAGCACTGAAAGACCTGAGTCGAAACAAGGCCCCCGGAGTAGACAACATTCCATCGGAACTACTGACGGCCTTGGGAGAGCCAGTCCTGACAAAACTCTACCATATGGTGAGCAAGATGGATGAAACAGGCGAAATACCCTCAGACTTCAAGAAGAATATAATAATTCCAATCCCAAAGAAAGTAGGTGTTGACAGATGTGAGAATTACCGAACAATCAGTTTAATAAGTCACAGCTGCAAAATACTAACACGAATTCTTTACAGACGAATGGAAAAACTAGTAGAAGCCGACCTCTGGGAAGATCAGTTTGGATTCCGTAGAAATACTGGAACACGTGAGGCAATATTGACCTTACGACTTATCTTAGAAGAAATATTAAGGAAAGGCAAACCTACGTTTCTAGCATTTGTAGACTTAGAGAAAGCTTTTGACAATGTTGACTGGAATACTCTCTTTCAAATTCTGAAGGTGGCAGGGGTAAAATACAGGGAGCGAAAGGCTATTTACAATTTGTACAGAAACCAGATGGCAGTTATAAGAGTCGAGGGACATGAAAGGGAAGCAGTGGTTGGGAAGGGAGTAAGACAGGGTTGTAGCCTCTCCCCGATGTTATTCAATCTGTATATTGAGCAAGCAGTAAAGGAAACAAAAGAAAAATTTGGAGTAGGTATTAAAATCCATGGAGAAGAAATAAAAACTTTGAGGTTCGCCGATGACATTGTAATTCTGTCAGAGACAGCAAAGGACTTGGAAGAACAGTTGAACGGAATGGATGGTGTCTTAAAGAGAGGATATAAGATGAACATCAACAAAAGCAAAACGAGGATAATGGAATGTAGTCGAATTAAGTCGGGTGATGTTGAGGGTATTAGATTAGGAAATGAGACACTTAAAGTAGTAAAGGAGTTTTGCTATTTGGGGAGCAAAATAACTGATGATGGTCGAAGTAGAGAGGATATAAAATGTAGCCTGGCAATGGCAAGGAAAGCGTTTCTGAAGAAGAGAAATTTGTTAACATCGAGTATAGATTTAAGTGTCAGGAAGTCTTTTCTGAAAGTATTTGTATGGAGTGTAGCCATGTATGGAAGTGAAACATGGACGGTAAATAGTTTGGACAAGAAGAGAATAGAAGCTTTCGAAATGTGGTGCTACAGAAGAATGCTGAAGATTAGATGGGTAGATCACATAACTAATGAGGAGGTACTGAGTAGGATTGGGGAGAAGAGGAGTTTGTGGCACAACTTGACCAGAAGAAGGGATCAGTTGGTAGGACATGTTCTGAGGCATCAAGGGATCACCAATTTAGTATTGGAGGGCAGCTTGGAGGGTAAAAATCGTAGGGGGAGACCAAGAGATGAATACACTAAGCAGGCTCAGAAGGATGTAGGTTGCAGTAGGTACTGGGAGATGAAGAAGCCTGCGCAGGATAGAGTAGCATGGAGAGCTGCATCAAACCAGTCTCAGGACTGAAGACCACAACAACAACAGCTATGATATGCTATATTCGAGGTGTGTAGATCTATACATCTACGCACCCAACTGCACCAACCGAGAAAATGGAAAATACCGTGTAAATGAGGAAGATCAAAAACATCTCTCCAGAAATCGGAACGTTCTCAAACTCTGTGTGTGCAGTAAGAGTTGCGATTCCTGCCGTACAGTTGGTACTACTGCCCAATGACGTCCCACAGTGGAGATGAACAGCAACATAATTCAATCCAAGGCCGTTAAAAGTATTTGCGGAAGGTTTCCCATGGTCATGTAATCGAATGATCCTTGTGTTAAACTTTATCCAAACAATTTAAAAACGTAGTTTTCATACTACATTTTGTTCAGTTCTAATGACGCCAGTCAATATTAAATAACAAAAATTATGAAAATAATACACTAAATCCATTACAATTGTCAAGTGTGAAATTTTATCTGCGAACAGTGTAAGAAATGACACCGAAGCGGTTCTTAAATTTATTTCCTTGTACTGCTCTCTGTGGTGAATTAATGTGACGTTTGTTGCAGGCTATTTTCTTTGCTAGTAACACGATTTTCTGTTATTCTTATTCTTTCATTTCTATTTATTACTTTTTAGGGTCACGTAACCTAAAGTTACCGGGTTGCGAGTAAAATAGTCTTACGCGAATAACTCTTTGCTTACTCACGATTTAATTGTAAAAAAGATGGAATAATGTTGTTGAATCATACAGGTGGAGTATATATGAGTAAGAGAGCGTGTTTTACCTCGAAGATAGTGTACACAGGATCACATGATGTTGCTTTTCAGTACTTCCCTCTAGTGACCGATATATTAAAGCTTTTTGGAAGATATTGTTAAGTCTTCAGTTATAAATTTTATGGCAACCGAAATAAGCGCACAAGACAAAAAAATTGTCACCCCTACAGAAATCATTACAAGCATCATTCAATACCGTGTAATTCCGCCCCTGGACTTCATAACTGTCTGGATTCGGTTGGCAATGAGTCCGCAAGATTTTGCAGGTACGTCGCATCCAGGTTCAGCCATTCACTGAGGATCTGACAGCGTAATTCAGCTGAAATGAGGGGATGCTGAAGTCGGCGTTTTACCTGCTGTTCCACCATGTCCCACAGATTTCGCGCAATGTTCTTTCGCTGTCAGGTTGGGATGGACCTTTATTCACTGCCTGTGGCAATACCTGTCGGGTTTGAAAGCGATTATGGATCACAATCCGTGAAACACGTCCCCCGTCCCTCTCAGTCAAGATCTTCTACCAACTACAAGTCTGACGTCGTGTTCCGTTGCCACGTGCGTTACACCAATGCTTGTACATGTTGAACAGTGTGCCGTGAATGATCAACAAATCCAGCAACATCAAACATCGTATGGCCATCGAGACGGCCAAATAGGATTGCCACCTTTTGACACTCTGTCGCTTCGATACATCTACCCATGTTTACATACGATGTCTTCTTGAAAGGTAAATATCTCACTGATTTCAATTACCTTTTCACGTAGACGCAGTGCGAGCGCGGTTGAGCACGTGAATCGAACACTACACTATTTGTAATGGCTTAACGATTCATCTGCGCGTGCGCACTGAGTGACTAACTTTTTGTCCATTGGACTTGGCTTGAAAACTAGCTATATAACGTGTGGACGATTTAGCCGCGCTTCCTCGGTCGTGTACCATCTCGATACCTTGAAACGGAAGATCATCTTTTCCCATGAAACGTATGATATTTGCAAATCAACAGAGTTTCTTTGAGGTCCTTACAATATAACCTGTCTTGAAAATGGAAACTTTTGTTACTTTGTTACTTTCTAATAGCTTGTATTTCAAAATATATTTAACTTTCAACTGTTTTTAATAATACTTCTATTTAATTTTATTTGGTGTGTAGGAGAGTAATATGTGCCAAATAGACTGTGAAGTATAGTAGAGAAAATCTTGTCACTATTGTATTTTCTCCATTTCAGCAATTTTGCTATTCAGTGGAAAATTTATTCCCAGGAACATGGCCAAGTTGTACTTCGGAGCATTTTTTCACATTCAGAATAAAATAATTTTTTCAGAGCAAATTTTGTAATTTCAGAAAAGAACTGCAGCACACAAAAATTGAATACCATAATTTAAAATCGGAATAAGAAAATATTTTAAACTTCTACTGCAGGGGCAAGTCTGAAACGTGTTCCCAAGTACAGCACTCTTCCCTACTATAAAATATATGCTTTGCATATACTAATGAAATATGTTAGCACTTAGATATCAAAGTAATCTATCTTAAACTAAGTGAGCAGGCACATACCTATCACGTATCATGTATCAGGCTGAAGCGATGAATTAAATTTGTACCAAGGCCTGGATATCTATCGTTTCAGATGCAATACACTTTTTGTACGTCCTGTAAAGTCTAATTATTGGAGCATGAAACGTTCTCAGATTCATAGAATCAGTTATAAAAAAAAAGATGTTAATTTTAGAACCTTTCCCACTCTTCGATACGTTTCTTCTGTCGCCGATGACTATATTTCAACTGATATGGTAAAGTAAGCAGTATAAATTCATGCTGTCATTTACTTTTCAATACATAACTGATGCTCAAATAAATTAAAGAATGTTGCAGTAATTACTACTTTGAAGTGTCCTGCTTCAAAACCATTAATGTAAAATGTAAAACACATTCACGTAAACTGTAGTTTGGACTTAAAAAAATATGGGAATGTTGACACAACTTAGAGGTGTTGTCTGAACCTGCTCTAGTCCTACAAACATTAAGGAATCAATGAGAAAAGTCACTACAAGGAATGAAAAACAGTTTATTTACAGAATGCAAAAAAATAATGTGGCATATTTTTAACTTTAAATCACTGGGGTTAATCAAAAAATGTGGTTACGATCTATCAGTCCATGCAGATTCGTTGTGTGTCCACCTGATGCACATAACACACACCTTTCCTTGCACGTCATCAGAGAAGTTACCATTACAAAAAATGCATTCTGCGTCACGGTGTCTGGCTTATTTTCTTCCAGCAGGTAAGTCTAAAACACTCAAGTCATCATCAGCGAGTACGTGGTCCATTCATCTGTCTGTGAGTCCTCTGAGCTATATTCTTGCTTTCTTCATTTATTTTTTTCCTTTTCTTTTCTTTTATTTTTCTCAAAATTCACTTTTTTGCAAGACCGCTACGGTCGCAGGTTCGAATCCTGCCTCGGGCATGGATGTTTGTGATGTCCTTAGGTTAGTTAGGTTTAACTAGTTCTAAGTTCTAGGGGACTAATGACCTCAGCAGTTGAGTCCCATAGTGCTCCGAGCCATTTGAACCATTTTTTCACTTTTTTGAATGAGATTTCACACTCTTTATGAAACTTTTCTTTATTTTTAACAACGTTTCGTCTGCGAGGGTTAGTACAAATTTGTTCTTCAGGAGGAACCAGGTATATTTATAACATTGTTTTATAAATAGTGCCAGTTGTCAGAACACATCCTACGACTGTGTGTCAGTTGTTGTCTTTTAGTTTGTTTGCCGTACGAACAGGAGCATGGCTCTAAGGACTAAGAGCTGGTGAAGAAGACCAGTTTGCCTGAGGTGCATGAATCAAAGGGACTAAAATGACAGATATTCTCGGCTTAGGACTATCCGAAGTGGGTGGGAGGTCTTGAGAAAGTCGTACCCGTGGTTTTATGTTTGACTGCACTTTCGCCTTTGTCATATCTCTTTCGACTGATTTCTCCCCCTTTCCCTGGACGATATATTTTGGTTTTTTTCTCGGAATTCTAGAACTAAAATTGTCCAAAATCTGGCTGCAGCCCAGATTTAGAGCACAGGTAAATAGTCCGAATTTACTCCGTTACCACTATCTAATTTTTATGTTAATTACAAAACAAAAAAATTTGAAGCTATTGAAATTATACTCCGAAACAGAAGTGTCGAACTTTTTAGCTTACCAGAGTGATACTGAAGAGGTCGAGTGCTTTTGGGCCGCATGTAACACAGTAGACACTAACAAGAGCCGGCCGGAGTGGCCGAGCGGTTATAGGCGCTACAGTCCGGAACCGCGTGACCGCTACGGTCGCAGGTTCGAATCCTGCATCGGGCATGGATGTGTGTGATGTCCTTAGGTTAGTTAGGTTTAAGTAGTTCAAAGTTCTAGGGGACTTATGACCTCAGCAGTTGAGTCCCATAGTGCTCAGAGCCATTTGAACCATTTGAACTACCAATAACAGTTGAACCGAAAAAGGGGGCGGTCTGTGTACAGTACAGTTAACACATTTACGCTATTTACAATTTATTAATTTATGATAATTGTAATAAAGCCAGATGGGGTTACTTTGATATTTTACAAATGAGATTTCATTAATAATTTACAAATCATAGAACTAATGTGACAGTTCCATGAAACTGCCTGCAGTTCTCAGGGTGTTCATCTGAGATTTTGATTATGTTTCTAAACTTGGTGTGCTTTACTCCTGGAAATAGCCGTTCATAGAGAACTGAAGCATTTGAGATGTGGTGCTACAGACGAATGTAGAAAATTAGGTGGACTCATAAGGTAAGGAAGGAGAATGTTTTGCGCAGAAGAGAGGAAAGGAGTGTGTGGAAAACACTGACAAGGAGAAGGGAAAGGATGATAGGACATCTGTTAAGACATCAGGGACTGATCTTTATGGTACTAGAGGAGCTGCAGGGAACTAGAACTGTTGAGGAAGACAGAGTTTGAAATACATCCAGCAAATAATGGAGGACGTAGGTTTACAAGTGCTGCTCTGAGATGAAGAGGTTGACACAGAACAGGAATTCGTGGCGGGCCGCATCAAACCAGTAAGAAGACTGTTGAATTAAAAAAAAAAGGGAAGACTATCCGAGAAGGACGGGAGGTCTTGACATGGTTGTCCCCATTGCTTTATATCTGACTGCACGAATCGCCTTTGTCATGTATCTTTCGAATAATTTCTTCTTCTTTCCCTGGGAAACATATTTTAACTTCGTTCTCGGAATTCCAGAGCTAAAACGGGACAGGGTAGCCGACTGAGAAAATTCCTCAGGATCTTACTGTAGCCCAAATGTAGACCATCGTAAATCGCCTGAATTTAATCCATTACCACTGCGTAATTTTTATGTTACAAAACAAAAAAATTGTAACTATTGAAATTATACTCCAAAAGAGGGGTGTCCAACTTTTTATCTTACCTGGGCGACACTGAAGGAAGTCGATTATTTTTTGGGTCACATGCAATATGCTAAATATTAACAATAACCTGTCAGACGAGAAAGGGGACGCCCATTAGTATACACTATTGTTAACACATTTACGTAATTCATAATTTATTAACTTCTGATTAATGTAAAAAAATAAGATGGAATTGATTTGACAACTCATATATGAGATTTCATTACTAATTTTGTATTCAAATCATTACAAAAAAAATGTTCAGATATGTGTAATATCTTATGGGACTTAACTGCTAAGGTCATCAGTCCCTAAGCTTACACACTACTTAACCTAAATTATCCTAAGGACAAACACACACACCCATGCCCGAGGTAGGACTCGAACCTCCGCCGGGACCAGCCGCACAGTCCATGAATGCAGCGCCCTAGACCGCTCGGCTAATCCCGCGCGGCAAATCATTACAAATCATAGAATTAATGTGACATTTGATTTTGTATTTGGAAAACTAATGTATCAGTTTCAGGCTGGATGGAAGTGCCTGCAATTTTCTGGGTGCTCTCAAGGTGTTCATGTGAGATTTTGGTTCTATTTCTGCACTTTGTGTGCTTTACTTTTGAAAGTAGCATTTCACAAGCGTATGTGCTTCCAGACATAAATGACATGTATAACGCATGATTGTGCAGCAAAGGATATTTGCTTCTGGACAGGTATGATTTGTAGCAGTTCAACAAAAAGGCGTGATCAGGTACTTCTTGCAGTTGAACGTGAGACTGCAGCTCTAGGCATTCCACAAGAAAATCTTTTGACAACATTTCTGTATTTTTGTAAAAGGTGTGGCTTAAATACAAAAATTTTGATTATTTTTTCCGAAAATCCTGAAATCGATTTTCAAATTCTTTCGGCAAATCTCAAAATGGTTGCATATTATATCCTATCGTTAGGATAATGTATATAAATCTCCAGTTTCGCAGTTGCCGCTGAAGTAACCGTAATATACCAGACCAGCTCGTCTGACGAGTTGGCCTGTTTCTACTAGGCTGCAGCACCTCTCAGTACCAAATAACAAGCTAACCATAATTTAGACCCCAGCCGAAATTAGGACTACTTCCTCTACTTGCATAACATGACATCATGAAATTATTTTTAGATTTAACTGCTGCTTCTACAACTTCGAGCACAATATTCTAAAGTCTGCTGGTCGAATTCGCTTCAAGTGTGCTTGCTACAACAGATGCTTCCATTTCGGTTATAACTGCAGATGGCACCACTCCGCCGACGCGCGTGAAGAGGACGCTCTCGACTGAAATTCCAGGTACCGCGCTATGCTCCAGCGGTTCGCACAGCCGCCCCTAGCGTCCGTGCATTTCCAGGGATCGCCCGCCGTGCTTTGGGGCAGCTGGGGCGATGTCGCCCGTCGCAAAAAGCCGCGCCGGCCAGCGACATCTGCGCGTGGGCGACACTCTGCCCCTCTCCCCTCTCCCTCCCCCCACTCCACCCGCCTGTTCCATGTCTCCCACCCCCGCTCCCGCCGCCATTACGGGACAATAATTAATAATGCCGGTCATGAAATTCGTATCAGTTCGACGGCGGGGGCGTGCCCGCTTGATTACGGCAGGAGCTGTCGCCGCCGCTGTTGCGACAGGCGAGATAGCCATCTATCATTTTGCGACGGCGCTTCACATTGTTTTTAGATTTACCTGCCACTAAACAAAAGAAAAACAATATGCTTCTCCCCCCTTTTATTAATTTAGGTGGGTCTTGCAACAGCGTGTGTGCTGGACGCCATATCCGAAACTGTAGATGGAGTTTTTAGCTATTCGCTCTAAGGCGCAAAGCATTTAGACACACTTATCGAAAACTGTACATGGAACTCAAGATAATTTACTTTTTGACACTCTTAACAGTAGTCGTGTTTTCAGGCAAAATTATGGCAATGGGATTCTGCTTGATTAACGAATTCTTATTGTTGAAGTATGCTTCAGTAGAGTTCTGCCATTATCAATGGATTAGGGCAGGTTTATCAAACTTTTTATTTACTTGCGTCTAATCATTGCAACAATCTGCTACAACAACAATGACGTCAACAATAATTAGTGTGTCATTCGAGCTCATCGGAGGTAAACTTTAAAAAAAAATCATAATACATTTTTATTATTCAAAGAAGGTGCAAGATGTATAAAATAATAACTACGGTTACGAGTGTAGTTTCTGGAATTGAGCAAATATGTGTGCTTCACTACTTATTTGTCTATATGTGTGTCTTTAATTTTGTAGGCATCAAGTTATCGTTAGCTAATGTGGTCGTTCCTTATTTTTCAAAAGAATACTGGAAGTCTAATATCAGACAAAGAAACTAGATATTTACTCACTTTGGTTTTGCGTTTACACCTAACTTTGTTGATAGGGACAGAAGAAGATGCCAAAGAACAACGTATTTTCCCTAATTTCGAATCTGTTTCCGTAATAGAACTACGTACTTTCGAACGAGAAGAGGCACAAGTTGAATCACTTCCATCGGCTCTTATGTTACCACTGCGAATCAGCCACTTATGCATGACAAGGTCGGAACTTGTATCACATTATTTTAATTCCAGTTAACTATTTCCATTGAGCACCCACTAGACTCCAACTTCTAGCTATTCACTACCGTTGATGTGACTGCAGAAGCCTGCCTGAAATCAGGCGGACAGTCAAAATGGCTGTGAATAACAATCTATTCATGTAGTTTGTGTAGCAGGAAAGTGCCTCTATCACACTGTCAAGCGACTTTCTGTCAATAGTGGTTGTAAAATGTTTGTTTAAGTAGCTGAAAGAGACTGTGTTATGAAATATGAATCGCTGACTTCTCTCACCGTTCCTGCTGACAGGTACTACTTATCACTAATTTGTTCGCCGAAAGTGTCTTTCTTACATAATACAAATATGAAATATTTTACAGAAATCCTGCGCCCCCACTCTCTATTATTTTTTGCGCCCCTCCACTTCACCCACTCTGAAGACGGGTGGGCTAGGAGAAGATCAGGTATTATCGCACAGAAGATTGTGTCGTACAAGAGCAGTTTGTAAACTCTATCGCCAGTGACAGCACCTGCCGAGTCACTATGGCAGTGTGAACAATGGAGGAACAAGACCACTAACGCGATTTTGAATCAGAACAACTGCTCTTACTAAGAACTGACAAAATTACCGTACATTTCCTGGCGAAAGGAATTTCTGTCCTCAGGGCTGAGGCTGAACCCAGTGAAACATTTATGAAATATTAAAAATTACATTTATTACTACTACTTACGGCTTTCAACAGAATTTTGTTACCTTTTAAGTTTTCGGTGCAAGCCGTTGAATGTAGCAACCTTCAGATTACAACGAATGCATAATTCTTCTTTTACTATATCGACACTCAATTTGTTT
The DNA here is from genome assembly GCF_023898315.1 of Schistocerca nitens. NCBI lineage: Eukaryota > Metazoa > Arthropoda > Insecta > Orthoptera > Acrididae > Schistocerca > Schistocerca nitens. Next base: position 268,613,792 of record NC_064618.1, read on the forward strand.
CTGGTGTTAGACCATAAATAATTCAAATAAAGAAAAGGACCCGAAACAGCTGTATCATAACTAGTTTCGGCGCAACACTTACACCATCTTCACGCCCATTATAAACCAAGAGTACTTTCATTCCTTGGTCCATGTATCACAGAACCTACACAAAACTAGTTGTCTTGGCCTGGATACACCAGGAATGTACACCCTACAACGTGCTGAATGGAAGTACACTTTTGGGGGTTGCACGGGACATGAAGGGTATATTGTGGCAAACGGTTAGTTATCACGTAGTAACGAATTGCTAAATGTCATTTTACGCCACATTTCAAATAACTTAGGGTGTTAACATCCCTCTCTGACGATGAAAACTACTGTACGTGTTCGTTTTATTTTTAATTTTTTTCTATCCTTGTTTACGTTTCTGGACTGTTATCTCACACATGAAATTATTATGTGTAAAAAAAGTGCGTTTTGTTGCAAAGATGTCTTAATTGGATAATAAACGGTTATGAATTTGAACTCGTGCATCAGCACAGCCAATTTTTCAAAGAATCTACGATGAAGTCAGGAGGGCACGAGCGTAATTACAACAGAATCACTGCAGCGTTGTTGAAGACACCTTCATGTCACTGCCAGAAGTGAATTAGTGAAACCACATAGAATCTAGGTCTTGATGGCAGAACTGCGATTTGAAACCATCTCCTTTGGGATATGAATGAAGTGTCACAGTCCATCGTCACAACTCGTTCCATACCAAAGAATGAAGTGACATCTGCAAGAATGTTAATGCTAAGTAACTGATGTGATTACTTTCTTCTCCTGCTGAGCATATAACAAACAGGTGTGCGTCTCTATCTACATGTGTGACTGCGTTTAGGTCATAGGCAGTAGGAGAAACGAGACAGTGCGGGAACACAAGCAGTTTCACTGAGCAAGAGACTTGGGTGGCTAGGAATTTCTGCCGAAAGTGACACCGACAGCTATGGTATTGTTCTTAAATTAGGACGTAGATATACTACGTTCTACTACCTATCCCTGGTGTAATGTTTCATTGTATCTCCCTTCTCCATCACAACACAATCATATAACGATGCAATTTCAACTTTTACTGCGAAACACAAGCTATATGTTAGATAGATAGGTGGAAACCAACAACGAATTAATGTTTCTGATACTTAGCCAAGGTCATCAGTGAAGCATGCCAAATGCTCCACAACGTCCTGTTAGGTAAGATGGTTCAAATGGCTCTGAGAACTATGGGACTTCACTTCTGAGGTCATCAGACCCCTAGAACTTAGAACTACTTAAACCTAACTAACCTAAGGACATCACACACATCCATGCCCGAGGCAGGATTCGAACCTGCGACCGTTGCGGTCGCGCGGTTCCAGACTGTAGCGCCTAGAACCGCTCGGCCACTCCGGCCGGCGTTAGGTAAGAGATTGACCGTAGTTTGTCTGCTATAAGTATGTGAGAGGTGTAGTGGCATTAGAAAATAAACACAACGAGAGGTAGAAGGTGGCATAGGGGCTGTCGAGAGAGTGGTAGTGAAATTGGTTTACGACGATGAACCCTCTTACTACAATGAAGCGACTAATATTGTTCACATGACACGGGATGACAGAAAAATATATTACAAGTACGATATTGCATGCAACTGTATTTCACAAATCTCTGCCAGCACATCGTCCACCTGTCAGAGAAGGGCGATGGACAACGCAGAGATATTGTATCTACAATTCACTATCGAAACCTTTAAAAATTCGATTCTGGTAATTGCACTTTTGTGCACTCGTTGCGGATTAGCTGTCGTTTTGAGGGTTAGCTGCACAATGTCGCATTTATGATGTGTGACAATTAACCCTGGCAAGAGAACCAATAGTTTTGGTCCCCCCCCCCCTCTTCCAAACAGCGTACAGCCATTACTATTTAGCCAATATCTATGAACGACTTCTATCGCTTGAGCCTTGTCCCACAGTGTCAGCCATCGTTGATAGGATTTGGCATGTTAATGGTTAAGGGGTGGCCGGATGCCCTTCCTGCCGCCACCCCGTACCCCCCGGGACGGAATTAGTGTACCCCAACTGTCTGCGTCTAGTATAATCCATGGAATAGTGCGAAAGTGTTCAGATGTCTGCGAGCCGTGTAACCGAGCCTTAACATGGTGACCAGCCCGGTATTCACCTAGCGGGATGTGGAAAACCGCCTAAAAACCACATCAAGGCTAGCCGGCATATCGGCCCTCGCCTACCCGAGTCTAGGAAACAGCGCGTTAGCGCTCTCGGCTACCCTGGCGGGTCAATATCTATAAACGGCTCCTAGCCCTAATTTCGCAAAGTGTAGCAGAATAACTGAAGAAGCTGTGGTTTGTACTAATACGCAACTCTTACTCCAGGAAAGTAACAGCTGTAGAGGGATTTTTAGAACCTGTATCTATTTATTTATTTTATTTTACTTTATTATTATATTTATTATTATATTATGTTATTTTATTTTATTGCTATTATTACCATAATGGACCAGTCAAACTTAACTTGCAATACGAGCCACTCTTGAATTAAGAAAACGCACTGCTACAAGCATCTAAATTTACATCTGCATATATACCCTACAAACCACTGTGAACTGCGTGGTAGAGGGTACCTGCCATTGTACCGCATACCATGACCCCCTCCAGCTCCATTCGCGTATGGAGTGCGGGAAGAATGATTGTTTAAACGACTCATTGAGCGCCGTAAATAGTCTAATCGTGTCTACGCGTTCCCCACGGGAGTGATATCTAGCAAGCAGTAATATTTTCCCAGACTCCTTGCGTAATACTGCCTCTTAAAACTGTGTAAGTAGGCTTTTGCAGAATAGTTGGCTTTTTGTCTTCAAGCACCTGCTAGTTCAGAGACGTTTAATATTCCCAGTTAGTCCTATTTGACATGGGTCCTACACAATTGAAAAATATTCCAGGATGCTATCTCCGTTGCAGACGAACTACAGTTTCCTACAGCGGCCGTCACGAAAATATGCACCTCAAGGTCATTTCATCTTCCTCCAGCATTGATAGTAATTATAATTTCAAACGTTAGTAAAAATTCCGAAAAATATAAGACATCTACATTTTTATCTAACGATACGACTGAGTACTTTCCAAAACAAAAGTCTTGTCCGCTACTGCGAAAAAATGTAAAAACTAACATTACAACATATTTTAAAGAAAAATACTTTTTTACTTCAACCTGTGGAAAAAACCAAACCGCTGACTTATGTGGACTGAAAATAATCTATGAACATTCTCATAGTTTAGATGCACGTGATACATATTTTATCGTGAAAACGTACAAGTATTCCGAGATAAAAAATAAAACTCTGTAAGAGGTGTGAAACTGTTACGCTTGTGTAAGGAAAAAATCGTCGCTAATGAATTTGCGTTCTGTTGCACCTTGTAGAAACTTCCAGAGAGAAAGTTGTTAAGAAAACTAAGAAATAAGTTTTGGCAACATTTGAGTCATCGTTATTGTATCGCTTGACGTATGAACGCATTTTACTTATGGCAGACGCCGTGCGAGACAAAGTGCGAGTACTTGTACACCGTCGCCTGGATTTTAATTTCGACCGCTGGCCATAATAAGCCTCCCGACAACTTTTCATTTGCTGCTCTTGAATGATCCTTCGTCGCTGCCCCCATCACTCAAACAGCCGATATACGCTAGACAAAAGTAAGGTACTTTCCGTTGAAGTCGAGCAAAACATATTTTTTGCGTATGGTTTTGTGAAACGCAAGGTTTCTCGAATATAGTACGAAACTTGTCCTCAGCTCGCATTAAGTGCAATTTATACAAAACTTCATTCTTGCTGCTGCAATGTCACTGCATTCCATTAAAAATTTTTGTCCATCATTACATTTTCTGATTCAAAAATCAAGTGAGCGGAGAAGACAAGGAACGAGGGTTTCTGAGCAAGAATAATTAATTTCTTCGCGGAGATGGCACTGTATTTTTGTTGCCGTCGGATACTCTCCTCTGTCGTAGTATCGAAGTACAGTTCCACGCAATAGCTTCTTGTACGACTCGTCAAATTCTGTAAATTTCCGTTTTCATTTTATATCCCTTTCATGGAGAATCAAAACACGTGAATCTAGAGGTTCTGCCGATTTTACTGCACTGTTAATACGGGATGCAGCCGATTCGCAATAGGCACAACGTTCCATTGTCATTTTACGAACTTTTGTTATTCTTGGCTTCTTTACTCTTGGCCAGATCCATAAAAACTTCACTACATTCAATGTGACAATTTTACGTTGATTACGAATGTCCTTCGCCCTCAACGCCCAACTGGAGTAGCTCTACGCGTGGGCTGTTTCTCCTGCATTTCACACACTACAAAACACACATCAATGCACCGTTCAACGCTAAGACGGAAACTTCAGGCAAAGACACGATATCTCACTGATACATAGATCATTCAGCCGGCGCTGACCTAATGCACTGCTAACAGTGTACGTGCGCCAACAGAGCTATGCGGCGGACGAATCACAGCGCTTAGTGCCCACGGACTGGTGGTCCAAATGGTTCAAACGGCTCTAAGAACTATGGGACTTAACATCTGATGTCATCACTCCCCTGGATTTAGAACTACTTAAACCTAACTAACCTAAGGACATCACACACATCCTTGCCCGAGGTAGGATCCGAACCTGCGACCGTAGCAGCAGCGGGTTCCGGACTGAAGCGCCTAGAACCGCTCGGTCACAGCGCCCGGCCCGCAGACTGGTGGGAGTGGGCATATGACCTTGACTTGTCAAATTCTGTGACGGCAACTCAACATTTAAAGCAAGTAGCCACTTTCAAATGTTGTCAAGATCTAATTGCATCACTTGTAAAAAGTCTGAATATACTAAATTGCTGAAATTTGTGTACAAGATGTGGAGCAAGGCCGTAACACACTTCTTTGGGGCACACCTGAATCCTGCATCTGTATATAACTCTCAATCGAAGATAGCATGTTGCGTCCTCCCTACTTAGAAATCCTAAATCCAGTTAGAAATTTCGCTTCATAGTGCATGTTTGCACTTCCGTTGTTGTGGTACCGAGTCGAAAGCTTGGCGAGCGTGCTGTGAGAACAGCCGCGGCGCGCTGCCCCGGCTGCTCCCCGCGTCGCGCCGCCAGTCGGTCAGTCACGGTGTGCTGTGTCCACCGCCGCGGAACCTTTTTTCCAGCCGGCCGCCAGTGATGCGTGGCGCCGCCGGAAACAAAGGACTGCCTGAGCTTGGCTCCGCTTTCTATTTCTATTGCCACTGCGGGCGGCTACCAGTGTCGCTGAGAAAGTGAAAACTTGCAGCGATTTGCTCGTGAGTGGAAATACCGTTAAGTATGTGCAGAACTGCACGAAGAGTTGTATTTTCCCGCCACTTGTCTGTTTCGGACGTGCGATGTCTCAGTACAGTGTGTAAACTGTAAAGTTTTAGATGGCAGACCTCTCCCTAGTCCTAAATCGGCACAAGTCGGTAAACGTCGGGAGGCTTCGGTAGGCACGCAGTTTCGACTGCTGCCAACATCACGTAGCTCACTGTGTTGTACAAGGTAGCCATTGCCGTCTGCTTCGTTATTGTTTTGCGCTGTACTGTTGTGCGTGTTTTTATTGTGCAGTTGTCCTAAACGTTATCAAAATGAGTGAAGAGGCAGTTGCTTTTTTTTAAACGCGTTTGCGAAACTTGTTGCGAATACTGTTAGTAGTGAAGAAATAATAGAACAAAACGTCATGCCTGGCACTTTTTCACACATCTCGATGTTTACCACGTCATATCTCCTGAATTATATGTCGTAAAGAGAGACAAATTTGCCGGCGCAATTACTGATATATGTGGATACTGCATGCGAAATATGTTGCGATTAGAGTTAATAGTAACGAAATAATACATTAAAACTTCATGCCTACTACGGCAGATTTACGGTTTGCACTGAGAAAATGTAGTAAGCGACAACCTTTTTTCCTTTCATTATTTTGTGGGGGGTGTCAGCGAGAAAAATTTTCGTAAAGGTTTGAAATTGTATGTAACGTTTGTTGCTAGTCGCTAAGTGCTCTCATTTTCTAATAGTGGATGTATAAATCTGGGCATTTTCCCGCGGTGGCATCTCATTGTTTATGACGTCATATCTCCTCCAGAATGTGTCTTATTTCTTTTTTTTTCGGCTAGGAACCTTCGTGGGCGTAAGGAGAACAAATCACCAAAATTTCATCGTAATCGGATGAATGGTTTGGGAACGCAGAGAGGGCATACATATGTACATTTATTTTTATATATAGAGATTGACAGTTGCGTTTTACTATGTGATATGTTTAAGTATATTTAAATTTTATAATTAATAGTTTAACATTGCGGGGAATGAAATAAAATGAAAAAAAAATCGCGAGCAGTTGCAATCAAACCCAGGTCCATAGCACGACAAGCCTTTACCTTATCAATTACGCTACGGATGCTACACTGACCTAACCGTTGATACATTGTCCATTTCTCTTTTCGGGCGTTCGGAGAACAACTCACCAAAGTTTCATTGCAATCGGATGAATGGTTTGTGTCCGCATAGTAGACAAACATACATACATTCATTTATATATATATAAATAGATTATAATGTACATGACGATTTCAGTTTCGTTTACGAACAACATTTAAAGCGAGTTTTACTTCCAAGCCTTTCGTCTGCTTTCGTGTAAGCATGACGCGCTATTTGCAGTGTCAGCACTGCAACTAGTAGGCGTGTCTTGTCCCCCCCCCCCCCCCCCCCCCCCCCCCCAACGGCTCCTCTCACCTCGCCAGCCAATGCTTGCTTCCTCCTCTCCCTGCATTCCCCTCACAACTCGGCCGTCTTACAGTTAACACAATGTAGTAAGCTATCCACCAAACGTATAAGAATTTGAGATACCTTCAGTAACCGACATTCCAACCATCTACATCTACATATCTTGGCTCATTTGTAGGACTCAGCCTCAGATTTTACACTGTCCATATATTCTGGAGGATTTGGGTGTACCTTTGAATGAATATATCAGCTGGGCACAAAATACTATTACCGTATGTAGGAAGACATCCACCTGTCATTATATAGCCCTAAAAGCATTCGGAATGTGAACATTTGTACAGGATGTGAAACGTGAACATTTGCAATTATTCTGCAGAATCGCCTCACCGCACGAGTACTGAGAACAGCAGAAAGCTGGAACTAATCATGAATGCAAGTGTGCATTAAATCGGCAACATCCGTCAATTTGTAGGCGCTCCATTAGTCCGGGATTGGCTGGACAGTCCTGACGTTTTAGCGCTATCCGGGATTGCAGAAATGTCCGCGATCTGAGAATTTTCAGACATGTCCGCTATCTGAGAATTTTATACTGGCGAGGAGTTTTCCAGTTTTAGTAAAATCAAAAATGTTCAAATGTGTGTGCAGTCTTATGGGACTTAACTGCTAAAGTCATCAGTCCCTAAGCTTACACACTACTTAACCTAAATTATCCTAAGGACAAACACACACACCCATGCCCGACGGAGGACTCGAACCTCCGCCGGGACCAGCCGCACAGTCCATAACCAGTTTTGGTAGAGATACGAGAAAAATGATGAGGCTGACTTCGCTGCGAGCTATATGGCAACAATGTGTTGCTCTTCTTATGTAGACCCGTGTGTTCAACTCAGTTCGAGTTTCAACTCCTTACAGCCGTCACGTGATTTTTCAGACCGCCGTCAGTGAAGTTGTATTTTAGTTGTGTGTTACAAAAATAGAACAGCGGAAATTAGAGCGACGTCATGCATACGTTTTGGTGTTAAACTTGGGGAACCGTGAATGTGACCTTCGAAAAGTTTAGACATGTCTATGGGGAACATTCCTTACGAAGAGCACAAATGTACAAAACATTTTCGGAAGGCAGAGAACACTTTGAAGATGAACCTCACTAAGGGAAATCTTCAAAAACCGAATAAACGTGGAACATATGTGTGCTCTTGTGAGATCAAGACCTTCAGGACAAACTGTCAAGCAGTTGTCTTAGAAAGATATCTTTGAAAGGCTCAGGAAAAGGGAGAGACAGGACATTGCGAACAAGTGGATGCTGCACCGTGACAACGGCCAATATCGCACGGCCACTTCCTTAACGGAATTTTTGACCATAAAAGGCCTTCGTGTTGTTCCACAGCCCCCACCCCCCCCTCCCACAGCCACCCCCCACCCCTCCGTTTCTATTCACCTTGTCCTAGTCCTTGTGAATTTTTTCTTTCCCCGAAATTGAAAAATGTATTTAGAGGATGTCATTTTGGGACTCTTGACAGCATTCAAAAGAATGTGACTGACATGTTAAATCCCCAACCAGTTGAAGCCTTTCAGCGTTGCTAACAGCACTGGGGTAAACGGTTCCGCCAGTGTATACCGGTAGTTCCCCAAGGGAACTACTTTGAAGGGGACAATGTTGTTGTTAGAAAAAAAATAAACTTTGGTAGGTAAAGACTCAAGTTTCGTTGCTTTTTCCACACACGTCGTGTATGATCGACAATGCGTTTTGAAACATACTCGTACGGACGTGCGTCTCTCAGCCGACCTTGGGGCAAGCGATGACCAGTGATTGGGAGGTGATGCTACCAGTTCCGCCACAATTTTTCACTTACCGTTAGTCAGCTGGTGACACAAAGGAGGCGTTGTGTTTGTGTTTTCGTTTGTGAAGTAGCTCGTCTACAAGTTTTTGATCACTTTATTCTTATTCGTGATTTGTCTCATCGTTTAGCAATGAGTAAAAGTAAGAGTGTGTTGTTAAACTGCAACAGGAATAAAAATTTCTTGAACTATGTTATGACAGCAAAATGAACGTGTTTATTGGACACTACATACGGGATTCTCTCTTGCAGATGAGGAAGAGTGTGGTATTAACATAAGAGTGCTGTTAATGTTACTGCTTTACCAAACGTAAGAGCTTTTTTTATAGAGCCAAAGATGGGAATTTATAATACTTTACTAGACCCTAACAATGTCTGAAGACGTCAGACTACACATCTAAAGTGGCTAAAAGGCTATATCATGCAAAATTTCCATCTACTAGAACCGAAATCAGTGCAGTTATTGTTGACGGTAACAGTAACGATGGATGGCTCAAACACAAGCGCAGTAAGATATTTCTCGATTTGTAAGATATTTCAGTCTGGTGGATCGAATTCAAGTTAAACTTCTAAAAGATTATGTGCCAGGTGAAACTGCTCAAATTTTGATTCATTGTATTCGGCAGTGTGTAAAAAAATAAAAACTTGAATGAAAGTTGGTTTGTTAGACTGCTGGTACCTCTAACAGTAATATTGGTGATGTTGTAAGCTACTCCTTCTGTTCAATACACAATTCATTTCCTTATATCCCAGTTTTACAATTTTGTGTCGCATCTGCAAAAGTGCTGTAGCATTCAGTGAGTAAAGCGGTACAGCAGACCGCACATAGTCGGGAGTAAGATTTCAGTTTCCCCGTTGGCTAAGGGAGCTGGACGACCACATGGCGTTGCCAATGGACGGAGGGGTGAAAAGCTATGGCTAGACATGAGAACGCCAGTTACGTCAGCAGCGAGATACGTGGGGAAAGTACAGTTATTCCGGCGCGAAGCAAGAGAAATCGTGCTTAATGTATATCTGCTAATAAAAGTCGCTTTTTACAATACAGATATTAGGAAAATCCTACAGGTCGTGAGTACTTTCTTATAGTATTACAACGCAAGAAATCGACCGTCTTCATAAATAAATGAATACTGTTCAGGTCACCGAAATTGTACGAACGGTTACGAAATATCACGAGTGGAAGTACTAGGTACAGGCTGCTAGCCACAGTCACGTCACCGTTAGGATGCCTTCCGATTTAGCTCTGTTGTAAAACCATGCTCTTAGGAAATTGTTAGTTTTCAGTTAATCATTATAAATTGTGTCTGTGTCATCAGTTTATCGTGTTTAGTAAATAACTATATCATAGTGGCACCCCTTTTGAACGTTATTCTGAATAATGTAGCTTCCCGCTTCATCACTTACAGTCAGATGAAGTTGACTTGCACTTTACAGAGAATCCGATGGCGCTGATACTACCTGTAGTTCTGCGAGTGACATAAAATTCGAGGGATCGGCGTATAACAGGTAGAAGGGATCCTACACGACGAATCACAACAGTAGTCCAAGGACGGGCTGATTTAATCTCCGCATAACTCGAATCGAAAAGCACGGTGGGTCTTACTGTACACCTCTTCTACTATTCTCTAACGACTCAGTGACTAAACTGAGGCATTTCTGCAGATTTAGTTCAAGTGCTGGGGTTCTCGCAGTGTGAGGACGAAGGGGAATGAAAATGTCTTCAGAAAAGTTGGAAGTGATTTAGACAGACCTATTTTAGGAACTTGTTATTTAACCCACATTGTACATAAAAATCATGTCTGACGAAAATCATGTTTAGTGAAAAATGCTGCTGAATAAATAACGTTTTAATGTTTCAGTAAACGTTAAGACCTTTTTGTAATTTCAATAACACTTTTAATTAATTTCAAGAATGTGTCCTGGTTTGAACCAAAAAGGTAAGACGTCTTGGATTGGACCAAAAACTATGGTAAGACTAGAATGACACAGCGGTCAGTCCGTACCGTTCGGCCTTCAAGGCCAGTTTCGTACGGTGTTTGTTTGTTTGTTTTATATATTTGACCATGTCAGTGCTTCATACACCCCGTTATGTCGGTGGCGGCTGGGGAAGTCACGTGACATGACACGCTATGTTTACTGCATTCGCTCCTCAGTGCACGTGCTCTCCGCTACTTCGCAGCAGATACGATGTGTCATCCCATCTTAATCAAACTTCAGGGTGTCACTTACCTACTTCAGTAGAAAGATGCAGCCATTTTAAAACAGAAACATTCGAAAACTGTTTCTCTGTCGCTGCTGTCCGCCTCTGAAACAAAGTACCCTGCACTGTCTGCACAATTCAATGCCCTCTTGCTTTTAAGAAAAAGCTGAGGCATTTCTTCCTCTCATCCTCATACCGTATCCCCTAAAACTAACGTAGTTGGCCAGTTTTCCCTCCATCAAACAGTAAAACAAATGCTCCCATTTTCTACCACTTACGCTTCTTTCTCTTTCCGTTTTTTCCCCCGTCACGTCGTGTTCTTTTTCTCCACCTCCTTTAACTGTGTCTTATCGCTCTCCCCTCTGTGTCCTTCTTCCACCCCTTCATTCATGTTACTTGCTGTTGTCCCTCCTAGTTTAAACATCATCATTCGTGATGGACTGTGTAAAAAATCGGACTGTGAACAAATTGGAACTTTGTACGGGCGCTGCTGACCGCGCAGTCGAGAGCTCCAAAAACCAATCATCATCATCACCCTAGTCTAAAGCCTCCCTGGGTTTTTCCCTACCTCCCTTAATTGCGTTTTATCACTCTGCTGTTTGTCCCCCCTTTACCACACTTTCATTAATGTTCGTTTCGCCCGCATCTCGTGGTCGTGCGGTAGCGTTCTCGCTTCCCACGCCCGGGTTCCCGGGTTCGATTCCCGGCGGGGTCAGGGATTTTCTCTGCCTCGTGATGGCTGGGTGTTGTGTGATGTCCTTAGGTTAGTTAGGTTTAAGTAGTTCTAAGTTCTAGGGGACTGATGACCATAGATGTTAAGTCCCATAGTGCTCAGAGCCATTTGAACCATTTGAATGTTCGTTTCTGCTGTCCTTCCCAGCCTGAAACCTCCCTGTAACTTGTCTCTGTTCTTTTACTCATGATACTCACGAACGAATATATTATCCAGGGGCTGGCCTATGTGGCTGAGCGGTTCTAGGCGCTTCAGCCCGGAACCGCGCTGCTGCTACTGTCGCAGGTTCAAATCCTGCCTCGGGCATGGATGTTGTGTGATGTCCTTAGGTTAGTTAGGTTTAAGTAGCTCCAAGTCTAGGGGACTGATGACCTCAGATGTTAAGTCCCATAGTCCTCAGAGCCATTTGAACCATATTATCCAGGCGAGGACGGCTAATCAACTCTTCGATATGGTTGTACACCAGTCTCGAACGCTTAAGGGAATCGGCGAAATGCCGCGAGATTTGAGAATAATGGGCAGTGAGCACTACGTTAATTGTGTGTCGGTAAGCTGGGAATCCGGGTATGTTGGGAGGCGTGCTAGGGTAGGTAGCTCGTGTAGGCTGTGAGAGTTATAGCTTTAAAGCTGTGAACACTTCTTCTTTTTCGATACTGTGAAACAAACGACTTCTACGGCAAGCTCATTGCTTTCCGTATTTTGAGAGCTGGTAGTATGGGTCAAAACAAGAGAAGACTGTCCAGTAAACAAGACCTCTAAAGCGCATACCTTAAGACCTATGACCACCTTATTCATCTTCGCTACAGTGATACACATCTCTTGTAATAAACAAGTCTTCACTTGCAAGAAACAAATTACTCGTCGGTGACTTCTCGTCCAGAGTGATGTAAATGGAATGATCACTTCAGGCAAACTCTACAGAAAGCAGCTGTCGTACTAAGATTAATTTGAAGAATCTTTAGGTAACGTACGTAAGGTACGGCTCGCGGCTATATAGGTTGGACTACAGACGTCTGGAAAACCGTAGCCTGCCAGATGAGTCCCGCCTTCAGCTGGTACGGTTGGTGCAAGCCTCATGAAGCCGAGGATCCAAGTTATGAACAAGGCACTGTGCAAGCTGGTGGTGACTCCATAATGCTGTGGTCTGTGTTGACAAAAAATGGTTCAAATGGCTCTGAGCACTATGGGACTCAACTGCTGAGGTCATTAGTCCCCTAGAACTTAGAACTAGTTAAACCTAACTAACCTAAGGACATCACAAACATCCATGCCCGAGGCAGGATTCGAACCTGCGACCGTAGCGGTCTTGCGGTTCCAGACTGCAGCGCCTTTAACCGCACGGCCACTTCGGCCGGCCTCTGTGTTGACATGGAGCGGACTGGGTCCTCCGGTCCAACTGAACACATCATTCATTGGAAATGGTTATGTTCGTCTACTTGGAGACCACTGCATCCATTCGTGGACTTCATGTTCCCAAACAACGATGAAATTTTTATGGACGACAATGCACCATTGGCACCAGGCCACAGCAGTTCGCGACTGATTTGAAGAATATTCTGGACATTTCGAACGAATGACTCGGCCATCTAGACCGCCCGACATGAATCCCATCAAATATTTATGGCACATAATTAATAGGTCAGTTCGTGAAGAAAATCCGGCAACGGCAAAACTATCGCAATTACGGACGGCTGTAGAGGCACCATGGTTAAATTTTTCTCCAGGGAACATCGAATGTCTTGTTGAGTCAATGTCAAAAAATGGTTCAAATGGCTCTGAGCAATATGGGTCTTAACTTCTGAGGTCATCAGTCCCTTAGAACTTAGAAATACTTAAACCTAACTAACCTAAGGACATCACACACATCCAAGCCCGAGGCAGGACTCGAACCTGCGACCGTAGCGGTCGCGCGGTTCCAGACTGTAGCGCCTAGAATAGCTTTTTTTTAAACACTTTTTTTCTTTCTTTTTTTTTTTAAAAAATCTCATTTTGATCGTTTACGTTCGTTGTATCTGCTCTGGGCGGACGTCGAGAGACACCCGTTTCAGTTCGTCGTTATTCCATTAACTCAGTTTCTTTATTACAGAGAGCAGCCGGCCCTCTGACGGAACACGCTGAGCTACCGTGCCAGGAAAGACCGCTCGGCCACTCCGGCCTGCGAGTCAGTGTCACATTGAGCTCCTGCAATACGCAAGGAAAACGATGTCCGACGCGATAGTACGAGATGTTTCATGAATTTTGTCACCTCAATGTATTTTCAGAGCTAAATGTTCTTTCTTCTCTGTGACCATCGAAGCCGGCCGTGGTGGCCGAGCGGTTCTAGGCGCTACAATCTGGAACCACGCGACCGCTGCAGTCGCTTGTTCGAATCCTGCCTCGGGCATGGATGTGTGTGATGTCCTTAGGTTAGTTAGGTTTAAGTAGTTCTAAGTTCCAGGGGACTGATGACCTTAGAAGTTAAGTCCCATAGTGCTCAGAGCCATTTGAACCATTTTTTTGACTATCGAAACGTGGTTGTTACCACTGAAACGCAGGTGATTTGAGCTCTGTTCATATGTGATAGCTCTCGGCAGAATCCCAGGTTCGAAGACTGAGTAACATACGCCGTTGAAACTTCATGTGTTACTGGTTGGTAGCAGCTTTTGGACAAACAATGCCCCACGGTTGTAATTGATGTCTAATTAAAAAGAAAATTTCTCGAAAAACCGCTATAAAATAACTCCCTGGCTTAAAATCCGTGTCGGTTTACCGTTCTACTTTATCGGAGAAGATTCGTTACAATGTTTGGGCAAGCATTCCCTGTACTCTTCCATCTCGCAGGAGCAAAATGTTGTCATACGATGTATCGCACGCGACACAAATCAGTAGCCTCTTATGATATGTTTATCCGTTGACTTCTCTTCAACTTCCCACACCTGACAACTTGAAACTTACCGCTAGGTAATTAACGATCATATGATAGTAGTAGAGGCAGGATTGATGTTTCATCGTTCCCTGTTATTTATGTGACAGACATCGTCACTATAGAGTCATCTTGATACAGCAGTCCGAATGACATAGATCTGCTAATTGCTACGAAGAAACGAAGTCGATACATTGTGGAAATAAACTATCAGTGCGCTTTCGAGCATGCTGTTGAAACAGAAATACACTTAATCGGAACTCAAAGAACAAATGCCACGTTCAGTTGCGAGACCAGTGAAAAATCGTAACGTTGGACCGCCCAGCTGGTCGTTGAATTCACAGAAGACGATGCTTGGTAGGCTGCCACGTATCATTCCGCCGAAGCAAAACAGGCGGTTGATGATGCTAGAGGGCCAGAGAACATGACGGATGTAAAAACTCGCGTTTTACTGGCTGCTACCGATAGCTGGCCAACAAGCCTTAAGTGCTGCCCGGTATCATCAATAAGCACGTTTGAAGAAACGGGTTACGTTTCTATCCAAGAGTCTAGAGGAATCTCTGGAATCGAACTCTCAGTGCGGCCATCTTTTCGCTTCTTTCTTGTTGTCCCATGAGATTCTTTCTGGGAATCATCAAATTCTCATCATCTTATTGTCCTGAAACAGAACTATAGCTCTAACTCTAAAAATAGTTCCAGTTGTGCCCAAGAGGAATTTTCGATACTTATCTTCGGCTTTGACCAGTGACGTAATGGTAAGGGATGGTGTGACGTCACTTCTTCGTGGATATTTTGAACTCCATTTCTTCGCAGCGCTATGTAGTGTCCTATTTTCATTGATTTTGAGAAAAAAATTATTTTAAATCTCTCCTGCTTGTGATAAACAGATTACTGTCTCCTTTGTTTCGGAAAGAATTATAAAATGTTGTCGATTTATTGATGTTTCTTCGTAGACGAGAATTTTTTTATTTAACTCGTGTATCTCCCGATACTAGCTTAGTACGTACTGTGTATCGAGGTAACCTCTACAGTTGTTCGTATTTTTACAATTTACTACTGGAAAGTGCGTGTATTTGAAACAGCGTAGTCTCCACTTGAGCTACGCAGCTAAATGTATTTTTTCACAGTAGCCAAAATTTATTTCAGATTCGTAATTGTTAGTTCGTATTGTGTCTCTTGAGGCCTATTACTTCTTTACAACTTGTTTTCCAATACTAGATCCGTTTCTATTATTTATACGTGGTTGATCATAATAGTAATTAGAACTGTTTTTCACGAGATAGTAAATTCTCTTAATCGGATCTGTATGTGTGATTTATGTTTAAATATCGACAATGATATGACCTTATAGGCACCATACCTCGTCTATCGCATGTTCACAATGTCATTGGTCAAAGCACACTGCTAGTATCGCAATTTCCTCATTATCTGTCCGTGTTTCGCAAGGTACGAGCATGGTTTGATTTTATATCTGTGTCGCTCTAGAGGACAATAATTCAGTTCTAATTATGAGCTTCATTTTAACAAACAGGTCGATATTCACCACACTGAAGAGCCAAAGAAACCCCTGCCTAATATCGTGTAGGACTCCCGCGAGCATGCAGAACTGAAGAGCCAAAGAAACCCCTGCCTAATATCGTGTAGGACTCCCGCGAGCATGCAGAACTGGACTCGACTGATATCTGAAGTAGTGCCAGAGTGCATTCACCCCATGAATCCTGCAGGGGTGTCCAAAAATCCGAAAGAGTACGAGGGGGTTGAGATCTATTCTGATCAGAACGTTGGAAAGCATCCCACATAAGCTCAAAAAATATTCAAATGTGTGTGAAATATTATGGGACTTAACTGCTAAGGTCATCAGTCCCTAAGCTTACACACTACTTAACCTAAATTATCCTAAGGACATACACACACACCCATGCCCGAGGGAGGACTCGATCCTCCGCCGGGACCAGCCGCACAGGCCATGACTGCAGCGCCTTGGTCCGCGTATAAGCTCAATAATGTTCATGTCAGGCGAGTTTGGTGGCCAGCGCAAGTATTTATACTCAGAAACGTGTTCCTGCAGCTACTCTGTAGCCATTAGTGACGTGTGGGATGTCGCATTGTCCTGCTGGAATTGCCCAAGTCCGTCGGTGCTTAAGTACGTATCACCTGTCACAGTCGCATCTAGGCGTATCAGGAGTCCCAGATCACTCCAACTGCACACGCCTCACACCATTACAGAGTGTCTACCAGCTTGAACTGTCCCCTGCTGCCATGCAGGGTCCGTAGATTCATGAGGTTGTCTGCACTGACGTACACGTCCATCCGCTCGATACAATTCGAAACGACGCTCCTCCGAGCAGGCAACGTGTTTCCAGTTATCAACAGTCCAATGTCAGTGTTCATTGGCTCAGGCGAGGCGTAAGGCTTTGTGTCGTGTAGTCATCAAGGTTGCATGACTGGACCTTCGGCTCCGAAAGACCATATCGATGATGTTTCGTTGAATGGTTCGCTCGCTGACACTTGTGGATGGCCCAGCACTGACATCTGCGGATGGGTTGCGCTTCTGTTACGTTGAACGATTATCTTCAGTCGTCGTTGGACTCACTTTGCAGGATCTTTTTCCGGCCGCAGCGATGTTGGAGATTTGATGTTTTACCGGATTCCTGATGTTCACAGTAGACTGGTGAACGGTTGGTCGGAAAAATCCCCAGTTCATCGCTACCTTAGAGATGCTGTGTCCTATCTCTCGTGCGCGGACTGCGTCACCACGTTAATACTCACTTAAATCTTGATAACCTGCCATTGTAGCAGCAGTATCCATCTAACAACTGCGCAAGACACTTGTTGTCTTATATAGGCGTTGCCGACCGCAGAGCCTGTAACACTACCTGTTTCCTAATAACCGAACTTCTAGTTCTGTCACAGGAAAACCAAATATAACGGTACTGCAGAAGGTTAAATGTGCCAAATATGACTTTAACATGCAGCAAGCGTTACCCTCTGGGAGGAATTTTGGAAAGTTTGACCGTGCATTAGCCTAACGGATAGAGGGTATTCAACGTGAACTTCGTATTGTGGTAATTAGTAGTAATCAGAAAGACTATAATTTAGAAAATAATGAAAGTAGTGAAAGTTTACGTAAATGAAACAAAAACAACGGTCCCAACCTAGTTAGGCATAATAATGTGCAAACATTATTCTCGATGGATTTGTATTTACTCTAGCAAAAGGAAGTTTCATAAATTCTTTCTTAGTAAAATGAAATGAACACCTACAACAATAATAAGAACTACATTGTGGGTAGCATAGGTTAGCAATCACAGACATGAAAAGAAACTTTACCCCTGTTAACTAGAATCATCATTTCAACCTTTGAAAACAGGAGACTAAGTAGTACCTGACAAGAGTTAAAGTTTAACTAACATACTGTGGGGAGGTGGGTGGAATAATTGTTAATGGGTTTTGTATTATGCTGTTTGCCGTTCTCAACACTGGCTCTCTTAACTACAATATTGGCAACCAGAAAGTGATTAGCAAAACGTGAAGCCTGTAATTAGAATTCCTAGTGCCCACTTCATCTGAGAAATACATTTATAGCTACAGCTTATAGCTCTGAGGAATTAGGAGATTGTCTGGGATTCATAATCAACAACCATTCTCTCTAAAATGTTCACTATATTCTGAAAGTCACAGACCAAAAAGAATCCACACAATCCAACTACCAGAGCAGTTCAGAGTCTAATGCTCTGATGCAACTATAACTGTTCAAATTAAATGTTTAAGTGAATGCTCGCCATAATTTGATGATAATGTTCATCAAACGCCACACTAATAATGGTAGAATGTCTGTCCTGCGGCGGCACGTGAAAATATGACATATGCAAACTAAAGATAGATCATTAACGTCATCCCAAAATTAACACTTCACTCGAAAACGATTTCATGGTTACGCATATCCCGAGTAACTGCATCCGAGGCTGTTTATATCAACGATACCGACGCGACTCCCGGCACAGGTGGTGCTCTAATCAGCGTCTGGAGAGAACTGGGGCCTTCCTTCTCGCGCAGCGTTCTTACATATAAAGCCGCGGTGCGGACGGCTAAGGGAACGCCTGATCAAATCTACTCTCCCGACTAGCCGCTGGGCTAGTAATGCACCACTTTAAGTTATCGAAGAAATCATTGCTTCCTTTGCTGATGGCCGATGAAGCTTTCAATTTAATTGTGCAATCAGCACACAAGTAAGTAATCATAATAAAAGTCTGGCGTGGCTAAATCACATATTTTGGGCGAGAGAATTAATTTAATTACACTACACGCAGTAGACGAGCTTTGAACTTGCTCTTTGGAGATACGCTATAGCTATAGTTTTATAGTTATTCAGTTGAAACTTCTCACATATTTATGATTAAAAATTTAAACATCCTAGCTTTGTATATTCGCCTACTTAATCTATCTTGCTTCCTTAATTTCTAAGACAAAAACCAGAAAATCATGAATTTCAACTAAAATTTGAATTTGCGAGATCCAGAATACTGTTTCTACTAAATTATTAAGCAAAAGGAATCTAAATATAAATTTTTAAGTTTCGAGCTCTTTTCTGTTGCGCCAATGATTTTTACAGAAAAATATCCAAATTTCGAAAATGGTTAAAGTTATTGAACTGATATCGAACACATATTGATTTTCTATTACTCCTGACATGCTAGAAGCATTTCAAGTTATTTACTTCATTTTAAAGTGTTGCGCAATATTTATGACATCAGAGCTAGTTACAGCGGACTAGGCTGGCACACAATGGAAAGACTGATGTGAATTTTATAAGGCGTGAGTATGCTGCTTCCCTACAATACACATCACAAGTGCAATAATATGACACATTTCATATTCATACCACTGTTGCAATGTTTCAGATTCATTTGCAAAACCCAGATTCAAATTGATTTTCCCCTGCTAATAAAGATTAAAGTGAGGGCCCTTAAACTGTCCCTTTATTTATAGGTAACTATGCTCACATTTCAGAAACACTTTACATCACAGAAATGCTGAATTAAAACTCAACTTCAGATTATTTAGCCCTCAGTGCTTTACAACAATGTACGCTAGCAGAATTCTTATTAAGCTTTGGAAATAAATTCAAGTTCAAGTTACGTTTCAAACTGGATTATATTTAAGTGCCTCATAACACCACATGTGAAGCAAGTGATTTCAACTGACCACATTTATGTTCATTAGTACTAAATCTTTGGCACTTTCAAAGTAAAGCAGTTTATAGCAAATTAAAACTTTTCACCAGTTTAATATTATGTTCCTCTTTAACTACTTGTGCAGCAAGTAGTTTTAAGTAACAATATTTATGATCTTTAGCACTAAAACGTAGACACATTTAAATGAAAAACAAATTATTAGTACTGCACAAACAGGATCCCCGGTCTTTAGCACTTTTAGGATATAATCCTACTTGGTATCATGAAGTAGTCAATTTCAATGGTCAAACACAAATTTTGCAGCACTTGAATTATTATGGCAAACAAACACACGCAAGCACACTGGTTCATACTGGTATACATATCTATCCTCCAAAGTTGTTGAAGCAGTTGGTCAACACTGATGGCAATAACGTGGCGGCTACCTGGTCTCAACCCTGGCAGTTTAATGCTCTATTTCGTTTCTTCTTGGCGGCGAGTTAATCATGTTTAGAGCAATTCCAAATACGAGAGCACTATTTTACAGCCCTTCCATCATAGATTTGGTTTCAGAACGCCTCACTTTGCACCTGCGGTGTTGACAGTGCGACTGCTGGCCACTGACTGCCTACTGAACTCTCTTTCTTGCCACCCGGATTGACCGCCACTTCCACGTTTGCTTGCGCGCCAAACTCCTTCCGTAGTGGAGTGTGTTCCCTACGTCTCTTAACTTACATCATATAATTTCCCTAAGTATGAACATGTTATTTACATACAATTTATTTTTTACAAACAGACATATTTTATAAAATTCCATTATTCAAGCACACTATGAAGTTGCATCATTAAGTTCCATTTCCCTCCAACAATTCAAAGATCTTAACTCATACAGAATAAACACTTCATAGTTAACATACATTTAGTTACACTATACTAACTACTCATGATCGACAATGGTGCTACCCGCCATATTCTTCCTGTTTGCATATCATCATATATGAATACGCATGCCTATACCAGTTTCTTTGGCGCTTATGGTGAAATAAATAAAAAATAAATAAATCTACTGTTTTTTTGAAAAGAGGAAAAAAATATGGATATGGAACTGTAACTTTAGAATTTTTGAAAGGCTTTTTTACGGACTGTATTGACCGGCTTGAATGCGCACAAAATTAGTGCTGCGTAAAATTTTCCTGTGATATAATTTACGATTCCGATTAATTACATTTTTGTATTCTACGTCACTGTTGATTTAATCAGATTTCTCACCTTAGACGTAGAATTAGTCCTTCTGCAACAATATTAATTCATTAGTCGCCATCGATGTTCTTCTCTTTGTTGACCGTGTGTATCTTCCGAAGTCGGCATAGGTTTACTTCACGAAGACGGTGGAAACCAAGGAAGACAATGCTACGTCACTTTAAGTAATTCTCGTAAAACTTCGATACTTCTCACTATTTTTTATTCACAAGACAATAAGACTTGCTCTACTCGTCGCACAAACCATAAATACTAACAAGATGGCTGCTTTCTACACATATCAAAAATTACGTCCGTCCCTTACAAGGTAACAATCGAAAGGGTATCTTAACTCCTCCTTGGAATATGAAACAAATGAGAATCCAATATGAACATTACAAAGATTATATTCTACATGTCTCCCAATTTAATCTTTGACGCAGCCTTTAAGGTATGTCTCTGCGTCGGAATGTGTCATTACACGCTTCAGTGTATGTTGCAGACATTGTAGGTGAAGAAACGTAAGCGCTTTCCAGCTCAGTTTTGTGGTCACCATAGAAACAGCACGAACTGCACATTTCTCAGTCACCAGCGCGGTATCTCCCTCGGAGTTAGCAGCTAGAATATTTCGTGTGGGCGGCGTCTAGTGTAGGAGCGCTTTGGCGTGGGCGACCCAGCCATGCCTCTCACGGCCAGAGCTAGTGTGGGAAGCAGTGCTGCATAAAATTGCATTAGAGGCGAGTGGCATTCCGTTGCGTTGTGTACGTTGCAACACTCTTTGCGGCCCTAACTGCCTATACAAATGGGGCACTGTAGTGAACCACAGTACTATTGCACCAGGGGAAGATTGCCCTATCTAGCTGGGACCACCTCGGGTCATTCTGATATGGGGTGTAGAAATTAAGTAAAATGTTTATTTAGTGTAATTGCTTTGTGTTTAGAAAATACACTCCTGGAAATTGAAATAAGAACACCGTGAATTCATTGTCCCAGGAAGGGGAAACTTTATTGACACATTCCTGGGGTCAGATACATCACATGATCACACTGACAGAACCACAGGCACATAGACACAGGCAACAGAGCATGCACAATGTCGGCACTAGTACAGTGTATATCCACCTTTCGCAGCAATGCAGGCTGCTATTCTCCCATGGAGACGATCGTAGAGATGCTGGATGTAGTCCTGTGGAACGGCTTGCCATGCCATTTCCACCTGGCGCCTCAGTTGGACCAGCGTTCGTGCTGGACGTGCAGACCGCGTGAGACGACGCTTCATCCAGTCCCAAACATGCTCAATGGGGGACAGATCCGGAGATCTTGCTGGCCAGGGTAGTTGACTTACACCTCCTAGAGCACGTTGGGTGGCACGGGATACATGCGGACGTGCATTGTCCTGTTGGAACAGCAGGTGCCCTTGCCGGTCTAGGAATGGTAGAACGATGGGTTCGATGACGGTTTGGATGTACCGTGCACTATTCAGTGTCCCCTCGACGATCACCAGTGGTGTACGGCCAGTGTAGGAGATCGCTCCCCACACCATGATGCCGGGTGTTGGCCCTGTGTGCCTCGGTCGTATGCAGTCCTGATTGTGGCGCTCACCTGCACGGCGCCAAACACGCATACGACCATCATTGGCACCAAGGCAGAAGCGACTCTCATCGCTGAAGACGACACGTCTCCATTCGTCCCTCCATTCACGCCTGTCGCGACACCACTGGAGGCGGGCTGCAAGATGTTGGGGCGTGAGCGGAAGACGGCCTAACGGTGTGAGGGACCGTAGCCCAGCTTCATGGAGACGGTTGCGAATGGTCCTCGCCGATACCCCAGGAGCAACAGTGTCCCTAATTTGCTGGGAAGTGGCGGTGCGGTCCCCTACGGCACTGCGTAGGATCCTACGGTCTTGGCGTGCATCCGTGCGTCGCTGCGGTCCGGTCCCAGGTCGACGGGCACGTGCACCTTCCGCCGACCACTGGCGACAACATCGATGTACTGTGGAGACCTCACGCCCCACGTGTTGAGCAATTCGGCGGTACGTCCACCCGGCCTCCCGCATGCCCACTATACGCCCTCGCTCAAAGTCCGTCAACTGCACATACGGTTCACGTCCACGCTGTCGCGGCATGCTACCAGTGTTAAAGACTGCGATAGAGCTCCGTATGCCACGGCAAACTGGCTGACACTGACGGCGGCGGTGCACAAATGCTGCGCAGCTAGCGCCATTCGACGGCCAACACCGCGGGTCCTGGTGTGTCCGCTGTGCCGTGCGTGTGATCATTGCTTGTACAGCCCTCTCGCAGTGTCCGGAGCAAGTATGGTGGGTCTGACACACCGGTGTCAATGTGTTCTTTTTTCCATTTCCAGGAGTGTAATTACATGAGATGTTTTGTCTCGGTTCGCGGGCCTCTCCCCGTCGGATGTTCGAGTCTCCAGCGGGCATGGGTGTGTGTGTTGTCCTTAGCGTAAGTTAGTTTAAGTTAGATTAAGTAGTGTGTAAGCTTAGGGACCTATAACCTTCGCAGTTTGGTCCCATAGGAACTTACCACCACAATTAAATGGAACTTGTTATGGCAGAAGTAGTAGGTCAAGAGAACTGAAGGACTAATGATGCTTGATTATAAGCTCTTGTTAGTCATGCAGCAGCAACGAGCATTTCTTCCGACGTATCTAAGTTGATCATGAATGTAGAAGTAGGCTTTGGTGCCGATGCTACCGCGAATCTGTTTATATGATTCTTAGTAGAAATGTGATGCCACTACTAAGATGAAACAGCTACGAATCTCGCACAACGCTTCCTGACCCGTGCGTCCTCTCATGACAAAAGAACACTCTTTTGTGTTATCATCCGAAAAGTGACACTTTCTCTTTCCATCCTTAGGGATTATCGTAAGCTATGATAAGTTTATTAGGCGGTAAACAGTCGACAGCAACATCTTAGTCATTGAAGTACACATTACACTTCACGCCCTATATACCCCCACCGAGCGAGGTGGCACAGTGGTTAGCACACTGGAATCGCATTGGGGAGGACGACGGTTCAATCCCTCGTCCGGTCATCGTGATTTAGGTTTTCCGTGATTTCCCTAAACCGCTCCAGGCAAATGCCGAGATGGTTCCTTTGAAAGGGCACGGCCGACTTCCTTCCCCGTCCTTCCCTAATCCGATGAGACCGATGACCTCACTGTTTGGTCTCTTCCCCCAAACAATCCAATCCAATCCCTATATACCCGCAGTACACATTTCAAACATTACTAAGTTGCACTGTTTGTTCCTAAATTGTTGCAGCTACGTACCACGTATTTTCTCAAATGATGCGAGCTGGAATTCCAAAACCACTCATCAGAGATGCAAATGACGTTAATAGGAAAACGTGGTTCCGAAGCTATGAAGCCTGAACTGCGGCGTAGGAACAAAGTAATTCGGCAGGGTAAGTCTTGTTGAATGCTGTTTCCAACTTACGGCCGAGTTTATGTCCCAGAAGTGAAAAGTGGTGGCAGTGCGGTGATGATTTGGGCAGCCACATCGAGGTAATTCATGGACCCCTATGTGTCGCATTACTGTCAAGGACTATCTAATCGTTTCGGCTGATCAGGTCCACCCTGTGGTCAGCCTAGTTACTACGTCTAAGTGGGCACCAGTAAAGGCTATTGAGTGGAAGGATTGGACCTCGGATAATTTAAAACATCATTGAACAAAAAAACACCCTTATTTCACACTCAGAATTTAAAAGGATTGACAATAACAATTTCGGAATCAAACATAGCTAAAACTTTCCTTTTTACTTTACTTTCAAAGAAAACAGTGAGCGGTCTCAAATTTCACCTGTATGAAATTACGTGAGCATCCTTTTAACCGTCCAAGTGAACAATAGGTGGCCTCAAATTTATAGTAACTCTAAATTGCATAAAACAGTAGCGGCACCCAAGGTAAAAGCGCGGTAAAATAAATTAACGGTACTAAACAGTCGAAACACTAGTTCATAGAGGAAAGCAGCCTTTAAAATTCAAACAAATAAAAGAACCACAGAAACAGTCCTAAAATTACAAATGTTTTAAAATTTGAAAAAACAATTAACTCCTTCTTTGCTCATGACAGGAGAGCAGCCCCAAAAAAATACTGATTTGCGGAATACATGCAACCCAAGCTGCCTGAATTGATGGCTGACCTTTCTGATACACTGATCGCGAAACAAAATCCACTGCTGAGATAGGTCAAAACACAAGAACAGTGTAACCTTTACCAAGCCTCTAAATATCAGAGGTATGCCTAGGCGCACCTGTAGTACAGACATTGACTATTAGTTAACATTTAATAATTATTCAGTATAATACTTGACACGAAATAGTAGAATGGGTACGTTTCAAGTAAGTCAGTAAAAGCAAGCTACAAATAATTTAAATACAGCAGCTTTAAAATATGCTTTCTAACTTTAATCATTCCTGTGACAATAGTTCATCTGTGGTAACAGTTCATTAACAAACTTTAAAGCCGAATTAAGAGAAAATGTGTCAGGTAGGGTTCGTCTAATTACATATAACAGACAATTATGCACCCTGTGAGGACTTGCTAATCAAAGCACAGGTACTCAAAACAAACACCTCTAATAATGTTAGTGCTACGAAATAGCACTAGTCTTCGGAGGAGCTCAAGCGTCGTAATTCAAATAAACGGCATTTAAATATCCAGGAGCACACAGACACGTGCTTTTTTCAACCTGCTATCCTTCACCCAATACGCAGGCTGGTACAAACTAGCACATGCCCAAAACGTCAGACGCCGCAATCGGACCGTGCTCCAGCACGCAACGACTCTTACCGGTGCTCGAATGAAAACAACAAGTTCACACGAAAGTTTCAATATTAAAAAAAAAGAAAATGATAGCTCACAGTTTATTCTCAGTATCATAGAAAGAGCTCCTTTCTTATCAAGATGAAGTTAACGCCAGCTCAACAAGCTTAAATAACCCTCACATTAGCGGCAATATTTTTTCTTTTTCTTTGTTTCAAAAAGACGAGGTAACGCACAGTGTAAGGTGTCAGGCAAATCCAACACCTTCCATGAAAACCCTGACATGATAAGCAAATCCAGTAGTATGGCACATACCTCCGAATAAATCGTGACATTAAATTAACCAAAGTAATATGAATAACGAGTGAGCAAATGGAATACCACAGACTAACACAAGAATGCCTAAATGCAAGTCATACCTTCCCACCGTGAGACAGACGCAGTTCCGAGGGGAGAAACGAGAACAGAAGCCGAGAGCAGAACCGTGTTAAGCTGGAAGGCCCTACGATAAGGGACGGACACCCACGTTGCCAGCTAACCGCTAGGACCACCCCAGCCGCAAGTTTTAGCGTGAGACTTTTTCGCGTCTCTGTTACGTTGCAAAGTTTAAAAACATTGCCCCACCACGAAAAGTATAACGTTTCTCATTGGATAGACAGAATTTTTGTAGGCAGAGCTTAAGGTTAACATTGAGACCCTGATTGGTCAGATGAAAACACAGCCAGATAGTTTTTTTAAACCAACTTCGGTAAATTGTAGTAAGGAGAAGTTAGGAGAGAGTTGCTTCCAAGACGGCGAGGTGAGCGGAGCTGTGCTGCCCGGCACCCCCTGACGAACACCGACAAGGTAATGAACGCACGCGATGCCGCATAACAGCGCACGAAGCTTCACTCAGAACTGCAGAAGTCTCATCTGTTACACCCCCTTTTTGCGTAATATTAGTGTCGATCGTCAATTAAAGCTCATGGTGTTCACATTTGCCACTTGAAGTAAAAATCTGAAACGCGATGATTTTTCTGTTATATAGTTATTGAGAAACCACATCAGCCACTGTAATTTACGACAAGTTAGATAAGTAATTAAAGATAATTGAGGGTCACTGTAGACCATTTTGATAGTTTTCTCTTTTGTGAAACTTAATTTAAACTTAGATTATAGATGTGATATGGCATAGGTCATCCTTCGATCCATTGTAGAACTTGGAAATCCTTTCAGGGAATATTCGTTCACATTTTTCTTGAACGCAGTTGGTTTTTACCATCCTGTATTAAAACATTTCCTTTTATCAATAGTGCAATTTATAAACAATGTTTTGTGAGTAGAATAAAATTTCCAATGGTAAACTTAACTGCTTTTTCGACGTTATTTTACCAGCTAACTAAAAATAGGAAAACCTTGAACCCCTTCCACTAAATTTAGTTAGTATTAAGATTCTTTTACAGGGAGTGCAGTGGAGCTGACGCTGAAATCATTAAGTATTTGGTTATATCATTGCTAGTCTCACTGAACTTTTCTGAATTCTACATGTCATGTGTGGTCTGGCGTCTTCTTACCAGCAACAGGTCCTAGGATCAAACTAGTCAATTCCCTAAAAAACACGCTCAGAGCGTCGTTGCGCGAAAGTGGTAGGGAGACACGATACAGAACAAACAGACACCACGCAGAATGTTAGAACAGTATATCGCTGCTCGAACCTCATATAACAGCCTAAAAAGGAATTTTCTATATCACGCAATGAACGGCGTCAAAAGCAAAAGCAATTACAAAGTATGGAGCAATTACAAAACACGGAGTAGATCATTGACCAAAACAAATTCCGATGTTCCACAACATGGTAACGCTCAGGAAGCCTCTATGGCAGGACCAACACGACCCCGGGCACATCACGTTACTTCCAAGCAGATGCCAAATCCAGATACCCGGCAGTACTGAGAGGCACTCCGAGTATGTACCGCTTCGCGTCCACTCTCTCATTGCGACCTATGACATGACTGTTTGGTCCACTCCCCCAAATCAACTAACCAACTTCCTCATTCGCCGCAACACTCCAGCCGCCGCCACACCCCACCTAGACCACTCATACATTCGGAAACCAAAGAGAGCGACTCCTGTGAAAATAGAATCGATGTGAGCCGCCGCGGCTCACATGGCACAATGTTTGTTCCATAGTGGTGATGCCACGTTCCGGCAGGGCAGCTGTTAATACCGTCTGATTTTGTGAGCACGATGATGAACTGTTGCACCTCCCCTGGGCGCCACAGCCAACATATCTCGATATTAGTGAGCCTTTATCGTCTAATGCATAGAAGCGTGCATGATCGCTATCCACCTCTTTACCTAAACTTTCCACTATTTTGCCGGAAGACTGGTATAATATTCACTTGAAAATCATACACGACCTCTATTTATCCATTCTGAGAGTGATATTGACAAGGGATTTCAGATCGATTCCGTATTTCTGGATTTCCAGAAGGCTTTTGACACTGTACCACACAAGCGACTTGTAGTGAAATTGGGTGCTTATGGGATATCGTCTCAGTTATGTGACTGGATTTGTGATTTCCTGTCAGAGAGGTCACAGCTCGTAGTAATTGACGGAAAGTCAGCGAGTGAAACAGAAGTTTTTTCTGGCGTTCCCCAAGGTAGTGTTGTAGGCCCTTTGCTGTTCCTTATCTATATAAACTATTTGCGAGACGATCTGAGTAGCCGACTTAGGTTGTTTGCAGATGACGACTAATAAAGTCACAAGAAGATCAAAACAAATTGGAAAACGGTTTAGAAAAGATAGCTGATTGGTGCGAAAATTGGTAGTTGACCCGAAATAACGAAAAGGGTGAGGTCACCCACATGAGTCCTAAAAGGAATTCGTTAAACTTGGGTTACACGATAAATCAGTCTAATCTAAAAGCCGTAAATTCAACTAAATACCTTGGAATTACAATTACGAACAACTTAAATAGGAAGACACCCATAGAAAATGTTGTGGGGAAGGCTAACCAAAGACTGCATTTTATTGGCAGGACACTTAGAAAATATAACAGATCTACTAAGGAGACTGCCTACTCTACGCTTGTCCCACCTCTTTTAGAATACTGCTGCACGGTGTGGGATCCTTGCTAGGTAGGACTGACGGAGTACATCGAAAAAGTTCAAACAAGGGCAGCACGTTTTGTATTATCGCGAAATATGGGAGAGAGCGTCACAGAAATGATACAGGATTTGGGCTGGACATCAGCGGCTGCCCATTCGTTCTTTCCGCTCGCTATACGAGATTGGAATAATAGAGAATTGTGAAGGTGGTTCGATGAAGCCTCTGCCAGGCACTTAAATAAGATTTGCAGAGTATCCATGTAGATGTAGAGACGACTGGAAGCTGTTTTGAATGCCAAGAGGTTTCCTACAACGTGTTAAGCATTGTGTTTTGATATTGCCGTTTATATATTTGTGGTTCAAAATGGCTCTGAGCACTATGGGACTCAACTGCTGTGGTCATAAGTCCCATAGAACTTAGAACTACTTAAACCTAACTAACCTAAGGACAGCACACAACACCCAGCCATCACGAGGCAGAGAAAATCCCTGACCCCGCCGGGAATCGAACCCGGGAACCCGGGCGTGGGAAGCGAGAACGCTACCGCACGACCACGAGATGCGGGCTATATATTTGTGTCCACCCCTTTATTATTAATCTTATTTATTATAGTTACATTTTACGTTTGTTCATATAAACAATAGTAAAATAGAAGAAAAAAGGTTTTAGTATAGAATGGATGTAGTGGCCACAGCGACGGGCATATGATGTGCACAGTAGGGGTTTGTTACTGAATGGGTTTATTAAGACAAGAATTTGATTTTTTTTTTCACTTCGTCAGTGCCTTCTGCCTGGCGTTAAGCTGCAGCGTCTCAGCCACGTTGCCCAGAACCGGATAGAACCACCCTGAAACTCACGTGTTGAACCATCAGCAGCTAAACTCACGTGTTGCTGACGAGGTAACGCTACCGAACTGCGCGTCTTACGACCTGACCGACCAATAGGGAGGCTTGGAGGTGGTCAAGTGCGTGTGGAACCGCAGCCAGCTGCCGGGAGCGGACACGCCGTTCGCCCTCTTCTGCTGGCAGCTTCCAAACCGATCAGACGCCCTCCTCACCTGCTCTCTTGGGCGGCTGCCCATTCACTCTCGACGGCTTCTCCAGATCTGCCTTTCTTTACGGCATTAAAACTTCACACAGGTTTAACTATGTTTTATTCTTCACCTCAACGGTTGCCTACCGCTTTCCCCTCCTGGACAATCCTGACGCATTAACAGATGACCTCCGATGACGAATTCGTCGACAGGGGAATTTGTTGCTAAATTATGCCAGAAAAGCCTAGCTTGTTATGAAAATTGGTAATAACTGGATGAAGTGATTACTTGCCTTACATCAGAAGAAAACCATACAAAACGTGACGGAGCCAACGTAATTTTACAGCTCTTTCAAATGACAGTGCATAACATAGGGAATTTAGAATGTCACCTTTAGCAGTTGCCGTACGATTGCAGCACTGCAAGGACTCACAAATTCAAATGGCCGTCATGCCAGCACTACATTGCCTCAAACTGGTTTTGATGTCATAACGGTGCCTTGCATGTAAATAGAGGTGACGAAAGTGTTGGGATAGGTGTATGCACGTATCCAGATGGCGGTAGTATCGCGTAGACAAGGTATAAAAGGGCAGTACACTGCTGGAGCTGTCATTTTCACTCTGGTGATGCATGTGGAACGGCTTCCGAAGTGATTATGGCCGCACGACGTCGCTTAACAGACTCGAATGCGGAATAGTTGTTGGAGCTAGACGTTTGGGACATTTCATTTCCGAAATCGTTAGGGAATTCAGTATTCCTGGATCCACAGTGTCAACTGTGAGTGGAGAGTACCAGATTTCAGGCATTATATCTTACCATGGACAACGCAGTGATCGACGGCCTTCACTTAACGACCTAGAGCAATGGCACTGGCGCAGAGTTATCGATGCTAACAGACAACCAACACAGACATAACCGCAGAAATTAATGTGGGACGTACGACGATCGTATCTATTAGGACAGTGCGGCGATATTTGGCGTTAATGGGCTATGACAGCAGATGGCCGACGTGAGTGCCTTTGCTGACTCCACGATATCGCCTGCAGCGCCTCTCCTGGCTCTTGACCACATCATTTTGATCAGAGACCACTGGAAAACCGTGACCTGGACAGGAGAGCCCAGATTTTGTTTCGTAAGAGCTGATGGACCCCAATTGTCAAAAAGGCAGTGTGCTAACTGATGGTGGTTCCATAATGGTGTGGGCTGTGTTTACATGGAATGCACTGGGTCCTCTGGTCCAACTGAACCAATCATGGACTAGAAATGTTTATGTTCGGCTACTTGGCGAGCATTTGCATCCGTTCATGGGCTTCATATTCCCAAAGAACGAGGTCATGTCACCAGGCCACAACTGTTCGCAATTTGTTTGAAGAATATTCTGCGCAATTCGAGCGAATGATTTGGCCACTCATAGCCCAACATGCCCATATCGCTTGACATGAATCCCGTCGAACGTGTATGGGATATAATCGTGTGGTCAGTTCGTGGCCAACATCCTGCACTGGCAACACTTTCGCAGTTATGGATGGCTATGGAGACATAATGGGTCAATATTTCTGCAGGGGACTTCCAACGACTTGTCGAGTTGCTTCATTAAGCAGGGCAAAACGAGACATGACGCAAAATTACGAGGTATCCTATGAATTTTGTCACCTCAGTGTATGTCTCTAGAGGTGATCAAAGCCTGATGGACGGGCGGAGTATCGAAAGCCAGATCGAAGGCCCAAAGCAACATTGTACATTTTCCATCCACAGCATAATTTTAAAATTGTGAATTTTCCTCCAAGGCGGTACAGAGAAATACACACTAACAGTGTACTAATCAATGTCATCTAAACAGAAAAGAGATTTGTGCTACTCAGCAGAAATGTGGTTTAAATCACACTTATCCCCTACCATGTGTAGGTTCCGCTCTCTGCCGGGCTGGAATCCAGTACTGATTCTTCAGGACGCAGGTCGAGTACTCATGTGGCGTCGTCAGACATAATAAAACAATAACCAAAAGAATTCCAGTTGTTATCTAAAATACAAATCATTCCTGCTTCTTCTGTGTCTACGTAATCAGGAGAACAATTCGCTGAACCCAACACCGGACTCATGGCTGCGAGGACACTGCGTCACATCGGAGTAGAGATCGATTACACCCTGCGGTCGTCATGCTGCCCGCTGGCAAGGTAGGCGAACGCCGTCGGTAAGTCAGCTTGGAGGTGACGGTGGCCGCGAGTTGTGTGATTTGGTTCACACGCCGTAGTGCGGAGTACTCAGTCCCTCCCAAAGCGCTGGCCACATCTCCCCTCAGCTAGACTGCGACTTCGGATCCTGTTTAGTGGTGGTGAATGCTGAGCCTGGCCCGCCGCTACTGTAGACCTTCAGATCCGTGCAACACTAGAGTTATGGGCAGGCTTCTGCCCTTGACCAGAGGCGTGCACGTAGACCCTCAGACTACCCGTCAGCGCTGGTTGCTGTGATGATGTCTGTACCAGATGGTGGACTCCATCAGCCCTGGCTTCGGATCGCTGATCGTCCTTAGCGCAGCAAGAGCAAGACTAGAAAAATCTCACAGAAAAGATTTTACCATACGTTAACCAGGGAATTGTGAATGACATGAACACCATCAGTCCAACTAATCAATTACCAGGAGCTATTGTTGAGGTCGGCGTAAGATGATCACTGATAGTTACAGTGGACTGGACATAGTAGCTCTGCGGGCGTATCGGTAACAACAACTACCGCGATATTGTAAGCGCCTCTATGGCAAAGCCTCACTGTTGTGACAGCTCTGTAGACGGTTACTGTTTTCATCTGCAGGCGCCACCACTACACAGCTGAAAGCTTGCAACTTCTTATGTGGTCTCGACCATAGTCGGGTGGAGTATTTATGCCGCCGAGGAGGGGCTCTGCTGCACGACGTCATTCGTAATGACCGAATTTATTCTGCTCTTCCCATGTCGTCAGTAGTCTTCAGTTACGCTACATTTGCTTAAAGAATTTGTTACAGGGACTTTACGGCTCAGTCAAACTCCCGCTAGGCGTTGTTGCATCCTATCTAGTGTTTCTGATGCAATGTTACGGAGTGACAAGGGCTGTTTGGTGTGCGCTGTTGCAACCATTTTCTGCTGAGATGCTCGCAGTCTCTGTCAAAAATGTCGAGCTGGCTGTCTCCCTGACCCAGTAACGATGTAGGTACTTTTTTACTTCCTGACTGCCGCCTGGCGACATTTCTGCTTGATTGGAAAAATTTTACTATGACGTTTACTACTAATTTTGTCATGTAGGAACTGCAATGCCAGCATGCTACCTGGAAATGTCTAATAGATGTAAGACGTAGGACAGGCATGCCCAAACAGCACTCCGCAACCGCGACGGCTCCGGCCGCATTCCCGCCTAGTGCTCCGAGCAGATTGGTGGATTGGGCAAAGGGATGTGGAGGGAAAGGAAAGACGGCGCTAAGGCAAAGCATTCGTCTTGTCGGGCGCCAAGCAGTTTGCTGACAATACCACTTGCGTTAAATAAGATTTACATTCTCCTTATTTTGGCGCCTGCATACTTGTCTAAAAAATAATGCTGAATGGGAATTTCCTTATTTTTCACATGGTTGAAAGGCCATGCAAAGTGCTGAATATGCCATCGCACTATTATGGCTAGAAAACAATTACTGAAACGTCATTACAACACGAACCATAAAGACGATATAATGCACTTGTCTTGTGACAAATGACAGGGAATGCTTGCTCAGCTGAAGGCAGCCATTATGGAAGAAACTGAGTTAAAGGTAAGAAGAGTTGTGACAGAATATATTGTGGTTAACAGCACATATTACTTGAATACAGTAATTGTCTTAATGCAAGGGAAGAATCATTTGGTAACATATACTGGACAAGATTGGTGTCATCAAAGAAAAGGTAATCCTGTGGAAAAAATCAGCTTCAAGTTCATGACATGGACCATTTCCCATAATTCAAGGCAGTCATTTGTGAACCAGACATGATTGACTACATTTTAAAAACTAAAAATTTTCATCATGATTTCTGAAAGAGATTCCAAGACACTGAGTAACTGAAAACATATTTCGATTTATTTGCCGGATTGTTCTCTCTTTTGGGATATAATGGTTATGTACCTCATTATTTCCAATTTGAGCTGATAGACGTACAATGAAGTGCACGCCTGAACGACCTGTTTGTCCAATCCAGGTATTTACAAAACTTTTATAAAATGTTACCCAAAGAGCAATATTCTCAACTGCACAGACAAGCTACTATAATTATTTCGATGGTCCAAATGGTTCAAATGGCTCTGAGCACTATGGGACTTAACTTCTGACGCCATCAGTCGCCTAGAACTTAGAACTAATTAAACCTAACTAACCTAAGGACATCACACACATCCATGCCCGAGGCAGGATTCGAACCTGCGACCGTAGCGGTCGCTCGGCTCCAGACTGCAGCCCCTAGAACCGCACGGCCATTCCGGCCGGCGCATTTCAATGTTTTGTTCGGCAATGTGTGTGTACTTTTTTTGTGTTTATGAAATTGACAATGTCCCGCCAATGTTCAGGTTTAAAACAGATTGTAATCTGCATAACTCCATGCGTTCGACTGTATCACGAAGAACAGTTCTTGAAATAGCACATATTATAAAATCGAGGCGAATATAAACATCACAATGTAGTATTTAATACCTGTACATAAAGCTTTTTGTAATTCTGCTCACCATTTTAGCACTATGCAATGTACATCTTTAGTAAACTAATAAAGGTTATTACTTTGACAGAAAAATAAAAAGTTGAAAATAGACCGACATGATAAACTGCTGCTTATAAAAGTATGCCGCTGTTTTTGCTCTTAGAAGTAGTTGTAAGTGTTGCAGAAATGTCTTCGTAAGCTTACTGCATTTACAGCCTTCAATATATAGCCTTCTGCCTCATATACCTTCTCAGAACAGTGTAGTTGTGAGGGAAGCTGGAACGCTGAGCAGACTCGACTCAGGGGCCGCAGATACATCTCAAGTCCAAGCGTACTGTTGCCACAAACGCCTTCTCTACAATGACAATTTAACTCCAGATTGCCAAAACCCATCCATATTCCCCCACTTCTAACCTTCAGTCCCCACTCCTCCGTAAGACCTGCAACCAATCCCCCTATGCTTACTCCTACATCTGTAACGCTATACCCCCTCAAGCTATACCTTAATTTCCCGTCGCAGTCTGCCCTATCGACACACCACGTCACCCAAACAACCCTGCCCTGCCTCACCACTGAAGACATCATCCGCTTCATTACCACTGCCTTTTAAAATATACGCCAATTTCAGCATCTACATATCACCCATCAGTTGAACATGGCTACACCTTCCGTACTGTATTTAAAGACAATCGCCACATATCCCAAAAGCACTCTCGCTTCCTGTTTTTCCAAGACATCCTCGCCAAATATTTACCCCCAGACGTTTGTGCGGCATATCCTATCCTGGACCATCCATCCTCAAGCCCATCATTACAGCTGTCGCCAACCACAGCCCAATAGCTTTTTTTCCTCCCCAGTGACTCTAATGTCAGCTCCTTGTCCTAATCCTCCATCTACTTCCTCCATGATCTCTTCATACAACTATTACCCGGAGTTAGTAATTTAGTCATTAAGAAACGACTTCTGCATCACCATTTTGAAGTCATCACTTCCGGGCAGCTCGCCAGACAAAGTCAGCTTTACCACATAATATCACCCTTTTTTTTAATAATATGATCTTTGTAACGCAAATTTTATATTTAAAAAACTGTTGGCTGAAATCAGTTACTCGCTGCTGCCAGCCCACCCTCGCACGGAGTTATTTTGAAAGTTCCACAATTTAGTTTATTCATTGCGTATCTATTAGCGAAAACATTTTGAGTCGCTACTTACATCTACATTTCTATAAGATATCTCTCTGATGCATTTTCAAATACATTTGTGAATTCCAAAAACTCCTTTTTGTGAAGGAAATTGTAACCTTCTTTCCATTTCAGCGTACTTGCGTCGCAGAAGTTGTAACTGTCGGATATAGCAGGATACACAGTGGATGTTTTTCATAGCGGTAATTCTTGTTCACATTTAGCGGGACCTCCGTTTGCGCTGCAGAATAACAGCTTTGCGGAAAAATAGAGGAGTAGAAATGCGGTTCCAGTACCGGGATTATGAATGCGGAAAGCGTTGGGGATTTCTTTGTTTGCACGCCTATTAGATAAAACTCTTAATGTAGCATTCATTAAGGTCAGTGCAATTTAAGCATTATTACAGAAACTACGTTGAAAGTTCCTTAATAAATGGGGTTGATGCTTAGGGCTTAACGTTCTGTAGACGGCGAAGTCGTTTGAGACTCATCAAAAGTTCGGATTGAGGAAGGACCAGGAAAGAAACCTGCCGCGATCTTTTCAAAGGAATCATCTCAATACTTGCCTCACGTGTACAAAAGAAAACCTAACTCTGGATATCTTAACAGAAATTTGAACCAGTGCTCACGCGAATACATGTTCAGTGTCGTAGCCACTGTACCACGTGGTTCGGTGTTAGGGAATAGCATCCAGCTCTGTAGTCAGTAGACCGAAGGCCAATACATCGGTTCCTTGAAGGCTTCAAGATGTCAGCTGTTCTCTCCCAACTGTCAAGGATGTGTGTGTTTTATTTAGAAAAAATAACACTTTCGTGTGACGTAACACCCAGTTACATGAATGTACTTTTTCTACAGTGGATGGACTCCACCTCTTTAGTGCGAGTTTCGGAGGTCTGCAAATTACCTGTCTGCAGCTGACATAACCGTTTCATTGATTCCAAAACGTTTCTCGGATATGGAAATGTCCTTACGTTCCAACGTAAGTGTAGTATAACAGCAACTGTGGTTGTATGTTCCAGCAGCTTATTCTCTCGAAGGTATTCCATTTCCAAAGCATCGTGCACTCTTTTCACGAGAAATATTTTACTTTGAAACCAAGCCTGTTGCTTAGTTTTTCGTCCCGTTGATGCCGGATATTCGCCAGTTAAGTTTTTACCCCTTGAAAGATAATCGATGAAAGCAACCCCCATCTGCGTCGCAGGAAACTGTGGCCATGACCTTTCCGGTAGATGAAATCGGTTTTGCCCTTTTCATTTCAGAGCACTGCTTTGATCGCTGTTTCACGTCAGGTGCGAATCAACGGATTCATGTCTCAACAACGGTAACGAATCAAAAATGACCTCAGTTAGATTCCTTTTAAAACCACTCAAGCAATCCTCTTTTCATTTACTTTTTGACGGTATTCAACAAGTGTGTGACTGCTCTTACGCAAAACTTTCCGATACCCATCATTTGAAATATACAAATAGAATTTAGGTTAACGTAATACAACTAGTTCGTTCTCGTAAATAGTCTAAGATACATTCAATATGAATGAAGCTCTCCGATATTGTAGGTATAATCGAAACACGTAACGCAAACATAAATATTGTTTATTTATTT
The DNA here is from genome assembly GCF_023898315.1 of Schistocerca nitens. Classification (NCBI taxonomy): domain Eukaryota; kingdom Metazoa; phylum Arthropoda; class Insecta; order Orthoptera; family Acrididae; genus Schistocerca; species Schistocerca nitens. The sequence goes on from NC_064618.1 coordinate 268,651,036, forward strand.
CAATTGATATTCGTAACCATCGCGCTTAGATCTAACCTCAAATATTTCCTTTCAATGTTTATCTTTTACATAGAATGCGCTGTACTCTTTCTTATGATATGCTAACAGTGCTAAACCATTCAAGCGCATTTAATAGCTATTATTTGTCACAATATTGCTCACTTTCTTGACGTTTTCATCCTTAGCTAAATTTTTTTTTTTCCTTCTCATGGATTAACTTCGCCATGGGTAATGTCATATTTTGTATGGCGTCTGTTAAACGAAGAACATATGACTAAATCTAAGTACGGGTCACTGGCATGGGTCTCTATTGGCCACCATATTCTCCAGATCTGAACACATACGACTTCTTTTTATGGGGCTATATTAAAGGCGAGGTGAACAGCAATAACTCCAAAACCATTGCTGAGCTGAAAACAGCCATTCAGGAGGTCATCGACAGCATCGATGTTCCGACACTTCAGCGTGTCATGCAGAATTTCGCTATTCGTGTGCGTCACATCACCGTAAATGACGTCTGGCATATCGAACATGTCATAACCTAAATCCGAATATCTGTAATGACGTTTACTTGTTGAATAAAGTGTGTGCACGCAGTAGTTTGTAACTAATTTATGTTTTTTTTCCTATAATTAAATAATTGTCACCCTGTACTTTTTATACTCGGCAATACGCAACGACTCTGCAGCATAGAGAGTAAGCGCTTATTTTCATCAGAGCGAGTTCTCTGGGTCCAATCTCGCTGCCGGTACTAGTAATTTTTGTGAATTATCTGCACCAATGCTCGGTGCTAAGTTTCGACATGCGTCGTACGCAATTGAATGCCGACTGAGAACTGTTTACGAATGCAAACCAAGTTTGAATTATAGTAGACACAGTGGAAAGAAAACCATGGCTATGCACAATTCTGCGTTCCTTAATTCTGCTGTATGTCGCGATGTTTATTGCTTTCCGTGTTTCTACGGTCAGTACCACCCAGATTCGTGCATAGGTTACACATTATACTTGTCACAAACTTAGATACAACAATATAAATAAAATGGTTTCACTGATTTGATTGAAAGTTCTTGCGTATCCTTTTCTGATTCCCAGTCTCCTTCAGTAAGAAAGATTCCGCTTTTTCATGTTAAAAAATTAGAAAAAAAGTCGATGAATGATTACTTATTTATACTGTACATGGTCAAAATAAGTATATTGTTAGACGTAATTTGGATTTAAATATAAAATGTTGGCAGCGAGATTCGATCCAAAAACCTGGCGCTCGTGGAACTAAGTATTTACTCGCTCGGCTGCGGATCCCGTGAACACTAGTGGCCCTACAAAACGTACAACATGAACACTCTTATAGTTTTCAAATTCGGTTTTCTCAAAAACGGTTAAAAGTTTTCCTGTTTACTTATGTTAAATTCGTAGTCGTCCTCTACACTTCCCGACAGTAAGAATCAAATCGGTAAGGGAAGATTCGTACTGTCTCCTTGACAGCGCGAACTAACTCATAATAATATGCACTGCAGTTTATGGCAAGTCCGCTTAGGGCTGCGCATATGTGACAGCAGTAGCCTGACTGCCTCAGTGTAAGTCGACACAGTATTGTTTCAGCTGGGAGTGAGGGCTTTTCGGTCACCTGATCGTGAGTTTTTATCGTGATATTTCAGTAGGTCACGCTGAACCATCTGATAATATATGGTCAGCTGTCTTGATGCCATTCACAGTGCAGTGCGTTTTGCTTAGTCATCACTGTACTTGTCTACTGTAATGTCACCACGTGTATCCTGTAACGGGCACGCGAGGCCAAGTGCAATAATATCGGGTAGCACAACTGCTTCTATAGTACTGACTCCTGCCAGCTGCTACTTCTACATCTACATCTACATGATTACTCTGCAATTCACATTTAAGTGCTTGGCAGAGGGTTCATCGAACCACAATCATACTATCTCTCTACCATTCCACTCACGAACAGCGCGCGGGAAAACCGAACACCTAAACCTTTCTGCTCGAGCTCTGATTTCTCTTATTTTATTTTGATGATCATTCCTACCTATGTAGGTTGTGCTCAACAAAATATTTTCGCATTCGGAAGAGAAAGTTGGTGACTGAAATTTCGTAAATAGATCTCGCCGCGACGAAAAACGTCTTTGCTTTAATGACTTCCATCCCAACTGGTGTATCATATCTGCCACACTCTCTCCCCTATTACGTGATAATACAAAACGAGCTGCCCTTTTTTGCACCCTTTCGATGTCCTTCGTCAATCCCACCTGGTAAGGACGAACGAGTGTAGTGTAAACTGTCTCTTTAGTGGACTTGTTGCATCTTCTAAGCGTCCTGCCAATGAAACGCAACCTTTGGCTCGCCTTCCCCACAATATTATCTATGTGGTCTTTCCAAATGAAGTTGTTCGTAATTTTAACACCCAGGTACTTAGTTGAATTGACAGCCTTGGGAGTTGTACTATTTATCGAGTAAATGAATTCCAACGGATTTCTTTTGGAACTCATGTGGATCACCTCACACTTTTCGTTATTTAGTGTCAACTGCCACCTGCCACACCATACAGCAGTCTTTTCTAAATCGCTTTGCAACTGATACTGGTCTTCGGATGACCTTAGTAGACTATAAATTACCGCATCATCTGCGAACAACCTAAGAGAGCTGCTCAGATTGTCACCCAGGTGATTTATATAGATCAGGAACAGCAGAGGTTCCAGGACGCTTCCCTCGGGAACACCTGATATCACTTCAGTTTTACTCGATGATTTACCGTCTATTACTACGAACTGCGACCTTCCTGACAGGAAATCACGAATCCAGTCGCACAACTGAGACGATACCCCATAGGCCAGCAGCTTGATTAGAAGTCGCTTGTGAGGAACGGTGTCAAAAGCCTTCCGGAAATCCAGAAACACGGAATCAACCTGTGATACCCTGTCGATAGTGGCCATTACCTCGTGCGAATAAAGAGCTAGCTGCGTTGCACAAGAACGGTGTTTTCTGAAACCATGCTGATTGCGTATCAATAGATCGTTGCCTTCGAGGTGATTCATAATGTTTGAATACAGTATATGCTCCTCTATTCTTTTCGCAAGTACTTCCCTTCTCTCCTTCAAATATAACGTACTGACGTTGCACCACCGCGCCCTAACCGTTGATTGACTGAGATACCCACTCCAAATATCGCCAGTGAAACTTAAATACTTGCTGTGTAGCAGATGGACATCGAAGTCGACCAGCGAGTGCTCGGAAAATATAGCAAAGAACTCTCCAGATAAAGTAACAACTAGCTGGAACTTTGGTTTAATTTCACTCGGAGATTAAGCACCCAAAACAGAGATTTCTTTTTAAAGGCTACATCCTATTCCATTTCAACCATTTCAACGAAACATTGGCGTTGCAATTACTTTAGAAAACCATATAAATAAAAATACTCTTCAAATTAATTTCACAGTTGACAAAAAGTCTTTAATATCACCAATATCTCTGTGTCATACTGAAACACTGACCCTTTCTCTCGTATAAGGCAGGTTCTATAATATAGTCGCCTCATTTTCTTAATTTTTTCCGAAAAATGCCATTTGGTGTAACCTAGACCTCTTGGCAAGTGTAAACTAGCAACTCCTTCACCCGAGATCTCACTTGAGAGAAATATGCATCTATTAGCAATGAAATTCTTTCGCGTAAACTTGATAAGTGTGCCAAAACCTCTCTCTAAAAGTGTCAATGAACGAGTTTTTAAATTCCGATTGTAGAGTCGCACATTTAAATATTACTATTTATACATGAAACTGTATGCATACAATGCTTATCAATAATAAGCAGAATGGCTTCCTCACAAAACAGCCACACGCAAGACCAACTGATGCGTGTGGAAAACTGTGCACTGTTAGAAAAAAAAAAAAAAAAGAACTTAATATCATGGAAATTTTGCAAATGTATACTGTATTAATTTCAGCTCAGAAGGTTCGTTTAGTCCTTACAATTGTTTCTTACCTTGGAATAGATAACTCAGCTCTGCTCGGCCTGCATAGTGCAGGACTATGAAGTACTGAACTGCGTGACCTGCGCGGTTATCTGCCTTATCTTACATTAGGCTAGTCAGCCAAAAGAGACTTTTGTTAGATTAGAGAGATTAGATTAGATTCAGTTTTCGTTTCATAGACCCAAAAAATGAAATGATTCTCGTGGATGTGGAACGTGTCGGAAAATATAATAATATAAAAAAATATAATAATACAAAATAACATAAAACTTTTGAATATAATACTTACTACCCTGATCATTTATCAGGAGATTGTCGAAATGTGTTAATACAATGCGGTAAACTGGAACAGCTAATATTTATAAAATTAACACGCTGTCAGAATTAAACATTGTTATGCACTATTAATAAATTTATGACATACAAAATACGTAATCTTGACTGTTGTGACCAAGTGCTGTCAAAACAGAAATCTAACAGATATTTTTACTTAAGCTGGCTTCACAGTCTCTGTTAAGATATTCATCTATGGAGTAGAAGGAGTTGCCTGTTCGAAAGTCATTCAAATTTTGTTTAAATCGTGCTTTATCTGAAACCAAGTTTTTAATGATAGCTGGCAATTTATTGAAAGTGTGTGTTCCTGAATATTGAACCCCTTTTTGGACCAAGATAAGTGATTTTAGGTCTTTATGTAGACTGTTCTTATCCCTAGTACTGATGCTGTGTATTGTGTGTATTGAGTTATTGGTTGAAAATACAGAGGTATTGCTTGTAACAAAATTAACTAAGGAATCAATATACTGAGAAGCATTGGTTAGAATACAGAGTTCCTTGGACATGTTTCTACATGATGGTCTTTAATTTTCACCACAAATGATTCTTGTCACACACTTTTGGACTCGAAAACTTTTACTCGGTTTGATGAGTTCTCCTAGAATATGTTCCCATATAAAATAAGTGAAGTACGCAAGTTTCTTATATTTATATCTCCTACATCTGACATCATTCTCAAGGCCAGTAGAGACTTGTTTAGGCGCTTAAGCAATTCTGTGGTATGCCCTTCCCAACTGAATTTATTATTGAGTTGTAGTCTCAGAAATTTAAGACTGTCAACCTCTTCGATCTGCATGTCTTCATATGTTATCCACAGGTTTGAAGGAATTCTCTTACAGGTTGTGAACAGCACATAGTGGGTCTTCCCAAGGTTTAATGACAGTGAATTAGCTTTAAACTACTTATTAATTCCAGTGATAATTTGATTAGCAGCTATTTCTAAATCTGTACTTGACTTGCTACTTATTGCAGTGTTTGTATCATCTGCAAACTAAACGAACTTAGCATCTGGCAAAGTAACAGATGAGAGGTCATTAATCTACACAAGAAAAAGCAATGGACCCAAGATGGAACCTTGCGGAACACCATTGTAATTCATTCCCAGTCAGATGAAGACTGACTGCATACTGCACAGGTATTTCACAACGACACCCTTTGTTTCCTGTTAGATATATAAGACTCAAACCATTTCGCAGCATTGCCGGTGACACCATAATATTCTAATTTACTTAAGAATATTCTGTGGTTCACATAGTCAAAGGCTTTTGATAGGTCACAAAATCTTTCCAGACGTGCAACTCTCTCTCCACGCAATAGTACAAGGCATGACAGAGCACGTAAATTATAATTCTGATTCAATTAGTCTGGATAAGATTCAGTGAAATATTTGTAAACGAGTAAAACGGTATTTGGATATTACGGTAACGTCTTTTTAATAACACAGAAGAGACTCGTAAGTGAACTATGATTATTTCCTAGCATTCTAATCCACCATAAAAATTAACTCATGCAAGTAATATGTAAATTACGTAAAATTTACTCATTGCTTGTCTAATGAACTACTTGTAACTGAAGGTGGAGTGTGAAGAACAATAATTAAGATTCTCAACATACGACAAATAATTCTCCCTGGGTACTAAATTACAATCATTACTCAGCTTGCAATAGATAAAATTCATTGCATTGTCCTTCTCTGAAAGTGTCCTTTCTCCGTACCTTCATTCCATACTGGTCCTTTTTCCTCAGTTACATATAAGGGAATACAGCAAATAAAACTGTGTACTTAATTTTGCACTTCCGCCATCGAAGCTCCTCACTCAGCAGCCACTCAACACTGACTCACTGCAGCCGGACCACCCTCCCGCTCGTGCTCCACTAATAACACAACCTCTGGTGGCCGAAGAATACGTATAATTCACGTGTTGAGGCATCCAAAGACGCTCGTAGTGGAAAACATTTCAAACAGACTCCAGTTTCTCATGCTATACAGGGCGAATCACCTAAATCTTGCACCGGAGATATTGCGGAAATGGAAAGTGCTAATGAAAAAAATTGTTCAAATGGCTCTGAGCACTATGGGACATAACTTCTGAGGTCATCAGTCCCCTAGAACTTAGAACCTAACTAACCTAAGGACATCACACACATCCATGCCCGAGGCAGGATTCGAACCTGCGACCGTAGTGGTCGCGCGGTTCCAGACTTTAGCGCCTAGAACCGCTTGGCCACCCCGGCCGGCAGTGCTAATGATGTGCGATTTTCACAGAATAGATAGGTAGTCAGGGGCTTTTATTGTTGGCCAATCAACTGATTATAATAATATCTAGAAAACGTATTTTTTGTGCCAACAAACACTTTTAAAAATGGCATCAACAAACTGAAAGAAGTCTAATTTAAAATATCAGTGGTGTTTGTCGCAGGATTCTAGTCTGATTCGTTTACGAGGTATCGTATTTTCAAAATTTTCCACACCGACACTTGTTTGTGCCGTTCCAGCTTCGTAGTTGCTAGATACGGTGTTGTGTTTGCTTATAGTGTCCATAATTGTGTGTTCCTTGCTAATCAGTTAGTGCGTGACAATCTAAGCAGTAGGTAGTGTTCGAAGATGGGATTTACCAATGCAGAAATAGCCGACATACTCATGGTGTATGGAGCGCGTAGGAAGAACGTTCTCGTACGGTATATGCAGCAAAATATCACAATAGAAGTCAACCAACTCGGCAATTATAATCTCTTCAACCAGTTAAGTGAAGGTGTTTGTGTAACACCTAGAAAATGTGACAGAAGGAAACAAGCGACAACAGAAGAGGAGTAAATTATTGTTCTTGCTGCTGCTGCTGCAGTTGGTCCGCAACTTAACTACCGCCCAATCGCACGAGGAAGCGGTACAGTCAGGCAAGTGTCCTAAGCATTTTCCATCGACATCGGTTCCATCCCTTTCACATCTCTCTCCATCAAGAGCTGTATGAAAACGATTCTGAGAATCGTGTTAACCTCTGTACATGGTAAGACAGGATACTCCAGATATATTACATATTTTGTTTAGTGATGAAGCCACATTTACGAATCATGACCAGGTGAACCACCGAAACATGCACTGTTGATCTGCTGAAAATCCTCTTTGGCTTCGTCGATTGGAACGTCAGTGTCCATGTAGTGGAAACATGTGGTGTGGGATAGAGAAATATCACAAGCCCATTTTTTATAGACGAAACGCTGAGTGTGCACAGTATAGCAGCCTCCTAACAAACCATCTTCCACAGATGCTACACGTTCCCCGGTTTTGACACCTGTGATTTTGGGGCAAGCTGAAAGGCGCTGTCTACAAGGACATGCCAACCACATCCAATGACATGCAACGACGTATTACTGCACCCTGCTCGGACATATCTGCTGCAATGCTAAGATGTGAGTAGCTGTCGTCCCACAACAGACTGAAGCATATATTGTCGCTGCTAGTGGTCAGTTTGAACACAACCTGTGATGGTCAATTGTCTCGTTACTGGTCAGAATCCACATATCTATCGTATGCACTTATGTTGTTCTTCAGTGTGGGCTACAAGAGGTATTGTGCAAGTGTGGCTGTGGCAACTTTTCAAAATACGATATCTCGTAAATGACTTGCAGTAGAATCCTGCAATAAGCACCACTGACATTCTAATTTTCCCTAATTTTAGTTTGTTTATGTCAATAATCAGAGTTTCGTTTAAAAAAGTGTATGTTTGCATTAAAACATACTTTCTAAATGTTATTACAATCTGTTGATTGGCTAACAACACGAATCTATGACTACCAATTCATTCTGTGAAAATCACACATTAATAACACTTTCCATTTCCGCAATATTTTCGGTGCAAGATTTAACTGATTGACCCTATAGGTCTATTCACCTTTCAGTAGGAGTGTCAACAATTTTCAGACCCACTGTAAAAGAACAGCAAAAACATTTGAATGATCTCCCGGAGCGTTGTAATGAAAAAAATTTCTGTCAGGTTTCGATGTTACAAGCGGCATCGTGGCTGATGTACATCACACTGAGAGCCTAGAAAATTCGATGATAAACTATTAGGACGATGAAAATAAGGAATATTTTTTGATGAAACCTTCTCGGGTGTTGTATCAAAGCTTCTAAGTGTTTCCTACCCGTTACCTTCAGGCGAAGTGTTGGGTTCATATCCAGTTCGTTCTATGCGAACTGCGCACCACATTCTTACCCGGACACCGCTGTAAGAAACCCACTCTGCTGAGACGTCTCGCCTTCTAGACTTGCAGCCTTATGAGCATCATGAAGCTGCTCTGGGTCGGCTTCTCTTAGTGATACGCTGCATTTCCGTATAGACACTCCGTCTTCAGGCCACAACTGGCCCATCGGGACTATCCGACCGCCGTTTCATCCTCAAGTAAGGATGCGGATAGGAGGGGCGTGTGGTCAGCACACCGCTCTCCCGGTCGTTATGATGGTTTTATATGAACGGAGCCGCTACTATTCGGTCGAGTAGCTCCTCAATTGGCATCACGAGGCTGAGTGCACCCCGAAAAATGGCAACAGCTCATGGCGGCTGGATGGTCACCCATCTAAGTACCGGCCACGCCAGACAGCGCTTAACTTCGGTGATCTCACGGGAACCGGTGTATCCACTGCGGCAAGGCCGTTGCCGCATTTCCGTATAGGGATTTGTTTTTTCGAACACTGATTTTTCGAACAAAAAAAGAAAAAGACTTATTCACTTATAGTTTTTATATAGTTCGAACGTAACATTAATAAAGCCTAAGGGTGCGTAGTTATCCAAACTGCTGACATATTCTTTTAACGACGAGATACAATGTGCTACTATGCCGCTGCAGCAAAGAGTTTTTTTCTTCATTTCCTTGCAAGATTAAACAAATACTGGAAATACTGGATGATTTATTTGAAAAGGCAGCACCAATTTCCATCCCCGGCGTTCCCCAATCGGAAGGATGATTTGGGCTTATCGTTTCGTCGGCAAATAGGTCACTAAAGACGGAACGCATGCTCGGATTCGGGTAGGATCAGGAAGGAAATCTACTCAGAACTTTTTAACTGAATGATTCGGGCGGTTGCCATTAGGGGAGACGTTCATCAAAACCACACACTATTTAAAAGATGGACCAAATTCACAATTCTGAAGATACGGCAATGAAATTTTGTATCACTCTTTACATGAAATTAACACATTTACTATTAAGTTTCTTGGTTTATATACACAGTATACAACTGGCCATTAAAATTTCTACGGCACGAAGATGACGTGCTACAGACGTGAAATTTAACCGACAAGAAGGAGATGCTGTGATATGCAAATGATTAGCTCTTCAGAGCATTCACACAAGGTTGGCGCCGGTGGCGACACCTACAACGTGCTGACATGACGAAAGTTTCCAACCGATTTCTCATACACAAACAGCAGTTGACCGGCGTTGCCTGGTGAAACGTCGTTGTGATGCCTCGTGTAAGGAGGAGAAATGCGTACCATCACGTTTCCGACTTTGATAAAGATCGGATTGTAGCCTATCGCGATTGTGGTTATTGTATAGCGACATTGCTGCTCGCATTGGTCGAGATCCAATGACTGTTAGCAGAATATGGAATCGGTGGGTTCAGGAGGGTAATACGGAACGCCGTGCTGGATCCCAACGTCCTCGTATCACTAGCAGTCGTGATGACAGGCATCTTATCCGCGTGGCTGTAACGGATCGTACAGCCACGTCTCGATTCCTGAGTCAGCAGATGGGGACGTTTGCAAGACAACAACCATCTGCACGAACAGTTCGACGACATTTGCAGCAGTATGGACTATCAGCTCGGAGAGCATGGCTGCGGTTACCCTTGATGCTGCATCACAGACAAGAGCGCCTGCGATGGTGTAGTGAACGACGAACCTTAGTGCACGAATGGCAAAACGTCATTTTTTCGGATGAATCCAGGTTACGTTTACAGCATCATAATGGTCGCATCCGTGTTTGGCGTCATCGCGGTGAACGCACATTCAAAGCGTGTACTCTTCATCACCATACAGGCGTATCACCCGGCGTGATGGTATGTGGTGCCATTGTTAGCAGAACCTCTTGTTCGCATTGATGCCACTTTGAACAGTGGACGTTACATTTAAGATGTGTTACGACCCGTGGCTCTACCTTCATTCGATCCCTGCGAAACCCTACATTTCAGCAGGATAATGCACGAACGCATGTTGCTGGTCCTGTACGGGCCTTTCTGGATACAGGAAATGTTCGATTGCTGCCCTGGCCAGCACATTCTCCAGATCTCTCACCAATTGAAAACGTCTGGTCAATTGTGGCCGAGCAACTGGCTCGTCACAATACTCCAGTCACTTGATGAACTATGGTATCGTGTTGAAGCTGCATGGGCAGCTGTACCTGTACACGCCATCCAAGCTCTGTCTGACTCAATGCCCAGGCGTATCAAGGCCGTTATTACGGCCAGAGGTGGTTGTTCTGGGTACTGATTTCTCAGGATCTATGCACCTAAATTGCGTGAAAATGTAATCACATGTCAGTCCTAGTACAATATATTTGTCCAATGAATACATGTTTATCATTTGTATTTCTTCTTGGTGTAGTAATTTTAATGGCTAGTGGTGTATTTAATCGTATTACGAAATTTAAAAATATTATTTAAAAAAATTAATATATCCACCTTTCTTTCAAAAACTATTACAGAGATTTCTACAAAATTTTCTCTGTTTAATCTCTTTGCATATTGTAAGCTTCTCTCACGAGGTGTTTTGAATATTCGAATAGGATAATTTGAATAATTTTTTTACTTTCAATTCTGTAAGTGCAATATAAAATTCACGCAAAATCCAAACACTTTGCCCCGTATCTCAGCCTACACTCAGAATTATCAAACTTACTGTAGCGACAACGTTTATTGAGTTTTTAGAAATAAGTGTACAAAATTTCATAATTCTTGTATGAGAAAGAAGTACATAAATAAAAAAAAAACATAATTTTCAGGAATTGCAATTTGAAGTTCAACCTAACATTTTTTCTTATGTAATATATCCAGAAGGTCCCAGATTTGATCACAGGGCCCTATTTCCCTTCTTCTGGTTTCTGGTTTTCTGCCTCCTTTCTTTTACCAACTCTTCAACTAACTTTTCAGCTGCAGAGCAGCGCTCTAATGTATTTTTTTTTTTCAAGATGTCTTGAATTAAATTTCCAATGTTGAAGCCCTTTCTGTCTGATACCTTCATCCTTCCTACGTTCCCATCATTAAATGCAAGAATGGTATCATAAGTTGCAATGCTGGATAAAATCCGCCAGTAGCACCAGGTAAAACTAGAATTGCTTCTTCATAAACAAAACAACTGATTAGTTATTGTTTCTAAGATATGGAACAGAGTCATAGATGATCTATAAACCCAAAGGGTATACATCACAGCCTTCTAAATCCGTCCCTAGAAGTTTGCTTGAAAGTGATCCACGGAAACGCTGATCATTGGGCTAATGTTGTAGCGTTGCTTCAAAAATTGGGCGTGGCTGCAAGGTCGCGTCACACGTTTTATTATTTTTCAGTCACTTTGAATGCGATTTCATCATTGAAACTTTGGGAACTTATTGTTCATGAGATCTACTAATAAATAAATAATAAACTGAAAATTGGCATTTCCGATCAATTTCATGAACATCCCTCTTACGCGACGGCGCCACTTAACCCGTTTCCCCAGTTCGAGAATGTTCCTGTCTCGTCGCCCGATACGACACTGAACTCAGATCTTCCTCTAAGAGGAACAGGAGGACGAATATGCTGCGGCAAATATATTCTTCCCTGCCTACTTAGGAAAGATTATGACGTATGCAGGCTAGGTTGTGGACACAGATGCAATGCTGATCCTAAACATCATGACCAACTGCTTAATTGCGCGCTGCTCAAATTTTGGAACTGAATACAATGCTGAGTCTTCATGATATGATTTCGAATAGGTAAGTCTTTTGTGATACGTGGCACAGGTCACGCAGTTCTCTTAAATTACGGGTCGGTTGTTTCTGACTGCAGACTGGCCCTCGACAGCATCACAAATGTGTTCCAATTGGCTCATATCACGAGTATTAGGTGGCCGAATTTGGTCCCAAGTTCATCGTCACGCTCCTCAAATCGCTGTAGCATCATTCTGGCCTTCTGACATGGACACTTATCCAGCTAGAAGATGCTGTCGGTCTTGGGAAAGACATCAAGCACGAGGGGATGCAGATGGTCTGCAATAATGTTCATATAATCCACAGCAGACATGGTACATTCCTACAACAGGTAGAAGCCCACGTGAACGGCCACCATAGCATAATATAGCCTTCACCGCGTGCGTCTGTGGCACTGTGCACGTTTCGAACAGCCGTTGACCTAAATGACGGCGCATCCGGACACTACCATCCATCTGGTGTAACACGAAAAGTGAGCCAGCCGACCAGGCGTCACGTTTCCTTTGATCCACAGTGCAATCTCGATGATCCCTTGCCCAATGCAGTTCGTAACTGACTATGTCGTTGGGTCAGTATGGGAAGAAGAAAGGGCTCATCAACGTGCGCTGACCGACTGGCTCAGAAACACTGGTGCTTGCACAAGTATTGTACTCTTTCATCACGTCTTCTGCAGATCGGCAACTATCCTCCTTTACAGAGCAGACAAGCCTCCATGTTCTGTAATGAAGACTGGACGTCGAATATCTAGTCGCTTGTTCGTGGTTTTATCGTCTTTGCACCACTTTCCATAGATAGTCATGACTAGAGGAATTACCACACGTATCAAGCTCGCTCATTACCCGTGACCTTGGCAGCTGTTCGGGAGGGGGGTAGCAAGTGGTTCATGCTTCGAGTAAAAGCGCTCAAGAGCAAGGCGACTCGGTTATACTTGTAGCGGAAGGAGAATTGACTAAGTGTGATAATGCCCGCCCGGTTGGCCGCGCGGTCTAACGCACGGCTTTCCGGACGGGAAGGAGCCCTAGTCCCAGGCACGAATCCGCCCAGCGGATTTGTGTGGAGATCTGGTGAGCCGGCCAGTCTGTGGATGGTTTTCAGGCAGTTTTACATCTGCCTCGGCGAATGCGGGCTGGTTCCCCTTATTCCGCCTCAGTTATACTATGTCGGCGATTGCTGCTCAAAAAAGTTCTCCACGTACGGGTACACCACCATTACTCTACCACGCAAACATAGGGGTTACTCTCGTCTGGTGTGAGACGTTCCCTGAGGGGTCCACCGGGGGCCGAACCGCACAATAACCCTGGGTTCTGTGTGGGGCGGCGGAGGGGTGAAGTGGACTGCGGTAGTCGTCGTGGGGTTGTGGACCACTGCGGCTGCGGCGGGGACGTAGCCTCTCCATCGTTTCTAGGTCCCCGGTTAACATACAATATCTCATTAAAATAATGAAATAATCTTTTAAGAATCTAGAGGGCAAGAAAACAAAGATTTTTAGAAGGAATCAAAGGAACCCTCTTTTGTAAACCAGTTCACGAAATTTAATTTGCATTCCAGTTTTAACTATTTAATGTGATATCCGGAGATATTTCTGAACGTTCTTCCATAATCGATTAGCGAAAAAATACTTCAGTTTTGCGATTTTATCTCGCCACTTATCATGAAGTGTAAGAGGTATAAAAATAAGCCTAGGTACTCAGATTTCCAGTGATTGTAAGAAAGAACAAAGAAAAAGCTGGTAACACTGGCGTGGGTCTCCCTCTTATCTGACACTAAATGTACCGATTTAAAAAACTAATAACTTGAAATTACCCCTACTGGAACTCACCTTTTTCCGGGACTGTCCAGTAGAATGTACGTTCTCTCTGCTAACACTCGTAGAATGTCATATGAGCTTTGGGAGCGTAGGGGATAGTCTCGTAGGCTCGTTGAGCCAGATGTCAGTCACTAGGTCTTGCTCCAACTGCACTTCATATGAGGGTTGAGAGAAACAAGGGTATTTAAAAAAAACGAGTGGCTAAATTAGTTTAAATTCCCGTAGTTAATTTATTCGAAACATCTACTCATTCTTATAACAATTTTGTTTGTTTTCTTGCTGTGCCTGCGCTTCATCCATTGAATCTTCGCTACCTACAGGTTTGTTTGGTCAGAATTACAAAATAATTTAGGTGACACAAGACCTGGAAATTAGTGAAGCTCTGTAAATTTCTGCATTCAAACTAAATTGTACTTCATAGTCATTGTCATTCTACATAAAGTTAAAGTTTGTTCTCAAAGTGTAAATGTCTTCTAACAGTGTTTGTTATATTGCAAGAAAAGTTAAACACAGTATTAATAAAATAAATTATGAAACAAAATAGTTTGCTTTCAATAAGTATGATACCTCTTTTTAATTTGTGTAAGGTTAACTCTGTAATATTCTGCATGTTAATTAAATTTTAAAAATTAAATGTAATTGGATTTTGATTTTAAGAAATTTTTAAACTTCATCGGTTTTTTTTTTAATCGGTTTATATTACAGCAACCCTGCTTCCTTCGGACCTTGGCTGCTGCGTGTATACGACAAGACGGCGACAGCTGAGATAATCGCCTCTACTCGCGACAGTAGCACGCTAACAGCCGACCAGTTCCCGAGATTCTGCTCCCAGTCGCCAAGTCATAACATTGTCGCCTTTGTTGAAGTTGCATATTTCAGTGGCTTTCCCTATTTGCTGCCCGCATAGACTCTAGAATGGTTTCCCATTCGTCTCTGCCCCGTCTGCTCTCCTTACCAAACTAAGTTTTCACATTGACACCAGGCTGCACTGAATCTCGCGATGGCCAGTGGCCGTAATGTTTGGGTAACCAGAGTATGTGGCAGCTGGTGTTGTCGTGTTGCAGGATGGATGCTGCTTGTTCTGACCTGGAGGCGCCGCCCGTGTTCCGTGTCCCACCGCCGCCGCTGCCTCCGTTCCCGCAGTCAGAGGCGGGATGCGACCTTACTTGGGAGGAGACCTGCCACCTGCTACAGGTCAGTACCGTAGTTAACTGGCTGAGCGAATTTGTGCAGTTTGTTCCGCTGCTGTAGTAACTGTGTTGGGCAATTCGCCTTTCAATGTACACGCCCGCTTACACACCCCTTGCAAACCTTGGGCACATGTAAAACCAGTGTGGCGTCAACGCCTGTCATGACTTACCGTGATCTGTCGGAAGATCGTAATGCCAGCTGTGTCACATAGTGCTTATGTGGTGTCGTCCGAAGAAAGAGATAGCATGACAAACATGGTACCTTACGGCCAGAACCACAAGTAACGTCAGTCACTGCCAGACTCAATGACGAATGAGAGATAGCGTAGACAGGCCCTCAAGAGTTTCCATACTCGATCGCTGCTGAAGACTTACGTCAGAACGGAGTGCCGCTCAGCCCACTCTGCTATCAACGCCGAAGACGACAGCATTGTCTCGCTACAGAGCAAGCAGAGGAAGAGTTGTATTGTTTATTGTTAACTGTAGATCGAGGTAAGACACTCTTATTCTGTACTATATCAAGCGATACGTTAGTGTCCAGTGACAGTAACAAAATGTACCGGGTGATCAAAAAGTCAGTATAAATTTGAAAACTGAATAAATCACCGAATAATGTAGATAGAGAGGTACAAATTGACACACATGCTTGGAATGACTTGGGGGTTTTCTTAGAACCAAAAAAATACAAAAGTTCAAAAAATGTCCGACAGATGGCGCTTCATCTCATCAGAATAGCAAAAATTAGCATAACAAAGTAAGACAAAGCAAAGATAATGTTCTTTACAGGAAATGCTCAATATGTCCACCATCATTCCTCAACAATAGCTGTAGTCGAGGAATAATGTTACGAACAGCACTGTAAAGCATGTCCGGAGTTATGGTAAGGCATTGGCGTCGGATGTTGTCTTTCAGAACCCCTAGAGATGTCGGTCGGTCACGATACACTTGCGACTTCAGGTAACCCCAAAGCCAATATTCGCACGGACTGAGGTCAGGTGACCTGGGAGGCCAAGCATGACGAAAGTGGCGGCTGAGCACACGATCATCACCAAAAGACGAGCGCAAGAGATCTTTCACGCGTCTAACAACGTGGGGTGGAGCGCCATCCTGCATAAACATCGTACGTTGCAGCAGGTGTTTATCAGCCAGGCTGGGGATGATGCGATTCTGTAACATACCGGCGTACCTCTCACCGTCACGGTAGCAGTTACAAAACCAGAATCGCACATTTCCTCGAAGAAAAAAGGCCCTATAACGGTAGATGTGGTAAATCCAACCCATACCGTGACTTTCTCGTCGTGCAATGGAGTTTCCACCACAGTTCTAGGATTTTCGGTAGCCCAAATTCTGCATTTGTGAGCGTTGGCAGACCCTCGGAGCCTGAAATGAGCTTCGTCGGTCCACATCACGTTACTCAACCAATCGTCATCTTCCGCCATCTTTTTAAACGCCCACACCGCAAATGCCCTCCGCTTCACTAAACCGCCAGGTAACAGTTCATGACGCCGATGGATTTTGTACGGATAGCTTCGAAGGGTACGCCTAAGTACCAACCAAACAGTAGTGTGTGGAATGCCGGTGCGACGAGCGACTGCACGAGCGCTGACTTCCCCGTGCATAGACGAACCCGCTACAATCTCCAGTTCTTCCTGAACAGTCTCAGCAGCATTACGCCTTGTGCTCGGTCGGCCACTACGGCGTCTATCGTCTAAACAACCCGTGGCTTCGAACTTCGAAATCAGTCTCGCCACAGCTGCATTTGTCAACGGACCTTTACCCGTTCGAATCCCCTTCCTATGTCGATAGGATCGTAACGCTGAACTAGCACATTCCCCGTTCTGATAATACAGCTTCACTAAAAGCACCTTTTCAGGTAACGTCAACATGCTGCGACTGCTGGCGCATCTGATTCTCCCTCATTACAGTTCCTTTTATACACGATTGTCATGCGCGGTCACTCATGTTTTGCTGTCTAGCGCCATCTGTCGGGCATTTTGTGAACTTAGTTTTTTTTTTGTTCTAATAAAACCCCATGTCATTCCAAGCATGTATGTCAATTTTTACCTCTCTATCTACGTTATTCCGTGGTATATTAAATTTTCAAATTTATACTGACTTTCTGATCACCCAGTACATAGACAGTCCTGTGGACATGGACTATTTCAAAGTTAAGTATTCCATGTTGTTCAAGTTATAATAGAATGATCTAGTATCCGTTCAGCCTCTTCCAGAAGTAAATGTAAGTGCCGAAGAGTGTTTTTTCGTTCGGCACAACAACTTAAAGCTAGGCCAACGACGCAGAAACGGGCAGACTATGCCATCACTCGACATCGACTACTTTCTCTAACAGTAATATTCTGCCACTGTTCTTTGGCCTATTGGTAAGGTACTGTAGCAGAGACTATCACAGTGGTTTGTGAGCTGTGAAATATCGTTGCAAAAATTACTTCTAGTCTAAAACCACAGGTAGAGAAAAGAATTTAATGTAAAGAAGAACACAGCGTTTGTAGATCATGAAAAAGCTTTCCACAAAGTCAGTAGACGTCTGCTGTGACAGGTTATAAAAAGAAATGGCTTCCTAACGCATGTAATTAAATGTCTAAAAGCTCTTTACAATGAGACAAAAACCGCAATCGAGGATGAAGATAACATGTCTACAAGGCTGCGACATGTCTGCAACTCAATTTGACTTTCATGCAGCCAGGGCTTCGAAACTAAATATCACTTATGGCATGAAGGTGCTTCAATACTCGGTTATATGCAGGTGATCAATTAGTTAAAAAAATGAAAAGAATAATTTCAATTTGTTGGCTTCTAAATACACTCCTGGAAATGGAAAAAAGAACACATTGACACCGGTGTGTCAGACCCACCATACTTGCTCCGGACACTGCGAGAGGGCTGTACAAGCAATGATCACACGCACGGCACAGCGGACACACCAGGAACCGCGGTGTTGGCCGTCGAATGGCGCTAGCTGCGCAGCATTTGTGCACCGCCGCCGTCAGTGTCAGCCAGTTTGCCGTGGCATACGGAGCTCCATCGCAGTCTTTAACACTGGTAGCATGCCGCGACAGCGTGGACGTGAACCGTATGTGCAGTTGACGGACTTTGAGCGAGGGCGTATAGTGGGCATGCGGGAGGCCGGGTGGACGTACCGCCGAATTGCTCAACACGTGGGGCGTGAGGTCTCCACAGTACATCAATGTTGTCGCCAGTGGTCGGCGGAAGGTGCACGTGCCCGTCGACCTGGGACCTGACCGCAGCGACGCACGGATGCACGCCAAGACCGTAGGATCCTACACAGTGCCGTAGGGGACCGCACCGCCACTTCCCAGCAAATTAGGGACACTGTTGCTCCTGGGGTATCGGCGAGGACCATTCGCAACCGTCTCCATGAAGCTGGGCTACGGTCCCGCACACCGTTAGGCCGTCTTCCGCTCACGCCCCAACATCGTGCAGCCCGCCTCCAGTGGTGTCGCGACAGGCGTGAATGGAGGGACGAATGGAGACGTGTCGTCTTCAGCGATGAGAGTCGCTTCTGCCTTGGTGCCAATGATGGTCGTATGCGTGTTTGGCGCCGTGCAGGTGAGCGCCACAATCAGGACTGCATACGACCGAGGCACACAGGGCCAACACCCGGCATCATGGTGTGGGGAGCGATCTCCTACACTGGCCGTACACCACTGGTGATCGTCGAGGGGACACTGAATAGTGCACGGTACATCCAAACCGTCATCGAACCCATCGTTCTACCATTCCTAGACCGGCAAGGGAACTTGCTGTTCCAACAGGACAATGCACGTCCGCATGTATCCCGTGCCACCCAACGTGCTCTAGAAGGTGTAAGTCAACTACCCTGGCCAGCAAGATCTCCGGATCTGTCCCCCATTGAGCATGTTTGTGACTGGATGAAGCGTCGTCTCACGCGGTCTGCACGTCCAGCACGAACGCTGGTCCAACTGAGGCGCCAGGTGGAAATGGCATGGCAAGCCGTTCCACAGGACTACATCCAGCATCTCTACGATCGTCTCCATGGGAGAATAGCAGCCTGCATTGCTGCGAAAGGTGGATATACACTGTACTAGTGCCGACATTGTGCATGCTCTGTTGCCTGTGTCTATGTGCCTGTGGTTCTGTCAGTGTGATCATGTGATGTATCTGACCCCAGGAATGTGTCAATAAAGTTTCCCCTTCCTGGGACAATGAATTCACGGTGTTCTTATTTCAATTTCCAGGAGTGTATAATGTGATCATCTCCACTAATGAAACGAAGGTTATGGCATTCAAGGGAAAATCGCTTGTGAGGTCGCAAACTGTAATGAATAATGTAATGTTGGAACAGATAATCACTTCCAAAAACTCGCCTGTGTTGTAGGACGAAAATTCGACAATGAAATGGATAAAAAGATCCTACTGTTTAACACTTTATGTGAAAACGTAACACATATGCGACACAAAAGTAGGCCACGAAGGAGACACAAAGTTATGGCAATACTTACTGTGTTCAACGAAATGGAAACCTGGGTTCCTACGCGAATGGATATGAAAAAGATCTAGTCTGCAAAAATGTGATTTCTTAGTTGTGTTGAAGGGCGCACAGGAAAAGATAGACTCGCAAACGAGCACAATAGAAGTGAATTACGAGTTGATTCAAAGCGTAAGAAAGTAGATCTAAATAGAAACAGATGGTGGAAACAGAGCAGAATGGGTGAAGCTACCTAATTCATGAAGGGGCAAGAAAATGTAGAAAGAGAGGGCGTTTGTGAAAACGGTTCGGAAAGAAGGATTCTTTCACACTTTCGACTACGTATTCTGCATTGAATTATTGCCATGCGAATTTAGTTGGAAAGTTGCATCACGAACAGCGAACTTAGTCCAAAGCGCACGCGCCTACACTGGCCTGGGTCCTCCAGGAAAACTTCCAGACCGCTAACCTAGCCTTGACATCGCCATCTTGGTCGTGTTTCACGTGTAATACTCTCCTATATTGGACAATGAAAGATGTACGATGTATACACCCATGAACGGCTTCCACTATGACCCCTAAAAATAGTCTTCTTCACTAGGGTATCAATAGGCTTCATATGTTTAAAAAAATCTAATTCCAAGCTAAACATACTGAAAGTGTGATTCAGCATGTGCCTGGAACTAGAAGTGATGCGGACAGATATACGTGAAGTCCCATTAAGTGCCATTTTAATTTGACATCTTGGCAATCTTATCTGAGCCAGTATAATTTTTTTATAGAAACTTGTACCATACTTAGTACATAGGCCGGCAAACTACTTATGATTAAATTATTTCTCACTGTATTGAAAGAAGGCGAATATACCCATGTAAATAAGTAACGAATGGCTAGAGTACCTAAACAAATGACACTATTTATTCTTAATTTAATTTAGCTTCACAAAAGTACCTCTTAGTCTTTAGACTTAGAACCAGGCTACACATCGAAAGTAGATGTACAATGAACGATGGTATTTTTCATCGTAACACACATTTATGTTACCTCTCGTTCCTATCACCGACTGAGCGAGAGAATAAAACTGTCTCTGTGTAATCTGGAATTTGTATGTGTTTATCTTCACTGTGTCCTCCATAACAATATGTTGAAGACTGAAAACCGTCCTTGGAATTTTTAACTATATTTTAAATACGATGTTTTGACTCTCTGCCATTCTGTACTTTTTGACATTTCTCTTACTCTCAGCCTCCAGTCAAACCGGAGAAATTTCATGTCGGCCTTCTTTATAAATGCTCAATGCGTAGAGTTCATAGAAATAATTTGTTCCCAGCCTTTCTGCAACTTACAAGTGTTTTGCAAGCAGTATCTTTGGTAGGTAAACAACAATCTCTAAGCATCCAAAAAGTGCAACGAAATCGAAGTCCACCATTTGCGTTACTTGTATGTAAACCATCGTGGTCGTTCGACATTGTAGCTCTACGCAGTTTTATTTATACAAAGTCAGTCACATTAATGTGACAACCACTTACGATCGATATCAACGTGCACTAACCAATCACAGGCAGCTGGTGACAGCACTACCGATGGAGGGCATATAAGGCGTGTAGGGGGATGCAGAAAACAGTGCTGCCGTTGTCGTATTACGGAAACTGAGCGATTTATCTGACGTCCACAAGGAGATACTCATTGGCCTTCCGGCGAAGGGTGGAGACATTTCCTAAAGAGCATGTGTTGACATCCACTTACTTTTTATTTAATGACCAGTATTACGAGCAGACAGATGGAGTTGCGATGGGTAGTCCGTTGTCTCCTGTGATCGCAAATTTGTTTATGGAAGACTTCGAGGAACGTGCATTGGAGTCGGCGCCTTTAAAACCCGCCTGTTTCTTTACATACGTTGACGATACCTTCGTTGTTTGGCCTCACGGTAGGGAGAATTTCAATGTCTTTCTAGAACATCTGAACTCGATCCACCCGAACATTCGTTTTACGATGGAGGTGGAAGAGGATGGTTGCCTTCCCTTTCTCGACGTGTTGGTTAGGAGGAAGGATGATGGATCATTGGGACATGCAGTCTACAGGAAACGTACTCACACCGACTTGTACTTACAAGCTAATAGTTGTCACCATTCGGCTCAGCGTGAAGGGGTACTTCGTACCGTGGTACACAGGGCACATGTCGTTTCTGACGCTGAGACTTTGCCAGCTGAGCTGTCCCATCTTGAAGTTACATTTCGTCAAAATGGTTATAGTGATAGACAGATTGAACGTGCGTTGTGCTATCGACCAACTGTACATTGGGTGATTGATGATAATTCTGAGTCAACACCTAAGTCTACTGCATTTTTGCCTTACGTAGGAAACACGTCCAATAAGATCGGTTGTATTTTACGGAAATACGATGTGAAATGTGTTTTCCGACCTCCATCTAAAATTAGAGCACTTTTGAGTTCCGTTAAGGATGATCTTGGACTGCGTAAGGCGGGTGTATATCGTATTCCTTGTAGCTGCGGCATGGCATATATTGGTCAAACTATCAGGACCGTGGAGGTCAGATGTACTGAGCATAAACGACACACACGATTACAGCAGCCAAATAGATCTGCTATTACCGAACATTGCTTGGATACTGGTCACCCCATGTTGTATAATAACACCGAGATATTGGCATGCACGTCCAGCTATTGGGACAGTGTCATTAGGGAGGCGGTTGAGATTAAATTAGCGAGCAACCTCGTTAACAGGGATGGAGGTTTCTGTTTAAACTCTGTTTGGAAACCGGCTCTCTCCCTTGTCAAAAAACACAGGAACAGAGTCAATGCTGCCTCACCTGCGAATTCATAGTCTCACTATCGATAGCTCTGACTTTGGTTATCTTTGGTGGCACTAGTGTTCGGTGTGTGTGTGTGTTATCTTTCCTGCTTCTGTCCGAGAACCGAGGTATTAAATTTGCATGTACGCCGCCTGTCCGTTGCAGTTTGCCTTGAAAATGGCGGGGTGTTCTCCCGCCGAAATATCGGCGGTCGCTGAAAGTGTTACCTGGCTGAATTCCCGGAAGTTATTTGAAAGTTTGTAAACTGTTTGCGTGCTGCCATGGCTAAAGTATACTGTGTATGACAAAACGGCGCTATCCAAAACCGGCGCCGAAGCAACTGCGGTGCACCGCGGGCCGTAGATGACACGGATGAGCGACGGTTGCAGATGTGTGTACGAACCAACAGCCGTGCAACTGATGAACAGCTGAATGCACAGGCGAACCAAGGAGTTACCTGTAGTGTCTCCTGAAGGCAAACGTTGCTGTGTACGGGCCTCCGTAGCAGACACCTTATTCGTGCACCCGTGCTGACTGCTATTCATCGGCGAGGAGGGCTGGAATTTGCGCAGTAACTCATCTGGACTCTCACTGAATGGCGACAAGTGCTCTTTCCAGATTACGTTTCATGCTCCATCGAACAGATGGCCGTCGGCGTATATGGTGTGAAATGTTTGAAAGCAAACATCCTGACCTGCCGGCTGCAGTGGCCGAGCGGTTCTAGGCGCTTCAGATTGGAACCGCGCGACCGCTACGGTCTCAGGTTCGAATCCTGCTTCGGGCATGGATATGTGTGATGTCCTTAGGTTAGTTAGCTTTAAGAAGTTCTAAGTTCTAGGGGACTGATGACCTCAGTAGTGCTCAGAGCCATTTGAACCAAACACCCTGCAACAATCATCAGACGTACTCAGGCAGGAGGAGGGAGCGGTATGATCTGGGATATGTTTTCGCGGCATTCCTCGGGTTATCTCGTCATTCTGGAAGGCACAACGGATCAACACAATATTTACCTGTCCTTGGGGACCCTGACCACCAAATTTCCAGTTATAAACCCAATCGAGAATCCTTGAGACTACCTCCACCGGGTTGTGTGCGCCGAGGTCCCACAACCGAGAAACCTAGAAAAGGCGGCTACGGTGCCAGACTCGGCGTGGCTCGATGTCCCTGTCGTTACCTTCCAGAACCTGAGTGACCTTCTCCCTGCACGTCTCGCGCTGAAAAATGTGGTTATTCAGGGTTTTGACGTTAGGTCACATTAATGTGACTGGGCAGTGTATGAAACAGCTGATTCCTAACGTACCAGATCAATCATGTAGTTAGAATCATAGCATAATTTTATAATTCTGGAACGGTTTAAGCTTACGTTTCTCCCACTAGAATTTAGCTTTAAATCCTCAAAATATTTTCATTTTGTTCAGATCGGGTTAGACATTATGACAGTTTTTATAGAATAACATTTCCTCACAGATAATGTAAGTGATTACAGTCTCGTCGTTAGCATCTGACATGACGAGAAATAGCTTTATTAGTTTTTCCCGAAGTATACCCTAAATTACTTGCGTGGAAGATTCTTCAATCAACATGGTGTGATGTGTTCTACCGTGAAGATTTTAACGACTGTATCCTGTACTACTTCGGTTTATTGGTTAATAGCAAACGTGGATTTTCGTATTTATTGACAACTTTCCAAATTCTCGTTTAAGCCAGCGGCCTGGTTCTTTGGTTAGCGTTTCGAACAAGATGACGACTTCTATTTTTGCAGCTCCTTGTCGCGAAAGTTTTCGCCTGAAGTATGACGCTTGAGGTGACAAAACTGACATAAAAGCTTCTCAGTAGGTAAAAACCGTTTAGGTGGCAACTGCAGCAGAAGCTTTATGGATCGTTTCGCCTCATTGAGGTATCTTCAGAATTTGTTTATGTACAGTGGGTAACGCATTTGACATATATAGCTAAAATTTGTGGTATGCACCTTCGGCGAAGGGATGCATCTATGCTAAGATACGGCAACACTTCTAATTTTGACACATAAATATAGTTGTATTCTGAAGATTCTTCAAAAAAACAAAACGTGTAAACAAAGATTCCGCTGTCAGTACAACCTAAACTGCTTTCCCTACTGAAGATATAACACGATTGCAGTACCTTGGCCATAGAATGGGAGGATTTATACAATATAAGAATTGTGGATTCCGAAAAATCCATAATATTTAAGATCACAAATACAGTTGTATTTAACTACGAGTTTCGGATTATCTGCAAGCCATCTCCAGATCAAAATAATTTACGTTGATTAGTGTACAACTGCCAAACGGCGAGACACACTGTAATAATTTGAATGAGCAGAATCGTTTGTTGTACTATCCAAAGCAACAATGCTGTAAATTAGTACAGAATACTAGCTCGTCATATGTAAGACACATTGACAGAGATTCTTTCTATATCGCACCGCGGAAAGAAAAGTAACACAAATGGAAAACAGCATTTTTAGTAAGTCATTGAAAAATACGTGCCAAGCGTCCCAACGTACTAGAAAAATATAATGGAATTTACAGCCAACAATACTTACTTGAAATTTGAAGCTAGCTTATACTGTTCCACTATAAGTTTTATAGAATTAATTCTTTCAGTCGAATTTTCGGATGTGCTACATTTAAATTGTGTCACGGGTTTTGTGAGGTACGATTTGCGGAAATTGCAATCATTTGGCCATATTTCGTACGTTATTCCACAGTGTCGGTGACTGTTTGGGACTCTGCAGGGCGAGATGCGTGTTGCTTACTTAAAACTAGTGCTACGTAATTTCCACATGTGAAGATGAACATCATTTGTCGCTGGTGATGCAAGCCTTGGTAAACAAGGAAGCGTCCGTTCTGCGGGAGGCACTGGTCACCAGATCTCAGTATGAAATTGCAATGAAGTTCAAACCATTAGCTGCTTGCAGGCGTTGATAAATATTAACGGGGACAGTTGAAAATGTATGACCAGACCGGAACTCAAACCCAGGATCTCCTGCTTACATGGGAGATGTTCTATACAACTGAGCCACCAAGGACACACAGGATAGTGCTACTGTAGGAACTTATCTCTGGCACGCTGTGAGACCCACATTTCCAACTTACTGTCCACACACTACATTTGTAGTGCCCCTGTCCGCTATACTCATTACGCGCGGCAGCCATTCTACCGATTCCCGTTAGAGTTTGAGCAATGCGAGTGCATCCGCACTGAAGAAGAGCATTGGCCGGTAAGCCTTATCTATATGAAGATAGTATCAGACATGTCCGAAAGAACAGATACCATCGTCATAGAGATCTCAGTATTGTTGAGCCTTTTTGGTCTGCTTTGGAGAGAAGGGTGCGCGATAGCTATACACCCCCATCTTCGTTACCTGAACTTGCCATTATTTTGCTGGAAACATGGTATAACATTCCCTTGATAACCGTAGAGGATCTGTATCAATTTACTCCTAGACGACTGAATGCCAACGGTTTTACAACATTATATTAGGCATGGTAATGTGTAGTGTTTTTGGTGTTTCCATGTTTTTTGTCCACACCACAACTCTCACCAATCCTTCAGTAATACTTCAAATCATTTGCATTAACTATTGCCACATTCAACGGAGCCGTCATTCTTGTGCCATGAAGGTTTTTCTCATTTCGACATTAACTTGAGAAACTTTATGGGAAGAAAATAGAGAATGATCAGTCTACACCGCGGTTGTGCATTATATGGCGGTCCTCTTGTTTACAGGGGGCCAAAGGCCTTGCCGCAGTGGTAACACTGGTTACCGTCACATCACCGAAGTTAAGCGCTGTTGGGCTGGGCTAGCACTTGGATGGGTGACCATCTTGTCTGCCGAGCACTGTTGGCAAGCGGGGTGCACTCAGCCTTTGTGACGCAAATTAACGAGCTACTTGATTGAGAAGTAACGGCTCCGGTATCCTAAACTGACATAAGGCCGAGAGAGCGGTGTGCTGACCACATGCCCCTCCGTATCCGCATCCAGTGACGCCTGTGGGCTGAGGATGACACGGAGGCCGGTCGGTGCCGGAGGGCCATCATGGCCTGTTCAAACTGAGTTTAGTTTAGTTTTTGTTTATAGGATGCAGTGCAAAATTCATTGCATGACAACACATTTAAAACTGAAGGAATTCAAAATCTCTTTTCGTTTACTGTCGGCATTCATAGCTCCAAACTGCTTCAGTAACCACAAACACTATTATAGAAATAACATTTCCTCTTTTTGCGTGGCAGTGAAGAGATTATTCGCGAAGAAGCCAGATTCACTGGACACTTGGCGTCTGTTACAGGTGCTGCACTCTGGCTACGGTCTCCCTCTCATCGTAGTTGTGGTCCTCTGCGTGTCTGCATTCCTCATAGTCGCAGGAGGAGCAGCAGCCACCGTAATCTACTTCTACAAGTGAGTAAAATCATCCTTTTGCAGTTCTCTGTAACACATATTATGGCCGGCCGCGGTGGTCTCGCGGTTCTAGGCGTGCAGTTCGGAACCGTGCGACTGCTACGGTCGCAGGTTCGAATCCTGCCTCGGGCATGGATGTGTGTGATGTCCTTAGGTTAGTTAGGTTTAAGTAGTTCTAAGTTCTAGGGGACTGATGACCACAGCAGTTGAGTCCCATAGTGCTCAGAGCCATTTGAACCATTTGAACCACATATTATGTGGCATGCTAAAACACAAAATGGCTATGGTGTGTGCGTGAGTCTTCTAGTTGTCGCAGAACATATAAATAGTTTACAGTTTTTTTCTCATTGTAGCATAGACACTGTTTCTTCCCGTTCAGTATCGAATTTGCTCAGAGCACCCTGTGTGTAATGATCACAGATACACGAATTTGTCTTCTACAGTTGGTGCCAGCATTTTCGTACCATGATCGCTAAATTTATATATTTTATGTGGATGATTTGCTATTAAATGTGAGCGAGAATCAATGAAATACACTGAAACATGTTTGCGATAATTGGTTGAACAAGAAATATAGATAATTACTAAGACAGCTGTTTTTGAATCTCCTCCATTGGTCCGTGCTTGCATACAAAAGCAACAATAAGGGATTGTGCTTCCGCCTTGGTCAAAAAACTTTTGTTATTTGTTTATTCCCAAACTAGGAACATAAAAATTGTATGGCAGTTACTTTACGGCGCAGACTTTCTGTTACCTGTATGAAAAGACTACTGGAAACATTTCTCGTAATTCAGCAAGCATGAAGGAAATGAAGTAATAAGCTTTTTCAGAATGAAAATGTTACAGATAAATTAGATTAAACAAAATATGAGTATGGAAAAGAGGTCAAGTGATATACGTTTTTGAGATGAAAGCATACTGAACTGGAAGGATACAACACTTGAGGAGACGCATGCCTTACGGATGGCGGTAACAGACTAAAATAAATAAAATAAAAGAAAAAAATTGACCTAGGCTAATTTGGAAAGGATGAAAACATCAAACAAATTGTCCTCTATTAGTTAACGCAACGTATAAATATTATCGGATTCTACAGTGCTGAAAGTCTGATAAAAATAAATAAATAAATAAATTTGTGTACGATGTTTCGTTATTTTATTCGCCGACCGCAGAATCGTCAGTAAATAAAAACATTGCATACGACACCTGCATTGTTTCCTTTGCTATGCAAACAAGATGTCTTTCTTGCGAAATTCCGAGAATAGCTTCTGTTTCTCAGCTTCGCTGTACAATGATAATCACGTACACGATGCAGAAGTATCGCAGCGGCAATCTTTGAATCATGGGGAACTAGATGCGTTCCTAGATAACATTGAGGTCTTCTAGAAGACTTTTTGTTAAATGTCTTTGGGCTATCATTGATCGTACGCAGAGTCGACTGCCCTCGCATATTTTCTCTGCCCTGTCTCATCTACCATCTTCATCCTACTCTTTCGCATTCCACCTCTCTCCTTCTTCACGCTAGTAATTTGCGCCTATTTCAACCTCTAGCAGGTGACAGGACAACTTCCTCATGGCGGTAGACTGAATATGAAATATTCCAGAACCAATGAAGAAGAACTCTGGGGAATTCTTAAAGAATGACAGATTCTTCACAACGTTTCAGACGTTTTTCAAGTGAGACTAAAAGTTCCTGATAACCACATTTACGCCTACGTTCCGCATTAAATTCCAAGCCTCTGCGCAGTGTCCAATTAAGTGAGGACAAGTTGTAATATATCCCGTAAGTTGGTTGAATTACGTTGTCAAGACAGATTATTATTTGCTTTCTGACCTGATATACACTCCTGGAAATGGAAAAAAGAACACATTGACACCGGTGTGTCAGACCCACCATACTTGCTCCGGACACTGCGAGAGGGCTGTACAAGCAATGATCACACGCACGGCACAGCGGACACACCAGGAACCGCGGTGTTGGCCGTCGAATGGCGCTAGCTGCGCAGCATTTGTGCACCGCCGCCGTCAGTGTCAGCCAGTTTGCCGTGGCATACGGAGCTCCATCGCAGTCTTAACCGTATGTGCAGTTGACGGACTTTGAGCGAGGGCGTATAGTGGGCATGCGGGAGGCCGGGTGGACGTACCGCCGAATTGCTCAACACGTGGGGCGTGAGGTCTCCACAGTACATCGATGTTGTCGCCAGTGGTCGGCGGAAGGTGCACGTGCCCGTCGACCTGGGACCGGACCGCAGCGACGCACGGATGCACGCCAAGACCGTAGGATCCTACACAGTGCCGTAGGGGACCGCACCGCCACTTCCCAGCAAATTAGGGACACTGTTGCTCCTGGGGTATCGGCGAGGACCATTCGCAACCGTCTCCATGAAGCTGGGCTACGGTCCCGCACACCGTTAGGCCGTCTTCCGCTCACGCCCCAACATCGTGCAGCCCGCCTCCAGTGGTGTCGCGACAGGCGTGAATGGAGGGACGAATGGAGACGTGTCGTCTTCAGCGATGAGAGTCGCTTCTGCCTTGGTGCCAATGATGGTCGTATGCGTGTTTGGCGCCGTGCAGGTGAGCGCCACAATCAGGACTGCATACGACCGAGGCACACAGGGCCAACACCCGGCATCATGGTGTGGGGAGCGATCTCCTACACTGGCCGTACACCACTGGTGATCGTCGAGGGGACACTGAATAGTGCACGGTACATCCAAACCGTCATCGAACCCATCGTTCTACCATTCCTAGACCGGCAAGGGAACTTGCTGTTCCAACAGGACAATGCACGTCCGCATGTATCCCGTGCCACCCAACGTGCTCTAGAAGGTGTAAGTCAACTACCCTGGCCAGCAAGATCTCCGGATCTGTCCCCCATTGAGCATGTTTGTGACTGGATGAAGCGTCATCTCACGCGGTCTGCACGTCCAGCACGAACGCTGGTCCAACTGAGGCGCCAGGTGGAAATGGCATGGCAAGCCGTTCCACAGGACTACATCCAGCATCTCTACGATCGTCTCCATGGGAGAATAGCAGCCTGCATTGCTGCGAAAGGTGGATATACACTGTACTAGTGCCGACATTGTGCATGCTCTGTTGCCTGTGTCTATGTGCCTGTGGTTCTGTCAGTGTGATCATGTGATGTATCTGACCCCAGGAATGTGTCAATAAAGTTTCCCCTTCCTGGGACAATGAATTCACGGTGTTCTTATTTCAATTTCCAGGAGTGTATTATAAGATCTGCAGCGGGAGAGGAAGTGACTTCGAATATTTTTTTAGTAAAATATGATTGAATGAAATTCAAACCATCTCTGATTCTATACATATTACCGTTTCTTTTCATGCTGTATTGAGGGAACAGGCGCAGAATTTGTTGATGGACAGCAATAAATTGGGGTGTTGTGCGATCGAGTAGAGTTGCAGAGGGAATATATCGCATCACACGGCAGGAAAAATACGGAGTTCGAAAGTAAGGCAAATCAAACTGCAATATCTAAAGTAACTGAAGGAATTAGTCATGTAATAGTACGCCGGTGGCGCGTAATCATCACATTACCAAACCTATGCCTCAGAGCAGAAAAGTAAAGTTGCGATCGCACAAATAATCATTGATTCAGGACAGGTATATGAAATAAATATAAGCTCATAGCAACTGATAAATGTATGTTACTAAGTGACACTGCTGATGTGATGCATCCGTCATATGGCGGTTCCCAATACGCTATTCGAGAGCAGTAGGTTGGGTATCGGTTGAACAATCCCTTTGGCTTTCATGACTGTCGATGCCGCATGGGTCTTTGTTTTGTGACGACGCTTCGATACGCCTCATTTGCAGGCTAGATCCATGCCTCACGTGGAATTATGTTGATTTCCGCTATACAGGTACCACGTATATCGCAGACTGTGATGGTACATTAATACTGTTTCTTGCATGTTGAGCTGCGAAACAAAGTGTGGACATTCGGGATCAGCTTCAGCCTATCCTGTACGGATGACAGCTTCGATTGCAGAGCACCACAACAGATAAACAGCGCATGTAATGGCGTGAAGCTACTTCAGGCACAGTATGGTTTCTCGAAAATACGAGCAGCGAACTGCTGCATCAAGGAGGCTCTAGGCGCAAAGAATGTTTCCACCCTTCAATAAAATCCATTTACCGTATTTCAACAGATCAGTACCTGGTCATTTTTTTAGATCGACGAGTATACCCGATTCCCTAGATCTCACATTCGTTGATCAAATATGTCTTGGATACGGCTGGTTGGCAAATTATTGGCAATGGTTTTCCAACCAAAAGTGTTGGTGATGTGTAAATTCTACTACAAACGTAATATTCCCTTTTTTATTCTGTGTCATTATCATTACAGGCTCTGATTGCAGAACGTGGTGGCTTCGGGCTACAGTGAATGCTCATAGACAGTGATCGCGTATAGTTCTGTAGATCTGACGACTTTGTTTTATATCGTGCATTACCTGCACCGTAAATTTCACTTCATCCACGTATATCCTTCTTGATGTTGCATTTTCAACACTTCTAGTGCATGACACATCGTCATAAAACAATACTGACTACTTGTTTCGTAAGCAGCTACCCTGATAGTCATCACAATTGCAAAACCGTGAAGAGGGCATGCAACAAGCTTCAAATTGGCGTGAAGTTTACAACATGTTTAGATAGCATTTTAGGGTAACCGCAGAACGCTCCCTTCATTCTGTATATAAAGAAAGATCACGCCGTAGGTTTTCCTTCAGAAATTCGATTTGAATTTGTTTGTGAAAGGATCAAGTACTTAAGAGAAACGTCAGCGCTTGCCGAAATTAGAAAGTGCACACTTGTGGCTTATTGAGACTGCATTTACTGTTTCATGATATGGTGCCCGCTTTGATGGGGTATATGAAATCAGTGGGTCCGGGAGGTTCATAGTCGTGCCCGTGTTTGGTCTAAAATGCCCCATGCGATTAGCGCCCTAAAGGACATATTGTTTACTTGGTCGTGTAGGATTGTACAGAAACGTCATATATCTCAAGTTACGACATGAGCAGGTATACAGTGAGACATCTACACATATGACACAACGATGCCTGGAACATTACAACTTGTTAGTACTGTGGCCACCTTGTAGCTTCCCTTGACGTGGCAGCAATTATGGATACGTGTTGACAATGATGTGTTCAAGACAAGAAGATCAGATTGGCCCGAAGTCTGTTAACACTGTAAACGCTCAGATTAACGGAATACCGTACACTGGTCAGCCAGAACATCATGACCACGTACCTTGTATGTCCACGTCTGGCACGGATAACAGCGACAACGAGTCGTGACATGGAAACAGTGAGGCTTAGGTAGTGCACTGGAGGGAGTTGGCACCACATCTCCAAACACAAATCTCCTTATTCCTATAAATATCTGGGAAGGGAGCGATGAGCTTTGACACCAAGTTCAATCACATCCCAGATATGTTCGATCGGATTCAGATCTGACGAGTGGGGTGGCCAGCACATCAATTGGAACTCGTCACTGTGTTCCTTGAACCACTCCATCACACTCCTGGCCTTGTGACATGTCGCATTATCTTGCTGAAAAATGCCACTGCCGTCGGAAAAAATGATGGTCCTGAAGGGGTGTACGTGGTCTGCAATCAGTATATGATACTCCTTGGCCGTCATGGGGTCTTGCATGAGCTCCATTTGACCCATGGTTATCCACGTGAATGGAACCACCGCCAGCTTGCCTCCGTCCCACAGTAACAGGTCTCAAGGAGATGTTCCCGTGAAAGAAGATCGCTTCGCGCTCTTCCATCGGCACGATGTAGAACGTATCGGATTCATCGGATCATCCAACGCTCTGCCACTGCACCAACGTCCAGCGCCGAACGTGCTCATGGCAGTCGTAGCTACCGCTGTCGTGCTGTTAACAATGGCACATGCTGGGTCGTCGGCTGCGGAGACCCATCTTTAGAAGTGTTCGGTGCACTGTGTGTTCAGATGCACTTGTACTCTGCCCAGGTTTAAAGTCTGATTTCAGTTCCACCGCAGTTCGCAGCCTGTCCTGTTTCATTCCGGACTTCTGATTTGTATCTAACCACTGCAGTGGCATTGCATCCGTAGTTTAGGGTAACGTCTTTGAGTACTAACCCAAACGTCCACGATCCCGAGTTGAAACACCGTCACTGCTTAAATTTTGAATAAAAATATCAGTAATGGCATCTGAAGACTTCCGGGATAAGAAATCACCGTCATCCAGCCAATGGCCTTATCAAAGAGGGCGGAGGAGTGGACAGAACATCAGTCCACTCTCTTGCCCTTGGAGTGGCAATTGCCACTAAAGACTGACGAATCCGCAATGAGGATGCAAAAGACAATGGAAACCACTGCATTAACGACACACAATGTGTATCCACAGGACTTGTGGCCTGTAATTGAAAAAGTGTGATGATGACCTCTCCATTGGCAAAAGATTCCGGAATAATGCCCCATTCGGATCTCCGGGAGAGGACTGCCAATGGGAAGGTCACCACGAGAAAAAGATGGAATAACAAACGAAAAGATAACGTTCTACGATTCGGGGCGTGGAAAGTCAGAAGTTTGAACGTGTTAGGGCAGCTAGAAAATCTGAAAAGGGAAATGCAAAGGCTCAATCTAGATATTGTAAAGGTTGGTGAAGTGAAATGGAAAGAAGACAAGGACTTCTGATTTACTGAGTGAGTATAGGGTAATATCAACAGCAGCAGTAAATTGTATAACAGGAGTAGGATTCGTTATGAATAGGAAGGTAGGACAGAGGGTGTGTTACTGTGAATATTTCAGTGATAAGGTTGTTCTTACCATAATCGACAGCACACCAGCACCGACAACACCGACAACGATAGTTCAGGTATGCATACCGACGTCGCAAGCTGAAGATGAGGAGACAGGGAAAGTATATCAGGACATTTAAAGGATGATACAGTATGTAAAGTGATATGAAAATCGATGCGTTATGGGGGACTGGAATTCAGATGTAGGGGAAGGGACAGAAGACACGGTTACAATAGAATGCGGATTTGGGGCAAGCATTGAGAGAGGAGAAAGTGTAATTGAGTTCTGTAATAAACTTCAGCCAGTAATAGCGAATACTCTGTTGAAGAATCACAAGTGGAGGAGGTATACTGGAAAAAGGCCCGGTGATAGGGGAAGAGTTCGAAATCAGGTACCGGAATGTAAGGCGTACACAGGAGCAGATATAGACTCAGATCGTATTGCTGAAGAGTAGGCATAAGTTTAAGAGATTAGTCAGGAAGAATCAATGTGCAAAGAACTGAGATACGGAAGTATTAAGGAATGAAGAGATACGCTTGAAGTTCTCTAAGGCTATAGGTACAGCAATAAGGAATAGCTCAGTAGGCAGTACCGTTGAAGAGGAATGGACAACTCTAAAATGGGCAGTCACATAAGTTGGAAAGAAAAATATAGGTACATAGAAGATAACTGCGAAGAAACCATAGCTAACAGAAGAAGTACTACAGTTGATCGATGAAAGAAGAAAGCACAAAAATGTTCAAGGAAATTGAGGTATACAGAAATACAAGTCGCTGAGGAGTGAAGTAAATAGGAAGTGTAGGGAAGCTAAGACGAAATGGCTGCAGGAAAAATGTGAAGAAATCGGAAAATAAATGATTGTCGGAAGTACTAGCTCAGCATATAGAAAAGTCAAAACAACCTTCGGTGACATAAAAGCAAGTGCGATAACATTAAGAGTGCAACGGGAATTCCACTGGTAAATGCAGAGGAGAGAGTGGAGAGGTGGAAAGAGTACATTGAAGGCCTGCATAAGAGGGATGATTTGTCTTATGTGGTAGAAGAATGAACAGGAGTCAATTTAGAAGAGAGAGGGGATCCAGGAATAGAGTCAGAGTTTAAGAGAGCTTTCACGACTTAGACCAAATGACGCAGAAGGGATAGATAACATTCCACCAGAATTTCTTAAATCAGTGGGGGAATTGGCAACAAAACGATTATACGCGCCGGCCGCTGTGGCAGAGCGGTTCTAGGCACTTCAGCCTGGAACCACTCGACCGCTACGGTCGCAGGTTGGAATCCTGCCTCGGCCATGGATGTGTGTGATGTCCTTAGGTTAGTTTGGTTTAATAGTTCTAAGTTATGTGGGACTGATGACCTCAGATGTTAAGTGCTCAGACCCATTTGAACCATTTTGAACGACTATACGCGCTGATGTGTAGAAGGTATGAGTCTGGCGATATACCATCTGCCTTTCGGAAAAATAACATCCAGACAATTCCGAGGTCTGCAAGAGCAGACAAGTGCGAGAATTATCGCACAATCAGCTTTACAGCTAATGCATCCAAGTTGTTTACAAGAATAATATACGGAAGAATGGAAAGGAAACTTGAGCCTATGTTTAATGACGATCAGTTTGCTTTCAGGAAGGGTAAAGGCACGAAAGAGGCAATTCGACTTTGCGGTTGATAATGGAAGCAAGACTAAAGATAAATCAAGACACGTTCATAGGATTTGTCGACCTGGAAGGAGCGTTCGTCAATGTTAAATGGTGTAAAATGTTCGAAATTGTGAGAAAAATGGGTGTAAGCTATAAGGAAATACGGGTAATAGACAATATGTACAAGATCCAAGAGGGAATAATAAGAGTGGAAGACAAAGGACGAAGTACTCGGATAAAAAGGATGTAATACAGGGATGGAGTCTCATATCGTCCCAACTGTTCAGTCTGTACATCGAAGAAGCAATGAAGGAAATAAAAGAACAAAATTCAAGATGAAAATACACTCCTGGAAATTGAAATAAGAACACCGTGAATTCATTGTCCCAGGAAGGGGAAACTTTATTGACACATTCCTGGGGTCAGATACATCACATGATCACACTGACAGAACCACAGGCACATAGACACAGGCAACAGAGCATGCACAATGTCGGCACTAGTACAGTGTATATCCACCTTTCGCAGCAATGCAGGCTGCTATTCTCCCATGGAGACGATTGTAGAGATGCTGGATGTAGTCCTGTGGAACGGCTTGCCATGCCATTTCCACCTGGCGCCTCAGTTGGACCAGCGTTCGTGCTGGACGTGCAGACCGCGTGAGACGACGCTTCATCCAGTCCCAAAAATGCTCAATGGGGGACAGATCCGGAGATCTTGCTGGCCAGGGTAGTTGACTTACACCTTCTAGAGCACGTTGGGTGGCACGGGATACATGCGGACGTGCATTGTCCTGTTGGAACAGCAAGTTCCCTTGCCGGCCTAGGAATGGTAGAACGATGGGTTCGATGACGGTTTGGATGTACCGTGCACTATTCAGTGTCCCCTCGACGATCACCAGTGGTGTATGGCCAGTGTAGGAGATCGCTCCCCACACCATGATGCCGGGTGTTGGCCCTGTGTGCCTCGGTCGTATGCAGTCCTGATTGTGGCGCTCACCTGCACGGCGCCAAACACGCATACGACCATCATTGGCACCAAGGCAGAAGCGACTCTCATCGCTGAAGACGACACGTCTCCATTCGTCCCTCCATTCACGCCTGTCGCGACACCACTGGAGGCGGGCTGCACGATGTTGGGGCGTGAGCGGAAGACGGCCTAACGGTGTGCGGGACCGTAGCCCAGCTTCATGGAGACGGTTGCGAATGGTCCTCGCCGATACCCCAGGAGCAACAGTGTCCCTAATTTGCTGGGAAGTGGCGGTGCGGTCCCCTACGGCACTGCGTAGGATCCTACGGTCTTGGCGTGCATCCGTGCGTCGCTGCGGTCCGGTCCCAGGTCGATGGGCACGTGCACCTTCCGCCGACCACTGGCGACAACATCGATGTATTGTGGAGACCTCACGCCCCACGTGTTGAGCAATTCGGCGGTACGTCCACCCGGCCTCCCGCATGCCCACTATACGCCCTCGCTCAAAGTCCGTCAACTGCACATACGGTTCACGTCCACGCTGTCGCGGCATGCTACCAGTGTTAAAGACTGCGATGGAGCTCCGTATGCCACGGCAAACTGGCTGACACTGACGGCGGCGGTGCACAAATGCTGCGCAGCTAGCGCTATTCGACGGCCAACACCGCGGTTCCTGGTGTGTCCGCTGTGCCGTGCGTGTGATCATTGCTTGTACAGCCCTCTCGCAGTGTCCGGAGCAAGTATGGTGGATCTGACACACCGGTGTCAATGTGTTCTTTTTTCCATTTCCAGGAGTGTATATCAATAATACGATTCGCTGATATTGCTATCCTGAGTGAAAGTAAGAAGGAAAACGTGATCTAATGAATGAAATGAAGAGCCTAATGAGTACAGAATATTGTTTGAAAGTAAATCAAAGAAAGACGAAAGCAATGAGATGTAACACATATGAGAACAGGAGGAACTTATCAGGATTGATAGTCACGAAGTAGATGATGTTAATTGATTATACTTCCTAGGCAGCAAAGTAACTAATGACGGACGGAGTAAGGAGGAGGTCAAAAGCAGACTAGCATAGCAAAAAAGGCATTTCTGGCCAAAAGAATTCTACTAGTATCAAACATAAGCCTCAATCTGAGTAAGACATTTCTGAAAATTGGAAATTTGTGATACGGTCTTATGGGACCAAACTGTTGAGGTCATGGGTCCCCAACCTTACTCACAACTTAAACTAACTTACGCTAAAGACAACACACACACTCATGCCCGAGGCAGAACTCGAAACTCCGACGGAGGGAGCCGTGCGCACTGTGACAACACACCCTAGACCCCGTGGATGCTCCGCGCAGCGACATTTCTGAGAATGTTCGTTTGGAGCACAGCATTGTTTGGTA
This sequence comes from Schistocerca nitens, assembly GCF_023898315.1. Classification (NCBI taxonomy): domain Eukaryota; kingdom Metazoa; phylum Arthropoda; class Insecta; order Orthoptera; family Acrididae; genus Schistocerca; species Schistocerca nitens. The sequence goes on from NC_064618.1 coordinate 268,688,810, forward strand.
GTGAAACATGGACTGTGGGAAAACAGAAACAGAGGAATCGAAGCATTTGGGATGTGATGCTACAGACGATTGTTGAAAATTAGGTGAACTGATGAGGTAAGGAATGAGGAGGTTCTGCGCAGAATCGGAGAGGGAAGGAAGATATGGAAAACTCTGACAGTGACAAAGGATAGGATGATAGGACACCTCTTAAGACATCAGGGAATGACTTCCATGGTATTAGAAGGAGTTGTAGAGGGCAAAAACTGTAGAGAAAGATAGAGACTGGAATACATCCAGCAAATAATTGAGGATGTAGGTTGCTAGTGTTACTCTGAGATGAAGAAGTTAGCACAGGAGAGGAATTCGTGGCAGGCCGCATCAAACCAGTCTCAATGTAGGTAGAGAGGTAAAACTTGACAGACAGCTAAAGGTTGACACAAATCCCTGAAACGACGTGAGATTTTATTAAAACCAAAAAGGGGGCAAAAGCCGGCCGACATATGACTCCAAAGAGTAACACGTCAGTGACACCGCATGAGAATCGTGTTTAAGATGATCCGCAGTGAGAGAGGGAGTCAGACGCGCCAACAGTCGCGGCATGTTGACTTTGCCAGAAAATACACTGTTAGTTAAGCTTTACTATCGGAATGGAGAATCCGCTACTGCAGCTTTACAATCCTATCACCATAAGAAGGGTATCACAACGGCTAAAGGTCCTGTGACAAGTGTTACTGTGAAGAAAATTACCAGAAAGTTCGAAGCCACGATCTGTTTAGACGATCCGCGCCTTAGTGCCGTGGTGGGCGACCAGACGCAAGTTTTGTGAGACTGGCGTGACAAGCCGCCAGTTTAGTCATCCGTGACATCCCAGGTCCCCAAGCCTCAATCCGTGTGGTTGATTATTGCTTGTGGAGTTACGTCAAGGCGTAAGTCTACCGTAATTGTCCAACCCCATTGGGAATGCTAATATACGACATCTGACGGCAATTACTAATCATATCTACTGATATGCTGCGCACAGCTAAAGATATTGTCGATGAATAACGGCCGATATGAAGCGCTATCTGTTGGCCGTTTTGTACACACTTTTCGGTTTCAATAAAACCCATGTCATTTCATACACGTGTTTGAGTTTTTTACCTCTCTACCTACTTTATTCCGTGAAGAATTGAATATTCCCACATTAACAGTCTTTTGGGTCACCCTGTACAGAAAAATGGCAAGATGTGGTCTTTTCAGAAGAATGCCGTTGTGCGTGTATAATCGCGATGGACATACCGATACGTGTAGACTATGAGGTGAACGAACGTTGCATTCGCCATTGTTATACTGATCCAGCGTGATGGTATGGGATTCTACGTTGGACACGCAAGATAGTCACTTCTGGTTCGCACAGCTTGTAACTTGGGAAGCAGCCATTATGTTTCTAACGTATTAAAGCTGGTGACTGAGCTTTATCTTCGAGGTCTCTCTAACGTTATGGTTCAACACGATAACGCAACTTTGTATATTTCTGTATTTTCCTGGTATAACTTGATGCAGAGAGTGTTAGACAGTCTGTCCAAATCACTCACTCAAACGTTTGGTCATCTGTCTTTGGGAGACTTACCCGCCACCAATCGCCAGCCACTACAGTTGATGAACTCTGGCATTGATTTGATGGATCATTCAATGATGTACCCGTATCCATCTTCCTTGTTAATTTCGACGTTATGCTCTGCTGATTCGTGTTGCTAGTAGAAGTGTCAGATTTGTGTACGAAATTTCGCAACGCTGTGTAACATCAAAGTAACTACGAATTTACTCAGTTATTCTTTGTAGTACTGTGTACACAATAATTTCGTTGGAAATTTCGTTGGTTTCTACCCCTCTTGGAGCAGCAGCTGTTACGGCCATGTTGCGTTGAATTAGTACGCAACTATTTTTAGGCATTTAACTTTATTCTTACAAGTTTAACTGTGACAAGTTTAATCAAAATCTATGAACTTAGTACCAGTTGTTGAGCATTTTACTACAGACATATTACTCAGATGGTAGAGCACTTGCCCGCAAAAGGCAAAGGTCCAGAGTTCGAGTCTCGGTCCGGCACACAGTTTTAATCTTCCAGAAAGTTTCATATCAGCGCACACTCCGCTGTAGAGTGAAAATCTCATTCTGGAAACATCCCCCAGGCTGTGGCTAAGCCATGTCTTCGCAGTGTCCTTTCTTTCAGGAGTGCTAGTTATGCAAGGTTCGCAGGAGAACTTCTGTAAAGTTTGGAAGGTAGGAGGCGGGGTACTGGCGGAAAAAGCTGTATGGACGGGGCGTCAGTCGTGCTTGGGTAGCTCAGATGGTAGAGCACTTGCCCACGAAAGGCAAAGGTCCCGAGTTCGAGTCTCGGTCCAGCACACAGTTTCAATCTGCCAGGAAGTTTCAAGATGACAGTCGTTACAACAAAAACACGATATACCTCTCATTCCGCTGCACTGCAACAAGTCATAAGATATAAAGATAACACGAATGAAAACTGCTGTGCATGCTTCAACCAGATGTATATATGATGCAAAGTGATCCTAGAGGGGGTTGATGCTAACATAACGTACAAATAATGATTCAGAATAATTAAAAACAAGTTAATTTAAAACTATAGACCTGTAAAACATTATCAGTTGCACTATGTGGTCAAAAGTATCCGGACACCTGGCTGAAAATGACTTACTAGTTCGTGGCGCCCTCCATCGGTAAGGCTGGAATGAAATACGGTGTTCGCCCGCTCTTAGCCGTGATGACAGCTTCCACTCTCGCAGATATACGTTCAATCAGGTGCTGAAAGGTTTCTTGGGGAATGGCAGCCCATTCTTCACAGAGTGCTGCACTGAGGAGAGGTACCGATGTCGGTCGGTGAGGCCTGGCATGAAGTCGGCATTCCAAAACATCCCAAAGGTGATCTATGGGATTCAGGTCAGGACTCTGTGCAGGCCAGTCCATTACAGGGATGTTATTGTCGTGTAACCATTCCGCCACAGGCGGTGCATTATGAACATGTGCTATATCTTTTTGAAAGATGCAGTCGCCATCCCCGAATTGCTCTTCAATAGGAGGAAGCAAGAAGGTACTTAAAACATCAATGTAGGCCTGTGCTGTAATAGTGCACGCAAAGCAACAAGGGGTGCAAGCCCCCTCCATGAAAATCACGACCACACCGTAACACCACCGCCTCCGAAATTTACTGTTGGCACTACACAAGCTGGCAGATGACGTTCACCGCGCATTCGCCATACCCACACCCTGCCATCGGATCGCCACATTGTGTACCGTGATTCGTCACTGCACACAACGTTTTTTCACTGTTCAATCGGACATTGTTTACGCTCCTTACACCAAAGCGAGGCGTCAGTTGGCATTTACCGGCGTGATGTGTGGTTTATGAGCACCCGCTCGACCATGAAATCCAAGTTTTCTCACCTCCCGCCTGTCATAGTACTTGCAGTGAATCCTAATGCACTTTTGGAATTCCTGTGTGATGATCTGGATAGATGTCTGCCTGTTACAATTTACGACCCTCTTCAACTGTCGGCGGAGTCAGTCAACAGACGAGGTCGGCGTGTGCGCTTTTGTGCTGTACGTGTCGCTCCACGTTTCTACTTCACTATCACATTGGAAACAGTGCACGTAGGGATATTTAGAAGTGCGGAAATCTCGCGTACAGACGTACGACACAAGTGACACCCAGTCACCTGACCACGTTTGAAGTCCGTGAGTCCCACCGAGTGCCACATTCAGCTCTTTCACGATGTCATCAGCTACTGAGGTCGCTGATATGAAGTACCTGGCAGTAGGTGGCAGCACAAATCACCTAATATAAAAAACGTTTGTTTTTGGGGGTGTCCGGATACTTTTGGTCACATAGTGTATATATAAGAAGCACGATATTTAAAAAAAATTGTTTAACCCTATGAAAAACGTATTCGCCCTCTGACAGTTTATAGCTCGTCAGAATTTAATTAATTTCGTTACTTGATGTCCGGTTCTGTTTCATTTAAATTTTTCTTACTTACTGTCCGAATCAAAACATAAAATGTAATATGAAACACAAGAGAGTGTGTACGCTGTTTAAATTTATTTCATCTTCATCCTTTATAGGACTAATTTTAGAGCCATCACAATGTACTCAATTTTGGACTGATTTATGTAATGGTTTTTTAGTTTTCGACCGTTCTGTTACGTTATGACTAGCTTTAAACCGTCAGCGGAGGAATACATTTTTCATATGGTGAAACAATTTTTTATAAATCCTGCTTTCTTACTTACAACTGAAAATATTTTAAGGATCTGTACTTATAAATGAACTTCCGTTTAATTACTTTGTATGACTATTTATACGTAGTCCATGTATGAACGCCCTCTCGGATCGCTTTGCATCCAATATATACCTGGTAGAAACATGTATTGCAGTTTTGGGGCGTGTTATTTTTGCATCTTATAACTTGTTTTTGTTCTCACTTCTGTCATTTGTTTTCTACCTTTTAATGTAGTGGCTAGTAATTTGCTTCCTTTTAATTTTATTGTGGATTGTGAAGATGGTTTCTGCGTCTACCAACCGGCAATTTTATTCAAAAAACTTCGCGATCAAGACAATCAAATAATAATTTCGATCAACATTATTGCTTTCCAGATTGTCATGTTATGTAAAATTTTATTCAATTTGAGTCCTGGTCCGGCACATTACTTAAAGTCAGTGAATTTTAGAACAGCGCAAACTTTGCTGCTACAGAGTGAAAGGTTCACTGCCAACTTTATTTCATCAAAGCTGCGCACAAATTAGTAGCACTTGGCTAGTGTCTGTGATGTGAGTCGGATCTCGAGTGCAGGAGAACGTCTGTAGTTAACCATTTGAACGATTTAATAAAACTTGTTACAGCTAAGAACACGGTTCAAGGTCGAAAAACATTCACGTTCCAATATGTCATGACAGACTATTACCAACACCACTAGCAGTCTCTATGGTGGGGGGTTTATTATTATTATTATTTTGTTTTGATATTATTATTTATTTTTAAAATATTGAACTTTAGGAATTTAATTACCACCATATTTTTTAGCTAGGTTTCTCTACCGGGATAGTCTGTTGGCGAGTATAATTTTGGGGCGTGATTTACGCCTAATCGCTATCGGACTTCCTTTTGCTAAAAGTGAAATTTTAGATGCAGGTTCTATTCTGAAAGCAAACCAGTCGTATTCCACTGATTGGTGCCGTTAATGTGCGGTCATTCACCAACAGACATCCCCACACAAAGTAAGCCGCATTTTCTTATCAAATTCATGAAAAAGCTGAGGAAAAAAGTATGATTAGTCGTAATGATAGACAGAATGAAATTAAATAATTGTTATTACACAAAATGAGTACAAAAAAACTGAATCTCTACGTAATATAGATTATTGCGACCGTACCGGACAATGGCTGAAGGGGAAGAAGCGAACAAAAGTTGCCGGTCCGGTTCATTTAACATTACATAGATACTGTAGTTTACAGAGGGATTTTATTGTAATCGCAGTGTTTACTAATCAGCGATAAAATGGTCTCAGCGCTAATGCGCGAAAACACACAGTCACGAAATCCGCTAACACTTGGGGAACATTACACAGCCCCCTAAATTTTTAAAAGTTTTTTACTCGTGTCGAGTAATGAAGTGAATATCATAATTAATAACAGAAACCAACATGGGATAAAATACACATTAGAAGGAAAAACATTCCAGTGAAAATAAGTGACGAAACCAGTCAGTGGCGAGGTATTTCGGAATTTGTTGCTACGAGCCGCCACTGACTACATTACAAAGTATTGCCCTATTTGGTACAAACATATAAGACATGTAAACTTTACCATCACGGCTTCATCTAAAAATGGTTCAAATGGCTCTGAGCACTATGGGACTCAACATCTTAGGTCATAAGTCCCCTAGAACTTAGAACTACTTAAACCTAACTAACCTAAGGACATCACACACACCCATGCCCGAGGCAGGATTCGAACCTGCGACCGTAGCAGTCCCGCGGTTACGGCTTCATCTAATTGCATTCAAATTTCACCCATGGCCTTCCTTAGCTTACTGCTTCATACACTCATATCTGTTAAAAGATGTGTTTCACGCGTCTCCACATTTGGATACAATGCTACTACTTTCATCTCTGCGGTGGGTCACGAATTGTTTGAAGCAAAAAGGGGCTATCTCATAAGTTTTGGGAAGACTGTACCATTTGCTGCTCCAGTTCATCAACCGTATCAACGGGAGTGCTGTGCACATAACTTTTGGGTAACCCCAGACACCTCCTGCTTCGTGTCGGCGTGTGAGGTACCCTCTTACATCAGAAGTAAAAAGAAACGGTGCTCCATCGTGAGCACACCACAGTCTCCAACCCTAGGCCATGGATGAAATTTGAGGTCCATTAATGCGGCCTTACGGAAAAGATAGCATATAAACTACACTGAAGTAACAAAAGTCATGGGATAATGATATGCACGTATACCGACCGCGGTGGTATCGCGTACAAAAGGTGTAAAAGTGCAGTGTATTGACGGAGCTGTCATTTGTACTCAAGTGATTCATGTGAAAAGATTTCCGACGTGATTACGACCGCACGACGGAAATTAAAAGACTTTGAATGCGAAATGCTGGTTGGAACTAGACACATGGGTCATCCCATCTCGGAAAGCGTAAGGGAATTGAATATTCCAAGATCCTCACAAGGGAACCTCCCCATCGCACCCCCCTCAGATTTAGTTATAAGTTGGCACAGTGGATAGGCCTTGAAAAACTGAACACAGATCAATCGAGAAAACAGGAAGAAGTTTTGTCGAACTATGAAAAAAATAAGCAAAATATACAAATTGAGTAGTCGATGTGTAACATAAGCCACATCATGGACAACGTGATCTAAGGAGCGCCGTGGTCTCGTGGTTAGCGTGAGCAGCTGCGGGACGAGAGGACGATGGTTCAAGTCTTCCCCCGAGTAAAAATTTTAACTTTTTTATTTTCTAGCAATTGACGTGTGTCAATTATCAAAGTTCAGGCACTCACACAATCAACTTCGCTCTCGAAAATTCCAGGACATGTTCAGATTTGCTTGGACATATGCAGGATTTGACGGTCTACACACGGAAAAAATTGGAAAACGTTAAAAACATATGTTTTGACAGAGCACAGGGAAAACTGTGTGACTGTGAAACTGTTGCATTCATTTGTTGCAGTTTATGTGACAAACTCTTATGTTTTCATCACTTTTTTGGGAGTTATTATCACATCCACAAGAAAACCTAAATCGGGCAAGGTAGAAGAATCTTTTTACCCATTCGCCAGGTGTACAAGTTAGGTGGGTCGACAACATATTCCTGTCATGTGACGCACATGCCGTCACCAGTGTCGTATAGAATATATCAGACGTGTTTTCCTGTGGAGGAATCGGTTGACCTATGACCTTTCGATCAAATGTTTTCGGTTCCCATTGGAGAGGAACGTACTTTCGTCTACTAATCGCACGGTTTTGCGATGCGGTCGCAAAACAGAGACACTAAACTTATTACAGTGAACAGAGACGTCAATGAACGAACTGACAGATCATAACTTTGCGAAAATAAAGAAAGTAAAATTTTCACTCGAGGCAAGACTTCAAACCAAGGATCTCTCGTTCCGCAGTTGTTCACGCTAACCACGGGACCACGGCGCTCCTGAACAGACACTATGCTTGATGTTGCATATCTTGCACATGGACTACTCAGTTTGTATATTTTACTTATTTTTTCCATAGTTCCACACAACTTCTTCCTGTTTTCTCGATTGATCTGTGTTCAGTTTTTCAAGGCCTATCCACTGTGCCAACTTATAACTAAATCTGAGAGGGGTGCGATGGGGAGGTTCCCTTGTCAGTGTGAAGAGTGTGCCGAGAAGAGCAAATTTCAGGCATTACCTCTCACCATGGACAACAGAGTGGCCGACGGTCTTCGCTTAACGGCAGAGAGCAGCGTCAGTTGCGTAGAGTTATCAGTGCTAACAGACAAGCAACTGTGTGTGAAATAGCCGTAGAAATTAATATGGGACGTGGGACGAAATAATTCATTAGCAGAGTGCACGGAAATTGGGCGTTAATGGTCTATGAGAGCAGACGACCGACGCGAGTGTTTTTGCTAACAACACGACTTCACCTGGACGCTTCTCCTGGGCGACCATATCGGTTGGACCCTAGAGGACTGAAAAACAGTGGCCTTGTAAGATGATATCCGATTTCGGATTTGTGAAAGCTGATGGTAGGGTTCGAGTGTCGCACAGGCCCTACGAAGCCGGATGAGATCTGCCACATAATGTCAACTTGCAGTGTGCCAACTGTAACAGTTAAAGACAAAACAGGAATGGTTCTGGTAGAAATAAAAGGCAATAAATCCCAGGATCTCAAAGAATTTTCACAAACTTTGAAGGATGTTCAGAAGCAAGTTAATACATACCTCACAAACCTCATCCACAACAGTGCACCAGGAGACTCTGTAAACAGTGAAAGTGACGGCAGTGAAGATGCTGAAGAAGAAGAAGATGATGATGATAACGATCAGATTGCTGGTAGTGATGATGCTGTAGGTCCAGCTTCTAAAAGAAAGAAATGCTAATTATTATATAATAAAACGTGAAACTTATGAAATGTGCCGATAACAAAAGACACTTTCGTGTGATACTTGCTGTAAATATATCTATATTATCTTCAGAGATTAATAATTATTAATTAATTAATAAATAATAAATTATTTTTGAAATTAAAAAAAGCCGTGGACTCGAGATGCCAACAATGCACGGTACTAACTGGTCATGGCTCCATAATGGTGAGGGCTGGGTTTATATGGAATGGACTGGGTCCTCCGGTCCAACTGAAACGATCACTGACTGGAAATGGTTACGAGGTGTGGCTAGAAAAAAACCGGACTACTACTGGTGAAACAATAAAACGAATGCAATAAGGCTGAAAGTCGCGTTGCCTGTCACGTGACTCTCGCTCCGCCTACTGCTCGAGTTTCATCTGCCTCCTGCACTCAATCTGCCCGTGGCGTCTGTTTTAAGTAGTTGACGTTTTGTCTGTGCGTCGGAAAATGTTGAGTGTACAGAATGAACAGCGTGTTAACATCAAATTTTGTTTCAAACTAGGAAAATCTGCAAGTGAAACGTTTGTAATGTTACAACAAGTGTACGGCGATGATTGTTTATCGCGAACACAAGTGTTTGAGTGGTTTAAACGATTTAAAGATGGCCGCGAAGACACCAGTGATGACACTCGCACTAGCAGACCATTGTCAGCAAAAACTGATGCAAACATTGAAAAAATCGGTAAACTTGTTCGACAAGATCGCCGTTTAACAATCAGAGCAGTGTCTGAGTTAAAAGGAGTTGACAAGGAAAGTGTCGAACAAGTTTACCGATTTTTTCGATGTTTGCATCAGTTTTTGCTGACAATGGTCTGCCAGTGCGAGTGTCATCACTGGTGTGTTCGCGGCCATCTTTAAATCGTTTAAACCACTCAAACACTTGTGTTCGCGATAAACAATCATCGCCGTACACTTGTTGTAACATTACAAACGTTTCACTTGCAGATTTTCCTAGTTTGAAACAAAATTTGATGTTAACACGCTGTTCTTTCTGTACACTCAACATTTCCCGACGCACAGACAAAACGTCAACTACTTAAAACAGACGCCACGGGCAGACTGAGTGCAGGAGGCAGATGAAACTCGAGCAGTAGGCGGAGCGAGAGTCACGCGACAGGCCACGCGACTTTCAGCCTTATTGCATTCGTTTTATTGTTTCACCAGTACTAGTCCGGTTTTTTTCTAGCCACACCTCGTATGTTCGGTTACCCGGAGTCCATTTGCAACCATTCATGGACTTTATAACAATTCGCCATGTCACCAGACCACAGTTGTTCGCAATTAGTTTGAAGAACATTCTGGACAGTTCTAGCAAATCATTTGGTCACTCAGATCGCCCGACATGAATCGCAGCATTTATGGGACACAGTAGACAGGTCATTTCGTGCACCCAAAACGCTGCACTGGCAACACTTCTGCAATTATGGACAGCTGTAGCGGAGGCATGGCTCAGTATTTCTACAGGGTACTTCCAACGATGTGTTAAGTCCATGCCACGTCCAGTTGTTGCAGTACGCCGGGCAAAAGGAGATCCGGCACGATACTGGGAGGTATCCCATGGCTTTTATCACCTCACTAACTAAGACGATATTTTTTTACTGAAGTCAGTGGCGGCTTGTAACACGATTTCGCAATTATCTAGCAAACAACTGATTTGCGGACTTATGTTCATCGGAACTTTCTTTCTCCTACTGTTGCATACTTTCACCCGATTCACTTTTCGCTATTAGTTATGTTTCAGGCTTTGTACGTACGCAGCATAGTATGGGACAACCACTACACAGACATCTGCTGATTGACATAAAGTGCATGGTGCGGTAAATGAAAGCAAAATATGGAGTTGTTAGCAAGGGGATGATGTGAAACTAACAAGGTTCCAACGCGAACAGAAAGGAGTCACGTATAAATACAAGGTAAAAACAATATCATGACAAGAATGGAAGTTGGAACTCATTTTAAGGTCAGAGATCACATAGATACCAACAATAACATATGCCCGCAGCATCATAGCCCTCTTGCATCTGAAAACTATAACTTCAGGCCGAAAACCATTCGAGCATATTTTCCTGTAGCCTTTCGCCACTAAATGCTCTGCGTCATTCATTAAAGAGTATACAACTCGATTGTATTTAGCTGCGCTCATTATCGTTACCATGACTTCCCTAAGATTAACTCCCAATAATTCAAAGCATCGACCACATAAGGACCTGCTGGCGTTGTTGTACGTGTTCATAAGCCTGTTTATGGCCATCGCTGCGTCTCAGAGGACTGTTGTGGAAAGGGAGGCGTGTTGGTACACTACAGAAGTACCATACTTGAAAATTTCTTGCCGATTAAAGCTGTGTGCCGGACCGAGACTCGAATATTGGATCTTGCCATTTCGCGCTCAAGTGTTCTAACGACTGAATTATCCAAGTAAGTTCCTTTTTTTAAAGGCCTCCTTTCTCCCGCAACAGTCTTCCTTGCGCTCTCTAAGGGTGCCTTCATCGGAGAGCTTCATTGCTTTCTTTAAATTTAAACGTAAATATCATATACCGACAAAGAGTGATACATAGTCTCCACACCTTTACAGCAATAAAGAACCAAATCAAGGAATGAAGAACGAAATCAAGAAATAAATGCTGTGAAATAAAATTGTATGGGTTCCTCAAAATCTATGTGCCCCGACGAAAGTTCCTTGTGGTGAACTGAATCTTCGTAATATATAGCAAAACAAAAAGTGAATTTCTTCATAATGCAATTTTCATAACGAATATCTCGACGTACAGTATTTCTTAAAGCCAAATAAAGAACGAAGGCTAAAACATAGCCAATAGCAGATGGACGAATTGACAATTCTTCACAGGAGTTTAAAGCCAGCGGCCTTTCTTGGTTGTCAGACGGAAAATAAAATAATCACTGGATGCCGTACAAAAGAGTAATGGTTGTAACAAAGTAAACGTCTTTTAATTCGAAAACCCTGACGGAAATACTGAATAAAACTTAGCATAGCCTTGACACTCGAAAATAAATGTTCACTTCCAGAGGTTAGATCACGTTTTAAAAAGTAATGTACCTTAAATAACTGAAATAGAAGTTGCCTCCAGCTCTTCTAGAGTTCCAGTCTTAGGCAATGTCACGCAGCAGACAAGCCGCCTATTCCCAGTACATATGGAGATATGTATTGGAATGTGCACCACACCAACCAAGTTCAGAACTGTCTTGAGACAAGTTTCCTACGTCTGTTTGTGTGTTAGTACTTATGTAATAAAGTGTTACATAACGAAAGATCTCAGCAAATTTAGCATATAAAAGTAAATAAGTACTTCGGACAGCACAGCAAATCACGTAATCATTAAATGAAGGGAAACGAGAATACAAAAGGAAAAGTAGAACAAATAAATTGTAGTCCCTATTACCATAAGCTTTTTGCAAAGATATTGTCACGAAATTAGCAAAGGTGTAACAATATTTCTACCGTGTTTGTTCTCTTCCGTGTTCATTCTACAAATATTTCAGGAAATCCAATTTATCAGACGTTTTTGGGGAGAATACTGCGTGAATTGTGGTTCCATTGGGGTGTGATGGCGTCTGTGATGTGATTCATAGCTATCCAGCCTTATAGCTCTAATTTCGTCAGTACCTCTTGCCCTACCAAACTTCCGGATCCAAATTATGAATTCACATACTGGTATTCCTCCATTCTACGACGCCATATTGGACAACCAGAAGCCGACCGACGTTAAAAGAAGCTACTATGATCATTCATAGCTGTCAGATGCATTTCATGCCAAAAAGTGGCAACACCTCGTAATTTTAACCGAATTCGCTCCGACAAATGAAATACGTTCATCCAGTTACATTGTTGCTTTGGATACTGCAATTACAATGGCAGGTTTCAGTAGACTAGGTGCTCTCATGTCTTACCTCCTCTGATTAAGGCAATGGCTGCCACTCTCTCTGAGACCATTTACCCATAACAAAGTAAAGCACCTACCTAAACTTCAGATTAATAGAAAATGTTTATGATTACTAATGTCTTTGAAATTGAAAATAATATTTGGATGATGTTCAAACAAATAACGTTCAAGTATTTGAACCAAGTTAAAAGGCTACAGATGTCTGGTAATACTTTCTTGTCTTCGGATTTGGACTCAGACAATGCGTACCACAAGTTATAGTCACTCAGTTCCTCTCCTTGGTTTTCTTTGTACCTGTTGCCGTAATCACCTTCCACAACTGCTTTGTGGCGAGAGGAATCATTACACTTTTCCTATCATAATTTTACTTCCGACCAACTTATCGTCAAAGTGCTTCTAGTTGTGTTAAAACTTATTTTTAGAGTGTTGTCTCCGCGGGAAACAAAAATTTCGAGACGACGCTAACATTACTAACTGGAAAAATTCCCTCATGCAGTGAAAATTTCTCAGAATACAGGAACTACTCTGTCGATTTTCTAAATCAGGAAAATAGTTGTTTATTGTTAATACAAGTGTAGACTTATTTTAATCTTTAAATGTGCCCTTTTCCTTACTTGTGTATATGATCTTTGTCAATTGTGGGAACATCGAAACGTTATCAACTTTCACACAGCATTGGAAAAGCTCCGATTTACGAAGAAAACTCATTCTGTGCTGTTAAAATTCCAGAACATTGGCTTGCAAGTTGTAACAAGTCACTTACTGGCCGTTATTGTTAGTTACTGTGGACGGCAGAGCTGGTTTACGGCATCTGGGGGAGGGGACTTTTGACCAGCCTGGCGACAATAGGCCTATCTTTCCCAAAACTGCCTAAAATTGTTGAGGTCAAACACCTGACAGAGAATAGGTTTGCGGAGTGTTGCTACTAGTGAACACCTAACGTGCCTAAATGAGTAGAGATCAAACACTTGACAGGAATCAGTTTTTGCACAGTATTGCTACTAGTGGTTCCAGAAAATGACTAATTCGGTCTGCATTCTGCTTCGGAAGCTGATAGGCTGCAAGGCCTGGCAAAGGACAGCCGTCGCAGGTCGGAGGTGATGTTCTGAAGTGAAGTCGCCTGTGAACGATTCTTATCGATCTCAGAAGTTACTTTCAAGACACAGACAGCCTGCAACAGTCCGGAAAAACATTCCCATGCACAGGTGTGGAACAGTGTGTAGTCCCTTCCCAGTTTTCCAGCGAAATGTTGCTATAATATGAACATGCGTATGCTCATCAGGTGAGGCATTATATCAAAAAGCGGATAGTACTGAATATTGCATTCAGTAAACGAAGCAGACTTGTTGAGTTTCGATTGATGCCAATAAATTACTTCTATTTCCGCGGAAACTTGAAATGTTCTTTTTCCGTGTGACGTTTACCTGTTGACTTTCACCTTTAATCGTACTTGCTCTTTGCGGAAATTATCAGCTGGAGTTGTTGGGTTCTAGCTGGAGTCTGGACATTTAGTGCTGTGTATTTTCCAGTTCACCGATAGAATCACGGAATATCTCTGGAGGTAGTTAGATGGCTACCGGGGGCCGGCCGAAGTGGCCGTGCGGTTAAAGGCGCTGGAGTCTGGAACCGCAAGACCGCTACGGTCGCAGGTTCGAATCCTGCCTCGGGCATGGATGTTTGTGATGTCCTTAGGTTAGTTAGGTTTAACTAGTTCTAAGTTCTAGGGGACTAATGACCTTAGCAGTTGAGTCCCATAGTGCTCAGAGCCATTTGAACCATTTGGCTACCGGGCTAAAATTATTCACTTGATTAGCGTGAGTCTTAACTGTGTGAAATATTTGTCTAGCAACACAGTCATAATAAAGATATATTTAAAATAATTTAGCTTCATAACTGAACCATAATTGAAAACTTTTTTTTACCTCTCAGAAAATTTTGTATTACCCCGAAGCGGGGAACTATCCTAAACCATGTGTACTGAATTAAAGTAGCCTATAGGGCAACGTGAAGAGTACGTGTAACACGTTGACGTAATGTTTATCCACACGTTCACAGGCTGATCTCCTGGGAGGACCGCAGCACATCTCGACTACAATATGTACGTCCACCATTCAGTTTATTTGCTGTATACATCTACTTTTTGTGCAACGATACTGCTTTTTATTGACATTAATTATTTTTTACCATTACATTATAATGTTACAGATGTGAAGGATAACATAAAACGTTACTGACAAGGAAAAAACAACTCTTGCAGCTGTTTCGGATACGTTTCTTTTCAAATAAAAAATTAGATTAAACCAAGACTTAAAAATTACTGAAACATCGGATTTGTATCTACGTGTATGGTTCTTTATCTAGTTTATCATTACAAATCTGTTAGCCTTCTGGCATACAATCAGGGTTTTCAAAGTGTGTCTTAAGTTATACAGGGCGATTCCGTGACGATGTTACGAACTTTCGGGGATGTTGGACAAGGGTAAGTGTATCAGTTTGATGTAAGGAATCTTGTTCCGGAAACGAACAAATTCAAAGTTATAAGGGAAAATCGTTCTGAGACCTCTGACAGTGGAATACATGTACCTCTATCGTTGTTGCTAAGATTGTAGGACACGCAACTTAGAAAGGCTGTATTATGGACTAAAACGAGACAAAAAGGTGCAGTAACGTGGGATCTAAAATTCATATCTTAAGATCTATGGGCATTTACTCATCTATGCTACTACGAAACAAGTCACTTCTTCTGAACAAACGCCCAGAGCTCTTATGGTATGCATTTTAGATCCCATTTTTAGAGGACTTTTTTTGTTTTGGTCCATACCTGAAAGTAGCCTAACCTGCAGTCTTAGCAACGACAATGCAAGTATATGTATTCTACGGTCAGAGCTACAAGAACGAGTTTCACTTATAACTTTCGACTCGATCGTTTCCGAACCATGGTCCTTTACATCTCTTTGATACATTTACTCTTGACCGTCATCCCTGAAAGTTTCTATCATTGTCACGGAATCACCCTGTGTTTCACACTAAAACACTGTCACACAACTGACGAACTTGTTGAATTATGAAAGTTATGAATTTTTGATCTATACCTGATGTGCTGAAAGAGCATCATCCTCCTTTTTCAGTTATTTGTTTCTTGAGGGAGCCAGTTTTCTATAATTACCGCAGGCTAAATAGGTGGTCAGTCGTTCTATCTCCGCATTACATGTGCACAGCGCATCATTAAATATTTTGAAGTGTTTATAGTATGCTTTCAATTTTCCATTAAGTGTTAACATGGCTGTAAAGTTCTGTGATAGTGGTAACTTGATCTTTAAACGTTGGCAGCTCATAAGAAAATACGGTTTTGTGTTTTCCTGATTTTCTATTCGCTGCCACTCACTCTCCATTTGTTTCTAAACTCGTCTCTTAGTTTTTTTCGTTTATGCACTTATAAGTATTTTGCTGTAGTTTACTGTTTTCCGTGATCAGGCTGTTCCCTTAGCTAGATTATTATCAGTTAGTTCCTTGCCTCCAGACGTCTGCATAAGTTCTACCTGGCAAGTCATAGAAAACAGAATAGAACGCGCTAGTTTCACCAGTTCCAGATGCAATTATTCTTCACAGGTTCTTGTAGCTGCTAAGGTAATCGCGGTTCTACGACTTTTACTCATGTCACGGGTTCATCGAATGTTGCAGGTATCGGCGGAAGAGACAGAGACGCAGGTCGGGCGCAGGAGAGTACCGAGGAGTGGCAGCAGAAGTTCCGCTAAACAATCAAAGGCAGCTGGTGAGTAAATATCGTCTGCTCGTTACGTATACATCTACAACTACATACATACTCCGCAATCCACCATACGGTGCGTGGCGGTGGGTACCTCGTACCACAACTAGCATCTTCTCTCCCTGTTCCACTCCCAAACAGAACGAGGGAAAAATGACTGCCTATATGCCTCTGTACGAGCCCTAATCTCTCTTATCTTATCTTTGTGGTCTTTCCGCGAAATGTAAGTTGGCGGCAGTAAAATTGTACTGCAGTCAGCCTCAAATGCTGGTTCTCTAAATTTCCTCAGCAGCGATTCACGAAAAGATCGCCTCCTTTCCTCTAGAGACTCCCACCCGAGTTTCTGAAGCATTTCTGTAACACTCGCGTGATGATCAAACCTACCAGTAACAAATCTAGCAGCCCGCCTCTGAATTGCTTCTATGTTCTCCCTAAATCCGACCCGATAGGGATCCCAAACGCTCGAGCAGTACTCAAGAATCGGTCGTATTAGTGTTTTATAAGCGGTCTCCTTTACAGATGAACCACATCTTCCCAAAATTCTACCAATGAACCGAAGACGACTATCCGCTTTCCCCACAACTGCCATTACATGCTTGTCCCACTTCATATCGCTCTGCAATGTTGCGCCCAAATATTTAATCGACGTGACTGTGTCAAGAGCTACACTACTAATGGAGTATTCAAACATTACGGGATTCTTTTTCCTATTCGTCTGCATTAATTTACATTTATCTATATTTAGAGTTAGCTGCCTTTCTTTACACCAATCACAAATCCTGTCCAAGTCACCTTGTATCCTCCTAGAGTCACTCAACGACGACACCTTCCCGTACACCACAGCATCATCAGCAAACAGCCGCACATTGCTATCCACCCTGTCCAAAAGATCATTTATGAAGATAGAAAACAACAGCTGACCTACCACACTTCCCTGGGGCACTCCAGATGATACCCTCACCTCCGATGAACACTCACCATCGAGGACAACGTACTGGGTGCTATTACTTATGAAGTCTTCGAGCCACTCACATACTTGGGAACCAATCCCATATGCTCGTACCTTAGTTAGGAGTCTGCAGTGGGGCACCGAGTCAAACGCTTTCCGTACGTCAAGGAATATGGCATCCGTCTGATACCCTTCATCCATGGTTCGAAAGATATCATGTGAAAAAAGGGCGAGTTGCGTTTAGCAGGAGCGATGCTTTCTAAGCCGTGCTGATGCATGGACAGCAACTTCTCTGTCTCAAGGAAATTCGTTATATTCGAACTGAGAATATGTTCGAGAATCCTGTAACAAACCGATGTTAAGGATATTTGTCTGCAATTTTGAGGATCCGTCCTTCTACACTTCTTATATACAGGCGTCACCTGAGCTTTTTTCCAGTCGCTCGGGACTTTACGTTGGGCAAGAGATTCGCGATAAATGCAAGCTAAGTAAGGAGCCAATGCAGTAGAGTACTCTCTGTAAAACGGAGTTGGAATCCCATCAGGACCTGGCGATTTATTTATTTTCAACCCATTCAGCTGCTTCACAACCACTGAGATGTCTATCAGTATGTCCTCCATACGGGAATCTGTACGAGACTCAAACGGCGGTATGTTTGTACGATGCTCCTGCGTGAAAGATTTCTCAAATGCTAAATTTAAAATTTCAGCTTTCGTTTTGCTGTCTTCCGTTGGCAGGCCAGACTGATCAGTGAATGACTGGATCGAAGCCTTCGACCCGCTTACCAATTTTACGTAAGACCAGAATTTCCTTGGGTTTTCAGCAAGATCTTTTGCTAAGGTATGACGATGGTAGTGGTTGAATGCTTCGCGCATCGCTCTTTTTACAGCAGCACGAATCTCTACAAACTTTTGCCTGTCCTCGTTCTCCCGATCTTTCTTGTACCGCGAGTGCAACTGCCTTTGCTTCCTGAGCATTTTCCGAATTTCGCTTGTAAACCACGGTGGGTCTTTTCTGTCCGTAACCCATTTTTTCGGCACGTACTTGTCCAATACGTGATTTAAAAAGTGTTTAAAATTTGCCCATAAGTCTTCCACGTCCATCGTAGCGGAAGTAAATGAAGTCGATTCATTTACTAAGTGGGATGCTAACAACCCACCTGATGAAACAGATTTTCAGTCACAAGAGCAGAAATCCAAATACTATCCAATTAGCTTACGATACGGATCTAAGTATTTACCTGATATAACAGATATAAAATTATTCGAGCGTTTGTGTTGATATGCCAAAGGCCCTGACGCTGTGGATACACCAGTTTCAGTTAGATCACCGAAGTGAAGCACAGCCGGGCGTGGTTAGCACTTGGATGGGCCGGTCTTGAGCTGTTGGTAAGTGGGACTGTATTCATCTCTTGTGAGGCCAATTCAGGAGGTACTTGAGGCGAGAAGTTGCGGCTGCAGGTCACGCTACGTGACAACAGCCGGAAGGGTCGTGTGCTGATCCCATTCCCTCCATATCCGCATGCGATGACGTCTGTGCCTTGAGGCTGACGTGGCGGTCGGTCGGTGCCGTTGGGCCTTCTCAGATCTGTTCGGACGCTGTAGTTATTTAGACGTTCTTTAGTACTCATGCTTCTAACCAGTATGTAACGAGGAGAATAATTATTAGGCTGCATGATCAGAACTTCGTAGATGTAATACAAGGAACAATTCATGTAGCTTGGTAGCCCAGTTGTTAACACACTGACTCACATTCTGGATACGCTTCATGTTCCCGTATGGGCCATCAGATTTAGGTTTCTCGTGATTTCCCCAAACTGCTCCAGACAAATGGCGGGATGGTTCTTTGAAATGCGTACAGGCAATTTCCTTCACCATCCTTTCGTAATCTGAGCTTGGGCTCTGTCACTGATGACCCCGTTGTCAACAGGAAGTTAAACTCGAATTTTCTTTCCATCCTTACATTTAATGTAAAGCAGATCATCCCTTTTTGCTGTAGCAAATTGCAAGAAGCAATGTTAAATATTGCAAAGAATTAAAACATTTGATGGTCAGTCGTTGAAAAAAATGTCTTTCCGAGGGCAGAGTGTCATTAAAAACGTTGAAATTCAAATAAAGTGTCCTCTAAGCGGAACGATAAAATTATAGAATACTCTTCGATCAACAGTTCAAAACCTTTCGGAAGACATGAAGAAACAGAAACATGGCGACTGAGGTAAAAGTCCAATGGCAAGTTCAAACGGTTCAAATGGCTCTGAGCAGTATGGGACTTAACATCTGAGGTCATCAGTCTCCTAGAACTTACAACTACTTAAACCTAACTAACCTAAGTACATCACACACATCCATGCCCGAGGCAGGATTCGAACCTGCGACCGTAGCAGTCGCGCGGTTCCAGACTGAAGCGACTAGAACCGCTCGGCGACTCCGGCCGGCTCCAATGGCAAGTGATAGTATTTCTAAAATTCGGAGATGCCAATTTCTTTGTTGCTGGACGTAATGTGAAAGAAAGGAAAAGTGAAAGTCTTGAGGAGCTAGAAAATAGAACTTCAGTTCAGAGAATTCCCTGTTTCAGCAACATAATTACTCAACCATGCAGCAATATGTGAGGTTTCATGGGTCAGATTAGTCTAATGAATAGTTTTCTCAAGTTATATGTTGTCGAGTCTCTGTTACAGTGGAAAGATCTGAACATAGGACAGGAGATCTTTCACCAGATAAAAATGGCCAATGTTTTTCAGTATTTTTCTTGAAAAAATCAAGTTTTCCAAGATCGCCAGCAATTCTTTTTATTACCATTAACGATCTTGACAGACCCAGCTAGTCACCATTGAATGTTTCTAGCACTAGGCAGTGGTGAACCATTCGAATGTCGCAACCTCAGCGGAGGATTCTAATGTATTCATATTTCAAAATTTTAAAAATCGCTGAAGAAGGAACTGTTGAAAATCTTCAACGTAAACGATAACAGTCAAACAATTGCCGGATAAAGATTTATTGATATGCTTGACCACGGTTTCGGTAAAATTAAATATACAGGAAGACACCGCCTTTAACAAAAAGCAACATGACTAATATAGAAAAAAAAGAAACTTTTTTTCTTTATTGTAATTTTAACAGCTTTACAAAAAGGTAGGCCAACAGCGGGCTATCTATGCCGCTCTTCGGCCACAGAAGAAACATACATAGATCAAGAAGACACATATACAAACATACATGGAGGATAAAAACAGGAAACAGACATATTACAATAAATGAAGGCGTTCACGGATGCGCTGTTTGTATAAAAACAGTCGGCACGGTACACAACGGAGACACAGAGTTTCACACGTGAACGGAAGAGCTCTGAAGGAGAGACGCTGTAACTGATGGGAAGACAAATACTATCACACTGGCGACGATCTTTGGTGCATTAAAAGCATTAAAAGGAAATTAACAGACATTACTTTACGTCTAACAAAAATTTCAATTTCTAAAATATTGTTGTCTGTAATAAAGTTACTCTTTGTTGCATTCTACACATAATGTCTTCTGCTGAGAGTGGTTTTTGCAGACATATTTGTTGCATCTTGAACAAGTGACTGACACTTTTTTGTCATGATTTCTTGAGCAAAAATTACCGGGCGTGAGTCGTGCTTCGGTAGCTCAGTTGGTAGAGCACTTGCCCGCGAAAGGCAAAGGTCCCGAGTTCGAATCTCGGTCGGGCACACAGTTTTAATCTGCCAGGAAGTTTCAAAAATTACATCTTTGACGCTTTTTAGGTCCACATGAGCTTTATGGTTGGAACTATTCTTCCAAACAAAATGCTGAATTAATTAACGTTTTCAAACTTGTCGATAGAGTTGGTACAGTACGTAGTTTCACGTGCTTTTCAGCTCGAGTTGTTTACAGTTCTTTCATAAATTGACAACGTGACATATTTGTGTTAGGTTCAAATGGTTCAAATGGCTCTGAGCACTATGGGACTCAACTGCTGAGGTCATTAGTCCCCTAGAACTTAGAACTAGTTAAACCTAACTAACCTAAGGGCATCACAAACATCCATGCCCGAGGCAGGATTCGAACCTGCGACCGTAGCGGTCTTGCGGTTCCAGGCTGCAGCGCCTTTAACCGCACGGCCACTTCGGCCGGCCTTTGTGTTAGGACTGAAGTACTGCCATATTACGTAACTATTAACACAGCAATATCCATTACAGTCACTATATGGCTAGTGGCCACCTTTTATATCTTCTTCCACATTTATAGAGAGCACACTTCTGATCAAGAGCATCCACGCCCCCTTTTGTAGAATCGTAAAGTAGAGTAATATCAGGTTTACCACTCTGCTGATCACGGCGCTTGTCAGACACCATGACTACCGATTTACTTTTCTTGGGGACATAGGAGCATATTATTAAACCAACTGTGAAACCTAATTTCATATGTTCCAATTCATATGATTTATTGGGCAAGAATTCTGCCCGAATTTCACGATCGAAGTGTACCGACGTATGTCAGGCCAATCTTTTGTAATTCATTAGGCAGTTCTACACCTACGGTATCTCCACTTACGTTTCTGTTTGTCTTAGCAATATGTTGAATCAGCTTCAGAACAGATTGTGTTGGGATGCTTAGTTTTGATGGCTTTGGCTTTGTCGCCTTCCCGGAATAAATAAAAGCTTTTAGCAGACAGTGGGATTTTGCACAACACAAACACATTGTTTTTAACCAATGTTTTTGGGGTTTGTTTTGTAGATACACTCTAAAAGAACAGCGTCAACGAAAACCTACTAGCACTTCATCAACTGTTGCAAACTGTGAGCAGCTATAATGTGCTGCAAAGTTGATATAAACTTATTAAACAATTCAGAAATAGCTGCCAACTTGTCACCTGATTGTTTTCTCTGTTCCCTTGTTGCCCTATTATCAAATCTGATAACAGACAGAAGAAAAAGAAATCGTTCCTTGGACATTATTTCTCTACATATTGGTCTTTCTGTTAACGAGGTAGAAAAAAGCGAGTCTGCATTCACATGATTAGATTTACAGGCAACCGCGAGATAAATCAATCCGAAAAAAACTCGCATTTCTTCTAGAGACACATGATCAACCTAAGTCGCTGTCACACCAGAATTTGCACTCACTTCAGGAATTTGTGCGTTTGTATGATCTACTATAGTGTTCAGCATATCATCTCTAATAAGCAGAGATCATGCTTCAAATGGCGTAGAAAGCTTACTTTGCTGAGCAGGTCCAATCAATCCCCGTCATTGAACAATAATATTAGATTTTCTCCTTCTAGAACTACTGGGCTGGTTTCGCGACCATTTGAACATGTTTTTTTTTTCCATAGAAGTCAATACCAGAATTATTTTCAGAGATTTCGTCTTCTGCTCCATCCAAATCATATTCCAGGCTTCGTTCTTCTTCTGCATATTCATTTTCTATGTTATCTAAATAGTTCATAACCTCTTCCGCCATCATAACATGTCCGCTGTTGCGAATAGATTCACTACTCATTGTTATATCTAACACAATGGAATATGCAGAAATAATGTTCACGTAAGTACTATCCTCAGATCTTCAGGGACCCCAAAATCCAATTACCCTGTAACAAACAATGTCACGACTTGCACTAACACGTTTCCTTGAAGACAACTGACTTCTAAAAGAATACATACAGTCTTTGGCGCACGAGTGGCGTTATTCCAGAGATAAATAAAATAATATTTATGCTGGGGCCAAATATGACCCCACGATAGTAACTGGGGATTAAGATAGGTGATCTGACGGGAACTGATGTTATCACTGCGGCAAGGCCATTGGCTTATGCAGAAAACTGAAACACAGATTTTTCTACTGCAGCAACGTTCGTCAAACTTAGTAAATTTTACCAACAGAATGACATGTTCATTGTGATAAATAGACACCTTTATGTGAGTGGTCATCCATAAATGAGTAAATTTAATTCTATAGATTGTACAGTTAATGTGGCAGCTGCTAGTGACATTTGCAGTGAGCTGTTGTGTCCAACAGGTGATGGGTGCTAATGCTGACCACTACTCGAACCCTGGCGCTGCCGAGAAGCCTCCGCTGTTCCTGTGTTACGCTTCTGAGGAGCTCGAACTGTTCCACCCCGAGTACCAGACCCTTCCTATCGGTAAGTATAGACAGGATGATACGTGTAATATTGTAGCTTACGTACTTGAAAACTAATCTTACAGCCGGCCGCAGTGGCCGTGCGGTTAAAGGCGCTGCAGTCTGGAACCGCAAGACCGCTACGGTCGCAGGTTCGAATCCTGCCTCGGGCATGGATGTTTGTGATGTCCTTAGGTTAGTTAGGTTTAACTAGTTCTAAGTTCTAGGGGACTAATGACCTCAGCAGTTGAGTCCCATAGTGCTCAGAGCCATTTGAACCATTTGAACTAATCTTACACCTTGTAAAATGTAAACATATTCCTTTTTTTAATTGAGCCGGTGATGGCACTTGAACTTTACTTTGCAACAAAAGCGCGATTTTTTAAAAGTAATTACATGCCATGAACAGTAGTTTACGAATAAAATACGTTCTCTCGGGGTAACTGATTAATGATATACTTCCGGGTGTTTTCCGAGTTTCAAGGGCAATACTTCGAATTCCGTCCCAACCATCTTCTTCAGAATATCCGAAACGGCAGGATTAATCCAGATTCTCCATTCAGCGAAAAAATTAACGAACTTGTATAAGTGTAGACCTATTAAAGTATACAGGGTGAGTCACCTAACATTACCGCTGGATATATTTCGTAAACCACATCAAATACTGACGAATCGATTCCACAGACCGAACGTGAGGAGAGGGGCTAGTGTAACTGGTTAATACAAACCATAAAAAAATGCACGGAAGTATGTTTTTTAACACAAACCTACGTTTTTTTAAATGGAACCCCGTTAGTTTTGTTAGCACATCTGAACATATAAACAAATACGTAATCAGTGCCGTTTGTTGCATTGTAAAATGTTAATTACATCCGTAGATATTGTAACCTAAAGTTGACGCTTGAGTACCACTCCTCCGCTGTTCGATCGTGTGTATCGGAGAGCACCGAATTACGTAGGGATCCAAAGGGAACGGTGATGGACCTTAGGTACAAAAGAGACTGGAACAGCACATTACGTCCACATTCTAACACCTTTTTATTGGCCTTTTTCACTGACGCAGATGTACATTACCATGAGGGGTGAGGTACAAGTTCGACGAGCGTTTCATACAACGTGGAGGACGCATAAATTCGCAAGTCCGCTCTCCTGATCTTACACCCATGGACTTCTTTCTGTGGGGTACGTTAAGGAGACTGTGTACCGTGATGTGCCTACAACCCCAGAGGATATGAAACAACGTATTGTGGCAGCCTGCGGCGACATTACACCAGATGTACTGCGGCGTGTACGACATTCATTACGCCAGAGATTGCAATTGTGTGCAGCAAATGATGGCCACCACATTGAACATCTATTGGCCTGATATGTCGGGACACACTCTATTCCACTCCGTAATTGAAAACGGAAACCACGTGTGTACGTGTACCTCACCCCTCATGGTAATGTACATGTGCGTCAGTGAAGAAGACCAATAAAAAGGTGTTAGCATGTGGACGTAATGTGCTGTTCCAGTCTCTTCTGTACCTAAGGTCCATCACCGTTCCCTTTAGATCCCTACGTAATTCGGTGCTCTCCGATACACACGATCGAACAGCGTAGGAGTGGTACTCAAGCGTCAACTTTAGGTTACAATATCTCCGGATGTAATTAACATTTTACAATGCAACAAACGGCACTGATTACGTATTTGTTTATATGTTCAGATGTGCTAACAAAACTAACGGGGTTCCATTTAAAAAAACGTAGGTTTGTGTTAAAAAACATACTTCCGTGCATTTTTTTATGGTTTGTATTAACCAGTTACACTAGCCCCTCTCCTCATGTTCGGTCTGTGGAATCGATTCGTCAGTATTTGATGTGGTTTCCGAAATATATCCAGCTGTAACGTTAGGTGACTCACCCTGTATATTTGTAGAAAATGCATATCATCTGGCGACAGTAAATTGTTAGAAAACAAATCACTTCGTTGGACTGCACCACTCGCTTTTCCGTGTTCTTCACTACACTGTAAAACGTCATATAGTTCTGTGCAAGGCTTCTTTAATAATCCCTAAAAATGAATACTTACTTGTTTGGTACGAAGATTTTATAGTTGCAGAAATCTATACCACACTATCTTCGTCACGAAGATCACTTTAACATTGTCGTTTACAGTATGACCAATATCAGTTGAGGTGCTCGAACGGTCACTTTTTCGAAGCAAATATATATCTTATTTACCTATACCTCGTCCGAAGTTGCTTTGAAAAACATAACATATAACGCTCGTATCAATGTCGCGAGAGTAGAAGGCAATTCGGAAAAAAAGCAGATGTGTGTCCTCAGTGCCCCGTATGGAATAGCTTATCTGCGATGTTTCCTACGTAGACAAAACTGTTGTTTTTCAGTGGGTAACACAAATCTGGAAATATGTCTTAGTGAGCGAACAACTTAAACGGTTGGCATTTGTGCGCACTTATGCTGTAGCTGATTTGCTTCTGTCAGTTGAAAACTTACTTACGGTAAAGATATGGTGTCTGCTTTTTTGTATACTGCAGTGTGAACATAGACTTCTGAGTAATTTTAAGAGCCAACTTTATATCAGAAACAAGTTTTGTGAAAATTCTGTGTTACCTAGTTTTCTTCTTTCGGATTAACCCAACGTTCATAGAATTTCTTCGCCTGTTCAACAGTTAGGCTTTTGTGGTTTTTCTCTGTCCCCATTTGAGTTCAATATTATAGTTACAACTAATAATCTTGAAATGATTGCGCTTCAAATATTTTCTTCAACACTGCATGAGGTAAACAACACTGTCATAACAGATAAACTCAATACACTTACGCCTCTCAATCAATCTGTTGTTCCAATTTCTGTGCTTATTAGTCTTAGCCTCATTAGTTCCCTGTTCCTACTGCAGGAAGAGATCTTTATCTATCATTACAGCATGCTCTGAACGCAGTTTTTTGGTAGTAGCTCCATTCATATTTATTTAATGCCGTATGGCTTTTTGACACACTTAAAAGTAACCTTTTTGCCATGTGACAAATATGACATAGAATCATTAAAATATTTTAGATGACTTCAAATGCATAACTGTTTTTTATATGTCTGTACGAAGCGTTTAGTGGATTCAGCACGTCTGAAGATGGTCAGTACTTTCAGAAACCGCTAATGTGAATATTTTATGTATGTTCAAGCGATCGCGAGGCAATAAACTGGTATACAAAATAGTACCGTATTATTTCAGCGGTTTACAATCCAAAAATTTAGAAACATCATGCCCTATTTTGTTAGAAATCATATAGAATTTTTCGACGGAGCTTCTCAAAGCTCCGCACTGAACCAATAAGCACCTTTTTCTTTTACAACACAGTATCTGATACTAGTCGACGTAACTATGGGGTGAGAATACCTTTCGCCTTTACGACGACTTCAACTCTGCTGGGAATAGCTTCAATGGGAGTGTATGTGTCGTGAAACGTGAGTCCTCAAGATCAAAGAGCAAATCACGTAGCGATCTTGCACGCTGGAATGCGGTGCGAAGTCGACATTGTAACTCATCCCAAAGTTGTTCCGTTGGGTTCAGGTTGGGACGACAGAGATGCCAATCTGTTTCAGGAATGTTATTTTCCATAGACCATTGCCTCACAGGTGCTGCTTTGACAGGTTGCGCTGTCATGCTGTGGCAAATAATCATGGTCTCTGACCTCTTCCTCTACTGCTCTACTGTATGCAGTACAGTTGCTGTAAAATGTGCTCGTATCCTTCCACATTTATCGTCCTCTCAAGCGCAATAAAAGGATCAGACCCTAACAATGAAAAACACACCCAGTACCTAACACCACGTCCTCCGCACTTAAAAATAATGGCAGATGACGTTCCTCATGCATCCACGAAAATCAGACCCTTCCATCGCATTACCACAGCGTATAGCGTGACTTATCATTCCACATCACTCGTTTCCAGTCAATCACTATCCAGCGACATCGCTCTTTACACCATCTCCAGCGTGGTTCAGCGTTGACTACAGAACTGTACGGATGATGAAGAGCTGCTCGACCATTATACCTCGTTGGTTTTAACGCTCTTTGCATAGTCATTGTGCTTGCAGGACTGCTGGCAGCGCTTTGGAATTCAGGAATGGTTCCGTCCGCTGATATGCGACTTTGTACAACTTTCGTCAGCAACGGTCGACTATCCCTGTTCGTCACTGCATGAGGTTTACCTGGTTGTGGTTTACCTGTGGTTTTTCCTTCACGTTTCCACTTCACAATCACATCGCCGACAGTCGCCTTGGGCAGCTTTAGAAGGGTTGGAATGTCCCTGATGCCAGCGGCCTTGTCGCAGTAGTAACACCGATTCCCGTCAAATCACCGGAGTTAAGCGATGTCGGGCTGGGTTACCTCTTGTATGGGTGACCATCCGGTCTGCCGAGCGCTGTTGGCAAGCGGGGTGCACTCAGCCCTTGTGAGGCGAACTGAGGAAATACTTGACTGAGAAGTAGCGGTCCGGTCACGTAAACTGACATACGGCCGGGAGAGTGGTGTGCTGACCACATGCCCCTCCATATCCGCACTCGGTGACGCCTGTGGGCTGAGGATGAGACGGCATCCGGTCAGGCCTTCATGATCCACTCTTCTGTTACTGCTTCACTATTGAAAATATAATAACCCCTGCCTCCATTTATACGGGCCGCCGCCTCTCGTGACATCTAGTGGCGAATTCCGCATTACATAGGAGATTGCGGACACAAAATCATTCAAATGCCTCTAAGCACTATGGGCTTTAACATCTGAGGTCATCAGCCCCTGGACTTAGAACTGCTTAAACCTAACTAACCTAAGGACACCACACACATCCAGACCCGACGCAGGAATCGAACCTGCGACCGTAGTAGCAGCGAGGTTCCGAACGGAAGAGCCAAGAACCGCTAGGCCACAGCGGCCGGCTTTGAGGATACCTAGTAGTGTATTTCTTTACTATAGTGTCTTACATACTAGTCTGCTCTCTACATACTGTCGAGGCAATAACAGGTAAACGACTTGTCTGTAGCAAATCAATCGAGTATTGCACACTATCGGCAATGTAGGTACAGGTTGACAATTATTGAAATAAAATCGTCATTACTTCTGAACTGTTTCCGTTAGGACGTTCGAATTACACGGTTGCCCGCGGGGCATGATGGGAATTAGTTTGCGCGGTGTGGTCGGGTTTAGCGACGAAGCCCACTTTTACTGGGATGGATCCGCCACTAAGCAAAACTGGCGTATTTGAGGTACTGCGAATCCGCATTTAACTTTGGAGAAATCTTTTCACCATCAACAGGTGACTGTGTGGTGTGCAATGTCCAGTCATGGTCGGTGCGGTATTCCTTGATGGCACGGTGACTACCGAACGATACGTGAATGTTTTGGAAGATGATTTGATCCCCATTACCCAAAGTGACCCTGACTTCGACAAGATTCGGGTCATGCAAGACGTAGCTCGACTCCATCGAAGCAGGAGAGCGATGTCCTGGAGGAGCACTTTTGGGACCGCATTCTGGCTCTGGGTATCCAGAGACCACTGGCATGTGCCTCGATTGGCCGTCATATTCTCCGAATCTGAACACATGCGACTCCTTTTTGTGAGGATAAATTAAAGACAAGGTGTGCAGCAGTAACTGTGCTGCGCAGCATTTGTGCACCGCCGCCGTCAGTGTCAGCCAGTTTGCCGTGGCATACGGAGCTCCATCGCAGTCTTTAACACTGGTAGCATGCCGCGACAGCGTGGACGTGAACCGTATGTGCAGTTGACGGACTTTGAGCGAGGGCGTATAGTGGGCATGCGGGAGGCCGGGTGGACGTACCGCCGAATTGCTCAACATGTGGGGCGGGAGGTCTCCACAGTACATCGATGTTGTCGCCAGTGGTCAGCGGAAGGTGCACGTGCCCGTCGACCTGGGACCGGACCGCAGCGACGCACGGATGCACGCCAAGACCGTAGGATCCTACGCAGTGCCGTAGGGGACCGCACCGCCACTTCCCAGCAAATTAGGGACACTGTTGCTCCTGGGGTATCCGCGAGGACCATTCGCAACCGTCTCCATGAAGCTGGGCTACGGTCCCGCACACCGTTAGGCCGTCTTCCGCTCACGCCCCAACATCGTGCAGCCCGCCTCCAGTGGTGTCGCGACAGGCGTGAATGGAGGGATGAATGAAGACGTGTCGTCTTCAGCGATGAGAGTCGCTTCTGCCTTGGTGCCAATGATGGTCGTATGCGTGTTTGGCGCCGTGCAGGTGAGCGCCACAATCAGGACTGCATACGACCGAGGCACACAGGGCCAACACCCGGCATCATGGTGTGGGGAGCGATCTCCTACACTGGCCGTACACCACTGGTGATCGTCGAGGGGACACTGAATAGTGCACGGTACATCCAAACCGTCATCGAACCCATCGTTCTACCATTCCTAGACCGGCAAGGGAACTTGCTGTTCCAACAGGACAATGCACGTCCGCATGTATCCCGTGCCACCCAACGTGCTCTAGAAGGTGTAAGTCAACTACCCTGGCCAGCAAGATCTCCGGATCTGTCCCCCATTGAGCATGTTTGGGACTGGATGAAGCGTCGTCTCACGCGGTCTGCACGTCCAGCACGAACGCTGGTCCAACTGAGGCGCCAGGTGGAAATGGCATGGCACGCCGTTCCACAGGACTACATCCAGCATCTCTACGATCGTCTCCATGGGAGAATAGCAGCCTGCATTGCTGCGAAAGGTGGATATACACTGTACTAGTGCCGACATTGTGCATGCTCTGTTGCCTGTGTCTATGTGCCTGTGGTTCTGTGAGTGTGATCATGTGATGTATCTGACCCCAGGAATGTGTCAATAAAGTTTCCCCTTCCTGGGACAATGAATTCACAGTGTCCTTATGTCAATTTCCAGGAGTGTATATTTTACGATAACGGTACAGCGTAGATATTGCGCCAACCCAGAACACGCTGATACCTGTATAGATACAGCGACTGGTCGATCCCTGTATATTCTGCACTCATATCCAGTTGTTTTAGTTACCCTACAAGGGTCGGATTGCGACATTGCTAATGCTCTCGGGATAGCCGCACGGTCTGGGGCGCCTTGCCACGTTTTGCGCGGCTGCCCCCGTCGGAGGCTCGAGTCATTCCTCGGGCATGAGAGCGTGTGTTGTCCTAGCGTAAGTTAAAGTTAGATTAAGTAATGTGTAAGCCTAGGGACCGATGACCTCAGCAGTTTGGTCCCAAGGAACTTACCATTTATACCATAGACAAAAGCTCTGCAGTTAATGTGAGGATGGTTACGAATGATATCTGCTTTGTTGAAATCTCCATTCACAAGTCGTGACGATTAAATCTCTAGGGACCATAAGCTGCTGTCCAACGGACGTCGATTGCAGCGGTCTCGGCTACAATGCGCTCTGGAACACTACCATAAATGTAGTTATGTTTCGTCCCATATTGATAGCAATTTCTTCACAGATTAAAGAAGCATTATTTTGTCTTTTTTCAGCCACTCCAGTGGACTCCGCCATCTACAGTGACGCGGAGAAAGACACGGGAAAGGCAACTACAGATGTGCAGCAGACGTAGCTTATATTCGCTCCTGCCTGTGTAACGGCGGCTCTGTGCTGGTGATCAACTCATTTCATTAAGAGGTCGTTGAGATGAGTTCAGATGCTCTGGGGAAGATGCAGTACAGCAGGGACGCTAGTGATACTCAAGATAATCTTTTCAGATTCTTAAGCTCCAGTTACGTCGCTAGTTGTAACTGCGAATTGTGATCAGACTTGAGTGTGTTTCCCAGCTTCTCTGAGGTCTTTCGTTCTTCGACTATCAGTTTGCCGATATCGATTAACAGTGTGTTTACTATGTCATTTTTAGAACGTTGATTGATTTTTTTGATCAAATATAGAATATGTGTGCCTAATCGTTGCAGTTCAGGAAGACTGAAGTTTGAACTGAAACGTCAGATTTTTTATTTTTAATTCAGAGGACATATGCTTGCCTGATTTCTGTTTTCATGAAATCGTATATCAAAGACATTAGCAAATATGTAGCTATGTGCCTTCACCGTTTTGTAGCGCTGCAGTTTCAAGCAAAGTTACTTATTTTGTATGTATGTAAATTATTAATAAATGTTTTTGTTATTTATTTTTTTACAACTCAGTCTGTATCTTTGATATCGTCCCTTATAGTATTACATAGTGCAAAAAAAAGGAAATACAAGAAAATGCTCTATCTATAATTTGGACAGTGTTTAGCGTCATTAAACAGAGTACCAAAAATTACATATCATTTATTAATTCACACACCCTACCGATTCACATGCTTTTGCTAGCATTTACAGTTATAACTCAACTTCAAATAGTGTAGATTAGCGAATTACTATCTTCTGAAATATCTATTTTACAGTAATTACTCAGTTACTGAAAAGATGAGTAGCTACAGGTTATTTTTTGAAGAGCTACACAGCACTAACGTAATATCCAGTATCGTTTACTGGTAACAGTGAAGTGCCAGAAAGGAAAATACTGAAATGGTTAATGCCAAACGAACATGGAAGTTGAAGATAGAGTAAATCTGTTTATTATTTACACAGAATTGCGTGGCTTTCCTATCAGCCGGCAGGAGTGGCCGAGCGGTTCTAGGTGCTTGAGTCTGGAACCGCGCGACCGCCACGGCCGCAGGTTCGAATCCTGCCTCGGGCGTGGATGTGTGTGATGTCCTGAGGTTAGTTAGGTTTAAGTAGTTCTAAGTTCTAGGGGACTGATGACCTCAGACGTTAAGTCCCATAGCGCACATAGCCTTTCCTATCATGTAAATGCATCCAACTTTTCCCTACTTGAGTGTGTTTCTCTGCAACTGTTTTCCATTGATGTTTGTGTACTACCACATGTGTACTCGTTACGGAAATATCTAATTATTTTGTACACTTATGTTCGGTATGCACCAAGGGCGCCAGTAGCAACGCCACAATGTATTCTAGCAATTGGTGGATCCTTCTACTTACGTCTACCTCGATTTCTCCTCCCTGCCACGACTTGGATTAGTCGGTGATTCTTCTGAAATTTAAGTCGAATAATGGGAAAAGAATATTCACAAAAGAAACTCTTACAAATGTAGATAGCAATAACCGATACACAGAATGCATTAAATATGTGAAACATAAAAACTACCCACATTGCGTTACTAAAATGTGTTAACAGTTGTAAAGGTAAAACTAGATATCAGTGAGGGTTTGTTTGGAAAAAGACTAGAAAATAATGGGCTTGAAACATGTTAAGGAACTGGTGGTTTCAAAAAAGTTAATTAGGAGTGATATTTCAGAGTCGTTCCAGGCGTAAGTAATTAGAGAAGCAAAGTGGAACTTGTTTAGTAAATAATTATATCTTCCATTTAGCCATTTATTTTGTTTTCCTGAGTTGATTTAATTCCTAATACGGCCGGTTTATATCTATGACGTAAACAAGAATTCTGACGTGGAAGACTGATGTTCGCTTTGTATGGACATTCACGTGGCGCATTAACAAACAGCAGTTCACTGCAACAATAGATGACCTCCATAATGCACTTTCTGACAATTCGGAAGATGACTTAAGCTGTTTAGGCAACATATGAATAATCGGTATTATCTATTTCAACAGCATGTTTGTCATGATAATCGTTCGTGAAGTAGAAAGAAAGTAATTTGTTATGACTCGATGATTTACTTGGAGATGAGTCTAATTTTCCCGGTGAAAATGTGGCCATTGGTTTTTCGTTACTGCCAGATATGAATGGGTTTTGTATGAATTTATCTTAAGTTGTACAAATTTACTTTGCCGTAGCTTAAGTGGTTGCTCTAGACGGACCCATAGTTAAATAAAATTACGGTATTAAATGCTGGAATACTGTTAATGCAGTGGCATTCAGCAGACTAATAATGAAATCTGTCCTAGGTTTTACATTTATTTCAGTGTAGTCCCCCCCCCATGAACCATGGACCTTGCCGTTGGTGGGGAGGCTTGCGTGCCTCAGCGATACAGATAGCCGTACCGTAGGTACAACCACAACGGAGGGGTATCTGTTGAGAGGCCAGACAAACGTGTGGTTCCTGAAGAGGGGCAGCAGCCTTTTCAGTAGTTGCAAGGGCAACAGTCTGGATGATTGACTGATCTGGCCTTGTAACAATAACCAAAACGGCCTTGCTGTGCTGGTACTGCGAACGGCTGAAAGCAAGGGGAAACTACGGCCGTAATTTTTCCCGAGGGCATGCAGCTTTACTGTATGATTAAATGATGATGGCGTCCTCTTGGGTAAAATATTCCGGAGGTAAAATAGTCCCCCATTCGGATCTCCGGGCGGGGACTACTCAAGAGGATGTCGTTATCAGGAGAAAGAAAACTGGCGTTCTACGGATCGGAGCGTGGAATGTCAGGTCCCTTAATCGGGCAGGTAGGTTAGAAAATTTGAAAAGGGAAATGGATAGGTTAAAGTTAGATATAGTGGGAATTAGTGAAGTTCGGTGGAAGGAGGAACAAGACTTCTGGTCAGGTGACTACAGGGTTATAAACACAAAGTCAAATAGGGGTAATGCAGGAGTAGGTTTAATAATGAATAAAAAAATAGGAGTGCGGGTTAGCTACTACAAACAGCATAGTGAACGCATTATTGTGGCCAAGATAGACAAAAAGCCCATGCCTACTACAGTAGTACAAGTTTATATGCCAACTAGCTCTGCAGATGATGAAGAAATTGATGAAATGTATGACGAGATAAAAGAAATTATTCAGGTAGTGAAGGGAGACGAAAATTTAATAGTCATGGGTGACTGGAATTCGTCAGTAGGAAAAGGGAGAGAAGGAAACATAGTAGGTGAATATGGATTGGGGGGAAGGAATGAAAGAGGAACCCGCCTTGTAGAATTTTGCACAGAGCATAACTTAATCATAGCTAACACTTGGTTCAAGAATCATGAAAGGAGGCTGTATACATGGAAGAAGCCTGGAGATACTGACAGGTTTCAGATAGATTATATAATGGTAAGACAGAGATTTAGGAACCAGGTTTTAAATTGTAAGACATTTCCTGGGGCAGATGTGGACTCTGACCACAATCTATTGGTTATGACCTGTAGATTAAAACTGAAGAAACTGCAAAAAGGTGGGAATTTAAGGAGATGGGACCTGGATAAACTGAAAGAACCAGAGGTTGTACAGAGTTTCAGGGAGAGCATAAGGGAACAATTGACGGGAATGGGGGAAAGAAATACAGTAGAAGAAGAATGGGTAGCTTTGAGGGATGAAGTAGTGAAGGCAGCAGAGGATCAAGTAGGTAAAAAGACGAGGGCTAGTAGAAATCCTTGGGTAACAGAAGAAATATTGAATTTAATTGATGAAAGGAGAAAATATAAAAATGCAGTAAATGAAGCAGGCAAAAAGGAATACAAACGTCTCAAAAATGAGATCGACAGGAAGTGCAAAATGGCTAAGCAGGGATGGCTAGAGGACAAATGTAAGGATGTAGAGGCTTATCTCACTAGGGGTAAGATAGATACTGCCTACAGGAAAATTAAAGAGACCTTTGGAGATAAGAGAACCACTTGTATGAACATCAAGAGCTCAGATGGAAACCCAGTTCTAAGCAAAGAAGGGAAAGCAGAAAGGTGGAAGGAGTATATAGAGGGTCTATACAAGGGCGATGTACTTGAGGACAATATTATGGAAATGGAAGAGGATGTAGATGAAGATGAAATGGGAGATACGATACTGCGTGAAGAATTTGACAGAGCACTGAAAGACCTGAGTCGAAACAAGGCCCCCGGAGTAGACAACATTCCATTGGAACTACTGACGGCTTTGGGAGAGCCAGCCCTGACGAAACTCTACCATCTGGTAAGCAAGATGTATGAAACAGGCGAAATACCCTCAGACTTCAAGAAGAATATAATAATTCCAATTCCAAAGAAAGCAGGTGTTGACAGATGTGAGAATTACCGGACAATCAGTTTAATAAGCCACAGCTGCAAAATACTAACACGAATTCTTTACAGACGAATGGAAAAACTAGTAGAAGCCAACCTCGGGGAAGATCAGTTTGGATTCCGTAGAAATACTGGAACACGTGAGGCAATACTGACCTTACGACTTATCTTAGAAGAAAGATTAAGGAAAGGCAAACCTACGTTTCTAGCATTTGTAGACTTAGAGAAAGCTTTTGACAATGTTGACTGGAATACTCTCTTTCAAATTCTAAAGGTGGCAGGGGTAAAATACAGGGAGCGAAAGGCTATTTACAATTTGTACAGAAACCAGATTGCAGTTATAAGAGTCGAGGGGCATGAAAGGGAAGCAGTGGTTGGGAAGGGAGTAAGACAGGGTTGTAGCCTCTCCCCGATGTTATTCAATCTGTATATTGAGCAAGCAGTAAAGGAAACAAAAGAAAAATTCGGAGTAGGTATTAAAATCCATGGAGAAGAAATAAAAACTTTGAGGTTCGCCGATGACATTGTAATTCTGTCAGAGACAGCAAAGGACTTGGAAGACCAGTTGAACGGAATGGACAGTGTCTTGAAAGGAGGGTATAAGATGAACATCAACAAAAGCAAAACGAGGATAATGGAATGTAGTCGAATTAAGTCGGGTGATGTTGAAGGTATTAGATTAGGAAATGAGACACTTAGAGTAGTAAAGGAGTTTTGCTATTTGGGGAGCAAAATAACTGATGATGGTCGAAGTAGAGAGGATATAAAATGTAGACTGGCAATGGCAAGGAAAGCGTTTCTGAAGAAGAGAAATTTGTTAACATCGAGTATAGATTTAAGTGTCAGGAAGTCGTTTCTGAAAGTATTTGTATGGAGTGTAGCGAAGTATGGAAGTGAAACATGGACGATAAATAGTTTGGACAAGAAGAGAATAGAAGCTTTCGAAATGTGGTGCTACAGAAGAATGCTGAAGATTAGATGTGTAGATCACATAACTAATGAGGAGGTACTGAATAGGATTGGGGAGAAGAGGAGTTTGTGGCACAACTTGACCAGAAGAAGGGATCGGTTGGTAGGACATGTTCTGAGGTATCAAGGGATCACCAATTTAGTATTGGAGGGCAGCGTGGAGGGTAAAAATCGTAGGGGGAGACCAAGAGACGCATACACTAAGCAGATTCAGAAGGATGTAGGTTGCAGTAGGTACTGGGAGATGAAGAAGTTTGCACAGGATAGAGTAGCATGGAGAGCTGCATCTAACCAGTCTCAGGACTGAAGACCACAACAACAACAGCCACTTTTATTTTTCAACAAGCAAAAGACAGCTGCCAATATTCGTAGGAACTTAACCACGATCGTATACACCGCAGTGACAAAAGAGTGACAAAAGTCATCGGTTATCTCCTAACTCCGTGTGCGGTGTAGTGCAGCAACTGCACATGGCAAGGATTCAACAAGTCTTTGGAAGTCCCCTGTAGAAGTACTGAGCCATGGTGCCTCCGCAGCCGTCCATAACTGCGAAAGCATTGCCGGTGCAGGATTTTGTGCACGTACTGGCCTCTCGATAACGTCCCTCAAGTGTTCGATGGGATACATGTCGGGCGGTCCCGGTTGACCAGATCACTCACTCGAATTTTCCGGAATGTTCTTCGAACAGTTGTGGCCCGGTGTGATATAGCATTGTCATCCATAAAAATTCCATTGTTGTCTGGGAACATGAAACCCATGAATGGCTGCAATTGGTCTCCAAGTAGTTGAACATAACCATCTCCATTAGCGATTGAGTAGCACCAAAGGACCCAGTCCATTCCACGTAAGCACATCCCACATCGTTATGGAGCCACCGCCAGCTTCCACCGTGCCTTGTTGACAATTTGGATCCGTGGCTTCGTGGGGGTCTGCGCCACACTTGGACCTTACCATCAGCTCGGGCCTCATCTGACAAGGCCTCGGTTTCCCAGTATTGTAGCTTCGGACGGATATGGCGAGGAGCCCAGGAGAGGGCTGCAGGCGATGTCGTGCCGTTAGCAAAGGCACTATCGTCGATCGTCTTTCATAGCCCATTAATGCAAAATTTCACCGCACTGTCTTGACGTATACATTCGTCACAGGTACTACATTGATTTGGCTCTGAGCACTATGGGACTTGACTGCTGAGGTCATCAGTCACTACATTGATTTCTGCGATTATTTCATGCACTGTTAACTTGCCTTTTAACAATGAAAACTCCACTGCTCTCGGTCGTCAAGTGAAGGGAATCAGTCACTGCGTTTTCTGTGGGGAGAGATAATGCGTGGAATTTGGTATTCTCGGTACACTGTTGACACGGTAAATCTCGGAATATTCAGTTCCCTAACGGTTTCCGAAATGCAAACTCCCGTGCGTCTAGCTGAAACCACCATTCCGCATCCGAAGTCAGTTAATTCCCATCTTGCGGCCGCAATCAAGTGGGAGACCTTTTCACGAGGACAACGCAAGCACAAATAACAGCTCCGTCAAAATGTGTGTGTGTGTGTGTGTGTGTGTGTGAAATCTTATGGGACTTAACTGCTAAGGTCATCAGTCCCTAAGCTTACACACTACTTAACCTAAATTATCCTAAGGACGAACACATACACCCATGCCCGAGGGAGGATTCGAACCTCCGCCGGGACCAGCCGCACAGTCCATGACTGCAGCGCCCTAGACCGTTCGGCTAATCCCCAGCTCCGTCAATGCAGTGCCTTTATTTTACCTTGTGATCGCGATACCACCGCCATCTGTATATGTGCATGTAACTGTCCCGTGACGTTTGTCACCTTAGTATACATTTATCGCTCCTGGAAACAGCTTTGCCAGTGCTATAAATACAATCTGATCGGAAAACAGGACGTTTGCCGATTGCCCACACTGCTGCTTGCTGACACTCCAGCAGCGGCTGGCTACACGTAGAGGAGTTTGGTGTACACGTGGAGGAGCCAACACGGTCGGCAGGCGGGATACACAGCAGGAAGCGGCTGGCAGGAGTAACGGAGAGGGAGGAGGAGGAGGGGTGGGGGTGGGGGTGAGCGTATTTTGACAGGCGGCTGTCACTCGTCTGTGTTTGCCGCGCTGTGCTAACACGCTGATTGGATCGATGAGCAGTGGCTGTCTGCAGCGAACCTGTGAATCACATCAAAGTCGGCTTCTTGAAAAGCGCCTTTGATCATGCGGAGGCGTACGGGAAGCTGCCTCTGCGTCTTCCGCTGCGCTCTCGTCACCTTCTGAACATAGTGCTTTAACCTGCCGCCTTAGAATAATAACAGCTGCGTTTATTTTTCTTTTGTTTGGATGTGACGTAGCGTGAGACACCTGTTGTGAAAAATTTACGTTTTTTGGTTTAGTATCAAACTCATTTGTCATTTCAATGAAAGGCTTTTGGATGGGATTGCGTCCGCAAGATAGATGTGAAGCCAATACATCGTTGACGCCATTGCTCTTCCGTCGGATGACAGCCGCTGAAGCATGTACAAAGTTCTCCTTAATAATTCCACAAGCAGCATCTAGGTGTTTGCGAGGTGGTGCGGGGCAAGGTAAAGCATTAGTGACAGCGAGGCAGTGAGAGGTAGACAAGGTGTAGCATAATCCAGAGCGAACATTGACACGGTGGAAACAACACGACAGTGAAGCAAAAACGTTCCAAGAAACGTGGTCTCAGTACACAAGCCGTTTACAAATAGACTGCAAATGTGAGTTCATAGGAACCACTTGCTGCAGTATGATATGTAGTACTTGTTAGTTCAAACGGATTAGGGTCGGTCGAAGGCCGTGCAGTCCGGAAATGGCAGGTCAATCAGACAAAATCGCCGTGAGCACTGAGGCAATCATCCAACCGACGCACCAGGTTGAGGATACCATTTTGGTAGAACACAGTGTCCTCATCCTCTTCCGACCGTTCATGGCCTTTTTTAAGACACCAATGGGATGATACTTGCATTGGGAGAGATGAGGACTAAAGAGCAGGTGCTTTTGCGTCTCCCACTTCAGTTGGCGTAACTCGAGCATTACGACATTTGCGATATCGGAATGTGCGTTGTCATGAAGAAACACCAATCCACAAAGGTGGTTTTCGACTGCCCCATGGAAAGTACTCTTTGAACCCGAAGAAAAACTTGAATATAGTGGTGCTGCTTTTACTCATGTGGTACAGATACGCTTCTCATCAATTAACATTTTCATTCTCCCAGAACGACAACAACGCTACATTTCTTCCAATCACGTATAACACTTTATACCTACACACATAATGGTTAGCAGACCGTACCGGACGTATACCCGCATTCTTAGACATTTTGAAAAAACCGTGTTGCGCCAGAAGCTCACCGTATTTTCGACTCTATACTTAATTGCTTTTTTGCTGCTCGTCACCAACTTTTGTGCCAACCTCTTTACCTCAGAGCAGTAGTTGAACCGTAAGTCCTCAGTTGTTTTTTGGATGTATTCCAATCTCTATCCTTCTTTACAATTTTTATCCTCTACAGTCCCCTCCAATACCAAGAGTACTATTTCCTGATGTCTTAACAGATGTTCTATCATCCTGTCTTTCCATCTTGACAGTGTATTCAATATGGTTGTTTCTTGGCCTATTCTGGGAAGAACCTCATCATTCCTTACATTATCAGTCGTCCTTATATTCACCATTCTTTTGTAGCATAACATCTCAAAACGCCTCTATTCTCCTCTGCTCCGGTTCTTCGGTTCTTCCACAGTACATGCTATGCTCCAAACGTACATTCTCAGAAAGTCCTTTCTAAAATAAAAGCGTTTGTTTGATACTAGTTAAATTCTTTTGACCAAAATGCCATCTTCACCTGT
Organism: Schistocerca nitens; assembly: GCF_023898315.1. Lineage (NCBI taxonomy): Eukaryota > Metazoa > Arthropoda > Insecta > Orthoptera > Acrididae > Schistocerca > Schistocerca nitens. The sequence goes on from NC_064618.1 coordinate 268,728,981, forward strand.
GATAGTCGGCCTTTCGTGTCCTTTCGTCGCTCATCATGGTTCAGTTTGCTTCAGAGGTAGCGGATCCAGTAGCTTCATTTACCTCGTGACCGTCGGTTTTGATGGTACTTTTGATGGTATTTTTTTCGCTACTCCTCACAACTGTCGCCTTTCTTCGGTTTACCCACAATCCATGTTTTGTTGTCATTAGACTGGTCATTCCATTCAACTGCTCCTGTAAGTCTATTTCACTTTCACTGAGGGTAGCTGTATCATCAGCGAATCTTATCATTGATATCTTTTCACCATGAATTATACTTTATTCTTGACCCTTCCTTTTGTTCCCAGCAGTGCTTTTCCTTTTTCTTAAACATTTTTAATTCCGAACAGTTCGTCCTTGATCTTCCTGCATTATTGTTTCCCCTTGTTGTTGTACATATTGTATATTACCTTTATCCTGTAGCTCAACCTCATTTTTCACAGAATTTCGAACATCTTATACATTTTACCATGTCGAACGCGTTTTCGACGTCGACAAATACTATGAAGGTGTCTAGACAATTTTTTCAGTTTTGCTTCGATTATCAAGCGCAACGTCGAGACCGCCTCTCTAACGCCTTCACGTTTTCTAAAACCACACTGATCGTCATCTAACATATCCTCAGTTTTCCATTCTTGTCAGCATCTCTGATGAAAGAGCTGTTGAGCTGATGGCAGGATAGTTCTCGCGCTTATCTTGGAAGGGGTGTTGGTATTTGTTCACTATCTGCTTCTCTTATAGCTTGGATACACAGATGGCTGTTCCGCTTACTTTGTTTGTCAGACTGCGCGCAGTGTCATCTGCGAGACTGCAGTAACATCTCTGCGTCAGCCGCTACTTACGGATCTTGGCTGTAAAGACAGTAAGTTCGCATCATGCAATCGTGAAGTGAGCCACGCCCAAGGAAGCAGCAGAGCGAGAAATACATTATCTTTATTGAGGAAATTGATTTTATAATATGGTTTTTGACAACTTTACTGAGGGACAAAGCTTTTTTGATTGATTTAATGAAGACTTCATAATAAGGTAATAATTAATATTCTTTGTTTTAACTGCGCGCGAGCTGCTGCCTGCACGTCATTACAACAACCAGAACTTTCCCCCTCTTCTTAGTTAGGTAACATTAGCAACAATTCGGAAAAGGTTAGCTCAGTTAATGCAACATATTGTAATCTATGCTGAACGTATATATTTCGTAACAATTCTTTGAGCATGACGTTGTTGAACAAACAACTTTAAATTATTTTCAGAGTTTGCCATTTCCTTGCAAGTCCTGTAATTAAGAATACTTTTGTAAAGTGACTTTTTTAATTTGCCGATACACCTTTGAAAGGAATCAGTACTCATTTCCTAATCTTCGTCATTCATTAGATAAAGTTTCACAATTGCCAATTGAAATGCAGGCACATTATGTGGACTCATTGCACACGGGGTTCGCCTGCAGTTAGTTTGCCGCCAGTTAAATGACGCGCACCTTTTTAGTAGCTTTCAATGGCAGCAGCAGCAGTGGTTTCCAGAGAGCGGTTGCCCGATCGCTATTCACTACCACAGGTAAGCCAAAAGGGAAAAAGAAAAAATTACATTTCACACTGAAGAGACTTCCTTTGTATGACCATAAATGAGTTACGGTTTCGTTAAATTTCCTGTCAGAGAAGTAAAGAAGTATGAAAAAGAATGTTATGATTTTTGAAGCAAACTTAAATAGAATATCGTTTTCTTTATGAGCAAAGCAACTGCCAATGCAAAACCAATAAACAGAGACTATCAGTGAAACTAATAATTTACTTTTAAAGAAACTTTCACTTGGCGGCTTATCTTCAAAGGACAGCTCTCGTAGACTTTTTGTGAATATTACATATTTAGGTGCACTGCTCTCGTCTACGACTGTTTACTAGTAAGTTTCTGCTACAAGTGTACTATATTTTTAGTATCATTGCTCTATTTACTAACAATTTGCGTATTCTTTTTTTTCAGCATAGTAGGAGTAGTGCTGTATTCCCAGTTTTCTGTACTTCGTAAAAATACATCTCAGCAATATGCCTAATGCTGACAGAAAGGTTAAGCCCAGAAGCACGAACAACAATCAACCTTAGAATCAGAATTCTTCAATTCCCACCGCACAGTTTATGCAACCCTGAGGTAACAATGCAAGCGCGAAGAGTCAACCTCCGCTCAACACAAGACATGTTACAGAGCAGTGAATGCGCACGAATTTTCCAATTTGAACATCTCATTCCCCGACAGTTCTCGCGATTTTAGAGTGACAAACGAGGATCCCATTCCAACAGGCATCAATTCTAATCAGATGACGAAATTTTGCCGCGACAAACTGCGCCACGAAGAACACAAACAATCCATTCCGTCACCCACGTATGCCGCACGTACCGTACACGTTACAAAACATGCTAAAGCAAGGAGAAGAACTGAAAACACATTTCACTTCACTACTCGGTTTGACGAATTCATCGATAAACAGGAGGAAAGTATTTAATTTTTTTAGACGAACCTGGGGGAACTTTCTGGCACAATCCAGACAAAGGCAGGAGAAATCACAGAATAAGTAGGTAAAGACATACATAAGTGAATTCTCAAACACTTTCTTCAACGGCCGTGACTGTTCTGCCACACAAAAACACGAAAGTTTTGGTTACAAACACTTCCTCTCCATCTGAAAGTTCTAAGTTTTTCAGGAAAGGTACGAATGACTTGCATCTATTAGACTGGGTTTAGCAGTTTAGCTTCTCTCTACCACCTAGCTGGCTGGTCATACTTAAGCTTGAATTCATTTGCGGTTTTTTAGAAGATGAACCTGAAATGCGAATTCCACCGATCGCTAGACAGCCTTACTCATCTGAAGAATTTCCAAAGGCATTTCTCGCCGCATTTTGGTCAAAAGACAAAATAATTTTTAAAATACACATTTTGCAACATTGACTCAATTTTTCGATCACATGGTACAACAAAATCATCTGACAGAGCCATTTAGCGCTTCTGCTTTAATACAGCTTTGCATTTCGAAATTACCCAGATCACTAAAATATCATTGCCAACAGGACATAAGAAAGACAACATCATTGCTTTCCTTGGTGTATTACAATTACCGGAAATAGACAATGTAACTTTGTCATACATCGCAAACACTCGTCAGCAACGAACGTAATTATGATGACAGAAAATACAGAGGATTGCAGAGACACTTCAGCCAAGGAGCCTACAGTCACACACAACTACACGGCCACTTTCAATCCGAATCAAATTACTGACGACATGATCAGCCCCATTTAACTCAGACAGAAACATGAATAATGAAGCAAATCGACACTCACATCTTCAAACATACAGCCATCCACACAAAACAGGGAACAATTACATACTGCATTGTCATCGACAGTGATGCGTACCATCCAAATCGGTCCATTTACAGACCATAGAATAACGAACGCAGAGATCACGATATGGATAGAAACAGAGGACAGGGCAATTGGAACATATGACATTACGGACATGTACAACATTTTTCTTTAGCCGTTTCTGACAGGATATTTCATCCAAGGCAACCGAGGCAAGTCACCACCGCAATTTTCAGTTCAGATTGTTGAGCTTAGTCCACCCAGAGCCGCGACAAGGTGGGACAACAACGACTAGAAAAATCGCCTCTGGACGATGCGCTCGCACTGTCAACACAGAAAAGGACTCATTCCTACAACATTATTACTGACATGATCAGTCTAGAGGGCAAGAGCGGTAGATGTTAAAATGCAAACATCTTAGAATTCACTGCACTAGGCCACACTTTTTTTTGCAAATTTCTTAATCTTTCCGCTACATGAACCGAACTTCTGATTAATATGGATATCTTGAGTATACACAAAGATATACTTGATTTCAATAATTCTCACATTTCGCTAAGAAATGACGGCATTGTGTTTACATTATATTTCGACTGTTGTTCGGCAATAGAAGAACAAGATGTTAAGGGACTTTACGTTTAGACTTCACATAGAAATATGAATTGGTACTCATCTATTTATACTAACGTAGAAATTTTCCGCATCAACGAAGACTACGAATCTGACATAGATATTTTCAGGTAATTCAGAACAAACAAGATGAAGCTGCGACAGGCGGTGAAAAGCAACAATTACACCGCATACTCCCACGTTTTTGATAGCATTTCAGGTACAATTCGAGGATTTGTGAGTGAATTTAAGGTGAAACCACATAGTGAATTTACAGTTCCATCATATAATATTTCACTGATCTAGCTGGAGTCTGAGCTTATGCTTCAACAAGGTATCTTCAAACCTCGTTGATATTCTCGTTGCGGAGAAAACTTGGTATGACCAAAACTCCACTCTGAAATTATTGTTAGAACCCTTCTCAAATCATGACATTAATTTCAATATTGGCAAATATGAATTGGAAAAATCGCACATTACATTTTTAGGACGTATCATTTTGCGCATAGGCATTCTAACAGATGCAGAGAAATTTGACACTCAAACTGCTACAGCAAAACGTCAAGTTAAAAACTTCATTGGTCTCAGAAATGTTTTTCGTCGTTTGATTGACTGCAAAGCTCTTATCACTCTACGGTTATGCCAATTAACAGGAAGAAGACAGTCTGGAAATAGGATTAACAAGCTCCAACAGAATTTGATAGTTTAAAAAATGCATTAATTCACGAAACATAGCTTTTCCATCATGACCTTTCTTGTGATTTCTGCTTTACCACAGATTCTTCTAAGACTGCACTTAGTGTACAATTATGCCAGAAAATTTGAGAGAAAAATGTTACAGTAAAAAGCAGTGGAAAAACGTATTTATGGTGTTCTTGCTAAATGCAAACTTCGTCAGAATGGCTCACACTTCACTCACATTTTTCCTATCATTCCAGCAAAATTACGTCATGTAGATGCAATTGATCTATGGACCATTCCTACTAACAAAGCAAGAATTTTCTTACATTTTCTTTGCAGTGAAGTTTACTTCTAAATTTGATTCTTTCGCACCTTGAAGAAAAGCAACAGCAAAAACCGTATCTGCAGCCTTTATCCAGAACTTATTACTAGAAGTAACTCTTGTAGACAAGGTAATTTCTGATAACGGACCACAATTTTCATCTAGTTTTTCGATCTGCACTTTGAAAAATACGAAAACTCAACCAATCTTTACGTCCCGGTACCATGAACAATCAAATCCTGCAGAACATATACTGAATGAATTAAATGATTTAGACTCTACTGTCACAGGAAACCCACAACGGGTTAAATGTGTACATTTTTTTAGGAACTGATGAATTCTTTGCAGATTACTCCACATTGCTTTCTCTACATTTAGTGTTGAAGAACAAGCTACCAGTCGATCGCATTACAGAAATTATTCATTTTTCACAGCTACAATGTTTATGACATCGTGAAATCACTGACAATGCCATCAAAAATATAAAAAGAGCAGCAGAGAAGAGGAAACACACTCAAAGATAAAAATGGTGGATAAAGAATTGTACATAGGTCAAAACATTTTATTTCACTCCCACTGCCTATGTCACGAAGGTAAGGTAAGCCTCAGAAATTCTTTCTCTTGCACGACAGACCTTATCACATATGACTGATCGCCCATTCCAGTGCTGTTCACATAGAAATGTTGGAAACCAAGAAACTAACGTTAAGGCATTTACTGACTGACAAAGGATTGCACTGGCATGTCAGACGAGGAAACTTTGTTGAGGAAGACAGAAGGTTTTTACACTACTGGCCATTAAAATTGCTACACAACGAATATGACGTGCTATAGACGCGAATTTAACCGACAGGAAGAAGATGCTCTGATATGCAAATGATTAGCTTTTCACAGCATTCACACAAGGTTGGCGCCGGTGGCGACACCTACAACGTGCTGACATGAGGAAAGTTTCCAACCGATTTCTCATACACAAGCAGCAACTGACCGGCGTTGCCTGGTGAAACGTTCTTGTGATGCCTCGTGTAAGGAGGAGAAATGCGTACCATCACGTTACCGACTTTGATAAAGGTCGGATTGTAGCCTATCGCGATTGTCCTTTATCGTATCGCGAAATAGCTGCTCGCGTTGGTCGAGATCCAATGACTGTTAGCAGAATATGGAATCGGAAGGTTCAGGAGGGTAATACGGAACCACGTGCTGGATCCCAACGGCCTCGTATCACTAGCAGTCGAGATGACAGGCATCTTATCCGCATAGCTGTAACGGACTATCAGCTCGAAGACCATGGCTGCGGTTACCCTTGACGCTGCATCACAGACAGGAGCGCCTGCGATGTTGTACTCAACGACGAACCTGCGTGCTCGTATGGCAAAACGTCATTTTTCCGGATGAATGCAGGTTCTGTTTACAGCATCATGATGGTCGCATCCGTGTTTGGTGACATCACGGTGAACGCACATTGGAAGCGTGTATTCGTCATCGCCTTACTGGCGTATCACCCGGCGTGATGGTATGGGGTGCCATTTGTTACACGTCATGGTCACCACTTGTTCGCATTGACGGCACTTTGAAGAGTGGACGTTACATTTCAGATATGTTACGACCCGTGGCTCTACCCTTCATTCGATCTCTGCGAAACCCTACATTTCAGCAGGATAATGCGCGACCCCGCATGTTGCAGGTCCTGTATGGGCCTTTCTGAATACAGAAAATGTTCGACTGCTGCTCTGGCCAGCACATTTTCCAGATCTCTCACCAATTGAAAATGTCTGGTCAATGATGGCCGAGCAACTGGCTCGTCACTATACGCCAGTCACTACTCTTGATTAACTGTGGTGTCGTGTTGAAGCTGCACGGGCAGATGTACCTGTACACGCCATCCAAACTCTGTTTGACTCAATGCCCAGGCGTATCAAGGCCGTCATTATGGCCAGAGGTGGTTGTTCTGGGTTCTGATTTCACAGTATCTATGCACCCAAATTGCGTGAAAATGTAATGACATGTCAGTTCTAGTATAATATACTTGTCCAATGAATACCCGTTTATCATCTTCATTTCTTCATGGTGTAGAAATTGTAATGGCCAGTAGTGTATATACGTTTTTCTTGGACATTATTTTGTGGAGGCTTATAAGGTTTTCTTTTATAACTTCTGTGACTATAAGGGATTGTTAGTTTTTGTACTATTTTTTCACATCTGGTATTCACATGTAAATATGTATTTTTACCGTTGCAAAGAATGACCTTACTTTTACTAACCATGCACATTCTTGTAACATTTTAACTGGAGACATCATCGAACAGGTATGCTACTAACGAAGTCTTCGTTAGAGGAAGAGGTAACATCTAATATTTAGCAGAGACAGAAATAATCACAACTTTCTCTATCACGTGAGCCTGTGTAGATGTACGAGTATAGTGTTTGCTGTGTTTAGAATTGCAGGTAGATAACTGAAGGAGGTAATTATCTGTTCAGAGATGGATGTTGTAGAAGAGTAGGACAGGGTAGACGAGACGAGCTGAGAGTCATAAGGAGTCATTTTCACTAAGTACAAATAATGATGCTGAAAGAGGTGTGATATGGATAGAGACAAAGATGATAATTATGAGACTTCCATGGTTAAAGATTTTGACAAGAAAATGTGCACACGACTAAGAATTTATCTTACAATATGTTTCTGCTAATAATAATAAGAGATATGAATTTGAGTTAGGGATTTCACGGATCTAATGATGAGTGATTTGAAGTACAATGAAGCAATGTTCTTTATAGATACAGGGGAGTTTCCTTTAGCTATGCAATTATCTTTGTTTTTACAGCTTGCTATTTGCTGTACCGTAGTCGATGTGTAATTTTCAGTACATGAATTAGGGACCTAATACTTTGATGTTGTACTACAGTAGTAAGTAATTTTTTTTTCTCTGTGTTAGATAGCTGTCTGGTAGGTACATGCAGTTTGACATGGAGGAAAGTAGTATGGTTTCCATGAATTGGTAACTTTCCTTGTGAATTCATCTCTGTTTGTTCTTACACCCTTTTTCTCCTTGGTAATTGTAGCACAGGTATAGGAACGTAAGATAAGGTGAAAAACATGAGCTAATGCGAGAGAAGGAAACTTAAATTACACAGGAGGGAAATTCCAAAGAAATTTTGACATCTAACGTTAGATAACCTGTGACAAGAAAATTTTGAATGTGTTAACCCACAAATAATTACGCCTTTCAGACATTTTTTCTTATTATGTACGTACTGTTAATGAATTCAGTTTGTAGCCATTCAGGTAGACCAATACTTCACTTTATGTGTAACTTTAAGGCATGTGTGAAGTTTTAAATTTCTTTCTTAAGTGGGGTAGAATAAGGATGTTAATGTTAGTCCAATATTGGTAATGGACAAGAGGATAGATTAAGATTTTAATTTTTCTGCAGCTGTATTACATATACGATTCACATCTGAGTGGCGTAATGACTACTGCATTATTATACCAGTAACAACGTGTTATTTTTTCACAAAACCTTTCTTTCCCAGAACTAACGCTGTATCCTTTAGAAACAACTTGAGCTTGAATATTCTGTAAAAGTAGTACTTTCAACTGTTGTAATTGCAGATGTAGTTAGCTTGAAAGTATAATGTAAAAAATTCAACTTACGTTCATGTTTGTATGTGTCTGGTTGGTATCTGAGAAACTGGTAAAACTTGTTTTGATACGGAAATACGTAAATCTCAGTGCACGGCAACAGACCTGTGTTACAGCTAAATTTTGAACGAAAGTATTTGAACCACACGTTACACGATGCGAAATCCAGGATAGCCAGAACATCAAACGATTTGCCTGTGAGAGAGGAATCTGTTTTCAATAGAATTTACATATGCTTTCTGACTGCAAAACAAAATAATTCAGATAAAAATGTTCGCCATGAATATAGCTAATCTTTATATTAATCATGTAAAAAATCACTACGCCAGAATATTTATCGTACTGTAATTACACAGAAAATGAACGTATAAATTAACGCATCTGAGTGTATGATACTCTGCTTGAAACTCACAAGATTGCAGTTTACTGAGACCATCCATTGGTATTAAGCCTCTGAGCTAATATACTATTTTCACAAATAGCATTTTGGCAATTACTGTGACCTACAATGGGCATGAAATTGATGATAATTAAATTTGTTGGCCTATCTGTGTTAACGGAATGGTCTTCTGTTCTGCAACCTGTTATTATTAAGATAATGATAAAATTGTAAAAAAAAAAAACAAATTCCATTTGCCGTACTTGCGATGTGCAGTGCACGTAGGTGTCTTATAAATTTTCGTAAACAGTGCTTCGGTAGTACACAACTCGCAATGAGCAATGCGAGTATACAAACACATTCACATAGCAAAAAATGGAAAATGAGGAACTAAACTTCACGACTGATAAATGAGAACGAAGACTCCCAGTTAAACCTTGCTTCATTATGCTGTAAGAATGCACCCTTTCAAAAAGTTCACAGAACTTGATAGATTATGAAAATATTTCTTAATAATTTTCCTGTGTACAGTTACTTTCCATGACACTTGTTTCAACTGTAAGACATATCTATGTGCTTCAATATAAAATATCTACAGTAAACTTTAACCATACACAGTGTTATCAGTAATAAAGTAAACCATTACGAATATATAAAAATTGGATTACCTTAGACGTTGGTTTAAATAATTCTTTCATTAATACAACCACACTTAGTATTTTTCATCAAAAAGTATCATTACAAAATCCTTTCTAATTAATGTTACCTCCACTACATGGTAGGTCAGCTTCCATCCTTTTCAAACCAAGTACATTGCAAGGCTGTCTACCACACACTGACCCCTACTCTGACGAAGTAAAACTAACCTCAGTGATAAAGATCTGTGGTCTCAGGAAGGCTATATCGATATTACAGGGGATGAGTACATTTGTCAAATTGGCGACTTCATTCACAACTGTAGCCAAAACTTCTTGAAAATCAACATGGAAAATAGGAGAGTCCCCTTTCATTACCCCTCCCCTAATAAAAAAGAATATTGCAGAGTGGTTTCTGGTGATCCAATAGCAGGAAGCACACAGAAATATTCTACATAAGAAACAATCACAAAATGATGGTACAAAAGTATGGTTACAAATACCTAAAGTGGTTGGCACTACATACAAAATACCAGTGAAGAGGGACAACGTGTTACAAATATGTTATGTAAGTCAAAATACAAGTAAAATTACATACACGCAAACAAGTGTACGAAACATCCAGTATTAAGTCATTTTACATATTGGTTGTGAAAAAGAAGACATGGCATAAAAACATGCTTGTTGTGATATATCTCGAAGTCGAATCTGTGCATATCAGTTACGAGGAAGAGCGCCGCCCACGCGAAAACATGCAGAACGTTGATATCATTTTCTGAATACTTTCTGGTAGAGCCTAGGGAGGGAGCCTTGGATTATTTTCGGAAATTTGCAAAATGGGGATGTATACTGTGTTTCAAGAATTGTTCCTTCTTTGATATTGTTGTCGGTAACAAAGGGATGCGATGCGAGTGATTCGAAGCGAAACAATCGATATGTACGGGCCCAACTTCGAGATATATCTCAAGCTGAGGGACACGCTTAAAGCTTGATTGGACCAAAACATCTTTTACAATTTATTTTTCATTTTACTAGTATTGTAAACATGAACGACCAAGCACTGTTCCAAATTTTCGATAGTAAGATTGTGTCTTCGATCACTCAAAACATTTTTTTAGCAGAAGAGGACCGTTCTACATCGACTGAGGTAACTGGGCAGTATTTCAATTTGGGTGCTATGTTGGCGCTTATTGTTTGTCGTAAAAGTTCACCTATCCGATTAATAAAGCTATCAATTTGGCACAAGGGTTCAAAGCCTGGGTTATTGTTTACAATGTTTTCAAACCTTTCTTTAAGTTTTCTTGGGAATACCTCCAGCAATGAGGAGTTCACTAAACGCCAAACCAACGCCAAACCTTGAATTTCAAGCTTTTAAATACTTGCAGGTCACGGGAAAAATGAGTGCTTATCACAGCAATGTGCTTTTTAGTACCGGAATCATTAAAAACTTCCTTGCATTGGCAAACTGCCAAAGTCTCTGCACTATCGAAGTCGTTTATTGTCCCTCTAATGGCCTCGAAATGTCCACTTTAAAACAACACAGCGTCGACCCACTTACCTCAACGATTTACCACTGATTCAGAAGGTAAAGGCACATTTGGTAGTTTTTCTTTGTAGGTCTTAATGCGAGCAGAAGCCCTTAGAAACTCTTTCTTTGTGGATGGAATCAGTTTATTTACATTCACAAACGTGGAACGTACTTCTTCACCAGGCCGATTTCTTCCATTAGCAAAACACATCACGTGAATTAAATGGGGATAAAATACTCGGAGGACTTTTCCTGCTTTGATCATATAGGAAGCAGCACCTGACATAAACACAAACACCCTTTCATCTGCAGAAGATTCTGGAAATATTCTTTTGCTACCCTCATTCACAAATCTAACTATCGTGGAATGATTTACTTTTTCAAATTCTTAGCCGGCCACTAAATATGAAGAAGAAGGCTCTTCTTGTAAAGTACCAACAATTAAACTTGCAATATAACGGCCACAAGTGTCTGTAGTTTCGTCAGTTGCAGTAGAGATAACGCTGTCCTTGAGTTCATTGGGTATTTCTTCCAGAAGAATTACGTAAATTGTCGGTATGTAATTTTTACCCATTGTTGATTCATCTGGCATATTTTGATTTGAGCAATATTTGCGCAGGAAGCCTTTGAAGATAGGGCTTGTAGGTTTGTGAAGAGGAATGTTGCTTGCAATGACTGCTTTACCTAGATCCACGTTAAACCAACTTTTTTGGTTACCTTTGGACAAACCCTGCTGCTGCAACTTGCCACTGTCAGAAGTTGTTGTCGTGGTCTTTTCTTCTGCATTCCGGTGATATGAATACTTGTCTTGACATGCTGGTCTTTTGAAACTGTTTTTTGCACGAAAAGTTTTTCTCGCAAACTCGATGATATAAAACAATTCCGTCATATGTAAATGTTCGAGGATGGGCAGCTGTCCTCGAAACGAAATTTCTTTTTTCGGGATGCATGGCGCACAACACATCGTAAACACGTTAAGCTGTCTACAAGTAAATAGAAAGCTAAAGTGAAACAAAGGACGTGCGACTAAAAGCTTCCGTAGTTTAATTGTTACCGACGCGTACGGTATGACAGTGGAGCGTATTAGCCGGGGGCGCGTGCACAGGGGCAATGACTCTGCCTGCCTGTTCCTGTTCCTCTTCTGTCATGATTTCGCTAGGCAATGGTCTCTCGGTTAGCGACTGCACTCAATTCTAGGTTGTGGTCAATCTGTGAGACATCGAAACTAGATCGAGCTAGAGACCGCCCGTCAAAATTTTTAAAGTATTGTAAACATAGAGCGAATATATGCATCGTTATTACTTTCTAGTTAAAATACGCAATAATTGGTGAAAAGGAGCCACATACGCAAATGCATATGCAACATGCAAATGCAAATAATCCGGTAGCTAGTTACATCGATACTACGGAGGTTGAGTATATTTATCAGATTCGCAACTTCATTCACAGTTGTGGCCAAAACTCCTCGATAATCGATATGACAAATAGAACAATATTCTTTCAGCTTCACATATCACTCTTTCACACCTGCAAATACAATCTGAACCCCGTTTTATGAATCAACATGCATCTACCCAGCAAAGAAAGAGACTGTCAACTTTATAGCAAAGTGCTACAATTGCAAATGAACATTTAGTGGACTGGCAATTCGTCTTCTTCTCATTGTTTGTTTATGCCATTCTGCCTAACTGATAAATATTTGAGCTTTGAGCTGTCAGCGGAGATCTAGAAATTGGTACTTCAGGCTCTGAGTCATCTCTTAGCAAGTTACATAACACGTGTACCAATTATTACGAGATGCTTTATGGCCTAGATCTGCGATTTTCTGGATGAGAATAAATGACAAACATTTGAGCTCTGAGTTGTCAGAAGGTTGCACACATGGATTTATTTATTTATTTTACATCCTCTGAGCCTTCTCTGGCCTATCATCTATGGACCAAGTTTTCACCAGATTCTTTGTCGATGTCAGTGGATCAAGTATGGAACTCAATCTCGCACTGAATCTCTGGCGAAGGTTACTATGACGATAATGTACAACGACCTTTCGTGAAGTGCTACGAACTTCCATGCTGTGAGCAGAACATTCCGCGAAATTGTAAATGATGTGTTGTGTGCCTTCTTTATGCAGTTTGAACGATGGGATACCACTCAACTTAACCCTGTCATTTGTATTTGTATATAAACATGTAAATATTGGTAAGTATAACTTTTGCAATTCATGTGAAAACAAAAAATAACGTACCACACACTTGAGCAATGAGTGTAACAAATGTAAATATCTTCAATGTGTTACAGCTTCGAAGCATATGCTTCAATTGCTACATCTTTATTCATTATGTATCTTTCAAAGTTATTTGTAATTTGAGATAGTTCCTCATATCATCCCGTAACTTTATTTAAACAATTGTTTTATCTCGCTCCTGTACACAATAGAGAGAGTTCTTTCACAACTTCGTTAGCGAATTTCGGAGACTAAGCCTTGCAATCTACAAAAGTTACTCAGCAAAATTTTGGCCGGTGAGGCAAGGCGGTTATGAGAGGGGTGTTGATGATTGTTCACCATCAGCTTCCCTTATAACTTGGTTACACGGACGTCTGTAGGGCTTACTTTGTCAGACAGCGCGAAACGTCATCTGCGACAATGCGCGTCCGCAATAACATCTCTGCCTCAGCCTCTACCCACGGATGCTTGTCATAGTGACAGTTAGTTCGCATCGTGTAACCGTGAAGAGAGCCATGTCCAAGGAAGCGGCAAGGCAACAGATACATTATCTTTATTGATGAAATTGATTTTATAATATGATTTTTGATATCTTTACTGAGAATGAAAGTTTTTTGATTGGACTGACGAGAACTTCATAGTAAGGAAATAATTATGTTCTTTGCTTTAACTATGTGCTAGCTGCTGCCTGCACACCATTATACATTAGATTTACGTTCATTCCAATTGATCCGTGGTGAGGAGGTCCTCCAGAATGTAGAAAATGTCAGGAAAACAATAATACATGACAAATATTTACAACTGAAACAAATTTAGAATCAAACAAAGTAACATTAACGACAATTCGGAAAAGATTAACTCACTTAATGCAACCTTTTGTAATCTATGGTGAACGTATATATTTTGTAACAATTCTATGAACACGACATTGTTGGGCAAACATCTTTAACGTCTATTCAGAGTTTGGCGATTCTTTACAGTTCTTGATTATAACCGAGAATACTTTTGTAAAGTGACTTTTTTTTTAAAAACTGCCAATACACCTTTTGAACGAATTAGCTTGAACTTGATTTACCGCGTCGTCATCCATTTCCCAATTTTTGTCGTTCATTAGATAAAGTTTCACAACTGCAATTTCAAGTGTAGACACATTATGAGACTCACTGAACACAGAGTTCACCTGCAGTTAGTTTGCCGCCAAGTAAATGAGAATCGCCTTTCTAGTAGCTTTCAAAAGCTGCAGCAGCGGTTTCCAGAGAGCAATTGCCCCAGAGCTGTTAATTGCCACAGGTAAGGCAAAAGACAAAAAGAAAATTTAGTTTTCAGTTTCAAGGGGCTTTGTTTCGTACGGCCAGAAATCAGTTGAGGTGTCGTTGAATTTCATGCCACAGAAGTAAAAAAGTATGAAACATGGTTTTTAAAGAGAACTTAGGTAGAATCTGGTTTTCTTTATTAGGTGAGTTACTATACATTTTCATTGGCAATCGTGCAGTCAAATTAACTTGTTTTATGCTTCATTGTTTGCAATAGATGCTGCTTTTCTAACAACATTTCAGATAATCGAAGCAAAGCAATTACCAATATTGAATCAATAAATAGGAACTGTCAGTAAAACTAAGAATTTTTTGTTAAAAGTCTTTCAATCCGCTATTCTCTCTGTGGGATTGTGTGTATGATGTTTTTCAATATGTCTTATGAGATGTGTTAGATTCTACAAATCAACTTAGGTAACAAAGAAGCAAACACAAGTTATATATAAACAAAAAAGGAAAACGATGTAACAACAACAAAAATTACCAAGTGTGGCATTACAAACATTACCGTCAGAGGCTGCACAATTGGCAACAAAATATTGTGAGAAGCCACGCGTACCTGGTACCACAAAGTGCAGTTTGTCTACTAACGTAAAATACGAAGGTTGAGGGTGGACTAAAATTTTTTTGTATGGCCACGTAACGTCTGCATATGTCATAGGCTAGCATATTAAAACAGTGTAAAGTATTCGCTCCATTATAAAATAAACTAAAATAATGAAATCAATGACTAAAAGAAATGGTAGTGAAATAGATTTCCGTATGTATGATGCGTCATACAATAAAAGATCAACACAGATATTAAAAAATCGACCTCACAGTACAGTGTCATAGTACATTTTTGCTCTCCTTTGTATGCTTTAAAAAAACGGTGTAAACTTAACATATATATCAGATGAAAGGTGGCTACACTGAGCCACAGCGCCAGAGATCGCGCTAGAGAGTATTGTTCCGCCGCCTCCACTGGCGGTGATTATTGAGATGTCGTAGTGGGCAGTGCTTTGGGAGAACTCGTGATAGTCAGTGCTGAGATGTCGTAGTGAGGAGTGTTTGTTGAGATGAGCTAGTAGGCAGTGCTTGCTGAGATGTGATACTGAAAAGTTCTTGTTGAGATGTGATAGTAGCGAGTCGGTGTGGAGAGATTGTAATGTCTAGAGTGCTTTTCATCAATATAAATTAAGGTAACAAACTACTTTTCTTTTCTTTCTCATTATTTCAATGTCCTGAATAATGCGTCATTACAGGTTCAGTCAACAAAGCATCTGGCTTGTGTTCTTGTATTAGAGTGTAATTCTGGTTTTCTTGAGTAATTATGGTATTTCTATTTTCTTTAATTAATTCAGTATAAATGATATTTAAAATTTCTTGTGTTGTTGAAGAAGAACCGTGCCAGATGCGTACGTTGAGTCATACTTCCACACACAGAACAGTTACACTTGTGCTTTGGTTTCGTAGGTTTTATAGTTGCTGGGGACTTAATTAATTAATTGTGTTAATGAAAATTTCCATTTCATTCTTTGTTGTTGTTCTATGCAGTCAGATTGCGTAATAATACTAGTCAGGGCCAACCGTTTACGAGACATAGCGTAATCGGACATACAGCTACCAAAATTATTTGCATTTCATAATAAATAAGCCCCCATGCACGTGGCGACCGCTGCTTTGGATCGTCCCTTGGAATTCTTCTGATTGTAAAAATAGTAGACAGTAGGATTGTTGTAGTAATTTGTAGTTTAGTAATTGTAGTCTATATTGCATGTGTAGATTTGGTAATTGTCATTCTTCTAATGGTATTTATTTTACAAAATTTCATTTCTGTTGTCTTGTCTACGGGTTTGAAAATTAGTGCAATTATTTCAATTGTTCGGTTAATCGTGTTTGAGGGAAACATTTCGTGTGAATGGTATTGTTGGAGATAAAGTGTCATTGTGTGTAATTTTCATATAGTGACGAGTTTTGTATGTTTTGTAAATGATTACGTGACCGATGAAAAAGGAAAAAATGATGAATAGTGAGAATAACGAAATTGTTAACATGGCGAACTCGCCAACACAGGAGAAAGGGATGATGAATAATGGAGTTGAAAACAATTTAACAAGTCGGGAAAATAGGCCGGAAACAGTTAAAAATTTTTCACAATCGAAAAATTCTCAGATTGCGTGGTTAACGGCAGAAGAAACGGCGCAGTTGATGAGTGCAATATTAAAGTTGGGATCACAAATAGAAACATTTGGAACTGAGATGATAGAAATGATAAGAGGGTTAGGATCTGAATTAAAAACAGAGATAGGAACAAGTAAAACCGAGATGGAAACAATGGAAACACAGTTAGGCTCACGAACAGGGACATGTTTCAAAAACATGAAAGATGAATCAAAGAAAGAAATTAGAGAGGAAGTACAACCGATTTTGAAGGCTCACAATAATAGTTTAATTTCAACAGAAATCAGACAAGAGGAACAGGACAGAGAACGGGAAGAAAAAGATCGCGTGATAATACAAAATTTTTCAGAGTTAAATTTACAACGAGCACACGATAAGGAAGAAATATTTGAAAGAATTGAGGAATCAGTACCAAATGACTTAACGCAACAGTGTGAACAGTCAACTACTAAATGTGACAATACCGAAACCCGAATTGCGACACTTACGGAAGACGTAAACTTATCGGAAAGAGTTGAGGAGATTTCAGATCAATTGACAAATTTTAGTTTAAATGGGGACAGAGATTCAGATGATATAGCTCCATTGCCATTTTCAGAAACCGAAGAGTACCAGAGCATAAATAAGTATGTTGAAAATCACGGAAAATTTAATGAACGCGTTAAATGGGAATTTGAAGCATTAGGAAAGCAAGTGAAACAAATTGAAGGCGAAATTGTAGGAAAAGACAGCAAAAGAAATTTAGAATCACAAATAGAAGAGGGGTTTGAAGAAAGTAATTTGTTTTATTTACGGGATGCAACAAGAGAGCGCCAGGCGCGCGAACTTGACAATAATCGACACTCGGACTGGGACAGACGCGGTAGGTCTTTGTCGCCACGAGGCGAAAACTTTGACTATAAACACTTCTTGACTGTTCGGAAATTTAAGATCTTCCGCAATTCTAAGAATGACATACATCCATGTGCATGGTTAGATCAATTTACGTACGCACTTCCGCCAAATTTGCCACTAAGTCACAAACTGAAATTTATGTGCAGCTATCAAAGTCCTCAGGGGATTCACTATACTAAGTGAATATGTGCCGTAGCGTTCACAGGGCCCCGAGCTGTAGTGGTGCTATTTCCCTTTTAGTTTTCTGCACCGCTGCCTATTCTTTCACAATTCTTTGTCTCTATAAAAACAATTCTTCTACTATCCATCTATCTAGACAGTAGGTAAAGATTAACCCAAAAGTGACTTTGGAAATTACCGTTTGGACTTACTATATTTTCTGCAGCATTCATTAGTAGTTTAAATGAAATTTTACCTGTTTATCTTCGTGACAATATTACTTCATATGTTGACGACATTCTTATTGCTAAACGTTCTTGGAGTGAGCATAACAAAATTTGGGATTCATTATTACGTATTTTTGCACGAGTTGGCATGACAGTGAACTTGGAAAAATCTGAATTTGGTCGTTCTCAGGTGAAATTTCTCGGTCACATTATTTCTACAGACGGTATTCTTCCTGATTCAGAGAAACTAGACGCTATTCGTAATTATGCTGTTCCTTCCACAAAACGTGCTGTTCGTAGTTTCCTTGGTGTCTGTAATTTTCTTAGACGCTTTGTTGGATTGGATGATTTGGCCACACCTCGTTTACACATTTCCGTTATGCACATTTGGTCCCAGAAAATGCTTTCGTAAATTACAAGAAAATTGCTACTTCAGTAATATGGAAAAACGTATTCGATCTGTTCTTGCCAAATGCAAATTATGTCAAAAGGCTAAGCCGCCAACGATTTCTCACAGAGCACCGTTGTTTCCTATCATTCCAGCGAAATTAAGGGACATGGCTGCAGTCGATTTGTTCGGTCCAGTGGTTCGTTCTACTAATGGTTTTGCGTACATTTTCGTAGCAGTGGAATTGACATCAAAATATGTGTGTTTTACACCTTTACGCAAAGCAACAGCTCGTTCAGTATCTAACGCTTTCATCAAACATTTTCTTAAAGAAGTTGGTCATGTTGATAAGGTTATATCAGATAATGGATCACAGTTTCGCTCTAAAATTTGGCTTCGTACTCTACGGCGCCGTAAGGTTAAACCAATTTTTATTTCACTTTTTCACCCTCAATCTAATGCTTCAGAGAGATGAATGAAGGAAATCAATTAATTGTGCCGTCTTTATTGTCATCAGAATCACAGAACTTGGGATCAGTATCTTCATATTTTTCAAAACATTCTGAATGAACTTCCTAATGACTCAACTTCTTTACCGCCTCGATTGATATTAAAAAATAAAGTACCAACAAATCGCATTTCTGAAATCGTTCCTTTTCCGCCTTCACGGAAACTGCGGCATTCTGAAGTTGTCAACCTGGCTCTACGATATATTGCGTCTGCGGCTGCTAGAAGAGAGAAATCAGCTAAACGTCCTGGTCGTTTAAAAATTTTGTCAGTTGGTCAAAAGGTGTTAATTATGTCTCATCGTTTGTCTCATAAAGGAAAAGGCTTATGTCGCAAATTTTTTCTGCTTTATAACGGTCCATATAGGATTCGCAAAATTATCCATGATAACACTGTCGAAGTAGAAACTCTTAAATCTCGGCGCTCTAAGGGAATACATCACATATCTAACGTTAAAATTTTTGTGGAATGACATACTTTAGAGAAACTAACAGCTACATGTAAACATGCAGAGAATACAAGGATACCGCGCTGTGTTTTGGCGGCGGCACATACTCAAAGCAACAGTCAGTCTGCGCGCCGCACAAGGCTGTCGTTGACCGCAAACAATCACCTTCTACGTCACGCGTCTACAGCTGATCGAGCGCTCAGTGCGAATGCACTGACAGACGTAAACAAATACACAGTCTAATTTCTCGGATTAAATTCAGTATAAAGCTATGGTGACTTTATAAATTATGTTATTAACGTTCAGTATTTTTCAGGATACGGTTGTGTAAAATATTTAAGACCTTCAGGTAAATTCTGTGCGTGTCCGACGTTAAGACGACATGCTTTGGAGAAAATTTCAGGAAGAATGTAATTTCGAAGAAAAAAGTAATAAACTAAAAAGGGTAACTATTAATTGAGTTTATTTTTCAGGTAACATATTTCCACCTAGGTACGTACTTTAGACGTAATTTGCTGCTTGCGATTACGTGATTCATACTTTGTGCTAAATTTCATGTTCTATGAATTTACTTGTGAAGCGACGTGCTTGTGTACATTTGCTGATTTTGACAATTATTGATTAATGAACAGTGTTATTACTTATGTATATTATGCATCGCTTGGCTGCTATGCTTTTTCACTGATGTTATATTTTTATTATTATGTGCCTGCTGTGCTTATTTATTTAAATTGTAATTGTCAACTGATTAATTGTGCTGACTGTGGTTATGTATGTAGGTTACACTTTGTGATTTATCTGCTTGCGCCTTCATGTTTACTTATTAAGATTACATATGAACATTTATTTGCTTATGCTGATATGATGCTAATGACTTGTTTATTACGTAAGATACATATTTGCTGCTTTGCGTATGTATTGCATATTAACACATTTCCTTTTGTTGTCATAAGTACTCTTTAATTTGGTGTATAGAATTGCTGATATACGGTGTACGAA
The DNA here is from genome assembly GCF_023898315.1 of Schistocerca nitens. Lineage (NCBI taxonomy): Eukaryota > Metazoa > Arthropoda > Insecta > Orthoptera > Acrididae > Schistocerca > Schistocerca nitens. Next base: position 268,749,466 of record NC_064618.1, read on the forward strand.
CATGGAGTTTAGGTTACACTATGGTATTAATTGTAGATTGTTCGCTTGGCAGAGCCTCGTTGTAGGGATTGTGCTGCATCCACTTGTTGACATTCTGTTCTCTACTGGTATATTTACTCGCTATTGCATGTTTTGCTTACGCTCAGTGCCTTATATTTTTAAGATAAGAAAATGAACTGCTAATTCTACGAACGACATTGGTACAAGAAACTGCATAGAAGTCACATGAGCTGGAGGTTTTATGGAAGCTGTATAAAGTTATACTAATAGGAAGGAAGCTAACGACATGACATACCAAAACTAGGGTTAGACCATTGACAGTTATTACACTGCATTCTTCGTGAGCAATTGAAATAGGTAGTGACACTTGACACAAGAAATACTCCACATGTTTGCTTCTGTTTGCCATAATTTTTGAAGTGGTGTACACACTGAAATATCACGATCATTAACACTTCGTAATCGTACTTAATTACTGAGAGTTATTCGAACTAAGTCTGTTAGAGGTCATGTATGCATTTCTTTTATTTAATGATGGACAAGGAACCAAAATGTATCTTATAATTTATAATGAGTAGAAAATTTGTGTCAGATGGATTACACAGAGGTTGTGTGTGGACACTGTGTCTTCGGATTGTATGGGATGCTGAATTGAAGTTTGCACTAGAATTTTGTCTGTACTTTTTCGAGGAGACTGACTAGAGGAAAGAGTTGTTATGGAAGTGAAATGATATTGGTGCTGAGGTTTATATATATCGACGTATTGAAGAGGTGTGATTGAGGTATTGAGATTATGTGAAGCTGATGATTATTGGAGTTTTCGTGGACAAGAGGTAAGGTAAATGATATTGATGATCGACGTATTGAAGAGGTATTATTGAAGTATTGAGATTATGTGATGCTGATGATTATTGGAGTTTTGGTGGATAAGAGGTGAAGTAAGTAAGGAGCATTTTTTTTTTTTTTGTTGGTCCATATGGAACAAGGAGGATGAAGATGGCAGACTAGAACACTCAAGTAGAAAGAAGATTGTCTACACACACACTTTGTCAAATCACTAAGCAGTAAATACTTTTTTTTTTTTTTGGAGAGAGGAAGTAATTGCATATCTTGGCTCACTGACAGTTGTTCAGCAACTGTACATTTTGATCTGGCTTGGCAAACATTGGTCTTGACATGATGACTATGACGTTGACTAACTATTATTGACTGTTATACATTGCTGCCACTACTACTTGATACACATGATGAACATAAAATTTTGACAGAATTGCATTTACACAGTTAACACTATTCAACTACACAGTAGCACTAAATGTGGATGAAAGATGAGTGAGTGTGTTTTGTGTGTTTTCCTTTTATAATCCCAGAGAAGTGATCAAAACCTATCTCCTAAATATTATTTTACTTGTTTGTTGTGGCTTTCACTGACACCCATAAATATTATAGGTTTACTGGTATTTGTGTATTGTAATAGTTAATAGGAAAATTATCTGATATCATTTGTGTGTTTGTTATGATTTGTATGTTTAGTGTAAAAGCATTGTATGTGTATTCAAACTATTGTTCATGCCTGAACTGTCTGATTAGTGATGGTGCTGCACTTTTCAACATGATGTGTGACATTTAGTCATGTTTAATTTCTGCTGATGAACAGTGTGATTAGTGAAAGTGAATATTATGGACTGCGGTCTGCACCTGTTCAACATTGCTGGTGCCACTAATGGAACTGCTTATACTGAAATGGTGTTACTTGTTGGTGTCTGCACCTATTCAACATTACTGGGTGCCACTGATGGACTGTTTCTACTAAAAAAAATGTCATTTGTTGGTTTTGCACCTGTTGACCATTGCTGGGTGCTACTGCTGGGACTGTCAACTACTTGTTTCTTGGGCTATGGAAAGAGTTTATGTGAATATTTGTATAAACTGATTTTTTGTGTATTACTGTTTGTGAAAAGCTATGAGACTCTTACCTGCACATATTCGTCATTGCTGACGCTATGGATTGAATTGTTTAACCACATAATACTTGTGTAAACTATTATGTAAAGTCACATGTATGAAAGAATTTGTATTGCTTACTGTATTCTATATAATAGGTTATTGAAAGGTCAGTGCAAAGCCAAAATTTTATCTAGTTATATGATATTTACGCATTAATATTATCTTTTATTTTTGTCTGTATTTTTTTTGACGAATTTGGTGGTATTTTCACCACCAATGCTGGCAGAAATACCATCAAATTCTAGCCTGTGGAGGAAGGGCATATGAAAGGTGGCTACACTGAGCCACAGCGCCAGAGATCGCGCTTGAGAGTATTGTTCCGCCGCCTCCATTGGCAGTGATTATTGAGATGTCGTAGTGGGCAGTGCTTTGGGAGAACTCGTGGTAGTCAGTGCTGAGATGTCGTAGTGAGGAGTGTTTGTTGAGATGAGCTAGTAGGCAGTGCTTGCTGAGATGTGATACTGAAAAGTTCTTGTTGAGATGTGATAGTAGCGAGTCGGTGTGGAGAGATTGTAATGTCTAGAGTGCTTTTCATCAATATAAATTAAGGTAACAAACTACTTTTCTTTTTTTTCTCATTATTTCAATGTCCTGAATAATGCGTCATTACAGGTTCAGTCAACAAAGCATCTGGCTTGTGTTCTTGTATTAGAGTGTAATTCTGGTTTTCTTGAGTAATTATGGTATTTCTATTTTCTTTAATTAATTCAGTATAAATGATATTTAAAATTTCTTGTGTTGTTGAAGAAGAACCGTGCCAGATGCGTACGTTGAGTCATACTTCCACACACAGAACAGTTACACTTGTGCTTTGGTTTCGTAGGTTTTATAGTTGCTGGGGACTTAATTAATTAATTGTGTTAATGAAAATTTCCATTTCATTCTTTGTTGTTGTTCTATGCAGTCAGATTGCGTAATAATACTAGTCATGGCCAACCGTTTACGAGACATAGCGTAATCGGACATACAGCTACCAAAATTATTTGCATTTCATAATAAATAAGCCCCCATGCACAGATCAGCATAGTCTGAATCTTCCATCTGTCACAATATGACTTCAAGATTTTATCTTCATTTTAATGAATACGAATACAGATATATTGAGGACCATTTCTATAAGCCAAAAATGGGGGAGAAGAGGGAATACGGTTACAAAAATAACTAGTTTCTTGCAAGCACTACAAATTACCAAGATGTTTAATTGTGATAGTGTGAGAAATGCATTAGAGCGGCCGCGGCTATAGCAGTTTGAGTGATAATCGATGTAGTAGCATGTTTATGCGTGTCAGAGACTGTTGTCTGCGGCATTTTCAACTCCTAGTAGACAACAAGATACACAAATTCCTGATTGTGGAACGAGGAGAAACACCAGGCACTGCGTACCTACGATAACGTCGTCATTCTGTCACGTTCTTTTCTTTTGGAAACATAAATTTCAAGTCACTCGAGCACGTCACGGTACCGTCCTTTGTTTGCTCTATGCACCATCTCCATGTTGTTGTCAGTACTAGTAATTTCATCTTTGTACTTGGATAAATTAATAGCTAATGTAATCTTACTTTGTGTAAGCGTATGTTCATTAAAGCGTGTTTTTGATGTTCGTCCTGTCTGCCCAATGTAATTCTCTTGGCAGTCAACACCCGTTGTCTTACAAACACCGCAGTATAAACACTTACTCTTTCCTTATGAAATCTTATGACGAACCCAGTATCCGAAAGTATTTTCAATTTTAAAGCTGACTTTTACGTTAGATTTACCTAGGGACCTAAGTACCCTTCTTCGTAGTTCGTGATCACATTTTCTAGGCTTTAATTTGTTGCGTTTGCGCGTAACCATAAAACTTCATACCCATTTGCTTCCGTAATCTGTTTCAATACCTCTATCTGCTTGTATCTTGTTTTGTGTGCAAAGGCAGTCGCATCATCCTACACTACATGGAGTGGAAGCAGGCCTCCTAATACCGCTTTGATTTGCACTATGTGGCATGGATTGTAATATCAGTACACGTAGGTTTTCTAAAAATGACGAATTTGTGTTTCCCATTAGCTTTTGAAGTTAGATAACTGCGAATATTATCGTTCTCTGTTTCTAAAGCAAACTGTATTTTCGGATGCATGGTACACATTTTCTCAGCCATCTGCTTTGTATCTCCCACATTCCTATGAAATAAAACAATAGCGAAATTGACATTCCTTAGTAGTAAAGAACTCGACTTTACGGTAATGGATGTTTTCGGAAAAAAATTCATTGTCAAGGTCCAGTGCCAGCCATGAAAAAATTTAGAGTGTAAACTCCAGAAATTACTAGATCTGCAGTTCGCCTAAACTGGCTTTTTTATACTTCATTAGGTTATTTTTAATTATCTGAATGGTTCAAATGGCTCTGAGCACTATGGGACTCAACTGCTGAGGTCATTAGTCCCCTAGAACTTAGAACTAGTTAAACCTAACTAACCTAAGGACATCACAAACATCCATGCCCGAGGCAGGATTCGAACCTGCGACCGTAGCGGTCTTGCTTATCTGAATGGTTTCGTTAATACGTATACTGGTACACCAATTTTTAACGTCAAGCGATGCTAGTACCATATCGTGAGGAATATCAAGATCTAAGATTCGGTCAACTAGTTTGCAGCTGTTTCTAATGCAAAATGTTTGAGGGTAATACGAGGTTCCCAGTTTTTTGTTTAGCTGTTTGTTGAGGACATAGCCGGAACATTTAATACTGTTAAATACTGGACAAACACTCTTATCCACTTTATGTAATTTAACCCAAGCTTGTAATTTCGGGATGGATGGTTCATAGCTTTTCAGTCCTTTTCAGATCTGGTTGCCACATCCACAAATGCTCAAAGAAATTCCTAAGGAATGGTATCTATCCCTTCTGCTTTACTTGATGCTAGTCTTACGAAGCTGTTTCATACTCTAACTGCTATTGGATCTCCTGTTTCTTTCGTACTGACCTCTGTTTCTTTTTCTGTCATGTCATCAGAAAATTCCTCTCTTCACAGAGGCCGTTAATGTTCTTTCTTCTCAGTCTTCTGCGTTTAACAGTGGAATTCACACTGTGGTCTCAGTGTTGCCGGCCATGCTTTTAATTTCACCTTCGGGTACTTATAACAGTACCCTGTTTGACAATCAACTTAAATTCATCGGGAAGTATGACTAATTCATATTTGGTAATTAAAATTAAAACTTAGACTTCTGACTTTTTTGTATTAAAGCAGATGCTTCCATTACAGCTACCACAGGCCTGAGTTACCGATTATACAACACCAGTAACGTCCCCCCTCCCCCGCCGGATTGTTTAAAGTATCGAACTACCATGCATAAAACAGCCTCCAGCATCCGATTATTATACAAATGAGTTAATATGCTAAATATTTGACGCATGTCAATGTTTATGGCGTCATGTCTCCTGAACTATGTGTCGTACAATGATATTTGGCAGAATGAGTCAGTGCTATATCTGGATATTGTCTGTAAAATGTGTTGCGAGTAGAGTTAATAGCAAACGAGTAATAAATTCAAATGTCATTCCTGATGCGGTAGTTATACTCCATGAACAGCGAAATGCAATAAGTGATAAACTTTTTCCTTTCACTATTTTGTAGGGGTGGCAGCGAGGAAAAGTTTCAAAAAAAATTGAATTTATAAGTTTGTAGGGAACAACCAAGTGGTCGCATTCTTAACTTACAAGTCTGCGTAATTTGTGTGCTATGAGTCGATCTGTCTCAAGACATATACACTGTTTCTGACATCAATAATTCTTTATTGGTTTAAACCTCTAACGTAACTGAAAAGGCCACTCTGTTTTTAAAGGTCAGGCAACACGGTTCCATTGAGGGAAGGTGCTGAACCAAGATTTTCAAAAGTTAACTTATCACAAAATCCCTTCATGATAGGTCTTTTTCATTTCTTGCTACTTACTTGCTACAAACACAAAGACACCTAATTTCTAGTGGGCGTTTAAAACATCTTCAGTCATTCTAGAGGTATTAATTATTCCAATAACTGAAAAAGATTCATTTTGATTTATTTAAAAAGCAAACCAGAATCGCTTTAAGCAAATATTTAAAGAAACAGGAATCCATTTTAATAATTAAAAAGTTTTCAATAAAATCTCGCACAGGGCTAAATTTCAGTGTCATCATGAAAGGGTGTTCGAAACAAGTTACTCCTGAATAAAGATGGCTTAACCAACACTGGTAGCGCTCGTTAACTAGAACTTAAGAAGATTCTGAGAATGGCAAATAACAATTCGGCAGTCATGACCAAATAAAACTCATCAGTTACCACAGAATTACAGCTAGACACCTTTAGCCCACAAACATGCCGTGCAACTTGTGATGTTACAAAATAAAAGTGGTGTTGTTATTCAATGGAAAGTTGGAAATTGAGATTTAGCTTACTGTTTTATCAATCACAATTGGCGTAAGAATCATGGATTGACCATTGTCATAAAATATTGCATTATGAGATATGAATAGTTTTTACTTGCAGTTTCGCGTGGCTTGAGGCAGTCACAACTAGCGTGCTATTGATTAAGAAATCGCATTATCGTCTTTCTAATTACTTCATGATCGTAGATACGATCATACCCGGTTGTGAAGTTATTGTTATGACAAAACAATTTCCTAAGGGACCAGAAAGTTCTTAAGGGCGCAAAAACAACTGTAACATCACACAAAAGGGAAATTCAATATTAAAGCTGATGCAAGAAGACGATAAAACAGTTTTCTCTTTATCAATGTAACACACACATTCGACTGCTGAGCTTGGTGTCTGTAATATTAGCAAAATGCATAATTAAAATGAAAATAATACTGAGAAGATAATAGGAATGAGCACTGCTAAATGATTCAGTATTCCCAGAACAAATATTTATTATAACTAAAACATATATCGTACCTTAAGCTTAGTACTACAATGACGGTAGATTTTTATGTCCGTATCATGTCCATTGAGCGCTCTTTTATATAGCCATTGTCTTCTTTGAGTCGCTCGTGCGTCGTCACGGTAAGTTATAACAGTTATTTACACTTCACTCAAACTTAGACATAACACGTTTTTATACGTTTAGTAAAAAATTAGATCAGACCGCCACAAATCTGCGTCCGTATTACTCAAGAAAAACAGTAGAAGTCTCTTTAGCGCTCTAGGCTTCATTTGTTCTCCAGCGAACAAAATAGTGAAGGATCGCATATCTATCCGTATTTTTCTGTTTATATTGCCGCCCAAAGACGACAAATTACATTATTTAGAAAATTCCACCGTCGCCATGCGACGCCTCATTATACATTAATCATTATTTACAAGCAAGTATTTGCCTTCTGGCTGAAAGTATTAACTACTCGTATTTGCTGTTTTAATTAAGTCAAAAATAGCGAATATCACATTGCCTCCCATGAGGAGAGAGGGAATGCCGAAGGATTACCTCGATCCTCATGTCCTCATGAGATATTCGTGATTTTTGGTGTGACATTTACATCATGTTACTGGCGTACTATGTACATAAATTGAAATTACATTTATAAACATATATCAGATATTTATCATTTTTCAAAATAAACTTTTTCATTCTTTGTTCATCAGTCACTTCATTCCATAATACCAAGATTAACATTTATGAGCATATTTAAGTTTGGTCCATATTTGCTTATAACAATAAGTGAACGTTCGTTTCGCTCTTCAGGGGATAGAATACAGAAATTACTTTCTCTTGAGCTTAACAACTAATACATGAGTACAGTGAGTGCTTATTTTCACTAAACTAGAGTGGACAATGTTCGAGCATCTGTTGACTCATTGTGGTTCAATTACAGTTTAATAGCGTAGCACTACACTTCGTGATGCTTTCACTTTCTGTGTTAGCTGTCTACGGCGTTCATCATGCAGTACATCTGTCCTTTCCACTGTGGTGCCAGGAATTCAAGTGGCTTCCCGGGTTTTTATTTACAATATGAAACAGAAGAAGTGGAAAATTATTAGTATAACTTACAACTTATTGGATACATTTGTTAAGGATCGGGACTGGTCTGGAGTTTAGGGTCTTCCTATAGTGCACATTCATTTTCTTTGTCCATCAAGAGACAGGATTATAATTCATTTTAGCAGTGTTCAGGAGTGCCGGTATTAATGGCTTTCAGGTCTGAGTAATCTAACAATCTACTTCTCACTCATCTTAACTACAACTCAAGAAAATTGCTTAATTTACGTATGTAAATGTAGTCACACAAGTGTGCAAATGTACGATGTACGATGGAAGTCATGGCGGTTAGCAGTTTAAAGTTTGGATTGTTTCGTCACCCACACGTCAGCCACTCACAGCGGCTGCACAGTGTTGCGTGAGCTCCAATACTCAGTATCCGTTCGCGCTCAGGCTGTAACAGAGCTGCTGGTCGTCGATTGCTCCTTCTTTTCTTTTTTTTTTTTTTTTTTTTGTGAACTTCGTATCACACGAGTGCATCGCTACAAACACCTCGCGCGCGTTTTCCATCGGAGGAGCCGGACACTGAAGCTGCCTCCATACTTCTCTGTCAACTGCCTCCCATGAGGCCCACAGGTAAGTGACGACGAATGTTTTAGCTGTCGCTGCACTTAGAACAACACTGAACTTTGCGTTGCACCTATTGTCGTAGCCTTGACTTCTTTTTACACTTGCAGTACAACACTACCACTAATATACAGTGAACAGTTATTTTTATTATGCACGTCGCACTTTAGTGTGCATCTTCACACAGCATTCGTGCTTAGTTCCTTCGCCGATAGAGTTCATTTACAAAACAATCAACTTTGCAGGTTTCCTCCATTGGTACAGAAAGACTTATATTCTACTATTTACAAAAGATCACTTACGAGCTAATATTTACAATTAATGGTCACTCCTTTTGTTAAGTCCAGTGAACAACTGCTTTATGAATGGACTCTTTATATCTCACGATTTACTTTCACTAGTGAACCTAAAAATATTCTTTCAAACTTTCTTTTAAGGGCTCATCTCCTCATTATGAAAACTACAGATTTCGCAACACTCATTGCATTTATTCTTTAGTGCACCCAAGATCATTTTCTACTGCCACGCAGCATATCTACTACTTAACGAGTACGCATTTAACGCTGAATCTTTTTTTTTTTTTGTGCTTTCCTTTTTTGCTTGCCAAATTTTTTTTTATATATTTGAGGGCAGACTGGATAACAATAGGTCTCCCTCTTCGCTTCATGTACTCAGCAATCGTTCTCTGTTGAAAAAAAAAATAGGTTAAGGCGTGTCTACTATTTTTCGCATGAATAGAATTACCGACAGTTCACTGGGTTTTCGCAACCGGTCCATAACAAACATTACCAAAGCTAGCGAAGTTCATCACGCTACGTGTCTCATTTCTCATAAGCACTGCTTTGCCTCGAAGCACACGTGCCTTTTACAAGTCGACCCTTGGTCTGGGTTAATGAACCAGGATCAAAAGGAACGGGCACAAGGAAAATGGATTTCATAAGAGGAGTGTCTTAGGAGACATTTTTGCAATAAAATCTGTATGTAAATAAAATTATCATAATAAACATAGGCACATATATAAATTTCAACCTCTTTCATTACAGCATGCTTTGCTACTTCTACGTCTTACTCTGGTTATAGTCAGTATTAAGTTTAAATATCACTGCATTGCTTGTTCTTTAGATTAGCCTTCAATTAGGGTATTGAATGGTCGCTACATTACACTACAAATCTTCTGAAGATCTTTACTTGGTCTTATTTATGATACAGGTGGCTTGCTGTGTGTTATTTAGTACCTTGATTCTACTGAAATCAATTCGTCAGCTAACATTCCTCATATACTCTTTACATTGAGCTCAGATCACAGGGAAATAGTTTACTTTCATAGCAATTAATGGCCTCGTGGAGTACTTACGCTACATTATTGATGCTTCATGGTTTGCCTCTATTTGTACTGTATTTCACCTAACTTAGTTTACTACAGCTTATTGTCTCCTTGCGTGAACACATGCGGGTTACCACTTGTTTTTCCATTTAACAGCACGCTTTAACTGAACTTTAAGCTATTTCTTCTATTCCTGTCCACTGTCTGGAGTGCTTGAACATGGAACTTTTTTTTTAAAGCAGGTAATTTGGGCTTTTACAACAGAACTTCAAGTACTTACATTACTAAAAATAAATCTATAAATCTGCTTGTACCTTGAAAGAAGTGCTTATTTACGCATCCTCCTCCATTTCTCACCTTTACATATTTATATAGCTCCGGGCAATCACCTCGCAAGCACATTTTTTTATACTAACTTAAAGCTAAATTGAAATTCTTTCTGCAACCTTAATTTCCTGCTTCAGCTTGTTGAAGAAATATCAGTTCATGTCCATCACTATAAACAAGTTTTTCATACTTAACATTTAATACTTAAAGTTTACATGTAATAGCCGTTACCATGTAGTCAGTGCGCTGTTCAACACAATACTTATCATTAACAGTTCACACAGGGAAATTTCCAGTACGCAAGAGGCAGGAAACTGAAACAGATTCTATCTGCAGTTGAGGCTGTGTCTGTAAACTAACTCTCTGTTTCAATGGACCAATCGCTCCCGATATGGAGCAACCCTGAATCGGAAATGATAAAACTTTTGAAACAGAAGACACCTGTCTGAAGAGACATGATGACATGACATTGATGTTTGCTCCTGTATCAACAATGGCTGTGACAGGAATGTTGGCAATAGAAATCTTAATCGAAGCCTGGACCTGTTCATCATAAGTGTCATTAATGTCTTGAGCTTCTAGGTCAGGTGCAAGGTCATCTCGTAAGTCGGTCTCATGGTCGTACCGTATCGCATTAACATACTCAGAATCAGAGTATTCGTTAATACCCCCACTGGACCCGTCAGCGACCTCTAGGAGGCTGAAAGGCGCTGCCTCTAATTTTCCGCAGGATGTTTAACCTGTTTGTCATTCATGGCCTTAAGTGTTTGTTCCGTTTCATATTGGTGCTGGTTATGTGGTACAAATGCCGGTGTAAAGGGGTAAAATCCACTGGGTGCATTCACTTGTGAATAAAATACTTGAGACGGCTGCTGTCGCCCAATCTTTTGGTTGCCGGCAGAACCATTTCCTTGTGAAGGAAAGTTCTGATGTGCTGGGTGGCCTCCGCCTTGCCCATGCCACTTGCTATTTTTCGACCTATAACTTTGATTGTACACTGGCCCATTTGAAAAATTACTAGTTTGTGGAGAATTTCCATGCTGCTCAGGCGCAGAATTAAAGGGTGGGTTTCCGTACTGATGTTGTACCTGGTGGTTGTAAATTGGGTGGTATCTCTGCTGATTGCTGTAATTGGTTTTCTGCTTCCGTTTAAAGTTTGCGTTTTCATAACGGCTGGCAGGTTGGCAACAGCGGTCGCAGTAGCTCGCTCTCTCCTTCGGCGCATTGTTGTCCGCGTGCGATGCATTCTGGTGGCTGCCAGGGAAGAATTTGCCGCTGCCAACCTTGGAGCGCACATCCTCGCTAATTAAATCTAAGGAATCCAGCACAGAAAGGAATGCATCCGTGTCTTCTTCGGACACATTTACTAGTTTCTCTCTAATAGACACAGGGAGTTTGCTTTTGAGAATCATAATTACGTCCTTGGAAGAAATCGGAGAATCCCAGAATTTAATTTTTGCTAGATACTTCTCGAAGTATCGCCGGAGACTTCCATGCTTCTCATTGAAAATTTCCGCACCATACACCTCCTTCCTTAATCTTTGCTGTACCCCATTACTCCAAAATTTTGCCAAGAACATTTTCTCAAACTCTTCATAATTCCTACACGTGTCTACCATTTCCGTTCCCCATAATGCTGCATCACCAGAAATAAAGCCAGTGACGAACTGAATACGCTGTCTGTCTGTCCAGCTCATGGGAAATATGCCGGAAAAATTCTTTAGGAACACGATGGGGTGTATTTCTCGCTTCTGCGGATGAAAAACAGGAAAAGTGCGATGCTTAATCACACTTTCCTCTTGCATTAAACTCTCGATTGTGGGCGGATCATTTATTTTCCCTACTCGGGGCTCAACAGGACTGTTGTTTTGAATGTAATCAGGCGGTGAATGATAAGGAGTTGACTGACATTCGTCACCGTCTGTAGAGTTGTTCCCTATAGTTTGCGTATGCGTGTGCGGATTTTCTACCCAGTTTCTCAGCATTCTGACTTCGTCCACTACTTGCTGCTTCCACTCGGGAAGATCCCGTGTAAGTGTTCTCCGAATCTGTCCCAATTCAGAAACCACTGTGTCTCCCGACTTACCAGGAGCAGCTAAGATTTCATAAGTTACATCCTTGACAGTCTCCCTAAGCTCCTCCCTGACCTTCTTTTCGATAAAAATATCTTTACCCTTTATCCATTCACCGTAGTGTTCCGACAATGCCTCCGCGTGTGCTTTCACGGTGCTCTTAACCTGTTCTTCAATATTGATTGAGTCTATCTGCCTCGACAGATCCTCCACTACACCTTCAATGTCAGATACTGCATTTCTAACTGAGTTTATTTCTTTGGTAGCTGCCTGAATTTTTGTGTTTAATGTTCCAGATACTTCAGCTATTTCACTTTTCACCTGTTTCTGCATTTTCTGAATTTGATCACTGATCTTAGTTTGCACCTCACCCAAATGGGTATTTAATTCAGCCGTAATTTCTTTATGCAGATCTGTTTTGATTGTGCCTAGCTGTGTTTTTAATGATTCGCTTACAGCATCTAATCGGGCGTTAACAGTCTCATTTTGTGTTTTTACTGATTCGCTTACAGCATCTAATCGGGCGTTAACAGTCTCATTTTGTGTTTTTACTGATTCGCTTACAGCATCTAATCGGGCGTTAACAGTCTCATTTTGTGTTTTTATAGTCTCATTTTGTGTTTTTACTGATTCGCTTACAGCATCTAATCGGGCGTTAACAGTCTCATTTTGTGTTTTTATAGTCTCATTTACTGCGTCAAACTGTTGTTTCAGCATTTCCATTAACGCACCGAGATCATTTGTAGCTGCAGCGGGAAGAATTTGGACTTTAGGGTCACTTTCCCCTGTTACAGACATGGTTAGTTCAGTTTCCACACGGGAACCTACCGTTCGCGATCGTAAAGGGTATGGAATACTATTAACGTCTTCACTCCCGTCTCCTGTTGTCACCTGTCTGTGTTTACTATCTGCCATTTTCGTCAGTAAACCACGTGCTACGCAAGGCTTTCGTCGTTTGTCAGTGACGTGGTGAGTCCGCTAAGAGCAGCGCTCTCGCGTGAGCAACAAATGAAATTCTATCTAGCGAGAAGACAAGATGGAACCTAAACATTTCAGACAAATGAATGAAGATGCTCTTCACTGCAAATTGCACACACTATCCACGATGTTGAAAATGTAATACAGCTATACTAACAATGGGGAGAAATAATTTCTATCATCAAACTACGAAGAATTTTACTTTGAAACATGAAATAAAGCAGATTTTCTATAGCGGGAAGGAGATAGAAAGGATGTGGATCGACTTGGAAAAGCAACGTTGCTACTGAAGCACTACACTGCGTATGCAAAATTCTGACTTACTTTTTGATGGCTTGGTTTGCACTATGTTGTCTCAGCAAATTCGCGTCTCTTTTCTTTTCCTCGATAATTAAACTGCATTCTTGACCAGCATATTTTCCGTCATTCTCACAGAGAGATGATGTGTACATGAAACGACAGAACATTTATTAACACAAGCACATAGAAAATTTTCCAAGTATATGAACTAATTTTTGGTCAAGTCCCTGTTCGGGCGCCAAGTGTGATGTTACAAAATAAAAGTGGTGTTGTTATTCAATGGAAAGTTGGAAATTGAGATTTAGCTTACTGTTTTATCAATCACAATTGGCGTAAGAATCATGGATTGACCATTGTCATAAAATATTGCATTATGAGATATGAATAGTTTTTACTTGCAGTTTCGCGTGGCTTGAGGCAGTCACAACTAGCGTGCTATTGATTAAGAAATCGCATTATCGTCTTTCTAATTACTTCATGATCGTAGATACGATCATACCCGGTTGTGAAGTTATTGTTATGACAAAACAATTTCCTAAGGGACCAGAAAGTTCTTAAGGGCGCAAAAACAACTGTAACATCACACAAAAGGGAAATTCAATATTAAAGCTGATGCAAGAAGACGATAAAACAGTTTTCTCTTTATCAATGTAACACGCACATTCGACTGCTGAGCTTGGTGTCTGTAATATTAGCAAAATGCATAATTAAAATGAAAATAATACTGAGAAGATAATAGGAATGAGCACTGCTAAATGATTCAGTATTCCCAGAACAAATATTTATTATAACTAAAACATATATCGTACCTTAAGCTTAGTACTACAATGACGGTAGATTTTTATGTCCGTATCATGTCCATTGAGCGCTCTTTTATATAGCCATTGTCTTCTTTGAGTCGCTCGTGCGTCGTCACGGTAAGTTATAACAGTTATTTACACTTCACTCAAACTTAGACATAACACGTTTTTATACGTTTAGTAAAAAATTAGATCAGACCGCCACAAATCTGCGTCCGTATTACTCAAGAAAAACAGTAGAAGTCTCTTTAGCGCTCTAGGCTTCAAACTTTAGCCAACACTCACTATACTGATATTAACTATATTAGAACAGGAAAAAATTATAGGATAGGTTACAGACACCAACATATACAGTTTACCATCAGTAATGATTTTTTTTTCTTTTTACAATCACTACAGACTTGTTTTGAGTGCGCTCTTTTCCAATGGGCCCTACACAGAATAGTCAAGCCTGCCCCAAGTCACCGGCAGTCATAAACAAACCTGTGGAAGGCAAAATGAGCAGGCTTCTAGAACACACAGAGAGGCGACGTCAGTTTATCAGAAGTAACACACACACACACACACACGCAAACTTCCTTTCGTGTAATTGGATAATTCAGGAACACAGTCTTTGAGAAAAGTACTGAGGCCACAGTATCGTAATGACAGCTTCTCCCCTGTTCAGCTCAAATACTTGACGGTTAAGCAAAAGGTTCTAGAACCGTCAGCACGCCACACAGTTACCATCTGAAGTTATAAAAATTTCAGCTGCTGCCTTCAACACCGTGGATATGTGTAACAAAGTTAGCCTGTCACCACATATCCACACAGTTCCCAAGAGCAGCTCAACAAGTTAACGGTTATCCGTATCTGCAAGGACGTCCAGCTACATGTCGAGGTCGCACACACCATCGTCACGGCCGAAACCCAAGTATACCAAGACTGAACACAGCGCCCGCTTCGCGGCCGTGTCTCGCTTCTTCTGCACGTCGCCGTCCAGAGCAGCTACCGGCGCCATTATGTACTGTGCCTGCTGGCAGCCTCCGCGACAACAATCGACCTCTCTGCGCGTGTGTCGTGCTATTTTATAGACTTCGCGCTCCACAGAATCCATGTCACTTGAGTGCGATATCAGCGATATCGCATAGCACAAATCGACGGGGCGGACTCGATGTTGACACATCAGTAATGTCATACATCTTACTGAATAGTATACGACAACGTATAAAAAAATTTTAAATTCGGTGAATAGTTATATCAAATTCTTAAAATAAAATTTTTTGCCCCTAAAGGGTTTTAGATAGGTAACATACAACAGAAACACGATGACCTTTTTTAAACCTTTTATAATGCGTGTAGATTATTGATGTAAAGAGATGAAGATCTGCTGAACGTAAATGAAGGAGCCCATGAGAAAGACTTAAGTGTTAGTTTTAAACAAGACTTTCGTGGATTTCTGTGTGATTGTGATCTCTTGACTAATTTGGGTCACAAACATCTTACCGTCAGTATAATGATTTCTTATGTGTTTTTGAATCTGGGGTTGAAAAAGAAAACTGTAGTACGTAAACTATGAACGAGCCGAGATTTTCAGACTGCTGCTCAAAGTTTTTTCTTTGTCGTGAATGGAGTCGCTGATTCACCCAACCAGAAAAGAGCCATTTGAAAATCTAGTACAGAAAGCACGAGAACAGAATTCCGATTCCCTCAGCAAGATTCTACATCTCATGTCAGTTCGCAGAGTGCTGCTGTGTCGCCTGGAAAGTGTGGACGACATGCTCCTCTACACTCCTTGTACGAAAAGCGTACTTGCCATCCTATTATTTTCTGTCACACCTATGCAAATACACCAGCGCAGTGTACGAACAACTTTTGAATAAATGACACAACTTAGAACCAAAGACAACTTTGACTATAATTTTACCTTCAGAGCGATGTAGATTTTCTCACAGTTCCTATCCTCACTCATTGAATGCATAAATTCACTCTGCACTTCTATCCCATTACCTGCAAGGTATAAGTCCAATAAAAGATAAGAGAATAATGGGGTCACAGAGAAGAGTGATCTTGTATCCTTCGAGGCGTTACGTCTGTTAATGCAGATGAAATTCTTAATTAGGACACAACTGGCAGTAACACTTAGATACAAGTTTTTATATAGACACAATGATATTATAAAAGCAGAAATTTGTTAGTAACATACGTAATCCGTATTTCGTAGCCCATCTGCAAGAGTCCTGCAGAAATGGGTTGGAATAATTTTGCGTGTAGGCTACGTGTATCAGTGTTGTTTATGTGTATAGTAACATGTGTCAGTTTGCAGACTGCGAAGTATCACAGTGGCTTAACTGTACCAAAAGTATTGTATTTGACAGCCTTCACACAATCAACCACCAAAAATAAATGTTTTAGTTTTTTATGCTAGACAAGCCACTAGCGAAACAATACCCAACCACAAAAATAGATGTTTTTATCGTCTGTACCATACACCACAATAGCTTTCATTAAAGTAAAGTTAAGGATTGTCAGAAGGAACGTTTAAAATTGTGATTCAAAACTTACTCTGCTGCACTGTAACGTGGATGATGTATCTATTTCTTTCCTAGATGTCAAGACATATGGAAAGACGAGACAACGCCTCGTGGTGGATCGGTAGATAACATTAGAAAACATGAAAAATTTGACATTTCCCTGCTTTGTAGTCTGTCCAACAAGATTAATATCAGCACACATTTAAACTGCAAAACATATTGATACTACGTGAGGCATATTACACAGCACGTCACTCACATATGTGGGTCTCTCAAAACGAATTTGATCATGTATATTTCAGAATTAGGGATATGTTGAATGGTGCGGCTTGCGTCATAATGTCCACAAACATGAAACACTTTTTATTTTTGTGTTTTAAGGTTAGGTATTGAAGGAAATGCCCACACCTAGCAGATAGCACAGTGTCTGGAATGCTAAGGACTAAATCTAACACTGAGATCGGGCGGAACTTCCGGACACGTTACAGAAGCATATCAAAATCATCCCACAACGGCAAGTGAGGTTCAAGGAATCCGTAAGTGTCATCAAAACGACGTGGTCTGGACATCCGAGCACAAGTGATGCAGATGCGGAATGGGTTCACCTGCAGACATTTATTGCAGCAGCCATTTGCTCAGACCACAACCAAATCAATCTGCCAAGAGTATCGGCGGTTGCAGTTACCACCAATCCCGCTGCACTGGTTGCTACAAAAGTAACTGAAACCTTAGGCGTACACGGTGCAGCTGCTGCATGCCTTTCAAATCTGATAAGAAGCCAAAGCGCAAAGCTACGGAGTTGGGATTGTATGTCGCGTCGATGATGATCCAGACTATGTAAAAAAAGGCGATGCTCTCGGACGAAGTTTGCTTTCACCTGTTCAAGAAGGTAAACCAACATAATGTGAGGAGACGTCAGTAACATTGACATTTTCTCTGGATATGTGGGAAATGTTTGCATTTCTACAGCAAGATGGTGCATCTCCTCACTGCGCCTCGATTTCAAGGAAGACTTTGGCCGACACATTTCCAGGTCTCTGGACTGGCGAAGGAGGACCCGGTTTCTGTCTCTTCAATATCTCCGTACATAACCCTTTTAGAGTTTTTTCTGGAGGGCTTTGTGAAGAATACTGTCAGTGAGACTCCGCCGAAGAACCTGCAGGAACTGCGAGCTCACATTGGAGCAGCGATTGGACACACTGATGAGGACATGCTAGGTCTGATAAGGGAAGAAGCCGAATGTCGTTTAGATATCCTGTGTCCTACGGATGATACATACATTGATCTCTGTTAAACAACGTCTAAAACTTTATCTGAGTGTGAACATTATGTAACAAACGTGTTACTGCGTAAAGCACCGGCACGCCAGTCGGCAACGACAGTGAAGGGGAGACTGTGAGAATAGGTCGGCCAATAGCATGCTGACCGACCCTCCTTCCAGGACGACAACGCGACAGCAGCGGTCCCTATGTGAAAGGATACAAGCGCCGCGACCGACTGGAGACGCCCTAGTTCAATAGCAGCTTCAAGATTAGCCACTTGGATAGCAGCGTCAACGTTAGGCACTTCGATAGCAGTTTCGACAAGACTTTTTTCAGTTAGAGATCAGCAGTCACTGCAAAGGCTGACTATTTCGTATGTCGCCCTTTGCTTGCGACGAATATGTGTAATTGCCAAAGTTAAGTATCTGTAATTTTCCTGTTGTAGTAAAACTCGTTGATAAGACTTGTTTGATTGTTTGTCTAGCGAACCGAGTATGCAAGATTCCTAGACACAACAAGATTGATGACGAGGCGGGACAAAACATTTACTACGAGGCTGGACGAAAAAAAGTCTCCTAATGAGGATCTGAAAATCATTTTGGAACACTATGTGCAAGAAAATGCAGTGGATGCCAGTGTGAATCTTATGAGAATTCTTTCCTGGTTGTTGCCTAGTCACTAAAATGCCTTTTTTTTAACTATTTGGCATCAAGATTAGGCTATTTTTGTTGACTGTATATTAAATCGATAAGAATTTTGCAACTGCCTTCTGCAGCTTCCGTACAGTTATCGATCTGATGGTTACAGAAATGTCCATGAAAGGTGTTAGTGACCTTTTGATGAAGCCATCGTAGCATTTCAGAAGGTAGTATTTTGCGACGGAACACCTGTGTAATCAGCGGGCTCTTTCCGCAAGGGGGCGTGTATGAAACATTTGATGGAACTCAGCCACTTTTGATGGAAATGTTTCGCTGTGCTAACCGGGGATACGCTAGAAGCCTTCATAATGCACGTAGTAATTATCCAGTAGACTACGTAGCAATTTTGAAATGCATTGCGAAGTTAGTGCTATTGTGATTACGCACAAATGTTTGCACAACAGGATTGCATCATGGAGCGCGCAGGGATTGGTGAAGGCTGAATAAAAAAAAATACTCGTATGCAGATGAAAAACGATCTCAATAGTTCAACAGTTGCTCGCTGATTCAGTAGCTTCACATAGTGCATAGAATACCAAAATCACGGAGAGTTCGAATTCCTTCGTTAAAGAGTAGGAAACAACGTTACCTGCAATAAATATTTCGTTTCTCTACATGCCTACAATGAAATATAATGATTTAAACCTTGTCGTATCGTAATCGGCGAATTGACCAAGTCATGATTGAGCTATAGTGTTTTCCAGCTTTCCGCAATTGTTTTTCAGTATTTACGTTATTAATATACATTCTATTATTCACCCGATGCATCCCCAGAAAGTTTTTAATTGTGGCTAGCGTTTAGCCTGTTACAGGAAGCAATCGCTACTAAAATCGTTATTTAGTGTCATCATCATCTAACACAAAAAATGATTGCTGATACTGCTTTCTGAATGTTAAGCTGAGTAACGTCTGAAGTTCCCAACGAAGATTAGTTACCGCTGATGTAAGCTTTCATAGCTTCTCAGTCTCACCGCTACAGTTTTACATAGCATGACGAACTGATTACCTGACCATGGTGGCATCATGGACGAGTATACACCCGGGAAGCAACGTTGGCAGTATCTGTCGAACTACGAGAGCCGTTCAATAAGTAACACTTTTTTTCCCGTCCAGTTTCCGTTGAGAAAATGCGGAATTTTTTGTGGGACATCGTGCAATACCCCTTCTTCAGCCCCTATAATTTCATGAAGTTCCGATAGGTAGCTGCGCTGTGCCTACCCTTCAAAATGGCATCTGAAAAGGAAGTGCGTTCCAGGCAGAGAGCTGTCATTGAGTCTTTTGTGGTGGAAAACCATAGCATGGCAGATATACACACGCGCATGCAGGTCTGTGGAAACCTGTTAGTGAAAAAAAGCACAGTGAGTCTTTGGGCGAGTCGTCTGTTATAATAGCAACAAGGTCGCTCAGAACTGTCTGATGGCCGGCCGCTGTGGCCGAGCGTTTCTAGTCGCGTGAGTCCGGAACCGCGCTGCTGCTATGGTCGCAGCTTCGAATCCAGCATCGGGCATGGATGTGTGTGATGTGCTTAGGTTATTTAGGTTTAAGTAGTTCTAAGTTAGGAGACTGATGAACTCAGATGTTAAGTCCCATAGTGCTTAGAGCCATTTGAACCATTTTTGAAGTGTCTGGTCTTCCGCGTGCCGGCCTGCCACATACAGCTGTGACTCTTGCAATGTTGGAACGTGCGGATACTCTAACTCGAGTGATCGGCGGATCACAATGAATCACTTCGCTGTATAACTGGACGACTCTGTTGTTGGTTGGGCTAACACACTCGTCCACCAGTTGTGGCACTGAAAGGTGCGTGCCTGCTGGTTTCGTCACCGACTAACACAAGACCATAGACAGCGACGAGGGACAATCTTTACGGAATTGCTTGCACTTTACCAGGCTGATAGTGCCAATTGTTTTGTCGAACATTGGCAAAGGTGACGAAACTTGGGTTCATCTATTGGGTAATGCATGGAGTGGTGCGACACCACCTTTCATCTGAAGAAAAATTTCAAAGCCGAACCCTCAGCCGGTAAAGTCATGGTGGTGACGGTTTTCTGGGACCCCCTCATGGTGCAACGATCAATTCCGAAGTGTATTGTGGCACCATCAGGAAACTAAAGAAACCACTTCAGAGTGTTCGTCAACACAAAAATGCAAACGAATTTCTGCTTCACCATGAGAATTCAAGGCCTCACCCAACCCTGCATCACCCGAGAGGAACTCACAAAACTTCATGTTGGACTGTTCTTTCTCATCCACCCTACAGCCCAGACCTCGCACCTTCCGACTTCCATCTGTTTGGCTAAATGAAGGATGCACTCTGCTTGGAACAGTATCTGGTTGATGGGGACGCCTACCAGCCGACCAGCAGAGTGTTACCACGCTGGCGTACAGACCCTTCCGGTCACACTGAGCGGAGATTACGTTGAAAAATAGAGTGTTGTATCCAAAAGAGTGCGGACTAATACGGTGTATTGGAATCCCGAATAAAACCAACCTGCTTTCAGAAAAAAAAATGCCGACGGATTTTGTTGTCTTTTGCTTCGTCGTCCGTCAAAATATTTCAGCTTCCGCAGTCCTCAAACATTTTTTAGTGTGTGAGTGGCCCTTCTAGTTTTCCAATATCACAACAATAAAATAGTGGTTGAGTGGTCAGTGTTTTTGGATTGTAGCACCGAGGTCACGGCTTTGATTCTCCGTCTGTGGAAACCAGCGTGAACTCAAAATTATCGAAACTGACGCGTAAGTTACACTGAAAGGCTTACACCATGCTAAATCACACACTACGTCTATTTATTAGCAGCAAAAGCATCAGCCATTAGTTATACGCTCAATAATGTTCATATCTGGGGAGTTTGGTGGCCATCGGAAGTATTTAAACTCAGAAGAGTGTTCCTGGAGCCACTCTGTAGAAATCCTGGACTGAGGGGTGTCGCATTGTCCTGCTGGAACTGGTCAAGTCTTCCGGAATGCACAATGGACATGAATGGATGCAAGTGGTCAGACAGGTGGTCAGACAGGATGCTTACGTAAGTGTCACCTCAAAGAGTCGTATCTAGACGTGTAAGGGGTCGAACTCCACTGCACATGTCCCACATTACAAAGCCTTCACCAGCTTTAACTGTGGTGTCACCGACAGACGCCACACTTGCTAGGTGGTAGCCTTTAAATCGGCCGCGGTCCGTTAGTATACGTCGGACCCGCGTGTCGCCACTATCAGTGACTGCAGACCGAGCGCCGCCACACGGCAGGTCTAGAGAGACTTCCTAGCACTCGCCCCAGTTGTACAGCCGACTTTGCTAGCGATGGTTCACTGACAAATTACGCTCTCCTTTGCCGAGACGATAGTTAGCATAGCCTTCAGTTACGTCATTTGCTACGACCTAGCAAGGCGCCATTATCATTTGCTATTTATCTTGTGATGCATGTACCGTCAGACTGATGTTCACCAATTATGGATTAAAGTTAAGTATTCCAGAAGCTACGAACCTTTTGTGCTAGTATAATTACTTTACCTGTTCCAGACCTCACGCCAGCCTGCGTGAGCTTAAACGAGTGCCATTCGGCTACCTCCTAGTGGCTTGGCTGTCTTGCCAAGTCACAACATTAACAGTCCCCTGCTGACATGCAGGGAAATTTTTGTAAATATGTGGTACGGTCTTATGGGACCCAATTGCTGAGCTTATCGGTCCCCAAGCCTACACATTACAACACACACACCCAAAGCCGAGGGAGGACTCGAACCTCCGACGTGGGGAGCCGCACGGACCGCGACGAGGCGCCTTATACCAGGCGGTTATCCCGCGCGGTCTAGGGTCCATGGATTCATGAGGTTGATTCCATTCCTGTACATGTACATCCGCTCGATACAATTTGAAATGAGACGTGTCCGACCAGGCAACATGCTTCCAGTTGTAAGTAGGCTGTTTAGGTTTTTTTATTGGTAACGTCACCTCTGTATGAAAATCACTGGCTGTGCTGTGTGCAGTCTGTGGCTGCTTTGCATTGTTGTAATACTCGCCATTGTAGTGTTAGGCAGCTGGCTGTGAACAGCGCGTAGCGTTGCGCAGTTGGAGGTGAGCCGCCAGCAGTGGTGGATGTGAGGAGAGAGATGGCGGACTTTTGTAATTTGTCATGAACTGCTATATATATTATGACTATTGAGGTAAATACATTGGTTGTTCTCTATCAAAATCTTTCATTTGCTAAGTATGCCTATCAGTAGTTAGTGCCTTCAGTAGTTTGAATCTTTTATTTAGCTGGCAGTAGTGGCGCTCGGGTTATTGCAGTAGCTCGAGTAACCAAGATTTTTGTGAGGTAAGTGATTTGTGGAGGTATAGGTTAATGTTAGTCAGGGCCATTCTTTTGTAGGGATTTTTGAAAGTCAGATTGCGTTGCGCTAAAAAAAATATTGTGTGTCAGTTTAAGGACAGTCGTGTATAAATGTTCAAAGGGGACGTTTCATATGGCGACCCTGCCAGGATACCTCACTGGAATCTTCTGACTTTTTTCTTGTAGTTTGTGTAATTAGTGTAGCTATTGTTTATTGCCAGAGCGTAATTATAGAGAGAATTTCCATTGTAGTTGTAGTTTTTCATTGTTGTACAGTAAAACATTTGTGGCATGCATGTAGATTTGCACCAAGTATTTCGCAGCTGCGCTTGCAATTAACTACATATTATTTTCAGTGCTATGTTAATGTGTTCTCTTATTTTTGCTCTTCAAATTGTGCTTTTCTGTGTTATCGTGTGAAATATTGTGACAATAATGGCGTGTAAAAAACGTAACACTAGGCTACAAAGTAAACTGAGAAATAATAGTGACGACGAGCGTAGCTTATCAGCACCACTGTGTAGTGGATTAACAGACATTCGAAGTAGTAATTTGGTAATTGTGCATAGGGAAATGGAGCGGGCGGCAAATAATGGTGTAGACAGTGAAACAGGTAGTGAACAAGGAAGTATTATCGATCGATTGGTCGGCAACAGCTCGCCTCAGGAATCGGGAATGACAGAGCACAATATTGCAAATACTGTAGACTCAGGTTTTGGGTTCTCACCGTTTTCTCAAATGAGTCAAGACACATTTTCTGCTTGTCAAAATGTGAATGTTGCCGGTGCAACTTCACTGCCTAAAAGCACTGAGGAACATGTTTCAGACACCAGTGCTTTGTTATTACAATTAATGCAACAAATGGGACAAAAGCTTGAAAAATTAGACACATTGGAACAACACCAGAGACAAACACAGCAACAGTTAGACACAATGGAACAAAATCTTCAAAAGTTAGACACAATGGAACAAAATCAGAGACAAACACAGCAAAAGCTTCAAAAGTTAGACACAATGGAACAATATCTTCAAAAGTTAGATACCACACTTGAACAAACACGTGAAGATTTAACTACTGAGTTACATAAAATCGAATCGAAATGTCAAAAAGTCTGTAATGACGTAAAAACACAAATTTGTGAGCATTTCCAACCTATTTTTTCGCGTCATGAAAATGCATTACAGAATCATGAAGCAGCCATAAAAGAACTGCAAACTATTGTTCATGAAAATCACGACACCCTGCAAGCTAAAATTGACTCAGTTGCATCTACCGATTCGGTTATGCAACTTGCAAAAACTCAGGAAAACTTAAAGGACACAGTAGATACAATTTCAACACAAATGGACACTCTAAAACTTGGTTCAGAAAAACATACAGAGGAAATAATTTCACTATCGGATAAAGTAGCCGAACTTTCAGATCAGTTCACTAACTTATCTACAAAGGTAGATGATAATCTGAATGACACAAAACCGGTAGTCTTTAATGAGACAGAAGAGTGCGAACAAATTAGGAAACTGAAACAAAATCTGAATCAAATTAATACGCAACACCAAAGAGAAATCCGGTAAGTACAAGATCAGCTGACACAGGTAATACAAGAATTACGTATTTCAGAGGACACTCGCGCCCCAGCACGGGAAGAGGGACTTAGAAATACGGAACACCCACAAGATAATAACACAGGACACTTCGGAAATTATGAAAGAAATTGGCAAGGTGCACCGAATTTTGAGATGGAACCGCCGACACGACGTAACAATGACAGATATGCTACTCGCCGACACGATGATTTTGACTATAAGCTGTTTATTACTACACGTAAATTCAAAACATTTAAGAATTCTGCCAACGACATTCATCCACAAGCGTGGCTCCATCAATTCTCTCATTGTTTTCCTTCCAACTGGTCATTGGAGCACAGGTTAGAATTTATGTGTGGCTACTTGGAGAATGAACCAGCTGTAAGAATGCGATCGGTCATTCACGATTGTCACAGTGAAGGAGAATTTTATCATGCCTTCCTCTCAGCATATTGGTCTCAAGCTACACAAGACCGAGTAAAACATAGCATCATAATGATGAATCATTTCGAACAATCTGAATTTTCCAGTCTTGTGAAATATTTTGAAGACATGTTGCACAAGAATCAGTACCTGTCAAATCCATACAGCCCCTCAGAACTCATCCGCATCTGCTTAATCAAATTGCCTGAACATTTACGACATATTATTTTGGCAGGACGTTGCAAAGACGACATTGAAGCTTTTCAGGGGCTCTTACAAGAACTGGAAATTGACACTGACAGTCGCGGAACGCGAAAACTGGAGCACAACAATTACAGGTCACATCCGTCACATTTCCGAGATGAAAGAAATAATAACTGGACACGACAAGGCTATTCTCACAACATAAATCGTGACCAAAACAGACACCACCCGTATGACAACCGTTGGCAGAGTAAAAATAATTACAGAGAAAGATTGCATTTCCATAGTAATGACTATCACAGAGACAGCCAGAGACACAGACGATATGGAAACCAAAACAATTATTATCAAGGGAGGCAGAATAACTTCAGACGCAACAGTTCGGCGCACAGTTACGATTCAGGGAGAAATTCTCCACCACGTGACGGACAAGGAAGAAACTACGGAATCTACCGACATGACGACAGACGATATATACCTAACGACAGACCTGAATTGCATCAGAACTGGCGGGATTCTAACAGAGCTGGGCCCTCTCGGCAAGGCGAATTTGTAGAAGTTAGGTCTCCTAATCCCAATAACGACGCGCGCCAACAAAGGAACAGACAATGACTCGCACCGCAGGCAGCCACCTGTGCCGGCTGGCTCAGAGAAAAATAACACAGACGCTAACCTTGAGAAATGATTTAATATTCCTTACCGACGTATAAAACATGACAATTGCTTTTCAGTTGAAACTCTGCGTACTAGGAAGAGTAAAAGTTTACACCACATTTCACATGTAAAACCGTTTATTGGAAGATAATCTGCTTTTTAACTTTGTCTTTGCCATAAAACGTTTCCCTTCACATTTCTAGTATGCATTGTCAGACTTAGAAACTGTTAACATGCAACACTGTTTGAAGTTAAATATTCAGTCAAGAACCAAGAGAACGTATTTCAACAGAAATTGCGAATGTATTCTTATAGTGAACAGATGACACAATGTTGTTATTTGTACATTGTTGCTTGGTAGTTGCACGATTACGTAACGACTATAAGGCTTACATACTTAGGACACATAATGGTACTGGTAATGAGATTTTAATGCAACATTTTGGTTTACTTGAAAATACATTATGGATTCAAGGTGCTTTCTGAGAGATACCAGATGACACAGTGGTTAGTTTATTTGACAGCTACACGACTATATCACGACGCTACTAATGTGTGCCACAATTTACATTGTTGCTTTTGCGGTGTATCTGTTTTATATCTGCACAGTTTTTCTGAATTCTTCTGGAAAGTAAAACATATTTTAGTAGTAACTTTTGTAGTATAGCTACAATGAGACAGGGTTTTCTGTAGCACAACAATACGTTACAGTACAGTAGTTTCCTCATCACGGCAATAAGCGTAATAACTAAGATATCTATACGCAAAGCAAGGTAAGTACATTGACTTCTGCAGAACTTAGCTTTCGGAGGACGATATCTACGACACTTCCACAGAGATTATGTTGCAACAAGACGCACATTTAGCGCTACAGGACACGTATTTGAGTGATTAATTTTGTACTCAAAATATTTATTTTTGAAGATATTTGGAGTACAATGATACAAAAGTTTTCCGTGATAGATTTCATTCCATTGCTGTAATCTGTAACACCTGAGGGTATAATTACATTAATCCTCAGGGGGGTACACGCTTGCTTTGTGTACCATGTGTTTGGCAAGCACAAGGAGCCCTAGCTAATATGGTATTTGCTTATACAACTTTACACATCGGTACCATATTTCTCTAACACATAAATTACACAGCTACCTGATCATTTAACAGAGAAAGAAACATTTATTTTACTACATCAGTGACAGATGTTTACGTAATTACACAGTTGGATAACTTCACACTTACGAAATTGTATGTTGTTTGTACTTTGTGAACTGTTCATATTTTTTCGGAACCATTGTGATACTATGAGAGCTTTGAAAGATGTATTTAGTTTGGGATCATGATTTTTAAAGTACGTTTGAGGCAGATGACACTTTTGACATGAGCAGAGAATTTTTTTTAGGTTTTGAAATTATTGGAGGAAGCTATGACGATTTTGAGAGTTGACTGAGGTGTTATGATATTACTACGATGACTATGTGTATTATGCTGTTGCGGTATGTTTATGATCAATAAGCTGATGCTATATGAGTTATTTGAGTATGCTACATATCTGTTATCATAAAATATTGAAGAAGTGTCGACGAATAAGGTAAGGAATAATGAGTAGTGGTTAGGGACTCATTCTGGTTTGTGAAACAGGTTGTTGGAAACCAAGAATCATACTTTAAGAGTTATGAAATGTATGTAAATGCGTGAATGTATTACAATGCCGAGGAAAACTTTTTGGACACTGTTATATCAATAGGATTTTGTTTCTACAGATTTGTAACGCAAATTCTTGACCTGTGAAATATTTTTATACGAGACTGCCACTGTAGCGGAAACTATTGTCATAAATATTTCGGTATGAAAGGTAAGTGACCTTGACGTAATGCGTCTTGAGTGGCCACCTGTGCCAGCCACCTGGAGAAACAGTCATTAGGTAAAAAAAGGGAGGCCATTAACCTCGCTATTGACATTCCTTTGTAGAAAGCATCGCAAATACGACACGCTCATTACTTGGAAACATATGATTACTCGTATTTTGTGCTACTTTCTGAAATGCTTATGAATTGATGGGAAATATTCGTACAACTGCACACCTGATTAGGACAAGTGTCTTTCTACGAGAGTTGAGAGAATTTCTACTAAATTATGAAATGTCACATGACTATTGAATGATATTTTTATGCTTTGCTTCTCATAGTTGCTTATTTCATTTGATATCTAGTTTCCAGCTGTGTTGCAGCATTGCTTTTATAAAATAAAATGCATTTGCTAATGTGAACACTTTCTGTCAACAGATCTATTAAATAATAATTTTGTAATCCACATTCTTAAAAAAAGGAGCTCTTGGAATGAAAAGAACAATAAGAAGGGACTAATAACAGTAACTGCATATATAATTTTCTTTTCGAGTACTTGGCAATTTTTGTAGAATTAATTTTTGTGGTGCACCACTTCAATTACTTAGACATTAAGATGTGAATAGACATTTCCCTTGTCTGCGTTGTTATCTTTAGTGTACTATTTTTTCTGCTTGAGCTATGTCATGTTTAGGTATTTCATTTTCTGCTGCTGTTTGCCAGGCATAATGTTACTGAATTTGACTTTGTATTACGCTGTTAAGCCAGTTTTACTACTGATTTATTTTTCTTGTTTGCTGCTCATTGGCTTATATTAGTTGTAATTTATGCTGCTTGCTTTGCCTTTTGTATTTTTTTTGTCATTGCTGTTTGTGTTAATTGTTTTGTGCTGCTGCATTGCCTCGTCCCTTAGTTTAGCATCTGAGCTCAGTAGATTTAAGTTAGCTTAAGAGGGGGTAGACTATATAAGAAACTAACTATGATGAATTGGAAGAAATGCATTGAGAAGACATAATAAAATGGTTTGGCCAAAAAAAAAGGTAGTGTACAGTGGAGAAAAACTATTTTGAAAGAGGATGTGAACAGAATACAGAAAGCCGGCCTAGATAGTACTTTTGGGAATAATGATGAACAAAGGGAGATCTCCATGCAAAATACTGCAGTAAAACAAACCCTGTCCTTTCCTTTTGTGTTATCCCACTATGTGTTTGTGTTCCCTTGTGTATTTATGTTTTTCCTGTATTTATATGTTTATCTGATAAGACTTATGTTGTAGAATTTTTCTAATACTAAGCTACATTCACTATGATGAGGAATACTGTTATCCTCAAATATAATTGGCATTAATAATATGTTATTTACCTTGTAAAGATGTTGAGACATTATTTATTCTGTTTCGTTGCTCATATGTGAAGTTGATGTTTCAAAAGATATTCTGATCTTTTATTTATTTATTTATGTCATAATTCCTGTAACACTGTTGTATATGTTATTTTGATTCTTTTGTAAAGCCTGTACTACAAATGTTATCTGTATTGTTATGTTCTTTAATGATGTATTTTGTACCTTTGTAATTGTATTCTTATGTTATAAAATTGTAATTGACACCAGTTCATCAAATTAAGTAACTTGTAAGTTACATTTCACTGCACACGTTTCTGTTGGTCATAGTATATGGACAATATGTGAGAAGTAGGGACTGTTAGTGTTTGCATGTGTGTTAATAATTCAGCAAGGGACTGGATAACAGCATTGCTGGTTCTAAGGACAATTAAAAAACTTTGTGAGTGCACAAGTGGTGGTTTATGGACTTGCTATATTCTCCGCAAGACTCTTTGATGGTGATTGAGCATCTGCACAGTCGCAACAGATGGCTGCTGGCCGTCTCTACAAGGACTGCAGTGGGTCTGCACCTCTGGTGGCCTACCAATACCGTAATTTCTACCAGGACCACAGTGGGTCTGCTCTGTGATGACCTACCCACCAATACTCTTCAAAACTTCGATTGACTCCGCTGTGGGTTTGCTCTGTTGTGGCCCATGACCTGCCTGCATGTCAAGAGTCAGCACTGTCTTTCCGTTGGAAGGACAACACTACTTCTTCAAGACTGCATGGAAATCCACTACTTCCGTGTGCATTTTCTTTTACTGCTCAGACTTTGAGAAAAACACTGATATTTTACTGTGATGAACGATTAGGACTGTCTTTATGGACTGTGAGAAAGTTTAGCTTTTGACCAACATTGTATCAATAAGTGTGTGCATTTGATTTCTTTGTTATTGTAATTCTGAAAAATTTTTTCAAATCTGTATTGGCCACTGTCCAAACCAATTTGTAAAATTTTTTGTGGGGAGCATGGGGGCTATGAAAGTAGGCTGTTTAGGTTTTTTTATTGGTAACGTCACCTCTGTATGAAAATCACTGGCTGTGCTGTGTGCAGTCTGTGGCTGCTTTGCATTGTTGTAATACTCGCCATTGTAGTGTTAGGCAGCTGGCTGTGAACAGCGCGCAGCGTTGCGCAGTTGGAGGTGAGCCGCCAGCAGTGGTGGATGTGGGGAGAGAGATGGCGGACTTTTGTAATTTGTCATGAACTGCTATATATATTATGACTATTGAGGTAAATACATTGGTTGTTCTCTATCAAAATCTTTCATTTGCTAAGTATGCCTATCAGTAGTTAGTGCCTTCAGTAGTTTGAATCTTTTATTTAGCTGGCAGTAGTGGCGCTCGGGTTATTGCAGTAGCTCGAGTAACCAAGATTTTTGTGAGGTAAGTGATTTGTGAAAGGTATAGGTTAATGTTAGTCAGGGCCATTCTTTTGTAGGGATTTTTGAAAGTCAGATTGCGTTGCGCTAAAAAAAATATTGTGTGTCAGTTTAAGGACAGTCGTGTATAAATGTTCAAAGGGGACGTTTCACAGTCATCAACAGTCCAATGACAGTTTCATTGGTCCAGGAGAGCGTAAAGCTTTGTGTTGTGCAGTCATCAAGGTTGGATGAGTGGGCCTTCGGCTCCGAAAGCCCATATCGATGATGTTTCGTTGAATGGTTCGCACGCTGACACTTGTTGATGACCGAACACTGGAGTCTGCAGCAATTTTCGAAAGTGCTGCACTTCTGTTACGTTGAAGGTTCTCTTTTGTCGTCGTTGGTCCCGTTCTTGCAGGATGTTTTTCCGGCCGCAGTGTTGTCGGAGATTCGATGTTCAACCGGATTGCTGATATTCACGGTACACTCGTGAAATGGTCGTACGGCAAAATGTACTAGCGCTGTTAGTGAATGACAAAACCTGACGCTGGATCTTGAAAGCAAGCGACGAACAAGTGTTTCACAACCTGCGTCGGATACCGGCCCTAAACCTGCCCGATAACGACCGGCGTGTTATCCCTGACACTGCAGCCGCGTTCCCGGCATATCGAAGGCGGAATGCAGCCGACGTGGCAGGCTGGCCCGTAATTGCCTGAGAAGCCAGAAGCGTAACTCGCCGCCGAAATGCCTTCTCCGCCTCCGACGCGTGTCTATAATTTTGCCGCTGTACGACGAGGAACCGAGCTGGCGGCTTCGTCGGCTGTCTACAAGCCGCCTTCCTACATTTAACGGCGATGTATACACAAGATCGCCTCCCGTGCCCCATCACCTTCGGTTTAGGCCCACACGATGGCTCCGTGTTGCTCACAATTGCCACATAATGCGCTGATTTAGCCTCTCCAGATAGAGGGAGCGACAGCGGACTGCGCGTAATAAATTCTCTAGACCCCGCCGAACAAATTAAACAGACGCTGACACACACTTCTTACGGCCACTAAAAGCTACCCTCGCTAGTTTCATCAGCGTGTGAGGCACACACTAAGCAACTCGGAAAACGTTAATTGTCCTCTGGAGAGGGCAATAAACAATGTTTACTAGCGACGTTACCTCCACCGTGGACCTTCCTCCTGAAGCTCCTGAATTATAAACTGAAAATCACTAGGAAAACTTCCAAGTGCTGCTAATTGAAATGAAGTGCAAAAGATTTTTACACATCTACGAATGCGTTTAATCTTCTCCAGTATGTAAAAGGACCCAGTGAGTGAGGGCAGTTTTAGGAGCTGCCTGCGGGCAGTAATACACGAATTCTTCCAAATTGGGATACTGTTCTACTTCATATAAATTGAAGCTACTTCAATAAATGAAAATATACATGCACGGTACCAGTGCACTTCAGCAACATACTTTAAAAAAACGCCTTAAGATTAACATGCATATCCAGATAAACTAATAATTCCTTTCTTCCAACTGGGTTTCATAGCTTCAAAAAATGTTGCAAAGGATAATCCCATTTCCCCTTCTGTCTAGGCTGCCTAACAATGTTGGTGCTAGGAAATAGGATTTCATTTTTTCGAGATGCATTATCATCCATTCATTGTCATCACCATTTACGTACATTTGACTGGTATTTTGTGGAAGGCTGGTATTGAAAAATTATTGCCGCAGTCAATATTTTGCTCATATCTTGCTCAGCGTCCTGTAGCTGTTATTTCCAGAGCTTTGGTTTGATATTTGCCCCACTACTTGCATGACAATGGCATAGATGTCACAAAAATTCCTGAAGGCTGTGAACTATAATAATTTCCCTTGCATCCTAGTCACATATTTTGTCTCTCATTTTTAATATTTCAGATACCACTATAGCCTTGAATTTATACGTGAAATTGAACCACGTGATTATTTTACAAGAACTTCACAAATGGAGGTAGTTCCCCTGCGAGGTGCCGGGGTGGAGAAGAGTTTGTACCTCTTTAATCCTGGCGAATTTTGCTTGAGAACTGGACGTGCTCTCGACCACCTCCTTACCTACCTCCAAACTGATTATGTGTGCAACGGTAACAAAAGGAATTGATGGTAAAGCCTGATAGTTGGTAAAATTAGAAGTGCACACGCAATAATCTAATAACAATTGTAATCTACTCACTAAATAAAAAGCGAAATTTTATCTTAACAAACGACAGGAAATGGGATTCTACATCTCTCTATGAAATGATATGCGGATTAAATATTACAGTGTGTTTTATTATAAATCAGAACACAAAGGTACTTCATGGTCAATACAAACAGTAAGCTATAGAGTAGGTTATACAGAACTATTATAAGAATAAGAGTTGGCTCAAGAACAAGGGGCTCCCACTCTCTGTGATGCAATAGAGAGCCGATAATGAGTGGAGGACCTAATGAATCAAATAATACTCCCCTGACTATAATGCAGTATTGCGATTAGTAGTGAGAGCTCAAATGGGATAACATGGAGAAACAAGGAAGGTGGACTTGAAGCAAAGCGAGCACGCGTGCTGCTCAGGGTTTCAGTATAAAAGTGATAGGTCCTACAATGCCGAAGCTGCAAAATACTGTACCAGTCCTGAAGTCTGCAGCACGTCGTCGGTAGGAAGCGTTCTGATGATGTAGACACAGACTTCTACTGTGCAGCAACTCTGTTTCAAGCCCTCGCCTCGAAGGCTGTCCAAGAAATCTTAGTTCTGCCGAAAAAGTGCGACTCAGTCGCAAGACCGTCCAACTCCGACTAAGGACAGATCCTGAATGTATTGCGCCCACACAACGAAAGAGCGAAGTCAACATTGCTCATCTCCCTACTACCCTCGAAAACCGCGAATCAGCATTCAGTGTTGATTCCAAAATACTCCCACACTATCTAAGAAGATCATTCGCGCCAATAGCGACCGTTCCCTTCTATTTCGAGCAGGGCTTTATGATGTCAACTAGCCTCAGTTTAAGTTGACCAGTCATGCCTCTGCTATTCGGTTAAGGAACAGAACTTGTCGTTTCACCGGCTATGAAAAAACATCCCTAGACCAGCGGCCATCCGGCGCCAGACATTCGCTCCCAGCAGAGCACAGTCCACAAGTGTTCTCAGAATCATGAGGACAATGCAGTCACTCGGCGCCAGCAGTCTTCGTTCCAGACACGCCGGAACAGTAAACGCATAAACTGCGGCGACACTCAGACGTCTCGCAGGTCGTTTCGCCCTGCGTACAATAGGCGATACTTGACGGACGTCAGTCGTCCTGCCAGGCGCTTAAGGCCATTGATGTATGACCCTCTCAGCATCCGCAGAAATGCAGCCCACAACCGGAAACACAGTGTGTCTTGTCCTCCGGTTCTCGCCTCGCGCAAGCCACCCAGGAAAGTAACTCAACATGCATAGTAATCAACTGAATAGTATTTTGAGCTCTCAATACAAATGCTCTCATTACAATAACCTTATTTGGCCTGTTACCACCGTGCAATGACATAAAATATGAATAAGATTGATGAAAACGGGAGGTGACATGCAAAACAGGGCGTGGAACCTCTCACCCTTACAATAATTTCCTTCCATTTGCTTGTATTATAATTCATTTTCCGGTGCAACCTAGTATTATGTAATATAAATTGTTCTGCACTCGTCATATTTCTAGGTTGTTCACTGCTCTCCTCCAATACATAAATGTTAAGGTAGCATAAAATTGTTGGGCGTGTTGTGACCTAAATGATTCAGCTCCTAAAACGAAAATACGTAGCGAGTGACTACATTCTCTTTGCAAAGTGTAAGTGCTGTAGTTGTAATTGCAGTGTGTAGATGAGTGTGACGAGTATATTCGTGTTCGTAGTTTTTAGTTATTTTGGGAGGGGTGGGGGATATGACAGTGACTTGACAGGATGGTATCTGGTACTCGTCCGAGGCTACTAGCCCAGAGTAAGACCAGTACAGGTTTGCGTAGTTAATAACAGAAATAATAATAGAAATATAGTTAAATATAGTAAATAAATATAGTTAAATTTAATAAATAAATATAGTTAAATATAATAACAGAAATATATTTAATAACAGAAATTTTAAGTTTGCAAGTATTTCGTAATTTCAAATGTTTCTAAAAAAAAATTTTAACTATACATTCAGAACTAGTACTTATCGATTATAACATCGACACTAAAATATTCTATAAATTAATTCCTTTTCATACATTTTAGTTTGAAATACAACATACTGCGTATAAAATAATGGGGCAATGTGTAGAATTTTTTTCTTGACCATTATTTCTCGGCACTACCTGCCCTGTGACACTCTTACAACACTTCCAGGCTTTCTCTGACCGCCCTGAATGTGGTGGAATGTTGGAGAATGAGTTGCTATTAGCAACAGATACATACTTTCATTCACAAATATCTTGATCGGATTTACTACATATATTGCAGTTAAACGGTTTCAGCTTGTAATATGCCCCTTCCTTCCTACTTCCATCTACTGTCCACACTAAAAGATTTGAGACGAGCGAAGATCACAATAAACTTTCTAGTTTACTTAGCTTGTCATGTTGAAATGGCTCCAGTTCTTCTTGCCTGCGTGTGTGATTCTTGAAGTTGAAAATCTCACATTTTATTTCTTCACGGTTGTACTGAACCAAATAAATTTGGAGATTGTTATTGCAGAGTTTTTGGTTTTACGTTACTACATTTCCTCACATTTTAGTATATCATACAGTATTTAATTTTTCACGTTAACAAAGCCGAAATTACGTTGTTCGCACAAAAAATACGTCTGAACACATCAGAGGCATGCTTACGACTGCGGAAATAAACATATTCCAAAGGGTTTACAACTTTTCTTAACAAACGAATTTCTATTAATTTCGACTATTATTTCATAAATGAATCAAGAAAGAAATATAACAATCAGTACTGGTTTGCGTAGTTAATAATAGAAATTTTAAGTCTGCAAATATTTCGTAATTTCAAATGTTTCTGAAGAATAATTTTAACTGTACATTCAGAACTAGTACTTATCGATTATAACATTGACACTAAAATATTTTATAAATTAATTCCTTTTCATAAATTTTAGTTTGAAGTATAACATACTGTGTATAAAATAATGTGAAAGTTTTCAGAAAAGTAACTGAGATAATATGACCAGAATTCGAAAAATAATATTGGTATCGGCAATTACTGTTGAGGGAAAGCAATGCTAGAGGGCCATGTGCCGTTACAGGCTGTAAGGAGTCGTCATCAGAACAAAAAAATCAGTAACATTTCTAGATAGTACTCATCGTTATCACTTAAAATCAACTCGGCTTGACCAAATCCGAGCAAGACAGTTGTGGATAAAAGAGTATATTTCAAATATATTGTGTGATTAATGACGAATTGGGCGGAAGCTAATTCTGTGGCCGAGATAACTGATGGACGTTATTTATGGTGAGGTAGCTCTTGAGTTTCAGATTTCCAATTGATTTCTCGTGGGAAGGCCACGTCCTGAAATTTCACAAACATCGGTAGTCTATAAAAGCTAACCATGCACCAAGGTTCTACTCTCTACAGTGACTCGTGATTTAAGACGTTGGTGATCCGTCTGTCGTATGGAGACCACTGAAGTTAACCAATAACGCCCTTGCACGCGCAAAATCAGAGACGGTGTTGCCAAATGTGTCCTTCATTTGGTTTTCTAAAACCGAACAAGAGAGTTATACGAAAGTTGGACATGGGATGATGGTAAAGATCGAACCCTGACCAAAGTGTGAGCAGTCTCATGCGCTGTCATCTGCACTATGAGAACAACTGACAGTTGTGTCTGGCGGACGGCTTCAATTTGTGTGCAAATCGGCTTGGTTGACTAATTTCAGTGCTCTTTACTTCAGAAAAGGAGCACCGTATCGAATGTTTTTTTTTAACAATTATTTCTCAGCACAACCTACCTTCCAATACCCTTACTAACTTGTCAGACTGTTTCTGAGCACCTCGTACTGTACTTCTTCTCTTAACATATCTCGTTTGCTAATGATAGTAAGTAAAATACGTAAAAATCTTAAACGTTGCAACAACTTAAATGTAAATAGCTATATTTAATGAAGAAAACCTACTTTATTTTGCCTCAAATACGTAACAACTTTACGTGCTGTGATTAAGAGAGGTATTACCGACCTCTGTTGTCTTTAACTGTCTTCTTCCAAGACATTACACATCTCTTGCAAGTAGTATTTTACCGATAAAAAGAGACATTGTTTGTACAACATTATTGCTTAGGTGCAAATCATGAACAGAGAATGGTGAGTGATAGCCACTGCATACACACCTCTTCTGGCTCTAGGACACACTGTTACAATTTATTTAGCGGGTACGAAGCAGCTGTACTAGTCGAGATATGTGGCAGTTCATGGAGATGGAGTGGCCAGGCAGTCATAAAAGTTTTTACGTCTCGTTCGTAATGATAAGCTTCAAGTGGTCACAGTGGAGGAGGAGGAGGTGAGTACAGTCATTCTCGATATGGACTGCACTTTATCAACACTTAAAACAGCTGGCGTTCCAGGAGGTAATATCTAGGCAGCTACTGGATACAAAGTTGTGGCGGTTTTAATTCAGAGTGCGGGGCTGACATACAAACTCAATCTCGCCCAACGAACTCCACTCTCGTTTAAGTCACCATCGTCTGTGTTCGACGTGAACGTGCAAAAGCCATTCATAGACGGCAGAAGCAGTGAAGGGCATACAGTACAGAGCGTGTTCGCGGGAGGCGGGAAACAGTGCAGTCGTTGTCGTTTTGGGGAAACGGATCGATTTATCTGACGTTCAGCATGGTCACTGGATTTCAGGACCATGGGTGGAGCCATTATTGAAGCTACTAAGATTGTAAACTGTTTGTGTGCCGCCGTGGTTATACTGTGCATGGCAAAATGGCGCTCTCCGAAAGCGGCGAGGAGGCAACTGTAGTGCAACACGGGCCATAGACGGCAGGCGTGGAGGACGGCTGCGATGTCCATGTGCGAAATGACGTACAGCTGTTGAGCTGCTGACCACCCAGATGAATCAGCAGCAGGCGGCTGGTCACCCACCGATGATGACTGCAGTTCATCGGCGACGAAGACTGGAATTTGCAAACCAACACCGCAACTGGGCGGCTAATGCATAGCGATAGGTACCCCTTTCATATGAATCATGTTTTATACTCCTGTGGCGTGAAACGTATGAAACCTAACACCCCTCAACAGTCATCTGAAGGGGCGAACGCGAAGAAGGGAGTCTTGTGGTCTAGGGAATGTTTCCGTGGCATTGTCTGCGTGATCTCCTCGTTCTAGAACAAAATGGCTCCAAGCACTATGGGACTAAACATCTGACGTCATCAGTCTGTAACGTCCCCCTTCCCTTCTATCGACAGTGTTAGAAATATGTGACCGTATAAGCATGTGCCTACACAATTGGAATGAAATTTTGAAGAGGCTATCGTTCCGAAGATCCAATATGAAGTCGATAAATGAGGGGGAGGTTAACAACAAGACGCCTTCTAGGACAACTTGTTCCGCCTACTTAATTACTGTAAAATTTGGTATGGTTGTTCCAAAGGTTTGTGCTATCATACACGTACTGTGCCAACGAGAAGGGGTACCACGTGCATCGGAACAGAATAATGAGAGTTAAGAGAAATACGGTCGTCAGCCCAATTGGGCAAAATTTCTGTTCGGTAGGTGAATTAATGAGCCGAACAGTCAGTATCAAGGATTACTCGAACACGCGTGGCAACAGAGGGCTGGACGCACGTTAGCAAAAACAATTGAAACATTTACGTAATAAAGCGAGAAAGAAAATAATTTGCACTCGAAATATCATTAACTAATAAAGCTGAAATTTTGAAAACATACAAGATAACACATAGTTTAATGGTTACTTACTGTTGTAAGTGACAATGGCGCTACCTCACAATAACGTCTACCATTTTCATATGAATTTTGGAAAATAGCAAAAAATAATTAAAAGAAACTCTATTGACTTCTGAACAGGGAAGTAGAGATTGATAATTACTGTATCAAAAGGTAATAATTATACTTTAGTACGACTGCAAGTCAAAATGTGAACCAGAACTTTACTACCAACAAATTACAATAATCACTGATATTTGCACTCACTCATTAATTCTAGTCAGTGCTTTTGTTCATAGTGCCAGGAATCATTTTAATTTGATTAGTTCATTTACTATTTGCAACAATTAGATCGCCTCAGATTAAAGCTCAAATTTAAATTAGTGAGACTGAAATTACTGAATGCTTTAAGTTCAAATCTTTAATCTAACTGAATCATATAGTTCATAAGCAAAATTAACTGGCACTGAATTTTTCATTTTTCATAAACGGTACTCGGATTATTGTAACAATAGGACAGGACAGGAGCCGGCCGTTGTGACCGAGCGGTTCTAGGCGCTTCAGTCCGGAACCGCGCTGCTGCTACGGTCGCAGGTTCGAATCCTGCCTCGGGCATGGATGTGTGTGATGTCCTTAGGTTAGTTGGGTTTAAGTAGTTTCTAAGTCTAGGGGACTGATTCCCTCAGTCCCATAGTGCTTAGAGCCATTTGACTGGACAGGAACCTACTTGGTGAATGATTTTAGGAGATTCACAGGTAAACAGTTTTGATTAAACTATGGTAATTATTCACTCGCAAAACACCACAAAGCTGAGTAACGCCGTTACAAAACTAGTTGACAATAAGCTGTGATGCAGCTATCTTACTTCAGTCCATTCTGGCCGTGACGAAGTTGCTGACGACGATACTGCTGCTGGCTCCTTTCCATGATAATTAGCGAGCACGGGAGTTGTTGGCAATGATACTGGCGTGGCGGGTTCTTGATGTTGCTGCAGCCAATATTTCCACCGCCCACGCTCATCACTTGCCACGTGGCGCTAAACAATCACTCCTCCATTACAGTGCACGCCATCCATGCGTCCGCACTTCACCAAGTCTCACACCAGAGTTCTCTCTCTGTGTAGCGCGCGCTCTGACGTAACATCCTCCCGCGTCCAGAGACGCCGCTAGTCTAACGATACTTATTCGCTGAGTAAAACCTAACGTTTCCCTAACATCCCTTCAGCGATTACTCAGCGATATTTACATAATATACATAATTGATGATACAGAAAAATAAATAAATTAATTCATACATCGTGTACATATCAATTTATATAAAGATAAAAGCAAGTATATATACAATAATAAATAGTCAAAAAGCACATCGGCATGAAAGTGTTTCAAGTCCCCTAGACTTAGAACTACTTAAACCTAATTAACGTAAGGACATCACATACATAGATGCCCGAGGCAGGATTCGAACCTCCGCCGGGACTAGCCGCACAGTCCATGACTGCAGAGCCCTAGACCGCTCGGCTAATCCCGCGCGACGCAGCAGCGTGGTTCCGGACTGAAGCGCCTAGAACCGCTCGGTCACAGCGGCCGGCCATTCAAGAACGCACAATGGACCAACAGAAGTACATCTATATTTTGGGATCTCTATATTTTGTTTGTTTTTCCTCAGCACTATGGCATCTATCAGAAGGACAATGCAACGTGTCGCACAGCTCGTAGTAAATGTAAATGTCGTTTGATTAAGGGCTCCCGTCGGGTAGACTGTTCACCGGGCGCAAATCTTTCGATTTGACGCCACTTCTGCGACTAGCGTGTCGATGGGGATGAAATGATGATGATTAGGACAACACAACACCCAGTCTCTGAGCGGAGAAAATCTCCGACCCAGCCGGAAATCGA
Source organism: Schistocerca nitens (assembly GCF_023898315.1). Classification (NCBI taxonomy): domain Eukaryota; kingdom Metazoa; phylum Arthropoda; class Insecta; order Orthoptera; family Acrididae; genus Schistocerca; species Schistocerca nitens. The sequence continues at coordinate 268,789,892 of NC_064618.1, forward strand.
ACCCGGGCCCCTAGGATTGACATTGTTGTCGCTCTGACCACTCAGCTACCGGGGGCGGACACAGCTCGTAGTGTACGTGCAACGGTGGAAGAGCTCCAGGATGGATTTGCCGTATTCCCCTGGCCACCAAACTCCCAGGATTTAAACCCAATCGAGAATCTGTGGGACCACCTCTATCAATCTGTTCGTGCCACGGATTTTCAACCGAGAAACCTATCGCAGCTAGCCACGTCACTGTAGTCAGTTAAGACTCCACGTCCCTGTCGGTGACTTCCAGATCGTCATTGACTTTCTTCCTGCACGTCTCGAAGCGGGCCGCGCTGCAAAAGGTGGCTTTTCACGGTCTTGAGCAGGTGGACACATTAATGCGACTGACAGAGCATAATACGTGCATTTGTATTCCTGGCACATGATCTAGAAAACAGGTGGTTCGAAGTCCACGGCAAACTCGCGTCTCTCTACAAATGGCAGGGTGATTCACTTCAAATATAGGAGGAAGGCAATGGCACAGCAATAACACCACGCCTAGTAAAGCACTGTAGAGATTAAAACAACTGTCGCATTGATGACAGTTGTACTTTTTAGAGAAAAACAGTTCAATGACGAGATTTTACAGGTCACACTGGATACGCCGCCAAATGGGAAAGTTTGCAAAGTTTTTCTTATGAACTGTATAGTCTCTCACGGTGAGGAAATACATGCACTGATGAGGATGTGAAAAGAGCTTGTAGACGTGGATGCTACATGAGTAGAAAGTGTTAACAGAGAGGATGAAATAAGAAAGAAGGTGGCATTAAAAATAAACAGAAAAGCAAACGCTAAGGTCAATTGAGAGTGGAAAATGTTCAGGAAAGGAGAAACAACGACTGCATGTATATATATATATATATATATATATATATATATATATATATATATATATATATATATATATATATATATAACAAAGATTCATCAGGCTGAAGTCTTCACGGACGTTCTTTAGTACGCCGGTATCTGACACGTAGAATACGAAGGCAGTTCAATAAGTAATGCAACACATTTTTTTTCTCGGCCAATTTTGGTCGAAAAAACCGGAAATTTCTTGTGGAATATTTTCAAACATTCCCGCTTCGTCTCGTATAGTTTCATTGACTTCCGACAGGTGGCAGCGCTGTACGGAGCTGTTAAAATGGCGTCTGTAACGGATGTGCGTTGCAAACAACGGGCAGTGATCGAGTTTCTTTTGGCGGAAAACCAGGGCATCTCAGATATTCATAGGCGCTTGCAGAATGTCTACGGTGATCTGGCAGAGGACAAAAGCACGGTGAGTCGTTGGGCAAAGCGTGTGTCATCATCGCCGCAAGGTCAAGCAAGACTGTCTGATCTCCCGCGTGCGGGCCGGCCGTGCACAGCTGTGACTCCTGCAATGGCGGAGCGTGAGAACACACTCGTTCGAGATGATCGACGGATCACCATCAAACAACTCAGTGCTCAACTTGACATCTCTGTTGGTAGTGCTGTCACAATTGTTCACCAGTTGGGATATTCAAAGGTTTGTTCCCGCTGGGTCCCTCGTTGTCTAACCGAACATCATAAAGAGCAATTGCTTGCTCGTCATGTGGCTGAGGGTGACAATTTCTTGTCAAAGATTGTTACAGGCGATGAAACATGGGTTCATCACTTCGAACCTGAAACAAAACGGCAATCAATGGAGTGGCGCCACACCCACTCCCCTACCAAGAAAAAGTTTAAAGCCATACCCTCAGCCGGTAAAGTCATGGTTACAGTCTTCTGGGACGCTGAAGGGGTTATTCTGTTCGATGTCCTTCCCCATGGTCAAACGATCAACTCTGAAGTGTATTGTGCTACTCTTCAGAAATTGAAGAAACGACTTCAGCGTGTTCCTAGGCACAAAAATCAGAACGAACTTCTCCTTCTTCATGCCAACGCAAGACCTCACACAAGAGGAGCTCACAAAACTTCAGTGGACTGTTCTTCCTCATGCACCCTACAGCCCCGATCTCGCACCGTCGGATTTCCATATGTTTGGCCCAACGAAGGACGCAATCCGTGGGAGGCACTACACGGGTGATTAAGAAGTTATTGATGCAGTACGACGTTGGCTCCGACATCGGCCAGTGGAATGGTACCGTGCAGGCATACAGGCCCTCATTTCAAGGTGGCGTAAGGCCGTAGCATTGAATGGAGATTACGTTGAAAAATAGTGTTGTGTAGCTAAAAGATTGGGGAATAACCTGGTGTATTTCAATGCTGAATAAAACAATCCCTGTTTCAGAAAAAAAATGTGTTGCATTACTTATTGAACTGCCCTCGTATTTCAATGTGCCAGTGAGACGCTAGCATTGCATCTGAAAGCCCGTGGATAAATGAAACAACATCATCATAATCATAAACATAAGATGTTTGAGGAAAGAGAATAATACATTGCAGAATACCGAGCTTACTGTGAATTTTGCGTACATAGAAAACGTTTCTATTGGACATCTAATCAGCATTTAGAATGGCTCGAACATTCGTTGACAGGCAGAACGCAGTGCGTCAACTTGAATGGAGAGTCATCTGAAGAAACGTCTAGTGCACCAAAGGAGATTGTAAGTGGTTCGTTGTTTTCATGCTGTACATGAATCATTTGCGAATGGTATTAGTTGCAGTCTCATGCTTTCGCAGGTGATTCAGTTATTTATTATACAACTACAATCAGTAAAAATTGCAATAATATCAGACTGGTGAAAAAAGAGACAGTTTACCCTTGACGTAGAGAAATGCGAAGTTGCGGACGTCATGTCACATTAATATTTGGGAGCAGCTATGCGTGGAGTTATGAAATAGGACGACCACAAAGTCTTAGCTGTAGGTAAGCCAAACCACCTGTTCCTATTCATTGAAGGCACTGCAATTTGTCTGTGAAAGATAGTGCATAAAAAATACTTGTGCGATCCATAAATGAATAACGTTCAGGGTAATGGGACCCGTATTATGACCGAGGTCAAGCGCACTCTCTTGCCCTTGGCACGGGACACGGCATGGGAATGCAGAAAGCAATGGAAACCGTTATATTAAAGATACATAACTTATATTCACAGCAAAAATGCTGCCTGTAACTGAAAAAGGGTCATGATAATCTCACCATTGTCAAAAGACACCGGATTAATGCCCTCTTCGGACCTCCGGGAGGGGGATTGCCAAAGGCGAGGTGACCATGAGAAAAAGATGCAATAAAGAACGAAAGGGTAACTTCCATGAGTCGGGGCGTGGATGTAAGAAGCTTCAGCGTGTTAGGTAAGCTAGAAAATCTGGAAAGGGAAATTGTAACGTTCTATTTAGGTATAGCGGCGGTCAGTGAAGTGGAATGTAAAGAAGACAAGGATTTCTGGTTTGATAAGTATAGGACAGTATCAGCAGCAGGAGAAAATTTTGTAAGGGGATTAGGAGTCATTATGAATTGGCGGCCGAAGACTTCCGGCATAAGAAGTCAGCCTCATTCTGCCAACGGCCTTGTCAAAGAGGGCGGAGGAGCGGATAGAGGTTCAGGGCACTCTCTTGTCCAAGGGGTGAGAAATTGCCCCTAAAGGCGGAAGAATCAGCAATGATCAACGACATGAGGATGCAGAAGGCAATGGAAACCACTGCATTAAAGACACGTAACGTGTATCCACAGGACATGTGGCCTGTATTTGAAGAAGTGTCATGATGATCTCTCCATTGGCAAAAGATTCCGGAATAGTCCCCCATTCGGATCTCCGGGAGGGGACTGCCAAGGGGGAGGTTACAATGAGAAAAAGATTGAATAATCAACGAAAGGATAACGTTCTACGAGTCGGGGCGTGGAATGTCAGAAGCTTGAACGTGGTAGGGAAACTAGAAAATCTGTAAAGGGAAATGCAAAGGCTCAATCTAGATATAGTAGGGGTCAGTGAAGTGAGGTGGAAGGAAGACAAGGATTTCTGGTCAGATGAGTATCGGGTAATATCAACAGCAGCAGAAAATGGTATAACAGGTGTAGGATTCGTTATGAATAGGAAGGTAGGGCAGAGGGTGTGTTACTGTGAACAGTTCAGTGACCGGGTTGCTCTAATCAGAATCGACAGCAGACCAAAACCGAAAACGACAGTTCAGGTATACATGCCGACGTCGCAAGCTGAAGATGAACAGATAGAGAAAGTGTATGACGATATTGAAAGAGTAATGCAGTATGTAAAGGGGGCGAAAATCTAATAGTCATGGGCGACTGGAATGCAGTTGTAGGGGAAGGAGTAGAAGGAAAGGTTACAGGAGAATATGGGCTTGGGACGAGGAATGAAAGAGGAGAAAGACTAATTGAGTTCTGTAACAAGTTTCAGCTAGTAATAGCGAATACCCTGTTCAAGAATCACAAGAGGAGGAGGTATACTTGGAAAAGGCCGGGAGATACGGGAAGATTTCAATTAGATTACATCATGGTCAGACAGAGATTCCGAAATCAGATACTGGATTGTAAGGCGTACCCAGGAGCAGATATGGACTCAGATCACAATATAGTAGTGATGAAGAGTAGGCTGAAGTTCAAGACATTAGTCAGGAAGAATCAATACGCAAAGAAGTGGGATACGGAAGTGCTAAGGAATGACGAGATACGTTTGAAGTTCTCTAACGCTATAGATACAGCAATAAGGAATAGCGCAGTAGGCAGTACAGTTGAAGAGGAATGGACATCTCTAAAAAGGGCCATCACAGAAATTGGGAAGGAAAACATAGGTACAAAGAAGGTAGCTGCGAAGAAACCATGGGTAACAGAAGAAATACTTCAGTTGATTGATGAAAGGAGGAAGTACAAACATTTTCCGGGAAAATCAGGAATACGGAAATACAAGTCGCTGAGGAATGAAATAAATAGGAAGTGCAGGGAAGCTAAGACTAAATGGCTGCAGGAAAAATGTGAAGACATCGAAAAAGATGTGATTGTCGGAAGGACAGACTCAGCATACAGGAAAGTCAAAACAACCTTTGGTGACATTAAAAGCAACGGTGGTAACATTAAGAGTGCAACGGGAATTCCACTGTTAAATACAGAGGAGAGAGCAGATAGGTGGAAAGAATACATTGAAAGCCTCTATGAGGGTGAAGATTTGTCTGATGTGATAGAAGAAGAAACAGGAGTCGATTTAGAAGAGATAGGGGATCCAGTGTTAGAATCGGAATTTAAAAGAGCTTTGGAGGACTTAGGGTCAAATAAGGCAGAAGGGATAGATAACATTCCATCAGAATTTCTAAAATCATTGGGGGAAGTGGCAACAAAACGACTATTCACGTTGGTGTGTAGAATATATGAGTCTGGCGATATACCATCTGACTTTCGGAAAAGCATCATCCACACAATTCCGAAGACGGCAAGAGCTGACAAGTGCGAGAATTATCGCACAATCAGCTTAACAGCTCATGCATCGAAGCTGCTTACAAGAATAATATACAGAAGAATGGAAAAGAAAATTGAGAATGCGCTAGGTGACGATCAGTTTGGCTTTAGGAAAAGTAAAGGGACGAGAGAGGCAATTCTGACGTTACGGCTAATAATGGAAGCAAGGCTAAAGAAAAATCAAGACACTTTCATAGGATTTGTCGACCTGGAAAAAGCGTTCGACAATATAAAATGGTGCAAGCTGTTCGAGATTCTGAAAAAAGTTGGGGTAAGATATAGGGAGAGACGGGTCATATACAATATGTACAACAACCAAGAGGGAATAATAAGAGTGGACGATCAAGAACGAAGTGCTCGTATTAAGAAGGGTGTAAGACAAGGCTGTAGCCTTTCGCCCCTACTCTTCAATCTGTACATCGAGGAAGCAATGATGGAAATAAAAGAAAGGTTCAGGAGTGGAATTAAAATACAAGGTGAAAGGATATCAATGGTACGATTCGCTAATGACATTGCTATCCTGAGTGGAAGTGAAGAAGAATTAAATGATCTGCTGAACGGAATGAACAGTCTAATGAGTACACAGTACGGTTTGAGAGTAAATCGGAGAAAGACGAAGGTAATGAGAAGTAGTAGAAATGAGAACAGCGAGAAACTTAACATCAGGATTGATGGTCACGAAGTCAATGAAGTTAAGGAATTCTGCTACCTAGGCAGTAAAATAACCAATGACGGACGGAGCAAGGAGGACATCAAAAGCAGACTCGCTATGGCAAAAAAGGCATTTCTGGCCAAGAGAAGTCTACTAATATCAAATACCGGCCTTAATTTGAGGAAGAAATTTCTGAGGATGTACGTCTGGAGTACAGCATTGTATGGTTGTGAAACATGGACTGTGGGAAAACCGGAACAGAAGAGAATCGAAGCATTTGAGATGACGTGCTATAGACGAATGTTGAAAATTAGGTGGACTGATAAGGTGAGGAATGAGGAGGTTCTACGCAGAATCGGAGAGGAAAGGAATATGTGGAAAACACTGATAAGGAGGAGGGACAGGATGATAGGACATCTGCTAAGACATGAGGGAATGACTTCCATGGTACTAGAGGGAGCTGTAGAGGGCAAAAACTGTAGAGGAAGACAGAGATTGGAATATGTCAAGCAAATAATTGAGGACGTAGGTTGCAAGTGCTACTCTGAGATGAAGAGGTTAGCACAGGAAAGACATTCGTGGCGGGCCGCATCAAACCAGTCAGTAGGGCAGAGAGTGTGTTACTGTGAAAAATTCAGTCACAGGTTTCTTCTTATCACAAACGACAGCAACCCAAGGCATCTACGGCGACGTTGCAAGCAGATGATGAAGTGACAGAGATAATATATGAGGATATTGAATGGGTAAATGAGAATGTAATGAGAGATTGAAATCTAATGATAGTGACTGCTGTGCGGCTGGTCCCGGCCGAGGTTCGAGTCCTCCCTCGGGCATGGGTGTGTTTGTTTGTCCTTAGGATAATTTAGGTTAAGTAGTGTGTAAGCTTCGGGACTGGTGACCTTAGCAGTTAAGTCCCATAAGATATCACACACATTTGAACATTTTTTGATAGTGGGCGATTGGAATATAATTGTATCGGAAGAAATAGAAGAAAGGGTTACGGGTGGATGAGTAGGACTGCGAGATGAGACAGACTAATTAAGTTCTGTAATACGTTTCACCTAGCTACTGGAGACATCAGGAAGGTTCATCGTTAGGCAAGATTACGAAATCAGGTGTTGAAATGCAGGGCACACCCAGGAGCAGATATAGACTCAGATCACAATTTAGCAATGATGCAGAGCAGGCTGATGTTTATGACAATCGTAAGGAAGGATCAGTTTGGAAGGAAAGGGGAGGGTATTGAAGTTGTATGGAAGGATGTGATGTGTTTCAAGTTCGCTGAACTGTGAATGCTGCGTTAAAGGAAAAACACTGTAACCAGTCCAGTTGAAAAGCACTGGACGACTCTCTCCACTCCATCTTCTGTTTACGCAAAATCTGTGAAGTTTGGTGTTGTTATTACACGTACCAGCAGCATTATCACTGTGTGCATCCTGAAACCAGTGCCAAAGATTACTTTGCAAAAGCGTCTCTCTGTTGCCCGATCTGGTCAACATGACCGAGCCCAAAGAGAGATGGGGCTACCAAACTAATATTTGTGTGTGTGTGTGTGTGTGTGTGTGTGTGTGTGTGTGTGTGATAACAGGACGTGTGAGATGATGACAGAAAGTCACAATGGCTATCCATATCCCTGCTATCTGGCATGTTAGACTTGCTATTACTTCAACTGCGGACCACGGACGAAGACTCCGAAAACTTCGGACGTCTATGTAAAATCGAATATTTTCCCGGACACATAAAGTCTGTCGACAAAATGTTGGCCATGGCGGGGCGGGCTGGGGCGGCGGGGCGTGCATGCGATAATCGATTATCGGCAGCTTCTCACTGTTCTCGGTATAGAGGTATGGAAAATATGTGCATAGGAGAGCGCCTAAGGGTGCTTGACACTGGTTTTCTAATATAAGTGGAACCTACGCCACCGTCCTCATTCACTGAATTTTAACTAAGATTTGTAAAAATCTGTTTATTTTCATGGACTACCTCCAGACACAAAAGAGGTCTCGTTTTACCCCAGAGAGTTTGTAAGGTTTATAGCTTACTTTTGGGTATTCGATGAGGGGGATGCGAGGTCTCTTTTTATTCCCTTAGTCATGTTTTGTAGTTAAATACTGGTTAGTTTTTCAGGTAGAAATCTTTAATAGTCGATTTGTTACGCCACAGTGGTTCTGAGTAGAAATAATATGATCTTTGGTTGTCAGTAGTGTTGTTGCCTGTGCTGCATTCCAAAGTGTTCAGTGAGAGAAGCTGGTGTCGGTCACACAGCTGAGCGGTGTGGGAATAACTAGCGGAACACAGAATGCAAATACAGTGGATGTTAATTTTTGGTAGTAACCATTCGTAACGATTGATTTTAGAACACTGAAGATATCCAGGCAATATTGTCGCTGCATTGGTCGCTTGTGTATAATTTATGACGAGCTTAAAAAAAGTAAATTTTTGGTGTGTTTTTCTTTATTGTTTCGAGTCGGTTAATTCGATTGTCGAGGCGAGATTAATCAAAATTATCTGTAGGCATGGCTTGGACAAAGAGATATAGATTCACTAATGCCTTATAATATCATTTGCGAGTTACGAGGCATAGTATATTCACTGTCACCATTGTGAGAGGTGGTGGCGGAGTGTCTAGTGTACCAGGACTTGAAAGTTTTAATGATAGGGATGTAATTGCCTATCGTACCTACCATATGTTTGAACTTGCTAATAAAGACTTTGGTAAATCTGCTTATGATTCTACTTCTCCACTTGTATTGTATACACGTAACAAAAGAAAACTCAATCCTAATGAATCTGTATTTATCTGGTTTAAAGGAAAAGGTGTATACAAGACAAGTGGAGAAGTAGAATCATATATTTTTTTCGTGATAAGTGAATTTTGTGAATATTTCAGTAATCGATAAAAGTGAGTTTCACATTACAGTTTTTACATGCTAGTCTCTTCTGTATCATTCAGTAAGTTCAGTTGTTTCACCGTCCCCTTATTAATGTTTACTTCGTAATTGTGTGTTACCGCACTCCACTTATCGGAACACAGTTGCTCAAAGCTTAAAATATGATATGTTTAGCATAGCTGCATTTCCTTGCATTGCACTTCGACAAGGTTTTCCTTTAGCTGGTTTGAAATTGCGCTGAATTTTAACGTTCACCGTGTTTCCGTTGCCATAAGTTACGAAAGTTTGTTACGGGCAGTTTAACGTCACTCCTAGGAGACAATAATATTGTTTGAGTTAACTGGAACACAGTGACACAGTTTCAGATAGATTTGGCGAGTCTTTTGATCCGCTAGCATTAACGTAAGCATAGCACTTCCACTGTTCAGTCGGCAGATCATTCACATTATAATATATACACACAAACGAAAATTAAGAATAGGAGAAATTTATACATAAAAAACAAACAGAATAGTTAAAATTTGTAAGAACCCCCCTCCAGGATGTCCCCAGACACCCTCAAACCCAGGAGAAATCCGGAGAAACCCTCTGGATGCTTGGCAGCCCTAGGCACGTCGAACCGAACCATTCGTCGAGTCACCAGCAGTACTGCTTTGCCAAGATGCTAGCTAAAGCTATACAGTGTATCAATAACTTGTACGCTATGATGTGCCTTTTCCTTAAGCAGAAATAGAGTTATCCCCTGCCGCATTCTTGGAAAAATTACACCCTACCGCAAGGTAACATACACTGCATTTGTGTTACCACACCTAAACTGACTGCCACAGTTTGAATATTAATAGGCTATAGCGGTCTTATGTTGTTTTTCTACCCAGAATCAGACCGAGGAAAGGCATGGAGACGCTGCTTTGAGTAGGTGCTCTGGGAAGGTGGTAGAAATTGCAATACAAATAAAAGATTAGAAACTAACACAAAGAGATTGAAATTGTCACAGAACAACGCACTCTCAGCCGAGGGCAGTCTCCAGTCTCATAGACTCATTCACAGGAGGACACACAGGATGGCATTCACCTGTACCTACAAAAGTTTAACTGAGAATACTTCGTAGGGAGAATACTGAACCACGAGACCTAGATTTCGGCAACGAAAGGAGGTGATAGACTCAGGAGAACCTTAGCAAGTGGCCGGTACCACTGCTCTGCCTTACTATCGTGAAATACTTCAGATCGCCAAACGACCAAACCGGCGATCGAAACAGAGCATCATTACTAGACTGTGCCCATAGGAACAAGCCATTAATCTTCCCATAGCTGGGCGGAGCGCACCTGTCAGCAAGAGACGGTTGCGGACGAGCTGTCACCTGCTGGGATAGAGAACTAGCCAATTCCTTTTTGCACCTCAGATTTCCTAACGTGGCCCAGCCTCGGCCGTTGGGACGACAGGCTTTTCCGTGGCCTTGCTTGAGTCAAGGAGACGTTCATTCTGAACTTTAGTCTTTTTAATGACCGCCGCCACACTGAACAATTTATTAATTCCTCTCAAAATGGCGGTAGCCGAAATCTGTTCAGAGATTTAGGATCTTCTGTCAGCAGGAAATTATTATTATTAGAGATTTCCTTCGTTTCTGTAGTTATTTATTATTTATTTATTTGACCTGATCAGATTAGGGCCATTAGGCCCTCTCCTACATCGGACCAGTGTTCCACACATGCAGCATTTCACACATCAGAGTTACATCATGACAACAGTTTAAATAAGAAAATTAGATTACTCTGGTGACAGTATGAATAAAGATTAATGACTAAGACCTAATAAAGTAAATGCTGGCAGTATTTTTGCAACAGGTGCTACACATACAAATTATGATAAAAGCAATAATAATAACAGTAAAAAAAATCAAATAATAATGATAAACATGAGAAAAATTGGCAATAGTAATGAAGAGTTGTGCAGATATCCATTAATATCTTGGTGTGTAAAGTAGATATTTACTAGTATAGCTAGTTTTGGTGAAGGGAGATTTAAGGAGGGGGAAAAGGGAAGTATTGAGGTGAAGTGCATTCATGTACAGAGGAAGGCATTGCTGTTGCTTAAGTGGATACGTCATTAACTGTTTTTTGAAGCCGGACATGTTTTTAAGTTCTCTAACATAACTAGGTAGGTTATTCCTTAGTCGGGTTCCCGCTACTGTAAAGGACTTGGAGAAGGTGACTGAGCGATGCAGTGGAAAAGAGAGGGTTTTATTATGATGGGAACGTGTGTTTCTGTCATGTTGTTCCGACATAAGCGTTAAGGACGAGGAGAGATATGAGGGACAGTGTACATTTATAAGGCAGTAGATGAGACAGAGTGTATAGAAATCTCTGCGTTTGTGTGCACGCAGCCAGGACAATTTTGCATATGCTGGTGAAATATGATTAAAAAGTCGAACGTCACAGATATATCGGACGCAGGCATTCATAACCAGTTCCAGACGTCGCGAATTTTCCTAAGAGAGGCCTTGTAGGATAACATAGCTGTAGTCAATGATTGGGAGTATAAGCGTTTGTACTAATTTCTTTTTCAGTTCGAAAGGGGAGAGTTTTTATATTTTTGTAGGACACGAAGGGATGCTGATGCTTTTTTTTGCACACTGCAGTTACGTGCTCTGTCCAATTTAGATTTTCATCCATTATTACTCCCAAACTCTTTGCTGAGGGAGAGAAGTTAATATTTGTTCCATTTAGGATAAGAGATGGTACGGATTCCCGATGTTTTGGGCTAATGAGCTTAGAGTGACCAAAAAGTACCGCTTGGGTTTTACATGGGTTTAGTTTTAGTCCTATGTCCTGTGCCCATTTTGATAGTGCATCGAGGTCAGTATTGAAATTTTCAATAACTTTCTTAAGATTGCTTGGTTTCGCACTTAGATACAACTGAAGGTCATCAGCATACATATGATATTTGCAATAGATCAGAACCGATGACACATCATTGACATACCGAGAGAAGAGTATAGGACCTAATACTGAGCCTTGGGGAACGCCTGACACTACTTGCCGCCATCGTGATTTTATATTCCCGGAGAGGACATGTTGCTGACGAGACGTCATGTATGAGCGAAACGATTGCACTGCACTGGGTGAGAAATATAGACCGCTAAGTTTGGCTAGTAAGATGTCGAAGTCGACAGTATCAAATGCTTTGCTGAAATGTAAGAAGAAAATGATAGTCGCTTATTGTCTGTCCATGGCAAGTTTCAGGTCATCTGTCACCATTAGGTGTTTTAATTCGCGACTGATTCTTCAGATACTTGGAAATAAAATTGATATACAAATTACGGATAGAGCAGCTATTTGTTCCTCATCAAAAGGTTCCGAATATGTCACCTGATTTTCTATTCATGAATGATTTCTCGATTCATCCACTGCTTCCGGCCTTGCGCGACCGCCGACTCGCTTGTCACTGTGCGTGGCGTCCTTAGGAGGGTTCGTAAGATGAAATAGAGCAAAAACACAATATTTTTGTATAGTAACAGTAAGTAATGGATATGCTTACCGCGTATATGTATACTGCCTCACCGCAATCGTAGCCATTTGTAACAGAAGGGGCCATCGTAGATACTGAGTGGGAGAGCATTTACTGTTGTTACCTCAGAATTTCCGAGAAGACAACAGGTACTTTGTGTAGCGTGGAGGCTGGAACCTGTCAGAAGGGCTGCAGGAATGCGCGGACACGGGCGCGCGTCGTGGCGGTAGCCACGGCCAGGGCCGATGTTTCTCGCCGCCCGACCAGCTAGTCTGAGGTATGCCGCCTCCGCCGCCGCCGCCGCCGCCGCCGCCTCCAGACGACCGCGCGGCCGACGGACGCGCAGCGCTGCGCCGTTAGTCGAAACCGGCGTTGTACACCTGACAGCCGATTTTATCTCCCGTGAAGGAGAAGAAGTGGAGACACTTACACCTTCCACACAGTCCGTAACGTCCTACGCTCTCACGGCCAGTGACCTCAGCGATGGTCAAGTGGCCGCTCCGCTGCGAGTTAAAGCACCTTCCCCAAGGATGAGAACCTGACAGCATCGTATTGCAGCGTTAATACTGGACTTCTGGGTCCTGTCATATCGTTGCTGATAGCTTGTTGGCACCTAGTTAGGTCTGTTAAAATATTACCGAACTTTTTTTTTTCGCCTCCGTTCTGGTACCTAAATTAACTGTTAGTATTCTCTCGGACGTTGTCCTGAATTTGTACGACACTACAATAAGTAAATAATAAAGCTGTGGTGAATGACGACCTGCTGAAGTGTTGCTCATCCTTCTATTAAAACATGTGGTCGTAATTGCCTGAGTCATGAATGCGATATAATTTTAACGACAAATTGTCTAAGACAGGGTCACGGATTCTCTCAGGCTGTTCGATAACATTTGTTTTTTTTTTTTTTTAAACTTCCTGGCAGATTACAACTGTGCGCCGGACCGAGACTCGAACTCGGGACCTTTGCCTTTCGCGGGTAAGTGCTCTACCAATTTTTTTTTTCAATCTTCGCATAGATAACACTGTCTTCTGCCAGACGACCAACGCCATAAGAGAATTTTTTCTGGAGCGTAATTTTTTTTACGACCCACTCCTTAGTGTCATTTTTTTTACCGCTTTTTTTTGTGGGAGTGAGGGTTTTTATTTATTTATTTTATATGAAGGAAGGTTGGAAAAACACAAACCTTTAGTATTCACTAAATAAACATAGTAAGTCCTGACACATGATAACTGTTCTGGAAGGAACCTCGCTGCCGTCCTACCATGCAGCATGAAATAACAACAAAATCGAAGTGGGGCCACCTCCGGCACCCTAAAGAAAAGTATTTTGGATATGAAAACAAAATTTGAAGTACATCCATTTGCTAACTGTTCAAGCGTGAGCTTTTCGTAGGTCGCATACTCGCATAGTGTTCTTAGTCGACCACATTACTTGGTCGGTTTCACAACGAAAGCACCGCCGCTCATCTTTGCGCACCCGGCACACCCCAAGTATATGGCGGGTCCGCAAAAACCGTTACGAGGAAATTGGCATACCAATCCTTGTACTTTTGTAGCCGTAATAGTTTTGTGTGTCGATCTTGCAAGTACTGCCAGTAATCCAGGGCGTTCAGTAAGTTCGTACGTGTGTCTCTATAGATGTAATGGACCGTCATACCTGTGATCCACGCCACTGCGTTCGTCTTATGACGCGGAAAGGATGTTTCCTCTGGAAAAAATACTATGTCAGAACAGACTGCTATTATCTTTCTTGCGAAAGTCCAGACAGCCAATGCCTCGCCGCAGACCAGCCGATGGTCGTCCGTATCCAGCACGCCGCATTGCTGACACAAGGGCGAATCCGCCAATACTTTTTATCATTTGTAGGGTATTTTCGGTTGACGACAATGTACCATGTTGATCTGACTGATGTAGGTAGGTGGGGGTGGTGGACCGTGCGCCACACCACGTGCCAATTAACAGCTGGATGTTTGCGTTCCACCCTATTCCGGGCGATCTGTCGAAGAAGCAGATGGTACACGTCCTTCGATGTCGACTGTCGGGTCGTCGGTAAACGCTCTCGAACGTAACTGTGTTCCACGATGAACGTGCGCACATACGTTAAAGGGGGCGATATATGGCCGACACTGACTGGAGGAAGATGCGATGTTGGTACGAGTTCTTCGATGATCGTCCCCGTAAGGGAGTGGTTCCTGTTGCGCCACCGTTTGAGCATAGTATTAATATACATGGCACGCGCCTTCTCGTGCACGTTCACTAAACCAACGCCCCCCTCTCGCGCTGGGAGGGTAAGCGTGTTGTACTGTATCTTAAAGAGTTGTTCCAGGCACACATAGTACCCAAAAGCCGCCTGAATCCTCATAGCCATCGTGCGCGTCAAGGGGAGAAGGTGTGTCAGGTGGCACATCATGGGCGCGAGATAAAGGTTGACGAGTAACACTCGCTGCAGCATATCCATCGACCGTAGGGCGTTTAGTCGTACTGCCGTGCGGACTCTGAGTAACAGTCTTCGGTAGTTGTCCGCAGCCGTTCTCGCTGTCTCTTTATGAAAGGTGATACCCAAATAGCGGAGGGTTTCCACCGCAGGTAAGGGTCCTTCCGTACCTGGTTCCAGTCCACGCCCCACATGCATGAATTATGATTTTCGGTAGTTGACCACACTTCCAGCTGCCATCCCATACGTCTGTAGCCAATCCAGTGCCGTTTGAGTCTCCCTCTCATTCCGTACGAGGAACACAATATCATCCGCGTATGCTCTGCATTTGAATGATAAATGCCGTAGGGAGATCCCGGTAAGACGGCGGCGAAGGCCTGCGAGACACGGTTCTAAGGCGATCGCATAAAGCAGGATCGACGAGGGGCAACCCTGTCTCACTGATCTTAAGATCTTAAAATACTCAGTTCTCCCTCCGTTGACCACCATCGCTGATCTGGCGCCGTGCAACAGCCGCATCACAGCATTGGTCAATAATGAAGAGACACCCATCCTGTTCATCACCGCCGCGAGGTAGACATGATCCACGCGATCAAAAGCATGATCGAAATCTACTGCAACCATCGCCCCCCGGAGGCGGCATGCAGCCGCGAGGGCGACGACGTCACGGTAGTCTCCCAAGGCTGTGTGGATATTACTGATGCCGCCAAGACAAGTCTGATCGGCATGTATTCGATTCTCCAGCGACTGTTTGATACGACGTCCCAGGATGCGCATGAAGATCTTGTAGTCACTATTAAGGAGGGTCAAGGGGCGATAATCACAAGGCCGTTTGCCACCACGGGGCTTCGGTATCGGTATCATGAGCCCTTCCGTGAACTGAATGTGAACAGGTACTTCTTGCCGCAGAAGCTCATTAAACATACATAGCCACATCGGTGTCATAATGGTCACAAAGGCACGGTAAAATTCCACCGGGAATCCATCTGGACCTGGGGACTTGTTACAAGCACCTCGTGTAATCGCTTCCTCCAGCTCTTCACACGTAATTTCAAATAACCCGTCTGCTTCCCCGTTCACACTCGTCGCGTCTGGGATCTCTTCCAGGACGTTCCCCAGCTCCCTCGGACCCTCCCCGTTGCTCGCATAGAATCTGCTAAAATGATCCGTGAACGCCTGTGTGATGTCCCTTTGTGTTGTAAAACCACGGCCATCGCTAAGATCGATCTCATGTATTAAATTCCTGCGTCTTCTTCGTCTTTCCTTTATCACGTAATGCATCGAGGGAACCTCGTTGGGCAGGAAATCCTGCGACCTCGCGCGTATCATCGTACCTGCCATCCTCTGCTTCGCAAGTTGTACCAGCTTCGCCTTAACTCGGTGGACGGCCGTCTGGCGTTCTGGTGTAGGTGGTTGAGCTAACAGTTCCCGGAGAGCCGTAAAGTGAAACTCAGTGGTCGTGCGCTGCCATTGAGAAACCTCCTTCCCGTAACCTATTAACGTCCTCCGTAAAGCTGGCTTCGCGCACTCGATCTACCACTGCAGGACAGAACCGAAAGAATTTCGTCGACGGAGGCAGCCATGCCACGCGTCCTCCACCATGCGTCGGCATTCTGCATCTCGCAGGTGGGAGACGTTCATCTTCCAATTACCCCTCCGTCTCCATACCTGCTGTCTATCAAGGTTAACCGTACAAATATATGCCTCGTGGTCTGTAAACGCTGTCGGCCATATTTCTGCGTCCACCGTCGACATTGCTAACGCCCTTGATACGTAGATTCGGTCCAAACGGCCCTCGGAGTGGCTATTAAAAAATGTATATCCTGGTTGGTCGCGATACTTCAGGTCCCATGTATCGACTAATTCCATCCCGTTGACCAGCTCCCTAAGTTCTGGGCTAGTAGTATAGTTAGGTTGTTGGTCCTTTTTGTCGAGCACACAATTAAAATCTCCGCCGAGTATGCAACCATCGTATCGTCCCTGGAACAACGATGCAACCTCATGGGCGTAAAAATCTGCTCTGTCCCTTCTCTTATCCGAGCCTGACGGTGCGTATATGTTGATCAAACGTATTCCTCCTATGGTCACGGCCGTACCACGGGCAGAAGGCAAATACTCTACTTCGTCTGCACGTATCCCTTCCTTTAATAGTATAGCTGTGCCAACGCCTCTCTCGTCACAGGGGGAACAGTAAATGTCGTAACCGTAAAGTCCGAGGGGGGAAGTACCCGAACTTCTTGTAATAGTGCGATGTCTAAATCCGCAGCCTTTATCATGTCACCGAGCATCTTGATTTTTACCGGCGTCCCAATACTATTGATGTTAACAGACCCTATCCGATAAGCTTGTTGCATGGCGGTCAACGTAGATAGGGTACCGTACGGTCGCTAATTTTACCGTACATAGGCTGCCGTCGGACTAGCGTCCCCCGCCGTCCCCTCATATGGTCTGCCATTATTCCGTGCACTCTGCCGGTCTTACACCGGAGGAGTGCGTGGGGGCAGTTCCTCCGGCATCATCTGTTCCCCACGGGGGTGGCTCTTCTGACCAGTCCCCTAGTGTCCCATCGTTGTCGTGCGGTGTAGGCGCCGTAGCCTCCTCAGTAGCCTGTTGCCGTCTATCGAGCTCCTTCGCTGTGTCTGGAGCATCGTCAGCGGTAGGTCGTGACGCCGTCCCGCTGGCCAGCGTTGCATCCACGCTAGGCAGTTCTTCTGTATCCATGGTCGTCTGTCCTGTACCCGTAAACTTCTCAGAATTATCTGCTAGATCAGAGTGGTCGTTCTCCACCGTGAGGCGGCGCTTCTTCCGGCGTTTGGGTGAGCGCTGTTTACGTTGCCGGGCCTCGGAATCAGAGGTCAGCATGGTCTCCAGTTGTTCCTGGGGCACGTCGGAATCGTGCGCTGTCGTATTATCGACGTCTCCAAGTGCCTTATCTGAAGGGGCCGCAAGCGGAAAAGAAGAGATGGCTTCCTGTGACTGCTGCAGGCAGTCCAGCGCAACGTCGTCTTTCTGTGGCGCGCCACGATCCGCCGCTGTCTGTGTGTTCTGGCACGCGTCTGTCTCGCGGCCCACGTCATCGCGTAATGCGGCGACGTAAGTCATGGGGAGCACAGTCGGATGCGGCGTGAGGGGTGGATCATCCCATGGCAGCTGTAATAACCTTCGTTGAGCACACTCAGAACGTATGTGTCCCTCCTTCCCACATCCAGAGCACGTCCTTGGTTGTCCGTCGTAAATGACAATCGCCCTACAACCGGCGATGTACAAGTATGACGGAACGTGTTTTCGGAGTTCGATCTGTATTTGTCTGACGCCATTGAGGACATGATACGTCTTGAAACTCGCCCATTTCTCAGCCACGTGGGATAGGACCGTTCCGTAAGGACGCAGGGCGTCTGTCACCAATTCTTCTGGCACTTCGAATGGAAGCTCAAAGACGCGGATCGTTCGGAGGCCCATGCCGGCGTGTTCAACTGTTACCGCTCCAACATTCCCGTCCGAATGACAGAAACGAAGTCCTTGTCGGTGTCGAAGTAGTAGTTCGTCACATGCCGCCTCATTTATGAGCTTGACATAAACCACGCTACTGACTATAGATAAGTGTATGCCAACTAGAACGTCAGGTTCGATTTTCACCTCGTCCCGTAAATAACGTTCGATCTCGTAAGCCTTCGGTCGAGCATATTCGTTAACAAAACTAAATTTCAGTGTCGATTTGCGGAATGACAAGGCCATGATTCGTTCTATGTATACCGCGACACACCGCTACACACTTAACGTAAACACCTCTCGCGCAGACGTGCGGCAGGGACGTAAACACCATCCGAACCGCTGCGCCGCCGAAGGCTGACTGAAACTGAGCTACCCAAGCACGACTCACGGCCCCTCCTCCCAGCTTTACTTCTGCCAGTATCTCGTCTCCTACCTTCCAAACTTTACAGAAACTCTCCTGCGACCTTGCAGAACTAGCACTCCTGAAAGAAAGGATATTGCGGAGACATGGCTTAACCACAGCCTGGGGGGTGTTTCCAGAATGAGATTTTCACTCTGCAGCGGAGTGTGCGCTCATATGAAACTTCCTGGCAGGTTAAAACTGTGTGCCGGACCGAGTGCTAGTTCTGCAAGGTTCGCAGGAGAGCTTCTGTAAAGTTTGGAAGGTAGGAGACGAGATACTGGCAGAAGTAAAGCTGTGAGGAATGGGCGTAAGTCGTGCTTGGGTAGCTCAGTTCCGTTATAGTTTTGTACTGACAGAAGCAGGATATTTTTTCACTATTATGTAAAAAGAAAGTCCACTTATTTACGTTTCCCAGAAATATTTTATTTTATAAAGGTCATCGTCTTATATATAAAAAAACAATCGTAAAAGCAGTTTATGTTTGTTATTGTTATACCATTATGTAAAAAAAAGAAGCCCACTTATTTACGTTTCCCAGAAATATTTTATATTATGAAGGTCATCGTCTTATGTATTAAAAAAATGCTAGAAGCAGTTTATGTTTGTTATTGTTACACCATTATGTAAAAAAAAGTCCACTTATTTACGTTTCCCAGAAATATTTTATTTTATAAAGGTCATCGTGTTATATATTTAAAAAAAAAGTGGTCAGAGCGACGACATCTCATACCTAACGGCCCGGGTTCGATTCCAGGCTGGGTCGGAGATTTCCTCCGCTCAGGGACTGGATGTTGTGTTGTCCTTACCATCATCATTTTATCCCCAGCGACACGCAAGTCGCCGAAGTGGCGTCAACTCGAAAAAAAGAAAGTTGGTAGAGCACTTGCCCGCGAAAGGCAAAGGTCCCGAGTTCGAGTCTCGGTCCGGCACACAGTTTTAATCTGCCAGGAAGTTTCATATCGCCGCACACTCCGCTGCAGAGTGAAAATCTCATTCTGGAAACTTTTTTTTTTTTTTTTTTTTTGCTTACAGGAAAAATTGTTGTTTTGTTATTGTATGACAGAAGGAACAGCACGAGGGCCCCCATACGATACTTTGCAGGGGAGGGGTAGAGGGGGTGGGGTGGAGCGAGAGGGCTAGACCCGGGTTAAGGAGTACTTTTAATATTTTCGAAGATGAATGGCGACTTGTAAGTAGTCATCAAGAAGTTCCAGTTCCGTCCGTGTTAAAAACCTGCGTTTCCTTTCCGAGAGCGCTAGAGGGGGGAGGGAATGCTCCCCCCTCATGGTCCATGGAATAGGCGCCACTGGAACTGCAGAATGATTTAGCAGATTTTTACTCGGTGTACAGAGATCTCTCCTCAGATATAACATAGTCACATCAAAGAATGAAAGAATTCGACAGTATAAGATTTGTAAACTGTAGATTGCAACGATCAGACGTCCTTTTTAATTTTTTTTATTGTGCAGATCTAGATTTCGGCTAGAAGCTAGCCATTCTCAATGCACTATTATTTCGCTGAATGCATGTAATGCCTTTTGGTCTGGCTTCATCTACAGTTCATTGAATACCTACAGGCATTACATATATTGAGCGAAAATAATAGTGCATTGAGAATGGCCAGCTTCTAGCCAAAAACTAGATCTGCACAATAAAATTTAAAAAGGACGACTAATCGCTGCAATCTGTAATTTACAAGCCAAAATACCAGACGCAGAATGCAGCAGCTTTCTGAATGGAAGGTAACCTGATGCAGTATAAGATTGTCGTATTAACCACCAACTTTTGGAGACAGTCACTTCATTTAAATATCTAGTACTGACGTTAGGAATCGAATGGAGAAGCGAAGTCAATAGTAGTGACTATGGATAGAGGGCTCATTTTTCTCGGAACGTTTGTCAGGAGGTTGGCTGCAATTATTCAAATGTTCAAACGTGTGTGATTTCCTAAGGGACCAAACTGCTGAGGTCATTGGTCCCTAGACTTTCACACTACTTATACTAACTTATGCTACGAACATCCGGTGGGGGAAGGGGGGGGGGTAATCCGTGACATGGCGCCTCGAACCACGCTGTCACTCATAAATGTCATACGTTGCTATTATGACCTTCAGTCCAAAGACTGGTCTGATGCAGCTCTCCACGCTACTCCATCCTCTTCTGCTACGAAT
Source organism: Schistocerca nitens (assembly GCF_023898315.1). Lineage (NCBI taxonomy): Eukaryota > Metazoa > Arthropoda > Insecta > Orthoptera > Acrididae > Schistocerca > Schistocerca nitens. The sequence goes on from NC_064618.1 coordinate 268,810,836, forward strand.
AACAGCTGCAGAATACGTACATTTGAACCCACTTCCTTCTTACTGTACTCGTATCTTGGTATCCTCTCATTTCAACCTCTCGCCCCCTCCTCCCGCACATACATATGCTTTCCCCCCTTACGATATTTCAAAAGCTTCTGTTTTCTTCTTGCGTCAAGCGCTCAGCGTTCACGTTTCACCTACGTACAAGGCTGGACCCAGACAAATGACTTCAGGGAAGTGTTCCTAGGACTTAAATTTTAATTCGCTGCTAAACAAATTTCTCTTCTTCAGAAACGCTGTTGCAAGTTTACATTTTATGTCGTGTCTTCTTCGGCTGTCATTAGTTATTTTACTGTATTAATAGCGAAGTTCGTGTAATTCTTTTCTTAATCTAATTCCTCAGCATGGCCTGATTTAATTCAAGATTCCATTACCATTGCTTTGTTTTGTTAATGATCATCTAACAACTTCCTTTCAGCTGCACTTCCCTGAAAGAATTACAAGGAGCGATCAAACAGTTTCTGTTTGAGGTCGTTGCTGCAGCGTATGCTTAACGTACCCGACTCCGATACAGGTATATAAGCACTGACTTGTAGGCAAGGGATTAGCGTAGTATTCGGGTCACTCTTGCGTGCGTGCGGAACGTTAACTAAGACGACGTGTTACCAAACGCGTCCAAACAGGCTCGGACTGCTATTATTCTTTTCTTGGCTACTTTAAGAACAATCACAGGCAGACATCTATCGGAGAATGAAGAATGTGTATAGGGTAGCACATCTGTCGAAAACCATAGTTGTGGAATGGTGCGCCAATTTCATGATAATCCACGTCCCCATGTTGCAAATGTCACGTATGTGGCACTGGAGCATCCGTCCTATAGTCCTGATCTCACCCCTTGCTATTATGACGCCTTCGATCCCTTAAGAAAGGTCGTGCAGGATCGACGATTCCTTTCGGGCGAGGATGTGCAGCTGGCTGTTACGGACTTCTTCACGCAGTGGGAGGCAGTGCTTTACCAAATGGATATCTTAAACCTGGCGAGTCGGCAGGTTGATTGCCTCAATCCACACTGCGATTTGCCCGATTGGCATACCAATTCTGGACTGTACGGCTGCCTGACTGGCATATCTATTCTGGGCTGTAAGGCCTTCGAACAGAAACTTTTTATTTGATGTAGAAAACAGCCAAAGCTGCAAGATTCAGTGGTTTTTATTTAATTGATGGCTAGTTTCGGCTTACCTGAATCTATTTGTCACACAGTCCTGTGAGACGGGAGCAAAAATTACTATTTATCCAGTAAACTATTACAAAGATAGAGAAAACATAACAGGACACGGAGCATATCGTACCAGGATATACATACCAAACAGACAACACGGTATGTTCTCCAGTCAGTGTTAAGATTGTACGCACACTTACATCAAAATCAAGATTCCCAATAAACGTTGGCGGGACAAACATATAACTGACAATCGATTTCCTATGCTGCCACAGGGAAAACTTAAGGTAGGGGGCTACCTGTCAGAACGCAGGGAATTTGTTTATTACAGTTTCCAATCAAAAAGGACAAAAAATTAATACAATAAAAGTAAGAGTCGACTACCACATTTCAGCTTTTTAAAATTTTCCAGGAACAGCTGGAGATTTAAATGCTCTTTAATTTTTTTTTCAAAAATAGCAGGACAGTTAAAAGTAATGAACAATAAACAACAGCAGCGACACATACGGTGTATACAAACAAAAGTATTATGCTATGGAGACACATAACATCGTTCATTGTGAACCATAAACAGTGTGGAAAGAAACATAGTATGACATTGGAAGAATCATCACCTTTCGAATTTGGTACAGTGGAAGAAACAACGTAGCGGTTTAACTTCTCTCTGGGGGTGCGTGGAGGGAATGATTCATGTTTCTGACTAACAGCAGGAGCTGTACGAATGTAGGAGCCTGTTGGGATGGAGGAATGTAGCTGACTTAATCGTGTCGTCCTCTATACTGTCGAATAGCGAACTAATACTTAGTGTATGTTGGACAGCTGTCGTGATCGCGTGCAAATTTGGGAAGGTTCAATATGGACGTTTGTTTGCGCTGAATCATGATTCTCTCCCATGTAAATTGTTCGGTTGATTGCTTCTGCACATTTCGCGCCTTTATTTTCGATTGTGTTGTGCGCATGTAGCATGTGAAAGATGAGTGGAAGACACGTTTGCTCGTTCTCTAGACAATAGAAATACCTTAGTTGGCTTTGTAAATTATATGAATGATTGGGAATCTGTTACATCCCCGACTTTGGTATTTCCGCTATTTTTATCGGGTTTTCACGTAAAGATCTACGCAGATAAGTTTTTAGTTACTCAGTGGTTTGCAGCACCCTGCACCTCGCTAAAGTTTCGGGTTTCTAAGGAAATAATTTTCAGCCTATATCTTCTGAATTATACTGTGCAAGCGATCGGTAGCATACAGCTATGTGCTTGATATGGAGAAGTATCGCGTAAACGGTATGATATTCTGGCAAACCATGTCCAAACACATGTGTTCTTGTAATCCCAGAGTCTGGAGATAGGTCTAGAAAGCAAGCAGGCAACAGTGATGCCTTTGTGCCAAGGGGAACCGACCCAGCCTTTGTAGAACAGTCTTTGCGGTCGGTACTGCGTGCCCTGTCGTGAGGGAGGTATAGATTCAGCACATTGATAGCTGTAAGGCGAATGAAAGACTTTTTTTAGATGGAAAGTTATGTGCGCTGTACATGCTGAGATACGTTCCAGAACCACAGTTGTAAACGGGAGACATATCCAGTACATTGCTCGGTGTGGCAGCAGTCCTAATATTTAATTACAATTACACTTTAAATACACGCCTGGTTCCCAATATTCTTGTGAGCCTGGAGTTGGCAGTAGAAAGCACAGCAGCAAGGAAGCAGGTGAGGGCCGGAAACAGCATCTCAGCAGATACCTTTGTTCCATACTGGGACTTGCCCAGCCATTGTACACCAGTTCAGAGAGTCCGAGAAAGATTCTCACCTATGATGATTTGGCTCGCAGCTCCCTGGATGGGTCGCCTTCAGGACTATGCGTGTCGCGAGTATACCCTGCGGATGTTTGAGGAGATTCAATACGACAGGTGTTTGTGCTGGGAGTATTGATAGCGTTCAGACTCCTACCACTCAGGTCCTCCTGGGATGCGGGATCGTCCACGGCCGGCTGGTCTCTCTCTGACTGACATGCCCTTCTGCAGCTGTGGTCGTGCGCCGCGTTTATGGCGTCAGATTCTTCCATCGGCTCTGCACAGCAGGATTGTGGGTACGTGGAATGTATTTGACGATCTGTAGACCACTTTTGCGGGGTTTAACAGTCAGTGCAATATGGCGATCTGTACAAAATAGTTTTGTCGCTGAGAGTCTCGTCTGCAGAAAAAAAAGAAGGCAGACTGTGTTTCCACACCAGCAGAATCAGTAATTTGACAGGTAAATTCAGTAAGAGCCAATCAGAATGCTCCATTCATTCACAAGGCATCCTTTGTGTTGGGACACAGGAGTCTCTACAGACTAGTTTGAACAAGACGGGAGGCAAGTTATCTACAGAAAGTTCTGAGTGTAACGTGATGTATTCTTCGTTCATGTGTTCAAAGCACACCATCCATCTCCAGCATGATGCTGTCGCTCATCTGACATGGTATTAGGATATCTTCAGACCAGTAGCTGTAGAACACCAAAAATTCCAGCTACGCTGTGCACACATCTCATGGTGATGCGTCAGCTTCACTGGGCAGGTGAATACAAGTGCATGGCCGACATGTCTCGTGTGTCCCATTAGGAACGCTGGTAACAATGCACCCTGTGCTATTCTTGGAAGCATTGCAACAGATTTCTATAGTGTGTTCAGAGAGAGAGAGAGATAGAGAGAGAGAGAGAGAGAGACTTGGCTGTTATTTACATACACGTGTGACATCAGTATCACGTTGAGAATCCTTTAGCAGTGTCTGCAAGGGTGAGCTGCTACGCAAACATATCTCGTGGCGCTGGACTGGCAGGTATGCCTCAGGCATGGTAGTTAGGTGGACACGTGCGCCTCCAGAAGGTGACTAGGCTCTTATTTACGTAGACATGTGATGTCAGTACAACACTCGAAGAATTCTAACTGTATACCCAAAAAACAGAACATTTTTCACCTGCTGCCTGTAGGCGGTAGCGGCCTGAGAGCAATAGCTCCTGTCCCTGCGCTCTTCTCTTTGGCAGTGGCTCACGTCCAGAGTTGGCGGTGCCAGTGCATGCATGAGTTATCTTTCGACAATTTATGAGTTGTTTTCATGTCCATTGCATTATTTTGTGAGCAGTTGTGCAGGCTGTGCAGTGCATTATTTCTACAGTTCACGATCAGCAAGCGTGTTTGCAGAGCCTTTTACATGCATTATTTTGACAGTTCTTTGCGCCTCTGCACTTCAGTGTACTGCATTATTTCGGTGATTTACATGTAGTTTGCAGGTCTGTAGACTACTTTCTGTGACCCGAAGCACGCCAGGGTGAGTATTTTGTTTCAGTGTAATAAATGAACCACTTGTAATCTGCCCAAAAATAAATTATTCAAAAATAAATAAAGTACAATCCATTCTCTCTCCAGCAGCGGTGAACAGGCTGAGTCCTTTTCCCGCCATTTTCGCCCCAAGACCGCCTTCTTGGATTATGTCACGGAAGGGATGACAGCTCCATGTGGCTGCAGTACTGTGTACTAGGCCATTTGGACTCCAGACCTCAAATTGATTAAATAAACACTGTACGCAAAATAAAGACTTATGTCCAGCAGCACAGCAGAGACTGAATCCTTTCCCCGCCAATTCCAAGGAAGAGCGGGCAGTCGGATGACTTAGGTTAGTGGAGGTAGTCCAAGTGCCCTATTTTCCCACTAAAATATGCAAAATTTTGGAAATTTGTGGTAGAATCTTATGGGACCAAACTACTGAGGTCATCGGTCTCTAAGCGTACATAGTACATAATCTAAATGAAACTAACTTACGCTGAGGACAACACACACACTCATGACAAAGGGAGGACTCGAAGCTCCGATGGGGGGAGATCCACTCGAACCTTGACAGGACGCCTCAGACCTCACAGCTACCCTGTGTGGCTAAAAAATTTGAATTTCACGTCACAACGCCATTCCGATGTTGCCACATCTCTCGCCGCCATCTTGGATCCTCTATCTTAAATAAATTTGGTAGCAATGCAGAGTTGGGTGACGTTCTCTTTGTCCTACTACTGCTCCTAGCACAGAAAATTCCAACACAGATGTGTATTGTGCTCGAGGTCCACTGCTAGAGAGCCTGTAACGCTAACTTATAGGACAACGGACTGCTGGTGTAGTGTAACGGATTTCATCTTACAAACGATCTCGTGTGGAGTGTACATGTTTGTGTAGTTTGTATAGTCTGAAACAACTCTGAGTCTTACTTAAATACAAACCGTCCGAACTTCGAATAAACGAAAGACAGCTTTTGTCTGAACTTTTGGTGAAAGTTGACCTGCATCGTACGCTGGCGGCACATGTCCATTTGTCATTCAGTCTCCTGCAAAAGAACTGGGTGGCTGTAATTAAAGTGCAGCTACTCGCAGAGCTCCAGTGGCCTGTGACTGTCGTATGGCAGAGAAGCTTACTAGATGTTACGATACTTTAGTGAGGAACGATTTCCGCTGGAAAAAATAGTACCAATTTTGGCCACCAGGTGCAAATCTGGCTCTGTACACTGTTCGTATGAGGGTAGGACATCCACACTGTCATTTGACAGGCCGTAACGTGAGTTAATAGTATGGCTATCGAGAATAGAGACCATGCGCTGTTAGTGAAACTGTGTTTTGCGAACGGCAGCGATTACAGTGCTGCATTGAGAGAGCATCGCCGACAAGAAGGACTGAGGAGATGTCTGATACATTAAATGGAAGAAGAAGAAGTCTTAGCCGAGAGGAAGTATTGAAGAGAGTGTTGTTGCTGTAACTGACCAATCAGTATGTGCCCTGGGTAATGCTTGTGCAGTGTCCATCCCGTGCCCAACGGTACGGAAAGTTTAGCGGTCTGTATCATACTGGTATCCGTACCAGATCCAGACGGTGCAGCTACTGAAACGTTCTGAATTTGCTCTTCGGTTTCTAGCATTGTTCGAAGTTGATTATATGTTGCTGGGCAATATTCTAATGAGTGGCGAGGCAAATTTTTAAGCTACAGGGTGCAATGAATGCACAGAATTACCGAATTTGGGATGCTGTTGCAACCTGTGGCTGTACAGGTAATGAGCAGCCTTTAGAGGCTCCCCTTCCCAATTTCTTTTAAATATTTTGTAACTAAAACCCTTCTGGCCTGTTAGTTATTTTATAAGTGACATATAAGAACTGACTCTGTCTTATATCGTTAGTCAGTACTTACACTTTGTTATGTAAAAAAAAATTTCATTACACAAATTTGTAATTATGTTATAGACCACTTTCAATGTCTAAATTCTGATGAAGGCACTCTTAGAAGTGTTGAAACCTGGTAAATAAGACTAAAAAATCGTGACCGAGGGCTCATTTGTTTCAAATTCACTTATGAATAATGTAACTTCAATTGACAGATATTTTTGAAAAGATAACTTGCAATATAATTTTGGTAAAAAATGATCAGTGTTAGTAATCACTACAATCAGTACCGCCTCCTTATCCAGGTCATACATTTTTTAAAGAAGTTCTCGTTCATCAGTCAAAAGAATGGCATGTGCATTTCAAAGTAATATGGGCAGCACTGCACACTGCTGAACCCATAATTTTTTATGAGAGACCAGAACATGCCGCGTTACACCATGCTGCTTTAAAGGTAAGACAATTTAATTTACTATGTGCACAGGGATCATAGTTATCAGTTTTGAACAGGGCCAGATGATTGAGTGCCTAGAAAAAAAAATGGTTCAAATGGCTCTGAGCACTATGGGACTTAACATCTATGGTCATCAGTCCCCTAGAAGTCAGAACTACTTAAACCTAACTAACCTATGGACATCACACAACACCCAGTCATCACGAGGCAGAGAAAGAGTGCCTAGAGACTGAATGTATTTTGCAGTGACTGTATTTCTTTATTGGTATTGGGAGTTGCATTGCCCAATCAATTCGTGTACGTTTTGCTAACAATAACACAAAGTAAGGACACCACTTGCACTTACAACTCCCTACACGAAAATTCGAGTTCAGTACTCATTCCACAGATCAGACATTCATTCAACGTCATCGTGAAGTTTATTATTTCATTTTTTTAAAGAACGTTACAGTACAATGAACTATCTGAACACCTTGCACTTACGAGAAACGACTTAGAGGTACTGCTTCAGTCTGAAAAAAAAAAAGGCTTGGAGCGAGTGACAGCGGAGAAATGGAGACACATATATCGCACGGTCTTCGTGTTTATGTGCTACACATGCGACTTATATTGTATATAAATGCAGAAGTAGCGTCCGGCTGCGCGCGGGAAGACGGCTCCATCTCTAAAGGAGGACAGCCGTCCTGAATGCGAGCCAGTAAATTTAAAGAAACTTTACGGCACACGGGTGTCAGCCCTGAATGTAAGTAGCTGAATTCCTCGAGAGCTCACAAACGGGATTCGCTGCAGACAGCAGCGGCATTCGTGTGCGAGCAGCTGTGAATGTGAACAAGACGCTCCGCGACTGAAAAGCGAAAGCCAAGATGAGAGTCAACACGCGCACTGAGATCTTTCGTCATCTACAAGAGATCGAATACATTCGCCTTTTTGTTAACAAGAAGGCAGAAGATAAAGGATGGCTTTTCTAAAATTCCGTTACAGTCAGAATATACCGAGTTAAGTCACGAAGTCACGTAAGTTTGGGTAATCGGGTTAGGACAATTTCATAATGTTAACGTGTATTAGCGTAGACAAAAAATGGTGTAAATACTTCGATACTGAACCCGTTGTCCAGAAGGATCATGAGAAAGATGCTAAACGTGCATTTTCCAACTGTGGATATCGATCAAATAAAAAGCTTGCCCACTATATTTAAAATTCAAGATAACAGGATACCTCACGTTTCAGGAAGGTACTTAGAAAAAAAATCTCATGATCAGTTGAATTAGGTATATCAGCCTAAGAGTGTGTAAGACTCTTTTAGCCTTAATGGTATTGAAACATTCCACTGATTTCTGAAATGATATTTTCTACGTAGACAGTAATTGTCTTTTATGTTCTGCTAATGACCATTTTCAGGTATTATGCCTTTTTTCAAACGGTAGCTGATGTTGAGTGAAAACAAGACATCAAAGCTGTCCAGCGACCCGAGGACAGAAAGAACACCTACGACAAGTAGTCATGCATGAAGTTAGCTGAAACGAAAACTCATCAGTACGAGTCATCTAAAAAATGAATATTTATTTATTTTAAGTATGCAGTCTGCAAAATACTGAACAGGTCTTTGAGGAAAAAGTCATTCACTGGATGCAATGTTACGGATTACTGCGTATGATTGTTAGTACTACAACATGTAAGTTTTGTATCTATGTGCAACATGATGGTCCTGGGTATCAAGTGATAGCAGTGTCCGAAACACGTAATATTGGAATAAGAAAGTCAGGGTGCAGCCAGTCAATGACTTTTTCCTCAGCGACATACCTAGCATTTTGCAGACTGCACATATTGTTCAACATGGTCGCATGCCTCCCTCGTGACTTACGTTATTTGTTTGTTTGTTTGACTTCACTGTGTTCCTATACCATTCATAACTTTAGGATGAAACTTTGATGAGTTTTTGTGTGCTCACTCACGAATCTTTCTGTGGGGATAAGAATCACCTACCATCTACAGGAATGGAGGTGAAAATGTGGTGACACAGAAGCTGAACTCAAGGTGGTCTGGAGAAATTTCAATCAAATTTGGCATATCAATGCCGCATTACATGTTTTTTTTATTTATACAAAAATATTGTTGGAGGCAGTTCTTCCCAACCACCCCAGAGGTGGGGTTGGGGAGCGAAGACGTGACATTTACAGATATTCGATAATAAAGGATGTTAGTATCAAATCCAGAGTTCAGAGTTGTGGTGAGGTGAGGGAAAGTGAGAAGACAGTGAAATATTCTAAATGAATTTCTATAAAACTGTTGGTGCACGTACTAACCGCTATCTCAGAAAATTTACTGTGGCAGTATGACGCAAATACGGTGAAAAAATAACGAAGTGAGAGTAAGCAGTGGAGAGTGATGAGTTCTGCAGGTTATTGAGCCTATTTATCACCTAAACGGTATGATTCAACGCAAATTCTCAGCGCCTACTAAACACTGCCGAAAATTTGTCTGTAGACTTCCGCTTACACACATTAGATCAGCCGGCACTGAATATCACCTTTTCCTTGCACAAAGATAACATGGACGCTATGAAATTAAAGTCGCGAACAGTGTTTTCCATTTGCGCCCTGCGTCTTCACCTTAATGTACTTCAACTCACCTAGCGTCTTCTTTAGATGTCTCGTGGATGCCATTTGTAGGTACTGATGTCCCCGTTAGATTCTCCTTCTCAGCAGATCGCGAGGTCGCTTCTCCTTTACTGAATGGTGCAAGGACGAACAATGGTGCAAAATAAAATTTCAAATCATTTCTCGGCCGAAATAAAGGAACAGAAACTGACTTAGGATGCCACAAATGCCTCTCAAAAGGTATTCAAACTTTGCTGTGAACAACCTGTAGACGCAGAGCGCCAGTAACAGAAAATTTTGAAACTTGAAATATTTCCCGAACGCCGTGAATAAAGGTCTCATTGCACGCAATATGCATTAACGTTTAGTTTACAAATCTTCCGGTAACATCATCCGAAACATTTCAGTGTCAGTCATTGTCTGTCACTTAAATGTCCGCCCCGTTAGCTGAGTGTTCAGCGTGACAGATTGCCGTCCTGAGGGCGTATTCGATTCCCGGCTGGGTCGGGGATTTTCTCCGCTCAGGGACTGGGTGTTGTGTTGTCTTCATCATCATTTCATCCCCATCTGGAGCGCAGGTCGCCCAATGTGGAGTCGAATGTAATAAAACCTAACCAAGGCGGCCGGACCTGCCCCATAAGGGGCCTCCCAGCCCATGACGCCAAACGCTCATTTCATTTCATTTCATTCATCACTAAAATTATTAAATGACTGTCCTCAGTACAAGCAAGACCACTAGTATGGCTGGAAGTCAAAATTTAATAGTAATTTGCAAAAGCAAATTGTGAGCGATATGCAACTTACAGCCCAGTTCGAACGGTTACTCCCCACTGCTCCAGCATAGGGAGCGTCTCGATCGTTCCGTTCTCCCACATTATGTGGTCTGGCGTCGCGCGGTGTGACGTCAGCTACCGACTACCGGTTACTGATGCAGTTTCGCTGTATACACTGCAGCCTGTAATGTAATCTAGGAATAAAAGCGGGCAGCAATGTGGCATAAAAGTCACAATAGTAAGACGTCCCTAGCACCACTATGGCCGAGGATTTGGCATGAAAAGGAGTGATGTAACATATAACTCAGGGATGCGTGGTGTATACTGGACACGAATCATTATTTGTGCTTTGTTACTGTGGGAGTAAACACCACTACTACTGCTATGGATGGAGGTGACGATGAGAAGGAGTGACATCTAGAAACGGTTGAGAAAAACCTGATGGTATTGATGTCGCGTAGTTAGATGACTTCGAATACTTTAAAGGTATGTAGCACGGTCTGTCGCTTATGTGCGTTGTTCAGTGCATCAGCCATCGGTGCAACAGCCACATCGTGAAAGTGAGCCCTACAACGAGCCATTAATTTGGACAGCTTGTTCCGGGCTCAAAGATCACGCAACACGGCTCAGTACAGCAGATGCGTTTAACGTTCTCATGTGATGTAACACTGTGGAGAATCGGAAAATTTTCAGCGAGCATACTTTTTCTCGAAAAGACCATCAGTTACTGGTAGAATTAATGTTTTCTCAGAACTCAGATGAAACTACAGTGCGACATTCCCTAGAGATATGACATGAAACGTATGTACAAATATTTGTACTATATATGACGGTAGTATCTGTTCCTGAAAGAACAGTTGACCATGCAGCTTTGCTAGAAATGAAATGATAATTAAATGGACACCATAGCTGCAAACAGGCGTTGGTTTACTTCATTGGGGGCATGTTGAAAATGTGTGCCCCGACCTCGGTGGGTCAGACGGATAGAGCGTCTGTCATGTAAGCAGGAGATCCCGGGTTCGAGCCCCGGTCGGAGCACACATTTTCAACATGTCCCCAATGAAGTAAATCAACGCCTGTTTGCAGCTAGGGTGTCCATTTAATTGTCATTACAAATATTTGTGAAACATGTTAACTGCATTTGTACTACACATACGTTGTAGTTTTCGCTACTGTTGTTCAACTGTTTTTATACTGATCGTATGCATGACTACCTGTTGTGTGATTGATGTTCCCGCGTCATATTATGAAAGTGGCTCTACGGCCTGGTGGCACGTCCTCATGCACGTCAACTATCACTTCACAATGGCATGATACCTGAAACTGGCTAAAGAGAAAAGTACTCTATAATTACAGTCGATGGCCGAAATGACGTTATTTTAGAAGTTTCCTGCTACCGTGGAACCTGCCCGAAGGTAACTGAAAGAGAAAACCGAAACAGCGGCATTGACTCTAACGAACACAGAACGCTTTAGGGTTGTAGGATGACGTTGAGTGGGGAAGGGAGGGAGAAGGAGATTTTTTCACAGCTGAGAACTCAACTAATTAACGTGCCCCACATGTTCTCAATAGGTTTGAGATCCAGTGTAGATGGCGACTGAAGTACACTCGTGTTCATGAAGCCCCTTGTACAGATATCAGGAGCTTTGTCCAGAGATAGTGAAGTACAGCAGATGAACAAAGGAATGCATTTCGTTGGATATTAGGTTCCTGCACTGTCTTACGCTGAGAAAATACGCCAGTCTTTAGCGAGGCCCTTTATCATGCTTTGTAAGCATCCTGAAGATGAGAATACCCTCACCATCTGCGTGAATGGTCACGACTGCATTACCTTATATGAGTGTCGAGATATCCCTACATCGTGTACCGAAATGTGTTACAACATATTCTTTTCCCATTATTCGATAATCCAAGGCCGGACTCACCGTGAAAAACTCTGTTGTCTGCGACGTGCATTGATCTTTGTTATGCTTGTAGGGTAGTCCTTGCTAGACCGTATTACAATTAGATGGTTCTTTGTAGTACGGCTGCTATCAATTTCTATCCACCATAGAATTTTCGCTGTTATTATCTGCGACGACACCTGTCATTAAAACCATTTTGACTGGAGGCGACGGTTTTCCCCGGCTTAAGGTATTCATGAAACATCTTTGACAAGGTGGTACCTGTAAAGTCTAGATGGGGTGACTCATAAGCCGGGCACACATAATCCGATCGCGATCAAATACACCGACATCGCATATCTTGCTGGTTATACGTTCGACTGTGACGTCTACATCTAGTATAATGTCTGACGACATCTCATTCACGTCACACGCCAAACTATGTAATTCGTGAGGGCTGAGGAACTTTCTCCATCACAGCAGTGGAATATAAATCCATTGCTCTTCAGTATGATGATGATGATGATGATGATGAGGTCCCATACTCCGAGGAGCGTAGGGGAACGATGAGGTAGACTCGCACCGCCGACTAGGCAAGGTCGAAACGGAGGTGGTTTGCTATTGCCTTCCTCCGACAGTAATGGGGATGAATGATGATGATGAAGACGACAAAGCAACACCCAGTCATCTCGACGCAGGGAAAACCCCTAACCCCGCCGGGAATCGAACCCGATAAATAAATAAAAATAATTATGTTCGCTTTCTTTTAACCTCAATGGCCCGATAAATAAGTCATAGTTGAACGATAAATTGCCGAAATGTTTTTCAAGCAGCAGTAGTTTTGGTTCTCTCGCTAACTAAATATGTCAAGCTCAAGCAATGCACAGGTACACAAGTACTGTTTTAACTCAGGTCACTTCGTAAGAAAAATAATGTGGTTTTTCCTAAAGTGATGATAACAGGATTGTTATTTTGTGGTAAGGCATTAAACCGAGAAAAGCATAACTGTGCGCTTTCTTTGGATCTCAGTTGTCTGATGTGTAAATCCTAACTTGAAGTAAATGCTCAAGTGATTAATAATTTTGGTTTTCTTGATAACTGAATACGTGAAGCTCTTGTAACATACAAATTTACCTGTATTCTTTTACAGCTCCTATCACTTTATGAGAAAAAAGATGCAATTAATTTCTGGCGTGAGTATAACAGTTTGGGAAAAATGACATCCTGTCTATTTAAACGCAGTTTAAACGCCTTGCAGGACTGAGAAAGAACAATATAAGAAGACTGACACTACGTGGTAAGGCACTGAACCCCGAAATTGTAAAATGACGCCTTTCTGAATATTTCATTCATTTATTCTTTCACCTGTCAAGTTACAAAGGTCTTAGAATGTAAGAAACTTAGTACTAGTCGACGTTATTATAGTGGAGCCTCACTCTATTAATACCCACATCATTAATCCGTAATTTGCATCCTAGAATCGACAGATGTCATTTAGTTTTCACGTAAAATGTATCGTCATTGTAACTATTAGGCTTTACCAAGCATTTAATTCGATCAAATGTTTTCTTATACTCAGTCGCTTCTAAGTTCTGCGAAAATCTGTAACATATGTCAATATCTCAATAGCAAGAGGCTGTTATGTGTCTGATGTTTAACTTTTCGACGACTATTTGCCTTTGAATGTTGAATAATTAGTGGGCAACTTAAGAGCATGTAGTCAGATACTGCTTTGGTCTTGTAACTATTCATGTGCTCTTCTCACGGCATCAGTAATTAGCTCCATTAAACGTGATTAGACGATCTGAGTATTAACGTTGTTTCTCTATAACGAAGCGTTCAGTAGTGTCGAGATCATTCTCTCTGTGTGGTGTCGGACACCATGTGGCAACAGATCGATGCTTTTTGGTCAGTAACCTCGCTGACTAGAGAGAACACAAGCGCATGAGAATAATGAACACCGATACCCATGATATCAAATATGTAACCTGAATTCCCATTAAATTTATCGTAGTTTGTTATCTCCTGTTGCCCCTTTGTTTTGTCACATCGGTCCTGGTAATTCGTCCTAAAGTAGATCAAAACCCTGACATACGTCAACAGGCCTTCCAACATTTCCTCATGTATAGTTTAAGTCCATCCTTCCACGTGTCTGTGTAAGGGTACACAGTAGTATAAGATTATATGTGAACAAGTTTCCTTCATGTTCAACTGGAAATGAATTATGGAGTAAATAATCAACATTTAATGAAAATGAGTCTGTTAGTGAAGATCACTTCGCTCTCCTTAGAAAACACCTACATTGCTCCAGTAAGCATAGAAATTTACGCTAGAATTAATTTGTTCGCCACCAAACTGCCGCGGTGGGTCACTTGCGTTTCCGTAGCGAATTCTTTTTGTATATAAATCAGAGAGACCAAGGCTTAAATGTGTATCTCACGATTCAGCACGCTCCTGTACACGTGGTGGGCGATAATTCTGCCCATCCAGCGAATCAAGAGAAGGTGACCGTAGGTTTGTAATGTTGTCTGACGAGACGCGATTTTTGCTCTTTTCAAACAATGCTACAGAACTCTATGTTCCACCGTAAACTCCTCTCAGTGTTATGCCCCATGGTACCACTCTACTGAGCTACGTCGGAGTCAGCGTTCCCATCGTCCAGGAACTGCTTCCCGCGGAGTGCATCCTTCGATGGGCCATGCAGATGGAGATCGGGAGATGCGAGATCCGGAGTGTGGATGAGGAAGAACAGGCCATTAAAGTTTCGTGAGATCCTCTTAGGTGTGCAGACTGTGTAAGGCCTTGCACTGTCATGAAGGAGAACTTTGTTTGGATTTCTGTAGCGACGAACACACTGAAGTGGTTTCTTCAATATCCTGAGGGTAGCACAATACACTCCAGATCTGACTGTTGCACCGTGAGGGAGGACATCAAACAGAATAACCCCTTCAGACTGCCAGAAGGCCGTCGCCACGAACTTACCGGTGAGGGTGCGGGATTGAGCGCTCAAGTAAATCAGCACTGGTGATCGTTCGTTGCTTTTAATGGTCTTCTGCTAGGCGAAGGGGAAACCAACGGGCAAACCTTTGGGTACCTCAATTGATAGACGAGTGTGTCGGTAGTAGCAACAGAGACGACCAGTTGAGCAGCAAGGTGTTTGACTGTGATCCGTCGATCACCTAAGATGAGAGTGTCTGCACGTTCCACCTTTGAGGGAGTCACAGCTGTGTGCAGCCACCCGGCATGCAGGAAATCGGACAGGTTTGCGTGACCTTGTTGCGATGATGACAGACGCCTGCTAAAACGACTCACCGTTCTTTATTCCCTGCCAGGTCTCTGTAGACATTTTACAGTCGTCCATAAATATCTACGATGCTCTGAATTTCAGCCAAAAGAAACTCTATAACAGCCGTCTGCTTGAGTGACACCTCCATTGCGGATATCATTTTGGAGGCTATATGTTTCGCCAGAACATATCGGAACTTCATGAAACGATAGGGGCTGAATCGGTAACATTCCAAACTGTCCCACAACAGTTTCTGCAGTTTTTCGGGCGAAATGATGCGCTTGCTTGTGTGAATAAATGGTGTATGTGTTTCTTTTTCGGACGAAGGTTCAAAACGGTTCAAATGGCTATGAGCACTATGGGACTTAACTGCTGAGGTCATCAGTCCCCTAGAGCTTAGAACTACTTAAACATAACTAACCTAAGGACATCACACACATCCATGCCCGAGGCAGGATTCGAACCTGCGACCGCAGAGATCGCGCGGTTACACACTGTAGCGCCTAGAACCGCTCGGCTACTTCGGCCGGCTCGGACAAAGGCTGTGGCCGAAAGCTAATGTTTAAGTCTCTTTTAATTGTACCTTTCTGTAACTTAATGTGTCATCTTTGCCGTAAGAAGCAGTCTATCCTTTCGTTGGAGTTTCTATTCTTCAGTTACAACGTCAGTTGTATAACGTGAGAAATATCATATTGGCGGCTACAAGAGGCACGAAAAATACCAGAATATAGTCGAGCTGGAAGTAGATTTTTTTCCTTATAACTTCAGTGCTGTAGCTATTGGAAAATACGTTGGGCTATATCAACTGACAAAAAGCTTCACAGCTGTTACTGAACAGAAACTTTTAAAACGTATATTAAGCAATTATACGCAGCGCTACATAAACGACGAAATACGGAAATTGAAAAAGCATGATTTGAAGAGAGAGAATTACGTACTCACTCAGCAAGTGAGCTGCAGGAGGAGAAAAACATGCAATATCTGAAGCGTGCAGTATAAAGCGAAGGAAACTAAAGTCATAACAAATGGTTAAAGTGAGTGACACGGCCTAATATAATAACATTTCCAGTTTCTCTAAGTGAAGTTTGAAAAAATTAAAAAAATTAAATTCGTAACCTTCAACTGAGTGGTCAGAAACTGAATTATCTACTTTATTGGTTTAAATGAATCCTTAACAACGTAAAGCTGTAAGAGATATGACTGTAAATTAATTTTCCTCACATTCCCAGCTAACGGACTAACCAGTTATCACTAAGCGACGTCTGTGATCACATCCCTCGTACCTTAGTGATTAAAACTGTTCAGAAAGGGTAAGAGTAAAGAACGATAATCAACAATTTACATGCATGGTTTTACAGACCTGTGGGATCGATCTTGTACTGACTGTGGAGGATCTCCAACTCACTAAGACGAGATCAGGAAAAAATTGTTAGAAGTGCTATTCCTGGCGATTCCAGGACTTGATGGGACAATCCATGTAAACTGCTTACTTTTCATTCCGAACAACTGCCAGAGTCGAAGATGTTGGTGGTGCACTTTTAAAAAGTAATATAAGATAGTGTTAATACGTCTACAGTGAAGTTTATCACATCTAATGGTTTCTATGGAGATTTTCGTCCTGTACCACATGAAGTAATTGGTGCAGAATCCCAGCAGATAGAGGACAAACCTGACTGGTAGGATTCTAACTGCCTCACTGAACAAGAGACAAAAGGGGTGTGTGTGTGTGTGAGAGAGAGACATGGCAAAATTATAACACACTGTTGTAATCCATGATTTGAGATTGGTTGTCGTTACTTTGAATCGTTGGTTTGTGTTGCGGCTGTTGCTCATGCATGTAAACTATATACGGGAATATCGTAGCACTATTCATTTCTAACATTCCGTTCCTTATAACTCACCGTCTGGTGGTAGCATCTTTGACTGGTAATCGTACTTTCTCGGTCACGAGTTCGAACCCCACCACCGCTTACATTTTGAATAAAAATCATCAGCAAGAGCGGCTGACAACTTCCGGCATAAGAAATCACCGTCATTCAGCCAACGGCCTTAGCAAAGAAGGCGAAAGAGGGGGACAGAAGTTCAGAGCAATCTCTTGCCCTTGGGGTAGGAAACCGCTCCTAAAGGTGGAAGAATCAACAATGATCAATGGCATGAGGATGCAGAAGGCAATGGAAACCACTGAATTAAAGACACATAACGTATATAGACAGGACATGTGACCTGTAATTGAAGAAGTGTCATGATGATGTCTCCATTGTCAAAAGATTCCGACTACTCCCCCATTCGGATCTCCGGGAGGAGACTGCTAAGGTGGGTGACTATCAGAGAAAGACTGAATAACCAACGAAAGGATAACGTTCTACGACTGGGGGCATAGAATGTCAAAAGGTTAAAGATGGTTGTGAAGCTAGAAAATTTGAAAAGGGAAATTCTAATGCTCAGTCTAGACGTAGTGAGGGTCAGTGAAGTGAAATGGAAAGAAGACAAGAATTTCTGGTAAGATGACTCCAGGGTAATATCAACATCAGCAGAAAATGGTATAATGGCATTAGCACTCGTTACGAGTAGGAAGATAGGGCAGAGTGTGTGTTACTGCGATAGGGCTGTTCTCGTCAGAGTCAACAGCAAACCAAGAAAGACGACGATAGTTCTTAACTGGACAAGTAGCAAACTCATCAATCGGCAAGTAATACTGCTGTCCACTTAAACTTACAGCCGAGTTAGGAAACAGAACTGTTACAGTTTTCATAGTAGAATTTATATGTAGTTTAATAAATATGTTTCTGAATAAATTTCAGTATTTAACTAATCAGCATTTCCTTTTGGTACCTTCCTTATGTTAGATATAATCAATCATTGCGCAGGGAGAGACTTGCAGTCACGGTGGATCATATGCAGATAAATATTGTCCCATTAGATAGCGTCAATCACACTATTTATGCAAGTTCGCCACTTTAAGGTCCATGTCAAGGGCCGTAATTTCGTGATACCTGCTGAAGTTTGCGCACAATCAAAGTTTGAGAGGTAGCTCTTAAAGGAGTGGCCTGCCCGCAATTAGTTTTGAGGGACTGGGAATACAACCACCACTAAGGTTTTTGCACTTGTGTGAGATGTCCGGAAGTTCTACACCTAGGTGTGAGATTTGGTCTCTGTCAACCATTCCTAAGAGTGTACCACCTGCTGGGCGGGTGGCCACTTTCGTCACAACCCACAAACAACCCACCAAAACAAAAATGGACACTTTGGTGAGTGTGAACACTACGCTGCAAACCGCACGTTTTCATCTATTCCCATTTCTGAAATATACTTGATGAAAATTGTAAAGATAATTTAGGAACCTATATTTTAAAATGCATTATTTCTTGCTTGTCTCTTTAACCAACAATTTCTGTATGTGCCAGCTTTTGCAGGTTTCTACTGCCCAAACTAAAGTGGAGCAAGGGAAACGATTTTTTGTGAACCTTAATCCACCTTCAGCGTTTATGCGTACAGCGTAGACAGGAACGGCGTCCATGCTTGGTTGAAAACATGAGAAGTTTTAAACTTTGGTGGAAAACACAGCAAGTGTGAATTACAGTTGAGAGATTATCAAGTGCGAAAGTAGCTAAGTATAGGTCCAGTTAACAGGAAGTTTAACGGTCTAAAAAAGTTTCACTGACTACTTTCGAATACAATGGTTTCACTAACACTCTACCTGAAAGTATGATCTTAAGGAAGGATGGTTTGAGACTTGCTTTAAGCGTAACAAATGTGGGTACATGACGTATACAAAGACCAAGACAATGACCTAATGACTGATTGGACCTGCTAACGTAGAGAGCCAACATGGATGGGTACAGATTAATATTATAGCTTATCGACAAGTCCAGAAGAGGCTTTTACCCAATCATGGACGTTAAATGGCTTATGGAGATGATTCCTGAAATAGGAAGGTCATTATCACTTACCCGCGAAGGGCAGTATAAAACCAACAACACTGATTCAATATCCGATCCATGTTATAGAGATCATATCGTATATGTCACTGGATGTAAGTGGCTAATGGAAGTGTTTGCCGTACAGCGAAATCCGTCGCTAAGAAGTAAACCTGTGACTGCGATCTTGTGCGGTGGCTGTTGCTCGTGTGCAGACGCTGCTCCATCTGCAGTGCGCCACTCTCAATTCCCCTCAGGACTGCCAACAAAAACTAACTCCCGTAATTAAGACGTTTTGTTCCTCCTCCTGTCTGATGGGCCATGTGCCGTTTTTTGCTTCATTTCCTCGAAATATTAATTTCTGTTATTAGATTTCTTCAGCCTGTGTCAACCTCGGAGCCGCAGCTGCCAGGGCTGCAGCTGTAAGCGTACTTCCCCCCCCCCCCAATCCCCCTTCACCCACCCCCCGACCAACCGCCTACTCCCACATCACCTTCCACCTTCCCCCCCCCCCCCCCCCCCTGCTCTTCCGTTCTCTTCCAACCCTCAGCTTTAGCGTGCTGCTAACGGCAGAACTTCAACAACGCCGACGTCTGTGCAGGCGTCAAGTTAGACGCTCTTCGGAAGAAGACATAAAAAAATTCTGAAGCAAAGCTGTTAGACCATTTCCACGATACAAGAAAAGTTAAGTAAAGTCCTCTTCATTCACTTCACGAAATATTTCAATAATTCACGAAACAATATTTTGTATATAGTTGACGATACTTTTTCGTGTCGATTATTTCAATCCTATAGTAGTCATAAAGTTGAAAGCCGGCCGAAGTGGCCGTGCGGTTAAAGGCGCTGCAGCCTGGAACCGCAAGACCGCTACGGTCGCAGGTTCGAATCCTGCCTCGGGCATGGATGTTTGTGATGTCCTTAGGTTAGTTAGGTTCAAGTAGTTCTAAGTTCTAGGGGACTAATGACCTCAGCAGTTGAGTCCCATAGTGCTCAGAGCCATTTTTTAAAGTTGAAAAATACATGATTTTTCTCATAATTCCACTAACAGGATGAATACTGCTATCTCTGGAATTTTAACTGTTAAGGTTGTCCGTCTGCAACGACCTCGTGTACGACTAGACGTTACGCATTGATCTTCTTCCTTACAGCTTCCGCAGTTGCAACATAATGACACGAATTTTTTACAGGAGCATTAAAAAACTGGTAGAAGCCGATGCTGGTGGTGATCGTTTTCGATTCTGCCAAAATGTAGGAACATTCGAGGCAATACT
Organism: Schistocerca nitens; assembly: GCF_023898315.1. Lineage (NCBI taxonomy): Eukaryota > Metazoa > Arthropoda > Insecta > Orthoptera > Acrididae > Schistocerca > Schistocerca nitens. The sequence goes on from NC_064618.1 coordinate 268,831,384, forward strand.
GATGATCCAACGACTTACCTTTAGAAGACAATTTTTTCAAGTTTCTTTTTTCTTTGTCAGCAGTCTTCTGACTGGTTTGATGCGATTCGCCACGAATTCCTCTCCTGTGCCAACCCCTTCATCTCAGATTAGCACTTGTAACCTAAGTCCTCAATTATTTCTGGATGTGTTCCAATCACTGTCTTCCTCAACTACTTTGGCCCTCTACAGCTCCCTCTGCTACCATGGAAGTTATTCGCTGGTGTCTTAACAGGCGACCTATCATCCTGTCCTTCCTTCTTGACAGTGTTTTCCATATATTCCTTCCCTCCCCGAGTCTACGGAGAATCTTCTCGTACCTTATCTGATCAGTCCACTTAATTTTCAACATTATTCTGTATCACGATATCTCAAACGCTTCATTCTCATCTTTTCCGGTTTTCCCACAGTCTATGTTTCACTACCATAAAATGCTGTGCTTCAGACCTACGTTTTCCGAAATTTCTTCCTAAGACTGAGGCCTATGTTTGACACTTGTAGTGTGCCCTTTTTGCCAGTGCTCGCCTTCTTTTGATGTCCTCCTTGCCCCGTCCGTCATTGGTTATTTTGCTGCCTAGGTAGCAGAACTTAACTTCATCTACTTCTTGACCGTCAATCCCGATGTTAAGTTTCTCACTGTTCTCATATCTTCTGCTTCTCATTACTTTCGTCTTTCTTCGATTTACTCTTAATCCGTAGTCTGCACTCATTAGACTGTTCATTCCGTTCAGCATATCCTGTAAATCTTTTTCACTTTCACTGAGGATAGCAATGTCATCAGCGAATCTTATCACTGATATCCTTTCACCTTGAATTTTAATTCCGTTCTTGAATCTTTCTTTTATTTGCATCATTTGTTATCCAATTTCGGGGAAAGGGCTACATCCCTGTCTTACACGCTTTTTAATCCGATCACTTCGTTCTCGGTCTTCCACTCTTATTATTCCCTCTTGGCTCTTCTACATTTTGTATATTACCTGTCTCTCCCTGTAACTCTCCATTTTTCTCAGAATTTCGAAGTCTTGCATATTTAACATTGTCGGCAGAAACTATGGATGAGTACTGATTTTTCTTTATTCCTGATTCCATTATCAATCGCAAACTCAGAACAGCCTCTCTGGTGCCTTTACCTTTTCTAAAGCCAGGCTCATCGCCATGTAACATGTCCTTAGTTTCTTTTCCATTCTTCTGCATACTATTCTTGTCACCAATTTGGATGCATGAACCGTTAAGCTGATTGTGCCGTTTTCGGCTCTTGCAACCTTCGAAACTGTTTGGATGATGCTATTTCGGCAGTCAGATGGTACCTCGACAGTCTCAGACATTCTACACATCATGTTCAATAGCCGTTTTCTTACCACTTCCCACAATGACTTTAGAAACTCTGATGGAATGTTATTCACCCCTGCTGTCTTATTTGATTTTAAGTCTTTCAAAGCTCTTTTAAGGCGAAGACTTAAACGGCAGTGATGGTGAAGAAGGAGAAAATCGGAATGGCGAAGTTGGCGGATGAATCATCCCTGCTTTTAAGGGTAGTATAGAATTGATGGGCATAGGGATCTCACTGTCGCGATGAAGGCAGTTCCTCTAGGGCGAAGGGAAAGTTCCCTAGTCCTCCAGGTTGGGGTTTCTGCTACATGCTGGCTCCCAGTACGGATAAAAGAGCTATTGCTACGTATCTCAGTAAGAATGGAAAACCGGCGGATCTCATGGAAAACGGAAAGGGCTATTCGAATTGGAACGTGGAACATTCAGGGTTTCAGCAATAAATTCCAAGATGTTGTACCAGAGTTTGAGAAACAGCAAGTAAATATTTCAGTTCTGACAGAGACGAAGAAGGAAGTTCGAGACAGTGAAAAATGTTAAGAAATACCAGTTGATGCTGACAAAGGCGCACAGGCTAAAGCTGGTGTCTATTTTGCTAATGAACAAATGGAATGGAAGAGTAAAGGACTGGAAGGAGGTACGTGAGAAGTTCTTGAATTTGGTGACGGAAATTTTTGATACTGAAGTTATTGTAACAGCAACATATGCTACCTGTGACGATGCTACCATGGCAGATAAAGAGGAATATTTTGATTGAAGCAACTTCTACGCATCAGAAACTGTTTGTTCCGAGAGACTTGAACGGTAGAATTGGGTCTAGATTAAATAATGGTATGACTGAGAAATTACGGGAAGAAACACTGCACAATAACGGGACTGATTAATTGAAATATGTGGTCAGGTGCAATGTCAAATTACGAAACAGTTTTTGCAAAGTAAGGACATCCGTAAGTTAATATTTTAATGACGTATTCATATTTTTGCTGCTTTTCCACTTTATCGGAAAGATTTGTTTTAAAAAATAATGTGAATTGCGCTGTTTGTGATAAAAAAGAATCTTATACAGGGTAACACACGAAATGTGTTACCAATTGTTTCTTTCACATTTTACGACGCACGTTAGATATGCCGCTGGGATCTCTACCACAGTACCAGCAGAGCTTGGTAAGACAAATGAGTTACGAAATGACGTGTTGTAAGAGGTCCGAGCAGATGTAATTTCGATGTATTGCTCATGCGCTGCCTGCGATATGCAAGGTCTCTGACCAGAGAGCAGTGTTGACTGCAGTAGGAACTGTGTAGCTGTAGCAGTAAGTTGTTGCTAGTCTGGAGTCTGCTCTGGTCTGGTATGGTGTATCGTGTTGGCTGGCCCGGTCGCAGTGCAGCGATGTCGGAGCCTGATTATTATTGTATAAGGTAAAAAGCAGCCTAACGCATATGTAGTAACGTTGTCTCAAGTCGCATGTAAATGTTTTAAAACTCTCGTAATAATAATCTTCCTCATAAAAAGTAACTTTTAACAACCATTCATTTCAATTTAAAGAATTTACTAATTTCTGCCATCCATGATCATCCAGATTATTGCAATAGAAATATCAGTTGCTTCCTTTCATAAATGACAGTTAGGTCGGCCAGCATTGCACAGAGCTGTGCCGGAAAAATTTATTGTAAGAGCAGATATATCCGGCGACTTCATTGAGGTAAGAATTTTTCCTTTTTTTTATTCAGAATGATCTTTCAGGGCCATGACACAACACTGCTGTCGTCCAAAATTTACCAGGTTAAATTCACAGTGAATTATTGAAAAGTCATAAGTGAGCGACAATTTAATTGAGAAGTTAGTTACATTGTTTTATTACCAGGTTACTGAATTCAATTTTTATTGGGACGTTACACTGAATGTGAACGACATAATTGTAATTTTTACTGTTGAGAGGTTTAGGAATTTTTCTGTTTTGAGCTTACACTAAACGTGAATATTATTTATGTTACTATTTTCTGTTTTGAGGTTACACTAAATTAGAAACATATTCATATTATTTATTTTATTTTAGTAATTTTTTTGTTTTGAGGTTACGCTAAATGTGAATGAATTTTGAGCTTAGATTAAATCAGAAAGAATTTTGTGTGGAGGTTAATGTGAAAAGAAATTTTGTGGGGAGGTTACAAATGAGAAAGAATTTTGTGGGTGGGTTACACTGAATGACGATATTTATTTATATTAATGATTTTAAATTATTGTGGTGAGGTTCACTTGGCGACAACCGGCCAGGATCGTATTTCTTTGTGAATTTCTGAGAAGTAGTCATATATCTGCTCTTATTTACTTAAATGTAGTTCGCATCTACCGCAACGCATTTACTAATTTGTCACTTTTTCTTTCACAGATCATCGGCAATTTATTGCTCTTTGTTGTAATTGTGTTTGTCCCATTTCGCTTTGTCTTTGTTTCATTTTGTGCTTAATTTTGATTAGTGAAAATGCCGCGAAAAACTGTTAACAGTACATCGCGATGTGCAATGAGTGAAATAGCCGACTCTAATAATTAGTAATAGTGATAATCCTCTAATTACAGATAATCAGTGCCTGCCGATCACTAGTAGTAATTTTAATTCTAATGATGGGCAAACAAATTCAATTATGTCCACAGTAAATTTAACAATTGATGACGCGGCACGTTCCGATTCAATGAACGCTGCCCAGTTTGACACATCCGGTTTGCAAAATTTGAATTGTGAACAGATAAATTTTTCTCACGAAGATGAACAATGTAGTCAGAATACGTCAGATTTATTTGATTCCGGTGTAGTGACCAACAGTGCACATCCAATTGGTGAACTTTTTCAAGAATCAGAAAATGACCAAATGGTTACACAAAACGCGACAAATGCAGATACATCATCACACAGCACAGAGAATAGAGTAGGTAATATTGGCATGGATCAAGTTATGGCATTATTGCTACAAATTAATCAATCGTACAAACAACTTAATGAAAAACTAGACAACAATTCCAAACAGTCGAATGAAAAACAAGACAACCTAAGTGAACAGAACAAACAACTTAGTGAACAGATTACAGCCGTTGCCGTGCAATGTCACGATACTAAAGAACAATTACGTGAGGAAATTAAGGCTTGTGCTAGGAACAGTAGTAAAGAAATTAGATCTGTTGCACAAGAATTAAGTAATACTCATGCAGCCACAACGAAATTACTTAGAGATGAAATTAGTGCAGTCGCTAAACAATGTTCTGAAAACGCAACACAGTTACGCGACGAGTTTAAATTAATGTCATCATAACTTTCACGCACACTGGATGCGAAAATAGATACGAAATTTGAGCAACAAAACAGTCAAATTGACGAACGTTTTAATCACCAACTACAAAACAGTGAAACGCGTTACAGTAAATTTATACAGGAACAGAATAAAGTAAAGCAACAAGTCATGGAAACAATTACTGCACGGAGACAGGAAGATAAGCGTAAATTGTTTACGAAAGCAAAAACATACGTAGACAACAATATTGCTACAGTATCGGAAGAAACCAAACAGTTGAACACCGAATTGCATAATGAAATCTCCGATCTTAAAACAAAAACAGACACACACACTTTAGACTTTCAGACAATGACCAACAGACTTGAAAAGTTGGAACTAATACAGGATCCTGATGCCATCAAAGCAGACGTTAAAAAATTGAACAAAACCACACGTAAAATACAAAAACAAATTAATGCTTGTGATACTAAAAACGATGATCAGGTAAAAGTACTGACTGAAAAATATGATGAATTAGCCAGTCGTATTGACGTCATCGAAAGTAATAATGACACCAAATCAGACGATACGTCTAATCAAACACCCGAATTCCAAAATTTACAGCAGACGATCAATGAGATAGGGTCGTCCAATAATACATTACGTAGAAAATTGTCAACTTTACAGCACGAATTGACGGAGATGAAAAATATTTCAGCCTCTAACACGGCACAGCATACGCCACATTCGGAACATTTCTCACACTCACACAGCCAGTATAATTTAGGTAATTTACAGAGAGTACGTGACTTAGATTCCGAACAGACAAACAGACTAGCTCACAATCCTGAACCTGTTCAGACATTCAGAGACGAAAATTTTGATTACAAGCACTTTCTATCCGTTAGGAAATTTAAAGTATTTAAAAATGACAGAACACAGATTCACCCCTTGGATTGGATACAACAATTTAGCTTTGTTTTTCCACCAACTTGGCCCGTAACACACAAACTTGAATTTATTTGCAGTTTTTTGGAAGGCGAACCGGCAACTCGTATGAGACCGATCGCGAGACAATGCTATTCGGTAGAAGAATTTCAGAATGCTTTTCTGTCAGCGTATTGGTCGAAGACGACACAGCGCGGAATCAAGGATCAATTAATTAGTTTACCGAATTATGAGAACTTAAGTTTTCCCACTGTCACGCAATTTTTTGAACACATGGTCCAACAAAACCAGTACTTAAGTGATTCATACAGGGAATCTGCACTTATCCAATTATGTAATTCTACATTACCACGATCGTTAAGAGTACCACTTTTAACATGTCAGTAGAAAGAAAATATTTCGGCATTTAGAGATCTGTTACAGCTTTTGGAAATTCAGCAATCAGATTATTCCTTCATAAACAAAAATTTTTCACATCATAACCAAGGCCAACCAACATACAGTAATTACGATCAGCCACGCTTTCAATAGCAAAGGTAATAGACGCTCCAGGAACGACAACCACCAGAACTTCAATAACAGACAAAATTTTAATTATCAGTATCGTCAAAATTATCAGCAACAGGGACCACATTTTGGTAACAATAGAGGTTTTTCCCAACAACAGCAACAAAACCAGCCGGTTAGAATACCTAACCAACAATGTAATGTGCAAGGTCAACCAAGCTTTAATGTTTCGCCGCCTACACGTATAGCGTCGGCTCCGCCAAATAGTAACGCACAACAACAAGGAAATAACTACGTACAGAAAACACATCATTTCAACTCATATCGCAATGCACCGTATAGCGATGACTATCATGACAGACGTAAAAGTAATGAGCACAATTTTCAGTGTACGTTTAATAACAGTCAGTCTTACCAGCAGCAAAATCATCCGCAACAACAGATTATCATGAATGAACCAGACAGTCGGTATCATCCCGAACCTAATGCGTCAGGACGAAATAACAGAACAGTACAAATAGTCGAAATGCCACAGCATCCTCCCGCAAATAATAGCACGTCAGATAGAATTTGACTAGATACAGTACAGGTTGCATCTTCCAGCAACGCAAGCAATACTTTTGACACACAGAATCTTGTTCACGAAAATGTTATTACTTTTGAGGACATCCGAGACACTCTTTTGCAGGAAAAACCAGTTATTCAAAAAACCATTTCACACCCTGTCATTGAAGTAAAGATTGGATCATCCAAATTTTCAGCAGTAATCGATTCCGGATCACCTATGTCAGTTATAAATGAGGAAACTTTCAACGAATGTAACAAAAAGAATACCTATCCTACGTTACCATTGGGAAAAACTAAAGTAAAAGGAGCAGTATCTGGTAAAGGAGTAGATGTAAAATTACAGACACACTTATCGTTTTGTATTGCAGGTCATACGTTTCACTCAAATTTTTGGATTGTTCCCTTACTGACAACAGACGTTATTTTAGGTACGAATTTTCTAGTACAACACGACGCAATTATTAACTTTCAAAATTCCTATTTAATGTTAAAGGATGAAAATGTACAACTGGCTTTTGAATTTCAGCACTCTTTATCTGCAGAAGAACAAACAATTAATCGTACAGAGGTCATTTCTGCATCACGTAGCATAGACTGTCATTCCACATTGTTCACAGATACGTACGTACACAACTATAATACTCCAGACGAAGCCGACTATGACGTTATACAGATGATTACTGATAAAATTAAACAGAGCAGTGCAAATACAGACGACGAACGTTCAGAGCTACGGAAAATTCTTTTACAGCAAGCTCCAGTTTTTGACAACGTCTCTGGTACTATGTCCGGTTTTATGTATTAATTTCAAGTTAAACAGCACGACACATTTAAAGCCAAACATTATCCCATTCCTTATATTCACACAGAACAAGTTAAGAAAGAATTGCAAGCTATGCTTGACCAAGGTATTGTTGAACCGGCAGTTAGTCCGTACATAAACCCGCTCCATATTGTTAAGAAAAAGGATGGTTCACTTCGCCTCGTACTTGATTCGCGTCACATCAATTACATTATTATTAATGAAACAGATCGCCCACAGACACTAGAAGAACTTCTACAGAAATTTCATGGTACTGCTATTTATTCCACATTAGATTTGAAATCGGGATTTTGTCAAATTCAGCTCCATCCGAACTGCAGAAAGTACACAGCTTTTCTCTGTTTTGGTGACTGTTATCAATTTTGTAAATTACCGTTCGGTTTAACTATTTCTTGAGCAGCATTTATTCGCGGTTTGAATACTATACTTTCGACAGAATTAAAAGACAGAATCACAACGTATGTAGACGACATTCTTATTGCAGAAGCTAACTGGTCTGAACACAATCTGATTCTTGAACAGCTGTTGCAAACTTTTCGTGCACAAGGGCTCACAGTTAATCTTAGCAAATCGCACTTTGGCAAAACTTCTATAACATTTCTTGGACATTTAATTTCAGCAGAAGGCATTGCGCCTGACCCGGAAAAACTTCAAGCTTTACGTGACATTACTGTTCCTACGACGAAGAAACAACTACGCAGCTTTTTGGGTTTAATTAACTTTTTTCGTAATTTATTCATTACTCTGCTTTAGACACCCCTAGATTATGTCAGTTGACGGGTAAAAACACTATTTGGTCCTGGGATAGCCAAGCGCAGTCTGAATTTGTCAATCTGAAACAAGCTTTGTTGAATGCACCACTTTTATCACATCCAGATCTTACTAGAAATTTTTCCATTGCCGCCGACAGTTCAACACCGCTTTAGGCGTACACATTTTTCAGGAAATTGAAGAAGATGGCACTACAGCAATTAAAAACATCGCCTTTGCGAGTCGCATTCTGTCACCTGCTGAACGCAATTATTCTGTCACAGAACTTGAAACATTATGTGTTGTATGGGCATTTGCGAGATTTAGGCATTTTCTTAATGGAAGACACACTACCGTTTACACGGATCATAGAGCTATACAGTTTTTACTTTCAGCAAAATTTACACATGACAGGTTAAGCAGATGGAAACTCTATTTACAGGAATTTATTTTTACAATTGTTCATATTCCGGGTACGCAAAATGTTGTAGCAGACGCACTATCCCGTTCTCTCAGCAACAATCAGCAAGACATCGCAACCAACTTCTGCCAAGCAAATTTTAGCGTCATGTATATTCAACAAGTTGCATTTGAAAATTTTATTTCGTTATCATTACGAGACATAGCACAAGAGCAGAGTAAAGACAATATATGGAAAGAAATTATACACCTTTGGCAAGATAGAAATAATGTTACCATTAGAAATCATTACACTGTACGGAATAATATTCTGTTTCGCCGCTCTCACCCTGACAGCAACAATTGGTTACTATGCATTCCTGACGAGCTTGTTAACAAATTAATTTGGTATACTCATTTAAGTTACGCACATTACAGAGGCAGAAAATGTTTTCTTATACTGAGACAGAACTGTTATTTTGCCAACATGGAGAAACGTATACGACGAGTTTTAGCGTCATGTAAAATCTGCCAGAAAGCTAAGTCAGACACGACCTCACATATTCCGCCGTTACATCCCATTGTACCTGTTAAATTGAGACACATGGCCGCTGTAGACACTTTTGGTCCGATTCCCAGATCTAATAGAGGTTTTTGCTACATCTTTGTCGCTGTTGAACTCACTTCAAAATTTGTTACCTTCACTCCGTTACGCAAAGCTACTGCTAAATCTGTTTCGAAAGGATTTGTAAAACATTTTCTGTTTCATGTAGGGCATGTATTGAAAGTAATTTCCGACATTGGACCACAGTTTCGATGTGCTATATGGACACGTATGTTACGAACAAGAAACATTTCTCCGATCTATATATCCAAGTATCACGCTTCTTCGAACCCTTGTGAACGACTAATGAAAGAAATTGGTAAACTATGTAGAATATACTGCTATAAAAAACATATTGATTGGGATAAACACATACTGTCATTCCAGGATGTAATTAACTCCATACCAAATGAATCTACTATGCTATCTCCGTCTGTTATACTGAAAAATGTTGAACCACCTAACAAAATTAAAGAATTAGTATCCTTTCCTACATCTCGTCGACTACGACACCATGAAATAATTGACATTGCGCTGAACATCAAACGTGCCGCAGAGCGCCGGAGAAGACAGCAAAAACAGGTTTGTACTCGCCGTGACTTTCACATTGGACAGAAGATATTAGTACGCACACATTATTTATCCAACAAAGAGTAGATGCAGTAAATTTGAGCTTCTATCTGCAGGTCCATACAGAATTCGCAGCATTCCTCAACCCAATGTAGTACACGTCGAAACTTTGAGAAACAGAAAAATTAAAGGCAATCACCATGTCTCCAATACTAAACCCTTTAATGAATGAACATACTTTATGATCTGTCGCACTGTAATGCCATTTGCAGATATTTATATGAACACTTACTGATGATTATCGTATTTTTTCTTGGCAAGTGCCCGGCAAGATAAGGTTAGCAGGTCGCTTTTCTTGTCATTATATATCAGACCGTGCACATTTTCCATTTTTCGTGTATGTATGATTGTTTTCCTGTTTTGTTTGTATGCACTACGAAATCTTTAAGATATAACAAACACCAGTTGACTTTGACATTTTGCCTTATGATATCTGAACATCGTGACTATTTTACACTTTTTTACTACTACATTATGATACTCTGTGTACATTTTTTGCACTTGAAAACTGTCTATGTTTTTGACATTATACGTTTTCTGTCATGCTATGCTGTATGCTTGATTATATCACTAGAAACAAGTTTTTATTTAATGGGTATATGATGTAAATGCAAGATATTAATCCTTATTCATCATTTTCTGAAAGCAATAACGTGTAAAAGAAATAAATTAAACAAACCACAGTGGACTACTATGAAATGGGAATTTGACCTTCGGAATGAACGAAAGAAAATGGAATACCTTGTGATGAAGAGTAAATGGATCAGAATTAACAAGCATTAACAAGAATATACTATACACATCGTATGATAGCAGTCTTAACTAATTTTTTTTCTTTAGAATAGGAGGCGATTGATGCAGGCTGTCAGACAGAACTACACATCTTAGTTTTAGTGATGAAATATGCTAGAAATAAGAAACTCTATACTATGAGTAAATAGTTGTATGAGTAAATGGTAATATGAATAATGAAGCGTCTTTTTTGCAGATGATAATGAATGATGATAAATAGTTATATGAAGAATATGCTAATCTGAATAATGAAGTTTTTCTTTGCAGGTGATGATAGTAATGAAATTATGGTAATATGAATAATGAAGTTTTTCTTTGCAGATGAGAATAATGATGAATTTTATATATTTACTGTTAGTTAAGAAATGCTATGTAGTCATTTAAGTATTTGTTGCAGTTCGCTTTGACAGTATGTCTCATATCGCATGGTATAATGACTGAATGTTTTGGAAAGGACAGCTAGAGTACCTACATATTGAGTACACGTTTCATTACCTGTTAATTCGAAGTTCACTACTTTTCAGCATAATATGCGTTTCTTCTTTCAGCTCAATAATCCATTTTGTATTTTTTCCAGGAGAAGCTATTCATGAAATTAATGTGCTATAAGCAGTTAGTCATTAAACCTGTTGTAGTACTTGCATTATTTTTACCCATTTGTGTGTGTCATTCATGAATGTGATCACATATACTCTACTTGTTTCATAACCTTGCTACAGCTGACTCATGACGAATGACGTTACTAATACTTATTTGCAGCAATAAGTCAAAAGCAAATATTTTCATGCCCCAGCAATCAATTATCGATCCCAACGCAATGCATTGCTGGCACAAAAAAAGTATTACCAGTCCCAAATAATGCTACTAGTTTAAGAGATATTTATAGTACTAAATATAATGCAGATTTCTCAGATGTATTAAATCCATTATATCTATGTATTATTGGACCAAAGACCTTGAGTAATAGTTATAGTGTGTTACATTTTAAATATGTCCTATGTCACTTGAATGATGAGCTCTGAGTAATACTGTATGATGTTTTGTAATAATGCATAAATGCTATGCCAATAATTTCTGTAAATAATATTTTTGTTATACTCTATAAATGCTATGCCAATAATTAACTCTCATTTTGAATGATAACTTCTGAATAATATTGAATAATGTTTTATAAAACAATATGAATACTTTGTAACTTGCCAATGAATGCCACTGTTTCTTATATTTTAAATTTGTCTTATGTCACTTACATGCTATTATATATGAATACCAGTAGCTTGATGCTACACTCATTAGCTCCTGTTTTGAATGATGACTTCTGAAAAATGCATAAATGGTTTGTAACTGGCCAATGAGTACCAATATTTAGTGTAATCAGATGACTTATGAATACTGTTCTGTAATACTCCATACATAGTACAGAAATGTTTAGTAACTAGGCAATGAGTGCCAACAATTACTCAAATCGGTTGATAGACTAGTGTAATTCTCTATGATGACTAGCATAAGACTTAATGTTCTTCACCTTCTGACCTAGTTACCAGAAATTACTGCAATATCCGTTTGTCCTGTCTATCCTCATGATCATGGAGCACTATATTTGGTTTTTGCACTAATTCTACGTTGGTGTACCTTACAAGGATGTGGCGATGACACATCATGCTGTCCACCGCCTTGAACGATGGACATGTTATTATGGTCCCACTGTTTGGTGTACCTAATGTACTACCAAAATGATAACATTGAATATTAATACAACATTTCAGTGTCTTGGCTACACTGATTAATACTTCAGGGAAGAGAACTTCAGATTGTCTCACTTGGTGTTGTGCTTCTGTAGAAAGATATGGACTTTCAGTGCAGCTACGTGCAACCTACTGTGCTACAACCATGATGCAATCCTTCCCTTTCTAGTTCTTGTAAAATGGTAAAAAAATATATACAGTGCGTGTGCACTTTATGTCATTTATTAATATGTTTTGTACTCATTGCGTATCGTAGTTCTTGTAAAATGGTAAAAAATATATACAGTGCGTGTGCACTTTATGTCATTTGTTAATGTGTTTTGTACTCATTGTGTATACATTTTGTCATTGCTTGGTATGTTCTGTAATCATTGCATGTGCACTCTAATTCACTTCATGTTCTGCACTTATATATATGTATATACTCTGTGACTGTAAAATAGTTAATTAAGTAGATTTTAGAAAAATTTGTTGCTCATGGCAAGTCCAGTTGACTCACCATTGCTGCCAAATTTTTGCCCCCCCCCCCCCCCCCCCAGTGGAGGGTTATGTAAGAGGTCCGAGCAGATGTAATTTCGATGTATTGCTCATGCGCTGCCTGCGATATGCAAGGTCTCTGACCAGAGAGCAGTGTTGACTGCAGTAGGAACTGTGTAGCTGTAGCAGTAAGTTGTGGCTAGTCTGGAGTCTGCTCTGGTCTGGTATGGTGTATCGTGATGGCTGGCCCGGTCGCGGTGCAGCGATGTCGGAGCCTGATTATTATTGTATATGGTAAAAAGCAGCCTCGCGCATATGTAGTAATGTTATCTCAAGTCGCATGTAAATGTTTTAAAACTCTCGTAATAATAATCTTCCTCATAAAAAGTAACTTTTAACAACCATTCATTTCAATTTACAGAATTTACTAATTTCTGCCATCCATGATCATCCCGATTATTGCAATAGAAAAATCAGTTGCTTCCTTTCATAAATGACAGTTAGGTCGGCCAGCATTGCACAGAGCTATGCCGGAAAAATTTATTGTAAGAGCAGATATATCCGGGGACTTCATTGAGGTAAGAATTTTTCCTTTTTTTATTCAGAATGATCTTTCAGGGCCATGACGCAACACTGCTGTCGTCCAAAATTTACCAGGTTAAATTCACAGTGAATTATTGAAAAGTCATAAGTGAGCGACAATTTAATTGAGAGGTTAGTTACATTGTTTTATTACCAGGTTACTGAATTCAGTTTTTATTGGGACGTTACACTGAATGTGAACGACATAATTGTAATTTTTGCTGTTGAGAGGTTTAGGAATTTTTCTGTTTTGAGCTTACACTAAACGTGAATATTATTGATGTTAATATTTTCTGTTGTGATGTTACTCTAAATTAGAATCATATTCATATTATTTATTTTATTTTAGGAATTTTTCTGTTTTGAGGTTACGCTAAATGTGAATGAATTTTGAGCTTCGATTAAATCAGAAAGAATTTTGTGTGGAGGTTAATGTGAAAAGAAATTTTGTGGGGAGGTTACAAATGAGAAAGAATTTTGTGGGCGGGTTACACTGAATGACGATATTTATTTATATTAATGATTTTAAATTATTGTGGGTAGGTTACAGTGATTTCACGATACTGCCACTAGGAGACTAGTAAGCAGCAATGGCTGACAATGGAAGACTGACGACACAGCAACGATCGGCAATTGTGTTACTTTTTCGTGATAGGAAAAGCCTTGTGACTCAGAGGCGTTTTTGACAACAGTTTACCATACGATGGGTCCCTTGCATGAAGACCATCCACAGGTTGTACGATAAATTTGTACAGGAAGGAACAGTATTGGATGCGAAGCGACCTCGGTCTAAGCCTGTTTGTTCGCCGGAGAATAATGAAGCGGTACGAGTTACTGTACAGAGAAGTCCCGGGAAATCGTGTAGAAAGGCAGCAGTGCAACTGGGAATATCCAGACGCTCCGTTCAACGCATTCGTAAAAGTGACCTCCATATGTACCCATACAAGATGACCTGTGCACAGAAGTTTACTGAAGAACACAAGCAGCAGGAACCACTGTTTGCTCAGTGGGCGGAGGATAGCGAAGAAACTCTCAACAACGTTTGGTTTTCAAACGAGGCACATTTTCATTTAGACGGTGTGGTTAACAAACCAAATGTACGCTTTGGGCCCACTGAAAACTCACAAGTGCTTCATGAACGACAACACTATGCTCCGAGGATTACAGCGGGGGCAGCAAATTCCAGTCACGGACTTATTGGACCTTTTTTCTTTGAAGAAACTGTGAACAGCGAGCGTTATTTGAGCATGCTTCGCAATAGCTTCATTCCACAGCTTCTTGCTACTGCTTTGCCCTTCAACACTCAGTGGTTCATGCAAGATGGAGCAACGGCACATACTACAAACACTGTGTTGGAGTTTTTACACGAGCATTTCGACATGCGGATCATTTTACTCAGGATTCCAGGTCGCTTTAATGACAGACAAAATTGGCCCCCCAATAGTCCAGACCTCAATCCATGTGACTTATTTCTTTGGGGGTACCTAAAGGAAAATATTTTCCCGAAACATACACGTGATTTAATGGTGCTCAGAAGATTTATTCTTCAAGTTTGCAGTGAAACTACGGAAGACATGTGCCGTAGGGTAATCACTATCTTCAGGGTTCGTTAGAAGGAAGTTAGGGAACGAGATGGTGGACATATTGAGCATGTGCTGGGTTAGAACAAATCTCCATGGACGGCTCTTCATTGTAGTATATGTTCCTTTCAGATTGTATTGATAATAAAGTTTATATTCAGAAACAAATTGTTAACACATTTCGTGCGACACCCTGTATGTGAAATACAAGATTGTAATATTTAATCAGGTTAGCAACTAAGTTATCTTTGTAAAGTAGCAGCTCTCTTTTGCCCGATGTACTTCCTTTGTCACATTTTTTGTTATCTTTTCTGTTCCTGACAATGAACTGTGGTACTTGCTGGAATTAAAAGAAACGTGGGAGGTCCCATCAATATAGCTTTATTTTCACACAACCTATTAATTTAACGATATATATACAACAATTTTTTTTTTACAAAATGAACAAATTTGCAAAATTCCTTTGACTTTAAACCTTAAAATGAATAAGCTTTTGCAAAAGAATTCGAAACGGCAGAGAATATGAAAATGTGTTACAAGATAGCCGAACCTGCAGCCTCCCGTTATCGGATGAAACAGCCATGTTTACTATCATGCTGGATACAGTCTCGCTTATTAAATGCCCTTCTGCAACACATGAAAACTATATAAGTACCATTGATCACAAGAGTGATTCAATTACTCAAAACAGATGACGCTACCGCCAATCCTCAAACTTCGTGCCTCCTCCTTGGGCCAGCCAACCCCGTATATATATATATATATATATATATATATATATATATATATATATATATATATATATATATATATATCGGAAATCAAAGACCTTCTAAGAACACAACCCACAGATGTCAACTCTCCCTCATAGATATTGGCAACGGAGCCGCAAAAGGGACAGTCGATACTGGACCTGAGCCAGTGGCGCCAGACCGAACAGTGTACTAACTCAATGGCGCCACGGCTCAAAGATGTAAGCATTGGACTAAGTTCCTGTAAGTGAGATTAATGATGTATGTTCGTTCAAGCATTGACTCATGTTCTATCATCTGATACCACTAATCTCATGAATATGTTAAGGAGAGGTTTCCCTGTGGAACTGTGGCTACGTCTTGTTGTATGAACAGAAATAATCGACTTGGGGGTGTCTGTTTAGCCGCCACTGAGGGGGTGGGGGCATCTCACAAATACAATTACGAATTGTAGTAATTACTTAGAACATGTTTGTTTTTAAAGTCTCGAAGTTAGACTGAATCACCCTCCTCTAATATTATTATTATTATTTTTTTAGAGATAACCTATGTCGTGTATACTATAGATTTTTGCAAAGGTTAAAATTATCTCAGCTGTTTCATTAAAAGAATTCATATGATTTTGTATATGAAGTATTATATTTCAGGCTATAATGCATAAAAAATAAATTAATGTGTTACAATCTATATGTAATAACAGTTAAAATTAGTTTTCTTTTAAGAAATATTTGTAATATTGGAATTTCTGGTACACTTAAAATTCACATTATTAGTTGTATAATCTAACTCTAATTATTAAATTTATTTACGAATTTATGTATAAAATAATGATATAATTTGGTGAAGATTCTTCTTTGGTAAAGAAAGTTTGTAAACTCTTTTGCTTTGTAAACTCTTTGGAAGAATGTGAGTACCACAGAATGTCAGTAGTGAGAGGCATGCCTCGATGGAAGTAGACATTTTCTAAGTTTGACACCAACAATGTAACTATTGTATTTTTTAATGTGAAAATGTAAAACGGCGTGTTGTTGAAAGATGTGAAAAGGAATGAAATTCAAGAATAATACAGACAAATCTTCATCAGTTATTTAGTCACGAAGAAGCTACAAAATCGAAACTTCAGCTTGAAGAATGCACCCCTGAACAAGACTTTGAGCCATCGGTAACAACGAGATAATGAAGATAAGTAAAAAGTCCTTCTTTTGTATATCTTACTCCTCTCGAAGCTTTCAAAATTTGTGCAAAGACAGAGTATTTTAATAGTGGTGTGTGGGAGAGTAAGATTACAAAGTCCAATTACTCAGTGCGAATAAAATTGGCGCACTTATGATATTTCAAGCTTCGGTCCCGAAAATGCGAAGCCAAGCCAACTATTCCGAGACAGCAATATTTTGCGTCCCATAAAAATTCAGTCCGCCACGAAAGTGGAGAGTTAAAACATGATTCAACCAATTACGACTTTGAGGGTATTTATAGAGTTTGTAACTGCCAAGCAAGATAGAAGGTCTACAGTTCAGAATGTGAGTGTGTTTCGAGAGTCAGAATGTGGAATAGATCACAATATAGTATTCGGAAGAGTCATAATCCCTCTAAGATCCAAAGATGCAGAGGGGGAACATTACGGAGTCTGTATTGAAATGTCACGGCTAAAGTTATTGCTTCTGCAGAATTGGAGTATACGATATCTGTACCAGAGACGAGTTAAGCAGAAACTCAGATAGTATAAGGACGGAAATGCAACATCACTGTATGAGTATTTAAAATCACATTTACTGGGAGCTGGTGAGGAGGCTCTTGGAAGAGAAGGAGGAAGAGGGAGGGGTGATGAGGCCGTAAGGGAAAGGACTGAAGAAAGGAAGACTACTTACCAGAAATGGTTAAACAGTAAAAGGTAGGCAGACGAGATCACTACAATTAAAAGAAAAGTAAAAATGATGGTTATCCGATCTAACACGTGGAAGAGAAATGTACTGACATAGAACATTTAGTAGAATATAACAGGGCATCGGAAGCCTGGTGATTTATGCGTCAAGTGAGATCTCCTGCTGAAATCAGAAGAGGAGCTGGAATGATTGTCACTTGTGCGTGCAAGATACCTTTTAATGATCTTCTTAATGAGGATGGGGGAGAGTTTCGAGAAGTGCAGAATGGAGATTTATCGTGTGGAAGAGGTGGCTGAAAATGAAGTTTATCAGGCCCTTTAAAAACCAAAAAGAGGAAAGGCAGTTAGTTTTGGTTAAAGTAATGAAATTATTGAAGTACAGAGGATCTAAAGTTGTAGCAGTGCTAATTATGCCATGGATGTTCTTTGTCACCAGTACTATTTAAGTCGTATTTAGAAGTTGTTCTTGGTTACTGGAATAGACAGTGCAGAAGGTTGTGTGTGACAGTGCAGTATCAAAGTATACATTATTCCTGTTTTCCAGCGATTAAACACGACTACTTACAGCTCTGGATAAGGATGATGCATTGTATCAAATAAGAAGTTAATGAATACTTGTCAACAACGTAAACTAACAGTCAATATGGATAAAACAGAGTACCTTGTTAAGTGGGCAAAGTGAGGATTTGGTTTTTGACGTTGCCCCGGTAAGAAACGTAAAATCGCTCAAGTATCAGGATTTACTAATCTATAAGATTCGACAGTGTGGCTTGGACATATCCCACAGGGTAAGTCGAGCGAGAGTGTCTATTAGATCATTAAATGTTATGTTTTGGAGTGGGCACGTATACAGATGAACAAAGAAAGTAGTCGTACGTGCTGTGGTTGAAAGCATCAAATAATATTTTAAGTGACTGGTAAAAATTTTGTTCAGTAAAAATTGTTTGAGTTTGTTTATGAAATTACAGCTGCTGTATCATCCTAAAGAATGCTACTTTTAATAATAGATAACAACTTAGTACCGTAAATTCGCAGATTTTAACGGCTGGAATTAATTTCCAAAAAATTATTCTCCCTTGTGAAATGTGTCACATTATGAAATGGTGTGCCTGTGTTTCAGCACTTATATACCCTCATGTAGGCCAACTGCAAAAGCGGCTGATAGGTTGGTATGTTATTTTACAACATGATGCTGCCTACGAACCAGTGAAATTTTATGGAATTTTGGTAATGTTATTTACATAGTGACATAGATATTTACCCCCAAAAAATACTGGAACTAACTCATTGTGTGAAAGTGAGTGTTCAAGAAGCTTCGCTGTAAGTTCTGTATAAAATGAAGCGTATTGAATTTTGTGACATATTTATTTGTGATATTCTTGTTTTGCAAGAATAGAATTGGTACTTGTAGTGAATTCTTCTCACTTCTCTGACCATTATTCACATTACTGTAACTTAATGTGCATATCACTGCTCCAGAGCGGTGTACTTTCTTATCCTATTGTGGATTATTGAATTATGTCTTGTATTGAATTTTTTTCTTAACTTGATACCTAGATGACATACTGAATGTCCTATCAGACGATGGGCTGTGAAATGATAAACTTTTCGAGAATCTGTGATTATTACGATTTCCGTACCATCTTCAAACCGTGCCTGAAATAGTACCAGGATTATCGGTCTGTGGATATAAGAGATTAATGTGACATTTCCTTCTTAGAAACCTCCTCTTTTGTGTCAATTATAAGCGCTTATGTATCGCAATGAGCCTAATCAAGTCTCATAATACCATGACTGTAATATGCTCTGAACTCGTCATATCAACGTGCAGATTTCCCTTATTCCATGGTTAACCTAGTATGTCTTACTTTGTATGTATAATGGAAAATATTGAAATACACAAATGAAGGGGTCACATTGACGTTGCAGGATCCTTAAACAGTCACACTCAACATTAATTGCGCACCATATATATTGAATGTATATGGTATACATAAAGCTGCATAATTAACTTCAGTGGTAAGTAGAAATGGAAATGCGAGGTGACTGTTAGGGCTAGATGATAGGTTCCACATAATGGTTAAAGAGCTTCTTTGTGTACAGTAAATACACAGTCAGATGTGTATTCCACTTGAAACTTGAGATACAACTGCCACTTCCCTCTGGTATAGTCGCTCCATATGTTAAGTACACGAGACATTTGTTAACAAAAGAGAGTAATTCTGTTATATTTCACTTAAAAGTACTGTGATTAACAGCTTTTAGTTTTATATTTCCTTTTCTGCTGGGGATCGTTTTTGTTTCTATATAAGTCGTGGGTTGACACTTCGGGTTTGTGAACTGAGTCCTGGGAGGCATGGATTAAGTACACAAGGATACCTTTGAAAGTAATGAACGAGGAACCTTATGACTATTATATCAGCCGCAAACTACAATTACTCCGAATTATTTCAATAAAATTATCGTTAAACAAATGGCAACCTATGCTAACATAAATATTCTTACAATTACATCACAGATAAACAAGTGGCAACCTATGGTAATATTAATGCAATAAAACCTTGGGTTATGCAAACTAGGAGGTTCGAAGGAAAGATTTCAGTAATCGCACAAAAAATGGTTCAGATGGCTCTGAGCACTATGGGACTTAACTTCTGAGTTCATCAGTCCCCTAGAACTTAGAACTACCTAAACGTAACTAACCTAAGGACATCACACACATCCCTGCCCGAGGCAGGATTCAAACCTTCGACCGTAGCGGTCGCGCGGATCCAGACTGTAGCGCCTAGAATCGCTCGGCCACCACGGCCGCCTAATCGCACAAGTAAGGTAATTATAATCATGAAGTGTCCATTGACTGTCTTAATGTTAGCTGAAAACAGATAGTACTTCAGACTGGAATTCGTCACATCAATAGTCGGAGTTGGAAGCAGTTGTTCGTGGCGCTAAAATCTTAAGGGTGTAGCTTGGATTACTTTAATACGACTATGATGGTCCTACACATCATCTCGCGGTTGCAGCTCCATCTCACCACAATATTGTTGGTGGTGGTTTAAGTGGATGTGGAATCGTTCATTGTCAAGGCCAAAGATCCTCATCAATGGTTAAGTTGAGATTAGCCCCAACATTTTTAATTTCCCAACGAATCAGTTGGGGTGACTCGGCAGCTGGCAGTGGCTCTCTGAATGGAAGTCCTATTTCTGATCGAGTATTAATTAAAAGGAAACTTCGCATTGCCACGTCTTGTCTCTCTCACTGACTTTTGATTAGCTCAGCTCTGGATCTTGTGAGCGCCAATCAATAAAACTGTTTCTTACAACAACTAGCCACCTTCCTTTAGCTTTTTAATCAGTAACTTCCGTCCGGCTATCCTCTACAGAAAAAAATCACGTCGGTCTCTGTCTGTATCTTCGATCAGTGAGACGCTGGAGCCGCGGGACTGCTACGGTCGCAGGTGCGAATCCTGCCTCGGGCATGGGTGTGTGTGATGTCCTTAGGTTAGTTAGGTTTAAGTAGTTCTAAGTTCTAGGGGACTTATGACCTAAGATGTTGAGTCCCATAGTGCTCAGAGCCATTTGAACCAAGTGAGACGCTCTGCATCATCACCATCAGGTGTCTCTCTGCAACTAACAATGTATTAATGTGAGCCAATGCTGCAGTTCTTACATTGCGAAAACATTTGTTTTTTGCACAGTCAAATCATTCGGTGGATTCCTACATTCTCAAAGGCTCAGGGCTATGTGTCCCCTATCCGCTTTTGACGTATTTATCTCTAGCTTTCAGTGCTTTCTGGGGAAATGACCAGGGTTCTACATTTTGAGTACAACGGCACGTTCTGCTAAAGAGGGCAGTCCTCCTCATTCCATTTTCAGGTCGTAAATGTTTTCGCCAGTAGTTCCTACACAAAGTCTGACATCCTGCAGCAGTGCTCCAAGGCAATCGCCATTAGTCAGTGGGACATTGACCCCTGGGCCTCCCCCTGCAGTCTTCGTTTCGCATTTCGGTTGCTTTCAACATTTCTTCACTTCTACAGGGCATGCAAATACTAATTAAGAGAATAGTAAACCTCCATAAGTTACCTATCGACAATCACCAGTTCTGCTGTTTATCATACTATCCGATGTCACTTAAATATTCCGATGAAACGGAATTCCCTTTATGGATATGCATACGCTACGAGTCTGTTTCCAGAAAAATGATCCCGCAACATTTTCCGAACTATATGAGCATGTATTCCGATCCATAGCAAATATATTTGACCCTCTATTTTTCTACATGACTGTTTGTCGAGGCTATGGAGCGGTTTCTCTAACCTGTAAAATACGTAGGCCAACATTCAAAGAGCTGATTCATGGCATGATGCGCGTCTAACAACCCAGGAGAGTTTCTAATCGAAGGAAAGCGCGCCCGATAACATCGTGGAAGTGACAGAACTTCCTGTTTAGCTTTTTCACCTGATTTCATAACTAGGGGACGCCTTCTGCTAACGACGATGCATATTGTGAGCTATACTTGTGAGTCGAATTGTAGTCAACTTCACCATACTATTGCAGAAAGGAAAAAATTAAATGAGCGAATGGCATGATTGACCGGGAGGCCCCATCCGGGGAAGTTCGGCCGCCAAGCGCAAGTCTTACTTCAGTAGGCGCCTCATTGGACAACTTACACGCCGGTTTGAGTATCGGCAGCTGCTGCTCTCAAGGTAAAGAGTAGTCAGACAATTAATGAACCAATGAGCAGACATTCTGTCTCGGTGCAAGTATAAAGCCAAACAGAACAGCTATCACTGATCACTTTGACGTCGATGGTGTTAGAGAATCCCTAATATTTCTTTATAATGGTACTCTTCGTAAAAGCACTAGACGAGTCTGTCAAAGGCAACAAAAAGAAACAATGTACTAACATCGAATATAAATTTAAGTGTTCGGAAACCATATCTGAAAGTGTTTCTCAGGACTGGTGCTTTATATGGAAATGAAACGTGAGCAGTGAACAGTACAGTCAACATGAGAACAGAAAACTTTGAAATCTGCTGATACAGAAGACTGGAGATTAGGTGGGTGGATCGGATGACTGAAGAAGAGGTACTCAAATTACTTCAGGAAGAATGAATCTATGGCGCAACTTGACACAGACATCGAATAGGTTGGAAGGACACATTCTGAGGAAGGAACAAAGTAATGGTTAATTTGGTAACGGCAAGGCATTTATGGTGGGATATAAAACCTTTACAGGGAGACCCAATACTTGTCTATAGTAAACAGACAGATGTGGGTGTAGATTTGATTAGTTATGCAGAGATGAAGAGATTTCCACCCGACAGTGTGACGTAGAGAGCTGCATCAAAGAGGTCTTCGTACTGGAGCCCTGAACACCGTACTAGTTGTTCCCTGAGACACACACTTCCTCACATTCGTTAACTACTCTCTCCTTACAATTCTGCCCGATTGTCCCGAAAACTGGTGCACTACTGGTGCACTACTGATCGGCCGAATATCCGCAATGGAGGAACTTATTGATAGAATAAAAATATCCGCTTCAGTTGCCAGTAATTAATATTCACTGCACGACCGGTTTTGAAGCCTAAAGCTTCATTTTCAAGTGCCGCCAAATTATAGAAACATAAAAGTGTGGCTGCCGGGCCAGTCAGTCAGGAGGTTCCATTCACATACATCAAATAAATGTATGGAAGCTTAAGACCAGCAATCGCGACGCCTGCCTAAACTGCACGACCATGCTAAATACAAATTTACATTTCATTCCTGCTGTGTACGCTTAGAATTTTAATCTACTTTTTCTCTTGACGTCTGTTAACTTTTCCGCTTTCAGATATAATTCTGTAATAATTCTAAATCAGTATTCTGATTCAATGCACCTTTTAGGTCATATAATTTTTCTCACAATTCTTCTTTCAGTGTTTTCTAAGTTTTTGAGCTCCCCGTTCGTTGTTACTTCAAGAGATTCCACTGCGTAGAGTATTTCTGTCCTGACCACTGTTTCATTGTGTAAGAGTTGTGTTTCAGAATAAAGATTTTTAAGTGCACATGTTTCTTATTATTTGAAAGACATTCTCCATTTCATCTATTCTAGTCTCACAAAGACCCCTTCTTATGGGGCAGCAACAAATGTGTAAGTCCATCTTGTAAAACGAAAATAACGCACAACAGTTACTTAGTCCACAATCTTTTTATTGTGTGCACGACCGGTTTCGGCGCAGTTACGATTCGATAATGTGGTGTAATAATAAATATACTACGCTACTCGATAGTGGACGGGGTCCTCAGTTATGAAATGTCAGATAAGGATCTGTGGGCCTAAAATTTTCAAAACGAATTAAAATAAATTAAATTAAAAGAAGGATGTTACGAATAAAATCACTTAACTATCCGAGGTCACCCTTGCCCCACTGTTATCACGGAACCAAAGTTTTCGTGTCAAAATATCCGAGAAAACGGACCTAATGGCCGAACACCAAAAGTCATCAGGATCTTGAAAATGTCAAATGCAATAAAAAGCTCGGGGAGGGGTGGAGGGTGTTGAGAGAAATCACATATTAGGTGGAACTACTATACTTATATGGAATTACTTATATAAATTCCATAAAAACTCTTCCCCCGCGCTGCCCGACTGAGAACACAAACTGGAAAACTATGAAACAGTAAATAATATCCATGAGTACCGAGGCCGTTGAAGTGATTTATTTGTAACTAACGTCCTGTTCTCTCTTTTAATTTATTTTAATTCATTTTAAAAGTTTTAGCCGCATTGTCCCTTATCTGATACTTCAGCCTTGAGGATCCCCTCCCATTGTCTAGTAGTGCAATATTTTCGTTACTCCAGATGATGGAACTTTAAGTGTTCCGAAACCAGTCGTGTACACAATAACAGTTTATGGATTAAGCAACAGAAGTCTCTATTGCTGTCTGCTTCTTCATATTGCTCGATATTCAATCTGTGCACTTTCAAGTGAGTCTACACTTCGGGTGAATCAATATTCCTTATTGAAGCATCGATAAAGTGCATTAATAAATTCCAGAACAATTTGTCTTGATTTTTAAGTTGCAGTCATTTGATATACATATGAACAACACTGTACCGAGTTTTTACTTTGGCTTTTTAATAATGATCTTGGTATTTGCACGTTTTTAGCAGTTTAATCCCCATCTCATCGTGGTGCAGTCAAGTTATATTAAACATGACCTTCATGCAAGCAGAACCGACAATCTACGAAAAATTGTTTTTTTTTTGATGTGTGGTTTCATATTCTACGAAATATGATTTAATTCAAAAGACATTCTGTAATTCTGACTTAGGGTTTGGTTGGTGCCACCAAAAAGATGTCAGAAAATACCGCAGCTGAAGTTTAACATTACTTGCTGATGGCTCGGAGCACTATGCGACTTAACTTCTGAGGTCATCAGTCGCCTAGAACTTAGAACTAATTAAACCTAACTAACCTAAGGACATCACACACATCCATGCCCGAGGCAGGATTCGAACCTGCGACCGTAGCGGTCACGCGGTTCCAGACTGAAGCGCCTTTAACCGCACGGCCACACCGGCCGGCTTACTTGCTGATTATTTCAGATAAACAGTGGGCTGAAGTTAGTGATTCGTCTGACAGCTACAGCACTATGTCACTTCAGATTGCTCTGTATTTCCGTTTTTGAATAGTAATAATGTGCTTACACTGGCGGCAGTCTTATTGGAGGGCATCATATATATTTTGTGCTGACTGCTGGTAATAAACAAATATGATGTACACTACGGGCCATTAAAATTGCTACACCTCGAAGATGACGTGCTACAGACGCGAAATTTAACCGACAGGAAGAAGATGCTGTGATATGCAAATAATTAGTTCTTCAGAGCATTCACACAAGGTTGGCGCCGGTGGCGACACGTACAACGTGCTGACATGAGGAAAGCTTCCAACCGATTTCTCATACACAAACAGCAGTTGATACGCGTTGACTGGTGAAACATTGTTGTGATGCCTCGTGTAAGGAGAAGAAATGCGTACCATCACGATTCCGACTTTGATAAAGGTCGGATTGTAGCCTATCGCGATTGCGGTTTATCGTATCGCGACATTGCTGCTCGCGTTGGTCGAGATCCCATGACTGCTAGGAGAATATAGAATCGGTGGGTAATACGGAACGCAGTGCAGGATCCCAACGGCCTCGTATCACTAGCATTCGAGATGACAGCATCTTATCCGCATGGCTGTAACGGATCGTGCAGCCACGTCTCGATCCCTGAGTCAATAGATGGGGACGATTGCAAAACAACAACCATCTGCACGAACAGTTCGACGACGTTTGCAGCAGCATGGACTATCAGCTCGGAGACCACGGCTGCGGTTACCCTTGACGCTGCATCACAGACAGGAGCGCCGGCGATGGTGTACTCAACGACGAACCTGGGTGCACGAATGGAAAAACGTCATTTTTTCGGATGAATCGAGGTTCTATTTACAGCATCATGATGCTCGCATTCGTGTTTGGCGACATGGCGGTGAACGCGCATTGGAAGCGTGTATTCGTCATCGCCATAGTGCATATCACTCGGCGTGATGGTATGGGGTGCCACTGATTACACGTTTCGGTCACCTCTTGTTTGCATTGACGGCACTTTGAACAGTGGACGTTACATTTCAGATGTGTTACGACCCGTGGCTCTACCGTTCATTCGATCCCTGCGAAACCCTACATTTCAGCAGGATAATGCACGACCGCATGTTGCAGGTCCTGTGCGGGCCTTTCTGGATACAGAAAATGTTCGACTGCTGCCCTGGCCAGCACGTTCTCCACATCTCTCACCAATTGAAACCGTCTGGTCAACGGTGGCCGAGCAACTGGCTCTTCACAATACGCCAGTCACTACTCTTCATGAATTGTGGTATCGTGTTGAAGCTGCATGGACAGCTGTACCTGTACACGCCATCCAAGCTCTGTTTGACTCAATGCCCTGGCGTATGAAGGCCGTTATTTCGGCCAGAGGTGGTTGTTCTGGGTACTGATTTCGCAGGATCTATGCACCCAAATTGCGTGAAAAAGTAATCACACGTCAGTTCTAGTATAATATATGTGTCCAATGAATACCCGTTTATCATGTGCATTTCTTCTTGGTGTAGCAATTTTAATGGCCAGTAGTGTATGTGTACGTGAGAATTTGGAGACCTATTAATTGGGGCCAATTAAAAGTCAGAAAACGTAGGTAGATTTCAAGTTTCCACGACACTTTCACCTTTTGATCACACGTTTTTGACTTGCTAAGACACTGATCTCTAGAGTGGGCACCTATGTTCTTGTAAGCACCAGTTATGTCATAAAATTATACTATTGTTCTCTTGAATAAAGAAAATTAAAATTTCAATTTAATTTCAATTCGCTATTTCGTGTTTAGCCATACCGCAGTATGTAATTTGGCTAAAATTTTCGTGCATAGCTGTAGCTGAACCCATTGCCGCAAAATTAATCTGTTGGAGGGGACCCCTTTCCGTTCCAGTTACTTTAAAAGCCCTACTGAGGGACGCAAAGTAACGGCCAACACAGCGAACGCAAAGTACAAAAGCGGACACTTCGGTCACGCAATTTAGGGAGGAGGACCTCGTTTTCCTGGTCATTGCCAATCAAATTAGTCCCGAGCTGCAAACCAAGTTTCGTTCTTTAGCCATAAATTTTTACAGCCTCCCCTTTTTTTTATTCAGGCGTACCCCGCCTCGTAGCTTTCAGTCTGCGGGGGTGGAAAAAACAAACTGTCAGGACATAATTGCGCCACAGACCCATCAATAATATTCGGCGACACGGAGCTCTAATTACATTCTACATTTCTCCCTGAAGCGTGTTCCCGAAATTAGAGCAATGAAGATGGATAGGCGGTGGTCCGCGTTAGGCGCACATAGGGGGCCAGCAAGCACATCGGGACCTCGTCAGCGCTGCTTTCAGAGCAGGGAAAAGTGGGGGGAGGGGGGGAGCGAGAGGGGAGGTAACTGGCAACTACTAGTTGTAGACCGCGTTACAGTTTATGACATGTCGTCGCAGTAGCGGTAGCCGCATAAGTTTTTATGATAACATTTTATCTACAATTGGAACGTGAAATGGGTACTTCTGAAATACGGCAAAAGGAAGGCGATAATCTACGAATTATACACTGCGGAAAGCGTTTTCCGTCCCCTTCTGTGGTGAGACACTTCCGCCTCATTCAGTATTGTCAACGTCGGCCATTAAAACGATAGACTGCTACGGTTGCAGGTTCGAATCCTGCCTCGGGCATGGATGTGTGTGATGTCCTTAGGTTAGTTAGGTTTAAGTAGTTCTAAGTTCTAGGGGACTGATGACCACAGATGTTAAGTCTCATAGTGCTCAGAGCCATTTGAACCAAAACGATAAAAGATGTAAGGAAAAGAACTAAATTTCTGTGTCATCTGGATCATACCACATGCTCCTTTGGCCTATGATAGGAAGAAATCAGTTGTGACAACGTTAAGCAATGCATAGCAACATTCAGCTTAATTTAAGGAAACAACAACATAACTGAGAAAGCGAATTAGAGTCCACTGCAACAGAATGGGGGTCACGTCCCTCAATTTTAACATCCACTTAGTTTGTTGAATATGTATGTAGTAATGGTCACGATAAAATATCATCTATATTAGCAGCTTCTTTAGAACTTATTCTCTCTTCTGCAGCTCATTCATGTGGAAGTCTTGTGCACTTGTTTTCATCAGCCATATGAATTGCTGTGGGTTTTAACATCGCTACGATCATGCCACTTTTATGTGATGCTAATGGCAGAGACTTCGTTTCGTCTTAACACTGGCCGTAGCCGTAGGTAATTTCAAATGCACCTCATCATTACTCAGTACTTCAACATCCCGCTTCTTTCCGCATTTATTCTTCTGGACGATTCTCTTAAACTCCAGCCTACTCTTCATCATTCTAACATTGTATCTGATCATATCTGCTCCTGGGTACAGCTTACAATCCAATATTTGATTTCAGAATCGCTGTCTCAGTATGATTTAATCGAACTACGATCTTCCCATGTTTCCAGATCTATTGCAAGTTTACTTCCTCCTCTTATGATTTCTGAGCAACGTACTTGTTATTGCTAACTGAAATTCACCGCAGAATTCAATTAGTATTTTTTTCTCTATTCCTACGACCAAGCCGAAATTCTCCCATAACACTGTTTCTTCTCCTAACACAGAGTTCGCCTCATTCATCATGTTAGATTTTCATCTTCCTCTACATGCTGAATTACACGTTCAATATCCTTATGTATCTTCTCTATCGATTCACCTTCTCCTTCTGACTTCTGCGTGTGTACCTGGACAGTTGTTATTAATGTTGATTTGTAGCAATCGTATCAGTGAATTGTTCAAAGTAGCCCACTCTCTACCCACCTTTATATTCGTAACTAATGCTATTCTGGTTATACAATTATGGGCTTCTATATAAGTACTACTGGCTATTAAAATTGCTACACCAAGAAGAAATGCACATGATAAACGGGTATGCATTGGACAAATATATTATACTAGAACTGACACGTGATTACATTTTTAGGTAATTTGGGTGCATATTCCTGAGAAATCAGTACCCAGAACAACCACCTCCGGCCGTAATAAGGGCCTTGATACGCCTGGGCATTGAGTCAAACGGAGCTTGGATGGCGTGTAGCCGGCCGGTGTGGCCGAGCGGTTCTAGGCGCTTCTGTCTAGAACCGCGCGACCGCTACGGTCGCAGGTTCGAATCCTGCCTCGGGCATGGATGTGTGTGATGTCCGTAGGTTAGTTAGGTTTAAGTCGTTCTAAGTTCTAGGGGACTGATGGCCTCAGATGTTAAGTCCCATAGTGCTCAGAGCCATTTGAACCATTTATTTTTATTTACAGCCTTTAGATTTCTGTGTTTTATTCTGTACCCTAAATTTAGCGGATTCTTTTTAGTAGCCTACTCGTTTCCTAATCTTTTTCAAATGGTTTTTTTTCTTTTTTTTTTAAGATGGCGTATACAGGTACAGCTGCCCATGCAGCTTCAACACGATACAACAGTTCATCAAGAGTAGTGACTGGCGTATTGAGACGAGCCAGTTGCTCGGCCACCATTGACCAGACGGTTTCAATTGGTGAGAGATCTGCAGAATGTGCTGGCCAGGGCAGCAGTCGAACAGTTTCTGTATCCAGAAAGGCCCGTACAGGACCTGCAACATGCGGTCGTGCATTATCCTGCTAAAATGTAGGGTTTCGCAGGGATTGAATGAAGAGTAGAGTCACGGGTCGTAACACATCTGAAATGTAATGATCAAAGTGTCGTCAGTGCGAACAAGAGGTGACCGAGAGGTGTAACCAATGGCACCCCATACCATCACGCCTGGTGATACGCCAGTATGGAGATGACGAATACACGCTTCCAATGTGCTTCACCGCGATGTCGCCAAACACGGATGCGACCATCATAATGCTCTAAACAGAACCTGGATTCATCCGAAAAAACGACGTTTTGCCATTCGTGCACCCAGGTTCGTCGTTGAGAACACCATCGCAGGCGCTCCTGTCTGTGATGCAGCGTCATGGGTAACCGCAGCCATGGTCTCCGAGCTGATAGTCCATGCTGCTGCAAACGTCGTCGAACTGTTCGTGCAGATGGTTGTTGTCTTGCAAACGTCCCCATCTGTTGACTCAGGGATCGAGACGTGGCTGCACGATCCGTTACAGCCATGCGGGTAAGATGCCTGTCATCTCGACTGCTAGTGATACGAGGACGTTGGGATCCAGCACGGCGGTCCGTATTACCCTCCTGTACCCACCGATTCCATATTCTGCTAACAGTCATTCTATCTCGACCAACGCGAGCAGCAATGTCACGATACGATAAACCGCAATCGCGATAGGCTACAATCCGACCTTTATCAATGCCGGAAACTTGATGGTACGCATTTCTTCTCCTTACACGAGGCATCACAACAACGTTTCACCAGGCAACGCCCGTCAACTGCTGTTTGTGTATGAGAAATCGGTTGGAAACTTTCCTCAGGTCAGCACGTTGTAGGTGTCGCCACCGGGTCGAACCTTGTGTGAATGCTCTGAAAAGCTAGTCATTTGCATATCACAGCATCTTCTTCCTGTCGGTTAAATTTCGCGTCTGTAGCACGTCATCTTCGTGGTGTAGTAATTTTAATGGCCAGTAGTGTAGCACTCTAATTCGTCTGACTAGAAAACCTTGTCTTCATTTTATTTCTCTTACTTAGCCATTGGCGTCCGCAGAAATTTATCCGGTGGGGCTATAATGCTACAGGTGGGCAAACGTGAAGTTGAACGGAAGAAGTGTATGTAAATTCTTTAATGAATAGAAACCGAGTATAAAAACTGAGTACTCTGGATTCTCGGTGCAGGAGGCAGATTTTCAGATTACCGAGCGTATCACATTCAGACGTCTGACATTCCGCTCCCCGTTTTTCATTCGTTCTAAACTCCCCCTCTCGGAGTGAAGTATGGGTGTATCTTTTGGCAATGGAGATATTAACTTTTACAGGCCAAATGCCTTTAATTCAATGGTTTTCATTGACTTCTGCATTCTCATTCTGCTGATCATTGCTGATTCCTCCACCTTGAAGGGCAGTTTCCCACCACCATGGCAAGAGAGTGCCCCAGTCTATCGGCTCCTCCACCCCTCCCCCCACTCCCGGCAAGGTCTTTGGCGCAACGAAGGTGATGCCTTTAAGTAGGTCTCTGGGCGTCATTGGTGGCGATTTTTATTCACATGGCGGGAACTGTGCCCCATATCAAGAGTACTTTGGTTGCGGGTCATAGAGGCTACCGCTAAACCACTTTTCATTTATTTAAATGCTGTACTGAATTGAAATACAGTGGATTACAAGTTTTTCCAAGCGGAGGTACATAGGTCAACCATTATTAGTAGACATTTAACAAGGAGTTAATAATAATAATAATAAAAACAATAATTTGATGGTGATAAGAAGGCCACGTATAGCTGTGAATGTTTTATATCAACAGCAACATAGTTTTCTTAAACAACATTAAGTAGTTTTATTTGTTCTAGCACATAATTTTCCTTATACTGTTATTTATTGTTTGAACTGCTACTGGATGTAAATTAGATAAATTAAATAGCAGAATTGTATCTATTGCACATTTACATTATGTAGAAGTATTTCAAGCTCGATTTGGATTATGTTTCTTAATGGCTGTGCTTAATGTGTAGTTGTATGAACAAATTATGGAAATTCCTTAGAAAAAAATTTTTTTGTAGCTCTGATCGTTTAGGATGTCATCTGGGGATGCACATTTGTGAGAATAAATTTCTATTTCTCCGAGTAAGCTCATCCTTTTTCCTTTGTTGGTCAGGTGGAGTATTTCTGGCACTTGATGTTCAACTCCAAGTACACTAAGAAAAAATGTGGATTTCCTTCAGTTTTTTGTACTAAGGACGTCCTTGTATTCCCAGAATCGTACGTTGAGATTTATTCCTGTTTGAGCACTGTATGTACTTGAACATGAACAGCAGTTAAGTTTGTATATCCTGATCTATTGTAAAGCTTGCTATTATTTTTAACATTATGGATGGATTAGTCATTAATTTTATTATTTATGCAAAAAGTAATACTTGTTCCTCAGAAAAGGTTTGCTACTTTATACGAGAGTTTTCCTAAAAATGGCATGCTCACATATTTTTCCATTACCTGTGATGTGCTGTTATTTAGTGTTGGTTTGTCTTGGTGGTTGGTTATGTGCGAATTTATTTTACTATTTAGCTCACCTATCAATTTTGGAATGTAGCTGCTATTGCTTCAATTGTATTTAGTTATCTGGCTTAGTAACTTACTTTTAGTGTGATTTTATGCATTATTTTTAGCATAGCTTTGTATAAAAGCATTTTGTGCATGTCAGGATGGCATGAGGTTTTATTGACTGTGTTATTTGTATATTTTGGTTTCATGCATACTTGAAACTTATGTCTGTTATGCAGAGATTTATGTCTGTTATGGAAATATCCAGGAAATTTAAACCTTTGACTATGTGGTGTTGAACAGTGAAGGTAATGTTCTGATGTATTTTATTCATTTCTTTTCCGACATCCAGAAGTTCGCCTGTTGTACTATCAAATAAGATCAATTTATCATCAATATACTTTAGTAATGTATTATTTTATTAACATCTGGTGGATTTCTGTTGAAAAACTCCATCCTAAGTTGTTCATGAAAATATCAGCAAATAAACTGACAGTACAGCAGCCAATAGCTAGGCCATCTTTCTCCTGTTACATCCCGTTATTAAAAGAGAAGTGGTTGTATGGTAATGTTAATGTTAACAAGTCAGTGAACTCATATATATCTGGTAAGAACATGTTTGAGTGCTTTGCTAAGTTTGTGTGATTTATGAAATATGAAATTAAATTTGTTAAAGAAGATTTAATTTGTTTTACCTTTTCTGTCAGGAATTATTAAAATTTTATTATTTATTTTACTTGTCTCTCTTAATTATTTGTATTCTTCCAGATCATTCTTTTAAGCTTCAGCTTAATCTTCGTCATTATTACATTGCATCTTGAGAGATATATTTGTGTAGGGGTTCATGGTGTCAAATGTTGTGAACTTAGCTGTCTCAGTAACCTGGATGTCCTTCATAAAATTAATTAGTTTAGAAGTATTCTGTACTGAGTATGTCTCTTCAAATTTGAATGTGTTGCTGAGTATCTCACTTAGTTTGTTGCTGAGTTTGTAAGTTGGTCTGCTTTTGGAACTGACATTTAGGTGCATACAGAAAGACTACTTGTTAATCTTAGGCCTTGCTCATAAGCATGGTGCAGAGAGTTTCATAAGAGTACAGTCATGTGCATCTTTTGCAACTTCTAGGAAGTCATTTTTCTTCTCCAGATTTTTGATTTTATTCTGAAATTTAGGATTAGGATATGACAGAATTTAGTTTGTGTTGTGGTTGTTGAAGAAATCAATGGTTTAACTGACATGTTCACTGTGATACATTACAAAAACATATCTACTTTTTTTTCGTCTTCGCTATTAAAGCCTTATTGTCACTTAGTTTTTTTGCTAATGTTTTAAGTACTTTATGGTCACTATCTTACATGTTACAATGATTTACTTTCTCTGCTGGTTTGGTGACAAAATTGTTTGCTTTGTGACCCACATAATTTTGTCATTATGATTAAGTTTAGCTGTGTCACAGGCTATTTGTGTGGCTAACACTTAAGCCTCGGATGTTGTTTTTACGCAGGTAAGAGCTGATGTTACGTTGAAGTCCTTTATTTAGCAAGTTTACTTCTTTCTCGTTAAAAATAATGTTAACTGAATTTACCACACGTTTAAAGAATTTATGCGCAGTGTGAGGCATATTCCTCGGGCATGGATGTGTGTGATGTCCTTAGGTTAGTTAGGTTTAAGTAGTTCTAAGTTCTAGGGGACTGATGACCGCAGATGTTAAGTCCCATAGTGCTCAGAGCCATTTGAACCATTTTTTGTGAGGCATATTGTCATTTATCTTTGGAGTATGTGACGTAAGTTTTCTCTACATATTGTTCTGTCTACATTTAACGGAACAGTGCAGTGTTCACGAAGCATTTCTCTTTCTTTCACTCCTATCGGTGCAATTGTGTGCTTGTTCTTCTGGTAAAAATATTGCAAAAAATCCTAATTTTTTCATATGAAATTACCATAGTTTTAAATTTTTGAATGCTACAGTCGATGATGGTACGTCGGCACTTTCAGCCACGAGGTTCTCCGATTACATGTTGCGTTCTTTTTCTTTTCGTTCCTAGTATTCAAATCCTGTCGACGCAGTAAGGTGGGAAAAGGATGAGGGCGGGCGGGGAAAAGTTCATCGGACACCGCAACAACTTGTGTGCATATTCTCACAGCGCGTACACTGCGAAACCGGGGAACTATTATACGAGTTAATCATTTTTATGGCACAGAGCTTCATTACGCCGGGTCATTATACTAATTAGAACTAATTTGTCCGGTGGCTTATGACGCACGCTCTTAATGGCCGGTCAGCGCGGTGTAATGGCCAGCTCGCCAGCTATTCGCTCTCATTAAAGAAGCGCCGCGATGGGAGAAGTATGTCTGCTCATTTTGGCGGCTATTTTTGTCTCTCGAGGTCGCTAGACGAAGGTTCGGGTAGCCTGGCAAAACTGCGACGCTGAGGTATTCCCCAGTAGACGTTTGCGTTCCTTCTGAGTGCTACGGCGTATTTATACAGAGAAAACGACGCGTAATTTACGAGGGGGTGGGGGTGGGGGTGGGGGATGGTCAGCCAAGACATTCAGACCACTGCAGACTCAAATTATCCTCACCGTAACTTCACGATTTTAGGTCAAATAATTGTTTTATCTTCGTTTTGGTTGAGCAAACGAGTTACTAATTTCCTTGACGTATTAAAAATACGTTAAACCGTAGCTCCCGCTCGAGGACTTAAACACTGAGGTAACAAAAGTCACGGGATAATGATAAGTACGCATACAGAGTAGAACTGCGTGCACAAGATATAAAAGATCATTGCATTCGCGGAGCTGTCATTTGTACCCAGGCGAATCATTTTCAGGGATTTCCGACGTGATCAAAGCCTCACGACGAGAATTACCGAACTTAGAACGCGGAACAGTAGTTGAAACTAGACGCATGGGACATTCAGTTTCAGAAATATTTAAGGACTTCACCATTCCGAGATCCAGAAAAGTTGGACTGAGCCGAGAATACCAGATTTCAGGCATGGACAACACAGTGGCCGACGGGGTCACTTAACTACCAGAGCAGCGGCACTTACGTAGAGTTGTCAACACTAACAGACAACCAACACTGCGTGAAATAACTGTAGAAATCAACCTGAGACGTACCACGAACGTATCCGTTAGGACAGTGCTGTGAAATTTGGCGATAATGGTCTATGGCAGCAGAAAAACGATGCTAGTGCCTTTGCAAACAGGATAACATCGCCTCCAGCGCCTCTCTTGAGCTCGAGACCATATCGCTTGGATTCTAGACGACTGGAAGACTGTGACCAGGTAGGATTTGTTCCGATTTCAGTTGGTAGGGTTCGAGAGTGGTGCAGGCCTTACGAAGACTTGGACCCAGGTTGTGAACATGGTACTGTGCAAATTGGTGGTTGCTCCATAATAGTGTGGGCTCTGTTTGGAAAGAATGGGCTGGATCCTCTGGTCCAGTTGATTGGAAATGGTTATGTTCGGCTACCTGACCATTTGTAACCATTTCACTGTTCGATTTTGGCCTGAAGAATATTCTGGACAAATCGAGCGAAGGATTTGGCCACCCAGATGGCCCCCAACGTGAATCATGTCGAACATTTATGGGACATAATACAGAGCGTGCAAAAAAATGCTGGGCCTGTAACGCTGCCGCAATTATGGACGATTATACAGCCAGTATAGCTCAATATTTCGGCAGTGGACTTCCAACGTCTTGTTGGGTCCATGGCACGTCGAGTTACTGTAGATTGAGAAAAGACGTCCGACACGATATTAGGACGCATTCCATGACTTTTATCAGCTCAGTGTACTTTGCGGCGAGTTTGAAAATGCCTCGCGACGAATGTACTAGGAGTTTCGAAAGCGTTACCATATTTAAGACATAGTATCTTATACATGATAAAGACAGAAACTAAGGGTAAACTTTAACTTGCTAATAGGGCTACAAAACGTTAACTTTTGAAAAGAACAAATTATTTTACAATGCTATACTTTCTAGATGCATGAACATACAACTGTGGGTTACTTTCTACAATGACGTTTCAATTACCATTCACAAATGTTCGGTGTGCCGTCCACTGGATGGACGACAAAACAATTCTTTCGTCTTCCATCGTATCTTTTGGGCGTCGAACAGATCTTCAGTCTGCTCCTCTGAAATGCTTTCTGTGGTGTCACCGCTAGACACCACACTTACTAGGTGGTAACTTAAATCGGCCGCGGTCCTGTAGTACATGTCGGACCCGCGTGTCGCCACTGTGGGATCGCAAACCTAGCGCCACCACATGGCAGGTCTCGAGAGACTGAGGAGACCTCGTCCCAGTTGTACGGACCACATAGCTAGCGATTGGACGTGCTAAGCCTTGCTCTCATTTGCCGAGAGATAGACAGTAGAATAGCCCTCTGCTAAGTTAACGGGCGACCACCTAGCAAGGCGCCATTTGTATCAGTGCCTATAGCTTACTAATATTCAAGAGAGATGTATTCCAAGGACTAATTAAAAGTTAAGTAACAAGCATCTACGTACTTTTCTTCTTATTCATTTATAAGTCTCATGTTCCAGACTTCACGCCCGTCTGCGTTAGCATTGCGTGCCCTATCGGCTACAGCATTGTGTCTAGGCTGTATGGTCTAGACACAACACTTTCGCTTCCAAATTTAGCAAAAGTTCCCTATCTGTATCCCATAAGTTAATAACTCCACTTTCCAGCTGTTGGAAATGACATTTAATTTTTCATTAGACAGGGCGAGCTTACTTTATGGCTGTCTATTTTCATGTTTCTTTATTTATATCTCTCATTTGGCTTTGTGAATGTGAAACAAATTTAGTTTTGTAGTTAAGTGGGATATAAATGTAAAATATTGAATTTTCTGTGATATAAAACGACTGTGCCATGCAAAAACCGAACATGTAGATTCGTGACCTGCTAGCAACCCGAGTGACCGTAAGTGTCGTTGCGACATATTTCAGGAGAAAAGTGATGGCTGTAATAATTTTTATTCTGCCAGGGAATTGGAATTCACTCCACACGGTAATACTACACTATTACTTCGTTGTAACAGTTTACTGTAGAAAAGATTCTTGCTTGTAAGGAACTTCCGTTAATTCTGAATCCTTTCGTTTCTCATTCATACTTTTAGTGGTCGACGCTGCAGGTTTCCATATCAATATTTCATATCAGAAGCAATCTTTTGTTGACGAAAATACTTCTTCGTACATCGGTGATCTTCTGATGTATCGATTGCTTATCGATTGCTTCAACTATCGTGTGACTTGCTTCCTAAGTAAGAAAATAGGAGTACATTTACTTCTTCTGTAAGGGTACTATTACACTACTCCACGAAAAAGCATAGTACTGGGTTACTGAATGAGACCAGCACGTGATCGTTTAGCTTGGATGCACACAATCAAGAGCTTAAGAGCACCTGATTACAGTCTCATTAATAAAATTAGAGAATATTTGAGAGGGACGAGATATGAATGTAAAGCAATGATTTGCATCGCTGATACAAAATTCTTACTTTCATTACAGCATAAGCCAATCTAAAACAGGTGGATATGTTTTGTGGAAGTCGACTCTTGCTTCTGATACTTGAACAGTTTTGAGTATGGAAGTTGGTAGAGTAAAAGATCAGTGAAGTGTGTTGTTGTGGTCATTTTCGCAGCAAATACATAAATATATGTTTCATAAATACAAATGGATCTTTCTTGTTGCAATACAATATTTATTTTCCAGACTAGGTTCGCCTTTTCATTAAGTTACCTTCAGTGGATCATTTTCTGGAATAAACACGTTTGTCTTGACGTATGACACTTGTTGAACTGAAACAATTTGCAACATAATTTTTGCGTAAATAGGATGCTGCTTACAATTAATTTGTCTGTGCCGCCAAAATCTGGCTTTTCTATCTGCTGCTCATAAGTTGTGTATAGGTACACGATCAAGGAAAAAGAAAACCACATGAACAACAGTTCTTACGACGAAATTGTCAGACTTCTCGTCCTACAAATCTAAAGTTCTTGCCAAATCAACAGTGGAGTGTCATTTACTTAATGATCAGAAAAGTATGAAAACAAGGAAACCAAGAGATCTCGCCGTGAATGTTGGTCAAGTTTTCATAATTTAATTGGAAGTCCTCTAAAAGCAGATTTATCTGTGCTGTACAGTTAGATAGCTGTTGCATTGTATGTAAAAACTGTGGTGAGAGCTGTTTTGGATCCATGTGTGTAATTTCTAATAATCAACACCTTTAACGTAAAAAGATAAACATGGAAGGAAAGTAAAAATTATAAAGGAATAAGAAAAAAGCGTTTGAAATTGTAAAACGAATATAAGATTATTTGGTAGTTGTTTTGAATAGCGTTTCGAAGTCCACACTCCACGCCTTGTCGCAGATTTTGTGATATTCATATTTATCTGGCACTGCATTACTTATGATGTAATGCTCTCGGTGCTTAACATTTTAACATTTTTGAAATTGTACAGCGACGAGTATGAAGTCTTTGGCAGACCTGGAGACCTTCGTATATCTCATGATTGTATGCACTATAGGAGAACGTTGTAAGTTGATGAGCAGGCCAAGGTGACTATATATATATTGCTTTTTGCGTGTTTTTCGAAGGCGGTTTGCCCCGATGTTCCTGCATTTCATTCTGAATCACACTCCCTACAATACGCATAACAATCACTCTTTGAGTTAACCAGCCCATTACTTTTACATGTCGCTCCCAATTGAACTTATATTTTTGGCAATACTTCACCTTTGTTGGATACTGTCAGTCGTTCCTGCACTGCGATGATACTGAATAAGTAACGTATCTGCTAATCTTCAGCTGTTTGCTACTACTTGCACAGGAACAAAACTCTCTCACGTGCTAAAATTTACTATTGTAAAACCATAATTCGGAGCAAAACAATATTAATTCGAAACTGGAGCTTCCTCACTAGTTTT
Source organism: Schistocerca nitens (assembly GCF_023898315.1). NCBI lineage: Eukaryota > Metazoa > Arthropoda > Insecta > Orthoptera > Acrididae > Schistocerca > Schistocerca nitens. The sequence continues at coordinate 268,870,728 of NC_064618.1, forward strand.
TGCTGATCTGCTTTACGGTTTAGCAATGGTACGGTATTACAATTTTGCTTGGCAGTCGGATTACAAGTGTCAACAGAACGCCAACATTTACAGCAGCAGTCGCTACCTATAACTACTGTTAGAAGAACATGACTTGGACAATTCTTGATAATGAAAATATTGCCTCATCCTTCTGCACATTGTGCTGTTGTGTAATCGGCAACTATGATCATAATGCCACTTGTTTTTGGGATTACGGGACGGCTAAGATTTTCTCACAGAGACAAGGACAGTTAAAATGTCGCTTGTGTCACATAAACAATTATAGCAGGAAAAGGCATTATTACAGACCATTAATGTCTCAGCTTCAAAAACGGTAGTTCCATTATTAGATTAAACAATTATCGCAAAAGTTGAAAAATCATGAGAGTTGGTCGTTTTCCTTTAACAAGTCAGTTTATCAACAAACAGGTTAAAAAATCTCCGAATATCCTAAAAAATCTGCAGAGTTGGCAACAGTGATCTGACTACACTGACTCGTTTCTGGAAAAAAGACGGTATTGCTGCCACAAAGCTCATTGGTCGGAGGCGTATCCTAACGCCAGTTTAACGAAATGATACCAGTTGGCCATCTTGCTCCCGTCCACATCTCCAAGCACACTCCGCAAGCCACCGCGCGGTGCGTGGCGGAGGGTTCGCTGAACCACTACTAGTTGTCTCGTTTCCTGTTTCACTCGCAGACAGAGCGATGGGAAAACGACTGTCTAGATACCTCCATATGGGCGCTGATTTCTCATATCGTATCTTCGTGGTCCCTGCGCGAAATGTATGTTGGCGGCAATAGGGTCGTTCTGCAGTCGGCTGCAAATGCCGGTTCTCTAGCCTTTGCAGTATTGTTCCTCGAAATGAATGTCGTCTTCCCTCCAGGGATTCCCACTTGAGTTCCCTTAACTGCTGATCGAACCTACCGGTAACAAATCTGCCAGCTCGCCTCTGAACTGCTTCGAGGTCTTCTTTCAATCCGACCTGGTGCGGATCCCACACATTCGAGCAGTATTTAAGAACACGTCGCACTAGTGTCCTATTTGCGGTCTCCTGTACATATGAATCACGCCTCCCTAAAATTCTCCAAATAAACCATGTCGACCATTCGTCTTCCCTACCCCCTTATACGCTCGTTCCATTTGATATCGATTTACAACCTTACACCATACACCCAGATAATCAAACAATGTTACTATGTCAAGAAAGACACTACTAATCCTGTACCCGAACATTATTGGTTGGTTTTTCCTACTCATCCGCATTAACTTACACTTTTCTATATATTTACAATCAGTTGCCATTCATCACCCCCACTAGAAATTTTGACTAGCTCACCTTGTATCATCCTACAGTCACGTATCTTCGACAGCTTCCTGTACACAGCATCATAAGCGAACAACTGCAGACTGCAGCCCACCATGTCTGCCAGAACATTAATGTACAGGGTGTTTCAAAAATGACCGGTATATTTGAAACGGCAATAAAAACTAAACGAGCAGCGATAGAAATACACCGTTTGTTGCAATATGCTTGGGACAACAGTACATTTTCAGGCAGACAAACTTTCGAAATTACAGTAGTTACAATTGTCAACAACAGATGGCGCTGCGGTCTGGGAAACTCTATAGTACGATATTTTCCACATATCCACCATGCGTAGCAATAATATGGCGTAGTCTCTGAATGAAATTACCCGAAACCTTTGACAACGTGTCTGGCGGAATGGCTTCACATGCACATGAGATGTACTGCTTCAGCTGTTCAATTGTTTCTTGATTCTGGCGGTACACCTGGTCTTTCAAGTGTCCCCACAGAAAGAAGTCACAGGGTTTCATGTCTGGCGAATAGGGAGGCCAATCCACGCCGCCTCCTGTATGCTTCGGATAGCCCAAAGCAATCACACGATCATCGAAATATTCATTCAGGAAATTAAAGACGTCGGCCGTGCGATGTGGCCGGGCACCATCTTGCATAAACCACGAGGTGTTCGCAGTGTCGTCTAAGGCAGTTTGTACCGCCACAAATTCACGAAGAATGTCCAGATAGCGTGATGCAGTAATCGTTTCGGATCTGAAAAATGGGCCAATGATTCCTTTGGAAGACATGGCAGCCCAGACCAGTACTTTTTGAGGATGCAGGGACGATGGGACTGCAACATGGGGCTTTTCGGTTCCCCATATGCGCCAGTTCTGTTTATTGACGAAGCCGTCCAGGTAAAAATAAGCTTCGTCAGTAAACCAAATGCTGCTCACATGCATATCGCCGTCATCAATCCTGTGCACTATATCGTTAGCGAATATCTCTCGTGCAGCAATGGTAGTGGCGCTGAGGGGTTGCCTCGTTTGAATTTTGTATGGATAGAGGTGTAAACTCTGGCGCATGAGACGATACGTGGACGTTGGCGTCATTTGGACCGCAGCTGCAACACGGCGAACGGAAACCCGAGGCCGCTGTTGGATCACCTGCTGCACTAGCTGCGCGTTGCCCTCTGTGGTTGCCGTACGCGGTCGCCCTACCTTTCCAGCATGTTCATCTGCCACGTTCCCAGTCCGTTGAAATTTTTCAAACAGATCCATTATTGTATCGCTTTTCGGTCCTTTGGTTACATTAAACCTCCGTTGAAAACTTCGTCTTGTTGCAACAACACTGTGTTCTAGGCGGTGGAATTCCAACACCAGAAAAATCCTCTGTTCTAAGGAATAAACCATGTTGCCTACAGCACACGTGCACGTTGTGAACAGCACACGCTTACAGCAGAAAGACGACGTACAGAATGGCGCACCCACAGACTGCGTTGTCTTCTATATCTTTCACATGACTTGCAGCGCCATCTGTTGTTGAAAATTGTAACTACTGTAATTTGGAAAGTTTGTCCGCCTGAAAATGTACTGTTGTCCCAAGCATATTGCAACAAACGGTGTATTTCTATCGCTGCTCGTTTAGTTTTTATTGCCGTTTCAAATATACCGGTCATTTTTGAAACACCCTGTATATAGAGAATAGCACGTGTCATATCGCACTTCCCTGAGGCACCACTGATGTTATCCTTGTCTCCAATGAACACTCGCCGCCAATGTGATGCGGTCTGTCTTACATCAATAGCAAGCAGACTTTTCATAGGGACCGTGCCATATGTGGACGAGCATTCTATTGACAAATGACACCCCGATACTGTCGCATGAGACATAGCATACCAGGACGCAGGGTATCCGTGACGTACCGCTGCGCCGTCACAGTTCCCAGAATCAGCACCAGCCCTGAAGTGAGGTCATGCCGATGGCTCCCCACACGACACCAGGAGTAATAACGTTATGTCTCTTGCGAGCTTTCAATTAACTACTCACCCTCCGACTCTGAGTTGAAATATTAAAAGTTTTGGCTGGTTTTGTGTTCTAGGGGCTGGGATACGTAGTTGCCGCATTACGGGCCAACTGCTGCTGAGTCTGCAGTATACGATAAGAATACACACATGAATCGAATGGTCGAAGGTTTCTATCACTCAGAAATTGCGGATTATGAATGTAACATATAAATTAATAAATGGAAGATTTCAATTAAATAAAATCTGCAGTACTACCTTAACGACTTTAAATTATGAGTACGACAGTAGAAGTACTTTTGAGAATTTGGTATATTTCTGCAAAACAATTATTGGTGTCGATGGTCCAGAATTTAAATAAAATGTAAGTTGAATCACAAGGAAACAATAGATTCCTACTGCACGTAATTAGTTCTGAATAACAACAAAGCTAGCGAGATATTCACTACTAAACGCACACTACGTCTTCTCTGTACAAGCCACGGAAATCTCACAAGTGCACAAATCGGCACTCCAAAGTATTTATATCTGCCGCAACCACGCGCAAACCGCTCCACACTCTCCAAGTCTCTCTCACGACTCCGCGTCCGTCGCGCTGTCGCGTGCAGCACTTTCCGTGTCCTCGCGCCGCGCTGTTCCGAACTACCTCTGAACTGCTTCGTGTCCTCTCCGGCAACCATGCTCCTCCCCGCTTCCATACAGTCTCTCCACGTGTCCTTTTTGCAACGATCGCTGTGACTGGCTAGAGCGCTCCCGCCTTGTCTTCAAGCCAACGCACACTTACAATCATAATGAAACATATTCGAAATACTGGATTTACATTTAAATGCTTGAAATTAAATAAATATTCCTACGGCTGGACCATAAACACGCTCTAACACACATTATTAAATACATAAACACATTAAATAAACATATAGGCCTATCAAAGGAATAGCAACAAAAGGTAGGCCAGTAGCCTAATGTCTTTGTGCTTTCAGTAAATATACAAACAAAAACATAGATGAAGAAATATATTTATAAGCATCCTGCTACCGTTTTTTCGTGTAACTGTGGAATACTTATGGCCTGACGCGATCGATACTAATCGGCCACTTTGACCTCCAGTAATTCATGTAATATTCAAGTTATATGCCTGTAATTCATACCAGTTTAGGTTTACACTAATAGCTTTCTAAAGACACGGCGATCGACAAAGTCGGATGAAGCGTCTATATTTTGGAAATTCGTTGCTGTTTACCGTCAGATACTAAATTTTAAACTAATAAAGATATTTAAAATCAGATTACACCACGAGAATCGACGTGCAAATAATACACTCCTGGAAATGGAAAAAAGAACACATTGACACCGGTGTGTCAGACCCACCATACTTGCTCCGGACACTGCGAGAGGGCTGTACAAGCAATGATCACACGCACGGCACAGCGGACACACCAGGAACCGCGGTGTTGGCCGTCGAATGGCGCTAGCTGCGCAGCATTTGTGCACCGCCGCCGTCAGTGTCAGCCAGTTTGCCGTGGCATACGGAGCTCCATCGCAGTCTTTAACACTGGTAGCATGCCGCGACAGCGTGGACGTGAACCGTATGTGCAGTTGACGGACTTTGAGCGAGGGCGTATAGTGGGAATGCGGGAGGCCGGGTGGACGTACCGCCGAATTGCTCAACACGTGGGGCGTGAGGTCTCCACAGTACATCGATGTTGTCGCCAGTGGTCGGCGGAAGGTGCACGTGCCCGTCGACCTGGGACCGGACCGCAGCGACGCACGGATGCTCGCCAAGACCGTAGGATCCTACGCAGTGCCATAGGGGACCGCACCGCCACTTCCCAGCAAATTAGGGACACTGTTGCTCCTGGGGTATCGGCGAGGACCATTCGCAACCGTCTCCATGAAGCTGGGCTACGGTGCCGCACACCGTTAGGCCGTCTTCCGCTCACGCCCCAACATCGTGCAGCCCGCCTCCAGTGGTGTCGCGACAGGCGTGAATGGAGGGACGAATGGAGACGTGTCGTCTTCAGCGATGAGAGTCGCTTCTGCCTTGGTGCCAATGATGGTCGTATGCGTGTTTGGCGCCGTGCAGGTGAGCGCCACAATCAGGACTGCATACGACCGAGGCACACAGGGCCAACACCCGGCATCATGGTGTGGGGAGCGATCTCCTACACTGGCCGTACACCACTGGTGATCGTCGAGGGGACACTGAATAGTGCACGGTACATCCAAACCGTCATCGAACCCATCGTTCTACCATTCCTAGACCGGCAAGGGAACTTGCTGTTCCAACAGGACAATGCACGTCCGCATGTATCCCGTGCCACCCAACGTGCTCTAGAAGGTGTAAGTCAACTACCCTGGCCAGCAAGATCTCCGGATCTGTCGCCCATTGAGCATGTTTGGGACTGGATGAAGCGTCGTCTCACGCGGTCTGCACGTCCAGCACGAACGCTGGTCCAACTGAGGCGCCAGGTGGAAATGGCATGGCAAGCCGTTCCACAGGACTACATCCAGCCTCTCTACGATCGTCTCCATGGGAGAATAGCAGCCTGCATTGCTGCGAAAGGTGGATATACACTGTACTAGTGCCGACATTGTGCATGCTCTGTTGCCTGTGTCTATGTGCCTGTGGTTCTGTCAGTGTGATCATGTGATGTATCTGACCCCAGGAATGTGTCAATAAAGTTTCCCCTTCCTGGGACAATGAATTCACGGTGTTCTTATTTCAATTTCCAGGAGTGTAGTAATGTACATGTTTCTTTTCGAGGTATCATGATTCATCCGGCTACTATTAATTTCTATACGAAGTGTGAAATGTCTGCCATTAATGTTTCACAAAGTCCACCATCTTTGTCTCTCCCGGCATGTCTCCTTCATCAACACAGCGTCACAATGTAATTCCCAGCCACGCGGCTTAACCATGCGCTGCGGCTACACCTTTCGTCCGGCTAACGTTCGCCACCACGTGTTTGCTGCCGGGCCCTGGCTGCCCGAGCGGCACGTGTAGCCACGCCAACTTAGAATATTTTCAGGGCGTCACAATTCGCCCGTTACATCACACTCTCCAAAACATTTAAAGAATATGAAATATTGTAAAAATGCGACCTGTCTTAGTAACTTGGTGGCAGGTCATTTGTAAATGGCAGCATCAAATAATAATAGAAATAACCTCTCCGCCGGTCGACGCCATGATCACCGACCATGAACCGCTAGTCATCGCTGAACACGAGGTGATGCCATTCTGCATCAGTTCATGCTTCCCAGTAAGGACATCACTCCAAACGTAGCCGTGTTTGTTGTGGTATTAACAGCAACCTTCGCACTGGACGGTAATTTGCCAGTCTGTTTGATGTTAGGCTCCGAGTAACGGAGTGGAGAAACTCATAAACTTGCAGGAAGTCCTTCAAGTGTTCTCGGATGGCAGGTGCTGGTAAGACAGAGATAAAAGATGTGTGGTACACTACACGGCAACACTCGTTGCTGGTGGTCGGATGTGGTCGACCGGAATCTTGTCGTCAGTACGAATCCCCTCAAGTTTCCATGCAGACCATCATTGGGCACTATCGCTTCCGAATGCGCCTCACATCTGGGTATTCATGGATTCGACCAGCCGGCCAAATAGAGACCCACAATGTGACCACTTTCAAACTTTGTACTGGGATGGTTACTTTGAAAGAGCACGGCCGACTTCCTTCTTCATCCTTCCCTAATCCATTGGGACCGATGACGTCACTGTTTTGTCCCCTTCACCAAATCAACCAACCAATCAAACTCTATCAGGAGCCGGCAACGCTGTCACACACAATTACTCGGTTTCTCAGTTTCCTTCACAGTGATCACCCAACATCTGGCTCTCTTCAAGTCCTTCTATATGCTAACAGGCCTGCTAACAACACGAACGACGAACAACAATAATTCACCCTGGTGGCTGTTCTACCTGTCACAGAGAACCATAACTCTCCACTAATCGTTTACATACCTGCCGATGGCGTGTACGTGTACGACATCCGACCACGTCTTCTGAGTGCTTCTAGGTTAGCCTGCCCCAAAAACTGAAAAGCCGGACTTATATTTATATTTAGCTTGACATTTTGCCCTGAAATCTAGACAACCTATGAAACGTCCCCTTAAAAAAATTAATGAACTGTTGTGCTGATAAACCTTTTACATTATTTGATTTTCTAACAGCTGAGCGGAACTGAACGTACTCAGACATTTCGCTCTTTACCTATTCTGATGAACACTAAACTGACACACAATACTTTTAGCGCAACGCAATCTGACTTTCAATAATCCCTACAAAAGAATGGCCCTGACTAACATTAACATTACCTTTCACAAATCACTTACCTCACCAAAATCTTCGTTACTCGAACTACTGCAATACAGCGAGCACCACTACTGCCAGCTAAATGAAAGATTCAAACTACTGAATGGAGTAACTATTGATAGGCATAGTTAGCAAATGAAAGATTTTGATACAGAACAAACAATGTATTTACCTTAATAGTGTTCAAAAGTCATAATATATATAGCAGTTCATGGCATCCATTCTTACTTTACTGTCTCTGATGGACACACGTCCAGATCATCCACTCTCAAAACTCCGCCATTTCTCTCCCCACATCCACCACTGCTGTAGGCTCACCTCCAACTGCGCAACGCTACGCGCTGTTCACTTCCAGCTGCCCAACACTGCAATAGGCGACAACAATGCAAACCAGCCACAGACTCCGCACAGCACAGCCAGTGATTTTCATACAGAGCGGTACGTGGCGTTACCAATAGAAAAACCTCAACAGCCTACTTACACCTGTTTTAAATAGAAATAATTAGTTGGGTATTTTCAATCGTTTATTGATAGTCAACGACAATCAGCTTTTGGTGAGATCAACGGTAAGAGCTTAAACTAAAGAAGTAAACAACCAGTGAACAGCCTTATAATTGGGCAGTTACGATAGCATTTAAATGCATAGTGTTCTTAATTGCTCATTTGCCTTGCTAAGGTAACGTTATATCATAACAAACTAAAAGTTCTTCATTAAAGAAATTAAACAATAATCTCTTGCTCTGGGATAGAAAACGAAAAGATATTCCATAACTTTGGTCATCTGAATTACAGTTACAAAAATGTAACAATAATCTTTATTTAACTATTAATATTTTCCATCTAAACTCACTTCATGATGAACGTTATTTTTCTTGGAAATTATTGCGTGGAACTTAATACAGAATAATTTTAAATTACACAATAAATGCATCACTTTTGTGATCGTGGTGGTACGCAGTTTATTGCATTCATTTGTTCGTTTGCCATTTATGGAAGCGAACTTCTTTTCGGCGTTGGCACTATAGTCTGTAATTGCAAGGAAATATTATGGCAGTGTCGAAAATTCATGAAATTGTTCATTGTGTTGTGATTTGAAATGAAAGTCCATTCATCATGTGCGAAGAGTTTTTTAAAGCTAGAATCGTCTGTTTCCGTTGTATTAATTTGGTGAAAGTTTGTCGATGATTAAAGAAACTGCTTTACGTTTCTGCCAAAGAAAATATCTATTATTTTCTACAGCTTGTTCCCACTTTCGAACATCAGATAATGTCATCCACTGAAAGCGCTTTACAATACATGTCAGAGAGACCGTCGTAAATTGCGCAAGAACTTTTATTTATTTATTGATCACTGGTTTCGGACGCCTTTTGCATTATGCCAATCATCCATGGAAGAAAGTCTTGCATTATAACCAGACGTACATGAAAGTTACTGGCCACAAAACACATAAGCGTGACAATAAACCATACAGCGTCCACACGTGAACATCATTGTATGTCAAAACGTAACGTAATACAGTAATGTTCATGTGTGGAAGCTACATTGTACTTGTATATTACCATACCTATGTGTTTTGTAAAAAAGGACTTGCAATACGGCGGCCGAACTTCCCCACATGGGGCCTCCCGGCCAACAATGCCATACGATCATTTCATTTCATTTCATGTGGCCAGTAACTTACATGCACGTCTGGTCCTAATGCAAGACTTAAGTACATGGACAAGCTGTCCGAAATTAGTCATCAATTAACAAATAAAACTTCCTACGCAAGTTACGATATTTCCGCTAACTGTTTTTGTAATCGCATAAAAGCTGTAGACCTATTTGAGCCCTACCACGATGGAGATACAGAAAGTACTTCATTTGACTGATAAACACACATGCCTAGATTTTAAGTATTGCTTGACAATTATGTACATATTTTTCATGTTTGCTCCAAATTATTCCTCTTGATTTGCGCATCGGCTGATCGGCACATTATTCTTTGCCCGCTCTCTCTACGGGTAGCGTGGTTGTAACACTGCGTGTTAGGTTCGTTTGCCATAAGAAGAGGAACATAGGACACAATCATGAAAGTACCACACTTGTTAGTGTATCAATATGAGAACCTCATTTCCAAAAAGTACTAAATCTGAAAAACTGAAATTGTGAAAACAGGTTAAAACAGGTCTATTGAGAGTTTTTTATTTGAATTTGTGGAATTTGTACCCACTTTGGATGTCTCAAACGTTAAGCGACAATTTTGAATTACAGACGGTGAACACAGGACTCGTGACAGTGAGGCCTGAAGTTAAGTGCAACTCTGTCTAAGTAAAATGATGAAACTGAATATGAAGGTAATAATTTTATTTAGTGGCACTGCAGTCGCGAGTAGTTTAGAAACATTATTGAATGAGACACCCTTATAAGGAAAATTGAGATTTTTCATTAAAGTCTGTGTACTTTTCACTGTAAGGTATTTTTTATGTTTATCAATTATTTTGTCTAACATTTGCCTTTTGTCATAGTTAACGAGTGTTCTAACACGTATTTCAAAGCATTAATAATGCATCAGATAGTTTAAAAACAGTTTGTTAACGGAATATTTAACACAAGAGCATTATCCATATCCCCGATCCACGTCATTTTTACTGAGTGTCTCACTCAGTGATGTGTATAAAATTCATTACATGTTGTGTGAAGAATTTCACTAAGCTCTCAGCCACAGTAAGTAGAAATTTGCAGCTGATGTACAGGGTGCAGCAAACTCTGCGTTTCCATGCAGTCACATTACGGGGCAAGACATTTTCATTTCAGGATCGATTTGCAATCAAAATTATCAGCGCACAGGGACCAATTCATGAACAGCACCATTAGGCAGGTCATTAACGTACGGGGACAGCTTTTTTTATTAATTGTAAAGTTCAGGATTTAATCAGTTGTCACATTTTTGAGAAACATTATAAAACAGTGCCAAATTCATGTATTGTCGCAGGCGGATGTATATGGTTTCTCTCACAGTCGGCAATGCACAAACTCGCTCATAGCTAAACAACAGCAAAGCTACAAGCAAGCCAGTACAAGTTCAAATCAAATGAAAAGAATTATTAACGGAAACTTTCAAGGTAATAGTACTACTTAGAACCGTTACCAATGTAGTAAGAACTGTTACATATGTCAAAACGTACCATAACCGCTGCATATTTCTCCTTAAGATCTGCCGTTCATGGCGAAGAGTACCATGTCCAGTCTTATTTCGTTACCAAGAAGTACCAAATCGCGACAGCCAATTGTTGCTCTTGTTGATAATGATGTCACGTTAAACGTGGCCGACATTTGTTTACATGAAACTGTATGTTCAAATGTGTGTGAATTCCTATGGGAGCCAACTTCTGAGGTCATCGGTCTCTAGAATTACACACTACTTAAGCTAACTTACGCTAACGACAACACAAACACCCATGCCCGAGGGAGATCTCGAACTTCCGGCGGGAGTGGCCGCAAACTCAGTGACGTGGGGCATCAAACCGCGCGGCCACTCCGCGCGTCTGAAACTGTAAGTTGTAAGGACATGTCTGGCGTTTTATATGTTCATTATGAGTTTTTAATTAAATTGTCGGGTCTGATGTATCAGGTGAAACCTGTGAATCACCATCAAAAACTCCAGAAGAACAGTTACCAAACTTAAGAAAATTTTTTGCCGAAGGTACAAAATCCAGTTTTATTTATGCAGTACCAATTAAACAAGTAAACACTGAACACAGGTACTGGGCGCAGTGTGTCCAAACATCTGTCTAAATACACTACTGGCCATTAAAATTGCTACACCAAGAAGAAATGCAGATGATAAAAGGGTATTCATTGGACAAATATATTATACTGGAACTGGCATGTGATTACATTCTCACGCATTTTGGGTGCATGGATCCTGAGAAATCAGTACCCAGAACAACCACCTCAGGCCGTAATAACGGCCTTGATACCCCTGGGCAATGAGTCAAACAGAGCTTGGATGGCGTGTGCAGGTACAGCTGCAAATGCAGCTTCAGCACAATGCCACAGTTCATCAAGAGTAGTGACTGGCGTATTGTGACGAGCCAGTTGCTCGGCCACCATTGACCAGACGTTTTCAATTGGTGGGAGATCTGGGGAATGTGCTGGCCAGGGCAGCAGTCAAACATTTTCTGTATCCTGCTGAACTGTAGGGTTTCGCGGGGGTCGAATGAAAGGTGGAGCCACGAGTCGTAACACATCTGAAATATAAAGTCCACCGTTCAAAGTGCCGTCATTGCGAACAAGAGGTGACTTAGACGAGTAACCAATGGCACCCTACACCATCACACCGGGTGATACGCCAGTATGGCGATGACGAATACACACTTCCAATGTGCGTTCACCGCGATGTCGCCAAACACGAATGTGACCATCACGATGCTGTAAACAGAACCTGGATTCATCCGAAAAAATGACGTTTTGCCATTCGTGCACCCAGGTTCGTCGGTGAGTACACCATCGCAGGCGCTCCTGTTTGTGATGCAGCGTCAAGGGTATCCGCAGCCATAGTCTCCGAGCTGATAGACTATGCTGCTGCAAACGTCGCCATACTGTTCGTGCAGATGGTTGTTGTCTTGCAGACGTCCCCATCCGCTGTCATCTCGACTGCTAGTGATACGAGGCCGTTGGGATGCAGCACGGCGCTCCGTATTACCCTCCTGAACCCACCGATTCCATAATCTGCTAACAGTCATTGGATCTCGAGCAACAATGTCGCGATACGATAAACCGCAATCGCGATAGGCTACAATCCGACCTTTATCAAAGTCGGAAACGTGATGGTACGCATTTCTCCTCGTTACACGAGGCATCACAACAACGTTTCACCGGGCAACGCCGGTGAACTACTGTTTGTGTATGAGAAATCGGTTGGAAACTTCCCTCATGTCAGCACGTTGTAGGTCTCGCCACCGGCGCCGTCTGATGTGAATGCTCTGAAAAGCTAATCATTTGCATGTGACAGCATCTTCTTCCTGTCGGTTAAATTTCGCGTCTGTGGCACGTCATCTTCGTGGTGTAGCAATTTCAATGTCCAGTAGTGTATAAGAACAAAGCTACAAAACCTACTCTGATGCTATTGTGATCGAAAAACGTTTTTTTGCCTCTCCTGTTAAATTAGCTGTTATGGATTTGGTACCTTTTAGAAATGACCTTGTCATATATCCTTGTGGTACATCTTTTTATTCCTCCTTGTACATATTCCTTGCTCTTACGTCATTACGTTGGTAAGGGCGTTAGTTGGGCGTTCCCTTTGGGCAGAGTAGATTGTCGTGGTAATTCACAGATTAAGAGGCTTGCACTGTGTAAACTAGCGTGAAGAGCTGCAGTGAACTGAAGGCCACATCAGCAACAACAACAAAGAAATGGGTGTTAACGACGCCCGTTTCCGTCTCCAAAGTCACGGTCCCTCAACTAGTGGAGCCTAACGACATTGCCCGATGAAAGACGTAGGCACATCACATGTATCAACCTGATGGGAGACTGAGTTATAGCGTCCGGACCCAACTGGGAACAAATGCGCAGCGACAGCGGCTGCAGCAGCGGCGGCGGCGAGCGCGGCTTAGCAAGTGGGACCGGCTTATAAGTTACCGCCGGCACCTGACCTGCGTGCGCAAGCGCCTCCAGGTGTCTGCCTGCGCCCGGCCGCATGCGGGTCTCGCTCCGCAGCGCACCCAGCCGTCCGCAAAGAGCACATCGCCGGCTCCTGTTGCCGGCCCGTTGTCATGGGAGACGCGCCAGATGAGACGTGCTCACGAGCCGGCACACACACACACACACACACACACACACAGAGGGAGAGAGAGAGAGGTGGTGAGGGGCGGAGCCGCACAGGACCCGGGGATACAGCCAGAGAGACAGAGACGGAGAATCTGGGAGGAGAGGGAGACCCACGAGATAGGCTACCAACTTCTCACGGAAGCGACTCCCGAGTTTTCCACCAGGTTGTACGACTCGGAATTCGCAGAGTTTAAAAGATTAGATGTGTGTGCTCCCCAACGGCACGTGAGTGATGGTAACGATTATGAAGTTACACACACACACACACACACAGTTACAAACCGAAGCACTTATGGGTTGCAGGAATCTGCGTCAAGGTGCTTGAACTCGCGTTTCACTGGCACGGGCATGATTCTGTGCGAAAATTACTACGTCGACTTAAGACATAAGTAGACAGACATTCTTTATAATTACATCGATATACAGCCACTAATGCTAGGAACATAATCCTCACAACGCATTTCAAGAGTTAACCCTATACAAATACGCACATAAAAACCATACGTAGTCGGAAAATAAAAACGAAGTTATTCGGACCTGAACTCCCGGTGTTATTTCTGAAGTCGTAGTGTTATTTTAAGGAAACTGCAACACCAATGTCCGGTTGACGTTAATTGCTGAAAATGGTAACCAGATATAGCTTAAAGCATGAAAAGTTGAACAGGATAAATAAATTTGAACAGACATGTGTTTATAAAATACAGCACGCATCCTGTGCGCGCTAAACGCACTGTTCAGCCAGAACATTATGTTCATCTTCCTTCTACTGATATAAAGCACTCCAGGCGATAGCAGCGTCACCTAGTGAGGAGTAACTACTAGTCAGTCACACGCACCTTGTATGTTGTATCAGTGAGCGTGCTGTCCGTGTGTAGAATGCGGAAGGCGCGCGATTTATCTGACCGACGGCAGATTGTAATGACCCGGAGGCTCTACACGAGCATTTCGGAAACTGGACGACTTGCTGGGTGTTCGAGGAGTGCTCTGCTGAGTATCGTCAACACGTGACGAAGCCAAGGTGAAGTTATGTCCAGAAGTCATGGGGTTGGGTGGCCATCTCTCATTACAGATGTCGGATATCGTAGAGTGGGCAGACTGGTAAAGCAGGCCAGGCGATGAACTATCTCGGAACTCATATCAGATTTTAATGCTGGGCAGAGTGTAAGTGTGTCTGAACACACAGTGCACCGAACACTCCTAAAGATGGGCCTCCGCAGCCGACGGCCCATGCATGTGCCAACTCCACGACATCGGCAGTTACGACTGAAATGGACGTTGACACAGTGGCAAAGCGTTGCATGGTCTGATGAACCCCGATACCTTCTCCTTGTCGATGGGAGGGCGCGAATCTCTCGTCTTCCAGGGGAACAGCTCCTTGACACCCATACTGCAACAGAGAGACAAACTGGTGGTGGCGCCATTATGCTCTGGGGAACAATCATGTGGGCATCCATGGGTCGACTGGAGCTCGTGCAAGCCACCACGGCAACTAAGGAGCACTGTTTGCAGACCACGTACAAGCCTTCATGACCTTCATATTTCCCGACGGCCGTAGTATTCTTCACTAAGATATTGCACCACGTCACAAGGCCAGGAGTGTAATGGAGTGGTCCGAGGAACGCAGTGACGAGTTTCAGTTGATGTGCTGGTCTCCCAGCTTGCCAGACCTGAACCCTACCGAATATATCTGGGATGTGATTGAACGTGGTGTCATAAATCATCACCCCCTCCTCGGATACTACAGGAATTAGGCGACTTGTGTGTGCAGAAGTGGTACTAACACCCTCCAACGACAACCAAGGCCTCATTGCTTCCATGCCACTACGCGTCGCCGCTGTTATCCGTGCCAAAGGTGGACATACCGGTTACTAGGTAGGTGGTCATAATGTTCTGGCTGATCAGTATGTATAATAGGGCAGACGGGGAGCGAATTTTGGACAAGAAATAGGGAGCTTGCAGACACTTTTTGACTGGCCAATTACGGTAGATCGGTGATTGCCAAACGTATAGGTACGACTGGTCAGCCCCTGAAAGGCACTGAAGAGGATTTAGAGGTGATGCACGTATATGAGAAAGGAAAGAAACTTGACCTGCTCGAGGAACTGGTTTGATAATGTAGAGACAATACAAACGAGCGAGAATGACAAAGCTCTCTTTTTTGGGGTATCTTTAGTGTTTCATACCGCAATCCATATAGGATCACTTTGCTGTTCATCTATTTGCCTGTCTGTCTGTCCTTCCTTTAAACCCCATTTTCCTCAGGAACGAGTAGACATATCAAGTTGAAATTTATGTCGCGTACTAAAACCTATGGGCCCTTGGCGGTGTAGGACTTTCAGGCTTTTACGCCAATGTAATAAAAAAATACAGCCATTTATGTAACATTTTGATACTCGCCAATTCATCAAAACCCATAGCGTACTTCCCGTTGACTTGGAATCGTGAAATTTGGCAAGAAGCAAGCTTCCTCAACAGAAGTAAAGGGAAAATCACCGGAAATTATTAAACTGTAATTTTATCACAAAAAATCATTGTACCTTTAGAACTTACACTGCATTCATCATCCGTCAAAATAATAACAGGAAATATCACTTCATGCAAACATAAAATTAAGTTGTAGGCATTTTAGTAAATAAAAAACATTCTATTAAATGAGAAAGTTCCTGCTCACTACGGCGTACAGTGAAAGAAGTCAGATTGCGTTCTTGTTCACGTACAGGTCAGATTTCGTTTAAAGACGAATGTTTCAACGCTTTGAAACCGGGAGCACAATATCTCATTAACTCAAAGATTAAAGTTTAAATGTAGTGACCGGCTTTCAAAGGTTTGCCGCAGCTGTGTTAGATAATAGAGTATAGTGCGGATATATTAGAATTCTACTGTATACGTTTTGACTGTGCCTTCCTGAGAGACAATCTCCACTCCTTCAAAAATGGTTCAAATGGGTCTGAGCACTATGGAACTTAACTTCTGAGGTCTGCAGTCCCCTAGAACTTAGAACTACTTAAACCTAACTAACCTAAGGACATCACGCACACCCATGCCCGAGGCAGGATTCGAACCAGCGATCGTATCGGTCGCGCGGGTCCGGACTGTAGCGCCTAGAACCGCTCGGCCACCTCTGCCGGCTCCACTCCTTCCAAATTAATAATATAAGTGTAGACGAGATGTGGCTTGAATTCAAAGAAATAGTATAGGCTGCAATTGTGAGATTTATACCAAATAAACTAACAAACGACGGAGCTGATCCTCCTTGGTACACAAAACGGGTCAGAAAACTTGCAGAAACAACGAAACAGACACATAAATTTAAACAGAAGCAAAATCCCCAAGATTGGCGATCTTTTACAGAAGCTAGCAATTTAGCGCGGACTTCAATGCTAGATGCCTATAACAGTTTCCACAACGAAACTTTGTCTCGAAACCTGGTAGAAAATCCGAAGAGATTATCGTTTTATGTAAAGTATGTTAGTGGCAAGAAACAACCAATGCCTTCTCTGTGCGATAGCCATGGAGATACTATCGAAGACAGTGCTGCCAAAGCAGAGTTACTAAACACAGCCTCCCAAAAAGCCTTCACAAAAGAAGACGAAGTAAATATTCCAGAATTCGAATCAAGAACAGCTGCCAACATGAGTAACGTAGAATTAAATGTCCTCTGAGTAGTGAAGCAACTTAAATCACTTTAAAATAAGCAAGTCTTCTGGTCCAGACTGTATACTAATTAGGTTCTTTTCAGAGTATGCTGATGCATTAGCTCCATACTTAACAATCATACACAACCGTTCGCTCAACGGAAGATCCGTACCCAAAGAGCGGAAAGTGGCACAAGTCACACCAATATTCAAGAAAGGCAGTAGGAGTAATCCACTTTGTTCCAGGCCCATATTGTTAACGTCGATCAGTATTTTGTAACATATATTGTATTTGAACATTATGAATTACCTCGAAGGAAACGGTCTATTGACACACAGTCAACATGGGTTTAGAAAACATCGTTCTTGTGATACACAACTAACTCTTTATTCGCATGAAGTGTTGAGTGTTATTGACAAGGGATATCAGATCGATTCCCTGTTTCTGGATTTCCGGACTGTACCACACAAGCGGATTGTAGTGAAATTGCATACTTATGGAATATCGTCTCAGTTATGTGACTGAATTAGTGATTTGCTCTCAGAGAGGTCATAGTTCGTATTAATTGACGGAAAGTCGTCGAGTAAAACAGAAGTGGTTTCAGGCGTTCCCCAAGGTAGTGTTACAGGCCCTCTGCTGTTCCTTGTCTATATAAACGATATGGGGACAATCGGAACAGCCGTCTTAGATTGTTTGCAGATGACGCTGCCGGTTATCGACTAATAAGGTCAAAACAAATTGCAAAACGATTAAGAAAAAATATCTGAATGGTGCGAAAGTTGTCAGTCGACCAAAAATAACGAAAAGTGTGAGACCATGCACACGAGTGCTAAAAGGAATTCGTTAAACTTTGGTTACGCGATAAATTAGTCAAATCTAAAGGCCGTAAATTCAACTAAATACCTAGGAATTACAATTACGAACAACTTAAATTGGAAGGAACACATAGAAAATGTTGTGGGGCGGGCTAACCAAAGACAGCGTTTTATTGGTAGGACACTTAAAAAAAGTAACAGACCTGCTGAGGAGACTGCCTACACTATGCTTGTCCGTCCTCTTTTAGAATACTGCTGCGCAATTTGGGATTCTTACCAGAGAGGTCTGAAGGAGTACATCAAAAAAGTTCAAAGAAGGGCAGCACGTTTAGTATTATCGCGAAATTTGGGAGAGAGTGTCACTGAAATTATACAGGATTTGCGCTGGACATCACTCGAAGAAAGGCGTTTATCGTTGCGAAAATAAACGTACATAGGGAGAAACGATCACCACGGTAAAATAAGGAAACCAGAACTCGTACGTGTTCGTTCTTTCCGCGCGCTATACGAGATTGGAATAACAGAAAATTGTGAAGGTGGTTCAGTGAACCCTCAGCCAGGCACTCAAATGTGATGTGCAGAGTATCCATGTAGATGTAGATGAAAGGCTAGTACACGACGGAAATTGGGCACAGTGACGGATAATCATAATGGCGCTTTCTCTTTATTTATTTAGTTCACCTGAAAATGAATAACTATATCTGGCAGTTCAAACAGACTGATAAAAAACGGTCCCAAAAACAAGTGAAAACTTTTGAGGACAAAGCTGTACCGAAATATGAAGTATCGTGTAAATGCACTCGGCACTGGGTCAACAGATGTTTGCCTTTCATATGCAGCATCGTACTGCATGAGCTCCATTCAATCACTAGTTTGATCCACGCCAACACGAATAGTGAATATGACTCTTACTTGACTTGGCTCGGCGCACACTACGCTAATGTGTGAGTAATTTCTTCAGGAAGTGCTGTGTTGTTATCTCATGGCATATAGGAAGATAGGAGATTAGAATGACCTCTCCCGGTCAGAATACATGAGAAAACGAATGAGGTTCACTGTCAAGATCAACAGCGACTGTGAAAATTAATGTTACCACGCTATTCTTTTTTCATTTCTTTCTTCTTATGAAAAGGAAGGTTTTGAGTCCTTTCCACAAACTGACAGAGAAAGAGGCGATAAGAGTAGGGACAAAAATTATGAAAATTGCGACACCAAGAAGAGTACATGTAACTGACATCACCTTCATGTTACACATTAAACACAAAAGGACACTAAAATTGTTAGTGCTATAGTAAAGTACTGAATTTCCTTCCTTGTTAAAAGAATTAAGAAAATATGCAACATCGTACGTTCAGATGTTGAGAATTAGTAGTGATTCATATTGCCGACAATTGGAAAGGGTTTTAACGTTGTGGTAAGGCGTCAAAGAATAGCACGACATATTTAAGGGGGACTCAAATTGCACACCGTTTGTGAATGACCACACTATTCATCATCAATGGTTACTGGACGACCGTCAGAGATAGACTGACGAGCAATCTCGTCTCAGCCAAGTTGGATTGTCGAAGTGTCAGGTGAGTATGCCGTCTGAGATACTCGTAGAAGTGCACTCGCTGCATATTTCGCGTCGGATGTGGCTAACGATTATCCTGACGAGATGTGGAGTGGGGGGCTGGATGAAATAAGTATCTGGGGACCCTTTTGTAACGGTAGGTGACTGGGGTCTTACAAGTCAAAGCGCTCCCAGTGACGCCTCAGACTGAACTGCGATCAACACCGTGGACAGTTAGCTATCTGTTACCACTGTAACATCACTGAAACGGTGCGCTTCTGAAAACACTTTATTTTTTTAAAGCAGCACGCTCGTGTCAAGTGTAGGACGAGTGTATGTGGTTTCTGTACACGGGATGCTAACTCAGAAGCATGCTTGGGAGAGGTGCACTCCACACCATAATGTATACAAGTGTTGATGTAGACTGGTCGTCAGCAGTCGCAGTACTCCCGCGTCGAACTGACGTTGTGAATGTAGGTTTACTTCTTTCTGTGTCCGTTCGGATTATATGGAGGTCGACAGTTGCTGACCTACAATAAGTAGTCTATGGGAAGCCATTCTCAGAAGGCATATGTTACTGGTGCTCCAACGATTAGTGAACTAGGAGCTGGAAGGCACTGTAGAGGGGGAACATTATTACACTATTAGAGAAGCTGGGTATTGGAAAAATGTTACTGTAGTTTCTGGGTGTTTCAGTGTCTCATCTTGAGTCAGTGCAACCTTGTTTTACCTACTAACGTAACTTTCGTAGCTGCGTACGCAGTACGAGTCGAAATTTACTCTGATGCCTGTTACAGTTGCAATATAATGACGGCAGCACGCAGCAAACGTGGAACTGGGGTGAGGTTTGGGTATACAAATGGTTATCATTTCAGCACAAGCGATCAAATTAGATAGAAGTAACGCTACCAACATTCAGTACATAAAGAAAGGTAACGCAGTGCGTTTCTCATTCAGATATCGTATTTCAGTGTGTAAAAGAACATGTTGTGCGCTGATGGACCGCGACGTTGGATTTCGCCTGGTGGCGTTGCAGGCACGTGATGCGGTAACAAAAGTATGTAAGAGGAGCAGACACGGACACAGTATCACCCTAGCGAAGATAAGGGAAATCCATTGAGATGAGCAGCTTTGACAAAGGACAGATTAATATTATGCAAAGCCTGTAAAGGAGTACCTCGAAAACAGAGAAGTTGGTCGAATGTTCTCGTATTACTGCCGTGAGCATTGAAAGGGTCCTGTAGCCACCTTTCTTAAGTCCGGTAGCCCATTTTCACTAGCATTTCTCTTTCTTTTCCTTGTTTCTCTTTTCTCATAACTCTCATAGCGGTGTGATTGAATGAATGTGGTTGCCTGTCACGTTGCTAGACGGTGGCGTAGTCTGCTGCAGAAAGTCTGCGATAGTCATACAGATTCAACAGCGGTAGTGCAGAATAGCCAACTCTCGTAGTGGTCAAGTAGGCAAAGAGGTTTGCGCTACTTGTGACAAACCCACCTGCTTCAGGTTGATGGCGTAAATGGCATCTTTGGATTTTCCTGGCCACGCGGAGCGTGGAAGAGGCTGGAGATGAAAAAGGGAGGCAGTCTGCCGCCGGTACGGGAAGCGTCCACAGCTGTGCTCCAGTCGAAGAAGGTGAGTTAGACTGACCGCGTGGCGCGTTGTTACTTGCCGAGGGGAGAGATGTTAGCTTTTGGTCTCGCTTTTCAACTCTGAAAGATTGCTTTGCCTTGTCGCAGCAAGGAATGCAAAACTTTGGCAGATTTTTCTTTTAGTAAATTTCTATAGCAGACTTGGATCCGCCGGAAGAACGCCACACAAAGGTGTCGATAAGAAGTGAGCACTCGCTTCTGTATGAATGTCTGTTTGTCTTCAGCTGTGCCTGTATAAGCCTTTATTTTTCTAAATATTAATAGCTTTGCCTTCTCGTAAATTTTCCTTGCTTTATGTGTCTTTTGTCCGTGGGGAGACAACCACGTGGTTGAACATTAGAGTTTGTTGGGCTACCGTCGTCACTAACTGTCCGATCTCATGTTTGTTTTAAAGAATATTAACAGTTCATGATTGTGTGATGTGATATTGTTGCAACTTGGCCACGATAGCTAGAAATTGCGTCACGTTGCCACGTAGGTGTACTTCGAAACGTGTACCGTTTCACGAGCTATTGCGATCAGTTATCAGGCAAGAGCAGTTGTATGAATGATTCACACCAATGTTTTTAGGTGTAGATTATAATGGTGAATGTATCGATGCTTTTCTTTAATGTTTTAGGAATTAATTTTATCAGCAATTGTGTACATGCCTCACATCCATATCTTAGGAATAAATGATTTTATCCGCAATTTTCTCTTGTATTCCGAGGTTACGTTTTTGCACCTAAGCCACTCACCTCATAGCTTTCCCGTCAGCACATCCAACGCGTTTCCTTATCCACAGGTCCAGTCATAATGTTTCCTCTTTTATTTTAAAGCAAATGCTTTAGATTAAGTCGTATTTCCAGGTGCGTTGCTGGGATCTTATGCCCTATGGGCGACGTCACAACATATGCATTTTTATGAGTTTTTGGTCTGTGATCAAATTAATTTAATTTGCGACTCAGCCAAACCTTTGATTAGTTGTGTGGTTAGAGTCGCTGGCGACCCTCATCTTAACGTAATAACCAGTAGAAACAGTTTAGTTACAGCATCTACGGACAGAGGTAGGAGGACAGTGAAACTACCACTAGGCGCTAAATGTTTGCATGTTCCCGACTCTTCACAAATGTGGGATTCGGAGGCTTGTCTAGTCTGTAAATTAGAATAGATGGTGGTCTGTGGCACCTCTGCCGAAACAGCACAATCGTGGTGCACGCACAAGTGTTTTGGAGCACACCGTAGATCGGACACTGTTCAACATGGAGCACCACAGCAGATCACCCTTACGTGTTCACGTGTTGACTCAACGACATTTACGATTGCAGCTGGCGCGGGACCATCGGCACTAGAGCGTCAATCAGTGGAAACGTGTTGGTTCTTGGGGTGAACCACATTTTTAATATATTGGATCACTGGTCTCCACAAGCGCCGTCGTCGAGGTGAACGGCGGCTCGAAACGTGCATCGCGCTACGGACGCAGGCTCGTGGGAGCCGTATTATGCTTTGGGAGATACACTGCTGCGCTTGCGTGGGACCTGTGGTAGTAATTGCAAACTCGCTGACACCTTCGAATCACGTGCATCCCTCCATGCTTGATGACCTACACGTCTCCGACAGCGATGTCATCTTTCAGCAGCATAATTGTCCGAGTCTCGGAGCCAGAACCGTGCTACAGTGGTTTGAGGAGTGAACTCACATTGTTGTCTCGGCGACCAAATTCACCTGATGTAAATCCTATGGAACCCGTGTGGGTCGTTATCGGGTGCCATGACTGCGTACACAAATCAGCCATACCTTATTAACTGGCCTAAATTCTAGCTGTTATTAATTTTGAGAATAAGTTGTGGACCACCAGAAGCTTTACATATTTTTAAACAACGCTCTAAATTAAAATAAGCGACATGTACTAAATGGTGTCGCAATATGAATCAGCTGTTAATTTACTGCTAAGAAATCAAACATTAGTGGTAATCGTCCAGTACCAAAACAGTTTAGATCACTGCCGCGAATTAATGAGCCGATGATTCCAATGTGCAGTAAGTAACTGACAGTCTCTTTTAATAAACCACTGTCACAAGGACCCTAGACTTACCCCCACTACTTAAAATAACGCATGATAAGAACAACACACACACCCATCCCCGAGGGAGGACTCGAACCTCCGGCGGGAGGGGTCCGCGCAGTCCGTGACATGGCGCCTCAAACCGCATTTATTCGTAAACCACATCAAATACTGACGAACCGATTCCACAGACCGAACGTGAGGAGAGGGGCTAGTGTAACTGTTTAATACAAACCATACAAAAATGCACAGAAGTATGTTTTTTAACTCAAACCTACGTTTTTGTAAATGGAACCACAATAGTTTTGTTAGCACATCTGAACATATAAAGAAATACGTAATCAGTGCCGTTTGTTGCATTGTAATATGTTAATTACATCCGGAGATATTGTAACCTAAAGTTGACGCTTGAAACCTCTGACGTTCAGTTGCGTGTTGTAACAAACACGGGCCACGGTCGGCGAGCAGCATCTGCAGGGACATGTTTACGATGACGACCGTGTTTATGAGTGTGGCTGTAGTGTACTGTTGTGGTTTGGTCTAGCTGTCGCAGTGTCCGCATGTAGCGCTTGCTGCTATTGTTATTCTGCATTCGTCTCCGCACGCAGACCAACTGTAGTACACCTTGTTACCAGACGTCTGTGATAGTGTAGTGTTGTAGGAACTGTGACCACGGTGTATTCGAACTCTGAAAAGGCGGAGATGATACTCATCTATGGCGAGTGTCGACGAAATGCAGCTGAAGCCTGCAGGGTTATGCAGAACGGTACCCGGACAGAGAGCATCCAACGTGCCGCACATTTGCAAAACATCTACCGCCAACTGTATGCAACAGGTATGGTCGTAGCACGCAAACGGATCCGTAACAGGCCCGTCACAGGAGAAGCGGGTGCAGTTGGCATGTTAGCTGCTGTTGCCATGAACCCACACATGAGTACACGGGACACTGCGAGAGCCTGTGGACTGAGTCAAAGTAGTGTGATGCGCATACTGCATCGTCACCGCTTTCACCCGTTTCATGTGTCGCTACATCAGCAATTTCATGGTGATGACTTTAATCATCGAGTGCAATTCTGTCAATCGGCATTAACAGAGAATGCGTTGCAGTTATACCTGTTTACCGATGAAGCGGGTTTCACAAACCACGCGGCAGTGAATCTACGGAACATGCATTACTGGTCCGTGGACAATCCTCGCTGGCTCAGAGCGACCGTGGACTGTAAATGTATGGTGCGGAATCATTGGCGACCACCTCATTGGTCCTCACTTCATTGCAGGGGCCCAAACAGCTGCAACATACATCGCGTTTCTACAGAATGATCTGCCAACGTTGCTCGAAAATGTCCCACTGGAAACGCGTCGACCTATGTGGTATTAGCATGATGGTGCACCTGCACATTCCGCAATTAACACTAGGCTGACCCTTGACAGGATGTTCGATGGGCGTTTCATAGGACGTGGAGGACGCATAAATTGGCCAGCCCGTTCACCTGATCTTACTGCACCTCTGGACTTCTTTCTGTGAGGTACGTTAAAGGAGAATGTGTACCGTGATGTGCCTACATCCCCAGAGGATATGAAACAACGTATTGTGGCAGCCTACGGCGACATTACACCAGATGTACTGCGGCGTGTACGACATTCATTACGCCAGAGATTGCAATTGTGTGCAGCAAATGATGGCCACCACATTGAACATCTATTGGCCTGACATGTCGGGACACACTCTATTCCATTCCGTAATTGAAAACGGAAACCACGTGTGTACGTGTACCTCACCCCTCATGGTAATGTACATGTGCGTCAGTGAAAAAGACCAATAAAAAGGTGTTACCATGTGGACGTAATGTGCTGTTCCAGTCTCTTCTGTACCTAAGGTCCATCACCGTTCCCTTTGAATCCCTACGTAATTCGGTGCTCTCCGATACACACGATCTAACAGCGGAGGAGTGGTACTCAAGCGTCAACTTTAGGTTACAATATCTCCGGATGTAATTAACATTTTACAATGCAACAAACGGCACTGATTAGGTATTTGTTTATATGTTCAGATGTGCTAACAAAACTAACGGGGTTCCATTTACAAAAACGTAGGTTTGTGTTAAAAAACATACTTCCGTGCCTTTTTTTTGTGGTTTGTATTAACCAATTTCACTAGCACCTCTCCTCACGTTCGGTCTGTGGAATCGATTCGTCAGTATTTGATGTCGTTTACGAAATAGATCCAGCGGTAATGTTAGGTGACTCACCCTGTATATACGCGTCGTCAAAGTCGGAGTCACCGTATCTGACCACCGCACGGGAGAACCGCCGTATTGAGCTCCGAACACATTGTAACCCTTCCACATGTGCAACTGCTGTCAGCCAACAACTACTACATTCTCTGCCAGATTCTATGTCATTCCCCACGATTGATCCATAAAGCAGCAGCTGGACTATGGAAATATATTCCCACGCGTAGGCTTTCGTTAACACCACAATACTAACGGCTGTGTTTGGAATGGTGGCATGAACGGGATAAGTGAACTGCTGAAGAATGGTGTCAGATTGCGTTCGTCGATGAAGTGCTACTTTGCACCACATCGAATGACCATCGTCGACGAGTGTGGCGGCGACGCCGAGACCATTCAGGCTCTTCCAATGTTCCGGGGAGGCGCAGCGGTCTTACAACTGGAGTCATGGTGTGGCGAGCCGTCGGGTGCTCACGGCTGGTAGTGATTTAGGTAAATCTGATTCTAAGGGCTTAACATGCAGTTGACATTCTGTTTGCAATTACCTTTGTGTGTTCACACCACTTCAACTGAGACACAATATTCACTTCTAGAAATGTTGCATTTGTTACACAGTCTATAGAGGTGCCATCTACATAAAATTGAACATCGTCATTTCTCCTCTTGAAACTGGAATTCATATCATTAGTTTTCTTTATGTTCAATGTCACTTTATTGCTTATTGACCAATCATAATCTTCCTTGAGGTTTTCATATGCTTTCTCGCAAGGAGTTCTCTTGTTTTCTCAGTGACTATAATATTGCTGTCATCAGTGAAGAGAATTTTTTCACCATGGGAAAGTCACTGGTGTATGTCAGGAATAGTACTGGTCCTAATACGCTACCTTGCGGAAGCCCTCTATTAATTTATTTGGTTCTGATAAGTATTTTACTAAATGTTTGTATCTGTTTGAAGTATGTACCCTGTCTAATAGGTATGAGCGAAACCAGTCATTAGCTACCCCTCTTATTCCCAATGCTTCTAATTTATTCAATAGGTCGACTGTATCAAACGCCTTAGAAAGATCCATAAATATGCCTGTAGCACACTCTTCTTTATGAAGAGCATCAAGTACAACTTGTGTGAATTCTAAAATGGCTGACTCCATATTTTGGCCACTACAGGTAATTCATTAATCTGTCTTTCATAATTACTTCTATTATTTTTGGGAATGCTGACAGCAGGGAAATGGGCTGGTAATTTTTTATGTCTTCTGCATTATCTTTCTTAAGCAAAGATACAACTCATGCCTGTTTTAACTGCTCTGGAAATGTCCCTGTTGTGAAGGATTCACTAAATTAAACAGAAGTTCCAGATAAAAAGTCTCAAGTACAAAGGTCAAAATAAATTCTGTGTGGGGACATTAACATCAACAACTAATATCATAAATGAATCCAACAGCACCTTCATAAACATCCTTCAAAGTTTTGGCATGTCTCTATTGGTCAATAGCGCTGCAAGGGTCACTAAAACGACTGCATCAGTAATTGACCATGTGGTCGCAAATATGGTCAGGGATAAAAGTGATGTAGCTGTAAAAGATCTCGAACTATCAGATCATCTATGTCAAATAAACAACAGTAAAATCAGGCATTGCATCATTCTCTGAACTACAAACCTACAAGCGCCATCTATCAGAAATCAAAGTAAAAGTTTTTTCGAAAGAGCTAGAAAAACATAGCTGGGATGAAGTGGATAAGGAAACCAATGTGAATATGAAATTCTCTAAATTTTTCACATTGTTTAAATTGAACTTTGAAAAGACATTTCCAAAAGTATGCTTGTCTGTATCAACATCTCACAAAAACGGATGGATAACTGCAGGTATTAAGAAGTCCTCCCAAACACTTAAACACCTCAGTTCCATGAAAAAGATTCACAATGATCCAGAATTCTTCAGTTTCTATCATAGATACAAAAAAAATCTATAGTAAGGTGCTGATTGCTGCAAAAAGTCATTTAATGACAAAATAATATATAATGCAGAGAATAAAAGCAAAGCAATCTGGGATGTTATAAAAAAAGGAAAAGGGGAAAGGCAAACAAATGCAGAATAACATACTGCTAAGGGAGGGGGGATAAGTAATAAATGATCCACAACACTTAGCAAACTATCTAAACGAGCATTTTTCAATTACTGCAGAGAAGTTACAGCAAAAATTCCCCAAAACGAATATAACACCTGTAAATGATTGTGCAGTAAATACAATGATGTTACTTTCAGCCATAGAAAATGAAGTCAATTAAACTGTTCAAAAAATAAAAAATAAAAAGTGATTAGGCTTAGATGAAGTACCAGTGCGTGTACTGAAACAATGCATAGGAACTATACAAGACCCCTTAACAAATATAATAAATGAATCCTTCACATCAGGGACCTTTCCAGAGCAATTAAAACAGGCAAGAGTTAAACGTTTGCTTAAGAAAGGTGATGCAGAAGACTTAGAAAATTACCAGCCAGTTTCCATGCTTTCTGCATTCTCAAACATAATACAAGCAATTATGAGAGACAGATTAATGAGTTACCTGAATAAATTAAACCTTTAAACGAATCACAGTTTGGTGTCCGAAGTGGCAAAAATACGGAGTCTGCCAAAGTAGAATTCACAAAAGTTGTACTTGATGCTCTTGATAAAGATGAGTGCGTTACAGGCATATTTGTGGATCTTTCTAAAGCGTTTGATACAACTGAGCACAAGATCGTATTAAATAAATTAGAGGCATTAGGAATAAGAGGGGTAGCTAATGACTGGTTTCGATCATACTAAAAGATAGGGTACAAAGAGTAGAGATAACACATACGAGGTGCGACAATAAAGCAATGTGACTGATGTGAAAAAAATGTTGCTTACCGTTTTAGTCAAGTTTAGTGTTGTCTCCTCCAAAGTAGTTCCCTTCTGATTGTACACACGTTTTCCAGCGCTTCTGGAATTGACGGTAACATTTCTGGAACTCATCTTCTATAATATCATTTACGACCCTCGTCACAGCTTTTTGGACATCTTGTGTTGTTCGTCCCTTGACCGCCGTTTTGACTCTTGGAAATAGAAAAAAGTCGCTCAGAGCGATGTCTGTTGCATAAGGTGGCTGTGGTAGAAATTTGTTTTGAGGTTAAAGATTGCTGTACTAACAGAACAGTATGGGATGGCGCATTATCGTGATGCAGAATCCAATTATCAGCAATGTTGGTACCGACACGAAGAACTCTTTGACGAAGTCTTTCTAAAATTTCTTTGTAGTAATATTGGTTAACTGTTTGTCAGGAGGCACCCACTCTTTATGAGCAATTACCTTGGAATCCAAGAAGCACACAAGTATGCATGGTCGTCCACTGCGCTCTTCAGTTTCAACATTCGTTCTGCCTTCACTAAACATTTTATGCCAACGAAAACCTCGAGCTCTTGACATAACCTCCTCTCCAAAAGCCTGCTGAAGCTTACCGTAAGTTGTCATCGAGTTTTCAACCAATTTAACGCAAAAAGAAATGGTATACCGTTGCGCTGTATTATGCGGTTCCATTTCCGAGACGAGAGACACAAACACATCTTAACTTATTACAGCACAGCTCACGACTGGGCAGTTGCATCGATGATCAGCTTGGATTAGAAACAGCTTATAGACCAAGATCAAAGATATTGTGCCTACGCAAGCCTGCAGGGTTGCGACATCTTTGCAAAGAAAATCAGTCTCATTAGTTTATTGTTGCACCTCGTACTTCAAATAGATTTAAACATTTAGTAAAACACTTATCAGAATCAAAATACATTAATATAGGGGTTCCACAAGGCAGCATATTAGGACCAATGCTGTTCCTGATATACATCAATGACTTTCCCCTAGTGTTACTCTTGAGGAAAAAATTATCTTCACTGATGACGGCATTATTATAATCACGGAGAAAACAAGAAAACTCCTTGCCGAGAAAGCATATGAAAACCTCAAGGAAGTTTATGATTGGTCAATAAGCAATAATGTGACATTGAACATAAAGAAAACTAATGCCACGAATTTCAGTTTGAAGAGGAAAAATGACCATGTTAAATTAAATGTAAATGGCATCTCTATAGATTGTATAAGAAATGCAAAATTTCTCAGTTGAATTGGTGTGAATGCACAAAGGTACTTACTAACAGAATGTCATCAGCATGTTATGTCCATAGAATCCCATCATCAGTGTGTAACATGCAGTGTCTTTTAGTTAGATATTTTTCATAAGTACACTCAATTTTTAGATAAGGCATTTTTTTAGGGGGAACAAACGCACAAAATATCAACACAATTTTCAAACTCCAGAAAAGAGCCATAAGAATAATAACCAAAAATTCTAGTTGAGATCATTGTTAAGATCTGTTCAAAACACTATGGATTTTAACTGATTCCTGTGAATACATTTACTAGTCAGTTGTACACATCGAAAATAACATTGGTATTTACAGCGCAAACATCTCAGTCCATGACCATGCAACAAGAGATAGACTCAGCTTACATTTACCAAGAAAAAATAAACATAAAACTCAAATCAGCATTTTCTAGCAAGGAATAAAACTTTACAATAAATTACCAAAAGAGATGAAGGAACTTGCAAAAACACACTTATTTAAAAAGGCAGCTAAAAAGTACCTGTTATGCAATACATTTCATATATTGTAGGACTACTTAGATAAAACAGAGTAGGGCTTTGATAAAAAAATGTTATACAAATAAATTATAATAATAATGATTATAAGACATCCAACATTCCACATAGCAGCTTCACTTTATGTTTTTTTTCCTTCTTCTTTCCTTTGTAGAAGTACTTACCCCCAAGCTATACATAGCACAATACTAACACCTATTCCTCTTTCTGAGCTGAACATCTCACTCGTTATGGAAGGATGCTGACTAAGTATTTCAATATAGCAAATAGGAAGTTGTGGTACAGAAAATGGCCTAGTGATCACCAGTGTGTGTGTGTATGTGTGTGTGTGTGTGTGTGTGTGTGTGTGTGTGTGTAGTGAGTGAAGTGTTATGAATCAATGAGTGTGTAGTGCGTGCAGTGACTGACAGTGAGATATGAGAGAACAAAGTGGCATTACATTATTTAATAAGTCATTTATAAGGAAAGTATTGTATACCAGGAGTAAATCTAATGATTGTCTTTAACTAGAATTCTGTAAAATATATGTGTATACGAATTAGCTTATTTTATTTATTTATTTATGCATTTATTTTACCTGGCAAGATTAGGGCCTTCAGGCCCTCTCTTACACCTAACCAGGCATACTCAGATTCAACAAATTTCAGTTTCTACAGAACATTAAGGACATATAACATGTTATACAGTATTTATGTTAAGGAAAAAAAATAGAGATTATAAACGTAGTACAATGATAATTATAACAATCAAAAAATAATTATAACAATCAAGAATAATAATAATAATAATGACTATGTAGATGAAAGTAAACATATTTTTCTTTTATGAATGTCAGTCCTATTGCTAGTTGGGAATTTTCTCATATTCTTGCAGCTTGTGAGTTATTCTCATCAAGCAGAGACATAAGACGATAGAATGGGGTGAAAGAGATATAGAAGAGGTAGATAGGTTAGAGGAAGAGAAATAGAATGGTAAAATTCGAAGCTATGATGGAGAGGAGAAAGAAAGAGATGAGAGGGGCACAACAATGGTGGCTATACCGTCCCTAATATGTAAGTCTTGAGTTCCCTCTTGAATGTTGAGTGGTTCTGGATAAGACGCAGGTCACAGGGGAGCGCGTTCCATTGTCGTATGGCTGAGATGGAGAATGACACGGAGAAAGATTTTGTGTTATGTAAAGGTACAGCCAAGATGCTAGACCTATCCGATCTGGTATTGCGGTTGTGGAATGATGATACGTATTTAATGTGAGAAGATAAGTATTGGGGGCACCAGTGGCTAAGAAATCGATGAAGTAAGCACATCGTGTGGAGATCGCGTGCCTTATGTGGCCGTATCCAACCTAGCTGAGAGTATGAAGGACTAATATGATCATACAACCGTATATTGCATACGTATCTAACGCAACCATTCATCACTAGCTCGAGGCATCTCGAATTTTCACTATTTGTGCCGTGTTGAACTACATCACGGTAGTAAAGATTAGGCAAGACTAGTGTTTGGACTAATTTTTGCTTAACATGGGTTGGAAATATTTTTCTAAATTTTTGAATTGCGTGTAGGGAGGAGAGCGATTTCCGGCAAGCTGTGACTGTTTGTTCTTCCCAGTTTAGGTGTTCATCCGAGATTATTCCAAGGTCTTTTACTGTTTTTTGGTATGGTAGTTGGGAACCATTGAGGAGTATTTGAGGGACTGTTTCGCGAAAGTACCGACTGATTAACTTTGGATGAGATATAAGTATGACCTGGGAGTTCTTGGGGTTTAGTTTCAGACCTAGGTTCTGTGCCCACCGAGAAACAGAGCAAAGATCTGCGTTCATACTCGCTACTGCGTCAGCAATGTTCTTGGGGCTTGCACTTATGTACAGTTGGATGTCGTCGGCATATAGAAGGTAGTAGCAGGAGTGAATCACTGAAGAAATATCATTAATGTACAGTGAGAAGAGTAATGGACCATGGACGGAGCCTTGGGAAACTCCGGAGTGCACGTTTTTCCATGATGACTTTTCCGACCCACAAATGACTTGTTGACTTTTGTTTTTGAGGTAGCTGTCGAACCAGTGTATTGCGCTGTTTGAGAAATTCAGCTGCTTCATTTTAATTAGTAATATATCAAAGTCAACTGTATCAAAAGCCTTGCTAAAGTCAAGCAGTGTTAGGATGGTAGCTTCACGTCTGTCCATAGCATGTTTAATGTCATCAGTTACTTTGATTAATGCAGTTGCTGTACTATGGTGCTTTCGAAAGCCTGACTGATATTTGTCATGGATGTTATGAGTTTTGAGGTAATCCGTCAGCTGTTCATGGAAGATGTATTCTAGGGCTTTAGATATTGCAGGTAGTATGCTGATCGGCCTGTAGTCACCTGGCGACTTAGGGTTGAAAGTCTTGGGTATAGGTTGAATTAAACTTTGCTTCCACTCAGTAGGATATGTACTACTGACAAGAGACAGGTTGAAGATGTCTGTGATAACTGGAGTAATAGTGTCTACGACGTTCTTAATCATGCCAATGCTCACTCCATCATTTCCTACTGCCTCGGAAGAGATTCTCATAATTGCCTTGTGTACTGTGCCGGTAGTGACATGTTTAAGGAAAAACTTGTCTCTCGAGAGATTGATATCTTGGGGCTGGTAATTTGTCGCTGCGTGGCAGTTTACAGCTGTTGAGAAGAAATCATTTAATTCTTCTGCAGACGCTTGATAAACAGCGTCAGATCTTCGCTTCCCTATACCGAAACTGCGTAGCTTTTTCCACAGTGCAGCAGGTTTTGATATGCCGCATACGACAGAGCGGGCATGTCTGATTTTGGCATTCCTCACGCTTTTCTTGGTTCTATTTCGGAGTTTCCTATAAGCTTCGTACGCCTCGGGAGTTCCGTTGCGCTTGAAGGCCGTATGTGCAGCATCACGTTTATTCATTAACTGGCGTAATGCAGTGGTGAGCCACGGAGCGGGAGCTCTCTTTACCTTGACAGTGCGTTGAGGAGCATGTTTATCATACAGTGCAATAATTTTGCGACATAATTCCCGAATTTTTCCGTCTAAAGTCGGTTCATTGCTTATATCATGCCAAGGGATGTCTGAGCAATCCTTTTGAAGAGCGTCATGGTTAACATTTTTTAGGTTTCTGTAGGTTACCAGGTGAGATTTTTCTTTGGTAGTATGCACTGAGTAATTTAAGAATATCACGTCATGAGCAGAGAGTCCCGGAGCGGATGTCTGACTGACGCGAATTATTTTATCTGGTCGCTTTGTTGCTATTATATCTATGAGTGTATGGCTGTGTGGCGTGTGATGAGTTGGGACCAGCGGTGTTAAACTCATATCATCGGAGTGGAACAGTCTCCTTAGTTTTTCTGCAGAGGGAGATTTTAACTGTAAGTCGATGTTTGTGTCGCCCATAATGATTATGTGTTCATACAGTGTCACGAGCGAGGACAGGGGAGACTGAAAGGAGGACATAGCACCGACGTTTGGAGGTTTATAGATTACTCCAATTAGCAGTTTCTGATTTGATGTAATTATTTCGAAAAACAAGAACTCTGCTTCTCCTTCGCCCTTTGCATCCGATGTGCATAGTATAGTAGGTCTCAGATCAGAGCGAACATAGGCACCCACACCACCCCCGCGTCGTGTTTCACGATCTGCCCTTTAAATTGATCTAAACTTGTAAATACTTTGACATGTCCTATATCCTTGTAGAAAGAGATCTATGGATGAATAAAGCTACTACTACTACTACTACTACTGCTACTACTACTACTAGTACTGTATTGGTTAAGGAGCCTTGTATAATCCCTATGCATTGTTTCAGTACACATATTGGTACTTCATCTAAGCCTAATCACTTTTTATTTTTTAGTTTTTGAACAGTTTTATTGACTTTATTTTCTGTGGTTGAAAGTAACATAAATTTTATTTACAGGTGTTATATTCGTTTCGTGGAATTTTTGCTGTAACTTCTCTGTAGTACTTGAAAAACGCTCATTTACATAGTTTGCTAAGTGTTGTGGTCATATATTACTTATCCCCCTCCCTTAGCAGTATGTTATTCTGCATTTGTTTGCCTCTCCCCGTTTCCTTTTTTCGTAACAACCCAGCTTGCTTTGCTTTTATTCTCTGCATTATATATTATTTTGTCATTAAATGACTTTTTTGCAGCAATCAGCACCTTACTATAGATTTTTTTTGTATCTATGATAGACACTGAAGAATTCTGGATCATTGTGAATCTTTTTCATGGAACTGAGGTGTTTGAGTGTTTGGGAGGACTTCTTAATATCTGCAGTTATCCATCCATTTTTGTGAGATGTTGATACAGACATGCATACTTTTGGAATGTCTTTTCAAAGTTCAATTAAAACAATGGGGAGAATTTAGAGAATTTCATATTCACATTGGTTTCCTTACACTCTTCATCCCAGCTTTGTTTTTCTAGTTCTTTTGAAAAATCTGTTATTTAGTTTTCTGATAGATGTCGGTTATAGGCTTGTAGTTTAGGGAATGATTCGATGCCTCTTTTTACTGTTGTTATTTGACATAGATGGACTGATAGTCCAAGATCTTTCACAGCTACATCACATTTTTCCCTGTCCATATTTGTGACCACATGGTCAATTACTGATGCAGTCATTGTAGTAACCTTTGTTGCACTATTGACCAACAGGGACAAGCCAAAACTTTGAATGATGTTTATGAAGATGCTGCTGTATTCTTTTATGATATTAGTGTTGATGTTAATGTCCCCACACATAATTATGTTGACCTTTGTACTTGAGGCTTTATCTAGAAATTCTGTTAATTTATTGAAAAAAGTGTCCCCACTACCATTGGGAGGTCTATACACACACAAAATGATTAATTTCTTGGTGATATCAAGCCCTGTTAATTCAATACTTGATATTTCAAGGTGTTTGTCTTCACTTACTGTACTGAGGTCATGTCTTGATTTGAACTGTGTTCCTTTTCTGATATAAATGCATCATCCTCTACCCCTTGAAGTAGTTTTGCAGTAAGAGTTTGCCCTTTCATACAATGATAATATTACATGTTGGATTTCTGTGTCTCTACACCAGTTTCAGTAATACAAACTACTGTGCATTTCAAAGATTGGAGCTCAACTTCTAATAGTTGTATTTTATTTTTTATTGATTGCATGTTTTGATGGAGGATTGTTAAGTCTGTGAAATGCCCCATGTTACTCTTTTAAATGGTTTGTTTTTCTTTGTGACATGTGGTATGTGTGATATTTGAAGTGTTAAAATCTGTCTTGTGAGTGATTGTTTCAGTATTTTTTAAACTGCTGCAGATACTCTTTAGGCAGGGGAACCTGTTGTCTGGATTTATCCTAAAAACGACCTGCGTTTCCTACCTATGACAACAGGTATTTGACCATGTGAGGCCCGAGATCCACCCCCTATACTTTCATGAATCAGCTGTACCAATCTTCCCTTCCCAGTCCTGTTTAGGTGTAGGCCAAGCCAAGTGAAACTCCATCTGTTGATTGTCCCGACAGACACCAGAGAAACATGGCTGTCCTCAGAGCCATCATTAACCCCACATTGATTCATCTCACAGCTCCATCAAGATGTGGTCGATCTTGATGCCAGAACAGCTCAACAAAGTGTACATCGGTGTGATTAGTCGAGGAAGGTATCTTGTCCAGGTCACCACCTATGTCATATGCCCCATTCCTGTCCAAACCGTTTCCTGCCCCACTCACTATCACTGCATGGTCCTCTTTTGTTAAGTCTTTACATTAAGACTATAGGTCCTCTATCACATGACTAAGCCCTGCATTTGGTTTGAAGATACTGGTGCCCTGGTATGCTGCCCCTAAACTTACCTGTAACTGAGGGCCTACAGCTCGCCCATGGCTACTACCTAGCAGCAGCACTTTCATCTTCCTAACACTTTGTACAATCCTAATCTTCTTGGCATCAGTTGAAGTGTGCTGCACATTTGCTGCTCCTCGTTCTACCTGAGGCTCTTCTCCACTTAACTCTGGCAGTGGTAGATAGCTTCTTTTTGGTGTTGATGATAAAACTATCAGATCGTGTTCTCTTTCTTCCTATCCTCCTACCAACTGCCAATTCCCAACCAACCTCCTCCTCCCTATATACCTTGATCCTTATGAGTTCCTTCCTTGCATCCTCCAACTATGTCTGAAGGGCACAGATTTTTCTTTCCTGTTCCCCAATCAAAATGTTCCTACTGCATACTCTGCAGTTCCAGGAGAGAGCCTCTTTTGTTCTCCCAACATTCTCCGCACTTCATTCCCCCCCCCCCCCTCCCCCCAGTGAAAATGAACAACAACAAATCCCTCTACTCACTACCGTATAACAGCTCCTACATTTCCCACTCATGGTCAGTTTCGAAAGAATAATTAATTACTTTTAAAGAATGGTTTAAATTTGTGAAGGTCGCGAGGCTGGTTGTGTGTAAACAAAAAACCACACAAAGGTCTTATGTACGGTGGTTGTTGTTTTTGTACTGATTTAGAGATACAATTACAGAAGAATGAATTTGTAAATACTTTGCATTTAGAGAATTTACGTTATGAGGCGTTTTTGGACAGGTTTTTAGACGTTCATAACTCGGAAAATGTAGGCCTAGATCATGTCTATCTAACTAGTAAACAATACGAAATGTGTTGGTTAAATACGATTTAGAAACGTTTAATTACCCATTTATTGTGACAAGAGACGCCGATGAAACCAGTAGCCGTCTTTTTGAAACGAACTTTTCACTATCAAGAGAACTTGAATAGAATTTTGTGATTATGTCACACAAAATTTCGGGTTATGTCGCGATTATCGGGACTTCAGCTGAAGAACAAGCTGTGCTGGGACGTTAATAATCAGTTGTGTGACAAGAACGGACACTACAGCAAGCACACAAAACAAAGAAAATTTAAATTTGACACTATTTCCTCTTAAATAAGTTCTTTTAGCGGACGAAGAAAATACCTGTGATCTCACTCGGCGGTCATCTTGTGTTTTACGTCTCGCTTTGTCAATATGCACCCAAAAAAGGTAGCTTCTTTGTTCGGATTTGGAATCTACCCACAGAACAGGCGTCTCCTACAAGCAGGCTACTCTATTCGTATTCTCGTGCTTGAAAGAGATTTATGCTCCTTTCTTAAGTGCACAGAAGTGTGTGCAGTGATGTTTGCGAGACTGAGGTTGCTATAGCAGATAATGTCGAATCTCGCTACCCATGAGCTCTTAGACTGCAGGCTGAACATCGTATAAATATTAGCTTAGATTGTTTCACAACAATCCTTTCCGTCAAGTTGATGGATTTACCTGATTGTTGAACATTATTGTTTTTACGGCACATGTATTTTAGTTCTTCTCCGCTGGGACTGATTTCCGATGCCAGATGCTATCAGTCAGCATAGAGCCACTCCCTGTGCTTTTGGTGAACGTCTTACTGGTTGCTGACGACAGGATGCTTTCCCTGTAGTTCTATTGTAATCAGCATGCATGAATCTAGTCTCGCCTGAATGTCCCTGATCTTGACCGCGTGTTCCCTCTCTCTCTCCCTTAGGTTACCTCTGCTCCGTAAATTACACTCTGTCTACGCAGACTATGAACACACATGAGATCACTAGTCAGTTCTTACCATGTCCATGATGGAATCACTGTGTGCCAAGCTCCCAATCTATGTCCCTCTGCAGTGACAATTAATGCTGTTCCTATTACTTTATGTCATCAGTAAGAGTGAATGGTGTAATTAATGGTGTAATAGTATTTAATTTACCCTATGTAAAAATTGATTGAATTTGATTATTTGGTCTGCCTTAATAACGTTGGTGCGCTGCTGGTCTGTGTATGATGCCTTATTTCGTGCTGCTTCTGTGATAGCGATTTCCATCGCGCTATCATTTTCCAGATTTACGGACCTTGTTCCGTTGCACATTGACCCCACAGAGAGCAATCGTTTTTATGCTTGAACTAAGTGTGATAGGACTGTTAGCAGAACCTCTCAGACTGTCGGAGAGAACAATGAAAAACTTAAAAAGCAATAAAATTAAGGGAAGTGAAACTTCCCCTTTGAACAATTTTACACGACTGTGCTTAACCTGACACACAATATTTTTTTAGCGCAACGCGATCTGACTTTCAACACACAATATTTTGTTAGCGCAACGCAATCTGACTTTCAATAATCTCTACAAGAGAATGGCCCTGACTAACATTAAACTATACCTTTCGCAAATCACTTACCTCACAAAAATCTTCGCTGCTCAAGCTACTGCAATACAGCGAGCGCCACTACTGCCAGCTAAATAAAAGATTCAAACTATGGAAGGCACTAACTACTGATAGGGATAGTTAGCAAATGAAAGATATTAATAGAGAACAAAGAATGTATTTACCTTTATATCATCATATATATATATATATATATCTATATATATATATATATATATAGAGCAGTTCATGACAACTTCCAAAACTCCGCCATCTCTCTCCCCACATCCACCACTGCTGGCGGCTCACCTCCAACTGCGCAACGTTACGCGCTGTTCACAGCCAGCTGCCTAACACTACAATGGTTGAGTATTACAACAATGCAAAGCAGCCACA
Source organism: Schistocerca nitens (assembly GCF_023898315.1). NCBI lineage: Eukaryota > Metazoa > Arthropoda > Insecta > Orthoptera > Acrididae > Schistocerca > Schistocerca nitens. The sequence goes on from NC_064618.1 coordinate 268,909,409, forward strand.
GACTGCACACGGCACAGCCGGTGATTTTCATACTGAGGTGGCGTTACCAATAAAAAAACCTAAACAGCCTACTTACATAGCCCCCATGCTCCCCACAAAAAATTTTACAAATTTTGTTGGGCACTGGCCAATACATATTTGTTAAAATTTTTCATAATCGTAATTACAATAACAAAGAAATCAAATGCACACACTTATTGATACAATGTTGGTCAAAAGCTAAAATTTTCTCACAGTCCATAAAGACAGTCCTGATCATTCATCACATTGCAGTGTTTTTCTCAAAGTCTGAGCAGTAAAAGAAAATGCACATAGACGTAGTGGATTTCCATGCAGTCTTGAAGAAGTACCGTTGTCCTTCCAACGGATAGACAGTGCTGACTCTTGACATGCTGGCAGGTAATGGGCCACAACAGAGCAACCCCACAGCGGAGTCAATCGAAGTTTTGAAGAGTATTGGTGGGTAGGTCATCACAGAGCAGACCCACTGTAGTCCTGGTAGAAATGACGGTACTGGTGGGCCACCAGAGGTGCAGACCCACTGTAGTCCTTGTAGAGATGGCCAGCAGCCATCTGTTGTGACTGTGCAGGTGCACAATCACCATTGAAGAGTCTTGCGGATAATTTAGCAAGTCCATAACCACCACTTGTGCACTCACAAAGTTTTTGGAATAGTCCTCAGAACCAGCAATGCTGTTATCCAGTCCCTTGCTGAATCATTAAAACATGTGCAAACACTATCACTCCCTACTTCTCACATATTGTGCATATGCTATGACCAACAGAAACGAGTGCAGTCAAAATATACTTAATTTGAAGACCTGGTGTCAATTACAATATTATAACATGAGAATACAATTACAAAGGTACAAAATACATTAGTAAAGAACATAACAATACAGATAACATTTGTAGTAAAACCGGCTTTACAAAAGAATAGAAATAAACATATACATTAGTGTTACAAAAATAATGACATAAGTACATACATAAAAGATCAGAATAGCTTTTGAAATATCAACTTTACACATGAGCATTAAAATAGAACAGAATTACTAATGTCTAACATCTTTACAAAGTAAATAACATATTATCAATGCAAATTATATTTGAGGATAACAGTATTCCTCATCATAGTGAATGTAGCTTAGTATTAGAAAAATTCTACAACATAAGTCTTATCAGATATACATATAAATACAGGAAAAACATAAATACACAAGGGAACACAAACACATAGGGGGATAACACAATGGAAAGGACAGGGTTCGTTTTCAGTGTAACTTTTGGTACTGCAGTATTTTGCGAACAAAACCTTTTGTTTGTTCTTGGAGATCTCCCTTCATTCGTCATTATTCCCAAAAAGTCCTATCTGTACCTCTTTTCTGTATTTTTTTCGTATAACTTCTAAATGCATTTCTGCCAATTCATCACAACGCAGTCTCTTATATAGTCTACCCCCTCTTAAGCTAACTTAAATCTACTGAGCTCAGATATTAAACTAAGGGACGAGGCAATGCAGCATCACATAAAACAATTAATATAAACAGCAATGAAAAAAAACGCAGATTTGCGAAGCAAGCAGCATTAAGAAATTAGTAAAGCAATTGTAATATTACAACTAATCTAAGGCAATGTGCAGCAAATAATAAAAATAAATCATTAGTAAAACTGGCTTAACAGAATAATACAAAGTCAAATTCAATAACACTATGCCTGGCAAACAGCAGCAGCAGCAAAAAAAAACTTATCTCTAAACATGACATAGCTCAAGCAGAAAAAATATTACACTAAAAATGGCCATGTCTAATACCTATGTCACATCTTAACACTAGAGTGATGCATCACGATAACTTACTCTACCAAAAAATTACCAAGTAGTTGAAAAGAAAATTATGTATGCAGTTCCTGTTACTAGTCCCTTCTTATTGTTCTTTCCATTCCAATAGCTCCTTTTTCGAAGAATGTGGATCATAAAGTAATTATTTAATAGATCTGTTGACAGAAAGTGTTCACATTAGCAAATGCATTTAATTTTATTTTATGAAACCAATGCTGCAAGACAGCTGGAAACCAGATATCAAATGAAATAAGCAACTATGTACAAAGCAAAGCATAAAAATATCATTCAGTAGTCATGAGGTATTTCATAAGTTAGTAGAAAAATCTCTCAACTAGAGAGACAGTAGTCATAATCAGGTGTATAGACATAAAAATATTTCTCGTCATTTCATTAGGCATTTCTGTCGCCATATGGCATTTCTCTCAATTAGCACGACAATAGCAGTGAAATGTTGCGATGCTTTCTACAAAGGAACGTCAATAGCGATTATAATGGCCTTCCCTTTGTTTTTTTTCTACCTGTGCCGCTGGAAGGCTAATGGCTTTTTTTTTTCGGGCGGCTGTCGCCCAGCTGCGTGCCCACGACGCATTACGTGCAGGTGGTCACTGAACTTTCTTACCGAAATATTTACGACAGCAGTTTCCGCTACGACAGTCTCACATAAAAATATTTCACAGGTCAAGAATTAGCGTTGCAAATCTGTAGAAACAAAATCTTATTGATATAACAGTGTCGAAAAAAATTTTCGTCGGCATTGTGATACATTCACGCATTTACACACATTTCACAACTCTTAAAGTACGACTCTTGGTTTCCAACAACCTTTATCACAAATCAGAATCCCTAAATCACTATTCATTACTCCTTACCTTATTACACATATAGAAATTCGTCGACGCTTCTTCAATATTTCCTGTTAATAAATACGTAGCATAATCAAATAACTCATATAGCATCAGGTTCTTGACCATAAACATACCTCAGCAGCATAATACACATCGTCGTCGTAAAAATAACATCATAACACCTCAGTCAAATCTCAAAATCGTCGTAGCTTCCTCCAATAATTTCAAAACCTAGAAAAATTCTCTGCTCATTTCAGTAGTGTCATCTACCTCAAACGTACTTTAAAATCATGCTCCCTTACCAAATATATCATTCAAAGCTCTCATAGTATCACAATGGGTCCAAAAAAATATGAACAGTTCACAAAGTATAGACAAAATACAATTTCGTAAGTGAGAAGGTATCCAACTGTGTAATTGCGTAAACATGTGTCACTGATGTAGTAAAAAAAATGTTTATCTCTGTCAAATAATCAGATAGCTGTGTAATTATGTGTTAGAGAAATATGGTACCGATGTGTAAAGTTGTGTAAGCAAATACCATATTAGCTAGGGCTCCTTGTGCTTGCCAAACACATGGTACACAAAGTAGGCGTGTACCCCCATGAGGATAAATGTAATTATACCCTCAGGTGTTACAAATTACAGCAATGGAATGAAATGTATCTCGGAAAACTTTCTTTGTAATTCAAAAATCTTTAAAAATAAATGTTTTAAGTACAAAATTAATCACTGAAATACGTGTCCTGTAGCGCTAAACTGTGCGTCATGTTGTAAGATAATCTCTGTGGAAGTCTTGTAGTTATCGTCCTCCGAAAGCTAAGTTCTGCAGAAGTCAATGTACTTACCTGATGATACACAAAAGTGAAATGCTTTGCGTATAGATATCTTAGTTATTACGCTTATTGTTGTGATGAAGAAAGTACTGTGCTGTAACGTATTGTTGTGCTACGGAAAAGGCTGCCTCATTGTTGCTATACCACAAAAGTTACTACTGAAAAATGTTTTACTTTCCAGAAGAATTCAGAAAAACTGTGCAGATATAAAACAGATACACCGCAAAAGCAACAAGGTAAATTGTGTCACACATTAGTAGCGTCGTGATATAGTCGTGTAGCTGTCAAATAAACTAACCACTGTGTCACCTGGTATCTCTCAGAAAGCACCTTGAATCCATAATGTATTTGCCAGTAAACCAAAATGTTGCATTAAAAAAAAAAAAAAGCAGATTATCTTTCAATAAACGGTTTTACGTGTGAAATGTGGTTTAAGCCTTTACTCTCCATAGTACGCAGACTTTCAACTGAAAAGCAATTGTCATGTTTTATACGTCGGTAAGGAATTCTAAATCTTTTCTCAAGGTTAGCCTCTGTATTATTTTTCTCGGAGCCAGCCGGCGCAGGTGTCTGCCTGCGGTGCGGGTCATTGTCTGTCTCTCCGCCGGCGCGCGTCGCTAATGGGATTCGGAGACCGAACCTCCACAAATTCACTTTGCCGAGAGGGCCCTGCTCTGTTTAAATCCCGCCAGTTCTGATGCAATTCAGGTCTGTCGGTATGTCGGTAGATTTCATAATTTCTTCCTTGTCCTTTACGTGGTGGAGAATTTCTCCCTGAATCGTAACTACGCGCTGGACCGTTGCGTCTAAAGTTATTCTGTCCCTCGTAATAATAATTGTTTTGGTTCCCATATTGTCTGTTTCTCTGATTGTCTCTGTGATAGTCATTACCGCGGAGAGGTGATCTTTCCCTGTAATTATTACTACTCTGCCAACGGTTGTTATACGGGTGGTGTCTGTTTCGGTCACGATTTGTGTTGTGAGAATAGCCTTGTCGCGTCCAGTTATTATTTCTTTCATCGCGGAATTGCGACGGATGTGATCTGTAATTGTTGTGCTCGTGCGTTCCGCGATTGTCAGTGTCAATTTCCAGTTCTTGTAAGAGTCCTTGAAATGCTTCAATGTCGTCTTTGCAACGTCCTGCCAAAATAATATGTCGCAAATGTTCAGGCAGTTTGATTAAGCAAATGCGGATGAGTTCTGAGGGGCTGTATGGGTTTGACAGGTACTGATTCTTGTGCAACATGTCTTCAAAATATTTCACAAGACTGGAGAATTCAGATTGTTCGAAATGTTTCATCATTATGATGCCATGTTTTACTCGGTCTTGTGTGGCTTGAGACCAATATGCTGAGAGGAAGGCATGGTAAAATTCTCCTTCACTATGACAATCGTGAATGACCGAACGCATTCTTACAGCTGGTTCATTCTCTAAATAGCCACACATAAATTCTAATCTGTGTTCTAATGACCAGTTGGGGGGAAAACAATGAGAGAATTGATGGAGCCACGCTTGTGGATGAATGTCGTTGGCAGAATTTTTAAACGTTTTGAATTTACGTGTAGTAATGAACAGCTTATAGTCAAATTCATCATGTCGGCGAGTCGCATATCGGTCATTGTTACGTCGTGTCGGCGGTTCCATCTCAAAATTCGGTGTGCCTTGCCAATTTCTTTCATAACTTCCGAAATGCCCTGTGTTATTATTTTGCGTCTTTTCTGTATTTCTAAGTCCCTCTTCCCGTGTTGGAGCGCGAGTGTCTTCTGAAATACGTAAGTCTCGTATTACCTGTGTCAGCTGATCTTGTACTTCGCGGATTTCTCTTTGGTGTTGCGTATTAATTTGATTTTGGTTTTGTTTGAATTTTCTAATTTGTTCATACTCTTCTGTGTCAGTGAAGGCTACAGGTCTTGTGTCATTCAGATCATCATCTACCTTTGTAGATAAGTTAGTGACCTGATCCGAAAGTTCGCCTACTTTCTCCGATAGTGAACACATTTCCTCAGTGTGTTTTTCTGAACCAAGTTTCAGAGTGTCCATTTGTGTTGAAATCGAATCTACTGTGTCCTTCAAGTTTTCCTGAGTTTTTGCAAGTTGCATAACCGAATCGGTAGATGCAACTGAGTCAAATTTAGCTTGCAAGGTCTCATGATTTTCATGAACAGTAGTTTGCAGTTCTTTTATGGCTGCTTCGTGATTCTGTAGTGCATTTTCATGACGCGAAAAAATAGGTTGGAAATGTTCACAAATTTGTGTTTTTACATCATTACAGACCTTTTGACATTTCGATTCAATGTGATGTAACTCAGTAGTTAAATCTTCACGTGTTTGTTCAACCGTGGAGTCTAACTTTTGAAGATTTTGTTCCATTTGTTTCTGATTTTGCTCAATTGTGTCTAATTTTTGAAGATTTTGTTCCATTGTGTCTAACTTTTGAAGATTTTGTCCCATTTGTTGCATTAATCGCAATAATAATGTATTAGTGTCTGGAATCTGTTCCTCTACGCTTTTCGGCAGTGCATTTGCACCGGCAACATTCACATTTTGACAAGCAGAAAATGTGTCTTGACTTATTTGAGAAAACGGTGAGGATCCAAAACCTGAATCTACAGTATTTGTGAGATCGTCTCGTGTCATTTCGGATTCCTGAGCCGAGCTATTGCCGACCGATCGATCGATAATGCTTCCCTGTTCTCTAATTGTTTCGCTGTCTACACCATTGTTTGCCACCCGCTCCATTTCCCTATGCACAGTTACCAAATTACTACTTTGAATATTAGTTAATTCATTACACGGTGGCGCTAACACACTGCTTTCGTCTTCGCTGTCATTTCTCAATTTACTTTGGAGCCTAGTGTTACGTTTTTCACACGCCATTATTGTCACAGTATTTCACACGACAACACATAAAAACACAATTTGAAGAGCAAAAATAAGAGAACACATTAACATAACACTGAAAATAATATCTAGTTAATTGCAGCTGCGAAATACTTGGTGCAAATCTACATGCATGCCACAACTATTTTACTGTACAACAATGAAAGACTGCAACTACAAAGGAGATTCTCTCTACAATTACGCGCTAGCAATAAACAAAATCTACACTAATTACACAAACTACAAGAAAAAAAATCAGAAGATTCCAGTGAGGTATCCTAGGCTAAGGGTCGACATATGAAACTTCCCCTTTGAACAATTTTACACGACTGTGCTTAACCTGACACACAATATTTTTTTAGCGCAACGCGATCTGACTTTCAACACACAATATTTTGTTAGCGCAACGCAATCTGACTTTCAATAATCTCTACAAGAGAATGGCCCTGACTAACATTAAACTATACCTTTCGCAAATCACTTACCTCACAAAAATCTTCGCTGCTCAAGCTACTGCAATACAGCGAGCGCCACTACTGCCAGCTAAATAAAAGATTCAAACTATGGAAGGCACTAACTACTGATAGGGATAGTTAGCAAATGAAAGATATTAATAGAGAACAAAGAATGTATTTACCTTTATATCATCATATATATATATATATATATATATATATATATATATATATATATATATAGAGCAGTTCATGACAACTTCCAAAACTCCGCCATCTCTCTCCCCACATCCACCACTGCTGGCGGCTCACCTCCAACTGCGCAACGTTACGCGCTGTTCACAGCCAGCTGCCTAACACTACAATGGTTGAGTATTACAACAATGCAAAGCAGCCACAGACTGCACACGGCACAGCCGGTGATTTTCATACTGAGGTGGCGTTACCAATAAAAAAACCTAAACAGCCTACTTACAGAAGGTTTCAGAAAGAAAGCTACACATGTCGTCCCACGCAAGACCATTGCGGAACAAGAGTGGTGTATTGTCCGGGGAGAATACATGTTCGAGGTTCCTTGCAGACAGAGTTCTTCTGCGGAAAGGTTAACGGGTGCGCCACAGTCTACTAAGAAATGATGTGGAACTGGAAATGTGCTTCGAAGTTCAAGTACACGGGACAGGACACTCTTGTGTGCAAAACGTTGACGTTGCAGACAGATTCACCTTGAAATCCTGGCACTATATGAACCAAATGCAGTGTCACTTCAAGCCCTAGTGAAATAGTGTCAACAATGTGACCAAGGCCGCACAGATGTGGCTGTTGCTGATCAAGAATGTATTCAGGCAGTCGAAGAACAGATTCACAGCAATCGCGGGTTTTCCAACGGTGAGGACTTTCACACAGCTGGTCTCGAATGGTTCCGTGACCAACGAGCGGACTTCTGCTGTCGGTAAAAAGTTCTGACTGTTGTTTACAGAGACTATACTAAAAATTATTTACATCAAAAACTTTTTACTATAACAAGTTTCCAAAACGGCGTAAAAAATATAGGATAAATTCTCCTAGGCCCATACAGTTGCCTAACCCCAATGCAGATAATACCGAAAATTATTACATGTGAATTTTTAAGAGCTGTGAAAATACTTGGAGAATTTCAAACGATGAACGTGGGGTGCAAGCAGTAGATGAAAGTAAGAAGGTGAACCATTCATGCGTCACTTACGCTCTGCATTCGTCCCATATTTTTCGTTTGAAATCGTATTTTTATAGCTATTACAAATTCTCAGGCATCAATTTTCAGGGCTATCAGTATGGGGTTAGGAATCTGTATGTGGCTAAGTGAAATTATGTTACACTTTCTAGTCCGTATATATTAAAAAGCTTTTTATTGAAATGATTATTTTCTGGGTTTTAGTCCCGTGTGTGTCAATTATTCCAAACTATTTCAAATATTTCGATGAGATTACAGGAGGGATGTGTGGTAAATCTCAGATTTATTTCAGTTCCTCTTCACCTGTGTCAACCACTACGTCGCCTTGTCCTACGATTATCGCTCAAAAAGACATCGAAAGCAAAAATTTCAGGTAATCAGGCTTACATGGGGAGTTACCAAAAACCGTTCTTATCGCGAAGCATTCACAATCGAACAGGAAAAAGGAGAAATAGCAATAGTACATGAAGTACCCTCCGCCGCACAACAAACACGAAAATGTTGATATTGCGTTGTCATCGAGTTCCGAACTCTGTTGAAAGTTTCAAGTCTCTAAATCATCAGCAAAAGATATTGGTAAGGAAATAACACTCTGCCACACAGCAGACAAGAAAGCGAGTTAATAAAAACGGAGTAAAATAGTATAACGTATGGGTGCCGCTTTGAAGTTTAGTGCACCATTCAATATACTGGGTGATCAAAAAGTCAGTATAAATTTGAAAACTTAATAAACCACGGAATAATGTAGATAGAGAGGTAAAAATTGACAAACATGCTTCGAATGACATGGGTTTTATTAGAACCAAAAAAAAAAAGTTCACAGAATGTCCGCCAGATGGCGCTGGACAGCAAAACGCCAGCGACTACGCATAACAATCGTGTTACAGAATAGCATCATCCTCAACCTGGCAGATAAACACCTGCTGGAATGTACGATGTTTATGCAGGATGGCGCTCCACCCCATATTGCCAGACGCGTGAAAGATTCCTTGCGCGCGTCGTTTGGTGTTGCTCGTGTGTTCAGCCGCCACTTTCGTCATGCTTGGCCTCCCAGGTCCCCAGACCTCAGTCCGTGCGATTATTGGCTTTGGGGTTACCTGAAGTCGCAAGTGTATCGTGATCGACCGACATCTCTAGGGATGCTGAAAGACAACATCCGACGCCAATGGCTAACCATAACTCCGGACATGCTTTACAGTGCTGTTCACAACATTATTCCTCGACTACAGCTATTGTTGAGGAATTATGGTGGACATGTTGAGCATTTCCTGTAATGAACATCATCTTTGCTTTGTCTTTCTTTGTTATGCTAATTATTGCTATTCTGATCAGACGGGTATTTCCGTCTGTCGGGCAGTTTTTGACGATTGTATTTTTTTGGTTCTAATAAAATCCCATGTCATACCAAGCATGTGTGTCAATTTGCACTTCTCTATCTACATTATTCCGTGATTTATTCAGTTTTCAAATTTATACTGACTTTTTGATCGCCCGGTAAGTTACTTGGCCTTCCACAATGACGTAATTTAGTTCTGTAGAAAGATGTTGAGGTGCTCAAACTTGTGGAGGTGCAAGAAATAATCAGTGAAGGAAGGCAAAAACTGGATATTCATATCAAGCTCTGAACAGGGTGACGGGTAATACGCTGAAGCATACCAATTTGTTTACCTAGGCGCTGGGAGGAGCAGTATAGGGATCAAATTCGTACCGATTTGAAGTTTGTAGCCTGCGATCTTCATGGTGTTGCAGTTTTACTGGCCAGCAATGACGGGTATTTTCCAAATATTGAGATATTCTGACAAATTAGGTTTGCAGAATTTGTGTCAACTGCCCTCCTCTCTCCAGTACCAACGTGGATGTATTGGTGACAGACGAACGCAGTCACGAAGGGAGCTGGGGACGCCGTCATATGGCAGCCGATAAGAATACTCCGAAATGCAATATCGTCGGCATTCTGCGGAGGGCGGAAATCTCGCGGCAAACATTCCGCGAGCAGCGCGCTTGCTGCGGGCTATTGACGCGTAGCGCGGGCGTGCCTGCGCGCTCGAGTGTCTGCCGTAACGCGAGACTGAGCTTGTGCGCACGTGTGTGTATGTGCACGTGTGTGTGTGTGCGTGTGTTGTGGAGGAGGAGCAAGTGGCTGGCGCCGCGGATTCCGCGCGTGCCGCTGTAGCCCCCGTGTGGCGCGAAGCGCCCACTGCGATGCCGGCTCTGCCTGAGCTGCGGTTCGCTCTCGCCATCCTAATGCCGGCTGCTGTGTACCGGTGAATTTCCTGGTCATGCTGTGCTATTAGAGGTAGAGTTCAACTTAAAATATTAGCTGCACACACACGCATCTCTGTCACCAGTAGCCTCTATCCGACCACTCTTCCTCATTCCCGTCCTCTTCCATTTCTCTTAGCTCTATCTTTTCTTGTATATCCCTTCACCACCCTTCCTGCAATAGAATCGTTCTGCAGTCAACTTCAAATGCCAGTTCTCTAAATTTTCTCAGTAGTGTTCCTCGAGATAAACTTCAGCTTCCCTCCAGGGATTCCCATATAAGTTCCCGGAGCATTTCCGTGATACTTGCGTGTTCTTCGAAACTACCAAACAAATCTGGAAGCGGATGTGAATTGCGTCAATGTCTTCATTTAACCTGACCTGGTGCGGATCCCAAACACTCGAGCAGTACTCAAGAATGGGTAGAACTAGTGTGACATAGGTGGTATCTTTTAAGAATTAACCACACTTTCCTAAAATTCTCCCAATAAACCAAAGTCGACCACTCGCCTTCCCCACTAGATGCCTATTCCGTTTCATGTCGCTTTGTAATTTTACACCTACATATTTAATCGACGTGACTCTGTCAAGCAGCACACTACTAATTCTGTGAGTCAGTAATGAATTTTGAAGCTCAATTCAAAACGTCAATTTCCGGTAGCGATGTGCGGGAATTTGTTAATGGAAACAATCGTCACGATACGTTAACGCGGATCTAGTGTTAAACCGGTGAACCATGAGAATATTTCACACACTATAGCTTGTATGTAATTTGAATATGGTGGTAAAACTGAGAAGCGTTGATCAAAAATGGTTCAAATGGCTCTGAGCGCTGTGGGACTTAACTTCTAAGGTCATCAGTCCCTTAGAATTACTTAAACCTAACTAACCTAAGGACATTAAACACATCCATGCCCGAGGCAGGATTCGAACCTGCGACCGCAGCGGTCGCGCGGTACCAGACTGAAGCGCCCGGAACCGCTTGGCCACCTCGGCCGGCGGCGCGTTGATCCCGAAGTCACCAAGCTTTGGAATGACCCCAGTGCTTCTACGCCAGTTACACGTAGAATGCATCTGTCAAACAGTGTGATTGCTTGGGAACTGATATCCGATCTTGCACTGCCTGCTATTCATTATGAACCTTCAGCTACGTTGTGTGAAGCGTTTTTTTGGGTTACTTTAATTTTACAGTCATTTACAGTCAGTCAAATAAATTGGAGCGTTCAGTAACAATTCTGTCCAGCTAAGAGTTAACAGTTCCTAATCCCGTTGCACTTACTGCCGATGTATGGTTATTCCCGTATCCCTTTTTAAAAATTGGGAGCGGAATTTTACGTACATGATGTAAATGCCGTGGTTTCGTGGTAGTCCCAAGAAAGAGCATCTTATCTAGATGTTGCCACCTACACCCATCGCTGGTGCCTCAATTTTGTCCTTCATACTACGGGCCTGAAATGAGACCACTCGAGAACTTTTCTATACATTTCTCGTAAAAAATGCCTCAATTTACAATATAAACATAGGTGTTCGTGCTTTCCGTGCGCTATATGAGATTGGAATAATAGAGAATTGTGAAGGTGGCTCGATGAACCCTCTGCCAGGCACTTAAATGTAATTTGCAGAGTATCTATATGGATGTAGATGTAGATGTTCCAAGATTACAGGTTTACTTTTTCTACTCATATGCAGTAACTTACAATTTTCTTCATTTAATTCTAGCAGCCATTCATCACTCCAACTAGAAATTGGTCTGAGTCCGCTAATATTGTCTCACTATCTTTCAACGACGACACCTTCCCGCACACCTCGGCATGTTCGGCAAACGGTCGCAGATTGCTGTCTACTCTACCCACCTGACCAATTATGTATGTAGAAAATGACAGCGATCCTGTCACACTTCCCTGGGACACACCAGACGATACTCTTGTCTCTGGTGAACAGTAGCCGTCGAAGAGAACGTACTGAGTTATGTTTCTTAAAAAGTATGTGAGCCACTCAAAAATCTGGGAGCCTATTCCATATACTCGTGCTTCGTTAACAGTCTGAGGTGGGCGTCGTCTCAAATGATTTTCGGAAATCTAGGAATATGCAATCTGTCTGTTGCCCTTCATCTATATTTCGCGGTATATCATGAGAGAAAGCTGAGTTTCGCATTAGCGACGCTTTCTGAAACGGCGCTGATTCGTGGGCGGAATTTGTTATAATCGAACTGAGAATATGTTCAAGAATTTTGCAACAAACCGATGTTAAGGTTACTGGCATGTAATTTTGCGGGTCCGTTATTTAACATGGGCCTTTTTCCAGTCGCTTGGGAGTTTGCGCTGAGCGAGAGAGTCGTGATAAAAGCAAATAAGTAACGGAGCAATGCCGTACTGTATTCTCTGTAAAACCGAACTGGGATTCCGTCTGAATCTGCCGACTTATTCGTTTTCAACTCTTTCCGTTCTTTGTCCATGTCAGATATGCTTATTACTTCGTTGTCCATGCGGCAGTCTGTGCGATGGTCAAGTGACGGTATGTTTGTTCGATTCTCCTGCGTGAATGATTTGTAATTGTCACGTTTAGAACCCGGATCTACTTTAGCTGTCTTTTATGCACACCAGAGTGGTCACTGGATAGAATCCTAGGACCCGCTTAGCGATCTTACGTAGGACCAGGATTTTCTCGGGTATTCGACAAAATCTTTGGCTAAAGTATGATGGTGGTAGTTGTTGTATGCTTCACACTTTGGCCTTTTTAGAGGCACGCAAATTTCTACTAACTTTTGCCTGTCGTCGTTTGAACCGAGAATGCAACAGCCTTTGCTTCTCGTCATTTTCCGAATTTCGTACTTAAACCATTGTGTGTTTCTTCGAACATTAATCCACTTATTCGGCACGAACTTCTCCTGAGCACGATTTACAGTCCGTTCAAAATATACTACATTCCCTCTATGTCTACTCGTAATACTACAACGAGTCTAAATCCCTTCTCTTATTTCCTCATTTCTTACGCGGTCATGTCGGGATAATTTACATGTATCTCTCAAGTGACTTATTTATAAAGCTCTAAGTCTCTTTTTATTTCTCTCTGTGAGTTCCCAACACCCACTCCCAAACTTGTTATTGGCTTCACCATGGATCTGTATAACCGAATTTTATCCATTAAACTCAGTTTTGAAGACCTATATACAGGATCTAATTTTTGCATAGCTGCCCTTTCCTGTCTCATCCATTTTTGGATGCCTCTGTTACATCTTCCATCATCTGATAATATAATGACCAGTTATTTAAACCTTTTCACACTTTAATTCACTTTAATTTGAAGTCCGAGTTACTTGCCTCCTCGGTATTGTATGTTTCACTAAATTAAGTTCCAAATGCCACTTTTTATATTCTTCCAACAAATTCCTTAGCATGTCAAATATATCCTCTTCATCCTTTGTTGCAACGACCTGATCATCAGCATAGAAAAGTGTACACATACACTGGTCTTCTACGTCAGTCCTCATGCCCATGCACTTTCTGCCCGAGAGACCAAGAGCCTTCTGCACAAACATCTTGAAGAATTTCGGAGAGAGACTGCGTCCTTGTTTCAGTCCTTTAGTTATTCTGAAGGATTCTCTAAAAATTTCTTTCCCCTCTTTTATGACTCGTTCTGCCAACTTGTAGAGGTTTGTGATACTTCTTGCATATATTTTTGGGAATTCCCCTGATCACCATACCTCGAACAGTATCATTAGTTGAAAGATCTCATGTTTACGCCAGTGACTGTTAAACTTGTTATTCCCACCATTTCAATTTCGGCTTTAGGCCATTATCAAGTGCAGATCTTTTGGCTTTAACTCATGTCTACTTTATACAAGCTGAGACATTTTTATGTCGTTGTTATTTGCTGTTAAATGCATTCGTAACGCTGCAAAGTAATGCCTGCACACATGTCCATATATATGTGTGCTCAAACTACTTAGCATCGTTACGAATGTATATAAAAGCAAATGACAACGACATATAAATGTGTCCGCTTCTATAAAGTAGACGTGGCTTAAAGCCAAAACATCTGCACTTGAGAATGGCCTAAAGCCGAAATTGCAATAATGGAAATAAAAAGTTTAACAGTCACTGGCGTAAACATGATGTCTTTCAAGAAATTTCACATGACTGTGAATCCCAGAAACTAGAAGTTAGTGCGCAGCTCGTGGTCTTGCGGTAGCGTTCTTGCTTCCCACGCTCGGGTTCCCGGGTTCGATTCCCGGCGGAGTCAGGGATTTTGTCTGCCTCGTGATGACTGGGTGTTGTGTGATGTCCTCAGGTTAGTTAGGTTTAAGTAAAGTTCTAGGGGACTGATGACCATAGAAGTCAAGTCCCATAGTGCTCAGAGCCATTTTTTGAAAAGTATCCTTAGTGGCTCAGCGAGATATGCTTTCTTAAGATCTATGAAGACCAGATGACTGCTTAGATTCTTTTACATTCTCTTCCTGGTGATCTGTATTGGGGTAAGGATGTTATCTACACATGACCTGACTCTTCGAAAGCCCATGTGTTCTTCCACTTCGTTTATAACCTTCTCTATTTTTGATTTTAAAATCCTCTTGTATTGCCTGCTAATTCAACTTTTGACACTTATGCTACATAACCGCTAATTTAACCGCTACACACTTTCTTGCTTCATTCTTTATGTACTTAGTTGAGACTTAAATGCACTAAGTTCCAGTTTTCTGGAATTTCCTCCCAGTGCGGCATACATTTATTAAATGACTTGCTTAGATATTCATAGAGAATACTTAGACTACACTTCTCTGACTCTGTTGGTATATTTCCAGGCCCAGGTGATTTCCCCACTTTCATCCGTGTAGCCGCCTTCTGCACCTTTTTCGTGGTCATTTTCTCTACCTCTTCAGCTCCCGTCCCTCACTTTTTTGGTGTATTCTACCCATTCTTCTGTAATCAGAATTAATAGTCGACAGTTTTGCTCTTTCTTTTAGCTCTTTCCCCAGCCCTGCAACCATTTTGAAAGCAGGCACCACTTTTGTGCTCCCCGATCCATTTCCTCGCATTTACCATCCCAGATTTGATTCACCTCCTTTTACGGATGTTACTTCTTTTTACTCCTCTATTCATTCTAACATACAAGGCTCTATCTTGCTTGTCCCTTGCTCTAAACAAATTATTATACAACATCTATTTTAGTTTTACCTTTTCTTTAATGCTGTGAGGTCACTATTGTGGAAGCCACTCCAACTCTTCATTCTACTGCCTCGTTTAATTCCTTGGTACGTTCCTTCTTGTAGGTGCCTCAGTTTTTTGATAGCCGTAATCCATAAAGTGATTTTACAGACTCTTGTGTCGAACTGTCTAAGTTTTACTTCATAGTATCCACTGTCCCTATGGGAATATTTGCTTGTCTAATTTGTCTTGCCGTCTTAAATGCTACTACCTCTTTTACACATAGTAAAAAATGGTCAGGACCAGATTTTGTACCCCTCCGAACTCTAATGTCTTTTATTCGTATGTTGGAGTTTTTATTTTGAATAATATAGTCTTATTGACATGATATTTCTGGAAGGTCTCACCCATGTATACTTGTGAAACTGCTAGTGAGGAAAGAATCCATTTAGAACATTTACTATCATATGGCAGGAAATTTTTGCAAGTCTTTGTCCCATAAATTGGCATTGAATCTGAGCTTTTACTAGATACAAGATTTTAAACGGTATATTTTACGTAACACACTTTATTATAAGCAGATCAAGTACTTATGGGGGCCACAAGAAACATTTACTAACAATCACCTTGATAGTATTCCACACACGTGGCCAAGTTGCGGTAGCCAATAGAAATGCAAAAATGCCGACACACAAGTTTATACCCTCCCTATCTTACACTCACGCACCACCGTATAGTTATTCACTCGTCTCATGTACATTTTCAGGCCGAAACTGCACTTTACCATTGAGGTGGTTGCTCTAACCGACCACATGGCGGGAAACCAAGTACACAAAGAAAACAAATGAGAAATAAAATAATCCCCCTGAATATTACTATGAAAGAAACACAACATTAAAATACTTTAAAAGAGTTAACTTCTGTTATGCACTGAGCAACAATACGACTGTGAGCTTGAGGCCCATGGTGCATGCCTGACTAAGCACAAACGCAAAGTTCATACTGAATCTCCACATTTGGAGAGCTTATGTTTCAAGAAGGTCAGCGCGGCTGACTGTCATGCGGAGGACAGGGGGTCGATTCCCAGTAATACCGGGGTGAGAGGACTGGTACAAAATAATCCCCCAGAATATTACTATGAAAGAAACACCACATTAAAATACTTTAAAAGAGTTAACTTCTGTTACGGACTGAGCAACAATACGACTGTGAGCTTGAGGCCCATGGTGCGTGCCTGACTAAGCACAAACGCATAGTTCTTACTGAATCTCCACATTTGGAGAGCTTATGCTTCAAGAAGGTCTGCGCGGCTGACTGTCATGCGGAGGACAGGGGGTCGATTCCCAGTAATACCGGGGTGAGAGGACGTACAAAATAATCCCCCAGAATATTACTATGAAAGAAACACCACATTAAAATACTTTAAAAGAGTTAACTTCTGTTACGGACTGAGCAACAATACGACTGTGAGCTTGAGGCCCATGGTGCGTGCCTGACTAAGCACAAACGCATAGTTCTTACTGAATCTCCACATTTGGAGAGCTTACGTTTCAAGAAGGTCAGCGCGGCTGACTGTCATGCGGAGGACAGGGGGTCGATTCCCAGTAATACCGGGGTGAGAGGACGTACAAAATAATCCCCCAGAATATTACTATGAAAGAAACACCACATTAAAATACTTTAACAGAGTTAACTTCTGTTACGGACTGAGCAACAATACGACTGTGAGCTTGAGGCCCATGGTGCGTGCCTGACTAAGCACAAACGCAAAGTTCATACTGAATCTCCACATTTGGAGAGCTTATGTTTCAAGAAGGTCAGCGCGGCTGACTGTCATGCGGAGGACAGGGGGTCGATTCCCAGTAATACCGGGGTGAGAGGACTGGTACAAAATAATCCCCCTGAATATTACTATGAAAGAAACACCACATTAAAATACTTTAAAAGAGTTAACTTCTGTTACGGACTGAGCAACAATACGACTGTGAGCTTGAGGCCCATGGTGCGTGCCTGACTAAGCACAAACGCAAAGTTCATACTGAATCTCCACATTTGGAGAGCTTATGCTTCAAGAAGGTCAGCGCGGCTGACTGTCATGCGGAGGACAGGGGGTCGATTCCCAGTAATACCGGGGTGAGAGGACGTACAAAATAATCCCCCAGAATATTACTATGAAAGAAACACCACATTAAAATACTTTAAAAGAGTTAACTTCTGTTACGGACTGAGCAACAATACGACTGTGAGCTTGAGGCCCATGGTGCGTGCCTGACTAAGCACAAACGCATAGTTCTTACTGAATCTCCACATTTGGAGAGCTTATGCTTCAAGAAGGTCTGCGCGGCTGACTGTCATGCGGAGGACAGGGGGTCGATTCCCAGTAATACCGGGGTGAGAGGACGTACAAAATAATCCCCCAGAATATTACTATGAAAGAAACACCACATTAAAATACTTTAAAAGAGTTAACTTCTGTTACGGACTGAGCAACAATACGACTGTGAGCTTGAGGCCCATGGTGCGTGCCTGACTAAGCACAAACGCATAGTTCTTACTGAATCTCCACATTTGGAGAGCTTACGTTTCAAGAAGGTCAGCGCGGCTGACTGTCATGCGGAGGACAGGGGGTCGATTCCCAGTAATACCGGGGTGAGAGGACGTACAAAATAATCCCCCAGAATATTACTATGAAAGAAACACCACATTAAAATACTTTAAAAGAGTTAACTTCTGTTACGGACTGAGCAACAATACGACTGTGAGCTTGAGGCCCATGGTGCGTGCCTGACTAAGCACAAACGCAAAGTTCATACTGAATCTCCACATTTGGAGAGCTTATGTTTCAAGAAGGTCAGCGCGGCTGACTGTCATGCGGAGGACAGGGGGTCGATTCCCAGTAATACCGGGGTGAGAGGACTGGTACAAAATAATCCCCCTGAATATTACTATGAAAGAAACACCACATTAAAATACTTCAAAAGAGTTAACTTCTGTTACGGACTGAGCAACAATACGACTGTGAGCTTGAGGCCCATGGTGCGTGCCTGACTAAGCACAAACGCATAGTTCTTACTGAATCTCCACATTTGGAGAGCTTATGCTTCAAGAAGGTCTGCGCGGCTGACTGTCATGCGGAGGACAGGGGGTCGATTCCCAGTAATACCGGGGTGAGAGGACGTACAAAATAATCCCCCAGAATATTACTATGAAAGAAACACCACATTAAAATACTTTAAAAGAGTTAACTTCTGTTACGGACTGAGCAACAATACGACTGTGAGCTTGAGGCCCATGGTGCGTGCCTGACTAAGCACAAACGCATAGTTCTTACTGAATATCCACATTTGGAGAGCTTATGTTTCAAGAAGGTCAGCGCGGCTGACTGTCATGCGGAGGACAGGGGGTCGATTCCCAGTAATACCGGGGTGAGAGGACTGGTACAAAATAATCCCCCTGAATATTACTATGAAAGAAACACCATATTAAAATACTTTAAAAGAGTTAACTTCTGTTATGCACTGAGCAACAATACGACTGTGAGCTTGAGGCCCATGGTGCGTGCCTGACTAAGCACAAACGCAAAGTTCTTACTGAATCTCCACATTTGGAGAGCTTATGCTTCAAGATGGTCAGCGCGGCTGACAGTCATGCGGAGGACAGGGGGTCGATTCCCAGTAATACCGGGGTGAGAGGACTGGTACAAAATAATCCCCCGGAATATTACTATGAAAGAAACACCACATTAAAATACTTTAAAAGAGTTAACTTCTGTTGCGGACTGAGCAACAATACGACTGTGAGCTTGAGGCCCATGGTGCGTGCCTGACTAAGCACAAACGCAAAGTTCATACTGAATCTCCACATTTGGAGAGCTTATGTTTCAAGAAGGTCAGCGCGGCTGACTGTCATGCAGAGGACAGGGGGTCGATTCCCAGTAATACCGGGGTGAGAGGACTGGTACAAAATAATCCCCCTGAATATTACTATGAAAGAAACACCACATTAAAATACTTTAAAAGAGTTAACTTCTGTTACGGACTGAGCAACAATACGACTGTGAGCTTGAGGCCCATGGTGCGTGCCTGACTAAGCACAAACGCAAAGTTCATACTGAATCTCCACATTTGGAGAGCTTATGTTTCAAGAAGGTCAGCGCGGCTGACTGTCATGCGGAGGACAGGGGGTCGATTCCCAGTAATACCGGGGTGAGAGGACTGGTACAAAATAATCCCCCTGAATATTACTATGAAAGAAACACCATATTAAAATACTTTAAAAGAGTTAACTTCTGTTATGCACTGAGCAACAATACGACTGTGAGCTTGAGGCCCATGGTGCGTGCCTGACTAAGCACAAACGCAAAGTTCTTACTGAATCTCCACATTTGGAGAGCTTATGCTTCAAGAAGGTCAGCGCGGCTGACTGTCATGCGGAGGACAGGGGGTCGATTCCCAGTAATACTGGGGTGAGAGGACTGGTACAAAATAATCCCCCAGAATATTACTATGAAAGAAACACCACATTAAAATACTTTAAAAGAGTTAACTTCTGTTACGGACTGAGCAACAATACGACTGTGAGCTTGAGGCCCATGGTGCGTGCCTGACTAAGCACAAACGCATAGTTCTTACTGAATATCCACATTTGGAGAGCTTATGTTTCAAGAAGGTCAGCGCGGCTGACTGTCATGCGGAGGACAGGGGGTCGATTCCCAGTAATACCGGGGTGAGAGGACTGGTACAAAATAATCCCCCTGAATATTACTATGAAAGAAACACCACATTAAAATACTTTAAAAGAGTTAACTTATGTTACGGACTGAGCAACAATACGACTGTGAGCTTGAGGCCCATGGTGCGTGCCTGACTAAGCACAAACGCAAAGTTCATACTGAATCTCCACATTTGGAGAGCTTATGTTTCAAGAAGGTCAGCGCGGCTGACTGTCATGCGGAGGACAGGGGGTCGATTCCCAGTAATACCGGGGTGAGAGGACTGGTACAAAATAATCCCCCTGAATATTACTATGAAAGAAACACCATATTAAAATACTTTAAAAGAGTTAACTTCTGTTATGCACTGAGCAACAATACGACTGTGAGCTTGAGGCCCATGGTGCGTGCCTGACTAAGCACAAACGCAAAGTTCTTACTGAATCTCCATATTTGGAGAGCTATGCTTCAAGAAGGCCAGCGCGGCTGACTGTCATGCGGAGGACAGGGGGTCGATTCCCAGTAATACCGGGGTGAGAGGACTGGTACAAAATAATCCCCCTGAATATTACTATGAAAGAAACACCACATTAAAATACTTTAAAAGAGTTAACTTCTGTTACGGACTGAGCAACAATACGACTGTGAGCTTGAGGCCCATGGTGCGTGCCTGACTAAGCACAAACGCAAAGTTCATACTGAATCTCCACATTTGGAGAGCTTATGTTTCAAGAAGGTCAGCGCGGCTGACTGTCATGCTGAGGACAGGGGGTCGATTCCCAGTAATACCGGGGTGAGAGGACTGGTACGAGATGCACTCAGCCTCGTGATGCCAGTTTAGGAGCCTATTGGTATGGATAGGGGACAAAATGGCTGAGAGAGCGGTGTCCTGAACCCATACCCCTCCACACCGCATCAAATGACACCACTGGCCGAGGATGACTTGACGGTCGCTCGGACACGGGTTGGCACGTTTAGGATTAGAACGCGCAACTATACCTGTTTACCTGTACTTACGTTCCAAGAAAAGACGAGCAACATTTCTCAAAATCAGACGTCTTGCGAAATAATTACTATGAGAATTTCAGAGAAACTGGAGTTAATGTGGAGATTTAAGGAAAATCATTCTCTGACGTGCTCTTCGTGAACAGAACAGAAAAGTCGGGAACAGATATTGGTACCAGAAGTACCCTCTGCCATAAATCGTAAGGTAGTTTGTGGAGGACAGAAGTAGATATAGATGTCGCACGTTGACTGGCCCGCCGAATCCCACAGAAAGCATCCCGGACAAATTGACATATTGGGACAAAATGTCTGTTAATATCGCGGCAATTTGATACTTCTACGGGACCTAATCACCAATGGCTGGTTTCTGCCGCATGTGGGACACCTGAAACAAATTGGGAACTCTCGTCGAAGCGAGGCATTAGCAAGACTAGGGTCGGTGTTACTCAATGATAACAGCTCCTACGACTGACTACTTTTTTGGTCCTGGGCTTACACCATGATGGAGCCCATATGAGAAATTTCAGAAGTTTGCATTTGGTACTGTAAGTTGACCCCCTGTCCCCCGTTAATTACTCTAACCTGGGAGTTCATAAGAGAGTATGACCACAGTTTTATGCCCTGAAATGTTACCCTTTTTATGACATCAAATCTGACAGATATGTAAGTAAGCGCGATTTGTCCCTATGAAATAGATTTGTAGCACTTACTTGCTAATCTGCGTACATGGACGTGAAGTATTCTTCCCTAATTTATTAATTTAAAGGAAAAGGGACATTGAGAAAGGTACAAGACAGTGATATCCAGTAAATGTGATTAATTTTTGGAGTACAAATGTCAAGTACTTTCGCAAAGCGTAGCAGATTAGAAAAGAAGGGAAGATTTAACCAGAATTAACCAGACAGACTAAAATTAGAATCCTTCCTGCCGTCCTAGATAGTTCGAGTAGCTGATCTACTGACGATGAAACGACAACACTGACAAAACATAGACACATAAAATACAGACAACATAAAACCACGTAAGACACGTATGTAATGTTAATTAGCAGAGATATGGCAAGATATTATTCCGATGCCACACAAAATTCGTTTGCTTACGAACCGAATAGTATCTGCTGTTTTGTACCCTAACTGGTCAGATGAGGATAGAGTAATATCTACAGCAACAGAAAATGTTATAGCGGGAGTAGGATTCGTTATGAATAGGAGGGTAAGGCACAGAGTGTGTTCAGTGATAGGGTTGTTCGTATCGGAATCGAGTATACATGCCGAAGTCGCTAGTTGAAGATTAAAGAGATAGAGAAAGTATATGAGGATATTGAAAGGCAATACAGTACGTAAAGGGAGATGAAAATCTAATAGTCAGGGAAGAATGGAATGGAGTTGTAGCGGAACGAGTAGAAGAAAACGTCACAGGAGAATACGAGGCTGGAATAAGGAGTGAGAGAGGAGAAAGACTAATTGAGTTCTTTAATAAATTTTAGCTAGTAATAGCGAATACTCTGTTAAAAAATTACAAGAGGAGAAGATATACATGGGAAAGGCCGGATGATACGGGAAGATTTCAGTTAACTACATAACGGTCAGACAGCGGTTCCTAAAACAGATGCTGGGTTGTAAGACTTTCCCAGGAGCAGATATAGATCAATATCATAATGTAGTAGTTATGAAGAGTAGGCTGAAGTTCAAGAGGTTAGTTAGGAAGAATCAATATGAAAATAAGTGGGATACGGAATAACGGGATACGTTTCTAGTTATCTAAGGATATAGATACACCCAAAGTTGATGGCCGTTTCCTAAAGAGAAACATGCTGACCTAACCGGACGGTCTTGACAGAAGGACGCACCTAGGATGGTGGAGGTACCACTTATGTATCAAAGTGGCGGTAACTGCCACACTTCTACCATCTGCGATGTGTACATGTCCAAGATCGGTAACAAAATGTGACTGCGGAGTGCCTCTTCGTGCTGTTTGTAAACTCGGATGCCACACCGCAGTGTGCATATGAAGTGAACAAACAGGTCTCCACAGCCAACATAACAGGGAGGAAACGAATCGTTGGCGCAGCCTTGCCACAGAAGGCCGTTCTGACTCGTTGACTCACAGGCTGGGACACCTGTTTGGACGCAAATTCCCCGAACGAGGGAGAAACTTGTACGCCTCCGTCACTGCGTGGCTTCATTTAAATTCAAATGTAACGGCCAGGAGCTTCTACAGAATATAGCCGTCTTGAGCACTTTCTACATTAAACAAATGGAAGGATGGAAATTACTTCGCCCCATCCATTCTGTAGTCCTCCATACAGGCAATCCCTCGATGGCACTCGATGGCTGGAGAAAATTAATCTAATTGCGTAAATCGATCGATTAAGTTTTATGACTTTTTAATTAATGATTCGTCCGGCCTGAGATCACCAATAAGTTCCGTGGTTGCAACTATGAAATTCACGTTACTCGATCCCCCTTTTTAGGGGCTTTGTTGGACAGTCATTGTGGTCTCGCCATGTGCGTTACATACCTTCAAAAAAGTCTCCGCATTATATTATCAAGACTTGTCTTGCATTTTCGACCAATAGTCGCTGCTCTAACCGACAGAGAGATGACTACTGTTATTTGAAGATGCGACATGACTATGCCAACACGCGCGAGAAGAATAAGGGACGTGAAAAGCGTCGGCGTCAATGCGGATGCGTTTCAAAGTCAGAAGTAAAAATTGTTTTACCCAGGCCGTATTCCAGTCTCTGTTTTACGGTGTAAGTAGGCTGTTTAGGTTTTTATGTTGGTAACGTCACGTAGTGGTTCAAATGGTTCAAATGGCTCTGAGCACTATGGGACTTAACTGCTGAGGTCATCAGTCCCCTAGAACTTAGAACTACTTAAACCTAACTAACCTAAGGACATCACACACATCCATGCCCGAGGCAGGATTCGAACCTGCGACCGGCGCCTAGAACCGCTCGGCCACCCCGGCCGGCCGTCACGTAGTGCTCTGCATGAAAATCACTGACTGTGCTGTGTGGAGTCTGTGGCTGGTTTGCATTGTCGGAATATTTGCTATTGTAGTGTTGGGCATTTGGATGTGAACAGCGCGTGGCGTTGCGCAGTTGGAGGTGAGCCGCCAGCGGTGGTGGATGTGGGGAGAGAGATGGCGGAGTTTTGAGAGCGGACGATCTGGGCCTGTGTCCGTCAGAGAAACGAAATTTGTAAGACTGGGTGTCATGAACTGATATATAGATTATGACTTTTGAACACTATTAAGGTAAATACATTGTTTGTTCTCTATCAAAATCTTTCATTTGCTAAGTATGCCTATCAGTAGTTACTGCCTTCAGTAGTTAGAATCTTTGTTTACCTGGCAGTATTGGCGCGCGCTGTGTTGCAGTAGTTCGAGTAACGAAGATTTTTGTGAGGTAAGTGATTAATGAAAGGTATAGGTTAATGTTAGTCAGGGCCATTCTTTTGAAGGGATTATTAAAAGTCAGATTGCGTTGCGCTAAAAATATTGTGTGTCAGTTTAGTGATGATCAGAATAAGTAAAGAGGGAAATGTCTGAGTACGTTCAGTTTTGCTCATCTGTTTGAAAATCAAATAACGTAAGAGGTTTATCAGCACAGTCATTTATAACTTTTCTAAGTGGACGTTTCATATGTCGACCCTTAGCGGAGGATACCTCACTGGAATCTTCTGATTTTGTCTTGTAGTTTGTGTAATTTGTATAGTTATTGTTTATTGCTAGCGCGTAATTGTAGAGAGAATCTCTTTTGTAGTTGCAGTTTTTCATTGTTGTACAATAAAACAGTTGTGGCATGCATATAGATTTGCACCACGTATTTCGCAGCTGCGCATGCAATGAACTAGATATTATTTTCAGTGATATGTTAATGTGTTTTCTTATTTTACTCTTCAAATTGTGCTTTTCTGTGTCATCGTGTGAAATATTGTGACAATTATGGAGTGTGAAAAACGTAACACTAGGCTCCGTAGTAAATTGAGAAATGATAGTGACTACGAGCGTAGCTTATCAGCACCACCGTGTAATGAATTAACAGACATTCAACGTAGTAATTTGATAACTGTGCATAGGGAAACGGAGCGGGCGGCAAATAATGGTGTGGACAGTGAAACAATTAGTGAACAGGGAAGCATTATCGATCGATCAATAGGCAACAGCACGCCTCAGGAATCCGAAATGACAGGACACAATCTTGCAAATACTGTAGATTTAGGTTTTGCGTCCTCACCGCTTTCTCAAATAAGCCAAGATACATTTTGTGCTAATCAAAATGCAAATGTTTCCGGTGCAAACTCACTGCCGAAAAGCACTGAGGAACATGTTTCAGACACCAGTGCAGTGTTATTACAATTAATGCAACAAATTTGACAAAGGCTTCAAAAGTTAGACACAACGCTTGAACAAAATCAAAAACAAATTAAAGAAACACTTCAACAAACACGTGAAGATTTAACTACTGAGTTACATAACATCGAATCGAAATGTCGAAAAGTCCGTAATGATGTAAAAACACCAGCTTGTGACCATTTTCAACATATTTTTTCGCGCCATGAAAATGCATTAGAGAATCATGAAGCAGCCATGAGAGAGCTGCAAACTATTATTCATGAAAATCACGACACCTCGCAAGCTAAAATTGACTCAGTTACATCTACCGATTCGGTTACACAACTTGCAAAAACTCAGGAAAACTTAAAAGGACACAGTAGATACGCTTTCAACACAAATGGACACTCTGAGACTTGGTTCAGAAAAACACACTGAGGAAATCAGTTCATTATCGGAGAAAGTAGCCGAACTTTCGGATCAGATACAAGACCGGTAGTCTTTAATGACACAGAAGAGTACAGACAAATTAGGAAATTCAAACAAAATCAGAATCAAATTAATACGTTACAAAAGAGAGAAATCCGGGAAGTACAAGATCAGTTGGCACAAGTAATACAAGAATTACATATTTCAGAGGAGACTCGCGCTCCAACACGGGAAGAGGGACTTAGAAATACGGAAAAACCACAAAATAATAACACAGCGCATTTCGGAAATTATGAAAGAAATTGGCAAGGTACACCGAATTAGAGATGGAACCACTGACACAACGTAACATTGACCGACATGCGACTCGCCGACATGATGATTTTGACTATAAGCTGTTGATTACTACACGTAAATTCAACACATTTAAGAATTTCGGCAACGACATTCATCCACAAGCATGGCTCCATCAATTCACTCATTGTTTTCCTCCCAACATATCATTAGAGCACAGACTAGAATTTATGTGTGGCTACTTAGAGAATGAACCAGCTGTACGAATGCGATCGGTCATTAATGATTGTCACAGTGAAGGAGAATTTTATCATGCTTTCTTCTCATTATATTGGTCTCAAGCTACACAAGATCGCGTAAAACATAGCATCATAATGACGAAACATTTCGAACAATCTGAATTTTCCAGTCTTGTCAAATATTTTGAAGACATGTTGCATAAGAATCAGTATCTCTGAAACTCATACAGCCCCTCAGAACTCATCCGCATTTGCTTAATCAATATGCCTGAACATTTACGACATATCATTTTGGCAGGACGTTGCAAAGACGACATTGAAGCTTTTCAGGAACTGTTACAAGAACTGGAAACTGACACTGACAATCGCGGGACGCGAAAACCGGAACACAATAATTACAGGTCACATCCGTCACAATTCCGCGATGACAGAAATAATAACTGAGCACGACAAAGCTATTATTACAACGCACATCGTGACCAAAACAGACACCACCCGTATGACAACTGTTGGCAGAGTAATAATAATTACAGGGAAAGATCACCTCTCCATGGTAATGACTATAACAGAGACAATCAGAGAAACAGACAATATGGGAACCAACATAATAATTGTCAAGGGAGACAGAATAACTTCAGATGCAACGGTCCACCGCACAGTTACGATTCCGGGAGAAATTCTCCACCACATGACCGACAAGAAAGAAACTATGGAAACTACCGACAGACGACATAATCATAACGACAGACCTGAATTTCATCAGAACTGGCGGGATTCAAACAGGGCAGGGCCCTCTCGGCAGGGTGAATTTATAGAAGTTAGGTCTCCTAATCCCAATAACGACGCACGCCAACAAAGAGACAGTAGGCAATGACTCACACCGCTGGCAGCCACAAAACATACTTATGAAGATGGCGACGTAGCTGCCGTGGATAGTAATTACGTAAAAATGGAAGACATTTGGGACATCTTACTCCAGGAACACGACGTAAAACAGAACAACATGGCATATCCCGTAATTCACATTACAGTAAATGACGTAAAATTTCCGGCAGTACTTGACTCTGGCAGTCCCATTTCATCTATTAGTAAAACAGCCTTTAGGAAATGCAACAGATCGAACGATTGCCTCACACTTCCGTTACGTGAGATTAAATTACAAGGTGCAATCTTTGGAAAAAGTGTAGATGTACGCCACCAAACCAACTTAGAATTCTTTCTTTTGTCAAACCCACAGTTTCTCTATGAACTACCTTATCGTTCCATTATTGTCGACGGAAGTTATATTGGGAGTAGACTTTTTAAATGAATGCAAAGCAATCTTAAACTTTCACGATGCTGAAATAAGTTTGGAGAAAGAAGGTAAGTCAATAGCTTTGAAATATGAAGATTGGCTCTCAAACCATGACGAGGAAATTAATCGGCTTTACCTCCTGTTAGACAACAGTTCGGAACTTTCGACGGAACTTGACACTAACAGTCAGTCTGAAAGTACTGACAGGGATGATATCGACGGCATATTTGAAACAAATCTGTTAATTCAGAATAAAATTCAAACAACTGAGAACTGTAATGACACTGATAAGCAGGACCTTTTTGAGATTTTACAAGCACATTCCACAGTTTTTACTCACAAAACAGGAACAATCAAGGGATTTCAATACCAATTTCGTGTTCATGAGCATACTAAATTTTGTGTTAGACCATACGGAAGTCCGGCACATTATAGGGACCGTATTAGAACAGAAACACAATCTATGCTTGACGAAGGCACTATTGAGCCTGCAGTTAGCTCATACAACAATCCATTACATGTTGTTGAGAAGAAAAATGGATCGATCAGGCTTGTCTTAGATTCGAGACAAATCAATACTGTCATCATTTCTGAAACACACAGGCCGCAAACGTTGGAAGAACTTCTTGAAAATTTTAATGGTGTAGAAGTGTTGTCTTCTATTGATCTCAGATACAGCTTTTATCAGATCAAACTTCTTCCAGAATATAGAAAATACACAGCTTTTCTTTGTTTCGGCGTTTGTTATCAGTTCCGCAAACTTCCTTTTGGTCTCAACATTTCTTCGGCAGCATTCATTCGTGGGCTAAATTCCATATTACCTGAATTCTTAAAACGTCACATCACCTTATATGTGGACGATAATCTAATAGCAGAAACCTCATGGGAACAACATAATCGCATCCTCAACAGTGTGTTACGTATTTTTGCAGAATCTGGAAAAGTCCGAATTCGGTAGGACAAAGATTAGGTTTTTGGGGCATACACTACTGGCCATTAAAATTGCTACGGACTCGAAATTTAACCGACAGGAAGAAGAGGCTGTGATATGCAAATAATTATCATTTCAGAGCATTCACACAAGGTTGGCGCCGGTGGTGACACCTACAACGTGCTGACATGAGGAAAGTTTCCAACCGATTTCCCATACACAAACAGCAGTTGACCGGCGTGGCCTGGTGAAATGTTGTTGTGATGCCTCGTGTAAGGAGGAGAAATGCGTACCACCACGTTTCAGGCTTTTATAAAGGTCGGATTGTAGCCTACCGCGATTGCGGTTTATCATATGGTGACATTGCTGCTCGCGTTGGTCGAGATCCAATGACTGTTAGCAGAATATGGAATTGGTGGGTTCAGGAGGGTAGTACGGAAAGCTGAGCTGGATGCCAACAGCCTCGTACCACTAGACCTCGAGATGACAGGCATCTTATCTGTATGGCTGTAACGGATCGTGTAGCCACAAAAAAATGGGTCAAATGGCTCTGAGGACTATGGGACTTAACAGCTATGGTCATCAGTCCCCTAGAACTTAGAACTACTTAAACCTAACTAACCTAAGGACATCACACAACACCCAGTCATCACGAGGCAGAGAAAATCCCTGACCCCGCCGGGAATCGAACCCGGGAACCCGGGCGTGGGAAGCGAGAACGCTCGTGTAGCCACGTCTCGATCCCTGAGTCAACAGATGGGAACGTTTGCAAGACAAAATCCATCTGCTCGGAGACCGTGGCTGCAGTTACCCTTGACGCTGTATCATAGACAGGAGTGCCTGCGATGGTGTACTCAACGACGAACCTAGGTGCACGAATGGCAAAACGTCATTTTTTCGGATGAATCCAGGTTCTGTTTACAGCATCATGATGGTCGCATCCGTGTTTGGCGACATCGCGGTGAACGCACATTGGAAGCGTGTATTCGTTTTCGCTATACTGGCATATCACCCGGCGTGATGGTATGGGGCGCCATTGGTTACACGTCTCGGTCACCTCTTGTTCGCATGACGGCACTTTGAACAGTGGACGCTACATTTCAGATGTGTTACGACCCGTGACTCTACCCTTCATTCGATCCCTGCGAAACCCTAAATTTCAGCAGGATAATGCACGATCGCAATTTGCTGGTCCTGTACGGGCCTTTCTGGATAAAGAAAAAGTTCGACTGCTGCCCTGGCCAGCACATTCTACAGATCCCTCACCAATTGAAAACGTCTGGTCCATGGTGGTCGAGCAATTGGCTCATCACAATACGCCAGTCACTACTCTTGATGAACTGTGGTATCGTGATGAAGCTGCATGGGCAGCTGTACCTGTACACCCCATCCAAGCTCTGTTTGACTCAATGACCAATACTAGCTCAACCAGATCTGTCACAAGATTTCTGCCTTAGCACGGATTCTTCTAAAATCGGTCTTGGCACCCATATATTTGAAGAAGCCATAGAAATGACACTACTGTTCTGAAAACCATTGCTTTTGCAAGCCAAGTGCTAACAAAATATGAAACAAATTATTCTGTGACTGACTCAGAAGCTGTAGCAGCTATCGTTTGGGCATTTAACAAATTCCATTTCTTTCTTTCTGGTAAGCACGTAAAAGTGTACAGTGATCATCAAGCATTACAATTTCTTATGTCTTCAAAATTAAATCATGACAGGTTAAAACGTTGCGCATTGTTTCTGCAAGAATTCCACTTCACAATAGTCTACATTCCCAGCAAGGGCAACATTGTTGCGGTCGCACTATCACGTGCACCGGCTGGGCTTGAGAAAAGTAACACAGAAGGCGGCAACCTCGAAAAAAAAATTCAGTACTCTTTACATTCAGAAAGTCGCATTTTGAAAATTTCATCACCACATCTTTAAAGGACATTGCTCATGAACAAGATAAAAGTCCAATTTGGAAAGACATCAAAAGTAAATGGCATAAAAATACACACACACAGATTCGGCATTATTATCTGGTTAGAAACAACATACTCTTCTAACGCTGCACTGTTGATGACAAGCTATGGGTACTTTGCATTCCTGACGATTTTGTTAATAACTTCATTTGGTATATTCATTTCAGCTACGCACATTTTGGTCCACGAAAGTCCGCAGCTCGTGGTAGTGCGGTAGCGTTCTCGCTTCCCACGCCAGAGTTCCCGGGTTCGATTCCCGGCGGGGTCAGGGATTTTCTCTGCCTCGTGATGACTGGGCGTTGTGTGATGTCCTTAGGTTAGTTAGGTTTAAGTAGTTCTAAATTGCAGGGGACTGATGACCATAGATGTTAAGTCCCATAGTGCTCAGAGCCATTTTTTGGTCCACGAAAATGTTATCGTCTTCTTCGGACGACTTGTTATTTTAACAATAAGGAAGAGAGAATTCGAACAATCTTGTCTGTAAACTTTGTCAAAAAGCTACCATCTCATATCGTGATCCATTGTTTCCTACCATTACTTCTAAATTAAAAGAATTTGCTGCTGTTGATCTCTTGGGACCCCTTGTCAGAACGTCGAATGGATTTTCGTACGTTCTTGTCGCTGTTGAACTTACTTCAAAATTTGTTTCTTTCACACCGTTACGTAAAGCCACTGGACGGTCTGTATCCAACGCCTTTGTTAAAAATTTCTTATGTGAAGTTGGACACGTTAGTAAAGTCATTTCACATAACTGACCGCAATTCAGATCTGCCTTTTGGTCACGCATGCTTCAGAATCATAAAATCAAACCTGTTTTTATTTCATTGTACTCACCACATTGTAGCCCGTCTGAACGGATTATGAAAGAAATCAATAAGCTTTGAAATAAGTCACAGAAAGTATCAGTACTGGGACAGATATTTAGACTTATTTCAAAACGTGCTGAATGAAATGCCTCATGACTCCACTGCTTCACCACCTATTCTTTTACTGAAGTGTGAAGAACCACCAAACAGAATCAGAGAATTGTACCTTTTCCGAATACACGTTGACTTCGACACAAAGACATAATTCATATGGCTATTAAAAACATAAATTCTGCTGCAGACAAAAGGAAGAAACTACAAGGGAAAGCAAATACTAAGAAATTATATATTGGCCAGGAAGTACTCATTAAAGCTCATTCATTGTCAGATAAGAAGAAACACTTCTCTCTGATTTACAATGGACCTTACAGAATCCGACGTATACCACATGATAACTGCATTGAAGTTGAAACTCTGCGTACTAGGAAGAGTAAAGGATTGCACCACATTTCACATGTAAAACCGTTTATTGAGACATAATCTGCTATTCAGCTTAGTCTTTGCTACGACGGTTTTGAGATTAAATTGATGTGGTGTGATGATATTATTACGACGACGATGTGTATTACGCTGTTGAGGTATATTTATGATCAATAAGCTGATGCTATACTAGGAATTTGATTTTTGCTACATATTTATTATGATGAAATACTGAAGAAGTGTCGACGAATATGTATATGTGTAGTAAGGTAAGGTTCAAATGGCTCTGAGCACTATGGGACTTAACATCTGAGGTCATCAGTCCCCTAGAACGTAGAACTATTTGAACCTAACTAACCTAAGGACATCACACACATCCATGCCCGAGGCAGGATTCGAACCTGCGGTCGTGCGGTTCCACACTAAAGCGCCTAGAACCGCTCCGCCACACCGGCTGGTGTCGTAAGGTAAGGAATAAGGAGTAGTGGTTAGGGACTCTGATTTGTGAAAAAGGATGTGGGAAACCAAGAATCGTACTTTAACAGTTATGACATTTGTGTCAATGTGTGAATGTATCACAACGCTGCTATTCATGAGATTTCGTTTCTACACATTTCTACTGTAATTTTTGACATGTGAATTTTTTTTATATGAGACTGTTACTGTTGTGGAAACTGCTGTCGTAAATATCTCGGTAAGGAAGCTAAGTGACCTTGACATGATGTGCTGTAGGCGCCCAGCTATGCAACAGTCGCTTGGAGAAAAAGCTGTGCCTTTCAGAGGCACAACAAAAAAAAAAAAAAAAAAAAAAAAAGGAGAGGCTGTTAACCTCGCTATTGACATTCCTTTGTAGAAATCATCGCAAATACAACAGGGTCATACTTGAAAACATATTATTACACTTTGGAGCTCGTAATTTCTGATATTTACTGAAATGTCTAATGAACTGATGAGAAACATTTTATGTCTATTGTCTTTCTAGTTGAAAGATATTTTACTGCCTTACTATTTGCCATATGGCCATATGGCTAGTGAATGCCGTTTCATGCCCTGCTTTATGTATGCATTTGTCCATTTTGTTTAATATCTAGTTTCTAGCTGCACTGCAGCATTGGTTAAAATAAATTTTAATAGATGTACTAATAGAAAAGTTTCTGTCTACAGACCCAGTAAAAAATAATTTTATGCTCTACTTTCTTAAAAAAGGGAGCACAAATAGCCATTTCCCTTCACAGGAATTGCATACATAATTTTTTCGACGATTTGGTAACTTTTTGTCCGATTGTGTTGCGCTAAAAATATTGTGTGTCAGTTTAGTGATGATCAGAATAAGTAAAGAGAGAAATGTCTGAGTACGTTCAGTTGCTCAGCTGTCTGAAGATCAAATAACGTAAGAGGTTTATCAGCACAGTCATTTATAATTTTTTTAGGGGACGTTTCAACGGGCGATAAACGGGTGTCAGTGCTTTCAGTTACACTGAGATGACAAAAGTCATGGGAAACCTCCAAATATTGTGTGCCGCATCTTTTTGCCCGGCGTAGTGCAGCACGTGGTATTACCTAGACAAGTCATCGGATGTCCACTGCAGAAATACTGAGAGCTGTAGCCTGTGAAGGCGTCCAAAATTGCGAAAGTTGCCGGCTCAAGATTTTATGCGCGAACTAACATCTCGATAGTGTCCCACAAGCATTCGCTGGAGATTTATTTCGGGCGTCCTACGTGCTCAAATCATTCGCTCGAATTGTTCTGAATATCTTCAAACCAACTGTGAATAGTTGTGGCCCTGTGTCCTGGCGGATTGTCATCCATAAACATGAAGTCGGTGAATGGCTGCAAATGGTCTCCAAGTAGCCGAACACAAACATTTCCGATCAATGATCTGTTCAGTTGAACCAAAGGAAAGACTCTACTCTATGTAATCACACCCCACACCATTATGGGGCCACCACCGGCTTGCACAGTGCCTCGTTGGCAACTTGGGTCCATTGCTTTGTGGAGTCTGCGCCACATTCCAACCCTACCATCAGCTGTTACCAACCGAAATCGGGACTCATCTGTCCAGCCACGGTTTTCAGATCGAGTCAGTCGTCTAGGATCCAACCGATACTGTCACGAATCCAGGAGAGGCACTGCATTGCGATGTCGTGCTGTTACAAATGAATTACCTTCGGTCATCTGCTGCTGTAGCCCATGAACGCAAAATTTCGACGCACTTTCCTAAAAGATACGTTCGTCGTACGTCACACATTGATTTCTGTGGTATTGCTCGTCTGTTATACTGACAACTGTTCGCAAGTCCCGCCGCTCTCAGTCGTTAAGTGAAGACAGTCGGCCACTGCACGGTCCATGGTGAGAAGTAGTGCCTCAGATTTGATTCTCTCGACACACCGTTGACACTGTATACCTCCGTATATTGAACTCCCCAAAGATTTCCGAAATTGAATGTCCCATTCGTGTAGCTCAAACTACTATTCGGCGTTCAAAATCTGTCAATGCCCGTCGTACTGCCATAATCATATCGGACACATTTTCACATGGCTCACCAGAGCACAAGTGATAGCTTCGCCAATCCAGTTGCCTTTTTACCTTTTGTATGCGATGCTAACGCCATCTGTATACGTGCATATCCCTGATTCATGACTTTTATCACCTCAGTGTAGTGAATGAAGTTAGTATCAGCTTTGTCGAAAATTCGAATCTTGTGGGATCACTCACGTACATTTTACTTGCAGCCTACAGGACGTTGCATCTCACAGGAAAGGAAGGAAGAAGTTTTCTCACCGGACAGAAATAAGAAGGAGGTTTCTCTGTGTGTCCGTGAAATCACGTTGGAGTGGAGCCACGGCGCCGGCGTTACACTGCGGCACACCGGATGCCGGGAAGAATGCAGCGGCGCTGCGCAGTGCCGGTGGCAGAGGCGACCGGCGAGTAAATTAACCGCTGGATAAATCCGGGCTGCACTTGCCCACCCGACAACAATTTGTCTTCCCGCAGCCGCCGGCGCGCAGCCCAGCGCGGCACGGCACGGCACTGTGGTATTCGCTATTCTTGCCGTCGGACTCTGCACTCTGTCCATCAGAAATATTTGAATGTTGGGTAAGACAGTTTGAATTTTCAACGTCAAACTTTTAATTGTTGGCCTCTACACATTCCCCAGTTAAGATCTCAGCGCTATCTTCGCCTGTACTCTTCGAGTTGTATGTTCTCTGACCGAAAAAAAAAAACAAAAATAAATAAATAAATCGCAGCACCGTGCAGGAGTGGTGCGTCATAAAGCAAAGCGGGTTGGTGTGTTTCTACCTCTGAAAGATCATGACTGTCGCATAAGTGTAGCGCCAGTAGCGCCTCTATGAGGGTACAAATCAGGATTGCTCTAAAAACACGCTTTAGCTGTCGTGAGCGTTGTTTACCTTTCAGACTGGACGTCGTGAGTTGATGTTAGGCAACAGTGCCTTTAACCCTTTGTTGCCTGACGGTACTTAAAAGTACCAGTAAGTTTCGACTCTCATTATTTTCTCATGGTGCAGTTTCGTGATCTGAGAGCCTGTCGGTACGTAACAGTAACTCTGCTCTACTGTTTCATAGATGTTATTGTGCAATACATAGACCTCTCTGGTGGTCAGAACTTGAAATTGTTTTTCGCGCGCTGCTGTGAAAACAGAAGATTGTATGTGGTTGTTTCCATGGTGTTGCCTGAATTTGTGAGCAGTTTATTGAAACTTCCGTTGAGTTTTCCATTGTACGTACTTACCTTCTTTGTTTTTTTTTATAATAGTTTGAAGCATTGCGTTACAAGTGAATGAGATGAAGTGGAAAATATAAGGCGGACTTATTAGTACCGTCAGGTTGTGCGAACACTTTATTGTAGCAACAATGCGTTACTCTCACTAGTTGTTCCGTCCACTTTTTCTCAAACAGAAATCGGTAAATACATTTGCCTGTGGAACAATTACAACAAACAGGAAAGGTTTGCCAGGGAATTTACCGAAAGAAAAATGTCTAAATCAAATCACAGAGAGTCATCTTTAGACCTAACAGTATTTCAATGGAAGGAAAATAAAGTAGTGTATTTTGCGTCAAACTTCCATGGCACTGAACAGAGCGCAGTGACAAGAAAACAGAAAGATGGAACTAGTATGACTATACCATGCCCAGTTATTGTATGTGATTACAATAAAAACATGGGTGGTGTGGATCATGCAGACAGATTACGTTCAACTTATGGTCTTGACAAGCGATCAAAGAAATGGTGGCACCCGTCTGTTCTGGGGAGCAATACAAATTGTTTTTGTCAATGCTTACGTCATGCACTGCCACTGCTGGAATTCAGGCGTGCTGTGGCACTAGGGCTAATGAATGAACAGCAAGTGCCAAATCTCAAAAAGAGAAACTCTGGTAAAGATGAAATAACTCTCCCAAAGAGAAGGAAGGATAACTTTTCTGTTCCGAAGGATGTACGTCTTGGCAACCGAGGAAACCATTTTGTAGTGTTCAGTTGTAAAAGAGGACGATGCGAAATGTGTGTGAAAAATAAAATTCAGTCGAGACCACATTCACAATGTAGTAAATGTAAAGTGTATTTGTGCTGCAATGAGAAAAAGAACTGTTTCCTATAATTTCATGAGGTATCACTAAATATGTGATATGTATATACTGTCAAAAATGTATAGCTAAGTTACTATGTATTGTGAAGTTGCTCTAGAGTAAATTTATGCGAAATTTAAAAAAAATTCAGAAATATCATATTTCTGTTAATTAATTTTCTAATGTAAAAATATTTAATATTTATGTGGAATAAAGTACAAGTTATAAAAATTGGAGCATTTTTCTGCGCATGTTGTGATTCTGTCCATGGAGTCTGACGGTACTTCTGAGTACCAGGAGAGAAAAACGTTATGAAAAATAAAATAAAATTTTACAAAAAATCCTACCATCATTTGAGGCCACAATAGCATAAATTGTGCAAAGAAAATGTTAAAAAGTAAATTTTTTCTTATGTCAGGAAACAAAGGGTTAAGACTCCATTATGAGCACCTCACTGTGTTTGAACGAAGCCATGTAATAGTCCTACGAGAAGCTGGGTGTTCCTTCTGCGATACTGCAGAAAGACTTAGCAGGAAAGTTGCACCGTGCATCATTACTGGCAGCGGTGGTAGCGGGACTGCACAGTCGCAAGAAGCCCGGGCTATGGATGGTCACTTTGCACTGGCATATGGCTATGGCACATCGTGCTGCACCTGCAGCCGCAGTTTGAGCAGCAGTTGGCACCACGACGACACCACGAACCGTTACAAAACGGTTACTTCAAGGACAGCTCCGAGCCAGACGCCTTGTAGCTTTGCACTCTACTGACCGCAAACCACTGTCGACTTCAGTGGTGTCAAGCGAGGGCTCACTGGAGGGCAGGATGGAGACCTTTGGTGTTTTCTGACGAAAGTTGGTTCTGCCTAAGTGCCAGTGGTCGCCGTGTATTGGTTAGAAGGAGGCCAGTTGAAGGCTTGGAACCGACCCGTCTGCATGCTAGACGCTCTAAACCTATACCTGGAGTTTGGTCTGGGGTGCTAGTTCGTAAGATACCAGGAGCACTGTTATGGTTATCCCACGAACCCAGACTACAAATTTGTACATCAATCATATGATCCGGCCTGTTGTGCTGCCATTCATGAAGAGCAATCCAGGGGTCTAAAGCAACAGGATAACGCTCGCCCACATACCTCTGGTGCAACCCAACATGCTCTCCTGACTGTCGACATGTTGCCTTGGAATGCTCGATGAACAGAAGTATCTCCAATCGAATACATTTGGAACATCATCGGACGACAGCTAGAGCCTTCGTACATCCATATTTAAATTGGATGATGGTGGGACAACAACTGGAATAATTTTTTTTTAATGAAACTCCTCCAGCTGTATTTAAGATTTCATATTTATTTGGCTACTAGTTTCGACGCTGCGTCAACGTCATCTTCAGGCCCGTACACTTTGATGATATCAATTGTGTGTGGCTGACTACTAGAAGTCCACGGTGAGACCAATACGTGCTCCACATGGATGGCGGGCAGTAATTAGTGTCACCAGTTACTGCCCGCCATTCATGTAGAGCACACATTATGCTATCCTATGCAAGCCTTTTCATTTCCGAATTACTGCAACGTACATCACTTTGAATCTGATTAATGTATTCATCACTTAGTCTCCCTCTGTAATCCCCCCCCCCCTCTCCTTCCACACACACAGTTCCTTCCATAATCATACTGACAATTGCTGCACGCCTCAGGATGAGTGCTATCAACCGATCCTTTATTATAGTCTAGTTGTGCAATAAATTTACTGTCTTCCCCCTACTCGATATAGTACTTCCCTGTTACTTACACAGTCTACCCATCTAATCTTCAGCATTCTTCTGTAGCGCCACATTTCAAAAGCTTCTATTTATTCTTGTCTGAACTTTTTATTGACCACGTTTCACTTCCATACCAGGTTACATTCCAGACAGATACCTCCAGGGGACACCTATCAGTTATATTTGTACTAGGTGTTGATAAATTTATCTTTTTCAGAATTTTTTTTCTTGCTATTACTAGTCTGTATTTTACGTACTCTCTATTTCGGACGTAATAATTTTTTTTGTTGCCCAAATAGCAAAATTCGGCAACTAAATTTGTTGTATCGTCTCGCTATCTAATTCTATCAACATCGCCTGAT
This sequence comes from Schistocerca nitens, assembly GCF_023898315.1. Classification (NCBI taxonomy): domain Eukaryota; kingdom Metazoa; phylum Arthropoda; class Insecta; order Orthoptera; family Acrididae; genus Schistocerca; species Schistocerca nitens. Next base: position 268,948,090 of record NC_064618.1, read on the forward strand.
TTAATTCAAATACATTCCATTATGCTCCTTTTACTTTTATTGATGTTCAGCTTATAGCCTTTTGCAAGACATTGTCCACTTCATTCAGCTGCTCTTCCACGTCCTTAGTCATCTCTGACAGTGTTACGATGTCATCGGCAGATCTCAAAGTTTGTATGTCTTCTACCTGAACTTACTTCATTTTCCACTTTTCGCCTTCACTTCCTTTACTGCTCGTTCATTGTACAGACTGAATAACATGGGGGATAACGCAACTCTTCCTTCTCAAATGCTGCTTCCTTTTCACATCTTTCTATGCTTGTAATTACAGCCTGGTTTTCGTACTCGTTATATTACTCATTCGCTCCCTGAATTTTATCCCTGCTTCCTTCCGAATTTCAAACACTCCATTGCAATCAATATTATGAAATGCTTTCTCTAAATCTAAAAATGCTATGAATGTTATTTTGTCTTTCATTAACCCGTGTTCTAATATAAGCCATACAGTCAATTTCGCTTCGCGTGTTTCTCCGCAACTAAAATAGTGTTGCGAGTGTGTAAGTAGGCTGTTTAGGTTTTTATGTTGGCAACGCCACATAGCGCTCTATATGAAAATCACTAACTGTGCTGTGTGCAGTCTGTGGCTGGTTTGCATTGCTGGAATTTGCTATTGTAGTGTTGGGCAGTTGGCTGTTAACAGCGCCTAGCGTTGCACAATTGGAGGTGAGCCGCCAGCAGTGGTGGATGTGGGGAGAGAAATGGCGGAGTTTTGAGAGCGGATGATCTGGACGTGTGTCCATCAGAGACAGTAAATTTGTAAGACTGGATGCCATGAAGTGCTATGTATATTATGGCTTTTGAACACTATTAAGGTAAATACATTGTTTGTTCTGTATCAAAATCTTTCATTTGCTAACTATGCCTATCAGTAGTTAGTGCCTTCAGTAGTTAGAATCTTTTATTTAGCTGGTAGTAGTGGCGCTCGCTGTATTGCAGTAGTTCGAGTAACGAAGATTTTGGTGAGGTAAGTGATTTGTGAAAGGTATAGGTTAATGTTAGTCAGGGCCAATCTTTTGTAGGGATTATTGAAAATCAGATTGCGTTGCGCTAAAAATATTGTGTGTCAGTTTAGTGTTGATCAGAATAGGTAAAGAGCGAAATGTCTGAGTACGTTGACGTGATGGTTGGGTGTTGTGTGCTGTCCTTAGGTTAGTTAGGTTTAAGTAGTTCTAAGTTCTAGGGGACTGATGACCATAGCTGTTAAGTCCCAAAGTGCTCAGAGCCATTTGAACCATTTTTTTGAGTACGTTGAGTTCTGCTCAACTGTTTGAAAATCAAATAATGTAAGAGGTTTATCTGCACAGTAATTCATTAATTTTTCTAAGGGGACGTTTCAAGTGTTTCTAAGGTCGCATATTTCCTATAATCATTCCTTCTTAACTAGTTAGCACTTCCTGTCAGTATCAGTTTTTCTACGTTGTATTTGCTGGGTTTATTTGTAGCATCTTTTAATTTACGCTTTTCGACAACTAAATGCGGTATAACCTGCTTATCGAAAGATTTTTGCTGTATTCCTTTCACCTGTTTCATTCAGTCATCGGCTAATGTTGCTTGTGAAACTCCCAGCTGGCTCTCATTCTATCTATTCCGGTCCCATCTCTTAAATTTTCTTTCTGCAATCTCTTCAGTTTCAATCGTCATTTCATTACCAAAAAATCATGTCCAGAGCCGCTTTCGTCGCTTGAAATGTCTCAGAGTTTAAAATCTGGTTTTGAAATCTCTATCGCACCATTTTTCTTATAATAAATCTAAAGCCTTCCAGCGTCTCCGGGTCTCTTCCATGTACACATCCATCTTAAATGACTCGTAGAACAAATCTTAACGACAACTACCTTCTGATCTGTACATTAATCTATCAGGTGGATTTCTCGTTCATTACTTCATTATCGTGACAGAAATACAGTGGTGAAAATAGCAGCGAAGTAATATACACCTGGATCAGAATAACGAAGTGATAAACACTTAAATGAGTAAAATTGGTAGTTCGCCATTATCTGAACGTCAACGCTGCAACAGCTGTGCAGTTCATTATTGAATTCCTTCTTAAGTGTTCCGTTGAGCTGTAGTATCAATACCGCGTTACAGGAATATAATGCCCATTTCACTTTGACTGTCACTTCCACTACATTTTTGCGTTTCATAAAAATTTAGCACGAAGAAAGAAAGAAAAATGACGTTAATGAATCACAAGAGTTACGTCACCAGCCATAACTGTCGTCAACAGAGAGACATGATAAAGGTTAGCATGGCATAAGGTTCGACGAAGCTCGTTCTCCGGTCAATTGCTGCTATTGCAGCTCACTTGTAAACAACTAGCTCTCAATCAAATTTATTAGGGGTATAATATGCTCATGATTCATTTAGTGCTTGATACGATTCCTGACTATGGTGTAGGCTCCGCTATGCCAGTTAGTGACGAAGGACGACATACCATTACTACAATAAGAGCACCTCATAAAAATATCCTATTAACTTTTTGTTGGCATGAATCTTGGTATACCTCTCCTACTACTTGGACACCGAAAACGTCGATCTCTGGAGAAAGAGTGCGAATATGGGAAAACGGCTGTCCTAGGAAAAACTTCCCTAAACCCAGAAGCGTAGGGCAGGTAAGACTAGATTTCGTGGTGGCAAAGCTACGAGCTAGTGCCAGCGAATCCCCTTATCTAGAGAACATACAGCAGACACACAATATCCATCAAACCGTGGGAAAAAGAAGAGAGAGGACAGAACATTTACCCTCCAAAGTCTGTTCTGTTGGAGCCCTTACGATGTCAAGATGCCTCACCACATGGCTAGTTCTTTGAGATCGTAGTCTCACCCGTGTCTGTCACTGCCACAGGCAGCGTCGTGGATATTTCATCCAGCGTGTCCAATCTCCATGGCACCTATCCGAGGATGCGAGGTATATTGGAATCGATGGTCGCTGCTGAGCGTCTCCCAGCTGCTCGGACATCACAGTCCGCCATCTACCAACTGAAAGGCGGAAAATCCTTTGCTTTTCATAAAACTTGTCCAACTGAATACTGGGGTCTGAAAGAATTCGCTCTCTGGGCGGCTTATCGCAAAATCCATTATTAAGGGATGGAATACGGCATTAAATTCAAGGTTGTAAGCGAGGAGCTGCTTGGGAAGGTGACGGAGGAGTTGGTGCAATCGAGTGTTCAAACAGCGACAGACTGGCGACGGTCGGCACACAGGCTAAGTACACATGGAAACAGCCTCTGGTGAGCCAGTGCGTGACAGATGTCCCGTATAGCAACCGGCGACAGTGACACAAGTGCCTCATGAGTTTCCCATACATAGTAATGTACACTCCTCGTTGGTGATATGAGTCAGAGGGAATGTTCTACTAGTCGACGAGCGATATAAAAAGGGGGCCAGCCCCAACCCAAGGAAGAGCACAGTTGGTAGTCGTCTGGGTCGCTACCCCTGCACCGGGCGTCGCCAGGCTGAGGACATGGAACAGAGTCACGTCGGGATCGAGATAATACTGAGAAGATAGTCTGAGGACCACGAGATAAAAGGAAGCTGGCATTTAGTTACGTGAAGCCGTATATCGTAACACTGTGCATTGTATAGAAGAAGCTAAAGTCAATGGTGCCAGAAGTGAATTTTCAATTAACTTCATTAGTCTGAGTTTGATTAGACCTGAGTTTCCTTGCGCTGTACACCCAGTTCTGTGTCTCTGAATACCCTCTGTAGCTTGTAGATTCTTTTCAGGGTGGAGTTCTGCAAGCTACCTACGCGAAATTCGCCCATCGATTACATCGATCGAGGTAAGCCCTCGTAATTACAAAGTGTCCTTCTCACTCCCTCTCGGTACACGACAAGCTGGTCAGTAGCTTTTACCTCTGTCGTTCAATGAAGAGGTTTTGTCGTGTTTGCTGTAATGTAATTATCAATATTAATGTTTCATTGCTTCATAGTTCCAGTGACGGTGGTGACTATTAAAATCTCCAGCATAAATCGATGGGTGGGTAGTAGTAATTGGCAGAACATCCAGTGGCCATGGCACATTTGTTGGTTTGCAAATATTATTTGTAATGGTCTCCTCCACTTGCATAGAGACATAATGGATCTCATTTTCTGTATTTGTCGAATTGAGACGAGCATGCTGGATATTGTTCTTTGCATAGGTGGCATACACTCTATGTTTATATGGCATACTCGGATTAAAGGGCCAAGTCTATTCAGGCGGTCCTTAAAAGGTCCATTTTTAAAACCTTTTTCATTTTGATTTGTCTGCATGTCCGTAGCCAGGAAATCCCATATCTGGTCTTGCTGCCTATTTGTTCTAGCTCATTTAGCGTTACCCGGGGTCACGTGTAGTAGTCGACTACGAATGCGAGCTCGCACTGGGTATGGACGATGTGCAGACTCCCTTTACAACTGGGGTGCTACAGAGCTCCGGTTTGTGATTGTGGGACTCCGAAACAGACAATCAAGCACACTGGAGGTGAATGCCCTTTGCGCTCCTACAAGGGGTGTTGGAGCGACCTCATGAAAGCTGATGATACGCCTCTTATATGAATTAAGAACCTAGATATTAACATTTAGTTAGTTTTATATGCAGTTTTGTATTTTCATACTGGTGTTGTATGTAGTATTACTAATGTTATATAGCTGTTGTTTTAAACTGCATGTGAGCCATACGAGGTGGCCGCGGTGGCCGAGCGGTTCTAGGCGCGTCAGTCTGGAACCACGCGACTGCTACGGTCGCAGGTTAGAATCCTGCCTCGGGCATGGATGTGTGTGATGTCCTTAGGTTAGTTAGGTTTAAGTAGTTCTAAGTTATATGGGACTGATGACCTCAGATGTTAAGTCCCATAGTGCTCATAGCCATTTTTGAGCCATACGAATAAATAAATTAATAATAAATTGCTAGGTACCCCAATTTTTTCGTATCACTTTCTTGGAATTCACTCTTTTAGAAATGTATGTTTACTGTAGCACACTTTAAATGGGTAGAAGAAATCAGCCTGGTGTTCAAATTACTACGTCAATCGAACTCTTTAAGCATTTTATCAGCTTGCAATACAGTTGTCTGCACGGAAGACGCCTCAACATATGTCTGATCCTACTATTAGCGATTGCAGACATTGCAAATAACCATAGAGTAAGTTGATGTGATCGTTATAACCGCTTTAAACAAATTTTAGCTGTGTGCTTAACGATAACGTACAGTAAACAGGTGCGAGTATATGTCACCCACTTCTGTTTCAGTAAAAGGGCCCAAAAGTCTTTATTAATGCAACAGGGTTCGAAATGACGTCTTTCTGTTTAGATTGCGTCGCGTAAGTTTGCAATAAAGAACGGACAGTCGTAAGTGACCAAAGCTGTATTTGTCAAGAAATGTGAATTTCCAAACCTATGAGAGTTGCTCTATCTCAATTGCGTAACTGAGGCAATAAAAACGAATTACTTTCATGTAAGTTAGAAAATAAGTTATAGATTATGAAGTTACACAAAATAAGCTTTTAGACCCACATTTCTGTTTTCAGTAGGTTGATTTTATGTTTCAAGAGCTTATTTGAATGATGTGATAGAGACAGAGAGCATTGGCATCGTGATTTCTCCAATACTTACCCACGGAACATGTCGGTGACGTGATTCATATCTCGTAAAATCTCGCATATCCCTTATTGTAACCCGCCCTTTTTGTATCTATCAACTAACGGCCTCTATCACCATGAAATATGTATTTAAGACTTCTGGCCTCCTTCCGTGATGAGCTCTCCGCGTGGATACGACTTTCAACTTGCTATGAGGAACTTGCTACGAGGAACTGCACAACGTCGAAGAGGGGACAAGCTACTGCTCGATGTACGAGACTTCAGTGTAGCCCGCGGCATGGGCTGAGGTATCGTCACCCACCGTAATTGTCCATTAGCAGCACAAATGCAGCTGTCTGTGTCCCGCGCAACATTTGAACACCTAACAATTTAGCACAGGTGCAGACTCCACGCCTGCTAAATCGGGAGCGCCTAAGTAAATCACTCGTGGAACAAAGGACAGACTTACGAGGATTTAAAATAGGTCGGCATAAAGGTCCGAGAGAGAGAGGAACAATGGGGCTCTAATATCTGCTGCGCGAGGTTACGGTTTTGCAATTACAGGCACTGCCGCTTAAATAAACGATAAACGCCCATCAAATAATTCCAATTGAGATCCTCGCTGCCCCCGCCCACTGGGATTTGTCTTTCAAAGAGCTGAGCACCTCAACGGACCGGATATCAAACCGTGTCCACCATCCCTTGGTGTAGAGAATAAAATAAGAAAACCCATTAGTCAAAAAATTAGCACACCTCTTGAATGCTTCACCCATTTTTTGTGAACAATGTCATTACAATACAAAGAGAGCTGTTGTCTGTCAAAGAAAGTGAAGCACTCAGAAGACGGCACAACATGCCAATTTAACTTCGTACACCTGCACACTTATTATTGCGTCTACGTGACCATCATGGAAGAAAGGAACGAAAAAATTTTGGTTAAACCTGCCATCGAGTAAGTAATCATTGCAGGCTGAACGTTTGCAACGGAATGGACACGGATGGAAAGCAAAATGGCCGTTATCCCATTCGTTCCTAACTACGGGATTTACTGAAACAAGGAAAAACCTTAATCCAGGTGTCCATGCGGGAATATGAAACGCACATCACTCTTAACTACTGTACCACTCTGTCCTGCCATAATTGAACAGGTTTTCGCTGACGGTAAACAAGCTTCAGCCAAATGGTCGGTAGGATTCTAAACAGAGTTAGGATTTTTCGTTGTAATTGAATATACACAAAGAAATAGCATTTGTTGTGGGAATGTTAAGACATTTACAGTTTTCTTGGCACCACAGTCGCATGGTACTTATGAAATGACATATCCGCTAGGAGACTGTCTGTCGTATGATATTCAGTTCATTTCACTATCGATTTACGCTTGCAGCCATTTTCAGCCCATGTCACAGACGAAAGTCTATTATTCACTAGCGACTTCCTGGCCAAAATCGACTACACTTGACAATGCAGATGGCAGCGTGTTAATGTCCCTAAACCACAAAGCGAGTGGTAAGTGACGTCAACGATCAGTACGTGGTGCCGAGTTTAGAAGCCTGAATTCACGGGTGTACTGAGGACTGCGCATGTGCAAAACAAGCGACAGCGGCGTCGTTGGTTAACATCGGAAAGTAATCACTTCTCGATGTGATCGCATATGTTACAGTAATGGAGTCAGCGCTTTTGTGTCTTCTTACTCCTTATTTTATTGTTAGCTTTGTTCTCGTGACACATTTCAATGGTTTCATGAGGACTACATTACTTTTACCCCAAATGTTTTACCACAGTATCTAGAAGCGAATAGTTATTAAAGTTTATCAAGTTGGACAAAAAAACCCTGAAACCTTTATCGTACGTAAACAAGAACATAAATAAATGAAATAGTTTTTAGTAAAAATTGCTTAAAAGTGAAAGTCAGCTCTACTGAAGGGGGAAAAATAGTTTTGGATAGTATTTGGCACATGGACAGAAAACGAGACGAAAAGCGTATAGTAAAAGGACGTTATGTACAGCGTTCAAAATTTGAATAACTGAACCACTCCCTGAAAATTGGACCACGGCCGGCGTCCACCCACTACGCAAGAAAGGCGATAAAACAATCTGGACAACTACAGAGGAATCTCTCTCCTAGACTGCACATCATAGATTTTATCCAGAATTCTATGTGGGATGTAATCTAGGCTCAACTGAAATTGGAATTAGGACAATACCACGGTTTCAGCCCACGGAGAAGCTGTGCAAGACACCTCTTTAATTTAAACGTAATTATGGTATGTTACAGGAAACGGGAAAACCTCTGACAATATCATTTGTAGACTTTAAGAAGAAAACTAAGAGTTCTTTCAATACTAATTGAACTGACAGACCCTAGTCTAATTTATTCACCAGAAAATCAGACGTCAAATTTAGAGGAGAAATTTCTGAACCATTCTTCACAAATCAGGGTTAAGATAAGGTGACGACCTATCACCACTACCAGTCAACTATGCACTGGAATATATGATGACAGAATGATAGAAGGATAACCCAAAGAACACAAGAAATGGAATCTCAGAATGATGTAAGTTTAAGTTACTTTGCATATGCTGATGCTCTCCTAGACAACGATGTTCAGGGAACTAGAAGTTAAGAAAGAAGGAAAGATATTGTACTAACTCATCCATCACTTTCAACAAAATTACAAGTACAGAAAAAACCGTAAATACGTTCAAATATTTCGGTGCAATTGTAACATACAACCCAAATGAAAAATCGTCACGGCAAAACAAAGGTAAAAACCTGAATAAAGCAAATTAGATTTGGAAAACGCATATAAAGAATGAAGAACGCCTATCGATAGCTGCAAAATAAAAACTTTTTGAAACAGTTGATGTTGTTGTTGTTGTTGTGGTCTTCAGTCCTGAGACTGGTTTGATGCAGCTCTCATTGCTACTGTATTGTGTGAAAGCTTCTTCATCTCCTAGTACTTACTGCAACCTACATCCTTCTGAATCTGCTTGGTGTATTCATCTCTTGGTCTCCCTCTATGATTGTTACCCTCCACGCTGCCCTCCAATGCTAAATTTGTGATCCCTTGATGCCTCATAACATGTCCTACCAACCGGTCTCTTCTTCTTATCAAGTTGTGCCAAAACACCTCTTCTCCCCAATTCTATTCAATACCTCCTCATTAGTTGTGTGATCTACCCACCCAATCTTCAGCATTCTTCTGTAGCACCACATTTCGAAAGCTTCTATTCTTGTCCAAACTATTTATCGTCCTTGTTTCACTTCCGTACATGGCTACACTCCATACAAATACTTTCAGGAACGACTTCCTGACCCTTAAATCTATACTCGATGTTAACAAATTTCTCTTCTTCAGAAACGCTTTCCTTCCCATTGCCACTCTAAATTTTATATCCTCTCTACTTCGACCATCATCAGTTATTTTGCTCCCCAAATACCAAAACCCTTTTACCATTTTAAGTGTCTCATTTCCTAATCTAATTCCCTCAGCAAGACCCGGCTTAATTCGACTACATTCCATTATCCTCGTTTTGCTTTTGTTGATGTTCATCTTATATCCTCCTTTCAAGACACTGTCCATTCCGTTCAACTGCTCTTCCAAGTCCTTTGCTGTCTCTGACAGAATTACATTGTCATTGGCGAACCTTAAAGTTTTTATTTCTTCTCCATGGATTTTAATACCTACTCCGAACTTTTCTTTTGTTTCATTTATTGCTTGCTCAACATACAGATTGAATAACATCGGGGATAGGCTACAACTCTGTCTCGCTCCCTTCCCAACCACTGCTTCCCTTTCATACCCATCGACTCTTATAACTGCAATCTGCTTTCTGTACAAATTGTAAATAGCCTTTCGCTCCCTGTGTTTTACCCCGGCCACCTTTAGAATTTGAAAGAGAGTATTACAGTCAACATTAAAAAAACCTTTCTCTACAAACGCTAGAAACGTAGGTTTGCCTTTCTTAATCTTTCTTCTAAGATAAGTCGTAAGGTCAGTATTGCCTCACGTGTTCCAATATTTCTACGGAATCCAAACTGATCTTCCCCGAGGTCGCCTTCTACCAGTTTTTCCATTCGTCTTTAAAGAATTACCGTTAGTATTTTAAGCTGTGGCTTATTAAACTGATAGTTCGGTAATTTTCACATCTGTCAACACCTGCTTTCTTTGGGATTGGAATTATTATATTCTTCTTGAAGTCTGAGGGTATTTCGCCTGTCTAATACATCTTGCTCACCAGATGGTAGAGTTTTGTCAGGACTGGCTCTCCCAAGGTCGTCAGTAGTTCCAATGGAATGTTGTCTACTCCCAGGCTCTTGTTTCGACTCAGGTCTTTCAGTGTTCTGCCAAACTCTTCACGCAGTATCATATCTCCCATTTCATTTTCATCTACATCCTCTTTCATTTCCATAATAGTGGCCTCAAGTACATCGTCCTTGTATAGACCCTCTGTATACTTCTTCCACCTTTCTGCTTTCCCTTCTTTGCTTAGAACTGGGTTTCCATCTGAGCTCTTGATATTCATACAAGTGGTTCTCTTTCCTCCAAAGGTCTCTTTAATTTTCCTGTAGGCAGTATCTATCTTACCCCTAGTGAGATAAGTCTCTACATCCTTACATTTGTCCTCTAGCCGTCCCTGCTTAGCCATTTTGCACTTCCTGTCAATCTCATTTTTGAGACGTTTGTATTCCTGTTTGCCTGCTTCATTTACTGCATTTTTATATTTTCTCCTTTCATCAATTAAATTCATTATTTCTTCTGTTACCCAAGGATTTCTAATAGCCCTCGTCTTTTTACCTACTTGATCCTCTGCTGCCTTCACTACTTCATCCCTCAGAGCTACCCATTCTTCTTCTACTGTATTTCTTTCCCCCATTCCTGTCAATTGTTCCCTTATGCTCTCCCTGAAACTCTGTACAACCTCTGTTTTAGTCAGTTTATCCACGTCCCATCTCCTTAAATTACCACCTTTTTGCAGTTTTTTCAGTTTTAATCTACAATTCATAACCAATAGATTGTGGTCAGAGTCCACAACTGCCTCTGGAAATGTCTTACAATTTAAAACCTGGTTCCTGAATCTCTGTCTTACCATTGTATAATCTATCTGATGTCTTCTAGATCTCCAGGATTCTTCCAGGTATACAACCTTCTTTTATGATTCTTGAACCAAGTATTAGCTATGATTAAGTTATGTTCTGTGCAAAATTCTACGAGACGGCTTCCTCTTTCATTTCTAGCCCCCAATCCATATTCACCTACTATGTTACCTTCTCTTCCTTTTCCTACTATCGAATTCCAGTCACCCATGACTATTAAATTTTCGTCTCCCTTCACTACCCGAATAATTTCTTTTATCTCATCATACATTCGTCAATTTCTTCATCATCTGCAGAGCTAATTGGCATATAAACTTGTACTACTGTAGTAGACCTCGGCTTCGTGTCTATCTTGGCCACAATAATGCGTTCACTATGCTGTTTGCAATAGATTACCCGCACTCCTATTTTTTTATTCATTATTAAACCTACTTCTGCATTACCCCTATTTGATTTTGTATTTATAACCTTGTATTCACCTGATCAAAAGTCTTGTTCCTCCTGCCAACGAACTTCACAAATTCCCACATGTGTAATCACACCTCCATACTTATCAAGAGGGACACTTACTTGTCAATCACATCGCGATTACGGGCAGCATGGGGTTCACGCCTGAGCCTCAGGGCGTGCGCTAGCAGCGCATGTCGGGTGTTTCAAGCGTCAACTTCGCGTCTCAATATCTCGGGATGTAATGGGGATATTGCGACGCAATCTACGCGATTGTGTATGTGCTTTCTCATGCTATGGATTGCTGAAGAAAAAATAGAGGAGGTCCATTTAAAAAAACATAAATTTGTGTTAAAAAACACATATGCTTTCGTTTTAGAATGTTTCCAAATATGTACATTCATGGGCCCCAGCCCTACATTGATACCGGTGAAAGTCGTTTTCCAATAGCTGTTATTGTTCCAGAGATATTTTGGGTGGACAAGATAGCTGGGAAACCCTGTATATTATGACTTTTGAACACTATTAAGGTAAAAATTTTTCATTTGCTAACTATGCCTATCAGTAGTTAGTGCTTTGAGTAGTTAGAATCTTTTATTTATCTGGCAGTATTGGCGCTCGCTGTATTGCAGTAGTTGGAGTAACGAAGATTTTTGTGAGGTAATAATTCATGAAAGGTATAGGTTATTGTTAGTCAGGGCCATTCTTTGGTAGGGATTACTGAAAGTCAGATTGCGTTGCGCTAAGAATATTGTGTGTCACTTTAGTGAATGTCTGAGTACGTTCGGTTTTGCTCAGCTGTTTGAAAATCAAATAATGTAAGAGGTTTATCAGCACAGTAATTCATTAATTTTTCTAAGGGGACGTTTCAAGTTTCTAGGTCGTTTCAGCAGTATGGGCAGCAGTGTGCGGACGGGCATTGTCATGCAACAACACACCTTTTGACAACAGTCCACGGCTTTTGCTTCGAATTGCATCCATTAGCCTAGCAGTAAGCATCTCACTGTAACGCACACTGTTTTCGTTGTGCCCCTTTCATCATAATGTTCCAGTACTGGACCTTGTCATCCCAAAAAACCGTATGGAACTTTTTCTTACACGACTAGTTTGGATGTTTCCATTCCATATTCTGCCGTTTACTCTCTGGCTCGTAATAATGGCTGCATGTTTCGTCACCAGTAATGATCCTGTCTAAGAAGTTGTCCCCTTCGTTACCATAGCGATCCATATGTTCTTTGCAGATGCCCAAGTGCGTTTGTTTATGCAACTGTGTGAGTTGTTTTGTGACGCATCTTGCACAGAGTTTATGAAACCCAAGTCTGTTGTGGATGGTTTCGCAGGCAGAACCATGACTAATTTGCAGACGATCTGCCACTTCGTCAACGGTTAATCGTGTGTCAAAGAGAATCAGTGTCCTCATTTGTGGCGGTAAACGGTCGTCTGGATCCTTCATCGTACGTAATACTTGTGCGACCATTTCGGAATTTTTCAATCCATTCGTAGACACTTCGTCGTGGCAAGACACCGTTCCCGTAGTGCACCGGAAGTCTTCGATGAATTTCGGTCCCTGATAAGCCTTCCGACCACAAAAAAAACGGATCACTGAATATTGCTCTTCTTTGGTGCAAATAGACAGCGGAGCAGCCATGATTAACAGCACGGCAGCGAAATCGAAACTAACCTAGCAGCCTGAAAATTGCGAATATATAACAACAAAGAAACAAGCATGCGTTATCAACGTAAAGCGACTGTGCTACCAAAATAAACAAAAATATAACAAAAATAATAATGAACTTACCCTCGTACAATACAATAGAAGCGGTAATGATCACGATCAGAAAGAAATCCAATTCATTTTTTGCAGATCTGATCACAATACCAGAAACAGAATTAGTAAGAGAACATTAGTAAGAGATAATTGTGGAAGAGTAGGAACAGCATTAAATGGATTAACGGAATTAAGGAAGATGTTAGAGAACTCCCAGTTTCATTAGATGACATAAAAAACAACACAAACACTTCCAAAATACTACAAGCATGTAAACAAAGATAAAAAAGGAGTACGAAAAATGTGATCTTGAACGAAGAAAAAAAATCTGATTGGAATGAAGAATATTGGGCAGACAGAAAAGCAAGATCCTTTCATATCATAATAAATTTTTACTGTACTTCCCATAAACAAATGGCTCTGAGCACTATGGGATTTAACATCTATGGTCATCAGTCCACTAGAACTTAGAACTACGTAAACCTAACTAACCTAAGGACAGCACACAACACCCAGTCATCACGAGGCAGAGAAAATCCCTGACCCCGCCGCGAATCGAACCCGGGAACCCGGGCACGGGAAGCGAGAACGCTACCGCACGACCACGAGCTGCGGACTTTCCATAAACGTTGCATTGTTAAATAATCGTTGAAGTGGGCTGTATTGTAGAGCAACAGTAAGTCGTAAAATGGTTCAAATGGCTCTGAGCACTATGGGACTCAACTGCTGTGGTCATAAGTCCCCTAGAACTTAGAACTACTTAAACCTAACTAACCTAAGGACATCACACACATCCATGCCCGAGGCAGGATTCGAACCTGCGACCGTAGCGGTCGTGCGGTTCCAGACTGTAGCGCCTTTAACCGCTCGGCCACTCCGGCCGGCAGTAAGTCGTAATACAGAGCTTTACATATTTGCTAAAGAGGTCCAGTGAAGACCATAAAACAAATAATAATAATGTGTATACTTTCTTGAACGTAATGTTGGTATTATGAACCGCTTGGACGACACTGTTCCTATTTTTGCAAAACAGAGTTCAGGTTTTACAAAGCTGCTTTTGCCAAGAATATCAGCTATGAATGTTGCTTCGGTTATTAACATAATATTGTCATTGTTAATTTCTCAATGCCGTTATTATATTCCAAATTTTGTAAGATGAGCTGTCCCTCATAATCTTGAGTTCGCCACTCACGCTCCAAACTGCACAGTAGAAAGCAGTCTGAATAGACATAATACTGGCGCCGATGTACACCAAAGCAAGAACGACAAGCGAAGATCCGAACAGGAAAAATACTCCAGAGACGCTGGTGTTCATTGATTGAAATGCCACGAATGGTTGCTTGGGACAGGAACGTCGCCCGTGCAAAAGGGGCTTAAAATGAGAGCAAAGCATTTGCAGAAAAATCTGTGCTGGAGGGTCTGATAGGTCTTTGCTCGTAACATTATACAGTATTGTGAGCGGTCATAAATGTTAAAGGTCGTAAATGACTCAACGATTATTCCGATTCAGCCAGTGACAAGATCCTAGGTGCTTCAGAACTGCTACAAAATGTCAAGCCAAATTCGTCACTGCAGTGAGCTGAATATCATAACACAAACAGTGCCTTGGCGAAAATGTTGTCGTTTCATAAACTCTTAAAAACTTTGTCGAAACACCAATCTTCCGAATATACTTTATACTGTAGTAGCGTATTACACGGTAATAGCCGGCTTCAGTGACCGAGCGGTTCTAGGCGCTTTAGTCTGGAACCGCGCGACCACTACGGTCGCAGGTTCGAAACCTGCCCCGGGCATGGATGTGTGTGATGTCCTTAGGTTAGTTAGGTTTCAGTAGTTCTAAGTTCTAGGGGACTGATGACCTCAGGTGTTACGTCTCATAGTGTCAGAGCCATTTGAACCATTTTGAACACCGTAATAACTGTTTTCTTTTGGGTTATGTGACATTATTTTCAACTGCTGTTATAGCTTACCAATATCACCTTTAGTTTTAGCATTATGATGTGAAAGGATAACAGAATAGGACTCTCAGAAACAGATAATCAGTCAATAATTCACTGTATTTTTTTTAAAAAAAACGAACTGTGGTTTATACAATGTATTCATTTCTGTCAGTAACAGCCGTAACCGTTCCGAAAACGAGCACAGAAAAAGCCCGCACATAAATTGCAGGTCCTGTGGGACCTTGTGCTGGGTTTTGGCTTGTGGGCGGCGAGTGTAGGGAGAGGGTGGGGCAGGGTGGAGGGGGTGGGAGTGGATAGGGTTGGGGATGGGGGAAGGGGCATTGTGGAGGGGATAGAGGCTGAAATGGAAGCTGTGAGCTAACCTTGTATCAGCAGCCAACACTCGAAATATAGTTTCCCTGTTTTTGATGTTACGTAATGAGCTTGTTTCGTGTGTGACAGAATGACGGCACGACTGTTTTCGCTCCACAGATATGACGAATTTTTATTATATGTCTGTATCTGAACATGGAAACTGCATTTCAGTTGTATTTATATGCTTGTCAGTTCTCGGTTATCATGTCCTTTTGTGCGCCATACACGATGTACTCTCCTTCGCGTGTGTTGCTGCGCACTCGAGCAGTACAGTAACAGCGGCAGCTCTCCCACGATTTATTTCAACAAGGTTGTGCTTTCGGCGCGTCGCAATTTTGCAAATAAATTGTCCGAAGAGAATTAAAAATCATCAACGCCGCGAGTGGCGTACATCAGCAAACACGCCTCTCCATTCCAATAATCCGACAGCTATTCGGACGGCTTTCGGAGGCGAGCTGCCCGGCCTTTGTTCGGTATGCAAGCTTCTTTCAGTGCTCTCGTAAATGGAAATATTGCCCGAGACAATAATCACAATAGACTGTTTGTCAAGAACGGCTGAATTCAGTCTGCCCACTCGTGCGACTGGGGTAACGTGTTCATCACAATCCCACCCCGTCCAAAACACTCCACGTAACAAACGCACGACCACACAATACTACGTAATTTCTTGTACACGAAGCTTCTGTGCTCTGAACAGAGGTAACACAGGGATCCATGAATGTTCTACGTTGGTTACAGAGTAACACTGTCCGTAGCAGTCGTTTATTTTATACAGTCGCTGCTGATGACAATGAGCACTGCAGAAACGCGAATGGACGCAGCGAATGCAAGCATTTATCCGTGACAATGGTCGAAAACAAACGATAGCCATGCATTATCTGGTACATCCTGAATGTGCAGCATACTTGGCGTGCCGGAAGTAGTAACTCAGTTCTTAGTACTAACATACCACGTCCATGTAAACAATGCATGCCCGTGTTAGTACCACCGAAGGATTCAGACGTCCCTTTCATTGAGCTCTCAGCCTAGTAAAATGTTTTCACGTATGAGAGCAGGGTGTATTTAAAGCCAGCACCTAAACATTTGATTAAATCAGTAGTTTACTTGACGTTGAAGAAAAGCGCATAAAAAAGAATAAAGAATACCTTTTAATGGAGCGTAGGAAAAAGTTTGATTTAGAATTGAATGTAGCACAATGCAAGTAGCAAATAATACGATTATAAAACGGAACTCTGAGTAAAAAATACAAATTTTAGACAGATTAATAGACTTTGAGACAGCTTTCGACAGCTACATTCACTAATTGTGGATCAACAGCCTTTAAAAATGAAGTCGTGTACCTAACTATATGCGGTATATAGCATCACTAGAACCTCTAGTAAACTTCTTGAGGTTACAGAGAAATTAAACACTGAAAGATTTCTTCTTCTTCTTTTGTTCTCGGACGGCAGCATTTTTCGTTCTCCGTTTTTCCCAATTTTCAGAAAGTCGCTTCAGTTCAGGGTAAGCTATTTCATGTCTTATTTTATCTGGTTGATGTACTGAAGTCTTGGTCTTCCTCGTGCTCCCTTCCAAGGCATTCTTCCCAGGTTTCAAACAATTACGGACCAACAGCCCCTGAGAAAAAAACACGCTGATTTAATCCGATTTGATACACATCAACGCTTTAACTTCTAGAAGACTTTTGCATGATAAATGAAAATTACAAATTTAAAGAAGATTTCATCGTCTTCTTTTGATCAGATTCCGTAGACCGATCGACAGCATTTCTCTTTTTCTGTTTTTCTATCTTCAGTGTACGTTGTAAATATCAAACCTAAATCTACGTTTACATCTACATGGATACTCTGAAAATTACATTTAAGTGCCTGGCAGAAGGTTCATCGAGCCACCTTCACAATTCTCTGTTATTCCAATATCGTATACCGCGTGGGAAAAGCGAATACTTATATCTTTCCGCGTGAACTCTGATTTCCTGTATTTTATTATGGTGATCGTTTCTTCCTATGTAGGTTGACGTCAACAAAATATTTTCGCATTCGGAGGAGAAAGTTGATGATTGAAATTTTGTGAGAAGATTCCGCCACAACGAAAAACGCCTTTCTTTTAATGTATCATTTCAGTGACACTCCCTCCCCTATTTCGCGATAATAAAAAACGTGCTGCCATTTTTTGAACTCTTTCGATGTACTCCATCATTCCTATCTGGTAAGGATCCCACACCGCGCAGCAGTATTCTAAAAGAGGACGGACAAGTGTACTGTAGACAGTCTTTCTAAGTATCCTGCTAATTAAACGCAGTCTTTGAGTAGCCTTCCCCATAACATTTTATATGTGTTCTTTCCGATTTAATTTGTTCGTAATTGTAATTCCCAGGTATTTAGTTGAATTTAAGGCCTTTAGATTTGAATTATTTAGCGTGTAACTGAAGTTTAACGGATTTCTTTTAGCACTCATTTGGATGACCTCACACTTTTCGTTACTTAGGTTCAATTGCCAATTTTCGCACAATACAGATATCTATTCTAAATCGTTTTTCAATTTGTTTTGATCTTCTGATGACTTTACTAGTCGATAAACGACAGCGTCATCTGCAAACGAACTAAGACGGCTGTTCAGATAATGTGGTGATGGTGGTGGTTAGTGTTTAACGTCCCGTCGACAACGAGGTCATTAGAGACGGAGCGCAAGCTCGGGTTAGGGAAGGGTTGGGAAGGAAATCGGCCGTGTCCTTTCAAAGGAACCATCCCGGCATTTGCCTGGAAGGATTTAGGGAAATCACGGAAAACCTAAATCAGGATGGCTGGAGACGGGATTGAACCGTCGTCCTCCCGAATGCGAGTCCAGTGTGCTAACCACTGCGCCACCTCGCTCGGTTCAGATAATGTCCCAAACCATTTATACAGCTGAGGAACAGCAAAGGGCCTATAACACTACCTTGGGAAATACCAGATCTTATTTTATGTTCCCGATATACTGAACTCTTAACATTCGTCGTGCATTCTTCGCAGACATTTTCTCTTCTATTACAATAATTTCACAATGAAGGCAGTATGTCTGCATGGGTTCCAACAGTCAGTGCTTCCACACATTGAAAGTCCTCCACGACATTATGTTCTCCTCTATGCTGTAAAAGACTTCTTCACTCGTCATTCTCTCTGTTCACGGAAACATTAGGACTCTTCTCCAACACCATACCTGAAAAGTTTGTAGCTTCTCGTGTTCTGCTTACGTTGTTGTCTATGTCTCCGAGCAAAATCAGGACAGTGCTACAAAAACTAACTTTACCTACTGTTTCTTAGCGTTTAAACTAGCATTTTTCGATCTTGGCAACTATTTCTTTTTGTTGAATTGTGTTATATCTTACGCAGTTTTACATTTCATCTCCTGGAATTTGCCTCCTTTTCTCATTAAAACTATTCTCACAACCTTATAGAAAGTTTTCAGATTATTAAATAGGCAAAACTAAGAACAATTGCGTCTGAGAGAGCCATATCTGAAGCATCTCCGAATTACTGACGACACTTCACTTTTTGGCACTAGTGAAAGCGGATTTCAACAAGAAATACGATATAATTCTTCAGGCTTTCCCCCGCGATCTAATCACATCTTGGGTTGTCGAGTGTTCTGCCGGATATCAGTTTCGTACTTGCACGATATTTCGGTAGATTAACTCGTTGCCTTTATCAGATGCGACCGGCAGAACACCCGACAACCCAGGATGTCAAGAAATAGGATAGTTTGGTAGAGAAAGTTTGAAATTCTATGTGAAAATGACTTAACATAAAACTATAATAATGTGCGAGTAACGCACTGAAAGGAAAACTGCACAAATTAATATGATCACAGAACCAGCCGATGAGTTTTTGTATTTGGGGAAGTGTAATACAACCTTAAATGGACAGCAAAAGAACGACAAACAAGAACTAAACATGATTTTCAAAACAAGAATTTCCACCTGTCTGAAAGGGAAAAATTATAGTCATTATCAGTGATGATTTATGACGATGAGACACAGACTTCTAATGCACATTATCTTCAGAAACCCTGCACTGATCAGCTAGCAACTTTGGTAATAAGCAACAGAGAAACAAAAAATAGATCAGGGAACTTATTGAAGTGGAAGACATAATTGTTACCTACTGAAAAGGAAATGGAGTGCGATATTGTAACGCTGTGACTTTGTGAAACACAAAACGTACGCGGCAAGCCCACACCATCTGTCTAGACGAATCCTCACCACAAAGGAAGAGAGAGAGTAATAAAATTAATTCTTTAATGTTGATTACATATTATAACTCCAAATAAAATTTCGAGTAAACCGATACCTAATTCAGACAAGTGGATTAATTAACAATTCATCGAACTTAATTTGTGAATTGATACTACTAAACTAACTTTACCAAGTACACAGACACTACCGAGGTATTGTTGTGATTCTTGAGTTTCTCCCGGCGTATTTGATAATCAAAATATCCACGGGTGTGCTGCCGGTCTATAGTGTCCAACGGGCACAATATTTCAGCGATCATACATGTCGCCATCATCAGGTGAATTGACGGACTGAGCTCCTGTGAACGTGCCGGCACGGAGATCCGTACGCTATGGCTGCTCAGAGGGAACTGGGTTCGGTCGCGGCGGCGGCCGATTTAAATACCCTCCGCCCGCGGCGCGCTCCCTCCGTCGTCCGCGCCCCGCGCCAAGGTCGCCCGGTGGTACAGATTGCGACGGCGTCTGAGATGACGTCGGTGTGATGGCTCTGTCCGCCGTGGTCGTCACAACTATACGTTCCCTCTGAGTAGCCATAGCGTACGGATCTCCGTGCCGGCACGTTCACAGGAGCTCAGTCCGTCAATTCACCTGATGATGGCGACATGTATGATCGCTGAAATATTGTGCCCGTTGGACACTATAGACCGGCAGCACACCCGTGGATATTTTGATTACTACCGAGGTATTGTCTGCACAGAGGAGTATCGTTTGGAGGAGCAGGAGAAATATAACATTTCCCATTTAATTAATATGGAAAACGTCCAATATGGCGAAATATAGCTTGGTCTTCCCGTTATTTCGAATCGTCGTTGAAGCCAAGGGATGGCTTCCGCGTTCTGAGTATTCGCGCCAGTTCAGGTCACCGAACTTTCGGGCCGGAATTCGGCGCTTCAGTTGGCCACGACAGGTGGTACGGCTCCCCGTCTCACCCCTGTTAAGTTGGATACAAGGGCCTTTTCGTGTATAGAAGAGGTGTACCGTATCTCATCGACTGAGTCTTTAAATAACCTGTGGAGTAGCTCTCCAGCTCATTCCGTCGTATTTCCAACAGGATCAACGTCGATATTCAGTGTATGGCAGTTACCACCATTTTGTAGCTAGCGCTTTCCATTATCTAGGGAACAGCCTAGGTTAGACAGCGGCGAACCACTCGTGATGTATAGCGTTACTAAGCAAATCGCTGTTAGAGACTATACTACCACTACGTCTGCGCCTCAAGATACTGGCGCTGCAGATCGACATGTAGTGTGGAAAGCTGCTGTGGCCGACCCCTATTACAGTTATCGTAAGCGTGACCCATGCTTGGTCTCTTCTGTTAGAGTGATACACGTTATTTCATTTTCGCTCTCTCTCTGACAAGGGAACCTCCCCATCGGACCGCCCTCAGATTTAGTTACAAGTTGGCACAGTGGACAGGCCTTGAAAAACGGAACACAGATCAATCGAGAAAACAGGAAGAAGTTGTGTGGAACTATGAAAAAAATTAGTAAAATATACAAACTGAGTAGTCCATGCGGAACATAAGCAACATCGAGGAAAATGTAGGCTCAGGAGCGTCGTGGTCCTGTGGTTAGCGTGAGTAACTGCGGGACGAAAGGTCCTTGGTTCAAGTCTTTCCTAGACTCAAAATTTTACTTTCTTTATTTTCGCAAAGTTATGATCCGTCCGTTCGTTCATGTAATAAGTTTAGTGTCTGTGTTTTGCGACCGCACCGCAAAACCGTGCGATTAGTAGACGAAAGGACGTGCCTCTCCAATGCAAGCCGAACACATTTGATCGCAAGGTCATAGGTCAACCGATTCCTCCCCAGGAAAACACGTCTGATATATTCTATACGACACTGGTGACGGCGTGTGCGTCACATGACAGGAATATGTTGTCGGCCCACCAACTTGTACACTTAACGAATGGGTAAAAAGATTCTTCTACCTTGCCCGATTTAGGTTTTCTTGTGGATGTGATAATAACTCCCAAAAAAGTGATGAAAACATGAGAGTTTGTCACATAAACTGCAACAAATGAATGCAACAGTTTCACAGTCACACAGATTTCCCTGTGCTCTGTCAAAACATATGTTTTTAACGTTTTCCAATTGTTTCCGTGTGTAGACCGTCAATTCCTGTATATGTCCAAGCAAATCTGAACATGTCCTGGAATTTTCGAGAGCGAAGTTGATTGTGTGAGTGCCTGAACTTTGATAATTGACACACGTCAATTGCTAGAAAATAAAAAAGTTAAAATTATTACTCGAGGGAAGACTTGAACCAAGGTCTTCTTTTCCCGCAGTTGCTTACGCTAACCACGAGACCACGGTCCTCCTCAGATCACATTGTCCTTGATGTGGCTATGTTCCACATCGACTACTCAATTTGTATATTTTGCTTATTTTTTTCATAGTTAGACAAAACTTCTTCCTGTTTTGTGACAGCCAGAGCGAGAGCACCAGCAGCAGCGAGTACTGTTTGTATAAAGCGTTTATTTTGCATTTTGTTTACGACCTTCCACTAAGGAAGGGATTCTATTTGTGTTTATCTGCTCTGCATAGAAACTAACAGTTCTTGATCGTTAGGAGAGAAATTTATTTTGTACTTATTTGCTGCGCTTAGCTTTTAAATAGTTTTTCTGGGAAAACCTAGCGTAGTTTTCGCGTCTCGTATTTCAGTGAGTGTTTCTTGATTATCAGAGTAGCTCATCAGAAGATTATCTTGGGAATTTGTCACCGTATAGAGTAGGGTAAACATAGTCATGTGTAGGGACTGTGGTTGTTGTGAGCGGACGCAAGGAGAATTGGCCACTCTTCGGGGGCAGGTGGAGGCTTTGTCTGTTAGGCTCATCGAGCTCGAGGCGCAGGCGTCGGCTCGTAGTGGCGTTGGGGCAACTGTGGTGAGACCTATGCCTACTTCGGTGGCCTTGGAATCACATGGAACCCCTGATGTCGCTGCGTCTTCCGGCAGTGAGCATCTTACCGGTCAGCCATCACTCCAGGGTGAATGGCGGACAGTGGTGGGCTCGCGCGTGCCTGGCCGAAAGGCGAAGGTGGGATCTGGCCGCGTGGCAGCTGCCTTACCCCTTTCCAACAGGTACGGGGTGCTACCTAGTGGTGATGACATCGTTTCCGAGCCACCACAGGATGCCTCGCCTGTTGGGCCAGTGGCCGATTCTCCGGCAAGGTCCCGACAGTCACAGAGGGCGGGCCTATTAGTTATAGGGAGCTCCAACGTTAGGCGGGTTATGGAGCCCCTCAGGAAAATAGCGGGTAGGTCGGGGAAGAATGCCAGTGTGCACTCGGTGTGCTTGCCGGGGGGTCTCGTCCGTAATGTGGAGGAGGCCCTTCCGGCAGCTATTGAACGCACTGGGTGTGACCGGCTGCAGATAGTAGCACATGTCGGAACGAATGACGCCTGCCGCTTGGGTTCTGAGGCCATCCTTGGTTCCTTCCGGCGGCTGGCTGATTTGGTGAAGACAACCAGCATCGCACGCGGAGTGCAAGCTGAGCTTAATATCTGCAGCATAGTGCCCAGAGTCGATCGCGGTCCTCTGGTTTGGAGCCGTGTGGAGGGTCTAAACCAGAGGCTCAGACGACTCTGCGACTATAATGGTTGCAAATTCATCGACCTCCGTTATTGGGTGGAGAACTGTAGGGCCCCCCTAGACAGGTCAGGCGTGCACTACACACCGGAAGCAGCTACTAGGGTAGCAGAGTACGTGTGGCGTGCACACGGGGGTTTTTTAGGTTAGAGGGACCCCCCCTTGGGCGAAACGATAAAATACCTGACGGCTTACCAGAGAGAACATCAGCATCGTTGATAAAGAACGTCCGTCCTCAGAGACCAAAAACAGGAAAAGTTAACGTAATATTGGTAAACTGCAGGAGTATCCAGGGCAAGGTTCCTGAATTAGTATTGCTTATTGAAGGAAATAGTGCGCATATAGTATTAGGAACGGAAAGTTGGTTAAAACCGGAAGTGAACAGTAACGAAATCCTAGACACAGAATGGAATATATACCGCAAGGATAGGATAAACGCCAATGGTGGAGGAGTATTTATAGCAGTAAAGAATTCAATAATATCCAGTGAAGTTATTAGCGAATGCGAATGTGAAATAATCTGGGTTAAGTTAAGTATCAAAGGTGGGTCAGATATGATAGTCGGATGCTTCTATAGACCACCTGCATCAGCAACCGTAGTAGTTGAGCGCCTCAGAGAGAACCTGCAGAACGTCGTGAAGAAATTTCGTGATCATACTATTGTAATAGGGGGAGACTTCAATCTACCAGGTATAGAATGGGATAGTCACACAATCAGAACTGGAGCCAGGGACAGAGACTCTTGTGACATTATCCTGACTGCCTTGTCCGAGAATTACTTCGAGCAGATAGTTAGAGAACCAACTCGTGAAGCTAACGTTTTAGACCTCATAGCAACAAATAGACCGGAACTTTTCGACTCCGTGAATGTAGAAGAGGGTATCAGTGATCATAAGTCAGTGGTTGCATCAATGACTACAAGTGTAATAAGAAATGCCAAGAAAGAAAGGAAAATATATTTGCTTAACAAGAGTGATAGGGCACAAATCACAGAATATCTGAGTGACCACCATCAAACGTTCATTTCTGAGGAAGAGGATGTGGAACAAAAATGGAAAAAATTCAGAAACATCGTCCAGTACGCCTTAGATAAGTTCGTACCGACTAAGGTCCAAAGCGAGGGGAAAGATCCACCGTGGTATAACAATCATGTACGAAAGGTACTACGGAAACAAAGAAAGCTTCATCATAGGTTTAAGAGTAGTCGAATCATAGCTGATAAGGAAAAGCTGAACGAAGCGAAAAAGAGCGTAAAGAGAGCAATGAGAGAAGCTTTCAACGAATTCGAACATAAAACATTGGCAAACAATCTAAACAAGAACCCTAAAAAGTTTTGGTCATATGTAAAATCGGTAAGCGGATCTAAATCCCCTATTCAGTCACTCGTTGACCACGATGGCACCGAAACAGAGGACGACCGAAGAAAGGCAGAAATACTGAATTCAGTGTTCCGAAACTGTTTCACTGCGGAAAATCGTAACACGGTCCCTGACTTCAGCCGTCGCACGGACGCCAAAATGGAAAATATTGAAATAAACGATATCGGAATTGAAAAACAACTGCTATCACTTAGTAGCGGAAAAGCATCCGGACCAGACGAGATACCCGTAAGATTCTACAGTGATTATGCTAAAGAACTTGCCCCCTTTCTATCAGCAATTTATCGTAGATCTCTGGAAGAACGTAAAGTACCTAGCGACTGGAAGTAAGCGCAGGTCGTTCCCATTTTCAAGAAGGGTCATAAATCAGATGCGAATAATTATAGGCCTATTTCGCTTACGTCAATCTGTTGTAGAATAATGGAACATGTTTTATGTTCTCGTATTATGACGTTCTTAGATAATACAAATCTCCTTCATCATAACCAACATGGATTCCGCAAACAGAGATCATGTGAAACTCAGCTCGCCCTATTTGTCCAAGAAATTCACAGTGCCGTAGACACTGGCGAGCAGATTGATGCCGTATTCCTGGACTTCAGGAAGGCATTTGATACGGTTCCGCACTTACGTTTAGTGAAAAAAATACGAGCTTACGGAATATCGGACCAGGTTTGTGATTGGATTCAGGATTTCCTAGAAGAAAGAACACAATATGTCATTCTTAACGGTTCAAAATCTGCAGATGTAGAGGTAATTTCGGGAGTACCGCAAGGAAGCGTGATAGGACCTTTATTGTTTACAATATACATAAATGACTTAGTTGACAACATCGGTAGCTCCGTGAGGCTATTTGCAGATGACACGGTTGTCTACAAGAAAGTAGCAACATCAGAAGACTCGTACGTACTCCAGGAAGACCTGCAGAGGATTAATGAATGGTGCGACAGCTGGCAGCTTTCCCTAAACGTAGATAAATGTAATATAATGCGCATACATAGGGGCAGAAATCCATTCCAGTACGATTATGCCATAGGTGGTAAATCATTGGAAGCGGTAACGACCGTAAAATACTTAGGAGTTACTATCCGGAGCGATCTGAAGTGGAATGATCACATAAAACAAATAGTGGGAAAAGCAGGCGCCAGGTTGAGATTCATAGGAAGAATTCTAAGAAAATGTGACTCATCGACGAAAGAAGTAGCTTACAAAACGCTTGTTCGTCCGATTCTTGAGTATTGCTCATCAGTATGGGACCCTTACCAGGTTGGATTAATAGAAGAGATAGACATGATCCAGCGAAAAGCAGCGCGATTCGTCATGGGGACATTTAGTCAGCGCGAGAGCGTTACGGAGATGCTGAACAAGCTCCAGTGGCGGACACTTCAAGAAAGGCGTTACGCAATACGGAGAGGTTTATTATCGAAATTACGAGAGAGCACATTCCGGGAAGAGATGGGCAACATATTACTACCGCCCACATATATCTCGCGTAATGATCACAACGAAAAGATCCGAGAAATTAGAGCAAATACGGAGACTTACAAGCAGTCGTTCTTCCCACGCACAATTCGTGAATGGAACAGGGAAGGGGGGATCAGATAGTGGTACAATAAGTACCCTCCGCCACACACCGTAAGGTGGCTCGCGGAGTATAGATGTAGATGTAGATGTAGATAGATGTTTTCTCGATTGATCTGTGTTCAGTTTTTCAAGGCCTATCCACTGTGCCAACTTATAACTAAATCTGAGGGGGGTGCGATGGGGAGGTTCCCTTGTGAGGACTGGTCTTTTCTGAAGACGGTGTTGTTTTTGGAAGTTGTGTACTTTCAACTTATCCTACATCAAGTCTATTGCCCGCCCAGAGGCTGCAATCTGTGAGCGACAATTTATGGAAGCTTGTGACAGGGCTACCTCTCATTAATGTGTCCATTTTTTTAATATCTGTTTCTCCAGATTAATCCGTCTGTCAGTGACTGTAGCTTCCCTACTGCCCCTTTTGTAAATTAGTCCCTTACTAGGCGATGAAACACCTACTGTAAGGAACGAAGTCTGACGCCTGGGACAGAAGATTGGCAGGTGAGTGATGTGCTAAGGAACAGTGTATAATACAGTTACGTCCACCATCTCCCAAAGGCTCCAGTATGCAACCTGATTAATGGATGATAGATGGGGTGTGGAAATCCTTTGCTGAGTTCCTGATAAAAATAGAAGATCTAGACCTAATACAAAGTTGACGGATCATTTTAATACATACGTAGGGTTAATTTGGATGCACGTGTATGGAAAGATCGATGATATGACGGTATATTGATAATTTTTACTTATGGACCGTCTGACAGCAACTGAATAAAACGCAATTTTAGTGCCATACGCGTTTCGCCTTTATTTTCTGGAAGGCGTCATCAGTGGCAGGTTGCGTGGACGATTTCTTACATATTACGCTCCTGTTGCGTTTTTGGTGTTGTTCTTCTTCTTCTTATGAATGCCAATTTGCGGTTTTTTTCCACATACCACAGCACTGAACCATTGGCATTGAAACAAGAGTTCAGTTCATAGTGCTGTGGTATGTGGAAAAAACGGCAAATTGGCATTCATAAGAAGAAGAACAACACCAAAAATGCAACAGGGACGTAATATGTAAGAAATTGTCCACGTAACCTGCCACTGATGATGCCTTGCAGAAAATAAAGGCGAAACGCGTGAGGCACTAAAATTGTGTTTTATTCAGTTGCTGTCAGACGGTCCATAAGTAAAAATTATCAATATACCGTAATATTACACGCAACTGAGGAAGACAGGACCAAAACAGTTGAAGATCCATATGAATTTCACAATTTCCATCACTTTTGACTCGGCAGCAGCTTCAGATGTGTGTGCATTCCTAAGGGACCAAACTGCCGAGGTCATCGGTGTCTAGGCTTACACACTGCTTAAACTAAGAACAACAGACACAGCCATCCCAGAGGGAGGACTCGAACCTCCGGCGAAAGGGGCCTCGCAATCTGTAATATGGCGCCACAAACCGCGCGACCACTCCCCTCGGATGCAGCAGCTTCAAATCTGTTAAGCCACCGACTTTTTTAAATCAGTGTCTCAGGGCACACGAGACAAATTGTATGTTGAAACCATGGTTCCATGCCAGCCTTATCAAAATAAATTGTGATGGCTGAAGTATGTTGTTGTTGTTGTTGTGGTCTTCAGTCCTGAGACTGGTTTGATGCAGCTCTCCATGCTACTCTATCCTGTGCAAGCTTCTTCATCTCCCAGTACTTACTGCAACCTACATCCTTCTGAATCTGGTTAGTGTATTCATCTATTGGTCTCCCTCTACGATTTTTATCCTCCACGCTGCCCTCCAATGCTAAATTTGTGATCCCTTGATGCCTCAAAACATGTCCTACCAACCGGTCCCTTATTTTTGTCAAGTTGTGCCACAAACTCCTCTTCTCCCCAATTCTATTCAATACCTCCTCATTAGTTATGTGATCTACCCATCTAGTCTTCAGCATTCTTCTGTAGCACCACATTTCGAAAGCTTCTATTCTCTTCTTGTCCAAACTATTTATCGTCCTTGTTTCACTTCCATACATGGCTACACTCCATACAAATACTTTCAGGAACGACTTCCTGACACTTAAATCTATACTCGATGTTAACAAATTTCTCTTCTTCAGAAACGCTTTCCTTCCCATTGCCAGTCTACATTTTATATCCTCTCTACTTCGTCCATCATCAGTTATTTTTACTCCCTAAATAGCAAAACTCCTTTACTACTTTAAGTGTCTCATTTCCTAATCTAATTCCCTCAGCATCACCCGATTTAATTTGACTACATTCCATTATCCTCGTTTTGCTTTTGTTGATGTTCATCTTATATCCTCCTTTCAAGACACTGTCCATTCCGTTCAACTACTCTTCCAAGTCCTTTGCTGAAGTATAGTGGATATAAAATGCAGGCTAGTAATCAGCAAGGAAAACATTTCTGAAGAAGAGGAATTTATTAACGTCGACTGTAAATCTAAGTCAAGACACTGATTATATCAATGGGGGAAGTTGAAAATTTGTAATGTATGGGAATTCCAACCCTGGTGTCCTGTTTACTGGGGCAAATGCACTGACCACTATGCCATCTGGACGCAGTGACCACCACTACCGATGCACTACCCTAGCACGACTCTTGTCAGGCACAAGTTCTCAACTTCTACCACACACTATTGATGCAGTGCCCCCATTCATTAGCGTCGTTGCTCGCGACATCTCGTCGATTCCCTTAAGAATTCGAGATTGTTGTGCACCTGCCCTGAAGTTATAATTGGCTGTCATCACCGTAATTACATATGTGGTATGTGTCCTTTCGGACATTTTGATTCTGCAGTGACTATGAGTAAAGACATAAAGGAACTGAAGGCATTAGCTGCCAGTGGTCATTGATCCGTATCTATAGGGAAAGCTGAAAATTCGTATCGGACTGGGATTCGAACCAGGTTCTCCTGCTTACTGGCACAAATTTTCAACTCGCCCTATTGATATAAATCAATATCCACTGGCATGTAATGTCTTTAATTCCTTTGGGTCTTGATTCATAGTGGCTGCAGGATCGAAATGGTATCCGTTGTTCTGGACACGTCCTTAAGAACAGATACCACATGTGTAAAGTGTTAGATGTTTCCGGTAGGTACTTGTCTGTTGTGTAACCTTGTAGGGGACTGATGACCTCAGAAGTTAAGTCCCATAGTGCTCACAGCCATTTGTAACCTTGTACAGAAATGAAAAGTGAACGATAAGCAACTCAGACAGGAAGATAATAGAAGCTCTTCAAATGTTGTGCCATCCAAGAAGTTGGAAATTACATAGGTATATCGATCAGCTACTGAGGAGGTATTGAATCCAATTGGGGAAAAATAAATGTCTGGCACAACTTGACTAAAACAAGGGATAGGACACACACTGAGGCATCAAAGTATGCTCAGTTCGGTAAGGGGGGGGGGGGGGGATGTCTGTAGAGGGAGACACAGGCATGAACACAGTGAACAGGTTGAAATGGTTCCAATAGTTATTCGGAGAAGAAGATCATTCATAGCAGAATTAGTCAACATTCTTTACCTAGTGTCCTTCTTTGCATCGATGTTCACATTAAAATTTCCAACTGCCTACTAGTTCCACATTAATGGTGATTTATAGTGTAAGGAAGTAACTGTACTTTATAGTATTTATGAAGCAAAGCTCCAGCAAGTTAAAGCACGTAATAATAATTACTTAACACATATTTTGTAAAAAATTTACGAAACCTATTGAAACTGTTCTCAAAATCCCTATCGCCTTCCGCCCACCATGAGAGCTGTTACGCCCACTGGTGGGTGGGCGCTATCAATTTGACTACCACTGAGTTAAAGGAATACACGAAGGAATAAGCCACGAAATAATCTTACCAGAAGAAAAGACAAAACTCGAGATGCATTTTCTTCGACACTCAGAACAAGCAACATGAGAGGGTAAACCTGCAGTAAAGAAGAATACTGAACTTAAGAATCATGGATTCAAATTTGACGTACGAAACAAGCATGAATGGTGTTAATGACGTAAATTCAAAGGGGAATGTTTCTTAGTCTGACAATGAAAGACCGAATTTGTAGACAGAAATTCGTTTACTATTTGAGGAAGCTTAAAGTACCGTCCAAAGACCTTCTAATGAATAGATGTCATTCCTATAGTGCAGTTCTGGAAAGTCTAAAAAAGTAAGCGTTCATAGATGTCACATCATGTTCAATCGATACAAAATTTCCCATTCGCAAATTTTATTACGCAGCTGGCAGTCAAAGGTCACCAAATTTGGTGAATAAGGTGGATGTTTCGTGAACTTGTACAATTAATATGTTAGTTTTCCCAATAAATGCATTTTCATTTTCATGGTGGAACTCACTGCATTTTTTTCTAGTGCAATTTTACATTTTTTGTCTGTTATTTCTGTATCCGTAACAACAAAATCAGCAACGGGGATTTCTTATCAGCAGAGAAAATACTTTTTGAAAGCTTCCCGACGTTCTGAATCCACTTCGTCTTTTATGTTGCGTGATCACCTCATTCAGTCCACTGATAACTAGTTTTTAGCTTGAAGCAGTGAATCCATGTCAGTAACAAACTGTCATAGAAAAGCAGCAGCATTCATTTTAAAGATTCCTAATGATTAGGAGACATTCGTTTCCCAAATTGCGTTTGATCAGCATTCAAGAAAAGCAGCACTCACCGTACAAATTGTTTACGTAAAATTTGAAACCCTAAGTCGCTGTTGCATCAATATTTCAAGTGTACACTCTAGATGTTTCAGTCTGCGATCGCAGTTTTGGTATCTGCTTCACGTAGGTTGTCCCCAAAAAAAGTATGGCCACACTGGAGTTGGAAGCTGTTTAGTTTCTGGAGGTGAAGCGCGTGACTCTTTACTAACTATTGTCAATTTTGGTAAACTTGGCCAGTTATTAACAACAACGTGGTATTTCAGTTTATCCATTTAAACGAAACACGCACAAAACGCAACTACTGTATAAAACAGGAAAACAAAGCTACTCTGCGGAGCGGGTTGACGTAGGAGTTGCGCTATTATGCAACATGTACCAGTATAATAAGAATAAAATGTATAGACATCTCTCTCTGAGCCATGTTGAAAAATTACAATGCAAACAGAAATAACATTCGAAAGAAAATTTATACAAGATGGAAATCGTTCAGTGGTTTAATGAGGAAGATGTTAAAAAATACGAGGTACATATTAATGTCCATGCCATAAACTAATGGTGTTTGACTGATAGTGAGGCGTTAACTTGAATACTACTCCCGATCCATAGGCACTTCTACGTATTTCATACTGCCGGCAGAATGCTGTAAAGGTTACGGCTTGTTTGACTATTTACTCAAAGTAAGTGTGACTATTACTCAAAGTATCATACCGCTAAGCTTCATGGCTCCTTCTTTTCTGTTAAGAAAAGGATGCTCAATTTTCCTATTGTGGAAGAATTTTCATGGAGGAAGGATTCGACGAATGCGATCCTTAGAGTATGTCTTCAGAATAGGGGTTCAGTATTCAATAATTCCTAAGTTACAGCAATACTTAAGAGGTGCCGGCGCTAGCAGTGTATTTAACACTAAATTCTTCTCGAATTTTCATATGGAAATGATGCTCTAAGCCCCCCCTTTTCTAACTCCTACTTTTGCTGTTCTACATGGATTAAGAAGAAACGCGAACTGACTGTAATCGACCCTGCAAGTGGAGTAGAAAAGAGTTTGGCACCTGCAATAATTTAATTTGATAGACATTAATTAAATAAAGGAAAGTTTCAGTAAGGTAGTGAGAAATGAAAGGGTTGCTCTACCGATTAACAGAATGAAAGTTCTGTCCAAAATAACAATTTGATTTATTATGACTAAACTCCAAATCATAAACAAAACACATGAAACATTTACAGTACATCAAATTGGATCAAACTGGATACTCAAATAAATGCTGTGAAGGTGAAGTTGTCCATAAACTAGATTGTGACATTTATGACGAAGTGGTATGTGGAGCCAATTCCTTGCAACTCAAATCTTAAGAGAAACACCCAGCCAACTCAACATTAATTGCTGCTACGGTAGTGATAACTCAGACAATGAACACCCAAGACAGAACAAAGTTAGAAAAGACGAACAGCGCGCATTCTGCTGAGCTCTGATTATCACAGTGCAAATTCCCTAGTCTGCCGGTGGTGCGGACATACATTACCAAGCTGTCTTCTTAACTGCAAGGACACGATCTGGCGTACCGGAAGCAATGGCTAGTTGCTTCGACGTCCCGTCGTGGTGATGATAATGTCCCGAGTATAGCCCGAAACAAATTTTCCTGGTCTGGTAGTTCCAGACTAAAGACTTCCTATCAATACAAATGCGCCTCTGAGGGAGACGAAGAAGGCTCGCCACACAATCACTGACGGTACTGTGATAGATTTTAACAAGCGAAGTCACACAGTAACTCCGATACAGTCAACTTTAGCCAAAACTGCCCTAGACAGACAGCATAGGCCACTTGTACGCAGAACGATCAATTGCCAACTGTACTCGGAAAGTTACGTTGAAGTCGAAACTTCAGCAACTTCGTTAAACAGTTACAATCAAATAAAAGTATATTAGACAGCCAACGGAAGGCAGGCTGTCCAGAGCAGCGAGATCTCAGTCTTGTAACCTACTCCAACTGAAAGGCGAGAGCTGACTCTCTCAAGAGCACCCGTACAAGCCGAACACAGATCATTGCTGTCCCCACGACAGTGGCCGTGGTTAAACGTTCCAATCAGCAACTCGAAAACCGGCGGAAAATTCCACTCTATTGCCGAAGCACTACCATTTACCAATGGAGATTCTTGGCGCCAATTTCTGCGCCGATTTTGCAACGCCACGGAGCTATGCCAATCACAGTTACGATTTTGCATAAAACGCAGGAATTTGCCCGCCAAGACGGCCTGGGGACACAAGTCATTCACACACCTCGCTGGTAGCCCGCCAGAAAGTGTTTTCGCTAAGTTTCTGCGAAGTAACGGAATCTCTAGCCCAGCCACTCCTTCAGACCCCTGCGGGCGTGTCTCCGCCGCTATTCTGACAACGTCGGCGTCTGGAAAGCATACACTCCACTCCCTCACACCCGTCGGCTTAACCCTTTCAAGATCAGCAGAGCCCGCCTGTCACCGGACCACCCGCGTGACGAGAGACACTGTGTGGCAAGTCCGCGTGTGAAGGAATAGCAACTTTTCACCGCATGCAATTAGAGAGGAAAATCGAATTAGAGTAAGACAGAAATATGAGAGAGGGCTTCTGCCACCTCTCATACTACTTTGTTCACGGAAATGTTTTGCAATGAACGGTGCCATATTGGTTAAATTAATCGTCTTTTCAATCATTTACTATTGCCTGAAATTTCTTTCACATTTAATATTTTTTTAAATATACTTGTTGTTAATAGACATTTTATTTAACGGTTCCACTGAGTCTTGCCAACTGTCGGGTCGAACGTTGGAGAGTGATATAAAACTGTGGAAAATTGCAAAAATGAAGTAGCCAAAATTTACACATGATTGGCAGATATAATTATTGTCAGAGATGAAACTTAACCACCGATTGTGGTCTGTCAAAGATAAATATATCTATCGACTCTGTAAAGTTACTATTCACATACCGCTAAGTTTCATGGCTTCTTCTTTCTGTTAAAATTATACCCATATTTATTTCTATGACTTCTCTACATTGTCATAGACTGCTTTCGAGAAATTTCAGATAATAGTCACTGTAGATAAACTTTCAAGAAATTTTACTTCATGTTTTCTTTTCTGAATAGCATCAACTGCTACAGCTGGATTTTTCTGTTTTCCCTACTCGGTAAAGACCTTTATGTTCCTTCAGTCATGTATTCATCCTTCTCTTTGTAGTTCCTCGTATACATTACGACGCGTACACGGAATGTTTATTCTTTACAGATCGGAGTGCCTGACGTATTTCCTTGGCTTGTCTAAGATTCTGTCTGGCATTATGTTTCTGTAAAATCTTTCACATCTCATAGTTTATTATTTTTTATTTAAAAGGAAGGGAAACTTTGTTCTTCCATCATTGTGTTTTATGGTTGTGATTTGGCCTGATATTGTTTCGTCGGAGAACCCCATTTACTTCTTTTCCTGAAGAGCCATTTTTCTGGAAAGCCAGTATCAGGTATTATAGTTCGGCTTCCAGGTGTTCAGGCATGCAAATTATTTTGGATTTGTCGACAAGGCTTTTTATTACACTCCTCTTTAGTTATGGATGATGGTTTGAATTCTTACACAAATATCTGCCCGTATGTGTGACTTTCCGAGCATATGTTTCAACCTTATGTCGGTTCGTCTCATAAGCAAAACATCGAAGAATGATATTCTATTTTCATTTTCCATTGTCAAAGTAAACTGAATTTTTGGGTTTATATTACGTAGTGGAGAAAAGATTTCTTGCAAAGATTTTACATCGTGTGATCTAGCCACAACTCTATCACCCACAAGTCGATACCATCGAGATGGATTCTTATTTGCCCCTTCTCGTTCGAATTTTTCCAAATAAAAATTAGAGAGCAAAGACCATGTATATGAAAATATTACCTTGTGATATTATTGGATTTCAGACATTTTGCATATGAGAAAAGGACAGCCATCAAGCTGTAGTTTGTAATGATACTAAGCATGACAACGTGAGAGTAAAGAAACGAAATCTGTGTATAACGTGCGCCTATACCAAGACGCACGGCCAGCGTTTAAAAGGTACTTTTGAACACTATGACTCGCTGGGCGCAGATATTTAAAATCATTGCCGCAGCACTTGATAGCAAGAAGCTGCGAAAGAATAATTTATCATTTGTTAGGAAAATTCTAGAGTCTTTATAGTTAGTTGTACTTCTGGTCGCCGATATGTTAACATGTACTTCATTACCTTTGATGTTTGGTCGCTGACTTGTTAAGACGTGTTGTGTAGCACCGCTACAAGTTATATTTCATTTAGTGTGATAAACCACGTTATCACCAAAAAAAAAAAAAGAAACGCTTTTGTAAACTTTGTGAAGATAAAAAATACTTACGCGCACGCCAGGACATGTAATTTTTACAAAATATCACACATACAAAAGCAGCGATTGTTGGACTGCTCCACGTATGAGAAAAACATAAAAATGTAAGTTTTGTATTCATTGTAAATTTGTTAATGTTTATAGTTTAACGCCTTTGTTCACTGTACAG
The DNA here is from genome assembly GCF_023898315.1 of Schistocerca nitens. Lineage (NCBI taxonomy): Eukaryota > Metazoa > Arthropoda > Insecta > Orthoptera > Acrididae > Schistocerca > Schistocerca nitens. The sequence goes on from NC_064618.1 coordinate 268,983,322, forward strand.
AAAATCTATACTTATTCTTTTCTTTAAATTAACTACAAATAATGTTTATGTTTAAATGAACTTTGTTACAGGTTCGCTCTTTATCGCGGTGTCTCGATTGTATTTTGGAGACCATTAATGTGTTCAATTTCGATCTGACAACTTTTTTACAAAATTTCACTGTTTTGCATTCATTTCCAATTTTTTTTTATTATTCAAATAGGTCCATTAGGTAATTTCATTGAAGAGTCTGATTGCGTGGAAGCAATCCGGGTCAAGAGGTCATTTGAGAAACTATTTTCGCGCAATCAATCTGTACGTCTCCTGAAGACAATCGAGAACCGACGCATCGGCGATCATTCATTAATTTTTCTCTCTTTCCAAGTCGTACCAAAAAACGGCCAAGGAGAACTGCCGTGAGTACGCAATGTAGTGTTAAAGGTTGCATTCTTTATCTTGTCGGCAAACATTGCCATAAATTATCATCATCAATTTTATATTTGGTTAAATTTGAAAAGCAAAACCTTTTAACGCTAGAACCTGAAAGAGGAGTTTCTCAACAGAGGTGTACATTCAAATGATACTGATAGTAACTGTTAACTAGAAGAAAGTAGACAGTTTTAACGGAGATGTAGGGAAACAAGGAAGGGGAAAGCGAGTGTTGGAGGAGTTTTGGATTGGAGTGAGGTGCTGAAAAAAAACGAGGTGCACCGTTATACGTCTTTTCAAGGTGGATAAGAGAGTAATTTCTGCTCTATTTTGCTGAAGGTCACCACAAATTCTGGTTCCTGACACAGAAAATGTTTTTTGAAGATGGCCATTTTGTTGAGAACCAATGTTTAAGACATGCGATTGAGATCTCACATGAAAGTATTAAATTAAATTACATTAATGCTTGTTCCATAGATCATAAATAGTACATTTCATAATGATACGGAACATGTCAGTTTAACGTAAGACTTCATTACACAAATGTAATTAATTTTTAAAAATTTTTTACAATTACTACTTCATATCGAAAAATTCATCATTTGAGTAGAAGGAATTGTTACTCAGAAATTCTTTATTTAAATGCTGATTGGCTGCGTGCCACAATAGCAATGCTATTTAGTAAATTACCAAAGACTTTCGTGGCAGCATAATTCACCTCTTTCTGTGCCAAAAATTTAACCCGGATTAGTGAATTTCAACTTTCATTCTAGTGTTGTAGCTGTGCACTTTGCTGTTATTTTTGTACTAGTATTGGTTATTAATAACAAATTTCGTAAGTTATTGTATGTATTATAAAGGTACTGTGAATATTCCTAATTCCTTGAATAAATGTCTGCAACGTGATCTTGGGTATGGTCCAGCTATTACTCTGATTACACACTTTTGTGCAGTGAATACTTTTTCTATTAATGGTGACTTACCCCAAAATATGGTACTACATGAAAGTAGTGAACGAAAATAGGCAAAGTGGGCTATTTTACTGATATATTCATCACAAAACTTTACAATAATTAAAAATTATTATTAAAATATTTTCTGCTTCTGATTTTTTGTTAGCAAACTTTTCATTGAGTTCGATAGAAATAGAGTCTTATCGTACTGTCGGTTGTCCTGTTTCCCTTCTCAGAATATTCCAAATTGTTTTAATTTTACTATGAGAAATGCTAATCTCAGACAGAATGTACATAAGTTTTGATAATACTGTGCAATAGTTTTTATAATATTTGACTGTTTCTGGATCGTTGCTCCTTCTAGGTGTAAAATACTATATCTATTTACAAGATAATTTTATCCTGCTAGCAAGCCACGGCTTTTAAGAAGGTTTCTCACAGTTATGTTTCAAAAAAGTATGTTTCAAATGGCTCTGATCACTATGGGACTTAACCTCTGAGGTCATCAGTCCCCTAGAACTTAGAACTACTTAAACCTAACTAACCTAAGGACATCACACACATCCATGCCCGAGGCAGGATTCGAACCTGCGACAGTAGCAGTTATGTTTCACTGTTTTCTTAGGGAAACTGTTATCAAATATACTCACGATGGTATCATGAAGTAGCTTAAATTTTAAATTGGCTTCAGGTTTCCCGTACACCTCACCCCAGTCTATCTGAGGCAGGCTTCCCCTAAAATTTGTAATTGTTAAATCGTTAACTGAACACAAAATTTTGGAGGATTGTTTCATATTACTGTATGCAGCTGTCATATTCTGTAACTAGCTGTGCATGATATTCAGAGAGATCATTCTTAAAAGTTTTTATTTGATTAATTCTTGGTCTATGAAAACATTATCTGTCATTGAGCTGCTTTGCTGTACTAGGTGGGTAGGAAAATAAATGACTGATGTCAAATTGAAAGAACCAAATAATACATAGTGTCATTCTTTCTATCACACTCTTTCAGAAAATCTACACTGAAATACCTACAAACAATAATTTGCTTCTCTCTGTCTGACAGATAGCACAACAAAGAATCCAAGTTTTTCAGAAACATCTGAAAATTTTCCAATGAACCCTATACACAGGTACAATCATAGAAGTGCCATTGTTTAGTTTAAGCTCACAGGCACACGCTTCTATATATTGCACAGTGATCCTCTATCATCTGGCTAAGACATGCACTGCGCTTGAAAAAACTTGTGACCTGGTACCTTCACCTGATTTTTTCCTGCGAGATCTGGCCCACACTATTTCCATCTCTACTACCTAACAACAAAGCTCTCCTTCTACTTTCTAATTTCCTGGTGACAGTCTGTTGAGTATTAAATTGAGCCTCTTCCTTAGTTAACCGAGGTAGAAAAGCAAACCTACTGTTTGTGCCAATTATGAAACTGTCAGTTACTGTTCCTTTCTACTACTTCCAACCTGCCTTCGCCCTGCTCTCCACTTAACCTCATCAGTTCCTCCCTAGCACTACGCTGTTAGGCCTTAAGGGCTCTAATCTTCCCTTTCTGTTCAGCTGTTTACCTATCCCTTGAACATACTTTGCAGTATCATGGAAGGGAACCACTTATTTCCCCAATTTCCATACCACTACATTCCCCCCAGTACGACCATCTGTCATAACTGCTGCATAAAACCCCAGAACCATCCTTCCTACAGAAGCTCAAGCACTTCCCTCTCATGGTTGCTTACATCTTTTTACGGAATTTATCTGGACAATAACCGTAATATTCTATTAGCTACTGCACAAGAGTCACTAACGTTATGTGGAACACTAATATGTGTGTATACTATTAACACAGTAACGTAATGCATTTAAAATATCGTTATAACTCAAAACTTCTATTCCCGAAAAACTGGACCTAAGATCAAGTTTGCGATGTTTTGATTTTTTTAAACGTTACCTTATATCTTCGTTTCAAGACAATGTCCATTTCGTTAAACTGCTGTTCCTAGTACTTTGCTGTCTCTGACAGAAATATAATATCATCAGCAATCCTCAAACTTCTTGTTTCTTTCACATGCTCCAAATTTCTCTTTGGTTTCCTTTACTGCTTATTCAGTTTACGGATTGAATAACATCAGGGACAGGCTACAACACTGTCTCACTCCCTTCTCAACCACTGCTTCCCTTTTACGCCCCTCGACTCTTATAACTGCCATTTGGTTTCTGTACAAGTTGTAAATAGACTTTGGCTCCCTGCCTTTCGCTCCCTGTACTTTACGCCTGCTATGCTCAGCGTTTCAAAGAGAGTTTTCCAGTCAATATTTTCAAAAACTTTCTCTAAGTTTATAAATGCTGTAAATGTTGGCTTGCCTTCCCTCAACCTGTCCCCTAAGATAAGTCATAGGATCGGTTGTCCTTCGCGTGTTCCTACATTTCTCTGGAATCCAAACTTGTCTTCCTCGAGGTCGGCTTCTACCAGTTTTTCCATCCTTCCTTAAAGAACTCGTTTTGGTCATTTTCACATCATTCAACAACTGCTTTCTCCGAATTTGGATTTACTACATTCTTCTTGAAGTCTGAGGGTATTTCGCCTGTCTCATGTGTGTTACAAATCAGATGGAAAAGTTCTGTCGTGGGTGGCTCTCCCAAAGCTATCAGTAGTTCTGGCTCAGTGTTATCCGAAAAAGCCCTCTGCGGAGCAACAGAAAGCTATTTATTTACAGTTTAGGGTTAGGAATGGTAATGATTCTCTGAACTTCGTTGTGAGAAAATAAATTTACTTTTCTTTCAAATTATTCTGTGACTTCTGTAATAAGGCAAGTAAGTCAGTATTTACATGCTGGATGGCTGCCCGCAGTCCTGTTGTACTTAGGTATAACAGAAGGTCACCAGTGCACCAATGATATTTTATATGGGAGAGAAGTGTTGAGAGATTAGAAACATAATTAGAAAAGTGGAGGGGTCTGTATTTATCCTTGTGGAACCTCCCATACCACACCTCTCCTGAAATTTTCAGCACTGAAATTGACAAATATACTAAATTATTCATCAAAGTCACATTTCAACATGAGGAATCGTAACCTGTCCATGCCGAGTCAAAGTACACTAGAACGCAAAACGGAACAAGATAGTCCTACGGGATCTTCGACGGAGGACACCAGTTGATGTTGTACGAGCCCTTCCTAGCGTTGGTGGCGCTGTCTTGGAAGGGCCTCCTAGTGCGGGCCGCGGTGCATATCAGCGTCTGTGCTCTGCCAGTGTCGATGTGTGAGCGTAGCCTGCGTTGCCTTCAGGCCGGAATACAAGAGCTCTATTGTCAGCTCGTTGTCTCTATCACTACACGTAGTTGGTGCAATGTAAAATATGAACAGAACCACTTTACAGGACTTACAGAAAAATTTTAACTAGTGAGTTTCTCTAGATCAGTGTCAGCCTCTACAGCATCGAAAACTTTGCCAAAGTCCAAAAGCATATAGCTGTCGACTCTAATTTGCCCATAGCAATTTCAGTTCGTTAGTCCCTTTTGCAAGGAGCAGTCAAGCTATAATTTTTTCGGAAGCCTGACTGGCGTTCATCTGGAAGATTACTTGTGGTAGTTGGAAAGCTGAATTGGAACTATGCATTCTAATAAAGTGTTTTATGCGTTGGGCATCTTTAACTGTTGAAAGCATGGTGTTAAAAAGAATTCCGCTGACAGCTGGTAGAACTGTGGATTTCAGGTGCAACCTACATGATAAAGAGAAGTTAATATACAGTGTCTCAACTCTGTGCATACTAAAATTTTTAAAAGTAATTCTAGCACATACAATGGTACACATCGCTTATAGTCAAGATATACACTGTTCAGCTGGAACGTTATGGTCACTAATAGCTGCTATATCCATCATTGGCAACTGCAATCAGAATATCACACTCCTTGGCCGTCAAGGTGCCTTGTACGAGCTCCACTGCGACCATGGATGCCCACATCAATGTTCCAGAGCATAATGGTGCCGCCGCCAGCTTGTCTCACAGTACAGGTCTGCAGGAGTTGTCCCCCTTGAAGACGACCGATGCGTCCTCCCAGTGGCAAGATAAAGAAGGTAACGGATACAGCAGACCATGCAAGGTTCTGCCACTGCGCCAACGGCCTATGGTGATGGTCATGTACACATTTCAGCCGTAGTTACCGACGCCGTGGGGTAAACTTTGGCACATGCATGGGTCGTCGGCTGTAGAGGCCCATCGTTCATGTACTGTGTGGTCACGCACACTTGTACTCTGTCAAGCATTAAAGCCTGATGTTAGTTTCACCACAGTTCACTGCCTGTCCTGTTTCACCAGTCTGCCCAGCCTAAGATGTCCGATATATGCAATTGGGAGGGAGGAGGGGGGGGGGGGGGTTCCTCCCACGACGTCTGGACGTGGTATCACCTTGGTATCGCCACACGTTTAAGTCACTCACCACAGTACTCCTCGAACACAATATGCAGTTTTTGAAATTCTCGTGCCGATGCTCCAGGACATCACAATCTGCCCTCGCACAAACACAGGTAGTTCTCGCGCCTTCCCCATTCTACACACAGACAGTACCTTCACTGATAATACATGCATCATGCATTTGTCTGATTACTAGTCATTCCTCGCCATGTGACGCTGCTCTTTTTTCTTTTTTTTAAAGAAAAAATGAGGTGGAGCCCCTCCACGCCCACACCGGCATGATGGCCAACTCAAAAGGTCTACTGCCATCTCTGCATAAGGGTTAGTATTCACTAAAGTGAAGTGTCGCAGGATGTGGGCACTGAGATGTTTGCGTACGTCTGGTTAAGCTTAACAATTTATACGCGCTTACCTGGAGATAAATTGGGTCAAAAGTTGAACGAAGGGTAGTGGTTTGACGGGCAGAGGGAAAAAAGTGCCAAGGCAAGCGTCAAGGGGAAAAAAAGAACCTCTGCGATAGTTAGGTCGGGTAGTAAGAGCAGTAGCGGCTGTCTTGCTGACTGCGATAGGTCGTGCAAGGATGGGTTACGTTAGAAGTGGGTATCATGTAATCGGATAGCATGTCATGCCAAGTTTCGTCATAAGAGGTCAGTCCTTGACGGCGCTGCAGCACGATGTGTTGCAGGTTGAGCTGTGAGAGCCCCTGCCGCGCTGTCAGTGATGACGTCGCGCAGGGGAGGGCCCAGGTCGTCCATCTGTGTCTGGTGGGCGTGCGTCGTAGCCAAGCGCTAGGAGATGGGCGGTCGCGTAGCGGCACCACTCCTCGCTTGTTGGCTGCGCTGACAGGCTCAATGAGGGCCGCGGCTGACTCTCCCCGTTCTGGCGGACGACGTAGCCCATGCCCTGCAGCGTCCCAATCGCTCTGGTAGCCCACTCGTCGTAGCAGAGCTGCTCAGAGCCGATGAACTTCGGCAGTGTTGCGGCGCACTCCGTCTTCTTCTTCTTCGGTGTGCCCAATGTGACCGCCGCGGTGTGTCCTTCCGCCGGCTACTCCGTCAGGGGAGCGGCAGCTGGCGTCTTCTATTTCCCTGCGCCGTCCGCACAGATGTCGTGTGGCATCTGCGAGCGCAGTTGCCGCAGCTGGTTGCAAGCTTCCTCGGTCTCTGAAGTCAGGGTGGCCTTGAAGGCAGCCCTATCCGCGTCCACGGCGTCTTTGAAGGCCGCAATCGCCAGCTTCGCCGCGGCCGCCAGCATGGCGCGCATCTCCTGTACTTGCGGCGCCTGCTGCGCTACCGCCGTAGGCCTGTCCCCCGCACCATTCTCACTGCAGCGATATTGGGGCCGCCTGTTGGCAGTGGGAGCAGTCTTCTCTCCCTCCGGCTTCGTCTTCGTAGGCGGCACTTGTGGAGCCGTCGTCGTCGTCTGTCTGCGCCTTGTCTCCAGCGCAGTCGTCACTGGCGAAAGCCGGACAGCGCTTCTTCTTCTGTCACTTTACGCACCGCGGCGAGTTGCGGCGGTATTTGGCCACATGCCCTTCGGCCTGGCACCTGAAGCACTGTGGCTTATAGTCCATGCCTAGGGGGAGAGCTTCGGCGGTCACAGGAAAGCCTAAGAGCTTCCTTAACCCGAAGATGCCGCTGCCATCCATCGCGGAACCCACTACGACAATGTACAGCGGTGGCCTCTTCTTATTCGTCCGGTTGTGCAGCTTGATAGTTGCACCCCGGAATTCCCGGAATCCCACACGTGACAGCCCATCCTGGACTGTCTTCTCGTCGCATATCCAAGGCAGCCCCCTGATCAAGACCTTGGATTGCTTCTCGCGCTGTTTCGGCGCGGTCGTCTCCTCCACGCTGGATGGATCCACAATGTGGGCGGCCGCAGTGCTCCTCAGTGATCGGTGGTCGGCCGCCCTCGCTGCCTGCAGTTGCACGATGGCGCCTGAGTCAAGCGATGCCTACTCCTTCGTTGCAGCAGAGCTACCTATAACATCATATATCTCTGTCCACGACCTCTACTGCACCGAATGTGCAGAGGAGGGACAGGTACATGATGCTCTTCGCGCTTCCGATCCGCATTCCTGCTGGGTTGCGGTGGCGTCGGCTTCTTCTCTACATCTGTCTTCTTCTTCTGTCCGTTTCTGCCCATTCTGTGACGCGAGAACACGACAGTTTTGCAGTGTCGTAAAAACGACGCACGACAATTTGCGCTAGCGTCACGTCACAGTCAGAGCACAGCTTCGCAGCTCTTCTTCTAGCCAATCACAGGTACCGCGCTTCACCAGAAATGCGAGCGCCTCCGCTGCTCAGACGCAACTGCGCGGTAGTGACGCTGCTATCACCTGGACGGGTTTATATCGACAGTAGGTCGTTGGTCATAATGTTCGGGCTGATCAATGTATTATTCAGTTAATATTGTGTACATTACATTGGCAAACGAATGGTGACAAAGACGTGATCCATCAGTTTCATAAAAATTGCCGGTGTCTGGATCATGTTGTTGTAAAGCCCTGTTTTAAAATTTGCTTTCATTTTAAAAAAAGGAAAAATATATTGTATGAGAGGGCGCTATAAATTTTTTAAAGGCCGGATTGGCAATAAGAAATTGTCACTATTAACATGATTAGTCGGAGCACAATGCAAATTACGGTATGGAATGGCATGAAGTGGCACATTCTTATCGGTTAAAAATGGTTCAAATGACTTTGACCACTGTGGGGCTTAACTTCTGAGGTCATCAGTCCCCTAGAACTTAGAACTACTTAAACCTAACTAACCTAAGGACATCACACACATCCATGCCTGAGGCAGGATTTGAACCTACAACCGTAGCCGTCACGCGGTTTCAGACTGTAGCGCCTAGAACCTCTCGGCCACACCGCCGGCTCTTATCGGTGTGACGGAAGGGAAACCCGATGTTGAGAAGAGTAGAAGCTGCCCGCACAGGCGGCTAAAATGGACTTGGAGGCTGGCGGAGCGGAAACTATGTATGTGGACGGTGTGACGTCATGACCTTTTACCACTGTCAGTATATTTTAGATATTATTTTTATTAATTTTAAAATTCATCAAGTTGAGACACTGTACTCTTTACCATGTAGATTGCACTGATGATATGCGTTTAGGCCGCGAAACGAGTTGTGTTTCGATAAAACAACAATATTACTAGCCGTCAGTGGAATTCTTTTTAACATCATATGTGTTCTAACGCCTTATGCACTGATACCACAGATTTGCGATTGATGAACGCACAGGACTCACTCTGACCCCATGTCAGAGAACAAATACTACTACTACTTGGGCTATGGCGTCAAGTTATTTCGGCTTAATTATCTGGGGACGTGTTAGCTAAGATGAAGATCATAATTGTTGCAGCAACATGCATTCCTCTCATTCGCTGAATGATGGGGTGCCAGAAACTTCGCTCTCTCCAAACTTTCCATTTCTTTTCTCTCCTCGTGTTTACCATTACTTCGCCCGTTTCCCGTTCTCTTCATTATAGCTGGCAATCTGCCGCCGTATTTGCAGACTCGCGGATAATCTTAATAAAGCGGGAGATGGAAGTATTTGGAGATTAGAAATGAACTCGGTGTGGAGGCAGATGCCACAGAGTTCTTAATATCGCCACTTAATTGCCAAGTAATCTGCAAGTCTATGGCTTCATTACAGCGGAGGGATCGCCCCCACCTCGCCACGGCTGCGCCAATTACCTTGTGGAGCCGGAGCCGGCGCGACGAGGGAGTGGAGCGCAGCGGAGCGGTCTGCCCCAGACCTGGCGCGGGGCGCGCTACCGCATTCACATGCAAATCGCCGCCGTCTTGCGGCCCGCCGTGTCATTACTACCCCAGGAAGACTGCTCCGGCCGCGAGTGAAAGTTCCCAGCACCAGGTCTGGCAGTCGGCCGCTTCTTTCGGCGTTACTGTGTACGCTGCGGAATGCCGACGAGGCGGAGCTCCTCAAAGGTTGCTTCGGTACCGAAAAAAAGTAGATCTGGTGATGAGGCCGATTCAGCGAGACTGAATCACTACCAGATTTTCCTTCAGCAACTCCCGCTCTCGCAACGTCAGTGGGAATTTACGTGCATCGGAGTTACCTTGCATACTAATACCATCATAGATATGCTCGTTCCTCACGCCAAGAACGTGCATAAAACATTAGGGGAATTTAAAGAGGGGAGATGTAAAGACGATATTCTCCGACACCATCTGATGGTGTGAGACTGCCATGACAGATACATCAATCCATCTAGGAGGATCACTCCAAAAGAAATGCACACCATTTTTCTTTAAATCCATCTTTTATTCTACGTGTTTGAAAGTTTTACAGTGTGTAGATACATCCATTAGGAACAATATTTTCATTTCTCCACATAATTTCCATCCCTCTCAAGTGCCTTACGCCATCTTGAAACCAGCGCCTGTATACCCGCACAGTAAAATTCTGGACCAGCCTGTGGGAGCCACTGTTTGGCAGTGTGAAGGGTGTCATTGTGGGGTGCGTACTGTAAGACCTTCAGTACACACACCATCAGGTTATTTGACTTGTCGCTCTAACGAAGTAGGCGAGTGTCAGCAATATGTCTCGTTGTCTTATCGAGGCGTGTTTATGTTCTGCCGTTAGGTCAGATGATAGAAATGCCACTTGCACGCTTAGAGTAGCAGACTGACGGTGACCGACTTTAAACAGAACTTGATTAATTTTCACACACATTTATTAAAATAATAACAAGCATAAAAATTACTTAACTTGGTTCTGGATGCTATTTACAATTGACTATCTGAAGTTCCTTTGGTATTGGTACGTTAATCTTATTCTCACATATATCTCTGATACTTGACAAAAGTGTCTATACAACAGAATTTGGTCCGTTTCTATGGCAGCGCCATCTCGTAGTGCGGAGACGGACGAGCGCTGCGCCTGCGCTGTTGTGCTTAGCGGGGCACGCTCTAGTGGGAAAGTTGTGTAAGCGCTGACTACACGGAACCATACACATAACAGTCATCATCTTCAAACCTTGTGCCATCAAGAGTCTTTCATTTTCCCAAAGAGATGACAGTCACATGGAGCCATGTCAGGATTGTAAGGCGGGTGTTTCAGTGTTGTCAATCCGAGTTTTGTGATCGCTTCCATGGTTTTTTGACTGACATGTGGCCGTGCATTGTCGTGCAACAGGAAAACATCCTGCTTTTGCCGATGTACTTGAGTATTGCTCATCAGTGTGGGATCCGTACCAGGTCGGATTGACAGAGGAGATAGAGAAGATCCAAAGAAGAGCGGCGCGTTTCGTCACAGGGTTATTTGGTAAGCGTGATAGCGTTACGGAGGTGTCTAGGAAACTCAAGTGGCAGACTCTGCAAGAGAGACGCTCTGCATCGCGGTGTAGCTTGCTGTCCAGGTTTCGAGAGGGTGCGTTTCTGGATGAGGTATCGAATATATTGCTTCCCCCTACTTTTACGTCCCGAGGAGATCACGAATGTAAAATTTGAGAGATTCGAGCGCGCACGGAGGCTTTCCGGCAGTCGTTCTTCCCGCGAACCATACGCGAGTGGAACAGGAAAGGGAGGCAATGACAGTGGCACGTAAAGTGCCCTCCGCCACACACCGTTGGGTGGCTTGCGGAGTATAGATGTAGATGTAGATGTGTTCGGAAACGACTCAGTCGAGCTTGAAGTGTCTTCAGTGTCGTCACATATGCATCACAATTTATGGTGGTTCCACTTGGCATGATGTCCACAAGCAAGAGTCCTTCGGAATCGAAAAACACCGTAGCCATAAGTTTTCCAGCAGAAGGTGTGGTTTCGAATTTTTGTTTCTTAGTTGAATTTGCATGATGCCACTCCATTGGTTGCCTCTTCGTCTCTGGTGAAAAATGATGGAGCCATGTTTCATCACCTGTCACAATTCTTCCTAGAAATTCATCTCCACTATTCTTGTACTGTTCCAAAAGTTCGCTGCATACCGTTTTTCTTGTTTCTTTGTGAGCCACTGTCAACATCCTGGGAACCCACCTGGCACAAACCTTTTTTAACGCCAACACTTTCAGTATTCTGCAAACACTTCCTTCCCCTCTCCAAACGTTGCGTGACAGTCCGTTCACTGTGATGTGCCTGTCAGCAATCGACAATTCGTTAACTCTCTGTACATTGTCTGGTGTGTGTGCAGTACGAGGCCTGCCGCTGCGAGGACAGTCCTCAATATTGCCGTGGTCGCTTTCATCACGTAACCTGCTTGCCCACCGACTAACTGTACTGCGATCGGCAGCAGCATCTCCGTACACCTTTTTCAACCTCTTGTGGATGTTTCCCACTGTCTCGTTTTCACAGCACAGGAATTCTATGACACTACGTTGCTTCTGACGAACGTCAAGTGTAGCAGCCATCTTGAGGACATGCTGTGAGGGCGCCATTCACGGAAACAGGTTGAACTAAGTTTGAAAACAAGTGGGAAGGATGTACCTACACACTGTAAAACTTTCACACATGCAGAATGAAAACTGTATTTTTACAAAAATAGTGTGCATTTCTTCTGAAGCGACCGTCGTACATTGGTACCCCTACTATCCGGCATAGGTTATCTTGCACGAGACTGACACTTACAAGGGGCGTTCAGTAAGCAATGGTGCGAGGTTCCGGGGTGGAGCTTATGCCTCTTTAATTCAGACGAATTTTGCATGAGAACTGGACATGCTCTCAGTCCCCTCCTTATATACCACCTAATTGATTATGTGCGCAACGGTAACGAAAGAAAATGATGAAAGAAAATGATGGTGGACCCTGCTATTCACATTCACAATAATTTAATAAAAATCGTAATCTGCTCAGAAAAAAGATAGCTTTATCATAATAAACATTAGGAAATGGGATTCTGCCTATATCTACGAAATGATATGCGTATTAAATATTACAACGAGATTTATTATATATCAGAACATAAATGCACATGACTGTCGACACACACAGTAAGTTAAAGGATAGGGTATACTGAAATATTATGAGAATAAGAGTTGGCTCGAGAACAAGGGCCCCCTACTCTCTGTGATGCAATAGATTGACGATAGGTCCTAATGAATCGAATATTAATCTCTCGACTTTATAGCAGTATCGCAATTAGTAGTGAGAGCTCAAATGGGATCATATGGAGAAACAAGCAAAGTGAACTTGCAGCAAAGCGAGCGCGAGTGCTGCTAAGGGATTCAGTATAAAATTGATAAGGTCCTACAATGCCGGAGCCACAAAATACTGTACCAGTACTGAAATCTGCAGCACGTCGTCGGTAGGCAGCGTCCTGATGATGTAGGCGCCGACTTCTGCCGTGCAGCAACTCTGTGTCTACCCCTGGCCGCGAAGGCTGTCCGAGAATTCTAAGTTCTTCCCAAAAGGAGCGACCAAGTCGCAAGACCAACCGACTCCGAGGAAGATCAGATCCTTAATCCACTGCCCGCACAACGCTAAAGCGAAGCGAACATTGCTCTACTCCCTACTCTCCTCGAAAACTGCGAATCAGCATTCAGATCTGATTCCAAAATTCCTCCACACTGTCTCAGAGCATCATTCGCGCCAATAGCGACTGTTCCCTCCAATTTCGAGCAGGGATTTATGACGTCAACTAGCCTCACCAGTCACCCGGCGCCAGACAGTCGCACCCAGCAGGGCACAGTCCACAAGTTCAGATGGTTCAAATGGCTCTGAGCACTATGGGACTTAACATCTGAGGTCATCAGTCCCCTAGAACCTAACTAACCTAAGGACATCACACACATCCATGCCCGAGACAGGATTCGAACCTGCGACCGTAGCGTTCTCGCGGTTCCAGACTGAAGCGCCCAGAACCGCTCGGCCACACCGGCCGGCAGTCCACGAGTATTCTCAGAATAAAGAGGACAATGCAGTCAGTCAGTGCCAGGAATCTTCGTTTCGGACACGCCGAAACGGTAAACACATGAACAGCGGCGACACTCGGATGTCTCGTGGTCGTTTCGCCCTGCATACAAGAGGCGAAACTCGAGCGACGTTAGTCGTTCCGCTATGCCCTTAAGCCTATTGTACGAATCCGTCAGAACTCAGGGAAGTGCAACCCCCAACTGGAAATGCCGTGTGCCGCGTCCTCCGATGCTTGCCTCGCACAAGCCACCCAGGCAGCTAACCCAACATGTTTAGGATTCAAGTGAAAAGCATTTTTTAAGCTCTCAGTACAAATACTCTCATTACAATAACCTTATTCGGTCTGTTACTACCGTGCAATGACATAGAAAATTAATAAAATTGATGAAAAAGAGAGGAGACATGCAAAAGAGGGCATGGAACCTCTCAATGCAACACATTGCCAGTTTCGGCTGATAAAATGTGGAAGTTGCTGTGGGACACCATGGAATATTTCTGATTCATGAGTTTCTGATAGATGGCGGCTCTATATGTAGCCTTCAAAATGGCGTCTATAACGGAGGTGCGTTTCAAGCAAAGAGTTATCATTGAGTTACTTTTGTCGAAAAACCAGAGCATCGCTGATGTCCATTGGCACTCGCAGAATTTCAGTGCAGATCTGTAAATGAACAACAGCGCGGTGAGGCTTTGGGCGAGGCATGTGACATCATTGCAACAAGGTCGCGCAAACCTATCCGATCTCCCGAGTGCCGGTCGGACGCACCCTGCTGTGACTCCTGCAATGTTGGAACGTGCTGACACTCCCATTCTAGGTGATCGACGGATCACAATCAAACATTCGCTGTTCAATTGTACGTCTCTTTTAGCACTGGAGACACCCTCGTCGACCAGTTGTGACCTCAAAGGTGTGTGCCTGCTGGCTTCCTCGCCACCTAATAGAAGACAACGAAGGTCAACGAACGACCATCTGTGCGGAATTGCTTGTGCGTTACGAGGTTGATCGTGATAGTTTTTTGTCGAACGTCGTCGCAGGTGAGGAAATGGAACAAAACGGCAATCCGTGGAGTTGCACCACACCTCCTTTCCTCCGAAGAAAAAGTGCAAAGCCGCACCATCAGCCAGGAAAAGTCACGGCTACAGTCTTCTTGCACTCTGAAGTGGTTACGCTGTTTGATGTCCTTTCTTATGGTTCGTCGCTACAAAAATGCATACGAACTTCCCGTTCTCCATGACAATGCAACGACTTACACAAGTCTCCGGACCCTAAAGGAGCTCACAAACTTCATTCGACTATTCTTCTTTATCCACCCTACATACCAAATGTCGCATCTTCCGACGTTCACTTATTTGTCCCCATGAAGGATCCACTTGACGGGAAGTAGCACCTGGATGAGGGGATGGTACTGATGCAGCAAGACCTCAACTCCACCAGTGGAGTCGTACCTTACGGACATATAGGCCTTCCCAGTAGTGTGGCGTAAGGCCATCGTAGGGAACGGAAATTCTATTGAAAGATACGTTTTTGTAGCCAAAAGAGTGGGGAATAATATGGTGTATTGAATAAAACCAGACTGATTTCAGAAAAAAAGATCTTTCATTACTTACTGAACGCACCGCGTACATACAATCTAGTTCACTGCATAAAATCACCCTCCGAAATTTCTTTTCCGCAGACTGAGGCTGTGGTAGACCATTCAACATGCCCCTGAGATGCTAACAGAATCTGATCCCTGTGACTATACAGTGAACAGACCGCTTCCCATATCATGTGAAACGTCAAGATAAAAATCACATGAGGCAAAGTAATACCCATCTGAATGTAAACAGGGGCGGCTCAATCAGTCATGAAATATTGGTACCACAGCACACATAGGTATGGTGATAGAGGTGTTTCACTGATCTGTGGTACGAAAGCAGAGCTCACTATAACGTCCTGTTAATCAGTAAACTGCATAACATGATTTCAGTCATTAAATACATAGAATACTTAATAATAAAGTGCCCAAGGATTCAAATGAATTATAAAAGGAATATCATAAGACAATGGTAAAGATGGATGGAATTGAAAATGAAATGATACAATTAATTAGGTCTACAATAACCCCCAATGATTTCATAATTTGTGAACGGTCTAACGAAAACAAGCCAAAAAAGTGGATGTAATCACCAATACCCTTACCTAAGTGCTAGCGGAGTTCAGCTAGCAGGCTGTGTGAATTGATTTTAGAAATCCGTGACTCTAACTTGGAACAAACACCTTCATGATCGTCTTGTCATGACAAGTGCAAACGCGGCTTATGACTATCATTCTGAAACTCAGGTGCGGATAATGCCTGGGGTGACAGCTGAAACTTATAAGTTCAACCCTGGTTTCTGTGATGTCTTCCATCTCTGCAGCTCTAAAAGTTAAAGCAACTCTCCGCTATTTTACTCAGAACTTTTGCTGGTCCTGTCACCACCGGGCTGTCTTCAGCCATTCACTGTAGATCTTGCGAGTTCCGAGCAATGAACAGTTTGTAACGATAATAATAATTTCTTTTCTCCTCAAGAACCTGGTGTGATTAACCAGTACTGCTCGTTCCTCTGTCAGAGGAGGGCTAGCAAAATTTCTCTCCCACCATGAGAGCAGTGACATGTTTTAGCCAATGACAAGGGCTGCACGTACACACTGGCGACTCCTTCTCCCTGCTATGAAAATAATTTTGGTGAAGCAACTCTGGACAGCCTAATAAAATTTAAAGAACTCCTGCTGACCTTTGAATGCATGAGATTCTTCTCGACCTGACTGCGTCGTGTTTCCCATCCCCTTTGCAGATTTGTACCTTTCTCGAAAACATTTTTTGCTCGATTTCTCACAATGGCAGTTTATGGCATGGCAGAAGCCGTCTTCTGGACTGTGCGAGATTTTTATCTTCTACACCTACATCTTCACGTGTTATATTGTATCTGACAATGCATGTCCGTTCATTCCTGCCTTGGCACGTGGCTGTCTCAGCTAGGGACACTTTTACGATACACCAGCCATTAAACGCCCTCACTTTTTCACAGTCTTTCGCACAGTCTGCCAGCAGGCCCAACTTCCAGAGAAGCACTACATGTGTCTTTCATCGAGTCGAAATGAAACCAAGAAGCGCTTATTAATTTTGCAATCATTGATGTTTGTTTCATTATCATTACCATTTTCATCCATCGATAGTAATTAGAATTAAATTTGGGTAGTTTAACTTATAGAGAGGGCTGTTGGTTAGGCTAAGGAGCAGTTTTGGATAAACTGTCCCCTCGCAACTGCTGTTCACTTCGTGCAACACGAATGTGCTTCCAAAACGTGAATAAACTTACACCAGCAACGTATTCACGAAGATGCTGCTTTGTCCTCAATCTGGAGACTGGTTTGATGCAGTTGTTCTCATCATCGATCCTGTGCAGGCCACTTCATTTTTGCGTAGCTGCTGCAACATCCACATGAACCTGCATTCTGAAGTGAAGTACTGGTCCCCCTTCGCAGTTTTTACCTCTTCCTTCCAGTAATTAACTATTCCATGCCGCAAGATGTGTCCTATCAATCTCTTCCTTCTTGTGGTGAAGTTGTGCCTCCCGTCATTGTCACTCCAATTCCAGCTCGTACCTTTACCTTAGTTGCTCTACCCAACTAATCTTCAGGAGTTTTCGATGACACTACATATAAAAAGCTTCTGTTCTCCATAAATATGAAGTAATTTACTGTGTTTTTGCATAGTATGTTGATGGTCACTTTTTGTGCCTCCTGAAACTTTGAACGCTTCGAAATTGGTAGAGAATAATGAACAAACTTAAATACAGTTATCTCAAGTGGATGTAAAAATAAAGAGAATAAAGATTTCAAAACGGTTATCATTTATTCTTCTGTCTCAGTTGCGCTTTTTTTTTTTTAAATACATGACATTTTTGATCTCTGTAGATCATCTCCAAATCTAAAAGAAAGGAAAACTTAATATTTTCTGTCCATTATCTTATAATAAATGTAGAAGTTACCTAAGAAGTTGCGTCAGCAATCCTCTGTGTCTGTGTGAGAACCATTTACCGCTCGTTCGTTGTTGTATCATCCTAACAGACTCATAATGAAGAGAGAGTAAAACATTAAATAATATAACTGCGTCCTCAAGGCAACACAGAGCCATCTAGGTTCTGCGCAGTAAATGGCGCCGCTTTTGTGTAACTGTATTTATCGTATAAAAACTCTCGTTAAAATATTGAAAGAGTGTAACGATGGATATACATATTGTAAAAGACATACAGTAAAATTACAAAAGTAGAGTTATGTAAAGTAACTAGAACTGAATTTTGTTGTTGTGATTTTCAGTCCGAAGACTAGTTTAATGTAGCCTTCCATGCTACTCTACTCCGTGTAAGCCTCTTCATCTCCGAACAGCTATTGCAACCTATCTCCTTCTGAATCGGCCTACTGTATTCATCTATTGATCTCCCTCTACGATTTTTAAACCCACCTCCCCCCTCCCACATCCCCCCTCAACTTCCCTTCAATAGTAAACTGATGTTACCTTTATGTCTCAGAATATGTCCTACCAACCGACCCCCTTCTTCTAGCCAGGTTGGACCACAAATTTTGTTTCTCCCCTATTCTGTTCAGTATTTCTTCATTAGCACGTGATCTACGCATATAGTCTTCAGCATTCTTCTGTTCTTCTGTAGCACCACTTTTCCAAAGCTTCTATTCTCTTCTTGTATAAACTGTTTATCACTTCCATGTACGGGTTGATTTTATATCCTCTCTGCTTCGTCCACATCAGCCATTTTGCTCCTCAAATAGCAAACCTCGCCTACTAGTTTAAGTGTATCGTTTCCTAACCTAATTCTCTTAGCGTCATCTGATTTAATTAGACTACATTCGATTATCCTTGTTGTGCTTTTGTTGATTTCGTCTTATAACCGTTTTGCAAATACACTGCCTTCAGTGAAAGAATTTCAATGTCATCAGCGTGCCTCAAAGGTTTTGTACGTCCCTGACCTTATAGATATATATGGAATTTAATTGTATTCAGTTAATCCTGTAATATTAAAGATACTCTCCTAACTGTTCAACGATAAATTAAAACTGCATGTATGTCATGTTTGTTGTAGTAGTGAACTTATTAAGTTGCACTCTTTTCTGATATTGGAAGTTATTCTCAACAATTATGTTGCTCGACGGAACGAGTCTTCTGCTGTCTGACGTCTCGCTGCTAAGTGTGTTGTACGTTAATCAACTCAGGAATAGACTGCTCGTAACAGACCATTCGGAAATTGTCCACGCAATGAAAAGATTCTAGATTGGATTCCGGTAAACATTATCCATCCAAGGAAAACCTTAAGAACGAGGAGGAAAACACTTTTGCGGCAAATAAATATTCAGCCAGAAAAGTTCTGACCGTGGGCTGGATCTTGAATTGCTACGAAAGTCCATCTGCTTGAAGGTCTATTTGGAGGAGAGTTTTATCATAATTCCTTAATCGCTTATTAGCAAAGCCCAGAGAGAAACGCTGCTCGCTACAGAGCGCATAGCTTCTCTCTCGCAGTCAGAGGTTGTCTGATACGTAGACATTTTAGTTGGTGTTTACGTAACTTGCGCGTCACCGTGCACATCTCAAAACTGTTTAGATAATAACATCGTCTAACTGAAATTTCAGTCAGAGAAATTTAAGCACCCTCTCTTGAAGGGGGATGAATATTAAAGTTGCGATGTTTCAACTTTGGTATCCTCTCAAAATTTCTCGTTAGTTTTCTTTATTGGTTGCTCAATACACTAACAAATTCGTGAGTAGGCTAAAACCCTATCTCATTCCCTTCTGAAGTACTGCCACCGTCTTATGTCCTTCGGGTTCTATAACTGTAGTCTAGCGCCTAAACAAGTTAGAGAGTCTCCTGCTCCCACTGTTTATTCCGGATAGCTGCAAAATTTCAAAGACTTTAACTCCAGTCAACATTGTCAAAGGCATGTCACAGTAATGTGGGAATACAGCTGTCGGATGTGACTGACGTCTTCACTGACTGATCGAGAATAATTTTTAAATGGTTCTGAGCACTATGCGACTCAACTTCTGAGCTCATTAGTCGCCTAGAACTTAGAACTAATTAAACCTAACTTACCTAAGAACATCACACACATCCATGCCCGAGGCAGGATTCGAACCTGCGACCGTAGCGGTCGCTCGGTTCCAGACTGTAGCGCCCAGAACCGCACGGCCACTCCGGCCGGCGAATAATTTTTAGTACACATTTTGCTATCCTGATCTCCAAATACAATGATCGTAGTGTTTCCCTCACAAAAAGTCTGTGTTTATGGCAGGGACAGTGGTAGCTGTATACAAGTCTTCTAGCTTGTAAGACTACCTGCACAGCCCGATCACATATAGTAGGTTAATTATACTGTTGTTTGAGAGTATCCTAGTAGTTCTCAACATCCCAGTACTATAGAAGTTTAATAAATTTTCTGATTCCAGTTTGAAATCATAGCATTCACTTTATGTGTGCTGCAGCCTTATGATGATGTTACAGAAATTACTTCCGAAAACTAAGTTTTTTTTTTCCAAATGTGAAAAACTGTTGCAAGGTAGAACATGGTCATATATCTGGGAACAAATATTCTTTTCAAATGTAAAAGATCCGGCGATGACAGCACAGATTTAACGAAAACAAGTAATCAATGAAACGATTTAGAAGCGATCTTGGCAAACCTGAAAGTTCAGAATAGTATAACAATTCAGATCGCCGACAGCATAAGTCACAAGTCAAACATATATAAAATATAGAATTATTGCAGTCGAGAAAATCTCATTAGTCCTGTATTTAGTAGCCAGTGTGTTACATCATTACTCTACTGCTTACCAATAACGAGAGAGTAAGTATTGTCAAAAACCATTTACAGCTTGAGATATTTAGAACACGTGATACTGGCTACCAACACAAATTTCCATTTTAGATACAGGGGAAATTGTTAAGATATTAAAGAAATTCGGTTCATTAGCCGAAATCGCGTATTCCACGGTAGAATACACTTTGTTTCAAGATACAAGATGGTGCATGTCCGGCGAAGTATGGCTCAACTATCAGCACTTTATGTAACTAGTTCTAAAAATATACAGAATTTTATTCACCATAAAACTCTGTAATAGAAGAGTTAACAATATCTTCAAAACAGATTTATGAGATTATAAAGCACTTAAATATGTAGAATTCGTAATATTTACAATCGACCAAGTAACATCAAATGTTCCTAGGCACACTAGTCTCTACGTACAACACTCTCCTCTACTATAAACTGCAACCTGCTCCACCCAGAAGATCATTGTTTATAGACTGTAGATGCTGTAAGCGGCACCTAAATTTTGCCGTACGGATGTGCTTCAATCAAAGGACAGACGCCAGAAACTCACCAACTTGTTTGTGCGACAATTAAAACGTATCTTTTTGTGTGAGTGGCACGACGATCAGCAAGTCATTATGTTGCAGCGACTGAACAAGCTGAAACACCTACTTCCCATTAGTATGAAAAATAACGTCGCTTAGGAAAGTATAACTTACAGAATCGGTGCCGACATTTAGGAGACTGAGACATACACATAATTTGAGTGTTATCTACACGGAGATTTTTGTACCATTTGCTTTCTGTGTCCTTGCGGTTTTTATGCAAGCAGCAGATATACCATTTATTATGATACTGGTTGCATGTGTAAACCTGAAACGCCATTCAATAAAAGAATACATCGAATAGAAGTACAATTACTTTTACAATCGAGGTGATGTGCAGCAAGAATGAATACCAGTTTTCTTATTTATGTCCAAATTACCTAATTTTTTCCTCATATGAGATGATCCTTTTAACGATCTCCAATGTTGTCTCATGCGAGACAGATTTGGGTCCGCAATAAACACTACATATAGGGACCAAATGTAAGGTGTAGCGGACCTAGATCTACACATTGTGTTAAAAAGTACCCTGGCACATATTAATGGACATTAATATGTGTGTCTCCGCCCTTCGCCTTTATGATGCATTGAATGATGGGAAAACTTTCAGTTAGGTATTTGAATGTCTGTGGAGGAATGGCAGCCCATTCTTCCCCAAGAGCGGAGGAGTTCAAGGAAAGTAATGATGTTGGACGCTGGGCTCTGGCGTGGAGGCGACGTTCTAACTCATCCCAAAGGCGTTCCATTGGATTCAGGTCGGGACCCATGGCAGGCCAGACCATTCCAGGAACGTTATTGTTCTAGAACTATTGCCTCACAGAGACTGTTTTACGACGAGGAACATTATCATGCTGATACAATCGTCGTCCTCGGACTGTTCTACTGTACGCAGTTCGCACATTCATATCCTTCCGCATTTACCGTTTTCTTAAGAATATTAAGCGGACCACACCCCAAACCAACCTAACCACCCGACACCCCCTTACTGAAACACCAGCTGCTGCGTACTTCACAGTTGGGGAGAGAAAGTTCTCCAGGCATTCGTTAACCCAAACCATTCCAACGGATTTCCACATTCTATAGCGTGATTCATCACTCCAAATACTCCAAATGATTCGTTTCCAGTCATCCACTGTCCACATGCGTCGCTATTTACACCACCTAAAACACTTAGTACAGAAACCTATGGGTCTTGAGGAGCTAGCTTCTCGACAATTGCACACCATTCTCTTTAATTCCCTGCCCACAACCGTTGTGCTAGCTGGTTGTCGGAAGCACTTTGGGGCTTACGAGTGATTCCTTCCGCAGACTTAAAGCGACTTTTTCAGTCATCCTCATTACTGCTCAACGGTCCCTGTCCGTCAATACGACTATATGACATATGCCTACCTTTGGTTTAGTTGTAGCTGTTCCCTTGCGTTTTCACTTCACAATCACGTCACCAACAGTCGTCTTGGGCAGCTTTAGAAGGGTTGAAATCTTCGTCATCGATATAACGCTAAGATGACATCCAATACTTGTCCACGTTCGAAGTCACTGACATATCCTGGCCGACCCATTCTGTTGTTACTGATTTTCTAGGGACAATACAATGCTCCCAATCTCGTTTTATACCAGCGACAGAACCTGTCGTAATATATGATGGTCAATTTTGCATTACAACCGGTGTCTTGCTACTTCTTGTCCGACAATTTATACTTTCCTGCTTATCTCAAAAGGTAAATTATCCTACTTTTTTTTGTAAATGTGACGCACAAGGTATGTAGATGCCTTTCTTTTACCCAATTTATTAGATACAGTGTGCTGATGGTATGTGAGAAGCTAAAACTGTGTTGCAGACGAAGCACTTCGTGTGTAGTGTGGTACAAATTATGCATTTGGCATCAAAGAGCAGCAACCTCAATTCGAATACCGGTGGGCACACAGTTCATACGTCTTTTGCTCCTTCTTCAGCGTTTGTTACGCTTGTGGCACGGGCCACTAATGTGTGGCAATGGTTATGAACGGTTCGACCATTAGTTTAGCTTTTAACTTTTTATCCAAATGAAAATACTCTGTACACTCAGATAATTTTGTAAGGGACTATAAACTGCACTCAAGAATGGGTTCTAAACGACTTACTTCCTCGGCGAGTTCAGTTACTATGTAATTCCAGTTCAGTAAATATCCACGCGTTAAAAGATCATATCGCAATGCCTTTGGCTTATAACACATGTTTACGTAATATTTCAGTTAAATTTCAACTGCACAGTGAATATATTTCTGCCAACATCGTAAGTTTGCTTGACGTTTCCCGAGATGTTTGCTAGCAGCATGTAGTGAGTCGGATAGTTCGTATTACATTTTTTTTCATCATATCACATAATTATTAGAGTGACTATGCTATTGCAGACAACGCTGGGTGTCCAACTAACTAGGGATAGTGAATCGTATGCAGGTATGACGTAATTAACACAGTGTCGACAGAACATGAATTTCAACATGAACATAGATCATAACAATATTTTAGTACCAGAAATAGTCTTTACACACTATGAGAGAATGACATGCACCACTAATTTATTTTAACATTTTAAATTTTGGGGGACAGTAATAATTTTTTAAAACGTTCTTCCTCACCAGTTCAGTTTATTAATTATAAAATGGCTTATAGTGCCAGACTCCAATTAGAGTTGCAGTTTATTTATAGACATTTGAGTGTGGTCACTAATTTTAGGCAAAATGAAGAAGTATTTTGACTAATAGATGATGTAGGAATAGCTCTTCGGATACACCATAGTTGTTCCAAAAATGGTCCAAATGGCTCTGAGGACTATGGGACTTAACATCTGAGGGCATCAGTCCCCTAGAACTTAGAACTACTTAAACCTAACTAACCTAATGACATCACACACATCCATGCCCGAGGCAGGATTCGAACCTGCGACCGTAGCGGTCGCGCAGTCCAGACTCAAGAGCCTAGCACAGCTCGGCCACACCGGCCGGCGGTGGTTCCTGAGCCTGCTATCAGCATCTGCTAGATAATTTTTCTAACTAATGTTAGATTGCCCACATGTTGACTTACTCCCAAATGTTGTGATTATTTGTTTATTAACTGAATAAACACTGCCAAGTTGCCACTATTTATTAAAATTAACGAGGTGATATAAAATATACTATAAATTTCAAACTGCTTACCTGTTGACTTACACTCCTAGACTACGAAATCGAGCTCAAAGTTAATACTTTCAACTATTATGTGGAGAGTTATTTATTCAGTTCTGGTGAACGGTAGTTATATTTCGGTATGTGCCGAAAACGATCATGTACAATCAGGAATGGCACACACTGTCAAGGGATTCTATCAATGAAACTCACCCGGCATCTGCGTTCCTGACTTCTAAATTTAGGCTGCTGTTCTGAACTGTAAACTGCTTCATTATAACCTGTTGTTATTTAATTTGAATATCTGTCATGAATACCGTAGTTGAAAGAAGGAAAAAAAAACATTTAGCCTGCTTGCAAACAAGGCAATATACACTCCTGGAAATGGAAAAAAGAACACATTGACACCGGTGTGTCAGACCCACCATACTTGCTCCGGACACTGCGAGAGGGCTGTACAAGCAATGATCACACGCACGGCACAGCGGACACACCAGGAACCGCGGTGTTGGCCGTCGAATGGCGCTAGCTGCGCAGCATTTGTGCACCGCCGCCGTCAGTGTCAGCCAGTTTGCCGTGGCATACGGAGCTCCATCGCAGTCTTTAACACTGGTAGCATGCCGCGACAGCGTGGACGTGAACCGTATGTGCAGTTGACGGACTTTGAGCGAGGGCGTATAGTGGGCATGCGGGAGGCCGGGTGGACGTACCGCCGAATTGCTCAACACGTGGGGCGTGAGGTCTCCACAGTACATCGATGTTGTCGCCAGTGGTCGGCGGAAGGTGCACGTGCCCGTCGACCTGGGACCGGACCGCAGCGACGCACGGATGCACGCCAAGACCGTAGGATCCTACGCAGTGCCGTAGGGGACCGCACCCCCACTTCCCAGCAAATTAGGGACACTGTTGCTCCTGGGGTATCGGCGAGGACCATTAGCAACCGTCTCCATGAAGCTGGGCTACGGTCCCGCACACCGTTAGGCCGTCTTCCGCTCACGCCCCAACATCGTGCAGCCCGCCTCCAGTGGTGTCGCGACAGGCGTGAATGGAGGGACGAATGGAGACGTGTCGTCTTCAGCGATGAGAGTCGCTTCTGCCTTGGTGCCAATGATGGTCGTATGCGTGTTTGGCGCCGTGCAGGTGAGCGCCACAATTAGGACTGCATACGACCGAGGCACACAGGGCCAACACCCGGCATCATGGTGTGGGGAGCGATCTCCTACACTGGCCGTACACCACTGGTGATCGTCGAGGGGACACTGAATAGTGCACGGTACATCCAAACCGTCATCGAACCCATCGTTCTACCATTCCTAGACCGGCAAGGGAACTTGCTGTTCCAACAGGACAATGCACGTCCGCATGTATCCCGTGCCACCCAACGTGCTCTAGAAGGTGTAAGTCAACTACCCTGGCCAGCAAGATCTCCGGATCTGTCCCCCATTGAGCATGTTTGGGACTGGATGAAGCGTCGTCTCACGCGGTCTGCACGTCCAGCACGAACGCTGGTCCAACTGAGGCGCCAGGTGGAAGTGGCATGGCAAGCCGTTCCACAGGACTACATCCAGCATCTCTACGATCGTCTCCATGGGAGAATAGCAGCCTGCATTGCTGCGAAAGGTGGATATACACTGTACTAGTGCCGACATTGTGCATGCTCTGTTGCCTGTGTCTATGTGCCTGTGGTTCTGTCAGTATGATCATGTGATGTATCTGACCCCAGGAATGTGTCAATAAAGTTTCCCCTTCCTGGGACAATGAATTCACGGTGTTCTTATTTCAATTTCCAGGAGTGTAGAAGTTCAACCTTTCCATATAATCACATGAAGAAAATTTCGTCGTAAGTTACGTAAGCCTTCTTTACCTTTTGTAGTTAAGGGGCTCCGGAACGCCCTATACTTGCAATGTTAAAATAACGCTTATAAATTACATCTTTCCTCACAAAGTATTTGAGGTAGGAAGTTGAACTTTTTACAGATTATTTATTGGAATATGGGCTACAACTTAACACACGGATTTTACAAAATTTTAGTTCAGTTATTAAAGATGATTTTTTTCAATTGTAATGAAAATTCACAACATTTTTTTGCAATTTTTTATTTATATATTCAAAAATATACAGTTTTTGGAAAAAGGCTGTGTTAAATTATTCAGAAGGTACTGTGTAACATTTACTGAAAGTTTGAAACAAATATGTTTGGAAGATCCTTAGAAAACATGTAATTAGTATGAGAAAATAAAACTTTTGGGAATCGAGCGACAAAGATTGGATTAACTTTTTAGTGCATTCCAGGTCCATAGGATGGATTATCTTCATCCTCTGTAAACTCCTCCTCCAGCTTCCTCTTGTTCCTCCTCCTGTTTACTCTTGCTTGTATTTCTAGACTCTTTACACCCCTGTCTGCAGCCCGAAGGCGTTCCTTGTCTAAAGCAAGCATCGCTCGTACCATGTTAGAACCTATCTTCATTCCCATATTTCTAAATACCTTTGGCTTTCCAACATTTCTCCTTTTCTTAAAAGCCTTCAGAGGATTTCTAATAACTTTACTTTTACTCATTATTATACTTCAACAAAACAGAGACTCAAGAAACAGAATTAATTACGAATATTTTCGAGATAACGACAGAGTAAATAAACATGAAACAATCGACAATCCCACCAGCGATATATATTGAACCATCACAGGTTGGCCACAACACATACTTTATATCACATCACTAAAATGTACCTGATGAACACGGACGTTAATAATAACACCATTTGACAGCAGTTTAACAGCGCCACAGTGGGTCACTCCCATGTAGTACACATTTCAAAAAAACATTTAAAAATAGTTGTAGTCTTCGGAATCGAATAAATTATATATCTATTAAAAGGTAATAGTCTGCAGATTCAGAAAACGCAAAAAAGTAAAAATTGAACTTTTCATGATTTTGAGCCTTTCCGGAGCCCCTTAACTCTTCCGTTGACGCGATAAAACTTCAATACAGAGTTTGTCTCTGAAACACCAAAAGAACCACACTTCGACAAGAGTCACGATGGTCCCGGCGGGGGTTCGAGTCCCCCCTCGGGCACGGGCGTGTGTGTTTGTCCTTAGGATAATTTAGGTTAAGTAGTGTGTAAGCTTAGGGACTGATGACCTTAGCAGTTAAGTCCCTTAAGATTTCACACACATTTTGGAGTCACTGGTCTAGATCAACGGGAAGTGCCCTATACGTTTTGATGAGAGTTTACGGGTATCAAAATATATGACATTAGGGAGCGTATCCTTTGGTTGCATTGACTTAGAATCTTACATTTGTGACATCACCTGGGGACTGTTGTCGTATATGACGTAAATGGCAACCTGATACATATAAGTGTTACTGAGAAAAAGAACGGACGGACAGATAAACAGTTTGTTATGAAACGACAAAAAAACATTTTCCGTGTGATATAATTATAAACGCACAATTTTCGCACTTTTTAGTTTACTTCTACTGTGAAACCTTGCTTCTTGTTAAATTTCATGATTCTACTCCAAAGGAAAATAACCTAAAGGTTTTATGTAATATATCGAAATATGTGACGTAAACGGCCGTAGCTTCTGATTGCATTGGTTTAGAAGCTTCCATTACTTACACCGCCGAGGGACCACATGCCTTGTATTGTATGGAACTGGGCACCTAGAAACGACGGAGAGGCATCGTCCCCGCCGTAGGTAGCCCTCAGCGGTTCACAACCACACGACAGGCCACAGCAGTCCACTCACCCCACCGCCGCACCACACCGAACCCAGGGTTAATGTGTAGTTCGGCCCCCAGTGGACCCCCCCCCCCCTCCCCCGGAACGTCTCACACCAGACGAGTGTAACACCATTGTTTGCGTGGTAGAGTAACTATGGCGTACTCGTACGTGAAGAAAGTCTTTGCGCAGCAGTCGCCGACGTAGTGTAAGAGAGGCAGGAAAAGGTGAACCAGCCCGCATTCGCCGAGACAGATGGGAAACCACCTTAAAAACTAACCACAAACTGGCCGGCACACCGGACCTCGACACTAATCCACCGGGTGGATTCGTACCCAGGACCGGCACGCCTTCCGCCCGTAAAGCAGTGCTTTAGACCGCACGGCTAACCGGGTGGGAACCACGTACCTTAGTATGTGACATAAATTTAAACTTGATACGTTTACTCATTCCTGAGGAAAAGGGCACTTAACAGTCGGAGAGACAGACAGATAGACGCACGGACAAGAAAGATATCCTGTAAAGATTCCGTTTTTACCGATTGAGGTACAGAACCATAAATATGAAGTCACGCCTATGGGGCAGGAGAACAGTATCACAGTAATGGTGACTGGTGAAAGTACCGTGTTAAAAAAGTTGGACGTCAGTACGCCCACGGAATTTTATACTTCCCCACACCTTAACACCCGGACTGCAAGAACGATTCTGTCTGACCGTGTTCCTCGGTACATTACGTGTTGCCACTTCTCTTCGTATGAGGGTACGTCGAGAATCAGTAGGGGTAGAACTGCTCTCGCCTTAGGAGAGTACGCGGTCCCACTGCTCGGTAGTCCAGTCCGTATGTTCCTGACACCATGCCAAACGGTTCCGCCGATTGCGGAACACAGCTACTAGTCGTCGGAAAAAGACATCACTTCCATGCAGTCGCCGTCCCACTGTGGAGGGTGAGATTTCGTGACTTTTGGTCCTGTTAGATGGTGATTTCCTTCTTGTCTGGTGGACAATCTAGTAGTCATACGGTGCCGTATTTGACCTTGGTCGACCTGTCTCCTCTCGTTTGGGCAGCATTTCCTGTAATTCGGAACGATCCCCATGCGCGTGAAACAACGCTGTGTACAATAGCAAACTCCTCCTGGGCTACACTCGTCACACTTCGTCCTACTTCCAGTTTCCCAACGTTTCCTATCCATGTAAAGTAATCCAGATGTTGTTTCCTGGCCATGTTGTAACGAAGAACAGCACCACAGTGCACCGTAACTGCTCGTTGCTTGTAAGAATCCGTGGTGTCTGTTTTTTAGACATGACTGAAAGCCACCACACATTCATATAATTGATTCACCTACACTCGTGCTTATAAATTAAGGATAATGCTGATACATGGTGAAACAACGATCTGGTGGACAGTTTGCTGGTTTAAATCACCTCGGTGTATGACCATGCGGTGCATTTGACCTGCGGGCGTCGCACGATGGCGCTGGCAGCAAAAAAATGGCTCTGAGCACTATGGGACTTAACTTCTGAGGTCATCAGTCCCCTAGAACTTAGAACTACTTAAACCTAACCAACCTACGGACATCACACACATCCATGCCCGAGCCAGGATTCGAATCTGCGACCGTAGCGGTCGCGCGTTTCCAGACTGAAGCGCCGAGAACCGCTCCCCCAGGCGCTGGCAGCAGTCCACATACGCAGAGGTGTGTTGGTGCATTTCAGTACGGTGCAGCGAGTAAGTGTGCAGACTTTTCAGACGTGCTAATGGTGACTGTGTGTTGAAAATTGCTCAAAGAACACATATTGATGACGTTATTTGGGGTAGAATACTACGGCGACTGAAGGCTGGTCAAACACAGCAGGTCGTAGCACGGCCACAAAGTGTGATCTCAAGATTATCTCAACGATTCCAGCATGCAGGAAACGTGTCCAGGCACTACAGTACGGGACGTCTACAATGCACAACACCACAAGAAGACCGATATCTCACCATACTTGCCCGCAGACGGCCACGGAGTACTGCAGGTAGCCTTGCTCAGGACATTACCGCAGTCACTGGAACAGGTTTCTCCAGACACACAATCTACAGACGACTGAACAGACATGGTTTACTCGACCGGAGACCTGAAAGATGCATTTCACTGACCCCTGGTCACAGGACAGTCCGTAAAGCCTGGTGTCAAGAACACAGTACATGGTCGTTGGAACAGCGGCCCCAAGTTACGTTCAGGGACGAGTCCAGGTGTAGTGTGAACAGTGATTCCCGCCGGGTTTTCATCTGGCGTGAACCAGGAACCAGATACTAACCCCTTAATATCCTTGAAAGGGTCCTGTATGGAGGTCGTGGATCGATTGTGTGGGGTGGTATTATTATTGGTGCACGTACATCCCTGCATGTCTATGACAGAGGAACTGTAACAGGTCAAGTGTATTGGGACGTCATTTTGCACCAATATGTCTGCCTTTTCAGGGGTGCAGTGGGTCCCACCTTCCTCGTGATGGATGAAGGCGCACGGCCCCAAAGAGCTGCCATCGTGGAGGATTAGCTTGAAACAGAAGGTATCAGTAGAATGGAGCGGCCTGCCTGTTCTCCAGACCTAAACTCCATTGGGAACGTCTGGGATGCTCTCGGTCGACGTATCGCTGCACGTGTTCACACCCCTAGGACACTTCAGGAGCTCCGACAACCACTGGTGCAAGAATGGGATGCTATACCCCAGCAGCTGTTCGACCACCTGATCCAGAGTATACCTGTGTACGTGTGCATGGTGATCATATCCCATATTGATGTCGGGGTACATGCGCAGGAAACAGTGGCGTTTTGTAGCACATGTGTTTCGGGTCGGTTTTCTCAACTTATCACCAATACCGTGGACTTACAGATCTGTGTCTTTTGTGTTCCCCATTTGTCTATGCTATTAGCGCCAGTTTTGTGTAGTGCCACGTTGTGTGGCACCACATTATGCAATTATCCTTAATTTATGAGCATGAGTGTAGATGGGTAATGGATCCACCTTCTTCAGTTCAGATGCACAAAAGTATGTCCGACCTCCAGCGGGAACTTCAGAGTAGCGAGTAAGGAGGAAATGGACAGGGACTGCAGATAGGTGGTGTTCTACGGGAGTGAGTGAGGATCGGCCATGGGGCGTACCGATAAAGTCCGCGCAGTAGTAATAAACACTGTGTCACGGAAGGTGCAGTGGATAACGCACTTGCCTAGTAAGTAGGCGATCCCGCGTTCGAATCTCAGTCCGGCACACTTTTTACTCGTCGCCGTTGATTCCGTGTTACGTCCCGATGTATCTGACATCACTAATATGTTTTCTTTCTCCCCACACCATCTTCAGTTAACAAATAATGCTTACTGGTTGACACAAATAGTATTTACCCGTTCCTTCAACTGCCTCGTATTGCAGGGCCAGCCCCATTTGGATCTATAGTGACGTTGACCTCACACCATTTGACTCCACCTTTCTGTGCATTACTGGAAGACCACATACAACATGTTCCCGCAGTTTCGCTCATTTCCACCTAGCAGTTAATATGTTATGTTACTTTACCGAGCTCGGCCTTAAGTTTAGCGGAACAGTGTATTTGTTTCCTTGCCTCCTTATTACTGTGGTTTCTTGTGAGACCTTATCTGTCCCATATAAATAAAATAGTTGCGTACCGAGTAGCCCCTCACTTAGGACTAAGACTATTATAACGATAAAATGTGTTATCGCTCACCTGTGGGTATGATTCTCAGAACATAAATTTCTTTTGCATTAATGAGGCACAAAAGACACAACGACCCTTCAAATTACCTTAGCATTTTTATATTCCTTGGTGCACCAAATTATTCCGAGTATGTACTTGCAGTAATGTACATTGTATTTCTTCTTTCAAAATAATGTTAAATACGCTACATTACAGTAATGTTAATTACGCAGCGTTATAAAGGCGGATATCTGATAACGGCGGACCAGTTAACGCAATGTGTCTTGCAGCTTTAATAAGGAACTAGAATTATTATGAATGAAATTCGCCAACAGGCGTGTGACATCTCAATTACACGGCTGTTGGCTAATTTCATTGATAATTAATTGTCCAACTGATGTCCCCTGTCCATGATGGATCAACAGAGACTTAACTGACTTCTCTGACATCGTCCCCGTCTTCGAAATGAGGGAGACCAAATGATGCGTAGAAACTAGTCTACTACTTTATCGTAGGTGGTAAAATCTATTCGACATTTAGATACTGATAAGATTTACTGCTACGTTGGAAGCATGAAAAAGGGCATACTATTTTGTGTATGTGTGTGTATGTGTATATCTGTGTGTATGTGTGTGTGTGTGTGTGTCTGTGTGTGCGTGCGTGCCAGACACTGTCTTTGCTTTAACTTCATTGTCATGTCGTTTTTCTTGTTGTGTAACTGACTCTGCATAATAGCACTTTTCACGTACTTACTGCTGCCTGTAATTCGAACAGTGGTTTCACAGTTCTTCGTCATTCTGAGTATGGCCAGACATGCGAGGTGTTTGGTTTCATATTTTCTTCGTGCAAATTTCAGTTTTGAAAAGTTCTTGCAAGTATTTATTTACGCTACGCTGTGAGATCCAAATAAAGGGACGAAACAGAATATTTTTTTTTGTTTTTCTTCTCTTTAAAAATATTTTATTCGTGATATAAGTCAAGGTTACACAAATGGGAAGTGACGCTGTGTGTCTTTCAAGGGCCCACAACCGGTAAGGCTGTTTGTCTCTACAAAGGCGGGTCCTCGACTTGATACATGGTGCCGAAGCCTGGTACCACCCACCTGTTTAGAGTTACAGGCGGGCAGCTATTCCTCTTCGTCGGGGACAACGTCATTTCCTGGAGGTCTCGCGTGGAAACGTCACAAAGCTGTATAATTAATACCTATTATTATAAGTATTGCGATGCGCCTCGTTAAATTCAGTTATTAATTTGTGACGTATAAAATGATTTGTGTGTGTGACAGTGGTTGTAAATCAAAGGCAGAATGTAATGGAGACTTGTAATTCAAAAGTCCTTTGTGTCCTGAAGTGTTTAGGCCTAAACTTGAAATTACCATAGTGTAATCACACAACACAGTGGACAGATAATAATTTTTCTTTTGTTTCAACTACCTACGTGCGCAGATGAGATACGTGTTCCATGACACAACGTAGATAATGCAATATTTCACTTCAGTTGTAAATAGAAGCTAACATCATCCTTAAAACACCCTGGTCGTGCATGTTTTAATATGGGGAGCCAGCATCTGTCGAGGAAGTACTCTCTCTGCACAGCATATAATTTTATGATAAAAAGTTACTTCGTATTTTTCTCATGGAGGTGGTCTTAGATGGTCCTATATGAGCTAATGATTCATACTTTCAGAACTAAAAGAAATTGGTGTGCAGACTTTCGAATGCTGTTGTATTAACATTTTATGGTCGTGATGAATCTTGGAACCATAGTCTAAAAACATTGAATGCAACCAATATTTCGATTACGCTTGTGAAAACCCCCTTTGGTTAATCATTACTCAGGCTCCTGGTCCTTTGTTAGGATAATTTACTCGAGTACGTTGGTGAGACATTTGTTTGTGGCTTTCAATGAATTACTGCCACGCAAGCTGGGAGCTGTAAGTACGCATATTACATCCAGCATCGGAGTAACAGCAAGAAAATACGTGTGGACCGTCACGATCATTTCCACGTTATTGCATGAGCAAGTTAACATATCGTGAAGTGCGAAAAATGTAGCATCAGTAGCTCTCGATAGCTGTTAAACTATCGATTACTACTTTCATCCACGCCAAAGGAGAATAAAAACTTCTTACCCACTATCTACAGACAGTCTCTACAGCCACATCACCGAATTCTCATAGTAACTCCCCCTTAGCAATAATAAAAGCGTAGCGAGATCTGAAGCATAGGAATAGCCTTGACACAAGACGGTTATTTGTGAGGGACACAGCAATGAGAGACAGATCCGTCGATGTAAACATACGTCTCATATCGCGCCTGCAGCATGTTACTGAACATAAACACAAGAATGATCTGAAATACATAAAATATTAACGCCAAGTGATGCCAGTGCCTGTCCTGACCAACCACACAAATAGGCAAAGAACACCAAACTTTGAAAACCCCATAAGACATAGAGTTATTTCCATTTATTGGAAACCTTTTCGTATAGGGTAAGCAGACGCAGAAATCACGTAAACTTGAGAAATGCATGTGGAAACACGACATGCAATGCGGCAATAAATGTGAATAATTTATGTACAAGTATTTTTATGTCCACTCTTGTGACTGGAAGTCTGAGGGACTTTCGTTCTCCACTTACGTAATAAAATGGAACACCTGCAGCAGTTCTTACGATGTCACATACTGTATGGCTATCGGCTTCGGTGGTTCAGTGCACCATGTTCAGGCTTTAGCTGACGCGGAGGGTGTTAACACCATCCATATACAAGATTCATGAGCACTGAAGCACCGAAACTGGTAGCCAGATAATAAATGACATCACAAGAACGGCAGTAGGTGTTCCATTTATTACGTAATTTACGTACTGTGTTGGAAAAAAAACCTCTGTTGTACATAATCGACTTTCCCACCAAAACGAAAAATAATGCACAGAGGACTGCGAAACTGTGAAATAAGGCATTGCTAATAGTTAAAAATCTATATACATTATATGACTGTTCAGCTCGCATTCACACAGCAGAAAAGTTACCACTTCTTGCACGCAGAGTGTTGTTACTCACACTTTTAATAATACACTGATTTTCTGATGATGTCTCTGTCGGAACTCTTTATGCTAGCCCTTCATTTGTATAGTGGCCGCCTGTTGTGGTTTTCACTCTGAAGGTTGTTGCAACTTCCGCACCAACTCCATCCTGGGCAAATCTCTCTTTGAGTGACAGCTATAAACTACTATCTGAACGTGCCTATTGTAGTCAACAACTTTTCGCTTGGAGAAAACGTTCCGCCCACCCCTCATCTGAACTTCCCATTGATACCAAGTTAATTATTCCCTTCGGTCTCACGTTGAATCCTATGTGCTTATCCCTTATTTTAGTACACTTTCAAGCTCTTTTGTCCACAATCCGATAGAGCGGAGGTTCCCAACCTGTTTTTCTGTGTGAACAACCTGTTTCGTGAAAAATAACCTAGCGCCGGAGTGCGTAAATATGAAGTAAAAAAAGTGTCGTGACCATCTCTCCATAGGCAAAAGGTTCCGAAATAGTCTCCCATTCGGATTTCCGGCAGGGGGGAGGGGACTGTCAAGGGAGAGGTGACAATGAGAAAAAGATTGAACAACAAAATGAAGGGATAACGTTCTACGAGTCGGAGAATGCAATGTCACTTGAAGGTGGTAGGGAAGTTAGAAAGACTGAAAATGGATATGCAAAGGCTCAATCCATGTATAGTAGTGGTCACTGACTTGAAATGGAAAGAGGGCAAGGATTTCTGGTTAGATGCGTATAGGGTAATATCAACAGCAGCAGATAATGGTACAACGGGAGTAGAATTCGTTATGAATGGGAAGGCAGGGCAGAAAGTGTGTTGCTGCGAATAGTTCGATGATAGGGTTTTTCTTAGCAGAATGACAGCAGACCAACACCGATAACGACAGTTCAGGTATATATGCCGACGTCGCAAGCTGAAGATGAAGTGATACAAAAAGTAGATGAGGTTACTGAAAGGGCAATACAGTATGTAAGAGGAAGCGAAAATCTAACAGTGTCGGGGACTGGAATGCAGTTCCAGGGGGAGTAGAAGAAAAGGTTACAGGAGAACGTGGGTTTGGGACAAGGAATGAGAGAGGAGAAAGACTGAGTTCTGTAATAAATTTCAGCCCTTAACAGCGAATACTCTGTTCAAGAATCACAAGAGGACGAGGTATATTTGGGAAAGGCCGGGTGATAGGGATGTTTCCAGTTAGATTACATCATAGTCAGATAGAGATTCCGAAATCAGATACTGGATTGTAAGGTGCACCCAGGAACAGACATAGACTCAGATTACAATTTAGTAGTGATGAAGAGTAGGCTGAATTTTAAAAGATTAGGTGGGAAGAATCATACGCAAAGAAATTGGATACGGAACTACCAAGGAATGA
The DNA here is from genome assembly GCF_023898315.1 of Schistocerca nitens. Classification (NCBI taxonomy): domain Eukaryota; kingdom Metazoa; phylum Arthropoda; class Insecta; order Orthoptera; family Acrididae; genus Schistocerca; species Schistocerca nitens. The sequence continues at coordinate 269,019,398 of NC_064618.1, forward strand.
CCAGATACGCTTGAAGTTCTCTAAGGCTATTAAAAATGGAAATTATGGTATGGCATTGTTGGACAGGAGGCCCCATTCGGGGAATTTGGCCACCGTATTGCAAATCCTTTTTAGTTGACGCCACTTGATGATAAAGGACACACAGCACCCGGTCCCGTGCTGGCAATCGAACCCGGGCGCCTTGCGTGTTAGGCGGTAAAGCTACCGCTACGCTACGGAGCGGATTCTGAGGCTACAGATAAATAAGGAATAGCTCATTAGTCAGTACAGTTGAACAGCAGTGGACTTCTCTAAACAGGGCAATCACAAAAGTTGGAAAAAATCGTAGGTACAAAGAAGGTAACTACGAAGAAACCATGGGTAACAGAAGAAATACTTCAGCTGATCGATGAAAGAATGAAGTACAAAAATATTCAGGGAAATTCAGGAATACAGAAATACAAGTTGCTGAGGAATGAAATAAATAGGAAGTTCAATGAAGCTAAGACGAAAGGGCTGCATGAAAAACGTGAAGAAGTAGAAAAAGAAATAATTTTCTGGAGCCAAAACAACCTTCGGTGAAATTAAAATCTGAGGTGGTAACATTAAGAGTGCAACGGGAATTCCACTAGTGAATTCCGAGGAGAGAGCGGATAGGTGAAGGCCTCTATGAGGGGGAAGATTTTTCTGATGCGATAGAAGAAGAAAGGGGAGTCTATTTAGAAGAGATAGAGGATCCAGTAATTGAATCGGAATTTAAGAGGGCTTTGGATGACTTAAGATCAAATAAGGCAGAAGGGATCGATAACGTCCCATCAGAAATTCTAAAATCAATTGGGGGACATGGCAACAAAACGACTATTCACGTTGGCGTGTAGAATTTATGAGACTGGCGACATACATCTGACTTTCGGAAAAATATCATCCACACAATTCCGAAGACTGCAAAAGCTGATAAGTGCGAGAATTATCGCACAGTCAGCTTAACAGCTCATGCATCTCAGTAGCTGACAAGAATAATATACAGAAGAATGGGAAAGAAAACTGAGGATGGGTTAGATGACGATCAGTTTGGCTGCAGGAAAGACAAAGGTACCAGGGAGGCAATTTTGATGTTGCCATTGACAGTGATAAGAAGACTAAAGAAAAATCAAGAAACGTTATAGGACTTGACGATCTGGAAAAAGCCTTTGACAATGTAAAATGGTGCAATGAGGTTCAAAATTCCGAGAAAAATATGGGTAAGCTATGGGGAGAGACGAATAATACGCTATACGAGCAAGAGCCAAGAGGGAAAGTAAGAGTGAACGACGTAGAACGAAGTACTCGGGTTAAAGAGGGTGTAACACTGTTCAATCTGTAGGTCTACATCGAAGAAGTAATGATGGAAATAATAGAAAGATTCTAAAGCAGCATTAAAATTCAACGTGAAACGATATTAGTGATACGATTCGCTGATGACATTACTGTCTTGAGTGAAAATAAAGAAGATTTACGTGATCTGCTGAATAGAATGAACAGTCTGATGAGTACAGAATATGGACTGAGAGTAAATCGAAGAAAGACGAAAGCAAGGAGAAGTATCAGAAATGAGAACGGTGAAAAATTTAACGTCAGGAGTGATGGTAACGAAGTAGACAAAGTTAAGGAATTGCTCTACCAAGGCAGCAAAGAGGACATCAAAGGCAGATAAGCACTGGCAAAAATGGCATTCCTAGTCAAGACATGTCTACTAGTATGAAACATAGACCTTAATTTGAGGAAGAAATTTCTGAGATTTTACGTTTGTAACACAACATTGTATGGCAGTGAACGGTGGACTGTGGGAAACCGGAAGAGAAGAGAATCGAAGCATTTAAGATGTGGTGCTCCATCGAAAGTTGAAAACTAGGTTGACTGATACGTTAAGGAATGAAGAGGTTCTGCGCAGAATCGGAGAGGAAAGGGATATGTGGAAAACACTGACAAGGAAAAGGGACAGGATGATAGGACATGTGTTAAGACATGAAGGAATGACTTCCATGATCCCAGAGGGTGCTGTAGAGGGCAAAACTGTAGAGAAAGACAGAGATTGGAATACATCCAGTAGATAACTGAGGTCGCAGGTTGCAAGTGCTACTATGAGATGAAGAGGTTGGCACGGGATAGGAATTCATGGCGGCCGTATCAAGCCAGCCAGAAGAATGATGACTGAAAAATAAAAGTAAAAAAGTAGAAAAGGTATGCTAATGGACTTCTCTCTCTCCCTCTCTCTCATGTCAGAAGGCCTAATTAGTAAAACGTAGTGTATAAGAAGGATTGAAAGGTATTAGTCTACATTTCATAAAGAAAAGATTTTTTTATATTCACTCTGCTGTCACACCTATAAGAAAAGTCTAAATTGAGTAGTCAGTGTTAAAAAGATCTCAATGTAATTTTTGACATTGTTTATGGCCCACGAGAGAATCAATATCTGGATCAAAACTCGTTACTTTTGGCCCCAAGTCATTCAGTCTACTCCTATAGTTATGCGTCAAGAAAAGTTAAGTGGGATAGGCCTGTTCGCGTAGATAGGTTGCCAAAAACATATCAAGTGTCCCAGGTCAGATTTGGCTATTGCTAGATACTCCTGCCGAACACTCGTCCAGAACGGCGTCAGTGTGGTGTTTTAAAAAACAGATTGAGTTTGGTCGCATGATAGTTCGGTTAATGAGTCTTCTTTACTTGATGAAATTTTTGAATTTTTTTAAACAATTTTCTTCATTGGGATTTTTAGTCCATTGGATATCGCCCTCAATTTTAGGGAAGTACTTCCTAAACGGAAAATGAAGAGGCTTACTAGTCCAGTTAGCAGATTTCTCAGTTGTATTAATGAAGCATAAAAAGCGTAATCACGTTATAAGACAAGGTCGGTAAGTAAAATAAATTAAGTCGTAGTATTTAAAAAATTAACTGTTTTAGACGAAGATACTGTTTAAATAATACTAGTGTTTACACTTAGGATTATTAAAAATATTTTAAAATGACCTTAGACTGGAGGTCAAAGATTTGAGGTGTTCTTTTATGGTTGTGTTTTCTTCATATCTGCCTGCTATTAAATTTGGTAATCACTGCTGAGGAAATCACTACTGAGAAAAAGGGGTTTCGGGAATGAATAAAAAATTTTATATCTAAGTCGTAACAAAACAAAAAAGAAAGCGATGGAGGAAAGAAAATATCGTTACTTAATATTGCCTATAACTTTCGCAGGTAAAATTTCCTTGTCGATCGAAAAGTCAAATATTTCTGTGATTACGAGGTTTGCCCTGAAAGTAATGCGGAGCATTTTGTTTTCTTCGACAATTCTTTATTGAACATAATGAGAAATAAACGCGCGCGAAGAAGGGTATTTTATCTACACACCATATATTTCCATGAGTCTCCATCCCGTTCCATGCCTTCCTCCACCGCGGAACGAGGACGAGTATGCCCTGTCTGTACCATCCCTTGTCCTGGTGGTGGAGCCAGTGCTTCACTGTGTGAATCCCCTCCTCATCGTCCTCAAAATGACTTCCACGAATGGCATCCTTCAATGGCCCAAACAAAGGGAAGTCCGAGGGGCCTAGAACAGTGCTGTAGGGTGGATGGTGGTAACACTGTCCAACCCTGTTCTGCGATGTGTTCAGGAGTCCTTAGACTTCCTTTGCCGATTGACAGATGCAGCGCCAACAGCCGAGTCGTAATGCGTCTGTCCTCGCGAATGACATCAGCTCGCTGCAGCAAGTCATCTGTGACAGCCGTGGAAGGCCTCCCCGACCGCTGCAAATCGTGGAGCTCCGCCGAACCGCCTTCCGATGACCTCACCCTCCGTGCCCAGCGACTAACAGTCCTTCTCTCGACAGTAGATGCTCCATGGATTTTGCACAAGCGTTTGTGAAAATTCCTCACAGTTTCTTTCTCTGCAGTGAGAAGTTCAATGACGGCATATTGCTTGTAACGTATGTCACTTACAGACGCCATTTTGAAACTGTCCTACGGCTACGCTATCTGTCAGAACTGACGGAAACTTCGCGCACTCACTCAGGAAATTTCAAATAATACATACGTAAAGTTTTGCATTCGTAGCATTGTTTTCGGCTGAGAAAAAGAATGGCGCATTACCTTCTTCGCAACTCTCATAAACCCAACATGGGAGAGGCTTCAAAAAAGAACATACTAAGTACCAGGGTTTCTTACGAGCCCTCTTTGTTAATTTTCAAAGAACGATGTAGCTCACTCCGTGGCAGAAGAACTTAATACACCCCCAGCATAAGTAATAAGTAATGCTTTATTTGATGAAAGATGTACACAAAAAATAAAAACAACGTTCAAGGGAAGAACTGATGAAATGTCGGAAAATGTGACATAAGTTTTCAATACTACTTTGAAATTAAGTGAAAATTTTCGACTACAGCTTGATTAGTGTAGAGATGTTGATGGCCAGTCTAATTTATTAGCCTTAGGTCGTTTTGAGTTGAATGACAATATTCAGTAAATGTTGTTTCTAAATCTACACCTACCTGTATACTCGTGAGCCACCTTGCGGTGTGTGGAGGAGAGTACTTTGTTTACCACTGTCATTGCCTCCTTTCTCCTTCCAGTCGCGAGTAGTTCGCCGCTAAGCCTCTGTGTGGGCTCGCATCTCTTTGATTCCATCTTCATGGTCTCTTTGCGAGATACACATAGGAGGACGCAATATGTTTGCTGACTCTTCTAGGAAAGTACGCTCTAGGAACTTTAACAATAAACCACAGCTGATGCAGAACGCATCTCCTGTGGCGTCTGCCTCTGATGTTGGTTGATCGTTTCTGTGACGCTTTCTTGCATACTAATTGAAGCTACAGCGAAGCGCACCGCTGTTCTTTGGGTCTTCTCTCTTTCTTCTATGAGTGCTATCTGGTGCGGATCCCATACAACGAGCGATATTCAAGTATTGGCCGACAGAGTGTTTTGTAAGCAACTTCCTTTGTTTATGGACTACATTTCCTGAGCATTCCCCCAATGAACCTGCCCAGCATCTGCCTCACTCGCGATTAATTTTATGTGGTCGTTCCATTTCAGATCGCTCCTTACACACACTCCTAGGCATTATATGGAGGTAACTGCTTCCAGTGATTGCTCTACAATTGTGTAATCATACAGTAAAGGGTATTTCTGACTATGTGTTACGCTACAATTTTCTAGTGTTGCGACATCTCTGTATTCTACAGCATCATCCGTGTAAAGCCTTTTGGAACATACGACGTGATCTACTAGGTCATTTATATATGTTGCGGAAAGTATTTGCCCCATAACAGTCGCCTGGGACAAACCCAAAGTTACACATCTGAAGACTTCTCTCCGTTCAGAATGACATGCTGTGTACTGTTTGCTAGAAACTCTTCAATTTTATTCACACAGTTTGCCTGATATTCCATACACTCGTATTCTGTGCGATAAGCGGCAATGTGGAACATCGAATTTTGACAGTCTTTGCTGATAAAAACAAATTTATACAAGAAAAATGAAATAAATTGCTCAAATTTGGTAGGTTTGATAACTGATTGGGCACCTGCTGTGTCTGGTATTCATACAGGCTTAGTTGACGCCGACCGCTGTGGTCGAGCGGTTCTAGGCGCTTCAGTCCGGAACCGCGCTGCTGCTACGGTCGCAGGTTCGAATCCTGCCTCGGGCATGGATGGTTGTGATGTCCTTAGGTTGGTTAGGTTTAGGTAGTTCTAAGTCTAGGGGACTCATGACCTCAGATGTTTAAGTCCCATAGCGCTTAGAGCCATTTGAGATTAGTTGACAACGTTAATTCAGTTGCTCCCTTGGTTCGGTGGACTCATTGCGGCATACTTGGAAAGGCTCTTACCAGTACAGTAAAAATAGTCACCCTCATTAAAGCAAGGCCTCAAAACTCGAGACCGTTCTCATGTAAGGTAAAAGTGTTATCAAAATTTTTCGAACTCTGCAACAAACTCAGCATTTTTGTTATGGACGGAGAATGAAATGGAAACCTTGCAGGTTGGTACTTAGGCTGTGTGGTCGATGAAAGCTGTTTGACACAGTTGGCACATTTGGCGGATGTTTCCGGTATCCTCAGCGTCCTTAACTCTACAGGAGGAGGACCTTCATGTTTCTTGTTGCAAGACAAAACAGAAGCAGTGACAATGAAACTTCAGCGATGGGCAGAAAAAAGTGGAACAAAATTCATTTAACGTATTTCTAGTTTTACATGATCTTCTGGAAATCAACAAATTCGATACGGATAAAACAACAACTCAGCATTATATCTACAGGGACTGAGCGTTGTGCTGTAATGGCTAACGCCCTCAACACGCATTCGGATTCAATTCTCAGGTCGGCCATCTAGATGTCGGTTTCCTGCGGTCATCTAGATCACTCCATGCAAATGCCGTGGTGGTACCGTAAACGGGCCACTGCGTCTTCGGTCCCCTCCAGTTGTAGGAAATCCGAGCAAAGCCCCATTGCTAATAATCTCAGATGCGGACTGGTCGTGAAACACCGATCTTCCTCCCTTCCTGTTATGTTTGGATATTTAATATGTTATTTCAGGTGAATCGTTCGTGTGAACAATGGAGTTCGAGAAAATTGAAACTCGTAAAACAACCATCGGATTGTGGCAATTTACGTGTTTGTCATGAGCAGCCAGCCAATGCCTTGCGCCAGCCCTTTAACGCAGAGAGTGGGGGCGTATACCTCCAGCCGCCAAGCGGCACATGATATTGGTAATTTTCTTTTGAGGTTTTCTTTCTGTGTAAGAAAAAACAGGAAAGCTTCGAGATTGTTCCATTGTGAGTAGTACAGGATAACGCAGAGCATTTCACCTCTTATTTTGTTCTGTACTCACTGCCCTTGACCAGTGACGAGTGAAATCCATGAAGCTCCCGATAATTTTTATTTTTTATTCGATATTCGAATGGCATTAGGTCCCGGTGCTACACTGCCTACGGCCCACAAGTGGGCGGCTGCCCATTGCTTGGGAATCGCTGCCACAAAGTACGTCTTTGTCAGTTACTTGATCTACGGATGTAATTTTCACCGTTATTCTGTAACATCATGTTTCATAGGCATTTAGTCTCCTGTTGCACATGCCGTTAATGTTCCACTGGTTCTTTGAGCTTCCTCTACTGCTATGTAGCAACACCAGCGCATTATCAACAACTGGCAAGAAAATGCAGTTATGGTACACAATGCTGCAAATTCACTTGGGTTCTCAACTGGTGTACATTGCACATTTGCTTGGGAAACTAACAAGACTTTAATAATAATGAGACCATGAGGCACAGGCACATCTACCCCCATTCATTACTTGCCTGGTGTACCCAGTATTGCTGCCCCAGTCTGGGAAGAGAATCTATCAAGACGCAAATTCCAAAGATATCATTTCTAAGTAGCATTTACCGGAATCCACTGGCTATCAAATGTAGGCTTATGGAATGTGTTTTATGCTGGCGTATTACGATGATTTAGGAAAAATAAACTCTCGTCTATAAAATCAATATGGATTCCGCAAATATGGATCCTGGGAAACTCTTGTCAGCTCTTTCTGTTCCACCCGGAGTTTCACGGTGCTGTAGACATCAGCACTGTCGACAATACTGAGTTCTTTGATTTGGTATAGTCCGGTAGTGTCAATATAAAAATATGAGCTTATCGAATATCGTGCAAGATTTGCTACTGTGTTCTGGAGTTTCCCTGCAGACAGAACTAAAGACATGGGATTTAACGGAAATCGGCAGATATCAAGCTAATTTTAGAAGTAGCCTACCACAAGGAAGTGTGATAAAATACACAGGCTGAACCAGAACTCCACTGATAAATCCTCATAGGTGCTAGTACTGAACAAGAAACAAAGTCTAGTACACATGGGCACGCTAAGAGCACTTTTTCGTCTTCCTCACTGTGTAATACATCGCTTCTACTGAACAAGTACCTACAGCCATTAAGATACTCATTTTAGCATCCGTGTTTACTAGACACTTTCTTGTTTTTAGTCCATCACCTCTGAAAGTTTGCCTATAGAGTTTTGCTTCACTCTCTACATAAATGAACTAGTTGAAAACGTAGGGGGCTCCGAAAGGTGGTTTTCTGATGATGTGGTTGTCTGTGAGTAGGTAGGAATGACAGAAAACCGTAGCGAACTGCAGGAGAACCTGTGCAAGACTGGTGAATGGTGAAGGGACAGGCAGTTGACCTTGAACTAAACAAATGTAACAAACTGCGATACGTACGAGAAGAAATCTACTCCTGTACAATTATTATACTGGCGACACTTTGATAGAAACAGTAACTACCGTAAAATTCTGGGAGTAAGTATCTGAAACGATCTTAAATGGAATGACCACATAAAACATATAGTAGGGAAAGCAAATGCCGGACTGTGGTTCACAGGGAGAATCTTGAGAAGATGTAAGTCGTATACTGAGGGAGTGGCTTACAAGGCGCTCGTTCTATCGATTCTTACATGCTGATGACCAGCACCGTAACGATGTTGGGTTAACAGAAGAGTCAGATAAGTTCTAACGAACAGCAGCATGTTTCATCAGGGGATCGTTTAATCAGCGCGAGAGCATTACAGAAAAGCTCAACAGACACCGGCTGCAGACGCTAGAAGAGAGGCGTTCTGCGTCGAGAAGAGTTTTATTACTGAATTGTCAAGAGAATACTTCGTGGAAGAGTCGGGCAACAATTAATTCCTCCCATATTCGCAAAATGACCACAACGAGAAAATTCGAGGAGCTTTACTGACAGTCATTATTCCCACACCCAATTCGCTATTGGAACAGGAAAGAAAGTATCTACTGATACCAGAAGTCCAGAAGCACTCTCGTGCACACACACCTTCAGATGACTTGCGGAGTATAGATGTAGACGGCACATTTTTAGATTTCTAGAAGGCTTTTGATACAGATACTCACAACCGACTTCCAACTCTGTCTGTGGAGTATCGTCTCAGTTGTGCGACTGGATTCGTGATTTCCTATCAGAAAGGTCGCAGTTTGTAGTAATTGACGGAAAGTCATTGAGTAAAACAGAAGTAATATCTGGTGTTCCCGAAGGGGGTGTTATAGGCCCTCTGCTGTTCCTGATGTAGATAAACCATTTAGGAGACAATCTGAGCAACCGTCTTACATTGCAGATGATGCTGTCATTTACCGTCTCATGAAGTCATCACATGATCAAAACAAGTTACAAAACGATTTGAACAAGATTAGGAAACGAGTAGGCTACTAAAAAGAATCCGCTAAATTTCGGGTACAGAATAAAACACAGAAATCTAAAGGCTGTAAATAAAAATAAATGGTTCAAATGGCTCTAAGCACTATGGGACTTAACATCTGAGGTCATCAGTCCCCTAGACTTAGAACTGCTTAAACCTAACTAACCTAAGGACATCACACACATCCATGCCCGAGGCAGGATCCGAACCTGCGACCGTAGCAGCAGCGCGGTTTCGGACTGAAGCGCCTAGAACCACTCGGCCACAGCACCTGACTTACAACTTAGTACTTAAGGACTACAATTACGAATAACTTAAATTAGAACGGTAACATAGATAACGTTGTGGAATAGCAAACCAAAGACTGCGATTTATTAGCAGAAGACTAGGTCTACTAAAGAGATTACTTACACTACGTTTGTCTGCCTTCTTCTGGACTATTTATTGTGAGGTGTGGGAACCGCATGAGGTAGGATTGACGAATGACACTGAAAAAGTTCAAAGGGGGGACACCTCTTTTTTCATTATCGCGAAACAGGGGGAGAGTATCACGGATATGATACGCGAATTGGAATGGCGATCACTAAAACAGAGGCGATTTTCGTTGCGGCAGGATCTTCTCACGAAATTTCAATCACTAACTTTGTGCTCTGAATGTGAAAATATTTTGTTGGCGCCCACGTACATAGGAAGAAATGAACATCATAATAAAATAAGAGAAATCAGAGTTAGAAAGGAAGGATTCAAATGATCGTTTTTCCCGAGCGCTGTTCGAGAGTGGAACGGTGGAGAAACAACCTTAAGGCGGTTCGATGAACCATCGGCTAGGCACTTAATGTGAATTGCAGAGTAAGCATGTAGACGTCGATGTACAGTTGCATATCATGTTCGCGTGCATGTCTGTAGCTACCTTCGGGTTACAGACATGGTGGCCATTTTTTTGACAAAAATACGAAATTTATTAATACCTGGAGGGCTTATAGCCTGTGGTCCAGAAAAACGATAACTAAGAGATAGTGCAGTATGCTTGGTCCATTATTGTAACACACAGTTTGTGAAAGTCGAGACTTGATCTTGAGTGTAACCGCCGCGGCGTTCCTCTCGGCGTGGAATCCGGGCCACACCTTGGACCGCCACGTGTGTACAATTACGGAACAATTTCTTTGTGCCAGAGCGTCGACGCGAGAGGGTGGTCCCCCGGCGCAGCGCGGGCCAGGTAGACGGGCACCGCCGCGCCGGGGCCTTGGGCCTTTTTATCCCGCGGCGGCGCGTGTGTGTTCAGGCGGGCCGCGGCGCCGGCGCGGAATGTTTGTCGGGCGCCGTGTTGACCGAGGACCAAGTCAAACACTGTACACTTTTCCTACAGCACCCGCCCCCCTCCCTCCCCTCCCTGCCCGCCCCCGCAGCGCTGTTACTGCCTACTCGTCCCGCCGCCGCCGCGCGTGTTTGTCCGAAACAGCTCGTTGGGTGGCGGTCCGCCTCTCGACAACGAGTGGTCTGTGCCGGTGCGGCGCTAACAAGAACTGCAGTGTCCCTGGCAGGGCACGCCTGCGCCTCAGTCACCGTGTCACTGCTCGCTCGAGTAGCGGGTGGCGCCGCGCCGCGCAGCGTCGCATCGTGCACTGTAGCTACAGCCGGCCGGCAGCCGGCGGCGCGTTGGTACAGCCGCGGTTGCGGCTACAGCTGCGCGTCAGTTGTTACTCAAACCTAATTGCTCTGTATACGCTATCTGCACGTGCGCGTGCATTGAACCTCTCCTCATTAAATACACGGCCCAGCTGCATCAGCTTCAGTGAATTGTACTGACTTAAGGTCAAAAAAATACTACTCTTTCTCCTGATTTCATCTACTCAACTTTTTCCAAACACACAGTAATCTTTTCATCTCTCCATACGTAACATAAAGAGTGATTATTTCCACCGTGTACAAACTCTAGGAACTGATCGATTAAAGGATAGGGAACAAAAAAGGTCTAATAAACTTACATCCAGAAATGCGTGGTCTCCGTGCTAGAGACCATTTATTCAATCATACGTTGCTACAGAGACTGGGGTCTAATACACGCTGTACCATGCAGGCACAGTTACAGCATGCATGGTTTGTTCCTAGAAGGTGATACTGTTCTTCATACGTCATGCCCTAGCGCCCTCTCCTGCAATAGTTGGTACGATATTTCTATTTTGAACTGCAGTTTCCTTAACCTTTAACATAAAGGGAGTGGAAGGACTTGACCCATGCAGTGACCATTTAATTTCAACATATTTCTTTGCATCATAGGTAAATCATTAAGAGAATTACAATCAAAAATCAGATAATAATTTCTTTAAGAAACGACATTCAGGCAAACTTTACAAACTGCTTGTTATATGAAACCACAAGCGAATTAATCTCTTCGCAAACATTAAAAAAAAACCCACTCGGCCCAACTAAATCATTTAAAATAAACTTTACATCAAATATCCAGGAAATCAATTATTATTTCCACATAGATTGAAAACCGCTCCTCCCGGGCGAGATATTACCAAACAACTTTACAAGGTTATAGACAGTTTGATCAATAATAACCCAGTTATTTCCCCATCAAAACTGACATACGCCACTAAGGCTGAATTACCCCGCAATTTTAGTAAACGGTTTCAATTAAGACACATTCTTCTAGAAACCCCTCAAAAATTTTAAGACAAATATTTAAAACATTTAACCCGGGCAACCTTGCAGAGCTACCAAAAGTTTTATAAAACTGCAGCTTGTACAATAACTGAGGCCCGAGATTGTGAGGCCGCGATTTGGCCACGAACGGTGGAGGCGACAGAGTCTTATTTTCGAATTAAGATGTGGACTCCGTTTGTACTTCCACCAAGTTCAGAACACCGAAATCGGAACCAAACAGCACACGCGAGCTCAGGCGAAGTCCACCGCCAATACGCCCGCTAGTGATTTAAAAGAGGAGTCTCTGCACTTCGGTGACCCACTGCTTCCGATCTCTGAAACATAAATCAGAAACGACAACAGGGAACCAAACAACCCTTCCTTCACCTTAATACTCAAACTTATACACAAAACTACTTCGATAAAGTGGACAATAATAAAACTGATTTCATTCCTTTAAGCAGAACCACATACACGAATGATGCAAACGGAACTGGCTCATTAAAACCCAAGCATCACATGGAGCTCCTTATGTGAGCCTGTAAGGTAGCACACGGCAATCTTTAGCCATGGAATACAGATCGTTCGCTAAGGCTGCGCACACGTATCAATGTTTTAGACATTTGCCAGCTGAAGTAAGAACAATACTATTAAGGACCGAAGCACACACTTAATAAGAGGCATGAAATATCGCATCACAGTCCCTGCCACGCTTTGCTGCCTCAAGAGCAATCATCATTATATTTCACTAATCGTTGGTAGGACTCGAATTACTTAACTTGATGCCAGCTTTTGGATCGATGTGGCGAAGACACCAGACGTTGCTTAGTCCGATAGTAACAGCGTGTTTCTTTACGGAAGCCAGCGAATGCATAGCTTCACGAGGTTGCCAAGAACCCACAGCGCCGGCCTGCTGTTACTGACGCAGTACGATCAAGCGCTGACTGCCGCCCGTACTCAGGCACGCCGTGCTCGCTGTCGTCTCTCCACCGTCTCGCTAATACGCGCACTTCCGCGTGCTGTGCCCAACGTTGTTGTCCCTTTTCACTCCGCACTGCCCGCTATGTCCTGAGCCGGCACAGGCTCCAAAGACAAACTTCTGGCAGAGGGAATCGATAGTCCGTAACCAAAGATAGCCCTGGCACCAGTCCCGCCACGGATCAATAGTCACTGGTAATGTTGTGCCCGATACACTTCTCATGCTGACTCACCTTGTTGTGGATGTGATGGAGCGTTGTACCCAGTGGTCCCATATTCGTATCGAGGGCTTGCTGACGTGGTGTTTACTTACAGAAAGGGAAATGGCAGCGGCCGGCGTGCAGCAAGGTTGTCACAGGGGGCCTATCCCCGCCGACAATAACCACAGCATTCAATGTTTGCCATGGCATTTCGCAGTTTGACTGATACAGCGTCGTTTCAGGAAACAGAAAATCGTGAAGCACGTACCCGAAATGTTCGGACACCAGACTTGCATGAAAATGTGATTAGCACTGTGGAAGGCGACCGACGTGTCATTAACAGGCAGTTGGCCTGCCAGTACACTGTAAGCCAGACGACTGTGTGGAACATTCTCCATAACAATTGTTAGTACTCGTGTCACTTACAGCGCGTGCAAGGCGTACTGATGACAGACTTTCCATATCGGGAGCAGTTCTGTCACTGGTTTCTTCACCAGACTACCATTATTGTTTCATTCATCCTATTTACAGTCGAGTCCACTTTGACGCGGAGTGGTGTCTTCAACTTTCATAACAGTCGTCTGTGGCACAGTATGCAGAATCTCCATGGTATGGTGACAGTGAATCATCAGCGTTGGTGCACCCGGAATGTGTGGGCCTGAATAACTGGCTACCGTATTTTGGGACCAGCATTCCTTCCACGTCGCTAACAGGCCGGAACTATCGGCGTTTCTTGCTTGCCTCCAGCGCGGGAAGACGTGCCATTGATCCAGTATGAGATTTTCACTCTGCTGCGGAGTGTGCGCTGATATGAAACTTCCTGGCAGATTAAAACTTTGTGCCCGACCGAGACTCGAACTCGGGAACTTTGCCTTTCGCGGGCAAGTGCTCTACCAACTGAGCTACCGAAGCACGACTCACTCCCAGTCCTCACAGCTTTACTTCTGCTAGTATCTCGTCTCCTACCTTCCAAACTTTACAGAAGCTCTCCTGCGAATCTTGCGGAACTAGCACTCCTGAACGAAAGGATATTGCGGAGACACGGCTTAGCCACAGCCTGGGGGATGTTTCCAAAATGAGATTTTCACTCTGCAGCGGAGTGTGCGCTGATATGAAACGTGCTGGCAGATTAAAACTGTGTGCCCGACCGAGACTCGAACTCGGGACCTTTGCCTTTCGCGGGCAAGTGCTCTACCAACTTTTTTTTTTCAAGACGCTCTATCCATCTTTTTTTTCCATCTTTTTTTTTTTTTTAATCCCCGACCCAGCGGGGAAACGAACCCGGGCCCGGAGGACGACAATCCGTCACGCTGACCACTTTTTTTTAGACGCTACCCGTTTTTTTTCAAGGGAACTACTTTTTTTATTTTTATTTTTTTTAATTTAATTTAATTTAATTTAATTTTTTTTGTTTTTTTTTATCCAATGTCAGGCTTACCACCTTTGCTGACATACATTTTGTTGTACTATCGCATAAATAGTGTCTACAAAGTCCATATGTTGTCAAATAGTGGCTAATTAGAAAATTAATTAATTAAGGAAATGAATAAAACTGAAAATGCCCAAATGAAAGACATGAAGACATTGCGGATAGTACAAATGCAAAAGAAACATGCTCCTGTAGCAATGAAATGAAATTCGTGTCGGGGGCAACACCTGCTCACGGCCCGACGTTCGATAGAGCAAGAGAGCCATCTATCGACTCGGTCTCCAGACGTTGGTGTAAGACTGGGTCGTCGTCTCGAAATTAAACTAAGGGTCCGTAAGTGTGATCGATGTCTATCTCGGCTTCTTCGTCTATCTCATCTCTCACCCGTCACACCCCATCTGGCCGGCGGGTCGGTAAATGTAAGTCGCAAGTAATTAGCGAAGTCTTGCCTATATTTCTTATGCTGTTGCAGCTTCGTGTGTCCATCTAGGAGAAAATGCCAAAAATCAATTTTGTCCTTTTCCGATTCGTTATACACGTAGCCCACCACCATTCCCCGCACCCATGTCACTGCATTGGTTTTTTGGACCGGGAAATAAGATTCATGGGGGAAAAAAAGTGTGTCTGATGAAACTGTGTGAGGGGCGGAGCGTAACAGGAACGCCAGTATCTGTTGTGCCAAGTGCCACACTGGAGCCGTCCCACTACAAGCTAAACGATGTTCATCAGTGTCCACTGTTGCGCAGCCTAAACATAGTGGAGTGTCTGCCAAATGAATCGCGTGCCGCCGTTGATTCGTTGCGAACTTCCTATTTTTCACCACATACCATGTTGAGCGTACCGACGTTGGGAGGTAAACGTTCCGTATAACGCGCCATATCTGTCGCCAGTTCTTGTCTGGGTACTTCTTTTCCAGGGTATTCCTGGGGCACCGGCGCAGTAAGAGTTGGTATACGTCTCGCGTCGTCGGTAGTCGTGTTGTTGGGAAGGAATCTCTGACATAGCTAAGCTCCAAAAAATAAAAGACTTGAAATGTGACAGCTTCGGTGAAATATGGCCCACATTGACTGGGGGCAGCATTGAAATGGGCGCTAGTACATCGGCCAACGCACCCGAGATATTGCGAAATTGACCGCGCCACTGTCGGAAAATCGTACTGACGAATAACGCCCGTACCTTTTCATATACGTTCACTAGACCAAGTCCACCCTCTCCAGGTGGTAGCGTAAGCGTTGTGTATCGGATCTTAAACAGGTGTCCCACACTCACGTAGGTTCCGAAAGTTGCTTGTATCCGTGATGCCATTGTGCGCGTTAAAGGCAGGACATGCGCTACGTGAGTGAGTCTCGGTGCTAGGTATACGTTAACATAGGTCACCCTCTGAATCATATCCAACGCTCTTAATTTCTGTAACAGCACCATTGTCCGCATCAGCTTCAATATGCGTCGGTAGTTATCCGCTGCTGTCCGCTGCACATCCGTGTGGAACGTAATACCTAGGCATTTTATGGTCTTAACTAAGATGAGCGGGCCTTCCTCCCCCGGTTGTAATCCTCGACCGACATTCAAGCAGTGGGACTTCTATAGATTAAGCACGCTTCCTGCCGCCATCCCGTATCGCTGTATCCATGCCAACGCCGTACGTACTTCTTCGCCTGTCCGTGCCACCAGCATCACATCGTCAGCATAAGCGCGGCAATGAAAGGTCAGTTGTGGCAACGGTACCCCCTCCAACCGTCTTCGGAGACCATATAGACAGGGTTCCAAAGCCATTGCATACAAAAATATCGAAAGGGGGCAACCTTGACGAACTGACCTTGAAATAACAATGTAGTCAGTGCCCCGCCCATTCACCGAGACCTTTGATCGTACGCCGTGTAACAGTCGCATGATCACTAGGATGAAGGCCTGTGGGATTCCCAATCTGCTCATCACCGCATGCAAAAGGTATGATCCACTCTGTCGAACGCATGATCGAAGTCAATAGCGACGAGTGCCCCACGCACTCGGCATGCCGCTGCTAATGCGATGATATCTCGGTAGTCACCGAGCGCCGTATGTACGTTACTCTTACCGCCGAGGCAAGTTTGATCTATGAGGAGTCTATCAGAAAGTGAAGACCGCAGGCGAGCCCCAAGGATGCGCGCGAAAATCTTATAGTCGCAGTTCAAGAGAGTGAGTGGTCTATAATCTCCTGGATTTCTGCCACCGCGTGGTTTGGGTATTGGGATGATGATACCCTCCGTGAATTCGGCAGGTATCTCAGTCTGCGGTAACAGGAGTTCGTTGTACATCTGAATCCAGGTCCGTCCCATGAGGTATGCAAAGGCGCGGTAAAATTCACTTGGGAAGCCGTCCTGTCCTGGGGACGTGTTCGGAGCCCCCCTGCAATTGCGTCTGACAGCTCGTCCTCTGTTATCGCTGTGATGAAAGTCTCTGCATCCAGTGGTGGTCCTCTATCTGGCATTTCCGAGATGACATCATGTAGTGTCTCGTGGTTCACATGTACAGGTCCGTATAACTGACGGAAGTAGTCGGTAAACACATGCGCAATATCACGCTGGTGCACAACTTGCTGGCCAGTTTCAGAGATTAGTTCCCTGATCAATGTCCTGCGTCGTCGTTGGCGTTCACGTACCACGTGGTGCATGGAGGGGGTTTCGGCAGCAACTGTGTCCGCCAATCTCGCCCGGACCATTATACCTTCCATTCTTAGTCTCGTCAGCTGTAATAACTTGGCTTTGATCCTGCGCATGGCCGTGCGCCTTTCCGGCGATGGTTGTTGGGTCATCAGCTCCCTCTGGGCTGTAAAATAAAAATCAGCCGTCGTGCGGTTCCACTGCGATTTGTCCTGCCCGTATCGTATCAACGTTCTCCGTAACGTTGGTTTTGCGCATTTAATCCACCACTGGAGAACCGAGGTGTATGCTCGTTGGCGGCGAACGCAGGTCTCCCAGGCCGCCTCTATCGACCGGTGACATTCAGTGTCACGTAAAAGTGCACAATTCATTTTCCAGTGACCCTTACTCCGCCACATCTTCTGACGCGTTAGTGAAATCGTACAGACGTACGCCATATGATCCGTAAAAGCCGCTGGCCAGATTTCGGCATCCAGTATGGCCGTCCGTAGAGCTCGTGTCACATACTCGTACACTCTATCAAGTCTACTCGCCGAGTGTCCCGTGACAAACGTATAACCCGGTCTGTCACTATGCTGCAGTTTCCAGCTATCCAGAAGCGCCATTTCGGTAATCAACGCACGCAGTTCCATGCATGGCACATAATGAGGTACTTGGTCCTTTTTGTCGACGACACAATTAAAGTCGCCGCCCACTATATAGTTATCATAGCGTCCAGCGAACAACGGTGCTATCTCTTCGGTGTAAAAAGTCGCCCTTTCTCTTGGTTTTGTGGAGCCAGATGGTGCGTATAAATTGATGAAACGAACGCCGTCGGCAGTGATCGCTATGCCACGTGCCGAAGGGAGAGACCTGACGTCCTCCACTCCTATTCCATCCCTGGTGAGAATCGCCACACCGCATCCACTTTCATCGTGCACTGAATAATGTGCCTCGTAACCGTAGAACTCTGGCGGCGATGTGAAACGCACTTCTTGTAGGAGTACAATATCCTCGTCCGCAGCGCGTAACATATCTTTCAGCATTTGAATTTTAAGCGGTGTCCGTATGCCATTAATGTTTATCGTGGCAATGCGGTACGCCTGGCTTGTGTTCATCAGTTGTAGGGCGGTGTCATTAAGCGTCTATCTGCACCCCCGGCGCTCCCCAAAACACGAAGTTGTTCAACATTTCCCGACCCCTCCCGGCCTCTGGCCAGGACTATCCTCAATCGTCGCGTTCGTATTTTCATCCTGTTCCTGTTGATCCGTTTCTTGCGCCCAGTCCCCCCGCATATTTCCGGAACTGGTCGAAGGATGGGAGGCAACGTTGTCGTCGCTCTGATGTTGGACAGTTGTCATCTCCACTTCCGCCTTCCGGTCACCAGAAGGAGAGTTCAAGTTATCGTCGCTGTGTAGTTCCTGCATCGTCATCTCGGTATCTGTTGAATCCACTGGTCTCAGGTCGATACTGTCGTTGTCGTCCACTGTCCCCTCGGGACTATGGCTATCGTCAGCAGAAGTCAGTCGACGCTTCTTTCTTCTCTTCGGCGAACACTGTTTCCGTTGCCTTGCTTCCGCATCGGCTGTTTGGGTTGCGTATCCTCCGTCTTGGGCCTGGCCTATCACGCTCTCGGTGGAAGCACTGGCAGCCACCACGGATGAGCCTGGAGCGGCCGTCAGCTGCATCTCTTGTGTGGTGTCCTGTGTCTGCTGTGGTGGAACCGGTGGTCAGAGTTCCAGTCCGTTGGTGTCCATGTTCTCTATAGGGGGCAGCTGCTGGTGCCCATCGGAAATCTCCCTCACGTCGCCTCTCAGGGCTTCCACAAAGGTCAACGGTAAGACAGTCGTCTGTTGTGGCGCCTGAACGTCATCCCGTGGAGTTTGCACTAAACGTCGCTGGAGGCATTCCGAGCGGACGTGACCTTCTTTCCCGCACCCCGAGCAAGTGCGAGGTTGCCCATCATAGATTATAATCGCTCGACAACCTCCTATGTACAAATAAGAGGGGACGTGCTTTCGCTGTTCTATTCGTATTTGTCTCACCCCATTTAAAACGGGGTACGTGGTAAAACTCGTCCATTTTTCGGCCACATGGGATAGAACTGTACCGTATGGTCGAAAGGCGTTGCTAACAAGTTCAAACGGGACCTCAAACGGAAGTTCGAAGACTCGTATAGTGCGGATCCCCATTCCCGCGCGATCGACTGTAACCGCACCAACATTCCCGTCGGCATGACAGAAACGATACCCATTCGATGATCGTTGTAGAAGTCTTTCGCAAGCAGCCTCGTCAACAAGCTTGACATAGACGACGCTTGAAACGAGCGATAAATTGATTCCCACGATTTCCTGTGGATCGATTTTCACCTCTTCTCTGAAGAAACGTTCAATCTCGTGTGCCTTTGCTCGTGTATAGTCGTTCGCAAAGCTGAACTTCAAAGTCGTTTTTCTGTACGAGTGTGCCATCTCGTTCTAGACTCACAACACCGCACACGCGAAGCTGCTCCGGCGTAAACAAACAGGCGCGCGCACCACAGCGCGGCCGGCAGGCAACACGGTCCGCACTGTGTCACTGCCGAAGGCAGACTGCCAACTGAGCTACCAAAGCACGACTAACGCCCAGTCCTCACAGCTTTACTTCGGCCAGTATCTCGTCTCCTACCTTCCAAACTTTACAGAAGCTCTCCTGCGAATCTTGCAGAACTAGCACTCCTGAAAGAAAGGATATTGCGGAGACACGGCTTAGCCACAGCCTGGGGGATGTTTCCAGAATGAGATATTCACTCTGCAGCGGAGTGTGCGCTGATATGAAACGTGCTGGCAGATTGAAACTGTGTGCCCGACCGAGACACGAACTCGGGACCTTTGCATTTTGTGGGCAAGTGCTCTACCAACTGAGCTACCGAAGCACGACTCACGCCCAGTCCTCACAGCTTTACTTCTGCCAGTATCTCGTGTCATACCTTCCAAACTTTACAGAAGCTCTGCTGCGAATCTTGCAGAACTAGCACTCCTGAAAGAAAGGATATTGCGGAGACACGGCTTAGCCACAGCCTGGGGGATGTTTCCAGAATGAGATTTTCACTCTGCAGCGGAGTGTGAGCTGATATGAAACTTCCTGGCAGATTAAAACTGTGTGCACGACCGAGACTCGAACCTTTGCCTTTCGCGGGCAGATACTGGCAGAAGTAAAGCTGTGAGGACTGGGCGTGAGTCGTGCTTCGGTAGCTCAGTTGGTAGAGCACTTGCCCGCGAAAGGTAAAGGTCCCGAGTTCGAGTATCGGTCGGGCACACAGTTTTAATCTGCCAGGAAGTTTCATATCAGCGCACACTCCGCTGCAGAGTGAAAATCTCATTCTGGATACATCCCCCTGGCTGTGGCTAAGCCGTGTCTCCGCAATATCCTTTCTTTCAGGAGTGCTAGTTCTGCAAGATTCGCAGGAGAGCTTCTGTAAAGTTTGGAAGGTATGAGACGAGATACTGGCAGAAGTAAAGCTGTGAGGACTGGGCGTGAGTCGTGCTTCGGTACCTCAGTTGGTAGAGCACTTGCCCGCGAAAGGCAAAGGTCCCGAGTTCGAGTCTCGGTCGGGCACACAGTTTTAATCTGCCAGCACGTTTCATATCAGCGCACACTCCGCTGCAGAGTGAAAATCTCATTCTGGAAACATCCCCCAGGCTGTGGCTAAGCCGTGTCTCCGCAATATCCTTTCTTTCAGGAGTGCTAGTTCTGCAAGAATCGCAGGAGAACTTCTGTAAAGTTTGAAAGGTAGGAGACGAGATACTGGCAGAAGTAAAGCTGCGAGGACTGGGCGTGAGTCGTGCTTCGGTAGCTCAGTTGGTAGAGCACTTGCCCGCGAAAGGCAAAGGTCCAGAGTTCGAGTCTCGGTCGGGCACACAGTTTTAATCTGCCAGGAAGTTTCAAGTGCGATTGATGATTCGAAGGGTTACGTTGTTGCTACATGGTGGTGCTCCAGTCCACGAACTTGTAAGTTATTTTCAGCCTGGTGTCCGGCTGCTTTTGGTCACATAGTGTATGAAGGTCCATTGCTGGAGTTAAACTTCTACATGCTACCCTTCGCTGATGGCCAGGGCATAGTAGCAGGTGACCAGGACGTCTACATACTACGCTTCGCTGATGGCCAGGGCATAATAGCAGAGACCAGGACGATACTGTGTACATGCTTCGGAAGTTAAATCAGCAGTAAGGCAGATGTAGCCTCACAGTTATCTTGACAAATACTGAATGTCTGAAGGTTGGCGACAGTATCATAGGGGATCTGCAAGTTGGAGACCAGGTGTTGTAAGTCTTTTATCTGGGACTGAAGATGACACAAATAATACAACAGGGCAGGGCAAGAGGCCAACACAACAACTTAATTCGGTCCTTCGTAATAACAAAGTAATAAAAAGAACGAAACAGGTAATGAGTGATTCAGTTGTTGAAAACATCGGTATGTGCTGAGCAGAAACTTGTGAAGTAAACAAGCGCCACAGAAATTACTCGTAGTTGCCTGTGCTAGAGATGGACTTTTGGAGGCGAAATTGTTACATCTTCTAGCTAGAACGCGCATCGGATACCAACATAAGAGGGGCTAAGGCTGTCGAAAAATAAAAAATAAATAAAAATAGAAAAAAAACCGAAAGAAGTACAGCACCGATAGTAAATCTGCTTTTTGCAGATTGATTTCAGCTACTGTGTAGCCCTTTTCAGCGCAGTGATGGTACCACAGTGTCATTACAGATAGCAAACAGTTTGCATTGTTTACAACCGACGCTGTCCTTCCTCCTGTCTCGGATCTTATTGATACGGTCGTAGAACACACTGCTCATTGATGGAAACAAACCTTTAAAAATAGTAGAAACCATGGTGCTGATGCATCGAAAATGATGTGGGCGTATAGAAGAGATCGCCGACAGAAACGTGGGCGACCTATGAAGAACTGGAGATGTGTGGGACACGGTGGACGAAAGAGGACTACAAGGAGGAGACTAGCATGATCGGAGACAGTGGAACACAGGGAGCGAGAAACGGAAACAGCCGTAGAAAACTCACAATATGATGATGAGATGTACTCACTTCGCCTTCGAGCGAACTTCGTTCGGCTTTATTATATTTGAAGACGTAGAGAATAACCTACATTCAGCACTGATGGTACTTTCTTATTTTAAATGAAATTTTAAGTTAGCCTTGAAAGTTGGCGTTGCAATAGAACTTCAAGGCACGTAGTTGCAGCGACGAATGACTTTTTCAACTCATTAGTTGTGGGATACAGAGCGCATATGGGGTGGTCAGAAACAGTCTGAAAAGCATAAGATGGTACTGCAGGGTAGATCGTGGTGAGAAATATTGTCAAGAAAACAATTCTATAACTCGCTGCATTTTCTGTGTTAACTAGGGCTGAAGTTGGCCGATCAGTCCTTTGCACTCACAAACTAACGCGACCCGTCAGATAGAATTAGTTGCAGGTGTTCTCACAGCGGAAGACACTGCTCAACCTATGGCTAGGGTTCGATCGTTACTACTGTCCCATGTCCAGTTTTAGTATCGGTTTGTTGTTTGGTTTTAGGAAACCAAAAGAAGAACACACGTGGCAGCACCGTCTCTGTTGAGCTGCTTGAATTTGCGGGCTCAACGGCTCATTGGCTTACTTCAACGCCAGTGAACTCGGAAACGGCGCAAGGTATCGAATTTTTTTCTTAACAGTTATTTCTCAGCACTACGTATCTTGCAACTACCTCACAAGCTTTTCAAACTGCCTCTGTGCACCCTCTGTATACAGTATGTACACGGCACGATTTACACCTAAAAGGTGCTGATAGCGAGTAGCTATATGGGATCAGTTTGTGAGGATGTTAATTTCAGTTTCATCTTGGCCTAGTTTATGTTAAACCCCCTTCAATTGTTCTCTTGTGCTATGGAAAGTCCATGTCACTACGAAATGTACAATAAAGTTAGATCGCATTCTTGTTAAATTATGAGTAAGATTTCATAAACAGAAAGAAAAATGTTTTAGGATATTAAAAACAGGGTCACGGCATTCTGTGTACTCACAGTTTCAAATCTAATAAAGTGGCAAGTTTCCATGCGGAGATTCGTCAAAGAAGATAAGCATTATGTCGGTTACGGTCCTTGTACAAAACCGGCCTCCAGGCAACACTACAGAGAGAGGGTTCGTAGTAGGGCAAGAGCCAGTATTCAAGAAAAGCCGAGGGTTGTGGCGTGGAATAAGAGGCCACTTTTAGATATGCAATGTTAAAGAGACGTGAATAAAATATTCTCGGTTTTCAAGCAGCTTCAATTCGAATAAAATTCTCGAGCTTACGAGGGCCATCTCCCCGCCATCGTCGTCAGGAGTAAAAGCGTTGACTGCTATCACTGGCACGGTTTTCCGCTTATATAGTCACGATTGCAGCCCCTGGCATCAATCAGAGAGGGCCGAAACGACGCGTACGAGGAAGGCGCGTTGAGCGGCTCATAATACCTCCGGCCCGCCGCGGGACCGATGCCAACAAAGAGTATTGGCCGTGTACCGAATTTATAAAGCCACACAAAGACTTGTCCGCTACACTTCGGCTCCGTGAAGGGCCCACGGGATATCATCAACTACTAAAGGTCATAATTTTGTCGTGTGGTATCGAGAAGTATCGTACATTTAAAGAAGCAGTCAATAATTATTAATCCTGTCTGAAATAGCTACCCGTTTCCTGTCGGAGATGGCTGCTGGCGATGGTAATATCTGCAGTGCCACGTACTGTGATTGCTCAGACATCCCTTGGCATGATATAAGCAATGAACCGACTTTAGACGGAAAAATTCGGGAATTATGTCGCAAAATTATTGCACTGTATGATAAACATGCTCCTCAACGCACTGTCAAGGTAAAGAGAGCTCCCGCTCCGTGGCTCACCACTGCATTACGCCACTTAATGAATAAACGTGATGCTGCACATAGGGCCTTCAAACGTAACCCAACTCCCGAGGCGTACGAAGCTTATATGAAACTCCGGAATAGAACCAAGCAAAGCGTGAGGCATGCCAAAATCAGACATGCCCGCTCTGTCGTATGCGGCATATCAAAACCTGCTGCACTGTGGAAAAAGCTGCGCAGTTTCGGTATAGGGAAGCGAAGAGCTGACGCTGTATCAAGCGTCTGCAGAAGAATTAAACGATTTCTTCTCAACAGCTGCAAACTGCCACGCAGCGACAAATTACCAGCCCCAAGATGTCAATCTCTCGAGAGACAAGTTTTTCCTAAAACATGTCACTACCGGCACAGTACACAAGGCAGTTATGAGAATCTCTTCCGAGGCAGTAGGAAATGATGGAGTGAGCATTGGCATGATTAAGAACGTCGTAGACACTATTACTCCAGTTATCACAGACATCTTCAAACTGTCTCTTGTCAGTAGTACATATCCCACTGAGTGGAAGGAAAGTTTAATTCAACCTATACCCAAGACTGACAACCCGAAGTCGCCTGGTGACTACAGGCCGATCAGCATACTACCTGCAATATCTAAAGCCCTAGAATACATCGTCCATGAACAGCTGACGGATTACCTCAAAACTCATAATATCCACGACAAATATCAGTCAGGCTTTCGAAAGCACCATAGTACAGCAACTGTATTAATCAAAGTAACTGATGACATTAAACATGCTATGGACAGACGTGAAGCTACCATCCTAACACTGCTTGACTTTAGCAAGGCTTTTGATACAGTTGACTTTGATATATTACTAATTAAAATGAAGCAGCTGAATCTCTCAAACAGCGCAATACACTGGTTCGACAGCTACCTCAAAAACAGAAGTCAACAAGTCATTTGTGGGTCGGAAAAGTCATCATGGAAAGACGTGGGCTCTGGAGTTCCCCAAGGCTCCGTCCTTGGTCCATTACTCTTCTCACTGTACATTAATGATATTTCTTCAGTGATTCACTCCTGCAACTACCATCTATATGCCGACGACATCCAACTGTACATAAGTGCTAGCCCCAAGAACATTGCTGACGCAGTAGCGAGTATGAACGCAGATCTTTGCTCTGTTTCTCGATGGGCACAGAACCTAGGTCTGAAACTAAACCCCAAGAACTCCCAGGTCATACATATATCTCATCCAAAGTTAATCAGTCGGTACTTTCGCGAAACAGTCCCTCAAATACTCCTCAATGGTACCAAACTACCATACCAAAAAACAGTAAAAGACCTTGGAATAATCTTGGATGAACACCTAAACTGGGAAGAACAAACAGTCACAGCTTGCCGGAAATCGCTCTTCCTCCCTACATGCAATTCAAAAATTTAGAAAAATATTTCCAGCCCATGTTAAACAAAAATTAGTCCAAACACTAATCTTACCTAATGTTTACTACTGTGATGTAGGTCAACACGGCACAAATAGTGAAAATTCGAGATGCCTCGAGCTAGTGATGAATGCTTGCGTTAGATACGTATGCAATATACGGTTGTATGATCATATTAGTCCTTCATACTCCCACCTAGGTTGGATACGGCCACATAAGGCACGCGATCTCCACACAATGTGCTTACTTCATCGATTTCTTAGCCACTGGTGCCCCCAATACTTATCTTCTCACATTAAATACCTATCATCATTACACAACCGCAATACCAGATCGGATAGGTCTAGCATCTTGGCTGTACCTTTACATAACACAAAATCTTTCTCCGTGTCATTCTCCATCTCAGCCATACGACTATGGAACGCACTCCCCTGTGATCTGCGTCTTATCCAGAACCACTCAACATTCAAGAGGGAACTCAAGACTTACATATTAGGGACGGTATAGCCACCATTGTTGTGCCCCTCTTATCTCTTTCTTTCTCCTCTCCATCAGAGCTTCGAATTTTACCACTCTATTTCTCTTCCTCTAACCTATCTACCTCTTCTATATCTCTTTCACCCCATTCTATCGTCTTACGACTCTGCTTGATGAGAATAACTCACAAGCTGCAAGAATATAACGAGAAAATTCCCAACTAGCAATAGGACTGACATTCATAAAAGAAAAATATGTTTACTTTCATATACATAGTCACTATTATTATTATTCTTGATTGTTATAATTATTTTTTGATTGTTATAATTATCATTGTACTACGTTTATAATCTCTATTTTTTTCTTTAACATAAATACTGTATAACATGTTATATGTCCTTAATATTCTGTAGAAACTGAAATTTGTTGAATCTGAGTATGCCTGGTTAGGTGTAAGAAAGGGCCTGAAGGCCCTAATCTTGCCAGGTAAAATAAATGCATAAATAAATAAGTGCCAGGTGTTGTCTTTCTCGTGGGCCTCGCATGGGACCGAGTGACACCAGATGGCACGAAGGATCGGCGCCACACTTGAAGCTGCCGTTCCCGCCTCCCTACAAGCGTCAAGCATCCGTCTCTGCTTCCTTTCGACATGTCATACGTCAGTTTCCCTGCAGGATGGGTCTCCTTTTGCTTCTTAACCCGTGCATCACCGACGTCGCTGTCGCCGCAGCAAACTATGTTGCAGTGTGCAGGTTAACTCTGGATGTACAGACAAAACCCCGACACAATTGTTCTTCTGATTTCTCCCACGCTCAACAGATGTCTGTTCTTCTCATCATAGCTTGTACATTGACTTTATCTCCAACCACCCTGTTGTTTTGGAATCGATCTACTGTCACGAATTTCTGTCCAACCCTGCCTGTACTATCGAACCAATAACCTCCAATCAAGAGAACTTTTATTTCGATTAATGTGACAACGAGTCTTGATATCACTATTGTTCTCCTTGTATGACATTGACATTTCGTCGATTCTGTGCTCCTGCAAATTTCAGTGCCGACGACCTGCAGCTACACGAATGCCAGATCCGAAGATATTAATACTGCCATCGCCCTGATGGACGACTGTCTTCAAATGGTCAGATAGGCGAAGAAGTCACGAATAAATCTGGCACACTGTTAAAAATTAGTTCCCAGTTCCGCGGAAACCTTCCCTCTTTTTCTTGCTAACGGTACCTCAATATCGTATCAGAAAGAAGTACAGAGCCTGGATATAGCTTTGAATGAGCACCTCATCTGGGGGAAATTACCGTCGTTACGTGCAGTAAATATTTCTCTTGCCTCTATGGCTTCCAGAAGTATTGGAGATTATGTCCACAGGCTGTGGAATCTACACTTGTCCAAGCACTCGATTTGTCGAACCTCCACTGCTGCAATGTAATTCGACGCGATACGAATATTGATGAACTCTAGGCGGTTATAACTGACCGTAAATGCTTGTGTGTATTATACCTTCAATACCAGTTTATTTGATCAGGTCAGTGCCTTATACACTCAGTTTGGATGGTTGCCGCTAGACGAGTTACATACATTAAATACAATACACTACTGATGTTTCCTAGTCTCCCTAATGTGGGTGCACCTCTAAACCTACAACAGCCATCAAGTACCAGACATCTGAGCATAATCGCAACACAAGGTCTCAGCTACGTAGTAACGAAAGAGTGCCCCCCCTCCCCCCCCCCCCCCCCCGAAACAAAAACTTTAGCGAACTCGTTCTCTGTGTTGCTATTTTGTTTGTCTCTGGAACAAGATAGCCTGCACTTCGTGCAGAGTTCATTGCGCTCATGTATTTAAGAAAGAGCCGAAGCACTTCAAACCTCCTTACTTTATTTTTTCTTTTAGTCGTCAGTCTTCTGACTAGTGTGATGCTGTCCTCCAAAATTCCTCCTCTCCTTTGCTAAACTTGTCATCTAAGAGTAGCAATTGCAACCTACATCTCCAATTATTTGCTGGATGTATCCCAGTCTACGACTTCCTCTCCAGTTTTCCCTCTACAGCTCCATCTAGTACCATAGAAGACATTCCATGATATCTTAACAGATGTCCTATCATCCTGTCACTTCTTGTCAGTGTTTCCCATATATTCCTTTCCCCGCCGGTTCTGTCGAGAACCTCCTAATTGTTTGGCTTATCAGTCCACCAATTTTGAGCATTTTTCTGTAGCATCACGTCTCAAATGCTTCGATTCTCTTCTGCTCTGGTTTTTCCACAGACGATGCTTCACTATCAACCTGTGTCCAAATGTATACTCTCAGAAATTTATTTCTCAAGTTAAAGCCTCTCTTTGTTACACGCAGACTTCTCTCGTTGAAGAATGCACTTTTTGTGAAAGCTAGTCTACTTTTTATGTCCTTCTTGCTTCGTCCATCGTGGGTTATTTTGCTGCTAAGACAGCAGAATTTCTTACGTTCGTTTACTTCGTGATCCCCAATTCTGATGTTAACTTTCTCGCTGTTCTTTTTTATCCTGCTTCTCATTACTTTCGTCTTTCTGCTATTTACTCTCAATCCACGTTGTGTACTCATTAGACTGTTCATTCTATTCAATAGATCCCGTAATTCTTTTTCACTTTCATTCAAGATAGCGATGTTATTAGAGAATATTCTCATTGAGACCCTTTCGCCCTGAATTTTAATCCCACTCTTGAACGTTTATTTTATTTATGCCATTGATTCTTAGGCATATAGACCGAACATTAGGGCAAAAGACTTCATCCCCGTCGTACACCCTTTTCAATCCGAGCCTACGTTCTTGGTCTTCTAGTCTTATTGTACCCTCTTTGTAGCCTCGTAACTGTTCCCAAAAAAGTGAACAGATGTGGCCAGTTTTCTGTTAAACAGCAAGATCCGTTTTCTCCTCCTATCGCTTCTTTGTCGTTTCATTTCTCAGTCGTTGCCGCCACTTTCTTTTCGCCTCTCTTCATCACTCACGTTCTGCCGCGTTTCTCGTCCTCTCATTTTCCCGCACCTCCCGTCATTTCGATTTTTCCCAGTGCCCTCTGTTTAAATGTCTTTGTTGGGTTACTTGTCATGACTAATATAAATAGGCCTACTGGTACTTTCTACGGTAAGTTATACTTTCCACTACTTATGATGTAATTGTTTCTGAGTATTGTATTGCATGTTAAATACAACATCTTTGTCGTCATGTGATCAAAGTGTGAGATATCTAGAATGTCTGCTTAGATGTGAGAGAGGACCTTGTTGCCACAATCCTCTCAACAAAAGTAAATCAACAAGTGAGAACAATGACTTCCAAAGCTTTCAAAGTAATCAACAGATGGTGCTGCATCCTGCAACTTTGTCCGTAATGCCAACATTTAAATATAAGCTAACTGCGCTCATCTATTGATTACGCCTCGTACCTTAGCAGATGTGACAGTAAACTGACTTACGTGACTAGAATATTCTGTAAACTGCTTCCCTCGTATCGTAAATATAGTTTTCAGGCTGATAGGGATAGGTGGACGGCGGTGTAATTATTCGATACGTACTTCAATCTCGAGGCAAATTTTACGAGTTTAATTAGCGCTGCGGCAGACCGTGCGGCTGCTTGCCTCAGCGTGAATTTCGGCAGGTACTCCGAATTGTACACGGCAGGGGGGCACTCCCTTTTTTGTTGCCTCGGTGCGATGAGGAGATTTTCTAAATCTGAGCTTAGCGTGACGTCCGAGGATGTTTTCACTCCGCGTGTATCACGTGACTTCGCAGGAATTTTGATTGTAACAAGTAAGCCGGCCGTGGTGACCGAGCGGTTCTAGTCGCTACAGTCTGGAACCACGCGACCGCTACGGTCGCAGGTTCGAATCCTGTCTTGGGCATGGATGTGTGTGATGTCCTTAGGTTAGTTAGGTTTAAGTAGTTCTAAGTTCTAGGGGACTGATGACCTCAGAAGTTAAGTCCCATAGTGCTCAGAGCTATTTTTGTAACAAGTAAGGTGCTGCTGTTATCTGTGGACGTGGCAGAGCCATCGGAGTGCCAGTGAGGGAGCCTTCTGCAGGTACAATCCGGAGCGCGCGCACACACACACACACACACACACATATATATATATATATATGTATATATATATATGGTGAGTCACCTAACGTTACCGCTGGATATATTTCGTAAAGCACATCAAATACTGACGAATCGGTTCCACAGACCGAACGTGAGGAGAGGGGCTAGTGTAATTGGTTAATACAAACCATAAAAAATGCACAGAAGTATGTTTTTTAACACAAACCTACATTTTTTAAATGGAACCACGTTAGTTTCGTTAGCACAGCTGAACATATGAAGAAATACGTAATCAGTGCCGTTTGTTGCATTGTAAAATGTTAATTACATCCGGAGATATTGTAACCTAAAGTTGACGCTTGAGTAACACTCCTCCGCTGTTCGATCGTGTGTATCGGAGAGCACCAAATTACGTAGGGATCCAAAGGAAACGGTGATGGACCTTAGGTACAGAAGAGACTGGAACAGCACATTACGTCCAATGCTAACACCTTATTATTGGTCTTTTTCACTGACGCACATGTACATTACCATGAGGGGTGAGGTACACGTACACACGTGGTTTCCGTTTTCAGTTACGGAGTGGAATAGAGTGTGTCCCGACATGTCAGGCCAATAGATGTTCAATGTGGTGGCCATCATTTGCTGCACACAATTGCAATCTCTGGCGTAATGAATGTCGTACATGCCGCAGTACATCTGGTGTAATGTCGCCGCATGCTGCCACGATACGTTGTTTCATATCCTCTGGGGTTGCAGACACATCACATTCTCCTTTAACGTACCCTACAGAAAGAAGTCCAGAGGTGTAAGATCAGGAGAACGGGCTGGCCAATTTATGCGTCCTCCACGTCCTATGAAACGCCCGTCGAACATCCTGTCAAGGGTCAGCCTAGTGTTAATTGCGGAATGTGCAGGTGCACCTTCATGCTAATACCACATAGGTCGACGCGTTTCCAGTGGGACATTTTCGAGCAACGTTGGCAGATCATTCTGTAGAAACGCGATGTATGTTGCAGCTGTTTGGGCTCCTGCAATGAAGTGGGGACCAATGAGGTGGTCGCCAATGATTCACACCATACATTTACAGTCCACGGTCACTGTCGCTCTACCTGTCTAAGCCAGCGAGGATTGTCCACGGACCAGTAATGCATGTTCCGTAGGTTCACTGCCCCGTGGTTTGTGAAACCCGCTTCATCGGTAAACAGGTAGAACTGCAACGCATTCTCTGTTAATGCCCATTGACAGAATTGCACTCGATGATTAAAGTCATCACCATGTAGTTGCTGATGTAGCGACACATGAAACGGGTGAAAGCGGTGACCTTTTGATCCCTGCGTAATTCGGTGCTCTCCGATACACACGATCGAACAGCGGAGGAGTGGTACTCAAGCGTCAACTTTAGGTTACAATATCTCCGGATGTAATTAACATTTTACAATGCAACAAACGGCACTGATTACGTATTTGTTTGTATGTTCAGCTGTGCTAAGAAAACTAACGTGGTTCCATTTAAAAATACGTAGGTTTGTGTTAAAAACATACGTCCGTGCATTTTTGTATGGTTTGTATTAAACAATTACACTAGCCCCGCTCCTCACGTTCGGTCTGTGGAATCGGTTCGTCAGTATTTGATGTGGTTTACGAAATATATCCAGCGGTAACGTTAGGTGTCTCACCCTGTATATATGCAATCGGGTAGTCGATAAATCGTTCGCGGGCCGTTGTAGAAGGAAGATCCGGCGGCACTTGGGCGTAGAGAGTCATGTCAGTTTCCAGATTCTGCAAACCTATTTTACTGTTTTAATTCTGGCTTGCCGATTTTATGACAGAAGATTTGCTGTTTTGATAACTCATTTACAGTTGTGATTTTCAAAATGAAATGTGCAGTATTCAATATTCAGTGTAAGCTTTGGCAACAGTTCCGAATAGCATCAGAGATCTAATAGTTAGCTGGAAGAATTGCAGACAGAAGAAACGAACTTGGTGAGGTTAATTGAAGTGGTAATGAACGTCATTATTACCAAGAAAACTGTATGTGTAATTCTAGTGTGACTTTCAGACCAGATCTTTGAATTATTATTCCGAGCCCTAGTTCCTTGGTGGTTTACCGAGGGACTTGAAAAGAGCCGTTCATCAGTTGAATGGAGATTGTTACGTAATTATTAACGAGCGGGTGAATCTTGGAATTTATCTGGCTGCAACTGGAATTTTACGGGACAGTAATGTTACAATTGTGACTTCTTAAATGTTTCAAATGGCTCTGAGCACTATGGGACTTAACTTCTGAGGTCATCAGTCCCCTAGAACTTAGAACTACTAAAACCTAACTAACCTAAGGACATCACACACATCCATGCCCGAAGCAGGATTCAAACGTGCGACCGTAGCGGTCGCGCGGATCCAGACTGTAGCTCCTAGAACCACTCGGCCACCGCGACCGGCGTGACTTCTTAACTTTGTCTTGTAGGCAATACTTCCCTGGTAACCCTTTGTAATGTGCAAAACGATGCAGATGGACCGATTAATAAATGCTACGCCAGCACTGACGAAATTATGTTTCGTAAAAACGGGGAACGGGTAAACAACGACATGAGCGTGAATTCGAGAAATTGCGGTTTTACGATTATAGCAAGCACAAGATTTAATCTTCATTTCGTACCTCATTTCTCCAATAAGTTATTAACTCATAAAGCAGACGTTATTATCTGTGACTGTGTAGAAAAATAAGCGTACAGACAGCCAGAAAAAAGTACAAATTAGTTCGTTCATAGCGTAATGTTAACACTGAAATTCTTCCATACAAAGAGGAACGAAATCTTATGCGACTATACGTGCCCAGAATTTCAGTTTCTGAAACTGAATACTAAATGCTCCAACCTTTCACAGAATAAGCCTTAGTAACACAGACGTCAGCAACTTAATCTGGAAACCATAGGGACCCTTCTGAGAAGCTCATTGTAAACAGGGGAGAGCTGCTCTAAATTATTTTGTATTAATAAATCTACCGTAAATAGTCTCTCTGAAATTAATTTAATTCGTAACTCAGGGCTGTTTCTTAGATACATATGTATGTCAGTCTTGGCTGATACTATATCATGAAATTTAGTAAGCTGCCTTTTACTTGTATCATGTTTCTCGCACACGCTTCTCCAGCAGTACATTTAATATATCTTTCATAGCCTCCACTCAGTATTAACAAAATATGGAAGCTGCTTTCTATCAGTGATCGCGTAGAATCTGCGCTACAGTAATCTGAATTGTAAGCCATAGATCTACTAGTCTTGTTGGCAAGCTAGGTTACATGTTATAAAATACAACGCATTGCATAGAAATATCCAATAAGTGCTACATTGATGTTCAACTGTATGTTTTGTTACTAAACCATCTGATATGATGATCAAACAGGGGCCCTATTATGATCAATCGAAAAACTCGCACCTGGCTATGTCGCGAGCTTGAAGTTAGGTACCATATACAAATTTAGTGTTAACAGTAACATAACCAGAGTCACGCAACGTGTCTCACCTTGATAAGTTGGAATCCAGCCGAATAATGTACCAAGTGGTGTACAGTGTGTGTTCGCAATTTACGTCACACCAGAGTTACGTTTTTCAGTGATAAGCACTATCTAGGGCCGATGGAGATGGGTGCACAAGCTCGATGTACGTTGTATCGGAAAGATCGTCAGAGCCATTGCAGAGGCGAACAACTTGAGGGCAGTACCGTCTAAAGCAACCTAGTGAACCAACGGTAAACTGTAAAACAGTTAATACAGCCATGTAACAGTCGGTATTAGCAATACAAGCTTTTATTGAGTAGATGTTTGACAATAAAATGAAAAATAAAGTTAGTGATGGTATCAACTTTATTTTTCCATCTTATCCTCACATTCGGTATGAGATGCTTAGTAGTTCAACCTGTACAAAAATTAGTGCAGGAAATGAGAGTTATGATTTTACCATATACCAGTACACCAGTTTTTAGATTAAACAAATACACCACTTTGGAGAAACCTTGCCAAACGTGTCTGATTAATTTCGTTTCGAAAACGTCAAAATTACCGTCATTAATTCATGTACAAGCAGGGAATGTGGTAACCTGCCCCAACATACTATAGTGTTTTACCAGTGTGCCGAACGTCTGTGAGAGTTCGACCAAGAATCCTGTGCCGCAGGATTCACAGCCCATGGCGCAAGCGTCTTTCGGGACCAGATATATGTCTGCTAGCTTCTCTTTGATCGGTATCGTCCAGTGTGCTACGTTGTGCGGACTTTGGGGGATAAAAAATGCGGCAAAACGTTTTGTCTTAAACTGTTGCACAGGTACTGCGGAAATTTTGACTCGGTGATATTCTTGGCCGGGTTTACAGTCTTGTCTCTGGAAAGAGAGGACTATTCCTATTACGTAGGTCTTCTGCCTACAGGAAAATTAAAGAGACCTTTGGAGAGAAGAGAACCACTTGTATGAATATCAAGAGCTCAGATGGCAACCCAGTTCTAAGCAAAGAAGGGAAGGCAGAAAGGTGGAAGGAGTATATAGAGGGTTTATACAAGGGCGATGTACTTGTGGACAATATTATGGAAACGAGAGAGGATGTAGATGAAGATGAAATGGGAGATATGATACTGCGTGAAGAGTTTGACAGAGCACTGAAAGACCTGAGTCGAAACAAGGCCCCGGGAGTATACAACATTCCATTAGAACTACTGATGGCCTTGCGAGAGCCAGTCATGACAAAACTCTACCATCTGGTGCGCAAGATGTATGAGACGGGCGAAATACCCTCAGACTTCAAGAAGAATATAATAATTCCAATCCCAAAGAAAGCAGGTGTTGACAGATGTGAAAATTACCGAACTATCAGTTTAATAAGTCACAGCTGCAAAATACTAACGCAAATTCTTTACAGACGAATGGAAAAGCTAATAGAAGCGGACCTCGGGGAAGATCAGTTTGGATTCCGTAGAAATGTTGGAACACGTGAGGCAATACTAACCTTACGACTTATCTTAGAAGAAAGATTAAGAAAAGGCAAACCTACGTTTCTAGCATTTGTAGACTTAGAGAAAGCTTTTGACAACGTTAACTGGAATACTCTCTTTCAAATTCTGAAGGTGCTAGGGGTAAAATACAGGGAGCGAAAGGCTATTTACAATTTGTACAGAAACCAGATGGCAGTTATAAGAGTCGAGGGGCATGAAAGGGAAGCAGTGGTTGGGAAAGGAGTGAGACAGGGTTGTAGCCTCTCCCCGATGTTACTCAATCTGTATATTGAGAAAGCAGTAAAGGTAACAAAAGAAAAATTCGGAGTAGGTATTAAAATTCATGGAGAAGAAGTAAAAACTTTGAGGTTCGCCGATGACTTTGTAATTCTGTCAGAGACAGCAAAGGACTTGGAAGAGCAGTTGAACGGAATGGACAGTGTCTTGAAAGGAGGATATAAGATGAACATCAACGAAAGCAAAACGAGGATAATGGAATGTAGTCGAATTAAGTCGGGTGATGCTGAGGGAATTAGATTAGGAAATGAGACACTTAAAGTAGTAAAGGAGTTTTGCTATTCAGGGAGTAAAATAACTGATGATGGTGGAAGTAGAGAGGATATAAAATGTAGACTGGCAATGGCAAGGAAATCGTTTCTGAAGAAGAGAAATTTGTTAACATCGAGTATAGATTTAAGTGTCAGGAAGTCTTTTCTGAAAGTATTTGTATGGAGTGTAGCCATGTATGGAAGTGAAACATGGACGATAACCAGTTTGGACAAGAAGAGAATAGAAGCTTTCGAAATGTGGTGCTACAGAAGAATGCTGAAGATAAGGTGGGTAGATCACGTAACTAATGAGGAGGTATTGAATAGGATTGGGGAGAAGAGAAGTTTGTGGCACAACTTGACTAGAAGAAGGGATCAGTTGGTAGGACATGTTTTGAGGCATCTCGGGATCACAAATTTAGCATTGGAGGGCAGCGTGGAGGGTAAAAATCGTAGAGGGAGACCAAGAGATGAATACACTAAGCAGATTCAGAAGGATGTAGGTTGCAGTAGGTACTGGGAGATGAAGAAGCTTGCACAGGATAGAGTAGCATGGAGAGCTGCATCAAAACAGTCTCAGGACTGAAGACCACAACAACAACAACAGGTCTTCTGCATGTAGTAGGGGCCCACGTATTCGACTGTAGATGGAATGTTGGTGTGGTCCATGGGCGATATTTTCGAACTTTGTCTGTATTTGTCGAACAAAGCCGCTGTTACCCTCGTGGGGTTGTTTTCTGCAATTCTGGGTCCTGTGCGTTAGCAGGGAGTATGACATAAAGTCGATTGGGTCCAGGCCACGTACTTCTGGTTTTAGAGTGCATGTCGAGTATGAAATCTCATATATGTCATGCCACAATAGTTGGGGGAACGCTTGTATTATAGCTTGTCCCAGTCAATCATCGAGGCTATTGTCCCTGTAACTAATAAACAGGTCGATGCCCTCTTCTGGAACCACAGCTTTGCCTGGTCTCTCTGTCATAGTTGCACCTACAGTACGGCTATATTTGCCGCCTAACCATGAAAACAACCTCATCTCGGCAAGGACCATTGTTCACCCGTGGCTACTAATATTAACAAAAGCGGAACAAGAACTTTCCTGGCAGATTAATTCTCTAAAAGCAGAACAAACTCATCACTCATTCAATTATATAACTCTCCTAAGCAGCAAAGCTACACATTGTAGCATTTATTGGAGTTTTCTGCAGTTTGTCGACATTAACAGGATTGTATCGCGGCTAATGGTGATTGTTTTGAACAAAAATGAAGCTATTTTATTTCCGTTCTCAGTTTTCTTAGTTATTTGTAACATTCACCACGATGACAAACGATGGTCGGGGCATCCGCAGTTATGATGGTACATTGCTTTGATTGAATTTTCTCATATTGAGAAATCAGAAAGGAACAATCTCTTTTACTTGGTACAAATTTTCTGAAGCCAAGATAGTATAAATATTTCTGTATTTACAACAACTTTGCTGTCATCTCTAGCTCTTCAACTTATGGCTTTCAAGACCTCGAGATGAAGCGACGTATATTTAAAACGGTTTCAGTAGACTTTACTGTCATCTTCACGTCTTGAAAACCTGAAATTTAAGACGTGAAGATGACGCACAGTTTTCTTAAATAAAGAAATTTTTATTTGATCTTGGCTTTTTGAATGTTTTACTAAGTACATGTTTTAGCAAGAACCCCGCAAACAGTTCTGTTCTGAACAAGTTTTATTAAGGCACGAACAGTTTCGTTGCTTATAGCAATATCTATCTGGTACATAACTAAACAACAAAAAAATAAACGATGATAGTAATTGAACCCATACAAATTAAAGTGATACCAGAGGCATAAGTGCCTAATAGATAGAGAGAAGTGATAAAAACACAAGTATATTTACAAACTTTAAATATGGTAACGACATGGCGGAGAACATAAAAGGCCTAACCTTCATTGTTAAAACCATAATTTCCGTAGCACGGACAATCAATGAATAAAAACATGGGCGACAGAAAGCATCCTATGCCATGTAAGAAGGACGCGCTTATAATCAAGGAACGAAAGTGAGACGCTGGGTCAAAAGCAACATATCGTCGAGGCAAGAAGCAGAATGATTAACAGCATGTCAGCACAACTCACAAGGGAAACCCCCATCGCATCCTCCTCAGATTTGTTGGTAAAATGGCCCAGTGAATAGCCCGTCAAAAACTGAACACAGATCAAATATGAAAACTGGCAGAAGGTGTACTGAACTGTGAAAAAGAGATGCAAAATATAAACAGTTAACGATCTAAGCTCAGCATGTGCAACACTGTGCGCATTACAAGAAGAATGGTGTCGTGCTTGTGTGGTCACGGAGTTAGGCAGTAGAGTGAGAAATCTGTGTTCAAATCTCCCTCGTGCCTTCCCCCATCCCCTTTTTTTTACAGAATTATAAATTTCCCGTCCGGTCACTGACGTGTTCCTTTCTCCTTCTGTAGTCTCGGCAATCGTCATACTACACACTGGTCGTAGAATATGAATCATGTGGTAAGAATATATTATCATCTTCACAAGTAAATGCGATGAATAGCGAGAGCAGGTGAGATGCCGTATAGACCTCTCACATAAATGAATACAACAAATAAACGGGTAAGAACTAAGTTACAACAAAGGAATTCAGGAGTCAAAACTTCCAAAACGGAACGCAGGAGTCATGAGGTTTGGTACTTGTGTGGAACGTATAGGAGGTACGTAGGTCTGAAGATTTCTTCTTACTCCTCGCTGTTGCAAATGGATGTTACATCACGGCACAGACACAAATTCGAATGCAGCGAACAGACACGCCAATGAATCGACGGACAGTTCATAATTCTGTTAAAATTTTTTTTTTTTTAAAAAAGAGGTATCAAGGTGGTTTGAACACTGGTCTCCACATTCGCAGTCCTAGACCATGACCACATAACAATGACGCTCTGCCTGGTCAAATCTGCTCGATGTTGCATATCGTGACCTTGGACCGTTAACTGTTTACATTTTACTTCTTTTTTCACAGTTCAGTACACTTTCTTCCTGATTTCTTGCCTGATATGTGTTCAGTTTTTGACGGCCTATCCACTGGGGCATCTTACCATTAAATGTAAGGGGGGTATGGCGGAGACTTTACCTTGTCAGAGCTACCCACGTGAGCCGCAGCAACCGCCGGCCGCACTGCACGCACGGAACGAAGCGGTGAAGCAAAGTGTAAGGCGCATGAGGCGCCGACAAAAAGAGCACCACCGTGAACGCGACGGGAGAAACCAAAACCACGTCCCCTGTACGCTGAGCGTACTATGAAAGTTGAGGCTTCATCACAACAATTTTGATATAACGAGGGTAGCAAAGGAAGCAGGTATCACGTATGGAAAGTCTGAAGGATAGATCTACACTCAAGAGCAAACTACATTGCACATACAGTGGTGGCATAACCGAATACAGAGTAAGGAAAAGATATCACAATCTAAAAAATGCCGGAGTGTAAAAAAAGGGAGACAAAAGAATGTAATAAACCATGTTTGTGGAATCACTGGGCTCTCACAATAGAGTCAAAATTAAATAAAATGTCTCCATGCCGTAGGTCAATCTGGCAGTTTAGTCTCAGTTGCGAGTACAATTTCAAGCGAGAGCAGGAGAGATGCCGTATAGACCTCTCACAGAAATGAATACAACAAATAAACGGGTGAGAACTAAGTTACAATATTAAGTGTGTGACTTGTTTTACCTGGCACTGGATGTTTTCCGTCGCCTAGCTTTTTGTTCATTGACTATTCGCTCTATGCACATTGTGGTGTTAGCTATGAAGGTTCGCCCTCCTAGTTCTCCGCCCCTTTGTTCACCACGTATAAATGTTTGTAAATACACTTGCGTTTTTTACCTATTCTCATAAACTACATCTACATCTACATGATTACTCTGCTATTCACAATAAAGTGCTTGACGGACGGTTCAATGAACCACCTTCAAGCTGCCTCTCTACCGTTCCACTCTCAAACGATACGCGGGGAAAACGTGATCATCATTTCTCCCTATGTAGGTGGGTGCCAACAGAATGTTTTCGCAATCGGACGAGAAAACAGGTGATTGAAATTTCACGAGAAGATTCCGTCGCAACGAAAAACGCCTTTGAAACTTCCTGGCAGATTAAAACTGTGTGCCGGACCGAGTCTCCAACTCTGGACATTTGCCTTTCGCGGGAAGTTTGGAAGATAGGAGACGAGGTGCTGGCGGAATTAAAGCTGTGAGGAGGAGGCGTGAGTCGTGCTTGGGTAGCTCAGTCAGTAGAGCACTTGCCCGCGAAAGGCAAAGGTCCCTAGTCCGAGTCTCGGTCCGGCACACAGTTTTAATCTGCCAGGAAGTTTCATATCAGCGCACACTCGGCTGTATAGTGAAAATTTCATTCTAAAAACGCCTTTGTTTTAATGATTGCCACTGCAATTCCCCTATTTCGCGATAATACAAAACGAGCTGCCCTTCTTTGTACTTTTTCGATGTCATCCGTCAGTCCCACCTGATGCGGATCCCACACTGCACAGCAATACTCCGGAATAGGGAGGACAAGCATGGTGTAAGCAGTCTCTTTAGTAGATCTGTTGCACCACATAATCAGGCGCCTATGACTCTAGTACCATCTTGCTGTATAGGGATTCAATTACTATCATAGTTTATTTTTTCTTGTTGTGAAAGCCACCCGATGATGTGATTATAAGCCACGAAACAAGTAGTGCCTCAACAGAATTGGTTGAAAATACGTCTGTTGCTGACAAGGGAACCTCCCCATCGCACCCCCATCAGATTTAGTTATAAGTTGGCACAGTGGATAGGCCTTGAAAAAATGAACACAGATCAATCGAGAAAACTGGAAGAAGTTGTGTGGAACTATGAAAAAAATTAGTAAAATATAAAACTGAGTAGTCCATGCGAAGATAGGCAACATCAAGGACAATGGGTGTCACGGAGCGCCGTGGTCCCGTGGTTAGCGAGAGCAGCTACCAATCGAGAGGTCCTAGGTTCAAGTCTTCCCTCGAGTGAAAAGTTTAAATTTTTATTTTCAGTTTATGTGACAAACTCTTACGTTTTCATCACTTTTTTCGGAGTGATTATCACATCCACAAGAAAACATAAATCGGGCAAGGTAGAAGAAGCTTTTTACCCATTCGCCAAGTGTACAAGTTAGGTGGGTCGACAACATATTCCTGTCATGTGACGCACATGCCGTCACCAGTGTCGTACAGAATATATCAGACGTGGTTTTCTGTGGACGAATCGGTTGATCTATGACCCTGCGATCAAATGTTTTCGGTTCCCATTGGAGAGGCACGTCCTTTCGTCTACTAATCGCACGGTTTTGCGGTGCGGTCGCAAAACACAGACACAGAACTTCTTACAGTGAACAGAGACGTCAATGAACGAACGGAAAGATCATAACTTTGCGAAAGTAAAGAAAGTAAAATTTTCAGTCGAGGCAAGACTTGAACCAAGGACCTCTCGTTCCGCAGCTACTCACGCTAACCACTGGACCACGGCGCTCCT
This sequence comes from Schistocerca nitens, assembly GCF_023898315.1. Lineage (NCBI taxonomy): Eukaryota > Metazoa > Arthropoda > Insecta > Orthoptera > Acrididae > Schistocerca > Schistocerca nitens. The sequence continues at coordinate 269,060,393 of NC_064618.1, forward strand.
TATGCTACAATCTCCTTGATGTTGCCTTTGTTGCGCATGGACTTGTCAGTTTGTATATTTTACTAATTTTTTTCATAGTTCCACACAACTTCTTCCTGTTTTCTCGATTGATCTGTGTCCCGTTTTTCAAGGCCTATCCACTGTGCCAACTTATAACTAAATCTGAGGGGGGTGCGATGGGGAGGTTCCCTTGTGAGTTCTAGCTAAAAAATATTCATCTCAGACCTCATATTTGCAACGCTGGGAGCAGCAGCGATACTGGAACCTGTGTGTCGGAGCCAGTGGCGACAACCCGGTGGCCGGAAGCGGCGGAGGCTACTTCGCATTGCGGACTTCCCTCCCACGCGTGTGTGGGTGGCTTGGCTTGCCGATGAGGCGGCACCGCTGGGCACCTGGGCCGGGCCGGGCCGGGCCGCAAGGTGGCCTCACGTGCACCAGCCTACCTACACCTGGCCCTACCTACACCTGGCCGCTGCAGACTTCGCGGAATACCTAACGCCGCTGGCCCTCAGAGGCAGCAAGCAGCTTGCGGCAGCAGACTACTAAACCAAAGTGCACGTGGCCTTGGACATGCTTCGGAAGGCCCCTGCTCTTCAGCAATCATTTGCGCAGATCCACAGAATCCATCGGCGCAATAGTTAAGATTTGGCAACCAATGCAATCAACTATAAAAATGATCGCAGGCCTCAGACGGGATTTTATATCCTGTGTATCGGCGCAATAGTGTCGAGCGCACTGTTTCTGGAGGTGTGAGGTACATGTGAAATATTGTTGAAGACCCTGATTTTTACGGTATCTCTGAAGAGGACTGTAGCCTCGTGTTTTTTTTTTTTTTTTTTTTTTTTAGGATATACTGTAGGGCTACATTTATTGAAATGTGAATGAACTGCTAACTTGAGAAAGAGAACGGGTCCACTTTTACAAATTTTACGGGAGAGAGAAGAAAACTGCTTTATATAAAAACTCGATAGCAATTTTTTTTTTGTACATATACAGGGTGTTACAAAAAGGTACGGTCAAACTTTCAGGAAACATTCCTCACACACAAAGAAAGAAAATATGTTATGTGGACATGTGGCTGGAAACGCTTACTTTCCATGTTAGAGCTCATTTTATTACATCTCTTCAAATCACATTAATCATGGAATGGAAACACACACCAACAGAACGTACCAGCGTGACTTCAAACACTTTGTTACAGGAAATGTTCAAAATGTCCTCCGTTAGCGAGGATACATGCATCCACCCTCCGTCGCATGGAATCCCTGATGCGCTGATGCAGCCCTTGATGAATGGCGTATTGTATCACAGCCGTCCACAATATGAGCAAGAAGAGTCTCTATATTTGGTACCGGGGTTGCGTAGACAAGAGCTTTCAAATGCCCCCATAAATGAAAGTCAAGACGGTTGAGGTCAGGAGAGCGTGGAGGCCATGGAATTGATCCGCCTCTACCAATCCATCGGTCACCGAATCTGTTGTTGAGAAGCGTACGAACACTTCGACTGAAATATGCAGGAGCTCCATCGTGCATGAACCACATGTTGTGTCGTACTTGTAAAGGCACATGCTCTAGCAGCACAGATAGAGTATCCCGTATCAAATCATGATAACGTGCTCCATTGAGCGTAGGTGGAAGAACGAAACGAAAATGAGCTCTAACATGGAAATTAAGCGTTTTCGGACACATGTCCACAAAACATATTTTCTTTCATTGTGTGTCAGGAATGTTTCCTGAATGTTTGGCCGTACTTTTTTGTAACACCCTGTGTTTCGTTGTACGATTGTTTAGAAGACGTAATTTTTATGCACCTTTTTCTTTGCAACTGGACGTTTTTCCTCTTTGCAGCAAACAAAGTGGAATAACATTTCTTCGTCAAACAACACTTTCAACATTGTTACATCAAAATATATTCGTGGGCTTAAACATTTCCTTCATCCTCGTGCTGTCGGATATGTCAAAATTTGGATTCCAAAAACACATATTTTCTTTCGGAATGTAAATTAACATTTTTTTAACACCATTAATTTTTAAGATTTTTATGGGTACCATGGCTTTGTAGGCAGGTTCCTTGTAAAGTTCTAGATTCTTCTGAATATTCCTTAAATAAAAGCTATCAGCTCTCTGGCCATTGATCTTTGTCTTACACTGAGCTACCTTTGGTATATCTCTGCTGAAACTAAATTAATAATAACAGGCAGAGCTTTTGCTCCTTTGAAACATGTTTTCCTTATTGGCCACCAAGTCTTGCAATCTATAAATTCTTTTGTTCTCATGAGAACAATACTGAATCTTTCATTCTTCATTTCATTACCAGTGTAATATCGTTCCTTTCTTCTCAGTTTTCTCCTGATGATGCTAAAATCCTTACCATCCCCACCGCTTTCTGCAGTAAGCGGTGAATTATACCTGCTGCTAGAGGCGAATTGTGAATTTTGGAAAAGTTCAGTATCTGCAGTAAGCGAGGAGCTTGCCCAGGTGCACTTCCTTGATACAATGAAAAGAATTATGAAAGTTTTGGACATGTCTCCTTCCTGCAGTTAGCGATTCACATACTGCTTGACAGAAAAAGTAAAGTGCCCAGAAGGGGGGGGGGGGGGGGGGGGGGAGGAGGAAACAAACACGAAACTTCAGGGATTGACAGGAATGTGTAATGTTACTGCAGTTATTCCACTATCGATTCAAATTTAGAAAGAACTTGATAGTATGAGTCCAATAATCCGTATGACACAGCACCTCCACTCGTGTGGATGCAGTCGGTTGAGAATAATGTTATAAACAGTTGCAGCCCCCCTGTGATGTAAGATGGTACAGAACACTAGTAAGTAACCCTTGCCGGCCACTGTGGCCGAGCGGTTCTAGGCCCTTCAGTCCGCAACCGCACTGCTGCTACGGTCGCAGATTCGAATCATGCCTCGGGAATGGATGGGTGTGAAGTCCTTAGGTTATTTAGGTTTAAGTAGTTCTAAGTCAAGGGGACTGATGATCTCAGATGTTAAGTCCCATAGTGATTAGAGCCATTTTTTGAACTAATCCTTGATACCCTGGTTCCGTCGACCTGGTCCCACACAAGTTCTATGGGTTACAAGTGTGAGAAGTTTGCTCCGCACAGGAGTACCTCAACATCATGAACATAGTTCATAGATACACGTGCCATGTGTGGTTGAGCGTTGTCCTGTTGAAAAATGGCACCACGGTACTGTCATACGAGAGGTGCCGTAGGAATTCCCTCTGTCACTACCAGCCGTGACCTGAAATTATAGCCGATGACTCCACACACCGTGACACCGGGAGTAGCACCTCAGTGCCTTTCCGAAACATTGGAAGAATATGACCACTCCTCACGTCGCAGCTATACTCGCAGACGATGTCCCTCTCTAGTACTGCACGACCGTGATACATCGCTGACCACTGTTCGATGTCATTCATCAACAGTCCATGTCTCCCGGTCACTGGACCACTCCAAACACAGACGTTTGTGTTGTGGCGTTAACGGCAGCCTATGCATGGGTCGGTGATTTCCTAATCCGACTGCCGCTGCTCTCCGAGTGGTGATACATAATGTTGTAGGCAGTTCATTACTTGCTCTCGGGTGGCAGTCACAGACGTGGAGGGGTTACGACGTTCTTGGTGCACAATACTGGCGATCCTTCCTTGTGGTACACTCGCAGCATGTCGATGAGTACGGCTAACCTCACGTTCCCATGCAGAACAATATCAGACAACTGACACACCTGCATGTTCCACAAACCTGGATATTGCACGAGTCGACCAGAAGGCCAAATGGAGCCCCACAAAGAGGCCCATTTCAGACTCTGAGAGGTGCTGATAATGCTGTGTCATATAGGTACTCGCCATCTCTATTTTCTTCACAACGATCTCATACTATCCGACGCGATTCACGACCCCTTATATACTCTACTAGGCCTGGTAACAACACTAAAAACGAACAACACTGTTACACTCTAGTGGATATTCTGCCTGTGACACGGAATTCCAACCCTGATCATTAACGTGCCCGCCACTTGTGTGTACGTGTACGAAATTAAATTGACATCTAACTGTGTCTTCTGGTTACGTCACTTTTCCCATCAGGCAGTGTATACATGGTGTTTTCATAAGAGCGTTCAAAAATGTGACAGGACACAGAGACTGCTCCACTGAACTATTTTAGGTAGGGAACCTTGGGTCGTAGAAGCCAGCTTAAAGAGATATGGAAGTAAACTTGTCTACGCTTTGTCTAGCATTGCTGTTTTCCGGCTTATTGACAACTAACATACGTACAAGTTTACATGTACTGTGCTGTTTATTTATATGTACATTCTTTATTTCTTGCAAGGAAATCATGATGTAGGTTTTATTCACTTTGTTAGTCTATAAGGCGGCTCTATTGTATTGTATTTACATTCTACCATGACAGTAAGTGCTATGAATCATTGACAGACCCTTTCATTACTTAGTGCTATTCTGAGACGTACAGTACAGTACGATGGGAGCAGTACCGGTACAGTTTCGTAGAATTTGCTCTTATGTACCTTTTAGTGTGGGGAAGTACGTTGCAGTGCTCTCGCTGTTAAAAGGCTGCGTAGGGAACGATTTCCTAACAGGAAACAAAGCTGTGTTTCGTGGTCGCTGGATTGGAATGGGAGGTTCTATTCCACGGACTGCGAAGTCACCTGTCCTGAATCCACTTGATTATTTCATATGGAGATATCTGAACATACTGCTGTCTGAGACCAAAGCGAATACAGAGATAGAGTTAGTTGCCAGAACTGTAGCTGCCTGTGATGTGATTCGAAGCACGCCAGGGATATTTGTCATGGTGTGTCAGAACCTTGTTGGCCGATGTCGTGCTTGCACTGAGGTTGATGGCCGTCAGTTTCGCCACATTTTGTACAAATGGTAAGTTCATTGTGTCAATGATGGTATTTGCAGTTAACTGTAACTAATGCAAATAGAAAAGCAGACAGTTATGTGATTTTATTCCTATTACCCCCTTAAGCTGGCTTCTCCGACCCCAGGTTACCCCCCACAAATTGTCTTGTTAAATTTCTGGACGTCCTTATGGAAACACCCAATATGTAAGGTGTTTGAGACTAAACTGACCCAGAAAACAATTACGAAAAGATTGATGCGGAAGTGACACCTTTTAATGAACATCACAGAAATACTGGAAATGGTCACCGTTGACATCGGTGCAGCGCGGTACTCGAGTTACTTGTGGAGAGATATTCGTACACAGCAGCTCTTCCGGACAGCAGCAATAGCGTTTCATTGTTCTGCTGTAGCTATTCATGTGAGGATTTATTGAGTGCACATGGCGCTTCAGTTTGGCTCACAGGTAAAAATCACAAGAAAGAATGATCAAGCGACTGCTGTAGCTAGGAGATTGCACTGTCTCTGCTGGCATTCCTCTACTCAACGAACACATCACGCACTCGTGACTAGGTTGTCATGGTGGTGTGTGCTGTTACTCCGTTGTGCAAGAAATATCTACACAGCTCTCCTCCTTTTGTGAGTTGATTCGTATGTTGATTAAAAAGTTATCTGCACTTACCAGTTAGCATTAACAGTTTGGTGAAAGAATCGTGTTGCGATGCAGACACCAGACTTTGCGTACCTAACAACTGTCTTGAGATTATAAACTGGCTCTTCAAAGTTTTGATTGGTGGTTTCTAATGCACAATGGCTCATGTTTGTGAGTTCACACATCCTGACAAGCTAAACATGGCCTTTTCTGAAGAAATGAAATACTGAAGATCTGAAAGTTCTGATAACACAACATTCAGAACTCAATGCGCAAAAAGTCGTCTAAATACTGTAACTCACGCAACAGTAAATTTGTAAGGATACAGATGTGTGTCCTTTTTCATAATGTTTCCATGTAACGAATTCTTAATTTCCTCTTCCACTGATAAACGGCGTTAAGATTTCTTCGCACTTCGGTTCCTTCATTCAGGCTTTGTTTCCTGGTATTAGAACTCTTTTCGGATGGTTACGGTTGTTATTCGCAACAGAGCCAGTTGTGCGCCAGTTTGCCACAAAATTTTGCATTGCAGACTTTGCTGGAGGTTTTACCAAAACACTTCCGATGTTAAACTCTTGACAATCAGTTATGTCCCTGAGAGGCGTCGGGTTACAGGCAATCTGTGGCGTTCAGTTGCTAAGTGTGTTGCCTATGTGTCACTCATCCGCTCTGTGTCACAAGGTAGGCTGAAAAATTAAAATATCTTCCTCCGCTTAGATACACTCATTCTTAAGGTTTTCTTGCAGAAAAAAGCTCTATCAATTTACTGGGACAGGTAGGACTCAGATGCAGCACATCTGCGTAACAAACCCTGCCTATTCAGTGAACTCTCGTCGTCCCAGGGCTGGCGTACTCTTAGACACCTCTCGTCGCCGAGAAGCATCAGTGAACATTTTGTCTTCAATAAAAATTTGGGAATTTGCGGTAAGTGCTATGGGATCAAACTGCTGAGGTCATCGGTCTCTAAGCTTACATACTACTTAATCTAACCTTAACTACGCTAAGGGCAACACAGACACCCCTGCCCGAGGGAGGACTCGAATCTCCGAGGGGGGAGCCGTACCAACCATGGCAAGGCACCTAGACCGCCCGTATATCCCACTCGGCTTTAATAAAAGTTGTTCCCCATCACGTCATCTACTATTCCGAGACGATTGTCGTAAAGACTTTGAAATACCCTGTATGTAGGCAGCAATGTAAAAATAAAATCTTAGGAGGGTAAAATTCACGTGGATCAAGTTATTGGCTAACGCCGATCACTTAACTACGGCGGGTGTCCAGAAAGTAAGTTCCGACTCGACGCGAAATGGAAACCAAAATGAATATCTGATGAAACTATGCACAAATGTGTTGGGGAGTGTCTCTAGTACGCCCGTCGATCGAGTCACATCTGTTAGTTCAGAGCGCACAGTGAGCACGTAGAGATGCCTAGAAAATAGTGCTTCCCGCCAAGTACGACGCCCTATGGAGAAATTTCGCCTGATTTCATAGAAACCCATATAATGTAACTGTTACCCCTTTCCTTCTGCATGAAAAGTTTCGGCCGCACACTAAAAGGACAATGAAGACGTCCCTGCAGCTTTTTCGATGGGAAGTGTGTGACCACCGACCATACAGCATCTCATGGCTCCCTCTCAGTTTCAGTTCTGCTCACTAGAACCGCCGGCTATGAAGTCAACAATTTGCCACAGACAACGAGCTGCAGACCAGCATAGAGAATTGGCAGGAAGTACAAGTGGCTGCCTTCTATGACGAGGGTAGTGGACAGCTCCTACGACGCTACAGCAAACGACTAAGTCGGAGCGGCGACTAAGTAGGCAACCAGTGGGAAGATATAACGAATTATCGCAAATAAAATATTACTTTCTTTATTGACAGTTTCCGTAAGATGGTTCGAATGGGCACATTGAAAAATATCAATCACTATCATTAGACGTAACGACTAGGTTATAAAGAAGTGTAAGAAGCGAAAGAAAGAATTTGAAGTAACTAAACGCGGCGAAGAGAAATATTATGGACAAATACAGCAGAAGAAAAGAACTTGGAAATTTGTGGTAAGGAGTATGGGACCAAACTGCTGAGGTCATTGGTCCCTAGGCTTACGCACTACTTAATGTAACTTAAACTAACTTACGATAAGGACAACACACACACACACACACACAAACACACACACACACACACATACCCGAAGGATGACTCGAACCTCCGCCGGGGGGTGGGGTGGTGTGGTGGTGGTGGGGGGGGGGGGGGGGGGAGCCGCGCGAACCCTGACAAGACGCCCTACACCGCTTTCCGCTTTGCTACCACGGGCGGCTGCAGCCGAAGAGTTCCACACAGTTAAACAAAAGAAAAGAAGCTCCATAATATGATAATATGTAAAAGATTTAATTGTGGATCCTTCTCCAGTCATCAAAATCGAAGATACATGTGAAATACTTATTACAGTGAAAGTGATGAGTAAGGATACAATATCACATTCTTTTAGCATATAGAACCAGGTAAAGTAGTAAAATTCCTATAACAGCTTGTATTTTAAACAATTAACCCCTTCTACAAGGCAGTCACAAACAACCCGAAAAGTTTGTAAGTACGTTGCAAGCGAGGTCGTGCTGAGAAATATTTATTAAGAAAAAAATCGATACGTAGCGCAGTTTTGGAGTTATTTAATATTGAAGTGAGCGCGCTCAAATTCTGGCACTTAACACACCCTAAAATGCTGCAATGCACGTACATCTTTGGTCTGCCAGTTATCAATTGCTGAAATGCTAATTACCACTCACAATGTGCCTTTCTCAGAAGTGATGAACGTAAGCTACGTGAGGAAAAGCTACGTTTGTCTGGTTTGGGGAAACCAAATGAAGAACACTGTTGGCAACACCACCTCTGGACGGTGGCTTGCATTTTTCGCTTTCGGTGACCGGATTGGCTAACTTCAATGCCCAATAACTCGGAATCAGCGCAACGTTTAGAATTTTTTTCTTAACGATTATTTCTCAGTACAACCTCTACTGCAACATCCTTAGAAGTTATTCAGACAGTTTATGACCACCCTATATAGGTCTCTTCCTTGAGAGAAAAAAAAAGTTTTGTGAACGAAAGGAAGGAATACTGTAATTTTAGCTGACTGTTGGAGATAGAGTTAGAACTTGGACAGGGTAACGACGAGTGAAGAAGTTCGGCCAAGTCTCTTTCAGAACAAATGTACACAGACTGGCCGTCGTCGAAATAGAGGAAGGACAGAGAAAATAAATCAGTATGGTTTGACAAGGGATTAACCCAAATTTCCCCAGATAAAGGTCCGACTCACTCAACGACTGGTTGGGGATACGAAAAGCTTAGTATGAAAGTTTAGTGTGCACTGACGGGAAAAAATCTCGACAACAAGAACAAGTCGTGCGACATAAGCGAAAGTTGGTAGCCGTGTGTCTATAGTTTGAGACTGGAAGTCGTCAGCTGATGTTAGTCAAGAATGCCTTTAAGGCGACGGAGAAGCCATTAACGACACCTCACTGACTTTGAACGAGGTCGTGTAATAGGGCTACGAGACGCTGGATGTTCCTTCTGCGATATTGTTGAAAGACTTGGCAGGAACGTGACTGTGGCAGTGGTGGTCGTCCGAATGAACGGTCGCAAGGAGTCCGGCATTAACAAGAGGGACGACCATCGTTTTCGTCGTACGGCTGTGGCTCATCGTGTGGTGTCACCGCTAGACACCACACTTGCTAGGTGGTAGCTTTAAATCGGCCGCGGTCCATTAGTACATGTCGGACCCGCGTGTCGCCACTGTCAGGATCGCAGACCGAGCGCCACCACACGGCAGGTCTCGAGAGACGGACTAGCACTCGTCCCGGTTGTACGACGACGACGTTGCTAGCGACTACACTGACGAAGCGTTTCTCTCATTTGCCGAGAGACAGTTAGAATAGCCTTCAGCTAAGTCCATGGCTACGACCTAGCAAGGCGCCATTTGTACCATTGCATGTATCTCAAGGTAGTCTCACTTGTATCATCAAGATTGCTGTATACCAAAGGACGATATAAAAGTTAAGTGTTCTAGTAGCTACATTCTTTTCTTTATCACATTCATTACGAATCCTGTTCCAGACTTAACGCAAGACGGCGTGAGTTTACGCGTGCCATTTCGGCTACTTCACTGTGGACTGGCTGCCTTAACAGTCCACTACATTGGCGACGCGGATTAATCAGGATCTTGTTCTTTCTCATTGCTTACCTTTACTTGTGTCATGGCTTCGCCCCATTCTCCAGATGTACTGTCCGAATTTTATCGCTTGCAGAATCAGCAGACGCAGGCCTTGTTGGATGCCCTTGGACAGCTCGTCCAGGGTCAACGTGCGCTGCAAAACGATGCGGCCGCCGCCGCTTCATCGCTACCGCTACTGCTGTTGCACCTCCATTTACGCCCTACGAGGCGGCCAACGAGACATGGACAGGATGGTCCCGACAATTTGGATTTCACCTCGCCGCCTACAGAATTCAAGGTAATGAGCGGCAGCCGTTTTTGCTTTCGTGTGTAGGTGTGTCCACCTACCGTGTGATAGTGAAATTGTTTCCTCGACGCGACGTCGCAACTCTGTCATACGAAGAAATTTTGTTTGCCTTAGATGCCTATTTCAAAGAAACAGTTAATGTCGTTGCAAAAAAGTATACGTTCTTTCGTACAAAACGTACGGCCGGTCAGACTAATCGGGAGTGGGTTGCAACCTTGCAAGGACTTACTATGGAGTGTGCATTTGAATGTGACTGTGGACTCCCTTATTCAGATACTATGGTGCGTGATGCAATAGCACAGAACGTTTCTGATGTTCGCATACGGGAACAGATTTTGAAACTAGTAAATCCCTCCCTTCAACAAGTGATAGACATATTAGATAGGCAAGACACACTTGACTTTGCACAGGAAGCATTTGTAACTTCGCCAGCCGTGTGTCACATTAACCGGCCCGCCGGGGCCGCTGCACAGAACGCTAACCTGCCCTCGTGCACGTCCGCGCAGCTGCGGCCTAGCTCTCAACCACGTGTGCCGCGTAGGCAAGCAAATGCAGTGAAATCATGCCCGTGGTGTGCAACTAGACATCCGCGTGAGAATTGCCCGTCACGCCAAGCTATTTGCTTTTTCTGTAATAAGAAAGGGCATGTTCAAAGTGTTTGCCAGACAAAGCTCAGATCAGACACTCACAACCATTCCAGGCCCTTTGCTTCGCGCCGGAACCGAACCAAGGACACTCAGGCTCGTGGACCTTCGCCCATGGACATTCATGTTGTTAATTCCACCCCGTCCAGTGCCACTATCTCAAACAGTGACTGTGTTCGTCCCACAAAAAGTGTGCGTCGACGTCGACGGAAGTCCCGTCACGTCGCGCGTGATTCTGTTCCAGTGTCTGTTCACGTTGCACAAAACAGTCGCTCTTGTCGTCAGCAGGACAATAAACTTTTTGTAGATTTGGACTTTGCTGGACAAGTGATACCGTTCCAGCTCGATACCGGAGCTGCAGTTTCATTGCTCAATCACGCCACGTACAAACGACTGGGCGCACCACCGTTGCGTGCTGCACATGTTCATTTACATAGTTTTTCCGGACAAGCTATCCCTGTGTTAGGACAGTGCACTCTTCTTGCTACATACCAGGAACAAACAAAACTTGTGTCATTTTACGTTCTTCGTTCTTCTACTGCAGTGAACTTGTTTGGTTTAGATTTATTTCAGTTGTTTAACTTGTCTATCGTCAATCAGGTCCTATCAGTGAATCAGACTGTGCCTTCAGCCAGTGTTTCTAGTCTATGTGACGAATTTGCAGACATTTTTGCACCGGGCCTTGGTTGCGCTAAGAACTATCAAGCTCATTTGGAACTGAAAGTAAACGCGCAACCGAAATTTTTCAGGGCGCGCAATGTGACCCACGCATTGCGTGATGAGGTCGCCAGAACATTAAACGATTTAGAGTCACAAGGTGTCATTGAACGTGTGCAGGCTTCTCTCTGGGCCTCACCCTTAGTTATTTTGAAAAAACCTTCCGGAAAATTGAGACTTTGCGTGGACTTCAAGGCAACTGTGAATCCACAACTTGTGACTGCTACTTTTCCTTTGCCCCGCCCGGAAGATCTTTTTGACAAACTGTGCTCGGGAACGTATTTTTCAAAGTTGGACCTAGCAGATGCGTACTTGCAAATACCGGTGGACGAAGACTCCCAGCGAGTATTGGTGGTTAACACGCATCTTGGATTGTACCGATTCAAAAGACTGCCATTCGGGTGTGCATCCGCCCCTGCATTGTTTCAGCAATATTTACAAACTGTTTGTGCGTCGGTCCCTACTGCAGCAAACTATCTGGACGATATTGTGATCTCTGGAAAGACAGAAGCCGAACATTTAGCAAACCTCCGCACCTTATTTCAGGTCTTGCGACAAAATGGTCTTCGCTTGCGGAAGGACAAATGTGTGTTTTTTGCTCGTGACTTACCATATTTGGGACATGTAATCAATGCCCAAGGCATACATCCGAGTCCAGAGCACCTCCGTGCCATACAGGAGTTGCCTTCGCCACAGAATGTGAAGCAGCTACAGAGTGTGTTGAGAAAAATTAATTACTACCATAAATATGTTCCCCATGCCTCTTCCATTTCAGCTCCGCTTCATCGCCTACGCCGTGCAGGTGTTCCGTTTGTCTGGACGACGGAATGCGAACGCGCCTTTCGCCAGTTGACATCGGCGTTGCTTTCTAATACTTGCCTTACGCCATTCGATCCCCAGAAACCACTTTTGTTGATGGTCGATGCATCGGATTTCGGGATCGGTGCTGTGCTTGCACACAAAGATGGTTCACATGATCGCCCTATTGCCTTTGCGTCCAAATTGCTGTCGTCGGCGCAAAGAAATTATTCACAGATAGAGAAAGAAGCTTTGGCTCTCGTTTTTGGTGTTACGAAGTTCCATGATTTCTTGTATGGTCGTCACTTTACCATCATCACAGACCACAAACCTTTGACATCGCTTTTTCATCCGCACAAGCCTGTACCTCCACGTACAGCGCAGAAATTCATTCGTTGGTTTATTTTCCTCTCGCAGTACCGCTACGATATCTTGTATCGGTCCACTGCTAAGCACGGAAACGCCGATGCGTTGTCCCGTTTGCCTGTTGCTGAGGATCGCGCATTCGATTCTTCCGAACTTGCTTGCATGTTCATTGCTGCGGAAACCGATGACGTGGTCGAATCGTTTCCGATTGATTTTCGTCGTGTAGCTACAGCCACAGCTGCTGACCCTGTCCTTGCTACTGTTTTGCGTTTTGTTGCTACGCAATGGCCCTTGTCGAAGTCACGGATAGAGGATCCGCTGGTTCGCCGATTTTTTGCTCACAAGGAGAGTCTTTTTGTACGACGTGGTGTTTTGTTGCGTTCTGATGATGATCAGTCCAGAGTCGTGGTCCCACGTTCGTTACAGTCCTCTGTCTTACGGCTTCTTCACCAAGGACATTGGGGTATAGTGCGCACGAAACAACTTGCTCGTCAGCACTGTACTTGGTTCGGAATCGGTGCTGCGATTACGAATATGTGCTCTTCTTGCATGGCGTGTGCCGAACAACAATCCGCCCCGCCGCGGAAATTCTTTGCATGGCCGAAAGCCACTTCCCCTTGGCAACGCTTGCACATCGATTTTGCTGGTCCATTCTGGAATGCTCGATGGTTGGTTGTTGTCGATTCCTTCAGTAATTTTCCATTTGTTGTCCGGATGTCTTCCACGACGTCTTCTGCCACAATCCAAGCGTTGTCTGCTATTTTTTGCATTGAAGGTCTTCCGCAGACTATCGTTTCTGACAATGGCCCACAATTCATGTCCGCAGAATTTCAGTCATTCTGCAAGGCCAATGGTATTCAACATCTGACATCCGCGCCGTTTTCGCCTCCGTCAAACGGTGCCGCTGAACGATTGGTCCGGACTTTCAAGTCACAGATGTTGAAGTTGAAAGAGTCGCATTCTCGGGAGGACGCGTTATTGCTCTTTTTGTCCTCGTATCGCTCTCAGCCCCGCGATGGTCGCTCGCCGGCTGAGTTGCTCCATGGTCGTCCTCATCGAACCTTGACGTCTTTGCTGCATCCGCCGCATCAGGTTCCTGTGCAGCGGCAGACTCCTGCTTTTGCTCCTGGCGACGTTGTCTTCTATCGCAACTATCGAGGTTCACGGCGTTGGCTCGCAGGGCGCATTCTTCGCTGCCTCGGCCGCGCGATGTATTTGGTTTTGGGGGCCTCTGGTGAGGTGCGTCGGCATCTCAATCAGCTGCGCCTCTGTCGTCGCCTGGGTTCTGCCGCTCCCCGTCTGCTTTCAGCGACGGTGCCGTCCGGTCAGCGCCCTGGGGACCCATCTACTGGCTCGCCTCATCCCCAGGTGTTACCGACGATGCCTTCCATTTTGCCCCATGGCGACGCGCCGCTGCCGCTGCCGCTGCCGCCGCCGCCGCTGCCTGTTCTCCCGCCGGCGCCGCCCGCAGTGGACGTTTCGCTGCAGCCGCCAAGCGCCTCCCTGGGTCACGCGCCGCCGCTCGCATCCCGTGACCAGATGTCCTCCGCCATGGAACTCTTGCCCGCTCCGGACCAGATGTCGTCGCGCGTCGGATCCCCCGACGCAATGGAGGTCGACTCTTCGGCCCCTCCTGTCTCATTACGGGCGCATACACCGCATGTTGACGTGCACCCTGGACTAGGTTTTCAGGCGTTTCCTAGCTCCCCTCGGACCGAATGGCAGGGTGCGGGTGGCACAGCCTCGCCTGTTGTTAGGCTCCCCACCTCATCGCATACGTCCACATGGGGTCCTCCCCACGGCGGGCGGAAGCCTTATCACACGACCGTTCGCCGATTTGCGGGGGAGGAATGTGGTGTCACCGCTAGACACCACACTTGCTAGGTGGTAGCTTTAAATCGGCCGCGGTCCATTAGTACATGTCGGACCCGCGTGTCGCCACTGTCAGGATCGCAGACCGAGCGCCACCACACGGCAGGTCTCGAGAGACGGACTAGCACTCGTCCCAGTTGTACGACGACGACGTTGCTAGCGACTACACTGACGAAGCCTTTCTCTCATTTGCCGAGAGACAGTTAGGATAGCCTTCAGCTAAGTCCATGGCTACGACCTAGCAAGGCGCCATTTGTACCATTGCATGTATCTCAAGATAGTCTCACTTGTATCATCAAGATTGCTGTATACCAAAGGACGATATAAAAGTTAAGTGTTCTAGTAGCTACATTCTTTTCTTTATCACATTCATTACGAATCCTGTTCCAGACTTAACGCAAGACGGCGTGAGTTTACGCGTGCCCTTTCGGCTACTTCACTGTGGACTGGCTGCCTTAACAGTCCACAACACATCGTACCGCATCTGCAGCAGCAGTTTGACCAGCAGTTCATACTACAGTGACACAACGAATGTCTATAATTTGGTTACTTCAGTGACACTTCCGACCAGACGCCCTGTGGTGTGCGTTCCACTGAACCCAACCTACCACCATTTGCGATTCAGTGGTGTCAAGCGAGAGCCCATTGGACGGCAGGGTGGAGGACTGTTGTGTTTTCTAATGAAGCTAGTTCCGCTTCGGTGCCAGTGATGGCAGTGTGTTCGCTAGACGGAGATTAGTTGAGCACCTGCAACCAATCTCTCTGCGTGCTAGACACACTGGACCTACACCTCTAGTTATGGTGTGTGGTGCTATTATGCGTGGTAGCGGGAGCGTTCTCGTTGTTATTTCACGCACCATGCTTGGAAGTTTGTACGCAAATCTGGTCGTTCGACCTGCTGTGCTGCCATCCATGAACAGAGCTCCAACAGGACCACCCCCCTTCAGCATACAGCTGTTGTAACCCAACATGCTCTACAGAGTGCTGACATGTTTGCTTAGCCTTCTCGATCACTAGACTCATCTCCAGTCGAGCACATACGGGATATGATCGAACTTCAGCGTCACCCACAAACAGCATAAACTCTCCCTGCATTGACCGACTAAGTGCAACAGGCATGGAACTCAATCCCACAAACTGACACCCAGCACCAGTACAATACAAAGTATGCACGTTTGCATGCTTCCATTCAACGTCCTGGCGATTATACCGGTTATTAACGTATCAGCATTTCACATTTGTAGAGGCTTATCTTACATTAACATGTGATCTTGCAGTGTTAATCACTCATATATGATACACAATTCTGTGAATTTTCGTTGATGAACGTTAGTTGTTTTTTGTGCTGCCATTGTTTTCCTTCAGTGTAATAATCACCTTCTAAGCAGGGCTGTGAAGTAGCGGATTAATATTTGTTCTCCGAAGTGTCGGTCTTGTAGTATTCAGTACGAAGACTGGTTCCAAATCTCATTACGCTAGTTTGCCCTGTGAACATCTCTTCATAATGAATGCAACCTGATGTGTTTTTCCCAACTAACTGTTTCATGACGCTGCAGGGTGCGCCATACTAATTTGCATCTTTCTTTAGTCTAGTTACACCGTAAAAATCTCTTTTCCTAGACTCAACTCAGTACCTCTTCATCAGTTATTTGAATTCATTTGCAAAAAAGAAAAGTAAATACTTATACTTCCAGGAACCTAACATAACCTAACCTAACCATCTCCAGGAAAACGATTCGCAAACTTAACCTTAATTCTATATGAGCATATAGCTCTTTTGCAGAAACATTTTTCTTTGTTGATTCTAACGTGTACTTGCACACGCTCTTTCTACGTCAGTTTTCTGCTACCCAATACGACAGCTTGTCTTCTATTTTCCGTGTCTCATTCCCTAATGAAAATTCCTCATCACCACTGATTTAATACGGTTACGCTCTGTTACCTTTAATTTACGATGACGCTTATTTTTTCGACACATTTTCGATGCTGTTCAACGATTTTTAAGTTTTATTTATTTCCTCTCCCTGTACTTTAATTCTGTCTTTGAATAACTCCTTAGCTGCCTTTACTGGTGCTCGTTGCACAGACTGAATGACATGTGTGACGTGCCGCGAGGGGTAGCCCCGCGGTCTGAGGCGTCTTGTCGAGGTCCGGGGGGCTCCCCCCGTCGAAGGTTCGAGTCCTCCCTCGGGCATGGGTGTGTGTGTCGTCCTTAGCGTAAGTTAGTTTAATTTATATAAAATAGTGTGTGAGTTTAGGGACCGAACATCACCAGTTTGGTCCCATAAGACCTTAACACAAATTTCCAAATTTACATGTGTGACGTGTTATAACTCTTTTTCACTCCACTTCCTGTTTCTGGATTCCTTCAACTCTTATAATTTCATTCTGGCTTCTGTATAATTCGAACATAATCTCCGTCCCTTAACTCACCTGCGAAAATTTCAGCATATTAAACGGTCTACTCCACTTTTAACACCTGCCACTCCCTCAGTTTCTACCCTTTATTGTGATATAAAATGAGGAAATAATTTAAATATTGTTCTGGAATTATTATTAGTCTGATTCAAAAGGCCAAAGTGACCCACGTAAACCTAAGGTATCGAACTGTGACAGGGGTTGGATGTTGTTTTGCTGTACACTAATGTAATGAATTAATTAGTTCAATTTGTTACTTGTCTAAAGAGTGCAGTGTGCAGTATTGGCATTACTTCATAACCACTTACAGAACCAAAATAGTTAATGTGCCGATGAAAGCAGCTCCCACGACATGTTGTTAACTTTACGTCTTCTCAAAATTAACATAATAATAAACAGATTGACTTTTGTCACCAAGACTTACATGAATAAGCCAGTCCAAGTGCACAAACAACTTAAAAAATCAACAAAAACGCAGGTAAAATATTATTTAATCCTATGAATCAGTTATCTGAACCTTGAATACTTATCTTGTCCATATATTTGCCGGTCGCTGTGGCCGAGCGGTTCTAGATGCGGAACCGCGCTGCTTCTACAGTCGCAGGTTCGAATCTTGCCTCGGGCATGGATGTGTGTGATGTCCTTAGGTTGGTTAGGTTTAAGTAGTTCTAAGTGTTGGGCACTGATGACCTCAGATGTTAAGTCCCATAGTGCTTAGAGTCATTTTGAACCATATATCTGAGAATGGAACTCAATTCATAAACTACAACATCACCTCATGTAAAGTTTGGGTAAAGTGAGTATGTTTAGTGCCTCAGGTGTGTTACAACTGCACTTCTGTATAACTTTAGAGAATGTAAGTTATATCAAAATAAATCGTAGTTGCCAGTAAAGCCGAAATAATTATATATCAAAACAGTCACAGCACCTGCTCGTTGCAGCACTCTTTCACTTAGTTATTGTAGGTTATTCTTTTACATTAATACAACTCGTAGCATGTACATTCTACACAGATCTGCTATCTTACGATCAAAATCGCGATCTATTCTACTTTCATTTGGTGCACTGAAAATGTTCTATATTATGAAATTGCAGAAACAGCATCAAGTACCTGTTTTACACACGACAACATTTAGTATAAAAATTTAAAATGGTTAGTCGAACTTTTAGTTCATGCAGCTGTTAAGCACACTTACACTACAGGTACTTTTAGAAGATACTCATGTACCAGTTGAACTCCATCTTCTATGAACGACTTCTCTGAGTGCTAGTAATAGAAATCATGAGATGGGGTGTGACTGCCTTCATTTTACTGCTTCAGCCAAACCACAATGATACATAACTCAGATGACATATATTTAGCCACCAAAGATATTTCCAATCCCACGCATCTTAGGACGTCTTAAAAAAATCACCTCAGCAGCACAAGAAGTCTTTCCATAGCGGGAGAGAACACACTTCATCAATACACCAAGTTACTGTGTCTTTCACAGCTCTAAACATCATAATATTTCTCAACAACTACTCGCTCTAGTACGTAGCGTCTCTTCCCTCTTTAGATACCTTAACGCTTCCTCGCGCCGAAAAGGAGTGTCTTCACACTCGACACAGCTACCAAATCTTTAATATTCATCGAGCTGCCAACTCTGAGTAAGAGTAACTAGTCACCTCCTAAATGATTTCAACTGTTTCCCGCTCACTACAAATTTATGAAGTGTTTTCTCGTCACTATAAAGTTAACAAATCATAAATGAAAAAGTTTCATAAGTCAATACAGCTTATTGATTTTAACGTGTCACTCTGTTAGGCCGATAAGATAAATGAGTGGTAGCGCCGCTTATGAATTGCCAGTGAGTTTGGTGCAGTAAGTTGCACTACATGACAGAGATTTCGCAGGTTAATAATGTTTGTCATAAGCCAGCAGCGGTGGCAAAGGGGGGGGGGGGGGAGGGGCTGTGGGGGCTATAGCCTCCCCAAATGAGGCATCATACTACACTGGATAAAATGGCTCCAGAAATCAGCGAATGTATTACTCCAACAGATTCATTCATTCTGTTTTATAATTACGTAGATTTGCAATGCACTTCAAACCCATTTTAAGAGAAAAATAAGAGCAGGAAATAGCTTACTATCTAAACGAATAAATTTCATTTAACTGGAAACGGGCGTCTTATTATTTATTAATACACATTTTTTACCCTGAACTCCAAAACAGTTAACAGAAATTACTTCAAGCAAAACCAAATTTTACCAATTTGTCGGTGGTGGACCACATCTCTTCTTTTGTTAAGCGATATTTCATTCCCTCAAATCCCCTTCCCGCCCCCCCCCCCCCCTTTTGCCATCGTCTATAATCGCCCCTGTCATAAGCGCTTCTGGTACTTGCTCACGCATCTACACGTCATTTCTACCGGGTGTGGCCATTGTTTATAGGCATTTTCTGGCTGTCTTCAATAGTGTTCAACATACACAGCTAAAAACTAGAAGACTCCAGATAAATAATTTTCTTTTCTATACTTACGAGCTTACTTTTCATATGTCTACTTTAACGATTTGGGTTTCTTTTACTAGCAACTTAAACTTCAAACTTTTTGATAATTTTTTCAAATTTACGAAGTATATTCTAAACATGTCTTTCAGCTATTAAGGTTACCTATTAAGGTAATCATCCACTAATTTTATTCTAGTTATTAATCTCTTTCTTCGCATATTGATTTTTGTGTCGGTTTAATATTGTTTTTCTATATTTTCAGTATAAATGTGCATCTTTCACGGTAATGATGAACGAGGTGATTATAATTAAAGTGGAGCTTCTCACAGCGTCCCAGTGTCCGTTGTAAATATCGTATGGCGTCAAAAGTTGGTAAATACTATAATGCATTATGAGGAACCGATTTACGCTGAAAAAAGAATTAGTTCCAGTTTTAGTCATCAGGTGCTAATCTGGCACTGTGAACGCAAGAAAGACGTTTAGAAATTTGTCCAGTAATGAATTAGGAACGGAACGTGAGCAGAAAAGTTCATACATGTGAGAAAGGTATAATTTTGTTTTTATTATTTACTGCCGCTTACACGGTTTATTCAGTATGAGCCCCGGAGACGTCGACGAGGCGCTGCATCTGTAAAACGGCGTGATGGACAGCTGTTCGCTACAGTTTCGGTAGAATCTGAGCGACGTGTTCCTGCATATTGGTCTTCGGTCAGAGACCGAACGTGTACCTGGAAAATGTGTTCTACAGATAACTCCACAGACAAAAGTCACAAGGATTCAGATGAGGTGATCTTGCAGTTCATGCCTGGAGATAGCAGTTTGCGTTAAGCAAATCTTTCGCTGGGGGAGCGACGCTAATTGTTGCCACATCTTGCATGAACAGTGGTTTACACACAGTTGCGCTCTTCCAAAACAGGAATCATGTCATTTACATGGAGGTTCGATAACATACAAATGTTAGTGTACACTTGACAGGCCCTCTGGGTGAAGTCGCTTCAAAAAACCAACGGGTCGGTATCAAAGGTGCATTTGAATCCATACCAAACAGTCACATACGGCAAGTGCAATGGCTCTTCGCGCTCAACACGCTGTTTAAGAGTACTCCAAATTCGGTGTTTCTGTGTATTCACTGCACCCAGTAGTGTAAAATGTGCCTCGTCACTCCATGGAAGAATAGTCCCTGGCCACGTGACATCAGTTTCGATCTGTGTCAGAAATCGGAGAACAAATGTAGAGCATTGCTACGGATCATAAGGTTTCAGTTGTTGCACCGTCTCAGTCTTGTACAGGTACCAGTGAAAACAGATAGCAAACCTTCCCGTACTGTTGACCATGAGATGGATGATTCTCGTGACACCGCACGAGCACTGGCATTGTCCGGGGCATTTGCTGGATGGTCAGTCATAGCGATAGAAACCTCGTCAATAACTTCCAAATGTCACACCAAGGTCACCAGTGTTTTCGCATTTCGTTATCATCTTCTTTATACCATTTAATGACACCGGGCCCTGCCGGCCGCTGTGGCCGAGCGGTTCTAGACGCTTCAGTCCGGAACTGTGCGACAGCTACGGTCCCAGGTTCGAATCCTGCCTTGGGCATGGATGTGTGTGATGACCTTAGCTTAGTTAGGTTTAAGTCGTTGTAAGTTCTAGGGGACTGATGACCTCAGATGCTAAGTCCCACAGTGCTAAGAGCCATTTCAACCATTTTGACACCGGACCTATCCTCAGACCTTTTATCGGTGATAACACTGGTCAACAATGAAAATGATTCTGGCACAAAAATAGTTAATGCTTATGCGTTTCCATCTGCTAAATTAAAAAATCCCTATAAAAAGAACAGACGGAGGTAAAGTGACATTTCTTTCTTACAGTCAACATATTCAGTTTTGTCGAAATTCTGTTTTCGGAGTTGGTACACCTGTACAATAACAAAACACAAAAGCTCTTAAGCTGTTTGTAAGTCATAAGCATAGACACTGTTGCTGTGACTTTCATTTAGTTTCTACTGTAATTAAAGGAAAATTCATCAGGTTGCCCTCCATGGGGTGGGTGCACGCAACGACTGTGGTTATATTGGGTTAGATAGAGCAGCAATCAGTCGTAGAATAAAGTTGCTTTAATATGACATTTATAGACACAACGCAGATCAGATTTCGACCTGTGTCAGGTCATTATCAATGCAGTGCGGAATTGAAGCAGTTGTTCGTGCTCAAGTGAATGCTTACACAGTTCAACCTAAAGGAAAATTTCTGGTTTCAGAGGGCTTACTTAGTGTAAAATTCATAAAAATACCACCAAATTACAGGAACAGAATCTGATGCCTCTTGTGAAATCTGCTTATCGGCATTACCTTGATATCAAAGTAGGTATCCAGGTTACGTCTTTTGTTCCACAAATATGTTGCAACGCATGTTCATCTACACTGCGAGAATTGCTGAAAAAAGATATAATGGCTTTTGCTGTGCCTATGGCTTGGTGGGAGCCTACAAACAATACAGATAACTACTACTCCTGCTTGACTCCACCTATAAAGGCAGAATTGTCTATGAAGAAAAGAAGAACAGTTCTGTACCTGAATCTTCTGTATGCTAATCGACCCATTCAAGATTCAGATAGTTTACCATTTCCTACTCCACCAGAAAATTCCGTGTTTGAAGTCGAAAATGAAGACAGTGTGGAGCAAGAAGAAGAAGAAGAACCAAACAAGTTTCCCACATTCGATGGCCCTGATTTTGAGGGAAAAGATGATAAACCGCACAGACTGAGTCAAGCGGAATTGAGTGATCTCATTAGAGAGCTTGACCTGTCAGAGGAGAAGGCAGAAGTTCTTGGGTCTCGACTACAGCAATGGAATCTTCTCGAAAATGATTTTACAGTCTCACAGTACAGAAAACGTCACATGGAACTGCTTCCCTTTTTGGGGAAGAAAAAAAAACCTTGTTGTTTGCTGCGGCATTAATGGCTTTATGGAATCTCTAAATTTGAACCTTGATTCAACTGAATGGAGGCTATTCATAGACTCCTCCAAGCTTAGTTTGAAAGTTGTGTTACTTCACGATGGCAATCGTATCCCCTCTATTCCTATTAGTCATGCAGTTCACATGAAGGAGACATATGGAAATATGACAGCCGTCTGGGACTCAATCAGATATCGTGAACGCAAATGGAAAATCTGCGGTGATCTAAACGTCATTGCCATACTCTTACGAATGCAACTGGGGTGCACAAAGGTTGGTTCAAATGGCTCTGAGCACTATGGGACTTCCAACATCTGAGGTCATCAGTCGCCTAGAACTTAGAACTACTTAAACCTAACTAACCTAAAGATATCACACACATCCATGTTAGAGGCAGGATTCGAATCTGCGACGGTAGTGGTCGTGCGGTTCCAGACTGAAGCGCCTAGAACCGCTCGGCCACACCGTCCGGCGGGTACACAAAACAATGCTGCTTCTTATATATGTGGGAAAATAGGGATAGAAAATCGCATTATATCAGAGCACACTGGCCTGCAAGAAGCCTTAAACACGGCGATAAAAATGTCGTTGCCGAGCCTCTCGTGGACCCAAAAGATGTTTTTCTTCCAATGAACCAAAAAGAACAGGCTTTTAAGTAGGTAAGAGAGAAATTTCCGACATTAAGTGATGCAAAAGTTAAGGAAGATATTCTAATCGGGCCACAAATTCGAGAAATTGTAACGGATCCTGCATTTGACAAGTTTTGGAGGGGAACCAAAAGGAAGCTTGAGAAACCTTCAAGGGAGTTTTTTGTGGTTTTTAGGGAAAAAGAGTTGATGGCTACACTCAGTTGGTGACATTGCTCCTGCAAAAATATCGTAACCTTGGATGCAACATGTCCCTTAAAATCCATTTTCTCCATTCCCACCTAGATTTTTTTCCCCTCCTAGTTGTGGGGCTGTCATTGATGAACATGGAGAAAGAGTCCATCGGAACATTTATGTTATGGAACAAAGATATCAGGGCCCCTGGAATGAAGCAATGCTTGCGGATCACTGTTTACTTTGTGTAGGGACGCTCCGGAGTTCCGTTTCCACAGGCAAGCTAAAAGACGACTATCTCATGCAGTCACCACATGATTCTCTTCAGACCTAACTACATGGGAGGTATACTTCCCACAATTCAAAACACTTAAAATGTAACAACCATTGCAAGGGGGCTTAATTAAAAAGAAAATACTAATATTAATGAATAATTTTGATAGCTGTGTGACCGGTTACGAAGTCTCATAACTGGTTGGCCCTGACTAGTATTAGCACGCAATCTGAATGGATAAAATAAAAATAAAGAATGACAAGGAATTTCCATTAACACAATTGATTAATTAAGTCCCCTGCAACTATAAAAGCTACGAAACAACAAAGCACAAGTCTAACTGTTCTGTATGTGGTAGTGTGACTCAACGTACATGTATCTGGCTCGGTTCTTTCTCAATACGACAAAATATTTTAAACACCATTTACAATGAACTAATTGAAAAGCCAGAAATACTATGATTGCACATAGAAACCAGAATTGTAAGTCTAATAAATGAACGTAAGCCAGATGCTTTCTTGACTGTGCCTGTGAGCAAGAGGGATTGTTATTAAAGAAAACTGTAATACCTTTTTACTTCATTATATATTGACGAAAATATTCCATTACGCCAGCATCATAAATCAATAGCCCATCTCCAATCTCAAATATATTCTGACAATTGCATCTTCTCCCATCTATACATTACACTTACCGGACAGTACAACATTTCAGTGAACACTCAGATCGTCTACTCTCTCGCCCAACAGAACGAAGACTGCTCTCGACATCCTCTGAACTACTACTGCGCCAGTGGAGGCGGCGGAGTAACAATCTTTGGCGCAATCTCTGGCGCTGTGACTCAGTGTAGGCACCTTTCACCATTTAAAAAATTCAAGTACACTTTTAGTGGTAGTATACGTAATTAGAATGTATCTCTTTCTCTTAATCTGTTGATGTGGTAGTGTACCACAGAAACTAGAACTAAGGAAAAATTTTCAACCAAAACTTAGTAAGAACTAACTCATAAAGCGCAGAAAACACTAAAAAATGGTTTTTTTGCTGGACAGTGTAGTCTCTCAATGCAGTTTCACTAACAGCGCACTGTCTCGCTTCTCGACAGCCATAATGTTCACTCAGGTTACGGCTTGTCAAACGACATCGTGTGTGCCACAGCCTCATACAATAACTGTACAGCACCAGATTTGCAGCTGGTGGCCAAAACTGGAACTATTTTTTTCCAGTGTAAATCGGTTACACACTAACGTATTATCATATCTACCAAGTTTCGCTATGATAAGATAACTAAAGCCCACACTGGATGAACGTGAATAGCTGCATTTTAAATACACTACTGCCATTAAAATTGCTACACCAAGAAGAAATGCAGATGATAAAGGGGTATTCATTGGACAAATATATTATACTAGAACATTTTCACGCAATTTGGGTGCATAGATCCTGAGAAATCAGTACCCAGATAACCACCTCTGGCCGTAATAACGGCCTTGATACGCTTGAGCATTGAGTTAAACAGAGCTTGGATGGCGTGTACAGGTACAGCTGCCCAGGCAGCTTCAACGCGATACCGCAGTTCATCAAGAGTAGCGACTGGCATATTGTGACGAGCCAGTTGCTCGACCAACATTGACCAGACGTTTTCAATTGGTGAGAGATCTGGAGAATGTGCTGGTCAGGGCAGCAGTCGAACATTTTCTTTATCCAGAAAGGCCCGCGCAGGACCTGCAACATGCGGTTGCGCATTATCCTGCTGAAATGTAGGGCTTCCAGGGATCGAATGAAGGGTACAGCCACGGGTCGTAACACATCTGAAATTTAACGTCCACTGTTGAAAGTGCCGTCAGTGCGAACAAGAGGTGGCCGAGACGTGTAACCAATGGCACCCATCACGCCGGGAGATACGCCAGTATGGCGATGACGAATACACGCTTCAATGTGCATTCACCGCGATGTCGCCAAACACGAATGCGACCATCATGAAGCTGTAAACAGAACCTGGATTCATCCGAAAAAATAACGTTTTGCCATTTGTGCACCCAGGTTCATCGTTGAGTACACCATCGCAGGCACTTCTGTCTGTGATGCAGCATCAAGGGTAACCGCAGCCATGGTCTCCGAGCTGTTAGTCCATGCTGCTGCAAACGACGTCGAACTGTTCGTGCAGATGCTTGTTGTCTTGCAAACGTCCCCATCTGCTGACTCAGGGATCGAGACGGGGCTGCACGATCCGTTACAGCCATGCGAATAAGATGCCTGTCATCTCGACTGCTAGTGATACGAGGCCGTTGGGATCCAGCACGGCGTTCCGTATTACCCTCCTGAACGCACCAATTCCATATTCTGCTAACAGTCATTGGATCTCGACCAACGCGAGCAGCAATGTCGCGATACGATTAACCGCAATCGCCATGGGCTACAATACGACCTTTATCAAAGTCGGAAACGTGTTGGTACGCATTTCTCCTCCTTACACGAGGCATCAGAATAACGTTTCACTAGGCAACGCCCAGTCAACTGCTCTTTGTCTATGAGAAATCGGTTGGAAACTTTGCTCATGTCAGCGCGTTGTAGGTGTCGCCACCGGCACCAACCTTGTGTGAATGCTCTGAAAAGCTAATCATTTGCATATCACAGCATCTTCTTCCTGTCGGTTAAATTTCGCGTCTGCAGTACGTCATCTTCGTGGTGTAACAATTTTAATGGCCATTAGTGTATAACAATAAAGAATTTCTTCCAGCTTCTGAATGCATGGTGATAAATTCAAGACGTAACGGAGACACTGATGCTAGTACTAATCTGACGAGGCGAAAACCGACGGCGTTCTCAGTATTTTGCTGGGGATTCTCTTCTGCGTGACCAAATTACATTTCCAGTTATCAGCATACATAAAATGCGGAGTCGAGTACTGTGCAGGAGGGAAAAGTGCATTCCAGGGAAGGGCGAGTTTCCTCTGGCGGAGGGGCGCCGGGGCTCTTTCGCGAACCCTTGGCGGACTGGCGGCGGGCAGTTTGTTAGCATCCGTCGGCGGCAGACAGCTCCATTAGTACGTGGCCATTACCGGGGCCGGCGGCGACGCTGCTGCCACCTGGCCGCCGCAGCCAGTTTCCGCCGCCCTCGTCGGCCATGCAGCGCGTTGTCGAGGCAGAACTTTTTTTTGCTTTTTTTTCCCCGTGTGTTTTTTTCCCTCCTCTCTTTCCATGCTCTTGGCACCTCCGTTTTAATAGTTTTTCATTAGGGGGTAATGGCAGCGCCACCAATGAAGTAGGAAGCCCTTCTCCGCGCGAAAATTAAATTTGCCCTCGTGCTGACGCGGCGCGCGTGAGAAGACCGCTCCGAGCCGCGGGGGCTAGCCTTCTGGCGCGGCCGTTACTACCTGTTTGTAGGCCCGTCGTATTACTTAACGCCGAGCCCCGTAATGTTCTCAGACTTTGTATAAACACTCTCCGCGAAAAAAGCATCTGCTGCCTCTTTAATGTGCGCAGTCACTCCCTGCTCCGTAATGTGTAGTTTGCGAGTTCCGCGAAGTACGTGTAACCTATTACATTTAAAAAATGAGTTTAATTACGCGGCAACGCCTTACGAAATACTACATACTACAATTACGACACATTATATGCACAAGGCTCGATAAGTCTAAATTTAAAACTCGAAGACTTCTTTGCTCGAAGCACTTTCTCACTTTTCGACAGAACAGTTGTGACCCCTTCTAAAATATTTGTTTCCGTAGTCCTTTCTTTTACGTCAATAGTTAGTGGAAACTCTTCGTTTTCATTAACTGTTGCAGGAAATACGAGAAGCAATTGCATGCCACTCCATTTACTAAGAGTTCTTTCTTTATTTCTTTCACTGGTGCCATGTCCCGTGCTGACGCAGGGTCGGCATTGTTGGGAACGGATTTGGCAAGGTTAGTGGAAACGGGTGGCCGGATGCCGTTCCTGCCGCCACCCCGTATCCCCCGGGACGGAATGAGTGTACCCCTACTGTCTGCATTGAGTGTAATGAATGGTATAGTGCGAGCGTGTTCAGATGTCTGCGAGTCGTGTAACTGAAGCGGAACGTGGGGACCAGCCCGGTATTCACTTACCGGGATGTGGAAAACTGCCTAAAAACCACATCCAGGCTGGCCGGTGCTCCGGTCCTCGTCGATAATCCGCCGAGCGGATTCGATCTGGGGCCGACGCGCCCACCCGAGTCCAGGAAGCAGCGCGTTAGCGCTCTCGGCTACCCTGGCGGGTTACTCCACTTACTAACCCAACAAATGTACGAGCGCGATTGCCAAAATAGAGAATATTAAAATAACAACAAATGTAGGCTTTCAGCAATGAAGCAATTTTCCTCCAGTACTTTTTCGATGTATGTGTTGATATTTTGTGGAGACAATGGCAAAAAAAACAGCGTTTTATACCTACTACATTAACCAACGAAGTTATATAATGACAACACACTTTGCAGATGGCCAATTTCCTATAGCAGACGGTGTGGGCATTCTTCAAAATACTATTTACATACAGACGAGTTGAAAAGTAATGCCTCCGAATTTTTTGTGTGAAAACTCTTAAATCTTTTTAAATAAAACAAACGTCATTAACATTATACACCTTTATTCTTCATGCCTACGTATTTATTTCTCAAAGTGGTTAGTCTGGTGACGATTACATTTCTCCCAATGAGAGACCAGTTTGTTGATACTGTGGCTGTAGAATGTTAGCGGAGCCACTACCGCACGTCCGCTTCCTTTGCTTCATCATTATCAAAATGAAATCTTCGAAGGAAACAGACGAAAATCGGATGGGGCCAAGACGGGGTTGTATGGGTTGTTTATACAAAGTCTGAGAACATTACGGAGCTCGGCGTTGAGTAATACTGTCTTCTCGTTTGTAAGCGATTGGGAATCCCTCTCTGTGCCCAAAGTTTTGAAGGAATTCCAGTAGTTCAAGCGCTAGATAAACTATGATCTGTAAATTTAGACTGCATGTTGTGCATATACCACGCCCCCTCTATCAGATTCGGGAAAAGGGGTATCACTTAACGTTTCTGAAGCTGTTATACAGCAGAACAGTTCCGTTAGGGGAGACTCATTGTGTCGGACTGTTACAGATGTCGCATCGCTTATGTGTGGTCTGACAATATCATGCTGAAGAAGAAAGTGGTTCATGAGTGGACGAAATCTTCGAATTCGAAACTCGATTACAGCATGCTGTTTCTCACGCACCGCCATTGTTACGCTACAAAAAATGGTTCAAATGGCTCTGAGCACTATGGGACTCAACTGCTGAGGTCATTAGTCCCCTAGAACTTAGAACTAGTTAAACCTAACTAACCTAAGGACATCACAAACATCCATGCCCGAGGCAGGATTCGAACCTGCGACCGTAGCGGTCTTGCGGTTCCAGACTGCAGCGCCTTTAACCGCATGGCCACTTCGGCCGGCTGTTACGCTACAGACTGACATGTTACAGGCTACAATTTGGGGCACTCTAGCGGCTGAAAATATGTAGTCATGAAGCATAAAAATGTAGAAAGTTAATAAGTTTATTTTGTTGAAAAATCTTTGAGCTTCCACATAAAAATTTTGGAAGCATTAGTTTTCAGCACGCCCTCGTAAATTAAATATATCTGTCAAAACCTGTAACTTTTCAGTCTGGACCAACAAACAAAAGTCATGGCTTTTAAAAGTCAAGACACAAGCAAAATAATAATAAACAAACACCCTATTTTCGGGTGTGAATGAATTCAACTTGTCCTTCCAAAACGAAATAAATATGCCGTTTATATACAGAATCCTGAATGAAAAGATGAAGAAGGAAACGACAATGACGTTCTACAAAGTGATGGCAATACCGACCATACATTACGGCAGTGACAGTTAGACAATAACGCCCAAAATTAAGGAAGAATACCAGCTGCGGAAGTTAAGTTTTTGGGAAGTGCAGCTGGTTATAGACTATCTGACATGATAAGGATTATTACAAATATACATGAGCTATGACTTGAAAGCACAAATGGACAGTTCATCGAGTATAGAAATAAATGGAGAGAACAACTCACAAGAATGAATCAAAGGAAAGGACCCAACATAATAACGAATCAGTGACCAAGAGGCCAAAGATCAACAGCAGACCAAGAAAGAGGTGGTGAGATCAAAAGTAACCTACCTACAGACGATAAAGACACTGATTAACAGGGTATAACAGAAAAATACGTAACAGTCGAAGAAAGAAGAAGAAAATGAAGAAGAATATTGATGGAAACTCTTGACTCGTCTGTTATTACAACATTTTTTAAGTTCGTGGATTAAAATGTATGTCAATATGTGTAGTTTTCTCCAAAGGAAGTTTCAGTACCTGGGCTACATACTGAACAACAGTTGCGTTAGGTCCCCGTCTTCTCGTTTGTAAGTGATTGGAAATCTCTCTCTGTGCCCAAAGTTTTGAAGGAATTCCAGACGTACATGGGCCAGATAAACAATGATCTGCAAAATTTTACTGAATGTTGTGCAGATCTCACGTCCACCTCTATCAGATTCGGGAAAAGGGGGATCACTTAACGTTTCTGAAGCTGTTGTACAGCAGAACAGTTCCGTTAGGGAAGACAGAAAATTTCAGAGTTCACCGGTAAATTTGCCACGGCGTGTGTCGTAAGCGAATACGCTGGCAGAAGCTGACAGAAGCTCACCAAGGCAGTGTGTGTGACTGCGAGTGATTCAGCAGGAAGTGTGCGACAGGGAGAGAGCTGGGAGAGATTCGATGCGCCTCCGCAACGTAATGTAAGAAGCACGATTCGCTTTGCAACTTCACTCGTGAGCCGTGTGCGGCTCGAGTTGATGTCGTTCATAGCTTGGCATCTTCTCATAGCGATAGTGGCGTCTCGTTTTCTTAGTGCGTTTACTGGCGCCACTACGTTTTCTCGCCTTGTCAGTCCATGAGTGGTAGCAGCAGCGCTTATCGATACCGCGTACTGTGGAACCACCTTTGGAGCGGCTCTAGTATTTCCGTGTCTCGTGTGTCGAACGAGTTGGGCTGGGACGGAGCAGCGGTGAGGTCCGGACAGCCAGTACTCGCCCGACCGCTGGCGACACACATGCACTGTCCGACTGGAGGATGTGGTCGCGAGAGTGCACGACCACGTCAAGGACCGGATTCAGCGAGTATTAGTTGAATGGACCGTGATATTCGAGTAGCGCAACTTTCACCTGTGTGTGTGTCTGCCCGCCGAAGTGCCCTCATGGCAATAAGTTGTCAGTCAACTATTTAGACTAGGATCTTCATTGGTCGTTCAGTTGGTCGTCGCAGCGGACGACGTACATTTCGTCTTCCGACCACCTCAGGCTCCTCTGAGTTTCTTCCGACTTATAATTCGTCCGTTTTGTTTCACAGTGACTGGTTTTAGTATTGTGAGTTGTTGGTGGAATTGTTTTCCCGGAGCCGTGTGTATCTTGTGGTTTTGAATGATCATTTATTTTAATGCTGTCTGCATACTGGATTTAGTGAGGAGTTCGAACGGATATCAGTTCGGTTGGGGCGCAGCAGCGAGCAGGTCCGTGCAGCGGGGAGGCAAGCCGGGGCCGCAGGCGGCGTGCTGCCACTGCCGGATCGAGGAGGGGCTAGCTGCGAGAGCGACCACTTCGTTGCAGACTGAACCCTGGACGTTTAAGTTGAGTGAAGAGTTAACTGCTAATGCAACCTCGACTGTTCTGAGACCTCGCCTTTGGTCGGCGGGTTGTTGCTCCCAGGGCCGCTGGGCCTGGCGGCAACGATTGAAGTGTTTCGAGGCAGTGAAATATTGCAGCCGTCTTGCTCTGTTTGTTATTCATCATTGAATTTAGTATTATTCTTATTAGTGAATTGCAACCAGCGGCATTTTCTGCCTTGTGACCGCTAACGCCCGAGTTACCTGCCCTGGAGGTTAGCGTACTTTTGTTGCAGTGTACCTTTCCTCTTCGTGTTGATGCTGTCCGACAAGGCGTGTAGTTCGACAGCCTCTTGTATTGTACTGTGCATATTTTTTGAGAGGTCAGCCTTGGTTCTAGAGTGTCCTTCGGCCTTAGATGTTTTCTGAAGACGTAGTGCTGTCTGTCTCTTCGCCCTTGTCTAAAAATATTCCGTCGTTGTACCGATGATCGCACGTTAGGCGGATTGGTTGGTTACTCGGCCAGTCGGCGCTTAAGCTGTACATAGTTTCAGTTGCCATCCTGTTACGTGAGTACAGCTCTTGGCTGCCCGTCTCACCTCACCTTATGTTTGAGTTACCTTCCCAGCCCGAGCTTTGTAACACTTGCTGAGAACCGCTTGTCCTGATTCCTTAGATTATGATGTTTGTTTTAAGAATATTTGTAATTTTCTAATTATTGTTGGTATGGCTTTCAGCTGAGCAATAATTTCATTTCTTTCGTGATAAGGCCTTCAGCCGTGTTACAATAAGTTTTTTTAAGCTAACTTGTTTTAAAAGCAAGGGATTTATTTTAAAAGTGCTATTTGGATTTCTTTTCTTTACTTCTAATTAAGGCCTTCAGCCGTTTGTTGTTTGAGGTTATTGTTGGTGGCCTTCGGCCCTAAAATTGTGGAAATTTTTTTGTGATAAGGCCTTCAGCCTTCATACAGTCAGCTGTGTTTTTTTAAGAGATTGTTTTAAAATTTTAATTTCTTTAAATAAAGTTTACGTATTTGTTGTGCAACCGAGAGTAACTGATTACGGCCCCGTCCACAATCCTAACCTTATCCTGCCCCATCCTGAGAAACCAGCTCTCAACTCACTGTAGGTTTGCCAACAGGAGTAACGTAGCAAAACGAATCGTTAAGCAAATGTAACAGTGGGAGAGACTACTGACAACTAGAAATGAAGGGGGACGCTTCGCCTATTACGAATGACGTCTAACAGCAAAACCCCTTCTCAAAACGTAATGAACATGCCGACAGCGCAGCAGTCACTCGATCAGGAGGATCGGTGGCGTTCATCTCGTCCGCAGTCGATTCTCTGATTATTGTTAGGTAACAGTTTGTGCAAGATCGTTCAACATCTCTTCGCTGCACTGTTCGTCGAGAATGACTGCATCTTCGTCAGCTGTCAGGAGCCATCTACGAGACCAGAATAACAACTGCCATTGATGAGACTGTCACCGTGGTATCGAGTTGGGGCCTGAGCTGCCGTCACCTCGCCGTGTCGGATCCCCCACCGTCTTGCTGAAGGCCGGGTCAAGATCGGCGAACAGCACGACGTCATCACAACGCAGTCACCAGATGGACAGTTGCGTCGCTCACTACGACAACCGATAACACGGCAACATACACCGCCTGGTAGGGCAATAGCGTCGGCCATCGCTCCACAACGCGGAGTGGGAAAGCGAGAGGAGCCACGGGAGGGACCGAGAAAGCCCACATCCTCTTAGAGGTCCGTCAGGGGACCACAGCAACAGATGGACGCGAGGGTCCGTCCCCAACCCAGCAGAGGATGGGATACCGCCTGGATTGTAAAATTACTGAATAAACATGTCTTGATTCTTCTGTTTCTGCGTCTGCTGATGTGTCCAGGAACGTACAACGACCATCCTGGACAGAGTACGGTCACCAGTCGGGAGTGCTCTCCCCTAGAAAGCTAAAAAGGTATTCGAAGTCTTTGCTGTATGGCTGCCAACATTTATTGCAGGCAGATGTTTAGTCCCGCCAACAGATGTTTCACAATTCAAAACAGATGCCGTAAGCAAGTCTGAACCACTAACAGCAACACAGATGAGTTATAGCTAAATTTACATAGAACCAGTATTTATTAATAACTTCACAAATTTTTGTAGATAATAAGATTTAGAAGCATAACACAGTAATTTTGCCTGATACAGGATACAGGGTCTCTTCCAGCATACGAATGAAAGCTGAGCACTCTAGAACATTTCAGTCTGTCACCCAAGCGAACTACTTGGTAATAGGAGCACTGATTCGAGCAAAGGTTGCTGTTTTTAAGGAAGTACTACTACTAGATGTACTATCGAGCCAGCATTCAAGACGATCATAGCCGCTTGCATCGACTAATGGGTACTGATCATAAGGTCGATAAGAGAGGGAAGCTTTGTTTTCATTTAGATGAAAACATTGGGACTTTGTGGACCAATTCACCATGCCAACCCAGGTGGATGCTAAGCTCACAGATCAGGACCACACACTCTGCAAAGTACCGGGTGGTTATAATTAAACTGAACCTGTTCCGTGTGCTGCATTGTGGACTCTGTTCCTTGAAGGACGCTAAAGCATCATAGGTACGTTCATTAATCACCGAGCTAGTGGAATATGCTGAAAAATAAAAAGTTCTACTTTTTGTCACAAGGTGAAAATATGACGCTGTAGACAATCAGAATGTGGTGTCGGCGCAGGAAAATGAGAGGACATGATGACGGTGGGTTTGACAAGTTTATTAGCATATGTTCAGAATTTACAACTTGTAGTCAGTATAGTCTCTGGACTCAGCAATGTGTTACATCCGTAATACAACATGGTTGACAGCTGCTCCCAGGTTATTTAGTGTAATGAGAGCGATATGTCGTCGTATGCTGTCTTTTTAGATCTCGAAGAGTCCGAGTACATCCCTGACAGAAACGATCGCCCAGTAGGAGTCACGCGGACGTAGGTGGAGTTTGTCCTCTTCAGTTTCAATGTAGCTTATGTATTATACCAAAATTAAATTTTTTTCTTGTTCACGGAATAAACCAACATTTTCTGTGCATAATTGTAATATACAGGGTGTTACAAAGAGGTACGGCCAAACTTTCAGGAAACATTCCTAACACACAAAGAAAGAAAATATGTTTTTTGGACATGTGTCCAGAAACGCTTACTTTCCATGTTAGAGCTCATTTTATTGCCTCTCTTCAAATCACATTAATCATGGAATGGAAACACACACCAACAGAACGTACCAGCGTGACTTCAAACACTTTGTTACAGGAAATGTTCAAAATGTCCTCCGTTAGCGAGGATACATGCATCCACCCTCCGTCGCATGGAATCCCTGATGTGCTGATGCAGCCCTGGAGACTGGCGTATTGTATCACAGCCGTCCACAATACGAGCACGAAGAGTCTCTACATTTGGTACCGGGGTTACGTAGACAAGAGCTTTCAAATGCCTCCATAAATGAAAGTCAAGAGGGTTGAGGTCAGGAGAGCATGGAGGCCATGGAATTGGTCAGCCTCTACCAATCCATCGGTCACCGAATCTGTTGTTGAGTAGCGTACGAACACTTCGGCTGAAATGTGCAGGAGCTCCATCGTGCATGAAACACATGCTTTGTCGTACTTGTAAAGGCACATGTTCTAGCAGCACAGGTAGAGTATCCCGTATGATATCATGATAACGTGCTCCATTGTGCGTAGGTGGAAGAACATACTGACGAAACTAAAATGAGCTCTAACATGGAAATTAAGCGTTTCCGGACACATGTCCACATAACGTCTTTTCTTTATTTGTGTGTGAGGCATGTTTCCTGAAAGTTTGGCCGTAACTTTTTGTAACACCCTGTATACTTCACACCATGTGCTTTCACTGTATCACTTGTTTTCCATCTCTGCGTGTTTCCAGTAGGTTGCACCTATGCATAAAAATGGAGTTCATCGTAGAGTCACTACGTCACTGACAAATAAAGATAATTTCTGTTTAGTTTTGGTAATTTTGGACTAGATGCGTTTAGAAAATAAAGATAATTTCTGTTTAGTTTTAGTAATTTTGGACTAGATGCGTTTAGACAGTGCTGCGATATGCTATCAGACCCTACGCAATCGAATGAGTGTTTGTTTATTTCATCACAACACTATGGCGGTGTATTGTTTTCGATGTAGCACTGGGACTGCATTTGCCAATTGCTTGTATTTTCACAACCAGTGACGTTTTTTTCATAACTTTTAGGTGTTAATACTGAATTTTCCGGATATTACAAATATTTTAATTATTTTCTAACATGAAAAGAATTCACTTTGAACATGTTCTAAAATTTTTATGAATCGCACCAATTTTTTGGTTTCAGTATTTTAATCTAATATTGCCCAAGAACAACGCATTGAACCATAATATAAACTTTAATTCACAAAATATGAGGACTGAGGTGGACACGGGGGGCTGCACATCTTGAAATTACCAAGAGGTGAATTGGTTGTTGCGGAATGTTTCTCAAAACAAATTTTTCACTTTGCAAGCGACATGTGGTGTCGCTCTATCGTGAATGGAAATAATGGTGTCGGACACAGTAGCGATCTTGAAAATCTGGAATCACGTGTTGCACAAGGAGGTCCTTATAACTTGCAGATGTCATTGTACACCTAACAGGCCCGCGAGGTGTCATCTCATCCTAGAAAAAAAGACACAGAATGAAGGAGCTGGTCAAACCACCCCACCTAGTCACATAAGCTGAGTGCAGTAGACGTTCCTGCACAATATGTGGCGGAATAGTATCCCGTATGTAACAGCTCTGACCATTCACGACACAGTGCAGTGTAATGTGCCCCGTGCGTACAAAGAATACTCCCCGACCTCATGTAATCTATTCCTACGCATGCCAAAAAACGAAGGGCAAAGTCATGGCGCTGTAGCCTGTCTTACGACTTTATTTGGTGGACTTTCTGAATATTATAGGGATAAGAGTGGAAAATGCTCTGCAGAATCTTTTGAGCTAATGACCAGGGGAGAGACAATGCCCGTGACAGCTGAAGCACTAACTGCAGAATTTGAGGTATTTGCTTCGCAGCAAGTACAGGGTGTTTAAAAAATGACCGGTATATTTGAAACGGCAATAAAAACTAAACGAGCAGCGATAGAAATACACCGTTTGTTGCAATATGCTTGGGACAACAGTACATTTTCAGGCGGACAAACTTTCGAAATTACGGTAGTTACAATTTTCAACAACAGATGGCGCTGCGGTCTGGGAAACTCTATAGTACGATATTTTCCACATATCCACCACGCGTAGCAATAATATGGCGTAGTCGCTGAATGAAATTACCCGAAACCTTTGACAACGTGTCTGGCGGAATGGCTTCACATGCACATGAGATGTACTGCTTCAGCTGTTCAATTGTTTCTGGATTCTGGCGGTACACCTGGTCTTTCAAGTGTCCCCACAGAAAGAAGTCACAGGGGTTCATGTCTGGCGAATAGGGAGGCCAATCCACGCCGCCTCCTGTATGTTTCGGATAGCCCAAAGCAATCACAAGATCATCGAAATATTCATTCAGGAAATTAAAGACGTCGGCTGTGCGATGTGGCCGGGCACCATCTTGCATAAACCACGAGGTGTTCGCAGTGTCGTCTAAGGCAGTTTGTACCGCCACAAATTCACGAAGAATGTCCAGATAGCGTGATGCAGTAATCGTTTCGGATCTGAAAAATGGGCCAATGATTCCTTTGGAAGAAATGGCGGCCCAGACCAGTACTTTTTGAGGATGCAGGGACGATGGGACCGCAACATGGGGCTTTTCGGTTCCCCATATGCGCCAGTTCTGTTTATTGACGAAGCCGTCCAGGTAAAAATAAGCTTCGTCAGTAAACCAAATGCTGCCCACATGCATATCGCCGTCATCAATCCTGTGCACTATATCGTTAGCGAATGTCTCTCGTGCAGCAATGGTAGCGGCGCTGAGGGGTTGCCGCGTTTGAATTTTGTATGGATAGAGGTGTAAACTCTGACGCATGAGACGATACGTGGACGTTGGCGTCATTTGGACCGCAGCTGCAACACGGCGAACGGAAACCCGAGGCCGCTGTTGGATCACCTGCTGCACTAGCTGCAGGTTGCCCTCTGTGGTTGCCGTACGCAGTCGCCCTACCTTTCCAGCACGTTCATCCGTCACGTTCCCAGTCCGTTGAAATTTTGCAAACAGATCCTTTATTGTATCGCTTTTCGGTCCTTTGGTTACATTAAACCTCCGTTGAAAACTTCGTCTTGTTGCAACAACACTGTGTTCTAGGCGGTGGAATTCCAACACCAGAAAAATCCTCTGTTCTAAGGAATAAACCATGTTGTCCACAGCACACTTGCACGTTGTGAACAGCACACGCTTACAGCAGAAAGACGACGTACAGAATGGCGCACCCACAGACTGCGTTGTCGTCTATATCTTTCACATCACTTGCAGCGCCATCTGTTGTTGAAAATTGTAACTACTGTAATTTCGAAAGTTTGTCCGCCTGAAA
Organism: Schistocerca nitens; assembly: GCF_023898315.1. Lineage (NCBI taxonomy): Eukaryota > Metazoa > Arthropoda > Insecta > Orthoptera > Acrididae > Schistocerca > Schistocerca nitens. Next base: position 269,097,961 of record NC_064618.1, read on the forward strand.
ATGTACTGTTGTCCCAAGCATATTGCAACAAACGGTGTATTTCTATTGCTGCTCGTTTAGTTTTTATTGCCGTTTCAAATATACCGGTCATTTTTGAAACACCCTGTACATCAACTGCCATGGGAACGAACCGCTTCGCTCTCCCTGCTGAGTCACCTAATTTACCTGTTTCTTCAAAATTTTTCGTCTTATTCCTTAGCACAATTATTGACAGGGGGCCTCCTTCCAGCTGTTTCTTTCGGCGAGATACCCGGAAAGTAGGAAGGGGTTAGAACGTTTCCATAAGAAACATAATGGCTATTGAGAAGAAAGGACGTTCACTACTGTTAAGTCCTGATAGAAGAAGTTTAACAGTAGTGCAGGTTCTTTCTTCTCAATAGCCATTGTGTTTCTTATGGAAACATTTTTACCCGTTTACACCAACAGCTGCTTCAAAAAAGAAATCAACACGTGTCACCAAGCGACAAACAATTTACTGGCGTCAAAACAGGAAACGTTTCACTTTACAATTGCTTACAGCGCCATGTTTTCATCTGGTGACGGGTTCGAATCCTGCCTCGGGCATGGGTGTGTGTGATGTCCTTAGGTTAGTTAGGTTTAAGTTGCTCTAACTTCTAGGGCACTGATGACCTTAGAAGTTATGTCCCATAGTGCTCAGAGCCATTTTGCAATATATACAGCCTGCACTGCGGCATTTGGAACACTGTCCATTTAATTGTAACCACCTGTATGACGTTATGCATTTCTGTGGTGGCCGAAGCAACTATTCAAGGCTACAGACGCGGTGCTATGGACCTCGATGCAATGCGTACTTAACACTGATCTGAGCGGCCTTACTTTCACTGAAATATCAGTTCTGGGTTCTATCCTGAATACACTGTACGCTACGGTGACGTCAAGGCTTTGGCCAGGCATTGACCTCGAGATTGACGTGCAGTACAAACTGAACAAACTATCGCGGATAACTGGTCAGATCTGGAGAAACATTTCTCCTCATGGTAAATTCCCTATCAGCCACAGACTCCGTGCACTTTGACGTGCAGGTCCGTTTAAAGGCAGCGTGTCGTTATTTATTGTGGGCGCTGTCTCCTATTTCCCGTGTGTTATCAACGACCTCGGCAGTTGTAGCGGCGAGCAGTAGCGACGGTTTCCGCCATTGGGGAATGCCACATGGTGATAACTGACAGTGGATCGCAGTTCACATCGGGCGAGTTTTTCCTGTTGTGAGAATGAAATGGCATTAACACATATGAGCACCATCCTTTTCCACCTAGCGTCGGCCTCTGAAGCAGAACGGCCGATTAGATCGTTCAGGGCCAAATAAGTAAAATGTTTTCTCCTCTAAGCGGTGACGTCGAAATCCTACATCTACATCTACAGACTTACTCCTCAAGCCAGAGTACGTTGCTTGGCGGAGGGTACCTTGTACCGCTACCTGTTGTGTCCTTTCCTGTTCTACTCCCAGGAAGAGACACGCCTTCGTATGAGCCCTGATTTCTGGTGTTTTATTTTCGTGGCCCTTAGGTGACATGTATTTTGGGGCTGTAGGATCGTTCTGCAGTCAGCTTCAAATGCCGGTTCTCTAAATTTTCTCAGTAGTGTTCCTCGAAAGGAACGTCGTGTTCCCTCCACGTATTACCATTTGAGTTCTCGAAGAATCTCCGTAACACTTCCGTGTTGTTCGAACCTACCGGTAACAAATACAGCAGTCCCCCTCTGTAATGCTTCGATGCCTTCCTTTAATTCGACCTTGCGCGGATCCCAAACATTCGAGCGGTACTCAAGAATAGGTCGCACTGGCGTTCTATATGCGGTGTCCTTTTAAGATGAAACATACTTTCATTATACCAATAAACCGAAGTCGACCACTCGCCTTCTCTACCACAATCCTCACATGCTTATTCCTTTTCACATCTCTTTGCAGGATAGCGTCAAATATTTAAACAATGCGACTGTGTCAAGCAGAAACTACTAATACTGTATCCGAACATTACGGATTTGTTTCTCCTACTCAACTACTATAACTTTTAAAAAATCTACAGTTAACTGCAAGAATACAAATCAAGCTCTTAATCTTATACAGTATTTATTTGTTATGTGTACTCTCAGTTAAGGAGGCTGTAGTACCAAAGGAACAATAGTTATCGTCGTGTTACTTTCAGGCAAGATAACCAAAATAATTCCCATCTTTTATGAGGTCTTCCAATATCTCTTTCTCCATTCGGGTTGTAGTTCATAGGATCTTCGCGAGAATTCGGTAAAGTAAAAAAAGAAATTAAGAGAAGTAATGATGAATATCTGAATGCACTTCCGTTCGCTGATGATATCGTTATTACTTAAACGAACAAAGATGACCTCCAACGGTCAGTATACCAGGTGGACGAAATAAGCAGTGACAATAGTTATAAGTAGAAAAGTGGCTTCACAAATGTATAATTTCAGAGGCAACAATCGTAAAATGGAAATCAATAACGCCGGCCGGAGTGGCCGACCGGTTCTAGGCGCTACAGTCTGGAACCGCGCGACCGCTACGGTCACAGGTTCGAATCCTGCCTCGGGCATGGATGTGTGTGATGTCCTTAGGTTAGTTAGGTTTAAGTAGTTCTAAGTTCTAGGGGACTGATGACATCAGAAGTTAAGTCCCATAGTGCTCAGAGCCATTTGAACCATTTGAATTTGAAATCAATAACGGACTAATTACCAAAAGACTGATTCCGAGTAATTCAGTCTTTTTTGAGAAAAATATTTTAAAGAAAAATCGTTAGTAATATTTTTCATTTATAGTCTATGGTGAGAGTCACACAATTAATGCAATTTTCCTTTCATCGATGAAAATAAAAGATTTATTCTAAAAAGCGTAGAACGTTTTAAATGCCATACATATATCGGCAAAAACGATGTAGATGGCAAACAAAGAAATCTCAAATATTAATCACTTTTGTTAATAATAAACCTTTTACAGACACATTTTGCAGATACCCCGTCCTGTGATTAGATTGTTTTTAATCGTTCTTTTATATTTATAGAGCACAAAGCAATTTAAATTGATTAAATTTTCGAAAACTGTTCTATGAGCTGCTTTCAATAACGGCAGCATCTGTTAAAGAAGCTTTTTCTTACCACCTGACATGTTGTTTTCGATTGTTATGATGGTAAAACGAATTTCTTTATTATGTCAGTGGTAATCCCTTTATTGAAAATCTTGTATGTGATCCCGTCTTCAAGTTCGTCAAATATTGTTGTCATCTTGGTGACACGAGGTGCAACTTTTTTTCCACTTGTAGAAATATTTATTTTCGTTGTTTTAATATATGTATCGGCTGCTTTTCTAAAGTAAAAAGTCCACGGGCTGGAGCATAGTAAAAACAAATCGTTTGTTTCCTTTTCCATAAGTTTTGCAAGGTCCTTAGGTATTTGACACTCTGACATTCTTCCAGTCTCTTACGTTTTTCAGTCTGGGCAAAATCTCTGTAACACGCTGCAAACAATTACAAGGCCTTGTGGCACTTAACCCACTTTAGCCTCAATATTGGGCAGCCACGTATCGCTCATGCTATCTTTTTTGCCTTATATGCACTACAAGAAACCGCCGCAGCACTTATCCCGCTTTTCAGGTTGTTTGCAACGGCACTTAGCTTGGTGTTTTGGATCTAACTAAAAAAATTTTTTTGGGACTTCGACCATTATTGATTTCCACTCTACAATTTGTGTTATCATTGTTGATCATGAATCCATTCTTATCAAACATCTACAGAAGAATTAATTTGTTTTAAAATTAAGTAATAGATAATTTGTTGTATTCAGAAATGCTAATATGATACAAGCACTTTAACGACAAAACTCCTCCTTTGCAGCTATCAGAAGATACTAAAGAAGCCATCCAGGCACGCGGGTTGTGTGCCTTGGATTTTCTGTGCCGGACAGGGCGGGTGCCACGATGAGCCATTGGTGTTTTTGCAAACTGGGCTATTGTAAGAAACGATAATTTTTTTGTCTTAAAAGACATTAAAAATGTCACGAAATACCTGACATGCATTCGCAGTACACCAATGTGTCGTGGCATGGCGGTTGAAACACTCTGGTCTAGCAAAGGCTTCGCTGCAAATATTGTCTCAAAACCTACTTGATTCCATCAGGCACTGTTGTGCACACCAACTTAGACTGTTATATCGAAGGATAGCAACACAGCAATCAGTCGCACTCATATTAGTTTTTTTATTATTCTTGCTTCTTCAGTTTTCAGCTATAAATAACCGTCGCTCAGATGAACTCAGGATGGCTGCTTTTAGCTGAAATCTGTAGATGCAAGAATAATAAAAAAACTAATATGAGTGCGACTGATTGCAGTGTTCGTATCCTTGCTTATAATACTGTTTCAATAAACCACAGAATAAAGAGAAATTAGAGCAATACACCAGTAACTGTAAAACACCAGTTATTGAAACTAATGTTTATTACAAAGAAATGATACTTTACGATATGGACAAGGCAGAGACAAATAACAGAACTGAATATAAATGTATATTAGAAAGTGACATCAAAAGCAGTGTGCAGGGATGGCTGTCCCGTGATTGCCTCACATTGCTACGGTCGCAGGTTCGAATCCTGCCTCGGGCATGGGTGTGTGTGATGTCCTTAGGTTAGTTAGGTTTAAGTAGTTCTAAGTTCTAGGGGACTGATGACCTCAGAAGTTAAGTCCCATAGTGCTCAGAGTAATTTGAATTTTGCCTCACATTCCTTAAGAAGCGCTGACATACCTGTACGCGTCTTCCATCCAGGGTTCTCTCTCTCTCTCACTTACACAAAATAGTTTTCTTGTAGCGTGGATTTGGTGGCACTGACTTTTCATGTGGGCTTCATGTATCGAAGAAGGCGGTGTTGTATGCCGTCTTGATAACTGAAACGATGTTAAAACTTGTTTCTGCCCACAAAAAGTCATGGGCTGTGCGGCTGATCCCGGCGGAGGTACGAGTCCTCCCTAGGGTATGGGTGTATGTGTTTGTCCTTAGGATAATTTAGGTTAAGTAGTGTGTAAGCGTAGGGCCTGATGACCTTAACAGTTAAGTCCCATAAGATTTCACACACATTTGAACTTTTTTTTTTTTTTTTTTTGCTCACAAAACGTATCTTTCCGTTTCAGTTGTGAGAGTTTCGTGGATGGAATTACTGTCAGTCATTTGTCAAAATCAGTAGTGTATTAGACATGCTGACAGTTGCAATGCTGTGCTAGTGCTTTCCAGGAGGCCTTTGAAATGCGGATGGAATGTACTCACATGCAATGTAATCACATGTTTTGTTGGAGTGATCACACTCCTGCTTATCCGCTCATAATATGAGAGTCAACCGTTGCCTTCATAGGTCAAATTGGTTCAAATGGTTCTGAGCACTATGGGACTTACCATCTGTGGTCATCAGTCCCCTAGATCTTAGAACTACTTAAACCTAACTAACCTAAGGACATCACACACATCCATGCCCGAGGCAGGATTCGAACCTGCGACCGTAGCGGTCGCGCGGTTCCAGACTGAAACGCCTAGAACCGCTCGACCACCGGCCGGCCTTCAGAAGCCACATAAGCAGATGGACCAAGGGATTTCTAACCATAACCACGTTCACTTAGAGCATGAATGTCCTGTTCCCATGTAAAACTTGTGATATTAATTTCTATTGCAGGCTTTCACTGCTGCACAATGTTCAACATATTTCAAAGAGTGGAGAGTAGGAAGAGAACTAAGATGTGTATTATTTTACATTATGATTTCTTTTTATTAATCAGTAAGCATTAAAGAGATACAAAAAAGGTTACAAACAAGGGAGAGCTACCTAAATCATGTAAAAAGAAGGGTATTGTCGATGATAGGTGCAGGGCATAATAATTGCAAAAATTCGTAGCGTCTCTCACTCCTCCGCCCTCACAGGACCTTCTCGTAATTTTCGTCATCCACGATCCTGTACTTGTTCTTCCTGTAGTTCTGCAGGTCCTTGAGGAAGTCGAAGCCGACGGCGTCGAACATGTTGTGGTAGTAGCGCGGCGTGAGGCAGGCGCCCGACAGCTCCGCCAGCCGGTCGACGTACTCTCGCTGGAAGGTGGCCATGTTGTGCGGCAGCACCCCCTGCGAGCGCCGCCGCTCCACGTCCTCCAGCTCCTGGAGGCGCATCGTGGCCGGGTCTGGCAGCCGGCACCTGCCGTCCAGCACCGCCACCCAGAACTGCGCCTGTGGTGCACATCCGTAGTCACTGCACTGGCCAGAATGCCTGCTTGTGACTCAAAGCATTCACTGCCTAAGCAGGTAAGCACATCGGACAAAACATTATACGGCGTGTCCCAAAAAACGCAGGGTCAAAGGTCGACGGGTTGTAGAGGGTGTGCTGAGGAACAAATCGTCATCCAACGAGGCCACAGAGTGTCAAAGTTGTGGACGCCAGAGCCCGCCACTAGACCAGTCTTTGGCAGCAAACGTGATTGTGTTCAGTGTTTGTTAGTCAGTGACGGCGACTGATTCCCATGACTGCCATTGTAGAGAATGGAGCTAGCTGATGCATGGACAGGCCTTGTCTCCTACGAATGTTATACTCTGTTGCCTCGATGGATAACAGTTTTGAACATAGTTTTCCTGTATACGGAAAAGAATTCGAGATTTTAGAGGGTTTCCGGTGAAAACCGCAGATGGAAACTCATACCCCAAATCGTCATCCACCGAGTCAACTGAGCATCGCTTTCGCAAGATTCAAAAATGGTTCAAATGGCTTTTACCACTATGGTACTTAACTTCTGTGGTCATCAGTCCCCTAGAACTAAGAACTACTTAAACCTAACTAACCTAAGGACACCACACACATCCATGCCCGAGGGGGGATACGAACCAGCGACCGAAGCGGTCGCGCGGTTCCAGGCTGCAGCGCCTAGAACCGCTCGGCCACCTCGGCCGGCTCTTTCGTAGGAGACAAAGATTTATAGGCAGCAGCTAGCTCCAGCTTCTCCACTGGCGATCGTGGCAATCAGGCGCGATCACTGAACAAGAAACAGAATTGCGAGTTGGTCCTCATACAGTGAGTAAGCGTACGAAGTCGCGTTTACCACCGAAGGTGTGGCCTAGTGGCTGGCACCAGTGCCTTTAAATACGACGCTCTGTAACGTCGGTGGAGGACTTTTTCGAATTCGGATTTCTATCCTCGATTTGTTTCCCAATACACCCTCTACAACCCTTAAAATTTATAGGAGTATTTCTGGGACAACCAGTACACAGGGAGTTCGGAGAATGAATGGCGATATTGTGATCGTTGGTGCCTTAATACCTCGATTTTTCTCTGCATCAAACAATCTTCTTGCAAATACACCATATAAATTACTACCTGATGTTTTTTTGCATGGTTTCAGATCCAACACTAAGTGGGCTACACCTGCAATACAGCCAACCGTTTGGCATCCATACATCCATCCTTCAACAACTGACCTATTGCCTGCAGAAAGTAAATATTAGTAGCTTGCTCTTGCCACATCCTCTTGGAGCTACTAACCAAACTAAAGGCATACCGCTCCTAATAGCTTCAATTACTAGTCTGAAAATGAAGTAAATACTGTTATAATGTTTCCCCTCAGACACCAATAAAAATATCTGCACTTATACCGTTGCAGGCAGTAAAGGAAACAAAAGAAAAATTCGGAGTAGGAATTAAAATCCATGGAGAAGAAATAAAAACTTTGAGGTTCGCCGTTGACATTGTAATTCTGTCAGAGACAGCAAAGAACTTGGAAGAGCAGTTGAACGAAATGGATAGTGTCTTGAAAGGAGGATGTAAGATGAGCATCAACAAAAGCAAAAAAAAAAAAGGATAATGGAATGTAGTCGAATTAAATCGGGTGGTGATGAGGGAATTAGATTAGGAAATGAGACGCTTAAAGTAGTAAATGAGTTTTGCTATTTGGGGAGCAAAATAACTGATGATGGTCGAAGTAGAGAGGATATAAAATATAGACTAGCTATGGCAAGGAAAGCGCTTCTGAAGAATAGAAATTTGTTAACATCGAGTATAGATTTAAGAGTCGGGAAGAACGTTTCTGAAAGTATTTGTATGGAGTTAGCCATGCACGGAAGTGAAACGTGGACAATAATTGGTTTACACAAGAAGAGAATAGAAGCTTTGGAAATGTGGTGCTACAGAAGAACGCTGAAGATCAGATGGGTAAATCACATAGCTAATGAGGAGGTATTGAATATAATTCGGGAGAAGAGAAATTTGTGGCACAACGTGACTAGGAGAAGGGATCGCTTCTTAGGACATGTTCTGAGGCATCAAGGGATCACCAATTTAGTATTGGAGGGCAGCGTGGAGGGTAAAAGTTGTAGACGGAGGCCAAGAGATGAATGCATTAAACAGATTCAGAAGGATGTAGGTTGCAGTAGGTACTGGGAGATGAAGAAGCTTGCCCAGGATAGAGTAGCATGGAGAGCTGGATCAAACCAGTCTCAGGACTGAAGACCACAACAACAACAACCCTGTACAGTTAGATTCAAACTATTTGTCACTTGAAAGGTAGCGGGCAGGACTGCTACCGCCAGCAAAACAGCAATGGGAGATATTCTCGCATTCTTGGGTATTACTGTGTTGCAGCTTACGATCCGCTGCTCATAGCAGTGTGCTAGCCAGTCTTGCTGTGTCGTTGTAGTAAGCGATTCGGGTGATTTTTAGGTTCTAGTATCTTACAATGAATGATTCAATCATTGGATGGAGAGGCAGTCCGAGTGAGTGCAGTTATAGGACACTTTATAAAAGTGTCGGACGCGGCTTGGTTGTACGTCGTCATTCGCGTGAATTCGTATGTTCCTTCAGGAAGTTTCTTGGAACACAGAGAGGGATCCAGGAGCGACTCGCTTTCCTTTGGATAAAGAGGCGAACTGTAGCTGATCTACCAGTCAGTGAACAATTAGTAATAAGAAATAGCTAGGAGAAATTTTCGAAAGAAGACTTAGGTCAATCATCTAAATTGTCGACGCCTGAGAGGAAGAGACAACTCGAAAGAAGGGTGTAAAGCGCGTCTCTTTGCAGCAAGATGTAATTCGTCATGAAACATACGAGCTCTGTTCAAGGAAGTTAGAGCTGACACACAGAAAGTTACAAGGCAGAAAATCGTCCTTGCTAAGAGCTGCAAAAACGTTAGGATTCCGCTTCAAATCTGTTTGTGGTCGCCAGTTATTAAAACCTAGTGCTGCGACTTTCTTTGGGAATTAGTAGGTATAAATTTTGACGTTACCGTTTTGTTTCGTCAAACTTGGGTGAATACAGAACATAATTTTACATATTTACGCCGGCGCAGAGAAATGTGATTCTCGCTGTGGGACGGAATGCGTGTTCATACTTTCCTTCGTCTGGCAGCGTTAGTTTCCCTGTTTCTTGCCATGGGCCAGGGATCATATTCAAACGCCCTAGGTTACTGCCTTAATATAATGGTTTATTTCGAAATTACCTTAAGTCCATTATTTCAAAACAACGGGAGACCTCATAAAATGATTTGGCACTAAATTAATCACAAATTATAGCATCTCATATGTTCGGAAAGCTCTCTCGTTGAAGGGCCACACAAAACTGCACAGGATGATGCAAATAAAAGTGACCCGGACGAGTGGAAACTATTTGTGGCAACCTTAACGAAGGAGGAAACGAGGTACAGTTATTTCCAACAGGATGGAGCAACTGCGCATACAGCCGGCCGAACCTTGGAGCACATTTACTCAATCTTCAAGCCTGACAGGGATGTTAGCAGAGTTCAGTCTTGTCGCGGCCCTAGCTGGCAACCCATGTCACCTGATATGTCACTGTGAAATTGTGTTGTGCGGGGAGCCCTTAAGTCTAAGCTGCATCGCTACAGCTCTCATAGGCTTCAAGAACTGCTACAGAATATTTCGGATGAGATTGTAGCAATTCCAGTGGTTTGGCAATGATCCGCCTCCAGTAACTTGCTGACCAGGCAATATATGCTATAATTGGGTTACTACTGTATTTCCTTTCCTCTGCTGTGTTTCTTCGTACCTTGGAGCTCTGATCTCCGGGATTTTTACTTTCCGCACCCTGTATTCTCTGCTGTTTGTTGCACCGGCTTATAGGTAATACATCATGCGTTAGTGTAATTGTGGTAGCGTAACTGACAGTCGAGCGGGAGCAACTGGAGGTACACGCTGTCCGATGTGAGAATCTAGCGTGAGTCACCGGTGATACACGCCGGCGTGAACGTGGTAAGAAATGAGTGGACAGCTGTAATACGGCAGCTCCGATCGGCAATGCAAACAGAATAACTGTAGCGCTTTCCGGATATTCAAAATGTTTCATTTCTAGCTGTTATTCTGTTCAAATAAGAAGTACGACTAACACGAAGTGATGAACCACAATACTTTGGTGACATAGTTAGGATACCCTGATTCGAAACGTAACGAAAAATTCCACGGTTGTTACAATGCTTCATATCGTTTGATTATACATAATAAGGCGTCCCCTTAAGTAACGAGGGATAAATACATCGTCAGGTGGCTGGAGAAGCGTTACAAACTGGTTGACAGTAACAACACGTAAAAATAAATTTAAAAAAATACGGGCATGAAGCGCTAAGGTTTACTCCCACCAGTTGCCATTTCAACGCAATAGAAATGATTGATCTCATGTCAAACGACTCATGCCGCTGAAGTACAACGCCTTTTGTATGATGAAACTGAAAAAGGGACACCAAAAGACTGAAAAAAATCAGTGAAACGTCTGAAATGAGTGATAGAGGAAGTAGGGAGTACTGAAGGTATACTGGAACAGTGAGCCGAAGATTTGATGAAATCTCCCACTACGAGCAGAGACTCCGATAGTTCCACAGTCTGTGGCTCTGACACTGAACTGCGTTGTTTTCCCATTGTCTGACATGTGTATAGTGTACTTAAATGAACTTGTTACTTCCGTTAATTATTACGTTTATGGATTTATTTGTGTCACTGTCTCTTCCTTGTTGTGAGACTATGGAATATTGTTCAGCCAACTCTCAGAACTTCCTAATTGTAAGTTGTACTACATTTTAATTATATTTAATTTTGTGTGGACACCAAGTTATTATTCAGCGAATGCCATAGTTTTCAAGATATAAAGTGATGAGAAGGCAACTTCTTCGGACGCGATAATTTTTCCTATTTCAATAATCAACATACTAACGGGCCTAATTAAAGTTGATGAAATATTTTTGACGTGTTAGCGATACTACTGAGACGAATACCAACATGAATTTCAGGATTTTTACGTTGCTTTTGTAAGAGTCAGAGTTCAAAACTTCACATTTGTTACGTGTTAAAAACTGACACAACTGCATAAAAACGGCGTTTCAGACCTTTGTATATGCAGGGAAGGCAATGCAGTAGACAACATTGAAAATATTTGTTTCTGAGAGAGATATTTTAGTGATAAATAAAAAAAAATATTACTCTGTGATCAATAGCTTTTGAAACTGGACGTTGTAAGTGTGGAACTTCGGATACTATTACATTTATTTAATTAATGCTAACAAAATTATAAAATTGCTGATAACTGCAAAACAGCTGAAATAATTCATATTTTTAAAAAGAGTCAAAGAAAGGGATGTGACAATTAAAGAGGTAAAAATCCCACGAAAACAATTTCTAAATCTTACTTAAAAATAAAAAAGTAATCGCCTGAAAATAATAAAAGATGCACGTTTTGGAGAAGAGCAACTTGGGTTCAGGAAAGGAGTTTCGTGCAGGGATAATATTTTTACCATAAAGAGTAAGTATAGCAAATGTTGCTTTCATTGACTTCGAAAATACCTTTCGATCAGGCATTAGACAATGGACAATAATGCTTAAGCGAGGACACCCTATGCATCTTATGCAGGTAATGAGAGGTATACGTGAACACACCAAAATAATTATAAACACAGCATCTTTAACAACAGAAAAAACAATAAATTTCCTTTACTTTACGTCTATGGTCACAAGCTTTTCGCCAACAGATTACCGGTTTCGGTGTATAATGACCATCTTCAGGTCTGTTTTATGCAAACAATGTCCTAAAGTACTGCAGCCATAGTGGCATTTAACATTTGACGATGCCACTATGGCCGGAAAGAAATTACTGGCAAAGTGCTATTCTGTATGCAGGCGGAATACAAAATACATAAGTAGGCTTACAACACTCTATGTGTAAGGTAGTAAAAGTTATATGAGTTGGGAAGAAAATATTACTGTCTAAAAATCTGTTGTATAAACGAAAGTTATGGCCTACTACAGAAAATACGCAGTTCTATCTAAAATTGTTATTGAAAACAAGATACCGGGTAGTTATAATAAATTGTAGTGCAGCTACAACTACAAAAGTATCATCCACATAACGCCAGAAGATGTTTGGCTTAAGTTCTACGGAATCAAGTGCACTCTCCTCATTGTCTTCCATAAAAAAGTTTGCTGTCAGGGGGACAGAGGACAACTCATGGCAACACATTCAATTCGTTCAAAATTATCACTGTTGAATAAAAAGTAGGTGAAGGAAAGGGTGTGATGAGACAGTGCAGTCATATCAGCTTGGAACTTACTTTTCATGAGTGACAATAAGTCCATGAGAAGCACCATTATAAAGAGTGAGACACATAACAATGAATAGACTTCAGTCTATTAATAAAGTTACAGGAGTTCCGAATACAATGTGAACACTTTCCCAAAAAATGATCCAGTAAGGACGCAGAACGTCTAAGTCTTACGTTGGAGCTCCCATATTGTTCACAATAGGACGTAATGGAAGACCTTTTTTGATTATTTTTGGAAGGATGGAGCTGTGAGGCCTCAATATTTTCTCAATTTCTTGCAGAAGGGGAGAAGAATTCAGCAACGCTGTCGATTTTCTTTCTACTCTCCATGTGGGGTCTTTATCAATATTCCTGTGCGTTGATTCAGTCAGCAAGCTATAAATCTTCTCGTCATAGCCCCCACGTGGGAACAGCATAGAGGCGTTTCCCAAGGACCACCGTGTAAGGTTCTTCTCGTAGCTGCCACCATCCATCACAAACGTCTTTCGGACGTTGGTTCGCCGGGAACATGTTGTATCTGATGCAGACAGCCTTGCATAGGAGCTGGAACACCTACAATCAGTGTTCAAAGATAATGGACATTCTCCATGTCAGATCAGCACAGCTTTAAGGAAGAAGAAACGTGACCACACATGCGGTCAAGAGGAGAAGTAGCGAGTCAAGTCCTAGGCACTCTTCCCGCACGTCGGCTAAGCAATATTTCGTCGAAATTAGGCAGAATAGAATTCGGCTCTTCTCGTTTCGGCAGAGGACGATCTGGGACTGCGGAAGACTGAAATCTACAGAATACCTTGGCAGTGCAGCAAAGTTGACATTGGTCAGACAACGCGCGAAACTACTTGAAAGATGCGTTGAACGTGATCGCCAAACTCGCCTTTCGCAGCCCAGTGGGTCATCCATAGCCGGGCATTGTATCTCCGCAGGACACTCCATGGATTACTCTGCCACGGAAATCTTGGCCTGTATGAGATCCGTCTGGACTTCATTATTGAGGAATCGGTGGAAATACGTCTAGCACAAGATCTTATTAATCGTGATGCCGGCTTTCATCTTGTTAAAGAGTGGGACCCGGAGATATCTTTAATTTCTTCAGAACGCAAACGGTTTAGGACTCACGACATAGCCGGCCGGTGTGGCCGTGCGGTTCTAGGCGCTTCAGTCTGGAACCGCGTGACCAGTACGGTCGCAGGTTCGAATCCTGCCTCGGGCATGGATGTGTGTGATGTCCTTAAGTTAGTTAGGTTTAAGTAGTTCTAACTTCTAGGGGACTGTTGACCACAGATGTTTGTTGAGTCCCTTAGTACTCAGAGCCATTTGAACCAATTTGAACTCATGACATATCGAGCGATATCTTTTTTCTTATCTTTTATTTCATTTGCCCAGTGCGGGCTGCATCTAGTCATTGAAATATATACATTTTGACGTTTGAAATTTGGCTCCACCAATGCGCAATCCGACTGAGAGTGAGCGTTTGCCTGCTCGCCATATATGGAGCAATATTCGAAGCGGACACGTAACTCGACTGAGGTCTCTCATGTAACGGCTGTCTTTGCACATGCTTCTTCGGGCCAATTTTTTGTATAAAGGTAGCGATGTGAACTAGCAATCTCCAGTGCAAAACACTCACCTGAAGATATTTGAATGGTGGTCAGCCGAAACATCGTGGCAAGAAGTCTACATTATCCGGCTGCGAACCCGAAACTTTATGGAGAACTCGTTATGCCGGGAAAATTTCAAGACTCTCATTATTATTTTTACTATTATTGGCAGCGGCCAGACACAAATCCTTGGCAGCCTGAAGCCTTTCAATTTCTCTGAGTTTAGAAATAAGGAGTCCAGCTATAATTTGATTTACAAGCGGTAAGTATAGTGTACATATTCTAACTCGGTTGATTTTAAGTGGGGGTGTGATGAAGCAAGAGTCGTAAGAGAAGAAAGTGGTGCATTCAAAATGTTTCAAATGGCTCTGAGCACTATGGGACATCAGTCCCCTAGAACTTCCCTACTTAAACCTAACTAACCTAAGGACATCACACACGTCCATGCCCTAGGCAGGATTCGAACCTGCTACCGTAGCGGTCGCGCGGTTCCAGACTGTAGCGCCTAGAGCCGCTCAGCCACAGCGGCCGGCAAAGTGATGCATTCGAAGGATGTTCTGTAATAAGTGTCTGCCCTCAGTTTAGACAGCTTTCTTTTCTGAGATGGTATTGTAGGTATAAATCGTGCTTCACTGAGAACTTGTTCATCATTTCAGAAAAAGGTTAGTAGGAATAAGTGATACGAATTGTCTCACTGACTCATTAAATCGTGGTTTAATAAATCACCTACAGACACTAAATCTCGTTTGTCTTTCGTCATTTTAAATCTAAAAGTGTTCAAATATTTTTTTCATATCAAATTTTATTTACGCGCTAATATTAATGATGGCTAAGGGTGAGGGAACGGAGGAGTGAAGGGAATTGAAGGGGGTGGGGGGTTGGGGGTACTAACTAACACATGATTACACTCAGGGGTAAGGGTCTCGGGAACGATGGAAACCACTCATGTAGCCGAACTCATGCTACGAATACATCTAAACTACGTTGACTTTTTTACTGCAAAGAACTGTCTCCAGTATAATGTTAAACAAAAGACTTCATTGCCTCATGAACTTTTGCTTAATTAACTGTCTACGTCATGATTTAAATAAGCAATATTGTTTAATATTATTTAAATAATTTCTGGCTTTGATAAAACACTGAATACGACGAACGAAATTAACTCTGTAATGTTGTAGCTTGTTGAAACACAGATAATTACTATTTCTTTTTCATTCATATCTCAGGAGCAAAGTTAGTAAGAAACTCCGATTTTTCCTTAAGTACAGGGTTCAGTTGGGCTCGACTGTTCCATGAACCTGAATGTCACCTTTCAGTGTTTTTGGTTAAAGCTTTGTATTCAGAGCTCGGGTAAATGTGTGGTGGAAGGAATAATTTATATTACAACTCACAACGTATCCGTGCTGTGCGTCACTGCTCCAAACAGTATTAAACAAAAGTGGTATGGAAGCAAGGATAGCCAGCCTGTTACCGACGACCAGGAAGTATCGTGGCAGTAAATTTTATCCTTTAAAAAGCTGACGGGACAGATGACAAAAATGTGACGACAATGTTCATCGTGTTAGTAGCTAACTTTGCAGACGAATCATAAAAGTACTGAAACTGACACAACTGCTCAATCTGTATGTCGAAGAAGCAATGTCGGAAATAAAGGGAAAGTTCAAGAACTGAATTAACATTCAAGATGGAAGGATATCGATGATAAGATTCCCTGATGACATTTCTACACTCTGTGAAAGTGAAGAGTTGCACGATCTGCTAAATGGAATGAACAGAACACATTATGGGCTGAGAGCACATCAAAGAAAGACGATAGTAATGAGAAGTAGCAGATATGAAAACAGCGAGAAGCTTAACTTTCTAATTGATGGTCGAAGCAGATGAAGTTAAGGAATTTTCCTACCTAGGAAGCGAAATAACTAGTGACAGATGGAGCAAGGAGAACATCAAAAGCAGACTATCGCAGGCAAAAATGAGATCCCTGGCTAGGTGAAATCTACTACTATTAAACATAGGTCTCAATTTTAGGAATAAATTTCTGAGAATGTATGATAGTGGAACATGGACTGTGGAAAAACAGGAACAGAGGACAATCGAAGCATTTGTGATGTGGTGCTACGGACTAACGTTGAAAATTAGATTTACTGATAAGGTAAGGAATGAGACGGCTCAGTGCAGAATCGGAGAGGAGAGGAATACGTGGAAAACACTGACAAGGAGAAGGGACAGATTGATAGGACTTCTGTTAGGACGTGAGAGAACGAGTTCAATGGTACTAGAGGGAGCAGTAGAGGGCTAAAACTGCAGAGGAAGACAGAGGTTGGAATACATCCAATAAATAATTGACCACGTAGGTTTCAAGTGCTACCCTGAGATGAAGAGGTAGGCTCAGGAGTGGAGTTCATGCCAGGCCGCATCAAACCAGTCAGAGGACTGATGACTGAAAAAAAAAATGCTCAATGGGATCCACGTCGGGTGATCTCCACGGCCAAATCATTTGCTCGAATTGTTCAGAATGTTATTCAAACCAATCACGAACGACTGTGGTTCAGTGACATGGTGCACTGTCATCCATAAAAATTCCATCGTTGTTTGAGAACATGAATGGCTGCAAATGGTCTCCAAGTAGCCGAACTTCCAGAGGACCTAGTCCAGGGGCGGGCAGGAATCCTGCACATGTGCGGTGCACTTGCACGCGTGCAGTTGACAGGTGTTCCGCGTGCACACAGGGGCAAGCTGGCCACCCGCTTATCTCCCATCCCCACCATAGCTTCTGTCCGCTCCTTCCTCTGTAATGCGTTTTGTTTCCTAGCTTGCTCTATTGAGTGAATCAATAAGGTTAGTAGGAATGCTTGAAAGAAATCATGGTTTGAAAGAGTACCTATTACCTACGATACGTTTTATTTAATTATCACAGGTGGAGTTTACAATACGTTTAATATCTGGAACAAAATTTCTACATACAGACAAACACAAACAGTTACGTAAATTTTCATCACTGATGTTTGCTCTTAACCGAGACTTATTAATTTAGCAAATGGTTTTCCAGCTCTCGCTATATTAAGCGCAGTCTTATAACTTGCACATACCGCTGGGCTATTATTGTTGTCGTCCTGAAAACTTGAAAACAGTGCTCCATAAAATCTTAGATCAGTTAGATGAGAGACATGACGAGAGAAAGTCGCAGATCTTTCGTGACAACAGCAACTACGACAAATTCAAATGGCTCTGAGCACTATGGGACTTAACTGCTGTGGTCATCAGTCCCCTAGAACTTAGAACTACTTAAATCTAACTAACCTAAGGACATCACACACATCCATGCCCGAGGCAGGATTCGAACCTGCGACCATAGCGGTCGCGCGGTTCCAGACCGTAGTGCCTAGAACCGCTCGGCCATTCCGGCCGGCCAACTATGACAGATTCATCTGGTATCGTCAGATCGGTCTTCTTAAGCTCAGTCAATTCCCCATCCGCTCAGAATCCGACAATAAATTGTACTCGTCCTTGTGAAATTTATTATAATCGCCTTCAATACTAAACTTCCGTTGACCAGCGAGAATACTGCCACATATTAAACATTTCGAATTTTCACGTTTTTGCACAAAGAAAAAATGATTCTCCCATTACTTTTTAAAAGATAGCAAATCTCCACTTCTCCGTTTCTTGAAATACAACGTTCACTACATAGTGCTCGCTTCGCATCAACGTCCGCAGCTTAGCCTGGCACAGCCCCAGTCGACGCCTGCACGCGAGCAGCACACGTGCAGCGCTGCGCGCTCATGAGCCGCGTGCAACGTTTGCCCGCCCCTGACCTAGTCCATTCTGGGTAAACACAGCCCATACCATTACGGAGCCACCTGCAGCTTGCACAGTGCCTTTTTGACGTCTAGGGTCCATGGCTTCGTGGGGTCTGCACCGTGCTGCAACATTACCATCAGCTCTTTCCTCTGAAATCGGGATTTATCTGACCAGGCCACTGTTTTCCAGTCGTCTAGCGTCCCACCGATATGGTTAATAGCCCGGGCGAAGAGCTGCACGAGATGTCGTGCTGTTACCAAAGGCACACACGTCCGTCATTTGCTGTGCCCCTGTCCTAACGGATACGTTCGACGTGAGTCCCTCATTGATTTCTGCGGTTATTTCATGCTGTCTTGCTTGTCTATTAGCACTGACAACTCCATGCAAACGAGCAGCCTAGTGAAGGCCATCGGCAACTGCGTTGTCCGTGGTGAGGAGTAGTGACTGATATTTGGTACTCTCGGCACACTCTTCACATTGTGAAATTCCCTAACGATATCCGAAATGGAATGGCCCGTGCGTCTAGCTCCAGCTACCATTCGGCGTTCAAAGGCTATTAATTCTTGTCTTGCGACCATAATCACTCCGGAAACCTTATTCTGTGAGTCGCCTGAGTACAGATGGCCACTCCACCAGTGCATTGTACTTTCATATGTTGTGTATGCGATACTACCGCCATCTGTATATGCACTTACTGCTATCCTATGCTTAGTGAATATCCCCACTGAAGACATGCAGAGTTATGTGCCGCTGTGTGGCACGGAATGTTGCGAAATACCTCCAAATTTCTTTTGCGTGCAGTTCCCTTCGCAACGAGATTCACATGCACTCAGTGACAGCTGAAATTCCTGCCGAGTTAGAGAGTAACACTCGTCTCCAACCCTTGTTGGTTAGCAACACTTCACGATCACAGTTTTTACGCCACGTTGCATGGCTGCGGTCGGTTCATCATTCCTTGAATACAAATAAGGCGGTTCGCTTTGACACCAACGCATGGGTTTGGTAATGGGCACATCCAAACATAATAGTTCCATTCTGCCGCCCTCTCATGTCTGCACGTCCACCCATCTTACTGCACAGATTGCAAACATGTGACTAACACATATACACCACTTCACCGCCATGGTAACACCATCTACAGCGCCCCCGTGCGACCAGTTTGCGCTTTTAAGGTATGACTAACATTTTGTACAGTGAGCTTACAATACAAGTAGCGCAGTCTACTTTCGGCCTCTGTGTCGCTTTTGTAACAGCAAGGGGAACGCACGTGCTGGTCACACAACTGACCTCACATCATAATCAACAACAACGCAGTAGAGAACTACTACTAGACAGCGAATTCTAATACTAGAGCGCACGCAAACTGCTGTTTCCAAGAGTATTTCGGTCTTGAAGAAAGAACGACTATATTGACAAGTGGCACAATCTCTGTCATCCAGTTCATGCAAGACAATTCTCCCGTAAAATTAAAAGCAGTTACCACATGTGTACTACTTGTTAAGCTAGTTAATATCATGATACACTATGTGATCAAAAGTATCCGGACACCCACAAAAACACACGTTTCCTATATTAGGTGTATTGTGCTGCCACCAACCGCCAGGTACTCCACATCAGCGACTTTAGTAGTCATTAGACATCATGAGAGAGCAGAATGGGGCGCTCCGGGAAATTCACGGACTTCGAAAGTGGTCACGTGACTGTGTGTCATTGTATCATACGTCTGTACGCGAGAGTTCCACACTTCCAGATATCCCTAGGTCCACTGTTTCCGGTGTGATAGTGAAGTGGAAACATGAAGGGACACGTATAGCATAAAAGCGTACAGGCCAACCTCGTCTGTTGACTGACAGAGACCGCCGACAGTTGAAGACGGTCGTAATTTGTAATAGGCAGACATCTATCCAGACCATCACACAGGAATTCCAAACTGTATCAGGATCCACTGAAAGTACTATGACAGTTAGGCGGGAGGTAAGAAAACTTTGATTTCATGGTCGAGGGGCTGCTCATAAGCCACACATCACGCCGGTAAATGCAAAACGACCTCTCGCTTTGCGTAAGGAGCGTAAACATTGGACTATTGAACAGTGGAAAAACGTTGTGTGGAGTGACGAATCACGGTACACAATGTGGCGATCCGATGTCAGGGTGTGAGAATGGCGAATGCCCGGTGAACGTCATCTGCTAGCGTGTGTAGTGCCAACAGTAAAATTCGCATTCGGAGGCGATGGTGTTATGGTGTGGACGTGTTTCTGATGGAGCGGGCTTGCACTCCTTGTTGTTTTGTGTGTCACTATCGCAGCACAGGTCTACATTGATGTTTTAAGCACCATATTGCTTCCTACTATTGAAGGGCAATTCAGGTATGGCGATTGCATCTTTCAACACGATCGAGCAGTTGTTCATAATGCAGGGCCTGTGGCGGAGTGCTTACCCGACAACAACATTCCTGTAATGGA
Source organism: Schistocerca nitens (assembly GCF_023898315.1). Classification (NCBI taxonomy): domain Eukaryota; kingdom Metazoa; phylum Arthropoda; class Insecta; order Orthoptera; family Acrididae; genus Schistocerca; species Schistocerca nitens. Next base: position 269,118,387 of record NC_064618.1, read on the forward strand.
CTGGCCTGCACAGAGTCCTGACCTGAATATTACAGAACACCTTTGGGATGGTTTGGTACGCCGACTTCATGATAGGCCTCACCGGCCGACATCGATACCTCTCCTCAGTGCAGCACTCCGTGAAGAATGGGCTGCCATTCCACAAGAAACTTTCCAGCACTTCATTGAAAGTATGCTTGCGACAGTCAAGGCTAAGGGTGGGCCAACAATGTATTGAATTCCACCATTACCGATGGAGGCCTCCACGAACTTTTAAGTCATTTTCAGCCAGGTGTCAGGATACTTTTGATCACATAGTGTATCATGGGATACACAGATAGACTATTCACTCAGAAGAGAAAATTATATCTTAGATTGATGCACAGCAGTGTAAGAGGCAAGATAAGTAACATTTTGTGGCGTTGTAACCCACCTGCGCATCGAAGAGCATGCAAGGGCAGGCGTAGTACGGCACACCGATAAAGGCCATCGTCGGGCGGTCGATGTGCACCACCTGGTGATACAGAGGGCGCACATGCTTGTCTTCCACAGTGACCCCGCACTCCGGAGTCAAGAATGGGAATCTGTACCGGTATCCTGCGAAACAAAAAGTAGAGTCTTTCAGCATTGTGACACAGGACTGTTAATATGCAGTGAACTGTAGTTCTGTGAGTCGCTATTGCCATTCGCCGAATTTTCGTGTGAGACTGTGTATATAATCATAATTATCAATATTACGGGTGGAAAATGCAGATAGAGGGTGAATTAACTTGTAGTTAGTTGTTGTTGATGTTGTGGTCTTCAGTCCTGAGACTGGTTTGATGCAGCTCTCCATGCTACTCTATCCTGTGCAAGCTTCTTCATCTCCCAGCACCTACTGCAATCTACATCCTTCTGAATCTGTTTAGTGTATTCATCTCTTGGTCTCCCTCTACGATTTTTACCCTTCACGCTGCCTTCCAATACTAAATTGGTGATCCCTCGATGCCTCAGAATATGCCCTACCAATCGCTCCCTTCTTCTAGTCAAGTTGTGCCTCAAATTTTTCTCTCCAATTCTATTCAATACCTCCTCATTAGTTATGTGATCTACCCATCTAATCTTCAGCATTCTTCTTTAGCACCACATTTCGAAAGCTTCTATTCTCTTCTTGTCCAAACTATTTATCGTCCATGTTTCACTTCCATACATGGCTACACTCCATACAAATACTTTCAGAAACGCCTTCCTGACACTTAAATCTATACTCGATGTTAACAAATTTCTCTTCTTCAGAAACTCTTCCCTTGCCATTGCCAGTCTACATTTTATATCCTCTCTACTTCGACCATCATCAGTTATTCTGCTCCCCAAATAGCAAAACTCAACTACTACTTTAAGTATCTCATTTCCTAATCTAATTCCCGCAGCAACACCCGATTTAATTCAACTACGTTCCATTATCCTCGTTTTGCTTTTGTCGATGTTCGTCTTATATCCTCCTTTCAAGGCAATGTCCATTCCGTTCAGCTGCTCATCCAGGTCCTTTGCTGTCTCTGTCAGAATTACAGTGTCATCGGCGAAACTCAAGGTTTTTATTTCTTCTCCATGGATTTTAATTCTCACTCCGAATTTTTCTTTTCTTCCCTTGCTTACTCGATATACAGATTGAATAACATCGGGGATATGCTACAATCCTGTCTCACTCCCTTCCCAACCACTGCTTTCCTTTCACGCCCACCGACTCTTATAACTGCCATCTGGTTTCTGTACAAACTGTAAATAGCCTCTCGCTCCCTGTGTTTCACCCCTGCCACCTTCAGAATTTATTAGTTGAATTATGTCATATTTATAGCGGATTCACGAAAAAACGTAGGAACTTCGCTATTGTCACATCTAGCGATGTGCTAATCTTCATACCTTTTTGAAAACTTAAGAAAAACAAAACATTATGTCAATTTTACACTTCAGATCCGTCTCATGTCAATTAAGGCATGTCAGTATGCGGTTATCCTCCGACGAACATGTATACAGACTACCTAAAGAAGACCAATCACGAAGATATGTCTTCATCGTAATGTTGGTGCGCTACCTTTATACATATTCGAAGTTGTCGTGTTTCTATACAACCTAACTATATTCAGGCCATTCCAAGCGTCAGGAATAATGAGTGAAGTAGGTTTCCTTCATTATGACTCTCTTGGAAAATGGTGTATTTTAGCAATGGCAAGTCTGACGTGGAGTTTAGCACTATTATTATTATAAAGTACACGTCTAACCTATCACTTCACCTTTTGTCTCCTTAGTGTCAATTCTATACCATTAACCAAGTAATTTTAAGTCTCTTTTTAGGAACAGCATTTTTATCTTGGCTGTAAATTTGGTGAATTTGTTAGAATTTTTCCGCGAGTGCTTCGAATCAGATTCAAATTTCCTTTGTCTGATTATAACGAATGCAGATCGCCCTGAGAAACGTACAGATGACAGAAACATACTGTCACACTCACCAGTGCAGTAACAAACATCGTCTATCTCTGCGGATGTCCCGTCTTCGAAAGTGGCAGCGTACTCAGACAGAGATACCAACGTCGGTTTCTCGATGACATTATCGGGGAACTGGCCTTTCTGAGCAGTTTCTGGATGGTAACTGATGATTACCTGGATAAAAAATATCACATTTATGAGAAAGACATTAAATGTTGATTTGCATAGAGCAGTACTTAAAAAAATAATGTTATCGGAAAAATTGTAATAGTTATACAACTGTCGGCCGCGGTGATCGCGCGGTTAAGGCGTTCAGTCCGGAACCGCGTGACTGCTACGGTCGCAGGTTCGAATTCTGCCTCGGGCATGGATGCGTGTGATGTCCTTAGGTTAGTTAGGTTTAAGTAGTTCTAAGTTCTAGGGGACTGATGACCACAGAAGTTAAGTCTCATAGTGCTCAGAGCCATTTAGCTATACAACTTACGCGTGACAGAAAGTGCATTTCCGTTTCATAACAGGAAGCCAGTTTTACGCGACACAGTGTCCAGAGTACCAAGATTTAGCCCGCTATCAGAGAGAGAAAACGGCTGAAACAAAGTGTGTTGTCTGAATAGGCGGGCCTAGAGTTTCAGCAAATCACCGTTAGATAATCGTCTCCGTGTCTTCTCAGTTTCCAATCAGTCGAAAGTAAGATGGTGTTCGCTCAGTAGAGGGCATTTTGTTTGTTGCAGTTTGCAAAGAATGAGTCAATATTTCGGCTCATCGAGCTTTTCTTCGGCGTTTTGGAATTCATCCACCCGCACCCAAAAATATTCGTCGTTGGTATCCCCAAATTGAAAAGACAGGGTGCTTGTGCAAAGGTGAGAGTGCAGGTCGAACTCGCACTTCTGATGACGTCATGGAAAGAATTCGGCGAACGTTTGGGTGGAGTCCACGAAAGTCTACTCGCCGTTGAAGTAGAGAACTGGCAATGCTCCATACAACTGTCTGGTAAGTGTTACGGTGTCGTTGGGTCTATAAACCATACGGAGTACAATTAGCGTAACTCTTCGGGTTGGTGGTAAAAAGAAACGGGTTGACTTCAGTAAAGCTCAGCTAAAAAAGATGGAAGACGACGCATTTTTACCACGGTTAATTTTCAGTGATGAAGTAACATTTCATGTGAGCGGTGAAGCAAATCGACATAAAGTGCAGATATGGGGACTCCAGAATCCTCGTGACACTTGCGCACAGAAGAGACTCACCTAAAGTAAGAGTTTCTTTTGTCATTTCTCGTGAAAAAATGTATGGTCCCTTCTTTTCTGAGGAAAACACAGTAACTGGAATGAACTATCTTCAAACGCTGCAGAATTGGCTTTTTCCACAACTACAGGACGATTTCCACCATACTGCCACAATATACGTCGGTTTCTCAGTGAGTCTGCCTCAACGCTGGATAGGACGCACGGACCCCTGAGACACTACCCTGCACTCTTGGCACCCAAGATTGTCAACCATACCCCTAGCGATTTTTTTTGTGGGGATATGTGAAGGAAAGTGTGTTCATCTCTCCTCTATCTCATGACATAGAAGAAGGGGGAAATAGAATAAGAGCTGCCCTAATTTCTGTAAAAGCAGTTACATTTTATAAAGTTTATGACGAATTTAGCTATCGTCTAGGTGTTGTTCGTGCTGCTGCTGGTGGACACGTAGAGAATTTGTAAAAATATTTGCAATTCACCCTACGTCAATAGTACGTTTTTATCAATAAACATGGACTACTTTTGGCCCGAGTGCATCGTAGTTAAAAAGCTCTTCGCTGATGCATAACTTTAGTCCGGTCACTGTAATGTAATTGCCGAATGTGTAATAAAGATGTAATTTGTTAAAAAATGCAAATGGCAAATCTCGGTTGGACGGCAACAGTCTTGTCCTACTGAATAAGCGGATGTGTTGCTTAAGAAACGAATGCATAACTGCAGGGAAAGAGTCCACGATGAACAAATAGCGTCTGTTTTCTAAATTTTAGAGGATTTTTGAAGAGTTGAAATATAAAGGTTTAGATTTCGTTTCAGATATGCCAGATTATGAGAATTCCAGAGTACATTGATTAAAGCAAGGAACGGAGCTACTGGGACGATCCAGAACCCTGGCACTAGTTTGAAGATTGAGTTGAGCGAAGATATTTAGAAATTAACAGAAGGTAACAGTTTTTGCAAAAATGACCATGAATGTGTTCCTGACAAAAGAATTCTGGAGCATAGTTGCGAAGAAGTGGAGAAAATCCTATGTGAAAAATGACCTCTTGTTGTGGAGCGGATATTTGACGATCGAAACAATTCAAACGACTCTACACCATACACGTTGACAACGGAACCACATGAGAGCAGACGGACGTATTTCCTGTTTTATTTACTTTGCTACGTGACAAGTAAATATACAATGAAAGATTTTTTTCTGGATTGAAAGACGAGATGCCTAGGTAGCCATCGAAACCTCTGGTTTCTAGTTAGAATTTACTAAAATTAAAACTATGAAAACAGTGGTCCTCGAAACATACCGTTCCGTTTGCAGTTTTCACTTCGGCTGTCTGTGAAAGTAAATACGAAACCTGGGATTAACTGTGGAATACAGGGATAGAGAAGAAGTCCTATTGTTTTGCTGCAGGTGTGCTGCCGTGATAGATGTTCGTACAAACAGTGTTGCTGAAGCGTGGATGATAATAGTGGAAGTAATGTCCAGTAAAGAAAAGGTCATGAAATTTGCAACTATATAGTCAACCAATGGATGGAAAATCCTAGCATGCGAACTGAAATGTGAAATGTTCCTAACCCGCAGCACGGGACCAGTGTCGAAGGTTGGAAAAAATGGAGGAAACAGTAAATGGTGTATTTGAAATTAAAAGATTCCATGGGCCTGCCTCTTTAAAGAAGAGGAAAAAGATACGACAGGTTAAGTCACTATAAGAATCATAGCGATTTGGGGGATTTAAGATGTTTAAAATATCTGACTTTCTTACAAAAAAACTTATTGAGAAATTAAAATTCATAAAATATGAAAAGAAGTTTAATCATACGCTGCAGTAGAAAGATGAAAACGTAAAAAAAAAAGCCATTAAACTTGGTTATGTTATTATGTGCATAGCCAACCCTAAACCTGGATGAAACGCGAAGGGATATTTTTATTACAAAACGGTCGTCAGAGCCTCCACCGCAGCTGCGGCTCCCTTTGACACTTGGAAAACCCTCGGCCAAAACATTCGTGGTCGGAAACATCACGTTGATATCACGATCCGAAAGCCCATGACACGATTCTTCTTCCGTCAGGCATCAGGAAGTTCAAACTCTTTAGAAACTTGTGCACTGATTGACGCTGCTCTTCTCGTCCTTTCTTTGGCCATAGTAATGGCCTTCGAACTCTTGGCTGCCACATGAATATCATTGCGGAATATTTGTACTTCCCATTCTACTTGATGCATCCAATTTTCCCTTGTATAACCGGCTTTCTTCTTATAAACCTCTTACTAAAGTCTGAAACCTTTCTTTTTTCTTATTTCCGTTCTTCAATGTCGTATGGAAATTTGGGAAAACCTACTGGATTTCTTTGTAGTCCTAAACCAGTAAACACCCAGTCTATTAAAGAATCTAACTTTCACGTACAAAACAGCTTCAGATGACTAATTTCCTTACAAATGAGTTAATGTGTTAAATATTCGACGTTTAGTATGTAAGGAAGAAGAAGTTTAGAAAAGGTTTGAAATTACGTTTTACTTAGTTCGAGGTCGCTATGTATTCTCATTATGAAAAACAACGGATGATTAGAGTGACGATAATGTGTGCACTATTTTAAGCAAGAGCTAGTTTTTCCAGCATCTCAATGATTTCAATGCCATATCTCACGAATTATGTGTCGTACAGTGATATAATTTTGCAGGTACTTAGTGATACGTGTGAATTCAGCATGAAAAATATTTTGCGAATAGAGTTAGCAGTAAACAAGCAATAAATTAAAGTTTCATCTCTGATGCTAAAGTTTTACTGCAAGAGCAGTGAAAAATCTTGTAAGTAATCATTTTTCTAACAATTTTTTTTGGGTTTGTCAGAGAAATCAAGTTTCATAGAGGCTACAAATTACATTTAAAATTTGTTGGCAGTCGGTAAGTGCTCTCACTGTCTAATGCAGGAAGAATATTGTCGGGGTAAGAAACTGCAAAAAGGTGGGAATTTAAGGAGATGGGACCTGGATAAACTGACTATACCAGAGGTTGTACAGAGTTTCAGGGAGAGCATACGGGAACAATTGACAGGAATGGGGGAAAGAAATACAGTAGAAGAAGAATGGGTAGCTCTGAGGTATGAAGTAGTGAAGGCAGCAGAGGATCAAGCAGGTCAAAAGATGAGGGCAAGTAGAAATCCTTGGGTAACAGAAGAAATATTGAATTTAATTGATAAAAGGAGAAAATATAAAAATGCAGTGAACGAAGCAGGCAAAAAGGAATACAAACGTCTCAAAAATGAGATCGACAGGAAGTGCAAGGGATGGCTAGAGGACAAATGTAAGGATGTAGAGGCTTATCTCACTAGGGGTAAGATAGATACTGCCTACAGGAAAATTAAAGGGATCTTTGGAGAAAAGAGAACCACTTGTATGAATATCAAGAGCTCAGATGGAAAACCAGTTCTAAGCAAAGAAGGGAAAGCAGAAAGGTGGAAGGAGTATATAGAGGGTCTATACAAGGGCAATTTACTTGAGGACAATATTATGGAAATGGAAGAGGATGTAGATGAAGATGTAATGGGAGAAACGATACTGCGTGAAGAGTTTGACAGAGCACTGAAAGACCTGAGTCGAAACAAGGCCCCGGGAGTAGACAACATTCCATTAGAACTACTGACGGCATTCGGAGAGCCAGTCCCGACAAAACTCTACCATCTGGTGAGCAAGATGTATGAGACAGGCGAAATACCCTCAGACTTCAAGAAGAATATAATAATTCCAATCCCAAAGAAAGCAGGTGCTGACAGATGTGAAAATTACCGAACTATCAGTTTAATAAGTCACGGATGCAAAATACTAACGCGAATTCTTTACAGACGAATGGAAAAACTGGTAGAAGCCGACCTCGGGGAAGATCAGTTTGGATTCCGTAGAAATATTGGAACACGTGAGGCAATACTGACCCTACGGCTTATCTTAGAAAATAGATTAAGGAAAGGCAAACCTACGTTTCTAGCATTTGTAGACTTAGAGAAAGCTTTTGACAATGTCGACTGGAATACTCTCTTTCAAATTCTGAAGGTGGCATGGGTAAAATACAGGGAGCGAAAGGCTATTTACAATTTGTACAGAAACCAGATGGCAGTTATAAGAGTCGAGGGGCATGAAAGGGAAGCAGTGGTTGGGAAGGGAGTGAGACAGGGTTGCAGCCTCTCCCCGATGTTATTCAATCTGTATATTGAGCAAGCAGTAAAGGAAACAAAAGAAAAATTCGGAGTAGGTATTAAAATCCAGGGAGAAGAAATAAAAACTTTGAGTTTCGGCGATGAATTGTAATTCTGTCAGAGACAGCAAAGGACTTGGAAGAGCAGTTGAATGGAATGGACGGTGTCATGAAAGGAGGGTATAAGATGAACATCAACAAAATCAAAACGAGGATCATGGAATGTAGTCGAATTAAGTCGGGTGATGCTCAGGGAATTGGATTAGGAAATGAGACACTTAAAGTAGTAAAGGAGTTTTGCTATTTGGAGAGCAAACTAACTGGTGATGGTCGAAGTAGAGAGGATATAAAATGTAGACTGGCAATGGCAAGAAAAGCGTTTCTGAAGAATAGAAATTTGTTAACATCGAATATAGATTTAAGTGTCAGGCAGTCGTTTCTGAAAGTATTTGTATGGAGCGTAGCCATGTATGGAAGTGAAACATAGACGATAAGTAGTTTATACAAGAAGAGAATAGAAGCTTTCGAAATGTGGTGCTACAGAAGAATGCTGAAGATTAGGTGGGTAGATCATATAACTAATGAGGTGGTATTGAATAGGATTGGGGAGAAGAGAAGTTTGTGGCACACCTTGACTAGAAGAAGGGATCAGTTGGTAGGACATGTCCTGAGGCATCAAGGGATCATAAATTTTGTACTGGAGGGCTGCGTGGAGGGTAAAAATCTTAGAGGGAGCCCAAGAGATGAATACACTAAACAGATTCAGAAGGATGTAGGTTGCAGTAGGTACTGGGAGATGAAGAAGCTTGCACAGGATAGAGTAGCATGGAGAGAGAGCTGCATCAAACCAGTCTCAGGACTGAAGACCACAACAACAACAACAACAACAACAATCTGCGCATAGTGATCTACGCTAAAAATATATACACAATAATACAGTATTTGTCTTGTGGCGTGTTGATCCTTTATCATAACATTATACAGCGTTTTGATTTTTTACATTCAATCGACAAGTATGCTATCTTTCGAAAATGTATATGATTTTGTCCTTTGAGGCCGATAGATAGGGAACCTGAAACTCGGATCATGAACCATGAACCGTTCAATTTGTTGGTAAGAAAAATTACGTGCTGTTGATATAATTTAACCTTTTTTATTTATTTTCAATGGCCGTTTCTTCTATAAAGGATACAGTGTGTCCGAATCATGAAAAATTAACCATGAACCGGTTTCGTTTGTTACTATACAAAGATTATTCGCTGGTGATATGATTTAATCTGTTTTGTTTATTTTTAATGGCCGTTTCTTTTATTAAGGATACAGTGTGTCCTAAAAAATAAGTTATTCCTTTCTATTATTTTTTATGAAGGGGTATTTTACATTTAGTATGTTATAGTGGTGTGAATGTTTCGCCTTTCGTCTTATTACTCGAGATATTAAGATAAAGTATGTTAAGTACAGGATCTGGACAGTTTGTGAATTAATCTTTGTAATGATTGCTCATTATCAGCTAATACTACCTAAACCTGAGTTACTGTTAGAATTGGGAGTATTACAAAGTCATCTATTCATGAAGTAACAAAACTTTAAAGAGAGTTCAAAGAAGAGTATTTGCTAGTTTATTGGGGTTGATCTACGAAGCAAGGGTGAGAGAGAAATATTTGTTGCATTACTGGAGATTGCCTCCAGAAGTGGATCTGTAATGCGGAGATTTTTCAAAGGTATACAATGCATGTGGTGAAGCCACAACGGCAGTCCATACCAGTTCTCAACACAAAGAAAGAGAGTTTCTCGTAAAATTCCAAATTCGTTGATAGGAATTGGAGACTTGACTGCCAGTTAATTAAAGGTCATTAAAATAAATCGATCATTTTATGTTGTAACTTTTCTCTGACTAGCCAACGGACACCACCCTTGGCTTGCCTGGATGGACAACCATCGACTGATGGGTGTGAATTAGTTCTCACACTCACCAGATGGTTAACTTAGAAATTATGCAAGATGGGGAAAATCCGAAAAGATTTGGAGCCATTATATTGGACTTTAAGTTGGAGCCGTGCCAACACTGAGGGGAACTCATTTCTCCCTGTTCCAAAAACTGGGGCCAAGACAGGTCACTCAACTTGTGGTCCAAGAAGCTGTGCCGCTCCGTCTGTGTGTGGCAGCCTCCATCCCCGGTCATGTTGGCAATGGGAAACATTTTGAATCCGTTTGAGATCACTATTCTAACCCCATTCGGCTGCATCTCCTGGATGTCTTCACGTCGTGGATACTAGTAGTGTGCAAATTATCACAGTTTTGATACACAAGATTGTCGTCCATTATCTTGGGATCATCTTTGTGTGAAGGTAGTCCTGTTTGATTGGCATGTTTTGTTGACAGTATGTGTGAAGCAACTATGTTGCTTGCTAACGTGCAGTCACACCATTTGCACCGCGAGCTTCTGGCATTGCACGTCCGGCCCCGGTAGCTGAGTGGTCGGCGTGCAGGTCGCCTACGTGGTGTCAACTCGAAAGACCTGCACCAGGCGAACGGTCTACCCGACGGGAGGCCCTAGCCACACGACATTCCATTTTTTCAATGTGATAAGCTTCGTCAATCTGCCACTGTCTTTGTGATTTTATTTCGTAACTCATAACTGACCTCTTAACTTTTCTTAATTTATTTCTGTTCAACAGTTCTTGTTCTCTCTAGGAACTGGAGACATTCTTGTTTAGTTTCCATTGTATTTAGGTGTATTTCCTATTTCCTTATCTGTCCTACAGCAACGTGACATCTTGATATGTGATTCAGAATGTGAGTGGACTCCATAAAACATCGTAACAGCATTACCACACAGTTAGTCTTAGTTTGTAATATATTGGATGTTAAATTACTGTCTGTTAGTCATCTGCAGCTTTCCACTGTCACTTTTCTTTAATTGCATCATTAGTTTCGGCGAAGAAACAGTAGATGAAGAAGGCAGATGTTTCCATGGTCTGGGGGCAGGAATATCAGATGAATGGAACTGTCTGGCGGATGGGAAACAGGAATAGAGATTACAATCTCAGCGTCAGTCAACTTTCTCTAGAGACGTGACGACAGACAAGGTACCATTCCTACTTCAGTCGCCACAAATCCTGAATATCCTACGATCCTTGAGAGGTGAGTTCTTTACGTGTAGCTTCCCGTGGAAACTGTACAATGGATTTCTTCAGCAACGCCATGAACAACTGTTGTATTTCCTTCACAAACTCGTGTGCAACAGCTTACATAAAAGGCATTTTGTTGTAAAATAACCACAACTAGCTGCTAAAAATTTATTGCATTTCTCCGCATTTAGTCTTGACCTAATTGTTAACATCTGATAGAATGTTTTTTTTGTTTTTTTTTTTTTTTTAAAGTATGATGAATACGACGATTCTATAACTTTGAAAAATAATCTGTGATTACCTTCAGTATTATGAATATGTGGGTTTTGTATGTAGTTTGCCATCGCTCCAAACATGAGGATGTCACACTATACGTAAGAGCCACGCATTCACTCAGCGTTAAGTAATTAATAATTACTTTTCAAAATTACAGACATCATAACATTACACTTGAGTGTCAGTGTTGAAAAGATCCAGAAAACTATCACAGGTAAGGAACTGCCAGTCGTCATGACCTGAGTGAATCTGGTAGAACACCATAGCCACTGAAGTGGGAAGACTCATTTGGTACAAGAGAGCGTCAGTTAGGTGATAAGAAAGCGACCCACATCGTTAGCGAACGGCGCGGTCAAGTGCGGCGAGATAACGAGTGGTTTCTCTGCACACTAAGAGCAGTGTAAATGAATTATTTTTCAGTTTTTAACCTTTGTGTTTATACTACGGAATGAAACATAATATTATCACCGGCAGTGAACCAGAAGATGACCAAGCATGTTATCTGCAATATGAATCCAATGCAATATTGCTCTAACTACAACATGGTTGCAGCACCATTCTTAAATAAAACGTGACGTGTGAGCCTGACTTTGACTGGTCGACTGCAATTGTACGCAAACACGATAACCACGGCATGGGTGTCGTTCAATAGCGTTTATGACACAATAAGAAACATCAAAAAACACGCTGTATAACTGTGTACTTGAGTTGTGGAAGGATATATAACTTTTGAAATCCTTAAGGTATATGACAAGTTCTAAACCTTGCTACCCTTTGAAAACACACTGACTTTTTGTGGAGGTTTTGTCATTTGTTGAAATGGGATTGCCATTTCTCCTTACTACGTATCGTTTTAATGTAGTCAAAGGCGCGACAGATGGTTTCGATGCTTTTTCATGGGTCATCGTTTTATTAATTACCTATTCAACAGCGTGTTCCATGTTTTTCCTGAACCAATCATATCTCTCCGTTTTGTCAAATGAAGAAAACAGCCGACCGGGGAGGAATGGACCTTACCAGCAGACCATTTCCTCCCATACCCATTTGTATTAAGAAAATATTCAGTAACCACTGTTTAATTTTTTTTACTACTGAACTGTAAAACGAAGATAGCTAAGAACACGGTGACTTAGGTAGAATAAATGTTGATTGTGAAGAAAGAAATATGACATTCTTACCTCAGCAGGAAACGGTCCGGAAAGTTACAATAGAGCAGCAAATTTACTTACTTTTATAGGCAGTCTACGCAACTTGCTCGCGACAACAGTTGCTACCTTACTAAACCATAAAGACATTGGTTTGCTAAATTGGTGTCAGTCTGAGCGCACCCTAGCACCTCCAGACGAAGTCAGACGACCGAGACTTCTCTGACTCTATAGTCCATTCCGCCCCCAACCCCCCTCCCCACTCCTTCTCCCCTACATCTGACAGTTGACAAATCTACAAAGTTTCTGGTATTACACTTCTTGAATTACATTCACTGTGGCTATAAGCAAAGCTAGAGTAGTACACGAGTGGTGTGCCGTACCTGCTCAGCCACGGCCGATATGTTGAGGGCGAGGTCGAAGCCGGAGGGCCCGCCGCCCACCACCAGCACCCGGCGGCCCTTGAAGGGCTCCGGCCTCCGGTACTCGTGGGAGTGCGTCTGCCGGCCGCGGAACAGGTCGCGCCCCTCCACCGCTGGGTACTTGGGGCACCAGAATTGTCTGCGAACAGAGGCCAGATGTCTCACTCCAGAGTTATCTCTTAGGTAAGGAAGAGAATGACATAGAATTCGCCCGGCAATTCCAGTCAATGATCACAAACAAACTTGAGCCAGACTATCGATTTCGGTGCATTATCACCATATTTCAAGAAAAAACAACAAAACAGAGCTACTGAAATATGCAGGACGAACATCAACAAAACCGACAAACTACAGTGACGGATTCCTGACTGGAGAAGGAGAAAGGTACTCTGAATATGTGTCCGGAAATGCACCGTTGCCACAGTAGGTGGCGCTGACTGACGGATGACACTTCCTCTGACCACGTGCCATGTGTTGCTCGTGTGTTGCAGGTTATGTGATTGATGCAGCGTCGTGTAAGCAGCAGCATGGCCCGGTATTCAAGTCGACAACAAGCCGAGATGATATTTGTGTGCGGGCAAGCTGACGAAATCGGTCGAGAGGCAGCGCAGCTGAACCAAAACAAGTATCGTCACAGACACCGACCACATCACATAACATTTCAAGCACTTATTGGGCATTTGAGTGATCATGAGTCCTTTCAGATAGTTGACGCGTAGGGAAGCGGCAAACTGTGCTTACACCATATTTGGAGGACCAGATTCTACAGATATTGAGAAGAACCCTAGTACAAGTTCCAGGCACGTGGTCCGCAAACACGGTTTAAGCCGAAGTATGATTATGTGTACCCTGAATGATACACAGTTCTATCCCTTTCACCTGCAGTATCATGGAGGCGACTTTGAACATGTGACATGCATGCAATTCTACTCTGTACTGTGTTCAGGGACGATTTATTGTCATTTGCACACACTGCCCATTTCCAGACACGTGTTCATTGGACCTCTTTTCTTCCATTTCCAGTCAGGCATTTGTCCCTGTAATTTTTCGCTTTTATTAATGTTCACGCTGTATACCTCTTGTAAACAATCAACTATAAAATAATAAATTACCACTAATTTAATATAGATAGAATACTAGTGGTTAAAATATTTTTGAGGTGCACGTGAATAAAACTACAGAAGCCTTACTTTATTTTCATATCCAGAAAATCGTGTCGTACGGGTATAATAATGCAGTGCAGGCCGGGTCAAAATGAGAACGATGTTCCTGTTCTCAGCGAACAAGAGTGCAGTTGCGAAATGCAAAACAGGTTTGTGACGTAAACTCGTCAGATGTCGCTCCTTCACACATATTTCACGAGTATGTACTGTTACATGCAATTAAGTGAAAATCTACTCATTAACTAAAATGTATTATAACTTGTTGCAGTAATTATATAAAATATAACAAAAATAGATAAATAAATTTTTTAAAAATTTTCTTAAAAGAGAATGTGTAAGTCACTGACTTAATGTGATGGCAAAAAGCTATGGCGGTAACTTATATAACTGTAATAATAACAAGAATATGGCGCTAACAAAATAATCCGAGTAACTCGTTGTTATTCTTCAATTCTTATTGATTCCTCTTGGCTTTTTATGTATTGTATATTAACCGTCTTTCCGTACAGCTTACACAATTTTTGTGAGGATTTCTTGGACCAATTTGCATTGTCCAATGTAGGTCTACAAATCGTAAAAGCGTATCTTGATTTTTCCTTATTCTCGCTTCCATTATGAAGTGCAACGTCCGAACCCTTCCTAAAGCAAATACAGAGAATCGTCATGGTACTTAGAAGATTGAACAAATCTTCGAAAGACATTGCGAACACTACGTTTGTTCATCGCCTTCGGGATTATTCTTGCGCATATTGTGTGCTTACCAGGCAGGGTTGACGGAGGACACTGAAAAACTGCAAAGAACGGTAGGTTGTTTTGTACTGTCGCAAACTGGGGAGAGAGTGTCACGGGTACCATGAGTCCGCGTTCCTATCACTAAAACATTAGGTGTTTTTCGTCGGGGCGAAACCTTTTTACGGATGTTCAATCACTGACTTTCACCTCCGAATGGCCAGCTACGTTGTTCACTCCCATCTACACAAGGGGGCATCACCATCAGAATATAGTATATGAAATCAGGGCTGACACGGGAAAGTTTCGTTAATCCCACTTGCTTTTCGCGAGTGGATAGGTCGAGAAATAGTCTGATAGTGGTTGTATGAACCCTCTCACTAAGCGTGACTTGCATAGGAATCATGTATATGTAAATGACTGTTGTTTGGAGCTTCATTTGACCTCACAGAATTTATAGTTGCAAAAGGAATAAATATAATTGCTTTTAGATCTGATTATGTGCATCCACGGCATGTTTCCCGGTTCTGTACACATTATGAAGTCGCTCGTCGCAGGCGGTAGATATTTCGTGCTTATAGAGCGAAACTGGGGCAGGTAGGTCTCTAGTGTAATATACGTTATCTTTCTATGAGGTTGTATCACACTTTATTACATTTCTCTTTCATGCCCTTTATGCTGAAACGATTTCTGTGGTAAGCCAACTGTGCTTTTCATCTCACAATTTTCTGCGGCCTTAGTTATTTTTAAGCTAAAGAGGAATGTCATGCCTTAACTACAGTGTTTATTCTCTTTGCTCTTGTATCGTTGTTTGGTCTTACAAAAGGCTAAAACAGCTCATGTATTTTGGGATTTATTGGCGGTTAATACAATGGCTCACTGGAAAATGCAATCGCACAAGCACAACTGAAAAGCTGTATATAGCAACTGAAAAGTAGCGAACTGCGCAGAGCGTCTCACCCGGTACACACAGCAACGGAGTCGAATTCGTAGGTGTGCAACTCGCGTGTCCGCAGGTCGGTGACTTCCACTGCCCAGCGTGAGCCGCGTGGGCTCACCTTCTCCACGTGCTGCTGGAACTGCGAAGAAAGAAATGACTTCTCACCACAAAATATTTCTCCTCTAAGCAATTCAGCTGTCTTTGGCATTTATGTACCACCACCCAGTCATTGTCTTTCGACGTGATTTGATACACTTCAGAAAAAGAACAATCGTGAGGCGTTGTGTGTTCTGATAGTGAAGAAGTACTTAAGCCACTGTTCCTGAATGCTCATGGGAAGGTCAGGTTTAGAATAATCGGTTCCTTGAAAGTAAAATAAGTTACTATCTCTTTCCCTTTGCTCGGTAATTCACACCAGAAACAACCACCTACCTTCTATCTGTCTACGAGTATATACGAGTACATAAAGAAGAGAGTCCGTTTGTTCATTTGTTTGCTTGTAATTCATACAAATCTATAGTTTTATTACGACCTTGATGAAATCTGTCCTTCAGGACAAGAGGAAGATCATTGTCTACATAAGACTTCGTAATCCGATTTCAAACATATACACGCTGGTCCATTGACCGTGACCGGGCCAAAAATCTCACGAAATAAGCGTCAAACGAAAAAAACTACAAAGAACGAAACTCGTTAGCTTGAAGAGGGAGACCAGATGGCGCTATGCTTGGCACGCTAGATGGCGTTGCCATAGGTCAAACGCGTATCAAGTGCGTTTTTTAAATAGGAACCCCCATTCTTTATTACATATTCATGTAGTACGTAAAGAAATATCAATGGTTTAGAGGGACCACTTTTTTTGATTTGTGATAGACGGCGCTGTAATAGTCACAATCATATGGCTCACAATTTTAGACGAACAGTTGGTAACAGGTAGGTTTTTTAAATTAAAATACAGGACGTAGGTACGTTTGAACATGCTATTTCGGTTGTTCCAATGTGATACATGTACCTCTGTGAACTTACCATTTCTGACAACGCAAGCTGTTACAGCGTGAGTACCTGTAAATACCACATTAATGCAATAAATGCACAAAATGATGTCCGTCAACCTCAATGCATTTGGCAATACGAGTAACGACATTCCTCTCAACAGCGAATAGTTCGCCTTCCGTAATGTTCGCACATGCATTGACAATGCGCCGACGCATGTTGTCAGGCATTGTCGGTAGATCACGGTACCAAATATCCTTCAACTTTCCCCACAGATAGAAATCTGGGAACGTCAGATGAGGTGAACGTGCGGGCCATGGTATGGTGCTTCGACGACCTATCCACCTGTCATGAAATATTCTATTCAATACCGCTTCAACCACACGCGAGCTATGTGCCGGACATCCATCATGTTGGAAGTACATCGCCATTCTGTCATGCAGTGAAACACATTGTAGTAACATCGGTAGAACATTACGTAGGAAATCAGTATATATTGCGCCATTTAGATTGCCATCGATAAAATGGGGGCGAATTATCCTTCCACCCATAATGCCGAACATACATCAACTCGCCAAGGTCGCTGATGTTCTACTTGTCGCAGCCACAGTGGATTTTTCGTTGCCCAATTATGCTGGTATACGTTACCGCTGTTGGTGAATGACGCTTCGTCACTAAATGGAACGAGAACAAAAAATCCGTCATCGTCCCGTAATTTCTCTTGTGCCCAGTGTCAGAACTGCACACGACGTTCAAAGTCGTCGCCATGCAATTTCTGGTGTATAGAAATATGGTACGAGTGCAATCGATGTTGATGTAGCATTCTCAACACCGGCGTTTTTGAGATTCCCGATTCTCGCGCAATTTGTGTGCTACTGATGTGCGGATTAGCCGCGACAGCAGCTAAAACACCTACTTGGGCATCATCATTTGTTGCAGGTCGTGGTTGACGTTCCACATGTGGCTGAACGCTTCCTGTTTCCTTAAATAACGTAACTATCTGACGAACAGGCGGGACACTTGGATGATGTCGTCCAGGATACCGAGCAGCATACATAGCACACGCCCGTTGGGCATTTTGATCACAATAGCCATACATCAACACGATATCGAGTTTTTCCGCAATTGGTAAACGGTCCATTTTAACACGGGTAATGTATCACAAAGCAAATACCATCCGCACTGGTGGAATTTTACGTGATACCACGTACTTATACGTTTGTGACTATTACAGCGCCATCTATCACAAAGAGAAAAAAGTGGTCTAAAACATTCATATATCTTTACGTACTACACGATCATTTAATAAAAAATGGGGGTTCCTGTTTTTGACCAATGGCAGCACCATCTAGGGGGCCAACAATAGCGCAATCTGGTTTCCCCCTTCAAGCCAAACAAATTTCGTTCTTTGTAGTTTTTTTCGTTTGACGCTTATTTTGTGATATATTTAGGCCAGTCACTATCAATGGAGCACCCTGTATATATTATATATAATATACACACAAGGGAAAAAAGCGCAATACTGGGATAGAGTTGTGCGACAGGCGTATTTCTCCATCTGCAAGATGTTATCTATTCAAATTTCACGCCGGTCGCATAAGAGTGGTGCTAATAGCGCAACTAAGAGGATGCAAATCAGGTTTGCTTTAAATACGCGCTGTAACGGGCATGAGAGCCGGTTAGCTTTGAGACTGGACGTAGTGAGCTAATGCTAGTCAAGAATCCGTTTAAGACAACAAAGATGCCATTATCGACACCTCACTAACTTTGAACTAGGTCGTGTACCAGGGCTACGAGAATCTGGATGTCCCTTCTGCGATACTGCAGAAATACTCAAAAATGGTTCAAATGGCTCTGAGCACTATGGGACTCAACATCTTAGGTCATAAGTCCCCTAGAACTTAGAACTACTTAAACCTAACTAACCTAAGGACATCACACACACCCATGCCCGAGGCAGGATTCGAACCTGCGACCGTAGCAGTCCCGCGGTTCCGGACTGCAGCGCCAGAACCGCTAGACCACCGCGGCCGGCGCAGAAATACTGGCAGGAATGTAGCCACCGTACGTGGCAGCGGTGTTCATGAGAATGTGCGGTCTCAAGAAGACCGGGCTGCGGATGGCATGTGGCATTATCGAAAGGGAAGACCATACGGTGCGACGTATGGCACTGGTGCATCGTACTGCATCTGTAGCTGTAGCAATTGGCACCACAGCGACACACAAACCTATTACAAATCAGTCACTTCAACGGCAGATCCGAGCCAGACGTCCTGTAGCGTGCATTCCACCGATCTCAAACCACCGCCATTTGCGACTTCAGTGGTGCAAAGGCGAGAGCTCATTGGAGGGCAGGGTGAATGTCTGTCGTGTTTTCTGATGAAAGCTGGTTCCGCTAAGACGCCAGAGAGGCTTTTTGTTGGGTATAAGTAGCCCGGCTGAGGGCCTGCAACCAACATGTCTGCGTGCTAGACGCACTGGACCTGTGCTTCGGGTTATGACCTGGGGTGCGATTCCGTATCACGGCAGGAGCGCTCTCGTGGTTGTACCACGCACTCTGAGTGGGTGATTCGACCGGTTGTGCTGCCATTCATAGACAGTATTCCATCAGCTGTTTTGCAACAGGTTAACGCTCAGATGCTCTACAGAGTGCCAACATATCGTCTTGACCTTCTGGATGACAAGATCTGTCTCCAAAAGAGTGTATTTGGGTGATTATTGGACGACAGCACTAGCGCCATCCAGACACAGCATTACCCGTATCCCTGTTGACCGACGAAATGCAAGAGGCATAGAACTTCGTCCCACAAACTGACATCCGGCAACTGTACAACACAATGCATGCACGCTTGCGTGTTTGCGTTCAGCATTCTCTCGTATACACCGGCTGTTAATGTAGTAGCATTTCACATTTGCGAAGGCTTACTTTGCGCTTACATTAATCTGTGATCTTGCAATTTTAGTGCCGGCCGCTGGTGGCCGAGCGGTTCTGGCGCTACAGTCTGGAACCGCGCGACCGCTACGGTCGCAGGTTCGAATCCTGCCTCGGACTTGGATGTGTGTGTTGTCCTTAGGTTAGTTAGGTTTAAGTAGTTCTAAGTTCTAGGGGACTTATGATCTCAGCAGTTGAGTCCCATAGTGCTCAGAGCCATTTGAACCATTTTTTTTTTGCAATTTTAGTCGGTTAAATAAGTTACCTAGACAAATGCATTTCCGAAATTTCATTTCTCGACATTAATTATTTTTACATGGATATGGTGTCCGTTTTTTCGGACACGTCCGCAAGAACAGACATCACTGATGACCTGCAGCCGTATAGAACGAAATTAGAATTATATATTGATACCTTCAGCTGCTGACGGGCGTGTTGGGTAGGGACACTACGAATGTAGTGTGTGGACATGTAAGGTGAGAATGTGGGACTCGTAGGAGGCGTGCGCGAGATAGTCCCTGCAGACGCACTATCCTCTGTGCCTTCGGTGACTCACATGGAGAGTCACCTTTCGCCACGTTAGCGGTACGGACGTCTTGTTTACGTCCTTGACACGCAGCTCGCTCGCGGAGTTGTTTACGTAACTCTGCCGTCTTAGCGCGCTTGATTCCCTTCCACAGAGAATGGCTTATGCCCACAGAAAATCTACACTGAAAATTAGCTTTGCACCTGAATATGCCCGACCAAAAGCACTGGAAATCGAACGGTTTATCAGAGATGAAGTCAAGATTGATTGCAACGGTCTTGTTGGCATCCACCTGTCTATAGTGAACAGTGTACTATACGTGTGATTGGTTAACGAAGACATATTTGACAAAATTGTAATTGCAACTCGAAGCGGTCTTAAGTTCCGTCACTCTGACAGACACATCGGTGACGTAACTGTGGAACATACCGGACTCGGATTGCGGACGATACGTGTATTTGAACTCCCTTTCGAGGTGCCTTCAGAGGTGGTGGTATCTGCATTCCGCTCATATGGAAAGGTGATTAGTCATAATGCTGAAAAGTGGGTTCAGTTCACTACATACCCGGGTCTCAATGGAGTACGACAGATCCTCATAGAGCTAACCAAACATGTGTCATCCTACTTATTTATTGGTGGCTGCTGTGCAATTATTATTTATGATGGCCAGCCGAAGACATGTTCGGGATGTGGCAAAGAAGGACACCTCGTTCCAGGTGGCTGCAACGCAGAATCACGCAGTTACCGCCTGGGGACCTGCCGGCCATGACTGCTCCGACGACGATACCGCTGACGTTTGTCGAAGTTGTCCATAAAGACCTCCGACCGCTATCACCGCTGGCTCCTACTACTGCCACTTCGTCGTCTCCAGTAATGCCTCCGACTGTAGCGCAAGGACCGACGCCTTGGCCTCCTCCTCGCGACATGTGCAGTGGTGAGCATCCCGAGGACAGGGGACGGCCCTTGACTCCATGGTTGTGCCTACCGATGCTTTTGTGCCCGAATATCAGGATTCCCAGGCGTCTTCGGACAGTGAAGATCACGGGCGCAAGCTACGGTCGTGGAAGAGACGTCGGAAATGGCGGATCGCCCCCTTTGACACCTGCAGGACGCTGTCTCAAGACGATGAGGATCACACCTATCAAGATATTGCCCCGATGGACGATTCCGTGTTGGAAACACCAGTCTGTACCCCGTCGGAGGTACAACCATCTTTGCATGCACCAGACGCTGTACCTATGGACGTTGAACAGCAGCTGAGTCAGCACCACTCTTCCAGCGCCGACGTGACGCCGCCTACCGACTCCACAGGTACTCCACCGGACACACACCATCCACGTACCTTTGCGTGGTCTGACGATGTAGACGACGAACCACCCACCGTTGAGACAGCAGCGAAGGCTGCTGCTCCAACTCACGACTGGTAATCGACAGGGTTGCTGGATGGGAATGTGCAGCCTACTGGGACAACATTCCTGTTCGCTGCTGCTCTTCGTGCCTCCAAGAGTGTCCCATTAGTGCCAGTTCCACGAAAAGCTTACAGGATTGGCTCCATCAATGTCAACACCATTGGCAACCCTGCCAAACTACAATTGCTCCTTGAATTGCCTAATGTCTATGGCTATGTTTCCTACCTCACGCCGTGTGCTGACGAAGGTAGTGGGACAGCTATTCCTTTAAAGGAAGGCATTGAGGTAGACGATGCGATTTACCTACCCTCTTCCTGTGACTTTCCACGGTGTCCGAGTCATAAATGTTTACGCTCCCTCGGGCACGGCCAAGCGACGGGAACGGTCGCAGATTCTACTCAGAACAGGTCGCTCCTTTGTTTGTAGGCCGCTACGACCATATTATTCTTGGCGGTGACCTCAATTGTGTGTTATTCCAGAAGGACCAACATCCTCATTTCACCACATGTCTGGAACTCAAGCTGCTCGTGCATGAACTGAACCTCACCGATAGTTGGGACCGCGTGCATGGTGATCGGCCTGGATATACGTACGTCACCAGCCATTCAGCAAGTCGTCTTACATTTGCACTGTTTCGCTCCAGAGGCAGAAGGTGTGGCGCGGTCGAGACCTGTGGAAGCTGAATGTGGCCCATCTCAAGGATCCGGAATGGAGGCAGGTCGTAGAAACGACACGGAACAACTGTGTGAGACGCGTTCCAGCGTATCCTTCAACTCTCGGGTGGTGGCTCGACTGCACCAAGCCTGCTTTACGTCGTTCGATGATGAATTACGGTCGCAACAAAATGCTGTGGCAACGACATACCATGGAGTGTTATTTCGCAATTCTCTGGGAGCTCTCAAACTATGCTCCCTCTGTTCAACGACAGGTTGAAATTCAACATATTAAGGCGAAGATAATTTCTCTTATGCGTCACCGCCTTGAAGGCACAATAGATGGCATACCAGCAGAGATGCTGAAGGAGGGAGGGGCTACTCTACAAGCGAGACTATACCACTTAATCTGCTTAATTTGGAGGAAGGAAAGGATCCCAGAACAATGAAAGGAATTTGTCATCTGCCGTATACTAAAGAAAGGGGGCCCAATGAGATGTAGCAACTGCAGAGGAATCACACTACTGTGTAAAGCTTATAAGATGTTGAGCATATTGTTACTGAAGCGACTAACACCACATGTCGAAAAAGTACTGGGATTCAAACAAGCAGGTTTCAGAAAGGGAAAGTCAACTGTAGACCATTTACATACAATACGGCAAGTGTCAGCAAAGTTCTGGGAATCACGCAAAAATGTTGACTGCCTTTTTGTGGACTTCCAAATTGCATATGATAGAGTGAATAGACAAGGAATATGGCTAGGACTCGAAAGGGCTCAAGTTCCCAGAACACTAATAAAACTGACACAGACATGCACCCAGGAGACAACATGCACGGTGAAAGTAAATTGAAACATATCAATGTTCAAGATGAGAACTGGAGTGCGACAAGGAAACTGCCTCTGCCGTTTAATCTGGTACTGGAGAGAGCCCTGAGAAAGGTAGCAAGCCTAGAGACAGGAATACAGCTGGGAAGGAGGATCAACACCCTGGCCTATCGGATGATGTAGTTTTAATAGCAGACAAAGAGCAAGACCTCGTTCAAACAATAAGAACGTTAATGGAAGAGGCAATGAGATTTGGCCTGAAGTTGAATATGGATAAGACAAAATACCTCGTAGATAGCGGAGAAAATGATGACGGACGCCTGAAGGTGAAGGAGAAAGTCTTTGAAAGTATAACAAACTTTACATATCTTAGGGCTATACTCACTGAAAGAAACGAGATAGACCGGGAAATTACCGCACGAATACAAGCAGAAAACAGGTCAAGGTTTGCTCCGGGAAAGGTGTTGAAGTTCAAATGGTTCAAATGGCTCTGAGCACTATGGGACTTAACATCTATGGTTATCAGTCCCCTAGAACTTAGAACTACTTAAACCTAACTAACCTAAGGACATCACACAACACCCAGCCATCACGAGGCAGAGAAAATCCCTGACCCCGCCGGGAATCGAACCCGGGAACCCGGGCGTGGGAAGCGAGAACGCTACCGCACGACCACGAGATGCGGGCGGTGTTGAAGTCCCGGCTTCTATCGAGACCCTGAAAGACCAAGATCTACAAGACAATAATACAACCTGTAGTCTTATATGGAGCAGAGACCTGGACCATCACCCAAAAGATGGAAAGAAAACTTCTGACATCTGAGAATGCCATCCTCACACAGATTTTTGGGCCAGTGAAGTATGGAGATGAATGGAGGAAAAGAAAGAACTGTGAATTGCAGGAGCTATACAGGTCGATGCGTATCGTGGCGGTGATCAAAGAAAGAAGACTGAAGTGGTATGTGGTATGGACATGTAATGCGTCGAAAAGGTCAGATGATCAGGCAGGTAGTGGAGGGAGATATTGGAGGCAAAAGACCACGGGAAAGACCACGACTCCGATAGATTGATCAGGTCAGAGAGGATGTCTGAAAAAGAATACACGGACCGAGGACGCTGCAGCAGGCTGGTTGGTGAGGCCAAAGTCCGACTGCTGTTTGTGTGGCCAAAGCAGTAGTAGTATTAGTAGCAGTAAGTATTCACTTTGTTAAGCGTAGTATTGTTCAGACCAATGTTAAGTGTGAAGATGACGCGAAGTATTACTCAGTCTAAAATCTTTGTCTTGGCTTAACATTTCATAAGAATACTTACTCTACTTATTATTACGCATTACCGCTACAGTTCGAACATGAATTTAGAAACAGAAATCTAGCTTAGCTGCTGCCTGCATGCTGTCTGCCGCTGTACTCTCGAGAAATCTGCAACAGTGTTGTCAAGACGCGAGGTAAGTGGAAAGTTTGATTACTTACTTCTGTTAAGTATTTAATACAAAGTCAAGCTGCATCCAGATCAGTTCAATTCATATTAAGTTCTGTAAAGTTGGGCTCAACTTCAGATAGAGAAAAATATAAAGAGCATCTTACAACTCCATACCTAAATACATAATCCATCCCAACACAACTCAAACCAACTCCCTCTCCCAGACAATGAGATCCGCTGTGATATACACTACTGGCCATTAAAATTGCTACACCAAGAAGAAAAGCAGATGATAAACGGGTATTCATTGGACAAATATATTATAGTAGAACTGACATGCGATTACATTTTCACGCAATTTGGGTGCATAGATCCTGAGAAATCAGTAACCAAAACAACCACCTCTGGCCGTAATAACGGCCTTGATAAGCCTGGGCATTGAGTCAAACAGAGCTAGGATAACGTCTACAGGTACAGCTGCCCATGCAGCTTCAACATAATGCCACAGTTCATCAAGAGTAGCGACTGGCGTATTGTGACGAGCCAGTTGCTCGGCCACCATTGACCAGACGTTTTCAATTGGTGAGAGATCTGGAGAATGTGCTGGCCAGGGCAGCAGTCGAACATTTTCTGTATCCAGAAAGGCCCGTACAGGACCTGCAACATGTGGTCGTACATTATCCTGCTGAAATGTAGGGTTTCGCAGGGATCGAATGAAGGGTAGAGCCACGGATCGTAACACGTCTGCAATGTAACGTCCACTGTTCAAAGTGCCGTCAATGCGAACAAGAGGTGACCGAGACGTGTAACCAGTGACACCCCATACCATCACGCCGAGTAATACGCCAGTATGGCGATGACGAATACACGCGTCAATGTGCGTTCACCGCGATGTCGCCTAACACGGATGCGACCGTCATGATGCTGTAAACAGAACCTGGATTCATTCGAAAAAATGACGTTTTGTCACTCGTGCACCGAGGTGCGTTGCTGAGTACACCATCGCAGGCGCTCCTGTCAATGCTGCAGCGTCAAGGGTAACAGCAGCCATGGTCTCTGAGATGATGGTCCATGCTGCTGCAAACGTCGT
The DNA here is from genome assembly GCF_023898315.1 of Schistocerca nitens. Taxonomy (NCBI): domain Eukaryota; kingdom Metazoa; phylum Arthropoda; class Insecta; order Orthoptera; family Acrididae; genus Schistocerca; species Schistocerca nitens. Next base: position 269,143,901 of record NC_064618.1, read on the forward strand.
CCAACTGTTCGTGCAGATGGTTGTTGTCTTGCAAATGTCGCCATCTGTTGACTCAGGGATCGAGATGTGGCTGCACGATGTGTTACAGCCATGCGGATAAGATGCCTGTCGTCTCGACTGCTAGTGATACGAGGCCGTTGGGATCCAGCACGGCGTTCCGTATCACCCTCCTGAACCCACCGATTCCATATTCTGCTAACAGTCATTAGATGTCGACCAACGCGAGCAGCAATGTCGCGATACGATAAACCGCAATCGCGATAGGCTACAATTCGACTTTTATCCAAGTCGGAAACGTGATGGTACACATTTGTCCTCCTTACACGAGGCATCACAACAACGTTTCACCAGGCAACGCTGGTCAATTGCTGTTTGTGTAATAGAAATCGGTTGGAAACTTTCCTCATGTCAGCACGTTGTAGGTGTCACCACCGGCGCCAACCTTGTGTGAATGCTGTGAACAGCTAATCACTTGCATATCACAGCATCTTCTTCCTGTCGGTTAAATTTCGCGTCTGTAACACGTCATCTTCGTGGTGAAGAAATTTTAATGTCCAGTAGCGTATATCCCCCACACCGACTTTAACTCTTGCCCACCTGTCCCACTCCTCGTCGGGGCTTCTCTCTCCTTTGCCTCTCCATGTGTCCACACGACACATTACTCCCCACTCTCTGTCTTTCCCACCGACAGTATTTTCCACCATCCAGTTCAGGTCCTACATGTCATCTTCAGCCGGCCGCGGTGGTCTCGCGGTTCTAGGCGCGCAGTCCGGAACCGTGCGACTGCTACGGTCGCAGGTTCGAATCCTGCCTCGGGCATGGATGTGTGTGATATCCTTCGGTTAGTTAGGTTTAAGTAGTTCTAAGTTCTAGGGGACTGATGACCACAGCAGTTGAGTCCCATAGTGCTCAGAGCCATTTGAACCAATTGTCATCTTCATAGTTTGGTTTTTCATACCTAACAGACCGCTGTTTTTCTACCCACACTACTGACCCCTAGGGAACTTACTTTTTACTCCGACAATACCTCTCACCATTGTCCAGGTCCATCAATTTTTAAGTGAAACTGCAGTGGTTCTGTGTTTTTATCAGCATTTCACCTTCCTCCAATGTGTCTTTAAAATGTGTATATTTCCGTTTTTTACATGTGTATTTGAATTTTAATTTAAAAACCAAAGAAACACAAGTTCTCATTGAATTTTTTTTTTAATTCGCTTGGTTGAACAGTGGAGAACTGGACTGCTGACAGCCAATATGGAGCGAGTGGGATGAAATAAATGAGATAAAAACTAAATGAGCCATTTCTTCCATTTTCTAGGGCCTCTTCTGGCTTCCGAGTGGGTGCTGCTCGTCTCGTCGTCTCAGGACGCTATCGAAGCCTATCGTTGGGACCAACTCCGCTACTCTCAACTTTCTGCATTAAGGACAGACTTTTCTGTGCCTCTATTGCACCTAATCCTGGCGACAGTCTCAGAACTTGGATTATTTCCCTGCAAGCATATTTTCCTACCGAGCTGCTACTGGTGTTGCTACATACTAGAAACAGTGAGGCGATTTTTAGATAGCAGCATTGTGAACCTCCGTACCAGTATCTAGTGAGACACAGTATTTGGTGCCTTTTGTTCGCACCGTCGAATCAGGGATAATTTGCTGTTGCTAAACTTGTTTTCCCTGTGCCCCCGTGAGAGACACTTCATTATTCTGTCAGTTGAAATACTGGAACATTCGTGGAATGTTACTGCCTTCGACATCCCAGATGTTTTTTGCCAGCACACTAAGAAAGTGCACTTAAGAATGAAGGAATAATTTTTTTTTTTTGCAGCAATATGTCTGCTACACTGCATTACAGTCAACAAACTAACACAGTCTTGGAACCCACGGTGCCTTTGTTGGTAAATAAACAAAATCATTTTCTCGCACTTGGTAAACGCAAACTTATTGGTGTCCTGTGGTACATTGAGAATTTGTCTGTAATGGAGTGGCGTATTTTGAAGTGACAGTCTTTAAATATGTTGAATTTATGCATCAAATAATTCTGATAGATTGCATCGAGCTTCCAGGAAGATTTAGCTCGACGTGTGTTATACCATCACAGTTGTAGGAAGTGGTGTCGAATGCCATGCCACGAATACTGAATGAGAGAGGAATATGGAAAAAATCAGGCAAATCATGAAACACCATATATCAGACAGATGGTTTTAGGTTTAGTCATCAAATAATACCCCTGTCTAACGCATTCTGGGCGAAAATCAAGACAGCATGGCTTTGATTGCTAATATTTCATTTCCTGAAATGTATTTTAGTACATGGTGTCTATTAACAAATGTTTCTCTTCTACTAGCCAGTAGGGCAAACGTGACGACTCTCTTCCGAGATGGACTGCAAATAACTGTGGGACGCAGTAATATCAACGTGCTCTACGAGGCTATGAAAACCGCAAGGATTGGCCGTATGGTGTGTAGCCCCAACGTTTTCTGAGGTGAATCCAGTCCCACGTAGTAGTCATATACTGATATCAAATGTACGTTAGAGGTAACGCGTACGTCACCCTGACTGATACTACTCAAATGTACTTATCGCCGTTTACTAGCATCCAGGAGTAGCTTTAGACTTGTACCAAATGAAACATCCGTTTACACAATCTATTAGCTCGGAAAATTCACGTCACTGTAATTTAAGCAAATATATTACGTACTTCTTGCTTATATAAATAAATGTGATCAGCAACGAACGATCTAAATAGCAGACACATATTTAAAAGACTCTTAATAGGGAAAACCACTGCCAACTAAAGAATGTTTAGCTGAGAAAACCGTTTTGTAGCCCTACACACACTAGCGCTGTTAGGTGCTGGAAAATTAGATAAAACAAAGCAAAGAAGAAAACATTGGGTGTACATTACCTCTGCTGTCTATTTTAATTTACTCAAAATCTACGACTTACCTTGATGAGTTTTCTGATTCCAAATTTGTCGGCGAAACTGTTGATATATTTTAGTATTTCTTCTGAACGCACGTATGAGTCATCCACATCATGGAAGGGGAAGTCTGGAAACGTCATCAGCTGCTTCGGAAGGTTGGTGCTGTGAAACAGCAACAGCTTTTGAAAATACGTGAGATCTGGCTACTTACTAGCACTATAATTACAGAACAGCGGTTTCAAATTAAGCAAAAGTGTGCCATTTTCAGGAAAAAAACAATTTGTGAATATGGCTAAATTATATATATGTAGACATTTCACATATATATGTTTGAGGAATGAGTTTGCGAGAATGCAAAATACGTAACGTAAGCGGCTGTGTCTTTGGAAGGCATATACTTAGAAGCTTAAACTTTTTACACCGCTAAGAGCCGCAGACTTTATTAATTCAGCTTGATACCTTTACCCGTTTCTTGAGAAAAAGAGGTGTTAAGAGAGAGACAGACAGACAGACGGGATAACAAATGACAAAAAGTATTTTTATGTGATATAATTACAAATTAACTATTTTCCGGTTTAGGGAGAAGTTTTCTGCTTGCCAAATTTCATGAATCTACAGCAACCGAAAGTACCATATAGGTTCCAATGAGTGATTTTGCGAGTTTCATAATATGTGACATAGATGGCCGCAGCTAGTGGCTGCACTGACTTCGAAGCTTAAACTTTTTTACTGTCAAGGGACAGTAGCTTACAGTATTTGACATAAATTTCAGCTTGATACCTCAACCCTTTCCTTGAGAAAAAGGGGTCTTAACAGACGGACAGACAAACGAAAAACAAAGTGCTCCCATAAATACCATAGTGCAGGAAAGATATACACAGAGTTTCGCTCTTAGATCAATGGTATGTTTATTCCTTTTTAACAGCTGCGGCATTTTCGTAGTGGCTGTTTCTGATGAAGGCCACCATTAAATACATTTTATTGTGAATGAAGGGAGTAAAAGATTCCAGTATCCCGTCAACGATGTTTCACAAGAATAAGCTACGCCCTCTTTGAGTGTTTTTACGGTGGAGTGGAAACGACAAGGAAGCACAAAGACTGCCCCTCGTTCTAGCAGGCTCAATGTATTAACTGCAGTGGGCTCTGAAATCTAAAACGTAATGAACGAACGGAAGTTAGACGGTCTTGTCAGATGTAAAGAACTTCCGCTGCAGTCCCCGTGAAGACGTCAGTGACACAACGGCCCGTCAAGGTGAGACAGAGCTTGATCTTCAGGATCTTACTGTGACAAGCTTGTAGCAACGTGATAATGGTAAAGAAATGTGGAGTGGATTCATTCAGCTGGCCTGCTCACCGTCCAGACATAATCCATATCCTTCATCTTTTAGATGAATTAGAGACTGGTTACGTGTCACAATAAGTTAACCAAAACGGTGTCAATAATTTTTCAATATGAGGGAAGCTGGAGACAAATTGCGCCTGAAATATAGCAGGTCTTAACGGAAAACACTTTACCGAAGCTAAAACTTCCACTTGCAGAAGAACACAATTGTTTTCCTAAGCTGATGTGTTTGGAACGAACAGTAATGTAGACCGAGAACTTTGTACCGTATAGCGTGCTAGAGAGCCTTGCGCTCTGAGCGCCCTGAAATAGAACCGATATATCGACCTCTGCCGCGGTTGTCAGCAGTCCTGATTACTGGATAACCTAGATTTTGTCTAGTTTTCGGCGATACTGCAGTGCATCTCGAGCAAATAGTTGGGTTTATACACTTTGACATAATAGATCCCCATGCAAACTAATTACAAGAATTTTCCGCTTTCGAAAACAGACCAAAGGTTTCTGAGGGTTTTCCCCAGTTGTGTGGCAAGTTACGAGACTAGTAATTGCCATCCACGGATTCACATGTGAAAACGCCCCTCCCTCCTCCCCCCCCCTGCCCCCCCCCCCCCCTGGCTCTACACCGATTTGAAACGACCAAAGCACTACGATGTGGTAACTCTCAGACAAACTACCTTGCATGTTGTGAATAAAAAGTATAAAATAATAGTAATTATCTATGTTGGGACAATCAAACAGCAAAAACGTAAACATAAATTCTTAAATAAACAGCAGAATGCGTAGGACTCCAAACACCAACGAAAAAAATCTAGTAACAACCTGGCATACAAAGCTCTAAGAATTAACTAGGAGAAAATCGACTGAGTTCCTCAGTTGCAATATTTAGGCGAAACGATTCCAGAATTGAAATAGTTTCGAAATTCTGTGTCAGAGAATGGAAACACCTTTCAAGCTTACAAAAGATGTCTATAACAAAAAAGACACTGCAGCGCAATAACAAATGAGAGTTTCATTAAGGGGTTGAAATACTCACTGAAACAGAAAGAGAGACATTAAAGATTTTAAAGCAGAAACTAAAAGTAATTATGAAATCGTTATGTGTAAATTACAGTGAAGAAGGAACGTGCAGACTATAAGCAAATAAAGAAATACTACTCGGAAATATGCTGGGACATAAAAATGAGCAGGTTAAAATTTGGGGTCGCGAAAAAAGACTGGATACGAATAGATTAACCAGACAAGTTGTGGAACTCTACGAAATTACAGTAAAGCTAAAATCGGAATTCCAGAACGGATCGGTGCAGCAAAAGGAGATGTGAAGGAAGCAAGAGTAGCGCAACTTGATGAACCAGAAAGAAAAATTTTTTGGCAGAAATTTCACAACTTGACTGTTGGCCCGGCAGATAAACCCAAAAATTACGGAACAACTTGGTCTAACGAGCGGAAAAGAGCCCGATCTCAGAGAATGAAAGTGATGTCGGGCACAAAGAAAAGCGAAAACAGAATGCAGAATAATAATAATAATAATAATGGTTGAGACACTAATGAGCACAGCTGGTGCTCAATATCATCTGACAATCTCAAGCCTTGAGGTGCTGTAGAAAATCGTAGCAATTCGATAAGCATTACAATAATTCTACTGTGGCAGGCATCATACAGTTTGAGAATTCTCCAGAGCACATTCAGAAGGTTCGGTAAATATGTAGAGAATTATGGGTGATAATACGATTATCTATAACATTTCTGCGCTTGGAAACGAATTAATGTGGTGATAGGCATATACCAAATATAGTTCTTAATTTAATCTGAAATCAAAGAGGCAGCGAGCTTTCAGAAGACACAAGAAAACAGTTAAGAATGTATAACGTTTTACATGCTTTAGCTCTGCGTAGCCTAGTGACTATCTTGTATCTGCTGCAGTGTGTGAGACCATTTGTGAACTCGGCCTACTCTTTCAGTGTCTCCAGACCTCGTGAACATGATTGACGTAGCTGAGAACAGTTAACTACATTGCAAAGCGAGCAGACAGAACGGTAGCTGCTGAATAAACATCTCATGGTGACTCACGCTACGTTAACAATTGTCGTTACTGAGTGGTGGGAGAGCTCTTCTTGTGAATAATGAATACATATTTCTACTAGGCGGAGGACTAGAATATACGAAAGACTCCAATGAAACTCAATGGACTAGAAACGCGATCCCAGTAGCTGTACTGAGAGTTTAGGAAAACAGTAAGGAAAATACCGCTACGGTTATAATGCCTCAGCATGTTTCATTATTATGTCGTCTCAGTCGTCAAACTGAAGGTAAATCCCCCCCCCCCTACCTCCCTCAAAAAAACTACAAATTTTAAACATTGACGAAGACGATCTTGAAAATACTCGCTTGATACTGAGAAGCTGCAAAGAAGAAAGTAGACCCGTTTAAATCAAGTTTGCAGAAAGATATTAAAAATGAATAACGACAGATGAAATATATTATTAGGAGCGACGAAAGAAAGGTACTGAAAGAAGAAAGTAAAAAAAAAGTATCCTCGCTATTGGACAGGTGTTATTTAATAAAATTGTTAAGCATGCAGGACTGGTTAATTGGACAACAGGAGAGAATGAAGGTAAAATGTACAGGATGATTCCATGATGATGTTACAATCTTTTAAGGATGATGGAGAAGGGTGAATGTGTCAATCTGAGGTAAGCGATGCTGGTCCGGAAACGACAGAGTCGAAAGTTACACTACTGGCCATTAAAATTGCTACACCACGAAGATGACGTGCTACAGACGCGAAATTTAACCGACAGGAAGAAGATGCTGTTATATGCAAATGATTAGCTTTTCAGAGCATTCACACAAGGTTGGCGCTGGTGGCAACACCTACAACGTGCAGACATGAGGAAAGTATACAACCGATTTCTCATACACAAACAGCACTTGACCGGCGTTGCCTGGTGAAACGTTGTTGTGATGCCTCGTGTAAGGAGGAGAAATGCGTACCATCACGTTTCCGACTTTGATAAAGGTCGGATTGTAGCCTATCGCGATTGCGGTTTATCGTAACATGACATTGCTGATAGCGTTGGTCGAGACCCATTAACTGTTAGCAGAATATGGAATCGGTGAGTTCAGGAGGGTGATACGGAACGCCGTGCTAGATACAAACGTCCTCGTATGACTAGCAGTCGAGATGACAGGCATCTTATCCGCATGGCCGTAACCGATCGTGCAGTCACGTCTCGATCCCTGAGTCAACAGATGGGGACGTTTGCAAGACAACAACCATCTGCACGAACAGTTGGACGACGTATGCAGCAGCATGGACTATCAGCTCGGAGACCATGGCTGCGGTTACCCTTGCTGCTTCATCACAGACAGGAGCGTCTGTGTACTCAACGACGAGCCTGGGTGCACGAATGGCAAAACGTCATTTTTTCGGATGAATCCAGGTTGTGTTTACAGAATCTTGATGGTCGCATCCGTGTTTGGAGACATCGCGGTGAACGCACAGTGGAAGCGTGTATTCGTCATCCCCATACTGGCGTATCACCTGGAGTGATGGTACGGGGTGCCATTGGTTACACGTCTCGGTGACCTCTTGTTCGCATTGACGGCACTTTGAACAGTTGACGCTACATTTCAGATGTGTTACGACCCGTGGCTCTACCCTTCATTCGATCCCTGCGAAACCCTACATTTCAGCAGGATAATGCACGACCGCAAGTTGCAGGTCCTGTACGGGCCTTTCTGGATACAGAAAATGTTCGACTGCTACCCTGCCCAGCACATTCTCCAGATATCTCACCAATTGAAAACGTCTGGTCAATGGTGGCCGAGCAACTGGCTCGTCACAATACGCCAGTCACTACCCTTGATGGACTGTGGTATCGTGTTGAAGCTACATAGACAGAAGTACCTGTACACGCCATCCAAGCTCTGTTTGACTCAATGCCCAGGCACATCAAGGTCGTTATTACGGCCAGAGGTGGTTGTTCTGGGTACTGATATCTCAGGATCTATGCACCAAAATTGCATAAAAATGTAATCACATGTCAGTTTTATTATAATATATCTGTGCAATGAATACCCGTTTATCATCTGCATTTCATCTTGGTGCAGCAATTTTAATGGCCAGTAGTGTATAACCCAAAATTGTTCCGATGTCTCTGACGGTGAAACTCTTTTGCTGCAAACGCTTTGTTTTCCGTATTTTGAGTGATCGTACTCTTGACTAAAACAAGAGAAAAATTACAGTAAACACGAGCCTAAAGTACGTACATTATGAGATACGAAAACCTGTTCTTCTTTGCTACTGTGAAACACATCTACTAAACAAGTGAACATAGCTCTCAACGTATGCCCTTCAGAACCCATGTTTATTAGACACTTTTTACTTGTTTCAGTCCATAATTCATCCTCGAAAAATTTGGAAAGCAAAGAGCTTGGAGTAGAAGAGGCCCATTGCCATAACGATTTTCGCGTATAACTTTCGACTCCGTCGTTTTCGTGTCAGTGACCCCTTACCTGACTGTAACGTCATCGCGGATTCATCCTTTACATGCATCACAGATAGCTGGGCCTCCAGCAACGATTACAAGAAACCTCAGACTAGCGTACACACAGAAGTAAAGAAACATATCGATGGTGAGAAAAGAAATACAGAAGTACATCTAACTGGTCGTAAGATTCCCCTGGATTGTTGCAGATTGAATCTACGGTAATCTAAATTACAGATACAATGCAAAAGGAAACCACATTTCTTTAAACTGCATTTCACGATTCTCTGCGTATTGATTAGTGATACGACTGCAGATACACAAACTATCATTCTTGTTGTGTTTTTTGTACTCACACCAAGTTCTCATACATGCTGGTGTACACTGGTCTGCCGTCATCATCCAGCCACGTGCTGGGAGTGTATGCCCAAGTACCGCCCAGCTTATCTGATCGTTCGAACACCGTGACCTGCAAAGTGAAGTAGGAAATATCCTTTGTACATCATTCCTCATTATTCGTTGTGCAATGAACACATAATTTAGGTAGCAAAACAAAAACACACACACAGACACCTACGGCTGAAAACTCTGCACTCCCTTCCGACAAAATGGGACAATATTTTTATAGCATAACAATACATTATAGGCTTTTATGTTTGGAGAAACATGGAGCACATTACAGCGTCCTCTCATCGGTATCTGCTTGCCTGTAGAAGTCCAAATCTAGTAAGTCACTCCCACGTGGAGTGTGCTGACATACAGTACGTAGTTGTAGGCTGCATAATAATATTCTCAATATATACATTTGCGTTCTTTTGAGGTCCCGCTTTATTCACAGGACTATGGTAATAGTATACTGAAAGAAACATAGAATTTTTGCCTTGTATGCATGTAGGTGCTACACGTCTACTAAATGAGACTGCTTACACCACGCTTGTCCGACCTATTCTGGAGTATTGCTGTGCGGTGTGGGATCAGCGTCAGGTGTGACTGACGGACGGCATCGAAAAAGTTCAAAGAAATGCGGATCGTTTTGCACTATTGCGAAATAGGGGAGACATCATACGTGAACTGGAGTGGCAATCATTAAAACAAAGCCGTTTTTCGTTGCGACGGGATCTTCTCATCAAATTTCAATCACCAATTTTTCCTTCCGATTGCGAAAGCATTCTGTTGGCACCCATCTACATAGGGAGAAATGATAGTCACGAAAAAACTAGAGAAATCAGGCCTCGTACAGAAAAATTTAAGTGCTCGTTTTTCCCCGCGCGTCGTTCGAGAGCGGAGCGGTTCAATGAACCCTCTGCCAGGCACTTTATTCCGAATAGCAGAGTAATCACGTAGATGTGGATGTAGGTACGATTATATGAGCAGTCGGGAAGGAAGCTGCACAAATATTCATTCGGATTTCGTTAAGATTTTAAAAAGGAGAGAAGTGTGGTGATTTGCTGTAAACGTTCAGAAGAGTGAGACTGTGCAGTTCTCAAAACACAGAAACAGAGTTCATTTGACTACAGTATCGATGAGTCACAACTGTAATCAGTCAGCTCATATAAATACTGCGTGTAGCAGTTTATGGGACTATTAAGCGAAATAATTACACAGTGGTCGGATATTGGGAAAATATTTTCGGTCTACAACGTAGATTTCTTACAAACTCTTGTGCGACCAATTCTAGAAAATTCCATAGGTGCGTGGGACCAAAATCAAACAGATGTAACAAGTGTTCTTATGTGTATAGCAAGAATAACATCGTCGTAGGTTTACTTGACAGTGTCACGAAAGCGACCGTCAAGAACAAGGCGAAAACCCTTAACTGCGACACCCTTGAAGATAGACTCACACTATTACTCGAAATCCAACTAACAACGTTTAAAGAACCGCAGTTAAGTGAGAAATGTAGTAATATGCGACAGCCCCCTGTGGATCGTTCCCGTACTAAGAGCACAGACAGCATTAGCTTAATTACAACGCGCAGAGGAACATTAGTCATTCTTCCTGTGCTCCACCCGTGAATGGAACGTAGGAATATGTAATATGGGGTGTTCTAGGAAATATCCTATGCTATGGACTTTACAGTTGTTTGCAGATTTGGATGTTAATGTAGATAACTTTAGGATTAGATATAAAAAAAAAGAAACAAAACAAAAAATACCTATATTCGATATGGGACATTGTTTACAAAAACCGTTTAAGGAAGATACTAAAACATTATGGACAGATTGCACGACACTCTTGGTTTCTCAACTCGACGTTCACGAGAAACAAATTGTCACTATTAACAGACTAATAGCAGGTCACAAGAATACTAATAAAACGAGACGTATGTTGACATTAATGCTGTCTACAGGTTGTGATTCCTGATTTATTGATGAGGGCATAGTGTACGTACTAACAGAAAGTAATATGTAGTATCCTTCAAGAACAACTAGCCTGCACAATAATTTAAAACTTAAGGATTATTTTTCTGTTAGAGTAGTTACTACCGGCATGTAAGGATCCGTATTTGCCACTTTATCCGTCTTTTTAAAACGGAACTATGAATATTGAGGAGCTGTTATTATTGATGATTAAATCTTATGAGTCGTGAGGCGGTGCTATGTTCCTCTACAAATTTGTTCACCGCTCAACGTTTCGGACACACCGCTGGGGTCTTCTTCAGTATTCCAGTGGTGTTCACGGATGGCTGCGCATGTAGCCTTATGACTAAGAAGATTTTACCATAGGTGACAAATTTCACGAAAGCCTTTAGACTGATATGGCGTCTATTATGCTTGTTTACATTCGTACACATAATGAAGCATAAGAAAAAATCTGCAAATTTTAAAGTTTACTTTAAAAATCTTTGAATTTTATTATAATGGTGCAGGTCGGGTTGTAGTAACAGGGTGAGTCGATCGAATACTAAGGACACGTAGTTTAGTAACGTAAGAGCAGAAAAGAGACGCTGCGAAGTTACAAACGGTAAACACCCAAAGAATGAAGCCTCATTTCTTGCTTAAACCTACTTAGAAAGTTTCATGAATCGGTTTTCTGAGCGGAGTCTACTAATATTCTCCAACGTCTTAGACACCAATCTCACAAGGAAGGTAAACATAAAATTAAACTAATAATAGTTTGCACACATGCTCGTAGAATCATTCGTCCCTCATTCCATCTGTGGAGGTAACAGAAAAAAAACCTAAAAGGTGGAACAATGAAAATATTCTTTGTCTCTCACTGTTTAACGATTTGTAGAGCATACAAATGGAGATTGGAAAGAAAACAGTACGCTGTTAAGTGCAAAGGAGCCTGCACACTCCACATACCTGGTAACCAGCATCATTCAGACGTCTGGCGGTCGCTAGGCCCGAGATTCCTGCTCCGAGAACCGCGACGTGACTCATCTTTCACCAATGTCGCTCTTAGACTGGCACTGTCCTGCCCCTCTCGTCTATTTGAATCCTCCGGGATTCTGCACAGTAACGACAAGTGGCGAGGAACTTTTTAGACACGTCACCCCAGTATCGTGCACTGGCCTCAAAAATTTCGGGCAAGTCGATCACTAAACACTGACCGTGCAGATTTCGTCGTCGCGCTCTTAAATGTCGTGTCATGCAGCAGTACTACAGCCGCCGTCTGCCTATCTGCGAAGCAGAATGCTCTGTGGTAGCAGAAACGATGAAGGCTATGGAATAAGATTGTATAACAGACGTTACGTAAGTCCTCTCGTTTGATGCGGTGACCTCGGCGGGACTGAGGAGCTGCACGTTTGTTTTGCTCTCACTATCCTTGCTGTGATAATCTTTTGTTTGCTGCCTGACATACTTTAGATTCGAAAGCGGAAGATTTGGGGATGGGTTCTTTGTGTGCCGGAATACCTCTGGACAAAACTCCGTCGCTGAATGGGCAACGTAGCTGTTTTCCAAGCGGACGCCAATGATATTCATCCATTTACATCTACGCACATACATACGCTAACTACTGTACACGCATGGTGAAGTCCCAAACAGACCTGAACTTTTCGAATCAGTTAACATAGACTTGAGGTGCGATATGATGTCGCGTAGGAGAAGTGCGACGATTATGTAAACATGAATCTTTAACCACTGCTGAGCGGTACAGTAAATAATAATGCACTTTTCTGTTCAGAAGTGATACTTTGACGCGTTTCGGTCTCTGCCCATCTTCAGAAATATCAAAATTAAGATAAAGTCTTCAGACAGAGTATGGAGTTATGTGTATAACCATCAGTATCGGGAGTTCCGAAACTGATGGCTGATGCCACACGTGTGTTTTCCTGTTGGAGATGGTATGCTGCTGCCTTTCTGCAACCCTTGAACTGACCTAACCAGGCAGTTCTAGGAGGAGCTGCATTTTAACATTGACTCCGAATCACGATATAATGTGAACGTCTTAGAACGACCAGGGATCGAGCTTCTGGAAGCCGTAATTGTGATTGTAATTGTAGGGCCGAAGGGGGGGGGGGGGCAGATGTTTGAGTGCTCAAAATCTGGATTACTGGTGATAATGAAGACTGTGAGCAGTACACGTAGTGAGATGAATGACTGTTAGACAGACCAAGAGAGTGGGCAGGAAGTATAATGAGGTGAATGGCTGTTAGAGAATCAAGCAAGCGTTTAGCTTGATTCCAAGAGATAAGAAAGGATCGAGAATTCTGCATTATGGAAGATGGACAGATGGAATGTGCAAACATTCGGAAGCACCTCGAATGTGTGCAGCCGAAGAGCCTAAAGCATAAGTGGTTTGTTACGTCGCAACTAATATTTACCAGCTTTTGCGTACGAGTGTTACGTTCGTATACATTAAAGTCCAGACAGACGCGGTTACGCGCAAGTCGCGAATATGTTATCTGAAATTTCAACATAAAAGACAATTCTGATTTCTGTGTGCGAGAGAGAGGCTACGCGCTCTGTGGTACGCAGCGCTTCTCTTTGGATTTTGCTATTAAGCGATTAATGTATTATGAAATAATATTGTGTTGCTAGTTCTCCGATGGAGTACACATACAATGAATTCTTCTCTGAAGCTAATTTAATGCACTGCTGAAAGTCAGATACGAGGGTTGGAACTTTAATAGTGGCAACTATTTATTTACAGCTCGTACAAAATAGATAGGTGTTTCAAAGTTTTACTGGCCTTCAAAGTAGTCACCAGCATTGTGTATAACTCGTTGCCAGCGATGTGGAAGTCGTAGGATACTCTTAGCGGTGGTGTTAACAGTTCGACCGGCGCCGTCTATTGCCAGACGAATTTGTAGCAGTTCTGAAGTGAATGCCGTGAAGTGTTTCCTTCAGTCCAAATCAAGTTGAACTCACGAGGGCTTAAGTCAGGGGAGTGCAGTTGGTGGTACAGCACTTAGCAGCCCAATCAGTGAAAGAAATCAGTAACAGCTTACACTGTACGTTCTTGAGCATTGTCCTGCAATATGATTGTGATGTCCTGCAGAAAATGTCATCACCTCTGTCTCTAAGCTGGTCGTAGGTTGTATTCCAAAAATGAACAGCATAGAGACAGAAGTGATGACACTTTCTGCAGGACCTGACCATGCAGGACAATGCTCAAGCACGTACAGTGCAACCTGTTACTGATTTGTTTGACTGATGGGGCTTCTAAGTGCTATACCAACTACTACACTACCCTGACTTAAGCCCTCTTAAGTTCAACTCGATTTTTAAACTGAAGGAAATACTTCATGGCATTCGCTTCAGAACTGCTACAACTTCGTCAGGCAATAGACCCTGCCGCTAGAACTGTGAACACAACTGGCACTGCTAAGAGTATCCTACGACTTCCACGTAGCTGGCAACGGGTTATACACAATGTTGGTGACTACTTGGAAGTTCAGTAAAATTTTGAACCACTTATCTATTTTGTACGGTCTTTAAATAAAAAGTTGCCATTATTAAAGTTCCAATCCTCGTGTTTTGATAGAAAGTTTAATGATTTGCGAAAATCGTAGAAGTGAGAGAGATGCGAAATTTGTTGCTATACAAGAAGAATATAGAAAAATATACTATTTATTAATGTGTGTAGGTAACTACTATATTATTTTAGTAATACAGCACATATGAATTCCGACGTATTGCTCATCAGAACAGATCTTCGGAAGCATGCACTTCGGTAGCAAAAGAAGAGCCTGCGTACGGTCTCAACTTTTCTAGGAGAATGTTTATTCACCACAAAAGTCTTTTTCACCTGTTTGATGTTTATCAAGGACGGACAATGCTTACCAGAATCTAGTATGCAAAACTATCACTGCATGGACAATTTCCAAACCGTGCATTAAGATCAGTCTAATCTATTCCTGAGTTGTAGACTACGACGAAATTAGAAGCGTGACGTTGGACAGAACATTTCGCCGAGCTGCAGAAATGATGGGAGTTTCTTCCAATACCAGAAAGGAGTACCACTTAATAAAGGCACTAATACATATATTGATAGGACAAAAGTCTTGGGATACCTCCTAATATTCTGTCGGACCTCCTTTTCCTCGGGATAGTGCGGCAACTCGAGGTGGAATGGTCTTAAGAAGTCATTGGAAGTTCTCAGCAGAAATACCGAATCAATGCCGCCTCTATGCCCGTCCATAATTGAGAAAGAGTTGCTGGGGCAGGCTTTTGTGCACGAATGTTCAAAAATGGTTCAAATGGCTCTGAGCGCTAAGGGACTCAACTGCTGAGGTTATTAGTCCCCTAGAACTTAGAACTAGTTAAACCTAACTAACCTAAGGACATCACAAACATCCATGCCCGAGGCAGGATTCGAACCTGCGACCGTAGCGGTCTTGCGGTTCCAGACTGCAGCGCCTTTAACCGCACGGCCACTTCGGCCGGCCGCACGAATGTTCGATGACATTCATGTTGAGGGATTTGTGTGCCCAAATCATTCGCTCAAATTGTCCAGAATGTTCTTCAAACCAATCGCGAAAATCTGTGGCCTAGTGACATGGCGCGTCGTTGTAAGGGAACAGTAAATCCATGAGTGGCTACAGATTGACTCCAAGTCACCGAAAATAACCATTTCCAGTCAGTGATCTGTTTAGTTGGACAAGAGGACCCTGTCCATTCTATCTAAACACACTGCACATCACA
The DNA here is from genome assembly GCF_023898315.1 of Schistocerca nitens. Classification (NCBI taxonomy): domain Eukaryota; kingdom Metazoa; phylum Arthropoda; class Insecta; order Orthoptera; family Acrididae; genus Schistocerca; species Schistocerca nitens. The sequence goes on from NC_064618.1 coordinate 269,159,744, forward strand.
ATGGAGCCACCACCAGCTTGCTCAGTGCCTTGTCAACAACTTGGGTCCATGGCTTCGTGTGGTCCGCGCCATACTCGAACCATAACATCAGATCTTATCAATTGAGATACGGGCTCATTTTACCAGGCCACTGTTTTGCAGTTGTCTGTAATCCAGCCGATATGGTCACGAGATAAGGAGAGGCGCTGCAGGCGACGCCGTGCTGTTATCTAACAAGGGAACCTCCCCATCGCACCCCCATCAGATTTAGTTATAAATTGACACAGTGGATAGGCCTTGAAAAACTGAACGCAGATCAATCGAGAAAACAGGAAGAAGTTGTGTGGAACTATGAAAAAATAAGCAAATTATACAAACTGAGTAGTCCATTTGCAAGATAGGCAACATCAAGGACAATGTGAGCTGGTGACCGCCGTGGTCCCGTGGTTAGAGTGAGCAATTGCGAAACGAGAGGTCCTTGGTTCGAGTCCTCCCTCGAGTGATAATTTTACTTTCTTTATTTTCGCAAAGTTGCGATCTGTCCGTTCATTCATTGACGTCTCTATTCACTGTAATGAGTTTAGTGTCTGTGTTTTGCGACCGCACCGCAAAATCGTGCGATTAGTAGACGAAAGGACGTGCCTCTCCAATAGGAACCGAAAACATTTGATCGCAAGGTCATAGGTCAACCGATTCCTCCACAGGAAAACACGTCTGATATATTCTTTACGACACTGGTGACGGCATGTGCGTCACATGACAGGAATATGTTGTCGACCCACCAAACTTGCTCACTTGGCGAATGGGTAAAAAGATTCTTCTACTTTGCCCGATTTAGGTTTTCTTGTGGATGTGGTAATCACTCCCAAAAAAGTGATGAAAACATAAGAGTTTGTCACATAAACTGCAACAAATGAATGCAACAGTTTCACAGTCGCACAGTTTTCCCTGTGCTCTGTCAAAACATATGTTTTTTACGTTTTCAAATGTTTCCGTGCGTAGACCGTCAAATCCTGTGTATGTCCAAGCAAATCTCAACATGTCCTGGAATTTTGGAGAGCGAAGTTGATTGTGTGTGAGTGACTGAACTTTGATAATTATCTGAAAATAAAAAAATTAAACTTTTCACTCGAAAGAAGATTTGAATCAAGGACCTCTCGCTCCGCAGTTGCTCACGCTAACCACGGGACCACGGCGCTCGTAAGCTGATACTCTCCTAGATGTTGCCTACCTTGCGCATGGACTACTCAGTTTGTATATTTTGCTTATTTTTTTCATGGTTCCACACAACTTCTTCCTGTTTTCTCGATTGATCTGTGTTCAGTTTTTCAAGGCCTATCCCTGTGCCAACTTATAAGTAAATCTGAGGGGGGTGCGATGGGGAGGTTCCCTTGTAAGATACTCGCGTCGGTCACCTGCTGCCACAGCCCATTAACGCCAGATTTCGCCGCACTGTCAGAAGGGACAGATTCGTCATAGTTCCACATTGGGTTATGCTGTTAATTCACGCGGTGTTGCTTGTCTGTTAGCACTGGCAACTCTACGCAAACGCCGTTGGTCTTGGTCTTTAAGTGAAGGCCGTCGCACACTGCGTAGTCCGTGGTGAGCGGTATTGTCTGAAATTTGATATTCTCAGCACACTCTTGAGGCTATGGATCTTGGAATACCGAATTCCCTACCGATTTCCGAAATGGGATGTCCCCTGCATCTAGCTCCAACTGCCATTCCATCTTCAAAGCCGATTAATTCCAGTCATGCGGTCATAATCAGGTCGGAAACCTTTTCAAATGACTCATCTGAGTGCCAATGGCAGCTCCGCCAATGAACTGCCCTTTTATACCGTGCATGGGTGATACTACAGCCATCCGTATACGTGCACACCACTATTCCACGACTTCTGACCCCTCATGATGTAACAAACATTACATAAATGCAGTTTTATTTCTTGTTTGTTAGTTAGGTCATTATCTCTGATATTAAAAGATTAACTGAATCCAAATTGAATTCAAGTTCATAAATATTTTCGTTCTCAAATAATTCACGTTGTAGGGAAGGCGTCTGTCTACCAGTGGACATTAAACTCCGATGATGACGTGATGATCAAGGCTCGATGAATCTCATACTGAAACGACAACAGTCCTTTCTTTTGACTGCATCCATAGCCGAATGATTAGCTTCGCTGTCTTCGGTGGCGGAGGTCTGATTCCCGGTAACTCCACAGATTTTTTCTGAGGCAGGGAGGTCTGGGACGAGTTAGCTCTGCCTCGTAAGGCTAAATGATGAGTTACTTGCATAAAGAGACAATATCACCAGGTTTCATCTACGTACAGTAACGGTCGTAAATCGTTGCTCGTACTGCCTGTACGCAGCAGTCGTCCAATTGAAACAGCCCTAAAATCTGATCCATGAATGGAGTTTCTACTATAGTTTTAAAATCAATTTATCGAATCCCGTGCCTTAGTTTCATAAATGAGTTACAAGTTACTACCTCGTTCACCCTACACGCTAGATTTTTTACCGAGCAAAGCGGACAGCAGATGACTCGTTTCAGGGTGTTGCTGCCATAATAGGGTTTGTATCTTTCTCTGAACTCAATTAAGGGGGGTAGGGCGTCAAACGGGCCAACTTGGAGCAGGAGAGGCACCACAGGACATTTTAATTTCCACTGTCTATACTTTTACAAGTAAATTCATAAAACTTTGTAAGCAGGACCAGGAAGGATTCAGGATTGACACTCGTAGCAGCGGAAATTCTAAAATATAACAAAAAATTTTTTTACATGTGAAATTTCATCATTTTTTCACTTACTGTTGGCTGCATTTGTTGCTATAAGAACACTTTTCTTCATAAGCAAGAGAGACTGTTCGATGAATTTTGCACAGCATACAAACCATACTTACAAGTGTCTGGAACTCTATAATCTAATTTTGTAGTTAATTATCTCAATTTTTTCCACAGTTTTTAATAGATTTGAAAAATTCTAGAGTTTCAGACACGTGTAAGTATGGTTTGTATGCTGTGCAAAATTCATCAAAGAATCTCTCTCACTTGTGAAGAATAATGTACCTATAGCAACAAATGCAGCCAACAGTAAGTGAAAAAGTGATGAAATTTCGTACCTAAAAAAAATTAATTTCTTATGTTTTTGCACTTTCACTGCCATGAGTGTGAATCCTGAATCATTCCTGGTCATGCTGACAAAGTTTTATGAATTTATTTGTAAAAGTATAGACAGTAGAAAATAAAATGTCCTGATGTCCTGTGGTGCCTCTCCTGCTCCAAGTCGGCCCGTTTGACGTCCTACCCCCCTTAAAACGAATATTGGGGCGATTCCCCAGGTAAAAAGATATACGACCGATATCCTGCTTCATTCCTGTACAATCCAAACTTGTGCTCCGTTTCTAATGATGTCGTCGTTGATATGATGTTCACGCATTTATTTTCATTCCGTTCCAACCTCATTTTACAATCACGTCACTCCGCTAAGCTTCAAGAGAAGATTTGGGCATACAACTCGGGAGGAATTACTTCGCATAACAGATTTTAGCAGAGGCATTCTCTTATTATGTCAACTCTTCAAAGAGTAGTATTAATTCATTTTTTTTTTAGGTCAGTCATTTATCAGGTTTCGTGGGACCATACGACCAAAGTTACTTGATCATGGAACGAGTCAGTAGATAGAATGATGATCAGAATATTTACAATCAAATAATTATAAAATAAATAACCAATGTCTGATACAAGTTCTCGACTATTACTCGTGCCCAATAGAAGGATTGCGCCACAAGGAAACCTTTTCGGTTAGATCTGAATACTTGAGGTTTATCACTCAATGCTTTGGGTTCTACTGCAAGCCCATTATAATTGAAACCCTCTGAATATTGCTCTTCTTCCTGTATAATGCTCAAGGAGCTGTTACCCAAGTGTATATCGTTTTTCCATCTGTTTATCACTGAATCAGTATTGTAATTTCTTTTGACTTGATCAGCAATGACAACTGAAGAGCAGCCTACACGAGGTTCGCGAAATGACACCGCCAGTCATCCTGAGAGCCCATTTATGGCCCAAGAACATTCTTCCTGCGTCCTGGCCAAAGCGTAACAGTATATGACATAATAGAAAGAAAATAAGAAAATTAACAAGATTTCGTGTACCTGTATCAGAGACTGTGGGAAATGATCCTTATAGTGAATACAGCAACATTCATTTGAATTTTCCATGGCAGGAAAACATCCGTGTGATTAGAGCTTAGAAAAATTTGCCTCTGATTGCGAAAATTATCTTCAGTTTCCTTTATTTTTTTATTTTTATTTGTTTCGCCAGATCTGATTAACGCCCATCAGGCCCTCTCTTTCATCCGATCAGAGTTTCACGCATACATTGCCTTTTTTATATCAGAGTTAACTAAGAACTAACATTTTAATATGACAAATGGTTTCAAAATTGAGTGCCTATCGGGACAATATTAGTAAATGATACTGCGTAAGAAGTAATATAGTTAATACTGAGAATATTTGTTCTACTGCTGCTGCTGCCACTAATAGTGACAGTAATAATAACAATAACAACGTCAGTAACGATAGTGGCAGATACTGAAATAATTTATAGATGTATAAAATAGATGTTTTCTAATATAGCGAATTCCGAGAAAAGGAAATTTAAGGAGACTGCGCCACCTAAATATTCTGGGAAATGAAAATCTGGTTTGAAAGAAGGATATAAAAACCCAACAAGTCCGTACGGAGGCAACGATAATCATTGTTATTGCTTTAGTAGATATGTCTTTAATTGTCTTCTGAAATTGGAGATGTTATTCAGCTCTTTAATATGAAGCAGGAAGTTATTCCAGAGTCGGAATCCTGCTACTGAGAAGGACTTCGAGAAAATAGCTGAACGATGGATTGGGACAGGAAGGATTTTCCTCTGATATGGGAGTGCTATCTTGTTCAGACAAGAGCGTTAAGGTCGAGGGGTCACTGTTCGTTAAAAAGAAAATAGAGAAGACAGAGGGTATTAAAATCTCTGCTCTTGTGTGCAAGTAGCCAGATGAGTTTTGCATTCTATGGTGAAATAGGATCAAAGAGTCAAACATCACAGATATAACGAACACAGACTTTTATAAACAGTGCCAGAAACCATGAGCTTTCCTGAGAATGGCCTTGCTTAATAAAAGATACAACTGGAGCCCATGAAGTAGGACAAAGCTGATGTCACACACTGACATACAGTGAAAAGCATGTAAGCCCTAACACCAGATCCTGGGGGATGCCTGATACTACCTACCTCGGTTGTGATTTTATGGTGCCGGATATGACACGTTCCTGTTGAGACCAGGTATGACCGATTTGGGTGCGTAGAGAAGCTCTGATGAGCCGAAACCTTATGATCAACTGCTTAATAGCTTGTTTGTCCCTCTTTAGAACGAAATATATAACTGATTCTGCGTATTAGGGATCGGACAGTATGTTGGTAGCTTTGTGGAGGTATGTATCTACGCAAAAGTCATATAATTCACGTAAATAAGGGGCCCCTGATTTGCGTCGCTTGTGGGACGACCAGCGACCTAGTGTAGCGAAAATGTTATTCACACGAAGAGCCGACGCTTTTCCATTGATCGACAGCAGAATCCCAATAGTCCCGTGCCCAATGCAATCGTAAAATGCGAACACGTAAGGGTGGCCTGCTGTGGATCTCCATGTTCAACAGCGTACAATGAACGGTGTGCTCCGAAACAAGTGCGTGCGCTATCATTGTGCCGTTTTGGCAGGGATGCCACAAATCGCCATCTATCCTACTTTACTGACCGGACAAGCCACCAAGCCCCACGTTCTGTGAAGAGTCGTGCACATCGAACTACTTAGTGCGTAGTGGTAGTTTCACTGCCCTTCTAACTCTTTCGTCCGCAGCTCGTGGTCGTGCGGTAGCGTTCTCGCTTCCCGCGCTCGGGTTCCCGGGTTCGATTCCCGGCGGGGTCAGGGATTTTCTCTGCCTCGTGATGACTGGGTGTTGTGTGATGTCCTTAGGTTAGTTAGGTTTAAGTAGTTCTAAGTTCTAGGGGACTGATGACCATCGCTGTTGAGTCCCATAGTGCTCAGAGCCATTTGAACCATTTTTTCTAACTCTTTCTGTAGATGCTCATGGCAGTAGTAAGTGAACATTCGGCCAGCTTCGCCATTTTCGAGATACTCAGCATACTAATAATCTACCCTTTGTCACACTCGCTTATCTCCTTGGATTTCCCTATGTGAATCCCATATCTTCGTTAGGGTGATACCCGTCCATATCTGCTCCGCTTCTATATTTTTGTTACCGTCTCACGTGCCCGCAAAGCCACCAGGCGGCTCCAACGACGTTGTGGGAAGTGCTTATAATGTTTTGGCTCATGAGTGTTTGTTGCAAGCTACTTCCTTGCCACAGACAGCGGTAAAGGCTCTCGACAAAGAAATCTGTGAAAAATACCTTGCTTCTCTATATTATACAAGTCGATCACAAGTGCGACCAGAACATTGTAAAGTGGCAAAGATGAGACCCTTTTTTGGTATTTTTTTGAGTCATCAGTATTCTGACTGGTTTGATGCGGCTCGCCACGAATTTCTCTCCTGTGCCAACCTCTTCGTCTTTAGAGTAACACTTGCACTCTACGTCCTCAATTAATTGTTGGACATATTTCAAACTCTGTCTTATGTCCTGACATCGTGTCCCATCTTCTTGTCAATGCTTACTGTATATTCCTTTCTTCACCGATTCTGGGGAAAACGTTCTGGCTTCTTACCCTAGCATTCCACCTAACTTTCAATATTCTTCTGTGGCACCACACCTCAACCGCTTCAATTCTCATTCTTTCCGATTTTCCCACAGTCCATTATACACTGCCATACAATACTGTACTCCAAACCTCGTACAATCTTCCCCAAATTAAGGTCTTTGTGTGATGTAAATAGGGTTCTTTTCACCATCAATGCCTTCCTTGAGAGTGCTAGTCTGCTTTTCATGTCCTTCTTGCTTATTATATCACGTGTTAAAGGTAGCAGAATTCCTTAACTTCGTCTACTTTGTGATCACCAATTTTTATTTTACGTTTCTTACTACTCTCATTTCTGTTCCTTCTCATTTCCTGTGTCTTTTTTTTCGGGTTTACTCTCAGTACATATTCTATGCTCATTAGGGTATTCATTTCGTTCAACAGATCACGTACTTCTTTTTAATCTATACTATGGATAGCAATCTCACTGGCGAATCTTATCATTGGAATCCATTCACCCTGAATTTTAATGCCACTGTTGAACCTTTCTTTTATTTCGGGCACTGCTTCTTCGACATTTTCATTGAACAGAGGGGCAAAAGACTGAATCCCTGTCTTACATACATTTCAATCCTATCAAATCATTCTTTGTCATCCAGTTTTGTTGGTCCCTCTTGGTTCTTGTACATATTATGTATTACACGCCATTCGCTGTTGCCTACTCTTGTTTTTCACAGAATTTCAAACATCTTGCACCATTTTACATTCCGAAGGCTTTTTCCACGTCGACATGATCTATGAACGCGCTTTCAGTTTTCTACATTCTTGCTTCCATTATCAACCACAGCGTCAGGACAGTCTCTCTGGTACCTTTACCTTGGCTAAAGCCTGACTTACAGTCATCAAATAGATCCTCAGTTTTATTTTCCATTATTCTGTATATTATTCTTGTCAACAACTTGGATGTAGCAGCTGCTAAGATGATTGTACTACAATTCTGACGCTTTTCTTCTCTTACTATCTTAGGAACTGGTGTGGATGGTATTTTTCCGAAAGTCTGATGGTATGTCACCAGTTTCCTCGATCCCACACACCAATCTGAATGGTATGGTTGCTGCTTCCCCCAATGTTTTTAAATTTCATAGAAGATTATTTTGACGTTTCTGTATGTTGAGTGAGTTCATCCAACGATAATTTCATTTTAGATTTCTTCACATTTTTCCTGCTTCCGTTTCACTTTGCCTTACCTGCACTTGTTCTTTGTTTCAATCCTGAGTGACCTATACGGTGATGGTGTGCCTGTCTCGCCGTGATCATTTTTGTACATCCGTTTTCGTCAGTCAATTGAAATATTTATTCTTTTACCCAAGGCTTCATCACAGTTACCTTCCTAGTAGCTGTGTTTTTCATTCCAGTTCTGTCTTTACAAAGTGTGTGTGATGTCCACTCTTCTTCAACTGAACTGTATACAATGGCATTGCTTATCGCAGTATCCACATTCTTAGCGAACTTTAAACGCGACTCGTCATTCGTCAGTACTTTAGTATCCCACTTCCTTTTACACAGATTATCTTAAATTTGAGTCTGCTCTTCATCATTACTATATAAATTGTGATCAGATTTTATATCATGCCCTGGTTACGCCTTGGTGTTCAGTATCTAATTTCGGAAACTCTGTCTGACCGTGGTGTAAAACAGCTGGAATCTTCTCGAATCCCCAGCCCTTTACCAAATATATCACCACCTTTTGTGGTTTTTGAACAGCATATTTGATATTATTAAATGAAATTTATTGCAGAACACAGTTAGCCTTTCTCCTCTCTTATTTCTAATATCATGCTCGTATCCTTCCACAACGCTTTCATCTTTTCCTTTCCCCTACAACCGTGTCCAGTCCTCTACGATTACTGGAGTTTCATCTCCCTTTACGTACTAAATTACCTGTTCAGTATTGTCATATACTTCCGCTATGAATTCATCTTTCGCTCGCGATCTCGGCAAGTAAATTTGATCTGCTTTTGTTGGCCTTCCTTCTGCTCCTTCCCCTGCAACCGCATTCAAATCCTCCATGACAGATTTTCACCTCCCTTTACGTACCACTTTTTAAGTATCCTCATCGTCTGTCTCTCCATCTTCAATCTGAGACGTACACATCAATACCTGAATTGGTTTGCTGTCGAATCTGATGAGAAGAGCCCTGACACTGAACTGTTCCCAGTAACTCACTCTCTGTCCTACCTTCCCCTTCGTAAGGAAATCTGCTCCAGATATATAATTTTTTCATCTGATCATAAATCCTTACCTTCATTCCATTTCTCATCACTGACCCCCTATGTATCTAGACTGATTGTGAGCATTTGCTTTTCCCTTTTCAGATTTTCTAGCTTCCTTCCCACTTTATAACCCCAGACATTACACGCCACGATTCGAAGAACGTAGGCTTCCGTTGGTTATTCAGTCCTTTTCTCATGGTCACCTCCCCCATGGCAGTCCCCTCCGTGAGATTCAAACGGGGCAAAACTTTTGCCAATGGAGAGATCGTTAGCCCGCATCTCGTGGTCGTGCGGTAGCGTTCTCGCTTCCCACGCCCGGGTTCCCGGGTTCGATGCCCGGCGGGGTCAGGGATTTTCTCTGCCTCGTGATGGCTGGGTGTTGTGTGCTGTCCTTAGGTTAGTTAGGTTTAAGTAGTTCTAAGTTCTAGGGGACTTATGACCACAGCAGTTGAGTCCCATAGTGCTCAGAGCCATTTGAACCAATTTTTGGAGAGATCGTCATGACCCTTTCTCATTTCCATACCACCCGACTTGTGGATACATCTCTTGTGTGTTTAATGCAAGGGTTTAGTGATTTCCACTCCCTTCTGTGTCCTCATGCCCTTTGTCATTGCTATTCTTCCAGCTTTTAGGGACAGTTTCCCACTCAAAGGGCTGCTTTTCTCTCTTTGAGAAGGCCGTAGAGCCTTCGGCTCACGTTGCTGGTGATTTATGTTCAAAAAACTGAAGCGGTGGCTTATTCCAAATGCCCGACCAATGATGTTTTGATTATCAATTAAAGACGCTGCCCCTGGAACATGGGCTGTGCCTAAATCCACTTTTATCATTATTACTTATTGCAATGAAGAGCCAAAGAAGCTGGCACATCTGCCTAATGTAGAGTAGGGCCCTCGAGAGCACAACGCGGCATGGAATCGCCTAAGGTCTGAAGTAGTGCTCGATGGAACTGACATCATGAATACTGCAGGGCTATCCATAAATCCGTAAGAGTACGGAGGGTGGAGATCTCTTCTGAACAGCACGTTGCAAAGCACCCCAGATATACTCAATAATGTTCGTGATTGGGGAGTTAGGTGGCCAGTGGAAACGTTTAAACTCAGAAGTGCGTTCCTAGACCAACTCTGTGGCAATTCTTGACGTGTGGGGCGTCGCATTGTACTGCTGTAATTGTCAAATTCCGTCGGAATGCACAATGGACATGAATAAATGCATGTGACCAGACAGGATGCCTACGTATGTGTGACCTGTCAGAGTATTATCTAGACGTGTCGCGGGTCCCATATCACTCCAACTGCACACGGCCTACACCATTACAGCCTCCACCAGCCTGAACAGTTCCCTGCTGACATGCAGGATCCGTGGAATCATGACGATGTCTCCATACTGGTACACGTCCATCCGCTCGATACAATTTCAAATGATACTCGTCCGACCAGGCAATATGTTTCTAGTCATCAACAGTCCAATGTCGGTGTTGACGGGCCCAGGCAAGGTGTAAAGCGTTGTGTCGTGTTATCATCACGGGTAAACGAGTGAGTCTTCGGCTCCGAATGCCCATATCGATTATGTTATTTTGAATGGTTTGCACGCTGGCCCTTTTTGATGGCCCAGCATTGAAATCTGCAGCACTTAGCGGAACGTCTACACTTCTGTCACGCAGAACGATTCGCTTCAGGCGTCGTTGGTCCCGTTCTTCCAGGGTCTTTTTCCGGCCGCAGCGATCTCGGAATTTGATGTTTTACCGGATTCCTGATATTCACGGTACACTCGTGAAATGGTAGTAAAGGATAATCGCCACCTCATCATTACCTCGGAGACGCTGTGTCCCATCGCTCGTGCGCCGGTTATAACACCACGTTCAAACTCACTTAAATCTTGATGACCTGCCATTGTAGCATCAGTATCCTCCGATCTAACATCTGTGTTAGACACCTGTCTTATATAGGCGTTTTTGACCTTGCGCCATATTCTGCCTGTTTGCGTATCTCTGTATGTGAATACGCATGCCTGTACCAGTTTCTTTCGCGCCTAGTGTAGAACTGCCATCTAATCTTCTTTAGCACGACTATTCGTTTCTATACTTGTCTGAACTTTTTATTGTCCACGTTCTACTTCCGTACAAGGCTACATTCCATACAAATGCCTTCAGGAAAGACTTCCTAATATTCGCATTTATATTGAATGTTAACAAATTTCTATTAAGCAGAAATACTTTTCTTGCTACTGCCAGTCTGCCGTTTATATCCTCTCTACATCCGCCTTGGTTAGTTAATTTTCTGCTCAGATTATAAAATTCGTAGAATATTTTATTGTCTCATTTACTAATCAGTTCACTCATAAACAACAGTTTTAGTTAGGTTACAATCCATTACTCTTGATTTACTTGTGTTGATGTTCATCTTACAATCTCTTTTCGGGGCAGCACTGTCCACCCCGACTAACTGCTCTTCCCAGCTCTTTGCTGTCTCTAACAGATTTACGATTTACATCGGGAAACCTGAAAGGTTCTATAGCTTCTCCCTGAATGCACAGTTCACTGTCAGAATTTCTGCTTGGTTTCCCGTACCGCTTGAACACTGTACAAAATGAATAACACCAGAGATAGGCTACAACCATCTCTCAGTCCTTTCTCAACTACTAATTCTCTTTCATATCCTTTTATATCATTTCTTCATGAATTCCTACATTTCTTAGGAACCCAGCATGCTCTTCCATACTGCAGCAAATCATATTGGCTAGAAACGTATCCCTTTTTTCGTGACAGTATTAATAACACATGGTTTATCATTTTTGTTATTACTTAATGGTGTTAGAGCGTATCAGAATCGCATAAATATTGCAGGAAACTGTGAGAATATTCTTTGCTTGTTGCATTTTTAGATATTAGTTGTTCCTTATCACGTGACACTACGTGAGCTAATTTAAATCATTTCCCTACTAATAATCTCTGTTTTCAATCGCGTGACTTTTCTGAGGAAAATGTTCCATTTGATTACATAATAACAATTCCACTCTCTGGACAGACGTTTATGAAGATCCGAAGGGATCTTTTAAGCTAGACACATACGGGCATATCGTTAGTATTTCAGATTTCTGCGGCTGCACAAGCAGAGAAGCTAGATAACAGTGACCGTGCGTTTTTTTAGCTTATGTAGTAACTGGCAGTAGCTACGTCAAGATGAAAGCTGTCTACTGTGTTGTGTATGTGAAAAGAGATAGCGGTAACCACTTAAGATTTGTAATAACAACCAAGCACAGCTGCGTACTGAGTAGATAAGAAGGATGAAGCACATTTTTTAGGAACACAGACACTATGTGTTACATAACAGTTGTTAGAGTGGCGATACTGTGTATCCAGTTCACATTTGTGTTTAATTTGTAGCAGTCAGCAATATGTTTCTTTAAATGACAACCGAATTCCTTGGCATCATTGACAGCATTAATCACTTTTCGTTTCCAGTTTCGACTTTTCCATTCTACTCGTACTTAGGTGTCTATCTCTATTAGAAGATGAACTGACGGAAAGACACTACTGATTAAACTACGTACGTTCAGGTTTAATCAAAACAGAATGCAAAAGAAATACTATTGTCAAGGCCACTACACGGATTAGTTTCGGAGATTAACGGATCGAGTGTTAAAATCATATTTGCTGCTCACGAAACAAGTTGCAGTAAAGAACGTCGTGCCTTCTCCTCTTTCTTATTTTTCTCCCGAAGTAACTGAAATATACATTAGCCGCAATCCCGTTTGCTCTCAGCTTGGAATCACTAGAAACAACCAGATTCTATAAGTCAAAGAAAAGATTTTCAATTTTTATCTGTTAAATCATTATTTCGACAGTGATTATAATAACGTCCTTCGTCTCTCAGTCAATCATCACGTAGTAATAATATTTTTTTGTCTTCACAAACTACAACCAACATCCACCGCAAACCGATTTCCGTATTATAACCTTTGTCTTTCCCAAGCTCTTTCCGCTACTATGGATTTCACCAAACTCGTCATTAACCACACTTGTTTGCATTTACAAGTATAACGCACGAGTAAGTGGCTGGATAAATGTAAACACCGCCCAATGAAATTTTCTCCCGTCCAAAAATCTGTGAAATATGGCCGGTATTCCTGTAAACTGCCTGCTCTAATTCACTGCCTCAGTAATTTGTTTTCTAAGCAGAGTAAACAAATGTTATCATTTTTAAGCGGTTTTAATACAAACGACTCACTACTGAAAAAATTACTGGACTGAACTAACCACAATGATAAAAACTATTCCACACAACAAATTAAATGTATAATTATAGTAGACAATTTACCAATTTTAAGAACTCTCTACAAATATTGCTAGTAAATAAATGTACATCTTATCGTTTTGGGCGACTACTGCACATTGGTGTTAATATGAAATATAATGAAGAACATAATTTATTTGCTCTTTATCGGTAGTGCATAAATTATTTCTTAGAATTAAAGGTACAGGGTTATAACTGAGAGGTGAGATAACATCCCATTCCTGGAATTGTATTTACTGTAATTTTACTTTGCATTTCCATGCTTTGAGCGGAGTAAACTGATTGATTGTGTCGTTGTGGCGAGGTATAGCAGCTATGTCCTGTTCTACTGACAAAATTTGGCAGCCTGCTTTCAACTATACTTCATCTCGAGTAGCTTTTATCATCTATAATTTGTTGAAATTATGTTCAGAAGATGCTGCAGTTACTGGTGTCCTTAATGTCTGAAAATGTATATTGCAACCCATACTTTAAAACCAATTTCAAAGTATCTAAACATGAATCCCTGTCAATGCTCTTGATCACCTCTTTTACCTGGAACTTGGAAGCAGCTCTTTAGTTAACTAGCTGCGCTGTATCAGTACCTCACATTTGACACCAAAATCGGCTGGACGTTTTTCAGGTTAGATATAGAGCTTTCATTTAAGGAATTTCCTGACAGGTAATTAAGATCAGGTGAAGTGAAATGATACAAACGTGATCTGTTTTCAATATCACCTTGCGTTTCTGAATTCTTTGAAGCAATAGGATAAATCCGGGAAAGCTGGACCACTTTCTTTGTTCCAGCATAAAATTTGTGTGTTTTTCAACTTTTTTTTATTTATGGCAGCAGGTGACTCCAATCTTTTGATGTGCTTGAGATCAAAAATATGTCTATTGATGAGCTTTGAAGAGGTTTTTTGGTCTGTGTGTGTGAGATACTGCTCTTCCCTTTGCTGGCACAGACTGTCTTCCGACAAATAAGGAGCGTCCGAGACTGCGGCCGTCTTCACTGAGATTAATTCACGTGCCTTGAAGCAAAATTGAACTGTTCTCCATCTATTCCTCATTGAAACAAGTGGTCCACCTGTCCCAAATAACACTGGTTGCCTGGGAGAGATGGACCACCCCGACCTCTGTCTGCATGTAGCGGACTCAGTGGCCAGTTTAGATTAGTTTCAAGTTCGCAGTAAAAAAAAAAGAAAAAAAACTGCATCAACATTGTGCAAACTAATTGTTAATACTAAAATTATGTAGCAACATGATAAAACTTTTCGACTTACCGGAACAGGGAACGTGATCTTCCTCCAGAACTAACGCCAAAATGACGGCATCACTTTTGCAATTCGTTTGTTCACAAAATAGCTTTCTTGCGAACAGCGAGACCGTCTCTGTAGCTGCGCATTTGTGAAATACGCTACTGCTCCGTCTCAGCCAGTGCCCAACTCTTCCAGTCTCACCACATAGTTCAGGCAGTGAGCCGACAGATATCATCTAATGTCGGAAGCCTTCAAGCAAATAGAATATTTGTCCCCGCACTCGCTAGCCGATCTTTGATATCCAACAATACCGTAGCGAAGCGGCAACAGTAACGCCATTGCATAAGATGAGCGAGCTGCGTGGGCGGCAGATGTTTGAACCGGGCGGAATCATGTCACATAAGACCATGTTAGCGATAAACATTTGTTCGAAAGTTTTCGTTTCTTTGTTATACTATGTGGACGAAAGAGTACTATAGAAATGATGAATGAAATGGTGCTGAAGAAATTACAGTCTGACAACAGCGAGCGTTTACAGTCTGGGGCTGATGGATAGGCTTCTTATTTTGGTCAGAAGACAAGTTAATTCCTAAACGGTCTTTCTGGTCTAATCCAGAGATCACAATGCCACACCATTGTCGGTGAGTCACACCGACATCATAGACATTAGCGATGACTCGCTGATGGCCGCAATGAGGAATGGGAGGCATTGTGAAGACAGGCCCTCTGTCTCAGCACAGCAGCGCCCTCACGTGGAGGTCAATATAAAGCCGAGCATGAAAGCGCTCTTCCCCAATTTGTGACCTCAGTTGAAGCAGTCAACCTGATTGAGTAGGATTAAAGTGGTATTTAAGTCTTAGATGCATATGTCTTCTTGTAAATATTGAACATTTTACCTGAAGAGAAGAGTTTATTAACTGGTGCATCACGTGATGCTTTAACCCTTGTGTCCACATTGGGTTATCTGGTTAACCTTTATAACAGCCAGTTTTTCAGGGGTACTGAACCGTGCGAGGTGCCTCAGTGTTTAGCACACTCGACTCGCATTCTGGGGGACGACGGTTCAAACCCGCGTCCAGCCATCCTGATTTAGGTTTTCCGTGATTTCCCTAAATAACTCCAGGCAAATTCCGGGATTGTTCCTTGAAAGGACCTATTCTAAAGTTATTTCTTGTATTTGTCAATTGTTTAGTAGTTATATCTTTACCAATACGAATATATTCATCTTTGACAGCACCATGTACAAAAACATCTGTGAAGTGTTTATCAACATGTGTGTGCAAATGTACATATTGAATGGAGTGACATGTACTAAAACGACGGAGAAAAGTGTGTTTGCCGGTATTAAAACGTTAAAAATGCTTTCCTTGGATGATGCGGTAAGTTTATACTGTTCATTTTCCACTATTTTGCACATATTTTCCGCGTTCGACTTACGAAATTCATAACCTAACATTAAACCTTTTCGTGACAGGAACAAGCATTTCACCTCATTCAGAGAAGAAATATAACATGTATTGAGACAAATTACACCTGACGATGGATCCACGGGATCCGAAATGCATCGTGTATAAAACAAGAAAAAGTTGTGACTGAAGGCGTTGTTTAATTTATACCTCCAATGTTTATACAATCTTATAGGTATATCACCTGGTCCTGAAGCCTTTCCACTACTAAGCGATTGTGGCTGCCTTTCAGTTCCGCGATCGGTTATCTCAATATCTGCCATTTCGACGTTCGCAAGACGATTGAAAGGAGGGACAGTGTTACAATCTTCCGCTGTGAAACGACTTCGGAAGACCGAAGTCAGTATTTCGGACTCCTCTCTGTTATCTTCCGTTTCTGTGCCTGTGTGGTAGCTGAGAGAATGAGTAGATAATTTTGACCCACTTACTGATTTTACATACGACCAGAATCTCTTAGAGTTTTTATTCAGGTCGATTGACAACGTCTTGCTTTCGAAACCATTGAACGCTACTCTCATTGCTCTCCTTACACTCATTTTCGCTTCGTTCAGTTTTTGCTTGTCAGCTAGGTTTTTACTTCTCTTGAATCTGAGATGAAGTGCTCTTTGTTTACGTAGCGCCTTTCTAACACGGCTATTAAACCATTGTGGATCTTTCCCATTCCTTAAAACCAAACTCGGAACATACTTTTCTAGGGCATATTGAACGATGCCTTTGAATTTTTTCCATTTGTTCTCCACATCTTCGTCCTTATTACACAATATTTGATGCCGACTACTGAGCTATTCTTAAATTTGTATCCTATCACCATTGATGAGCAAATATGTCTTCCTACCTTTCTTAACATTCCTTGTAGGATCCGTCGTCATACATGCTGTCACAGCCTTATGACTGATGCCGTCCTTTATGTTAACTTATTCGATAAGTTCGGATCTGTTTGGTGCCAGGAGGTCTAAGACGTTACCCTCACGAGTTGGTTCTCTGTCTGCTCAAGGTAATTTTCGGACCAAATATCCAGAACAGTGCCACACGATTCCCTGCCTCTGGCACAAGTTTTGATGGCATAACACTCCCATTCCATACCTGGCAAGTTGAAGCCACCTCCTATTACAACAGCATGATCAAAAAAATTATTAATGATATTCAGCAAGCTCCGTCTGAAGGGCTCTACAACTACAGATTCTGACCCAGGTGGTCAATAAAAGCATCCGATCACCATTTTTGACCGTTCTTTGATACTCAGTTTCACCCCGATTAATTCACATTCGGAATCCCTGATAATCTCGCTAGATTTTATCGAATTTTGTGCTGCAATAAACACTGAATTGCCTGGGCTAGCAGGACAGAGCGGATTAGGTTGTGGAAAGCGGCCAAAATAAGCTAGTGTCATTTGCACTCAACCAACTTTGTTCATCAACACACAATATTACAACAAGGAAGCAAAGCACTCAAAACTTTAATCGACCTCCTTTGATTAACACTCAAAATCCAAGACGCAAGGCCTAAGCAAGAAATTGAAATACAAGGTGCTTCTGGAGGTTTCACCCAAGAATATTTTCTAAATCATCAATCTAAACAGACTGAAGGCCTTAGCAATTTAATTTTAACAGAACTTGGCTGGAGGCCACATATTAAGCAATAAGAAGAGTTTCAATCAAAAGGCAGAAAGCCTTATCTTAAAACATTTCATGTAACATTCGACTGAAGGCCCCATACAAAAGCATAACAATCTTATGCATTAAGGACAAGACAAGAACATTAATTTAAGAGATATTAAAACTCGGCTGAAGGCCGCACATCAACAAATAATTTAACGGCTTAAGCCCTAGAGAGAGGAGTTTCAATTTTAAAACGCAGAAGACTGTATCTTAAAACATTTCATATAAAATTCGGCTGAAGGCCCCTACAAAGAATAACAATCACATGCCTTAAGGGCAAGACAAGAACATTAATTTAAGAGATATTAATACTCGGCTGAAGGACACATATCAACAAAATATGTATAACGGCTTAACGCCTAGCAAAGAAGTTGCAATTTATGAGGCAGAAGGCCTTATCTTATAACATCTCATGTAACATTCGGCTGAAGGCCCCATTCTTCTTATTCTATTCTTGTTATTCTTTGAATAACAATCTCATGCCTTAAGGGCAAGACAAGAACATTAATTTAAGAGATATTAATACCCGGCTCAAGACCACACATCAATCAAATAACTAATACTCAAACAGGGAAATTACTATGTAACACACATGGAATGGCGCTCACAAGTTACCAAGAGTCAGCTGGGATTGTAACTCTAATGCCCGTTTAGGTGAGACAGGCAGCCTGTCCAAATACTTCTTAATCTGAAGGCACCCCAACCAACAGACAGCTGACTGGCCAATCAACAAAATCAGTTCCGCTACATACAACCAGCAAAACGACCACAAGATTTCAGTACAGCGACACACAGAATATTGGCGCCCACAACGACCACTCAGCTATCGAACTACATGCCACGCTGGACAGCAACAACACGACGAGGAACATACACTGCCGAAAATTACGTCAGTGACCAGGGCAGGTAACCGGAACGTCAACGTCCACAAGGCAGAAGATACCGCTGGTCAACTGCAATAACAGGGAACAAATTAAGTTAAACTCCACAGGAAGACAGCTGGAATCTTAGCTGACTTGAATACGCACACGTTGTTGCTCACGGGAATGTCCCAAAAGCGACAACCAGGAACAAACGAAGAAATATAAAGAATTGAGGCTCGATAGTAAAGTGAGGACTTAACTTTCGTGTCCGAGATCGGTGGGCGACGAACTTCGTAGCACTCGCAAGCAGCACCTCACACTCCAACTGTGTGTGCACACCGCCAGCAGCCCCGTCCAGAGTACGCCCGACGGAGACTTCTTCGCTGCTCCACGACCACCGACCGACTGCCCAGGCCCAGAAACGGTGTAAAAACCAAATATACATCGGCCGATGAGACGACCAACCAAACGACCAACCAACGGTCGTCCCACTCCAATCTCACTCCGTCGGACAATTTATGTGTGTCGCCAGCGGTCGGCGAGCACTGGCTGTCCGCGCCCCACCGGCGCTCCGTCCCCTACTTCACTGCTGCTGCGTCCCGATTGCACTGCTGGTCCGTCTCCAACTGACTGCCAGACACACGTGGACCCGGAAATACTATCGGTCGCTCCAGAGATGGTAGGACAGTGCATTTATCGATACACGCTGCTGATGCCGCTCACGGGCAACTAAGTCAGGAAGTTAGTGACGCCAGTAAATGGATTAGAAAAACGAGGCGTCAGTACCGTAATAGAAGATGAAAACAATAAATGGCATGAACAGGAGCTGTGCACGGCTCAATCACGCTACCACCATTGGCGACTAATCTATCCTTGCGATAAATATTCCAGCCTGAACTTAGAATTTCGTTTTCGTTGACGTCTGTCTTCAAGCAGCTTTCTGTTCCCAATACTATCTGTGCATTATAACCTTCAAATTGGTTCAAATGGCTCTGAGCACTATGGGACTTAACATCTATGGTCATTCCCCTAGAACTTAGAACTACTTAAACCTAACTAACCTAAGGACATCACACAACACCCAGTCATCACGAGGCAGAGAAAATCCCTGACCACGCCGGGAATCGAACCCGGGAACCCGGGCGCGGGAAGCGAGAACGCTACCGCACGACCACGAGCTGCGGACTTATAACCTTCAACAAGCGGTACTAGTTCTGGGACCTTTCCATGGATGCTCCTACAGTTTACTAAAATGATATTAATCTTTTGTATTTCTGATCAGCTGTGGCTGATTTAACAGGAAAATCGTGTTTACTCTCAATGAGGGGTCCAGTAACCTTACAAAGCCCCATGTGCACGCCACACGTATTCCGCTACCCTAGTAGCCGTTTCCTGCGTGTCATGCACGCCTGACCTACTAAGGGGAACCCTACAATTCTGTATCCGATAGTGGAGGTCGAGAAATTCGCATCCGATACCGTCGCAGAACCGTCTGAGCCTCTGGTTTAGATTTTCCACCCTGCTCCAAACCAGACGACCGCGATCAACCCTGGGTAAGATGCTGTAAATAGAAAGCTTAGCCTACACCCCGCGTGCGTTGCTAGTTGCCTTCACCAAATCAGCCAGCCGCCGAAAGGAGCCGAGGATGGCCTCTGAAGCCAAGCGGCAGGCGTCATTCGTGCTGACATGTGCCAGCACATACAGCCGGTTACACTCAGTGCGCTCGATAGCCGCCAGCAGGGCCTGCTTCACATCACGGATGAGACCTCCCAGCAAACATACCGAATGCACACTGGAATTCTTTCTCGCCTTGCCTGCCATCTCCCTGAGGGTGTCCATCACCCACCTAACATTGGAGCTCCCAACGACTCGCATACTCACCGTCTGTACTCATCCGGACTGTGCAGGAAAATCGACCGCTAGCCCAACAGGAGAGGCATCCCGCGGTGGATCAATCATCAACACTGGGAAGCACCTCGTACCCGTTGCTAAGATGTAGGGAGCCAGCCGCGCGAACTGCGCCCTCTTTCGCCTTCCGCCCTGTGACACGCGAGCCCGCCACTGTCTGTACCCACTCTGGAGTGAGGACGGACAGCTCAAATGTTGCGCACAGGAAGCCGCAGTGACGTCCGGGCCACCACACAGGTCTCGTCACTTGCGCCCTGACGTCACCGCAGCTTCGAGCATTAGCTAGAAGCTTGTCGACGGTAGCCACCGCAGCTTCCAGCTGTTTACGGACAGCAGCCAACACTCCTTGTGTCCGATCACAACAAGCACAGTCCCTAGCCGTATCCTACTGTGTATAAAATACACTACTACCATTAAAATTGCTACACCAGGAAGAAATGCAGACGATTCATTGGACAAATATATTATACTACAACTGACATGTGATTACAATTTCACGCAATTTGGGTGCATAGATCCTGAGAAATCAGTACCCAGAACAACCATCTCTGGCCGTAATAACGGCCTTGATATGCCTGGGCATTGAGTCAAATAGAGCTTGGATGGCGTGTACAGGTATAGCTGCCCATGCAGCTTCAACACGATACCACAGTTCATCAAGAGTAGTGACTGGCGTATTGTGACGACCCAATTGCACGGCCACCATTGACCAGACGTTTTCAGTTGGTGAGAGATCTGGAGAATAAGCTGGCCAGGGCAGCAGTCGAACATTTTCTGTATCCAGAAAGGCCCGAACAACACCTGCAACGTGCTGTCGTGTATTATCCTGCTGAAATGTAGAGTTTCGCAGGGATCGAATGAAGGGTAGAGTCACGGGTCGTAACACATCTGAAATGTAATTTCCACTCTTCAAAGTGCCGTCAATGCGAACTAGAGGTGACCGAGACGTGTAACCAATGGCACCCCATACCATCACGCCGGGTGATACGCCAGTATGACGATGACGAATACGCGCTTTCAATATGCGTTCACAGCGATGTCCCCAAACACGGTTGTGACCATCATGATTAAGAAGAACCTGGATTCATCCGAAAAAATGACGTTTTGCCATCCGTGCACCCAAGTCCGTCGTTGAGTACACGATCGCAGGCGCTCCTGTTTGTGATGCAGCGTCAAGGGTATCCGTAGTCATGGTCTCCGAGTTGATAGTACATGCTGCTGCAAACGTCGTCCAACTGTTCGTGCAGATGGTTGTGGTGTTGCAAACGTCCCCATCTGTTGACTGAGGGATCGAGACGTGGCTGCACGATCCGTTACAGCCATGCGGATAAGATGGCTGTCATATCGACTGCTAGTGATACGAGGCCGTGGGGATCCAGCACGGCGTTCCGTATTACCTTCCTGAACCCACCGATTCCATATTCTGCTAACAGTCACTGGATCTCGACCAACGCGAGGAGCAATGTCGCGATACGATAAACCGCAATCGCGACAGGCTACAATACGAACTTTACCAAAGTACGCAGTTCTCCTCCTTACACGAGGCATCACAACATCGTTTCACCTGGAAACACCGGTCAACTTCCGTTTGTGTATGAGAAATGGGTTGGAAACTTTCCTCATGTCAGCACCTTTTAGGCGTCGCCAGCGGCGCCACCCTCGTGTGAATGCTCTGAAAAGCTAATCATTTGCATATCAAAGCATCTTCTTCCCGTCGGTTAAAAGGTCTCAAATGGCGCTACTGAGTTTGAAAATATACCAAATAGAACAAGTAACACTAAAAGTTGGTGTGCATATTTCTCAATGACACCGCGAACTATTAAACAGAAATAAATTTCTATACACGGAAAATTTACACTAGGAAGCCGCCCTGCACAAGGATATTAACAAGACTATAAAAAAAATGTGATTAATTTTCTAACCACTAGTCTAAACAGTAAAATACATACCTACGGTTAACTTCTCTGCAGAAGAACGTGAACAAGAAACAACGACTGAATTAATTTGCAGATTATGACAAATGGGACCGATGACCTCGCTCTTTGGCCCACTACCCTCTAATCAACCAACAAAACAGGTGTATTCAAACTAGTATACACAATTCACAGATTATTCCTAATTTGCATCTTTATAAATGTCATTTTGTTGTTGTTGTGGTTTTCAGTCCTGAGACTGGTTTGGTGCAACTCTCCATGCTACTCTATCTTGTGCAAGCTCCTTCATCTCCCAGCACGTACTGAAGCCTACATCCTTCTGAATCTGCTTAGTGTATTCATCTCTTAGTCTCCCTCTACGATTTTTACCCTCCTCGCTGCCCTCCAATAACAAATTAATGATCCCTTGATGCCTCAGAACATGTCCTACCAACCGACCCCTTCTTCTAGTCAAGTTGTGCCACAAATTCCTCTTCTCCCCAATTCTAATCCATACCTCCTCATTAGTTACGTGATCTACCCATGTAATGTTCAGCATCTTCTGTAGAACCACATTTCTAAAGCTTCTTGTCCGAACTATTTATCGCCCCTTTTTCACTTCCATACGTGGCTACACTCCATACAAATACTCTCAGAAACGACTTCCTGATACTTAAAATCTATGCTCGATGTGAACAAATTTCTCTCCTTCAAAAACGCTTTCCTTGCCATTGCCATTGCCAGTCTATATTTTATATCCTCTCTACTTCCACAATCATCAGTTATTTTGCTCCTCAAATAGCAAAACTCCTTTACGACTTTAAGTTTCTCATTCCCTAATCTAATTCCCTCAGGATCACCCGAGTTAACTCGACTACATTCCATTATCCTCGTTTTGCTTTTGTTGATGTTCATCTTATATCCTCCTGTCAAGACACTGACCATGTTCAACTGCTCTTCCAAGTCCCTTGCTGTCTCTGACAGAATTACAATGTCATCGGCTAACCTCAAAGTTTTTATTTCTTCTCCGATTTTTCTTTTGTTTCCTTTACTGCTTGCTCAATATACAGATTGAATAACATTGGGGAGAGGCTACAACCCTGTCTGACTCCCTTCCCAACCACTGCTTCCCTTTCATGCCCCTCGACTCTTATAACTACCATCTGGTTTCTGTACAAATTGTAAATAGCCTTTCGTTCCCTGTATTTTACCCCTGCCACCTTTAGAATTTGAAAGAGAGCATTCCAGTCAACATTGTCAAAAGCTCTCTCTACGTCTACAGTTGCTAGAAACGTAGGTTTGTATTCCCTTAATCTATTTTCTAAGATAATTCATAAGGTCAGCATTGCCTCATGTTTCCCAATATTTCTACGGAATCCAAACTGATCTTCCCCGAGGTCGGTTTCTACCAGTTTTTGCATTCGTCTGTAAAGAATTCTCGTTATTATTTTGCAGACGAAACTTATTAAACTGATAGTTCGGTAATTTTCACATCTGTCAACACCTGCTTTCTTTGGGATTGCAATTATTATATTCTTCTTGAAGTCTGAGGGTATTTTGCCTGTCTTACACATTTTGCTCACCAGATGGTAGAATTTTGTCAGGACTGGCTCTCCAAAGGCTGTCAGTAGTTCTAATGGAATGTTGTCTTCTCCCCGGGCTTTGTTTCAACTTAGGTCTTTCAGTGCTCTGTCAAACTCTTCACCCATTATCATATCTCCCGTTTCATCTTCATCCACATCCTCTTCCATTTCCATAATATTGCCCTCAAGAATCTCGCCCTTGATATACTCTCTATATACTCCTTAACCCTTTCTCCTTCCATTTCTTTGCTTAGAACTGTTTTTCCATCTCAGCTCTTGACATTCATACAAGTGGTTCTCTTTTCTCCAAAGGTCTCTTTAATTTTCCTGTAGTTAGTATCTATCTTACCCTTAGTGAGATAAGCCTCTACATCTTTATATTGGTCCTCTAGCCATTATTGCTTAGCCATTTTGCACTTCCTGTCGATCTCATTTTTGAGACGTTTGTATTCCTTTTTGCCTGCTTCGTTTACTGCATTTTTATATTTTCTCCTTTCATCAATTAAATTCAATATTTCTTCTGTCACCCAAGGATTTCTACTAGCCCTCGTCGTTTTACCTACTTGATCCTCTGCTGCCTTCACTACTTCATCCCTCAAAGCTACCCAATCTTCTTCTACCGTGTTTCTTTCCCCCATTCCTGTCAAGTTGTTCCCTTATGCTCTCCCTAAAACTCTATACAATCCCTGGTTCAGTCAGTTTATCCAGGTCCCATCTCCTTAAATTCCCACCTTTTTGCAGTTTCTTCAGTTTTAGTCCACAGTTCATAACCAATAGATTGTGGTCAGAGTCCACATCTGCCCCTGAAAATGTCTTACAATTTAAAATCTTGTTCCTAGATCTCTGTCTTACCATTATATAATCTATCTGAAACCTGTCAGTATCTCCAGGATTCTTCCATGTATACAACCGTCTTTTATGATTCTTGAACCAAGTGTTAGCTATGATTAAATTATGCTCTGTGCAAAATTCTACCAGGCGGCCTGCTCTTTCATTCCTTAACCCCAATCCATATTCACCTACTGCGTTTCCTTCTCTTCCTTTTCCTACTATCGTATTCCAGTCACCCATGACTAATAAAATTTCGTCTCCCTTTACTATCTGAATAATTTGTTTTGTCCCATCATACATTTCTTCAATTTCTTCGTCATCTGCAGAGGTAGTTGGCATATAAACTTGTAGTACTGTAGTAGTTGTGGGCTTCGTGTCTATCTTGGCCACAATAATGCGTTCACTATGCTGTTTGTAGTAGCTTACCCGCACTCCTATTTTTTTATTCATTATTAAACCCACTCTTGCATTACCCCTGTATTCACCTGACCAAAAGTCTTCTACCTCCGGCCACCAAACTTCGCTAATTGCCACTATATCTAACTTTAACCTATCCATTTCCCTTTTTAAATTTTCTAACCTACCTGTCCGATTAAGGGATCTGACATTCCACGCTCCGATCCGTAGTACGCCGGTTTTCTTTCTCCTGATAACGACGTATTCTTGAGTAGTTCCCGCCCGGAGATCCGAAGGGGGGACTATTTTACCTCCGGAATATTTTACCCAAGAGGACGCTGTCATCATTTAACCGTACAGTAAATGTCATAATAAATGCAAAATTTAAACACAGTCAAAAACATTTAAGTTCGAAAGAATATATATTCGTGTTATCCAGGAAACCACATAATACCACAGATACAGTCATAAATATGTGCAAAATATATCAACTTTTTTCCTATATGTGACACAATAAATTACATAATGTTGTATGGGTACTAAATTTTGCTGCTCGTTACAGTGGAAGGATAAACATATTTATTCGTGAAGTCCGCACACTGTTGTTATAATGCAATGTTCATCACATGTAGTTGTTTTACATTTCTTGCAAGTTTTTCTTGTTTTCCGCTTCTTTTTGTTTACTTGAGAGCTGTATAGAAAACGGTCACCAACGATTTTCAGCCGTCCAGAAGCATCTCGTTTTAGCGGAGCCTCCACTTGTTCAGGAACCTCCTACCATGTACTCAATACCCGACTTCACAGAAAGTTTCTCAGGCACTTAGGATTTGATGGTCTAGAGATAATGGAAGGCATTGCCAAATGTTTTGCCGGATCCAGTAGAAACAGTCTGCGTCTATGAGCCACATTTTGTGCTTGTGGATTGTTTTCTATGTAAATAAATAATGCCGGTAAGTCCTGTGTCCTTTCTACTCTGTAATGAGAACACGACTTTTCCATATTGTCAGTACTCCCATTTGTGCTGTTATAATCGTGTATAATATCAGGCTTTGAAAAAGGGCTCAAGTCACTGCAATATAAATTATTGTGGACAACATGCTTCCTTCTTTTGTGGAACACATAAACGGAGAGAAACGTTATCTTCACTGAATCCAAATATATAGGACAATTCTTGGTTTGAAGAGGAAGGTTGCATTTATGGAGGTATATAGGCTTTGTTTCCTTTCACAGTATCAACTGTGTACAAATTGCAATTGAGTTATTGTGATCGTTTCTCAGCATTCGTTACTGATAATAACTTGATACCAGTGCCTATGAGTTGAATTTCTACACAACAGCACTTAAGATGATCACTGTGTGATTGAAAATCGTTTTACTGTCAATAAACCATCAATATTACGGCCAACGCTCACCTTTCTTTTAAGCCCAAGTCATCAACAGCTTTATTAATAATAGAGTTGTGAAAAAGTTATCAGCGACTACATTTCTGCCAGTACCGCTGAAATCGTAACATAAACATTTTACCACCCTCTTCCCTTGGTTAGTTTATCTTTCGGAAGCAGATTTACCTGTATAAATTTGGCTAATTACTGATAAGAATTTCGCGACTCATAAACCCATCAGAACTTCAAGCCGTATTTGGCTGGCTTTGAGATCGTGTATTGAGTAAATCTTGTCTCTCCTTTGTAGGAAAAAAGCTGCTCATCAACAGTGAGGCAATCAGAACGCACATAACTTTTACGAAGATTTGAATTTAGCATTTCAAATATGTCAGATATTGCGGTAGCTTTGTCAGTTTTCAAACACTCAGTCCTGCTGTTCACACTGTCTGGTCTTAAAAATGTACTTATCTGCCAAAATTTGTTGAAGAATAAGGCTGCACGATACCATGTGAATACATTTGTTTTCCACATTTCCATTGTGTGTTCAGTGTCACAGAATCTTATTCCAGCTGTTATCAGTATATCAAATTATGCATCAAGTTTTTTCAGTTGTTAATGGCTTCCATACTTCGCAGCTCGTTCTAAATTGATGTTATAGTTTGTGAGTACCTGATTTGCCTTCCTGATGGTTTCTGTGCTACTATATCACAAACTTCTTCCGTAAATATACTCTGTAAGGTGTCTTTTGTAGAAAGAAGCCTTGTTCTATGTTTTGGATCATCCCTTTCCCGCAAAATATTATGCTTTAGCAACCTTTTTATGCCAAAAGATTCCCTGTGCCATTTAGTTCCATCTCTACCACGTAGAATTTCTCCAGAAAACACAATCGCTTAACTGTTTTCGCCAGCTCTGTCATTTTCGTCGCTATTTTCAACTTCAATATCACTAAAAGCACCAATAGCATCTTCAACATTTGTAGCAGCAGCATCTTCCTTACGCGGGATTCATTTATCTGTAGAATATTCGTCGGTGAAATCTGTATCGTCATCCTCTTCTGTATAAACAGTATACAATAACTTTCTAATATACTCATCTTTCGCTTCATAGCTTGATTTGCTGTTCTGAGATTTAGAGAGCTCCCGTTTATCATCCACGAAAATTAAGACTTGAGGTTCACAATAGAAAAGCTAACATAATGATGAACAGTTCATAATGTTGTGCAGCAGTAGCAAGAGTAGCCAGCAACAATTAGAATGTCTTGTTGCAACGATTTCGTATATACCCAGAGATGAGTGTTGCCAACCGTGAGTGTACGACAATAAATCCATTAGATTATCCAGGTAATCCGGTTATGGAGCAAAGTATAATTGCTCGAGTGTGGAAACAAGGGTTAATAGTCAGTGACAATGGTAAATTATCAAGTACTCCTGTGGTAAAAGATTGTATAAAGTTAAGTAAATGTTTTTATTCCTTCATGTAATAAATTGAACTAATATTTCACATGCTGTAGTTCCTATAGGTCATGTGCCTGAGCCATCGAAGAATAGACAGTTATGACAGGACGATTGTAGTTTTGTCCCGTCATAACAATCATTCCTGTTGCTCTTTTACATAGTATGATCAGATCAGCACCCCGTTTGTGCCTGCACCCTGCTTCGCTATGTTCTCTCCATGACCCTGCACCACCTACCTGCAGCCCCAAACGCCTTGGCCACCTTAAACGCTCCGTATGCCCGCAGTGTGTTGCTGTGGTGACGCCATGCAGAATACCACCAGCATAAACATCCAGCAGCCGGAAGGAGACACATATCAATTTAAGAGATGATAAATGTGCTGATTTTGAAATAGATTGTGTATTTTAGCTGTGCTGACAGTATTTTATGGCACAGACTGCAGTTCAATTACCTCGGCGCTATGCTCGCTTGAGAATTAACGTATTTGCTGCAGTGAAAGGAAAAATTACGAATAAACTCTGTATAAGTGATGCCACTCTTTGCTGATGTAGCATCCTTGACACTAGACGAATAATACTTTTTACTAAGAAATTACAGTGAAATGAATACCCCTAGCTGCATACAGGCGTTGATATAAGTCAGTGGGGACAGTTGAAAATGTGTGGCCCGATAGGGACTCGCACTCGGGATCTCCTGCTTACATCCATCCATCTGGAACACCGAGGACACGGAGAATAGTGCGACTGCATGGCACGTCTCCCGTGAGACCCACATTCGCAACTTAAGTCCCGCACTATATTCATAACGCCCCTGCCCTTTATACTTATTACTTGCGGCTTTTCTGCCGATTCCCGTAATAGTTCGAGCACTTTTTCTGCATTCGCACAGAAGAAGATGGTCAAATGGCTGGAAATGGCCGGTGGCCGGTGAGCCTTATCTATATGAAGATGGTATATGTTTTTTCGGACATTTCCGAAAGAACAGATACCATTGGTGACCATGCAGCTCGTTAGAATGAAATTACAATGAAATGAATACCTCTAGCTGCATACAGGTGTATGCAGTCGCGCTTTCGTCTGTACTATTGGTGGCTCCCATGGATAGAGCATCTGCCATGTAAATAGGAGATCCCGGGTTCGTTTCCAGATCGGGGCACACATTTTAAACTGACCTCCTTGACTTATATCAACGCCTATATGCAGCTAGGGGTATTCATTTCATTGTAATTTCATTCTAAAGAGCTGCATGGTCACCGATGGTATATGTTCTTTCGGACATGTCCGAAAGAATAGATACCATCTTCATATATACACTTTTAACTATGCCTTGGGATAGTGGAATAGAAAGACCTGTTGTCTGAGGGAATCTAATAATGTTGTTGCACGGCAGCTATTATGGAATTAGTTAGAAAATTATGTTTATTTAAGCGCAGAGGCGTAATATCTTGTGAATAGAAATACCAATGCGATTATTTTGTTAAAGAGAACTATCGTCTAAATAAATCTTAGTCAAGTGAGCAGCAACTTCATCATTTTAGAAATATGGGAAATTTGTACATCAGTCTACGTATACGCACTGTTAGACCATCGTCTCTGCGGCTTTATGGGTGTTAGTTCGAGCCTGCACGCGGTCTTGTTCCGTCGCAATAGGCCATCTTAGCCCTGGTACTGTAGTGTACTAATATTTTCTCCCCCAAAAAACTGAGACGACTAAATTCATATAGCCCAAAGTGTGCTACGAGTATAGGTGGCCACAAATGTCTAATATGAGAAATAAACTTAAATAAACTTTTCAAAAGAGCGGCCTGCAACAGCAGCGGTGCAGAATGCGGAAACTACAGATTCATACAACTCCCACTTGATCATTGCGGCGACTGCACTAACCTACATCATACAAGTAAACTTATGAAACATGGGCATAGCTGGACGGTCCTGAAAGCTTAGAACCATTTAAAAACACTCTTAATTAAGCACATTAACATTTAACTTATTGTTACACCGATTCCAACTTTAACATTTCAGTATTCACTGAAGTAAATCGCAATTTAAATTTCTCTCCCTTTACTTTTCTGTCACCTTAAAACCGTCACCAATGCTCGACGTAACGTTCTTTACATCCACTGCACTGGTTCTAGATGTTCTAACGTCTGAATGCTTCATTTCCTTCTTTTATGATGCACACCATGTCGTAACACAAAAAAACAATGTTATTCTTTTTCTCCAAAATGAAATTTTCGCTCCGCAACAAACTTGTGCGCTGTTATGAAAACTCCTGGCAGATTAAACCTGTGTGCCGGATCGAGACTCAAACTAGGGACCTTGGCTTTTCGCAGGCAAGTGCTGCACCATCTGTCTTTGTCACTTTAAAATTTTGTTTGTTTGTTAGTGTCTAAATTGTTTTGTGGAGCATTTTCAAGAATTCTTTACATAATATAAAATTTTATAGCACTCGTGCACATACAGAGCTAGTAATGGAAGATAGGCTTTATACAGTTTGGCTCCTGTATATATGGCTGATCCTGGCCTTTTAGTTAGTGTGGTAACACATCTTTTGTATATGCTGATCCATGGCTATGTTTGACATTTTATTTTATATATTTTTAAAGCATTTTTGACAAGTCTAAAAGATACTATTTTAAAATTTCATTTGTAAGTCAGTATTTTACATTTTAGTTTCTAAAGTCTTGGTCATGATTAAAATTTTTGTAATTGCATCTGACAGAAAATTAAATAAACTTATCACAACTGGACATAAGTGTCACAGAGGATCCTGTGCGATTCTTATTCGTACAAAAAGTGTTTGCCTTCTGTTTGTCAATGGCAGTTTTTATTTCAAAATAAATTGTTCTGGGCCATTAAACCGTCTTCAGATGTGTTAAACAATTAAAACAATTTACAATTGGACCCTACTGCTGTGTTTATAGTATTACAAAGCTAAAAACGTTTCTGTATGATTACTCTACAGAAGTGGTATGACATACCATATCTCGTAGTTACAGGGTAACCAGCCTTAACGGAACTGTCAGTTCCGCTGCCATATACCAAAGCATACCTGCTTGCTGTAGTTGTGTATTAAAATTTAAAAGAAATTTGATTGCTGTAAAAACTCGTGTGTATTATGTTAAAAGTGTCCTCAACGTGTACTAACGGATTTACACTACAAGAGAAAAATAACTTACAATAAAATAATCCAACATATTAAACATAACAGATTAGTAAAGATTTCCGAGATACACAAACCTTTTTTTATTAAAGGGAAAAGCTTTTAAACATGTTCTTAAATGAAATCCTTCCGGTTTAGGGTGTTAAAACATTTCGAGACATAACAATTTTCCATCTTTGCGGGATATTACAACCCACATCCTGTGTAAGAGCAATCACATATGGTGGTATGAATTTACGTGCTGTTTCATGTAAAATACACGTTAAAAAGCTGATTAAATAATGATATACGAGATTTAAACTTACGCTACTCGAGATTTGAACCTACGTGTTTATGTATTTACTTCACTATCTTTGCAACGTGTGTGGTATATGGAATAGCAGATAAATTCTCAACTCCACATGCAACTGTTATTACACAGGATGTCATAACTTTATATTATTGAGTGGGTTACAGCAATCCACAATGCTTGAAAATGAGCACTTGTCGAAACTACAATCGCAAAAGTAATCTTTTAACATCCTGAAGAGAAATTATTTTTTAAAGGTTCTGAACCCAGTCATCATCAAACTTTTAAACATGTGCATGTGTACTCGTTATTCCCATTACACCGTTTCAGAGATAGCTACTTAAGTGCGAGGCCCAAAGTAGCGCCATGCTGAGGCTACCTGCGGGATGTAGATTTTACCGCCAAAAGGAGGCTGAAAGACAAATTTTCATTGTTCTTATAAAAGATACTTGCTCAGACAATGCGATACGATAAACCTCTTGCCACCTAGACCAATATAAGAGAGCATACTTGTAAGCCATGTTCAACAGAGCTCGCAGACTGCCATTCATAGAAGACAGATGGCAAAGAGAATTTAGAGTTACTAAAAAATAGCGAGAGAAAATGGATAATAGAGACAATGTCTCTAAAAAAAATAAGAAACGGGATTACTAGCACCAATGATGAATGTAAGAAACGTAGAAAGTAATTTGTCATTGTATCGAGTATCAGAAAGAATGTTCAAATGTTTGCCAGACAATGTAGCCATAGAACATCAAAATTATTGACAAATTGCACGCAGATTAGGGTATATACCCTTTACGGAAGAAAAGAAAGAAGAGTAAATCCATCTCCTCGACTTCTCTGGGGCAAATTTCACTGAGAGTCGTTTACAGGAGAGTCGGTATGTGGGTATGTACATCTTCAGATGAACTGATGGAGAAACATTCTCTGTGTGAAGCTGTCACTACGGAGATGTACGTAGATTAAGAAAGTGCTGTTTACACTCGTCCTTAAGCATGCGCAACCAGTGATAATATTGTTGAGTGACTGTACAATGCTTGACGCACGGGTTCCTAATTTTCGACAGAAATTAGAAGCTATTTATTTTTCCTTCCACAATAATGATTTTTTTAAAGAAATTGCTCGGTTTTTCTGTGTAAGTTTAGGCACAATCCATTCGTGTGAAGATACGATTCTTGCTTGACTCCAATAGACATAAGGAGAGCGAATTTAGGTCTTGTTCTACCTGAAAAAATTTGTAATTGTTCACCACCTCAGCTGAATCTTTTATGCTCTTTGGAAAGCCAAATTGCGAATGGCTTCGTAGATTCGTATAGTTCATACAGATAATATGAGATTTTACAGTCGATGCAATACGTATGGCGTTTTACGTAAATATGGTTTTGTAACTGACATGCCGATTTATCACATTCTTCATGTTCTTGGAACTACGTATAACGACTTAATGCGTTATATGGTACATGTGATAGGGGTGTGTTGAGGTGTATTTACACAAGAGTCGGTTATGAAAACTCAGATTTGCCGTAATCGGTCAGTAGAAATAAAACTGTTACTAGCCAACTTGGCTGTTGAAGTTTTTACTTCTGTGTTTCAGAGACAAGGTGTTTTATGAAAGTTGCGATGACGAAGACGATGAAAACGAATCCTGGCCTAAAACAGTGTCAAATGGCAGTGAGATAGAAGCTTTCAGGATATTTCACGAACCAGTCGACGCCGCCATAATTAACAACGTTTGTTAGTTAATAGACTTCTCATATGGAGCTAACGTCATTTTGCCTCACATTTCATGTCCGACAGTTGTTAATGAACTTTCAGACTGGCATAACAGTATTCCACTCAGCTGTTGTAATTAAATGCCATTGTCAGAAACGAGAAGGTGATAACATATGGTGTAATTGCGGCAGTACACTTCCCAGTTAATTAGCGGATACAGGCGCAATAAACGAACGCGGCCGGACAAAGCGCTTCTAAACGCTTCCAGGAACGCAGCAACGTTACAACAGTCGGCGTTAATTAACGTACAATGGACTGTCATTGGCACTGTGGACGTAATATTCTCCAGAAAAGATGTAACTACGGATTGTCATCATGTTGCTTATTTCGTGCTGTTAGGCAGTTAGTTTCATTCAGGTGATATAAAACTTCATGTATTTGGTCGCTAAACTGTTGATTGTGAATCGTCCACTGCATGAGGATGCCAGTATCATTGCTTCCTGTTGGAGTGTCGCCCTGGGTTTTACCATTTTCCTCTCTGTGATTCAGTACTAAGCCATTATAGCACACCCAGGTCACATAGTTATCGACAGGTGACTGGAAGACAACTGTAAAACACTTCAACAAGTATTTAACTTGGGAACAACACGGAGCATTCTTAATGTCACTGTACTATGTCACTGAGTACAAGGGTTAATGATAAGTTAGTGTAATGACCTATCGTCCTTCGTATGAAAATAGTTAATACATTGCAATATATGACTTAGTTCCAGCATTAATTTTCTTTTTTTAATCCGCTGTAACACCCGTTTCGCAAGTTACGCCCATGTCATTAGGTCGTGGGTCATTTTTTCATAACTGTTGTTAGTGAAAAATAAGAGAAATTTTTCAGCACCATGCTAAGTGACCGGGATGTTCCGTTGCGTATGTAACTCGTTATAACAAACGGCTGAACGACAGTATTTATAGACGTGTCACGGCGAGTAGATAGACAAAGGGCGTTTAATGTAAAAGAACTACAAGATATATGCAGCATTCTGAGATGATAACACAATGCAGGCTGAGAAGCATAGCACATCGTTATTTTAAACGTATTCTACACTTCTGCATTAATGATGTTTTTTATCCGTACAGTTATGATATCACAACCATAAACACTGTTGATAACATAAGCCGGCCGGTGTGACCGAGCGTTTTTAGGCGCTTCAGTCCGGAACCGTATGCTGCTACGGTCGCAAGTTCGAATCCTGCCTCGGGCATGGATGCGTGCGATGCCCTTAGGTTAGTTAGGTTAAAATAGTTCTAAGTCTAGGGGACTAATGACCTCAGATATTAAGTCCCATAGTGCTTTGAGCCATTTGATAACATAATTTGTTATTACCAGTGTAAAACGTAGGATAACCTACAGGCTATACCGAATCATGCTGCGAGAAATTACCAGCGCCTAACCAGATGAGTAAAAACGGCCTTTCGAATGATAAATACGAATGTACGAACGGGCTCAAAATTCGTGCCTCAAAGCGTCTGGAATTGTCATGCCGAAGGAGAGCGCGTTCCACGTGTGGACAAACTCTTCGAATTCGAAATTCGATTACAGTACGCTGTTCCTCACGCACCGATGTGGTTATGTTACACACAGCCATCTTACATGCTACAATTCGGACCCCCTCTAGTGGCACAGAGCTGAAAATATGTAGAGATGAAGGTTAAAGATGTTAATAACGTTTGTATTATTTTAAAATCTTGGCGTTTTCACATCAAAAATTCAGAAGCATTAGTTTTCAGCACGCCCTCGTACATGTAGATACTATAATGTGCTCTTCCAGAGTAATAGCCGCAGACTCATCACAATACTGTCAATAATGAATGGCGACGTTATACGAAGAGTGTTAAAGTAAGAGTGTTAAAACGTAATAAATAACATGCAACGAAAAGCAACCAGAGGCCGACCATCAACGGCAGTCCGAGGACAACGCTGTCTCCGATCACTGGTTCCAATTAAGACCTCGGCAATCACAGACAAAAATTAATTGTGTCTCCCTTGCATACGGTTGTCATGGCTGAATATTAAGCCCATTGGTTGAATCTCGTCCCTAAAATACAGAAGTGAGAAATCCACTAACACTGAGACAGGCTGCAAAAACGCTTATATAACCATAATTACCGCAATGCTGAGAGAAGATGTGTGCGATTATGTGATGACACCATAGTTCATCGTTCAAATACAAATTATTTCGTATTCTGTCAGCGAGAAAACTTTCGCTGAATATATTTGTGAATAAAAGAGCGATCCGACCGGAGCAGTACGTAAATATAGGAAACGATTCCAAACTTAATACTGCCATTTCAACTATTGATAACACCCAGGGTACAAAATTGCCAATTGACCAGCACACTCATTCCATTGTCCAGTCCTCGGTGCCAGTGAACCTTAAATTTTCTGAGGCCTGAAATACGAATTGGGATAAATATGCTTCCGATCCTATGACGAAACAGCATGGTATGCTATCGAATCCATTCGCCACCGCAAGACAGATAGCCGGACGGTACATTAAAAAAGGATTGGAATATCCTCGATAAACTTTAACTCCACTGACTATATATCTGAGCTTGTACTGAGATGTTTTATGAGAGATTTGGTATAAGGGACACGGGTCTCCGGAGGCTCCTTACAGAGTAACTATGGGATTACGATTTATTCGATTCGTTACTCAAGAATGTTTTGCTTCTGTGAAGATACCTCTACAACAGGGGTGAAGCAATTAATATGTTATTACCAAGCGTACAACAGGAAGCCCAAAGTAATGCGACAGCTCTCAAACCGACACAGAGGTACTGTGTGGTGGTTGCCGTCACTACGGGAACAGTCACAAGGGTACCGTATGAGATACCCCTCGACGATTTGATTCATATTGACAGAGTGTGTGGGGCAAAGCTAGATTATGTAAGCAAATAGATGAAACTGTCACCTGTTTTCGAGAAAATCAAACTTTAAAATTTTAGGCGTGGTTACATACTTCGTATCATCGCGACTGCTAGACGACTCCGAATTCGAACGAGCGAGCACTTATTTCATAAAAGTGAAGTGTGTGGATCGAATCCCACTGCCGGTACTCTCTTTAGGGTTCCGTGCCTCAATCTGTAGAAGCGGAACCCTTATAGGATAGCTCTATGGTCTGTCTGTCTGTCTGTCTATCTGCCCGTATGTTAAGAACCCATTTCCTCGGGAACGACTACAAGTTGTTGTTGTGGTCTTCAGTCCTGAGACTGGTTTGATGCAGCTCTCCATGCCACTCTATAGTGTGCAAGCTTCTTCATCTCCCAGTACTACTGCAACCTACATCCTTCTGAATCTGTTTAGTGTATTCACCTCTTGGTCGCCCTCTACGATTTTTACCCTCCACGCTGCCCTCCAATGCTAAATTTTTGATCCCTTGATGCCTCAGAACATGTCCTACCAACCGATCCCTTCTTCTTGTCAAGTTGTGACACAAATTCCTCTTCTCCCCATTTCTATTCAATACCTCCTCATTAGTTATGTGATCTACCCATCTAATCTTCAGCATTCTTCTGTAGCACCACATTTCGAAAGCTTCTATTCTCTTCTTGTCCAAACTATTTATCGTCCATGTTTCACTT
The DNA here is from genome assembly GCF_023898315.1 of Schistocerca nitens. NCBI lineage: Eukaryota > Metazoa > Arthropoda > Insecta > Orthoptera > Acrididae > Schistocerca > Schistocerca nitens. The sequence continues at coordinate 269,196,528 of NC_064618.1, forward strand.
CCATACATGGCTACACTCCATACAAATACTTTCAGAAACGACTTCCTGACACTTAAATCTATACTCGATGATAACAAATTTCTCTTCTTCAGAAACGCTTTCCTTGCAATTGCCATTGCCAGTCTACATTTTATATCCTCTCTACTTCGACCATCATCAGTTATTTTGCTCCCCAAATAGCAAAACTCATTTACCACTTCAAGTATCTCATTTCCTAATCTAATTCCCTCAGCATCACCCGACTTAATTCGACCACATTCCATTATCCTCGTTTTGCTTTTGTTGATATTCATCTTATATCCTTCTTTCAAGACACTGTCCACTCCGTTCAACTGCTCTTCCAAGTCCTTTGCTGTCTCTGACAGAATTACAATGTCATCGGCGAACCTCAAAGTATCAAGCTCGAATTTGTGTCACATACACTGCGTGATCAAAAGTATCCTGACATTCCCAAAAACATACGTTATTCATATTGGATATTGGATGTGTTGTGCTGCCACCTCCTGCCCTGTACTCCATATCAGCGACCTCAGTAGTCATTAGACATCGTGAGAGAGCAGAATGGGACGCCCCGCGGAACTCTAACGAGGTCAGGTGATTGAGTGTCACTTGTGTCATACGTCTGCACGCGAGATTTTCACACTCCTAAACATCCCTAGGTCCACTGTTCCCGATGTAATAGTGAAGTGGAAACATGAAGGGACATGTACAGCACAAAAGCGTACAGGCCGACCTCGCCTGTTGACTAAGAGGCCTTCGACAATTGGAGAGGGTCGTAATGTGTAATAGGCAGACATCTATCTAGACCATCACGCAGGAATTCCAAACTGCTTCAGGATTCGCTGAAAGTACTATGAAAGGCGGGAGGTAAGAAAACTTGGATTTTATGATCGACCCGCTGCCAAACGACACCTCGTTTGGTATAAGGAGCGTAAACATTCGACGACTGAACAGTGAAAAACGATGTGGGGAGTGATGAATCACGGTACACAATGTGGCGATTCGATGGCAGCGTGAGGGTATGGCGAATGACCGGTGAACGTCATCTGCTAGCGTGTGTAGCACCGATAGCAAATTTCGGAGGCGGTGGTGTTACTGGTGTGGTGGTGTTTTTCATGGAGGGAGCTTGCACCCCTTGTTGTTTTGCGTGGCACTGTCGCAACACAGGTCTACATTGATGTTTTAAGCATAAGCACCTACCTGTTGAAGAGTAATTCGGGGATGGGGATTCCATCTTTCAACACGATCCAGCACCTGTTCAAAACGCACGGCCTGTGGCGGAGTGGTTACACGACAATAACATCCCTGTAATGGACTGAGCTGCACAGAGTCCTGAGTACTATAGAACACCTTTGGGATGTTTTGGAACGCCGACTTCGTGCCAGGCGACCGACGTCGATACCACTCCTCGGTGCAGCACTCCGTGAAGAATGCGCTGCCGTTCCCCAAGAAACCTTCCAACACCTGATTGAGCGTATGCCTGCGAGAGTGGAAGCTGCCATGAAGGCTAAGGGTGGGCCAACACCATATTGAATTCCAGCATTACCGATGGAGGCCGCCATGAACTTGTAAGTCATTTTCAGGCAAGTGTGTGGATACTTTTCATCACATAGTGTATTATGGGCTATGATAGTTTAGCTTGTAAGTCAACGTAGTTAGAAGATACGGCCAATTACGCCACGTATTTTGATACTCGAAAATTCATTCATCGAAACCTATAGCGTGCTTCTCGTTGACTAGAATCATAAAATTTCACGGGAAGTGAAGTTTCACAGTACAAGTAAAAGAAAAAATCCGACAATTGTTAATTTGTAGTTGTATAACTACGTCTGTTAAGACTCTTTTTCTCTGGAACAGGTTAGCGTAGAAAATTGCAATTTATGTCATACACTAAACCCTAAGGTCCCTTGCGCTGTAAAAATTTTGAGCTTCTAAGTCAATGCAATCAACGGATACGGTTAGTTATGTGAATGGCTACTTATGTTAAATATTTTGGAACTCGGAAACTCACTCATCGAAACCTATAGAATACTTCCCGTTGACCTAGAATCACGAATTCGGCAAGAAGCAAAGTTTCACAGTATAAGAATAGTAAAAAAATCTGAAATTTGTTAAATTTTGATTACGTCACATGAAAAATATCTTTTTTGCTATCTGAATGTACATTGCATTTATCGTCCGCCATAAGGATAATAGACGAACATTACTCCAAGCAGACACGAAATGTAAGCTGTTATCCTATTTTAGTAAGCAAATAAAAAACGTTTTATAAATCTTCTCTCTTTACCCATATAAACTTAAGTCCTCTGTTCGCTTCTTTTTGTATGTTCGGGCTTGTCTGAGGAGCTACCGTAGAGATGAGACCTGAGTTTCTCCCGACGTGTGCAGTGTTCAAATAACTTAGGGTTATGCAGCAGGGTGACGTCGTCGACAACCGCTGATATTTCCACAGGAGAACACTCTGCGATTTGGACACTGTAGAGATTTTGATGTGGTCTTGGAATTCCCGGGACCTATATCCTGTCAGTATCACTATCAATAACAGGCAAAAACAGTTAATTCTTCATTGTGTAGCCATGCTGTCCGTAGCTGCTTTATAACTCTTGAGGGGATTTCTGTTCTGTCGTTGGAACTGCAAAACTGCGTGTTTTTTCACGAGACGCTTTTCGCTTTGTTGATGTAAAGCATCGCCAGTGGTCTGTAATTAAGTTATTTACATTTTCGATCTTAAAGCTAATCAAAATGTAAAGAACCTAATAACAGATAACTGATGATGCATTACCTCAAAAAACTGAAACGAGTCCGGTGACAAAACTACGCTTTTTTGTAGTTGCAACGGCGGAACAAAAATACCATCAAGAAAAATACTTAACAATTTCGATTTCCAGGACGGATGAACTATATACATAATTAAGTTTGTTCGGAACCCTTAGTGCTCGAGTCCTACCGGCACATGGCCAGCTTTTATCATTCCCACGTAATTATAAAAACAGATATGCTTGGTACGCATGGAAACTGTTTGATGACAGAGAATTGTTTACTAATGTAAACCAGTTTTATTTGCAATATACACATTACAAAATTGTTGTTGTGGTCTTCAGTCCTGAGACTGGTTTGATGCAGCTATCCATGCTACTCTACCCTGTGCAAGCTTCTTCATCTCCCAGTACCTACTGCAACCTACATCCTTCTGAATCTGCTTAGTGTATTCATCTCTTGGTCTCCCTCTACGATTTTTACCCTCCACACTGCCCTCCAATGCTAAATTGGTGATCCCTTGATGCCTCAAAACATGTCCTACCAGCCGATCCCTTCTTCTAGTCAAGTTGTGCCACAAACTTCTCTTCTCCCCAATCCTATTCAACACCTCTTCATTAGTTATGTGATCTCCCCAACTTATCTTCAGCATTCTTCTGTAGCACCACATTTCGAAAGCTTCTATTCTCTTCTTGTCCAAACTAGTTATCGTCCATGTTTCACTTCCATACATGTCTACACTCCATACAAATTCTTTCAGAAACGACTTCCTGACACTTAAGTCTATACTCGACGTTAACAAATTTCTCTTCTTCAGAAACGATTTCCTTGCCATAGCCAGTCTACATTTCATATCCTCTCTACTTCGACCATCATCAGTTATTTTACTCCCTAAATAGCAAAACTCCTTTACTACTTTAAGTGTCTCATTTCCTAATCTAACTCCCTCAGCATCACCCGACTTAATTCGACTACATTCCATTATCCTCGCTTTGCTTTTGTTGATGTTCATCTTATATCCTCCCTTCAAGACTCTGTCCATTCCGTTCAACTGCTCTTCCAAGTCCTTTGCTGTCTCTGACAGAATTACAATGTCATCGGCGAACCTCAAAGTTTTTACTTCTTCTCCATGAATTTTAATACCTACTCCGAATTTTTCTTTTGCTTCCTTTACTGCTTGCTCAATATACAGATTGAATAACATCGGGGAGAGGCTACAACCCTGTCTCACTCCTTTCCCAACCACTGCTTCCCTTTCATGCCCCTCGACTCTTATAACTGCCATCTGGTTTCTGTACAAATTGTAAATAGCCTTTCGCTCCCTGTATTTTACCCCTACCACTTTCAAAATTTGAAAGAGAGTATTCCAGTTAACATTGTCAAAAGCTTTCTCTAAGTCTACAAATGCTAGAAACGTAGGTTTGCCTTTCCTTAATCTTTCTTCTAAGATAAGTCGTAAGGTTAGTATTGCCTCACCTGTTCCAACATTTCTACGGAATCCAAACTGATCTTCACCGAGGTCCGCTTCTACCAGTTTTTCCATTCGTCTGTGAGGAATTCGCGTTAGTATTTTGCAGCTGTGACTTATTAAACTGATAGTTTGGTAATTGTCACATCTGTCAACACCTGCTTTCTTTGGGATTGGAATTATTATACTCTTCTTGAAGTCTGAGGGTATTTCGCCTGTCTCATACATCTTGCACACCAGATGGTTTTGTCATGACTGGCTCTCCCAAGGCCATCAGCAGTTCTAATGGAATGTTGTCTACTCCCGGGACCTTGTTTCGACTCAGGTCTTTCAGTGCTCTGTCAAACTCTTCACGCAGTATCGTATCTCCCATTTCGTCTTCATCTACATCCTCTTCCATTTCCATAATATTGTCCTCAAGTACATCGCCCTTGTATAAACCCTCTATATACTCCTTCCACCTTTCTGCCTTCCCTTCTTTGCTTAGAACTGGGTTTCCATATGAGTTCTTGATATTCATACAAGTGGTTCTCTTCTCTCCAAAGGTCTCTCTAATTTTTCTGTAGGCAGTATCTATCTTACCCCTAGTGAGACAAGCCTCTACATCTTTACATTTGTCCTCTAGCCATCCCTGCTTAGCCATTTTGCACTTCCTGTCGATCTAATTTTTGTGACGTTTGTATTCCTTTTTGCCTGCTTCTTTTACTGCATTTTTATATTTTCTCCTTTCATCAATTAAATTCAATATTTCTTCTGTTACCCAAGGATTTCTATTAGCCCTCGTCTTTTTACCTACTTGATCCTCTGCTGCCTTCACTACTTCATCCCTCAGAGCTACCCATTCTTCTTCTACTGTTTTTCTTTCCCCCATTCCTGTCAATTGTTCCCTTGTGCTCTCCCTGAAACTCTCTACAACCTCTGGTTCTTTCAGTTTATCCAGGTCCCAACTCCTTAAATTCCCACCTTTTTGCAGTTTCTTCAGTTTCAATCTGCAGTTCATAACCAATAGATTGTGGTCAGAATCCACATCTGCCCCTGGAAATGTCTTACAATTTAAAACCTGGTTCCTAAATCTCTGTCTTACCATTATATAATCTATCTGATACCTTTTAGTATCTCCAGGATTCTTCCAGGTATACAACCTTCTTTTATGATTCTTGAACCAAGTGTTAGCTATGATTAAGTCATGCTCTGTGCAAAATTCTACAAGGCGGCTTCCTCTTTCATTTATTCCCCCCAATCCATATTCTCCTACTATGTTTCCTTCTCTCCCTTTTCCTACTTACGAATTCCAGTCACCCATGACTATTAAATTTTCGTCTCCCTTCACTACCTGAATAATTTCTTTTATCTCGTCATATATTTCATCTATTTCTTCATCATCTGCAGAGCTAGTTGGCATATAAACTTGTACTACTGTAGTAGGCATGGGCTTTGTGTCTATCTTGGCCACAATAATGCGTTCACTATGCTGTTTGTAGTAGCTAACCCGCACTCCTATTTTTTATTCATTATTAAACCTACTCCTGCATTACCCCTATTTGATTTTGTATTTATAACCCTATATTCACCTGACCAGAAGTCTTGTTCCTCCTGCCACCGAACTTCACTAATTCCCACTATATCTAACTTTAACCTATCCATTTCCCTTTTTAAATTTTCTAAACAACCTGCCCGATTAAGGGATCTGACATTCCACGCTCCGATCCGTAGAACTCCAGTTTTCTTTCTCCTGAAAACGACGTCCTCTTGAGTAGTCCCCGCCCGGAGATCCGAATGGGGGACTACTTTACCTCCGGAATATTTTAGCCAAGAAGACGCCATCATCATTTAATCATACAGTGAAGCTGCATTTCCTCGGGAAAAACTACGGCTGTAGTTTCCCCTTGCTTTCAGCCGTATTACAAAATTATGCACATGGAAACTTCGACGTTCATTACAAGTCCCGTACGCCGCAATATTTATTGATTCCCCCATTTCTCCGGCGAGTATAATCGTGATTCGTGCAGTGCAGCCAGCCGCTGTGGCCGAGCGCTTCTAGACGTTTCAGTCTGGAACTGCGAGGTCGCTACGGTAGCAGGTTCGAATCCTGCGTCGGGCATGGATGCGTTTGATGTACTTAGCTTGGTTAGGTTTAAGTAGTTCTAAGTTCTATGGGACTAATGACCTCAGATGTTAAGTCCCATAGAGCTCAGAGCCATTTGAACTATTTTTTTTCTTCGTGCAGTGCACCATATGTTACCCTGTCACAAATGTAAGTACAACAGTATAAATAAAATGACTGTACAGATTTAACTGAATGTTCTTGAGCATCATTTTTTTATTTCCAGTCTTCTTATGAAAATATTTTGCCTCCTTTTTTGAAGATAGGGATTATAATAACAACAAATGAATCATTAAATACTGATAATTTCCGCTGTTATAACAAATCTGCTCGTAGAATTACGTGAGAATTAAAAAAAAAAGATATACCGGCAGGGATATTCGCTCCAAAGACCTTGCGCTTTTGAATCTAAGAGCTTATTCGCTTGGCTGGGGTTGTCTAGATTCTAGCAGCAATACAAAGTTCGTAAAGTAAAATTTTGAAAATCGATTTTTCTCGAATACAGTTTAGAATTGGTTTTCCTGTGTACGTATGTTGAAGTTCTAGCCTCTGTCTACGCATCCCGTCACAATGAATGAATTTTCACTGTCACTGTCACTGTCACCAGCGAACCAAAACCTATCCGGGGATCCCAAGGCGGCTACGCACAGCAAATGGCTGAAATTTTTACAGTATATTCCGAAGATCCCGATCTCGAATAACCTTGAAAATTTTCTTGATATCTTTATCCGTCCTTAACATATGGAGATTTAAAGTTATCCTACTTTTATGCGTAAAATCCGGCATGAGGCGAAATCTACATAATAAACAGCCGCAGCAAAAGAATTTTAAAGATACCGCCGAAGGTAGAAGGAGGCAGATGGTATCCCACTTCTCAGTCAGAGACTTTTTAATAAACAGAAACTGATTCGCATTTTCTGTGCTCCTATAGGAGTTTTTTCCCTACGGTCCTTTATCTGTAGAATGGTTAAAATTATGTTTTGGGTTTGTAACATTACGTTCTATTCATGTGTTGTATTAATTAACCTCGAGCTAATGTTAAAATCCGGTGACCCACGGCTCAATGCTCACACCTGAAGAATCACAAAAGCTGTGATGCTAGAAAAGTAAGTTCAAAAATAAATTAACCATCTTTTAGGCATACAATCAAACATCTACCTCACATACTTCAAGGTAGGCAAAAGGTGAAATGTTAAGTACAAATTAATGAACCCGTTCGTGATTAATGTCAAGATTTTAATGGTATCACAGTAAAAATTTTACTGAAACTGCATTTATTTATTTAACAGTACAACAAAAACTGTGCTCGTTACATAAATCTCTAGCCAGTATACTATGACAAGTAAAATCATTATTAAAAGGAAAAAGGGAACATCTTCTTACGAAATGCGAAAGCGACTTGCGTGTGGGAGAAAAGTTCAGTTTACAGGCGTACTGACTTAAATTTAACCAGACATGGAAACGCCTTTAATTGAGGAAAAATTGTGATGAAATGCGTTTACCACATAGGCACACATGTGTCAAAAACTAAGGAATGCATGCAAATCACGAAGAGAATCTGAGCTAAATTATGCATTATGTGGGTGTTGTGTGATGTCCTTAGGTTAGTTAGGTTTAAGTAGTTCTAAGTTCTAGGAGACTGATGACCGTAGATGTTAAGTCCCATAGTGCTCAGAGCCATTTGAACAATTTTTTTATGTATTATGTGAAGTCGACTGGAAATATTCTTCGGAATGACTCAAAATGGTTCAAATGGCTCTGAGCACTATGGGACTCAACTGTTGAGGTCATTAGTCCCCTAGAACTTAGAACTGGTTAAACCTAACTAACCTAAGGACATCACACACATCCATGCCCGAGGCAGGATTCGAACCTGCGACCGTAGCGGTCCCGCGGTTCCAGACTGCAGCGCCAGAACCGCGCGGCCACTTCGGCCGGCTTCTTCGGAATGATCGTCCTTAAGTGCTTTGGAAACTTGTCTCAGTTCGTAAATAGTATCTACTTTGGAACTGGGTAAGCGCAGTGTACACAAGTTATAATGTACTATGAACACTGAGATATTAATTTTAAGTTACGGCTATTCAATTTGTTTATCTGGTATGAAGCTGAATTTAATAACTACAGTGCACTGACCGTTAGTTGAGACAACTACGTTCATTCACTGGAATAACCACTGCCATGTGTGATGGATAATTGCGACTCTGTCATATTTAGGCATTATTTGCTTTCAGTTATCAGGTGGATACGGAACCGAAGAGAACTTGTCACTGGATAAGCGATCGTGGAATTTGTATCTTACTCTAAGGTCGGCGTGAATGTTGAAAAAGGTCAACAACTATTTGATTCGTGAAAGACGTTAAATGGAGACAGAAAGATAAGCAACTGAAGTGATTCACAAATTTCCATAACTTTTCGTTTAACACTTGTGAGGGCAGTATGTAACAATGTTTGTTTATACGTGTTATTGACTGTTAATGAAGATAACTAAATTTACTCCCAGGTATAATTAGTGCCACGCATGATGGACAATTACGCTAACGCAAAGTGTAAACATTGAGTGCTTTTCACTCTGCAGTGGAGTGTGCGCTGATATGAAATGAAACTTGCTGGCAGATCAAAACTGCGCGCCGGACCGAGAATCGAACTCGGAACCTTTGCCTTTTTTCGGGCAAGTGCTCGGCCGACTGAGCTACCCAAGCACGTCTCACTACCGGTCCTCATATCTTCACTATGAGGGGCGCACGTGTTTTGCTTGGCTAGCTCAGTTGGTAGAGCGCTTGTCCGCAAAAAGGCAAAGGTTCCGAGTTCGAGTCTCGGTCCGGCGCACAGTTTTGATCTGCCATGAGGTTTTATTGTGGTTTTTAATTATCTGGTGGATAAGGATTCGAATAAAAACTCTCAACCGGCTAAACTTGCTGGGATCTGAATTTTCCAGTAACACTGACGTAAATTTTGGCAAGTATCAGCAATTGCTTATTGATTGAAAGGTATTAAATTCCTATTGAAGGACGTGAAACTGAAGTGATTCACTAATTTCTCTAACTTTTCCTTTAACATGAATGAGGGCAGTACTGGGTCATTGTTTCTCCGTATGTGTCACTGGATCGTGGTTCTTTGCTTTATTGTATTAATTAAGGAGTGATACATAATATGTATATAAGATTATCCTTTTTGACCTTATGTATTAGGAACTGAAATGCGCACAGAGCTTCATTATATGTGATGACACATTACACTAGATAAACCAGAAAATTTGATCAGTGCCGGGCACGGGAGTGAATGCTACCTGGTGACGTTGCGGGCATCTTACGTTGGAAAGGAAATATGTAAACGTATCGGAGAACAATAGGGAATCGTACTGGCTACAGTACCGACCACTCTAACTTTTTTTTGTTAAGAATACCCAATACCTTTGTTTCTCTTCCAAGGGTGGAGAAAAGATCTATCATTCCATCGGGTCTTGGTGAATGTATGACAACGCACTTTCATCAAGCGGTGAAAAATGCAAATGAGTCTAAATGCGTAGTTTGACTGCTTTCGGGAGAGGCAAACAGATAGCAATATGTTCAAATGGTTGCCCTTGCATCTGTCTTCTGAGAACTCACTGGGAAAACTACAATGCCTTCAGCAGAAAGTGCTTTGATTAAAGAAACTAGCTGCAAAATTGACATTTATTGGCTATGGCAAGTCTTTACGGGGCACTGTTGTTAGCGCTGTGCTGGACTCTCGTGCTGTGCACTGTCTTCTAACGCACGAAGGGAAAGTTTGCTATTGGCGCCAGAGCGACGCTAAGCCAAAACGATATGGACCGGCAACATAGCTACAACGTCTCGTTGGAGTCAACAACTCATCTCGCCTTTCGGCGAGTTCTTCACAAGTAGCTCCTCGTCCGTAGAGAGTAACAGAACATCGCATCTGGACTCACATCCTCTGGTCTAAGTGTTGGACTTCCAAAACCTCAGGTCACTCCGGCGGGAAAAGAACCATACAACCATTAAATGCACAGTGCGCAATGCTTTAAACATGTTCATACTGCTTTCCTGAAAAATTAGAATATATTTATCATTCTGAGTCTGACAAAAGAGAAAATATGTATGAAAATGTTGTTGATATTATAAACCACGATGACTGGCGGTAGAGTGCCCTGTGTAATTTACTTGTATCTCACTTTTCATTCGGTGACGGTTTTTAGTGGATTATTAATGTTCCTGTGGTGCGTGCAAATGTGCAGAGCTTTGGAGTTGAGACAGAGCAACATGTAACGCTTCGCTCAAGCAGGTCGGTGACCAGTGGATAGGGCCGCGACCTGGGTGGCGTAGAAGTCTTGGAAATGAAGTCGGTTCGGAACTCACAGGGACGGCAGGCGTCGTCCTCCCACATGAATGCATGCGTAGTTGGAGAGCAGTACGGCGCCGTGTGGGGGAGTCTGAGGCTATTTCCAAGTTTTACTGACTTCTTTTCAAGATAACCGCGTGCCGCTTATAGAAAGCGAGGGACTCAGCAAACAATCTCTAGCCTCGTAGCGTCGTCTCTGAATTTCTGAAACCCAGTCGTGAGGCTCTAGACATTGGCGTAAGAACTTGCAGTTGGCGTAAAGACATCAGATCGCAGCACTGAAATAAATGCTTTTTTTGATAGTAGGGAAGAGAGACATTCACGTTATCATTGGAGGTTGAAAAAGACGCGATATTTTTGGTGGAACTCTCTGCTGGACGGCTTTCTCATGGCTGGACCGCAGTCGTTCGTAATTTTGCGATTGGCAACTGGCACTCTCTGGCAGCAGGCAATACGGAGGGCGTAAGTGGGCGTATTGAGGGAAGTAGATCAGTGTAGAGTGGGAGACTGTTCGTATCAAATTCAGGATGGCAAGCTGTGGTGTCCTGATAGACTTGGCGTAGCAGAGTGGTAGCGACAGCCATATCTTGTGAGTTCACAAAGGGTTTGACGACTCTGCCTTCATGAAGGGATCAGCACATCTGCAGCACACACCTCGGCGCCACAGTCATACTTATGATGAGCATACGTCGCCACACCGGTAGAGTAGTTCCATTTCATTTCAGACTTGTGGAATCCAGGACGATCGCTTGTCTGTCTTCTTTTGCACTGGTAATAACTGCATGGACTTCTGGATTTTTGTCAGCAGGTTCCAGTCACTTTTCCAATTGAGAATTACGGTATTAAATAGATGTCAGTAACCGGTGAACTTAGGAGACAGTACATTCTTAACAGACCAAGAAGTACATTAACTGACAGGGTAGTGCTACTGCTTTCCATTTAATCTTCAAATCTGGATAGACATAATTGTCAGAGGTTTTTGATTATTCATCTTCTTTGTTGATTCCGCAATTGTGTTTACGAGTAAATGGGAGTTCTGCATTTAATAATGTTTTCTGTCTGACCCTTTCACTTTAAGCTGTAGGCTTATATTCTGTGTCGAGAAAGATATTAGCAATCAGGTAAAAATCATAATCGACATATAATTCCAGTCAGATAACGTTAGTCAGAGTCAGATATTTATTTTGCAATTTCCCTGCATTAAGAACTGTGTCGAGGGCCATAATTTTTGCGTTATACACTTGTGCGCCAAATTTAGAATTTAATTTTTAAAGAGGAGGCCTGTCCACAATTAATTGTATGAGGTTAAGGGAAATTCTACGCCACGGGATTTTACAGGTAACCCGATTAGAATACAGAGAAGAAGAGTGAGAGACGGCGTGACCTTTACAATTATTGTTGTTAGTCTCGTAACTTGAATTAAAATGTTTGATTAGTCATATGAGTTTAATCGATCATTAATTGGATTTGATTATTACAAATGAGAAACGTAAAGTCGGGAACGGCTTGAATCTTCTCACAGTGTTTGAACGGCGGTGAAACCACTCGTAGGCGACGAGATGTTGGACTGGCATGCCTCATCGCAGTAGATGCAAGTCCGAGGGCTGTCCACTCTTTATAGCAAGACAGGTGGCGATTTGTGGCAGATCTGTCGTAGGAGTGCAGTGCTGGAGAAGTGATTCGGTGCACATAATTCAGATCATGAGCACGAGGAACCATCCAGGGAACAGTTGCTCTTTTAACATGCACCATGCTACGGACGCTGGCGGTTGGGGGGGGGGGGGGGGGGGTAGTATTGCGCTACGGGAGATACGGACCTAGGCTTACGCTTACGTGTGACGTGACCTATGGTGGTAATCTGAGTTACCACTACAGCTATGGACGTTTGTTTTGAGTAATCACTCTTCTGAATGGTCCTCTTTTGTACCAACCTCTTCATTAAAGCGTAGCACACACAAGAACCTCAATGATTTGTTGGATATATTGCAATGTCTGCCTTCCCCTACAGTTTTAATCCTCTGCAGCTCCCTCGAATGCAGTGAAAGTTATTCCTTAATGTTTTAACAAACATCCCATCATTCGGTCCTTCCTTCTTGTCAGTGTTTTACACAGTTCCTTTCAGTGCTGATTCTGCGGAGAACCTCCTCATATCCGTATATCTTATTTTTCTCGTCCTTCAATAGCACCACTTCACTTCTTTTCAGATTTTCTCCCACTCAATGATTCACTTCCATACAATATTGTACTCCAAATGTACTCAGAAATTTCTTCCTCACTTTATATTAGTAGATTTCATTTTGCGAGGAATGCCCTCCTTGCCTGGGCTAGTCTGCTTCTGATATCCTCCCTTCGTCCGCAATGCTTAATTGGCCTCCAACGTAGCAGAATTTCTGAGCTTCGTCTACGCCGTGGCCACCTGTTGAGTTGTTAAGTTTATCGCTAATCTGGTTTCTGCTACTGCCCTTAATTTTCGTCTTTCTTCGATTGCTGTCACGTATTTGAATGAAGCAATTTTATAACAACTTAATTCACGATATCCAGTGATTTATAGCGCAATATGTAAAATTCGTTTATTTGGTTAGAAGCGTATGGGGCCTGAAGATGGCGTAATGAAATGCTGAAACTGGTTGCCTTCAGAATAAAATAAAATAATATCTTAAAGTACACGGCTGTTAATGAAACTGACAATTTCTTCTGTTTAGTCTCAGTTCGTAGCTTGTGCTCATTAGACCATTCCATTCAATATATCCTGTAACCCTCCCTCGCTTTCACTGAGGGTAGCAATATTATCAGTGAATCTTATCTCTGGTATCCTTCCACCCTGAATTTTAATCCCGCCTCTTAACGTCCTTGTACTACGGGAACATTATAGCCCACCACCTCCATCTCTTCATGCTTCGTGTCTTCTCCGATGGCTATGAAAGATTCCACCAGTATAACTGACCTCATGCACTCGTCTTAGCCATCAATTCACACAATTTGAACCCAATGGAACATATGAGACGCCACCTGCACTAGCTTTGCACCCAGAAATCACCGGGCCCTTATTTACAGTAACTGCCTGCCCTGTGCGCGATGATCTGGAACCACATGCCTCCTGGAACCGAAGAAGTACTTGGGGAATTCATGCCACTCAGAATCATAGATTAAGTGGGTTACAAAGATGATCCGACACGCTATTAAGGAGATGAACATAATGTTTCGGCTTCCATTATATTATGCACAGCAGTAATATGGACATGTAGTTCTGTTTTCGTAGTCGAATTTCTCAAGTACTGCATTGTTAAGTTGTCACGGCTCTTGCCGGGGTGCAATATGTATCACTCACCTAAATTAAAGATTTCTGAGGGGTCATTTAAATCTCGCGGTAGCGGCTTTTAATGTGGAGAAATATGAAAATGAAGTTTGAATTATGTTGCAGGAATATCTTTTCATAAGCTTTCTTAACAACGAATGCACTTTGAATCGTACGTGTTTCTACTGTTCCGTACATATTCAAGACTTAGATACTCAAGACGTACCAGATTAGCCACAACAGGTTTCGCTGATGTTTCAAGTAACATTTGATTTTGAGCGAGTAAGAGATGAAAGTATGAGATATTACTTGAGATACAAGTGATTCAAGTAAACAATGGGTCGATATACCATATTGTGTAAAGTGATTTTACATATTGTAACTGAAGTACGCATGTCACAACGAAATTTTTACGCCTTAATTAGCAGCTCTGTCTGTGTTGCGTTACAAATATAACAAATAGGTCCGCAGTTACTGTCACATCTTGTGAAATAAGGGAAAGGCCTTTTATTTTCTGTCAACGAAAGCTGAGCCATATTTCTGTATGGCCACCATTACTGAACACCATGTTGCCTTTCTATACCGGGATTTATACATATTAAGAAAAATCAACAAAGTTGCGGACTTAAACGCTGTTCGTAACTGAGGGGAATCTCTTCAGCGAACAGAGTAGTTCTAAAAATTAAGTTTCAAATCATTCCTGTCGGACCCTGCTGCTGCTTCAGATTTTTACGTCTTTGGAAACTCTGCTATGTTCCATACTTTTTTGGTTGAACGTACACAGACCTTTACACAATGACAGTGTTTGTATAATTAAACTTTTTCGTTGGATCATTTGTGCCGGTAAAGGTAGGAAATATTCATCTTAATGTATTTTCGGTTTTTGTTTTTCTATGAAACTTAGACTATTTAATCTGAGCGTTTTGAAATTTCAGAGGGTTATAAACTGTGAAACTTCCTGGCAGATTAAAACTGTGTGCCCGACCGAGACTCGAACTCGGGACCTTTGCCTTTCGCGGGCAAGTGCTCTACCATCTGAGCTACCGAAGCACGACTCACGGCCGGTACTCACAGCTTTACTTCTGCCAGTATCTCGTCTCCTACCTTCCAAACTTTACAGAAGCTCTCCTGCGAACCTTGCAGAACTAGCACTCCTGAAAGAAAGGATACTGCGGAGACATGGCTTAGCCACAGCCTGCGGGATGTTTCCAGAATGAGAAATCTCGTTCTGGAAACATCCCCCAGGCTGTGGCTAAGCCATGTCTCCGCAGTATCCTTTCTTTCAGGAGTGCTAGTTCTGCAAGGGAACTTGCTGTTCCAACAGGACAATGCACGTCCGCATGTATCCCGTGCCACCCAACGTGCTCTAGAAGGTGTAAGTCAACTACCCTGGCCAGCAAGATCTCCGGATCTGTCCCCCATTGAGCATGTTTGGGACTGGATGAAGCGTCGTCTCACGCGGTCTGCACGTCCAGCACGAACGCTGGTCCAACTGAGGCGCCAGGTGGAAATGGCATGGCAAGCCGTTCCACAGGACTACATCCAGCATCTCTACGATCGTCTCCATGGGAGAATAGCAGCCTGCATTGCTGCGAAAGGTGGATATACACTGTACTAGTGCCGACATTGTGCATGCTCTGTTGCCTGTGTCTATGTGCCTGTGGTTCTGTCAGTGTGATCATGTGATGTATCTGACCCCAGGAATGTGTCAATAAAGTTTCCCCTTCCTGGGACAATGAATTCACGGTGTTCTTATTTCAATTTCCAGGAGTGTAGATAGGAGTAGGACAGACAATCACTTTATATGAAAAAGTAAACTAAAAAAAAAAATGCAGGAAGACCCACACGTGTCCGCACGGAGCTTGCCATAGAATGCTGGCCGCCACCTATGGCAGAAGCTGAAGCCTTGATAATAGCATACAGGACTCAAGTAGCAGGCACCACACGCCTTAACTCCATCGTCCAGCAACTGCCACAATCGCCTAGGCGTCTGGTAGATGAAGAAAGGCATTTCAGGTATTCTCGGGAGTTACCCTTCACGCCTCGGTTGCTCTCTGACCATTAAATGAGATGGCAGCCAACCAAGTATACCAGTAACGACAAGTTCACAATTATCATTATCTTGCCGGTTGAAGCAGTCAACTCGATAAGAGAGAAACACACCGTTATCTACAGATGTGTTTAGCATTCAACAGAGAAAGATAATGTGTGCATTTGGTCTTAAACCACTCTAATATTTTTTCATTACGTGTCTGCCCAGTTGTTGAGGATATTTCCAGTAATAAATTATTATTAACGTACGACATGCTGACAAAGTCCTGCTACAAAGTAACAATGTTTTAGGTCGAATGAACTAAAAACTGTTCTGGGGCATCAGCAATGACAACTAAACAACAAGCTGGTACATGGTGAGAGCCTGATCACGACTAACAACCGTGATTGAATCGATGAGTTTGGATATAGAATATGCAATGGAAATAAGTCTTTAAGGAGGATTGTCAGAAGGATGCAGATAATTGCGAATCTATTCTACTGACTTTAGTCTGTTGTTGCTATTCATTTAGGTAACGGAAAGCTACTCTGAAGGAGGGAGTACTGATTCTAGTAGTGCTGATCATATAAGAAAAACCAGCTTACATACAGGCATTTTTTTCAGAGTGCTTTCACTTCATATTGCACGTTTACAGAAGTACCTGGTATGCATTGACGTCTTTCTCATAGCTACCTGTGCGTGCACATCGATATCGGTTCCACTGCATACGTGTACTGGAAGCTGACGCCTCAATCACACTGGTAGGTTAGCAGCCCCTAACTGTTATTTTAATTAATACATTATAATATTTTCAAGTTGTATTCATCTATTACTCTCATGGATTATGAAATGATTTAGTAGGGGTCTTCTGATAGCTACTACGTGCTGTTATCTAGTCCTGACATAGTTACTAGAAAATTGATAGTGTCTCTTATGTCTGAAGTATTCCATAAACTAATGTGTGTATTAATTTTTTTATATATACGCCAATGTGCCTCAGTCTCCTCCAAAATCAGTTAATTTAACGTCAGAATCATTCGTTAGACAGATATCATAGTTGCTTTGGGGCGTTACGCCTTCAGGATTATCCATTACAGGTTCATACGTTTGGGTAAAATACTGCCCACTGTGACATTCGCATATAACGCAGCGAAGCCCAACACTGCAGCCTTCACATTGTTCTTTCTGTTCGACGGTCATGAGACCGAAACGACAACGGATGCACTGTTACCGTTTCAGCTGGATGTTAATCAGGATGACTACATAAACACGTCACCACTAAGACAAAAGAAGCAAAGTGTGGTGTCACCGCTAGACACCACACTTGCTAGGTGGTAACTTAAATCGGCCGCGGTCCTGTAGTACATGTCGGACCCGCGTGTCGCCACTGTGTATTCGCAAACCTAGCGCCACCACATGGCAGGTCACAAGACACGGACTTGACCTCGCCCCAGTTGTACGGACGACATAGCTTGCGACTAGACCTACCAAGTATTCCTCTCATTTGCCGAGAGACAGATTAAATAGCCTTCAGCTAGTCCATCGCTACTACCTAGCAAGGCGCCATGTGTATCATTGCTAATTGCTTACTACTATGCAAGAGATGTATTTCAACAAGAACAAGACTACATTAAAGTTAAGTATATTAAAATCTCTCTTCTTTTCTTTATAGTTTTCATCCAGTCTCCTGTTTCAGAATTTATGCCCGTCTGCGTTAGTTTCGCGTGCACCTAGCCACTCATTGTGTCGAGACCTTAGGGAATCGACACAACACAAAGGAGGCCATAATCGCCCATGAGAAAGGCCTGAGAGTGCTGTAACACCATGCCTCAACAAGTGAGATACGCCCTGAAAGACTTGGCATATATTTATGCATCTGTATAGAAAGTCGGAAAAGTTCCTAAAACGCTACTTTGCGCTTCATCACTTTCTTCATCGCTTGTTGGATGTCGCTTATTACATTGAAGATTACGACTTCATGAAGAAGGCAAAACTGCAGACACGTCGTTCTCTTCCTCTGCATTAAGTCCTACTGCAGTCCGGAAGCGCAGATCGACGATTGGGGGTTCACCGAAACTGTAGATCCACTCGACGATCGCGAAGCTTCAACGGGAAAGGCTACCTTTGATACTTTTCCTAGTGAAGAACATGTCAAGTCATGACTGGAATGCGAGGATATGCTAGTGCTTCTATACAGGACCACTGACAAGATCAATGTTACGGCGTAAAGTCAAGCGCCGGCACGCCAGTCGGGAACGTTAGACCAGAGAAGACTGTGAACAAGACGTCAGCCAATTGCACGCTGACCGACCCCTCTCCAGGACGATAACGCGACGCAGCGCCCTCTGTGTGAAGACAACAATAGCGCTGCACCCGACTGACCACAGCCAGTTCTACAGAAGCGTCAAGACCCGCGACCCGGACAGAAGCATCAACTGTATTACTTCACTTGTATTAGGAGTTGTATATACTGCAGAGATTTCTTATTTGCATGTCGCTCTTTGTTTGCGACACTTCTGTGTTATAGTCAAATTTAAGTATTGTCATTGATTCATTTCATAATAAAACTCTTTAGTACGATTTGCTTGAATTGTTGTCTAGCGATCCAAGAAGCAGTTTTCCCAGATACCTCCTCTTTGACAAGTAGGCAGAATACAACATTGGCGACGAGTTATCGAAAGAATCCAGGGCCGAAAGCAGCCACTGATTCTCTATTTTGTTTTCTTGTGGAATATTGTGTTTTTCTGACGCCTTAATTCTACATTTTTTTCTTTGCAGGGGTGTGTTTCCTTGCTTTAATAGTGCTTCTTATAGTATTTTTGCTAATCAGAGTTTTCAGGTTGGCGTAGAGTTTTTGTTTTTTTTTTTGCTTTTATTGCTTCTCTTTTCTGTTTATTGCATTTGCCTCTCTCACATTGAACCTGCTCAGGCGCCACAGCTGCAAGCGATAGATGGAATGCAGCTAACACAGATGGTTCACTTTCAGGGTCAACAAATTGCAACTCTACTAAATACATTACAGCAGCTACTCACCTCTCAAGCCACCAATGCAGTGCAGCAGGCACCTACAGATTGCCATAGCGCCTTTTCTCCAGTTTAATGATCAACAAGAGTAATGGCTCGAGTGGTTGCAACAGTATGAAGCCCAAGTAATTGCTCGCAAGGTAGCAGGAACTGTGAAACTCCATCAATTATTGCCAGTGGTAGGAAGCGCAGTGTTTCACCACATACAGAAGTTGTTCCCTAATACAACTCCGAGTGAACTTTCTTATGATCAGGTTGAAGATTCAGTGACTAACTATTATGACCAACAAGTGAATGTGTTAGCAGCTATGTGATGATGATGAGGTCCCATACTCCTCGGTGCACAAGGGGGCGATGCGGGAGACCCGCACGCAGCTATGTATCAATTCTTTAATTGCAAGAAACGGTCAGAACAAATTTATCGCGAATTGATAAATGATTTGCAGGGTATGATGAGCAAATTGAAATTCATATGTGCTTGCGCTGCTTTATATTCAGATATTATGTTGCGTGGTGCGATTGTGAACATTATAACTGGTGTCAAACTTAGAGAATAGATTTTGAAGGAGTCCTATCCTTCATTTCAGCACATAGTGCAAATATTAAATCAGTGCAATTCAGGCACAGTCCCAGTAGGAGGTTCGAGTCCTCCCTCCCTCGGAGGTTCGACCCCCCCCCCCCCCCCCCCCCAGATTAAGTAGTGTGTAAGCCCCGGAACTGATGACCTCAGCGGTTTGGTCCCATAGGAACTTACAACAAAATTACAAAAAATGAAAAAAAGAAAAAATTGTGTGTGACTTAAGGCCGCAGCTAACGTTGACGTGCACGCATATGGGATGTCCTACGTCATGAGACACTGTGCCATCGCACGCAGGACGGTGTGGTCAATGTCGTTTTCCGCTCTCAGCTCTCTCCAGCGGCAGTTGTCAGCTTTATTTGGCTTGCAAACAATAAAGTTCGTTGACAAACATTGACGCGTTTAAAATTTCTACGTTAACTCTATTAAAACGCAGATTTCCTCCCTTGTGCATATGCACGTCATGTTGTTATGTCTGTGATATACATAAATAAAAACTTCAATAACCATGAACAGGCAATAAGACAAAAAAAAAAAGAGGAAAGCTACATATCTATTCAGTAAGGCCATCAGCTTATAGAAGCTCACCAAATCGAACAAATCCACTCCTGATAGAGATTGTACTCGTATTTACATAATATCAAGTGTCACAGAAATTAGTTCTTTTACTTTCGTAAGAAAGTCCCACAAGCTTTTAGAAAACGCAAAGGTGGAAAAGAATTGAGATAGAGCAAAGAAATGGCTCTGAGCACTATGGGACTCAACATCTGCGGTCATAAGTCCCCTAGAACTTAGAACTACTTACACCTAAGGACATCACACATTTCCATGCCCGAGGAAGGATTCGAACCTGCCACCATAGCGGTCGCGCGGTTCCAAACTGATGCGCCTAGAACCGCTCGGCCACACTGGCCGGCGAGATAGAGCTGGATTCTGTCTACCTAGTGTCTGTTCTGTAATGTGATGCTTTTGCCTGTTACACAAGGCTTCGTGTTAAGTAACTTAGAATCTAATGTTATAATCATTTATAGCCTTCAATTTCTTAATTTACATTTAATGATAACAGGTCCAAATAACAACGAAAGGTTTTTCATGACTCTTCAATATGCCATTGCCTTAAAACTGCTTACTCTTATAACACGCGTCTTATAATGCTATAGTAACTAAATACGAACATTCTTTAACCAACAATATTAAGTTTTCTGCCGATTTCTTACAACAAATCAGACATATAACGATTCGTCCTTGAGACATTCAATGTGCTCGTGCTTAGAAAACAGCATATGTTCATGGGGTATAAGGCATAACGTAAAGCCCATCCAATGTGAGCTTCTACTAGATATTACAAATACATTATGATATCTTGCTTCCCGCTGGCCTCAAGCTTTCTGCTTGTGAAACTTCATTGTAGATGACCATCAATTGTTTATTATTTATTGTAACAGAAGCTATGTTCTTTCTACCAACATCAAAGATGTTCACTTCAAATGTTGCACTGACAACCTGGTTACGCTTTGCTTCGGCTTGATAATGGTCTTCTGAAAACAAACCGGAAGCAATGAGGATAAAAATAAACAGTTGATTGTCATCTACAATGAAGTTTCACAAATATTTGACAGCTCTGAATCGGCTCCCCGACGCTAATGCTTCTGCATGTCACTCAGAGAATGTTCTGGCTTCATATTGGTTCTACTTTACATGAGACGTTGCAGAAATATCGCAGAACTTACTTTGTGTTTCATGTGGGAAAATGCTTCCTCAACATGAATTTGCGGGAAGTGATGTAAGAAAACACGCAGAGCGCCACGTCAGCACAAGCTAACTCGTCCCGTGTGCCGACGGCTATCACCATCAATTATTTATTATTTAGTTAGTAGTAATCATTTCTGGAAGTGGTGTTTGATAGTCTGGAGCGTTAGATGTCTGTGTAAATATCAGCGTTGTGTAACATTCTACATTTGTATGAATAGCAACAATCTCCGTTCAGAAGCTCAGTTCTGTTGTGTTTGTCCTTTGGTTTTCGTAATATAGAGTTTTTCAGTGCTGAGGGTCCCATTTCACTGACGCCCCTACTCTCGGAATTGGACTTCTGTGTGGTTGTGACCTGAATAAATATAGCTGCATTAACTGTGATAATTATTTCTAAGATACGTATAATTTATGTCAGAACGATGAAAGAAGGTGAATTTTTTGTTTATGGCCTTTATTCCAGAAAATGGTTGGTGCAATTCTTCACGCTGACCTATCGTGTGAAAAACCTCTCGTCTTCACACAACTGTTGCAACATACATCCAACTGATATATATAAACGAAATAAATATCCTGTATGGGTCTACAATCAGCCCGATTAGGCGTAGGCATTAATATTGACACTGAACCTATTTTCGCGAGTTATACGTTTTTTGATGTCTGATGTGGCAGTCCTCGAAGTAGCGTAATAAATGAATAAATATATTTATTTAGGGATCCGAACGGTTTTAGGTACAAAATACACATTCAGTTGAACCATCTTACTCTATTCAAGTGTGGTATCCCTCTACAATTTTTACCATCCAGTACCTTCATGCATTAACGAATTAACTGTTGTTTGATACCCCAGGAAGTGTTGTATGAATCGATATTTCCTTTTAACCAGGTTGTGCCATAAATTAATGTTCTCCCCGAATCGACTGAGTACCTCTTCATTAGTTTTCCAATCTACCATCTAATCTTCAGCATCCTCTAGCACCACTCGTCAAAAGCTTCCGTTCTTTTCTTGTCCGTACTATTTGCCGTCTACGTTTCAAACTCATAAAAATCAGCATTGCAGAAAAATACCTTCGGAAAATACTTCCTAAGCCTAAAATTTGTTTTAGAAAAAACATCCCTTTGTTTTACAAAAACATATTTTTTAACAGTCTGCTTTTTATATTTACTTTACTTTTATCACCATCAATAGATTAGCTCCCCAAATAACATAACTCTTCTACAACACTGTGGCTCATTTCCTAAGCGACGGATTCCCTCAACATCATAACATCTTATGATACAATTCGGCTAAATGTCATCATTCGTGCTTTAGTTTAGCTTATTTTCTTTTTATAGTTTCTTTTCAAGACAGTATCCATTTCAAGTCCTTTATTGTCTCTGGAGGAATTACATTGTCATCAGCAAAACTTAGAGCTTGTATTTCTTCTCACCGCATTTAATCCCTTTCCCATATTTCTTCATAGTTACCATTGCTGTCTGTTTTATGTTCAGACTGAGTGACAAGGGAGTAGCTATCAGTACTCTCCCACTCCCCTCTCAATTACTGGGTCCGTCTCATGTGCTTCGCCTCTTAGAACTGCAGTATGGATTCTGTATACGTTGTAGTAAATATATCGGCCTTTCGTATTTATGCCCCATCCTCAGAATTTCAGAATGTATTCCTGACAAAATGGTGACATTCCTTCTCGAGATCTGCAGACCCTGTAAATATCCTACAAATGCAGCTTTCTATTGCTCAACCAGTCGTCTAAGATAAATTGTAGAATCAATATTTCCTCAAGAGTTCTTACATTTCTTCAGAACCCAGACTGACATTCTCTCGTATCATCTTACACAGCTGTTTCATTTCTGTAGGCAATTCGTGTTAGCACATATCAGTCGTGATTTATTAAACTGATGATTTGACAATACTCATACCTGCTGGCTCCCACCATTATCAGTTGTGGGTTATAGATTAATAATATGAGTCTGAATACAGAGAAATCGAGATTCAAAAGCAGAACCAGAAGTTTTGAATCTGAAAAACAAGAACGTTTGGAGCATGATACCCGTCACGGCATACAATATTTAATGTAAGCTTTATCCTTCGCTGAATGAATCTCTCATAGAGAGCATGTAGGGGAATCTGTCTCATTATTCAGTATGAGTACGCCTTCGTACCTCACAGTGATTAATGGATTAAATGTATATTCTTCATTGGTGTCCGCAAATCAAGCAGTTACATAAATAAATACTCAAAATCTCTAAAGTAAAATCTACCAAGAAAAAAGAGGACTTACGATATCAAACATGTAAAATATAGAAACAAAGTCAACAGATTTTTATTTATTTATGAACGTAGTACAACTCTCAAATCTAAAAACATGAGTACATTCATTTGGCGTGGCACGACTAATATCTTAAAGCATTATTCTGGACAGAAAACTGTCATGTACAGAATCTTATTGACAACATTGCTTGTGAGTTTCATACATATTAAACAAAGTTCTTTCTATAGAGTTGTTCCCAGAGCTCCTAGGAAATGGCTGTGGACTATAAGAAGGTTCCCAGGATTAAGGTCATCCTGGACACACTCTATGGAAGTTAGTCTGAGTTAGCGAGTTGACCATTTCAGATCCTTAATTTATTATTGTAGAAAATACCCATCGACATTTACGATAGATGTTAACGTTGCTCTAGTATAAATAAGTTGCCTAATGCACAGATATTCAGAAACGGCAAAAATATTTTCTAAGTATCTGATTATAGCCAATCCAGATGGGGAAACGTGGATGTAATCGTTCTCCAGATACAGACACGACCTAGTTTGAAGGATGTTTGATGGATGGGTTCCATATTTCGGGCGGCGTATGATACATGGATGCTGTTCTATCGAATTCACTCTTCCCGCAGCAGGAATTACCCTCCTGCTCCTATACATGTCTCTGTAAGATACAGACGATGCAAGCGGATTGCGTGTATTGCGTTTGCAATGTACTACTTCGGCCCCAAAATGCTTTGCTTCTCTCTCAAATGCCTTAGTTTCTCCCGAGCTATTGCTTCCTAATTTACTGAAATTAGAACATGACAGTGTGAGCTCTGAAGTTATATGAATCCATGTCTGCATTAGAATAACACTGACAATATAATGAGAACGTATATTCGTAAAATACTAGCCGTAAATATACCTGCATATGGACACTCAATTTAATGAGCGAATGAACGGGGAGTAACCATAGTGAGCAGAACGTGTACGAAAGCGCAATAAATGTGAAAAATTCTCCTAAACCTATCAGATCGAAGGGCTTCACACATTGGTATGCTACTAAAGCATGTGAATATGTCTACAAAAAATGAAACTAAGTTATAATAGAAAAGTTAAATTTTCGAGATGGCATTTACTGACGACAGAGAAGCGCTGTTATAAAGGAAGTCATAGCGACTGAATAACGATATTCCCGTCTCACACCAGTAATTTATAGCAACACATTTCGCTGCAAGCGTTCCATAGTCTTCGTGGCAAAAATTATGTCTTCGGTGGAGATCTCTTTTATTGTCTTCCCAGTAATATTCCAGGAAAATCATCGGTTTTAAATGTGGGCTCATCAGAGATTTGATAGACTCCTAGTCTTTACGAAAGAATAGGTTTCAGAACTTTAAAACCGAAATCGTTATCGCAAAGAAAACAATAATTTGGATCCACAATCAACAATAAGCAACAAAACATTTACCAGAAAATGGAAAATTTCATAATTCTGACTGATACCGAAAACGGAGCCTCCGTATCGAAGTCTGCAACTATATTTTACAGTCATGTGAGAATGTAAGCTTGTGGGTTATTGTTGACTGCCAAGTACGCAGACTTCAGAGATTCATTTCTCAATACTTCTTCATGTTGGCTGGTCGGTTAAGTTGACCAGAGGCACTTTAGAATCGGACTTGCAGTTTTAATCGATGGCCAGAAGGAAAATATTTGCATTTATTGAAAACAAATGCTGAAATACTCTCATGGCATGTGTAATATGGTCATATTCTTTTTATTTAGTCACCCTGCACCGAAGTGAAGTTACTTTGCATCTTCTTAGATCTGCCTTCAAGCTGGATATTCCCAATGAAATAGTGTACTGTGATGGGATGGAGCCTGGAAGTCTTGCATTTAAATACGATGTACTGTTTTCGATATATGACAAAATGCAGCCTCCATCTAGTAGTTATGATCAGTGACGTCATGTTGTTCATGGTCATAAGAATGAGTCACCGCAGAATCCCGCCCGAGGCACGTCATGTCTGAGTAAGTTGTCGAGCGTTGGCACTGTGAGAGTGCTTCTCGTGTGTAAATATCGCATTGTAGAATAAAGGAATGGTGTGGGCAGTCGAAACCCAGAACGGATCACTGAACGAATATGCTGTTCTGTTTCATACTTGGAAAATCAGCGAAAGAGACTTATGGAATGCTGATAACTGTTTACTAAGGAAATGTCGTCACGCTAAGGGTGTGTTTGAGTGATTTAAACGCTTCCGAAAAGGGTGGGACAATATAGAAGAAGCACCCCGTATTGGCTGGCCCGCACCTGCACGCACCCCGCACAACGTAGAGGAAGTGAGACAATTTTTGTCCCAGTATAGTGGTGTGACAGTGCGAATGAAAGCAGAGGAAGTGGGAAATGATCTAGAGACAGGTCGAGTAAGTACGCCCCTTGCACACCTAACAAGAGGACTGGACCATTCCCGACGATAATACTCGGCCACCCACTGCCTTTCTGATACAGCTGTTCCTGACCAACAGGGGACTGGCGTCAAACACCCACCCCACTACACAGACTTGTATATCTTGGATTTTTTTTGTTCCCCAAACTAAAATCAGTCCTGAAGAGCCAGAGATTTGGACATTTCAGGCATAAAACATAATAATAATAACAATAATATTGACAATAATAATTACATGTGGCTCATCTGCCTGGTGAAAGTCTTTCAATTGGGTGCCACTTCGTTTACTTACGTGTCGCTAACCAGCCGGGGAAAGGGGACCTACACTTTAAAGTGGAATCCGAAGCACGTTTCGCTTCTGGTGACTCCTCACATCGTTGAGAGGTGAAGGAAGCTTGCCATGCCAAAAGCGTAATGACCAGACTTCTTCTCTGATACGGTAACCTATCCCGTATAAACTAAGCATTTCTGCGATCTCTTCGAGCGACATTTCGAACGATACATTACAGACTCTGACAGGTCGCAAGCCAAGAACGGCGTGCTTTACTGTTACATTTTGAATATACATAATTTATATTGCTGTCAATCCGAATACCTAATACCTCCACATCAAGCGACCGTCCATCGATTTCCAAATAGCGAGAGGAGAAAGCCTTTTCCGTGTGCCAATCGAAACTAAATTTCAGTGTTTCGATTCTCGAGGAAGGAGTGATACAGTTCGGTGGAGACATCCCTGCAGCATAAATGACACTCCGTAGTATACAAGGGCTCCGCTGCCCATAGCCACAGCGAACCTGCACACGCCACGGCAGGCAAACACAGACTTGACCACCGGGCACGAGATGCCCAGTTTAACATAACAGTCAACTGAGAGGTACCCTGAAGACAACTACGCCAAGAATTTCCAGGCCCTACTCAGCCATTCTCAGCAGTGCATTACCGTCGACAGTGATTACTTCAAAGTTCTGTAACTTCTACTTCAGGTAAGCCAACAGTCAATTAGCAGTATAGGCA
Source organism: Schistocerca nitens (assembly GCF_023898315.1). Classification (NCBI taxonomy): domain Eukaryota; kingdom Metazoa; phylum Arthropoda; class Insecta; order Orthoptera; family Acrididae; genus Schistocerca; species Schistocerca nitens. The sequence continues at coordinate 269,223,569 of NC_064618.1, forward strand.
CATTCAGTTATCTTCCTGGAGAAAGGTTGTACAAAAGGAACTAATTATATATATATATATATATATATATATATATATATATATATATATATATATTCGTATCTTGTATATTGTCACCATTGTTGTTCAATATAGCACTGGACGAAGTGAACAGGCAGTGGAGAGTAATAAACGAGGTAATGAGAATACCAGAGTCCCATGTGGGGGACAAAAAGGACAACAGGGTTCAAGTGGATTGCCTAGCCTTTGCAGACGACATAGCAATAATAAATGAGACGGAAGAAGACGCAAAGACACAACTCGACAAATTTAGTAAGGTACCCAGAAAGGTGGGACTGAGGATCGCCTATAACAAGACAAAGACCACTGCAGACTGGGAAACACTGGAAGGCACTGTGAAAATGGTGGACAAATTTAAATACCTGAGTGAACTTATAACAGGAAGCAAGAGGAGCAAGGAGGGAATAACAGAGAGGATAAAGAAGATGAGGTCAGCCTTCTGTATGACGAGAGAGATATACAATAAAAAGAATATACCCACAGAGGCAAAGACAAGCCATTACAAGGCAGCGGTGAGGAATGCAGCATTATATGCTGCTGAGACGGTGACACTAGGAAGAAATGGGGCAGAACAACTAGAGAAAGAAGACAGAAAAATACTGAGAAAAATACTGGGTCCCAAAAGAGGTGGATGCGAAGACCTAGGGAAGAGTTGTACCGGAATATGAGAACAATATCTGGGGAAATAAGACTCAAAAGGGTAAGGTTTGCTGGACATGTATTTAGGACGAGTATGTACAGAATGAAGAAGAGAGTGTGGGAAACAACAGGGAGGACAAGGGGAAAGATAGGAACCAAGTGGGTTGTAGAACTTCGGAAGGACTGCATGGAACTGGGAATCAAGGCCGAAGGAAAGGAAAATAGGAGGAAGAAATATACACCGATCAATATGCCAGAGATCAACGACAGAGAAGAATACAGGAAAAGATTAGAGTGTCACCAGTGGAGCCGACAGGAGAAAAGGACACTGAAGATGTCGGAAGAAGAGCGGGAGAGAAGAAGAGAAAGAATGAAGAGGTTATGGGAGAAGAAGAGGAAAATGCACTCCACGAAGAGGCTACAGAGGTCGTAACGCAAGAAGAAGAAGAAGATTCGTATCTCCATTTGGTATTCCACCGATCGATTTTCATTTAACAAAATGCGCCTTTTCAAGTTCTCGAAATGTACTGCTTTAAGTTTATCATCTAGATATATTTATTTCCTAACGAATAACCTTTCTCACATCGTTTTCAAAACGTAAATTTGTGTAAACTGATAACTTTTACTTGGAGACATACTACTTCAACGATTATACACGTCTACCTCCACTTGTATCTTTGAATTCATTTAACATCAAGCACATTGTCAGTCTGTTACAGCTTTCATGACATGTAAAAAATGAACTAATATCTAAGGAAACCTAAAGGCGCTTGTAATCAAGCAATCTCTTGGAAAGTTTCGTTGTCTACTATTCGGAAATTATGACGGCGGTAGTTAGCCAGGTCCTCGTACAGCCGGAAGGCGACGGTCTCGAAGAGCTTGAAAACCACCGGCGGCAAGCGCTGCGCCCCAGCCAGGTCTGCCAGCCGGTTGAGGTAGGGCACCTGCTCCCGCCCCAGGTAGTGCGGACGGATGCCCTCCTCTCGGCGGCGACGCCTCTCCGCCTCGGCGTCGCGTCGCAAAGTGTCGGTGTCGGGAAGGCTGCAGCGACCGTCCAGCACCGCAACGAAGAACCGTGACTGCAACAGAGGGTGCCGAATGAGATGAAATATACCGCAAATTCAATGCTCCAGTTTCTTTGGCGGGGAAGCAAACTGCATTGCCACTTGACAAACTGTACGAAGTATTCAGAATGAGATTTTCACTCTGCAGCGGAGTGTGCGCTGATATGAAACTTCTTGGCAGATTAAAACTGTGTGCCGGACCGAGACTCGAAGTTGGGACCTTTGCCCTTCACGGGCAAGTGCTCTACCAACTGAGCTACCCAAGCACGACTCATGCCCCGTCCTCACAGCTTTACTTCTGCCAGTACCTCGCCTCCTACCTTCCAAACTTCACAGAATGCTGAAACCAGAGCTTGAGATGAGCATCTATACCTGAGAGAGGCGTGTGCAAACCCAATTGCATGGGATCCTTCAGTACCGCTGCGAGCGTGAAGTCCAGAATTTTTCTCAAATGACAACAGTTTAATCGTTGCTTCCGTAGAGGAAGTCGAGGTCGACGACCGCGATCAGGAGCCGCGGCTTAGCGCGCGTCGACTGTATTCACAATGGCAGCAGACTACTTCCGCAGCGAAACAGCAGCCGGTGCCGTGTATAGCCTTCAAATGTGCTATATGTTGTTGTTGTTGTGGTCTTCAGTCCTGAGACTGGTTTGATGCAGCTCTCCATGCTACTCTATCCTGTGCAAGCTTCTTCATCTCCCAGTACCTACTGCAACCTACATCCTTCTGAATCTGCTTAGTGTATTGATCTCTTGGTCTCCCTCTACGATTTTTACCCTCCACGCTGCCCTCCAATGCTAAATTTGTGATCCCTTGATGCCTCAGAACGGGTCCTATCAACCGATCCCTTCTTCTCGTCAAGTTGTGCTACAAATTTCTCTTCTCCCCAGTTCTATTCAGTACCTCCTTTTTACTTATGTGATCTACCCATCTAATCTTCAGCATTCTTCTGTAGCACCACATTTCAAAAGCTTTTATTCTCTTCTTATCTAAATTATTTATCGTCCATATTTCACTTCCATACATGGCTACAATCCATACAAATACCTTCAGAAATGACTCCCTGACACCTAAATCTATACTCAATGTTAACAAATTTCTCTTCTTCAGAAACGATTTCCTTGCCATAGCCAGTCTACATTTTATATCCTCGCTACTTCGACCATCATCAGTTATTTTACTCCCTAAATAGCAAAACTCCTTTACTACTTTAAGTGTCTCATTTCCTAATCTAATTCCCTCAACATCACCCGATTTAATTTGACTACATTCCATTATCCTCGTTTTGCTTTTGTTGATGTTCATCTTATATCCTCCTTTCCAGACACTGTCCATTCCGTTCAACTGCTCCTCCAAGTCCTTTGCTGTCTCTGACAGAATTACAATGTCATCGGCGAACCTCAAAGTTTTTACTTCTTCTCCATGAATTTTAATACCTACTCCGAATTTTTCTTCTGTTTCCTTTACTGCTTGCTCAATATACAGATTGAATAACATCGGGGAGAGGCTACAACCCTGTCTCACTCCTTTCCCAACCACTGCTTCCCTTTCATGCCCCTCGACTCTTATAACTGCCATCTGGTTTCTGTACAAATTGTAAATAGCCTTTCGCTCCCTGTATTTTACCCCTGCCACCTTCAGAATTTGAAAGAGAGTATTCCAATTAACGTTGTCAAAAGCTTTCTCTAAGTCTACAAATGCTAGAAACGTAGGTTTGCCTTTTCTTAATCTTTCTTCTAAGATAAGTCGTAAATTTAGTATTGCCTCACCTGTTCCAACATTTCTACGGAATCCAAACTGATCTTCCCCGAGGTCCGCTTCTACCAGTTTTTCCATTCGTCTGTAAAGAATTCGTGTTAGTATTTTGCAGCTGTGGCTTATTAAACTGATAGTTCGGTAATTTTCACATCTGTCAACACCTGCTTTCTTTGGTATCGGAATTATTATATTCTTCTTGAAGTCTGTGGGTATTTCGCCTGTCTCATACATCTTGCTCACCAGATGGTAGAGTTTTGTCATGACTGGCTCTCGCAAGGCCATCAGTAGTTCTAATGGAATGTTGTCTACTCCCGGGGCCTTGTTTCGACTCAGGTCTTTAAGTGCTCTGTCAAATTCTTCACGCAGTATCTTATCTCCCATTTCATCTTCATCTAAATCCTCTTCCATTTCCATAATACTGTCCTCAAGTACATCGTCCTTGTATAAACCCTCTATATACTCCTTCCACCTTTCTGCCTTCCCTTCTTTGCTTAGAACTGGGTTGCCATCTGAGCTCTTGATATTCATACAAGTGGTTCTCTTCTCTCCAAAGGTCTCTTTAATTTTCCTGTAGGCAGTATCTATCTTACCCCTAGTGAGACAAGCCTCTACATCCTTACATTTGTCCTCTAGCCATCGCTGATTAGCCATTTTGCACTTTCTGTCGATCTCATTTTTGAGACGTTTGTATTCCCTTTTGCCTGCTTCATTTACTGCATTTTTATATTTTCTCCTTTCATCAATTAAATTCAATATTTCTTCTGTTACCCAAGGATTTCTATTAGCCCTCGTCATTTTACCTACTTGATCCTCTGCTGCCTTCACTACTTCATCCCTCAGAGCTACCCATTCTTCTTCTACTGTATTTCTTTCCCCCATTCCTTTCAATTGTTCCCTTATGCTCTCCCTGAAACTCTCTAAAACCTCTGGTTCTTTCAGTTTATCCAGGTCCCATCTCCTTAAATTCCCACCTTTTTGCAGTTTCTTCAGTTTCAATCTGCAGTTCATAACCAATAGATTGTGGTCGGAATCCACATCTGCCCCTGGAAATGTCTTACAATTTAAAACCTGGTTCCTAAATCTCTGTCTTACCATTATATAATCTATCTGATACCTATTAGTATCTCCAGGATTCTTCCAGGTATACAACCTTCTATCATGATTCTTGAACCAAGTGTTAGCTATGATTAAGTTATGCTCTGTGCAAAATTCTACAAGGCGGCTTCCTCTTTCATTTCTTCCCCCCAATCCATATTCACCTACTATGTTTCCTTCTCTCCCTTTTCCTACTGACCAATTCCAGTCACCCATGACTATTAAATTTTCGTCTCCCTTCACTACCTGAATAATTTCTTTTATCTCGTCATACATTTCATCAATTTCTTCATCATCTGCAGAGCTAGTTGGCATATAAACTTGTACTACTGTAGTAGGCATGGGCTTTGTGTCTATCTTGGCCACAATAATGCGTTCACTATGCTGTTTGTAGTAGCTAACCCGCACTCCTATTTTTTTATTCATTATTAAACCTACTCCTGCATTACCCCTATTTGATTTTGTATTTATAACCCTGTAATCACCTGACCAAAAATCTTGTTCCTCCTGCCACCGAACTTCACTAATTCCCACTATATCTAACTTTAACCTATCCCTTTTTAAATTTTCTAACCTACCTGCCCGATTAAGGGATCTGACATTCCACGCTCCGATCCGTAGAATGCCAGTTTTCTTTCTCCTGATAACGACGTCCTCTTGAGTAGACCCCGCCTGGAGATCCGAATGGGGGACTATTTTACCTCCGGAATATTTTACCCAAGAGGACGCCATCATCATTTAATCATACAGTAAAGCTGCATGTGCTATATGCGTATGGCATATTTGGCTGGGAGCCCCCTTCTGGGGAGTTCAGCCACCTGGTGTAAGTAATTTTATTTGACGCCACTTCCGCGACTTGAGCATAGATGATGATGATGACGATGGACTCGCATGCCGGAGGATGATCGTTCAAATCCGCGTCCGGCCATCCAGATTTTACGTGATTTTCCTAAATGACTCATCGCAAATGCTGGGGTGGTTCCTTTGAAAGGGGAAGGTCGATTTCCTTCACCATCCTAGGCACAACGTGTGCTTGTGCTCCATCTCTAATGACATCGATGTTGATGGCTCTCGATCTTCCAGCATAACCGAGTCCATCAACATCAGGTAGCAAATATGAGGTAGTCAAGGAGGTGAAAACGTAGGTTCTACAATGCCAAGACTGCTTGGTAGCTACAACAAGAAAACACAATTAATTAGCAAGAGTACAAAATAAGAAATTATTTACTACTTAACTTTGTTGTAGTCCATCAATTGGTTGACAATTATAGAAGATGCGACTAGACTAAGCGTCTGTGGAATGACATAATTTACAAGTCACAAATCTTGCAGTGACGAATTAATCTCTCGTAATCTTGAATGTCGAATCTGAAGTGTGGTCAAAATTAAGAGGAGATAAATTACAGAGCTGCACATAACCTTCATCTTAAACCATTTGTCGAGCTGTTTTCGATCTGTCTAGCTGTTTTCGATCTTGGTGATCCGGCATACAGTCACTTGGAGCAATGATCTTAGTTTTGCTAACATATGCGTAAACCCATATTACATCACCTGTTTGATACCTTTCACTAGTTCTACATCGTTATGTACTTCAACTAGCGACTCCTTAGGAACTCCCATTCGCCACTGTTTTTATTCGAAAGTGTTTCAAAATCGTTAATGTAGACGTAGCTGTCACATTTAGTTAGCATGAACGGGCTTCTATTTCTTTGAAATCAAAAAATGGCTCTGAGCACTATGGGACTTAACTTCTGAGGTCATCAGTCCCCTAGAACTTAGAACTACTTAAACCTAACTAACCTAAAGACATCACACACATCCACGCCCGAGGCAGGATTCGAACCTGCGACCGTAGCGGTCGCACGGATCCGGACTGTAGCGCCTAGAACCGCTCGGCCACATCGGCCGCCCTCTTTGAAATCAGTTGTTTGTAAAATCTGGCTGTAGGAATCCGATTGCAGCGCTAGAGTATGCACGTCATCTTTCAGGACCACCTGATTAAGCGCGTACACAGCTTGCTTTGCGGACTATCCCCAAACAAGTCACCGATGCTCATTGGGTAACAGCTACCGCGATTAGCGTCGTTGCTATTCCAATGTCAACCACAATTTCTCGTATCTTTTTCTGTTAAAGGTTTCCCAAGTTCCACTGGTTAAGACTGTAGGTGGTCTGGATGAAATTCACGAGCAGGGCTGCGCAACAAACTAGTAAACCGAATTTAGGACTGGTGTCATCTCATGCTGTAGCAAAGCTACCTCACATTCATAAGTGTTTTAAACGCTGAGTACGTAATTATCACATTGCTTTACTGTTTGTCTGTTGCTAGTTTGTGGCCTCCCTTCTGTCCCTTATTATATAACTTCTCCTGGCGGAAACGTCTGCTGCAGGTTCAACCCCAGAAGCTGCCATGGTCAGAGCACAGAAACTCTGCAGATAAGATTTTTATCTGCTGATGGGGAAGTGGCAACAGATTGGACAGCTAACTCAATTATTCTCACCCATCTCTCCTCATAGATACTATCCACACTGCAAGATGGATATTGCTTTCACTAAAGCATATTTGGAGAATGGAAGTCATTAACGGGCTAAGTGCTAAACAACTATTTCCGAATTACTCAGCTTTTTTTGTTTTGACAAAAATATTTTCATGAAGAAACCTCAAAAATATGTTTTTATTTTTCCACGGTAAGAGCAACACAACTACTGAAAATTTTTTAAGTTCCTTTCTTGAAAATCTTGTAGGTGCTCCAGTCTTCAAGTTCGTTAAACATTGTTCTCGTCTCGACGACACCAGGTGTAATTTCTTTTTTAAATTGAATCTAACTGCATTTGTAAATATTTATTTTCGTTGTGTCAATATATGTATTGGATAATTTTTTAAAATAAAGTTGTCGTCAGGCAGGAGCTTAGTAATCACAAATGGATTGCTTGGTGTCGCATTCCTCCTAAGTTTCACAAGTTCATTATGTACCTGACATTCTAACATTCTTCCAGTCTGGGCAAAATCTCTGTCACACGGTGCAAACTGCTACAAAACTTTGTGGCACTTATCCATCTTTAGTCTCACTGGTGTACCGTCACAAACTGCTCATGTTATCCTTCTGGCACTAAGAAATGGTCGTAGCTTTTCACGTTGTTTTCAACAGCACTTAGCTTGGTTTTTCGGTTCTGACAAAAAAATTTTTTTTCGGCACCTAACCTGTTATTTCTTTCCGCTCTACATTTGTAGATTTTGAGAAACTACTGAGTGTGGTCAAAATTAAGAGGAGATAAATTACAGAGTTGCTATAGCACAATACACATTTCTCAAAAACCGAAATTTGGTAACATCGAGTATAAATGTCAGCATTATTAAGGGTTAGTACAGTATGTACTAGAACGAATAAAGAAGGCAAAAGTGAAAATGGAAGTTAACGATAATGTCACTGAAAATATCACTGATGGTGAAACGACTTCTTTTTCGGTAGAGAAATCACAGTTGCTATTGGAATACGGAAGATGGGAGTATTAAAGGAAACCAGAGAGAGAGTCACGTTCATCAAACTACTTTCCATTAGGAATGTGAGTGCACTCAATCACCGTGAAGTGACTTTCAAAAGATAGACCACAGCAATAAGTCGTTCTTTCCTTTCTGGTTTTATTAAGCAAATCTAGATTTTGGCCAGCACCTAGCCATTATCAATGTACTATTTCACAGTATCAATGCGCGTCCTAGTACATCAGTTTCATGCTGTTCGCGCTTCTGTCATACTTCGTTCCAGACGTCTTCAACAAAGAAGCCCAAACAACAGGGGACTGACATACTAGGACTCGCATTGATACTGTGAAATAGTACACTGATAATGGCCAGAAACTAGCCGAAATCCAGATTTGCCCAATACAGTGTGAAAGGAAAAGACGACTGATTGCTGTGCTCTATCATTTGAAAGAGACGCGTTCGTCTGCAAATGAAATCTGTTCTTGGCGTACACTGGTCACTACTTCCGGGAAAAGCAGACAACACGCCACCGCTCACCTGCAGGTCGAAGAGAGCGAACGGGCAGACGATGAAGGGCAGACCGATGAAGGCCAGCGTGGGTCGCTCCACACTGACCACGTGCATCAGCAGCGGGTGCACCTCGTCCGCCTCCACCTGGACGCCGCAGTCCGGCGTCAGGAACGGGAACGAGTAGCTGTAACCTGCGTTGGAAGAACGGAAGCCACAGAGGTGAAAAGTGAGATGGCAGAACGTCCAAAACAACGCAAAAAAACTGTACGTATGGGAAAACAATGACAAGCCGCTAAGTGTTATCAACGCAGCAGGCTGTAGCTCGCATTTCAGTCTCCTGTTTTTTTATACGCTTTAGTCCGAAGAGTGGCGTGAGGCAGCTACTCCACATGCTAGTCCTCCGTCCCTCCCACCTCCTCCCTCCACAAATAATACGAATCTGAAGATTTATTGATGCCTGAGGCTTCCCTCTGTATCATCCTGTTTTTGTCAACTGCAATACATTTATTTACCTCATCTCTTTAATTATTCCGTCCGTCCAACTAATCATCATTCTCCTTTTGTAGCACTACCTATCAGAAGATTCTATTGTCTTAATTGAGCAATTTATCATCCACGTTTCTTTCCAGTAGGCTGCACTCCTGCAAATGATTAGCTTTTCAGAGCATTCACACAAGGTTGGCGCTGGTGGCGACACCTACAACATGCTGACATGAGGAAAGTTTCCAACCGTTTTCTCATACACAAACAGTAATTGACCGGCGTTGCCTGGTGAAACGTTGTTGTGATGCCTCGTGTATGGAGGAGAAATGCGTACCATCACGTTTCCGACTTTGATAAAGATCGGATTGTAGCCTATCACGATTGCGGTTTATCGTATCGCGACATTGCTGCTCGCGTTGGACAAGATCCAATGACTGTTAGCAGAATATGGAATTGGTGGGTTCAGGAGGGTAATCTGGAACGCCGTGCTGGATCCCAATGGCCTCGTATCACTAGCAGTCGAGATGACAGCCATCTTATCCGCATGGCTGTAACGGATCGTGCAGCCACGTACCGATCCCTGATCAACAGATGGGGGCGTTTGCAGGACAACAACCATCTGCACGAACAGTTCGACGACGTTTGAAGCAGCATGGACTATTAGCTCGGAGACCATGGCTGCGGTTACCCTTGAGGCTGCATCACAGACAGGAGCGCCTGCGATGGTGTACTCAACGACGAACCTGGGTGCACTAATGGCAAAACGTCATTTTTTCGGATGAATCCAGGTTCTGTTTACAGCATCATGGTGGTCGCATCCGTGTTTGGCGACATCGCGGTGAACGCACATTGGAAGGGTGTATTCGTCATCGCCATACTGGCGTATAGCCCGGCGTGATGTTATGGGGTGCCATTGGTTACACGTCTCGGTCACCCCTTGTTCGCATTGACGGAACTTTGAACAGTGGACGTTATATTTCAGATGTGTTACGACCCGTGGCTCTACCTTCATTCGATCACTGCGAAACCCTACATTACAGCAGGATAATGCACGACCGCATGTTGCAGGTCCTGTATGGGCCTTTCTGGACACAGAACATGTTTGAGTGCTGCCCTGGCCAGCACATTCTCTACATCTCTCAGCAATTGAAAACGTCTGGTCAATGGTGGCTGAGCAACTGGCTCGTCACAATACGCCAGTCACTACTCTTGATGAACTGTGGTATCGTGTTGAAGCTGCATGCGCAGCTGTACCTGTACACGCCATCTAAGCTCTGTTTGACTCAATGCCCAGGTATATCAAGGCCGTTATTACGGCCAGAGGTGGTACTGATTTCTCAGGATCTATGCACCCAAATTGCGTGAAAATGTAAAAACATGTCAGTTCTAGTATAAAATATTTGTCCATTGAATACCCGTTTATCATCTGCATTCCTTCTTGATGTAGCAATTTTAATGGCCAGTAGTGTATATCCTCTCTACTTCCACCGTATTTAGACATTTTTCAGCTCAAAAAGCAAGAGTCGTCCACTAATTTTACTTGTAACATTTTAATCGATTAATCTAATTCGTCTACAATCCATTTCTCGTGTTTTAATTTTGTTGATGTTCGCCTTGAAAACCGGTTTAATGACACTATTCGTTGCCTTCAAATGAGCTTCCATGTCCTTTGCCATCCTGGGGGAATTATTTCACAGGAAATCTTGAAGTTTTAATTTCTGTTTCATGAACTTGAATTTCTCTTCCAAATTTATCTTGGTTTAAGTTACAGCTACCCCCCCCCCCCCCCCCCCCCCCCCATGAACCATGGACCTTGCCGTTGGTGCGGAGGCTTGCGTGCCTCAGCGATACAGATAGCCGTACCGTAGGTACAACCACAACGGAGGGGTATCTGTTGAGAAGCCAGACAAACGTGTGGCTCCTGAAGAGGGGCAGCAGCCTTTTCAGTAGTTGCAAGGGCAACAGTCTGGATGATTGACTGATCTGGCCTTGTAACAATAACCAAAACGGCCTTGCTGTGCTGGTACTGCGAACGGCTGAAAGCAAGGGGAAACTACGGCCGTAACTTTTCCCGAGGGCATGCAGCTTTACTGTATGATTAAATGATGATGGCGTCCTCTTGGGTAAAATATTCCGGAGGTAAAATAGTCCCTCATTCGGATCTCCGGGCGGGGACTACTCAAGAGGATGTCGTTATCAGGAGAAAGAAAACTGGCGTTCTACGGATCGGAGCGTGGAATGTCAGATCCCTTAATCGGGCAGGTAGGTTAGAAAATTTAAAAAGGGAAATGGATAGGTTAAAGTTAGATATAGTGGGAATTAGTGATGTTCGGTGGCAGGAGGAACAAGACTTCTGGTCAGGTGACTACAGGGTTATAAACACAAAGTCAAATAGGGGTAATGCAGGAGTAGGTTTAATAATGAATAGGAAAATTGGAATGCGGGTAAGCTACTACAAACAGCATAGTGAACGCATTATTGTGGCCAAGATAGATACGAAGCCCACACCTACTACAGTAGTACAAGTTTATATGCCAACTAGCTCTGCAGATGACGAAGAAATTGAAGAAATGTATGATGAAATAAAAGAAATTATTCAGATAGTGAAGGGAGACGAAAATTTAATAGTCATGGGTGACTGGAATTCGATTGTAGGAAAAGGGAGAGAAGGAAACATAGTAGGTGAATATGGATTGGGGCTAGGAAATGAAAGAGGAAGCCGCCTGGTAGAATTTTGCACAGAGCACAACTTAATCATAGCTAACACTTGGTTTAAGAATCATGATAGAAGGTTGTATACATGGAAGAACCCTGGAGATACTAAAAGGTATCAGACAGATTATATAATGGTAAGACAGAGATTTAGGTACCAGGTTTTAAGTTGTAAGACATTTCCAGGGGCAGATGTGGACTCTGACCACAATCTATTGGTTATGACCTGTAGATTAAAACTGAAGAAACTGCAAAAAGGTGGGAAGTTAAGGAGATGGGACCTGGATAAACTGAAAGAACCAGAGGTTGTACAGAGTTTCAGGGAGAGCATAAGGGAACAATTGACAGGAATGGGGGAAAGAAATACAGTAGAAGAAGAATGGGTAGCTTTGAGGGATGAAGTAGTGAAGGCAGCAGAGGATCAAGTAGGTAAAAAGATGAGGGCTAATAGAAATCCTTGGGTAACAGAAGAAATATTGAATTTAATTGATGAAAGGAGAAAATATAAAAATGCAGTAAATGAAGCAAGCAAAAAGGAATACAAACGTCTCAAAAATGAGATCGAAAGGAAGTGCAAAATGGCTAAGCAGGGATGGCTAGAGGACAAATGTAAGGATGTAGAGACTTATCTCACTAGGGGTAAGATAGATACTGCCTACAGGAAAATTAAAGAGACCTTTGGAGATAAGAGAACCACTTGTATGAACATCAAGAGCTCAGATGGAAACCCAGTTCTAAGCAAAGAAGGGAAAGCAGAAAGGTGGAAGGAGTATACAGAGGGTCTGTACAAGGGCGATGTACTTGAGGACAATATTATGGAAATGGAAGAGGATGTAGATGAAGATGAAATGGGATATACGATACTGCGTGAAGAGTTTGACAGAGCACTGAAAGACCTGAGTCGAAACAAGGCCTCCGGAGTAGACAACATTCCATTGGAACTACTGACGGTCCTGGGAGATCCAGTCATGAGAAAACTCTACCATATGGTGAGCAAGATGTATGAAACAGGCGAAATACCCTCAGACTTCAAGAAGAATATAATAATTCCAATCCCAAAGAAAGCAGGTGTTGACAGATGTGAAAATTACCGAACAATCAGTTTAATAAGCCACAGCTGCAAAATACTAACACGAATTCTTTACAGACGAATGGAAAAACTAGTAGAAGCCGATCTCGGGGAAGATCAGTTTGGATTCCGTAGAAATACTGGAACACGTGAGGCAATACTGACCTTACGACTTATCTTAGAAGAAAGATTAAGGAAAGGCAACCCTACGTTTCTAGCATTTGTAGACTTAGAGAAAGCTTTTGACAATGTTGACTGGAATACTCTCTTTCAAATTCTGAAGGTGGCAGGGGTAAAATACAGGGAGCGCAAGGCTATTTACAATTTGTACAGAAACCAGATGGCAGTTATAAGAGTCGAGGGACATAAAAGGGAAGCAGTGGTTGGGAAGGGAGTAAGACAGGGTTGTAGCCTCTCCCCGATGTTATTCAATCTGTATATTGAGCAAGCAGTAAAGGAAACAAAAGAAAACTTTGGAGTAGGTATTAAAATCCATGGAGAAGAAGTAAAAACTTTGAGGTTCGCCGATGACATTGTAATTCTGTCAGAGACAGAAAAGGACTTGGAAGAGCAGCTGAGTGGAAGGACAGTGTCTTGAATGGAGGATATAAGATGAACATCAACAAAAGCAAAACAAGGATAATGGAATGTAGTCGAATTAAGTCGGGTGATGTTGAGGGTATTAGATTAAGAAATGAGACACTTAGGGTAGTAAAGGAGTTTTGCTATTTGGGGAGCAAAATAACTGATGATGGTCGAAGTAGAGAGGATATAAAATGTAGACTGGCAATGGCAAGGAAAGCGTTTCTGAAGAAGAGAAATTTGTTAACATCGAGTATAGATTTAAGTATCAGGAAGTCATTTCTGAAAGTATTTGTATGGAGTGTAGCCATGTATGGAAGTGAAACGTGGACGGTAAATAGTTTGGACAAGAAGAGAATAGAAGCTTTCGAAATGTGGTGCTACATAAGAATGCTGAAGATTAGATGGGTAGATCACATAACTAATGAGGAAGTATTGAATAGGATTGGGTAGAAGAGAAGTTTGTGGCACAACTTGACGAGAAGAAGGGATCGGTTGGTAGGACATGTTCTGAGGCATCAAGGGATCACCAATTTAGTATTGGAGGGCAGCGTGGAGGGTAAAAATCGTAGGGGGAGACCAAGAGATGAGTACACTAAGCAGGTTCAGAAGGATGTAGGTTGCAGTAGGTACTGGGGGATGAAGAAGCTTGCACAGGATAGAGTAGCATGGAGAGCTGCATCAAACCAGTCTCAGGACTGAAGACCACAACAACAACAACAAGTTACAGCTTGCTCAATGTGCAGACTGAGTAACATCAGGGCTAGGCTTCCCTTTCATATTCTGCGAGTTTTATAACTGCAGTGTGATTTCTGTAAAAGTTGTGAATAATCTTACGCTCCTTGTATTCTACCCCTGCTAAGATCAGAGTTTCAGACATTGTATGCCTGACAAAACTGTAAATAGATTTATCTAAACGTGCAAATACTATAAATGTAGGTTTGCCACAATTTAATACTTTTTCTAAAGGAAGACTTAGTGTCAGTATCGCCTCGCCTATTCCTGCAGTTCTTCGGAACTCAGACTGGTGTTTCTTGGTGTCGGTTTCCTTTCTGCAAATATTTCGTGTCAGCTTTTTTCTACCATGGGTTATTAAACTGATGTTTCAGTAGCATTCACACCTGTCAAAACATGCCTTCTTTGCAATTGGAATCATTCTTTTTGGTGTATGAGTGTATTTCGTCTCTCTCATATACATCCCGGATCAGGTGCACTAGCTTTGTCTGATGTACAAAAAATTATGCTCTACTATTTAAGAAATACAAAACGAAGAAAGATGAAAGAATGTGGCAAAAGGATGGACTGCAAAATCAACAAAGGTATGTATACATTTATATCATATAGCAATATTAGGTCTGCAGTAAAGTAAACATTGAGCTAAGTTCGTTATAAGACATGATAAATTACAAAGCTGTGTCACACACATGCAGAGTAATAGGGCCATCACTGTGTCAGGTGGGGACTCGACTAGGCGTTTCAGAGACTCAACTTACGAGTAACGTATTCTGACATGTTCGTGCGGATCGTTTGGACGTGCAACCTCGTAGGAACGGGTATGATAGTGATATACCAGTGCATAAGAGTTATTTCCGAACTGAGACTTACGAGGGGTCTTTGTAGACGGACAGTGTTCATTCGTTAGTCGCATTTGGATGACACAGTTGGTATAACGTTGTCAGCGAAAGACAAATGTAAGTAGTTCGTGCAACAGTGCAGATTTCGGGTTTATTCCGCCAACGTGTCAAAATTTCTTATTCGTACCTTTTTTGTGTCAGAGTTGCCGTGAGCACTTCACTTTTGATATTCGATGGCAGACACATAATTGCCGGGTTTTTGACAATGAGAAACGTTTAGAACGTAGCTTTTCTGCGTAAGAGTTTGATATTCTCACAGTTCTACCTCTTTCTCAAGATTCGACAGCAAGCACTCACTTAAAAAATTTCTTGTCCAGCATGTTTAACTTCATCGTGCAGGGCCTATAAGTGTCGAATTACTGGGAGAAAATGAAGAGTGGAATGGAAAGCATTGTAAGTGGCAATTTTTTCCTAATATGGCGTTTTCAGTTCTGTTGTGTTCTCAGTTCTCTGTTGCGTTTCCCTTGATTTCATCCAGGCGTTAAACCATAGGGAAAAACTTTGAGAGATGCATCAGTAGATGGCGTACTTACCTCCGTATTTCACAAACTTCAACGATATGAAAAGTGATTTTTGTTGACTATAGTTCAGCTTCTTAAAAGCCTCAGGCCGTATTTCTGTTCTTAGATTGTGACAAATAAAACGAGTGTCTCAATATTAATGGCACTTGAAACCAAAATTTTCTTCCCACTATTTTGTCGAAACCTGACTTTTTGAGATCGTGGTTGCCTACAAAATACAACTGCAACCAGCCACTGTTAATAATGCTACGTATTTACACAAATAGCATCGTTACTGAGTTCGAACCGATGGTCCCTGTTCAGAGGATTCTTTACTTTTACATCAAGTTTTTGTTGTTGTTTACGTTAGCCGTTGAAAAAACAGCCAAAAACTAAAGAAATGTTGTTTACATTATTTGTTGAAAAAACAGCAAAAAAGTAAACAACAACATTTACATTTACATTTGGTTCTGAGCCGAGACTCGACCTTGGTAGCTAAAAGCAGACAGAGTAATAGAAAATAAAATAAATAAGTCTAGAGGTGGCGTCGCAACTTCGAGTGGAGTAATAAAGTTTCCAAATAAAAGACACATTTAATTTGGATTACCTATGTTGCTCATGGTGCACCTTCACTTCGCTCAGTACATCATAACTGTAACTTATTTTATGTATGTGTCATATTTTTCATGTCACAGTCCTATATTACATCGTGTGTTCCAGTGATACAAATTAATTTTAATTACGTTTAAATTTTAAAATCTGGTTCATTACGAGCAATCAATGACCACAAAAACAAATAAAACCATCATATTGCGAAATTATTTTAATTTCTTCCATCCCAGGCAGACGTTGTTACAGCCGTAATTCTGTGGACAGGTTGGCAACACTGCTTATCACTAAAAAAATGCAGTACTTATATCCTTTGTGTATGATCCTAAATTGAACACATCGCTAAGTGTAAATGCAAGTGCAAATCACTTACATAGATGTGGGCTGAAGCCATTATATACTGAGGTAAAATATGATACTTTTACATATTAATGGCACATTCATAGCTATGTCGATAAATCGTGAATAAAATCCGCAGATCCAGTAAATTAATTGAGAAGGTTACCTGTACAGTAACAAATGTCGTCCACCTCACAGAATGTACCATCTCTGAAGTTAGCACCCGTCTCTGTGATTGATGTCACATCTGGCTTTTCAATCACGTTCGATGGAAACAAGTGACCAATGGACTTATCAAGATGATGACTAAGAATGACCTGTAGAATCACCAAATAAAATCTGTTAAGACTGCTTTAGTGATGTTTTATATATTGTCATTAAAATTAATACTTGAAGGAATACACACTGCATGATTCAGGTAAGATTTTTGTGAACAGGAAATTTATTTCAAACGTTCAACGTAGGTTACGTTACTTTTTATGCAGAGTTGTGGACATAATTTATTTAGCTATTTTCTAGAGAGTTACAAGAAAGATTTATAATGTTTTATACAGAACATCAACTTTTTAAGTCATGTAGCACATGTATTTAAATCACAGCGTACATGTCTATCTAAGTCCAAATTTTTCAGTTTGAATTAGGGGCTAGAAACGTCCAAAGTTTTAGGGGTGTCTACCACATCTGAACCTAATTGGATGTGTTCAGATGGAGGTTCTGATGGCGGGATATTCATTTAAATAAATTGTTCAAGCGAGTACCCATTTTCTGAATGCAGCTTATTGGGCCTTCTAAACTACTGACAGACGAGATGTAAAGTTGTTAGTAAGTTATGTGGCTACTTATTATCCAGCCCACTTATCACCAAGTGAAACTCCAAAGCAATGGCCTGCCATCTATGACATCATAATCGTCAAAATGACGTCATGAGCTACACCCACTTACTACAAAGTGAAACCCCCAAACAATAATCAGTTATCTATGATACCATCATCATCATAATGACGTCATGAGCTACACCCCTGCAAAACAGGCAATTATAGTGCCGTATTTTATGAGCCATTGATATCAAAAGTCAATCACAGTGCAGTACTTTACCAGCCACTAACATAAAAGAATCAATATGTAGCCACCATCTTGGCCACGTTCAAAGGCATCGGAAGAATCTCCCCTATTTATTCAAAAATATACACGCACACATAGCATAATGTTCCAACTCTGTTATATTTATTATGTGAAACACTGTACTGCCCTGCCTGTAAATTTATTTCCCTCTCTCTGTTTTGTTCTTCTGTAGAAACGTTTATGTCAAAAACCATACTGACTCATCAGTAAATTTCTTCTCTTTCTGCAATGATTACTTTCTCTGACAGTGCAGAACAAATGTAGATAAAAATAACACGCTTAGCAGGCAGCTGACACGTCATCTTAGGCCTGAACGAGAGGATATATATAAAAATACATATTACAAAGCCTATAACTGTACAAAACAAATTTTGGCTACAATTCTACGCTGAAAAGGCAAACAATGATAGGTAACATAAACAAATAGGCATTCTGGATTTCTGTTTTATAAGTGTAAGCTATGGGAAAATTGTAGTTAATGTCTAACTTACAGTTACTGCCTGAAACATGATTGTGGAGTCTCAAATTAAGTGCTACAATCCTATTTCTGTATTTGAATTGTTCTATAATAGTACAATACACTTGTGGCTAATAATAACGTGCCAAAAAGGCAGCTGACTTCGTTTTATGCCTAAATGAGGCTCTGTACAAAAAAGAAGCTGGTTAAGCATATAACTGTGAAAAACAGATATTGACTTAAGTACTATCCCAAGCATGCAAGCAGTGATAGTTGATTCAAACAACCAGGCAGTCTCAATTACTATTCTGTAACTGCTAGCTACTGGAAGAGTGCAATTAATGATTAATTTGATGCCTAAAAAACATAACTGTGAACTCTTAAATCAAGTGCTACAATGGTAATTCCATATCTAACTTGTCTGTAATATTTATCAAAGTAAATAAAGATACTGACATTTCGATCTTAGGCTTGCTTTAGCCAGTGTGCTCATGGTACAAAATATTTGATATCCAGAAGCTGACACCGTCAGGTTATCATATACTATCACTATATATTTGTGTTAATGGTAGTTAGCATGAGCGATAGATAATGACACTTGAAGCTTATGAGCAACATGCTTATGTAGTACGATTTGTTACAAATTTGATGTATCACGGGGAATTCGTTACAGTTTGATGTAACAGGGGCAATTTTACAGTAACATGATGATGTATGTAGCAATTTCGTGCAGTTTTCTTATAACATGTCAATATATGGGGCAATTTTTTTTACTGTTTTACTATAACCTACCGATGTATTGGTTAAGTTGTTGCTGTTTTGGTTTAACAGGACGATTCATTACAATTTTGCTGTAAAAGAGTGATATATTGTGCAATGTGTTATAATTTTGTTGTAAAATAACTACATGTTGGTTCAAAGTGGCATCTAGTTTCGTCTGTGTAGTGGTATGTCAGCATAATCAGCAGAAGAAACCTTTTTTACTGCAATATTGTGTTCTAGCACGGAGATGCTATAGCAAGTGGGTGGCTTCGGAAAGTTGTTAGAAGTATAGCTGAAAGTGAATCAGTCTTTATTTATTGTCTATATGAATGTGTATGACTACTGTTTAGCATTTTATTTCATTGACATTACCATTATTTCCACTACGTCACAGCATAAGTCAGTACTTCGCAAGTGCAATTTCACCTATATGTTAGTTCAATAGGGCCAACTGTATTTTCGTAATTAATACAGACGATTTTTCGATTTGCTTACGTTGTAGCAGAATGATCGAATTATTGAAAAAGCACTGACAAGGCTCACTGACAAACACTGGCCTATGTAAGTGACGTTACGAATGTAAGTAACGTGGGCCAGGTTCGTCCTAGCCATTCTAGTAATGTACATTGTTTACGTTCAAGTGTCAGTGATTTATAAGGGAAGCTTCAACGGTAAAGAGATTTCTTTGAAGAAAGAACTTATCTTATTTTCCTGGTGTCTCTTGAGAACCAGTCGACGGAATTCCATGTGTCTTCGGCAATCCTGCTGAATAATCTGTGGTGAAGTGACGCATGACACGGATGGAAGCTACCTGAGACCAAATGTGAACTCCGATTGACTGACTTACTTCAGAAATAGTTGCGATTTCACTGAACTAACATGTGAATGAAGAACAACAGCTTCCAGACAATCTATTTCGTTCGCTCTGCTTGTTGCAGACCAAATGTGAACACCGATTGACTGACTTACTTCAGAAACAGCAGCAATTCCACTGAGTAACATGTGAAGTATGAACAACAGCTACCAGACCATCTACACTCCTGGAAATTGAAATAAGAACACCGTGAATTCATTGTCCCAGGAAGGGGAAACTTTATTGACACATTCCTGGGGTCAGATACATCACATGATCACACTGACAGAACCACAGGCACATAGACACAGGCAACAGAGCATGCACAATGTCGGCACTAGTACAGTGTATATCCACCTTTCGCAGCAATGCAGGCTGCTATTCTCCCATGGAGACGATCGTAGAAATGCTGGATGTAGTCCTGTGGAACGGCTTGCCATGCCATTTCCACCTGGCGCCTCAGTTGGACCAGCGTTCGTGCTGGACGTGCAGACCGCGTGAGACGACGCTTCATCCAGTCCCAAACATGCTCAATGGGGGACAGATCCGGAGATCTCGCTGGCCAGGGTAGTTGACTTACACCTTCTAGAGCACGTTGGGTGGCACGGGATACATGCGGACGTGCATTGTCCTGTTGGAACAGCAAGTTCCCTTGCCGGTCTAGGAATGGTAGAACGATGGGTTCGATGACGGTTTGGATGTACCGTGCACTATTCAGTGTCCCCTCGACGATCACCAGTGGTGTACGGCCAGTGTAGGAGATCGCTCCCCACACCATGATGCCGGGTGTTGGCCCTGTGTGCCTCGGTCGTATGCAGTCCTGATTGTGGCGCTCACCTGCACGGCGCCAAACACGCATACCACCATCATTGGCACCAAGGCAGAAGCGACTCTCATCGCTGAAGACGACACGTCTCCATTCGTCCCTCCATTCACGCCTGTCGCGACACCACTGGAGGCGGGCTGCACGATGTTGGGGCGTGAGCGGAAGACGGCCTAACGGTGTGCGGGACCGTAGCCCAGCTTCATGGAGACGGTTGCGAATGGTCCTCGCCGATACCCCAGGAGCAACAGTGTCCCTAATTTGCTGGGAAGTGGCGGTGCGGTCCCCTACGGCACTGCGTAGGATCCTACGGTCTTGGCGTGCATCCGTGCGTCGCTGCGGTCCGGTCCCAGGTCGACGGGCACGTGCACCTTCCGCCGACCACTGGCGACAACATCGATGTACTGTGGAGACCTCACGCCCCACGTGTTGAGCAATTCGGCGGTACGTTCACCCGGCCTCCCGCATGCCCACTATACGCCCTCGCTCAAAGTCCGTCAACTGCACATACGGTTCACGTCCACGCTGTCGCGGCATGATACCAGTGTTAAAGACTGCGATGGAGCTCCGTATGCCACGGCAAACTGGCTGACACTGACGGCGGCGGTGCATAAATGCTGCGCAGCTAGCGCCATTCGACGGCCAACACCGCGGTTCCTGGTGTGTCCGCTGTGCCGTGCGTGTGATCATTGCTTGTACAGCCCTCTCGCAGTGTCCGGAGCAAGTATGGTGGGTCTGACACACTGGTGTCAATGTGTTCTTTTATCCATTTCCAGGAGTGTGTTTCGTTCGCTCTACTTGTTGTAGATTTGCTCCTTAGCCTCTGGAAAGTATTTCAATTGTCTTCCAATAACAAAAACGTTGCAAGTTTGCTGAATTATCATTCTTATTGTTCATCGTCTATCGAGATAACTTTGTGCGTACAATTCAACAGTACTCTTCACGCACCTAGTGAATTCTCCATAAAGAAGAAGCATACCTAGTTTATCTCGACTGGCGAATGACCGGTGCTCGAAAAACGTTGAACGACGCAGACCAAATGAAAGCTACTTTTCCTTTGTGCTCGTCTAATACAGGTATCGCGGCAGTGCAACAGCGTTCTCATATTGACTGATTGTCTGCAGCAGTGTTGCCACTATTAAATTCAGGCCCTCGTATTTTCACTCTTTAAAAACGTAATTGTGTATTGCTTTATTTACTGGGACATTCAGTTGCCTGTCGCAAATCGTGTTCTTCCTCCGCGAACATTGGCCCATTTTCTTGTGGATGTGTGAGAGTTGTACGCGTGTTTGTAGAGTGCAGGTGACTGCAATGGATGCTTGTGTAGTGTAATATTACGTTTGTGTTGTATGATGTTGATGAGGGAGAGGGTGGAATCTGGTGCCGTCAGATAGTGTATTGTTATAGAATAACACCAAGGGGCTGCCGAGCTTAATGTTCACAACCGATGGACAGGTCACCATCAACAGTATCACTCGGCTACGACAGTGACGTAAAATTGCGGGAATTTCGCTTCATCACATGTGCTCCACTTGCTGGAGAAATACTTACAGTGAGAATTTCATCCACAACAAGGATTCGAACCGGCCTACTTTGGCGGCGAGCGCCCTGCACCACAGGCCTATGTTAGCAATGTTGGCTACAGAGGCAGTCTTTTCGTTTGTTATTTGATTGAAATTATTTTTATGTTACGGAAAATTTACCGTCGCCTGCAGTGCGGCCTACCTGTTGAGCGACAGATGCGACTTCCAGCGCTAGGTCCATGCCAGAAGGCCCGGAGCCGATGAGAAGCACTCGCCGCCCCCTGTAGGCGTCTGGGCGCCGGTAGTTGTGGGCGTGGCTCTGCCGGCCACGGAACTCGCGCGAACCCCTCAGCTGTGGCCTCTTCTCCTTCCAGTAGTGTCTGCACGAGTTCGTAACGCATTTTCAGCTATTAAATCGTAGATGAACGTTATTAACCCTTTAACTGCTCTGGACGTTAAGTGGCGCGCGCCTTTGTACCTATCCCTGTGTGCTCTGAACGTGTTTACGCGCGCCACCAGTCCTTCTACCTGGTACTCTGATCCTTCTACCTGTTACTCCGAGCGCGGCTACGCGCAGACACAAGGGCGCGCTCGTTAACACGTCCAGAGTAGTTAAAGGGTTAATTAGTCTAATACCATTACTAAACTGTCACGAATCAATTTCTGTGGAATGGTACAGTTTTATTGAGAGATACGAGGGTTGTCAAATGAAAACCTTAAAACGGTCATAAACATTCGATTTCCTGCGCTATTTTTCTGTACATTGGTAATGTTTTTACATGTGCTTCAAAGAACTTTCAACAGGAGGTAGGATACTGTAGGCAAGCGAAACACTGCCACTAAGACAGTTTGCAGTGACTGCTTGCTTGCGATAGACATCAACGAAGAACAATATTCCGTTATACTTTTCTGAGCTGTGAAGGTTCGAAACATATTGAAATTTTTTTTTGATGATAATACTGTCAGGCATATTTATCACTGCAGCGAGAGCATGATTGGAATGGGATGTTCAGAAACGTCGTGACTTGGGTGGCGGATGGTCTCCGCTTAGGTCAAGTAAACCGCGTCCTGATATCAGAGCTGACGCCATTGCGATGGGCAATCACCGTGTGATGATGGATGAAATAGCCGCAGATCTTAAAATTAGCCGTATCTCAACACACAATATTGTTCGTGGCATGCTTGGGTTTTGCAGTGTGTTTGCAAGGCAGATGCTACGGCATCTCACTCCAGAACTGAAACAGTAACGCGTTGACGTCTATGAAGAACTTCTGCGGCGCTGTGAAGCTGAATATCATGGCTTCCTTGCGAAAATCGTTACAGGAGGCGAGACCCAGGTTCACTACTACCAACCCTAAGAGAGCAAGCATGGAATGGCATCATTTCCCACCGTCAAAAACCAGGTAATTATTGGCGTAAATCCAATTAGGAAGAAACTTCCTGGCAGATTAAAACTGTGTGCCGGGCCGAGACTCGAACTCGGGAACTTTGTCTTTCGCGGGCAAGTGCTCTACCGACTGAGCTACCCAAGCACGACTCACGCCCCGTCCTCACTAATTCCGCCAGTACCTCGTCTCCTACCTTCCAGACTTCACAGAAGCTCTCCTGCGAAGCCTGCAGAAATAGCTTTCCTGGAAGAAAGGATATTACGGAGACATGGCTTAGCCACAGCCTGGGGGATGTTTCTAGAATTAAATTTTCTTTCTTCCAGGAGTGCTAGTTCTGTAGCGTTCGCAGGAGAGCTTCTGTGAAGTCTGGAAGGTAGGAGACGAGGTACTGGCGGAATTAAACTGTGAGGACGGGGCGTGAGTCGTGCTTGGGTATTTAAGTCGGTAGAGCACTTTCCCGCGAAAGGCAAAGTTCCTGAGTTCGAGTCTCGGTCCGGCACACAGTTTTAATCTGCCAGGAAGTTCCATATCAGCGCACACTCCGCTGTAGAGAGAAAATTCATTCTACAATTAGGAAGAGTTTTACAGACTCTCTTTTGGGTTGAAATGGGCTTTATCTCGGAAAACAATAGGCCTAGGCGAAACACCATTCACAGAACTTCACATTTTGATTTGTTGGATTCATCTTCGGGCTCAAATGTGAACATTTCAACTTGAACCTGTGACTATAGGTGTGAATTTGCAAGATGACAATGCTTGACCTCATACTGCTCGTGCATCACTGACCTGCGATTTCATACCCACATCCGCCATTTTCGACAGACCTCGTACCAAGTAATTATCACGTGTCTGGTCCACCCAGACAGGGGATGGGAGGAAATGAATTTCATTTCGATGAAGAGGTGCGCCATGTGATACTCGAGTGGCAGCTCACATGACCACAATAATTTTTTTCCCCAGAGGAATCCGTACCTTTTCCTGCATTGGAGGAATTGTGTTGAACGTCAAGGAGACTATATCGAAAACGATACACTTTCGTCACACCTTTGTTGAACAAATCGCATGTAGAAACTTATTGAAGGTTTTCATTTCACTCAACCTCGTACTCTTATCTCTAAATGAAATCTGCTGCCGCAGAAGATTGTTGTAGATGGATTGATGGGATCGATGATGAGGTTTTGAACAGAAGTGAGCAAAACAGAAGTTTGTGGAACAACTTCACTGAAAGAAGCGTTCAATTTATAGGACATACCCTAAGGCATCAAAAAATTGTGAGCTTGGTAACTCAGGGAAGTGTGGTCGTTGTGGAAAAGGGGGCGTGGGTGTGAAAACTGCACGGTTTGAGTGCAGTGGTAAGTTGAAATGGATGTAGGCTGCAGTTATTGTGCAGAGATGAAGGGAAGACTTGCACAGGGCAGACTAGCTTGGAGAGTGGCATCAAGTCAGTCTTCGGACTGAAGATAGTACTTTTTGGTTTCTGCTATCATTAGTTAAATGTCACTTGTCATAAAGCCTTTAGTGATATTCATGTAGGTACTTGGATTAAAGTTTCTCATAATGAGAAATGAGAAGAAGCCATCTGTATGTACTTTAAAGATTTTTTTATAGCCAATAACGCCTTCAAAACTACATTTTACTAGCCAGTTTCGACATGTAACACTGTCCTCCTCAGATCTTTGAAGATCTGAAGGTGACAGTCTTACCTGTCGAAACAGGACAATAAAAAGTAATTCTGATGGCAAACTTGCCTACAAATTATTTCTTCACGTAATTGCCTTCCGACAGAAAACCATCATGAATCAATACATAAACTGCAACAATGCTAAATTAAGGGGCTCCGGAAAGGCTCAAAATCATGAAAAGTTCAATTTTTACTTTTTTGCGTTTTCTGAATCTGCAGACTATTACCTTTTAATAGATATATAATTTATTCAATTCCGAAGACTACAACTATTTTTAAATTTTTTTTGAAATGTGTTCTACATGGGCGTGACCCACTGTGGCGCTGTTAAACTGCTGTCAAATGGTGTTATTATTAACGTCCGTGTTCATCAGGTACATTTTAGTGATGTGAGATAAAGTATGTGTTGTGGCTAACCTGTGATGGTTCAATATATATCTCTGGTGTGATTGTCGATTGTTTCATGTTTATTTATTCTGTCGTTATCTCGAAAATATTCGTAATTAATTCTGTTTCTTGAGTCTCTGTTTTGTTGAAGTATAATAATGAGTAAAAGTAAAGTTATTAGAAATCCTCTGAAGGCTTTTAAGAAAAGGAGAAATGTTGGAAAGCCAAAGGTATGTGTTATTACTGTAAACAATAAAGACGATGAAAATCCCCAACATAGCTTGTGTCCCAAAGAAGATGACAGTTGGTGTAAATATAACAAAGGATTGCTAACTGGTGAAGTGTACACTCATAAGCATAGTCTGCCTCATACAATAATGGAGGTGATAAAACCTATTTTCAGAGACTTAGCAGCACCTGAACTGTTGAAAAAGTATATTCACGGAAAAACTCAAAACCCCAATGAAAGTGTAAATAGTGTTATATGGTCGAGAATCCCCAAGACTGTATTTGTTGGAATAGAAACACTTCACTTTGGTGTGTATGATGCTGTTGCGACTTTCAATGATGGCAACATTGTAAGGTGCAAGGTATTTAGAAATATGGGAATGAAGATAGGTTCTAACATGGTACGAGCGATGCTTGCTTTAGACAAGGAACGCCTTCGGGCTGCAGACAGGGCTGTAAAGAGTCTAGAAATACAAGCAAGAGTAAACAGGAGGAGGAACAAGAGGAAGCTGGAGGAGGAGTTTGCAGAGGATGAAGATAATCCATCCTATGGACCTGGAATGCACTAAAAAGTTAATCCAATCTTTGTCGCTCGATTCCCAAAACTTTTATTTTCTCATACTAATTACATGTTTTCTAAGGATCTTCCAAACATATTTGTTTCAAACTTTCAGTAAATGTTACACAGTACCTTCTGCATAATTTAACACAGCCTTTTTCCAAAAAACTGTATATTTTTGAATATATAAATAAAAAATTGCAAAAAAATGTTGTGAATTTTCATTACAATTGAAAAAAAAATCATCTTTAATAACTGAACTAAAATTTTGTAAAATCCCTGTGTCAAGTTGTAGCCCATATTCCAATAAATAATCTGTAAAAAGTTCAACTTACTACCTCAAATACTTTGTGAGGAAAGATGTAATTTATAAGCGTTGTTTTAACATTGCAAGTATAGGGCGTTCCGGAGCCCCTTAACATGACTTACCCACTGCACACCATAACAGAGTCAAACTGGTAAGTTGTGACTTCAGCTGTATCCACATTTGTAGTTGACACTTCCCATACAGAGCCACGTGGTTGCACTCGTTCCACGTGCTGCCGGAACTGCGGAAATAGATAGTTCTACTGATTATCTATTATTATTTTTGTTTTTATTTATCTGTTGTATCTGATTGACCTCACTGATGGGTCACATACATGATCGAATCTTTTATTAGACAGAAATCGAATGAAAACCGTCAGTAGTGTAAAATCGAAGTACTTTCATCTAAATGTCTATAAGCAAACTAAAGTAAAATCTATCGCAACTTCTCTATGACATTAGTTTTTTTATACGTTGACACAAACTTTTGTTTATGAATATTTTGTAACTCTAAGAGCAAGAATAAAATATATTTCTAGTAAATAAACATGGATGTATGTATTTTTGTTGTAGAGGCGATGACTCAGGAAACACATCATTCACGTAACGTGATACTTAAATTCGAAAGTTAATTGAATTTCTGGAATACTCATTTGTAGTCAACCTTGGTTCCCTCATTGTTACTAACGTACAAGGGATTTATTTGATCCCATGATAGAAAGGATATTTAAAGTTGTGTCCTCGCGATATTTTGGTTAAAAGCAGCTCCGGGAGAGTAATTAGGCAGCAGACATATAGTTTCGTCATTAAGCCTAGTACAAACTGGACAACAAAATAATAGCAAGACGTGGCTGCTAGCGACATGTATATCGTCAACTAGCAACAAGGTCACAGATACTCGTCAACATGGGACGGCAAAAGATCAAAGAAATTCGTTTACTGTTGCTTGTACCCAAGTCTTCCATTTCAAATGCAAAACATCGTCCAGTGCAGACGGAGTTGTCAACAATTCAACAAGTGGTGAAAGTACAGTTTCAGCAGGCTAGCAGGTACGTTATTATTTGAGCATATTTTATTATTTTTGTTATGTAGTTCTTGACTTCGACTGCCATTCAGCAATATGTTTCAACTTTGCCTTCGCTAAAGGTTGAATATAACCTTGGTTTATGAAGACGTGAACTAGTCATGATGTGGACGAAAGACCTAATTATAGAGCTCATCGAAATGCTGAGAGCTGGTCACGGATTGTGAGACATTAAGTGCAAGGAATACCAGCCCGCATCTCGTGGTCGTGCGATAGCGTTCTCGCTTCCCACGCCCGGGTTCCCGGGTTCGATTCCCGGCGGGGTCAGGGATTTTCTCTGCCTCGTGATGGCTGGGTGTTGTGTGCTGTCCTTAGGTTAGTTAGGTTTAAGTAGTTCTAAGTTCTAGGGGACTGATAACCATAGATGTTAAGTTCCATAGTGCTCAGAGCCATTTGAACCAAGGAATACCAGACTAGAAATCGAAAATACGATGAAACGTCGAAAATAGGTTCGCACTTTAAAACACATGCGGGTGAAATATACAGGAAAATTAAAGTTCAAGAGAACTCTGTATTTCGTATTTCCGGGAACGGAAGAAAATACAGGAGAAAAGCAAAAGTGGAACTGGTACAATTTCTGAAGACAGTATATGGCTTATATATAATATGATGAGATTTCTCGTAGAAAGGGTGGTACTATTGAGGCAAATATTTATTTATTTTATTGACTTAGGTTTAAAAAGAAGTAATGCCACAACAATTGTGTTATTTCATTAGACGCAACTACATACTGCACAGACGATCACTAACAGCTGTAATCACGCAGATATTCACTTTTATTTTAAATCAACTGAGGGAAAAAATAGTAATGATGTAAAATTTAAAAAGGCAAAGAAAAGTAGGCAAATTTATTTTGACGCGGTATTTCCCTTTATTCTGAAATAAAATGTAGGGCGAATATTTTCCTGATTTCTCTTGCTTCCTGAGATTCATTTCTAGGGATTTGCTGCAGTTCCAGTAAACATCTCTTGCCTTCTGACCCCCACAAACCCGTCGTCACTGTACCAGTGTGTAAATCTTCACTGAAAAATTACCAGGCGGTGTGTATGTCAGTACTGATTTTGCTTTTCGTCTAAGACGGTTGTGTAGAGAAACGCAAGCAAGTACCACATTTTCAACTGTTTTTGGATGTAATGAAACAGGAGTTCCAAACACACTGACAAAAATCGCCAGCAAGCCTGATACATTCCCGTTAATGCGATAATTAAAAGTTCTTTCTAGGGAAACCTTTACATATGGGCCTCGTAAGTTTATCGTGAGGTTCTGGCATAGTGCAAATGCTTTATCTGCTACCAACACAAAAGGAGTAATCGCTTGACTTTTCACTGATATAAACGTAAGTTGTGGATCTTACAGTTCTTTTTAATAAATTTCTTATAAAATGTGTTATTCTCGAAAACACCACAGTATGAGATTCTCCCCTGGGATCCCACACCGGCATTCCGAATTCTGAAGTCAGCATCTTTAACACTGTATGTTCCATGATAGTAGTAATATATGCTTCAACTGTTTCCTGGTACTTCAGTCAGTACATGATTCCCATCAACTGTGCAAATGCAGCGGGGAAAATTCCATTTTAAATTAAATCTGTTTGCAATTTCTCGCCATTCTTCCTCTACGTGGGGTCTGCAAACAGCACAGAATACATACGTGTAGATAAAAAAGATTTAGGTAGAGCCTCTTCTTTGTTGACGAAACTTGTTGCTAAACACAATTTCCACACGTTGTGTATTGAAAAAATAAATGATAATAATGACGCATTTTAGGAAGATGCAGCAGAAGATGCAAATTACGATGACGACAGCGACGGCGCGTTTGTTTCATTCGCCGAACAAGACAGGAAAGATGGAACACCGCAGGAGAGTGATGATTTTATTGCAAATAAATCATTCGCATCTATAACATCTCCAGCTACAACGGCTCAACCTACACGTTCAGCTGTCAAAAAACCCACAAATTGTGATGCCATGGTTAACAAAGCCGACAAATTTATGCGACGTGTTCAAGAAAACGTGAAATCAAAAGGTGGTTTTGCCATTAACGGTGAAAACGTAGCCAGCGGAATGCGGGGCTCAAAGCAATGTACATAAAAAACTCGCACAGGTAATTTTCTCTTCCTACGGGTAACGGGTGAATTTACAGCTCATGAATTGATAACGTCTAATCCATAAAGGTCGCCTTCGATCAGTTTCCAAGTTATCAGTGGGACAAAGACAATAGACATGATTCAGAAGTTTGCTATTCTCCTGCAGCATTAACTACAGCGTCTTCAGCTTCACTGCCGTCATCTATAATAATAACTTCAGCACCCTATCGGTCACTGTTGACGTCAAGTCAGTAAATGCGCTCATTTCCTACGGCTCAACCAAAATATCCGTCAAGACCTCAAACTTGTAATTCAGAATCTCAGACAGAAGTGTTTTCACAACCACGTTCATATTATAATACGCCAGAAAATCAACAGCCTCATTCGCAGAAGTCTTTGTCGCAATAATGTTTAAATACTCCTGAAACTCAACAGCCTCAGCCACAGTATATAACTCTGCAATGACAAACGTACACCATAATCTCGCTTTATTTTGGTAATGACAGACCTTCACGAACACCTCTTTCCTCAAGGGAAATCTCAATAACAAACCATATGGGTATAATATATCATTTATTCACTACAATACAATCACCTGAAGTCAATAAATTCTTTGTACAATATTTAGTAATATATAATTTGTATTTTGGTTGTATGCTTACTTGGCAGCGTCCTTTAAGACCGTCAATGGTGGCTTCGCACGCTTCGGTTACAGTTGACGGAACTGAGCGTTTCGGTAATTGAAACAAACGTTGCAGACTACGAAACAAATCACCTGTAACTAAGTATCGCAGAGTAACCGCCAGTATTATTGATGGTGGAATAGCAGCAAAGTTGTTTATGTTCTTTCTGGAGATGTTACGGGCTACCAAACAAAGAAGTTCTGCGAAATCAGGTTTTGTTAACCTGACGAAATTGAGGATCGAGCTACCATCGTTCAGACATTAATTAGTCGCCATAGGTTGTCCCTCTTTTTAAAAATTTCTCTCTGCCACCACCTTCGTTTTTGTTTCTGGGCACGGGCAGTTATTATGATAAAAGCAGCACTTACAACAGCAATTACAATCTCTTCCATCCTGTACCCAATACTGGGTTTGGTTTGCACGTGCAACATCGTCAACAACATGTATACAGATGCAAATAGCTATGTCCAACAAATATGTTGCCAACATTCGTCAACAGGTTGGTAACATTTTGTTGGCCGTTCTGTGTAGAATAGCTAGACTGCTGTAAGGAAAGTACCTGTGAAATACAACTTGAGTAGAAGTTATTTGAACACTTGGATTATACACTTGTTGTTAGTAATCAATGTATTCATTTCATTTATTACTTATTGAACTAACCCTGGAGCTACTGGCTACCTACGTTACTTGATTACAGCCACTTCATTCCATACTTTCATCCTCTAAACATAAATGCGGATGTTTGCACACATGTGTACAGAGAGACAATTATCATTTCAGAACATAATTTCTACTCTCACCTTCAACCCGTCGGTGTGCTAGGGGTGTAAATCATTTGTGAGGAAAGTTCGGTCGCATTTTCTTATTCTAGAACAAACATACACACACACACACACACACACACACACACACACACACACACAGACACACACACACTGGTCCCGGCGGATTTCGAGTCCTCCCTAGGGGAATGGGGGTGTGTGTTTGTCCTTAGGATAATTTAGATTAAGTAGTGTGTAAGCTTAGGGACTGATGACCTTAGCAGTTAAGTCCCATAAGATTTCACACACATTCGAACATTTGAACACACACACACACACACACACACGCGCGCGCGCGCGCGCGTGCAAAGATGGACGTGGTGATATGCTTACCTTAATGCAATGACGAAGTCCAAAGTGATCTGCGTATGCGTTGAGGTATTTTAGCACATCGCCAGCCGGCAAGTAGGATTGCTCACCCTCAGGAAAAGGGTAATCTGGAAATGCCATTACCTCCTTGGGCAGATTCGTCCTGCAACATCAAACAATTGTGACTACGGGTATCTGTAGCATTTTCTGTATAATAACTGGATCTTTTATGTGGGCGACTTCGTCCATAGCTAATAACAGGTACTGAAACCGGACCTGGTATAACAAATCTGAAGCAATTTCCCAAGGAGTTATGTAATCACCCCATTTGAAAAATGTATGTCTTCGTAAAAATTCTTAAAATCTCGATTATTATTGCTATTAATTCTGGCAAGATATATACTAAAAACTTCGAAATTGAAGATATTATTATCCCATCTAGGCTGTCTTATTCACAAAGAGGAATAGCATCTAGCCTTGTATCTCGGCGGAACAGTTGATAACTAGCAAAACAAAGAAGCATTCTAACATGCAAGGAAGCGGGTTAACGCACACTGTGACGGTAAATCGCAGAACGTTATCACACCTGACACCAGCTGCTAATCACAAAACAAGAGAAATTAAAAGCTATCCTTACTCTAAGAACTTACCAACTGAAAGGTACAGGTGAGTGGTAAAATGGCACTTATTCAGAAAGCGATGACAACAGTGGTGAACGAATTAGGATCATGCTAATGTTGATAACATGGCGCGATGACATGTTCACTGGTGTGCAGTGAGACTAATCCATTGCTGTTTTTAAATTAGACATGTGATGGTGGAGAATTAGTGAATGTCAATTATTAAAATGCATTTTATTTACAAGGATCTGCACCATATGTTACAGATTTAGAAGACTGTATCACCAATAGATAGCCTCTTGCCCTTGTCAGCAAGGTCAACCAAATACGCAGCCTAGCGGCTGCAAATACAGCAGCGAAAGATAGAATATGACGTCTCATGGGCCACAGGAGGTCTGGCTATCTGAAGTAGAAGCAGCCGACGAAGTGCGTAAAAGTTGTCAAAGTTGTTTGTGATTCTGTCTCCAAATAAAACTTATTCATAAACACACATCGATTTAACAGGGACTGTTGTAGATAAGTGTACATACTGTGATTGTTAGGAACAAATTATTTATTCTTTACTTCCACCTGTCACATTATTTATTTTGTTTAATTTTAATCAGAGCGTTGCGTTTGGAGCATGAATTGCCTATCATCGGGTTTTTTGCGTACACATGACGAAAAGTTACTAATCTAGAATTCATTATGCGAAAACTTATAATGTATGGTATGTTCATTATCGTATTTACGCAAGTGATTGTTGTGTGACGATGGTAATGGAGGAAGGAGTTAGAGTGGAGAGTTTAGAAAGCGACGTCAAACAGTGTTAATTTCGCTGTTGTTGTACCTGATGTTGTTGTGATGTACGGGGTCAGAACGCCGAGCCCCACGCAGCAGCCACAGCTCACACTATTGGTCGCTAAGTTTTCACCCTCCTAGGCTCCATTGACCTCTCACAGCCCCATTTTCCCATCAGAACCAACTGATTCAGCATTACAATCAACGTAATTTAAAAATTATCAAGTAGTTAGCGGTAAACTAACTTAGTTACCTTTGTTGTCAGTTTATCCAAAAAAGGAATAAGCTTATGGATGAGTAAGGCAGGCTCGAACGGATCGAAATGTGCTAAACTGAAACAAGGTAGGCAATATGTCTGGCAGCAAAACAAGTAATACTGTGCATACTTATTTTACCTCAAGATCAAGATGCACGCCACGGACATTTTGTGTGCTTCTCTGTGGGGCACTGAGTGCTTTGTGAAAACAATAGAATGTGACACGAGTCCATACTACGGAGATTCACAAGTTAGATTCTATAACGGCTTCTACGATGATCGTGGCACCAGCAGTACATCTCCCACGGCTTTTCTGGCTGGAACATGCTACGGTTGCAGCCGCTGCTGTTACACTGACCATAACTGCGTATAATTAGGTAAATTCAAGAACGACTCCACGCAAGACACATCGCTGATAACAAGTATGACCAGATTCCAAAAATCGTAGAAGGGGAGTTTTAAAACAGAAAAGACGTTGCATGAGGAAGAAATCAGTTTCACAAAGTCTTGGAGCGTCCCGTTAAATTCGTACACAATATTTTAACCCAGCTGGGAAAGTTTCATAACGCACTCGACATTTCTGTTAGCAGATTCTTGGAGTTTGCAGCACGCCCCTACCTAACTATTTTCGCCTTTTGTTATCACACTTTCCTACGGACAAACTACCTTACAGAACTGCGATGCCAGTGAGTTGTGGTAGGACCGCTTATAACATTTCCATCTACATTGGTGAGCCAAGACATTAAGACCACTGCCCACCGCGAGAATCACTGCTGCGGGCGTTTCGGGCAGTTGACGCGAGAAGGGAAAAGTATTTAGGAACAGTAGCGGCGCATAGAAAATCGTTTCACATACGATACGGGCCACAAATTGGGAACTCCACTCACATGGGCGACTTCGGAAAACGGTAGTTTATTATGACCCGGCGCTAGGGAACGAACATTTCGGAAACGGTGAAACTAGCCGACAGTAAGGTGTATTTACTGTCGTTAACATCTAAGACAAGTGGATGAAGGACCGTGAAAATACGAGAAGGCGACAAGGCGTTGGACGTCCACATGGCTTACTAGGGGTATAAAAATATCTTGTAACCGGAAAAGGGAAATGTATCTGACAGCAAGAAAGAGTAGTGACCCAGAAACTATCAAACATTATAAAAACTACTGTGTTATATTAAGAAAAGTTATTAAAAAATCCAGGAGTATGTGTATCATGTCTGAAATCAGCAACTCTGATAATAAAATTAAAACAATTTGGAATATTATTAAAAGAGAAACAGGTCAACCAAGAGCAGAGGAAGACAGTATTACCATCAAATTGCATGAAAACTTTACGAACAAAAAGTCAGAAGTTGAAAATATTTATAATAATCATTTTCTAAATGTTGTGGATATAGTAGGATCCAGGTGTTCATTAGAAGATGCTAGGCTGTTAATGGAAGAGGCCATACCTATGCAATTTGATACAATCGAAATCTCACCCACTTCTCCCTCTGAAATTAGGAAAATAATAAACTTGCTTAAAAGCAAACACTCACATGGAATCGATGGCTATTCCAGCAAAATACTAAAAGCTTGTTCTCAGCAGATAAGTAAGATTCTCAGCCAACCGTGTAATAGCTCTCTGGAACAGGGCATTTTCCCTGATAGACTGAAATATGCTATTGTTATACCTTTGCATAAAAAGGGGGATGGATCTGATGTCAACAATTACCGTCCAATCTCCCTTCTATCAGCTTTATCCAAATTTTTGAGAAAGTAATGTATTCAAGAGTAGCTTCACATATCTGTAAAAATGAAGTACTAACAAAATGTCAGTTTGGTTTCCAGAAAGGTTTTTCAACAGAAAATGCCATATATGCTTTCACCAGTCAAATTTTGAATGATCTGAATAACCGAACACCACCCATTGGGATTTTTTGTGATCTCTCAAAGGCTTTTGATTGTGTAAATCATGAAATTCTGCTAGACAAGCTCAAGTATTGTGGCATGAGTGGGACAGTGCACAAATGGTTTAATTCGTACCTAACTGGAAGAGTGCAGAAAGATGAAATAAGTAGTTCTCATAACATGCAAAGATCAGCACATTCCTCAAACTGGGGAACTATCAAGAATGGGGTTCCACAAGGGTCAGTCTTGGGTCCTTTGTTGTTCTTATTATATATTAATGACTTGCCATTCTATATTCATGAAGAGGCAAAGTTAGTTCTCTTTGCTGATGATACAAGTATAGTAATCACACCTGACAAACAAGAATTAACTGATGAAATTGTCAATACTGTCTTTCAGAAAATTACTAAGTGGTTCCTTGTAAACAGACTCTCACTGAATTTTGATAAGACACAGTACATACAGTTCCGTATAGTGAATGGTATGACGCCATTAATAAATATAGACATTAATCAGAAGCATATAGCTAAGGTAGAATATTCCAAATTATTAGTTGTGTCCATTGATGAGAGATTAAATTGGAAGAAACACATTGATGATCTGCTGAAACGTTTGAGTTCAGCTACTTATGCAATAAGGGTCATTGCAAATTTTGGTGATAAACATCTTAGTAAATTAGCTTACTACGCCTATTTTCACTCTTTGCTTTCATATGGCATCATAATTTGGGGTAATCCATCACTGAGGAATAAAGTATTTATTGCACAAAAGCGTGTAATCAGAATAATAGCTGGAGTCCACCCAAGATCATCCTGCAGACATTTATTTAAGGATCTAGGGATATTCACAGTAGCTTCTCAGTATATATACTCTCTTATGAAATTTGTTATTAACAACCAAACCCAATTCAAAAGTAATAGCAGTGTGCATAACTACAATACTAGGGGAAAGGATGGTCTTCACTATTCAAGATTAAATCTAACTTTGGCACAGAAAGGGGTGAATTATACTGGCACTAAAGTATTTGGTCACTTACCAAATAGTATCAAAAGTCTGACAGATAACCAAGTATTTAAGAAGAAATTAAAAGAATTTCTGAATGACAACTCCTTCTACTCCATAAAGGAATTTTTAGATATAAATTAAGAAAAAAAGAAAAAAACAAAACAAAAATATAAAAAAAATAAAAAAATAAAAAATAAAAATAAAAAATAAAGTAAACCAAAAAACACAAAAAAATAAAGTTGTTATATTAACATAAGTATGTTGTTAAATTAACCTAATTATGTCATGTATTGGAAAATTCGACTCGTTCCACATCATTACGAAATATCGTATTCACGATCCATGGAACTAGTATTAATCTAATCTAATCTAATCTAATCTCATCACAGAGCGTGGAGGCCTTGTGCGCACTGTAAATGAGAATAACCATCGGTCTGTGGCAGACCTGTCGACATGATACATGACAAACAAGAGTTTGGAGCCATAAGTGTTCTCATGTAGACCCAGCGGTATCGTAAGTTATGGTTGTAGTGGTTATGGGATCAACGAGATTGGACCGTGGAATATAGAAACATGTTGCCTAATCGCATGAATGATATTTCTTGTTACAATAGTTCGATTGTCTCTTTGACGTGTGGTCATTAGGCCTAAAGGCGGCTCGAAACATGCACTCTGCACCTACGCAGTCCTGTGGGTATTGAAATATGATTTGGGGGACTGTCACCTGGAATTCCATGGGAAGTGTGGTAGCAATAGGTAGCACAGTGACGTGAACATTATTGGAGATCACCTGCATCCCTTCATGATTGATGTCCTCCCCGACGGACATTCACGTTCGGTGGTACGAAAAACATTCCGCTAAACATCACAGAACCATCTCCAGCCTCAACATTGCCCTCCACACTATGCATGTTGAACACCTCATTAAGCCATTTCTGGAGTCAACACCTTACACCGTTTGAAAAGAGCCAAAATCGCGACTCTAAAAACCACAGTACACCACTGAAGTCAGATAGTGACCAATTTCTGAGCTGTTTTGTCCACTAAAGTACCGCTTTATGTGCCAATGTCAGCATTACCTTTTGCGAGCTACGCGATTCGAAATATCAGAAGCATGCAGTTCACTTCACAATGTCCATTCGGGCATTGGTTGACATGGACCTCATTCGTGTCACTTGGCGACACATTGTCGTTAATGTGAGCTGTTGTGAGGTTTGGCTCTGTGCTGTGGCATCTCCTGTGTGATTCAACGAACAGGAAGGTTATTTGGAGGAGCAGTAAGCTAAAGCTGTCAGCACATGCGTCAATGAACGCAAATGGGATATCTAATGTCGCGAGTCACAGCGCCATCGGCACGCGACATGAGCTGGTTAACGCGATTCTGTACTCCCAGCGCTCTCCAGCGGCACTTATCGGCTTTATTTGGCTTGCAAACCTCACGGTTTGTTCATGGAAACGGGCGCACGTAAAGTTCTTACGTTACCTCTATTAACATGCACATATCCTTTCTTGATAATATGCTGGTTGTGTTGCTCTGTCTGTGGCATATGTAAATAAAAACTTCAATAGCCGTGAACATGTAATAAGACAAAAATAAGAGATACGTCTCCACTCAGGAAGGACATCAGTTTGCAAAAGTTCACATAATCGAGCAAACTCACTCCCAACAGAGTGCACACTTATATTTACGTAACATCAAATATTACAGAAATTATTTCTACTAGTTTCTTGGGAAACTTCCACAACTTTTAAAAAATGCTAAGGTGGAAAAAGTAATTGTATGCAGCAAGATATGATTCATCTACTGGTCTACTCTCGGTTAGCTAATGACGGTGTGCTCTGCTGCCACTCAAATGGTTCAAATGGCTCTGAGCACTATAGGACGCAACATCTGAGGTCATCAGTCCTCTAGAACTTAGAATTACTTAAACCTAATGACATCGCACACATCCATGCCCGAGGTAGGATTCGAACCTGCGACCGTAACAATCGCGCGGTTCTGGACTGAAGCGCCTAGAACCGCTCGGCCACCGCTGCCGGCTCTAGTACCACTGACTTCAAATTTCAAGTTATAGTTTTCTAAAGACTTTAATCGTTTAAACGTTATTGACATTTAATTGTAACAAACCCTAAAAAGAACGACATCTTTAGTGGGTCATTGCCTTAAAATGGTTTGCCATCGTAATATGCGAGCTATAAAACGAAAATGGCTCTGTGTCAGTTAGACCGTCAGCGAGAGCGCATCGCTAGCTCCTGCTACTACTAAGGCGAGTACACCGTTTGCTTCTTACATATTTTACAAACAGCAGCGACTTATTTTCAGTTATCTGTGTAATTACTAGTTTATTTTTGTAATTTCTTGCGTGTTCGAGTGCTTACTAGGTAGAACCTTTTATTTCAATAACAGTGTTTTTGTACTTATTTGCTGCGCTTAGCTTTTAAATAGTTTTTCTGGGAAAACCTAGCGTAGTTTTCACGTCTCGTATTTCAGTGAGTGTTTCTTGATTATCAGAGTAGCTCATCAGAAGATTATCTTGGGAATTTGTCACCGTATAGAGTAGGGTAAACAGAGTCATGTGTAGGGACTGTGGTTGTTGTGAGCGGACGCAAGGAGAATTGGCCACTCTTCGGGGACAGGTGGAGGCTTTGTCTGTTAGGCTCATCGAGCTCGAGGCGCAGGCGTCGGCTCGTAGTGGCGTTGGGGCAACTGTGGTGAGACCTATGCCTACTTCGGTGGCCTTGGAATCACATGGAACCCCTGATGTCGCTGCGTCTTCCGGCAGTGAGCATCTTACCGCTCAGCCATCACTCCAGGGTGAATGGCGGACAGTGGTGGGCTCGCGCGTGCCTGGCCGAAAGGCGAAGGTGGGATCTGGCCGCGTGGCGGCTGCCTTACCCCTTTCCAACAGGTACGGGGTGCTTCCTAGTGGTGATGACATCGTTTCCGAGCCACCACAGGATGCCTCGCCTGTTGGGCCAGTGGCCGATTCTCCGGCAAGGTCCCGACAGTCACAGAGGGCGGGCCTATTAGTTATAGGGAGCTCCAACGTTAGGCGGGTTATGGAGCCCCTCAGGAAAATAGCGGGTAGGTCGGGGAAGAATGCCAGTGTGCACTCGGTGTGCTTGCCGGGGGGTCTCGTCCGTAATGTGGAGGAGGCCCTTCCGGCAGCTATTGAACGCACTGGGTGTGACCGGCTGCAGATAGTAGCACATGTCGGAACGAATGACGCCTGCCGCTTGGGTTCTGAGGCCATCCTTGGTTCCTTCCGGCGGCTGGCTGATTTGGTGAAGACAACCAGCATCGCACGCGGAGTGCAAGCTGAGCTTAATATCTGCAGCATAGTGCCCAGAGTCGATCGCGGTCCTCTGGTTTGGAGCCGTGTGGAGGGTCTAAACCAGAGGCTCAGACGACTCTGCGACTATAATGGTTGCAAATTCATCGACCTCCGTTATTGGGTGGAGAACTGTAGGGCCCCCCTAGACAGGTCAGGCGTGCACTACACACCGGAAGCAGCTACTAGGGTAGCAGAGTACGTGTGGCGTGCACACGGGGGTTTTTTAGGTTAGAGGGACCCCCCCTTGGGCGAAACGATAAAATACCTGACGGCTTACCAGAGAGAACATTATTATCGTTGATAAAGAACGTCCGTCCTCAGAGACCAAAAACAGGAAAAGTTAACGTAATATTGGTAAACTGCAGGAGTATCCAGGGCAAGGTTCCTGAATTAGTATCTCTTATTGAAGGAAATAGTGCGCATATAGTATTAGGAACGGAAAGTTGGTTAAAACCGGAAGTGAACAGTAACGAAATCCTAGACACAGAATGGAATATATACCGCAAGGATAGGATAAACGCCAATGGTGGAGGAGTATTTATAGCAGTAAAGAATTCAATAATATCCAGTGAAGTTATTAGCGAATGCGAATGTGAAATAATCTGGGTTAAGTTAAGTATCAAAGGTGGGTCAGATATGATAGTCGGATGCTTCTATAGGCCACCTGCATCAGCAACCGTAGTAGTTGAGCGCCTCAGAGAGAACCTGCAGAACGTCGTGAAGAAGTTTCGTGATCATACTATTGTAATAGGGGGAGACTTCAATCTACCAGGTATAGAATGGGATAGTCACACAATCAGAACTGGAGCCAGGGACAGAGACTCTTGTGACATTATCCTGACTGCCTTGTCCGAGAATTACTTCGAGCAGATAGTTAGAGAACCAACTCGTGAAGCTAACGTTTTAGACCTCATAGCAACAAATAGACCGGAACTTTTCGACTCCGTGAATGTAGAAGAGGGTATCAGTGATCATAAGTCAGTGGTTGCATCAATGACTACAAGTGTAATAAGAAATGCCAAGAAAGGAAGGAAAATCTATTTGCTTAACAAGAGTGATAGGGCACAAATCGCAGAATATCTGAGTGACCACCATCAAACGTTCATTTCTGAGGAAGAGGATGTGGAACAAAAATGGAAAAAATTCAGAAACATCGTCCAGTACGCCTTAGATAAGTTCGTACCGACTAAGGTCCAAAGCGAGGGGAAAGATCCACCGTGGTATAACAATCATGTACGAAAGGTACTACGGAAACAAAGAAAGCTTCACCATAGGTTTAAGAGTAGTCGAATCATAGCTGATAAGGAAAAGCTGAACGAAGCGAAAAAGAGCGTAAAGAGAGCAATGAGAGAAGCATTCAACGAATTCGAACATAAAACATTGGCAAACAATCTAAACAAGAACCCTAAAAAGTTTTGGTCATATGTAAAATCGGTAAGCGGATCTAAATCCCCTATTCAGTCACTCGTTGACCACGATGGCACCGAAACAGAGGACGACCGAAGAAAGGCAGAAATACTGAATTCAGTGTTCCGAAACTGTTTCACTGCGGAAAATCGTAACACGGTCCCTGACTTCAGCCGTCGCACGGACGCCAAAATGGAAAATATTGAAATAAACGATATCGGAATTGAAAAACAACTGCTATCACTTAGTAGCGGAAAAGCATCCGGACCAGACGAGATACCCTTAAGATTCTACAGTGATTATGCTAAAGAACTTGCCCCCTTTCTATCAGCAATTTATCGTAGATCTCTGGAAGAACGTAAAGTACCTAGCGACTGGAAGAAAGCACAGGTCGTTCCCATTTTCAAGAAGGGTCATAAATCAGATGCGAATAATTATAGGCCTATTTCACTTACGTCAATCTGTTGTAGAATAATGGAACATGTTTTGTGTTCTCGTATTATGACGTTCTTAGATAATACAAATCTCCTTCATCATAACCAACATGGATTCCGCAAACAGAGATCATGTGAAACCCAGCTCGCCCTATTTGCCCAAGAAATTCACAGTGCCGTAGACACTGGCGAGCAGATTGATGCCGTATTCCTGGACTTCAGGAAGGCATTTGATACGGTTCCGCACTTACGTTTAGTGAAAAAAATACGTGCTTACGGAATATCGGACCAGGTTTGTGATTGGATTCAGGATTTCCTAGAAGAAAGAACACAACATGTCATTCTTAACGGTTCAAAATCTGCAGATGTAGAGGTAATTTCGGGAGTACCGCAAGGAAGCGTGATAGGACCTTTATTGTTTACAATATACATAAATGACTTAGTTGACAACATCGGTAGCTCCGTGAGGCTATTTGCAGATGACACGGTTGTCTACAAGAAAGTAGCAACATCAGAAGACTCGTACGTACTCCAGGAAGACCTGCAGAGGATTAATGAATGGTGCGACAGCTGGCAGCTTTCCCTAAATGTAGATAAATGTAATATAATGCGCATACATAGGGGCAGAAATCCATTCCAGTACGATTATGCCATAGGTGGTAAATCATTGGAAGCGGTAACGACCGTAAAATACTTAGGAGTTACTATCCGGAGCGATCTGAAGTGGAATGATCACATAAAACAAATAGTGGGAAAAGCAGGCGCCAGGTTGAGATTCATAGGAAGAATTCTAAGAAAATGTGACTCATCGACGAAAGAAGTAGCTTACAAAACGCTTGTTCGTCCGATTCTTGAGTATTGCTCATCAGTATGGGACCCTTACCAGGTTGGATTAATAGAAGAGATAGACATGATCCAGCGAAAAGCAGCGCGATTCGTCATGGGGACATTTAGTCAGCGCGAGAGCGTTACGGAGATGCTGAACAAGCTCCAGTGGCAGACACTTCAAGAAAGGCGTTACGCAATACGGAGAGGTTTATTATCGAAATTACGAGAGAGCACATTCCGGGAAGAGATGGGCAACATATTACTACCGCCCACATATATCTCGCGTAATGATCACAACGAAAAGATCCGAGAAATTAGAGCAAATACGGAGACTTACAAGCAGTCGTTCTTCCCACGCACAATTCGTGAATGGAACAGGGAAGGGGGGATCAGATAGTGGTACAATAAGTACCCTCCGCCACACACCGTAAGGTGGCTCGCGGAGTATAGATAAAAAAAAAAAAAAAAAAAAAAAAAAAAAAAAAAAAAAATGAGCGAATATGAAAATTATTTAAAATTATTTAACCACCAATATGACGCTTCCCGTCCTTTTATTACAACAAATCGTACCAATAACGATAGTTTTCGAGCCATTCAATGTGCTGGTGCTAAGAAACAGCACATATTCATAGGGTGTAACTTATAATATAAAATCCACCGAATATGGGCTTCTGCTGAATACGACAAATACAGTAGTATGGCGTCTTGCTTTCTCCTTGTGACGTAGGGAGCGTTCTTGTTTTTTATTGGTCCTACTTTACGTGGCACGCTAGTGGAATATCGTAAAGCTTATTTAGTGTTTCACGTGACGAAATGACTCCTCGTAGAAAGTGACTTCTCAGAACTCGTAGATATCCATTTCAACTTTAGCTAACTCGTCCCTTTTGCCGGTGGCTTAAATGCAGGGGTTAACAGTGTGAACTCTGTGTGTTATTTTACTTTGCAAGAAGTGGACCGCCATAGCGGTGTTACAGTTTGCGATGGTACCTGAAGCACGCCGCTAGTTTTCATCTGTCCTGGAATTCGGATTACCATCCAGGTGCTGTAGGCATGCGAAACCAGGCTTCTCAATCAAACTTTGACCCATCTGTTTGTAACTAGTCGAATCTCCAGAAGGGTACATGTTGTGAATAGGTACACTCTACACAACGAAATTTACAGTGCAAACGGTGCGTTCTGCCTTTTATATACAGATGGCTGCTTAGTTGTAGACCGGGTTTCAAGTGTGTCCACTCATAGCATGTGGTCTTGGGAGAGTGTTCCGAGACTTAGTTCTTTGACTCATGGTGTTTTTCTTGTTCAAATGACAGATCAGAGCTCGCAAGAGGCGCCGCACCGGATTGGTTACCTTTGTTACGGACGCAGCTGATGATCACTACGGTCAGTGTTGACGAAGCTCATGGCCGTAGTGAGCGTTGTGCATAAGTGGTTCATGGCACATTTGTAAGAAGTGATATATTGACTCAAGATTTAACCTGGTGCTTGCTATTTAAGCTTACTTAAAATTCTGGACCACACGGGTGCTCTATTAAGTATTTAATCCACACAAATACTTCGTTCTCGTTATTAATTACATGTTACAAGAAGTGTGATATACTATGTTGTCTTCGTGTTTCGACAGTAAAATGGAGCTCCAAATCCTAGTTATTTTGTGGTGTGTTATTTTAGGTTGTTTATTAATATGCCTGTTAAATTTTAAACTCCGAGCTGGGCGGGTGCTTTTTAAAATTATGTTGTTCTGTACATGCTAGTCATTTTACGAAGTGTTATTTGTTTGTTCACTAGCATATCGTTAAGTTTTAAATTCTGAGCTTCATCATGTGGGTAGAAAATAATTGCCACAGGTGTGAGAGCTTAGTTGGTATAGGGATTCTAG
Source organism: Schistocerca nitens (assembly GCF_023898315.1). Lineage (NCBI taxonomy): Eukaryota > Metazoa > Arthropoda > Insecta > Orthoptera > Acrididae > Schistocerca > Schistocerca nitens. The sequence continues at coordinate 269,267,602 of NC_064618.1, forward strand.
CCTTACGTCTTGACCAAACTCTATTGCAATTTATTTTGCGGGTGAGCGCATTATCCATTGTACATAGCGTTTGAGTGACTGATCATGAAATACCCAATGATTGGCTACTTCTACCTTCATTTCCAAAGAGCCACGGAAGCTACTCATTTTATTAAACGAAAACTGGCTACGGTTGGTCGGTTGATTCGGGGAAGGGAACCAAATAGCGAGGTCATAGGACCCATCGGATTAGGGAAGGATGAGGAAGGGGATAGACCATGCCCTTTCTAAGGAACCATCCCGGCATTAGCCTGAAGCAGTTTCAGGGAAATCACGGAAAACCTGCATCAGGAGGTCGAACTGTCGTCCTCCCTAGTGCGAGTCCATTGTGCTAACCACTGTGTCACCCCTCACGGTAAGCTGGCTATGGTGTCTTTATTGTGGCACAGAAATATTTAAATTTTGAGTCTCAGAGATTGTAATATTTCTAGTAAATATAGCGGCGCATCTCCCCGTCTCGGAATCTGTGCCCTAAGATGCAGGGTAGTCATTCTGCAACACCCGTAGAACTCTGCGTCTTAAGCCATCGGTTCCGAGGCGTGGAGGTACGTAGGTACCAAATCGAATCCACCCAGCTACGAGTGTCGGTGTGTCGGCCAGCTTGGTTGTGGTTTTTAGGCGGTTTCCCACACCCCAATAGGTGAATGTAGGACTGTTGCCCAAGTTTCACCACAGTTGCACAATTCGCATTTCGAAAATAATCGCTCGCTTTCACATGACTAACATTACACGCAGACAGATGGGGTACATATATTCCATCCGTAGGACGGTAGGGCGGGGAGGGATGGGGGGGGGGAGAGGAAGGAGGCGGGAGGGGGGGAATGGGTGGTGACAGGAAGCGTATCTGAACCCCCTATAATCTTCTCGAAGCCGTAAACAACAGTGTCGACCTTGCGCCGATGTGGGACAAAAGCATCAGCAAAAGAAGGAGAAGCAGTCAATCTGCGCTTTGGTAACCCAGTTCTCGTTCCCACAGCTGTCGTCCTGTGGTACAAAATGCATTAACTTAGAACAGCAACTCTTTTTGGTGAATATATCTGACGTCAGAATAGGAAAAGACGAGGCCTACGAGAAAGACAGGCCGTGACGCGTACGTCACGAAGGTACTCCTGCGCTCGCTCACTTGCTCAAATCAGCAGGCAAACTACGTTTCTTCACGCGTTAACGCGTAACCAGGTGTGTCCGTACAAACGAAAACTGTATCTTCTACTGGAATCCGCTATTATGGGATCTTACTGTTATTAGTCCTATAATGATGGGGAGTCCATGGGCCTGCTTATAATTTGTACTGGCGTACAATAAAATAAATTCATGCTAAAATGATTATCAGTTGCATAAGGCACCACTTCCAGCATGTAATGAGTACTGTTAATCAGAAGAGACTAAATGCTATAAACAAGCTGTTATATCATTTATATCGAGTATCGATCTTTAATTTTGCTGTAGTACTGTTAATCAGTAAGACTTCATAGCAGCAGATTTCAGTGGAAGGTGCAATTCTCGTTAGTACTTACACGCCCAGCTGCGAGTTAACAGGTCTAGGAACGCATTTTGTCTGCTGATCTGAGCGAGCGAGCGAGCGAGTTCAGGACTACCTTCGTGACGTACGCGCCGCGGCCTGTCTTTCCCGTGGGCTTCGAGGAGAAGGAGATCGTAAACAGATAATCAAATATAAAATGAAATTTTTAAAAACTTCCTTTAAAACATTTCAAAATTTTCTAAAGGTTTTTCTATGTTGTCTCAATCGCATCAACATCAAAACTTTTTAAAAACTGTTGACCAGTAGCTTAACTGCAATCTCCTGACCACAGGTAGTATTATCAAAGAGAATAGCACTGTACAACACCGCTGCATCGTCTACAACATTCTCATTTAAAATCCTCAGGTAAAACTTGTTAATGCACTGCCACGCTATCTGTGACAGCAACTACACATAGAGCCCATACAGCGTCGTAAAAATTTTGTACAGTGTACGTCTATATAATTATTATCGTTACAGTCAATAACTTCAGAGATGCGCCGTTTAACCTGTTGTATTTTTCTTCAAGTACAGCTTTCATGGCAAATCTCTTTTTGCAGGCACTGACTTCAACGGAAATAATCACACTGACCTTTCACTAGATACAAATGTTTCCTTACAACTCTGTATATCCTCTATGTTTCAATTGCTGTCACAGATAACATGGCAGAATATAAGTGATTTTACCTGAGGATATAAAATAAGAATGTTATGGACGGTGCTACGGCGTTGTACTCTGCTAGTTGCGGTAATCACATTACGTGGTCTGAAGATGGTAGTTAATCTCTCGAAACTGGTCATCACTTTGTACAAATTTTTAATTTTAAATACGATTGAGACGATATATTGAAAATTTCTGGAAAGTTTAAAATGTTTTATAGGAAGTTTTTTTAAGTTATAATAATTTTATATGTGATTAACTCCTGTTGGGTTTGAAACTGATTGGCATTGACATAGTGTGCCATATATCCCTGGTCGCTGTTGAATAGGAACCTTTAACGACCGCTGTTCTTACTTCGTATTACATTTCTGCATGTTGTCCACCATTACTTGTAGACACGGTGGACAGTGCGTCATGATCCCCCAAAAAATCTGGCAGTTTCTCTCACAGTACGATAATCGGCGCGTAAAACCGTGATACCTCTTTTTTTCTCACTCTAAAGCGTCTCTACGTCCATCCATTTTTCTCTGGTGATGTCCGTCCCTTGGTAGCCGAGTGGTCAGCTCGACAGAATGCCAATCCTAAGGGCCCGAGTTCGATTCCCGGCTGGGTCGGAGATTTTCTCCGTCAGGGACTGGGTGTTGTGTTGTCCTAATCGTCATCAGTTCATCCCCAAGTCGCCGAAGTCGCGTTAAATTGAAAGACTTGGACCCGGCGAACGGTCTACCCGACGGGAGGCCCTAGTCACACGACACACACACAGAAAAAAAAAAACCTCTGCTGATTCGATACAAGTGACGGCCACATGTACAGAACTGCATTTCACATCTGTGGCGAAGACCCACATGGCTAGGTGGTACTACTTCCATACAGTTAGCAGCGCAAGTGGGATGAGTACTGCGAGAGGCGTTCAATGAGCAACGCAACATTTTTCTTTCGGGGCCAATTTCGGTTGAAGGAACGCGAAATTTTTTGTGGGACATTGCGGAATATTCTCGCTTCAGTCACTATATTTTCATGAAATTCCGATATGTGAAAATGCAATACATAGTCTTCAAAATGACGACTGTAGCGGAGTTGCGCTCCAAGCGCAGAGGTTGCTATAATTTTTTTTTTTTTTTTTTTTTTTTTTTTGCTGGAAACCAGAGAATCGCAGATATTCATAGGCGTTTGCAGAATGTCTACGGAGATCTGGCAGCGAACAAAAACACGGTGAGTCGTTGGACGAAGGGGCCGCTATAATCACAACACGATCGCGAAACCTGGCTTATCTCCCGTGTGTTGGCCGCACACAGCTATGACTACTGCAGTGATGAAAGCGCTGACACTCATTCGAGGTGGTCAGAAGGTCGCAGTCAAACATCTAGCGGCACAACTGGACATCTCTGCTCATAGTGCTGACATACTCATCCACCCGCTGGTGAACTCAAAGGTGTGTGCCCGTTGGATTCCTCACCGCCTAGCACAAGATCATAAAGAGCAGCGAAGGACAATGTGTGCGGAATTGTTGCGCGTTACGAGGCTGATCGTGTCGAATATCGTCGTAGACTTCGGTCCGGAAGCAAAACGGCAATCCAAGGAGTGGCGCCAGACCACCTCTCCTCCGAAGAAAAAGTTCAGAGCCCCAACTTAAGCCAGTAAAGTCGTGACGACAGTCTTCTGGAACTCTGAAGGCGGTATTCTTTTGACGTCCTACATCGCAGTACAACGATCAACCCTGAACTGTATCGCGCTACCCTCAGAAAACTGAAGAAACGACTTCAGCATGTTCCTCGCAACAAAAATAGAAACGAACTTCCTGTCAATGACTGTTTTTTCTCACCCACACTTACAGCCCAGATTTCGCACCTTCCGGCATCCAACTCTTTGGTCCAATGGAGGATACACACTCTGCGAGAAGCAGTATGTAAGTTATGGGGAGATCATTGATGCAGCAAGACATTCGCTCCGACGTCGACCTGTAGAGTGGTACCACGCTAACACACAGCCCCCCCCCCCCCCTCCAAGTAAGGTCGAGTAAGACCGTCGCTTTGAAAGGAGAGAGAGAATATGATGAAAAATATGGTTTTGTAGCCAGAAGCGAGGGGAATTATACGGTGTACTGGAATCCTGAATAAAACCAAACTGCTTTCAGAAAAAAATGTATTTTACATTATTTATTAAAGGCCCCACGCATTTAGTGTGATGAACTTTGGTGAGAATGGTAAAACGAGGCCTCATGTTGAAGAGCGGACTCACTCGAGGCTGCGGTACATGCTGCTGTGCACTGGCCGGCCGTCCACATCGAGTCCCGTCTTTTCCGTGAAGACCCACGTGCCACCCAGCTGGTCGCCTCGCTCGAAGACGGTGACGCTGTGACCCCGTGGAGACTCCAGCAGGTGCCTGGCCGCCGCCAGCCCGGAGGCTCCAGCGCCAATCACCGCCACTTGCATCTTCATCCGACGTTGCGCTCCAACTGTTAACCAAGCTGCTCGCTAATTCCCCGGGGTTATCGAGTGATAAAAAGTCGTGGCTGACGCCACACTGCAGCTTCGCCTGTTATCACACAGGCCAGCGACAGACCTATTTACACTGGCACTAGAACGTCACCAGAGGTTATCGAGTTCCAATATGTATGCTCACGTAATACAATTATAGAATAAATTCAGAAGTCCGCTGTGGCAAACCAGAAGTTTAAATCAAACACTTGCACTGCTAGTTCCAAGACGCTGTTTTTTTTATCATAATTGTTTATATAGACCTACATTTTTATCTACTTACATAGTTCGCAAACCTCCGTAAGGTACACGGCGGTGTTTACCTTCTGCCACTATTAAACATTCCCTTTCCTGTTCCACTCGCTAATTAAGTAAGGGGGAAAGCGACTGTAAAAGCCATAATTTCTATTAACTGTCTTCGCCGTCCTTAAGCGAAATGTAGATTGACGGCATTAGAATCCTTCAGCAGTCAGCAGCAAAAGCTGATTATCTAACTTTTAACAGTATCGCTTTCGTCCATGGATTCCCATTTGAGTCCACGGGGCACTTCCGCAACACTCGTGTGTAGATCGAACCTAACAGGTACAAATCCAGAAGCACTCCTGTGAATTACTTCTTTTACTTTCTTTAATCCAACCTGGTGTGAGTTTCAAACAGACGATTAGTTCTTCAGACTTTGTCACACTAGTTTTTATGCTCTGCAGATAAGTTACACTTCCTACGTTTCTTCCAATAAGCAGAAGTCGAAAGTTGTCTTCCCCGGAACAGACCTCACGTGAACGTTCTACACTGCTTGGAACTAACTACCCACAAGTAAAGGAGGAAACGAAATGAAACTTCACAGTTTGACAGGATATGTGTTGTTACTTCAGTGGTTGCGATATAGAGTAGAACTGGTCAGTACGAGCCCACTTATCAGTATTACATTGTACCCGCTCTGACCCGGATGCATGCACTGATTAGGTTGGGAAGGAATCATGAAGCAGTTGTATCCTCTCCGGAGGCAAGCTGGCCGACTACTGATGTAACTGGTCCTTTAATATACTACATACTGACGCTGGGACTGAAATCGAGTTGGTGCCACACATGTTCTATCGGGGGCTGATCTGGGGATATTGCTATTCACGGGAGTACCTCATCATCAAACAGACGTTTCGTAGAGACACTTGCCATTTATAGACTAGCATTGTCCTGTTGAAAGATTGCACCGCAATACTGCACACGAGAGGTACCATATGACGACACAGAACATACCGTTGCCTTAGTCACAGGTAGCAGCGACCTAAAGTCATATACTATGACTCCCCATTCCACAATGTCAGGGCTAATACCGCTGATCCTCTCCAAATCATTGGAAGAATGGATTCTCTCTCTATGCCACCGCTGTACTTGCGGACGATGGTCATGTGGGGCAGTGTAGAATCGCGACTCATTGCTCAACACAATGACATACCATTCGTCAGCTGCCCATGATTCTCGTTCATGCGACCACTCCATACTCAGCCGTTTGTGTTGTAGTGTTAAGGGCATCCTATGCATGGAGCGGTAATTCCGTAGTCCAGCTGTTGCTAGTCTCTGACCAGTGGTGCGGAATGACACAAAATATTGCAGGGAGTCCATTTCTTGTTCTCGTATGGCAGCAGTAGATGTGGAGGGTTATCATGAGCTTGGTGCACAACACGACGAACCCCCCCTCAGGCCGTCAGACGCTGCAGACAAGTATGCCTGCCCTTACATATCCAGGCAGTCCATAGGGCCACTGTAACATCGAATGCCCCACAAATCTTGATATTGTACTACTCGACCAGCCAGCCAAATGGTGACTCACAGTGAGACCCTTTTCGAATGTCAGGTGCCGATAACACTGTCATACAGGATTACGTGACAGCCCCATATCGCCCCCAGTCTTCATTCAGCACCTCACGCTATACAAGCGTCTTATATACCAGACGTGCTAAAAACACTAAACACGGACAACAGTAATGCTCTCTAGTGGTCGCTCCTCCTGTCATGGACAACTGATATTTTTATCATTTACAGATCTGCAAATGGCGTATCCGTTTATGGACGTACATGGACATCGCACGCCAGGTACACTCTAACACAGAAAATATATTTAAAGAAACCGGAAGACTCACTACGAAGGAAATATCCGAACGCGACGGAAATCTATAGATGTGACGTAAATGTACAAACAAACAAATCATTACAATTGCAGAAAAACTCGATGATTTATGTAAGAGGAAGAGCTTCACAAAATGAGCACGTCAGTAACGCATTGGTCCACCTTTGTCATTTACGCAGTTTATTATTCGGTTTGGCATTAACTGACACAGTTTTTCGATGTCCTCCTGGCGCATTAGAAAATCAGAATCCCGAGCTGGTTAAAGGGTCCTGCCTGTAATGTTCCACACGTTCTGAGCAAGTGGAGATCCGACGGCCTTTTTCAAGCACGTAAACAAAATCTCTCGCTTTGTGCGGGTGGTCATTGCCTTGCTGAAATGTAAGTCCAGGATGACTTGCCATGAAGGGCAACAAAACGGGTCGTAGAATATCGTCGACGTACCGCTGTGCTGTAAGGGTACCGTGAATGACAACCAAAGGGATCGTACTATGAAAAGCACCTCATACCATTACCGCCGGTTGTCAGGCTGTAGGGAGGCAAGGGCGGGTGACGTTTAGTTTGGTATCCCATCGCTGTCCATGAAGTCAATTGGTACGCCTTCAGCCTGGAATCTCATTCAATGCAGCAGAATTTTCTCCCGTAATGAGTTTTGCCTCAAACTGCTCCTTGATGAACGGCGAAGACTTGGCTGGAGACGCCCTGGACAGCGGTGCGGTTCAAACCCGATTGTCGGCCGCCATACGGCCGGACAGTCCGAAGTGGTGGTTTGGGGTTCCATTTATTTTCATAGTAGGACCCCTTTGGCTGTTATCCGTAGGACCCTTACATTCCAGCAAGATAATGCCGGCGCGAGTTTCTACTGCTTGTCTTTGTGCTCGCCAAATATTCCCTTGCGCAGGAAGGTCGCTGGACCTCTCTCCAGTTGGCAACGTTTTGAGAATTATGGGCAGGGCGCTCCTACCAATTCGGGATTTTGATGATCTAACGCGTCAGTTGAAGAGAATTCGGCACGATACCCCTCCAAAGGACATCCAGCAACTGTATCAATCGATGCCAAGCCGAATAACTGCTTGTAAAAATGGTTCAAATGGCTCTTAGCGCATGAGACTTAACATCTGAGGCCATCAGTCCACTAGAACAGAACTACTTTAACTAACGTAAGGACATCACACACATCCATGCCCGAGGCAGGATTCGAACCTGCGACTGCAGCAGTCGCGTGGTTCCGGACTAAAGCGCCTAGAACCGCTCGGCCTCCAGGGCCGGCTAACTGCTTGCATATGGGAGAGAGGTGGACTTCCTCAGTTTGTGAAACTCTTCTCTTCAATCAATCATCCAGTTTTTCTAAAATGGTAATCATTTTATGTACTTACATCTACATCATACCTAGCCATTAATTATCGTTCATTTTTGCAAATTTTTTTCCGGTGCGTCTTTCTCCTTCTTCTTCTTTATTTTTATTTTTTTTTTTTGTCTTGGAGTGTATTCAGTGTAGGTCATTCTGATACTCCTACAGTCATTGGATGACGATACTATCACGTAAACTGCAGTGTCATCAATAAACAGTTGTAGACTGGTCCCTATCCATCACATCGTTTATTTACTGTATATAGACAACAAGAGCAGGGTCTATCACACTTCCTTGGGGCGCTCCTGGCGAAATCGTTGTCTCTGATGAACACTCGCACAGGACCAAGTACTGGTTTCTGTTCGATAATATTTCTTCGATATAATGACATATCTGAAAAACTATTCTGTACGCTCGGAACTTCGGTAACAGCCTGCAGTGGAACACTACGTCAAACGCTTTCCAGAAGTCTAGGAATAAGGAATGTTCCTTCTGGCCTTCCCTCATGATTTACACGATACCGTGCAAGATGCACCATAATACAACAGTTGCCTTTGCATATGTACAGCGGAAAATCAAACGACGTACAGAAACGCTGTAAGTGATTGGAAAGTTATGTGGCACATAGATGCCAATCAGTGTCCACGGAGCTATAGTTACTTCCCCGCAACTTACCAAAAACATCAGAATCACTACTAAGTCTTACAATGATAAAATTATAAAGATTTCGGGGGTGTGCTTTTTCTAAAGCTCACTGACCGCAAAATGCCGAAACATTTCACACATGAACCTAAGCAAAGAGGGTAATAACGAAACACCGTACTTCCCTGACGTTAGCCAGGAATTGCTACGAGACTGTAGGTCGTATTTCCCTGGTTGGATAAATCGGATAGATCAACAACACACAACTAGCGGAAGTGGCGTCCATTTCAAAAATTAACAGCTGGCCGTCGAGCCAGAGACTGCTATTATTATTGTGCTTGAGCTACAACAATGTCTCTTCCAGTATCCATGCAGTTAATTATTGAGTAAACTTATCAAATAAAAAACCAAAAGTGGAAGAGGAATAATATCTACAAACTCTCTGTTAGTTGTGCAAGCGACAGAATCGGCAGCAGAAAGCGACGCGGAAGTACTAGTGTCGCGCCACGTAGCTGGCTTTAAGAATGGACAAACAGGCGGGCCGGAGTCAGATAGCTGCCCCGCCACGGTGACTAAGACAGCTCTGGTGGCCCTGCTCCACCAGGGTGCCGGCATTTTGTCTGAACTCGGCTGCATTAAGCTACAGAAAAAGTACCGCGTCTGTGGTGCGTGTTGCAGCTTCGCTATGTCTGGAAATAGCTAGTCTATTTCGGATGCAGCTATTCAACAGTAGTAGATCAGTACCCGGCATGAAACGATTTTTTTTCACTTTTGTTTTCAATAAATTATGAGACCTCGTCTATTGGCAAAAGATCTCGGAACAGTTCCCCATTAGGATCTCCGGGAGAGCAACGTCAAGGGGCATGTGACCATGACAGAAAGATTGAAGAAACAACGAAAGGACAACGTTCTACAAGTTGAGGCGTGGAATGTCAGAAGTTTGAATGTGGTAGTAAAGCTTGTAAATCTGGAAAGGGAAATGCAAAGGCTCAGTCAAGGGGCAGTGAAGAGAATGGGAAGATGAGAAGGACGTCTGGTCAGATGAGTACATAGTAAAACCAACAGCAGCAGAAAATGCTACGATTCGTTATGAATAGGAGGATGGGGCCGAAAATGGGTTACAGTAAACAGCTCAGTAATAAGGTTCTTCATACCACAATCAACGGCAAACCAACAGCGACAACCATAGTTCACGTATGCAGACCGACTTCTCAGACTGCGTATGAAGACACGTCGAAAGTACATGAGGATACTGAACGGTTTGTTTGGTTCTTAAATGGTGACTGGAATGCAGTTATGGACGAATGTTTACTAGAGAATATGCGTTTGGTACTAGGAATGAGAGATGAGAAAGGCTAATTGATTTTTGCAAAAAATTTTAGCCAGTAATAGGGAATACTCTAATAACAGAAAAGCAAGAGGAGAAGGTATACTTTTAAAAGGCTGGGGGATAAGGGAAGATTTCAGTTGGATTACATCATGGTCAGACAGAGATTCCGAAATCAGATATTGGATTGTAAGGTGTAGCCAATAGCAGACGCAGACTCACATCACAATTTATAATGATGTGGAGTAGGCTGAAGTTTAAGAGACTAGTCAGTAATAATCAATAAGTAAAGAAGTGAGATACATAACTAACAAGGAATGAAGAGGTACACTTGACGTTCTCTACGGCTATATGTATGGATATAAGGCAATTCAGCAGAAGATGATTGAGCATCTCCAAAAAGTGCAAACACAGAAGTTGGAATGGAAACATAGGTACATAGAAGGTAAATGTGAAGAAACCATGGTTAGCACAAGAAATACTTCAGTTGATTGATGTAAGGAGGGAGTACAAAATTGTTCAGTGGAATTCAGGAAGACAGAAACACAAGTCGCTGAGGAAAGAAATAGACAGGAAGTGCAGGGAAGCTGCGACGAACTGGCTGTATGAAAAATGTGAAGAAATCGAAAAAGAAATGATTGTCAGAAGACTGACTAAGCATATAGGAAAGTCAAAACAACCTTCAGTGTAATTAAAAGCAAGGGTGATAACATTAAGCGCGCAATGGGAATTCCACTGTTAAATACAGGGGACAAAGCTAGTAGGTGGAAAGAGCACTATGAAGGGCTCCACGAAGGGAAAGACTTGCCTGGTTACATGTTAGAAGAAGGAACAGGAGTTGAAGTAGAAGAGACAGAAGATCCAATATTTAAAATATATACTTAAAGAGCTTAGGAAAAGTTACATAAAATAAAGCACAAGCGATAGAATTTCTAGAATCATTCAGGAAAGTAAGAACAAAACGATTATTCATGATGGAATGTAGGCTGGTTATAGAACATGTGACTTGCAGTAAAACGTCATCCACACATTTCCGAAGATTACAAGACCCGACAAGTGCGAGAATTATCGCACATTCATTTTAACAGCTCTGGCATCCACGTTGCTAACAGATATAATTTTACATAAGAATGGAACAGAGACTTGAGGATCTGATAGATAGTGATCAGTTTGGCTTTAGGAAACGCAAAGTCTCCAAAGTGGCAATTCTGCTGTTGCGGTTGATATAGAAGTAAGACTAAAGAAAAATCGAGACACGTTCAAAGGCTTTATCGACCTGGAAAAAGCGTTCGACGATGTCAAATGACGAAAAGTCTTCGAAATTCTGAGGAATATAGGGGTCAGTTTAGGGATAGACGGGTAATATACAACGTGTGTAAGAGCCAAGAGGGAATAATAAGAGTGGGCGACCAAGAATGAAGTGCTCGGATTAAAAATGTGTAGGGCATGGATGTTGTCTTCCGCCCCTACTGTCCAATATGTACATTGAAGAAGCAATGATGGAAATAAAAGAAAGGTTCAGGGATGGAATTAAAATTCAAGATCAGAGGATATCAATGATACGAGTCGATGATCACATTGCTATCCCGAATAAAAGTTAAGAAGAATTACATGATCTGCTGAATGGAATTAATAGTTTCATGAGTACAGAATAAGGATTGAGAGTAAACAGAATAAAGACGAAAATAATGAGAAGTAGCAGAAATGGGAACAGCGAGAAACGTAACATCAGGATTAATGGTCACGAAGTAGAAGTTAAGGAATTCTACTACTTAGGCAGCAAAATACCCAGTATAGTACAGAGCAAGGAGAACATCCAAAACCGCCTAGGACTGGCGAAAAGAGCATTCCTGACCAAGAGACAGCTGCTAGTATAAAACATAGGCCTTAATTTGAGGAAGGAATTTTTGAGAATGTACGTTTGGAGCACTGAATTGTATGGTAATGAAACATGGACTGTGGGAAAACAAGAACAGAAGAGAACTGAGGCATTTGAGATGTGGTGCTAGAGATGAATGTTGGAAATTAGGTTGACTGGTAAGGTAAGGTATGAAGAGTCTGCACAGTATTGGTGAGGAAAGGAATATATGGAAAACACTGACAAGCGGAAGGGTCAGGATGATAGAACATCTGTTCTGACATTAGGGCATAACCTCCATGGTACTAGAGGGATCTGTAGAGGGCAAAAACAGTAGAGGAAGACACAGATCGGAATACATCCACCAAATAATTGAGGACGGCGTTTGCTGTCTATAGTCTGAAATGAAGAGGTTGGCACAGGAAGGAACGCGTGGCGGGCCGCATCAGACCAATCAGAAGACTGATTACTCAAAAAAAATCTGATTTACTATTTTCATGTTTAGATATTAATGACCTCCCGCTGTCTAGTTACTGCAATATTTTGATGATTGAAATGAATGAAAAAAACACGTTTCCCGGAAATTTTGAGGTAAAATTTTGCACTTGTACGAACTGTGTTCTCATCAAATATCTAAAAATGATCGCTAAATTTTCTACATTAAAGCGCTGAAATGTAAAGTTATGCGAACCAAACCATCTGTTTTCATTAAGAAACAGATCTTACTGTCCACACACATATACGACTAGTTTCTGGACTTTTATTTCGTACGTCGAAAAGACTACAACATTCATTAGATTAAAAAAACAGCTCTCTACTAATCTTATTGATACAACTTACGGTTGCTCAAGAGAGAAAGAATGCATGATACTTACCCTACCGAATATTGACTATTTTCATGTTTCAATTGTCTGGCTGAGATAATCTGTGATATGATTCGTCCAAGAGTGTTGCTAAAAGAATTAGCGTAGCTACGACGCCGCATTTAGCATTACTGACCTGTACAGTGCATAATTACTACATAGTTTAAAGTCATTTTTTCCATGTGAAATGGGTTTCCCTTAAATTAAAATTACTGCATCTAATGAAGATAGTGCTTTGTGCTGTTACTCTGCTACCATGCACTTGTTGCCTATTAGGATGGCGACCGCATTGTTTTATAAATCACTGTTCCGGAAAATTCTGAGCTTCTGCCTCGCTATATATTTAATTTTTCGTTGTACTTGTATGTGGTCCGTTCATGTTTTTACGACCTATTGTGTTGGAATTACGTGCGCAACTCGAATGTGGTATAAGATTTCGGGAAGCGTTCCAAGAATTTAAGAGAGGTAAATGCTTAATAATTTTCACAAGTTCTGTAATGTTTACTGGAAATCCAAAAACGTGAGGGTGATTACTTACTCCGAGATATTTGAGTTCAATGAATGGTTCATCCTTTGGTTATTACTTGGGTTTTACCGTGATTGACTGCTAGATAGTAGTGAAATTATTAGATTTTAATTGAAGGAATTTTACGGGAAGCTGAAGATTTTGACGGGAGAAAGGATACTACTGTGAATCGTATCCCTGTTGACCTTGAAGCTTAATTCCATCCCTGAACCTTTCTTTTATTTTCAAAATTACCTTCTCAATGTATAGATTGAACATTAGGGGTGAAAGGCTACATCCCTGTCTTACACCTTTTTTAATCCGAGCACTTCGTTCTTGGTCGTCAACTCTTGTTATTCCCTCTTGCCTCTCCCTATAGCTAATTCCAACTTTTCTCAGAATTTCGAACATCTTGCACCACTTTACGTTACCCTTTTTCCAGGTCGACAATCCTATGAACATGTCCTAATTTTTTTTCAGTCTTGCTTCCGTTATCGACTTCAACGTAAGAATTGACACTCTCGTGTCTTCACCTTTCCTAAAGGCAAACTGATCGTCATCTAACACATTCTCAGTTTTCTTTTCCGTTATTCTGTATATTATACCCGTATGCAGTCTTTGGAATTGTGTGGATGATATTTTTCCGGAAGTAAGATGGTGTGTCACCACGCTGATACATTCTACACATCAACGTGAATGGTCGTTTTGTTGCCATTTCCCCTAATAATTTTAAAAATTCTGACGGTATGTTATCTATCCCTTCTTCCTAATTTCATCTTAAGACCTCCAAAGTTCTCTTAAATTCTGAACCTAATACTGGATCCCCTATCTCTTGTAACTCGACTCCCGTTTCTTCTTCTATCACATCAGATGAATCTTCCGCCTCATAAATGCGTTCAATGTACACATTCGTCCTAACCGTTCTCTCCTCTGCATTTAACAGTGGCATTCCCACTGCACTCTTAATGTTACCGTCCTTACTTTTAAGTCCACAGAAGGCTGATTTGACTTTCCTATATGCTGAGCCCGTCTTCCGACAATATTTTTTTTTTCTTCACATTTTTCCTGCAGTGATTTCGTCTTAACTTCCCTGCACTTCCTATTTATTTCATTCCTCAGCAACTTGTAGTTCTGTATTTCTGGATTTCCCTGAACATTTTTGTACCTTCTCCTTTCACTGATCAACTGAAGTATTTCTTCTGTTACCCTTGGCTTCTTCGCAGTCCTTGACCTTTTTCCGTTTGACTTCACTGACTCCTACTGCATCTAGATTGAGGTTTCGAAGTTACCTTTTCAGATTTTCTAGCTTTCATACCACGTTCAAGCTTCTGACATTCCACGTCCCGTTTCGTGGAACGTTGCCCTTCCTCCGGTTTTGCAATTTTTTTCTTATGCTCACCTCCGGCTTTGAAGTCCCCTCCCGGAGATCCAAATGGGGGACTATTCTGGAATCTTTTACCAATGAAGAGAGCCTCATGACACTTTTTCAGTTACAAGTCACATGTTCTGTGGATGAACGTTACGTTTTTTTTAATGCAGTGGTTTCCATTGCATTCTACATTCTCATGTCGTTGATCATTGCTGATTCTTCCGCCTTAGGGGCAGTTTTTCACCAAAAGGACAAGACATCTTTCCGCGTCTCTGCCCTCTTTTACAAGGCTGTTGACAAAATAAGGGTGATTTCTTATGCCAGAAGTCCTCGGCCGCCAATGCTGATTAATAATCATAATTTAAGCGGTGGCGGATTTCGAACCTAAGGCTGACATTATTTTGATCACTGATCAATGATCTGACCTTTTTTTTATTTAGTCGTAGCGGACGTCACATGACATCCGTTGAAGTTAGTTCTTGATCCCTTCAATCAATTGTTTTGTTACAGAGACCAGCCAGATCTCTGAGCTACCGTGCAGGCTGACCCCCAGACTACAGGTACCTCCCAATAGGTCTCTATATCCTTCATTTAATACTGTTTTTTGAATTTCTAAATATGCTCTCTCGGGATGATGGTCATCTGTCTTGTAGCGGTTTTCAGTTTTTTCATTTCTGTGGCGCTCTCTTTCGCATCAAATAAACCTGCGACCTTTCGTGCCTGCGTTCCTTAAATACCTGGTCCCACACTCTTGAACAATATTCTAAGATAGGGTGCACAATTAATTTGTCAATAGACGTCTTTGCAGAGTGACTGTATGTCCCTAGTTAAACTAAGTCTGCAATGTGCCTTACTTACGACTGGCCACATCTCAGGAGTGAATTTCAAAAGATGGAGCTGTTGACAGGGGCGTAAATACAATTTTTATTTTTAATGTTTGTTTTATTATCTTCGCCGCTTGTGGGATTTAGCGAAACATCATCTCAATCTTCAGCCAGTAGGTTTAAATAGACATAAAGTCAAAAATATTTACGTATGTATTTTTTTCAAATTGTTAAAGGAATGACTTTCATAGATGGCACTAAAAACAGTTTAGACTGGAATTTCCATCTTTTTAATTAAGTAAAACATATAGATCTATTGTATAAGATATTAAAGCGATGCCTTTAATAGGCAGCAGAAGCTGAATGACCTGCACTGGAAAAGGATAGCTGAGAATGGGATATGTTATACGTTCTGTAGGGTCGATGAGTATGCGCAGAAACAAGGTACTCCGGTGGAGTGTAAATGTGGAGACGAGGCTGGGTATAGGGGCGGATGGTAAGTAACAGTGATGCAGTAGGAGACTGAGGTAACAGTCGGGCCGTATGGTAAAGAGGAGATATAGATGGAAAGAGGAGCCTTGACGCGCGGTGGGATAGGAAGACAAGCGTCAGAGATGATAGGATTGATAAATATAGGGATGAATTTCATTGTCTTCTTTGTTTCGTATTTAAATGGGAGTAGGACGAGGATTCTGGCTAATTAATAGGGGAAATGAGTTTCCTGTATGAGTCCGCAGTCATTGTGGATACTTTGTGAATAAAACCGTCTAGATCTTTCGGCACTTGTTATCACCGAATATCTGCAACAAAAACTATAAAATATGAAAATTAAAAAAGCGTTTTAAAAGGAAACTCACGTGAAAACCTTGAAAGTTGCAGAACGAAGTTACAGTGTTAAAATCTGTTCTTAATCAAGGTGTCAACCAACAGTTAGCTCAAAAACCTATGGCGGCAGTGTGGTGGACGTTATCTTCGAATTTCATTTTATTATTCATATTTTTGCCTATCTTCATACTTAAAAAACACAGATGTCCTTAAAAATTTAAATATTCAACGTAAAAATATAGAACACAATTTATACGAGTATATCTACTTACTCATGAAATTAGCTTTTGAGATCGCACCAGTTTGCCCCGGTAGAGTTAATTAATTTTTTTAAAACTGTTAATCATTTGTAGATTGTTGTATATTAGACTTCTTTCACTCTTTATATTCCTGATATCTGAAGATGGCAGTAGAAGAAACGGCATGTTAAATAAAGAAAATTTTAATAGCGATCAAGACGGTTTTATTCACAAAATGTTACAATCTTTCGCCACTACTGTTCAGTCTATACATCTAAAGAACATTTCTTCTATTTGCGTCACTGCTTTTAAGTGAGATGAAACTTCGGAAGAAGTACGGGGCCTCTTGAATGGGTTGAACAGTCTAATGAGTACAGGATATGTATTGAAGGTAAACCGGAGATAGACGAAAGTTGAGAGGAGTAGCATAAAGTATATTAGCGATAAACTTGTCATCAAAAGTAGTTACTAAAAAAAGATTAAGTGAAGCACGTGACTTCCTTTGGAAGTGAAATGACATGTAATGGACGAAGCAAAGAAGCAACGAGCACATAAAGCGCATGGTATCACAGGCTAAGAGGGCATTTCTGGCTAAAATAACTCCACTACTATTAAACTTCGGCTTTAACTTCAGCAAGAAATTTATGATAGCGTATGTTTGTAACACAGCATGGCAGTGAATTTTCGTTGTGGGAAAACTCGAAAAGAAGATAATGGAAGCGACTGAAGCGTAGTGCTAAAGAAAGACATTGAAAATTTGGTGGACTGTTAAAAAATGAGAAGATTCTCCATAGAGTCGACGATTAAAGTAACACATGAAAACAGTGACAAGAAGAAGGAACAAGATGGTAGGACATGTCTGAAGATATCAGGGATTAACTTACTTGGTCCTAGGGCGAACAGTAGTGAGTAGAAACTGTAGGGGAAGACAGAGATCTAGATACATCGAACAAACAGTTGAAGACGTAGCGTTCAAGAACTACTCTATGATGAAGAGTTTGACTTGAGAGAATTCGTGGCGTACCACGCGAAGGCTATAGATACTCTGGTAAGGAATAGCTCAGTAAGTAATTCAGCTGAAGGGGAATCCATATCTCTAAAGAGAGCAATCACAGAAATTGGAAATAAAACATAGGGACAAAGAAGGTAACAGAAGAAATACTTCAGTTGATTGATGAAAGAAGCAAGTATAAAAATGCTCAGGGAAATTCAGGAATACAGAAATACAAGTCACTTAGTAATGAAAAATATCGCAAGTGGAGGGAAGCTAAGGAGACTTGGCTGCATGTAAAATGTGAAGAAAACGAAAAAGATGTGATTGTCGGAAGGACATACAAAATGTCAAAACAACCTTTGGTGAAGTTTAAAGGAAGGAGGGTAGCATTAAGAGCGTAATGGGAATTCCTCTGTTAAATGCAGAGGAGTGAGCAGTTAGACAGAAAGAGTACACTGAGGGCCTCTGTGAGGGGGAAGACTTGTCTGATGACGTGATAGAAGAAGAGACAGGATTAAAAGAGCTTTGGAAGACTTATGAGCAAATAGGGTGGAGGGCACAGATAACATTTCATCAGAATTTCTAAGACCATTGGGGAAGTGGCAACAGAGCGACTTCACGTTGGTGTGCAGAATCGTTGCTTGGTTGGCTGATTTGGGGGAAGGAACCAAACAGTGAGTCAACGGTCCCATCGGATTAAGGAAGGGTGGGGAAGGAAGTCGGCCGTGTACTTTCAAAGGAACCATCCAGGCATTTACCTAAAAGCTAAATCAGAATAGCTGGACGTGCTCTTGAACCGTCTTCCTCCCGAATGCGAGTCCAGTGTTGTGTAGAATCTATGAGTCTGGCGATATAATATCTGTTTTTCGGAAAAAAGTCATCCACACAATTCTCGAGACTGCAAGAGCATCCAAGTTTCTGACAAGAATAGCAATGTAGAAGAATGAAAAAGAAAATTGAGGATCTGTTAGACGCCCATCAGTTTAGCTTTAGGAAAGGTAAAGGCACCAGAGAGGCAGTTCTGATGGTGTGGTGGACAATGGAAGCAAGACAAAAGAAAAATCAAGACAGTATCATAGAACTTGTATACATAGAAAAAGCGTTAAACATAAAATGGTGCAAGATGTTCGAAATTCTGGGAAATGCAGGGGTAAGCTATAGGGGAAGACTGGTAATATTCAATATGTATAATAGCCAAGAGGGAACAATGAGACGGAAGTGTAAGGACGAAGTGGTGGGATTAAAAGGACGTAAGACAAGGATGCAGTCTTTTACCCTTACTGTTCAATCTGTACATCGAAGAAGCTGTTACAACCACGACCGGGACGGTCTCAGGGTTGCCGAGAACGAAAGGGCGGCGGGACCAAATGGGAGCGGCCCGAAAACAAACAAAACGAACGGGGAAGGACGGACACGAGCAATGACGGACGACCGAGCAAGACCTTACGAACAACAACACGCAAGAAGCAACGGGGTCACAAGCGAAAACCTCACGAATCAGCAATGTCCACTCGTACACGGGAACAAAGTAAAGTAAACACGCTGTCTGTAGGCGACATGTCGATAGACTCACGAGAATATCAGACTGCCTCGCATTGTTTTTTTTTTTTTTTTTTTTTGTTATTTCACTCCCCAAAATGGGGAGGGATGGCAGCGGCACAAAACGCCGCTCTTCAGCCAAGAGAGCTACAGAGCAAAAAGGCATAGTCATATGAGAAAATAACACGTAACATAGAATGGTATAAAGTGATGATAAAACAGGAACAAAAATAGATGAGTGTAAATGGTAGATTTAAAAACAACATAGACGAAAGACACACACACATTCAGAGAATGAACATCGTGAGTCGACACGAAAACAAAGAATTCCCCATAGTGGGAACACAGTCCGCCCCCGGTAGCTGAGTGGTCAGCGCGACAGACTGGCAATCCTAAGGGCCCGGTTTCGATTCCTGGCTGGGTCGGAGATTTTCTCCGCTCAGAGACTGGGTGTTGTGTTGTTCTAATCATCATCATTTCATCCCCATCGACGCGCAAGTCACAGAAGTGGCGTCACATCGAAAGACTTGCACCAGGAGAGCAGTCTACCTGATGGGAGGCCCTCGTCACACGCCATTTATTTATTTATTTAGTGGGAACACAAATGAATGATGCTGGCGACACTGTCGGTGTTGGTGGAACGTAGCACTGCACACGACACTGAAGAAACACTGACACCACAGCGAAAACGTTAAAAATCACTGCACTGAAGGGGACGTACCACTGGGTGAAGGGAGGAGGAGGGGAAGAAAGGGGGGGAGAGACAGTAGGGGAAAACCAGGAGGGTGATAGGAGGGGGCAGGGGAGGGGAAAAGGAAAGGAGCCAGGTGGGGGATGAAAAGGAGAAAGAAGGTGTGCGGCAGGGAAGAAGGAGGAACAAGCAAAGGGGGAGAGGGAGGGAGAGAGGGAGCCCTGAGGAGGGGGGGGGGGAAGAAGGAGGGACTAGATCTGGTAGGAGGGGTAGATGGAAGGCACAAGGACATCATCTGGGAGGGGGGAGTTGGCGGAAACCACCTTGGGCGAGAGTATGGAGTGTGTGGAGATGGAGACCAGGTGGGACACTGTGGTACAGATGCAACAGTGGGCTAGGGTGGGTGAGGATGGTGGAAACGAAAGGATGGGGGGATCGAGTTTGTGGGAGATGTATAGGATCCATATAAGTTCAAGGAACAGGAGGAGATCGGGGAATGGAATCAGATCATAAAGGATCCGTATGGGGGATGGGAGACAGATGTCGCTGAGCGAGGGGCAGGCGCTTTAATACATGATAGGGAACGTCGCTATTGGCCGCTGGGACCACTGCTCCACCTTGGCGCCCTCACATTATACAAGGGCCAGGAGCGAGCGCCGTCACGGATTACGGCGCGACTGCTGCAGAGATCTCTTGTGGTAATCGAGGTCCATTCCGCCTGGCACAGATTCGAAACCCGCAGTGCTCGGTACCAGAGAAGCAAAGATAGAAATAGAAGAAATGTTCAAGAACGAGAATAAAATGTTCAAAAATGAGAGTAACATTCGCGATGAAAAGGTATTAATGACTGGATTTGGTGATACACTGCTGTCTTCAGTGAAAGTGAAGACGAATCCCAGGATCTGTTGAAGGGAATGAGTAGAAACAATGAGTAGACAAAATGGACTGAGTGTAAATCGAAGAAATACGAAAGTACTCAGAAGTAGCAGAAACGAGAACAGCCAGAAGCTTAACATGAAAAT
The DNA here is from genome assembly GCF_023898315.1 of Schistocerca nitens. NCBI lineage: Eukaryota > Metazoa > Arthropoda > Insecta > Orthoptera > Acrididae > Schistocerca > Schistocerca nitens. The sequence goes on from NC_064618.1 coordinate 269,288,469, forward strand.
GGATGGTCAGGAAGTAGACGAAGTTAAGGGATTTAGCTACCTCCGAACCAAAATAATCCATGATGAATGAAGCAAAGAGGAACTAAGAGGCAGTCTAGCACAGGCAAATAAGGCTTTCGTGGCAAAGGGAAGTCTACTAGTGTCAAACATAGACCTTAATTTGAGGAAGAGATTTCTGAGAATGTACGTTTGGAGCACTGCATTGTCCGGTAGTGAAATATGGACTGTGGGAAAACGGGAACAGAAAAGAATCGAAGCATTTGAGACACGTTGTTAAGGACAAACATTTAAAATTGAGTGGACTGATAAGGTAAGAAATGAGGAGGTTCTCTGTAGAGTTTGCAAGGAAAGAAATATACCGAAAACACCGAGAAGAAGAAGGGACAGGATGGTAGAACATCCGATAAGACATCAGAGAATAACTTTCGTGGAACTAGAGTGACTTGTAGAGGGTAAAAACTGTAGAGAAAGACAGAGCTTGGAATATAACCATCAAATAACTGATGGCATAGGGTGCATCAATTGAGAGCGTCGGAGAGGACGTCATCGGTATTCTGGAGGAAACAGGAGGATGTGGTTTGGTAAATACAATGTGTCGTATGAACAACACATAAAAATGGAGTAGTAAATAGGTTGGCGCCAGTAGCTATACTTTCAGTTTTACGTTTCTTCCAATGTTATCCTTTTTCGGACGTTATATGGTCACTTTTGTGGCACGTGAAGTTTTACTTGCTTTGCAGACTGCGCCGCACGTGAATGCGACATGTGCTGCGGATACGATGCTGCGCTCTGGTGGTGGGCCGCGGACGCGCGGCGTTGCGTGAGGCAGAGGCGGCCGGTGAGAGGATCACGGGGATTACCCTGTAATTTGTTGATGTTGCCGTAATGAGTTTCATAACAATCTGTATACATATTTCAACAAGGGCGCTTTCCTGGAAGTACGGCGCTAATCTAGGAGTCACTAATCTCACGCACTAATATTTAATGCAAGTGTGGCTCCAACGCAGAGGTTTCCTAGGATTGCACTTTGGCCACAGTAATAATGCCCCTAAAAGCAGTGTGTGAAATCTGTATGACCACCACATCTACGTCTATAATGCTCGTTCAGAGTATGAAAATTTATATCTCTGGTCTCATATGACACAGATACCAACCAATGTCCCACATTACTATTAATATTTGCAGCCATTTTCGTTAGTTACTAGTAATAAGTTCAATGATGTTTCATCAAAAAAATAAGAAAACTTCCGTCTTTTGAAACTAAAATTTATTATTGAGCACCAGACAAGGTTCGCCTAACCAAGTTAGGCATCATCCGTGGTAGAGTACGTTTACTTAATTATAAATTTTTTGATGTGAGACTTGCAGTGGTTTTTGTTTGGATTTAACTATTTCTGTTTACAGTTATATACTTGTGGTTTTTAGTGACATTCATATTTGTGTCCTGTTCATGCAGCCATTCTTTCCTATATATGTGCTTCATTCACAAGCTATCGTTTTCTTCCTGAAAATATTTGTTTCTTCCAGTAAATATTTCTTTGAGACGGTGGGTGGATGGGTGTGTGTATACATCTGCAGTTGTCTACAATTTAGATTGTTCGCAAAGAAATATTCACCGGTACTGAAAGACACCGACCCACGTGCATTTTGCACATATAAAACGACACATGGCTGCCTGAACAGGACACAAAAATGAATGTAAGTAATAAACAGAAACATATAATTGGAAACAGAAATATCCAGATCGAAACAGTCTTCCAAAGAATCACATCAAACGTCATATCAAAATATGAATAATTAAGTAATTTTATTTGTATTGTAGACCACTGAAGGTGTATGACATAACAAGGTGAAATATGTCTACCCTCAAGAATAAATTTAATTTGCAAAAATGGAAGCTTTGTTATCTTTATGATAAAACATAGTTGAAGTTAATGACCAATATTTTGCTCCATAATGGGTTTCGTAGCCTCCGTCAATTCGTTCTGACCAACGCTCTTAATACATGCGAGATCATAATAATATACAACACATTTTCAATTGAAATTGTTATAACCACCTCACAGAACTGTCATCGACAGGTTATAGCACATGTTATCTACTGCCTATGTAACGCGACTCTCAGCGTGTGATGAATGAAAGAAAATAATTTATTCCAATCATGTGAAGGGACGATTGTCATCTTTAGCGGAAATACAAAGACAAGGGCAAGAGAAGGGAGGGGAGAAGGTGCAAACAGTGGAAGACGACACAGTGTGTGAAGCATTTAGGTACCTGTGTGGATTCTGAAAAGTGTCCCGGAAATTACACAATTCCATGTATCATTGATGGGATGAACGCCAGGTCCTAGTGTAAGGGATGTGCAAGGGACAAGCTTCATTGCGACAGGTCAGTGTTCAAATGTGCGAATGGCTACCGAAGTTTCTCTTATCAAAAAAGTTCAGAGAAGCTCCCTACATAAATTGCCTGAATGCAGATGGATATTATCAGCGGCCATTACGCAAATGGGAGAATTTTTTTTAAGAAATTTTCTCCAGAGTGTCTAAAGGTTGCCGAACAGTTTCAGATAAAGTATCCACAGGTAAGCACCGAACATTAAAAGAGAAAAGGAAAGAAATATGAACCTGGAAACGGAAGAATTATCAAACGATTGGCTTGTTCATTAATGATTATTGTGGTGTACTATTCCTTCATAAAATTTGCATAATCTGCACATCCTATAGCAGAGCACAAAGAGAGACACTTATGGTTGATGTGAGCTATGTTGCTCAATAAGGTCGTTAACCATTTTGATTTTCTATCGTTCCTGATTAACAGAACAATATTTTTTCAGTTTTTTTGTTGATTTGACGGTGTTCCTCGCATTTTGCAATGACGTGCTCGTTTCAGAACATCGCTGCTGCACTGAATGTCCCCGAGAGCGTGCTCTGTATAATGCAGTCTATATTGACTGCTACAGTTTGGGCCTTTTGCAGTGTGCTGCGATTCTACGGTCGTTGACCATGCAAACCTTATAAGATATCCCATCTACTCACGACTTCGCCGGCCGCGGTGGCCGTACGGTTCTAGGCGCTTCAGTCCGGAACCGCGTGACTGCTACGGTCGCAGGTTCGAATCCTGCCTCGGGCATGGATGTGTGTGATGTGCTTAGGTTAGTTAGGTTTAAGTAGTTCTAAGTTTTAGGGGACTGATGACCTCAGATGTTACGTCCCATAGTGCTCAGAGCCAGTTGAACCATACTCACGACTTCATCTGAGGCTAATATACAGGATGTCTCACCTAACTCTACCACCTCAAATATCTCTGGAACAACAATTGATATTCAAAAACGGTTTTCACCAGCATGAACGTACTGCAGGAAACCAAATACTATGCGCAATATTAAAACGTAAGCAAATACTATTTTCAACAGAAACTTGTGTATTTTTAAATGGACAACCCCTATTATTTTGTATGCAATCAACAGAATGTAAAATCACAAAAATAATGCTTAATTTTATCCATTGTTTAACAGCCACAATTTTTTCTACACCTTTAAAAGTTTATTTATTCTTGAGGAATCAAACCTATAATAGTACAAACAGCTGACAACCTACAACATGGTGCCAAACAATTATTTTAATAATACCTGTGTACTAATAATACTATATCATATTATCTTCTGTGAAACAAGAAAATCGATTATATTTAGAAGTTGAACATCTGTATGAACGAGAATCTTTGGCATGTTTACGTTCTGCTACTACAATGTGCGAAAAGTGTGTGACTATGTATATATCCCAGTATGTACTGCAAAATTAAAGACGTATATTGTGTGTACCAACTGCACAACAGAAGCAGACATCATACAATGTTAAACTGTAAGTTATTTTCATATTATTAACGCTGTTAAACTTATATTTAGAATTTACCACGTTGTAACACGAAAATGTAAATCAACAGGCAAACAACTAAATAAACCTGATGTAAATCACTAAAAAGCACCTTTAGATGAGCCTCCAGGGCTCGAAATGCATAGTGCAGTAAATAAACGCAACTTGTGACTGAAGGCGGTTTGTTCGTCATTTTACAAAAATAATGGCTTCGGTTGCATCGCAGTACGTCAATTACATCCCAAGGAATTGCGAAGTGAAGTTGACGCTTGAAATAAATGAAGCACACAGCTAGCGTACTTCCTGAGACTCAAGCGTCATGTGATTGACGTACTACGTCAGTGGAGCGTTAATGTATGGTTTGGTATTGTATGACAACACATCATTTGCCCGTATTTCATTGATGGCACTCCTAAAGGGGGATAGTGTAGCCACTTCTTGAGCTGTGCCTTGCTTGAACCGATCCACCTCTTATAATGTGTCAAACAATGCGGTATCGGATGTCCTGCTCATAATGTTTATTGTTGTGAAATAACTAGAGGTACAATTAGTGGTAAGACACTTGGTTTCACTTTTCTAAACCTCAAAAGTTCTGAAATATGTGTCTTGTAAAGGATAGCAATGGCGTCACAGTTTCTGACGTAATGCATCTCATGTAGTACTGTGCTCAGAGCAGGGGTTGCCTGCACTGCAGCCTGTATCCTGCCGTAAACATACCAATATCTTAATGGCACGCTCTACCTTCAAAGAGTCTCCTAATCTGGCTGTTGAACTGCTCTCATACTGTACGGTAATTCACTTACATTACCTCATTAAAGTCTTCTTTTTTTTGTGGCTACTTACATTTGCCGTCATCTAGTCGATATCCCGGCCTTCAGTAATGAAGAAAAACTAGATATTATTTTAATTTATGGCGAATGTCACAGAAATGCAACCGCAGTAGTGACACTATATGCTGAGCGCTACCCAGATCGGTCGCGTCCGTCACGTCGAACCACTGGCAACATCTGCAAGACACTCACGGAAACAGGAAGCTGGGCTCCCATAAAACGTCGACGAACAACGTCAGCGACTGGCAATGGAAACGAAATTGCTGTTCTGGCTGTTGTAGCGCACAACTTGCAGGTGGTTGTAAGAGAAATTGCACGAGGTCTAGGAATAAGCCACAGTAATGTGTGCAGAATCTTGCATCGGCATCGGTTTCATCCGTTACATATCTCACTGCACCGAGAACTGTACGGGAATGACTTTGAATCTCCCACTGCATTCAGTCGTTATGCACTTCAGCAGTTGCAAGGTAATCCAGAATTCCTAAGCAATACATTGTTTACGGACGAAGCTTCATTTACAAGTAATGGGAATGTGAATCTGCGGAACATGCACAATTGTTCCGTTCATAATCCCCACTGGATTCGCCAAGTTGCTCATCAGTGACTGTGGAGTGACAATGTTTGGTGCGGTTTCACTGCTATCTGTGTTGTAGGTCCCTATTGAATGGACAGCGATATGCATCATTTCTTCAACACACACTAGCACTCCTCATGGAGGTTCTAGGATTGGAAGCTCGTCTATCAGTGTGGTTCCAGCATGATGGATGTCCCGCACACAATGCCAAAGTTACGAGAGACGTTCTAGAGGCGACATTTCCAAGTAGGTGGATGGGGTGCGGAGGTACTGTGCGATGGCCAGCACGGTCCCCCGACTTGACGCCATTAGACTCCTTTCTCTGGGGCGCAGTGAGAGACAGAGTGTACCAAGAACCCCCAACGACCGTACAGGATACGCAACATCGTATTACTGCGGCGTGTGCGGCAATATCTGTAGAAACTACAATCTGTGAAACACTCTCTCATTACCCGTCTGCAAACGTGTATTCATGTAAACGGAGGGTACTTCGAACATATGTTGACGTGACACAGTTTCATTGGTCAAGATGTGAGTGTATTTTCTATGCCGGATGTAATGCACGACAATACAGTTTCTTTGCGTGACAGAGCACTAGTAAATGTATTTAGAAAAGTGATTCAAGTGTGTTATCTCTAATTGTAGCTCTAGTTATCATTTCGCTAGAATAAACATACATTTACAATTTGAAAAACGTAACTTCGCTTTGGAAGTGTTATTTGTTTAATTTCATGGATTGTGCATACCATCTCATTGTGTGAGCTCCTGACACGGCAGCGTGAGGTGCACGCTTGAGTCTCAGGACGTGCGCTAGCTGTGCACTTCGTTTATTTCAAGCGTCAACATCGTTTCGCAATTTCTCGGGGTGTAATTGACGTATTGCGATGCAACCGACGCCATTATTTTTGATTTTTCATGCTATTAATTGCATACGAAATAATAGGGGGTTTCCATTTAAAAATACACAGGTTTGTGTTGAAAATAGTATTTCTTTACGTTTTAAAATTTCGCATAGTATTTGGTTTCCTACCGTGTGTTCACGCTGGCGAAAATGGTTTTTGAACATCTATTGATGCTCCAGAGATATTTGTGGTGGCAGTGTTCCGTGGGACACCCTGTATAAATTATTCCATCAATTTTGTGCCTACTGTGGTGTCACCGCCAGACACCACACTTGCTAGGTGGTAGCCTTTAAATCGGCCGCGGTCCGGTAGTATACGTCGGACCCGCGTGTCGCCACTGTCAGTGATTGCAGACCGAGCGCCGCCACACGGCAGGTCTAGAGAGATGTCCTAGCACTCGCCCCAGTTGTACAGCAGACTTTGCCAGAGATGGATCAATGACAAATACGCTCTCATTTGCCGAGACGATAGTTAGCATAGCCTTCAGCTACGTCATTTGCTACGACCTAGCAAGGCGCCATGACCAGTTTATATTGAGATTGTAATTAATGTATCATCAAGAGCGATGTTCTCCAATTATGGATTAAAGTTAAGTATTCCAAGAGCTTCGTACTTTATTTATTAGACTCAACTCCTTTAATTGTTCCAGACCTCACGCCAGTCTGCGTGAGCTTAAACGCGTGCATTTCGGCCTCCTCTAGCAACAAGGTGTTGGCTCTTCTGCCAATACATCACCTACCATTTCTCTTTTTTAGGACTTCAATGCAAATCAAAAACATCTTCATCATCTGGATACGCAGCTCCTTTTGTTTACCGTGTTTGCAGTTAAAACTGCTGGATTTAAGGTCCGTCAGTTATACAAAACACCGTTTCAGCACCTCTGTGCCATCATCAGTGGGCTTCTTTTTTATTGAATCTGTAATGTTAACATTTTTACTATAATATTACAAATTTAAGTGGATATTTAGTACACACAACAATTCGTTTCTTTCTGTTAATACCTTTACATTTGGTTGGCATGGTTTTTTCAAGACCACTTGCGTATTATTGATTACATGTAGCTTGTCATCTGTAACCTAACGATGTTGATGAGAAATTTTGTTAAATGGTTAACCTATCATTTTATGCTCCAAACTTAATTTAGTTTGTCACGATATTTCGTGCCTATGTTAGTTTTTACTTACGTTTTGTGTGGCAGGCCGTTTTATTCTCAGCGTCAACGTGTTTTGGTGAAGTGCAAAGTGCTTTTACGACTTTATTTGCGAAAATACGTGTCATATTTACTTGTACTTCACAACACCTCTCCATGATGCTGAGAATAAAAGGGCTTGCCACACAAAAACTTAAGTAAAAACTAATATAGGCGCGAAATCTCGTCGGAGGCTCGAGTCCTCCCTCGGGCATGAGTGTGTGTGTTCTCCATAGCGTAAGTTAGTTTAAGTTAAATTAAGTAGTGTGTAGGCTTAGGGACCGATGACCTCAGCAGTTTGCTCCCATAAGACCTAACCAAAAATTTTGAAAATTTCCGTCAACTGCCAGAGCCGGCACCATTCATGAATACTCTGGTGGTCATTCAGCAAATCGTTACGATCTTCCGGGGATGCTACGTCATATTGAGAACCTCATCATCTGTGAGCATCCTTAGAGAGCATCTGATGCTTTATACCAGGTCATTTATACAATGGCCCTGCCACACTTCTTTGGGGTACTCCGAAAATTACCTTTAAATTTTGTTCCGTTAAGAGCGACGTGTTGATTTATGTCTTGTCTTCTTGAACCCAGTCGAAAATCTGCTCCGATACTCGATAAGCTCGTATTCTTTCGAGTGAACGGCAGTTCTGGACGGTGTCAAATGCCTTCCTGGAGTCAAGGAACACGACATCAATGTCAGTGCCGTCGTCCACTGCGCTGTGTATCTCATGGAGGGACAGAGCGAGCTGATTTACGCAGGACCTTTGTTTGCAGGAACCATGCTGATTTTTATAGTCGAGATTTTCCTTCTCCAAGAATTCATAAAACATGTTCCACAATTCTACAACAAATTGACGTCAACGGAGTAGGTCTATAATTGTGTGCATCTGTCCTATGACCCTTCTTAAAAAAGGGAGAGACCTGCGCTTTCTTCCAGTCGCTAGGTACCCTTCGTTGCACAAGCGCTAGGCAAAAAATTACTGCAAGAAGGGAGCAAGTTCTTTCGCCTAATCTTTGTAGAATCTTATAGTTATCTTTCCACTGTTAAGTGACTTTCGATTGTTAGTAGCTCAATCATGGACTGCCTGTGGATCGTAGTCAAGCTACCACGTGGCACCACCACAATGGAGAGTCACCGTATTGTGCACTAGGTTCCTCGTAATCCCTTCACACCTGCATTGTGATGAGTTCCTCCAACATTCTGTGTCGCCCAGCAGCGTTGCTCTGAAAATGGCTCTGAGCACTATGGGACTCAACTGCCGAGGTCATTAGTCCCCTAGAACTTAGAACTAGTTAAACCTAACTAACCTAAGGACATCACAAACATCCATGCCCGAGGCAGGATTCGAACCTGCGACCGTAGCGGTCTTGCGGTTCCAGACTGCAGCGCCTTTAACCGCACGGCCACTTCGGCCGGCAACGTTGCTCTGAGACCGAGAGCAGCTGGACTAGGCAATTACCGACCCATGCTTAAGCCTACAACACAAACGGATGCAGTTCCTTAGCCTAGAAGCACTGCCACGGATGAACATCGTTCACGACTATGGAGACGACCTGGGGTACCTCTAATTCTTCCAGTGTTTTATAGGGGAACAGTGATGTTACTCGTGGTGTCATGGTGGCGGGAGGCACCCGGGAAGACTGCAGCCCACGGCTGTTGGTAACTGAGGAGACTCTGACCACTTGATGATGAGTCAAGTACGTACTACGTCGTAATTGGTTTCTTCTCATGCGAGAGTCTCTCGATGCCGTTTTTCGACAGGACAATTCTTGTTCACACATCAAAGATGTCTCTATGAATTGTCTGCAGGGTGTTGAGGTACTCCTGTGGCCACCAAGATCCCAGATCTGTCAGCGATAGAACATGCTAATGTAAGACCAGTGCCCATGATATCAAGTGTCAGATATAACAGTTGTGGGTCCGCTTGCCTCAGGAGCAGATAAAACGTCTTCGTGACACCCTTCCCAACCGATTCAGTGCATGCACCCGGCCAGAGCAGGTGCAACGCTTATTAATAGGCAGGATCGTACTGCCAAGTTCTTTGTAAATTTGGGGCCTTTTTGTAATCACTGAAATAATATTACTTAGTCTGTCAACCTGTAAAGTTCAATTTCGTTTCTACTGCCCCTTTGAGTGGTTCAGTTTTTATTTATCTATTTTTTTTGTCAGGCATTGTGGCAGATCCAATAAAGTGCCTCCTTGTGTGGATAGCCAATAATCACTAGTATCCTGCTACGCCACTTTAACCAGTAGGTAGAATAATTTAAAATTTTGAGGAAAGTTTTTAATATTTTTACGACAAATAAGAAATCTAAGAGAAACCAGACCGTGTAGCTTGCCAGCAAAAATAGTTTTATACATGAAGTGGTACGTCAGGATACCAGTGGTTATCCGCGTCTACACAAGAACAAAATTAGCTGACATAGAGGTCATTAGTGTCTCAGATACTTCTGACGATGTAATTTTTGTATCGAGACGGATCATATATGTTGTTTGATTAATCAACAACAGTAAAGTGCGGCGGCCGAAGTGGCCGAGCGGTTCTATGCGCTACAGTTTGGAGCCGCGCGACCGCTACAGTCGCAAGTTCGAATCCTGCCTCGGGCATGGATGTTTGTGATATCCTTAGGTTAGTTAGGTTTAAGTAGTTCTAAGTTCTAGGGGACTGATGACCAAAGAAGTTGATTCCGATAGTGCTCACAGCCATTTGAACCATTTTTTGAACAGTAAAGTGCAGCCTGAGGAATTTTTAAATCTTTCATACAATAAACTAATACAGAATATACGAACCAAACAAAATTATTCAGAAACCTTTGAAAATCGACATCATAAATTATGACGACGAAACTGGAAAAGTGTGAAAACGAAACTGGCTTTTACGCTGGGCTTGCGTGACATTTCACTAGCCATGGAATTGGATCACATCATTATGACGACAGAATACAGTGCTGAATTGTACACATAGTTCACCATTTTAAAGGCAATCGCGAACGAGACGTTACCAGAAGAACACATTGCCAAACGATTTTATATAACCATTGGGACATGGAGAAGTGAAAAGCTCTTGGAAATGACGGGATAATGTTAGTATCGACAGAAACAGCTCCTTCTTAAAAGCAACAGCGAATTGATGCCTCACCTTATTTCCTGTCATCCTGTCCCTTCGCCTCATCAGCGTTTTCCTTACGCTCCTTTCTTCGCCGAGTCTGCAGAGAACTCCCTCATCCCTTATCTGTACACTTGATTTTTCAACATTTTCCTGTAGCACCCTATCCCGTACGCTTCGATTCTCTTCTGTATCGGCTCTTCCAATATTCGTAGTACACTACTACACAATGATGTGCTGCAAACGTACATTCTCAGAAGTTTCCCTCTCAATTTAAGGCCTATGTTTGCCCTCTTTGCCCGTGCTAGTCTTCTTACGACCTCCTAGTTCGTCCATCACGGGGTGGTTTGCTCCTTTGGTAGCAGACTTCCCTAACTTCGTCAAGTTCGTTTCTCTCGTTCCTGCTACTTCTCATTATTGCTGTCTTTTTTCCTGTCATAGTCCACATTCTACACTCACTAGAACGTTCATTCCGTTCAAAGGTCCTTCGATTCTTCACTTTCACTTATGACAGCAGTGTGTTCAGCGAATACCATCACTGATATCCAGTCACCCCGATTTTTATTTCCACTCCTGAACCTTTGTTTTACTTCTGTCAGTATTTATTGGATGTGTCCATTGAACAGTAAGGGTGAAATACTACATTCCTGTCTAACCCTCTTTTTAATCTGAGCAATTCGTTCTTTGTATTCCAGTCTTACTGCCCCGTCTCGGTTCATGTACATACTGTATATCATCCGTCTTTCCCTACGGGTTACTCCCATTTTTTCTCAGAATTACGAGCATCGTGTACCATTCCACACTGTCCAACGCTTTTTTCTATTCTACATATGTTATAAACGCATCTAGATTTTCCTCAGTCTTGCTTCCATTACCAATGTAAAGTCAGGGCTGCCTTTTTGGTGCCTTCATCTTTCGTAAAACCAAACTGATCATCCTGTAACAGGGACGTTTTATGAAAGGGAAAAGCTAGCACACTACGTAAGTTTGTGTTTCGTTTATAATGAGCTGACAGGTATTTTATTTAATCTCTGGTGCGAGGTACTAGGCTTTTGAGCATTGAGGAGTCGATGAAGAAGAATTTTATTTTTAGTCATCACTCTTCTGTCTGAATTCCTCTCCTGTGCCAATCTCTTTCTCTCATAGTTGACCTACGTCCTCATTCATTGCTGGATATATTCCAATCTCTGTAGATACAGCATATGGTAGTTACGTAACTTGTCTGTCCGCAGCGATCCCAATTGTGCGTATGAGGTACTGATCTCGTATACAGACGAATGTTGTCCAGCACACAAGTATTCCTGGTTAGTTCAAACCATCTACTGTTTTCACTATTAACGTTGTGTTGAATAACACCGCAATACTGACCGTTCTTCGGTAGAACGAGTGATTGCACAAGTTTACATTCACATCCTGCGAAAATACACTCCTGGAAATTGAAATAAGAACACCGTGAATTCATTGTCCCAGGAAGGGGAAACTTTATTGACACATTCCTGGGGTCAGATACATCACATGATCACACTGACAGAACCACAGGCACATAGGCACAGGCAACAGAGCATGCACAATGTCGGCACTAGTACAGTGTATATCCACCTTTCGCAGCAATGCAGGCTGCTATTCTCCCATGGAGACGATCGTAGAGATGCTGGATGTAGTCCTGTGGAACGGCTTGTCATGCCATTTCCACCTGGCGCCTCAGTTGGACCAGCGTTCGTGCTGGACGTGCAGACCGCGTGAGACGACGCTTCATCCAGTCCCAAACATCCTCAATGGGGGACAGATCCGGAGATCTTGCTGGCCAGGGTAGTTGACTTACACCTTCTAGAGCACGTTGGGTGGCACGGGATACATGCGGACGTGCATTGTCCTGTTGGAACAGCAAGTTCCCTTACCGGTCTAGGAATGGTAGAACGATGGGTTCGATGACGGTTTGGATGTACCGTGCACTATTCAGTGTCCCCTCGACGATCACCAGTGGTGTACGGCCAGTGTAGGAGATCGCTCCCCACACCATGATGCCGGGTGTTGGCCCTGTGTGCCTCGGTCGTATGCAGTCCTGATTGTGGCGCTCACCTGCACGGCGCCAAACACGCATACGACCATCATTGGCACCAAGGCAGAAGCGACTCTCATCGCTGAAGACGACACGTCTCCATTCGTCCCTCCATTCACGCCTGTCGCGACACCACTGGAGGCGGGCTGCACGATGTTGGGGCGTGAGCGGAAGACGTCCTAACGGTGTGCGGGACCGTAGCCCAGCTTCATGGAGACGGTTGCGAATGGTCCTCGCCGATACCCCAGGAGCAACAGTGTCCCTAATTTGCTGGGAAGTGGCGGTGCGGTCCCCTACGGCACTGCGTAGGATCCTACGGTCTTGGCGTGCATCCGTGCGTCGCTGCGGTCCGGTCCCAGGTCGACGGGCACGTGCACCTTCCGCCGACCACTGGCGACAACATCGATGTACTGTGGAGACCTCACGCCCCACGTGTTGAGCAATTCGGCGGTACGACCACCCGGCCTCCCGCATGCCCACTATACGCCCTCGCTCAAAGTCCGTCAACTGCACATGCGGTTCACGTCCACGCTGTCGTGGCATGCTACCAGTGTTAAAGACTGCGATGGAGCTCCGTATGCCACGGCAAACTGGCTGACACTGACGGCGGCGGTGCACAAATGCTGCGCAGCTAGCGCCATTCGACGGCCAACACCGCGGTTCCTGGTGTGTCCGCTGTGCCGTGCGTGTGATCATTGCTTGTACAGCCCTCTCGCAGTGTCCGGAGCAAGTATGGTGGGTCTGACACACCGGTGTCAATGTGTTCTTTTTTCCATTTCCAGGAGTGTATGTTCTGAAACGTTTTGAGGGTACAGAGGCAAATGGAAGTCTTGTTGCACATAGCAACAGTGATGATGATGTTTGGTTTGTGGGGCGCTCAACTGCGCGGTCATCAGCGCCCCGTCCGCAGCTCGTGGTCGTGCGGTAGCGTTCTCGCTTCCCGCGCCCGGGTTCCCGGGTTCGATTCCCGGCGGAGTCAGGAATTTTCTCTGCCTCGTGATGACTGGGTGTTGTGTGATGTCCTTAGGTTAGTTAGGTTTAAGTAGTTCTAAGTTCTCATGGACTGATGACCATAGATGTTAAGTCCCATAGTGCTCAGAGCCATTTGAACCATCAGCGCCCCTACAAAGTCCCAGTTTTTACACAGTCCATTTTCTTTTCACAATCCAATCTAGTCACTCTCACAAATGAGGATGATGATGAAAGGATGAGGACAACACAAACACCCAGTCCCCGGACGGAGAAAATTCCCGACCTGGCCGGGAATCTAAACCGCGACCCCGTGACCCCTAGACCACGAGCTGCGGGCCACATAGCAACAGTAATTTCTGCTTTGTTTGGGATACTCATCCAAAATTCTTCACCCAAGTTTTTCACTGTTTCTGATATTTGGTTAAAATACCGTCCAGCAGAACAGAAGGTAATTGTTCGCGGTGTATCGAACTTATTACCTTGTTATGGGGTACTGAAATGAAATGTCGTGTGGCAAGGGCCTCCCGTCGGGTGGACCGGTCACCTGATGCAAGTATTTCTAGTTGATGCCACTTCGGTCATTTGCTTTTCGATGGGGATGATATGATGATGATGAAGGCAACACAACACCCAATTCCTGAGCGGAGAAAATCTCCGACCCAGCCGGGAATGAAACCCGGGCCCCGTTTTGGACGGTATTCTGCCGCGCTGACCACTCAGCTATCGACGCGGACATGGGGTAGTAATTAAACTTGTGAATTTTTTTGCAGTTAGATCAGATCTCAGGTTTTGCGCCCATGTTTCTACTGAAGACAAATCACGAAAGACTATGTGGGCGGGATATCTGCAGTTGTGGTAGTACATTTTATAGCAAGAACGCCGCCAGCAGCTGTATCTTGAACCAGTTTTACTAGCGGTTTCGTGATTTACAGTCACATCATCGGGTGCGTATCAAAACAACAATAAATAAACAGTGATAGTGATTGAATCCGGCCACGTTGTTTAATACATTTTGATTTTTGCAAGTACACTTGTGTTTTGATCTGTTCCCATAATTATTGCTATAAACGTATGTGACAGATAGATGCGGTCTGCTTTATTCCGAGCCTTATAAACTACAATGTATCTAATCCCTAGGTGGCTCTGCCTATCTGTGAGTGACGTCGGATGCTTTCCCTCTCTGGCCACTTTACGCCTATGTTGCTGCACAATTCGTTATAACGTGCTGTACTAACATGCTAGGATGAAGTGTTGCCTCACTGTCTGCCCTTAACAGAAAATACATTCGATCGGGTGAGCTGACTGCCTGACGCCAAATTTCTGACACATGAAGAACGACGACTGACGCGTAATGCATGATGCCCAACTCTCGATGCCTGACAGCTCTGCGAGGAACTGACACATGCGCACACACGATAGTGCAATTGAACTAGGACTTTACAGTTACACTGCAAGAACAAGTAAATTTGGAAGTAGTGAGTGGAAGATCATGTGAAGTAAAGGCATCTTTGATCTTTAGAGTGTTAAAGGAAGCTTGATGGTCGCAACCGAACAGTCTTCTGTGGTAGTGGAATAGTATGTGCTAACGTCTTTCAGCTACTATGGAGGAAGACGATATCAAGCAATGAATGCTTTGGTTTGTGGTTATTATTGGAGAACATGGACAATAGTGTTATGAATATTGGTAGTATAAGTCATAAAAAAATGGCACACTTCGTAGCAGGAAGAATTCAAGTGTGGTTAGAACAATTAGAGAACCGTTTTGGTACAACATAATGGTTGTCAAATGTGAAAATCTATGGTCAGTGGATCATCAGGAGGAATTAGAGAAGGGGCTGTCTATAATGTTAAAGAAGGTGATGGGTGGATCACTTAACTATTACCTACGTAGTAAATTCTCCAAGTTCGTCACTGTGATACATGATGCCAGGCGAAGCTACTTCCTCTCTTATACATGAAGAACAGTGTGACAGCAAGAGCAACATTGGCAAAATCGGCAAGGTAGCTCTTGAAACCATTCTGAGGAAATATAAACATGCTATGGCTAGACAACATAAAAGAATTAGCCAACGTTAATTTGAATGTTCTAATGAAAAAGTTGTTAGGAATATTCCAACAATTATGTGTGGATGACTATTACCTTTTGGATTTGGACATAACCCAAGATTATGCTGGAATTTCTAATAAATGGAGAATTGTGATAACCTAATATCCAACCATGACTTCTGCATGAAGGAGACTGCCAGGGAAACAGCAATGTGATTGTGGGCAATGGCAAGACATTTGGGACTGGCTGTTTAATGTGTATAACTTTGAATGGTAAACATTTGTAATTATTTTCTGTCTCAAATCACAAACCCTAGCATGAACGAAGTTACTGGTAATCACCTTGTTGTATATTTTATAACGTGATCATACAAGCGACTTCGAGGACCTTTCACATCCAATTTGGCTAAAGAACGTGATATTACCAGACTCGAGGCTACGATATACAACATCAGAGAGGATCGTGTGTTTGATCGTGTGCAAGACGGTTTAGGTGTTTTAAACTCTAACGAACAGTATTTACAATGTGCTCCACTGTACACTGTTCCAGTCACATACATGTGGTGTCAGTTAACGAATAATTGCTGTGTGGCGTTTAACAACGTTCTGCATTCTGTTACTGAAGTAAAGTCAGAGCTGCCTCTTTGGTGCCTTTATCTTTCGTAAAACCAAACTGATCGTCCTCCAACAGGGATGTTTTATGAATGGGAAATCTAGCACACTAGGCAAGTTTGTGTTTCGTTTATCGTGAGATGAAATAATACGAAAAGACGAAATCTGACCGGTGTACAGGTAACCATTCCTGATACTCAAGACAAAGAAACTTATAAATAGTGTTCTGTACGCATACAGTTTCATTTATCTACCTGTAAACTAAGTGGAGATTCTTAACACTGAATCCAATAACGGCAACGTAAGTACTACACGGAAGTGCTGTATTAAAGCACATTTCTCTCAACCCAGGACATTGTTCTCCACAATATCACCAGACATGGATATCGCGGAACTAGGACTGGTACCCGCAGACAATGTTATTCCACAAGTCCTAAGAAAATATGTTGGAGCGTGTTTGCTACATTAAAGAACACACAAAAACTGTCGTTTTCAAAGCTCCATATCCATTTGGATCTGCATAGAAATGATGGTTACATTATATACAAATATGGTGGCCTGGATATTGTGCATCTAGCACCGTTTTCAGAGCTGAAAACGATCGGAATAACGACATTTAATTACCAATCATTGGTAAAAGTTGCAAACATAAAGTTCTATACAGAAATTCCACAATAATGTGCAGCAGAAGAGCTGCTACCGTACACCCAGCTTTAAACTAAAGTTATCATTGTGACTGGACAGCCAGTCCTCAAACGAATTTTTGGAAGCCAGTAATGCAAATATGGTTGAAAAATTTTTCAGGAGTTGAGAGATTTTGCTGCTTTTTGGTACAGAATGGAGGTGATCATGGCAATTTTTTTTTTTTGAGTGCAGGGTGTGTAGGAGGGCTCTCCTCTGCCATCTACTTTTTGATCTTGACACATGGTAGATCGTAACTCTTGTAGATAAGTAAGTGCTGATGTTGATGTCAGCAAAATATGACATACGCAATTCCTTCAGCTGTTGTATGACACTGGAAGAAAAGTGCTGACAGATGCTGAGTCAGCATTTTGAACCAGAACTCTATTTGCAACCCTACTTACAGGTATGGGAGATGCTATTCCTGAGTAGCTCGGTACACACTGCTGGACGAGAGGAGGAATGCTGATATCAGAAAAGAAATGGGAGCTAAAAGTTGAAATGAACAGATTAAGGATTACAGGAGCTACTGGGATGTACGTGTTACAAGACTGGAAGTCCACAAAATACCAAAATTAATATACTGGACGTTAAAAAAACTGCTCGCGAAAATGCGTTTTTGGGGCTCGTATCTTGGGTTCTATTTATCACAGAGATAAGGAGTCAGGTGTTTTGGATAGCTCGTCGTTTGACAACCATTTGTACACCTGTTGAGAGAACTGTAGCTGTTCTACAGTACAGCGTGAATATTTAAACATTCCAACCCAGGACAATTGAGCATATCGGTAGGTTCTTTTGTATTAGATGTGGTGTAGGATGACTTAGAAAAACCCCACTTGTTCGTGGGCAGACCGTGAGAACACTCTGGAAAACCACGAATTTTTGTAACAAGAAATAATAATTATTGGGATGGCCACTTCTATAATTTATGTTCTTGGCAGACAATCGAAATTTTTATCCTACGTTTTGGAGACTATATTCTCGGAGAACTACGAAAAATTTTTCGGTATCACTATCTGTTGCTGCGATACAGAGTTTCATAACTAACTACCTATGCAGAAAACCACAACCGTCAGTCTTTAATCTTCCTTTATTCTGGGCTACAGTTATCTCAACAACTAATCATAGCAAAAGGCTCAAATTTGAACTGTTCATTTCTTAGATAATCATTTAAAAACGCCATTTTCCTTTCTTCGTAAATTTGTATCCGTTGTCAAGATATACCCAGAAAACCATAAGTTTTGGGAAACAAAAGAATCAGTTGTGGGGATTATCACTTCTATAATTTCTGTGTAAGATGAAACTTCCTGGCAGATTAAAGCTGTGTGACAGACCGAGACTCGAACTTGGGACCTTTGCCTTTCGAGGACAATTGCTCTACCAACTGAGCTACCCAAGCACGACTCACGCCCCGTCCTCAAAGCTCTACTTCTGGCAGTACCTCTCCTCCTATCTTCCAAGATAGTCTTAATGTTTATCGTACGTTCTTAAGATGATGTCAGGGCACCTTGAAACTTTTTTTTTATATCATTGTCCATTACTGAGAGCCAGCGGATCAAAGTTCCCACAAACTATGCACGTAGCATCCGGACTGAGGCGTAAAAGTGATTTTACCTGAAGTAATGAACACATGGCAAGAGTTCTAGGATTACTGGGAGGATTCTGTGATTTCCAAACTAAATTTTTAGCCAGCATTGTTTCACCAATAATACTTTTAGACATGCTGTCTCTGTATAATGTACTTTTCACACCTATACAAGTCCACACAAGGTGATACTGCGGTAACAAGAATAGCCTAAAAGAGTCTCGGCACTTCTGAGAAGAACTTGAACTGATTGTCAAAAACTATGTAAATCTGGAAAGACTACACATTCAGTATTTCTAATAACATTTTTTCTCTTTTAAGATACAAACTGTAAGCCGATTGTCTTGATGAATTGTGATCGATGAGCAAAGTATCTAGAAAAAACATAATGTGATCGATTTTGTGTTAACCTTAAATATTATGCATACTTATTTGTCGTTTATATGTGTCAAAGTATATAACTTTGTCGAAGTGTACAGATAAAGTGTCAAAACTTTGCTGAGCTATGGAATTCGTTTCGAATAAGCAGCACACCCAGTTGGAGAACGGAAAAGAACGGCAGCAGAGGGCAAATGCTCCTTTTGGAGCACGAAAACGGGGTATATGTTTCTCTTTCAGTTGCCTCAGTTCTCATTCCGCCTTCCTCAGAAAAAATGTTGGCATGCGAACATACTCACTCATCCAGTGCTGAGAGAGGGAAACAGAGAGATAATTATGGTGGAGGAATGAGTAGAGAGTGATAGCGGGAGAGAAAGGGAGAGGAGACAGTGATACTAGGGGAGAGAAAGAAGCAGTGAAAGAGAAAGAGAGATGGATGAAAGTAGCAGTGGAAGCCCGAGCGAGAGGAGATCCTGATGCTTACGGAGAGACAGTGGCAGTATATGAGGGCTGCAGATGGAAGCAGTGGAACAGAAATAGAGCAGCCACCGTAAATGAAAAATACAGATGAATGGACAATATTCATTTGCTTGGGAGAGTGTACACCCTCCCAGACCTGCGAACATTAACACATAGGTTTACGGAAGGGTGCGTTTTGGACCGAGAGTTTATGCATGTTGACATAAGGGAAAACGTAAATAGGAAGCCCTGAATCTTTGAGCTGCTCAGGTACGGTAGTGACAGTGGCAGTGGGAAAGAGACAAAAGCAGACAGTGTAAGTGAGAGAGAAGACAATGACTGTGGAATATACTGTAAATCTATAGGTGATAAAGTAGACAGTGGAGAGACACAGAAACAGACAATGGGAATGAAAGTGAGATGCTGAGTATGAATGCTTAACTACAAAGAGAGGCTGGGTGAAAGGATTTACGATGTTCAACGTGAGAAGAGCGCGAATATGTTCCATGCCAAAAGTTTTGGTGAGGAAAAAGGACTGAGGCAGCTCATTCCCCACATTTCTGTTAGAGTCCGACTGTTGTATTTTTCCTCTCGTAATTAATTATTTCTCAGTGCGAGGAAGATCTTTAGGATGGCGGGGAAAAAGTGGAATGACCATAATCCCAATAAAGAGGGCGTAACGAATACATGCCTAATATGCCTACAAGCGGAAGGAAGAAGATGAACTTAATGACTGTACGCTGTATGATGTAGACATGACAGAAATTATTGAATAAATGAACAGATACAAAGAACGACCACGTATCAATAGAACTATATTGGCGAATACGGACGTTTTGAAATTAGTCTGAGATAATAAACAGCGTGTCTTAAAGGTATAATTAAAACGCGCTTGAAATTCTAAGTCTATAACAGTGTATGTTACCAACCTGAAATTTGGCAGAGAAATGTGGAACATAAATGTACTAATCTTCTGCAGTACGCCAACATACAATGGGAAGAAACATGTGGGGGTAACGAGAAGCAGCTGGATTTTGAAGAATCGGGTATGGATAATGCCAAGTTTTATGATACCGTAGTGACTTTTATTTTCTCAGTCTACTGTCATGCCATATCACGAAACGTAACTGAGACTGTGAAAATAATTTTTTTCGGGGATTTTGGAGAGAATGACATTTCGTCGTCGGAGAACGTTATTCACTAAATTGTTAACATAATCTCAAAATACTTCAAAACTCTTAATCGGTTCAGCCTACACTGGCCATCACCATAATAGTAAACTGAAATTGTAAAAGCAACGTGTATAACAAAACATCATGTCTCATCGTAATCACCACTATTGCTTTCATTTAACTGTCTGCTGATAGTTATTACAGGAAGAAACTACGTTAAGTTACGGATGTATTTTCTGATTGCCTAAGATAAAAATAAAGTGTTAACAATTTAGAAGTGTTCTTTACACAGTGCTGCATGAAGAAACAGCTGTTGATAAGTGTGACATGATCTGTAAGAACTTTATATAGCTCTTAAAGTACGAGTGAAAGTCAGAATGAATTCCACTTTACAGTGTATCACAGTTTAAATTATAGTCAATCTTAACTGAGAAGTATACAACGGACATCAACTTAGCTTGGTTTTATGAGACTACTTGTGCTATGCTATACTGCTGGATAATTGCACTTCATTGGTTAAGTGCATATTTTTAATAGTAGCTAGTTTCTTAATAAAAAAATGAAGGGTATTCTTATGATGGGGGCTATAAATTGAAAATAATAACATATGCAGAAGAACGTCGAGACAGAGAAGATGAGCGGCATTTCGGGAATCCTCTAGCAGAAGAAAACCATTCTCGACTAGCGGGCTGTAAAGAAGAACTGAAAAATTGAGGAAGACAAAATGTTCAAATAGAGAACTGAATGCAAAATGGCCGAAACTCGAAAATGACGTACTGAAATGGATTCAAGGACACCATCAAAATGGCACTGGAATTAATACAAAAATGATTCAAATACACGCTCGTAATCTAGCGCTGTGGAGGAACTTGACAGACTTCAATGGTGGAGTTGGTTAGTGCTACAGGTTTATGAAGCGTCGTGGACTTACAGTAGCATGAGATCCAAAACCAAAGCATCTCAGAAAATTCCACAAGAGTATGAAGAGAAAATATTATCTTTCCATCGCTTTATTATTCGACATCGAAAGAAAGCCAGTGTGGAACTAAGCAAAATAGCGAATATGGACTAAACTCCTCTGACATTTGATGTGCCAAGTAACAGAAATGTTGCCATGAAGCGTGCTAAAACTGTGGACGTGATAAAATACACTACACTGCTGCCCTTTCATGTTGTACTGACGTACTAAGCTCAATCCAATAACCATTTTCTAGCGCAAAACAATGCCAAAACTTTCTGAAATGCCGACACGTGTTGTTGTTCACGTACATGACAAGGCTTGGCTAGACGAGGCTGGTAAGAATTACGGATTAACGGAGTGTGGGAGAGAAGGAAAAGTGCTACATTGAAGAAGAGTTCTCTTCTTGTGCTAGATCAGTTTAGTAGTCATTTGAAAAATTCTGTGAAAGTAAAACTGAGACAGGAAAATACAGAGCTTGCTGTTATTCCGGGAGGACTTACTTCACAAGTGCAACCTATTGATGTCGCGATAAAAATTAAAACGTATATGAGAGACAGATGGAACAAATTGATGATGGATGAAACCGAACATGAATTCACGTCGAAGGGAGCTTTAAAACGACCTACAACCAAACAAGTGGGTCAGTGGATAAAATAGCAGTGGTCTAGAGCGAAAGAATACATTGTTGTTAAATCCCTCAAGAAGTGCAGCATAAATAATGGTGTCGATGGCATTGAAGATCACGTTATATGCGAAGACAACGATGACGTCGATGAGGAAGAAGACGAAGAAGTAAGGGGGAGAATGAGAAGAAGAAAGTTCAGAAGACGATTTTGAGGGATTTTAAAAGTCAGTTAGGTTTTATAAACTAAGATTCCTTTTTGTCTGGCTTTGCAATCTACTGGTAAAAACATTTTTTCTTTTAAATTGCTTGAAAATTAAGGTGTGTCTTATAGTCCGTAGCGTCTTATAGTCCGCAAAATGCGGTAAAATTTCCCGCAACTCTTTCGGAATACATGAAAGACATTTTAGGTCTTTCCTCGTGGGGAGGGAAACGCTGTAACTGGGCTAATAACTTCACACGGGCGAAGTTAGAAACCCGACCGTGCCCCCTGGTGACCGTGCTGGAGATGGAATGCAATGTTTGTCGATGGGGACCTCATGAAGTGCCATGGCCATAAATCACGAAGCAGTTTATTTTCGAAGGCATTTACGAAAGTTAATTTTCCCGGTAATGGGTTTTAATTTCGACCCGCTACAGTTTTTTTAAGTCCTTTCGTTTTTACAACGTCCATCAGGGCAATGGCTTTATGAGGCACCACGCAGATTTACGGCCCCATAACATGCTCGCGACGAGAGGGAACGGATTTTACCTCGGCGTGATTAGGTGTCGATGAATAACGCTAATATGCCAACGGCCGACATGCGCGTGCTGCGTGCCGCAGCGAAATGGAAAGAGGACTGCGCCGTGGGGCAGAGCCGCACATTAACGGTCCTTTGATTTTTTGGGCGTGTTTTGCAATGGAAAGTGTGTAGTCAGCAGATGAGTCCTTTTCCGGGCGATAAATGAAAGCCTGGGGCCGTTTCGTTCGAGTTAATGCCCTGTATTTCACAAAATGCGTTTTGCGCTTCCATTCAAATTCGTTCCATCGCGAACCACTTGTCATGTATGTATCTGGCCGTAAAAATAGTGGGCGGATGACAACTCTTTGATCTGCGTTATTCCCTTGCGCCCAAGGAGGTTTCGCGAAGGCTGAGACTCTGGGCACACGTACGGGAAGACCATGGTTTAAATCCCGGATGCGTAGCTCTGATATCCTGTTACAGTTTGGTTTTTCAACTCTTTGTTGTTGTAGTCTTAAGGCTCTTTTTATGCGGCGCTCTACGCTAGTCTCTCTGCAAGGCTCGTCATATACTACAGCCCATATCCATTTGAGGTTGCTTACTCTACAAAAACCAAGCATGGCTTCCTCACATATCCCAGCCCCATCTCCCATACCCCCTGCTTCCATCCATCACCAAGCTGATAGATACGAGATGAAAATTAGATGGGTAGATGGAATAACTAACATGGAAGTACTTAACTGAATTATGGAGAAAAGATATTTGCGGCACAAGTGATTATATATATAGCCAAGATGACACTTCTTTCTCAACTAATGCGAATCTTGTAGTTATTCTCGTGTTGTTATACAGTACTGTTTGACTTCTTATGCACAACGAAATATCGAGTCGTGTGATTCCATGCCCGCATCTCGTGGTCGTGCGGTAGCGTTCTCGCTCCCCACGCCCGGGTTCCCGGGTTCGATTCCGGCGGGGTCAGGGATTTTCTCTGCCTCGTGATGGCTGGGTGTTGTGTGCTGTCCTTAGGTTAGTTAGGTTTAAGTAGTTCTAAGTTCTAGGGGACTTATGACCACAGCAGTTGAGTCCCATAGTGCTCAGAGCCATTTGAACCCATTTTGTGATTCCATCGAGAAGTTACCCAGCGTTGGAAGACTGTTGCTAACAGTGAAGGATGATACATTACTGACGGCTAAAGTCTCTGTTGTGTGTATCTGTTGTGTTAATTAAACTTATGGAATAACTATACGAACTTATGTACCGACCTACTTTATTAGCAGCCTTTTCGTCGTCCTCTTCAGAAAACAGCTACAGTCTCAATATCAGCAGTATCTCCAGACAGCATGAGGAATGTGTCCACAGCCGCCACCAAACTGGACGTACTACAGTAATCGTAGTTCTCGCCCACTGGATCCACATTAGATCAGAGATAAAGACAGGTACTGCAAATGAACACTGATCTATTGCGACCGTCATACAATAGTTAGGTAATGTACAGTTTCTGTTAATAAATATTGTAAATTGTTCTAGTCTGTGTTGCCATAATTTTGCCGTAGATGTTGCCTCACCTTGTTTGCCCATGTGATGTGAGTGTGTAGCAGCGGGGTGCAAGGAAGCCACTCCATGATATCAACTACTTCAGACGCATTGCCTCTAAGGGCTCTTTTAACCTTAGCCTCTTTGGCCTATGTAGGATTTTGGGCAAAATTCACGTTTTAGCTTGTATATTCCAGACTGCTCTGTGGGGCGGGTGTAGATGGCTGTTTCTAGAATGGATTGTTGCGGCATCTTCTTGTACTATTCTGAAGTTATAACTTTGGAAGACAATGGCTATTTTCTCACTTTACCCATCCATAGACGTAGTGAGATCTACGACCTTGCTGTCAACTTTACGAAATTAGCGACTGACTACACGATGTGACAAAGTTTAACTTTTTGCCATTGTAATTTACCTGTTCGACTACCTCTAAAAAGAGTGAAAAACACCCATTATTTGCCATGAACTTAGCTTTTATTACCAGGTCATGGACGTTTAGTATTTTTCTATCTCTTCTGTTTTTCAATATACAGGTCTTCCCAGGAGGAATGGTCAATCTTCAAGGATATCACAGGAACAATCATTGGAAGCAGAATAGTCTAGTAGACACGGGCTCTAAAATGCGTACCTTAAGTGCTACGAACACTTTCTATTTTCGATACTGTGAAACACATCTCCTCTACAGTATAAGTGCTCATAGTTCTTTAGGTACGCGTTTTAAAACCCGTGTTTACTAGGCTATTTATTTCCTGTCTCATTCCATACCACTTCCTCCCGAAATAGGGAAAGCAAAGCGCTTGCGGTGGAAGAGACTTGTCTGACGGCATCGACGATGAAGAATTGTTCACAGCTCTCAAGATATGCATGTTAGGCCCTATGTTTGCTAGACTTTTTTGCTTCGAATTATCGTTCCTGTCTTATCCCTAAAGATTGACCATTTCTTCTGGGACCACATCTTATTTCTAATACATCGGTGATGTAGTATGGAATTAGGCTAAGTAGTTCAGTTTACAGACAGTTTTCAAATAAGATTTATTACATTCTTAAAAGGTAGCAACTGGAGGCTGCAAGTATCAATTAGATAAATTTTGCTTTATACGTTGAAACCTTCCCCTCTCCTCTATATCTCTTTTGTTACGCAACCTTCCCTTCTACAATAACCTATGAAACCTTGCCTTGGGCCGGCCGGTGTGGCCGTGCGGTCTAGGCGCTTCAGTCTGGAACCGCGTGACCGCTCCGGTCGCAGGTTCGAATCCTGCCTCGGGCATGGATGTGTGTGATGTCCTTAGGTTAGTTAGGTTTAAGTAGTTCTAAGTTCTAGGGGACTGATGACCTTAGATGTTAAGTCCCATAGTGCTCAGAGCCATTTGAACCATTTTGAACCTTGCCTTGGGATTTCTGTCTCTTGCTTAATAATAACAAATGAAATCGTCCCTTTGCGATTAATTCTCTTTCTCAATAATAATAAGTGCAATCTTCGCATACAGATTTAAATGCTGCTTATTAAAAGTGATTTGCTGATTATTTCGACGAAACAGAATGTGTCGTCGTCGTGGCCCTCAATCGTTACATGCAATAACCCAAAAACTGTTCCTTACCTTTTGTTCTGTTACTGGATCGCCATCTGACTGCTATATCGAACTGCGACAGGAATATACTTACTCTGTTTTACTATACTCTATTAGCTGCTGGTGGGCTGTCATAATAAGTGGCTGTATTTATTAGCAAAGCTGACGTTATTCTTTAACAGCAAAGCTGATGTTATTCTTTAATTAATTTGACTGAAGTTACGTAATTGATAGTTAAACTTTTTCTTGACAAGAATAAAATTTTGCAAAGTTTTACACTGATGGTTTTTGGGATGGATTACAATCAGTGATGCAATACTGCTGGCAAAAATTAATTATATTCTGAAAACGATTCTTCAAATATTTACTGTTGGTAATGAAACGATTTTACAAACGTTCAACCGGGTCTTACTTTTTACAATAATCTTACAACCTTCAGTAGTCTTGAGTTTCACAAAAAAATAATTCAATAATATTAGTTCCTCTTACGATAATAGTTAGCTGATGTCTCTGTACATCCGTTTATAATCTCTTGTAAATCATAGATGGTGGCTGGCAGGCACACCTTTCGGTTCAGACCTGCTACCGACTCGCTTACTACTGACTTCCTACGAACGCTAAAGTGCGGTCTCTCCCGCCAACAATGCTTTCTGGTGCAGACAATCCCTGCTACCATTACAAAATGTATCAATGCGCGGTATTTCGTGCTCTTTTCTTAAAATGTATCCATACGCGGTCTCTCCCGCCCTTTTTAAAATTATATCAATGTGGTGTCTCTCCCGCCAACAATACTTTGGTGCAGACATTCCCAGCTACCACAATTATTTCCAAAATGACAAATATTAATTATTCTTCCTTAATCCTATTAATAAAATATAAACATCTTTCATAAATTGTGCTTTGACAATAAACAATAGAAATATACATGTCTTACAATGTGAGCATTTTATCGATACAAGTAGAGCTAAAAAGTACTACATTCAGGCGTCTAATAAGATGTGCGGTACCTACAAAGTATAATTTGGCAAGTCTGTAGGGATCAGGACAAACTACGGACATCTCATTTGCCTTAAAAGCACTGCCAAAGAGCTCTGCACGGTAGGACGGACAATATTTTATTGTACTTTAAAAAATATTTTTATATATCGTTTACCCGCTCGGACAGTCGGGCGTGCTAAAGCATCGCTTCCGGGACGTGGAAATGCGCAGACCCCATATCGAATCTGCCTGCCTTATTAAAAAACATGAGAGTTGGTGCGCCAGCCAGTCCGTTTGTGTAAGAAAATGAAACGCCTACAGCCGTCTTTATGACATTTACTGTGAAGTTACCAGTGTCGGCGCTTCAGTGCACCATCTTCA
This sequence comes from Schistocerca nitens, assembly GCF_023898315.1. Classification (NCBI taxonomy): domain Eukaryota; kingdom Metazoa; phylum Arthropoda; class Insecta; order Orthoptera; family Acrididae; genus Schistocerca; species Schistocerca nitens. Next base: position 269,315,675 of record NC_064618.1, read on the forward strand.
GGCCTTAGTTTATGCTGGAGGGGTTACCACGATCCACATATACGATGCGTCAGTGGCCAACATACTGGTTTACGCAGACTACCTGTAACTGTTGCGTCTCTCCAACCAACCTTGATAGCCACTGATGCATCGTGTATATGGACAATAAATGACTGTAGGCTTTTCATTTTCTTGCAACAGTGTACACCCGTGGTCCACCAGACCTCCAGTAAAAGAAAGGACATACAAAAAGCTTGGATATGGTTTCAAGCGTTTTCTCGTATCCGTCTAGGTGAATACTGGGCTGGTGTCCAAGTACCGCTTCGTTTACACGATTTGTAAACATTTATAAAACTTTCAGACACTTTCACATGATCACACGATACGCAAACAGCTGGGGTACACAAATTCTGCCCCAGCAGGTAGGGGGTGGCGACGGGAAAGACTTCTGGCCATCAAATGCGTTACTAACAGTGTCGAACCTCCGAAAATCTGGGGCAAATGCACAAGAAAAAAATAAGATTTTTATGAATAATTTGCTTCGTTCTTCTTTTCCTTGTCAGTATGCTACAGAGAAGAAAAGAGATCCTTTGCTGTTCCAAGAATCTCGAAAGAATCGACTGAACAGCTGACAGTTCTGCGTGGTGGAACCTTCCAAGTGTCAGAGACGGAAGAATGTACCTGCTGTGTTTTGTCTGTACATAATCTCACCCATTACTCTAGTGTCTCATGGCCCAGAGCTCCTTGTACCCATATCGCTGCAGGCACAACAGTTGTATTTGCAAGAGAGTTTACACAGTATCCAAAAGAGGAACGTAGTAATGAACTCATCACTGACTTTAGCCACACCGAGTCATGTGGTGAACATCTGACATCAAGATCGAAGCAGTGGATTCATTTAAATGAAAGTGTGCAAGTATCAGAACAGAGAAAGCACCACTATGTTTTTCTAGTTTTTCAAATGGCTCTAAGCATTACGGGACTTAACTTCTGAGGTCATCAGTCCCCCAGAACTTAGAACTATTTAAATCTAACTAACCTACGGACATCAGACACATCCATGCCCGAGGCAGGATTCGAACCTGCGACCTTAGCGGTCGCGCGGCTCCAGACTGTAGCGCCCAGAACCGCTCGGCCACTCCGGCGGGCTTTCTAATTTTTCGTTGCTCATAACTGCCTACGTTTCTGCCACAGTGTGAGTGGTCCGTTTGAGGCTGTCTGGACAGGTTTCAGTACAAGTCAGTAGCGCCTGTTCGTAGACAGCTCATCAAAAAGTTCCAAAGCTTCGTAACGGGAACCGGTATTCATCCCTTCCTCTCGGTCAGCTAGTTCATTCTTTTAACGTGGTTACACGAGCATGAAGTTCTTTCTAGAATCTATCAAATATGATGAGAGCGGTTGTAGGATAAATCAAGACATTAAAGTAGTTGGATTTACGAGAGATCTCCAAAGTGGCATATCTGAGTTTCTCTGCAGACACTGAGACTCATTATAAGAGACGAGAGAGGTTATTAGAGGCGAGAGAGTGCTAAGAGGAATGAATTTAAAGTGGGAATGAACAATGTCGAGCGGGAACAACTAGTAGGGCCAAGAAGGTTACTGATAACTCCTTTACTCATAAGGTTGGGGCTAATTGTTATGTTGATAATTATTACTTTAGCTCTACATGATCACATCTAAATAAAACAAATTTTTCTTGCCATACATGATTGCCTTTATAATTTGCAAGACATCTTCAGTGGCTTGGAATGTACAGGTATTTGTGTTTAAACGATTTTGATTAACATTTTGGACATTATATGCATAGATTATTAACAGAACTACCACTTTCTTCTTATCTGTGATGCAGTGATAGAATTTCAATTTAGAAATTTCATAGTTACTAGTCTATGTGTCTTCTTTTTCCTGTTTTACAGCTGTCCTTATTCTGCTTCCTGCTATACAAAATTTCGCTTTAGCACATTTGTTTCCTTGATGCTATACGAGGGCCATTGGGGAAAGTAAAGTCCGATCGGTTGCGAAATGGAAACTACAGTTAAAATCCAATGAAACTTTGCACACATAAGTTAGGCAGTGTCTCTAGTACACATGCCGGTCGCGTCACTTTGGTCTTTTCACTTTTGAGCGGACAGTGAGCACGTAAAGATGAGTGGAAAGTGATGTGTCTCGCTAAGTTTGAGGGTCTGGTGAGAGATTTCGCCTGATATCATGCAGCCAACATAACACAGTTGTCGTGCGTTTCCTTCTTCATGACAATTCTTGCCCGCACTATTATGGTGCAATGAAGACGCTCCTGCAGTGTTTTCGATGGGAACCGTTTGATTACCCACAGCACAGCATGAATTTGGCTCCCAGTGAGTTTCGTTTCTGCTCACATGAACAGCGTTTTGGCACAGACAACGGGATGTAGACCAGAGTAGAGAAAGCACAGGCGGAAAGCACAGATGGCTGCCTTCTATGACGAGCGAATTGGAAAATTCTTACAAATCTACGACAAATATCTGAGTCGGAGCGACGACAACGTTAAGAAGTAGCTGGAAGGTGTAACTGACTTTACCAATAAAACACTTTTGATTTTCTCAGTGGTTTCCATTCCGCGACCTCTCGGACCCTACTTTCCGAATTAGCCTTCATATTTGGAAGGTGTTGCCAACTGTTGACTGTTATTAACAGATCTTGAATGTGTCTTTGTGATATCAGTGATCGATCCCCGTGTGTCCAAAACGTAAAGCAAAATAGTTCAAATAGAAAAAAATGTATATATTGCAGGCCACTGATGATTCCTTGCTAAACATAAAGGCGATACGAGAAAAATTTCTTTTACTCGGCTGTAGTTCGATGAGCCTAAAATAATAATTATCAGCATTATTACATGCAGCTGAGGACGACCGGACAACAAACAGATAATGGAGCAATTCGTTAGAGGTCTGAATAAGGAGTCTGTGGCGTTCAAATATCTTCTATGCTTCTTTCCCAAACTGCTTGAGGCAAAAATCAAAATTGGTCTTTTTATGGGACCACAGATGGAGAAGACCATGTAGTGCAAGGAATTTCCAAAGATGATCACCGAGAAGGAGAAAGTTGCTTGAAATTATTTTACAGCAGCAATTCAGGGCATTCCTGGCAATCATAACTCAACGCCCGAAACTATGTGCCAACAATCAGTACCAAAACCACCAAGTAAAAACTACAGTGGTAAAAGAACCCAAAGAGTAGATGTGAGTAGGCTAAAAGGGGAGGAGGGGAATAAACAGTTTAAGATTAAGCTTAAAAATAGATTCGCTGAATTAGAGAATGACAACAATAGAAAAGAAGATGAAGATATCAACACAAAATGGAAGAAGATGACAAAAGTTATGAGGAAGACAGTGCATGAACTACTAGGAGCAATATAAAGCGCAAATCATGGTTCAATGAAACATGTAGAAAAGAAGTACAGGACAGGAAGAGAGCCAGACAAGCAATGATGAACAATAACAACCATGAAAACCAAATTACTGTAGAAACGAATACAGAGCTAAGTATCTGACAATGAAGGACATGAAAGGAAAACAGATCACTACCAATGAAGGAAATTGAGAGAACTGGAGGAAATAGTTTAAAGATCTACTGAACAACCCGGAAGATACTTACAACAAGGCAGAAAACAATCAGATCGTACAACCATTAGTCGAAAAAACAACTCTGATGGAAGTGAAGGAGGCAACAAAACGACTAAAAAATGGGAAGGCCCCTGGCACAGACATGATATCAGCAGAGCTCATCAAAGAAGGGGGAGCCAAGGAGGTATGGAGAAAAGAAGTAATGCCAGGGAATGGAAAACTGCTGCTTTATATCGCATATACAAGAAAAGAGACAAAATGCTGGCACGTAACTACAGAGGGATATCTCTCCTATGCACATGCTATAAAGTAATATCATGAATTTCACTGAACAGGCTCAACCCATACACTGAGGAAATTTTAGACACAGCACAATCAGTGTTCATAAAAGGTAAATCAACAATCGACCAAATATTCACACTAAGACAAATATTAGATAAGAACTGGGAGCATAATCGTGATACCTTTTGCCTGTTTATAGATTTCAACAAAGCATTTGACAGCCTAGCAAGAGAGGAAATGTGGAGGGTAATGGCAGAGTATGGGATACCTGACAAGCCGATAAAGCTAACTAAAATGTGTGTGATTCAATCAAAGTGTGTAGTGAAAGTACAAGGGGAGTTCTCAGAAGCAAATGATGTAAAAACAGCAGTGAGACAGTGAGACATTATATCACCAACCCTGTTCAATTTGACCCTCAACAACACCCTGATGAGAGTAACATGTGAAAGTGCATGAGTCACCATAAGAAAATCCGCCCCGGGTTCGATTCCCGGCTGGGTCGGAGATTTTCTCGGCTCAGGGACTGGGTGTTGTGTTGTTCTAATCATCATCATTAGACGCAAGTCGTAGAAGTGGCGTCATCTCGAAAGACTTGCACCAGGCAAACAGTCTACCCGACGGGAGGCCCTAGCCACACGGCATTTCCATTTACCATAGGAAAAAAAAATAAATATCCTGGCTTGGATGATATTGTGCTCATAGGAAATAACGTGGAAGACCTGGAGAAAACGGAGTCTATGCTAATGGAAGAAGCTAATAAAGTAGGTCTAAAAATAAATGAAAGTAAAACAAAGTTCATGGTAGTAGGAAGAAGAGATCTGTTAGGACCAAACGGTGGTGTGCGTACTGTAAGACCTTCGGTACACACATTGACTTGTCGCTCTAAGGAAGTAGGCGAGTGTCAGCAATATGTCTCGTGGTCTTATCGTGGCGTGTTTATCTTCTGCCATTAGGTCAGACGATAGAAATGCCACTTGCACGCTTAGAGTAGCAGATTGACGGTGACCAACTTTAAACAGAACTTGATTGATTTTCACTCACATTTATTAAAATAATAGAAAAACATAGATATTACGTAACTTGATTCTGGATGCTGTTTACAATTGACAATCTGAAGTTCCTTTAGTCTTGCTACGTTAATCTTATTCTCACATATCTCTGATACTATACATTTCTCTTCATGGCTATGTACAGGAATATGATAATCTTATTAGGCGCAGACTGAAACTTGACTATAGACTGGTACAGACAAATGCAGACTGGTACAGACTGTTGCAGACTAATGCAGACTGATGCACTCGTTATAATACACTCGTTATAATACCTCGCGCGTTCAGGTATCACTGCACGAGTGTGATCCGCGAGGAGAAAAGGTTCTACGTTAGCAGCAATCTCATTGGCTGCGAGACATATTAATACGCGGATCGGCGGAAGCAGAATTTGGTCCGTCTCTATGACAGCGCCATCTCGTAGTGCGGAGACAGACGAGCGCTGCGCCTGCGCTGTTGTGCTTAGCGGGGCGCGCTCTAGTGGGAAAGTTGTGTGCACGCTGACTACGCGGAACTATGTACACAACACAAACCATCTAAAAATTGGAATTCTAACAATACAGAAGACAGAAATGTTCACGTACCTCGGTGTCAACATCAACCAACACAATATTATAGAACGAGAGATAGTAACAAGAATTCAAGTTGGGGGAAGATGTCTAGGAGCTATGCATAACATCATAAGATCGAAGGCAAAAGAAGAATATATCAAACCATCATCAAGCCAATAGCGTGCTGTACAAGTGATACATGGACCCTGACAAAGAAGACAGAGAAAAAACTCGTCAATTTTGAAAATAAAGTACTGAGAAAAATATATGGATCAGCGAAAGAAAATGAACAGTGGAGAGTAAGGAAAAAGAACTCAGACAATTATACACACTGCATGACGTCGTAGCGAGTATGAAAATTAAGAGACTAAGATGGTACGGACATGTGAGGAGGTAGAACACGGTAATAAAGGCTGTAATGGATGGAGAAGCTGAAGGGAAGAGACCACTAGGACGGCCGAGAATGAGATGGAAAGACAATACCATGGGAGGCATGCAGATACTGGGTCTGGGAGACGAAGATGCAGGGGACAGGAGAGTGTGGAAGGGTGGACTGAGTGAGGCCAAGGACCGGCTGCAGTTTGTGTGGACAGTACTAGTAAGTAAGTAAAACAAAATCCAACTTCTCATCTATCCAGATCTGAAACAGAAAAGTTCCGCGATATCACTGGTATACTCGTAAATCATCTGGATTTAGTAATTAGTATATTTCTCACATCTGAGATTAAGGAGATAAAAAAATAGCATTTAAGACATAGGGACAAAAACAGTGTTACAAGTCTCACAAGCTGCGACATTGTCGCGAAAAAACAGTTACCTGTATATGCAGTAAGTTTCCTTTAATTTACGTCTATGGTCACAAACATTTGGTTAACAGATTACTGGTTTCGGTCTTAAACGATCATCATCAGATCTGTTTCATAAAAACAAAGTCCTAATTTACAGCAGCCATGGTGGCATCGTCAAATGTTAAATGTGGATTCAGCAGCAGCATTGTCAAATACATGTAAATAACATCAGATGCACGAGTCATGCTGTCAGTAGCACAACTGTTTACAACAAGCTACTGACAACTTGACTCGTGCATATGATGTTATTTATATGTATTTGACGATGCTGGTGCTGATTACGCATTTAAAATGGCTCTGGCCACTATGGGACTTAACATCTACGGTCATCAGTCCCCTAGAACTAAGAACTACTTAAACCTAAATAACCTAAGGACATCACATAACACCCAGTCATCACGAGGCAGAGAAAACCCCTGATCCCGCAGGGAATCCAACCTGGGAACCCGGGCGTGGGAAGCGTGAACGTTACCGCACGACCACGAGCTGCGGACTACGCATTTAACATTTGACGATGCCACTATGGCTGCAGTACATTAGGATTTTGTTTTTAGTAAACAGATCTGATGATGGTCATTAAAGACCGAAACCGGTAATCTGTTAACTAAAAGTTTGTGACCATGGACGTAAATTAAAGGAAACTTAGTGTTACAAGTGATATCGTCTTTCGAAATAGGTTAAATTGCAACGATTCTGATGACACTCAGTAAAAATGAAATAATAAAATAGATGTGAATGTTAAGTTGTTCGATCAGTTTATGGTGAAAAACTGTATATTGCCCTTCGGTCCTGCGCTTAACGTACCAGCAGCTGTGTTTCCATTTTCGGCTCCGAATTTATGGAGCAACACATTCGTACCGAAACGTGTGTGTCAAAGTGAAGTGAAGTGGCTGCCTTCCTTTATCCCTTGACAACGGCGGCTGACGTGTTTAGCGTCCCGGGGATTACCGGCTCGCGCGTTAAAGCCGAAGAGCCGATCTGCATTTGCGGCAGGGTGACAGCGGCCGCTACGCGATGCGATGCGATGCGATGCGATGCCGCGCGCGGCGGCGGACGCGCGAATTTCGGGGCAGATGCGATCTGAGAGCCATCTGGTGCCGGTCCGCGCAATTTGTTATCGCTATCGCGGCGGCGGCAAAGCCCCGTGTGCGCGCGCACACACGCGGCCGGCCGATAGCGCGCATTCTCCGCTGGATGCCGCAGATAACGCCGAGCATTAATTAAATACACTGTCCACATAATTCGCCGCAGCCGGTATATCAGTAGCGCCGGCCGCGGGCGTGCGAAAGCCAAAATTTCGGTGTGGTTGCATCTCTGGCTTCATCTCGCTCCCTCTCTCTCTCTCTCTTTCGGTATATTTATCACCGCTTATTTCGTTCCAGTCTAATGCGCACGTCAACACGGTATTGGTGTGGTCGGGTGGCGTTCAGGCTAATAAATGACCTGCCGATTTTATGTTTTCATTATGCAACGAATGAGAAAAATAAGATCCGCTACAGCTTATTTGGAAGTGAAACAGAGGGAGATGGGGGTAGCAGCTCTATATTGTTTGTACGTTCAGTGACGAGACAGTAGGGAGTGCAGAGCTAAACTGACTTACGCAAATGACTTTATTTCTGGACTCCGTTACTATACTGTTTCCGACGTTATTATGACCGCACGAGGGAATTAACAGACTAAAGGGGGATGGTAGTTCGAGCTAGACGCATAGGACCTTCTATTTCGGACATCGTTAAAGAGTTCAGTATTCCGAGATCTACAATGCTAAGAGCATGTCTATAACACCAACTTTCAGGAATTTCCTCTCACCAAGGGCAATGCAGTGGCCGACGGCTTTATGTTAACGACCGTGAGGAGCTGCGTTTGCGTAGAGTTGTCAGCGCTATCAGACAAGCAACATTGAGTGAAATAACTGCAGAAATCAATGTGCGACGTACGACGAATATAATCGTTAGGACAGTGCGGCGAAATGTGGCGTTAATCGACAATGGCAGCAGACGATCGACGCGAGTGCATTTGCTAATAACGTGGCATCGCCTGCAGCGACTCTTCTGCACTCGTGACGATATCGGTAGGACTGAGACCACTGGAAAACCATATCCTGCTCAAATAAGTCTCGATCTCAGTTGGTAAAAGCTGATGTTAGGGTTCGAGTATGTGTAACATCCATGAAATAAATTTTTGGCTACAGTGCAACGAGAGGAAATTATGCCTCTAACAGTTATAAACATTGAAACATCCTGGTAGATTAAAACTGTGTGCCGAACCGAGACTCGAACTCGGGACCTTGGCCTTTCGCGGGCAAGTGCTCTACCAAGTGAGGTACCCAAACACGACTTACGCCCCTCCTCACAGCTTTACTTCTGCCAGTACCTCGTCTCCATCCTTCCAAACTTTACAGAAGCTCTCCTGGTAGAGCAATTGCCCGCGAAAGGCAAAGGTACCGAGTTCGAGCCTCGGTCCGGCACACAGTTTTAATCAGCCAGGAAGTTTCATATCAGCGCACACTCCGCTGCAGAGTGAAAATCTCATTCTAGTTATAAACGCTATCTATCCGACATATAGAAAAACAGTGAAATAAAACAAAACGATGATCAATATTAATTATTTATATAATATTTTATGATGTAATTCGACATATCGATGTAGGCCTATATCATACAAAGACAATGATAATTGTAAATTCCTTTGATGATCTGCGTTCGTCTTCCTTTGTTTTTACCTTCGTTTGGTTGGCTTTTGTAGGATGCGGACGCAAGACGCATATCAGACTGAGGTCTGTTAAGAAATTGTAATTATTTGTTAATTATTACTTGAGAATAGAGTTCATTATTATTATAAATATGTGTGAATAATTATTTGTAATTTTAATTCCTCTCCCAATAAGCATTATCTGTGTTAATTATTTCTTTCCGCTGCAAGGGGCGCAGCCATTGATCACAGCGATTTGTATCGCATTTTTATCTGTGTTTCTTACGAAAGTATCAAAGGTTTTCTTGATGAAAATTAGTCTAAATAATGCACAATATAAAAGTAAAGTTTAATCGGCATTAATTCAAATACTTATCCTGTTAAAAGGAAATTTGCTCTAACAATAGAAAGTCTCTGTCAATCGTCTGCCGTCATCTTAACAATTACCTCAGGGGCAAATTCAAATTACGCAACTGGGCAGACATAAATGCCGAAGGTGATAAAACTGTGTAAAAATAAATGTGCACCGGTGGTCCCGAACTTATTTTAATGTAAATAATTCTAATCAGATTGGTTCTTTAAAAACAGTGCTCATAGCACGATCCATGTAACAAACTTTTTCTTGCTTATGTATGGAGCCAAAATTAATTAAGCACGAGTTACGAAGAATATTGTTTCAGGTAACATACGTCAGTGTAGTGCGCGGCTGATATTAGGTGGCTTTAATGATCATTTTGCTGAAGATAACTTGTTCCATCATAATCAATAGTTGTATAGAATCAGTTGTATGAACTGTGATTTAGTGACTCTTACAAAACTTACAGACAACACTTTAACACAACGTTAACTTGGATTTTTTTTTTTTTTTGGAACTTGACTAAATCTTTAGCCGGGAGAAAAAATTATTTTGTAATTACTTACTTTAATGAAATAACATTATCATTTTCATTTACAGATTAGTTAAATACCAAACCACTGAATAACACAGCGAACGCCACATATGGCACAGACACCACGAAGCCGTGGACCCAAGCTGTAAACAAGGCACTGTGCGAGCTTGTGGTGGCTCCATAATGTTGTGGGCTGTTTTTAAATGGAATAGATTAGGTCCTATGACTCAACTTAAGCTCTCATTGGCTGGAAATGCTTATGTTCGGCTACCTGGAGACTATCTGTAGCCATTCATAGACAACGAAGGCATTTTTTGGATGACAAAGTGCCGTTGTCACCGGGCCACCAATATTAGCGACTGGTCTGAAGAACAATCTGGACAACTCGCTCGAATGGTTTGGCAACCCAGATTGCCCGACTTGAGCCCAATCAAATTTTTCTAGGATATAATCGAGAGGTCAGGCCACGTCGGATTGGTGCACTACGCTGAGCAGGTGGAGGTCCGACAGAATATTATGAGGCATCCCATGACCTTTGTCACCTCAGAATATACTATTTGGAGTGTTCAATGACGACTGAGGCTGTAACGAGTGCAGAGCTAATCTAAATTACGATATTTTCTTTTCTCGCCTCGCGGTTATATAGTGGTAGATGTTGGCTCCGAGAACAAAAGTAGAAACGAAACTTCCTGGCAGATTAAAAGTGTGAGCCGAACCGAGACTCGAACTCGGGTCCTTTGCCTTTCGCGGGCAAGTGCTCTACCATCTGAGCTACCCAAGCACGACTCACGGTCCGTCCTCACAGCCTTACTTCCGGCAGTACCTCGTCTCCTACCTTCCAAACCTTACAAGTAACAACTTTACAAGTGTTACCACTGTGGCACGGCCGTTGACCATGGTTAATACCGTATAGAAAATCTTAGGCATTCAAAACAGCTTCTAGTCTCTCGGAATTGATAAATGTAGGTATGGTTTTAATCTTATACCATTCTTCCTGCAAAATAGTGGCAAGTTCTGGTAACAATGAAGGTACACTTTTCTCCAAAGTGGACCACAAAAGCTCAAATAATACTGATATGTGATGACTGTGATGGCCAGGTGAAATGCGGCAGTTCATCGGCGTGCTCAGGAAACCAGTCCTGGACGATGCGAGCCTTCCCGTGCATCATCCTGGGGAACAAACATCATACCAGAGGACGGATCTCATCAGCCAAAATGGTCACTCAGCGAGGTGGTGCAGTGGTTAGCACTCTGAACTCACATTCTGGAAGACGACGGTTCCAACACACGTCCGGCCATACCGATTTAGGTTTTGCGTGATTTCCCTAAATCGCTTCTGGCAAACGCTTTGATGGTTCCTTCGAAAGGGCTCGACCGTTTTCCTTCCCCATCCCTCCCTAATCGCATGGCACCGATGCCGTCGTTGTTTGGGCCCATCCTCCAAATCAACCAACCAACCAACCAAGATGGTCACATAATTCCTGACGTTATTGCGACCTTGCGGAGCCACCATGAGGCCAATGGAACGCCACGATACTGCCCAAATCGTCACCGAGCCACCGCCATGTTTCACACGAGGCGTAAACTCGACCAGAAGTTGGAAACAGTGTGAAGCAAGGCTCATCGCACCAACCGACATTCCTCCATTGATCCATAGACCGGGTTTTCTGGCTTCGGTACCAGGTTTTCCTGTTACGGACGTTTGCATCACCGATGAGTGGCTCTGCTTGTGGATCTCCCTTCGTGTTGATTTAGAGCTGATGAGATTTGGTAGTGCGATATTAAATTCTGCAGTGACTTTAACAGCTGACGTCCTCTTATTTTTTTCGCAATCCTCTTCACTTATCGTCCATCACGATTACTCACTTTCGACTTAGCGGATGATGTATTTCCGCTTTACCTGCATGCGGTATACCTTCGTTATGGAAGCATTAACCACATGAGACCCATACTGCTCACTGTTGAATGCACCGAGCTCAGGTAGAATGTACTCACAACCGAGCCGTGGTCCGCCTTTTCTGGCACACCACCCCTTTGCCGCGACACTGTTGATTACTCGGCTGTACTAGGATCTTTGCCTCTGTTGTGATCTCGTGGGTGTTGTCGCGCTCGTGGCAGTTGGTGTTGCACTCGCTACGAGGCGGAAGGACGTGGTTGCGTGGACGAAGGAGGAAAACACGCGTGCTCGCCCAGCAGCGGCATGGCCGGTCTACCTCGTAAGGCGGTCGCGAGTTTGTGGTGGACCTGCCTGATGTTAACTCCAGGCGCTGTTCCTCGCATTGCTTTCGTGGCTGTTTTCTCGGAGATACCCATCCCTGGAAACCATCTCGAGCAACGCTCTCCATCGAAGTTGTAAGTGATTTTGGTGCCTTCGATTCTTTGAACGATTTGCGTTGGAGCGGGTGTACTTGTTGCTTGGTTCCCCTAATGTACGTGTTCTTGAAGTAAGAGCAGCTGGAAGAATGTGTAACCGCATGGAGACCAGCAGTTACTATTTCCTTTTAAAAAATCCGCTGATTGGATTACTATTACGAAGCTGATTAGCTCGAAGGTGCGTGTTATATTTTGGTTTTCAGGGAACAATACCCAGAAGTATTGTCTGTATGACATTTTCAAAGTATTTTGATTGCCTTCAAATCGACGTACCTTGTATATTTCTGTAAAATTTGGGTCACTTCTATTGAAAGCACTTACTCAGTTATTAGTAAAGACTCGTATTGTGTAAAGCTTTATATTCGTGCACTTGTTTGAAAGCACTCACTCAGTTATTAGTAAAGGCTCGTATTCTATAAAAGGCCATCACTTGTACGTAGAAATTTATACGCGTGTATTTATTCGAACGCACTCACTCAATATTAGTAAAAGAGCCATTGGTTCTACATTTACGTATTGTTTATTGATCTCTTATCTTATATTAATTGATGTTTGGTTGGTGTTTGCCGTGTCTCCTGCGCTGTGTTTGTGTTCCAGTTTTCTGCGACTTGGGGTGTGTGGGAGCGACGCTACGTTCCACTTCGGTGCACAGAAGCTGTGGCGTGTCGTCTAATGGGAAGTGACTCCCGGCTGGGCCTCGGGGTTTAGGTGTCGTTTCGGACGGCTGGTCTGCTGCTTCCGTCATTTTAAGTCACCTTTTACCCAGGGCAGCCTGGCGTCACGGCCCGTTTCGTAAACATTTAACGTGTTTCATATATATATATATATATATATATATATATATATATATGAAACACGTTAAATATATATATATATATATATATATATATATATATATATATATATATATATATGAAACACGTTAAATGTTATCAAACGGGCCGTGACGCCAGGCTGCCCTGGGTAAAAGGTGACTTAAAATGACGGAAGCAGCAGACCAGCCGTCCGAAACGACACCTAAACCCATATATATATATGTATATATATATATATATATATATATATATATATATATATATATATATGTGTGTGTGTGTGTGTGTGTGTTTTATTTGCTTGGAAATGAATTGTATTAAATTGTAAACTTTGTGCTGCTTATGTTGTTTGGGTCCTTAACGAACTCGTGTGCGTTTTATAAATCACTTTCTTATTGCCAGTTATTGCGCCTTTAAATAAATCATCTGTGCCACATTTCTTTAAATCACTTTGTGATTGTAATTTATTGTTCCTTTAAGTATTGAAATCTCTGTGGCTCATCTCTTTAAGTCAGTTTTCGTAATTGTAATTTGTTGTCTTTGTTGAGAAGCAAACTATCTTAAAGATGGCCACGTCTTGACTGTCTCTTAGCTGTTTTATAAATATTATCTTTGAATAAATTGTTACTTTATTGATTTGGTAGTTGTTGTGTTTAAGGAGTGGCATTATAGTGGCCTTGACATTCCGTACTAAGTGTGCTCCTCATCCAGACTTCCTCAGTCACAACGACTATGTAGAACTCCGTTCGACCACGGCCGACACTTTCAAAGTAGTGAGAACTTCGTATAGGTGTCGTTCGAGGTCAGGTACCACAGTGCAACATACAGGCTAGCTGGCAGATGTATTTATATTCAAGCATGCATTTCTTGTGGTTTTTCTTGTAGCTTTGGCTTCCGATACCCGCTACGCTCTTTGATGTCATCATGTTTTTCACAGTCCTCACCGGTGTCCTATGAAACGCACATTTTCCCAGTGTTTCCCGGTTTTTGTACATGTGATGGTCGACGATATCTTAATAAATTGAGCGAAAGCACCCCATTAATGATTTTTTTACTGACCATGATGTAAGACTACTTTGCTGTTGATATAGGTGCTCTCTTAAGAGGTCTTTCGTTGCTGGAAATGAAGTTACTCAAGTCCTCCATCCACACGACGAACCCATTCCCCCAATTAGTAAACTAACGCTTCTATCTCTACTTCAGAGTAAGATCTTTTGCTATTTTATGGTGATAAGATAGGGGTATTATACTAAGACAGTTGTTGGTTGTCAGTAACGAATAGAGTAGGAGAATAAGATGTATAGGGTATTTTAATTAATTATGTTTCCGTGACTAGCTTCATTGAATGTCGTAAGTACAAGTAGCTAAGTGTACATGCTGGAGGTGTTTGGTGGTGGTCTAAGGGTCCCGTAATTAAAAAAAATGAAAAAAAAAACAGTATGGGGTGTTCGACGATCAACTTGAACAGATGTCAGATGACGTCCGCCCAGACCAAATGCCGAGAACAATTACTATTAAAGCAAGGAAGGAAAAAAAGGTGGTATCTTTGACTAACAACACGTCCTGGGGCGCGGCATTGAAGCCAACAGATACACAAATTTTCAAAATGATAGCATTAACAATGGCAGCCAAAGACTTCCGACATAAGCAATCACAAACTTTCTGCCAACAGCCTTAAAGAGGGCGGAGGAATGGAAAGAGATTCAAGTATCTCTCTGGCACTTGGAGTGGGAAACTGCCCGAAAGCGGCGGAAAGATAGATAATGATCAGCGGTATGAGGAAGCATGAGGCAGTGGAAACCACTGCAATAAGGATAGGGCATCCACCAGATTCTTTTTTTTTTCTTTTTTTTTCTTCATCTCAGAGTGACACTTACAACTTACATTTATTTGCTTGATGCATCCCAATATCTGTTTTTCTCTACAGTTTTCATCCTTTGTAGGTGCTTCTGGTACCATGGAAGACATTCCGTGATGTTTTAACAGATGTCCTACCAACTTGTCGCTTCTTCTTGTGTTTTCCAAATATTCATCCCTCGTCGATTTTCCGGAGAACCTCCTCATTCTTTACCTTATTGTCAGCAGTGCCTGTAGCACAACATCTCAATGTTTCGATTCTTTTCTTTTCCGACTTTCACAGTGCCCATGTTTTACTACCATACAGTGCTGTGCTCTAAACGCACATTCTCAGTTAAGCACTATGTTTGTTACTATAGACTTCTCTTGGCCAGGAATGCCTTTTCTTGCCAGTATCACTCTACTTTTCACGTTATCCTAGCTCCGTCCGTCATGTGTTATTTTGCCGAGCAGGTACCACATTTCCGTAACTTTATCTACGATGTGATCACCAAGATTTTCTCTGCTATTCTCTCTGCTATTTCTCGTTACTTTCGTCTTTCTTCGATTTACCATCATCCATGCTCCGACTCATTAAAGAGTTCATTCCACTGAGCAGATCCCGTAATTTTTCTTCACTTTCAATGATACCAATGTCACCAGAGAATCTTATCATTTATATCCTTTCACCTTGAATTTTAATTCCAGTCTTGCACCTTTCTTTTATTTCCATCATTGCTTCTTCGATGTTTAGATTGAACGGTAGGGGCGAAAGGTTACATCCCTGTCTTACACCCTATTTAATCCGAGCCGGCCGGTGTGGCCGTGTGGTTCTAGGCGCTTCAGTCTGGAACTGCGTGACCGCTACGGTCGCAGGTTCGAATCCTGCCTCGGGCATGGATGTGTGTGATATCGTTAGTTTAGTTAGGTTTAAGTAGTTCTAAGTTCTAGGGGACTGATGACCTCAGATGTTAAGTCCCATAGTGCTCAGAGCCATTTGAACCATTTTTTATTTAATCCGAGCACTTCGTTCTTGGTCTCCAACTCTTATTGTTCCCTTTTGGCTCTTGTGCATATTGTACAGCACACGACTTTCCCTATCGCTTACCACTATTTTTCTCAGAATTTCTGTTATCTTGGATCATTTGACATTGTCGAACGACTTTTCCAGGTCGACAAACCCTACGAACGTATCTTGATTCTTCTACGGGAACGTCTCACACTATACGAGTAGAGTAATGATGGTGTTCGCGTATTTAGAGGAAGTGTTTCCGCAACAATCGCCGACATAGTGTAACTAAGGCGGAATAAGGGGAAGCAGCCCTCATTCGCCGAGGCAGATGGCAAACCGCGTAAAAACCATCCACAGACTGGCCGGTACACCGGACCTCTCGGCGGATTCATGCTGGGGACCGGCGTAGCAATGAAGCCTTTCTTTACTAAAGATGAGTTACGCCCGAACATTACTCCATATGAAGTTATCGAATGAATATATGCAAAATATATCAACTTACTGATTTGCCTCTCCCCAAGATTTTCAATGACTCTGAGCGCAAATGTGGCTGAACTAACTTGTTTTAAGAGTTCCAAATTGTGTTTTTTTCCAATTTAATAGGTGAAGAAGTCGTGGAGGGGTCTCATCAGACCAGTCAGACGACGGATAGCTCTAAACGAAAGAAAGAAAACAAAGAAAAATATCTCCACGTAGTTTGATAAATATCGCTCTAATGTTTGATGTTTCAACACCTTTCATTACCGTCTGTGTAGTTCAAACGTGTCAAAAATTATTTCTTGTCCACTTTGTACTTCGAACGACTCTTACTGAACTTCCCGACATTAAGTAGGTCTGCAGGAAAAGTAGTCAGATGTTTGCTCCTCAACAGAGAAGGAACAAATACTGACGATAATGGACGTTCCAAATTTTTACTTGGCTTACGAGCAGGTTTTCCGAAAAAAGAGAGCGCCGAATGCGTACTTTCCGGAGGTATGCGACAGGGAGGCAAAAGGGAAGTTATGACAGGCTCGGTGCAGCCGTTGCAGGAACGTGATTTCGCTGTCCGAAATGAAAAACGGATGAGAGGAGCGGGCCGGGCGCTGTGTACCGGCGCAGTTTCATTTCCTGCCGGCACCGCGCTGTGCAACCGCGTGGGCGGAGCCGCTGATTGCGCGCCGTGTCGTCCAAACACTCGGCCAGGCCGCACACCCGAAATTAGCGCGCCGCTACCTGCCGCCCGACAGCCGCCAGCCGCTGTTGTCGCGTCGCGTCGGCCGCTGTTTGCTCGCGCCTGCTCTCACCTGCGCTAAACATGGCCACTGGGCCACTCCCCGTCGCCCACGTCGCGCCGTGCCTCGCTGTTGCAAAACGCCCCAAGCGTTCTGCCTTGCTGCATCTGCGCTCAGCACTCTGCCGCTAAGTGGATGGCCATCCTATTTCCGCAAGCACGGCAGTTTTGCCGTTGCCGTACAACTCTTCTCGGGGACCGACCATTGTTTCGAAGGAATGTTTCCAGTTGTATTATCGCACCGTGGTAGGAAAAGCGAGTCAAGTTGAAAACAAATAAGAAAATGTTTCCAGAATGAGATTTTCACTCTGCAGCGGAATGTGCGCTGATATGATACTTCCTGCCAGATTAAAACTGTGTGCCGGACCGAGACTCGAACTCGGGACTTTTGCCTTTCGCGGGCAAGTCCTCTACCATCTGAGCTACCCAAGCACGACTCAGGCCCTGTCCTCACAGTCCTACTTCCACCAGTACCTCGTCTCCTACCTTCCAAACTTGTAAAGTTGTTACTTGTAAAATTTGGAAGGTAGGAGAAGAGGTACTGGCGGAAGTAAGCTGTGAGGACGGGGCGTGAGTCGTGCTTGGGTAACTCAGATGGTAGAGCACTTGCCCCCGAAAGGCAAAAGTCCCGAGTTCGAGTCTCGGTCCGGCACACACTTTTAATCTGGCAGGAAGTTTCAAATAAGAAAATGTTCCGGGCTATTACGCTGTGGTCCAGTGATCTTCACACTGAAACGAAATGTTTCGTCCCCATCAGTGTAGGATATTTTCAAGGTAGAGAGTAGCTTCTTCGATTGTGCGATCCACACCATGGCCTGAAAATGTCCTCCGCAGATATCGACAAAACGTTGGATTTAAATGTGAAATCTATTCGACCACGGCATAACAGCCCAAAACATTTTACGTGCGACATTTCAGGCCGTGAGAGTTTACATTTTACAGCAAGTCAAAAAAAGGTAATTTTTAGTTAATGCCACTGAAAAATACTTGTGAATTGTCGCAACATGTATGAAAAACGTCACATCTCTATCTCACAATTTGTCAGCTTTAGAGCAATTTGTGTAAGTTTTGTTGTATGCTACTTCATGATTCGCCACTGAAAGAACAGTGTCGCTTCATCGTTGCTACTTGGCAGGTCATGCAAGAAGAGCAGCACATTCTCAGTTGATAAACTTTTCATGTATGAGATAAGTTGAATGTAATTTTTCATATCGTTGATTATTACAGTGTCTGTGTTTACACAGTATCTTTGTTTTATGTCTGTATTTTACAATATCCTTCAGACGTGCACGCATTATGGAGGAACAGACACTGTTCTGACGATTACAGCCGTTGTAAACATTACGATATTTCACGCGTTACAGCATACTAGGAAAAATGGAAATTTCTTTTGCGAAGAGGAATCATACTGAACCCCTTGTCTCGACGAAAAGTATTCAAATATTGTATAAGCCCATTTATGATTTCATGTTTTCGTAAACTGTGTTCCTTAAATTGAACCCTTTATTAAATTGCATTAATTTTCATAAATGATAATTTTGCATCTTGTTTTTCTCTAGTAAAACAATTTCAAATTGCTTTTCATTTTTTATTCTAATTAAACTACTAATTTTGCCTGGTGGATGTTTGATTGTCGTCTTATATTACAGTAAGTAAAGCAAATGAATATTATTTGTGGTGAAAATGTGGCACAAATATTACATGAGGAGTCTCAACGAAAACAAAAACCTTTCTAGAAAACCAAGAAAAGTGACACAACTGCAAGAACTCATTAATATTCGACGAGAACAGAGCTACACGTCCATTTTACTGTTGTATACAATGTAATGAGACTTACCTCCAAAAATTCTCACAACATATCGAAATCAGCTATATAGAATTCTTTAAGCCGATTTTTCTCAAGTACTGCATTTTTTAGATGTGTCACTGTTCTTTTCAGAATGAGATGTTTCCCCATATCCAGTTCACTGGTTGAGCACTCAAGTGAACTTAAGGGGATCTGGATATGAAAATGACCAACAAATCGAAATTTTCTTTTCTGTTGAAAGGCAAAAAACAAATGATTTGCCGGCTACTATGACCGAGCGGTTACAGGCGCTTCAGTCTGGAACCGCGATGCTGCTACGGTCACAGGTTGTAATCCTGCCTCGGGTATGGATGTGTGTGATGTCCTTAGGTTAGTTAGGTTTAAGTAGTTCGAAGTCTAGGGGACTGATGACCTCAGACGTTAAGTCCCACAGTGCTCAGAGCCATTTGAACCATTTTTGAACACATGATTTCTGGTAGGCAAATAGCCAGAATACTTACACAAATGTGTTCAAGAAATCACTTATCTGAATCGGAGTCTTCTCATGAGCTAGGATTCTGTTCTGTACTTTTACCGAGTGCAAAATTTCACTTTCACGGTTTTATTTCAATTTTTGTGGTGTTCAAAGTGAAACAGTAAACGTATGTTATACTTAACACAAGGAAGAATAGGAACCCACAAGTCTCACTGAGGTCGCTTGTCAAGTTGTTGCACATAGCTATTTATGGACTTCCTGGAGGAGACTGTGATACACTGCTATTTGAGGTAATCTGATGTTCACGTGCACACTGGTCAGGTGTTCGTAAAGAAGAGCCCGTTTTGAAGGCTCTTCAAGTGTCTCCTGCTTTGAGGCAGGAGACGTTACAACCCAGGAGGGTACTAATATCGAAGTTTACCTTTTTTTCCTTTACTATTATTTCATTCCCTTCGCCCCATATGAACCTGGGGGGGGGGGGGAGGGGGGGGGGCCTGGGCTGTCAGCGGTAAAATATTCCTCTTTTCTGCCAAGTGAATGAAGAAATATAGAATGAGAAACATATATTAGGGCGGTTTTCTATTTTAAAATAAAAATCAAAGCTGGACAGCTAAAAACGTAAATACATAAATTTTCAAAACACATCGCAGAATGGTGAAATTCTTTTGATAAGAAACACTGAAATACTGAAGGCTCACTTAAAATCGGGACGACCTGTACTGGATGAGAAATATTTTCGGAGGAGAGAAACTGTTCTATAGGGTCGAAGGGTGTGAGTAAAAATGTAGGGATCTCTTAGGTAGGAAAACTATAGAGATGATAGAAGTTGAGCTGGGTAGTAAGAAATATAGAGATTGGGAAAGACTGAGGGCGAGCAGTAGTGTGGTATGTGGGTAGGTTAGTGGTTACACGACAAAACGGGTAGGGATGGATGCAGACAGAAAGGGAGAGAGGAGATCTGATGTGGAATGAGATAGGTGGTGAAGAGGGTGGAAGGGATAAATATTGAGGCGGACTAATACCAATATTTTGTCTTTATTGTGAGAGGTTCTATGTCTTCTTTTGCATCTCGCCTTTTATTGTCATCAATTTTATTAAAGTCTTATATCATTTCATGGTGGTAACAGGCCGAATAAGGTTGTTGTGATGAGAGCATTTATACTGACAGCTCAAATTACTTTTCACTTGGTTGCTGTGAATGTTGGGAACTGAATGTGATCTTGCTCTTAGTTTTCTTTGTTTCTTCCCTGGGTGGCTTGTTGTGAGGCGAGCACTGGAGGACGTGACACACTGCATTTTCGTGGAGTTCTGCACTTCCGCGAATACGGAGAGGGTCGCACTCAATGGGCATGGGCGCCTGGTGTGGCGACTGAACTCGGTATAGTTTCGCCTATTGTATGGAGGGCGAAACGACCTGGAAGCCGTCTGAGTGTCACCACAGTTTATTTGATTACCATTCAGTTGCGTCTGGAATGAAAACTGCTGGCGCAGAGTGACTGTATTGACTTCACGACTCTACTTGTGGACCGTGCCCTGCTGGGCGACTGTCTGGCGCCGGATGGGCAATGGTGTTGGCATGTTGTTTTCGTAGACAGTCAAATGGTAGGTTCAGTGCCCCCAGCTAAATAGCAGAAGCATGATTGGTCAACTTAAACTGAGGTCAGTTGACGTCATAAAACTCAGCATGAAATTGGAAGGAACGGTCGCTATTGGAGTTGATGATGTTCCGAGATAGCGTGGGGGAATTATGGATTCAGCATTGAATGCGGATTCGCGGATTTTCGAGGGGAGTGGGAAGTTGAGTAACGTTGGCTTCACTCTTGCGTTGCGTGGGCATATGGCATTTGGGATCTGATATTCGTC
The DNA here is from genome assembly GCF_023898315.1 of Schistocerca nitens. NCBI lineage: Eukaryota > Metazoa > Arthropoda > Insecta > Orthoptera > Acrididae > Schistocerca > Schistocerca nitens. The sequence continues at coordinate 269,337,018 of NC_064618.1, forward strand.
GGAATCGGACGGTCTTGCGACTTAGTCGCATTTTTTCGGAATTGTTGTGGAGCATGACTTCGGTCTTACTTCAGCTTCATTCTGCGTCTTAAGACCCAGGTTCTCGTTCTGGGTTTTCGCTCCTGTACCGACAGGACGAGTTTATGCGGTTTTGTTGTGTCTCTTCCTTGAGATACATCCTCGTGCATCCAGGAGTTTCCCTGCTTCGGCCACGCGAGCAGAACTTAGAATTCTCGGACAGCATTCGAGGCACAGGTTGAAACATGGGCGCTGCACAGCAGGAGTCGGCGCGTTTGTTTCTCCATTTGTCCCCATTTGAGCTCTCACTACTAATCGCGATACTGCATTATAGTGGGGGAGTAATATTTGATCCATGAGAAACTCCAGTCATTATTGTCAATCTATTACATCACAGAGAATAGGAGCCCCTTGTTCTCGAGACAACTCTTATTCTCGTAATAATTCAGTGTACTCTGTCCTTTAAGCTACTGTTTGTATCGACAATCAAGTACCTTTGTGTTCTGTTTTATAATAAATCTCATTGTAATATTTAATCAGCTTATCATTCTGTAGATAAATGCAGAATCCCATTTCCTGTCGTTTATTATGATAACATTTCCTGGGGACTGTCAGAAATAGAGTGAACCTCGTTCTTCAGTCAACTGACAATAAACATTAAATGAGACGAAAAACCAAGACACAGAAAGGTGAGATATTATAATGAATTTAACACTTTCTAAAGGTCAAAATATAATGGAAGTTTTTACACACGTGGTAAATATGACTTCTCACACTTATACACTCCTGGAATTGAAATAAGAACACCGTGAATTCATTGTCCCAGGAAGGGGAAACTTTATTGACACATTCCTGGGGTCAGATACATCACATGATCACACTGACAGAACCACAGGCACATAGACACAGGCAACAGAGCATGCACAATGTCGGCACTAGTACAGTGTATATCCACCTTTCGCAGCAATGCAGGCTGCTATTCTCCCATGGAGACGATCGTAGAGATGCTGGATGTAGTCCTGTGGAACGGCTTGCCATGCCATTTCCACCTGGCGCCTCAGTTGGACCAGCGTTCGTGCTGGACGTGCAGACCGCGTGAGACGACGCTTCATCCAGTCCCAAACATGCTCAATGGGGGACAGATCCGGAGATCTTGCTGGCCAGGGTAGTTGACTTACACCTTCTAGAGCACGTTGGGTGGCACGGGATACATGCGGACGTGCATTGTCCTGTTGGAACAGCAAGTTCCCTTGCCGGTCTAGGAATGGTAAAACGATGGGTTCGATGACGGTTTGGATGTACCGTGCACTATTCAGTGTCCCCTCGACGATCACCAGTGGTGTACGGCCAGTGTAGGAGATCGCTCCCCACACCATGATGCCGGGTGTTGGCCCTGTGTGCCTCGGTCGTATGCAGTCCTGATTGTGGCGCTCACCTGCACGGCGCCAAACACGCATACGACCATCATTGGCACCAAGGCAGAAGCGACTCTCATCGCTGAAGACGACACGTCTCCATTCGTCCCTCCATTCACGCCTGCCGCGACACCACTGGAGGCGGGCTGCACGATGTTGGGGCGTGAGCGGAAGACGGCCTAACGGTGTGCGGGACAGTAGCCCAGCTTCATGGAGACGGTTGCGAATGGTCCTCGCCGATACCCCAGGAGCAACAGTGTCCCTAATTTGCTGGGAAGTGGCGGTGCGGTCCCCTACGGCACTGCGTAGGATCCTATGGTCTTGGCGTGCATCCGTGCGTCGCTGCGGTCCGGTCCCAGGTCGACGGGCACGTGCACCTTCCGCCGACCACTGGCGACAACATCGATGTACTGTGGAGACCTCACGCCCCACGTGTTGAGCAATTCGGCGGTACGTCCACCCGGCCTCCCGCATGCCCACTATACGCCCTCGCTCAAAGTCCGTCAGCTGCACATACGGTTCACGTCCACGCTGTCGCGGCATGCTACCAGTGTTAAAGACTGCGATGGAGCTCCGTATGCCACGGCAAACTGGCTGACACTGACGGCGGCGGTGCACAAATGCTGCGCAGCTAGCGCCATTCGACGGCCAACACCGCGGTTCCTGGTGTGTCCGCTGTGCCGTGCGTGTGATCATTGCTTGTACAGCCCTCTCGCAATGTCCGGAGCAAGTATGATGGGTCTGACACACCGGTGTCAATGTGTTCTTTTTTCCATTTCCAGGAGTGTTGTTAAAAATGTAATAATAAATGGACAAAGTACGAAAATAAGAGCACATTTAAAACTATATAAAACATGGTGTCAAAACGGTGATAAGTGAAAGAAGCACTTTCCCGGAACTGAAACTGGAAGAATTTGGCCTGAAGACCGTTGGTGAAGGGGTAAGGTTGGCCAGTGAAGATAGAAGAAATGTGGTGTCAGGATGGAGGACTGGCGCATTGTATCCATGGGATAGGATTGGCAATTGGGACAGAAGAGGGGTGGAGTAGAGGGAGATATCAGTGATGTTAATAATTGGTGAGGAAAGGGGAGGAGGAGAAATAAAATCAAACAGGGAAAAACAGGGGAAGGTAATGTGGGGAGGGGAAGGAGTGATAGTTCTGAAGAGGTGGAATGGTGGAGGGTTATAGCTCGAAAGATGGGTAAAGTTTGGGGGTGGAGTTGATGAGATGAGAAAGGAAGATGGTTAAGTTTCTTTGGGATAGTACGTGCAGGGTGTGTAGGTGTAGGGTTGGTGGGATTTGTTGCTCAGAGCGTGGCAGCAAACCAAGATTTGAAAGACATAGGAAACTATGGGATTATTTGGGTCCGGTTCAGTGTGAGTGAGGAGAGGCGGACATTTGATGCGTTCGTAAAGCATTCTTGTGGGAGAAGGTAAATGAATGTGGAAAGTGAAGCAGAACGCATGACGTTCCAGGAATTGTAGAACCTGAATAGGTTATAAATCCATGCAACATTCGCATAGCTGAGTATTGGTCTGATAATATCGAAATTTTGGCCTGAGGTGGACAACACTAAGCATGATAGCACGTGAGATCATTGAACTGTTAGCCTTCGGGGCGAGATATAAGACAATTTGTTATATCGTTCTAGCGTGATGCGAACAGCAGCCGGAGCAACACCATACGTTGTCTAGGAAATTTACGTCAGTAGAGGACAATTGTGCTTTAATTAAATGTACCTCGTGAACTAGCCTTTCAAGTTGACCTTCAGGTAGCACCGTCATAAAAACCATTTGTATAAACTTTTTATGCTTCTTTTACATTAATTATTTAGGTGAATCACTTAACAACTATGATACGAGCGACTATGCAACAGTTTATCTTCTGACGAATATGAAATTGGTGTGTAACTGTAGTTTATCAAGCAGATATTTAAAAATTTTTAATTATTTTATTTCTAATGTGACCTTTTCCATGACCCATGACATTTCGTGCATCACTTCACGACTAATATACGACAGATACATTGTAAATCGGCATTTCCTGATTAAATTGTAAATATAACAGGCAAATTTACTTGCTAATCTTACTTATTTAAGATGGTGTTTTAAACTACCGTATTGGAATGAAACTGTGTTACTTATTTTATATAAATAAACTTACTGTTCGACGCAAACTGGGGCTGCTTTACTTGCAAACAACAACTTCAGTTTCGTTCTGCCTGTGCATTTCAAAGCCATATTGTGACGTGTACTGCTGCGAGTTTGTTTGATATTAACTCACCCAAATGATATGTTAACTGGAATGAATTATTGCTATCGGGTGCGTAAAAAAATTCTAATTATGTAATTTTCTTGTATTTTTGCCCTGAAGATAGTTATTTATAACTGGAGTCTGGATATTCAAGAATAATAAAAAACTAATGGGATTGCTACTGACTACTGTGTTCCTATTCTTTCTTATAACAGCCGCGGTGCACAACAGTTCCTTGTATAATCAAAATTGCTTACCATAAGGTGTACAGCAATCAGTTTATAACTGCAGCACTTACCAGGTACACCATGGAGGAGTTATCGGTGTATAAAGATAAACACCTGACCGTGCTTCCTAAATCAAACTTTGTTATTCATGAAGATTGTAAAGGCCATTCAGATGTTGTTAGTGACAAACTATATTTTAATGTCAAAATACAGGAACAGAGTCTTTATGACGTTTATGGTAGCGAACTCAAGACAGGGTGACCGAAATCAGCGAAGATTTTAGTAATACGAAATATATAGAAATTGTAAAGGAACCCATTGTCGTCTTACATAGAATGAAATAAACACACTGATATGGTATTGTGGACCAACAATAAGAAAAGCATGGAATATTTGCAGAACAGGTGGAAAGCTGTCTAGGCAACTTGGTATCTTAAAATTTCCACAGAGCAGATCCTCCAACATGGAATATGACCGAGAGGTGAGGCTTCATGATACAAGTGGATGACTTATGCAACAGGTAACGAGCATATTGATATATGTACATTTCTCACCTGCCACAGTTATCGAAGCAACAGATTCAGTATACCAGTATCCAACACATTTCAGTTTTTGCACTGCGGGCAATAACACGAAATTTCAACAGCTGTGTATCATAGTGACTATCGAAAAAGATTTTTACTGATTGGAAAGTTTGGAAAACAGAAGTCATGGACGCAATAATATGTTTCAATGACGTTTTGATTAACAGGACTAAAAACTAGATAATCTAACCATGAACCTAGGGAGTAAAATGGTAATAGATTGTCTTCAACGTTTAGCGAATTGCTGAAGTGACTACCAAGGAGTCCAGCATATGGAAGAGACTCTTTAAAAAGTACAGGAAGAAGAAAATCGACAAGTCAATAAGAATATGCAACTCAAATGCACTAACAACCATGTGGTGTGATAACAGGGGCAGTGTTCGATTCTTTGAGGCGGATCATGACTGGGAGTTAACTGAGTGCAGGCCACATCGCTCTTTCTAGTATTAATGCACTATGTCAATGTGGAGCTTCTTGTAGTTCGCGTGATGGAAGTGCCGAGCTTCTGTGCGGGAGGAGTGGGATGTATATATTTTTGTGGATTTTCTGCATATTTTTAGACGGTTGACATGATGGCGACATCGTATTGGGCACTGATAGATTTCATCGTTAACATATTTTGTTCCGACTTATGCTCAGTCTCTAATGACCACTACACTTTGAAACTGTGAGGCTGCGGAATTTTGCCTCCCTACATGCTTAATTAACATAATTAGTTTCGTCGATTAGACTAACACATTTATATCATTTGGGATAGAAAGTTAGGTGGGGTTAAAAGTTTATCAATCGTACTGGTTGATACTAGACAGCTTCAAACTAACAGCTGTAGTACTCCAAGCCCTAAAAAAGTAATTTTTGTGAGAGAGGCTGAGGATGCAACAGACGTTGGGCAGGTCGGGTGCAAGCTGGGAGTTTTTCTCAGCGGCTGAAGGTCAGGATTTTTCAGTGCTCCGCCACAAAGCCGTCGTGGGGAGCGCCGGAGCAAGTGTCGCCTCTCGTTGTCAGAGGCGTGGGCGAAAGTTGGAAGGTGGCAGTAAAGACAGCTATCTAAAAAGACTCGCCTGCAGTTTTCTCAGCTCCTCTGGAATGCATCTCCTGCGAGTCAACAGTTAAGAACTCTTCCCACACAGAATACGTAGCACTTTCCTGCCGGTGCGTCCAGGAGGCCCCCTGATTATCAAAGTCCTTCCGGTGACTGTTGCTTTAAATCGTTCAGGAAACTTCTACAACACATTGTATAAAGTGATTGGGGTTCGGCAGCGGTTTCATGTCTAGCAAGACTTGGGAGAAATCAAGCTGCAACGAAGGCCGTCACTGGCGGAGTCGAGAGTCCACATTCATGAACTGAAGTTTACTGATATTAAGGTAGAATGTGCCCGGGACTCCCTGGTATATGCCCAGCCGACACCTATCACTGGAGAGCGTATGATTTGTTTGAGATGATTGCTGGCAAAGCATCCAGCCATCACTCTCATGCTTAGTCTAAGAAAGTGCCGACTGTGACACTTGAAGCAGAATCATTTTAATTCTCTCTGAGTACAGGAAAAATTGGTGCTTCACCTTTGAGCTTTAGACCTTCCAAAGTGCTCACAAAGGACCGTGCACTCAAATCAACTGTCTGCTACAGGCGAGTATGCAAGCAGGCACTCTTGACTCTGCACTTTCGTAACTCTATAACGCATGAGTTTGCGGATGCAACCACGCTTTCTCTGAGTACCTAAACTCACATCTGCACCACATTGTCTCCACAGCCACTGCAGCCTTGCACAGATCGTCATGGTAGTTGTCTTCCCCACTCAATTATTTATGGTGATGAATGTGCCACAGCTTCAGAAATAGGTTTCCATAATGATAAATGTTCAGTTCCAGTAGATTGTTCTCTGAGCGCTATGTTATCAGAATGGTTTTTTTACTGACAATGAGGGTCGATAGTATCAACCATTTACGTCTTCCTGAGTGGGTTTGAATTTTGCAAAGCAGGTAGCTGTTTTGCCAATCTTAACCTTATGATGACCAATAGAATTAATTGAATGTTGTAATTGTACAGATTCCATTTTGCAGTTAATACCTCTATAGCATCTTTGGGTTAGCTTTTACCCCACTGACCCACACACATGATATTTAAGAAAGATAATCGGCTAGGGCAGTGATCTGATGCCAGTCAACCATAGCAGTGCTTGTCAGACCGCATCATAATAAAATTACAACCGACCCCAGAGTTACAAAACTTAAACTCTATTCCTCTTTGCCTACTTTTGTTGTGGCAGTATGAGAAGCATTTCTAAGTCGTTCTGTGGTATCCAGTATAAAGACAGACGGTCCAGAGGTCTGCCTTTTGTTTTTACAGCCCTGCTGACTTACCCTGCAATTTTCTTGAAGACAAATACTGGGTCACTGTCTCCAAGATCCAGATGTAGGGAGACAGGGATGGGAAGGTGGAGGGATAGATGACCAACTGCGTCACAGGAATATAATGGATCTGATGGAAGAGGAGTTCAGGAGTGCACTTGGCTTACGCTATTTGCTTATGCGTGCGTGTGCATGTCTCTCTCTCTCTCTCCCTCTCTCTCTCTCTCTCTCTCTCTCTCTCTCTCTCTCTCTCTGTGTGTGTGTGTGTGTGTGTGTGTGTGTGGTGTGTCTGTGTGTTCTGTTGACAGCGAAGTCTGAGGATAGTGGTGCTATTATCGGGGGGTCACTTCCCCTGGTTTGGGCTCTGGACTCTTAGGTCTGCTCAGTAACATAATTAAATCACATATTACAGAAACACTATACTGTAACAACACTTGGGATATTAGCTAGTTTTATGATCACGTTCAATGATCCTGTCCATATACAACATAGCATGGTCCTTTGAATCACAAGTAAGGAAAATTATGTGAATTTTCTGCCTGCTGTGCACAACGCCTCGACATCATTTGTAACGTCTTTCAAATGAACTAGAGCGTCAGATGAGTGCCGCCTCTATTCACTCAAGGTTTGGAAGCTGCTGTCAGTCATACTTCAAAAAGATCAAAATCAGTTTGGCTTTCATTCATCCTCACTTCTTCAAATTTTCAATTCTGTAAGAACTGGAACTGAATATCTTAATTCTTTTCACATGCCCAGCGAGTTTGAAACGAACATCAATGGCTGTTCTGAGACTACTTAGTGAAATGAGTAATATAGTACAGCTTGTGTAGTGAGAGATAACATGAATAAATTGTTGTTTGTACTAACAAGGGAACCTCCCCATCGCACCCCCCTCAGATTTAGTTATAAGTTGGCACAGTGGATAGGCCTTGAAAAACCGAACACAGATCAATCGAGAAAACAGGAAGAAGTTGTGTGGAACTATAAAAATATAAGCAAAATATACAAACTGAGTAGTCCACGCGAAGATAGGCAACATCATGAACATTCCGAGACATGGAGCGCCGTGGTCCCGTGGTTAGCGTGAGCAGCTACAGAACGTGAGGTCTTTGGTTGAAGTCCCACCTCAAGCGAAATATTTTTCTTTATTTTAGCAAAGTTCTATCCATTCGTTCATTGACGTCTCTGTTCACTGTAATAAGTTTAGTGTCTGTGTTTTGCGGCCGCACCGCAAAACCGTGCGATTAGTAGACGAAAGGATGTGCCTCTCCAATGGGAACCGAAAACTTTTGATCGCAAGGTCATAGGTAAACCGATTCCTCCACAGGAAAAAACGTCTGATATATTCTATACGACACTGGTGACGGCATGTGCGTCACATGACAGGAATATGTTGTCGACCCACCTAACTTGTACACTTGGCGGATGGGTAAAAAGATTCTTATACGTTGCCCGATTTAGGTTTTCTTTTGGATGTGATAATTACTCCCAAAAAAGTGATGAAAACATAAGAGTTTGTCACATTAACTGCAACAAATGAATCCAAAAGTCTCACACTCGCACACTTTTCCCTGTGCTCTGTCAAAAAATATGTTTTTTACGTTTTCAAATTTTTCCGTGTGTAGACTGTCAAATCCTGCATATGTCCAAGCAAATCTGAACATGTCCTGGAATTTTGGAGAGCGAAGTTGATTATGTGTGAGTGCCTGAACTTTGATAATTGTCTGAAAATAAAAAATTAAACTTTTTGCTCGAAGGAAGGCTTGAACCTAGGACTTCTTGTTCTTTCAGCTGCTCACGCTAACCACGGGACCACGGCGCTGCTGTGTTCTGTCGGTCCTTGATGTTGCCTATCTTGCACATGGACTACTCAGTTTGTATATTTTGCTTATTTTTTCATAGTTCCACACAACTTCTTCCTGTTTTCTCGACTGATCTGTGTTCAGTTTTTCAAGGTCTATCCACTGTGGCAACTTATAACTAAATCTGAGGGGGTTGCGATGGAGAGGTTCCCTTGTAAGTGAATCAGAAGTCCACCGACAAAACCTAAGAATTTATTCAGAAATAATTTCTGAGTATTGTTTCGTGAGTAACACATGGTCTCTGATGACTCGTTGAAGGCTAATCGGTTTATCATCCCGTTGCCTTTACGTATGGGAAAACATCTTCCTAACAGTGAAAAATTCTGTAAGCCAGAGTAATATAACATTCGTCAAACACATGCAAAAATAGTGTAATGGGATTGTCGCCAATGGGAGAACATCTCAGCAAAGCGCCCTTGTGCCGCTATTCCCGTGCACCCTTACACGAGTAAACCTCTCCCTATTGCTGTGTATCATATTTAGAAAACAGCAAACTCAGCCGAAAGGAACAAAAAATTAGGTCGAAGAATGAAATGGGCTTTAAGGTTGTCAATAGAAATTACTATGAGTGTATGAAGCAGGTGTTACCAAACCAAACAGACAGTGTGAACCGTCAACATCTGCTGTGTAACGCAGCTATTTTCATTGCGATAAAGAGACAAAGAAAAATACACCGGGGACTACGAATCCCTTGCTTCAAAATACTCAGAAAACATCAATGAATATCTTCCGATGTTTTGTCAGTAGAGTCCTACTACACCTTGTATGTAAGGAAACTGATTCATAACAATCATCTGATTTTAAGTCTCTCCATTGCAGTTCATCAGTTTAATGTTGATGACGACCTTTAAGATACGAATCAGATATTTTCTGGCTGTAATGTAGAATCCCCCCCATGAACCATGGACCTTGCCGTTGGTGGGGAGGCTTGCGTGCCTCAGCGATACAGATGGCCGTACCGTAGGTGCAACCACAGCGGAGGGGTATCTGTTGAGAGGCCAGACAAACATGTGGTTCCTGAAGAGGGGCAGCAGCCTTTTCAGTAGTTGCAGGGGCAACAGTCTGGATGATTGACTGATCTGGCCTTGTAACATTAACCAAATCGGCCTTGCTGTGCTGGTACTGCGAACGGCTGAAAGCAAGGGGAAACTACAGCCGTAATTTTTCCCGAGGACATGCAGCTTTACTGTATGATTAAATGATGATGGCGTCCTCTTGGGTAAAATATTCCGGAGGTAAAATAGTCCCCCATTCGGATCTCCGGGCGGGGACTACTCAAGAGGACGTCGTTATCAGGAGAAAGAAAACTGGCATTCTGCGGATCGGAGCGTGGAATGTCAGATCCCTTAATCGGGCAGGTAGGTTAGAAAATTTAAAAAGGGAAATGGATAGGTTAAATTTAGATATAGGGGGAATTAGTGAAGTTCGGTGGCAGGAGGAACAAGACTTTGGTCAGGTGATTACAGGGTTATAAATACAAAATCAAATAGGGGTAATGCAGGAGTAGGTTTAATAATGAATAAACAAATAGGAGTGCGGGTTAGCTACTACAAACAGCATAGTGAACGCATTATTGTGGCCAAGATAGACACAAAGCCCATGCCTACTACAGTAGTACAAGTTTATATGCCAACTAGCTCTGCAGATGATGAAGAAATTGATGAAATGTATGACGAGATAAAAGAAATTATTCAGGTAGTGAAGGGAGACGAAAATTTAATAGTCATGGGTGACTGGAATTCGTCAGTAGGAAAAGGGAGAGAAGGAAACATAGTAGGTGAATATGGATTGGGGGGAAGAAATGAAAGAGGAAGCCGCCTTGTAGAATTTTGCACAGAGCATAACTTAATCATAGCTAACACTTGGTTCACGAACTATGAAAGAAGGTTGCATACATGGAAGAAACCTAGAGATACTAAAAGGTATCAGATAGATTATATAATGGTAAGACAGAGATTTAGGAACCAGGTTTTAAATTGTAAGACATTTCCAGGTGCAGATGTGGATTCTGACCACAATCTATTGGTTATGAACTGCAGATTGAAACTGAAGAAACTGCAAAAAGGTGGGAATTTAAGGAGATGGGACCTGGATAAACTGAAAGAACCAGAGGTTCTAGAGAGTTTCAGGGAGAGCATAAGGGAACAATTGGCAGGAATGGGGGAAAGAAATACAGTAGAAGAAGAATGTGTAGCTCTGAGGGATAAAGTAGTGAAGGCAGCAGAGGATTAAGTAGGTAAAAAGACGAGGGCTAATAGAAATCCTTGGGTAACAGAAGAAATATTGAATTTAATTGATGAAAGGAGAAAATATAAAAATGCAGTAAATGAAGCAGGCAAAAAGGAATACAAACGTCTCAAAAATGAGATCGACAGGAAGTGCAAAATGGCTAAGCAGGCATGGCTAGAGGAAAATGTAAGGATGTAGAGGCTTGTCTCACTAGGGGTAAGATAGATACTGCCTACAGGAAAATTAAAGAGACCTTTGGAGAGAAGAGAACCACTTGTATGAATATCAAGAACTCAGATGGAAACCCAATCTAAGCAAAGAAGGGAAGGCAGAAAGATGGAAGGAGTATATAGAGGGTTTATACAAGGGCGATGTACTTGAGGACAATATTATTGAAATGGAAGAGGATGTAAATGAAGATGAAATGGAAGATAAGATACTGCGTGAAGAGTTTGACAGAGCACGGAAAGACCTGAGTCGAAACAAGGCCCCGGGAGTAGATAACATTCCATTAGAACTACTGATGGCCTTGGGAGAGCCAGTCATGACAAAACTCTACCATCTGGTGAGCAAGATGTATGAGACAGGCGAAATACCCACAGACTTCAAGAAGAATATAATAATTCCGATACCAAAGAAAGCAGGTGTTGACAGATGTGAAAATTACCGAACTATCAGTTTAATAAGTCACAGCTGCAAAATACTAACGCGAATTCCTTACAGACGAATGGGAAAACTGGTAGAAGTGGACCTCGGGGAAGATCAGTTTGGATTCCGTAGAAATGTTGGAACACGTGAGGCAATACTAACCTTACGACTTATCTTAGAAGAAAGATTAAGAAAAGGCAAACCTACGTTTCTAGCACTTGTAGACTTAGAGAAAGCTTTTGACAACGTTAACTGGAATACTCTCTTTCAAATTCTGAAGGTGGCAGGGGTAAAATACAGGGAGCGAAAGGCTATTTACAATTTGTACAGAAACCAGATGGCAGTTATAAGAGTCGAGGGGCATGAAAGGGAAGCAGTGGTTGTAGCCTCTCCCCGATGTTATTCAAAATGGTTCAAATGGCTCTGAGCACTATGGGACTCAACTGCTGAGGTCATTACTCCCCTAGAAGTTAGAACTAGTTAAACCTAACTAACCAAAGGACATCACAAACATCCATGCCCGAGGCAGGATTCGAACCTGCGACCGTAGCGGTCTTGCGGTTCCAGACTGCAGCGCCTTTAACCGCACGGCCACTTCGGCCGGCCCCGATGTTATTCAATCTGTATATTGAGCAAGCAGTAAAGGAAACAAAAGAAAAATTCGGAGTAGGTATTAAATTACATTAAGAAGAAGTAAAAACTTTGAGGTTCGCCGATGACATTGTAATTCTGTCAGAGACAGCAAAAGACTTGGAAGAGCAGTTGAACGGAATGGACAGTGTCTTGAAAGGAGGATATGGGATGATCATCAACAAAAGCAAAACGAGGATAATGGAATGTAGTCAAATTAAATCGGGTGATGCTGAGGGGATTAGATTAGTAAATGAGACACTTAAAGTAGTAAAGGAGTTTTGCTATTTAGGGAGCAAAATAACTGATGATGGTCGAAGTAGAGAGGATATAAAATGTAGACTGGCAATGGCAAGGAAATCGATTCTGAAGAAGAGAAATTTGTTAACATCGAGTATAGATTTAAGTGTCAGGAAGTCGTTTCTGAAAGTATTTGTATGAGTGTAGCCATGTATGGATGTGAAACATGGACGATAACCAGTTTGGACAAGAAGAGAATAGAAGCTTTCGAAATGTGGTGCTACAGAAGAATGCTGAAGATAAGGTGGGTAGATCACGTAACTAATGAGGAGGTACTGAATAGGATTGGGGAGAAGAGAAGTTTGTGGCACAACTTGACTAGAAGAAGGGATCGGTTGGTAGGACATGTTTTGAGGCATCAAGGGATCACAAATTTAGCATTGGAGGGCAGCGTGGAGGGTAAAAATCGTAGAGGGAGACCAAGAGATCAATACACTAAGCAGATTCAGAAGGATGTAGGTAGCAGTAGGTACTGGGAGATGAAGAAGCTTGCACGGGATAGAGTAGCATGGAGAGCTGCATCAAACCAGTCTCAGGACTGAAGACCACAACAACAACAACAACAACAACAATGTAGAATTCAGAAAACTGTTTACTGTTTCGTTGTCAGAGTAGTTGAAGACTCTGACAGTAGGAGAAGCTCTACTGGAGTGAAGGAGACTAAAGTTGGCGATCGTTAGCGAGTTCCATATCACCAGATAATGTTTTCCTTCTGCAGTTTTTGTACGGCGATTTCCAAAACATTTATGTTAATTGTCGAATAGTTTACTCTTCCTTCAGTATTCGGTTTACAGACATTGCAAAACACATTTTGAGTCTTTTAATAAATGTTAGGCAATGCAAGAGAATGGCTAGTCATTGGCAAATAGTTAGAGGTAAAGCAGAAATTTTGAAATGAATATCTTACTGGTGAAATACTACTTTCCGTTTACTGCTTTGCAGTTTCCTATTCAATTACTCGTTTTAGGACAAAGGGGGAGTCTTTACTCGTTGGGTGGAGCCATACTTCCCTATCCATCCACTGGCCTTGCGCAAAGACGACGATTATTGATTATCTGTACCAACGTAGAAAATTGCAGCCAATATGACACTAAGTATACGGTCCAGTCACAGACAGCAGGTGGCAGTACTAACTGTGGAGGGAATGTTTGGATGGAGGGGGGGGAGGGGGAGGGGAGAGGGATGCGGTAGACAGTGCAATCATTGCTGCAAAGCTGAAACGGTGTGATTTGTTTGACGTCCAAAAACTCATGATCATTGGTCTTAGGACCAATGGTGGAAGCATTTCCAAAATGGCTAAGTTTTTAAACTGTTCGCGTGCCACCATGGTCAAACTATATAGTGCATGGCAAAATGGCCATATCCAAAACTCGCACTGAGGCAACTGTCGTGCACCACGGGCCATACATGACATTTGTGAACGAAGGCTGCGCAGATGTGTAAAGGCGAAAAGATGTGCGACTGTTGAGCAACTGACCCGCCAGATGAACAAAGGGGCTACCAAACTTGTTGTCCTCAACGACATTTCAGCGACTGTTGCTGATTATGGCCTCAGCAGGCGCCTGGCTCATGCGCCCATCCTGACTACTGTTCATCGGCGAGAAAGGTTGCAATATGCACGCCAATACCGAATCTGGACGGCCAATGAGTGGCGACAGGTGACCTTATCAGATGAATCACGATTCATGCTCCATTTGACATATGGCCGTTGGCAGGCACAACTTGCAAGTCTGACTTTTGGCATCCAAAAGAGCATGGCGAAATAGCGCTGTCAAAAACCGGTGGTGAGACAAAGGTGGTGCACCACGGGCCATAGATGTGATGTGTGAATAACTGCTGCGGAAATGTGTATGGGCGAAGGTACCTGCAACTGTTGGGCATGTACCTGCCCGGATGAATCAAGGGGACTTTATTTTACTTTATTTTTATTTTTTATTTTATTTTTTGTCTTCTGGTTGGACTGATGCAGCCCGCCACGAATTTCTCTCCTGTGCCAACTTCTTCATCTCAGAGTACCACTTGCAACGAACATCCTCAATTATTTGTTGGATTATTTCAATCTCTGCCTTCCCCTAGGGCTTATGCCCTCAATAGTTTCCTCTGGTACTATGGAAGCTATCCCCTTATGTCTTAATGCACACCCAGTCATACTGTCCCGTCTATTTGTCGATGTTTTCTACATATTCCTTTCCTCGCAGATTCTCTGGAGAACATTCTCATTCCTTCTCAAATGGTTCAAATGACTCTGAGCACCATGGGACTTAACATCTGAGGTCATCAGTCCCCTAGAACTTAGAACTATGTAAACCTAACTAACCTAAGGAAATCACACACACCCATTCCCGAGGCAGGATTCAAACCTACGACCGTAGCGGTCGAGCGGTTCCAGACTGAAGCGCCTAGAACCGTTCTGTCACAGCGGCCGACCAGTCCTCCTACTCGTTCCTTTTCAGTTTACCTTATTTTAAACATTCGTCTGTAGCTCCACATCTCAAATGCTTCGACTGTCTTCTGTTCCCGTTTTCCCACAGTACATGTTTCACTCCCATACAACGCTATGCTCCAAACGTGTATTCCCAGAAACTTCTTCTTCAAATTAAGGCCTTTGTTACACTTCTCTTAGGCAGGGATGCCCTTTTTGCCAGTTCTAGTCTGCTTTTGATGTTATTCTTGCTCCGTCCGTCACTTGTTATTTTCCTGCCTAGGTAGCAGATTTCCTTCACTTCTTTTACTTCGTGACCGTCAATCCTGATGTTAGCTTACTCGCTGTTCTCATTTCTGCTTCTTCTTGTTACTTTCGTTTTTCTTCGATAAACTCCCAATTCAAATCCTGTTCTCATCAGAATATTCATTCCTTTCAGCAGATCTTGTAATTCTTCTTCACTTTCAGTGAGTGTAGCAGTGTCATCAGCGAATCTTATCATTGATATCCTTTCACCTTGATTTGTAATTTCACTCTTGAATCTTTCTTTTATTTCCAACATTGCTACTTTGACATACAGATTGTAGAGTTGGGCCGAAATACTACATCACTGTCTAACACCCTATTTAATCCGAGCCCTTCGTTCTTGGTCTACCACTCCTCCCCGACTCGTAGGATCACCTCTCCATTGGCAGTCTCCTCCCAGAGGTCCAAATTCAGGACTATTCCGGAATCATTGATCAATGGAGAGACCGTCATGACACTTTTCAGTTACAGAATACTCATTGTGTGTCTTTAATGCAGTGGTTTCCATTGCCTTCTGCATTATCATGCCGTTGATCATCGCTGGTTCTTCGTCCTTTCGGGGCAGTTGCGCGCCCCAAGGGCAAGAGAGTGCCCTATAACTCTACCTGCTCCTTCGTCCTCATTGACGAGGTCGTTGGCAGAATGAGGGTGATTTCTTGTGCCAGAAGACTTTGTCCACCATTGCCAAGGGGCTACCGTAAGTTTATCCTCAATGACCTCTCAGCGAACGTTGCAGCGTATGGGACTCCACAGCAGGAACCTTGTTCATGCACCCATGCTGACTGCCGTTCATCGGCGACCCCAGTAACGACTGGTGACAGGTGTCCTTACCAGATGAATCACGTTTTACGCTGCATTGGAAAGGGCTGAAACCTGAACAACGTTACGTTTTCGTGGCATTTCCTGCGTGATCTCTCATTCTGGGAGGAACAATGAATCAACACAAGTATGCATCTATTCTTGGGGACCGTGTCCACCGCTACATGCAGTTTATTTTTGCTCTGTATAATGGAATCTACCAAAAGGACGATGCAAGTACCATACAGCTCACAATGTATATGCATCGTTTGCATCGTTCCAGGAGCACCAGGACCCCTGGATTAAAACCCGTTCAAGCATCTTGGGCCACTTAGTCTGTCGCTCCATGGATTGTCAACAGAGGAACCCAGCACAGGTGGCCACAGCCCTGGAGTCGGCAAGGCTCCCTGTCGGTAGATTTCAGAACCTCACTGACTCTCTTTATGCACGTTTCGAAGTGGTCCATGTTGCAGAAAGTGGTCACTCACGCTTTTGATGTATGGTCTCTATGCAATCAGAAACAATTTTTGAACTACCAGATGTCTGTCCGTGCAGCGTCTGTTACACCATTTCCCATTGCTGACTGGGGCTGTTATTCTTTCATTATTAAACAGTCCTCCTTGTGGCAAGCACATATATATTTTGGTGCCTTATTTCATAACATTTGTCTGTTCTACAAACTGAAAGAGGACTATCAGACGAGGAGGTAAGGATTCTGCTGGAGCAATCTTCTGATTCTGAAAGCCCACCTAGTAGATGCGAGTCTTCCAGTGGTGATGATAGTGAGGTCTATGTTGCTAGAAATTCAGAACTACATGAAGATGATGATAATGAAGAATTCGTTTAAGAAGATGGAGGAGAACAATTTAATGCAAATTCTGTTGAATGTGACTTATTGTTTTCTCGCAATGGGAATGAAGTATAGGGTAGAGCTCCTCAGACTAGAATTTCTGGTAGGCAGAGCAAAAAGAGTGTACTGAAAGAAGGACAGGATCCTACAAATTATCGATTAGGAATTGTTATAATGAAGAATCTTGTTTTAAGTTGTTCTTTCGTTTACCCCTCTTTGACAAAGTATGTATGTGCACCAACCAGTAAGGTCAAATCGTTTATGAGGACGCTATTCTGAGGATGTTGCGCTCTGACAGTGCAGCAGTCCGATGTCAACATCGGTCAAGTGACAAACTGGAACCAATCAGAGAAGTTTCGAGATATGGAAAATTACTCTCAGGGATGTCTACATTCCAGGATGGTGCATGACCGTGGATGAACGATTGATCACATTTCGAGGTCGCTGTCCATTTCGGCGACACATCCCATCAAAACCTGGTAGATACGGAACAAAGTCATAAAGACTCAGGCAATTTGTGACTGTGCAACAATTTACTCCTGGGAGGACGAATGTATGTGGGGAAGAAGGAAGATACCAGAGTCGTGCCACTTCCAGAGAATGTTGTGAAAACCCTTGTGAACGAATTTAAAAAGTCTACGCTTAATATCACCTTTGATAATTTTCTTCCATGTCTCCATTTAGCTCATTATTTGCTGTTAAGAGACCTAACGCTAGTCGGTACTGTCCGAAAAAAAGATGAATTGCCTGCCGATGTTATTACACCTGAATGATGTGAGATATACTCTACACTATTTGGTAGCCTATTATGTTCCCCATAAAAACAAAGTTATTACCATCCTTAGCTCTCTTCATTACCCGTCAATGGTGTCACCACCACAAGTGAAGAAGCCTGAAGTTATAACGACATACACTCCTGGAAATTGAAATAAGAACACCGTGAATTCATTGTCCCAGGAAGGGGAAACTTTATTGACACATTCCTGGGGTCAGATACATCACATGATCACACTGACAGAACCACAGGCACATAGACACAGGCAACAGAGCATGCACAATGTCGGCACTAGTACAGTGTATATCCACCTTTCGCAGCAATGCAGGCTGCTATTCTCCCATGGAGACGATCGTAGAGATGCTGGATGTAGTCCTGTGGAACGGCTTGCCATGCCATTTCCACCTGGCGCCTCAGTTGGACCAGCGTTCGTGCTGGACGTGCAGACCGCGTGAGACGACGCTTCATCCAGTCCCAAACATGCTCAATGGGGGACAGATCCGGAGATCTTGCTGGCCAGGGTAGTTGACTTACACCTTCTAGAGCACGTTGGGTGGCACGGGATACATGCGGACGTGCATTGTCCTGTTGGAACAGCAAGTTCCCTTGCCGGTCTAGGAATGGCAGAACGATGGGTTCGATGACGGTTTGGATGTACCGTGCACTATTCAGTGTCCCCTCGACGATCACCAGTGGTGTACGGCCAGTGTAGGAGATCGCTCCCCACACCATGATGCCGGGTGTTGGCCCTGTGTGCCTCGGTCGTATGCAGTCCTGATTGTGGCGCTCACCTGCACGGCGCCAAACACGCATACGACCATCATTGGCACCAAGGCAGAAGCGACTCTCATCGCTGAAGACGACACGTCTCCATTCGTCCCTCCATTCACGCCTGTCGCGACACCACTGGAGGCGGGCTGCACGATGTTGGGGCGTGAGCGGAAGACGGCCTAACGGTGTGCGGGACCGTAGCCCAGCTTCGTGGAGACGGTTGCGAATGGTCCTCGCCGATACCCCAGGAGCAACAGTGTCCCTAATTTGCTGGGAAGTGGCGGTGCGGTCCCCTACGGCACTGCGTAGGATCCTACGGTCTTGGCGTGCATCCGTGCGTCGCTGCGGTCCGGTCCCAGGTCGACGGGCACGTGCACCTTCCGCCGACCACTGGCGACAACATCGATGTACTGTGGAGACCTCACGCCCCACGTGTTGAGCAATTCGGCGGTACGTCCACCCGGCCTCCCGCATGCCCACTATACGCCATCGCTCAAAGTCCGTCAACTGCACATACGGTTCACGTCCACGCTGTCGCGGCATGCTACCAGTGTTAAAGACTGCGATGGAGCTCCGTATGCCACGGCAAACTGGCTGACACTGACGGCGGCGGTGCACAAATGCTGCGCAGCTAGCGCCATTCGACGGCCAACACCGCGGTTCCTGGTGTGTCCGCTGTGCCGTGCGTGTGATCATTGCTTGTACAGCCCTCTCGCAGTGTCCGGAGCAAGTATGGTGGGTCTGACACACCGGTGTCAATGTGTTCTTTTTTCCATTTCCAGGAGTGTATAATGCCACAAAGGGCGGCGTTTACATCATGGACCAGAAGACGCAATGATACAGTGTGAAGAGAAAAACAAGGCGGTGGACATTTGCGGTTTTCTTCAGCATAATCGATGTAAGTGTAATGAATGCATACATAATTTGGACGAAGCTGGCTACCAATAAAAATATGTGACGTCGGAATTTCATGATCAGTTTGAAAAGGCAACTGAATTTGGGAAAACAAATAGCTGGGGTAAAGTAGTCAATGAATTTATTAGTAGAACCGAATCAAAGAAGAGCAGTAAAACCACCAGCTAAGAAAAGGAGAAGCTGTGCATATTCTGTACCGAAGAAAGACAGAAAACATTAAATTGCTTGTTACAAGTGCACCAAAGCTGTATGCTCGGAACGTTCTGCTATTGTCTGTAGACCCTGAGCGAATTTGCAATAAGAGTAAAAGCTACCAGTAAAAACATAAAAACGGTGTTTTTTAAAATGTAAACTTTAAATAAACAAAATGATTTTAAAAGTATTTGTATCTCAAAAGTCGTTCACATCATAAGCAGTCAAAATATTGTCAATTTATATCAATTTAAACAACACGGGCCTCAGAGATCAGATTGGTATGCAACGCTAGACAGATTTCGTAGTAAGCAGAGGGTTGAGAAAAAATTCAGTTATTGCTGTTCAAGAAATCCGCGTTTGTTTTTGGTCTTAATATTAGATTTTGTCCAGTTGTTAAAATTAATGTATGTTGATGGGAAGTTTCGACGAAGTCCAAGACTGGTTAACATAATCCTTCAAGAGGACGCCAGTAATATCGTAGCTCATCTGTCGTTTAGGTGGATTAGGCGCTGATACGAGGGCAGCAGGGTTACTTTTTTTTATCTGCTCCATTTTCAGTCTCCGACAGAGCACCGTTATCCGGGTCTCCCTCATGCCGCCCCCAATCTCGCTGTATCTCGTATTATTTCAGGGGGAGAAACTTCATCTTATCTTAATATTCATCGCTTTCCTCCGCTCCACTCCTTCCTCCCGCCGCTCGCCGTATATCCGCAGGCCTCTGTCGACGTTCAAGCCAGGCATCAAAAGTTAAATTACGTATTATATTACGCTGCGTCAGAACGTCCGCACAGAAAATGAAAACATTACGAAAAGTTTTCGGGGCTCGGCGGCGGGTCGGGCCGACAGTGCACACGTTAATAGAGCCAGAAATTCCTGGCTGTCCCCCGGATAGATGTTAACGAAGTTTTAATAAGGGGAGCGCCGGCCGAGGACGGGGTGGCCGCCAGAGCGGCGCTGAGCCGCTTAATCCGGCCAGCCTCCGCCGCAAGTGCCGGCTGCCAGTGTCGCCAACCTAGCCGCGCGAAATATGCTCACCTAAGTTTCCAAAACACTTCTTTTACACTCAGTTTATGAGCGGTAATTAATTCCTTGCATCACAGGGCTGTTGTTTAAGGCTGATTTGCTCAAAATTTAACGACATTTATCAAGGTTCTTGTTAACCCTTCGATACATGAGTGGCTGAAATAGCAAAAATGCATCGAGGGCTCTTTAAGACCCCTACCTTAAAACAAATGTTGGTACTATAGGAAATATTATAAAGTATTGAAGGGGTCGGCGATACAGAATGAATAATAAAGCATTTATTACGATTTGTAACTTTCACTTATGATTATGAAATATAATATAAATTATGTTATAATTTTATAGAGTTTAAAAACTGTCAGGTTCACTGATCTATACCAGAATATTTGCTTCTGAAAAGTAATACTCTTCACAAATAATTTTACCGTGTTCTTTGCGTAAATCTTCTGTCCACTTGCTCTATGACTGATCCCTTTCCTGTCTTGTAGACGAGGTGTTTTCATTTTGGTGATCTTGCCGTTACCACAGTCTTCTTCCGTTGGTTACTAACTCCACAACGGGATATGGTTTGTACAACTTTACTCTGGAAGCGTGGCTTTTTTATTCTCCTTTGAATATGAGAAAGGTTCTGTTTTTATCAGATCCTTCTTTCACGTAGTTGCTATGTTGCTGAAAAAAGAAATACAAAACATTTATCGCTACTACATCCAATACGTTTGTCTATAAGATTAAATACCATCTTCTTGACTCTCTTTTCCAAATGTATGAACTTGCCTTCTGGTCAAGAGAATAAACTGATGTACCTTTGTTGTAGAATAACGTTCTACATGTACATGATTAATCTGCTGTTCACATTTAAGTGCTTGGCAGAGGGTTCATCGAACCACAATCATACTATCTC
The DNA here is from genome assembly GCF_023898315.1 of Schistocerca nitens. NCBI lineage: Eukaryota > Metazoa > Arthropoda > Insecta > Orthoptera > Acrididae > Schistocerca > Schistocerca nitens. The sequence continues at coordinate 269,358,490 of NC_064618.1, forward strand.
TCTACCATTCCACTCCCGAACAGCGCGCGGTAAAAACGAACACCTAAACCTTTCTGTTCGAGCTCTGATTTCTCTTATTTTATTTTGATGATTATTCCTATGTAGGTTGGGTTCAACAAAATGTTTTCGCATTCGGAAGAGAAAGTTGGTGTATGAAACTTCGTAAATAGATCTCGCCGCGACGAAAAACGTCTTTGCTTTAATGACTTCCATCCCAACTCGCGTATCATATCTGCCACACTCTCTCCCCTATTACGTGATAATTCAAAACGAGCTGCCCTTTTTTGCGCCCTTTTGATGTCCTCCGTCAATCCCACCCGGTAAGGATCCCACACCGCGCAGCAATATTCTAACAGAGGACGAACGAGTGTAGTGTAAGCTGTCTCTTTAGTGGACTTATTGCATCTTCTAAGTGTCCTGCCAATGAAACGTAACCTTTGGCTCGCCTTCCCCACAATATTATCTATGTGGTCTTTCCAACTGAAGATGCTCGTAATTTTTACACCCAGGTACTTAGTTGAATTGACAGCCTTGAGAATTGTACTATTTATCGAGTAATCGAATCCCAACGGATTTCTTTTGGAACTTATGTGGATCACCTCACACTTTTCATTATTTAGCGTCAACTGCCACCTGCCGCACCATACAGCAATCTTTTCTAAATCGCTTTGCAACTGATACTGGTCTTCGGGTGACCTTACGAGACGATAAATAACAGTATCATCTGCGAACAACCTAAGAGAACTGCTCAGGTTGTCACCCAGGTCATTTATATAGATCAGGAACAGCAGAGGTCCCAGGACGCTTCCCTGGGCAACACCTGATATCACTTGAGTTTTACTCGATGATTTGCCGTCTATTACTACGAACTGCGACCTTCCTGACAGGAAATCACGAATCCAGTCACACAACTGAGACGATACCCCATAGGCCCGCAGCTTGATTAGAAGTTGTGTTTACATTTTTCATCTACAGTGGTCCTGTTTTGCAGAGACTTTGCAACATCACACATTTGTTTCATTTTCGCCACACAACGTACAATAGTCAAATTCTCTACAAGACAAATGATGATTACAAAAGTTCTCAGGTCATGGAAGACTTCCTTTGGAGTGGAATATCCTTGTTGTTTAGTTACACTGCCTCTTACAAGACAAAGTGAAATTCTCATGATACTGTGTCTTCATATTTTCCTAACAAATGACAGATTTACACTACACAGTTCTATCATCACCAATAAGGAAATCAGCAATTCTGTAAACTGTATCATCTAATTCTGCACTTCTTGTTTCACCTGGGAAGACAGAATAAGTGGGCTCTTTATGGTAATTATCATCACTGTCAGAATCTCTGCTGTCTTCTTGATCAACAAAAGCTGTATCTTCTAGCCATTCAGTAATAAATGTTTTAAAGTCTCTATCGCTTGTGCTGACTTCAGAGGTTATTCTGTCTTTACAGGTAATGTTGTGTACAATTATGTTCTAAGCAAGCAATAACAGCATTTAAGTATGTGTTCTGTATATATTACAAACCTTACACTCATCTGAAAGTGTTTTGGGACTGTGAAATAGACTTACATTCAGTTGAGTCTTGAAAGACGTTTTCCAGTGCTTCTAATCTCTCAGTAAATATTGTTATTGTGCAAAACTGATAACTTATCATTAATCTAGCTACTTTAACACGTCGTCTTGTTAAAATATAAATAAAGTATTGGAAAGGCTGATGGTTTGCTACCGGGTCAGAAAAATCCATGTCATGTGAAATACGAGCAGAACTACGAAGTTCATAAAACAAAATAGCTATTTGGCTTGCAATAAACAATGTCTATCGAAGGAAATCAGCCATATTTCCAAGGCTTACACAAGACATCAGTTAAAATAAATAAATTTTAAGACAATTTCTTGAGACCACTGTTATACATCCAAGTGTTAATTGAACTAGGGCAATGAAAAATTATTTTTTAGTTTAATTTTGTTAGATCATATCTTCATGTCATCGTCTGAAACATCATTGCGCTTCGGATAAGGTTTTTTCTCAGTAACTTCCAAAATAATAAGCGAAATGAATGTTTATTTATGTAGGCAAATGTAAGAAATGTTACTCTTTCTGTGGAGCTATGAAAAACAGAAAATCATTTATTTATTTTATAGAGGATGCTGTACATAATTGGCTGTGTTCAAATGGATCAGGGGTGAAGTGACCTACTAGTACTGTAGGCCACAGACCGATGAATGTGACTACATAAGGGCTGAAAGAAAAATTACTTCTCATTTTTTGTTTTGCAAACTTTTTTGTAGTGGTCTTCAGTCTGAAAACTGGTTTGATGTAGCTGTCCATGATGCAAGCCTCTTCGTCTCTGAATAACTACTGCAACCTAGAAGCTTCTGAATCTGCTTCTTATATTCATCTCTTTGTCTGCCTCTACGATTTTCGCTCTCCACACTTCGCTCCAAAACGAAATTGGTAATCCTTTGATGTTTCAGAATGTGTCCTATAAACCGATCTCCACTTGTAGTCAAGTTGCACCACAAATTTCTTGTCTCCCAAATTCTATTCAGTTCCTCCTCATTAGCTGTGCAGTCTATTAACCTACTCTGCAGCATTCTTTTTAGCACCTATTTCAAAAGCCTTTATTCTGTTCTCATCGAATCTTTACCTAAAGAAAATACTTCCTAACACTTGAATCAATGTTTGATGATAGCAAACTTCTCTCCTTCAGGAACATTTTTCTAGCCACTACATTTTCTACCCTGTCTACTTCGCCCATCATCAGTCGTTTTACTGCCCAAACAGCAAAACTCATCTGCTGCTTTTCCTAATCTAAGGGGCGGGCCACCGTCAGATAAATGGTGAAGTGCATGAAGCCTGTGGGCCATGGTCCGTGAATCCCTCAGAAGGGCTGATTATGCCCAAGGGGTCATAAATCAACCCCAGGGGATCATAAATCAAATAACAGAACAATAGGTTAAGGAAGGGGGAGGGGGTCATATATCAATCAATTTGCCTCTGAATGTGTGCAACCCACAATAAGAAGTATAGAACACACGTTGCCCCACTACTGCCGCAACTTTCACGTTGTAATCAACTATCCGTTCTTTCTGACTTCTTCAAAATAATGGCAGATGAATCAAATATTTTATACCTGTTGTGGTTTGTCCACCGTTCTTCAGATGATTCTCCAGCTTCATAGCTATTTGCTTGTGCTATTAGAAAAGATCGTTTCAAAGTCCATTTTGGATGAAGTTCGGCATGACTTAACAGTGTTTAACTGTAACTGTAACTGAAAATTTTGTGGACACATTTGCAAAAATTGGTTTCAATTATGGTTTTATTCCAGTGGAACTAAGTCGATTTCTGGTTTGTATACACTTTTTTTGTGGTAAACTGGAAGGTTTCTCTTCGGTGGTTTGCATATTCAGTAGGTCCTTCATCTGCTTGCCCTACAGTTTCCTCTGTCTAGCACCACACCTGATAAGATCGACGACATTTTACATTTCTGTACCCAAGATTTTCGATCGGTTGGATTTTATTGTTTATGTTTTATTAATTACATCCAACTTCTCTAGCAGGTCAGTACAACAGTACAATGCACAAGTTATTTCTTCTCTTGTTTCAGTGTTTACAGTGCTACACTCGTTTTGAGAATCCAGAGTTTCTTCCGTAGCACACACGTCTTTAAGATCGGTTTGCATGATCCTTGCAACGAAATCGGTTTCATTATTTTTTCGTTTTAATTTTGCTGGAGGCCTACTGCTGTTAGTTCGTATCGATAACAAACTTGGAAATGATTTATGTTTCCCTTACTGATTAGCTCAAGGGGCAAACCACTGGGCACATCAGGACCGACCCTCCTTGCAGGGTTGCAGGTATAAAGAGGTATAATTTCTTGCCTACAGAACCTCAGTTTTTGGGAGCAAGTACATGACACCAGCAATATTATTGACTAGTCCCACTATAGGAATTTCATCGAACACAATTTCAAATAATTTTCTCACTCATTTATTGATTTTTTAACTTTTTTAAATTCATTCTTCAGTCAGACAATTAGTACACGATTAAGGGTAACGTTATTTCATTATAGACTGGAAAACACATTCGTGTACTAATCTTCTATGAACATGAAAAAAAGATAATAAAACGGGTTTCGAGCAAGTGTCGAAAAATTATGAATCCGCGATGCTGGTCATTGTATCACCGCTGGCGCTGTAGTTGTCATGCGCTAAAAGGTATCGAAACTACGCCGAAAACTTCGAACGTTGTTTTCTCAGAAACGGTCGAGTAATTACGGATAAGCCGAGACACGTGTTCGCTTTTGTGAAACTTCTTCCAATCAGAGAAGTTTCTAGGAAATCGGATTATGACTCTTGCCGTGTTCTCCTAGTGAACAGTACGATAGTTAACAGTACTATGCATTTACGTCCACACAGTCATCTTTGAGTCGTTTCCACCTACGCCAGGAAAAAAAGTGTTTCTGTTCTTTCGTCTTTCCTTGGTGGAGGGTCTTTCCCTTTCAGTCTTTGGCTTACTTGTTGTCTTGTGGTTTTCCGGTTCTCCCTATGAACTCACGAGCCGTGTCGGATCTCGTTGACAGTGGCTTTAGTCAGCATGTGGATTTGCGAATCTTCTTATGTGAAACCTTACCGGTATAACTGCCTACGTCATGTTGTGCCGACTCCACTGTAGCTTGAATGGATGCTTAAGTTTGTTTTATATGCCTGACTTCTAATTTCACCACACAAGTCTCCAGAGTTGAGCAGTTATTGCCCGACGACGACACGCAATACAGTTTGTTAAAGCGGAGTTCGCCGTTATTAATTATATTTTTAGATTTACTTTTATTACTCGTACAGAGACTCAACGTTCCTTTGTTTAACAACGCGTCGTCAAAATAAGTATGAAATGCTAATGTCTTTGCAATACATAATGTCGACTATTGAGTTAAAGTTCGTACCTACTTTGCCATTTTAGAGAAGAGAAACCTTAAACGCTTCTGTTTCTATAGTCTCAGTATCAAATGTTCACTAATTTCAATTTACTTCCTATCTCAGTTGAGTATTTAACACAAATTATATATCAATGTAATTTCAATGATATTACGTCGGTTCCTCACTAACGGAATAACACGTAATTATCATTTAACATCACTATTATTAATAATCCTTTTTCTTATGACGTAAATGTTAATAAATGATCACTATCTAGGAGGAAAGAGGGATTGATCCTAATCATGAGATAATAGCTGTTAGTGAGCCCGCAATCGTTAATGAAATAAAAGTCACGTTCAAGGATGATATGCGAACAACTTTCCTTACGTCCGTTTTCACGTATGTGTCAAAACTAATCCTGTCGCCCACAATTCAAATTAACCCCTCTTGCCGGAACATCGAATCGTAACTATTAAGTGAAAGTTTATTATAGTCCCCGAATTAATTCCTTTCAGATACGCGCACGACCGAACAGCAGAACGGAACACAAACGACTTGTCTGAACAACTGAACAACGCAATGACGTTACATTACGACAGTGCCGCCCAATGAACACCTCTTTGACTTTATCTTTTGTACTCTGCTTAATTAAATTATTCCTAATTAGAATTTCTTCAGCTATTTGAGGAAATAACAAAAAATAAAATAAATTTATCCCAACGTAAAAGATCCGTTGTACCGTTCAGCGACATGGGCAGGCACCCATGCGAGCGACGAAACGTAGCGTGTGCGGTCTGAAATTCCTTGCCATTTTCAAGGCTTTTTTATTATTTGAAAGTTAATAAAAGTCACTCTTTTGATTTCATCGCATGACGCGTTACGAGAGTTTACATTCTCGTCTTGACGTGGAATTCTTGCTAGCTGGATGGAGAAAGTTGTTTGTTGTACTTTCATTTTACTACAAAAACGTGTAACGGGCGCTTGTTAGCGTAATATGGCACTAACATTATAAATTTTAAACGGTCATAGAATTACTGATAATCTGTTCCAGTACAGAGAATGCGATTCGTCATACGTATACATTTTTAACCAATAAAACAAGGAAACCAAAGATTATAACGATGTAAAGATATAGTTACTGGACTAAGGAGTGACTGAAGCAGATAATTGTTTTAAAAAGTTACTGGTGGGGATTACTTGAACTTTCATTGTCAAAAACACACGCAGTTCCTTGCAACAGTCGAGACATGGACGTCATAAGGCATTCGAAACTTAGCCGTAAATTTTGAAAACTGATGTTTGAAACAATATGAGTATATTAACACAAAAAATCTGCGGTGGGGTGGGGGAGGGGAACAGGGTTGTGACGTCCCCTTATTTTTCCTTCTCTCTTCCTTGGATGTGCACATGCTCATCTGCAAAGGCAAATGCGTTGAAATCTGCTTCCATTTCCAGCCCCAACATTACTAGCTTCATCACAGCAACTAGTAATCAAGTGTTGTAATGCGACTCGTAGCTGCATGCCGTAATCTCGCAGGTGGCGTAATGTGCGCCGGGCGACGCAGGTGCGGCGCGGGATTGCTTGCTCAGCGCCTGCCGACGCCCCCTGCACTGTGGTGGGCAGCACGCCGGCCGCAGATGCGGGGTGGTGGGTTGGGGGTGCGGGTGGCGGCCGTCCATTGGTATTCCGGGCAGCGGCACGCCCGCCCACACCGCCGCACTCAGGGAATTCTATTAAACGGGGAAGGAATGCCCAACAGCCAAATGTCGGCTTATTGAACGTGCCGCGGCGCCGGTTAAATACTTGTCCGAGGTAGGAGCGGCTCCCCCGCCAGCCGCCCACCTACCTTTGCCTCTTTCCGCAGACGGCTGCCGGTTGGCGCTCCCGAATTAAACTCTCGCCGGCGCGATCCCGAAGAAATTCTGGCCGATACAGGCGAAAATAAATATCTGAAGGGTGTTTCTCGCTTCGTCGCTGTGGAATTTCAGCATCCGTTCATTTAAGCAACCGTTGCCCCATACACCTCATACAAAGTAATGTGTAGGTGGTATCTAATTTCTGCGAAAATTTGTTAAAGATGCAATCTTTAAGTAGATTCTTATATGGAGAATATGGTTTTCAAATGTAGCTTTACAAAGGAATTTTCAGAAATACCACCCCAAATATTTTCTTACACTACTACAAATATGAGTGATATGGTCGGAGAAGCCGGCCGTGGCGGCCCAGCGGTTCTAGGCGCTACAGTCTGGAACCGCGCGACCGCTACGGTCGCAGGTCTGAATCCTGCCTCGGGCATGGATGTGTGTGATGTCCTTAGGTTAGTTAGGTTTAGGTAGTTCTACGTTCTACGGGACTGATGACCTCAGAAGTTAAGTCCCATAGTGCTCAGAGCAATTTTTTTGGTCAGACAAATCATTGCGAATTCTTATGTATTTAGTCATTCGAAAAGCACCAATTTTTATCATACAATATACATACGAGGGCGGTTCAGAAAGTAACCTCCGATTGGTCACAGTGCGGGTTGTGGGGGGAGTAGCGACGCCATCTGTGCGTTCACGCACTCAACAGGTCAGTCGGCATCAAGCCGTGGTCGAGTGAACGTCGTACCTGCGCTAGTTTAGTTTTTGTGGCAGTTTGAAATGTGTGCTGCAATAGAAAACCCCGCCAAATGTGAAGTGCGTGCTGTCATAAGGTTTTTTACAGCCAAAGGATATTCTGCAGCAGCTATTCATCGTGAGCTTTGTGCCGTGTACGGACCAAGAGTTATGAGTGAAGGAGTTGTCCGTGAATGGGTACGTTTATTTAAAAGTGGACGAGAAAACGTTCATGATGAAGAGAGGAGTGGTAGACCATCATTGGTGACTGACGAACTCGTTCAGACAGTTGATGCAAAAGTTCGTGAAAATCGACGTTTCTCAATGTCAGAGTTGTCTACTGGTTTTCCACAGATTTCTAAGACTCTCTTGTACGAGATAGTGACAGCAAGATTGGGTTACCGTAAGTTCTGTGCACGATGGGTGCCCAAAATTCTTACCGACCACCACAAAACTCAAAGAATGGCCTCTGCATTAGACTTTCTGTCACGTTATGAGGACGAAGGAGAACCATTGTTAAACAGAATCGTGACCGGTGACGAAACCTGGATTAAGTACGTGAACCCTGAGACAAAAGAACAATCAAAGATGTGGGCACATTCAAATTCGCCTACCAAACCAAGAAAAGCCTCGCAAGATTTTTCTGCCAGAAAACTGATGGCAACGATGTTTTGGGATGCCAAAGGGGTGTTGTTGGTTGAATTCATGGAACGTGGTACGACCATTAATCAAGACGTGTACTGTGAAACAATAAAAAAGTTACGACGGGCTATACAGAACAAACGCCGTGGTATGCTGACTTCCGGTATCGTTTTTTTGCACGATAACGCCCGTCCTCACTCTGCTCGCAGAACAACGACCCTTCTTGAGTCCTTCAAGTGGGACGTTATCAACCATCCACCTTACAGCCCAGACCTGGCGCCAAGTGATTATCACCTCTTCATGCATTTGAAGAAATGGCTCGGGTCACAGCGGTTTGATGACGACGAAGAGCTCAAAGATGCGGTCACAGGCTGGCTCCAGGCACAAGCGGGTGATTTTTATGCAGAAGGAATTTCAAAGCTTGTGAAGAGATACGATAAGTGCCTCAATCGCTATGGAGACTATGTAGAAAAATAGTGCAAAGATGTAGTTGTAAGATGTATATATTAAAATATTTTTCTTTAACTTGGTGTATTTTTTTAAATCAACCGAAGGTTACTTTCTGAACGGCCCTCGTACATATGCATACGTTGTATGACTAGCAAGGATAAACCAAATTAAAACCTAACGCCGGCCATAACAGGACCATCGAATGACTCCGTTCAACAGTCACCACAACAAAAAATGGTTCAAACGGCTCTGAGCACTATGGGATGCGGGATCATCGGTCCCCTAGAACTTAGAACTACTTAAACCTAACTAACCTAAAGACACCACACACATCCATGCTCGAGGCAGGATTCGAACCTGTGACCGTAGCGGTCGCGTGGTTCCAGACTGTAGCGCCTAGAACCACTCGGCCATCCCGGCCGGCCACCACAACACGCGCTAATACATTTCCCCACTTGGTGACGAGAGATCAGTTCCTGTTTCATAGAACGCGATCAGCCGTTGACGAATCTACAACCGCACTTGTCGTGGTTGCCCGAGGGAAAACGGCGTCCACGCATGTCTTACTTCAGGTCGCCAAAGATGTGAAAATCACTCGGTGAAAGATTCACGCTGTACGGAGGATTTTGCAGTGTTTCCCAACCAAATCACTGAAACGTAACCTTCGTTTGATTGGCAGTGTGGCGTCGTATGTTATGGTGCGAAAAATGAGTCTGTCCGACAGCGTACCTTGGCGCTTTGGCTTGATGGTACCAACGTGTCGGGTGTTCGGTTTTTCATTTGACTATCACACGCATAATCAAACATCCAATTTAAAATCTGAAGACAATGGTACATCTTGCAGTTCATATAATTCTATAGTCAAAGTCATATAAATTAATGATAGTTTGAATTTGAAGATCACTTTAAACGAATATTAAAAAAAAAAAAGGACAAAGCTAACCGTATAAGGAAATTTAGACTGGTATATAGCAATCTACTGCTTCAGAGTGTGAAGTCTTCATTGCAATAAGTGCTCCGTTGTTTGCTGAACTGTACAGCCCTAAAGGGCTGATGATGTGGAAAACCGCATTTGTGCAAATTGTCTTTAACCCTGTAATCTATGTTCTGATCCAGTTAGGATTTTTCCATAATTTTCTACAATAGGTTGGTATTTGCTGGTGCTTTTTGTTTTACATTCAGACAGTACTGCTTGAAGGTAAATGTACGGAAATATTAAACCCAATGTATCTGGGCTGGACTTCCTTTGAAACTTCTTAATTAAAATTTTTTACTTAAGTAGAAATCACTTATACGTTATTTAATTCTGAAACTGCTTGTCTTTATCGTTTCAACACTGACCCTCAGAATTTGCCCTGATAAACATAACTCAAACTTTTCCTATCTTCATTACACGAACTACAGCAATGCAGAAAGCACCAGTACTGCCAGCTAAATAACAGAGTCTAACCACTGTAGGCTCTAACTACTAATAGGCATGTGGTTACCAAGCGCAAGATTTTGTTGCAGAGCAAACAATTTATTTACCTTATGAATGTGACAACCAGTCCAAAAATTATATAATCATCAGTAATAAATCTCAGTGACGGAAATACATTTAGACCGTCCGCTCGCGCTAATACTGCTAACCTCCAACACTGCTAAGTAACCTAAGGACGTCACACACATCCATGCCTCAGGCAGGATTCGAACCTGCGACCCTAGCAGTCGCGCGGTTCCGGCCTGAAGCGCCTAGAATCGCTCGGCTACCTCAGCCGGCCATGTGCTATAGGTATGTCTCTTTAATGCAGTGGTTTCCATTGCCTTCTACATCATCATGCCGTTGATCATTGCTGATTCTTCCACCCTTGGGGGCAGTTCCCGTCCCGAAGGACAAGAGAGTCTCATTGTATCTCTGTGAGCTCCTCCGCCCTCTTTGATAAGGCCGTTGGTAAATGAGGGTGACTTATGCAGGAAGTCTTTGGCATGCAGCCAATGCTGATTATTAATCAAAATTAGAGGGGTTGGCGGGTTTTGAAATCGGGATCATGACGTTTTGATAACTAATCAAAAACGCTACCCCTACATCACGCGAGCAGAAAAGTTTTAAATGTGTTAATTTTTACTTTTATTTTATCTTATTTTATTTTATTTATTTATTTATTTATTTTTGACTGGAGTTGTGCCACGTGAGTGGAGCATATGCAATGCTCGTTGCTTCTTAAAATAATACATAAATTGTCCTTGAACCTTGCCATTGTGCCCTACAACAGGGACACAGCAAAGCACAACTTCAAAATACACCAAATTATATTTAGTTTTTAATGGGTTGCCTAACTCGGAAAGTTGTAGGACCATATTAGAATCTTGCTTTACATCCTGCCACATTATTGCGTCCATTCACCACATTTCGTAGATTCTGATTTCTCATGTAGTAACTAAATAGTTTTTGTATGTCCATCCTTGTGGTTGGAGTTCTGGGAGACTACGGCCGTTCACTATTGTAAGGAAATGAAACACCTACAGCCGTGCTTAAGATGTCATTTATTGTGTAGTTGCCAGTTGCGGCGCTTCAGTGCACCATTTTCAGGCCTTAGTTGATGTTGAAGGTGTTAATACCATGCGTATACACAATGCATCAGTGGCTAACGTAACTGGTTTCATTTTCTTACAATAACTAAATAGCTGTATGAAAAGAGAAGATTGTCAAAGCGCCATTATTTGCGTACGAACCGATTTATTAGTATTGTTTTATGATCGGTCAAGAACCATAGTGTGCACGGTTTTCGAATTTGACAACTGCTGTGAACGTGTATGGCCCCGGTTTGCTTAAAATACTACGCTAGTTGCATGGGTTTGACGCTTTACTTTGTTTCGAGTAATTGAGTTTATTTCTGTGTGTGAATTCCTAAGGGACGAATCTGCTTAGGTCATCGGTTCCTAGACTTTCACACTACTTAAACTAACTTAAACTAACCTATGCTAAGAACAACACACACACACGATGGAGAACTCGAGCCTCCGGCGGGAGATACCCCGCAGTCCATGACATGACGCCTGAAACCGCGCGGCCACTCCGCACGGCTGAGTTCATTTCTGTTTGCATGCATACTCATTAGTTAAGAACGTGGGTACCACGTACTTTTGTCAATTTTATTTATGCCAGAGGATGACGTTTATTCGGTTTATCTTGCTTTCTGCACGTTTAAACAGAATCGGAGGCACTGGGCGAGTATATGACTGCAGCATTGTAGGTGTTGAGTTCAACAGTAAACTTAATTTCATTCTTTTCGGCTCAGAATTCTACAGAGAAGCTAATCGTCATTAACTAATACACTTATCTGTTATTTCAGCCTGACATAACTAGATGAGTGTCTCCATTTTCACTATTTAAAATTAGATCGGCCGTGCAGAGTGCTATAGTCTTAAGGAGTCACTGCCGTGTTATATGCAGAATTTCTAACTAAGTTAGCCCGTCTCTTAAACTATATGTGAGCTAGCTATTTGGAACAAATATTGTGGCCAGCAACTTCCTGGCAGATTAAAACTATGCTGGACCGAGACTCGAACACGGGACCTTTGTGTTTCGTGGGCAATTACTCGACCAACTGAGATATCCAAGCACGACTCACGATCCGTCCTCATAACTTCAATTCTGCCAGTATCCCGTCTCCTACCTTCCAAACTTAACTGACGGTCTCCTGCTTCAGTGTGACCAGTAACTGGAAGATAACACTTCTACAGGAAGAGTAACAGACGTGATCGACAAAATAATAATCTATTATCATTGGCATGCATCTGTTGTAGAATCTTAGAGCATACGGTAAGACAAAAATAATAAGATATTTTGGACAAAATGATTTCCTACTTACTAGCCAACATACGTTGTACCAAACCCAATTCTTGCTTATACACTAGTGAGAAAACCTTGAACGGGAATGTAACCTTAGCAAGATGTGTCATTGCCAAGTACCACAGACTGATAAAACTTAGACCACACGAAGAAAAAATTGATACAATGTAGGACAGAGAGTAAATGAACTAAATACACAGAGAGACAACATAAATGATACTTGTATTCAAAGACAATAGTTACACTGAAGTCACAGCAATTTATGATGGTCCACTGGACATTAAAATAAAGTAGAGACATGGTTCGTAATAGAGTATCTTATCACCACGAAAGGCAATGCATGAAATCACGTGCTCCCTAGCTGGACACAAGGTTGGTAAGGAGTTCTTTTGGCACTGTTCCATACCCCCACCAGCAACGGGTAATAACTGCTGGATTGCTGGATGGACGTTAGTCCGTGAGCTGGGATACATCTTATCACAGAACCTGCCCGGTGATTTAACAGACAGGCTGCCAATGGCTTTGCGGCAGTGGTAACACCGGTTCCTGTCAAATCGCCAAAGTTCATGACCGTTCGGCTTGGCTAGAACTTGGATGGGTCACCGTCTGGGTCTGCAGATTGCTGTTCGCAAGTAGGGTGCACTCAGTCCTTCTAAGGCCAATTGAGTAGCTACTTGGTTGAGAAGTAACCACACCAGTCACAAAAACTGACAATGGCTGGGAGAACGGTGTGCTGATCGCATGCCCCTTCGTACCCGCATCTGGTGACGCCTAAGAACTGAGGATGACATGGCGGCTGGTCGGTAGCCGTGGGGCCTTCATGGCATGATCGGACGGTATTTGTTTGTTTTTAACGAAGAGGCTAGTCCATCCACCGAATATGCTCTATTTCCAAAACCTCCTTCATCTACAATGCTCGATGCTGTCGCATAATGTCATCTATGAAATGAAGTCAGAGCCGAATGCACGCCTGAAAAGAAGCACATAGGGAAGGAATACAGAGTCACAAGAGTATTGACCGATGACTGTACCGTGTTCAAAGATTTGGAGATCAGTAAGCCCATGGATCATTTTGCCTCCCCAAATCATAACACCTGGACAATTTTTGACAATACGGTGGGAGGTGGGAATACGTAATGCATTCAGAGACGTACACTACTAACCATCGAGCAGTTATCAACCGCGTTGTGGAAGAATGTGAGACCCTACCACAAGAACTCCTTACTAATCTTGTGGCCAGCATGAGAACATACACTATGTGATCAAAAGTATCCGGAGACCTGGCTGAAAATGACAAGTTCGTTTCGCCTTCCATCGATAATGCTGGAATTCAGTGTGGAGTTGACCCACCCTTAGCCTGGAAGACAGCTTCCACTCTCCCAGGCATACGTTCAGTCAGGTGCTGTAAAGTTTCTTTGGGAATGGGAGTCCATTCTTCACGGAGTGCTGCACTGAGGAGAGGTATCGATGTCGGTTCAGTGAGGCCGGCACGAAGTAGGCGTTCATCCCAAAAGTGTTCTATAGGATTGAGGTCAGGACTCTGTGCAGGCCAGTCCATTACAGGGATGTTACTGTCGTGTTACCACTCCGCCACAGGCCGTCTATTATGAATAGGTGCTCGATCGTGTTGAAAGATGCAATCGCCATCTCTGAATTGCTCTTCAACAGTGGGAAGCAAGAAGGTGCTTAGAACAACAGTGTAGGCCTGAGCAGTGATAGTGCCACTCAAATCAACGAGGGGTGCAAGCCCCCTGCACAAAAAACACGACCACACCATAACACCACCGCCTCCGAATTTTACTCATGACACTGTACACCCTGGCAGATGACGCTCACCGGGCATTCGCCATACCCACGTTGTGTACCGTGATAAGAATATTGGGCTCTCCACACAACGTTTTTCCACTGTTCAATCATCCAATGTTTACGCTCCTTACACCAAGCGAGACGTCGTTTGGCATTTACCGGCGTGACGTTTGGCTTATGAGCAGCCTCTCGACCATAGAATCCAAGTTTTCTCACCTCCCGCCTAACTATCATAGTACTTGCAATAAATCCTGATGCAGTTTGTAATTCTTGTGTGATGGTCTGGATAGATCCAGAATGAGATTTTCACTCTGCAGCGGAGTGTGCGCTGATATGAAACTTCCTGGCAGATTAAAACTGTGTGCCCGACCGAGACTCGAACTCGGCACCTTTGCCCTTAGCGGGCAAGTGCTCTACCAGGAGAGCTTCTGTAAAGTTTGGAAGGTAGGAGACGAGATACTGGCAGAAGTAAAGCTGTGAGGACCGGGCGTGAGTCGTGCTTCGGTAGCTCAGATGGTAGAGCACTTACCCGCGAAAGGCAAAGGTCCCGAGTTCGAGTCTCGGTCGGGCACACAGTTTTAATCCGACAGGAAGTTTCGGTCTGGATAGATGTCCGCCTATTACACATTACGGCCCTCTTGAACTGTCGGCGGTCTCTGTCAGTCAACAGACGAGGTCGGCCTGTACGCATTTGTGCTGTACGTGTCCCTTCACGTTTCCACTTCACTACCACGTCGCAGTGGATCTATGTATGATTAGGAGTGTGGAAATCTCGCTTACAGACGTATGACACAAGTGACACCGAATCACCTGACCATGTTCGAAGTCCGTGAGTTCCGCGGAGAACCCCATTCTGTTCTATCACGATGTCTAATGACTGCTGAGGTCGCTGATATAGAGTACCTGGCAGTAGGTGGCCGCACATTGCCCCTAATATGAAAAATGTTTGTTTTTGAAGATGTCCGGATACTTTTGATCACATAGTGTATTGCACGTTGCCATCCGTGGTGATCACACACTATTAAGAACCGTGTCTGGGCTTTTCTAATGTCCAGTGAACCATCATCAATCCCAGTAACTTCTGTATAATTTCTCTTTGACTAAAAGTGTCAGAACTGTTGGCTCATTGCAGATTTCTTTCAGTTACTCTCTCTGCTATGCTATAACACTTCTTTCAATGTATGGCCCACGTTTCATCAAGTTATTTTACATGGAAGTGAGGCATAATTCGAAATTTTCTTTCGCCGTTAAGCTTAGCACACCAGCGTATCTCATGACATTTTAAACTGCTTGATGAAGGCAATCTGGTGTATACAGTATTTCTTGTCTTTCGAAAAGTACTTACGACCACACCAACGCTTATTAATTACGATGATTTGGGATTTGAAACGAAATTTGGTACTAGACTGGTGATTTGCTAATAGCAACGTCTTATGTCAGATAGAGAATGATAGACAGTTGTATAAGTACCCTCAGGCATGTCACATGGATGTATATATGTTGGGTTTGTTCCTCTTCTTCTTTCAGAGATAGGACACTAAGTAATAAAACACTTTCAGCAGATTACATGCTTTTCTATAATGAAGAACTACTTGAAAAAGTGGTACAAGTATCAAGTCTTAATTGGATTTCTAAATGGTGCGAAGATTGGCAGCTTGATTAGTTGTTCAGAAATAGAAAATTGTACTGTTCACAAAACGCAAAATTTATGGTTAGGTAGTCAAAATTTCCAAAGACCACAGAGCCCATTGTTCTTATTTTTCAAAATATTCTACTGCATGTAAAAACTTTTACCTTCAATAAATTCTCTATTATAAATATTGGTAGCCCTCATCATACGGGATATGCCACTTTATTTCACTATCCACGCATTGGCCACGTTTTGTATCACTTATTGATTTAAATTATAATTTATTTTTATGTACAGGGGATCCCCGTGTTTGACGCTTCGCCGTTCGGTGCACTAGCCCCACTTTCTAAAGAGCAGTCTCAGTATTTTTTGAATTCCATGGCAAGTGCACTTTTCCTCATGGCTACTTGCATAGGGCTCTGTCTAGTTCATTTATGGCCATGTCCGCATCGGCTCCAGGTGAGCATTTGGCACGTTTTCATTGGTGTTTATATACATTTTCGCACGCTTTGCAAGGCTTATTATATTCTCTCTACACCAAAAACGCGTTTTATTCTGTTTTAGGGATACTCCCCTTTTATCAGTCTCGCAGATGCTTATAGCGGGTTTTAATTTGTCAGTGACGTCAAGGACGGTGGGAGGATTCAGGACAGCGCAAAATAGTGTTGTAGTCACAACGTATGTAAGTGGCTAATGTACTCCATATAACAATGTACTATATCATTGTAGAAAGAGACAAAGTGGGACATACTTCCTTTCTAATTGCTTTTTAGGTCACCTGAGGATGCATCTGAACCGGCGTGATATCGAGTATGTTTTTAATAAAAAACTTTCTACAACCAGAGCTGACTTTTTCCTTCTTATAAAAAAGAGACTGGTGTTACATGTTAAAATGATTAGTGAAAAAACTAAATCGAATTGCTTTTCTATAGCAATAAATATCAGAATATTAGGCTTTTTTCTTTGAGTGACAGTCTTCTGACTGGAATAATGCGGCCAGCCACGAATTCCTCTTCTGTGCCTATCTTTTCATGGCTGTCCTCCAAACGTACATTCTCAGATATTTCTTCCTCAAACTAAGATGCTAGCGTACCACTCTTTTTTGGGGTGCTCGTCTATTTTTTACGTCCTCCCTGCTCCGTCCGTCATAGGTTAACTTGCTATCTAGGTAGCAGAATTCCTTAACTTCATCTGCTTCTTGACCACCACTGCTGATGTTAAGTTTCTAGCTGTTCTCACTTCTGCTACTTCTCATTACTTTCATCTTTCTTAGATTTATGCACAATCCATATTCTGTACTCATTAGACTGATTATTACATTTAGCAAATCCTGTAATTCTTCTTCACTTTCAGAAAGCGTAGCAATGTCATCAGTGAATGTTATGATTAATATCTTTTCACCTTGAATTTTAACTCCACTCCTGAACTTATCCTTTATTTCCGTCTTTGCTTCTTCGATGTATAGACTGAACGGCTTTGGCTGAAGGCTACATCCTTTTTACTATTATTCCCTCTTGATCGTAGTGCGTATTGTACAGGGTGAAAATTTTAAGTTGAGAAACCAGAATAACTCGAAAAATAAGCTTCAGACGAAAAAATGTGTAGAATCCAAAGTTGATTATTTTCGAGGGGGACATCTGCTGGTGCTAAAATTAGCCCGCCACCCCCCAGCCTCCTGGGGATGAGGAGGGAGGCAATTTTAAACTTTGAAATGGGAACCCCCATTTTTTATTTAAGAATCAGATTCTACATAAAAATCTACGTACATTTTGTCTTAACATTTCTTTTGATTCTTGTTAGTTAGCGCTGTATTTCAAGAAAATCCACGCTCTCATTTTTGCGTGGAAAATGGTTACGGATAAATAAAAAATACTTATTTACTTCATAAATTTTGATTCGCTAAAACTAAAACTCTCCCTCTCTCCCCATAGGGTGAGGTTTGAGAAAGACGAATCTGAGTTTTAGAAATGTTGACCCAAATATTAATTTTTTCCGCAGATTCGGATAAGCTTTGCTTGTTTCGTGGTCATGAGGCAACACCACTTTTAATTTTCAAACAAATCATCTGACTAGCTAACTAAGTAACTAACAAAACAGCCTAAATACTAACGAGTGAACTCATTAACTAAAATATTTAGTTGTAAATTAGTCGTCCAGTTGTATATTAGTCGTCTTTACCTACAGCTTACACCTATTTTCACAGAATTTCCAATATCTTGCACCATTTTAAATTGTCTAACGCTTTTTCTAGATCGACAAATCCTATGAACGTGTCTTGATTTTTCTTTACTCTTGCTTCCATTATCAACAGAAACGTCAGAATTGCGTCTCTGGTGCCTTTAGCTTTCCTGAACCCAAACGGATCGTCATATAACACATTCTCAACTTCCTCTTCCAGTCTTCTGTTGTTGTAACAACTTGGATGCATGAGCTGTTAAGCTGACTGTGCAATAATTCTCACATCGATAGCTCTTGCAATTTTCGGAATTGTTGGGATGATATTTTTCCGACGGTGAGACAGTGTATCACCAGACTCAAACATTCTGCACACTAACGTGAAAAGTCGTTTCGTTGCCATCTCTCCCAATGATTTTAGAAATTCTGATGGAATGTTATGTATCCCTATATCCTTGTTTGATGTTAAGTCTTCCAAAGCTAAATTCTGATTCTAATAGTAGATCCTCTATATTTTGCACAGCGACTCCTGTTTCTTCTTCTGTGACGTCATCAGACAAATGCGGTAATTGAGTACGCTAAAACGTTTTATATAATATGCAGTAACTGGACTAAAAGAAGGAATCGTTTGACACGAAACGTCCTGACGCGTTAAGGAATCGTATATTTTGTAATGGAAAGAAGTAGGTGGGGGTGGTTTTGGCTGGAGAGGGAGGGTATTTGGGGAGGGACGAGGTGGAGGGGGAACCAAGGCTTGATTACAGCAAGCAAGCTGAAATGGATGTAAGTTGCCGCAGTTGTGAAGAGCTGTAGAGGCTTGCAGAGGATATACTAACGTGTAGTGCTGCATCAAATCTGTCTGAGGACTGAAGAGGAAAACAGCGAAGTAAAACTATTGTATTCCGTACATAAAACCCTGGTCCAATGTAATAGAGGACTTGTATGCCCTAGTATGATCAGGGTGAATAAATAAAATACTTCAATGTCTCAATCTAATACGAAGTTATACCGTCCACACTGTTGTAATATTTGTTGTACCAAGTGATGTCAAATGCAGGAGCAGTGTTCAGAATGTCATGAGAGGCAGTGAAGAAGATGTACGTCGCCCTACCACTGAATGTGCTGGAATGCTCCAGCGAGGCGGCAGCGAGGCAAGTGCGCACTGCTCGTCCCTCGGCTGCGGCCGCAGTCGCAGCTGACGGAGTGTTGGTGCCGCGCAGTAACCACCCTGGCTGGGTCAGCCCTAGCCGGCCGCCCACCGCATCCATCAGTACCGCCCCCGCCACGCCCTGGAGCCCGCGGAGAGCCCTGGTCTGAATGCGCACACTGCATTAGCGTCCGCAGCCGTCCACAAATCTACTCAGAAACACCAACGATGTAAGTTGAGTGTTAGATGTGTGATGTGCGTCCTTGTTCAACTTCCACTTGCGTTACATTTCACTTATTAGTCAAAAAATGGTTCAAATGGCTCTGAGCACTATGGGACTCAACTGCTGAGGTCATTAGTCCCCTAGAACTTAGAACTACACTCCTGGAAATTGAAATAAGAACACCGTGAATTCATTGTCCCAGGAAGGGGAAACTTTATTGACACATTCCTGGGGTCAGATACATCACATGATCACACTGACAGAACCACAGGCACATAGACACAGGCAACAGAGCATGCACAATGTCGGCACTAGTACAGTGTATATCCACCTTTCGCAGCAATGCAGGCTGCTATTCTCCCATGGAGACGATCGTACAGATGCTGGATGTAGTCCTGTGGAACGGCTTGCCATGCCATTTCCACCTGGCGCCTCAGTTGGACCAGCGTTCGTGCTGGACGTGCAGACCGCGTGAGACGACGCTTCATCCAGTCCCAAACATGCTCAATGGGGGACAGATCCGGAGATCTTGCTGGCCAGGGTAGTTGACTTACACCTTCTAGAGCACGTTGGGTGGCACGGGATACATGCGGACGTGCATTGTCCTGTTGGAACAGCAAGTTCCCTTGCCGGTCTAGGAGTGGTAGAACGATGGGTTCGATGACGGTTTGGATGTACCGTGCAGTATTCAGTGTCCCCTCGACGATCACCAGTGGTGTACGGCCAGTGTAGGAGATCGCTCCCCACACCATGATGCCGGGTGTTGGCCCTGTGTGCCTCGGTCGTATGCAGTCCTGATTGTGGCGCTCACCTGCACGGCGCCAAACACGCATACGACCATCATTGGCACCAAGGCAGAAGCGACTCTCATCGCTGAAGACGACACGTCTCCATTTGTCCCTCCATTCACGCCTGTCGCGACACCACTGGAGGCGGGCTGCACGATGTTGGGGCGTGAGCGGAAGACGGCCTAACGGTGTGCGGGACCGTAGCCCAGCTTCATGGAGACGGTTGCGAATGGTCCTCGCCGATACCCCAGGAGCAACAGTGTCCCTAATTTGCTGGGAAGTGGCGGTGCG
The DNA here is from genome assembly GCF_023898315.1 of Schistocerca nitens. Taxonomy (NCBI): domain Eukaryota; kingdom Metazoa; phylum Arthropoda; class Insecta; order Orthoptera; family Acrididae; genus Schistocerca; species Schistocerca nitens. The sequence goes on from NC_064618.1 coordinate 269,378,991, forward strand.
GTCCCCTACGGCACTGCGTAGGATCCTACGGTCTTGGCGTGCATCCGTGCGTCGCTGCGGTCCGGTCCCAGGTCGACGGGCACGTGCACCTTCCGCCGACCACTGGCGACAACATCGATGTACTGTGGAGACCTCACGCCCCACGTGTTGAGCAATTCGGCGGTACGTCCACCCGGCCTCCCGCATGCCCACTATACGCCCTCGCTCAAAGTCCGTCAACTGCACATACGGTTCACGTCCACGCTGTCGCGGCATGCTACCAGTGTTAAAGACTGCGATGGAGCTCCGTATGCCACGGCAAACTGGCTGACACTGACGGCGGCGGTGCACAAATGCTGCGCAGCTAGCGCCATTCGACGGCCAACACCGCGGTTCCTGGTGTGTCCGCTGTGCCGTGCGTGTGATCATTGCTTGTACAGCCCTCTCGCAGTGTCCGGAGCAAGTATGGTGGGTCCGACACACCGGTGTCAATGTGTTCTTGTTTCCATTTCCAGGACTGTAGTTAAACCTAACTAACCTAAGGACATCACAAACATCCATGCCCGAGGCAGGATTCGAACCTGCGACCGTAGCGGTCTTGCGGTTCCAGACTGCAGCGCCTTTAACCGCACGGCCACTTCGGCCGGCTCACTTATTAGTCGACGACAGTTTTATTGCATCTGCGAGTGACGGCGCTTCGTTCGGCTTATTGTGAGATTTTTTTGAGATATTTCACGACGACACGCCGGAACACGTGAGTAGTATATCCACAACTTCTTGAAATTATTCAGAGTGTGTTAAGTAACTGGAACGTCACCGCATACCCTGGTAGCGGCTACGAGAGGCCAACTGCAATAATATCGTGGTCAGGCAGTAATGCAGCAAGAAAATAAATTTCCTCTCTAAGCAACACAACCTTAACGGAGCACTATTCGTGCGGGCGGGGAGGTTTGCTCTCTCCGATGACTCTGGGGGCTCTCTCTTGCCCAACAGTCCCTTGCTGAGGAACCACATATAGTGTGTCCTGCAACAACTTGTCATTCTCTTACCTTTCTTTACCGGCAAGAGTTAATGAGTCTCTTCCTTTTCTTATTTGTAAAATAAATATTCGCTTCAGTTGCCAGTAATTTTTGGTAATTGATTCCCCGACCGATTTCGAGGCTTAAAGCTTTATCTTCAAATGCTAGCCACTGCTAATAGGTGGAGGAGCTACTAACATACAAGTGCGATGCGCTTGAACTACCGAAATGAAAGGTACACTTGTGGAAAGTGGCGAGCTCACGTAATTATGAGAACGTAAACGTGTGGCGGTAGTGCCACTAATGGGGGATCACATCCACGCCATCCAAACGCATGGGACTGGAGAAAACGGTAATTTTGGAGGTGGTTCCGGATAAAAGTGAACTCAACGATACTGTGAATAAATAAGTGAGCTTACGCGCTGGACCAGCACCACAGCGCCCGCCTGGACAACAGTACTCGGAAGTGATTAGTGCAGACGGCCCAAAGCGAGCCGTCCTCGGTAGGAGAAGTGAGTGACGTAGGAGCCAATGAGGTGGACATCCGAAGTAGATATCAACAAAAGAGCAGGAAACGGGAGCTGATTGGTCTGTCCACTTACATAAGTGTGGTTCACAAGATCGAAACAGACTAGAACTACAAACGCAAGAAAAATAAAATAACATACAAACGTGGAGAAATCAGCAAAAATACCTAAAAGCCTACGTACAGATTACATCAGATTAAAGACATATAAGATAAAAATTCAACTAAAACAGTGGGTACGGATGATATACAAAAATATGTTTACAAATTAAGCAGTAACACAACGAAAGGCGAGAAGAAAGATGCAAACTGTTAGAATCGGTACTCTTGTACGTAGCAAAAGTATCTTACTGTAAAAAGCTTAGTTAGGCTTAAAATGATAAAGCAACGGGAATAACTATCTAACATATACGCCGAAGCGCCAAAGAAATTGGTATAGGCAGGCGTACTCAATTACAGAGATATGTAAACGGGAAGAATACGGCGCTGCGGTCGCCGACGCCTACATAAGATAAGAAGTGTCTGGCGCAGTTATTAGATCGGCTGCTGCTGTTTCAATGGCAGGTTATCAAGATTTAAGTGAGTTTGAACGTGGTGTTATAAACGGTGCACGAGCGAAGGGACACAGCATCTCCGAGGTAACGATTAAGTGGAAATTTTCCCGTAAGACCATTTCACGAGCGTACCGTGAATATCAGGTATCCGGTACATCATCAGATCTCCGACATCGCTGCGGCTAGAAAAAGATCCTGCAAGAACGGGACCAATGACGATTAAAGAGAATTGTTCAACGTGACAGAAGTGCAACCCTTCCGCAAAATGCTGCAGATTTCTGTGCTAGGCCATCAACAAGTGACAGCTTGCGAACCATTCAACGAAACATTAGGAATACGTGTTTTCTGACCCGAAGGCCCACTTGTGTACCCTTGATGACTGCACAGCATAAAGCTTTACGCCCCTCCTGGGCCCGTCAACACCCACGTTGAACTGTTGATGACTGGAAACATGTTGCCAGGTCGAACGAGTGTCGTTTCAAATTGTACCGAGAGGATGGAGAAAATCTCAAGAATCCATGGACACTGCATGTCACAAGGGGACTGTTCAAGCTGGTGGAGGCTCTGCAATGGTGTGGGGCGTGTGCAGAGGGAATGATATTGGACCCCTGATACATCTAGATACGACTCAGACAGGTGACACGTACGTAAACGTCCTGTCTCATCACCTGCGTCCATTGACGTTCAATGTGCATTCCGACGGACTTGGGCAATTTCAGCAGGACAGTGCGACACCCCAAACGTCCAGAACTGCCCCATAGAGGCTCCAGGAACACTCTTCCGAGATTAAACACTTCCACTAGCCACCAAACACCTCAGACACGCACATTATTGAGCATATCTGGGATGCCTTGGAACGTGCTGTTCAGAAGAGGTCTTCACCCCCTTGTATTCTTACGGATTTATGGACAGCCCTGCAGGATGCATGGTGACAGTTCCCTCCAGCATACTTCAGACATTAGTCGCGGCACTTCTGCGTGCTCGCGGGGTCCTACACGATATTAAGCAGGTGTACCAGTTTCTTTGGCTCCTCGGTGTATAACGTTCTTCAGTTGAGGAAAGATGTGACATGTCGATTTGCACTACACGTTTCAGCAGGATGCCTGGATTTAATTTTCTCGTCCCTGTAAAGTGTGTTTATTTCATTAGGTCTGGCAGTGAAACTACTGTATGAAGAAGAATTGGGATAAAATATTTGTTATTCGAGGAAATTTTGCTATCCCGTCCGTCCTAGCTCGCAGTTCAATAAGTGAAATTACGAAAATATTCAAAGTTTTTACTAGTTCTTTCGCACTCTTACAGCATTCTCCCAGTAGCCAGCTCAAGTCCATAACACAGCCGTAGGTTTGTTAATGGGCTTTTTGAAGTTTTAATCCAAGTCTTGATTTTCAACAAAGAAAGTGGGCACATATAGTGTACAATGACGTGGCGTTAGTGATAAAGGTGACCGTTTTTGCACACATAAGCTTTCTGGTTCTATATCTGCCGCCTGCACGTAATGTGCTCGCCTTAGATCGGCTATATTCGCCGTTTATAAAGAAATAGTTGTCTAACATATCGACACCAACTGTTATTGAAAATATCCTGTAACACCAAAGTTTACCAGTCGTGCAAAATTATAATAAATTGAATACTTGTGAAAACCAGCGGAGGGGGAATTCTTCAAAATGTCCTTCCACGACCTGATATACAGTCAAAATTTTTATCAATTAATGACATAGAGTGTTTAAAGGTTTTGTTGCTTGCTCAAATGCTATGCAGTTGATCACGTCTTTGGACTCTGAAAGTTCAGTTAGCATAGCATCCTTCGAAAGAATGATTCAATTTCCACAAAACATTTAGAAATTTGTCTAGATATCATCCACAACTTCTCAAAACTTTTACGAATTTATCTAATTCTTCAGGAAACAAATATTGCACTGTATTAATAAAAATTAAGAGTTGCGATCTACACGACCTCGTATCACATGTGCTGACACGGACTCCCAGAGGCGAAAGTCAAAATCATTTCCTTTTTCCAAAGCGCGCAAAGATCTCTTCTCTGAATGGCTGAATTACACAGTGACCATTTTTCTGTTTTAGCTGCTGATGTTATCTGGTACTCTCTGTCTGTTGACCAATGCCAGATCTAGAATTAGTTTACACTAAAATACAAACAAATAAATTACAAAAATCATATAAAACAGAAATACCCGAAACTTCAATCATCTGAAGGACAGAAGTAAACATTATATTACCTAATTATTGAAAATTAGCTGCTTTGCAGTCTTTGTACTGATCAGCGACAATATTATGACCACCGATGTACTATCGGTATAAACCCGTGCGGCTGCAGCAGTTTCACTGTGCGAGAACGACTGCTAGTCAGACACACGCAAAGTGCATATAGTATCAGCGAGCCTGCTGTCCGCGTGTAGAATGGGGAAGGCGCGCGACCTATTTTGACACAGTGCAGATTGTGATGGCCCGGAGGCTTGGCACAAGTATTTCGGAAACTGCTCCACTTACCGGATGTTCAAGGAATGCTGTGGTGAGTCTCTTGAAGACCGGGCGAAACCAAGGTGAAACCACGTCTGGATGTAGTGACGTTGAGCGGCCACCCCTCATTCCAGCTGTCGGACGTCGTAGGCTGGGCAGGCTGGTAAAATAGGACAGGCAGCGAACTGTGGCGCAACTAACAGCAGACTTTAATGCTGGGCAGAGTATAAGCGCGTCTGAACACAAAGCTCACCGAAGGCTCATAACGATGGGCCTCCGCAGCCGACGACCCAAGCATGTACCAATGTTAACACGACGACTCCGGCAACTACGACTGAAATGGGCACGGGACCATCGGCATTCGACGCTGGCGCATTCGCAGAGCGTTGCATGGTCTGATGAATCGCACGCAGATTGGAAGGCGCGAATCCGTCGTCTTCCAGGGAACAGCTCTTTGACAACACTACTGCTGGATGGAGACAAGCTGGCGGCGGCTACATTACGCTCTGGAGAACATTCACATGAGCCTTTATGGGTCCAGCGGAAATCGTTGAAGACACTATGACGGCCAAGGAGTATCGTACAGTGGTTGCAGACCACGTACACCTCTTCATGGCGATCATGTTTTCCGTCGGAAGTGGCATGCTTTAAAACGGATTGGCGAAATGTGACGAGTGTAACCCAGAAGACTTGGTATTACTCACATAATTGTTTCACGTTAACGGGGGCTGTTTCGAACCACAGGCATTGTCTTTTGAAGGAGATGAGGTGGTCGAGCACGATGGACTACAACAGCAGACGACGGCTACATTGTGTAGCTGGCAAGAATGGACCCAAGTCAAAAAGCGGGTGCAAGTGCAATCACATGTAATAGGTCTGCAACGAACGCAGGCTCCCGCTCCACAGCGGCACAGCGATTGCGTAAGGATGACATCTGCACATCGGCGGCATCATTTGAAATTGTCCCAAGAGCACAGAGATCTGATCAACGAGTGATTCGGGCCATATCCTCATCTGGCGAGACGTGGGAATACGTAAGGTATCCAGGAACACTGCCGAACATTATCGTTTTGGTGGTCCAGCTGTTGGATTGTGGAAATGCATAATTTTGCATGACCTTCAGATCTTTGAACTGATCAGTGTTATTATGACACCGTACTCCTTCCCCAAGTGTGTCCTTTCAGAGGTGCATTTTATAGATGATACAGTCAGCCTTACTTCGTTTTTGTGGATGACAAAATGTGACCGCATCGAACAGCGCAGGTGGAGAAGCTTTTGGAACGAGAGGATGGTCGTCAAATGGACTGTCCTGCCAGTTCCATCGAGCACTGTGGGATGCATTGTGGAGACGAACTGGAGCACGTCCACATGTACCAATGACCATCAAACAGTTGTCAACGGCACTGTTGGAGGATTCGACCGCCCTACCACAAGAGCTACTTATCAGCCTTATAGCCAACACGGGAGCACTTTGAAGTGCATGTATTACTATCCTTGGTGACCACACGTCCTATTAAGAACCATATTCAGCCTATAGGAGTGCATAGTTCCATCGCGATATGTACTAATAAAAGTTTCTCGGGCTTCCAGCCATGTCAAGTGGTTTAAAACCCATGAGCTTTCTGCCGAGTTCTCCTCGACCATTGTTAAGTGGTGCCTGTCTTCTGGCTGCTGCTGTCATCCTTACGTAGCAGGGCTGCCTTTCGTGACGTCACTAGCACCCGCTCCTGCGTTGTGCGGCCGTTGCGCTCGCTTCAACCTTCCGATGGCCGGGTCCCACACTGTGCTTAGCTGCACGCCACCGTCTTTATTGAGAGTGTTGACACAAATTTTTATTTCGATCACTTCATTTATTATGCTATCCCAAAAACTGTTAGTACGTGGTATAATAGATGTCTTTCCTAATGCATGCTCTGCTGCCGCTGGTTTCTCTGGGTACCGTAGACGTAAACATCTCTCGTGTTCTACACAGCACTGTTCACACCCATATGATATTTTGTATACTCCTGGCATCCTGAGGCCTATGTCGTCTTTCACAGGCATCAAGAGATGTCGAATTTTTGCTGGAGCCCTGAAGACCGAATCGATTTTATGCATCTTTAGGAGCCGGCTTATCTTTCCTGTTATTGAGCCACTGAACGACAAGAACGCAAACCTCTTCGAGTCCTCCTCGGAATCTTTTTGCTTACGTATTTTCGGAACGATAGCTTGCGAAATCTGGCGGTTGTTGTAGCCGTTTTCCCTGAATCCTTTCCGTAGGTGGCTGGGTTCCTTCGGCAAGTTTTCAGAATCTGAGACGGTTTCGGCTCGATGCACTAAGGTCCTCAGAACAGAACGTTTCTGCGACACACGGACTAACAGTTTTTCGGATAGCATAATAAAAGAAGCGATCGAAATAAAAATTTGCGACAACATTCTCAATAAAGACGGCGGGCTGTAACTAAGCGCAGCGTGGTATCCGCCCATGGGAAGGTTGAAACGGGCGCGGCGGCCACACAACGTAAATATCATACATGGTGCCGAAGCGGGTACCAGTGGCGTCACGGAAGGCAGCGCGGCTGTATAATGACGGCAGCAGTAGCCAGAGACAGTCATCACTTGACAATGGCCGAGGAGAACTCGGCCGAAAGCTCGTGGATTTTCAACCACTTGACGCGACTGGAAGCCCGAGAATTATTCGTATCATATTCAGCCTTTTTTGATGTCCATAGAAGCACGATAAATCGCTGTGGCTTCAGTATAATCATTGTCTTTGAATAATGGTGTCATTTCTGTTCTCCTCCTTGCGTATTTCTTTCAGTTGTATTCTGTACTATATTGTAGCTGTTCTTTCTATGTACAGTTTAAGTTTCATAGGGCTACGTTACTTGTCATGACACACCATACGAAAGTTATTTCCGTCCTTAAATTTTGCACGCTACTGTCAGACAAATCATGCCAGTTGCCTCTAAAAAGCCTTTGTGGATTTCTGTAACGCTCTTTTCATAATAACGGTTGACTACTTTAATGAGATTCTGTCGGCGTATGCCAATTCGGAAGGCAATTCTGACAACTTCATTGCCGTAAAACTACACTGTAGGCACCATCCAAGCTTGAAATGACTGTACAATGAATTCTAATAATGAGTGTACACATGGCGTATTATTATGTTCACGGTTGGGGAAACAGCCTACTCTATCGAACAGCAGATTTAAGTTTTCAGTGATTTCCCCAAATCGTTCCAGCCAAAGAACAGGATGGTTCCTTTGATAAGGGCACGCCAGATTTCCTTCTCAATCCTTTCGTAATTTGAGCTTCTGCTCAAACGATTGCACTGTCGACCGTATATTAACCTCTGATCTACCTTCTTCTTTTACTTGCATTACACAGACGGTTGCTTGCAGTGATCTTCAGTGGGCAGACTATTGAGGGAAAGGAAGTGTATTGGCGGAAAGACAAAGAGAAAGAGGGGAGGTTATTAGGTAACTCTTGTAACTCATATTTGATTGAAAGCCACTAAATACTGAATACGAAATTATTCGGTTCATACAGAAGAAATGATAGATTTCTTCACCAGCCAGCTGAGTGAAACTTACGTGTGCTTGTCTGCACTCTTCTATTGCCACTTCTACTGCATCAAGGGTTCAAACCTACCAAAATATAGCATGTGAGTTAGAATTATACTAGTATGTTATCCGACATTCCCACCTAGCAGAATTACCAACGTGCTGGTTTTAGACTCAAGGGGTGAATTATATGCCCACGTCAAATCAAAGACTGTTAGCCTGGTAAGCTCACCATTCTTCAAGTGATTTTAAGCTGTTTTTCACTGCTTTTTACACAGATGCAGGACTCATTCCCATTCTTCGCGTCAGAAACATGAGGTATTAAAACTTGGAGAGAAAAACGTTTCCACGATTCATTGTTTACAAAATATCGATGCTGATTGTTTAAACAGCTATGTTTCGTTATCAGTATTGAAGCCTCTGATATATAGTAATATCGACATTTAAAAAATCTGGATATTCGACGATGGAAAATGATCAATGTTTCTTATAAACACAGTCAATAATTTATTCGTCATTTAAACGAATCCTTTTATGAACACGCTGCATAGCGATATCAGTGCTGTCATTAAAAAAAAAAAAAGAAAAAGCAATGATAAGAAAAAGTAGTGTGTCATGTACCACATGCTCGATTTGGTATCCAAATAAACTGCTTGAGTGTATTACTGTTGTAGAAAGACTATAATACCGTTTAAATAAAGTGTAGTAGCAAGTGATGAGATAAGGAAAAAGTCAGACTTAAGAATAACTGAAGAAGTTTACAGTGGATGGAATTCTACGCTCTAAATGACTGAAACGTTTTTGCAGCTACTTCCAGTGATTAATAATATCATTAATTTCCATTCTGTCAGCTCCAGACATCGTAGATGTTCCGAGAATGAGATTTTCACTCTGCAGTGGAGTGTGCGCTGATATGAGACTCCCTGGCTGATTAAAACTGTGTGCCGGACTGAGACTCTGACTCGGGACCTTTGCCTTTAGCGGGCGAGTGCTCTGTCGACTCAGCTGTCCAAGTATGACTCACGGGCTGTCCTCACAGATTCAATTTTGCCAATGCCTCGTCTCCTACCTTCCAAACTTCACAGAAGCTCTTCTGCGAACCTTGCAGAACTAGCACTCCTGGAAGAAAGGATAGTGGATATTGTGGAGACATGGCTTAGCCACAGCCGGGGGTTGTTTCCAAAATGAGATTTTCTCTCTGCTGCGGAGTGTGCTCTGATGTGAAAGTTCCTGGCTTATTAAAACTGATGGAACGTTCACTCATTGGTTTTGGCAGGATGTCATAAAGCTGTTCCATCTTCTCCTTAGGCAAGCTGGCCCACAGTTGCAATTTGTCCATGATTGCATACTGGCGCTTCGACCGACATCCAGCCGGCCGAAGTGGCCGTGTGGTTAAAGGCGCTGCAGTCTGGAACCGCAAGACCGCTACGGTCGCAGGTTCGAATCCTGCCTCGGGCATGGATGTTTTTGATGTCCTTAGGTTAGTAAGGTTTAACTAGTTCTAAGTTCTAGGGGACTAATGACCTCAGCAGTTGAGTCCCATAGTGCTCAGAGCCATTTTTTCGACCGACGTCCGAGTTAGTCCCTCACACATTCCATCGGGGACAAGTCTCGGTATTTTACTAGTCATGAAAGCACCTCATCACGAAGCGGATAGTTCACAAAACATGTACCACGTGTTGACGAGCATTGCCCTGATGAAAAATGGACCACAATACGATGTCATGAGAGGTAACACACGAGGATGCGGGCTGTCTGTGACTCATAGCTGTGCCATCAGATTTCCTCCGGTCACTACCAGACATGATCTGAAGTCATAAGCAATGACTCCCCACGCCAAGCGGACTGCATTAACAATATTGTGCGTCTCATAAATATTGGAGCAATGTGGCTTATTCTCAAGGCAGCACCACATCTGCCAACGATGTAATATAGAATAGCGGTTCATTGCTGAATGCGATGCGAAGGAATTCTTCAGCATTCTATACTTCCTGACCACAGCATCCCTCGAAAAGCAACCATTTTTTGTTGTGATGGTAAAGGCAGGCTGCACAACAGTCCGTCTACTGCCAGCCTCCTGCGAATGGTGCGGGACGATACAAAATATTGCAGGGATTCCACTAGTTGACCTCAGATAGCAGATGTGGATTAAACGAGCTACAATGTGCCTGGTGCACGATACAGTGCTCCTTTTTTGTGGTAGACAGTTGCGATCGACTGGAACCTTGATGACGATGCTCTCACATTTCCTCTGTAATCTCAGGCCGTATATTGCGACTTGTGGGCGGAGTACTATGACCGCAATCTTTAGTTACGTACCTTAAATTTTCCCTGTATGTCGAACACAAACAACTAATAATCCACCAAAATAATAATAAAGGAATTCATCTGACTACGAAATTAGGCGATGATTTCAATGAACTGAGTTTATTACACTTGTATATAACAAAATTCACAGTAAAGAGGTTGTTTAACACTCACTAAAAGTAATAAGCTAACGCGTGGTGCAACGTCGTGAGTCAATACCCAAGAGCATTTATTGCACTACTTTGCAGTGCGGCTTGTAGCTTTGGAGCCGTTGGCGGTGATACTAGAAACAGTCGCTTGTATCTTAGCGTGACTCATTCGCACCGGTCGCTAGCCTAGCCGTGGGAAGTGGTACCCGTGTCAGTTCGAGTGACAGAATATACAAGCCCCTAAGAATCTGCATAAACTATATTAAATATTATTCAATTTAGTTAGAAGTCAGTATACTGCCATTTGTTATTAAAAAGAAGATTGTGTAAAAATCTCAGCTTTCTAGCTGGCACACTTTCAAGTTAGGGAAAATTACCTACAACACCCCAAACCGACACTTGTTAGATTAAAGTCAGTTAGGATTCATAACAGTTTGTTTATAGTATCATTTGAAATCATTACTGAAGTTCAAAAATGGCACAACAATTTATTTAGATTTTCATAATTAAAAAAAGTTAAATACTTCTCATTTTTCGTAACATAAAATTCAGAAAAGATTGTTATTTAGTTAATATTATGTTGCGTGAGTAAATGAGAATGAGTGAGTGTGTATGTGGAACATACGGTACGTAAAGATTCAATATGATATGATGTACAGCATTACGTAACTGTGCCATGGGAAAGTTGTGTTTTCCACACTTTCCACATAGTGCACTCCCTAATCCCATTTCTGAACTATTTACATGAACAAATGATACTCTTTATTACATTTCCTTAACTACACTCCTGGAAATTGAAAGAAGAACACCGTGAATTCATTGTCCCAGGAAGGGAAAATTTTATTGACACATTCCTGGGGTCAGATACATCACATGATCACACTGACAGAACCACAGGCACATAGACACAGGCAACAGAGCATGCACAATGTCGGCACTAGTACAGTGTATATCCACCTTTCGCAGCAATGCAGGCTGCTATTCTCCCATGGAGACGATCGTAGAGATGCTGGATGTAGTCCTGTGGAACGGCTTGCCATGCCATTTCCACCTGGCGCCTCAGTTGGACCACCGTTCGTGCTGGACGTGCAGACCGCGTGAGACGACGCTTCATCCAGTCCCAAACATGCTCAATGGGGGACAGATCCGGAGATCTTGCTGGCCAGGGTAGTTGACTTACACCTTCTAGAGCACGTTGGGTGGCACGGGATACATGCGGACGTGCATTGTCCTGTTGGAACAGCAAGTTCCCTTGCCGGTCTAGGAATTGTAGAACGATGGGTTCGATGACGGTTTGGATGTACCGTGCACTATTCAGTGTCCCCTCGACGATCACCAGTGGTGTACGTCCAGTGTAGGAGATCGCTCCCCACACCATGATGCCGGGTGTTGGCCCTGTGTGCCTCGGTCGTATGCAGTCCTGATTGTGGCGCTCACCTGCACGGCGCCAAACACGCATACGACCATCATTGGCACCAAGGCAGAAGCGACTCTCATCGCTGAAGACGACACGTCTCCATTCATCCCTCCATTCACGCCTGTCGCGACACCACTGGAGGCGGGCTGCACGATGTTGGGGCGTGAGCGGAAGACGGCCTAACGGTGTGCGGGACCGTAGCCCAGCTTCATGGAGACGGTTGCGAATGGTCCTCGCCGATACCCCAGGAGCAACAGTGTCCCTAATTTGCTGGGAAGTGGCGGTGCGGTCCCCTACGGCACTGCGTAGGATCCTACGGTCTTGGCGTGCATCCGTGCGTCGCTGCGGTCCGGTCCCAGGTCGACGGGCACGTGCACCTTCCGCCGACCACTGGCGACAACATCGATGTACTGTGGAGACCTCACGCCCCACGTGTTGAGCAATTCGGCGGTACGTCCACCCGGCCTCCCGCATGCCCACTATACGCCCTCGCTCAAAGTCCGTCAACTGCACATACGGTTCACGTCCACGCTGTCGCGGCATGCTACCAGTGTTAAAGACTGCGATGGAGCTCCGTATGCCACGGCAAACTGGCTGACACTGACGGCGGCGGTGCACAAATGCTGCGCAGCTAGCGCCATTCGACGGCCAACACCGCGGTTCCTGGTGTGTCCGCTGTGCCGTGCGTGTGATCATTGCTTGTACAGCCCTCTCGCAGTGTCCGGAGCAAGTATGGTGGGTCTGACACACCGGTGTCAATGTGTTTTTTTTTCCGTTTCCAGGAGTGTATTTTGTTTTGTGCAATGTGAAACTTGGGTTTGTAAGCAGGTAACCAAAACAGTCGTTTGTAGAGTAATAGTTTTCTAAAGTTATTCAAGATAAGTTTTCCTTTCGTTTGGTTTTGTTAAACATTTTATTAATATTTGCACGAAGAAGTGACGTAAATGCATCTGTGAATAATGAGTGGCGTTGGACAGTTTTAGCACGAAAATGATGTCGAAGGATTGTTTTGATTGGCTGGCCATTTTGAACAACCAATCGGAGTTAAGCAGTTCCCGCGCACTGCCAAGTAGTTATACTGGGACAGAAGTAGACGGAACGGGAGCAGTCGCTCGCTGGCTAGCTATCGGACGTGCAGGTCATGTTCGACGTGTCCGTCTACATTATGAGCAAAATGAAGAAGTCCGGATTGTATTGCCGTGAAAGCAGTTACACTTATGGACAGATGACGAAAATATGAGATTTGAAAAGTGATCTCTTGGAAAGATTAACGTTTGTGAACTTTCGGCCTTTGTAGAATTCTGCGTGGCATGTTTCATACCCGTTTATGGAACATTTGGCGAGCAGTTTCTTTATTAGAAATCCACTGAAAAGGACCGAATGTGAAACTCGTAAATTGTAATAATTCTGGTCGGACTTAAGTACATCTCTGGCTGCCTTGCGCGTGTACTAAGTTGTCTGAACTGTGAGCTGAGGACAGTGATATTATTCGTTAATTAAATACGGGCTGATGGCAAGTGTTTATTTTGATCGTTTGCAGAAGTTTGACATTTTTCTAAAGAGATGAAGCAATCGCCCTCCACCAGAAACTTGTTGTAGGGTATTACAGGATAGCTTGCTACCAGAGTTTACGCGGACTTTGCAAAAGTAAGTACTGTCGGTGTTTTTCTTCGACGCTGCTTTTAACATCGTCTGGACAGTATCTACGTATGCAGAGAAACGGGCTGGTGATCAGACGCCGTACTGAGGTAGGTGGAACTTTGGTAGTGCACCGTACAACGAGAGACAGTGATCAAACAAGTACGCCACATTTCTAACCCGCTCCACCGCAATTGGTCAGTCTGGACAAGGGATCTCGAACGTGATTCAAGGGAACATATATCTGAGCAAAAAATTTACGTTTATGGGAGTCGTACCGCGGTTGCTGAAGGTTAACTGATAGAAATATAAAATACTACAGAAGGACAGCTGTATGTATCTAAAGCCAGAGTTCAAAGGGTGTTGAGCAGAAGGAAGACTGAAATTACTGAATGTCGTTACGAAGGATTCGTCTATCCCTACATTTCATGTCACTGTTGTGGCGGAATCTTACCGTATGCATAATCTGCAAGTGATAGGTAAAGTGGCTGCAAAACCAGTAATTGGCTCTGTACCAACGACTCCTCCTCTCAGTATCTAACTCGGATGAGAATCTTTTATACCAGTCGAGCCTACAACATCGTCTAAAAGTGGTGTCAGCCTGTGGAGAACAAGGAAAACTTGACATTCTACAGTTTTTGGCGTTGTGTAACACATGACCGGCCGAATAATAATTCTTGTAAGTACCGACCAGAAAAAAGAAACCTTACAAGACGCTGGTCTCCCTCCCTTACTCGCCTTACTCGCATTTCAGTTGTTAACTAGTTAGTTTTGGCATTCCAAAATGTTTCCAAATTATTCCCTCTCTCTGCCTACATTCGTGTGGTTGGCCAATGTTGAATTACCTCTGTAAACATAGTGCACTCCTTTTTCCCATTTCTAATTTACACGAACACACGGCATTCGTTTTTACATTTCCTTAACTATTTTGTTTTGTGCTACTTGGGTGAGCCGTCGGTGTCCCACGATCTTAAAAGGGGTCCTTAACTTTCCGTTCTGTTTCACTAACTAAGATATTATCTTAACAGCCTGTGATTTTTGGCAAATTTTGACTGCCCACTGTTACTCTGTAAAATGGTACTTCTTTCGAGAGTCTGTCACTAAGTGGCGTTCATCCCATGGCCATACACACTTCTAAGATCAATACCTGTTGTCCCTATGTAGTGTCACCGCCAGACACCACACTTGCTAGGTGGTAGCCTTTAAATCGGCCGCGGTCCGTTAATATACGTCGGACCCGCGTGTCGCCACTATCAGTGATTGCAGACCGAGCGCCGCCACACGTCAGGTCTAGTCTAGAGAGACTCGCTACCACTCACCCCAGTTGTACAGCCGACTTTGCTAGCGATGGTTCACTGACTACATACGCTCTCATTTGCAGAGACGACAGTTTAGCATAGCCTTCAGCTACGTCATTTGCTACGATCTAGCAAGGCGCCATATTCAGTTACTATGTATTCTGAACAGATAACATTGTGAATCGTGTACCGTCAAGAGCGATGTTCATCATTAATGGATTAAAGTTAAGTATCAAACTAAATACGTCCGCTTTCTGAAGTCTAATTCCTTGTCATGTTCCAGACCTCACGTCAGTATAGTCCTTCCTTCCTCACGCCAGCCTGCGTGAGCTAAAACGCATGCATTTCGCTCTCCACTAGTAACACGGTGTTGGCTCTTCTGCAAAACGCAACACCCTTCATATCCTGGAGATGTAATCTGTATTATATTACTTTGGACGAACGGTGCCAGGGCGACCTCATTTCAAACCGCCCCCACGACCGACTTTAATAGCTGCCCGGTGAATCCCTTAACAGGGCGTGAGTGACTATTCTGCAAATGGGGATGAGAACTGACTCCTTGCAGTTTATGGGGGTACCTCTCTTCCCTTGTTTTCCATGGAGTTCAACTTGCTTCCAAAATGGCTTCTCATTTAGGAGTGCATGCAGTTTAATGTAGGAAATTGGAATCTAGGCAGATAATTATTGGCAATCACTGGTATTGATTCATATGTAATTATCGAGTGGGGATTAATTTAGTCCTATTAGATTCGTTTTTTTTTCTTACGAATTTGATATGTTACAACACAGTTTGGAAAAAACGACTGGATACCACCACGCTGTCCAAAATCGGACAAACGTGACATCCGAATGCCCCACAACTCACGATATAGCATGATTCAACCAGCCAGCCAAATGAAGACCCACAATGAAATCTCTTCCCGTCTCTGTCTGATGCTGTTAATGTTGTCTCGCAAGAGTACGTAACATCTCCATGCCCTTTATAAAGATCAGCCAACATCTGACGGTATTCACTTATGTCATATGTCATTCCATGCAGGGCACCACACTAAACATGGACAGTACTAATGCACTCAGATAGCCGTTCCACGTGTCGAACGCAAATGGAGCTCTAATTATTTACATATTGTCTGATGGTGTGAATGTGTATGAAGCTATAGTGACATCCGACAATGTATTTTGGTGTTTCACTTTTTGTCAGGAAGCATACGAACTCTTCTTACTAAACCTTTAGTATCTGCACATGTAAGGAGGCAGCTTACTATGAACACATTGTACTTTGTTCACTTCGGCAAACAAATTGGTGGTATGCTAAACTATATCTGATAAATATTACAAAGCTTGGCACAGTTTCAGGGTACGTTTTCGAAACGCCGCAATCGTCTCCCATTTCGACGTAAAAGTTTGAAATTTGGCGAAAAGGGACTACAACATCCGTCTGTAATGCGTGGTGCCTTATGACCTCATCATCGGATTCGGCGATGCTTCAGATAAGAAGTCTACACATGCGAAAAAGAGGTCATAGCTCAAAAGTTCTTATTGGACACAAGGTGAGTTAATGATGTCACATTGGTACCAGATGTCACCATAATTCTGCCCAGCGATATCGTGGACAAATTACACAATGAGAGGAAGGTTGTCATACCCCCCTTCTTACCCATATTTCATCCTTTCTTTTGACGGCTGTGCGATGGAGGTTAGAACCGCGATGCCCAGAGTTGAAATCACGCAGTTTTCTTGTGGGTGGTCGAGGAATGAATTTCAGACACACCACCGCTTAGATCTTTAGGTGTGGCATAAAAGGCGTTAACAAACTCACTCCCTCCTTGGGGCGTTGATTCCCACATGAGAGGTAGCGGTGTGACAAGCAACAGGACGACGTCTTGACATATTTAACACTGCTGAGATCCCCCAGACAATGCAAGCTTTATCTAAGGACAATATGGGCCAGTAACCATATTGAACATTATCGCATGACTTTGGGGTGGAGTGTGACCATAGGTTCTGCTCTCGTATATAGGGTGGAAGCACTAGAGACCGTTCCAAACCATTCCACGACATTTGAAGGCGATACGAAGCAGCAAAGGGTGCTCACGCTTTATCAGCCTTCCGTTGTCGGGCCCGCCTGTGGTTGATCACGACGTGGTGCGACAATGACAAATGATTGAGTATAATGGAAAAGGGTCCCTTTAAGACTCCCCGTTTCAGCAGCACTTTCCATGCTACACAATTGCCTCTGTTGAACACTTTAAAAATGTACCTGTACAGACAATCTGCGATAGAGTCCCATGCATCTACACACAGGCAACCCTTTTATACCTCTCCAATTCTGCGCGCCTACCTGCACACACCGCTCGTCACAGTTTATCTCTTTACTGGTATATTTTTAAAATGCTCAACGAACCGCTGTTGGGTTACACCGAGGGTGTTGCTGAACCGGCTGGGTCTTAGAGGTACCCTATGCCATTTTATTCGCGCATTTGTAAATGTCGTACCACTACGTGTTCACATGACAGGATGGCGCGACAGAGATGGGCTAAAAAAGCTTAAGAACAATTTTGCTGCTTAGGACCAATTTCAAATATCGCCGAATGATTTTGAACGGTCGTAGTGATTCCATCCTGTCTACCAGAGCAAAAACTTGGGCCGCACTTCACTCCAAAGCTAAGCAATACTGTTCAGTGTGGCTGCTGGCCTGAGATGTACTTACAGAAGGGTTGAATCGTCAAGAGGAAGTCAGAAGTGTCAAAGGTTGTCAAGAACGTCGTACTGTTGCTTATCACACTGTGAACTATCGCTCTTGGCTGTGGAAACTGTGGGACTCAACGCCAGCAAGAAAGGGGTGGTTTCATTGTCGCCCTTTGTGTCATCCCCAAAGGACTTTTCGTGACGATCCTAAGCGGCGGTGTTTTCCTCAACCACCAATAAGAAAACGGCGTGATTTCAACCCTGGGGGTTGCGGTTCTGACCTGTACCGCAGAGGCGTCAAAAGAAGACGTGAAATGTGGGTTACAGGTGTATGATGACCTTCGTATCATGTGACATGTTCGGGGTGACGTGGGGCTGAATTGTGGTGAAATTTGGTGCCAATGTGATATCATTAACGCCCACCGCTGGTGGCCGAGCGGTTCTGGCGCTACAGTCTGGAACCGCGCGACCGCTACGGTCGCAGGTTCGAATCCTGCCTCGGGCAAGGATGTGTGTGTTGTCCTTAGGTTAGTTAGGTTTAAGTAGTTCTAAGTTCTAGGGGACTTATGACCTCAGCAGTTGAGTCCCATAGTGCTCAGAGCCATTTGAACCATTTTGATATCATTAACCCATATCACACCCCACAAGAACTTCTGACCTCTGGCTTTTTCTTCTTATGTGTTGACACCTTGCTGTTTGAAACGTCGCCGAGTCCAAGGAAGACTGGCGCAGGGCGCCCCGCTTTTGCAGCATTACGGAGGAGCGTGGAAGGCAACTCTGAGCCAAATTTCAAACTTCTACGTCTCAGCGGGAGATAATTAAGGCGTTTCGGAAAAGTGATTCTTTAGTTGGGTCGCGTATTGTATATGTGTGAAGCGCCCATGGAGTGCTACTGCGGATGTAGGCCATGCGCGACGCGCCGCGTGCAGTGGTGCGCCCTCCGCCCCATTACCAAGCGAGCTGGCCGGGGTTAATTGCAGTCCCGGTGGCCAGCACCGGCCATAAATACGCCGGGTGCGCCGTTACGTCTGCCCTGAATGTGGAATCCCTTGGCGGCGGGGGATCCCGCGGCGCCCATCGGGCTTACCTCGCGCGCTATTGGCACCCAGTGGCCCCGGCCTTAGTCTCCGCTCTCCAGCCCATGAATCTGGGAAACCGTGCGTACGCCCATCGCTGCTTGCTAAATTACGTGTGTCTCACAGAGAACAGGCTAATAACCTTTCCCATAATCTAGAGACGGTTGAAATCCCCGCATTATTTTTCACTGTGATCTGTGAATTCATAAGAGTTTACTGCCTCGGTTTATTGCTGCCCTCGAACATTACCCCTTTGTATAGAATACGACCCTTATATGAATAAACGCAGTCTAACGTTTGTTTTCAAATTTCCAGGTGACAACAATTCTCCCAGAGAAACGAAATAATTAAAGGGGGGATTTACCATGAGTTAAACAATGAGAAAACGGAAAACATACTCCCAACATTATTAGGACGGTCATAGGCATTAAATATTTTTAACAACAATGCACAGGTTTTCTGTTAAAACCAACTGTGAGAAAAATAACGCTGTGTTCCGCTGTGCTGTGAAAATGTGCGTTTTCGTTTTATTTCCCAACGTCAGTCCTAACTAAGACAATTAGACCTTTAAACCATTAGAGAAATTGTGTTTCCATATGTATTTGTTCTTACATAATTTTTAACCAAAAATGTTTATGCACAAATACGTACTACACTCCTGGAAATTGAAATAAGAACACCGTGAATTCATTGTCCCAGGAAGGGGAAACTTTATTGACACATTCCTGGGGTCAGATACATCACATGATCACACTGACAGAACCACAGGCACATAGACACAGGCAACAGAGCATGCACAATGTCGGCACTAGTACAGTGTATATCCACCTTTCGCAGCAATGCAGGCTGCTATTCTCCCATGGAGACGATCGTAGAGATGCTGGATGTAGTCCTGTGGAACGGCTTGCCATGCCATTTCCACCTGGCGCCTCAGTTGCACCAGCGTTCGTGCTGGACGTGCAGACCGCGTGAGACGACGCTTCATCCAGTCCCAAACATGCTCAATGGGGGACAGATCCGGAGATCTTGCTGGCCAGGGTAGTTGACTTACACCTTCTAGAGCACGTTGGGTGGCACGGGATACATGCGGACGTGCATTGTCCTGTTGGAACAGCAAGTTCCCTTGCCGGTCTAGGAATGGTAGAACGATGGGTTCGATGACGGTTTGGATGTACTGTGCACTATTCAGTGTCCCCTCGACAATCACCAGTGGTGTACGGCCAGTGTAGGAGATCGCTCCCCACACCATGATGGCGGGTGTTGGCCCTGTTTGCCTCGGTCGTATGCCGTCCTGATTGTGGCGCTCACCTGCACGGCGCCAAACACGCATACGACCATCATTGGCACCAAGGCAGAAGCGACTCTCATCGCTGAAGACGACACGTCTCCATTCGTCCCTCCATTCACGCCTGTCGCGACACCACTGGAGGCGAGCTGCACGATGTTGGGGCGTGAGCGGAAGACGGCCTAACGGTGTGCGGGACCGTAGCCCAGCTTCATGGAGACGGTTGCGAATGGTCCTCGCCGATACCCCAGGAGCAACAGTGTCCCTAATTTGCTGGGAAGTGGCGGTGCGGTCCCCTACGGCACTGCGTAGGATCCTACGGTCTTGGCGTGAATCCGTGCGTCGCTGCGGTCCGGTCCCAGGTCGACGGGCACGTGCACCTTCCGCCGACCACTGGCGACAACATCGATGTACTGTGGAGACCTCACGCCCCACGTGTTGAGCAATTCGGCGGTACGTCCACCCGGCCTCCCGCATGCCCACTATACGCCCTCGCTCAAAGTCCAAAAAAATGGTTCAAATGGTTCTGAGCACTATGGGACTCAACTGCTGAGGTCATTAGTCCCCTAGAACTTAGAACTAGTTAAACCTAACTAACCTAAGGACATCACACACATCCATGCCCGAGGCAGGATTCGAACCTGCGACCGTAGCGGTCTCGCGGTTCCAGACTGCAGCGCCAGAACCGCGCGGCCACTTCGGCCGGCTCGCTCAAAGTCCGTCAACTGCACATACGGTTCACGTCCACGCTGTCGCGGCATGCTACCAGTGTTAAAGACTGCGATGGAGCTCCGTATGCCACGGCAAACTGGCTGACACTGACGGCGGCGGTGCACAAATGCTGCGCAGCTAGCGCCATTCGACGGCCAACACCGCGGGTCCTGGTGTGTCCGCTGTGCCGTGCGTGTGATCATTGCTTTTACAGCCCTCTCGCAGTGTCCGGAGCAAGTATGGTGGGTCTGACACACCGGTGTCAATGTGTTCTTTTTTCCATTTCCAGGAGTGTATGTTGTTTTCTTCCTCGTAGTCAATGTTAACAGAAAATAGGAAATCTGTATTTATGCCTCACCAGCTTATGACTAGAATGCTACTACAGAATCTGACTCATCCCACACTTTGTGATCCTGCCCGTTTCCAGAATAAAAATATGTAAAATACTGTCACTGATCCTGCTACCTTCACAGGTCCAGCAGCAAAGTATCTCAAACCTCGTATGCCAACAGTACGAACCTATTCATTGATTCATTTTAAACGATTTCATTAACAATTACACTAACAATAAACAAGGTTCAAGGTCAGGGAGAATGGAGGGGGGGGGGAAGAGGAGAGAGATAGATGGGAGGGAGGAAATGGACTTACGGAATGGAAGGAATAGATATACAGGGAGATGGGGGAGGAGATGGTGCACAGATAGAGGGGGGAAGAGGAGGTGATGGACAAAGAGAAGGGGAAGAGTACATGGACAGAGGGAGGTGGGAGAAGGAGATCAGTCCGTATAGCAAGTTTCCATACTTTCTGAGCGACTGTAAACCATTGCTGGGTTTACGACACCGACTTCACAAGAGACTCCTGCAAATGGGTGAAAACTAAAGATGCCTTCGCGGTCCAGAAACATAAGATCAGCAGATGAGTGACATTCTCGCTGTCTGATAGGAAAAAAGGTGTTACGTCAGCCTTCATTCTCATAATCCCAGCCACAGTCACAGCTATGATTAAGTGATTAAAATTAAAGTCACTACACGTACTACCACATAAATGCAGCACCAGCAAGCAGGTAGCAAAGCATCACATCATAATCCACAATGAGGACGCTTCATTATGTCCATTCCGTTACCACAAGACAGAGCGCCTATATTTACCAGATCCGCATGTCCTGACGGGGTTAGGTGGAAGATTACTGTGTCCTGTTGCCCACTGACTACGTATCAAGCTAACCGATTCTTCCAGCAAACTCTACCATTGGCTGGCCTGCATCAAAGTTCAGGCAACTCGCTGAGACATGAACTCACTGTAGATAAGCTATCCCAGCAAATAGGATGTTGCTTACAGTGTCTTTGAGACAGAACAGTTCCTACCGACAAGCGCATAAGTAAATGGGTTTGACAGCAGACAACTTTCGCCACAAACTAGTCCTTTTATTCAGCGTGTGTAGCGCCTTTGGCAGACTTAACTGGCGATGACCAATGATCTTCCTCGATTTGAAGCTATTTTCTTTATTCCCCGGTAATGGAGAAAAGGTCGCATGCTCCACCTGTGTGTAAATGACATATGTACGATGTCAAAAAATCATTGACATCTAGTCATCGACGGCCAATAATGATATTAAAACATATCTGTTTCTAACATCGATGTTAAATGATGAATTTGCTGTATGGTGTAAAAAGCAATATACAATTTCATGCTTATTAATCTATAAATATAGCAGTAATTAACATTACACATCCCACAACAGTATTTGTAAACGCTATAAAACTAACATATTTGTGAGAGGTCTACTGCTTTGTTGACAGAGAATATAGACTGATTTTATGACTATAAAGCTTAAATACTCAGGCGCAATTTTTGTACCTTTGCGTAGCTAGTACCACCAATGTGATTCCACACCAATAATACACCTCGTCCAAGCCCTAGAGGATATGCTTTCATAACAGCTGAACTGAGACGGCAGGTCTGTTTGCTTTCTAGTTTACGAATACCTTTTTTCTTGCGCTATTTTATAATGTTCACTCCATGAATTTTGATTTTTATGCTTTCCTGTAACGTATCAGTGTGTTGTTCATTCTCATTGACACTCGTTTCAACAGCCACAAGTAAATCCTTGGAAGTTTGTCTTCTGACATGGTAAAAGCATCTTGAAAATGTGTGTTCTTGAATTTACTACCGAGAAATGTTAATAAGGCCAATGTGTTACAACTTTCAGTTGGTAGTAAGTGATTTTTGTTTTTTCTTATGACATCAGTCTTCGAAACCTCTCCAATAGTCTGTACTGGGTCCATGCCAGATATTTTGATACTCAGCATATTAGTTACTGGGATTACATTACTGCTTGAGATACATTTACTACTTAAATTTGAAGAGTAGGTACTTCCATAAGCCGCATAATAACACAACCACCTGCCGCATCTACAATGAAACTTCCTGGCAGATTAAAACTGTGTGCCGCAACGAGACTCGAAATCGGGATCTTCGACTTTCGCGGGCAGGTGCTCTACCGACTGAGCTACCCATGTGCGACTCACGACGAAGCTACAGTGGGAAGAGTGCTCATATTGCGAAGTGTTCTTTTTAAATTACAGTCGAAGTTTTAATCACTGAAATAACATCACATATCCTCTGAACACATCAAGTTTGATTTCATATCCTTCTCTCCTTCAGTGTGCTTCACTTTTTTTGTAGCAGTTTATTATCACATTCATCAATTTTTCAGTTTCACCGCTAATGTTCAGCAGATAAAGTAGAATGTAAACTGAAGTGTCTCGAAAATTGCAAAGAATTGCAGAAAATACAAACTACGTTTAACACATGATACTTTCCAGTTGCTAAAGTGAAGATGTGCCCTGTGGGATGGGAATTCAAGCTTTCTGGTAACATGTCAGCCAGATAAAGATGTTCATTCCCAGTGTGACTGTCAACAACGCATCTGATATGATTTGTGAGTCCACAGATGGAACTGCAAACAGGAAATGGAGTAATGGAAGAAAAAAGGGAAGGACCCTCCACCTAGGAAAAGAGTAACAGAAAAACTTACTGGCGGAAACGACCCAAAGAATTAGCATTCCTCACAATTATACGCTCGCATGTTCAAAGCCTGCGGGTTTGGATTCTAAATCTTAGTGCTTAGTGATAAACGAGTGAAAATTTCAATTTATGTTGTGCAAATTACGACACTGTCAATGTTGTAAATGTTTATTGCTACTATAATTTTTCTATTAATTGCAAGACATTATTAGGTAATTTTCAAATTTTCAGAACATAGTCTTTTGAACACTACATTTTTGTCAATTACAGTTGTAGGGAATGTGTCAGAACTCTCCTTTACATTGATTAAATATTACATTGAGTACTGTAAACAATATAGCCAACTTAAGGCTATTCTTTGCATTGTGTAAGATTGATATAAATAAGCACTCAGATGTCGACAGTAAAAAACTGAGGGCGAAACATGGGAGCGCGATTCTAAACATTGTTGTGAGACGATGTCTGTCTGCGAGAGTAAAATTACAGTAGTGTTTGTAGTGTCGGCAGACTTGCCAACACTACGCACACTAATTGACAGAGGCGGCCAAGATGCACGCGCTAACTCACGAAGGATGGAGTGAGGTCTGAAACAGGATTCGTTTACACTCGTCGCCACTTATGCTGTGTCTAGACAAGACAGTATAGACACAAGGGAGGTAGCCGAAAGGGCACGCGTCAACTCAAGCCGTCTTGTCTGGAACAGGATACGTTATGAATGCTATAAAGAAAAGAACGGAGCTTCTCGCATACTTAACTTTTATTCACTTCTGCGGTACATCGCTCTTGATAATACAAGTGAGACTCTCTCCCGATATGGTTAATGGCGCCTTGCTAGGTCGTAGCCATGGACTTAGCTGAAGGCTATTCTAACAGTCTCTCGGCAAATGAGAGAAAGGCTTCGTACGTGTAGTCACTAGCAATGTCGTCCGTACAACTGGGCGAGTGCTAGTAAGTCTCTCGAGACCTGCCTTGTGGTGGCGCTCGGTCTGCGATCCTGACAGTGGAGACACGCGGGTCCGACATCTACTAATGGACCGCGGCCGATTTAAGCTACCACCTAGCAAGTGTGGTGTCTGGCGGTGACACCACAGTGTTGGTCGAGAGTTCAGAGACAGAAGACATGTCACGCTGCCCTCACACCGGTTATGGCTGAGCTTACCACACTCAACGCCTGATTTCATTTATATGGCCAGGACAGAATTGAATGGTTTAACTACGTTTGAAGATGGAATTCAAGGTAAAATTCGCAAGTATAGTGTAAAGCGCAATCGCAGGGTTATGCTCGTGATTGTTAGTCCGAATGTGCAATAATCCCATGTTTTGCTTGTCATTTAGAGAAGCCTCTTTTTCCTCCAAATAATAATATTTATTCTCCTCATCTAATTCATAAATATGCTGCGGTTACTAACTGTTAATGTAACTTTGAAATTGAAATAATTTGTTAACCTGGTACTCAGCCATTATTGATACTTATAAGGTCATTGTCAGACATTTCGCCCTTATTAATACTTGTCAAACTATTATTGGTCATGATGATTTTTGAAGCTTTTAAATAGACTTAATTTATGAAATACCTTCTTATAAGTTATTTAGTAGTTGACAGGACCGAAGCAAACTCCTTTTTATTAAATTCATTCTCAGTAACCATACGCTTTAGCCACTGCTGCTGCTGCAAATTGCTGTAAACCGAATGGAAAAAGGCAGTCATCTAAAGAGGTGAGTGCAAAACTTAGGGCCGAAACAGACACACTGACATATCACAACATGTCATGTACTCTAATCCAGTAAATTCCGTTGCACAAATCAGATTCAGTATCATTTGTAAATTCTTATTCAAGGACGCAGTCAGATAGCTTAGGTATTCATTGTTACAGGTTCATTTGTTCCAGTAGTTTTTCATATTCAAATACGCAGTCAGACAGCTTATCCAAACGTCAGTTTTAAGCTTTTCATGAAACGAACCTTTTAGGGCTTAAATAACAGTGAAACTGACACTCATATAACACGCACACAGTGTTTTGCAGGTTAGATTCCGATTACTGATACCTCAGGTTGTTTATCGAGTCCATTTTCACAGACGAACATACGGTACATTTGTTGTAGGTAATTTACACAGTTACTTGGAGCTTATGCTAAAGTACTGAGAAAAACTAAGCTCCGAGTTATGGCTAATCAGGACCGCCCTAGAACCATATTATCATCTGCCAATGGTGTCAGCCAGATGCGATGCTGAGGGGCATGGGGGTCAGTTCGCCCCTCTCCGGGCCTTTGTCGGCTTTCTTAATCGGCTTCCTTAACCTTGAAGGCGCTACTTCTCACTCAAGTAGCTCCTTCGCTGGCACCACGATGTTGAGTGCTCCCCATTCCAATCCTCCAACGAAGGAAAAATCCCTGGCAGTAGCGGGAATCGAACTGAGACCTTCCACATAGTAGCCAGACATGCTGACCTGTGAGATGTGGAGGAGAACACGATGTACTAAGTGCTGATGTAAAGTATTGTTCTCATTTAGTCTTTTGCTGGCATTTATCCCACAAGTTTAGAGGGTCGGCATTTTAATTATTGGACTCGGGAATGTTAGTGGGAGAGGGTAAGTGGATGACCTTCCTGTCGTCACTCCTTGCCTCCACCCCGGGACGGAATATATGTACCTCAGCTCTCTGTCTCTAGCGTTATCCCATGCGAATATATTTCTGAACCGTGTAATTGAGGTGGGATGTTGGAACATAGTCTTAAGTGGGAAACTGACTAAAAACAACGTCCAAGCTAGCCGGCACAACAGCCATTGTTGTAAATCAGCCAGGAAATTCAATTTGAGGCATGCTCGCCTGACTGAATCTCGGAAGTGTCTGATTAGTGTATACATTTATCTGGACGGCTATTATTATAATTATTATTATTATTATTATTATTATTATTATTATTGTACTGGAGATACTAGAAGGTTTCAGATAGATTATATAATGGTAAGACAGAGATTTAGAAACCAGGTTTTAAATTGTAAGACATTTCCAGGGGCAGATGTGGACTCTGACCACAATCTATTGATTATGAACAGTAAAACTGAAGAAACTGCAAAAAGGCGGCTATTTAAGGAGATGGGACCTGGATAAACTGAAAGAACCAGAGGTTGTACAGAGTTTCAGGGAGAGCATAAGGGGACAATTGACAGGAATGGGGCAAAGAAATACAGTAGAAGAAGAATGGGAAGCTTTGAGGAATGAAATAGTGAAGACAGCAGAGGATCAAGTAGGTAAAAAGACGATGGTTAGTAGAAATCCTTGGGTAACAGTAGAGACACTGAATTTATGTGATGAAAGGAGAAAATACAAAAATGTAGTAAGGGAAGCAGGCAAAAAGGAATACAAACGTCTCAAAAATGAGATCGACAGAAAGTGCAAAATGGCTAAGCAGGGATGGCTAGAGGACAAATGTAAGGATGTAGAGACTTATCTCGCGAGGGGTAACATAGATACTGCTTACAGGAAAATTAAAGAGGCTTTTGGAGAAAAGAGAACCCCTTGCATGAATATCAAGAGCTGAGATTGAAACCCGGTTCTAAGCAAAGAAGGGAAAGCAGAAAGGTGTATGGAGTATATAGAGGGTATACAGGGTGAGTCACCTAACATTAACGCTGGATATATTTCGTAAACCACATCAAATATTGACGAACCGATTCCACAGACCGAACGTGAGGAGAGGGGCTAGTGTAATTGGTTAATACAAACCATTAAAAAATGCACGGAAGTATGTCTTTTAACACATACCTACGTCTTTTGAAATGGAACCCTGTTAGTTTTGCTAGCACATCTGAACATATAAACAAATACGTAATCAGTGCCGTTCGTTGCATTGTAAAATGTTAATTACATTCGGAGATATTGTAACCTAAAGTTGACGCTTCAGTACAACTCCTCCGCTGTTCGATCGTGTGTATCGGAGAGCACCGAATTACGTAGGGATCCAAAGGGAACGGTGATGGACCTTAGGTACAGAAGAGACTGGAACAGCACATTACGTCCACATGCTAACACCATTTTATTATGAAATGGGAGATATGATACCGCGTGAAAAGTTTGACAGAGCACTGAAAGACCTAAGTCGAAACAAGGCCCCGGGAGTAGACAACATTACATTAGAACTACTTCTTTCTGTGTCAGTGAAAAAGACCAATAAAATGGTGGTAGCATGTGGACGTAATGTGCTGTTCCAGTCTCTTCTGTACCTAAGGTCCATCACCGTTCCCTTTGGATCCCTACGTAATTCGGTGCTCTCCGATACACACGATCGAACAGCGGAGGAGTGGTACTCAAGCGTCAACTTTAGGTTACAATATCTCCGGATGTAATTAACATTTTACAATGCAACAAACGGCACTGATTACGTATTTGTTTATATGTTCAGATGTGCTAGCAAAACTAACGGGGTTCCATTTAAAAAAACCTAGGTTTGTGTTAAAAAACATACTTCCGTGCATTTTTTAATGGTTTGTATTAACCAATTATACTAGCCCCTCTCCTCACATTCGGTCTGTGGAATCGATTCGTCAGTATTTGATGCGGTTTACGAAATATATCCAGCGGTAACTTTAGGTAACTCACCCTGTATACAGGGGCGATGTTCCTGAGGACAATATTATGGAAATGGAAGAGGATGTAGATGTAGATGAAATGGGAGATATGATACCGCGTGAAAAGTTTGACAGAGCACTGAAAGACCTAAGTCGAAACAAGGCCCCGGGAGTAGACAACATTACATTAGAACTACTGAGAGCCTTGGGAGAGTCAGTCCTGACAAAACTCTACCATCTGCTGAGCAAGATGTATGAGACAGGCCAAATTCCCTCAGACTTCAAGAAGAATATAATAATTCCAATCCCAAAGAAAGCAGGTGTTGACAGATGTGAAGATTACCGAACTATCAGTTTAATAAGTCACAGCTGCAAAATACTAACGCGAATTCTTTACAGACGAATGGAAAAACTGGTAGAAGCAGACCTCGGGGACGATCAGTTTGGATTCCGTAGAAATGTTGGAACACGTGAGGCAATACTAACCCTACGACTTATCTTAGAAGAAAGATTAAGGAAAGGCAATCCTAAGTTTCTATCATTTGTAGACTTAGAGAAAGCTTTTGACAATGTTGACTGGAATACTCTCTTCCAAATTTTGAAGGTGGCAGGTGTTAAATACAGGGAGCGAAAGGCTATTTACAATTTGTACAGAAACCAGATGTCAGTTATAAGAGTCGAGGGACATAAAAGGGAAGCATTGGTTGGGAAGGGAGTGAGACAGGGTTGTAGCCTCTCACCAATGCTATGCAATCTGTATATTGAGCAAGCAGTAAAGGAAACAAAAGAAAAGTTCGGAGTAGGTATTAAAATCCATGGAGAAGGAATAAAAATTTTGAGGTTCGCCGATGACATTGTAATTCTGTCGGAGACAGCAAAGGACTTGGAAGAGTAGTTGAACGGAATGGAGAGTGTCATGAAAGGAGGGTATAAGATGAACATCAACAAAAGCAAAACGAGGATAATGAAATGTAGTCGAATTAAGTCGGGTGATGCTGAGCGAATTAGATTAGGAAATGAGACACTTAAAGTAGTAAAAGAGTTTTGCCATTTAGGGAGAAAAATAACTGATGATGGTCGAAGTAGAGAGGATATAAAATGTAGACAGGCAATGGCAAGGAAAGCGTTTCTGAAGAAGAGAAATTTGTTAACACCGAGTGTTGATATAAGTGTCAGGAAGTCGTTTCTGAAAGTATTTGTATGGAGTGTAACATGGACGATAAATAGTTTAGATAAAAAGAGAATAGAAGCTTTAGAAATGTGGTGCTACAGAAGAATGCTGAAGATTAGATGTATAGATCACATATCTAATGTGGAGGTACTGAATAGAGTTGGGGAGAAGAGGAGTTTGTGGCACAACTTGACTAGAAGAAGGGATCGGTTGATAGGACATGTTCTGAGGCATCAAGGGATCACCAATTTAGTACTGGAGGGCAGTGTGGAGGGTAAAAATCGTAGAGGCAGACCAAGAGATGAATACACTAAGCAGATTCAGAAGGATGTAGGTTGCAGTAGGTACTGGGAGATGAAGATGCTTGCACAGGATAGAGCAGCATTGAGAGCTGTATCAAACCAGTCTCAGGACTGAAGACCACAACAACAAACAACATTGTACTGAAACAGTTAATATATTTTATTGCTACTTTTATTAAAATTTTCGGCATCTGTTGAGCGCTAAAAGTGAGTGAAACACAAGTTATGCTTTTTTGTCTCTTGCTATGGTATAGTTTCCCTAAAGCTGCTGTGTAAAGAAATTAATAGCTCTCTGTCCAAATTAAATAACCAAATTAAAGTCAGATTACTACCTATGTGTGAAAATGTGGGTAACGAACACTAGTTGTTACAAAACTAATGACAACTTCTTAGTTTCCTTTCGATTCTGCGAATGAGACACCTCATGTTCCTCTGGAAGTTGGTCCCATTGGCGGACTGTGTGAAAGCGAGGGGCCTGGCCTCCGCCTCCAACGACTAGTGTGTCGTAACAATCTTTCTAGCTGAAAGGTCCAGGTGTCATGACAGGTATTCTGAACGGGCAGGCATTGTAAGAGACAATGTCTCATGCGCAGACAAAAGTCTCACAGAGCACTGAAGGTGACTTTCGCCAGGCTGTGAACTGACATTGAGAGAAGTTGCAGAAAGAATGCTTTGGATAAGGACATGAATCCGAAAGGGAGTGGGAAACAGAATTCACAGTCCGGAAAGAATCTGTTGGACTCGAAGGATGTCAGCAGGAGTAGT
The DNA here is from genome assembly GCF_023898315.1 of Schistocerca nitens. Lineage (NCBI taxonomy): Eukaryota > Metazoa > Arthropoda > Insecta > Orthoptera > Acrididae > Schistocerca > Schistocerca nitens. Next base: position 269,409,494 of record NC_064618.1, read on the forward strand.
TGAAATTTTGTAAGGCAGTTCCAGGTTGGTTCACAAAAAATATTTTCGTAACGAAGGTAGACATACAAGGGCATACATGTAACCCCTGTCGTTGGCTAAAATGTGAAACCTCTCTCACAGTGATAGAGAAGTTCCGCTATCTATCCCCGTCTCAGACAGAAATGAATAGAACTGGTTAATCATGGCATATTGTTGAGAAGAAGGGAAATTGTTGTTATTGTCATAAACTTTCCGTTTGTCGGAAATCTCAGTGTATAAAGCAATTGGCTGAAGAGAATCCAGTGCTATCAGAGCCAGCAATAATTTTGAGTAGGATACCAGATAGACACTTCGCTTTGGGTTGTAAGAGGGACAGGTACTTTCACCTTAGAGCAGCAGAGACGGAAGACATCGTCTGAGAGCTAGCTCATCATAGTTGCCAGAGTTGAGCTTACGACTTTCAGCTATCACTGCAGCTATCCTTTGCACCTGGATCTTATAAGAATGGTAGGCATAAGCTGCATTAATGTGAGTCGTGACGAGGGGACCGCGGAGTTTTTTGTTGCAAGTTAGAGATATGTTTTACTAAAATTAATTCACACAATCTGCTAATTAAACTCATCATGTGCTTAGGTAAGGGTATTAGCTATTATCTGCACTTGTTTGCCTTCTTTTCATTTGTCTTAATAAACGTAAACGTCATCCGTTACAGGCCGTGATGCGATACTACGATGTTGTTGTACATAGAGCAAAGTTCAGAATATGATCTTAACATGTGTCATTGTAGTGTGGTTCCTTTCGTAGCTGACGGAATGTAGTTACTTTTTACTTGTAATTAAAATCTGAAAATTCCATGAAATATAGATGTGACAAATGTGCTTGGCAATGACACTTAGCCGAAATTAGCTAATAGCACCATTAAACAAACATCGCATCACAACTTCCAACGGACCATGTTTAAGTTTGTTAAGCATCTGGAGGCTGTAGATACGCACAAAAGAAAATCATTAGTCTGTTGACTAACGCCACAATCATTTTGGGTTATGTAAACCAACTTAATTGTATCATTTCATTCTAGTTACAGATACCTATTCCAAGGTCATGCCGTGTGCATTTTGAATTTGATTTGAATCTTTGTGCACTTTGTTATATGGACCTATTTAATTGTATCATATCATTTCCAATCCCAACGACCCGTACCAAGGTCATACACCGTGCCTTTGATAATTCATTTGAATCTTCGTGGACTTTCTTATTGATTGTTGTATCTATTTAATGACTGGAATCCAAGTAATATAATTTATTGATAAATAGGTTATTTCGTAGTTTGCTGAACCCCTCTCTCTTTATGTCTATGTATGCTGTGATATCCGTATTGTATATGTGATTGGGCCACTTTTGTTTAAATTCAGGTGCTTATTAGTTTCCATTGCACAACTTCTTTTTTAATATTTCATATGATCATGTAATCGACAGTACTCTTGCCTAAGCACATGACTGTATGAATTAATTTTAGGAAACTGATGTGGATTGGCAGGAGCCAATGCACGGGGTTTGGAGGAAGCCGAAAGGCACGCGTTTAAGCTCACGCAGGCCGGCGTGAGGTCTGGAAAATGACAAGGTCTTTATAGTAGCAAAAATAGTTCGTAGCTTCTGGAATACTTAACTTTAATCCATTATTGGTGAACATCGGTCTGACGGTACTTGCATCACAAGATAAATAACAAATGATAATGGCGCCTTGCTAGGTCGTAGCAAATGACGTAGCTGAAGGCTATGCTAACTATCGTCTCGGCAAATGAGAGCGTAATTTGTCAGTGAACCATCGCTAACAAAGTCGGCTGTACAACTGGGGCGAGTGCTAGGAAGACTCTCTAGACCTGCCGTGTGGCGGCGCTGGGTCTGTAATCGCTGATAGTGGCGACACGCGGGTCCGACGTATACTAACGGACCGCGGCCGATTTAAAGGCTACCACCTAGCAAGTGTGGTGTCTGGCGGTGACACCACAGAAACCATGACCCTAATTTGCAACAATGCAACGAAGAACTTCGCTGTCCTCTGGCCACGACTAATGCCAATGCGGCGTATTCTTACCATTGTTCTAAGATTCTGGTGCAGAGAATGGATACAGTGAAACTTAAATGTCGTAAGTTCAGACCTATCATGAGCTCCAGGACGACTTCTTGCCCCCTCCTCCACCCCCCCTTGGAAAGCAGAAATTCCCTCCCATCATGAGAGCTCTTTCAATGACAAGGGCTCTGCATATGCACTTACAAGACTGCCCCGTGCTACGAAAATAATTTTTGTAAACTAACCAAGGACTGCTTTACAGAATTTGAAGAACAGCGCCTGCTGACCTCCTTTGAGTGCAGGAGATTCCTCTCGGCCCAAGTTCATCGTGTTTCCCACCCCTTTGCTTGTTTCATCACACCTTCATGATGTTACAATTTAATTGGTCAGCCGTTTAAATGGAAAGTGTGCTATTCTCGAAGGCTAAGGACAGTGGATACCAAGAAATAATTTTTCATCATGTAATAAAATGTGAAGTAGAATTACTACCAGCACCAATACCCTGAGTTGTGTCAGAGACTACAGATGCACGAGACTCAAACGCATCCCAGGCCGAGGTACCTGTACTGGATGAAGCCATGACAGAACAAACTATGACATTTAGACAACAGCCGAAGTCTGGGCAGAGGGTACAGACAGGGTGTCACTATGAACAACTGACAATAGATTACTGGATGTGGACTAGCCATACGGCGTTTACTCCCGGCTCCATACCACACACAAAACAGACTTACATGATGCAGCGCCAGAGTCAACTCGGACGTTGAGCAGCATTCTGTGATGTTCGGCGATGAGTTTCTATTCGTGGCTACCAGATCGAGGCCATCGTGTTCGTGGACCAATGAGAAATCACATGTGGCTGGGTGCTGGGCTGGGAATGATAACAAGACTCTTTCGGTACTTGCTGAAGGAAGGCTGAATGCTCGCCAGTGTATAGCACTAACGGTAAACGCCTTCTTATAATTCCCATGACCAGGGTACTAAAGGGCACATTCCAGTTGGATAATGTAACACCCCACACAGTCGTAACACCCACAAACCTCTGAGGCATGTACGGATTACTGAATACCCTACCCTGTCTTCTGATTTGTCTCCTCTCTGGGATGCGATAGGAAGACGTATATTTTAATACCAGCCTCCAGCCAGAAATCTTCATTATCTGTGCAACACTTGTTTCAGTTATGGTAAGCAATTCCTCAGATGAGATTTGGGCCTGCTTCCATGTCACAGCGGATACAAGAGTGTATTCGTGCCAGTGGATCACAGGTCGTACTGATGACGATTATGGACAACAGTTCTACATCTACATCCTTACGCCGCAAGGCACTTGACGGTGTATGGCGGAGGGTAGCTTGAGTACCTCTATCGGTTCTCCCTTCTATTCCAGTCTCGTATTGTTCGCGGAAAGAAAGATTGTCGGTATGCCTCTGTGTGGGCTCCAATCTCTCTAATTTTATCCTCATGGTCTCTTCGCGAGATATACGTAGGAGCAAGCAATAGACTGCTTGACTCCTCGCTAAAGGTATGTTCTCGAAACGTCAACAAAAGCCCGTACCGAGCTACTGAGCGTCTCTCTTGCGGAGTCTTCCACTGGAGTTTATCTACCATCTCTGTAACGCTTTCGCGATTACTAAATGGTCCTGTAACGAAGCGCGCTGCTCTCCGTTGGATGTTCTCTGTCTCTTCTATCAACCCTATATGGTACGGATCCCATACAAATTCCGAATGGAATGAAAGTTTGATAATGTCATACCCGTTATGTGATGACCATCTCTACAGAGTTGCACAAATATTCCACTACTGTTTCAGTGTGTAATACCATTTAGTGTGTGTATTTTCTGAAAGTATTTATCTGGAGTTTTCAATAGATGAAAGAGGGATGTGGTGCTACACGATGATGCTGAAGATCAGTGGGTAAATCGGACAAATAATCTGGAGCCACTGACAGAACAGGGGAAAATATGAATTCACCTTACAACTTGACTAAAGAAGGAACAGATTGATCGGACAAGTCGTGCGGGAACCACTTGGAAGTGGTAAGTGGCTGGGGGTTGTCTTGGGGTAACTTCCTAAGCAAATGTAATTCAGTTTATTAATAAGTACAAACAAGTCAAAATGCGTGCAGAATAAGCAATGACTGAGGAACCCAGCGCTCACGATATCAAAATTGTTTAGTAAACCATGAGCTGCGGACACTGGGGAATCATGAAGTACGTTCGAAGTGCAGTCCGATAATGAACACCACAACTGGAAGTTCAGTTAAACAGATTTTCATATCTTTAAAAATGGCTATCACATGAAATGGACAGTTAAATACAAGTACAAGGTAGGTAGCTGCAAAGAAGCCTTGGGTAAAAGACGAAATAAACAACAAAAACATCTTGGTACCAATATAAGTCACTTAAGAATGATACAAGTAGTATATGAGGGGAAGCCGAGGCAAAATGGCTGCAGGAAAAATGTGAAGAAATAGAAATAGGTGATACCGTCGGAGCGACTGATTCATTTTATAGAAAATTAAAAGAAAAGTCCGATGAAACTTAAGGTAATGGTGTCAAAAACAACCGTACAGCAGGATTTACAGTGTCAAAAACATAGATGAGAGAGGATACGATAGAGCTTAGGAATACTCTTGATGTACGGGTAGCGTCTTTGAGACGTAATAAAACGTCCTGGATACCGAGTTCTAACCCAAACAGCGCTTCAGTCCCGAATAAAATTCATCAATAATGGGGACCATACACTACCTCCATAAGAAGTCATCCGCCTTTTAACAAATAGCCTTGTCAAAGAGGGCGGAGAAGCGGATAGAGGTTCAGGGCACACTCTCGACCCTGGGGTGGGTAATTCACCGTCAAACGTGGAGGCATCTCCAATGGTCAAAGGCCTGGCTGAAAGCAATGGAAACCACTGCACTAACAAAAACGTAAATCCACTGGACACGTGGCCTGTAACTGCAGAAGTATCATGATGATCTCTCCATTGCAAAAGATTCTGCATTGTTCCTCCATTCGGATCTCCGGAAGTGGACTGTCAAGAGGGAGGTGATCATGAGAAAAATGAATAACCAGGGAAGGGATAATGTTCTAAGTGTAGGACCATGGAAGGCTGAAGTTGGCGGGAAAGCTTGACAATCTGAAAAGCGAAATGCTAAGCCTCAATCTAGACATAGTGGGGACAAGTGAAGTCAATTGAAAGAAGACAAGGATTTCTGGTCAGAGGAGTATAGGATATTATCAACAGCACCAGAAAATGGTATAACGCGAGTAGGATTCAGTATAAATAGGAAAGTAGCTACTGTGAACTTTTTAGTGACAGGGTTGTTCTCATTTGATTTGACAGCACACCAACGCCGACAACGATAGATCAGCCATAAATACTATCGACAAAAGCCATCTAAGCACTTAGAACTTTCAGTCCGTTAAGGGAGATGAAAATCTAATAATCATAGTGTGTTGCAAAGCGGTTTCGGGCGAAAGAATAGAAGAAAACGTTACGAGAGAATGTGGGCTTGACATTAGGGATCAGAGACGAGGAAGATCAGATGAGTTCCTTAATATGTTTCACGCTGTAATCGCGAATACTCCGTTCCAGAATCGCAGAAGGAGAAGATATATTTCGAAAAGGCCGCGAAATACGTTAAGATTCCACCTGCACTACATCACGGTCAGAAAGATTCCGATACCAGATATTGGATTGTTAGAGCCACCTAGGTGAGCATAGACTGAAACCGCAATTTAGTAATAATAAAGAGAAGACTGAAGTTGAAGGTAATCATCAGAAAGAATCTGTGTGGAGGGGAGTGGGCTATTAAAATACTGAGGAAGGATGAGCCTTGTTTGAAGTTCGCTAAAGATGTAGATACTGCGATAAGGAATAACATAGTTGGCAGTACGGTTCAATAGGAGTGAACATCTTTGGAAACAAAAGTCACATACGTCGGAAAGGCAACCATACGTATTAGAAGAGTAACTGCGAAGACAACGTGGGTTAAGGAGGAAATACTTCAATTGATTGACGAAAGTACAAAAATTTTCAGGAAAAGACAGGAATTCAGCAGCATGAATCACTAACGAATGAAATAGACGGGAACAGCTGGGAAGCCAAGGCGAAAAGGTTTCGGGAATGATGCGAGGAAACTGAAATTATCGTCGGAAAGGTTGACTCAGCATACAGAAAAGTCAAAACAATCTCACATGAAATTAAAAGCACGGGCGAAAGCATTAAGAGTGCAATGCAGATTCCATTTTTAAAAGCAGAGGAGAGTGCAGGTTGTCAGAAAGAGTCCATTGAAGGCCTTCATGAGGGTGAGCAGTAGTCTGATGTCAATTGGCGTACACTTGGCAGGGGATCCAGCATTAGGGTAATAAATTCAAAGTACTTTGGAAGGCTTAAAGATCAAATAAGGCCGGAATTTCTAAGATCGTTGGAGAAAGTGGCAACCAAACTGCTATTCAAACTGGCGTGTAGAATCAATGAGACCTGACTAACTACCAGTCTTCAGGAAAAATCACAGTTCTGCAAATGGCTGGTAAGTTCGTGAAATACCGCACATTGAGATTCACAGGACATACAATCAAGTTGCTGACAAGAAAAATATACCGAATAAAGGAAAAGAAAATTGAGGATCTGTCATTTGACGATTAGTTTGGCTTCACGGAAGATATCTGCACAAGAGAAGCAGTCCTGATATTGAGCTTGATAATGCAAGCAAGAATCTAAATATCCCTGTAGGATTTGTCGACCAAGAATCGTCGGTGACGTTGAAGGCAAGAGTGGTAACATTAACAGTACAATGGGAAATCCACTCTTAAACGCAGAAGAGTGTGTGTGTGAATTCCGAAGGGATCAAACTGCTGAGATCATCAGTCCAAACGCATAAGACAGAGCAGATAAGTGGAATGAGTACACTGAAAGCCTCTGTGATTGGGAGGACATGTCTGCCGACGTGTTAAAAGAAGAAATGGGAGTCCATAGGGATGACATACTAGACCCAGTAGTAATCAGAATTTAAAAGAGATCTGGAAGACTTGTGATCACGCAGGAGGAAAAGATAACAGTCCATCGGAATTTCTAGTCACTCGGGGAAGTGGCATCCAAACGACTGTTCAAGTTAGTATGTAGAGTCTGCGAGACTAGAGACGTAACTCCTGACGTTCGGAAAGAGGCAGCAAGGGCGGATAAGTGGGAAAATTATGGCACAGTCAGCTTCACAGCTCATGTATCGAAGCTGCTGACGATAATAATATGTGGAAGAGTGGAAGAGAAAATTGAGGATCAATTAGTTGACGATCAGTTTGGCTTTACGAAAAGGTAAAAGCATGAATACACCTTTGCAGCACAGCGTTGTATGGTAGTGGATAACGGAGTGTGGGAAATCTGGGACAGAAGAGAATCGAAGCGTTTTAGATGTAGTGCTACAGCAATGTGGAAAATAAGGACTGACAAGGTAAGAATTGAGAAGGCATGCCGTAGATTAGGTGAAGAACGGAACATACGGAAAATTCTGACAAGGGGAGTGGATAGCGTAGCATGAAATGTGTTATGGCATCAGGGAATTAACTCCACTCTATCAGAGGGAGATGTAGAGAGTAAAAACTATACAGGAAGACAGACATTGGAATTCATCCAACGAATAATTGAGGAAGTTGACAAAGCAGTGAGAATAACGGCTGCCTAAAAAAAAAATAAATAAATAAATAAAAAAATAAAAGGTGAGAAAGATTGCAAGCGTCAAAGCTTCGCTTTCAGAAGCGCGGAAGATTGTGATTATGTATCAGTGCCTTGATCGTATTAACTGTATAAATAACGTTTCATGGAATTTAGGCTTCACCCCCGCAGATGCTCTGTTTCTAACCTGAGTGCCCACCGGGTACTTTCCGACGGACAAGTACTTAACGCTACTAATCGTAATTGCGGTTTGTTGGTCTTTTACACTACTAAACTACGGGAGAAGGAAAATTTGTTTTATGTACCTGTTCGGTTCCCTTTTCCTTTTCATCAGCTGGTTTCATAACGACAACCAATATAATAATCGGAGCCACTACGACCAATGTGGAATTTCTCTCCAGTTAGTATACAAATGCACACTGCCGAAGGCAGAAGTTCGTAATTATTTTTTAGTTGGAAATGGAAAACGAGCGATGATATAGCGTCAATAAATATTGGCTGTTGTGCAGTAGCCCCCGTTGCCGTGGAAAATGCAGCATTAAATCAGCTAACGGTATCTCTCCACTGTTCCGGAAAATTTCACTTCAAAATATCAGTTGATTACAGTCGGCATAATATCGTTTGCACTAATTATCAGATGAGCTAGCGAATATCCATTAATGGTAATTACGATTATTAAAGAATAATGTGATGAATGCAAGAGATTCCCATGGAGGCTTACTGAAATCTCGGCTAGTTAATCCGTATTATTTATTAGAAATGAGTTTGTTTTATTTAATTAATGTTTTGCGTGTACATAAAAGGTAAGTTCCTGTTTTCGACGAGCGTTACAAACAACCTCTCTAGTTGTGGTATCGTTTTTCGGCCTTCACTTTGTTCACCAACCACTCAAGTATATCTGTAATCTTCCTGCTCAGATTAATCATTCCTGTGGCAAAACTGGACAGCCGTTCAGTGAATCATCCATATGAGTTTTCTTGCTCTTGTATGGAAAGGGCTCCACGCTGGTGACGTACGCTCAAGAACGTTTTCAGCTTTTCAAGTGTCCAAACGGCTACATAGCGAAGAACAGCTGAAACGTTTCTTCCTTTCCTCTGAGTGTAAGAATGAAACATAATGGACAGACGCGAAATTGTAAATAGAATGTGATCTACACATTCACTCTGGACCTGCCATTTACGCCGGCAAGCAATGACACAATCATCACTTGTACAAAGAATGAACCGAATTTTTTATCATTCAGTTTCAGTTTTTGCTCCATAAAAAGTGACGAATATCACAAAACTCCGCTAACCGCATTGACGGTGAAGATGGATGTAGTAGTATCTATTGTCTTGGACAACTGGTCCGGCATTCTAGCCTCACTCTGTATGCGTTCGATATCGATGACAACAAGGCACTCTGCACTTCTTCCATCGTTCGTCTCTTTGCATTGAAAGGCATGTTTCACTGTTGGATATGGCCTCGGAGGAAGTTGGCAATGATAAAAAAAGGACATCACCCCAGACGATATCCTTGACAGATACTTTGCAACGGGATTCTAAACTTTTAGCAAAACCATAAGAAATGCACACTAGCACACTTGGCACACTGGTCACTTCACGCATTACATAAGAACTGCTAAGCTTTTCACGTCTAACTTTCGTAACAACAGTGGAAGGTAATCTGGAAACGAAAAACCGCTATTTAAACTCTTAGTGCAACGGAAAGAGAAACTAAGTTAAGCTCCATCGCTTAAATTTAGATTTCATACTATCTAGGAAATTTTTAGCAAATAGGTCATCGAAGGTTATTTGAGTCCAAATATTTCTCCCTTTCAAGTAAGTAAAGGACAAAAACAAAGCCATTACTATAGGAGAAAGAATCTGATTTTATCAAACAAGTAACTTCAATGAGCAATAGAATAATGGGATCACTTTTTCGAAACCCTCTATTTACCTCCTGTTGCAACTTCGACGTAAAGATGGCTACAACCTTCCTCTGGAATGGTGCAAAAGCGTGGCATCCTGCGACGCCACCGTCGCGCTAGATGACGTGTCAAATAACAAGATGTCGATACGTACGAAAGATAGGTCTCAGCTCAGTTCACATTACGTAAAAGGTGGGTTAATGAAAGCAAATTCGCACCTAATATCATCACATTTCTGTCCAACGCCACCGTGGACGTGTCATACTATGGGAAGGTCGTCAAATCCCTTCTTACACACATTTCACTCCTCCTTTTGACACCTCTGCGATGGCCAAAATCGCAACGCCCAACGCTGAAATCATGCTGTTTTCTTATAAGCGGGAGAGGAAACATTCCAGACACACTGCCGCTAAAAATCGCCACAAAAAAGGCCTTAGAAGGTGGCATACAGGGCGTCAATGAAACCAACTCTTTCCCTGGGGATTCCCAAGAATTCTGCAGTCGAAAATAAGAGTTTGCAGTGAAGTGAGCACCAGGAAGATCTTCTTAACAAACTTTGACACTGAAGACACCCTAGGACGTTTCAGTCCTTCGCTAAGGACATTGTGGCACTGTAACCCCGTTGAACGTGATCGCACACCTTTGGAATCCAGAACGACCGCAATTTTTGTTTTCGTTGCAGGTTGGAACCACTAGCGACCGTTAAAAACCATTCGACGAATTTTGTATGTGATGCACAGAGCATATTAACTGCTTCTACTTTTCCAGCAGTCCTATTTTGCGTCTACCTACAGCATGGTCATTGAGAGGGGTGACATTGATACATGCATGAATAAAATAGCAAGGGGTCCTCCAAGTCTTTCGAGTTCGGCAACACCATCGGTGAGATAAAGCGTAATTTTTCGAGAAGTTTAAAAATGTGATTTACAGAGAAAACCTGTGGTTGTAGCCATTAGCGCCTGCAGGCAGACTACCAGTTGACTCCCCTCTAATGCCATTTGTCTGCCTAAAGGCATCTAGAACTACTTCACGGATTCGTCTGTAAAGGCACATTATTAAAATTTTCAGTCAGTGTGGGTGGTTGCCTCCAAGGGCTTTGCCAAACATAGAGATTTTAGAGGAACTCTTCGCAGTTTCATTCATGCATGTGTCAATGTCGCAACTCTCTGTAAACGTGCCACAGGAAGATGTGAAACAGGAGGTCTGAAGAAGCATAAGGACACTTTGCTGCAATGGGTCACTCTCATATTTTGTTGAATGTTTTAGAACAGTCCACAGTGCTTCCATTTGCACTGAAAGAGACATTTTCTTTGTCTGCCTCTGAACACAGAAAATGACAGATACAGTGCTATATTTCAAAACCAGAGACCACAAGGAAAACTGCAAACTGTCAACCAGTTTGTCACATAAGAATAAGCTGTTTGACTTGCAAATGATGAGTAAGACACAAATGTGACACTTGTAGAAGACACCTTTTAACTAGGGCGAAATGCACCTGAGTGCACAAGTTAAATGAAATTACTTAATGTGCAGCATGAAAAAGGCATTTTTCTTTTAAACTAGCGCAGTTTTACTACAGATTTCTTCATATTACTCTCTTGCGAAAATATCTCAAAAGTGACAGTTTACTTTGAATCTAAACTATGTGATCAAAAGTATCCCGACACCTGGCTGAAAATGACTTACAAGTTCGTGGCAACCTCCATCGGTTATCCTGGAATTCACTATGGTGTTGGCCCACCTTTAGCCTTGAAGTCAGCTTCCGCTCTCGCAGGCATACGTTCAATCGGGTGCTGGAAGGATTCTAGAAGAATGGAAGCCCATTCTTCACGTAGTGCTGCACTGAGGAGAGGTATCGATGTTGGTCGGTGAGGTCAAATATAGGATTCAAGTCAGGCCTCTGCACGCCAGTCTATTACAGGGTTGTTACTGTCGTGTAATCACTCCGCCAAAGGCTGTACATTATGAAAAGATGCTTGATCGTGTTGAAAGATGCAGTTGCCATCCCCGAATTGCTCTTCAACAGTGGGAAACAAGAAGGTGATTAAAAATTTATATGTAGGCCTGTGATGTGATAGTGCCACGCTAAACAACATGGGGTGCAAGCCCCCTCCATGAAAAACTCGACCACACCATAACACCACTGCTTCGAATTTTACTGCTGGCACTACACAAGCTGGCAGATGGCGTTCACCGGCTATTCACCATACCCACATAATGCCATCGGATCGCAACATTGTGTTCCGTGGTTCGTCACTCCACACAACGTTTTTCTACTATTCAGTCGTCCATTGTTTACGCTCCTTACACCAAGCGAGGCGTCGTTTTGCTTTTACCGACGTGATGTGTGGCTTATGAGCAGCCGCTCGACCATGAAATCCAAGTTTTCTCACCTCCCGCCTGTCATAGTACCTGCAATGGATCCTGATGCAATTTGAAATTGACATCTGGGTAGATGTATGCCTATTACACATTACGACCCTCTTCAACTGTCGGCGGTCTCTGTCAGTCAACAGGCGAGGTTGGCCTGTACGCTTTTGTTCTGTACGTGTCCCTTCACGTTTCCACTTACTATCATGTCGGAAACAGTGGACCTAGGAATGTTTAGGAGTGTGGAAGTCTAACGTACAGACGTATGACACAAGCGACACCCAATCACCTGACCAAGATGTCTAATGACTACTGAGGTCGCTGATATGGAATACCTAGCAGTAGATGGCAGCATAATGCACCTAATATGAAAAACGTGTATTTTTGGGGGTGTCCAGATAGTTTTGATCACATAGTGTATGTGATGACCCCTTGCGCTTTCGTTATCACCAGCAACAGCGACAATGTCTATTTCAAAGACTATCCCTGGAGTACAAGATTGTTATCAGGACCATACACGCCTGGGTGACGTGTAGTGAACTACACACTCTCGAGCACAGGATTTTCTGATGAACTGTCTCAGATGTTTAGCCCCATAATCAGCCTAGTGAACAAAGGCTGAGCGAAATCGATCGAACCGCAAATAACCATTCTGAGGGAACAACTATCAGGACACCAGACTTTAAACAATTCCCTCCCTGCAAGAGAGTTGCCGCTAAAACGATAGTTGCCCACATAGCTCACGCCATCTGTGTCCTGTGACACAACGAGAAACTGCGATGTGTAACATATAAGTCGGACCAATATCAAATAAGAAGGAAAACACCAAAATGTAAATCATAGCATCAGGCAGCATGAAAAAATTGTGACTAGTGTCAGCAAACAGCCAGCTCAACGTACTGTTTGAGAACAAAATGAAACCGATGGACTTCTTTTCACCATTAAGAAGCAGGAACACAGCGTGTCGAAATTTGGGAAAGACAGCTGCAGCAGTCAGGCGAATGAGGCATCCGTTTAGAATGGAGCCTGCTTCCCGGGAACATCTAGCCACAGCGAACCTCCAGCTGCGATTACCAGCAATTGACAAAAATCATAAATGTGGACATTGGATGACTTATCACGAGTTAAACAGAAGTAAAAGGTTTATATGTATAAGTCCATACCACCCTTAGTCGGAACCCAATAGCGTGGTTCAACACTGCAGAATATGCAGACGAAGGACATGGTAAAGCTAATTTGTCTACAATTCGGTATATTTTCAAAAAATTTTGGTCTTCATCGTGGATGTGATGCAGTCTCCTACAACCTGTCACTATCTCAGAAGTTTCATTTCTATAGTTTGTGCTCCGCCCATTTCGTTGCCTTTTGGGGTCCATATTTCGTTGCCGCACAGAAACGTTGGGATTGCCATTGTCTTGTAGAATATCACTTGGCTTTCTGTGATGTAGATTTTTGGCAGTATTCTTCTGATTGTGCCACACTTAATTCAAAAACTATATAACTTGTTCTAATACCCCCTCCCAGCCCCATAAACAAGTATGATGTAACAGTCGAGATTATAGTTCTGTATTCCTTTGAGAGGGATGCCATTAAGAATATTTTTGGTCTTGTGTAGCCTTTTAATTTAAGGCGTATACTCTAAGATTTATGGCTTGACTGTTTCTTTTAAGTGTCTTCAGAGGAGACCACAACGGTCTGATTACATCTGTACTGCTGGGTACGAATACCTGCCGGTGATTTTTCTCTCCATTGCTTCAGTATGTCGGCAAAGCATCGAATGAATAAAATGGAGACTTTTAGAAACCTTACCAACATCTTGAGAAGTTAATGCAAGCCTTATGGTCTCGTTGTTTAAATTGAGTGAGAGAACAGCAGTATGGCTGTACAAAGTTTTAGTAATAACTTCCAGGAAGAGTTCTTGCCAGCCATTGCTTTCAGGTAATTCACAAATCTTTAATTTAAGACTGTCAAAGGATGAGCTGTCATAAACATCAGCTTGAGACTTAATGAAATGACTGAGACCGAGATAAAATTTTTTACAAAGCTTTCAGTACATGTAGAATCCACTACAAAGTATGTGACTTCGCTCCCTAACGCAATGCTACAGTGAAGACAGTGCAGGGAATTTGTACAATGTTTTCTAAAATAAGTAGAAATTATTATGAATGTCATATATTATGATGGGAATTAACTCTGTTCGTTAATGTGACATAATCTTGTGTGACAGGAAAAGACTGCAGCAATCCGTGTTTCTCAGTAACATCCTGTGTCAAATATATTGAAATAGCTGCAAAAGATGTACCACCTGTACTTCCACAAACAAAGTTAAAATTGGGGTGTCTTCTTCGGGAAATACAAGAGGTAATTTATAAATAACCACACGAAGTGGTACCCACTCTTCTTATTGAGCGAGGTGGCGCAGCGGTCAGCATATAGGATTCGCATTCGGGAGGAAGACGGCTCAAACCCGCGTTCGGCTGTCCAGATTTAGTTTTTTCATGATTTTCCTATATCACTACAGCAAAATGATTCATTGGAAAGGGCACGACTGTTCCTTTCCCATCCTTGACACAATGCGAGCATGTGCTCCATCTCTAATGACCTCGATGACGACGGTACGTTAAACCAAATCTTCCTTTCGTCCCATTCTTATTTTAAAGAATCAGAGGCCAGCTGATAAAATTACATAGATAATTAGTTTGCCTGGCAATGAGAAAAATACAATGAGAGGCACAGGAGTAGAATACAGATCGGAAAGGCACACTCCGTGTCACACACTTCGAGGTAGGAGACAAACTTCTAGTTAAATGACATTGTTTATCAAAAACAGGAGTTCTTGTGCAATAGTTTTTTTGTTATATACTGTGAACTATTTCGAGTATGAAGAGATATTCAATCAAATGTGGTTGAGAAAGAAACACTGTAGATAGATCTCATGGCTTTCATTACGTGCCCAACCTTAGGAAGCTCCACGATGAAATTGGTGAACGAAGATCTGGAAGGATGATGTCCAGGCTTGCTGTAAAATCCACAGTATGTTATTGATTAATTTATGTTCATTGTTTTTCTTTGAGTCTCAGTCCTCCAAGTGTAGTACTTTTTTACCAAATTTTTTTGTATGTATTTATGAAATGAGAAAACGATATCGATATTTCTTGCATTGGTACTTGAGATGCATTGTGGAGTTTAGGAGTGTGGTTCTGTGTTTGTATCTTTTGAAATAGATTGATCAAACCGAGAAGGGAAGTCTTACAAGGGAACCTCCCCATCGCACCCCCCTCAGATTTAGTTATAAGTTGGCACAGGGATAGGCCTTGAAAAACTGAACACAAATCAATCGAGAAAACAGGAAGAAGTTGTATGGAACTATGAAAAAATAAGCAAAATATACAAACTGAGTAGTCCATGCGCAAGGTAAGCAACATAAAGGAGACTGTTAGGTTACGAGCGCCGTGGTCCCGTGGTTAGCGTGAGCAGCTGTTGAACGACAGGTCCTTGGTCCAAATCTTCTCCCGGGTGATAATTTTAATTTTTTGTTTCAGATAATTATCAAAGTTCAGGCACTCACACATAATCAACTTCGCTCTCCAAAATCCGGGACATGTTCAAATTTGCTTGGACATATACAGAATTTGACGGTCTACGCACGGAAACATTTGAAAACGTAAAAAACATGTTTTGACAGAGCACAGGGAAAACTGTGCGACTCTGATACTGTTGCATTCATTTGATGCAGTTTATGTGACAAACTCTTATGTTTTCATCATTTTTTTTGGAGTGATTATCACATCCACAAGAAAACCTAAATCGGGCAAGGTAGAAGAATCTTCGCCAAGTGTGCAAGTTTGGTGGGTCGACAACATATTCCTGTCATGTGACGCACATGCCGTCACCAGTGTCGTAAAGAATATATCAGACGTGTTTTCCTGTGGAGGAATCGGTTGACCTATGACCTTGCGATGAAATGTTTTCGGTTCCTATTGGAGAGGCACGTCCTTTCGTCTACTAATCGGACGGTTTTGCGGTGCGGTCGCAAAACACAGACACTAAACTTAATACAGTGAACGGAGACGTCAATGACTGAACGGACTGATGGTAACTTTGCGAAAATAAAGAAAGTAAATTTTTCACTCGAGGGAGGACTCGAACCAAGGACCTTTCGTTCCGCAGTTGCTCACTCTAACCACGAGACCACGGCGCTCATGAGCTATCATTGTCCATTTATGTTGCATATCTTACACATGGACTACTCAGTTTGTATATTTTGCTTTTTTTTCATAGTTCCACACAACTTCTTCCTGTTTTCTCGATTGATCTGTGTTCAGTTTTTCAAGGCCTATCCCTGTGTCAATTTATAACTAAATCTGAGGGGGGTGCGATGGGGAGGTTCCCTTGTTAGTGAAGCCACAAGAAAGACTCTTGAAACACAAATATGGACAAGGTTACGGATGTGAATAATGGTTTTTGATGAGTTTTTTATCTTTATTTGAGGAGTATGTAAGTCTTGAGATGTAACAAGTATCTGTGACAAAGGAAGTGCTGTGCAGTGGAACAGAGGTAATTGCCCTCGAGCAGATATATGATAAATCATAGGACCAGAGCACTCTGAGAGCTCGTGGCTGGTATTTACTATTTTTTCAGGGAACTTTTATTACGTGATCACGAGTGAAGATATCACGAGGAGATTTGCTAAACTTGGTGCATGAAGGCCAGAGATCTACGGCAACACAGGAGGTAAATATAAAGAGAAGTGCAAATCAAAGCATCTGAAGATCTCACGCAGAAAATACTATTCTTAAAATTAAATTCGAGGAAAAGTGATAATTCATTACATTAATTTATTGTTTGTTTGCAGCTCAGTGAACTGAGGTAAGGCAAAGCATTAGGTTGATGCATAAATTTTTAGCTTTTTGTTTTACATATGTATTCTGGCTGATATTGGTTTATTTATCGATCGTATTTTTCATTTGTAGTTCACTATTGCTATTCGAGTTTACATATTGTCATTTTATCATTTTAATATAGCCAGTAGACCTGCGGACGCTAGAAAATGCAATGCAAATAGGAGAAATAGGAACTTTTCCGACATATTCTTCAGTTTGAGTTCAATAGAGGGGTGACAGCAGCAAGGGTAGCCATAAACATTTGTGCCATATATGAGGATGATATCATTGTACAGACTATGGCAAGAAAATAGTTTTCTCGTTTTAAGGAGGATCGTTTTGACATTAGTGTCTCACCACGTTCAGGAAGACCTTACGGGTTTGATGAAGATTGTTTAAACGCATAGATCCACAATGATCCACGTCATTGTACTCGAGAACTGGCAAAGGTGATGAACTGTGATCAATCCACCGTCGTGCGACATTTGCATATAATGGGGAAGCGTCAAAAATCGAATGGTTGGGGGCCGCATGCTCAAAGCCAAAATCAAAAAAATGGCCATGCGTGCACCTCTGCTTGCTTATCATCAACTGAATCGCAAACAACACCGACCATTCCTATCCTCTATCGTTACTGGTGACGGGAAGTGTTGTCTTTATGCTAATATAAGAAAAAGAAAGTGATAGTTGAGCCCAACCATAGCAGCAACTCCCTGTACAAGACGTGCACTGATTCACAAAATATACTGTTATGCATCTGCTGCAGCAGCGACCGTGTGAAGTACTACGAAATGCTTCCCCCCGGTTTAACCACCACTGTTGACATTCACTGTCAACAACTGAGAAGTCTTGCAGACACAATCCAAGATCAACGACCAGGAAGACTGCATGAAGTGATGCTACTCCATGATTCTTCCAGAATGACAAACACCGCTATACAGATGTTGGATTGGGAAGTCATTCCGCACCCACCTTAATGACCTCATCTTGCGCCCTCAGATCTTCACCTTTTCCGTTCACTATAGAGGAAGCTTGAAGTTGCTTTCTGGATTAAAATGCGCTACGAAAATGGCTCGGTGATTTCTCCGCTTCAGAACCACCTGATTTCTACATTCGGAAAGTTACGTGTGTATCTGTTGTGTTTATTAAACTTACGAGTAAGTGCTACGAATTTATACATCAACCTAATATAGTGAGTTGTGGTTATGTCGGTATCTGGATGGTAAGAATTATACCAAGATCTAAAATGGTACCTACATGTATACATTTGAGATGAGTAAGACAAGCCAATGCCTCTCAAACAATGAGTGATCGGTGGCATGGGTGACATTACAACTAATGTAAGAGCTGTTTAATCCCTGACTATTTCAGGAGGTGTGCCAGGATGAGACTTTTTTTTGTTTTTGTTTTGTTTTTAATAGACGAATGTGGCGAATACAAATAAAGTCTTGATTACTAGCACATCATCGCAACTATGAAGATGAAATTTTTTCGTTGTGGCTTTATGTCATTGTAACTAAATGTGTAGCCATTGGAGTGTTAGCTGATCGGTCCTTTGGAGAACGCCGGATACAGTGATACAGCGTCAAAGAAAAGGTCACAACTTGGGTGCAACCATTTCGATAGATTGTAGGTGGACCAGTTTTGTATCTTTTTGTAACATGTCATCTGTAGATTAGTATAGGGTATTTATTTTTTTGCATCTTGCAATTAGATCGAGAGAAATATAGCCGGAAGTAAAGAGGTGGTGAAAGTAGTCCACTTTATGATTTTTATAGTGGGCCTGAATTGGTCATTTCAAGGAAAGGGCGATCTGCCAATGTGTCGGTGGAGGTTGCGCCAGTTTCAATTATGGATTTCATGTACAGCGTTTCGTGATTCTTGCATGTAGCTTGTGATGCTCTGAAGTTTTTTTTTTATTTTTACCCTTTTTTTCCAAACTGGGATTCACCAAATACAATATTTTTAGATGTAAAACTAATTATTAAGCTTTTCAATAGGATAGTGACTGAGTAAATCAATTTTTATTAACAAAATACGTGTGGCGTTTCATGTACGTGTAACGTTTTAAAAACATACCACTAAAGAAAACCTTAGTAGCTTTTGTATAAAAATATTATTTGCTGAATTTCACCTGTATACTTTGTTATGTGTTGTGTTGTGAGGTAATACGTGGCCCAGAGGAGAGACGACACTTTATCTACAAATGAGACGCAGTTACCACATCCTTTGGCTAATGTTTCGCTGACGATCAGGGCATGACTCCACCACTGTCAGTGTGGGAGGAGCCTTTTCTCAACCTCTGAAGAGTGCACTTTCACCTGCCTGCGTTCTTGGGTAGGCGCTACCTCTGGTCGTGTAGCCCACCCGGCTAGCCGCGCAGTTTAGCGTGTTACTTCCCGAGCTAGAAGAAGTGCCGCCCCTGGTACGAATCCGCCCGGTGCATTAGTGTCAAAGTCCGGTGAGCCGACCAGTCTGTGGGTGGTTTTTAAAGCGGTTTTTCATCTGCCTTGGTGAATGCAGGCTGGTTCCCCTTATTCCGCCTCAGTTACACTATGTCGGCGATTGCTGCGCAAAGATTGTCTCCATGTACGTGTATACCATAATTATTCTACCACGCAAACATTGGGATTACACTCGTCCGGTATGAGACGTTCCTGGGGGAAGGGGGTAGGGGGTCCACTGGGGGCCGAACCGAACAATAACCCTGGTTTCTCTGTGGGGAGGCAGGAGGGCGGGGGGGGGGGGGGGGGGACTGCTGTAGCCTGTTGTGGCGTTATGAACCACAGAGAGCATGTCTTGCCGAGGAAGACGGGTAGTCGTCCACAGATAATTACATATTCTTTAATATTTACTAAATAAGATGGAGCGAGTTTAGGAGTAGGGAGGAATTAAAGAAAATGAACAACATCTCCTTCCCTCCACAACTGTAATTCAAATGGGCTTAAGAAGACATACCTTGGCACAGCCCCTCGTCAACCCTCTTCTTGAAACTGTTGAGCTCGTGACGAAAGTGTTGTAACACAAAAATAACACAAACGCCGTTTCTCTCATGTTATTGTGTAGTGAGTGAAAAGAAGTAATATTTTGTTCGTCGGGTAAAATTGTTTTAAAATGCAAAAAAATGCGAGAACATTTTTCGATATTAAATCAGTCAGTATACAGGCCGAAATTAAGGAATGATCTCGTTATGAAGCAGATGCGAAAGGCATTAAATTGTAATTTAACTGTGTCTATTTATTAAGATCTGAATGATAAGGGTTATAATTTATTTTGTAAAAACACTTGTGAAACATTCATTGCAAGGCCAGATTTATTTTCTCAGTTACGTTCAACTTAATAACTTACTTCCACTTCAGATTTCTCACTGATGAAATACGAAGGAATGTTTGAACACTTAATCTGAAAAGGATGATTTTAACCCAACCGACTACACTAAGCTATGCAGCAAATATGTTTCAAAAGTTTCATAGAGTTGAAGATTGACATACATACTGTCCTTCGGATGAGAAACTCGACGAATGACGATGATTTAGAGACGAAAGAATGTTAATAATTAACGCACTACAAGAATTTTCCTTATAACCAACATTTTCTAATAAATCCTTGCTCTTGCCATGATATTATTTCACTCTCAGTGCTGTATTAAGCAGATGTCACAAAACTTAAAAGCATATTTTCTATAAAACCGATCATTACGAACAGAAATTGATGACATTTCTTATAAAAGCGTAATAAATATTTTATACCTATTGTTGAGGAACCGTCTGGAAACTTAATGCTTCCTGCTAAACTGAAATATCGTCTTCTTGAAGAAAAAACAGAAAAAAAGGAATGTACTGAAGGCCAGTAATTTTGTCGTTTGTAAAAGGAAGAGAAACTGAATTACAATGTTTAGACCTGTTTGTTGCCTTCTTACGTGGCCAAATGTGTAAGAAATACCTATCACATTGCTACTGGAAATTTTGAAGGAAATATGTAAACTGTATGACTACAAGAGTACTTCTCGCCCTATGTGCGTCATGCGGTGGCTCGCCCCCGGCAGCAAGTCTTTTTAGTTGAGGCCGTTCAGGTGGCTTGCGTGACTTTGATGATGAAATGATAATAAAGACAATACAACACCGAGCGAGGTGGCGCAGTGGTTAGCACACTGGACTCGCATTCGGAAGGACGACGGTTCAATCCCGCGTCCGGCCATCCTGATTAGGTTTTCCGTGATTTCCCTAAATCGCTCCAGGCAAATGCTGGGATGGTTCCTTTGAAAGGGCACGGCCGGCTTCCTTCCCCATCCTTAACTAATCCTATAAGACCGATAACCTGGCTGTTTGGTCTCTTTCCCCAACCAACCAACCACAATAAAACACTCAGTTCCGAGAGGAGAAAATCACCTTCTGGCCTGGAATCGAACCAGGGCCCCTCCGGTTGGCATCCATTCGCACTGAGTCCGCAGCTACTGAGACGGATAAATGCAGTTTTCCCAAGTCGTTTAGTGGTTAAAATGTATGCTTGATTTTGGCTTTAACTGAGAAAAATTGTAACTGTTGGCTCCACTTCGTATAGTGACAGAAAATGCTTTTTGACCTCCTTCAAGTTTCAGACCTCGACATGGCAGTGATAGCGTCGTATGCGATATGTATAAATCTGTTGTCTAATTACGAAGGTACCAGAAGCCTCACTAGTAGGAAAATCGAAGACTGCAGAGAAAATTGTTGAACCTTGAGTCCGGGCTGACGCGGCACGAAATCTGAGAAAATTTTTCTATAAATTCCTTCTTCTTCGTTCGTCGCGCAATATATGATTTAGTCTATTAATAAGACATCAGTCGGATGACATTGTGAACCTATGAGGCGAAACAGCAGGAATATTTTTTTTTCTCAGTTTTTATTTTGTATTTTTCTGTTGTGATAAACTGGAACATAGAAGCTTTGGAGCTTTGAGAACGTCCTCCAGTAGCGCGGTTCGCGGGGTTGCAGACACGGTAGCTTGACCAGGGGCAAGATATGAACAACTTACGGCGTGTAGTAATTTGCACGCGCGTTGGGAAACGGGCTTGTTGTCAGCTGCGCGTGTACCCGCCTTCATCTGGCAGCCGCGGGTCGGCCGCGGCGCGTGTAATTCGCCTCTGGCAGTGATATGAGTGGCCGGGACAGGCCACCCCCACCCCCCACCCCCCCAGGCCCTACCCCGTGAGCCGCGCACCACTTTGCCGCCTGTCAGGGCTGCGACAAGCCGCTGGCAGCGCGCCACGCGGACGCCACCCAAGTCTGCGCACACCACCGACACCGAGATTTACTGCGGCCATTCAGCAGATTATCCCATAAGGTTTTTCCCCTCCATGCTCTCTCTCTCTCTCTCCGACTGCTCGTAAAATTCCTTCTGCCACCCTCTTCCCTCTCGTGGTCTCCTACGTCACGAAGGAATAAATACTTTATCCTTCAAAATATATATTTATCGCTCCGTGGTCGAACCGCAAATATTTTGTGCTTTTCGTGAGCCGTACTCACTTAAAGTCGCCAGTAAAAATCAAGTAGCTCTCCCAAGAATTGTGCAAGAGGTCGTCCGGTGCGGCAACTCCACCCTTCTTCCAGACAGCCGTAAAAGTTTTACCTGAAATCCGCAGTTCTACTACATATGAAAAAACTCATGTCTTCAGAATATTTTACGTATTTTTCAGTTTATCCACGTGAACGTACTGCGATTAAACATAAAAAAATTTAAACGCGATTTGGAAATCATGTTGTCTTTGTTAGTTTTCAATTCCAAAACGAAAACGTTTAAAAGAGGGCTTTACCTTTTACAGCCAATACACAGGTTGTTTACAAATTAGTTACAGAAAAATAAATTTATATTTTGAAAAGCGTAAATTACAGAAATGTTTGATAGTGCACTTAATGAAGTATATCGTCACGTTTTATTCCCGCCTAACACTGTTAGTTTCCGACGTTCCCGCTAGATGCCATGTGCGAATGAGTTATTCCAACAGTCATCATGGAGTCGTGTAGAGCGTATGCAGTGTCGTTTATAGTTTCATGAATCCAAATCCGCTATTACAGTTTAGAGACAATTCAGGACTAAACATCGCAAGCCACGACTTCGAAGACGAAATACTATTAATTGGTACAATCGTCTCTCCGAAACTGGCTGTACATCCCACAGGACACTGGATCAGGGTCGCCCAGCAATCTGTGACGCAACAGCTGAGCACATCCTATAGTTCTATATTCGTAGTCCGGGTAAATCAACTAGACGTGCCAGCTTAGAATGGAATGTGCATAGTGTTACAGTGTGGAGGGTATTACGGAAACGCCCGTCATTCAGACCCTCCAAAAATTGTGAAAGCTTTAAGAGAAAGTGAGAAAGAAAATGAGCTGAGTTTTGTGTGTACGGACACAAGATGATTTTCTTTATAAAACTGTGTTCACTGACGAAGCCACCTTCTATACCCGCTGTAAAATGAATCGGCATCATTTTCGGGTGTAGAGTGAGCAGAAACAAATTGAACACCTACGGGAATCACCAAAGTAAATGTTGTTGAGCAATAAGATGTAACAAGCTTTACGGTCCTTTTCATTTTTCCGAGTCGGATGTAAGTGGCGTATAGAACATGGACGTGCATGAGCATTATACACTATGCCACTACGCCACGAAGATGACGTGCTACAGACGCTTTTCAGAACATTCACACAAGATTGGCGACACCTACAAGGTCCTGACATCAGGAAAGTTTCCAACCGATTTCTCAAACACAAACAGCAGTTGACCGGCGTTGCCTGCTGAAACGTTGTTGTGATGCTTCGTGTAAGGAGGAGAAATGCGTAACATCACGTTTCCGACTTTGATAAAGATCGGATTGTACCCTATCACGATTGCGGTTTATCGTATCGCGACATTGCTGCTCGCGTTGGTCGAAATCCAATGACTGTTAGCAGAATATGGAATCGGTGGGTTCAGGAGGGTAATACGGAACGCCGTGCTGGATCCCAACGACTTCGTCTCTCTAACAGTCGAGATGACAGGCATCTTCTCCGCATGGCTGCAGCGGATCGTGCAGCCACGTCTCGATCCCTGAGTCAACAGATGGGGACGTTTGCAAGACAACAATCATCTGCACGAACAGTTCGACGACGTTTGCAGCAGCATGGACTATCAGCTTGGAGACCATGGCTGCGGTTACCCTTGAAGCTGCATCACAGACAGGAGCGCCTGTGATGGTGTACTCAATGAAGAACCTGGGTGAACCAATGGCAAACGTCATTTTTTGGATGAATCCAGGTTCTGTTTACAGCATCATGATGGTTGCATCCGTGCTTGGCGACATCGAGGTGAACGCACATTGGAAGCGTGTATTCCTCATCGCCATACTGGCGTATCAGCCGGCGTGATGGTACGGGGTGCCATTAGTTACACGTCTCGGTCACCTCTTGTTCGTCTTGACGGCACTTAGAACAGTGGACGTTACATTTCAGATGTGTTACGACCCATGGCTCTACCCTTTATTCGGTCCCTGCGGAACCCTACATTTCAATAGGATAATGCACGACCACATGTTGCAGGTCTTGTACGGGCCATTCTGGACACAGAAAATGTTCGACTGCTGCCCTGGCCAGCACATTCTCCAGGTATCGTGTTGAAGCTCCATGGGCAGCTGTACCTGTACACACCATCCAAGCTCTGTTTGACTCAATGCCCGGGCGTATCAAGGCCGTTATTACGGCCAGATGTGATTGTTCTGGGTACTGATTTCTCAGTATCTATGCACCCAAATTGCGTGAAAATGTAATCACATGTCCGTTCTAGTATAATATATTTGTCCAATGAATACCCGTTTATCATCTGCATTTCTTCTTGGTGTAGCAGTTTTATGACCAGTAGTATATAATGCCCATTTACAAAATGATATGGGCACAGCATTTATTTTTGAGCAAGATGTCGCGCCACTACGTAATTATCGTGAAGTTGTCCCGCATCTCTGTACGAATGTTCCGACATGGATTGGACGTGATGGAACAATATCCTGGCCACCAAGATGACCCGACTGAAACCCAGTGGACTTCTGCGTATGGTGTTATATTAAAGACAGCATTTATTCCTCTGCTTACAGGGAACCTCGACGAGCTGTAACAACCCATAACTCAAGCAGTTTCCACCATACGTCAAGACTTCCTTCATACGATTTGACAGGAAACTGTTTCGATCTAGGACATTTGTCGTGTTACGAAAAGTAACTACAACGAACAATGTCAAATAAATGTTGAAGATATATTGCAGTCAGTGCTGTGCCAAACGTTTCTGTAGGTTATTTATCTTTTTCGCAAATACATTTTTCTTTCGTAGAACTAATTTACAATGAAGAGCCAAAGAAACTGGTGCACCTGCTTAATATAGTGTAGGGCCCCCGCGAGCACTCAGAAGTGCCGCAACACGACGTGGCATGGACTCGACTAACGTCTGAAGTAGTGCTGGAGGGAACTAACACCATGAACTGCAGAACTGTCCATAAATCCGTAAGAGTACGATGGGGGGGGGGGGGGGAATTTCTTCTGAACAGCACGTTGCAAGGAATCCCAGATATGCTCAATAATTTTCATGTCTGGGGAATTTGGTGGTCAGAGGAAGTGTTTAAATTCAGAAGAGTGTTTCTGGAGCCACTTCGTAGAAATTCTAGATCTGTGGGATGACGCATTGTCCTGCTGGAATTGCCCGTTGGAACGCACAACGGACATGAATGGATGCGGGTGGTCTGACAGGATGCTTACGTACGTGTCACCTGTCAGAGTCATATCTAGACTACCAGGGGCCCATGTAACTCCAACTGTACACGCCCCACACCATCACAGAGTCTGCACCAACTTGTACAGCCCCTGCTGACATGCAGGATCCATGGATTCATGATGGTGTCTCCGTACTCGCACACGTCCATCCTCTGGATGCAATTTGAAACGAGACTCGTCCGACCAGGTAACATGTTTCCAGTCATTAAGAGTCAGATGTCAGTGTTGCCGGGCCCAGGCGAGGAGTAAAGTTTTGTGTCGTGCAGTCATTAAGGGTACACGAGGGGACCTTCAGCTCCGAAAGCCCGTTTTGATGATGTTTTGTTGAATGACACTTGTTGATGGCCCAGCATTGAAATCTGCAGGAATTTGCGGAAATGTTGCACTTCTTCCACGTTGAACGATTCTTTTCAGTCGTCCTTGGTCCCGTTCTTGCAGGATCCTTTTCCGGCCGCAGCGCTGTCGGAGATTTGATGCTTTACCGGATTTCTGATATTCACGGTACACTCGTGAATTGGTCGCACCGTAAAATGCCCACTTCATCGTTACCTCGGAGATGCCGTGTCCCATCGTTCGTGCGCCGACTATAACACCACTTAAATCTTGATAGCGTACCATTGTAGCAGCAGTAAACGATGTAACAGCTGCGCCACACGCTTGTTGTCCTGTATAGGCGTTGCCGATAGCAGCGCTGTATTCTGCCTGTTTACACATCTCTGTATTTAAATACGCATGCCTATACCAGTTTCTTTTGCGCTTCATTGTTCAAATACCCTGAAGAGGGTGAAGCCAGATACGAAGACCATTTTTCGGACGTTATTCTGTGATACTTTCCGAGTGTTTTATAAGCGGCATCAAGAAATTTCCGTTCGAAGACGTACAGGCCACAATCAATATGAGAATCAGTCAAAGCTGCTGTGAGCATTGAGGTAGCCATCCCACCGACGCACCAGCTTGAAGATATACGAGTGGTAGAATATTGTTTCCCGCTGCATGAAGATCTCAATAACTGCCTGCTGCAATTCCTCGTGCAACAGGAGCAGCCAAACCTTCAAGGCCTTTTCAAAGGCATCGAGGGCGTGATAAACGCGTGGGGAGGGATCAGAACTATAGGGCGGGTGCTCTAGTGTCTCGTTACTGCCTTTGACTCACGGGGCCCGGGTTCGATTCCCGTCAGTGTTGGGGATTTTCTCCGCTCGGGGACTGGGTGTTTGTGTTGTCCTCATAATGTCATTATCATTCATGAAGTGGCGAGACTGGGCTGAGTAAAAACTGCAAATCTGTACGGGCGCAGTTAGCCCGCCTGGCTGGCCGCTCGATTTAACGGTCCGCTTCCCGAGCGGGAAGGGTCGAGGTCCAGTGCGCTAGCCAGCCAGTGGATGGTTTTTAAGGCGGTTTTCGATCTACCTCGGCGAATGCGAGTTGGTTCACCTTATTCCTCCTCAGTTACGCTATGTCGGCGATTGCTGCACAAACACTGACTCCATGTACGCGTACAGAACCGGACAACGACCCTCTGTTCGTTGTGGAGCGGATGTGGGGTGGCTGGACTGCTGTGGGTTGTTGTTGGGTTGTGAACCACTGAAGGCTACGGCGGGACGAAGCCTCTCCGTCGTTTCCGGGTTCCCGGTTTAATACGCACATACACAATACACCGCACAGTTGAGGGCCCCTCAAACCAAATATCATCATCATCATCATCATCTTCTAGTGTCACCCATTTGAGTTGTCCATAATGGATGAGTGTCGCCCCGAAATCGACCGACGTCATTTGTCGAATCGCGATCAGCACGGAACTTGATGAACCATTCAACAACTGTGGTTTTCGACAGACATTATGCCCCATATACATTCTTCAATCTCCGATGAATGTCGGCTGGCGTTTGTCTGTAGAGCCCTTCAGTGCCGTCTTTCCACCTATTTATTTCCTCCTCTGTGTTTAACAGTGAAGCTACTACTGTACTCTTAACGTTGACGTCCTTTCTTTTAATTTCACCGAATGTTATTTGACTTTTCTGTACGCTGAATAACTTCTTCCCTCGGCCACTTCTTTTTCGATTCCTACGGATTTTTCCTGCAGCCATTTCGTGTTTGCTTCCCTGTACTTCCTTCTCCTTTCATTCCTAAGTGACTTATATTTTTGTAGTCCCGAATTTCCATGAACATATTTGTATTTACTTCTTTCATTGCTCATGCTCAGTTGGAGTGTTTGTTTTGTTACCCAAAGTTTCTTTGCAGTTACCTTTCTTGAACATGTGTTTGTCTGTCCAACTTTTGCAACTGCCCGCTTTAGAAATGTCCATTCCTCTTCAGCTGAACTGGCTACCGTGTTATTAATTATTGCAGTACCTACAGTTTTCTTTTGTTTTAAGTTTTCTGACTGGTTTGATGCGGCCCGCCACGAATACTCCCCTGTGCCAGCCTTTAGAACTCAGAGTAGCCCTTGCAACCTGTGGTGTCACTGCCAGACACCACACTTGCTAGGTGGTAGCTTAAATCGGCCGCGGTCCATTAGTACATGTCGGACCCGCGTGTCGCCACTGTGTAATCGCAGACCGAGCGCCACCACACGGCAGGTATCGAGAGACGTACGAGAACTCGCCCCAGTTGTACGGCGACGTTGCTAGCGACTATACTGACGAAGCCTTTGCTCTCATTTGCCGAGAGACAGTTAGAATAGCCTTCAGCTAAGTTAATGGCTACGACTTACCAAGGCGACAGTTGTCACAGTGCATGTATCTTACGAGTCTCATTTGTATAGTCAAGAGAGATGTATCACAAGGATTGATTAAAAGTTAAGTATATTCCAAAGATACGTATTTTCTTTATAGTATTCAATACGTATCCTGTTCCAGACTTGACGCCAGTCGGCGTGTGTGTACGCGTGCCTTTCGGCTTCCTCCTCAGTGCGGCGTGACTAGCTTGTTACGCCACAACACAACCTATGTCTTCGGTTACCTGTGGGATGTACTCCATCCTCCAGTCTACAGCCTTAGACAATTTCAAACGCATGTCTTCGCGGATTCCACTTCATTGCTCATTGGTTCTCATAATCCTCAGGCTCTCCTTCATCACTACTAAATTCTGATCAGAATCTTCATCTGCTAATGGGTACGCCTTACAATCTAACACCTGATTTCGAAATCTCTTTCAGTCAACGAAGCAACCCAGCTGGAATCTCCCATACCTCCGGCCCTTTACCAAGTATATCCTCTTCTTTGTGAACAATGTATATTACTATCTGAAGTTCATTGCAAAACTGAAATAGTCTTTCTTTCTTCTTGCTCTGTCGAGTGTCTGCCCTACGTGTTTAGCGAGATTAAGGAACTCCTCGAGACGGACACATACATATTTAGTGTGTGACCTGTGGCCAGAGTATCCATCCGCGGTTGCCAAACCGAAATCTGCACCACCACAATACTCACACATGTAGCAGGCTTGATATTCCGGCAGATTGAGATCTCTCTGGTCACTCGTAGGGTGCAGTGACTTTTTCCTTTTCTGCCGTTTGCTGGATTTGTTACTTGCTTTTATTGTTGTTTTCTGTGTGTTTGGGGACTGATGACCTCAGGTGTTAAGCCCCATAGTGCTCAGAGCCACTGAACCATTGAACCATTTAAACCAACCAATCTGTTTCTCATAATGGAATCAAACGGATGCGCGAGCAGAGCACTATGAGTAGCATTTGATTCAAATTATCTAGGGTTACTGACGGAATTCCAGTTCGGGGTGGATGAAAATACACTCTTGTTCAGAAAAAAAACAGAACACATTGAACAACTTGAGACAGGACGTTCATATTCACAGGTGATGCACACTAGTAAGTTCTGCAGAAATGATTAGCATTTAAACCATTTCGGCCCGCAGGTTCTAGGTCAACAATGATATCGCTTCGCAACACCAGCGACCGGTAGAATGTGCCTGCGGCTCTTGATGTCGCTATAAACCGAAGGTAATGGATCAATGTCACTGAGCAGACGTGGCGGAAGCTTAGCAGTGAGTTTGAAAGAGGGCGCATTATTGGCATGAGAGAATGTGATGCATCGATCTGGGAAATTGCTGCTCTTGTGCGACGAAGCGTTTCGGCAGTGCAACGGTGCGTGCAGAATCGTTCACGTCAGGCCGCAGAACATGTTGAGATGCGTCACGTAGCACCACCTCCCCCCCTACCCCTAGAAATGCTGCGAATGGCATTCCAGGACAAATCTGCATCCTCCTCGGCTCTGGCGCAACAGAGAAACAGTGTAACACATCGTACACTATCAGGGGTGACCGACCGTCGCCGTTTATTATGGAATGGGTTGTGTGTGCGTTGGATTACGTGTGCGTTGTTCAGTTCTCCGCATACCTGTCACGAATGTGCAGAAACATGATAGACGGCAGTGGTGTATGTAACGACGTCACTAGGTTCCATTTGTTTCGAAATGATGGCCACATTTTGGTTCATCGCAGACAGGAGAATCGGCTCCACAGTGACACCATTGGCACAAGACGTACAGTATCTACTCAGAGCCTTATGGATTGGGGCGGTATTGGGTACAACCACAAATCACAGTTGGTACGTGTATAAGGCACTATGATCAGAGTGACATCCTGTGACCAGTAGCTATACCATTTCTGCACAACATCCCAGACGCTATGTTTCAGCAAGACAATGCACGACGCCATGATGCTGCACAAACATGGCATTCTTGGTGGTCAGTCTTTTGCCCTGGCCCACCAGACCCCCGTTGTCGCCAACCGAAAATGTGTGCGATATGGTGAAACGACGGGTGCAGCGCTTTGACCAGTGCCAAGCACAAGAGATGAACTTTTGAACCAGGTGAACGCAGCATGGATGGTTGTAAGACACTTCGCGTCTTATACCCGTTGATGACACCACGCATGGAACAAGTTATAAGGGCCAGTGGCGGACCCTGTGCCTGCAAGGCAACAGGACATCTGCTGAACCGAGGTGACTGAAATGATAATAATTTCTGCAGAACATGCTAATTTAAATGTCCTGTGAACATGAGCCTTCTGTCTCTAGTCGTTCAAGATGTTTTGTTTTTTTGAACATGAGTCTATCACTCATTTTTTAGATCTCGTTTGCAAAATATTTTCACCCCTCATAGTGCCTCATAGTAAGAAAGTTTCTCGTTTCTTTAAAATTCTGCAACGTACGAGGAAATTTCGTTATGACAATGAACACTTTAAAATCTGAGTGGAACGAAATGTAGGGTTACGTATGTATTCCGCGCGATACTTGCCAACTCTGCGACGCCCTTCGAAGTATCGATCTTAATTTTGGGAACTAGATGTCATTTTAGTTTTCGCAGTGAGTAATAAACATGGTGGCTGGGTAGGAAGACAGAGATCACCTTAATAGTCTCTTCTAGCATTCAGATAAGCATGTTTTCTATGACGGAGAACGCTTTATAGTCGTTCTTAGCGATATTCCTACATCTGTTCGTTGTGAATATCGACGTCCAGGAGATTGACTTGCAGGACTAACTGCTAACTGTTTCACTTCGTACCACAGATGATGTATTTCAGAAAAATCTAGCGTGCATGTTATTTCCTAAAGATTTTCCGGAGATTATTTTCGCTGACCAGTCTATTTTGTGTTTCGCAAAGAATTTCGAACACTAGCGTAACCGTCTTCATCAGATGCTGCGAGAAGTAGTCCTATGTGTGACGTCCAGGTAAAGTGCAACGTACTGTTTGCATAGCCTCCCTATTTATATACCAATTCAACCCTCCGGAACTGCATTACTCTGTAATTCTGACTAAACAAGTATCTCGGAAAACTGTCTGAACACGAGAGTGAGATTCCAGTCCATACACAGCTGTGTAACTGCCACTCGTGTTATTATGATCAGGAGGTCCATGTTCTCCAGCATAAGCAGTTAACGATGTGGGGAACTAATCTTCAGTGAGTGATTCCGCGTCACCTACTAAAGGATTAACTGTGCATCAGGAATTGTCTTTCGCTGCATGTAGTGATGCGACAGCATCACGTAGTGTTTTTGATAGCTGGTACAGGTAACAAAATGCTCACAGTGCAAAATGATGGCGAATAAGACAATCGCCTAATTATTGTGCACAAATATGGAATCATCCTCTTATTTATCAATTATTTTCTGTAGATCTTCCCTCTTGTGTGTCTACCGCAGTTCGTATGATACACTGAATGCAGTAAGTACTCTCTACATAGTGGTATTTTTTTCTACGCTAGAACAGTATCAAAGACAGCATTTTATTTATACATGTGTGTGTGTGTGTTCCACATTTCCTCTTAAACTACCGGACCCATTTCGACCAAACTTGGAACACATTTACCTTACTATCAGATGACCAACGCTGTTGGAGCTAGAACCAACTACGTATCAGAGGGGTCAGGGTTTGTGTAGAAAAGCAGCGTAGCCCGAGACGTGTGAATCCCCAGGATTTATTCATCCAGTATTTGAGAATGAGAGCACTTACCCTCTAGCAACAAGGTTTTCACATAATTCCAAACCTGTACGATTTTTTTCCTTGCTGATACCTCCTACAAAACGATGAATGGAAAAATGCTTACAGCGTACTATCTTTCCGCTGTTCATGCAGTGAAAGCACCACATTAGGCATAACTGCCTAATTTGTTACTTCTTTGCTACTAACGGTATTCGCGGCACATTTTACAAACAATGTACACGTATACCACTTTATATAAGTGCAAGATTATATCATTCTACGAATATAGTTGAGGAGATACGACGTTATGAACGTTAAGCACAAGAACAGACGCTGCTTGGTGGTACGGCTGTGGACGCACAGCTATAAATATGAGAAAATATCTGGGTAATGACGGGTTTCTCAGCTAGTAAGTATATAAAGGATCCTAGTTAATTACGACTGGACTGAAATGAAAATAAAAAAAAAAATAATGAAACAAAAACAAATGACAGTGATAAAATGTTCGTAAAATATTT
The DNA here is from genome assembly GCF_023898315.1 of Schistocerca nitens. NCBI lineage: Eukaryota > Metazoa > Arthropoda > Insecta > Orthoptera > Acrididae > Schistocerca > Schistocerca nitens. The sequence goes on from NC_064618.1 coordinate 269,442,100, forward strand.
GACGATGTACGATTGTAGTGAGAATATCAAATCTGAGGCTTCCTTGATAAGCCTAGAGTATTGCCTTGCAGCTGGAAAAACCTTCTACGCTGGTACATTTACTACTTCTACAGATATTGACACTAACTTACACTGTTCATATACGAATACACCAGGGTTAGTGTGTTATTTGAAATCTCTCGAACCACAAACTCCGTGTGTGCGCTTTATACATAATTTAATTTGCGTACTACTTACCTGCGTTACATTTAGGACTGTACTATAATTAACTCTCCAGTTATTGTGTAACTCGTAAAACCGTTGTTCATCACAATTTCTCTCAGACTAAACGTACTATCCTAGAACTATATGGTATTATGTGAATGATGAATGTTAAGCTAAATTATAAAATATATGCGCGCTTCGCATCGGGGAGGAAAATTTGTTACGGCTTAGTACATTTGACCCATGTATGCAACAAGAAGGAGCTGGCAGAATATATCACAATAACGTTGTATACTAATATTCATGCACCGTGTAACATCCAGTTCTCCAGGAATGTGAACACTCCAATAAAGATCAATAACGCTTTTAGAAAAGTACTAGCGAACCCGGCAGCACCTCGCAATTGCTAAACATGTTTGGAAATTGGATATATGTCTTAATCTCTTTCACCCTCCTCTCTCTGACCATCTCCTTTTCCACCTCTCTTTGTCCATCTCCATGTCCGTCAGCTCCTGTCCTCTCTCTCTCTCTCTCTCTCTCTCTCTCTCTCCCCATTTCTTCCTCTCCCTTATTACTCTCCACCTCCTCATCTCCATTATCTCTGTCCATCTCCTGTTTGCCCCTGTTTATATCGATTAGACTTCCTCCCTCCGTCTGGCCATCTCCTCTTTTTTTCTGACCTTGAGCTTTGTCTTTTGTTACTACCGATGAATCCTTATGAATCCTTGGTTGGAAGCTGAAGTTGTTTAAAATGAATACGTAAATCGTACACATGGTGTGACAGACCACCTCCCCCACCCCACAACCTGTTGCTGCATCTGTGAGGATAGTAGCTTCAGTGACATTGTTTCGTATAGTTTTAATATGCGAACGGGTTGAATTAACAAAGCTTCGGACTGTTCGGCTCCCATAGTAGTATTCTAATCATAAGCCGAAAAGCGATAAATACAAATGTCATGTTTTCTATTAAAAGCGTCTTCGAAGAAGAAAGCAAAAAAGCCCATAGTCCTGCATACAATTTTTTGTTTAAAATTATATGAGAGAAGAAAGAGTATGTAAGGGAGATACGATATGTCTATTGTTTCAATGCCCAGCTATTGTACTGAAAACGTACTGGGGGAAAGAAAATGGAACTGGACTATTTGACAGCACAGCACAAGACTTTATTTCTCACAGTCGGTTTTAGCAGAAAACCTGTAGATTATTGATTAGAAAAGATTTATAGCTTAAGACTATCTTAACATTTATTAGAGTTCCGTGTAAAAATTAAATTAAATCGGTCAAGAACTTATCCGTATATAATGTCGGTCTAAATATTTGTTAGAGAATCACGTAAAAATTAGAAGGAAATCGGTTAAGAGTTTTTCCATATTTTCGCTAAAAACTTATAAAAACGACTTATGTAAAAATTGAAATAAATCGGCCAAACATTCTTTGGAGGTGTATGTATACTCATACCAAAAAAAGTTTTGCATCACCCCAGTTCCCAGAACTCCTGAAGATAGACGTTGACTGTGGATATTGCGTCACAGATACAGTCCTTTTGACTGTTCAGAGATGTCACTAAACCCGCCCAAAGATGTAAACAATCATGCATGAGTAGCGCTTATTAGACGGAGGGGGTCCGACAGCCGTTCAGTTCCAGTCATTCCACCAGGAAGGAGGTGCACGGCTGGTGTTGTCTGTAGTTCAACAATGCCTAGACAGTCAATAGCGCTGTTCGATGGTGTCCATATTGTTACTTTGTGCCACGAAGGGCTCTCAACAAGGAAAGTGTCCAGGCGTCTAGGAGTGAACCAAAGCGACGCTGTTCGGACACGGAGGAGATACAGAGAGTCAGGAACTGTCATGGCATGCCTCGCTCAGGCCGCTCAAGGACTACTACTGCAATGAATGACCGCTACCTACTGATTATGGCTCGGAGGAACACTGACAGCAACGCCACCATGTTGAATATTGATTTTTTTGCAGCCACAGGATGTCATGTTACGACTCAAACTGTACGCAATAGGCTGTATGATGCGCAACTTCACTCCCGACGTCCATGGCGAGGTACATCTTTGAAACGACGACACCATGCAGCGCGGTACAAATGGGCCCACCAACATGACGAATGAACTGCTCAGGATTAGCATCACGTTCTCTTCAACGATGAGTGTCGCAAATGCCTTCAACCAGACAATCGTCGGACACGTGTTTGGAAGCAACCCGGTCAGGATGAACGCCTTAGACGCACTGTCCAGCGAGTGCAGCAAGCTGGAGGTTCCCTACTGTTTTGGGGAGGCATTATTTCGGGCTGAAGTACGCCACTGGTGGTCATGGAAGGCGCCGTAACGGCTGTGCGATATGTGAATGCCACCCTACGACCGATAGTGCAACCATATCGGCAGCACATTGGCGAGGCATTCGTTTTCATGGATGACAATTCGTGCTCCTATCGTGCACATCGTGTGAATGACTTCATTCACGACAATGCAATCGCTCGATTAGAGTGGCCAGCATGTTCTCCAGACATGAACCCTATCGAACATCCCTGGGATAGATTGAAAAGGGCTGTTTAAGGATGACGTGTCCCACCAACCACTCTGAGGGATCTACACCGAATTGCTATTGAGGAGTGGGAAAATGTGGACCGACAGTGCCTTGGTGAAATTGTGGATAGTATGCCATGACGAATACAACCATGTATCAATGCAATGTATTAGAGGTACCTGTGTGTACAGCAATCTGGACCACCACCTCTGAAGGTCTCGCTGCATGGTGGAACAACATGAAAAAAGAACGGCGGAAATGATGGTTATGTTGATCTCTATTCCGATTTTCTGTAGGGGTTGCGGAACTCTCTGAACCGAGTTAATGCAAAACTTTTTGATGTGTGTATATTCGAGTATCATTTATTTAAAAAAATGGTTCAAATGGCTCTGAGCACTATGGGACTTAACTTCTCAGGTCATCAGTCCCTTAGAACTTAAACCTAACTAACCTAAGGACATCACACACATCCATGCCCGAGGCAGGATTCGAACCTGCGACCGTAGCGGTCGCACGGTTCCAGACTGTAGCGCCTAGAACCGCGCGGCCACTACGGCCGGTTTAAAAAAATGTGTAGCCTCTGTGCGTTGAACGTTTATTACAGTTTCGTGTACAAATCTGAAGTAAATCTGTCAATAAGTATTCGAGACTTTTGGTAACAATGTTAAACAACGCCTTGCCTTTGTATAGTACTATAGATTATCATAGCTTTATAAACGTCTGCTTTTCTAATAGGTTGCCGGTGCCAAACCATAAGCTTCATAGTAAGTCTATACACAAACATCTCGCTATTGTAGCAGACTACCATCTTTTGTCCACCAAGTCTTAGCGACAGGTGGCTGCCACCACTGATTATCTCCTTGAGAAGTGAGCTACATCATATCTGTCGAATCATGGACTGAAAGCACAGTCTGTTAGGCACGCACTTCTTAAGGAGCATCGGCTAACCATAGCGCTGCGATCTCCTCACTTTACCTTATTTTGCTGTTGATTTTAAGATTTACATAAAAGCCTGTTTTCTTGTGCCAGTTTTGTCTCTGTCTCAATCTACATTTTCCATTTAGGGTTTGGTGGTCTAATGGGGTCTGTGAATCTTATTTTGCTATCAGTTAATTGGGGATTGATATTCTACAGAGACAGATTCTCATTACTACGCTTTTGTTAATGCGTGGGGGAGGGATCGACAATACGGCCCCTATTGAACGGGCACCGCCGCAAACTTCTTGGACTTCATCTTAGCCTTTCTGTTCTACCAATGGCGGTGGCGTCCTCGTGGTATCTAGTGGTACCCACCAATCTGTTATCCACCAATGAGCTCATATCGAAGCGAACTGGCACTGGCTTAAAAAACAGTTAGCGTTTCTAACTCGATCCGTTAAGACTATAGCGTACATACTACATATACTTTCCGATGACAAAGTCAAATACAACTGCTTGGTCCTTGGGACACCACGTTCATTAAGTTCTAGATGGAGGGGACGGTAGGGACCCACTCTCCTTCCACCAGTACATGGCCACTGTATGTTGGAAGTGTTTGCGCCTGCCATGGTATAGCGACTTAATTCGCCAATACACTGAACCTTTGTCGTTAAGGCATCGGTTAACAGGTCCTTGTATTCTTCACATGGCTCCTTTTGAGGTGTATTGTTACATAGTAAATTTCATTTATGAGCCCTGTTGTAATAATATAAATAAACAAAGATTGTTTTATTCTTTTTTGAACGGCAAGGTGTCAGGTTAAAAAGAAAAGTACGTGACTACAAAACAACAGGTCGTAAAAAAAAAAAAGTGGTAAAGCACTCCGATGAAATCGATTCTTGATCGGAGACCATTTTTTCACTCTTCCACAAAAAAAGTTGTAAGCGTCACTCATCGTGGGTATAAACTCTCATGTTCTATTTTTACGTAGAATATCGGTTGACGGCTAAAATTATTAAAAAGAAAAAATAAGAAAAAAGAAAACTGCGGTAAAGTGCGTGCCTGGAGAACGTAAGGTGGCGGGATTGAATCCCGGTCAGACACTGGAATTTTTCAGCCGGCCTGTACGCTGGCCTTCACCTTTGAATGACGTGAAGAAATGCCGGTAGCGATAAGTGGCTCGGATGCCAGTTTACACTGTAGGTCCCATCTTCCTACAGGGGTAGGTCAAGGCCACGCAAGTTTCCCGCATGCTGTTCAATTGAAATAACTTTCAAACAGGCGGCTGAAAACCGTCATGGTGGACTCCCACCCAGTCATACCATACTAATTTACTTTGCTTTAGTATTTCTCGTTTGTATAACCCATGTCAGTTTTAGGTATTAATGTCATACTCTGCGCCTATGCTGCTAGCGGAGACCCATCTGCAGCAAAGTTCTGGCCTTCTGGACGGTCGCTCCTGAGAATGTATGGCGTCTTTCATCTGCAAGCGGCCCGTCGAGCCTCTTGCGGAACCTCTCTCGCCCATCACTAAAAACCCAACTTACAGAATCCCAGTGTCGCGCAAATTTATTTTTTAGTGGCTTTAAGGGCTGCATGGGAAGACTGTACAGAAATGGCTGCTATTTTGGAGCAGTACATCACTCACCGTACCGTCTGTCTGCGTTATTTCTTGTGTTCATACATGTTTTCAAGATCACCATCTCTTGCATGTCACATTGCGAGCCGGCCCTGTGGCCGAGCGGTTCTAGGCGCTCAAGTCCGGAACCGCGAAGCTGTTACGGTCGCAGTTCGAATCCTGCCTCGGGCATGGATGTATGTGACGTCCTTAGGTTAGTTAGGTTTAAGTAGTTCTAATTCTAGGGGACTAATGACCTCAGATGTTAAGTCCCAAAGTGCTTAGAGCCATTTGAACCATCACATTACGATATTTACTCCTCGCCATCGGCAGTGCTAATATTTGCTCACGATTTCTCCATCAACACAATGATACACCTTCATTCTTCTATGAACATTTAGCAGACACATACCTTTCTTCCTGCAAAAAAGTCGCAAGTTCAGGTAATCCAGTCAGGTAATCCATGACAGTAATGAGTCTTCGGAGAGCAATCATGTGGCACATGAAATATCCTGATAGGTTGTCCAGATTGTCACCGAACCTTTACCATGTTTACCCTTGCCAGCAAGCGGTCTGTATCGTAGGCTTAGTACATTCGGCATTTCGTATATCCACAATCTATCCCGATGTTGCTCATCAAGTGCGCAGTTTGGAAGAACTGAGTTATTATTTATTGTAAGACCTGCAGTCTGCTGTAATTTATCTGTAAGCTATGTCTCTGTAACCAGTCAGTTGGATAGATATGTTACCGCGATATGAGAGAAGAAAAATCCTGGAATGGCTCGTCTGAATCATAAAAATGCACCTTCTGTTCATTGAGAGTTAGCCACGTATAAAATGTCGGTACTCTCGTAAGTTGTGCCACTGCTGTAGTGTGGCATTAAGCATCATCTTGGTACCAAATTCAGTTCCGGATAGATCGGAGAAGACGAAGAAAATGAAGCATTGGAATCACGTAGGCTTCTTAGTCAGCATTTGTTGTACATCTGTTAAATACTGTTGTGAGAAACCGTTTCTGGTACAAGGATTCTTAATGTGAAGCTTTACTCTGATTTAAAATAGTAATTCTCTTAAATATAATTTTCATAATAATCGCATAATTCTGACGACAGCCACTGGTCGCATGGACCGAACTAGTCATCTCGTAATTAACGTATAACTACGGTAACAAATAAACTGTTATCAAAGTTCGAACATGCGATCTGAAACAGAAAAACTGATCAAATCCACGTGGTTTAGGAAAGAAACCAAATCCTTTTACTCTCCGCCTTTCACATTAGAGACCGTTGGCAAATATGAAATTAGTCGGATACACGTATATAGACATTGTCAGTATATTTTCTGTGGAGAAAATCTATCGTCCTGCCTTCTTAACAATTCGCTGAACCCTCTTCCTTCTCAGTAATAACCTGGAATAAGTTGAAAACACCCAAGTATTGTGTAAAGTGATTTAAAAATCTTGCAAGCGACTCACCTTGAGAATGGTCGAACGGTAGTGATCCGAAATATCGGAACAACAATTAATAATATCCCATATGTATGCCCGGGAGTTCATGGAATATTCGATCCACCGGGAAAACTTCAAGAAACACACTTTCATCAGAAAAGTTTTTCAAAGTAAACCGCGTGATTTCCCTAAATCGTTTCAGGCAAATGCCGGGATGGTTCCTTTGAAAGGGCACGGCCGATTTCCTTCCCAATCCTTCCCTAACCCGAGCTTGCGCTCCGCCTCTAATGACCTCGTTGTCGACGGGACGTTAAACACTAACCACCACCACCACCACCACAAAAGTAAACCGCTATTATATTTTTTAACCTGTTTTCCTCCTCACCGTTCTAACTTCAAGAGAAGAAGCAACTACTCTCTTAGAAATAGCGCCAAACTAGTGCGAGCTATTGACCGCACAGGGAGTGTGGTTTGCTGCAGCAAGACCTCTGTACAGTGTGAAATGGATTACGCGTTACGACTTCGCTCCACCGTGCAAGCCCCTGCGTTGAAGTATCGTATTGGGAATTATAGGCTTATTACACGCGCTGCCTCTAATATTCGGCTGTAAATTAATTAACCTGTGTTAATGAGATAACGCTTTCGATAGATTTATGCTCTCACAAAGCTGCTTGCGCAAATCTCAGTGCCCGTAATTTACAGAGCCACGGACGAGCCCCACAGCCGCTGCCCTCGCGGGATTACCTTTCGCTGAAAGTGACCACATGGCACCGATAACACGGAAGCTTTTTGGTTTCTTATCCACCTGTAATCGAGTCGTCGTGTTCCCGAGCCTACTGAGTTTCTATCATTGCTTCCCACTCAGCTGATATTTTCTCTTGGTGTCTCCGAAGCTCAGGAACCGAAAGAAATGGAGGCAGGAAAGACGAGAAACATGTTTTCGTTACAGCTACTCCTCAAACATGGGAATTACTATTTATACATCGCAGCAGCAGACGGATAGAGTAGAGGACGTGATTTAGTTTACTTAATTCGGTGACTAATGTCGACTATGGTCTATTTTGACCTTCAGTAATCTGCAATAAAATGCACGCAGCTGGCGCACGAGGTATTTTATTTGCTACACCTAAGAACAGTTCATATATCATTTGATGTGTTCATTCAAACATAGAGGTAAAGATGGATGGACAAAATTTATCTAATATGTAAAAATGGATACTGCTTCGTTCTTCTTCTACGCTTCCTATACCATTCATCCGAGGGCGAAGAAAATTTGATGAGTCGTTGTGCCCATTCCCGTGAAAATTTACATACCAGTAAGAATGACACACCGTGGTGAGGGTGAACATGGGGTGACATAAAAGCTTAATATCTAGAGCAATTTATATCAAATTCTGTAATTGCGTGATTCATTGCTACTATAATTATTCGTATGCAAATATTCTGTGAGTAATATACCCGAAACCATTCGTAGCGGTGTGGGTAGGAGTGAGAATAGTTGGTATAAATATTCATATAAAAATATTGTAGGGGTAATATACCCCAAACTACCACTAGGGGCGTGTGTAGGAGCGAGAAAACCCCAAATGTAAAAATGTACATAATGACTAAAATTAGTAACAGATCTGTAGTTTTCGGGGTCGCTAGATCTCTGGTGGCAGTGACGACGTCGATTCTTACCTAATGTTGTCAGCATCGTTTAGCACCTTGGAGGAATCTACGTTGACACTCTCAGCTATCACAGAGAACTGATCAGTTGTGGCAGTCAGGACTACTTCTATACTCTAAATATCCAAGATCTGCTGGTCATCTCTTCTAAATATACTTCTACCTGCAGCCTAGCTGCTAACACCTAGACCAGTTCCACTGTTTTGTGTGTCGGTTACGTCTGGGACAAATTTCAATGATGGATCCACCCAAAACAATACCCCAGTCATAACATTAATGGATCCGCTGCCGGACATTATCACAGAACTAACATTAGTGGATCCATCTCGAACAATATTCATCCACCTTCGAACGACATTCCAACCTTATTCCAAACCTATTCCGGACAGATGAAACCCACAAGGGAAACCGACACACAAAATAACGCCATTGAGTTGCGAGTTTGCAGTTGGACTTTAAGTACAACCATATTTAGAGGGCATGATCAAAAGACCACTTGACCAGAAGTGCTGCCATCTTGGATCTTTAAAAGTAGGCCTGACTACCAAAACTGAACAGTCTTCTGTGATAGCTGAAATGGTTAACATGGATTCCTCCAAGGTGCTAAACGTCCCTCAGCCATTGGGAAGGAAGATAAGATCGACCGACGAACACATCGATTTTTGGTTATTACTAGAGAACGTGGACTATCTTGTTGCTGATATCAGTAGTATAAATTATAGCGAAAATGACATGTTCCTTAGCAAGCAGTATTTAGATATGTTTGAAAGACATCACGTTTACATTCGTAACAGCAAATGACAACGACATATAAATGTGTTAGCTTGTATAAAGTAGACATGGCTTAAAGCCAAAACATCTGCACTTGATAATGGCCTAAGGTCGAACTGCAATAGTGGAAATAAAAAGTTTAACAGTCACTGGCATAAACATGATGTCTTTCAAGAAATTTCACATGACTGTGAATCACAGTTATGAAAAGTTAATTTGTTTAAATATGGTCATACCTATAACAATCGCTTAGCTATAATATTATGGTAGTTAAAACCTGTGATCAAATGGACTGTCAGTAATAGTTAAGGAAGGGACGATCTACAATGTAAAAGAAGGAGATGAGTCTCATTAAACTTTTATCTATGTAGTAAATTCTCTAACTTCGTCACTACAAGACATGGTGTCAAGGCTAAGCTACGTTTTCTCTTTCATGGGAACAACAGCGTGACAGCGAGAGGAATACGGGAAAAAGAGGCAAGGAAGTGCTGGAAACCATTTCGAGGAAATATAAAACCCTGTGCCTTTATCATATAAAGTGGAATTAGCCATCGTTAAAATAGATATTCTCATGGAAGAGCTATCTAGGATAATGCAGCAGCTTTGGTAGATGACTATTCCTTTTTACATTTCGAATAACACATGATTTTGTAGGTATTTTTAATAAAGTGGAGATTTGCAATTATCTAACGTAATACCACGACTTCTGCACTGAAGGAGACTGCCAGCGAAATAGTAATATGATTTTGGCCAGCGGTAAGACAGTTGGAAGACACTGCTTGATGTGGATGACCTCCAATAGTAGTGCAAAGATATATAACATATTTTTGTGTCCAATATACGCTCAGGCGCGAACAAAGTTATCGGTAAGTACCTTACAGGTTTTATAAAGTGTCTGGACATGCAATTACGAGAAACTTTAACGTCCTTCATGGCTAAAGAACATGGTATTATCAAAGTGGAGGCCACAATCGGCTACTACAAGATGGGTCGCATGCTTGGCCCTGTGCAAAAAATGGTTCAACTTTTGCAAGAAGAGCTCACATACCTCAAGAGCATTTTTAAACGGAATGGATTTTCTACGCAACAAATTCGTAGAGCATTCAGTGCAAAACCTAGAATGCAGGTATTGATGAGGAAGAAGATAGTAATTCCTTCAGATCTAGTGCGTTTTTGCCCTATATGGGTGCTCTTTCCTCGAAGATAGGCCGTATTCTTGAGAAACACTGTGTTAAGGTGATCTTTCGGCCCTCCACGAAGATTCCTTGCGAAAATTGTGAGAAGTCGTGAGTAGGTCAAACAACACACACCCTTCATGAGAGATGTGTGGAGCATCGGAGATACACACGCTTATTACAGCCAAACAATTCAGCTGTGGCCGAACATTGTATTGATACAGGGCATTCCATGAACTGCAGTGATGTGAAAGTTTTAACATGCACCTCTTCCTTTTGGGAATCTGTCTTCAAGGAAACTATAGAGATTAGATTAGCTAATAATTTAATAAACAGAGATAATGATTTTAATTTGGACAAAGCATGGGATCCGGCTCTTGGGGTAATTAAACTGCAGAGAAGTCGTCAAGGTGTCACCACCGCCGATCCTACATCGATAAGCGAATCGAATGTCTGCAAGCCTTAGCCACAGGCGGCGCATATGTAAGCGTATTTCATTGCCGCCGACCAGCATCTGTGACCCGCATGCGCAATACCGCCACGGTGGAGCATATAAGGCCACGCTTGGCATCTCGTCGTCAGTCTTGTGACTCACTCTGAGGATGGCCGGACGATACGCGGCCGAAATATCAGTGGAGGAAATTTTATTTGCGCGACTGCATGCCGGAAATTTAATGGACTGTTCATTACGCCACGAGAAGTTGAAAATGCAATCTTTTAGAGTGTTTTACACTCTAACAAAGAGTAACATTTAGAGAAATGTGGACTGTACCAGATGTACACAATCACTAGGATGGGTAAAAGGCCTGCAGGAGGTTGTACTAGCTGAGGACGTGCCGTGTATATCGTCCGACTGTTGTGGCTAGATGAGGCCTCAAGTGTTTGACGAACAGACATTATGGCGCCTTCACAGAGCCATGAGCAGACATCGAATGTGTGTTGTGAGTTCAGTGGAGAGGGAGCACACGCGTAGAACACCATGCACTAAAGTGGCGACCCTGACAGGACTATGTTTCACTGCAATTTTATTGCATTATACTAATCATTTTATTGTACATTTGCTGCATGTCATGTACTGGTGGAATCAGATCCTTGCTGACCGGGATGTGGGACGCCAGGAGCCCATTTCTACCAGAACTGTGTAGCTTGGCGCATCACATTTAGTGCTATTCTATGATACGAGAATGTTTAAGAAGTGGCACAACGTCGGGTAAACAAACAGTACTCCACATACCTTCAATTCTGGTGAAACGCTTTGTGAGTGAAGATACTGAATGTGTCTTTCCATCAGGAGCTACGAGGCACTTACGATACGAGAGAACAGATATTCCAAATTGCTTCCGAAAGCAAGGAAACTATAAAACCACGCCAGGACGTAACAGACACTTCGCTTCCGCTGCTGCATGAGACGCCCTACAGGCCCCAGGCAGTATGCAAAACGGAAATGTAAATTAATCGCTTAATGAAACGGATTTTTGTCCCTTCCTTTTGCGGCCTCGCCCGCCGCGGCGCAACCGCCGCCGCCACGCAAGTGCTAACAGCGGGCCGGGCGTTCTTGGCCGGAAAAAAAGTAATTACTGCCGGCTAGTGGCAGTGGGCGCGCGGCCCGGCTCGGTGCGCTTAGCATGGAAATGACGCACCACGCCGGCTAGCTGATCAAACAGCGGCGCCACAAAGGGAAGTCACGGCCGGCGTTTGTTTGCCTTCCTTAGCAATTCAGATCCCGGCCGGTAATACCCGCGGGCTGCCGGCCTCCTGCGGGGCCTCCCGGCTGCAGGGCACGTCGATGTTGTGGTCACCTCTGCGCTGACGGCACTCAGCGAGGGTCATCCGCTGTGTAAACAGCAAACTGGTTCATTAAGCACATCTAACGACGCAGGTTGTTCAGAATGTTCTATCCAATAAACACGACAGCGTTCGCATACGCTACTCTTGATGTCTCGCTGTCACAATCGTCAAGTGGCTAGGAATATCAATTCCTGGCTATTCAAGGTAGAGTTACTGGTCGTACCATGAGAAATCCAAACAGAAATACATTTCAATATCCTAAGCAAGTGCGTGTCATTAATGACTGAGGTCACCAACAAAGCTTTTATGCAGATAACTTTTGAATCCTGTTCATAAGTCTAACACAAATGGTTCAAATGGCTCTGAGCACTATGCGACTTAACTTCTGAGGTCATCAGTCGTCTAGAACTTAGAAATAATTAAACCTAACTAACCTAAGGACATCACACACATCCATGCCCGAAGCAGGATTCGAACCTGCGACCGGAGCGGTCGCTCGGCTCCAGACTGTAGCGCCTAGAACCGCACGGCCACTCCTGCCGGCAAGTCTAACACATGATACGACGAAATAAAAAAGACTGAGAACCTCCAGGAAAAAACATCACTACTCCTGATGTGCCTATCTAATCACCGCAACAGTATCACAGTAAGAAACTAATACAGTGCACTAAATCTAGTAGTACTTTACTTCCTTTTCGTTCCATTCGTGGACGTCGTATATGAGGGGCTGCAACGGATGGCCTAACCATACGCGAACTCGATGTGGGTTGCATGTGTACCGAGGCTAGCCTTGGTTTTCTTCGGTCCTTCTCGGAAGAAGGGCGAATCTTCATTTAGTACTGCGACGCGGCGTTTTTTGGTAGGCACCATTCACTTCATGTCGGTAGAATCGTGCTGTTAACCCTATGCTATATGTTTATCGTGCAAAAAAGGCTGTCTAGCGATCTACAACCACAACGTTTCGAAAATGAATGGCAATGACAGAGTAGAAGAATGAGAATTCTCGATATTTATTATGCAGTCACATAAACGGGAGGTGCTGTAAGTTTGTTATGAAACAACATTACGACATCATGCAAAAAGAATTTAAAGATTTAGCTGACAACGATGCGTACATCAAGGTTCACCTTGTACTGAACCTGCAGGCATGGAGCACTTGAAGAAATCTGTGGTATGAGTGGTAAATTTTCTGAAGTTGCTTACTTTCCATTGTTACTTGCAACAGTTTTCGACCTAACTGAACGGAGAGTATGGAGACTTCATAAATTACTGTAACTACGTTGGTTAAGTCAAGGGGCTATGTCTGGAACGATTTTTTGATTTAAAAGCAGTTAATGTCGCATGTATGAAGGAAAAAAAGATTGCAGGAACGAAAATTAGAAGATGGGGAATGGACTGCCGACCTCGCATTCAGAGTGGACTTAACTGCATACTGTCCACATTAAGACATGCATAAAGAGAGAAATAATGTTTTTCTAAATTGATGAGGATGTATTTAAAAAGACAATCGCTTTGTATAAGGGACAAATTCTGACAAAAAACACAGTCCACTTTCTTAAGCTCTCGGGCGTTAAATAAGCACAAGATTTGATCAATTCCTTGTGATCCTTGAAGAATTGCAGGGACAGTTTTCTAAACATATTGATGGCAGTGCCAAGCCCACATCTGTTTTCCAGGCGTTTTCGAGACCATTTGCCATTTCAGTTGAAAACGCCTATGTACATCTGCAGTGTAAGTCCTGTTTCAATAACAGATCCTTTTAAGTTATCACTGTAAAGGAAATCCACATTGCTTTCATCAGGTGGAATTTCCCCGTCATTATAATCAGGCTGGAAATGTGCTAAAATATTTCGATCTACATAAACGTGTGAAAGTCTTTTTTCGCTTATGAAACTAAATAATTTTCGAATACATGGCAAGCTCAGTATAAAAATCTGTGAAACTGTCTCCTTATGTCCGTAAGCGGATACTTTGTATCATAAAGGGCATAGAGGGCAGAAAAATGCAGGTAAAGACAAACACCATTCTAAAATAACTGAGGAGCTTGGATGTAAGTCCACTGAGGTGGAAAGGCTGCTCACAGAAGAAGTCGTGTTCCGCATCGAACCGACTGGAGATTGATGATCACCACTCAAAAAGGAAAAGAAGGGTGTTTGTTTCTTGACATAAAATACGTCTTAAGAGCTCAAAAATAATGAAATGATACTGAAAATTGGTTTTCTTTGTCATCTTTCTTGCTAACAAATATGAAACCAAGTCGTATGCAGTGCTATTGCATGGCCACCTGAAAGCGGCAAGTTCACGGGTTCCCTGTTCCCACTCTTTCCCGTCCTCACACTCAAACAGCGTGGTGTGAGGCTGGGGGAAGTGTGCAGCCAGGTGACAGAGCAATTTCATGCAAGCCAGAGAATGGATCGTAAGCTGAATTATTGGCTGCCCCTGAAAAACACTAACAACAGTGTGTCACAAGATGGTAGACAACATCAGAGTGTAGGTTGTATTTTACCAGTTGGGAGCCATGGAGGGTAGAAAACTGCAGGGAAAGACAAATAGCACCATAAAATAACTAAGGAGGTTGGATGTAAGTCCATTGAGGTGAAGAGGTTACTCACAGAATATGTTGTTGTGTTCCGCATCGAACCAGTCTGGAGATTGATGTCCACAACCCAAAAAGGGAACGAAGAGTATTTGTTGCTAGACAAAGCGAGTAACAGTTTACTTCCTTTGATACTCATGTTGCGCAGTGCTGACGCCAGTATAAATAAAGAAATTTGGGCTCTTATCGAGGCTTAACGACAGCGTATATTTCCGCATGCTATCCGTGAACAGTCACCACGCTATAGCTGGCGGGATGTAGAAGTTAATGGTCGACGCTAAGCAACTCATGTGTGAGGTAAATACATAAACCAACGTGCAGTAGGTAGACAATATTTTAGATTAACCCTAAGTGTGGCTAGTATTAATCTGAACTGAAATACAGAAATAATTGTAGTCACTCACTTCTATTAAAATTTTCCGATAATGGATTATAGCTATATCATTGGGTGGATTTGTTTAAACTGAAAAGACACAGGCGATGTGCATATTCGGTTTTCCTGGGCAATCCGTGGTACTGGTTTTCAGTTGCTACAGCCTGCTTTCCCCAACAGTATTCACACTGGAAGCATTCTATACACTGAAATAAGCCTCATTATTTATTGCTTTTCTGTGAAATAAAAAAAAACATATTTCGGTTACCGAAACATATGTTCTAAAGGTATACACGGCAAAAAGAGAATAAAGCTACATTGACATAACTAGCACTCATAAACAGTCAAGAAGTTTCAAAATGGCTCTGAGCACTATGGGACTTAACATCTAAGGTCATCAGTCCCGTAGAACTTAGAACTACTTAAACCTAACTAACCTAAGGACATCACACACATCCATGCCCGAGGCAGGATTCGAACCTGCGACCGTAGCGGTCGCGCGGTTCCAGACCGAAGTGCCTAGAACCGCTCGGCCACGCCGGCCGCCCGTTACGAAGTTTATTGACAGTAATCTTCGAATATTTGCATTCTCATTACGCCTCAGTATTCCTATACTTATTTATTTTTTAATTCGATGCATTGTGCAGGAACGAAGTTATTTTACTGTCCACACTTTTTCCACATTACGTAGAAGACTGAGGGTCCTCTGTACGACCGGCCGGCGTGGCCGAGCGGTTCTAGGCGATTCAGTCTGGAACCGCACGACTCCTACGGTCGCAGGTTCGAATCCTACCTCGGGCATGAATGTGTGTGATGTCCTTAGGTTAGTTGGGTTTATGTAGTTCTAAGTTCTAGGGGACTGATGACCTCGGATGTTAAGTCCCACAGTGCTCAGAGCAATTTGAACCATTTTTTTTTTCTGTACGATATGCGGATCTACCTACTGGGACATCCTTAACTAAAATATTCTATTCTTCATGTTTTCCCCTTTCAGAAATAATCAACCCTTAAAACCTCTGCCAGAATAGTGTGATTCATCTCACTTTTGTACAGCCGTTACGACAGTCTGATATTCGGCTAAAGGCGTGCATCTGCTTTCGCATATCCATACTGTGATTACATATCGCTCGTTACGTCTTCAAAATTCTGTATAGTAACTACTGGAGATTGGGTGGCACAGAATTCTTACGTTGAATCAACTAGAGCTGGTGAAATTCTCTCCCAAACTCCCTCCGTATTGGGGTATTTTCGTTAGAACATATTCTGTCCACATTTTTTTCGGGAGTAGGATTCCTTTCTTCGTGGCTGGACTCTTATGTAGCGTTTGCTTTCAGATTTGTATACCCGTCTAGCAATGTTACCGTCGTACATATTGCCGTATTTCTTGAATGAGTTACCACACAATGCTAGTGTCGACGATATCACGCGTTTAGTATGAACAGGACCATATTCGCTTTCGGACTCACCTGTGGTAAAAAACTCACTTCCTTTTCTGGTGGTCATGGAGCTCGAGAATCTCACACGCAGTAATTAATTGAGCCCGCTAAGGATTCATTATCCAGAAAAGTATCATATAAGGAGATCGAGGTAGAACTGACGTCTACTCTAGATTATTTTAGTCACAATAAGAATGCACCTATAAAACAATAATACAGTACATTCCTTCAGTGATACCACAGTTAAAAAGACTATCACACACTTGTATTCTGAGTAGGTCTTGCGGTCGTTGTAACTACAGGGTGTTTCAAAAATGACCGGTATATTTGAAACGGCAATAAAAACTAAACGAGCAGCGATATAAATACACCGTTTGTTGCAATATGCTTGGGACAACAGTACATTTTCAGGCGGACAAACTTTCGAAATTACAGTAGTTACAATTTTCAACAACAGATGGCGCTGCAAGTGATGTGAAAGATATAGAAGACAACGCAGTCTGTGGGTGCGCCATTCTGTACGTCGTCTTTCTGCTGTAAGCGTGTGCTGTTCACAACGTGCAAGTGTGCTGTAGACAACATGGTTTATTCCTTAGAACAGAGGATTTTTCTGGTGTTGGAATTCCACCGCCGAGAACACAGTGTTGTTGCAACAAGACGAAGTTTTCAACGGAGGTTTAGTGTAACCAAAGGACCGAAAAGCGATACAATAAAGGATCTGTTTGAAAAATTTCAACGGACTGGGAACGTGACGGATGAACGTGTTGGAAAGGTAGGGCGACCGCATACGGCAACCACAGAGGGCAACGCGCAGCTAGTGCAGCAGGTGATCCAACAGCGGCCTCGGGTTTCCGTTCGCCGTGTTGCAGCTGCGGTCCAAATGACGCCAACGTCCACGTATCGTCTCATGCGCCAGAGTCTACACCTCGAACCATACAAAATTCAAACGCGGCAACCCCTCAGCGCCGCTACCATTGCTGCACGAGAGACATTTGCTAACGATATAGTGCACAGGATTGATGACGGCGATATGCATGTGGGCAGCATTTGGTTTACTGACGAAGCTTATTTTTACCTGGACGGCTTCGTCAATAAACAGAACTGGCGCATATGGGGAACCGAAAAGCCCCATGTTGCAGTCCCATCGTCCCTGCATCCTCAAAAAGTATTGGTCTGGGCCGCCATTTCTTCCAAAGGAATCATTGGCCCATTTTTCAGATCCGAAACGATTACTGCATCACGCTATCTGGACAT
The DNA here is from genome assembly GCF_023898315.1 of Schistocerca nitens. NCBI lineage: Eukaryota > Metazoa > Arthropoda > Insecta > Orthoptera > Acrididae > Schistocerca > Schistocerca nitens. The sequence goes on from NC_064618.1 coordinate 269,459,880, forward strand.
TCTTCGTGAATTTGTGGCGGTACAAACTGCCTTAGACGACACTGCGAACACCTCGTGGTTTACGCAAGATGGTGCCCGGCCACATCGCACGGCCGACGTCTTTAATTTCCTGAATGAATATTTCGATGATCGTGTGATTGCTTTGGGCTATCCGAAACATACAGGAGGCGGCTTGGATTGGCCTCCCTATTCACCATACATGAACCCCTGTGACTTCTTTCTGTGGGGACACTTGAAAGACCAGGTGTACCGCCAGAATCCTGAAACAATTGAACAGCTGAAGCAGTACATCTCATCTGCATGTGAAGCCATTCCGCCAGACACGTTGTCAAAGGTTTCGGGTAATTTCATTCAGAGACTACACCATACGATTGCTACGCATGGTGGATATGTGGAAAATATCGTACTATAGAGTTTCCCAGACCGCAGCGCCATCTGTTGTTGAAAATTGTAACTACTGTAATTTCGAAAGTTTGTCTGCCTGAAAATGTACTGTTGTCCCAAGCATAATGCAACAAACGGTGTATTTCTATCGCTGCTCGTTTAGTTTTTATTGCCGTTTCAAATATACCGGTCATTTTTGAAACACCCTGTATATACCTCAGACATCGACAACCTTCACATTAGCACCGATAATGTGCCATCTAATTCAGTGCCATGCCATGTTTTTTGTTGGGATTACTTCATTTCCTATCAGCAGGCAACTATTTTCTGTGCTCATTCCATGCTGCTTCGTCGGAAGTTTGTTGTAACATACTACATTCACAATTTTTCTCTTTGTTAGGAAGGCAAACGAACGAACCGATTCATCATTCCATACAAAATAGAATCTTAGTTTCCAAATGCCAAAAGTACCAAGGGAGCAATTTAATGTCCCACTATATTACGGACGGAGATAGGAAACACGGAAAAGTTTCTTACTGAAACCTGTTTCTTGTGCGACAAAAGCTTACTCCTTTGGTGTTTTAAACAACTTTGTAGAGGCGGAGGATGGTGGAAGGGGGAGGGGGAGGGGGGGGCACGGTGAATGTCGAGTGTCACATGATGGGTTTCTGTGATGATACTTTCTTGTAACCATTGTCATGTTTGGATGTTAAATTGATCCGAAGTCAGGAAGAATCCTTGTGTAGATACTATATGCATGTATTGACTGGTAAAATAGTCACCGTAATAGTTGAGAAATTTGTCTAGCCTCTGGCATAATATAACTATGTGGTTGACAGACTGCAATGCCAAGGGGGATGGAGGTATGTGGGGGTGGGGGTGGGGGGAAGCGGTATTTCCGGCGTGCAGCCAGCCACACTTTTTAAATGCCCCGCACGCACCTGCAAAACAGGTAACACAATGAGTAAGTGGAGCACGAGAAATAACTACTGTTGGTTGGCAGCTGGCCACTATTACTCGACTCCCGGAAACGTCAATCACGAAGTCATTTTAATCGAAATATATAACAATTTACCGGTTTCTCTCTACGCTCTCTGCAAAGAGACTGCTACGTGTCTGTCGTCTCGTCAGAGTGCCCTGTAGTTCATCACCTGGGATGACAACTCGTCCGTCCTACTACTTCTTTACCTCTGGAAAGAGGTGCTGGCGAAGCCAGACTTGGCAGCAAAAGCGGGCAGCGGGGCGGGTAATCCATCACCTTCCATTTGAATCGCTAAAGAAGTTGTCGAGTAAACGCAGCAGAATGCTTCAGGCCTTTACTTGCGGCAGAGCGACACCTGGCGACAGCGCGCTTCGCCATTTGTTTTCAATGAGATTACATAGGTTCCTCAATACGCTGCCCCTCTAATGCTTGTCTTCGGCGGCGTTAATTATTGCGATTTCTCAAATATGGTGCTGCAGGACGCCATAAAACAAGGCTCGCCATTGACGCGATACTCTCCACATGAGAAGGATATGCAGTATTCTACAGTTGCCTTAATCACAAGGTAGGTTCGTTCGAGATTAGTTTACACAGGTCAGCCAAAGCTGTGACCACTGTCCTCCGCTTTGTTGGATGCCGCCTGAAGGCGTTGCGAACACATGACGCGGTCACAACAATACTTGTGCGGAACAGACACGGACGGAGGATCACCCTAATGAAGATATGGGTTCCAAATGGGGAAATCCAGGGCAGATTATTATTACGTAGAGCATGTGACGATTATCTCGAAAACGCTTGTCGAACGTTCACGTGCTACTGCTCTAAGGATCTCCGGGAACAGGTAGGACAGTGAAAATATCACTGGGCCGTAAGTGGTTGGATGTGCACGACTCTTCGCAGAACGTGGGCTTTGTAAAGTAGGATATAGGGTAATCTGTGACATCTCTGTGGAATCAACACAATGCTGGCGACTCACAAGTATTCCGGATCACATCGTTCATCGTACGTTGTTGAACATGGAGCTCCACAGCACACCACTCCTACGTATCCACATGTTGATGTAACGACATCGTCAGTTACGATTTCAGTGGGTACGAGGCCATCGGGATTCGACCTCACATTTTTGCTACATTAGGTCGCTTGTCGTCTCTACAAACGCCGTCATCGAGGTGAACGGCGTCTCGAAACGTGGAGCGCGCCACGGTCGCAGGCTGGGGGGAGCGGTGGTATGCTGTGGCAGACGTTCTCCTGCATTTACATGGGACCTGTGGTAGTAACCCAAGATACGCTGACAGCTGCGAACCACCTGCATCCCTTCATGGTTGATGTCTTCCCTATCGGCGATGTCACCTTTCAACAGTGTAACTGTCCGTGTCTCGCAGCCAGGAACGTGCAACAGTGAATTGAGGAACACTATAGTAAACCCATGTTGATGTCCCGAGGACCAAATTCGCCTGATGTAAATCCTATGGAAACCATCTGGGTCACTATCGGGAGCCATCACCGCGAACGGAAATCAGCAGCACGCTATTTACGCGATTTATCTGGAGTGTGCATGTGCATCTCATGTCACACACCTCCACAAACTACCAAGAAACTCTCGAATTCCTGATACGCAGAATCAGCAATATATTTCGTACAAAGACGGACAAAGAAGCTATTAAGCAGGTCGTCACAATGTTTTGGCTCTTCAGTGTATGTAGTATCTGCAAATAAACATTTTCTGATAATATTATTATTTTTTGTTAGATGCGGTTGGAATCTACCATGTTTCTATCTTCGACGTTGCCAAACAGTTCTCATTTTTCTTCCCCATGGATCCATTTTCTTTCTTCAGTTCACTCTGTTCCAGGGCCGATGGTAAATTCCCATTTGATAAGGTTTTCCTGTATCAGATTCGGCTGAAAATGTCTGATGGACTTGTATGAGGCATGTAACGGTACGCCTACGGTGGTAGCTAGACCTTTTTCGAAGGAAGCACTTCAGAATTCACAGCTTCCAGAAATCGGTGTCCAAATACGAAATGTCGGTAATTTTTGAGAGGTGCATATGGGGCCTGAAGATGGTATACTGAACTACTGAAACTGGTAGCGAAAATAAAACAAAATAACTTCCCAATTTGCACTGCTGTTTCGCGAATTTCTTTGTTAAATAAATGTTATAAATAATGTTACGAGCCAAGCCGAGGTCGCTTTGTCAGCAGGAGGTGAAGCGAAGAGTTGCAGTGACTGATCCTCTAGACAGCTGGGGCGCCAATGAAACATGTCAGTTAACAATCACTTATCGGCGATAGTCTTACAACCACTCTGTCCTCTTCCCGGTGCTGCCTAGTAGCGACACTGCCGAGTCTGCATCGCCAGACAGGGTGAAGTGATACGTCAGTGCCCGGCGGGAAACTTGCTAAGCGCAGGTCCTGCATTGCCTGTGGTCAATGCTGTGGCATGGTCGCAGAAGGATGCGGTGGTCGTGCATACCCGCAGCCTGGCGTGGCTGTGGACTCCCATCAAAGTCTCAGAGCTCCGAATGAGTAAAGCTGCACTTAATCTCAGCCCCATAAATATGGATGCCCCCGTTGTCGTTTTTCGAGATGGCGTGTAGGCAGACAACGCTGTAGCAACACAGCAACACGAAGGACAGCGAGAGTGGCGGTCCCAGCATACAGCAGATACAGCGGTAAATATACAGTACTGTCCCGGTAGTGGCGACACGTCGCCCAGCGTCAAAGGTAAACAGTCTGCAGACGGGTAGACTGGCCGCCATCCTCAGTCAGTCACCGTTGTAACCGGCAGGATCATGGTTCGTAGATCCGTTCCAAAGCCAGAGGGCTATCTATTTGAATCAGTGGACTACAATTTGGTGGCAACTCATAGACACTTGTTCAATTTACCAAAGCGTTCTGGAACTTAATAGAGATGGTGTTACATCGGTATCCTTGACGCAGATGGAATGAGAATGAGCATGAGGAGGGCGGAGTTTTTATAGGAGGCGATGACGCGATCCCCCACACAATGGAGACCGAAAGTTCTCTCGTTTTCTGAGCCTTTCAAAGCTCTGTGGTTTCAGAGCGTTCCTTCGCGTTTTACGTCCTGAAACGCTTTCTTAAGATATCTCTAAGTGAAGCAACGACATTCATTGTAGTTACAGTAGCACGGTCTGTCAGTTCCGCACTGTTATCAAAGTGCTGCATCAGTTGTTCTTCGCACCCCTCTCGCAAAGTCTGTCGAAACGGGTTCCTAGCTTGATTGAACTTCTGGCCTCCTATGCTGATAATCGGTTAAGACACCTCTGCATAGCTGGCAAACACTCCCCACTTTTCAACATCTACGTGAGTTTCTTCTTAAAAAATCATTCCGGTACTTATCTGACATTCTACTGTGCAACAGCAATAAGAATAGAAGCACATATGTAAAACGTTGCTGAGCGACTAGACGAAATCACAAGTAAGTGATTTATTCTGTGCTAATATATAATTGAAGTGTATTAGAAAGACAATTAGCGACCCCATGCAGTTATCCGGAAGCACTAAGGGAGATAAAAGTACCCGCCCATGCGTGTGCAGCGACAGCAGGGCAACAATGGACCAACCCGGCCAAGCTTTTATTACTTCTAATGTTGAATTTCAGTTGGATTGAAATATCTAAAGAATAGATTGGGAAAACACGGTCCAGGCATGTGATATTTACTTGAAGAATATGTGTGACAGGCGTTAGGGCAGCAATCTTCGTTCTTATTCGTTGGTTGAATTTGGGTGTGTGAAAATAGGGAACTGTGATCATTGGTCTGAAGAATAATTTACACTGCATTATTTTATTTACTTGGAAATACACACATGAAAAAAGTTTTGCATCTCTTCGGTTTCGAGAGTTCAGGAACCTATACTGAAAATTGGAAGACATATCATCATAAACATCATTCCAGCCCTTTTTATTGCTCATGCAAACCACACATTGCTTGTTGTATCACCATACAGCGAGACCTTCAGAAGTGATGGTCCACATTGCTGTACACACCGGTACCTCTAATACTCAGTAGCACGTCCTCTTACATTGATGCATGCCTGTATTTGTCGTAGCATACTATCTACAAGTTCATCAAGGCGCTATCGATCCATAATGTTCCACTCCTCAACGGCGATTCAGCGTAGATCCCTTAGAATGATTGGTGGGTCACGTCGTCCATAAACAGCCCTTCCAGTCTCTCCCAGGCATTTTTGATAGTGTTCATGTCTGGAGATCATGCTGGCCACTGTAGTCGAGCGATTTCGCTACCCTGAAGGAAGGCATTCACAAGATATGCACGATGGGGGCACGGATTGTCGTCCATGAAGACGAATGCTTCGCCAATATGCTGCCGATATGGTTGCACTATCGGTCAGACGATGGCATTCACGTATCGTACAGTCGTTAAAGCCCCTTCCGTGGCCACCAGCGATGTACGTCGGCCCCGCTTAATGCCACCCCCAAACAGCAGGGAACCTCCACCTTGCTGCACTCGCTGGGCAGTGTGTCTAAGGCGTTCGGCCTGACCGGGTTGCCTCCAATCACGTCTCCGACTGTTGTCTGGTTGAAGGCATATGCGACACTAATCGGCGAAGAGAAAGTGATGCCAGTCCTGAGAGGTCCATTCGGCATGCTGTTGGCCCCATCTGTACCGCACTGCATGGTGTCGTGGTTAAAAAGATGGACCTCGCCATGACGTCGGAAGTGAAGTTGCGCATCATGCAGCCTGTTGCGTACAGTTTGAGTCGAAACGCGACTTCCTGTGGCTGCACGAAAAGCATTATTCAACATGGTGGCGTTGCTATCAGTGTTCCTCCGAGCCATAATCAATAGGTAGCTCTTATCCACTGCAGTAGTAGACCTTGGGCGGCCTGAGCGAGGCATGTCATCTACAGTTCCTGCCTCACTGTATCTCCTCCATGACCCAACAACATCGCTTTGGTTCACTCCGAGACGCCTGGCCACTTCCCTTGTTAAGTAAGAGCCCTTCCTGGCACAAAGTAACAATGCCGACGCGATCGAACTGCGGTATTGATCGTCTAGACATTGTTGAACTTACGGAGAACACCAGACGTGTACCCCCTTCCTGGTAGAGTGACTGGAACTGATCATCTGTCGGATTCTTTCCGTCTAATAGACGCTGCTCATGCATGGTTGTTTATATCTTTGGGCGGTTTTAGCGATATCTCTGAACAGTCAAAGGGACTGTGTCTGTGATACAATATCCACAGTCAACATCTATCTTCAGCAGTTCTGGGAACCAGTGTGATGCAAAACTTTCTTTGGTGTGCGTATTTGCTTAATTGAAAATTAGAGTTATTACTTGGACTTCAGATATATTCTAAGAGAACCGAAAATTCAGATTTCGCATAGGGAAGAAGATGAAATTAAAAACGCTTTCAGGTCAAAATATAGCTCCAAATATTAATATTTCAATAAACCGTTGCTCGTATACTGAGGATTTAATGTTAGGACCCTATTGCGGGTGTTTTCGCCTGAACAAAATACTTTAATAATTTCAGAAGCATTCACAATCGGGAGTGCGTAAGAAGACAGTTTTACAAACGTTCTTAGTCACTTTCTGATAGAAGAAACGCCACAGCATTTTCTAAATCCTGTTTGAACTGCTTTATTCGGGGTCTGGTTTAGAGTTTTACTATGCACGTCACAATTTTGTAAGCGAATCATCTTGTTGGGAACCTGTAGATATGCTCATAAAATTTCAATTTCCTTATTTTTCGGTAGTTTCTTGTTATTATTTCCATTTTCGAATTTTGCGTTATTCTTGAAGGATATTTTCCATGCCACCTTTTTTGTGGAGTACGGCTCACAGTTACAACTTATTTTACACTGTCTGATTATGTTTTACCAGTTTTAATGAAGTATTAACCCAGATTGTTAATAGTTAACAGAGCTGGATAAAATACATATACTTACGTGTCACCGACATTCACGTAGACGTATCGCTGTTTCAGCTTCTTGATGATGAACCAGAGTTAGCCAATGCGTTCACTCCACACCTTTTTATACACTTGTTCTGTAGCTTAAAAGGTAAAAGAATAATGTCGTTGATACTGAAAACAGTTAGTCAGTAACGTAATATAAACTGCGTTGTTTCAGTACTACAGCTTTTCAATTCAAAAAACGTTTCTATTACGATGTGCTAGACACATCTATTGCCACGGTATTTATGTGCGCAGAACTGTCTTTCATTATATGTTCATTGCACAAAAAATTAATTATTGTAAACTGCCAATAATTTCTAACAATATTTGTTCTACTATCCACTACAGCTGCACCCCAGTTCCATATAAAAATATATATGGTTCTCGCAAAGTGAATCTACATCCTGCCCTGTCATAGGGCGATACTCATCAATTCGAATCAGTTGTAAGAAAGCGAGGACGTGTCGTCGATAACGATATTATCTAGTAGCAGGTGGGCTCAAATTTATTTGCCTTAAAATCTCAAAACTATTTCATGATTCGCCGTTATTCTCCTTGTAATTACAAACGGCACGTGACTCTGGGTCGCAAAAGCTTTCGCTAGCGTTGTACTTTTAATTTACGATGTTATAAACTAAAAATAGTATGAATATGGAAAGTATTCTCGAGCAAGTGTACATTACCTGCCTGACATGCACGAGATACCACCCTTTTAGCCCAAAAAGTTTCGAGACTGGATTAATAAAAAAACAGAGTCGAGTTAATATTGCGGTTCTAACGCTTAACATACTCTACACTTTTGGAACGGACGATGTGTTTTGATAGAAGTCGGTAAAGCGAAAACGAAAGGTGGTCTCGCTATGACTTCAGTCTGGATTTTGTCGGGTTTGTGAGGTACCACAGATAGCACCGTAAGGAGGAATTATTAAGGCGAGACCTGCGGCTTCATTGTATGGCCTGCAATAAAATGAGTCATTTGACCGCCCTCTATCTTGGCTACAAGACAGAAGCATAGTTGTTCAACCATCGTCCGCCTAGCGGCATGATGTGGTGATGATCACTCGTCTTCCACGTCACGTTTCGTTGCCAGTCTGGGACCAGTATACAACAACAAACCACTTTCCAACATACGACCACTATTAACATTTCAGCCCTGTGCATTGTAAGTGCCAGACCAATGCTCTACTAGAAGAAAATGGTATGTCACTGGACTCCAATTCGGAGGACAATGGTTCAAATCGTGCCCGAGTATCCAGTTTTAGAGTTTTCGTGATTCCCTAAGTAGCTAAAGGCGAAACGCGGGATAACATCGGTCGAAAGGGTATGGCTGATGCCCGTCGCCAAACTTCCCCTGGGCTTCTTTATTGACGGGACATTAAACTTTGGCGTTTCTTCATTCATCGGAGAGAGCGAATTCTCTGAGGGTCATCGAGATCATAATAGAGAGGATTAATCATCTTACAAGACAGTAGGTCGCCATTCTTCTATGATCCTAAGCCGATGTTCTTACGGAAATCGTGTCCGACGTTGGTCTGCAGTGGCATTTGTACCTGATGCTGCTGTATTTGGTACAAAGTGCAGTGACAGCAATAATGTAAGATCCTTTTTCCTTATTCAGTATTATAAATTGCTGTCAGCAGTATGGCCGTGCGTTCTTATCTGTCACGGCCGCTTCCAATATAATACTGTCTGCTCACCACTCACTGGTGGAATGCACATCTGTTGTTTTCAGTTGTTATTTTAAGCTTACTCCGTTATACGGCACAATAAAAGTCTCGACACTTTTTGGTCCGAGGGTGTGCGAAAGGATCTCTACAGTGTATACTCACTCAGTTAATTACACTGTAGTAAGTAGGTACCTACAATAAAGCATTAGTATATTTGGTGTCTAATGATTAATGGTTTTCCATAGTTCCGTTTTTTATTTTGTAGGAGAGTCTGCTTCTTTCGTTTATCCCTACAGTACATCTGAATGCCTAAAACAGTTTCTGTATAATAATGTGGGAAAATTCAGTCTTGTCGTTAACCTGTTAAACAGACCATAGATTCACATTACACTGGATCACTGGCATTTCGCCTACTGTTTATCGTGATATTCATGCCTATATCTCCAACATACGAATTTTTTCGTACGTTTTGTCTCTGAGAATCGTCTTCTCTGTGAACAAGCTTCGTTGTGGTCCAAGCATCAAGACTACTTTCAAAATCAAAAAGTGTCTGCTCTTGGTGAACTTTGCACATTGTATGTCACCTTCGAACAGCAGACTTTACTACTGTGAAAAACTACGCAGGAGTATCCACGTAAGTAACAGAAAAAAGCCCCTCGCTAGGCCTGCAAAAATATAAAATTATCATTACACGAGGGTTGGATCTTTAATAGTGGCAGCTATTTATTTACAGCTTGTACAAAACAGATACGTGTGTCAAAGTTTTACTGACCTTCAAAGTAGTCACCAGCATTGCTTATAACCCGTAGCCAGCGATTTGGAAGTCGTAGGAAACTCTTAGCAATGCCAGTTGTGTTGACAGTTGGAGCGGCGCCGTCTATTGCCCGACGAATTTGAAGCAGTTCTGAAGAAAATGCCGTAAAGTGTTTCCTTTGGCTCAGAAATCGATCTGAAAGCACGAGGGCTTAAGTCAGGGGAGTGCAGTAGGTGGTATAGCACTTAGCAGCCCCATCAGTCAAAGAAATCAGTAACAGCTTTCACTGTACGTGCTTGAGCATTGTCCTGCAAAATGCTGGTCAGGTCCTGCAGAAAGTGTCATCACTCCTGTCTCTATGCTGTTCATTTTCGGAACACAGCTTACGACCAGCTTAGAGGCAGAAGTGATGACACTTTCTACAGGTCCTGACCAGCATTTTGCAGGACAATGCTCAAGCACGTACAGTACCAGCTGTTACTGATTTGTTTGACTGATAGGGCTGCTAAGTGCTATACCACCTACTGCACTCCCCTGACTTAAGCCCTACTGACAAGGGAACCTCCCCATCGCACCCCCCTCAGATTTAGTTATAAGTTGGCACAGGGATAGGCCTTGAAAAACTGAACACAGATCAATCGAGAAAACAGGAAGAAGTTGTGTGGAACTATGAAAAAAATAAGCAAAATATACAAACTGAGTAGTCCATGCGCAAGGTAGGCAACATCAAGGAGAGCGTTGGCTTACGAGCGCCGTGGTCCCGTGGTTAGCGTGAACAGCTGTGGAACGACAGGTCGTTGGTTCAAATCTTCTCTCGGGAGAAAATTTTAATTTTTTATTTTCAGATAATTATCAGAGTTCAGGCGCTCACACATAATCAACTTCGCTCTCCAAAATTCCAGGACATGTTCAGATTTGCTTGAACATATGCAGAATTTGACGGTCTACGCACGGAAACATTTGAAAACGTAAAAAACATATGTTTTGACAGAGCACAGGGAAAACTGTGCGACTGTGAAACTGTTGAATTCATTTGATGCAGTTTATGTGACAAACTCTTATGTTTTCATCACTTTTTTTGGAGTGATTATCACATCCACAAGAAAACCTAAATCGGGCAAGGTAGAAGAATCTTTTTACCCATTCGCCAAGTGTGCAAGTTAGGTGGGTCGACAACATATTCCTGTCATGTGAAGCACATGCCGTCACCAGTGTCGTAAAGAATATATCAGACGTGTTTTCCTGTGGAGGAATCGGTTGACCTATGACCTTGCGATCAAATGTTTTCGGTTCCTATTGGAGAGGAACGTCCTTTCGTCTACGAATCGCACGGTTTTGCGGTGCGGTCGCAAAACACAGACACTAAACTTATTACAGTGAACAGAGACGTCAATGAATGAACGGACAGATCGTAACTTTGCGAAAATAAAATTTTCAGTCAAGGGAGGACTCGAACCAAGGACCTTTCGTTCCGCAGGTGCTCACTCTAACCACGAGACCATGGCGCTCATCAACTAATGTTTTTCTTTATGTTGCCTATCTTGCACATGGACTACTCAGTTTGTATATTTTGCTTATTTTTTCATAGTTCCACACAACTTCTTCCTGTTTTCTCGATTGATCTGTGTTCAGTTTTTCAAGGCCTATCCACTGTGTCAATTTATAACTAAATCTGAGGGGGGTGCGATGGGAAGGTTCCCTTGTGAGTTCAACTCGATTTCTAAACTGAAGGAAACACTTCACGGCATTCGCTTCAGAACTGCTACAAATTCGTCGGGCAATAGACCGCGCCGCTCGAACTGTCAACACAACTGGCACTGCTAAGAGTATCCTACGACTTCCACATCGCTGGCGACGGGTTACAAACAATGCTTGTGACTACTTTGAAGGTCAGTAAAACTTTTAAGCACGTATGTATTTTGTAGGAGTTGTAAATAAATAGTTGCTACTATTAAGGTTCCTACCCTCTTACATCAATCTTTCCTGGCTGTAAGGCATCACTATCGCAAGAAACTTTCATCAGAGCAGAAACCGGCGACGTCTCGCTGTCAGCACCATGTAAACAGAAAATAATTTTGACCAGGCGTCTTTATGCTTGCCAGCTTGAAAGCCGACAGCAACTTTTTGTCGTAATAAATAATACAATAATTTACAGTGACTGGCCCGTGTTTTTCTGCTTCTTATAAGAATTCATCTTTATTTAAAAGTTAATGTCAAAAGTATGTACCGTAGCGTCATTTACGAGCATTTCACAAGATGTGATTGACGATTATTTATCAGAAAGGACCACAACATAATAGTGAAACGTAATAATGTTCAAAGAAGTGGGATTTTCTGAAGTTTGCGGATGAAGTTTGAATAGACTGCTGTTTTGACTGTTGTAGAAAACTGATGCGGAAGTTATGTAAACAAAAGATTGTTTAGGAGGTGATGGGTGATTAGAGAAGGATTCCTATGGAAACTTTCGAAACCACATACTGGCCCAGATAGTTCCGGAAGAATGAAAGTAGTTGTTGTTGTTGGTTGTTGGTGTTGTTTTCTTTAGTCTCAAGCCTTGTTTCATGCAGCTTTCCATGCTACGATCCTATGCAAGCCCCTTCATCTCCAAATAACTACTGCAAACTACAGCCTTAAACTGGTGATCCCTTGGTGTCTCCAAATGTGTCCTGTCAACTGGCTCCTTCTTTTATTCAGCTTGCACCACAAATTTCCTTTCTCCCTAACTCTGTTCAGTGCCTCCTCATTAGTTACGTGATCTGCCCATCTAATCTCCAGCATTCTTCTATTCTAAACTGTTTATCGTCCATGTTAATTCCTTCTCCAAGTTTTTCTTTGCTTTTCTTTACTGGTTGTTCAATATACAAATTAAACAATATCGGGGAGCTACAACCTTGTCTCAGACGCTTCTCAACCACTGCTTCCCTTTTATTCCCCTCGACTCTCATAGCTGCCATCTGGTTTCTGCACAAGTTGTGAAAGGTCTTTCGCTTCGTATAGTTTACTCCTACTACCTTCAGAACTTCAAGGAGAGTACTCTAGTCAACAACGTCAAAAGCTTCCTCTAAAGCTACAAATGATATAGATATAGGTATGCCTCTCCTTAACCTATCTTCTAGATGGTTCGTAGTGTCAGTATCTCTACATTTCCCGGAACCCAAACTGATCTTCTCGGAGGTTTGCTGTACTAGTTTTTCCATTCTTCTGTAAATAATAAGTGTTAGTATTTTGCAACTAAGACTTATTAAACTGATAGTTTGGTAACATTCACACTTGTAAGCATCTACAGAATTAATTTAATAACTAGATAGAAACACAGTCGACGGCCTTTCCGCGGTGGCAACATCGGTTCCCTTCAGATCACCGAAGTTAAGTGCTGTCGGGGTTGGCTAGCACTTGGATGGGTGACCGACCGGTCTGCCGATCGCTGTTGGCAAGGGGGTGTACTCAGCCCTTGTGAGACAAATTGAGGAGTACTTGACGAAGAAGTAGCGGCTTCGGTCACGAAAACTGGCAACGGCTGGGAGAGCGGTGTGCTGACCTCACACATGTCTGTATCCGCATCCAGTGACGCCCATAGCCTTAGGATGACATGGCGGTCGGTCAGTGCCGTAAGGGTTTTCCGGAACCTGTTCGGAGGGAGTTTGGTTCAAATGGCTCTGAGCACTATGCGACTTAACTTCTGAGGTCATCAGTCGCCTAGAACTTAGAACTAATTAAACCTAACTAACATAAGGACATCACACACATCCATGCCCGAGGCAGGATTCGAACCTGCGACCGTAGCGGTCGCTCGGCTCCAGACTGTAGCGCCTACAACCGCTCGGCCACCCCGGCCAGCATTGGTTTATGACCGTCTGTCTTTCCCAAATAGACTCGAGACATAATCATAAATGACAGGTCATTAATGTTCCGATCGGCACACAATGGGAGAGTGTTCATACACCTGGTTTAATTTCGTCGGCCGCATACACATAAGAATCGTTTACCACTGGCATTCAGGACTCTGCCGTTTGAGAACAGCCTCATAAAGCACGGAAACCATAGCCAGGTAGTATATACCCGTGTTACACAGTGCCACTGCGGCCGCTTCCGTCTGATGCACCAGCACAGGGCGACAATGAGTTCCAAATCAAACATCGAGCGTGTTAAACAGGTCGCGGCAATCAGCGAAATTGCGAGCCGAAATCCAATAACGCGCGAGCGTAAACAAAACAGCGCTCCCGCGCCAGTGCGGCGGGCATTTGGCGCTGATTGTGGCGGTCTGCCAGCGCCGGCCGCGCCCGTGTTTGCCGTGTCACGCGGCAAGTGTTGGCCAGATTTACAGAATTCATTGTCTGCTCTCGACGGTTAGGTGGAATAGCTAGTCGAACCATTAATGCTGGAATGCACCATCTGTGCGAGCTCTTGACAATTAGGCTGGAAGTAGTACAACAGCTAGGACGCTGGGTCGGGTCTTCTATCTATATCTTTGCTTCCTAGGTCAAAGCATGGTTCAAAAAAAAAAAAATGGTTCAGATGGCTCTGAGCACTATGGGACTTAACTGCTGAGGTCATCAGTCCCCTAGAACTTAGAACTACTTAAACCTAACTAACCTAAGGACATCACACACATCCATACCCGAGGCAGGCTTCGAACCTGCGACCGTAGCGGTATTCGCGGTTCCAGACTGTAGCGCCTAGAACAGCTCGACCACTCCGACCAGCCAAAGCCTGGTAAGTGACGGAAGATACATAGTACTGGTACATTCCACAACAGTGTCACGCCTGGCTAGCAATTTTGTCGGTACCTGAAAGCCGTCTCCCATAGTAAATGTCCCTGCACGAGTTGTAAGCCACTGACACGCTGCAAAGACTCTTTGCGCTTTTCTCGTCTCGAGGGAAATACCGTCTTTGATTCTACAGCAAAAGCACATTTGCACGGTATACTTTAAAGGCAAAACCCTGCCAATTAGTTAAGTAACTAGGCGGTTATAATTCGCTTGGCCTTGCGGATGAACACAAAGGAGCTCTTCCGCTGATAAGGGGCCCGCTTGTATGCTACTTTGCCGCGTGACCGCACTGCACTCTGTCATGGTTTTATCTACTAAGTTCAGACGCTTCTTTGCCGAGACGGTCTCTTCTAAGCCACAGCATTCACGAATGTGTCATGAGAGCGTTCCTTGTTAGTGTGCCTTGACATACTTCAGGGTGCTTATTATTAAACTTTCTCTACTTGAGAGGGCCCAAATGAGAAAACATTTGTAGGGACACTCAGAAGAGAAATAACGAATAACCCATTGAAAGAAACATTTTAATTTCTACGTGAGAGGTTTCTTGGTGGTTACACAGTTTTGAACGATAGGACAATGACTCGTTTTTTCTCCAAATGTTTTACGGAGTAACCATGCGACCTCAAGAGCAAAGTGAGATTGAGTTTCATCATGCATCGAAGCCGTTGAATTCTAAGCATCTGTCTCCCGTAGAGCAGGGATCCCTATCCCTTGTTGGCGAAGCAGATCACAATAAGATGTGCCGTTCACGCTGAATGCCCTTGACCGTTGGGTCCCGAGTTCCTCGAAGAATAATGAGCCAGTAATGAAATGCGGCAAGAAGCCACACCTCACAGTGACGCGTTCACTATGCAGAGGAACTTCCTGAATGTTGATTGGCAGTGACGATCCCAAAATGTCACAACTGTGATCACTGCTCCAGTGAGTATAAAGTGTGCATCATCACTCTAAGAAGTGTTCAAAGGCAACACGTCCTCAACTTCGACCTTTTCAAGAAACGTAAGAGAAGAATCTTCTCCAATGTCTGCGTCACGTGGTGAAACTTGGTGAGAAATGTAAAGTTTGCGTGGATACCATTTCATAATTGCTCGCAGCGCTTTTCTAACCGTGGACCATGGAATGTTTAGCTGTCGCGACAACTCGTTCGCCTCTTGAATGTCGCACATTGCATCCAGAATTTCAGCCACACCAGCAGTAACTTCTTCAGCAATTAGTTGCGCCATTAGTTGTCGGCCTCTCCCAGTAGCAAACTGAATCACATGACGATCGTTCGAAACTGTTAAACCATCAAGATCACCAAGTTTGGACCGTCTCATGTGGAAATTAAAATGTGTTTCTTTTCGTTATTTCCCTTCCGAATGTCCTTAGGAATATTTGTACAAATTTTCATTGCCCTACGATCACTAACGTTTCATCGGGGCCCTCCCAAGAAGCGAAATTATAACCACCCTGTGTTCAGTGGATTTTTCAGCTTTGCAGATAAGTTACCTTGCGACCAATGTTAGACCTTGCACGGCGTCCTCGATTACTTACCCAACGATAAACACGTTTTCGCCCAGCTAATATCGATGGTAGGAAAAATCGATTGTCAAGCGCCCCTTCCGCTAAGTGAACGAAGCGTCAGTTACTCAATTCTAGGTGCGTTCGTGTTTGGAGTCCGTTGACCCCGGGCGGAGCCGTGAGCTACGCATCGTGTCGTACCGGCTGATTGAGTCCCCACCGCCATGGGCTGACCTTCAGTGAAACATTACTGATTTGTGACACATGATATTCCTGACAAGTATTTTACAAAGGTTTCCAGTGTGCCGTACACCCGCTCTCGTGCCAACCACGCCGGCCACCCAATGCATTGCAGTGAAGATTGTGTTAACCGCTGTTATGGCGTGTGACGCAATACCAAGAATTCTGACCTGTGATGAGATTAACCGTCACTAGAAGTGTGAGACGGGAGCAGTGTCTGCCTCATAAAGTGTCTAAACAGAGTATATCAGTCAAACAGTGTAAAACGTCTTGACATTGGTTACTGTAGAACCCTTTCGATCAATATGTTGAATATTATTGAGCAGGCGCATCCTGATTAGAAACTACTTCCCAAACAATTTATTTTGATCGATCCCCAGATGAGGTTCATAGCACATGCCATTCTGTTTTTACGTTTTATTTCATTTCTTGTCCCAAACAAAGCATTCCGTATGGGCTCTTAGCAAACTGGACTCGCATTTGGGAGGACGACGGTTCAATCCCGTGTCCGGCCGTCCTGATTTAGGTTTTCCGTGATTTCCCTAAATCGCTTCAGGCAAATGCCGGGATGGTTCCTTAGAAAGGGCACGGCCGATTTCTTTCCCCATCCCTCCCTAACTCGAGCTAGTGCTCCGTCTCTAATGACCTCGTTATCGACGGGACGTTAAACAGTTATCTCCTCCTCCTCTGTATGGACTCACACATTGCACACAGAGCACTACTTTCCTGCATTTTTCTTGCAAATTCCACACTGTCTTGTTCTCCCAAATCTATTGCGTTAAATCATGTTTCCAGTTCCAAAAGTTCTTAGTTCAGCTGGTGCACGCGATGTGGACGCTTTCGGGTAAGAGGAATGTTCTGCCCCTTTTGGGTCAGAAGCAACGTATGTTGAGCAAGATATGCCCTTACCACCATCCTTCTGAACTGAAGCAGTAGAATATTTTAATTCGTGAGGCAGTAAATGCGGGACAGCGCATGGCCTTCTGTTCGAATCCCACTGGTTTCTCGCGAAAGAAGTGTTTTAGATATCGGCGTCCGTAATATCGAACCATTTGCCCATCAATGCTCAAACTATCAGAAAAAACTTGAAATTTCAAAAATTCTTATTCAACAAGTCCATCATGGGAGAAATTTTGAAACCTCTATTCCGTTTGTCAGCTGGGGTTGTGTACAGGTGTATGTTATCACTGAAGTGAAAGTTGCACTTGATTTCCAGGTATCTGCTGCGGCTCGTACACTGTCATACGCACCTTATATCACTGTCCACACCTTCAATTCAATATAACTATACCTTTGGGACACCATGGTGTCAAAAAATGGTTCAAATGGCTCTGAGCACTATGGGACTCAACATCTTAGGTCATAAGTCCCCTAGAACTTAGAACTACTTAAACCTAACTAACCTAAGGACATCACACACACCCATGCCCGAGGCAGGATTCGAACCTGCGACCGTAGCAGTCCCGCGGTTCCGGACTGCAGCGCCAGAACCGCTAGACCACCGCGGCCGGCACCATGGTGTCCCAATGGTATCCATCGAAGAGCAGTATAATTAAGAACTTCTTCATAAATTCATTGGATAAGTCAAAACTGTGACTATTGTTCTGTGTAGCATACCTGACAGTTTCACTGGCAATCAAGTTCAGTATTTGTGCATCGAAAAATTCTTCAAATCAGTCAACTGCAGACCTTCCTTTTAGTGCTGCAACCAAACTGCAGTTGCTCGGTTCATTTTCTGCTGGACTGGGGTTGGTTTTACTGCAAGTTAATCTCACGTTGTTCATTTAGATATGATTAGATTTCATTTTCTTTTTGTGACGGTCTGCATTTTACTCAACTATCCTGCCTTTATTAGTACGAACTTCCAAGGTACCTTTCACATTAGCTGGAACAGTATCTACCAATACAGCATGAAAAGGTTACATCGATGAAAAATGTAAGCGTAATGTTGCAAAGCGATATGAAATGGCACGAGCAAGTAAGGATTGTAATAGTGAAGGGAATATTCGACTTCGTTTTATTGGGAGAATTCTAGGGAAGTGTGGTTCATCTGTAAAGGAGACTGCTTATAGAACACCAGTGCGACCCATTCTTGAGTACTGCTCAAGTGCTTGGGATACAGGTCAGGCCAGATTAAAGGAAGACATCGACTCACATTACAGGTGGGCTGCTAGATTTGTTATCGTTAGATTCCATCATCACCTGAGTATTACGGAGACACTTCGTGAGCTCAAACGTGAATCCTTCGCTATATATGCGAGTGGAATAGAAAATGAAATGACTAGTAGTGGTACAAGGTACCCTCTGCCTGCACTATACGATGGCGTGTGGAGTATTGATATAGATGTAGATGTAATTGTAAAACATTGCTACTTAGATATCCAGGTTAAGGCCAAACAGATAGTAAGAGGGTATCATGTCTCACGAATGTTATTAATTGTCATATCGTGGCTGCGTGGGATGTACGTTGGAACAGACAACATATTTCAAGATTCATTTTGTGGCATAGGTTCTATGAACTTTTTGAACAAGGATATTGACGATACACAATACTTGGCTTGTCTCCCACTGCTTCGTGCGTTTTTCTAACTCATTTACGCTAACTCATCATGATTTTTGACAAATCGAGAAATTCATTCGAACTTTTCTCTGTCTTCCATTAATCAAACTTGATAACGGTCTCAGATATACGAACAGATCGCAAAACGGGTCTCCCATGCGTACTGTAAACGGCTTTTTCGCGCATTAGCTGTTTTGCGACAAGTCGAGTGCTCGCACTATTCTGAATATAAAGTGTAGTGATTTTACATCAACATATTAAACTATTAGTGGACATTACCGTTACAGTTACTTCGCTTATCGATCAATGCTGGAATTTGCAGAATCATCGTAATGCTGAGTTACATTTTGTAAGAAAACTAACCCAGTCAATACCAGTTGATTTTAATTTTCTCGAAAGTCTGAGCACTCGCTCAACTACACTATGTGATCAAAAGTATCCGGACTCCACCAAAAATTACGTTTTTCATATTAGATGCATTGTGCTGCCACCTACTGCCAAGTACTCCACATAAGCGACCTCAGTAGTCGTCAGACATCATGAGAGAGCAGAATCAGGACTTCGAACGTGGTCAGGTGATTGGGTGTCACTTGTGTCATACGTCTGTACGCGACATTTCCACACTCCTAAACATCCCTAGTTCTACTATTCTCGATGTGATAGTGAAATGGAAACGTAAAGGGACACGTACGGCGCAAAAGCGTACAGACCGACCTCGCCTGTTGACTGACAGAGACCGCTGACAGTTGAAGAGGGACGTAATGTGTAATAGGCAGACATATATCCAGACCATCACACACGAATTCCAAACTGCATCAGGATCCACTACAAGTACTTTGACAGTTAGGCGGGAGGTGAGAAAACTTGGATTTAATGGTCGATCGGCTGCTCATAAGCCACACATCACGCCGGTAAATGCCAAACGAGGCATCGTTTGGTGAAAGGAGCGTAAACATTGAACGATTGGACAGTGGAAAACGTTGTGTGGAGCGACGAATCACGGTACACAATGTGGCGATCCGATGGCAGGGTGTGGGTGTGGCGAACGCCCGGTGAACGTCATCTGCCAGCGTGTGTAATGCCAACAGTAAAATTCGAAGGCGGTTGTGTTATGGTGTGGTCGTGTTTGTCGTAGAAGGGACTTGCACCTCTGCGTGACACTATCACAGCACAAGCCTACATTGATATTTTAAGCACCTTCTTGCTTCCCACTGTTGAAGAGCAATTCGGGGATGGTGCCTCCATCCTTCAAAACTATCGAGCACCTGTTCGTAATGCACGGCCTGTGGCGGAGTGATTACATGACAGTAACATCCCTGTAATGGACTGGCAAGCACAGAGTCCTCACCTGATTCCTATAGAACATCTTTGGGATAGTTTCGAATACCAACTTCGTGGCATGCCTCACCGACCTCTCCTCAGTGCAGCATTGCTTGAAGAATGGGCTGCCATTCCCCAAGAAATGTTAAAGCACCTGACTGAACGTATGCCTGGGGGAGTGGAGGCTGTCATCAAGGCTAAGCGTGGGCCAATACCATATTGAATTCTAGCATTACCGATGGAGGGCACCACGAACTTGTAAGTCATTTTCAGCCAGGTGTCCGGATACTTTTGATCACATAGTGCGTGACAAAACAAGACATGTGGTCTCTCAGATTTTGGCTCAAATGGCTCTGAGCACTATGGGACTCAACTGCTGTGGTCATCAGTCCCCTAGAACCTAGAACTACTTAAACCTAACTAACCTAAGGACATCACACACATCCATGCCCGAGGCAGGATTCGAACCTGCGACCGTAGCAGTCGCACGGTTCCGGACTGCGCGCCTAGAACCGCGAGACCACCGCGGCCGGCTATCAGATTTTGCCTACGCGATTGCTCGCATTGTGCTTCCGAGTGTATTGCCGAGCTGCTGTTTCCATTTTAAGATCAGTATTCTTACGACCCACCTAGATATCTTCTTCAGGGGTTTAACAAAATAAATATTGTCGTTTGATTAAGTAACACGCAGAGATATATGTACATCCTTGAATTCTATGTTATGGAGACAATGAATCAAAGCAGTTTCTTTGTAGTCCTACTCACTTCATACTCTCCGCAGCTCGTGGTCGTGCGGTAGCGTTCTCGCTTCCCGCGCCCGGGTTCCCGGGTTCGATTCCCGGCGGGGTCAGGGATTTTCTCTGCCTCGTGATGACTTGGTGTTGTGTGATGTCCTTAGGTTAGTTAGGTTTAAGTAGTTCTAAGTTCTAGGGGACTGATGACCAAAGATGTTAAGTCCCATAGTGCTCAGAACCATTTGAACCATTTTTGAACCATCACTTCACACTGTCTAGATGCATGTAAGATCACCATGTTTGTAACTTTCAGTGAATTTTGAATAATAATGTTGCTATTGAGCTAAAATGACTTCCTTATTGAATATGTACCTCCAGTAACACTAATCGTCTACAAGTTTATTACATGTTTCAGCAGCTTAATTCCACTAGGAATCTCATGCTACCATATGCATACGGGCAACCTTTCTGTTACAACCTATAGTCTAAATTGTTTTTATACGAAATCCGATCTTTCTTGTTGTGCACTGCGACGTATGTCATTACATTGTACTGCACTTTAACATGGCCAACGATCACACAGCTGGTCGCTCTCCTACAGCAATCTGTGCACCTTGTTTCATCATGATAGGAAAAAACAATAGTAACAAAGTGCAGAATCAGCTCCAGTAGGGAGTTTTTAAAAATCCTATCTTAAATAGAAAATAAAATAATATTCTTTTTACACCCACTCAGACTTTGTGGTTTCTACTGCATCGGAATAATTAGTATTTTGAGGTTTAATGCAATCTAGCCCTCCATTTTTAGTTCGATATATTTTACAGATGAAAAATGACACTGGCTGCCTTTAGACAGAGAATCGTAAAAGTTGTATGAGTATCATATGTACAGAAGCGGTAAGGCGGCACAGTAGTTCAGGCAGTCGTGGTCGGACACTCGGCCAGTGCACATCGTGCGGTGACGTGCGGTCGCGCCGGCCGGTGTTTACATCGCGAGCGGTTCTGAGCTGGAGTGCCGAGCAGCGTGTGCGAGAGAGGTCTACGTTTGTTTGCTGTGTAACTTTTGTAAGTACAATGTCGACAATTAACAGAGCCAACAGCGTTCAGTGTGTTTTCGATCGCGCTGCTTTGCGGTCGAAGGCGTTTGAGATTCGTGAGTGGTTTTTTGAGGATTTGAAACTACCTGACGATATAGTCGACACGTTTCAGTTACACTTTGTCCAGTACGCTTTATTTGTCAGATTTATTTCGAGTGGCGCTTACGAAAAATTTATTGGGGAGCATGCTGGCGTGAGCCAATTTCGTCCTACCGGTGCTGATGGTAGTGTTAGTAATATCCATATCGTGCCTACGGGATACGGAGTGAGAATCGTCAGGGTGTTTCATTTCTCATCTGAGTGCCCTAAGGAGCTCACTGCAGGTTCTCTGTCACTATACGGCGCTGTTCTGTCGGTCACCAATGAAAAATGCTCAAGGGCATATCGTTACCAAGTTAACAGCGGCGTGGAAGTGTACGTGTTGACTTAAAAAAGCGAATATCTTCGTATGCTGTCACTGGCAGCTGTCGCTCGTAGGTAACTTAAGCTGGTCAAGCTCCTACCTATTCGATGTGCCATATGAGTTATTGCATTGTTATCGTGTCTATGTATTTATTTTACATACGGACGACCAGAGCATAATATTGGAGAAAACTGATAGTAAATATGATAGTTGTGAGGTAACGGGCGAGTCGTGGCGCCCTGAAAATATTTTAAGTTCACAGTTGGCGGCCACTGCTCGGGCCGCTCGGCAAGGCGCGGCTCGTAAGCAAGCGCGTGATGCCGCACAACGGCCGGACCACGTGGTCCATAGAGCACGTGGCTGGGAATTCCTTGGTCACGTTGTGCGCCGGGAGGGCCAAAGATGGCGGACTTTGTGAAACATTTATGGCAGACATTTCACAGTCCGTTGCGAAATTAAGAGTAGCCAGATGAATCATGATACCTCGAAAAGAAACATGTACATTACTATTATTTGCACTAAGATTCTGATGGTGTAATCAGATTTTCAATATCTTCATTAGTTTAAAGTTTGGCATCTGACTGTAAATTATACAAGAAACACCCAGCAACGAATTTCCTAAATATAAACGCTTCATCCCATTTTGTTGATGGCCGTGTCTTTAGAAAGCTATTAGTGTAAACCTAAATTGGTATGAATTACAGGTATTTAACTTGAATAGTGCATCAGTTATTGGAGGTCAAAGTCGCCGATTACTATCGATCGCGTCAAGTCATAAGTTCTCCACAGTTGCACGAAAAAACGGTAGCAGCATGCATATAAATAAATTTATTCACCTATGTCTTTGTTTATATCCGATATATACTATTCATGAAGATTGGTTAAATATTTACTGTGTTTTGGAAAGCACAGAGACATTAGGCTACTGGCCTACCTTTGGTTCTATTCCTTTGATTTATGTTTATTTAATTTGTTTAAGTATCTAATAATGTGTGTTAGAGCGTGTTTATGGTCCAGCCGTAGGAATATTTATTTAATTTCAAGTTGTTTCAATGTAAATCCAGTATTTCGTATCTGCTTTATGTTTTTGAGTGTACTTTAGCTTGAAATCGTGGAGGGAGCGCTCTAGCCAATCACAGCGCACGTTACTAAGGGAGGCGACTACCGAAGTGAATGGAAGGGAGTTCGGGGCGGAACGACACAAGGGAAGTGCGGGACGCGACGGTGCGACGGACGCGGGGTTGGCGGAAAGACTAGGGACAGTGGAGCAATTTGCGCGTGTCGAGGAGGATAGAAATATTTCGTGAGTGCCGACCTGTGCTCTGGTGAGATTTCCGTGACTTCTACAGTGAAGACGTAGTATGCGTTCAGAAGTGAATATCTCGCTATCTATGTTGCTGTTCATAACTAAATACGTGCAGTAGGAATCTATTGTTTCCCTGTTATTCAACTTATGTTTTATTTAATTGCTGGGCCATCGACACCAATAAGTGTTTTGCAGAAATATAACACATTCTGAAAAGCAATTCTACTATCGAACTCATCACTTAAAGGCGTTAAGATAGTACCTGCAAATTTTATTTAGTTGCAATCATTCATTTATAAATTTATATGTTACTTTTGTAATTCGCAATTACCGAGTGATAGAAACCTTCAACCATTTGATTTATGTGTGTATTCCTATCGTATACTGTAGAGTCTGCAGTGTTTGGCCCGTAATGCGGCAACTACGTATCACAGCTCCTAGACAACGAAACCAGCCAAAACTTTTAATATTTCAACTCTGAGTCAGAGGGTGTGTAGTTATTTGAAAGCCCACATAGTAAATTGTACAGAAGAATAAATAGTAGATAACAGCAATAATTTTTTACGGGGCAAGGAGAAATATTGTAATATCAAAAAGAATTGCTGAATTCGCTCAACATACAAAAACAAGCAAGGACAGATTTGCTTGTCACAACAAAATTCATCATTTCTGTAGCTACACGTTCTAACAACAGTAAGCCATTAGACATAGAAGATGGCTGAATTCGTGTCTGAGGAGTGCTGTTTCAGCTTAGGCATGTTGTACTGCGAGAACATATTTGCTTAACAGGTTTGTTGGTTGATTTGAGCGTAAGGTGTCTTCTGTCACTGAAGCTACAGCAGCTGATATTCTGGTTTTTAGTTCACCAGTGTCGCGAGGTAAGGGAGGAAAGTAAGCTCATTGTTTACATATCCCCACAGGAAGAAATCACACGGTGTTAAGGCAGGCTGGCCGTGGTGGCCGAGCGGTTCTAAGCGCTTCAGTCCGGAACCGCGCCACCGCTACGGTCGCAGGTTCGAATCCTGCCTCGGGCATGAATGCATGTGATGTCCTTAGGTTAGTTAGCTTTAAGTAGTTCTAAGCTCTAGGGGACTGATGACCTCAGATGTTAAGTCCCGTTGTGCTCAGAGCGATTTAAACCATTTGATTTTTTTTTTTTTTTTAGTCAGGGTACCTAGGAGGTCAAGAGTGTAAAGCCTGGCAACGCGGTCCTGTACGCCCTATCCAACGTTGAGGCACTTTGGCATTGAGGAAACTGCGCAAATTCTTGTGCCAGTGCAGTGGTGCTCCATCTTGCTGATAGATGGAATTGTCAGAGTGAACCATATCTAGCATTGCAAGATATGGTGTCCTGTTATGGTTTCTTCCTCAAAAAAGTAGAGTCCATAAACCTTGCTTTGCGAAACAGCACAAAAAACATTCACTTTTGGTGAATCACGTTCGTGTTCAGTTGTTTCATGAGGATTTTTGAGCCCCCATATACGCACATTATGACGGTGAACCTTACCATTAATATGGAAAGTTGTCTCATCGCTGAATATCAACAGTGACATAATAGTGTCATCTTCAAAAAAATGGTTCAAATGGTTCTGAGCACTATGGGACTTAGCTGCTGAGGTCATCAGTCCCCTAGAACTACTTAAACCTAACTAACCTAAGGACATCACACACATCCATGCCCGAGGCATGATTCGAACCTGCGACCGTAGCGGTCGCACGGCTGCAGACTGAAGCGCCTAGAACCGCTCGGCAACTCCGGCTGGCTTTCATCTTCCATTTCCTCTAGAAAAGCACTGCTAAAGTCCACTCGCTTCGCTTTGTCAGTATCTCGAAGAGCTTGTACCAGTTGTAATCGGTATGGTTTGAGGGCTAAACGACGCCATAACACACGCCACACTGTCATGAACGGTATCGCAAGTTCTCGGCTAGCACGGCTAGTAGACTCGCGGGAGCTCCGTTCAAATGCTCGTCGGATTTGTTCCACTCTTTGTTCAGGAACGCGTGGCCGACCAGAACTTTTGCCTTTACACAGGCACCCTGTTTCTTCAAACTGCTTACACCACCGTCGAATGTTCTTTGGTGCTGGTGGTTTAGCACGAAATCGAATATGAAACACCCGCTGAACTGCGATCACTGATTGAGTACGACTAAATTCAATAACACAATACGTCTTCTGTTGCGCGGACGCCATATTGCGTGAGGCTGGCTGCACGCTCCAAGTCAGCGCTCGTAGCGACATCTAGCGAATCTTCTCTGAAACTCTAGACCATGCCGATTACATCTAGCGCTGTTTCAGTTACCTAGTGACATTTGTCTCAATATTATTACAAGTTAAAATCGGATCATTCTTTTTGGGGCGTCCTGTATTTAAACCAAACAGTTTGTAGTTGGCGTTCACAAGCGAAGAACACATGGGTTTGGGAACACGAAAAACGAACGACAACAAGCAGGATTATACGAAATACATATTAAAGCATATGACGCGAGGTATATAGGACAGATGGAAACAAATTTTTGGCAAAGTATAAAAAAAAAGCAGACTATTTCCGACTGGCCAGTTATGGTAAATCTGTAGTAGCCAAACATATATACGAAACAGGCCACCCACCAAAAGACATTAAAGAGGACTTGGAAGTGGTACAAGAAGCAAAGAAAGGAAGACAGCTTGACTTCTTTCAAGAACTAGAAATATCAGTTCAACGCGATGGACTTGATAATGTGCTTAGTGTAAAAAGGCAGAGAACTGTAACGGATTTTTCAACAAATTCATTGACGTTTTTTGAATGCAATGGCAATGTGATGTATGTGAGCAGTTTGCATAAGTAGATATTGACAACGTTGATTCTTCATGTCATATGTTGCGTTTCTGGATTACAGTGAAACAGATGGCGGCTCTATGTAGTCAATTGTAGCTGTGTATTTGCTTGCAGAACAAGCCAGTTTATGGGAAGGTAGCACGTGTGATATTAAGCAGACGCGACCTTTGTTGCCAATGTAGAAAATTGATGAGGAATATTGCTGTCAGCTGCAGCTGGAACTTACGTTGAATCAGTGGTGGTGAGGGAAGATGTTTAATAGACCGGGATTCGAACCCAGGCTCCGCTGCTTACGAGGCAGGTGCGTTAACCTTTGCGCCACGCGTGACACAGCTTTAACGCACCTGCGCGGACTATCTCAGCACGCGTCACCACTGATCCACATTCCCACCGAGCGATACCTGTCCGCAGTCCCTGTCCATTGACTACATATTCGCTGCTCTGACATTCCGACAGGAGATCGGACGTATTTGTGCATCCGCTCTGAGGAAGGTGGATCCATTCCCCAGCTAGATGAATCGGACATGACCGAAAGAACAGACACCACGCATACATATAACATACACTATAGAACAGGGAGTACTTCGACGAATGGCTGGTAGTATGAAGAAACGAAAAAGGAAAGGAGGTGCTGTCCATTTTGTGCTGTCACCGCCAGACACCACACTTGCTAGGTGGTAGCCTTTAAATCGGCCGCGGTCCGTTAGTATACGTCGGACCCGCGTGTCGCCACTATCAGTGATTGCAGACCGAGCGCCGCCACACGGCAGGTCTAGTCTAGAGACACTCCCTAGCACTCACCCCAGTTGTACAGCCGACTTTGCTATCGATGGTTCACTGTCTACATACGCTCTCATTTGCAGAGACGACAGTTTAGCATAGCCCTCAGCTACGTCATTTGCTACGACCTAGCAAGGCGCCATATTCAGTTACTATAATTACTATCTTCAAGAACGTATTCTGAACAGATAATATTGTGAACCATGTACCGTCAAGAGCGACGTTCATCATTAATGGATTAAAGTATCAACTAATTACGTCCATTTTCTGAATTCTCATTTCTTGTCATATTCCAGACCTCACGTCAGTATTCTTCTCTCCTCGCGCCGGCCTGCGTGAGCTAGAACGCATGCATTTCGGCCTGCACTCGTAACATGGTGTTGGCTCTTCTTCTAACACAAAACATTTTAAACTGTTATTTCGTGACAATTTTGTGCTTCTTGAGAGTTGAACGCAAGCAGTCAGACGATGGGAATTTGAATCCAGAAATGTAAATGTGGATAACATTCCTGACATTTACGTATTTCATACTAAACAACAACGGTTATAAAGTTTTTACTTGACTCCGCTAGTACTGTCACAGTCTCAGATGTTTACTCATCTCTTCCTAAATAAACGTACGATTCCTCCAGGGAAAATTACTGATGTTAATACTCAGGCCGGCATAATTTCTAATAACAGTTTAAGTAGTCGGCCACAGTCGGCTGTATGAAACCTCATAAAGTGCACTACGCGGGTTTTTAGTCTTCCGCCACCGCACGGGAAAAAAAATGTAGGGGAGAAGGGGTAAAAGAAAAAAAGAAACACGCAGCCCCCGCTCCGGAGGGAACAGAGCCCAGCCACGAATTTATTACGTCCGCGGCGTCGGGACACGCGTAAATTGTTCCCGCTAATACGTCCCGCGAGAAATTATCATCAGAAACTCTGCCGGCGAAACATTTACACAGCCGCGAAATTTGCGGCCGTCCGAGGTTGAGCCGGGTCGTGCCCCCGAGCGCTCTGACATTTATTTAATTAGCCCCGTGAATTTTAATTCTCGCGGCGGGCGGCAGCGCTTCCTGCTAGGATTCTTCAGCGGCGGAGCACCGCCGGCGCGTCGCGGTCGGTCGGCGCCCGCCGCTCGCCAGTGTGCAGTGATTCAAGGGAACGCGCTCGGCGGCTGTGCCGGCTCACCCCGTGAGCTCTGGGGCAGCCGGGCCAGTTAGCTCGGAAGGAAGAGAGAGAGAGAGAGAGAGAGAGAGAGAGAGAGAGAGAGAGTGAAGGGGAGGGGGAGAGGGGGAGTGGAACCTGCCCGCCACCTAATCTGGGAGCCGAGTCTAATGAAGTCGCGGCCAGATTGCGTGCTAAGTGCGGCGGCCTTAACGGGGTTGCAGGGAGCCCGCCAGGTAGCCTTGTCCTCACACGGGCAGCCCTTCATCCAACCCCGCACCGGCTCTCACCGGTGCGGCTAGCTCTGTGTATTTGGCCACAGCGGAGCCACTGCCGGCCGTCCCGAACATCCCAGCCGCACCGCAGTGCTACTATTCCTCGTTCCGCGAAAATGGAGTGTAGCGGTTAACGCGTGACGCCAGAGGGCTCCGAGCGGATATTACGGAATGACCGACCTGTGGGTTACTCTCTGTCGCGTAGATGAACCGCGTATATTCATACAGCGGAACGATTAGACGCCATAGAGCGGGCGATATGGGGGACCATATTAAGCGGCGATCGGCGAAGGCAAATCCTTTCAGTCCCTTGTTAACACACGCTATCCTCGGTTTCTCGCTGTTAATGCGAAACTATGCGCTCCACTGTTGTTACTGCGCGACACCCATCGTAGTAGAGTTTCAGTGTCGTCAGTTTATAGCTCGCTAAACACAAGCGCGAAAGCGACGTGGTTTCCACCCAGACTTCTTCACCACCTCCTCTGTTTTTAAGTAGCGGATTCGTCTGTATCTCAGCTGTAGTTTGGACGTTAACTGCTGTAGGAGCTCGGATGCATCTTACACAGGGTGATTCAGTGATGATGTTGCAAACTTTCAGTGATGAGGGAAGGGTAAGTTTGTTAATCTGAGGTAAGGGGCCATGGTCCCAAAACGACCACTTGGAAACTTACAAGTGAAAATCGTTCTTTTACCTCTGACAATGGACCTCTTGTACTGCAAACTCTTTCTCATAGAGGAGAACGTCTTCTACCGCAAGCTCTTTGCTTTCAATATTTTGAGAAGAGAGTGTATGGACCGAAACAGGAAAAATATGTCCAATAAACAAGGTTTTTAATGGGCATATCTTAAGACCTTGAAACGCCGCTTAGGAAACTTAATGAATTACTGTGCTGATAAACCCCTTACTTTATTTGATTTTCAAGCAGCTGAGCAAAACTGAACGTACTCAGACATTACTCTCTTTACTTATTCTGATCATCACTAAACTGACACACAATATTTTTAGCGCAACGCAATCTGACTTTTAATAATCCCTACAAAAGAATGGCCCTGACTAACATTAACCTATACCTTTCATGAATCACTTACCTCACAAAAATCTTCGTTACTCGAACTACTGCAATACAGCGAGCGCCACTACTGCCACCTAAATAAAAGATTCAAATTACTGAAGGCACTAACTGCTGATAGGCATAGTTAGCAAATGAAAGATTTTGATAGAGAACAAACAATGTATTTACCTTAATAGTGTTCAAAAGTCATAATATTCAGTCCATGAGATCCAATATTACAAATTTACTCTTTCTGGTGGACACACGTCCAGATCGTCCGCTCTCAAAATTCCGCCATCTCTCTCCCCACATCCACCACTGCTGGCGGCTCACCTCCAACTGCGTAACGCTACGCGCTGTTAACAGCCAACTGCCCAACACTACAATGGCGGATATTACTCCAACAATGCAAACCAACCACAGCCTTCACACAGCACAGTCAGTGATTTTCATACAGAGCGCTACATGGCGTTACCAACATAAAAACCTAAACAGCCTACTTACAGCCTATGAACACTTGCTCGTCACTGCTACTGTGGAACACATTTCTTCTATTGAGCATGTGCACGTAGCTCTTAAAGTATGATTTTTAGAGCCCGTGTTTTCTAGACATTTCTTTCGTTAAGAAAAAGCATTTTTCGCCTTCAGCTGACCGTATTTAACTTTACGTTCTTGGCCAGTGCGTTTATGTCCCCCACCATCCATGGAAGGAAAGTGTACATCATTTGGATCAGAAATGCATGTTTGTTATACAGGACACATTAGCATACCCAATATAACGATGTTACTGTGATACGTAAAATAACCATAGTTCAGCAATACCATAAATCACACAGGCAGACTGCGTAGACACTACTGATATGCATTTTGATCCATCTGATGCACTCCTTTCCTTCCAGTGGTGATGGCTGAAATAATTGAAACCAGTCGAGAATAGAGTTAAATACGTACAGATGATGGTGAAGAAAGGCTTTTCTTTAAATGTTTTACGGCTATAGTTACTTGCCTATAGAAGCTTTTTTTTTCTTGTTTTGTTTGATACTACCTCTTCCCAAACTATGGAAAGCAAAGAGCTTGCAGGACAGGATAAGTCCACCATCAGATGTATCAGAATGATTTTCGCTTATGACTTTCGACACATTCGTTTACGGACCGCGGCCCCTTACCACAAATTAAAAAAAAAGGAAAGAAAAAGGAAAAAAATTGTTCTTCTTCATCATCCTCACCGAATTAATCCGTAGAGGTCAGACTTTTGTCACCTCTGAAAACAAAGTTAAATATTTTTTAATGTTTGGCTGTTTGTAGATACATCCTGTGCCACAGTACCGAGCAACCACAGCATCCTGACTGAGGAAAAAAAGGTCACAGACTATCAATATTTTTGTGGTAATTCGCTGTCTGTATTTGAAGACGAACACTGCTGTAAAAGACCCTGCTGAGTTGGTTAGCTATTCAGTCTTAAGGAAACAAGTGGATGACCATCTCTATGAAGAATCAGAAATCGCAAGAGACGCTGACATCCGGAAGCTGGAAGGCCACATCACAATTGAATCGTAGTGGAAAAAGTGAAAATTAATCGTCGATGAACTCTAATCATTTTGGACAACAGTTTCAACAAGAAAAAGTCGTCGCTGATGGGTTCTACGACCACTCACACTGATTCAAAAGGTGAATACGAAATATAAGGTCTGTATTATTAAGAAGTACAACCCGCATTATTAAGAAGTATCATGTAATGTTCAGCGTGCTTCTTAATAACACAGGCACTGCTATTTCGTATTTATTCCCAATACTGTGTCCTCGGCTCTCAAGAAATATGTCCGTCCTAGACATATTTGGGAAGGAGTGCAGGTTGTGACACTAGAACGACGGTATAAGGAAGTTTGAATCTGGCCGTGCTGAGGTGGAGGTGGAGGTGGAGAACCGAGTAGCGCGTGCGAGAGTGGTGTACGTTTGTTTGGTGTGTAACTGCACACGTCGACGTTCATTTCAGCTTCCAAGGGAACGTCCTGCAGACTGGTTCCATTATTGAGTATGGTAATCACGGGGACTGTACCACAATCGCGTCAGCCGGACAATGTTTACGAACCGGAAATGCCAGTTCAGGTGGAAAGCAGTCCCAAAGACTTTCAAGGTAGGACGGACGTCACTTCGGCCCCGTCAGCTGCGCCAGAACCCTTACCGTTGGATACGAACAACGCGCCGGCCACCTCTGGAACTGAGCCGTATGAGATGCAGGAGCAGGTGGAGATCAGTCTGCCTGAACCACCTCTACCGGCAGAGACTCCAGCAGAAACGAAGAAAGGACGTCGAAGGAGAAGCAAAGAGAATACTGGCAAGAGGGAGAGAAGTCGAATGATTTGACAACCAGAGCCACGTCAGAAAATGGCAGTCTTCTTACTCAGTGCACTGCGAGAACATCGCGAGGCAAGAGCGTTTTCGTGAAAAAAGCAAACATCTGAAAGCACTACTGAGCGCCGAGAGGGAACAGAGCGCTGTACCAGCTAACAGGAAGAGCGAGCAGAGCAGTGAGCAGCTGCCGCAGCGCTCCCGCAGGAACTCGCTGACGTCAGTCCCAGCCCAGCGTGGCGGCCAGGAGGACGCGGCCACGTTGACAGACTCAGCCGGTGGTGGCGGGCAGGGTGGTGCGCGCACGGCATATCACCCCAACAGCAATGAGCCATGGTGGCAGCTGGACGAGGAGATGCAGCAGTAGCTGCCCTCGCGCATGACCATTTCGCTCCGACCCTCTTCCATTCCCTGATACGTTATGGCTTTGACGTTTCTCCTCATAGTCCAGACGTTACAAAACGGGCTTCGTTTCAAACCGTCGAGAACGATGATCTCAACTCTCAAACCTAATCGCCCTATGTACCACCATGTGCGATAGTCAACCCTACAATATTACCACACTTAACATCAATAGGATTCAAAGTGCGGTGAAACTGCACTTCGCTAACTGATTTCTCGTATGGTACCAGCGTTGACATTGCCCTGCTAAAGGAGGTTGCCACAGTCTTGGAAGTGCCCGGTTATGTACTTACTGATAACATCAATATGCAGGATGCTGTAGGCACTGCCATACTTTTGCGCGACGGTATACCATTTACGGACGTGCAGCGGTTGCCTAGTGGTCGTGGCATTTCTATTCATGTCAGTGGTTAAAAATAAAAAAAAATAAAAAAAAGTTCAGATGGCTCTGAGCACTATGGGACTTAACTTCTGAGGTCATCAGTCCCCTAGAACTTAGAACTAGTTAAACCTAACTAACATAAGGACATCAAACACATCCATGCCCGAGGCAGGGTTCGAACCTGCGACCGTAGCGGTCACGCGACTCCACACTGTAGCGCTTAGAACCGCTCGGCCACCCCGACCGGCCGTGTCAGTGGTGTGCAGATTGTAAACGTACTCTGTATACGCCCCCTCAGGTAGCAGTCATAAGAGAGAACGTTCAAATTTTTATGAAAACGAAGTTCCCATGCTTCATAGCGCTTGTCATGCACATCTCATTCTTGAGGTTGACTTCAGTTCTGTTCTTAACTACAGAGACCAAAGTCCTAACACGAACAGATGTGTAGAACTTGGACACTTGATTCATGGCATGCATCTTCACGATACGAGAGGAGGACTGCCCGGTGAACGGGTAGCGTATACCTTCGTAACCAGTCATTATGCTAGTCGGCTTGATATGATCTATGTGTCCGATGCCCTCCTACGACACACTGTGAACTGTGACATACACTGTGTGATAAATGGTATCCCGACACACCCAAAAACAAACGTTTTCCATAATTGGTGTACTGTGCTGCCACCTATTGCCAGGTACTCCACATCAGTGACTTCAATAGTCATTAGACATCGTGAGATAGCAGAATGGGGCACTCCGCGGAACTTATGGACTTCAAACGTGGTCAGGTGATTGGGTGTCACTTGTGTCATACGTCTGTACGCGAGATTTCCACACTCCTAAGTACCCATAGGTCCACTGTTTCCGATGTAACAGTGAAGTGGAAACGTGAAGGGACACGAACAGCACAAAAGCGTAGAGGTCTACCTCCTCTGTTGACTACAGAGACTGCCGACATTTGAAGAGGGTCGTAATTTCTAATAGGCAGACATATATACAGACCATCACACAGGAATTCCAAACTGCATGGGAATCCACCGAATTACCGGGGAACGTTATCTGCCAACGTGTGTAGTGCCAACAGTAAAATTCGGAGGTTGTGGAGTTATGGTGTTGTGTTTTTCATGGAGGGGGTTTGCAGTCCTTGATGTTTTAAGCACCTTCTTGCTTCCCACTGTTGAAGAGCAATTCGGGAAAGGCGATTGCATCTTTCAACACGATCAATCCCCTGTTCATAATTCACGGCCTGTGGCGGAGTGGTTACACAACAATAACATCCCTGTAATGGACTAGCCTGCACAGGATCATGACCTTAATCCTATAGAACACCTTTGGGATGTTTCGGAACGCCGACTTCGTGCCAGGCTTCACCGACCGACATCGATACCTCTCCTCAGTGCAGCACTCCGTGAAGAATGGGCTGCCATTCCCCAAGAAACCTTCCAGCACCTGACTGAAGGTATGCCTGTGAGAGCAGAAGCTATCATCTAAGCTAAGGTGGGCCAACGCCATACTGAATTCCAGCATTAGCGGTGGATGGCGCCATGAACTTGTAAGTCATTTTCAGCCAGGTGTCTGGATACTTATGATCACATAGTGTAGCTCCTGTCGACACCTTCGACCATTGCGCATATCATTGTTACCGTAACTTACGACATCAGCAAATTTACCGCTGCAAAAGGTACTGGAAATAGAATGTCATCCTTCTGTAGAAGCTCGACTTAAAGAGGAGTGAACATAACGAGGCAACAGCTCCAGCGGCACCGACGTCGTTACGCTAGCGTTCTACACTGGTGGATTCAATGTGCCAAGCCTGAATTATGCCTCACCATCATAAGCTACGCCCAACAGAAAAGTTTTTGGCAGAAAGAGCGTATTGAATGTTATTACCGTTGTTTGAAAGAACTGCGTAGTCACGCTAACAATCCTTATCTCGATACTGATGTACAGATCAAACGATATAAAGCGATAATAACGGCGATTCAACGCAAACGATTGGAAATAATCATCGCGTGAGCCCACCCAAAAGACGTTGGCGCCGAAGAACGGGCCTCTCTTTACCACATTCTGAGAACGACGAAAAGATGTAAACCCCTACTGACTGAAGTTGTCGTTCGCTGATGACGTCTAGAATGCCACCACGAAGCAACGTCACATCTTCTCGCACGTCTACGACTATTATAGTCAACTTTACAAGAAGCAACCTGTTGATTAACAGTCTTGTGACAATTTTCATAGGACCTTGAGCTGCTGCGTGTCACGCGAGGATAATGCAAATCTGGAATATGTATTCACAGAGGACGAAATACAAATAGCGGTCCACAGTGCAAAGAACGGGAAATCACCAGGACCAGACAGCCTCAGCGCTGAGTTTTACCAGCGCTAACGGAACCTCCTCGGCCCTACACTTCTCGAGATAGAGAATGAAATCTGTCACTTGGAAGTAATACCCAAGGCATTCAAGGAAGGTATCGTATTGCCCTTACCGAAAAAGATAACAGCAGGACGGTGGAAAATATGTCACCCATCACACACTTGAATGCCCATTTCAAAATTATTACCAGATCCATTAAGCTACTGATCCAAAACGTTATGCACAAGGTTTTAGACAGTTATTAATACAGTGCAGTGCAAGGCCGAAGTGCAGTCTCAGCTGCCTGTGATTTGAGGGACATCATCTGTTCATTTGCCGAAACGAAAGACATGGCGCTCTATTCTTTCTCGATTTTGAGGAGGCGTATTATCATGTACGTTATGACTTCCTTTTTAAAACCATGGCGAAGCTAGGTTCTGGATCTCGTCTCATTAATTCGCAAACTTACTATAAACGTCTCTTCCCGGATTCTCATTGATGACCATGTTACAGACGTGTCCATTGGACAGTCCATCCGACAAGGATGTCCTCTGTCAGTGATTTTATAGGCCATTGCAGTGGAGCCACTGAACAACTTAGTCCACGGTGGGATCGGGTTTAGCATCGATTCTGCTACTATCCGATGCATTTCATACGTTGACGATATATGTGTAGCTGTCTCATCATCACAACAACTTACGTCAGCAGAAACTCTTCTACAGGCATTCACGTTTCTTTCAGGACCAATATTAAATAGAACTAAAACCACAGCCTTGTTCATCGGACGCGGTATCGGAGACATATCCCAAATTACGTGGTGCACTGTAAAGGACTGTCACAAAACTCTCGGTGTTACGTTTGAGGCCATCTCAGACAAATTCCTGACGAAGAACTGGTCTCAAATGCTTAATAAATTTCGTGATTCTTTGATACTCCACCAAATTACGTGCTTCTTTGATACTCCACTACGACCGTGACTTGTACGTACTACAGAAAGTTAAGGCCATAGAGATCGCCATTACAAGGAAGGTGAATTATTTGGCGCAA
The DNA here is from genome assembly GCF_023898315.1 of Schistocerca nitens. Taxonomy (NCBI): domain Eukaryota; kingdom Metazoa; phylum Arthropoda; class Insecta; order Orthoptera; family Acrididae; genus Schistocerca; species Schistocerca nitens. The sequence goes on from NC_064618.1 coordinate 269,496,141, forward strand.
ATTCTTCCTACATCCGACCATCTAGCAAAGAGTATACAACAAGCGCCATGCTGATTTCTGTTTAGATGGCACACTTTCAAAGTTCGATTTGATACATTAACTTTACCCACGTCCAAAGGTGGCCTTAACCTCATTAAGGTACACAAAAAATGTGTAACCCTGCTTCTAAAACGCACCTGAAAGTTCGTACTCGGAGGACCATTATCATCACAAACCTCATCCAGCGTTGGAAGCCTCCTAGACTTGACCTACCCGTTGATATCGCCGGCATTCCACTTTATTACCGACATGTGCGACTGTATCACATGGAAATGAGCTACTTTCGACACAATAGCGTCGATATCGGAAGTCTGACCAACAAGAAACTTTATGACCCTCTCATGACAACAAACCACAGAAATCGTCTCGAAGAGAAACATCCACACACAAAATGGAGTATAGCTTGGCGAAATATGCACAGCGTCATGTTACCGTCTTGCGTCATAGCCGACAGGTATCTAACAGTAAACGATAAAACAGCAACGAATGAAAAGCGACATAAGATAAACCTTCATCCGACGCCCAACTGTGACGCATGCGGGAGAGTAGATACACTAATTCATAGGCTCACGTCTGGACATGCAGAAGGAATTACAACATTTCTTCGTCATAGACTGTTGGTGATAGACCGTACGACGCACAATAGTGTAGACCTTTCAGAGATACTTCAACCACAACAACTGACACATCCACGAACAAAAAACAACTCTGAAACGTGGATCATGGGCCACACAGCATGCTGCTTTTGTAGATTATTACTCTTACATAGAAAAAGAACACCTAAAAATAAGCCAACGTCGTGAGTACAGGAGGTCATTCGGAAATATGCTGAACATCATAATCATCGGTTAAATACTTCAAATACAGTACTTCGGATAGTAGGGATTGACACTGATCTGTATGTACGAACCCCAGTTGCTTCCTGAGACTTCAGTTATACTCGAAATTTTAAGGTATTATTCCAGGCGCTTAACTATTCGGAAGGCAGTTGTATTTCTTATTTTTTGTTCTTACATTTCTTTTTTCTCGCATAACAGGATAGCCACTTTCCTTCAAGAATGAAGTGATTTTTATCTGTGCACCATACGTTTTGCTGTTTACTACTTTGAACAGAAGAATTATCGAGAAGAAATTTCCTTTCCCATATTGCGCAGTGAAAGACAGCAAATAATACATATTTTTGTTAATCTACTCGCATCACAAATATGGAAAAGAAAAAAGTGGACTTGGTCAGAGGGTTAGTTGTCCTCTGTAATACGTAAAAAACCTGAGCGAACGGATCAACGACGAACTTGAATGGGTGTCATGGAAATTCCGCCCCGAACAAATGCAACGAACAATAACGAACAAAATGAAACAAGAAAAAAAAAGCGGTTAAAGCGACCGCTCGCGTAATGCTGAAAAGCTGGATTCGAGTCCCGATCCGGCACAAATTTTTACCGTCGTCACTCTAATGTACAGCCCTACAGCCGGAGGTGGTTCATATCCGCAGCTGCGAATACATTTCCATTTAAAAAAACCCGCCGAACCGACGCAGCAGCGTGAAAGTTGCAACTGTAAGAGAGAATGCAGGTGACTTCTCTTAGCTGCCTAATCTACATGAACGAAAGCTGGGAGTGCCCGCATCTCGTGGTCGTGCGGTAGCGTTCTCGCTTCCCACGCCCGGGTTCCCGGGTTCGATTCCCGGCGGGGTCAGGGATTTTCTCTGCCTCGTGATGGCTGGGTGTTGTGTGCTGTCCTTAGGTTAGTTAGGTTTAAGTAGTTCTAAGTTCTAGGGGACTTATGACCACAGCAGTTGAGTCCCATAGTGATCAGAGCCATTTTTTTGAAAGCTGGGAGTATCGCTGTGACTCCGAGAAGAAGCAGCAATGTAAACTGTGCAGAAATCTAGATTCACCATCGGAAAACCCGGGCAAAGTGATGCTGAGAGTTGTTTAGGAATTCCCTGATTTGTTGATAACAGATTTTGCTCGTAAGGGGTAAAATGTCACATGAGCTTGAAGCGTCGCTTTAAACTTTCCTACCTTATGCTCTACCACAAGGCCCCAGCTCATTCTCAACTGGACACACACATATGATGCTAGTTTGTGCTACAAAACTTTGCATCACGGCCCGCATTCTCCTGACATGGCACGCAGTGACTTCTTCATCTTCCCTCGGGTGAGGAAACCATTGCGTTGCAGCTATTTTCAAAATGACGATGAGCGACGAGATGATTTTCGACATGAAGCATTTTTGTGAATATCCAACACGCGGAGTTCTACACCCATGGTCTCCGCACAAGTCATCCAACTGTGGGACGGATGTGTGGCTCTGACGAGTACGTACAGAAGGACTAACAACACGTCTAAGGTTCAAACCCACAGCTTGAGGTTTTCGAGGTGACGATTCAAGCGATCAGTGAAGGTAGGTGTTAATCCATAAAAGAATAGTTTGAGTTATTCCAAATTCTGTGTTCGGTTTTGTTCAAAGATAAGACGATGCGTACAATAAGATTAAACAGTTTTATGGTACACTTTACTCTCTATCGGCAGATATTGAACTAATTGTTTCCAGCAAGTGGTGTATTCGAAAACACTACAGGTAACATGATCGTACTAATTCTTTTCCATTTCAGGGTTACCACTTTCTTCCGCAGATCCCTCGAATTATAACGTTATGACTAGCTCTCGTATTTCCACTGTCCTGACAGTTCTAATGCATAATGTTAAAACTCAATTTCTTCATCGTAATCGTCGATATTCACTACCGCTTGTGGAAATTGCAGCATAAAGAAGGAAGCGCATAAATTCAATTAATTTAATACCACAGGTTAGGTACATGACAAGCAACAAATGATTACCTTTTCAAATATGTACATGTGCTTTGAGCCCTAGTATTCAGTACGTCGTGTGGCCACCATGCGTTGCAATTAGAGCTGCTATACTTCGTAGCATTGAATCAATAATGTTCTGAATAAGTTCCTGAGGGATTTCCCTCCACACAGTTTGTATCTGAGTACACAAATCCGTGACGCCAGTTACTGGAGAACCGTGGCTCACCAGGTGCCGACCAACTTTATCCCAGACATGTTCAATGGGCGAACGTGCAGGCCAGGGAAGCAGTGGTACCTGTCGCTCTTCGAAGAAGGCCTGTACATTGCTCACAGTATGTGGCCGGGCATTGTCTTGTTGAAATGTGGCCTGTGGAGATGCTTGAAACAGGGGAAGCACCTCAGGCTCCACAGCCTCCGTTAAGTACTGGTTGCTGTTCAAAGTGCCGGCAATACGGAAGAGGCGAGCTCGGTTGTTGTAACCAATGGCGCCCCAAACTATAACACCTGGCGTTTGCCCACTACACCGCTCTATAATGCAGCCCCTCAGGTTGCGCTCACCACAGTACCGCCGGACACGTATGCGGCCATCACTGTAGGACACGTTGAAGCGGGACTGATCCGAAAAGATTACATGTTGACACTCAGCACGCCATTGACGATGTTCACGTGCCCATTGCAGACGGAGGAGCTTGTGGTTTCAGGGCAATGAAAGGTGACGTAATGGCATGCGTGCAACCAGTGGAACCTGCAGCAAACGGCGACGAATCGTCGATGCGGACAAGTTCACGCCTGTTGCAGTGCTCTAGCAACGAGCCAACACTGTAGATGACGCTGTACGGACCGTGATGGCCATGCGGAAAAGATGACGGTCATCCGGTGCGGTGGTAAGGTTCCACGGTCCACTTCCCGCTCATCGCTGCGTACGACCGTCCTCTGTCTACTGCTTCCACACACGCATCGCTGCCGTCGCAGTATGCCCTGTGCGATCCAAAATTTATGGTATGACAACCCCGTTTCCCGGAGACCTATCATTCTGCCCCGTTCGAACTCGCTCACTTGCCTATATGGCTCCCTTTGACGTCGACGAGGAATACTGGCACTCACTGTATTGTTTCCATCTTGCGTGACAGCTCTGCACCGACTACGCTAGGCGCAACACCGACCCTGTCGGACCGACACGAGAGGGCTCTGCTCGGCCTACAGGTACCCCATCTCGCTGCAAAACGTATCACGTATTTCTTGTACACGCGTCGCCGCGTCCACCAAGAGTGGAGCTATTCGATTAATTCCTTCTCGGTGCTACAGTTTTCACAACCGACCGTGTATGAAAAAAAGTACCTTGTAATTTAAACCTTCAAAAACGTCGATACATTCAAGAGATAACTGAGTTTCAACTCGGTACTCTTAAACAGTGTTCTCTTTTTAAGTGATCACAGAGTTTCACCGTAAACATGTGCTTAAAATTCTTTTGAAGTGTTGAGTCGAGCACAGTCGTTGAGACTGCGTGGATTTTGGCGAGTCGTATTGACGGCTGGTCTATCTGTGACTCTGCCTATACTTTCATTTACAGTTTTCTCCTTACTAAAAATGTAATGGAATGTTTGTCACTTTTTATTAAATTTCGCTCTATTCGTATATCTGCGTGCTTATTTTCCTCACTTTTTTTTCTTTCCCTTCATTTTATTTCTTTTCCGCCTCCTTTTCTCCAGGCATGCCTTTACCTTTTTTTCCATTCATAGGTCCTGGTAACGACCGCCTGCCGTGTCATCCTGCACAAGTGGCGTCATTGGATCTGGTGTGGAAGGGCCAGGGGTCAACAGACTGCTTTCCTGGCTTGCGTCAGTTTTCGTGAACTATATCCACTACTAATCGGTCCAGTAGCTCCTCAGCTGGCGTCACTGGGCTGCATTTATCCCTGCCAGTCCTGCCACATAGTAAACATTCTGGTAGTGCCGGAAATCAAATCTGGATCTCCGCATGGCCGTCGGCCGCGCTGATCACTCAGCTATGGAGGCGGACTGTCTTCTTCTACTGCTGCTGTAGTTTTCCTGAATTACCTGAAGTGAATATGAAGCCGTCTCTTAAATAAGGAGCAAGAGATTGCGTTCATCAGCCTACTTAATTTCAAAATGGTCCTACATTTCTAATCACTTCGAAATTGGTAGTATATTAAACTTCGCCTTAATTTCTATTGCAATCATTCCTCCAGCTGCTTTCGTCAAGTAACATTGTTATCAGAGCTACAGCATCGCTCAAAAGTATTTTGTAGACATAATTAATTATCAAATCTTTATAATGTGTACTTTATTTTCTTACACGTATTATACGATTCTAATTATTGTATCAATAATAAAACACAAATGAACAAATTACATATGCTCAAAAGTATTTTGTTAAAGCTAAACAGAAGGAAAACAGTAATGAAGTCTCTACCGATGATGTTCTAGGTTTAATACTTGGTCGCATAGCCCTTTGCCTGTATTATTGCAGAACACTGGATTGTGTGCAATCGCGCCTGAGAAATCTTTTTCCTATGCTCACACAATTATTTGTAAAATCCTCCCTGTTGGCGCAATTTTGATGGCGAACACGACCATCCAGATCTTCCAAAAGATGTTCTATGAAGTCTGTGCTTTGGCTTAGCTATTCGATTACCTTTACTTTGTGCTACTTCAAGCTACCTTCATATGATCAGAAGTATTTTTTCAGATCGTTTCAACGCTAGAATTCCCAATTGCGAGGCATATTTCGGTTTCCGTGCGGTACCACCTATCTGTTAATATTTCATCGTACTGCATACATCCATTTCCCTACGAATTTTAACGATCGGACCTACAGCACTTCGTGAGAGACAGCCTAACACCATGATTCTTCCACTTCCGTTGCTTCAATGCTGGATACTTGGTACTTTCCGTCATTCCTCTTGTTTTTCGGCCGTCGAACGTAGCCGTCTCAGAAGAAGAGGTTACACTTGTTTTCATTACTCCATAGAATTTTTGACCAGTCTCTAGTGATACAGGATGTGTACTTCTCAGCAAACTGTAGTCTGGCCTTCCTATTTTTCGTACTTATCTTTGATTTTCAAGAAGGTCGCTTTCCATTTAGATCCATATCTGTTAAGTGACGTCTAATTCGTGCATTGCTCTCTGTCGTCCCTTTTCTTCCGAAGCAGTACCCAGACACTCACAAGCTGTTATGAGATACCAAACAGCTTCACAACGAAGGACTGAATTTGGCATTGACTCATTGCTTTTAAGAGAGCTAGTCTTGTATCTAGTGAATTTTCTTTAGTTTTGGGCATTGATGCAAGTAAATAGAAATATTAGAATTATATTTGCTTTGTATAGCTACATTTTTTTGCAGTGTTTCCGTTCTACAAAATACTTATGAGACCCTGGAAAAAGCCGGCTGGGGTGGGCGAGCGGTTCTAGGTGCTACAGACTGGAACCACGCGACCGCTACGGTCGCAGGTTCGAATCCTGCCCCGGGCATGGATGTGTGTGATGTCTTTAGGTTACGTAGGTTTAATTAGTTCTAAGTTCTAGGGGACTGATGCCGTCAGAAGTTAAGTCCCACAGTGCTCAGAGCCATTTTTCAACCATGGAAACAATGCTCACGGTTCAAGACCAAGCTTACCTGCACTCAGCAATCAGTACACGTAACCACAGTGAAGTCAAACAGTCTTCTGGAATAACAACAGGTTTATTTTGATTCCACGATTTACCAATATTCCAGTTCAAATACAAAATACTTTAGAGCGATACCGTAAGTGTTGTCCTATTAAAATCCAGTCCTAACTACACTGAAAACGTTACAGCTACTATAATTTTAATTAACTGTCATAACAACTGCTGCATCAGAATTCCTTGATTTAAAAAAAATTACTTACGATGTAATGCTTATTGTATAGCGAATATTAGAAAGGAAGGGTGATCGGAGACCACTAAAATCAGAGATCATTTGAAACTTCCTAGCAGACTAAAACCTTGTACCGGACAAAGATTTGAACTCCAGACCTTTCCCTTTCGCGGGCAAATGCTCTACCTACTGCGCTACCCAATCACTACAGAGGACCCGTCCTCTAAGCTGTACTTCCAGCAGTACCTCGTCCCACGTCTCCTACCTTCCAGACTTCGCAGAAGCGCTCCTGCGAACCTTGCAGAACTAGAACTCGTGGAAGAAAGGAAATTGCGGGGACGTGGCTTAGCCACAGCCTGGGGGATGTTTCCGGAATGAAATTTTCACGCTGATATGAAACTTCTTGGCAGATTAAAACGGACATCAATTGACGGAGTATCACTTTCAATGAAGACTAATGGTGAACTTAACCAGCCGAAATTTTTTTTTAAGTTTTCGCCAAAAATAGTTTAAAGAAAACACAGATAACTAAAATAAGCGAAGTCACAGTTGCTCTCATATGCAGGAAATGAACATTAAGACCAGAAGAGACAATGTTGTGTTAGCGTCCTGGGAAACGTCCTAATGGAAGTGGTATGGTGTTGCCTTTTCTTCCAACCTGTTTAGAAGAGTTAATTATGGGTGTTTATACCATGAATTAATGTGATGAGTATTTTTACCGTGTGGTGGAATGTTACGTTGTTAAAAGAAAGGAAGAGTGTAAACCTATGCCGATAAACGTCCTACTTCTTTTGAAGATAATCATGGGGACTGTCGAACTGAATGTCACTGCCCACCAGAGAAAATGTTACCATCAGTGTCAACACTCCTCATTAGCACGGAAATGCAATAGGCTTTAATCAGAGACCGTGGTCCAAACGTCATTAATCAGATCTCAGCTCTACCCCATTTCTCTTACCATTACCAAACGAATACTCGTAATGAATTTTTTTTCCTCCTTCAGAATCAGAATACTCTTGTTTCCGAGTCGAGCGTAGTGGTAGAGGAGGTAAGTTTGTGACCACGAAGCCAGATGCGTGTACATAATATAAGGGCAAAAAAAGTACATTATTTCTTGGAAGGAGAGACTTTCGGTCACTTAGTGACCATCTTCAGTGCTGTAATATATAATTTAAATTGGCAGGCACTGGTGTCAACAAGCTTACAGCGATCAGAGAGTTTATGTGATCGCTGTAAGCTTGTTGACACCAGTGCCTACCAATTTAAATTATATATTACAGCACTGAAGATGGTCACTAAGTGACCGAAAATCGATTTTGCGGTTAATAAAACAAAAAAAAATACGACCAATGCTGTCTCTCCTTCCAAGTATACCCATTATCTGGTCGTGGTGCACAGGACACTCTATGGAGTCGCCAATCAATACATTATTTCTGTACCCGTACACAAATTGCATTAAATTATTATAATGGTACTGTAATCACAGAGCGACAACAACGTACAATGCATCGTACACAGTGAAAAATATAATACAGTGGTGGAGACATTCGACTTTTTACGTCTTGTGGTCCACATGTAGGTTCTCGCTATTTCTCTATATTATGAAGGCAACAGAAAAAAACTAAAGGGCTTCATTCCGCCTACTGTCGCATAGTTCTCCAATGCGAACTCATATATTATTTTCATAAACTGGATGTAGACAGGCTTTCAAGCCTTAACCATCCTCCATCTCCCCAGTCAAACCCCTGCCGAGATGGGACAGTTAAGCAGAAGTACAAATACTCAAATTTTATTTAGTAATTGTTTTTGTTTGACAGCAGTCCCCATTTGCCGCGTTCATGGAGCGCAAGGGAATCCTTGTCGCGCTACTGAGCGAGACTAAACTTAAACCGCACAAACAATTAAACTTTCCTGGCTACTGTGTCTATCGTACCGACCGACCGGGCGACGCCGTGGCAGGTGGAACTGCAATCGTCATACACAAAGACATCGAGCACACAAACATAGAGCTCCCTGAACTGGAAAAAATCGAGGCTACGGCCGTCAGAGTCAAGTTCAACGGAGCCTACACCACACTGATATCGGTATACAACAGCCCTGTAGGCATTTCAACACGCGATATCAGCACATTACTCAACATTTCACCGCGAGTAATCGTCGCTGGAGATCTGAACGCAAAACACCCAGAATGGAATTCACGCATACGAAATCCCAACGGCAAAAAACTGTACGAACATTCACTTGGCAGAAACTACATTATACTAGCGCCGACTGAACCGACGCACATTCCCTATCAGAGGGGACTCAGGCCAGACGTGATAGACATGGCCCCCATCAAGGGCATTACAACGACACTCAACGTTGCCGTTGAAACGATCTGCCCTCAAACCACCAACCTGTAATACTATACATTGAGGAAACACTGCAGCACATGGAACAACGCAAGATGTTGGACTACGGGCGTGCGAATTGGACAAGGTTCAAGCAAACGCTCGATAGCCACATCCCACCTATACACGAAATTAATGAAACAGCACAAATTGACGAGGCAGTAGAAACCCTCACTAACGCCGTCCAGGACGCAATGGCAGGCACCATACCTGATCGCACCTCACAACAACGCAGTGCGGCCCTGCCCCAGGAAATCCTGGGCCTAATCTCAATGAGGAATCGCCTCAGGAGACAATGGCAGCGCACCAGGCGTCCGTACTTCAAACGGCACATTAACAGACTACAGGGCATCATACACGATAAAATACAAACACATAGAACACAACAGTGGGACCAAAAACTCGAAGGGCTGGACACCACACGACCTGGCGTGTGGCAACTAGCCCGACACTTCACCAGGGAGAAAATATACACCCCAACGCTTCAAGGGCCCGACGGACCTGCATACTCAGCGGAAGAGAAAGCAGAACTAATGGCCCGAACACTCGCAGCGTCATTTACACCGAACCTGGTACCATCAGATCTAGTGTTCACACTTGCTTCTGACCAAGAGGTTACACGCATTCTAGCCCAACCATCGCGCGACGACATTCGACATGCTAGCACAGCCGAAGTCTCCTGGGCTATAATGCATTCCGCCGCTAGGAAAGCCCCTGGTCATGATGGCATTCAAAACCGTGTCCTCCAGGAGTTCACGGATAAAGCAACTGAGTACCTAACACACATAACGAATGCCATACTAAAACACCAACACTTCCCCGCCTTTTGGAAGACGGCCAAGGTCCTGATGTTCAGGAAGCCGGGGAAAGATCACAGCCTCCCACAAAATTACCGACCCATCAGCCTTCTGAGCTCGCTCAGTAAGATTGTTGAGAAGGTGATTCTCAAACGCATCACTAGGCACTGCATAACAAATGACATCCTGAGACCGGAGCAATTCGGCTTCAGGAATCACCACTCCACAACACAACAACTCCTACGGGTCGTTGAACATATAACACATGGTTTCAACATAAACAAAGCTACAGGGGCAGTGTTCCTGGACATCGAAAAGGCTTTCGACCGTCTATGGCACAACGGCCTCATCCGCAAACTCAGCGACGCGGGATTCCCCGACGGGCTGCTGCGTCTAATACACTCATACCTCACAGACAGGAGTTTCAACACTGACGTGCAGGGAAAACAATCAACACGACACGGTATACACGCGGGAGTACCCCAGGGAAGCATCCTAGGGCCCCTACTGTTTAACCTCTACATAAACGATCTCCCAACCACACACAACACAATGATGGCAATCTACGCGGATGACACAGCCATCCTTGCGCAAGATTGGAAACCATCAAACATTACGTCACGCCTACAGACTGCACTCAGAGTGGCCGAGCCTTGGTTGGAGAAATGGCGTGTTAGAGTAAACGTCGACAAGTGCGAAGCCGTTCTGTTCACTAGAAGACCGAAGCAACTGCGCAAACACCGTTACTGCAGACCAATAACCCTACATGCACGTCCAATAAGTTTCCGCGAGAAAGTCAAATACCTCGGTGTCTGGCTGGACCGGAAATTACTCTGGGGGGACCACATACAACACATGACCAACCGAGCTAGCGCGAGGCTCAAACAGCTCTATCCTATGCTCAACAGGCGTAGCACACTGAACAGAAGGGTGTCGAGGTCCATGTACATGACACTTATCCGACCCCTGATGACGTACGCAGCTCCTGTCTGGGGATACGCTGCGCCTACACGCCTGCGCCGTCTGCAGCTCATACAAAACAAAGTACTCAAAATCATAAGCAATGCTCCACGATACACACGCATCGCGGACCTTCACCGGGAATACCGACTTGAGACTCTCACGGAGGTAATCCACAAACTCACCACAAGACTATACAGAAATTCCAGACATTCGCAGAACCCGTTTATTCTGAATCTGGGGAACTACGACCACAACCATAGATGGAAACATAAAAGACCAAAAGATATACTTGTAAGGGCATAACATCTATGGCCAAGCATACGCAAACATAACGGCACAGGCGAGCCCCTGTTAATCAGACGCTATTACTGGATATCCAGCTGAAATACACTGCCGAATAACTGGCACCACACAGGGAAGCCGTACCGTACACTGCATGCAAACAAGCTCCACACATCCCCACACAGTGAGACGATCTATGGCCGATCTCCCACTACTGTATAACGATCTTGATTGTTCCAGGAATGTAGCAGTTGCAACCACTGGGATACATCGCCATCGCTTGTCACGGTAATGATGCATGATACCCATACTAACAAATCCAACCTTGCATGAGCTATCGCAGCTAGTAAGCCACTACTGCTCTTACTACCCATCCCACTGTCGCAGAGGTTTTTTTCCCACGGCACGAGCCATGGCACTTTTTTCCCTCTGCTCTTCAAATCGCTACCCTCACTCGCGTTTCGTCCACTATCTATCACCTGATGGACCGTGTTAATGCGTAGTCTTACCCAGACGCACGGACAACATCACAGCCCAGCATCCTGTGATCCACTTACTAGATAACTAACATGTTTTACGGAGGTGACAGTAGAACTTTTGGTTTGGTCACCACGTTGGTGAGGGCGTGGAGGGGCCCCATCTCTAAAAAAAAGTCCCCAGTTCTTTCCATTTATTGTTGTTCTTAGGCCTACGATCGTTACTGACAGAATATTTGCAAACGTTTATAACGTTTTTCTTTTCTTCTCTCTATCACGCTAAATTTTGTATTTTTGGATACCTAAAGATAAGTTAGTGTCACGCCCATGTAGGTAGTTTATGTGTCTGTTTTACAAATTTTGCTTTATTCAGCATCTTCTCATTGCCTCTTCCTTTAAATACCAATTTGTATAGTTTTTGACAGACTGTAATTATAACAACACTTAGTTTTATTGTATCATAAGCTGACTGCTGGCACGTAGTTTTAAGGTCTCACATTAAAGAAGTAATTACAGTAGATGTTGCAGAACAACTTGATCAGTTGCTTAACATGCATTGCTCAAGTATAGCTTTTGGGTTCCTCTTACAGAAGTGGATGATAACTTTCTTCTTGTAACTATAAAATCAGATTACTTCAGATGGTTGGAAGGCACCGTTGTATAAGCGAAACACCAGGCTTAGGTAGATGACACGATGTTGGTGCGTACTGCTAAGACTACAAGTCTGGGAAGCAGTGCTACACTGAGTGACAGCAAGGTGTTTCACTCTCTAGAACGAAATCAACAAATGTAAATGTGTGATTAGATGTGCAAACTTGATTGATTCGTGCAGTTAATCTTGCTAAGAAGAAAAATCAATGAGTAAGGCGAATTTTTTTTCTTCCCTACATACTGATGGTAATGACTCGCTAATGGCTTTATTGTGCTCTGAAAGAACTAAACAAAATTTCAGAGATTATTAACAAAACACAGGCCCCTTATGGCGACAGCTGTTCCAACGAAAGACAAATTTACAAGTGGATAATCGTTTTGAAAGTACTCGCTTATCTGTCAGTGACGATGGAAGTTCAGATACGCACTAAAATTAACAGTATCACCGAGACATCTGAGTGAGTGATTCGCGATAAATCAAGGCACACTAGCTCAACATTATTCAATTCATCTTTTACAGTGGCCCACAAGTTGAAAATTCTGTGCTCCTAGGCACCACGTCAACTGACAAACAAATATAAAAGGGGATCTTTGGTAATGTCGAAATCACACACTGTGTTTTGAAGAAGAAAGAAAATACGTTTGCAACCGCATCGAAAACGTTGACGGTAGAGTCACGGCGTAGGAGTCTCTGCCTACAGCACAAAAGTTCAGAAGCCAAGTTTTACAGGAAAGTCTATGATAATAGTTTTTTGAGATATGAAAGGTTCACTTCCGATGCATTAGACTCCTAAAGTAGAAACACAGATCAGTAACAGCTACTGCGACAAGAGGAACCCAAAATCAGAATGAAGAGGTGCGATTTTGCTTCAGGATAATGCCTACTCTTGTGTAGCTGGGAAAACACTCTACTTCGTTCAAAATGGCTATGAGCAGGTTTTCTGTTAAAACTAACTGTGAGAAAAACAACGGTGTGTTTCGATGTGCTGTGAAAATGTGCGTTTTCAAATCAAATGGTTCAAATGGCTCTGAGCACTATGCGACTTAACTTCTGAGGTCACCAGTCGCCTAGAACTTAGAACTAATTAAATCTAACTAACCTAAGGACATCACACACACCCATTCCAGAGGCAGGATTCGAACCTGAGACCATAGCGGTCGCTCCGTTACAGACTGTAGCGCCTAGAACCGCACGGCCACTCAGGCCGGCCTACTTCATTCAAAATACTGGAACTGCTGGAGCGCCCATCATACAGTTTTTACCAACTTCAAGGAATTTTCATCTTTGTTTGACACTAAAGATGCACAATCGTTTAACTAAGGTTTCGTCAGATGAGGGCTTTCTGGAGACGGTGTTCGGGTGGATGCCCAAGACGTTCTTCCAGGACGGAATTAGGAAGACTGTCAAAATAAAGAGGACATGGGTAGAAGGTGAGAAATGATATTTCTTGCAATGTTGTTGTCGCAATAAGAAGTATCTCCGTACAAAAATTGTCCATATTTCTCAACTGTCCTCGTGTTTTCGAGATAAACAACGGTAATCCAGTCACTGTCTTTCACTGATAGCAAACAAATCGATACTAAATAGTTTCTATTGTGGTTTCCCAGAAATTCAAATGAAGTACACTGGAATTATGAGAAATTTCGCAGAGTGTGTGATTTGCAAAAAAGTATTAAATTTTGGTCCCTGGTGTTCAGGGGGATTAGGTTTTTGAAAGTAAGCAACTTACACAGGCTATTCTGGAAGTAACTTTCGGTCGGTTGCAAAATGAAAACAACTGTGAAAATCAAAAATGTTTTATTTGCAACAGTTTGCAACATCTTCCAGCTGCTTCTCTTCATAGACACCACTCCAACATTTGTTGTAGCGTTGTACCAACTTTCCAGTGTCCTCGTTATAGAAGGCAGCCACCCGTGCTTTCCATCAGTTCTCTAGCCTGGTCTACAGCTTGTTGTCTGTGCCAGAGCGTTGTCTTTATCACCAGTGGTTCATGTGAGCAGAGATGAAACTCCAGGGGGGGGGGGGCGGCAATTACTGGCTGTATTGTGGATTATCACTTCCCGTTGGAAAGGCTGCACGTGCATCTTTATTGTCCGTGAGGTGTAGGGCAAGAAATTTTCATAAGGAAGTTATGGTATGTGGACTGGAGGCGAAATTTAGCACCAGGCCTTCATACATGGTGGGAGACGCTATTTATCTAGTTATCCTTGCGTGCTCACTGAACACTCAGAACTGAAAAGAGCGACGTGACGCTATCGACGGGCGTACTAGAAACATTGCCCAACACATTGGTGGAAAGCTTCACGGAGTTTTCACTGTGGTTTCCATTTTCCTGCCGATCGATCCGTACTTTTCGAATAGCCCTCGTACAACAAACATTACCGAAGGCAACGTTCGAGATGTGCTGATGGTGCTGAAGTTCACATTCCGCTTGTGGCATGGTAACTCACAGATCAGCGAGGTTTGTCTCGACCCCAGAGATAGAAGGCAATCGGAGCACGTAGTCTGCGAAGCAGCGAGGGCGAATACCCCGCGCACCGCAGGGCCCCGAGAAGAGCAGTTACGCCCCCAGCCGCAAGGCATCCACCCCAAGGAAGCGCGCAGGCGGGCATATGTTATTGTCTGGCCGCCTCCCGCCCTGTTGCCATTTGTCACGCCCTCCCCCAGCCTTTGGTTTTTGCACTAGGGGGGAAGGAGGTAAGCGCATCCCCTACGGCTCTTCTCCCCTTTTCTTGCCATGTTCTCGCAATGATAGCACCCCACGGTTGACCTTGATGAACGGTCCAACAATCCATTTGTTAAACTGCTGTTTGGGCCGCCCCGCAAATTAAAAGCAAATTATCACAGAAACTCTAGTTGTATCTGTCTTCCACGTGCGTTTTGTTTTTCACCATAAGTTCATCACTCATCAGTGTAACACTGCTGATTTGAAGAAAAATAGTACCTTCACACTTGGCAGGTAAAATAATCTCTGGAATCAGAAGGGGTAATGGGAACTGTATTTCAGTGCACGTGTTCCCGTGACTGTAAAGCTGCTAGAGAAGGAGTCATCACAGAAAAATTTAACATAGAGAGAAAGGGAAATGAAGAAATCCTGGGGCCTTACATAAAATGTATCGGGTGATTAAAAAGTCAGTATAAATTTGAAAACTGAATAACGGACGGAATAATGTAGATAGAGAGGTACAAATTGACACACATTCTTGGAATGACATGGGGTTTTATTAGAACAAAAAAATACAAAAGTTCAAAAAATGTCCGACAGATGGCGCTTCATTTGATCAGAATAGCAATAATTAGTATAACAAAGTAAGACAAAGAAAGATGATGTTCTTTACAGGAAATGCTCAATATGTCCACCATCATTCCTCAACAATAGGTGTAGTCGAGGAATAAGGTTGAGAACAGCACTGTAAAGCATGTCCGGAGTTATGGTGAGGCACTGGCGTCGGATGTTGTCTTTCAGCATCCCTAGAGATGTCGATCGATCACGATACACTTGCGACTTCAGGTAAACCCAAAGCCAATAATCGCACGGACTGAGGTCTGGGGACCTGGGAGGCCAAGCATGACGAAAGTGGCGGCTGAGCACACGATCATCACCAAACGACGCGCGCTAGAGATCTTTCACGCGTCTAGCAATATGGAGTGGAACGCCTGGTTCTAATAAAACCTCATGTCATTCCAAGCATGTGTGTCAATTTTTACCTCTCTATCTACATTATTCCGTGGTTTATTAAGTTTTCAAATTTATACTGACTTTTTGATCACCTGATTAAAACTCACTTACTTATTTAAAAAAAGGCCAATAATCTTCGCAAAACCTTATTAATACACTGGGAAACAGAATTAAAGGCACACTTGTACGAACCCCACCTATTGGGACGCTTTAGTTTGAAATTTGGTTAAACCTTCCCGTGTAACGGCGCAAAAGCGTGGCGCCCTGTGGAGTCATCCTCGGCGTCGACGACGCTTCAAACACCAACACTGGCAGCAAATTTCACCAAAATACTGCCTAGTACCAGTCGGAACCCCGAAACCCAACGTTCAAAAAAAAAAAAAAAAAAAAAAAATGGTTCAAATGGCTCTGAGCACTATGGGACTTAACATCAGAGGTCATCAGTCCCCTAGAACTTAGAACTACTTAAACCTAACTAACCTAAGGACATCACACACATCGATGCCCGAGGCAGGATTCGAACCTGCGGCCGTAGCGGTTGCGCGGTTCCAGACTGAAGCGCCTAGAACCGCTCGGCCACACCGGCCGGCCAACGTTGAAATCACGCCGTTTTCTTATGAGTGACCGAGGAAAACATTCCAGACACACCACCTTCAGAAACGGCACGAAATGGTCGGAAGGGCTCGCAGGAGGACATCAGTGAAACCAAACCGTTATCTAGGGCGTTGATTCCCACAGTTTTCGCCGTCAAAAACGGCAGTCCGCAGGGCGATGAGCAATTCTAGACACTGCTGACCCCCCACGAGCCTTTCGATCCAAGACATCGTGGGGATTCATCGCAATCGAAAATGATCTCGCCCATTTGGAGCGCAGCGTGACCGCTGCTTTTATTCTCTTGTACAGGTTGGAAACACAAGACACCGTTCAAAACTATTCTACGAAATTTGAAGGTGATCCTTAGCTGAATAAGGTACCTATGGTTTTTTCAACGCTCCTGCTTTATGTCCTCCTGAGGTGTGGTCACGGGAGGATACAACATTCACACAAGCGTTAATAAAACGGCAAAGCTTCCTTCTAAGATCCTCAAGCTCCAAAAAACTCCCCGTGGCACCAGCCCACTTTTGTTGAGAATTTTAACATGAACCTGTACAGACAGAACGAGTGATGTTACAGCCAGACGCCGTAGGTTTCGCTCCTGCTGTTTCGCCGCCAGACTGCTCTTCTTGTGCCTGATAGTCGGCCTTTTGGAATCTGAGAGTCTCTAAGGGGTCCCTCGAACAGTAAGTGAAATCCTGGGGATACTTTCTTAGGAATAAATTTAGTGAAGATGTTGTGTCTATGGATCAATCATGTAATTTATTATTCTTAAGCAGCATCATAATACATCACATTTCTCCAACCTTAGTCACAAGAAGAAGAAAGAAGAAATTCAGGGAGGAATTATTACGCCTATAAATGATCCATTCAGTTAATGAGTCAGTTAGTGTCACCAGACTGTGTTTCATTCGAAATGAAACGAAGAAACGCTTCGGTATCCTGCTGATACCGAAAAATATGTGAGAAAGGTATCTACAAATGCTTGTGAGTGTATGACCTGCATAAGATTATGCACTAGTTATGATAAGTTAATCAATGAGAATCGATGGAAACGTAACCTCGAGTTGACCATAACTTGGCCCGGGCAGTCACTCTACACAGTTACCTGACGGCTCGAGAAATAATCTTACATTATTCAGCAGAGTGTGCGCTTTACTTAAATACTGTAAACGTCATCACACCATATTACAAGAACGTGGAAAATGGAGCCAACAAAGTCACAAAGACAAAAAAAACATTAATGGGAGACTGTGGCATTTATAGTCACTGATCTAATGATTACACGCATATCGCTAGCAAATAATGCTGGTAGCAACATTTAGAAACCTAATGTGAAATGTTCAGTATGTAAACATATCTAGAACGTCATTAGATGATCCACATGAAATGGTGGAGGATAGCTTCCAGGTATTCGGAAATGCCGGTGAGAAAGGGCTGGAAATCACATGCTTGCACAGCCAAAAGTATATGAAATTCTGAAATAATAAGTGGTTGGTATTCGCAGCTTTTTTATTCACGTAACTTAATTCTTTCTAAACCAGCTCGTTCTACTGCAGCAGTTCTAAATTCAAGGAGGAGTCAGTGGACAATACATTAATGAGTGATCATCAGTTGCGACCTTCGTGCTGTAGCACATAAAATATTTGAGATGGAGCAGTGACTAGAGACTTCAGACTGATTGTGCTAGGACGTTAGACCGCCTTTCGAAGACATGACGTTTTCAGCGGTCCTCTGATAATTTTATATTTAAAAAAATGTTGGTCTTTGTAGAGGCTTTGAAAGATATCACAGATGCCAAGATTACTCGCTTCGTTGCGATTCGTTAACAGCCGTGTGGAATACCGCGTGGTAATTTATTTGCAAATTAAGCTTTGACTTGGAGCATATTTCCGGCGGGGACTGAAAGTTTTCTGCACATTCATCCGGTACTAGAAGTGGAGGAAGACGTTAAATGTAAGGGTATGTGCTGAGAGCAATTTCCACAATGAAATCATGAAGTGAATTGCACTGTGAAAGACTATATTCATAATTCAGTCGAAGTAGTAAGACTCTGTCAGGTAACTGCAAGCGACAAAATAAGTGATATTCTCATCTGAACACTTTCTATAAGAGGCGCATGTAGTACACTGTGTTAGACGCCGTAGTTCAGCAAGGGCGTCTGCTTTTCAGACGATCAGTGATTGTGCACAGTAGCTTAGAAATCATCGGAACAGACACAGGCGTACGTATAGAGAAGGTACGCCTTACCGTAACTGAATTTGAAGCCACAGGATACTGGGTGAAAACTTTGGAAGATTTCCATTTCTTTCGCGCTCACATCTAATAAGATTTAATACTTCGATGTTCCCTGCACCACTGACCTTATAAAATCTACGTCTGTGATGTCTTCAGAGTAGTTGATGACAATGCTAAGATTGTTCCTGCAATCTGTTAGGGATTATTTCCTTATTTTTATGTATCTTTTTGTTTTTGTGGCGGAGAGGGGAGGCGATGTAAGGATATTGTCGGGAGCATAAATGATTTCACATTCTCATCCTTCTGAGCTATTATAGGGGTGGTGGTGGTGGTGGTTAGTGTTTAACGTCCCGTCGACAACGAGGTCATTAGAGACGGAGCGCAAGCTCGGGTTAGGGAAGGATTGGGAAGGAAATCGGCCGTGCCCTTTCAAAGGAACCATCCCGGCATTTGCCTGAAACGACTTAGGAAAATCACGGAAAACCTAAATCAGGATGGCCGGAGACGGGATTGAACCGTCGTCCTCCCGAATGCGAGTCCAGTGTGCTAACCACTGCGCCACCTCGCTCGGTATTATAGGGGGAAAAGGCGAGGAAAGAGGTATTGAAAACAAATATCGTAACTAGGTTACGTTATTTCAATGTTCTGTAACCTCAAAGAACAAGAGGAAGGAAATAAAACAGGTATGGCATGTATCGCAGACGTTGAAGTTATTGGGATTACAGGATAGAATCAAGACTTTACTCTGATCCGAGTATCACAGCAACACGATTTTGTTACCCTACTGTCCTACCTACCACATATCTGACTCATCTCTGGAACAGACAGTCGAAGCAACGAACACGGGCGGAGACGAAATTACGGGTTGTAATACTATCTGAAATACTAATTGTAGTAGGTAACAATATCTAAAATCATAAGTTCAAAATACGAAGAAATTCAGGAAACATCAAAACACAAATTACTTAGATGAATTAAAAATGAGGAACGTTTGTGCTATTGCGGCCTATGTAACTAAAGATACTGACTGTGTCTCGTATGCATCAAACTTTATTCCATTAACTACTTGACATTCCATTTCAAGTTGTGTGATACCGCTGCGGTCAGTTTGGTAGCGTTAAGTATGCGAAATAATTGTGTAGCCTGGCCTGAAGAGGAAATCCAATGTCGTGATGGAAAAATAACAGTAAATGTATAACATAACCATGTTCCACGTAGCATTCAGTGACTAATCATCGGATACTTCTTGCGGAGAGGAGATGAATTATTACTTACGACTTCTGCTACGGTAGTTCAGTAATAAATGCAACACATACTTTTCTTTCTGAAAACAGGTTGATTTTATTCAGGATTGCAGCACAACTTATTATGCACCACTCGTTCGGATTCAGAACACTATATTTCAACACAATCTCCGTTCGATGTGGCGGCCTTACGCCACCTCACTGGGAGGACTTGTCCCCGCGCATGGCACAACTCTATTGGTCGACATCGGAGACAACGTCTTGCTGCATCAATAACCTCCCATCATCGATGTACTGCTTACCGCGGAGTCCGAAGGTGCGAGGTCCGAGCTGTAGGATGGACGAGGAAAAACAGTCCAATCAAACTTCCTGGCACATTAAAACTGTGTGCTGGACCGAGACTCGGACCCACGCCTTTCGCGGGGAAGTGCTCTACCATCTGAGCTACCCAAGCACGACTCACGCCCCAGCGTCACAGCTTCACTTCTGCCAGTACCTATTCTCCTACCTTCGAGACTTCACAGAAGGTCTCCTGCGAACCTTTCGTCAAGTTTGGAAGGTAGGAGGCTAGGTACTGGCAGAAGTGAAGCTGTGTCGCCGGGGCGTCAGTCGTGCTTGGGTGGCTGAGATGGTCAGCCGGCACGGTAGCTCAGCGTGCTCGGTCAGAGAGCTGGTTGGCCTCTGTAAAAAAAAAAAAAAAAAAAAAAAAAAAAAAAATGAGTGAAAGGATCAACAAACGAACTTGAACGGATGACTTGTGACGTCCGCAACGACTAAACACAACGTTCAACAAGGAACAAAATGACAAAATGAGGAGGAAAACAAGATGGTAGAGCACTTGCCCGCGAAATCCAAAGGTCCCGAGTTCGAGTTTTAATCCGGCTCACAGTTTTAATCTGCCAGGAAGTTTTATATCAGCGCACACTCCGCTGCAGACCGAAATTCTCATTCTAGTGTTATCAAGTTCAATGAGTTCCTGAGGCGTGCGCACACTTACGTGAATTGTTGCGTTGTCACGGAGAAGAATCTCGTTAGCATTTTTGTGGCGACAATCATGCTGAAGCCTTTTCTTCCGAAGATAGCACAATACACTTAGAGTCGATGGATGCTCCATGAGGGAGGACATCAAATGCAATAACACCTTTACCAGAAGACCGTCGCCATGACTTTACCGGTTGAGAGTGTGACTTCGAACTTTTTCTTAGGAGGAGAGGTGGTGCCCATCCAGTTCATGGATTGCCGTTTTGTTTTCGGTTTGAAGTGATGAACTCACGTTTCATCGCCTGTGAGAATATTCGATAAAAAATTGTTACGATCAGCCTCGTAAGGCGTAAGCAGCTCCGCACAGACGGTCTTCCGTTAGGCGGTTAGGAACATAGCAGTCAGACGCCTTTGAATTTCCCAAGTGGTGGACGAGTGTCAGCACTACCAACACGCCCTGCTGTTTGGCAATGTGTTTGATTGCGATCCGTTCTTCGCCACGAATGAGAGGATGTGGATGACATCGGATGACATCGGAAGTTCACTGAGGCTTTTTGCGGATGATGCTGTGGTATATCGAGAGGTTGTAACAATGGAAAATTTTACTGAAATGCAGGAGGATCTGCAGCGAATTGACGCATGGTGCAGGGAATGGCAATTGAATCTCAATGTAGACTAGTGTAATGTGCTGCGAATTCATAGAAAGAAAGATCCCTTATCATTTAGCTACAATATAGCAGGTCAGCAACTGGAAGCACTTAATTCCATAAATTATCTGGGAGTACGCAGTAGGAATGATTTAAGATGGAATGATCATATAAGGTTGATCGTCGGTAAAGCAGATGCCAGACTGAGATTCATTGGAAGAATCCTAAAGAAATGCAATCCGAAAACAAAGGAAGTAGGTTACAGTACGCTTGTTCGCCCACTGCTTGAATACTGCTCAGCAGTGTGGGATCCGTACCAGATAGGGTTGATAGAAGAGAGAGAGAAGATCCAACGGAGAGCAGCGCACTTCGTTACAGGATCATTTAGCAATCGCGAAAGCGTTACGGAGATGATAGATAAACTCCAGTGGAAGACTCTGCAGGAGAGACGCTCAGTAGCTCGGTACGGGCTTTTGTTGAAGTTTCGAGGACATACCTTCACCGAGGAGTCAAGCAGTATATTGCTCCCTCCTACTTATATCTTGCGAAGAGACCATGAGGATAAAATCAGAGAGATTAGAGCCCACACAGAGGCATACCGACAATCCTTCTTTCCACGAACAATACGAGACTGGAACTGAAGGGAGAACCGATAGTGGTACTCAAGGTACCCTCCGCCACACACCGTCAGGTGGCTTGCGGAGTATGGATGTAGATGTAGATGTAGAGGGTCCGCACGCTGCGACATTGTAAAGAGTCACAGCTGTTTGCGGCCGGCACGCGGGAGATCGGATAGGTTTGCGCGACCTTGTTACAACGATGACAGACGCCTCGCCCAAGATTCACTTGCAGGTCTCCGTCGACATTCCTCAATCGCCTCTAAATACTTGCGATGTTCTGAGTTTCAGCCAAAAGAAACTCAATGGAACAAATTCGTCATCTTTTCAGCCGCAACTCACCGAAAAAACAAATGTGTTGCATTTCTCATTGAACGCCCCTCGTGTAAGGATGATCAACACTTTTCCTTTCGAAGGCCAAGAGCATTAGGCAGGCATCCGACCGACGCACCATGTTGAATATATCCGTTTGGTAAAACATCGTGTCCTGCTGTTTGAACTGCCTGCTGCACGTCCTCGTCCAACAGGAATCGTTGAACCTTTAAGGCATTATTTAAGGGATTGAAGGCGTGATAATCGCATAGGGAGCCATCAGGCGCTCGAGTGTTTATCACCTAATACGGGGTAACTTCTGCGCTACGACATTAGTTGTATGTGGACGTGCGTTATCATGAAGCAGTAGCACTCCCTGTCGCTGTTTTCCCTGACCTTTCACCTTAATTGCTCGCCGAAAATCCTGCAGCGTTGCGCAGTACCGTTTGCCAGTGATGGAGACACCACTTTCCTTTAAACAAATGGGCAGTGGGGCCTGGTAATCAGAGAACAGAGTGAAAATAAACTCTCCAACAGATGGCTATCTCTTGAACTTCATGGGACGAGGGGACGATGGATGACACCGCTTCATGGTAGATGCTTTCGACTCCGGTTCCCAGTGTTGGCACTAGCTTTCGTCGCCTGCAGCTATAGGCGCAAGGAACGTGTTAACTCCAACACTGAGACATAGCGGGTGCCTCAGGCAGGCATCTATCCGGTTTGCTTTTTGTTCGGCATTCAAGGCCCGGGATATCCACTGGCTCCAGAGCTCACCGTAGTCTAATTCATGTCGGATAATATGTTGCGCTCTACCAAAATTGGTGTCGAGATCCTCTGCAAGTACACGAATGGTTACGCTGTGGTCGCCACCCCTCCCCCGTCCCCACCCCAAATCGCAACCACCCGCGTGCTGTCATCCGTAATGGATGAGGCTGGCCTCTCAGGTCGACTGGCGTTTTGTATCGAATGGCGACCAAAACGAAAGTTGATGGTCCTTTCCACAACCCTAGTTTTCTACAGACATGCTGCCCCAAATACGTTCTTCAATCGCCGATGAATGTCTACCCGTGTTCGTTGCTCGGCAGCTAAGAAAAGAATAACAGCATGTTAGTTCTGTTTAGACGCATGTGGTAACAAACGTCGCCATGATTCACGTTTCTGCATTTACTGCACGCACGCCGGAAAGACACGAATGTCTCACTAATCCCTTTCCTATATGTCGGTGCGTATATAATCGCATCGGAGTGGCTGGCCTGCATATACGGTGCAACAACGCTCGCAAACTGCACCTTCTTGATCATCCTTATATTTACTTGACCCATTCTAC
Source organism: Schistocerca nitens (assembly GCF_023898315.1). Classification (NCBI taxonomy): domain Eukaryota; kingdom Metazoa; phylum Arthropoda; class Insecta; order Orthoptera; family Acrididae; genus Schistocerca; species Schistocerca nitens. Next base: position 269,520,052 of record NC_064618.1, read on the forward strand.
GCCAGTCGCACCATTCATTGTAGCCTTTCCTTTTCATAAAAGAAATGGGAATTTATTTAAAATGTGCCTCACTGTCGTTTCTGTGTCAGTCCGAAGCAAATCATGCACAGTGTGTGTAGCCACGTCCATAAGACAGCCAGCCGGAACACGGCCAAACTCCAACCCGTCAGTGCACAGATGGAGTGAAATTGCAACTCCCCAGTAGTTGAAGGCTCAGCGCCCGAAGTAAACGTCAACAGAGCAGACACTATGAGCAGCCACCACGGCTCTGGTGTACAAGCCGACATACCCCGAGAAGCCTCATCAAAACAGACAAACGCGACAGCCAATTGCGTGTGAGCTGCGCGCGTGCGTCTTCCCTCGCGCTACTACACGGGACGCCAGGAAAGCAACGCTAGCGAAGCAACGCTAGGAAAAGAGTTTCCTCGAGCACAGGAATCGATCTAACCACGCACCCGGCTCATGAACCACTGACCACTGAAGGTAAGGTGTGCTACATTCTTTTAAAAATAATACAAGCACAGCTCGAAGTTTAATCAGTAATAACAGCTATATCCCTCACCTGCTGCAACATTAAGAACATCAGTCCAGAAAGAACATAATGGAATGATTGATAATAATACTGTTTTTTATTTTCTTAATTCTTGAGTAAACAACCGGTGGTTGTGGATGCCGTGTCTTTTGTCCTTAGAGCGTTGTTCAATGCATCCTACATATCCACATCTAGCTTATCTGGATTCACCATTCATCTGAACGCGAAGCTGGGTGGTGGCTTGGTTATTATGAACCACTTATAACAGAAACTGATTTTCATGCCCAGATAAACAACATACTCCTTCCCCTGTTGTTGCCTGTCAACTTGTCAGTATTCATCAACTCTTCTTTTAAATTTTAAAATTAATAATTTAGGTAGGATAGAAAAACGTTACTGGACAGTTAAAGAATTACGAAAATAGCTTGAACTTTAGATTATATTCATTGATCTTACCAGGAAATTTCAGACTTCTTCAACATTAAGTGGAGCAAGTCTGAATAGCCTGTGAGAAAATAAAAGAGTAACACAACTTTTTGAATGGACAGAACGAGTATTCATGGAATGTGTATTTCGTTACATACGATTCAATTCTTTGTGAAATGTAGGACGCCTGATGTCTACTCCCTTAATCATTATGCCAGTTTGTTGTGTAGTCGGCGCGATCTCGTCGTTAGTTTACATTGTACTCACACAAAGTTTCAGCTGCAGGCGATTGACTAAATGACAAGTGTGTATTTTCTTAGCATTTCCATTTATTTACTGTATGTTTTAGCGAGTGGACGACTTACATGTCCCCAGTGGCTTTTACTGTTACTAGTACAGGATAGTCAAAGTCAGTTTTGTGTTACATTTTCAATAAAGTCTTATTTACGTGAATGGTACGCTGTGGTACGGTTTAGAAGAGACTTGAGGATGTTGTTGTTGTTGTTGTTGTGATCTTCAGTCCTGCGACTGGTTTGATGCAGCTCTCCACGCTACTCTATCCTGTGCAAGCTTCTTCATCTCCCAGTACCTACTGCAACCTACATCCTTCTGAATCTGCTTAGTGTATTCATCTCTTGGTCTCCCTCTACGATTTTTACCCTCCACGCTGTCCTCCAATACTAAATTGGTGATCCCTTGATGCCTCAGAATATGTCCTACCAACCGATCCCTTCTTCTGGCCAAGTTGTGCCACAAACTCCTCTTCTCCCCAATCCTATTCAGTACCTCCTCATTAGTTATATGATCTACCCATCTAATCTTCAACATTCTTCTGTAGCACCACATTTCGAAAGCTTCTATTCTCTTCTTGTCCAAACTATTTACCGTCCATGTTTCACTTCCATACATGGCTACACTCCATACAAATACTTGCGGATAGGAAGTGGAATACCAAATGAAGAATCTGAGGTGCCAATTACACTACCTGCCAAAGAAAGTAAATCAACCTCAACGGCAGGAGGAAATTAAATGAAACTTCACGGGTTAAGAGGTACGGGACTGCAAAATCGAGATAAATTTGCAAACAACGTGGCACTTTGAGCAAACGACTCAGTGTCATCCTCTGGCCGAGACGCAAGCACTGACTCGGTTGGGGACGTTGTCACAGGGCCGTTGTATCCTCTCCTGACTCTAGCTGGCCCATAACAGTTCAAAATCTGGAGATTTTTCTGGGAACAGGAGAGCCTCAACATCACGCAAACAGCCCGCACAGACACGTGCCATGTGCTCACGAGCTTTTCCTGTTGGAAAATGGCGTCACGATAGAAAGTTTTCTAACGGACAGAGAGCAGTTTGTCGTCCTCAATGGGGAGACTTCAACAGAAACAAGCGTAACATGTGTGTCCCAGGGCAGCGTAATACGTCCGTTGCTTTTTACGATTTACATAAACGATTTGGTTTATGATATTCACAGCGGTTAAACTGTTTGCCGATATTGCTGTAGTCTACAGGAAAGTAGTATTACACGAAATTTGTGAACAAGTCAATGAGAATTTGCAGAAAATAAATGCGTGGTGTAATGACTGGCAGTTATCTCTCAATATTAGTAAGTGTAATCTACTGCGTATATCAAAGCTAAAATCCCCATTAATGTAAGACTACAAAATAAATGCTCAGTCTTTGGAAGCGGTAACATCTGTCAAGTATCTGGGTGAGACTATTCGAGATGATCTCAAATGGAATGATGAGCTTACACAAGTAACGGGTAAGGCGAACTCTATATTGCGGTTTATTGGTAGAATCCTGAAGCGAAGCAGTCCTTCAAGAAAGGAAATTGCTTACAATACTTTAGTTCGTCCAGTCTTTCAGTATTGATCTTCTATATTGGACCTTTACCCGTAGGGTCTGATTCAAGAGATTGAGAAGATCAAAAGAAGAGCGGCAAGATTCGTTACTGGTACATTTGGCCATCGCGAGAGCGTTACCAATCTCATAGAAAGTTTGAAGTGGGACACACTTGCAGATAGACGGCACCCTAAAAAGAAGGGGCTGTTCACTAAATTCCGAAATCCGATCTTCTCCGAGGATGTAGAGCGTATATTATTACCACCAACTTTCTCATAGAAAGTTTGAAGTGGGACACACTTGCAGATAGACGGCACCCTAAAAAGAAGGGGCTGTTCACTAAATTCCGAAATCCGATTTTCTCCGAGGATGTAGAGCATATATTATTACCACCAACTTTGAAATGGCGCAATGATCACCAATCAAAGAGAAGGGAAATTGGAACTCGTACTGAGGCGTTCAGACAGTAGCTTTTCCATCGTGCGATCAGCGAGTGTAACAGAGAGGGGGGGGGGGGGAGGGGGGGAGTATGGCGCTATGGCGCTAACAGTGCCCTCCGCCACACACCGCTTGATGGCTAGCGGAGTATATATATAGATGCAGAGGTAACACATGGGAACGCAGGATGTCTGTGACCTACCACTGCGCTCTCATAGTTCCCTTAGTCACTTTCAGGACCTGAAGTCAGTGTCGATATCTCCTACAAGATAAAGCCAGAACGCGGCTGAATCTCTCAAAAATATTGAAAGAAAGGGACTACCCTTCATATCACTGCCACACTCGCCGACTATTGTCATCTGGATCAGTGCAGAACCGCGATACATCGCTGAATGCATTGTGACGTCATTCATCTACAGTCTATGCTTCCTGGTCACTGCGCCACTCCGACCGCACCTCTTTGTGTTGTGAACAGCAGCCGACGCATGGGACAGTAATCAGTTAGTCTGACCGATCGGTGTGAGATGACTTCTGATGTACCTAGTGCACAGTACGGCGATCGCCCTTTTGTGTTCAGTCGTGGTCGACTGGAACCTCAACAAAAACTATGAATGCCCTCACGTTCTCATACAGTCCAGCATCGCGCCACTGTTACATATGAATGATCCACAAATCTAGACATACAACCATTTGATCGGCTGGCCAAATGGACACCCACAACGAGGCTCATTTCAAACTTTAATAGCACTGTCTCACACGAGTACTGGAGTCCATATGTTCTTCACAATTATCACTTAACATCTTATGCTTGCTTTTCAGAGAATTCACACAAGGTTGACGCCGGTGACGATACCTACAACGTGCTGACATTAGAAAAGTTTCCAACCGATTTCTCATACACAAATAGCAGTTGACCGACGTTGCCTAGTAAAACTTTGTTGTGATGCCTCGTGTAAGGAGGAGAAATGCGTACCATCACGTTTCCGACTTTGATAAATGTCAGATTGTAGCCTATCGCGATTGCAGTTTATCGTATCGCGACATTGCGGCTCTCGTTGGTCGAGATCCAATAACTGTTAGCAGAATATAGAATCGATGGGTTCAGGAGGGTAATACGGAACGCCGTGCTGGATCCTAACGGCCTCGTATCACTAGCAGTCGAGATGACAGGCATCTTCTCCGCATGGCTGCAGCGGATCGTGCAGCCACGTCTCGATCCCTGAGTCAACAGATGGAGTCGTTTGCAAGACAACAACCATCTGCATGAACAGTTCGACGACGTTTGCAGCAGCATGCACTATCAGCTTGGAGACCATGGCTGCGGTTACCCTTGACGCTGCATCACAAACAGGAGCGCCTGCGATGGTGTACTCAACGACGAACCTGGGTGCACGAATGGCAAAACGTCATTTTTTCGGATGAATCCAGGTTTTGTTTACAGCACCATGATGGTCGCATCCGTGTTTGGCGACATCGCGGTGAACGCACATTGGAAGCGTGTATTCGTCATCGCCATACTGGCGTATCACCCGGCGTGATGGTATGGGGTGCCATTGGTTACACGTCTCGGTCACCTCTTGTTCGCATTGACGGCATTTCTAACAGTGGACGTTACATTTCAGATGTGTTATGACCCGTGGCCCTACCCTTCGTTCGTTTCCTGCGAAATCCTACATTTCAGCAGGATAATGCACGACCGCATGTTGCAGTTCCTGTACGGGCCTTTCTGGATACAGAAAATGTTCGACTGCAGCCCTGGCCAGCACATTCTCCAGATCCCTCACCAATCGAAAAGTCTGGTCAAAGGTGGCCGAGCAACTGGCTCGTCACAATACGCCACTCACTACTCTTGATGAACTGTGGTATCGTGTTGAAGCTGCATGGGCAGCCGTACCTGTACACGACATGCAAGCTCTGTTTGACTCAATGCCCAGGCGTATCAAGGCCGTTATGACGGCCTGAGGTGGTTGCGTGAAAATGTAACCACATGTTAATTCTAGTATAATATATTTGTCCAATGAATACCAATTTATCATCTGCATTTCCTCTTGGTGTAGCAATTTTAATGGCCTGTAGTGTCTTTGTATTATATATATAGTCTCTAAGCGCTATGGGACTTAACATCGGAGGTCATCAGTCCCTTAGATTTAGAACTAATTAAACCCAACTAACCAAGGACATCACAAACATCGATGACCGAGGCAGGATTCAAGCCTGCGACCATAGCAGCAACGCGGTTCCGGACTGCATGCGCCTAGAAGCGCTCGGTCATAGCTGCCGGCAGAGATCAATATAAACATCATTTCTGCCCTTATTATTGCTCATGAAAATCACAAATTGCCTGTTGTCCCAAGATACAGCGAGACCTTCAGAGGTGGTGGTCCAGATTGCTGTACACACCGGTACCTCTAATACCGAGTAGCACGTCCTCTTGCATTGATGTAAGCCTGTATTCGTCGTGGCATAGTATCCAAAAAGTCATCAAGGCACTGTTGGTTCCAGATTGTCCCACTCCTCAACGGCGATTCGGAGTAGATCCCTCAGAGCGGTTGGAAATCCACGTCGCCTATTAAGTAGCCCTTTTCAATCTAACCCAGGCATGTTCGATTGGGTATATGTCTGAAGACATGCTGGCCACTCTAGTCGAGCGATGTCGTTATCATGAAGGATGTCATTCACAAGATTTGCACGATTGGGGCGCGAATTGTCGTCCATGAAATCGAATGTCTCTCCAATATGCTGCCGATATGATTGCACTATCGGTCAGAGGATGGCATTCACGTATCCTACAGCCATTACGGCGTCTTCTTGACCACCAGCAGCGTACGTCAGCTCCACACAAGGTCACTCCAAAACAACAGGGAACCCCCACCTTGCTGCAGTCGCTGGACAGTGGTTCTAAGGCGTTCATCCTGACCGAGTTGCCTCCAAACACGTCTCAGACGATTGTTTGGTTAAAGGCATATGCTAGTAGGTGAAGAGAACGTGATACCAATCCTGAGTGGTCCATTCGGCATGTTGTTCGGCCCATCTGTACCGCGCTGCATGGTATCATTGTTGCAAAGATGGACCTCGCCGTGGACGTCGCGAGTGAAGTTGCGCATCATGCAGCCTATTGCGCACAGTTTGAGTCATAACACGACCTCCTGTAGCAGCATGAAAAGCATTATTCAACATGGTGGCGTTGCTGTCAGTTTTCTCCCGAGCCATAATCCGTAAGTAACGGCCATCCACTACAGTTGTAGCCCTTGGGCGGCCTGAGCGAAGCATGTCATCGACAGTTCCTGTCTCTCTATATCTCATCCATGTCCGAACAACATCGCTTTAGTTCACTCCGAGACACCTGGACACTTCCGTTGTTCAGAGCCCTTCCTGGCACAATGGAAGAAGGCGAATGCGATCGAACCGCGGTATTGACCTTCTAGTCATGGTTGAACTACAGACAACACGAGTCATGTACCTCCTTCGTGATGGAATGACTGGAAATGATTGGATGTCCGAGCCCCTCTGTCTAATAGGCGCTGCTCATACATGGCTGTTTACATCTTTGGGCGTGTCAAAGGGACTGCATCTGTGATACAATATCCACAATCAACGGCTATCTTCAGGAATTCTGTGAACCGGGGTAAGGCAAAACCTGTTTTGGTGTGTGTGTATAGTGAACAAAACTATATCAAAGGTAGTCTTGCTAGTTTACGTCGCCTTGATAGCTAAAAATCATTTGCTTAATCCAGTTTTTACTTCGTTTCAGGAGAAAGAAATTATGGTGGTGAAGGTAAATGGGGCACCTTGTATATTGGCATTCGCCTGAGTCAGTCTAATTCGGCATTCGTTCGAGTCAGCGTAATGCGGCGAGCTGTTTCACAGGCTTGCCCGACCTGCTGCCTGCTGCTGCTACACCTGCTGACGCTCGGCTCGGAAGAGCGACCGCTTGCTGAGAGGTCCAGAGCGCCTGCTAGATTGCCTGCCCGCATTCACGCTGCAGCCGGCGGCTGCATCTCTGTTAGCGCGGCGCCGCCTTCCTGGCACGGGAAACATGCATACCGAATGCCGCGTGGGCCGGCTGCGACGTAGAGGCGCCCTCTGCCGCATTCATATTCATGTACCGATTTAGATAAGCGCCCGAAGACCGCCACTGGATTTATACTAGCGCTCTCTCTCTCTCTCTCTTTCTTTCAGACTGTGCGTGTGCACACAGATACGAACACGCACGCACACACACACACACACACACACACACACACACACACACACACACACACCATTTTTTGTAGACAAGTAGCTCGTAACGAAAGCAGATAGTTCAAGAAAGCCTTACTGCTTTACTCCAATACAAGCAACAATGTAAGGGAACGAGGTACAAGATTTGGAGGTAGGTGTGAGTCCACAATATTATTCAGATTATTAGATTTTTATTCGTATTCGTAATGTTACGAATTTCGTCACCGGCCGCTGTGGCCGAGCGGTTCTAGGCGCTTCAGCCCGGAACCGCGTTGCTGCTATGGTCGCAGGTTCGAATCCTGCCTCGCGCATGGATGTGTGTGATGTCGGTAGGTTAGTTAGGTTTAAGTAGTTCTAAGTCTAGGGGACTGATGACCTCAGACGTTAAGGCCCATAGTGCTTAGAGACATTTGAACCATTTGAACGAATTTCGTCTTTAAATGCATTACCAGCTTGTTGTAATGGAACTCTAGGGAAATGGACGGACTGAGTTGATTAGGTGTACAACTTTACACAACACAGGGTATTTAAAAATTTGTATCATAGATTCCTACAGTTCGTCAAACAAGGATAAAGGTTCCGGTATGTTCGGAACAAACTGCTGTTCAGGTATGAGCTGTTGAAGATCCATATACCGTAAGGATGCAGTACGTGGCATGCTTACGCCCTATAGGATCCGATGCCACATTTTATATTTAGTGTTATACATATACATATCTGTCAAGCGGCACACTGGTATACGCTGTTGGACCCAATGTCAAATGTGATATTTTAAAAAGTATTAAGACAAAGCTCTGCCACAGAGAACCACCACCTTTAAATCATGTATTTTAAATGGCGATTAAGTGGATGACATGCACATGTACTAGACAGAGCCAACGACTTCCTCTTTGGATATACCGGGTGATCAAAAAAGTCAGTATAAATTTGAAAACTTAATGAACCACGGAATAATGTAGATAGAGAGGTAAAAATTGACACACATGCTTGGAATGACATGGGGTTTTATTAGAACCAAAAAAATATTGCTAGACGCGTGAAAGCTATCTTGCGCGCGTCGTTTGGTGATGACCGTGTGCTCAGCCGCCACTTTCGTCATGCTTGGCCTCCCAGGTACCCAGACCTCAGTCCGTACGATTATTGGCTTTGGGGTTACCTGAAGTCGCAAGTGTATCGTCATCGACATCTGTAGGGATGCTGAAAGACAACATCCGACGCCAATGCCTCACCATAACTCCGGACATGCTTTACAGTGCTGTTAACAACATTATTCCTCGACTACAGCTAATGTTGAGGAATGATAGTGGACATATTAAGCATTTCCTGTAAAGAACATCATTTTTGCTTTGTCTTACTTTGTTATGCTAATTGTTGCTATTCTGATCAGATCTGTCGGACATTTTTTGAACTTTTGTATTTTTTTGGTTCTAATAAAACCCCGTGTCATTCCAAGCCTGTGTGTCAATTTTTTTACCTCTCTATCTACATTATTCCGTGATTTATTCAGTTTTCAAATTTGTACTGACTTTTTGATCACCTGGTATATAATGTGATTCTACGTACCTTCTGAAGATGCCACTTTTATAACTGTCGAAAGTTGGTCAAGGTTTATTTAACCCATATTTTGCAACTGGCGATCTGTTATCAGTAATCCATTGAAGCTTTAGTATTAATGTTAAGTCCCAAGTCTTAATGACAGTAAGTGCTTTTTCGGACTTACTGGTGAACTTATTGAATCTCAGGTCTTGACACCTTTAAACGTTGTTAACTCTACAAGGCAGTTTCATGTTTTAATAAGGAATGAAATGTTTCATTTTCAAACGAACCATCTTAAACGATTTAGTTAAAGTACCTTCACGTTTCAGTACTAGCAAATCTTTAAGTGTTCTGTTCTACTTTCATACCTCATGCTGTGTTTCATTAAATGCCTTTGGATGTTAATAATTGTTGTTCTGAAACATGTCACTATTGCGGGTGACGTTCAGTCCATCCTTTATATCCTTCCGCTTGCAAGCAACCGCACGCGGAACCCAGTGTCACAATTGGGTACACTTCATGCCATTTTTGACGTTTCTCGGACATTGCAATGAAGGAATTAGAATAATAATAGCCTGGAATGTACACTACTGGCCATTAAAATTGCTACACCAAGAAGAAATGCAGATGATAAACGGGTATTCATTGGATAAATACATTATACTAGAACTGACATGTGATTACATTTTCACGCAATTTGGATGCATAGATCCTGAGAAATCAGTACCCAGAACAACCACCTCCGGCCGTAATAACGGCCTTGATACGCCTGGGTATTGAGTCAAACAGAGTTTGGATGGCGTGTACAGGTACAGCTGCCCATGCAGCTTCAACACGATACCACAGTTCATCAAGAGTAGTGACTCGCGTATTGTGACGAGCCGGTTGCTCGGCCACCATTGACCAGACTTTTTCAGTTGGTGAGAGATTTGGTGAATGTGCTGGCCAGGGCAACAGTTGAAATTTTTCTGTATCCAGAAAGGCCCGTACAAGACCTGCAACATGCGGTCGTGCATTATCCTGCTGAAATGTAGGGTTTGGCAGAGATAGAATGAAGGGTAGAACCACGGGTCCTAACACATCTGAAATGTAACGTCCACTGTTCAAAGTGCCGTCAATGGGAACAAGAGGTAACCGAGACGAGTAACCAATGGCACCCCATACCATCACGCCGGGTGATACGCCAGTGTGGCGATGACGAATACACGCTTCCAATGTGCGTTCACCGCGATGCCGCCAAACACGGATGCGAGCATCATGATGCTGTTTAGAGAACCTGAATTCACCTGAAAAAACTGACGTTTTGCCATTCGTGCACCCAGGTTCGTCATTGAATACACCATCGCCGGCGCTCCTGTCTGTGATGCAGCCCAAGGGTAACCGCAGCAATGGTCTCCGAGCTGATAGTGCATGCTGCTGCAAACGTCGTCGAACTGTTCGTGCAGATGGTTGTTGTCTTGCAAACGTCCCCGTCTGTTGTCTCAGGGATCGAAACGTGGCTGCACGATCCGTTACAGCCATGCGGATAAGATGCCTGTCATCTCGACTGCTAGTGATACGAGGCTGTTTGGATCCAGCACGACGTTCCGTATTACCCTCTTGAACCCACCGATTCCATATTCTGCGAACAGTCAGTGGATCTCGACCAATGAGAGCAGCAGTGTCGCGATACGATAAACCGCAATCGCGATAGGCTACAATCCGACATTTATCAAAGTCGAAAACGTGATGGTACGCATTTCTCCTCGTTATACGAGGCATCACAACAACGTTTCACCAGGCAACGCCGGTCAACTGCTGTTTGTGTATGAGAAATCGGTTGGAAACTTTCAAAAATGGTTCAAATGGCTCTCAGCACTATGGGACTTAACATCTGAGGTCATCAGTCCCCTAGACTTAGAGCTACTTAAACCTAACTAACCTAAGGACATCACACACATCCATGCCCGAGGCAGGATTTGAACCTGCGACCGTAGCAGCAGCGCGGTTCTGGAAACTTTCCTCATGTCAGCACGTTCTAGGTGTCGCCACCGGCGCCAACCTTTTGTTAATGCTCTGAAAAGCTAATCACATGCATATCACAGCATGTTCTTCCTGTCGGTTAAATTTCGCGTCTGTAGCACGTCATCTTCGTGGTGTAGCAATTTTAATGGGCAGTAGTGTACGTTTGGTGGTTCGGGTGCTTTCATTAGCCAAGTGCTTATTGTCAGGAAGCAAGACGCAATATATCAATGGTAAACACGCGCTTGTGCGTTGAATGCAGTGCAGTCAATTACACTGTGAGGAGCTGGAAAATAAAATTAATACTTTACGGCAGGTGACTGTCCATCGGTGACATTTCCCAGAAACCATTGGCCGTTAGAGAGACGCCTCGTTTCCTGTGCACCAACTCACGCCGCGCGGCCAGCGCTTGCCGTCCTGCCGCGTCAGTTAACGAGACGGCCGGGACACCAAATCCTCGTGACGCGTGGACACTGGCGCGCGGCGGCCCTCTCTCGCGCCTTGGAGATCGCCGGGACGTAAACAACGGCCATTAATTAGCCGATACACGGAAAGCGTACCGGCGCCTGGACGCGCAGTATATCGGTCCCCTGTTTACGAAAATTCCTTGTCCTGTTTTGATGGCTTTTATCGGAAGACATTTATTACAACAGTAATTCCCAATGCTTAATCATTGATTGATGACCACCTGTTTGTAAAGTTACAAGGTAATCTGACGCCAGAAACAAATTAATTGTGGATGGTCGCATTAATTACGGCTGACGGGCCGGAGTCATTAGGGCGGAAATGATTTATAACTATAAATCCCATCTCGGGAGCGCGGCGCGCCGACACACGGGCGCGGAATCCCTTATCTGACCCGGAGCCACCGTGCCTGTCATTTCTCATCCACGTCTCCCGGCCGCGAGGCCGGTCCCCTTACTCTCTCTCGTCTCCCGCAACACCCACCGACGCTGTGACGTTGTTCCGTCGTTCTCACGCACACACAGCGGTGTAATTGCTGCCTCACTTGCTTACAGCAGCGTGTACAAACAGGTGCTATGTTCCTGGATTTTCGAAAATCGTCTGCTCAATACTATTCTGATTCCTCATGAGAAAAGACTCATTATTATTTGACAAGTACTCCTCGGGGTTGATGACGCTGTCATTTGTTATTGTTTCTTTTCGTAAATATGGTTCTCGGGTGAGGTGTCAGCTGTCGTGTAATTTTCACAGTATTTCGTCGGCGCAACTGACCGGTATCTTAAGGTGTGGCATTCGAAAATTTCACTACATCCGACGTCTCGCTCCAGAGAACCATATTTACAACTATTTCGTCGGCGAAGCCTCAAGCAACACTTCGTGTCATTTATGGCATCAAAGTTCAATACACAACTATTATTAGCCCTGCACAGAGCTTAGAAACAAGTGGCCTAGTTAAAGATACCCTACGGTCGCAGGTTCGTATCCTGCCCCGGGCATGGATGTGTGTGATGTCCTTAGGTTAGTTAGTTTTAAGTAGTTCTAAGTTCTAGGGGGTCTGACGACCTCCGATTTTAAGTCCCATAGTGCTCCGAGCCATTTTAACTATTTTTTGAAAGATGTTCTGGGTTGGAAAAGTCAGGAATTCTGTAAGATAAAGATGAAAAAATAGCTCCAGTTACTTTTATAGCTCTAGTTAATGGTTTAAAATTCCAATCGCACTGATACTTGCTTTACAGTGGCTTCCTTTCGTAAGACTTTAGTTTTGTGATATAGATCAAATGGTTCAAATGGCTCTCAGCACTATACGACTTAACTTCGGAGGTCTTCAGTCGCCTAGAACTTAGAACTAATTAAACCTAACTAACCTAAGGACATCACACACATCCATGCCCGAGGCAGGATTCGAATCTGTGACGGTAGCGGTCGCTCGGTTCCAGACTGTAGCGCCTAGAACCGCACGGCCACTCCGGCCGGCTTAATATAGATCCATTTGCAGAATAACCTGCATTTGTACAAGGGGTAGCCCGCTTGGAAGGGGTAGAAAGCATAACGTTGATAAAGATTATTGGTACGTGGCCCCTTTAATACGACCTTGCACAATCCATATCACAACTTTTATCAGGACGGGAAACAGGATGTCGAATCATGGTTGGTAATCGTACTTTGATTTACACATACTTAATTTATTAACATAAGGTTCCTACAGATCATTCCCCACAATCTTCACTACAAGCAGCAGTTACTTAGCATAAGCTCTTATTAAAACAAAACAAGTATAACTATAAAATGCATGTAAAAACAGTTCAGAAACAACTAGCGAACACAGTATTGCCGTGGCTTTGCCACACTTAAAAGCTTACAACTAACACTACAGTTCCTGTCAGAGTGGGGCAGTCACTTAATTACGTTCAAATACTACATGGCCCAAACAACACTTAAATCTCACGTGGTTGACCACAACACACTAGAACATAGATATGTAACAGAAGCAAGAAAGATTGCCACGAAACAAACCCAGACTACACTTACTTCCACATCTATCTTTATGCAACCCAAAAAAACATTTCCACAATGAGATTTTCACTCTGCAGTGGAGTGTGCGCTGATATGATACTTCCTGGCAGATTAAAACTGTGTGCCGGACCGAGACTCGAGCACTTGCCCGCGAAAGGCAAAGGGCCCGAGTTCAAGTCTCGGTCCGGCACACAGTTTTAATCTGCTGGGAAGTTTCAAAAAATATTTGTTTAAAAACTAGAAAATCACAATTTACAAAACGCGTTTTACCCGCCTTGGTGGAAGGAAAAAATATACTAATCTTTTGGTATGGTGTCTTCGCCCAAAGCAATCCAGCCGTAGCAGGGTGAGGTAAACACAGCAGGACCCAAGCTACGGGTTACACCTCACTCCCCGCCAAGGCGTTGGCGCTTACGGCAGCTTTTGACAAACACAGGACAATTGTAACTCTCTGAAACTCACACAGAATACAGGGCAGAATCCTTGCATAAGACATACGTGTATCAGTCCACAGCAATCACTGCACTTTAAACTGAAACCATTTAAGGATGGTTCACCAGTAATAATAAAATCACTTAGGTGCAGTTTTCAATCGCTTAATACAGTTATAACTAAGACTTCACTGCGAAACCAACATTTAACCAGCTCATACGGACCTCATCAATATACTTTTCGATTAACGGCTGTGTAAGTTCCACAATCATCTAGCGAGTGAAATGCCTCTCGCTCAGCCACGTATACTAACGGCCAACTTACTTGATGTTTGCACACAACATAACTCAGCTGCTCAAACAGCTTAAGCACATTCCTTCAGGGACCTTTCCCTTGATAGAAATCACGAAACTTGGATCTCCGAGTTGCCGACCAATACAATTGCGCGGTATATCATGCTGATAGGGCACACCCGGTCACAGTCTACACTCCTTTCTCCGGAGACGCCCCACGTCTCACTATGTTTTCTTTTTGAAAGCTAACGGCCGACTCTTGCAGCCCACCAACCCGGAAGAAAGCGACACGATATGCAAAGATCTCATGTACCTGGTGCTGGCGCCAGTAAGCCACGGCTCAGTTATTATTGAGACCATTTCATTTCCTTGAAAGGTTTCCAGTACTTGTCGAGAGCTAAGAAGCCTTAGAGACCGGTTACAGCCTACCCACGATTTCAGCACTTGTTGAACGATCATTGCTCCCATGGTAGAATTTCCGAAGAAAGATCGTCGGCCATAAAGGTTGTGCAGAACGGTCACATAATGCCTGAGACGTGGTCGCACCAAGGAGCGGAACCGGTGTCTTCCCTCTCTTGCTTGACGGCCCTCGACTAGCTAGCACGTACTTTTTCCGCTCTCCTATCCTCGTTCTGGAGTGTCAGAATGACAACACTTTCGAGCAGGTGTTGAGCCCCCAGTGTCACAAGTGCTGATAGTCCCAGTCTTGATTGAATAAATCCAAAGGGGTACATCTGAGCTAACTTATTTCGACCACCCGGAAGTCCAGGGCAGCCTCCATTCGTACCTTCCTAATACCCTCAGGCACACACTAATTTTGATTGGTGCACAGAGAGATGTACAATGTGTTAGTGTGCTAGAGAAAAATATTATGTCGTGTTAGAAAAAGTGAATAGCAAACGGAGCTTAAAAGCTGTTCTGGAGAAACTGTACTGTTTAATAGAATAATTTTGATAATTACTTTACGTTATGGTCATTTTATTATTTGCACAGTTTTATTCATTGTACACTATATAGGCTACCAACGGGGCACAACATGCTTTTCAAATAGGTCGTTGAGAAAGGTGTATTTTTTAGAATATTAATACAGTCCTCGGCCTGCTGACACACTGTGACTCACAGCAAGTAGACGTAGCTTTGAAAATGACCGGTAGCAAACCGATAACCCGAATTAACATAAAAGGTGATTTACATGATGTCTGTCTTTGTTCATTATGTTAAAGGTGACCACAGTGCCTTCGGACGCCAGTGCTACAATACACATCTTTGTTACAAGATTAGAATGCAGAAAAGTTATTCACATACTTCTCTTATTCAGTGAAGTAATCCTTTGCTTCATTTATACAAAATTATAAATGACTAATATGTGGTCTTAATTAAGAAAAACTAAACTCCGTCCGAAGAGGCCTTGGAAGGACCAACGTTAGCGACCAGTTGCCGTGTCATCGTGTGCAATGTCAAAAACCAACTGTACAATGTCAAAAACCATTTCCGTACGTTGTTCATACTCTATGAACCGCTTTAAATTTTGAGCTATAGTAGCATGTATATTAACGACGAACGAAATGATACCACAATGAGATTTTCACTCTGCAGCGGAGTGTGCACTGATATGACACTTCCTGGCAGATTAAACTGTGTGCCGGACTGAGACTCGAACTCGGGAACTTTGAATTTGGGCAAGTGCTCTACCAACTGAGCTAACCAAGCACGCCGGCCGGAGTGGCCGAGCGGTTCTAGGCGCTACAGCCTGGAACCGCGCGACCGCTGCGGTCGCAGGTTCGAATCCTGCCTCGGGCATGCATGTGTGTGATGTCCTTAGGTTAGTTAGGTTTAAGTAGTTCTAAGTTCTAGGTGACTGATGACCTCAGAAGTTAAGTCCCATAGTGCTCAGAGCCATTTGAACCATTTTGAACCTAACCAAGAACGACTCACGCCCCGTCCTCACTGCTTTACTTCTGCCAGTACCTCGTCTCCTACCTTCAAAAAAAAAATGGTTCAAATGGCTCTGAGCACTATGGGACTTAACATCTGTGGTCATCAGTCCCCTAGAACTTAGAACTACTTAAACCTAACTAACCTAAGGACATCACATACATCCATGCCCGAGGCAGGATTCGAACCTGCGACCGTAGCAGTCGCGCGGTTCCGGACTGAGCGCCTAGAACCGTCTCCTACCTTCCAAACTTTACAGAAGCTCTCCTGCGAACCTTGCAGAACTCCTGAAAGAGAGGATATTGCGGAGACATGGCTTAGCCACATAAGTGTACGCACGCGTCAGGAGCTCACAAAACTTGATTGGACTAGAATGAGATTTTCACTCTGCGGCGGAGTGTGCGCTGATATGAAACTTCCTGACAGATTAAAACTGTGTGCCGGACATTGGCTCGAACTGTCATTGTGGAAACATCCCCCATGCTGTGGCTAAGCCACGTCTCCGCAATATCCTCTCTTTCAGGAGTGATAGTTCTGCAAGGTTCGCAGTAGAGCTTCTGTAAAGTTTGGAAGGTAGGAGGAGAGGTACTGGCAGAAGTAAAGCTTTTAGGGCGGGTCTTTAGTCGTGCTTGGGTAGTTCAGTTGGTAGAGCACTTGCTCGCGAAAGGCAAAGGTCCCGAGTTCGAGTCTCGGTCCGTCACACAGTTTTAATCTGCCAGGAAGTTTCGAAATGATGCCAGTTGTTTAGTAGATCAAATTGTAGTTATCATGTATATAACACAGAATTATTACAAACAAATTACATCAACAACAAATTTGTTATTTATTTAATCTGCAGTGAGAGCTGCGTCTTGACTTTAAATTGCAAAAAAAAAAAAAAAAAAAAAATTAGAACTCTTTAATTCGTCGCAAAATGATGTTATAACTGATAACAGATATGTTTAATCGTCACTGGGACTTGTTTCACCATAAATACCTTCGGGAAATTCAGCGCCTGCGGATATGAAGTGAGATACGTGAATTATTTGTGCCTGGTTTATCGACAGAAGGAAACGAAGCTGTGGCTCATTTGTGGAAGTGGCTGTACGCAGAAGCTTTCTGCACTCTCTCCTGGTAATATTACGTGGCAGGATTAAAAGTGGTAACGAAATAGAAGACATAAACGCAACAGTTCTTTTTTACGATAATGGTGTATACAGGGTGAGTCACCTAACGTTGCCACTGGAAACACCTGCCAAACCACAACAAACACTGAATAACCAATTCCGCAGAACTAAAGTGAGGAGATGGGCTGGTGTCATTGGTTAATATAAACCATTGAGAAATGCATGAAGTGTGACTATCAACACATACTTGTGTTTTTTAAAATGGAAACATGTTATTTTTAGCACAACTAAAATAGAGAAAAATACTTAATCAATACCCTTTCTTACATTGTAAAATGTTAATTACATCCATAATAATTTGTAACTTAAATTTGACTCTTGAGTAAATCATCAGCAGATCAAACGTGTGTATCGGAGAGAACCGAATTATTCAGGAATACAAAAAGAACATTGATGTAACTTAGGTGCAGAAGAGACATGAACAGCACGTTAAGTCGACATGCTAACATTTTTATTAGTCTTTTTCTCTGAAAAATTCTGTATGGCACTGATTTGTTAGAAGAAAATGTACATTAACATGAGAATGTAGTTAAAATTACAAAATTTGTTTTTGTTTTCAATTACAGAACATAAAAGGGTGTGTCCTGACATTCAGGACAATAAATGTTCAAAGTGGTGCCCATCATTTTCTGCGCACATTTGCAATCAGCCGCGTAATGAATGTCTTACACGACGCAGTACATCTGGTGTAATGTTGCCATTGGCTACCTCAATACGATGTTTCATATCCTCTGGGTTGTAGGCACATCATGGTAGAAGTTCTCCTTTAACTTCCGCCACAGAAAGAAGTCTAAAGTTGTAAGATGAGGAGAACGGGCTGGCCAATTTATGCGTCTACCCACGTCCTATGAAACGCCCGCCGAACAGGAAGTGCAGGAACACCATCATATTGATACCACATACGTCTACGCGTTTTTAGCGGGACATTTTCTAACAGTGTTGGCAGATCAGTTTGTAGAAACTCGATGTACTTTGCAGCTGTTTGTGTACATTCAGTGAAGTGAGGACCGACGAGATGGTCGCCAATTACTCCTCACCATACACTTACATTCCACGGTCGCTGTCGCTCAGCCTGCCGAAGCCAGCGATGATTGTCCACGGACCAGTAATGCATGTTCCGTAAATTCACTGCACCGTGGTTTGTGAAATCTGCTTCATCGGTAAACAGGTATAACTGCAAAGAAAAAAAAATGGCACTGACCACTATGGGACTTAACATCTGAGGTCATCAGTCCCCTAGAACTTAGAACTACTTAAACCTAACTAACCTAAGGACATCACACACATCTATGCCCGAGGCAGGATTCGAACCTGCGACCGTAGCGGTCACGCGGTTCCAGACTGAAGCGCCTAGAACCGCACGGCCACACCGGCCGGATACTGCAAAGCATTCTCTGTTAATACCCACCGACAGAAATTCACTCGATTATTAAAGTCTTCTTCATGATGCAGTGACACATAATACGGGTGAAATTTGTGACGATGAAGTATGCGCATTACACTACTTCGACTCATTGCACTGCCTCTAGCGATGTCACGTGAACTCATTTGTGGGTTCACCGCAACAGCAGCTAACACACCAGCTGCACCTTCTCCTGTGATGGGTTTGTTGCAGAACCGTTTGCGTGTTACGATTATACATTTTGCATACAATTGTTTGTCTGTTTTCAAATGTGCGGCGCGTTGAATGATCTCTGCATACAACTGCAGGCAGCAGCTTTATTTTGTCTACACTCGCCATATATGAGTGTCATCCTGGCCTTTTCAGAGTTAGAATAAACCATTTTCACAGATCTTACGACACTGTACACACTCTTGTACTTGCCACTTTCTCAAGTTTCTACTGTGGGTACTTCTGTTTTTACTTGTGTACAGTACACTATGAAAGTCTTCCAGTAACACAGTGTACTACAGTGATTCTGAGTACAAGGACTAATTAAGCAAGCGCTACATGCAAACACGGAGACAGCCAAACTCATAAACATCGTAGTCTTCGTAAACATACACCTACAGATCTTGTTTGTCACAACACGCGACTGAACGTCTGAGGTTTCAAGAGCCAACATCACGTTACAAATTACTCCGGCTGTACTTAACGTTTTACAATCTAACAAACGGCATTAATTATTTGTTTCTATTTTCAGTAGTGCTAAAAATAATAACAGATTTACATTTAAAAAAAAATACATATGTGTTGAAAATCATACTTCCGTGCTTTTCTCAATGGTTTGTGTTAACCAATTGCCGGCCGAAGTGGCTGAGTGGTTCTAAGCGCTACAGTATGAAACCGCGCGACCGCTACTGTCGCAGGTTCGAATCCTGCCTCGGGCATGGATGTGTGTGATGTCCTTAGGTTAGTTAAGTTTAAGTAGTTCTAAGTTCTAGGAGACTGATGACCTCAGCAGTTAAGTCCCATAGTGCCCAGAACCATTGTTAACCAATTCCATCGGCCCCGCCCCTCAAGTTTCGGTCTGTGGAATTGGTTATTCAGTGTTTGTTGTGGTTTGGGAGGTATTTCCAGTGGTAATGTTACGTGACTCACCCTATACATCTGTAGCTCTTTTAGGACCATAGTATAGTATGGTATTGGCTTTGGTAGGTATTTTATTCGAAAAATGGAAATAAAGTTTACACTTATGCTTTCTTGAGTCCAAGAGCTGAGTAATAATTATGGACTTTGTGAAGAGGATGTTCGTTAGCTACTATGTATTTACTGTGTCATTCCTACAAACTGTAAAATATAATGCATACGTTATGTACGTAACATTTTAAAATTTTGTTATTAATATGCTGTACAATTTTTTTTCTTTTCTGTTTTAATGACGCGAATGTACAGGGTGACAATTATTGAACTAAATGAAATAAAATCGTCATAACTCCTGAAGGGTTTGTGTTAGGTTGTTCACACTACACGGTTGGTCGCGGGGAATGATGGGAATTAGTACGGTTTGGTTTAGCGACGAAGTCCACTATTATCTCGATGAGTTCGTCAATAAGAAAAACTGGCGCATTCTGGGGACTGCGAATCCGAATTTTGCTATCGAGAAGTCTCTTCACTCTCAACGGGTGCCGTGTGGTGTGCACTTTCCAGTCACGGAATGATACTTGCGATATTCCTTGATGGCCCAGTGACTACCGAACGTTACGTGAAGGTTTTGGAAGATGATTTAATCTCCATCACCCAAAGTGACCATGATTTCGACAAGATGTGGTTCATGCAGGACGGAGCTCGACCCCATCGAAGCAGAAGAGTGATGTCCTGGAGGAGCACTATGGAGACCGCAGTCTAGCATGGGCTTTGAGTGGGCGTCATATTCTACAAAATTGAACACATGCGACTCCTTTTTGTGCGGCTATATTTTTAAAAAATTGTTCAAATGGCTCTGAGCACTATGGGACTTAACTTCTGAGGTCATCAGTCCCCTAGAACTTAGAACTACTTAAATCTAACTAACCTAAGGATGTCACACACATACATGTCCGAGGCAGGATTCGAACCTGCGACCGTAGCGGTCGCAGGCTATATTTAAGACAACGTGTGTAGCAATAACGACAAAACAATGAAAACAGGCATTCAGGAGGTAATCGGCAGCATCGATGTTCCGAAACTTCAGCGAGTCATAAAGAATTTCACTATTCGTCTGCACGACACCATCACGAATGATGGCACCCATATCGAACATGTCATAACCAAAATCGTAATAGCTGTAGTGACGTTTACATGTTGAATAATCTGTGCGCACCCCGTAGTTTGTAACTAATGTACGGTTTTGTTTTCATATAATTCAACAAGTGTCACCCTGTGTATACACTGTGAAACACAAAGGATCACACAATGTCGAAAAGCCATTACGGAGCTGTAGTTCAAAATTAGCTCAAAGGTGCCTGCAGCCTTCCTCTATGGACATCGTGGGCCAGAAACCCCATCGACCGTGGATTCACCCATTTACAGTGAGTAGTACGGCAATTTTTGCCATGGTGTGCACGGTAGAGCCGCTAGGGACAGTTCAAAACCATCCAAAGAAATTTTAACCCGATCTGAAGCAACAAAGAGTGCTTATGTTTTTTTTAGTACTCCTGTTTCGCACCCTCCTGTGAGGTGATCTAGGTATAGTGCGACCTCAACACATGCGTAAATAAAACTGCAAAGATTCCGTCTGAAACAACCCAGTTTGTCATCTGTCCAGCAGTTTTGACCACTTCACCAGTACAAGGATAAAATGTGATGAGAGTCCTAGGCACCTTCATGCAGGCTACACTGCTGATCTTCCCCTGTTAGTGGGCATGCGGAATGGAGAATTATCGTTGGGTTGTCTGCATGCAGGCCCCTAGGGCTCTCAGCATAGTTTGTCCTTGTACAGATACAGTTTAAAAGTGATGAACATGGGAGGACAGGTGCACTGAGGGTGCTGCCAAACTGGAGGGTCTTAGAGGGACATCTCTGCCATTTTATTCATGCATGTCTCAATGTCACACCCCTCCATGATCACGCCAAAGAAGGGCGTGAAAGAGGAGTGCTGGAAAATCATAAGCACCCTTTGGTACTTTGTATCACATTCAGATGTCGTCGAATAGTTTTAAACAGTCCGTAGTGGTTCTACCATGTACACGAGAGCAAAAATACCGATCACACTGCTTTGTAAATGGACGCCTTTGCTGGCTCACGGTATCAGCAGTGTCAATGGTCGTCACGAACGTCATACTGCAGCTCATCACACTGTGAATTGTTTTTTTTTTTCAACCGTGATATGAGTGGGAATCAACCCCGCAAGGGTTGGGTGGTTTCATTGACGTCCTTTACACCACTCCTTGAGGCCTTTTCGTTTCAGCTCTGAGCCCTAGTGTTTCTGAAACATTTTCCTCGCCTACCCTTAAGAAAACAGCGTGATTTCAATGCTGGTCTCCAACACAGAAGCGTAGAAAGAAGGGGTGAAATGTAAGTAAGAGGTGGTCGACGTGTGTCACATCCATGCTGACCTTGGACAGAATTTTGGTGAAATCGGGTGCCAGTGTGACGTAATTAAACGACGTTACTGCTCACACCCACTTCCTTGCTGTGTCCTTTTTTCATGTGTGTTGACACCCTGCTGTTTGAATCTACATCTAGCCTCCGAGTGACATCACACCATCACAGAGGAAGGTTGTAGGCACTTTTGAGCCAAATTTCAAAATTCTGCGTCGCAGTAGGAGACAATCAGAGAAATCAGAGGTCACATGCAATGATTTAAGTGTTCATTTTTCCCGCTTGCTTTTCAAGAGTTGAACGGTAGAGAAACAGCTTGAAGGCGGTTCGACAAGCCTTCTGGCAGGTACTTAATTGTGAATTAGAGAGTAATCATGTACATGTAGATTTCGAACTATGACGTTTCGGAAATGATTTTTAAAGCGAAACTTTACGTGTTCATTCGATGTAGCAGTCCTAACTTAGTCTAGTGCAGGGCTTCACAGCATACGTGCTCGCGGAGCAAGCTGTGAGCAGCAAGGCGCGAGCACGGAGCAGCGCGAGCACGCTATCCCCACTACCGGACCAGAGCGGAGAGTGGGGAGAGTCACGTGGGGTACACAACAGCTGCCGCCAGTCGATGTAAATCCGCGGCCACCTGTAGGGATATCACTCACGAATTATTACTGCGACAAATGAAACAAATAAAGGAGAATGTACACGTGTCACATAATTTTATTAGCTTAGTGTATGCCTCTACCATCTGTAGACACTGAAACTAAAGAATTCCACGACAGTCCTATATTTTCAACACTTTCTTCAACACTACTTAAAATATCACCTCCGGTTGTAGTGTTCTTCATGGCTACTACATCGAGGAGCTCCTCCCTCACCTGAAGATCTCTATTAACACCTCTAATAAATATGACAAGCTGCGCTGTTCCAGTGATACCAACACTTTCGTCCAGAGCTAGAGAATACGCGATAAAATCTTTACAGATATTTGCAAGTTGGCTGTGGACGTCGTGTGCCATGTCCTGTATGCGACGCATAATGGTCATGTTAGATAATGGCGCAATCCGAAACTGTTCAACTTGAGATGGACACAAGTGTTCCACTGCAACTACCAAACATTCTTTTATTAAATCGCTATCAGTTAAGGGGCGCAGGGATTTTGCTAAAAGCAAAGTAATTTTGTAACCCACTCTGAGAGCTGCCTCACTTGATTTTTCTTCGTCGTCCAGATCTTCTTCGGATAGCTTCCTTTTAAGTTTAATAACTTCCTGTCCACGATCTGGTCAATCACATTTTCCACGTCCGTAGTCTTTCGCGTGGTACGACATATAATGTCGCTGCAAATTAAATTTCGTAAAAGAATTCAGCGTTTTGTGACATACAAAACTTTTGCAACACCATCTTTTTCAGTAAACAGATACAATTCCTCCCAATGGGGGTTGAACTGCGAAAGCATGGTTGGGGTTACACAACGGCGACTTCACATGATTCTTAACCAGCGAAGTGACTGTCAAGATCTGATCGTAGTACTTTAAACGTTACACAGTCGGCGCGAATTCAATAGGCACGCTGCGGCCCTATTCAGACGTTCGCGCGCAGTTCCCCTCCCTCCCCTCCCTCCCTACTCCGCGACCTTGCAGCTGCTCGCGAGCACGTGCCTGAGCAGACGCGAGTACTCGCGCTCAAAACCGGCCAGTTGTTAAGCCCTGGTCTAGTGCGATATTTTCTATATCAATACCTATTAATGGGGACACTAAAAGCACCGCTCTGGACCCTCGCTGTCTACTACTGCCATGTAACAGCACTGCTGTAGTACTCGTTATGTTGGTGTTTTGTTATCCTTTTTAATAGATAACAAAAAATTTAGTATGGCACTAGACTAATTTCGGAATGCTCTATCAAATGGGTACGTAGAACTCCACTTTAAGAATATTTTTGCTTATAACTCGAAACAAAGCGACGCATTCCATCGACAATGGGTGTCTCATGAAATACATGATGAGCAATATTTGTCCGGAGTGACTCCAGCTACACAATGCAAGAAATAAATCGTAGGTATCTGTCATAACACCAGAGAAAATGCCCGTGACAGCTTTAGTGAGGGACACCTTGTATACACAGGGCGTTTCTTTGCACGAAACTTAGAACGGTGGCAGATACTGATTAAAAACTTTTAGAGACAAAATGTTCGCTGACGCTTCCTAATGATGCTAGGCGTCGTCTTCTAACGGTAACGCACCTGAGAGGCAGCATACACACGCCTTTGCTGTTATCTATAGCCAAGTCATGTCTTCCACATGAAATATCATAGGTGGTAGTCTCAGCAAAGCTACGATTATTCGCTTCTAAAATATCATTCTTCGGTGACACTGTTCTTACGTTTTTCTTGGTGAAAATCCTGCTATCGGTTTATTGGGTTAAGTAATACGTAGCACACTTGGTTGGTAGACCTACCTAGTTCAGCTAATACGAAGGCCAGCGAATGTCTCCTGCAAAAGTTGATCTATCACCCCTGGACAATATATATGGTGGTCAGAAACAATCCAAGAAGCTTCTTACAGTGTTACAGAATAGTTTGTGCTCAGAAACAACTGATAAGAAAAAATTCGGAACTTTCTGCACTTTGCGAGTTAATTACCTTCGGTGTTAGCCAAGCAGGTTGTTGTGCATACAAATTCAAGCAGCCTGCCAGGTGCAACTAGTGTCAGTTTTCCTCGTAGTGTAGATGATAGCACGAGATATTGCTCAGCCTTTGGGTCAGAGTAGGTCCTTACTGTTATCCCATGTTTTTGTACCGCTTTCTTGTTCTGTTTTGGAAAACCAAATGAAGAACACGTTTGTCGACACTGACTCTGGTGGGCCACTTGAATTTGTGTGCACAGTGCCTAATTGGATAACTTCAATGCTAATTATCTCTGTAATGGGGTAATGTATCGAATATTTTTCGTAACAATAACTTTCTCAGCATAGCCCGCCCTGCAACACCCCTATAAGGTTTTGAGACAGTTTCTGACCACCCTTCGTCTAAATAGTTTAACTTTATGAGTGTAGATAATGTTATAAGTGATACCGTAAAATGTATACACATCAGTATGTTGCTTGTTTCTTCTCTGTGTCGAAGAGTCTTCCCACAAACATTTCACAAACTTTATACGACATGTTTTCTGCATGGTCCTAACTACACCTTTAAGTGGACTATGCCTGTTAGTATAGACTTACCGTTTGGTTTCCAAATGCCGACAGCTCCACAACTGACCTGCCACCCAGGGGATAGTAAGCATTAATGACTTGCTCTTGCAACATGTACTTGGAGCTACTGACCAACCTAAAAACATACTACTTCTACAAGCTACAATTCGGAAAGTAAGGTCCGATCTGACGCGAAATGGAAACCACTGTGAAAATCCGACAAAGCTTTGCACATCTGTTTTGGACAGTATCTCCAGTATGCTCACAGATGGCATCACGTAGCTCTTTTCAGTCCTGAGCGCTCAGTGAGCCCATAAAGGTGCCTAGAACCACAGTGTCTCCCACCAAGTATGAGGGCCAGCTGGCCGCAGGCTATGCAGCCCACATAACATAACTACCATGCATTTCCTCCTTCACGACAGTTATCGGCCGCAATCTGCAGGGGGAATGAAGGTACGGCGTGTTCGATGGGAAGGGTTTGATCGTCCACGATATAGGTCAGACTTGGCTCCATCTGATGTTCATCTCTGCGCACATGAACCGCTGGCTATGAAGACAACACTCTGGCACAGACAACGAACTACAGACGAGCGTAGAGAAGGCAGCTGCCTTATATGACGAGGGTATTGGAAATTTGCTACAACTCTACGACAAATGTCTAAGTCGGAGCGACAAGTATGTAGAGAAGTAGCTGGAAGGTATAGCTAACAGTTCCACCTAAAACATTTTTTATTTTTACATTGGTTTCTACACTCCTGGAAATGGAAAAAAGAACACATTGACACCGGTGTGTCAGACCCACCATACTTGCTCCGGACACTGTGAGAGGGCTGTACAAGCAATGATCACACGAACGGCACAGCGGACACACCAGGAACCGCGGTTTTGGCCGTCGAATGGCGCTAGCTGCGCAGCATTTGTGCACCGCCGCCGTCAGTGTCAGCCAGTTTGCCGTGGCATACGGAGCTCCATCGCAGTCTTTAACACTGGTAGCATGCCGCGACAGCGTGGACGTGCACCGTATGTGCAGTTGACGGACTTTGAGCGAGGGCGTATAGTGGGCATGCGGGAGGCCGGGTGGACGTACCGCCGAATTGCTCAACACGTGGGGCGTGAGGTCTCCACACTACATCGATGTTGTCGCCAGTGGTCGGCGGAAGGTGCACGTGCCCGTCGACCTGGGACCGGACCGCAGCGACGCACGGATGCACGCCAAGACCGTAGGATCCTACGCAGTGCCGTAGGGGACCGCACCGCCACTTCCCAGCAAATTAGGGACACTGTTGCTCCTGGGGTATCGGCGAGGACCATTCGCAACCGTCTCCATGAAGCTGGGCTACGGTCCCGCACACCGTTAGGCCGTCTTCCGCTCACGCCCTAACATCGTGCAGCCCGCCTCCAGTGGTGTCGCGACAGGCGTGAATGGAGGGACGAATGGAGACGTGTCGTCTTCAGCGATGAGAGTCGCTTCTGCCTTGGTGCCAATGATGGTCGTATGCGTGTTTGGCGCCGTGCAGGTGAGCGCCACAATCAGGACTGCATACGACCGAGGCACACAGGGCCAACACCCGGCATCATGGTGTGGGGAGCGATCTCCTACACTGGCCGTACACTACTGGTGATCGTCGAGGGGACACTGAATAGTGCACGGTACATCCAAACCGTCATCGAACCCATCGTTCTACCATTTCTAGACCGGCAAGGGAACTTGCTGTTCCAACAGGACAATGCACGTCCGCATGTATCCCGTGCCACCCAACGTGCTCTAGAAGGTGTAAGTCAACTACCCTGGCCAGCAAGATCTCCGGATCTGTCCCCCATTGAGCATGTTTGGGACTGGATGAAGCGTCGTCTCACGCGGTCTGCACGTCCAGGACGAACGCTGGTCCAACTGAGGCGCCAGGTGGAAATGGCATGGCAAGCCGTTCCACAGGACTACATCCAGCATCTCTACGATCGTCTCCATTGGAGAATAGCAGCCTGCATTGCTGCGAAAGGTGGATATACACTGTACTAGTGCCGACATTGTGCATGCTCTGTTGCCTGTGTCTATGTGCCTGTGGTTCTGTCAGTGTGATCATGTGATGTATCTGACCCCAGGAATGTGTCAATAAAGTTTCCCCTTCCTGGGACAATGAATTCACGGTGTTGTTATTTCAATTTCCAGGAGTGTATATTATGACCGATTGAACCTTACTTTCCGAATTGTCCTCGTATTAATCTCAGAAGACGTAATTAGTGATGTGCTGTTATCCAGTACACCGTCCTGTCACCAATAAAAATATTTACGGTTATACCCATTACAACCTGTACATATACAAAACACTTCAGGGACGAACTGCAGAAGGCTATCAGATACCATGGTGGAAAGCTAAAAGGTGAAGTAATAAAGAACTGACGTCAGCAGCAACTTAACATCTGTTTCGAAGGAGCTAGCGAATGGGGCTGCAGGGAGGACCCAGGACAAATATGAAGAGACATCAGGAGCTTAATGACAGTCAAAGCAAAGGACACAACGAGGAGAAACCTAGGTGCCAAGAAGATCTTGTTTGCGCTGATGCTTTGGAACGGAAACGGGAAGCTAGTAGAAAGTGATTGCAGGAGACAGATCTGATGCAGGGTAGAGCACGATTTTGGAGGTCCGAAGAGGTACCCAGAGAACCCTGAGAAGAGCAAAGATATCATCCTTGGGGTGGAGGTAGATTTTAGAGGAAACAGTACCAGAGAAATGTTCCAAAAGGAGAAGTGTTTTCGTGAAGGGTATGAGGCAAGACAGAAGTTTGTCTAAAGCTCAGATCGTAAAACCCTGACCACCAATAGTGAAATCGCCGAAAGATGGAAGGAGTACTTCAAACAGATTCTCAACTGTGATGAACCCAAAGTAAAGTTCTATTTCCTGTCTCTAATTAAAGCTGACCCAGACTGCTTCGACCCAAACTGGATGAGACCAAAATGTAAATCAAATGACTTAAGAAGAATAAAAACCCAGGTAAAGACGGAATACAAGCAAAGAAGATCCAGGAAGGTGGCGAGAAACATAGAGACAAACACTACACGACCCCATACAAATAATCTGGAGCAAAGAACTACAAACAGAATAGAAAACTGCTTTGTTCTGTCCAATTAAAAAGACAGTTCAAACCCGTGTCTGCCCATCCTGATTTACGTTTTCCGTGATATCCATAAACCGCTTCAGGCAAATGCCGGGATGGTTCCTTTGAAAAGCCACTGTCGACTTCCTTCCCTATGCTTCCCTAACCCGATGCGACCGATGGCCTCGCTGTCGGTGCTCGGTGCGGTGCCTGTGCGTGCCTCAGTGATCCAGATAGCTGTGCCCTAAGTGCAACCACAACGGAGGGGTATCTGTTTAGGGGCCAGACAAACGTGTGGTTCCTGAAGAGTGGCTGTAGACTTTCCAGTTCTTGCAGGAGCAACAGCCTGGATGATTAACTGATGTGGCCCTTGAACTTGTACCAAAATGGTTTTGCTGTGGTGGTACTGCAAATGGCTGAAAGAAAGCCGCAATTTTTCCCTTCGTCATGAAGCTCTGTTGTATGGCATCCCCTTGAGTAAAATATTCCGGAGGGAAAATAGCCCTGGTGGCGACTATTCGCGAGGACGTCGTCATCAGGAGAAACAAAACTGCCGTTCTACGGATCGGAGAATGGAATGTTAGGTCTTGATCAGGCAGCTAGGTAAGAAAATTTCAAAAGGGAAATGGATAGGTAGCAAATAGTAGTACACCACATCGTCGTTGTTCCACTTGATGCATAACATCTTTTGTGGACGTAAGCAGGTCTATGTTCAGGGAATTTCTGCCTTGTTTGGAGTCAACCGCTCCTTTCTTTACCTTACTTTAACATAAAGATTTCATTTCGCGTCATCAGTAACGATGGCAACGGCCTTGCCGGAGTGGCTACACCGGTTCCCGTGAGATAACTGAAGTTAAGAGCTGTCGGGCGTGGTCGGCACTTGGATAGGTTACTATCCTGGCCGCCATGCGCTGTTGCTATTTTTCGGGGTGCACTCAGCCTCGTGATGCCAATTGAGGGGCTACCCGACCGAATAGTAGCGGCTTCGGTCAAGAATACCATCCTAACGGCCGGGAGAGCGGTGTGCTGACCCCACGGCCCTCCTATCCGCATCCTTCATGAGGATGACACGGCGGTCGGGTGGTCCCGGTAGGCCACTCGTGGCCTGAAGACGGAGTGCTTTTTCATCAGTAACGATAAAGAGTAGGAATGGCCCGTGTTGTTCATGAACCAGTTGATGACGCGCCTTCAGAAATGCACTTATGGCCACCTGCTGATTTTGTGATTTTCTCTCAGAACATGCGGTACCCGTACATCCGATTTTTCAACCTTCCCCATTCACTTCAAATGTGCAACGCGGTGTGGTCGCGTCATTTCAGGCTTCATGCCACGGATTGCGCCACCCCTCCCGCCAGAGGTTTGATTCCTCCCTCGGGCACAGGTGTGTGTGTTGTTCTTCACATAAGTTAATTTAAGTAGTGTGTAAGCCTAGGGACCGATGACCTCAGCAGTTTTGTCCCTTAGGAATTCGCACACACAATTCAATGTCCCACGATGGTGAATGATTATACTCCATCACATTTGCCAGCTCTCGAGTTCATTGCCATGGATCATTGTGGATTAAAGCGTTTAAACGATCTTCACCTGACCCCGAAAGTCTTCCTGAATGTGGAGAATCACAAATGTCAAAACGGTCCTCTTTATATCTTGCCGTTCTCTGACCAGTGGCATTATTCCCACACAGGGAGCAAACGTTTCTGGCTGCTTCCGCTGCTGCTACCCGTCTACTGAACTGAAATAGAAGCACATGTCGGAAATGTTCCGATTTCACCATTTGGCATACCATTTTGTAGCGTCCACAGCTCCGCTTGCTATCTTCAAATGACAATATGTATATTCAAGCAGTAACAGTGAAATAAACAAAAAAAATTATAAATAAACCTACAGAAAAAAGAACATTAACATGCAAAAAAAAAAAGAGCAACGCAGTTATGCACTGACCTAAGTTATAGGTGTATGATCCCGGGACCTTTACAGCCCACATGTAGGTGTATGATCCCGGGACCTCTACAGCCCACATAATAGTGCCCATCCCACTAGACCACCATGGCCAAAGTAAGAATACAGGGTGAGTCAAAAACATGTATACACACTTTGAAGCGTCATAGAAAATTTATTTCCCGTTCTAAAATGTTAAATTTCTGGAAATGGAAAGCTTAAAGTCCAATTGGAAAAATAAATGTACTTTGGAAATGTGATTAATGTTCAAACTGGTGGCCTTCAGAATCAATACATTTCTGAGTACGAGTCACCACTGATTCCGTACATCGTACCAAAGTGTCCAATGAGATTTCTGCGCACACCGCCTGAATCTCATTCCAAAGTGTGTCCAGGTTACGTGGTTTACGTTTGTACACCTCATCTTTTACTGTGCCCCATAAGAAGAAATCCAGCGGCGTGAGGTCTGGAGAGCGTGCAGGAAACTCGATTGGTCCCCTGCGTCCTATCCACTGGCCTAGCACATTGTGATCCAGGTAAGCTCGTACGTCCCTATGATAGTGCGGCGGGGCGCCATCTTGTTGGAAATAAAACTCATCATTACCGTATAATGAACGAATGGCAGGGAATATGGAGTCAACAAGCATTGTTAGGTACGTTTCTCCTGTAACAGTACCTTCAAAGCGGAAAGGCCCAATTAGTCCCGTTGCAGACAAACCACACCACACATTTATACCAGGCAAATTCACAGTCTTTTCAACTGTAATGTGAGGATTATCTTCAGCTCAGTACACACAATTGTGCCTATTGACAGTTCCATTGTGTTTGAATTGGGCTTCATCCGACCAAATTATGCTACCCATAAATCCCAGTTCACGTCTCACCATCTCCTGAACCCATTCACAAAATTCTAACCTTCGATCTGGATCGTCGTCACTTAGCTATTGCACCAGCCTTGGAATGTACACACGAAACTTGCCTTTCTTCAGAATGCGTAGCACACTACTAGCACTTACATTACTCTCACGTGCCGTTTGCCTTGAAGATTTTTGAGGCGAAGGCTGAAACAGTTCCAAGAGCGCAGTTGTGGAATCACCACTTGTAGCTGTACGAGGTCGCCCTGATCGACCTTTATGCACATCACACACTGTTCCATGAATTTCGAATTTGTCTCATAGACGTGTAACTGTTAACCTTGAAGGCGGTTCTGTACCATACTCACTTCTCCACTGTCTTCGAACCGCAGCTACATTCTCAAACTTCCAGTGCCACTTAATTATCTGCTTCCGTGCTTCAAAGCTCAAACGCACGTCCGCCATGTTGCAGTTACTTCTTGCCACTGCTGCCACCTGTTGAAGAAACATAACATTACTTTCTCACATATATATAACCTTTTAGAACGGGAAACAAATTGTCTATGACAGTTCAAAGTGTTTATAAATTTTTTTGACGCACCCTATATAATACCATGCCTTTTTTTAATGTATTGTGGTACCTGAAGGGAATCAGATGATCTGAAGCTATAATAAATACATAGCCTCTTTGTGAATAGCTTCTGGCCTACTGAATTACGCCTAACTTCTACTTTATCCAAAAATGCAGAAAAGTGAATTTCGATTGTTTGACTGTCACACTGGGTTAACGCCCTCTTCCCTACTTTCTTCAAGTAGGAAGGTCCACATTGGTAGAAATGGCGGTGTCTCGTGGATTAACAGTGCGTGGTCTGACGCCGACCGCCAGCCCACCACCAGCAGTTTGCCAGCGCCAACGAGGCGGCCGGCGGCAGCGGCAGGCGCGTTCCGGAGGGCCCCAGCGGCCCGGGAGGCGGCAAGACAAATACCCAGCGGTCGGCCGGGTCTCGGAGGGGGCGTGGCGGCCGCGAATCCGAGCGCGGGGTTATACATACGAGAGCGCCCGCCGACGGAGATAGATGGCGCGGCCGGCGGTGATCGCCCGAATCGAATCGGACTGCAGCCTAGCGTCGCCCACGAGCCGTGGATGGCGGCCGGCGGCCGGCAGCCGCTATAAATCAAAGGTCAATCGTGGCCGTAGTGACGGACACGTTGCGCTTCCTCACCAGACGTGAGCAGATGACTTCCAGGTATTCTCCCGCCACTTTCCAATGTGCTAACCGCTTCTGACAGTGAGAACGCTCTACTAGTTCTTCACGTCCCGCGCATTCCAAGTAGCTTGCAACACACAGTCGATGTTATGAAGTGGAAATAATTGCTCCGTTGCGTTGATAGCTGCTGTGAGAACTCGACAAGCAATATGTCGTAACGGCAAAGTGAAATTCCATGGACTAATCCATTTGTTGTTTTTGTGGTCTTCAGACCTAAGACTACTTTTATACAGATCTCCATGATAATCTATCCTTTGCAAGTCTCTTCTTCTCCGAATAACTACTGCAAACTACAGCCTTCTGAATCTGCTTACTGTATCTATCTCTTGGTCTCCCTCTACGAGTTTTACTCTCCACACTTCCCGTCGGTATCAAATTGGTGATACCTTCTTTGAGCCAACTTGCGCTACAAATTTCTTGTCACCCCAATTCAATTCACTAACTCGTGACTACCCATCCAATCTTCACCATTCTCCTGAAGAATTTCTAAAGCTTCTATTCCTTTCTTGCCTAAACTGTTAATCGTCCATTTTTCACTTCTATACAAGGATACACCCCAGAAAAATATCTCCAGACAAGACTTCCTAACAGTTTATATTCGATGTTAACAAATTTCTCTTCTACAGAAGTGCTTCTCTTGCCATTGCCAGTCTGACATTTTATATACACTCTACTTCGACCAACACCAAATAGCAAAATTTATGTACTGTTTTCCGTGTCTCATTTCCGAATCAAACTCCCTCAGCATCACCTGAGATAATTCGATTATAGCCCGCATCTCGTGGTCGTGCGGTAGCGTTCTCGCTTCCCACGCCCGGGTTCCCGGGTTCGATTCCCGGCGGGGTCAGGGATTTTCTCTGCCTCGTGATGGCTGGGTGTTGTGTGCTGTCCTTAGGTTAGTTAGGTTTAAGTAGTTCTAAGTTCTAGGGGACTGATGACCATAGATGTTAAGTCCCATAGTGCTCAGAGCCAATTCGATTATATTTCATTACTTTGTTTGGCTTTTCTTGATTTTCATCTTATATCGCCCTTTCAAGATACAGTCCATTCCGTCCACCTGGTCTTCCAAGTTCTTAGCTACCTCTGACAGAATTACGATGTCATCGGCAAACCTCAAAGTTGTTATTTCTTCTCCCTCAACTTAGACTCCTACTCCAAATTTTTCTATCCTTCCCTTTACTACTCGCTCAATGTACAAGGGATAGGCTACTAGCTTGTCTCACCACCTTCTCAACCACTGCTTCCCTCTCATGCCCCTCGACTCTTATAACTGCTGTCTGATTTCTATCCAAGTTGCAAATAGCGTTTTGCTCCCTGTATTTTACTCCTACTACCTTCAGAATTTCAGTGAGAATATTCCAGTCAAAGTTGTCAAAAGCTTTCAAAAGGTTCAAATGGCTCTGAGCACTATGCTGCTGAGATCATCAGTACCCTATAACTTAGAACTACTTAAACCTAACTAACCTAAGGACATCACACACATCCATGCTCGATGCAGGATTCGAACCTGCGACCGTAGCGGTCGCGTGGTTCCACACTGCAGCGCCTAGAACCGGTCGGCCACTCCGGCCGGCTCAAAAGCTTTCTCAAAGCCTATAAATGCTATATACGTCGCTTTACCTTTCCTTAACCTGTCTTCTAACGTAACTCACTGCGTCGGCATTGCCTCCAAACTAATCTTCCCCGAGGTCATCTCCAACTTTTTACATTACTCTGTAAACCATTCACGGATTAGTAAAGTAATTTGTGTTTATTGACGATTTGCATAACAAAAATCATACGTGTGCGTGCTAAAATGTAATGCCTCCGGAATTTTTATTCTGATGGAAAAGGCAGGATTCGGTTACTACTGTGGACGGGGCCGTAATCAGTTACTATTGATTGCCTTTTACAGTTACACACAATTTATTTTAAATCATTTATATCAGACTCAACAATAAATAAAAAATACCACACGTCATTAATTAAGGAATAAACAACAGTGTAAATAACAGTGTTTTCAGTGAGATACAATTTAGAAAATCACCATTAAATACCGATACAACAGATAATGCTTTAAAAGAAAGCCACTGCGATCTGGGCAGAAGGCCTTACACGCCAGGAATGACAATAAATTAAGAATTGTTTAAGACTCGCTGCAATTTACAAATTACAGGTATTGAAATATTAAAAGCAATTCGCCACAAAGACAGCAGACAGCATCAGAAGCCAGGAATGAGTCCGCAGCTCGTGGTCGTGCGGTAGCGTTCTCGCTTCCCGCGCCCGGGTTCCCGGTTTCAATTCCCGGCGGGGTCAGGGATTATCTCGGCCTCGTGATGACTGGGTGTTGTGTAATGTCCTTAGGTTACTTAGGTTTAAGTAGTTCTAAGTTATAGGGGACTGATGACCATAGATGTTAAGTCCCATAGTGCTCAGAGCCATTTGAACCAAGCCAGGAATGGCAGTAAATAAGGTTTTAATGCTTACTGCGTAGATACAGATACCAAATTAGAATTTTAAGGCAAGTGACCACAATCAAGGCTGAAGGCCTTACACGCCAAGAGAGGCAATAAATTAAGAATTGCTTAAGAACTTGCTGCAATTTGCAACTTACAGGTATTGAAATATTAAAGGTAAGTCACCACAAACACAGCAGAAGCCATCAGACGCCAGGAATGGCAGTAAATAAGGTTTTAGACGCTTACTTCGTAAATACAAATACCAAATTATAATTTTAAGACAAGTGACCACAATCACGGCTGAAGGCCTTACACACCAGGAACGGCAATAATATAAAATAGAATCCTCCTGTAAAACAGCAAATACAATAGCAAAGGTTAATAAGGAAAACAAGGATTACCAAACGGGTGAAATAAAATGATGGTAAACTTTGTAACACAACCCTTAACATCCACTGAAAACTACATTGCTAGCTTTATTCCAGAAGGCGACCAGAACTATTAACTAGACATATATAACCTTTAATGTTGGCATGACAAGTTACTATAATAAGTAATAATAAAAAAACACAAGGACCAGTATATGAGTTCCTTAAAGGGTACTGAGGCAGATTATACCTGCAGAAGGCGTGGACTGAAGGAGCGTTACACTGAATTACTGGCCATCAGACCTCCTTTTAGAACACACATGTCGTACAAGAACCAAGGTGCAACAGACGGTGCTCCAAGAATCGACCTCTGAGAAGTCCGGCAACAAACACACAAACACTTTCACGAGCGATGAGATAGGCAGCCAAGAGTTGCATTCACTTCACAAGATGGTAACTCAGACTTGTGACTCTCTAACGAATGACTAATGATAATGTTGCTGAAGCTAACTGACGTCCGATAAATCAGATGCAACGATGAAACAATACGCGACAGCCGGAACCGATGGTCTGCACTATGTTCCCATAACACTGTGTTTAGAGCGCCTGGAACGAGAAAGGAACCACTACCACCAGAGTAGAAGAATCACCCCTGCCCTTCACCTCGCCGACACTAAGAGCAGCAACACGAACCCAAGTCACTGGTGAATCGCGAGATTCTTAAAGCTTCCTGGATCCGGTTTACGGCGAGGTCGTGCACCCTCGTGACCACAGCCCTTCCATCTGGAAGTCCATGCGTGCCGCCAGCTGTCCTGGCGTGTTCTGGTTCGGCGCGGACCTGGCTCCTCTTGAGTCCCCAACCTAACTCGCCCACTGACTGACACGACCCGGAAAAACGACGACGTCAACTGGAAGTCATCTCTAAGTTTCCTGCTAATTTACTGGGAGACGGGTAATGTTAGAGTATTGCTCCATAAGAATTTGGGGGCATGCCTATTATATATTCCAGTGTGGCTGTGATTCGACCTTGTTTTCAATGCAATCTATTTGTGCTGCAGGCCATTTGTTAGGTCTGCTCGTTTCTTGGCGTCGGTGCCGCTATGGATTCTTGTCAGGACCGCTCATTGTGAGGCCGGTCGGACTATATAGAAATATATACCGCCTGCTAGTGAGGCTGATCACAAACCATGGGGAGTGAACCCTCGTATTGCCTGCCGGCCGTAGCGCTATTGCTTCTAAATACTGCTGTGGACCTTAACGCTGTTCTCTAAACTTATGTGCAATTTGGGAATCATTCTGAGTCATTATGTCCGTTAGTTAAGTGAGGTCACTTTGTTAATATTAGCGTTTCTGTGAGTCATTTTACTGGTTGAGTTATTACTGGTCATTCTTATTTAACACTTATGTTTATCATTTGTGTATCTTTAATGAATGTGCAACTTGTTATTTTCCTGTGTGCCAGTTTGCGACCTTGGTTGGCCCACTTTGCATTTTTAGTATAAGCATGTTTCACTGTGCACCTTTATGTGGGCAGTTCAGTATATTAAGCTTTAAGATCTTTGTTTTTTTAATGAAGTTTTGGTATTATGTGGCTGTGTAACTCTGGGTTGAAAGTGTATCGAGTTACTAGTGTTTTGAGATATGGTTAAACAAGAACAATTGTTTATGATTGATTATTTCACCGTGCCTACTATCTATGATTTTGGTTGCGGACGCAAAATACAATTCTTATTCGTGTTTAAGTTTACAATAAAGTCTGTTTTGAGTCAAATGAAAATTGTAAAACAATCATAAGCTTCTCCATCACTAGTGATCGCGGGCTTCCTATTTCCTTTAAACAGCTGTTGTGAGATTGTAATTCTTGATTTTCTAAAGAATTGTATAGAACCACGGTACAAATGTATTCACTGAGGAGCAGCACAAGCGTCACAGGTTTTTTTGACTCACTGGAGAGCGTCAGTGAGATGGTGAGAAACCTGTATTGGCAGACGCTTGTATACACATGCCCAATACCACGTGAAAGTCTAGTAACAACGTTTCATGATCTAGTATTAAGCAAAGATTGTAGAAATTTATTCCACCTCCCTATCTCCCTTGTGGGCTCTTTATTTTCTAAAGATATTGGTAGCAAAATTGTTCTCCCTGTTGGGACATAAAGCCAATTTCATTAATGGCAATGAAGGTATTCTTAGGATACATGTCGAACACCAGCTCAGCTAATGTTAAGAAATGCATTAATTTATGACGTTTATTGAAAAAATTCGTTTAAACGGTGACTGGGATCTTGCCAGGTGGAAACGGTATCAAAAGACTCGGCAAACTGCTACACTCCAGTCAACTGAGGATGGTCAGTGAGCGTAAGCGGGAATGGAAATTAAAGAATTTCTTAATAGGAGTTTGAGTAATGTTTTAGAAATGCTTTGAAGTATTAACAGCGGTCTCAACACAATGCAAAATATGAATAAAATAATTGGAAGGTAAGTTTTCTAGAACTATAGTTACAGTTATTGTTATTCTTTGTGAGATGCAGTTAATTACCTACAACAAATAACGTAAGAAGATGTGTAATCTAGGGTTAAAATACCTGTCACTACTAACAGCTGTCGACAAAGTAGTGTTGTGAGAGAGCACTGTGTATTGTTACTTTGAATCCTTCAATTGTTTGGCCATAGCGTCTCTAATTACTTTACAGTCACTAAAGGCTAATAAATTCCGTCTGCACAAACGCCAGA
This sequence comes from Schistocerca nitens, assembly GCF_023898315.1. NCBI lineage: Eukaryota > Metazoa > Arthropoda > Insecta > Orthoptera > Acrididae > Schistocerca > Schistocerca nitens. The sequence goes on from NC_064618.1 coordinate 269,558,191, forward strand.
AACAGCGTGTGTATGTCACCATACGAGTTTCATTGTATTGATACAAAAAATTTGTCACTGGTATTGAATGAAGCATCCGTACGATTGTGGTTTGCTTTCTCGCTCTAATAAAAGCGCGTTATAAAAGATATTGAGGAATATTTCCTACTTAAGGTTTTTATGTCCAATTTTCGCTTGCATCAGGAATTGTTGGCTGCTTGCACGTTTTTTAGATAGAGGAAAGGTGCCCATTATGCGACAGTTCCTTAGCGTGCGGTACCGCGACTTAGCTCGTAGTAAGCGATGAACCCTGGTGGAGATTTTCTTCAACAGTTCTCTGTCGTGTCCGAGGACGACGTAACGATGAGGACTCCCTTGCCGAGCTGGACAGAGTGCATAGGGGCTAAGTTAATATTTGTGCTTAAAGGTGAACGGATGTTACGTTACTCTTTTGTTGACACTTCGTTTTCCAACGAACGTTATTAGCATGGACATTATTGCCGGCCGGCCGGAATGGCTAAGCGGTTCTAGGCGCTACAGTCTGGAACCGCGCCACCGCTACGGTCGCAGATTCGAATCCTGCCTCGGGCATGGATGTGTGTGATGTCCTTAGGTTAGTTAGGTTTAAGTAGTTCTAAGTTCTAGGGGACTGATGACCGCAACAGTTAAGTCCCATAGTGCTCACAGCCATTTGACCCGTTATTGCCTGTGCGACATGGCTATTTCGTAATGTGAGATAGCATGGGGAACCAAATGTGCGATAGTGTAGAACATTAAGATGCCTATCGCTTATTGGGGGAAAGCGCTCTCCAACATATAATTTATACTATAATATCATAAGACGAACTTATTTATTATTGTAAAATAATAACATCCGCGTTTATTTTATTAAATTACCATGAGTAGTGGTTAGTTTGGATCGTGCTATCAGTGGAAATTTGCAAGTTTCCCAGACCTTTCTATTATTGCATTATTTTGTTGATTCCCCCAACTTCATTGTGCTTAGCGCCCAGTAAATACAAAAATATTGTAACAAATAAAATTAGAGAAGATTAAGCCTTCTGATGGTTATTTATGATGGAATTTATAAGATTTATGGGACACTTGAAAACCGGCTGCGTTCTAGATATAAAAACATGGGAGGCAAGTAACTCCATTGTAAATGCGTAGGTTATATGGTGCAGATTACAACAACAGAAGAGTCTGTGAATGTCTTCAGTAAACCAGGTCCCATCCCGTGCAACAGAAATATCTTTGATGAGCATGATTTTTCAACTCACCACCATGCTGACCTTTCTCAAGAAAGTGATACTGAAAAATGTAATCGTATTGATGCTGCTCAAGTCGTCAGCACTACATACATTAGACTTCTTCCACAGATACCAAAACCATCTGGACATCAACAAAGGAGGTGGCTTACAAAACACTCGTTCGACCTATACTTGAGTATTGCTCAACAGTGTGGGATCCGTACCAGATCGGGTTGACGGAGGAGATAGAGAAGATCAAAAGAAGAGCGGCCCGTTTCGTCACAGGGTTATTTGGTAACCGTGATATCGTTACGGAGATGTTTAGCAAACTCAAGTGGCAGACTCTGCAAGAGAGGCGCTCCGCATCGCGGTGTAGCTTGCTCGCCAGGTTTCGAGAGGGTGCGTTTCTGGATGAGGTATCGAATATATCGCTTCCCCCTACTTATACCTCCCGAGGAGATCACGAATGTAAAATTAGAGAGATTAGAGTGCGCACGGAGGCTTTCAGACAGTCGTTCTTCCCGCGAACCATACGCGACTGGAACAGAAAAGGGAGGTAATGACAGTGGCACGTAAAGTGCCCTCCGCCAAACACCGTTGGGTGGCTTGCGGAGTATAAATGTAGATGTAGATGTAGATGTAGACTTCCAGCTGTTCAAGTAACATCACGTTCGTGCTCTGCTGAGTTAATAGCACCATCTCCATATTTGAAACGATTACAAGAATCCAACAGAAGAAATCACCAGCCGTAACTAACAGTGAAGCAGCCAACAATTTGTCAGTGAAAACAGCGGAAAATCTTCGAAACGTAAAGCGGTAGAATCGTCTAGTGAGTGCGCTCGATGATTATCTTTATAAGAGTGGTGATTCAGACTGCAATGAAGATGATGCAGAGTGCCTATTCTGTATAGGGCGCTTTTCTGGCGACAAATACGGTGCAAAACGGCACAGTGCAAGAAATGTTATCGCTGGACCCATAAAGACTGCGGTGTCAAAGAAGACAAATTTGTTTGCCCGCAGCGTCGTAAAGACAAGCATCAGTAGTGTGAAATGAGTGAAGGATAACAGAAATCAATGAAAATGTAAAACGGGTATGTTCTACGAGGGCTATTCCGAAAGTAAGGTCCGATAGGTCGCGAAATGGAAACCACGGTAAAAATCAAAAATGTTTTATTTGCAACAGTTAGATACACCTTGCAGCTACTTATCTCCATAGTAGCCGACCCGACTTAGACGTGTATCGTAGCGTTGTACCAACTTTCCCATACCCTCGCTATAGAAGGCAGCCGCCAGTGCTCTCCGCCAATTCTCTACGCTGGCCTACGGCTCGTTGTCTTGTGCCGAAATGTTGTCTTCATAACCAGCGGTTCATGTGACCTGAGCTGAAACTCAGGGGGAGACAATTACGGGCTGTATTGTGGGTAATCTCACATTTCCATTTGAAAACGATGCAGGAGCATCTTCATTGCCCCTGCAGAATGCGGCTGAGAATTGTCTTGAAGACGAAACAGCACGACAGTTATGTAATGTTAGCTGCATAGCTTCAGGGGAAATTTCTCACCAGGCCCCCGTACTTGGCGGCAGACACTATTTTCTAGACATCTTTACGCACTCACTGCGAGCTCAGAAATGAGAAGAGCGACGTGATGCTAACTGGGGTTATACTAGAGACACTACCCAACACATCTGTGCAAAGCTTTATCGGATTTTCATAGTCGTTTCCATTTCGTGACCGATCGGACCTTACTTTCGGAATAGCCCTCGTATATGTCACTTTATTCAGTAATTAAAAAAATAAGTTTACCGTCTCATATTAGGACACTTTTACCTTATTTCTATGAAATGCCTTGTTTGTGAAGAATTAATATTTACATGAAAAGTTTGTTTGTTATCGCAAATATGATAAATTCATGATAGAGCTAAATAGTGCAAGGTAATATTACCACGATAGAGAATATAATTTCATTTAATTTTTGTTCTTTAACGTGCGTTTTAAAAAAAATGTGTCTCATATTAGGAACCTTTCCTTCCTTCGAATGGCACTGATGTTTTACGTCTGCCTCCACACTGATTTGCGCTACACAAAATTTCTTACTGTGAAATAAGACATAATTCAGCAGCATCTTTATTTGTTTGCACACTCCAGGCTAATCGTTTTGTGACGTATCTTTTCGGGGACCTGACCGCCTTCTAGTGCTGGTTGTTATTTTTATACGTCACCGCCGTTTCCCCGGCCCTGGAACTAAAGAGCGCAGTTCCCGTAAGTGGCTATTACACGATATATGTATCGTATACAAGCCCGCCCCGGCGCCCCAAGCGTCTGAGTCTGGAGCTGCCAACGTTTTCGTTAGACCTGCTTCATGATACACGTAACGTGCAGGTCGGCATCAGCGTCCCAAGAGTGCATATTCGGAACTGCAGACTTTTTTTGATTATTTTTTTTACGTCGTGTAGTGTGTAAGTTGATATTTTTGCGAAACTGCTTTTTACTCACATTAAAACTTCTAAGAGTCCGCATCTCGTGGTCGTGCGGTAGCGTTCTCGCTTCCCGCGCCCGGGTTCCCGGGTTCGATTCCCGGCGGGGTCAGGGATTTTCTCTGCCTCGTGATGACTGGGTGTTGTGTGATGTCCTTAGGTTAGTTAGGTTTAAATAGTTCTTAGTTCTAGGGGACTGATGACCATAGATGTTAAGTCCCATAGTGCTCAGAGCCATTTGAACCAAAACTTCTAAGACGTCTAGGTTCGAATTTATTAAGCAGTTATTTTTATTTTGTGCAGCTAGAATGAAATTACATAATCGTTATACAGAATTATGGACACAAGTGTCCGTTTTATGTCATGCTGGTACAAACAAATGATGAAATTTACGTTTCGCAGCGGTCTGGACGTGGACGACACAATTATGTATGCAGCACTTGCTGCGATAGTGACCGCCGTAGTTCTCAGCAGGAGGTCAGAACGACGAAGTAATACCAGGGGTAGGAACTGTATTCGGATTTTGCCGGGAAGAAGGGATGTAGGCAGGGACATCTACCCCCTGTTCATGAAGTTGAGGACCGAAGATCCATTCATCGGAATGGATGTGTCTTGTTTTGACAAACTGCTGATGACTGTGCATGATGGAATTCACGCAGCGAACCGCTGTGGCCGAGCAGTTGTACGCGCTTCAGTCCGGAACCGCGCTGTGCTACGGTCGCAGGTTCGAATCCTGCCTCGGGCGTGGATGTGTATGATGTCCTTAGGTTAGTTAGGATTAAGTAGTTCTAAGTCTAGGGGACTGATGACCTCAGAAGTTAAGTCTCATAGTGCTTAGAGCCATTTGAACCATTTGAATTCACGCAAATGACACAGTAATGAGGGACCCATCACACATTCTATACATCCAACATAGAAGAAGGTCAATGGCCGATTAGCCTTAACGATATGAAGATGGACATGTCCGAAAGAACAGATACCATCTTCATATACTGCGCACGTTGGGTGTGGTCGTCTAATATCGGCTTCATCTAACTGAAGTGATTTGCACCGCTGACTGGTGCCTCATAATAGTTTTTTGAACAAACCTGGGAAAGTGTCGGTAGGTAGCAAACCGAAGTGCCTACTTTCTGCTCTGGAGGCTGATTGGCCGAAACGTCTGCAGGTTCGTTTCAGCATTTGCCAGTGTGCTCAAGCGCATCCGCACAGCTGAAGTCTCGTTTGAGGAACGCCTCCTCCCGCTTCTGGCTACCTGGGTGAACAGTATCAAGCACCCAGATGCTCCCCGGAAAAATGTTTCTGGTGCGTACAAGCTGCGAGATACGAGATACGCGGATGCGCAGAGCAGTGTGCTCCCTGCCGCAGTTGGATAAGCAGCTGCAGCAGCAAGTCATATACTCCTAGCTCACTCATTTGTTACATAGTTTAATTCTTAATTTCTTTGCGTGTTTTTGGTACTTGCATTGTTTAATTCATAAATTTCGGGCGTATTATAGTATTTGAGAGTTGTAGCATCGCGTTTTAGTACCTGAATAGTGTAAAATCGCGTAGTCTCCTTCCGCCGCCGAGCAGTGTGTCAGCAGTGCGCAAGTAGCAGCATTACTGCATTTACTAGGCAATCTTGTATTTTAATAACCGTTTAAATTTTGTCAATTTGTTTGCGCTCTCTGTAGATTAGTTCAGACGTTCTTTGCACAACAGTTTTTAGCATGGATAGGGACTGCAACTGCTGTGTTCGAATGCAGGCTGAGTTGGCATCCCTTCGCTCCCAGCTTCAGGCAGTGTTGGCTTCGGTCACACAGCTTGAAGCTGTTGCCAATGGGCATCACTGTGGGGGTCCGGATGGGGGTTTGTCGGGGACGGCCAGCTCGTCCCACGCATCCCCCGATCGGACTACGACTGTGGTTGCCCGGGATACTGCCCGCATTGAGGCTGATTCCTCACCTGTGGTAGAGTGGGAGGTCGTCTCAAGGTGTGGCAGGGGGCGAAAGACATTCCGGAGGGTTGAACGGAAGGCCTCTCCAGTTTGTCCGACGAACCGGTTTCAGGCTCTGTCTCAGGCTGATACTGAACTTCGGCCTGACATGGCTGCTTGTCCTGTTCCAGAGATTGCCCCTCAGTCTGCAAGATCCGGGCGGTAGCAGAGGGTGGGCTTACTGGTAGTTGGGAGCTCCAACGTCAGGCGCGTAATGGGGCCCCTTAGGGAAATGGCAGCAAGAGAGGGGAAGAAAACCAATGTGCACTCCGTGTGCATACCGGGGGGAGTCATTCCAGATGTGGAAAGGATCCTTCCGGATGCCATGAAGGGTACAGGGTGCACCAATCTGCAGGTGGTCGCTCATGTCGGCACCAATGATGTGTGTCACTATGGATCGGAGGAAATCCTCTCTGGCTTCCGGCGGCTATCTGATTTGGTGAAGACTGCCAGTCTCGCTAGCGGGATGAAAGCAGTGCTCACCATCTGCAGCATCGTCGACAGGACTGACTGCGGACCTTTGGTACAGAGCCGAGTGGAGGGTCTGAATCAGAGGCTGAGACGGTTCTGCGACCATGTGGGCTGCAGATTCCTCGACTTGCGCCATAGGGTGGTGGGGTTTCGGGTTCCGCTGGATAGGTCAGGAGTCCACTACACGCAACAAGCGGCTACACGGGTAGCAGGGGTTGTGTGGCGTGGGCTGGGCGGTTTTTTAGGTTAGATGGCCTTGGGCAAGTACAGAAAGGGCCAGCTATAACGGGTGCGGGGCAAAGTCAGGACATGCGGGGACCAAGCAGCAATCGGTATTGTAATTGTCAACTGTCGAAGTTGCGTTGGTAAAGCACCGGAACTTCAAGCGCTGTTAGAAAGCACCGAAGCTGAAATCGTTATAGGTACAGAAACCTGGCTGAAGCCAGAGATAAATTCTGCCGAAATTTTTACAAAGGTACAGACGGTGTTTAGAAAGGATAGATTGCATGCAACCGGTGGTGGAGTGTTCGTCGCTGTTAGTAGTAGTTTAACGTGTAGTGAAGTAGAAGTGGATAGTTCCTGTGAATTATTATGGGTGGAGGTTACACTCAACAACCGAGCTAGGTTAATAATTGGCTCCTTTTACCGACCTCCCGACTCAGCAGCATTAGTGGCAGAACAACTGACAGAAAATTTGGAATATATTTCACATAAATTTCCTCAGCATGTTATAGTCTTAGGTGGAAATTTCAATTTACCAGATATAGACTGGGACACTCAGATGTTTAGGACGGGTGGTAGGGACAGAGCATCGAGTGACATTGTACTGAGTGCACTATCCGAAAATTACCTCGAGCAATTAAACAGAGAACCGACTCGTGGAGATAACATCTTGGACCTACTGATAACAAACAGACCCGAACTTTTCGACTCTGTATGTGCAGAACAGGGAATCAGTGATCATAAGGCCGTTGCAGCATCCCTGACTATGGAAGTTAATAGGAATATAAAAAAATGGAGGAAGGTTTATCTGTTTAGCAAGAGTAATAGAAGGCAGATTTCAGACTACCTAACAGATCAAAACGAAAATTTCTGTTCCGACACTGACAATGTTGAGTGTTTATGGAAAAAGTTCAAGGCAATTGTAAAATGCGTTTTAGACAGGTACGTGCCGAGTAAAACTGTGAGGGACGGGAAAAACCCACCGTGGTACAACAACAAAGTTAGGAAACTACTGCGAAAGCAAAGAGAGCTTCACTCCAAGTTTAAACGCAGCCAAAACCTCTCAGACAAACAGAAGCTAAAGATGTCAAAGTTAGCGTAAGGAGGGCTATGCATGAAGCGTTCAGTGAATTCGAAAGTAAAATTCTATGTACCGACTTGACAGAAAATCCTAGGAAGTTCTGGTCTTACGTTAAATCAGTAAGTGCCTCGAAACAGCATATCCAGACACTCCGGGATGATGATGGCATTGAAACAGAGGATGACACGCGTAAAGCTGAAATACTAAACACCTTTTTCCAAAGCTGTTTCACAGAGGAAGACCGCACTGCAGTTCCTTCTCTAAATCCTCGCACAAACGAAAAAATGGCTGACATCGAAATAAGTGTCCAAGGAATAGAAAAGCAACTGGAATCACTCAACAGAGGAAAGTCCACTGGACCTGACGGGATACCAATTCGATTCTACACAGAGTACGCGAAAGAACTTTCCCCCCTTCTAACAGCCGTGTACCGCAAGTCTCTAGAGGAACGGAGGGTTCCAAATGATTGGAAAAGAGCACAGGTAGTCCCAGTCTTCAAGAAGGGTCGTCGAGCAGATGCGCAAAACTATAGACCTATATCTCTGACGTCGATCTGTTGTAGAATTTTAGAACATGTTTTTTGCTCGAGTATCATGTCGTTTTTGGAAACCCAGAATCTACTATGTAGGAATCAACATGGATTCCGGAAACAGCGATCGTGTGAGACCCAACTCGCTTTATTTGTTCATGAGACCCAGAAAATATTAGATACAGGCTCCCAGGTAGATGCTATTTTTCTTGACTTCCGGAAGGCGTTCGATACAGTTCCGCACTGTCGCCTGATAAACAAAGTAAGAGCCTACGGAATATTAGACCAGCTGTGTGGCTGGATTGAAGAGTTTTTAGCAAACAGAACACAGCATGTTGTTATCAATGGAGAGACGTCTACAGACGTTAAAGTAACCTCTGGCGTGCCACAGGGGAGTGTTATGGGACCATTGCTTTTCACAATATATGTAAATGACCTAGTAGATAGTGTCGGAAGTTCCATGCGGCTTTTCGCGGATGATGCTGTAGTATACAGAGAAGTTGCAGCATAAAAAATTGTAGCGAAATGCAGGAAGATCTGCAGCGGATAGGCACCTGGTGCAGGGAGTGGCAACTGTCCCTTAACATAGACAAATGTAATGTATTGCGAATACATAGAAAGAAGGATCCTTTATTCTATGATTATATGATAGCAGAACAAACACTGGTAGCAGTTACTTCTGTAAAATATCTGGGAGTATGCGTGCGGAAGGCATATAAAATTAATTGTTGGTAAGGCGGGTACCAGGTTGAGATTCATTGGGAGAGTGCTTAGAAAATGTAGTCCATCAACAAAGGAGGTGGCTTACAAAACACTCGTTCGACCTATACTTGAGTATTGCTCATCAGTGTGGGATCCGTACCAGATCGGGTTGACGGAGGAGATAGAGAAGATCCAAAGAAGAGCGGCCCGTTTCGTCACAGGTTTATTTGGTAACCGTGATAGCGTTACGGAGATGTTTAATAAACTCAAGTGGCAGACTCTGCAAGAGAGGCGCGCTCTGCATAGCGGTGTAGCTTGCTCGCCAGGTTTCGAGAAGGTGCGTTTCTGGATGAGGTATCGAATATATTGCTTCCCCCTACTTATACCTCCCGAGGAGATCACGAATGTAAAATGAGAGAGATTAGAGCGCGCACGGAGGCCTTCAGACAGTCGTTCTTCCCGCGAACCATGCGCGACTGGAACAGGAAAGGGAGGTAATGACAGTGGCACGTAAAGTGCCCTCCGCCACACACCGTTGGGTGGCTTGCGGAGTATAAATGTAGATGTAGATGTCTGACTTGCTGCGGTACTGTGGGGGGGGGGGGGGGGGGGTAGGCTCCACGCGACCCGTTCTTATGTTTCATGATTTTTGCTGTCTCCTCTTCGCGTATAGCTCTCACGTCAAATAAAAACCAAATGGATTTCTGTGACTAGAGCCATCAAGCGAATTAAAATTTGTGAGAGCCTTTAATGCTGTACTCGTACATGTACGATTGTCCGTAAATGTTAATCTAGAGATGACAAAGCAGGCAAATTTGGTAGAACTGAATAAAATACATATTTTCTTTCAAATATATTGTCAGCCTTAGCAGAGTAAATAGATAAATTTACAAATCTATCTTCCGTGAAACACAATGTTTTTCCATTACAAAACATGTTTCAACACTTCTCTGGTACATCCTCTACTTTCGACGTTATATCGATTATGTGTTATTCACGTCTTAAAATTACAGAAAGTCATTTCTTGGTAAATAATAGATCGGCAGAACACCGTCTTTTATCATTGTAACTCCCCGCATGGCGTTATATTCATTCCTAACGTAGGATGTAAACTACCGGTTGTACAGTTTCTTGGGTTTCGAGACAACCTTGTTACCACTTTGTGCAATTTGAAACATTCATGAAATAACTTACTATCCTTAGTTTTCGTGTATACGAGCAACTGCTTTCTTCATTTTTTCAGGAAATTTATATTTCAGCTTACTAGTTTTTTGCAGTGTAGATTTAAACCTGATAGTAAATGCTACACAACAGTATTGCAAAGTATCAAACGGATAAGAAAGAAACTAACTCAGCGCTATTCCTCAGAACAGCAGATCGAAATGCTACGCATGGTCACCTGACGCCCCAGAGAGCCCTAAATTTCAAACAGAAATGCTAAGAAAAGCTTTTGAGCACAGCAGGCAATGAACGCGGGTGATACGCCCGTTAAACCTGCAGGGCAGAACAGGTGATTAGGACTGTGGAAAGGGCCAAATAAGGTGTCGATCAGTTTCACTTCCAAACTGTAATTTATTGTTATTTAATAACACATTTAAACGAAATCGGCACATAGCCGAACCTTTACAACTACGAGCTTCAAAATCCAATTCTTTCACGGCTGAAGGCCTCCAAACAAGAAATCTTAAAAATCAACAAGATAAATTTCAAGTGACTAACGACAAACAGTTAAAATTGCAAATAAAATAATTAAAATATCTATGTATATATCACAGCTAGGCTGAAAGCCTCAAGGCAAAGGTGGATAGAACAAACATAAACAAGGTGCAATACCAACAGCTGAGGCCACAATTAAATTTCAGAATTTTAAGAATAAGGCTTTAAGCGGCTGAAGGCCCACAGTTCATTTTCCAGAAATTCAAAAAATAGCTTAAACTTTTAAGTTTTAAGTGGTCGAGAGCACACTAAATGAAAAGTCAACGCAACGACCACAACTAAATTTAAGAATAAGGTTTTAAGTGGCTGAAGGCCCAGAATTGATTTTCCAGAAATTCTAAATACCTTGAACCTTTTAGTTTTAAGTGACTGACAGCTCACTAAATGAAAAGATAGCACAACAACGGTAACTTTCAGAAAAATATCCACTTGCCAGAATTCAAACTTACTTATACGGGCTGAAGCCCCTTGATTTACATAAAACACAATAAATTTTCTTTTTCCTTTAACGCATTGGCTATAATACATCACCAACAGATAGGCAAAGGCATTCAGATGCCCCCCGGGGGGGGGGGGGGGGGGGGTACGCCCTCCCTCGAAACTTTAACGTTCACTTAGGTGAGACAGGTGGTGGGCCCAACACGCTTCCACTTTATCCGTTGGTAACCCAACCAAGAGACATTCACGGACGGACCGACCAAACGACTTGCTAGCCACCAATCGGTACATTAAAAACTGAAAGACCAAACTGTTACGGACGTGAATATCAACAATGAAATATGAATTCAGCTGTCAAAACTACACACCCTGTTGGACGGCGACAACATGTGAGGAAAGGGCACTGCCTGAAATTACGTTAGTGGCTAGGGCAGGTAACCAGAACACTAACGGCCACAAGGCAGAAAATTCCGCTGGTGCACTTAAATTGGAAATAAGGAAATATGGTCAACTCGACCAAAAAAGAACACTGCCTGAATTTACCTCAGTGGCCAGGGCAGGTAACCAGAACACTAACGGCCACAAGGCAGAAAATTCCGCTGGTGCACTTGAATTTTAGTGAACCAAATAGTTAATTCCACCACACGGCAGCTCGATTTCACCACTACAAACACTCGATGTTACTCGCAGGAAAAGCTACCCAACAGCAAACCACCGAAACGAACGACATAACATGAACGGACGTGGTTTGGGTTCTTAAGACACTACTCAACTTCGACGTCCTGGGTCGGTGAGATACCAAGCTCGTAGCAATCGTAGAGCTCCACACACACTCCAGCACTGCGTAGGGACCACCAGCGGACCCAGCCGACTGCGCCGCACAGAGATATACTCCCTGGTCCGCACCAATCGACCGTCTGCCCGCACACCTCCTAGCCCGAAACCATATGCACGAGACCAACGATGGTATACGGTGCATATCGCTGCTGCCACATGTAGAAGAGGAAGAACCACGGCATAACCGCAACATCGGTGGGAAACCAAACACAGATAGACAGCCAGGTCCAAGTAAACGTATAGTTCAGAGTGAACACGGCTCAGCGGGCTTCCTGTGTCGTCGTACCTGCAGAAGCGCAGTAACGCCAGTTTTCTGGACCTTGAAAGTAGCTCTTTAGAAGCTGCATTTATTTTTTCAAGCTGCAATATGACTGTTAAAGCCTGCCATCTTACTACTTCATGCAGGCCCTAGTTCTCCACACAGACCTCTTAGCCGGTACCCGTGGCCACCACCGCACAGTGAAATTGTTCTATACAGTTGAGGCCACGGACACTGTTGCCCAGGCAGACCACGTGGATGTGCGAATAGAAGAAGACAGGGAAGAGTAAATATAGATATCCCTTCACCTGCATCACCTGGGAAAGGGGACCTGGTATTGAACTTCGTGTCCAGCATCCACATGTGGTGTTACCCATTTTAGTATTATCCACATGAACATCTCTCGTCTAGAAAATACAATTTGTTCAATCCATGCGGATCTTATCTATGTCGGTGTTGTTTGTTAGAGTGATGTGTGAGTTGATGTTTGTTAGATAACATAACAACACCTACCATTAGACTAGTTAGTAAACAAAGTCTGCATGACTTTGGAACAATATCCTGTCTCAATGTGATCTAATTAAGTTGTATATTGTTCCTACACAGTTGTGGGAGATATAAAAAGCTACCACTAACCTATTATTAATCATGCAAAAACATTTAAGCGGAATAAAACTAGAATTTTTTTTAGTAATGTACCCGTTAATTTTGAATAATTGCATATATGCAAGATCTGTTTCTGCTGTGTATTTACACTCTTTGATTCTGCTAGCTTACTTTACATTAAATTTATATTACATTCGTATTATTACATTTACAATGATGTGTTCATTTATGCAACTACTTTACAATGTTGGGTGCAGGTTTAACGTGGATGCTAGAATGATATGTGTGGTGTCACCGCCAGACACCACACTTGCTAGGTGGTAGCCTTTAAATCTGCCGCGGTCCGGTAGTATACGTCGGACCCGCGTGTCGCCACTGTCAGTGATAGCAGACCGAGCGCCACCACACGGCAGGTCTAGAGAGACGTACTAGCACTCGCCCCAGTTGTACAGCCGACGTTCATAGCAATGGTTCACTGACAACTACGCTCTCATTTGCCGAGACGATAGTTAGCATAGCCTTCAGCTACATTTGCTACGACCTAGCAAGGCGCCGTATTCAATTGATATTGAGATTCTATTAATGTATCATCAAGAGCGATCTTCTACAGTTGTGGATTAAAGTTAAGTATTCCAGAAGCTACGTACTTTTCTTTATAGCATTCATATCGTATCCTGTTTCAGACCTCACGCCAGCCTGCGTGAGTTTAAGCGCGTGCCTTTCGGCTTCCTCTCATTGTGTCTAGGCTGTCTTGTCTAGACACAACAATATGTACCCACTAACTATTTTAATTAATCTTACTTTTAGTTAGATTCGTTTATAATTGGGTATGAACTGCAGGTCTTTGATTAATGTTCACGTGAGTAGTTGTGTATGTTTCATGTGTGTTGTATTATGCATATTTTGTATCTCTATATTATCTCAGTGTTGTCACCGTTACGCGTATCATCGTCGGTACTGGAGCTACTCGACCTATCTATACCGGCCTGTCTTCGTCTGCTGCGCCTTCTGTATTGACAATTCTGTTTGTATATGTCATGTTCTGCTTTTGAGATGTTGGCGATTGCGTTCTACTCTGTACATGTATCATGGTTCCACAGCACATAGTACAGTGTTGTTTCCGTTATGTGTTCTATGTTATTACGTAAGTGCCTGTATCTAATGCAATTCAAAAGACAGTGTTCTGAGGAAGCAATTTTCCCCACATGTGCAACGACTGCTTCCTGAAAGTGACATGCTTTCTGAAAGCGACATGCACTGCAAGTGCATGGGGTCAGGGCCATGTCCAGTCAGAAAATGAACCATGCCCCAGCTGGCGCTGACATGGTGCAACTGTAATTGCTCCCTGGTTTTGGGGGAAAATGCTGAAACGAATCTCCTGCTTCCTTTGCTACTACCTGCCAGCCAATCCTTTAGTGCAGGCAGGTAGGATCCGAAAAGCAGCAGCCGGTGTCTACACACAGTCCGACGGGTCAGCGAGCGGGTCGGCGGACGGTGAGGCGGACCAGTCCGAGTGTGAATGGACGTCTTAATGTGTGTGTGTGTATAACGTAATGTTACGTTGTGTGGTGACGATGAAAAAATGGGCGAGGTGAAGTGCAGTGCCGGCATACAGCCCGCTCCTCACGAACAGCACCAGTGGTGACGCCGAACCTAACGGCCACATCCGACGGACGGATTACCATCAAGAGAATCACATGCCCTCTCTTCGTGAGACACAGCAGAGAGGTTTGGAATTTAATTCAGGGCATTGGCACAGAGAAGGATGAACACAAACTTCTACGCAACCAACTCTCCGCAGACGACCTAGATGGTGAATTCATTCTCTCGAACTGTCATGAATGTTCTGAAACCAACTGCGAACAATTGTGGCCCGGTGACTTGGTATTGTGTCATCCGAAAAAATTCCATCGTTGTTCGCCAGCAGGTAGTCTCCAAGTACCCGAACATAACATATTCTGGTTGATGGTCGGTTCAGTGCGACCTGGGACCCAGTCCGTTCCATGTAAACACAGCTCACACCATGACTCAACCACTATCAACTTGCACAATGCCTTGTAGACAGCCTGGGCCCACAACTGTCTGGATTATGCGCCACACTCGAACCCCACCATCAGGTCTTACCAACTGAAATCGGGATTCGTCTGACCATACCATCTTTTTCCAATCGTCGAGGTCCCACCTATATGGTCCTATATGGTCACGAACGCAGGAGAGTTGCTGCAGGCAATTAAGTGCTGTTTGCAAAGGCACTCGCGTCGGTCGTCTGCTGCCATAGCCCATTAATGCCAAATTTCGTGGCAGTTTCACACATATGCTCCACAGGATAAACAGAACACCTCTTCAACCAGGAAATTACACACAGGAACTAAACATAATCAAACAAATTGGCTTTTGAAAAGACTACAAAACAGACATCATAAACAAACTCAACAAGGTAATGACCGATGATCATCGCAGTCTGGTCCCTTTAATCTCACAAACCAACCAACAACAAGGTAAAACGGAAACATGCAGCACACACAGACAACACAGCAGATCACACCACTTCAGGGAAAATAGAGAGATGGTACACACTAACAGACTATAACAAAATATCACATAGAACAGGAAACATCTTAAAAAAGCAAGGGATCCCAATAACATCCAGAACAAACAATACAGTGCAGAAAAGACTAAGATCAGTCAGAAAAACCTCAGACAAATTCAGCAACGCTGGAATATGTCAACTCACTTGCAACTCTTGTCAGGCCCACTACATAGGACAAACAAGCAGAAATTTCCGAACGACATACACAGAACACATGAGAGCTCTAAGAAGTGGCAGCACACATTCAACTTTTGCAGAACATCTAATGGACAAAAACCATAACCCCACTAATATCGAAAACGATCTACGCATTCTGAGAAACAGCAACAGTCTATACCAACAACTAACAATAGAAGAAAATTACCACAAACAAAAGGCTATAGTGGAAAGGAAAAATGTAATAAATGAAAACACAACACACTCTTTACCGCTCTGACAGAACTGACCAAGGACACAGAACAGAAAGCACACACACGCAAAAGAACCATTTACCCATCACACACAGAGACATAAATAATGAACAGAAGTCGTTGTAATTCGCGCTACACTTTTTCATAGCCTTTCTCGCCACATGCGATACGCCTCTCGCGACACATGCGAACGGCAAGATGGCGTAATATTCTGGATCAGAAACAAAGTGCAAAAGTTTTGTTTTCCTGTCTAAAAAGCAACCACACATCATCCAACGCACGTGAGTACACGAATAGCTAAGCAACAGCTAAATACACACAAAAATAACTGGTTTCTACAACACTACCACAACCCAAAGTATATACTGCTGACATACGAAGTTCACCTTTGAGTATTTGTTTACTAACAGCCGCTCACATGGTTGAAGATGACATGATGTTCGCTAAGTAAAAAGACGGCAACAGAAAAAAAGCACAGAAAATATGTAACAAACAGCGCCAATAATTGCTTAAAACATGCTGTAGCATACAATAAATAATGTAGTATGAAAGTATCAATGTAAAACTATATTTCAAAAGACGATTTGTAAAAATGTAATACTGTTGTACTGTATTTGTACAGCCATACCATTTTCTGCATGTTTTGTATTTTAAAAGAAACCCACTGATGATGGTGATATTTGTCGCCGAAACTAGTTTGGGATAATAAAGAAATTAACGAATAACAAGGTGTTTTGCATCAAGGCGGACTCAATTTCTGATATTACTGTTTTTCTATGCAAACACGGACCAAATGGAAGAGTTCCAAGATAATATTACTGTCCTAGCGGATACGTTCGCCGTATGTTCTACATTTGTTTCTGTAGTTATTTCACGAACTGTTGGTTTCCTGATATCACTGGAAACGCTGAAGCTCTTGGTCGTTACGTGAATACCGTCGGCCACTGCTTTGTCAGTGGTGAGAGTTATTGCCTGAAATTTGGTATTCTCAGTACACTCTTGATGCTGTGGTCTAAAAATGGTTCAAATGGCTCTGAGCACTATGGGACTCAACTGCTGTGGTCATCAGTCCCCTAGAACTTAGAACTACTTAAACCTAACTAACCTAAGGACATCACACACATCCATGCCCGAGGCAGGATTCGAACCTGCGACCGTAGCAGTCGCACGGTTCCGGACTGCGCGCCTTGAACCGCGAGACCACCGCGGCCGGCTGCTGTGGTCTCGGAATACTGAATTCCGTAACGTTTTCCAAAAGGGGTTGTACCATGATTCTAGCTCCAAATAGCATTCCGCGTTCAAATTCCGTCGTGAACTCATAGCCAGGGCGGAAACCGTTTCACTTGAGTCGCCTGCATACAGATAACAGCTCCGTTAATGTACTGCCCTTTTATACCTTGTATACACGGTACTACCGCCATCTGTATGTGCATCGGCCTATCCCATGACCTTCGTCACCTCAGTGCAAGAGTAATAATGGGCTAGAGCACCCAGTCAACATTCACTCATCAAATAAATTATTTACAAGAGCAGCCAAGCAGTTTTTATTCTAGATGTCTACTTACGACTGCGGCTGTCTCTCATTCAAGATGGTGTGCAGGAAATCAGATGGTTCTTTAGAAACATGTGTGCGTAATTTAAGCCTACATAATCAAAATCTTGCTAACTAAGGCATGAAAGAGAAATTTTCTTTTCCAATCGATGCTGGAAAGTATCACTTTCAGGGCGGACTCTACCGTACCACAGAGATTTAACAAACAGAAAACAATGCCGAAATCTCAGTGTGGCCTCCGGTTCTCCTCTAAGACGGCGAATATACACATGCTTCACTCTCGAATTTAGAATTCCTGTAGCAGCAAATAACGGCCTAGCCGCAGTGGATACACCGGTCCCCGTGCGATCACTGAAGTTAAGCGCTGTCGGGCGTGGTCGGCACTTTGATGGGTGACCATCCAGGCCGCCATGCGCTGTTGCCAATTTTCGGGGTGCACTCAGCCTCGTGATGCCACATGAGGAGCTACTCGACGGAATCTTAGCGGCTTCGGTCAAGAATACCATCTTACGACCGGGAGAGCGGTGTTCTGCCCCACGCCCCTCCTATCCGCATCCTCCACCGAGGATGACACGGCGGTCGGATGGTCCCGGTAGGCCACTCGTGGCCTGAAGACGGAGTGAGTGATGTAGGAAATGCTTTAAACTATAAGCAACACTAATCGCCGCCAGCTTTTAATTTCAGTTACCGAGAAGTATGGCGGTGGCGAGAGACGAGTCGACAGGTAACTCGTCCCCGCTGCTGCAATATGTATGTATCTCTACTGAGAATAACGAGGCCCAGTCTACAGAAAAAGACGTTCATTATGGAAGCAATACATACGAGAGTGCCGCATGTGGGATCTGTCCTGTGGTCAGCTGGTGCCCTCAGTGCCTAGAGCGGCTAAATCGAATGCTCGGGCTTAGAATGATGGGCAGAACGGCTTTCGATAACGTCAAGACAGCTGACAATGACAACACATTTCAAGGCCTCGGAAATACTTCTTTTCGAGAAATATCTCTGACACTCGTATATTACAACACACTTACAGCATGTTGGTAATACATTTTTCCTGGCTGTATACAATACAAATCGTTCGTCTGATCAAACTCATTCTACATTTCATTGCATGTCAGGATCTTCATTTTAGATTCCTCGAACTCTGTGTTCTACCTTACCTAAATGATTTATATTACTTGTCTCCCAGCAGATTATTTCCGTTTGGTATTTCATAATTCTGTGGATATTTTTATTTCTCGTATGACGCAGAAGTAGTGTACAAAAAGATGACTTAAATATCAGATTAATGTTCATCAAACGAGCATTCATCAAAATCTGACTAAAACGAAGAATAACATATTACGTATATTATTTGCTGCTTTTGTACTGACACTTTATTAATTCGTTATATATCCATCATGACGAGCTGATTCGGTATTTTTGCCAGTAATATCACTTACATATACGTTACTTGTTTTACGTTTTAGAGGTTATGACGTAAATTACATATTGCATCCTGAAGCGTCTCTGATTATCTGTCATTGCTACTTGTTACGTTTATACTAGAATTTATTTTGTGTGTTTGACTGTTTTCCCCGATGATACTTATATGTTTACAGTGCAATTATTCACGGAAAGTTCATCTGAGAAATTCACTGAAAAAACTGTCAGATACATGTAACTGCTATATAAATGCTTTTATAAACTGATCAATAGCTCTGAGGGGTAATAAAAAAAAAAACACTTCAGGAAGCAATATGCAATATATGTCATAAAATCTGAAATGTGAAACAAGTAGCCACTAACATATAAGTAAGCCACTTCATTCTATATTGCACTATACATCTACATCTACATCCATACTCCGCAAGCCACCTGACGGTGTGTGGCGGAGGGCACCTTGAGTACCTCTATCGGTTCTCCCTTCTATTCCAGTCTATATTGTTTGTGGAAAGAAGGGTTGTCGGTATGCTTCTGTGTGGACTCTAATCTGTCTGATTTTATCCTCATGGTCTCTTCGCGAGATATATGTAGGAGGGAGCTTGACTCTTCGGTGAAGGTATGTTCTCGAAACTTTAACAAAAGCCCGTACAGAGCTACTGAGCGTCTCTCCTGCAGAGTCTTCCACTGGAGTTTATCTATCATCTCCGTAACCCTTTCGCGATTACTAAATGATCCTGTAACGAAGCGCGCTGCTCTCCGTTGGATCTTCTCTATCTCTTCTATCAACCCTATCTGGTACGGATCCCACACTGCCGAGCACTATTCAAGCAGTGGGCGCACAAGCGTACTGTAACCTACTTCCTTTGTTTTCGGATTGCATTTCCTTAGGATTCTTCCAATGAATCTCAGTCTAGCATCTGCTTTACCAACGATCAACTTTATATGATCATTCCATTTTAAATCACTCCTATTGCGTACTCCCAGATAATTTATGGAATTAACTGCTTCCAATTGCTGACCTGCTATTTTGTAGCTAAATGATAAGGGATCTATCTTTCTATGTATTCGCACCAAATTACACTTGTCTACATTGAGATTCAATTGCCATTCCCTGCACCATGGTCCGCAGCTCGTGGTCGTGCGGTAGCGTTCTCGCTTCCCGCGCCCGGGTTCCCGGGTTCGATTCCCGGCGGGGTCAGGGATTTTCTCTGCCTCGTGATGACTGGGTGTTGTGTGCTGTCCTTAGGTTAGTTAGGTTTAAGTAGTTCTAAGTTCTAGGGGACTGATGACCATAGATGTTAAGTCCCATAGTGGTCAGAGCCATTTGAACCATTTTGAACCTGCACCATGCGTCAATTCGCTGCAGATCCTCCTGCATTTCAGTACAATTTTCCATAGTTACAACCTCTCGTTACACCACAGCATCATCTGCAAAAAGCCTCAGTGAACTTCCGATGTCACCCACAAAGTTATTTATGTATATTGTGAATAGCAACGGCCCCATGACACTCCCCTTGTGGCACACCTGAAATCACTCTTACTTCGGAAGACTTCTCTCCATTGAGACTGACACGCTGTGTTCTATTATCTAGGAACTCTTCAATCCAATTACACAATTGGGCTGATAGTCCATATGCTCTTACTTTGTTCATCAAACGACTGTGGGGAACTGTATCGAGCGCCTTGCGGAAGTCAAGAAACACGGCATCTACCTAGGAACCCGTGTCTATGACCCTCTGAGTCTCGTGGACGCATAGCACGAGCTGGGTTTCACACGACCGTCTTTTTCTAAACCCATGCTGATTCCTACAGAGTAGATTTCTAGTCTCCAGAAATGTCATTATACTCGAACATAATATGTGTTCCAAAATTCTACAACTGATAGAGTTAGAGATATTGGTCTATAGTTCTGCACATCTGTTCGACGTCCCTTCTTGAAAACGGGAATGACCTGCGCCCTTTTCCAATCCTTTGGAACGCTACGCTCTTCTAGAGACCTACGGTACACCGCTGCAAGAAGGGGGGCAAGTTCCTTCGCGTACTCTGTGTAAAATCGAACTGGTATACCATCAGGTCCAGCGGTCTTTCCTCTTTTCAGCTATTTTAATTGTTTCTCTATCCCTCTGTCGTCTATTTCGATATCTATCATTTTCTCATCTGTGCGGCAATCTAGAGAAGGAACTACAGTGCAGTCTTCCTCTGTGAAACAGCTTTGGAAAAAGACATTTAGTATTTCGGCCTTTAGTCTATCATCCTCTGTTTCAGTACCATTTTGGTCACAGAGTGTCTGGACTTTTTGTTTTGATCCACCTACCGCTTTGACATAAGACCAAAATTTCTTAGGATTTTCTGCCAAGTCAGTACATAGAACTTTACTTTCGAATTCATTGAACGCCTCTCGCATAGCCCTTCTCACGCTACATTTCACTTCGCGTAATTTTTGTTTGTCTGCAAGGCTTTGGCTATGTTTATGTTTGCTGTGAAGTTCCCTTTGCTTCCGCAGCAGTTTTCTAACTCGGTTGTTATACCACGGTGGCTCATTTCCATCTCTTACGATCTTGCTTTGCACATATCATCTAAGGCATATTGTACGATTGTTTTGAACATTGTCCACTGATCCTCAATACTATCTGTACTATCTGTAATCTGCTTTTTGGTCACTTTTGCTAAACAGAAAAATCTTCCTACCTTTTTTACTATTTCTATTTACGGCTGAAATCATCGATGCAGTAACCGCTTTATGATCCCTGATTCCCTGTTCTGCGTTAACTGTTTCATATAGTGCGGGTATGTTTGTCACCAGAAGATCTAATATGTTATCGCCACGAGTCGGTTCTCTGTTTAACTGCTCAAGGTAGTTTTCAGATAAAGCACTTAAAAAAATTTCACTGGATTCTTTGTCCCTGCCACCCGTTATGGACGTTTGAGTCTCCCAGTCTATATCCGGCAAATTAAAATCTCCTCCCAGAACTATAACATGGTGGGGAAATCTACTCGAAATATTTTCCAAATTATCCTTCAGGTGCTCAGCCACAACAGCTGCTGAGCCAAGCGGCCTATAGAGACATCCAGTTACCATGTCTGAGATGCTTTAACCGTGACCTTCACCCAAATTATTTCACATTTCCGATCTCCGTCAATTTCCTTCTATACTATTGCACTCCTTATCGCTATAAACACGCCTCCCCCTTCACCATCCAGCCTGTCTCTGCGGTATACATTCCAATCTGAGTTTAGGATTTCATTACTGTTTACGTCTGGTTTCAGCCAACTTTCTGTCCCTAGTACTATATGGGCATTGTGACCGTTTATTAATGAGAGCAGTTCTGGGACCTTTCTATAGACGCTCCTGCGGTTTACTATTAGCACATCAATATTGTTATTCCCTGTTGCATTTTGCCTACTCCTACCTTGCCGCGTCTCAGGAGGCGTCTTGTCAGGCCTAGGGAGGGAATTCTCTAACCTAAAAAACCCACATGTGCACTCCACACGTACTCCGCTACCCTTGTAGCCGCTTCCGGCGTGTAGTGCACGCCTGACCTATTCAGGGGGACTCTACATTTCTCCACCCGATAGCGGAGGTTGAGAAATTTGCACCCCAGATCTCCGCAGAATCGTCTGAGCCTCTGGTTTAAGCCTTCTACTCGGCTCCAAACCAGAGGACCGCGATCGGTTCTGGGAACGATACTATTGTGCTATATTTTTACGGAAAACTGTACCATCATTGCAGGCATACTTGATAGTGGCAACTCGTCGTGTGGACATATAAAGGATTAACAAACTGTCTATAACAAAGCAACAAAAGTTTGGAAAAACTTATGCCTTCTACCCTTTGACTGTGAACCTACTAGAAGCTTTTGGATTTATTAAAATGAGTGTCACACAATGAAGCACCAGTCTGATAATTATCGAACTACTTGGAGACGCTAGTCACACTTGTGGTGTCTGGAAACCTACGTACACGGTTCGCTGGACAAACATTCAAACAAATCGTATGAAGGAGTTTTATTATAAAAGGTAAATGAAAAATCTTAACTTTGACATCCACACAGATGTGTCGCATGAAAACGGCGACATACGAAATAATCAAACTTCATTAGTATATACATATCCAAGTCCGTGCTACATAGAGTGTACAAGCGAAATGAATAGAGTTGACGCTGCTATGCTAGTGCCTAACCTGGAAGCTGCTATTCGACTAGGCCGTCACCAGTTGGTCGCGCCGCTTCTGTTCTCCTCACATAGGGGCCGCTGCTATCGCGTTGTCATCCTGGATGGAGGTCCGGTAAGCGTGCGATTGGCTGACTCCTTCTCACAGCCTTCTCTTCCCTGTCGTTCCTGACTGGCGTGCCGGCGCTTGACTTTACGCCGTAGCAACATAGCGGATACTGAATGAGAAAAACTTACATTCCATTCTGAACCGATATTTATCATACACATCAGTATGAGGAGTGACAGCCATGGGTAAGAAGAACTCATTTATTGTTGTCCTAATATCATTGTGAGGAATTTCTTGCCATGCCTGGAACACTGTTGGGTCGGTTCATGAATAGTGCTGCATGGCGGTTGGTGCGAAAATGTGTCTTCCGGTCGAATACTAGACATTCCCTGTCAATGCCAACTCAGGGGGTCCGGTAGGCATGTCAAGGATCTGCGATTTACCCGTCCAGGAAGCCACGCGCGCTAACGTGAACGCCTCCGTGAAGCGGAGGAATGAGGGCAGGATCGAATCCGCTCATCGGTTTAAAGACGGGGGCTTGGTATACCGACTAGCCTTGATGTGGTTTTTAAGCGGTTTCTCATATCCCCCTGTGTGAATAACGGACTGGTTTTCATCTTCTGCCTCAGTTACGCGCGCTATGCTAACATTTGTAACACTTTGCCTACACTTGTGCACCGAATACACTCTGTACGCAGACAGAATGTGTACACAGCTTCTGTCCTGGTGGATGAATAGGAGACTGATGACCTTAGTTGTTTTGTCTCCTTAAACTCTTACTCAGCCTCAGCATACACGGGATTCCTAAAGGCATTTGAATTATACTTTTGGAATATGCCACTCAGTACCGTTGTTATGAAGGATATGACAACAGGGTTTACCATTCTTACAAAATGCTACTAAGCATTAAACGTCCCTCAAAAATTGCCGAATCAGACCTGTTGCCATATTATAATTTCAGAAGCTGAAGAGAGATGAGTGTCCAGAATCACTGCTTTTTGTGATCATTCACGAGGTCGACTACGGATACGTTAGCTGTGATGTGACCTCCACAAGTAGAACTGTACCACTTGTACGTATTTCCCAACATCTAGTCTGCTTTGCACATTAAATTTATGCACTGCTGCTCGGCGCGAGAACGGCAAACAGCTATTGCAGTCTCTGCATGCTGGAGAAGGTGATTGGGAAATGCTTTTTTCTTTGGCAGAGCTTGAATATAGTTGCATTTATCCATTTATCACGGAACGTGAACACGCGGAAAAGTCGTTGAAGTACTGCAAATCCCCATCGATTTACGAAGAGTCTATGCATAAAGTAGAGACAGAACTGTGTTGTGCAGTTTCTACAGCACGAAGTGTTGGACCGATCCTCTCATCCCAGCCATAACTCCTGATAGGACGGTTCCTTGCTTCAGAAACACCTCGTGATACTGTCATACAGCCCGTCCAAAAAGTTCAGAGACTGATTTACCATCAAAATGCTGTCTACGGAAAACACTCCTTACAACAAACGTTCTACAATAGGTATTTTACTATTTTCTTCAAATTGTATGAAATAATTAATTATGTCATTTTATGCTCCTAACGTGCTTTTCTTCCCCCTTCAATCTCAGTATTCTTTCATGAAAACGGAAATAAAATTCAAATAATTTGAAAGCCCGCTAGAAGGTAATATTCGAGTCATGTGATGCCTGTGACGTCACTGCATAGTTCGCTGCTTCTACTGTCATGCTAATTAACAGCGATGTCTTGTTTCGGAATTTGAGGTTCAGAACATGGGTTACAAATGGTGCGTAGTAACATTCTGTACAAATATATATATAAATTTCTGAGAAGTTGCTTTTGAGTGTTCCAGAGAATGAGAAGATGCACAAAATGTGGTTACACTGTACGGGTAAATTGCCACCAAGTTGACGCACCAACTCACTAACCTTATTAAAAATGCGTTGCGCTGTGTAGTTCACATTAGCTTACCTTTGAGATAAGCTCTCCCACTATTACAGTGGAGGATAGCGTCATTCAACGAAGTTAAGCTCCAAGTGAAAATTGTCCTTTTTCCCATCTACTCCTCAGATAGCTCAGTTGTTACACCCGTAGACCGGCGTATTTTGTAAGATTCCCATAGATCGCTGTTTCGAATGTAACCCGAAAAAACGTTTTAACTTATTTGTAAAACGACTCGACAGTCCTCTCATACGAAAACCATATTACAATTGCAAAATTTCACCATACCGATCAGAAACAGAATATTATTGTGTTTTCTTTGTGTTTACATGCGTTTGCACTTGCAGTCGCTGTTGTCACACGTAACGTTCAAAAAAGGATTTTCTAGTTGATGTGTCAATGCACTTTTTCCTTCATTATAAAAAATATTTTCATCATTGTACTGTCCAGCTATGAGCCTTATTATTTAAACTTACGCAGTTTTATCATCTTACATAAAGAACAAGAAAGTGTGCTTCAAATGCAAACGTTACTCTACACTCCCTTACAACTCACCCCTTACGTTTGTGTCATTTGCATCTTGTACACACTTTATATCTCTCCGTCTAATCTCATCGTCCTACACCTCGTTGTGCTGTGGGCGCATGGTGATATCTTTGTTGGCTAAGTAAAAGCTTTATCCTCTGGTGTCCATTTCTCAGACTAAGACTCATATGAAGCTACATATAAAACATACCACAAATGTAACAACTGTTACAATCAATTCTTGCTAACGCTATATTCGTATTTCGTGTAAGGCTTTTAAAATTATATGACATTTTTATTTATAGTCTGATGCGCTATCCGTTGCACAACCAAACTCCTGGTGATGTAATGTATTTGATAAGTGCCTTCTAAGTATCCGAAGAATAATTTTATTGTGCTTTGGTCTTAGCTCATGACTGATAGTCTACAGTCATAATACACAAACCCATTTGGAATATTTCTTCAACTTCTTTCCTCTGAGTATGTTTAATGACGTTGAATGGAGCAGCATAGACACATCAGCTTTCACAAGGCGTCCATTATCAGTATTCACAAACGCTCCGCTGCACTTCCGCAACGATGTTCGGAAGTTCTTGGATGCTGAGCTACTGAGATGATGGTTTGGTTACGCGTTAGCTAGCGATCTCACAGTTGCTGGCGTTTTCCTCACTGGCGATCTCCAGTTGATGGAGTTTCCCTCACGTTTTCCAAACCCGATAATGTTTGATTTTTACCTTTGGGATTACATAAAAGACACTGCTTTCACACCTCCGCGTCCCCAAAACATCGCTGAAGTATGAGGACGTATCAGGACGGCTGTGACTAACACTGGTGCGGACGCATTTGGACGAGTGTGGGCTCAAAGTGTCTATAGATGGGACGCGTGGCGTGTAAGGAACTGTTCACGGATTTGATATTTGAGAATATGGCACGAAAAACTTCTTCAGCTGCTGATTCCATATATATAACCATACAGTACCTAATTTCAGTACAAACATTTTTTATAATCACTGGGAATTGTATAAATCACTTTGAATAACACTGTACTTTTAGAAATGCCATGATTTATTTTTTTTATGACATTTACATGATTTTAAAGGTTCAAGAATGGTTTATCTTTCCTCATAATCGCCATTTCGTTTGATGCATTTTTGTAGACGCTGTGGCAGTTTTACGATGCCCATGTCATCCAGCCTGCCATGGTGACCTTCAGGAAGCGTTGATCATCATCTTTGACTTCGTTGGCGAAGCAGAACCGCCTTCCTGGCAAATGTTTATTCAACTTAAGGAACAGGTAGTAGTCGCTCCGTGCCATATCCGCAATGTTTGGTGGGCGGGTGATAGCGTTCCAGTCAAAGTTTCGCGTGGGATCGATGGTTTGACGGGTGCGGTGAGGCCGGGTGTTTTCGTGGAAAGAGGTTACGCCCCTGTTCAGCATTTCTCTTCACCGGTTCTGAATTGCCCTTCTGAGCCTTTTCAGCCTTTCGTGGTATATGACAGCGTTTATTGTTGTCCCAACAGGCAGAAAGTCTGTCAACTGTATCCTCTTCTGGTGCCAAAACACAGTTGCCATGACTTTACCGGCAGACTGTGTTTATGTGAATTTTCGCTGCTTGGGCGAAGAAGGATGCCGTCATTCGCGTAGCTGTTGTTTTGTCTATGGTGTGAAGTGAAATTTCAAGATTTCGCCATCCGTGACAGTGGAATCCAAGTGGTTGTCCTTTTCATCTGCACAGCAGCGATGAAATTCGCCGGAAGAGTGAACTCATCTCTGTTTGTTGTCTTCTGTCAGTATACCTGTGGATGGTGCTTCGGGGAACATCAGTAACCAAAATGCAGAGAGCTTGCATAATGGTATTCCGATCTTTAATCACGATTTCCTCAACCTTCACGACTGTCTCGTCGGAAATTGACGGCACATCCCTCCTTTTTCGTCGTGAATTGCAGTACGACCGACTGTAATCTTTCTACACCACTTGCGAACGCTTTTTACATACATGCAAAACAGCCCATAATCTTCCTTCAATTGGTGATGCTCTTCTATTGGATTTACGCTTTTCCCTTTCAAAAATCAAGTAACTGGATGAATTTCGCTCTTGGCGGTTACGTTCAAAGGGTGCTCTGTTTTGAATGGCTGCCAAGCCAAGACTGAGGATCCGAGCTACAGTGCTACCAACAGTAAAAAATATTTTATGCCAAATCTACATTTACAAATTGCCAAAAATATGCGGCACTTCACAGAAAATGTTGAAAAATATTCCAGCACAATTATCTTAACTACCAATTAATAACTATAATAGTAAACAACCATAACAAATGTTGTCATTACATAGTGTTGTGTCTATCATTTACGAACCGTCCCCTTCAAAACTGAGTATGCGGATCTGCACCATGGTAATCTCTACCAAAAACCATATCTATCACAAATATGTCTCACACTTTTACACTCAGTCAGTCACGTACCTACCATTAACATGTCTGCCAAATCGCAAACCTACCGAAATAAAGCATTACCAGATCGTACGGCATTGATGGCCTGGGAGCGTTCGGCGGTCGAGTTGCAAGTCCTCCTAGTTGACGTCACACTGAGCGACTTGCGTGTTGATGACAAGGATAAAACAACAGCCTCCGAGCTGAGAAAACTTCCCGCTGACCACTCAGCCAAGGGGGCGGACGCTTTTTCACAAAGGTTCCAAACCCGTAAACAGCTTTACCTAAAAAAAACTCTTTTTTAGGGTAACTTTTCCATTTTCTAACACTTCCGAGATATAACTCTATCAAAATTTAATCCTACCAGAAAAATCAAATTTTTTCATCATACGTATATGTATCATGCGATGAAAAGAGCAGAAAACATTAATTGGCTCGCGTAGGTAAGACAGATAATATGATATGTGAATTTTATCTTGAAAATTATATGACACAAAACTTAAATACTATCTTAGACATAATAATAAACGGCGAAATCAACGCATAAACTCCAATCTGGTTTCCGGTTCGTAAATTTCGGTCTTGAAATTTGGAAGTTCTTCTATCCAACAACTACAGACGACGTTCGATGTCCAACAGGTATGACATTATGACACTAGATGACAGGTCGAAAATTTCTCAAAGCAGTATAGCAGCACAGCGGAAATTACATCATTGATAACACAATTTTGTTGCTTGAACAAAAAATGCACAATCGATGACTTACCAGGAAAAAATGCTAAACAATATGCTGTATGCTAAACTGAATTTTTTTTTTTGTAACATCACTTGCAAACATGCTAAATTTAGCCACAAAAAAAAAAAAAATTAGCAGCACTGATGAGTAAAGTGCGCGCATGCCTACACTACTGGCCATTATAATTGCTACACCACGAGGATGACGTGCTACACACGCGAATTAACCGTCAGGAGGAAGATGTTGTGATATGCAAATGATTAGCTATTCAGAGCATTCACGCAAGGTTGGCGCTGGTGGCGACACCTACAACGTGCTGACATGAGGAAAGTTTCCAACCGATTTCTCATACACAAACAGCTGTTGACCGGCGTTGCCTAGTGAAACGTTGTTGTGATGCCTCGTGTAAGGAGGAGGAATGCGTACCATCACGTTTCCGACTTTGATAAAGGTCGGATTGTAGCCTATCGGGATTGCCGTTTATCGTATCGCGACATTGCTGCTCGCGTTGGTCGAGATCCAATGACTGTTAGCAGAATATGGAATCGTTGGGTTCAGGAGGGTAATACGGAACGCCGTGCTGGATCCCAACGGCCTCGTATCACTAGCAGTCGACATGACAGGCATCTTATCCGCATGGCTGTAACGGATCGTGCAGCCACGTCTCGATCCCTGAGACAACAGACGGGGACTTTTGCAAAACAACAACCATCTGCACGAACAGTTCGACGACGTTTGCAGCAGCATGGACTATCAGCTCGGAGACCATGGCTGCGGGTAACCTTAACGCTGCATCACAGAAAGGAGCGCCTGCGATGGTGTATTCAACGACGAACCTGGGTGTACGAATGGCAAATGTCATTTTTTAGCACGAATCCAGGTTCTGTTTACAGCATCGCACCCGTGTTTGGCGACGTCGCTGTGAATGCACTTTGGAAGCGTGTATTCGTCATCGCCATACTGGCGTATTACCCGGCGTGATTGTATGGGGTGCCATTGGTTACACGTCACGGTCATCTCTTGTTCGCATTGACGGCACTTTGAACTGTGGACGTTACATTTCAGATGTGTTACGACCCGTGGCTCTACCCTTCATTCGATCCCTGCGAAACCCTACATTTCAGCAGAATAATGCACGACCGCTTGCTGCAGGTCCTGTACGGGCCTTTCTGGATACAGAAAATGTTCGGCTGCTGCCCTGGCCAGCACATTCTCCAGATCTCTCACCAACTGAAAACGTCTGGTCAATGGTGGCTGAGCAACTAGCTCGTCAAAATACGTCAGTCATTACTGTTGATGAACTGTGGTATCGTGTTGAAGCTGTATGTGCAGCTAGCTGTACCTGTACACGCCATCCAAGCTCTGTTTGACTCAATGCCCAGGCATATCAAGGCCGTTATTACGGCCAAAGTTGGTTGTTCTGGGTACTGATTTCTCAGGATCTATGCACCCAAATTGCGTGAAAATGTAATCACATGTCAGTCCTAGTATAATATATTTGTCCAATGAATACCCGTTTATCATCTGCGTTTCTTCTTGGTGTAGCAATTTTAATGGCCAGTAGTGTATTTTTGAGGGGATGAACACCAGTCACAACAGTGTGGCCAACAACTGCACGAACAGTTTCTTTGCATCCCCAGTGGTAGGATACCGTTCTTTTGGTATTTATCTCGTATTTTAATGGCTACCTTTGCAAAAAAATCTCATTGTTACGTTGCCATGTACTCAGGATGTTACCATGTGAGTAAAAGGCTGCTGTAGTTTGGAAGTTACTTGAAGGGCGTATAAACATTTCAAGAGAAAGTGACGACTACGATATTGCTGTGCCTGTGTTGTTCAGCTGGTACGAAATACGTGAAATGTATTGCCAGTTGCAAATATGGAAAAGCCTCAGCTTATAATGGAATGATGACAGTGAAAATTTATGCCGGATCGGGACTCGAACCCGGATTCCTCGCACAACGTAATAATTTGCCTTTGGCTAACCAAGCACGCTCCAAGGCTAGACCCAAACGTCCAATGCAATGCATGAAATGTATCCGCAATCGTGATTATGGTTGACGGCATATCGAAGTTTGTATCCAGCCGTGGAGCGTGCTCAGATAGTCTGATAGTAAGGCGGTCGCTCGCGATAAGCGAAAAATCCGAATTTGAGTCCAGGTCCGGCAGAAGTTCTCATTGTGAATGATATCGTATTCGCTACTGCGAACAATTTTCACGTACTTCAAAAGGATGACTGCTTGTTATTTCTTCGACAGCGTGAATGAACGGTTTTATGTCTGTCTCCACAATCCTTTGTCGCATTAGTGGCACCTATTAGCATCACGGGCGGAACTTCAGATGGTTTAGCATACCGCAATCTCGTCTTCCTCGTTTCACATTTTTCCCTCCATGTCCGCAGTACTTTTCGCTTTGAGGTAAACCGAGCAGAAGCTAATTGCTGGCCTGCGGTTTCGCCCTTGGCTCCAGACCATCTTCCCCGTGCAGCGCAATTTCCAGAGTCTAGTTTTAAAATGACTGGGTGGCGCTAAGTGGTAATAGCAACCGAGAGAACGAATGAAGACAGAGGTAGTTCGAAAGAGAAAGACAGCTATGGGTAAAGAGGCAGGAAATGAGGTTGTCTGACAGGTGTAGAGAGGAAATAAGACGCGAACATGCGTGATTTATGTACGACCAAAGCAATTTGCAAACAGCAATTGCTCACTAGTGCAATTTCAGCCGGCCTGTAGCGCAACAAACTCGTTTAACTATGTACCACCGGTCCCGCTGAAATTACGTGTAAATTATGTCGGCCTGGGAGCATTTTAGAATACCACCTATTAGCATCCGGTAATGGGTCTCGGTTGCTGACGTGACAGCCAACGCGTTTGCACTTGAATGAGTTCAACGAGTCGGCACTGTATGGTAATCGTCCGTTCCCTGTTATCCCACTTCTTTTGACATTTCCAGTGCGGGGTTGCTGCATTTCAAATTCCCGATAAAGTTTCAGCGCGCTTTTATTGTGTTATGAGAGATTTAGACATACATGCTTTGCAGAATTATTTGTCGGAGGACACGCATGTTCTTTCTGTACACCCAATTACGCCTGTGGTACAACTGCAAGAAAACATACATATTTTTCTACTACGGCACGGTGCAGATTTGACATGTCATTCCATATTTCGAAAGCGTCATACATCTCATAAGAGGAAGTAAGCAAATGACTTCCTACAAATGGAAAAAGAATCAGTCCAGTGTTTAACAGTCATCATATTAAGACGTTGAAACGATAGTCAAGTCCAAAACTAAAAACTGGGTCGACGAAAGTACAAGACGTAGCACTGAAAGCACGTTTATTGTGGACACAAACGTACAGACCGTGCAGAACAACTCCTGTTTGTAGAGTACTGCTGTTTGTATAGACATCGAACATCGCATGATATACCAACTGAACAAACATTTCGATAACCTTCTGGAAATGATAAATACTAAACAACAAATAACACTAGGTGCTAGCCTTGAACTGGGTACCCGCAGCAGGCCAACTCGTTGTATTTCTCACTCTCCTGGAGAGATTTAAAACAGGCATTTTATGCTGTTGCGAAAAATGCAATACAAGCTATACACAACATGTAACCTAGGAACGCAGGAGGCGTTTGTGGTATTCATTTTACGTTTCTGCTGCACTGCTATCCTGCTACTATCAAACGGCTGAATATCTTCGTTCCAAATATCTAAGAGTCAGATTATCTGCCACCTCTCTTCAAGAAAATTAAGACATTGCTGTGAGAGAGCCAAACAAAGATCCATCCAGAGTTGAAAACTATCACCATTTTGCTGTCCTTAGCGTCACAGTCAAGCTCCTGGGGAGACTCATTCATAACAGTAGCAACTCATATCAAAAACGACTTTGAGAAGCACACGATTAACATAGGGTCTTCCTAGATCTAACCGCCTATGATACTGTCCGACGTGACAAACTCCTGCTCGGAAACTAACCGCTGTAACTGGCAACATACTGAACAACAGATACCTCTAGGTGTTATCAGAGAACTACAAATGCAGAGAAAACAAATTATGTAATCCCTCAAGATTCTGTTTAGGTCCCACTCCAAAACAAAATGCAGAAAATTTATTCACGCTGATAATATTAATTTGATCACTCGGGATCAAGCTTTAGAGAAACTGAAGTAACAATAACTTCGGACCTGAAGAGTTTGATGAACACTTCAGGCATGTCTCTCTCTCTGACCATACCCTCAAACGAACCGTTGTATCAACTTACCACCTACGAAATAAACAATCAAATTACAAACCCAACATCACATTTGGAGACTAGACCGTCTAATATTACAACACTCCAAAAAACCTAGGTGTGACAGTAGACAAGTCTTTGACATACCAAATTCATCTCCATTTAAAATAATATTTCGGAACAATTTACGACAGAAGTTAACAGGAATTATCTGGGTCGCCACTGCAACAGTCTTCAGATCATCTGATGTAGCTCTTTCATGCTCAGTCTCAAAATACCGCTCTTCCATATGGCTAACCAGTGCTCACACTAACATAGTAGACACACAGCTCAGTCACGCAATGCGCCTCACCAGAGGGTGTATTCGTCCCACAGACACGCACTGGCTGACGGTACTCAGTGATGTTCCTCCACAATCCATAAGAACATCATAGTCATTGCTGAACATATGGACTAGAATAAAAAAACAGCCCACAATTACCAATTCCTTTAGAAATTTCAACATCAGAACCCCGGCGACTGAAGTCTAGAAAACCATCGTGGCATACAGCAATCAGCCTGCATTACACAAACTTCAGTACGCAAGGAGCCTGCAACAGTCAATGGCAATAGCAATCTTCCATGAAGCTTCTTCACCTACTAATCAGAAATCCACGAGCAACCAGCAGGCTCTCATCTGCGGTGACTACACTGGTGCATATTGCAGAAGATCAGTACTGACCAGGGAAGATGTGGAATATTGTTGCACCAATGGGGATGGCGGTCCTTTCCTGAATGTGATTGCCGTGAACACCAGCAAACCATATATCAAGTAACATTTGTTTGCATCATATTTGCGCCAGTTGACCGTACAACTTCGTTATTTTATGTTACTATCATGATTTATGACTTCAGCCATTATCACATACAACACTGTTGGTTAAAATTAAACTTTTTTAAGGAAATTCATCGTCAAGATCTATTGAACGGGGTGTCCCAGCGTGGAGATAAGTACAAAATAAACGTAATTTATGGAAGATTTGATCTGCTTTTGTACTTATCTACACACTGTGTCACCCAGTTCAGTAGATCTCGACGATGAATTCCCTTAAGAGAGTCTAAATATACCCAACATTGTTGTACATGATAATGACTTAAGGCCGAAATCATGACAGGAATATAAAATAACGAAGTTGTACAGTCACATGAAGGATATATCATTCAAACATTATTACATGACTGTGGCCCAAAAATGTCAAAAGATTACATACACTGGAATGTACCCTCAGGGAATTCAAAGAGGCAATGGAAGACCTTCACAACTTGTATGCAGAAGCTTCTTACTAGATTTTACAACCTGGACGTAGAGCTGTGAACCATCTACGAACTTGGGGTTGTGTGTATCTGTGTAGAAATGTATGTTTGTTGTGAATAGATGTATATGTTTCTAAGTCATCGTAGAATAAACAAATAAATGAATAATGGGCAATGAAGATAGTATTTTCCTGTAGTGCTGTATTTTCCTGTAGTGCTGTAGGCATGAATATCGCTATTCCTCTTAAACTGCAAACGATTATAAATGATGAATTTCATTAGTGAATATGTGTATCGTGATGATGCACTTGCAACTGAACTCGGGCTCGTTTACTACCTATTTTTCACGTGGCTCATCTGTAAAGGGGGTTGGTAGTAAACGGTTGCATTTGCGCCCCTATTATTGAGTCTGATATTGGCTGGCTTTTGAAGAGCAGTGAATTGAACTATACACGTTCAGATTGAAACTTATTTATTCAAAAGAAACACTTTAACGCTGTGGCCATGCATTTTTAAGTTCACAAATAATAATCGGTGCAATTCGTACACTGTTTGTCTCACACCCACACACTTTCACTTTGTTCCTTCGCATACCCTGCCGTCCATGCTTGCACTCGCGACACTTTGCCGCTCCCAACTCGCCACCACAACGGCCAACGACAAAAGACCCCGATTTTCCCGCTCACATCCACAGTCCTGAGTCGGGTCACATGACACCACAGTAGTCAAAATAATTGCTAAACATGGCCACAATTCGTTTACAATATTTTATAATATTTAAATACTTAAATCTAAATACATTATATAATTTTACAAACATTAACAGGACAAATTCACAAAATCATATTAAACATTTGGGAAACAGAACAGATCCCTTCTGAATGGAAATGCGCACTCATCCATCCACTCCACAAAAAAGGGGACAAAACTGAACCAAATAATTACAGGGGTATCTCACTCGTACCGGTCACATATAAAATCCTATCAAAAGTTCTCATGAATAGATTAGAAGAACAAGCTGACCCACAAATAGGAGAATACCAGGCTGGTTTTCGCAAGGGACGATCATGCATAGAGCAGATCTGGAATCTGAAAATGATTCTCCAGATGAGAAACACCCGAAACACAGTGGTTACTTTTGTAGATTGTAAAAAGGCCTACGACTCAATAGACAGAGTAGCGCTCTGCAAGACGCTGGAAGAATTCAGCATTGACAGAAAGACAAGAGCAATCATTCGGGAAACATTAACTGACACAATCTCCAAGGTTAAATTTATGGGGGATATCTCGGAACCATTTGAAATCCAAACTGGAGTGCGACAGGGCGACGGACTTTCACCATTACTCTTTAATATCATTCTTGAAAAAATTATCAGGACATGGGAAAAAGAAGTCAAAGGAATCCAAATTGGCATTAGAAAAGATAATAGATTCAATGTGAAGTGTTTAGCTTTTGCAGATGACCTTGCAATCCTCACAAATAATAGAAAAGAAGCTACTAACGCCATAGAGAAATTACACGAAATTGCACAAAGAACCGGCCTGCAAATCTCATATGAGAAAACCCAGTACATAGAAAGAGTGCCACAAGACAAATTGCCTATTGTGACAACCCATGGGAAAATTGTACAAGTACCACATTTTAAGTACCTGGGAGAAATCATCCAGCCATCAGGGATCAACCTAAAGGCCAATGAGGAAAGAATAAAAAAACTACAGAAAGCATATAAACTCACGTGGAACTATTATAACAAAAAGTCCATATCCATTAACGCAAAATTGAGGCACTACAACACCGTCGTACTTCCGGAGGCACTGTATGCATCTGAAACAACACAAATAGGTGGGCAAACTAAAATCAAAGAAATAGAGAAACAAGAAAGGAAAATTCTCAGGAAAATTTTTGGCCCAATACAAGAGCAAGGAATCTGGAAGAAGAGACCAACATCAGAATTATATAAATACACAGACAAGATTACAGATACAATAAGGAAAAGAAGAATGCAGTTCTACGGACATATCCACAGGATGAATGAAAACAGAATTTCAAAGCGAATTCTTAAAGTCATCAACTCAGGCAGGGGAAAAACAAAATGGATAAAAGAAGTTGAAGAGGACCTCAGACAAGCACACATAACAGTAAATTATGCAGAAAATAGAACTGAATTCAGGAACATCATCAAAAAACATAAATTTGACACCACAACACAGAAGAGAACAGGATGCAAATGGACAGCGGAGCGAAAGAAACAACACAGTGAACACATGAAGAAAATTTGGGCTCAGAAAAAACATAAACAATCATCATAAAGGAATTCAAGTTCAAACGCTCTCTTAAATGGGAATAATCGAAAATAATAATAATATAATTTTACAAATTATCACCACACTTATATAATTCGTTGCAATTAAAAGAAACCAAAACACTATCCAACGGAACTACAACGTCCATCAAAACACAAACAAGTATTTTCCGGTCTATTTTGCCCAGCATATTATCTCTGCTGCCGTGCTTTAAATTTTAAATTACTTGAAAGAGTTCCATATTATTCCCTGTTACCTTACATTATCGCTATTCCTCTAAAACTGCAAAGGATTATAAATGATGAATTTCATTAGTGAATATGTGTATCGTGATGATGCACTTAAATTGCCCAACTCGTCGAACAGGTACCTATATAAAGACCGCAGGTGAACACCTAGTATTATTCTTAATGCTCGCTTTTGTGTAATCAATACTTTCTAAGTGATGAGTAACCCCTAAAAATTATTCCATTATACATTTCTCGGGGCATACATACAAATTAAATTAGATGGTCTGTTCTTTTGTTTCCAAGACCAGCAATTATACGACGAGCAAAAATAGCAGAAATTTATTGTTTAGGAAGCTTAGAAACAAATTTCTTCCAGTTCACGTTTTCATCAGCATGTACACTCAAAATTGTCGAGCATTCTGCCCTATTTACTGACTCTTGTTTATTTACTACATCAGTTGTTGGTGTGACTCTACTCATTGTACAGAACGGAAGATAGTGTGCTTTTTCAAAATTTATCAGTGATTCACTTTCAGAGGATCTCTTAATAATTCTTTGCAAAACAACATCAAGAACCTCTTCCGTTGCTTTCTCTGTGATAGGCTTCTTTATAATATTACTATCGCCCGCAAAAAGTACGAACTCTGCTTGTTGAATGTTAAGTGGAAGGTCATTCACATACATAAGAAATAGGAATGAACCCAAAAACTGAACACTGTGGGACTTCTTTGAAATTTCTGTCCAGTAATGAAAATTCTCTACATTTCCAGCACTGTCTGAAATTTTGTATTGTGTTTGTTAAGTATGATTCAAACCAGTTGTGGGTAAAGCCATCAATTCCGTAAAATTTAAGTCTTTTCAACAGTGTCACATGATCTATATACATAATAAAACATATTGGAAGGGTCACAGTAGATACCTGCTGGCGGTATATTATTCTTTAAGGCTTGTAATATTTGATGGGTGATTTTGCAAGTAGCATTTCCAGTGAAGTAAGGCCTATGGAATCCAAACGGGGATACGGTACATATATTGTTTCTATTTAAATGTAATAATACTCTTGAGTACATTACTTTTTCAAATGTTGCGGAAAAAGAAGGTCAGTAAGGAAACTGCACGATAATTATTTAAGCCTTTCTTGTCACTTTTCTTATGAAGTGGCTTAACAATCGCATATTTTAAACCGTCTTGTAGAGATAAATTTCGAAAATCATTAAGAGCATCACTTATTAAGTTAAAACAACCTTTCAGGATTTGAAATTCCACCAAGAACATGGGAGTCTTTGTTCTTTAGGATTTTTGTCATTCCATTAATTTAAGTGAACTATCCTAGAGCTATGTCTAGTTGCTAAAAAGTATTGGGGGATGAAATTTTTTGTATATTCTGCTGCTACTTCAGCTGAAACATTTAATCCTACTTTGAAAGCCTCATTTATAAAGTGACTGTCAAAAGTATTTCCGACTTGTGACTTAACGTTGTCATTTAGCTTCATTGTTGTGGTATGTTATTCATTGACTGGCTGTCCTGACTCTCATTTCACAACATCCCATATTTTATCTGAATTATTAATTTCTGTCAGAATATACGTACTTCTGGACATTTTAACAAGCTTCTTAAAATATAACACTGCTCTTTGTAGTTTACAAGTAGTGTCAGACGTTGATTACTTTTGGTCTTTATACAAATTTCCGTTCTCCTCTTATAGATGTCAGTTCTTTAATTATCCATGGCTTACCTGATTTTTTTTTTTATTTTAAGAAAGCCTCTTTCAGATAATGACAAAGATTTGCTATGGAATAAATTTAACTTGACATTATCCATTATCATCTCTTTCTACACACACCTCATCCCAAACCACCTCTTTTAACTTTCTATCCTTTTAATTTTGTATCCTTCCTCATTAATAAGCTTCACTACTTTGTATGAACCTGCCTCTAGGCTTTTTATTCCAATTACTTCCGCACCATGATCAGCGTGTCCATTCATTTCTAGGCACAGATCAATTTTCTCAACCTGAGAACTGTCTACAAAAATATTACCAGTAAGGGTCCAATATCTTGTTACATATGAGATGGGAAATTAGCTATTGAAATTAGATTGTAACATTCAAATAATGATTCCTTTCGGTTTTCCTGTCTGTATCTTTTATGAAACACATTTATAATGAAGTATTCTGCAGTAACAGCTCACAAGTACATTCTTCTAGATTGTGATATACACAAAAACTTATTGAAAAATATTTTTTTTACCAGTTTTTACATTGTTTGCAACTACTCCTTTTTCCGTTAGCACTCTACATGATAATGACTATTTTTTATAATCCCTTATGTTTAACTTTTCTACCCCTGTGATTACACAGTATTCAGAAAGTCGCAGTACACCATTAATTCAGAATTTTTCCAATCTTATAGACACACAAGATGCTCTTCTGGACATACAACATGCTTGATGTCTCTTTCAATCCCCTAATGCAAACTATTTTTACTTTTCCAGAAATCTCTATGTATATATATGTCAAATTTATGCTTAAATCGTTGCTCGTGACTCTGACATGAAGTACCTCAATCCTATTTTTATATCTAAACATATGTTGCTAAAACAGTAACATGCTATACAGGCAAAGTTAGGTCTGAAATGTCAATGTTGTAAAATTAATTTTCTCTGGCTTTTAACAGCAGAAAATACATGTTTTCTAAAATACTAGCCAGACTCACAAACACAGACATTCTGAATTACCGAAAAAATGTAATTATTTAGCTTGTTCTCGGTGTAAATCACGGAACACCCTCAGCTGAAATCTATATCCTTCTATGATGTTTGTCAAGTCAGAACGGTATCTATATTTATGGTATCTATATGTATGGTATCTATATGTCTACAATATGTAAAGGCAGTTGTCATTTCAATCTGAGGAAATGTTGTAAAAATACTATCGTTACCTACCTTTTTCAGTAGTGTTTCAATACAGTTCAAGGCAAAAGAAAATATCACTAGATAAATGTGAGCGATGGTAGTATTTGGAAATTACTACTTTTCATTACAAATAATCGGGCCTAGTCGATATTATGCAGAAAACTAATTCCTCTAATGTTTACCACAGAAAGCTATGGTGCCAAGGCTCTGTGAAATGTCTCGTTTCCTGCAATAAACTACTAAATAACACCAATATATGATCAAACTACGTGATACAGAACATCACAGACACTAAGAACATGTCGAAATATCCCTTTAAGTAAGAAGAATGTGTTTTATGAAGACATGTCACTTAAAATGAAAAAAAAAAACATCTACACTGGAGAAGCCAACCTTTAGGCCACGATTACACTGGCCTTTCTCTGGGTCTACTGAAGTA
Organism: Schistocerca nitens; assembly: GCF_023898315.1. Lineage (NCBI taxonomy): Eukaryota > Metazoa > Arthropoda > Insecta > Orthoptera > Acrididae > Schistocerca > Schistocerca nitens. Next base: position 269,597,972 of record NC_064618.1, read on the forward strand.
CTTTAACTGTGTGGAATCGCTTATATTTTGTCGTTGCTGCTCACTGAGAGTGACGTTACGTCGTAATTTTAAAAGGTCGTTGTTATGATTGCTCACTTGAGGCGAGTGGAGCTGCAACTTTATTGTAATAGCCTGTAACGCTGGAGGGAGTGCAGACTTGTTGTTACCTACTGCTTCTTGACGTACCCGTGGTCTAGGGGTAGCGTCTTTGATTCATATACAAAAACGTCTTCGGTCCCGGGTTCGATCCCCGCCACTACCTAAATTTTGATAAAAAATCATCATTGGCGGCCGAAGACTTCCGGCACAAAAAGTCTGCCTATTCTGCCAACGGTCTTGTCAAAGAGGGCGGAGGAGCGGATAGAGGTTCAGGGCACTCTCTTGTCCTAGGGGTGGGAAATTTGCCCGTAAAGGCGGAAGAATCAGCAATGATCAACGACATGAGGATGCAGAAGGCAATGGAAACCACTGCATTAAAGACACGTAACGTGTATCCACAGGACATGTGGCCTGTAATTGAAGAAGTGCCATGATGATCTCTCCATTGGCAAAAGATTCCGGAATAGTCCCCCATTCGGATCTCCGGGAGGGGACTGCCAAGGGGGTGGTTACCATGAGAAACAGATTGAATAATCAACGAAAGGATAACGTTCTACGAGTCGGGGCGTGGAATGTCAGAAGCTTGAACGTGGTAGGGAAACTGGAAAATCTGAAACGGGAAATGCAAAGGCTCAATCTAGATATAGTAGGGGTCAGTGAAGTGAAGTGGAAAGAAGACAGATGAGTATCGGGTAATATCAACAGCAGCAGAAAATGGTATAACAGGTGTAGGATTCGTTATGAATAGGAAGGTAGGGCAGAGGGTGTGTTACTGTGAACAGTTCAGTGTCCGGGTTGTTCTAATCAGAATCGACAGCAGACCAACACCGACAACGATAGTTCAGGTATACATGCCGACGTCGCAAGCTGAAGATGAACAGATAGAGAAAGTGTATGAGGATATTGAAAGGGTAATGCAGTATGTAAAGGGGGACGAAAATCTAATTGTCATGGGCGACTGGAATGCAGTTGTAGGGGAAGGAGTAGAAGAAAAGGTTACAGGAGAATATGGGCTTGGGACAAGGAATGAAAGAGGAGAAAGACTAATTGAGTTCTGTAACAAGTTTCAGCTAGTAATAGCGAATACCCTGTTCAAGAATGACACAAGAGGAGGAGGTATACTTGGAAAAGGCCGGGAGATACGGGAAGATTTCAATTAGATTACATCATGGTCAGACAGAGATTCCGAAATCAGATACTGGATTGTAAGGCGTACCCAGGAGCAGATATAGACTCAGATCACAATATAGTAGTGATGAAGAGTAGGCTGAAGTTCAAGACATTAGTCAGGAAGAATCAATACGCAAATAAGTGGAATACGGAAGTACTAAGGAATGACGAGATACGTTTGAAGTTCTCTAACGCTATAGATACAGCAATAAGGAATAGCGCAGTAGGCAGTACAGTTGAAGAGGAATGGACATCTCTAAAAAGGGCCATCACAGAAGTTGGGAAGGAAAACATAGGTACAAAGAAGGTAGCTGCGAAGAAACCATGGTTAACAGAAGAAATACTTCAGTTGATTGATGAAAGGAGGCCGGCCGAAGTGGCCGTGCGGTTAAAGGCGCTGCAGTCTGGAACCGCAAGACCGCTACGGTCGCAGGTTCGAATCCTGCCTCGGGCATGGATATTTGTGATGTCCTTAGGTTAGTTAGGTTTAACTAGTTCTAAGTTCTAGGGGACTAATGACCTCAGCAGTTGAGTCCCATAGTGCTCAGAGCCATTTGAACCATTTTTTTGATGAAAGGAGGAAGTACAAACATGTTCCGGGAAGATCAGGAATACAGAAATACAAGTCGCTGAGGAATGAAATAAATAGGAAGTGCAGGGAAGCTAAGACGAAATGGCTGCAGGAAAAATGTGAAGACATCGAAAAAGATAGGATTGTCGGAAGGACAGACTCAGCATACAGGAAAGTCAAAACAACCTTTGGTGACATTAAAAGCAACGGTGGTAACATTAAGAGTGCAACGGGAATTCCACTGTTAAATGCAGAGGAGAGAGCAGATAGGTGGAAAGAATACATTGAAAGCCTCTATGAGGGTGAAGATTTGTCTGATGTGATAGAAGAAGAAACAGGAGTCGATTTAGAAGAGATGGGGGATCCAGTATTAGAATCTGAATTTAAAAGAGCTTTGGAGGACTTACGGTCAAATAAGGCAGAAGGGATAGATAACATTCCATCAGAATTTCTAAAATCATTGGGGGAAGTGGCAACAAAACGACTATTCACGTTGGTGTGTAGAATATATGAGTCTGGCGATATACCACCTGACTTTCGGAAAAGCATCATCCACACAATTCCGTAGATGGCAAGAGCTGACAAGTGCGAGAATTATCGCACAATCAGCTTAACAGCTCATGCATCGAAGCTGCTTAGAAGAATAATATACAGAAGAATGGAAAAGAAAATTGAGAATGCGCTCGGTGACGATCAGTTTGGCTTTAGGAAAAGTAAAGGGACGAGAGAGACAATTCTGACGTTACGGCTAATAATGGAAGCAAGTCTAAAGAAAAATCAAGACACTTTCATAGGATTTGTCGACCTGGAAAAAGCGTTCGACAATATAAAATGGTGCAAGCTGTTCGAGATTCTGAAAAAAGTAGGGGTAAGCTATAGGGAGAGACGGGTCATATACAATATGTACAACAACCAAGAGGGAATAATAAGAGTGGACGATCAAGAACGAAGTGCTCGTATTAAGAAGGGTGTAATACAAGGCTGTAGCCTTTCGCCCCTACTCTTCAATCTGTACATCGAGGAAGCAATGATGGAAATAAAAGAAAGGTTCATGAGTAGAATTAAAATACAAGGTGAAAGGATATCAATGATACGATTCGCTGATACCATTTCTATCCTGAGTGAAAGTGAAGAAGAATTAAATGATCTGCTGAACGGAATGAACAGTCTAATGAGTACACAGTATGGTTTGAGAGTAAATCGGGGAAAGATGAAGGTAATGAGAAGTAGTAGAAATAAGAACAGCGAGAAACTTAACATCAGGATTGATGGTCACGAAGTCGACTCGCTATGGCAAAAAAGGCATTTCTGGCCAAGAGAAGTCTACTAATATCAAATACCGGCCTTAATTTGAGGAAGAAATTTCTGAGGATGTACGTCTGGAGTACAGCATTGTATGGTAGTGAAACATGGACTGTGGGAAAACCGGAACAGAAGAGAATCGAAGCATTTGAGAATTAGGTGGACTGATAAGGTAAGGAATGAGGAGGTTCTACGCAGAATCGGAGAGGAAAGGAATATGTGGAAAACACTGATAAGGAGAAGTGACAGGATGATAGGACATGTGCTAAGACATAAGGGAATGACTTCCATGGTACTAGAGGGAGCTGTAGAGGGCAAAAACTGAAGAGGAAGACAGAGATTGGAATTCGTCAAGCAAATAATTGAGGACGTAGGTTGCAAGTGCTACTCTGAAATGAAGAGGTTAGCACAGGAAAGGAATTCTTGGCGGGCCGCATCAAACCAGTCAGTTGACTGATAACCAAAAAAAAAAAGAACTGCTTCTTGCATTGTGTGGCGGGGTTGGTAGTCATCTAGTCATCGGCTGGTGAGGCATGGGCTCCTGTTTTCTTCCTGCTGGACGCAGGCCGCGCAGCAGCAGTTGCTCGCCGGTAGCGCTCGAGACTTGTGCTGTTGGTGCGGCCTGTTCGACTCTGAGGGCTGCCAGCCAGGATGGGGCAAGCTTGAATGCATTCTCTACGTATTGCTAGGGTGTTTTATTATTTATACGGCTTCTCTGATCTTGCGTTTCGCCAAAGCCAGCTGCGTAGCCAGTATTCGGAATTTGTCAAATCTGGGTTCCTTGACGCAGTCTTGTCGGTGTTCGACCACTCCAGACCTGCTGTGGTGCCCCAGACGAATGTAGCCTTGGTTGCTTTCGGCCTGCCGGTCTCACCGATTTGTACTTCTCCACAATGACTTCCGACCATTTGCAGTGTGTAAAGCATCTCACCTTTGTACATCCTAGCAGTCCTGGGTCTTGCGGCTGCTGTCGTGGACAGGTTGGATACCAACCCGGTGCAGCAGCATCCAGTGCGGCCAGTGACATTTTTTACGTAAGATAAGCTTGCTGTGGCCTACAGTTTGTAAATTTATTGCAGGTCTCGCTTTTTTTGTTTATAATTGTCATGGTTGTTTGTATCGATTTATGATTGTAGCCATTAGCCACGAACGTTGTAGCATTTTTCGAGCTGTTTTGTTACGTCTTAATCATCGCTTAGGGGCTGCGCGCGGATGGCCAAAGAACAGATAAGTGAGTGTTTCTGCATAGAGTGGTTGTTGGACTGGGAATGCAAATACCTGTCCGTAAGTGTAGGCTTCCGATATGTTCTGTATCCCAGTGTGTCTTCCGTTGCCCGATATAATTCCGTGTCCAGGAATGCAATTGCGCCATTCTTCTTTGCCTCAAGCGTACACTGTATCTCTCCGCGCATTTTATTTAAATATCCCCGAAACCTGAGTAGCTCCGTTTCACTATGATAGCGAAAGTATCATCAACGTATCTGAACCTGGATCGCGGGCGCAAAGGAGCGGAACTAGGTGCCGTTGCTTCAGAGGCGTCCATGAATATATCTTCTGCTAACAGGGATAGGGGAGACCCTGTTGTTATGCTGTCTGTCTGCTCATTGTATTTACCCTGTCATTTTGAATGTGTTGAAGATAAACGTTGCTCAGCCAGGTGGTATATATCTGGTGGTATTTAATCTTGTAGGATTGGCTGATGTGTTGATTTGGGGGGAGGGGACCAAACAGAAAGGTCATCGGTTCCATCGGATTGGCGAAGGGTGGGGAAGGACGTCAGCCGTGCTCTTTCGAAGGAACCATCCCGGTACCTTACTGAAGCAATTTAGAGAAATCACGGAAAACTTCAATGAGGATGGTCGGACGTGGGTAGGAACCGTCGTCATCCCGAATACGAGTACAGTGTGCTAACGACTGCGCCACTTCGCTCGATTCTTCTAGGATGTGAACAGTTTCGTCTACAGGAACGTTTGCAAATAATGACTTAATGTCGAAGCTGTTCATGGTCTCCGTGGGTGAAATTGTTTATATTTTCTCTGAAGTGCGTCGAGTTCTTGACATGGGAGTCCGTTTTGCCAACTAGAGATCTGCAGGCAGTATATTTCGCTAAATTGTATGTAGGCTAGTTAATCCCATTCACTGTTGGCCTTAAAAGATAATTTTCCTTACGATTCTCTGGTATTCCATGCGTTCTAGAAACAACTGGTTCTCAGGGGATGAGTTCCTCGACTATGTCAGCATTTATTCTGGAGTCCTTGATTGAGGTCAGCGTCTTTCGAATTATCTTCGCCGTGGGTTCCGCTCTTAGTCCATTGTAGATGGAATCTTGTAATACACTCCTGGAAATTGAAATAAGAACACCGTGAATTCATTGTCCCAGGAAGGGGAAACTTTATTGACACATTCCTGGGGTCAGATACATCACATGATCACACTGACAGAACCACAGGCACATAGACACAGGCAACAGAGCATGCACAATGTCGGCACTAGTACAGTGTATATCCACCTTTCGCAGCAATGCAGGCTGCTATTCTCCCATGGAGACGATCGTAGAGATGCTGGATGTAGTCCTGTGGAACGGCTTGCCATGCAATTTCCACCTGGCGCCTCAGTTGGACCAACGTTCGTGCTGGACGTGCAGACCGCGTGAGACGACGCTTCATCCAGTCCCAAACATGCTCAATGGGGGACAGATCCGGAGATCTTGCTGCTCAGGGTAGTTGACTTACACCTTCTAGAGCACGTTGGGTGGCACGGGATACATGCGGACGTGCATTGTCCTGTTGGAACAGCAAGTTCCCTTGCCGGTCTAGGAATGGTAGAACGATGGGTTCGATGACGGTTTGGATGTACCGTGCACTATTCAGTGTCCCCTCGACGATCACCAGTGGTGTACGGCCAGTGTAGGAGATCGCTCCCCACACCATGATGCCGGGTGTTGGCCCTGTGTGCCTCGGTCGTATGCAGTCCTGATTGTGGCGCTCACCTGCACGGCGCCAAACACGCATACGACCATCATTGGCACCAAGGCAGAAGCGACTCTCATCGCTGAAGACGACACGTCTCCATTCGTCCCTCCATTCACGCCTGTCGCGACACCACTGGAGGCGGGCTGCACGATGTTGGGGCGTGAGCGGAAGACGGCCTAACGGTGTGCGGGACCGTAGCCCAGCTTCATGGAGACGGTTGCGAATGGTCCTCGCCGATACCCCAGGAGCAACAGTGTCCCTAATTTGCTGGGAAGTGGCGGTGCGGTCCCCTACGGCACTGCGTAGGATCCTACGGTCTTGGCGTGCATCCGTGCGTCGCTGCGGTCCGGTCCCAGGTCGACGGGCACGTGCACCTTCCGCCGACCACTGGCGACAACATCGATGTACTGTGGAGACCTCACGCCCCACGTGTTGAGCAATTCGGCGGTACGTCCACCCGGCCTCCCGCATGCCCACTATACGCCCTCGCTCAAAGTCCGTCAACTGCACATACGGTTCACGTCCACGCTGTCGCGGCATGCTACCAGTGTTAAAGACTGCGATGGAGCTCCGTATGCCACGGCAAACTGGCTGACACTGACGGCGGCGGTGCACAAATGCTGCGCAGCTAGCGCCATTCGACGGCCAACACCGCGGGTCCTGGTGTGTCCGTTGTGCCGTGCGTGTGATCATTGCTTGTACAGCCCTCTCGCAGTGTCCGGAGCAAGTATGGTGGGTCTGACACACCGGTGTCAATGTGTTCTTTTTTCCATTTCCAGGAGTGTAATAGCTTCATCTTGTCTTCATATTGCACGGTGTCCAGTATGGCAATGGAAGTGCCTTTTTCTGTTCTCACGGGTAAGGATGTTCTTCGTTGGCTTGGTACGATTTCCTGCCTAACTTTCTCAGCTTCTATCGCAGACGTGTGTCGGAGTGCTGCTTCCAAGGACTCGATGATTTCTTCTTTAGGAATCCGTTCTGGTGTAAAAGCGAAGTTTTCTCCGTTAGCCAGTGCTTCTGGCTAAAAAAATGGTTAAAATGGCATTGAGCACTATGGAACTTAACATCTCAGGTCATCAGTCCCCTAGAACTTAGAACTACTTACACCTAACTAACCTAAGGACATCACACACATCCATGCCCGAGGCAGGATTCGAACCTGCGACCGTAGCAGTCACGCGGTTCCGGACTGAAGCGCCTAGAACCGCTCGGCCACCGCGGCCGGCCCAGTGCTTTTGTGGCCACTTCGCTGGCAGAATGAGACTAGAGGTTAATCACTACTCGAGGTGCATAAAAAGGACGCTTGGTCTTCCGTGTCGTCTTTGCTAGCTGCTTAGATTTTTTCCGCCGACATTTTCCCTGTCGGTCGTTGATAGCGTTGCTGATAGCGGAAGATGCATTCGCAGCCACCCTCTATTGTGGAACAAGATGATGTCAGAACTGTTGAAAACGCTCCTTCGAAAGAGATTTACTGGTTCGCCTGTAGATGCTTCTTGCTTTGTGAGTTCGATGTGCAGTATACATCAGCCATCCTGAGTGACCGAGCGATTATAGGCGCTACAGTCTGGAACACCGCGACCGCTACAGTCGCAGGTTCGAATCCTGCCTCGGGCATGGATGTGTGTGATGGCCCTAGGTTAGTTAGGTTTAAGTAGTTCTAAGTTCTAGGGGACTGATGACATCAGATGTTAAGTCCCATAGTGCTCAGAGCCATTTGAACCATTTTTTGCATTATACATCGTGAGACCGGTAGACCAACAGCAACGCGCGTACAGGAACACATGCGCTACATTCGTCTATGGTAATACAGCACGTCTGCAGGGACCGAATGCCGGCAAGACTGCGGCAAGTAAATCAAATTTAACAAAACCCGCGTACTGGCTAAGCAGGTGGCCCTGACGAAACACAAGATCAGAGAGGCCATAGAACCAATAAAGGCCAAAACAGTGTGAACGCAGAGGATGGATATAGGCCTGCCTCATCTAGGCTACCAGCCCTCAGAGTCCAACGAGCTGCATCAACAAAACGGGACGTGAGTGATGTCAGCGAGTAACTGCCGCCGTCTGGGCTCCGTCCAGTAGGAGGAAAACAGGAGCCCATTTTTCATTCACCGATGATCACCAGTCATAGCAAACAATGCAACAAACAACAGACAACAGCAGACCTCCTCTCCCCCCCCCCCCCCCCTAAATCGATTTATTTCTGTTGTCATCGGTCTTCTCACTGTTGCGGCGCGCCACAAGTTCCTCTCCTGTGCCAATCTCTTCATCTCAGAGTAACATTTACAGCCCACGTCCTTAGTTATCTGCTGGATGTATTCCTATCTCTGTTTTCCTCTAGAATTGTTACCCTCTTCAGCTCCCTGTAGTAGCAAAGAAGTTAGTCCCTGATGTCTTAACAGATATCCTACCATCCTGTCTTTCTTATTGTCAGTGCTTTTCCTATATCTCTTTCCCCGCCGATTCTGCAGGAAACCTTCTCGTTTCTTATCTGTCCAACTTAGCATAAGTTAGTTTTATGGGGTTCCGGAAAGGCTCAAAATCATGAAAAGTTCAATTTTTACTTTTTTGCGTTTTCTGAATCTGCAGACTATTACCTTTTAATAGATATATAATTTATTCAATTCCGAAGACTACAACTATTTTTAAATTTTTTTTGAAATGTGTTCTACATGGGCTTGACCCACTGTGGCGCTGTTAAACTGCTGTCAAATGGTGTTATTATTAACGTCCGTGTTCATCAGGTACATTTTAGTGATGTGAGATAAAGTATGTGTTGTGGCTAACCTGTGATGGTTCAATATATATCGCTGGTGTGATTGTCGATTGTTTCATGTTTATTTACTCTGTCGTTATCTCGAAAATATTCGTAATTAATTCTTTTTCTTGAGTCTCTGTTTTGTTGAAGTATGATAATGAGTAAAAGTAAAGTTATTAGAAATCCTCTGAAGGCTTTTAAGAAAAGGAGAAATGTTGGAAAGCCAAAGGTATGTGTTATTACTGTAAACAATAAAGACGATAACCAAGTGAGTGAACCTAACCTCTCAAGTACACCTGCCCATAGCAGTCAAAGTGGGAAAGAAAATACATCACAGAAAAAGCTTGGTTCAATGAGTGAAAACTATGAATGTTTTATGGGCGAATCGGATGTGAATGAAATATTTGATATGTCGGTTCTCAAAGGAATTTTTTCAAACTGTGTAAGATGTATTCATTGTAGTGAAGTTGGTCTGGAACTCTCCATAATAAAGCACGTAGGACTTGCTAGTGAAATACAACTGAAATGTGATAAGTGTTCATACATGACCACCTTTTGGAACAGTGTTGCAGTAACTGCAACTGAAGAAAATGGTAGCAAAATCTACGAACACAACATTAGATTTGTTTATTCCTTGCGTTCAGTTGGTAAGGGTGCTACTGCAGGTGCAATTTTCTGTGGCATCATAAATCTTCCAAATCCCCCAACCAAGTTTACGACCTATAATAAATTAATAGGGTCTAAAGTAGAAGATGTCTACATAGAATCTATGAAGAACGCTGTGGAAGAGGCAGTAATGGAAAATAATGGTAACAGAGATTTGACTGCAGCGTTCGATGGTACCTGGCATAAACGGGGACACACATCTCTTCATGGTGTAGTATCTGCCACCAGTATGTATACAGGGAAAGTTTTAGATGTAGCAGTAATATCAAAGTATTGTAGATGTCCACAAAAATATAAAGGTACACATGAAAATAATTGCAAAGCTAACTATAGTGGCAGTAGTGGAGGAATGGAAGTGGCTGGTGTTGCCAGTATATTCCAGCGTTCTGAGGCGTGTGATAAAGTGCGATATGTTAATTACCTTGGTGACGGTGATTCTAAAAGTTTCAAACATGTTCAAGGACTGAAGCCCTATGGTGATGAAGTTGTAGTGCAGAAATTTGAGTGTATTGGACACGTACAGAAGCGAATGGGAACAAGACTTCGGCGAATGATAGCTTCGTACAAAAAACAAAAACTCAGTGATGGTAAAGGGTTGGATGGGAAGGGAAGGTTAACTGACAGTGTAATTGACAAAATACAGAACTATTATGGAATGGCTATTGGGCAAAATACACAAAGTGTCGACGAAATGAAGAAGGCTGTTTGGGCTCTTTTTTTTCATACTTCTTCAACCGATGAAAATCCCCAACATAGCTTGTGTCCCAAAGAAGAAGAAAGTTGGTGTAAATATAACAAAGGATTGCTAACTGGTGAAGTGTACACTCATAAGCATAGTCTGCCTCATGCAATACTGGAGGTGATAAAACCTATTTACAGAGACTTAGCAGCACCTGAACTGTTGAAAAGGTGTATTCACGGAAAAACTCAAAACCCCAATGAAAGTGTAAATAGTGTTATATGGTCGAGAATCCCCAAGACTGTATTTGTTGGAATACACTCCTGGAAATGGAAAAAAGAACACATTGACACCGGTGTGTCAGACCCACCATACTTGCTCCGGACACTGCGAGAGGGCTGTACAAGCAATGATCACACGCACGGCACAGCGGACACACCAGGAACCGCGGTGTTGGCCGTCGAATGGCGCTAGCTGCGCAGCATTTGTGCACCGCCGCCGTCAGTGTCAGCCAGTTTGCCGTGGCATACGGAGCTCCATCGCAGTCTTTAACACTGGTAGCATGCCGCGACAGCGTGGACGTGAACCGTATGTGCAGTAGACGGACTTTGAGCGAGGGCGTATAGTGGGCATGCGGGAGGCCGGGTGGACGTACCACCGAATTGCTCAACACGTGGGGCGTGGGGTCTCTACAGTACATCGATGTTGTCGCCAGTGGTCGGCGGAAGGTGCACGTGCCCGTCGACCTGGGACCGGACCACAGCGACGAACGGATGCACGCCAAGACCGTAGGATCCTACGCAGTGCCGTAGGGGACCGCACCGCCACTTCCCAGCAAATTAGGGACACTGTTGCTCCTGGGGTATCGGCGTGGACCATTCGCAACCGTCTCCATGAAGCTGGGCTACGGTCCCGCACACCGTTAGGCCGTCTTCCGCTCACGCCCCAACATCGTGCAGCCCGCCTCCAGTGGTGTCGCGACAGGCGTGAATGGAGGGACGAATGGAGACGTGTCGTCTTCAGCGATGAGAGTCGCTTCTGCCTTGGTGCCAATGATGGTCGTATGCGTGTTTGGCGCCGTGCAGGTGAGCGCCACAATCAGGACTGCATACGACCGAGGCACACAGGGCCAACACCCGGCATCATGGTGTGGGGAGCGATCTCCTACACTGGCCGTACACCACTGGTGATCGTCGAGAGGACACTGAATAGTGCACGGTACATCCAAACCGTCATCGAACCCATCGTTCTACCATTCCTAGACCGGCAAGGGAACTTGCTGTTCCAACAGGACAATGCACGTCCGCATGTATCCCGTGCCACCCAACGTGCTCTAGAAGGTGTAAGTCAACTACCCTGGCCAGCAAGATCTCCGGATCTGTCCCCCATTGAGCATGTTTGGGACTGGATGAAGCGTCGTCTCACGCGGTCTGCACGTCCAGCACGAACGCTGGTCCAACTGAGGCGCCAGGTGGAAATGGCATGGCAAGCCGTTCCACAGGACTACATCCAGCATCTCTACGATCGTCTCCATGGGAGAATAGCAGCCTGCATTGCTGCGAAAGGTGGATATACACTGTACTAGTGCCGACATTGTGCATGCTCTGTTGCCTGTGTCTATGTGCCTGTGGTTCTGTCAGTGTGATCATGTGATGTATCTGACCCCAGGAATGTGTCAATAAAGTTTCCCCTTCCTGGGACAATGAATTCACGGTGTTCTTATTCCAGGAGTGTAGAAATACTTCACTTTGGTGTGTATGATGCTGTTGCGACTTTCAATGATGGCAACATTGTAAGGTGCAAGGTATTTAGAAATATGGGAATGAAGATAGGTTCTAACATGGTACGAGCGATGCTTGCTTTAGATAAGGAACGCCTTCGGGCTGCAGACAGGGCTGTAAAGAGTCTAGAAATACAAGCAAGAGTAAACAGGAGGAGGAACAAGAGGAAGCTGGAGGAGGAGTTTGAAGAGGATGAAGATAATCCATCCTATGGACCTGGAATGCACTAAAAAGTTAATCCAATCTTTGTCGCTCGATTCCCAAAACTTTTATTTTCTCATACTAATTACATGTTTTCTAAGGATCTTCCAAACATATTTGTTTCAAACTTTCAGTAAATGTTACACAGTACCTTCTGCATAATTTAACACAGCCTTTTTCCAAAAAACTTTATATTTTTGAATATATAAATAAAAAATTGCAAAAAAATGTGAATTTTCATTACAATAGAAAAAAAATAATCTTTAATAACTGAACTAAAATTTTGTAAAATCCCTGTGTTAAGTTGTAGCCCATATTCCAATAAATAATCTGTAAAAATTTCAACTTCCTACCTCAAATACTTTGTGAGTAAAGATGTAATTTATAAGCGTTATTTTAACATTAAAGTATAGGGCGTTCCGGAGCCCCTTAAGTAGTGTGTAAGTCTAGGGACCGATGACCTCAGCAGTTTGGTCCCTTAGGAATTCACACACATTTGAACATGTGTAGCAGCGTACGATATGTTAAATCTGGTTTGATATAATCAGTACCTATGGCCTTATTGCATAGCCTGAGATCTTCGCTTTCAATTATGCAACAACAAAAGTCATTCACCTTCTGTCGGCTGTCTTATGCTTACAGTATCAGGTAGAGGTGAAGGAAATGAGGTACCAGTGTTGCCTAGTTAGGTACACAGACGGCGGTTGCCATTTGTGGACGTTGTATTGAACCAAGCACACATAATACGGTATGTTAACATTCTTCGGTAACACCACATCTCAAATCCCTCAATCCTCTTCTGTTCCGGTTTTCCATTATTCCGTCATCCATTACGATACAATGCTGACTCCAAACGTACATTCTCAGAAATTTTTTCCGCAAATTAAGCCCTATGTTTGATACTAGCAGACTTCTCTTGTCCAGAAATCCCCTCTTTTCCAGTGCTAGTCTGCTTTTCATGTTTTCCTTGCTGTGCCCGTTAAGGGTTATTTTAGTGCCTATCTATCAGAATTCCTTAACTTCATCTACATCGTGACCATCCATCCTGATGTTAAGTTTCTCGCTGTTCTCGTTTTTGCTTCTTCTCATAACTATCGTCTTTCTTCGATTTATTCGTAGTGCAAATTTTAGTCTCATTAGACTGTTCCAGCGTCTTCCATCTCAAGTGACCAACCATGACAACGATCTTTTAAAATTGTGATTTTACTTCATGCTCAGTTAGCAGCAATGACAAATTAGGAAAATATAACCGACTCCACACAGCCAAAGCACATCAGTAGACTCAGAATACCTCTGGAACTCTCTTCAAAACATTTTCTTCGCCATTGTAGTTTTTTTAAATAATAGTGTACGAAACCGAGAAAACTTTTGTGTCGACTGACTCTCGGCATGTAATCCTATGCAATTATAACTTCTTTTATGTTTACACATGACATGACCAAACACAGTAACACTGATGTAATGTATTTCAAGAGAATGACAAGAGGTGATATCTGGAAAGTAAAATCTTTGACAAAAACATGAAAGTCACGTGTAGTTTGATTATTGTGATATACTGTTATAATTATAGATATCGAGAACTGACACTTTGCACCAAGGGCAACTGTGAGCTTTTGAGCACAAAACACACTTTAAAAGCACAATGGCCTTTCACATTACATGCTTTCACTTCTAAATTGACTGTACACCTTATTGAAATACACACAATTCGCTTATTGACATTACTTAGACTATAGTTTAGTAGATTGCCATAGTCGATCTCTGTAGCTTACTTCAAATTCGCCTAAATAAGTAAAAAATTGGTTGCAAAACTCATGCATGGGCACTAATGCACATCCAACTTACAGTTATAAGTTCACAGAGAATTAGCAAAATAATCAATGAAAACAATTTTATGCTTGGACGAAAAAAGAACAATTCATCTATATCTCTTGGAATGCGTAGCAGTACCGAGTATGTTACCACATTATACCTTTACCTTTCATAAATTAAGTACACAACAAAACATCGTTACTTCCTTGTTTATTTACGTAATAAGAAATAAGACGTCCATGTTGTTGTTGTTGTTGTGGTCTTCAGTCCTGAGACTGGTTTGATGCAGCTCTCCATGCTAATCTATCCTGTGCAAGCTCCTTCATCTCCCAGTACCTACTGCAACCTACATCCTTCTGAATCTGCTTAGTATATTCATCTCTTGGACTCCCTCTACGATTTTTACTCTCCACGCTGCCCGCCAATAGTAATTGGTGATCCGTTGATGCCACAGAACATGTCCTACCAACCGATCCCTTCTTCTAGTCAAGTTGTGCCACAAATTTCTCTTCTCCCTAATTCTATTCAGTACCTCCTCATTAATTACGCACCTAATCTTCAACATTCTTCTGTAGCACCACATTTCGAAAGCTTCTATTCTCTTCTTGTCCAAACTATTTATCGTCCATGTTTCACTTCCATACATGGCTACACTCCATACAAATACTTTCAGAAACGACTTCCTGAGAAATCTATACTCGATGTTAACAAATTTCTCTTCTTCAGAAACGATTTCCTTGCCATTGCCAGTCTACATTTTATATTCTCTCTACTTCGACCATCATCAAATATTTTGCTCCCCAAATAGCAAAACTCCTTTACTACTTTAAGTGTCTCATTTCCTAATCTAATTCCCTCAGCATCACCCGACTTAATTCGACTACATTCCATTATCCTTGTTTTGCTTTTGTTGGTGTTCATCTTATATCCTCCTTTCAAGACACTGTCCTTCCACTCAGCTGCTCTTCCAAGTCCTTTTCTGTCTCTGACAGAATTACAATGTCATCGGCGAACCTCAAAGTTTTTATTTGTTCTCCCTGGATTTTAATACCTACTCCAAATTTTTCTTTTGTTCCCTTTACTGCTTGCTCAATATACAGATTGAATAACATCTGGGAGAGGCTACAACCCTGTCTCACTCACTTCCCAACCACTGCTTCCCTTTCATGCCCCTCGACTCTTATAACCGCCATCTGGTTTCTGTACAAATTGTAAGTAGCCTTTCGCTCCCTGTGTTCTACCCCTGCCACCTTCAGAATTTGAAAGAGAGTATTCCAGTCAACATTGTCAAAAGCTTTCTCTAAGTCTACAAATGCTAGAAACGTAGGTTTGACTTTCCTTAATCTTTCTTCTAAGATAAGTCGTAAGGTCAGTATTGCCTCACGTGTTCCAACATTTCTACGGAATCCAAACTGATCTTCCCCGAGGTCGGCTTCTACCAGTTTTTCCATTCGTCTGCAAATAATTCGTGTTAGCATTTTGCAGCTGTGATTTATTAAACTGATAGTTCGGTAATTTTCACATCTGTCAACACCTGCTTTCTTTGGGATTGGAATTATTATATTCTTCTTGAAGTCTGAGGGTATTTGAGACGTCCATTAGGAGTCTTAAACGAAGTGGGGACAATCTTCCATCTCGTTAATCTGGGTGTTTTTCATTGCACTATGAGACATCGATAAATTGATAAATTGTCAGTGCCTGACATGGAATGCTCCGTATAAATCTACGGAGGTCATATTGTGGTATCCGTACCCGTTATTTAATCAGAGTCCTTGAGAGCTCTTGGAGAGTATGTGGTAGACCAGGACGACCAAATACACTTCTTACAAGCATCACGTGAGCCCTGACATTATCGAGCATGAGAAGGAATTCTGTGCCAGAACCGTATGCAGTACCGACCACAGGATCTGATCGATATACTGCCTGGTGGTAAGGTACCGCGGATAACAACAAGATCGGTACAGCTGTCAACATTGATGCCTCCCCACATCTTCAAAGAATCTTGATCGAATCTGTCAATTTACTGGATAATGTTTGACAGGTATCGCTCACCACAGCATCTCCATGGACGAACACGGCTATCAGATTATGTCAGACGAAATTCGGATTCGTTTGTTCCACCAGTGTCGAAACTGCCAGTTGACATTGGAAAGGCAGAACGGAAGGTGAATTGCGAGATGATATCATGTCAAGCGGCTTACTCAAACATGAAGTCTAGGTCGAATGTTCCTTTCTCGTTACCTGTTCCTTACAGTCTGATCGGACAAAACGGCTGCAGTGGCCCTTCCGAGATAGTCTTGCAGTGCTCTGGCGATAGCCATACGACGCTGCAACGCAGATATGGCCAGATATCGGTATTCACGTCGGACTGTAAGGCGTCGGCTACCTTGTTCAGTTCACTTTGTGTACTGACCGTCTCTTTGTAGCGTCTCCACATGACAGATGGAGAGATCTTGGTATCTGCACCAACACTACCGGAAGTCCATCCTGTTGGATCAAACTGACTGCCCTCGCAACTTTAACCGCCTTAACATATCTTATAGCGTGTGCTTGGCTCAATACAACGTTCACAAATAGCAACCGCCGTCTGTGTAACTAACTTGAGAACACGGCTACTCCTTTCCTTCACCTCTACCAGTTACCGTAAGAATAAGGCAGCCGACAGACGGTGAATGACTTTTGTTGCTGCACACGCTGAAAACGAACATCTTAGGCTATGCAGTAAGGCAACAGGTACTGCCTGTATCAAACCTGATTTAACATATAGTATGCTGATAAACATGTTCAAATGTTCAAATGTGTGTGAATTCCTAAAGGGACCAAACTGCTGAGGTCATTGGTCCCTAGACTTACACACTACTTAAACCAGCTTATGCTAAGAACAACGCAAGCACCCATGCCCGAGGACTCGAACCTCCGGCGGGAGGAGCCGCGCAATCCGTGACATGTCGCCCTAGACCGCATGGTCACTCCGCGCGGCTGATACACGTATTTCCCTAATTATTTTAAGGAGTGTATTTTCGTGTACCACCAAAATTACTCAAGGCTCTAAAGATAACTGCCACAAACACACATCAAACAGACAGATTGGTGTCAACCGATATTGTTGAGACAGTTATGTTGTGTTTCCGTGTAATCCTTGCAAAAAATGGCTCTGAGCACTATGGGACTTAACATCTGAGGTCATCAGTCCCCTAGAACTTAGAATTACTTAAACCTAACTAACCTAAGGACATCACACACATCCATGCCCGAGGCAGGATTCGAACCTGCGACCGTAGCGGTCGCGCGGTTCCAGACTGTAGCGCCGGCCGCGGTGGTCTAGCGGTTCTGACGCTGCAGTCCGGAACCGCGGGACTGCTACGGTCGCAGGTTCGAATCCTGCCTCGGGCATGGGTGTGTGTGATGTCCTTAGGTTGGTTAGGTTTAAGTAGTTCTAAGTTCTAGGGGACTTATGACCTAAGATGTTGAGTCCCATAGTACTCAGAGCCATTTGAACCATTTTGAACCAGACTGTAGCGCCTAGAACCGCTCGGCCACACCGGCCGGCTTAATCCTTGCACCGCATGGCCATGACGTCATTTTTGTCCACTAAGAATCTTTTACCCTTCGATTGTGTATATCTTACTTAGTAGGCTCGAATCTTCTAGAATTAGGATCCAGAACTCTCACGAACATATTCGAACATAAATGAATATAAACGTGCATCGCGAGTAGCACAGGGTGGTTGTAATTAAAGTTAAACTTTCAAACAAGTTTAGAGATAACACCATTGGTCTGAATGACATCAAATTGCAACGTAATATTATCGGAGAAGGGGGACAACGAATAGCAGAAGAAAAATAAATAATTACAAAATGAAGCAATTGATAGCGCTGTAAGCATCGTAATTAAATAGTGGTCGACTACAAATGGTTTATCCAGGTCCAGTCTCCTTAAAGTCCTACCTTTTCGCAGTTTCTTCAGTTTTAAGATTGGGTGTCGTAATATTTTTATATTTATTTTATTTTCCAGATTACTGTTTCGACAAAGACAAATGTCATATTTGGGTCTTCCGGAAATAGTATTACTGCAGATAAATAGCTCAAACATAATGAGAAAACTTGATAGTTGTAAAATAAATGCCCACACTGGCTTGTCAAATACATAAAATATAGTGAATAAAGAGTCCATAGAATCAGCAGTGCGCCCCAGAGTGGGGGCGAGTTTGTCAGTGGAGCCGTTATAGCTATGGCACATCAGGAATGACTCTACAGTGCATGCAGTAACTTTATGGCAACGTACTGTCTTTTTTGTGCGCTTTCATTTGCAGGTATCTCGTTTCGATATCTCAAACTGTTTATCGTCTTGGTGCAAGATCAGAACGGAATTATAGATCCCATACCAACTATAGTTCAATATGTCCTTATGTTAGTTATGTTTACATAGTTCTACGTCTAGGGGACTGATGACCTCAGATGTTAAGCCCATTGTGCTTAGAGCCATTTGCACCAATTTTTGGTTTACTCCATGAAAGTTTCATCCATGAACATGCTTTAAGATGCCGCGTTAAATATTTAGGTTTCAGTGTCCCATATTTTCAAAAAGGACCACAGGTAGTTTCAAAAGTAATTAAATCTGTAACACTGGTTCTGAATCACTTCTACATATTTAGGTGTCCATTGATATATTTATTCTGTGTGAACTTGATATCAACAAATTAAAACGGCACTGGCTGCTTTCTTGTCCCATATTAAAAATGTGCAAGAAAGATAGATAGATTTAACCGAAAAAAACGTGGAAAACATTTATCTAATAATGACAAGGTAACTATTTTGATATTGGCATTTTTCGGCTGTGAGGGCACACAATGGATCAATCGTAGACCGGACAGTCTACTTCTAGAATTCCAAGAGCGTATGTTCCTAGAAGAGACAACCAATATATGGCTTCCTGCTATCATGAACGCAAAAAAAGGGAGGAGGCACAGTAGACCAAATTTGTCTCTTATGGTGAAAGGATAATATTCCAATGATATCATTTTTGAAAATTTGTGATAAATTCCTATGGGACCAAACTGCTGAGGTCATCGGTCCCCAGGTTTACGCACTACTTAATCTAACTTAATCTTACTCTATGGACAACACACACACCCATGCCCGAGGGAAGACTCGAACCTCCAGCGGGAGGAGCGGCGCGAACCGTGGCAAGGCTCCAGAGACAGCCCGGCCACCCCGAGCGGCCGTCTTTTTTGAGGTGAAAGTGCACACAGTGGACTGATTGTAGCTCAAATGGTTCACAGTTAATGATCCAAGGGTGTTCGTTTCTAGGACACTGATCTAATAATTTAATTCCTCCTACACACCTCTTGTGAAAATACCATGAAAACAAAATCAGAGCGATTGGGGGTCACAGGGAGGTTTACCAGCAATCGTTCTTCACACGAAATATTCACGACTAGAACAATGTAAAGGGAACTGCTAGTGGTACACGAAATACTCTCTGGAAGGTCGTTTGCAGAGTATTGATGTACACTATTTGTCATTAAAATTGCTACACCACGAAGATGACGTGCTACAGACGCGAAATTTAACCGACAGGATGAACAAGCTGTGATATGCATGTGATTAGCTTTTCAGAGCATTCACAAAAGGTTGGCGCCGGTGGCGACACCTAGAACGTGCTCACATGAGGAAAGTTTCCAACCGATTTCTCATACACAAACAGAAGTTGACCGGCGTTGCCTGGTGAAACGTTGTTGTGATGCCTCGTGTAAGGAGGAGAAATGCGTACCATCACGTTTCCGACTTTGATAAAGGTCGGATTGTAGCCTATCGGGATTGCCGTTTATCGTATCGCGACATTGCTGCTCGCGTTGGTCGAGATCCAATGACTGTTAGCAGAATATGGAATCGTTGGGTTCAGGAGGGTAATACGGAACGCCGTGCTGGATCCCAACGGCCTCGTATCACTAGCAGTCGACATGACAGGCATCTTATCCGCATGGCTGTAACGGATCGTGCAGCCACGTCTCGATCCCTGAGTCAACAGATGGGGACGTTTGCAAGACAACAGCCATCTGCACGAACAGTTGAACGACGTTTGCCAACGTGGACTATCAGCTCGGAGACCATGGCTGCGGTTACCCTTGGGCTGCACCACATAAAGGAGCGCCTGCGATGGTATACTCAACGACGAACCTGGGTGCACGAATGGCAAAGCGTCATTTGTTTCGGATGAATCCAGGTTCTGTTTACAGCATCATGATGGTCGCATTCGTGTTTGACGACATCGCGGTGAACGCACATTGGAAGCGTGTATTCGTCATCGCCATACTGGCGTATCACCCGGTGTGATGGTATGGGGTGCCATTGTTTACACGTCTCGGTCACCTCTTGTTCGCATTGACGGCACTTTGAACAGTGGACGCTACATTTCAGATGTGTTACGACCCGTGGTTCTACCCTTTATTCGATCCCTGGGAAACCCTACATTTCAGCAGGATAATGCGCGACCGCATGTTGCAGGTCCTGTACGGGCCTTTCTGGATACATAAAATGTTCGACTGCTGCCCTGGCTAGTACATTCTCTAGATCTCTCACCAATTGAAAACTTCTGGTCAATGGTGGCCGAGCAACTGGCTCGTCACAATACGCCAGTCACTACTCTTGATGAACTGTGGTATCGCGATGAAGCTGCATGGGCAGCTGTACCTGTACACGCCATCCAAGCTCTGTTTGACTCAACGCCCAGGCGTATCAAGGTCTTTAGTAAGACCAGAGGTGCTTGTTCTGGGTACTGAATTCTCAAGATCTATGCATCCAAACCGGGTGAAAATGTAATCACATGTCAGTTCTAGTAATATATATTTGCCCAATGAATACCCGGTTACCAACTGCATTTCTTCTTGGTGTAGCAATTTTAATGGCCAGTAGTGTATTTAAATGTGACTACTTAAACACACATCACGCGGGAAATATTTAATTAGCCGTCTTTGTTAAACACTTCTGTTCCCTTCATCAAGTTCACACCTCTTAGATTCATTAGCGTGACCGTCACGAAATGAGACACCTAAGGGTCGCACCCGCTCTCTACAGTCCGCCAGCGCTAAGTACTGTGATACGCCTGCCTCATAGCTTTGTTGCCTCGTGTATACTGTTAATGGTGTAGAGTGTCAGCGCCTGCTGAATGTCCTGGTCTTCCATGCGATGTCGTAAGTTCACATGCGGTTTTCGTCTTCTGTGGAACGGTGCATTGACGTTTGTGTGGCAGTTAGCGAAATGCGGGAGCAAGGGACTGTGAGTAGTGCTGCTCCAGGTGGTGTGCGTGAAGGGCGAAAAGACATTCGTAAGCAGTATAAAATTTCCACATCGTACAGCAGATTTTTTACTGATCTGGTCAACAGTGAAGATGCCTGGAATAATACAAAATTCGCGAAAGTTCGTAAAATTACAAGAAAACTTTGTTATTTCCGAATCGGCTGTATCAACTATTAACAGTGCAGCATCGGCAGAAACTCTGGATATGAGTACGTGTTTTGATTCTCCAAGAAATGGAAATAAACGAAAACGGAAATCGTCGAATTTGTCAGTTTTGACAAAACATTGCGGCGCAGAACTGTATTTCGATACTACGACAGAGGAGAGTATCCGACGGCTAGAAAAATACCGAATGACCTCCGTGAAGAACTTAAATTATTGTGGCTCAGTGACTTCCTTTCTTTTTATCCTCCACTTTGTGGGGTTTTGATTCTGAAAATATAATGGACAAAAATTGTTAATAGAATGCAGAGGCTTTGCAGCAGCAGGAACGAAGTTTTGTGCAAAATGCACTTAAAGCATTCTGAGGACAGTATTCTTCTTGTAGGCCTATACTTCGACAAAACTGCTGTTTCACAAAACCACACACAAGAACATATTTTGCTCGACTTCAACGTTGATTTGGCCTGAAAGTACGCAGAGTTGCTTTTGTAATGTGTATAACGGCGATTTTTGTGGTGGGTGCAGTGACGAAGGGCTAGTAAGAGCTGCAAATAAAAAATTTTCTTGATGTAAGGAATGTTGGCGGTCATATTAAGGCGAGCCGTCGGAAATAAAATCAAAGCATACATGTAGTCTCGCGCTCTCGCCTGCGGTGTCTGGTAAATGAAATGCTTTCGTATGTGACACGATACAATAATGATGCCTCCGATGTTACCAAAATTAATTTAACAGTGTGCTTAACAATTTTCTCGCTGGAAGTATCTACAGGGTCCAACAGAACAGAAATTCATCAGCGACGTTATTTTTCACTAAACAGGCGGAACAGTTTCACACCCGTTACGGTATTGTGTTTTTCATCTCGTACAACTTTCGAAATTTTCTTTCGGAAAGTACTCCATAATATTTTAGACTAAAAACAGAGATGTCTAATATCTATTTCAGGATTTTTCCTAACATCTGAAATTATCACTAACTGGACCACCTGGCTAGCCGCGCGGTCTAACGCGCTGCTCCCCGAGCGGGAAGGCGTGCCGGTCCCCGGCACGAATCCGTCCGGCTCATTAGTGTCGAGGTCCGGTGTGCCGACCAGTCTGTGGATGGTTTTTAAGACGGTTTTCCATCTGCCTCGGCGAATACGCGCTGGTTCCCCTTATTCCGCCTCAGTTACACTATGTCAGTGATTGCTGCTCAAACACTATATCCACATACGCCTAAACCATGATTACTATACCACGCAAACATTTGGGGTTACACTCGTCTGGTATGAGACGTTCCCGTGAAGGGGGGGGGGGGGGGGGGGGACAGGGTGGGATCCACTGGGGGCCGAACCGCACAGTAACCCTGGCTTCGGTGTGGGGCGTGGGGCGACAGTGGGATGGGAGCCGACGCGTTGGACGATCGGTTCTAGGCGCTTCAGTCCGTAACCCAGCGACTACTACGGTCGTAGGTTCGAATTCTGCGTCGGGCATGGATGTGTGTGATCTTCTTAGGTTAGTTAGGTATATCTAGTTCTATGTTCTAGGGGACTGATGACCTCAGATATTAAGTCCCATAGTGCTCAGAGCCATTTTGGTGGGGTGGGTGGTCTACTACGGCTTGCATGGTTGTGAACCACTGAGGGCCACGGCGAGACGAAGCCTCTCTGTCGTTTCTAGGTCCCCGGTTTCATACACAATACGCAATCACTAACTGACAATGCTGTAGGACGCTGAGGTGCCTATTTTCGTGACAGCCTCTACAGGGTGTTTCGAGTGCATAAACAGCCACCGATACAACACATTTTTATAACTGGTGGACAGAATAGGTATTAATAACGACGTACTCTGATCATAATTATGTGAATTTTGAAAAAGTGTAAGTCGTGAGGAACAAGCGTGTCAATAGAACGATGTTACTGTAGACAGCCTCTAATAAATATCCACAGTTCCAAACTTTTAACTCTTTCTTTTTACGATACACCGTTGAAACATTTTTAAGCGGCTCTAGCGTGTACAGATATTATTCCGTCGATACCACACGTCGGACCGCTCCGACGAGCAGACACAGAACGCTTGCGAAGCAGTGTGTCGGCGGCGAGCAGTGGTCAGCGTTCCGTGAATTAGCGCAAAAGCAGCTGGAAAAATTGGGTAGGAAAAAATGGCGCGTGCGTAGGGATGAACACTGTGCGAAATAACTTGGCACAAAAAAAAAATAATAAAAAATAAAAAAAGAAAGAAATGTTTGGTCGCCCTTTGCACACGGGCTCGTGCCCCCACTCTGGGAGTTACGTATAGCTTCCACGTCGGGTCACTTACACGCTTAATGACCGCCGGCGGTATTTACAGTCGGGCGGATATCGGAATACGTCAGCAGCCGAGAGGCCGGCCGCTGCCAACCGCAGTCAGTCGGCGCCTTCCACCCCCGTCCTGCGCTCGGCTACGCTATTTCGGACGCACCCCCCCCCCCCCCACCCCAGCCCCCTCTGGGAATCAGATTTACGAGCGGCAATATCGTCGGGCCCTGCCGCGCACGCGCTAATGTTACTTTTATATCAGTTCTGAGAGTGTAAACGTGCTTTATGTGGCACTATTAACATTCGTATCTCGTAATATACTGTCGGCTAGCAGCGCCAACCGAAAGGCAGCCAGCGGCCATCAAGCCGAGTGGCCCCGTCTAATTCGGCCGCTCGCGGGAAGGGGCTGGCAGTGAGCGAGGAGTAGCACACGCTCTTTTTTTCGCTCGCACTAGTGCTCCCAGCGCGCACGCCCCTCTTCCACTGAAGTGGCAATGAAACGTCATCCGAGCGGCCGTATCGCGAGATGTCTTGATGGAGTTATGGCTTCATAAAACAGGCCGTCATGTCCGGGCTGTAGGGCCCGCTGTTTGCGGACGCTTTTAGCGACCGAGTAATCCATTGCGAATTCTTCTTGCGTGCTGCGCCGGCGACAGCGGTGGACTTTTGCTCTCTCTCTCTCTCTCTCTCTCTCTCTCTCTCTCTCCCTAGCGCAGATAAGATCGCGTAGATAAACACGGAACCATCAAAGTATCAGAGTGGTATATATTGTCCATTAATAAAAGCGTATAGTACTCACATCTATGTTTACAGGCACTTGACAACAAACACGCGGGAGTGGCCGAGTGGTTCTAAGCGCTACAGTCTGGAACCGCGCTACCGCTACGGTCGCAGGTTCGAATCCTGCCTCGGCCGTGGATGTGTGTGATGTCCTTAGGTTAGTTAGGTTTAAGTAGTTCTAGGTCTAGCGGACTGATGACCTTAGAAGTTAAGTCCCGTAGTTCTCAGAGCCATTTGAACCACTTTTTTTGACAAGAAACACGATTTTAAACTGACCGCAAGGTAGTCGAGTGCGCATCGAGGGTTGCTTGTACCTTACTTACGAACCTACTTTCTTCTTGAGGAGCTAAACTTGATAGCACGCAATTAACATTTCAAAGAAAAGACTGGGCTGACTCCGCAAATAAACAACATTCACTCATACTCGTTTCCTCTGTCTTATATTCACAATTTATTTTTTTAACAATACGGGGATTGCTCCCAATTTATTAAAAACAATTGGAGACATTTATTCCAACAACTATGTCCAGGCAAAAATTGGTTTAAGGTGGACTAGCTGCATAGCAGTTAATGGTGGTATTAGACAAAGTGACCCGTTGAGTCGGTTACTTTTTAATATCGTCATGGACAATGTAACAAAGACGATATTAGCTGAAAGTGGTTATAGAACAAGGAGCGAAGAAATAGAAATCATTTATTATGCGGACGATGTAGTTCTGCTGATAAACAGTGTAGATAACCTGCATAAACTTTTACATATATTTAATTTTGCAGCCAAAAACCTAAATATGATCATACCCACTCAAAAAACCGAATCTATGACATCTGTGGAACCAGTTAGAGGCAAGTGGATGGAAAAATTATTCAACAGGTAATAACATTTTAAAATATTGGTACTGAACTATCCAGTAGTGCAAAAGTCGAATGGGAAGTTAAAGAACAAGGAGCAAAAGCAAACGAAGGGGTAGGATATAAACATAGGCTTCCGCGGCCAGTGTCACATTCAATAAAATTTTCCTGGGTTTGTGACCGCATTGTCAATATAAGTATATAATATTAGAGAGGCAATAGAAATAGCCAAGCGACCAGCCAGCATGAAGATTGAAGACGGGTACCGACTTTCGTCCTCTGGCTGCCAGCAATAACAGCGTTTACGGGACAATAGCTCACTTGAAGCAACACATACAGGCGCACGGGAGACCGAAGCGGCCGCAAGTACATAAGAGCACCGGCGCGTCTCAGCCGGCGCTAAAAAGCAGGAAAACAACGCCACGTCACATCTGCCACCTGGTTTTCCATTCGCCAATTTCTACCAATTACGAGCAGTAATGCAAACGCCTATCAAAACGTCGTGCTACCATCAATGAAAAGAAATAATAAAAACAACAATAAAGACTTCTGACATCGCTCCCCCTTCATCCTAAACAGGCTTTCAGAAATAGATAACAGCCATTCCCGCAGGTATATAACAGACAGTTTTATCATTCCGCAGTAAACAAAAACACCCTGAAAATGGTCGCTTGCGACAGGGACCGAAACGTCGGTGCATAATGAGGTTTCAAACCTAGCAAAATTTTATTGGGAGTGGTAGGATGTTTAAATGGTGCTACTTAGAAAAACAAGCATATAGGAAGAGACGCAAAGGCAAGAATACACCAACTTCAGCATACCCAGCTGACACAAAAGCGGAAACACCAAAAACGAGCCGGCCGCTGTGGCCGAGCGGTTCTAGGCGCTTCAGTCCGAAACCGCACTGCTACTACTGTCGCAGGTTGGAATCCTCCCTCGGGCATGGATGTGGATGATACCTTTAGATTAGTTAGGTTTAAGAAGTTCTAAGTCTAGGGGACTGATGACCTCAGATGTTACGTCCCATAGCGCTTAGAGCCATTTTTTGAACCAAAAACGAAAAGACTTTCGAAAACCACTGTAATTAAAATTGAGTGAAGGATTCCAGGAAAGATAGAGATAGAGAGATAAGTGAAATCATTAGAAAAGGATGTAAAATGGACTCCATTAATGAGTGGGTACGTAAGAGGAAGCATGAACTAAACGAACATATAAATAGGATGGATGAACAGAAGATTGTGAAAATCGTAAGAAATACGAGTAAATCACCAGCTGGTAAAAGAAAATTGGCCGTTCAAGGAAAAGATGGAGAGACAACCTCAGGTTAGGCATTAGCCTAGGAAGAAAGGAAGAGGAATAAAAAGAAGACGATGACGAAGAATATTTCTCCTAGTGCGAAGACATTTTTGTGTGGACACACATAAGGGAGAGCAGCGAGTTAGAAGCAGAACTAAGATTTTTATGTGTCTGCAAATGCAGGTCAATAACTCTGTAAAACTATTATCTTTCCTTCCATTTATCCTCCAACGGCTATAAACATGAACAACAGAGGTTTGATGTTTTATTCATTCCATTGGCAAATTAACTGATATCAGATTCTACAAAAATATGCTTATGGGAACAATTAATTACTCTTCAGAGGAATAAACTTCCGTAAAACCAAACTGATAAGTTGAAAAATAGTAATAGATCACTTGAAATTTAATCAAGAGAATCAGTCGGATGAAAATCCATTTATTTTCAGAACCATTGTGTATTCTGCTGTGTTGGTTAGGTTTTTATCGTGATGAGAGTAGTTAGTTTTGTTGTGCATCTTCGCCGGCCGCGGTGGTCTCGCGGTTCTAGGCGCGCAGTCCGGAACCGTGCGACTGCTACGGTCGCAGGTTCGAATCCTGCCTCGGGCATGGATGTTTGTGATGTCCTTAGGTTAGTTAGGTTTAAGTAGTTCTAAGTTCTAGGGGACTAATGACCACAGCAGTTGAGTCCCATAGTGCTCAGAGCCATTTGAACCATTTTTTTTGTGCATCTTCCTTAATATTGATTAGTCGACACCTGTTCTGGGATATCCATTCCGAATACTTTTTGTATACTTTGTGCGAGGCAGCAGAGGACTGTTGCTCTCTCTCGGCAATGCACATAAGACTGTGTACATAAAAACGGAACCCTCGAACTATCAGATACGATATGTATTGTCCATTAATAACTAAATACAGCAAATTGGTTACATCGATATAAACAGGAATGTTGACACCAATAACGCATAACGCAATGTTAAAACTGGTTGTCAGGCCCCGTCGGTGGTCGTTCCTGCCTTAGT
Organism: Schistocerca nitens; assembly: GCF_023898315.1. NCBI lineage: Eukaryota > Metazoa > Arthropoda > Insecta > Orthoptera > Acrididae > Schistocerca > Schistocerca nitens. The sequence goes on from NC_064618.1 coordinate 269,625,660, forward strand.
AACGAACTCCACAGCTTCTTGAGGAGCTACATTAAGTTACACACCACTTAAATTTTAAAGAAAGGAGAAGATGCTAAGTAAATAACATTTGCTAACACACAGATTTATTGTTTTAAATTACGAATTTATAATTTCATTCAGGCTAAAATGTTGTTGCGAGGCATAATCGACATTTTTGTATGGGAAGTCTTTAGGGTAAACTGGTGAGAATGAAAACTGACATATGTGTAAATCTACAAAAGTCGATCGATAAATATACTAAAAATATTGTCTTTATTCACTGTTTATGTCTTAACATGCTACTCTCCCCTTCTGTCTAATTCTCCAAAACATTTGTTGTGAAGAGAGTTGCTTCCTCATTCTGTGTAATTGTTTCCATAATGATATTTTGCACAATTTCACAGAAATTAATTCCTCTTGTGATACAAAAACTTGCCTCTAAATCAAGATTTTATGTTGGTAAATGCTAACAAATCACTTGAAATTAGTGAAAGAGAGTCAGTGGTACAAGGAACCAAAACGATTCGCAGTCACTGCGTCTTCTGCTGTACTGATTAGATTTTTTCGTGACAAGAGTGCTTACTTTAGTAGTGTACCTCCTGTAATATTTCGAAGATAAGTACGTTTTTCAAAGATCCATTAAAGAAGGACAACAGAAGAAATTAATTCCTCTGTCTATCATGGGTGAGTAAAAAATCAGTGGTCATCACTTTTCCTTTTAGCATTCTTTAGCAAACCTTCGAAAGGTTTTGTACTACTCGTTCCCACTCACTGTAACTATATTGGATCCAGGTTTTTTTGTTTATCAATTTAGGTAACCTAATTTTATTTCGCCCGTCATGCCCTCTCTTATATATCACTGTTTCTTACATACAGTATCATTTTCACACCATATTTATCTAAGAAATAACAATAATTTTAATATGACAGGTAGTATTATAATGATCTGAGTATCGACATGGATAATGTGAATGAATAATAGTGACTAAGAATTGATACAGTTAAAACTGACAGTACTTCCATTGTCGGTGCTGGTGTCACTAATAATAACAATAATAATAATGTCAATCGTAGTGACAGAGACTAAGGAGAATTTATAGGTGTACAAAATAGAAGTTTTCTGATATAACGAATTCTGGGTAAGAGAAGATTAAGGAGACTACCAGCTGCGAATACTGGGAAAAGAGAAAGATCTGGTTGGGGAAAAGGACGTAAAGGGTAACCAGTGCATACAGGGACAACGACAGCCATTATTGTTGCTTCTTTAGATAAGACATTAAATGGCTTTTGAAACAGGGAATGTTATTCAGTTTTCTGATATGATGCGAGAGGTTATCCCACAGTCGGCTTCCTGCTACTGAGAAGGACTTCGAGAAAATGACTGAGCATTGGGGTGGAGAAGATAGGATTTGGCTCCGATGGTATGGGTGTTTCTGCCTTGTTATTCAGACAGTAGATTTAAGGTCGATGACAGATATGAGGGACAGCATACGTTGATCAGATAGTAATTGTGGATGGAAATCTCTGCGTTTCTGTGACGCAGCCAGAAGGGCTGTGCATATGATAGTGAAACATGATCAAAGAGCCAAACGTCACAGATATATATCGAATACAGGAATTCTTTGCCAGTTACAGGCGCTGTGAGCTTTTCTGCGAACGTCGTTGCACGATGACATCGCTGTTGTTGTTGTTGTGGTCTTCAGTCCTGAGACTGGTTTGATGCAGCTCTCCATGCTACTCTATCCTGTGCAAGCTTCTTCATCTCCCAGTACCTACTGCAACCTACATCCTGAATCTGCTTAGTGTATTCATCTCTTGGTCTCCCTCTACGATTTTTACCCTCCACGCTGCCCTCCAATACTAAATTGGTGATCCCTTGATGCCTCAGAACATGTCCTACCAACCGATCCCTTCTTCTAGTCAAGTTGTGCCACAAACTTCTCTTCTCCCCAATCCTATTCAATACCTCCTCATTAGTTACATGATCTACCCATCTAATCTTCACCATTCTTCTGTAGCACCACATTTCGAAAGCTTCTATTCTCTTCTTACCCAAACTAGTTATCGTCCATGTTTCACTTCCATACATGGCTACGCTCCATACAAATACTTTCAGAAACGACGTCCTGACACTTAAATCTATAATCGATGTTAACAAATTTCTCTTCTTCAGAAACGCTTTCCACGCTATTGCCAGTCTACATTTTATTTCCTCTCTACTTCGACCATCATCAGTTATTTTGCTCCCCAAATAGCAAAACTCCTTTACTACTTTAAGTGTCTCATTTCCTAATCTAATTCCCTCAGCATCACTCGACTTAATTTGACTACATTCCATTATCCTTGTTTTGCTTTTGTTGATGTTCATCTTATACCCTCCTTTCATGACACTCTCCATTCCGTTCAACTGCTCTTCCAAGTCCTTTGCTGTCTCTGACAGAATTACAATGTCATCGACGAACCTCAAAGTTTTTATTTCTTCTCCGTGGATTTTAATACCTACACCGAATTTTTCTTTTGTTTCCTTGACTGCTTGCTCAATATACAGATTGATAACATCGGAGATAGGCTACAACCCTGTCTCACTTCCTTCCCAACCACTGCTTCCCTTTCGTGCCCCTCGACTCTTATAACTGCCATCTCGTTTCTGTACAAATTGTAAATAGCCTTTCGCTCCCTGTATTTTACCCCTGCCACCTTCAGAATTTGAAAGAGAGTATTCTAGTCAACATTGTCAAAAGCTTTCTCTAAGTCTACAAATGCTAGAAACGTAGGTTTGACTTTCCTTAATCTAGCTTCTAAGATAAGCCGTAGGGTCAGTATTGCCTCACGTGTTCCAACATTTCTACGGAATCCAAACTGATCTTCCCAGAAGTCAGCTTCTACCAATTTTTCCATTCGTCTGTAGAGAATACGCTTTAGTATTTTGCATCCGTGACCTAGTAAACTGATTGTTCGGTAATTTTCACATCTGTCAGCACCTGCTTTCTTTGGGATCGGAATTATTATATTCTTCTTGAAGTCTGAGGGTATTTCGCCTGTCTCATACATCTTGCTCACCAGATGGTAGTGTTTTGTCAGGACTGGCTCTCCCAAGGCCTCAGTAGTTCTAATGGAATGTTGTCTACTCCCGAGGCCTTTTTTCGACTTAGGTCTTCCAGTGCTCTGTCAAATTCTTCACGCAGTATCGTAACTCCCATTTCATCTTCATCTACATCCTCTTCCACTTCCATAATACTGTCCTCAAGTACATTGCCTTTGTATAGGCCCTCAATATACTCCCTCCACCTTTCTGCTTTCCCTTCTTTGCTTAGATCTGGGTTTCCATCTCAGCTTTTGATATTCATACAAGTGGTTCTCTGTTCTCCAAAGGTCTCTTTAATTTTCCTGTAGGCAGTATCTATCTTACCCCTAGTGAGATAAGCCTCTACATCCTTACATTTGTCCTCTAGCCATGCCTGCTTAGCCATTTTGCACTTCCTGTCGATCTCATTTTTGAGATTTTTGTATTCCTTTTTGCCTGCTTCATTTACTGTATTTTTATATTTTCTCCTTTCATCAATTAAATTCATTATTTCTTCTGTTACCCAAGGACTTCTGCGAGCCCTCGTCTTTTTAGCTACTAGATCCTCTGCTACCTTCACTACTTCATCTCTCAAAGCTACCCATTCTTCTTCTACTGTAGTTCTTTCCCCCATTCCTGTCAATTGTTCCCTTATGCTCTCCCTGAAACTCTGTACAACCTCTGGTTCTTTTAGTTTATCCAGGTCCCATCTCCTTAAATTCCCATCTTTTTGCAGTTTCTTCAGTTTTAATCTACAGTTCATAACCAATAGATTGTGATCAGAGTCCACATCTGCCACTGGAAATGTCTTACAATTTAAAACCTGGTTCCTAAATCTCTGTCTTACCATTATGTAATCTATCTGAAACCTGTCAGTATCTCCAGGCTTCTTCCATGTATGCAACCTTCTTTCATGGTTCTTGAACCAAGTGTTAGTTATGATTAAGTGGTGCTGTGTGCAAAATTCGTTCTCTCCCTTTTCCTACTACCGAATTCCAGTCACCCATGACTATTAAATTCTCGTCTCCCTTCACTATCTGAATAATTTCTTTTATTTCATCATACATTTCTTCAATTACTTCATCATCTGCAGAGCTAGGTGGCATATAAACTTGTACTACGGTAGTAGGCGCGGACTTCGTGTTTATCTTGGCCACAATAATGCGTTCACTATGCTGTTTATAGTAGCTTACCAGCACTCCTATTTTTTTATTCATTATTAAACCGACTCCTGCATTACCCCCATTTGATTTTGTATTTATAACCCTGTATTCACTTGACATGAAGTCTTGTTCCTGCTGCCACCGAACTTCACTAATTCCCACTACATCTAACTTTAACCTATCCATCTCCCTTTTTAAATTTCCTAACCTACCTGTCCGATTAAGGGATCTGACATTCCACGCTCCGATGTGTAGAACGCCAGTTTTCTTTCTCCTGATAACGACGTCCTCTTGAGTAGTCCCCGCCCGGAGATTCGAATGGGGGACCCTTTTACCCAAGAGGACGCCATCATCATTTAATCATACAGTAAAGCTGAATGCCCTCGGGAAAAATTACGGCCGTAGTTTCCCCTTGCTTTCAGCCGTTCGCAATACCAGCACAGCAAGCCTGTTTTGGTTAGTGTTACAAGGCCAGATCAGTCAATCATCCAGACTGTTGCCCCCGCAACTACTGGAAAGGCTGCTGCCCCTCTTCAGGAACCACACGTTTGTCTGGCCTCTCAACAGATACCCCTGGGTTGTGGTTGCACCTACGGTACGGCCATGTGTATCGCTGAGGCACGCAAGCCTCCCCACCAACGGCAAGGTCCATGGTTCCTGGGGTGGGGGGAGGCGCCTCTGTGAGCTTTTCTGCGAACGTCCTTGCACGATGACATCGCTATGTTCAATAATTGTAAGCATTCGTACAAGTTTCTTTTTCAGGTCAATTGCGCGGAGCTTTTCATATTTTTGTAGGGCATGGAGAGATATTGATGCCTTCTTGCACACTGCAGTTGCATGCTCAGTCCAGTTTAGATTTACATCTATTATTACTCCTAGATGCTTTCCTGATAGAGAGAAGTTGATATTTGTCCTATTTAGATTACAGATGGTAGATATGACTGATATTTCGGGCTAATGAGCCTAGAGTGACCAACAAGTGCCGATTGGGTTTAGATGGGTTGAGTTTTAACCCTATATTCTGGCCCATTTCGATAGTGCATGCAAGGCACTACTGAAACCAGTGAAGTGCATTTGGTGATAAATTTAGGCTGCTCAGTTTTTCGAAGTCCATAGTATCGAAAGCTTTACTGAAGTCTAAGAAGGTTTCACTGGTGGTCACGAATGTTAGCAAAAGTTTCTCGACAGCATCAAAATGTTATCCAAATGTCGAAATTTTCTTCTTTATACATTGATGGTTTCAACTGATACAATTGTAAAAATTATTTTGTGACTACTTGACAAAACAATGTTTTTACTTTGTTTCACAAAACTTTATTATTTTTGTACGACCAACGTTTCGAGTCACAAGCTCATTTTGTAAAGATGATAACCACGTGAAGATAAAGACAGGTTAACTTCTTAATCTATCGCTTCTCAACTTCAGCTAGGAAAGTTAGCTTTGTTCAGTCTTTTAAAACAGTTAAGTTTGTATTTACAACCTTGAGAAGTTCATAAGCACATTTTCTCTATCACTAAACATATTCTGGAATAGAGCAATGTGCGCAGGTATGGGTATTTGTGTGACTACTTATTCATGATTGAATTTCCATTCCTATGTAGAAGTTACAGCGTTATCGGAAATGGTTGGATATAACTGAATTAAGTTCAGGAGTAATCGTGGGGATAAACACACCTGCCTTTCTTTTTAAATTTATATTATTTGTAGTTGAGTCAGCTTGTATATGTGTCATTAGAGTTTCTTAGTAGGAATGGCTCAATCACTTCAATTAATAAATCAAAATAAATATTTAATTTTTATCTGAAGTTTCTTATTTCGTCCTAAAAGTTCAGCTTTTCACCTTTCTCAGCACAAGATTACGCGGAGACTGATTTTAGTACTATAACTGACTTGATGGTTGCAAACGTTGAACTGCTGAAATAACATCAGTGTCATTTGAGAAGCATAGTTTTGATTCGTGTTGTTGTTGTTGTTGTGGTCTTCAGTCCTGAGACGGGTTTGATGCATCTCTCCATGCTACTCTATCCTGTGCAAGCTTCTTCATCTCCCAGTACCTACTGCAACCTACATCCTTCTGAATCTGCTTAGTGTATTCATCTCTTGGTCTCCCTCTACGATTTTTACCCTCCACGCTGCCCTCCAATGCTAAATTTGTGATCCCTTGATGCCTCAAAACATGTCCTACCAACCGATCCATTCTTCTAGTTAATTTGTGCCACAAACTTCTCTTCTCCCCATTCCTATTCAATACCTCCTCATTAGTTATGTGATCTACCCACCTTATCTTCAGCATTCTTCTGTAGCACCACATTTCGAAAGCTTCTATTCTCTTCTTGTCCAAACTGGTTATCGTTCATGTTTCACTTCCATACATGGCTACACTCCATACAATTACTTTCAGAAACGACTTCCTGACACTTAAATCTATACTCGATGTTAACAAATTTCTCTTCTTCAGAAACGCTTTCCTTGCCATTGCCAGTCTACATTTTATATCCTCTCTACTTCGACCATCATCAGTTATTTTACTCCCCAAATAGCAAAACTCCTTTACTACTTTAAGTGTCTCATTTCCTAATCTAATCCCCTCAGCATCACCCGATTTAATTTGACTACATTCCATTATCATCGTTTTGCTTTTGTTGATGTTCATCTTATATCCTCCTTTCAAGACACTGTCCATTCCGTTCAACTGCTCTTCCAAGTCCTTTGCTGTCTCTGACTGAATTACAATGTCATCGGCGAACCTCAAAGTTTTTATTTCTTCTCCATGAATTTTAATACCTACTCCGAATTTTTCTTTTGTTTCCTTTACTGCTTGCTCAATATACAGATTGCATAACATTGGGGAGAGGCTACAACCCTGTCTCACTCCTTTCCAAACCACTGCTTCCCTTTCATGCCCCTCAACTCTTATAACTGCCATCTGGTTTCTGTACAAATTGTAAATAGCCATTCGCTCCCTGTATTTTACCCCTGCCACCTTCAGAATTTGAAAGAGAGTATTCCAGTTAACGTTGTCACAAGCTTTCTCCAAGTCTACAAATGCTAGAAACGTAGGTTTGCCTTTTCTTAATCTTTCTTCTAAGATAAGTCGTAAGGTTAGTATTGCCTCACGTGTTCCAACATTTCTACGGAATCCAAACTGATCTTCCCCGAGGTCCGCTTCTACCAGTTTTTCCATTCGTCTGTAAAGAATTCGCGTTAGTATTTTGCAGCTGTGACTTATTAAACTGATAGTTCGGTAATTTTCACATCTGTCAACACCTGCTTTCTTTGGGATTGGAATTATTATATTCTTCTTGAAGTCTGTGGGTATTTCGCCTGTCTCATACATCTTGCTCACCAGATGGTAGAGTTTTGTCATGACTGGCTCTCCCAAGGCCACCAGTAGTTCTAATGGAATGTTGTCTACTCCCGGGGCCTTGTTTCGACTCAGGTCTTTCAGTGCTCTGTCAAACTCTTCACGCAGTATCTTATCTCCCATTTCATCTTCATCTACATCCTCTTCCATTTCCATAATATTGTCCTCAAGTACATCGCCCTTGTATAAACCCTCTATATACTCCTTCCACCTTTCTGCCTTCCCTTCTTTGCTTAGAACTGGGTTGCCATCTGAGCTCTTGATATTCATACAAGTGGTTCTCTTCTCTCCAAAGGTCTCTTTAATTTTCCTTTAGGCAGCATCTATCTTACCCCTAGTGAGACAAGCCTCTACATCCTTACATTTGTCCTCTAGCCATCCCCGCTTAGCCATTTTGCACTTTCTGTCGATCTCATTTTTGAGACGTTTGTATTCTCTTTTGCCTGCTTCATTTACTGCATTTTTATATTTTCTCCTTTCATGAATTAAATTCAATATTTCTTCTATTACCCAAGGATTTCTATTAGCCCTCGTCTTTTTACCTACTTGATCCTCTGCTGCCTTCACTACTTCATCCCTCAGAGCTACCCATTCTTCTTCTACTGTATTTCTTTCCCCCATTCCTGTCAATTGTTCCCTTATGCTCTCCCTGAAACTCTCTACAACCTCTGGGTCTTTCAGTTTATCCAGGTCCCATCTCCTTAAATTCCCAACTTTTTGCAGTTTCTTCAGTTTCAATCTGCAGTTCATAACCAATAGATTGTGGTCAGAATCCACATCTGCCCCTGGAAATGTCTTACAATTTAAAACCTGGTTCCTAAATCTCTGCCTTACCATTATATAATCTATCTGATACCTATTAGTATCTCCAGGATTCTTCCAGGTATACAACCTTCTTCGTGTTACTAAACACATATAAAAATCGAGGAGAATAAATGCTGTCATGTAAACTTATTATCTACAGCGACTGATATTCGTTACTGTTGTTACATGTAGTACTTTATTTGCTGCATCATATTTTCTTCTCTGTAAGATGAGAACATGCTAAGAACTAAGCAGGACTAAAGGTTGCCAGAGACTTACTTGTGCATCGATACGAGTATCCAAAGCGAGGTTGATATCTACGACTAGTCGCTAAGCATATCCATCACACAGTAATAGTGTGTATTTTCGGATGTTCAAATACTGTAGGAGATTGCTACAAGGAAGCGTAAATGAACTGACATATCCAACACACTCTTTCTACAGTCAGCGCTTAATAGTTCAGGAGTCCACAACACACAGGAAGCAGCTACACGGGTGGTGGGAGTTGTATGGAGGGGACCAGGCGGTTTTTCAGGTTAGAGGGTCTAACGAAACCACAGAAAGGGCGTCCGTCTAGAAGGGGGCAGGTAAAACACAGTAAGGTAGTTGTAGAAACGATGGGAATTGTCGTTTTAAATTGTCTTAGCTGTGTTGGGAAAGAACCAAATCTCCAAACCCTATTATAAAGCACTGCATTTCAAATTGTTATAGGTACAGAAAGCTGGCTAAAGCAGGAAATAAGTTGAGCCGAAATTTTTTCAAACAATCAAACCGTTTTCATAAAATATAGATTAAGTAAAGTTGTTGGTCGTGTATTTATTGTTGTCAAAAGTAGTTTAAATGGTTCAAATGGCTCTGAGCACTATGGGACTCAACTGCTGAGGTCATTAGTCCCCTAGAACTTAGAACTAGTTAAACCTAACTAACCTAAGGACATCACAAACATCCATGCCCGAGGCAGGATTCGAACCTGCGACCGTAGCGGTCTTGCGGTTCCAGACTGCAGCGCCTTTAACCGCACGGCCACTTCGGCCGGCCAAAAGTAGTTTACCTTGTACTGAAATTGAAGTAGATAGCTCCTGCGAAATAGTATGGGTAGAGGTTATACTTGACAATCGGACTAAACTATTAATAGGATCGTTTTACCGGACCTCCGACTCAGAAGATATAATTGCTGAACAGTTCAAAGAAAACTTGTCTCATTAGAGATAGGTACCTCTCTCATACAATTATAGTCGGTGATGACTGAAATCTACCCTCGATATCCTGGAAAAATTATACATTTAAGACCAGCAGCAGGCGTTCATCTGAACTCGTACTGAATGCTTTCTCAGAAAATTATTTTGATCAATTAGTTCATGAGCTCACTCAAAGCGTAAATGATTGCGAATGCATACTTGACCTCTTAGCAACAAATAATCCTGGACAAATATCGTGACGAATACAGGAATTAGCTACCACAAGGCAGTTTCTGCTAGGCTGAATATCGTAATACCCACAACCATCAAACAGAAATGCAGAGTATATTTTAAAAAAAGGCTGATAAAATGCCCTTAATGCCTTTTTAAGAGACAGTCTTCGCTTCTTCCGATCTGATCATGTAAGCGTAGAAAACATGTGGAATGATTTCAAAGAGATAGTATCGTCGGCAATTGACAGATATATACCTCATACATTAATAATTGATGGGTACTGATCCCCTACGGTGCACAAAACGGGTCAGATCGCTGTTTCAGAAGCAACGAAAAAACCATTCCAAAATTAAAAGAACGCAAAATCCCCATGACTGGCAAAGTTTTGCAGGATTTCGAAATATAGCTCGTACTTCAATGCGAGATGCCTTTAATAGTTTCCTCACCGAAACTCTGTCTCGGAATTTGGCCGAAGAGATTCTGCTCACACCAGTGGCAAGAAGCAATCAATACCTTCACTTCGTGATAACAACGATGAATCCAATGATGACAGTGCCACTAAAGCAGAGTTATTAAACACGGTTTTTCGAAAGTCCTTCACCAAATAAGACGAAGTACATGAATTCCAATCAAGAACAACTGCAAAGATGAGAAACATAGAAATAGATATCCTCAGTGTAGGAAAGCAGTTTAAGTCACTTAATAAAGGCAAGGCCTTCGGTCCAAATTGTATACCAGTCAAGTTCCTTTCAGAGTATGCTGATACAATAGCTCCATATTTAGCATACATCCGCTCGCTCACAGAAAGATATTTACCTAAGGACTGGCAAATTGCTCAAGTCACACCAATACCCAAAAAGGGAAGTAGGAGTTATCCTCTGAATTACAGGCCCATACCACAAACATCGATTTTCAGTTGGGTTTTGGAACATATACTGTATTCGAACATTATGAAGTACCGCGAAGAAAAAAAATTATTGACACATGGTCAGCACGGATTCAGAAAATATCGTTCTTGTGAAACACAACTAGTTCTTTATACTCATGAAGGACTGAGTGCTATCGACAGGGGATGTAAAATTGATTCCATATTTTTAGATTTCCAGAAGGCTTTCGACACCGTTCCTCACTAGCGTCTTCTAATCAAACTGCGTGACTATGGAGTATCGCCTCAGTCGTGTGACTGGATTCGTAATTTCCTGTCAGAAAGGTAACAGTTCGAAGTAATAGATGGCAAGTCATTGAGTAAAATAGAAGTAATATCCGGCGTTCCCCAAGGAAGTGCTATAAACCCTTTATTGTTCCTGATCTATATTAACGACATAGGAGACAATTTGAGTAGCCGTCTAAGATTGTTTGCAGATGGTGCTGTCATTTACCGTATTGTAAAGTCATCAGATGACCAAAACGAATTGCAAAGTGATTTAGATACGATAACTGTATGGTACGAAATGTGGCAATTGACCCTGAATAAAGATAAGTGTGAGATTATTCACATATAGTATTAAAAGAGATCCGCTAAGTTTCGATTACGCGATAAGTCACACAAATCCGAAGGCTGCATATTCCACTAAATTCTAAGGGATTAAAATTACAAGTAACCTAAATTGGAACGATTACTTAGAGAATGTGGTGGTAGAGCAACCCAAAGACTGCTAATCGTTGGCAGAACACGGAGAAGGTGCAACAGGTCTACGAAAGAGTGCTTACAAATGATTTTTATTCCATTCCTTGATCACAATCTCAATTCTTTAGACGATGACGGTTTCAGTCCGTAATGACTAGCCTCAGATCTTTTTTACACCATGTCTTAAAGCGATAAGATGGTGTAAAAAAGATCTGAGGATGGTCATTACGGACTCCAGTCATCGTCTAAAGAATTAAGATTGTGATCAAAGACTGGAATAAAAACATTTGACAGTATTGGATCACTGTTTGTATACTCGACTATGTCGCAGTTGGTGAGACTGCTTACACTACGCTTGTCCGCCCTATTCTGGAATACTGCTGTGCGATGTGGGATTCGCATCAGGTGGGACTGATGGAAGACATCGTAAAAGTTCAACAAAGGGCAGCTCGTTCTGTATTATCGCGAAATAGAGGAGATAGTCCCACAGACACGTAGTGGCAATAATTGATTCAAAGGCGTTTTTCGTCGCGACGGGATCTTCTCATGAAATTTCAATCACCAGTTTTCTCCTACGATTGCGAAAACACTTTATTGGCACCCCCCTACATAGGGATAAATGTTCATAGCGATAAAACGAGAGAAATCAGGGCTCGCACGGAAATATTTAAGTGCTCATTTTTCCCGTGCACTGTTCGAGAGTGGAACGGTAGAGAGACAGCTTGGAGGTGGTTCATTGAACCCTCTGCCAGGCACTTTATTGTGAATAGCAGAGTAATAACGTAGATTTAGTTGTAGATACCGCTGTTTTCAAAGCGGATACGCAGACGGATGGTTCTTTCCAAGTCCTTCGCCATTTCCATTAATACGTCAACGCGACGCTAACGGAACTAGGCTCATAAAAACTGAACCAGTGAGCACCGTGTGTGGGTAGAATAGGCATCATATCGGGTCTAAGCGGAGAAGAAAACCAAAGTGGCTTGGGCAGGACTGTCTGCTAGTTACTGCGATCTACGCGACGTGATGTTGTGGCCTTCAGCCCGAAGACGCCACTCCACGCTGCTCAATTATGTGCAAACCTATTTTTCTCCGAGTAACTACTGCAACCTACATCCTTCTGAATCTGGTTATTGTATTCATCTCTTGGTCTCCTTCTACAGTGTTTACCCCTTGCAATTCACCCTCCCCCCCCCCCCTCCCAGCACTAAATTGGCGATCCCCTGATATCTCAGTGTCTCAGAATATGTCCTATCAACCTATTCTTTCGTTTTGTCTACTTGTGGCACAAAGTTCTTTGCTCCTCAGTTCTGTTCCGTATCTCCTCATTAGTTACATGGTCTATTCATCTAAACTTGAACATTGTTCTCCACATTTCAAAAGTTTCTGCTCTCTTCTTGTCCGAACTCTTTAACGTTCACCTTTCACGTCTACAGAAGGCTACACTCCCAACAAATATCTTCAGAAAAGACTTCGCAATATTTAAATCTATATTCGATGTCAACAAATTTCACTTCTTCCCAAACGCTTTTCTTGCCATTGGCAGTCTGCCTTTTATATCCCCTCTACTTGGCCATCATCAGTTATTTTACTGTCCATATAACTGAACTTCTGTACTACTTTTAATGTCTCGTTTCCTAATCTAATTCCCTCATCATGCTTGATTTAATTTTGTCTACAGTCCATTACTCTTCTTAGGTTTTGTTGATGTTACTCTTATACACGATGCTCTTTCCTAGAGACTGTCCTTCCGTTCAACTGCCCTGTCAATTCCTTTGCTAATTCTGACAGAATTACAGTGTCATAGGCGCACCTCAAAATTTTTATTTCTTCTCCCTGAACTTCAATTCCTTCACCAAATTTTTCTGTTGTTTCCTTTGCTGATTGCTGAATGTACAGATGGAATAATACCGAGGATCGGCTACAACCTTTTCTCATCCCCTTATCAACCACTGCTTTCCTTTCATGCCCATCGACTCTTATAACTGCTGTCTCGTTTCTGCATAAGTTGTAAATAGCTTTTCGTTTCCTATATTTTACCCTTGCTAGCTTCAGAATTTCAAAGACTGTATTCCAGTCAATTGTCAAATGGTTTCTCTAAGTCTACAATCGCTATAAACGAAGGTTTGTCTTGCCTTAATCTATCTTCTAACATAAATCGTATTACCCTGTGTTCCTACGTTTTTCCGGAATCCTAACTGATCCTCGCGAGCTCGGACACTGTTTTTCCCTTCTTATGTAAATAATTCGTGTTAGTATTTTGCAACATGAATTATTTAACTGATGGTTCGGTGATATTCAAACGCGTTAGCATCCGCTTTCATTGGTATTGTAATTATTACATTCTTCTTGGAGTCTGTGGGTATTTCACGTTCTCACTTATCTTGCACATAAGGTGGAATAATTTTGTCGCGGTTAGTTCTCCCAAGGATTCGGTAATTCTGACGGAATGTCGTGTACTACAGGGGCCTTGTTTCGACTTGGTCCTTCAATGCCGCCGGCCGTTGTGACCGAGCGGTTCTAGGCGCTACAGTACGGAACCAGGTTCAAATCCTGCCTCGGGCATGGATGTGTGTGATGTCCTTAAGTTAGTTAGGTTTAAGTAGTTCTAAGTGTAGGGGAGTGAGCCCCGCGGGATTGGCCGAGCGGTCTAGGGCGCTACAGTCATGGCCTGTGCGGCTGGTCCCGGCGGAGGTTCGAGTCCCCCTCGGGCATGGGTGTGTGTGTTTGTCCTTAGGATAATTTAGGTTAAGTAGTGTGTAAGCTTAGGGAATGATGACCTTAGCAGTTAAGTCCCATAAGATTTCACACAATTTGTTTGGAGGGGACTGATGAACTCAGTTGTTAAGTCCCATAGTGCTTAGAGACACTGGAAACTTCAATGCTCTGTCAAATTCTTATCACGGATCGTGTCACCCATACCACTTCATCTGCGTACTCTTTCCTTTTACAATATTTCACTGAAGTAAATTTGCCTCGTATAGCCCTTCTATACACTCCTTCATCTTTCAGATTTCAGCTTTTTCCTATTTCAGCTCCTGCTTGTCTTTGCTCCAAAGGTCTCGTATCTTTCCTGTCCTTATATATGCTTCTGTGTCCTTACGTTTGTCCTCTAGCCATTCCTGCGTAATCGTTTTACACTTTCTGTCAGTTTCAGTTTTTAAACATTCGTAATCCGTTTCGCCTGGTTCATTTGCTGCACTTTTACATTTTCTTGTGTAATCTATTAAATTAAATATCCCTTGCGATATCCAAGGATTCTTACTAGAACTTGTCTTTTTATCTACGTCAAAATCTTGTTTTCATTTGCGACGAAGCTGTTTTTATTTTTAATTTTTAACATACGTGCTTCGAATGTGTTAATACTATCCACTGTAATATCTATATGACATGTGTGGTACAGTCATAATGGAACAGGACGTACAACAACAAGTTTCTTAAAGATCAGACGATGACAGTCTTAACTGCTGAAACCAGTCATCAGGAGTAAACCATATTGGTTGCGATCTTGGCAGCTAAAAATTTTATTCAGGAAAAAAAGTAAATGTAGCCAGCATTATTTATGTACTATACTAGTGTATATCTCAAAATATTTAAGATTTTCCACGAAATTTAGTGTACAGCAGCCACACTATAGTTAAACACAGGGAAGTTTGAAATAAAAATAGATTCAAACCGTTCTTCCCTCAATTAGTAACCATCAAATTATCCTACATATTGAGTAAGTTCATTTATTTATTTACTTTAATGAGGACTAATTATTTTAGTTATTTAATAAATAATATCTCAAATTTTAAATGAAGACCTATTTACGAACAGTATAATGCCTACTTTTCGCTGCTGATGAAATTTAAAATGACCACCATGTGTCACTACCTTCGAAGTATTAGAGGAAATATGTTTGCTACATCTCGTTAGTATTTTTGTTAATTATTTACTATGTTTCGGTTGGATATAGGTCTCAATAGTAATGAGCTACTGTAGTCATACACGTAATTTACACGATCTTATGATCATTTATCTCGTAAATCTCAAATACTTCTCCCTTTTCATATTTTCTACCACCGATGTATTTTTTTTCCTTAGCCACTAACAATTGACTGTTCCTTGGCGAAAAGCGTGGGGTATTTATTTTATTCAATTACGTGATGTGGAAGACTAACATGTACGTCAATGTATCTATTTAACGATAATTTATATTATTCAGCTGATGAGGGTGGTTTTGCAATCGACAAATCTACTGGTACGTTAGTCGTTTTCACTCACCACATGCACTAATATCATTCTCTGGGAGAATATCGCTGAGTCTATCTTAACGGCTGCAAGTCCATGTACACCGCTAGTCTTTATAGACATCTTTCTATTCCGATTTCGTGCAAGTAGATATGCACCAGGGAACCTTATATTCCACTCTTCTTACCTGAAATTGTTATTAGCTGCAGTGGTTTCATTAAGAGTGTCTCCATTATACTCGTTTAAGGAAAAAGGTGTAACACACGTCCTCCACTGCATGTGTGTAAGAGATACGTTTTTCATTTAGCAGAAACTGTCCTACTATACTAGACGGTGTAGCGTCCAGTTCTGTATTTTCCTTCGGTAAAGATACAATACTTACGTATGTGAAATTTCTATATCAGATTCCTGCCGATCATCTGCATCTACACCCACATGGCTACTCTGAAAATCAAACTGAAGTGCCTGGCAGACGGTTCATCGAATCACTTTCACAATAATTCTGTATTATTCCACTCTCGAACAGCGTGCAGGAAAAACGAACAGCTATATCTTACCGTGAGAGCTCTGATTTCCCCTATTTTATTATGATAATCATTTCTCCCGATGAAGGTCGTCATGAACTAAATATTTTCGCTGTTGGAGGAAGGTGGTGATTGAATTTTCGTGAGTAGATCCCACCGCAACGAGAATCGGCTTTGTTTCAGTTATGTTCACCTCAAATCTGTATCATGACCGTGTCGCTCTCTTCCCTACTTCCGATATTACTCAGCATTTATACTCCAAAAGAATACGGATAAGCGTAGTGTGGGTAGTCTCTTTCATATATATTTTACATCTTGCAAGTGTTCTGTCAATAAACAATTTCTATGTTTCCTTTCCGATTTAAGCTGTTTGTAATGGTAATTCCTAGGTATTTAGTTGAATTTGCGGCCTTCAGATTTGACTGATTTATCGTGTAACCGAAGATTAAGGGATTCCTTTTAATACTCGTGGTAGTGACCTCTGACTTTTCATTATTTAGGCTCAACTGCCAATTTTAGCACCATGCAGATATCTTATTTAAATAGTTTTGGAATTGGTGTTGATGTTCTGATGACTTTACTGGACGATAAATGACAGGATCGTCTGCAAACAACATAAGGCGGCTGATGAGACTGTCTCCTAAATCGTTTAGGACTTACCGTCAGTTGCAGCGAACTGTGATCTCTCTGATTGGAAATCGCGAATCTAGTTACGTAACTGAGACGATATTCCATTATCACGTATTTTGATTACAAGCCTCGTGTGAGGTATGGCGTCAAAGCCTTCCGGCAATTTAGAAATACGGGATAATTTGGAAACACTTGTCGATACCACTCAACATTTCGTTTGAGTAAAGAGCCACTTGCTTTTCACAGGATCGATATTTTCTAAATCAGTGCTGTCTGTGTGTCGATAGTTCTCTTTGAGGTAATTCATGATGTTGGAACACAGTATATCTTCCAAAACGTGCCTTATTATGACGTTAATGGTATCGGCCTGTAATTTAGTGAATTGCTCCTATTGCTTTTCTTGAATATTGGTGTGACCTGTGCAGATTTCCAGACTTTGGGTACGGATGTTTCGTCGAGCGAGCGGTTGTATATTATTGTTAAGTATGGAGCTATTGCGTCTGCGTACTATGAAAGGAAACTAACTGGTATACAGTTTGGAGCGGAAGACTTGCTTTTATTAAATCTAGTTGTAAGTTACTCTTGTTGGTAGCTGCTCTTGTTTCGAATTCTGGAATATTTCCTTCGTCGTCTTCGGTGATGGAATTTCGGAAGGCTGTGCTTAGTAACCTTGCTTTAGCAACACTGTCACGATAGTATTACCGTTGCTACCACGCAGAGAAAGTATTGATTGTGTCTTGCCGCTAGCGTACCCTACGTAGATCAGAATCTCTCTGGATATTCTGCCAGGTTTCGAGACAACGTTCAGTTTCTCTGTGCTTTTTCTAATGTGCACTGAGAAGACCGTTAACTAAGGAAGATTTAGATTCATCAACCCGTCAGAGACGAGTCATTCTAGATGGACCAGAAGCTCGAGAAGGCAAGGATGAGTAACGAAACTGGCGATGTTCATTAACAATATATTTCCGTCATTCGATTCAGGCAAACAACACGGCAACCAGATTTGGAATGCCAAATGATTCTTCATGATCAAGGTCCAATGTGTGAAATCCTGCGACATCGGGTTAGATCATGCTTAGCGTTGACGAAATAATGTGTAAATTTATCTAGATGGTCGTTTAGTTCAGATTCGTCAATCACCAGAATTGGGAACACTGATTTTTTTTATTTTATTTATTTGCTACATAGAATTGCTGGACATTTCGTCCATAGCAAGAGTTAAGCGATTAAATGAACTGCCGAGTGTGCGGAGTTGTAATGCATTCTAAACAGCACTCCATTCTGTAGCCGTCACCGAAGTTCGATTTTATGCATTTTCTCAAAGTAACTTTGGGGGAATGTAGAGGTGTTTCCATGAACATACCTACGTCGATTTCCTAGCACATATTTGCTCATTCTCAACTTCTTCACTAATGACCTCGATGCAGTGTTAAAGTTGAAAGGCACCCACATGCCTTGCTCATACTGTGGCATCAAGCAGTCAGGCCTGCAAGATGAGTGGTCTGCCAAGCGAGTGGATTCATTCTCATTTATCGAGTAACATGATATCTCGTACTCACAATTGAGTTACAAATTATCCTCCCATATGAATAATACGCAACGGAAACGCACATCTGACTATCAGTAATTTACAGAACTCTGTTCACTAAGCACTGGCAATACCACATTTTCTTTTTTCTTTATTTAACGGCTTTTATCAACACGTGGCCATCGCACTGAATATGAGTGGCGCACACATTATAAATTCTGCATATCATGACGACATACAATTCGAAGGAAAAGGCCACCAATCTTTTTCTTTTCACTATCTTATTTATTCCGATAAATTCTGTAACCTAAACACACAAATTCTATAACCTACAACAATAACACATGAGAAATTCCGCCCAGTGGGCATGGCTTTACATTGGTGAATCTCTATCTTATGGTCTCGTATTTATTTAACGCTACAGTGCACTTTCTGGATAGGATGGTGAATCTTTTATTATATCTCACACTTCGACTCTCACAATCATCATCACGAAACTTTCCTCCAGACCGAGCGGTACAAAAGGATCACGCATAACCCACTACCTCTGAAACTACCTTGCTACTCTCCCATGCAAACCACACATACTTAAATTACATGACATACACCACACTAAAACATGAAATACAACGCAGGGAATAGTCACAACATTATCACTTTCAGCTTTCCCACTTCAGTTAATATTTATCCCAGTTTCACACGACACTGCCCCACTTCGTAATTCTACTTTCCTACTATGAACTCTGGAAATATATGCACGTCTTCCTGTGCAATGCAAGCCAAGTGGCGTTGCTGGATAGACGGCTGACTCACCTTGCTTCTCTCTCAGAGTGTTGTAGTTTGAATCAAGCGTCACACGGAAACATATCACGCAAAGTAATATTAAGAACATATTCATCACACACACGAGTCCTCAACTGATACCATGGACGAGTACTTCTCTTTATCTCATACACAGATTGAGACTCACACAGTACTCACCACGTGGAAGTACTCGTCTCTAATTTCAAGTCCTGCACACGCCATTCCTTAAATATTTCAACTTATAGCACACACTAGTAATTCAGCTTAACTTAAGCACACGGAAGTATTTCAACTTATTGCTACACGTGGTTTCATTGTGACCGTTGGTAACTTCCGAAGATTACTATGATCCCATTAATATTGCCTGCCTGACATTTAATTCTCCCCACAAAAGTTCCTGAAATAGAGAAATTATTATTTCAAACTACTCTTAAATATTCCACATGCATACCATGTCTCCACTCTTTTGTCTTTACGGAGCACACCTAAGACAGGTCTTAACAGTGGTAGAGTGCTGAAACATGGCCGTTCTTCAGGTCCTCCCGCACCTCTGCCGAAGTGGGGGAGCACCTTGCTACCGTATTGGTCAGCCACATTTCAGGCGCTCAAAGCTCAGGTAAATTTCATCTCTTTGGTCCCACCAAAGGTGGCCAAAGGATCGTCTCAAAGATGATCATATATTCACATTCACTATCTGCGGTTAGCAGACGACCATACATTCATTCATTTCACAGATCTCACCAAACTGGATGTAGGGATTTATTTTGTGGGAGTGCACATGTGATCAATTAAATAAATAAATTGTCATTCTTCCCCACACTGGTATCCGGCTTCGCTGTATTAATTGAAATTGAGTTATTTTACAAAAAAATGTGTTGTTCTGACAAAAATAATAAAGTATGTTGTACTTATGTTCAACCATGGACCTTGCCGTTGGTGGGGAGGCTTGCGTGCCTCAGCGATACAGATGGCCGTACCGTAGGTGCAACCACAACGGAGGGGTATCTGTTGAGAGGCGAGACAAACATGTGGTTCCTGAAGAGGGGCAGCAGCCTTTTCAGTAGTTGCAGGGGCAACAGTCTGGATGACTGACTGATCTGGCCTTGTAACATTAACCAAAACGGCCTTGCTGTGCTGGTACTGCGAACGGTTGAAAGCAAGGGGAAACTACAGCCGTAATTTTTCCCGAGGACATGCAGCTCTACTGTATGATTAAATGATGATGGCGTCCTCTTGGGTAAAATATTCCGGAGGTAAAATAGTCCCCCATTCGGATCTCCGGGCGGGGACTACTCAGGAGGACGTTGTTATCAGGAGAAAGAAAACTGGCGTTCTACGGATCGGAGCGTGGAATGTCAGATCCCTTAATCGGGCAGGTAGGTTAGAAAATTTAAAAAGGGAAATGGATAGGTTAAAATTAGATATAGTGGGAATTAGTGAAGTTCGGTGGCAGGAGGAACAAGACTTTTGGTCAGGTGATTACAGGGTTATAAATACAAAATCAAATAGGGGTAATGCAGGAGTAGGTTTAATACTGAATAAAAAAATAGGAGTGCGGGTTAGCTACTACAAACAGCATAGTGAACGCATTATTGTGGCCAAGATAGACACAAAGCCCATGCCTACTACAGTAGTTCAAGTTTATATGCCAACTAGCTCTGCAGATGATGAAGAAATTGATGAAATGTATGACGAGATAAAAGAAATTATTCAGGTAGTGAAGGGAGACGAAAATTTAATAGTCATGGGTGACTGGAATTCGTCAGTAGGAAAAGGGAGAGAAGGAAACATAGTAGGTGAATATGGATTGGGGGGAAGGAATGAAAGAGGAAGCCGCCTTGTAGAATTTTGCACAGAGCACAACTTAATCATAGCTAACACTTGGTTCAAGAATCATAAAAGAAGGTTGTATACCTGGAAGAATCCTGGAGATACTAAAAGGTATCAGATAGATTATATAATGGTAAGACAGAGATTTAGGAACCAGGTTTTAAATTGTAAGACATTTCCTGGGGCAGATGTGGATTCTGACCACAATCTATTGGTTATGAACTGCAGATTGAAACTGAAGAAACTGCATAAAGGTGGTAATTTAAGGAGATGGGACCTGGATAAACTGAAAGAACCAGAGGTTGTACAGAGTTTCAGGGAGAGCATAAGGGAACAATTGACAGGAATGGGGGAAAGAAATACAGTAGAAGAAGAATGGGTAGCTCTGAGGGATGAAGTAGTGAAGGCAGCAGAGGATCAAGTAGGTAAAAAGACGAGGGCTAATAGAAATCCTTGGGTAACAGAAGAAATATTGAATTTAATTGATGAAAGGAGAAAATATAAAAATGCAGTAAATGAAGCAGGCAAAAAGGAATACAAGCGTCTCAAAAATGAGATCGACAGGAAGTGCAAAATGGCTAAGCAGAGATGGCTAGAGGACAAATGTAAGGATGTAGAGACTTGTCTCACTAGGGGTAAGATAGATACTGCCTACAGGAAAATTAAAGAGACCTTTGGAGAGAAGAGAACCACTTGTATGAATATCAAGAGCTCAGATGGCAACCCAGTTCTAAGCAAAGAAGGGAAGGCAGAAAGGTGGAAGGAGTATATAGAGGGTTTATACAAGGGCGATGTACTTGAGGACAATATTATGGAAATGGAAGAGGATGTAGATGAAGACGAAATGGGAGATAAGATACTGCGTGAAGAGTTTGACAGAGCACTGAAAGACCTGAGTCGAAACAAGGCCCCGGGAGTAGACAACATTCCATTAGAACTACTGATGGCCTCGGGAGAGCCAGTCATGACAAAACTTTACCATCTGGTGAGCACGATGTATGAGACAGGCGAAATACCCTCAGACTTCAAGAAGAATATAATAATTCCAATCCCAAAGAAAGCAGGTGTTGACAGATGCGAAAATTACCGGACTATCAGTTTAATAAGTCACAGCTGCAAAATACTAACGCGAATTCTTTACAGACGAATGGAAAAACTGGTAGAAGCCGACCTCGGGGAAGATCAGTTTGGATTCCGTAGAAATGTTGGAACACGTGAGGCAATACTGACCTTACGACTTATCTTAGAAGCTAGATTAAGAAAAGGCAAACCTACGTTTCTAGCATTTGTAGACTTAGAGAAAGCTTTTGACAATGTTAACTGGAATACTCTCTTTCAAATTCTGAAGGTGGCAGGGGTAAAATACAGGGAGCGAAAGGCTATTTACAATTTGTACAGAAACCAGATGGCAGTTATAAGAGTCGAGGGGCATGAAAGGGAAGCAGTGGTTGGGAAAGGTGTGAGACAGGGCTGTAGCCTCTCCCCGATGTTATTCAATCTGTATATTGAGCAAGCAGTAAAGGAAACAAACGAAAAATTCGGAGTAGGTATTAAAATCCATGGAGAAGAAGTAAAAACTTTGAGGTTCGCCGATGACATTGTAATTCTGTCAGAGACAGCAAAGGACTTGAAAGAGCAGTTGAACGGAATGGACAGTGTCTTGAAAGGAGGATATAAGATGAACATCAACAAAAGCAAAACGAGGATAATGGAATGTAGTCAAATTAAGTCGGGTGATGCTGAGGGAATTAGGTTAGGAAATGAGACACTTAAAGTAGTAAAGGAGTTTTGCTATTTAGGGAGTAAAATAACCGATGATGGTCGAAGTAGAGAGGATATAAAATGTAGACTGGCAATGGCAAGGAAATCGTTTCTCAAGAAGAGAAATTTGTTAACATCAAGTATAGATTTAAGTGTCAGGAAGTCGTTTCTGAAAGTATTTGTATGGAGTGTAGCCATGTATGGAAGTGAAACATGGACGATAACCAGTTTGGACAAGAAGAGAATAGAAGCTTTCGAAATGTGGTGCTACAGAAGAATGCTGAAGATAAGGTGGGTAGATCACGTAACTAATGAGGAGGTATTGAATAGGATTGGGGAGAAGAGAAGTTTGTGGCACAACTTGACTAGAAGAAGGGATCGGTTGGTAGGACATGTTTTGAGGCATCAAGGGATCACAAATTTAGCATTGGAGGGCAGCGTGGAGGGTAAAAATCGTAGAGGGAGACCAAGAGATGAATACACTAAACAGATTCAGAAGGATGTAGGTTGCAGTAGGTACTGGGAGATGAAGAAGCTTGCACAGGATAGAGTAGCGTGGAGAGCTGCATCAAACCAGTCTCAGGACTGAAGACCACAACAACAACAACATGTTCAATGTCGGGCGGTACTGTACCCTTTCAAAGTAACACCTTTCCTACTTTCTCCAGTTCGAGTTTGCGTTCCTTTTTGGTAAGAGAAAGGCTCCTGAATAGAACTGAATGCGGCGTTAACGCAGGATGACCGTAGAAATCACGTATTTTACCCAAATGTATGCTGCAGTAAGCATTCCTGAAATACTACCAACGAGACGCCATGTGAAATCAAGTTATATCGTATGTTAGCGAAATCCCCTGTACATCTCACCACCTCACGTGTGAAAATGAAACAGGAAGAAGATTGTTTAAGATAGTAACATCCTTGGTGTATCGTTGCTGCAACTGTTAAGAACAGTTCTCACTGGTACGCCGTGAAACAGCGCATGACGTGCAGCAGAAAAATTTCTTGTCCAGACTAAAGGAAATAGGTCATGATATAAATTTAGCATGAACAACAGAACGTGACAGCAAACTAAATTGCGTGTTTCTTGTCATGTGATCAGTGGAAAGCTGCTATCACCAAAGGATCATCTTAGTCTTTTAAAATGAATTACTTTAGTGCGTGTAGCGCATACATTACATTAAATTGTTTGGACCCGTCACTATGTTGATATTACCACCAACGTATGTCTTACGTAATAATCAGTAGCGCTTAATTAATTAAATTTGACATACGAGTATTGACTGATTTCCCACATACGATCCATGAGCAGAACAGGAAGACACGTAACTAATCCTGGCAAGTACAATGGATTGAAAAGAGCATCTGTAGAAAATCATAAGATGTAGTTTGTCGTACTGCATCTTTATGTAGAAGCTTCAGTGGTTGATGAAAGTAAGAGGCAGACTAGGTAACCGATGAACAAAGAAGAAAGAAAAGTCGACCTTCAGAGTCTCTCTGCGTAGCTGATCAAGAGCTCTGATTTGATAAGGACGAGAAAGATATCAGAGGCAGGTCTTCGATATCAGAGGAAGGTCTTCGAATACCCTTACAGAAATGTTCTGGAAAATCATTGGAAACTTAAATATGGTTTGACACATGTGGATTCTAGTTTAGTTCTTCCGGGTAACGAAGCATTATATTAACTTCTGCAAGTAGTTTCATCCATCCCGAGTAAAAATTTACATCGGAGCGCAGTGACTGCTAAATAATTGTTGAACTTTTATAAAATGATAATAGAACACTTCAGGATTCTTTCAATTTCCTGTGAAGGTCAAAACTTCGCAAATGCGTTGAAATCAAACTCCTCAAATAACGAGATGTGCACTGTCTCCATTCGCTTCACAACACAAACTCATCACAATACCTTACCGTGTCTTGACAGAACAAGACTAATAGGCATAACGTAGTGCAGCGAAAAAACGCATTTTTTTCAACTATACATGTCTACCAGGTCGATACAGATTTGTTTCCAAACGAATGAAAATGCAGTGCTGAAATGGAAACCAGGTCTAAGAGAATGTACACCGAGAACCGAACATTTTCATTCCACGAATGCAACGTACAACGGAAAATCAAGCAGAAGTTTGATGAAGACAAAATGTGTGTGAATTTCTAAGAGACCAAACTGCTGAGATCATCGGTTGCTAGTCTTACACACTACCAAAACGAACTTAAACTAACTTACCCTAAGAACAACACACATACACACCCATGCCCGAGGGAGGACTCGAACCTCCGGCGGGAGGGTCCGCGCAGTCCGTGACATGGCGCCTCAAACCGCTCGGCCACTCCTCGCGGCCGACGAAGAGACGTATTTGTAACAGAGAAGAAAAAACAACACAGATTTCATGTTCAGTGTCGGTATAGGACACACAAATTTGAATGCAGCTCTTTTATTAAAAGGCAAATATAACAGATCAGAAAGCGAGCACATAACGTGAAAACGTCAGAATTAAAACCAGAAAGCTTACTGTGAGCAGCAGTAGTCATCTTCGTTACTAATGCCACGTTATGAGACACTAAATGTGTTCGCAACTGACAGTTTGTGTCAAATAATGAAGGCGAATGTCCTATAACTACGACTAATACTGCAACTGCACCCAGTAAGCTTTCTCATTTTGATTCAATTGCTCTCACGTTCTGTGCACATTTTATCGTTGGCTTTATCCTCCGTTTAATAGGAAGGTACTTTTGCAACACATTGACTCCTACCGTGCTTGAAAATGCTGAAATTGGCTCATTGTGGAAGATTTACTAACGTGAATCCTTGTCAAAAACAGCCAAGGTAAGAAACTTCAAAATGTATTTCAACACATACACATTTGTGATAACCTCCATGAAGAAAATTATCGATATTTTTTTAAAAGTTGATTGTTATGACACGAAGAAGGTAAGCTTACTACGTTAGTATACAAAATTACATCTTACTGCATTCTCAACATAAATATGAATGCCTCGAATTTGATATAATGATCTGAAATTGCATCTCCACGAAGTTAAGTCCTGTGTGCCCAACGAGTTAAGAAATACAGTTAGAAAATATTTACAACAAATATTTCGATTCACTTACAGTAACACTAGGCTGATCCTGAAACTTAAAAAATTGATATTGAAAAATTAAGAATACTTGAGAAAATCCTATTGGTTACTGACTAAAGTAATCACCACAGTAAGTAATAAGCTTCAGACTGAAGTAATAGGTAATGAACTCTAAATATCCTTGTCTGCTTACAAAATTCTATTAACTTATTTTTAAAGCTGTCTGTCGTAAATAAATTGTTTTGGAGGTGGCGATTTTCAGCTCTTTGAGAGAATTCCGGGCTCTCAATGAGATGAATGTGAGAAACCTCCAGAAACAACCTCATATTGGTCGATACGACTGACTTAACAGTCTAGGAGTGAATGGTCGTTGTCTCCCATGTTTGTCATATTATAGTTTTGCTATGCCAACTGAACTACTGAATTCCTACTTCTGTTACTGGATGCTGCGCTGTGATCCATTCCATGTAGTTTGAGAACAATCACACTTCCCAGAGTGGAGACGTCTTCGACGTTCATATTTTTCACACTTTTCTATCTTTTAGCGCAGATGAAGTACAGTTGATCGTATCTACGTGTAATGAAACCGTGTTCTTCAGATTGTTACAGTGAAAGTACTGTCAACAAACCGTTACGAAGATTGTCTGACCAACAGAGAAGTGGTGAACTGTTGTTGTAATTGTTGAGCAGCACGAGAACAGGTATCCCGGCTGGTATTGGGAACACCAGGTGAATTTTAGCCATGTTTATTTCGTGCTGGGAATAGGCGCTCAGTAATGGCTGTTATCAAAAAAGGTCTGAGGCTGGGCTGGGCATAGGAGACACTAACGTTCTGTAAATTTTACGTCCAACTTCACTGTATAACAGCGCCGAAACCATCGCCGTACCAAAAAAACTGAAGTAAAGTGAAGCTAAAGCCACAATATCTCCTGACATCCCCTCCCACACCCTTGCCTATAGCTGCTACCAGAGGGCTGAAATGCTCGCTTTGCAAATACACGTGTCAAGATATGACTACCAACGCCAGGTTATCATAACGGAAGAAAATCACATTGTGTGACGATCGTCTGTATGGAGAGACCACGATCCGCATGTATTTCATTGTAAGCCAGGGACGCCAAGCCTCCACCACCGACTTTCCGTCTCCACCCCAAGAGACGAGCCTTCAACTCCGCGATGCACCCCATCCTCCACTGCGGCTATGAGCTTTTAATCCCTCCATTCACATTCGCAACCCTCGGCTCAGATCCGATTATCTTCAAAGACTCAGAGCAAACATTTTCTCCGCTTCAAACAAATCGGCTGACAAGCAAAGCTGCTTGCTGATTGCAAATGTATGACTCATTATGCGGCGAATGGGTTGGTAAAGGGAGGTTGCTAGGGGGAGACGAGTAAGAGTCGGACAGGGTCCTCATTTGATAATTCAGACACGACTGGGAGGCTCTTCGAATTTAAAGCCAACCCTGCCACATGCTTTTCTTTGTGAAATCCGACTCCATTATAAAAATCCACCAATAAGACTGTATATGTAAACACACTGCTTACTGATGACGTGGGACGTTGCCGCATGGCAGAGGGGTGACTCATGTAGTGGCTTCTTAACATGATTTATGTCTTCAATATCGTATTCGTATCTAGCCGGAAGTTCAAGAGAAACGGCTTGAAAGAAGAACAAGTCTTACTCAGCAACGGGTTTTAGATAAAAATATCAGGTTGTATGCTCAGTTGTAAGAAAGGCCGGCTCCAGGGACTTTGCCGCCGCGTGTGAAAATTTCAGGCTCCCTTCCGTTTCCCCTCCTTACAAGTTCAGACATACTCATGCATTTTCGCACTATCATTGATGTTATTTTCACATATTACAGATACTCTGAAGCCTTTTTGGCGTGTATACGTGTTTAAGACCACAGCCAGTATGGGGCCCTAGACAATGAAACGAAAGTGAAAGACTTAAGTGTAATACATATTGAGTTAACACTCAAAATTTAATTATGTAAGCCAAAATTAAGTTATATAACTCGCAGAGTGGCACAACTTTTCTCGTTCGCCGAACAGAAGAGATGGTGCGGTGATGAGGGTGGAACACCATGACCGTCGCTGGGAAGGTAACAAGCGAGGAGTAGATGCGAGCAGAATCTCGTAGTATTTCCAACGCTAATGATCTGCGCGTATTTACATAGACTTTTATCTTCACACGCAGCCCATGTTGGTTCCACACCAAAGAGACAAAGAAACAAATGCACAGCTTTTCACAGTGTAGTGAATTAATGTTAACTGCAACGCTGGTAGTCGGCAGAAGTTGAAAAACGCACGAAATGTTCCGAATTATGTCAACAAGTTCCGAGTAGAGCTTTGGGTCTCAGAGATCAACAAGAAGTACACAGATTGTAGTATCTGAAACAGCATCCCCAACAACGTGTTTACACAGGCGGATGACATTTGACAACCTATTGCGACTTCAGACAAAACAAATATAGGCTTACTCTACAACAAGTCTTTAAAAGGTAAATGAATGAAAACGCAGAACACCCATAAGTAAATCAAAAGTAAAATGAATGATAACCATATGTTTACACGCTTACGTTATAGCCATTACAGACATTTTTCTTTCTTTGGCATCAGCCAAGATATATACAACTTCCTTGAAAATTCCAGTAAGACACAGTATTTTATTAATAATTTGTACTTCCAACTCATTCTTGGATTCCTTCATTTATGCATAAAATTCCATTGCCTTTTTGCACTACTGGCCATTAAAACTGCTACACCACGGAGATGACGTGCTACAGACGCGAACCTTAACCGACAGGAACAAGATACAGTGATATGCAAATGATTAGCTTTTCAGAGCATTCACACAAGGCCGGCGCCGGTAGCGACACCTACAACGTGCTGACATGAGGAAAGTTACGAACCGATTTCTCATACACAAACAGCAGTTGATCGGCGTTTCCTGGTGAAACGTTGTTGTGATGCCTCGTGCAAGGAGGATAAATGCGTACCATCACGTTTCCGGCTTTGATAAAGGTCGGATTGTAGCCTATCGCGATTGCGGTTTATCGTACCGCGACATTGCTGCTCGCGTTGGTCGAGATCCAATGACTGTTAGCAGAATATGGAATAAGGAACGCCGTGCTGGATCCCAACGGCCTCCTTTTACTAGCAGTCGAGATGACAGGCATCTTATCCGCATGGCTGTAGCGGATCGTGCAGCCACGTCTCGGTCCCTGAGTCAACAGATGGGGACGTTTGTAAGACAACAACCATCTGCACGAACAGTTGGACGACGTTTGCAGCAGCATGGACTATCAGCTCGGAGACCATGGCTGCGGTTACCGTTGACGCTGCATCACAGACAGGAGCGCCTGCGATGGTATACTCAACGATGAACCTGGGTGCACGAATGGCAAAACGTCGTTTTTTCGGATGAATCCAGGTTCTGTTTACAGCATCATGATGGTCGCATCCGTGTTTGGTGACATCGCGGTGAACGCACATTGGAAGCATGTATTCGTCATCGCCATACTGGCGTATCATCCGGCGTGATGGTATGGGGTGCCATTGGTTACACGGCTCGGTCACCTCTTGTTAGTATTGACGGCACTTTGAACAGTGGGCGTTACATTTCAGATGTGTTACGACGCGCGATCCCTGCGAAACCCTACATTTCAACAGGATAATGCACGACCGCATGTTGCAGGTATGTACGGGCCTTTCTGGATACAGAAAATGTTCGACTGCTGCCCTGGCCAGCCCATTCTCCAGATCTCTCATCAATTGAAAATGTCTGGTCAATGGTGGCCGAGCATCTGGCTCGTCACAATACGCCAGTCACTACTCTTGATGAACTGTGGTATCGTGTTGAAGTTGCATGGGCAGCTGTACCTGTACACGCCGTCCAAGCTCTGTTTGACTCAATGCCAGGCGTATCAAGGCCGTTATTACGGCCAGATGTGGTTGGTCTGGGTACTGATTTCTCAGGATCTAAGCACCCAAATTGCGTGAAAATGTAATCACATGTCGGTTCTAGTGTAATATATTCGTCCAATGAATACCGGTTTATCATCTGCATTTCTTCTTGGTGTAGCAATTTTAATGGCCAGTAGTGTAATGATTTGTACTTACAACTTATTCTTGAATTCCTTCATTTATGCATAAACTTTAATTGCCTTTTTAAATTCATCCTTTTGGGACTACATTAAAGTTAATCATTTTGCTGTCCCGAGAAACCTGCCGCCATAGTCAGAGGTGGGCAGGCCCTTGTTATAACCTGTTACTTCCGAACCTGTGTGCTCGTCAAGTGTCTATTATGCCCACCTGAGCGAGTATCCATGGGAAAGCGTTTTCGAATCAGGAGGTGATGGGACAGTTCTCTCCTATTTCTCCTCACTGGGTTGTCAGAGCTTACATGGCTGCCTGAAAGGTCAGTGAATTCCCCTGACGGCCGGTGTTTTTCGGGACCCACAGCAGAAAAGTAACGATCTTACAAGGCAAACCAGCAAAGGGCCAAAGAAACCCCCTACCTTTTGCTTCTCATTGTGATTGGCCTTCGGAACGGTTTGGAGCTCGTGAAATCGAGGAGTCGTCCGGCTGATCTAGTGAGGTGCATTCTGTGGCGGAAGTGCACCTTCCGTAGAATATCGCAGAGGAAGTGGGAAGGTTGCTCTTCATGACGAACCGAGTTATTTCTTGCAGTACGGAAAGCTGATAGAATCCGAAAGTCCGTTTCCCTGGCGTGGGCGTGGATTTCAGGTTGAATCATTAGACTGCTGTTGCCTTTGACTGGGTATGCAAATTGTTCGATAAGAAGGGGCATCTTACATGAGTTTGTGGATCGAAGTAACCAGCTGGATGGTGAAGTTTTGCTGAACGAGACGTACTTCAAGAGGTTTTATTGGAACAAATAAATTCCGTTTGTTCCCGTGGCAACTTGAGTGTCATGTGAATTTGAACTTTTCCCTTCGTAGGAATTAAACTGTGTTGCTGTTCTGTTGGGTAGAAATAATCGAGGAGAAATATTAGAGGCCATATGCAGCTGGTATATGAGCTGTTAGAGGTGACATAATCCAGTCGTCTCTCGGAATCTTTCCTGAGAAAGGTTGCCCAGCACTTTTAATTATTAGCTCTCGAGATGTGAAGTTTGATCCTGTTTTATGGAGTAAATGAGGCTGATGATCTCTATTAAGATTAATTTATTAAATTTTATATTCACCATCGACAGTACAGGTTATTGCAGTATTCACTATTGCAGTTCCGACCGTAGGTAGTTTTCAAGTGATTTTAGGGACTGAAAACACAGCACTAGTCAACTTATAAATAAGGTGATTGTCTATGGTTCGTGTTAGCCTTATTTAAATTGATTTGATAGTGTAACAGAGCAAATAACTAATCCGTGTGCGTCAGCAAACGTTTCCGATTAACCTATGGAGCAGTTCGCTGTAAAGTTTTCCTCGTGCAACCCCCTTTGATAAGAGTGTGTGGATTCGGGTCGAGACGACAGACGGGAAGGAACGTTTCGCAGTCACTTCTATATTTTTCGCCACTAGGCGTTCCAGTAGTCATGCCCTCGCCTTAAGATGGATTAGCATGTTTCCGCATGATGATATTTACTTGTGACATGCACACTGGTCGTCTGTTTCGCAGACAGTGATGTAGGAGAAGCTTACGTGTCATCTTGCATGCAAATCTGCTGTATTCTGCCATAGCGCACCACGTATCTCTCACTACAAATTTCAAAACCACCTCGCTTCATACAGGGTAAATTAAGAAAGGGTGACATTTTTGAAATTAACATGAAGTAAGTATGTCTCTAAAGAAAAGTGCCTATCGCCTGGTAACCAAATACAAGCGACCTCGTGGTCTACCTAATCAGAGATGGTGGATTTCAGTAAGGTCGTTTGTCTTCATTTACATGGTGTTCGTGGCTTTCGAAGATTCTGCAGTAGCTCGTTGGTCAAGGGGAAAAATAAAGCTGTGACATTACTGTCACAATGTTACTGCTACATATCGCTGTCTGATATTTCGTTTTTATACGGATGTTTGGTAGTTATCTAGTGAGTATATCCGAGCAGCGTTTCTGGGAAGGCAGCCCTACGCTCCCCATAGGGGATGGTGTGCCACCAGAAGCGTTTCTGTACCGCCCTCTGTGGGCGAAATGACACTGGCTGCATCTCAATAAATCGGGCAGGCCTGCTTTGGGGAATGGGCTATTTGCGGAACTCGGTCAATGACCTGGTCCGCAGCTATTGGAAGCTGGACTGGCGCCTTCACCCTTCGAGTCAGTGTACGCCACTGTCACCGCACAGCCCTCAGAGAATAACTGAGTGCGACATTCTTTGTTTTCTGCTGGATTTCAAAGTGTCATGTGCCACAGCACCACCACACCAGCATGGAAGAGTCTATTGCGTTCTCTCTACACATTTACTTCAGCTAATTGTATTGCATCGCTATGGACAGAATTCTTCCTGCATAACGTTGACCAATCTTGAGGACACTGATTCAGCAGTGTGCCAACTTCTAGTTAAAGGCTGTGCGTCCTGTATGCAAAAAGAGGTCATTTACGTGCTCTTTCCCCAGCTCTTTCATGAACTTAGCGACAATTCTTGGCAACAGCATCCCCTTCCCGAGAGAGAAAGAGAGAGCTTTGTGCTCTGGTGCGCCTTAGAGAGGTCATCATCTCTGCAGTTTGATGTTGGTTGGCCCATGCCAGTTGTTTAAGGGACTGTAAGTAGCGCAGTTATGGTGAAACGATGCATATTCTGTGCAGCTCGTTGCTTGCTTACTTTGCCATGCAACCTGTATTGTTTATTTAGATTTGTGGCTTCTTACTGGAAATTTGACTTCCATTATACCAACTGCTCGGATAAGTAGGTCTTGTTGTGTTAGCTACATACAGTCTTCCACAGTATTTTGTCCTCTACCACTGTGTTGTGCATTTTGTAATATAATTTGAACTATAATATAACTTTGCTGTCTGTTAACCACATTATGATCTTTGCGTATCGTTAGAGCAAATAAATAACAGTTAATCTCTGTCTTCACTTACATTTCAAGGTCCTTTAAGTAGTCCTATGACGTTTTCTGTTCAGGCGACCCACTAAAAACAAATATAAGTGATTGTTTACCCATTGGGTTCACTTCACTAAGTTGGCGTTATTTTTGTGCACAGTCGGTTACGACCAGATTAACCTACTTATTATTATGTCAAAGAAATAAGCATTGCACCCGTCTGTCTTATATCAGTACGACAGATACTCAGTGTCAAAGCAATGAGCAATGCATTCGGTCTTCTTTTTTAGCACACAGTACTCGTTAGTGTTGTATCAAAGCAACGAGCATTGTACGCGCTCGACTTACATCACCAGACACTCTGTTCTAACGGTTCAAAATATAATATCAATTACACTTGAGTTACGTTTATCCTGAACTAATATTGTAGAAAACAGGCTGTTTGTTTCATTCAACAGTTCTTGTAATTTCCAGTGCTTCCAAGAAGAGACCATGCCACTGTTGAAAATGTAATCCTCTTGAAAATTTCCTTTGTTCCTTTGTCGACGTATTAGATAAATAATTATGTCAATAGTCTAAAAGCCCAGCAATTTCACTCAATTCAACAATAAAATTATCTTTTTGATGTTCGAATTTAGATATCTTTTTCGTTAATCCTATATTTTAATATCATTCTGTCGGCTCCGACAGCTGAGTGGTTGCAGTTCGGCGCTAGCGGCCGTGCGAAGCGGAGGTCCGATACTTCCTCCTGTGCTGCGTGTGCGAGTTTTGTTTACTTGTGGACTTAGTCTGCGCGCGGGCTAGTAACAACGATCATGGCGAACAAGTACAGGAAAACTACATTACGATTCAATTTCTGCAAAGACTACGAACGACAAAAGGCCTTAGCAGTGGAACGATTCATTCGAGAGGAAGTCAAGATACCGCGAAACGATATTGTCGGAATTCACCTGTCCATCATTAGTCCCACGGTGTATGTCAAGATGGTAAATGACGCGGCGTGTGAGAGAATTCTAAAGGCGACAAAAGCAGGTCTCCGATTTTGCCATGGTGACGGGAATGTCGGCACGGTTACTATAGAACATGCTGGTCTAGGTGTACGGGCAATACGTGTTTTTGAGCTGCCATTTGAGCTCCCGGCTGCCGAAGTTATCGAGGCTTTTAAGCCATACGGCATGGTACATGGTCACACGGCAGAACGCTGGACACAATTCGCCACGTACCCCGTACTTAACGGAGTGTGCCAGATCACTATTGATCTTCAGAAGCATGTACCGTCATATCTGACAGTTGGTGGTTGTCGGGCGGTGGTGATTTACGATGGTCAACCACGTACATGTTCTGGCTGTGGCCAGGAGGGACACCTCAGGTCGAACTGTATGCAACGGCGGATTACGCAACTGCCTTCAGATGTGCGGGAGCCGTCGCCGGCGATGACAGTACTACCGAGCACCTACGCCAAAGCCCTCACTGCGTCCGCTGATGACCGAAAGGACACGGCCCCGATGGAAGATCAAGATGGCACTGTCCGAAACCTTGTAGCAGACGTCGGGATGACAGAGGATGCTGCTCCATCGAGCATACAATCTACGGCAACAATATCAGATGAAACCGAACTCCAACCAAGCACACCGATAGTACACGAAGCAGTTCCAGCTACTGAGGATGCTGTTCCGTCTGGAACGCACTCTGTGACGCCCACATCAGTTTCGACCGAACTCAAGCCAAGTACTACGATGCAACTCGAAACACTTCCAGTTCCTACGGATGCTTTTCTGTCGGGCAGCAATATGAGGACACGGAAGGAAGATCACGCAAACAAGGAAACGGCGGCGTCACACGATATCTCCTCGGGATGACTCCCCTTGCCCCGACGACGATGTGCCTGTGGACCAAGACGACACAACAGCCTCTACGAAACAGGATGAGGCAATGGAAACTCTTCGATCAGACCAGCAGCGGTGTGTCACATTAACGATACCGGGACGTGGTGATGCTGAAGAGGAATCACAGCCAGTTGGCTCTCCAGACGCAGATGCTGTGGCTATGGACACGAATATATCACTGCCTGAAAAGATGTGGTATGACGACATTGAGGAGGCGCCGGACGTCATACAGAGGCAGCTGGCACTCACGAAGATAATTGCTAATAATTGCTGAAGGTGAAGGGAGAGGGGCGGGAGAACGTCTTCTAACTCCGCCCCCAGCGCCCATGCAGGGAGATGTTGTTGCGCCTCGACAGAGTGAGATTCAACTCCATGCGAACCGTATTGCGACATTAAATATAAATGACGAGCGTTCACCGGCCAAAATACACCTACTGAAGGAAACGATTTGGGCATCTGATGTGGATTTTGCTTTGCTGCAGGAAGTCCACATAGCTGCACTCCCACACATCGCAGGCTACCAATCCTATTCGTCACATGGAGATCACAATGGGAGTGGGGTGGCAGTTTTCGTGCGAGATGGCTTTCCAGTGGAAAAAGTGTGTTATCTTCCGTCGGCCAGGTGAATGGCTTTCACGACGTTTGGGACACGCATCATCAATCTTTATGCACCGTCGGCAAATGTGTAATAATTGGTGGAGATTTCAACTGTGTTCTCAGCCAGAAAGACCAATGGCCGCAAGCAAACATCAGCCAGGAGTTGCGAATCGTTGTCAACGACCTTGTACTTAGTGACACGTGGGAATTACGACATGGAGGTGCACCGGGATACATCTATGTGACAAGTCATTCGGCGATCAGATTAGATCGCATTTATATCTCACGGGCTCATGCAAATGATGTCCAGGACGCGGAACGCTGGCCATTGTCATTTTCCGATCATAGCGCTTACATCTGAACGGTGCTTCTTCCTTGTACAGAGGTGTGGAACAGTAAGGCCCCGTGTAAACTCAACATTCAACATCTACATGATCGTGAATGCCGTCAACGGATCCTTAAGACATGGACGAAGTGCGAGCGAAGGCTTGGAAGGTATGCGACAATGCTCCATTAGTGGCTGACTTGTGCTAAACCGGCGCTTCGCCGTACGTTCATCTCATATAGCAGGGAGATGGCAGAATGGCGTCGCCGTACGACCAACTTTTCTTTTGCAGCGCTGCGCGACCTGGGTGATGGTCCACCGGGACAGGACATCTGGATCGAACGCAAAAGGATAAAAGCTAAACTAGTGGCTTTAGCTCGGAAACATCTTCAGGGAACCATGGTGCGCGCCAGATGTCACGATACGATAAGGCACGAGATTCCTTCCATGCACCACGTCGTGAATGAACGAAAGCACCGACGACGCGTTTTGTTACGGGAATTAATTACCCGCGAAGACCGAAGGGTGACGCGACAAGCGGACATTGTCTCAGCATTTGTCGACCATTACCAACACATCTATCGGGAAGAAGCAGCCCCTGTCTATGACTTCGACCACATAGCCACGCACGTTTCCCGTACACTGAGAGTGGAAGCCGCGGGAACCTTACTGGAAGCCATTAGCTGTGAGGACGTACATTATGCGATCGCACAAGGTGCGTTGAATCTGTCCCCAGGCAATGATGGGCTTCCTGCTGAATTTTACCGAGAATTTCGCAACGAAATGGCACCGCGATGGACGGAAATGTACAACGAAATGTTAAATTCAGATGCGCCTATTCCACCGGCTTTTATGAAAGGCCTCTTGGTGCCAGTACATAAACCGAAGCCAGGGATTACGGTCACACATTATCGCCCCATCACCCTGCTTAATGCCGACTATAAGATCTTTGCACGGTTGCTTGCGTCCCGATGTCGTATGTTAATTCGTAGCGTTCTCTCTCCAGAACAGACGACACCGGGTGGATCGGTGAATGTGCAAACAGCTACTGGCGAATGCCGTGATGTGATAGCGCCAGCGGAGGAGTGCCGGCTTAAAGCGGCGATGGTGGCGGTTGAATTTGACAGTGCTTTTGATAAGGTGCGCCACAACTATCTGTACGCTATACTGGAACAAATGGGATTTCCAGACCGTTTTACTGGTCTCGTTAGAAGGATTTATGGGGGCGCACAATCCTTGGTACAGGTTAATGGGCGTATAGCAGGGCCCATTCAAATTCGATTATCCATTCGCCAGGGCTGCCCTCTTTCGATGCTGCTGTTCGCGATAGCGTTGGAACCATTAATTGGGAGGCTAACAAATTCTCTTTCTGGGATGGAACTACGGGCTACACCTTCAAATGTCGTG
Source organism: Schistocerca nitens (assembly GCF_023898315.1). Taxonomy (NCBI): domain Eukaryota; kingdom Metazoa; phylum Arthropoda; class Insecta; order Orthoptera; family Acrididae; genus Schistocerca; species Schistocerca nitens. The sequence continues at coordinate 269,662,700 of NC_064618.1, forward strand.
CCTATGCGGACGACCTCCTGCTGCTCGTTCGTTCTGAGGAAGAGGTGAAGACGGTCCTTCAACTGTTGTTGGACCACAATGTGGCGGCGGGTAGTGCAGTGAACATGAACAAATCGGCGGCAGTGTCGGTTGGAAGGGGCCTTACGCAGGAAGAAATCAGTCCGTTTCCTTATGTGCAACGATTCCGCTATCTCGGCATAGACCTTACCTCATGTGTAAAACATACTGCGGCAGTTAACTACCGACGTATTTTACAGACAACACGTACCATGGTCCGACAACATCTCCTACGGCGCCTTGATCCTTTGTAGCGTGTCGAGTATCTGCACACTTATGTGGTTTCTCGAATGGTGCATATTTCGCAGATCCTGCCCGCACCACTCACGCTCGGACGTCGACTTCAGTCAGCACTAGGTTATTTTGTGATGATGGGATCGCCCCTCAAGGTGCGATATGCAACGCTCACGCTCCCTACGGACAAGGGGGGACTCGGACTTACGAATGTTCACTGCCGAGCGACGGCGCTCCTTATAGCCACGATGTACAAGCAATGGCGTAGCGGGGGTGATTCCCTTACATCCCGCCTACTGGATCTCCTGGTTCCAGCGTCCCTCACACCTCCGGTGGCGGTGGGCAACATCACGCCACATTTAGCGCATGTATCAACATTTATCGTGGAACTTAGTTATATCAGAGACGAGCTTCCGCGCACGAGACCGCAATGCGCAAAGGATTTTTATGTTTGGCTGCTACGACGGATCAGTCGTAATGTCATTGAACTCAAACACCCCAGTTTGCATTGGCCAAAGATTTGGAGACATGTGCACCAAAAATTCCTTCCTACCTTCGTTCGGGCACTGTGGTTCTCTGTCACCTGTGGCAAGTTCAACACCAACCAACGGCTCCATGCAATTGGACTAGTGGACACACTACTATGCCCGAAATGTCGCCAAGTGGATGACGACCATCACCGCTTAACTTGTATCGCGGTGGAGGACGTCTGGCTCCTAGGAAGACAGATGGTAGCTTGCTACATCCGTGTGACCCCGCAACATATTACACCTGCCTCCTTCTTACATGCTGAGAGTGACTACATTCCGGCGACTAAATCAGTCGATCATCTGGGTCAAAGGTTGGACGATCGCGTACCTCTATGGGGATGCTGCCAAGTCGTGAGTTGACTTTTGGTATTTCTTGCAGCAAGCCCACAATGAGGTTCATAGATGGTCACACTATCGGAAAACCTTTGCCAACTATCTTCAGGCAGTCTTCCTGGACCAACCACGCAGTTGGAATGTGCCGGGTGCAGTCGGTGTGCGCATTTGACAGCTGATAATGAACCTCACGTTTCTCTCACCACTCAGTATGTAATGCACATACTATACCATGAAATTATCTACATGTTCCTTTTAACGAAGTGATCTTTAATTTAAATAAATAAATAAAACAACAACATCCCTGTTCCTTTAAATTTGTGATTTGTTTGACAATGATTTTTTTGGAAGAGGATGCATTTCATTTAGTGTTTGTGAACTGCCCAATTTTGTATCTAAATAAACTACCAATTAAAAAAAAAAGTGGTCAGCGCGACAGAATGTCAATCCTAAGGGCCCGGGTTCAATTCCCGGCAAGGTCGGAGACTTTCTCCGCTCAGGAACTGGGTAAAAAAAAAGCTTGTTCGGTCAGAGGGTTAAGCTACCCACTGTAACAAAAAAAAAAAAAAATTGAGTGCACGGATCAATGAACAACCTGAACGGATGTCATTATAAAATAAAAACAAAAAAGAAAGTGGTCAGCGTGATGGATTGCCGTCCTATGGGCGCGGGTTCGATTCCCGGCTGGGTTGGTAATTTTCTCCGCTCAGGGACTGGGTTTTGTGTTCTCTTCATCATCATATTATCCCCATCAGGTGCGCAGGTCGCCCAATGTGGCGTCGAATGTAATAAGACCTGCACCAACGCGGCCGGACCTGCCCCGCAAGGGGCCTCCCGGCCAATGACGTCAAACGCTCATTTCCACTATCATTCTTATCAGAATTACGACCTCTTTATTCCAATTCAAACTGTCTTTCTAAAGGTTTAGAAATAATACGTGTCTGTTATTTCTCCGCTATATAGTGTTCTTTTTCTTATTTTAATGAAGAATTGCCTTATCAGAAGCGTAAATCGTTACAGTTGTGTTGTGGCCCGCCAGGGATTGAGAATCAAGTTTGACAGTCGTAAAATCAACCTTTATAGCTGCGAGGCGTTTAGTAACGGACATCACTTCTGTAACAGACGGATGAGTCCATCACTGACACAACACAATTCGCATGAGCCAGACATGCTATTATTTAAACACATCTTACTGTCTAAATAAAGATTTCCCCAATTTCTTCGCTAGTTTCCCCATCCTGTCGTCGGTAACAGTATCAACGATGAAGACATACACAGACACAGACACACACACACACACACACACACACACACACACACACACATACACACCACAAAATCTTACTCTTAGATATAGTCGAGAGAAACGGGAAAAAGAATGTATATGCAAATGACAAATTGAAAATTCTGTTGTAATCCTATGTAACAAAACAACAGGTATGTTGTCGAAAAAATGGACTGCTGCAACTGAGACTAGAAACTGAATTAAACGAAAACGATAGCTTATGTAGTGTTAGTAAAAATGAACTCTATATTGCATAAATCAGATATTTTTACAGCCATATTGATGTGACATACGTAGATAATATATGAATTTTCATTTTCATACTGTAATGATGGTTACTAACCGAGAAATATAGTGATAATAACATACCGACACTTGAGCGTCATGCATTTCATAAAACATGTAACAGCGGTTGGCACTCACCTTTTCAAAAATGATTAAAGTTATGACGACAGATGTGTCCTAATACTCGCTTCATATACGTGGTTCACTAAGTAATCTTCTTACAAATATCGAGGTATCTACGACAATGATACAACATACTGATGGCAGTTACGGAGATCCACATTCTAATGAGAAGACTCAATTTAAGCACTACTTTTTTTCCAATTTGTGGTGCTGTGAGGCTGACAAATGTCTGACTATGCTCATTATCAAGTGAGGAATGACGTACTGATACATTCTGCCAAATGAGTATCAGCTTTATGGGAAGAATTTCCTTTGGTCAGAAGGCTGAGATCAGAAATAACAAGAAGGTTGAATACGCATAAGCCGGGTGGGAGAGACACATTTGACAGACAGTAAATTAGTCGGATCACATTCCGTTGAAGCAATACTTTTTTTCAGTTTGTGGTGCTGTGATGCTGACAAATGTCTGACTGTGCTCATTATGATGTGAGGAATGACGTACTGATACATTCTGCAAAATGAGTATGAGCTTTATGGGAAGAATTTCCTTTGGTCAGAAGGCTGAGATTAGTTATAACGAACAGATCGATAAGCCGGGTGGGAGAGACACATTCGATAGACAGTAAATTAGTCGGATCGTATTCCGTTGAAGTTTTGTCGGTGGGGATTGATGAAAACTCCAAAGGTAAGACGAAAAGTCCAAAGATGGAAGTAAACAAGCCAGTTGAACTAGTCTTCTCATTCGTAACAGGTCTTATTTTTCAAAAGTATACCGATAGATACTAATATGACACTAAATTTAATGTCGCAACGTAAAATTCGTCTGTGTTACTGTCTCCTAAAACATTTCCATTTCTTCAGGAGATCTGTGCTATATTGTTCCAAAAGCTGAGACGTGTGTGTGTTACGAGTAGGATCTAATTTCGCTAATATTTCCTGCAAAAGGCCTCCAATAATTTCAGAGTGACTCATACAACTAACTCAATCTGGAGCGGTGGACCACAAACGCACGAGACCGAAACTGCGCCGGACGTTTCATCTGGAGGGCGGCGAACCCAATTGAGAAGATCTCCGGAACTCGGCGTAATTGGCGGGCGGCTCGCGGGCCCCCGAGCCTGGGAGGCGAGGCGAGGCCTGCGCCGTGTCCAGACTGGTGTGGCCTACACCTGCCCGCTGCCCGCCCGGCCGTAATTCCATTAGCGCGCTCTGGCGACCGCCCCCGCCGCCCCCACACCCCGCCACCGCCGCCGCCAGTCCGACGTCCGGCCGCGCCCCCGGCGGTACCCAATCCTCTTAGGACTGCCGGATTATGCGGGCCGCCATGCTGCACTCTTCGTGGGCACCTGTTGGTCAGAGCTGTCGGCAAGCCCAGCGCTTCCGGAAGAATATATCAGCGCATCCGGTCCCTGAGCCCCGGTGTGCTGCCGCGTGCTACGATCACACAGGTGTACAAAATGTGACAGTGTAATGTCAAGAGTGATGAATATGTATCTCATGTCTAGAACTTGTTCTCCGATTCACTAGGGAAACTAATACCCACTAATATAATGGAGGTACCGAGCGAGGTGGCGCAGTGGTAAGACACTGGACTCGCATTCGGGAGGACGACGGTTCAATCCCGGGTCCGGCCATCCTGATTTAGGTTTTCCGTGATTTCCCTAAATCACTCCAGGCAAATGCCGGGATGGTTCCTCTGAAAGGGCACGGCCGACTTCCTTCCCCATCCTTCCCTACTCCGATGAGACCGATGACCACGCTGTCTGGTCTCCTTCCCCAAACCAACCAACCTATAATGGAGGTCATCAGTTACACTAGTGTTGTACGATATGAGGTCCTCCTTTTTGCAAACACACTCCTTTTTCAGCATCTCTGTGCCATCATCAGTGGCTTTTTGGCTATTGAAAAACTGTAAGAGTGAAGATATTTTACATTACAACTGATTATGAAGGTGGCAGGGGTCAAATAGAGGCAGCGAGAAGCTATTTACAGTTTGTACAGAAATCAGACGTCAGTTTTAAGAGTCGAGGGCTATGAAAGGGAAGCAGTGGTTGGGAAGGGAGAGGGACAGGGGTGTTGCCTATCCTTGATGTCATTCAATCTGTATATCATTCATGCATTAAAGGAAACAAAAGAAAAATTGAGTACGAATTAAAATCCATGCAGAAGAAATAAAAACTTCGAGGTTTGCCGAAAACATTGTAATTCTGTGACGGACAGCAAAGGACCTGGAAGAGCAGTTGAACGGAATGGACAGAGTGTTGAAAGGAGGATATAAGATGATCATCAACAGAAGCCAAACGAGGATAATGGATTGTAGTCAAATTACATCGAGTGAAGGTGAGGGAATTAGATTAGGAAATGAGACACTTAAAGTAGTAAAGGAGTTTTGCTATTTGGGGAGCAAAATAATTGATGATGGTCGAAGTAGAGAGGATATAAAATGTAGACTGCCAATGGCAAGGAAAGCGTTTCTGAAGAAGAGAAATTTGTTAACATCGAGTATAGATTTAAGTCGCAGGAGGTCGTTTCTGAAAGTATTTGCATGGAGTGTAGCCATGATGGAAGTGAAACATGGAAGATAAATAGTTTAGACAAGAAGAGAATAGAAGCTTTCGAAATGTGGTGCTACAGAAGAATATTGAAGATTAGATGGGTTGATCACATAACTAATGAGGAGGTACTGAATAGAATTGGGGAGAAGAGAAAATTGTGGTACAACTTGACTAGAAGAAGGGATTGGTTGGTAGGACATGTTGTGTGGCATCAACGGATCACCAGTTTAGTACTGGAGGGCAGTGTGGAAGGTAAAATTCGTAGAGGGAGATCAAGAGATGAATACACTAAGCAGATTCAGAAGTATGTAGATTGCAGTAGGTACTGGGAGATGAAGAAGCTTGCACAGGATAGAGTAGCAGGGAGAGCTGCATCAAACCAGTCTCTGGACTGAAGAGCACAACAAGAGCAACAACTGATTTAACAAAGTGAGGCCTAAAGAAAGCTTTTGTCCTTTTTGCTGTTTACCGTGATTTTAAATTTTGTGTTAATTATAACCTAAAAATATTCACTTTTTACCATTTTTCCAATAAACAAAAAATGTACTGTTGATAGCATAGTGGTGCTGAAACATGTTCGGGTACATAGAAAAATCATTGTGTTTGCAGAAAGGTGGAACCCATATCCTATAATTCAGCTGCAAATGCGGAAGGAAAGGACAGTAGCTGCAGATCCAAAAGACGAACAGTTTTACACGGTCTGGCCTTCAGGTAACCTGTTATAATCTTGTTGGTAGTAGAAATTTTTAGCATCGCTGTTCATAATGCTTTACGAGACCTGCTGCAGTACAGACAGGAAATGGGATTCTGAAAAATGACTCTAAGCACTATGGGACTTAGCATCTGAGCTCATCAGTCCCCAAGAATTAGAACTACTTAAACGTAACTAACCTAAAGACATTACACACATCCATGCCCGAGTCAGGATTCGAACCTGCGACCATAGCACCAACGTGGTTCAGGACTGAAGCGCCTAGAACCGCTCGCCACAGCGGCCGGCTGGGATTCTGATTAGTTCGAAACAATTAAAGGAGTTTGACAAGGCTGTGTTCATTAGTAATTACTATTTATCACTGTCGCAGATGAAGTTGTGAAAGAAATGAAGGAAAACGGCTATAAGGACATAAACGCATTTGCACTTATCGAGTTTAACCCATTTCTGCCTAGCGTAACACATATGTCACAGAACGGACTTTCATTGTTTTCTCTCATTGGCAATAGTGCCTGCGTTTGGAGTGGCTATTGTTGCATGGCTTTCAGATAAGGAGGCATTGTTGTTCATGTTTAGGTAAGTTTTAGTCAGTTGCAAGCATTAAGAGGTCAGTGACTGGTGCTTCAAGTACGGAAGACTTTTCTGAGTGAGATTATGTCTTGGAATAAGAAGTAAGTATCATTTTTTATCGCAAATTATAATACAATTTGTTAAAATTATGGTTGATTATAATGTTAAAAGTCCTGAAATATATGCTAATGGTTATCTACAAAATTCAATTCTTATTTTTGTGGCTAAAAATACAGCTTTAATTTTGTGTTGCATATATGTTACGCTAGGCAAAACAGTGAAAATAATGATTCGTTCTCTTTAGATGTCTATCTCTCCATGAGATTCTGGCTATTCTTGAAGAGGAGGAAGACGATGCAATAGATATATTTATTGAACCTCCTGAAGCTAATGTGGATTCGGATGAAGATTTTGGGGAAGAAGATGGGGGAGGAAACATCGGTAATCTTGGACCAAGGCAACACCAGGCTGGTGCAGAAGTGGTTTTATCGAGTAAAAACAGGTTAGGTAGTGAACCTTAGATTAATTTCTCTCCTGATGATAAACCAGATGAACAGGAAAAGTCACAGATCTTAAAAACTGTAATCAGAGATTGGAAAAAAAGACGATCTGCGTAGTGTTAGTTCTGTATTTCCTGAGAGTGATTATAGCAAATACAGAAACTTGTCTCCAGTTCAGTGCTTCGAACTATTTTGGAACGACGAAGTAATTGAATTTCTTCTCACTGAACCGAGAAGTACGCTTTGTTCAAGAATAGCTCAGATCCAAAAATAACATATGAAGAGATAAAAGGTTTTCTAGGAATTCTAATTCTTTCTGGCTATAATCCTTTACCTGACAGAAGATATTACTGGGATTCTGCATTGGACATGAGAAATGAATTGGTCCACAGCACGATGAGAAGAGACAGGTTTGAAACAATTATCAGATTCATTCACTCATGTGACAACACAAAAATAGATGGTAATGATAGAATGTGGAAACCTCGTCCACTAATAAATGTGCTAAGAAGAAAGTTTGCTCTCCACTTTCAGCTTGAGCAAGATTTGTCTTACGATGAGAGCATGAGAAAGTATTTTGGCAGACATGGATGTAAATAGTTTCTGAAAGGTAAGCCCATTAGATCTGAGTACAAAGCGTGGTGTCTAAACACAACCTTGGGTTATCTAGTGGACTTTCAAATATACCAAGGAGCTGATCCTCAGAGGAATGAAAAATATGAGAAAGCATTTGGAAAATGTGCTGCTCCTTTGATTCCAATGATTGATTCTCTTCCTGAAAAGAACAAACACTTCCCTACAGGTTTTAGTTTGACTACCTGTTTACATCACAGATATTGTTGATTTACCTGAAGCAACGAGGTTTTCGTGCAATTGGGACTATTCGTGAACATCGTCTGCCTAAAGAGTGTCATCTCATACCTTCTAACAGTATGTCCAAAAGGAATAAGAGAGGAGATTTTGATTACAAGAGCAGCAAGGAAAGTGGAACAATCGTTGCCAGATGGCTAGATAATTCTACAGTAACAATTGCTACCACAAGCCATGGTATCAGTCCAGTCAGCACCGTTGGCCGATACTCTAAACAAGAGAAGAAAAAAATACTTGTACCTCGACCTAATGTAATTGGAGAATACAACAAAAATATGGGAGGAACTGACCGAATGCATGAAAATGTAGCTTTATATAGAGTGAGTGTCAGAGGAAAGAAATGGTGGTGGCCAATTTTTAAATGGCTTCTAGATATCTCTATACATAATGGGTGGCTTCTTCTTAGAAAGACTGGTATAAATATGCCTCAGCTGCACGCCTCAGAACATGTCCTACTAACCGATTCATTCTTGTAGTCAAGTTGTACCACAAATTTCTCTTCTCCCCAATCCTATTCAATACCTCCTCATTAGTTATGTGAAATGTTACCTGACTTACAATGCTGCAGCACCAAGATGTCCTGGACGCCCGGCAGGTAATTCAAACCAAGGCAGAGTGCTGCATGATATTAGACATGATGAAACAAATAATCTGGTAGCCATGGTGCCACAGAAAAAAAGAAGACGCTGTGCGGTTGAAAACAGCAAAGGAACCCCAAGAACAATGTGCTGCAAATGTGATGTTGGTTTGTGCATAGAATGTTTTGTGCCATATCACAGAAAGTGAATACTGCCGCCTGAACTTGATGTAAATAACGTTCAGTGTATTATTTTACTTACTGTCATATATTCTGCCTAAAATGTATGTTCTGCCTAACGTGACATATATGTTACGCCCTTTTTTGTTTCAATTATTGATTTTTTTGTTTTGTTTTGATTGTTGTATAGATTTTCTTTGATGACAATAAGCACACAAATATCTAATTTGTAGAAATCAGAAGAAAAAAATAATTCAGGCAGAAATGGGTTAAGGGGATCAAACTTTTCGAAAATATTTTTTCTCACTTTTTGATCAGTTAGACTGTGTTGATCTCGAAGATGTTATTTATTTTCATCCCCGATAGAAACTTTTAAATATATCGAGAGAAAGAAAATTTTTATCAAATTTTTTTCACATTTTTTAACCGGACCACGAATATGTTATTTGCAAACATCATTCAAGCTAAATCTTATTTTTATATTTTGATTAAATGAGAATATGTTGTTTAACTGTTTCAAAACTGATGAAAAATATGTCATATTCGTGATCAGCATGGTCAGATTGACGATAATCGGTAAAAAAATCAAAGATTTCATGGGTGTCCCCCTAAACTCGGTAAGTGCCTCTCCATTTACACACGATATATAGTTCAGTCGGCGTAAGTTGACTCCGGACAGTTTCAATGGGCTGGGCGCGGCAGCTTCACTCGCCAACCTCAGCCAATAACGTAAGGCGATTTTGTAAACGTCCATACGTCAACACCTCAGTACTGTCACAGCTCGCTAGGCGGATGTTGTTTGCGCTTGTAGACGTTTGTATGATCCCTGCTGGCTCGTATCGATATCTGCTTCGCAGTCTACTGACGTACCTTCACCGTTCTGGCGCGACGCGAGGTGGTGCGACTGCGCGCCTTTGGGAGATTCGCAGTGATCTCTGAGTCAAGTCCAAGAGTGGTCCCCCAGGGGAGAGGGAGGGAGGAAGACACGGTAATTTGGGACGCGGCGGTGCCCGTGTTGAAAGAGTGTTGCCTTGTATGCGGGAACCGCTACGGTGGAAGGTTGATCTGTGGGGAACCTAGGAAGCTCTGTGTTTGGAAAGATGTATTTCTGCTGCACTCCAAAGTGGGTCAGTCCACCACATTCCTGGCAATTATTCTGCATTAACGTGAACGCCGTGAGCCCCTGCGACTGTCTACAGTCTCCACGTGCATTTGCCGACACGCTCAGTCGCATGACTGCTGACGCCACCAGTTGCTTTAGGGCGAACCGTCTCTGACCTTCTCGTAGGTCGTACTCCTCTCCGGCAGTTTATAATGTTACTGTGATTGTACTTGTTTCAGTATGGCCTTAAGGTTTCCCATTTGTAATTGTTCCCATGTTAAAGCCTTTGTTACCTAACCAAATAATTCCTCTGCTAGTACTGATCAGTGCCCTTCATAGTGACCTCACTGTGTGCTTAAGGTTACTGTATTAAGCTAAAGTTCTCGGGACATGTCACTGTTGTTTAATATTCTCCATTGGCGAAATGGTAGTAGCCGGCCGCTGTGGACGAGCGGTTCTAGGCGCTTCAGTCCGGATCCGCGCTGCTGCTGCGGTTGCAGGTTCGAATCCTGCCTCGGGCATTGATGTGTGTGACGTCCTTAGGTTAGTTAAGGGGACTGATGACCTCAGATGTTAAGTCCCATAGTGCTTAGAGCCATTGCTAGTATCGTACAAGTTTCTACTCATTTTTGCTTAATCCTGGTTATTCATTTAATGTATGTTCATATTTTAATACGTAGCGGTTTTAGTTAGTTTTATATGCATGGCCTGGCCAAGTCCTCAAGCCGTTAGTAAGGAAGAAGTGGTTATTTGCTCCCCATTACTCTTTCTGATTCTGCGGTAAGGTCTTGTTTTAGCTTCCTTATGTCGCTGCATCCATCGCAGGCCTTACGTTCATGCTTCAACAGCCAAATATTTTCGGGGTGCTATTTGGCTTTTCTCACTATCCCACAGGGCAAGTAATTGTAATTATTTTCAGTTTAATTAATTGGGATTGCAAATTGTATTAAATTTGGTTTGTCTCTTCCAGAGCTTCTACTGAATGAATTTTTTTAATGCGTAATTTAATTTGTACTCAAATCCGAACTTAGTGGGCATAAGTTGATTCCTTTTTCCTATAAAAATGTTTCATTTAATTGTACCTAACAGAAAGGGCTTAAGTGTCTATCTTGCGCTTCCTTTGGTGAAGCGCTATTGTCCATGTATTACTGTTTGATTCGGACCTGTGTTGCTTTGGCGATTCCTTCCCTGCGCTGTTTCCTGCTGGGCAGTGCTTCTCGCCGTGGCTGCGGGGCCTGGACTCGTGTGGCCCTGTACAGCCGCGTGCGCCTGCTCAGAACGGTGCGGCTCCCGCAGCGCGAACTCTGTCAGCTCAATAAGTTGGGTTTGCCTTTTCTTCTGTAACCTTTAGCCAATTGTTCCTCAGTGCCTCACTTACGGAGATTCTGTGTAGTCCCTTGATTGTTAGTGCCGGTGCTCTCCTGTGACGTTAAAGACTTACTGCCCTTGACTCGGATACTGGTTATTCAGCTGATTTTTGCTAATTAATTCATTATCCTAGAAGGACCTTTTTTTAAAGATTGTGGTTCTGAAATGGTTTCGGAGCCGACTGCTAACTTGGTATTGCTTTAAATACAATTGTAAAATTTTTTACCGCTTGGTTTTGTTAAATTCACAAGTTATTCAGTACTAAATATTTGTCCAGCACTTTATGTGTCTGTTCTGTAGTTGTTCGAACTGCCATTCAGCATTGTCTCAACTAACAGTTTAAAAATTTTTGTTGCTTCCTTTAAAAGAAATTTGATTGTGAAGCACAATATTTGAACTTTTCATGTCACTAACTGTTTTACAATATTTCGAATTTTTTGTGGCAAAGTACCCCTTTTTCCAATTGTGACTATCTTATAAAAAATTCGGATTGCGAGAAGGGATGAATGATGACATAACCGGGGCTTAACCTGCCACAAAGAGCTCCAGTCCTTGTCCTACTCTTGAGAATTTCACTGTGCTTCGCAGTTCAAAGCTTTCAACAGCGCTGCATCTGTGAGGGGCCTTCTTACACCGTCTCGACTATAGTAATTTGTGGCATTGCAGAGAAAGAAGTCCAGAAGGGGATGGGGACCTGGAATGACGATCTAAAACTACAAGGCGATTCATAAAACAAAGATGGTCGCAAACGTCAATCAACAGGCAGAAGAAAGGAAGGTTAGGTCTGGAAGAAACACAGCCAGAAACAGTAGTTGAGTACTCTTGGGTGCATCATTTCAAGCTTCAAAATCAAAACAGTCGTTCCTTTACTCATACATTATCGCCATAATTACATAAGGCCTAGAAACCCGTACAACACCAGTCATTTCGGCAACAAACTACAATCCGCAGAAATTTCTTACGAAATTTTATCGAGAAAACTGGAAAAGATGAGGTAAGAACTGAAAAAAAGGAGGACAGAAACAGAAGTGTGCACATCCTAACCCGTTTGAGATGGTCTGACTGTCAAACGATAGCAAAACAGTGGCTACACACAGATGTGATTGGTTGAAGATGGATAAGAAGAGCTAGGAACTGATGGCGGGAGCAAGTGAAGAAGGGTACAGCAACACTAAGAGTCAACTGGGGTAGAGTCTAGAGAGAAGAATGGTAAGTATATGGACAGACACAAGTACAGAGCGCTTGCAAAACACACCGGGAAAACTGAAGTGGAAAACTGACATCGGCGACGGCGATGGCAGTCATACTCAAGTGAGGCAGTAGTGGACGAATAGAGCTAACGGCTACACAGACAGATGTAACTTTTTTATCACCTATGATTTCTTGGGTGCTGAATCAATACGTGACCTCAGTTTTATTTAAATCACGACCTATTTTGTTAATATGACTTCATTATAAACTAGAAACTGATTTAAAGAAGGAAGTAAAATGATTTACATCACATTTTTGTTGTAGTTTAAGAAGTGGAACTACCTGATACGCGATAAGTTTCACTGTCTGAGCCAACGCCATGATTCATTCCCTGAAATTTGGAGGATGTCATTCGTCTTTCAGTTCTACTTCTGATAGATGAGAAACTTTTCGCAGAGAACTTTCTCCGATTCCACGAAGTTCTTGCCGGAGAAAAAAAGTCAAAGAGCTTGTCATGATAGTTACGGCATATACCAGCCAGTCCAGTCAGTGACACCAATATTTATACTTCATATTATTATTAATATAATCAGTAGTTGAAATATATACCTTTCAAATATTTAATGACTTTTTAAAATATTGTTTGTTAATTGTAAAAAGTGGTGGGTGATACGACGATTTTTGTGATCATATTGGGATTCATCACACAAAACACCACAAAGACAAGGAATTTTTTTTTCCTCGACGCTCTTTGTTTTCAGGCTGTGTACTGATGTACTAGATCTCAAACTTCTTTTTTCTAACTGTGGTGTCCATCCACGCCCGCGCCGCCATCTACATCTACATCTTTGTGATTACTTTGCCATTTACAATAAAGTGGATGGCAGAGGGTTCAATGAACCACCTTCAAGCTGTCTCTCTACCGTTCCACTCTCGAACGGCACGCGGGAAAAACGAGCAATTAAATTTTTCTGTGCGAGCCCTAATTTCTCTTATTTTATCGAGATGATCATTTCTCCCTATGTAGGTGGGTACCAACAGAATGTTTTCACAATCGGAAGAGAACACTGGTGATTGAAATTTCACGAGAAGATCCCGTCGCAACGAAAGACGCGTTTGTTTTAATGACTGCCCCTCCAATTCACGTATCATGTCTGTGACACTATCTCCCCTATTTCGCGATAATACAAAATGAGCTGCCCTTCTTTGTACTCTTTCGATGTCATCCGTCAGTCCCACCTGATGCGGATCCCACACCGCACAGCAATACTCCAGAATAGGGCGGACAAGCGTGGTGTAGACCTGTTGCACCTTCTAAGTGTTCTGCCAATGAATCGCAGTCTTTGGTTTGCTCTATCCACAATATTATCTATGTGATCGTTCAAATTTAGGTTATTTGTGACTGTAATCCCTAACTATTTAGCTGAATTTACAGCCTTCAGATTTGTGTGACTTATAGCGTAATCGAAATTTAGCTGCTATCTTTTAGTATTCATTTGAATAACTTCACACTTTTCTTTATTCAGCGTCAGTGGCTACTTTTCGCACCATACAGATATGTTATCTAAATTATATTGCAATTCGTTTTGATTATCTGATGACCTTACAAGATGATAAATGACAGCATCATCTGCAAACAATCTAAGACGGCTACTCAGGTTGTCTCCTACTCCGTTAATATAGATCAGGAACAATAGAGGGCCTATCACACTTCCTTGGTGAACGCTGGATATTACTTCTGTTTCACTCGATGACTTTCCGTCTGTTACTACGAACTGTGACCTTTCTGACACGAAATCACGAATCCGGTCGCACAAGAAAGGCGATACTCCGTAGGTACGCAGTTTGGTTACATGACTCTTGTGAGGAACGGTGTCGAAAGCCTTCTGGAAATCTAAAAATATGGAATTAATTTAATATCCCCTGTCGATAGCACTTATTACTTCATGAGTATAAAGAGCTAGTTGTGTTTCGCAAGAATGGTATTTTCTGAAATCGTGCTGCCTATGTGTCAATAAATTGTTTTCTTCGAGATACTTCATGATGTTCGAATACAGGTTATGTTCCAAAACCCTACTGCAAATCGGCGTTAGTGATATAGGCCTGTAATTCAGAGGATTACTCCTAGTTCCTTTTTTGGGTATTGGTTTGACTTGAGCAATTTTCCAGTCTTTAGTTACGGATCTTTCTGTGAGCGAGTGCTTGTATATAATCGCTGAATGTATACATGGTGACCATCACAAAAGTTCTGCTCTCACCTCAGCATTTGTTAGTGTTTAATCGAGGAGATCACAGGATGCGGTATGTGATGTTATCAGTACGTCTGGGTAGGATTACACATTAATACGGGCCCTTCGAGAGACAGAATTGGTCGAAGCGAACGAGAGGTAGCGGTTTTCAACTTGAGAGGGGAAAAAAGTGCCATAGCTAGTGCCAAGGGAAAAGAAATACATCTGCGACAGTCGAGTCGGGTAGCAAGGGCAGTAGCGGTTTCTTCTATCTTCGACTGATTGTGAAAGGGTCGAGTTGTGTCAGTAGTTGAGTATCGTAAGTCATAGCCAGCTTTGTCATATAATTAATGACTCCTGTCTAGGAGGGGAGGCGCCTCTCCTGCTAGACACCTTCGAAGTCTCGTGGGCCAGCTGCTGCGACTGGTCCTTTAACATAGCGGTGTCGTCATATGCGAGAGTTGGAACTTTAGTAGTGACAACTGTTCATTTACAGCTCGTGCAAAATAGATACGTGTTTCAAAGTTTTACTGACCTGCAAAGTAGTCACGAGCATTGTGTGTTATCCGTTGCCAGCGATGTGGATGTCGTAGGATACTCTTAGCAGTGCCAGTTGTGTTGACAGTTCGAGCGGCGCGGTTTGTTGCGCGACGAATTTGTAGCAGTTCTGAAGCGAATGCCGTGAAGTGTTTCCGTCAGTTTAGAAATCGAGTTGAACTCACGAGGACTTAAGTCAGGGGAGCGCAGTAGGTGGTATAGCACTTAGCAGCCCCATCAGTCAAACAAAGCAGTAACAGCTTGCACTGTGTGTGCCTGAACACTGTCCTGAAAAATGATGGTCAGGTCCTGCAGAAAGTGACATCACTTCTGTCTCTTAGCTGGTCGTAGGTTGTGTTTCAAAAATGAACAGCATAGAGACAGAAGTGACATGGCGAATTGTCCTCCATAAAAATGACATCGTTGGTCGGGAACATGAAGTCCATGAATGGCTACAAATGTCTGCCAGTATCCGAACATTCAGAGCATCTAGTACATTCCATGTAAACACAGCCCACACAATTATGGAGCCACCACCAGCTTACACAGTGCCTTGTTGACAAGTTGGGTACATGGGTTTGTGGGGTCTGTGCCCCACTCAACCCCTATAATCAGCTAATACCAACTGAAATCGGGGATTACCTGACCAGGTCAAAATTTTCCAGCCGTCCATAATCCGGTCGATATCGTCACGAGCCTAAGAGTGGGGCAGCAGATGATGTCGTGCTGAGAGCAAATGCACTCACGCCGGTCATCTGCTACCATAGCCCATTAACGCTACATTTCGCCGCACTGTCCTAACGGATATGTTCGTCGTACGTCCTACATTGATTTCTGTTATTATTTCACGCAGTGTTGCTTGTGTGTTAGCACTATTAACTCTACGCAAACGCCGCTGCTCTCGTTCGTAATGTAAAGGTTGTCGGCCACGGTGTTGACCGTGCTGAGAAATAAAGCCTGAAATTTAGTATTCTCGGCACTCATATTACACTGTGAATCTTTGAATCTTGGAATAGTGAATTCCCAAACGATTGCCGACATGGAAATGCGCCTAGCAAGTCTTTCTTGATGTGCGGCTATTACCACGTCTGAAGTCTTTTCACGTAAATTACCAGATTTGTGAGTGAAAACGACAGCTCCACCAATGCACTGTCCTTTTGTACACTGTGTGCGCGGTATTACCGTCACAAGTCACTGACGACTAAACTATGTATTTTCTTCAAATGGTTCAAATGGCTCTGAGCACTATGGGACTTAACATCTGAGGTTATCAGTCCCGTAGAATTTAGAACTACTTAAACCTAACAACCCTAAGGACATCACACACATCCAAGCCAGAGGCAGGATTCGAACCTGCGACCGTAGCGGTCGCGCGGTTCCAGACTGAAGCGCCTAGAACCTCTCGGCCACACCGGCCGGCAATGTCTTTTCTTGCAGGGCTCGTCATATTGGCACAACTGCATCGTTGCGCAAGTGCTCATGTTCGAAAACGATACGTTGTGATAAGAGTTGTTATCCCAAATTAGGATCCCCTTACCTCAGTTCCAGCTAGACTGCCGTACATCAAAAGTGTTGTGGCGTAACAAGCTAGCTACGCCACACTGAGAAGTAGCCGGAAGGGCACGCGTCAACTCTCACCGTCTTGCGTTAAGTCTGAAACAGGATACGTGATGAAAGCTATAAAGAAAAGAACGGAGCTTCTCGTATACTTAACTTTAATTTCTTGTTGTACATTGCTCTTGATAATACAAGTGAGACTCTATCCAGATATGGTTAACTGCGCCTTGCTAGGTCGTAGCCATGGACTTAGCTGAAGGCTATTCTAATTGTCTCTCGGCAATTGAGAGAAAGGCTTCGTCAGTGTAGTCACTAGCAATGTCGTCCGTACAACTGGGGCGAGTGCTAGTACGTATCTCGAGACCTGCCTTGTGGTGGCGCTCGGTCTGCGATCCTGACAGTGGCGACACGCGGGTCCGACATGTACTAATGGACCGCGGCCGATTTAAGCTACCACCTAGCAAGTGTGGTGTCTGGCGGTGACACCACAAAAAGAACGAAATTCTACAAAAGGACAGAATGAAAGATGAGAAAATAGTGTAGGACGAATGGTGAGGGGTGGGGCTGCCATCAGATCAGTGACAACTTGCGGACCGTAGTCTGTGCATCCCCGTTCTAGACGCAACGGCTGGCCCGCGCTCTGGGCAGTTCTTTCTTCGCCGTCCGCCGCCGGCGCAGGAGCTAGCTGCTCGCAAGTCGCGGCCGCATGCGACCCGCACTATGGACGAAACAGCCCGCCTGCCTGCCTGCAGAGGGCGGCTCGGCGCAAACTCCCCGCTGATTGAATTATCCGGATAGATGGCGGCGACCTGATCCTCATCCATCCTTCCTTCCTTCCTCGCTCGCTCGCTTGCTTCCCCTGGGCTTAATTAGCATTCAAAGTAACACCGCCTTTGACGGGCTCGCGAATCAAAGGGCGCATGCATTAGGGCTTTTTGTCTCTGCGCGGAGTTTGGAGACTCCGAGGCGGCCCTATGCAAACTGTGTAGCCCAGCTGTCAGCTAATTTCGCCGCTTTTGTGCGTGTTTTAAAGGAGTTAAACTGTCCTTTACTTTTTCGCGCTAATACGCAGCACCAGCCGGCAGCATTTTTGAGTACACGCGTTTCGGCTACAAAGAGCTCGAGCGCGCGGACGAATTATACTTCTGAAGAGTGGAAATTGGGCTCTTATAATGTAGTTTCGAGACTATTTCTCGGCTAGCGGGCGGATGGCCTTGCGGAACAGAGTTTCAGCCATGTTCAGAGGGAATAGGCAATACAGTGACTGAGTTCGCAACAACGCAATCGAAAAGAGCGTCCACTCTACAGCTTTCAGATGTCCTTCAGTGGAAATTACTGTCGTTATTTACAACGATGTTGCCTGCAGATTTATTACTTTGATATCAAAGCATTTAGGGTCTCGCTTGACAAATCCCCCACTTACTGCTGAATATTACAGCTTCAGGATCCATCAGCCATGTTAATGCACTAGACACTTGCTAATCCAGCCATTCCTGGCACATACTGAATATAACAAAAATGTACGGCTCAAATTGCAGGACATATGCCTTACACGTAGACGAAGAAATTATGTTACATGAACAGAGATATGGAGATGCTTTGTTTCCATGTTAAACTAATTTTCTCGAACTCATTAATCATGGGAAACACACGAACAGAGCGCGCCAGTATCCCTCATGTGACTCTTTCTCACCGATGATGTTCAATATGCACTCCGTGGGCACTGATACATGCATCAACCCGCTGTCGTAGTGATTCTCGGACGTGTTGATGTACCTCTGGGGTACTGGGTATGTTCTCGCAGCCTCCCATAATGCGGGCGCAGAGACTCTGAATATCTTGTACTGCGGCTCCATACACAAGTTCTTTCAAATGCTGCCAAAAATAAAAGTGCAGTGGGGTTAGGTCCGGAGAGCTTGGAGGCCAGGCAACTGGTCCATCTCTACCTATCTCTCCACACCGAAACTGTCACTTAGAAGCCAACGAATATTAACACTAAAATGAGGCCTACCCCGGTCGTGAGTACCAGGCTTAAATGCTCCATGTTCCGTACGTCGGCGATGAACGGCTTAAAACGTTTTCGTGTCGGGGCACCTTCGTCCTGGAAATCTCTCTCAACGCGAGCGGCATTGCCGCAGCTGATCCACACATCAAATGGGCATCTTCGATCTCTGCTTTTGTGTACACTGCCACTACACGAGGCAAATCTGCGATTAACTTCACATAGTAACCTGCGTGCTCGCAACGGTCGTACTGATCGCTGGAACAGCTGATTTTACCTGTAAACGAGCAATGGCCTACTTTGCAAGACAGCAAGGATATGTAAAACAAAACACTGGCGGTGCGCAACTTAATCAAACGTCACTTAGAAGGCATGTTCCCCTTGATTCTAACGTTCTGTTCTTGTGTGTTTACCATGATTATTGAATTGGAGAAAATGAGTTGCAGCATGGAAACCAAGCATTTCCAGACCCATGTTCGTATAACTTAATGTCTTCATCTACGTGTGTGGAAGTGTCCTGCATTTTGTGCGGGGCATTTTTGTTACACGTTTTATCAGTGTCGCATTAGCGGGAGTACTGGATAATTGAGAATGTCTTAAATTTAGTGTAAACACAAAGGCTTTATACTTTGTTAAATCCAAAGTCACATTCGTTTTCATGTAAAACTTGCTCCCTGAGTATGTACATGAACAGTAGTATCATTCACTACCAAACAATGCCCAAATTTTTAACTGTCACAGATGATACGCAACGGCAGCATGCTTTATCACACACGACGGCTTTACGAGCATAGCATCGGTACTGCACGTTTCCGGTTGTTGCATAATTACTCCAGGAAGATGTCTACAGCTTCAGCACCAGCAGTGTGAGGAATCTTCATGTTATCTCCTCGTATGTCCTCTTCTTCACCACTTTACAGTATGGTTTTGATTACCTTTTCGTCTGTTAACATTTGGTCATAAACAGTGGCTCGTCCAGCACTACATTCACCAGGTACCTCAGTTCAACTTATCTAACGTTGAGTTTATGCTTGAGGTGTGGCATAATGCGTTTCCTTTGAGATGTTATGGTACTGCCGGCCGTTGTAGCCGTGCGGTTCTAGCCGCTTCAGTCCGGAACCGCGCTGCTGCTACGGTCGCAGGTTCGAGTCCTGCCTCTGGCATGGGTGTGTGTTATGTCATTAGGTTAGTTAGGTTTAAGTAGTTCTAAGTCTAGGGGACTGATGACCTCAGATGTTAAGTCCCATAGTGCTCAGAGCCATTTGTTATGGTACCGAACCGTAAAGAAAGCCACAGTTTCAAAATGTACAGAACTGTTTACGAGACTCCATTATTGTAAGCGTAAATTGTCATTGAGCCACTAGAGGCTGGGTGTGGGCCGCATTACTGAGAAGCCGGACTACTGACGGCCGGATTAGCGAGAATTTAGTGTATTACGAGCATAAATTTCTTATTTGAAGATTTACACGGAGGCAACAACGCTGGAGTTGACGATATTCCCTTGGAATTATTGAAATATCAAAGAGAACCAACGATAATATGGCTGTTTCGTCAGATATGTAACAGACACTGGTCAGCCAGAACGTTATGACTACAGATCTACTTTTCGATGTAAGCCCGTGCAGGCAATAGCAGCCTCACCTGGCGAGGAACGACTGTTAGTCAGGTAGACTCACGGTGCATTTAGTATCAGTGGGCGTGCTGTCCGTGTGTAGAATGGGAAAGGCGCGCGATCTGCTGAGTTAAATTGAGGGCAGATTGTGATGGCTCGGAGGCTCGGCAAGAACATTTCGGAATCTCTACGACTTTTCGGGTGTTAGAGGAGTGCTGCGGTGAGTGTGGCCAAACCAACTGGAAATCACATCCCGACGTTGTGGGGTTGGGCGGCCTCCGCTCGTTACAGATGTCAGACGTCGTAGGCTGCGCAGACTGGTAAAACAGGACAGGCGGCAATATGTGGCGAAACTAATATCAGATTTTTTTAAATGCTGGGCAGAGTACTAGTTTGTGTCTGAAAACACAGTGCACCGAACACTACTAACGCTGGGCTTCCGCAGCCGGCTGTTCATACATATGCCAATGTTAACGCCACGTCAGTTACGACTGAAATGGGCAAGTGACCAACGACAGCGGACGTTTGCGCAGTGGCAGATAGTTGCTTGGTCTGATGAATCCCGATACCTTCTTCATCGTGCCGATGGGAGCGCGCGAATCCGTTGTCTTCCAGAGGAACAGCTCCTCGATGCTTGTAGTCCAGGGCGAAGAGAAGCTGGCGGCTCCCCATCGTGCTCTGGGGAACATTTACATGGGCATCCATGGGTCCAGTGGAGTTTGTGCAAGGTAATATGACGGCCACGGAGTATCGCACACTTGCTTCAGACCACGTACACCCCTCCATAAGACCGTGTTTCCCGATATCAGATAATGCGCAGTGTCACATGGTCGGGAGAGTGAAGGAATGGTTCGAGGAGCACAGTTGTGAGTTTCAGTTGACGTGCTGGCCGTCCAGGATGTGATTGAACCTGGTATCATAGCTCATCGCCCCCCTCCCCGGAATTTACGGGAATTACATGACTTGCATGGCTACCAAGGCATCATTTCTTCCATGCCACGACACGTCGCCAAAGGTACATGCTATAACGTAGGTGGTCATAATGTTCAGTGTATATGAGGCAGGTGAAACAACCTCAGACTGCAAGAAGACTATAATAATACCTGTTCCGAATAATGAAGTCGCTGACAAGTGTGTATGTTATAGAACCATCAGTTTAACTATCAAGTTTGCAATATGTTGACACGAATTGTTTCACAGTGCGTATTAAAGACTTCAAGGGCTCAAGTTCATATCCAGAACACAGTTTGGATGTGAAAGGAGTTTAACGATCGGATCAAATCTTCCGCTTCACAGTACGTACACAACTGAGAAGAAGACACCTTCGTCATTCCCTGCCGTCATTATGACTTCACGCGCCATTGTCGTCGGACTGCAACGTCAGCTACGAGAAACTGGTAAGTTCGCAGCTAGGAGGGTTGGCTGTGGTGTTCTACGGTGCTGCACTCTCCACTTCGAGAAGGACGTTCTTCGTCACGTAGAAGCGAATCCGACATTTCGCAAGCAAAGAGTTGCTGTAGAGCATACAGCTGAGAGCTCGTTGTCTCCCACGTCTGTCCACCGTTATTTGAAAGTGATCCGATCTTCTGACTTCTTTTACATCCAAATGCTACTTTTACGTGGATGTGTTCCTGGTTGAAACTTTATCTACAAGAGTACCCTCTACATCTTCTCGGTAGCCGTAATAGGAATCGTGAGAAATCCTGTTATAGAAAAATGGAATAGCATTCGTGAATTTAGGGGTCTTTTGACAATGTTTACTCAAAAACGCTCTTCGAAAGTTGGTAAGTAGCAGCGATAAATACAGAAACTAGAGTGTAATTAGCCCGAATGTTACGCAGTCTGTGCCTTAAGCAAGCAGTAAAGGGAGAAAATCATACCGGAAAATAAAGTGCAGGGATACTAAATAAAAATAATGTTGTAATTCTGTCAGAGACGGAAAGGGTTTTAAGAGAACTAGAATGGAATGAATAATTTCTTGAAAAGAGATGAACATCAACAAAAATAAACAAGACTATTGGAATGTAGTCGAATTAATTCAGATGATTCTGAGGGAATTTGATTATGAGACTTTTGTTTTGTCGTTTCAGCAGCAAAACAACTGGTGATGGCCTAAGTATAGGACATACAAAATACAGACTGCCAACGGCAAGAAAAAAATTACAGAATGGAACACAAGTTTAAATGTTAGGAAGCCTTTTCCAAAGGTGTGTGTAGCCTTGCAGGGATATGAAACGTGGACAATAGGCAGTGAAGAAAAAGGAACAATAGTAGATTTTAAACTGTGGTGCTGCAGAAGAATGATGAACGTTGGGTAGATAGATGAGATTATTAATGCCAAAGGACTGAATGTAAATGGTGAGAAAAGTAGTTTATGACAGGTATAGACCAATAGATGGGACCGCTTGATAGGATAGATACCGAAGCATTAAGGGATGTTCATATTGACAATGAACTGAGTGGGGCAAAAATTTTAGATTGAGACTTGGCTACTGTAAGCAGGTTTAAGAGGTGTACGTTGCAGCAGTTATGCAGAGATGAAGATAATTCCACGGAATATACTAGCATTAAACTGATATTTGTACTAAAGGCCACAATAATCACAATGCTTGGTAATTACAGCATTTGTGGCTAATAGTCATTTGCTTCAAGCAATCTCGTATGCATTGGTGGAATTTCGAACAGAGATAAATCTAGAAAAATAATGAGGGAAACAACCGTTACGAAAAATATACGGAAAAAAAGACGGGTGAATGTGGAATGAGGAGGATTATTAAATTTGTACATCTCAACCACGTTAAGGACTATCTCGTTGCTTAGGAGTATATAAAACTCTCACGCAAGCTTTAGAGTATGCTTCACAGTAGAATTTTCCAATAACTGTGAACTTTTCCAGCAAATAATCAAATAAAAATGAGAGGAAACATATCATCAAAAAGTTTTTCACTAATTAACTAACTCGGACATAGTAACTTCGCATGTTTTTTCTTTTGTATACAACAAATATCTAACTACGAAACCGACAGGTACTTATAATTGTAAATAACACACCAAATGAAAGAGCAACTCAAACAGTTTTGTTGTATACCTGTGCGCAATGGGAAGAGTATGGAATGGCAAAGAGTGACTGAAAAATGTGTTGAACGAGTGCAGGTCAGACAAAGAGAAACGTACTGTGACATGAAAAATATTGATGATTCACGACAGCTTTCTTATGCAAACTACTAATGAATTATATTAGCTGCTTGTGAAGAGTTCCCAAAAAACACGAGAAAATAAAATGAGACTGGTAAAGTAACACTCTTGAGATGAATCTTTAATTTAAAAAGAAACGCCACCAACAGCCAAAGAAAATACAAAATTTTTTTCACACTTAAAACGAAAAGCAAATGTAAGCTATTTTCTTAGTTACTCAAAATTGCCACGATTAAGCAGCCGAAATTGCGAAAACTGTTTCATCTTTTTCCGACCGAATGTGATTGCTCTCGTATTAAGCAGCATTAAAATTCCAGGGAACTGCGGTCAGAGTACAAGAAATTGTGAACAGTGACACTGTTCTCGACATTATCAACGTTTTTTCGGGTGTCTTGAATTAACAACAGTGGTACTGAGTGAGTTATCCATCATCATCCGTCACAGTAATGAGCGCCGCTTCGTAATTTAACCGTAGCCAACCAAGTTGTGTACTTGGCGGCCTACGACGTTAACGGATATATAATTCCTGTAACAAATTGCTCTGCATGTCCCGTCACTCATGTAACAACGGCGAACGCTTCCTGGAACCCTGGGACAACGGTTAGCACACGTTATCCAGTAACTAATGAGCGACATTCGGTGTATTTTTTGAAGCCATCAATCTTTTTACTTTTCAGGTGTGTTTCTTTATCGTTTTTTATATTGCACAACTTACTTTGCCTCTAGATAACTGATATTTTTACTAATTCGCTTTATACATTTCGATCCTGAGTCCTTCCCATATACTAATATATATATTATACCACTCTATTTAGCTAAAAAAGCAACTACTCAAACAAGCCCCAACAAATACCTAATTTTTCAGGTTCCCCTTTTCGTAATTAATATCCAAATAGTTGGTTACACCAATATGTCGCGCATATTTTCGTATTTTGCTTTGTCCACGTCCTACAGCGCCACACATTCATGAAATATGGAGCCTACGTCCTCTGATGTCGCGAGGGTGTTCGCGGTTTAGACTGCCAATGAGCATAGTCAGTAGTCTGTTAAAAAGAGTTAATATTGTTATGAAACTTAAAAACAGGGACCTTAAGAAAACAGATGGAAGCGGTGTCTGCACGTTATTATAGTGACAACATTACATTATAGTTACACTGTGGTTAGTCTTTTATGGTGTAGGCTGCAGACACTGAAACTAAGTCTGTAATTATTTTATTATACAGGGTGTTTCAAAACCAATATACTAGTTTTAAGGTTATGTAGCACATATTACATTCCCCTTACAGTTATAAATAATACACCAAATGAAAGAGAAACACAAATGTTTTTCTTACAGTAATTCAATGTGAACACTGATCACACATCGAGTCGATAGGCGAGTTGTTCCGAAACCTTGCTCGATGTGTCTGGAGTAACTGTTGCAATAACACTATTTCTAAAGTAGGATAGATCAGCTGATATCCGAGGCACATACACATGATGGCATCAGATCGTGTGTGAACGTGGAAGTTATGCATAAAATGCTGTGTGAACAGGCCCCTTACGCCCAATCCGCCGGTTGGATACAACGGAGTTATGCTTGTGAGGCGGCACATTATCTTGCTCCCAAATAAAGATATGTTGTTCAGCTTCTTCCCACTGAGGCACGGGCCATAGCTGTAGCACATCAAGATAAGAAACATCAGTTGCAGGTGATTCGCCGAAAAAGAAAGGCCCATAAACTTTCCGCGGGGATATTTCTTGGGGCTAAGCGTGAAAGACTTGCACTCGTTCAACACGTTTTCAGTCACTCTTTGTCATTCCATACTCTTCCCATTGAGCACAGGTATGCAACAAAACTGTTTGAGCTGCTCTTTCATTTGGTGTATTACTTACAATTGTAAGTTGAACGTAATAAATGCTACAACACCTTAAAACTGGTATGTTCATTTTGAAAGACTCTGTATTAAACAGTGACCTATAAAATTTTCCCTGACGAAGACAACTCAAATTTAACCTATTCATTTATTAACGACAATATGCAAGGCCAATGCAATCTGACTGCTATGCAGTGACAATATGACTTCCAATAATTAACATAAAAGAATGGCCTGAATTGCAAAAAATCATAACAACAATAAAAATAAAGAAATATGAAATTTATGAAATATGAAACGACCCCCAATTCGGTTAATTGCCTAAACTCATTTCAATCACGAATCCCGATAGTCGAAACCCCATTTTTTATTTTATTACTCACTTACCTCACAGAAAATCTTCATAACACGAACTACAGCAATTACAGCAAGCAGCAGCTAAGCCAGCCAAATAAATGATTCTAACTACTGTAGACTCTGTTTATTAGGAGGCATATGGTTAGCAAATGAAAGACTTTGTTGAAGAGCAAACAACGTATTTAGAAAATTTTACCTTATTCATGTGACATCCAGTTCCAAGAATTATATAGTTGTCAATAATTCCACTGCCCAAACATTACCTATCAAACATACGTCATCATACATTTCATTGCATCTCACTTTACAATGCATGTCCTACCAATACAGAGTCCCCATTAAAAAAAAAATGTTCATACACTATCCACTCGCTAACTGCCAGTCCGTCGGGGTACCAGCAGTAATGAGCAGCTCGGGTGGCTGACTAGTGGGATAAGGATATCATGTAGAACAAAGCGGGAATAGAATAGCTAATTCACAGGATAAAACTAAAACCATATGGTCAGTTGTGAAGGAAGTGTCTGGTCAGCAGCACAAGGTCGACGATATAAAGTCAGTTCGCAATAAAAATATTTCTCTTACTCATAAATCAGATATATGTACAGTATTTAACAATCATTTTCTGAGCATTGCTGGTGAATTAAATAAAAATTTAGTTTCTACAGGAAATCATATAACTTTCTTGGCAAATGCCTTTCCGAGATTGATGTCTCAAATACTCCTCTGTGATACAGACAAGAGGGAGCTTGTGTCAATAATTAAATCACTGAAGACTATGGACTCTCATGGTTATGATGGAGTGTCTAGCAGAATATTAAAGTACTGTGCTGCACATGTTAGCCCTGTATTTAGCCATATTTGTAATTTTTCCTTTAGGAATGGTCAGTTTCCTGAGCGGTTAAAGTACTCAGCAGTAAAGCCGCTTTATAAAAAAGGAGAAAGGGATAAAGTAGATAATTTTAGACCTATTTCTATGCCAGAAGTGTTTGCAAAAGTTATTCAAAAGGTTGTGTATGTAAGGATAATTGATCATTTTATATCATACGATTGGCTATCAAATGTACAGTTCGGCTTTAGAAGACGTTTAACAACTAAAAATGCTATAGTCTCTTTTCTCTGTGATGTTCTGAATGGGCTAAACAAAACCTTTCGAACGCTTGGCGTAATTTTTGTTGATCACAAAATATTGCTCCAGAAGTTGGACCATTACGAAATACTGGGAGTAGCTCACAATTGGTTCACCTCTTACTTTAGCAACAAGCAGCTAAAGGTCATTATTCACAATGTTGATGTGGGACCTGAGTGGGGTACTGTCAGGTGGGGGAGGGGGGGGGGCAGGGATCAGTGTTGGGGCCACTCCTGTTCCTTATTTATATAAATGATGTGCCCGCTAGTATTACGAGTAACTCTAAAATATTTCTCTTTGCCGATGACACTAGCTTGGTGGTAAAGGATGTTGTGTGAAACATTGGTTCGGTTTCAAATAGCGCAGTTCATGACCTAAGTTCATAGCATGTAGAAAATAAACTAACGCTAAATCACAGTAAGATTCAGATTTTACAGTTTCTATCACACAATTCAATAAAACCTGACATTTTAATCTCACAGAATGGGCATACGATTAGTGAAACTGAACCGTTAAAATTTCTAGGTGTTCAGATAGATAGTAAGTTGTCATTGAAAGCCCCCTTTTAGGATCTTGTTCAAATACTTAATACTGCCATTTTTACTATTCGAACGGTATCAGAAGTGAGTGAAACTTCGACAGGAAAATTAGTCTACTTTGCTTATTTTCATTCGCTTATGTCGTATGGTATTATATTTTGGGGTAACTCGTCCCATTCTACAAGGATATTTTTGGCTCAGAAACGGGCGGTTCGGGCAATAAGTGGTGTGAGTTCACGAACCTCTTGTCGACCTCTCTTCACGACTATGGGTATTTTGACATTGACCTCTCAATATGTATATTCCTTATTGTCGTTTCTTGTTACCAATATTAGTTTATTGTCAAGAATAAGCAGCCTTCACTCCGTTAATACTCGGCAGAAATCAAACCTGCCTTTGGATCGGACTTCCTTAACACTTGTGCAAAAAGGTATGCAGTATACTGCTGCATCCATTTTCAATAAGCTGCCACTCGAATTCAAAAATCTTAGCAGTAATCCACGAGCTTTCAATTGGAAGCTGAAGAGTTTCCTCATGGGCCACTCCTTCTATTCTGTCGAGGAGTCCCTTGAAAAATTGAGGTGACTCTTATTGTATTGCTGATAATGTTTACTTAAAATTATGGACTGACTTTTTTCAGGTTCATGAACATTTATTTTCATCTGTTATTACTTTTACGTTGTAATTTCATGTACTGACACGTTCCATGACCATGGAGATTTGCTCCTCAGTTTGGTCCTACGGAACTTGACGTGTAAATAAATAAAAAATAACTGAATCTCTCGCCGAGGGCGCAAAGTGCTGCAGCGGTGTTAACACAGTCTACAGCGCTGCCAACAAAGAGACAGGCTACTTACAACAGCGCAGCATTTCTGTGTAGTGTCTACGAAGCTGTGATACAGGGAGTGAAAAAGACATGGAAACACCTAGAACTCAACACATTATCATGCGTAATACGATAGAGGAAACCATAGGCGTTATCGTTTCGGGATCGATAAATATAGGTCCCAAATGGTTTTCAAGGGAATCTTATACTACAGTTCTTCCCACAAACCTTCAGTAATCACAGGTTCCTTTTGCTGTCGTAACACATCACATGTATACTGCCACATTTGTAAACAAATATGGCGTCTGGAATCAGCTGTCAGAATTGGATTTATATACCACCTGAAGTACACACACATATATTTCACACCTCAAAACAAACACCGCCAAATGCTTAAAGCAATTATTCTGTACTAATATTGTTATGATGTATATTCTTTGCACTTTGCGATTATGTCTTCACTTCTGCTATACGAACCTTGCACCCAGCTGATTCCAGACGCCATATTTGTTTACAAATGTGGCAGTATACATGTGATGTGTTACGACAGCAAAAGGAACCTGTGATCACTGAAGGTACTGTAGTTTACTTATTTAATGTTTACCATTAGATATCAGTTTAATTTTTCGTCCAAAGTAATCCTAAACCATACTTTGAAATAGTGTCTCGTTTCTCCACTAGGCAGTGGCACAAGTTCCTCCAAAAATCGTAACACAACACACACACAAATGTAATACTTACTAATGTAAATCCACCCGATGATGGCGAAACGCGTCGTGGAAATAAATAAAACGGTGACTGGTAACAGTGAACTTGTTTCATTTAATGTCAGTAACAGTCACGGTAAAGCCTAACCTAAAAATGTTTGCATTTAATGACAAATATTAATTATTCCTATTTAATCCTGTTAATAAAATATAAACATCTTTCATAAATTGTGATTTAACAATAAACAATAGAAATATACACTTCTTACAACATGTCTACGTACACAATCACCAAATAAATGAAGGATATATGTAGAGGATGCTGTAAAATTCCCCTTGCAGACTTACAGGATTTGTAGAGGAGGCTGAATAGATTACTTGAATTGGTACCCATGTCCGAAAACGTACCATTTCCGTACTACAACCATTTGAAAACATTTTGGTAATGCGACCACTTTTACAAGTAATTTTTTATGCGTCACATTACTTGTTTTACAGTTCCGCACATTAATAACCAAAGAAAGAAAAATGGAACTTAATCAGTTTTTACAAACACTGCTGTGTACAGATAAAGTTAAACTGCTTTTGCCCTTTTCAAAGGACGGTTAGCACTCTGATCCATTATAAATAATGTCTGATATGGCGGCATCCAGGTTCAGTGCACACGTTGTAGTAATGAATGATATTGTTCTCTTGTACGTGATGCAGTATGAGCTCCTCCAGTTCTGGTGTGCGGCGTCTGCTTTGAGTACCACAGTCACTCCTGGTGACGGTGAAGGCACCTCTTTCCCATTATCTTGAGTATCGCCATACAGAAGGATCATTTTGGTGTGTTCCGTAAACTTGAATTGTTGCTCTAACACTCGCATGCTCATGAATGAGGCTCGAATCACGTCAGAGAGGTAGGACAGACGCTAAATGACATCAGCCGATTCAGTGTAACCACCTCCCATCATAACTACCCAGTTGCATACCTACCTAGCAAACATATTGAAACGTCCCCTTTGAAAAATTTATACACGACTGTGCTTAAACTGACACACAATATTTTTAGCGCAACGCAATCTGACTATCAAAGATCCCTGCAAAAGAATGGCCCTGAGTAACATTAAACTATACCTTTCACAAATCATTTACCTCACAAAAATCTTCATTACTCGAACTACTGCAATACAGCGAGCGCCACTTCTGCCAGCTAAATAAAAGATTCAAACTACGGAAGGCACTAACTACTGATAGGGATAGTTAGCAAATGAAAGATATTAATAGAGAACAAACAATGTATTTACCTTAATAGTCATAATATATATAGCAGTTCATGACAAATTACAAAACTCCGCCATCTCTCTCCCCACATCCACCACTGCTGGCGGCTCACTTCCAACTGCGCAACGCTACGCGCTGTTCACAGCCAGTTGCCTAACACTACAATGGCGAGTATTACAACAATGCAAACCAGCCACAGACTCCACACAGCACAGCCAGTGATTTTCATACAGAGGTGGCGTTACCAATAAAAAAACCTAAACAGCCCACTTACAATATTATTCAAATGACTGTAGCATGGAAACGGTACATTTCCGAATATGGGTTCCAGTTGGAATACTGTTTACTCAGTCCCCTCTACAATCTTAGAAGTTTGTACGAGGAACTTTAGAGCACCCTATATTCAAGTTGTCTCAGAGTGTATGCCTCTATAACTTACAAACAACTAGCTGATGGGAATAGTTATTGCGGTAGGTTAACACGAGAAAAGTTACACTTTTTACGGAGTTTTGTGCTATTTTCGAAAGAGTTACACCGAAGAGATACAACTTTTTAAGTGTAACAATCATTCTATCATGCGCCGGAATCATTTAAATGAACTGTGTACAAATCAATTTAAATCACATTCCTATCACGTGTGTTTGGAAGCTACAATCCTCTAATATTTCAGGGGCGAATACCACACGCTGTACATAATGGTTGAATGTTTGGTGATGAATATTCTGGTGGCAGAATGGTGATTTAAATGAGGTGTCCAAATGTGTGTCCGTTTTCGTTAATGCACAACGCAGTGCGCCTTCTATAGGATCTGCGGACGAGATGAACCGTTGTCGGTCTCATGGAGCGCCGTGCTTCCTCGATACGCCGTTTTAGATCATTTGGGGTTGTGACGTCACTGACATAAACACGATTCTTCACATAGCCCCACAAAAAGAAACCTGCTAATGTTAAATCCGGCGACCGTGCGGGCCATTCATGCGCAGAATGGGCATGGTGACCATCGTGCTGATGTTTAGACACACATTTTCAATCAGAGTACCCAAACTGTCGACTATAAAAGTCCGATGTATGTCAGCTGACAATGTACCTGTGTAGTAGTGTGGACCGTTGACTTCATCCTGAAGGATTCCGCATCATACATTCATAGCCCACTGATCTTGATATTCGACAAGTCGTAGCCACCGAGGATTCTCTGCGGCCTAGTAGCGAATGTTATGATGGTTCACCGAACCACAAGTTATGAATGTGGAGTCATCTCAGAACATAAAACTTTAGAAAGAGTCCAGAGTGAAATTGCTCATGACCCATCCACAGAAAGTAGCTCTCGGATTGAAATCGTTCCTATGCAGCTGCTGGGTTAGTGACAGGTGGTACGGGTGAAACCTGTGATCCTAATTACACGCCACACACATGTGAGGCTGATAGCGGCGACTGCAGCAACGTCTCGTAAGCTGACATTGGAATCGTGGTGTATCTCCTCACTCCTTGCAGGTCTTCGTCTATTGCTGCTGCGTCTTCCCAAGGTGCCTGTTTCCCGAAATCGACGTTCAGCACGTAAGAACGTAATGCCTGCCGGAGCTCTACTCCTAGGATATCTCGCGTCATACGATATGGCTGATTGAGTAGAAGCGTGTCGGCATTCACCGAGCATCAGCTACATGTCAACGTAATCGTTGTACGTGTATGCCTTCTTCAGTCGACGTCAGTAATCGCAGCACACTGAACTCCGTTTGTTTGTGTGGTTCGATCTGTCACTTAAAGGCCTTGTACGGCGACCGTCGGGAGTCTAAACAGCGCATCGAGGAAGCTTGTCGCTCTGTGACATTGTCGACGTTACATCTCGTCCGCAGCATCTTTGGAAAGCGCATTGCGTTATGTACAGCGTGTGGTATCCACCCCTGAAACTTTGAAGGGTTGAAGCTCTCAAACCAAAAGTGATAGGCGTGTTATTTAAATTTATTTGTACACAGCTGGTTCATATGATTCCAGTGCACGATAGAATCAAATATTGTAACTATTATTCCATTTAAAAATTGTATCTCTTTGCTGTTTTTTGGAAAATAACACAATAAACTGTGTTCATAGCTCAGCAGAAAGTGTAAAGTTTCTTATGGTGACCTACACAATAAATTTCCACGTCACCTATTAGTTTGTAAGTTATATATACAGGGTGTTTTAGAAGTGGTGGTCAATAATCCGCACATGGAAAGTACAGACCAAAAGTAGCTAAAAAGCCACAATAAACATGGGTCCGCAAATGAACAGTTGCCGACTTACCGCAGTAATTCGAGTTGGGAACCAACTGAAAACGCCCCTGGATACCGTCGTATTTACGCTGGTATCTCATAGTTTGGGATCGAATATCTGTTTGTTTACGCATATGCAACTACTTCCCTTTGCTCCTTAGTGCACTGTGCCGTACCGGCCTAACAATCAGTTACGAACGTGAAGGCACCATGGGCAGAGGTTACTCCAGTGAAGAGTATTCTGACATGCACTTCATGTATGTCAAAGCGAATGGCAGTGTCCATGAGGCGGCACTAATGTATGAAGGAGCTTTTCCTCTCTGCAGGCAGCCTGACAGGCGTACATTTAGACGGTTACATCAGTGCCTTAGAGAAACCGGGAGTTTCTCACATCATGTACGAGAAGGTCGATCCGGATCCGTAACAACCTATGTCGAGGAAAGTGTGTTACGCAATGTACACTTATGTGCATGTACTTCAACAAGGCTCGCATTTATCCCATTTATTGTTTATCATCTATTACGGTACTGCCGCCTCGTTTTTTTATTCAATTTACTAGCGTCACTAATTTCCTGCCTTACTTGCCTGTTGGCGGCAGCAGCAGCGCCAATCGATAAGTGCACTGTCCTACCATCTCTGGAGTGACCGATAGTATTTCCGAGTCGTCGTGTGTCTGCCACTCAGTTCCAGACGGACCAGCAGTGTAGTCGGGACGCAACAGTGAAGTCTGGGTCGTGCGCCGACCGTTGACGACACACATGAACTGTCCGACGGAGGGAGATTATAGTTGGACTACCGTTGGTTGATCATCTCATCGGCATACGTATATTTGGTCTTCTCACCGTTTCCGGGCCTGGGCAGTTGATCGGTTGGCGTGGAGTAGCGAGGAAGTCTCCGTGGCGCGTGTCTGGCCGGCACCGCTGGCGGGGTCCACGCGCTGTCGGAGTGTGAAGGGCTGTTCCCATTGTTACGAGGCCCGTGGTTCACCGATCCCTGACACGAAAGCTGAGTCTTTACTGAATCTACCTGTCAGCCCCAACTGTTCACATTGTGTCGTTTGAATTTAGTTGTGGGCTGTTGGGACCTCCTGTCACTTGGTCCGTTGAATTGCAGGCCGACCCTCGTAACTTCTGAGCGTGCTTGGGTGTGCTGACTTGTTGTTTGTACTTGTGTGGCTTCTAGCCGATTTTTTAAAATGAAGTTTGTTTTGCCCTTAAGGCGTAAGATTCCTTAGGCCTCCAGGCTAATTTAAAGAACTGTTTCACGTAAGACCTTTGGCATTTTAAAGGCTTTAATGTTGTTGAATTTTAAGTGTTGCGCCTTCAGCCAGTTTTGAGTTTGAGTTGTTTTGCTCTTAAGGGGCTCCGGAAAGGCTCAAAATCATGAAAAGTTCAATTTTTACTTTTTTTGCGTTTTCTGAATCTGCAGACTATTACCTTTTAATAGATATATAATTTATTCAATTCCGAAGACTGCAACTATTTTTAAATTTTTTTTGAAATGTGTTCTACATGGGCGTGACCCACTGTGGCGCTGTTAAACTGCTGTCAAATGGTGTTATTATTAACGTCCGTGTTCATCAGGTACATTTTAGTGATGTGAGATAAAGTATGTGTTGTGGCTAACCTGTGATGGTTCAATATATATCGTTGGTGTGATTGTCGATTGTTTCATGTTTATTTACTCTGTCGTTATCTCGAAAATATTCGTAATTAATTCTGTTTCTTGAGTCTCTGTTTTGTTGAAGTATAATAATGAGTAAAAGTAAAGTTATTAGAAATCCTCTGAAGGCTTTTAAGAAAAGGAGAAATGTTGGAAAGCCAAAGGTATGTGTTATTACTCTAAACAATAAAGACGATAACCAAGTGAGTGAACCTAACCTCTCAAGTACACCTGCCCATAGCAGTCAAAGTGGGAAAGAAAATACTTCACAGAAAAAGCTTGGTTCAATGAGTGAAAACTATGAATGTTTTATGGGCGAATCGGATGTGAATGAAATATTTGATATGTCGGTTCTCAAAGGAATTTTTTCAAACTGTGTAAGATGTATTCATTGTAGTGAAGTTGGTCTGGAACTCTCCATAATAAAGCACGTAGGACTTGCTAGTGAAATACAACTGAAATGTGATAAGTGTTCATACATGACCATCTTTTGGAACAGTGTTGCAGTAACTGCAACTGAAGAAAATGGTAGCAAAACCTACGAACACAACATTAGATTTGTTTACTCCTTGCGTTCAGTTGGTAAGTGTGCTACTGCAGGTGAAATTTTCTGTGGCATCATGAATCTTCCAAATCCCCCAACCAAGTTTACGACCTATAATAAATTAATAGGGTCTAAAGTAGAACATGTCTGTATAGAATCTATGAAGAACGCTGTGGAAGAGGCAGTAATGGAAAATAATGGTAACAGAGATTTGACTGCAGCGTTCGATGGTGCCTGGCATAAACGGGGACACACATCTCTTCATGGTGTAGTATCTGCCACCAGTATGTATACAGGGAAAGTTTTAGATGTAGCAGTAATATCAAAGTATTGTAGATGTCCACAAAAATATAAAGGTACACATGAAAATAGTTGCAAAGCTAACTATAGTGGCAGTAGTGGAGGAATGGAAGTGGCTGGTGTTGCCAGTATATTCCAGCGTTCTGAGGCGTGTGATAAAGTGCGATATGTTAATTACCTTGGTGACGGTGATTCTAAAAGTTTCAAACATGTTCAAGGACTGAAGCCCTATGGTGATGATGTTGTAGTGCAGAAATTTGAGTGTATTGGACACGTACAGAAGTGAATGGGAACAAGACTTCGGCGACTGAAAGCTTCGTACAAAAAACAAAAACTCAGTGATGGTAAAGGGTTGGATGGGAAGGGAAGGTTAACTGACAGTGTAATTGACAAAATACAGAACTATTATGGAATGGCTATTAGGCAAAATACACAAAGTGTCGACGAAATGAAGAAGGCTGTTTGGGCTCTTTTTTTTTCATACTTCTTCAACCGATGAAAATCCCCAACGTAGCTTGTGTCCCAAAGAAGAAGACAGTTGGTGTAAATATAATAAAGGATTGCTAACTGGTGAAGTGTACACTCATAAGCATAGTCTGCCTCATGCAATAATGGAGGTGATAAAACCTATTTTCAGAGACTTAGCAGCACCTGAACTGTTGAAAAAGTGTATTCACGGAAAAACTCAAAACCCCAATGAAAGTGTAAATAGTGTTATATGGTCGAGAATCCCCAAGACTATATTTGTTGGAATAGAAACACTTCACTTTGGTGTGTATGATGCTGTTGCGACTTTCAATGATGGCAACATTGTAAGGTGTAAGGTATTTAGAAATATGGGAATGAAGATAGGTTCTAACATGGTACGAGCGATGCTTGCTTTAGACAAGAAACGCCTTCGGGCTGCAGACAGGGCTGTAAAGAGTCTAGAAATACAAGCAAGAGTAAACAGGAGGAGGAACAAGAGGAAGCTGGAGGAGGAGTTTGCAGAGGATGAAGATAATCCATCCTATGGACCTGGAATGCGCTAAAAAGTTAATCCAATCTTTGTCGCTCGATTCCCAAAACTTTTATTTTCTCATACTAATTACATGTTTTCTAAGGATCTTCCAAACATATTTGTTTCAAACTTTCAGTAAATGTTACACAGTACCTTCTGCATAATTTAACACAGCCTTTTTCCAAAATACTGTATATTTTTGAATATATAAATAAAAAATTGCAAAAAAATGTTGTGAATTTTCATTACAAATGAAAAAAAATCATCTTTAATAACTGAACTAAAATTTTGTAAAATCCCTGTGTTAAGTTGTAGCCCATATTCCAATAAATAATCTGTAAAAATTTCAACTTCCTACCTCAAATACTTTGTGAGGAAAGATGTAATTTATAAGTGTTATTTTAACATTGCAAGTATAGGGCGTTCCAGAGCCCCTTAAGGCCTTCAGCCTAAATTAAAGAACTGTTTCACGTAAGCCCTTTGGTATTTAAAAAATTAATGTTATAGAGTTTTAAGTGTTAGGACTTCAGCCGATTTGAGTTTAACTTGTTTACTCTTACAGTGTCTGATTCTTTGGTCCTTCAGCATAACTAAAGAACTGTTTTAAGATTAGGTTTTGCCTTTAAAAAAAATTTTTTTTTGCCTAATTAAGAACTGTTTTACGTAAGGCCTTCGTTCGTTTTTAAAAAAATTTAATGTTGAAACTTCCTGGCAGATTAAAACTGTGTGCCGGACCGAGACTCGAACTCGGGACCTTTACCTTTCGCGGGCAGAAGTAAAGCTGTGAGGACGGGGCGTGAGTCGTGCTCGGGTAGCTCAGATTGTAGAGCATTTGCCCGCGAAAGGCAAAGGTCCCGAGTTCGAGTCTCGGTCCGGCACACAGTTTTAATCTGCCAGGAAGTTTCATATCAGCGCACACTCCGCTGCAGAGTGAAAATCTCATTCTGGAAATTTAATGTTGTTTAGCCTTAAGAGTTGGGCTTTCAGCCGATTTTGAAATCAAACTGTTTGCTCTGAAAATCTCAGATTCGTCGGGCCTTCAGCCTAAATAAAGAACTTTTGTAAGGTAAGGCTTGCCTTTTAAATTTCTAATTTTGCTTGTATTTTAAGTTATTGGCCTTTAGCAATTTTTAAATTAAAGTGGCTTTCAGATGGTGATTAAGTCCCAAAGATTAAAGCTGTGTGTTTAAAAAAAATTTTGGGATTCTTGTAATGTTTGATCAAATAGTAAATTTGTATGTTTGAGTGTAATGACAGCCCCTTATTTTGGCCCCTTTTCACAATTTAAACTACCTGTCCTGTCCTGCGGATTAAGCAGGGCGTCTCAGATAGCTACCCGAGCGTGTCCTAAGTAATAGCAGTATATGGTATATTTTACATCGGCAATTACTCTATCTGCAGAGAGTTTAATACCTCAACAATACAGACTTCCCTCCTTGAGAGAATTTCTGCCAACGGATGCAACGTACCTTGAAGATCCTCTTTCTAAGGAGTAATATGTTCACAAATGAGGCTGGATTTACGGGTTACAGTATTTTTTTAACTACCATAACTGTCACATTTGGGCCGATGTCAGTAATAATGCAACAAACGTATCACAACAGCAGCTTATTCGTTGGACGTCTTGGTAGAACTGCTCGGAGACCGCACAATTGGACCACACTTCCTACCACAGAGACTAACCGGACAGCAGTAAATACGGTTTCAGCGACTGTACTTCCAGACCTACACGATGATGTCCCACTGAACCAACGCCTGAACATGTGGTTCAGCACATTTTCATTTACGACTGTGCCGGCTTCTAAATCGCACATGAGGATAACATTGAAACTTGTTGGCAGATTAAAATTGTGTGCCAGACCGAGACGCGAACTCGAGTTCGAGTCTTGGTCCGGCACACAGTTTTAATCTGCCAGGATGTTTCATATCAGAGCACACCCCGCTGCAGAATGAAAATCTCATTCAAGGTCAACATTGCTTAGATAGAGGATGGTCTGTTCCACGGCCTCCAAGGTCTCCAGATTTAAATCCCATTGATTTCTGCGCGTGGGGTCATGTCAAAAAGCCTAGTCTACGTTAACGAGTTCAACTCTCTTGAGGACTTACGCTTGCGGCTTGAAGCAGCCTTCCAGCATTTACCGAATTCTCCAAGACTGCCTTAGAGGATTCGTAACTCGTTTCGGAGATGAGTTCAACGTCGCATTCAGACGTGTGGATAACATTTCGAACACCTACTTTAAGTTTCAGAGATGCCATATGTTGCTAGACACCGGTGAACTGCAACAGAGAATGTGTTGCATCTCGACAACCAGCGATTTGTTGATCCATGTTTATTGGGGCCTTTTAGCTACTTTTGGTGTGTACTTTCCATATATACGGAGTGTACATTTTACGCTGACAAACCAGAATAACTTGAAAAATAAGCTTCACACGAAAAAAGTGTAGATCCAAAGTTGAATATTTTCGAGGGAGACATTTGCTACTGCTAAAATTAGCCCACCATTCCAGCCTCAGGGGGTGGGGCGGGAGGCAGCTTTAATATTTCAAATGGGAACCCCCATTTTTTTTTATTGCAGAATCAGATTGTACATAAACTACTACGTACATTTTGTCTTAAACATTTGTTCTGATTCTTGGTAGTTGGCGCTGTAATTCAAGAAAATCCATTTTTGGGTGTAAAATGGTAACGGATACATAAAAAATACTTATTTACTTCCTAAATTTTGATTCGCTAAAGCTGAAACTCTCCCTCTCTCCCCAGAGGGTGGTGTTTGATAGATAGGAATTAGACTTACCCGAATCTACGGAAAAAATTAATGTTTGGGTCAACATTTGTAAACCCCACCTCCACAGGGTTGGGGAGGCGGGTTAATTTTAGCACCAGCAGATGTCCCCCTCGAAAATATTCAACTTTGGATTGTACACATTTTTTCGTGTGAAGCTTATTATATATATAGTGTAAATTTTAAGTTGACAAACCAGAGTAACTCGAAAAATAAGCTTCACACGAAAAAATGTGTACAATCCAAAGTTGAATATTTTCGAGGGGGACATCTGCTGGTGCTAAAATTAGCCCGCCCCCCATCCCCGTGGAGGTGGGGTTTACAAATGTTGACCCAAACATTATTTTTTTCCGCAGATTCGGGTAAGTCTCAAACCCCACCCTCTGGGGAGAGAGGGAGAGTTTTAGTTTTAGCGAATCAAAATTTACGAAGTAAATAAGTACTTTTTATTTATCCGTAACCATTTTCCACCCAAAAATGGATTTTCTTGAATTACAGCGCCAACTACCAAGAATCAAAACAAATGTTTAAGACAAAATGTACGTAGTAGTTTTTTTTATGTAGAATCTGATTCTGCAATAAAAAATGAGGGTTCCCATTTGAAATTTTAAAGTTACTCTGGTTTGTCAACTTAAAATTTACACCATATATATATATATATATATATATATATATATATATATATATATATGAGGAGTCTTGTGACGGTCCGCGCGCGGGTCCCCCCCCCCGGAGGTTCGAATCCTCCCTCGGGCATGGGCGTGTGTGTCGTTCTTAGCGTACGTTAGTTTAAGTAGTGTGTAAGCTTAGAACCGATGACTTCAGCAGTTTAGTTCCATAAGGCCTTACCACAAATTTAATTTAATGTATGCGCTAACAAAATACAGCAAGGAGCAGTTTTTGTAGGGTGAAATGTAAACAAACTATCTTGGTGTTGGAGTAACTGCGGGTGTTGAGCGAAACATCATTAAGAGACGAACTTCCCAATGGATGCAGTGTCGTTGGCCGCCGTTCACGGGCGCGTAATTCGTGCGGAAGCGGCAGGCGTCGATCACAGCACGAATTAGAGCTCTGGTCACGCGCTCCCGCTTAATGGTCCCGAGAGGGGCTCCGTCTTTGTCGCTGGAGCCACACCGCCACGTCAACTTAATGAACGCTGTTAGCTTTGGGCCCGCCGACATTAAAGCGCCGCTCGCCGGGACCTGGAGTGTATCGTAAATATCGACCGGCCGGCGCCGGTGAGTGCCTCGTCATCGGCTCGCCGTACACGTGTAGTTGCAGGCCAGCACCGGCCGAGGCTCCGGCCAGCACCTGGTGAGCAGGTGGAGCACCCAGTTACAACACGAACACCGTCATATGATGGCCCCATACGCTACGTAAGGAAATCAGCATCTTAGGTGTCATCCACTACTGTTCGTCCTGCAATCTAATACACCCACAGATAACATTTCCATCCATGTCAAGTAGCCTATCGCAGCTTTCGATACATAGGTATACAGGGTGTTACGAAAAGGTACTGCCAAACTTTCAGGAAACATTCCTCACACACAAAGAAAGAAAATATGTTATATGGACATGTGTCCGGAATCGCTTGCTTTCCATGTTACAGCTCATTTTATTACTTCTCATGGAATGGAAACACACAGCAACAGAACGTACCAGCGTGACTTCAAACACTTTGTTACAGGAAATGTTCAAAATGTCGTCTGTTAGCGATGATACATGCATCCACCCTCCGTCGCATGGAATCCCTGATTCGCTGATGCAACCCTGGAGAATGGCGTATTGTACCACAGCCGTCGACAATACGAGCACGAAGAGTCTCTACATTTGGTACCGGGGTTGCGTAGACAATAACTTTCAAATGCCCCCATAAATGAAAGTCAAGAGGGTTGAGGTCAGGAGAGCGTGGAGGCCATCGAATTGGTCCGCCTCTACCAAT
This sequence comes from Schistocerca nitens, assembly GCF_023898315.1. Lineage (NCBI taxonomy): Eukaryota > Metazoa > Arthropoda > Insecta > Orthoptera > Acrididae > Schistocerca > Schistocerca nitens. The sequence goes on from NC_064618.1 coordinate 269,703,454, forward strand.
CCATCGTTCACCGAATCTGTTGTTGAGAAGCGTACGAACACTTCGACTGAGATGTGCAGGAGCTCCATCGTGCATGAACCACATGTTGTGTCGTACTTGTAAAGGCACATGTTCTAGCAGCACAGGTAGAGTATCCCGTATGAAATCATGATAACGTGCCCCATTGAGCGTAGGTGGAAGAACATGCGGTCCAATCAAGACATCACCAACAATGCCTGCCCAAACGTTCACAGAAAATCTGTGTTGATGACATGATTGCACAATTGCGTGCTGATTCTCGTCAGCCCACATATGTTGATTGTGAAACTTTACAATTTGATCACGTTGGAATGAAGCCTCATCCGTAAAGGTAACATTTGCGCTGAAATGAGGATTGACACATCGTTGGATGAACCATTCGCAGAAGTGTACCCGTGGAGGCGAATCAGCTGATGATAGTGCCTGCACACGCTGTACATGGTACGGAAACAACTGGTTCTCCCGTAGCACTATCCATACAGTGACGTGGTCAACGTTACCTTGTACAGCAGCAACTTCTCTGACGCTGGCATTAGGGTTATCGTCAACTGCACGAAGAATTGCCTCGTCCATTGCAGGTGTCCTCGTCGTTCTAGGTCTTCCCCAGTAGCGAGTCGTAGGCTGGAATGTTCCGTGCTCCTTAAAACGCCGATCAATTGCTTACAACTTTCTGTCGGGAAACCTTCGTTCTGGAAATCTGTCTCGATACAAACGTACCGCGCCACGACAATTGTATTTGCGACTTTCCGATATTTCCAGTTTTTCGAATTTTGCAATTTTCCGATATTTGCAATTTTCACAAATATGCATTTTTCTCATATATGCGTTTTTGCCATGTATGCGTTTTTCCCATATATATAAGTTTTTCCCATACATGCGTCTTTCCCATATATGAGTTTTTCCCATATATGCGTTTTTCACATATTTGCGTTGTGGTGTCACCGCTAGACACCACACTTGCTAGGTGGTAGCTTTAAATCGGCCGCGGTCCATTAGTACATGTTGGACCCGCGTGTCGCCACTGTCAGGATCGCAGACCGAGCGCCACCACACGGCAGGTCTCGAGAGACTGACTAGCTCTCGCCCCAGTTGTACGACGACTTTGCTAGCGACTACACTGACGAAGCCTTTCTCTCATTTGCCGAGAGACAGTTAGAATAGCCTTCAGCTAAGTCCATGTCTACGACCTAGCAAGGCGCCATTAGCCTTAGATAGCTTGTATCTAAAGAGTCTCACTTGTATCGCCACAATCTCCAGATGGCTCATCAAGAACGATGTATACAATGAAGGATTAAAAGTTAAGTATTCAAGGAGCTACGTACTTTTCTTTATAACATTCATTACGTATCCTGTTTCAGACCTCACTCCATCCTTCGTGAGTTAGCGCGTGCATCTTAGCCGCCCCTTTCAATGAGTGTACGTAGTGTTGGCAAGTCTGCCGACACTACATGCGTTTTTCCCATATTTTCGTTTTCTTTGCATTAATCAAAAACCCAGCCTACCAAACGAGTCCTTCTTCTACTCAAGTTGTGCAAAAAAATTCTCGTCTCCCATATTTGCGGTTTTCCGATATTTGCGACTTTCCGAAATTTCCAGTTTTTTGAAATTTGCAACTTTCCGACATTTGCAATTTTCACATATATGCGTTTTTGCCCAATATGCGTTTTTCCCTTACATGCGTTTTTCCCATATATGCGTTTTTTCCATATATCCGTTTTCCACCTATATGCGTTTTCCACCTATATGCGTTTTTCCAATATTTTCGTTTTTTTGCCATATTGCGTTTTTCCCATTTTTGTGTTTTTCCCATATTTGCGTTTTTCTCATATTTGCGTTTTTCTCATATTTGCGTTTTTCCCATATTTGCGTTTTTCCCATATTTGCGTTTTTCCCATATTAGTGTTTTTCCCATATTAGTGTTTTTCCCATATTAGTGTTTTTCCCATATTTGCGTTTTTCCCATATTTGCGTTTTTCCCATATTTGCGTTTTTCCCATAATTGCGTTTTTCCCATATTTGCGTTTTTCCCATATTTGCGTTTTTCCCATATTTGCGTTTTTCCCATATTTGCGTTTTTCCCATATTTGCGTTTTTCCCCATATTTGCGTTTTTCCCCATATTTGCGTTTTTCCCATATTTGCGTTTTTCCCATATTTGCGTTTTTCCCATATTTGCGTTTTTCCCATATTTGCGTTTTTCCCATATTTGCGTTTTCCCCATATTTGCGATTTCCCCATATTTGCGATTTCCCCATATTTGCGATTTCCCCATATTTGCGTTTTCCCCATATTTGCGTTTTCCCCATATTTGCGTTTTGCCCATATTTGCGTTTTGCCCAAATTTGCGTTTTTCCTATATTTGCGTTTTTCCCATATATTGGATTTTTTTGCATTATTCAAAAACCCAGCCTACCAAAGGAGTGCTTCTTCTACTCAAGTTGTGCCAAATAATTCACATCTCCCATATTTGAGGTTTTCCGATATTTACGACTTTCCGATATTTCCAGTTTTACTTATTTTGCAATTTTCCTATATTTGCAATTTTCACATATATGCATTGGGCCCATAATTTTTTTTCTGCCATACTTGGGTGTTATCCCATATTTTCGTTTCTTCCCATATTTGCGTTTTTCCCATATTTGCGTTTTTCCCATATTTGCGTTTTTCCCATATTTGCGTTTTTCCCATATTTGCGTTTTTCCCATATTTGCGTTTTTCCCATATTTGCGTTTTTCCCATATTTGCGTTTTTCCCATATTTGCGTTTTTCCCATATTTGCGTTTTTCCCATATTTGCGTTTTTCCCATATTTGCGTTTTTCCCATATTTGCGTTTTTCCCATATTTGTGTTTTTCCCATATTTGTGTTTTTCCCATATTAGTGTTTTTCCCATATTAGTGTTTTTCCCATATTAGTGTTTTTCCCATATTAGTGTTTTTCCCATATTTGCGTTTTTCCCATATTTGCGTTTTTCCCATATTTGCGTCTTCCCCATATTTGCGTCTTCCCCATATTTGCGTCTTCCCCATATTTGCGTCTTCCCCATATTTGCGTCTTCCCCATATTTGTGTCTTCCCCATATTTGCGTCTTCCCCATATTTGCGTCTTCCCCATATTTGCGTCTTCCCCATATTTGCGTCTTCCCCATATTTGCGTCTTCCCCATATTTGCGTCTTCCCCATATTTGCGTCTTCCCCATATTTGCGTCTTCCCCATATTTGCGTCTTCCCCATATTTGCGTCTTCCCCATATTTGCGTCTTCCCCATATTTGCGTCTTCCCCATATTTGCGTCTTCCCCATATTTGCGTCTTCCCCATATTTGCGTCTTCCCCATATTTGCGTCTTCCCCATATTTGCGTCTTCCCCATATTTGCGTCTTCCCCATATTTGCGTCTTCCCCATATTTGCGTCTTCCCCATATTTGCGTCTTCCCCATATTTGCGTCTTCCCCATATTTGCGTCTTCCCCATATTTGCGTCTTCCCCATATTTGCGTCTTCCCCATATTTGCGTCTTCCCCATATTTGCGTCTTCCCCATATTTGCGTCTTCCCCATATTTGCGTCTTCCCCATATTTGCGTCTTCCCCATATTTGCGTCTTCCCCATATTTGCGTCTTCCCCATATTTGCGTCTTCCCCATATTTGCGTCTTCCCCATATTTGCGTCTTCCCCATATTTGCGTCTTCCCCATATTTGCGTCTTCCCCATATTTGCGTCTTCCCCATATTTGCGTCTTCCCCATATTTGCGTCTTCCCCATATTTGCGTCTTCCCCATATTTGCGTCTTCCCCATATTTGCGTCTTCCCCATATTTTTGTTTTTCCCATATTTGCGTTTGTCCCCTATATTGGCTTTTTTTGCATTATTCAAAAACCCAGCCTACCAAAGGAGTCCTTCTTCTACTCAAGTTGTGACAAATAATTCTCATCTCCCATATTTGAGGTTTTCCGATATTTGCGACTTTCCGATATTTCCAGTTTTTCGAATTGTGCAATTTTCCTATATTTGCAATTTTCACATATATGCATTGGTCCCATATTTGCTTTTCTGCCATACTTGGGTGTTATCCAAAATTTGCGTTTTTCCCATATTTGCGTTTTTCCCATATTTGCGTTTTTCCCATATTTGCGTTTTTCCAATATTTCCGTTTTTTCCATATTTCCGTTTTTCCCATATTTCTGTTTTTCCCATATTTCTGTTTTTCCCATATTTGCGTTTTTCCCATATTTGCGTTTTTCCCATATATGCGTTTTTCCCATATATGCGTTTTTCCCATATATGCGTTTTTCCCATATTTGCGTTTTTCCCATATTTGCGTTTTTCCCATATTTGCGTTTTTCCCATATTTGCGTTTTTCCCATATTTGCGTTTTTCCCATATTTGCGTTTTTCCCATATTTGCGTTTTTCCCATATTTGCGTTTTTCCCATATTTGCGTTTTTCCCATATTTGCGTTTTTCCCATATTTGCGTTTTTCCCATATTTGCGTTTTTCCCATATTTGCGTTTTTCCCATATTAGTGTTTTTCCCATATTAGTGTTTTTCCCATATTTGCGTTTTTCCCATATTTGCGTTTTTCCCATATTTGCGTCTTCCCCATATTTGCGTCTTCCCCATATTTGCGTCTTCCCCATATTTGCGTCTTCCCCATATTTGCGTCTTCCCCATATTTGCGTCTTCCCCATATTTGCGTCTTCCCCATATTTGCGTCTTCCCCATATTTGCGTCTTCCCCATATTTGCGTCTTCCCCATATTTGCGTCTTCCCCATATTTGCGTCTTCCCCATATTTGCGTCTTCCCCATATTTGCGTCTTCCCCATATTTGCGTCTTCCCCATATTTGCGTCTTCCCCATATTTGCGTCTTCCCCATATTTGCGTCTTCCCCATATTTGCGTCTTCCCCATATTTGCGTCTTCCCCATATTTGCGTCTTCCCCATATTTGCGTCTTCCCCATATTTGCGTCTTCCCCATATTTGCGTCTTCCCCATATTTGCGTCTTCCCCATATTTGCGTCTTCCCCATATTTGCCTCTTCCCCATATTTGCGTCTTCCCCATATTTGCGTCTTCCCCATATTTGCGTCTTCCCCATATTTGCCTCTTCCCCATATTTGCCTCTTCCCCATATTTGCCTCTTCCCCATATTTGCCTCTTCCCCATATTTGCCTCTTCCCCATATTTGCCTCTTCCCCATATTTGCCTCTTCCCCATATTTGCCTCTTCCCCATATTTGCCTCTTCCCCATATTTGCCTCTTCCCCATATTTGCCTCTTCCCCATACTTGCCTCTTCCCCATACTTGCCTCTTCCCCATACTTGCCTCTTCCCCATACTTGCCTCTTCCCCATACTTGCCTCTTCCCCATACTTGCCTCTTCCCCATACTTGCCTCTTCCCCATACTTGCCTCTTCCCCATACTTGCCTCTTCCCCATACTTGCCTCTTCCCCATACTTGCCTCTTCCCCATACTTGCCTCTTCCCCATACTTGCCTCTTCCCCATACTTGCCTCTTCCCCATACTTGCCTCTTCCCCATACTTGCCTCTTCCCCATACTTGCCTCTTCCCCATACTTGCCTCTTCCCCATACTTGCCTCTTCCCCATACTTGCCTCTTCCCCATACTTGCCTCTTCCCCATACTTGCCTCTTCCCCATACTTGCCTCTTCCCCATACTTGCCTCTTCCCCATACTTGCCTCTTCCCCATACTTGCCTCTTCCCCATACTTGCCTCTTCCCCATACTTGCCTCTTCCCCATACTTGCCTCTTCCCCATACTTGCCTCTTCCCCATACTTGCCTCTTCCCCATACTTGCCTCTTCCCCATACTTGCCTCTTCCCCATACTTGCCTCTTCCCCATACTTGCCTCTTCCCCATACTTGCCTCTTCCCCATACTTGCCTCTTCCCCATACTTGCCACTTCCCCATACTTGCCTCTTCCCCATACTTGCCTCTTCCCCATACTTGCCTCTTCCCCATACTTGCCTCTTCCCCATACTTGCCTCTTCCCCATACTTGCCTCTTCCCCATACTTGCCTCTTCCCCATACTTGCCTCTTCCCCATACTTGCCTCTTCCCCATACTTGCCTCTTCCCCATACTTGCCTCTTCCCCATACTTGCCTCTTCCCCATACTTGCCTCTTCCCCATACTTGCCTCTTCCCCATACTTGCCTCTTCCCCATACTTGCCTCTTCCCCATACTTGCCTCTTCCCCATACTTGCCTCTTCCCCATACTTGCCTCTTCCCCATACTTGCCTCTTCCCCATACTTGCCTCTTCCCCATACTTGCCTCTTCCCCATACTTGCCTCTTCCCCATACTTGCCTCTTCCCCATACTTGCCTCTTCCCCATACTTGCCTCTTCCCCATACTTGCCTCTTCCCCATACTTGCCTCTTCCCCATACTTGCCTCTTCCCCATACTTGCCTCTTCCCCATACTTGCCTCTTCCCCATACTTGCCTCTTCCCCATACTTGCCTCTTCCCCATACTTGCCTCTTCCCCATACTTGCCTCTTCCCCATACTTGCCTCTTCCCCATACTTGCCTCTTCCCCATACTTGCCTCTTCCCCATACTTGCGTCTTACCCATACTTGCGTCTTACCCATACTTGCGTCTTACCCATACTTGCGTCTTACCCATACTTGCGTCTTACCCAAATTCTTGTTTTTCCCCTATATTGGCTTTTTTTGCATTATTCAAAAACCCAGCCTACCAAAGGAGTCCTTCTTCTACTCAAGTTGTGACAAATAATTCTCATCTCCCATATTTGAGGTTTTCCGATATTTGCGACTTTCCGATATTTCCAGTTTTTCGAATTTTGCAATTTTCCTATATTTGCAATTTTCACATATATGCATTGGTCCCATATTTGCTTTTCTGCCATACTTGGGTGTTTTCCCATATTTGCGTTTTTCCCATATTTGCGTTTTTCCCATATTTGCGTTTTTCCCATATTTGCGTTTTTCCCATATTTGCGTTTTTCCCATATTTGCGTTTTTCCCATATTTGCGTTTTTCCCATATTTGCGTTTTTCCCATATTTGCGTTTTTCCCATATTTGCGTTTTTGCCATATTTGCGTTTTTGCCATATTTGCGTTTTTCCCATATTTGCGTTTTTCCCATATTTGCGTTTTTCCCATATTTGCGTTTTTCCCATATTTGCGTTTTTCCCATATTTGCGTTTTTCCCATATTTGCGTTTTTCCCATATTTGCGTTTTTCCCATATTTGCGTTTTTCCCATATTTGCGTTTTTCCCATATTTGCGTTTTTCCCATATTTGCGTTTTTCCCATATTTGCGTTTTTCCCATATTTGCGTTTTTCCCATATTTGCGTTTTTCCCATATTTGCGTTTTTCCCATATTTGCGTTTTTCCCATATTTGCGTTTTTCCCATATTTGCGTTTTTCCCATATTTGCGTTTTTCCCATATTTGCGTTTTTCCCATATTTGCGTTTTTCCCATATTTGCGTTTTTCCCATATTTGCGTTTCTCCCATTTTTCGATTTTACCATACTTTCGTTTTTCCCATACTTTCGTTTTTCCCATACTTTCGTTTTTCCCATACTTTCGTTTTTCCCATACTTTCGTTTTTCCCATACTTTCGTTTTTCCCATACTTTCGTTTTTCCCATACTTTCGTTTTTCCCATACTTTCGTTTTTCCCATACTTTCGTTTTTCCCATACTTTCGTTTTTCCCATATTTGCGTTTTTCCCATATTTGCGTTTTTCCCATATTTGCGTTTTTCCCATATTTGCGTTTTTCCCATAATTGCGTTTTTCCCATAATTGCGTTATTCCCATAATTGCGTTATTCCCATAATTGCGTTATTCCCATAATTGCGTTTTTTCCATATTTGCTTTTTTCCCATATTTGCTTTTTTCCCATATTTGCGTCTTTCTTGCATTAGTCAAAGACCCAGATTACCAAAGAAATCCTTCTTCTACTCAAGTAGTGCCGAATAATTCTCATCTCCCATATTTGCGATTTTCGATATTTGCAACTTTCCGATATTTCCAGTTTTTCGAATTTCGCAATTTTCCGCTATTTGCAATTTTCACATATATGCATTTTTCCCATATTTGCTTTTTAGCCGTTATATGCGTTTTTCCCATATTTGCTTTTTAGCCATTATATGCGTTTTTCCCATATATGCGTTTTTCCCATATATGCGTTTTTCCCATATATGCGTTTTTCCCATATATGCGTTTTTCCCATATAAGCTTTTTTCCCATATAAGCTTTTTTCCCATATACGCGTTTTTCCCATATATGCGTTTTTCACCTGTTTGCGTTTTTTACCTACATGTGTTGATCCCATATTTGCGTTTTTCCCATATTTGCGTTTTTCCCATATTTGCGTTTTTCCCATATTTGCGTTTTTCCCATATTTGCGTTTTTCCCATATTTGCGTTTTTCCCATATTTGCGTTTTTCCCATATTTGCGTTTTTCCCATATTTGCGTTTTTCCCATATTTGCGTTTTTCCCATATTTGCGTTTTTCCCATATTTGCGTTTTTCCCATATTTGCGTTTTCCCCGTATTTGCGTTTTTCAGATATTTGCGTTTTTCAGATATTTGCGTTTTTCCCATATTTGCGTTTTTCCCATATTTGCGTTTTTCCCATATTTGCGTTTTCCCAAATTTACGTTTTTTCCACATTTGCGTTTTTTCCATATTTGCGTTTTTTCCATATTTGCGTTTTTCCCATATTTGCGTTTTTCCCATATTTGCGTTTTTCCCATATTTGCGTTTCTTCCATATTTGCGTTTCTTCCATATTTGCGTTTCTTCCATATTTGCGTTTCTTCCATATTTGCGTTTCTTCCATATTTGCGTTTCTTCCATATTTGCGTTTCTTCCATATTTGCGTTTTTTCCCATAATTGCGTTTTTTCCCATAATTGCGTTTTTTCCCATAATTGCGTTTTTTCCCATAATTGCATTTTTTCCCATAATTGCGTTTTTTACATAATTGCGTTTTTCCCATAATTGCGTTTTTCCCATAATTGCGTTTTTCCCATAATTGCGTTTTTCCCATAATTGCGTTTTTCCCATAATTGCGTTTTTCCCATAATTGCGTTTTTCTTGCATTAGTCAAAGACCCAGATTACCAAAGAAATCCTTCTTCTACTCAAGTAGTGCCGAATAATTCTCATCTCCCATATTTGCGATTTTCGATATTTGCAACTTTCCGATATATCCAGTTTTTCGAATTTCGCAATTTTCCGATATTTGCAATTTTCACATATATGCATTTTTCCCATATTTGCTTTTTAGCCATTATATGTGTTTTTCCCATATTTGCTTTTTAGCCATTATATGCGTTTTTCCCATATATGCGTTTTTTCCATATATGCGTTTTTCCCATATTTGCGTTTTTCCCATATTTGCGTTTTTCCCATATTTGCGTTTTTCCCATATTTGCGTTTTTCCCATTTTTCGATTTTACCAAATTTTTGTTTTTCCCATACTTTCGTTTTTCCCATACTTTCGTTTTTCCCATACTTTCGTTTTTCCCATAGTTGCGTTTTTCCCATAATTGCGTTTTTCCCATAATTGCGTTTTTCCCATAATTGCGTTTTTCCCATAATTGCGTTTTTCCCATAATTGCGTTTTTCCCATAATTGCGTTTTTCCCATAATTGCGTTTTTCCCATAATTGCGTTTTTCCCATAATTGCGTTTTTCCCATAATTGCGTTTTTCCCATAATTGCGTTTTTCCCATAATTGCGTTTTTCCCATAATTGCGTTTTTCCCATAATTGCGTTTTTCCCATAATTGCGTTTTTCCCATAATTGCGTTTTTCCCATAATTGCGTTTTTCCCATAATTGCGTTTTTCCCATAATTGCGTTTTTCCCATAATTGCGTTTTTCCCATAATTGCGTTTATCCCATAATTGCGTTTATCCCATATTTGCGTCTTCCCCATATTTGCGTGTTACACAAATTTTTGTTTTTCCCATATTTGCGTTTGTCCCCTATATTGGCTTTTTTTGCATTATTCAAAAACCCAGCCTACCAGAGGAGTGCTTCTTCTACTCAAGTTGTGCCAAATAATTCTCATCTCCCATATTTGAGGTTTTCCGATATTTACTACTTTCCGATATTTCCAGTTTTACTTATTTTGCAATTTTACTATATTTGCAATTTTCACATATATGCATTGGTCCCATATTTGCTTTTCTGCCATACTTGGGTGTTTTCCCATATTTGCGTTTTTCCCATATTTGCGTTTTTCCCATATTTGCGTTTTCCCATATTTGCGTTTTCCCATATTTGCGTTTTTCCCATATTTGCGTTTTTCCAATATTTCCGTTTTTCCAATATTTCCGTTTTTCCAATATTTCCGTTTTTCCAATATTTCCGTTTTTCCCATATTTCCGTTTTTCCCATATTTCCGTTTTTCCAATGTTTCCGTTTTTCCCATATTTCCGTTTTTCCCATATTTCCGTTTTTCCCATATTTCCGTTTTTCCCATATTTCCGTTTTTCCCATATTTCCGTTTTTCCCATATTTCCGTTTTTCCCATATTTCCGTTTTTCCCATATTTCCGTTTTTCCCATATTTGCGTTTTTCCAATATTTGCGTTTTTCCAATAATTGCGTTTTTCCCATATTTGCGTTTTTCCCATATTTGCGTTTTTCCCATATTTGCGTTTTTCCCATATTTGCGTTTTTCCCATATTTGCGTTTTTCCCATATTTGCGTTTTTCCCATATTTGCGTTTTTCCCATATTTGCGTTTTTCCCATGTTTGCGTTTTTCCCATATTTGCGTTTTTCCCATGTTTGCGTTTTTCCCATGTTTGCGTTTTTCCCATGTTTGCGTTTTCCCCATATTTGCGTTTTCCCCATATTTGCGTTTTTGCCATATTTGCGTTTTTGCCATATTTGCGTTTTTGCCATATTTGCGTTTTTGCCATATTTGCGTTTTTGCCATATTTGCGTTTTTGCCATATTTGCGTTTTTGCCATATTTGCGTTTTTGCCATATTTGCGTTTTTCCAATATTTGCGTTTTTCCAATATTTGCGTTTTTCCAATATTTGCGTTTTTCCAATATTTGCGTTTTTCCAATATTTGCGTTTTTCCAATATTTGCGTTTTTCCAATATTTGCGTTTTTCCAATATTTGCGTTTTTCCAATATTTGCGTTTTTCCAATATTTGCGTTTTTCCAATATTTGCGTTTTTCCAATATTTGCGTTTTTCCAATATTTGCGTTTTTCCAATATTTGCGTTTTTCCAATATTTGCGTTTCTCCCATTTTTCGATTTTACCATACTTTCGTTTTTCCCATACTTTCGTTTTTCCCATACTTTCGTTTTTCCCATACTTTCGTTTTTCCCATACTTTCGTTTTTCCCATACTTTCGTTTTTCCCATACTTTCGTTTTTCCCATACTTTCGTTTTTCCCATACTTTCGTTTTTCCCATACTTTCGTTTTTCCCATACTTTCGTTTTTCCCATACATTCGTTTTTCCCATACATTCGTTTTTCCCATACATTCGTTTTTCCCATACATTCGTTTTTCCCATATTTGCGTTTTTCCCATATTTGCGTTTTTCCCATATTTGCGTTTTTCCCATATTTGCGTTTTTCCCATATTTGCGTTTTTCCCATATTTGCGTTTTTCCCATATTTGCGTTTTTCCCATATTTGCGTTTTTCCCATATTTGCGTTTTTCCCATATTTGCGTTTTTCCCATATTTGCGTTTTTCCCATATTTGCGTTTTTCCCATATTTGCGTTTTTCCCATATTTGCGTTTTTCCCATATTTGCGTTTTTCCCATATTTGCGTTTTTCCCATATTTGCGTTTTTCCCATATTTGCGTTTTTCCCATACTTTCGTTTTTCCCATACTTTCGTTATTCCCATATTTGCGTTATTCCCATATTTGCGTTATTCCCATATTTGCGTTATTCCCATATTTGCGTTATTCCCATATTTGCGTTATTCCCATATTTGCGTTATTCCCATATTTGCGTTATTCCCATAATTGCGTTATTCCCATAATTGCGTTATTCCCATAATTGCGTTATTCCCATAATTGCGTTATTCCCATAATTGCGTTATTCCCATAATTGCGTTATTCCCATAATTGCGTTTTGCCCATAATTGCGTTTTGCCCATAATTGCGTTTTGCCCATAATTGCGTTTTGCCCATAATTGCGTTTTGCCCATAATTGCGTTTTGCCCATAATTGCGTTTTTCCATATTTGCTTTTTTCCCATATTTGCGTTTTTCTTGCATTAGTCAAAGACCCAGATTACCAAAGAAATCCTTCTTCTACTCAAGTAGTGCCGAATAATTCTCATCTCCCATATTTGCGATTTTCGATATTTGCAACTTTCCGATATTTCCAGTTTTTCGAATTTCGCAATTTTCCGATATTTGCAATTTTCACATATATGCATTTTTCCCGTATTTGCTTTTTAGCCATTATATGCGTATTTCCCATATTTGCTTTTTAGCCATTATATGCGTTTTTCCCATATATGCATTTTTCCCATATATGCGTTTTTCCCATATATGCGTTTTTCCCATATATGCGTTTTTCACCTGTTTGCGTTTATTACCTACATGTGTTGATCCCATATTTGCGTTTTTCCCATTTTTGCGTTTTTCCCATATTTGCGTTTTTCCCATTTTTCGATTTTACCAAATTTTTGTTTTTCCCATACTTTCGTTTTTCCCATACTTTCGTTTTTCCCATACTTTCGTTTTTCCCATAGTTGCGTTTTTCCCATAATTGCGTTTTTCCCATAATTGCGTTTTTCCCATAATTGCGTTTTTCCCATAATTGCGTTTTTCCCATAATTGCGTTTTTCCCATAATTGCGTTTTTCCCATAATTGCGTTTTTCCCATAATTGCGTTTTTCCCATAATTGCGTTTTTCCCATAATTGCGTTTTTCCCATAATTGCGTTTTTCCCATAATTGCGTTTTTCCCATAATTGCGTTTATCCCATAATTGCGTTTATCCCATATTTGCGTCTTCCCCATATTTGCGTGTTACACAAATTTTTGTTTTTCCCATATTTGCGTTTGTCCCCTATATTGGCTTTTTTTGCATTATTCAAAAACCCAGCCTACCAGAGGAGTGCTTCTTCTACTCAAGTTGTGCCAAATAATTCTCATCTCCCATATTTGAGGTTTTCCGATATTTACTACTTTCCGATATTTCCAGTTTTACTTATTTTGCAATTTTACTATATTTGCAATTTTCACATATATGCATTGGTCCCATATTTGCTTTTCTGCCATACTTGGGTGTTTTCCCATATTTGCGTTTTTCCCATATTTGCGTTTTTCCCATATTTGCGTTTTCCCATATTTGCGTTTTCCCATATTTGCGTTTTTCCAATATTTCCGTTTTTCCAATATTTCCGTTTTTCCAATATTTCCGTTTTTCCAATATTTCCGTTTTTCCAATATTTCCGTTTTTCCCATATTTCCGTTTTTCCCATATTTCCGTTTTTCCAATGTTTCCGTTTTTCCCATATTTCCGTTTTTCCCATATTTCCGTTTTTCCCATATTTCCGTTTTTCCCATATTTCCGTTTTTCCCATATTTGCGTTTTTCCAATAATTGCGTTTTTCCAATAATTGCGTTTTTCCCATATTTGCGTTTTTCCCATATTTGCGTTTTTCCCATATTTGCGTTTTTCCCATATTTGCGTTTTTCCCATATTTGCGTTTTTCCCATGTTTGCGTTTTTCCCATGTTTGCGTTTTTCCCATGTTTGCGTTTTTCCCATGTTTGCGTTTTTCCCATGTTTGCGTTTTTCCCATGTTTGCGTTTTTCCCATGTTTGCGTTTTCCCCATATTTGCGTTTTCCCCATATTTGCGTTTTTGCCATATTTGCGTTTTTGCCATATTTGCGTTTTTGCCATATTTGCGTTTTTGCCATATTTGCGTTTTTGCCATATTTGCGTTTTTGCCATATTTGCGTTTTTGCCATATTTGCGTTTTTGCCATATTTGCGTTTTTGCCATATTTGCGTTTTTGCCATATTTGCGTTTTTGCCATATTTGCGTTTTTGCCATATTTGCGTTTTTGCCATATTTGCGTTTTTGCCATATTTGCGTTTTTGCCATATTTGCGTTTTTCCAATATTTGCGTTTTTCCAATATTTGCGTTTTTCCAATATTTGCGTTTTTCCAATATTTGCGTTTTTCCAATATTTGCGTTTTTCCAATATTTGCGTTTTTCCAATATTTGCGTTTTTCCAATATTTGCGTTTTTCCAATATTTGCGTTTTTCCAATATTTGCGTTTTTCCAATATTTGCGTTTTTCCAATATTTGCGTTTTTCCAATATTTGCGTTTTTCCAATATTTGCGTTTTTCCAATATTTGCGTTTTTCCAATATTTGCGTTTTTCCAATATTTGCGTTTTTCCAATATTTGCGTTTTTCCAATATTTGCGTTTTTCCAATATTTGCGTTTTTCCAATATTTGCGTTTTTCCAATATTTGCGTTTTTCCAATATTTGCGTTTTTCCAATATTTGCGTTTCTCCCATTTTTCTATTTTACCATACTTTCGTTTTTCCCATACTTTCGTTTTTCCCATACTTTCGTTTTTCCCATACTTTCGTTTTTCCCATACTTTCGTTATTCCCATATTTGCGTTATTCCCATATTTGCGTTATTCCCATATTTGCGTTATTCCCATATTTGCGTTATTCCCATAATTGCGTTATTCCCATAATTGCGTTATTCCCATAATTGCGTTATTCCCATAATTGCGTTATGCCCATAATTGCGTTTTGCCCATAATTGCGTTTTGCCCATAATTGCGTTTTTCCATATTTGCTTTTTTCCCATATTTGCGTTTTTCTTGCATTAGTCAAAGACCCAGATTACCAAAGAAATCCTTCTTCTACTCAAGTAGTGCCGAATAATTCTCATCTCCCATATTTGCGATTTTCGATATTTGCAACTTTCCGATATTTCCAGTTTTTCGAATTTCGCAATTTTCCGATATTTGCAATTTTCACATATATGCATTTTTCCCATATTTGCTTTTTAGCCATTATATGCGTATTTCCCATATTTGCTTTTTAGCCATTATATGCGTTTTTCCCATATATGCATTTTTCCCATATATGCGTTTTTCCCATATATGCGTTTTTCCCATATATGCGTTTTTCACCTGTTTGCGTTTATTACCTACATGTGTTGATCCCATATTTGCGTTTTTCCCATATTTGCGTTTTTCCCATTTTTGCGTTTTTCCCATATTTGCGTTTTTCCCATATTTGCGTTTTTCCCATATTTGCGTTTTTCCCATATTTGCGTTTTTCCCATATTTGCGTTTTTCCCATATTTGCGTTTTTCCCATATTTGCTTTTTTCCCATATTTGCTTTTTTCCCATATTTGCTTTTTTCCCATATTTGCTTTTTTCCCATATTTGCTTTTTTCCCATATTTGCTTTTTTCCCATATTTGCTTTTTTCCCATATTTGCTTTTTTCCCATATTTGCTTTTTTCCCATATTTGCGTTTTTCCCATATTTGCGTTTTTCCCATATTTGCGTTTTTCCCATATTTGCGTTTTTCCCATATTTGAGTTTCTTCCATATTTGCGTTTCTTCCATATTTGCGTTTCTTCCATATTTGCGTTTCTTCCATATTTGCGTTTCTTCCATATTTGCGTTTCTTCCATATTTGCGTTTCTTCCATATTTGCGTTTCTTCCATATTTGCGTTTTTTCCATATTTGCGTTTTTTCCATATTTGCGTTTTTTCCATATTTGCGTTTTTTCCATATTTGCGTTTTTTCCATATTTGCGTTTTTTCCATAATTGCGTTTTTCCCATAATTGCGTTTTTCCCATAATTGGGTTTTTCCCATTATTGGGTTTTTCCCATAATTGCGTTTTTCCCATAATTGCGTTTTTCCTATAATTGCGTTTTTCCCATAATTGCGTTTTTCCCATAATTGCGTTTTTCCCATAATTGCGTTTTTCCCATAATTGCGTTTTTCCCATAATTGCGTTTTTCCCATAATTGCGTTTTTCCCATAATTGCGTTTTTCCCATAATTGCGTTTTTCCCATAATTGCGTTTTTCCCATAATTGCGTTTTTCCCATAATTGCGTTTTTCCCATAATTGCGTTTTTCCCATAATTGCGTTTTTCCCATAATTGCGTTTTTCCCATAGTTGCGTTTTTCCCATAGTTGCGTTTTTCCCATAATTGCGTTTTTTCCATAATTGCGTTTTTTCCATAATTGCGTTTTTCCCATAATTGCGTTTTTCCCATAATTGCGTTTTTCCCATAATTGCGTTTTTCCCATATTTGCGTTTTTCCCATATTTGCGTTTTTCTTGCATTAGTCAAAGACCCAGATTACCAAAGAAATCCTTCTTCTACTCAAGTAGTGCCGAATAATTCTCATCTCCCATATTTGCGATTTTCGATATTTGCAACTTTCCGATATTTCCAGTTTTTCGAATTTCGCAATTTTCCGATATTTGCAATTTTCACATATATGCATTTTTCCCATATTTGCTTTTTAGCCATTATATGCGTTTTTCCCATATTTGCTTTTTAGCCATTATATGCGTTTTTCCCATATATGCGTTTTTCCCATATATGCGTTTTTCCCATATATGCGTTTTTCCCATATTTGCGTTTTTCCCATATTTGCGTTTTTCCCATTTTTCGATTTTACCAAATTTTTGTTTTTCCCATACTTTCGTTTTTCCCATAGTTGCGTTTTTCCCATAGTTGCGTTTTTCCCATAATTGCGTTTTCCCATAATTGCGTTTTTCCCATAATTGCGTTTTTCCCATAATTGCGTTTTTCCCATAATTGCGTTTTTCCCATAGGTAGGGTAGGTCGGGGAAGAATGCCAGTGTGCACTCGGTGTGCTTGCCGGGGGGTCTCGTCCGTAATGTGGAGGAGGCCCTTCCGGCAGCTATTGAACGCACTGGGTGTGACCGGCTGCAGATAGTAGCACATGTCGGAACGAATGACGCCTGCCGCTTGGGTTCTGAGGCCATCCTTGGTTCCTTCCGGCGGCTGGCTGATTTGGTGAAGACAACCAGCATCGCACGCGGAGTGCAAGCTGAGCTTAATATCTGCAGCATAGTGCCCAGAGTCGATCGCGGTCCTCTGGTTTGGAGCCGTGTGGAGGGTCTAAACCAGAGGCTCAGACGACTCTGCGACTATAATGGTTGCAAATTCATCGACCTCCGTTATTGGGTGGAGAACTGTAGGGCCCCCCTAGACAGGTCAGGCGTGCACTACACACCGGAAGCAGCTACTAGGGTAGCAGAGTACGTGTGGCGTGCACACGGGGGTTTTTTAGGTTAGAGGGACCCCCCCTTGGGCGAAACGATAAAATACCTGACGGCTTACCAGAGAGAACATTATCATCGTTGATAAAGAACGTCCGTCCTCAGAGACCAAAAACAGGAAAAGTTAACGTAATATTGGTAAACTGCAGGAGTATCCAGGGCAAGGTTCCTGAATTAGTATCTCTTATTGAAGGAAATAGTGCGCATATAGTATTAGGAACGGAAAGTTGGTTAAAACCGGAAGTGAACAGTAACGAAATCCTAGACACAGAATGGAATATATACCGCAAGGATAGGATGAACGCCAATGGTGGAGGAGTATTTATAGCAGTAAAGAATTCAATAATATCCAGTGAAGTTATTAGCGAATGCGAATGTGAAATAATCTGGGTTAAGTTAAGTATCAAAGGTGGGTCAGATATGATAGTCGGATGCTTCTATAGGCCACCTGCATCAGCAACCGTAGTAGTTGAGCGCCTCAGAGAGAACCTGCAGAACGTCGTGAAGAAGTTTCGTGATCATACTATTGTAATAGGGGGAGACTTCAATCTACCAGGTATAGAATGGGATAGTCACACAATCAGAACTGGAGCCAGGGACAGAGACTCTTGTGACATTATCCTGACTGCCTTGTCCGAGAATTACTTCGAGCAGATAGTTAGAGAACCAACTCGTGAAGCTAACGTTTTAGACCTCATAGCAACAAATAGACCGGAACTTTTCGACTCCGTGAATGTAGAAGAGGGTATCAGTGATCATAAGTCAGTGGTTGCATCAATGACTACAAGTGTAATAAGAAATGCCAAGAAAGGAAGGAAAATCTATTTGCTTAACAAGAGTGATAGGGCACAAATCGCAGAATATCTGAGTGACCACCATCAAACGTTCATTTCTGAGGAAGAGGATGTGGAACAAAAATGGAAAAAATTCAGAAACATCGTCCAGTACGCCTTAGATAAGTTCGTACCGACTAAGGTCCAAAGCGAGGGGAAAGATCCACCGTGGTATAACAATCATGTACGAAAGGTACTACGGAAACAAAGAAAGCTTCACCATAGGTTTAAGAGTAGTCGAATCATAGCTGATAAGGAAAAGCTGAACGAAGCGAAAAAGAGCGTAAAGAGAGCAATGAGAGAAGCATTCAACGAATTCGAACATAAAACATTGGCAAACAATCTAAACAAGAACCCTAAAAAGTTTTGGTCATATGTAAAATCGGTAAGCGGATCTAAATCCCCTATTCAGTCACTCGTTGACCACGATGGCACCGAAACAGAGGACGACCGAAGAAAGGCAGAAATACTGAATTCAGTGTTCCGAAACTGTTTCACTGCGGAAAATCGTAACACGGTCCCTGACTTCAGCCGTCGCACGGACGCCAAAATGGAAAATATTGAAATAAACGATATCGGAATTGAAAAACAACTGCTATCACTTAGTAGCGGAAAAGCATCCGGACCAGACGAGATACCCTTAAGATTCTACAGTGATTATGCTAAAGACCTTGCCCCCTTTCTATCAGCAATTTATCGTAGATCTCTGGAAGAACGTAAAGTACCTAGCGACTGGAAGAAAGCACAGGTCGTTCCCATTTTCAAGAAGGGTCATAAATCAGATGCGAATAATTATAGGCCTATTTCACTTACGTCAATCTGTTGTAGAATAATGGAACATGTTTTGTGTTCTCGTATTATGACGTTCTTAGATAATACAAATCTCCTTCATCATAACCAACATGGATTCCGCAAACAGAGATCATGTGAAACCCAGCTCGCCCTATTTGCCCAAGAAATTCACAGTGCCGTAGACACTGGCGAGCAGATTGATGCCGTATTCCTGGACTTCAGGAAGGCATTTGATACGGTTCCGCACTTACGTTTAGTGAAAAAAATACGTGCTTACGGAATATCGGACCAGGTTTGTGATTGGATTCAGGATTTCCTAGAAGAAAGAACACAACATGTCATTCTTAACGGTTCAAAATCTGCAGATGTAGAGGTAATTTCGGGAGTACCGCAAGGAAGCGTGATAGGACCTTTATTGTTTACAATATACATAAATGACTTAGTTGACAACATCGGTAGCTCCGTGAGGCTATTTGCAGATGACACGGTTGTCTACAAGAAAGTAGCAACATCAGAAGACTCGTACGTACTCCAGGAAGACCTGCAGAGGATTAATGAATGGTGCGACAGCTGGCAGCTTTCCCTAAATGTAGATAAATGTAATATAATGCGCATACATAGGGGCAGAAATCCATTCCAGTACGATTATGCCATAGGTGGTAAATCATTGGAAGCGGTAACGACCGTAAAATACTTAGGAGTTAGTATCCGGAGCGATCTGAAGTGGAATGATCACATAAAACAAATAGTGGGAAAAGCAGGCGCCAGGTTGAGATTCATAGGAAGAATTCTAAGAAAATGTGACTCATCGACGAAAGAAGTAGCTTACAAAACGCTTGTTCGTCCGATTCTTGAGTATTGCTCATCAGTATGGGACCCTTACCAGGTTGGATTAATAGAAGAGATAGACATGATCCAGCGAAAAGCAGCGCGATTCGTCATGGGGACATTTAGTCAGCGCGAGAGCGTTACGGAGATGCTGAACAAGCTCCAGTGGCAGACACTTCAAGAAAGGCGTTACGCAATACGGAGAGGTTTATTATCGAAATTACGAGAGAGCACATTCCGGGAAGAGATGGGCAACATATTACTACCGCCCACATATATCTCGCGTAATGATCACAACGAAAAGATCCGAGAAATTAGAGCAAATACGGAGACTTACAAGCAGTCGTTCTTCCCACGCACAATTCGTGAATGGAACAGGGAAGGGGGGATCAGATAGTGGTACAATAAGTACCCTCCGCCACACACCGTAAGGTGGCTCGCGGAGTATAGATGTAGATGTAGATGTAGATTGCGTTTTTCCCATAATTGCGTTTTTCCCATAATTGCGTTTTTCCCATAATTGCGTTTTTCCCATAATTGCGTTTTTCCCATAATTGCGTTTTTCCCATAATTGCGTTTTTCCCATAATTGCGTTTTTCCCATAATTGCGTTTTTCCCATAATTGCGTTTTTCCCATAATTGCGTTTTTCCCATAATTGCGTTTTTCCCATAATTGCGTTTTTCCCATATTTGCTTTTTAGCCATTATATGCGTTTTTCCCATATTTGCTTTTTAGACATTATATGCGTTTTTCCCATATATGCGTTTTTCCCATATATGCGTTTTTCCCATATATGCGTTTTTCCCATATATGCGTTTTTCACCTGTTTGCGTTTTTTACCTACATGTGTTGATCCCATATTTGCGTTTTTCCCATATTTGCGTTTTTCCCATATTTGCGTTTTTCCCATATTTGCGTTTTTCCCATGTTTGCGTTTTTCCCATGTTTGCGTTTTTCCCATGTTTGCGTTTTTCCCATGTTTGCGTTTTTCCCATGTTTGCGTTTTTCCCATATTTGCGTTTTTCCCATATTTGCGTTTTTGCCATATTTGCGTTTTTGCCATATTTGCGTTTTTGCCATATTTGCGTTTTTCCCATATTTGCGTTTTTCCCATATTTGCGTTTTTTCCATATTTGCGTTTCTTCCATATTTGCGTTTTTCCCATATATGCGTTTTTCCCATATATGCGTTTTTCCCATATATGCGTTTTTCACCTGTTTGCGTTTTTTTCCTACATGTGTTGATCCAATACTTGCGTTTTTCCCATACTTGCGTTTTTCTCATATTTGCGTTTTTCCCATATTTGCGTTTTTCCCATACTTGCGTTTTTCTCATACTTGCGTTTTTCCCATATTTGCGTTTTTCCCATATTTGCGTTTTTCCCATATTTGCGTTTTTCCCATATTTGCGTTTTTCCCATATTTGCGTTTTTCCCATAATTGCGTTTTTCCCATAATTGCGTTTTTCTTGCATTAGTCAAAGACCCAGATTACCAAAGAAATCCTTCTTCTACTCAAGTAATGCCGAATAATTCTCATCTCCCATATTTGCGATTTTCGATTTTTGCAACTTTCCGATATTTCCAGTTTTTCGAATTTCGCAATTTTCCGATATTTGCAATTTTCACATATATGCATTTTTCCCATATTTGCTTTTTAGCCATTATATGCGTTTTTCCCATATTTGCTTTTTAGCCATTATATGCGTTTTTCCCATATATGCGTTTTTCCCATATATGCGTTTTTCCCATATATGCGTTTTTCCCATATATGCGTTTTTCCCATATAAGCGTTTTTCCCATATAAGCGTTTTTCCCATATATGCGTTTTTCCCATATATGCGTTTTTCACCTGTTTGCGTTTTTTACCTACATGTGTTGATCCCATATTTGCGTTTTTCCCATATTTGCGTTTTTCCCATATTTGCGTTTTTCCCATATTTGCGTTTTTCCCATATTTGCGTTTTTCCCATATTTGCGTTTTTCAGATATTTGCGTTTTTCAGATATTTGCGTTTTTCCCATATTTGCGTTTTTCCCATATTTGCGTATTTCCCATATTTGCGTTTTTCCCATATTTGCGTTTTTTCCATATTTGCGTTTTTTCCATATTTGCGTTTTTCCCATATTTGCGTTTTTCTTGCATTAGTCAAAGACCCAGATTACCAAAGAAATCCTTCTTCTACACAAGTTGTGCCGAATAATTCTCATCTCCCAAATTTGCGATTTTCGATATTTGCAACTTTCCGATATTTCCAGTTTTTCGAATTTCGCAATATTCCGATATTTACAATTTTCACATATATGCATTTTTCCCATATTTGCTTTTTAGCCATTATATGCGTTTTTCCCATATTTGCTCTTTAGCCATTATATGCGTTTTTCCCATACATGCGTTTTTCCCATATATGCGTTTTTTTCATATTTGCGTTTTTTTCATATTTGCGTTTTTTTCATATTTGCGTTTTTTTCATATTTGCGTTTTTTTCATATTTGCGTTTTTTTCATATTTGCGTTTTTTTCATATTTGCGTTTTTTTCATATTTGCGTTTTTTTCATATATGCGTTTTTTTCATATATGCGTTTTTCCCATATATGCGTTTTTCCCATATATGCGTTTTTCCCATATATGCGTTTTTCCCATATATGCGTTTTTTCCATATATGCGTTTTTCCCATATATACGTTTTTCCCATATATGCGTTTTTTCCATATATGCGTTCTTCACCTGTTTGTGTTTTTTACCTACATGTGTTGATCCCATATTTGCGTTTTTCCCATATTTGCGTTTTTCCCATATTTGCGTTTTTCCCATATTTGCGTTTTTCCCATATTTGCGTTTTTCCCATATTTGCGTTTTCCCCATATTTGCGTTTTTCCCATATTTGCGTTTTTCCCATATTTGCGTTTTTCCCATATTTCCGTTTATCCCATATTTGCGTTTTTCGCATATGTGCGTTTTTCGCATATGTGCGTTTTTCGCATATGTGCGTTTTTCGCATATGTGCGTTTTTCCCATATGTGCGTTTTTCCCATATGTGCGTTTTTCCCATATGTGCGTTTTTCCCATATGTGCGTTTTTCCCATATGTGCGTTTTTCCCATATGTGCGTTTTTCCCATATGTGCGTTTTTCCCATATTTGCGTTTTTCCCATATTTGCGTTTTTCCCATATTTGCGTTTTTCCCATATTTGCGTTTTTCCCATATTTGCGTTTTTCCCATATTTGCGTTTTTCCCATATTTGCGTTTTTCCCATATTTGCGTTTTTCCCATATTTGCGTTTTTCCCATATTTGCGTTTTTCCCATATTTGCGTTTTTCCCATATTTGCGTTTTTCCCATATTTGCGTTTTTCCCATATTTGCGTTTTTCCCATATTTGCGTTTTTCCCATATTTGCGTTTTTCCCATATTTGCGTTTTTCCCATATTTGCGTTTTTCCCATATTTGCGTTTTTCCCATATTTGCGTTTTTCCCATATTTGCGTTTTTCCCATATTTGCGTTTTTCCCATATTTGCGTTTTTCCCATATTTGCGTTTTTCCCATATTTGCGTTTTTCCCATATTTGCGTTTTTCCCATATTTGCGTTTTTCCCATATTTGCGTTTTTCCCATATTTGCGTTTTTCCCATATTTGCGTTTTTCCCATATTTGCGTTTTTCCCATATTTGCGTTTTTCCCATATTTGCGTTTTTCCCATATTTGCGTTTTTCCCATATTTGCGTTTTTCCCATATTTGCGTTTTTCCCATATTTGCGTTTTTCCCATATTTGCGTTTTTCCCATATTTGCGTTTTTCCCATATTTGCGTTTTTCCCATATTTGCGTTTTTCCCATATTTGCGTTTTTCCCATATTTGCGTTTTTCCCATATTTGCGTTTTTCCCATATTTGCGTTTTTCCCATATTTGCGTTTTTCCCATATTTGCGTTTTTCCCATATTTGCGTTTTTCCCATATTTGCGTTTTTCCCATATTTGCGTTTTTCCCATATTTGCGTTTTTCCCATATTTGCGTTTTTCCCATATTTGCGTTTTTCCCATATTTGCGTTTTTCCCATATTTGCGTTTTTCCCATATTTGCGTTTTTCCCATATTTGCGTTTTTGCCATATTTGCGTTTTTGCCATATTTGCGTTTTTGCCATATTTGCGTTTTTGCCATATTTGCGTTTTTGCCATATTTGCGTTTTTGCCATATTTGCGTTTTTGCCATATTTGCGTTTTTCCCATATTTGCGTTTTTCCCATATTTGCGTTTTTCCCATATTTGCGTTTTTCCCATATTTGCGTTTTTCCCATATTTGCGTTTTTCCCATATTTGCGTTTTTCCCATATTTGCGTTTTTCCCATATTTGCGTTTTTCCCATATTTGCGTTTTTCCCATATTTGCGTTTTTCCCATATTTGCGTTTTTCCCATATTTGCGTTTTTCCCATATTTGCGTTTTTCCCATATTTGCGTTTTTCCCATATTTGCGTTTTTCCCATATTTGCGTTTTTCCCATATTTGCGTTTTTCCCATATTTGCGTTTTTCCCATATTTGCGTTTTTCCCATATTTGCGTTTTTCCCATATTTGCGTTTTTCCCATATTTTCATCTTTTTTGCATTAGTCAAAGACTCAGATTACCAAAGAAATCCTTCTTCTACTCAAGTTGTGCCGAATAATTCTCATCTCCTATATTTGCGATTTCCGATATTTCCAGTTTTTCGAATTTCGCAATTTTCCGATATTTGCAATTTTCACGTATATGCATTTTTCCCATATTTGCTTTTTAGCCATTATATGCGTTTTTCCCATATATGCGTTTTTCCCATATATGCGTTTTTCACCTGTTTGCGTTTTTTACCTACATGTGTTGATCTCATATTTGCGTTTTCCCCATATTTGCGTTTTCCCCATATTTGCGTTTTCCCCATATTTGCGTTTTCCCCATATTTGCGTTTTCCCCCATATTTGCGTTTTCCCCCATATTTGCGTTTTCCCCCATATTTGCGTTTTCCCCCATATTTGCGTTTTCCCCCATATTTGCGTTTTCCCCCATATTTGCGTTTTCCCCCATATTTGCGTTTTCCCCCATATTTGCGTTTTCCCCCCTATTTGCGTTTTCCCCCTTGTTTGCGTTTTTGCCATATTTGCGTTTTTCTTGCGTTAGTCAAAGACCCAGATTACTAAAGAAATCCTTCTTATACTCAAGTTGTGCCAAATAATTCTCATCTCCCATTTTTGCGATTTTCGATATTTGCAACTTTCCAATATTTCCAGTTTTTCGAATTTCGCAATTTTCCGATATTTGCAATTTTCACATATTTGCAATTTTCACGTATATGCATTTTTCCCATATTTGCTTTTTAGCCATTATATGCGTTTTTCCCATATTTGCTTTTTAGCCATTATATGCGTTTTTCCCATATATGCGTTTTTCCCATATATGCGTTTTTCCCATATATGCGTTTTTCCCATATATGCGTTTTTCCCATATATGGTACTAGAAAAAGAAGTGTGAATACGAGGGTAAAGGAGCATAAAAGTCTTTGCCGACTGGGAAAAATAGATAAATCGGCCGTTGCGGAACATGCACTTCAGTCAGGTGACCATGTAGTTAAGTTTTCTGAAACTACAGTTTTAAGTGCTACCACGAACTGTTACCCACGACTGTATTGGAGGCTATTGAAATTCATAAACATAAAGATAATTTTAATAGAAAAGAAGAGGCCTTGAAATTAAGCGAGATATGGACAGTGGCGTTACAGAATCAGTAAGTGATTTTTATCCATGACGGGCTATTATCGATAGTTACATTTTATCTTTGACTAGTTTTCTCTCTGCTACTATGTGCAAGCTAGAGCACGCCCACTTTCCTCGGTATTTAGGCCGCTCTCCGACGCCCAACTCGTCAGTCGGCAGGACTCAGCAGGACCAGCCATACCTCTAAAGATATCCAACGTAGTATTGAACGAAACGTTAGGAATAGAAGAATTCCATGGACCACGGCCGTATAACCCGGAAGAATTATCAACAAAACAAAAAAAAAAAAAAACTGACTTAAGGAACTAACGATCAGCTTGAACGGGTGCCATATGACGTCCACTCATATCAAATGCAACGAATAATAACCAACGAAATGACCCCCCCCCCTCCAAAAAAAAAAAGGTGTAAAAGGTGACTAAGGAACGCTAGTGCGATGGCGCTCGACTCGGAAGTAAAAGTAAGCCGGCTCGAATCCTGGTGGTGGATGAAATTTTCACTGCAGTATTTGGCCGGCAAGGGGAGGAGAAGTGATGGTGCAAAGTTCCTGATCACTGTGCCAATGCCCTGGATTCAATTGAAAACGTCTCCGCAGTGAAGTGAGGGTATGTGACGCTGTTGATGGGAAGCTGTCCGTTGGATGGGAATGTTAAGGTCGACTGTCCTCTTTGTGCCACTGACGAGGAGGTGGCTACGTGGTAGCACCGGGTTTCAACCTCTCCCTTCCTTTCAACAAATCCAACACTACATTGTCCAAAACACTCATTACAGTCATGCACAAGACGCAGACACACATAAAACTTCTTATCAGGTCGGAGGAAGGGAAAGGCAAACCACTTCACAAGCGCCTTGCCATATACGGCGGTGCATGGCTCCTAAATCTGCCCCCCCTGCACTCGTATCCTGAGAATGGGACCTTACATTTAATTTCAATCTGCACTGTCAAAGGCTTTTTTTTGTTTTGGTTTGCCAGGCCTTAGTCTTCTTACTTGTCTCATGCCGACCGCCACAAACTGCTCTTCTATGCCAACGTCTTCATCTCAGAGTAGCACTTGCAACGTACGTCCTCAGTTATTCGCTGCGTGTATTCCGATCTCTGTTTTCATCTATAGTTTATACCCTGTATAGCTCCCTCTAGTACCATCGAAGTTATTCCGTGATGTCTTAAAAGATGTCCTAATACCCTGTCTTCCGTGGAAAGTCGTAGGGTCAGTACTATCTCGCGTGTAGCAACATTTCTCCAAAACACAAACTGATCATCCCCTTGTTTGCTTATGCCAGTTTTTCCACGTCCTGTAAATGTTTGGTGTCAGTATTTTGCAATCACAGTTTATTAAAGGGATAGTTTCATGATATTCTTACCTGTCAGCACCTCCTTTCTTTGCAAATGGAATAATTACATTTTTCTTTAAGTCCAAGGGGATTTCTCCTGTCTCATATCTCTTGCACACCAGATGGAATAGTTTTTTCATGGTAAGCTCTCCCAAGGATATCAGGAGTTTTGACGGGACGTTGTCTACTCCAGGGGCCTTGTTTCCTTTTTGTCTTTCAGTACTCTGTCATGTTCTTCGCGCAGTATCGTATCTCCCATCCGTATTCATCTACTTTCTCTTCCTTTTCTGTAATATTGCCTTGAAGTTATTTTCCCTTCTACAGCCCCTCTGTACATTTCTTCCACCTTTCAACTTTTCTTCTTTGCTTAGTACTGGTTTTCCATCTGAGCTGTTTCTTTTTCTCCAAAAGCCTCTTTATTTTTCCTATAGGTAGCGTATCAGTCACGTAAGGATGGCGTTTTTGAAAACGTAACACAAAACTGACTGAATGATGTACTAGCACACAGTGGAGGTACTTGGAGTAGGGTAACTCGTCCTCTTGTTAGAGTTTACACTAAGTAAATGCAAACACAAGGAAAATCCACACTGAAAATTCAGTCAGCGACTTCAGTTGAAGGTATATGTGCAAATATTAAAGTGCTAGACTCCTAACCCAGAACGACGCTGTTCTGAACTGCATCTGGCGGTTCAGGTTTTGATTCTTCGTTGTTTTTCTAAAAACCACTTAATTAGACCATGTCATGTCTCTCTTATCGTGAGAAGGATGACATAGTTCCTGCTGTTACCAAATCAGCCAAACCGTCACACATAAGGCAAAGCGTTAACTGAACTTCGTGATTCAAATATGCAGAAAAATCTTGTTGCTAAACAAAGGAACCAAGCTAACAGTATCTTCAAAATTGCTTAACATGTATGTGCAATATTATTAGTTAAGTAAAACAACCTACGTATTCGAGATGAAAGAGATTCTCATACAGTGTATGTACATGAGTTTATAATGTGACTATTGGCTTCTCACTTCAAGGATATTCATACGACTTAATAGTATCGTACAGATACAGGTGCACGTCACAGCTCCAGTACTTGTCATATTAATGTGACCGTCGCATGTGTTCGACGTCTGCATGTAATAATCACTCACAGACCTCATGTGGCAGCACTGGTAGTGGAGGGTGTATAAAGCTTATCGACCGGACGTGGAAAAGAGCGCAGTTGCTGCCGTAATGCTGAAATTTAGCGATTTATCTCACGTCCAAACGCGCATGTCATTGGCTTTCAGGCCAAGGGTGGGAGCATTTCTGAAATGGCTGTTTGTAAACTATTCGTGTACCACCGTTGTTACAGCAGACCGTGGATGGCAAAATGGCTGTATCGAAAAACACCGCCGAGGCAATTACGGTGACCGACGGCTGCGGAGATGTGTATGGACGAACAGACGTGACACTGTTGAACAATTGACCGCTCAAATGAACCAAGGGGCTACCAACAGCGTCTCTTCTACGACCATTCACCAAATGTTGCTGCGTATGTGCCTTCGCAGCAGGTGAGTGGTTGATGCACCCCTGCTGAGTGCAGTTTATCAGCTATGAAGGCTGGAACTTGCACGCCAACAATATCGCAAGTGGCTTTCCACTCAGTGGCGGTACATGGCCGTTTCAGATGATCACGTTTTGTGCTCCATCGGACAGATGGCTGTTGCGTGTACAGCGCTAAACCTCTAAAAACAAACACACTGCTGCAATCATCGGAATTATCCAGGCCGGAGGGCATTCCTTGGGTGATTCACTCATTCTGGAAGTCGCACTGGATCAATCCTTGGGGACCATGTCCACACCTACGTGCAGTTTGTTTTTCTTCGGCACGATGGTATCTACCAGCAGGACAAGACTACGTGTCACTGTTCGCAGTGTACGTGCGTTGTTTGAAGAGCACCAGGCAGGGTTTATTACCTCCCCTTGCCATTATTCTCCCAGCATTTGAACACACTCGAGAATCTGTGCAACCGGCCATAGCACTGTTGTCAGCATGGCTACACATCTCTGCAGGCCGGGGTGGCCGAGCGGTTCTAGGCGCTACAGTCTGGAACCACGCGACCGCTACGGTCGCAGGTTCGAATCCTGCCTCGGGCATGGATGTGTATGATGTCCTTAGGTTAGTTAGGTTTAAGTAGTTCTACGTTCTAGGGGACTGATGACCTCAGATGTTAAGTTCCATAGTGCTCAGAGCCATTTGAACCATTTGAATACATATCTCTGTCGGTACCTCTCACTGACTCTCTTCGAGCTCGTCTCACAGTGGACCGTGCTGCAGAGGTTGAGTATTCAGGCTTTTGACAGCTGGCCACATTAATATGTGAAAAGGTTTGCAATTACCGCTACCAGTCCCAAAATTTGCTGACTACTAAAGCACTTATTCGGCAACGTGTTTCGAGGTGATACCTCATCCTTACTCCATAGTGGCATTACAAAACATTTAACATAAGTCTATACAGATATTAAAGTTTCCTTACCATACTGCTATGATCATCCTAGAGAGAGAGAGAAAACGACAATCAAGGGATGTTGCGGTATCGGCCGTTATCCGGTCGGCCGCACTTTCAAATACGCTCGCGGCCAGTTATGCCACTCAGTTTCCCACAGCCACCACCGTAACATGAGGGCGCTACCACGAACGATTACGTTGCTACCAATGATATACAAGCATCCTGTCTCTGGAGCTCCAGCGGCGGGTGTACTTAAGTCCGAACATTCATGAACTCAGCCCATTTTGTGAGTTTGCAAGTTGAATAACATTTATAGACTTTCATAATGTTCGTGTCTCGACATCTCAGGAATAAACATTCTATTCGAGAATTACAGTTTGATAAATCTTCCACATCTGTATACGTTTCAACATTCAAAGCTACTGTTAGCAACTGGCGCTGCTAATACAGCAACCAAGTTGCCGTATTACTTTTACTATTTTACATTAGGTGTAGAACAAATTAATATCTGAGTTCTCTGTTCATTAACAGTATCTTCTCCTCGCTCCTGTGTGCACTAAAGAACCAGACAGCATGCGGAGGAAGTCATAACAACAGTCAGTTGTCATATTCGCTTAATGATCAATATGGCTCCAAATTATTACATTAATGTGACTGGACAGTGTAGTACTTTTTCCAGCTGACAAGCAAGCAGTCTTGATTCCAATAACTGCAATATCGAATTATATTCAGTCAAGTTGTACTGTTCAACTAATTGTTATATGTCCTACCACGAATGCGCCACATGATAAAAACATATGGAATTTGTTTCTCGCAGTTAAAAAATAACACATCGAAATATTTCCTGGGTAAAGGTGGTATATCTAGATTCCATCAGGTTCTAGTTAAAGCAATGCGGGATCTGGTAAACGTCCGCTGAGCCATGCCTCCAGTGCCTCCAGGCACGCCCCGCAGTTGCGGCATTGGACCACCGGTGACAGCCAAGCATCTCAATCGCAGCCGGAGCCACTCCTCTATGTGACACCAAGCAGACACCGCGTAGTTGCGTCAGGCTCTAGTTAAAGCAATGCGGGATATGGTAGACGTCCGCTGAGCCATGCCTCCAGTGACACTGGCCTATAGGCACCCCCGCAGTTGCGGCATTGGACCACCGGTGACAGCCAAGTTAAAGCAATGCGGGATCTGGTAAACGTCCGCTGAGCCATGCGTCCAGTGCCTCCAGGCACGCCCCGCAGTTGCGGCATTGGACCACCGGTGACAGCCAAGCATCTCAATCGCAGCCGGAGCCACTCCTCTATGTGACACCAAGCAGACACCGCGTAGTTGCGTCAGGCTCTAGTTAAAGCAATGCGGGATATGGTAGACGTCCGCTGAGCCATGCCTCCAGTGACACTGGCCTATAGGCACGCCCGCAGTTGCGGCATTGGACCACCGGTGATAGCCAAGCATCTCAATCGCAGCCGGAGCCACTCTTCTATGTGACACAATGCAGACACCGCGTAGTTGCGGCTCAATGCGGGATATGGTAGACGTCCGCTGAGCCATGCCTCCAGTGACACTGGCCTATAGGCACCCCCGCAGTTGCGGCATTGGACCACCGGTGACAGCCAAGCATCTCAATCGCAGCCGGAGCCACTCTTCTATGTGACACAATGCAGACACCGCGTAGATGCGGCTCTAACACCACCACTCTTGCTTAGAAAGCCTCTTCCTTGTTGTCATTCAGAGCTGGACTCTCTTTCTTGCTCCATAATCTGTAATGAGTCTTTGTACAAATTCAGTGGATCTTCTGTTTACTGTATTAACTGCCAAGTCATCATGGCGAGGTTTGGAGCACAGCGTCTCAATCTTTTCGGGAATTCAGTGTAAGAATACGAGAGGCACAAACTAAAAGTTCGACACAATCTGCGACAGCAGACACGCCTTGGCAGCAAGCATGTCAGCGACTCAAATGCATGGACGACCAGGAACAGAAAAGTAGTGCAGGTAAAGAATTAATTTTATAAGAATAAGATATAAGGAATCATGTGAATTACTGCCGGCAGATTCAAAACTGCCGGCTGCTGTGGCCGAGCGGCTCTAGGCGCTTCAGTCCGGAACCGCGCTGCTGCTACGGCCGCAGGTTCGACTCCTGCCTCTGGCATCGATATGCGCGATGTCCTTAGGTTAGTTAGGTTTAAGTAGTTCTAAGTCTAGGGGACTGATGACCTCAGATGTGAAGTCCCATAGTGCTTAGAGCCATTTGAACCATTTTTTCATTCAAAAATATTTTGTCGGTTCGTATCATAGCTCATCGTTGCAGAGCAGCATCATGATGGTAAATGGCAAGCGTGAGTTACTAATTCCTTGGTATGTAATTGGCTCAGAAATGGCTCTGAGCACTATGGGACTTAACTTCTCAGGTCATCAGTCCCCCAGAACTTAGAACTACTTGAACCTAACTAACCAAAAGACATCACACACATCCATGCCCGAGGCAGGATTCGAACCAGCGACTGTAGCGCTCGTGCGGTTCCAGACTGCAGCGATTAGAACCGCTCGGCCACCCTGTCCGGCGTGTAATTGGCTTGCCAGTGAGGACGAGTTTCATCTCTTGCAAAACCCCTGAATTCTGATTAACGCTATTGCCAGCTTTGCATAAATGATATAATATTTGTACACCAACTTACTTGGAGGATAAGGGGCCTCAACAATACAATTGGTTTTACTAGTTTAGTTCGCGCTTTCCTTAATATTGTACCTTATTCTTCTGGAGTATTGTCGAATTCATGCAGAGTCCAACCACGTACACATATTGCAGTACAGCGTAAGAACATCGTCAGAGGTAAGAACAGATAGATTAACGGGTCGAGAATGTCTAGCTGGACTTCAAGTACGCAACTGTCTGTGTGGTAACTAACTTATGCACTATCAGCTGATGGTTGTCCATATTCGCAACTGCGAATACATTTCATATATTTCATGCTGCAGTGCCTATTCCTTGGGACATGTTGCATGTCTTTACATCAAATGTCACAAGCACTGAAATATCGAATTTATCTGCCGACACCGGGCGAGAGATTTTCAAGTAAAATGTCTCCCCTTTATGGGTATATATAACGTATGCAGAGTACAGGATGTAGAGATAAGGTTCACAGTATATGGAAGTTTGCGCCTGGCCGTGAGTTGTGCTCGGATAGCCAAATGGTAAGACAACCTCTCGCGATAAACGGGAAATCTGGGTTCGAGTTCCAGGCCGGCACAAATATTTATTGGCGTCATTCCATTATACGGCAGATGGTAGTTCGTGTTCGCGATTACGTATACATTCCAACTGTAACATTTGTCTCACTTCAGAAAAGTGTTTCTGGTTTCCTTCTCCAATAACTTTACAAAACTGTATATGTAGTTTCCTACTCCTGGCGAGGATATAAATTTTACTTGCTTTCACATTATTCCTCCTTTTGGTGTATAATACTGTATACTATGCTGGCGTGTAAAACGTAAGGACGAAACTAAATTTCACATGATACGTCACTGCCAAGTAATTTGGCTAGATGAAACTTGGCCCCACTTACAGTGAACTGCCACAGTGTAGCAAAAAACTGAACACAAAGAAATGTGCAATGAGACGAACAGAAATGAAGCATTTATTTAAAGACAATAATAACAATGAAGTCATCAAACTTCATGATGTTCCCCTGGACGTTACAAGCTACGGGAAATGATTCTCAATAGGGTGTGTAATCACCACGGACGGCAATGCAGTGCAATTGGCAACTGGGTGGTAGCTGCTACATAGGAACAAGCTACAGTATGTCTCCCCAATGTGTCCCACATTTGGTCGAATGGATTTAACTTAGGGAAGGGGCAGATCATTTTATGCACCAAATATCTTCTCGTTCCAAGTTCTCCTCCACCTACTCAGTTTGATGCAGCGTTGCATTGTCATCCATGAAATGTCAGGGCCGAATCCAGTCGTGGATAAATGACACGTGGGGAAGGATTACAGTGCTACAAAAACATTGACTGCCGAGTGTTCCGTGTTTAAGGATTTGGAGGACGGTATGTCCATGCCTTTCTCCACCATAACACCCAAATCACGAAAACGATCATGTTAGACAATGATCTTGGGTGCATTACCTGTTCTCAGCTCTGGCCATATGAGGGTACATCCAACACTGTCAAGCATGATCGTCTGGTGCTCCAAGTGTTACAGTGCGGGGAGGCATGATGTTACATGGGTATCGCCATTGAGTTAATTTTTGTGGATGAGAATGCGCGACCACATCGAACAGCATAGTTGGAGGAGCTCTTGTAACGAAAGGGTATTCGGCAAATGGGTAGTCTGCCCTTTCCCCAAATTAAATCCCATCGAGCTCGTGTATGATGTGTTGGTTGGAGGAGCTCTTGTAACGAAAGGGTATTCGGCGAATGGGTGGTCTGCCCTTTTCCCAAATTAAATCCCATCGAGTTCGTGTATGATGTGTTGGTTGGAGGAGCTCTTGTAACGAAAGGGTATTCGGCGAATGGGTGGTCTGCCCTTTCCCCAAATTAAATCCCATCGAGCTCGTGTATGATGTGTTGGTTGGAGGAGCTCTTGTAACGAAAGGGTATTCGGCAAATGGGTGGTCTGCCCTTTCGCCAAATTAAATCCCATCGAGCTCGTGTATGATGTGTGGGGTTGGAGGAGCTCTTGTAACGAAAGGGTATTTGGCAAATGGGTGGTCTGCCCTTTCCCCAAATTAAATCCCATCGAGCTCGTGTATGATGTGTTGGTTGGAGGAGCTCTTGTAACGAAAGGGTATTCGGCGAATGGGTGGTCTGCCCTTTCCCCAAATTAAATCCCATCGAGCTCGTGTATGATGTGTTGGTTGGAGGAGCTCTTGTAACGAAACGGTATTCGGAGAATGGGTGGTCTGCCCTTTCCCCAAATTAAATCCCATCTAGCTCGTGTATGATGTGTTGGTTGGAGGAGCTCTTGTAACGAAAGGGTATTCGGCAAATGGGTGGTCTGCCCTTTCCCCAAATTATATCCCATCGAGATCGTGTATGATGTGTTGGTTGGAGGAGCTCTTGTAACGAAAGGGTATTCGACAAATGGCTGGTCTGCCCTTTCCCCAAATTAAATCCCATCGAGCTCGTGTATGATGTATTGGTTGGAGGAGCTCTTGCAACGAAAGGGTATTCGGCAAATGGGTGGTCTGCCCTTTCGCCAAATTAAATCCCATCGAGTTCGTGTATGATGTGTTGATTGGAGGAGCTCTTGTAACGAAAGTGTATTCGGCAAATGGGTGGTCTGCCCTTTCGCCAAATTAAATCCCATCGAGCTCGTGTATGATGTGTTGGTTGGAGGAGCTCTTGTAACGAAAGGGTATTCGGCAAATGGGTGGTCTGCCCTTTCCCCAAATTAAATCCCATCGAGCTCGTGTATGATGGTTGGAGGAGCTCTTGTAACGAAAGGGTATTCGGCAAATGGGTGGTCTGCCCTTTCCCCAAATTAAATCCCATCGAGCTCGTGTATGATGTGTTGGTTGGAGGAGCTCTTGTAACGAAAGGGTATTCGGCAAATGGGTGGTCTGCCCTTTCCCCAAATTAAATCCCATCGAGCTCGTGTATGATGTGTTGGTTGGAGGAGCTCTTGTAACGAAAGGGTATTCGGCAAATGGGTGGTCTGCCCTCTCCCCAAATTAAATCCCATCGAGCTCGTGTATGATGTGTTGGTTGGAGGAGCTCTTGTAACGAAAGGGTATTCGGCAAATGGGAGGTCTGCCCTTTCCCCAAATTAAATCCCATCGAGCTCGTGTATGATGTGTTGGTTGGAAGAGCTCTTGTAACGAAAGGGTATTCGGCAAATGGGTGGTCTGCCCTTTCCCCAAATGAAATCCCATCGAGCTCGTGTATGATGTGTTGGGGAGACATATTGCAACATGTTCATATGTAGCAATAATCATTCAGCAGTACTCAACTGCGCTCTTGGAAGAATGGAATGCCCCAACATAAGAACCTATCAGTCTTGAGGCCAGCATGGGAACACTTTCCAGAGCACTGCATTACCGTCCTTTATGCTCAGACATTCTATTAAGAACCATGTGCCACTAATTTTAATGTCCATGGCATCATCACAAATCGTTGTGACCTCAGCGTAATTACGATCTTCGAATACGAGTGACATTTCTGTTCAACTCACAGCGTATTTCTTTAATTTACCTTCTGTACTGAACTGCAGCACTCTTTCCCATGAGGTTTCAAGTTTCAACAAGCCATGTTACTTGGCAGTAACACATCAATGCATACCATTCTATTTTACATATTTTATCTACGCCAGTAGTATCTCAGACCAAAGCTAAAACAAAAGCCAATCAAATTACAATTACAATAGTATACTAATTTCCCTAAAATTGTTCTCGGGTTCACACTGCTGTACCCCTAGCTATAATTAAATTGGTCTTGTGATCAAATGTCCTCTATAGCAGGTAAGAAGACTGGAATGTATACCACTTTTTCACGGTAAGATCTTAAGCTTGTGTTCAACCTGTTATCCCACATAGACAGTGTTTTTGCAAAGTTCATTTACCCAGACCGCTGATAACAGCAGTAAGGCAAAATTCATTGTGACGCATTTCATTTTTGCTGGTTGATATATTCGGAGACAAGCATACTTTCAGGGACAAATTATCCCCGTCCACCTCCCTTGAAGTAATTGTTGTGCTAATTGATGTATGACCCCTTGAGACTTGGTTTATGACGCCTGTGGATAATGCATCCTTCTGAGAAACTTCCACTCCTCCCCCAACCGCCATTTCCTACCCCACCCCTCTGGGGAAAGACATTCCGAACATGGGACACTGTTTTTAT
The DNA here is from genome assembly GCF_023898315.1 of Schistocerca nitens. NCBI lineage: Eukaryota > Metazoa > Arthropoda > Insecta > Orthoptera > Acrididae > Schistocerca > Schistocerca nitens. The sequence continues at coordinate 269,739,606 of NC_064618.1, forward strand.
CAATCATCCGCAGTTCAGTTCTGAGCCTGTTTTCCCCCTTTGGGAAACCCTCCCAGCCCTCTCTTACCAACCCCGACTTCGCACCACTCCTCTCTCAATTCCCTGCCCTTCCCCCACTTGACAATTGGAGGGAAAAAAAGTCTGTGCTGAGCAATTGGTGTGGAAGATCTCACGAAATGAAATTCAAACCAGTGTCAATTACGTTGCAGAGGTCATATTGTTTATTTATAAAATTCAGTTTGCATATTCTTTATTTAATCAACCTGTGGGAACAGGGCACTTCCCTCCCCTCCCCACTTGTGAATCGATGAGAAAAAGGCTGGAGAAGAATGTTCTGTCTTAATTTTTTTGGGAAATGTGGTCACTTGATAAGATGTTGGTGTTGGACAGAGACGAGTGTAATACGTGTATTACCTGTAAGCATACAGCTGAGGACCTCATCCATAGCCTCCTACATAAGGAATGGAAGGAGGTGACAATGGACAAGTGTAGAGGGAATACTTTCTAGCAAATAATAATGATGCAGTGGGAAGGGTTGTTGCCCGCCGAAGTGGCCCAGCGGTTCTATGTACTACAGTCTGGAACCGCGCGACCGCTACAGTCGCAGGTTCGAATCCTGCCTCGGACATGGCTGTGTGTGATGTCGTTAGGTTGGTTAGGTTTAAGTAGTTCTAAGTTCTAGGGGACCGATGACCACAGATGCTAAGTCCCATAGTGCTCGTAGCCATTTGAACCATTTTTTTGAAGGGTTGTGGATGCATTTCACTACTAGTAGAGATTATTGCCTTTGCTGGAGTTGTTTATGTTGTCTGAAGTGGCTGGTAAATCCACAGTACAGGAGACAGATTCATCGTATTCCGATACTCCAGACTGAATGAAACAGAGGTACTCGCTTCGGAGTATGGGCCACCACCATCGGCTGGGAGAGATTCAAAATTTGCAGGAAACTGACCTGCAACAGTTGTTACAAGAATTTCCTTTATTTTGGCTGAGAAACCGAACTGACTGTTGCCCCGCAGCCTTTCTGTCGGAAACTGAAATAAAGGCAACTGCTAAGCATTTGTTGGATGACAGAAAAACGCTATCGTGAAAAACAATTGTCCACATGTAGAAAAACGTTCAAAAATCGATAACTGAAACAAAAAACCGTAATGTCACATTCTCATCTGTTAATGCCTTGTAACTTACCACATATCATGGAAAACTTCCAACTACATCTAGAAAAACATCCGAAGAAGAAGAAAACACCTGTTCCAATAAGAAGCTGCTTCCGACACATATATAAACTTCATCTGTACAAGATTAAAATCAGATACATCGAAAAATATCGATGTAATGCTCACACAACAAAAGATGACATCGCGAGAAACAACTTCGACGAAAATTGTCCTAATTCGGAGGAAAATTGTCAAAATTTGGAGAGCTGATAAACGGTAGTGAAACAAAACATTAAACTGGTCTACACATACAAACCAGCATGTTGTAGAAATGAAAACACGCTCACTGCCCGAAAATTGTTATTTCATGAAAAAAAGGCCGTTAAACGACGTTGGTAACATCTTTGATTTGTAATTAAAATGTCCTTGGTCTCAGGTTCGACCCCACCTCCACTTAAATTTTGAAAAAATGTCATTAGCAATGGCGGCTCAAGATATCAGGAATAAAACGTCATCTTATTCTACCACGAGCCTTGTCAAAGAGTGTGGTAGGGCTAACAGAGATTCAGGGCACTCACTTGCCCTTGAGGTAGGAAACTGCCCCTAAAGGCGGAACAATCAGCAGTCATCAAAGGCCTCAGGATGCAGAAGGCAATGGAAATCTCTGTGTTAAGGATACATAATATGCATCGGTAGGACATGTGGCCTATAACTGAAAAAAAGTGTCTCTCTATTGGCAAAAGATTGCGGAATAGCCACTACTCGGACCTCTGGGAGGGGATTGCCAAAGGGGAGGTGACCATGAGAAAAAGGTTCCATAACCCATGAAAGGATAACGTTCTACGAGTCGGGGCATAAATTGTCAGAATCTTTAACGTGGTAGGGAAGATCGAAAATCTGAAAAACGAAATCCTGAGGCTAAGTCTACAAATAGTTGGGTTTGTGAAGTGAAGTGGAACGAAGACAAGGTTCCCCGGTCAGATGAGTGTAGGGTAATATCAACAACAGCAGAATGTGGTATAATGGGAGTAGAATTCGTTATGACGAGGAAGGTAGGGCAGAGAGCGTGCGTCTGTGAACAGTTCTGTGATAGGGTTGCTCTCATCAGAATCGAAAGCAGACCAACACCGACAATCATAGTTCAGGTACACAAGATTAAGTCGCAGGCTGAAGATGAAAAGATAGAGAAAGTATGTGAAGATACTGAACAAGTGGTTCAATAAGAAAAGGGCGATGAAAATCTGAGACATGGGGGATTGGAATACGGTTTTTGGGGAAGGAGAAGAAGAAAGGGTTACAGGCAAATATGGGCTCGGTTCTAGGGATGAGGGAGGAGAAACACTGATTGTAATCTGCAATAAATTCCAGCTAATAACAGCGCATACTTCATTCAGGGCTCACAAGAGGAGGCGGTATACTTGGAAAAAGCTGTAAGATATGGGAAAACTTCACTTGGATTACATCATGCTCAGAGAATCAGATTCTGGGCTGCAAGACATATACAGAAGCAGATATAGAATTATATCACAATTTAGTAGTGATTAAGAGTACACTGAAGTTTAAGAGAGTAGTCAGGAAGAATCAGTATTCAAAGAAGTGGAATATGGAAGTACTGAGGAATGACGAGTTACATTCTCTAAGGCTATAGATAATGCGATAAGGAATAGCTCAGTAGGCAGTTCTGTCAAAGAGGAATGGACATCTCAACAAACAGCAATCACAGAAGCTGGAAGGGAAAACATAGGCACCAAGAAGGTAACTGCGAAGGAACAGTGGTAACATAAGAAGTAATTCAGTTGAGACATAAAGAAGTAAGAAGAAAAATGTTCAGCGAAATTAAGGATTACAGAGATACAGCTTGCTTAGGAATGAAATAAACAGAAAGTGCGGGGTAGCTAAAGTAAAGTGACTGCATGAAAAACGTGAAGAAATCGAAAGAGAAATGATTGTCAGAAGGATTGACTCAATATATGGGAAAGTCACAACAAACTTAGGTGAAATTAAAATAAAGGGTGTTAAGACTAGGACTGCAATGGGAATTCCACTGTTAAACGCAGTGGAGAGAACCGATAGTTGACAAGAGTAGATTGGAGATCACTATAAATGAAAAGATTTGTGTAGTGTGATGGAAGAAGAAACGGGAGTTGATATGGAAAAGATAGATGGTCGAGAATTTGAATCAGAATCTAAAAGAGCTTTGGAAAACCTTAGATCGAGCAAGGCAGAATGGACAGATAACGTTCTATCAGAAATCCTAAAATCATTGGTGGAAGTGGCAACAAATCGAGTATTCACGTTGGTGTGTAGAAGGTATGAGTCTGGCGATGTACCATCTGAACTTCGAAAAAATGTCATCTACATAATTACGAAGACTGCAAGAGCTCATAGGTGCAATAATTATCGGACAATCAACAGCTAATGCATCGACGTTTCTGGGAAGAATGAAAAGAAAACAGAAGGTATATTATATGGTGATCAGTTTGTCTTTAGGAAACATAAAGGCCCTAGAGATGCAAATCTGATGTTGTGGCACATAATGGAAGCAAAAATAAAGAAAAATCAAAACACGTTCATAGGATCTGTCGACCTGGGAAAGGCGTTCGACAATGTAAAATGGTGCAAGATGTTCGAAATCCTGAGAAAACTAAGAGTAAGCTGTAGGGAGAGACAGGTCATATACAATACGTACAACAGCAAGAGGGAATAATAAGAGTGGACGACCAAGAACGAAGTGGTCGTATCAAAAAGGGTGTAAGACAAGGATGTAGTCTTTCACCCCTGATGTTCAATCTGTACATCAAAGAAGCAATGATGAAAATAAAGGAAAGGCTGCAGAGTAGAATTAAAACGCAAGGTGAGAGGATATCAATGAAAAGATTTGCTGATGATATTGCTACGCTCAGTGAAAGTGAAGAAGAGTTACAGGATCCAATGATGAAAATAAAGGAAAGGCTGCAGAGTAGAATTAAAACGCAAGGTGAGAGGATATCAATGAAACGATTTGCTGATGATATTGCTACGCTCAGTGAAAGTGAAGAAGAGTTACAGGATCTGCTAAATGGGATGATCAGTATAATGAGTTCAGAACAAAGGTTGAGAATAACTCGAAGAAAGACGAAAGTAATCAGATGTAGCAGAAATGATAATGGTCAGAAACTTAACATCAGGGTTGATGGTCACAAAGTAGATGAACTTAAGGAATTCTGCTGCCTAGGCAACAAAATAACCCATAATGGGTGGAGAAAGGAGGACATAAAAAGCAGACTAGCATTGGCAAAAAGGGGCATTCATCTCCAAGAGAAGTCTGATAGTGTCAAACAGAGGCCTTAGTGTGAGGAAGAACTTTCTGAGAATATATGTTTGGAGCACAGCATTGTATGATACTGAAACATGGACTGCAGAAAAACAGGAATAAAAGAGATGTTACTACAGAAGAATGTTGAAAATTAGGTAGACTGATAAAGGAGGCTCTCCAGAGAATCGGCAAGGAAAGGGATATATGAAAAACAGTGACAAGAAGGACAGGACAGTAGTACATCTGTTAAGACATCAGGGAATAGCTTCTATGGTGCTAAAGGGAGCTGTAGAGGGTGAAAACTGTAGATGATGACAGAGATTTGAATATATCCAGCAAATAATTTTGGACGTAGGTTGCAAGTGTTGATTTGAGGAGAGTAATTGATGGCGGGCTGCATCAGTCCAGTCCGAAGACTGTTGACACAACAAAAAAAAAAAAAAAGATTCCCCTAATGCAATACAGGCAGCACATTTGTCCGCTTCTGTGGCTGCTTATCAATCGTACTGGTTAAGTTGCTGTTCAGCAACCCATAAGGCGTTGCGAGTGCCGCTGCCCAGATTCCTTCCTGCAAAAGCTGCGGACCAGAAGTCGGCTTCTTTGACGTTCGGTACCCGGGCAATCACTTCTGCTGTCTATCAAGCTGCTACTTCCTGTTGTAACACCTGCGCCCCAACTCTGAGGGCCAAGGTGTTATCCGCTCCCCTCCCCAACTTCCTATCCCCTTTCCCTCTTGTGAATTGACAGAGAGAAGACTCAGTCTCTGCTGAGCTTGTGCATAGGATGGACAAAAGCTGTTTATTTATTGTTGACGGTATTATTGTCCTGGATTGTCCTAGACCTGACCCCCCACTCCGTCACCCGTGCCGCCCCTATTTTCTGCCACCCCCACCCCACTTTTCCGATTACGTGTGTGTGGGTATGTATTCATCTTTCTGTGTGCCCTAGTCCACAATACCAGCAGAAATTGGCGGGAATCTGTCCTACACTTTTTCCGATGTCCAAGACCGTAGCTGTGGCTGTTCTTGGACAGGTATGTGCTTGCAGGACAGACTCAGAATGTGAGTGGTTCGCTGCTGACTTGTTATTGATCATAATGATCTATGGGAGCTTCACACAACAGCTGCTGGTCATTCCACAGCTTGCCCCCAGACAGCTCGTCTTTCTATACAGGGCTCAACTGCGCTATTTCACAGAGGGGGTTCGAAATGGGCGAGAAAGCAGCATTCTTCCCTCATCCACTTGTACCAGTATGTGGGTAAATGAGGCGGTGTCTTTATTTATTTTTGAGGGTATTTTGCTACAGCAGTCCTCCTCCAGCATCTGACATACATTCACCCTACAAGTTTCTCTCCAGCACACTGTGGTGACTAACTTTAATGTGATGAAACAACTACCTTGTACAACAAAGGAAAGATCGATTCCTTGTAACAGTACTAGGATCTCAGAGCAGCTGTATGCCATACACCACAATAACAATCGACAATTTTATAAGCAGTTTGATACCTTATTTTTTTTTGCTGTAACTCATCCAAGCAATGTAAGACTATGGCTTTTTACACTGCCATACATTTTTTTTCGTACCACGACTTTCAAGTCTGTCAGATGCTAAACCGACATTAATATGTTTTGATCCATTGGCTCCCACTGAAAGCTGGACATCACATGGTGTAGGCTCTGCTGTTCCTAGAACTACAGAAGATGGTGGAAATAAAACACGGAGGTGGTGTTTCTTTCTGACGAAAAGATGGAAGGCTTTGCAACACATGGAAACTGGAAGGGTTTGCAGCATTGTGAAGTATTTTGAAACAGCTGTCTAAAAGTGATGATCTCCACATTTAATCTCATGTTCTGGAGTACACGGTCGCAGATTTCTCAGTTTTCGAAGAGACCAAAAGCATTGATTCCTCACATTGCACCCAGGTACATGACCACTGTTTCAGTGTCCCAGATGTTGGTCATCCTGACCTCCAAATCTTTGGACATTGTGTTTTTCATTTTTATGGCTTACAATGCTTAACTCCATGTGGAACAGTGTGTATTCTGCAGCACTTAAGCCCGTAGAGCATGGATAGTATGGACCATCAGTTGTTAATCACACTGATGGAGGTCTGGAATGATTTTCATATTCTCATGTAAGTACCCTAATTTTTTCCTCAGTTTCACGTATTTTACATCATTTTTTAAAATTTTACCATGTTTTCCCCAATTTAAATGTATTTGACCCAATTACCCAAGTTCCAAACCACTGCACTGTACGACTTGTCACATAAAAAAATGCCTCATTACGTCGAGCTCGTGATGTGTGAGCCAGTGAATTGCAGCATGGTTCTTAATTTTTGTATGTTACAAAACACCCCTCCATTACTAATGTGTGTGTGACATTGCACGAACATTGAAATGTTCTGTATGTGTGTGTGATCTTAAAGATGTGTGTATACTAGAAAGTCAGACCTTGTCCTAAACGTTCTTGTACTTGCATACCCGCAGTGGCGACTTCATTGGCATTTAAATGTCTCTCTGGACGACTGGAAATGCTAGTCTCATTGAGTGTCCTAACCCCAAAATCTTTGGACACAGTCATCATTTGTTCAACAGTTGAAATCTTCCAGGGTGCATTCATTTCTATGGCTTACAATGCATAACTAACGAAGGATGAGGCCAGCAGGGTTATGGGAACGTAGGATATATTGTAGGGAAAGTTCCCACCTGCACAATTCAGAAAAGCTGGTTTGGTGGGAAGGATCCATATGGCACCAGCTGTGATGTCTCGTTGGGCACTGTGATCAGTCACAGGATGGTTGTCATGCCCACGTAGAATGTGAATGGTTTCACCTTCCGTAGTATTAGCATAGGGAAAAGATTCAGTCTGTGCTGAGTTGTCGGAGCGAAAAGTTCTCCCAACACAAAATTCAAATCAGTTTCAATCACAGTGCAGAGTATATTTAGTTCATTTATAAAATTCAGTTCACAAATTCTTTGTTTAATCAGTTTACAAGAGACAGGAATCCTCCTCACCTCCCCTACCTCATTTGTGAATTGGCGGGAAGAAGGCTCGAGAGGAAGGAGCTGTCTTTATTTTTGCGGGAAATGTGTTCGATTGACGCTATGTCAATGGCCCCATACTAAATGAAGCTGAGGTGCAGGCTTTGGTGTGTGGGCAACTGTCGCCGACCAGGAGAAGTTCGAAATTTGTGGGAACCGCTCTACAACTGCTCGTGGAATATTTTCTTCATTTTGGCGGGGAAACCGAACTGGGAATTACTCTATAGTCTTGTCGTTGTAAATTCCAATAAACACAACTACTTTAAATATATGGGGCGATAGAAAAACACTATCCTCGAAAAACAATGATCTATACACAGAAAAATGTTAAAAAACCGAGAACTGAAACTAAAAACCATCATCTCGTCTACACAAAGTGAAACGATTTCTAATATACTGCATATCGTGGAAAACTTAGAACACAAAAAAACATGCGAAGAATAAGAAAGCAGCTGTTCCAATAACACGATGCAAGCTACAGATATAATAACTTCATCCGTACAGGTATAAAAACACAAAAATCGAAAAACATCGATGAAATGGTCACATAGAAAAATAGGATATCACAAGAAAAAACATCGATGAAAATGGTCCTGATTACACATTGCTACACAACGACAGTGAAAGAAACCATAAACTGGTCTAACCATACAAAGGGGTTGGGAGCAGGGGTTGTTTAGGGATGGACGAGTATGTTGTGTAGGTTTAGTGGTTGGTGGAGTACCACTGTGTGAGAGGTGGGAAGGATAGTGGGCAGGGCATTTCTCATTTCAGGGTGTGACAAGAGGGAGCCGAAACCCTGGCAACGAATTCAGTTGCTCCAGTCCAGGGTGTTACTGACAAGGGAACCTCCCCATCGCACCCCCCTCAGATTTAGTTATAAGTTGGCACAGTGGATAGGCCTTGAAAAACTGAACACAGATCAATCGAGAAAACAGGAAGAAGTTGTGTAGAACTATGAAAAAAATAAGCAAAATGTATAAACTGAGTAGTGCGTACGCAACATTGGCAGCATCAAGGACAGAGTGAGCTCAGGAACGCCGTGGTCCCGTGGTTAGCGTGAGCAGCTGCGGAACGAGAGGTCCTTGATTCAAGTCTTCCCTCGAATGAGAAGTTTACTTTCTTTATTTTTGCAAAGTTATGATCTGTCCGTTCGTTCATTGAAATCTCTGTTCACTGTAATAAGTTTAGTGTCTGTGTTTTGCGACCGCACCGCAAAACCGTGCGATTAGTAGACGAAAGGACGTGCCTCTCCAATGGGAACCGAAAACATTTGATCGCAAGGTCATAGGTCAGTCGATTCCTCCACAGGAATACACGTCTGGTATATTCTATACGACACTGGCGACGGCATGTGCGCCACATGACAGGAATATGTTGTCGACTCACCTAACTTGTACACTTCTACCTTGCCCGATTTAGGTTCTTGTGGATGTGATAATCACTCCCAAAAAAGTGATGAGAACATAAGAGTTTGTTACATAAACTGCAACAAATGAATGCAACAGTTTCACAGTCGCACAGTTTTTCCTGTGCTCTGTCAAAACATAGGTTTGTAACGTTTTCAAATTTTTCCGTGTGATACCGTCGAATCCTGCATATGTCCAAGCAAATCTGAACATGACCTGGAATTTTGGAGAGCGAAGTTGATTATAAAAAAATTAAAATTTTCACTCGAAGGAAGATTCGAACCAAGAACCTCTCGTTCCGCAATTGCTCACGCTAACCACGGGACCACAACGCTGCAGTGCTCACACCACCATTAATGTTGCCTATTTTGCCGTGGGCTACTCAGTTTGTATATTTTGCTTATTTTTTTATAGTTCCACACAACTTCTTCCTGTTTTCTCGATTGATCTGTGTTCGGTTTTTCAAGGCCTATCCACTGTGCCAACTCAAAGCTAAATCTGAGGGGGGTGCGATGGGGAGGTTCCCTTGTGAGTTACGAAGGGAATGCTCCTTAATGGATGGATGGTGAGACTTTGGGATGTGGTGGGAGACTGGAAAGATAAGGCACGAGAGATTATGCTGGTTGAGCCGTGACAGAAGCGGATGCATCTGTTGCATGCATTGCATTAGAGCGATCCTACTGATGTTATTTAACAGCTGCTTTTTTGTGATACGACAATTTAAGAGTCGTCAGAGGCTAATTTTTACGTTTACTTACATATTTATTTATATTTGTGCCCATACACCATTGTTAATCGCTATTGTTGTTATACTCTTATTCCGTCTTTTTCTTATTAAGAAAACCAGTTGCAAAATGTTATACAGGAATGTCAGTCAATAGCAAGCTTTTAAAGCCCTCAGTTGTACTTGTAACACTATTATGTCACCAATATATATATTTTTTGCTATTTGTCAGTTGTCGGCCTTTTAGTTGGCTAAATGACTGAAGGCCAAATAAATAAAGAATTAAAATAAGGCATTAGTTTCGCTGGTTACTTTACACTTTAACAGACACCCCTTTTGCCGACTGGTAGTGGTTTCGGTGGCTCTCTGTCATATATTGTCGTACAAAGAAACCAAAAATCTGTTTTCACTAAATTATTCATCTCTTTTCAGTATTTTATTCATGTATAATGTTTCAGTGCGTGCCCTTGTAACTTATACCCAAAATACACCAGAAAATTAGCATGTCTTGTAGAAATAAAACCTATGGAATGCCACGGCAAAAATATTCCCAGATAACTACGTGAATGATTGCCCTGGAATGAAAGTAGACGATTTGCTGACCCATTCTAGTCCAGCCTGAGTCTAAACACTTCATCATCAAGAGGATTTAACCATTAACTTTTTCGAATGTCTTTTAAAACAGCATCAGCCCAGTGTATCAATGAGTGTGTGCCCACAATACTAGATCACTTGAGATTTTTCTCACTTTCTTGGAATGACCTCGATTTTTTAGTCTCTCTCTCTCTCTCTCTCTCTCTTTGAGTTCATGACGTTCCATGTCATCATAGTGAATGTGGCACGTATAATCACAGCTGCTCAGTCTAATGCAAGTGTTTATTTCCTATGGTTTTCTGTACAGTGCCTCAACAGTTTGTAATATAATCAGGGCATAAACCTAGCTGCTGACTCGAATCTTAATAACTTACATTCTCTTTTATCTAAGTGGCCGAGTAGCCTGTTTGTACACATTACTGAAACCTGCGATTCAAATAAACGTTATGATTTGAAAATCGAGGTATAGCGTCTTTAGCATTAGTACTAAGGCAATCGAAATTATTTGTTTTACTTCCCACGGATGTACAAAATATTTACAAATCTTGATGTTCAAGGAATAGAAAGGTTGCTCCACCAAGAATTCTGTTTGTAATTTCTCACACCAGATGTAACAAACCTCCAATAATGAAATACTTTGCGCTGGTATTTTGTGTGATTTTTCGAATTCGTTTGATTGCGTGGATCATGTTACTCTCTTGGCAACTTAAATTGTGTGGAACTGGTGGCCTTAAAGGCAACTAGTTTGAATCACACTTACCAAATTGGATCTAAAAAGTTGTGATGAACAATTCAAAATGTCCAGGGAAGAAAGAAAATTTTAGTATTCAGGGAGAAATGACGAAGGCAGCCTCCCAGGGTTCAATTTTAGGTCCACTCCTATTACACACGTTTGTAAATGACCGTCACTTAACATACATCAAACAGAATTGGTATCTTTTCCCGACGATAACCGCGTAATAATAAGAAAGCAGGAGAAGTAATGACTAACGAGGATCTCAAGAACTTACTAAGTTCTCGAAAACTGTTACAAAATTTTAAGAAACAACCAAGAGTCGGTTCTCTGCAACAAATATAGTCATACCAACAATTGATGTAGAACATGAATACGAGTCAGTCAGGGTAGAATGCTGCAGATTTATTTGTTTACATACTGATGGAAACTTGAACTCGAAGAAGCCGATTATGAGCTGCTCTTCTTGTAGATGATAAACTTCTAAGCAAAGGAGTCAGTGTACTGGCGTATTTTGTATTTTTCAGTTCAATACTGTCTTGCGCAATAAGCTGTGGAATAATTCGTTACTTAGAGAGTACTGATTGCATCGAGGCGAGCCGCAAGTGTAGTAAGTGGTGGTCACCCACAGTCATCTTGTAGGCACCTCTTCAGAGAAGTTAAACATTTTAAATGCGTCACAATATATAAGTATTCGTAAAGGAAATTTGACATGAGTAATCCATCCCAGTTTCAGAATAATAATAATGTCCGCAATGAAATTTTCCCTCTGCAGCGAAGTGTGCGCTGATATGAAACTTCCAGACAGATTAAAACTGTGTGCTAGACCGAGACTCGATCTCAGGCGCTTTGCCTTTCGCGGGCAAGTGCTCTACCAAATGAGCTACCCAAGCACGACTCACGACCCATCCTCACAGCTTTAATTCCGTCTTTGTTAATCTGCCAGTAAGATTAACGACCATACCTACAACACGCTGGAAGAAAAAATTTGTTTTATTATCCATTATGAAAGCTGTCACTGACTCAGAAAAAGAGTTCAATATACATCAACAAATATTTTTGATTGTAGCCAATCAAGTTTTAAATCTAATCTAAAATTCTTTATTCTGGGTATCTGCTGTTCAATAGATGAATTTTTATCGTAGAGCTATACAAAAAAAGAACAAACTATTTATTCATTAAGGTTAAAAGCTGATCTTGTACATGTATCCTGTAAAAGGAAGGTTCCGCATGATTTTGATTTCGATTACAAAAAAAATCGTTCAAATGACCTATGGAACATCTAATTGGCAACGTCTTACAGAAAAGAAATATTTGCATTTTTCTTGTTTATTTTGTAGTGTTTAAAAGGACGTCTCTTATAGATCTAAGCTAATCTTGAACGTATAAAGGCCATAGACCACTGAAGAGATGCTTCGGGGCAAACTGCCCCTTCGCGTGTACCACTTGAGCGTCCTTCTCTCTCTGTCGGTTTCTTCCAGTCTTCCCTCTCGTTCCCTTGATACTCCACATTTGTGCCCCAGTAACGTAATGGGCATCGCCTTAATTGGAGACCGCTCGCCGCTGCCGCCCATTCGCGGCGGCACAATTAGCCCGCAGGCTTGTAATTCGTTCCACAACTGCGGCTGTCAGTGGCCAGTGGCGTTTTTCTCGCTCGCACGTTCCCACACGCTGCCCGCAACTCGCAGGCGTCAGCCACTTCTCACGGCCACTTTAAGAATGCCCTTTCTTGAGAAGCCGCTAACAGCTGCCTCGGGCGTGAACTGCGGACTTTGCAACTGGCAGCTGCAAATGGAATGCTGTAGAACGCCATATAATCTTCGATTTCGGTTTACGCTTTGGCACACCGGGACAAACTCTCCGTGTGCCTTGTTGCGAATTGGTAGCCAAACAACAAATGGTGTTTAGTGTCCTTCGTTTTAAGTAGTGTCATGGTTATTGTCTGTAAAGTTACAGAGCAAAATTAAAGTTTACTAAAACACACTATTCTTTTGTTTGAGGTATTGCTTCTTGAAGGAGTACTATGTAGATTTCATTATTCTTGTTTATCATTGCAGTTCACGAAAAACAAGAAAAAATTAATTCAGGTATCTGGAAAAGTGATCGATTGTACAAGCCATCAATTACACCTGCCAACTCAGTAGTCATCCGGGGTAAACACAAAGATTGTTGTGTGGTCAAACGTCTTGGTATCTTTTCATCGCAAAATCCCAGAGAATTTTCAAAAATCGAAAGAAATTTCTAGAAAAAATGATGCTCTGTCAAAGAATCAGCATCGCTTCAAAAAATAGCACACTTTTGAAACATAGCTCGCTTTTTGACACATGATATCTCGTAAACAGTAAACGCAGACAAATAGGTAGTTTTGGACGTCTTAATTTTTATGCAGGCATTTAACAATGAAGCATATTATTGACTGATATCCGAGGAAGTATCATACAGAGTATCTTCTTATATAGACGATGTTTATAAAAAAAATTCCCTTACACTTACAGGAGGTTGTACTGATCAGAACTAGCAGAAGACCGATAGTCATATATCCGTAAACAAATACTTTTCTATATTGGGGGCTTCGTGACACAGAGTGCTGAAGATCCGTATTTTATTTACGAATGAGGCGAGGCTCACGAAAGATAGCTAACAAATTACCACTACAACCATGTGTAAGCAGATGAAAATAATCTACCAATGTTGGAAGCTATGTACGAGGATCACCTAAATATCAATATGTGGGCGGGAATTGTGAGTGAATGACATAAACCAATATGTACGACAATTACCAATGCAAATCGCTTTAGGGAAAGATACAAAATTGATAGAAATGTTCAGTAAAAATAAGAATGTCAGACCAAGAAACAGACCAAGAAAGAAGTACTCGGATTTTAAGTTTGTAAGACAGTGTTTCTGTTCAACTGTTCAGCCCGTGTACCGAAGGAGCAACGATGAAAATAAATAGAGAGTTCAGGACTCAGGGAGAACTGATAAGATTCGCTGAAAACGTTTTATCTTCAATGAAAAGAAGAATTACAGAAGGTAATGATTGGAATTACAGTCTGATGAGCACAGATATAAATTGAGATTATATCAAGGAAAGGTGAAAGTAATAAGGAGAAGCAGATGTGAGACTAATGATAAACGTAATATTGGAATTCCTCTGATATCAAACATAGGTCTTAATTTGGAGAGGAAATGTTCATGAATGGACAAGCATTCTATGAAATTGGATCACAGATTGTTCCAAAACCAGAGTCAGAGTGAATCAAAGTGTTTGATATGTAGTGCTCCGTGAGGGGAGGATTATGTGGAAAGAACTGACAGTGAGAAGGACGATGATAATAAGACATGCGTTAAGACATCAGGGAGTAGCTTTCACGGTATCAGAGGCATCTGTAAAGTGTAGAAACTGTAGGAAAGGACAGAGACTGGAATACCTTCAACGAATGATTGAGGACATAGCATGAAGTGCAGCTACGAGATGAAAAGGATAGCACAGGAGAAGAAATAGTGCGCCACATCATATCAAAAGAAAGAGGAAAATAACGCTTTGCCACGTGTCCAAAAGAAAGTAATATGTTCGCTGTGGTGCTGTCCTTTAGAAAAAAGTATCGCCGTTCGAGGACAGTAAGAAATGAAGAACCTACTTAGCTTCTTCAACTTGGTGTATCTTCGATAAATATGTTTGAACCGAAGATGAAGAGTAAACCCCTGATTCTTTATAGAATCGAACTCTCTTGACTGAAACAGCTTCAAACGACAGATTACTTTACTAATGAGTTCATGTGTTCATTATTTGACGTTAATCATCTAAGCGAGAAAATGTGTAGATAAGATTCGAAATAATTATGTTAAAAGTTTCTTACATGTCGCCAAGTGCTCACGTTATTAGACGTGATTATTTGCTCTCTGCATTAAGCAAAGGCTAGTTTTTCACGCATCTCAATGTTTATGATGTCATGTCTCCTGAAGCATGTGTCGTACAGTGACCGAGCGAGGTGGCGCAGTGGTAGCACACTGGACTCGCATTCGGGAGGACGACGGTTCAATCCCGTCTCCAGCCATCCTGATTTAGGTTTTCCGTGATTTCCCTAAATCGTTTCAGGCAAATGCCGGGATGGTTCCTTTGAAAGGGCACGGCCGATTTCCTTCCCAATCCTTCCCTAGCCCGAGCTTGCGCTCCGTCTCTAATGACTTCGCTGTCGACGGGACGTTAAACACTAACCTAACCTAACCTAATCGTACAGTGACATAATTTTGTCTGAACAATGTGTTACTAATAGAATCAGTAGTAAAGAAGTAAAAAGCTAAAATTTCATGCTGGTTGATAAAGTTTTCCTGCAAGTAGGTGAGAAACTTTTTTCCTTTTATCATTTTTTGTGGAGTGT
Source organism: Schistocerca nitens (assembly GCF_023898315.1). Lineage (NCBI taxonomy): Eukaryota > Metazoa > Arthropoda > Insecta > Orthoptera > Acrididae > Schistocerca > Schistocerca nitens. The sequence goes on from NC_064618.1 coordinate 269,754,945, forward strand.
CTGGAAGAAAAAGTTTAGGAAAGATTTGAAATTCTGCGTAATGTTTGTTGGAAGTAGGTATGTGCTTTCGTTCAGAAATACTGCGTGAACACGAGGGCTATTCGGAAAGTAAGGTTCGATACATCGTGAAATGGAAACGACAGTGAAAATCCAATCAAACTTTGCACAAATGTTTTGGGCAGTGTCTTTAGTACGCCTGTCGATAGCTTCATGTCGCTCTTTTCAGTTTTGAGCACACAGTGAGCATGTAAAATGCCTAGAACGGTGGTTCCCCAACATGGACGTAAGTACCCCTTGGGGGGTATACCGAAATTTTCCTAGGCGTAAAAACTAAACGATTTGATTTTGTTTCAGTTTTGCAAAAGATCGTTACTGTTATCACAATTTTGTAAGACTGTAATATTGTTTATATTAAGTTATCGGTAATTACTCTTTCTCACTTAGTAGCTTTAATGTAGTGAGGGTTACATGTTCCCCACATGGTCCACCGACTACACGCACATGTTGTGCTTCGTCCCGTACATTGCTGCTGTTAACAGTGAGACATATACGTGGAAAATGCAAAATATTTCCAGAAAATGTGTACTCCAAGTTGTAGATAGCACCTGTAGTTCCCCGTAAACTGCTTCATTACTCGCTGCGAAACAGATAAATGAATTAATTGACAGCAAAGTACAGCAGTAACTACGTAAGACAGTACTCATTATTATTAGACTGGTTAAACATAAAGCATTAATAGCCTGAAATCTCCCAATTTATGCCAGTTCAGAAGTAAGGGGTACAGCAACTATGTGATTCACAAACAGTAAGTATAGTGCACACATATGAACTTCTTTGATTTTAAATAGAGTTGCATTGTGCAGGTCAAGCAAGTGCCGCAATTCAGAGGAGTAATGAAGGGAAATATGTTTTGTAGCTAACGTCTACCCTCAGTGTGGATAGTTAGCTTTCATGTCTGAGAAGCAGTTGTGAGTAGCACCTGCAAAGCACCACAGATTGGTTCATCATTCATTCTAAAACACACACACACTAAATATAATTCATCTTTCATATCTTTTATTATTTTAAAAATAAAAGTGTTCCAAGAAACATCTTTCATTCTACAGTTTAGTTGTATGTTAATGTTGGGCAGGCAACAGACCGGGGGGGGGGGGGGGGGGTTGGATGGGGGCAGGGCGCGTGTACTAGCTAATATCTAATTGCATTCAAGGGCAATGGTCTAAGAGAGGTAGGGAATAACTGGCCTAAAACAATAGTGTAGGGTGACCGCTGCGAGGCTGCACTTGGTTTCATGAAACCAAGCGTAGGGTACATGTATTTCCTTCTTCATGTCAGTTCTCGGTGACACACCGCAAGGGCAGAGAGGATGCTCCTGCAACGTTTTCTATCAGAAATTTTTGATCACCCACTACAGAGCGCGCAACTGGCTCCCTCTCATGCTTATCTCTGCTCACATGAGCCGCTGCCTATGAAGACAACATTTTGGCACAGTCAACGAACTGTAAACCAGCGTAGAGAAGTGGCTGAAAGCACAGGCCGCTGCGTTCTATGACGAAGACATTGGAAAGTTGGTACAGTACTACGACAAATGTTTAATTTGGAGTTGCAACCAGGTAGAGAGCTAGTTGGAAGGTGTAGCCAACTGTCGTAATAACACATTTCTGATATTCTCTCTGATTTCCGTTTCTCTACCGATCGGACCTCACTTTCCGAATAGTCCTCGTATAATCTGGGTAACTGGCGCATCGAGAGTTACATTGCCTCAAGATACATAAACAGTTTCTAACTGTAATACTTGCCTTACTGTGTTAAACGCTTAACATAAGACTGTACCTTTCAAAAAACAGATTATGTCAGCACTTTAAATTTGTTATTTTGGACAATAATCATAGGAAATGTTGATAATAAAATTTATATTGCCCCCGAAAGCTGTTATCTAGGTAACTTGCAACCGGTATTGTGCAACGTCAACCATGAAGTGGTTTAGCCGTTTTAAAATATATGTGTCCAAAAACAAAAAGAAACATGGTCTCCAGTGATTATTGGTGACACTCTCGACGCTCTCGACTCGACACTCTCGAAGTAGTTTAAATATATAATGGTAATGATGTGAAGCAACGTCAAACAGAACGAACACTAGAAATCAGTACCCAGCTGGGCGGATGGGAAATTAACATGTTGACAGGTTTCTGGGAAACTGTTGTGCATCTTTTAACGGAAGTGCATAACGTAGTTGAGTCTCGTGTGCAACGTCTGCGTTTCTCGTGAAGCCAACACGAAGAAAATGTGGAAGGAATACAGGAAAGCGACTAGTATTTAGGTCAACAGGCAGATTCAGAAAAGCGTGTGTCACGATGCTTCACTGCGGAGTGCTGACGGGTTCCCAGATATGTGAGTGGCTAAAAGACTTCGTAAGTAACAGAACCCAGTACGTTGTCTTTGACAGCGAGTGATCATGAGATCGGCCTGAGTGCACCAGAGGAGTTTGGTGGAATCGCTGATATTCTCCATGTACATAGACGATCTGACGGACAGGGTGGGCAGGAATCTGCGGCTGTTTGCCAATGACGCTGTGGTGCACGGGAAGGTGTTCTCGTTAAGTGACTAAAGGAGGACAGAAGATAATTTTGACAAAATTTGCAGTTGGTGCGATAAACAGCAGCTTGCTCTAAATGTAGAGAAATGTAAGTTAATGCAAATGGGTAGTAACAGCAGTCCCGTACTGTTGGAATACAGAATTAGCAGTGTGCTGCTTCACACAGTCACGTCTGTTAAATATGTAGGCGTAACGTTGCAAAATGATATGAAATTGAACGAGCACGTAAGGGCACGGGAAGAAGAATGGTCGACTTCGGTTTATTGGGAGAATTCTAGGAAAGTGTGGACCATCTGTAAAGGAGACTACATATAGGACACTAGTACGTCACATTCTTGGTTGCTGTGCGAGTGTTTGGGATCCATATCCGGTGGAATTAAAGGAAGACACCGAAGCAATTCAGAGGCGGGCTCCTAGATTTCTTACCGGTAGGTTCAATCAACAAGCGTGTATTAGGGAGATGCTTCTTGAACTCAAACGTGAATCCCTGGAGTGAAGACGATGTTTTTCTCGTGAAACGCTGCTGAGAAAATTTAGAGAATGCCATTTGAACTTGACAACAAAACGATTTTATTGCCGCCAATGTACATTTCGCTTAAGAACCACGAAGATAATAGAAATTTGGGCTCGTACATACACATATAGACTGTCGTTTCTCCCTCGCTTTATATTCGTGTGGAACAGGAAAGGAAATGACTAATAGTGGTAGAAGGTACTATCCACTGTGCGTTATGCGGTGGCTTGCGGAGTGTGTATGTACATGTAAGATCATAACAGATAAATGTAGCCTGTAAGAAATTGTAACAAAAATGAACAACTACAGTAACTATCAGAGTTGGAAGAAACGCGATGGTTTTCTCCCAAAGGGAAAAATTTATAAGGGGTCTGCTAAACCTCTTTAAAGTTTCTGGAAAAAGAAAAGCGAAATAGGCCGTGTCTTAATACGATCTATTCCGTCATCAATACTTAAGTATCTACTAATGAGTCACTTGTATATTTTAGGTAATATTTCATGGATTGAAATGCACCTAATGGTAATTTGTCTACTCTACTACATCAGGCAAAACAAGTGCTGCGATTTATTGAAACATCATCAGATACACCGGGCCGGCGAAACGACAGGTGTAACTACGCAATAAAACTACCGTCGATCAATTCGTGAATAGCACAATAAACACATAAGGCCGATTCAGAGTTGGGTAAAAATGCAGAAGTGGAACAATGGAGTCAGAGGCCAATCGCGATAACGTAAAATAAGCCTTTAGTTCCTCCCCAACAGAACTCATTCGCACTGTTCCCATACCGTTATTGACATCACGTAAATCGTAATTGTGATTCACACTGCAGCCACATTATAAAGCTTAATGAAAATATTTTACAGTGGATATATTCAATCGAATGTCGGAAGATGAAACATTCTTCACCAGGGGTCTTATGGTAACAGGAAATCGTCCCATGCTTCAGAGAAAGTAGAAATTTATTACGAAAGAATCTGGGGTTCTTAGAACCGCCATGTGAATCTGGAACTTCACAGATAAAATACAAAGGCGAATTTGTAGTGACTGATGTCACAAATTGAATCATGGGTGCAATTTTTCTTCAACAAAAAAGTTATTACTAAAAACCTTTGGATTTCTCCACAACATGTGACACCACAGCTGACTGACCTTCAGTCACGTGTTATTTGCCAGCATGATGGTGCACTATAACACTGCTGTTCACGTGTTTGTCACATTATGAATGAAACATTTCCAAACAGATGACGCTATTTCCTGAGCGCCTGTCTCATCCGATATAACGAGCCTGGATTTCTTTATGTAGGTATCCCGAAGATGATAAAGCAAAACCAACATCTCTTGCAGTGGAAATTCTAAATCGGACATAGCAACAGAGAACAGTCTTCAAGTGAGTTTATTGCAGTGATGGGGTTACGTCTCATGCATCAGGGTAGCTGCTAATCAATAACGGAATAATCTGTGGCTCCGAGATCCACTTACGAATCTGGAACGTTACTGATATTATCCAAAGGTAATGCAGACTGTCCGTTTTTTTCGTCGATATAAAAGTTACTGGACATGTGTTCCTTGAGTTTTGAAAGATTATGTGACACCATAACTGGTTGACCTTCAGCCAACCGACATTTACCAGCATGATGATTCGCAACCACACCGAGGTCCACATGATTGTAACTTTTTGGGTGAAACATTTGCGAATCAGTTGATTGCGTAACTCTAAAAAAATATCTACGGTGGATAATTATTATAATGGTCGCCTATATATTAGTTACACAGAGGGTTTCATAAAATGGCCTCCCCACATGGCAGGTTCTATCAATACTACATTTTATGAGGGTATTTCTTTTCACTTTTCCTGCGTAACTGCCTTTTGTTTTACTTACCTCACGTCTTCTTAAGCTGTCTAGTAGATCTTGTGCCGACTGGCTTCTTCTCCATACAATAGGAGCAGGATTCGTTGAGAAAACAACAAACTGTGTTATATTGAAGTTGCAGTCTCCTAGAAAATCCAGTGCTACGACATAAAGTTATAAAAACATAGGATGGCACTTGGTTTTTATTCAGTAACGTTTAGCGGTCATGAAGAAACGCAAGTAAGGGCCTGATTATTTTCATTTATTAAATCAAATTCCGCGGAAGCTGTGTTGAGATCACCCCAACGAGACACAATTTAATGGCTCTGAGCACTATGGGACTTAACTTCTGAGGTCATCAGTCCCCTAGAACTTAGAACTACTTAAACCTAACTAACCTAAGGACATCACACACATCCATGCCCGAGGCAGGATTCGAACCTGCGACCGTAGCAGTCGCGCGGTTCCGGACTGCGCGCCTAGACACAATTTAATGATTCACAGTATTATAAGATGTTTACACGACCTTTCATCAAGGCTCTGTTCAACAAGACAAATGATTTTTGGTAACTCGTTACACTATACCGTCCAAAGCATGTGTTGCATTTGTTCACAACTGATATGAAACTTCCAGTGAGTTATTACACACAAACGACTTGGCCCATCATCGTCCACCAATAACGACTAAATGAAAACGTTCTTCCCATTTACTTTTTTACCTTTTACTTTGGTTAACGACTTCATGACATTATTATTAACCTTCTATCACTACAACGAACGATGACGACACCGTTGGAGGACCATAGCAGTGTTCAAATCATAAATGTTAACTAACAACACTGTACTGCTTCGCGTTGCGCTCAATATGTGATTCCCGGCTGTTAGGCGGTACTCCAGCACGATACACCCATTCCTAGCAGGCGGGTTCCCACGCTCTGAAACGATCAGCCGCGCAACTCCATAGCTGCTACTGCATGTTCTTCTCCAACTGATAGCAACTAGAAGTAAAATAAAAGCGTAATGTGGGCGAAAAATGTGGTAGAAATGCCACAGGTGGGGGAGATAACTTTATTTCCCGGGTATCTCATTTAAATGATTCAGCCTCTTCAGATTTATTTGTGTGGGGCCATGTCAGCAGAACTGAAGAGTCGAAGCATTTGAAATGTCGTATTCTAGATGGATGATAAAAATTAGGTGGGCTGATATATGGAATGGGTAGTCAATACACAGAATCAATGATAATAGGAATATGTAGAAAACATTTACAAAGAGAGGGTGCACGAAACGGGGCACATGTTAAGACATAAAGAATAACTTCCATGGTCGTAGAGGGAGCTGTGGAGGGTAAAAACTGAAACGGAAGATAGATATTAGAATATATCCGTTGGGCAAGTTGTGTGTAAGTACTGTTCTGGAACACCAAAGAGGCTGGCACTGGAGAAAACATCATGGCGGGACGCGTCAAACCAGTCAGATGAACGATGTCCCAGCGGAAGAATGCAACGACGTCATTTACAGGAGAAAAGGGCACCACTTGACTGATGTGGTGATAGGGATCTTCACAGTATTGCCAGCGACGACGAGACTGTACACATGATAGGAAATCGACTGGAAGTCAATCGACGGCCCCTGTGGCCGAGTGGCTGTAGGCGCTTCAGTCTGGAACCGCGCGACCGCTACGGTCGCAGGTTCTAATCCTGCCTCGGGGATGGATGTGTGTGATGTCCTTAGGTTAGTTAAGTTCACTTAATTCAACGTTTTAGGGAACTGATGACCTCAGATGTTCAGTCCCACAGTGCTCAGAGCCATTTAAGCCGTGCACTTCATAACCAAACTTTAGGACACATCGAGTTTCATTAGTTGAATGAAAAGTAAACTCAATGTGTAATACTAAAATTTTAATACGATCCATACATTTCCGTAATAATTTATTTCTTTAATATTTGACTTCAGCTGTGAAGAGACTTCTGCAACAATTCTAACTCAATCGTAAACGCATAAGGATAATGAGAACCGAAAAGCACATTTTCCTTCGCTTGCTAATGTATATGTCAGATAGTCATTAACATTGGAACAAAATACTAATATTTGTACGAAATACCGTAGCCCACGCAACGTGCATTGCATTAATGTGCACATGTGCAGATGCTGTCAGTTAACAACTAAAGCGCATCACTATAAGAGTAAAATGCTTTTAGTCGTCGCTAGGGCCATAATATACTTTGATTAGAATGCGCAGAGGAAATATGTACATTTTTAAACGTTAATTCCTTTCAAAGTACTCCCCTTTCAGCGCCACACACTTATGACAAGTTTTTAAGCGACTGTGATGCAATGACGAAAATTGTAATTATTCGACCCCTAGGACTTGTGCAACTTGTAGCCAAACATGGAGCAGTATGAGTGAGGCAAATATGTATATAACACACGTTTAGAAAGCTCGACGGATGGTATCATAAAAGACAGGCAAAAGAAAGTAGAAATGTCTCCACTCATGCAAGTGTTTCGCACATATGCGACTGTGATATCTGTAACTACACTCCTGGAAATTGAAATAAGACACCGTGAATTCATTGTCCCAGGAAGGGGAAACTTTATTGACACATTCCTGGGGTCAGATACATCACATGATCACACTGACAGAACCACAGGCACATAGACACAGGCAACAGAGCATGCACAATGTCGGCACTAGTACAGTGTATATCCACCTTTCGCAGCAATGCAGGCTGCTATTCTCCCATGGAGACGATCGTAGAGATGCTGGATGTAGTCCTGTGGAACGGCTTGCCATGCCATTTCCACCTGGCGCCTCAGTTGGACCAGCGTTCGTGATGGACGTGCAGACCGCGTGAGACGACGCTTCATCCAGTCCCAAACATGCTCAATGGGGGACAGATCCGGAGATCTTGCTGGCCAGGGTAGTTGACTTACACCTTCTAGAGCACGTTGGGTGGCACGGGATACATGCGGACGTGCATTGTCCTGTTGGAACAGCAAGTTCCCTTGCCGGTCTAGGAATGGTAGAACGATGGGTTCGATGACGGTTTGGATGTACCGTGCACTATTCAGTGTCCCCTCGACGATCACCAGTGGTGTACGGCCAGTGTAGGAGATCGCTCCCCACACCATGATGCCGGGTGTTGGCCCTGTGTGCCTCGGTCGTATGCAGTCCTGATTGTGGCGCTCACCTGCACGGCGCCAAACACGCATACGACCATCATTGGCACCAAGGCAGAAGCGACTCTCATCGCTGAAGACGACACGTCTCCATTCGTCCCTCCATTCACGCCTGTCGCGACACCACTGGAGGCGGGCTGCACGATGTTGGGGCGTGAGCGGAAGACGGCCTAACGGTGTGCGGGACCGTAGCCCAGCTTCATGGAGACGGTTGCGAATGGTCCTCGCCGATACCCCAGGAGCAACAGTGTCCCTAATTTGCTGGGAAGTGGCGGTGCGGTCCCCTACGGCACTGCGTAGGATCCTACGGTCTTGGCGTGCATCCGTGCGTCGCTGCGGTCCGGTCCCAGGTCGACGGGCACGTGCACCTTCCGCCGACCACTGGCGACAACATCGATGTACTGTGGAGACCTCACGCCCCACGTGTTGAGCAATTCGGCGGTACGTCCACCCGGCCTCCCGCATGCCCACTATACGCCCTCGCTCAAAGTCCGTCAACTGCACATACGGTTCACGTCCACGCTGTCGCGGCATGCTACCAGTGTTAAAGACTGCGATGGAGCTCCGTATGCCACGGCAAACTGGCTGACACTGACGGCGGCGGTGCACAAATGCTGCGCAGCTAGCGCCATTCGACGGCCAACACCGCGGTTCCTGGTGTGTCCGCTGTGCCGTGCGTGTGATCATTGCTTGTACAGCCCTCTCGCAGTGTCCGGAGCAAGTATGGTGGGTCTGACACACCGGTGTCAATGTGTTCTTTTTTCCATTTCCAGGAGTGTATTTACATCAGTATTGCCTTATGTTGGTCAGTCAGCTTTGTAGCACAAATGGGGAACAAATCATTCGTTCAGTACAAACTATGTGAATGATAACATTAATGTAGCCATAGATAATTTGCATGTTCTTTTTAATTTACGTCTAAACAGAAATAGTCGAGTTTTTCTGCACTGGTTGAAGCTGTCAGTCATGCCTGCCAATAAGTAGTGGCAGGTTTAATTTTGTCCCAAAAGTATTTGAACAAATTTTCTGCTATTGGTTCATACCAACACTGGCAGCGGTGAAACATCCAGCAGGATTTTGTCGCAATATGTAACAAAAAATTACGAATTTCTTCATTTCTATACAGTGCAAGTTTTCACTCTTGCCTTGTTTGAATGGCTGCACCGGACGTATTTGCATCAACTGTGTTCGACTGTATAGGACGCCTCTCAGCGCATCTCTTCCCTCATATCTGTGTGCATATATTGAAGGGGCAGATTGTCATTTACCAATGTGTCCATTCGAAGAAATTATAAGACATTCTTTGTGTCTCATGTCACCCATTTTTGATATTGTGACATTAGAAGTAGCGAAGTATCGTATTTTATGCAATTGTATAACACTTATTTTTTCGTTGAAAATTTCATTAAATTAGGCCGACTTCGTAGTCAAAAGGATATTTACTTTTTCATTCTCAAGATTGTTATTAAAACATTTTTTCCTTTTAGAAACATGTGATTCCTTGAGAAGAAATCTTCAGCTGCCAATCGCAGTGACATTTCTTAATTAGAAAAGTAAGAGGTTTTGCTTAGCATTACGTTGTTCCTTTCCTTAAAAATGTGGAAGTTAATAACGTACCGAGAATGCAACGCACGAAAAACTAGTGTGCCGTGAATGTCGAAATATTTGTACTTCTCACTGCTGGTGCCGAATTTTCCTGCTGTTTGTGGCAGACCACAGGAGGTTCGCTGGAGCATACGGGAGTTTGTGGACGACTATCAAGGTAGGAACAGCGGAACAAAGAGTTCCATATGGTCGGGCATTCTAGTGTGCACAGTCTTAATGGCCAAAGCCGTCTTTGGCCGATTGTTCACTGTAGTCGCCTTACGGGAGAGTGCGCGGTGTCTTTTGTCAAAGTAAAAAAGAAGATGGCAGCTCACAGATAGAGACAAAGAACTCTGAAGAGTTTAGTTACTACAAAATCGTGCTGAGCTCAAATTGTTCTAGGTTTGTGGCCATCATTCATGTGTATGAAGCTCACAGGTTTTGGTAGAAAAGTGATGTGCAGTGAGAGAGGTGAGATAGGCTTGTGGCCGTTGTAGTGGTTTTGAAGTACAGCGAAGCCGTTACGATTTGTGTTAACGGTGGAGTCTTGCTGCATATGGGTGTTATGTCACATGTATTGTGATCATATTGTTCACAGAGGAATTGTGATGTCATCGTTGCGTAATAATTACTGCCCAGTCATAAAGCATCCACTGCACACCGACCAGCGCAGAGCCGCGAAACGGCATCAAGAAGGCGCTGATCGGCGCGCCAATTCAAAGAGTTGGCAGCGTCACACACCAGGAAGACAGAGATCAGCGCCCCCTGTCAACGCTGATTTAACCAGCCGCCCATTTTGCGGTGGTAGACTTGAGAGCGTTAGTACTGAGTAATAGGAAGACGTTATTTAGCTTGCACTCTGCGAGTATTCATAGAGACTAAATTACTTGCAAGTAGGAGGCACAGGCAGCCACTTCATAAAGAGAAGTTTTATGTATTTTCTTTTTAGGAATGAAGTGTCCTAATGAGAAAGTGTTTTGTACAGTTGATTTTGGATTCCTGTCACGGGCCATCGCAACTTCTCTACTTTCTTGTTTGTGGCCGTGCTGACTCCCACAGTTATTCTGTATTGTGCTGCGTTTTTCTGTCTGTTTAGTAGTTAGGTTGTATAGTTATATTGCCTGTTACCATTGCTTTGGTAGACAGTGGACTTCGATGGTGATGTACGATGGATCTTACAGTGACAATTGGTGGTGTCAATTATACCGTGTGATCAAAAAGTCAGTATAAATTTGAAAACTTAATAAACCACGGAATAATGTAGATAGAGAGGTAAAAATTGACACACATGCTTGGAATGACACGGGGTTTATTAGCATGGCGCTCCACCCCATATTGCTAGACGCGTGAAAGATCTCTTGCGCGCGTCGTTTGGTGATGATCGTGTACTCAACCGCCACTTCCGTCATGCTTGGCCTCCTCAGACCTCAGTCCGTGCGATTATTGGCTTTTGAGTTACCTGAAGTCGCAAGTGTATCGTGATCGACCGACATCTGTAGGGATGCTGAAAGACAACATCCGACGCCAATGCCTCACCATAACTCCGGACATGCTTTACAGTGCTGTTCACAACATTATTCCTCGACTACAGCTATTGTTGACGAAAGTTGGTGGACATATTGAGCATTTCCTGTAAAGAACATCATCTTTGCTTTGACTTACTTTGTTATGCTAATTATTGCTATTCTGATCAGATGAAGCGCCATCTGTCGGACATTTTTTGAACTTTTGTACTTTTTTTGTTCTAATAAAACCCCATATCGTTCCAAGAATGTGTGTCAATTTCTACCTCTCTATGTACATTATTCCGTGATTTATTCGGTTTTCAAATTTATGCTGACTTTTTGATCACCCGGTACATTCCGATTCTGTAAGCCAGTTTGTGAAGTTGTTGGATGCTGATACTGGTTTCCACTTGTGATGTCGCCAGGGCTGAGTTGGTTTACTAAGAAATATTTATATTTGCTTATAACAAGTCTTTTTTATTTATTAACTTATTGTAGCAAATTTAAGTAAGAATTATTACGATATCTGTATGTAAGCCTAATATTGTTGATTTCATACGGTATAGTGAAAACTTTTTATTTTGGGACCGTCTGACTACAACTGAATGAAACACAATTTTCGTGCCATACGCGTTTCGCCTTTATTCTCTACAAGGCATCTTCAGTAGCCTGAAATATGAACATATTTTTACTATTTAGTTTACAAAAAAATGGTTCAAACGGCTCTGAGCACTATGGGACTTAACATCTCAGGTCATCAGTCCCCTAGAACTTAGAACTACTTAAACCTAACTAACCTAATGACATCACACACATCCATGCCCGAGGCAGGATTCGAACCTGCGACCGTAGTGATCGCGTGGTTCCAGACTGAAGCGCCTAGAAACGCTCGGCCACTCCGGCCGGCATTTAGTTTACATTTTGGGGGCAATGTACCTATAGGTTAGAAACAGTTATGGTGATTGGTTTTTGCTATGATGTAGTAATATTTTAAATTCTACTTAGAGGTTGCGTGGACGATTTTCTACATATTATGTTGCTGATCTATTTTTGGTGTCGTTCCTCTTCTTATAATTGCCACTCGGGGTTCACAAAAAGAAAAAAAAGGAAGAAAAAAAAGAAGAAAAGTTGCAGTTATATGAAGAGGAACGGCACCAAAAATGGAAAGAAACGTAATATGTAGAAAATCGTTCACAAAACCTGTAAGAGAGTTTCAATTATTACTATATGAGCAAAAACCAACCACCAGAACTGTTTGTAACGTATAGGTACATTGCCTCAAAATTAAAGCTATATAGTAAAAATATGTACATATTCCAGGCCACTGGAGATGCCTTGTAGAGAATAAAGGCGAAATGCATATGGCACGAAAACTGTGTTTCATTCAGTTGTAGTCAGACTGTCAAAAAGTTAAAATTATCAATATACCGTAATATTACACGCACCTGAGGCAGACAGGACTACACAAGTTGAAGATTATTTCCTTCTCCTTAATGAGTTTTTTTTATCAAGTCTAAGGTTATAATTTGTATGCACTTCCGTATTATGATATAAGACTCTTAATAGAAAGATATTTAAAATAAACCTATTCTCACAAAAACGGCATCCCAAACCCAACTCTACCCAGATCCTACGCAACACAAGTTTTGTTTGATAACTGAAAAAGAAAAACCCTGAAGTGCACTCGCATTCTATCAATTAGGAGCTCACTTCGGATTTATCATTACGCTGACAAAGAAATAACTAGCATTATCTGCTAGAGGGCATTAACCTAAATCAATGGAGAAAGGGGAAAAATTTTGCCAGGCCGAGATTCGAACCCAGGCCACCTTTCTACTCTGCAGATGCACACGTTACTGCGTCATCTGAACACAGTGATCATCACAACTACACGGCCTACCCTAATATACCTCCAGATAGACACAAATTCTCAATTTATCCACAAACTACTGGTGTAGTTCTCCTTGATCATCATCCTCATTACTCGCTACATTTCACCAATTCGTGTAAGAGTTCGAGCGTGGTGTGCAGCTGCTATGAAATTATCAGCTAGTTACCCTCACCTTAATTTTTTTATGTGCTATCTGTTGTTGCGGACGTGTCATACGTAATTAAGGTGAGGATGACTAATAAATCCCTTCCGGAGTAGTGGTTCAGATCCCAATCCGGCCATCCAGCTTCAGTTCTTCCGTGATTTTCCCAAATCGTTCGATGAGGGATCCTATATTCATACTCATTCTTGTCCCATCCTACCTTGTACTCTTTCCTAATTACCTCTGTCCGCAGCTCGTGGTCGTGCGGTAGCGTTCTCGCTTCCCGCGCCCGGGTTCCCGGGCTCGATTCCCGGCGGGGTCAGGGATTTTCTCTGCCTCGTGATGACTGGTTGTTGTGTGCTGTCCTTAGGTTAGTTAGGTTTAAGTAGTTCTAAGTTCTAGGGGACTGATGACCATAGATGTTAAGTCCCATAGTGCTCAGAGCCATTTGAACCTAATTACCTCTGCGTCCGCATGACGTTAAACCGTAACTTCCATTTTTGTTCAGCCAAGGACTTATTTCTAGTCATTCTCAACTCAGCTACTCGCAACAACTCGAGGCCTATGCTGGTATTGATCCACTTCGTTCACGGGTCACTGCTGTTCGAATCGCCACTAACAAACACGCTATGCCGCGATTCGCAACCTGCGCAGTGCTCAGCAGTTAATGCTACATGCAGCGTCCACCGGCGATGCTCATTGGACGCCAGACGGGCGGAAGCCAGTGATTTATTAAAATTTGTTGCCCGAGGCGGCGCGCGCGGCCCGGGTCCGCTGTTTGCAGACTGACTATGCGCTTCGCAAATAGCGTGACGACCCCCGGCACTGCATACACCGCACCGGTCTCCCGCAGCACCCGTCCCCGGGCCGCGCCCGTTGTAATTTCGTAATCCCTCGCAGTTATCGTCTAATTAATGAAACGCGTCCTGCCAGCTTAAAGAGACGGCGGCGCTCGCAGCTGCGGCTGGGCCGGATTACCGCCCCAGGACTGCACTTTCCGCGCCCCACCAGGTTGCAGAGCCGGCACCCCCGCCCCGAGGGGGACGCGCACGCCTCGTTTCGAGAGCCCTGGGTGTATTGTACATGCGATAACTCCGACTCCTGTCTGCACTCGGCAGTTCCGCACTTGTGAGCGCAGCTGATGCAGCGACCGCTGTTTGCTCTGGTTACTGTTTAATACAACTAGGATATACGTGTGCACTAGGTATCACTACACATATCGATGGAACGAGAAAACATCGATCGGTTTCGATAGTATAATTAGGCACCTATTAGCCTGTCGCCCCATCTTCGGCAAGCAGAACGGCTGCAGTTGGCATTAGCAGGTACTCCACCGAGCAAGTCTGTCGAATAGGAGAAAGTGAATGTCCCTGAGAGAATATAATCGTTATCTGCACTGTCACGTTGTCGACAGAGAGGACACGTTCCTTTCCGAGCATTATTTTAGTCATCAGTTCGCTGACTAGGTTTATTCGCTCCCCAACGAATTCTTTTCTAGCACTTGTAATGAAATCGACTTAAGAGATGAGAAATGAGCCGATTTTGAGATGGATTGTGTACATCAACTGTGTTTAAGGAACAGGCAATAGTTCAACAATCTTCGCGTTATGTGCTGTTGACGTATATGTGGCAGCTAAATAAAGTGACAGAGAAAATAAACTCTGTGTAGGATTTGCTAGTCTCTGCAGATGTAGCATCCTTGATACTGGATTGGTTCAAATGGCTCTGAGCACTATGGGACTTAACATCTGAGGTCATCAGTCCCATAGACGTAGAACTATATAAACCTAACTAACCGAAGGCCATCACACACATCCTTGCCCGAGGCAGGATTCGAACCTGCGACCGTAGCAGCAGCGCGGTTTCCGACTGAAGCGCCTAGAACCGGTCGGCCACAACGACCGGCTGATACTGGATGAATAATACTTTTTACTATGGATCGAGATACTAAAATAGAAAGACCAGTTGTCGGAGCTGATCTACTCTACTGGCCACTAAAATTGCTACACCACGAAGATGACGTTGTGGGGCGGCGGTTTTGGTGGAAATATGACTGCTGTATAAAAGTTTGAATGTAGAAACAGTTCATATTATTTAGAATGTTATTTATGCTGTCTTTCGCCGTTCTCAACACTGGCTCTCTAATTACACTTTAGCAACCAGAAAGTGATTTAACAAAACGTGAAGCCTGTAATTAGAATTCCTAGTGCCCACTTCATCTGAGAATACAATTATAGCTGCAGCTTATAGCTCTGAGGAAATAGAAGACTGTCCGGGATTTATAATCAAAAACGATTTTCTAAAATAGTTGAGTATATTCTGAAAATCACAGATGAAAAAACGCAAGTATCCATACAACCCAACTAACAGAGCAGTTCAGAGTCTAATGCGCTGATGCAACTATAAATGTCCGAATTAAATGTTAAAATGAATGCTCGCCATAATTTGATGAAAATATTTCATCAAACGCCACGCTAAATAATTGGTAGAATGTCTGTCCCGCGACGGGACGTGAAAATACGACAATACGCAAACTGAAGCTAGATAATGAAAATCATACCAGAATTAACACTTCACTTGAAAATGATTTCCTGGTTACACGCATCTCGAGTAACTGAATACGGCATCCGAGGCTGTTTGTAGCAATGATACCGACACGACGCGACTCCCGACACAGATGGCGTGTTATTCAGCGTCTGGAGAGAACTGGGGCCTTCCTTCCTCGCGCAGCGTTCTTACATATAAAGCCGCGGTGCGGACGGCTAAGGGAACGCCTGATCAAATCGGCTCTCCCGACTAGCCGCTGGGCTAGTAATGCACCACTTTAAGTTACCAAATAAATCATAGCTTCTCTTGCTGATGGCCGATGAAGCTCTTAATTTAAATGTGCATTCAGCACGCAGGTAAGTATTGATAATAAAATTTTGACATGGCTAAGTTAAATATTTTGGGCGAGAGAATTAATTTAATTACACTGCACGCAGTAGATGAGCTCTGAACTGGCCGTTTGGAGATACGCTATCGCTATAATTTTATAGGTATTCAAAAGAAACTTTTCACATCTTCATAGTTATAGCGGATCTCCAACCTATTTAAATCTAACCATCCTAGCCTTATTTATTAGCCTACTTAATCTATCTTGCTTCCTTAAGTTTTGAGACGAAAATCAGAAAATCATGAATTTCCACTAAACTTTTAATTTGTGAAATCCAAAGTACTGGTTTTTATTAAATATTTATGAAAAAGGAATCTGATTATAAATTTTGAAGTCTCTAGCTCTTTTCTGTTGCGCCAATGATTTTTACAGAAAAACGTCCAAATTTCGAAAATGGCTAAAGTTATCGAACTGATATTCAACACACATTAATTTAGTATTACTTCTGACATGCTAGAAAAGTTTTAGGTTATTTGCTTGATTTTTAAAGTATTGCGCAATATTTATGACGTCAGAGCTAGTTACAACGGACTGGCTGGCACACAATGGAAAGACTGATGTGAATTTACTACAGCGTGAGTAGGCTGCTTCCCTACAACGTGCTACAGACGCGATATTTAACCGACAGGAAGAAGATGCTGTGATATGCAAATGATTAGCTTTTCAGAGCATTCACACATGGTTGGCGCCGGTGGCGACACTTACAAGGTGCTGACATGAGTAAAGTTTCCAACCGATTTCTCATACACAAACGGCAGTTGACCGGCGTTGCCTGGTGAAACGCTGTTGTGATGCCTCGTGTAAGGAGGAGAAATGCGTACCTTCACGTTTCTGACTTTGATAAATGTCGTATTGTAGCCTATCGCGATTGCGGTTTATCGTATCGTGACATTGCTGCTCGCGTTGGTTGAGTTCCAATGATTGTTAGCAGAATATGGAATCGGTGGGTTCAGGAGGGTAATACGCAACGCCGTGCTTGATCCCAACGCCCTCGAATCACTAGCAGTCGAGATGACAGGCATCTTATCCGCATTGCTGTAACGGATCGTGCAGCCACGTCTCGAACCCTGAGTCAACAGATGGGGACGTTTGCAAGACAACAACCATCTGCACGAACAGTTCGACGACGTTTGCAGCAGTATGGACTGTCAGCTCGGAGACAATGGCTGCGGTTACCCTTGACGCTGCGTCACAGACAGGAGCGCCTGCGATGGTGTACTCAACGACGAACCTGGGTGCACGAATGTAAAAACGTCATTTTTCGGATGAACCTAGGTTATGTTTACAGCATCATGATGGTCGCGTGTGTGATGGGCGACATCGCGGTGAACACACGTTGGAAGCGTGTATTCGTCATCGCCATACTGGCGTATCACCCGAAATTATGGTATGGGGTGCCATTGGTTACACGTCTCGGTCACCTCTTGTTCGCATTGACGGCACTCTGAACAGTGGACGTTACATTTCAGATGTGTTACGACCCGTGGCTCTACCCTTCATTCGATTCCTGCGAAACCCTACATTTCAGCATGACAATGCACGATTGCCTTTTGCAGGTCCTGTACGGACCTTTTTGGATACAGAGAATGTTCGACTGCTGCGCTGGCCAGCACATTCTCATGATCTCTCACCAACTGAAAACGTCTGGTCAATGGTGGCCAAGCAACTGGCTCGTCACAATACGCCAGTCACTACTCTTGATGAACTGTGGTATCGTGTTGAAGCTGCATGGGCAGCTGTACCTGTACACGCCATCCAAGCTCTGTTTGACTCAATGCCCAGGCATATCAAGACCGTTATTACGGCCAGAGGTGGTTGTTCTGGGTACTGATTGCTCAGGATCTATGCACCGAAATTGCGTGAAAATGTAATCACATGCCAGTTCTAGTATGATGTATTTGTCCAATGAATACCCGTTTATCATCTGCATTTCTTCTTGGTGAGCAATTTTAATGGCCAGTAGTGTAATTGTATTGATTGTATTGTTACATGGCTGCCATTACGGAATTAGTTAGAGAATTAAGTTTATTTGCACGCTTAGGCGCAATATCTTGTGAATAGGAATACGAAAGTGGTTGTTTCCTTAAGGAGAACTGTCGTGTAAATAAATATTTATTCAAAGGTTAGCAATTTCATCATTTAGGAAATATGGGAAATGTTTGCTTCAAGTTTACATATAGGTACAAGTAGACATTCGTCTCTGCAGCTTTATGGGTGTTAATTGGAGCCTGCAAGCGGTCCGGTTCCTTCGCAGTAGGCCTTCTTTGCATTACAACTGTAATTCACTAATGTGCTCTTCCCAGAAACCGAGACGACCACATTCATACATCCTATAGTGTGCTACGTGTGTAGGTGGAAACGCATGTCTAACGTGATGAAACAAACTGAAATAAGCGTTTCAGGAAAGTGGCGTACAACGACAGCGGTGCGTTCTGCGGAGGCTACAGCTGCGTATCGCTACCTGTTGACCATTACGGCGACTGTACGGACCGACCCAATACAAGCAAGCATATTAAACAGAGGCATAGCTGGACAGTCCTGAATGCTTAGATCCATTTAAATGCACTCTTAATTAAGGGAAAAATATTATTTGTGAAGCACATGAATATTTAACTTAACATTCAAGTAATATTCGCCCAACTTCAACGTTTCAAGTTTAATGTTCACAGACAAAAATCACAATTTAAATTTCTCTTCTTTTATTCTTAACCACTTCATCTCAGAGTAGATCTTGCACCTTAAGTCCATAGTCATTTGTTGAATGTATTCCAGTTTCAGAGGCCTCTACATTTTTTTTCTATATACAGCTCCCTCTAGTACTCGCATAATGGAAGTTATTCACTGATGGTGAAATAAATATCCTTTAATCCTGTCCCTTCTTCTTGTCGGTGTTTTCGGAATGTTCCTTTCTTCTTCAGTTCTGTGCAGAACCTCCTCATTCCCTATCATCCCATCTAATTTTCAACATCATTCTATAGCACCACAGTCACTCAAACCTTTGTGATCTTCCTCACACGTCGGCCGCACACAGCTGTGACTCTGTAAATACTGGAATGTGCGAACACTCATTCGATCCCCCACCCTAACCTACCTTTGCCTCACCATTGACCATCACCTCACCTGGATCCCTCATCTCCGCTCTAGCCCATCGAAAGCCCACAACTGCCTCCGATTCCTCAAACTCCTCTCTGGCCAGAAATGTGGGTTGAATCCCTCTACCATCCTCCACACCTACAAATCTTTAATCCGTCCCATCCTCTGTTATGCCAGTCCCACCTGGATAACCGCATCCCCCCTCCCCCAAAATTTTTGTCCCTCCAGATCCTCGAGAGCCTGCACTCCGCCTCGCATTCCATATACGCCTCCCGTCCCCCATGCGGATCCTCTATGACCTGATTCCTTTCCCCCATCTCCCATCTACTCCTATTCCTCGAACATATCTGGATGCTCTACACCTCCCGCCGCCTTGATCCCCCCTCATCCCTGATTGCCCCTCTCGTCTCCAACCCCACCCTCTGCCGTGCCTTCACTGTTGTTTCCCCCCTACCCTCCATCTCTACAAACTTCATCTACTTTCCCAAGGTGGTTTCTGTCAGCTCCCCCTCCCGGATGATGCCCTCTCTCCCTCCACTTATCCCTCCAATCGACTCTGATCCTCCACTCCCCCCTCATTTCCTCTGCCCTTTTCTTGGGATCCCTCTTTCCCCACCCCCCAGCCCCCTCGCATGCTGTTTTTTCTCTGCCTACCCTCTCTCTGCCTCCCTTCTCTCCCCCGACTCCTTTTGCGTTTCCTTCGTCTGCTTTTCCCCATTCCCTCTCGCGTCTGCCTTGCTCCCCCGCCCCCTTCTGGGTCCTCTTCCTGCGTCGGTTACCCCTCTTTCGTTTCTCCTCTCCTTCCCCCTTTTTTTCCATCTTATCTGTCCAAGTCCCCAGCCCCTCCATCATCCCTTGTCTGTGGTGTGTCATCTTCGTGCCGAATTTTAGTGCAGTATTTCCAGTGATTGTTAAGTGTTGTGCGTCTTTTCCGAAATGTTGCGATCGGACATCATACTGTCGATGGGTGTGATTTTTATATCTCTTGCGAACAGAAACCAGACTGTCGCCATGTGGTAGCGACAACCAGAAGAAGCCGCAACTGAGAAATAGGGGAGAGTCAGTTTTGACTAACAGCAGCAGTGGCTACTCAGCATTATGTAACACTCACGTTGTCTTGGAGCTTCAGTTCGCACTGCGAGGAATTTTTACGCAAAAAGATGAGTGCGCAAAATGTTTTGTGTATCATATAACACGGTGAATACTATCAGATGTTTAGTTTAAAAAGCCACTACGTGTCAAATAATAAGAAAATGAAAAATGTGAAAGACCTGAGAGTATACAAGGAACCTCTCTGAAGAGAAAAAAGTGATCAAGAATCTACCGTTCGAATGAGCTGCAAAACGGCAATACTTTCAGCAAAGTACTTGCGTCCGTTCATAGATGCCGATTTCATAAAATAATATTTAACAGTGGCAAGCTGAAGATTCATGTCCGCTTTAGGTAGGAAAGTTTCACGTGGTGCATTATCAAACATCACAATGGTGCTTCCGAAACAAGTTATGCCCTATGACGTTCAGAGCCAGCTCTAGAAATCTTTGTAAAGAGTTTGTTGCGTTTTCTTTAGCGCTCTGTGAGAGTGTAAGTAACGCAGGCACACTGCTGGATGTGAGATCTAGCATTCTCATCAGCGTTTGAGAAGTGCATTTAATGTAGGTTTATGATGGAATTTATTAGTTTTTGTGTCTACAGACGGAGCGCCAGTGATTCGGGAAAAGAATCATGATTTGTGGCGAATGTAAATGGGTTAGTGAAAAAGTTTCCAGTACCCAATTTGCGCTGACCCGCAGTTTGAAACAATTGTTCTGTAATGCGACAGGGAATGTTCCGGCGTAACGACAAGCGCCGGCACGAAGATAAAGAGCGATACTGCAGGAAGGGCTGTGAGACGATGTCAGCAAATAGTATGTTGACTAGGACGACACCAAAACAGGAGCGGCCTCTGCACGAAGAGAATAAAAGCGACGCGCCGCCGAGCCTCGGCCGCACAAGATGAGCAGCACTAGAAGAGTCGCACTAAAAGGCGAGCAGTGATATAAACGATAGCAGTGACTTTTGAACTTATGTGATTAGCTTTCATGGAAATTGTATACAGGGTGAGTCACCTAACATTACCGCTGGATATATTTCGTAAACCACATCAAATACTGACGAACTGATTCCACAGACCGAACGTGAGGAGAGGGGCTAGTGTAATTGGTTAATACAAACCATAAAAAAATGCACGGATGTATGTTTTTTAACACAAACCTACGTTTTTTTAAATGGAACCCCGTTAGTTTTGTTAGCACATCTGAACATATAAACAAATTCGTAATCAGTGCAGTTTGTTGCATTGTAAAATGTTAACAGAAGCTAAATTCCTGTTTCTTCTGCATTAACAGCTACTTCTGGATGAACAGTTGGATAAAATCGAGAAGGAAACGTCGGTATCTTCCTTATTATGTGCGTCTTCCATTTCTTCAAACACAGTCTGACTCTATGGTTAGCTCACCACCCAAAGTTACACCATCGATTGTAAGTTATATCACGTCAAATCCAGCAACGTTTGTTCTGAATGCTCTTCAAGCTGAATCATGAACTACTTCGAGAAATTTAACACTTGCAAAAGTACTATTGCAGGTTAATTACGTAAGTGTGCAGGTCATCGTGGTCGTTGTCATAGAAATTAAAACCTTTTGGATTGTTAGGCTGCATTACATTTCTTCAAACAATAGGCTTTTCGACCCCTCTGCTGGGATCTTCTTCAGGATCATGTAGTGTCCACTGTAGATTGAGCACTGTCAGAGACCAGTGTCGTATTTCCTTATAAAAGGGAGTTTTCCGTGCATCTGCTGGAGAAGTGGGATTACTCGGTAAAAAATATCCTCAATGGATAGTAAGAGAAGTTTTCCTGCGCTAATGCTGAAGAATGTGGCTATTGGCTAAAACTCCTGTGGCTACCATTGGTGGGCCACTTATGCTGGAGAATTATTGGTTAAAATTCGTCCTGTTGCTATTGGGCCGCGAGGAGTGGCCGCGCGGTTAGAGGCGCCAGCTCACGGATTGCACGCCCCCTCCTGCCGGAGCTTCTATTCCTCCCTTGGGCATGGGTGTGTGTGTTGTTCTTAGCATAAGTTAGTTCAAGTAGTGTGTATGTCTAGGGACCGATGACCTCAGCAGTTTGGTCCCATAGGAATTCACACACATTTGAACATTTTGTTGCTATTGGTGGGTCCCCACCATTGGCTAGAAGAGAAACGGGCAGATTATGATAGGGGGGAATGTTTATCCAAAATATTATTGTCCGCAGAGGTGGTTTCCAGGGCGCTGATTATATTGCCCTCACGCCACGCCGCATATTCGCTTCTCTGAGCCGGCTGCTGTGGCCCAGCGGTTCTAGGCGTTTCAGTCCGGAACCGCACTGCTTCTACGGTCTCAGGTTCGAATCCTGCCTCGGGCATGGATGTGTGTGATAGGTTAGTTAGGTTTAAGTAGTTCTAAGTCTAGGGGACTGATGACCTCAGATGTTAAGTCCCATATGCTTAGAGCCATTTTCTCCGCTTCCCTGATGGCAGGGAGCCACGATGCTGGAAGCCTATAGCCATCATCTCCAATGAAGTCACATGCATTCTTAGAAACGTCAATAGCTTCTCGGATTTTTCTTAGATAAACGTTGGATTCCTTAGCTAACTCCCTAATACGTTCTTCAACAGTCCTCCCCATTTCGCCTACATACACTTTGTCACAGCCACATGTCATTTCATAGACGCCTGCAGTGTGGAGGGAAATAGGTACAACCGTTTTCCGTCGGAAAAAGTCTTTGTTTTAAGTGAAGAAAGTGGTCTGAATACCATTTTTCCTTCGAATTCTGCTTATACTGTAGTTGACCCCAGAAACAAACGGTAATTAGCAGAGTGAAAAGGCGGTTCCTCGTCCTTCCTATTAGCGTAATTAATATTGCACTTAAAAGCCCTGTCTGTGGACATACTGTCATAGCCACTGGTCTTAAATGTCTTCTTTCAAAAGCAGTTCCAAGATGTTGCTATCACTAGTACGCAAGGCACGTGAAGACAGCGTGTTGAGTACTGCTTGCTTCTGGTTGGGGTGGTGGTGCGAAGTGTCATTTATATACGTATTTGTGTTAGTAGGATTTCTATACACTCTTTGTCCAAGTGTGTTGTCAGATCTTCTATGTAGCAACACATCTAGAAACGGGAGACCGGCCTCACTCTCAACCCCCAGGGTAAAGTTGATTTTGAGGTGAGTACCATTTAAGAAATTGTGAAACCCACGAAGCTCATCATCGTCGTGTGGTCATAGAACAAATGTCTGCAGAGCCGACAGGAAGGCTACAAAGGAGCACAACGTAAAGCCTGTTGCTCAAAATGTTCCATAAAAATGTCAACTGCTGCTGACCAGAAACTTGAGCCCATAACAAGACCGTCAAATTATTCACAGAATATTTTTTTTTATGGGACTTAACATCTATGGTCATCAGTCCCCTAGAACTTATAGCTACTTAAACCTAACTAACCTAATGGCAACACACAACACCCAGTCATCACGATTCACAGAATTCACCACTGTATTTAAAATATGTGGATCGATGACATAATTCACTTAAGTCACAGACATCTGTAGCAACTTTATCCCCTATGATCTTAATTTTATGTGATACGGAGATGTTAGTAAATAGCGATGTCACATCGAAGCTAACAAGTCATTTTTGGATATATTCACCGTGTGCACGTTGGATATATCTACAATTGATATTGTTGTATTTTGTTTTGTTTTGGAAAAGGTCTTGAACTGAAAAAAAAAATTTTTTTAAAACTATATGTCGCTGCACTGGAGTAAAGTAGAGCAGGAACTCCGCAAAAGACAATATTAACGCGCAACTGCAGGAGTGGTGTATGAAACACAGGGTAGTGCAGTCCCTACCACCGGTTTCTTAGGGCTCGCTGATATCAGACTGTAATGAGAGTTTGGGGCTGCAAGCAAACGTCCAACAAAAAGCCTGATTGAACCCATACAGCTATAAAGAACAGGAGCCGACGAAGACCGAATTGATAGCACACGGTTGTAACACCTACTAGTACTTATAAAATCTTAAAATTATGAAATATTAATGTTTAATTGTAACAGTACGAATTTTCTAAAGCAATAGGAATCTAGGTTAAAAGAACTGAAAACACTTCCTGTCTTGTGCAGATCAGGTTTCTGTAATTTGTGGTCAGTTATAGCCGGTGACTCATCGTCGAGTGTACTTACAAAACCGCCCGTGCTTTCATACTTGCAATTAGTAGATCATCGTTTTATATGTGTGTCCTCAGTGATTAAACTGATATAAATGTGCACAGGAGGGAGTGTTTCTTCTTTTTTTCAATATTACCAAGAGCTGCTTAATACTATGCTGCATTCATCTATGAGTGGGTGACTGAAATTATACCGTTGTTGGTTACATTCAGACTGAAGTAGTTAACCAAGTCACACACGAATGGATCAGTTGTTGAAACATATTAACGAGGATCTATATCGTAAGACTAAAATAAGTATTACATATATTTAATATCAGAAATGCTTCTGTCTTGGCAGAAGAGACGTTCAGCAATTTCGGCCTCATTGCTACTTGGGAGCAACGAAATTGGTGGCTGGAGCAATAACTATGGAAGACATCGTCTCGACCGTATGTTTCCAGTGAGGTACATATGGATAATTGCTCTTATAGGGAAGAAAATACACTCCTGGAAATTGAAATAAGAACACCGTGAATTCATTGCCCCAGGAAGGGGAAACTTTATTGACACATTCCTGGGGTCAGATACATCACATGATCACACTGACAGAACCACAGGCACATAGACACAGGCAACAGAGCATGCACAATGTCGGCACTAGTACAGTGTATATCCACCTTTCGCAGCAATGCAGGCTGCTATTCTCCCATGGAGACGATCGTAGAGATGCTGGATGTAGTCCTGTGGAACGGCTTGCCATGCCATTTCCACCTGGCGCCTCAGTTGGACCAGCGTTCGTGCTGGACGTGCAGACCGCGTGAGACGACGCTTCATCCAGTCCCAAACATGCTCAATGGGGGACAGATCCGGAGATCTTGCTGGCCAGGGTAGTTGACTTACACCTTCTAGAGCACGTTGGGTGGCACGGGATACATGCGGACGTGCATTGTCCTGTTGGAACAGCAAGTTCCCTTGCCGGTCTAGGAATGGTAGAACGATGGGTTCGATGACGGTTTGGATGTACCGTGCACTATTCAGTGTCCCCTCGACGATCACCCGTGGTGTACGGCCAGTGTAGGAGATCGCTCCCCACACCATGATGCCGGGGGTTGGCCCTGTGTGCCTCGGTCGTATGCAGTCCTGATTGTGGCGCTCACCTGCACGGCGCCAAACACGCATACGACCATCATTGGCACCAAGGCAGAAGCGACTCTCATCGCTGAAGACGACACGTTTCCATTCGTCCCTCCATTCACGCCTGTCGCGACACCACTGGAGGCGGGCTGCACGATGTTGGGGCGTGAGCGGAAGACGGCCTAACGGTGTGCGGGACCGTAGCCCAGCTTCATGGAGACGGTTGCGAATGGTCCTCGCCGATACCCCAGGAGTAACAGTGTCCCTAATTTGCTGGGAAGTGGCGGTGCGGTCCCCTACGGCACTGCGTAGGATCCTACGGTCTTGGCGTGCATCCGTGCGTCGCTGCGGTCCGGTCCCAGGTCGACGGGCACGTGCACCTTCCGCCGACCACTGGCGACAACATCGATGTACTGTGGAGACCTCACGCCCCACGTGTTGAGCAATTCGGCGGTACGTCCACCCGGCCTCCCGCATGCCCACTATACGCCCTCGCTCAAAGTCCGTCAACTGCACATACGGTTCACGTCCACGCTGTCGCGGCATGCTACCAGTGTTAAAGACTGCGATGGAGCTCCGTATGCCACGGCAAACTGGCTGACACTGACGGCGGCGGTGCACAAATGCTGCGCAGCTAGCGCCATTCGACGGCCAACACCGCGGTTCCTGGTGTGTCCGCTGTGCCGTGCGTGTGATCATTGCTTGTACAGCCCTCTCGCAGTGTCCGAAGCAAGTATGGTGGGTCTGACACACCGGTGTCAATGTGTTCTTTTTTCCATTTCCAGGAGTGTATGAATGATGTCTGGTTTGAGGATCAAAAATTGTGTTCACTGTGAGGCTGTATTCTGGACTACTAACTGCCCCAAGAACACCTGATTTCCAGGCATGTTGAAGTTTATGGATTAATATACACTTGTGCTCATAAAAAAAAGAAAGGACACCTTGAACGACTACAGATGGGACGGTCAAATTCACGAGACCTGTATATTAGTATCTTCTGTATAAATGATTAGCGTTTGAACCATATCGGTCTACGCGTTCAAGGCCAACACTGACACCGCGGCGCAACACCGCCCACTGGTAAATATCGCCTCCAGCTTTCGTCGTCGCTCTAAACCAAAGGTAAGGTTCAGAGTGACTTGAGCGGACGTGCAGGATGCCCCGCACACGTATGCGCGAACCATGCCGTCAAATCAATTACTTTGAAAGAGGGCGCATTATAGCAGTGACAAAATGTGTTGCATCCATCCGGGAAACTGCTACTCGTGTGGGAAAAAGTGTTTCGGCAGTGTAACGGGTATGTGCACAATAGTTCATGGAAGGACATAGGACACGACGAGATGACGAGATGAGTCAGGTCGCACCACCAGGACCACCCCCCGAGAAGATCGACACCTCTTCCGAGTGGCATTGTAGGGCAGATCTGCGCCTTCCTCGGCTCTGGCGCATCAGAGGAGCGGTGTTTCACATCGTACACTATCAGGGGGGACAGTTCGTCGCCGTTTATTACGGCATCGGTTACGTTCACGTCGCCCACTTCTTCGTCTATGTTTGAAGAATGTGCAGAAACACGCTAGACGGCAATGGTGTGTGGAACGACGTCACTGTGGACAGGAATGGCATTAGATAGTGTTTTCGGACGAATCCCGGTTCTGTTTATTTGAAAATGATGACCGCATTTTCGTTCGCCGCGGGCTGGGGGAGAAGCCTCCTCCGAGTGACTGCATTCGCACAAAACATACAGCGCCTTACGTTGTTTGGTGCTGTTGGGTACAACCAAAAATTACAGTTGATGCGTGTCCAGGGCACTGTGGCAAGTATGACCTACGTGAATGACGTTCTGCTACCCGCAGACATAGCAATTTTACAACAATACCCCACACGCCATTTTTCAGCAAGACAATGCACAACCTCATGTTTCTGCACGAACACGTACGTTTTTGGTGTCACAGGATGTCAGCCTTTTGCCCTGGCCCACCAGATCACCAGACGTGTTGCCAGTTGAAAATGTGTGGGATACGGTGAAGCGACAGGTGCAGCGCTATGAACCAACGCCAACCACCACAGATGAGCTTTGGAACCAGGTGGATGCAGCATGGATGGCTGCACCACAGGACCCTATTCTCACCTTATACGCGTCGATGCCATCACGATGGAACAAGTTATCAGGGCCCATAGCGGACCCTGTGCCTGCTAGGCAGCAGGACACATGCTGAACCGAGGTGACGGAAATGCTAATCATTTCTGCAGAACATACTAATGAATTTCACATCGTATGTCCTTCCTGTGAATATGAACGTCCTTTCTCTAGTCGCTCTAGATGCTCTGTTTTCTTTTACGAACACTAGAGTATTATCTACGTATTAATTAACAATAGAGTTGAAGTTCGATGCAGAACATTCAGTTTTGTTTGTCTTATGTGGTAATGAAACTAACTAACATGAGTGAAAAGTAATAGCCGGCCGAAGTGGCCGTGCGGTTAAAGGCGCTGCAGTCTGGAACCGCAAGACCGCTACGGTCGCAGGTTCGAATCCTGCCTCGGGCATGGATGTTTGTGATGTCCTTAGGTTAGTTAGGTTTAACTAGTTCTAAGTTCTAGGGGACTAATGACCTCAGCAGTTGAACCATTTTTGAAAAGTAATAAACAATGTAATATAACGTACGCGCCTTCGTAGCGGAGGTGGCGCTGACTCGATCAGCCAGTTCGAATTCTGGTGGTTGAAAATTTTCACTTCAAGTATTTGGTCGGCAAGGGGACGAGAGTTGGTGGTGTAAAGTTCCTGATCAGCAGTCTTTGCACCGACATCCAGGATTAAATTCCAGTCCACTTTACAGTGTCTCAAGGTTTGTGACACTGTTGGTGGAGATCAGTCCTTCGAATGGGTACTTGACCTCCTTGGAGCTATTCGCGAGGACTAGGCTATGTTCCGGCACCGGGTTTCATCCTCCCCTTAGTAACAAAGGGAATTTGTCGGTAACAAGACAAACCCAGTATCACACCTTAGAAGTACTCATCACAGTCGTCCGCACAACGCCGACGTACACTTCGTAACAGGCCACGCAACGGGAAACCACTTCTATTTTAGTCTTTGCTTACAAGAGAAACTCGCCATCACGTCCCCTTCAGGTTCAGTGGTAAAATCGCCCAGTGGATAGCCCGTAAAAAACTAAAAATAGATCAAGCATGAAAACAGGAAGAATGTGCACTGAACTGTGAAAAAAGAAGCAAAACAGAAAAGGTGTACGGTCCAAGCTCAAGATGGGCAACATCGAAATGGATCTCCCGTTTTGCATTCTCACATTGTGATCACCCAACCACGATGCCATCATTCTTGCAATTCGCTCGATGTTGCACATCCTGAGCTTGGACCGTTAACTGTTTCTGTTTCGTTTCTTTTTCCACATTTCAGTACACTTTTTCCCTGTTTTCATGCATCGTCTGTGTTCATTTTTAGACACGCTATCCACTGGGCTATCTTGTTACTAAATCTGGTGGGTGTATGATGTAGATTTCAGGAAGTTAGAACGGCGATGCAAGATTTCTGTGTCTGCTACCCTACTCGCATTCCTTGAATACGGGATGTGGGATTACTTTTATCTTATGTTCTACGACTGTATCTGTGTGTGTGTGTGTGTGTGTGTGTGTGTGTACGATGAAATGATTGTGTGTTTAAAGCATCTGTTTACTGGGAGATTCGAGAAAAAGCTTTCATATTGGGGGCTATAGAAGAAAGAGAATAAGAAGTATCCACGTTCTCCTAGGGGAGACATTGCTTGCTCCATAGTATAATCTGATGGGGTTGCAATGACTACCTCTGAAATTACTCAAAAACAGACAGTGGTTCACCGTAGGCCGAAGGTATAAGTGACAGATAGTTTGGTACCGAATCAAAGGATGTCTATCGCTTTCAGCCGTCTGGTTACTCGCTACCTTGGAAGGCATATATACAGTAGTAACCTACGCATTTAATAAACAATTCAGATGGAGCTCTTTCTGCGATGTGATCTGGAGATTCATTTCAGATTCTTTATATATCTGTGGACTAACGTTTTAGAGGTGGACTTTGGTTTCGATTAGCGTTTTTTTTTTTTTTTGGTCTTCCGGGGCCTTAGGGAGTGCCGCACACGTTCTACATCTACATCTACATCCATACTCCGCAAGCCACCCGACGGTGTGTGGCGTAGGGTACTTTGATTACTTCTATCGGTTCTCCCTTCTATTCCAGTCTCGTATTGTTCGCGGAAAGATAGATTGTCGGTATGCGTCTGTGTGGGCTCTGATCTCTCTGATGTTATCCTCATGGTCTCTTCGTGAGATATACGTAGGAGGGAGCAATATACTGCTTGACTCTTCGGTGAAGGTATGTTCTCGAAACTTCCACAACAGCCCGTACCGAGCTACTGAGCGTCTCTTCTGCAGAGTCTTCCACTGGAGTTTATCATCTCCGTAACGCTTTCGCGATTACTAAATTATCCTGTAACGAAGCGCGCTGCTCTCCGTTGGATCTTCCCTATCTCTTCCATCAACCCTATCTGGTAAGGATCCCACACTGCTGAGCAGTATTCAAGCAGTGGGCGAACAAGTGTACTGTAGCCTACTTCCTTCTGTTTTCGGATTGCATTTCTTTAGGATTCTTGCAATGAACCTCAGTCTGGAATCTGCTTTACCGACGATCAACCTTATTTGATCATTCCATTTTAAATCACTCCTAATGCGTACTCCCAGATAATTTATAGAATTAACTGCTTCCAGTTGCTGACCTGCTATATTGTAGCTAAATGATAAAGGATCTTTCTTTCTATGTATTCGCAGCACATTACACTTGTCTACATTCAGATCCAGTTGCCATTCCCTGCACCATGCGTCAATTCGTAGCAGATTCTCCTGCATTTCAGTACAATTTTCCATTGTTACAACCTCTCGATATACTACAGAATCATACGCAAAAAGCCTCAGTGAACTTCCGATGTTATCCACAAGGTCATTTACGTATAGTTTGAATAGCAACGGTCCTACGACACTCCACTGCGGCACACCTGAAATCACTCTTACTTCGGAAGACTTCTCTCCATTGAGAATGACATGCTGCGTTCTGTTATCTAGGAACTCTTCAATCCAATCACACAATTGGTCTGATAGTCCATATGCCTCCAGCCACTTCCATCCACTTTCTGTTGATACGAGAGGCCGAACTTTGCAGAATTTTTATACGTTGCACTCAGATTTTTCCCGGTACAGAACTTTGCTCGTATCGTGTATCGAGTACGGCGTATGGCGCCCGGAGCAGCACTGTGCTGTGGGCGCAGTGTGGGTGGCGCTGCGGTGGCGGCAGAGTGCTGCCTGGGACGCCTGGCTGCCCGCCCTCATGAATATGCAGCCTCCCCCAAGTCGGGCCTAGCCCGCCTGCCCCGCCGGTTAGCCAGCTGCGGTGCCCACCGCACCGGTTGACAGCTGTACGGTCCCTCCTGGCAGCTCCGAGACCGACAAGCTGCAATGCTTTGATCGTGCGACGCGACAGAAAACTATAGCACGCGTCACTTCAGAAGGCAGGTCACGCAAAGACAGGTAGTACGCAACAAAGCGCGCTGGGGTGAACGGGGAAAGCGGCAAGTGATTTGACATGCAACAAAGTGCTCATCAATACTGCACGGGGAGAAAGCTAGCTATATCGGTTCAATAAAGTCTCGGTTTACATGCCGAGCTACTGCCATCATTGGGAGTTAAAATCAGTGACTGTCGAGGGTGGCACGGTATTTTGTTTATATAGATGCAGTGGCAGCGTCTGCTACTTTCTACTCGCGGAAGGCAAGTTGGGCAGCTCATAGCAGTTTCGATCCGCCACGAGACTGAGTGACGTCAGATGCCACGTTAGAAACTCCCGTTCCCGCGTCCCTACAGGAACCAGGGGTACATTCCTAGTACGGCATGGGGGCGGGATTTGGAAATTGAAGGAAAACGAAGACGGAGGCTCGACACTTGCAGGGACGCGGGAGCGGCAGTTTCAAAGGTGGAACCGGCCCGTCGCTCCATCTGACGTCACTCGGTCTGGCGGCGGGACGGAGCTGCTATAAGCTGCCCAAATAACTTTCAGCGCATGCGCCCTCTCTGGAAGGTTTCCAGAGGCTGCCATTACATCTGCAAGGTGTTTATATTAAACATTTCTAACTGAGCCTGTGTAAATAAATGTGGCTCCAAGCTATATCTTCTGAGGTCATCAGTCCCCTAGACTTAGAACTACTTAAACCTAACTAACCTAAGGACATCACACACATCCAAGCCCGAGGCAGGATTCGAAGGTATGACCGTAGCAGCAGCGTGGTTCCGGACTGAAGAGCCTAGAACCGCTCGGCCGCAGCCGCTGGCTTGAGTCAGTGTAGTCGGAAATCTACACCCCTGGAAATGGAATAAAGAACACATTGACACCGGTGTGTCAGACCCACCATACTTGCTCCGGACACTGCGAGAGGGCTGTACAAGCAATGATCACACGCACGGCACAGCGGACACACCAGGAACCGCGGTGTTGGCCGTCGAATGGCGCTAGCTGCGCAGCATTTGTGCACCGCCGCCGTCAGTGTCAGCCAGTTTGCCGTGGCATACGGAGCTCCATCGCAGTCTTTAACACTGGTAGCATGCCGCGACAGCGTGGACGTGAACCGTATGTGCAGTTGACGGACTTTGAGCGAGGGCGTATAGTGGGCATGCGGGAGGCCGGGTGGACGTACCGCCGAATTGCTCAACACGTGGGGCGTGAGGTCTCCACAGTACATCGATGTTGTCGCCAGTGGTCGGCGGAAGGTGCACGTGCCCGTCGACCTGGGACCGGACCGCAGCGACGCACGGATGCACGCCAAGACCGTAGGATCCTACGCAGTGCCGTAGGGGACCGCACCGCCACTTCCCAGCAAATTACGGACACTGTTGCTCCTGGGGTATCGGCGAGGACCATTCGCAACCGTCTCCATGAAGCTGGGCTACGGTCCCGCACACCGTTAGGCCGTCTTCCGCTCACGCCCCAACATCGTGCAGCCCGGCTCCAGTGGTGTCGCGACAGGCGTGAATGGAGGGACGAATGGAGACGTGTCGTCTTCAGCGATGAGAGTCGCTTCTGCCTTGGTGCCAATGATGGTCGTATGCGTGTTTGGCGCCGTGCAGGTGAGCGCCACAATCAGGACTGCATACGACCGAGGCACACAGGGCCAACACCCGGCATCATGGTGTGGGGAGCGATCTCCTACACTGGCCGTACACCACTGGTGATCGTCGAGGGGACACTGAATAGTGCACGGTACATCCAAACCGTCATCGAACCCATCGTTCTACCATTCCTAGACCGGCAAGGGAACTTGCTGTTCCAACAGGACAATGCACGTCCGCATGTATCCCGTGCCACCCAACGTGCTCTAGAAGGTGTAAGTCAACTACCCTGGCCAGCAAGATCTCCGGATCTGTCCCCCATTGAGCATGTTTGGGACTGGATGAAGCGTCGTCTCACGCGGTCTGCACGTCCAGCACGAACGCTGGTCCAACTGAGGCGCCAGGTGGAAATGGCATGGCAAGCCGTTCCACAGGACTACATCCAGCATCTCTACGATCGTCTCCATGGGAGCATAGCAGCCTGCATTGCTGCGAAAGGTGGATATACACTGTACTAGTGCCGACATTGTGCATGCTCTGTTGCCTGTGTCTATGTGCCTGTGGTTCTGTCAGTGTGATCATGTGATGTATCTGACCCCAGGAATGTGTCAATAAAGTTTCCCCTTCCTGGGACAATGAATTCACGGTGTTCTTATTTCAATTTCCAGGAGTGTGTTTACCTGATGGGTGCCCAACGTTATGGGAATAATGTTATGATTGTGCGCTACAGGAACTGCTGTTAGGCGCCGTTACTGGTACGGTGATGTATAGTTGGAAAACAAGTCTCAGCGTGCATTACAGTTGCGGACAGTTAACCCCTGGGTCTGAACAAGGTGAAGAAGGCTTTACTAGTAAAGCTGTTTTATCAAAACAAAACCAATAGTGGTGCTGCTCTTCGAGAGTGTTGACGAAACAAAGGGATACGGTGATGACCTCTTGCTGCACCGGGGTTGAACAGGAATTTCGAATGAAGTGGCGATGTAAGAATCTCTTCTGCAACGGGAGTAGCTGTTGCCAAGACTGAGAATGCTAGACGCAATGAGCACAATCTGTGTCACGTCACTTCAGCATTCCATGACCCACCGGTAGAAAAGTGCTGCGAACAATTGTGAAAGCGTATCTTCTGTTCCGGGCTATCGAGCATGCAGATGATCGTCACACTGAGCGGCTTATGTAACCCGGAACGTAAATATAGTACGAAGTTAACAAATGTTACCCTCTTATGTGCAACCACAAGCCCTTACAAATGATTCGATAAAGTTTGATTGCCTTACGATCACTCGTTTCCCATTGGCGCCCTATAAGGTAGCGAAAGTTTCGTTACAACTACCTCTATAACAGCGGAAAACGTGCCCGTCCCGACAGTCCGTATTTTAACTTCTGATGATGATGGCGAAGACAGCTATGGAAAGCTAGAGTGTTTTATTCGAAGTGACGCGGCTTCTAAACGGAGAATATTCTGCGGAATCATGCCACCGCTAAGGACTCCGAGGACACAAGCTATAATGGCGCCGAGTGCTAAAAGAAAATTAGGAATTCTTGATTTGTGTAAATGTTCAGGATTTTGTGGTCGTTGTAACGGGCGATAAAATCTGAGTCGTTAGGCTGCGTCATATTCAGCTTCAAACTTCTCCAATGCTCAATGTTTCGATCGCTCTGAGACAATCCATGGATTGTGTTCAGCTGTCCAGGGACACCATCGGAATCCTGAAGAGAACGCCAGCAGAGGGATAGGAACACCGAGTAGTTAAGAAGCCTGGAGAGGAATATTTCACATCCTTATGGGTCAGATTTTATCATCAGTTATTGTCTCCTCTGCGGTCGCTGCATTATACGCCGCGGCCGTGAACACCGCCGTTATAAAGGAGTGAGGGAAGACGGGAGAAGAGGGGAAGCTTGACATTTATTCGAAAATAATTTCCTTTAGAGGACTAGTACTCGTTTCTAAATTGAGGATCGGAGAGGACAATATTATTCAACCCAAATGGATATTGTTCTTCAGAAATTAGCGGAACAGAGCACTGTAATCAGAAAATGAGTTCTTCTCCCGTGAATGTGTAGGAAAATCTAAGGTTTCATGTCACTGGTGAATCGAAATCCCGAAAAAAACTGTATTTTTGGTACATAAGCATCCCAACTGTCAACATCACTTCTCTTCGATATCTGAATAAAATGTGTTTCTCGGCTGTACTCTAAAAGCAGAGGTTTCATTTTTCTTTAATCTTGGTTACTGTTGCCTGCGGCTTATACTCTTTTCACATGAAGCACATTTCGTTTAGTACCGTATCATGTTTCCTCCTGTTGCGACTAACTTTAATCTTGCGTCTGATAATATTGTTCAATTAAAACACTCACGCTCTCTTCGCAACAAGTAGTTTTGTTCTTTCTTAACGAAACCACTTTGTCAGCGCCCAGCGAGAACTGTGAAGTTCACAGCAGTAGTCGCCTTCAACGCTTGAAATCACTCTTTTAAGCGAATGCTTAGGTTTCTATGTGCAACATCTGTGTAATGTCTACTAAGATGGGTGAGGTGCACAATCTGGAGGACATTAGTGCAAACAGGTTCCAGATCACCACTTCTGTGACTGACAGTTCAAAGGGGATGGGGGGGGGGGGTGAAGTGGAGTTCAGTAATCAATAGATGTTGAAACTATGTAGCATACAGGGAAAGCTTGATTCAAATGAAATAATTTGAAATAGATCGTGAATACCTTGATCATATATCCAGTCTGGAAGCTAACATGCGACTGGTACGCTCTTGTCTTCCTCAGGTCTTTATACACCGACGGAAGAAAAATCGTAACACCGACCAAGATGCCATTATCAACAACTCACGGAGTTCGTACTAGGTCGTGTAACAGGGCTTTGAGAAGCCGAAAGTTCCTGCCGCGATGCTGTAGAAGGACTTCACAGGAATGTAGCCACTGTACATGACTGCTGGCAGGTGTGGTTGCGGGAATGTACGATCGCAGGAAGACTGGGCAGCTGATTTCTACGTGGCACTACCGAGAGGGAAGAGCATCGCGTTCGGTGTAAGCTCTGGCACATCGTACTGAATCTGCAGCGGCAATTTGAGCAGCAGTTGGTATCACAGTGACACGAACAACTGGTACAAATCGATTGCCTTAAGGACAGCTCCGAGCCCTGTAACGTGAATTCCACTGACCCCAAATTACCGTCATTTGTGACTTCAGCAGTGTCCAGTGAGAGCCCATTGGGGCAGGGTGGAGGTCCGCTGTGTTTTCTCATGGAAGCTGGTTCTGCCTCGGTGCCAGTGATGGCCTCGTGTTTGTTAGGAGGAGGCCAGGTGAGCGCCTACAACCCACCTATCTGCGGCCTATACACGCTGGACCTACATCAGGAGTTATGGTGTGGGATGCTATTTCAGATGACAGCAATAGCACTCTGGTAGTTAAGCCACGCATTCTCTTCTGTTCCGGTTTTCCCACAGTTCATGTTTTACTACAACTCAATGCTGTCCTCCAGACGTACATTCTCAGAAATTTCTTCCTCAAATTAGGACCGACGTTTGATACTAGTAAACTTCTCTCGGGCAGGAATGCCCTTTTTTACAGTGCTAGTCTGCTTTTGATGTCCTCCTTTCTCCGTCCGTCATTGGTTATTTCGCGGCCTAGGTAGCAGAATTTCTCGAATTCGTGTAGTTCGTGACCATCAATCCTGATGTTAAGTTTCTCACTGTTATCATTTCTGCTACTTCCCGTTCTTTCATCTTTCTTCGATTTACTCTCAGTCCATATTCTGTACTCATTAGACTGCTCATCCCACTCAGCTGATCATGTAATTCTTCTTCACTTTCACTCCGGATAGCACTATCTTTTATTTCAAGCCGGCTGGAGTGGCCGAGCGCTTGTAGGCGCTTCAGTCTGGTTCTGCGCGACCGCTACGGTCGCAGGTTCGAATCCTGCCTCAGGCATGGATGTGTGTGACGTCCTTAGGTTAAGTTAGGTTTAAGTAGTTCTAAGTTCTAGGGGGTGATGACCTCAGATGTTAAGTCCCATAGTGCTCAGAGCCATTTGAACCATTTTATTTCCATCGTTGCTTCTTCGATGTACAGACTGGACAGTAGGGGCGAAAGACTGCGTCCCTGACTTACACCCTTTTTAATCCGAGCGCTTCATTCTTGGTCGTCAACGCTTATTATTTCCTCTTGGCTCTTGTACATATTGTGTATTACCCGCCGCTACCTGTAGCTTACCCAAATTTTTCTCAGAATTTCGAAATCTTGCACCATTTTACATTGCCGTACGCTATTTCCAGGTCGACAAATCCTATGAACGTTCTTGATTTTTCTGTAGCCTTGCTTCCATTATCAACCGCAACGTCAGAATTGCTTCTCTGGTGCATTTACTCTTCCTAAACCCAAAATGATCGTCATCTAACACATCTTCAATTTTCTTTTCCATACTTCTATACATTATTCTTGTCAACATCTTGAATTCATGAGTTGTTAAGATCGCTGTGAGATAATTCTCGCGCCTGTCAACTCTTGCAGCCTTCGTAATTGTGTGGATGATACTTTTCCGAAAATCAAATGGTAAGTCGCCAGATTCATACATTCTACACACCAACGTGAATAGTCATTTAGTTGTCGCTTTCCAAAATGACTTTAGAAATTCTGATGGAACGTTGTTTTGTTGTTGTTATTAAATTCTCCAAAGCTCACTTAAATTCTGATTCTAATATTGGATTCCCTATTTACTCTAAATCGACTCCTGTTTCTTCCTCTATTACATCAGACAAATCTTCGCCCTCATATAGGCCTTCAATGTACTCTTTCTACCTATCCACTCTCTTCTCTGCATTTAACGTGGAACTCTCGTTGCACTCTTAATATTAGCAACCTTGCATTCAATATCATTGACGTTGTTTTGATTTTCCAATATGTCGAGTCAGTCCTTCCGACAATCATTTCTTTTTCGATTTCTTCAAATTTTTCATGCAGCCATTTAGTCTTAGCTTTCCTGCACATTTCGTTTTAGCTACATTACACTTCCGGTTTAATTCATTCCTCAGTGACTTGTATTTCTGTATTCTGGAATTTTCCTGAACCTTTTTGTACTTCTTTCTTTCATGGATCAACTGTCCTTCAGTTACCAATGGTTTCTCCGCAGTTATCTCCTTTGTGCTTACGTTTTTCTTTCCAACAACTGTGACTGCCCTTTTTAGAGGTATCCATTCCTCTCCAACTGTAATGCTTACTGAGCTATTCCTTACTGCTGTATCTATAGCCTTACAGAGCTTCAAGCGTATCTCCTCATTCCTTAGCACTTCCGTATCCCACTACTTCGCTTATTGGTTCTTCCTGACTAATCAGCCTACTTACTCTTCATCACTACTACATTGTGATCTGAGTCTGTTTCTGCTCCTGGGTACGTCTTACAATCCAATATCCGATTTCGGAATCCCTGTCTGACCATAATGTAATCTAACTGAAATCTTACCGTATCACCCGGCCTTTTCCAAGTATACCTCTTCCTCTGGTGGTTCTTGAACGGAGTATTCGCTATTACTATTTGAAATTTATTACAGAACTCAATTAGTCTTTCTCCTCTCTCATTCCCCGTCCTAAGCCCTTATTCTTCTGTAACCTTCGCTTCTATTCCTTCCACTACGCCGGCCACGGTGGCCGAGCGATTCTAGGCTCTTCAGTCCGGAACCGCGCGACTGCTACGGTCGCAGGCTAGAATGCTGCTTCGGGCATGGGTGTGTGTGGTGTCCTTAGGTTAGTTAGGTTTAAGTAGATCTAAGTTCTAGGGGACTTATGACCTCAAATGTTAAGTCCCATAGTGCCCAGAGCCATTTGAACCTTCCACTACAAGTGCATTCCAGTCCCACATGGCTATTAGATTTTCATTTTCCTCTACATATTAAATTACTCATTCTATATCCTCATACACTTTTGTATCTCCTCATCTTCAGCTTGCGACGTGGGCAAATACACATGAACTGTTGTTGTCGACGTTGGTTTGCTGTCGATTCTGATAGGATTATCTATCCCTATCACTGAATTGTTCCAGTAACACACACTCTGCCCTGCCTTCCTATTCATAACGAATCCTACTCCTGTTATACTATTCTTTGCTGCTTTTCATATTACCCTGTACTTATCTGATCAGAAATCGTTGTCTTCTATCCACTTACCGTAACTGTTACCTACACTTATGTTTTTGCTCTAAGGGTAGCGTCTTTGATTGCTAATCAAGACGTCCTGAGTCCCGGGTTCGAAACGTGTCACCACTTAAATTCTGATCAATATCATCATTGGCAGCTTAATACTTCCGGTATAAAAAGTTACCCTCATTGTGCCAACGGCCTTGCCATAGAGGGCGGAGGAGCGGACAGAGGTTCAGGGCACTCTCTTATGCTTGGAGTGGGAAACTGTTCCCAAAGGCGGAAGAATCAGCAATAGTCAACGACATAATGATGCAGAAGGCAATGGAAACCACTGCATTAAAGACACTTAACATGTATCCACAGGACACTTGGCCTGTAATTGAAAAGTTGTCATGATGATGTCTTGATTGACAAAAGATTCCGGAATAGTCCTCCACTGGATCACCGGGAGGGGACTGCCAAGGGGGAGGTGACCATGAGAAAAAGATTTCATAACTAATGGAAGGATAACGTTCCACGAGTCAGGGCTTGACGTTTTTGTAGTGTAGCTAAAAAATCCGCAAAGGGAAATGAAAAGACCCAGTTTAGATATAACAGGTGTTAATCTGTTACTTACTCGTATGGTGTATTCCCATAATTTAATAACTATATATTAACTATTTTCTGGTGTCGTGATTTATTATCCATCAATGTAGTTGTAAGGGGGCTACAGCTTTATGTAGGCTTCGAGCCACGGTGCGACACTCCACTCTTTGCTTTAGGATTGTGCCACATTTGTATAGATTAATACGCATTTTTATGCTCTGAATTTTGTAATGAGGCTCTCTTTGATGTCATAATGTAGCGATATTTTACTCGTTACTTATAACTCTCTCCTGCAACTTTCGAAGACGTGCATGCTTTTTCTAAGAGGGGGCATTGTCTTGCTGTGCAATGACAACAACGCCCCAATGCTAGTGGTCACGCGCTGTTTTGGCGTGGGAAGTAGAATCGGTGTTGAGCTCCTGTTTGCAACTGTCGCACGCTGCAGCGCCGCTTATAAATAATGACAGAATTTGGTCAAAAGTGGAATTAATTTTTAAAAGTGTTACGTCATTCGTAAAAGAAAATTATATTGCTGTTTCGGAGAAAGGCATTCGGCATTAATTAAGGCATTTATGGTGAATACATTGTCTTGTTTGAGAATCAATAATTGTCGTTGAGAAACATGTTAGTAGTGCAGCTTAAATGAAAAGGCTTCCGTGATCATCGTGGAAAGCAATGTAGCAGTGGTTGCCTCAGTGTGAATTCAAAACAAACATAA
The DNA here is from genome assembly GCF_023898315.1 of Schistocerca nitens. Classification (NCBI taxonomy): domain Eukaryota; kingdom Metazoa; phylum Arthropoda; class Insecta; order Orthoptera; family Acrididae; genus Schistocerca; species Schistocerca nitens. The sequence goes on from NC_064618.1 coordinate 269,795,168, forward strand.
TTGTTAGACAAGACCGCGAAGTGCAGGCACTGTTAGGGAAGTGTGTTACGCGCAAAAGAAACTTTTGTGTTATCAGAAGAGCCAACACCGTGGAGGCCGAAATGCACGCGTTTTAGCTCAAGCAGGCTAGCGTGAGGAGGGAAGAACCATACTGACGTGAGGTCTGGAACATGACAAGGAATGAAAATTCAGAAAGCGGACGTAATTAGTTTGATACTTAACTTTAATCCATTAATGATGAACGTCGCTCTTGACGGTACATGATTCACAATATTATCTGTTCAGAATACATTCTTGAAGTAATTATAGTAACTGAATATGGCGCCTTGCTAGGTCGTAGCAAATGACGTAGCTGAAGGCTGTAAATGAGAGCGTATGTAGACAGTGAACCATCGCTAGCAAAGTCAGCTGTACAACTGGAGCGAGTGCTAGGGAGTCTCTCTAGACTAGACCTGCCGTGTGGCGGCGTTCGGTCTGCAATCACTGATAGTGGCGACACGCGGGTCCGACGTATACTAACGGACCGCGGCCGATTTAAAGGCTACCACCTAGCAAGTGTGGTGTCTGGCGGTAACACCACAGAAACTATAAACCAAAACAATCTGACTTGTTCTGTTCCTATTTCAAAGCGACATTTTTCATTATTTAAACGAGGAATATCAATATTTGAAATGTATAAAAGATATGTATTCGTTTTAGGCACACATGCATATTTACTTCGTAACGAAGCGTGGTCTCTTTGTAAAGCTTGCGTACTTGAGTCTGATAGCTCGAAAGCCTCAAAAATAAACAAGAAAATTGATTACGAGAGAGGCGTGAAGCTTTGTAAGTTGTAAAACAGAAATTTTTTATACAAACATTCGTACGTTCTTAAAGAGACAGTGTGCATCATAAATTACAGCTCTAAAACAATTTACATGTATCACACATCTGTATCTGATGTTGTGTGATCAGTAGGTTCTGGTTCCCGGGTTCGATTCCCGGCGGGGTCAGGGATTTTCTCTGCCTCGTGATGGCTGGGTGTTGTGTGATGTCCTTAGGTTAGTTAGGTTTAAGTAGTTCTAAGTTCTAGGGGACTTATGACCACAGCAGTTGAGTCCCATAGTGCTCAGAGCCATTTCATTTTCAGTAGGTTCTGGAGACGACGCAACAACTCCACTTCACAGACATGGACTTCAAGCAATGTGCTCGCGTCCATGTATAGTCGAAATAGCCATCGATCATAGTTTACTCTATTAATCCAGACGCAGTATTACTGTAATACTGAAATCTAGGTTAACAAAGGACTTTTTACCTGGTTATCATTCACCACCTGGTGGTCAGTAGTAAGCTGTGCAAGAAGCTTTCCGCAATTCTCTAGTGCATTTCAACATTATCTGAGCCTACACTATTTTATCTTTAGATCAACAACTATAAATTCTGAAACTAAATCTTACTCAATGCCTGTAAGTCAGACGGGATGTCTCTGCCAATTTCATTACGACAGGTTATGTGAAGAGAGGAACTGAATCGCCTCCAAAGTTTCGTAGCCTTTTTATGTCAAAAAGCATTTTAGCACTCACTGCCACAATCGCTTTACTCAGGAGCTACCCATCGACAGACTAGTTCAAGGTTTGACGGAATGTTAATAAAAATTTTTTTTGTCATCAGATCTCAAAATCGCTTTTAGGTATGTGGCAACTAGAGAAGAGTTACACATCTTCAGTCTAACACAAGACACAATCTGCAGAAAGTGTCGGTTCCAGACCCATACATTCATTTGTTCTCATAAAAAGGCAGTTATGTCGTGGATCAACAAAAATACTGACCTTAATTACCAGAACAAGTCCACTACCATAGACTATAATGTAACTCTCCAGCCGGACTGACATCTTCTAGGAAACAAATACGATCGTATACTTCGTACCTGGCATATTTCACTCTCTTCTCGATAACCACAGTCACTCCTGACATACATGACTTGCAACCTTACCCGCAACAGCAATACTGGATCAGACGACAAAGGTATAGCAGAAAATACGTTGAGTGCTTTCAAAAAAGTTTAGTCACCGCTTTTGGTTTACATTAACGAGGAAAGCAGGTCGGAATTTGACGAGATGTGAAGACACTTTTCTAGTGCTAGTGGTCTTCACAGGACCCTGAAGCATATTTTAATCCGGAAGAATGGACCTTTTTCTAAATTTTTAACCGTGAAGAATTTAAATTTCGAGACTAATTAAGGTATTTAAATTTAAGAAATGAGCAACCGTTCAGTTTACAAGAAACAAGAAAGACTGGAGGAATATTTCGTCTTATGCAAGACACTGCTGCAGTGTTACCTCTCCAAAACATATTTCAGCACTTTTTTTGCTGCCTTGTTTTTTCGGTCTGAAAATTATTATAATGTACTATATTTTAATCTCAATGTCAGGGTACTTATAAATACGTAAAGGAATGATAATAATCGTCTTATTTTGCATTGATTTACGTAGGTTGTTTATGACACTTGTCACCTAATACACGAAACTGTGCATGTGTTTGCTACGGTGAGAATTAGGAGTACAATACTTGTTTGGAGAACGAGTTGTATAGATTTGCACATACGCAACATTATGGAAATAATTAGATTTTTATTATTTTTTTTATTTTCTAGATTCACAACCAACATTATCGGACAGCCTGTCATCTACAAAAGAAATAAGACAGTTTCAATTATTTTTTCTCGTCATTTTATTTTCATTCCAAAGTGGCACTTGCACCCTACATCCTCTCTTATTTACCGGATGTATTCCAGTCTCTGACTTCCCCTACAGTTTTTACCCTTTACAGCTCCCACTGGTATCATGTAGGTCACATCCTGATATCTTAATACTTGTGCCATTATTCATTCCATTCTTCTTTTCAGTGTCTTCCATACGTTCCTTCCTTATCCTATTCTACGGAGGACTTACTCATTCCTTATCTTATCACACCTGTTCATTTCCAACGGTCTTCTGTAACACCACATCTCAAACGCTTCGATTCTCTTCTACTCCGGTTATCCCACTGTTCATGATTCACTACCATACCATGCTGTGCTCGACGTGTACATTCTCGGAAATTTCTTCCTCATATTTAGGTCTGCGTTTGATAGTAATAGACATCTCTTGGTGATGAATGTCCTTTTTCCAGTGGTAGTCGGCTTTTGACGTCCTCCTTGTTTCGTCCGTCGTGAGTTCTTTCGTTTCCAAGGTATCAGAATTACTTAACTTCGTGTACCTCGTGTTGACCAAGTCTCGTATTAAGTTGTTCGCTGCTCTCATCTATGCAGCTTCTCATTATTTTCTTCTTTCTTCGATTTACTCTCAGTCCATATTCTGTACTAATTAGAATGATCATTCCATTCGACACGTCCTGTAATTCTTGTTCACTGACACTGAGGATAGCAATTTCATAAGCAAATTTTATTGTTGATATCCTTTCACGTTGAATTTCAACCCGACCTTTTACTTCCGTCATTAGTTCTTCGATGTACAGACTGAACAATAAGGGCGAAAGACTACATTCCTTTTAATCCGTATTCTTCTTTGTTGGTTTACCGCCCTTATTGATCCATCTTGGTTCTTGTACGTATTGTATCGCACCCGTGTTTCGTTATAGTTTACCCCAATTTTTCTAAAAATTTCTAACATCTTGCCCATTTTACATTGTCGAACTCGTTTTCCAGGTCTACAGATTCCATGAACGTGTCTTTCTTCACGCTATTCTTATTTTTTCTACTTCTCATTATTTTTGTCTTTTTGCGATTTACTCTCATTCCATATTCTGTACTTATTAGATTACCCATTCCATTCAACACCTCCTATAATTCTTCTTCACTTTCACTGAGTAGAGCAGTATCTATTGAGTCTACTGTCATTGACATCCTTTCAGCAGTAAATTTAATCCAACTTCTGAAAGTTTCTTTTATATCCGGCATTGCTTCTGCGATGTATATATTGAATAGTAGGTGCGTAAGACACCATCCATGTCTTGCAGTATTTTTTATCCGAACACTCTGTTCTTGGTTTCCTGATCTTATAGATCGCACTCGGGATTTGTGAATATTGCATATTATCCGTCATGCCTCATATCTTACGCCTGTTTTTCTCAGCACTATTTGATATTCTCAAACGCTTCTTCTAGGTAAACAAATCCAACGAACCTCTCTTGATTTTTCTCAACTGTTTCTTCCGTTTTAAACTAAAATTCAAACTCCATCTCTGGTAGCTTTACTTTTCCAAAGCGCAAACTCATCGCCGACTAACAGATCCTCAATTTTCTTTTCCATTCTTCTGCGTATTATTCCTGCCAGCATCTTGGGTGGAAGAGCTGTTAAACTGGTGGTACGTCGTCAGTCGCATAGATTCTACTCACCAGTCTGAAAAGTCGTTGGTTGCCTCATCCTTCAGTGATTTTAAAAATAGAGTGTTATCTATCCTTTCTTCCTTATAGGTTCTATAGTCTTCAAGAGCTCTCTTAAATGCTGTTACACGATCCCCTATTTATTCGATATCGATTCTCGTTTCTTCTTCTATCATGTCATCAGACAAGTCGTCCCCTTCATAGAGACCTTCAATGAGCTCTTTCCTCCTACTACACTCTTAATGTTAAAACTTTGTTATCACTTTAATTTCGTCGAATGTTGTTTTGACTTTTCTATGTGCCGAGGCAGTACGTCCAACGATTATTCCTTTTTCGAGTGTTTCACATCTTTCCTGAGCCATTTCACCTTGGCTGCACTGCACTACATATTTGATTTCGTTCCAAAGAGATTTATATTGCTGTATCCATGTCTTTCCCTGAACGTTTTTCTACTTCTTTCGTCGGTCAATTGAAGTATTTCTTATGTTACCCAAGGTATCTTTGCAGTTGTCTTCCTTGTACCTGTGTTTGTCTGTCAACATCTGTGACATAGAGATATCCACTCCTCTTCAGCTGAAGTGCCTAGTACGGTATTGCTTGTCGCAGTATGAAATTTCTTAGAAAACTTCAAAAGCGTTTCATCATTCCTCAGTACTTTAGTATCCCACTTCTTGCGTCACTTATTCTTCCGAACGATTCTCTTAAACTTTAGCCAATTCTTCATCTTCTTCTGAACTATACCTGCACCTGGGTACGCCTTACGATTCCATAACTGATATCGGAATCTCCGTCTGATCATGACGAAATATAGCTGCAACATTCCCGTGTCTCCGGGTCTTTTCGAAGTGTAACTCCTTTCTCTTGTGATTTTTGAACAGACTAATCTCTATTACCAGCTGACATTCATTGCAGAATTCAGTTAATTCTTCTCCTCTTTCATTGGTACAGTCAAGGTCGTATTCTCTTGTAACTCTTTCTTTCACTTTTTCCCCTACAACTGTGATCCAGTCCCCCAAGATTATTAGATTTTTATCTCCCATTAAATACTACATTACCCGTTCAATATCCTCATAAACGTGTCTGTACCTTCTATTTACGACGTTGGTACGTATACTTAAAAAACATTCGAATTTCTAATATCCCAAGCCCCGAATCGTGAAATATTAACACGACGTTGGTTATTCCACCTTTTTATGATGGACACCTGCCCCTTACCAGAATCCTCCTGAAGCACGAAATGGGGAACTAACGCGGAATCTTTTGCCAATAGAGATAACGGGATGAAATGTTTTCGGGTCACATGATCTCTGCATGCATCTTACATGTCTTTTAATGCAGTGGTTTCCATTGCCTTCTGCATCCTCATGCCATTGACCACTGCTGATTCTTCCACCTCCTAGTGTCTGTTTCCGACCAGAGGTGCAAGGAGTACCCTGAACTTCTGTCAGCTCCTCTGCTGTCTTTGACTAGGCCACTAGCAGAAAGAGAGCGACTTCTTGTGCCGGAAGTCTTCGGCCATCATTATTGATGATTCTTATTCAGAATGCAGGTAGCGTTAGGGTTCAAACCCGGGACCCAGGACGTTTCTATTACTAGTCAAAGACGCAACCCCTAGGGCACCGGTGTGAAAACCCACTTCATAATAGTAGTTCTCATGGTTTCACATACATTTTTATTCATTTTATTGCAAAACACAATGTTTCAAAATGATGTTTTAAAAATTTGGGGGGAAGTACCTTACATAAGAACAGGAGAGAAATATCCATTAAACATGCACTCTAAAATGCACACCTTAAGAGCTATGATCACATGTTCAATAGAAAAGGTATGTTGCATTGTAGCGAAGATGAGTAAGTGCTCTTAACTCTTAAGGTATGCATTTTAGAGCCCATGTTTACTGGACGTTATTTTCTTGTTTTTGTATTACGAACATGTCCCAAAACGTTTAAAACGTCATTCTGAAACAACTTGTATATCTGTATGTGTGTGTGTGTGTGTGTGTGTGTGTGTGTGTGTGTGTGTGTCTTGTGAGTGTTGAGCAGGGGATGGGGCATGCTAGTCATTCTGTTGTTGTAAATAGTGTTTTGTTGCAGTGTGGTGTATATTTATTTAGTACGTTTCTTCCTTAGGGTATTGATTTTTGTATGTGATTACAACAACTTGTTAGCTTAATTTAAGGCATGTAGAAAACGATATAAACATTTGTTCCCGAAACCGGTATTCTAGGCCTAATTTTCGTCCTACAAAAAAAAAAAACATGCTGTACTCCATACATCAGGTGACATGTACCATTCACGGCATATATAAGCCAATGCGAAATCTGAAGCTTAATTAATATTTCTTTACATGTATATAAATAACATGTAGCTGAAATAAAAATGTTTCCACATCATAATCATTTTCAGAATGAAAAATAAAAAATAATCCACTGAAGCCGGCAAGTAATTGCTGATAGATGTTTTGGAAGATAAGTCAAAGAAACAGTGTCTTGCATGTGGAGGAATATTCAATTGTTCTCAGCAAGCGCGGAAAGAAAGAAGAGTATCAACATCCAAACAGATGATTACGAAAAGTGGTAGACATGGCACTGTAAAAAAATACGAGGGTAGTCGAGTCGGTAGAGCATTTGGGCGTAAGAAAAGAAAATGCAGGTGAATGGTCTGCGTCTCCGACTGCCATACGGAAGAATCGGATTCAGTTCTCTACTTCCAGGGATTTTCCATGGCGAGAGGACTGGAACGGGTTCGAATTAGCTTCGTAATGTCAATTTCGAAAATACTTGGTAGGGAAGTAGCGGTTTCTAGGCCTGGAAACCCGACAACGGCCGGAAGGGCAGTGTGCCGATCCTATGTCCTTCCGTACCGAATGTGGATGACACTACATGACAGAAGACGACATGGAGCCGGTCGAAACTACATTGGGAATGTTTGCAGAGATGGGTTTATTTGTTAATTTTTCTGTGATGCACCCAGAGGCGTATCGCCAAACCAATGGAACATTTAGTGCCACTTACTATATCAGAGAGAGGTACTAAGTTCGCTACAGATTTGTTCGGGTAGTATCTATACGCTGAAAGCATTTACTTGTTGACTTGCATCGATAAAGTAAATACTGGAGACTGTCACACATCTCTGTTTCAAAATAAAAGACAGTGAGAGTTAAACACGAAATGCAGGTTTCACAGAATTCGTAGAAAGAACGATGGTTACATTTCTGTTCTTAGAATAAGAAGGCATTGCGGCAACGGGGCAGCCGCTGCATGTACCAAATTCATTATGAGTGAGACATAAAATGCATATCCTGAACATGGAAAGGACTAGTGTCCGGCAGTGCAGTAACAGTTCTTCATGAAAGTGAGGGTTTTCACAAATTGTCATTTAAACAATAATCTTGTAAGAGAAACACATATTCGCATGGTAGCTCTCAGAAAAGAAAGTGAAACATTAAATACTAAAAATGGTTCAAATTGCTCTGAGCACTATGGGACTTAACACCTGTGGTCATCAGTCCCCTAGAACTTAGAACTACTTAAACCTAACTAACCTAAGGACATAACACACATCCATGCCCGAGGCAGGATTCGAACCTGCGACCGTAGCGGTCACGCGGTTCCAGACTGAAGCACCTAGAACCGCACGGCCACACCGGCCGGCCCATTAAATACTCCTAAAATATAAGTAAAAGTGGTTGTTGCGTTACCAAAGGGCTGAGCCTGTTATTAAAATGTGTAGTAAACTAGCCGTCATCTGCGGCTGTCATCACTTATAAGTAGTTGTATTAGGATATGTGAAGGGCTTATTTCAATAGTGGTACAAGTCCATTTTTGTTCATTCTGAAATACAGAGTCCTAAATTTAAACGAGCGCTGAAAAATCTTCAGTTGAGATACCAGTAATATTCAAGCATATGGCTTCTTGCTAGAGATGAACCTTTCTTTATGTTTGTTACGACCATTAATTTCAGAAGCATTATAGACAAATAAGTGGAAGTAATGGACTTCTACCACTATAGAAATAAGCCCTTCATTTAATGCTGAGTAAGTGTCTATTGGAAGTGCAATAACGCCAGCTCCCCTGACATGTCTGGCTGTTCGCATAAGCTTTGCTCGTGATTTACCATACACGTAGCTACAGCGTTCAACGTGTAAATTATGCAAGAAATATTTTAATACCTTTTTATCGTGGTTTATGTTCACTAATGTAAAAAAGGAAACGTGTTCCGTTTTCTATTGAACCCTATTAGGCGTCAATTCTTTCTAAAACTTACTAAAGTAGGCTACATTCTTCCTCAGGTTTCAAGCTATCTTCTTACCAAATTTCGTCGAAATCAGTTCAGCGGTTTAGTCTTGAAAACGTGGTGGACGGAGTTACTTTCGCGCTTTTCATATTATAGTATCCAGCGTAGATTAAACACATTGAGGATTGTATAAGCATTGTATTCATCACCTTTCATTGTACTGAATAGGGGATACCAATCAATAGATTCTTTTTCACAAATATGATGTTCAAAAGTCTAAGACTAAATAGGTTTTTCAAAGAGTATGTAATTTATCATAATTCGAGTAATATTCTTTAAACCTACCCTCATGAACCATGGACCTTGCCGTTGCTGGGGAGGCTTGCGTGCCTCAGCGATATAGATGGCCGTACCGTAGGTATCTGTTGAGAGGCCAGACAAACGTGTGGTTCCTGAAGAGGGGCAGCAGCCTTTTCAGTAGTTGCAGGAGCAACAGTCTGGATGATTGACTGATCTGGCCTTGCAACACTAACCAAAACGGCCTTGCTGTGCTGGTACTGCGAACGGCTGAAAGCAAGGGGAAACTACAGCCGTAATTTTTCCCGAGGGCATGAAGCTTTACTGTATGGTTAAATGATGATGGCGTCCTCTTGGGTAAAATATTCCGTAGGTAAAATTGTCCCCCATTCGGATCTCCGGATGGGGACTAATCAGGAGGACGTCGTTATCAAGAGAAAGAAAACTGGTGTTCTACGGATCGGAGCGTGGAATGTCAGATCCCTTAATCGGGCAGGTAGGTTAGAAAATTTAAAAAGGGAAATGGATAGGTTGAAGTTAGATATAGTGGGAATTAGTGAAGTTCGGTGGCAGGAGGAACAAGACTTTAGGTCAGGTGAATACAGGGTTATAAATACAAAATCAAATAGGGGTAATGCAGGAGTAGGTTTAATAATGAATAAAAAAATAGGAGTGCGGGTAAGCTACTACCAACAGCATAGTGAACGCATTATTGTGGCCAAGATAGACGCGAAGCCCATGCCTACTATAGTAGTACAAGTTTATAAGCCAACTAGCTCTGCAGATGATGAAGAAATTGATGAAATGTATGATGAGATAAAAGATATTATTCAGGTGGTGAAGGGAGACGAAAATTTAATAGTCATGGGTGACTGGAATCCGACGGTAGGAAAAGGGAGAGAAGGAAACATAGTGGGTGAATATGGGTTCGGGGAGAGAAATGAAAGAGGAAGCCGTCTGGTAGAATTTTGCACAGAGCATAACTTAATCATAGCTAACACTTGGTTCAAGAATCTTAAAGGAATGTTGTATACATGGAAGAATCCTGGAGATACTAGAAGGTATCAGATTATATAATGGTAAGACAGAGATTTAGGAACCAGGTTTTAAATTGTAAGACATTTCCAGGGGCAGATGTGGACTCTGACCACAATCATTGGTTATGAACTGTAGATTAAAACTGAAGAAACTGGGAATTTAAGGAGATGGGACCTGGATAAACTGACTAGAAGTGTAAAATCGCTAAGCAGGGAGGACAAATGTAAGGATGTAGAGGCTTATCTCACTAGGGGTAAGATAGATACTGCCTACAGGAAAATTAAAGAGACCTTTGGAGAAAAGAGAGCCACTTGTATGAATATCAAGAGCTCAGCTGGAAAACCAGTTCTAAGCAAAGGAGGGAAAGCAGAAAGGTGGAAGGAGTATATAGAGGGTCTATACAAGGGCGATGTACTTGAGCACAATATTATGGTAATGGAAGAGGATGTAGATGAAGATGAAATGGGAGATACGATACTGCGTGAAGAATTTGACAGAGCACTGAAAGACCTGAGTCGAAACAAGGCCCCAGGAGTAGACAACATTCCATTGGAACTGCTGATGGCCTTTGGAGAGCCAGTCCTGACAAAACTCTACCATCTGGTGAGCAAGATGTATGAGACAGGCGAAATACCCTCAGACTTCAAGAAGAATATAATAATTCCAATCCCAAAGAAAGCAGGTGTTGACAGATGTGAAAATTACCGAACTATCAGTTTAATAAGTCACAGCTGCAAAATAATAACGCGAATTCTTTAGAGTCGAATGAAAAAACTGGTAGAAGCCGACCTCGGCGAAGATCAGTTTGGATTCCGCAGAAATGTTGGAACACGTGAGGCAATACTGACCCTACGACTTATCTTAGAAAATAGATTAAGGAAAGGCAAATCTACTTTTCTAGCATTTGTAGACTTAGAGAAAGCTTTTGACAATGTTGACTGGAATACTCTCTTTCAAATTCTAAAGGTGGCAGGGGTAAAATACAGGGAGCGATAGGCTATTTACAATTTGTACTGAAACCAGATGGAAGTTATAAGAGTCGAGGGACATGAAAGGGAAGCAGTGGTTGGGAAGGGAGTAAGACAGGGTTGTAGCCGCTCCCCGATGTTATTCAATCTGTATATTGAGCAAGCAGTAAAGGAAACAAAAGAAAAATTCGGAGTAAGTATTAAAGTCCATGGAGAAGAAATAAAAACGTTTAGGTTCGCCGATGACATTGTAATTCTGTCAGAGAGAGCAAAGGACTTGGAAGAGCAGTTGAACGGAATGGACAGTGTCTTGAAAGGAGGATATAAGATGAACATCAACAAAAGCAAAACGAGGATAATGGAATGTAGTCGAATTAAGTCGGGTGGTGCTGAGGGAATTAGATTAGGAAATGAGACACATAAAGTAGTACAGGAGTTTTGCTATTTGGGGATCAAAATAACTGATGATGGTCGAAGTAGAGAGGATATAGAGTGTAGACTGGCAATGGCAAGGAAAGCGTTTCTGAAGAAGAGAAATTTGTTAACATCGAGTATAGATTTAAGTGTCAGGAAGTCGTTTCTGAAAGTATTTGTATGGAGTGTAGCCATGTATGGATGTGAAACATGGACGATAAATAGTTTGGACAAGAAGAGAATAGAATCTTTCGAAATGTGGTGCTACAGAAGAATGCTGAAGATTAGATGGGTAGATCTCATAACTAATGAGGGGGTGTTGAATAGAATTGGGGAGAAGAGGAGTTTGTGGCACAACTTGACGAGAAGAAGGGGCCGGTTGGTAGGACATGTTCTGAGGCATCAAGGGATCACAAATTTAGCATTGGAGGGCAGCGGGGAGGGTAAAAATCGTAGAGGGAGACAAAGGGATGAATACACTAAACAGATTCAGAAGGATGTAGGTTTCAGTAAGTACTGGGAGATGAAGAAGCTTGCACAGGATAGAGTAGCATGGAGAGCTGCGTCAAACCAGTCTCAGGACAACATCAACAACAACATTCTTTAAATAAATATGTATCTTGTACTACACACTTTATAAAGTAGCCTCCATACCAAATGTGATCCGTTCAGAGGTTTTGTTGCGAAAATGTAACTGAGAGAGTTGCTTTCGCATGTATAGGATAAATACTAATGACAAACTTAAAATGAAAGTGCTAATTTCAGGTATAGCATGATAGTGGAGCCTATTTTTCTATTGCGTAGGAAGAAACAAGGAAATGAGAATCTGAATAGATAGAAGGGTGTTCAACGCAACTATAACATCTTTAATACATATACCTATCGTCATCTTCATTCGAGAGCTAGGTTAAAAGCCCATTTCGGTGCCTGTAGTGTTCTTTGGAGGAGCAAAGAAATGATTGATAGCGGATCAAGCTATTTAGTCTGATGATAACGTGCATTCAAGTAACTTCAAATAGTTAACAAAAAAATGGCTCTGAGCACTATGAGACCCAACTGCTGTGGTCATCAGTCCCCTAGAACTTAGAACTACTTAAACCTAACTAACCTAAGGACATCACACACATCCATGCCCGAGGCAGGATTCGAACCTGCGACCGTAGTAGTCGCACAAATAGTTAACACTCCCGAGTTCTTCTTTTTTAGAGCGTAACGTCGAGCATGTTTCTTGCCTCAATATGAAAGTCAGTACTGCACTCACATCCAATTTACACATATTTCCATTCTTGTGAATATGAATCTTTGGGCAAGGAGCGTAGCAGACCACTTCGTTTCAAACCTTATTCAGGGTGTCTTTGGCATGTGAAACAAAAAATTCTGAGTTTTAGATGTATTCATAGACGCTCTATGCTGAAACCCTCACACTCACAGATGTAACAGAAACAGAGGATTTCTGTCTCCATAAAATGAGGAAATTAAGGCAGCAGTCTGCAAATTAATATTAAATAAGTGTTCCTTCCTCGGTCACTATTCACAGTGTCTGTTAGCTTTACACTGGGGCGTTTTAAGCCGCTGGGAAAAAGCAAACTTAGATAGAAAGAATCTTTTTGTGCCCGCATAGTCTATGGAAACAACGCGCAAGGCATAACTACGTTTTTAGGCTCGACATGGCGCGCCAAAAGGTTTTGAATGTTGGCCGGTGGCAGGCAGCGCGGCGGGGCCCGGTATTCAGCCATTACGTACTTTTTATCTCGGCGGAGCTGAAGGCAGGGACAATTATGCGGGTACGGCAGTGCCCTTTGTGAGAACAAATCCCCCCACACATGGCAGCGCTCTTTGATGTCCGGGACGGGCGCAGCGGCGCCTGGCGAGTATGCAGCCCCTCCAGCCACTGTGCGTCTCGCCTCGCTGCCATCAGCCAAAGCGACGCCCTCTGTCTCCTTGCACAGCGGTGCGATGCTAAAATTATTAGCCCAAATCTTTCGCAAAAAAGTGGTGCGCGTGGTCTGATATTAAGCTCTTCTTAGCGGTTTTCCTCCTCCACTTTTTCCTTCCGTAGCTTTGCTACGTTATTCAACGCGATACGGAAAATAGTGACAACAACAAAAATTCTTTCTTTAATTCCAGTCAATGATCACAAACAAATTGTCGCTAGATTATTGATTTCGGCCCACAGTGACTAACTTCAGATTTGTCAGGAATATAATAAATTATAATGCAATAAAAAAATGGTCAAATGGCTCTGAGCACTATGGGACTTAACATCTGTGGTCATCAGTCCCCTAGAACTTAGAACTACTTAAACCTAACTAACCTAAGCACATCACACACATCCATGCCCGAGGCAGGATTCGAACCTGCGACCGTAGCGGTCACGCGGTTCCAGACTGAAGCGCCTAGAACCGCTCGGCCACACCGGCCGGCAAGGCAATAAAAGTGGCTAATTTTACTTAAAGGGTGACCTAGAAGCCGTTAGCATTTGAAAATTCAATACTTCCAGGAATATGTAAGTAGAGAGACAAAATAGACACACAAACTTTAAATGACAAGAAGTTTTACTGAAACAAAATAGTTTGCACAAAATGACCACCAGACTGTGCTTCATATCACACAAAAGCAATATTTAGCGTAACAACTGGTTTTTAGTAAGACGATTTTCATAATAACAACATGTCGGGCGTCAGTCATCGACAACACCTGTAGTAGAGGGACAACGTTGTGAACAGTAGATATGGTGAGGAATTGCCATCAATGCTCTCTTTTAGCATCCCTAATGAGGTCGGACGATGACTGTAAAGTAGCGACTTTCGGTTCACACGAGTTCGGCAGCTTCTACCTGCTGGTTGAAAACCAAACAATCGAATTTGGCAACCCTCCTAAAGCAGTCCTCGAATGGAACGCACGAATTCAGCAACTTCTACCTGCTGCCATCATTTACAATGGTTTCAAAACACCGTTGAAAACAGTAATATTATGACTGAGATATAAATGAAAACAAAATTATATAAAAACAAAGATTTTTTTAACATTACACATACTAAAATATTTCATGACAAAATTGAATTTATTTTATGTGCTCATATTCAAATTGCAGCTGCTTTGTATGATATGCATTTTACGAAATTTGCTTTGCTAAATTCACCACCTTTTAGTAAGTCTAATTTTACTGTATGAAACTTGCCTCTCTTTGATGTTTGTGTCAGTTGTGCTGATGTTGGCATTTTTGGCAGAATTTATTTTTATTTGCCTATCAGTTTCAAACGTTCCAAACTTTTCGAAAATTTAAAGATATTTGTGTGAGGGAACCCACGCGAAGAAGTACAGAATCTTTCACAAGCGTTGGTAGTCCGCCACAAGGATGCAGAAGCCGATGCTCAAATGTGTGGAAGAAACAATGCATGTTCTTCCTCGTTGATGTAATTTTCCGTAATGTAATCTGCAAACTTCGTGAGTTTTTCACGTTATGGCTGTATGCTGACCAGGTCTTCCAAAACATCAGACAAATCTTGCGACTTTAAGTAACTAAGTTCAAATGTGTAGTGCAGAGTTTCGCTGCTCTGGTCTCTTTAAAACAGCGAAAAATCAAGTTTTTGTATTTCTCGCCACCTGCAACGTATTGACTAAATTATTATTTCTGCAAATTTAAAAGAGGAAAGTTTGCTTAAGGTAAAGTCTATGACGTAAGCAATATTCGAAATTTCTGGTAGCGTTAAGTAGGAAGGGCGCCGAAGTTGCGTTCTCTGGGATAATTTTCGGAATAAAAAGAGAACTGTGTTCAAAATTTAAAAAGGGAAACCTACACAAGCTGCCTGAAGTATAACGGCGACACCAGCTTGAAGTGGGATTCTTTGCGGTGGAAGAACAGATGCGATGAGATACTGCAGAACCGTGTGTACACACTTTCTTTGTACTCGAAAATCATTTGTCCGTTTTATGTATTTCGCTTCTTTTTATTTCGTAGATATATTCTCTTACTGGATATTGCTATTCATGTTTTCCCAGTTTCGCAAAATTAGGAATGTGCATACGATAATAGTGAATCAAGTCTGGAAGTCTGTCGCCAGTGCTCTCTTTTGCAATTGCTTCCTAAACTATAAGTGTAACATCAGATTATGTAGTATCTGATTGTAGAGCTTGAAAAGATCTATACAACTTAGCTATATTGACGTTGGCCCACAGTGCCTATTTTTGTCTTTTCAAGTTGCCTAGTGCGCAACTACAAAACAGGAAAATGATGCTTGTGACTCAGTCATAATAGATATATGCACTTCCTTACGTTTGTTAGGATAATTTTCACATCTATAATTCGACGGTAACAGTTTGGTGAATCTCCCTTTATTGAGGCAGGGTATTTCACATCTATAACTCGACTGGTAACAGTTTGGTCAATTTCCCTATATTTAGAGAGGGTATTGCAAGAGAACGTACTGCCAGCACACTTTTTTACTTTACATAGCTGATGATCATTAAATGGCTTAACAGATTGTCATAAAATATAGCTTAAAGCCATCTAGATTAAACCAGTCTCCAAACTCTACTAAAATCGCTCCATTCGATTGCGAGTTCTGATTCCAGACACACACACAGACTCCACGAAATTGCAACATACCTTCGTTTTACATCGGGAGTTAAAAAGGGCGAATATCACTGTACATTATGAATTAAATACACGGTACTAATTTTCCACAAACATCAGTACTGTGTATTTCAAAAAATGGTTCAAATGGCTCTCAGCACTGTGGGACTTAACATCCGAGGTAATCAGTCCCCTAGAACTTAGAACTACTTAAACCTTACTAACCTAAGGATATCACACACATCCATGCCCGAGGCAGGATTCGAACCTGCGACCGTAGCACTCGCGCGGTGCCGGACTGAGCGCCTAGAACCGCTCAGCCACCGCTGCCGGCACTGTGTATTTCAATTCATAATATGTATGTATTCTTCCAAGTAGCAACAGAAGGTTCCATAAACACCATCTAGTATAGTTTGTGGCCGTTTATTGTTCAACAAAAGTATATCTTCCATTACACAATATTCATAATTGTTTTGCCAAGCTTCATCTAGATTAAACCAACAATCTTGACTGACGGGAAAGCAATCTTCACGCTCTCATGGACGGATTATTCGAAGTCAATGACCAACGTTTTTGGCTTAAAAGACGGTTGTCTCCTCCCGCATTCATCATGAACACGCTTCAGAATCTTCAGAAAGATTTTCTTCTTCTTATTTTTCGTAAGGTTGAATATTAGTGGTACGGAAGTACCTCCAGAGTAACAGTGTACCGGAAGTAGATGGAAAACGTTTTGCTGAACATTGAAAAATACCATGCATCAATATAATTTCCTGCTGATATACACTACTGGAAATTGAAATAAGAACACCGTGAATTCATTGTCCCAGGAAGGTGAAACTTTATTGACACATTCCTGGGGTCAGATACATCACATGACCACACTGACAGAACCACAGGCACATAGACACAGGCAACAGAGCATGCACAATGTCGGCACTAGTACAGTGTATATCCACCTTTCGCAGCAATGCAGGCTGCTATTCTCCCATGGAGACGATCGTAGAGATGCTGGATGTAGTCCTGTGGAACGGCTTGCCATGCCATTTCCACCTGGCGCCTCAGTTGGACCAGCGTTCGCGCTGGACGTGCAGACCGCGTGAGACGACGCTTCATCCAGTCCCAAACATGCTCAATGGGGGACAGATCCGGAGATCTTGCTGGCCAGGGTAGTTGACTTACACCTTCTAGAGCACGTTGGGTGGCACGGGATACATGCGGACGTGCATTGTCCTGTTGGAACAGCAAGTTCCCTTGCCAGTCTAGGAATGGTAGAACGATGGGTTCGATGACGGTTTGGATGTACCGTGCACTATTCAGTGTCCCCTCGACGATCACCAGTGGTGTACGGCCAGTGTAGGAGATCGCTCCCCACACCATGATGCCGGGTGTTGGCCCTGTGTGCCTCGGTCGTATGCAGTCCTGATTGTGGCGCTCACCTGCACGGCGCCAAACACGCATACGACCATCATTGGCACCAAGGCAGAAGCGACTCTCATCGCTGAAGACGACACGTCTCCATTCGTCCCTCCATTCACGCCTGTCGCGACACCACTGGAGGCGGGCTGGACGATGTTGGGGCGTGAGCGGAAGACGGCCTAACGGTGTGCGGGACCGTAGCCCAGCTTCATGGAGACGGTTGCGAATGGTCCTCGCCGATACCCCAGGAGCAACAGTGTCCCTAATTTGCTGGGAAGTGGCGGTGCGGTCCCCTACGGCATTGCGTAGGATCCTACGGTCTTGGCGTGCATCCGTGCGTCGCTGCGGTCCGGTCCCAGGTCGACGGGCACGTGCACCTTCCGCCGACTACTGGCGACAACATCGATGTACTGTGGAGACCTCACGCCCCACGTTTTGAGCAATTCGGCGGTACGTCCACCCGGCCTCCCGCATGCCCACTATACGCCCTCGCTCAAAGTCCGTCAACTGCACATACGGTTCACGTCCACGCTGTCGCGGCATGCTACCAGTGTTAAAGACTGCGATGGAGCTCCGTATGCCACGGCAAACTGGCTGACACTGACGGCGGCGGTGCACAAATGCTGCGCAGCTAGCGCCATTCGACGACCAACACCGCGGTTCCTGGTGTGTCCGCTGTGCCGTGCGTGTGAACATTGCTTGTACAGCCCTCTCGCAGTGTCCGGAGCAAGTATGGTGGGTCTGACACACCGGTGTCAATGTGTTCTTTTTTACATTTCCAGGAGTGTAGAAATCCGATATTTGAGTCGATAAGAAAGATAACATGGGCCTTTTCTACGTCATTTGTGAGGATAAATGTTTATCGTTTTGTAGTTATTAGCTCCATCTGGTAAAAGAAATCTGAATTTCCCCCGCATATTTTGGCATCCTCTTCAAACGAGCGTGAGTAAAAGTCCTGCGTATGTATTCTATATCCTTTCTAGTTAAAGTGTTTACAGTTGATGGTTTGTCACTTATTTCACATAGTAAGTTGATGGTCTTTCTTCCAAAATTTCGGATTTTCTTTTAATAGAATTTGATGACCTTTTTCAGTTTATTAAGTGTTCCGGAACTTCAAATGTGATTATGTTGGCCTTCCAAACACAAAAATAAGTTTTCGCTGTCAGCAGTGAACAGTTTCACAGAATACCGCGAATTGTTACCGCAGCGTCGCCGTCCACGTTCTTCGGATCCTAAAACACTTCTATAATATTTGAATTTATAGTAAACGTAAACTCATCTACATCTACATCTGCATGGTTACTGTGCTATTCACAATAAAGTGCCTGGCAGAGGGTTCAATGAACAACCTTCAAGCTCTCTACCGTTGCACTGTCGAACGGCGGGCGGGAAAAACGAGCACTTAAAAGTTTTCTGTGTGAGCCCTGATTTCTCTTATTTTATCATGATGATTTGTATCTCTAAATAGGATGATGCTAACAGAATATTTTCGCAATCGGAGGAGAAAATTGGTGATTGAAATTTCACGACTAGATCCCGTCGCAACGAGAAGCACCTTTGTTTTAATTATTGCCACCCCAATTCACATATCATGTCTGTGGCACTATTTACCCTGTTTCGTAATAGTACTAAACGAGCCACCCTTCTTTGAACTTTTACGATGTCATCCATCAGTCCCACCTGATGCGGATCCCACACCGCACAGCAATACTCCAGAATAGGGCGTACAAGCGTAGTGTAAGCAGTCTCTTTGGTAGACCTGTTGCACCTTCTAAGTGTTCTGCCAATGAATCGCAGTCTTTGGCTAGCTCTACCCACAACATCATCTATGTTATCGTTCCAATTTAGGTTATTTGTAATTGTAATCGCTTAGTATTTAGCTGAACTTACTGCCTTAAGATTTGTGTGACTTATCGCTACACCGAGAATTACTACTTTTATGCAACTTCCTGGCAGATTAAAACTGTGTGCATGACCGAGACTCGAACTCGGAACCTTGCCTTTCGCAGGTAAATGCTCTACCATCTGAGGTACCCAAGCACGACTCACGCCCCATCCTCACAGCTTTACTTCTGCCAGTACCTGGTCTCCTACCTTCCCAACTTTACAGAAGCTCTCCTGCGGACCTTGCAGAACTAGCACTCTATCTACTTCTATGTTTCTCATTTTTGCAGTTGCTCTTGATTGGAATTCAGGAATATTTACTTCGTCTTCTTTGGTGAAGGAGTTTCGGAAATCCGTGTTTAATAACTCTGCTTTAGTGGCACTGTCATCAGTGACTTAAGCGTTGTTATGGTGCAGTGAAAGTATTGATTGGATCTAGCCACTCGTGTGCTTTATGTGTGACCAGTATCTCTTTGGGTTTTCTGCCAGATTCCGAGACAGAGCTTCGCTGTGCAAATAACTAAAAGCATCTCGCATTGAAGTGCGCGCTATATTTCGAACATCTGAAAAACATGGCCAATCATGGGGATTTTGCGTTCTTTTACATTTGGCATACTTCTTTCGTTGCTTCTGCAACAGCGATCTGACCCGTTTTGTGTACCGTGGGGGACCATTGCCATATCTTACAGATTTATGTGGTATATGTCTCTCAATTACCGTCGATACTATCTCTCTGAATTCATTCCACATCTTTTCTACGCTTACATGATCAGATCGGAAGGAGTTTGTTTCTTAAAAAGGTGTTAAGAGCATTTTTATGAGCTTTTTTTATGTAGATATACTTTGCGTTCCTTTTTGGTGGTTCTAGGTGTCACGGTATTCAGCCTAGCAGCAACATCCTTGTGGTCGCTGATCACTGTATTCGTCACAATACTCCCTATTTGTCCACGATTCTTTGTTGCTGAGAGGTCAAGTATGCTTTCACAAGCATTTACGCTTTGAGTAAGTTCGTGAACTAATTGTTCAAAATAATTTTCTGAGAAAGCATTCAGTACAATTTCGGATTACGTTTTATGCCCGCCGCCGGCTTTAAACGTATAATTTTTCCATCATATCGAGGGTAGATTGCAGTCACCATAATTGTAATAGTGGGGTACCTGTTTCAAATGAGACTCAAATTTTCTTTAAACTGTTCAGCAACTTTGTCTTCTGAGTCGGGGCTCGGTGAAACGATCCAGTTAATACACTCCTGGAAATTGAAATAAGAACACCGTGAATTCATTGTCCCAGGAAGGGGAAACTTTATTGACACATTCCTGGGGTCAGATACATCACATGATCACACTGACAGAACCACAGGCACATAGACACAGGCAACAGAGCATGCACAATGTCGGCACTAGTACAGTGTATATCCACCTTTCGCAGCAATGCAGGCTGCTATTCTCCCATGGAGACGATCGTAGAGATGCTGGATGTAGTCCTGTGGAACGGCTTGCCATGCCATTTCCACCTGGCGCCTCAGTTGGACCAGCGTTCGTGCTGGACGTGCAGACCGCGTGAGACGACGCTTCATCCAGTCCCAAACATGCTCAATGGGGGACAGATCCGGAGATCTTGCTGGCCAGGGTAGTTGACTTACACCTTCTAGAGCACGTTGGGTGGCACGGGATACATGCGGACGTGCATTGTCCTGTTGGAACAGCAAGTTCCCTTGCCGGTCTAGGAATGGTAGAACGATGGGTTCGATGACGGTTTGGATGTACCGTGCACTATTCAGTGTCCCCTCGACGATCACCAGTGGTGTACGGCCAGTGTAGGAGATCGCTCCCCACACCATGATGCCGGGTGTTGGCCCTGTGTGCCTCGGTCGTATGCAGTCCTGATTGTGGCACTCACCTGCACGGCGCCAAACACGCATACGACCATCATTGGCACCAAGGCAGAAGCGACTCTCATCGCTGAAGACGACACGTCTCCATTCGTCCCTCCATTCACGCCTGTCGCGACACCACTGGAGGCGGGCTGGACGATGTTGGGGCGTGAGCGGAAGACGGCCTAACGGTGTGCGGGACCGTAGCCCAGCTTCATGGAGACGGTTGCGAATGGTCCTCGCAGATACCCCAGGAGCAACAGTGTCCCTAATTTGCTGGGAAGTGGCGGTGCGGTCCCCTACGGCACTGCGTAGGATCCTACAGTCTTGGCGTGCATCCGTGCGTCGCTGCGGTCCGGTCCCAGGTCGACGGGCACGTGCACCTTCCGCCCACCACTGGCGACAACATCGATGTACTGTGGAGACCTCACGCCCTACGTGTTGAGCAATTCGGCGGTACGTCCACCCGGCCTCCCGCATGCCCACTATACGCCCTCGCTCAAAGTCCGTCAACTGCACATACGGTTCACGTCCACGCTGTCGCGGCATGCTACCAGTGTTAAAGACTGCGATGGAGCTCCGTATGCCACGGCAAACTGGCTGACACTGACGGCGGCGGTGCACAAATGCTGCGCAGCTAGCGCCATTCGACGGCCAACACCGCGGTTCCTGGTGTGTCCGCTGTGCCGTGCGTGTGATCATTGCTTGTACAGCCCTCTCGCAGTGTCCGGAGCAAGTATGGTGGGTCTGATACACCGGTGTCAATGTGTTCTTTTTTCCATTTCCAGGAGTGTATCTACTTCCATTTCACTAGAAGGTAAACCATTTCTGACAGCAATAAGTACTTCGCCACCAACTGTATTTAATCTATCCTTTCTGAACACTGTTAGGTCGTTTGAAAAAATTTCGGCTGAACTTATTTCCGGCTTTAGCCAGATTTCCGTACCTATAACTATTAGAGCTTCAGTGCTTTCTATTAGGGCTTGGAGCTCTGGTTCTTTCCCAACACAGCTACGACAGTTTACAGCTACAATACCGACAGTTTCTACAACTACTTTACTGTGTTTTACCTCCCCCTTTTAAACAGACGCCTTTTCTTTGGTTTCCTAAATGTATATTATCACAATCACTACAAAACAAGTCGTAAAATATATCTCTTTGCCCTATTTCTCACTTCTATATAAGACCGCAAAGGTACCAGCCAGTTCTTGGAAACCACGGAAGTGACGATGTATGTTCACAGCAAGAAAATTAATCCCCGTTGACCCATTCAGAGGGTTTGGCCGTGTTACCTGAGTGCAGAGTTACTGAATTCGAGTGAGGGATTAACTGACAATTTTCCGATACCCTTCTTGTTCTTGCCGGCCGCGGTGGTCTAGCGGTTTTAGGCGCTCAGTCCGGAACCGCGCGACTGCTACGGTCGCAAGTTCGAATCCTGCCTCGGGCGTGGATGTATGTGATGTCCTTAGGTTAGTTAGGTTTAAGTAGTTCTAAGTTCTCGGGGACTGATGACCGCAGATGTTAAGTCCCATAGTGCTCAGAGCCATTTGAACCATTTTTGAACCTTCTTGTTCTTGATAAAAGTTGCCGAATTTGAGACTTCAGGTAACACGCAAAAAATAATCAGGCGGGTGGAGGTCTTCGGACCATGGAGGCCAAGCATGACGGAAGTGGCCCTTCAGCACGCGATCCCCACTAAACGATGTGCACAAGAGATCTTTCACACGTGCAGCAATATGGGTGGAGCGCCATCATGCACAAAAGTCGTAAGTTCCAGCAGGTGTCTACCAGCCAGGCAAAAGGTTGATCTGGCTCCCTCTCTCAATGCAGCTCATCCTATACAAGCTGTCTGTTGGTCAGTTTTTGCGCTATGACATTTCAGGCATGTTTACCAATTTTTACCCCTCTACCTATATTATTCCGTAATTAGGTCGTTTCAAATGTTAATGTACATGTGGGGAACCATGTATATTGAAAACACGAGCTTCAGCATGTGATAAAAAGTACTTGATGGAAACAGAAGAGACCTAATATGATTATACCATAGTGATGTTGTTGTAAAATGTAACGAAAGTGAGCTTCGCGTCGTCAAACATTATATGAACACAGTGCAACGCAGGCCAGAGCAAGGGGAGAATCATAATATGAACGACGTCGTTGCTCATACCAATGTGGAGTGCAGTTGTGACACAAAATAACATTTGGGACGTAGACCTATCAGGTGTCACTACTGTACACGTTTTTGAGAAATATGTATTTAAAATTATGTAAAAATGTACAAACAGAAAAAAAAGCTATTCAGTAACTAAAATATGTTGTAAGATGTTGCAGTAATAAAGTTAATGAAATACATATTATAGTTACATGAAATAAAAATTTAAATCATTAGAAAGAAACTGGGCGTGCTTCATTAAGTGATGTCAAAAACTATGGCGGAAAATGTAGTTAATAATAATAATAATAATAATAATAATAATAATAATAATAATAATAATAATAATAATAATTCAAGGTGCCCCAGGAGGAATGGTCAGTTCTCAGGGATATGACAGAAACGGCCAGTCAAAGCAAAAAAAGGCTAGTAAACATGTTTTCCAAAACATGTAACTTAGGAGCTATGAGCACTATTTGGGTAGAAGAGATGTTCTTAACAGGAGCAGTGTTCATAGTTCTTAAGGTATGTGTTTAAAGCCGACACTTACGAGTCTTTTTTTGTGTTCTTGATTACTGACCATTTCTCCTAGGACACCATGTATTATCGTTATTAAATGAATTTTCCGCCATTGTGTTTCAGTATCACATATTGTCACTCACCCCGTTTCTACTAAGGTCTTCGCTTCTGGAACGGAGCTGGTGAGATCTTAAACACCATACCCTATTCCCTTTTTTTGGTTCGTAACCAAATAATCTCAAGTTAAACTCTCGTAATTTCTCAATCTATCTTTTTTAAGAGTTTTTTAAAAAGTAAAATCATAAGTTTGTGCTAGGACACAACGAAACTATGGCTTGTTCCCCTTGTAAATAAATGTAATACAGAAAAACGGTTCATTTAATTGCCTAGGTGATGGACCAACAATAAAGATAAATGTAAAAGTAAATTTTTCACTTAGCCTGGTTCGTGAACAAAGGAAGTTGCTTACAGATTAATATTATTCGCGAGCTATAGCTTGGCGTCTCGCTACGGGGAGACGCTGGTAACGGAGGAAAAGGGTATTATTTGCTGAGGGGAGAAGTGTGATGCAGGAGGTGACAAGCTCCGCCTACATTATTGTAAATACGCAGAGTTTTTACGAGGTCCTGATAATCGAGTTCTTTTTCAGAACTAGAACAGAAGGTAACCCCGCTGGTCAGCCACGGCATAATCGGTCTTTTTCTAAACTATCACAAGTTACATCAAAACCCTGACAGCGAATGCATAACTTAGCGACAAAGCAGACGACGATGCAGACGACGATGCAGTCAATATCGGCTAGTAGTTCGCTTCACACCTGACAACGCCCATCTGGAACTCTGTGCGGCACGAAGCCTCCCGACTGCTACTCATCAGAACTGGGGAGTCGGCATGCCAAGTTATGTTCTCACATTGTACGTATCTCTCTGGTGTTCTGATTGTTGGACGTATGTGTATAATCTAGCATTAGGTGACAATCCAATATTTTGAAAAAGCAGTTATTGTGCTTCAAATAAACAAGGTGACTGGATAAAACGTTTATTAATTACAAATTGCACTTGTCAAGAACCGAATTAATTTCTCCGATCTTAAAGTTTTCGCACTAGCAGGGAGCAGAGTCTGACTGGGTTTTTCTAATAAGAAAAAAGCGACGATTACGAGACAAGACGTAAAACTGTAATCCATTCCCATTGAATACCGACTGCTTTAATGCAGGAAATTAAACCTCCCAGCTTGATCATGAGATTCTACAGCGACTTTTACTACCAGTTTTGAGTTATGATGACATTATCCTGCAGAGACTTTAACATGAAAGATATTGAGTATAGCCCGCATCTCGTGGTCGTGCGGTAGCGTTCTCGCTTCCCACGCCCGGGTTCCCGGGTTCGATTCCCGGCGGGGTCAGGGATTTTCTCTGCCTCGTGATGGCTGGGTGTTGTGTTCTGTCCTTAGGTTAGTAAGGTTTAAGTAGTTCTAAGTTCTAGGGGACTTATGACCACAGCAGTTGTGTCCCATAGTGCTCAGAGCCGTTTGAACCGTTTGATATTGAGTATACCTAAGGAAGAACGCTTTACAGTGTTCAGATTATGATTTTGTGGTGTTCATCTTTCCGACCTCTTCCTGTCATTCTAACTATAATAGTCTTGGTTACGTGTGCAAAGGCGTTGAAACAACCATTATTTCTTTTTTGCCTAAACATCTGCACAACTTATTTCCCTGCTCGTAATCTTCATATTTCTGTCTGAACAGTATAGAAGGAATACACATTTCCATAGTATTGATAGCCTTTCTGACCCACTCCATAACACATCCACTGTGAAAAAACGTTTAACCGTATTAGGAAACTACAGTAGAATACCCCGCAAGAAAATTTCGGACAAAGATACATATTTCTTCCGCTTCAGAAGAATACTGCAGGTTCTCTTCCTTTCTCAGTTGTAGCTCTTCCCATAAACTTGTCAACAGCTTCTTACACTTTTGCTCTCTTTCTCCTTACCTACAGGGCAATGACCACTTCCCTCCTCTTAACTATCGGTAGCTGACACAACGTGCAATACAACGTTCATAGTGTGAAACGAAATATCTTGGACTAACAGATGGGGAATTTTCAAAACAAATATAGGGAGCATGCACACGCATGGGCAGTTATGGCAGATCGATGGTTGCCAAAGGTACAGGGTGGTCCATCTGAAGTTTCGGATGAAATTATCTCGAAAACTATACACCGTAAGCTCAAAGGTGGGCATTAAATGATACTACACGTGACCCCCAGCCCCCGTGGGTGGGGCGGGGACATCTTTTAAATCTTAAATGGAAACCCCCATTATTTTATTGCAGATTCGGATTAATCTGAGGTCATCAGTCCCCATGAACTTAGAACTACTTAAACCTAACTAACCTAAGGACATCACACACATCCGTGTCCGAGGCAGGATTCGAACCTGCTACCGTAGCAGTCGCGCTGTTCCGGTTGTAGTGCCTAGAACCGCTCGGCCACCACGGCCAGCTCGTCATGTGTTTTGAGAGTAAATTATTGTGAGTCGTTTATTCGATATCCATTCAGTTTCTTGTCCATATCTCAGCACCTACTATTTATGCTGCTCATCATTACACCTGCAGTATGTGTATGGCAAGCGCAGTGGTTATGTTGATGGCACTGCCATGAACAGTAACAACGAAGACGACTAAGTATGTCCTTTCCTCTAGTATCTATTGATCGTACTCGTGAAAAGCAGAGTGATATCAGGCTTCCCTGCCAAATCCCTTATGGCCAACACTGCTCTGGCAGTAGACAGCATGGAGGCCCTCTTAAACTCTTGAAAGCCCACCTGAAACACATCGTGAAGACGACTGGTATATCCAGACATGGGAAGAAAGTGCTGTGGGCCGCTTACTGTGGAGCAGCGCCACTTCCACAACTGTCGACTTGTATGAAGGAGAATGCCGTTGACATGAAAAAGCCAAGCGACAAACAAGACAGCTCCGCCAATTACAACCCCGCCCTCTACCATTTATTCGGGGCAATCTGTGTGGGAGCAAATTTTATTCCAGGACTGGTATGTTCAGTCAACGGAGGAGACCAGTATCAGCCCCCAACACGGCAATACCGTTACTCGTGTGTGGAAGCAACGAGGCTGACGTTTACATACTGTAGCATAGACCACCATTCTTATCAAGGCGGTGCAGTCGTGTTTTAGGGTGCAGCCATGTACGGCCGCAGGACATCCGTTGTGCCAACGCATGAGAAGATGACTATTGTGAAGCATTTGACAAACGTACTGGAGTGGGATTCACGCTGATGGACGTCAATGTACACCGCACGTCACAGTCTTGTGAACACTTTCCCGTTGGAGAGTAGAATCAGTCGGATTTAGTGGCATGAATGTACTTCAGATCTCAACGTCATCGAAAATGGGCATGCTAAAAAGGGTGGTTTGCAATCGTCCTGTCCAACCAGAGACCTCACAGGTAGTCATCGAGTTTGCTAGGATGAATGAGACAATTTCACAAGGCTCATCCGGACTATTTGATAAGGAGCTTGTCTAACTGCATTAAAATGTGCCTCCAATTAAAAGATCATCATCAGTGTTCTGCCAAAAGACAGGTTTTCACATGGTAGTTCTCCAGGCTGCCTGGTCTTCTGCTATCCTCTTCAGGTCTGCGAAATTTCCTCTTCCCTTTATGTCGTCTATCATCTTGTACCTCCTTCTTCCTCTCAGTCTTCTCCCACAAACCAATCCTTCCGAAGCATCTGCTAGCAAGCACTCCCTTCTCAATGAATGTCTCAACTAGTTCTTTTTCCTTTCTCTTACAACCTTCAGCCGACCCTTTCCAATACTCTTTCATTACTCACTCTTTCCATCCAGCTTATTCTATCCATTCTACTCCACATCCACATCTCAAATGCTTCTAACCTTTTTTCATCCTCTCGTCTCAGCGTCCATGTTTCTGCCCCATATAGTGCCACACTCCAGAAAAAACATTTGCCAAGCCTTTTCCTTAGTCCTTTATCTAATTTGCCACATAAGAGTCTCCTCTTTCTACTGAAAGCCTCCTTCGCTATGGTAATTCGAGTATTTCGAGTTTTCACCTCCTGGTGACATCTCAAGTCCTCAGTTCTTGTGCTTCCAAGATATTTAAATGCACTTACCTGGCTAATGATAGACTGTCCTATTTTAATATTGGACAGCCTGCGTCTTCCACTGATGACCATACTCTTTGTTTTTGCTGTGTTTATTTGTATCCCATATTCCACAAAAGCTTCATTCGGATATTTCAGCATGATATTCACTGTCCGCTCACTTTCTGCCACTAATACCATGTCATCAGCAAATCTTATACATTCTATTCTCTTTCCACCAATACGTATTCCTCTTTTCCCATCTAAGCTTTTCGCAATAATCTCTTCGAGGTATACGTTAAACAACAGCAAGGAAAGGCAACAACCTTGTCTAGCACCTCGTCCAATGCTGCTTCCTTCTGACATTTCATTTCCAATCCTTATCCTTACTTTCCGGTGTAAACATAGATTCTGTATCAGTCGTCTCTCTTTCCAATCTACTCCTTTCCTCTTCAATATATGCATCGGCTTGTTCCACTGAACTCTGTCAAAAGCGTTTTCTAAATCTATAAAAACAGCAAAGATTTCTCTACCTTTTTCCATATATCTTTCCCCTATTGTTCTTAACAAGCCAATAGCATCTCTTGTTGTTCCTTTTCCTCTTCTGAATTCGAACTGCTCCTCTGCAATCCCTCCATTCAGTTTGCCATATAGCCTTCTGTTCAAAACTCTCAGCAAGACTTTAGCTGCCTGAGAAATTAGACTGATGATCCGGTGCTCTTCACATTTTTTAGTGTTTCTCTTTTTCTCTATTGGTATCATAACTTTTGCAAGGAAGTCCTCAGGCCATTCACCTTTGTCATATATCTCGTTCATATGTCTGTAAAGATACAATTAAGAGAAGGACCAGATAATCTATAAACACGACGTTACGTAAGACGACAGTGAGAAGAAACTGTAGTGTTCGTAATGGAATCTTTTGTGAAGTTTTATTATTTTGTTTGTGTTTATCAAGTGGAAATGCGTTTATCTTCTTTATTTTTGTTTTTCCATGCAGAAAAATGAGTTTTGTTTTCTGTTACGTGCAGTATTGAATGAAAAACGAACATACAACATTAATTTTGACCACTTTATTTCCCTTTTATGGCCTCCTACTCCTATAGGTGAAATCTAGTATATCTAAAAGTTGTATTTTATGCCCGGTGCCTTCAGGATTTCTAATCTATGTATTCCAGTAATACTCAGATATCTGATTCAGTTTCTTTAAACAACACATAACTACAAATAACCATTTGCACGTCTTTTTTGTGTTTGTGCGTGTGAGTGTGCGTGCATCTTCATCAACATCTATACGGATACTTTGCAAATCACATTCAAGTACCTGGTACTGGGTTCATCGAAACACCTTCACAATTCTCTATTATTCCAATCTCTCATAGTGCACGGGAAGAATGAACACCTATATCTTTCCGTACGAGCTCTGATTTCCCTTATTTTATCTTGGTGATCGCTGCTCCCTATGTAGGTTGGTGTCAACAAAATTTCGTGAGAAGTTTCCGTCGCAACGAAAAACGCCTTTCTTTTAATGATGTCCAGCCCAAATCCTGTATCATTTCTGTGACCCACTCTCCCACATTTCGCGATAATACAAAACGTGTTGCCTTTCTTTGAACTTTTTCGATGCACTCTGTCAGTCCTATCTGGTAAGGATTCCACATCACGCAGCAGTATTCTAAAAGAGGATGGACGAGCGTAGTTACGCCCCCACAACATCTTCTATGTGTTCCTTCCAATTTAAGTGGTTCGTAATTGTAATACCTAGGTATTTAGTTGAATTTACAGCTTGTAGATTAGACTGACTTATCATGTAACCGAATTTTAACGAGTTCCTTTTAGCATTCATGAGGATGACCTCACACTTTTCGTTATTTAGGGTCAACTATCACTTTTCGCACCATTCAGGTACCTTTTCTCAGTCGTTTTGCAGTTTATTTTGATCTTCTGCTGACTTTACTAGTCTATAAACGACAGCGTGATCTGCAACCGAAGGCGGCTGCTCAGATTGTCTCCAAAATCGTTTATAAAGATAACGAACAGCAAAGGGCCTATAACACTACCTTGGGGAACGCCAGAAATCACTTCTGTTTTACTCGATGACTTTCCGTCAATTACTATGAACTGCGACCTCTCTGACAGGAAATCACAAATAAAGTCACATAACTGAGACGGCATTCTATAAGCACGCAATTTCACTACGAGCCGCTTGTGTTGTACAGTGTCAAATGACTTGCGGAAATCCAGAAATACGTAATCGATCTGAAATCCCTTGTCAATAGCACTCAATACTTCAAGTGAATAAAGAGCTAGTTATGTTTCACAGGAACAATGTTTTCTAAACCCATGTTGACTGTGTGTCAATAGACCGTTTTCTTCGAGGTAATTCATAATGTTAGAACACATGTGTGTGTGTGTCTGACCGTGTTTGTAGCGTTATACTACGACTTGTTGTACGCCATTTGCAACATGTACGCACATAATGAAGGATAAGTGTAAATGAGTTCAACACTGCCTCTCTGGTGGACTGAGATCTGACATCCTGGTCCTAACAACAACATTGCAGAACCGAGTAACCTAGGAGATCGTCAGAGAGGCAGACGTTCGCCAGAGGGACTGCTGTCAGCAGTCGGCCCCCGGCCTGATGCATCCCCCGTCCAGCCGTGGCTCCCCCAAGCGACGACGTCGACGGCTTATCGGAGCTCCGAGCGCCACGGTGCCCCCAGGGGAACGCGTCGCCATCGACCCTTCACCACCACTGGCGGCGTTCGCGAGATCCAAACGTGATGCGTTTGTCTATGCAAGGCCGGAGAGTTCCTCGGTGGGTGCCGTAGTTACAACCTTGGAGCTAATTTCAATACATCGTACGTCTGCTACTAATGAACGATATGTTTTCTTTGCATTAATTTCCAGGTGAAGTTAAAGTCATGAGTATTGCAGCAAAATTAAATTATCACCAAAATTTTATAAATGTAGTTCTACGTTTACATCCACACTCTGCTAATGAGTGTGAAGTGGTTATTTTGAATCCCTATCGCCATTGTGGCCATTGAATTCATTTCGATGTTCGTTGCCGTCTATGTCAGAATTTATTTCACTGTATATGACTTTCTGGCACTTCCTGTTTATTTAATTCCTAAGTGACTTTCATTGCTGTATACCTATCTTTCCTTGAACATTTTTTGATTTTCGTCTTTCGTCATGCATTTGAGTTATTTCTTCTATTACTCAAGTTTTCTTCATCGATACCTTTCTTGTACCTATGTTTGTCTGCCATTTTCAGTGATTTCCGTTCTTAGGGATGCCCAGTCCTATCCAACTTAACTGCCTGTTGCAGTGTTCATAATTGCAGTACCGACATCCTTGAAAAACTTCGAACTCATCTCATCAACCCTGAGTACTACAGTAACCCACTTTTTCCCATTGATTCTTCCGCATGATTCTCTTAAATTTTAGTACCTAATCAATTTGAAATCTTTATTGTGACCATTTAGTGCCTATACAAGGACAAGGGACACGTGTAAAGAATAGGAAACAAAAAAAAAAAACAAGTGATAAATCGTAGCTGCAAGTAGCATAGTGACGTAACTCAAATTTCCTGCCTTGAAAAAATGGTTACAATTGAACAATTATTTTTTTTATTTTATTTTATAGATCAATGATGTGGTATAACACGAATGAGTGAAATATGTTTGCTTGTTACCGAAATAAACTTTTAGATGCAAAAGATGGTTAACGCTTACTGCGTTGCATTGTTGTGGGTATACTCAGGGGTTGGAAAGTAACGTTTCTTCTTGTTGTGTTATCGTCATACATTCTTCTAGTGTTGTGTTTTTTTGGAAGACTATTTTAATCCTTTGAAGATTAGATATATTAGTAATTCTGCGGACGTTCTTTTGTTGGTGTCATGATACATTGCAATCATTTTGTGCTGTTCTTGTGTTCGTCAGCACGTATATTATAGAGTGTCTCTCTCTTTTTAAATTCTATTTCGGCTCTTTCATCGCTGAGGGTGTTCTATATTTGTATTATAGTCAGTATTATTTTCTATTATGTATATAGTATTCATTTCTTGTGATATATTTCTTCTGCAAAAATTTATATGAACAGTGAGTGTAGTACTCATGCGACAGCTCCTTTTTCTCATTCAATGGATAGTTGTACTAGTTACGAATTATGATTTTTCTTGCTGTTTCACTTTTTGCGTGCTTATTATTGTTGCGTGTAAGGGTCGTGTCTTGGAAATATAAAGTAGATTTGTTTATACTTCAATTTTGAAAAGTGTGTTTTTGGTATTCTATTTACTTTTGTGTGTAGGCTGTTTTATTCCGTCTGTCTTTTATGCAAATTATGTCATCTACATACCTATGCCAGAAGAAAGCTTCGTAGCCTGTACGCTGAATTATTTCTGAGAACATCTTGTATCCCAAGTTTTTCATGATTGTATATGCTGCAACGGTCCATTAACTACCTAGACTATTATTTGATAATGTTTATTCTTTACGGGAATCTTTCATCTCAGGTAATGTCAAATATCAATTACATTCGAATACATTCAAAATCTAAAACGTAGAGAGCATATTAAACTTTTCTGCTTCTATTTTGACGAGTGCATTTAGTTAGAACCACTTTAGATCGTTTATCAGCTATGTGTTTACTACCATACATTTGGAAATGGAACAATTTCCTCATGAATTATAATTTCTTACACATTCTTCTCTTACAGTTCCATCACAGGGTTCCACGGAACCACCATACATTGGCCGCTAAAGGTGCAGATAAGATGTCGTATCAAAACAGTGAATTAATCAAATGTACTTACTTAGCACGAGGATACAAACACAGGTGCTTTGTTTTTATTTTTTATTCAAAACCACCACAAAGGTACCAATTTTTTAATTAATCACAAAGTTGTTTCTAAACATCTACAGTTTTAAGATATATTAGATATTCAAAATATTTTAAAACTGTGGACATTTGGAATACAAAAGAGGAAAACAATGTCAAAATCAGGTGTGCCTGAGGTCGAAAATAACGTTGCAACCAGTTGTAGTAGGGCAAAACTTTTAGCACCTTTATGGCCTTATTAAATCAAATATCTTTTATAAAAACTATGAAGCCCAACTTAAAAAAGACTTTACAAATGGTGACTGTATTTATGGAATAACTGTGATGCTGAGTAAGCATCGTTACTGGTGTGAAATGACATGAAATCTTACTTAACATTGCGTAATTTGAGACTTGAATAAATACTTGAAAACATCTGTTATGAATAAAATTTCTCCATTAATGCTAATCAGCATGCACGATACATTAAAAACCATTTACCTTCCTTTGTTTCCGACGATTTCCAACCCTTGGTGTTAGTTACCTGAGATAATTAACAGATAGGAGGAAGGCTTTGTACAGTAATTGCTTTGAATGCTTATTGTATGCTACACATTGTCAGCGGGTATTTCGACATGCCACTTTCTTTTACTTGACAATGGTAATAGCTGCTCCCGACCGACAGGGAATTCTCAGCGACACA
Organism: Schistocerca nitens; assembly: GCF_023898315.1. Lineage (NCBI taxonomy): Eukaryota > Metazoa > Arthropoda > Insecta > Orthoptera > Acrididae > Schistocerca > Schistocerca nitens. The sequence goes on from NC_064618.1 coordinate 269,828,546, forward strand.
TGAGAACGACAGCAACTCGTAACAACGCTGGAGAGCTTTCCGATGAACTTGAGAATTACCGGCTCTCGGGCAGGAACTGCTTCTGTAATTACGCTTATTAGGCAAAAGTTATTAACAGTAATGAGAGTTTGGCTTTCAGACCTGTGTATAATGTTCTTTGCTGCCAGCAATATTTCTATGGGTGAAATTCATTAAATTGAAGTTAATTACATAACTTCATTTCCGTGTTAGAATTCGGATCTCTGTGAGCTACAGAACTTCTGAGAAAGTTATCAAATTAATTTTCTTGAATAATTAAGATTCTCATTAATTTCAGCTGCAGATAAGCCGGGATGCAATGCGGCACGGAGTCGAGCCGACTTCGAAGCTTTCAGTGGACTGATTGTCTTCCTGGCGTTAAAAGAGCGACAGAGTCTCCCGTGACGCCACTTCTTCCGGACGCCAGGAAGGATTGCTAACGGTTAATAAAAGTGAGAGCGACTTCTCGCCTCAATGATTCTGGTCGTATGGGCTTTTGTGTACTTAATGTTCGCGAGGAAACGGCTCCAGGTAGTCAGCATTTACGTTTTTACCCAATATTGTCTGTGGGAGTCTTAATTCCATAAAAGGCTTCGTTTTGGGAGAACGTTCAGTGTTACCCTTCTAAAGTGCAAGTTCGTATTCGTTCGATATTTAAAAGGGTTTTCCTTCATATTTGCATAATGGTTTTTTTGAAATTTTTCTTATATTTACTTGTTTCATACCTGCAATAGAACAATCCTATATTTAAATAAACGATTCTGGCGGGTGTGCAGAGGTTTTACTTTTAGGGGGTAAAACATAAGCCGAAAGGTAATTTAGCATATTAGGCTTATAGCGAATATTTTGGAAACCGTGAAATGCAAAAATGTTTTTCATATAGAAGTTGATAAGTAATTAATGTTATTGAAAACTACATAATCAACTTCCATAATAATTTGAAATTTAGCAAAATACATCCGCACCATTAGTTGATTCTGAACAAGGAAACCATTGTTACAACATAAATTAAACAACCTTTCAAGCACATACATCCATGTGTAATGAAGTAACTTTCTGAAATACCATTTTTGCGATATAGGTATACACAACATACTAACGCAATATTTTCAGCATTTCTCATTAAAGTATCTAAACATTTATTATTACGTTCATTATTTGTTTTACTGATGTTTGTTTAATGTTTCGAAGTGTTATTTACGTTTTACATTCTATGTAGTTCTTTTGGTTTTTATTTTATCTTTTTAAATTCGTGTGTTTTGTTAGTTTAAAATAATAAGTAACTTATTATCATGGTGCAGAATCATTATAGTAATGACAATATGTTAATAAATGCCTAAAACATAACTTATTTTTGTGCCATTGAGCCCTTTGGGGTCAAGTTCCTTGTTCTCAGGTACAATGCTCTAAACGGTTATTTCGCACTCACCACCTCAAGAATCTGACAATAACACAAACTTTGCGCCCTCACTGCAGAAGGAAACATCTTTAAATACCTTTTGACATGGTCGCACATCAGTTTAGTAATTTTGATGCTGTTACAAGGTCACCTGGGATGCAAAAATTTCGAAATCCTCGATTCAAATTCACCGTTTGTTTCTTTTAACACTGTGAAAAGTGGTTGTGCAGTGTGGTAAAACCGTTTTGAGCGTCATAGCCGGGGACCAAAAAGTTGTTCATAGACATTCCCAAAGGGATCAAAAACACAGGTACAGCCATGGGACGTGTACAGCTTTTGATGTTGTAAGATCCAGTTCTGTTGAATGATTATGTTGGCATTTCTTTTGGAGAAACAATATAATCAGGCTGCACAGGCTGCAGTCCATGGTACATAAGTAGTTATCTTCCCTAAGATTTGCCAATGCACTGAAATACACCTGATACAAATTTGGATACTTAGAGGATCACATGTGACAGTTTTAAATCCTACTGAATTTGGTTTACATTGTATTCTCCGTCGTGTATATTATGTGAAGAAATTTCGTTCATGCTGTAAAAAAAAAACTTTATGTTTTAAGCATTTATTTATATATTATCAATGTAATGATGCAGCAGAATAATAAGTTACGTATTATTTTCAGCAAACGAATTACACACATTTAAAATGGTAAACTAAAAAAGAAAGAAAACATGATCGTAAAACGCAAAATAACAATTTAAAATATTAAACAAATATAAGTTAAATAAATAATTAGAATAACAATTTTTTGATATTTTAATTGGCATGGCGTAAATGATCCGACAGTTCATTCTGTACAGCTTACTTTCAAAAAATTCTATTTGAGTAAGCAGTTTTATTACAGATGGATGTAAATGGGTTGAAATTTTTCTTTAATTTTTTTGTAAGAAAAGTTTTTATTCTTCAAAATTAATTAAAGGTGCTAGGGTGTTTTGGGTGATTACAAATTATTACAAAAGTTGGTTGTACAGTTTTCAAGAACCTCTGCCAGGAACTTGAATGTGATTTGCAGAGTATCCACGTAGATGAAGATATCAAATTTAATACGAAAATCATTTTTTACATATCGTTATTGCAAAGATATTCCCTCTCAACGTCATGTGCCAAATGATTTTTAGGGGCGTGCTTCACCTCTTAAAAGTGAAAACTCGGCACAAACAAAAGAATACATACTGCATTATTATGCTCCCTCCACACAGCTGCCAAGTTCCATCAAGATCGTTTATTTACACTTCTGGAATGTTCCCTTGATAGTGAGTTTTCGCACTATTTGTCACCGGTTTGTAGTAGACAGCAGGGAGTAGACGGGTAAGAGTAAATTATATTTACCAGAAAACTAATGTTTCAGTCTGAACTTTTACGCAGTGCCCGTAGATGTCAGTTTAGCGATTTTAAACTAATTTTATTGATTGCTTACGATAGCTTGTAATTTTTTGCAAATGTAATTACTACTGCGGCCAGCTTACATTTATTCAGTCAATCTTTCGCATCATATTTTATTTGTATCTACGTCGATATTTTTCCACATACCATATCATCATATGTTAAGCCCTATATGCTTCCATATCATCGTATGTTAAGCCCTATATGTTTCCAATGAGGTCTTACAGCAGGCTAGGGGCGTAGCGTAGCGCCTGGAAGCTATTTGGTAGTTTCTGAAATAGTCACTTCACACTTGTCAATGTTCCGATCGACGTCTTTGCTCACGATCCAGTGATAAAGAAAACTTTTCTGTTTTGTTACTGTTGTGTATCCGTGTGTAGACAAACTGTATAATGTTTATACCTGTTACCTTCTTCTTCTTCTTCCTCTGCCATTCTAGGGTTAGTCCTAGGGCCTGTTATGGTCTCACCGTCTCATCCTCGGTTTTCCCACACTTCTGTTGCCCTAAGGTTTTTAATCCATTGCTTCTTTGGAAGTCTTTGTGGTCACATACGAATTACGTGTTCTCTCCAGTTTTATTTGTACTGGATTCCCTTTTGGTTTACTGGTTCGATCGTCAATTCTTTCCTTATTACTTTGTCTCTAATTCTGTCTTCTCTAGTGCAGCCTTTCACCAATCGAAGAAATTTCATTCCTGATGCTTCTAGCTGCCGTAAATATTTGTTTCTGGGCATCCTGATTGCTGCTCCATGTAATAAAGTAGTATTTGCCATGACTTTATCAAATTTCAGTTGTTTCTTTTTCTTTGCTTCACCCTTAAGTGTTCTTATTGTGCTACATATAAGCTGGTAAGTATTTTTTTTCCTGTATATCCAGATCTTAATCATATGATATGTCACATCAAAAATACTTGAAATGAGCTAAATGTTCTGTCGGTTAATTACTGGGGTCTATTTTTGTTCGTACTGTGTGAATATCTAAAAGGACCCTGTATTAGTTTTATTTATAGATGTAGTCACATTGTAGCTTCCACTTATCTCATCTAGTTTATGTAATGGCATTGGTAATTCATTGACGCTATTTTGTCTGATAACTTGATCATCCGCGAGTAACATTGTGTTAATATTTTTAGCCCTCCCAATATTTATACCTGATGGTATGGAAATACCGTGTGGCTAGGGCCTCCCGCAGGATAGACTGTTCGCCTGGTGCAAGTCTTTCGAGTTGACGCCACTTCGGCGACTTGCTTGTCGATGGGAATGAAATGATGATGATAAGGCAACACAACATCAGTCCCTGAGCGGAGGAAATCCCCGACCCAGCCAGGAATCGAACCCGGGCCGATAGGTATGACATTCCGTCGCGCTGACCCCTCAGCTACCAGGGGCGGACTAATCTGATGGTGTCCTATCCCTTTCTCTGATCATGTCATCTACATAGATACTGAATGATGTTACTGACTAGCTACATCCTTGCTTCACTCCGTGATTTTGTTTTATATTTCAGGTGTTATCTCGTTACCCGTGTTAGTTCTATTCATGTTTCATACATAGCCTTTTTTCGAATCGAATCAGATGTTTAGGGATTCCTCTTTTTTCCATTATTGATCATAGCTTGTCGCAGTGAATTCCGTCACATATCGACACACACTATGTGAGTTTCCAGATTAAAATAAAGTCCCTTTGGAGTTGTTTCTTTCTGTGCTAAAAGATCATCTATGCATTATGCTCCCTTTCGGAAACGTGCTTGTTCCTCCATTAAAATTACTTCCGGGATATTTCGCAATCTTTCATTTATTATTTCGCTGTAGATTTTATAAGTAATATTCAGAATACTTATGTTCCTGTTGTTAGATGTATAACATTTTTTGCCTTTGTTATGTACATAAATGACTATTGGTATTTTCCATTACTAAGGTATCTCATCTTTCACCCATAACATGTCAAAGAGATGTAGCAATCTTAAATCTAAGATAATTCCTCCGTATTTTATCTTTTCTATATGTATTCCATCTACACTCCTGGAAATTGAAATAAGAACACCGTGAATTCATTGTCCCAGGAAGGGGAAACTTTATTGACACATTCCTGGGGTCAGATACATCACATGATCACACTGACAGAACCACTGGCACATAGACACAGGCAACAGAGCATGCACAATGTCGGCACTAGTACAGTGTATATCCACATTTCGCAGCAATGCAAGCTGCTATTCTCCCATGGAGACGATCGTAGAGATGCTGGATGTAGTCCTGTGGAACGGCTTGCCATGCCATTTCCACCTGGCGCCTCAGCTGGACCAGCGTTCGTGCTGGACGTGCAGACCGCGTGAGACGACGCTTCATCCAGTCCCAAACATGCTCAATGGGGGACAGATCCGGAGATCTTGCTGGCCAGGGTAGTTGACTTACACCTTCTAGAGCACGTTGGGTGGCACGGGATACATGCGGACATGCATTGTCCTGTTGGAACAGCAAGTTCCCTTGCCGGTCTAGGAATGGTAGAACGATGGGTTCGATGACGGTTTGGATGTACCGTGCACTATTCAGTGTCCCCTCGACGATCACCAGTGGTGTACGGCCAGTGTAGGAGATCGCTCCCCACACCATGATGCCGGGTGTTGGCCCTGTGTGCCTCGGTCGTATGCAGTCCTGATTGTGGCGCTCACCTGCACCGCGCCAAACACGCATACGACCATCATTGGCACCAAGGCAGAAGCGACTCTCATCGCTGAAGACGACACGTCTCCATTCGTCCCTCCATTCACGCCTGTCGCGACACCACTGGAGGCGGGCTGCACGATGTTGGGGCGTGAGCGGAAGACGGCCTAACGGTGTGCGGGACCGTAGCCCAGCTTCATGGAGACGGTTGCGAATGGTCCTCGCCGATACCCCAGGAGCAACAGTGTCCCTAATTTGCTGGGAAGTGGCGGTGCGGTCCCCTACGGCACTGCGTAGGATCCTACGGTCTTGGCGTGCATCCGTGCGTCGCTGCGGTCCGGTCCCAGGTCGACGGGCACGTGCACCTTCCGCCGACCACTGGCGACAACATCGATGTACTGTGGAGACCTCACGCCCCACGTGTTGAGCAATTCGGCGGTACGTCCACCCGGCCTCCCGCATGCCCACTATACGCCCTCGCTCAAAGTCCGTCAACTGCACATACGGTTCACGTCCACGCTGTCGCGGCATGCTACCAGTGTTAAAGACTGCGATGGAGCTCCGTATGCCACGGCAAACCGGCTGACACTGACGGCGGCGGTGCACAAATGCTGCGCAGCTAGCGCCCTTCGACGGCCAACACCGCGGTTCCTGGTGTGTCCGCTGTGCCGTGCGTGTGATCATTGCTTGTACAGCCCTCTCGCAGTGTCCGGAGGAAGTATGGTGGGTCTGACACACCGGTGTCAATGTGTTCTTTTTTCCATTTCCAGGAGTGTATGTCTGGTGATTTTCGGTTTTTCATTTTTTTTAAACTGTCTTCAATTCCGTTAGTTCAGTGTCGTCTCTTCTAGCAGTTCTTTTTTTTACCTGCTTTTTTGATTTCTATATTGAATCATACTTCTTTATATTGTGAAAACCAGTCAGTTTAAAGAATTACATTTACATTTATATTTATTTATCTTCGTTGAGGTGTTTCATTAATTTGTATGCTATTTTCTTGTCTCCCATGGATATCATGTTCAACTCTGCTTATAAAGGCATCCATCTAAACAGAAATATTTATTTTATTCCAGAGACTTGGCCTCACGATGATACAGATATGATCGAAGTCGGTTACCAGCGACATATGATTCTTAATTTTTAATAACAAATTTACGAGTAAGTCTGATTATTATTTCAAATTATCTAATCAAATAACTACTTTTTCCAATATTGTTTCCAAAAATTATATCGGCTCTATCTGTTTGTATACTTGGACAAATTGATTTCGAACAAAGCTTCAATAGGTTGTCCAGAGACGGTTTACCACATATTCTTACTGTGTATGAGCTGGTACAATTTAGTCGTGCGTGTGAATAAGATTGTATGGAGGAACGAAACCTCGTAACAACTAATACTCGAGGTTTCATTTCACTAAACGCTTTTGCCCTTACTAACTCAAGGTCGTCTTTAATAGATTAGTTCAAGCAAATGCATAGTAAAATCAAACGTCAGTGCTTCGTATTCCACGAGGTTTCGAGCCTGCAGCCAGATAAAGTCATCATCTTCGCGAAGTAGAATGGTAACATGTAGATGTTACCCAGAAACAGGACCACAACTTCAAGGAAATGTCATTACGTCGGGAGAGCTTGAGGAATCATATCAATGCTACAGTTTATGTACGTTATGAATATCTTAATAATCGAATTAAACTACCGTAACACTCTTCATACGGACACGAGATAACACAGACTGTCCAGTCTCCAAGAGTACGATCATGCCAAAACCAAATTACTCGTTGAAGTTCGTCATATTCCATAATTACTTGTAAACAATTTTAATTTGCGTAATGACTGGAGCTTCGCCAAAAAGGCCGCCTGTCGGTGACTGTTCACGTTACAAATTGAACAGTGATAATGATAATAATAATAATAATAATAACCACAATAGCTACTTCACTCGTTGAAGATGTGCTTTTCCCACCTTACGCTTTGACCAAGTAGCGTCTTTCCTGCAATCGTCTAGTACCTTCGTACCACATGGTGCGCTACTATTGTCTTTAATATTTTGTCTTGTCCCGATACGCCTCCGACATTTGCTGTGTTAACGCTGTCAAACTATAGCGAATAATACTTACAGAGCCCAAATTGGGTAACAGGGCTACTTACAGCCTCAATGAATACAAGGTTCAGTACCCTTCGCAAGAAATATCGACGTACCTCGAATTCTGCAGGTGTTCGTACTTTCGAAAACCTCACTTTTAATTTGAAAATGTCCGTTTTATTTTAATATTGAATCGGGTATAGACTTTCACTAAAACAACTGTACGAGATTTACAGCCTTCAGGCTAAGCCATTTCTCACTTTAGCCTTTTCAAGACCACGGTTGACCTAATAACTGATTAACTGATTAGCCACGACTGCTTTTTTCACTCTTTGAAATTTCTTACCTGTAGTGCTTGTCTCGGTCGCTCAGTGGTAAAGAGCTAGTATACAAATCCCAACATCTGGGGTTCGCTTCCACGTCCATTCTAGATTTTTCATCTGTCATTTACCACTTTTTTCAAGTCTGGTAGTCTGTGTTGTGAAAAATACTGAGTTGTGCCATATTTTGGAATCCACGTTAAGCTGTAGGTCCCCATATAATTGGCTGGATAATTCAGTTCAAAGCTCGGAAGAGGACAATGATATAGCATCTCCACCAGGACAATGCCTAGTCAAGTACAGTGGTGGTCAAAACAGTCTTAGGATTGATGATTGCTTTACTCGTTTGCTTTTAGTGCTTTCATTTTTGAACAGTTTAGATTCTAAAGATGTGTCTTCGTGTGTTGTGAGATAAGTACGAAAATTTAATGCAGAAATTCTTGTAACAATTTCTGATTATTTTAAACATAATAGTCTCGAACAGCTATTACACGGTGTGGTCAGGAACGGTCTGAAATGCTTGTAACGGCGTTGCAGGGTAGGTTGTTATGAGAAACCATTATGAAGAAAAAATTTCTATACCTTGCCCTGTTTCGTAGTTGATTGCCATTGCAGTTACTCAGTCAGGCATTTAAGCACGAAAGCTCAAGTGGCCTGCCACAGGCGGTGTCGCCAAACGTGTACTCCGTTTAGTTTCCTGAAACCAAACAAGGGGGCCAATAAAAATTGGACACGGTACCTTAGTAAGGACCGAACCCGAGCTAAAGGCTGAGCAGTCTCGTGTGCAATAATCTACGCTATGAGAAGAATGGAGAATATGTTTATGACCTCTCTTTATTCACGCCAGTAGTGATACTGCTTGCGAATCTACAAGATAATTATCAACCACCTAAAGCCGAATGCATCTGTGTACAGTGAGCCATGCTGGTAAAGCAATCTTTGGTTGGAAAAAGAAACTCGCTCACATTCAGGAGGAGTGTGTCCACTTGATGGTTCTACAACCATCAGCGCCTCTCGCTAGCTATCAGACACCCTTTTCATCAAAGTATTGCCTCATTTGAGCATGATTGAGGTTTTAACGGAAAATATTAGACATTGAATTCACTTAACGTATTTTTTGCCACATTTCGTGGAAGAGAACAATTTTATTCAAAAAGCGTGTACAATCGCGTAATAACCGTTTCCCGAAATTATTTAAAGGAAGAAAATGCAGTTAATACGCCAGAGACCGTATCAAGACCACCTTCCAACATGAGTAATTTGGAAACAGATACCCTCGGTCTAGCGGAGCTACTTAAAGTTTCTTTCAGTCCACGATGTATGACAGTTAGGTTATTTGCTCAGTATGCTGATGAAGTAATTCCATTCTTAGCGGTAATATACAATCGAGATAGAAGTTATTCGCTAAATTGCAGATCTCTATCGCTGACATCGATTCAGAGTAGGATTTTGGAACATAACGGGTTTCCCAGAAGTGTTTAGTAGAATACAGCCATTCATAAGACATTAAATATGCCGGATATAAAATACATTTCATTGTGAATTGCAAGTGACATATTCATGTTTTATGTACATACATACTTGCTTTTACTTTGTTTGCTACAGGATCCAGTGAAGTAACAACAGCGATATCCTACACAATTTGAAAACAACATGAACCCAAACACCGGGAAAGCCCTATGCGTCTTCTGCTATCACGAGACATGGTCACCAAAAACAGTCCTCAGAAAATTGTATACTGACTTCTCGAGTCTTCTCAAGAAGGCATCTCTCACTGAATTGTATGCGCCCTAGTTCCTGTTTCTTTATACTTCGCAATCCACATCTCGATTCCTTTAGCATCTGGTAACGTCTATGGTATCCCAACTGCAATTTTATCTAGCCTGTTATTGGTGACCCGTGTCTCGTGATACCAGAGGAGACAATGGGATTTCTCCTGGTCTGAGTAAAAGTTTGCAAATGGTGTTTCATTCCGCTGCTTTTACGGCAGCCAGATCTGTAACAAAGTACCATTAAGTATGCATGTGCACAAAATACTGAATGTGTCTCATACAGTTCTTGATAAGAAGTATTTGTTTAGGTGTCATATCGTATATATATATATATATATATATATATATATATATATATATATATATATTTGTAATCAAGGAAAGACTTCTGGGACATACGTTATACAGTGTTCCAACATTCTCAGACACCTCGAAGAAAATGTATAACCAACGCTGGTATAGAAAATATCGTTCTTGTGGAACACAACTGGGGTTTTATTAACACGAAGTGCAGTTAGCAGGGGATCTGAAACTCATTCGATATTTCTACATAGTCCACAAAATTCTCAGTAATCAGGTAGAAGTAGATGAAGATGCACAAAACTGATGAGGAAAAAAAAAAACTTTTCGCTAACGTTTTCATGTTTCTCAGTGAAACTGTGAACTTCTAGCCAACATGAATAAATTTACATGCGTGTTAATTGTGTAAAACGATGATCATTAAATCTTTTTAATGTGCACCTATCCTTGGGTAACACTGAGAGTAGCCCACCTGAGGGTTTCGGAGATCGCAGAGCGAGCGCAGCTGACAGCTTTACTGAAGCATCAAGATTTTATTGTCCTTAGATTTTTCTATTCTGTGATTTAGGCAACCTGATTTAATGATGCAGTAGGTACATAATATGCGAAGATTGCTTTTTTTGTTGCGTTTTAGCATATTTTTAGTCGAAAATGAATTGTAAAAGAGTTAAGATGAAAAAATATTCAGAAGAATGACACTGAATACTGCAATTTTAGTTGGAAGTATTTGAAAAAGGATGGAAGGTTAGAGCGTAATATCCAGTCGATGGCCAGAACTTTGTAGACGGAGCACAGTCTCAAAGTGGGGGAGGATACGAAAGGAAATCTACGTATCCTTTCAAAGGTACTATTTGGAAATTCGCCTTAATCGATTTTTGGGAGTCACTGGAAAACTAAATCCGGATCAAGGTGCTTGAAACTCTGAGCTGTGAAACATTTTTTTAAGCAGAACAAAGGCTACTCTCTCATAATGTTTCTAATGAGCTCTGTTTATTGTTGTTAGTTTATTTGCTACCGATTTTGAAAGATTTACGATTAAGTTTTAGTTGTATGTCTTTTATAGCTCTTGCCAGATTACACGAATTTTTGATTGTGTACTTCTTGTTGGAAGTATAAAGTTCTGTTATTAGGGTGTTTCATTTTCTGCTTGGGCTATTAATGCAGCTAACTACGGGCCGAATCGGGCACGTAGTTTCGTTGTAGGTAGATTCATTACTATATATGTTCTCTTTTCATGATCGGTGAGAATGGTATTACTATATTCGATGGCTTTTTTAATTTAGGTCCATATCATTAGTAGGGTTGTGAAGCAATACTATGATATTGTTAAATTCAAAGTCGTTTTTGTTATGTATGACCACGCTTCTCCCAATATCATCTTCTAACCCTATAGCATCATTTAATAGCAGTTTATAGTTTATATTATTCAGAATTTTGTGTTCTGCTTTGGGCTAGTATTTGTATGCATTCTGTTTACATAGTGCCTTGTCTAAAATGTTTGTACGTTAACTGTAATTTTATTCCGTTTTCTGTATAAGAGATTCGCAACATCTACTGACACTTTAGCAGTGCTATCAAGTTCTTTGCACAACTTTCCTGTAGCGCTTGGGCTATGCTGACCCTGAAGAAGAAAAATTGTTGACGACATAGTCTTATGGAATAGAGGGGAACATTCTGTGTTTTATACGCTTAAAAGTCAGACTGGTGAATATAAAGGAAGGCATCAAATATAATAAGCGTTGTCTTCGATATAATGTCTTTCCTATTTCTGCCGACATAAAAGGGACTGCAAGACCAGATCTTGTACATCAAATCAAGAAATTTGGAGCACGATTGTGAATAAGACAATAAATACAAGACAAATTACATTGAAAAGAAGCTGAATCAAGAACTCTATGCAATACATCTAAAGTTAAGTGACGGTATAACACCTTTAACTTTCCATTAACGGTACATTACAGATTTTGTATATAGATATATGTGGAACACAAGCAGACATATCCGCCGTACTCATAATAAGAGATTCACAACGCTTTTACACATTCAGCACCACATACGATAACCTACATATGAATTTGAAACAGATTTCCAATTTTAGCCAGGATTAGAAAATTTCGAAAACGTAGGATTTACAGGTAACGAAACATATTTCCTCACAAAAGGCCTGAAATACAGCACAGCCGCAACACTACAAAGAAGTTCTGTAAAGCAATTGATAGCCACTGCTTAAGTTGCTATAATGTTGCGAATTTTCTTACAGGACAGAATGAAATTACAGTTAACATAACAATTATTATAGATTAGTCACTATGTAAACAGAATGCTGACAAGTGCGAGAATTATCGCACAATCAGCTTAACAGCTCATGCATCGATGCTGCTTACAAGAATAATATATAGAAGAAAGGAAAAGAAAATTGAGAATGCGCTAGGTGACGATCAGTGTGGCTTTAGGAAAAGTAAAGGGACGAGAGAGGCAATTCTGACGTTACGGCTAATAATGGAAGCAAGGCTAAAGAAAAATCAAGACACTTTCATAGGATTTGTCGACCTGGAAAAAGCGTTCGACAATAAAAAATGGTGCAAGCTGTTCGAGATTCTGAAAAAAGTAGGGATAAGCTATAGGGAGAGACGGGTCATATACAATATGTACAACAACCAAGAGTGGACGATCAAGAACGAAGTGCTCGTATTAAGAAGGGTGTAAGACAAGGCTGTAGCCTTTCACCCCTACTCTTCAATCTGTACATCGAGGAAGCAATGATGGAAATAAAAGAAAGGTTCAGGAGTGGAATTAAAATACAAGGTGAAAGGATATCAATGATACGATTCGCTGATGACATTGCTATCCTGAGTGAAAGTCAAGAAGCATTAAATGATCTGCTGAACGGAATGAACAGTCTAATGAGTACACAGTATGGTTTGAGAGTAAATCGGAGAAAGACGAAGGTAATGAGAAGTAGTAGAAATGAGAACAGCGAGAAACTTAACATCAGGATTGATGGTCACGACGTCAGTGAAGTTAAGGAATTCTGCTACCTAGGCAGTAAAATAACCAATGACGGACGGAGCAAGGAGGACATCAAAAGCAGACTCGCTATGGCAAAAAAGGCATTTCTGGCCAAGAGAAATCTACTAATATCAAATACCGTCCTTAATTTGAGGAAGAAATTTGTGAGGATGTACTGTCTGGAGTACAGCATTGTATGGTAGTGAAACATGGACTGTGGGAAAACCGGAAGAGAAGAGAATCGAAGCATTTGAGATGTGGTGCTATAGACGAATGTTGAAAATTAGGTGGACTGATAAGGTAATGAATGAGGAGGTTCTACGCAGAATCGGAGAGGAAAGGAGTATGTGGAAAACACTGATAAGGAGAAGGGACAGGGTGATAGGACATCTGCTAAGACGTGAGGGAATGACTTCCATGGTACTAGAGGGAGCTGTAGAGGGCAAAAACTGTAGAGGAAGACAGGGATTGGAATACGTCAAGCAAATAATTGAGGACGTAGATTGCAAGTGCTAGTCTGAGATGAAGAGGTTAGCACAGGAAAGGAATTCGTGGCGGGCCGCATCAAACCAGTCAGTAGACTGATGGCCAAAAAAAAAAAAAAAAAGGAGGGAAGAATAGCGTAGTCATACTTCACAAAAACGGGTATGTAGGTATGGTCATAGCTTTCTTTGAATCTAGCAGTGTCAAAGATTTTGAAAGAAACTACGACTTTATCTTCAGAGGCAAGAATATTGTGTTAATGTACTGCAGCTTTCTCGTATAAGCTTATGTGTAGGAAGTTCAGAAAGCAAGTTACATATGTCTTCCCACGCTAAAGACCAATGCACAACAGGAGTGGCACATTGTAGGAAGGGAGTGCATGTTCCGAGTTTGCTGCAGACACATCTCTGCTGCGGTGCGGATGGCAGAAGAGTGACAGAGTGATGTTAAAGTGGTGTGGCTATTGGAAACTTACGCCAAAGCTGAGGCACACTAGAAGGTGCGATTCATGTGGGTAAAACGCCTAATGCACACAGATTCGCCGTGAAATTCTATTGGTATAAGAGCCAAATGTGCTGTCACGTCCAGCATTAGTGAAATGGTGACAACAATTTGACCAAAGCCAAACTGAGGTGCGCGATGCTGATTGGGAAGTTTAGATTTTACAACACGGAATGTCCATATTTTCGGCAAGCTGAAAGATCATGTGTGGAAAAGAGATTTTCTAACGAGGATTATGTTCGCTCAGTGGTTCTTGAATGTTTGCGTGGCTAAGAAGCAGATTTCTACCGTTGAGGAACTTAACGGGTCGTAGAACGTTACGACCTACGTTTACAGAGACTTGCTGTCTATGTTGAAAAATAGTGTCATGTTTTGGTGTCACTTAGAAGTTTAGTTCATTATTCAGTGAAACTTACTTGGTCTGCTATAATAATGTGAAGTCTCCTGGTAAATGTCGTACAAGAGGATGTCGACCTTTATTCACACCACATGTAGCGGTATATTACATCGATAATACACCGTAGAGCCAAAGAAGCTGGTACACTTGCCTAATATCGTGTAGGGCCTCCGCAATCACGCAGAAGTTGCATGGACTTGACTAATGTCTGAAGTAATACTGGAGGGAATTGACACCATGAATCCTGCAGGACAGTCCATATACCGTGAGGTTAGGAGGGGCTGGCATTCTCCTCTGAACACCACGTTGGGGCAAGGTATCTCAGATATGCTCAATATTGTTCGTGTCTGGTGAGTTTGGTGGCCAGTGGAAGTGTTTAAACTCAGAAGAGTGTTCCTGGAGCCACTCTGTAGCAATTATGGACATGTGGGGTGTCGCCTTGTGCTGCTGGAATTGCCCAAGTCCGTCGGAATGCACAGTGGACATGAATGGATGCAGATGATCGGACAGGATGCTTATACGTATGTGCCACCTGTCAGAGCCGTATCTACACGTATCAGGGACCCCATACAGAGCCTCCACCAAACCGAACAGTCCTGTGCTGACAAGCAGGGGCCATGAATTCATGAGGTACTCTCCATACCCTTACACGTCCATCCGCTCGATACAATTTGAAACGAGACTCATCAGATCAGGCGTCATGTTTCCAGGCATCAACGGCCCAGTGTCGGTGTTGACGGGCCAATGCGAGACGTAAAGCTTTGTGTCGCGCAGTCATCAAGGGTGCACGACTGAACCTTCGGCTGCTAGAGCCCAAATCGCCAATCGCAATGATGTTTGATTGAATGGTTCGCACGCTGACACTTGTTGATGGCCCAGCATGAAAATCGGCAGCCGTTTGTGGACGGATTGCACTTCTGTCACGTTGAACGACTCTCTTCAGTCGTTGTTAATGCGGTTCTTGCAGGACCTTTTTCCGGCCCCAGCGATGTCAGAGATTTGATGTTTTATCGGATTCTTGATATTCATGGCACACTCGTGAAACGCTCTCACGGAAAGATCCCCATTTCATCGCCAGCTCGGAATGCTGTTTCCCATCACTCGTGCACCGACTGTAACGCCATGTTCAGACTCACTTAAATCTAAAAAAAATACTGCTGTAACAGCAGTAACTTATCTAATAACTGCGCCAGACACTTGATCTCTTATATTGGCGTTGCCGACCGCAGCGTCGTATTCTGCCTGTTTACGTATCTCTGTATTTGAATACGCATGTTTATACCAGTTTCTTTGGCGCCTCAGTACAGTACTAAATTGGTTGAAGGTATGGCCATGCTTTGATTTGATAACAGTAAGGGATAACTTAGAACAATAAATGCAGCTAAGTGGAAATCTTGTACGAGAAAAGCCGGTTGTTCTACATAATTAACAAGGCGAGGTTTCCAGCGGTGCAACAGGGTTTTTGAAACTATTTGTGTGATAATATACGTTAAAATCCCATGTATCACAGACTGCAGCCATTGACCCTGATGGACCCTCAATTGCGAGTAACTGACGAAAGAAATTTCGAATTTTGTGTGACAGTAAATTCCGCTAGAGATGGTACATTACGTGTTTTGTGGCTGTGTGCTGTGGTGGATAATGTAACAGCTTCAGATGCAGGAAGTTGTGGGTTAAAATTTTCAGAGACACATAGATTTTTTTTTATTTTTAAATCTTTATCGAAATGAACTTGATCTTCATTTTTATTCAAATAATTGATTTAAACGTAATTTTTCGATTTCATTCCTTTGTCGGATAATTTTAATCATAATTATAAACTTCTTCATTTGCTCAAACTTTTCTTCCAATCATACTTGCTCCACTTTAAATCTTTGTTCATGCGTTTTTAATTAATTTTATGTACTAATTTGTATTTAATTTCTTTTATTTTACTACCCTGTTTCTCTTTCTCTTTCCTCCACATTGTTGCGCTCATTATACCCACTTATCATTTTGCTTGAATTCTGTTTTATTTATAAACCCGTCTTTCATTTAAATTTTCACTTGCTTTATTTTGTCCACAGAGCAGCATGTTTTTAGGTTATGTTTTAAATGTTTGTATGTCGATTATAGTGCAAAAAAGTTGCTCATCTGCTAACAAAAATACATTTTTGTCACCATTGCACGGATATAAATAGAGTATTTCGTATTTTGTTTTCCAACTGGTAGGTCGGAACAAACGAAAAAGTTGATACGGTGACGAAGGCACAGAAATAAAAAATTACGTTTAAATCAATTAACCGGATAAAAATAATTATCAAAGTCATTTCGATATAGATTTAAACACAAAAAAGTGTTCTTTACACCTTGAAAGAGGATTACACCAAAATTATGCATGTTTTTTCGTCGTTGTTGTTGTTATGGTCCTCAGTCCTGAGACTGGTTTGATGCAGCTCTCCATGCTACTCTATCCTGTGCAAGCTTCTTCATCTCCCAGTACCTACTGCAACTTACATCCTTCTGAATCTGTTTAGTGTATTGATCTCTTGGTCTCCCTCTACGATTTTTACCCTCCACGCTGCCCTCCAATGCTAAATTTGTGATCCCTTGATGCCTCAAAACATGTCCTACCAACCGATTCCTTCTTCTAGTCAAGTTGTGCCACAAACTTCTCTTCTCCCCAATCCTATTCAATACCTCCTCATTAGTTACGTGATCTACCCACCTTATCTTCAGCATTCTTCTGTAGCACCACATTTCGAAAGCTTCTATTCTCTTCTTGTCCAAACTGGTTATCGTCCATGTTTCACTTCCATACATGGCTACACTCCATACAAATACTTTCAGAAACGACTTCCTGACACTTAAATCTATAC
This sequence comes from Schistocerca nitens, assembly GCF_023898315.1. NCBI lineage: Eukaryota > Metazoa > Arthropoda > Insecta > Orthoptera > Acrididae > Schistocerca > Schistocerca nitens. The sequence goes on from NC_064618.1 coordinate 269,845,790, forward strand.
TAGATGTTAACAAATTTCTCTTCTTCAGAAAAGATTTCCTTGCCATTGCCAGTCTACATTTTATATCCTCTCTACTTCGACCATCATCAGTTATTTTACTCCCTAAATAGCAAAACTCCTTTACTACTTTAAGTGTCTCATATCCTAATCTAATCCCCTCAGCATCACCCGATTTAATTTGACTACATTCCATTATCCTCGTTTTGCTTTTGTTGATGTTCATCTTATATCCTCCTTTCAAGACACTGTCCATTCCGTTCAACTGCTCTTCCAAGTCCTTTGCTGTCTCTGACAGAATTACAAAGTCATCGGCGAACCTCAAAGTTTTTACTTCTTCTCCATGAATTTTAATACCTACTCCGAATTTTTCTTTTGCTTCCTTTACTGCTTGCTCAATATACAGATTGAATAACATCGGGGAGAGGCTACAACCCTGTCTCACTCCTTTCCCAACCACTGCTTCCCTTTCATGCCCCTCGACTCTTATAACTGCCATCTGGTTTCTGTACAAATTGTAAATACCCTTTCGCTCCTTGTATTTTACCCCTGCCACCTTCAGAATTTGAAAGAGAGTATTCCAGTTAACGTTGTCAAAAGCTTTCTCTAAGTCTACAAATGCTAGAAACGTAGGTTTGCCTTTTCTTAATCTTTCTTCTAAGGTAAGTCGTAAGGTTAGTATTGCCTCACGTGTTCCAACATTTCTACGGAATCCAAACTGATCTTCCCCGACGTCCACTTCTACCAGTTTTTCTATTCGTCTGTAAAGAATTCGCGTTAGTATTTTGCAGCTGTGACTTATTAAACCGATAGTTCGGTAATTTTCACATCTGTCAACACCTGCTTTCTTTGGGATTGGAGTTATTATATTCTTCTTGAAGTCTGTGGGTATTTCGCCTGTCTCATACATCTTGCTCACCAGATGGTAGAGTTTTGTCATGAATGGCTCTCCTAAGGCCATCAGTAGTTCTAATGAAATGTTGTCTACTCCCGGGGCCTTGTTTAGAGGGTTTATACAAGGGCGATGTACTTGAGGACAATATTATGGAAATGGAAGAAGATGTAGATGAAGATGAAATGGGAGATAAGATACTGCGTGAAGAGTTTGACAGGGCACTGACAGACCTGAGTCGAAACAAGGCCCCGGGAGTAGTTTTTCGGCAGTTACTCGAAAATGGGGGACCACCAGGGTGAATGGCTGCAGTGTGTAATACCTGGGATATTAACCTAGACCACCGTGTAGATGGTTTCAAAAACTCGATCGCACCGCTGGCGACCTCTCCTTGCAAGTCTTCACGGCCGAACAGGGATATGAACTACGGTGACACGGTAATATAGATGTTCTACCTAAATTTTTAATGAAATTTGTCTACTGTCAATATTGTTTAGTTACCTTTTCTATGAAACTTACACTGTCATTTGTAAATTGAGAAATGAATGCATTTTTATAATCTATGTAAATACCGCAACACTTATGTAAATTATTTCTATAATATGATGTAATTTTGGTAGATTTATGGCGGTAGGGAACTTAAGGGAAATGTACGAGAAGTAGTGAAATGGAAATCTTAATTGTAATTCAAAATCTACATTTCGCGCCATTGTTGTGTATGTTGGCAGTATTGCTACCAAGGAATGTCCTAAAAGAGGCGGTATACTGCAGAAAAGCAGAACGCAACCACAATACCAGTTAAAAATGGTTGTCCGCTTGCCGGTGTACCAACGACGAACAGCGTTCTGTCACATGTGTTCTGAACAGCAAAAGTTCTAAACCTATTGGAATCCATCGGCAAATGAATGTCCTATTTGGTGATGCATAGCAGTGAGTGTATCGGTGGACTAGACAGTTAGGAAACGTTGTGACTTCTGTAAGGGACGTTTAGGGCAAGGGTCAAATATTGCGCTGTCACATCAGGGTCTACGGGATCAGTTGAAACAACTCTGATCGAAAATTGCCGTGTGATGGTTGACGAAATAGCCACAGATCTGAACATAACTCGTGTCTCAGCACATCGCTTCATTCACGAGGTGCTTAAGGTTCGCAACAGTGTCTGCAAGGTGGGTACCACAGCCCCTCACTCCAGAACTGAAAGAGCGACGTGTGGACGTCTGTGAAGAACTTTTGCGGCGCTTCGAAGCAGAAGGCGATGGCTTCCTCGTGAGAATTTTTACAGGAGACGAAACCTGCGTACGCTACCACTATCCAGAATCAAAGAGAGCAATTAAGAAATGTCCCCATTTGTGGTCACCACAAACAAGAATTTCCGGGGCAGACATCCTGAGGAGCGGTTTTGCTGACTCTATTTTGGGACGAACGAGACGCGGTCTTGGAACAGTACACGACTAGGGTAAACACCATCACCAGTGCGTCATGATCCATTAAAAAAATCAGCTTAGGCCTGAAATAAGATCAATGTGACTTGCGCTTCTGGCTATAGAGGTCACTTTTCAACATGACAATGCTCAGCCTCATACTGTCCGTGCAGTACTTGCAACCATCGAAGACCTGCGCTTTGGTACCCTGCCACATTCTCTATACTCACCACATCCCGCATCAAGTGATTACCACATGTATGGACCACTCAGAGGGACAATGGGAGGAAATAAATTTCTTTCCTATGAAGAGGTGCAGCAAATGGTCCACGAGTGGCTGGCCACACGAACAAAATATTTTTTTTTTTCCGGAGGAATCCGCAGACCTCCTATGCGCTGGAGGAACTGTGTTGAGTGACAGGAAGAATACGTAGAAAATTAATGCACTTATGATACATTTTGTTCAATAAAAAATTAAAAGTATTTCAGATTTACATTTGACTCCCTCTCGTAATATCATTGGTCAGCAAGTGAAGTTAAAATGCTAGCGACGTCTCTGGGTGTGAGTATGCGACGTCAGAGCCAGCGCGCGGCAGGATTGCAGTCTGAGACGCGATAACGACTGGCCGCGCGAGTTGTGTGTAGAGTGGAAAATCGGGCCCATGAAAGGTGAAGTTTTAATCGCGAGGAACAAGACCATGACGATTGTGCTCCGAAGCGCAAGACTTCAGTAACGTCAGCATCCTAACTCATAATTGGTCTCTGCTAATTTAAGTGAGCCCACTAAATATGGAGCAACAGGAGAAATATCGATGATAGAGAAGTCAGAGTGACAAGATCTACGACGAACTGAAAGATCGTTTTATTTCCGTTCACCTTTTGAAACGTTGTGCGGCATTACCCAATGGCCTTAAGTGGATTTCATGTCAATAATAGTTGTGTGCAAAACTTTAGATTCCCAACCTATTTATTATCCAGTCACTGGCACCTACAGAGGGTCCCAATCCATTCCTGTTATTAAATATCTAAGTGTCTTTGACCAAAATTAAAAATATAATAATAAAAAATTATAATTATGCCAGCTTGATTCTAACAGATTTCAAACTGTAACTCTTTCTTCTCTATTCATGTCAGTGGTACACTAAAATGAACACATTCACAATACATACAAAGAAAACTATACAGTCTTCACCCAGAACTGGGCAACTTTGGTAGCTTTGGTTGCTGCAGACGTTAAGTCCTTCATGCTGCAGCTGGTTGGGCATGTGTTACATTTGAAGAGATGCCGGGTTGTCTGCAATTCACCGCAATCGCACAGTGTTGTGTTGGCATTTGGCAGTTGGAAGTTCCATTTAAAGAGATTGTCCCTCGATCTTGCGACTTCGGCCCGTAGTCTGTTCAAGGACTTCCAGATGACCCACTTCTCTGTGTGTCCAGGTGGCAGGGATTATTGTGGAGTCATCCAGTTTGACGGGTGTTGGGATCTTTCTTTCCACTTGGTGAGTCGGGTAGCCGCAGCTGATCCTTCTAAGGGCTTTCAAGTTGTTAGGAAACTCTTCCTGGACTTCAGTCTTGGCTTGGCAGGTTGATATCCAAAGAGTGGATGTGAGGTCACTGTATTTGATTTATGTCTCTCGATGTTAGCGGCGAATTCTCTTCTGATGTCACATGGAGCAAACCCAGCGAGACATTGAACTTTGTCCATGGAGGCTGGCCTTAGGCAGCCTGTAACAATCCTACAGCTGTCATTTAAGGCTACATCAACCTGCTTTGCATGTACTGAATTCTACCACACTGGGCTAGAATACTCTCCTGCAGAATAGCATAAGGCAAGAGCTGTTGTTCTTAATTTTTGTGGATGTGTACCCCAGTTCGATCCTACCAGTTTCCGAAGAAGGCACTTTCAGGAGGATACTTGCTGCTTCAGCTTCAGACAATGTTCCTTGTAGGTCAGTGTACCGTCGAGAGTGACACCCAAACCCCTGGAGTGGTAACAATGTTCTAGTGTAACTCCATTCCAGAATATGTCAAGTTTCCCGTCAGCTGTTTATGTTTCAGATGGAATGAACACACTTGCGTTTTCTTAGGATTGGGTGCGAGTTGATTTTTTCATAGTAAGTACCAAGCTGTTGTAGACCGTGTGTAAGCATTATCTCTACATCTTCTAACCGATTGCCCTGGGCAGCAAGAGCAGGGTCATCAGCATATATGAAACTTTTGCATCCTTGAGGCTGTGGTTGGTCGTTAGTGTACACATTAAATAAAATAGACGAACGTACACTTCCTTGGGGGAGACCGTTCGTTTGAGTCCTCTATCGGCTATGTTTTCCTTGGAAGTCCACGAAGAAACGTCGATTCTGTAGGAGTGTTGCAATTATCCTCGTCAGCGCGTAGCCGTTAGTTGGGTTGTAGACTTCGTGCAGTAACAAACACTCTGTGATTTACGGTGTCAAAGGCCCCCGAAAGGTCAACAAAAGCTACACCTGTTATCTTCCTCTGCCCAAAGCCATCTTCTATGAACTGAGGTGCAATTCTTGCCTGGTCTAAAGACAGCTTGCTGCGATATAAGAAGTGGATCAACTACCGCAGTTAAGTGGTGAAGAATCATTCTCTCTAGGATCTTATAGAGATGGCAAAGGAGAGATATTGGCCTGTAGTTCTTCGGATCCGTTGGTGACTTTCCAGGTTTTAGTATCGAAATCACACGTGCTTTGCGCCATAATTTCGGGATCTTGAAAAAAGCCAGACAGTGGTTATACAGGTTTAAGAGCCAGTCTTTGGTTGCGGCGCTTTTAATGTTTAATTTGCTCTACACAAATATCGTCTAACCCTGCTGCCTTCCCATTTTTGCATTTGTGAATGGCTTCTTCTAGTTCACCTAGGTCGAATGGTTTAGTCAGGTTATCATTCTGAGATTGTTCCTTAAACTCTACTTTAAAGTCCGATTTTTGGATATGAGATCTTGGTTTAGCATTCTCAAGAATCTGTGTAGCAATTTCATTTGGAGTGATGTTAGCGTGATTGGCATGTTTGGTTGGATCGTTATTTAGTTTTCCCAGCAGTTTCCAGGCCTTCTGGCAGCTAATTGAACCATCTGCTTCCTCAATAGGTTTAATCCATCTTTCTCTTTTTTTTCTGCTATGGAAGACATTACTTCTTGACCAGCCAAGATGGTTTGCTCATTGAATGGATCTTGTTCTAACAGCGACAGGTATTTATTCATTAGGGCTGCCGACTTGGTTGTTAATCCGTAGAGGTGTTGTGTTCTGGAGCCCCTTGGCATAGGTGACCGTGATACTTTCTTCACTCCATCCACAAACTTATCGTAGTTTTCTGTTGTTGCCTGGAGATCAGTTACAGTTTTATCCAGGTTGGTACTGAAAAGCTCCCAGTTAGCCTTACGGAAGTTGTATCCTCTGCGGCATGGAATGGTTCTCTGTTGGGACACTGCAGTAACTTAGCACATCACATGGCGGTGTTGAGAATTGGGTACAGGGTGGCAAACTGACTTAACACACTGTTAAACTGTAACTAAAAGAATGAATGCTGCCTCTGCTCATTAATATACGACAGAACAGCTGACCTAATGAAGTTTAATTAATACCTACTTTTAAACTGTAACTAAAGGTAGTTATTAAAAAAAGTTCATTAGGTCAGCTGTTCTGTCCTATATTAATGACCAGAGGCAAAATTCATTCATGAAAGCCAAATTGAGGTAAAACTACAGTTGATTTAAATATCAATATTCTGTTCTTAACTACAAATTTTGCACATTTCATTCATGTTGTTTTAATTGTCAAAGTGGTATAGTGCGTTGGGTTTACGTTGAGGGACAATTCTATTTTATTCATGTGAGTAAGTTTCAAATTAGTTATATTAGTTTGGCGTGTATCGTTAGCAAATTCCAGAAACAACATGCATGTAAATAAACGTTACTGTGATGTTACGAAATTATTCCTGTAACAGAACTTGCCTCCATTTAATCAGTTTAGTTTTTCATTATGTTAACATTCTCATAATTACGGTACCAAGTTGTTTAGTTGGAAACGTGTGTGCGAACCTTGTGTTGCCATACGGGCTGTTCATCAGATACATAAACATTGCTGTTCTTATTATTGTTCAGGTGGTGATCAGACATAGTACTGTTGGTGTGGCGACGATATTATTTAAGATTGTTTGAGATTATTGTGGATTGTTCGAGTTGCATGGTACCCTTTTTCTTTTCGTATTTTACCTGCGTGACTGCACTATTTTAAGTACTTTAATCAAAATTCAAGTAAGCAGACAGTAGAGAAAGTTATACGTAGGATAATTTGTTGTCCACTTCTCCCGACTAACCGGCAATTTTTTTTCGGAAACGACTGTGTTATCAAAATTGATTGTTTCTATTAGGTGCACTTGATCACGGCCAAAATTTCTTGTTCAGCAATTAGCAAAAGCGCATGTTAAATCACCAGTACCTAGTACACAACCTCGGTCGGTGATAATTATATTTAGTACAGTCGTAACACGTGAATCTTTTGGAACAGCCTGCTTTGGTTTAAGATTATATACTTAATTCTGGTTTTGAACAAGAACGATTCTAGCCTGTTATTTAGTCACATATTTGGACAAAATCAGAAACGTAGTTTTGGGCACTGAGAACTTTAAACATCCTTGACATAAAACATGACTTTCTTAGAATTCTTAAAGAAACTGTAGTTAGTTGTTCACTACAAAGTTCTAAAATCACTGCACAGTTCAACGTAATATATACTGGGATGAAAAACGTCATGGGAAGCCTCCTAATATCGTGTGGGACCTCCTTTTGCCCAGCGTAGTGCAGACGCTCGGCGTGGCATGGATTCAACAAGTCGTTGGAAATTCTCTGCAGAAATACTGAGATATGCTACCTCTATAGCCGTTCATAATTGCGAAACTTGTCCGTGCAGCATCTTTTGCACGAACTGACCTCTTAATTATGTTCCATAAATGTTCGATGGAATTCACGTCGGGCGATCTGTGCGGCCAAATAGTTCGCTCGAACTGTCCTGAATGTCCTTCAAATCAATCGTGAACAACGGTGGCCTCGTGATATGCGCTTTGCCATCGAAAAAATTCCGTTGTTGTTTGGGAACATGAAGTCCTTGATTGCCTGTAGATGGTCTCCAAGTAGGCGAACATAACCGTTCCCAGTCACTGATCGGTTCATTTGCGCAAGAGGACACAGTGCATTCTATATAAACACAGCCCACTCCACTATGGAGCACCACCAGGTTGCACAGTGCCTTGTTGACAACTTGGATCCAAGGCTTCGTGGGGTCTGCACAGTACTGTGTCCCAACCATCAGCTCTTATCAACTCAAATCAGGAATCATCTGACTAGGCCACGGGTTTTCAGTCGTCCGGGCTCCAACTGATAAGGTAACTGGTCTAGCAGAGGCGCTGCAGGCGATGTGATGTTGTAACGCACTTGCGTCACTCATCAGCTTCCATAGCCCATTAACGTACAGATTTCGCGGGATACTCCTAACATATACGTCCGCCATAGTGCCACTTTGCGATTGTCTCAATCAATTGCTGGTTTGTTAGCACTGACAACTCTAAGCATACGCCTACGCTCTCGGCCGTTAATTGGCACCTGTCGGCAGTGCATTTTCCTTGGTGATAGGTAATACCCGAAATTTGATATTGACGGCACACTCTTAACTCTATGGGTCTCGGAAAACTGAATACCCTATTGATTTCCCAAATAGAATGTCCCATCCGCCTAGCTCCAATTACCATTTTTCATTCAAAGTCTGTTAATTTCCGTTGTGCGTCCATATTCAAGTCGGAAGCCTTTTCATATGAATCACCTGGGTACAAGTGACAGCTCGGCATGTGCTCTGCCTTTGACACCTCGTGTTCACGATACTGCCGTCATTCTGTGCATGTGCTTATCCCTATCCCATGACTTTTGTTACACTAGTGTACAGTGAGAACAGAATAATAAAAGCTGCGGAAAATTTCGTCGTGTCTGTCGACCTAGGATATCACATCAGTTAGCAAAATCAAAAGTGAATTCAATTTGTTAAAAGCATAGGAACCATGGACCTCACCGTTGGTAGGGTGGCTTGCGTGCTTCAGCGAAACAGTTAGCCGTACCGTAGGTGCAACCACAACGGAAAGGTATAAAGGTATCTGTTGATAAGCCAGACAAACGTGTGGTTCCAGAAGAGGGGCAGCAGCCTTTTCAGTATTCTAGTGGCAACAGTCTGTATGATTGACTGATCTAGGCCGGCCAGAGTGGCCGAGAGGTTCTAGGCGCTACAGTCTGGAACCGCGCGACCGCTACCTTCGCAGGTTCGAATCCTGCCTCGGGCATGGATGTGTGTGATGTCCTTAGGTTAGTTTGGTTTAAGTTCTAAGTTCTAGGGGACTGATGACCTCAGAAGTTAAGTCTCATAGTGCTCAGAGCCATTTGAACCATTTGACTGAGCTAGGCCTTTAACGTCAACCTCAATGGCATTGACGTAAGGGTACTGCAGATGGCTGAAAGCAAGGGCAAATTATAGCCCTAAATTTTCCATAGGGCACGCAGCTCTATTGTACGCTTAAATGACTACGGCGTCCTCTTGTGTAAAATATTCCGTAGGTAATATAGCCCCCATTTGGATCTCCGGGCGGGGACTACTCAGGAGGATGTCGTCATCAGGAGAAACAAAACTGGTATTCTATGGATCACAATGCCCTTAATTAGGCAGGTAGGTTAGAAAACTTAGAAAGGAAAATGTACAGGCTGCAGTAAGATATAGTCGGAATTAGTGAAATTCAGTGGCTGGAGGAACAGGACCTCTGCTCACGTGACTGCAGGGTTATAAATACAAATTTGAAAACGGAATGCAGGAATGGGTTTAATAATGAATAAGAAAATAGGAATGTGGACAGGATACAATGAACAGCATAGTGAATGCATTATCATAGCCAAGTTGAACTTGAAGCCAACACCTACCACTGCAGTATAAGTTTGTATGCCAACTAGATCCGCAGTTGAAGAGATTGAAGAAATGTATGATGAGACAAAAGAAGTAATTCAGATAGTTAGAGGAGACGAAAATTTAATTGTGATGGGGGACTGGAATTCGATAGTAAGAATAGGAAGAGAAGGAAAAATGGTGGGTAGATATGGGCTGAGGGAACGGAATGGAAGAGAAATTCTCGTGATAGAATTTTGCACAAAGCGTAATTTAATCTTCGATAACACTTGGTACAAAAATCATGAAAGACAGTTGTGTACGTGGCAGTGACGTGGAAACACGGAAGGCTTCAAACTGATTATGTAATGGTTAGACGGAAATTCTAAATTGTAAGCCATTTCCTGGGACAAGTATGGGATCTGACAACAGTTTATTGGTTATGAACTGTAGATTAAAACTGAAGAAAGTGAGAAAAACTGGGAAATTAAGGAGATGGGACATGGATAAGTTGAAAGAATCAAAATGGGCGGAAAACGGACGTAGATGAAGCTGAATGGGAGCTGTGATACTAAGAGATGAGTTTGGTAGAGCTCTGAAAGATCTCATTCGAAACAAAGCAAAAGGGGTAGATAATATTCAGTACAATCTACTGATAGCCTTTGGAGAGCTGTTCTTAACAAAATTCTTCCATCTGGTGTGTAAGATATATGAGACAGATGAAATGATTTCAAGAAGAATATAGCAGTTCCAATTCTAATTAAAGCAGCTGCTGACAAGTGTAGAACTTACCGAATTATGAGTTTAATATGTCATCGTTGCAAAAGACTAACACTAAATCTTTACAGAAGAACGGAAACTAGTAGGAGCCCACCTCTGACTAGATTAGTTTGGATTTCAAAGGAATGTAGTAACACGCGAGGTGATACTGACCCTACGATTTATATTAGAAGATAGATTAATGAAAGCCAAACCTATGTTCATAGCATTTGTTTACTTAGAGGAAGGTTTTGTCATTCTTGACTGGAATATGGTCTTTGAAATCCTCAACGTAGAAGGGGTAAAGTAAAGGGAACGAAATGCTATTTACAACTTGCACAGAAATCAGATGGCAATTATAAGAGTCGAGGGGCAGGAAAGGGAAGCAGTGGTTGAGAAGGGAACGAAACAGGTATGTAGTCTATCCCCGACATTATTCAATCTGTACACTGAACAAGCAGTAAAAGAAACCAAAGAAGAATTAGGAATCGGAATTAAAGTTGAGGGAGAAGAAACAAAAACTTTGAGGTTTGCCGATGACATTGTAATTCTATCAGAGCCAGCAAAGGATCTGGATGAGCAGATAAACGATATGAACAGTGTCTTGAAAGCAGGATATAACATGAACATCAACTAAAGCAGAACAAGGATAATGGAGTGTAGTCGAAGTAAAGCAGGTGATGCTAATGACATTAGGTAAGGAAACGAGACACTTAAAGTAATAGATGGGTTTTGCTATTTAGGCAGCAAAATAACTGATGATGGCCAAAGCAGAGAGGGTATTGTTGTGTACATAGTTCTGCGTAGTCAGTGCGTACACAATATTCCCAATAGAGCGCGCCCCGCTAAGCACAACAGCGCAGGCGCAGCGCTCGTCCGTCTCCGCACTACGAGATGGCGCTGTCTTAGAAACGGACCAAATTCTGTTTCTTTTTTTTTTCTTTATTGATTTTCAATTCCCCCCAAAGGGGGCGGGCTGGCAGCAGCTTACTACTCTGCCCTACAGCCTACAGACTTTTGTTTAAAAAAGGAAGAAGAAAGAAACAAGGAAAAACAGGCGATAAAATGGTGATTTAAAGTGTAAAATGGCGTAAAAATGCGGAAAGTTAAAACAGAAAGCAAAAGGGGTTGGCAATGTTGATAAAATACACAGGAATCAGACAAGTAACATAGTAGACACACAATTAAAAAACATGGTGACAGTCTGGTTTCTGTTCACAAGAGATAAAAATAAAAAAGCACAACCAACGACAGTATGATGGCTGTTCGCTACACTTCCCAAAAGACACAACACGGAGCACGCACTGGAAAAACACACTGTAAAACACTGCACGAAAAAGGCGGCACAAAGATGGCACTCTCGATCCAAGGCTGATGGGGGGGGGAGGGACCTGGAGTAGGGGGAAAAACAAGGAGGGAGGAGAGGGAAAAACGAAAAGGGGGGGGGATTCTGCTTCCGCCGATCCGCGTATTAATATGTAACGCAGCCAATGAGATTGCTGCTAACGTAGAACCTTTTCTCCTCGCGGATCACACTCGCGCAGTGATACCTGAATGCGCTAGGTATTATAATGAATGTACAGACCTCCGATTAGTCAGTCTGCAGTAGTCTGCATTTGTCTGTACCAGTCTATAGTCAAGTTTCAGTGTGCGCCTAATAAGATTACCATATTCCTGTACATAGCCATGAAGATAAATGAACAGACGCTTCGTCAAGTATCAGAGATATGTGAGAATAAGATTAACGTACTAAGACCAAAGGAACTTCAGATTGTCAATTGTAAACAGCATCCAGAATCCAGTTACGTAATGTCTATGCTTTTTATTATTTTCATAAAGGTGTGTGAAAATTAATCAAGTTCTGTTTAAAGTTGGTCGCCGTCAATCTGCTACTGTAAGTGTGCAAGTGGCATTTCTATCGTCTGACCTAACGGCAGAAGATAAACACGCCACGATAAGACCACGAGACATATTGCTGACACTCGCCTACTTCGTTAGAACGACAAGTCAAATAATCTGATGGTGTGTGTACCGTAGGTCTTACAGTACGCACACCACAGGTATAAAATGTAAACTAGCAATGGCAAGAAAAGAATTTTTGAAAATGAGAAATCTGTTAACACAGCATATAGATTTAACTGCTTGGAAGTCATTTGTGGAAGTTTTTTGCATGGAGTGTAGCCAAGAAGTGAAACATGGACGATAACCAGTTTGGACAAAGAAGAGAACAGAAACTTTCGAAATGTGGTGCTACAGAAGGATGTTCAAGATTGGGTCGATCATGTAATGAGGAGGTAATGAACAGACTTTCGGGAGACAGGAAATGTGTGTCACAATTTGAGCAAAAGAAGGGATCAGTTGATAGTAGACATTATGAGACAGTAAGGAATCACAATTTAATACTGGAGGGAAGTGTGGGGAGTGAAAATCGTAGAGGGAGACCAAGCGGCGAATACAGCGAGCAGATTCAGAAGGATGTAGGTTGCAGTAGCTGTTCGTCAAACCTGTCTTCGAACTTAAGACAACAAAAACAAAAGCCCATGAGACTCACACTGAAGCACAATACGCAACAGAAACAAAAATATCGGACAAATAATGCTAGGTTGCTGAGAAAACCAGGAAGATCACAACCAGACACGAAGCAAACAGTGAAACTCTGCGCTGTACACCATGGTGCAGTATTACTTCTACACACCAAGAGCGAACAGGACGAAACCAACAGTACACAGGGCTGTACTGTCAGCTGCTCTCAGAAAACAAAACATGGCGGAAAGAAGTCAACCTGCAATTTGCTCCACAGGCGCGGACGGCTGCGTCGCTTCCGGAATGATAAAAGTGGACATACGATGGCGGACTGGGAGAGGTGGTGGGGGAGAGGTTGGGACAGGAAGGGCCGGATAGGGAGGGGAGAGGGGGGGGGGAAGCGTTCAACGTGGAACCCCACGGCGACGGCCTAATTTCTGGCGGCATGTAAATTTTTAATCAGCGCCCGTGTAACGACGCCGCGCGTCATTATTGCGGCTCTGTTGCGACAAAGGCAACGCGCGGCAATTTGACGGCATTGGTGCCGACGCCGGCGTCGCTCTACCTTCCGACGCCCACCCCCACCCCACTTTCCATCGACAGCAGCCACCAACAACAGCCGTCGATCTCGATTCCTGCTTCGTGTATCACTCGAGCCTCTTTTTTTTTTTTTTTTTTTTTTTTTTTTTTTGGAGCTCACGTTCTGGTCGCTGTGCTTTTTCCGCAGCTTCGGCACGGGACGTGCACTCTGTCTGCTTGCACGGTATTAAATATTCCGATCTGACACATGTCTACGGCGTCGCGTGACGTAAATTCTCGTATTTCACGTGAATCTGCCTGAAAATAACAGTGAAGTTGGCCGAGGTTATTTAGCTTTCTTAATACCAATGTGATGACGCTGCCTCCGCAGCAACTGACACTACGAAAATCTGATAATCAAAGTGAACAATGTCATTCAAGAGTAGGTCGGTTGTAAAGAAAATGAAATTACGTTTACATTATGGATAGAGCGTACAACAGGTGAACGAAATATATAGCAGAACGAATGGAGGCGATTTTTAAAATTTAAGTTGGAATACATCGCAGTACTAAAGTTACATGGGGCCGTTACACATTAATTGAGCAGACTGTCTCCTTTGAATACTAAATAGTACGTCTAAACCATCTTGGCGATCACAAAAATTACACTCATCCTGTGTAAAGCTACTGACCAATAATCTACAGTTCTAGGCGCGCAGTCCGGAACCGTGCGACTGCTACGGTCGCAGGTTCGAATCCTGCCTCGGGCATGGATGTGTGTGATGTCCTTAGGTTAGTTAGGTTTAAGTAGTTCTAAGTTCTAGGGGACTGATGACCACAGCAGTTGAGTCCCATAGTGCTCAGAGCCATTTGAACCATTTTTGAATAATCTACATTAGGAGACCTGAGTTTCTCCCGGCGGATACAATGATCAAATAACTTAACGAGAATGCAGCCGGGTGACTCGTCGACAACCACTGATATTTCGACAGAAGCACGCCTTGCCTTTTTCAGAACAAAATTGCAACAAGAAAGCGATGCCCAGCTTACAGGGTGTGCTCCCGTCGAATTATCGGCGGGTATCAATAAGTCACCCGGCTGCAATCCAGTAAGTTATTTGAACAGTCTAGATCATGTTTGTGATCTGCAACATTTGGACGTGTGTTCCTCTGATGGCTGAAAATTTATTCTGAGATAAAGCATGAATTGCGCCGAGATAACTTAATAGGTCCAGAGACATATTTATATTTTAGCTGTCATCCATAATACAGAGAAACTTGACTACTACTTCAGGTCATGATGTATTAGTTCTGACTTTGAAGTAAAAAAGAGAAACAAATAAAATTGATAACACAATAGCAGTCCCTGCGTGTAAGCTTCTAATAAATTGCTGCCCATTTTTCAGATGTCAGTTTAAACTCGGGTGTATGAATGGTGCAGTAATCTTTTTATAAAATTATGTGCATTGAACAGGTGTACCGTTCTCTCTTATTTACTAATACGCACGAACAACATGAAAAATGTACACGGATTAAAGCACAAGTACAAGATGGAAGTAATTGTATAAATTCAAGAGTGAATGGTTTACCATAAAGCGAATTACACTCTATTTTGAAGCCTTGACTTTTTTTTATGCCCGAACAGCAGACATTTGTGAGACAAATTCATTAATGTTGTTTGTGAAGCTCTTTCCTCTTTCTCTTCAACAAATCACTTAATTTTTCTGAAATTGTTATCATTTGTTTGTCTGTACATATATTTTCCATTTCCATTCCATTTGGATAATTCCTTCGTGGTGCGTGTATTTATTTATTTATTTCCTTACAGTATATGAGGCTGTTGAGCTCTATGTAGAGGGAGAATATAATCTAATAATGACAGGGTTTGAAACTTGTAGTAGGAGAAGAAATAAAAGCAAAATTTACGGAAGAATGTGGGCTTTGTACTAGGAAACAGAGAGCAGAAAGTAATGGATTTTTGCACAATATTTCAGTTTGTAATAGCGAATATACTGTTCAAAATTCACAGTAAGAGAAGTGTACTTGCAAAAGCCGCAGAGAGACGTAAGATACCATACGGATTACATCGCTCTCAGAGGTTGTGAAACGTCCCCTTAGAAAATTTAATGAATTACTGTGCTGGTAAACCGCTTACGTTATTAGATTTTCAAACAGCTGAGCAAAGCTGAACGTACTCAGACATTTCTCTCTTTACTTATTCTGATCATCACTAAACTGACACACAATATTTTTAGCGCAACGCAATCTGACTTTCAATAATCCCTACAAAAGAATGGCCCTGACTAACAATAACCTATACCTTTCAGGAATCACTTACCTCACAAAAATCTTCGTTACTCGAACTACTGCAATACAGCGAGCCCCAATACTCCCAGCTAAATAAAAGGTTCTAACTACTGAAGGCACTAACTACTGATAGGCATAGTTAGAAAATGAAAGATTTTGATAGAGAACAAACAATGTATTTATCTTGATAGTGTTCAAATATATATAAGTTCCTGACATCCAGTCTTACATATTTACTCTCTCTGATGGACACACGTCCAGATCATCCGCTCTCAAAACTCCGCCATCTCACTCCCCACATCCACCACTGCTGGCGGCTCACCTCCAACTGCGCAAAGCTTCAATAGCGAATATTACAACAGTGCCAACCAACCACAGACTGCACACAGCAAAACCAGTGGTTTTCTTACAGAGCGGTACGTGGCGTTATCAATATAAAAACCTAAACAGCCTACTTACAGTTGCGAATCAGGTACTAGATTGTAAAACGTACACAGGTGCAGATATGGGCCCATATCACAATTTAGTAATGATGACCAGTGTAATGAAATTTAATAAATTCGTCCAGAAGAATAAACGTGGAAAAAGATGAAATAATGAAATACTGAAGAATGCTCAGAGGTGGCTGCAGATACTGCGACAACGTATACTCCAGTAGACATCTCTAAAAAAGGCAATCACAGAAGTTGGATGGAAAAAAATGAATTAAGGATGATAGAGCGAAGGAGCCTTAAGTAACGAAAGAAATACTTTAACTGGTCGATGAAAGAAGGAAGTACAAAAATATTCAGGAAGAGACAGGAATACAGCAATACACGTCGGTTAGGAATGAAATGAAGAATAAGTGCAAGGACACCAAAATGAAATGGCTATATTGAAAGAGTGATTAATAGAAAATAGATTTTTCGTCAGAAGAAGCGATTCAGCATATCGAAACGTCAACTAACTTTCGGTGAAATTAAAAGCAAGTGCGTCAACATTATAAGTGAAGAGCGAGTTCCACTCATCCTCACAAGCCAGAAAATAGCAAGGGCGGATATATGTAAGAAATATCGCACATTCTGCTTAACAGCTTAATCATGCATATAGTTATAATAATACACAGAAAAAAGAGAAAGGACCTCGAGGATCTGTTAGACGAGATCAGTTTCTATTTTTGAGAGGTAAAGTAACTGGAGAAGCAGTTGTGACGATGCGTTTGATAATACAAGCAAGACTTAAGTAAATTCAAGAGATGTTCACAGGATTTGTCGATCTAGGAAAACGTCCGACAATGTAGAATGGTGCAAGATGTTCGAAATACTGATAAAAGTACGGGTAAGGCGTAGGAAAAGTGTACAACGTGCATGCCGCTAACATTCAGAAACAATCCCGGTACGATCAAGAGAGTTATATGGTGTGGCACCGCTCTATCCCTCATCCCTGAAAAAGGTTCCCGGTTTTACCTGAAGGGCGTGCTTTTGAAGATAAAAGGGCTGGGAAGTTTCGCACTCTAGAGATTTCTAAAACATTCCAAAACATTGGAGAGTATTCGAAAATATTCCAGAACATTCGAGAGTACTCGAGAGCATCCAAAACATTCCAGAATGTTCCGGAATGTTCCACAATGATCCGTGATGTTCTGGAATGTTCGGGAATAGTCTGGAACTTTCGAGAAGATTCCAGAATGTTCGGGAACATCCTGGAACGTCCCGTATCATTGTGCGACGTTCCAGAACAATCTCGAATGTTGTGAAATGTTTTGCAACATTGTGGACCATTCGAAGCCTTTTTGGTATTTTATGGAATTCGCCACTGGGGGTGGGGGGTGGGGGGGTTACCCATTGGTGAGGGTACATAAAGCAAAACCCGTCATGGGTTCGAACGTCATTTCCTTCTCAGTGACGAAGGGAGCAACCAAAAAAGTAGGGCAGTGAGTGGGTAAAAACAAACAGTGCAGTGTGGGCACCCAACGTGCTACAGTGACTGGATATAAATCGGAAACGAAATGTGGAAAGTGTGTAAGGTGTGAAACTTTCCTGGCAGATTAAAACTGTGTGCCCGACCGAGACTCGAACTCGGGACCTTTGCCTTTCGCGGGCAAGTGCTCGCGAAAGGCAAAGGTCCCGAGTTCGAGTCTCGGTCGGGCACACAGTTTTAATCTGCCAGGAAAGTTTCATATCAGCGCACACTCCGCTGCAGAGTGAAAATCTCATTCTGTGTAAGGTGTGTTATTATATTCGTTAATAAAACGTTGATTTCATTTATATTTTGGACAATGTCCAAACGCAAAAGAGGATGAGATCTTGCCAGCACTGAAGCAAAACGGCGAACATATAACAGCGAAAAGACGGAACAGACGAAGAGCACAAAGCACGTTTAAGTTCGCAACGAACAAGAATGAACACTATGAGAAGCAGCAAAACTGCAGAACATCGAAATGAACGGACTGAAGAATCAAGGATTGCGACACAATCTTACGATAAAAGACTGCGAACTCAAGCAAGCCATGAAAACTTCACCCAATCAGAAGCCATTAAGAAGAGAAGTAAACTGTACAACCTGACAAATCATTCAGATACGACCCGCCGAAAGAATATAACAGAAACAAACACGTCTGAATCGGAAAAATGGATAACATCTGCTAGTTTTGCAACATGAAAATACGAAACCTTACAACGCCTGCTTCCAAATGACTTCTATCGGTGTCACTTCGATCAACAATAACAGAGATGAAATCGATTGTTTTTTCCATCCAGTGACAAATCTATCACAACATGTTATCATTACTGCTACAAATCTCTGCAAGTATATTTCATCGGAAGTGAATAAACAGAAACTGATCAACGGTGCACAAATATCAGTGTATTGAGACGAGAAGTAGTCCAGGATGTGCAGAGGATCTTAAACAAATACAATCACCGGATTCACATATTCAAAATAGCACTAGGTCTAATGAATTCTTATGACTATATAGTTCGAGCCTACAAAATA
Source organism: Schistocerca nitens (assembly GCF_023898315.1). Lineage (NCBI taxonomy): Eukaryota > Metazoa > Arthropoda > Insecta > Orthoptera > Acrididae > Schistocerca > Schistocerca nitens. The sequence continues at coordinate 269,864,115 of NC_064618.1, forward strand.
CCATCTACAGAACGTTGATGTAATGCACCTCAGATAGACGAGGTCGCCATCGTAATAGTGGAAAATGAAAACACAAGCCGTGACACAATCGTATAACGAAGAAGAGAAGGACTACAACGCATTCAGAGACACACCGTTCATATGGCGCCCTCCAATATCCATTAACATTTCTGCACAGAAAGTACGGATATAATTTTAATGTGAAACCAATACCACCTGAAACTGGCGTAAAAACAAACAAAAAAGTCACTTCCAATGAATTCTATGCTTACCGCTTAATGATCAGAGGCAATGAAACATGCAGTCACATTCTAAACACTCGCCGTTTATTCCAACAATTCCTGGTAGACATGTATGCAAAATTAGGAGCGGAATGTGTGCTTTACATAAGACTTAATCAGACGCTACGCACGGAAGAATACATTCATCTTCGAGACGCAATCATAAATGACGGAAACATCGACGACGTTGGAACAAAAGTAGTCTTGCCATCATCATACACAGGAAGTCCGAGGCACATGCACGAACACACTGAAGATGCCAAGACCTACATAAGAAAATATGGACGATCCTCTTCATAACATTCACAAGCAATTTTTCATGGCCAGAAATCAAAGAACTTAGATACGGACAAGCCCCCAAGCATCGACACGACATAATAGCCAGCATTCTCCTACAAAAAGAACCGTTAGATTCTGGATGCATCCAATCGAATGGAAAAAATGAGGATTGCATCACTCAAAGAATCTTATATGGATGCTCAACAGAATTCGATCCTCGGATGTCGACAAGAATCATTCAGCTGAATTTCGCAATTCACAAGAAGATCCGAAACTGTACGGCATAGTAGTGAGAAATATGGTTCACGCACCATGCGGAACATTAAACGCCAATTCGCCATGTATGAGTGATGGAAAATGTACAAAAGAATACCCAAACCCATACTTGGATGACAGACAGACAGGAGTTGATGGCTGCCCTGAAAACTGAGACATCACAGCAAAAATACGAATGAGCGGAAGTGACGAACTGGAAACAGATAATCAATGGGTAGTACCATATGACACATTACTTCCCAAAATATTCCAAGTGCACATAAACGGAGAATACTGAAATTCAGTGGAATCCATCAAATGTGTCAAATATGTATGTAAGTTGTGAACAAAGACAGTGACATGGCAGTGTTTTAAACAGCAAAGACAGCGAACAACAGAACAGAAACAACGAGATCCTCATGCCCCAGATGGGAAGATGCATCAACAGTATTGAAGCAGCGTGGCGGATTGTTGGTTTTCCCATGCACGAACACAAATCATGTGAGAAACATCTAGCAGTACATTTGGAGAATGGACAGAGGGTTTTCGTCACAAAAGACGCCACCAGAAAAATTACAAGCGAACCACCACAGAACACAACATTAACAGCTTTTTACCGACTGTGCCAAATGGATCCATTCGCGAAAACATTAGTATATTTCGACGTCCTTACGTATTACACGAGGAACACACCAAGAAAAATCTTCACGGACTAAAAAAAGGAATTCCAGTAGAAGATCATCCAGGAATCATGAAACCTGATACACTAGGCCGAGTATACACATTACATCTGAACAACACTGAATGTTGCTACGGGGACCAAGTTTCACAGATTTCAAGACTGTTGACGGTTACCTATGCCACACGTACAGAGAAGCATGCCACCGCTTAAGACTACTGGAAGACGACAACCACTGGAGATAACACTACAAGAAGACTCACTGACAGCCTCAGCTGAACAAATCAGAGACTTATTCGCCATAATTCTAACAACATATAACCCATCGAACCCAAAACAGCTACGAGACTCTTCAAAGAGAGTATGAGTGATGGCATATTGTACCAGATCCGACAAGCTCATCCTCAACTGATCATTGAATTCAACGACGACATCTTCAATGAAAATTGCACTCGCCTAGAAGATAAATGTTGAGAAATAAACAACCAGACGTTAGTACAACTTAGGACGCAAGCACCACGAAAAGGTGCTATCAGTGTGCTAAACTTCGAAATTACAAAGGAAAAAAGCTACAGCATCAACGAACTACATCAAGACATTGAACACAATAAACCACTTCTCAATGAAAACCAAAAGGAAATTTAGAACGGTATCATGGACCAGATCGACAACGACACTGGTGAAATTATGTACTTGGAAGCGCCAGGCGGCACCGGGAAAATGTTTCTAATAAATCTATTGCTGGCGTAAATACGTGCTAAGCAACACATCGCACTTGTGCTGACGTTATCCGACATTGCAGACACACTTATGGAAGGAGGACAAACTGCCCATTCCGTCCTAAAACTACCGTTGAATTCAGCCCTAGAACAATTCCCGGTATGTAAAATCTCAAGCGCATCTGGACGGGGTGAACTTCTAAAGCAAGCTAAAATTATCTTTTGGGAGGAATGCACAATGCCACATAAAAAATCTCTCGAAGTCATGGACAGAACATTACAAGACTTACGGAGAAACTCTGAATTTGCTGGAGGATCTCAACTGATATTTTCCACAAACACTTCCACTTATCCCCAAGTCAACACTAGCAGTGGAAATCAATGCATGCTTTTTAAATATCATATCTCTGACCACATATACAAATACTGCGACTAACAAAAAAATATGAGAGTTGAACTATCGCAAGACGAAACAACAGCTCATTTTGCTCAACAATTTTTAAAAACGGGCGAAGGCACATGTTTTACTGTCCAGGCGCCTGGCCTCATTAAACTCAAAAGTGATTTTTGGAACATAGTCACTGATGAAAACGAACTCAACGACCAAATTTATCTACACATTGTTCACAACCACACCAATCCGGACTGTCTATTTGAAAGAGCAATTTTGACAATTAAAAATAATACTGTCGGCGATATCAACTTTAGTATTCAAACGAAAATTTCAGATGAAGAGAGAATATTCAGATCGATCGACAAGATGCTAAATGTTGAAGAAAGTGTGGACTTCCCTACAGAATTTCTAAACTCTTTGTATTAGGAATGCCGTTACACTGCCTTAGACTTAAAATTGGATCTTCGACCATGCTACTCAGAAATCTCAACTCACCAAATCTATGTAATGGAACGAAGATAATCATCAAACAGCTGTCGAATAACATAATCGAAGCTGAACTTATGACTGGAATGTACAATGAACACACACTACTTATCTCCAGAATACCACTGATCTTTACTGAACTGCCATTCCAGTTTAATTTCCAATCCAATTAGCCTACAGCTTTACAATTAACAAAGCGCAACGATAAACTTTGAAATATGGCTGCTTCTCTCCCAGTCAACTATAAGTAGTTTGCTCTTATGTAGCAAATTCAAAAAATTTGTACATACATACTCCGGATAACAAAATGAAAAATTTAGTTTATAAACAAGTATCGTAAGTAGTTAAAATATGTTTCGTATAATTCTTTTACTTCTTATACTGTAACAAGTATTGTAAAAAATAGAATGTGTTTTCAATACAATTTTTTTTACCTCTTATATTTTAAAGTTTATCCTTTAATGCCAACTAGCACACAGTCTCTTATCAACTCCATGAGCCAGTTTATAAAACGTACAAGACTTAGAAACTGATAATGAGAATGTCAGATCACGAATGGTGTAAGACAGGAGTGTAGTCTTTTGCCCCTGCTGTTCAATTTACTGGTTTTCCCAGGTGGAATGACAAGTGTTCAGGGATATGGCACAAACAAATTTTTGAATCAAAAATGTCTAGCACACGTGGCTTCTAAAAAGCATCGCTTAAGAGCTGTGACCACTTCTCCATCTTCGATATTGTCAAAAAAACCTATTGCAAACTCTTTTCTTGCAATGTTTTGAGAGTTGGTACTATGGAACAAAACAAGAAAAAATGTCCAACAAACATGGGCTATAAAGAAATTACCGTAAGAGTTGTGACCACTTGTTCATCTAAGTTGCTGTGAAACTAGGCATGCAATTCAGAGTCCACGCTTTTAGACTGTTCTGCTTTGAATGATCGTTCCTATCATATCCCTGAATACCGACCACTGATCCAGGGATGCTCTGTATATATGCATCTTGCAATGACGGATATAGAAGAAAGATTCAAGAGTGAGGTTAAAATTCAGTGCACGAGGCTATTAATATAACATTCGTTGATGACATTCATATCCTCAATTAAAGTGAAGAAGAAGTACTTGATCTGTTGAAAGGAATGAACAGTATAGTAAGTGCAGACTATGGACTGAGAGTAAACCAAGGAAAGACGAAAGTTATGAGAACTAGTAGAAGTCAGTTTAACATCAAACTTGGTATTCACCAATTCCCAGCATTCTGGAATTTTATCATGGCAGCGACAACAGCAATCGTCACGAAATGATCTCGAATGAAAAACAACCCACCGTTGCACTAAATTCTGTTTATCTTAAACCTTGACCATGGTTTCTGCTGTAATAATATGGCCTTCTTCAAAAGTCATACACACTAATAAATGAAAAATGTCTTAGCCCAGGGGCTGTGTCAAGACCAATAAAATAAATTACTTTTGAATGCATTACGGGAACAGCAGTGATCAATGTCTTATGAATAATTACTATTAAAAACAGTCTTGATCACGATTTATTTAACAAGGTGACCGGTTTCAACCACTACTGTGGTCTTCTTCAGACCATTGAGTAGGAACCTCTTTCTGTTGGAGAATCACTAGTAGTGATTCTCCAACAGAAAGAGGTTCCTACTCAATGGTCTGAAGATGACCACAGTAGTGGTTGAAACCGGTCACCTTGTTAAATAAATCGTGATCAAGACTGTTTTTAATAGTAATTACCAATAAAATAACTTCAACAGACATAAGCCTGTTTCGAACATAAATAAAATTACATAGGTAATTTAGTGTGTAAAATTCTTCTTCTGTATTTTGTTTGTGGTTGACAAGATGTTTTACTTTAACCCTTCTTTTAACTGTGACACAATCGCACTAATTGGCACAGGTATCCAATGTTTAGAACTTGTTGGCAGTATTTCTTTCTTTTATTTTTAACAGATTTAGTCTACCTTGATAATCATCAGATATTTCTAGGAAAAAAGAACGTGCAGAATTAACAATGGAAGTATTACATTAATATACAAAAGTAATGAAAGCAGTGTTTGCGGAGAGGTATAGGGGGGAATATTCGTCATTTCAGTCCAGGCTCGCTGTACTTGCCCATGGTATTCAGAGGTCCGTAGAAAGGGGTGACCTAGCTAAGAGATATAAATTAGTAAGTGATGGTACTGATACCCTATGGTACACAAAACGGGTCAGATCACTGTTGCAGAAGCACCGAAAAAAATGCCAAATTTAAAAGAACATAAAATCCCCAACATTGGCAAAGTTTTGAGGATGTTCGAAATATAGTGCGTACTTCAATGCTAGATGCTTTTAATAAATTCCAAGACGTGAGTCTGTCTCGGAATCTGGCAGAAAACTCAGAGAGATTCTGGTCATACATAAACCACACAAGTGGCAAGACGCAGTATATTCCTTCACTGCGCGATAAAAACGGTGAAGTTACTGATGAACGTGCCAGTAAAGAAGTGTTATTAAACACGGTTTCTCGAAACTCTTTCACCAAAGAAGACGAAGTAAATATTCCTGAATTCCAGTCAAGAATAACTGCCAAGATGGGAAACATAGAAATAGATATCCTCAGTGTAGCAAAGCAGCTTATATCACTTAATAAAGGCAAGGCCTCCGGTCCAGATTGTATACTAGTCAGTTTCCATGTAGAGTATGCTGAAACACTACTCCATATTTAGCAATTATATGCAACCGCTCGTTCATAGAAAGATCCGTACCTAAAGACTGGAAAGTAGCTCAAGTCACACCAATACCCAGAAAGGGAAAGAGAAGTAATATGCTGAATTACAGGCCTATAGCACTAACGTCGATTTCCAGTAATGTTTTGGAACGTATACAGAGTTCGAACATTATGAATTATCTCGAAGGAAACGATTTATTGACACACAGCACGGATTCAGAAAACATCGTTCTTGTGAAACACAACGAGCTCTTTATACTCATGAAGTAATGAGTGCTATCGACAGGGGATGTCAAATTGATTCCAGATTTTTAGATTTCCAGAAAGCCTTCGACACCGTTCCTCACAAGCGTCTTCAAGCAAATTGCGTGCCTATGGAACATCGCCTCAGCTGTGAACTGGATTCGGGATTTTCTGTCAGACGCAAAGTCATCGAGTAAAACAGAAGTAATATCCTGCGTTCCGCAAGGAGGTTTTATAGGCTCTCATTTGTTCCTGATCTATGTTAACGACATAGGAGACAATCTGATTAGCCCTTTTTGATTGTTTGCTGATGATGCTGTCATTTACCGTCTTCTAAAGTCATCTGATGATCAAAACGAATTGCAAAATGATTTGGATACGATATCCGTATGGTGCGAAAAGTGGCAATTTATCCTGAGTAAAGAAAAGTGTGAAGTTATTCTCATGAGTATTAAAAGAAATCCGCTAAATTTCAATAACACGGTACGTGTCTGAAGGATGTATATTCAACTAAATACTTATGCATTACGGTAAGAACGATCACATAGATAATGTTGTGAGTAGAGCAAAACAAAGACTGCGATTCATTAACACTTACAAGGGAACCTCCCCATCGCACCCCCCTCAGATTTAGTTATAAGTTGCCACAGTGGATAGGCCTTGAAAAACTGAAAACAGATGAATTGAGAAAACAGGAAGAAGTTGTATGGAAATATGAAAAAATAAGCAAAATATACAAACTGAGTAGTCCATGTGTAATATAGGCAACATCCAGGTGGATGTAAACACATAAGCGCCGTGGTCCCGTGGTTAACGTGTGCAGCGGCGAAGCGATAGGTCGTTGGTTCAAGTCTTCCCTCGGGAGAAAATTTTAATTTTTATTTTCAGATAATTATCAAAGTTCAGGCACTCACATATAATCATCTTCGCTCTCCAAAATTCCAGGTCATGTTCAGATTTGCTTGGAAATATGCAGGATTTGACGGTTTACACACGGAAAAATTTGAGAACGTTAAAAACATATGTTTTGACTGAGCACAGACAAAACTGTGCGACTGTGAAACTGTTGCATTCATTTGTTGCAGTTTATGTGACAAACTCTTATGTTTTCACACTTTTTCGGAAGTGATTATCACATCCACAAGAAAACCTAAATTGGGCAAGATAGAAGAATCTTTTTACCCATTCACCAAGTGTACAAGTTAGGTGGGTCGACAACATATTCCTGTCATGTGAAGCACATGCCGTCACCAGTGTCGTATAGAATATATCAGACGTGTTTTCCTGTGGAGGAATCGGTTGACCTATGACCTTGCAATCAAATGTTTTCGGTTTCCATTGGACAGGCACGTCCTTTCGGCTACTAATCGCACGGGTTTGCGGTGCGGTCGCAAAACACAGACACTAAACTTATTACAGTGAACAGAGACGTCAATGAACGAACGGACAGATCATAACTTTGCGAATATAAAGAAAGAAAAATTCTCACTCTTGGGAAGATTTGAACCAGGAACCTCTCGTTCCGCAGTTGCTCACGCTAACCACGGGACCACGGCGCTCCTGAACGCAAAATGTCCTAGACGTTGCCTATCTTGCACATGGACTACATATATTTTGCTTATTTTTTCGTAGTTCCACACAACTTCTTCTTGTTTTCTCGATTGATCTGTGTTCAGTTTTTCAAGGCCTATTCACTGTGCCAACTTATAACTAAATCTGAGGGGGGTGCGATGGGGAGGTTCCCTTGTTAGAAGGTGCACCAGGTCTACTACAGAGACTGCTTACACCACACTGGAGTATTGCTCTGCGGTGTGGGAACGGCATCAGGTGGGACTGACGGATGACATCGAAAAAGTTCAAAGAAGCGCAGCTCGTTTTCTATTATCGCGAAATAGGGAAGATCATGCCAGAGACATGATATGTGAGTGGGAGTTGCAATCATTAAAACAAAGCCGTTTCTCGTTGCCACGGGACTTTTTATGAAATTTCAATAACTAATTTTCTCCTCCGATTGCGAAAACATTATGTTGGCACCCGCCTACATAGGGAGAAAGGATCATCATGATATAATAAGAGAAACCAGTGCTCGCACAGAAAAAGTGCTCGTTTTTCCCGCGCGGCATTCGAGAGTGGAAAGGCAGAGAGACAGCTTGAAGGTGGTTCACTGAACCTTCTGCCAAGCATTTTATTTTGAATAGTAGTCACGTAGATGTAGATGTAGCTGTAGTTGAAGCCTGTTAGTTGTATTATAGTCGCTATTTTACATTTTTTCATCTTTCTTCTTGAATGGAAATGAAATTTCACCTTCTGTTGTTTTGCGTCAACATAATATGCAGTTCTCCTTCTGAGTGTGACTAGTAGCGAAGATATTACTTTTTACTAACTGGTTTACTTTTGCCCTTGTTTGTATCTTCTGTTCTGCTTTGGTACCGATTGCTCTAGAAACATTCTAAATAATTTTTATCTTCAGGTTTGTTTCTACCCTCAAATTATTGCCTGATAATATTTCGTGGATTCTTCCGATGTTAGCCATTTACTGACTACAGACGAGCTCTCATGTTGTTTTTGCCATTTAAAACACTGTGACCTGTGGAATTTCTTGCTGTTGTGTGTCTAAGAACTTCTTCAGATACACGATGTGACGTCCAATATCTTTACATCTAGCAATAAGCGGTTTATTTGATACCTTCTGTTGCTTTGGCAAATGAACTTGTTCGTCCAAATGGTAGGAATAATGTTGCTTCCGCCGTTGATGATAGTTTTTTTGCCTTGATTGTGCCTGCTGTTGAATGTTCGATGCTCTCTGATTTCCCACAAGATGTTATTCTTCAACACAGTCGCCATTTACAGTTGCAATTCTGTTGTGATCTTAATTCGTTGCAAACAACCTGATTACTTTGTGTGTAGAGGTCGTAGACATTACCTTCGTAAGAGGAAAATTATTACTTGCTACAATCACAGACTTACTCGATGCTCACTTTTACGAATTTCGAGTGAGACTGCTGTCCGCTCTTGCTGTAGTCACTGAATGACTAAACGGACAGCTGCAAAGCGAGCAACCCTCACCAACCGTGTCAAGGAAAAAAAAAAAAACATTTCGATAGGGATTGTAACAGTTACACGCGGTTGTGAATCAGATGCGTGCAATTCCTTTCGGGCATCAGTTTTGTATCGTGCATCATAGCTCAGCTGCGTTGACAGACTTATTTACTTTTTTCGTCATCGGTCTTCCGACTGGTTGAATGTTACCGGCTACAACTTTCAGTCCTCTGTAAATCTCTTTATCTCGAGGTAGTACTTAGGCTCAAGTCATCATTGTTCTATTGGATACGTTTCAGTCTTTCTCTGCTAATGCATTTCTTATCCTCTACAGCTCCCTTTAGTACCATGAGGGTTATTCCCTGATGTGTTAACACATTTCCTCTCCTCTGGGCCCTTATTTGATGTCAGTATTTTCACATATTTCTTTCATCTCCGATTCTGTGGAGAAGTATCCTTTCTCACCTTAGTCTCGAAGATGTAATAGATAATGCTCTGAGGCATAAAGGACCTTCGATACAAAAGCAGCATTGCCGAACGAGTAAATCGGCACGTCTTAATGCTTTACTACAGCCACAGTAAACAGGACGGAAGACAACAGAGGCCCATTGATGTCCAGTGGTAGGAAATGTCTTCAAGACTTTGCATTGCGTCGGTGCAAGTGATTACAAGATTCAAAAAAAATTTAAAAAAAAATAAAAATTACAGACAGTCGATTGTCACAATGGAAACGCTGCTGGCTTGCTGCCCTAGAGCAAATTAATCCAGCAGATAATAGCTGTTCATGTGGAATATTTAGAGTGGTTCCAGCATCAGAAGAATTTAATTTTTCAAGGAAACGATGACCCCAATGAATGAACCGAAGGAGACGGGTAGCAGACCTGGTCACAAAAGCAGGAAAGCTACACTAGTTCTTGTATAAAAAGTCTAGGTTTACTTGTCGCGTCAATCCTGCGTTGTCAGCAACCGCTTATTTGTGTAAATCATTTGGTGGGTTTTGTCGGTTGCGATTGTTCGGCATACTTGATCATTACGTCTTGCTGCCAGAGGCTGTGTACATGTCTGTATGGTGATGACATCTCTCTACGACTGTTAGATTTTTTTTGTGGTGACTGCAACTAGTTAATAGAAAGAATTATAATGCACAGTCCTCGTTACGCATGTAAGTGTGAACTGCGTGGTCTTTTTAATTTCCCCGGCAACAGACTTTAATTATAATACGTATGTGCCCTACGAAAGTAACATATATGAAATGAAAATAAAGAATGGAATACTCACAATACGATTAAAAACATGTGTTACGACTGTACTGAAAAACGACTCGACAGCATCATTGTTGTGGGTAAGGGAGTGAAAAACTTAATTTTTTGGTGATAGGAAAAGATATTGATTCATAAATCCGAAACGTCTTGTTTGTACCTTTCAGACATGTTTTGTTTCTAACATAACCTCCATGTCTGCAATAGTGTTTCCTGCCGAGCGATGTTGCAATGAATGCTGATCTCGCATTCAGGAGATGCGTTTCCGGTTTCTGATCGTAGGTTTCTCCTTTAGAAATAGAAAGATAAATGCCGTATTAGTTCCTTTGAAAAGGACATGACCAAACTCATTCACCATTCAGAGCCTCTGTTCCAATGATCCTGTCTTCAATTCGCCGATGTGCTCTGACCCGGACCTCACTTCCTTCCTTTTCGTATATTTACGCCATGTCATCTGCTACATATTATTTGCCACCTTCAACTTACCGAAGGAGGATTTTTTGAGGAAATAGTACTATTGTTATTTTGCTTCGATTTATTTAAATAAATTTTAAATTTTTATCTTTATTTCTATGGCGGCGAAACCGAGCACGAGAGCTATTTTGTACAGGACACTTATGGATTCCGAATGTGTATTCTCTTAGCTGATCTCTACTAGCCTCATTGCTACAACTGTTATAAACAGTTATGTCGTATTGCATGGTTGAATGTAGGTCACTGAGCAAATTTTACTGCTTCACATACTTAGATGTACATAATTCTCCTCTGATCTATAAAGATACACATATAAGTTAGAAACATAATGACGTGGACATTGGATCATTATGTGTACACTGTAAGCACCTGGCAGTAAATTTTATGTTAGCTTTTACACTTCTCCCTCAGCATAGTGTGACGGACTTAATACTTTGGATGACGGGTGTATCTTTGCTATGAAACACATGGGACACGAAATAATTTTAGTAAGAAACTTGTCTCATACTGCTGATCAGTTGCTACGCATATCCTAAGACTTATAACGTAACACTAGTATTTATAGAAGCAGACAGCATACAGTAGTCTGTGGATTCGTTTCGATTAAAAAATGAAAGGAAGTATGTCTAGCACTTAAATGAGATTAAAAAAAGTGCAAGATATTAAAGAGAGAAAACTGCATCTTCTTGTTTCTGTACATAGTATATTTCAAGTTTTATTGAATATACAAAATCAGTCAGACAAAATATTGTAATATATTACAACACGCAATTCAGTCCAGTAAAACAAAAATAAGTCACTCTGCACTGTATCAGATGCATGTATTTACACATCTGTCTACCACTGTTAAATGTTGACAGTTCTAAGCTTTTCTCGGAGCTGCTTGTGGTCATGACGTCTTTTGGTAAACCTTTAAGAACTTAGAAAAAGTTTCTTCTTCTAATGTCCAAGCAAATTACTTTTTATTCTTTCTCTTAAAAATTTGTTCAGGGTTAACATTTGGAATACTTAGAAAACAACACTGTATTACCACAATCATCTTCCCTAATACTATAATTACAATTAATATGTAGGTTCGTTTTACAAATGTACAACTTAGGTCTCCCTCTTCGTCCCTCTAACAATAGAAAGAAATATTTAGTGACTAGATTCAACACTATACACTCTCAAAGTTGCAACAGTATTGCGAGGATTTTGTAAAATTCGAGAACAATAGTTCTTTATGTGAAATACACTTCACTCATTTCATAGATATAAACATATAATAAAAATCAGTGCATCATAATTACATTTTTACAACTCAGGCATAAAATTCATTATCAAAGTGTCCTGTTTTATGTCTCTAAGCGTATTACATCATATGCAGCTATATATTCAAATGATTTAATGAGAAACAAAATTATTACTTCATAAACAATAATTTTATAAGGCTGTGAAAACAATGGTTAAAGACTCGGTTTGGAAATATTACATTTTCCCTGTGAGAATATGTGGCTCTAAGAATGTGCCATTTATTTCGTAATTTTGTAATTCAAGGAGTCTACATTGTAAACTTTTTCCATAGGCTGGACTACATAGTTATTAACTGACTACAATCTCTTAATGTATATTTTGCTGTGCGACTATAACAAGTAAAAAATCTAGTCTTACAAAGATGGACAATTTTTCAGTTATCTTTAATACTTCATGTGCTTCCAAAATTCACTAACCTTCAAAATCTCATGCTTATTACTCATTTCACATCCATGATGAAACAGGACGAGCCACTGCAGTGTTACAAGAATTCAGTATTCTGGAAAATAGCAAGTAGATATTTTTATTAAAGGTTATGACTTTAAGGTAAACTGATCTTCCTCCAAATATCTTGGATATGAAATCAGAGATACCTCGTTTATGCTCCTTGCACTAAATGCTTCTGAATTCTACCAACAATGTGTTTAAAAAAGGAAAAACAAACTCTTGATCATTGCTTGAATTTTTTCACACTACTTATGTTTAAAAAAGTCCGCCATACCCGAACCAACAAATTTGTATAGCGATTAGGAACTTAAACAGTGAATCAGAAAGGTGACATGTATAGCATCTCAGAGCAGTAATAGATATGAATGTGTGTGGAAGAGATCACTGGTTCATCATAACATGAAAACAATCTATAATTGCCAGCTGATCTTATTAAGATTGAAACGTTTTAAAGTATCACCGTTTCTCCATGATTGGTACAGTTGGATACAAAAATTTAATCCAATTGTTAATTATATAATGGATTGGAAAAGGAAAATACCAAGTCGTAAAACGGGAATACTAATTTAATATGGGAGGTTACATTACTTTTCCAATTTCGTTCATTTCTTATGATTCAATCAGTGATAAAAGCTTACGCTTTAAGTTGAACGTAAAAAATTTCGTGAGTATGTTCACCAGTGACATATTAACAGCACTTGTTAAACACCACTTTTAATTTATTTTAACAGCAAACTGCAGGTTTGATACTTATGCAAGATATATGACTACTCAAATTCTTATATACCAGATAGTTTTATATGCACAAACGATATCTGTCAACTGTGTGATTCAGAAAATCCTGAAAAATATAGGAAATACAACATTTCATGATTACAAAAACTCGTTCTTAAGGCCACAAAGAGGAGTGAAACATTTCAATATCGGTGTCGTCCTGGACGGATCAGAAACACTGTAAATTTGTCCGTAGTGACTCGACTGTTTCTGTGACGCATTCTGGTGTACTACAGGGTGTGTATAGTTAATCTTTACACCAAAATTATGCCAGGTAATAACAACTGGTTTTCTACATGTAATACAGAAAACAGAAATTTTTCATTTTCCCGGTTCTGCCTCTGCCAATTTGACGATTCTGCCTCTGCCAATTTGACGAAAAATGGTTCATAGAGACGAAGATCGTCAGCCAATTGCAGCGAAGTATTCGGACGTAATGTGGTAGAGAACCGCCGTTCGTACCACCTATTTGGACTTGACATACGTCATTTATGAAAACAGGTAGTGTTCCTCACATCTAAGTCGTCTACATGGACGAGGGTTGACAGGAGTTTGCAGGGACTGTGGCAAATCAGTGTGTACAGTGACCAAATAGTTGCAGGTGTCCAGATCAACAGTGGATAAAGTATTGCATGAGAGTTTATGTCGTTTTACCTTTAAGGTGCAGCTGTTTCAGACATCAAAACCCAAAGAGAAACCTCAGCGCTAAGAGTTTACAACTTCCACATCCCCCTCTCTGTGTCCCACTCTTCCTCTTTGTGTCTATCTTCTCCTCATCCCACCTCTATCTGTCTGTCACTTCCTCTCCAAACTGTCTCTCTCTCTCTTCATCTCCTCCTCTTCTTGTTCTTGCCCATTCTCTCCTCCTGTCTGTTTGAGAATTTCTTCCTCCCACTCCCTCTGATCATATTCTCCTCCCCCCTTTCTCTGTCCATCTCTGTCTCCTCTGTTCCTTCTCCACCTGCCCATTACCACCCTATGCTCTCCACCCTATGCAGTTGAATAAAGGAGGCCAATACTACTCCCACGTGTCTGCCATGCAGGTAGGCCACACATTAGGGGCTTCAAAATCATTTATTTGCCCCTGACGTACAGACCACCATGCAAAAGCAGTTCGATAAAGCAGGAAAATACTACTCTAACGCAACATATCTGTCATGCAGGGCAGCGTACAAGTTGGAATTAAGAAAATTGTTTCTTACTGCTGACATATAGGCTGCCTTGCAAAGCAGTTTGTTTTGGCAGATTGATATTGTTTACCCATAATGTGTGTCACACAGGGTAACCTACATGCCAGAGGCTGTAAAAAAGGGTTATTGCCTGTATCCCGTCTCCTTTTCAGTTAGGACATTATAGATCCCACAGTACTAATGCTCAAGAGTCCTGCTTTTTCTGTGCCAAATTTGGTTGAAATCTATATAGGAATTTGAGAAGAGACTCTGGACATACACACATACAGATACACATTCCACTTCGTGTATGTGACAGGTAAGTAGGATTTCCTTGCATACTAATGATGTTTTAGGTGCTGGCAGAAGGCAGATCATAGGGTGCTCGGCTGCTCGCTGCTGCTATGAGACATCATCTTGTTACCTGCTAACATGATATTACGTATGAACTTAGCTGTTAATAACTCTGACAACCAACTTTTTTGTGCTTTCGTTACTCATATACACAAAGGAAATGATTAGTAGTGGTACAGGATACCCTCCGCCGCGCATCATATGGTGACTTGCGGAGTATCTATGTAAATATAGATCTAAAGAAAAAAAGGGAAGATAGCCCTGTTGCAGAGCTGATGCTGCAATCAGGTAGCTAACACACGTTCAAAGGAAATTGAACATATATTACATACGCAGGCGCTTATCTCTTTTTGTTACTGAATTTATGAAAGTGTGTGCTGGGTGACTATTTCCTACTTATTTCTCTAGTCAGATCTATTAGAAAGTATATACATAGTGCACATCTTCGAAGTCTCGCAGCTTATTCGCCAATACTCAAGAGGGCAGTCTACACTTCTTTACACACAGACACGCCTTTCGACCACTAGTCTCCCTATGAAGTTTTGTAAAGGATCACGTTTACTGAACTACGTATACATACCTATAGGACATGCATTTGCAATGTATCTGGACCTGTCACCACAAATTTCCTGGAGTGTACGTGGATGGCAGCCGAATGTGTAGTGGAGGTGGACAACACATTGACGTTTATGAGTAAGGGAAGGAAACTTGTAACATGCTGAAAAGTAGTCGTTATTATCAAGTAAAGTGGTAAAGATAATTTTGGGACACCCTGTACAACCGCAATGATCAGCATCTGTTACTGAACGTACACACACCAACAGCATACTCTTAGCTCGTGTGCTTCTCTTTGCAGGTTTCTGGTGTAGGTGAAAGTCTGGGAAGCGCTTTACTGTCAAAATACTGGAACGCCTATTGTTTCTTCATCCACGTGCAGACAACTAGACGGCAGCCTACCGTAACAACTCACTGGGCAGTATCAAAATGAGCGGATCCCTGTAGAGCACACGCCTCTCCTGCCGCCACTGCGCTAGGGCAGCAGCAGCAGGCGGTACTACGACAGACCGAGCGCCGATCCGGAGTGGGCGACGGGCGGCCTTCGCCTCTGCGCCTGTTGCTGGTGGTGGTGTCGGTGCTGCACCGGCGAAGCGGCGGGACCGGCGTGGTGGTGCCGCAGGGTGGTGAACACCTCGGCGCCGGGGTGGTGGTAGAAGTGCGGCAGCGTCCTGTGGGGCAGTTGCTGCGACGCCCGGTGCGGGCCGTACAGCTCGGGGACGTGGGGGCTGGCGAAGGGCAGCGAGTGCTGCTGCTGCTGCTGCTGGTAGTAGAGCTGGTGCAGCAGAGCGTCCAACAGCATCCCCTCGTGGAACTCGCTGTCGTTGCTGCGGTGCCCGCGGGACCGCCTCACGCTGCCGCCGGGGCCTCCGGAGGCGGGTGCCGGGGGCGGCGGGCTGGGCAGGTGCGCCACGGTACACCTGCTGTACCGCAGGTCCGGCGACGTCGGCTCGTAGAACGGCGACTCGGAGGCGGCGCTGGAGACGGCCGCCCCCAGGCCCGGAGGCGGAGGGCGCGTGCGGCCGCCGCGGCCGTCCAGCGAACCGGCGGAGGCCGCCAGCGAGTGCAGCAGCGGCGGGGGTGGCGACCGCTGCGGGCGAGGCGCTTCGGCCAGGCTGAGCTCGTCCTCCGCGAACTCATCTTCCGACGCGGGCAGCTCGCTGTCTGTCTCGCCGCGCTCGCCAGAGCCTGTAAACGAACGGAGCCGCAGTGAGACACAGGAAATACCCCGTGGTAGACGTAACGTTAGCGACAGCCCCGGACGGTGCACAAGTCCCGTCCAATCACCCCCCTCCACACCAATCCATATCCTAAGCTCCGCGCATGGTCTGCCGCATGTTCCAACATCGAAGTTGTTCGTATCGCAGATATGCCAGTCATAACAAGGGAGAAAATCAGTAGTTAGTACGAAATACAGTTTTTCCGGTACCATTGTGAAAACAATTAGAAATATGTTCATTGAATATGCGAGTTGAAAAATCATCAATAAGAACGAATAACAAAAATTATATCCATACTGTCTTTTTTACTTTATGATCTTTCATCTGCTCTATATAAAAAAATCTGATATTTGTGAACTGCAGTGAGCGCAAATTTCCGTCACCTCGCGTAGTGTAAGAAATTCTGTTGGGAAATATTAATTGGTAGTATCGCCAAGGATGCTGTCCATTATCTCGATTGTCTAAAGTCAATGTTGTGCATAAACAAGGCAAAGTCGATGTCTTGGTTTGTTTCTGATTACCTCATTAAGACTAAAGAATATAAGAGTGGGATAATGTAGAAATGTGTAATGCAAGCAGTCAGATATTTATACAGTGTCATTCTTCATTAATATTTGCCTGTGTAATGGGTGAATTTTTACTTGTCAACTCTTATGACTGCTTGCTTATAGCAGACACCAGATTACTTTGAGTTCTTCTTCAGTGTTTGAGAGCTTTAGAGCTGCCTATTGTTAAACATATGTACATAATTTCGTCATTGTCATTCCAACACATCATATCGTACGTCAATGTCTGGTAGATATCAGTCTGTTAGATATCAGTTTTGACAGCAGTTGGCTACAACAGTCAAGATTAGGTACCTTGTGTATGATAACTTTATTGAGAGTGCATATCTATGTTTCATTTTGACAGTATTACACAAACTGCTAAGAAGTACTAACAGCACAACACTGCTAGTATGAACAACCGTGGTAAAACAAAAAACGATGAACAAAAACGCGACAGTGACGAGGACTACCAAAAATCATATTGATGCGCTCTTGGTTGGTGTGGCGGGGGTAGGTGTGGAGGGGGATAAATGGGCGGGGCTTGTGCAAATGTCGGGGGCTATCGTTAACGTTTCCTGCGTGGTAGGGCTATTCACAGACGTCCAAGCGTAACTTTATCATTTTATTTCGTCGCAGTGGATACACCGGTTCCCGTGAGATCACCGAAGTTAAGCATTGTCGGGCGAGGTCGGTACTTGGATGGGTGACCATCCAGGCCGCCATGTGCTGTTGCCATTTTTCGGGGTGCACGCAGCCTCGTGATGCCAATTGAAGAGCTATTTGACCGAATAGTAGCGGCTTCGGTGAAGGATACCATCATTATGACCGGGAGAGCGGTGTGCTGACCTACCACCCCTCCTATCCACATCCTCCCCAGAGGAAGACACGGCGGTCGGATGGTCCCGATGGTCCACTTGTGGCCTCTAGACGGAATGGTAATCATCGTATAGCAAGGGAACCGATTTACCCTGGAAAAAAATTAGTTCCAATTTTGGCCACCAGGGGCAAATCTGGTGCTGAACAGCATCTTGTCGACGTCTCCAGTGCTCATACTGAATAAACTGCATAGGTGGCAGTTTATAATAAAAATGAACATTATGCCTTCCTTACTTATTTGATCTTTTCTGTTCCGGTCCTGTTTGTAATCCATTACGCACGGAAAAAATTCTTTACTTCTTTCTTGCATTCATACCACCAGATTTTCACCTGGTGGCCGAAGTTGGAACTAATTTTTTCGCGCATAAATCGGTTCCGTATTAACGTATTAGAATATCTGCTCCTATACGATAATTACAGCCGCACCTTATCTCTGTCAGTACTTGCATTTTAATTGTAGCTGCTTGGTATGAATACATCGTGTATAATAAAAATACGTCCCCAACTGCGACTTAAACAATTGGACTATCTTAGCATGTCTCGGCGCCTGACTAAAATTTTAATGCTCTTCTATGATTTCCACACACTACAGCCTGAAGTTCTGCACAAGCACCATGGGAGTTCTAGCAATGAAGAAAAATGAATTAATGAAAGCCTGTGGCTTATCCCACCATAAGGATATCCAGTGTGGTTCCAAAGTCGCACGACATAGAACAACTGTGTTATTTGTGCAGAAACCGAAACACCACCAGAGTGCAAAACTGTTGGACATATTTTTGAAATGAGGACCTTCATGTTGAATTTTTTCAGTAATCAACCACAAAACTGTTAAAAATTACATTTTAAATCATGATCTTAAAGTAGAATTTTGCTAGTAGTCAACAACTATGTCCCAGTACACGATGCAGGAAACGGTGGAAACGGTTCTCATCCAAGCTGCAGGTATAAGTCTACGGGAAGCGGCGGAGGAGTATCACAGACGGCATCCGGATCAACCACGCCCACTTCTCCCCCGTTCCCCCCCCCCTTCCCCCCCCCTTCCCCCCGCCGATCATGCAACCATTGGTCTTTTACTAGAGTGGCTAAAGGCAACAGGCAATATCCATGACAAACGACAAACGACAGTATGAGTGGACACGTACTGCAACAGATCATGCAACGTCCGTCTATTACTTTTTTATTGGCAAAAACGTTTCAGTACATTTGCACTATCATCAGTACGTACTCTTATTCGGTTTTTTTCCCGAGAGCATTATGTCTCACTAGGACCTGAATACTTATAATTGCAGTGACTGTTAGCCTATAAGTATATCGAATCTGAGCTATTAAAGATTATTTGCGTGAATTATTTCTGATTCCGAGCGCCTTCTTACAGTGTGCTACTCTCCACACAAACACCATCAAAGCAATATGATAAATGGCGTTCTAATAACGAGCTTTGCGAATAGCAAGAAATTTGCCCCGTGTGCTCATCTAGAATGGCATTCATGGGCAAAACGTATTGGCCATTATCAGTAAGTCCGGCTACGAACATGGACGTCACAGTACGTTGCAGTATTCGGATCAGATATGAAACCGCAATGAGGGAGAATATCATAAGAAACGTTTTAAATCTCTTAACAGCTACCAATAACACAAATTGTCTTACGTATTTTATTTAATTAGGATGCGTGTCGGATACCGAAAGCTGAAGAGGTACACCATACAAGCAGAGTTTAAATTTAACTCTTAACCTAAGCAGGTAATTACTATCAGAACCAATAACTGTTAACGACTGCATTTGGTGCTGCCATTACAACTAATACTGCCCATTTGTCCGCTGAAGTAATTGCCACCTACGCAGGGAAAATAATATGAATTTCATTTTGTCCACTGTGTGGCTTTTGTTCTGTTATCGGAGTTGCGGTCATCGATGAAAATGTTGCTGTGACTCACTGTTTTAAAAGCGGTGTTTTATCGACTTCGGTTACGTTTTACAAATGTTACTTCAACATTTAACCTCTAAGTTAAAAATGAGACATTTGACTGAGACTGTTTCGTGCTTTGGTACGTCCATATATGGGTTATTGTTGTGTTTGTTTCGGGGCAACTCCGAAGCATGTCTAAGACGATTAGACAAATGTTAGTACAAAGCACTTGGAGTATGGGGCAATGCAGTTTCCACCGAGTAACGCTCTTTCATCTGAAGCAAATGAGCCTTCCCTACACTTACGTTGCGAATACCTGAGAGCGAATTTTTTACTTGCAGTTCGCAGAACGTCAAATGTTACAAGAAATCTATACCTTAACGAAGTTGTGCTCTACGTCTATACACTGACTCACTAAAAGTATTACTCATCTCCTTTGTGCATACAAGGGCAATTGTCCATTTCTCAAATAAAACATGTTTGCACAGCGATTACTTTACTTTTAAGCAGACTACCGTGGAAATCTACTGGAATCACAAGTTGTATTTCATCTGGACTTTCACTGTGGTTATTGAAATAAGTGATTTTGACGCACTACCTCTCCAAACTAACAACTCGAGATTCATCTACATCGAATCTTCGAAGAATGAAGTTTGATGAGGTTTGCTTACAGGGATAGCAGGCGTCATAATGGAGTGAAATTCAAGCTCCTTGAGGAACTCACGACTACGACAGCCGAGCGCTTCGCTATTCTAAAATCCTTCAGTATGACGAGGCGCTTTTGGATTCGTTATCCTTACTGATTCAGAATCATCGCTAGAACTATGAAGACATCTGCGCAGTGGAAGATCCATACATTCAGCAGCATATGACGTCATGAAGCTGATATTAGAGATTACATATATCAGGAAGTAACAACGTACTAAGTAAATGCACACTGTGGCATATCTAGCAATGGAACAACAGACTAGCTAGCCAAAAGCAGTCGTCTATGACGCAACGAGGAACACATGAAATTACCAACTAAGTGTCTCTTAAACGTTATTAAATCACCAACGAAAGAGAAGTGGAACACAGAATAGCAAGAGACATCCAGATACAGAGGTAAAGAGCATGCCAAATTGAACCCGGTACTGATTCGTAACTTTTGGCAGGAGAAAAATCAATGCCTCGGACGACTCGCGAAAACTATAAGGCTGTCACAGGAATCGCCTGTATCGTACTGTAATGAGAATTACATATTAATACCTTCAGCTACCGACGGGCGTCGACATATATGAACGGGGACAGGTGAAAATGTGTGCCCCGACCGCGACTCGAACCCGGGATTTCCTGCTTACATGGCAGACGCTCTATCTATCGGAACCATCGAGGGCACAGAGGACAGTGTGACTGCAGGGATTATCTCGCGTACGCCTCCCACCAGACCCACATTCTCACCTTAAATGTCCAAACAGTACATTCGTAGTGTCCCTACCCAACACACTCATTACTCGTGGAAGACATTCTTAACAAGTCCCATAAGAGTTCAGGTAATAGTGTGCATCCGCACAGAAGAGGAAGGTCATGGTCGGTATTGCTAGACTATATATTTATATGGATATGGTGTCTATTCTTTTGGACATGTCCGAAAGAACAGACACCATATTCATATAAGTATGCATCGTACTGGTCTAGTCGCACCCTCACTGTGTAATATAGCGAAGGAGGTCAGCTTTTCGGCTGCACGAACAGATACAATGCTACAAGCCACCTCCTACAATGTTTGACAATAGCAGACATCTCTCGGGTGGGAATAGACTTTGTACCAGTGCTAGTCTGCTTTTGATGTCCTCCTTGCTCCGTACGTCGTTGGTTGTTTTGTTACCTAGGTAGTAGAATTTCTTAACTTCAACTACTTCGTGATCATCAATCCTGATATTAACTTCCTCGCTGTTCTCATTGCGGCTACTTCTCATTACTTTAGTCTTTATTCGATTTTCTCCCAATCCATATTCTGTACTCATTGTACTGTTTATTCCCTTCAGCTTATCATGAAATTCTTCTTCACATTCATGCAGGATAGCAGTGTCATCAGCGAATCCTATCATTGATATTTTTTCACCTCCAATTATAATTCCATTCTTGAACGTTTCTTTTATTTCCATCATCGCTTCTTCGATACACAGATTGAAAAGTAGGGCGAAATATTACATCCCTGTCTTACACCCTTTTTAATCCGAGTACTTCGTTCTTGGTTGTCCACACTTGTTACTCCCTCTTGTTTCTTGTACATGTTGTATATTACCCGTCTCTCCCTACAGCTTACCCCTATTTTTCCCGGAATTTCGAACATTTTGCAGCATTTTACATTGTGAAACACTTTCTCCAGGTTGACAAATCCTATGAACGTGTCTTGATTTTTCTTTAGTCTTGCTTCAATTATCAACCACAACGTCGTAATTGACTCTCTGGTGTCTTTACCTTTCCTAAAGCGAAACTGATCGTCATCTAACACATCCTCAATTTTTTTACTTTCTCCTGTATATTATTGTTGTCAAGAACTTGGATGCGTGAGCTGTGAAGCAGATTGTACGATAATTCTCGCACTTTTCAGCTCTTACAGTCTTCGGCACTGTGTGCACGATATTTTTCCCAAAGTCAGATGGTATTCGCCAGACTCTTACTTTCTACACACCAACATGAATAGTCGTTTTATTGCCACTTCCCACAATGATATTAGAAATTATGATGGAGTGTTATCTGCCCATTCGGCCTTATTTGATCTTAAGTCTTCCAAAGCTCTCCTACATTCTGATTCTAATACTAGATCTCTTATCTTTTCTAAATCGGCTCCTGTTTCTTCTTCTATCAGATTAAACAAATCTTCACCTCCATAGAGGATTTAAATGTATTCTTTCCACCTATCCGCTCTCTCCTCTGCATTTACCTGTGGAATTTCCGTTACCCTCTTAACGTTACCACCCTTGCATTTAATTTCAGTGAACGTTACTTTGTCTTTCCTGTAGGCTGTCAGTTCTTCCGACTACAATTTCAATCGATTTCTTCACATTTTTCATGCAGCCATTTCGTCTTAGCTTCCCTGCACTTCCTATTTATTTCGTTCCTCAGAGACTTGTATTTATACTTTCCTAAATGTCCCTGAACATATTTGTACTTCCTTGTTTCATCGAGTAACTGAAGTAATTCTCTGTTACCCACGGTTTCTTCGAAGATGCCTTCTTTGTACCTATGTTTTTCTTCCCACCTTCTGTGATCACCATTTTTAGATATGTCCATTCCTCTACAACTGTACTGCCTACTGAGCTATTCCTTCCTGCTGTATCAGTAGCCTTATAGAACTTCCTCAGTAATTCCGTATGCCACTTCTTTGCTTTTTGATTCTTCCTGACTAATCTCTTGAACTTCAGCTTATTCTTCATCACTACTACATTGCGATCTGTATCTATTTCTGCACCTGGGTACGTCTTACAACCCAGTATCTGACCTCAGAGTCCCTGTCTGATGATGATGTAATCTAACAGAAATCTTCCCGTATCTCCTCGCATTTTCCAAGTATACCTCCTCCTTTTGTTATTCCTGAACAGAGTACTTGCTATTACTAGCTGAAATATATTACAGAACTCAATTAGTCTTTCTCCTCTCTCATTCCTGGTTCCAAGCCCATATTCTACTGTACCCTTTTCTTCTACTCATTCCCCTACAACTCCATTCCAGTCTCCCATGACTATTAGATTTTCCTCTCCTTTTACGTACTATATTACCCTTTCAGTATCCTCATGTACTTTCTCTATCTCTTCATCTTCAGCTTGCGACATCGGAATGTGTACCCGAACTATCGTGGTTGGTGTCGGTTTGCTGTCGATTCCGATAAGAACACCCCTGTCACTGAATTGTTCACTATAACACACTGTCTGCCCTACCTTGCTATTCATGACAAATCCTGTTCTCGTTATACCATACTCTGCTGCTGCTGATATTACCCTATACTCATCTGACCAGAAACCCTTGTCTTCGTTCCGTTTCACTTCATAACCACTACTATATCTTAGACTGAGTCTTTTCATTTCTCTTTTCAGATTTTCCAGTTCCCCTACCACGTTCAAGTTCCTGACATTCTACGCCGGGACTCGTAGAACGTTATCCTTTCGCTGGTTATTCAATCTTTTTCACATGGTCATCTCCCCTTTGTCCAGTCCCTTACCGGAGGTCCGAATGGGGAACCATTCCGAAATCTTTTACCAACGGAGAGATCATCATGACACCTTTTCAATTATAGTCCACATGTCCTGTGTGTGCACGTTATTTGTCTTTAATGCAGTGGTTTCCATTGCCTTCCACTTCCTCATGCCGTTGAACTTTGCTGAATCTTCCACATGTATGGGCACTTTCCCACCACAGGGACAAGAGAGTCCCCTGATTCTCTGTCTGCGCCTCTGCTCTCTTTGACAAGGCCGTTGGCAGAATGAGGGTGAGTCTATAGCCGTCCATAAATGCGAAGGTGTTGCCGATGCCAGATTTTGTGCACGGACTGACCTCTCGATTTTATCCCGTAAGTGTTCGATGGAATACATGTCGGGCTGTCTGGGTGACCAGTTAATCCCCACGAACTGTCCAGCATGTGCTTCAAAACCAATCTCGAACAGTAGTCGCCCTGTGTCATGGCACCTTCTCATCCATGAAAATTCCATCATTGTTTGGGAACATGAAGTCCATGAATGGCTGCAAACTATCTCCAAGTAACCTACATAATCATTTTCAGTCAATGATCGGTTCTCTTGGACCAGAGGATGCAGTCCATTCCACGTAAACATTGCCCACAATGTTATGGAGCCACCACTAGCTTGTTGAAAACTTGGATCCATGGGTACGAACCTTCCGCTAATACCCGAAACCTACCTCAGGAAATCGGGAATCATCAGACCAGGCCACTTTTTTCCAGTCGTCTATGATCCAACCGAAATGGTCACGAGCCCAGGAGAGACGCTCTAGGCCATTTTGTGCTGTTAGCAGAGGCACTCGCGTCTAGCTTCTGCTACCGTAGTCCATTGACGCCAAATTTCGTCGCCTGACCCAGCGGATACATTCGTCGTACGTCCCACATTGATTTCTGCGGCTATTTCACTCAGTGTTTCTTGTGTGATAGCACTGGCAACTCTACGGAAACGCCGCTGCTCTCGGTCGTTAAGTGAAGGCCGTCGGCCTCTGCGTCGTCCGTGGTAAATGGTAATGCCTAAAATTCGGTATTCTCGGCACACTCTTGACACTGTGCATGTAGGGATATTAAATTCCCTAACGATTTCCGAAATGGTATGTCCCATGCTCCAACTATGATTCCGTATTCGAAGTCTGTTAATTTCCGTCGTGCAGCTATAATCACATCGGAAACCTTTTCACATAAATCACGTGAGTACAAATGACAGCTACGCCAATGCATTACCCTTTTATACCTTATGTACGCGATACTCCTGTCACCCGTACGTGTGCATATCGCTATTCCATGACTTTTGTCACCTCAATGTATGTTTATTATGGTGTGTAATGAATTCAGTCGGACGTGTCCTGCACAGATGCCAAAATATGTAACTGTAAAATCTTTGATTTTTTTTAGAAAAATACGGAGTACTTCATATAATTACCCTATCTGTGTGGTCAAGAATAAAAGAAGTGAATTTTCAAAGTTTTAGGAATTTTAGCCTCTTGAAAAATATTTGTTTTTTGGGAGAGGGAGGCCTATAGTATACCCATATGATGTCTTTGCTGCTTAGGCGTCTAGAAAAAGGGGAGCGATGTAGAAGTGTGAAATGTGGATTCCGCCTCAGAGAAAAGTATACCAACCTGCAGCAAAGTGCGTCTAGAAATTATTTAGTTGCTAGGAGAACTATTTCATCGTCGATGCTTAATTTAACGTTGATCTTTTTCACGGTGCATTACATATTCTCGATTTTTCGGTTATCG
This sequence comes from Schistocerca nitens, assembly GCF_023898315.1. Classification (NCBI taxonomy): domain Eukaryota; kingdom Metazoa; phylum Arthropoda; class Insecta; order Orthoptera; family Acrididae; genus Schistocerca; species Schistocerca nitens. The sequence continues at coordinate 269,890,043 of NC_064618.1, forward strand.
TATAGTGACAGTGACACGCCCGACCGGTTATTGTGACAAATACCGGCAGAGATGGTGTCGCGGGTAGTTGAGTGAACGGGTCCGGCTGAGGTGCGCAGTCCTGCCTGGTCAGTGGATGTGCCTGTCGCTGATAACGAAGGCGACCATTTGAAACGTCCTGACGAGAACAAGCACCAGCGGACAGCGCAGTGACGGCGACAAGGCACACACACACACCCGACCTGGCTATCTTTAAAGCCGCTGCTCCGAAAATAGGGCCATAGGTCATGGCGGGGAATTATACGAGGTGTGGCTAGAAAAAAACCGGACTAGTACTGGTGAAACAATAAAACGAATGCAATAAGGCTGAAAGTCGCGTGGCCTGTCACGTGACTCTCGCTCCGCCTACTGCTCGAGTTTCATCTGCCTCCTGCACTCAGTCTGCCCTTGGCGTCTGTTTTAAGTAGTTGACGTTTTGTCTGTGCGTCGGAAAATGTTGAGTGTACAGAAAGAACAGCGTGTTAACATCAAATTTTGTTTCAAACTAGGAAAATCTGCAAGTGAAACGTTTGTAATGTTACAACAGGTGCACGGCGATGATTGTTTATCGCGAACACAAGTGTTTGAGTGGTTTAAACGATTTAAAGATGGCCGCGAAGACACCAGTGATGACACTCGCACTGGCAGACCATTGTCAGCAAAAACTGATGCAAACATTGAAAAAATCGGTAAACTTGTTCGACAAGAACGCCGTTTAACAATCAGAGCAGTGTCTGAGTTAACAGGAGTTGACAAGGAAAGTGTTAGGCAGATTCTTCATGAAAGTTTCAACATGAACAAAGTGTGTTCAAAAATGGTTCCAAAGTGTCTCACAATTGAACAGAAGGAACGTCGAAGAATGATTTGTTCTGACATCCTGGAAAACAATGAAAGTGATCCCACCTTCTTACAAAATGTTATTACTTGCGATGAATCGTGGTTTTTTACTTACGATCCCGAAACTAAACGCCAATCGATGCATTGGAAAACTCCTGGTTCTCCACGACAAAAAAAAAGCACGAATGTCAAAATCGAAATTCAAGGCAATGATGATTGTTTTTTTTTTTTGACATCAAAGGGATTGTGCACATTGATTGGGTACCAGAGGGACAAACAGTGAATCAGCATTACTACATTAGCGTCCTGGCTACCCTACGTGAGCGAGTACGGAGAAAACGGAACGATTTGTGGAGAAAAAAGTCATGGATCCTTCACCAAGACAATGCCCCAGCTCACAGTGCGTTGTCAGTGAAGACGCTTTTGGCAAAACACAACATTCCCATCTTAGATCATCCACCCTACTCACCTGATTTGGCCCCCTGTGACTTTTTTCTTTTCCCTAAAGTCAAGTCAGCTTTGAAAGGAACTAGATTTGAGACTGTTGAAGCAGTAAAAGAAAAAGCGACGGAAGTAATGTATGGACTTACCGAAAATGATCTGCAGCATTGCTATGAACAGTGGAAAATTCGTATGGAGCGGTGTAGAGACCGAGGAGGAGAGTACATTGAAGGAGATAACATGAAATTGTAAATAATTGTAAATAAATGTTTTTTCCAGCATCAGTCCGGTTTTTTTCTAGCCGCACCTCGTATTTCCTGCGCACTGCATTCTCGAAGGACCACTCTTCAGCTCTTCCACTGTCAGCAAGGAAATGATATGTGGAATCACGCCCCTTGTCTTCCACAGCTACCGAAATAATCGTCGACTTCTTACGTAGCGTAATGGAATTACTAAGTCAGGTAGAATGTAAGCGATGAACTCAGGGAGACAGCTGCTCTTGCAGACGGTGATAATATCTTCCGACAGTTTTGACCCCTTTCTTACGTGTTCTGCCAGCTGTGAATATTACCGAATCGCCAGTTTAGTTGGTCAAGGTTGCAAATTGCAAACTGAAGGATAGAATGACTGATGGAGGCTGACCTCCGGGAAAAATGTTGTGTTCCAGTGATAGTACGAACCTGCGAAGCAATACTGACTCTGCGATATAAGAAAGAGCAAACCACTATTATAGTACCTGTGGATACAGAAAAAGTTTTTAACGATAATGAATGGAATACAGTCTTTGAAATTATGAAGTTATCAAGGATAAAATACAGGAAACGTAAAGATATCTGCACTGCCCAGAAGTTAGACTGCATTACTTAGGGCTGAAGGACACGAAACGAAGATACTAGATGAGAATAGTGTGAGGCAGCCTTGTGGCATATTCCTCTTGTCACTGATCCTGCATGCAGAGCAATTACTAAAGGAAATCAGTGACAAATTTAGAAAGTGCATTAAAATTCAGGAAGAAGAAATGAAAAGTTTGTGCTTTGCCGATAGTACTGTAACTTAGGGGACAGACGGTAAATGACTTGCAAGAGCAATTAAACGGAATGGATAATATCCTAAAAACAGGATGTAAGATGAACATCAACAAAAGTAAATGAAGTGTAATGAAGTGTCGTTGAATTAAATTAGGGAATACCGGGTGGATTAGATTAGGAAATGAGACACTGTAAGTGCTAGATGAGTTTTAGTATCTGAGCGGCAAAATTAGTGATGGTGCCAGATGACCAGCAACAATAAGACAAGCCTTTCTGAAAAACAGAAATTCATTAATATAAATTTATGTGTTAGAAAGTATTTGTTTGGAGTGAAACGTGGACGATAATCGATGCAAACAAAATGACAACACCAGCTTACGAAGAGATTGAAGAAATGTATGAGCAGATAAAAGAACTTATTCAGATGGTGAAGGGAGAATAAAATTTAATAGTGATGAGGGACTGGAATTCGACAGTAGGAAAAGGCAGCTAAGGAAAAGTAGTAGGAGAACATGGAATGGGGGTAAGGAATGAAAGAGGAAGCCGCCTGGTGGAATTTTCCATACAGCGTAACTTAATCATAGCTGACACTGGGTTTAAGAACCATGAAAGAAGGCTGTATGCGTAGAAGAGGCCTGGAGACCCTGGAAGGTTTTAGATGGATTATATAATAGTAAAGGAGAGATTTATAAACCAGGTTTTAAATTGTAAGACATTTCCAGGGGGCAGATGTGGACTCCGACCGCAATTTATCGGTTATGAAATGTTGATTAAAGCCGAAGAAATTGCAAAAAGGTGGGAATTTAAGGAGATGGGACCCAGATAAACTGAAAGAACCAGAGATTGTGGAGAGTTCCAGAGAGAGACTTAAGGAACGACTTACAAGAACGGGGGGAAAGAAATACAGTAGAAGAAGAATGAATAGCTTTGAGAGACGAAATAGTACAGGCAGCAGAGGATCAAATAGGTAAAAAGACGAGGGCTAGTAGAAATCCTTGGGTAACAGAAAAGATATTCAATTTAATTTATGAAAGGATAAAATATAAAAGTGCAGTACATGAAGCAGGCAAAATGGAATACAAAGGAATACAAACGTCTCAAAAATCAAATCGATAAGAAGTGCAAAATGGCTAAGCAGGGATGGCTAGAGGACAAATGTAAGGATTTAGAGGCATATATCACTAGGGGTAAGATAGATACTGCCGACAGGAAAATTAAAGAGACCTTTGGGGTTAAACGAACCACTTGTATGAACATCAAGAGCTCAGAAGGAAAACCAGTTCCAAGCAAAGAAGGGAAAGCAGAAAGATGGAAGGATTATGCAGAGGGTCTGTACAAGGGCGATGTACTTGAGGGCGATATTTTGGAAAGGGAAGAGGATGTATATGAAGATGAAAAGGGAGGTATGATAGTGCGTGACTAGTTTGACAGAGCACTGAAAGACCTAAGCCGAAACAACGCCTCTAGAATAGACAACATTCTATTAGACAGACTTGGGAGTGACAGACCTGACAAAACTCTACCATTTGGTGAGCAAGATGTATAAGACAGGCGAAATACCCTCAGGCTTCAAGGACAATATAATAATTCCTATCCCAAAGAAAGCATGTGTTGATAGGTGTGAAAATTACCGAACTATCACTTTCAAATGTCACGGCTGCAAAACACTAACACGAATTCTTCACAGACGAATGGAAAAACTGGTTGAAGCCGACCTCGAGGAAGATCAGTTTGGATTCTGTAGAAATGTTGGAACACGTTAACCAATACTGACCCTACGACTTATCTTAGAAAATAGATTAAGGGAAGGCAAACCTACGTTTCTAGCATTTGTAGACTTAGAGAAAGCTTTTGACAGTGTTAACTGGAATACTCTCTTTCAAATTCTGAAGGTGTCAGGGGTAAAATACAGGGAGCGAAAGGCTATTTACAATTTGTACCGAAACCAGATGGCAGTTACGAGGGAATCAGTCGCTGGGAAGGGAGTGAGACAGGATTGTAGGGTATCTCCGATGTTATTAAATCTGTATATTGAGGAAGCAGTAAAGGAAACAGAAGAAAAATTCGAGTAGGAATTAAAATCCATAGAGAACAAATAAAAACTTTGATATTTGCCGATGACATTGTAATTCAATTAGGGACAGCAAAGGACCTGGAAAAGTTGAACGGAAGGGACAATGTCTTGAAAGGAGGATATAACATGAACATCAACAAAAGCAAGACGAGGATAATGGATTGAAGTCGAATTAAGTCAGGTGATGCTGAGGGAATTAGATTAGGAAATGAGACACTTAAAGCAGTAGATGAGTTTTGCTATGTGGGGAGCAAAATAACTGATGATGGCTGAAGTAGGGAGGACATAAAATGTGGACTGCCCATGGCAAGGGAAGCGTTTCTGACGCAGATAAATTTTTTAACAACGAATATAGATTTAAGTGTCAGGAAGTTTTTTCTGCATGTATTTGTATGGAGTGTAGCCATGTACGGAAGTGAAACATGGACGATAAGTAGTTTAGACAAGAAGAGAATAGAAGCTTTCGAATTGTGGCGCTACAGAAGAATGCTGAAAGTTAGATGGGTAGATCAGTTACCAACGAGGAGGTATTGAATAAAACTGGGGAGAAGAGGAAGCTGTGGCACAACTTGACGATATGAAAGGATCGGTTGGTAGGACACGTTCTGAGGCATCAAGGGACCATCAATTGAGTGTTGGAGGGAAGCGTGGAGGGTAAAAATCGCAGAGGGACACCGAGAGGTGAGTACACTAAGGAGATTCAGAAGGACGTAAGTTGCAGTAGGTACTTGGAGATGAACAAGCTTGTACACGACAGAGTAGCATGGAGAGCTACATCAAACCAGTCTCTGGGCTAAAGACCACAACAGCAACAGCTTACGGAATGTTTTGAAAAGTAGTGCTGCAGACAAGGTGACTCTTGCGTATGCTGTTATTTACATATATTTGACGATTCTGGTGCTGATTTGCATTTAACATTTGACCATGCCACTATGACTGCAGTATATTAGGACATTGTTTTTACAAAACAGATCTTAAGATAGTCATTATAGACCGAAACCGGTAATCTTTTGACAAAAAGTTTGTGACCATAGACGTAAAGTGAAGGAAATTTTTCGTAGGGATCGTCACTAAGCCATTCTTCGATTTAGAGACTTCAACAACAACGTCTGAAAATTGTCTTACAGAACAAATAAAATCCTTTGAGACTAAGATTAAAGATTCTGTGATGATCTAATGCTGTTAGGTTGAGGGCAGACGCTAAGCAAATCCATACGTTAATTCAATGGCAACACGTACCGTTTTAGCGTCCCACGCCCGCATTTTTGCAGTCGAGGTTGTTAAAGCACGCAAACTGTTGTGATTCTGGTACAGCCAGAGAATTCCTACGATTGAAGAACTAATAGGATTTAATGTATCATCAAAAGGTATTTCGTAGGTTTCTGGTAACGATCGCTGGATGCTTACTAGTAACCTGGATTATCTCCAAGGTGTTTCACGAAGCGAGATCATGTGGTGCTTTTGTTCGGGAATTTAAGTTCGTTGGATTCCTTGTGTCTATTAGGGAATATCTGAGGCTTGCTCATTTCGCTAACAAACGTTACAGAACCTCTCCCTGCTATTGATGTCAGATGATCTCTGTAGTGGTAGATAACTGCATTGTTTTAATTGAAATTTTTGTGTTGTTTTACATTGCCTCCAAATTTAGTGCTCTATTTAGCCATCTGCAACACCTCTTTACATTGTATACTTAATTGTGCGGAGACCCTCGGAGGAGCTTGTAACCACTAGAGGATACGACTCCGAGGGGAGAACTGCTCCCACATCGCCGTGACGTCACGAGCGCAACACAGCAACCATCCTCAATTCAATTGGTTGTGGTGTCAGTGATCGGTATAGCAATAGCCTTAGAGTTCTTGTGTTGTTAGCGCTGTACATTAAAACTGTAGAACGTTTGAGTTATCCCTGAAGCGTGATTCGAACAGGTAAAAATGGTAGTAATTTGATTTGGCGGTGAATTATTATTTTTGTTTATTATCGCAGGTGGCGCAATTAATTGGAATTGACCAACGACTCCATGATGAAATGACAGTTGAATAGTTAATAGCTGCAGTGATTTGTCATCGATATTTAGCGACTCGTCGCTTTTATTACTGCGTCACCTGTAGATAATTAATAAACGTTCGATGCTGTGCTCGCAAGTGTGGTATACGGAGGATGAAAGCAGCTACAAGTTGCGTATGTACAGCAGAATTTCTACAACTTCTCCCTTATTGTTTAACTTAAGTCTTTCACACATTCTCCGTGAATAAATCAGAAACAGCTAGCGAATTTCTCCAGAAAAGAAATGTTATCGCTCACTTTCGTTTCTCTCACATAAACCATTATCTTACATATGAATTAACAATTTTAAGAAAAAGCTATGTAGGTATTTTCTTTCATTTGACGTTGTTTCGACAACAGTAACTTTTATTACTGTTAACTGATATTATCAGAACAGAAATTTACATTGTGGAGATGGGTGGAGATCTTCATCGAGGAATAATTTTAATGCCTTTGTTACGCTATGGTATGTAACAATGTTGTATTAGGTATGTACTTAAGTGATCTCTTTTGCGTAAAATCTTTCCGTCGGTGAAAGACAGAAACAAAGTTAATGTAAGATATTCTTTATGACGCATCTAGCGTCTTGTTGCACGGAAGAAATTTCACTTTCTGTGCCAGTGCCTCTCTTTATACCTTCACGTCACTTCCACTGTAACGTCACTTTGATGATGACCATACGTCACAGGTCCATACGTCAGCTACTTACATGATAATTATTGTTTATCTTGCGCAAGTATCACTGATCAAAACGAGTTGCAGCTTACCATGTCAGTGGTCAACAATGGGAACGTGTACTGCACTGTGTGTTAAGGATGCTCTCACTCAGAAAAGTACTCAAAAAATTATTTTGAGCAAATCTTTAGTTCTAAATCATTACGACTGAGCTTTAAATAAGGTAGAAAGTGAAAAAAGAGAGAACATACCAGAGAGAGCTATAGACTGTAGTGGATTGCCTCTCCGCAGAGCAATCAGAACTTCTGCTGTATGTGCCTTTCTTTCATGTACCACATGTGTCTCAAGAGCGTAGTGCAAATTTTCTAACGGTACTTTTATGAAAGGTTGTTGTAATTTACTCAGATGGCATGAAATTTCAGGGAGGAGTATTCGAGGTCTTCAGCCGCTTCCTCTGGGAAAGGCAGTATGTTCTTGGAAAGCAGCAAGACGCACAACCAGCTTTAAGAGTGTATCTCCTAGTGCTGGACAGAAATCGTCGGCACCGCTCCTCATATCTTTCCATAAAAAAGTGTCAAGAAAACAGAACTGTAACTCATCCACAATTTGAAACTGAAAGGTGTATTGTCACATTTCATCCTTTACAGGACAAATTCCAATGAAGAGGGAACTCTCTATGGCTTAGAGGCTGAAACTATTTCCCGTGTATGTAACAATTTACCAACCAAATCTCATACTTAGCAAGAACTTATTTTTTTTATTTTGGCACAAAATTAGTGACAGGTAAGTGTCTACATTAGTTTTCAAATGTACTATCGTTTCTTACCATGTGATATTTCTTCGTAGACTGGGTTGTAAAGATCTTCTGATATGTAAGGATGCGATCCTATGTAGAGCGATGGATCACGCAGAACAGGAAATCCATTCGGATATCCAGCTCCGTTGGATTTCAGGTCAGTCATCTGAAAACAGTAGCAAGAATATACTTTCAGTGTAAAAGGTAATGGTTTCAGAGGATACTTTTCTCTCTCGTAACGTCACAATAATCATAATTTTTCTACATGAGCGATAAAAAGCAGAACATTCGTTAAAGACGATAATTCTCTGATTTTATCAACGCACGTCTGTTACGTCCCGTTCGACCTGTATTTTCTTCGAAATTTCGTGAGAGTTTCGACATTTCCCCACACGTGGTGAAACAAATGGCAGTCTCATTAGGAGTGTTTTATTGCGTTTCTCCGTGTCAGCTTGGGGCTAAATAAACACCAAGTGGCGGACGTTTATCGCTTTTTTCGGAGCATTATCGCTGCTGGACACGCGAACGTGCTGTGTGTTACGGAACAAAACCAGGAACTGGAGAATTACCATAAGAAGTATGCCGCAATGGAACATTTACAGCAAACGTACATAATGGACCTCTGAAGTAAGATATCCAATTCATTGTTACTGCTCACGTGTCTCGTTTGTGTGTACAGTACAATTAAGTACCACTCTTTCTTTTTCTTCATTATTTGCTAGCAGTGTCTTAAAGCAACGTCTCTTTCGTCCAGTACGTAGTTACTTTATGCAAGAAGAGTTGTTATGGTGACACCTGCTTTTCACAGCAGCTTTTATAAGAGTAATAAATAATATGAAATGCTCAGTAATAACTTACTGTCAATATTTGTGACAAAAGATATATTTTCTGTATCAATTATATAAATTCAAAATACATATTTTTCAGAAAAGAGACCTCTCTCGAGTCGTTCAAGTTAGAGCGAAACCTATTCCTCAAATGATACCGATGTTACGTGTCAGTTAGCGGAGCTTACTGGTCATCTTCTCGTTTGATTAGCCAAAGAAGTTGGGCTCTGGATAGTAAATGTTGCTCCACGGAAGCTGAGAAGTCATTGGATGGTCATACGCACGCACGTACGCGCACGAGTACACACACACACACACACACACACACACACACACACAAACATACATACATACACCAAACTGGTAATACTATACAGCGTTCTAGTTCCCCAGATTTTGTTTTCGCAACAAAGTCAATATAGTGGAAGAGCTGTGTGGGCCCGTGAAACATAGATCTATTCGTAGCTCGCTTCCATCGAAAAACAGGCGATCCACCTCTAGGTTTACGAAACGTAAACTTGCTTATGTAGCCGAGTTCACAAAAGCTAACATCTTAAGCAGCTCTCCTCTCAGGGGTACCTTGTGAGATTGCTATTGGTGGAAGAGATTTTCATCGTTACTGTCTCACCGGCGAGGAGAGGATATATGTTGGCGTACAGTTCGTGAGATCCGCGCTTTGTGCCAGCTCACTTGACTACATCTAAAACCTCTCTGAAACGCCTCGTGGAACAAAGAGCATGTGACGCTGTTGAGGCTGATTGCTCGTTAGACGGGAAGTTAAGCCTGCTGTCTGCCATTTGTGAGATTGTATTACGTTGGATTAGGTGTACTTTCTGTTAGAATAGATCCATAGCGACGAGATCCTCTAGGATGTATAACACGTCAAAAAAAAAAAAAAAAAAAAAAAAAAAAAAACAGAAATACGTAATAAATATTTTACTACACGAAGATCGTATAGTAACAAATGCGTTTACAAACCTATTGAGTCTATACGACATACTTCATACGCACTGCTGATAGCTATACTGTTGCTGAAATCTAGATCGGCTGTAAAGTACAGATTGAGTCACTTCTGATTCCTCACTTCCTTCGTTTTTGGACCAAACACTTTGGCTACTTTACTTACGAAAGAACCAACCATACGAGTACCAATAATTTGCTACATTCAGATTCACTTAGCGCCGACATAGTGCACTCACAAGTACACAGTACACTCTTCCGACCACGACTGACAGTTACAACGTATTGAGGACATTGCACAGTTGTCGTTCATGGTCAAATACAACAGCGCAATCTAAAAGTGTGGCTGGATGACAAAAGTTGTGTTCACAGGACAGCATGCAGACGGTGGTGACTTAACGAACATTAAGGTATTTTATCTGATCCTACTGTCCCTCTGACTTACCCCATCTTAAATACAGGATGATGTCTGATAATATCATGAACAGCGGGTGGCATCTAGCAATTAACAGCCTAACAATTAGGTAATACTGCTGGATGCAAGTCAGGAATTGCAAAATTTCAAGACACCTTTTTAATTTTGATGTCGGTTTACGAAAAGCGTTTTATGACGTAAAATGGTGCAATTTGCTCGAAATTATAAGAAAAATAATAATAAGCTGCAGGGTAAGATGGATAATATACAATATATACAACAACCGAGTGGGAAAGAACTGGCGACCAAGCTCGAAATGCTCCGATTAAGAAGAATGTGATAAAGGGATGCAGTCATTCGCTCCTATTGTTCGATCTATACACTGCAGAATGTATGACGGAAATAAAAGATAGGTTCAAGAACGAGATTAAAATTCAGAGTGAAAGCATTTCAATGATACGATTCGCTGATGTTATGCCATCCTCAGTAAGCTCAAAAATGCCGAATTTGTTGAGTTGTTGTGGTTTCCAGTCCAGAGTCTGGTTTGATGCATCTCTCCACGCTACTCTATCCTGTGCAAGCCTCCTCATTTCTGAATAACTGCTGCAAACTACATGCTTCTGAAACTGCTTAGTTTAGTGGCTCTGAGTACTATGGGACTCAACATCTTAGGTCATCAGTCCCCTCGAACTTAGAACTACTTAAACCTAACTAACCTAAGGACATCACACACATCCATGCCCGAGGCAGGATTCGAACCTGCGACCGTAGCGGTCATGCGGTTCCAATCTGAAGCACCTAGAACCGCACGGCCACACCGGCCGGCCTTAGTTTAGTCATCTCTTTGTCTCCCTCTATGATTTTTACCCTCCACGCTTCCGTCCAGTACTAAATTAGTGATCCCTTGATGCCTCGTAACATGCCCTACCAACCGATCCCTTCTTCCAGTCAAGTTGTACCACAAATTCCCTTTCTCCCCAATTCTGTTAAGTACCAAGTACCTCCTCATTAAAGGCGTGATCCACCCGTCTATTCTTCAGCATTCTTCTGTAGCACTATATTTCGAAAGCTTCTATTCTCTTCTTCTCTACACTGTTTATCGTAAATATTTCACGTCCACATATGGATACACTTCATACAAATAATTTGAGAAAATACTTCGTGACACTTAAATCTATGCTCGATGTTAACAAATTTCTCTTCTTCAGGGACGCTTTCCTTGCAATATGCAGTCTACAGTTCATATCTTTACCTCGACCGTCATCAGCTGTTTCGCTCCCCAAATAGAAAAACTTATTTACTACTTTAGGTGTCTCATTTCCTAATCTAATTCCCTCAGCATCACCTGACTTAATTCGACTTCATTCCATTATCCTGATTTTGCTTTTGTTGATATCCTCCATTCAAGACACTGTCAATTCCCTTCAGGTGCTCTTCCAGGTCCTTTGCTGTCTCTGACAGAATTACATTGTCGTCGGTAAATCTCAAAGTTTTTATTTCTTCTCCATAGATTTTATTTCCTATTCAAAATTTTTCTTTTGTTTCCTTTACTGCTTGCCCAACATACAGACTGAATAACATCGTGGAAGGGCTACAACCCTGGCTCACTCCCTTCTCAGCCACATACATCTTGCTCGCCAGGTGGAATAGTTTTGTCATGGCTGGCTCTCCGAAGGATTCCAGTAGTTCTAATGGAATGTTGTCTACTCCCGGGGGCTTGTTTTGATTTACGTCTTTCATTTCTCAGTGAAATTCTTCACGCAGTATCATATATCTACTTTCATCTTAATCTATGTCTTTTTCCATTTCCATAAGATTGTCCTCCTCCCTTGTATAGGCCCTCTGTATACTCCTTCCATCTTTCTGCTTTCCCTTCTTTTCTTAGGAATGGTGTTCCATATGAGAACTTGATACTCGTACAGGTGGTTCTCTTTTCTCCAAAGATCTCTTTTATTTTGCCGTAGGCAGTATCTATCTTACCCCTAGTAATATTGTCCTCTAGTGATCCCTACTTAGCCATTTCGCACTGCCGGCCGGAGTGGCCGAGCGGTTCTAGGCGCTACAGTCCGGAACCGCGCGACCGCTACGGTCGCAGGTTCGAATCCTGCCTCGGGCATGGATGTGTGTGATGTCCTTAGGTTAGTTAGGTTTAAGTAGTTCTAAGTTCTAGGGGACTTATGACCTCAGCAGTTGAGTCCCATAGTGCTCAGAGCCATTTGAACCATTTGAACCATTTCGCACTTCCTGTCGATCCCATTTTTGAGACGTTTATGTTGTTTTCCGCCTGCTTCATTGACTACATTTTTATATTTTCTCCTTTCATCAATTAAATTCAATATTTCTTCTGTTGCCCAAGGATTTCTTCTAGCCCTACTTTTTACCTATTTGGTCCTCTACTGCCTTCACTATTTCATCTCTCAAAGCTACCCATTATTCTTCTGATGTATTTGTTTCCACTGTTTTTGTCAACCGTTCCTTAATGCTCTCTCTGAAACTTTCTACAACCTGTGGTTCTTTCAGTGTATCCAGGTCCCATGTCCTTAAATTCTTACCTTTTCTTCAGTTCCAATCCACAGTTCGTAACCAATAAATTATGGTCCACATATGCCCCTGGAAATGTCTTACAATTTAAAACCGGCCCCTAAAACTCTGTCTTACCGTTATATAATCAATCTGAAACCTTCCATTGTCTCCAGGCGTCTTCCACGTATACAACCTTCTTTCATGCTTCTTAAACAAGGTGTTAGCTACCTTTAAGTTATGCTCTGTGCAAAATTCTACCGCCGGTCGGTGTGGCCAAGCGGTTCTAGCAACTTCAGCCCGGAACCGCGCTACCGCTACGGTCGCAGGTTCGAGTCCTGCCTCGGGCATGGATGCTTGTGATGTCCTTAGGTTAGTTAGGTTTAAGTTGTTCTATGTCCAAGGGACTGATGACCTCAGATGTTAAGTCCCATAGTACTCAGAGTCATTTGAACCATTTGAGTCATCATCAGCCAAAATTCTACCACGCAGCTTCCTCTTTCATTCCTTAACACCATTCCATATTCACCTACTACTTTTCCTTCTGTTCCTTTTCCTACACTCGAATTCCAGTCCCCCATGACTATTAAATTTTATTCTACCTTAACTACCTGAATAATTTGTTTTATAGCATCATACATTTCTTCAATCTCTGCATCATCTGCTTAGGTAGTTGGCATATAAACTTGTACAGCTGTGATAGGCGTGGACTTTGTGACAGTCTTGGCTACAATAACGCGTTCACTATGCTGTTCGTAGTAGCTTATCCATGATCCTATTTTTAATTCATGATTAAACCTACTCCTGCATTACCTTTATTTGATTTTGTATTTATAATAATATATTCACCTGACCAGAAGCCTTGTTCCTCTGGCCACCGAACATCACTAATTTCCACTATATCCAGCTTTAACCTACTCATTTCCCTTTTTAAATTTTTACCCAAGAGGACGTCATCCTCATTTAACCATAAAGTAAAGCCGCATGCCCTGGTAAAAAATGACGGCTGTACTTTTCCCTTGCTTTCAGCCGTTCGGAGTACTAGCACAGCAAGGCGGTTTCGTTAATGTTACAAGATGAGATCAGTCAATCATCCAGACTGTTTCCACTGCAACTTCTGAAAATGCTGCTGCCCTCTTCCCGAACCACACGTTTGTCTGGCCTCTCAACAGATACCCCTCCGTTGTGGGTGCACCTACTGTATGGCTATCTGAATCGCCGAGGAACGCACGCCTCCCCACCAAAGGCAAGATTCATGGTTCAAGGTAAACGAAGCTAAAGAATTCTGTTAGCTTGTACACTACTGTCCATTAAAATTGCTACACCAAGAGGAGATGCAGACGATATACGGTATTCATTGGACAGATATATTGTCCTAGAACTGACATGTGATTAGATTTTCACGCAATTTGGCTGCATAGATCCTGAGAAATCAGTACCCAGAACAACCACCTCTGGCCATAAAAACGGCCTTAATGCGCCTGGGTATTGAGTCAAACAGAGCTTGGATGGCGTGTACAGGTACAACTGCCCATGCAGCTCCAACACGATACCATGGTTCATCAAGAGTAGTGACTGGCGTATTGTGACGAGCCAGTTGCTCTGCTATCATTGACCAGACGTTTTCAGTTGGTGAGAGGTCTGGAGAATGTGCTGGCCAGGGCAGCAGTCGAACATTTTCTGTATCCCGAAAGGCCCGTACAGGACCTGAAACATTTGGTCGTGGATTATCCTGCTGAAATGTAGGGTTTCGCAGGGATCGAATGGAGGGTAGAGCCACGGGTCGTTACACATCTGAAATGTAACGCCCACTGTTCAAAGTGCCGTCAATGCCAACAAGTGCTGACCGAGACGGGTAACCAATGGCACCCCATACCATAACGCCGGGTGATACGCCAGTATGGCGATGACGAATACACGCTTCCAATGTGCGTTCACTGCGATGTCGCCAAATACGGATGCGACCATCATGATGCTGTAAACGTCGTCGAACTGTTCGTGCAGATGGTGGTTGTTGTGCAAACGTCCCCATCTGTTGACTCAGGGATCAAGAAGTGGCTGCACGATCCGTTACAACAATGCGGATAAGATGCCTGTCATCTCGACTGCTAGTGATACGAGGCCGTTCGGATCCAGTACGGCGTTCCGTATTGCCCTCCTGACCCAACCGATTCCATATTCTGCTAACAGTCATTGGGTCTCGACCAACGCGAGCAGCAAAGTCGCGATACGATAAACCGCAATCGCGATAGGCTGCAATCCGACCTTTATCAAAGTCGGAAACGTGATGGTACGCATTTATCCTCCTTACACGAGGCATCATAACAACGTTTCACCAGGCAACGCCGGCCAACTGCTGTTTGTGTATGAGAAATCGGTTGGAAACTTTCGTCGTGTCAGCACGTTGTAGGTGTCGCCACCGGCGCGAAGCTTCTGCGAATGCTCTGAAAAACTAATCATTTGCATATCACAGCATCTTCTTCCTGTCGGTTAAATTTCGCGTCTGTAGCACGTCGTCTTCGTGGTGTAGCAATTTTAATTTACAGTAGTGTAGCAAAATAACACATTGCAGACGTAGCAGGATGACACAAAAAGCAATCTAACACGGACAAAGAGAACATTTCTGGTCAAAACACTTCTAGTGCGGAAAACATAGATCTTAATTTGAGGAAAAAACTTCTGAGAATGTGTCTTTGGAGTACAGAATTGTACTAGTAGTGAATCACAGACTATAGGAAAACGGTAAAGGACGGTAATCGAAGAATGTGAGACGTAGTGTTTTAGACGGATGTTGACGATCTTGTGGCCTGACCTACGGCGGAGAATGGGTGAGGAAAGAAACATCTTTTATGTACCAGTATGTACAGATTATTCGACGTTAATACTTCTAGTGATCTGATGATGGCAGTAAGCCGAAACCGCTCATTGTGAAATATGTAGTTACTTGCGATGAAAGGTGACATTATGGATACACTGCCAAACTTGGTGGCGGACACATTTATGGATTCTCTCTTGAACTGATAAATCTAGAAGTGACCAATTTTTAACCGATTTTTTTAGAGTACACTACCTTTCAAAACTGTATGATTGTCAGCAAACTAATTACACTTTCAATAAATATTTTTGTCCCATCGCTCAACGATAAACCTCACTGCTGGCTGGGCGTCAGTACCTGCAGTTTGGGCGACTCAGCAGGTGGCGCTGTGCGGGGACGGACGCTGCCGGCGTCCTCGTAGGAGGGGTCTGCGCCGCCGACGCCGCCCAGGCCGGCAGACGACGCGGTGTCGCAGTGCACGGGCGCCGACGCTGCCTTGTTCGGCGCCGCGTTCGGCACCTTCCGCTTGTACCTGTAACCGGGCGCCAGTTGCACACACCACCTACTCGGACTCGCTAACACTCTAAAATGAACTCATGATTGCAGGAAAGCTTTGGAATGTGACTTTCGCACTATAGTATCCGAAATGCAATGCCTGTGGTAATAGCGACGAAGCAGCACATCTCAGCAATCTAAGAGTGCTTCTCCATTCAACCTGAACGTTAATCAGCACTAGTATGTTTATTGATAGTATTCACTGAAGCGCTGAAGAGACTGGTATAGGCATGCGTATTCAAATACAGAGATACGTAAATAGGCAGAATACGACGCTAAGGTCGGCAACGCCTATGTAAGACAACAAGTGTCAGGCGCAGTTGTTAGAACGGTTACTGTTGCTACAATGGCAGGTTATCAAAATTATAGTAAGTTTGAACGTGAAACTTCCTGGCAGATTAAAACTGTGTGCCGGACCGAGGCTCGAACTCGGGACCTTTGCCTTTCGCGGGCAACTACTATACCAACTGAGCTACCCAAGCACGACTCACGCTCCGTCCTCACCTCAGACGAGGTACTGGCGGAATTAAAGGTGTGAGGACGGGGAGTGAGTCGTGCTCGGGTAGCTCAGTTGGTAGAGCACTTGCCCCCGAAAGGCAAAGGTCCCGAGTTCGAGTTTCGGTCCGGCACACAGTTTTAATCTGCCAGGAAGTTTCATATTAGCACACACTCCCCTGTAGAGTGAAAATTTCATTCTAAGTTTGAACGTGGTGTTATAGTCGGCGCACTAGGAACGGGACACATCATCTCCGAGTTAGCGATAAAGTGGGGATTTCTCCATTACACGAGAGTACCGTGAATATGAGGAATCCGGTAAAACATCAAATCTTCGAAATTGCTGCGGCCCGAAAAAGATCTTGTAAGAACGGAACCAACGACGACTGAAGAGAATAGTTCATCGTGACAGAAGTGCAACCCTTCCGCAAATTGCTGCAGATTTTAATGCTTGGCCCTCAACAAGTGTCATAGTGTGGACCTTTCAAAGAAATATCATCGATATAGGCTTGCTTAGCAGAAGGTCCATTCGTGTTTCCTAGATGACTGCATGACACAAAGCTTTACGCATCGCCCGGGACCGTCAGCACCGGCAGTGGACTTTAAATATCTGGAAATATGTTGCCTGGTCGGACGAGTCTCGCTTCGGACTGTATCGAGCGTGTTGACGTGTACGGGTATGGAGACAACCTCATGAATCTGTGGACTCAGCATGCCAGCAGGGGACTGTTCAAGCTGCTGGAGGCTCTGTAATGGTGTGGGGAGTGATAAGGGACCCCTGATACGTCTAGATACGACTCTGATATTGACACGTACATAAGCATCCTGCATCCATTCACGTCCATTCTGCATTCCGACGAACTTGGACAATTTCAGCAGGACAATGCCACACCGCTCACGTCCAGAATTGCTACAGAACACTCTTTTGAATTTAAGCGGTTCCACTGGCCACCAAGCTCCGCGGACATTAACACTATTTTGCATATCTGGGATGCCTTGAAATGTGCTGTTCAGAAGAGGTCTCCACCCCTCGTACTCCTACGGACTTATGGACAGCCCTGCAGGATTCGTGGAGTCAGTTACCTCCAGTACTACTTCAGACTTTAGTCGAGTCCATGCCAAATCGTGTTGAAGCACTTTCGCATGCTGGTGGGGGCGGTACGCGATATTAGGCAGGTGTACCAGTTTCTCTGGCTCTTCAGTGTAATTACTGTAAGTTCAGTATGAAAATCCTGAGCTAAGATTGGGAAAGCGGTTGTACGGGGCTTTTAACTCCTGCAAGGTGACGCAGTGTTTAGCACGCTAGACTCGCATTCAGGAGGACTACTGTTCAAACCCGCGTCCGGCTATCCTGATTTAGGTTTACGTGGTTTGCCTAAATCGCTTCAGGCAAATGCTTGAATAGTTACTTTGAAAGGGGAAGGCCGACTTCCTTCCCCGTCCTTCGCTAATTTGATGGGACGGATGACCTCGCTGTTTCGTCTCCTCAGTCAAATCAACCAACCAATGAACCATGATTTCGACAAAATTGCTTCCACAAAAAAGTGATGTGGCGATATGAACCGAACACCAGTTATGAGGGATATGGAATGAACATAAGTATGAAAAGACAAAGATAATGCTATTTTAGATTCGAATGAAGAAAAAATCAGACTCAAGCCTAACTACTTAGCTTATAGCACGAATGACTGCATTAAATTTGGGCTGGAATCCCAAAAGTGATAGCAAAAACGAAATATAGATCGGCTGGAGAGCAATAAATGAAATTAGTGCAAAGGAAGTTTCAGATATGAAGTTTTATTGCCTTCATCGCATCTAGATACAGCTTAGTAATGTCGGATTTAGTAATGCAGTCTATCTACATGCGATCAAGGCAGTAAAAGCTCCATGTCTGAAGCTTACCTTACATTAAAATATAAACAGATAAAATAACAGCTGTTTGACGTCTATTTCCAAAACTTATCGAGCGAGAATGACAAATAACAAATAGTGGGAACCATTAAAAGTGGGAAAAAAGATGTCTATGCCACTGCATGGTCACAGAATGCGTGATAGAGGATCCACTAGAACAGGGTAGTCAACCTTCTTTACTTACCGCCCACTGTTGTATCTCTGTTAGCAGCGAAATACTCGTATTCTAACGGCCCCTCAGTTCCATAGCTCTGGTGATTTGTAAAGTGGGGAAGTATCTTTACTTTATCACTTTTATAAAGCAGAGTTATAGCAAGATATAGCATATAATAATATATTTTATTTCAATACTTTACGATAACCTAATAAAATGTTATTAAAATCCCTATCGCCTACCGTCCACCATGAAAGCTCGGATAGTCACTGGTGGGCGACAAGGACAAGGTTGACTGCCATTGTACTAGAAGAAATGTGACTCGGATGAGAACCAGAGGAAGGAAAATATTCTCGCTAACAAGATCATGATACATGTGTCATATGCAGGTAAAAAAAGGGACGCGGCAAACAGGAAGGGGTGGAGAATGCTGAGCCTGCAGCGACTGATTACGGACAAAACGCATGTACACCCACATCTACTGTGACATACATACTCCTCAAACCACCATATGGTGCATGGCGGTGGAAGCCTTGTACCACTATTAGTCATTTCCATTCCTTTTCCACTCGCAAACAGAGACAAAACCTACCGTCTATACGCCTTGTCTTTGCGATCCTTACTCGAAATCTACGTTGGCGACAGTGGAATCGTTCTGCAGTCAGCTTCAAATGCCGATTCTCTACATTTTCCTAACAGTATTTCGCGAAAAGAACGTCGTCTTCCCTTCAAGAATTCCCGTTTGTGTTCCCGAAGCATCTCCATAATACATGAGTGTTTATCGAACCTACCAGTAACAAATCTAGCAGTATGTCTCAATTGCTTCGATGTGATCCTTTAATGAGACCAATTGCGAACCCCAACACTCGAGCAGTACTGAAGAGTGGGTCGCACTAGTGTTCTATACGGCGTCTCCTTTATAGATGAGCTACACTTCCCAAAATTCTTTCAGTATACTGATTCTACCATTTGGCTTTCCTACTACCATCCTTAAGGGCTCGATCCATTTCACATCGCTTTTCAGCGTTACGTCTAGATATTTAATAGATATGACTGTGTCAAGTAGCGCAGTGCTGATCCTATGCTTCAATTTTAAGGGACTGTTTTTGCTACTCATCTGTATCAATTTGCGTTTCTACTATATTTAGAGCTAGCTGCTATTCGTAATACCCACTACAAATTTGGTCTGAGTCGCCTTGTATCTTGCTACAGTCATTCGGTAACGACTTCTTCCCGTACAACATACCATCATTAGCAACAGCTCCTATAGCATAACGAGCAGCGCGAGAACTTCCACGCTGGAAAGATGAAGCAGACTAGTATTGAATTGATAGACAATCGATGTAAGTGCACCGGCCAGCCTCTGTGTGATTTACGTTTTTCCAAGCTCTCTTAAGCAGCTGCTATGGTGGTCTCTAATTTCTACGGAATGAAATACGATACGCAAACAGGTGAGAGGGCAGCTGGCCGTGAAGTTAGATATAGTAAATTTGCCAAATTCTTGAGTACAACGGACCGAGTGGTTGACGGGACTCATGCTCAGTAACAGGAAAAGAATGGACGGATAATGTAGTGCTGTCGTAAGCAAATCACGCACTACCGGGTAGCACCAGAGTTGTCGATAGGTCGACAACCCACTCCAGAGACGGCGTGTAATCCACCAACTGTCGCACCAACACGTTGCAGCGCTGGCGCCGCCAGAGATGTGAATGCGCAGTCGCCACGGCAGAGCGGGCAAGTCCAAGTCAAGACGACTACCGAGAAAACCGCCTTCTGCTTGTGTACTTCGTGCCGCATCGTCTCCTTTTATCAACTCCACATTAGTTCGTCTTCAGCTATTATTCTACAGGACTGTTTACTATCCATCCTTAGCTTCTGGAATAATACTTAAACTTCAGGACTGAACCGATTTGTACAACGTTGAGTATCTGTCAGTAAATGTGTGGGTTTTTGTTGCCAATCATTATCAGTGTTTCAGTGTCATCCTCATTCTCTTCCCGTAGTGTTTCCTTTAGCGCACTATAAATAGTTGAAGATGGCGAGTAGTAAAATCTCCTTCTGTGGTTGTGTCAAAAGTGTCATAGAAGAAATACCATCTTCCTCATCATTATTACCAACACCAATGGCTGTGGAATTTTACCCTCTGTGTCGACTGTCAACGCGCGTAATCTGAATACAACGAATTTATATTCTAAGATACAACTCATTCTCACACGAGCAGATTATGATATTAAAGTTAGTGAATGATGCAACCAGCCACGAATACTGTTCAACTATTTCGTTTTACTGCTATAACCTATTTCGAGCTATCATGCCCATCTTCAGAGGGCTAATATTTTCTCGTTTCGTAGATGTTTTGGTTAACAGTATGTCGTCTGCTCCGATTGCACAAGAATATTTTAATATTTAGGGCCACTTTATCAGTTGTTTCATTAATAAAAATATGCTGAAGTACCTGTGTTTTATGAGGCAAAATAGTTGTGTTCACTTACATATGTTCCAGTAGATGGTGATTCGTTTTGTTGTGGTTCATTTGGTTTTCTACCTCGACCTATATGTTCTTGAATTTCACAACACATGTAGTTTAAATGGGTTAGTGTGGCACAATTCACAATATTCTTACAATGCTTGTTGAGCATCGAACATGTTTTATACACTTGATGTTTTTCTTTACAATGCAAAGATTATCATTAAGCAAAGCTACAAAGGTACCATTCATTAAATATCGACCGAGGATGTAAACAGACCAAAGATGATGTGTGGAATGTGAAAGATGTAACATGTTATTAACAAAAAATATTTTCACCCTAAGCATAAACTTATTATTAAAAGAGAGTAGGATTAATTGTTTTTACTCGAATTTTTTATACTGTCAATGATAATTATTACGTTACCACTGACAGTATAAAAAAATTTGCTGTCTTTTTATAATAACATTTTGCTTAGGGTGCAAACATATTTCTGTTATTAGCATGTTGCGTTTTGCACATCCCACACGTCATCTTTGCTCTGTTTACATCCTCGGTCGATATTCAATGAATTATATATTTGTACCATTCCTTAATGATAATCTTTGCATTATAAAGAAAAACTTGAAGTGTATAACACGTTTGGGATGCTTGACAAGCATTGTAAGAATATATGTTGTGTGCCACAGTAGCCCATTTAAAATATGTGATGAATTTCAAGAACATATACATCGAGGTAGAAAAGCAAATGAACCACAACAAAACAAAGCACCGTCTACTGGAACATATGTAAGTGAACACTACTATTTTGAATCATGCGTTCGTAAAACGCAAGCACTGTAGCGTATTTTTTGTTAATGAAACAACTGATAAAGTGACACTAAATGCTCAAATATTCTTGTGCAGTGTGGAGCAGGCGACATGTTGTTAACCAAAATATCCACGTAACGAAAAAGTATTAGTGACCTGAAGATGAGCATGATAGCCCGAAACAGGCTATGGTAGTAAAATGAAATAATGAAAAAATATTTGTGGCTGGTTGGGTCGTTCACCATCATTAAAAGGAGTGGAGTTCACAAGATCCAACATGGATAAAATAAAAATGGTTATAAATATTGATGGCGATGCTTGCAGGAAGAATGTGAGGAGGAGTGTGGCAGGGTGAGGCGTGTTGGCTGGATTACTCACTTGAAGAGCAGCACGGAGACGATTAGGAGCGTGGCGAGCAGCAGCACGCAGCTGCCCACTATGACGGCCGTGGACGGGATGGCGGGGCTGCTGTGCAGCTCGGCGTCCAGCACCTGCCGGCACCACAGAGCACGCCTCAGTCACACTCCGATCCTCTGCAGGAGTTAAACAGAAACCAGCTACCCTCATATATGCTATAACTTTATGAATGGCGAGAGGCATTGCATGACCCATAGAACGGAAAAAACAGGATATGAATTGGGAGCCTTTCATAGAAGGACGAAGGTAAAGAAGAATAGCAGAAATCAGACTAACCACTAACTTCACTAAGCTTAGGGACTTCTTACAAGGGAACCTCCCCATCACCTCCCCCCCCCCCCCCCCCCCCTACAGATTTAGTTATAAGTTGGCACAGTGGATAGGCCTTGAAACACTGAACACAGATCACTCGGCCGGCCGCGATGGCCGTGCGGTTCTAGGTGCTTCAGTCCGAAACCGCGCTGCTACTACGGTCGCAGGTTCGAATCCTGCCTCGGGCATGGATGTGTGTGATGTCCTTAGGTTAGTTAGGTTTAAGTAGTTCTAAGTTCTAGGGGACTGATGACCTAAGATGTTAAGTCCCATAGTGCTCAAAGCCATTTGAAACAGAGATCACTCGAGAAAGCAGGAAGAAGTTGTGTGGAACTATGAAAAAATAAGCAAAACATACAAACTTAGTAGTCCATGAGCAAGATAGGCGAAATCAAGGATAATGTGAGCTCAGCATCGCCGTGGTCCCGTGGTTAGCGTGAGCAGCTGCGGAACGAGAGGTCCTTGGTTCAAGTCTTCCCTCGAGTGATAGCCGGCACGGTAGCTCAGCGTGTTCGGTCAGAGGGATTACAAAAAAAAAAAAAAAAAAAAATAGTGAAAAGTTTAATTTTTTATTTTCAGACAATTATTTTGCGAAGCTGCACAGGTACACAGAGCAGTACTGTTTAAGTGATCGTGTGTCAATTATCAAAGTTCAGGTACTCACACATAATCAACTTCGCTCTCCAGAATTTCAGGACATGTTCAGAGTTGCTTGGACATATGCAGGATTTGACGGTCTACACACGGAAAAATTTGAAAACTTTAAAAACATATGTTTTGACAGAGTATAGGGAAAACTGTGCGACTGTGAAACTGTTGCATTCATTTGTTGCAGTGTATGTGACAAACTTTTATGTTTTCATCACTTTTTTGGGAATGATTATCACTTCCACAAACCTAAATCGGGCAAGGTAGAAGAATCTTTTTACCCATTCGCCAGGTGTACAAGTTAGGTGGGTCGACAACATATTCCTGTCACGTGACGCACATGCCGTCACCAGTGTCGTATAGAATATATCATACGTGTTTTCCTGAGGAGCTCAGGAATCGGTTGACCTACGACCTTGCGATCAAATGTTTTCGGTTCCCATTGGAGAGGCACGTCCTTTCGTCTACTAATCGCACGGTTTTGCGGTGCGGTCGCAAAACAGACACTAAACTTATTACAGTGAGCAGAGACGTCAATGAACGAACGGCCAGGTCATAACTTCGCGAAAATAAAGAAAGTAAACTTTTCACTCGAGGGAAGACTTGAACCAAGGACCTTTCGTTCCGCAGCTGCTCACGCTAACCACGGGACCACGGCGGTCATGAGTTCACGCGGTCTTTGATGTTGCCTGTCTTGCACATGGACTACTCAGTTTTTATATTTTGCTTATTTTTTTCATAGTTCCACACAACTTCTTCCTGTTCTCTCGATTGATCTCTGTTCAGTTTTTCAAGGCCTTTCCACTGTGCCAACTTATAACTAAATCTGAGGGGGGTGCGGTGGGGAAGTTCCCTTGTTAGTCCGGTTAGTGTTTTGATGCGGTGAGCCACCAATTCCTTTCCTGTACCAACCTCTTCATCTCAGATGGAATTACAATTAAATATCATTAGCTGCTGACATCAACTGGGACAGTTGAAAATGTGTGCCCCGACCGGGACTCGAATACAGGATCTCCTGCTAACATGGCAGACGTTCTATCCATCTGAGCCACGGAGGGCACAGAGGATAGTGCGACTGCAGGGATTTATCGCCGGCACGCTGCCCGTGAGACCCACATTCTCAATTTACAATCCACACACTACATTTGTAGTGGCCCTGCCATTATACCCATTACTCGCGACAGACAATCCACCGAGTCCCGTAAGAGTTCAGTCAAATCGTGTGCATCCACACTGAAGAAGGTCATCAGCTGGCTAGCCTTAAACGATATGAAGATGTCATCTGTTCTTTCGGACATGCATTTTCTGGATGCATTCCAATTTCTGTTTTCCTCTACAGTTTGTACCCTGTACAGCTCCCTCTTGTACCACGGAACTTATTCCCTGATGGCTTAAGACACGTCCTGTCATTGTGCCCCTTCTTCGTGTTGGTGTTTTCCATGTCCGAAAGAACAGACAAATGTGTATGAATTCCTAAGGGACCAAACTGCCGATGTCAGTGGTCTCTAGACTTACACATTACTTAAACTAACTTAAACTAACTTATGCCAAGAACAACACACACACCCATGACCGAGGGAGGACTCGAACCTCTTGCGGGAGCGAAAGAACAGATTCATATAGCTGACTGATTCGCCTCGATTGGCAGCGATTCTACAATTTTCAGTGCGGATGCACATTTACGTCCGACCGCTAACGGAAATCTAAAATTAGCGAGCATGGAGGATACGGACGGGGACTGTGGAAAGATGGTGCTAGGTGAGTCGACCAAGGGACGTGCAGAGATAGTCTGTGGATTTAACATATACACTGTGGCTGAGTGGCACAATGGTTAACGTAGCTGCCTGGTAAGCAGGAGATCCCTGGTACGAGTCCCGGTGCGGCACACATTTTCACCCGTCAGCGTTGATTCGACACGAAGTCCCGATGCAGCTGATATCATTAATTGCTTTCCTTTTTCATTTCTCTCCTCTCCTCCTTTAAGTTAAATAAACAGCCATGTACTTGGTTGACGTTCGTATTCGATCTCTTCCCCTGCTATTTCCCTGAACTTATCATGCCTTCTCCTCTTATGTCAGTAGCAAGGGGAGCAGTATCTGGTCGTTATGTCCTTGAGCAAGACAACCGAACCGTACACAGTGCCTCTGTTGAGGTAGTATGGAAAGCCTAACACAGCCTCAAAAGTATACTCCTTCCTCCACACCTCCCTTCTCGCTCTTTAATTTATATAAATAGCCAACTGTCCAAGTGCTTAACTGACGTCTGTGTTCCATGTCTTCCCCTGTTATTTCCCTGAATTTGTTATGTCTTCCTCCCTTAAGCCAGTAGCAAATGGGGCGGTATCTGGTCATTGTATCCATTAGGGGGAGAAAAAAAAAACACACACACACACAGCTCCTTTGTTGAGATAGTGTGGAATGCAAGAGACAGTCTCAAAAGTATACTCTCACGCCTCACTGCTGTTCTCTTGGCTACTACAACAATTCATGTGCCCATACACTTCCTGCGAAGCACATCAGAGTTTCATAACGTGCGCAGTAGTGTTCTCTTATGTATGTGTTTGTGGTCTGTACTATGACGTGTTCACATGTGCCAGTCTGAGGAGTACTTTCTCTGCTTTATTAGTAGTTATGAATATGTGTTGGGTAAAACTGCGTTTTTCGTCATACTCCCAGGTATCGTGTGCTGTTCCTCTTTTAATGTTTGTACTGTGTATTGTAATGGATGGGTGTTGCTGTAATGGGCCTTTCTGTGACACGTATACTGTCGTGTGTGCTCAGACGAGGTGTACTGCATCGAGCACCGGTCGTCTACTCACGGGCAAGGCGTCGCAGACCTCGAAGGCGAGCAGCGGGCCGTCCTCTGAGCAGTCGCCGTCGACGAGGAAGGGCGGCCGCGGCGGCGGGGGCAACGAGAACTGCGGGGGCGGCGGGCCCCCGCACGGCCCGCACTCCTCCTCCATGTCGCGAGCCCGGCCGCGAGCTCTGCAACACAACACCAGGCGGTCCGCGTCAGCACAGCCGTCTTCAGTCAGCAGCACCAAGTATCTAGCTCGTCAGTAATACCTGAACACCACTCCAGGATTAGGCCCTAGGCGTATACTGACTGGCCGACTGTTGTCTGCAAGACAACATGAACTATGGCTTCATTGCCAGTAGATGAATCCAATGCCATTGCTTCTTTATTCAAGCAGCTCGACAGAATGCCAATCCTAAGAGCACGGGTTCGATTTCCGGCTGAGTCGGAGATTTTCTCGGCTCAGAGACTGGGTGTTGTGTTGTCCTAACCATCTTCATTTCAGCCCCATCGACGCGCAAGTGGCGTCAAATCGAAAGACTTGCACCCGGCGAACGGTCTACCCGACGGAAGGCCCTAGTCAAACGACATTTACAGCTTCCCACTTGGCCAGGCGAAGCTGAGTACACCCCGTTCCAGAGATTCACACTTTAGAAAAAATCGAAGGAGGTACCAGAAATGGAACCCTTGTCCTTCCACTGAGCAGGAGGTTACGATAACTATTCGGTTCGGAGGTGATCAGGATAGTTGACTGAAAAACATAATGATATGTGATCCTTTTCTTCCTTATGATAATACTTGCTTACGCTGCATTCTGGCAGCTGTGCCAACAGCGGTCGCAGATTACTTACACCCGTCTTAAGGTTTCTTCGTTTGGCTTCTTCTTGTTATTTATTTCACCATTTTTACGTAATTTTTTAGATCCTTGAGACTGATGCATGGGCACAGTTTTATTTTTGTCTAAAGTTAACGTCCATAATTTCTCTGCATCACATGTTATCACTTGCCCAGTCACTTCTTTTTTTAATGATTAAAAAAATTTCTTGCATTTAAGTTTTCAATGTATTTCATTTGATTACTTTTCGAAACGTTATTAGAGTTATAAGCGAACCAATTACAATTTTTGAAAATAATTATCGTCCGTGCCTGTGACTTCTAGGTTAGCGATATATCTGATTAATAATATTTCGCCTTCATTCACAATAATTTTGTTTTCTAATTACCATCAGTGCGTTACGTTGCCACTACTCCATTTTCAAGGGCTTTATAGACATAATAGGCGTACGGCGGCTTCAGATATGCCACTGTTAGGTGAAAAATTGAAGCAGGTGCAATGCCCATTATTTCTATACAGATCTCGAAAATAGAGGTGCAGCTTCGAAACGCTTTGAACAATAATTAGAAAATTTAAAAAAAATGTTGTGATTGAAGATGGAATATTGCTAATCAAATATAGCCCCAAATTGGGAAATATTGAATTGGGGGAGGAAATGATTTCCACTCAATGTTTCAGTATTGTTCCTCTTACTCTGGTAAGTTCAGGACAGACGGAACGGATATATCTCTCTTCCGATTCTCCGTATTTTTGTAAGTATTCGGTGCTTCTGGATTCCTGCCAGTACTTTCTTTACCCACAATCTACAAGATATTTTCAGTAGAGGAATTCATTGTACCTTTACTGGCCGTACCCACTAGACGAAAGTTCCACGTCAAACACTGTCAACTAATTTTACTTACACTAGTAAGTTTCAAGTAATCAGGGACTGAATTTATACATTATGAATGATAGAAACTTACCTACCTATCACTCGAAAACTGGATTTGTTATTAAGATTTACAGATAATTATGACGTGTAGACTTATATTTACATTAGGTTACAAAACTTAAGCAGAAAACAGTTCGATGAAATTTGGAGCAAACATAGAAAGCACTGCTGCTGTATAGTACATACGGTAACTGAAAGTAATACGTAGTGAGACGAACAGATATACACTGAAGCGCCAAAGAAACTTGTACAGGAATGCATATTCAAATACAGAGTTGTGTAAGCAGGCAGAACACGGCGCTGTGGTCGGCAAGACCACAAGTGTCTGGCGCAGTTTTTAGATCGGCTGCTGTTGCTGCAATGGCGGGTTATCAAGATTGAAGCGAGTTTTGATGTGTTATAGTCACGAGCGATGGCACTAAGCATTCCGAGGTAGTGATGAAGTGGGGATTTTCCAGTACGCCGATTTCACGAGTGTACCGTGAATACCAGGAATCCGCCATGTTTTAAATTTTGAATCCGGTAAAACATCAAATCTCCGACATCGCTGCGGTCGGGAAAAGATCCTGCAAGAACTGGACCAACGACGACTGAAAAGAATCGTTCAAAGTGACAGAAGTGCGACCCCTCCGCAAATTGCAGCAGATTTCAATGTTGGACATCAACAAGTTTCAGCGTGCGAAACATTCAACGAAACGTCATTGCTATGGGTTTTCGGAACCGAAAACCCATTAGTGTACCCTTGATAACTGCAGGACACAAAACTTTACGCCTCGCCTGGGCCAGTCAACACCGACATTGGACTGTTAATGACCGGAAACATGTTGCCTGGTAAGACGAGTCTCGTTTCAAATTGTAGCGAGGGGATGGATGTGTACGGGTATGGAGACAACCTCTTTTTTTGAATCCATGGACCCTGCGTATCAGCAGGGGATTGTTCCAGCTGTCGGAAGCTCTGTAATGGTGTGTGGCGTGTGCAGTTGGAGTGATATGAGACCTTTAATACGTGTAGGTACTACTCTGGCAGGTGACACTTACGTAAGCATCCTGTCTGATCACCTGCATCCATTCGTGTCCATTGTCAATTCCGACGGACTTAGGCAATTCCAGCAGGACAATGCGACACCCGACGTGTCTAAAACTACTATAGAGTGGCTCGAGGAACCTCTTCTGAGTTTAAACATTTCCGCTGACCACCAAACTCCCCAGAGCATATCTTGAATGCCTTGCAACGTGCTGTTCAGAAGAGATCTCCACATCCTCGAACTCTTATAGTTTTATGTACAGCCGTTTATCATTCATGGTGTCAGTTCCCTCCAACACTACTTCAGACGTTAGTCGAGTCCATGTCACGTCGTGTTGCGGCATTCCTGCGTGCTACACGATATTGGCCAGCTGTGGTAGTTTCTTTGGCTCTTCAGTGTAAGAACTTTGCTCAAAGATAATAACAACAGTAAAGTCACAGCGACTCATTATGGTCCCCTGGACATTACCAACGGTGGGACAAGTTCTTGCAATAGGGTGTGTGATCACCACGGACGGGAGTGCGTGCCCTGCATTGCTCCTACGCTGGTCCCAGTGTACGTAGGGAGTTCTTGTGGTAGGGCGTTCCATCCCTTCACCAGCGCGACTTAAAAGTGATAAATAGTCGTTGGAGCACATGGACGTGCTGCAATACTTCTTCCGAATGCCGCGCTGCATCCCACCCGTGCCTGATGAGAGTTACGTCTGGGTAATAGGCATGCCAGTCCATTCGCCGAACATCCTCTCATTACAAGAGCTTCTACACCTGCGCTGTCCGATGCGGTCGGGCCCTGTCATGCATAAAAATTAAGTCAGGGCAGAATGCAGTCCTGAAAAGACGCACATGGCGAAGGAGTACAGTGTCACGATAACTTTAGTCACGATGTCAGTAGGCTCTTGTAACATTGCCTCCGCACATCATAACACATGGTCCACCGAAACTATTATGTCCGACAGTGTTCCTGGGTGCATTATATGTTCCCACTCTCGTCATATGGAGATACGTCCAGCATTGTCCAACGTGGTCGTTTTCGTGTTATTGTTAAAGTTCCAGTGTGATTATGGTCTTTTAACGTAAGAGTCATTTTTGTTCGTTTAATTGCGTATTTCTTTCAGTTGTAGCAGTTCTTTCTATTTATGGTCCAAGTTCCACTGAGGTATGTTACCAGGCAGTGGCACGCAATGCGAAAGTCACTTTCGTCCCTAAGATTCGACTACCAATGCAATTAGCAGGTCAAACAGACGGGTATGAGTTCTCTTATCAACTGTATACTGGCTATGGAACATAGTGGGAAAGGCCATATTTATAATGAAACAAAATGGAAGTATGTGGCTGTATTTTAACGTGAAGATTGTTAAGGGCACGAAATTTTAACGACGCTTATTAATTTATCCTAATTTTATATTTAGATATCTAATTTACCAATCCATTACTTCTTTTACGTGGTGCTTTAATCTTAGCGTCTGTCTTTCAAAACAGAGATGCACTTCAATGATTACATACAAAAAGCTAAAAAATAGCTTGTAATCAAAGTAACAACTTATTTCGCTCGTGTGTAGAATGACTACATTGTTTCAATTCAGCCCACAGCTCGTGGTCGTGCGGTAGCGTTATCGCTTCCAACGCCCGGGTTCCCGGGTTCGATTCCCGGCGGGGTCAGGGATTTTCTCTGCCTCGTGATGGCTGGGTGTTGTGTGATGTCCTTAGGTTAGTTAGGTTTAAGTAGTTCTAAGTTCTAGGGGACTGATGACCATAGATGTTGAGTCCCATAGTGCTCAGAGCCATTTTTCTTGTTTCAATTCATATTTTCACCGACGGAACTGATATGGGTCGCAAACGGAATCCAGGAAAAACTTTCATCGCCTCTTTTCTATAGTCGCGCTGTTGATGCTGCAGCATAATTTGACTTTCCTCCTTTTCTCTTCTTTCCTCGCCTACCTCAGTCTCACTTATGGAGAAGGGAGGGGTTACCAAAATTAAGCCGGCCGAAGTGGCCGTGCGGTTAAAGGCGCTGCAGTCTGGAACCGCAAGACCGCTACGGTCGCAGGTTCGAATCCTGCCTCGGGCATGGATGTTTGTGATGTCCTTAGGTTAGGTAGGTTTAACTATTTCTAAGTTCTAGGGGACTAATGACCTCAGCAGTTGAGTCCCATAGTGCTCAGAGCCATTTGAACCATTTTGAACCAAAATTAATTCTAAGAAACGTTGAGAAACTACAATCTACTCTGCTTTTCCCAATCCTTTACCCCCCTTCTACTGGCCAGCTCGGTTTCAACACGCTGGAGTTTTCAGATTTGAATGACAGCTGCAAAATTGCTTTTATTATAATGTGGTGCGTGTTCAGCCTGCAGAACTTCTGCCAGAGGTAGTATTATTCAACACTAGCGTCTGTAAGAGGTAAAGTGTTTCTTGTTTTTCCTTCTGTCTTCCTGAACATTTTTCAGTCTCTTTTTCTGCCCTGTCTTTTCTCGGTGTCTCTCAGAAAACTTTTTATTTCTATCTTTTCTCCTCAGTTCGTGACAGCAGTCGCCTTAACGGCTGCATATGGGACGCACCGTACGGCCGAGAGCAGTTCAAAAGCCATTATCTTAGCGGCCACTCCGCCCGAATGCGAACGAATATAAAGGACGCGCATTCATCATTTAAAGGCCCCTAGAAGCACGCTGCGCGCACACATTACTCACCGCGTACGGTCGGTTCGCGCATGCGCGCACGCGCAGGTGTCAGGTATCACATTGTAATTCAAATACCTTCATTAATATTCATGCGCGTGCCCCGTCCGGCACTATACGTTACCGCATCTCGAAATCTTTGACGATGATAAAATAACCAACTGGGCTAGATCGCCGAGCCGCAAATTCCCCTCTCGACTCGTCGGGCGTGCTCACTCGTCCTGCAATTAGTGGCGTAATGCGGCGATCCTCCTCAACGTCTTACCCCCCTGGCGGCTCTTTTTGCCTCCAACAGTAGGCTATTTCCACGCGTGAAGGCATTCCTGAGTTTCTGCTGCGATGTACACCGACGTAGGAGTGATTGACCAGCGTTCGTTTTTGACGGATTCGAAGAGAAAGTTGATACACGCGTATTATATGGTGTCTTCATCCATTATATTCACAGTAGGCATATTAATATTACGGCAGTTAGACAGAACAACGTGTCACAGTGTTTACGTGTGAAAGGTCAACGTTTTGTGTTAGAGGGATGAAATAAAAAATAAGGAAAACAATGTGAAGTGAAA
Source organism: Schistocerca nitens (assembly GCF_023898315.1). Taxonomy (NCBI): domain Eukaryota; kingdom Metazoa; phylum Arthropoda; class Insecta; order Orthoptera; family Acrididae; genus Schistocerca; species Schistocerca nitens. Next base: position 269,922,086 of record NC_064618.1, read on the forward strand.
ACTAAGAAAACCAATGTGAAGTGTCCAGCTTTTAACTTCCTATATGTTCCTCTTTAATAAGGTGTAAACGAATGAAAGTGACATCACTGTGTGTGCCGGCCGCGGTGGTCTCGTGGTTCTAGGCGCGCAGTCCGGAACCGTGCGACTGCTACGGTCGCAGGTTCGAATCCTGCCTCGGGCATGGATGTGTGTGATGTCCTTAGGTTAGTTAGGTTTAAGTAGTTCTAAGTTCTAGGGGACTTATGACCACAGAAGTTGAGTCCCATAGTGCTCAGAGCCATTTGACATCACTGTGACGACCATCTTGACAACTCACGCTTTACAACTGATGATGGTGTATGTAGGATGTTTAGGTTTTTATGTTGGTAACGCCACGTAGTGCTATGTATGAAAATCACTGACTCTGCTGTGTGCAGTCTGTGGCTGGTTTGCATTGCTAGAATATTTACTATTATAGTGTTGGGCAGCTGGATGTGAACAGCGCGTAGCGTTGCGCAGTTGGAGGTGAGCCGCCAGCAGTGGTGGATGTGGGAAGAGAGATGGCAGAGTTTTGAGAGCGGACGATCTGGACGTGTGTCCGTCAGAAAAACGAAATTTGTAAGACTGGGTGTCATGAACCTTTTGAACACTATTAAGGTAAATACATTGTTGGTTCTCTATCAAAATCTTTCATTACCTAACTATGCCTATCAGTAGTTAGTGCCTTCCGTAGTTAGAATCTTTTATTTAGCTGGCGGTATTGGCGCTCGCTGTATTGCAGTAATTCGAGTAACGAAGATTTTTTTGAGGTAAGTGATTCATGAAAGGTATAGGTTATTGTTAGTCTGGGCCATTCTTTCGTAGTGATTATTGAAAGTCAGATTGCATTGCGCTAAAAATATTGTGTGTCAGTTTACTGATGATCAGAATAAGTAAAGAGAGAAATGTCTGAGTACGTTTAGTTTTGCTCATCTGTTTGAAAATCAAATAACGTAAGGGGTTTACCAGCACAGTAATTCACAAATTTTTCCAAGGGGACGGTTCAATGGGAACATTAAACAGAATTAACAGAAGATAAACTAGAGTTACTGGACGAAAAATCACTTGGGCTTCGTCAGATTTAAAGGTGTTATGATTACTTGATATGATCGTTCAGTTCAGGAGGCGATCCATGATTTTGTGCTGCAGTCTTCTTTTCGAAACTGATTTATTTGTCAGGATCGCTATGTTAATACTATTACTAAATTACTAGTTTCGGCAATGTATACAGCCATCTTCAGATCGAGAAAAGGTATTTCGAGGTTACAGGCCTACAGTCATATAAAAATTGTAGCACGGCATGTACAACAGCTCAGCGACAAAAATTAGACACCCATAAAGAAGAGCAATGCATACACCACTCTGTCACCTGAGGACTAAACAGTAAGCTATAAAACGATAACTCATAAAATTCTGCTCATATGGACGGCTTCAATCCATCAATATATTGACGAATACTTCTGATAAATAAAGTTTTAAATTAAGATGTACCATAAGAAAGTCGAAACATTACAATGACGTACCAAGTGTGCTATCATGTTCGTCCCATTCGTACTCCATGTCGTATATACTTTGTGACAGCACTCCTGGCATGTCGTTGTAATGCCTCGACTTTTTATGGTAAGTTTTTATTTAAAATTTTACTTAATAAAGGTATTCGTTGTTATCTGTTGACTTTGGATAGCATCTACACACATGAGCAGAATTTTATGAGAATTATTATTTTACAGCATATTGCATAGTCCTCATTTGACAAAGTTGCGTATGGATTGTATGATGTAACTACGACTGCCCAGTTTAGGGGCATGTAATTTTTGTCACTTTTTGTGTGTGCCCCACAACAATTTTCGTATGATTTTATGCCTGTAACATCGACATATTTTATTTTTATAGATGTGAGGATGGCAATCCACGTTGTCGAACCTAGTAATCCAGCAATTTTATTAACATAGATATCTTCGCAAATAAACTGATTTTACAAAAGAAGACTGCAGTACATAAAGGTATGTAGCAAAACAAGTTTTACTAGTGCTTAGCAAACAAAGGAAGGACGAAGAAAAACGAAAACATTATCATTGAAAAACGAAAACATTATCATTGAAATAAGAACACCGTGAATTCATTGTCCCAAGAAGGGGAAACTTTATTGACTCATTCCTGGGGTCAGATACATCACATGATCACACTGACAGAACCGCAGGCACATAGACACAGGCAACAGAGCATGCACAATGTCGGCACTAGTACAGTGTATATCCACCTTTCGCAGCAATGTAGGCTGCTATTCTCCCATGGAGACGATCGTAGAGATGCTGGATGTAGTCCTGTGGAACGGCTTGCCATGCCATTTCCACCTGGCGCCTCAGTTGGACCAGCGTTCGTGCTGGACGTGCAGACCGCGTGAGACGACGCTTCATCCAGTCCCAAACATGCTCAATGGGGGACAGATCCGGAGATCTTGCTGGCCAGGGTAGTTGACTTACACCTTCTAGAGCACGTTGGGTGGCACGGGATACATGCGGACGTGCACTGTCCTGTTGGAACAGCAAGTTCCCTTGCCGGTCTAGGAATGGTAGAACGATGGGTTCGATGACGGTTTGGATGTACCGTGCACTATTCAGTGTCCCCTCGACGATCACCAGTGGTGTACGGCCAGTGTAGGAGATCGCTCCCCACACCATGATGCCGGGTGTTGGCCCTGTGTGCCTCGGTCGTATGCAGTCCTGATTGTGGCGCTCACCTGCACGGCGCCAAACACGCATACGACCATCATTGGCACCAAGGCAGAAGCGACTCTCATCGCTGAAGACGACACGTCTCCATTCGTCCCTCCATTCACGCCTGTCGCGACACCACTGGAGGCGGGCTGCACGATGTTGGGGCGTGAGCGGAAGACGGCCTAACGGTGTGCGGGACCGTAGCCCAGCTTCATGGAGACGGTTGCGAATGGTCCTCGCCGATACCCCAGGAGCAACAGTGTCCCTAATTTGCTGGGAAGTGGCGGTGCGGTCCCCTACGGCACTGCGTAGGATCCTACGGTCTTGGCGTGCATCTGTGCGTCGCTGCGGTCCGGTCCCAGGTCGACGGGCACGTGCACCTTCCGCCGACCACTGGCGACAACATCGATGTACTGTGGAGACCTCACGCCCCACGTGTTGAGCAATTCGGCGGTACGTCCACCCGGCCTCCCGCATGCCCACTATACGCCCTCGCTCAAAGTCCGTCAACTGCACATACGGTTCACGTCCACGCTGTCGCGGCATGCTACCAGTGTTAAAGACTGCGATGGAGCTCCGTATGCCACGGCAAACTGGCTGACACTGACGGCGGCGGTGCACAAATGCTGCGCAGCTAGCGCCATTCGACGGCCAACACCGCGGTTCCTGGTGTGTCCGCTGTGCCGTGCGTGTGATAATTGCTTGTACAGCCCTCTCGCAGTGTCCGGAGCAAGTATGGTGGGTCTGACACACCGGTGTCAATGTGTTCTTTTTTCCATTTCCAGGAGTGTATTTGCTGAGCTGGCGTGCCACATTTTATCTGTTTTCAGTGGTGGTTTCCGAGTGGCACCGTGTCTTCAAAATTATTTTCATCCATATACTACACTTTACGTCCTGTGAGATGTAAGAACGAAGAACATTGACACTGGCGTGGTCGCACAGAAACTTTCTCAGGTTTTAAGTAGACTGCTAAAAGCTCTGTTGAGCTATAAGGAAAACCCTTTTTACGTGCTGCAACGGTGATATTTACTACAGGCTTGTAACAAGCCTGTTTATTCGTAATAAAGGCAGGTCTGATTTAGAACAGAATTTGCGATGACAAGAACTACAGATTGAATCCAACAATGTGAATGTTACAAATTAAGGTTTATAAATGTGGAGTGATATTTCACGAAAATGCTGAAGAAACATATTTTTGAGGTGTTGGTTTACTTCATGTATCTGTTACTTCTCTACCCTGCTATGAGAAATAACATGTTAAAAGAAAATAACTGCTAGACTTTTGCACGTTTCTGGACATTCTAACTTAATATGGACAAAATAATAAACACTGTCTTTAAAAGGAATTTCCACCTTTGGTTTTCGCAATAAAGTCAATCGTCTATGTTGAGCTCAAACTGAATAACTTACCATCCACGCCAGAAGAACATTTCTTCCATAATTTCGACTGTTTACCCTTTGAACCTAGCAATGCCAACGCATATTCAGCACCGTATGCTAGCAATGGGCGCGGAGGGAGGGAGGAGGGCTAGTTACTTAAGGACTACCACATGAAAATATAAATTTCTATAATTATCGTCGAACACTTCAGTTACACGTTTTGATTGATTTTAACTGAAAAAAATTAAAACAATTATAGAATCTACTACAAGAAGTCGTTAAAAACAATAATTTCTTTTTCAGATTTTAAAATACGAACCTCACGACTAGATAATAATATTTGCAAAAGGTGGGCAAGAAGTATCTCCCAGTTAATACTGCTAAGGTTTAAAAAGCTGATAACATTGTTACAATGTGTGTTCTGTCATTTGTTAGTTTACATAACGTTTACCTTACCAACCAAGCGAACTTAGTTAATTTACAATACAATACAACAAAATGAAAAGCGGATAAAAATTTAAATCAAAGAAAGATATAAAGAACTTAATTCGTTAACTTTTATGCTGTGACGTATTTTTCCACATGGGAGAAAACCTCTTTTTTTACCAGCTTTAAAAATATAGAATCCTAATTTAAAATTACATGAAAGAAGTTTCCCTTCTTAAAAACAACTATTAAATGTCGAAGTTGCGCCAGCAATGGAACGCCTGTGACAGAATTCCCCTTTCATGTATCAGTGGCTAAAAGGCAATAAACTATTAACGCGCTTTGGCATAAAACGCGTCATTATTAGGACTGGCAAATTTGTCAAGAGATAAAATTAATCGCTGAAATAAAATACACGAGTCATCCATAGCATCCACAATAAGGACGAGTATTCACTGCAGTGTAACTACATACCTATCAGCATTCATAGTCGGCTACAGAAAAAATTTGCTTTAAGTGATGACTCGAGAAATATGTGTGAACGACCTACGCTATCAACAGGATAGGGCAATGGTCGGCCATTTTAGAGTCAGTTATTCAGAAAGAACTGGGATGCCTTTGACATCACCTCACACGGTGGAACGATACAGGGACGTGAATGCCCTACAAAACATTTTTGTAGACCGTCTGTTCTGTAGAACAAAGTGGTGTCCAGTATATTCCGAATCACGTAACTGTGTATCGATGAAGATTTAATTTATATGAATAAACTTTGCATCCCAAGAGATTTATCACCTGCTGTGAGTCTTGTTCAGTCAAGTGCTATCTCTTGCAATGTTCATTCACTAGACGCTGATTCAGTCAGTGTCTGAGACAAGTGCAGCTGTTAAACTGGACTATATCTGCTCGAATATATACTCCGAATGGACACACTAATGCTGAAAAAGAGCACTACATGTAAACACTTAGCAGAATATGCGTGCTTAGGAGAAGCGTCGTGTAGTAGCTGTTTAGCAGTCATCATATGAAACCCTGAATGTTGCCGGTGAAATACTATGATAAGTGACATCACGATGACGATGATGGGAGGTTAACTAAATTCAGCGTCTCATTGGTGTATCCCCTTGTTTCCAGTGTATTTCTTCTAAGTAAGGTAGATGGTTGGATTGCTCTTTTTCATTGCCTGCACATTTATTTGAAATATCTGTTTGACCAAATGTACTTCAATTTGACCAACCTTAAAGAAACCAAGGTCGCTTACGTACCCTAATTTGATGGCGCTCACTAAAGATGATCAGCTACTAATGATGCAAATGTAATTTAAATATATGGCTTTAGAAGGAATGAAGGGTGTTGTTGCGAAGTTTTTTGGCCCAAGATCGAGCATAAGTTTTCTGGATTAGTTACCAAACGTCTTTGTAGTGTATCATGACGAGAGGAAACGTAACAGTACGAATGGTGGTCCTTCCGATGGATGATTTGTTATAGATGAGAGGAGATTAATAGGTTTGCACCGACGACCTATTATTTTTGTTTTTTAATTTTAAATATTTTATTACCTTCCTGGAAAGGAGCACTGATAATTTAATGACTTTTGATGCTTGAACTTAGTCTTATATTTTGCCATTGAGGTCCTTTTTCATTGGCTGGAGAATGTTCAGACTATAAAACACTATTTTTCGATAACATACGTTTTTGAGTGGGATCCGCCTTTAGAACAACACAGTTTTGTTTCTTGTCCCAGACATGTTTCTCTGCAGTTGCAGCATCATCAGTGGTGTTTTTCATTATTGTGGCTGTTATACATAAGGAATGCTCTTTACTGTTTAAATACATATAAATATTAGTTTCTAAATCGTAATTACAGGTTTTGAAAAACACATAAAATTGTGTCTTCATATCTTCTTACCACATGATGTGGTTTTCAAATGGCTCTGAGCACTATGGGACTCAACATCTTAGGTCATAAGTCCCCTAGAACTTAGAACTACTTAAACCTAACTAACCTAAGGACATCACACACACCCATGCCCGAGGCAGGATTCGAACCTGCGACCGTAGCAGTCCCGCGGTTCCGGACTGCAGCGCCAGAACCGCACGGCCACCGCGGCCGGCTGTGGTTTTTCAGTGACTGTTTTTCTTTACAGTTTGTCATCTCCAACTATATACAACTTAAAGTAGGCTAAATACTTATGCAAAAATTACGATTTCTAAACTGTTATGGATGTGCCTAAGATTAATAATTAAGGTGAAAGGTTGTGTGTGTGTGTATATCTATTTACATTATGTTTCACTTTCGGTTTCTTTTAGCGTCATCTTCTTCATTCTCAAGTTCTATGTGTTGAGTTGTCACTGTCACTGTTTACGAGATGTAATAACAAGATTGCGGACAGTGTAACAGTAGAAGGTGTGAAAAACAAGATGGCAGACAGTGAAACAGTTGAAGACGTCACTGGCCAATGTTTGAATTTCTCAGAGGTGTGTGTGTGTGTGTGTGTGTGTGTGTGTGTGTGTGTGTGTGTGAGTGTGTGTGTGAGAGAGAGAGAGAGAGAGAGAGAGAGAGAGAGAGAGAGAGAGGGAGAGGGAGAGAGAGAGACTATGACAGTATCACTGTTATAGAAGATTAGTTTGGTATACCTTGTGCTTCGTGAGAGGAAATCGATACCGTGTTTAGTAAGAGATTGATGGCAGTAGTAAAATCCAATCTCGTCTTCACCTCATACTGTTTATTCTTTTTTGAAATTCGGTGTTTTATGCCAGTTATATGCAGAGAGTTGCGTTTTCTAACTGTGCAGCGGGCCACAGGTGAAGGTAGTGAACGGTTGTGCTATGACAGAATAGGACAGATCTCTATCAGCTGGATTCTGAATGTGATGGAACCCCACGCCCTAGCACAGTTTCGTGACGACATTAAGCACCGAATAATGCTAGCTGCAACTATTTCTCGTAACTTCGCATGCTACATCGTAGACCCCCTTACTTTGTTTCGGCCTCTGTAACGCAATGGATTCAATCGGAAGCAAGTTCCAGGAAACGAAACATGTTAACACCTGGTAACTCTAAATGCCGCCCACCAATTTCGGTCTGGATGTAATATTAACTGTTATCGTCTAGGTGATAAAGTTAGCGAAAGGAATAAATGGCAAAGACATTGTTCTTCCTGTGGGGTCGAGTTGCATTACTCAGGCTTGAAACGCACTGATTATAAACGAAACTTAATTAGTTCTTAAATCTGACTCCATTTGCAACGTGGAAGTGCTCAGCGACCGTACTTGTCTCAAGTCGTGAATTAATTTAGAGTTGTCAGTTATAATTTGTGTTTACTCTTGCAGATCTAGATTTCGGTCGCTGAATGACCATCTTCAACACAGCAGAAAAGCTAATATATTTCAGCCGTTATTTTGCGTAGTCCCTTTTGGACTATATGTGTTACGACTTCAAACTGCACTGTTAATTTTGTCTGCTGTAATGAAGATAGCCACTCATTGACCGAAATAAAGATCTGCTACAATACACATTCTTTCACCTACTGAAACTTAATTATCCTATGTCTACAGTAAATTAATGGATGTTTCACCATCTGTAGACACGAAAGTAATAACGAGTAATATTGTACAACGAATCTGGCCGACATCTCACCAAGAGCAGTTGACTAATAGTAGACGCCTTGTTTCCTTGGCTTGTTTTAACGAAGCGACGGACCTTACACCACCGTGAACGTTTGGAAATTTGTGCTAAGGTGTTAAGGGACCAAAGCTTACACGCTACTAAATCTAACTTAAAATGTAACTTAAACTAACTTACGCTAAAGACAACACACACACACACACACACGCCCGAGGGAGGACTCGAGGGGTGGGCAGGGGGGGGGGGTGATGTGATCTGTGTGGACCGTGGCAAGGCGCCCGAGACCGCGTGGCTGCTCCGCGCTGCGCCCTGAACGTCCCGTCGCTCTTGTACACGGCGAAACTGTTCTGGCCAATGTTCAGCCTAGCCCTGAAAGAATCGATCAAACTTCGATAATGGCGGACGCTGATTCGCGGGGTATTTCACGTGGTTGGATCGTACTAGCACAGAGCAGATCCGAAGTCCTGTTATGCTGCGAGCCTCCTTAATCTCGGCCGTATATGCGCCAAATGCGGCGTGGTCGTATCGAGAAACTCGACGGTGCTTGGAAAGTTTGCAGTTGTGTGTGTGTTGGGGCTTAATGGCGCTCAACAGCGAGGTCATCAGTGCCCTGACACACATTAAAAGGAACGAATGTGGACAGACCTAATAAAATTGAAGCACACACTCAAAGAAAGCAGGAAAAGAAGGAAAATGCTACATAAGAAAGTAAAACCAAAGGAAAGGAAAAACACAGCAACAAGAATGCCACAGGAAATTGTCATTTGCTGGCCACTTACATAAAATATGGGCGAGCTCGTCACACAGTGAGCAAATTAAAATCCTCTCCCTAAAATCTTTGTAAAAACATTTGACATGACACAGAACTTTAAAACTTTAACCACATTCGTCCGAGTGTTGCCTAAAAGTGATGGCAGGTCCGCTGGCAAGTCAGCCGCGGCCCGCTGGTCAGAAAATAAAACACAATCCAATAAAACGTGGCGCACAGTGACCTGGACGCCGCAAGCACCACACATTGGAGGGTCTTCTCGCCGGAGCAGGAAGCCGTGCGTCATAGGGCTGTGGCCTATTCGAAGCCGAGTGAGGAGAACCTCGTCCCGTCGATGGGGCTGAAAGGAAGTACACCACACACGCGTTGTGGGCTTGACTATACGGAGCTTATTGTCAGTCACTTCCAGCCACTCATCCTCCCACCGACGCATGACTCGTGAGCTGAACAGCAAGGTGAGTGCATGCAGGGGGATAGCACACTGAGATAATTGTGGATCGAGACACGCCTCCTTGGCTGCGAGATCTGCCCTTTCATTCCCAGCAATGCCGACATGCCCCGGAACCCAACAGAAAGCTACAACCTTCCCCAGTCGCTGTAGTCGGAGGAGGGCATCCTGGATGGTCTGGACTATTTTGTCTGCCGGATACAAACGTTGCAATGAGTGAAGGGCACTGAGTGAATCGGAACAGACAAGAAATTTAGGAGAGAAAGAATGTCTCATCTGCTCCAGTGCCCGCAAGATCGCAGACGATTCTGCATCAAAGACAGTATAAGTCTGAGGCGATCGGACATTGAGGACACGATCCGGAAAAACAACTGAGCAACCAACGGAATCCCCTTGTTTCGACCCATCTGTAAAAACAGCTACATAGTCGTGGTGCTCAGATAAAATGGCAGAAAATGCTGCATTAAAAACGGTGGCAGGAGTGCAATCTCTCTTGTACTGCAATAAATCTAAAATCACTCCGGGCTTCTTCAGTAACCAGGGTGGCAGGCGGTTAAAACCCTGGATTTGGGGTTGTACAGAGTCCACACCGAGGGACTCCAGCACACGGATCCCAAACGGCAACGTAGCCCGGGGACGGCGGGAAAAAAGGCGGTCCAGGGGTGGATGGGCAACAACATGGTGAGCAGGCGAGCTGGGAGCTGCAAAAAACTTACAAGACTGGCGCACCAGCAGGAGCTGCCGCCGGATGGTAAGTGGCGGTTCGCCAGCCTCAGCACAGAGGCTGGGTACGGGACTGGTCCGATAAGCACCCGTGGCCAGTCGAATCCCAGCATGGTGAACAGCGTCAAGGATCTGCAAATAAGATGGCCTTGCTGACCCAAGTACTGTGCACCCACAGTCCAGCCGTGAACGCACAAAAGCTCGATAAAACTGGAGACGCGCCCTGTCCGCTCCCCAAGACCTGTGGCTGAGGCACTTGAGGATGTTCAGTGCCTTCAGGGTTCTGGCTTTCAAGTCACGTAGGTGTGGCAGCCATGACAACCTGGAGTCAAAAATTAGGTCCAGAAACCGCACAGTGTCTCTAAAATGTAGGACAGTATCCCCCATATGCAAGGCAGGCAAAGTAAAAAGACGAGAACGATTAAAATGAACACAAACACACTTATCGGCAGAAAACCGAAAACCCGTCTTTGCAGCCCACTCCTCTAACCGCCGCACTGTTAGCTGCAACTGACGGCTCACGGTTGCAACACTGGAGGAGGAACAGAAAACAGAAAAGTCGTCCACAAACAAGGAGCACTGTACTGGACTCCTCACTGTAGACGTTATACTGTTGATGGCTATGGCAAAGAGGGTAACGCTTAAAGCACTGCCCTGGGGGACACCGTTCTCTTGCTCAAAGCGATTAGACAGTGTGTTACCAACGCGGGTCCGAAAAAACCGCTAAGACAGGAAAGACCGAATGAAAATGGGGAGGCGGCCACGAAAGCCCCATTGATGCAGTTGTGCAAGAATACAGTGTCTCCAAGTAGTATCATATGCCTTACTGATATCAAAGAAGATACCGATACAGTGATGCTAACGGAGGAAAGCCTGCTGAATAGCCGCCTCCAGGAGGGTCAGGTTATCGACCGTGGACCGAAATTTTCGGAATCCACATTGAAAGCGGCTAAGGAGCTGTCTGGTCTCTAACAGCCAGACCAGACGACGGTTAACCATCCATTCCAGGGTCTTTCCGACACAGCTTGTCAAGACGATACTACGATAACTACTGGGACATGTGCGGTCCTTTCCTGGTTTGAGGAGAGGGATGAGGATTGCCTCCCTCCACGAGGTGGGGAACACTCCTGTCTGCCATATGAGATTATAACATTCGAGGAGGATTTCCTTTGACGCCGCTGGCAGATGTCGAAGCATGGAGTACAGGATGCGATCGTAACCTGGTGCAGTGTCAGAAGTCTCAGTAAGTGCCGATTCAAGTTCCCACAGGGAGAAAAGGGAGTTGTAGGCCTCAGAACTGTTCGACCGAAAGTCCAAGTTCGCTCTTTCGACAGTCGCACGGTAGCGACGAAACGCTGGATCCTGGGTTTCAGTGGCAGTACTTTGTGCAAAATGCTCTGCCAGCGTCTGTGCAATGGCTCTGGGTGTCGTTTGGAGGCATCCCTGGTTCAGGACTGCAGCTATTGGTAAACGGCTGCGTTTACCGGAAATCCTCCGGATGGCTTCCCATACATTTGTGGAACAAGTGGAACGGTTGATGGAGTCCAGGAACTCCTGCCATGACCTTTTCCTGCTCTCTTTAATGACACTGCGTGCCTTGGCTCTCGCGATTCGAAAGGCGGTAAGACTGACCACTGTTGGGCGGCATTTAAATCGGCGAAGAGCCGCACACCGGTCCCGGATATCTGAACGGCACTCTTCTGTCCACCAAGGCACAAGGCGCCGCTTAAGAGGGCCAAAAGACTGTGGTCAGCAGCATGATGGATCGCAAGTGTTATGTGATCCACCCATTCCTGTACGCTGTTGTGGCGTTCAAAGACAGCCAACCGAGTGAACAGTGACCAGTTAGCCCTGCCAATCATCCACGATGGCGGCCTCTGCTCCAGCAATACACCATCCAGGAGATGAATGCAGATGGGGAAGTGATCGCTGGAATGAAGGTCGTCAATGACCTCCCAGTGAACAGAGTCGGTGAGCAGTAGAGAAATGAGTCGGAGTACCTGTGTTGAGGATGTACAACACTTGAGATGTTAGGAGGTTCTCCAAAATTCGACCTCGAGTGCAAAGAGAAGTGGAGCCCCACAGGACATGATGGGCATTGAAGTCTGCCAGGAGGAGATATGGTCGGGGAAGTTGGTCGATAAGATCTGTGAGAGCGTCTAAGGTTATTGCATCCAGAGGGGGTAAATAAAGGGAGCAAACGGTAAGGCTCCGACGTGAATGAATTTCAACTGCAACTGCTTGCAGGTTAGTATCCATGGGGAGAGCAGAGGAGTGGTGGTCATTATTGACAAACACGGCGACTCCGCCTTTGGCCCTTTCTCCAGTCAGGTCATCTTTGCGGTACAACGTATAGCCTCTTAGTACAGGAGCATCAGATGGTTTTAAATGCGTTTTCTGTAAACACAAGCACAGGGTGCGTTGCCATACTAGGAGGTTCAGTTCCTCCACATGTGCCCGGAATCCATTCATGTTCCACTGTATAATGGGAGCCATCTATCAGGGTGGGAGTACCTTCATTCTCACTTTCTGTCAGGGAGGAGAGCCCACAACAGGTGGAAGTTCAGTTTTGGGGCGAGATGATTGCCCCAGTCTGACATCAACCTCCATCGCCTCTGAAGAGGAGTCGAGAGAGACGTCAGAGAGAATGACATCAACATCAGCAGACTGTATAACTTCAGTTTCCTTTAGTGGGCGAGTCTTTACCTTTGGCTTTGGCTTAGATTTTCTGGCCTGAGGTGGCACTGGAGCCAAAACCTCAGAAGCAGGAGGGGGTGTAGCAGCGCTGGGAAGTGCACAAGACTGGACCCGGGAAGGGGCAGGAAGTTCCATGATGTCAGCTTCCACGGCCTGGTCAGAAGGCCGGGGGGGAGCAGCAGGCTTCACAAGAACGGCAGCAGCACACCAGCATTGACAAACGCAGGTGCTAGTGCTGACAGTAGCAACCTCCGTTTGTGTAGCGGCATCAGTTTTCAAGACTGGCTGTTTCAGAACGGAAGAAAAGGAAGCAGCGAACGTGGGCGGCTGCATGGACCTGTATATTTTCTTTGCCTCACCATACGGGATGCGTTTTATGGTTTCAAGTTCCTGGATCTTTCGTTCCTCAAGGAAAACTCTGCATTCCCTACTCCACACAGGGTGATCCCCAGAGCAGTTGACACACTTAGGAGGAGAGGAGCAACTAACTCCCTCATGGGCGGCTTTACCACATTTCCCGCAAGTGGCTTCCCCTTTACAGCCGAGAGTAGTGTGTCCAAATTGTTGGCATTTAAAACACCGCATGGGGGTGGGGTAATAAGGCCGTACACTGAGACGGAGGAAACCTAACTTCACATGCTCTGGCAATTTGGTGCTATTAAACGTAAGGATAAATGAGTCAGACTTCATGAGAGCACCATCCACCCGTTTCATAATGTGGTGCACGTCGACAATTCCTTCCCGGGACCATTCAGCCTTCAGTTCGTCTTGGGGAATGTCATCGAGATCTCTGCAAGTCACAACACGCTTGCTGTAGTGCAAGGTGTTGTGAAATTCAGTCTCTATCGCAAACTCCCCAAGAAATTGTGCCTTCTGAAGGTTCTGGACTTGCTGGAAGCTAGATGTTTCAACCAACAAGGTGCCATTTCGCAAGCGCTTTACAGATTTTAATGTGCCAGTAATAGCTTCTAAGCCCTTCTGTATATAAAATGGTGAAACTTTTTCGAAACTGTCATCTTTTCTTTTAATTATAAGAAACACATTCTGCGAAGCAGCATGCGTTCTGTTACTACGAACTGTATCAGGAGGACTGGCTACACGAGCCCTCTTGTTAGATTTTGCGTTAGAACCTACCAGCGGCCCACCCTTTCCGCTGGGAGGAGGAGAAGAAAAGTTCGAGGGTTCCATCTCGGTCCCACGAGCAGCTAGGGAAGTCCACCTAGACAGAGCCCCGCGTGCCTAGGTAAGCCTTATACAACTGAGGTGCGGCAGGTTCCCCAGAGGTTGCCCGCTAACGACTGTTCCACCTCAACAGCCATGCATCTCATCAGCGCGCAGCACACCTTGAGATTGAGGGGTTGTTTATAGAGGTTTATTCGATCCTCACGATCCGGGCTGTCAAGCCAAGATCCCCATTCCCTGAGACACACAACATTCCACCGCCGCGCCGCACGGTGGTCGCTGAAGTATGCCCAGAGCCTACAGTGACAGGGAAATGGCGGCGCTTACCAGTCCCCAGCTCAGGAACCCCGGGGTCGCCAAGCCCGTACCCAGCAAATGAATGCTGAGCCCCTGTGGGGCAAGTTTGCAGTTTTCCCACTGCAATGCCGTGTCTTACTCGTGCAGTGCAATCATACTACTGTTTGTGAAAGTTACAAGGAATGGTCTTAATCACTCCAAAACGGGAGGATGATTAGGGCTGTGGAACAATAATAAATTATTAAGACTGCAGAGAGGTGGCGTGGGCGTCGACCAAACAGCGTCCTCTTTTTTGATCAGATATGTTAGGGTTACGCCACAATGAGTCGGTGCAAAGCCGTCAAACGAAGTGGAAACGAGTAAGTGCCGGCATACCTAGTCGACGTCAAAGGGAGCAATCAGTTGGTGAGAAAGTTGGAACGGAGCAGAATGACCGGTCTGCAGGAAAAGGGTTTGCCTTACCGTGATATTGCGGCTCGTACAAGACACGCTGCTTCGATAGTGATACGACAGCGTAACCAATCAATTATTCAAAATGACAGTCACAATCGCATTATTTATTTTGTCGCCAACCGGTTTCAACCCGCGATGGGGTCATCTTCAGGGCAATTTACACCATTTGGTCGCTCGCTGGAGTCGTCACCCTGGATGTGCACGGTTGGTGTCACATACAGACTCGAGAGGTAAATGGACAACACAATATGGCCACAGCGCGGGATGACCACCATCATATCCTCATGGCCGTTGCCGACAGAACCGTTTCGTCCACAGTGTTGGTCCGACACTGGTGGACCGCAACGCGTGTGGACATATCTGTGTCGGCGGTTCGACGCCACCTGCAGAGGCGTCTACTGTTGCCACCAATTCCATTGCTTTGGCTTCCATTTACCGGGAAGCAACAACGCCTCAGATTGCAGTGTTCATCTGAAGGCCTTCACTGGCGTATCGTATGGCAAAAAATAGTGTTCCCGGACGAGCCCTGGTTCAATTTGTCCTACAGCGATAGCCGCGTACGTGTTAGACACTACCGTACTGAACACTATCGGACACACTGCATTCTTGAGCGGTATAGCGGGCAAACACCAAGAGTGATCAGAATGAGTCTTTCACTCTGCAGCGGAGTGTGCGCTGGTAACTTCCTGGCAGACTAAAACTATGTGCCGGACCGAGAATCGAACTCGGGACCTTTGCATTTCGTGAGCAAGTGCTCTACCAACTGAGCTACCCAAGCACGACCCACGCCCCGTCCTTACAGCTATACTTCTGCCAGTACCTCGTCTCCTACCTTCCAAACTTTACAGACGCTCACCTGCGAACCTTGTAGCTTCTGTAAAGTTTGGAAGGTAGGAGACGAGGTACTGGAAGAAGTAAAGCTGTGAGGACGGGGCGTGGGTCGTGCTTGGGTAGCTCAGTTGGTAGAGCACTTGCCTGCGAAAGGCAAAGGTCCTGAGTTCGAGTCTCGGTCCGGCACCGTGTTTTAATCTGCCAGGAAGTTACATAAAGAGTGATGGTTGGAGACGCCATTGCCTGCAATAAGCTATCTTGCCTCCTACGTATTGAGTGCAATCGGAACAGCAACCACATTATCAGGCAGGTTTCCGAGCCTGAGGCGCTGTCACTCCTGCAAGCAATTGTAGATTCCGTACTTCTGCAACACAATGGCCAGCCAAATGTGACGAAGAACGTGGAAACTTCCATCGAAGGACGACAGGAACCACAGTTTATTTGGCCTGAACGTTTGCCTGACATGTCACCAATCGAACATGTATAGGATGTGGTCAGTCGTCCTGATCCTCAGGCACGCACTTTCGAAGCTTTGACGATGCGCCTACGAACTGCGTGGCAGTCTGTTCCCTAACACCGTTCTGTAAGGGTTCCACTGTCCCTTACTCAAACATAATCGAATGTTACTCGCTCAGAGGCCGCGCTTGATTAGCCGAGCGGTCAGGGCGCTGCAGTCATGGACTCTGCGGCTCGTCCCGGCGGAGGTTCGAGTCCTCCCTCGGGCATGGGTGAGTGTGTGTTTGTCCTTAGGATAATTTAGGTTAAGTAGTGTGTAAGCTTAGGGACTGATGACCTTAGCAGTTAAGTCCCATACGATTTCACACACATTTTTTTACTCTCTCAGGTCGAGGATAGACCGAGAATCAATACTCATTCGCCGACTGTACCCAGCGAGCAGTGTCGATGTCAGCAGGAGTGTGGTTGTTTTATGGCGTAGCTGGAGGAGGCATATCGTGGTGCCTGAGAATGTATACCCGTCGTCGTGTGAATTGGTTCAAATGGCTCTGAGCACTATGGGACTTAACATCTGAGGTCATCAGTCCCCTAGAACTTAGAACTACTTAAACCTAACTAACCTAAGGACATCACACACACCCATGCCCGAGCCAGGTTGCGAACCTGCGACCATAGCGGTCGCGCGGTTCCAGACTGAAGCGCCTAGAACCGCTCGGCCACACCGGCCGGCGTGTGAATTGGCCTCCAGTAAATGTACCGAACTGTAACGGGTGTTTTTACCGAGAAGTGATTATAAGTACGGAGTGTCGATATTACCGCGCCGGTCAACGGATTGTAGGGAGGATAACAGAGTGTGACGATATTTCAAGGCATTTTACCTGTGTTGAGATTAACTGTGAATCGAAATATATGACAAGGGGAGTGATTTTATGCATTTGTGCTTAACGAGAATGTATAACTCTACTTTGAGCAAACTTTCGCTACCTTGATTAACGCAAAATTCCTTTTCTATGAATGTAACATTTTTTTAGCAGCCAAAATCCAATTGTAACAACTTCCGTAACGGTTAAAACCATGAAGCACCTATCCATTACGCCATTGTAATTTTATATAAAAGGTTAAGCTACTGTATAGTTCGACCTATATCTCTAACGTCGCTTAGTTGTAGAATTTTGGAACACCTGTTATGTCGAGTATAATGACTTTTCTGGAGACCAGAAATCTACTCTGTAGGAATCAGCATGGGCTTCGAAAAAAGACGATCGTCTGAAACCAAGCTCGCGCTATTCGTCTACGAGACTCAGAGCGCCACAAACACGGGTTCCCAGGTAGATACCGTGTTTCTTGCCTTCCGCAAGGCATTTGATACAGTTCCCCACAGTCGTTTAATGAACAAAGTAAGAGCATATGGACTATCAGACCAATTGTGTGATTGGTTTGAAGAGTTCCTAGATAACAGAACGCAGCATGTCATTCTCAATGGAGAGAAGTCTTCCGAAGTAGGAGTGATTTCATGTGTGCCACAGGGGAGTGTCGTAGGACCGTTGCGATTCACAATATATAGAAATGACCTTCTGGATAACGTCGGAGGTTCACTGAGGCTTTTTGTGGATTATGCTGTAGGATATCGAGAGGTTGTAATTATGAAAGATTTTACTGAAATGCAGGAGGATCTGCTACGAATTGACGCATGGTGCAGGGAATGGCAATTGAATCTGAAAGCAGACAAGTGTAATGTGCTGCGAATACATAGAATACAGCAGGTCAGCAGCTGGAAGCAGTTAATACCATAAATTATCTGGGAGTAGACTTGAGGACTGTTTTAAAGTGGAATGACCATATAAAATTGATCGTTGGTAAAGCAGATGCCAGACTGAGATTCATTGGATGAATCCTAAGGAAATGTAATACGAAAAAAGTGTACACTTGTTCGCCCACTGCTTGAATACTGCTCACTGGTGTGAGATCCGTACCATACGTACCATATAGGGTTGATAGCAGAGATAGAGAAGATCCAACGGAGAGCAGCGCGCTTCGATACAGGATCATTTAGTAATCGTGAAAGCGTTACGGACATGATAGATAAACTCAAGTGGAAGACTCTGCAAGAGAGACGCTCAGTAGCTCGGTACGGGCTTTTGCTGAAGTTTCGAGAACATACCTTCACCGAGGAGTCAAGCACTATGATGCTCCCTCCTACGTATATCTCGCGAAGAGACTATGAGGATAAAATCAGAGAGATTAGAGCCCACACAGAGGCATACCCACAATCTTTCTTTCCACGAACAATAAGAGACTGGCATGGAAGGGAGAACCGATAGAAGTACTCAAGGTACCCTCCGCCACACACCGTCAGGTGGCTTGCTGAGTATGAATGTAGATGAAGATGTAGAAGATTACCATAATTAAATCTGGTGTGTTTGAATACCCAATCCCTCTTTGATTGCATTCCACGACATCTTGAGTCTGACTACAGCATGTGCCCTGTTCACATCATACTGGTTTCTGATGGCCAATACTGGTTTCTGATGGCCATAGTGCATGTACAGTTTTGAAATTCTATTCGTCTGTGTAGTGTCACGTCACTAATCTGTGGAATAAATTTCACTGTAATCGCATGTCTCCTTGTTGCTGCAATTGTCACGAGCAGTAGTGTAATAAAGTTTGAATCTCAGTTCTAGTAGACTGTTTCATCTCGGCCCACCACCTTGTGATCTGCTCAAGCGACACTTCAATTGTGCCAAATAAGCTAGTGTAACAGGTGTTACATTTCACACTACAGTTTGGTTCCACAGTCCGAAGATTTTGTTAGTCACATGACTGACCAAACTGGGAGTCTCCTCCTAGAAGCCTCACGGCATCTATTCCGTCGGTGATCTAGCGGAAAATAGGTGGAGCTACGAAATTTTCGTTGACTAATTTGCGGCGTCAGCTCCCCAACGACGAAAACGAGTTTTCGAAACCCGCTGCGAGGGCCCCACCTATGCTAGCCACAACACGACTACTACCTCATCACTCCAGGCGCCGTGTGGACAAGTCTGTAAAGCAGATACTGTAAACAACGCAATCAGTACGGTGCAGACGTGCCCGGCGCGCCTCCCAGGCGGCTGTTTAGACGTCGTTTCTCTCTTTCGGCCGGACACCTCAATTAAATTTTATGCGGCGACTGCGCGAAAGGTCCCCCACCGTCGATTTCAATTATTCAAAACGGCGCGCGGTCCCGCAGGGTGGCCAACCGTCCGGACGCCGAAAGCGGTCCCTCGGTCCGAAAACTGCGGGCGTCCGAGCTGGGCGGAGCGGCTAACTGCTAGTTAGGCCGCCTGACTTACGGTCCGCGGCGAGGCAAACGCTCCGGCGCCTTCGATGTATGGACGTCGTAAAGCAAGAAAACAATTTCCGTGTGAAAATGCGCGGCCGTAAATTCCGCAGCGCTAGAAAAGCTGCGGAGAGCGAGATTGTCGGAGTGAGAGGGGGGCGGGTGTACTCTCTCTCGCCACGGCTGCGCAATAAACATAGCGCCCGGAGAAAGAGGAGCGGCATCGGCGGGGGCGGAGCGGGAGTGGGCAGAGGAGGCGCGGCGACAGCCAGAAATACGCCTCCAGTGTATAACTCAGCGGCGCAGAGATGAGATCTGTCGACGAAAGGTCCCCCCCGGTGTTCGCCGGCGGCCACTGGCCGTGAATCAGGCTCGCGCTCCCCAACACCTGCTGCCGCCCACTGCTAAGCGGCCGCTCTTGTAACTGAGAACGCGGCGTCTGCTACCTCGGCGCACCCGCGCAGATAATCTGGCAGCTGGTTGATTGATGAAAGGAGGAAGTACAAACATGTTCCGGAAAAATCAGGAATACAGAAATACAAGTCGCTGAGGAATGAAATAAATAGGAAGTGCAGGGAAGCTAAGACGAAATGGCTGCAGGAAAAATGTGAAGACATCGAAAAAGATATGACTGTCGGAAGGACAGACTCAGCATAAGGGAAAGTCCAAACAACCTTTGGTGACATTAAAAGCAACGGTGGTAACATTAAGAGTGCAACTGGAATTCCACTGTTAAATGCAGAGGAGGGAGCAGATAGGTGGAAAGAATACATTGAAAGCCTCTATGAGGGTGAAGATTTGTCTGATGTGATAGAAGAAGAAACAGGAGTCGATTTAGAAGAGATAGGGGATCCAGTATTAGAATCGGAATTTAAAAGAGCTTTGGAGGACTTACGGTCAAATAAGGCAGAAGGGATAGATAACATTCCATCAGAATTTCTAAAATCATTGGGGGAAGTGGCAACAAAACGACTATTCGCGTTGGTGTGTAGAATATATGAGTCTGGCGATATACCACTGACTTTCGGAAAAGCATCATCCACACAATTTCGAAGACGGAAAGAGCTGACACGTGCAAGAATTATCGCACAATCAGGTTAACAGCTCATGTATCGAAGCTGCTTACAAGAATAATATACAGAAGAATGGAAAAGAAAATTGAGAATGCACTAGGTGACGATCAGTTTGGCTTTAGGAAAAGTAAAGGGACGAGAGAGGCAATTCTGACGTTACGGCTAATAATGGAAGCAAGGCTAAAGAAAAATCAAGACACTTTCATAGGATTTGTCGACCTGGAAAAAGCGTTTGACAATATAAAATGGTGCAAGCTGTTCGAGATTCTGAAAAAAGTAGGGGGTAAGCTTTAGGGAGAGACGGGTCATATACAATATGTACAAAAACCAAGAGGGAATAATAAGAGTGGACGATCAAGAACGAAGTGCTCGTATTAATAAGGGTGTAAGACAAGTCTGTAGCCTTTCGCCCCTAGTCTTCAATCTGTACATCGAGGAAGCAATGATGGAAATAAAAGAAAGGTTCAGGAGTGGAATTAAAATACAAGGTGAAAGGATATCAATGATACGATTCGCTGATGACATTGCTATCCTGAGTGAAAGTGAAGAAGAATTAAATGATCTGCTGAACGGAATGAACAGTCTAATGAGCACACAGTATGGTTTGAGAGTAAATCGGAGAAAGACGAAGGTAGTGAGAAGTAGTAGAAATGAGAACAGCGAGAAACTTAACATCAGGATTGATGGTCACGAAGTCAATTAAGTTAAGGAATTCTGCTACTTAGGCAGTAAAATAACCAATGACGGACGGAGGAAGGAGGACATCAAAAGCAGACTCGCTATGGCAAAAAAAGGCATTTCTGGCCAAGAGAAGTCTACTAATATCAAATACCGGCCTTAATTTGAGGAAGTAATTTCTGAGGATGTACGTCTGGAGTACAGCATTGTATGGTAGTGAAACATGGACTGTGGGAAAACCGGAACAGAAGAGAATCGAAGCATTTGAGATGTGGTGCTATAGACGAATGTTGAAAATTAGGTGGACTGATAAGGTAAGGAATGAGGAGGTTCTACGCAGAATCGGAGAGGAAAGGAATATGTGGAAAACGCTGATAAGGAGAAGGGACAGGATGATAGGACATCTGCTAAGACATGAGGGAATGACTTCCATGGTACTAGAGGGAGCTGTAGAGAGCAAACGCTGTAGAGGAAGACAAGAGATTGGAATATGTCAAGCAAACAATTGAGGACGTAGGTTGCAAGTGCTACTCTGAGATGAAGAGGTTAGCACAGGAAAGGAATTCGTGGCGGGCCGCATCAAAATCAAACCAGTCAGTAGACTGATGAAAAAAAAAAATTGTGATCTCACATAGAGTATTGGCTTTCAGGGATCTAATTAGAGGTCCTGATTCGTTCTCTCGCTGATGCCTCCTATCAGGCTACGAGACAAAATCACAGTAACAGTCAGAACTTTGTTACACCCTTAGTTAATGAAAATTTTGGATATGTTAGGTGAAGGTCGATTTCGCTTTAGGAAAGTGTGGTGTCCCCGCACTCCAACCGCGTGCTGCTACTGTCGACGCCGTAGAGCTGCTACTGCCACAGCTCTCGCAGTGGAGCTGAGACACGATGCGCGATGACGTAGGTCCCTGTTGGTGAACGGGAGACAGAAATGCGAACTAGTACGATGGGTGCTTCTTCTGATTTAAGATTGAATGATTCATTGCCCGGATATGCAGTAATTGTTAAAGCTTAACCTCTTCCGCATCGTACACACTACCAATTGCGAGCAAACATTGTAAATATCAGTCTTCTCGTACGTTGTTGACTCGTTGCTACGGAGTTGTTGAAATTGTATGAAGCGATATCCACAGATACTCTTTGATCACGTCTGAGTGAACCTACGCCGTAATGTTAAAAAAAATGTTCAAACGTTCTCTTTTCAATTAATGAACTAGGTATTTTGATATTCAGATTAAATTGTCCCTGCTGAACAGCCTTTGGTTAACTATCATTGATTAAATCACTTAATAATGTAGTCCACGCTTGATATTTCACTTGGAACGAACAGTTTATTGTTCCTTGGCCACTAAATACGTTATAACTTTCGCACCACACGCACACGCAGTTGGTTAAAATTTATCTTTCGTTCAATCAATATAATTAGGAAACTGATTTGTGAAGGAAGAAAGCCAATGGAATGTCAGGTAATTATAGTAATTGTGTTATTATTTTTCACTGTTGCTGCGCTATAACTTGGTTATTGTACGGAAAGCTGTTACATTTGAGAGACAGGAAAGCGTATTGTCTGGATGTAGAGAAATTCATTAAATTTAAAATCTGCCTTGAGCAGTTAATCTCAATATACTGTAAACATGGTGGTGTTATTTTTGCGCATATTCCATTTTCTTACCAACCTTTCTCTTATAATTCTTTTTAATGGATTATCCAACCAACTATGCTCGATTTGCAATCAACAGAGAACTCATTCCACCTCTCGAGTGTCTCTGCATAGCGGCGCGCAAGACAGAGCAGTACTGCAACGCGTTATGCAGATTTGCGCAGATTAGAGGTAAGGAGGAAATATTTTGATTGTTTTATTTATTCAGTCAGGGCCAACTTACGTTTTTCAGAGACAGTTCTTTTATCAAATTTTACAAAGCCAATGACTCTACGTTTCATGTCTATGTTAATCATTCAGGCAGTTCACACTGTTCAAAGTTCTTGCAGTCAGATTGCTAACTTTTACACCTATGGTCATCAGTTCCCTAGAACTTAGAACTACTTAAACCTAACTAACCTAAGGACATCACACAACACCCAGTCATCACGAGGCATCGAAAATCCCTGACTCCGGCGGGAATCGAACCCTTGAACGTGGGCGCGGGAAGCGAGAACGCTACCACACGATCACGAGCTGCGGACTTTACAGTGTGAAAGACTTCCCTTTTCATTACGACAATTAACTACCATCACAGTGCAGCTTTGCTTTCACAATACTACAGTTGATTTACTGTCACAATGTAATTCAGTCCATATGTATATTTCTTTAAGTTAACTTCCGCTGTCACGTCAGTGCACATTAAAAACAGACTTGTGCCACTTCCGTTTGGGACCAGAGACTGTAACAACGAGCTAGTAGGCTGGCGCCATTATCCATTTTGGCGCATTTATCTGTTTTGTAGTATAACTCACAGTACGTCGTTTCAAAGCAACTGTGCACTGAAAATTTATTGTAAAGTCGTTATCTTTTTCTTTAAATGGCACGTATTAATGTATATCAGTGGTGTCTGTGTCAAGATATCGTAGATGGTTAACCATCTGCCCTGCACGCAGGAGACCGGAGTTCACCTCCCGGCCTTAGCCCAAATTTTCATTTGTTTACAGTTGATC
This sequence comes from Schistocerca nitens, assembly GCF_023898315.1. Lineage (NCBI taxonomy): Eukaryota > Metazoa > Arthropoda > Insecta > Orthoptera > Acrididae > Schistocerca > Schistocerca nitens. Next base: position 269,945,832 of record NC_064618.1, read on the forward strand.
CTTTCATAGCCCGAATGCGTCAGAGATCGGAATGTCCCCTTTCTGAACATAGTTATTAGCGTGTCAACGATATAAACTTTCAAGAGATACTATGATAACGAAGACAGGAGAGTGAATTGTCACGAGTCACAGCGTAGTAGATAGTGTCGTGGATTACGGACGTGCGAGAGGAAAGTATGCGTCCCGCTGTATGATAATATATTTTCATCTTAGTGTTGTTGACACATTCTGGGACTTTCTTAAGAAGATAATACAAGTATATTCTACAACATTCCATGTTATGCAGATTTCGGTCTGGTTGTAGAACAAGGGATGAAATAAATACTCTGTTTCCGAATATGTGTCGATTTTCGAGTGTGCGGAAGGGCTGGGGTTGCCATATTTTCAAAAACAAAAAATGGAGACCTGATCTGCATTTTTAATGGCTGTTGTTTCCAACTCATATAGATACTTTACAGTTACACATAATCTAAAACAACTACACTGTAACATTAATGCTTGTTCTTTGAAGTCACAGTAACATAAGACACATTTTTCAATAAACAAACTAGATGAAAGAAATATTGCATGAATACTAAACACATATTTACTGTGAATTCATACAGTAAAAGAGCAAAACGTTACCTTCCGACATTTAGTTATACTGCATAGGAGTAAATCCTGATACCGCATATTTTATATTCCAGTTTTTCTTCAACTGTACTTTATTTATAATTTGGTGTTTTTTAACGGTTTTGTACCATCCTTTGTAAATTTGTAAATCTGAAAATATATTTTCCTTTATGGAACTTGTTAAATCTGTCGTTTTTCACAACTAAAAAAAGTGATTCCCAGTAAAGAAAATAAAAAAAAAACTGAGCACGAAATTAGATTCAAGAAAATGAGCAATACTCTAAAAACGGATTATCTGGCAATCCTAGATTAGGTGGAAAACTAAGAGGAGAGCTTAAATTGCTTCGAGTGAAACGAGGAGCAATAACGTTCATATTCTTCCTTGTCACAAATATTTGGATTTTTATTTCCTAGCGTACAAAGAGATCTTGAAGAAACAGATACTTGACATGTTTCAAGCAATGGCCTTTCCGGTTAGAGCATTTCTGCCGTTAACGTCATGTTTGCAACTTTGCTGCCTATGGGCATCATGAACCCCTAAAATTAGTACGCTACAACCAATGTTTGGCTGAAATCGGTCTGTTTGGTTGTGGTGGCAGACTGATCTGTAGCTAACCCCGAAGTCTAGGTTAGTTTTAAAAGTGATAAACTGATAGTGAGTTGGCTAAGCCAACAATATGAATGCCAAATAAAGGTTGCTCGATCTCACTGTCCTACAACGCAGACTAATGTTCACGTTCATGCATATTTTACCGTTCGATTTCATCCGAAAGCCAGTTGTACCGTTCTCCTTTTAATTGCTCGTATGCCCACCCGCCTTAGTTTCGCTTGGTTTTGTAGGTCACGCAAGCGGCTGTGTCATTAGGCGAATTTGTCACGGTTATCTTCGGAAACTTCCGCCAAGTTGTGCGAAGTGTATTCGCTCTGTCTCTCTCGTACACCGCAGCTAAATGTACACCACGTTCATATGACCTGAGCAAGAAGTGCGAGACTACTATTTATGTGATGGGGATGTAAGGGATGGAAACCGTCGATCTAGAGCGTCCCATGCATGTTCAACCGGAAAAAAACCCGAGGAACGAGCAGGTAACTGTACACTGGTTTCCCTATTTACAAATCAGCAAGTACATATGCATATGCACAACGAGAAACTCGCATTTAACATTACAGCGTGCTACTATCGTATTACCAACTGGACATAAATGTGGTGGAGTATGAAAGTGGCGTTTCTGTTCATGAGATAGACGTTTTTAAGAAGTATGCTGGCTATGACATGTACATCTGTCATGAATAGGACGTGTATCCAGTATACAAGGAAAGGACACAAGGAGTAGCAAGGCGCAAAACATCTCCTGCCATCGTGACTGATCTCGATCTCGGTGGGATGTGAAGTTTAGTGATATTTCATGTCACGTGATACTTCCTTCCATTTCTTTGATTTTTCAGATTTAGTACGTGTCACTGAGCCGTAGAATATCTGTTCTTTTCCCGTCATTCGAGAGCAACACACATAAAATTTTGATCGAACTGCTTTCTGCGATTGTTCTCACATTCTTAAGTTATGATTACACGAAACTTAACTATGCACACAAAATCTGAATCTATTTTAAGCTGACGCAGTGTATGTGACAAGCTGATATGTTACTTATACACTCCAGGCTTTCACGAGCGTTGCTAGCGTCTTTCGTGAATTTTGTTTTGTGGGCAGTAATCCACAGTATGAAAGAACCTGTGCACGGCAATATTTGGAGGAAGCGCTCGATCCTTCAGGAACTGTTTTCATAAGAAACGGCTGCTCTGACTAAGTAGAAATAAGACCCTACATCGTGTAAGATCTGGAGCTTCTAATGAAAAAGAACCAACGAAAGGGGAAGTTTACCTCCCATTTGTAAAAACAGTCACGCACCGCAGCAGCACACTGCCGAGGAAACACGGAACTGCCACTGTGCTTAAATGAACAAGAAAGAATATTGAATATTTGAACGTGTGAATACTTGAACACTGCAAAGGACCTCGTTCGCCGCTTAGTACTTGATGAATACACAAAACGCTGTACACATGCGGGCAAGTGCAGAAAGTCAGCAGATAGGAAGTGCAAAAAGCATTAAACAACAAAAGGCCGCTTATCGTCCGGGAAACGCTTTAATCGGCAATAGTAGAGCATGGTCTGGGACCAGAAAGCCATCAAATTCGTTTTTCGGATCATACAGTTCTATCAAGATAGAATCATTACTATGCTAGGACGTACAGACGGGACATAGAAATCTAAAACAACTAAAACAACTTTAAGGGGAAAGAAGAAGGACTAAAATTGGAAAAGTTGTGGGTGTTAGTGCCAACTCCTCCTCCTTAAAAGCCCTGTAAAACTCATCAGTGCGAATCTGACATTATAATCACTGTACTGATGACGTCAGGACGTGGCTGTGGACTGGATACTTATAAATATTTCGGTTTGCTTAGCGTGTTCAAGTTTGCCACGGTTCTGTGAGTCTTTATAATCTCTCACGATCAGAAGTGAAAAGGTTTGGCACCGAAATATGCCTTAGACCAAGGGTCCACGGCCTAATGACCGCAATACAACATTCAACAACACTAAACACTTATTCAGCAACGTGTTTGTAGGACCCCTTTCCCTCCCCCTCTACACTCTGCTCCTCCTACTCCTCATAACACACACACACACACACACACACACCTATTGTAAGGACGACCGCTGCCTCTGTGCGTCTGTATCGCACAAATTCTACATTTCCCATCCACCGAGTTACAGTAAATTACCCTGCAGATGGTGGGTCGCGTCCAGTGTCTGTGAGAAGTGGCGCGTGTAAGTTTCAAATGCGGTTCTCTTTTAGCGTCTTTCCATTTTTCCCGGAGACGCCTGGGGGGCTACAAGGCTTTCGCTTTTCGCAGGGTGGGAGGTTCGGGCGCTTAACGCCGCACAGACGCCGGCTGGCTCGCCCGCTTGCTCGCTTGCTTGCTTGTACGTACAGCTCCGTCATTACAAAGTTGAGAACAAACCTCGAGAGCTTTGAAGTTTTAACATAGTTTGCGCCGCGGGAGAGCTGACTAAAGGAAGGGCAGGCGCGAGGCGTGAGTAGGTGCAAGGGCGGGGGCGGGGGAGGAAGGGAAGGGAAGTTGAAGGGGCGCGTGTGGGAGGGCGCCAGCCGGGCGGGGCAGCTCTGAAGCATTTACAAATTTCCGATACTTGAGCCGGAAATTCTTGAGGAGCGCTTTGCGGGCAGCGCCTGGCGTGCGACAGCTAAAGAATTGTTTCACTCGAAAGCAATCAGCTGCGGAACCTGATTGAGCGCAGTGGCTAATATACACTGACAGGAAAAAATCGTAACACCAAAAAATAATTAATGTAGAGTAATGAAATTTCTGGAACACCTTTATCTGGGTAACGTATTTAAGTGATTAACATCGCAAAATTACAGGTTAATACAAGCGCGGAAAAAGCCATTGCAAATATGAAGTTATGCTACATCAATAATCAGTTTAACCTCCAGTACGATGAATGCGAGCAATGTATTGTAAAGGTACCCGATGTCAGTTTGTGGGATAGAGCTGCTTGGCTTTTTCACTTGGCCAGTCTTTACAGGGGCGGTTAATGCTCGTTGTGGATGGTGAGTTGTCGTCCTATGATGCGTCATATGTGGTCGATTGGAGACAATCTGGTGATCGAGCTGGCCAAGGCAACAAGTTGGCACTCTGCAGAGCATCTTGGGTTACAATAGCTGTATGTGGAAGAGCGTTATCCTGTTGTAAAACGCCCCCCTGGAATCAGAATGAGATTTTCACTCTGCAGCGGAGTGTGTGCCGATATGAAACTTCCCGGCAGATTAAAACTGTGTGCCGGACAGAGACTCGAACTCGGGACCTCTGCCTTTCGCGAGCAAGTGCTCTACCATCTGAGCTACCCAAGCACGACACACGTCCCGTCCCCACAGCTTTACTTCTGCCAGTACCTCGTCTCCTACCTTCCAAACTTAACAGAAGCTCTCCTGCACAGACCGCAAAACTATCCACAATTTATACAGAAATCAGACTGCAGTTATAAGAATCAAAGGACATGAAAGGGACGGGGGTAAGTAAGGGTTGAAGCAAGTCTCCAACGCTATTTTATCTGTACATTTAGAAGGTAGTAAAGGAAAACAAAGAGAAATTTGGAATGTAAATTTAAGTTCAGGGAGAAGACATAAAAACTTTTAGTTTCTCAACTATGTTATACGACTTGGAAGAATAATTAAATGTAATGGATAGTGTCTTGAAGAGAGGTTATACTGTATGATGAATATCAGTAAAAATAAAACACCTGCAATGCAATGTGGTGGAATTAAATTAAGCTGTGCTGAGAGTATTGTGTTGTTAGGGCGTCAAAGTAACTGACGGCCAAAGTAGATGGGATATAAAATACAGTTTCTATTAAGAAATGGATTTCTGAAAAAGAGAAATTTGCTAAAGTCTAATATAAATTTGAATGTTAGAAATTTTCTGAAGGAATTTTTATGAAGTGTAGTATTGTGTGAGAGTGAAATGTGGACGATAAACAGTTCAGACAGTAAGAGAAGAGAGGCCCTTGAAAAGTGGCGCTACAAAAGAATTTTGATAACTGATGAAAGGTTACTGAAACGACCTTAGGGAAAATAAATGTGTGTCATAACTGGGGGTTTGGGGGGGGGGGGAGGAGGGATATATTTGCACATGGATACAAATGCTTGAGTACAGCAAGCAAGTTTAAAATGGATGTAGGTTATAGTAATTATTCGGAGAGGAAGAGATTCGCACAAAATTAATCAGCGTGATGTTGTGCATCAAACCAGTCTTCAGACTGAAGGTCACAACAGCAATTTACTACGAGACATTTGGTGCATTATGCCTCATTTTTTTGTGTGCTGACCAAAAGCAAAGGCGAGAAGGCAACGTTTGTAATGTTTTACACACATCACCCTTATTTCTTGCGCCGATTTCACGCCTGTAGCCCCATCTTTCGAGTACCCCATGTCGCGCCACAAAGGAAACAACTGAAGCATAGCAGCCCGGCATCAAAATAGCCGGTTTCATTCGCGAGAAGCTTCTAAGTCTACATATACACGCAATCTGTGGCGGAGAATAATTACAACGAAAATTAGAGATTTAGAGAGTCCTTGCCCATCTGCAAGTTCAGCGAGGAAAAAATGGCTCTGAACGCGCCATGGTCTCTCACACCTTCTACTCATGATCCCTATGCTACATACACGATGGTTGTAGGTTTATGGTCAGTGTTTTCCGGCATTCGCCTTGTTGATAACCTTGCAAACGGCGAAACAGTAAGTGCTTTGACAGTGCTAGATTTGGACAGATTCGAAATATGATTTGTTCATACAGTTCCGTATCACCCAGCACAACTTTGGGATAAAAATACATAGAGTCCGGTAAAGAGGTTATTAGCACCGCAGATGAGCCCTTCGCATTTAGAGCACGGAATACACTCGCTGAAAATGCGATGACAGACGCACATTCACCTAAGACGGAAGTACGATTCACTCCTGTCGCTTGAAATGCTTTTACAGACAGTGCTAACAAAGCACCAGTTGAGGCCTGCCTCTATTACAGAAAGCTGTCAGGGTGCCATAACGCGTGTTTCGATAAAAGGAAAGATTCAAGTTGCAGAAAATTTAAGTGTGTTCTTTCACGTTGATGTAATATAATTACAATCTGTGTAGTTACTATTGGTTAAAAGAATTAAAGAGAATATAAGGCAGCTTACTCTTTGTTTACATTTTAGTCTGCAATTAATTTGTTCATCATAGACCGTGATTTCTCTTCAAAATAAATCTCCTTTTCTGTTCTTGATCAACTTTAAAGTTAATTTATCGAGAGGTTCTCCTCTGCTGTTTTCAGAAAATTTCTCGTGTAACTTCCTCACTTTGAAGGAAACTTCTACGCTGAGTTTATTTTCTGGTAAATGAATACAAAACGTTCGCAAATGTTTAACATAATAGCAACACCGAACTGGCGATATAGCAGAACAGACTAGCACAATTGGAGCGTTAACTCACACAGTCTGGACATCAGTGAAAACAAAAGGTTTTGTTACTTTTTAAGAGCGTTTTATAATGAAATTATGTAATCGCAGTAATTTAAGCCACTACTCCCTTGCTATCCCCCCTCCCCCTACCCCCTCCCCTCCTCCCCCCATACCCGGACGGAATCTGTGTACCGCACCTGTCTGCGTCGTCTAGAGTAAATCTCATCTCAACTGAGAACGTTTTCTCAATGTTTGTGTAGTGTGTATCTGATACGGAACGTGGGTACCACCCCGGCGTTTACCTAGATCGACGTGGGAAAACAGCCTAAACCCCACATCCAGGCTGGCCAACTCACTAGCTCTCACGGTTAATCCGCGAGGCAGATTCGATCCGAGGCAGGCTCTCCTCCCCGTATCTCAGAATAGACACTTTGACACTCTCTGCTATCCGGACAAGACTATGGTTTTCTGAGTGAAGACTAGTAAAACGACAGTGAGCAATTTTTTGTCAAGGGAACACTGCAGTGAATGTTGGAGTTGTTTCCATTTGCTGTTAGGGTCCTGATGAGGTACTGAGCAGTAAAAGTACAGAATATTTACAACGAGCAGAATGTAACCCCCCTTCCAGGCGTTGCGTGATGAGGCTCTTCGTGGTTTAACTAGATAATTTAATGTGAAAAATGCGATCGTTTATCGGATAAAATCACACAGAATCACTACCCCCAGTCTATTCCTACTTAGCTAGAGCTCCGTCTCCATTAATGTAGTTCCTTTCCTCTTTTCCGTGATTTTTTGACGAGAAAGCATAGCGGTCGCGTCTACAAATCGAGTGTTTTCATCTCCTGTACAAGAAAAGGTAATAACTACAGTCTCCGATACCATTACGAAATGAAACAGAAATTTCTGTGATTCAAATTAATAATCACTCCAGACCGTTCGATAACAATAGTGATTTTCAACGGTTATTCTATCCAAAATTATGAATCAGTTTTGGACACTGCTCGTCCTTCACTGACCCTGTCTGCGGGATAATACCTGGATCGATGGTACCCTTCCCTTCTTCTTTGCTATTTCATAGATCCATGATCGATCAAAGCTTTCCGTCTGGCAAGTCGTGCGGACCATCGTAAGAGAGAGTACCTCAGAAAACAGACCGGCGGATAAAGTATAAGTTCGTAGGCTTCCACGGCAAGTGACAGTTTGAACAAAATAAAATTTTGTATATTAGCCCGCGTAATTGACTTGTTGCGGTCTTCGTTTGAATGCTTGTGCATTTCATACCAACGATGATATTTCGCACAGGCTTGAAGGAAGTATTAGCTACAGAGCAGTACCTTTTTAATGTACGAAATGATATTAGGTTGACAGAAGAGGAATGCATAGAAGGAAGTGCTGTACTTTGGAACACATTTGATTTAGCCTCTAGCCAGTCCCATAACAGAAGTTTAATATATTTTTTATTCCATTTTGAAATAATAGCATTCACTGTAAATGTGCTGCATTTTTTCTGAAATTTCAAAAATCACTCGGGAAAAGTTGAGTTTTTTGAAATGCGTCCAAGGCACAACATGGCCATGTATCTAGAAACAAATATTCTACCCAGGTTAAATGAACCACTATCAAGAAAATATTTTCAGTACTGTATTTAATAGTCTATGTGTTGTATTATTACTCTGCAACATACAAATAAACGGTAAGTGAAATGAAACTGAGAACAAGTGTTGTCGAAAACAATACAAGTTAAAGACATTTTGAAATAAAATCTGTTGGGAACTAACACAAGTTTCCATTTTCAAGACTGGGAAATTTGTTGATACACTAAAGGAATTCAGTTCGTTTACAAATACCACGTGGCCCACAGTAAAGATTCCTTCCGTTTCGAGGTATAAGTCAGTGATCGACTGACGAAGTGTGGCTTAACCGTCAACACGTTATGTAACTAGTTTCAAAAATATACAGTAACTTAGTCACCATAAAACTCCATAACTGAAGGATTGACAATATCTCAAAAACAGGTTTAATATACAGCACGTAAATGTGTAGAACTCGTTGTTGTTGTTGTGGTCTTCAGTCCTGAGACTGGTTTGATGCAGCTCTCCATGCTACTCTATCCTGTGCAAGCTTCTTCATCTCCCAGTACCTACTGCAACCTACATCCTTCTGAATCTGCTTAGTGTATTCATCTCTTGGTCTCCCTCTACGATTTTTACCTTCCACGCTGCCCTCCAATGCTAAATTTGTGATCACTTGATGCCTCAAAACATGTCCTACCAACCGATCCCTTCTTCTAGTCAAGTTGTGCCACAAACTTCTCTTCTCCCCAATCCTATTCAATATCTCCTCATGTTATGTGATCTACCCACCTTATCTTCAGCATTCTTCTGTAGCACCACATTTCGAAAGCTTCTATTCTATTCTTGTCCAAGTTTGTTTTAACCTTCTCATCTACGAGATATGAGCAGTTAAATACTAAGTGCGTACTCTTTCCCGACTTTCCCTTATATTGTCTTGTACCATCACACTCGTGATGCAACGATCAAGCCTGCAGCTATACTAACCCGAATGGAGTAAAGGCATAAATTAATGAAGCGTCAACGGCCTTGCCACAGTCGTAAAACCGGTTCCGGTCAGAACAGTTAAGCGCTGTCGGGCTTAGCTAGCATTTGGATGGGTGACCCTTCGGGTCTGCCGAGCGCTGTTGGCAAGCGGGGTTCACTCGGCCCTTGTGAGGCCAACAGAGGAGCTACTTGACTAAGAAGTAGCGGCTCCAGTCATGAAAATTGGAAACGACAAGAAGAGCAGTGTGGTGATCACACGTACGCCCACATCCGCATCCAGGGACGCTCCACACCTAAGGATGACACGGTGGTCGATCGGTACTGTTGGACTCTCTAGGTCTGTTCCGCCGAAGAATTTGGTTTACTATAAATAAATAAAACGAACTACAGCAATTAATAACGTTGTTCTCGTTAGTGCTGGATTAAAATGAAGAGCCATTAACAATTTCACACAGACTTTGTGGAAATAACGAGTCTCACACCCAAACAATGATGCATTAAAACAGTCTACATTACATTCATCAAGTTAAATTGCGTCGCAGACGGCAAGTAAGACAAAAGTAAAAAAAGCCTGTTTTGTGACATTACGAGGGAAGAGTTTTGTCTCGCGTTTTTCAAGGTAGCTGCACGCGAGGGAGTGATACGAACCCAAACATTTATACGTGGGCGTGTAAAGCAATTACTGGTGCACTAGAATTAAAGGGCGGCAGAAATTAAAGAGAGAAGCTTCCGTAGGTGTAAAATTACGAGGGAGCTCTGAAAACGACACTCGTGCAATTAGAGGTTACAACAATTTCACCTCACTTAATGACAGGGCAGACAAAATGTCGCCGCAGGGAAGAAATACGAGATGGCGTCACGCCGTTTATTCGGAATTCTGTGCAAAAAGAAGACACACAAGAAATTGACACGCCTGCTGTAGGCTAAATTGCTCTGAGCACTTAAGTCCAATTTAGAATACCCCTCCCCCCTTTTTGTTCTTACCCTCTCACTGTATTACTTTACGAACATAACAAAAACAAAATGCTTCCCACTCTTTTCAGATCGGACGGAATCGTTATACAGTAGTAACAGTCGTTCCTGTATATTAGACTGCTGTGACAATGTAAGAAACTACAAAAATGTTCACATTAATTCCTGTTTCCAGATTGGTAGATAAATGCACATTTAGACAAGGTAATGATTTTTGCCTTTTGCTTTCTTCACCATAAACGGCAGTAGTAGAAAACCATAAATTTTCTCATCCAGTTTTTAGCTAGAGTCAACAACTTAAGGAGAAAAACATATGAAAGGCTATGCAGTATTCTGAACATAAATTACTGTTTTTTGTGATAGTGCGATAATATTACACTTTCCGGGAAGGGCAATTGTATTCCATAGTTTCATTGATGTCGGACGCGAAAGTAAAGGAAATAACTTCCAGATACTTAGGTTCCAAGTTCATTTCAGTAACTCCGAACCTGCCTCAACAACTCCTAAATTATTTCTTTTTTCAGCTTGGATATTCCATTCCTCTCTAAATTTGTGACTATAACAGTGAGCTACCTACTACACTTCCTCCCATATGAGCCTCAATATGTTCATCTATTTCGTGTTTAAAATCGTTGAAAGTTCATAAGCTGCAAGAATATTGAAATGGAAGATCTGCCATCGTTACCCCGCAGCTGGAAAGCGAACACAGAAAGTTTAAATTCATGTATGTGATTAGTTTATGAACACAGTGCCATTCTTAGAACGTTATACATTATGAAATCTTTTGTACTGTAACGAATGGTAGGCATACATGCCGAATTTCATGGAGTTCTGACAACATCATAATCTGGAAACGAAATAATAAATGCCCCCTACGTTGCTGTAAGACACGATCAAATGGGAAAAGAATATTTGACAGTAATACTACTGAGTATTTTTATGTGATGTAATGAATATTTGCAGGATACATTTAACGGATAGGCAAACCTATTAGTCGGATGTGTTACTATTTTGCAAATTATAAGAAATGTATGATGAATTTGGTAACAGATTCCTTGTGGTCAGAAAAAAAGATAACCTAGTAACGTTGCAGTACAATATCATGAGTGATCGTTTCAAAGGAATGGTTAAGGTTCAGAAAAAATTGTTCTGTATTATCGGAAACAATATTCTGTCATATTTCACCTGCGCTATATTTATGTAGCCTTTCATCTTTCAATCGTTCCTAGTGAAGTGTGACTTATGGCCTTTAAGACGCAGTACACTATATTGTGACGTAGGGCTCAAGGACGTATAAAAATGAATCACACAGAGCACCTCCTATAGTGTCTACAGATGATGATTATCAGAGGATGGATAGGACCATATCACAACAATTATTTGTTTTACACATGTTATGGGAGTAGTTCCTGTTCTGTCTCCTGTTCTCACTCCAATAAACTGACTGCAACTCTCATCACCCTCCCGATTAATTAAGTGTACTACGTGAGTTAATTTTACTGCTGAACAGACACACACACACACACACACACACACACACACAAATACGAATTTGGGGATTACAGGATGAGAGGGTATGTGATGTTATTTCAGTGATTAGAAAATCGAGCCAAATTAACAAAGAACTTAGGGTGTGAGCCCACATATGAGTTTCGCGTTACAACTCCTCTGGTCTGGTTTTTTTTTTTTTTTTTTTTTTTTTTTTTTTTTTTGTCATCAGTCTACTGACTGGTTTGCTGCGGCCCGCCACAAATTCCTTTCCTGTGCTAACCTCTTCATCTCAGAGCAGCACTTGCAACCTACGTCCTCAACTATTTGCTTGACGTATTCCAATCTCTGTCTTCCTCTACAGTTTTTGCCCTCTACAGCTCCCTCTAGTACCATGGAAGTCATTCCCTCATGTCATAGCAGATATCCTATCATCCTGTCCCTTCTCCTTATCAGTGTTTTCCACATATTCCTTTCCTCTTCGATTCTGCGTAGAACCTCCTCATTCCTTACCTTATCAGTCCACCTAATTTTCAACATTCGTCTATAGCACCACATCTCAAATGCTTCGATTCTCTTCTGTTCCGGTTTTCCCACAGTCCATGTTTCACTACCATACAATGCTGTACTCCAGACGTACGTCCTCAGAAATTTCTTCCTCATATTAAGGGCGGTATTTGATATTAGTAGACTTCTCTTTGCCAGAAATGCCTTTTTTGCCATAGCGAGTCTGCTTTTGATGTCCTCCTTGCTCCGTCCGTCATTGGTTATTTTACTGCCTAGGTAGCAGAATTCTTTAACTTCATTGACTTCGTGACCATCAATCCTGATGTTAAGTTTCTCGCTGTTCTCATTTCTGCTACTTCTCATTACCTTCGTCTTTCTCCGATTTACTCTCAAACCATACTGTGTACTCATTAGACTGTTCATTCCGTTCAGCAGATCATTTAATTCTTCTCCACTTTCACTCAGGATAGCAATGTCATCAGCGAATCGTCTCATTGATATCCTTTCACCTTGTATTTTAATTCCACTCCTGAACCTTTCTTTTATTTCCATCATTGCTTCCTCGATGTACAGATTGAAGAGTAGGGGCGAAAGACTTATTCGGTGGTGAAGGGTGTCATACAGCCGTTGTGACCTCTCCTGAGGCATGCTGATCAACAACAGTTGTAATTGATACTTGGTGTACTGGATACTGCCTCTGGACCTGAGTTGACTTCTGAGCTGATCCCACATATATTCTATCGGGACAGGTCTGGGTACTTGCTGGAGACTAGCGTACCTCAACATCATGCGCTGCAGACCACAGAGACACGTGCCATGTATGAACGACGATTGTTACGTTCTCATCATCATGTTGTCCCCCAAGAGGTTACACATGAATATCAAGGATGTCCATGACGTACCCTGTTCTGTCACAGTCTCTTCAATCATTTCCTGCAGCAGTCTAAAATCATACACCACGGCTTTTCCACAGTATGACGTTAGGCGTCTCTCCAAAGCACTGGAAGAAGTGACCTCTCTGTAGATCGCCGCCATGTCGATGATGGTCATCTGAAGTAGTGCAGAAACGTGATTAATAGCTGAACACAACAGGCACGACTCATCAGCAGCTCCCGCTTCCTGGACACTGCACCATTCCAAACGAAGCCATCTGTGTTCAGTCTACGCTTGTGACGGTAACTGCCTAATCCAGCTGCTGCTGGGCTCCGACCAATGGTGAGGGATTGAGCCGTGGCATCATTGAGTTATTAGACTGTTCTTTCTGGCGCCACTGGCTGAGGTGTAGTAGGGACTGTTCCTCTTGCAGCCCCATTGCCAATATTTATCAGGAAGAGTTTTTATCTGTGGGTTGTATCCTTAGATGGTCTTTGCTTACTGATATATGTACGGGGTTCGCGACAAGAGGTGGTCACAGGGTCGGAGCAGCCGAAGGCACGAGCTGCGGAAGGAGGGCCTGCGCAGAGTGAAGATACTGGAGTACTTCACAGGGGGCTCGTCGACTACAAGCAGCAATCCGGTATCCAGTCTGCTGGTTGGCACATTCGTGTTGGACGACCTCTCGTGGCCTGGCTGCCCTCTTCTACCTGGCTTTCATTGGCGCCACTCAGTAACCACTGTGATGCACCGTGGACCCTTGCTGATAGGTCCTCGCAGTGATATGTGTCGTTATGTACCTGCCCTCCTTATTATTTTCTGGTTTGCACATGACACTCAGAGTCTTACTTGGCCTGCTCTTTGTCGTAAATACAGGGTGAGTCACCTAACATTACCACTGGATATATTTCGTAAACCACATCAAATACTGACGACTCGATTCCACAGACCGAACGTGAGGAGAGGGGCTAGTGTAATTGGTTAATACAAATCATAAAGAAATGCACGGAAGTATGTTTTTTAACACAAACCTACGTTTTTTTAAATGGAACCCCGTTAGTTTTGTTAGCACATCTGAACATATAAACAAATACGTAATCAGTGCCGTTTGTTGCATTGTAAAATGATAATTACATCCGGAGATATTGTAACCTAAAGTTGACGCTTAAGTACCACTCCTCCGCTGTTCGATCGTGTGTATCGGAGAGCACCGAATTACGTAGGGATCCAAAGGGAACGGTGATGGACCTTAGGTACAGAAGAGACAGCAACAGCACATTACGTCCACATGCTAACACCTTTTTATTGGTCTTTTTCACTGACGCACATGTACATTACCATGAGGGGTGAGGTACACGTTCGACGGGCGTTTCATAGGACGTGGAGGACCCATAAATTGGCCACCCCGTTCTCCTGATCTTACACCTCTGGACTTCTTTCTGTGGGGTACGTTAAAGGAGAATGTGTACCGTGATGTGCCTACAACCCCAGAGGATATGAAACAACGTATTGTGGCAGCCTGCGGCGACATTACACCAGATGTACTGCGGCGTGTACGACATTCATTACGCCAGAGATTGCAATTGTGTGCAGCAAATGATGGCCACCACATTGAACATGTATTGGCCTGACATGTCTGGCACACTCTATTCCACTCCGTAATTGAAGACGGAAACCACGTGTGCACGTGTACCTCACCCCTCATGGTAATGTACATGTGCGTCAGTGAAGAAGACCAATAAAAAGGTGTTAGCATGTCGACGTAATGTGCTGTTCCAGTCTCTTCTGTACCTAAGGTCCATCACCGTTCCCTTTGGATCCCTACGTAATTCGGTGCTCTCCGATACACACTATCGAACAGCGGCGGAGTGGTACTCAAGCGTCAACTTTAGGTTACAATATCTCCGGATGTAATTAAAATTTTACAATGCAACAAGCGGCACTGATTACGTACTTGTTTATATGTTCAGGTGTGCTAACAAAACTAACGGGGTTCTATTTAAAAAAACGTAGGTTTGTGTTAAGAAACATACTTCCGTGCATTTTTTTATGGTTTGTATTAACCAGTTACACTAGCCCCTCTCCTCACGTTCGGTCTGTGGAATCGATTCGTCAGTATTTGATGTGGTTTACGAAATATATCCAGCGGTAACGTTAGGTGACTCACCCTGTATAGGCTGTAGTATTGTACTATGACATAAGTTGTCGTTTGAAAATTTGTCCCGCTGTTATATGGCCTTTCTTTTTTGGTTTGTATTCTATCGTTTTGTTCTAATTAATCAGCTCCTGGTATTACATACAGCCGGAACAATTTTACTAAGGCACAGGATAGTAATCCGTGTTGCGGCTCGCGTTGGCGCCATTGGTAGGTTGGCATCGTGTAATAGGGATAATGGCGTCTCCTTTTCTTCTTCTGTTTACTGGCACCGCTACGTTTGCTAACATTGTCTGTGCACACGTGGCAGCAGCAGCAGTTATCCGTATCTAGTATGGTGGTACTATCTTTGGAGGAACATCAGGTGTTTTCCGGGTTGGAGTGTGTCGAGGAGTTTATTGGGGACGGAGCTGCAGTGAGGTCTGGCAGTGCGAGGACATGCCGGGACCGATGGCGGCACGCAAATACTGCCGGATCGAGGGGCTGCAGTTGCGAGGGCGACAACCTCGTTGCCCACCGGACCCAGGACGTTTGAGTTGAGTGAACTTTAACCCAGAGCTGAAATTTCCACTATTTTGAGATCACTCCTTTCGTTCGCACGTTGCTGCTCGCAGGCTCGCTGAGACGAAGAGCAACGAGTAGAGTGTTTGGAGTAGGCGAAATTAATTATCAGCCCTCCACTTCTTATTATTAATCATTGAATTACTTCTGTAGTTATTGGTGAAGTTCAACCAGTAGTATTTTTCTGCCTAGTGGCCGCTAACACCTCAGTTACCTGCCCTGGAGGTTAGCGTATTTTCGCGGCAGTGTACCTTTCCTCGCCTTGCCGCTGAGGTCCGGTAAGGCATGTAGTTCTACAGCCTCCTTGATTGTGGGTCGCATATTTTGTTTCTTTTGGACTACTTTGATCATAGTGGTTCATTCTGCTTCTGGATGTTCTAAACACCGGATTCCGAAGACTTAGTGCTGTCCGCCAGTCCCGCCTTGCCTGGGTTATTCCATCGTTGTATTGGTTATGAGACGTTAGGTAGATTTTGCAAGAGTGTTGGTCTGCGTTTAAACTGTCACTAGTTTGAGTTGCCATCCAGTTAAGCGAATACAACTCTTGGCTGCCTGTCTCATCGTTTACGAAGTTGAGGGACTTCCCCAGGTCGATCCCTGGAGCCTGGTCAGATTGTGATCATTGTTTTTTTTTAATTAATTTTGAATTATTACTGTTTGGGCCTTCAGCCGACAAAGAGTTTGAATTTCTTGTTAATAAGGCCTTCAGTCATGAGTGTAACTTGTCTTAAGAAGTTTTAATTAGATAAAATATCTTAACACTGAAATGCTGATGATTTTTCTTTAAATATCTTTTGAAGAAGTTTAATTGCTTCTCAAAAATTCGCTATTCAGGCTTTCAGCAGCCCAACTGTTTCTTTGTGTTGTTACTATTGGGGCCTTCAACCGACCAATAATTTGAGTATCTTGCCAATAAGGCCTTCAGCTGTGAATGCAATTCGTCTTGATAGAATTTTTATTTAGATATTGTGTCTTAATTGTGAAATATTGATGATTTTCTCTTTTTTAAAATATTTCATTATCCCCTGGAGAAGTTAAGAATTTGCTATCCAGGCCTTCAGCCATCAAGTTGTTTTCCTTTTTTTTTTTTTTTTATTTGAGTTATTACTATTGAGGCCTTCAGTCGACCAATAATTTGAATTTCTGGTCAATAAGGCCTTCAGCCTTGAGGGCAACTTGCTTAAGAATTTTTTTTTAATTTGACATTGTGGCTTAACAGTTGAATTGGATAACTGTTCCTTATTGTCAACTTCATTTGCAATTGTTTCCAAATGAAGTGTACGTGACTTAAAAAAAAAAAAAAAAACAGAGCAACAAACGGTAACTGATTACGGCCCTGTCCACACCGAATCCTGCCTTTCCCTAAGTTCCAGGTCTCAGATGCCTTTAAACAAAAGAGAGGCCTTGTGGTTGGATTTAGCTGTTGACCAGTTCAATTACTTTATTGTAATTGCATTTCTCAGTCATTAGTTATAATCTGAACAACCTGTTGTAGTAAGCTGTTCGTTTATGTGTTTGAAAGACCTGGTCATTATTGGTGTATTTTAGCTGGATCTTGTGGTTCCGCTGAGTGAGTTCTCTTGTAAAAAGTGTTCACAAGTAATGTTTTAAGACGTTCCTTCAGAGTGGTCTTAATAAGTGACAGCCAGTTTGACTTTGAAAATATCACCAAGGCTTTAGTCAAAATAAAATTGTCAGAGGGGACGGTTGGGATCCAGTCGCACCTTGGTTGCCGATTGAAATTGAGAGGTTGGTTGCATTGAAGTGAGCCTTATCATAGTCATATTGTTTGCTAATCTGTTTAACCTTTAAGCACAGGTGCGCATCTTAACCCCGAACCTTTCGACATACAACTTTCAAATTAAATGTTAGGTCATCTGTTTTGAGTAATTGAATCATTCTTGTCATCAATGGTGCTTGTATAGTTTCATGTGTTGCAAAAGGGCAGCCCGGTAGTAAACACCTCTGTTAAACCAGATAACGGGCGGGCTGCAGGTCCGACCGTCTTGTAATCATTGTCATATTGTTTGCTGTTTTGCATTACAGCACTTCAGATTTCTTTTGCCAAGATTAAACGCATATTCAAGTTAAGATTTAAGCCAAAAGAATTTTGCAAATTTGTTCATTTTGTTAAAGAAAATTGTATGGTTAAATGCTTCGATTATCTGTTTATATATTGTTAAATAAACATTTTGTTTGAAAATAAAGTTATATTGGTGGGTCCTCCTTTCCAAGTTTTCTTTAGTTCCAGTAATTACCACGTATGAGGGATGGCACAGAATTTTGCAAGAAATCCACTACTCTTTCTCGGATGACACGCTCAGATATGAAGGGGTTAAAGTGTGCTTGGTACACATAACGGCGATCCTTCCTTGTGGTGGTCAGGCTCGGTTGACCGGAGCTGGACGACGGCTCTGCCTTCTCTCAAGTTCCTATGCAGTCCAACATCTGAACGTTCTGGATACTGTACGTTTCGTTCGACCAGCCGGCCAAGTAGAGGTCCACAGTGACGTTCCTTTCAGAATCTGTCAGATGGTTATAACTCTATTTCACGGAAGTACGTGGCAGTTCCGTGTCCTTCACAGTGATCACTCAACATCTGATGCGCTTCACGTCTCTTATGTACTCTACCAGGCTTGATAACAACACTAAACACAAATAACACCGATGCCCACCAGTAGCTGTTCTACCTGTCACAGAGAATTCCATCTCTAATCATTTGTATACCCACCGATGGTGTGTTCATGTACAAAGTTACATTGAAATGTGACCCCACCTTCTTGGTGCTTCACTCTATTTTGCCAGACAGCGTAAATAATAGCTCTGCAGTATTCAAGGTACGCGAAAATTATTCAAAATGGTTCAAATGGTTCTGACCACTATGAGACTTAACTTCTAAGGTCATCAGCCCCCAGAACTTAGAACTACTTAAACCTCACTAACCTAAGGCCATCACACACATCCATGCCCGAGGCAGGATTCGAACCTGCAACCGTAGCGGTCGCGCGGTACCAGTCTGTAGCACCTAGAACCGCTCGGCCACCCGGTCGGCGAAAATTATTCATTAAGAAGTAGCGTAGATAAGCACCTTTCAGGGTGATTGAACAAAACCTCTCTAAGGGTTTTAGGCAACCTGCACCGCCTTCAAATACCAAATGCCAGATTTTCTTAGCCTGCAACGTGAAAACTATTAATGCTACAGAAAAAAATGAACAGAACCTTTTCTTAGGAAACTTAGTTTAGTTAAATTTTTTGCCGGGATATTTTTTCGCTACAGGCAGTAGTTTTCGAATTACTCAAGAAAAAATGTATGAGTGACCTTCAAACACGTTTTCGTTGAATAAATGAGTGACCCTCAAACACAGTTTTCTTGAATAAATCGAAAATTTTAGCCTCCGGGGAATACGTATCCCAGCATAAAATTTAACCACATTACATTTCCTATACAAAGGTCCTGCTCATTTTCTCTATAGGACTAATAATTTGTGCGTAGGCCGGCCGGTGTGGCCGTGCGGTTCTATGCGCTTCAGTCTGGAACCGCGTGACCGCTACGGTCGCAGGTTCGAATCCTGCCTCGGGCATGGATGTGTGTGATGTCCTTATGTTAGTTAGGTTTAAGTAGTTCTAAGTTCTAGGGGACTGATGACCACAAATGTCGTGCGTTGTGAGCGAGTGAATATGAAAAACTTCCTACGTGCTTTTCATGGCGGGTTGTCTAAAACCCATAGGTAGGGAAAGCTGAACTACCCCGTATGTGTCCAGGTTACATGACCATACTACTCTTTAAAAGGAAACTAAAACTTACTAAAAACTGAAAAAGAGAACCAACAGGAAACAAATGAGCAGGTAGCAGCTTGTAGATAGCAGGTGAGGTACCGAAAACATAAAGCTTATATTATCAATGTGCTTATAACCGTAAAACTAAAAAAATATATTAAAAATCCAAAAAAGGTAGGGGTTCTGTATAAGGGGAGAATTTACGAAACAGGTACGAAAACGAAACACAATAAAACGTGGCAATGGCTGAGCTGCAGGTGTATTGTTGTTTGAGACTTGACTGATTTAGTTGCAGTCTTGTGTTTTCTTTATTTTTATGGGCTCTGAAAGTGACCACTGTGCGGACGAGACTGGTTTAATTGCGTCCAAAACAGGATGAAATAATGTACAAATTCTTCGTGGTGAGCTGGCGAGCAGAGCCTCGATTCCAGTGCACTGGATTCCAGTGCCTCGATTCTAGTGCACTGGAATGGATGTGGAACTCGCATTGCACAACGCCGAAGGAGCGACGCACTTCTCCCCTAATTCCCAGTGCACCGGGGGCTTTCAGCGCCGTCGCCGCCGAAGCGTCTCGGCAAGCCAAGGTGTACACTGCGGCGCGGCGGCTTGTCTTGCGCCAATCCACCGGCTGCCGGCCGCTGCCTTCGGACTCGCCTTCGCCTGGAGGGACGGCGGGTCGCTCGTCAAACAGCGGCGACGCGCCGCAGCGCGCCGGTAAACACCCGCACAGGGCAAACAAGGCTATCCTCAGCAGTCCGGCCACCGACCGCCTGACGCCGGGCCCTTCATATTTGTCCTGCCCAACCACAGCTGCGCGTTGTTTTACCGGCGAACGGCCATTAACTGTGATTTGTTTGCTCGCCGGATAAATTGCTCCTGGTGGCTCGTGGTGTGGGGACGAGTGTATACCTGAGCACATACAAGGGTAATAACCTACAAAAAACAGGCCACGTCCGAGAATCAGTGGGATGCTGGCGAGGAAGAGATCGGATAAGTATCTCCAATACATCGTCACCAGGTGAACAAAACGCGTGCTTATGGACAGTCGAATATGCTGCTGAAAATGGTATAGCAAACTGAACTGCCTGTGTAGTTTTCCTGGTAACATGAAGACCTGATAAGTTCAGAGTTGTAAAACTACCATAGGCTGCTACAGACAATCAAAAGTAAGCGTAAACTATCGTCGTTTTCCTACTAGTCATTGTCGGTTAAGATCGTAACCGCGTCACCTGCACGTTAGGTGTCTTGCATACCTATCGGGCGTTAGCTCATTTCAATCTCCTTGTCTACAAATGCGATCAGTGTGTTACAAGATTCCCCCAGAAACCGGAATCGGTGATCATCTAGAACCTTTGTGAGTATGTATAAAATCGCGCGTAACCTATAGAACATTTCTGTTCTACATAGTTATCTCCCGATCTGATACTTAAAAATAAACAGTATGTATAGCAAAATTGAAACTGGCGGTGTAAAATTCCGGTTTTATTCGCAAAGTGTTGATTTGTTACCTGAAACAGATGAAGGCTGTAGTAAAAATAAAAGAAGTACAGATTTATCATACAGCGCTAGGAAACGTAAATTCTTCAACAAAAAAAGTAAAGTTAAAAAAAAAATCTCCATACACAAACATATGAAACATCGCTTCACTGCTTTGTCGAGCTTATACAATATTTGTTTCAGCTAGTTCTAAACAACTTTCTCACTTATCGCTAGTAACAGGAACGTTCTATTGATTACAAAATAACAACAATAAATACATCGAATGTTTATGGTTTTGTATGTAAATTGTAGTTGCATCTAAAGCAATTGCTTTGGTTACATAAGAGGGCAGAAGTTATGTTACCAACTAACTTTTGTTAATTCGATTTGATACAGCGCAACTCTAATCGTTAGTGTTCACGACAGACGTAGTTAACAGCGAGACGGACATAGATGAAAGTATGCGGTAGTAGGAGCAAAAGCATTCCAGTAAATATTATTTCGCAAGAGATAATACTAAATGTCTGGTTAAGAGCCCCACTGCTTATCAAGGGATTACAGTGCAAAAATGTTGCGGAATGGACAGATTTTAATTGCTAACATAAGACGACATCTATCGTACCGATTGCTTCAAGATGAATAGGCCTAGTGTCACCTCAAAGTTGAAGAGTGCGCATTCACACTTGTGGTTGAAGTATTGGATCAGTAAGCTGTACGGTCTTGTTATGAGTCACGAGATGATCAGTGTATGAAAGAATTCGTGATTCACTGTAATGTGAGTGTACAGAGTGTTTTAAAATAATGACCTCATTTCAAAACTTCACATTTATTGAAACAACCTACAAACATGGGTAACATTGCAAAATACTCTGTAAATCTTAAAATTTTTGGCAAATGTTGTATGTGTCCGCCAGCAGCAGCACTATCAACGTCTTTTTACATTTCTACCGTGGTTAATTTCCAGTGACAAAGCAACACTTCATTTTAGCGGTAACTTGCGCGTGTGGGGATTCCAGAGCCCTCATGGCATTATTGAGCGCGAAAGAGACTCACCTAAAGTGAACGTTTTTTATGCTGTTTCTCGTGTAAAACCGAACACAGTGACTGGAATGAGATCTCTTCAAATGGTTCAAATGGCTCTGAGCACTATGGGACTTAACATCTGTGGTCATCAGTCCCCTAGAACTTAGAACTACTTAAACCTAACTAACCTAAGGACATCACACACATCCATGCCCGAGGCAGGATTCGAACCTGCGACCGTAGCGGTCACGCGGTTCCAGACTGAAGCGCCTAGAACCGCACGGCCACACTGGCCGGCAGATCTCTTCAAATGCTGCAGAATTGGCCATTTCGACAACTTCATGACGACTCCGATGACTTCATTTTCCAACAGGATGGAGTTACACGACACCGGCACAGAAACGTACGTTAATTTCTCCATGACTCTCTGTCTCAACGGGATAGGGCGGACGGGACCCCGAGATGGTTCCCTGCATTCTTGGCCTCCGAGACCGCCAGACATGACCCTATCCGACTTTTTCTTTTGGGGATATGTGTGGGAAAGTGCGTTCACCTCCCATTTACCTCGTGGATAGAAGAAGTGAACAAAAGAATAACAGCCATCATGACTTCTGAAAAAGCAGATACGTTGTGTAAAACGTATGACGAATTTAGCTGTCGTCTAGATGTTGTTCATGCTGTTGCTGGTGGTGACATAAAGCCTTTGTAATAGCACAGCAAAAACTTCAAGACTGTTCAGCTCATCACATGTTTGTAGTATGTTTCTATCAGCAAATGTGGAATTTTCAAATTAGGTCATTCTTTCTGCAGAACCGTGTAGCATTATATACAATTTCTAGCATGGCATATGGAACAACTCCTTTAATAGGTACGAGAATACATTAAACTGTAACATATGCTGCAGAGGTATTTTATTTCTTGATCAGGTATGCCATGGGTGAAATTTGAGTCGAGATACATGGAGACTTTACCGAAAATTTTATATTTCAATTATATTTGGTATCATACATTCACTATTTTCTCCCAAACGCCCGTTTGTGGAGTTGTGATACTGAACCTTTTTGTTTATATTGTTGTACGCTTATTCCCCTGTCAGTTTTCGCTGTTACTTGGCAATATACCCTGTAAATAACTGACCTCTCAATAACGGTTTCAGATCTAACAGGATGTAGGTAGCAGAGGCAATTTTATAAAGAGAGATCACGTCACTACGAAGTGTTATTACTCGCAGATGAGTAGTTCGTAAAAAATCTGAAATGTGACTGGATCTTCTTGCGCGTAAATATACAGATCCTCTGTCGATTCGCTACGCGATTATTTATCAGTCACTAAAGGTAAAGAGGAGCACCTGCATGGCGGGAGTAACTATGACTCTCTTAAGGTGGCCAAGTGGCGGCGGTGTGGCTGCATCCGAACTCTGCTTTCCGTAGCGCGGTTCTGCTGGAGTCGTGCTGCTGCTGCGAGGTGCCTTCTTTGGGTTGTAGCTATAGGGAGAGTGATGCGCAATGCATGGGCCTAGCCCTCTTAGCCTCTCCTCTCCTGCGGTCTTCTCCCCTTCACGTGGGCCCGCTGATTTCGCAGAGTGGAAGACCGCACCAGGGGCTTAGGGGGGTTACCAGCCCCCTCGCTTCAGTCTGGAACCGCGTGACCGCTGCGGTCGCAGGTTCGAATCCTGCCTCGGGCATGGATGTGTGTGATGTCCTTAGGTTAGTTACGTTTAATTAGTTCTATGTTCTAGGCGACTGATGACCTCAGAAGTTAAGTCGCATAGTGCTCAGAGCCATTTGAACCATTTTGAACCAGCCCCCTCTCGCATTATCCCTTTTCAGTTGGGGGCAGCACTCAAGAAAGTACAAGTGGTGGCCCTTCCGCTGAAGGCGCCACCCCAGCTTCCCCAGCACCTATCCGGCCAACCGGCCGTGCCGCAGATGTGGTAACGAGTGCAGCAATTTACGCCTGCAGTGAGTGCCACCGCAGCTTTACAACCAAGAACGGTCTCGGGGTCCACCGCCACCGCCAACACCCAGCGGCCGCCAACGAGGAGATCGTGACGGAGAGACATCGCGCGAGGTGGACAGAAGAAGAGGTCCTGTCGCTCGCCAAAGCAGAGGCCGAACTGTTTCTTGAGAGGGACGCACGGTTCTTCTTTGTCAATCCAGAACTGACTAGGATGTTCCCCGACCGAACGCTTGAGGCAATCAAGTGCCAGCGGCGGAAGGCTGCCCACAAGCATCTTGTCCGCGAGTTTATGGAAGCGCTTGAGATCGGTCGGGGGGAAGAGCCGGCGTCCCGCCGGGGAGCGGGGAGGCCGCTGCCTGACGCGGGCGACGGCGCTGTGCTACCCGATGACGCAGCCGAGGACTTCTCGGCCGACACCACCGGGCCGCCGCCGGAGGGGTCGGCTGACGCCGCCATCTGGGAGCATCTAGCGGGGCTGCCCGCTTCCGCTCAGCGTTTCTCTGCCCTTGGCCGAGTCATCGGTCTGGGGCCGGGTACGCCGCCCGAAGTCATCTTGGGCATGCTCCAGGATGCCCTTGCGTCGGTCGGGTCTGGAGGGGAGAGAGGACGAGCACGAGGGCGCAGAGGCCGCGCCAACCACCGAAGCGGCCGCCTGCGGCTCCGCCGCAGCACAGGCGCAAACGGCGCCAATGGGAGTACGCGAAGACGCAGGATGCCTTCCGACGGTCGCGTGCGCGTTGCGTGCGTGGCCTCTTGGATGGCACCCTGTTGCAGCCGCCACCCGACATCCCCGGTCTGCTGGACTTCTGGGCGGACCTCTTCACGAAGACGCCCATCTCCACCGCGGGCTTCATCCGTGACCGCCTCCTGCCGCACTCGGAGCCTGTCGCTCTTGAGTGCCTGTGGGGGCCGGTCACACATGAGGAGGTCGCGGCTGTCTTGCCGCCCAGGGGATCAGCGACCGGTCCGGACGGCCTTACTCCTGCTGAGCTGCGGCGCCTGCCGCATCAAGTCCTCGTCAAGCTTATGAATCTCTTCCTTCTGGCCCGTGCCCTTCCCGAGCGTCTGCTTCGCGCGCGCATGTCCCTTCTCCCCAAAACGGCTGCACCAACATCCCCCGCTGACTTTCGCCCCATTACGATCTGGCGCGGACCTTCCACAAGGTTCTCCCGTCGCGCCTGATCCCCCGGGATGGGATGTTGGAGAACACCTTCATCCTGGACACTGCTCTCACCGAAGCAGTCCGCTCCTGCCGCTCTGTCTTTGTGGCGTCGATCGACGTTTCTAAAGCATTTGATTCGGTGGATCATGCTGCCCTTCGCCCAGTACTGAGGGCTCATGGCCTGCCGGATTGCTTTATTGAATACGTCGAGCGGTGCTACGAGGGCAGCACGACAGTGATAGCGGGCGGCGCCGGCGTGGGCGTGTCTGTGCAGCCGTCACGGGGCGTCCGTCAGGGTGATCCTCTCTCCCCCCCTCGTTTTCAACTTTGCGGTGGACTATGTCTTAGGTCAACTTCCCTCCCACATCGGAGCTCGGATACTTGGCCGCAGAGTCAACGCTGAGGCCTTTGCAGATGACGTCCTGCTGTTCGCGTCGACCCCGAGGGATTTACAGTCCCTCATTGATGCAGCCGTCGCAGCCCTCGCACTCCTGGGGCTGCAGATCAAGGCCCGGAAGTGTTTCGCCCTCGCCTTGGTCGCGTCTGGACGCGAAAAGAAGGTGAAGGTGGACGGCGACGTCACCTTCAAGGCAGGCAACACCGCCGTGCCCGCCCTGCGTGTGGGTGAAACCTTCCGGTACCTGGGGCTGCAATTTTCCACCTCCGGTCGCTGCGTCTTCAACCCCCGACGCCACCTGGGGGAGCAACTCGACGTCATCTCCCGAGCTCCGCTGAAGCCGCAACAGCGCCTCCACGCACTCACCAACGTACTTCTCCCTGGACTGTATCATGGGCTGGCCCTCAGCCGCGCCCGAGTGGGTGCCCTGGAATCAGCGGACGTCACCATCAGGGCCGCCGTCAGGAGATGGTTCCGCCTTCCGGCGGACACTCCCCTGGGCTACTTCCACGCTCCTGTTGCCCAGGGGTCCTCGGCACCCCATCGTGCCGTTGGATGGGGCCAACCCTTCGTCGGTCCCGTCTCCTGGCCCTAAAGAAGATAGGGCCAGCCTTCGACGGTGCAGGCCTGGACGAGGTGCAGCGTGAGATTGAGGTGCTGGTGCGGCACCTTACGTGGGAGGGCACCCTCCTCAAGTCGTCAACGCAGGTTGGAGAAATGTGGGCTGCGCGCCTGCATATCGCCATCGACGGTACGGTGCTTTCATCTTCCACCGCAGTCAAAGGGCAGCATCAATGGGTCGCCAACACCAGTCGACTGCTATCTGGGCGTGACTACATCGACACTCTCCGCGCTCGCATCAACGCCTTCCCGACGAGGGCACGGCGCAGTCGGGGGCGGGAGGCGGACACCAGATGTCGCATGCGCTGCCAGGCCGTGGAGACCGCCAACCATGTACTACAGACTTTCTTCAGGACGCACGGATCCCGAGTCAAACGACATGACGCAATCGTGCGGTATGTCGCTCGTGGACTCGTGCAGAGGGGCTTCAATGTCTCAGTGGAGCCCCACCTCCGTACACCTGAGGGAATCCGCAAGCCTGACGTGGTGGCGGTTAAAGACGGCATCGCCCGCGTGATCGACGCCGAGGTAGTCGGAGACCATCTTCGACTCGACTGGTGTCACTCCCAGAAGGCGGCCTATTACGACACGCCATCCATCCGGCGTGCCATCTCCAACCTGCACCGTGACGTCGAGGAGGTGACTGTGTCCACCGCAACGTTGAATTGGAGGGGCACATGGTCTCCAGCGTCGGCGAGGGACCTTTTCGAGTTAGGCTTCCGACCTCGAGAACTGGCGGTACTCAGCACCAGAGTACTGCAGAGCTGCTGCACCAGTTACCGTATCTACGAGCGGATGACGGCGCAAAGGCTGATGCCACCAGTCGGCATCGGCTAGGATGCTGGTTATTCTTCTGCCCTGACTCCTGGGGCCTATCAGCAGGAGCAATACCGTCTTTATTCTTCTTTGTCTTTCTTTGTCTTTCATATATGTTTTTTCTTCCTTTCTTTATACATAAGTTTATCATGGTGTTTCGCCCTGTAAGTCCCCACTCCGGTGGTGGACATGGCGAGGTACACAACACCGACATACCTAATGTGCCATGTATATATATTTATGTATGTGTTATCACGGCCGTAAGATGATTATGATATCCTCATAGCGATAATTCCTGACTGATGTTCGTCAGTCTTTATGAGAAGACATCGCTAGCTATTTACCATTTGCATTAGTTGTGAATGTAACTCTTTCCCTGGGTATTGTAAACGCACGAAAGTTTCTAAATTGAAACATGTGCTGTTTCCAAATGTTTCAACTGTTAAAGAGCAGCTTGGGCTGTGGAGTAGAAGATACCATGTGCGTCACACAAGTGCGGTAGATGGCTCGGAACATCGTGACTACTGTGACTACTGATTACCGCGAGACTGAATGCAGCCTTGTGTTGCTGCCGGCAGGTGGCGCGATAAGGGAAGTGTGCAAGAGGAGGCACACCTATTGAGGATGGGGAAATTTACTGTCTTTAGCAATACTCGCAAAAAGGCAGATTGTTACTGTATGGATCCTCTGAACGAGCGTCTCGAAACGGCGAAACTGGTCTGCCGTTCACATGCTAAGAGTAACGAAATGTATTCACAGTTGCGAATATGGGCAACCATCAGCTGTATAATGGAATGACGACAATGAAAATTTGTGCCGAACAGGGACTCCCAGCTCTAGTGAGGTGTAGCCTTACCATTTGGCTATCTAAGCACGACTCACGGCGATACCCAAACTTCCATATGTCGTCAACCATCTACCTACAACTTGCACTCGTACATCCATTACCTGTATTCCTGTATAGGGGTGACATGCTCTCCCGGTGTCGGTGGATAAATATGACTTGCAGTGCCTGTATTATTCCGAATTACGATAGAATGTTCCTTCGGCTATGCATGCATGTCCGAAGGAACGGGCACTGGGGAGACTACAGCCGTTATGAAATGCACGAAATATGCTCACAGTTGCGAATATGGACAACCATGAGCTTGTATAATGGAATGACGACAGTAAAAATTTGTGCCGCACCTGGACTCGAACCGGGATTTCGCGCTTATCGCGAATGGTCACCTACCATTTGGCTATCGAAACACAACACACGGCCAGACCTAAACTTCCATACGTCGTCAGCCATGTTTCCACAACCTGTACTCGTACGTCCATTATGTATATTCTTGTACAGGGGGGCCGGCCGGAGTGGCCGAGCGGTTAAAGGCGCTACAGTCTGGAACCGCACGACCGCTACGGTCTCCTTGACGAGAAAGCAAATGAAACTCTCAAGGAAGTTTACGATTGGTCAATAAGAAATAATGTGACACTGAACATAAAGAAAACTAATGCCATGAACTGCAGTTTGAAGAGGAAAAATGACAATGTTAAATTAAATGTAGATGGCATCTCTATAGACTGTGTAACAAATGCTAAATTTCTAGGAATGAATATTGATTCTCAGTTGAAGTGGTGTGAACACTCAAAGGTACGTGCAAACAAAATGTCATCAGCAAGTTATGCCCTTACTTTCCTATCATCAGTGTGTAACATGCATTGTGTTTTAGTTACGTATTAATCATAGGTACACTCAATTCTTAGCGATGGCATTATTTTTTGGGGAACAAATGCACAAAATATGAACACAATTTTCAAACTCCAGGAAAGAGCCATAAGAATAAAAACAAAAAATACTAGTCGAGCTCATTGTAAAGATCTGTTCTAAAAACTGAGGATTTTAACTGCTCCATGTGAATACAATTACCAGTCAGTTGTACACATCAAAAATAACATTGGTAATTACTGCACAAACAGCTCTGTCCATGATCATGCAACAAGAGATAGAGTCAACTTACATATATCAAGAAAAAAATAAACATAAAACTCAAAATAACATTTTCTACCAAGGAATAAAACTGTACAATAAGTTACCAAAAGAGATTAAAGATATTGCAAAAATACACTTATTTAAAAAGGCAGTAAAAATTACCAGTTACGCAATACATCTTATACATTGAAGGATTACTTAGATAAAACACAGTAGGGGTCCGATAAAAAATAAATAAATAATAATAATAATGATTATAAAAGATCCAACATTCCACGTAACACCCTCACTTTATGTTTCTTTTTTCTTTCCTAGAAACACTGAAGCTATGCATAGCACACCACTAACACCTCTTCCTCTTTCGGAGCTCAACATCTCACTTATTATTGAGGGATGCTGACTCTGTTTTACAAGATAGCAAATGGGAAGCTGCGGTACAGAAAATGGCCCACAGGTCACCAGTGTGTGTGTGTGTGTGTGTGTGTGTGTGTGTGTGTGTGTAGTGAGTGAAGTGTTATGAAACAATGTGTGTACAGTGTGTGCAGTGACTGATAGTGAGACATAAGTGAACGGTGTGGCATTACATTATTTAATAAGTTATTTTTAAAAGAAGTATTGAATACCAGGAATAAAATCTAATGATTGTCTCTAATTAGAAGTCTGTAAATATATGTGTATACGAATTAGCTTATTATAAATTGGTCTAAACTTGTAAATACTTTGACATGTCCTATATCCTTGTAAAAAG
Source organism: Schistocerca nitens (assembly GCF_023898315.1). NCBI lineage: Eukaryota > Metazoa > Arthropoda > Insecta > Orthoptera > Acrididae > Schistocerca > Schistocerca nitens. The sequence continues at coordinate 269,975,525 of NC_064618.1, forward strand.
AGATCTACGGATGAATAAAGCTACTACTACCATAACTACTACTACTACTACTGCATGGTCGTGTCCTGTTCCGTCGCATTCAGTACCAGAAACATGCAACGCACCACCAATGCAGGCCGATGAAGGCAGTATTAGCGTACTGGGGATATTTACCTCGGCTTCCATCGGTCCTGTGGCAGTAATAGAATGCCCGATGACGGTGAACTGCATTATTCATACTTGACGGCTTCTCCAAAGGCGATGGCACCCTGCAGCGGGGTAACTGTTCGTATCACAAAACCATAATCGTTCTTCAGAGATTAAGGAACATGATTCTTTTGGCCACCAAAATCGACCCATCCTAACGCGGCGGAACACGTTGGGGATGCTATCGGACGCCAGCCCAGAGGCTATAAACCACCAGTCAGTAATTTACGGGAACTGCGTGACTTAGGCGTAGACGTCTGGTTCCGCGTACCTCGGGAAACTTACCTAGGTCTTGTCAAATGCATACCATGACGAATAGTTGCTTTACTGCGTTCCAATGGTGGACCAAGAAGCTATTAAGCAATTGATTTTAGAATTTTGGCCCATCAGAGTAAGTTACGTGTGGGAGCCTCGTGTCCGTTTAGCGAAACCTATACCAGTGCCTTTATCAATTCATTGGTCCTCAAATTTTCATTTTTTTATTTTTTACAGATACAAAATACCAGTACTTACAAGGGGAGGCCGCCAATTGTGAAATTCAGATTCGATTCGTACTGCGCATAATAAATGCTCATGGCCAGAGGTGTAATGTGGCAAAGCACCAAGACGCACTTCTCAGCCATTGTCGAGAAAATCGACAGTTAAAAGAAACCGCTGCGGTGAAATACTCTCTACGATTAATAATTTTCTACAGCATCGTGGCGCAGCGGTAAGCGCTCGGGATCTTAATCCGAAGGTCACCGGATCGAATCTCGCGCCATGCATTTTTTTTGTTTTAGTATTTGTTTTTTGTAATTCAAATGTGTGTATACATACACACACACACACACACACACACACACACATATATCTGTTGCAACAACTATGCATATAATAAGTTGTCGAAAGTCGTTTGTCGTGGAAAAACTGGCGACTTCGAACATCATGATGTTTTCCGCAAACAAAGTTGTATTTCATAAATGTTATTAATTGTCCTCATAATGTTAACCACGTATAGTTAACGGAAGACGTAGAAACGATATTCCGAAACGAATACATATAGCCTAAGTCAAACATTCGAATTAGAATAGAGACCCCACGAACACAAATTTGCTGTTGCAGGTATGAAATATAAACTCCGTTACTCGCTCGTTACACTTGAAGGACAGGTGTTGAATGAGCCGAAACGAGCCGCCGCAGTTAAAAGAAACCGCTGCGGTGAAATACTCTCTACGATTAATAATTTTCTACAGCATCGTGGCGCAGCGGTAAGCGCTCGGGATCTTAATCCGAAGGTCACCGGATCGAATCTCGCGCCATGCATTTTTTTTGTTTTAGTATTTGTTTTTTGTAATTCAAATGTAACAGCGTAGTTGCCTGCTAACTTCGAAAGAAGGTAGATGCGGTCCCTAGCGCAACTTACAACATCGTCGAAAATTGGTGCGGACGTGAGAGCTTTGGTACACCCTGTTAAACAAACGGAAAAATGGAGGCGGTACAATTGGAGAGCGATCTGCCTTCACCAACATGCATAAGCAATTCACTAATAGTTTATATATATATATATATATATATATATATATATATATATATATATATATATATATAATAAAAAAAATTGCATGGGGCGAGACTCGATCCCGCGACCTTTGGATTACGAACCCGAGCGCTTACCGCTGCGCCCAATACGCTGTAGATAAATACTAATCGTAGAGAGTATTTCACCGCAGCGGTTTCTTTTAACCGTCGATTTTCTCGACAACGGCTGAGAAGTGCATCTTGGTGCTTTGCCACATTACACCTCTGGCCATGAGCTTTTATTATGCGCAGTATGAATCGAATCTGAATTTCACAATTGGCGGCCTCCCCTTGTTAATAGATTTGGTTGCTCTAAACACGAATATCAAGCTTAAAATTGTCTACTAGCTTAGGGTTAAAAGTAAATAAAGTGTTTTCGTATCACAGTCACACGTATGGGACATTGTAGGGGCTACATGCAAAGGCACTGTGACAGAGATCCCTTGCCGTAAGTGAATAAAGTGGACGCTTCCCGTACAGTTGCGCAACACTGCTTTACACCATAATTCATATGTCCACCATCATGTGAGGGTTGTCGACTACAGAAACCAGGCGCAATGTTAAAATTGTTGCTTATCACTGCTATTCCGCTGTGTTAGTTCACGTGATACTGGAACAAGTGTTGTGGCTGTTGGCAGAGAATGTAAGTCAGGTGAAGCTCTTAAACTGAATATTTATGTTACTGCGGGCTTGTACGCTTTAAAAACAAACGCCCCGCATCTGCAGTAACAAACTTGATAACTTTTGTTATATTTGTAGAGATCGTAATTTGTGGTTCAATAAGGTGACAATTGACTATGGTAGAAAAATAAGGAGAAGTCTTGTATTTCGGATGTTGAGTTGCAGACCAAAGTAAATCATACTACACATGTGTAATACCTCGTGTCCGTCTATGATGAATGCTTGGATGCATGGTGACAACTTCTCCACGAAGTTTGGCCTGCCTGCTGTTTGGCGTGAACCCACAAGTCACGCATCGGAATGCAATTTTTCTATGGTACCTCCCTTGACTAAAGGAATCAATACGAAGAGGAAGAGCAATTCTGGAATCCCATCTGCCATTCGCCCTGTGGCTCATGGCGAAGGATTGCTGGTTCCTGTTGCCCACTTTTACCACCATCAAGCAGTCATAGCGATGATGCTGAGCCGGCCGTGGTGGCCGAGCGGTTCTAGGCGCTTCAGTCTGGAACCGCGCGACCGCTACGGTCGCAGGTTCGAATCCTCCCTCGGGCATGGATGTGTGTGATGTCCTTAGGTTTGTTAGGTTTAAGTAGTTATAAGTTCTAGGGGACTGATGATCTCAGATGTTAAGTCCCATAGTGCTCAGAGCCACTTTTTTTTGTGATGCTGAACCGACACAAATAGCCAGTGACACTGACCCTTCATTGACACCAACATTCTCATCTGGAGAACCACACAAAATCGCATGGTGTAAACTCATCGATCTGACTAGGGATGTCGATCTTCCATAGCGCAAAGCTAAATTCTAGGTCTTACTGACATAGTTCGTGTGTTTGTGTTCAGAAGAGCGATAAAAAAATTGTATGTTATTTCCGGTGACAATGACAGTTCTTTTGGAAGACATGAGCATCACATTACATACCAGACAGTTGGAATTTTTTATAGGTGGCTCAAAAATAACACCGCAGTCGGTACTGTTACACAGTGGTAATGAAAAGCCATTCATCTCAGTCGCATATGCTACCTTAGCTAAATAAAATTATACCATGCTGCAATCCGTTGTAAACTGTGTTAACTGCAATAAGCATGATTGGCTGATATGTGGAGATTTCGAAGTCATTACGATGCAGTTGGGGTTGCAAGGGCGTTGCTGCTGCCTGTGTGAGTGGGACATTCACGCAAAGGAAAAACACTACTCACAGAGAGAATGGCCAATACACACAGAGAGAATGGCCAATACTAACTGCTCTGGTGCCTGGGCCAAAATATATTACTGAAGAATCTCTAGTCAATCAGAGCAAAATTGTTCTCCCACAATCGCACATTACGTTGGGATACATGACAGCATTTTGTAAAGGCTGTGTACAGGAATGAAGGAACATTTCGCTATATGTGTAAGGCGTTTTCACAACTTAGCATAGGGAAGATCAAGAAGGGGATATTAATTGGTTCACAGACAAGCCAGCTATTGGGGGACCTAGATTTTGAGTTCATTCTAACCCCTCTATTGCTGCATGCGTGGCATTGTTTTCCTAACACTCTTCTTGGCAAACATGAGAGCTGAAAATAACAAGGACCTCATGGACTAACTTCTTCATGCTTATATGGTCACAGACTGCAGAAACACTTCCTTTACTTCCGCCTCGATGTGTTACTAGAGAACTATGGTGCATTTAGTGATCAGGACATATCTATCATAGAACGTTGGTACACATGGCGGTTGACTACTGCTATGCTGACCGATATCTATTGGATACTAAAGAGAGATGATCCAGATATCCACACAAAAAGGCACGAATCTACTACATATGTTCAGATAATGTATATATCCTAATGATTACGGTAACAATATCCGTTCCCATGTTCCCACGTACTGCAACAAAACGTACCGTCATCGATACGACTCCAGGCAGTAAGAACGAAACAGTAACTCACCTATGAAAGCGCGCATCTCCGTGGCGGTTGCCTGCCTTGGGCTGCGGATGACCAGGGGCATCCTGCAACACAGTATAAACATTATCCTCACAAGCTGTTGGATAAAACTTTAAGTTTGGTTACCAACATATCCTTAGCTCCATATCGAGAACAAATTTACTTGCTTCAACAACTAACCCGTTTACATATGTAAGACCAAAGCTGAACCGCGTATTTGTAGGTGATTCAGCTACCCCTTTAACTAGGTTTTAAGCAACCCACGATGTCTTCAAATACCATAAGCAACATTTTCATATTCTGTCGCTCGCCCAGGGCGATCTATTTATTGGTCCTGCAGAAAAAAGGGCCTTTTTGTAGGAAATTTAATGTAGTTATATTTTTACTGGGATACGTTTTCCCTGTACATTATCGTTTTCTAGTTATTTAAGATAACACGTTTGAAAGTTATTTTTATAAATTTTTCTCGACGTACAGCCCCTAGCGGAAACCCATTCCAGTACAAAACTTAAATGCATTAAATTTTCTACAAACAGTATCTCATCATTTTTTCCATAGGACTAATTGTTTCCACGTAACGAGCGAGAACGCTGCATGATATACTCTCGCCCGTTCGGTGTAACACCGGTGAGGATGCGAATGCTCTCACAACCACTGTTGAAGTTCGCTGTTTGTACTTGTACGTAGTTTTCCGGGATTCAGGCAATGGTTCAAATGGCTCTGAGCACTATGGGACTTAACATCTGAGGTCATCAGTCCCCTAGAACTTAGAACGACTTAAACCTAACTAACCTAAGGACATCACACACATCCACGCCCCAGGCAGGATTCGAACCTGCGACCGTAGCGGTCTCGCGGTTCCAGACTGTAGTGCCTAGAACCGCTCGGCCACACCGTCCGGTTTCAGGCAATGTCCAGATGTCACTCCACATTTACTGTTCAAATTGTCTTCTTTTTTAAGTAGTGACTAAGAATTCTTAGCCACCTGACAGACTCGGATCTGATGTGTGCACATTTTGAAATAGTGAAGCAGCGTTTTGTAAGGAAGTCCTGTTTCACCTTAACACGTGAGACAAGGTAAAAATAAGTCTGATTTTGTATGTGTCCAGTCGCTTCTTGCAATATATATGAGTGCAATCTGATTTCTGATAATGAGTGCAAGGTGAAAACTACTCTGGTTATAGCTTTACAAAAAATCTCTAGAGCCGAAAAAGAATAACACACGAGCGTGATTCATAATCTGAGATAGGTCATTCGATTTCTCGGCGATATTATTTGATAAAATCTTTTAAGTTTATCAGCCAAGCCATGGCATTCTACTTGCCCTGAAGGTTGCTGTTAGGAGGCTAGTCGACATGTTGCGACAACAGGACACCAAACACCGCGTTTCCCCCGAACACAACTCTAATCGGACTGTAATAAGGCATTTCCTATATTATGTACAGTTTATGAAATTTTAGACGTTGGGTAAGACGTACTAAACCTACGATGGGCGTAAATCAACACTTTTTTTTTTCTAAAAGCAGGTTGGTTTCATTCAGGACTCCAGTACAACATACTGTTCCCCACTCTTTTGGCTACACAACCCTTTTTCTCAACTTAATTTTCCTTCAATGAGATGGCCCTAGGCCGCCTGACTGAGAGCGCCTGTACCTTCCTACTCGTCGATGTCGGAGCCAACGTCTTGCTACATCAATAAGATTCCCATCATCCACGTACGTTCCCGCGAAGTGCGTTCTTTATTGGACCGAACCGATCTAAGTCGGAAGGTTCGAGATGCGGACTGTACGGTGGATAAGGAAGAACACACTTTTGAGTCCCCCAAATAGTGAACAAGTTTGTCAGCACTACCAACAGCGGCATCCAGTTGTGCAGAGAGGTGTTTGATTGTGATCCGTCGATCATCTCGAATGAGAGTGTCCACACGTTCCAACACTGCAGGTGTCACAGCTGTATGCAGCTGGCCGACACGAGTGAGATGGGACACATTTGTGCGACCTTGTTGCGACGATGGTGGTGGATGCCTCGTCCAACGACGCACTATGCTTTCGTTCACTGCCAGGTCTCTGCAGACGTTCTGCAATGCCTATGAACTTAGGCATTGCGAGCCGTGCACGGCCCGCGTTTGTCCCATTTATTGTTTTCCATCTTCTATTGCGGCGCTGCCACCTTGTTTTCTCATTTCATTTACTGGCATAACTGACTTCCTGCCTTACTTGCCCCTGAGTGGCAGCAGCATCGCGTATCAGTAAGTGCACTGTCGTACCATCTCTGGCGCGACCGATAGTATTTCTGGGTCGTCGTATGTCTGGCAGTCAGTTGGAGACGGACCAGCTGTGCAGTCGGGACGCAGCAGCAGTGAGTTGGGGACGGAGCGCCGGTGAGGCGCCGACAGCCAGTGTTCGCCGACCGATGGCGATACACATGAACTGTCTGACGGAGGGGGATTGGAACGGGAAGACCGTTGGTTGGTCGTTCGGTTAGGCGTGTGATCGGCCGACGTATATTTGGACCTTTCACCATTTCCAGGCCGGCAGTTGGTCGGTTGGCAAGCAGTGAGGAAATCTCCGCGGCGTGTAGTTTGGTTGGCCGGGCCCGCTGGCGGTCTCTGTACGGTGTGGGTGTGTGTGGTGCTGTTCCCATTGCTACGAGGTTCGTGGCTCACCGATCCTAGACATGAAAGTTGAGTTTTGACTTAATCTACCAGCATGTGACAACTGTTCACATTGTGTCGTTTGGAGTTCGTTTTCGGCTGTTGAGATATTCCCGTGAGGAACAATGTGTGTTTTCAAGTTGGCATATTTTAACCACCCTCCGGTGGAGTTTAACTGTACTTGGTTATTTCAATTGAAGTGCATCAGCGAAATCTTAGGCCTTGTGGCCGTTAACGTTCCGGTTACCTGCCCTGGCCGTTGACGTAAATGAAGGTAGTGTATTTTCCTCATCGTGTTGTCACTGTCCATCAGGGTGTGTAGTTTGACAGCTCAGTGTATATTTGGTTGTGGGCGCCAATACCTTCTACGTTGTTCCATTGAACTCCCTGTTGTGCGCTGGTCGGGTGAAGTGGAGGTTATCTTGTCGGTGGGTGCGTTGACTATCTGTCGGTTGGGGTGTCGTCGGATCGACAATGGTTGGGCCAACTGCATGTCTCACCAAAGCGAACGTCAGTGTTGTGATTCCAGGCCGACCGTCGGAACTTCTGAGCGCCTTTGGATGTACTGCCTTTTCTTGTCTGTTCTTGTTGTTTGTACATGTATATGGCCTCTAGCCGATTTTTTGATTAAGGTTGTTTTGCCCTGAAGTTGTCAGATGGTTTGGGCCTTAATCCAAATTTAAGAACTGTTTTACATAAAGCCTTTGGCATTTTTGAAATTAATGTTATTGACTCTTAAATGTTGGGCCTTCAACAGATTTTGAATTTAAGTTGTTTTGCTCTTAAAGTCTCAGATACTTGGGGCCTTTAGCCGATTTTGAATTAAGCCTAAAGTTGTTCTGCTCTCAAGGTGTCAGATAGTTTGGGCCTTCAGCCTAATTTAAGAATTGTTTTACGTAAAGCCTTTCGCATTTTAAAATTAATGTTATTGAGTCTTACGTGATGGACCTTCAGCCCATTTTGAATTTAAGTTCTTTGCTCTAAAAGTGTCAGGATCACTGGGCTTTCAGCCTAATTAAGGAACTGATTTTAAGATAAGGCTTTGCCTTTTAAATGTCTGATTTTGGTTGAGCTTTAGGTTATTTGCTTTCAGCCGTTTTTGAATTAAAGTGGTCTTGTCCTTAAGACATGAGATTGTATGGAGCATTCAGTCGCTAATTAAGTTCCAAAACTCAAGCTGTGTTAGTTTAAAAATTTTCTTGCCTTGTGTAATGTTTGATCAAATAAAAGGTTGTACGTTCAATTGTAATTGACAGCCACTTATTTTGGCCCCTTCCCACAACTTAAACTACATTTCCTGTCCTGCGGGTTTAGCAGGGCGTCTCACAGTGCTCTGGGTTTCCGCCAAAAGAAACACATTGACCGCCCTCTTCTTGGAACGCACCTCCAATATAGATGCTCCTTTGAAAGCTACGTATAGCGCCACCATTTACCGGAACTTCATGAAGCTATAAGGTCTGAAGCGGTCATACACTACTGACCATTCAAATTGCTACACCAAGAAGAAATGCAGATGATAAACGGGTATTCAATGGACAAATATATTATACTAGAACTGACATGTGATTACATTTTCACGCAATTTAAGTGCATAGATCCTGAGAAATCAGAACCCAGAACAACCACCTCTAGCAGTAATAACGGCCTTGATACGACTGGGCATTTAGTCAAACAGAGCTTGGATGGCGTGTACAGGTACAGCTGCCCATGCAGCTTCAACACTATACCATAGTTCATCAAGAGTAGTGACTGGAGTATTGTGACGAGCCAGTTGCTCGGCCACCATTGACCATAACGTTTTCAATTGGTGAGAGATCTGGAGAATGTGCAGGCCATGGCAGCATTTGAACATTTTCTGTATCTAGAAAGGCCCGTGCAGGACCTGCAACATGCGGTCGTGCATTATCCTGCTGAAATGTAGGGTTTCGCAGGGATCGAATGAAGGGTAGAGCCAAGGGTCGTAACACATCTGAAATGTAACGTCCACTGTTCAAAATGCCGTCAGTGCGGACAAGAGGTGACCGAGACGTGTAACCAATGGCACCCCATAGCATCACGTCGGGTGATACGCCAGTAAGGCGATGACGAATACCCACTTGCGATGTGCGTTCACCGCGATGTCGCCAAACACGGATGCGACCATCATGATGCTGTAAACAGAACGTGGATTCATCATAATAAATGACGTTTTGCCATTCGTGCACCCAGGTTCGTCGTTGAGTACACCATCGCAGGCGCTGCTGTCTGTGATGCCACGTCAAGGGTAACCGCAGCCATGATCTCCGAGCTGATAGTCCATGCTGCTGCAAACGTGGTCGAACTGCTCGTGGAGATGGTTGTTGGAGATGGTTGTTGTCTTGCAAACGTCCCCATCTGTTGACTCAGGGATCGAGACGTGGCTGCACGGTCCGTTACAGCCATGCTTATACACTCCTGGAAATGAAAAAAAGAACACATTGACACCGGTGTGTCAGACCCACCATACTTGCTCCGGACACTGCGAGAGGGCTGTACAAGCAATGATCACACGCACGGCACAGCGGACACACCAGGAACCGCGGTGTTGGCCGTCGAATGGCGCTAGCTGCGCAGCATTTGTGCACCGCCGCCGTCAGTGTCAGCCAGTTTGCCGTGGCATACGGGGCTCCATCGCAGTCTTTAACACTGGTAGCATGCCGCGACAGCGTGGACGTGAACCGTATGTGCAGTTGAAGGACTTTGAGCGAGGGCGTATAGTGGGCATGCGAGAGGCCGGGTGGACGTACCGCCGAATTGCTCAACACGTGGGGCGTGAGGTCTCCACAGTACATCGATGTTGTCGCCAGTGGTCGGCGGAAGGTGCACGTGCCCGTCGACCTGGTACCGGACCGCAGCGACGCACGGATGCACGCCAAGACCGTAGGATCCTACGCAGTGCCGTAGGGGACCGCACCGCCACTTCCCAGCAAATTAGGGACACTGTTGCTCCTGGGGTATCGGCGAGGACCATTCGCAACCGTCTCCATGAAGCTGGGCTACGGTCCCGCACACCGTTAGGCCGTCTTCCGCTCACGCCCCAACATCGTGCAGCCCGCCTCCAGTGGTGTCGCGACAGGCGTGAATGGAGGGACGAATGGAGACGTGTCGTCTTCAGCGATGAGAGTCGCTTCTGCCTTGGTGCCAATGATGGTCGTATGCGTGTTTGGCGCCGTGCAGGTGAGCGCCACAATCAGGACTGCATACGACCGAGGCACACAGGGCCAACACCCGGCATCATGGTGTGGGGAGCGATCTCCTACACTGGCCGTACACCACTGGTGATCGTCGAGGGGACACAATAGTGCGCGGTACATCCAAACCGTCATCGAACCCATCGTTCTACCATTCCTAGGCCGGCAAGGGAACTTGCTGTTCCAACAGGGCAATGCACGTCCGCATGTATCCCGTGCCACCCAACGTGCTCTAGGAGGTGTAAGTCAACTACCCTGGTCCGCAAGATCTCCGGATCTGTCCCCCATTGAGCATGTTTGGGACTGGATGAAGCGTCGTCTCACGCGGTCTGCACGTCCAGCACGAACGCTGGTCCAACTGAGGCGCCAGTTGGAAATGGCATGGCAAGCCGTTCCACAGGACTACATCCAGCATCTCTACGATCGTCTCCATGGGAGAATAGCAGCCTGCATTGCTGCGAAAGGTGGATATACACTGTACTAGTGTCGACATTGTGCATGCTCTGTTGCCTGTGTCTATGTGCCTGTGGTTCTGTCAGTGTGATCATGTGATGTATCTGACGCCAGGAATGTGTCAATAAAGTTTCCCTTCCTGGGACAATGAATTCACGGTGTTCTTATTTCAATTTCCAGGAGTGTAAGATGCCTGTCATCTCGACTGCTACTGATACGAGGCAGTTGGGATCTAGCATGGCGTTCCGTATTACCCTCCTGAACCCACCGATTCCATATTCTGCTAACAGTCATTGTATGTCGACCAATGCGAGCAGCAATGTCGCGATACGATAAACCGCAATCGCGATAGGCTACAATCCGACCTTTATCAAAGTCGGAAACGTGATGGTACGCATTTCTCCTCCTTACACGAGGCATCACAACTACGTTTCACCAGGCAACGCCGGTCAACTGCTGTTTGTGTATGAGAAATCGGTTGGAAACTTGCCTCATGTCAGCACGTTGTAGGTGTCGCCACCGGCGCCAGCCTTGTGTCAATGCTCTGAAAAGCTAATCATTTGAATATCACAGCATCTTCTTCCTGCGGGTTAAATTTCGCGTCTGTAGCACGTCATCTTCGTGGTGTAGCAATTTTAATGACCAGTAATTTATTAGACGATGGCCCACAACTAATTTCGCACTGAAATCAGCCGAGGGGTAAAAATGTTGTCTAACGTATAGAACTTCTCTCGTACTTCTGGCATGCGCACTGAGTGACACGCCATGAGATACGCCCAACAGAGGAGGACACATGACATAATGTGTTTCAAGTGTTTCCCTGGCCCCCACCCTTTCACGCCGCCTTTATTAATACCGGTTTCGAGATTTAAAATTCTTCTAACACGAAACCGACGAAGCCTCCACCTTGTCTCCCTCCACCACTTTCCATAATGGTGACGAATGTTCCGCGCTCCGTGCCGCTTAATCCGCTCCACCGTGGGAGAGGAACGCGCCACTGCTGCTTTCTGTTGCTGTAGTTCTGCTCGCGCAACGGCCGCGGTTGCACAGAACTGGCGGTGTGTGTTGGCGCGTCCGCCCGCACGCTGCCCTGCGCACGTCCACGCACCGTCAAACAGTCTATAAACAGTTGTCGCGGGCGAGATAAACTGCACGCCGCCCGCACCGCACACAGGGCCGGCGCTCGGCGCCATTACAATACATCAGGCCGCGGCGCCCCCGTATGGGCGCTCGGCGGCAGGGCGGGCGGCGCACCGCTCAATCATTCTCGCCGTCCTCGGTGCCTCTGCCTCCGCTGCCGCCAGCCTGCGGCGCGGAAATCTCCCGTGTTTGGTTTTCGGCTGAATTAGTGGTGTTCTGTCGCGCGGGGCCCCGGATTGCGGACCGGAGAGCCGCGCGACGCCGCCGACGCTGTGTAGCGGCCGAACAGGCGGTTTGTCCTGCCGACAGCCGTTCATTTGTCTCCCGCACTAACACCTCGCCGGCAAGACTTCCTCCAAGTTTTGTCGCGTCTTCCGTAGTCCCTCATTGGTCACTTCTTGTTTATCTTATGTCTCCCTTTTTCTTTTTGACGATTTAGCTCCGCGTCGACGGGAGAGTCATTAGGGAGAATGGGGTGGGAGGCGGACGGAATTAGACATGGGTGTGCGGTGTCTGTCCTTCACACTGACTATAACTTAAGGTCATCAGGGAAAACGTAAGCTGAAATATTATGAACGGAGCTTATGGACGACTGAAGCATATACGTTTGGCCGCGCGCAGAGTCACGGTTTGTGGGGGGGAAGGGTCTTGACGCACGGTTCCTATTTGAGCTAGGAACATGAGGTGAAAGGTCTCTGGTTTAGCCCGGACCGGCGGCCATTTCAGTAGCCATTCGGGCATCTTTCTTGTTGTTGCCGTGTTACAGTATCTTAAACAACGTCTGGATGACGAACTGGAGCTGGCGCCCGAGCAGATTGTGTAATTCGATTGTTTCCTTTTAAATGGTCTGAAATTAATGTTCAGTTAATAGGACCATTTGCATGTGCATCGTTCGGATCTTAAGCGCGAATACATGGAAAAAAAAGTTGCCATGTGAGGTTTTTGAAGCGCGCATCTTCTATAATTTAAACTAGTACAAATCATTTCAAACTTTGTTCTAAAGTAGATAAACGGTTCAAGATAAAAAGGAACTTTTTATCCAATAATCTTTGTTCGTTGTCGAGATAAGATAATTTAAATTCGAGCTAACTGCAGCACGTGAAATTCCTTCTTAGGTGAACTGAACGCGCGGAAACGGTTTAAAGTGACTCAGATAAAAAATGCGTTCTTACGATTAAATTGAAAACTCGCTTTCAAAAATCTACCTTCATTCGGATTTTACCTGCAAAAAATACATCCTCTGTGGGTCTTTTTTTTTTTACGCGTGGCATTTCTATCTTTCAAACTAGGGCGAATAGCTTCAAATTTTGTACGAAAGTAAACAGAAACACGTAGGGAATGGTCGTCTTGTTTTGTGAAAAGCTTTAACTGTCGCCATGCATGAGCAGCATGTTTCGGAAGACAATAAAAAAACCTATACCGGATCATTCGTCGGCCGAGTGAACAAAAGTTTACATCGATTGCCAAGTTACGTCTGTATTATGTCTAAATTATGGTAGAATAAAAGCTGGGAATCAGAATGAAAAATTCTTCCATCGTATCACAAAATTGACACAACCGCTGTTGTGTGTATTCTCAAGAGTATCAGAGCAAACAGACACAAATGTTTCTGCTCCTGGAAAGTGGGATGCATCTACAATGGGAAGTAGTCAAAAATGGGGGCGCGTATGTAATGGTAAGTACGCCAAATTGGGGATGCATGCATCCTACAATCTGACACGTCGTGTCATACTGCACGATATGACAAATTCTTTGTTGTATGAATTGATGACATGTATCACGTCATACAACATTACATCATGCACAAGGTTACTTCACTTGATACGATGCATTTTATAACATGACATGGGTAAAAAAGCGCGACTAAAGATGTTTTGATTTAAATGTGTTTGAAATTGCCAGATAATTCAAAAAGCAAGTTCCCTTCGTTTACATCACTAACACTTTGCATCCGTAACTGTGTCGAAGACACATTCGCCTTTTTTGTGCTACGATAGCATTTTTCATTCTGGTTTTTATATGTTAAGGAGCCATACATGCAATAGCTCCGAGAAGAAGAATCACTCAGGTACTTTACATCTGATTTAAAACGGATCTGTATAAAAAAATAGTTGAATTTACTAACGAAAATGATATTTTGAAATAACAAAAACATTTCTGACTTGAAATACAAAAAAGTCTAGGATATTATGAACCAGATAAACGGAAGATATCAGCCTAGAGACACCGCTGCCGAATTTATCTGCAGTCGTGAATTGAATATACTCCTCTCCAAATTAATCCGATGACAAAACAGAAGCTGTCTGCTGTAAAACGCTTTCATTTACTAACTGTTCTCAACAACAATTGTCGGAGCTGGGTACTTTTCAGCATGGACCGTCCAGAGCGGCCTAAAGTGGAACGATCACGTAAGTCTGTTCTTCTTCTTCCTTTCTTCCTCTTCTTCCTTGCTTGTTCCCTACGGCGTTGGCATCCTTACATGTGGTAATGTAAGCGGTAGGTGGTGGTCACATGATCTTTCTAACGCAACCACTACCCAAGGGATAGAATCTGTGTAACATATCTGCTGCGTCTAGAGTAAATTTCTTATGAAAGTGCGAGAACATTCAACGTGTGTCTGAGGAGCGACTTGGTTACCAGCCCGGTATGTGCCTAGGTGTATGTGGAAAACAGCCTAAAAACCACATCCAAGGCGGCCAGCTTAGGTCTTCGTCGTTATTCCGCGAGGCGGAGTCGGTCTGGGGCAGGCTCGCATTCCAGAATCCCGCAAACTGCGCGTTAACGTGCCATGCTGTCTGGGCAGGTATGACCACATAAGACTAAATGTATGACAAGCAGACTAAATCATAGTGGAAGAATCTTAAGAAAATGTCCGAGTAACACACCCAAGAAACAAGTGCTTACAAAACATTTGTTTAGATGGTTCTTGCGGACGGATAGTCAATCTGGCATCCTTACTAGGGCGTATTAGTCGAAGAGATGGAGAAGATCGAACGTAGGGTGGTATGTCTTCGTAAAGAAAGACATTTAGTAAGAGCGATGGCGTGACAGAGGTTCTCCACCATCTCCAGCGGCTACAAAGGAGGCGTTGTGTATGATGGAGAAGTTTACTGTTCTACTGTTCCAAATTCCGGAAGCGTACGTTCCAACAACAGTCGACACAATGCAGTACGTTCTCTCACACTTGTCTCTCGAAGATACCACAACGAGAAAGTCAGAGACGTTTGACCCCCGGGAGGGGGGGGGGGGGGTTGTCGACAATCGTTTTCACCAGGTGGCATTTGCGACTGGAGCAGAGAGAGGGTGAAATGATAGCGGTACCAAAAGTACCTTTCGCCTCACAATGTAAAGTGACTACAAGAGTATAGATGTTGATGTAAATGTAGAATACCCATTTTTAAAATATTCTCATTATACGTGATGCAGAACGCCGCTCTTGTTACGTCTATCACTGGAGTTCACAGAGCATCTCCGTGAAGCTTTCTCTCTTATAGATGAACCTGTAACGAAACGTCCTGCTCTGCTTTGGACCTTCTGTCAGTCCTGTCTTTTGCTGATCCCAGACTAACTAGCAATATTCAAGTATTGATCGAACAAGTGCTCCGTAAACCACCTCTTTTTGGTGGACTACATTTCCTGAGGATTATTTCAATGACTGTCAATCTGACGGCTGCCTTGCCTGTGATTAATTTTTGTGGTCGTCCCACTTCAAATCGCTGCGCATGCATACTTCTATATATTTTATTGAAGTAACTGCAATCGTGTTATCATACAACAAAGACACTTTCTGCCGATGTATTCGCAATATATTTGTTTATGATGAGGCTCAATCGGTAATGAGTCTCAACCCTCTGCAAGTCTTTCGGCATCTCGCTACATTTTGCTTGCTTTGCGACTTCACTATGTATAACATCATGTGCGAAAACGCACGTGGAACTTTCTACGTTATTCACTAGGCCAAATAAATATATTTCGAGAAGTAATAGTCCCATTTATTTAATTTAATCGTATGGCTAGAGCCCCCCATTCGCCGGGTGCCGGTCTTTCAATTTGACTCCACTTCGGCGACCTGCAGTCTATGAGGATGATAGGATGATGATGAGGACAGCATAACACCCAGTCCATGGGGTGAGAAAATTCCCCGACCAAGCCGGGAATCGAGCCCGGGCCCAGAGGATTGACAATCCGTCACGCCGACCATTCAGCTACCGGGGGCGGAATAGTCCTATAACATACCCTCAATAATGTGAGCTGTTAAGTGTCAAATAACTGCAGAGTGCCTCACAGGGAAAAGTTATAGAACGCTGTTGTCCATAGATGCACCAATCTGGTACCATCCAACAGAAGTAGACGAAGCACCGGCCTCGGATTTTATCCTTCGTCTTCCCTTGCTCAACGTCATCAACGAAACAAATACGGCACAGTACATTGTACATATTCCTTTACACCTGGCAGCTACCTGTGGAGTACACAACCCGTAGGAAAGCTACCAACTAGTGCTAAGAAAGGGAACATGTCCCATACTGCCCGGATGTCCCTCGATTACATATGGCGAATGACCTATTGTTTCACTGTCTCAGGGCGTCGACGTTGGCCTCAGCTACGGAGAGTACAAATTAAGAACAAACTGAGACGGGTCACATTACGTGACCATTTAATCACCTGAAGTCACTGCACAATGTAGATAAAATTTCGCTCAAAATCGAAAGCGAACAATGAGATTAAAGAAAGGACATTCTCTTCAAGTTGATATAATGTGAACTGCAAAAATGTCAAAATATAGCTACATAGTCACAGTAATAGTTCCACCCTACTACGGGAAAAAGTCTTCAAGTTTCGTTACCACTAGAGAACTATGCAGCGGACTGCCCGTATATTCTAAGGTTACTTGTAACCTTTTTTATGTTTGTTTATTTATTTCCTGCTGTTGACTTTTAACCTAGTGCACAGGTACTGTAGCACGTCGTGTGACATCGATAATTATCATTTTTAGTTTAAGCTGTATTTTGTTAATGTGTTACTGCACTTTAAATACGTTTCTTAAGATAATCTGTTAAAATATTCGTATATCATTATTAAGTACTACGTTAGGGTAATTAAAAGGTCCATGCTCTGTTGTTTAACTCTGTAACGGCGGTGTACCATTTATTGTCTGGTAATATTTTATCAGCACCAACGGCCTTGCTGCAGTGGTAGCACGGGTTCTCGTCAGCTTAGCGAAATTAAGCGCCGTTGGGCTCCTTTAGCACTTGGATGGGTCACCTTCTGGGTCTGTCAAGTGCTGTTGGAAAGCGGGTTGCACTCACTTGTGCAGTCCTTGTGAGGCCAACGTAGGGGTTACGTGGCTGAGAAGTAGCTACACCGGTCACAAAAACCAACAGCGGCCGGGAGTGGTGTGTGTTGACCACATGCTCCTCTGTATCCGCATCCGGTGACGCCTAAGGGCTGAGGATGATACGGCGGCCGGTCGGTAGCCTTAGATCTTCAAAACCTGTTCGCACGGTATTTGTTTTTTTTTTCACTATTTTATAAAAGTTCTGTGTTTATTGTATCCTTTATGCGACAGACTTCAAATGGTATTTCTAGAGTACAATTTCACCCCATACTCGGGTAACATTTCAGCTTGTGCATCTTGTGCTGCTGGGGCAGTAACCTCTGAGATGACCTGATAGCAATGTGTACGTCTGACAAAGGGACCAGAATTTCCTCCCCTCGCAGCATCCAGTTCCATTATTGTACTTCTCTACGCTGTCGTGTCTAACCTACCTCCCAGTGGTGAATATTTTGTTTATTTATGACACTACATAGACGAAACTATACCTAGGCTGTCAAAAATAAATCCTAAAGAACGCCCATCACTAGGGCGACAGTTGGTAGGTGACCATATTCCTACAGACCTCAGATATCACCTGACATATTCATTAACGCACAGATGATTATATTACTTCATATGTAAAGGAGTATAAAGGGCGTCCGAGGAGGAACGGCCAGTTTTCAGGTATATGACAGGAACGATCATGCGAAACAAAAACTTCTGGGGACTCTGAAGTGCATGCCTTAAGAGCTACCAGCACTTGTTTGATAGAGGAAATTTGTTTCATAACAGCAAAGATGAAGAAGTGCTCATAGCTCTTAAGGTATGATTTTAGAGCTGATGTTTACAGGACTTTCTTGCTTCAAATTAACTTTCCTGCCACATCCCAGTAATTGACCATTCTTTCTGGGACACACTGTGTAATTTCGCCCCTGAACTCAGTGCCCCTTTGATGTAGCTGTTTGATTGTAGAAGTGGCTTAAAGAAAAGTAGTTGTCCAGGAGTGTATAGAGCTTCTCTGACGATCACGTGAAAATTGCATGTTTTGTTGTTGTTGCCAGCAAGCAGGCGCAACTAGATGCAAGTAGACGCAACTGGCGGAAGGGGTGTTAAGTCACTGTCAGTCGGACGGCAGCAGTAAATGGAGTGACGATGTATATCGTTAGAGTGCGTCCAAGGTATTGATAATATTGAGATTTGGGACAGAATACTGAGAGTAAGAAAAACAGTAAAACAAGTACCGAAGTGACGTTAAGATTCGACATCATCACCGATGCCTATGTCTTACAGAATTAATGCAGGCTGTGCAATCGATGCTGGTGATGAATACTGACCGTAGTAGTGTGCACCTCTGAAACTGTCACATGAACTGTTCAACAGGGTCAGTGTTCCTCAGTTATTTGTTGGAGAAACTGCCCGACCACAGAAAATTGTATAATGAAATTGGACCCCCATTTAATTAAAAACATTTTATTTAATCTCTGTCATGTAATTTTTCAGTCAATATTAGTATTAATGCATCCAAAATACGAAACTAAGTAAAAACTGTAATGGAATCTTTTCAGTGAGGAAAGTGACCTGAAAATGATCCAGATCTGAAGATTTTATTTACAGTTTACTTAGATAAAGATGTTACTCACTTAACGAAATGTAAGTATTGCACAAATATTGAAGTTTTCTCAATTATTAATAAAGCCATTTCCGTTGGTTCCACATTTTTGGAAAATGGATTACAATTTTATCGGAAACTGACAGGCTTCTCCTATTAGGGACAGCTATAGTCCAATAATGGGGATTCTTACTGTGAAAGACTCTATTTTCTTCATTGCAGACTGATTAATTTCGCCACTGTCCGTAACCGCTGCATGAGCATCAGCTCCAGAATCACCTTTATCAAGAAAGTCACTTACATCATTTTCACGATTGAGTTCTTCTAACAGTGCTTCCCGTATAGTATCTTCCGCTAGTAAAATATCATTCCTCCGTGGCATTGTCACGTAATGTTCTTCACACTCATGGACAGCACAGTTGCTAGATGATTTCTGCGGGGTCTTATCGACCCTTCAAAGAACATATCTGTCAAATTAATTAAACAACAGTGTCTTATTATTTCGACCGTCCGTCCTCTACTAGGTGTCTTTCACTGTTGAATTTACATGGGTCACAGTGAACTTTGTACTTGGCGTGGCGTATCCACGGTAAGAAAAAAAAATACTCCATGGTCAAAGCGACCATGGTGTTCACTTCAGCCGGCCGCGGTGGTCTCGCGGTTCTAGGCGCGCCGTCCGGAACCGCGCGACTGCTACGGTCGCAGGTTCGAATCCTGCCTCGGGCATGGATGTGTGTGATGTCCTTAGGTTAGTTAGGTTTAACTAGTTCTACGTTCTAGGGGACTGATGACCTAAGATGTTAAGTCCCATAGTGCTCAGAGCCATTTGAACTATTTGTTCACTTCAGGGTTAAAAAATGGTGCCGAAACCGCTAAGTGTACAAAAATCCTATTAAACTCAAAATAACTAATTTTGATTTTTTCTTTAATTTACATTATCTTCCCACAAAACCTCGTCGTGACACGAAGGACGCACACAACTACGGCTCGCTGCCTTGTTGTAAGGTAAAATAGAGCCCAATATAGACATATTCCGAAAACCGTCTCTTCAAACGTAGAAAACGGGTTCCGACAACTTTTTAACACAAAGAATATGGGAATCGATGATCAAGAATAAGTACTGCACTTCACAGTTCCTCTCAAAAACAATTCGTTTTCGAGTCAGATTAGAACATACGAATAAAAATAGCTCATTCATTCCGGAAACCGATGATCTCGACCACACTTGCCTGTTTTCAACATTCACCCTGGCAAGATGTCGGTCCCAGGGATTCCAACACTTTCAAGAATGTTTTAATTTCTGTAAGTGTGCCATTAAGTCATGCAGGAGGTAGGAAATCATAGTTATAATAAGCAGTAGGCTAACTGGATTGTAAAAGTCGAACACCGGGCAAGGAATGACTTTGTTGCTGGTATGACGCAGACTAATCTGCGAATGTTTGTTTCACATACAAGTTGAAACGCCATATCTACGTAGGGTAACTGCTCGTGGATATCCGACTATGGCTAAATTCCGAAACGCGACATATGAGCAATAAAGACATTCCTTGCCTGACGTTTGGCTTTCACCATTGCGACCCAGTCAGCCTGGATGTAGAACTACTGATTGTTTAAATTTCGCGTTTGACGTTGATTAACGAATGAGAACAGAAATATTGTTTCGTGTGATACAGTTACAAATTTACAGATTTCGGATTTTTTCATTTGGCTGAGAAAGCTCCCTTTTTGCGAATATCATGATTTTAGTCCTGCGGGAAGTATCTTATAGGCTTTGATGAGTAACTTTTCTTGTACCAACATATGTGACATAAATGGCCGTATCTTTTGATTACACTGACTTGGAAGCTTCAATTTTGTACAATGCCAAGGGACTATAGACCTCAGTCAGTATGTGACATATATTTGAAAGTGATACGTCCAGCCCGTTCGTGAGAAAAAGGGGTCTTAATGGACGGACAAAGAAACACAGACTCGGATAAGAAATGACAAAAATTTTTTTGTGTGACGTAGTCACAAATTTACAGTTTCTTGATTTTTTCCTTTGGTTATACTGTGAACTCTAACTTTTTGTCGAATTTAATTTTTATAGGCCAACGGAAAGTGAGTGAGTTTGCGAGGATTAAAATATGTGACATAATTGGTCGTATCTTTTGAGTGCATTGTATTGGGTCTTGCTCACTCGTCTCGTATAGGGGGCATAAGGGATGCTGAGTTCTGAAAATATTCAAGCAAATAACATTAGTAGTTTTATTTCTATAAAGCATATTTAACAATACTTAACTTGAATGTACAAAATGTTGTCGCCAACGATGGACGACATGGAATACAATTCAGAGTCCTTGGCTATATGCAATATTCCTGCAAGTTGACACACGTAACTAATATGTTCTCGTAGCACTCTCTACAAGGCTGTACTGGTTGGTTTGTTTGTGGGGGTGGAAGGGACTAGGCTGCAAAGGCCATCGGTCTCAAGGCCGTACTGGAAATCGAAATGAGCGTTTGGCGTCATTGGCCGGAAGGCCCCATGCGGGGCAGGCCCGACCGCCTTGGTGCAGGTCTTAGTACGTTCGACGCCACGCTGGGCAAACTTCGCGCCGGATCTGGATGAAATAATTATGAAGACAGCACAACACCCACTCCCTGAGCGGAGGAAATCCCCGACTCAGCCGGGAATTGAACCCGGGCCCGTAGGAAGGCAATCCGTCACGCCGATCACTCAGCTATCGCGGCGGACAAAGCCATACTAATACTCCGCGAATACGGTCCACTTATGTCCGGCCGAGGCCGGCAGGAGTGGAACTTATATTCACTTCTGGCAGAGGTCGCTCCTGGCGCGGCGCGGTTCTCGTCGGTGGGCTATTAGCTGACGTTTCCTCACCGGCTTCTCTGGTCTTGCGTTATTCTTCTTCGTTCCGGCGCTTGTGGTTACATCAGAACACATTGACTTAGAAACTTCAACGTTTTGGACCACCAAGGTACCATAGACTTCAGTACGTGACGTAAATTCCGCATGATACGTGTAGCTGTTCCTGAGGAAAAGAATTTTTAACAGTCGGAGAGACAGACAGACAGGCGTACAACGTAGTGAGCTTGTGATGGTTCCGTTTTTACCAACTGAGGTACGGAAATCTATAAATAAATGACAGTTTCTGGGCATACAAAGTAAATACTGGAAAGTGATGCAGTTAGTTAATAATAAACGATTTACAGTGACAATTTCTCTGCACACTGATTTCGGAAGTGATGTCTCATAATGATGTATCTGACATTCCGTAGTCCCTCGTAAAGTGGACGATCCTGGTGCACCATGCTGATTACTTTGCTTTGTAGCAAATTCACAGAGTTTGCGTCAGCTGACCTTTGCTCAAGCCCACGCTGAGCCGTGAATGGCAGCGGCCGGCCGGATGCGGGCGCAGGCAAAAACGGCAGCCGTGCTTACAGAGTGGCCGCACTCGGCAGCTCTGGAGGCGTTCCGCTCCTCTAACCGGAAGGCCGGCGCGCCGCATAGGACAGCTTTTTGCCGGAGAAGCAGCAGCTCAGGCGAGGCAGGCGGGCGTCTTAGGACCCTCCTGGCGTCAGGCGAACACACCTGCAGCAGCGCGGCGCTGACCGCGAGGTAGGATGTCTGTTCAGCGCTGGCGTCGCGACGCTGGGAGGCAAACAGACGGCGCCGGCCTTCGCCGCTGCCGCTGCCGCTGCTGCTACCGCTGTTGCGGTCATTGATCCGGCGGCGGCGCCGCCCCCGCGTCGCTGGTGGCTGCTGTCCCTACAGAGACGGTAAAACCTGGTTCTGCTCCTACACCTACTCCCTATACTGACCTACAGAACGTTTGGAACGTACCTGGGAAATTCAGTGCCTAAGTTAAAATGAACAGTCGAGATCGCAGTATTATTTCCTTACTGACCGGCTTCAGCTTTTATACAAGCCACCTTCAGATTATTTTTTTTTTCCCTCTGACGGCTCCACAATCATACGACAATACCACGAGAAATACGAGGATCTGTCAGCACCGGCCATAGGGAAAAAGAAAGAAATACTGAAGATGGCTTGTATATAAGCCGAAACCGGTTAATATGGAAATATTATTGCGATCTCGACTGTTTATTGTAACTTACATATGACATCAGGTCGCTGCTCTCCGTAGACTATGTGGTGAAATTTTATGAATTCAATGGCTACCGTGTAAATTAGAACAAAAATCCGCTATTTCCATAACCCCGCCGTCGCTTCCTAACCATTTATTTGGCAATGTTTCTCTCGAGCATCACCAAAGTTGCGAACTCTTTTGTGTAACATGTTGCGAGTTCCATCCTTGGAAGGGCAATGCTGCTCGAAGCAATGTAGCATTGTTTAAGCTCTGTTACACAACGACTTTCTGTTGTGTTCGATGAAAAGTCTCTGAATAGTGTTCATCTTTAGCAGCTGATTTTCTTTAGGCAGCGGAACCTGATGATAAAAGGAAAGATGTCGTACTGAAGGTTATACAAATTGACGTATCTTGCGTGGGAACAGAAATACTGACGTTACATATTGCATGAACACAAGTCCAGAAGAAGGAAAAGACGAAGAAAGCACCTCCTGAGCCAGGGAAACATGTGCAGTATGACAGATCTGGTCACTGATGAGACTATAAGCCAAAAGGGAAGATGTAGGCACTGTCCTCAAGGGTAGATCTATTTGACTGTAAAATGTGAAAACTGTGGATCTGTTCCTTATAGCAAAAAGGAAGTGATGTAAGACATTTCACATGAAATAGCGTAAAATGCGCGTTTTCGCCCACAGTAACAATATTGTCGTATTTATATTGTAGCATCCATGCGCCTTTTGTGGACAATGGTTATTAAAATTGTTCACGTGACCGTGTACATCTAATTTAAGTAACTTAATATTTTTTCTTCGCCATACTTTTGTATGTGCCAAATAAACGGTTACCCTACTAATGCTCCGCAATACGTCCAAATGGTGGACGTCTAGCAATATCTGTCTTCATCGAAATGTGTTCCACGTTTCCATAAAACAGAGACAGTTTGTTTTTTGCCATATGCGTTCCGCTTCTTTTGTGTATGTAACATGATCAGTGGCCTGTAATACATGTTTGATTTTAAATACAGGATGTTCGGAAATTCGATTGTTACAAGTGGAATTCATACTAATATTCTAGGGCAGGCAACTTCCAGAGTCTGTTCTGGACATGGGTTCCTATTCAAAAAAATAGGACTCGTTTTCTCTACAAGTTTGAACGGAAAAGTTTGGATATTTGTGTAAGGTCTTATAGGACCAAACTGCTGAGGTCATCGCTCCCTAAGCTTACACACTACTTAATCTATCTTAAACTAACGTATGCTAAGGACGACACATACACCCATGCCCGAGGGAGGACTCGAACCTCTGACGGAGGGAGCCGCGCGCACCGTGACAAGACGCCAGAGACCACGCCCCTACCCCACGCGGCTTTGAACGGGTATTGCCGAATACACTGTATATAATAAATGCGTTATACGGTACTTACAAATATGTTACGTTTTCTTATATTTTTTGAGGTTACAAACAACATATGCAACACAAGTTTTGTTGGACTAAATTATCATTACTTACGATTTGCAAAGTAGCCGCAACGACAGAACATACCACTGTGAATTCTGAAGTAGCTAAGGAACGATGGGAAACGGAAAACTGATGATCATTCATGTACTGTTTGTGAAATGGAAATCCCCTGCCGCGACACATTACTGCTGCATTTACACTATCGCTTTAATAGTATCAGCACACTCCTATCTAATGCGGAGTTGACCACTAGGTGTCACGAGAGGCAGACCCGCCAATATCAAACGAGACGGGGAGCACCGTCTTGTCAGCAGAGAAGTAGTAACATCAGAATTGGTTGGTCAGGAGAGCCCGTGATTTGGAACGTGGACCAGTCATTGGTGTCACCTGAGTTCTCCAACAAGAACTCTTCAAACCTTCTACAGCTGCCCAAGTCGACTGTTGGTGATGTGACTGTGACAGGAGCGATCTAACGTCCAAGCGACACAACGTGTCGCTAGGGGCGCCAAGCTGATAAAGGTGCCAAGTGCGAGAGTTTTATACAACGTATATTACAGTTAGTAACGGAAACTAACACAGGTGAAACCAGAATGAAATTCTCACTCTGCAGTAGAGTGTGCGCTCATATGGAACTTCCTGGCAGATTAAAACTGTGCGCCGCACCTAGACTCGAACTCGCGACCTTTGCCTTACGCGAGCAAGTTCTCCACCATTGTTTTTATTTCACTTTGTTCGTTATCGTTCGTTCTGTTTGTTTGGGGCGGACGTCCATGACGCTTGTTCAAGTTCATCGTTTATTCGTTAACTCAGTTTTTTGTTACAGAGGGCAGCTAATACCATCTGAGCTACCGAAGCACGACTCACGCCTCGTCCTCACAGGTTTACTTCTGCCCTTACCTCGCCTCCTACCTTCCAAACTTCACAGAAGCTCTCCTGCAAATCTAGCAGAACTTGCACCCCTGGAAGAAAGGATGTTGCGGAGACATGGCTTAGCCACAGCCTGGGGGATGTTTCCAGAGTGAAATTTTCACCCTGCAGCGGAGTGTGCGCTGATACGAAACTTCCTGCCAGATTTAAACTGTGTGCCTCTGTGAAGTTTGGAAGGTGGGAGGCGAGCTTCTGGTAGAAGTACACCTGTGAGGACAGGGCGTGAGTCGTGCGTGGGTAGCTCAGATGGTAGAGCACTTACCAGCGAAAGGCAAAAGTCCCGAGTTCGAGTCCCGGTCCAGCACACAGTTTTAATTTTCCAGGATGTTTCTTAACACAGAAGAATTTCTACGAACAAACAGGAGATAGGGAGGCCAAATGATGAGTGCCTTGTGTGAAAAAATGTTCTCCAACCGGCCGTGGATTTTAAAGTGGAAAAGCGAAGAAACTACGACAAGTAAACATAGACCTCATGTACTGACGGACAGCGGCGCCGAGTATTGCGGAGTGAGGCTGTAGAAAATCACGTCAAATCAGCGGAAGGGATAGCTCTTGAGTTCGAAAGTGCTATAAACAGACAGCTAGCACAGTGACTGTGGGTAGGGAGTTAAAAAGAATGGAGTACAGTGGCCTAGAAGCTCTTCATAGGCCACACATTTTTATTGCCAATACTAAGCGATGCTTCAGATGGTGTAAATAGCGACTGCGCTAGACACTGGCTGATTGTAAACGAGTGGTTTGCAGTGATGACCACGCTACACCCTGTGACGATCGGTTTTGCGTATGCCTGGAGACTGCGTCACCTTCCATCACGCCTAGTGTCATCTATGAACTACGGAGGACAAACTGTTACGAAATGGGAGTGATTTTCGTGGTTACGGTGTGGTAACCCAATGCGCTTAAGAAATCGCCAAATGCGGAACGATATGAACAGGTTTTACAGCACTTTGTACTCCGTGCAGCAGAGGAACAGTTCGTGAGTATCATTGTTCGTATCAGCATAACAATGCACCCTGTCATAAAGCAGTCTTTGAGGAAAGTGTTTGTGGATAGTAAAACTCCTGAAGTGGACTGGCCTGCCAATAGGCCCGAAGTGAACCCCCTGGAGTTAGGACGTCAACTTCGCTCCAGATCCCAGCATCCCACATCACTGACTTCTATGGTTTTGGCTCTTGAGAAAGGAAGAGTTACGATCCCTCCACAGGCATTCCGACAACTCAATGACAGTATCTGCGACTGCAATGAAGCCGTCACTCCTTATCTACATGTACACAGACACTCCGCAAGCCAGCGTATGGTCGGAGGTTACCCTGTACCACTACTAGTCATTTCCTTTCCTGTTCCATTCGCAAATAGAGCGAAGGAAAAACGACTGTCTATATGCCTTCGTATGAGCCCTAATTTCTCGTATTTTACCTTCGCAGGCTTACGCGCAATGTGTGTTGGTGGCAGTCAACTTTAAATCCTGGTTTTCTAAATTTCCTCAATAGTGTTTCTCGGAAAGAACATCGCCTTCTTCTTATCTGAATTTCTGAAGCATCTCCGTAAAACATACGTGTTGTTCGAATTTTAAATAGACTGTTTAGGTTTTTATGTTGGTAACGCCACGTAGTGCTCTGTATGAAAATTGCTGACTGCGCTATGTGCAGTCTGTGGATGGTTGGACTATTCGCTTGTGTAGTGTTGGGCAGTTGGATGTGAACAGCGCATAGCGTTGGGCAGTTGGAGGTGAGCCGCCAGCAGTAGTGGATGTGGGGAGAGAGATGCCAGAGTTTTGAGCGGACGATCTGGACGTGTGTCCGCCAGAAAAGGGAAATTTATTTACTTGAATGTCACAAAATTATATATATATATATATATATATATATATATATATATATATATATATATATATATATATATATATATATATATATACTCCTGGAAATGGAAAAAAAGAACACATTGACACCGGTGTGTCAGACCCGCCATACTTGCTCCGGACACTGCGAGAGGGCTGTACAAGCAATGATCACACGCACGGCACAGCGGACACACCAGGAACCGCGGTGTTGGCCGTCGAATGGCGCTAGCTGCGCAGCATTTGTGCACCGCCGCCGTCAGTGTCAGCCAGTTTGCCGTGGCATACGGAGCTCCATCGCAGTCTTTAACACTGGTAGCATGCCGCGACAGCGTGGACGTGAACCGTATGTGCAGTTGACGGACTTTGAGCGAGGGCGTATAGTGGGCATGCGGGAGGCCGGGTGGACGTACCGCCGAATTGCTCAACACGTGGGGCGTGAGGTCTCCACAGTACATCGATGTTGTCGCCAGTGGTCGGCGGAAGGTGCACGTGCCCGTCGACCTGGGACCGGACCGCAGCGACGCACGGATGCACGCCAAGACCGTAGGATCCTACGCAGTGCCGTAGGGGACCGCACCGCCACTTCCCAGCAAATTAGGGACACTGTTGCTCCAGGGGTATCGGCGAGGACCATTCGCAACCGTCTCCATGAAGCTGGGCTACGGTCCCGCACACCGTTAGGCCGTCTTCCGCTCACGCCCCAACATCGTGCAGCCCGCCTCCAGTGGTGTCGCGACAGGCGTGAATGGAGGGACGAATGGAGACGTGTCGTCTTCAGCGATGAGAGTCGCTTCTGCCTTGGTGCCAATGACGGTCGTATGCGTGTTTGGCGCCGTGCAGGTGAGCGCCACAATCAGGACTGCATACGACCGAGGCACACAGGGCCAACACCCGGCATCATGGTGTGGGGAGCGATCTCCTACACTGGCCGTACACCACTGGTGATCGTCGAGGGGACACTGAATAGTGCACGGTGCATCCAAACCGTCATCGAACCCATCGTTCTACCATTCCTAGACCGGCAAGGGAACTTGCTGTTCCAACAGGACAATGCACGTCCGCATGTATCCCGTGCCACCCAACGTGCTCAACTACCCTGGCCAGCAAGATCTCCGGATCTGTCCCCCATTGAGCATGTTTGGGACTGGATGAAGCGTCGTCTCACGCGGTCTGCACGTCCAGCACGAACGCTGGTCCAACTGAGGCGCCAGGTGGAAATTGCATGGCAAGCCGGTCCACAGGACTACATCCAGCATCTCTACGATCGTCTCCATGGGAGAATAGCAGCCTGCATTGCTGCGAAAGGTGGATATACACTGTACTAGTGCCGACATTGTGCATGCTCTGTTGCCTGTGTCTATGTGCCTGTGGTTCTGTCAGTGTGATCATGTGATGCATCTGACCCCAGGAATGTGTCAATAAAGTTTCCCCTTCCTGGGACAATGAATTCACGGTGTTCTTATTTCAATTTCCAGGAGTGTATATATAGAGGGTGTTTCAAAAATGACCGGTATATTTGAAACGGCAATAAAAACTAAACGAGCAGCGATAGAAATACACCGTTTGTTGCAATATGCTTGGGGCAACAGTACATTTTCTGGCAGACAAACTTTCGAAATTACAGTAGTTACAATTTTCAACAACAGATGGCGCTGCGGTCTGGGAAACTCTATAGTACGATTTTTGCACATATCCAGCATGCGTAGCAATAATATGGCGTAGTCTCTGAATGAAATTACCCAAAACCTTTGACAACGTGTCTGGCGGAATGGCTTCACATGCAGATGAGATGTACTGCTTCAGCTGTTCAATTGTTTCTGGATTCTGGCGGTACACCTGGTCTTTCAAGTGTCCCCACAGAAAGAAGTCACAGGGGTTCATGTCTGGCGAATAGGGAGGCCAATCCACGCCGCCTCCTGTATGTTTCGGGTAGCCCAAAGCAATCACACGATCATCGAAATATTCATTCAGGAAATTAAAGACGTCGGCCGTGCGATGTGGCCAGGCACCATCTTGCATAAACCACGAGGTGTTCAAAAAAAATGGTTCAAATTGCTCTGAGCACTATGGGACTCAACATCTTAGGTTCAAAATGGTTCAAATGGCTCTGAGCACTATGGGACTTAACATCTGTGGTCATTAGTTCCCTAGAACTTAGAACTACTTAAACCTAACTAACCTAAGGACATCACACACACCCATGCCCGAGGCAGGATTCGAACCTGCGACCGTAGCAGTCCCGCGGTTCCGGACTGCAGCGCCAGAACCGCTAGACCACCGCGGCCGGCACGCGAGGTGTTCGCAGTGTCGTCTACGGCAGTTTGTACCGCCACAAATTCACGAAGAATGTCCAGATAGCGTGATGCAGTAATCGTTTCGGATCTGAAAAATGGGCCAATGATTCCTTTGGAAGAAATGGCGGCCCAGACCAGTACTTTTTGAGGATGCAGGGACGATGGGACTGCAACATGGGGCTTTTCGGTTCCTCATATGCGCCAGTTCTGTTTACTGACGAAGCCGTCCAGATAAAAATAAGCTTCGTCAGTAAACCAAATGCTGCCCACATGCGTATCGCCGTCATCAATCCTGTGCACTATATCGTTAGCGAATGTCTCTCGTGCAGGAATGGTAGCGGCGCTGAGGGGTTGCCGCGTTTGAATTTTGTATGGATAGAGGTGTAAACTCTGGAACATGAGACGATACGTGGACGTTGGCGTCATTTGGACCGCAGCTGCAACACGGCGAACGGAAACCCGAGGCCGCTGTTGGATCACCTGCTGCACTAGCTGCGCGTTGCCCTCTGTGGTTGCCGTACGCGGTCGCCCTACCTTTCCAACACGTTCATCCGTCACGTTCCCAGTCCGTTGAAATTTTTCAAACAGATCCTTTATTGTATCGCTTTTCGGTCCTTTGGTTACATTAAACCTCCGTTGAAAACTTCGTCTTGTTGCAACAACACTGTGTTCTAGGCGGTGGAATTCCAACACCAGAAAAATCCTCTGTTCTAAGGAATAAACCATGTTGTCTACAGCACACTTGCAAGTTGTGAACAGCACACGCTTACAGCAGAAAGACGACGTACAGAATGGCGCACCCACAGACTGCGTTGTCTTCTATATCCTTCACATCACTTGCAGCGCCATCTGTTGTTGAAAATTGTAACTACTGTAATTTCGAAAGTTTGTCCGCCTGAAAATGTACTGTCGTCCCAAGCATATTGCAACAAACGGTGTATTTCTATCGCTGCTCGTTTAGTTTTTATTGCCGTTTCAAATATACCGATCATTTTTTAAACACCCTGTATATATAATGACTTTTGAACGCTATTAAGGTAAATACAAAAGACATTGTTCTCTGTCAAAATCTTTCATTTGCTAACTATGCCTATCAGTAGTTACTGCCTTCAGTAGTTAGAATCTTTTATTTAGCTGGCTGGCAGTATTGGCGCTTTCTGTATTGCAGTAGTTCGAGTAACGAAAATTTTTGTGAGGTAAGTGATTCATGAAAGGTATAGGTTATTGTTAGTCAGGGCCATTCTTTTGTAGGGATGTTTGAAAGTCATATTGCGTTGCGCTAAAAATATTGTGTGTCAGTTTAGTGATGATCAGAATAAGTAAAGAGATAACTGTCTGAGTACGTTGTGTATTACTCAGCTGTTTCTGCATCAAATAACGTAAGAGCTTTTCCAGCACTGTCATTCACAATTTTTCAAAGGGGACGTTTCAGAACCTGTAGGTAACAAATCTAGCAGTCCGCCTCTGAATAACTTCAAGGTCTTCCGTCAGTCCGACCTGGTACTGGTCCCAAACCACTCTTTCCTAAAACTCTCCCAAAAAAGCCGAAGTCGATCACTGTTCTCACATTCTCGTTCCATTTCAGGCCGCCTTGCAACATTATGCCCAGATATTTAAACGACTTTACTGTGTCAAGTACGAAATAGTAATGCTGTATCCGAACGTTACAGGTTTGTTTCTCCTACTCATCTGTATTGACTTACATTTCTCCACATTTAGAGCTAGCTACCACCCATCACACCAGCTTGAAATTTTGTCAAAATCTTCTTGTATCTTCGTACTGTCACTCAACTTCCACACCTTACCGCACACCACAACATCATCAGCACACCCTGTCCAAATAATTTATGTGCATATTAATGTGCACCAACATGTATCCGGATACTTTTGGTCAGATAATATATGATAACTTCGTACATTCGTCCTTAAGGGTTACGTTGCACATGGAGGACCACGTTTGATAAACAGTGAAAGTAAATCCTAACAGTCTACACTTACTGGTTCACTAATTGTTGGAAGAGAGCGATGCTTACGTCATGTCTTCTTCAAATGTTTTGTTGTCCCACTTGAATTCCCCCTCCTATTTCGTAAGTTCCTCTGAGATACAGGAACCTACCTTACTTGTTAATTTGTGTTGACTACATAAATTATACCTTGCGCTATTATAAAGAACGAGAGAACTAACAGAAATTCTCAAGTCCATATTATGATTGCGATGTCAAATCGCAATATCGAGCACCACATCTATTATATCAGGTAATTCCTTTCCTACTGAACGTTACTTAGCACCGTACCAAACGTTTACCTGGTACTTATAATAATAATTTTGTATTTAAAGTGGTTAGAATTTACATGCCGAAATAATCAGAAAACAGTTGCCTAAAAGAAGATTAATTTCTTAACTGGTTTCAGGCAATTAGTGTCCTGCTCCAGAAAGATGTGGTTCTCAGTGCCTGAATAAAAATGGCACCACATCCTTCTAAAGAAGGAGTCTAAGTGCTTGAAACCGGTTAAGAAATAAAATTTCTCTTACGCAACTGGTTGTTCATTATTTCAGTATATACGAATACAGTTGTTGAAGAGAGATAAATTACTAAAATTATAAGCTGTTCATACGTTAACAGATTACGTGTTAACATGACCGAGCACCGAGCTAGACTTCTTGGTCACTACTTCCAACCGTTTATGACTTGCCCGAGCAATGAGCATTTTGTCAAAGATCTACCGTGTTCTCCGATGTCCGTCTCTTTGTTTCTTTTCATTTTTCAGAAAGTTTTTATAATGAATAATGTTGAAAAGATGAAGTGTATGCGTAAGGATTTCAGTGTGGTCCAGTTTGATATTTAATAAGTTATTTCTTTCTTATTAACTTTTTTAGTCGATAACGGAGCCCGTCCTTATCACTTGTTGTTAAAGCCGTTTTTTATTAATATGTTTCGGTCATAGCCCACAATATCCGTATCACAGAAAAACTTAATACGGGACATAGTTTCAAATGGTGTACATCGTAACCGATGGTTCTGTAAACGGGCGACCGACCGGAGTGGCCGATCGGTTCTAGGCGCTACAGTCTGGAACCGCGCGATCGCTACGGTCGCAGGTTCAAATCCTGCCTCGGGCATCGATGTGTGTGCTGTCCTTAGGTTAGTTAGGTTTAAGTAGTTCTAAGTTCTAGGGGACTGATGACCTCAGAAGTTAAATTAAATCCCATAGTGCTCAGAGCCATTTTTTTTTTTTTTTGTAAACGGGGTTTCGAACACAGTGCCTCACACCGGCTTAGTAGCTCCCCAAACACAGCGCCACCTCCCTCAGTATGACTTAGAGAATAGGAAATTTGTGTGCCTTCTGGTAAACAGTCAAAGACAAGTTCATCGAATACTGAAGAGGCGATAGGATACAAAATTATCAAGTGATATTAAATGAAGTGCGATACTAGAGAAATAGTTGTAGCGACAAGTATTAAGAATATGTCACTGAGTCTCATCTATACTCAGGAGATTCCTTCATATTTGGTAGCAAGAGAGGGTACCACACACATGTGGTCTGAATGGAAAAGGTATGCCTCGTTTGTTCAGTCTGATGTGTCATCTCCGATGATCGGGCCATATCACATGCTACGAAGTAAGGCATTGAGTTACAATTTCGTATGAGCACACGGCCTGCTAGAAGACTGAATCAACACTTCAGAGAAGCGTGTCAGACACAAGTGACATTTAAAGCAAAAAATCATGGTTTTTCGGTGGGAAGGTAATGGAGACTCCAGAGCAGCACCGCCCGCATCTCGTGGTCGTGCGGTAGCGTTCTCGCTTCCCACGCCCGGGTTCCCGGGTTGGATTCCCGGCGGGGTCAGGGATTTTCTCTGCCTCGTGATGGCTGGGTGTTGTGTGCTGTCCTTAGGTTCAAATGGTTCAAATGGCTCTGAGCACTATGGGACTCAACTGCTGAGGTCATTAGTCCCCTAGAACTTAGAACTAGTTAAACCTAACTAACCTAAGGACATCACAAACATCCATGCCCGAAGCAGGATTCGAACCTGCGACCGTAGCGGTCTTGCGGTTCCAGACTGCAGCGCCTTTAACCGCACGGCCACTTCGGCCGGCTCTGTCCTTAGGTTAGTTAGGTTTAAGTAGTTCTAAGTTCTAGGGGACTTATGACCACAGCAGTTGAGTCCCATAGTGCTCAGAGCCAGAGCAGCACCAACGCTGACTTTGCGAAATATAATACAGGCAGCAGTTGAAAAATTGAATAATGAATGCATTGCAGAGGGGGGCAGAGATAAGGAGAGAGCAGCTTCAGTGTGAGTACTTTAGAACTTTATCCAGACAGTGAAAAAGTTAATTTTTTTTAAAAAAAGTTGTTCGTCTCAACTTCTTTACATGGATATATGTGTGTAAGTTGCCATAGCGAGAATCTGCTGTGTATAAGCACTGTAAAATAAAATACTCAATGAAGTGGTCACAATTATGGATTTTATTGAAATTCCATGAAAGGATATTTAGCACGCATGGAATATATTTGTTGTGTTTGTTATGCACATGTACAAACTCTTGTTGCTTTTTGCTGCTTTTTAATGAGGGTATTCATGTTATTGCAACTCAAACTTCTCTTCCATCCAAACAATTTCACTAATATCGCAAAATATGAGCAGTTCTCAGGAATACATAGCATTAAAGTTTGATCTTACGTCTGCTTAAGATATGCATTGCCGGTTTCCCGAATGTTCCAGTGACTACTTACCTCACAACTTTCAACAACCGCCTTCACATGTTTCAGTTCGTTATGTAGTTAATAGGCACGAGAGAGGCCAGAAGGTTGCCGCTATACTGCAGTGTTGACTTGTTATTTTCGCCGATTTGTCCGCATTACCTTTGCAGTTACTGTTAACGACAGAAAACTATTTACACCGACAAGTATTTAGCGACGAAGCGGTCCTGTTATTTTCGCCAATTTGTCCGCATTACCTTTGCAGTTACTGTTAACGACAGAAAACTATTTACACCGCCAAGTATTTAGCGACGAAGCGTCAGTTGACCACTTTCTGAGAACGAGCAGTGGAGAGTGGTCCATAAACTGGTAACAGCACTCTACCTGTCGCGTTTACCGTGATACATTCCTGACGCCTTTCATCTAACACAATGTATTAGAATGCGAAACATATTTCGAACTGCATTTCACAGAAATTAATATAGTCCTGATTGTAAGTGCAGTGTCCATTCTCGCTGATGTTGGACGCTAAATCATGTTTGAAAAGTACTGAATCTAATTACGTACGGAAGAAAAGATCAGCAGGTAAAGGATGAACCAGAAGCGGATATATGCAGGAAACAGCACTAACCTTGCTATTTATCCTACAAGGCAGATTGAGGAGAGGCAGACCCACAATAACTGCATTTGTAGACTATGAAAAAGCCATTGACAATGCTGACTGGTGTCCACTATTTAAATGATGGTGATATCGGAAGAATGGTTGGTTGTTTTTGGGGAAGGAGACCAGACAGCGTGGTCATCAGTCTCATCGGAGTAGGGAAGAATGGGGAAGGAAGTCGGCCGTGCCCTTTCAGAGGAAGATATCGGAAGAATGCTTCACCACACATCTTGAGGAGGCTTTGCGACGGGGCGGTAAATAAAGAAGTGCGGTCGAAGCGTTTTCACACGAAATGTGCATATACTAACCTTGGTTAAAAATGTTTTTGCAAATTTTGGCTCTCATGTAAGTCTCAGGGGATGATTTCCACACCTGGTGCATTAATACACTGTTCCACACAGCGCATTTGTTATAGTTTTAGAATTAATTATTCACTCAGACATGAGTACAGTTTATGCTAGGGAACAAAAATTAGGCGATTATTATAGCAAAATCAGTTTTTCACGACACAGTTCAATCACTATTTATTGGCGTTGTCATTTTCTTTCACACAATGAAATTAGCACTGGTGAGACGGTTTACTGTTTTCCTTTAATAATGATTTGACTCCGAGCCCGCAATAGCAGTAATGTTGGCTGCTATAAACGAGAATTACTCAGTCAATTGGAACAGAACCACAAGTCCCACTGTCCTCTTTGTTCTAACAGTTTTGGCGCGAAATCACAGATCGCCACATGTTCACTTACGACGATGTGTACTTCGTAAATCGTACTCACACAAATAATCGTAGCACTTTCTGTTCACCAATTATATGCTCGCACAGTTGCACCATTAAACAATACTCTTTGTCGAAATAAATCGGCCCGAAAAAGAATTCTCAAACGACCACATGGGCCACCCTCAAGTCGGGCTTGCCCGCCACCCACCCTCCAAAACGACTGACCACTGGCCAAGACGGCCGCTCGCTTATATAGGCTCAGACGTCAACCCCCCCCCCCCCCCCCCCCCATGGTTATTTAAGTACCAATCTCACCAGTCAAGGTTACAAATTTTGACACATACATCCCTGAACAGAAATAAAACACCATCAGAACCGCGCTAAAAAGTGCATCTTATCTACTATTTAACATTAATTTCTGGGATTATTCTATCGCCCGTAAATCAAGTTTTAATTTTTGCAAAATTTCGCCACTTAGCGCAGATTTGTTTGTTGACGTCTGTGCTGCAACGTTTTAACATAGAACTGTATATAGCACTGTTTTTATACGTAATCTATAGCGATCTATACATTGAGCTGCTCAAAATTTTCATATCTATAATAATTAATTAATTATGGGCGATAAATGTTAATAATAATTTGCAAACAATGAAAACTATTGCAAGTTAAGTGTATAGTATAACTTAACTAGTTTAAAATACGTGTGATGCCACCCAACATATTATATAGTGCCGTTCTTTACGTCACGAATTTTCTATTGAATTTTATAAACAATTTTCCCTCAAACTTTGTTTATTGCTATTTACGGGCTTAATTATTTATGAATCTTAACACATGACTACGGCACTCGTTTCGTTATGACGAAACGTTTTTAATAAGTGCTTGCTCATCCCTGTAAGTTGTTATTTACTATTTTTATTAATCTTTCAGTATTCGTGATATTAACAGATTTTGAGGTTACTATAACTTTTGCGACTCGTGACTTGAAATAAAGATCGATATTTCAGAAGGTGTATATTGATGGCCGCAATCCACTGCCGCATCGCTCTTCACCGTAAGTTACATAGTTTTCGCGTAATGCGCGAAAAACTAATGCCCCAAACTGCAGGCCACGTGGCGACGGAGGCGTCCCGCCGACCGTTTCAAATCTCGCGCGGGCGCGCCACGCACTTCCGCGAATCACGCAGAATGTGGCGCGCTCGCTCTCCACAAAGCAGTCCTTGCTTACTAGACCTATTCATCTAGTAACGGGGTTTGTACCGTCACAGCTTCCAAACTGAAGATGCAGTTGAACGAGTGCGATGCTACATGCCTGTAGATTAGTCTCTCTAATTGCTGATGGGAGGGAACACTACAGTGATTTAATTATATTGTTCAACACACTGCCCTGAAGGTGCAGCTACCTTCCTCATTTAAGTTGGATGGCACGACATAGACCGCTTATTCTCAGACTCTACTTACATCATCTATTCTTTAGTCACTGGTGTCCTAACAGCTATAAAAAAAAAAGCTTTACTCTTTATGAACAGGCCTCTTAAGGCCCAACGGTACTGACCGTCCGCCGTCTCATCCTCAGACTGTAGGCGCCAATGGATATGGATGTGGAGGAGCAAACAGTTAGCTCACCGCTCTACCGGCCGCTGGCAGTGTTCGTGTCTGGAGCAGCTACTGCTCAATCCAGTTGCGTCTCAGCTGGCCTCACAAGGTCTTAGTGCTCTTATAACACTACCGTTACTACTGTTCGTCAGGATAGAAGTCAGGAGCGGAGGGCGTTGTAAAATGCGAGTTAATTGAGTGGAATGGACCCAGTTTATTCTTGTAATGATGGTACAGTGGTGCCTACGTAGGGCTGAGCAGCCCCAAGAGGGGTTGCCGTCTGCTCATCAGAGAGGCAGAGGCTAGAGGAGCGACTACTCGGGGCCGAGGTCAGAAGCTAAGAGCGCGCGGAGCTGTTCCCAAGCCGCCCTCGCCGCTCCCGGCCGCGTCCCCACGTGATCACACGATTAGTCTCTGATTGGAGGATTGATTCCGCCAACGCTAGTAGCGTGCCCCCGTCAGCGCAACCAACCCGTGGGACTTGAGTCTGACCGAGGAGCACGTGGCAGGAATGTGCCGACCATGGTCTTCCGGCCAGCACCTTCCACCACAGTATGCCCAAGCCGGCTACGGCCGAACATTATGCATTGAAAATTT
The DNA here is from genome assembly GCF_023898315.1 of Schistocerca nitens. NCBI lineage: Eukaryota > Metazoa > Arthropoda > Insecta > Orthoptera > Acrididae > Schistocerca > Schistocerca nitens. Next base: position 270,013,144 of record NC_064618.1, read on the forward strand.
ATTTAAATAAAATTTTGTCGGCAATGATCCCTCTTGGGGGGTCTCCTCCCTGCACACTACCGTTATTTAGTATGCTTTTACCCAAATAACAGAAAACTCTGTTCTTCTGTTGCAACGTATAACCCTCTTACTAAATTTAGTTTAGTTTCCAAATAAGGTTCACTATGGGAGGATAGTCCCGTTAACAGGAAAAGCTAGTCAACAGAGCTACCCTTTTTACCGGCTTTGACCGTGTGTTGTTACTAATGGATGAGTAAAGCAGACTATTCAATTCTTTTCCTAGGATCGTACCAAGCGGTTAGACAAAAACGCAGTATAAATAGTATTATACTGAAGCCAGGAAAACTCAGTTCCAAGTTTATTTAGTGGGTTAAAATATGTACTAACGACCGCCAGCCTATTCAGACAATGAAACAGTGAAGTATTGAAAAAGCAGAAGTATGAATTTTGCCTACTTTCTTGCTACTGTTTAAGTTCCTTCTTGAAATAAATATTACTCCACGTAAACAATGTTGGAGCAGACACTGGAATTTTTTGACTACTACACCCTTATACATTACGTTTTTAAAAGAGAAAAAGTACAGTAGATAATTTCAAGGATGCTAAAAAAAATTTGTCCATGGGGGAATCTTTAGAAAAGCACTTTCCATAACAAAAAATCTTAAATACTAAAATATTTAGATACTAAAGCATACCGTTTTTATACTGAACGTTTCACTTCAAGAAAAACTCTTTCTTACTGTAATTTACTTGCGAAACCTATTACTCTTTGAACTAACTCTGTGTAGTCATTTAACAGATCCGAATAACTCGGCTCCACTCTGATTGAATTTTATACAAGCAAACTTTTACTATAACACTTTGCAATAGTTAAGAAAACTTATAAAACAAGAATAGTTTCACTTTATCTCTCTGTAATGTACTAAAGCATGGACGTTATTACTGTAACTAAAATTCTCATTAGGCTTTTCAGTGAAACAACTAAGAGAACTTTTTACACAAAAACGATTTAAATTGTGCCTCTTTATTTAACTTGGCACTTCATAAGTCAGGATATTCGGGTTAATCAAACATAAGGAAGAAACGCTGTATAGATGTATGATTAGGATGAATTAACAGGGTGAACCAGTTTCTTTGAAATTCAAGAGTGGTTATTTACTAGTAAACCACGGTTTAAATAATGGTTCACGCTGTACAAAAGTAAAATACCAAAAAAATCTTATCTGATAGCTGTAGGCTTGGGTGTGGCAAACAATTATGACGACTACACCACTCACAGTGCGGACTGCATGTATCTCGCTATATGGGCTCAATTTCTCTTCTTGGCGTCGTTCAATTTTACATACAGTAGTCCAAGCCGTTTGCAGTCTTCATCCGAGGCATTGCTTCACAAGGGCGTTGCCTCAATCGCTGCTGCCTACAGACTATGTGACTTACTTCCCACGCTTGCTCTAGGTAGCGCGCCAATTCGCCCTTGCCGCCTTTACACTCCCCAGAGCCACTTCCCTTTCAAACAAAAGCACTCTGGCTTTTGCATAACACCTATTTATTACATTGTTGCTAAGCGTGACCATTTCTTGCAACTGTCAAATTTACATCAACACGAACAGTTTATACACACAAATATTTTTAAATATAAATTGTCATCATAAAGTTATTTAACGTGATAAATAATTTAAATAGAATTTCACATATATTACTCACATATGATGCAAAGAACTTCAACCTCCAGTATAGCACATTTTACATATACAGAAAATACAGTACCAATAGGCGAAAATTTTAAAGCAAAGCTGGCCGCTGTGGCCGAGCGGTTCTAGGTGCTTCAGTCCGGAACCACTAGTCTGCCACGGTCGCAGGTTCGAATCCTGCCTCGGGCATGGATGTGTGTGGTGTCCTTAGGTTAGTTCGGTTGAAGTAGTTCTAAGTCTAACGGACTGATGACCTGATATTAAGTCCCATAGTGCTTAGAGCCATTTGAAACATTTTTTTAAGCAAAAAAATATAAAAATTTAGATGAACCATAAACAAATAGTGTTATGCTCTCCGCTTGCCAACAACGCTCGGTAGATTTGGACGGTCACCCGTCTAAGTACTAGCCAATCGCGACAGCGTCCAGTTTCGGTGATCGGCAAGGCCGTTGGCTTTTCAGATCTGTCTGAATAGGGCGATATCCGAAACCAGTAGACGAGTTTTCATGGGTTTTTCACAGGTAACCTGGCCGTAGTTTGGGCAACGTACATGCATTATTTCAACAAAATCTGATCATGTAAAAAAACCGTGATCTGAAGTTTTAGAGATCTGCTCAGTTTAGTAGTTTACCCTAGTAGATGTATACCCAAGAGACACCGTGGACGCCAAAGTGCCAACAACTGGCGCTGTTAGTTTTTGTACATCAGCTGAAAGCAATATTTTCGAAACTTTACGTCAGTGACAGAATATAGCGCCGCCGTCTTATCTTTTAATGATACCAACTACCATTGAATTTACTTGGCTAGAATACATGGATTTACTGATTTCTCTTTATGTTAACGAAATTTCTTTGTTTCTTTCGGAGGTTTCTTTTATACTTGACTTGTTGGCTAATTAAAGCTAATTTATTGACAAAGTGATTCCTTAAGGGGCCCTGAGGTACGGGACCCTAAAAAGAGATGATAAACAAAGGACCTTCTTAAACTTTTATTGCGAAGTACCGTACCATTCATTACATAACTCCAATACCAGATTAGATACATCCAGTATCATTCCTGCAGCTTTACAGAACACTAAATCATTCTCAACCTTCTCCTTTCACAAATTACCGTTAACTGTGTCTTATCCAAAACCACACTGCATTCAGTTCGTTAGCATTGGCGTAGCTTCTCTCTCAGCATAACGCATTTTTTTTTCTCTCCAACAGAGAACCAGTACCTCAGTCATAATGTAAATTATA